>NC_136068.1:629714182-634714182 GCF_964261635.1 Lissotriton helveticus | reverse complement strand
TGTTTGCATATTGCTGAATAAACGGGCCCCATCGACTGCGGGGACTAAACCTGCGGACAGCCTGTTCCAGAGTCGCAGTTCTCAATGGAAATAGGAATAGGCTCTCCCTACAGTAAGCATTAGAACAGCAATTGGGCTTTGTTTTCATTACACCAAGAAGTTTTTGTTTGTGTCTTATGTCGTACTGGTGATGTTTTTTCTACATTACTGCTTTTTATGCTGGTGTGAACCAAACACTGGGAATATGTGTTCTGTGTGTTTTGTATCACTATTTACAACGGAAGGTGCTATAAGCTAAGCTTTAGATACAACACATTGGGTATGTTTGAAAGTAAGCTTCAAATGAACACATTTTCTTTTTATGGATGTGTTGAAGACACAAAGCTGGGGAGGCGGTCTACAGGGCAAGTTGCTGCCTACAGATCAAGACACCATTACTATGTTCTCATTTATTCCTCTTAGCTTTGTGTGACCATGGGCAACTCATATCATCTGGGGGAGGGGCAGGCAGTACTCTGTACACAAGGCAACGGAGCCATTGAGAGAGATAATTTGGACTAGCTACCTTTCACAATTATGCCTCTGCTGAATCTGCTGGAATGTCTTTCATGAACTTCCCTTTTGAGTATTAGATTTCAGTTGTGGTTTATGCTGCACCCGCGTTTGTGTTCAAATGTACAGCTCTGGATGCCACATAGCAAGGACCATGAGTCTCACACGTCTGGAAGGAAGGTTGCGAATGAATTGGCTTGTGTCTCATTTGCCCTCGATCCATTTCTTGTTACAACCTGTGCTTGCTTAAATTAAGATGTGTGGCAGTGAAATGCAGAGACATGGGGTACAGGGCTACAGGGTTGTTCCGGTTAGCCGTGAGCCCCGAGACCTGCTGCCGTGATTCGCCCCACCACTTTCAAATGTCACTAGCTGCCAGTGAGTGCAAAGCCCCAAATTCCACTCGTAATTCCTCATTTATATGAAGAAAACTCATAACTGGAAGTATTTGTCTCACTAGATAAATAACTCATTCACTCTCAGTATTGGTATTCACACGGTTTAGTAAAATCTCAACACACTTTACTCTATTTGTAGTCGATGCCAAAGTCATGAACTGCATTTCCAGCAAAAAGAACTGAAAACACTGGCCGTGATTAACTACAGCGCTTTCGAAATTACGTTTTCAACAACAAAGTGCAATGACGATGTTTGTATTAACTGACATACATTGTGAAGTTTATTTTTCCCCAAAACTATACTATATTATTGATGAAAAAGAAAATGAATGTGTCCGTCTGTAATGCAACTGGTGCTCATGTAAAGCGCTCTGATACCTTTAGGTCGAGTTTGCGCTATATAAAACTACAATTGAAAAAAAAAGCAAGCCTTGCAGATGTTGTAGAGCTCTTTCAGTGTTCGAGGCGCTTCTAGGTTCAAATGAGTATACCTCAATTGGCTAACATTTCATCTCTGGAACACCTTTCCTGCTAAAAATAATAAACACCTGGCTATTCTCTACATTCTGATTTCAAGTGATTTCTGCTACAAAGTGTACTGGTTTGTTTAAGCAAATTGGGGCCCCTCCTTTCACACTCCTTCACAGTTCACCTTATGCAATAATGTGCTGCCATACCCCTGCCTCATCACTGTTGGAGCATACCTCCAGATCGCACCTAAAAGACCAAAACTATTATTTATAGGCTGCACCGCAACCCACAGATGTAGTAGCTTAAACTAAATAATTTAAAGCAAGACAGAGTGGTCACAAAGTTGTCAGATTGGTTTTATTCACACCCAAAAACATTAGCGCCGCTTAACAGACTTTCCCAGTGAAGCACTACTTTAATTATTTCTTGTCGTTGAGTAGCATTTTTTTCCCTCAGGTGAGGAAGTTCACCTTTCCTGGAGGTACTGCGATATCAGGTTGATGCATGGTGTAGAAAATGTTTCATGTGATCCTATCAGCTGTTTTCCTTTTATTAGTTTATGAAATGTGTAGTTTACTGCAGCTTTATGTTCATGAATGTGGTCTTTTAAAACCATACTCCTTATGTTTTGTAAGGATTTAAGCAATGGACATTGAAAAGGGTCCCTTCCGGGCCCTGTAGTCATGTCCTTAACTTTTCAGGCAAAAACACTCATTGATTTCTGAATAACGAGTGCACAAGCATTAAGGTAAGCATGTTGTTCCTGCTTACATTTCACATACTTTACTTAGTCTTGCATTCCCTGTGAGTGTCTGCTTTTTCCAGAAGGGTGTTACTGTTTTTTCAGACTATTACTCTTGTCTAGTGTATAATTTGAATTGAGTTGGTTCCAGGCGTTTTTATTGCAGGACAATTGGATTGCATCTAAAGGCAGTGCGAGTTTCTTTTAGTGGAAGAGTATGGTGTTCAGAGGGGGGCGTGGCCAAGAGCCGATCATGGCGGACGTGTAGTGCAAGAGCTCCGTCCATAGCCCTTTGAAACTAGCTGTTAATCCTGTCTACCCTCAACGCAACCCACCTCAATCTTTCGCCCGGACCTGCACCAGACGAGCGGCGGGCAGTGGCGGCGAGCTGCCTTCTTCGGACACCGCCTGCCACCCTGGTGTGCTGCGGAGACTGCTGGGGCCTACTGCGCAGAGGGAAGCCGCGGCCTCAATTAACCTGGAGGCCTGATTGCTGATGATCTGCCGGCGAACTGCAGAGGGGGCGCCGGAAGTGCACTAGGGCGCGGAACTAAACGCGCGCCTACAGCCGGCGGCTAGCGCTTGATCCTGCCGGCGCCGGATCACCTCCCCGGTCGCTGGTGAGCCCCGGGGGCCCGTCCTGCCCGACTGCGGCCGGAGGAGCGCCGGACTGCCCTGTGCCCGCTGGGCTGTCGCGGAGGGGCCTGCGCCCGGCGGAAAGGGGCGCCGGGAGAGCTAGGGGGAAGACGCTGGTGCCCTGAGGACTGCTACGGCTACATGAGACACCCTGCGGCCGCCCGACAAGCATTGGCGCCGAGGCGGTGATACGGGCGCCATCTTGCCTCCACCCTGGACACCCGAGAACACGAGAGAGACGGCGCGAACGCTGGCGCCACCCGCAACTCCTGAAGATAGCGGGGGTGCCGCGGCCCTGGGGGCGCGACGCAGCGCCGGCACGACCCCTGCAGCCACACTGCCACTGCTGAACCTGAGCAACATCGTGGGGTCCGGCTGCACAGAGGCCCACGTGGCGGGCCACTGCCTACAAGACCGCCTTCACTGGAGCAGGTGAGAGGCACCGCACTGCTGTCCTGCCTCTGGCGGTCCCCTCCTCCAGCAGCCACTTGCCCATACCCACCACCTCACCGGGGCCAGCACGGCGGCTGCACAGAGGATCCTCCACGGGGCGCCACCACACCGACCAGAAGCGCCGCCACTGCTACAGCGCCATTGACCCTGCCCGGCGTCAGGGATTCACCACTTCCATTGCCTCCCCCGCTGTGACACCGGTGGCTGCGTGGAGATCCTAGACCCACAACGCGGTGCACTGAGGGCTATACCATCTGTGGACAGAAACGCGACTACCCCAACGCCGCTCTGCATACTAGATCGATGGGACGACACAGGGGCAGGACCCAGGATCCCGGTGCATCGACGGACATGCAGTCCACCGGCTCGGAGGACCCTCTAGCCTCCTCTAATATGGACGTTATCCCGCCGACTGGGAAAGGGATGCAGGACGCCAAACTAGACCTTATCCTCAACGAAATACGAGCCACACGGGAGGCGCTGGCAACACGTATCGATAGCATGGCGACGGGTCTCTCGTTGCTCAAAGCAGACCACAATAAACTTGCGGAGAGGGTCTCCGAACAGAAACTTGCGCTAAATGATCTCATACCTCAACAAACGGAACACTCGATGAAACTGGAAGGCATGGAGAAACAACTCAAGCAGCTGTGGGACAAGGTGGACGATGCGGAAGGACGAGCCCGCCGCAACAACGTCCGCATCTTAGGCATTCCGGAACGCAGCTAGGGAAGGAACCCTACCCAATTTGTGGAGGACTGGCTCAGGAAACTGGTGGGCCCAGAAGATCTTACGGCCCTATACAGCGTAGAGAGGGCGCATAGAATACCGTCCAGACCGCCGCAATCAGGGGCACCTCCACGCCCTTTGATTGCACGCCTCCTTCACTACAAGGACCGCGACACTGTGCTGCGCGTGGCCCGAGAGAAAGCGCAGATTCGCTATGAAGACAAGAATATCTCCGTGTATCCTGACTTCACACCCACGGTGCAGCGTGCCAGGTCCACCTTCCTGGGGGTAAAACGCAAGTTACGTGAGAGAGACTTGAAATATGCCCTTCTGTTCCCTGCCCACCTTAAGATACTACACAGTAACAAATCATACTTCTTTGACTCGCCGGAAGAGGCGGCAGAGTGGATGGAGGTAACGCTGACGCCGCCGGCCTCACAGGACCCTTTTACGGCCGCCAGGGGAGACGGACGTCGGGGTCGAACAGATCGGAGAAGCACCACTTCAGACACTGGACGAGCCCCATCGCAGAGGACAGCGCCTACGGATCAAGCCGCTACAGACCGTCTTGCAGACCACACACCGGTGGTACAATTGACGGAGGAGGCACTCGCCGCCCATGACGCGGGCACGGCCAGGGGCCTGCTTAGCAATTCTGACACGCACACCGAAGTGTCTGGATCAGCGGACAGCATACAACTCTTCCCCAAGATCACGGCGCAGATGGCAGAAGAATTTTAACATCAACAGCATGTCCGCACTCCGGGTGGTAATGTATTGACTGTATCATTCTCTGCACACAGGTGGGTTGCATGAGGGCTTGATTTACGAAGGGCCGCCATGCCACCGCAGGCCAGTACAAGTAAGGCACTAGTAGACTGCGCCCCCCACCGCAGGCACATGGAACTGTTTGACTTCTGCCCCTGTTGGGCATCATGGTTCGGACCCCGAGCCCGTTGGCCTGGGGATCTTAGTGTTCAGGGATTAACTGTTTGCTTGACACTCCTCTTCTGCAGTAAGATGTACCAGGCGCGTGCACCCACGTGCTCAGTTTTGCCGCGTTACACGATCAGACATGGGGCCACTTAATGTTTATACCTTGTGCACCTGGAATGTGCGGGGCATGGGTTCGATTCACAAAAGGCACAGGATCCTCGCTCAGCTCAACCGTAGGGGAATTATGATAGCTTGCCTCCAAGAGACACACCTGAACTGTGCTGAAAATCTAAAACTGCACAAGAAGTGGAAGGGTCAACTTTTCGCTACGTCCTACTCCGCATTCTCTAGGGGGGCCGCTATTTGGCTTCATAATTCTGTCCCCTTCAAGCCACCAGAACAGAGAATTGACAAGGAGGGTAGATATGTATTTGTGAGGGGCTTACTAGATGGGGCTACTGTTGTACTTGGATGTGTGTATTCACCAAACTCGGGCCAATCAGATTTTTTGGTAAATGTCAATGGGGTCCTTTCCGATTGGGCGGATCATCAATGGGTGGTTGGGGGGGACTTCAATGCTGTGTTGGATGTTGCACTGGACAGATCACACCCCCCACTACACGCCACAGAAAGCAGAAGACAGGCAGATGCGCTGGCACAATGGGCGGAGGGATGGGGTTTGACAGATGCATGGCGCAGTACACATCTACAGGACAGGGAATATACCTTTTTCTCCCCGCCACACCAACTTCACACCAGGATAGAGCGCATATTTTGCTCCCGTTCCTTACTAGGATCGGTTCTTCAGACCCAGCACATGGGGAAGACCCTCTCTGATCACAATTCTGTCGAGCTGACTTGGCAATGGGGCCGACAGACGACCCCAATCCTGACTTGGAGGTTACCCACGGAGCTGCTGGAAGATGCGGTCTTCAGGTCGACTGTGGCGGATGCCATTGAGAGTTATTTTGACGTGAACACTGACACTGCCAGCTCCCGACAGATAGAATGGGACGCCTTTAAAGTTTTCATCAGAGGGGCAGCGATGGCCACTAGAGTGGGCATGAGGAGGGCAGTGATTGAAGATCTGAAAGAAGTGGAGGGTGGACTGGCAACGCTGGAGTGTGAAGCTGCGGGCACGAACACACATTTCACGCCACTGCAGGATGCGCATGTAAAACACGCTGAACTGCTAGAAGACTTGAGATTGGTTAGACTACAGGGAATACACTACTAGACAGCACACACAGGCAGACAGGTCGGGCACTATGCTGGCCCGTATCATACGTGACTCCCCAGTGCACCATCCCATCTTAGAAATACTGGACCAAGAAGGCATACTAGTTTCGACTCAAGTAGGAATCAACACCGCTTTCGAGGACTATTACACCACGCTTTACAGCCCACACAGCTGCCTCTCACAGACCGCATTTGAGGGATTAATGAGGAATTTAGAGCTACCCCACCTCACTGACAGGCAAAGCGACGATTTGAAGCGTAGCATTTCTATTGCGGAGATTAGACAGGCAATACGCGCGCTTCCGAGAAACAAAACGCCTGGCACGGGCGGCCTGCCGGCCGAGTTCTACGCCACATTCATGGACCTGCTAGCCCCGCGCCTCCATGCCATTTACTTAGAAGCGCTGCGGACTGACCACTTGCCGCAGTCCTCCCTCCAAGCCTTGATAACCTCCCTCTTAAAACCGGGTAAGGATGGACTGCGCCTTGCTAGCTACAGACCCTTATCTCTCCTCAACACCGACTACAAGATACTGAGTAAGGTGCTAGCGACGAGACTGGCACAATACATCCCGCACCTGATCCACCCTGACCAGTGCGGATTTGTACCAAGCAGGAGCACGGCCATGAATCTTAGACGACTAGCCCAACTGATGCTACGAAACCCGACAGGCATGGGCTCTGAGGGATGCATCTCGTTGGACCTGAAGCAGGCCTTCGATTCCCTCAGATGGGATTTCATGTTCGCTGCGTTCACGAAGTTCGGGATACCTCCCGAGTATATCGCGTGGGTCAAGCTGCTATACACACACCCCACGGCTCGGGTACGCACATCCAGATACATCTCAGGTCCCATAGCCATAGCAAGAGGTACCAGGCAGGGTTGCCCACTCTCCCCGCTCCTCTTCATCCTGGCACTTGAACCACTGCTCTGTAAACTCCGGACTGTGGCCCCCCACTGTGGCATTCGGAGGGGCGAGACAACTCATATAGTGTCCGCCTATGCTGACGATATTATACTATACCTACGTGATCTGCGGGGCGACCTAGACCCTATCCCTTCTATATTTGAGGAATTTAGATCATTATCTGGCCTCACCATAAGCGAACCAAAGTCTTACGGGTTTACCTTTGCTACCGCTGACTCGACTACGCCACTGCCCTTCGCGCCACACACGTTTCAAATGGCAGATACTACCTTCCGATACCTCGGGATACAAGTTTACAGGGATGCCGAACTAATGCTTGACGGCAACCTCGGAAGGGCTATGAGGACACTTAAATCTCAGATACAATTCTGGTTGTCGCTCCCTATATCGGTGGCCGGCAGGATAGCCATTTCCAAGATGGTGATGCTTCCCCGTCTCATTTACTATTTCACAAACCTGCCGTTCCTGATCCCTGCCGCGACGTTCAAGACACTAGACACACTCCTCATGGAACTCATATGGGGACAAGGGCGAAGGCGCATAGGCCGTGCTAAGTTGCAGCTCACCTCTGGCGCAGGAGGTATGGGAGTACCAGACTTCAGGGCCTACAACTTTGCATGTCAACTGCAGTGGCTGGCCTATTGGCTTGCTGGTAGAAACCTACATGAGATTGACATGACGGAGGACGATCGCTCCAAAGGGAAGATTCATGCCCTGCTCCTACCCGGCTCGGAACTGCCGAGAGACACCTCACCGCTTCTCCGACTTGCGGTTCGCTACTGGCGGAAAGCGATGAAGTACACGGCCCCATGTCATCATATGCCCCCACAATTCCGCTACTGGGTATACCCCTGGGGTCGGGACCGCTCACAACTCACAAACTTGGGCCATGGCAAGACGCAGGTGTAACACACATAGGAGACCTTTTTGCTGAGGGGCAGATGCTGTCCTTTGCGGACTTCAGGGCCGCGCATGGCGTCCCCGGGGGATCGTTCCTTCTGCATGCTGGCCTCCGACGCTATGTACTGGGAAGGTGGGCGCCCGAGGGAGTAGAACCACCCACGAACCCCTTACTGACGATGCAGTATCTCATGGGAACGGGAAGTCATCTAACTAAATGGCTCACTGCTAGCATTAGAACAGGACGGGCGGTCTCACTGTCGCCTCTCAAGACCAAGTGGGAGGGTGATATAGGGAGGCCACTACGGGACAAGGAATGGGAGCGGATCCTTCAATTCCCCAAAAAAGTAGCTAGGAACCCCAAATTTAAGTTCATCCAGCTAATGGTCCTGCATAGAGCATATTTAACACCACACCGTATACACGCTATGTTCCCCAGCGCAGCTGACACCTGCCCTAGATGCGCTATAGATGATGCAGCCCTGACAGACATGATGTGGAGCTGCCCCAAACTGGGCTACTACTGGACTACTATTAATGACTCGCTCACGGAAGCAGGTGCTTTGATACAGACGCTCACCCTGGAATACACGCTCCTAGGGTTGGGCCAGGCAGCGCGTAAGAGGAGCGTGGCGACACGTTTTGCTGATGTAGCCATGTTGCTTGCGAAACGGGCCATCACGATGAGGTGGAAGTCTCCCAAGCCACCTGACCCCGAATTATGGAAAACGGAAGTGATACGCTGGGGCAGGGCTGAGGGCGAGGCGCTACAGCATGAAGAACGCAGAGGCCTCAGGAAAACACCGATCTCATTGGACTGGTTTACCATTCTGGGGAGGTTCGAGACAGGGGGTGATGATGAGTCTGGTATTTCAATACCGTAAACTGAACTGTGTCCTGCTGTCGGTGGGCTTCCATGTACCATGCACAAAAGTGGTGCACTAGACTATGATACGGGGTACCCCGTGATACTATTGCTTATGTCACTGACTGGTTGTGTAACAAACATATTTGATCAGATCTGTTCGCTGGGTGCAACCTGGTGTTAACTGCTGTATACGTACGTACTAAGGGAGTGTCTAGGGTGGGATTTCTCTTTGAGGGTGGCGGGAGGGAGTTCTTTCACTTCTTAAGGGGTTTGTTTACTTACTCGAAACTGCAACAAAAGTTAACCTGTATACTGTACCTACTGGTATTAGGCCCGGAGGAGCTTCCTTACTTCTGGTTATATCGTACGGTAACACTTCTGTACTGTTGCTCTGAACACTATGCTAATAAACAGATTTTCAACGAGTATGGTGTTCAGAGGGGGAGAAGATGTAGCAATATGACCATGACTCCCGAATTTGGAACTGGGGAACCAGGTTCAGCCTTCTTTCCTGAGGGAGCACATTCCCATGCTAGACCTTAGAAGGCCCCGCTAGACCTTAGAAGCCTTGGTGTCTTAGCACCAGCATGTCCCTAGTTGTGGCAAGAGTGGGTTAAACTTGAAGGCCTGTCCACCATAATCCATACCGAAGTTCACCTTCAGTCTTGCGGGGAGGCCGATGAAGCACCACACGATAGAGCAACAGTGACTCTGTCACTGAGGTCACAGGACCCTGAGGCTAGTCCGCCTCACCCATTGGTACCTCTGTTGGCCTTGTTTCTGCAGAAGTAGTGCAACTCACCAGGGATCGGCAATGCAGGATTTGAAAGCTTTAGGGTCTCTGCTTCATGCACAAGCACTTTTAACATGTGCTGTCTGCTTTGGGGCCACAGAATTATGCAGCAATGGAGGACAAAATTACTGTTGCAGTGTTAACTAAATTATGCAGCAAAAATAGGGCTGCAGCGTAATGAGATACATTTTCTGATGCCAACTGCTAGGAGGTGTGAATGATATCTACCAAAAGCCACAAAATAAAGAGATGGCTGCAGCACAATAACCGTATGGTGTATGAGATATATGCAGCCTGGTCCCTGCCCCCCATGGCTCCTCCTGCGCCCCAGTGTTTCTTGTGCCCCACCTGGCACACAACATGTCAGAGAATGGTTATGATGTTGACAGTTTGCGCCCCCCCCCCCCCACCCCCTGGAAAAATTTCTGCGGACACCCATGTTTTCAGCAAGCAGTCCACACCCACAAATTGATTCTGACTTTGCTAAAGTTAAAATTCTATGCATTTATTGCAATAAACTTTTGTGTTATGGGGAACAGTCTATAGACTTGATGAAACGCAGGATGCAGGATCATTGCTGTCCTCGACATTAGTTGTTCTTTTTTTCATTCTTTTGTTCCGCTTGGAATTTGTTGAGAAAACACAAAAAAAATACAAAAGAAAAAAAACAGTTCTTTTTAGAACTACCTTCACTGGTCAAAGAAAGAACTATATTTCTATGGTAGTGTGTAAAAGTTTGTTAGAATGAATGTGTAGTTCATAAATGAATGAATGAATATGTTACTAGTGTATGGAGAATGTGAAAGTGCAGAACTATAAGGAACTGCTACAGCATAAATCTATAAGGTGTTTATCTATAGTATACTGTAGTATGTCCGAAGCACTTGAATGTATCATATGTACATAAATATGTTACAAGTGTACGCTTCAATTTGCGCTGCTGGTGAAAGTGCCTGGGTGAATTTGTATGTGTTAAGGGCGGATTTACAATCCCCTTGTGCCTCTTTTATACATCCGTTGCGTCACTTTTGTGACACAGCAATGGTGCAAAAGATGTGCCATGGTGTGTGCTATTAACAATGTGATGCATCTGGAGGGTGTATTACATTGTAAAGTGCTGCGCCAGAAGAGGCTTTCTTGTGCAGAAGGGGGTGCAGCAAGGCCTCGTAAAAGTGACTGAGTGAAATGTATAACATTTTATTCAGTGAGTTTTGAGCTTTTGATGCGTCAAAACCTTGCACGTGCTTGAAGCAGGTGTAAGGATTGATACAGCATTGTAAGCATAGGGCCCCAAGAGAATTGCTGGAGCTGTGTTATACTTGCAACCGACGTCAAGCAATAATTCATCCAAAAATTACTTTGCAATTTAGTTTCATTATTTTATAATAAGAATATAAAATATAATCTAAACAAATAAAATAAATATAAATATTTATATTAAAAATATAAGAAATTAGCATAAAAAGAAAGACATAATTAATACATTTATAAATTATCATTTACAAAACCTTTGAAATTCACTGAAAAAAACCATAGGTTTCACACACGTTATAGTTAGGAATTAGCATTTAAAAAACCTTGCCAATTCATTGAAAAAACCATAGGTTTCACACGTTATAGTTAGCTGAACATTTCTCTCATACAAAACCTTTGAAATTCCTCCGTTATAGTTAGCTCAGCTAACTATAACTTGCGCGCCCGCAATGCACTGCTGATGACGTCACATATTACATCACTCATGACATGGTCAGTGACATCACTCATGACATCACTGATGACATCTCAAATGACATCTCTGATGACATCATGCTTGTGGCAGACCTCCTCTCACTGTTCTATAACCTTTGATACACACGATCAAAAATAGAAACTTAAGTTTAACCCCTTCGCTGCTAGGCCTTTTCCCCTCCTGTGCTGAGGCTTTTTTTGGCGTTTTGGAGTAGTGCGCGCTTAGGCCCTTGTAACTTTTTGACCACATAAGGTATCCACGCCAAATTTGCGTCCTTTTCTTCAAACATCATGTGGATTCTAAAGGCGCCCAGGGTTTGTGGATTCCCTTGGAGGGGTCCCAGAAATTAACCAAAATATAGTGATTTTTTTAGTTTTTTTCAGAAAAATGGGAAAAACGGGCTGCAAATGAAAGCCTCTGGGTTTTTCCCCGAAAATGGTATCAAAAAAGGGTTTGTGGGGCTGAAATCTCCATTTTCTCAGCTTTTAGGGAATGACAGTCTTTTGTCAGAGAACCGAAATTTTTCACTCAGTTTTGGCATTTTTCTGGGACATAGCCTATTTTTGCTATTTTTAGAGCTTTCCACCTCCTTCCAGTTAATGGTAGAAATGAGTTTGAAAGCAATAATGGATCCTGGAAAGCTTTACATTTTCGAAACGTAGACAAAATTCTGAATTCAGAAAGGGGTCATTTGTCTAAATCCATGAAGGTTTCGTTATAGAAACTAACAGTTAGATATTGGAATAATTGAAAATTTGTTGAAAAAAACAGCCTTTTGTCTCAACGTTTTCACCTATAACTTTTTCTAATTTTGACAGCTCTTGGAAGGCAATATACCGTTACATCCGTTAGACCTTCCTGGTTGTGGGGATATATAGGACTTGTAGTTTCACCAAGAACCCGACGAACCCAGATCCAAAAACTGAGCAGCAACTTGCAATGGTATTTTTTCATTTACTGGGTATAGTGCACTTTGTCTTGGAAAATGTATACATGGAATAATCTGTATGAAAGACACCTATGTATTTCTGAATTGGGTACAAATTATAGAGTTCAGAAACAGTATATAATTGCACATTTTCAAAATTGGGAATACTCATACTAGCATGAGAATTATTGGTCATTTTTCATAAAGATTTTTTTTTTACACAATGTCTTTCATTGAAAGGGAGAAATGCATGAAAGCTCAATTGGTAATAACAGTTGATTTACAAATCTGCATTACACCAAGTGTCCCGATAAAAACGGTACCTCACTTGTGTGGGTCGGCCTTGTGCCTGCGACAGGAAACGGCGCAAAATGCAACGTGGTCACACCTAAATTTTGCAGTTACAAATTGACCCTTTTTTGGCAAAGTGCCTACCTGTAGTTTTTGCACCCTAGCTCTGCCGGCACCTAGGGAAACCTAGCAAACCTATACATTTTTGAAAAGTAGACACCCAGGGGAATTCAGGATGGGGTGACTCGTCTGCCTACCACCAGGGTTTGTTACCCAGAATTCCTTGCAAAGCTAAGATTTTGACAAAAAAAACACATTTTCCTCACATTTCTGTGGTGGAAAGTTCTGGAATCTGCGTGGATCAACAAATTTCCACCCACCCAGCGTTCCCCCAGGTCTCCCGATAAAAACGGTACCTCACTTGTGTGGGTCGGCCTTGTGCCTACGACAGGAAACGGCACAAAATGCAACGTGGTCGCACCTCAGTTTCCCAGTGAAATCTTGTGCTCTTTGGACAAAGAGACTACCTTTTGTTTTTGCGCCGTAGCTCTGCCAGCACCTAGGGAAACCTAGCAAACCTATACATTTTTGAAAACTAGACACCCAGGGGAATTCAGGATGGGGTGACTCGTCTGCCTACCCCCAGGTTTTGTTACCCAGAATCCCTTGCAAACCTAAAAATGTGTCCCAAAAAAACACATTTTCCTCACATTTCTGCGGTGGAAAGTTCTGGAATCTGCGTGGATCAACAAATTTCCACCCACCCAGCGTGCCCCCAGGTCTCCCGAAAAACATGGTACCTCACTTGCGTGGGTAGGCATAGTGGCTGCGACATGAAACAGCGCAAAACGCAGCATGGTCGCAACACAATTTCCCAGTGAAATTTAGCACGTTTTGGACAAAAAGACTACCTTTTCTTTTTGCGCCGTAGCTCTGCCAGCACCTAGGGAAACCTAGCAAACCTGTACATTTTTGAAAACTAGACACCCAGGGGAATTCAGAATGGGGTGACTCGTCTGCCTACCCCCAGGTTTTGTTACCCAGAATTCCTTTGCAAACATAAAAATTTGACAAAAAAAACACATTTTCCTCACATTTCTGTGGTGGAAAGTTCTGGAATCTGCGTGGATCAACAAATTTCCACCCACCCAGCGTGTCCCCAGGTCTCCCGAAAAAAATGGTACCTCACTTGCGTGGATAGACATAGTGGCTGCAACAGGAAACGGTTCAAATCTTACGGTGGTGAATTTACATTACCTTATTGCAAAACTACCTTGATTTTGGGGGGGGGGGGGCATCTGAGTTTGTGGCCCGGGGCTCGGTGGTATTCTTTGCAAAGTAGCAAACCCAAACAGTTCTGAAAACTAGACACCCGGGGGAGTCCAGGGAGGTATGGCATGCGTGGGTCCCCCAATGTTTTCTTACCCAGAACTCCTTGCAAACCTTAAAATTAGGTAAAAATAGCACTTTTCCAAACTTTTTGGCGTGGGATCGCCGTGCGGGCAAACAAGTCCTACCTCCCTGCATTCCCCTTGTTCTCCCGAGTAAAAGGATACCTCACTTGTGTGGGTGCCCCAAAGCAGAACACGCCAAAAATGAATTTTGAAAAAATTAGTTTTTTGTCATATTTAAGTTTTACAAATTAAGCCCCCCAGCCTGAGTCACATGCCTTTGGCCCACCCACACAAGTGAGGTATCATTTTACTCGGGAGAACAAGGGAAACGCTGGGTGGTAGGACATTTGTGCCGGCAGCGAGATCCCACCCAAAAAAGTACGGAAAAGTGGGTTTTTTGACCAAAATTTAAGGTTTGCAGGGGTTTCTGGGTAGGAAAACATTGGGGGACCCACGCATGCCATACCTCCCTGGACTCCCCCGGGTGTCTAGTTCTCAGAACTGTTTGGGTTTGGTAGTTTCCAAAGATGCCCGCCAAGCCCCGGGCCAAAAGCTCAGGTGACCCCCTCAAAAAATAAGATTATTTGGCTAAAGGTAATTTTTTGGTCTCCACAGTATGAATTGGGCCTTTTCCTAAAGCAGCCACTATGCCTACCCACGCAAGTGAGGTACCATTTTTATCGGGAGACCTTGGGGAACGCTGGGTGGGAGGTAATTTGTGTGAGCCCAGTGATGCCACGCTTTCCCACACTAAAACGTGTGAAAAAACTGTTTTTTTCCAAGCAAAAAATGAGGTTTGCAAGGGATTCTGGGTAAAGGAACGTTGGAGGATCCACGCAAGCCATACCTCCTTGGAAGCCCCCGGGTGTCTACTTTTCAGTAATGTGTGGGTTTGGTAGGTTTCCCTAGATGGCTGTCTCGCACGGGGCCAAAAACCCAGGTAACCCCTCTTGCAAAAGCTGGTGGACTTGACATTGTCACCATTGTTAAATTCACCAGCTTTTGCAAGAGGGGTTACCTGGGTTTCTAGCCCCGTGCGAGACAGCCATCTATGGAAACCTACCAAACCCACACATTTCTGAAAAGTAGACACCCGGGGGCTTCCAAGGAGGTATGGCTTGCGTGGATCCTCCAACGTTCCTTTACCCAGAATCCCTTGCAAACCTCAATTTTAGCAGAAAAATACCTTGAAGCAATATAACTTTGATTTGGGGGGGGGCACCCTAGTTTTTGGCCCGGGGCTGGGTGGTATTCTTTGGAAAGTAGCAAACCCAAACAGTTCTGAAAACTAGACACCCGGGAGAGTCCAGGGGGGTATGGCATGCGTGGGTCCCCCAATGTTTTCCTACCCAGAACTCCTTGCAAACCTTAAAATTAGGTAAAATAGCACTTTTCCAAACTTTTTGGCGTGGGATCGCCGTGCTGGCAAAAATGTCCTACCACCCTGCGTTCCCCTTGTTCTCCCGAGTAACAGGATACCACACCTTAACAGAGTTACTCAAAAGTCAAACATTCAAGCACGGCTATCTACAGAAAGTAACTACTCACACACCGCCTGCCGAGCGCCAGTCCACCCACACCACCATCCAAGCACCAGACCATGCACACCGCCAGCCAAACACCACTCAGCGCACACCGACAGCCAAGTACCACTCCACACACACCACCAGCCAAGCGCCACTCCACAAACACAACACCAGCCAAGCACCACTCCACACACACCGCCAGCCAAGCACCACTCCACACACACCGCCAGCCAAGCACCACTCCACTCACACCGCCAGCCAAGCACCTAACCATGCACTCCGCCAGCCAAGCAAAAATCCACGCACCCCCCCAGCACAACTCCAATCCATGCACTATGCCAGCCAAGCACCAGACCACGCACACCACCAGCCAAGCGCCATCCACTCACACCACCAGCCAAGCACCTAACCATGCACTCTGCCAGCCAAGCAAAAATCCACTCACCCCCCCAGCACAACTCCAATCCATGCACTTTGCCAGCCAAGCACCAGACCACGCCCACCACCAGCCAAGCGCCAGTCCACGCACACCAACAATCCAAGCACAATCCTGCACACACCACCATCGAAATTAGAATTTTTTAAAGAAATACCACAAATCAAATGAAGAAACCTACAAATCTGCTAACACAAATTCAAAAACTAAATGCTTTGCACTAATGCAAACCTTAAAGCAGACTAAAAAATATTACAGAATACAGACCAGACAGTACGCTTACAAGCTCAATGAAACTCCCAAAACTTCTTTTGTGTGTGGTACGATTTAAAACAAGCTGGCACACACAATCCAGGATTTGAAGGACAGTCAGGACAGTACATACGAGACTCCCTCCGCACTTCTCTTCGCCAACAGACTCTACATCTTTTAGTGGGATGGTCTTTTGCAGTTGTGGGAGGAATATATTCTGGAAAGTGGCGATCTTTCAGTCTAGCCACTTCCTCCACCACTCCAAATCTTGGCACACTTGCCTGTTCCACTAGTACAAGGCTGCCTATTATAGTCTCCTGAAACTTAACAAAAGGCATCTTTGACTCAGGACAAGATTTCTGGAAAACAACAAAAGCATTAAAGGATGCCAAGTGGAAAAGATGGATAGCCAACTTCTTGTACCAAACGTAAGCCTTTCGTACAGCAGCATAAGGTTCCAACCTCTGATCTACTCTGTCAACACCACCCATGTACTTATTGTACTGTAAAATGCACACAGGTTTACGCACTTCAGCACTCTCACCCCGAACAGGCAGAGCTTCAGTGCTTTCGTCATGGATAGTAGTCAGCATGTACACATCTCTCCTGTCTGAAACCTTCACAGCTAGAAGCTTCCCACATCGCAATGCAGTAGACTGTCCCCGCACAAGCCTTTTGCAAACAAGTTCTATTGGGAAACCTTTCCGGTTACTGCGCATCGTGCCACAAGCAACAGTGCCCACTTTGGCCAATTCCTTGAACAAACGCACACTAGTGTAGAAGTTATCTACATATAAATGGTGGCCTTTGTTAAATAATCGTCTACCTAGTTCCCACACAATTTTCTCAGTCACTCCAAAAGTGGACGGACAAGCAGAAGTGTTAATGCTGGAATCCTTACCGGTGTACACCCTGAAATTATAAACATATCCAGTATCACTGTCACACAGCATATACAGTTTGATTCCATAGCGTGCCCTCTTACTAGGAATGTATTGCCTAAAAACCAAGCGGCCCTTGAACAATACCAAAGACTCGTCCACAGCTATTTCTTTTCCAGGTGCAAAGATCTCAGGAAAACGATCAACAAAGTGATCAAGGACAGGCCGAATCTTAAAAAGACGGTCACAATCAGGGTGATCGCGTGGCAACGCTAAATCATTATCAACAAAATGCATCATGCGAAGAAGAAGCATATATCGATCACGAGTCATAACTGCTGGAAATATAGATGTTGCCAACAAGGGACTAGTGGACCAATAAGAAGACATTGATGGCTTCCTTAGCAAGCCCATCAAAAAAGTTAATCCCAAAAACTTCTTCATCTCTTCAACATATGTGGGAGACCAATGGGTAGCTCTAGAATGGGGCTTAAGGCTGGCACTGTGGTCCCTCAAATACTGCTCTGCATACAAATTAGTTTGCTCCACAATCTCTTGCAAAAACTCATCGTCAAAAAACAACTGAAAAAATTGAATTGGCAAAAAACTGTCAGTATTCACTCTACACCCTGGAACACCAGTGAAGTCTGGCAATTCCGGCTGCACCATGCCAGGGGCAACCCAGACGTCATCACTAACATCGGGAGAAGAAGCCACCCTAGCCTGCAGCCCAGATGCCTCTTGCTGCACTACATCAACGGGAACACTAGCATCCCCAGATGCCTCTTGCATCACTACACCAACAGGAATACTAGCATCCCCAGATACATTTTGCATCTCTACACCAACAGGAGAACTCACATCCCCAGCTGCCTCTTGCATCTCAACATCAACAGAAGAACTCGCATCCCCAGATGCCACTTGCTGCTCAACAACAACAGAAAGACTAGCAGCACCAGATGCCTCATGCTGCTCTACAACAGGAAGACTAGCAGCACCAGATAACCCTTGGCGCACCACAGCAATGTGAAACCTTTTGGGCGCAGCCTTTACCACACTTGCCTCTTCCTGACGAGAAAAAAAGGGAAACCTTGAGGACCTAGGCTGCCGCTCAGATGGCTCTTGCCTCTCTACCGGCACATCAATGTCCCTCTCTAACACAGGCACTTCATCAGCACTAGAAGAAGAATCATCATCCGATGATACCATGCGAAGAGAAAACTCACTGCCTGAATCTTCTGCACCTACCTCACGCTCCGAATCGGAGTCAGTGTCTGGACCATGGTCAGAGGAAGACTCAAAAAGCAAACTAACAACCTGCTTAGCAGTCATCCTGCGAGCAGCCATTATCCTTACAAAGCAAGAAGACTACACACACAAGTGAACAACAACCTACACTGTGCAAAGTAAGAAGTAAACAAGGTAGAGTCTTCACACAAAAATCAATACACTCAAAAACAATTCAAATCTAACCAAATATAAGAACACTTACCAGCACCTACTCTGCTGAAACACAGCAAAAAGAAAGGAAATCCCACTAGAAAGAAAAAAAAAGTATAGATTAGACAAAGTACACATCAAGCAGCAATACAAAAAAAAGGTAACAATCAAGAAACACAAAGCCACACAAACAGCAATAACTACACTTTTCATAAAAACAAATTCATCTAGGGAAAGTAGTACAAAAAACATTTACTTACCAAGCACATGCAACTACACAAGCTGCAAAACCAGCATTAACTGAACCACAACCTACACCAAAACAAACAGCAAAAGCCTGGATCAAAAACAAAGAAGAAAAAAAAAAATGAATACTACATTTCACAAACAACATAACAAATGAATAAACAACACACAAATTTACCCCCAAAATCACATCCACACAGATGGGCCATCAAAAAGGGCACCGGGGGGGCAGAAAATCTAAATTTAAAATCCGACCCACCTGGAAGCGACCCTTGCCCAAGGGGTCACTTCCTACAATCTAAAATAAAATCCCTGGTGCTAGTGGGGGCATTTCCACCGCCCAATCGCAATGCTGTGCGCGACCGTGAGGTAGAAATGCCCTGCAAAGAGACATCAGGAGAGAGGAAATTCACTTGCTTCTCCCCTGATGCCTCTTTGCAGCCCCAAACCCCCCCAAATATCTCAAAACCAACCTAACACCTCCAGGCGCAGGAAGCAAATGGCTTCCCGACCGCCTGGGAATCCCTGAAGATGTTGGCGCGTGCTGTGCGGGCTGACGTCATCAGGGATTCTCATGGGGAGGGGGGCAGCAGAATTACTGTGGTTAACTGTGATGCTGGACAGAGGCACTTGCATCCTTGATTTTCACAAGCGCAATCCAAAAACAGTTCCTATGACCAGGAGATTCTTTCTCCCCATCTGCTGCTCTCATCAGTCTCTGACCATTTATACACATAAGAGGCATGTGAACTCACACAGAAGACCCCCGTTTGGCCACGCCCACCAACTAGCGGAGTGCACCATCTTTCCTAAATTTACCCACTATGATGGACAGCTCACTCAAGGGACCTGTGCACACATCGGTGCGATGGCATAGTAACACACACAGTCACTGGAGACAAAGCAAGCGCTCGAGTTGCAGCACAAATTCAGGAAAACATTCATCAGCCCAAAAACATTTGTGACCTTTCCACTATGATGGACAGCTCACACAAGGGACCCCTGCGCACATCTGTGCGATTGCATAGTAACGCACACATGGACACTGGAGACAAAGATGGCGCTCGAGTTGCAGCACAAATTCAGGAAAACAATCATCAGCCCAAAAACATTTGTGAGCTTCCCACTATGATGGACAGCTCACTCAAGGGACCCCTTTGCACATCGCTGCGATGGCATAGTAACACACACATGGTCACTGGAGACAAAGCATGTGTTCGAATTGCAGCACGAATACAAAAAAACATTCATCAGCCCAAAAACACTAGTGAGCTTTGCCTAGGCAGGACAGGTGTGTTGTTTAGCCACTTCAGATAAACACAAAGTAAAAGTAATGAAGGACAGAGGCACTTGCATCCTTGATTAAAATGAGCACTATAATTTCATTTTCAAAATGACCCCCATCAGCATTTTTTTTTTTTTTTTAAAACGGCCATTTACAAACCTAAGAGGCACGAAAACACTTCAAAGATACTGTTCCCCCAAAAAGGGGAGCGACCCTTCCCCAAGGGGCCGCTCCCCGAACAACAAAATTGAAAGAAAAAAAAAAAATTAAATCCCTAGCATTCCAGCTGCACGATCGCACGATTGTGCAGCAGGAATGCTCTAAAGTTGAATCGAGGGAAAGGAAAAGCCTTTCCTTTCCCTCGATGAAAGTTTCAAAGCAATCCCCCCCGCCCCAGCCGCAAAACGAACCTCTTTCTGCAACGACGCGCAGGAAGCAAATGGCTTCCCTGCGCGTCGGTAAACAAAGGGAACCTCCAGTGACGTCAGCGCGCGATGACGCGGGCAGGGCGGGGGGAGGCAGGGGAAGGTCTTCCCCTGCCATCCCCGCAGAAAAGAAGAAAATCGGGCAGACTCGGGGGGAGCGCTGGCGCTTCCCCCGAGGGTGGGGCTCATGACGAGCTGGGCCCGTCATCAGCGTGCGAGCGCCCTGCTCCATGACGAGCCCAGCTCGTCATCAGCCCCGAAGGGGTAAAAAAAAAAATGGAGATATCAATTCCAGTTAGAACAACCTATTGAGTAATCCCAAAATCTACATACACATCCACTCATTCATCAACAGTTCTATATAGTCACTCATAGATGTACTCACTCATCATATGTACTCATACACCTATATATCCTGTTATACACCGACACTCATCTATAGTTACTCACACACATACTCACACATGCAAATAAACTATCAAACATCCATTTACTTGCATATACAGGTATACACCAGGATGCAAATAAGGTGTGCTCAGATGGGGGGCCCTGGTTGCGGCGGTCGCCACACCCAGGGCTGTGGTGGAGTTACAGGATGATCCAGAGGCAGAGAGGTACTCAGGAGTACCCTATTCAGGAGCCTAAAGGGTGCTGAGGCCTAATATCCCCGGGAGATCTGTGCGGTGGACCCTGAGGTACGACGGCACCCCGTTATCCAACGGGCGGTTGGAAACCTGTACAACCTTGTTGGCATTGTGTATGCTAATAAACCTGCAACAACATTTTCCCATCAACAATTGTCTGGTCTGGTTATTTATGGGATATGCATGTTGCTGGGGGGCGGGCCGATATGGGCACTATGCGGGCTGACCGACTAGTCCCCGCAGGGGACCCTCATAGAGGGCGGCCCCCTTAGTGCCCCCCAAGATGGCACGCAGGACAGCCCAGGTCCGGGGTCACCCCTCCGGAAGGCGCGTCACGTCCGGGTGGAAGTATATAAGGCTCCCCCCCCCTTACTGGCTGTCTCTTTGGCCGCTTCTCCCTCGATGTTTCCCTCCCTACCGCTTACCCGGCATCCCAGGGTGGCGGGGGGGAGGTTTGTGTGTTAACAAACTGTTATTTGTGTTGCAGGTGAAGTTACAGGATGATCCAGAGGCAGAAATGTACTCAGGAGTACCCTATTCAAGAGCAAAAAGGGTGCTGAGGCCTAATATCCCCGGGAGATCTGTGCGGTGGACCCTGGGGTGCGACGGCGCCCAGCTATCCTATGGGCGGTTGGAAACCTGTACAACCGGGGTTCGCTTGAACGCTCCGCCCCTCGTAGGGGGGGGTGTGTGAGCAAGAGGGTGGACCAATGGTTCACCAGATATGGGAGGGGCTATCCTCTCACCACAACCGCTAAGCACAGTCTGGCCAAGGCTGTGGTGCTACTCGGCCCATCAGGTGGTAAGCTGCGAGGGGCGGCTTGCCTTTGGATCATCTGTAAGATAACCCACCTTGTTGGCATTGTGTATACTAATAAACCTGCAACAACATTTTCCCATCAACAATTGTCTGGTCTGGTTATTTATGGGATATGCATGTTGCTGGGG
The DNA here is from genome assembly GCF_964261635.1 of Lissotriton helveticus. NCBI lineage: Eukaryota > Metazoa > Chordata > Amphibia > Caudata > Salamandridae > Lissotriton > Lissotriton helveticus. The sequence continues at coordinate 634,692,111 of NC_136068.1, read as the reverse complement.
GGCTGGGGTGCGGGCCGATATGGGCACTATGCCCAACAGCCCGGATGCCCTAACAGCAATTAGGGACTCTAAAAGAGCTCTAACCGGCGAGTTTTTTCAGTGGGGGCGAAGTGAGAAGTGTGCTCACCCTCCTCCATACACATTACTGCGCCTTAAGTCTTTGTGCCCTAATAGCAAATCAAGAACCCTAAAAAAGTTTATAAACTATTAGCATGAAGGCTAGCACAATGATAAGTACTAAGCACCAAAGCCTCCAAAGTATTCAAGAGATCTAAACATCGAACATCATTGACATACTGATAGATAGTATGCCATGCACTTCCTGCTTGGTTGGATGAGGAGGAGAAAAGGTAAAGCACTGGACGAAGGATAGGGAGGAATTGATTGCTGGTTCTGAAGCCCTTTTTTTGCCAGTACCATCGTCTTTGACGGGGGAGAGCAGGACAGGACCGCAGGTCCTAGACTCCCCAGCTGCTGACTCCGCCCCCGACGCCCACGCATCATGCGTCCGTAGGTGCTTTAAATTTCAGCAGGGCTCACGCAGGGTGGGATGTGCATGGGTGTGCCCGGGCCAAGGGCGGGCCCTTCTGAGCCCATCAGATGCAGTAAGAGGCAGGGCTGGGCCATTCCCCCTAAGTTTTTCCTTTTTCCTTTTCTTTCTAATGGGGCCAATGTTGTATTTAGTGTAACTGCATTGCTAACTTCCTTTCCATCATTGTGGCTAGTGACCGCCTAACATGAGTAAACTAAAGTACACTAAAGGTTAAAATGTCACCGGGACACTAGATGCCTTTCTCCAAAGGGCAGAATCATGCCTGAGAAATGAAATTAAATTGACAGAACGTAGACTCCCAACCCTCCCTGCGTATACTTTCCACTACACCGGTACTCGCAGATCTAGCTCTGATAACTAACAAGACATTATCTTCACCGCCAAGCACTTCGGCCCAAGCAACAATAGACATAACATCGGACTCTGCCCCCATTTCGCCTCCTGATTGTGGATCAAACCCTGTCAACTCTAAAGTTACCACCAGAGGGCAAAAGGCCACTCGCAAGCTAAATTACGCCACTGAATCTGTTCGAAATAAAAAGAAGGGCAAAACCACCTTAAAACAGAGCAAACCCACACAGAGGACAAATGGGAATAAGGGGAAACCCGCTGTTGACACAGGCGAAACCAAGAAGGGTCCCTCGACTACCACTAAACAGAGTATGACTGATAAAGCAGTTGCTTATGTACTCGATGGGAACCTTTGGGGTAGACTTGAGACAATGTTGTCAACTTTCCTGGAACCCATTATGCTAAAGGTATCAACTGTAGAAGCCAGAGTAAAAAAAATAGAGGAGTTGGTTGGTAGTACATACCCAATTAGAACGATGGCTAATACTAACTTAAAAGAACACAATCGGTCCAATAGGGGGGTGGGCATGGCTGCTGCCCCAGCTACCAGCTCGAAAGCTACTGATCAAACATCAAATAGGAGTAATAACTCCCATATGACTTCCTCTAAAGTAGGGAATCCACCTGGCAATGCTGGCCACCACCTCAGTATAGAATGATAGACCCACAATTATACCTCCTAGTAGTCCCGTTGGCTCAGAAAGGGGAGCACAGCCTGAGGGGACCACAGGTGGAAACAAAGCAATTAGGAAGGGCAGAGAACTGCAAGAACAGAGTCCACCATTTGATTTACACTTGCCCCCAGAAGCGACTCCATATACGGTAGTTCTGGCAAATGTCCCTCCTTTAACTAACAATGCCTTTGAACACTGGTCGACCTTAAAGAATAAGTTCCTTCACTTCTTAACCAGAAGGATTGGTTTAACTGAACTCCTTTTCTCCGATTTTAAAATGGCACGCAGGATTGGGTGGGTCGGTCCCTCATTCAAATCCTACCTTGGGGACTGTATTGAACTAACCTTTAAATCACCCTTACGGGTGCATACAATCCTAGAAAGGAGTAAGTGGACCTCCCAATCCCAATGACAAACATAGTTCCACTAGGACATTTCTACCGCCCATCCCATTTGCCATCATATCAGAGACCTTATCATGAGAGAGATAATCACTCTAGACTAAGGCAGCTTATACATCCTGTCCCAGTTTGCAATCGCTTTGATCCCCTGAATTTCCTGAAACATAACGATTGACTGGATCCTAGGTCTCACGTATCATATAATCACGTAACCAGCAGGAGTCATCTTCGGTCGAATTTAACGAGTAATGACACTAGATGTGACTATCAAGTTAGTAACGATAGTGTACTGGTTCAAGGGCCCCTGAATTTGAATTTGGAGATACAGGGTGACTCAGATGATATCCCAAAAGTCTCTCTCCCAACTAGTGATCCAAAGGTATGTCTGGTTGTTAATAGTAGTCTGGATGCATATGGATCAATGAGCTTACAGAGTGAGGTTCAAACTAACCCCCAGGGCACTCTATCTCCTCTCCGTCCACACATGTAAATGGTGACTTATCCAGGTCAGTAACTCACCCTTGTAACCGCCCTTCTGAGGTTAAACCTCCCCTCTGTAACATAGCATCATGGAACATTGCTGGGGTTCGTTCCAAATTAAACATTCAATTGTGGTGGCAATTTATTTTACAATTCGAGGTCCTATGCTTTCAGGAGACCTGGTCCAAGGATGCGATCCACCTAAATGGATACAGGACCTACCACACCCCAGCAGTTAATGTTCAGAGCGGAAGGGACAAGAGTGGCTTATGCACGTATCTACCTAGCAGCTTGAATCTAAAAAACATTACGATGCTTGCTAGTGATGAGCATTATCATCTAGTTAGAATGGATTCTAACAAATCATCTTCTGTAGTTCTGGCCAACTTCTACAATATTATTCCTCCTGGGAAAGTGGGCACCGTCATTAGATACATGCTTGAAGAGTTGAGATTAGTAGGTAATACCATGAGTAAAGACACAACACTTATATTACCTGGGGATTTTAATTGTGAACTATGTGAGAATGCTGGAGATAACTTGTGTGGAGGTGTTGAAGGAGTGTGCTTATCTCATTTCAGGCATACTGCCGTGGGGGAGCAGCTAAATGAACTTATTTTTAGCCTTGATTTGGGATTTGCCAATGAAATATGCCCCAAACCAGCCCCAATGCCATGGACTTTCAACGGTAGGGGCCTCTGCTCCACCATAGATTATATTTTAGTATCAAACAACCATGCACAAAGTTTACACTCCTTTCGTGTCTCAGAGAACTCACTTAGTGACCATTTCCCCCTGTGTCTGACCATTATGTTACCATTGAGTAAAACCTCTAGATTCAATGTTAACAATGATCGGCTGTTAGAAAACATGTCCATTGGTTGTACCAATGGGTACTCTCTTCGATAAGCTGTGGTAGACCAAGCTGCCGTAATTAAGGCAGTGGTAGTTAAATGCAAACCACACAGATATGCTTGACTGAAACCGCTCCCCCTGACATAATGTTAAGCTCTTTTATGGCAATAGCCACTGCGATAAGAGAGTCCCTTACAAGGCGCAAAAAGAGGAATAGCTCTCAGAAAGGGTGGTTTGACATTAGATGCACGAAAGCTTACTCCCAACTAAAGAAGGTACTTCATGAAAACCCGAGAAACACATTGGAGATAAGGCTAGCGAGAAGGGAATATAATCAAGCAATAAGGGACAGGAACAACACATTAAAGAAGGAGGTATGGGAGGCTCTTCACATGGCCTCAACATCTAGAGACATGGCAGCCTTCTAGACGGTAATCCGGGCACCATTTCTACCACCGAGATTAGCCCGTCAATTGAGATAGCCATAACGGAAGAGCAGTAGATTGGGCATTTTGACTAAGTGTATAAGGGTGAGGGAAACCCTGAGGGAAAGGGTCCGCCTGACACAGCGGATATCCAAGATTATCGGGTGCAGGGCTCAAATCATCAGTAAAAAGACTACATGGAACTTATGTTTACTTTGAAGGAAGTGGAACGATCTCTAGATGCAAGCCAAGGCGGTAAGGCGCCTAGTCCGGACGGGGTTCCCGTGGATATGTTTAAATCAAACATTTCCTTGTGGGGGCTGCTGCTGGTCCAGGTGCTGAACGCCAGCTGTAGCACTGATTTTCTTCCCACTTTTGTGCCACTATTGTGCCCATCTTTAAGAAGGAGGACAGGAACGATCCTTGTTGTGAGACACCAATCTCCCTGGTGGATGCCAGAACAATGCTAGTGGGCAGAATTGTTCTGGAACGGCTTCAGGACAGGGTTTTTTTTACACACGGATGCAGACGAGAAACGGGACCGGGTGCCAGATGTAGGAGCAGCATACTCATCAAAATTCGTAATATCCAGGGACACATATCATAGTGATCGCCGGCGGTATTTCACTGAATTCTCTTACAAAGTCAGAACAACTATACCTACTGAAGGCTTTTTTTCTCTGAAGCCCCACTTCCGCGAAAGACTCACTTATTTTCTCAGCTTACACTGCTGTTCGTAGTGAGAGTGGGAATCTCTTGGATACCACATTTTGCAGACAGTTTGAAACTCTGAACCAGAGATCAACTTGCGCCTTCCAAAGAGTACCTTTCCTTCGTGCTTTCGGCGTTTATAAATAATCTGCCCTGAGGAAGCCTGATCTGGGCGAAACGCGTTGGCTGTATTGATTTCAAGATACTTTATGAAGATTGCAATAAAAATATCTGAAGAACATCAATGAAGTACTACTACTCTTTTGTGAACGCTTATGAAGATTTCTCTTGGAAAAAAAATCTCTTGATGTACCGTATTTGATTGTTTGTTGCCTCTCTGTTCTTTCTTTTTCTGACGAGATTTCTGTCCTGTCTGACCTTCAGTATGGTTTTCGGACTGGTGTGGGGACTGTTGAACAGGGCATAAACCTCTCCCTTATGGTGGGGAAGTACACCAGAGCAAAAAAAGGAAATCTCTTTCTAGCATTTGTTTATCTCACAGCCCCATTTGACTGTGTGCGCCACATTAAGCTTTGGTCAATATTAGAAGGCTTGGGAGTTGATATAAATATTATTTATTTTCTTAAACGTTTTAATAGCAACACCAAGGCCCGCATCTGCTGCGGATTGAAAGGCGAGCACTCGGCTACATTTCCAATTAGGAGCAGAGTTATACAGGGTTGTGTCCTAGCTCCGGTTCTTTTTAACTTATATATAAATGGATTGGGGGAAGCTCTTATTAAAGACAATCAGGACTTCCCCCAGGACGCCGGATGCCCCATCCCAGCCCTCCTCTGTGCTGATGTCCCGTTCACAAGTAGGCCTTCAGCGCGTTTTGGATCGTTTGTCCCTTTTTATGAAAGACTTAGGCCTACGGGTAAACTCCTCCAAAACGTTTATTATGACCTGCGTCTCTGGAATAAAGAAAGGCAAAGATATGTATGTGGCAGGACAAACGATTGGGGTTACAAAGACCTTTTCTTATCTGGGCATTCTTTTTTCCCCATAGTGATAGCTTGGTGCAGGCAGCTGCAGCAAAAAAACTGGCACTTTCACAAACTACCTCTGCTCTTACTGCCTTCGCGAAAAATTGAGGTAAAAAACCCCCAGGGGAGCTTATTAAAATCTATAAAGCCAAGTGTGTTTTAGCTGCAGTGTATGGGAGCGGGGTTTGGGGGCATGTTGACCCGCTACCAATCCTGAGAGTAGAGAACTCCTTCCTAAGATACATCTTATCGGTCCCGAGTAGTACCTCAGCTTGTTTCTGTCACGCCGAGCTAGGTCTACCTTTCATTTCAGATCTAATCAGGCTTGAGCCTGTTCTGTTATGGCGCAGACTCTGGACAAAAATTGAGGCCAAATTGAACAGGGACATCCTTATTGACATTTTGAAACTGGAAGGTGCAATGAGGATTCCATGGTTAAACTATGTTAAAAATTCCTTTGAAGGATCTTGGCCATCTAGACTCTTTTACTAATCCTACTACAATCGGGGCAATAACAAGGAAGGAATTAAAGCATGAGGGTATTCTCCATCTGGACACCCATCAGAATGTCATCTGAGATATTAAAACCCACAGTCCTGCGCAATCAGATGGTTTTAACTACTTTTAATATTCAACCCTACCTAACTTTTGTACCTAGTGCCTATGATAGATTTCTTTTAACTCGTTTTAGGCTGGGGGGTTTTCACAGACTGGTTACTTCCCCTACAAGGAACGACTGGTCTCAAAACTTCCAACCATGCCCTTGCGATAATACTTCCCCACAATCCACGATACAGGTTACTTTTTTCTGTAGGTTTTACTCTCCACCTAGGAGCTCATTTCTTGTTCCTATTTTGAAACACTGCGGGCTACACGTCAATACCGTCCTGCTTTTTTGGCTCTCCAACATTTGGAGAATGAGCACACTGTTTATAGATTAACAACTTGTTTTGAGTCTAAGGAAACAACAGTGTACCTAATTGCTTTTAATGAGTTATGGACTTCTATAAAAAAACTATTGTATGATGGCTTTGTAAATTTAATATCTTTTTAACTTTTATGATTGTAATTAATAATGAAATTATGTTTGTATGAATTGGAAGATTGTTTTTAACTTTGAGCTTTTATGATTGTTTATTCAATCGAATAAAGCCTTCTTTGACTGATTGATTGAGCCTAAAACTTCAGGATAAAATTCTAAATGTCCCACACCCTGTGACAGTGGAAAGGCCTTGAACACTACCATGTCCAGCATAGCCCTTTTAAAGGTAGACCTCTGTGAAGGCATCAGGTGGGACTTTGATTCACTGCTGGGAAACCACAGAGATGTCAAGAGGGTGACTGGCATCCGTAAGTGGTCAGCGACTGGTTGCAGTGAGCCCACATTGAGCAACCAGTAATCGGGGTAAGGGATAAAAGTGTCCCCAATCTCTTAAGACCGGCTGTGATCACTGCCATCACTTCTGTGAACATCCTAGGGTCTGTGGTAAGGTCGAAATATAGAACAGCAAATTGGAAATGTGCAGAACCCCACAGGTAGCATATGTGGGATTGCAGGACGGGAATATAAAAATATGCAGGCTGCAAGTTGAAATACATCATCCAGGCTTTTGGGACAAGAGCATAAAAAACTTGAGCCAGACTAAGGATTCTGAATTTTTCGTACCGCAAGAAAACATTCAGAATGCAAAGTTCTAGACTTGGCCCAAGGAAATGGCATGAGTGGCACTCCTAGCGTACCTCTGGCTCCAGAACCCTCGCAATGTCACTCTTGACCAGAACAAGGTCGACCTCCTGCATCAAAATCGTGACTTGGTCTTTTGGAATTTTTCCCGATAAGGAGTATAAGTAAGGTAGACAAAACAAGCGGAACAACTGGAACAGTTGCTGCGAGGGCTGCTGCTGTCTGTATGCAGGGTTTCTCTAGTTCTGAATTTCTTGTAATGTTTGGTGAAAATTGCAGGCTGGGGAGAACAACCTTAGAGAAAGGGCAGTGGTACAGCTATCTTTAAAATGTTATACTGCCGAGTCATCCTACGCCTTAAAGTGTTGAGCCATCAAAGGGCATGTACATCAGGGGAACCAGGATATCCCCAGAAAATCCAGCTGTGAGGATCCGAGTGTGTCATCTGAGTACTATGCTGGTTCGAAAGGACGACCCACACAGTTTGAGTTATCATGACCACCACGCAACGGGTATTTCGCTGCATTCCCCCCATCTTGAACGGTTTGAGCGAATGTCCACCTGAGGTTCTTTGGGATAGCTAGCATGATTTTGCTGGCCATGTTCCACAACAGGTGGATATAGCTACTAGTTCAAGCACCAGAGAGACACGATAACAGAGTTCAAGACAAACACTTCCTGTAGTAACAGCATGACTTGACTTCTGTTGTTTTGGAGGGAGACATTTCTTCCCTAGCACATTGTCTGAGAAATATTCTGAAGGTGCCATAAGTCAAATAAGTTGGGAGCAGAGCTACGGATGTGCCCTGAAAAGCACAGAAAGAAAGGAACTGATGTCAGTGCGCGAAGACAGCGCATATATGCAGCTCCACTCCAACGCTTCTGCGGGTGGTGTGAGGTTGCAGTGGAGACATATAATGCCACCTAGTGGCATGCCAGAGCTACCCGATTCTAAAGGTGAGTAATCTGCAGTTAAAAATAGTTATATGATATGATATGAATGTAATTTGTAAATCGCAAACTCATGCCAGAGGGCGTCTTGGCACTATAGGGGGCAGGAATGGATGCAGAGCTGTTGGAGAAAAGATTTCTTGCAGAAGGTCGGGTGCCTCCTAGTCTTGGGAAAAGAGCCAGGTCTTCAAGGCCTTTCTGAAGGAGAGTAAGGAGGAGGCAGCTTTAGTGTCAGTGGTAGACTATTCCAGAGCACTGCCGTGGTCTGAAAAAGATCTTTCCACCCCAGGTGGTCCTCCTAAATGGGGAGGCAGTTAGGTTCTTGGCTTAATCTTAAAAAGGAAGCATACAGCTGCATTCTGCAGAGTCTGAAGCCTCTTCAGGGGCCTACTGCCAGGTTGAGATAGAGACTATTGCAGTAGTCCATCCTTGAGAGTACCAGAGCAATATCACGGTTTTCAAAAGCTTAGGAGGTAGGAATTTTTCCAATCTTTCTTACTAACCTCAGGTAAGAAAATGAGGCGGAAGTAGTTTTGTTCACCTGATCTTTTAGCTTTAACTCATTAGCTAACAGAAAACTGATTTTTATTGCTTTGTGGGTTCAGGGAGTGGGCCCAGCTCGGGTAGCCACCAAGCGGTCGTCCAAAATGAGGGGTTGTTGCCAAAAATGATGACCTCAGTCTTTGTGGCTTTCAGTTTAAGACAATTATTGTACATCCAATTGCTCACATTGCTCATGCAGGTTCTACAGGCAGAGCTTGATTTGATTTCTGATTTTGTTAGTGACACCACAATTTGAGTGTCGTCAGCGTATGCTGTTAGGGAGAAGCCAGAATTGTGTGTCACCAGCGGTGTAACATAGATTGAATAGTGTTGGGCTCCGGGCCAAGCCATGAGGAATTCCGCAGGGCAGGGAGAAAAGCCTAGATGTGAAATTACCCAGCGCCACACTTTGTCTATTGGCCAGGAAGGATTGAAAAAGCTCTAATGCAGTAGCCTCGATCCCCAAGCTCCAGACGATCAACCAGAATATCATGGTTGACCAAATCAAATGCTGTGACGAGATCTAGCATTATAAGAGCCACTGTCTTCCCCCCCCCCCCCCCCCATTATCCAGCGTTTGTCGGAAATCTTCAGTGGCAGATTCTGTACTCCGGTTCTTTCTGAAACCATGCTGTGTGTCGTCCAGAAGAGAGTTTGCATCTAAGTACTTTGAGAGTTGTTCGTTCATCACTCTCAGTGCCAGCTTAGTGGTGAAGGGGAGTCTTGCTATGGGGCAATAGTTGTTCAGATCCAATGTATTCAGGTTATCCTTTTTTAGCACAGGCTGAAAAGAGGCACGTTTCTCAGCAAACATTTTGTTAAAGATTTGCCCCAGGTTTTGTGTCACTTGTGCGGGGGATCAAGTGCATTATTTTTGGGGGGCAATGGTCTTGCGGGGTGCCAGATTTAATTGATGGAATTAACTTTGCAAGTTGTTCTTCTGAAGCAGCCCTAAAGGTGGAGAATCTGGCGTTAACTGATGTAGTAATTGGGACTTGCCCTTCAAATTGGAAGGCAGTCCTGCCTGCAGTGAAATTGTTAAAGATGTTAGCAACCTTTTCTTTAACCCCTTCCATGCTGGTGACGGAACCACTCCGTCACCAGCCACTGGTGGGCTGTGCTAATGACGGAGTGGTTCCGTCACGGCCCGGCCGCCGCGGCATTAATTTTGCGCCTGCGTGGCGCGTTCTATTAGGCGGGCGGGGCCGTGACGGAACCACTCCGTCATTAGCACTGCACACCCGTGGCTGGTGACAGAGTGGTTCCATCACCAGCATGGCGACGCCGCGCGGCCCCCTCTACCCCCAGCGCCGCGGCGGAATTACCGCCACGGCCAAGGGGTTAAAAACGTTGGCCAAAGCATCACAAAAAGCTGGATTCATTACTGCAGTGTTGGGGCCGACTGGAGCCACCAATTTTTGTATAACTAGAAAAAGAGTTTTGTTAGCGTCACAGGCTAATTTGATCTGCTCAGAGTAGGTTTTTGCTGCTATGATACAGTTTTCATGTTCAGTTAGGTTGTTTTTGTAGATCATTTTCTCCTCCACCTCATATTTTTTCTCCATTTCTGTTCTTGACTGCGGTAGTCCTGCCTTGATGCCTAAGGGTTTCAATGGCTGAGAGGCTTTTTTTAGCTATGATTCGTGGTTTGACCGGTGCTACAGGGTCTAGCACCGAGTTTAGCCTGAGCAAAAAGTTTTCAATGCTCTGTTAAAGGTCGTCAGCGGATTGCCTGGGTACCGAGGTGAGGTCGTCTTTCAGTTCGACCGGCTGTATCTTATACCAGGCTCTAATGGTGGCTTGTTGAATTGTATCTTTGTACATGGCGATTCTATGACTCTCTATTCGCCAGTTGACTGCCCAGTGATCTGACCGGGTAAGAGGAAGCGATGGTAGTAAATTAAAATCTGGATGCTTTGAGAAAATCCCCTCTAGCATATGTCCAGCCTTGTGCATTTGACCTCTAGAGATTAAGGATAGTCCAAGCGCATTCATTGCATCAATCAACTTTTAGTCTGGGTTAGTTTTATTTTCCAAATGGAAATTAAAATCACCCAACACTGAGAAATTAGCATTAAGAATATGGGATTAAAGAGGCATTCTAAGCTCATCAGCGAAACCACTTCAGTCCTGGAGGGCAGTAGATTAACATTCCCTTAAATGGCTGCGAGTCCAGCAGCAAAATCGAGAAAGCTAGGGCCTCAAAGCCAAGGCTGGCTAGTGGCTCAAAGGTAGTTTGAAACTTTTGCCGCGAATCGGACCTTTGCTGCCAGTACTTGTTGCTGTCGGGGGACCTGCCAGCTGCACGCCCGGAGTGTTTCTGCCGCCCGCCGATGCACCACTTAGACCTTTGGTGTGGCCGCAGTGAGGCGCGCGGGGACAGCGGGACTTCAATCCCCAGAATTCCAGGCGGCCTGGAGCCGCGCATGCCTACATCGCGCTAGGAGGCGCATAAATCCAGCGACAACCCCTGTTGAGCGGGGAACTTTTGCCGCGAATCGGACCTTTGGTGCCAGTCCTTGTTGCTGTTGGGGGACCTGCCAGCTGCACGCCCGGAGTGTTTCTGCCGCCCGCCGCTGCACCACTTAGACCTTTGGTGTGGCCGCAGTGAGGCGCGCGGGGACAGCGGGACTTCAATCCCCAGAATTCCAGGCGGCCTGGAGCCGCGCATGCCTACATCGCGCTAGGAGGCGCATAAATCCAGCGACAACCCCTGTTGAGCGGGGAACTTTTGCCGTGAATCGGACCTTTATTGCCAGTCCTTGTTGCTGTTGGGGGACCTCCAGCTGCACGCCCGGAGTATTTCTGCTGCCCGCCGCTGCACCACTTATTACTTTGGTGTGGCCGCAGTGAGGCGCGCGGGGACAGCGGGATTTCAATCCCCAGAATTCCAGGCGGCCTGGAGCCGCGCATGCCTACATCGCGCTAGGAGGCGCATAAATCCAGCGACAACCCCTGTTGAGCGGGGAACTTTTGCCGCGAATCGGACCTTTGTTGCCAGTCCTTGTTGCTGTTGGGGGACCTGCCAGCTGCACGCCCGGAGTGTTTCTGCCGCCCGCCGCTGCACCACTTAGACCTTTGGTGTGGCCGCAGTGAGGCGCGCGGGACAGCGGGGCTTCAATCCCCAGAATTCCAGGCGGCCTGGAGCCGCGCATGCCTACATCGCGCTAGGAGTCGCATAAATCCAGCGTCAACCCCGTATCGCGGGACGCCGGGCGAAGCCCGGGCAAAGGGCGGGCCATCTGTGGCCCTCAGAGGCCTGAGGAGACTGGACTGGGCCTATACCCTAACGTGTTGCCTATCAATCAATCAGGAGTTTGTTAAAGCGCGACTACTCACCCGTAAGGGTCTCAAGGCGCTAGGGGTGGGGGGGGGGGGTTGGGGGGGTGCAGGTTCCATTCCATCAAGGAGGGGGTCTGTCGAAGAGCCAGGTTTTGAGGTTTCTTGCGAAGATGGGGAGCGATGTTGTCTGTCTGAGGTGGAGCGGAAGGGCGTTCCATGCTTTGGCCGCGAGGAAGGAGAAGGAGCGGCCTCCCGATCTGGTCTTTCTGGTGCGGGGGACCACAGCGTAGGAAAGCTGGGCTGATCGTAGGGTCCTTTGGGGTGCGTGGAATTTGAGTCGGCTGTTCAGGTATGCTGGTCCGGTGCCGTGGAGGGCCTTGTGTGCGTGGGTGAGCATCTTAAAGGTGATTCTCGCCTCGACGGGGAGCCAGTGGAGTGTGCGCAGGTGCTGGGAGATGTGGCAGTGTTTTGGTAGGTTGAGGACCAGTCTTGCGGCGGCGTTCTGGATGTTCTGTAGCTTGCGGATGAGGTTTTTGTTTATTCCGGCGTAGAGTGCGTTGCCGTAGTCGAGTCTGCTGGTGACCAGGGCGTGAGTGACTGTCTTTCGGTGTTCGAGGGGGATCCATTTGAAGGTCTTACGAAGGAGGCGGAGGGTGTGGCAGCAGGAAGATGAGACAGAGTTGATCTGGCGGTCCATTTTGAGCTCGGAGTCCAGGATGATTCCCAGGTTGCGTGCGTGGTCTGTGGGGGTTGGCGGGTTTCCGAGGGCGGTGGGCCACCAGGTGTCACTCCAGGCGTCGGGGTTTGGGCCCATGATGAGTACTTCTGTTTTGTTGGTGTTTAGTTGTAGGCAGCTGTTTTTCATACATTTGGCGACGGCTTCCATGCCTTCTCGAAAGTTGCGTCTGGCGGTGTTGGGCTCGTTGGATAGGGAGAGGATGAGCTGGGTGTCGTCTGCATATGACACGATGTTGAGTTCGTAGGTTCTGACGATGGGGGCAAGTGGAGCCATGTAGACGTTGAAGAGCGTCGGGCTGAGGGAGGAGCCCTGGGGGACTCCGCAGGTGATAGGTGTGGGGTCCGAGAGGAAAGGGGGGAGTCTGACCCGCTGCGTCCTGCTGGAGAGGAAGGAGCAGATCCAGTCGAGGGCCTTGTCCTGGATTCCTGCATCGTAGAGTCTGCGTATTAGGGTGCGGTGGGAGACTGTGTCGAACGCCGCTGATAGGTCAAGGAGGATGAGGGCTACTGTTTCTCCTTTGTCCAGTAAGGTGCGGATGTCGTCTGTTGCGGCGAGGAGGGCGGTTTCCGTACTGTGGTTTTTTCTGAAGCCGGATTGGGAGGAGTCGAGGATGTTGTGTTCTTCAATGAATGTGGCGAGTTGGCTGTTGATGGCTTTCTCGATGACTTTCGCTGGGAACGGGAGCAGGGAGATGGGTCTGTAGTTTTTGAGGTCGGTGGGGTCCGCTGAGGGTTTCTTTAGGAGGGGGTTGACCTCGGCGTGTTTCCAGTCGTCGGTGAATGAGGCGGTCGCCAGGGAGTGGTTGATGGTTTGGCGGAGCATGGGTGCGATGGTGTTGGCGGCTCTGTTGAAGATGTGGTGGGGGCAGGGGTCCGTGGGGGCCCCTGAGTGGATTGACTTCATTGTCTTCAGTGTGTCTTCGGTGGTGAGTGCTGTCCAGTCATCAATCGCTGGTTTCCGGGTGTCGGGGGTGGTTGGTGAGGGTTCAGTGTGTTGGTTGTCTTCGTCGAAGTTGTCGTAGATGCTCTTGATTTTGTGGTGGAAAAAGATGCTGAGTTTGTCGCAGAGGTCTTGTGAGGGAGGGATGTCGGTAGACTCGCTGGTGGGTTGGGCGAACTTCTTGATGATGCTGAAGAGTTCTTTGCTGTTGTGTGCGTGGGTGGAGATTCTGTCTTCAATCGCTTTTTTCCTCGTTTCTCTGATGAGTTGATGGTGGGCGTTGGTGGCGGCTCTGAAGTTGTTGTGGGCTTCTGTGGATTTGGTGTTTCTCCAGGCCTGTTCGAGGCGGCGGCATGTGCGCCTGGACTCTCGAAGTTCGGTGGTAAACCATCTGGCTTTCTTGGCACGGGTATTGTTGTTTTTCTTGAGGGGGGCTATGGTGTTGGTGCTGTCCGAGATCCATCTATGCAGGGTTCGGGCTGCGGTGTTGGGGTCGTCGTTTTCCGCGATGGTTGGGGTGGAGTTGTTGAGTGAGGAGGTGAGCTTGTCATCGGTGATTTTGGTCCAGTTTCTTTGTGGAAGCAGGTGCTGGTGTCTGTGGATGGTGGGTGTTCTGAAGGTGAAGTGGACGCAACGATGGTCGGTCCATGGGAGTTCGGTGGTGTGGCTGAAGGTGATGGAGTTTCCTGTAGTGAAGAGGGGGTCGAGGGTGTGTCCTGCTGAGTGCGTGGGCTCGGTCACGATCTGGCGGAGTCCAATGTTGTGGAGGTTGTCCAGGAGGGATGTGGTGTTGGGGTCCAGTTGATTGTCGAGGTGGAAGTTGAGGTCTCCCAGCAGGGTGTAGTTGGTGGATGCGATGGCCTGAAGGGAGATAATGTCCGTAATGGAGTTGGCAAAGGGTCCGCGGGGTCCAGGAGGTCGGTAGATGAGGGTTCCTCGGAGGGTGGCGGTGGGGCTGGCCAGTATCTTGAAGTGAAGGTGTTCCATCAGTTCTGTGGACTCGTCAGAGAGTGTGCTCAGGCGGAGGCTGGATTTGTGGATGATGGCGATTCCTCCTCCTGGGTGGATGGGGCGGTCCCTCCTGGAGATCTTGTATCCTTGGGGGATGGCGATGGCGATGTCCGGTCCCGAGGTGGTGTTGGTCCAGGTTTCAGTGAAGAATGCTACGTCTGGGGTTGTGCTGTCGAGGAGGTCCCAGATTTCTGTGGCGTGTTTGTGGAGGGATCGGACGTTGAGGAGGATGCATTGCAGGGTCTTCGGTTCGGTTGTGTTCTTGTGGGCGGGTTGTGCTGGATCCGTGTTCTTGGCGGTGCTGCAGGTGTGCCGGCAGCGGTGACAGCTGAAGGGTCCATGGGTGTCGGCTGGTGATGCTAGCTTGCAGTTGTTGTTGCAGCCTGGGTTGAGTGCGTGGAGTGCTGCTGGGTCGTAGCGTTGGCGGGGCGAAGGTCCAGGGTTCCTGGTGCTGGTCGCGGACGGGTCGCAGACGAGCGCAGACGTGCTTGCCTTTGACGCACCTTCGGTGCACCAGCGGCGCGCCCGTGCCCGCCATTAAGTAGGGGTCGGGGAGGGCTGGACAGCTGGGAGGCGGGAGCAGGGAGGGGAGCTGGATTGGGCCGGTAGTGCTGGGGGGGGGCCGCGGGGGCAGCAGCGGCGGGGAAAGATAAATGGAGGAAAGAAGGGATAAAGAAAAAAGGGAGAATAAGCAGAAATAAGGCACAAAAGAGCAGAGATGCAGAAAAGAGCAGAAAGGAGAAAGATAGAAAGGGTAAAAAAACGAGTGAAAACGGGTGAAGGAGCAGAGGGAGAGAAAGGGAAAATGGGCAAAAATAAGGCACAAAAGAGCAGAGGTGCAGAAAGGTGAAAGATAGAAAGGGAAAAAAAACGAGTGAAGGAGCAGAGGGAGAGAAAGGGAAAATGGGCAAAAATAAGGCACAAAAGAGCAGAGGTGCAGAAAGGTGAAAGATAGAAAGGGGAGAAAAAGGAGTGAAGGAGCAGAAAGAAAGAAAGGAGACAGAGGTCCACTGGACCACCAGGGATGAGGCGCAGGGAAACCTGCGGGTGGAGGAGGGCCTCGATCACCAACACTCAAGAGTGCAGGGGCAGGGGCACCTCACTTAATGGTGGAGCTGGGAGGGTGGGAGAGCAATTTCACTGACAAACTATCAGAGGCCTAGGATAGTTTGTGTACATTCTTCGGTCACCTATCTGTCATGGCTGCGACACTTGATAAACCCACACTTGGAAGTGTAGTTGGGATTACCAAGGGTACATTAGACAACTATTTCACCAAGGTTGTTACAGATCTAGAAAGGGAGAGTGTTTTGGCTGAGCCTAGGGCGGAGCGGCGCCGCTCCATTCAATGTTTGAAAAGTAGACCTCTTTTGGATAGTTTGCATCAAACTACCCTATCTGATGCAACTACCCATATTGAAAATGAGGACACTTTATCCACTGATAATGTCCCTATACTCTTGCGTGACACGCCCCCCTCACCCGATTCTCCCACTACCTCATATACGAACATTCTATCCCTTTCTATTAACTCTATCATAGGTACAGATGCGATAGTTGAGCCACCCGCACTTATAGCTGAGACAGTTAGGAAAAATAAGGCATGGAAACTAGCTATGCCCAAAGTCTATGGTCCCCCACCAAACAAGAGAAGGAAGAGGGGCGGTGAGCCGCAAAGAAGTAAGATTAGCCACTCTGACTTTGGTAAGACCATTAAGGCGAATGTAATAATTTCATCTACCTTAAAGGCCACTGCACCAAATGTCCAAACTCCAATGGCCCCTACGGACACAGTACCAATTTTTAACTCCCCCGTACTGACTGTAATAACCCCATCAGGTTTAGCCACCCCTTTACATTGTCCACCTAAGCAAGCAGTGTCTGCTATCCCTCTTGAAAGTTTCGAACATCTAATCAGGTCATTTGTTTTACCTATATTAGAGAGATTGAAGAGGGTGGAACAAAGGTTGGGGGATCTAGAATTGGCTATTAGTAACAATGCTGGATCACTTAAGGGTCCTGTGAAGCCAGTCCCACCCCCCGTAGTAGCATTGCCATCTCCCACTCCTGTTGTTGAGTTGGGTATAAAAAAAATTAGTAAGCCTTCCAATCCAAAAAAACAGAGGGCAATACCCTCCAAATCGGTTCAACAAGCACTTCCATATGCTGTTAGCGAAGCTCCGAAGGCAGGGAATAATTCTTTTGTGGGAGATAAGGAAAAGGAGAGGGGAACTGCTAGTCCGCCCAGGACAGAGAAGCGCAGGGGGCGACAAGTTGAATTACCCCCTGAAGCGGTTCCTTTTGTGGTTGTCCTCACGGGTGTTCCGGAACTAGAGGATGGTAGGAGGGAAGGGTTCTCCCAGTTAAAAAATAAAACTATGCATTGGCTTTGCCAAAATCGACCACTTCCCTTTTATATTAATGGAGAGATTCTGCATGTCCGGCGACTTCCGTGGCTGGGAAGTAGTGTGAAAAACATAAAGGGAGATCTAATTGTCCTCAACTTTAAGGATCCCGGGGCTGTTAGATACATACTAAATTGGACTCCAGGGAACGTTGGTAACTCCATCGTTCCTCGTGATCTGACTTATTTTTATCCGAGATCTCTAGTGAACCCTACACTCCATCCCAGGGTATTAACACGCCCACAGATTAAACCATCTATACCATTTAACAACCGGTATATGATGCAGGCACCTAATTTCATGACTGCTGAAAATGTATTTGGGTGGGAAACCGTACCTTTCAGGAGCCATAGAAATGGTACTAGGAGGGTGGACCATTTGCTAGGAAATGGGAGGATGGACCATCTGTTACCATTTACCCCGTTGGAAGTCACAAATAGGTTCGATGCCTTTTCAGGCTTTGACGAATGCGATTGACAAACGGGAGTCCCCACTAATATGCGATCCGCAAATGAGAACCTAGATGCAAATGCTAAATCTAGTCCTCTAGTGCAAGTCCTGGCACCAGAACAAACTACTCAACCCATTATTGTTAATTCTCCTGATGACTACCCACCACTGAACTGCGACCCTGAGTTGGGGACAGTTCTTACCACTTCCATTATTAATGACCTTTCTGGTACTTTGGACTGTGAACCACCTAAGCAAGATTTGTCGGCTGCCCATGTTAAAATTCTCTCTTGAAATGTGGCGGGTCTCAAGAATAAACTGCCCGTCCCAGAATGGGGTTCTTTTATGGCCTCACATGACATTTGTATGTTGCAGGAAACCTGGGCGCTAAAAGAGAGTAGGGTTCAGGGCTTTGCAACATAGGACATGGGGTAGACCCTCGGGTGGGCTGTCTATATGGGTCGGCACGCACTTAGGAGCTAAGGCTTCTCAAATTCCAACTAATTCAATGGATGTTCAGTGTGTGCTGCTGAGTATGTTAAATGGGCCGGACATTGCCTTGATCAATGTATACTCAAGGCCAGTTAGGCGGGGCCTTGAGTCAGAGGCTATTGAGACCTTGCCAACCTTCATCCAATCGATTGATTCAACCACCGTGCTAATCCTGGGTGGAGATTTCAATTGTCACTTTGAGCCACTCATGGATCCGAATTTGAGCAATCCGGATGAGGTTGACTTGTTGTGGGCTATTCCCGAGCCATTGACTACTTGGGTAAAGGCATGGACCCCCCTGGTTCTGCAATTGCAGTCATTCTCGTTAGCAACATCATTGCAAGCCTTTAATGGGAGGGTGGGCCCCGATAGACCAGGGAAAAACACGTTTAATCGATTAAAAATTAGCACCTCAGTAATCAATTACATTTTCATCGAGACCAGGCATTGGGATAGGCTGCATGAGTTCAGGGTTATTGAAAGATCTATGAAACAATCAGAGAGAGAGAGGGTGTAAGACACTCTTAATCCCCCAGGTTATGTATGCAAAACAAAAGAAGAGTGTCAAATGCACGGATATCTGTGTGAAGACACAGCGGCAAAGACTGTGAAAAGGACTGTGAAAGAACCCCTCTCATTAACACATTGGAAACCTTAGGAGGTTTTATAAGAAGCCCTCACTCACCAACCTGGTTGGTGACATGCTTCATCATCGGGCCCACCAGGAGAAGCCGAGTGCCTCCCTGGTGTGCTACAACGCCAGATTACTGCGGAGCTGGTTGTTGTGACAGTGGTGTGAAAAGTGATGTTAAAAATGTCTAATGCTGTACCAATCACAATGATTTATTTACTGGTCAGTTTAGACATGGTTAAAAAAGAGTATGTGTGGAAAAACTACCACAAATTATGATGGGAGTTTCCACTTATAGTGGGGTCAACATGTTTCTGCCCTTCCTAAGTGTAAGAATTACGTGGGCATTCATCAGGACCGTGTAGCATGTACCTTGGCGGTGTGGGCGCGCTAAGGCCCACCCTCACCAAAGGACGTGAAAGTTAAAAACTGTTCTATGTGTAAAAAAGTGCAAAACAGAACACAAATCACAAGTTGTGGGAATTACCTCCACTCAGAGGAACCTGTGTAGTTTGTGTGATAAAAGATCCACGCCCCATGGGTCTCGGGAGGGGGGTGGAGGCGAACATGGCACACCGCCCGCAAGGCCTGGCACCCTCGTGGCACCTAGCTGTTCCTGCTCCGGACCCCGTGGATGATCTGACAGTGATCATAATGCTTTGGTCCTGTCACTTAAACCGGGGAGCTTTGGGTTGAAATGCCAAACTTTGGCTGAACATTCCACCATTGTGCCTTTAATAATAACAAACTGTAGGCGCAGGGTCAAATGGCCAAACCTCCAGATGTCCACTAGTAAACTTGTCGAATTTTATGAGCTTGTTACTCCCTTCATTGAAGATATGGGGAAATTCGGCCACTTAGGCAGGGCATCTGAAATACATATTCAATTGGCTGCCGCACTCAAAGACATTCTGTACCCGGTGAGAAAGTTAAATCAGCCTCGAACTGCAACTTCTAGATGGTTCAACGCCTCCTGTCGGAAGGCCAAAAAGGCCCTCCTTACAGCAATAAAATCCAATAATAGGGAGGAAATCTGGGCCCATCGCATCATGTATAAAAAGGCACTTTGTGATGCCAAGAAGGAATGGGAGGCCTCTATGTGGGAGGAATTGGGATCCACGCTTAGTACCAATGACTTCAAATCATTTTGGTCCATAGTAGCAACTAGATTTAGTGGGCATATCCCCGCTTTTGCTCCGAATATTGCCCCTCTAATTTGGGAAAGCCACTTTTACGATCTTTATGGCATTTCTGAGCCTGATGAAAAGCCTGGTACTACCCTTGAACCTCAGCAATCTAAAAGCATTAGTGGGGCTGAGCGGGGACGGCTAACTACAGTTCCCTTATGCCCCGCCCCAGTCGAACTCTTTACTTTGGCTGAGGTAGAGACAGCTATAGGCAAGTTGATTCCTAATAAGGCCCCAGGTTTGGATAAACTGCCAGGGGATTTGTTTAGGATGCAACCGAAAATCTGGGCCCCCTATTTGGTTGTTTTGTTTGATGGCATTTTACAGGGAGATGATTTGCCCCCTACCTGGTTAGGAGCTGAAGTTGTCCCTATCTTAAAAAAGGGTTGCCCTTTAACCCCTTCTAATTATAGACCGATCAACCTAATTGATACATCTCAAAAGCTGATGGGGAGGGTCATCCTCGATAGGATTATAGGGTGGATTGAGGATAATGGGATACTGTCTATACTCCAGGCAGGCTTTAGGTCTGGCACCTCCACTCTAGATCAAATATTTCGCCTGCAGGTCCTGTACTGGAAGACAGCTAAGGTGGAGGGTGGCAGCCTCTACCTTGTGTTCGTGGACCTGCGGGCAGCTTTTGATCTAGTTCCGCGTGGAAAATTGTGGAGAGTACCAGCAGACCTGGGCCTCCCGCCCTACCTGCTAGCTATTCTTTCCAGGCTTCATGAAAATAACTTTGGCCAGGTGAGGTGTGGCACGCATGGCGAACTCACAGACCAATTCCCTGTTCAAAAAGGAGTTCGCCAAGTGTGCGTTTTGGCGCCAACGCTATTCAGTCTCTACATAAATGGCCTTGTGGAACATCTGAATGGTGTGGAAAATAACAATGCCCCTAAACTAGTTACAGGTAGAGTGCCCGCTCTGATGTTCGCAGACGACACTCTGTTGTTGTCTAGAACATCATCGGGCATTCAGAGAATACTTGATGGTTTTGTGGAGTTTTGCGACCTTCGGGGGTTGGAAATCAACCTAGGTAAAACTAAATGTATGATTTTTAACCCCCTAAGCGTGTACGCCCAAACCCCGTTCTACATGGTACTCCCCTCGAAAGGGTTAAAACATTTGTTTATTTGGGTGTCACGTTAACAGAGAATTTTGGTTGGAACACGCAGATTGCTAATTCCACACTCAAGTTATCCCAGCTAGCGGGGGGCATAAGTAAGGTTTTTAGGGCGTCTACTTTCAGGCCGGTGTCCCCAGCCCTAGAGATATATTGCCATCAGGCTAGGTTGGCAGCAATCTATGGGGCTGAACTTTGGGGGCACAAGCAGATACCGAAATTTAAAAAGGTGGAGCAGTCTTTCGTTAGAAATCTAGTTGGGTTACCATCTAGCACGCCATTGATCCCCCTTAGATTTGACCTTGGCATGTTGCCAATAGAGGAGATCACTAGTGCTAGACCAATTATGTACTGGAAGAGGTTGTGGTCAGTCCCTGAATTGGATGCTTATAGAGCGTAATTTTCTGAGATCTTGCCTCTTCTTAAAAACATAAAGATCCCTTGGCTCCAGCATATTAGTGCTGTTAGTACCCGTCTAGGTTTTCCTGAACTGTGGGAAACCCCTGAGATTTTCTGCATCGGGATATCTAAGAACGAACTTCTTTCTCAGATACGTATGTCAAACTATCAATCACTAATGAGCTCTGCATCACTGGGTAAGCTGACATCTGAGTTCCTCCTAGTCAAACCAGAATCTAAAGTTGAGGAATTCATGGACCTAATTGAACCCCGAGTTGCTCGAAAGTTGTATCTACAGCTAAGGCATGGCACTCTTCCAGTTAGGTCTTTTACATCTAAATGGTCAAACCCTAAGAATGAAGTTTGCCCAGCATGATTGATTGATAAAAATTTATAATGCGCAAAACAATAACCCGCAGGTATCAAGGCGCCTAACAATAACATCTAAAAAAGGAAACATGCATCCTTACACATAGGCTTGCAGGAAGAGGCGAGTTTTAAGGGCACTTCGGAATTTCTGTAGGGAGGGTAGGGACCTGAGATCAAGAGGGAGATCATTCCACCATTTAGGGGCCAGGGTGGAGAAGGCCCTGCCACCCCACTTGGCTCTTCGTATGCGGGGAACTGTCAGGAGCAGTTTCCTGGAGGAGCGCAAGTCCCTTCCAGGAGTGTAGTGGGAGATGATGGAACCAATTCCCGTGTCACTGTTCTTTGCAATGGCTCTATAGGTCATACATAGGACTTTAAACCGTACTCGGTGCTCTACCGGTAGCCAATGCAGCGCTTTCCTGGCCAACGTGGCCGAGGAGCGTCTGGGAACGTCCAGAACAAATCTGGCCGCGGCATTCTGGACTACCTGCAAGCGCTGCAGCAGGCTCCTGTTTAGTCCCACATACAGCGCATTACAGTAGTCCAGTCGTGAGCCGATAAGTGCGACAGCTATTTGCTTTCTGGATTGCTGAGAGAGATATTTCCTAATTCTTCGCAGGGTGTGGATTAAGCCCCAACAGGTGGTGATGGTTCTACTAACCTGTCTGCCCATATCCAGGGCAGGGTCTATCATCACCCCCAGATTCTTAGCAGATGTCGTGGGGGAAGGGCACTCTCCTAGCGAGTTAGGCCACCAGCTGGCTGACCAGATGTTCTCTTTCCCTCCAAACACCATCACCTCAGTCTTCTCCCCATTCAGTTTAAGTGAATTCTGGATCATCCACTGACCAACCGCCTCCATGCAAGATCTAAAGTTGGAGGCAGTTGGTACATCTGAATGGGAAAGAGAGACGAGGATTTGGGTGTCATCTGCATAGGAAACTACCTCCATCCCGAAAGTTCTAATTAGTCTGGCTAGTGGGGTCACGTAGATGTTAAATAGGGTCGACTAAGAGCCGACCCTTGCGGGACCCCACACAGCACCGGTCGGGATGGAGATAGGAACTCCCCCAGCTTGACTCTTTGTTCCCTTCCGTCAAGGAAGGAGGTCAGTAGATCTAGAGCTGCGTCCTTCACCCCCACTTCCCTCAGATGAGATGTAAGTACTGAGGGGGAGAGGGTATCAAAGGCCGCAGTTAGATCTAACGGTCTGGCCCCCATCTACTTTCGTGCGGATCTTATCAAGCACAATAGTGAGGGCCGACTCAGTGCTGTATTCCCTCCTGAATCCGTGCTGGGAGAAATCCAGACAGCCCGAGTCTTCCACGAAGGCAGCGAGATGCTTGTTTAGATGTGCCTCAAGCATCTTCGCAGGGGCTGGGAGCAGTGAGATCGGACAGAAGTTTTTTAGGACCTCCGGATCAAGGGAGGCCTTCTTTAGCAGGGGTTTCACTACTGCACTCTTCCACTCCGAGGGGAAGACACCGTCTCTCATAGCTAGATTCATGATTTCTAGCAGAGGCGGTAGGAAGGTTTCCCTACACTGCTTAATGATTTTCAGTGGGCAGGTATCTAGGGGGGAGCCAGATTTAGTCTTATTAAGCAAGGTCTCCAGATCTTGTAAGACCAGCGGGGGAAAGGAGTCCAGGGTGCTCCGAAGGGCGATATCTGTGGTAGTCATGTTCATCTCAACCCGAGCAGGAGGCCCACTGATAGATGCTCTTTGTTCCTCAAGAGCCAGGTAGATATCCTGTATTTTGGTGTGAAAGAAGGAAGCAATTTTATCACATAGATCTTGCGAGGGTACAACAGGGTCAGGAGTTTGTAGGTTGACTAAGGAGTCAACGATTCTGAAAAGCTCCTTCGGCGAGGAGAGCGAGGTTGTCATGGCCACAAAGTAATCTTGTTTGGCCTGCACAATCTCAGCCTTGTATTTCCTGACCAGGAATTTGTGAGCTTCCTTGTTCTTGAGGTCCCAGCCTGAGTGCCAGAGCCTCTCCATCCTCCTCACTTCTTGCCTGAGGAGTCTGAGGGATTCAGAAAACCATGGGGCAGATGGTCTTTTTCTGGCTCGGCGGCGGGTCTGTACTGGGGCCAGTTCATTCAGGGCCTCAGTAATAACCTGTTCAAAATGACCAACCGCGGTCTGAACACTATCCATGCCAGTGGTAGAAAGACTGACAGCCCATGGCGCAAAGGAGTCATTGCTGATATTCCTAAAATTTCTGCCAGTTTCCACTGAGTGTTTCCCTGTTTTACTTCCATCCATCTTATGGCATTCCAAAAGGAAAGGGACCGCAAGGTGATCGGACCAAGACAGATGCACCGGATCCTTGATGGTCAAACGATGGTCATTAGAGAAAATACCAACTAGTGTGTGGCCTGCACGATGGGTAACCCCGCTAACTCGCTGCGTGAGTCCACAGGACGCCAAGGCCTCAATAAGACATGAAGTATCAGATAAATCATGCCGTTCTAAATGGTAATTAAAATCACCTAAAATGGAGAGATTTTCTCGACCAAAGTAGGGTTCCAAGGACTGGAGGAAATTGTGCGTGAAGTCGGTCCTCGGGCCAGGAGGTCGGTACAGCAGAATTCCGTTGAAAAAAGGGCATTGCACTTCCTTTATGGTGAAATAGAAAGCTTGAAAATTATCCGGAAAGTCGGATATAGGTACTGTGTGGCATTGCAAGTGGTCTTTGAAGAGGATCGCTATACCCCCTCCCACTCGTCCCCGTCTGTCCAGTCTGGCCAGGCAGTACCCTTCCGGGACCGCTTCGATCAGATCAGGACCAGATGAGTCTTTAGCCCAAGTTTCAGTGATGAACACTAGGGCAGGCTTTCTGTCTAAGACCATCTCCCTAAACATTATCTTGTTTTTGACAAGGGAGCGGGCATTGATCAAAATGCCTTCTACTCCCACTGTCCTGGGTCTACAGACAGCGGGGTGGTCAGAGGAAAGGTGACGGGGAACAGGACTAACAGGCCCACGCGTGTAGCATGTAGCTACAAAATTGAGAACGTAACCCATGTGCTGTTTTTTTGCCCCGCCTATTCTGCAACTAGAAAACGTTGGCTAACACCGATCTGCAAGAACCTGGGACTTTTGCATTTTACGCAGGCTTGTAGGATATTGACATATGATACACACCCTCCCATTGTGTTCGCGGTCTCTCGTTATTTATTTAATATGTGGGGTAGGAGATATACCTTTTTAACTTGATTGTTGTATATACAGTTTTTAACGTCTTGTGCTGTGATAACTCTTAGTTTAATTCTCTTTTTAACATTTTATGACTATTTATTGTTTTATTGTCTGTGCTGATGTACTTTGTATGCACTTTTTATGGTCGTCCGAACGAAATAGAAGTTAACAAAAAAAAAGTTTGAAATTAGTACGAAAAAAAGACAGCCAACCCCCACCCTTCTTCTAGTTGCTGGTCTGATCGAAAGATGGCATATACTGGGGGGGGGGGTTAGTCGACGTAGCTGCAACAATCCAATCTGCCCATGTTTCAGTTACAAAAGCAACATCCACCTGTTTCCCTTGGACAAGGTCAGAGAACTCCAGAGGGTGTTTCACTTGGGACCTTGTGTTTAGTAGCATACACAAGATGTTTACAGGTGTTGGGTTGTAGCCTTTTCTATTCTGTTGGTCAGATGTCAAAGTATTGACTGAGCTGACGGCTAGATTGGGACCAGGGGACTTGGTTTGCTTAGGCCAGAAGAAATGGGGAAGGGTTGGGGGAGAGGTGTCAGGGTTGATGTCAAGGGGACATTGACCATGGGGTCCTAATGCCAATAGAGCCTCACGAGAGTACCTAATGATCTCTGTAGAATCTAGAGATATCTGGCAAAGGGGATGGGCACTGGGCTCGATCCAAGTGCAGACAAAGGTAGACGGGTTTGCCTTTGGCACGCCTGCAGCGATTTGGCGCAATCCTCCGTATATATGGGCAGAGGCAAAGAGCCCAGGAGGGAGACTAGACCGCCTCACTCCCAAGATGGCGTCAGAGAATGGCGCTGCGCAAGTGGATGCAAGCCTAACCAAACCTCCCTCCACTCAATCACCAAGAATTGCTGCGGTGGACCAGGGAGGAATGGAGGAAGGGTAGCGGTGCTGAGCGAACGATGAGTGTCAAAGAAAGATTAGCAGCAGGTATTTAGGAGCAAATACTTATAAAAACAAGAGCTAGGAAGCGCAATTAAGAGGAATAAAAGCGGGTGTTAAAAAGTAACTGTTACAAAATAAAATGAATCTCATGCAGTTGAAAGTACTTTAAGCAGACTATAAAGGCAATTATCATGCAAATAAAGGATCTTTTGGCAGACTAGCAAGCAAGTACTATCTGCAACCTATCCGCTGGGCGTCAGCGCCATCCTCCGTTTATATGGGCAGAGGCAAAGAGCTCAGGAGGGACACTAGACCGTCTCAATCCCAAGATGGCGTCCGAGAATGGCGCAGCAGTTATGAGAAACTCCTCATCAGATTTGCATTAGCTGTTCCTCCCACACACAAAATTCTCCAAATCGATTGACATGGGAGGCTTATCTTGAGATTTCGATTATTTTTAGGGTATAGTATTCAGACTGTTTAATTAGACATGTCTGAAAATCTTACTATTTATCTCTGCATTTCAGCATCTATTTGCCTAAATTGAGCAACATGAAGAAATAGGTTGCAGGTGTGCTTTGCTGGTATTCAAACTACTGAGTTCAGTTTAGGCTGACATTTTGGGGAGGATTATGCAGCTTTGTGGTTCTTTTAAGTCATTTCGGGTGTTGCAGTGGCCAACAAAGGATTATTCCTAATTAGGAATCCTTCTTGTACTTTCCACAGAATCTGGATTGTACTCTGTTTCAGTTTTACCATAATGTCATAAGAAAGATTAATTTGCCTTCTGGCTGATGAGTTATAAAATGGTTGACTGAAGATTAAATGATATATCTTTGAGTAACTGTAATAGCTTTGGTGAGTGATTGAATGTCTGCCTTTTGTTCAGTCTTGAATTGGGGCTTGAATGCCCATTCAAATTTATAGGTACTATATGTAAGGTGTTTTAGTCACTATTTGCACACTGGTGGATTCATTTTAACTCACTTAGCAGTGTTTTTAGGCACTTCTCTCTTCTTTCTATTTAGATTTACCAGTTCCAAATCCTGGTGAGACCCTGAAGTGGTTATAGGTTGAAACGCATCGACAATCTAACCCTCGGGAAGAAGCATGAAATCCTATTTAGGATGCCAACATTAATAGCCAATAAGAACTTCTTTGTTCTTGTTTTCTTAAAATCATTACTGTTTACTCCCCATTGGCAATTGCTGTGCACTTTATGAATGGTTAATGTGTGTTTGATCCAAGACTATTCCTGTACTGACATATTCCGTTTTGAAACTGCTGGAACTGGTCCCTTTCCTATTATCAATGGGTACTTCTGACACAATATTGTGCTTTTCTGCCTATTTGTTTTGGTCACAAAGTTGCACTAACGTCCGCTATTATCATTAATTTCCTGAATGTTCTCAGTGTATGTACCATGTTCTTCTACATGTATATATGTTGCTTAGTGAATTTTTGAACCTAATTAATTGAGAGAAATTGATGTGATGAACAAACTATTCTCTGGTCATTTTGATGTAAAGATATAATTGCATATGTTTCATGCAAGGTCTTTCTCCTGATAATATGATTGTAGTGGGCTAACCTCCCACGTGATATGGACCCACACCTTCCCGCCTGGGATTAAGCATATAGAATAAATGAGGCATATCTCGCCTGGAAGGGAATTCTAAATGAGCCACTCCAGAGAGAGTTTGTTTACTACATCAGAAGGTCATTCCTCTTGTACATTTGTCAGCCTACTATCCACTAGCACCTCTTCCTACTCGTCTATTGACACCTGTGAAGGGGTGACTTTCTTCTTAGGCATTTATGACTTTGGAAGCACCTGCAAATCTGTTTAAATAGAGGGTTAGAATGGTGCTTTAAGCTTGTGGTAACTAGGTTCTGCTGACAGTGAAAAGATTGATTCTGGTGATCTCTTTCTAAACTGTTTGACCATCCTCTGCAGCGAGGATACAAAGCTGTTGGTATAACTTGAAGTAAAGGGATAGCAGCCTTCTATGAGGCAGTTACAGGAGTCAATAATCTATAAGGAGGGAATCAGGATGTCATATACAGCATTATAATCTGCACCTTTAACCTGATAATCATACATGCTTATCTGAGAATTGCTAGGGAAAGAAATGCTCCTCAAAGAAGTGTTTCTCTCCCATGTTATCCTGATTATCCATCTTTCCGGAGAAGGAGGCTTGGTTTATCATCCATGAGAGAAGTAGGATTTCACATTTGTGGCTGATGTCAACCTGCTAAACCCCAAATGTTATTGTTCTTTTTCTCTTAGGCGTAGTCATCAAGGAGCTTGAACTGAATGGTGCCTTCGACAGTGGCCTCACAGACAAGAGTTTAGTCAAATGTAATTGTATTGCAAAGTATTGTGTCAACAAAATCATTGTTTATGATGAGCATGTTAAGGTTATAATAATTAGTTGTAACAAAGGATGTGATCTTACGGTAGATTGGATCAGGGCATAGTTTGGTCAGTAACTGGGGGTGGGGGGTAGGAAGGGAGCTTTAGAATTCCCAACAATCATGCTGGTTAAAATACATGAGAAGGGCAGTGGGGGGAGAAGAGTGCTGAATATGGAAGCTACTCCTCTGGGTGGGATGCCCGTTAAATGGGCTGTAGTGGACTATTCCATTATAGCCATGTTTTATGATAAACTGTGGACAGAAAAGGTGCAAACAATGGTTTAGGAGGTGGAGAGGACTCAATATCGCCCTCTAGGAAAGCCAAGTCAATTGGATACCTTACACTTATTAGGGTGCAGAGATATGATTTTGTTTGGATGACTAAGGACTAGGTGTCACAGAGTTCTGCATTCTAACACACTCGAAGTAATATTAACTGACACATTTCTGTCCTAAAAAGACGGACACCTCTTCTTTAAGGTAAAATACCAGCCTTAAAGGCTGATACTTGATATTTTGATGAAACTTCTAACCACTTCTGTACCTCAGAATATTCCCCAGGTACAAGACGAGGTGGAGAATTTTCATAACAGTGCTACCCCACGCCAGAAGGTGGCACCGTGCCCCTCTGTATTGGCTCCATACTGCCTCAAAAGTGACAGAACATATAAGTGTCACCCCTGTATGCAAACTTCCAAGCCTTTCCGTCCACACCCTTCAACGAGGATCCAGAGCTCCACTCTGGAATCCGTCTGTTTCTGATAACTTTCAATCTTTAAACAGTATGCTAAGGAACAATGAACCTACTGAAATCAACAGGATTAAAACTGTGCTTGCAGGAAGCAGATGTCCACAGATCCACACAAGGTGCATCTTTGGTGCCTTAGCTTGGGACACTACTAAGTCGTGTGATAAGTGCGCCCTCATGTATCAGGAGATTCGAGAACCAAAAGCAAAGCTGTTTGTCAGGAGTACAAGAAGAAATCACGGCCTTCACGTAGGTCCCACTCCAAGATCCGGGACCAAACCTGGCCCTGATCTCTCTGCCGTTGCCATGACTGTTCCCCTACCTGCTCAAAGTTTTTCAGTAAGTCCAAGAGCAATCGAAAAAAAGCAAAGGGGATCTCAACGCCATCCCGTCACTCCAAGGTGAAGGCGCAAGGACATCAAGATGCAAGTAGCACTCAGTCGAGGTCACCAAACATTGAGCCGATTCCTTTGCTGACCCCCACGTGCACTCATCAATCCCACACCAGATTAGGCCTTCAAATAATCGATGCTGTGGATATTCAGTGCACTTTAGTTTCCATTTGGCTCAACTTTGTACCCCTAGGAACCACAGGGGACTCAAGTCCGGATACTGGTGGTGGTTCCTCCCTCAATGGCACCTGTTCCTTTGGGATCCACTTCTGGGCTAGCACCAATTCCAGTGCAGGCTAACAGACATCCACACTGACCCACGATTCACACCGGTTCCCGCCAACTCCAGCATATGACTAGGTGGTGATGTCTATGTCAGATCCCAAACATCAGTCCAAGCATGAAAGATGTCATGCAACAAAATTACCAAAATATAACCGGTCATCATGCAGCCCAACTGTAATCCTATGCCTCCCCCACTTCACAGCTATCAACAAAGGCTTCATTATCTTTTTGGTTCTGACTTGGATCCTGTACCAGAGCAGGGTGCACTCCACGTCTGACAGATAGTTCTTGCAAAGAAATCAAATTGGATATGACCTACCCTTTGTCCCCTCCACCTAATATATTCCTTCCACCCCAAAACGGGTTTCAGAGGAGGAACTGTCTATCCTCCTACAGGAGGAGAGTCTGCCTCTCTCAAAGGTGCAATTGAGAAGGTAACAAATTTGGAGCAAGGTTTGTGTTCTTAGTCTCGCTACTTTCTCATTCTGAAAAAGGATGGGGTGTTAGTCCTATCTTGAACCCATGTCCTCTCAATGACTAGCTGCAGAAGAACAGATTCAATATGCGCACGTTGCCCAGATGCCCTCTGCTTTGGACCTCGGTGACTGGATAGGGTTGTTGGACTTGCAGGACATGTATTTTCATATACCCGTCCCACAGGCATTACCTGTGGTTCAAGGTGAGCCTGGAGCATTTTCAGTTTACACAATCTCCCCTCTGGTCTTAACAGCCCTCTTCAGGTGTTCACAGGGTTGTACGACATTAGAACGTGTTAAAACACAACACATGCCTTTGCCACAAAATTGATAATCTATTTAAGATATATATATATTTTTTTTGGGGGGGGACCCCCAAACACCCCTATTTTAACTACCCTTACAACCAAATACCGCTACCCACCCCGCTACCCACCCCTAAACCCTAAAAACACCCTTACTACCCAATACCCCTAAATCTTAAAAATACCCTTACCACCCGATGCCCTTACACACTCCCAAACCCTAGAAGCACCCTTACCCACCAGTAAACCCTAAAAACTCCTATACTACCTAATACCACTACCTATCCAAACCCTAAAACCTTAAGAGTGTGTGTGTGTGTGTGTGTACACATAGATATCTAGATCAAAAGAACTGAGAGCGTGCGTGTGCCACATTACTGAAACATCAAACATAACGCCCGTAGCAGGCTGGAAATCAAGTGTCTACCAAGATACCAGCATGATAGAAGGAATTCGTGGAGTGCTGTTCTCATTTTTACCAAAATGAACTCAACATTGAAATACTTACTTGCACGTTTTCAAAAATCCAGATTTTAAAAGGCATTTTTATTGTTGAAACGCGTCTCTCGTTGCAAAACAGAATTTTAATAAAAATAACGTTCTTGGCCCCACCCTCCCTTGAGTGACAAGACTCTTTTGGAGTGTGAAGGAGTTTTTTTGGTGTATATTATATATATATATATATATATATATATATATATATATATATATATATATTCACTGAAAAAACCATAGGTTATAGACCATATATAGTTAGGAATTAGCATTTACAAAACCTTGAAAATTCACTGAAAAAACCATAGGTTATAGACCATATATAGTTAGGAATTAGCATTTAAAAAACCTTATTTTACTCACACAAAACCATTGAAATTCCATATATAGTTAGTTGCACTAACTATATATCGCGCACCCGCAATCCACTGCTGATGATGTCACATATTACATCATTCATGACATGGTCAGTGACGTCACTGATGAAATCACTGATGACAACATCCAGTGATTATGTGTTTCTGTAAAGTTTAAATATGTTTTACATATTGAAGAATGAGTGGATGTATAAGTGTCTGAATGAAGGTTTTAGTAGGTGCGTGATTGACTGTATGAGTGAGTGATTAAATGCGTCTTACTGAATGCACGGGTTAGTGACTAAACTGTCTAAAAGTGTGCATCAGTATGTCTGTTGTTGTGCAAGCTGCTGCATGGGTTGATCAGTAGCTATATAAGTAGCTATATGGGTTATTGATTGGTTGCACAAGTATTTGTATGGGAGACTGAGTGTGTGTATGGCTGGCTGGGAGGTGTGTGACTCTGTGCAGATCAATGTGTACTTGTATCAGTGATTCTATAAGAGAGTAACTATGTGTTAGTATATGTTTAAAAAATGTAAGGTGTTCTGTGTTTAACTGTATAGATGAGAAAATGGAAGTGTGATTGATTCTTTTCAGGACTGACTAGGTGTGTGAGTAACTCCATGGATGAGTGGCAGAGTGTGAGTGTCTGTATAGGTGTATGAGTGCATATGATAGTGTTGTAAAGATGAGTGATTGTATGTATGAATGATTGTATGAGTGAATGTGTGTGTAGACATAGGAATCAGTGAGTGCGTATGTAGTAACTAGTATTGGTGTGTCAATGGTTTCAAAAATGTTACTCTCTATTTAACACTGGGTGTAACGGAGGTTATATTAGAGTGTGAGGAGATGCATTGTATTATCACATGAATGATATCATCAGTGATGTGATCATTGATGTCAAGTGAGATGTCATCAGTGATGTCATTTGAGATGTCATCAGTGATGTCATCAGTGATGTCACTGACCATGTCATGAATGATGTAATATGTGACATCATCAGCAGTGGATTGCGGGTGCGCGATATATAGTTAGTGCAACTAACTATATATGGAATTTCAATGGTTTTGTGTGAGTAAAATAAGGTTTTTTAAATGCTAATTCCTAACTATATATGGTCTATAACCTATGGTTTTTTCAGTGAATTTTCAAGGTTTTGTAAATGCTAATTCCTAACTATATATGGTCTATAACCTATGGTTTTTTCAGTGAATTTCATTGGTTTTTTAACAGCTAATATCTGTAGCTGTAAAATGTATTCTTCTTTAAATCCAAAAATATATTTTATATGTTTATTAATAACTTTTTTTAAAAAAAAAAAATTTTCTTCGTTCCCGCTTCGCGAATCGGGAAGCTTCCCGTTAGCTGACCTTGATGCCGCGAAATAGACCGCGAGCCGGTAAACGTTTCTTTACCGCAACTGCCGCGTTAGAAAACAACATCGTGACGCCTCCCGTCCGCATGACGTTTCGCGTTGTCGCGTGATACGTCATATGACGTGCTACGTTAGCGAACTCGTACGCTTACCAAGTCGCAAAGCACAGGTTTCTGGAAGCAAACCGGGAGGCCCTGCAAAGCGCGTAACGTAAACACAGCAGGTCATGTGACTTGGTAATAACACTTTTCATTGGTTCATTTCACTTTCGGTTTCCTAATGATGTAAGACTAGGTCATATGATCTAAAATGAACACTTTTCATTGGTTGAGAACTATTTTTTTTCCCAAATGGTGAAAATCCCTCCTTCTTTCCTCACTCTGACTTTCATCATTGTGAGAGAAAGACCCTTTGTTACCAGTGAGCAATGGCTTCTTTACTAGCTTAAGCTGGTACTTCCCCACCACCTCCACCACATCCAAGGAAGAGTGGACCACCTGCTAAAGTTATAATTCAGCAAGAAGAGGAAGAAGAGGAACAGGACGACCTAGATAATCTCCCTATTATGGCCAGAAGATCTGTTGTACCGGAAGTAACGGGACCAGAGGGCAGGGAGATGGTGCCAAATATACAAACGAGATTTCGTGAAGTAAAACAAGTCTGCGTACATTGCAGTGGATTCATTTGCTACGGAGAAAGTAGCATCACTCTGATCAACAGAGCTATTGACAATCATGCTCATGTTTGTCCGAAACTCCCCAAACAATAAATTCTTTTTTTTTGTTTTCTTGCTCCTGTTGAGCCCTTTACAATGAATCGTTTTCGTTGCCCCCTCCGAAAAAAAAACAAAAAAAATATAAAACTGTTCAGAAAAATTCAAAAAAAGTAAAAAAATGTTCAGAAAAATAATAAAAAAAATATAAAACAACAAAAACAATTTAAAAAAAAGTTCTTTTCAGAACCACCTCCCCGTTATTAAAAAATTGGTACAATATTTGCAACTGTGCCAACCTCTATTTCTCTTAGTTCGCTTCCCAGTTCGCTCCCCGGTACGCGAACCGGAAGCGAACCAAAAATTTTTTTTTTTTAAAAAGAACAGTAAGTATAAGGGAAGGAAACAGACAGTTATGTTAAAAGAAAGACAGCTATAGGGGAGTAAACTAGAGATACTATTACCAGTAATCCACTGCTGATGATGTCACATATTACATCATTCATGACATGCTCAGTGACATCATCAGCAGAGGATTGCAGGTAACAGTATCCCTAGTTTATTCCCTATAGCTGTGTTTCTTTTAACATAACTGTCTGTTTCCTTCCCTTATACTTACTGTTCTTTTTAAAAAAAAGAATTTTAGATCAGTCAGAAACAGTGAAAGTAATGAAATATAAAAGACTACGTAGAATATGAGCACTGTATGCAACAACTTTGACACTTACAGAAGCCTCACCTTCTCCATGCCTCCTACACAGTTCTACATGTACATCATAAATGCAAACAGAACAGAATTAATTATACATGTTAAATGGTTTATTTTTGCTGTTCTCAGAATGTATCAAATTTCACTAAAACAGTGACTTGAAGGTATTCATCATATAACAGCGGGGAAAAAAAAACACAATCAAAATGATTGTGTTTAAAAAACCCATACAACATTACAAATCAGAATTCAGAACTCCTTAAAGTTAACTTACTTTCCATGACGGCCAAGGATGTCCTATGAACAGCTTACACTCTGTTGTGCTGTTATTACTTTCAACCCGCCACTTTCTGAAAGAAAACCTCCATCGTTTTCAAAAACATGTTACATACAATAAATGACTTCTTGCTCTCTACCACAAGATTCCACAAGGCCAAATCTTGTCAGAGCCATGTATAACTCTTGGATTTCTTGTTAGCCAATCCCGTCTTTTCGCATTTCCGCAACTTTCAGAATTAAAATGTTGAAGATCATTTACACAATCCTGGACTACTAATATCTTCCCCTTCTTGCTCAATCATGTTCTACATTTCCTATAAAGCAATGTAAAACAGTAGACAGCATTGCAGACTTACATTCCCTCTACTCCATGTTTTGATTCGCTGCTTCAATTAGCTTATAAAAAGAAATAGTTTTTCTGAACTCATTCAAAGTGCACATATTTCTCAATAACGTCCAGTGTTATGGTAAAAAGTTATGTCTCTGTACTACACTTATCTTCAAGGCCAAATAGTGTAGGAGCCATGAGAACTTCTTGAAATTCCTCAGAGCACATCCCGAGATTCTTTCCCTAAAATTTTGGTTTTAAAAACACCAGGTAAGAGTTTAAGGTCATATGGCAATTTTTTTTTGAAAATTAAAACAGAATCATTGCAGAATGACCAGCCATTTCTACACTTTAAATAAGCTGTATAATGTCCTGATGTTATTGAAGAACCATCATGATATATAATTGCTACAGTTACAAAAGTCCTTCCTGATATTGACAACTGTGAAGCCACAAAATTTTTAATTAAAGTTGTCAATTTTGTACCATCAGGCCTACATCGTTGGAACATTAAAATGACATACTGGCCATATGTTCGTATAAATAATGTGGACATCATTTCAGATTTACATTGCCTACACTCCATATTGTGATCAGCTGCTTTTACTAGCTTATTAAAAGAGACTGATTTACTGTCTGGCAAAGTTAAATATATAAATCTTTCTGAGTCTACACTAGTACTACTTGATACCCTACAGTTCTCGCAGTCATGCTGCCATTGATAAGAAAGCCCAAACAGATGATCTACATCTACACCTTCAGCATACAATACATCAAGCATATACATTAAAAACTCCTGACAATCTTGCTGACTATTTTGAGAGAATTGTGTTTGGCCTGAACATCTGTCTAACAGATTTCGAATTTCAGACACACTTTCTATGTTTGTTCTATCAGTGCTACATTTCTCTAACACAGAATTTAACAAACTGCAAAATCTTTGATCAGAATTGACCACAATCTCTTCTTTTACATTTTGTAGAGAAAACAAAACATTAACCACTACATTAGCATAGCAGTTGACACCAGAACTGTTTTCAAATTGAAAACCAACAACATCTTCAACAGAATCCTTTTTGTTTCTGCTTATAATTTCAGGTTCATCGACTTTTCATCTTTTTGCTACAACCTCCCCAGTATTGGTCACATTTCTTCGTTTCCGGCCTACCACACGTTTCTCAAACAAAGGATACTGAGGCAAATGTGGCGCATACTCTCTTCTCAACCTATTGTATTCCTTAACACAATCTAGATCCGCACAAATGTTTGTGACATCACACTCAATCAAGTACAATCCCGATAAAGTCCTAACTCGTGACAATGCCACATATGCCATACCCTCCTTACAGAACTGCCAATATTCACCAATGCACAGTCTACACTTAAACCTTGCGATTTATGGATTGTCACCGCATATGCCAAGCAAACAGGAAACTGCTTACGACGAACATATAAGTCTTTTACAAGCAAAAATCTAGCAGAACAACGAGCAATTAGCTGTACTTCCTCAATGCCATCAAATTTAATTTTTAAAAATTCAATTCCATCTCTATTTCTGTATTTCACAAAATCAACAACATTACCCATTGATCCATTTACCAGACCTCTTTCAACATGTAAATTCCTTCTTAAAATTATACGGCAGTTCAAGCACACATTCAGAGTCTTTTCAAAACCCGCAGTTTTAGATATACTCTTCTCTAATGAATCCAATTTTGTTTTCAGATTCTCAGACAAAATAATTGTTGATCCCATATGCTCTACTCTGTCAATAGCTTCCAATTTCACAATCTCTTGCTTTTCTAAATGCAACATTTTGTTGTTGAATTTGGCACATTCTGCAAGAGTTGGCATCAAACATATTCCAGATTTTTTCTCAGTAACTTTCTGAAAAATATTCTCAGGCACAACATCTTCGTCTGGATATAAATTTGTCAGTAATCGTGCATGTAAAGCTTCTTTCCCATGCTCGGTCACTTTTCCAATTCTAACATCTTGTAGAATAGTCTTGTAAACTTCATCCTTTGCCTGACGCATATTTTCATGCAGTTCAGCATAATTGAAGTTTAACCATATATTGACGTTGCCAATACTCCCTAAGCACTTCCTGGTATCTTCATGCGTGAGCATTTTGAACACAGGTTGCCCTTTCACTGGTGTCAGCTGCAGAAGATCTCCGAAAACAATGATGTGTTTGCCACCAAATAACACATCATACTCTGTTTTGAGAACTTCTTGCATTCTCAAATGCACAAAGGCAAGCATGACATTGGAAACCATGCTTACTTCGTCAATGATAAGAAGTTTCATTTTCCTCAAGACTCTTGAAACTTCAAAACAAGCATCTCCAGATAGCTTGTGATATTCTAATTTGTTGTCATGCTCCACTGGCAGCATCAGTAAACGATGTAAAGTAATCCCTTTAATGTTATGTGCTGCCAGTCCAGTTGGAGCGGTGACAACACAAGACAGCGATGACTCTGTCCTTTCCTGCAAATAACATGAAATTGCTTTAATAAGGAAACTTTTTCCAGTTCCCGCTTCTCCACTCACGTACAGTCGGACAGGCTTCAACGACGTACATGAGCACTCTTTCTTGTCATGACTTAATCCATGATCAATTTGCATGGTAAGTTCGTCATATATTTTCCTCTGCTCAACGTTGAGTTGTCTTTCCAACTCTTCTAAGTTAACCGCATCCTCCTGAGCATGTGCCATGGCTCTTTCCACTTCATTCATAGCAGTGGCAGCTTCATTTTCGATAAGAGGTCCTCCTAGTGGATCCTGACTCAATGAAGCAGAACTCTGACTGTCCTGAGAACTGTCTCTGGCAATCTCGGCTGCAATCGTTGCTTCCTGCTCAATTTCCACATTCAACATTTCTACATATTTGGGAAAAGCAGGACATTCTATGGTCTCCTTGGCAGCATTGAATGAGTCTTCGTAACAAAGGAAATCTCCAAGCAGTTCCTCTTCTGCACGCCAAGGCTTAAAAAGTTGCAAAAGTGCTAAATAGAAAAACTCCTTTTTTTCAGGAGATTCGCCACTCAATTTTCGATGGTTTATCAAGTGGCATTTTCTTTGCTTGACCAGACATCCCTCACTTCCTATTACAGCATACACTCCTTTCTCAGTATCTTCTTTGATGTTCCTCTTGAATATGTAATTTTGCAGAACCTCATACAGACAAACATTCTCGAGGTGACTGCTTCGATTTGGATAATATGTATCCAACATGTTGCTCTTCAAAATGTCGGTACTGTTTGGCTCCTTTTCCGCCAAATACTCAATTTCCCGCACAGGTTTCAGAACTCGATTACGCGTTGCAGCAAGACCAACACTCGCCCAAACGATACTCCTGGACTTGGCATAGAGACTTGCTGAAGACAACCGGTCAGAACATTCGTAAGCTCCGATTTCTCGATGCGACAACATCTTCAGACTGAAACTGTACAACTTCTTGCTGAGGCTCTTTTCATGGGAAATGTCCTCCCACATATCCTTCAATTCTGTCTTCTCTTTTTTGGTGATGTAAGATGTCACATACCGAGCCACAGCCATACAGTTATCAGCCACAAACTGTATATCCATGTTAGCATTCCACATGGACAAAATCACCGGGTTGTAGTCGTTGATGTACTTAGACTCTTCGTTCCTCTTCAAATTGTATGTGTTTTTAGGTGATTTCTTCATCACATTATGTCGCAGCGAAGACATCAAACTGTTCACTCTTCCTTTAGAAATCACCGATCGTGGAAAGCCGAAACGACATTTGGTGTAGAACTTGTCTTTGTTCCGGAATTTACGACGACAGTACTTTCCACATCGATGG
This sequence comes from Lissotriton helveticus, assembly GCF_964261635.1. Taxonomy (NCBI): domain Eukaryota; kingdom Metazoa; phylum Chordata; class Amphibia; order Caudata; family Salamandridae; genus Lissotriton; species Lissotriton helveticus. The sequence goes on along the minus strand of NC_136068.1, from coordinate 634,653,640 downwards.
CTTTGGAAACGTAGAACTTTTTCTCTTAGGCTTTTTTTCTCCTTTGCGTTTGGAACAGCACACGTAGAATACTGTTCTATGAAACTCATCACTGAGTCGTCTGCATCCGTTCCAAATTTAGGTGCATCCTTGATCCACAGCAACATATGTATATGAGGAGCACCTCTTGCTTGGTACTCCTTCCTCCAGAAGAAATCCAACACCTCTCCAAGAGGTGGATTCTTCTTATTCATGATGAAAGACATCATACCTTCAAATCTATGATTGAAGTACCTACATACATTGACTGGATCCAAAGAGCACAGTTCTCCGGGTGTCTTGAATTCGATGTTTTCTACGTTAGCATTTGCCTCTCGTAGAAATTCAAGTAAGTCTTCCCAGCCATACTCAGCACAGCTCAAAGTGAGGAACCATGTGGGAGTTCCTAAGTTCCTCAGCATACATTTTAAATCACCATGACGACGGTACCAGTACTCATTAGTACCACGCTGACACGCCATGAGATTAATCAGGTGAGAATCCAAAATACTGTCTTGGACATTGACTTTATCCATAAAGTCACTTGCCGAGATGTTTTGCATGTGTATACCACTTTTCAAGATGTGGTTCACTGCATATGACAGTCCAGACAGATCGCTTTCAAACAGGAGATGAAACAAATAAGGAATGCATTGTCGAAACCTAGGATCTCCTGCATACAATCGCAAAGTCCGGTATTCAGAAGCAGGAATTTGATGAGGTCGCTCATCATATCTTCCTCCCTGACCTGTTGGAAAAAGCTGTGGGAAACACCGAGCTTCCAAACTTTCCTCCCAAACACTAATGGGACTCCCTTTCGCTTGTTTCATTTGAAACAACTCAATAGCATTCCCCATGACTTCCTTGGAATGCAAAGGATGAACACTATAATGTTCATATATTTCTTCACTAGTACAGGGTTCTACTTTCTCAATTTGACCAGCACACAAATCGCTATCCTCTTCCTCACTTACTTCCTCTTCTGCAACATATACATTTTTATAGTATTTATTATATTTTTTCAAATACAATGTTGCCCTTTTGACTTTCCTAACATCTACTAAATCTTGCCATATTTTCTTATTCTTTGTCGGAACCCCATTAACTAAGATAACAAGAGGTTCCTCTTCCACTTTTTCTACTCCAATTGTGTTAATGTTTTTCTTCAAATCTAGAGGCAAATAAACAACTCTTCCCTTTAATCCTCTCTGTAAATCTGATGGAGGCAATTTCCCTGTCTTTGGCTCCATTCTTACAATAGCCTGAAAGGGATGGATACTTTGAATCAAAATAGATTCATAAGTATTTAAATCCTTCAATTCAGAAGGAATCTCAACCAATTCCAGATTATTATGAACTGCTCTAGCAGGCATCTGGTTTTGATTTAATTTGTTACAACAATAAGTACACACACGTTGATCCAATCCCAAATCAAAATAATTTTCTACCATCAAGTATGTTGTAAAATCCTTCCATTCACTATTATTTTCCCTTTCACTTTTTCCATATAAATCCACTAACTTAGTCTGATTCTTATAATAAGTGCGTCGACAACACACACAAGTGAAATTTGGCCTCTCACTTGATTTCACCTCAAACGTCACAATTTCCCTCTGGAAATTATCTGTACTGGAAACCTGTACACTATCTTCCACATTACTCTCTTCTTCTTGGTCAATTTCAACATTCTCCTCTTTACTTCCAAAGTAACAAAACTCAATTTCTTCACATATATTCTTCACATCTATTTCAGAACCATGCAAAAGAGCAGCGCATAATTGTTTAAGCATAATTGCTGGACTCTTAGCATAATACAACATTCTAACTAATTTCCTCACTTTATTATGATGCACTGCTAGCATCCTGAAATGATGAAAAACACTCTGGCATACTCTCCTGGAAAGACAAGCCAGTGAATGACCATGCAAACCTATCACTTCTCTCACTCTGCAAGGATCTAATTCTTGCAACAACTTCATTTTCTGCTTCAAACTTTTCTTACTAAATGACCGTATAAAATCACAAAGCAAATTGATGGAATCCTGTCGTACACTGCAAATACTACTACACTTCCAGGTGTACACAGGACCCTTAGGACGTCTCCCTAAAACCTCATTACCTAACACCTCTTCTATCTCTGTTCTCACAAGTTTTTCTTTTTCAACTGGACAACCATCTTTCACTTCATAAGCTCGACCACTGGTGTCAACTGCATGCACCAAATCATTATCCTGGAAATAACTCTCCTCATTAAAAAATGCCTCAGAGCTTGAACTATGCATCCATTCTCCAGAAAAAACTTCACAAAAATTACTACGATTAACTATTCTCTTCCATCTACTATTTCTTTTGAAATCATAAATTACCTTGTTTAGCTTCCTAATTCTATTGATTGTCAAAATAAATAACTTACGTTTAATTTCAAATGCCTGATCAATAACTTTCTCAACTATTTTTTTTCTCTTATAAAAAACCACTTTCTGCTGACCTTTCTTAATATTTTTTAACAAATTCCCAATTATCCTGTTGCGGAACATTCGTTTACGAATATCCCTAAACTGTTGTTTCCTTCTACTTTCATGCATAGAGTTATCTCTTACTCTAGCAGTAACATTTCTCATTGGCCTTTCCTTACCATTTGAATTCTTTCTCCTTTTCTGGACTGAAACATTTTCTGTAGTAATATTTTTTTTACTACACATATTTCTTATGACTGTTTTTCGACTCTTACCCGGTGCTTTCTTGGTGACTTGACAAATCTTTTTGTTAGAGGACTGCTGCATTATTCCATGTTCCTGCTGTCTTTGACGGTTTGCAGCCTTTCTTACTCTTTCTTTGCTAGGCATCCTAAAATCTTGAATAAATCTGCAGTTGAATCTGTGGTAAAATATAATAAAAAATGTTATTAACCACTATTACCCAACAGTAAATTAATAACAGTCATCAAAAACTTAACACACTACTTAAGTATATAATATACTGAAGCCTATCTCCAATTTTTCACTGAACAGGACTCATCTCTTCTTAACCTTGGATAAACCTCACCTACTCTGTGTCCCCTGCACATAATTAAATGTAAAGGGGCAGATTTATATTAACTAGCACATCCCCAGGGATGCACCAGTTAACGTGCACCGCTGCTCTGCCACCCACGGTGTGCCGCATTTACAATCAGATAGGACAAAGCTACATCAAAACCCTGCGCCTGCTTGAAGCAGGCATAGATCTTGACGCAGGTAGGCTGAAAGCTAAAGCAACAACTAAGTGTCGTGTGCAGAAGTTACAAAAGAGGAAAAATTGCGTTTAAACCAGTAATGAGACCATGCTAACGTAATACAGAGTAAAAATATCCAGGATCTACATCAGTTTGGGGTTCACGAACCTGGCAGGTACAAGGCACTGAGGCTTTCCACCGTGCATGTCTCATCCCAAAACATATGTTGTTTGTGAATGAAACAATTTCCCAGACCAAATGCTTTGGATTGGCTACTTCTAAAAAATTAAACACCCCTACTATCCCGGAGTTAGAGGAATATGATGGTTGGAGTAATTTTACTCGTTGTCTATTAAAGATTTACAGGCCCTACTCCGTAATTCTTCCTTTAACATTTCCAGTATAAATCCAAAAGGTTGACTGCTTTGGCAACGTGCCTTATCCACGGTTTAATAACGCTGCCTTTTGCTTTATATAAGTTTTCAAATTGTATGAAATATATACCAATAGGTCGTTATTAACCTTTAGGTAGTGGTTTTCTTCATGAAGTCTGGTCGCTTCCATACACATACAGATTTTCAAAGATGATCAAGAACTTTATCTGAATGGAGAGGAATGCACTGAGACGCCAGATCATTCACTAATGTGTAGGCACATACAGTTACACGGTTCATGCAACAAACACCGACCAAATATGGCTTGCGTGTTGCAAGGCACACCAGTTCCTGCTATCATCCCCACGTTCAAGTTCTTGGAAAATGGTAGTTATTTGATGCTCAATAATGAAGATTGTTCTGGGTTAATTAAAAGTATTCATTTTATCGTAACAGTAAATGAACGGGTTATTTGCTGCAGAAATGTTCTATTTCCTCCCACACATGAACATAGGGAGTTTTCAATCTGGCCACAAATACCAACCTTGGCAGCACATTTCAACGGCATGGCAAGAATAAGAGCTATTTTGTCTCAGAGAGAGGTGGCCTTGAGTTCGGCCCGTGAAACTTTCGTGCTTCACACAGCGAACACCCGTACAGAGGTGCAGACCCTTTTAAATAGATTCGCCTTTCCATTTCAGCAAGATGGTTCGGACTATCTCTAACGCGTCCTCCACAAAGGGCCTGGCGCACTTTTTTAAAATTGTTACCAGTGGTCTCGTGACTTCATTTGAGAAAATCTTTGGAGTCATCCCTGCTTTCTTACATTCTATTTTTTCCACTCTGCTTCGTGGATTCCCATTTTTACTTGCATTACCAGCGGACGCTCTTGTGCTTTTTTACATTTTTAAATATGGATGTCCCTCCTGTGCAAGCTCCCGCCCTGCAGCTGCTGACACTGTTCCGCAATCGCATGCTAGAATATTATGGCACAATGCCGTTGGCGATATTAAGCACGGCATATGGATTATCTTTTCTATGCTGATGTGATTCCTTCAAATCTAAGACACTAAAGTATCGGCACGCCCTAAACCAACACAAAGAGACCTTCTTAGCAAATAATATATTATGTGTATTAGGGAGGGTGAGATATAAGCAGCCGCGGGTCGTGGAGGGAGTTACGGTGGGGCAGGGATGCGGGGAGGGGGAGGGGCAGGGTGGAGCCCTCTCCACCCTGCCCCTCCCCCTCCCCGCCTCCCTGCCCACCGTAACTCCCTCCACGGCCCGCGGCTGCTTATAAGTGTTGCTAACTCTTATTCATTTACAGCATGTTAACATACTGTCACCATTCGCTTTTTATGTACTATTGACTATGCTGGTAATTTTGCTACTGATAATATGTGTACTTGTATAATCTAAGATACTACGCCTGAGAAGACGGCATTAGTAAATAAACATTTCAAATACACATGTGTTCTTCTTAACTCCATGTTCTCGTTTCTAAGAAATATATAACGACCGACTGTTCATGAGTTCCACGTATCCTGAGGTACTATAAGTTCATATTCTGGATTGTCTAAACATTGAGAGTTTGTTATATCCAATGTGACACTGTACCTAGCTTGCTAAGGGGTTTTGATTACTAAGGTGAGTTTTGGGACACCCTAATTCGCCGAGGTTCCAATCCTCTGTCCACAGTTCTGTGTCAGAACAGAAACCCTGCGACAGGGGCACCCCTCAACCTTACTGGAGCTTCATCACACTTGCGATACAACTCCAGCAATGCGCCAACTTTACGGCACAAATACGTCACGCATCTGTGCTGTTTTTGCCCCATGATGCGCCGCATTGTAAATGCAGCACACCATAGGTGACGGAACAGCGGCACAGAATGACTAACACATCCCTGGTGATGCGCCAGTCATCATAAATCTATCCCTATGCTTCTTATCTTGTTAGAGATAAACCGCCATATGTACCATCAAAGTTTTTTGCATTTCCTAAATAGCGAACTTTAAGGAATAAATAGCGATTCTTTACCATTCCTAGTTTGCGATGACCTATTTGCTAATTACAAATTACCCATTCATTTCCATGCAGCAGGAGGCCCATAGGAATGAAGGTGCAATTTGCAATTAGCAATTACCTCATCGCAAATTACGAATTTTTCCGACGGTGCAGGGGTGTCTCAAGAACACCCTGCTGCACCCCTGAAAAAGAAATTTGGGGTCATATGGCGCACATAAATTTTGAAAACATTCCTTTACCTCAAAAACGATTTTCAACTCATAATTTGAAAACACTGCACATGGGGAAATGACTTAAAATGTCCTTAAGACACATAAAAGCATTTTTTGATTGCCTTTGCAGCATGTTTCAGTCACCTTTAACATGCCTATGTAACGGAAACATTCAAAATCTAAATTTGCCATGCACAGGTGGGAGCATATTTACAAGCAATTTGCTCCACAGACAAACTTCTTACATTGAAATGGGAAAAATAACATCAGAGACTCTCAATTACCTTATAAAGAAGCAGACACCATTATGTCCTTCTCATCAATATTAAAACCATTGCTTTTTCTCAAAAACGATTTACAAGTCATAATTTGAAAACACTCCACAGCTCCTATGCACATAAAAGCCCTGTCAGTACTAATACTTCACATTTTCTCCAATTACAATTTCTCAAAGAAACAAAATCTATTTGTGAAACACTTGAGACAAAGCAACATTTGAAAAACACAACTTTCTTCATAATTTTCTCCTTAAAGCACACTATTTTCTATCTAAATTAAAGAAATCTTTTCTCGCCTTAGCAAATACTTTGAGTTTCAAAACAGTCTCAGAAACACACCAATTTGTCTTCAGCAGAGCAAAAGGTATGCACTCCAGAGTCTGCAGCTATCAAAAGCACAGAAATGCTGTAATTCCTCACACATATCTCTCATGTCACCCAATCAAAACTCTTCCCTCACTTTTTTTCAAAGCAAAACCCTTCCCCCCTCTGCCCCCTCTCTGCTTTTTCTGCATAGCAACCACCTCTTGCAAGACCTCTCACACAAAAATGTTGCAATTGAACTCTGAACTCTCAGTGCACCTGCATATCCAGAGCATTCTTTCATTTAATGATTTTTTCTTCGCCACTCAAAATACATCTTTCAACGAACTCATCCATGCACACTAACTTTCTGTTTTCAGCAATCAAAATCCACCAATCACTCTTACTGTTTCATTAACACAGAAACTCCTCAGTTTTTTTCATTTTACACTCTCATTTTTTCAACTGCCATTTCATTGCCACACTTCATCTGACTGCAGCAGAACCTTCTCTCACCATGTTTTCTGTCTGGATTGTTGGACATAGTTACATCTATTGGGCTCAAACGTACGCTGAAAACAGGAATTTACCTAACCTCAATTTACATGATGTGGAAATTAAGTGGTTTGGCCACAGAGGATTAAAATGTCACCAATTGATACCATTGGTGAAAACCTTTATGCATTTGCCAAAACCTGACCTGTTAATTGTGCACTGTGGAGGTAATGATTTGGGCACTTTGACTGGGGTAGGTCTGGAAATGCTTTTAAAGGACACCTTTGAGCAATTGATGGCACTTTTTCCTCAGACTGCCTTGGTATATTCAAATATATGCCAAAGACAGAAATGGAGGTGGTCGAACCAATTTTGTCCACAAATTGAGAAATCGAGGAAGCATGTAAACAAATCTGTTTCAGCTTACATGAGAGACCATGGAATGGGCTCCCTGTACAACAATAACTTGCGTTACTACATGCAAGATATCTACAGAGGAGATGGAGTTCACTTCTCAGATGAGGGCAACAGAGTTTTCACTCTGAATTTAAGAATGTGCATTGGTGCCTACTTATAAGTACCTAAATGTACCATAAACCCAAAAGCTCTTCTCAGAGCTACCCTACATCTGATCACTCACAATTATTATTTTACTCTAACTTTTTTCACTAATTTTCAAGAAAGTACGCTCCCCAGAACGCTTCCCGGTTCGCGAACCGGGCGCACTCCACGCAAAAAAACTAAAAAAAACGGTATCTTTTTTTTTGCCCTGCGAGACCCTTTCAAAGCCTCCACATCAAACCTAGGGGGTCAGGGACGATCTACTATGCCCCCTTATGGTCATTTGCCCCTTCGCTTTGGCCTCCTCTTGTCTCTCGATCCTACCGAGAGACAAGATGGCGGCCGCTACGGACTGTTTGGAATGTTTACAGACGCCGAAAAACCAATCAGCTTCGCAAACCTCCGTAACGCGAAAAGTACGCGAAGCGGAGCGCTGTTACAGATATATATCTTTTTTTGAACGTTAATTTCTCAAAATCCACTGGAGCACATATATTGAGACCTAAGGCACATCGGGCTACCAGTCCCTACAATTTTGCCAAGTTTCGTGCAAATCCATTCAGCCGTTCGATTATTATTATTTTTTTTTTTTTTGCCCCGCGGGGCCCTTTTAAAACCTCCACATCAAACCTAGGGGGTCAGCGAGGATCTACTATTCCCCCTTATGGTCATTTGCCCCTTCGCTTTCGTCTCCTCTTGTCTCTCGATCCTACCGAGAGACAAGATGGCGGCCGCTACGGACTGTTTGGAATGTTGACAGACGCCGGAGAACCAATCAGCTTCGCTTCACAAAGCTCCGTTGCGCGAAAAGTACGCGTCCTGGGACGCTGCCCGGTCCGCTGTTACAGATATATATCTTTTTTTAAACGTTAATTTCTCAAAATCCACTGGAGCACATATATTGAGACCTACAAAAGGCACATCGGGCTACCAGTCCCTACAATTTTGCCAAGTTTCGTGCAAATCCATTCAGCCGTTCGGGCTAAAAGTGAGGCCAACCGCTCTATGGAAATTAACATGGGAAAAACGCGTTTTGGGACCCCCCTTTTTTCTCGGCCCCCCCTTGACGAACCCCCCCCCAAATTTTCAGGGGCTGCTCAGAAACAAAATGTGCCATTTTCCTGAAAATTTCAGCCAATTCCGTCCACAAACGCCAAAGTTATTAGACATAGAATTTTCAAAAATCCCATAGGGAAAAAATCCTAACTATATATACCTACTGGCGACCGCCAGTAGGTAATATTATACATATATATATATACACATACACATTTATACTTACCATATATGCGTGGTAAAGGCATATGCGTTGTAAAACATTTTATCGTAAGAAATGCATGGTAAAGGTACTGAGTGGGAAAAGTTATGGCACTGGCCACTGCCCATCTTTGGAGGTTGGGAATTGGTGGATCCCCATATAGCAACTGGCTGCTGAAGACAAACTTGCCGCAGTCTGTCATCGACCACTTCTGGATAACGGCAGCACTCTTGCCATCGTTGGGGTTCAACATCAACAAGCCAAAGTCCCACCTGATTCGATCTCAGAGGCTTCCATTGGGGGCAATCGTGAAAATGGTGGAGTTCAGGGATTTACTTTAGCAGCAATGAGTCTAGGACATTCGGGCTATGATAGGAGACTGATGTTTTAAGCTCGCTCTTGGATCCAGCTGAGGGAGGTTAAAGCTTCTTGACCTTTTAGCCTTGTGCATCCTTCTTGTCAACCACGCTAAGTGGCACATGTTAGCCCTACAGCAGAACTTGAAGTCCCATCACCAAGGCTGCCTTTCAAATATCATCCGGATCTCGTCTGAGGCTCCTTAAAATCTACAGTGCTGGTTGACTGACCGCAGTTTGCCCTGTTGCAGGACACTCTCCAAAGATGCATGACTGCTGGGTTGGGGGAGGTCATTTGAGGGAGGTTGAGATCAGTGGACTTTAGTCTCCATTGTAGACCTTTGGGAGCTGCAGGTCATTTGTCTTGCTCAGGAGGCTTTGCTGCCATTCATCAGTGAAGGCTGGTGCATGTTCTCAAGGACAACACCACTGCCATGATGTACTGGGGTCCTGTGTGGGGTCCTATGTCCTGTGCAAGGAGGCCTGACATCTCTGGAGATGGTAAAGTGCCAGAGTGTCTTACTGATTGCTTAATTGGTCTGCTACTCTGAGATGGGCAGACATCTGGCAGATCACGAGTGGCGGCTACATCCAGAGGGGAACCAGGTTGTCTTCCACCACTGGGGAGAACCCAGGGTTGATCTTTTCTCCACCATCAAGAATGCTCAGTGCCAGCAGTTTAGCACATTAGAGTATCCGTAACTGCACCTGTTAAAAGATGCAGTCTGGCTGTAACGGAACAGGAAACTCCAACACACCTTCCCACCACTTACTCTCCTGCCCAATTCTTCATCTTGAAGAGCTTAACAAAACTCTCAATGACTTTGAAATAACCTTGAAACAAAGCAAATACAAAAAACTAAAGAAAGACGTCACCCGTTTCAGCCATGAGAGGATTTATCCTTACCTCAAGAGAACCGCCATGAAATGACAACTGATGACGATTCATCTGACTTCATCCAGTGGATCAGATTCAGGAAAAGGGAAATACCAACCATATCGGGGCGGGAGGGGGCAACAGACGTCCTTGGTTCCACGGTCAAAGAGGATGAGGACCCTATCAAGGCCCACCCCAATACCCACAACACCCCCTAGGACCTCCAATGCATCCGCACCAACAAGGCACCTACCCACAATGGAACTACCTCCGCAAGACTATCCCTACTATGAGCAGTCCCATTTTTTAGGGCAATGCCAAGGGAGAAACAGAGGGAGGAACCGGAGAGGGAACAATGTCCACTGGGTTGCACAAAACGAAGAACAAATCCGAATGGCGACAAGGAGCATGACAGTGGCTTAAACCAGCAAGAAATGAATCTGGTGGTGAACCTCTCAGATCACACTCTAACACCGGCACAGATCAAAGTCCTGGAAAAGGGGATAGGCTTTGTACCCACAGCTAAATTGGATAAAATCCAATTATGCAAAGAGATGAAGGAATTTATGAGGAGACTCAAGTTACAAATCTTTTTCAAAGGCAAACAAAGAGATGATCAGCAAGATGGAGACACAAGATTAAAACCAAAAATCTACCTTCACCCCACCTGATGCCAACTTACCAGTGGAACTGATCGCCTTCGAAAAGGCTGTGATGAAAGACCTAGAAGAAATGGATTCAGAAACCAAAAAAGTCTTTCACAACATTACTAGAGAAGAAAATGAGGCACTCAGAGAATTAGCAAACAATGCAAAATTGGTAATAAAACCAGCCGATAAAGGAGGGGCAATTGTAATACAATCTGCCAAAAAATATGACCAAGAGTGCAAACGTCTCCTCCACGATGAAAGGAACTATGAAATCCTCAACCAAGACCCCACTGAGAAAATACGAGTAAAAATAGCAAACACGGTGGAAGAGGCACGATCACATGGGTGGATATCTAAAAAGGAAGGATATTTTCTAATCACAAGCTCACCAAAAACACCGTACCAAAAATTCACAAAAAACAGGTCTCACCGCCGGGCTGCCCAATAGTGACTGGGATTGGATCAATCCTGGAACCGGTCTCTAAATTTGCAGACGCATTCTTAAGGCCTTTAGTACAACAAAACATCCATGTACCTAAAAGATACTAAAGACGTCCTGCATCTGCTAGAAGGACAACCAATCAATCCAGAAAAAGAACTATTGATAAGTTGTGATATGGAGAGCTTATACACAAGCCTTCCCCACAACGAGACCCTAAATATCATAGAAGACGTCTTATTCAATACTGATTGGGATTATCAGACACCAAGAAACATGATCATGGAGTGCTGTCAATTGGCACTCAAAGATTTTTTTTTACCAGGATACAATTTATCTACAAAAACATGGGACCAGCATGGGGAGCACTTTTGCTCCCAATATAGCTGGTCTCTATGTACATCAACTGGAGAAACAACAAATTCAGAATCCCACAAACCCATTCCGTGACCATATACATATATGGAAACGATATATAGATGACATATTGATAATCTGGGAAGGAGATGAGACCACCGCAAGACGTTTCCTGACATTGCTGAACTGCCAAGATGAATTTTTGAAGTTCACAAGTACCATCTCAAATGAAAAACGAGTCTTCCTTGATCTAAACACTTATGCTAAAGAAGGAAAACTGACAACTATCACTCATACTGTATAACAGCTTCCGTCCCCGACATCTCCGCGACAACCTTCCTTATGGGCAATTCCAACGGTTGCAAAGGAATTGCACGGAAATTGCAGATTTCAGGAAACAATCAAAAGACTTGAAAAAGAAATTGGAGATATGTCAATACCCTAAAAAGGTGATTAATAATGCATAAAAAAGGGCACGCAACAATAGCAGAGAAGGCCTTTTGGAACCTAAAATCCACAAGGAAGAGGAGAACCGCCCAGTATGCATAACAACTTTCAACACTAACTCCAATGGGATCACAAAAATTGCAAACAAACATTGGTTAATCCTTACCAGTGGAGGCATCAACTTACCAAACCTATCTTCTTTCACAAAAGAGGTAAGGGTATCCAGGATTTGGTCGTGCACACCAGACCTAAAGAAAGTAAAGACAGACAGAGCACGCAAACCACCCTTATGCCACCAGTCTCTAGCCAACATCCCTGTGGCATGTGCATTGTATGTAAACCAAAAAAAGCAAAGAGCTATGGTTCCAAGATGGGACCAAAGGAGTTTCACGACATGTAACTCAAAGAATGTGGTTTATCTTATTTCCTGCCCGTGCCTTTTAGAGTAGGTAGGAATGACCACACGCCCGTCAAAATAAGGATAGGGGAACACAAAAGCAACATAAAATGCCAAAAAAGTACCACCAAAATGGCAGCCCATTTTTGGGAAAAAGGTCACAAGTGGGAAGATCTCTCATGGACGATAATCGAGCAAATCCAAAACGAGAGCTATTTATTTGAAAAGGAACAGGGGTGGGTGTTCCGCCTGAGAACTCATGAAAAAGGGCTAAATGATGAGATTCCTTGGAATCCGCTCTAAAACTGAAGATTCTATAAACAGATCCCTCAATACAACTGAGAAGCTGCCATGTTGTATAATCAGCAACAAATAGAGCACCTAAGAAGCCATCTTATGCTTTTGCAAGGACCCGTTTTTCAGCCTTTTGTTTCAACAAATGCTGTTTTAACGTGTAGCATAAGACGCAAAAACAAATCCACTACAAACATTTTGATAATGAAGGGTTTTTTGTCCGCCAAGAGCAGTTAAAACTCCTTTTTAATCAATAAATTAAAAGTTTTACAGTTCCCCCAATGCCAAAAACACTCCTCGTCAGGGAATAACTATTCTGTATTTCTCAACTTTCTGCACAACTGCCTTTCACCCTGCACTTTACCAGGATAATCAACTTGAGTAAAAGAAGCCTAATAGAACACCTATAGGTTACGTCATTACATTTTTCAAAAACCTATTATATATGTTTCAAAAACCTATTATATATTTTTCACCAACCTACTTTGGCGACCTCATGAACCTTACAGGGGCCTGGGCTTAATCTTAATCTTTTTCAGTCATTTTTTACCCCCAGAAAGAAATGATCACCGAAGTTTTCCACAAAACTTCCAACAGGAAGTGGACCAAAATAAAGCTCTTTTTGTGCAATTTACGGGCGGCCATTTTGGTTTTTCCCGGTCTAGTTGCTTTTGCTGAAGCTGTCTCCCATCGAGTGCACCTCCATGCAGGGCACTCCCTTTATAAACCGGGCTCATAAAAACCTCATTCAGTTCCCGGAGAGCCACAAGAAGGTAATCGAGCAGCTGGCAGCATGTAAGTAAGACAAGGGCATGTCTTTAAAAAGCCCAAGAGGCCGCATCTAGCACGGATAAAATAACCACACCGGTGTAAAAACTTGGCTTTTCTATCTATGTTCCCCATAACTACAGTGTCTGTGTGAAGGCGCCCTTACACCCTTCGTGGCATCTCATGGAGCAGATACGTTAATATACAAATGTATGTATTTATAACAATCTTTAACGGCAAGTCTCTCTGAGAGCATGAATATTAACCCCATTTTTAAACAGCACACCATGGGAGCACTTATTTTAAAGCGAGCGAAAGCACATACATGTTGAATAATTACCATCTTTCAATACGCCCAGCATGAAAAGAGCGAGTGCACATCTGATATTTCAAGAAGTCTGGACAACTTGAAACAATTTTGGTTTCACATGAGTATGAATGTTTAGCAACTAAGTATGTATTTAACCACCAAACTGGATGTGTGAAAGTTCTGGATGTATGAGAAACTGGGTACTAACACCACGAGGAGTGTTTTAAAAGCGGATATACGAGTAAAGGTCATTGTAAAACACCCACATTAGGTGGCTGCGGCTCCAACGCAGCCAAAACAACCTCAGCACGCCTGATCCTCGACATCCCTCGCCGCAGCCATATCACACCCCACCTGAGACCTGCACTGGCTCCCGGTCAACAAGAGGATAACCTTCAAGCTCCTCACCCACCCACACAAGGCACTCCACAACACCGGACCAATGTACCTCAACAGACGACTCTGCTTCTACATCTCCACCCGCCAGCTCCGCTCCGCCGACTTAGCCCTTGCCACAGTCCCACGCTTCCTAAGAGCGACCTCCGCCAGCAGATCGTTCACCCACCTCGCCGCCAAGACCTGGAACACCCTCCCTATCCACCTACGGCAGACCCAAGACCTGCTGACCTTCAGAAACCTCAAGACCTGGCTTTTCGAGCAGTAGCAGCATTCCCCACCCCAGCGCCTTGAGACCCTCACGGGTGAGTAGTGCGCTTTACAAATGATATGATTGATTGACAAGACAAAGATATATCACAGTGACAAATAGAATTTTCCTTTCTACATGATGGTGATGTGAATATATAAGGGGATAAATGATATAAGCCAATGTTTATCCACTATGTTATTCTTTTCAGGTTGATTTACAGGATATACTAGTGGTATACTTTTTCAACTGCCCTATTAGGGTACAGAGAAGAGTACTTGTGACCAGTAGGCATATGTACATTTACAATCTCACCCAGGGAGGTGAAACAGGGATCGTCCCGGTCCTGAGGAAGAAAGCCAAGGGGATGGCTTCTGAAACATGTCGACCTTGTAGAAAGTGACCCATTAAAGTACACCATCTACACCTCCCCATTATTACTATTCTCAGCTAGGGAAGTTAATAAAGTGTATTCTTTCCACTAGCCAGGGATTTTTTTGAAATCACACATATTTCACGATGCCATGCACTACACATATACACCAAATCACTAAATTAAGTGCTCCCGAGTCTACGTTGGTAGTAGCATGCCCCTTCCCGTAGAGGGGCGGGAAGACCTTAATGATGAAGCATGACACAATCAGGTTTCAGTGTGTGAGGTGTATTTTACAATTTTTTTTAACATTTCCCTTCCTACAAATAAGAGGTCTTTTGGTTTTTTTCAGACACCATCATTAAAAACACCCCAAGTAAGATTAAGCACACACTTTTACACATATATATATATATATATATATATATATATATATATATACACATATACATATACATATATATATATATATATATATATATATTCATATATTCAAACAAAGAGTTTAGCCCTCAGTGGAAGAAGCCACAAGAATGGTAAAATTTGGATCCATTTCTTTAAGGAGCAGCTGCAACAGGAGACGCAGAGAGAACAGTCACCATCTGTTCGTGTACAGCCAGACCGGTTTCGGGAGTCTATCCCTTCTTCAATGGCTCCTGCTTGGCAATGATGATGCAGTATGCACTCGTGATATTAAAGCCTGCCTTCAAGGGCGTGGTCAGATGAAATGGCCTTCTGGGTCCTGTAGTGCATACACCATGTACCTCGTGTGAGTTCATCATTGTGGCAGTTAATAAAATTACGATTAAAACCCATGTGGGCTGGTGAGCCTGTGGCTCGGGGTGTGTGTGTGTGTGTGTATATATATATATATATATATATATATATATATATATATATATATATATATATATATATATATATATATATATATATATATATATTGATGTAGATAGTGGTACAATCCCTTTGTTGAATTACGATACCAAGAGGAGGACTATTCTACCTTTTCCCTCTTCACTCCCCCTTTGATATTTTTGATCAATTCTCAAGAAGATCAGGAAAAACTGGGTCCAAGTAATTCTGGTGGTACCAGATTGGGCCAGGAGATTTTGTACCCACAACATCAGAGTATGAGCATCTGATTTCTGCTCAGGTTACTGCTTCAGGAGGACCTCTTGTCTCGCAACAGGGTAGGATCCTACACCCAAAACTAGGCAATCTACATTTCTATTAAGGAGATTGGGCGGCGCCAATAGAGTACATTTGATTTAGCACTTGAATTGGTAGAAGTAATCCTCGTCACCAGATGCCGCTCTATACAATCGATTTATGCCAGACCCTGGGACAAATTTATAGCCTAGTGCTGTGCCTGTACACGCAAAGCTGTTGAATGCCATTTCAATTTTTTTGCCTTTAGCCTACCAAGGACTTGCAGTGTGCCCTATACATTTTTATTGGTCATCTATTTTGGCCTTTACACGTTTCCCAGACTAACCGTCTTTTTTCAAATCAACTGTTGTGTGATGAGGTTCAGTCAAAGTTTGATTCACGTTTCCTCCCAAGCGGTTTGTGATGCCCACATTGAGACCTTAACTTGGTTTTGCAATTCCTTCTGTTTATGCCCTTGGTGCTGATGCATAACTGTCTATTGTGTCGCCAGACCTTAAAGACTGTCTTCCTTATAGCAATCACGTCAGCTGTTCGCATGAGTGAACTGCAAGTGCATTCAGTGCAACCACCCTACATCACATTTTTCCCAGGCAACTTGATTGTGAAGACTTGGGCAACATTAGCTAAGGTCATGACTCCCTTACACACTGGCCAATCCATCACTCTACTATCATTACTTGCTTCCCATCATCCCTTAACAGAGGAGAGTCTCCATTGATTAGACCCCAAAAGAGCTCCATACTATCACATATATCATACTAAGGATCAACTTTTTGTGGTGTTCTAAGGAGCAAAGAAAGGAAAGGCTGTGCAGAAGAGTAGCTTGTCGAAGTGGATAGACCTCTGCATTGAGATCTGCTACGCATTGGCCAAGAAACAGTCCCCCAGATGGTCTGCGAGCCAATACCGCCAGGTCTAAGGCTGCTACCATTGCGGTGATGTGTGTCCTTGATATCTGCCAAGCTGCAGTATTGGTATCCGTTCAGGAAGCACTACTCCTTAGACAGTCAGTTCCAGATTCCAGTGAGAAGAACACTTTGCCACTTGGTTTAGCAAGACCTTTTAGTCCAAGCCCACTCCACAGACTTTCCATCCTGGGGAGTTCTATTCTAAAGTGATGAGTCTGCTTTTAGAAGTATCCACCAGAAGAACAGCTTACTTATCTTCAAAAAGCTCATTCTAGTGAGTACTCTAACCGCAGATTCCACCTTACTGTCTGACAAGTGTCTTCTTTTTAATCTAAAAAGATTCTAAGTTAGAAATTAGCACAGTGTACCAATAGTTCAGACTTTGCAACTATGGGCACCAAAAGGTAAGATATTTACGTCGGTGCGGAGGGATCGCATTTAAACGCAGCGCTGCTCAGTCACTTTCAGGGTGGTACGAAGCCAAAGCAGAGGCATATGGCACCACCTAGCAGTGCTCTGGGAGCACTGCTATGAAACCTTTCAGGATCCAGTCTGGTACCTGGGGAATATTATAAGGTGAGAAATCTGCAGTTAGACAGTACCCACCAGAAATAATATTACAGAAGGTAGGTAACTTGTTGGCTTTGGAGAAATATCATTATATTTGGAGTGATCTGGGGTGAAGACAATACATATGTTTGCCAGATTGGTGAATAATCCCAGGTAGTATAGAAGCAAACCAGCTCCTTCGCCTACCCACATAAAATGGCTGTGCCCTTGTGAAGAGTACCAGAATTACGAAGCATTTCAAGAGCTACATAGTACTGCCTGATCTTGAACATTCAAGCCAACATCATTACTGTGCAAGGTCTGCTTTGCACTATATCTGCCAGGATGCATTGGGAAGGACTGGTGCAGGCTTGCCATTCAGCATACAACCCCACCCCCTAAGAGACATACACTTATATGGATGATTCAAAAAGATTTTCTTAGGCCCACATGCCTTCCACCATGTGAAAAATATTCCTTTGGATTTTCTTGCTCTGTTATCATGGTAAACACTTACAAATGAGGATATATATAATATTTGCATCTCATAGCCTCTCGTTATACCTCTCAGCAGCAGCCCCTTGGAGAAGGTCACTCTGCAGTAACCTGCAGGAGTGGATAACCTTCGGTAAATAGTATTACATGGAGTATACAGTACCTGGAAAATGAGGTAGTATAATGAGAAAGCTAGGAAGGGAGTGCCCTGAACCTATGGTGGAGACAGGGTTTCTCCCAATTCGGGAAGTGAAGCTCTCACACACCCAGGCTGGGTGTCATGCTCCAAAATAGGGCATGCTTCTCGTCAGGCCAGCGCTGCAATGCCTGACAGGCATCCTATGAGGAGCTCTTTATCGGAGATCTTTTGTCCCATGTCGCTTGGTGCAGTGTGGTTAAGGGGCCTAGAGGTGTAGATATGTGAGTGCAGATGTGCAGTGTAGGTGTGGGGGTGTTTAAGATTAAAAAGGGTGGCCAGTGGTACTCCAGAATAACAGTTTTAATCGGATGAGACCACTGGTCCCTGGTAAAACCAGATAGTGAGAGCCACTTCAGGAATAATGTCCAATAGTGGCTATGAGGTCGACATGTTTTTTGCCAGCTATGTCTGAATGATCAAGTGGCAATTCAAAACTGTGGTTAGATCACTGGTAGTATCGCATTGTTGATCCGACATTTTTTTTTAACCTAGCAGTGAGGTACCTTAATTTTTGTCGACCAACCTAGAAGAGAAAGAAATGCGATGTATACATTTATTAGAATGACATCGATAACTCTTATATCTCGTGGTAGCCTCCTCTTTACTACATGGTGATGTGCAGGACACATACCAGTGACTTGTTGTTAAGTGAATAATGCGGCGCAGTGGCACACGTGGAATGGAAACAACAATACTGATGCGGGCGGTGAATAAGAACCACCAAGATTCATATCTTGCTCATAACACTCACCCACTGTGGGCGAATGACTTGCTCCCTCGAGTCAATGGTGGAGGGATAACACTAAATTATTGCGTCCTACAAAAGTAGTATAATGAGAGGAATGATAAAAACAAAGAAGTTAAAATAATGTTAACCGTTATCGCGGTGTTCGTACTTTTGTTTACCATCATCAAACTGTCACATCACACAGCAAGTTAAACCAGGTCGTTGAAAAATCTTTAGTTTCAAGATATGATGCATTAGCTTTAACACCCATGCCACAACCTTTTAATAAGACTCCTGTATCGCAGACCATCAGGACTAGAGAGATTCCTGACTCCCCTAACATGGCGCCGGTATTCTCGTCAACTGTTGCCACGGCTAGTGGTGGAGCATGAGATTGTTTCAGATGTCTAATGACGCACACCGGTCTTCGTGCGCCAGAAGGCTCTGTATATACAGAGCTCCGCTCCAGCTACCCCCACTCCCGACTTGGTGGAGGATGGGGTAGGTGCCGGTCGTCTCAGCAACTGCTGAATTGTAAGTACAATTATCAGAATGGACTGCTCGACTACACGAGCCTGGGGTGCCGCACTCTCTTCCACAGCAAAAGTACGAATTGCGAGATAATCTCTAACATTATTTTTACTTGTTTTTACCATTACTCTCATTATACCACTTTTGTAGCACACAATAATTTAGCGTTATCCCTCCACCAATGACTTGAGGGAGCAAGTCATTCGCCCACAGTGGGTGAGTGTTATGAGCAAGATATTGACCTTGGTGGTTCGTACTCACCACCCGCATCATTATTGTTGTTTCCATTCCACGTGTGCCACTGCGCAGCATTATTCACTAAATAACCAGTCTCTAGTAGGTTTCTTGCACATCACCACAGAGTTAAGAGGAGGCTACCACGAGATATAAGAGTTGTCAATGCCGTTCTAATGAATTTATACATTGCTTTTCTTCTTCTAGGTTGGTCTACAAAAATTAAGATACATCGCTGCTAGGTTAAAATAAATTAGTTGGATCAACAATGTGCTGAGTGTAGATATAACACTCTTTATTGGTCCTGAAGAATTGCCAATTGATCAATCAGACACAACAGGCAATAGATATGTCGACCTCATAGCCACTATTGGACATTATTCCTGAAGTGGCTCTCACTATCTGGTTTTAACAGGTACCAGAGGACTCATCTGATAAAACCTGTTACTCTGGAGTACCACTGGCCACCCTTTTTAATAGTAAACCCCCCCCCCCCACCTACACTACACATCTGCACTCACATATCTACACCTCTAGGCCCCTTAACCACACTGTACCAAATGGCTTGGGACAAAAGATGTCTGATAAAGAGCCCCTCATAGGGTGCCCATCAGGTATTGCAGCGCCGGCCTGACGAGGAGCATGCCCTATGATGTAGCATGACACCCAGCCCTGGTGTGTGAGGGCCCCACTTGACAAACTGGGAGACAACCAGTCTCCACCATAGGATCAGGGTACTACCTTCCTAGCCTTCTCATTTGTTACCTCCTCATTCCAGGAACCGCATACTCCATTTAATACTATTGACTCACTGGGGGCACGTATGCTGGACCTCCAAAAACGCCCTCAGTCCCTTCCCCTTAGTTGATATCACCTTCAGGAAACCCTTTGTCAAGTAAAATAGGTGTAATGTTGCAAGTCGGATTAAACAAAGACATCCTACTCTTAGATTTCTAATTTGAAGCCTCAAAACGGCATGGCACCTTTCCCTTCACTGTCTAACGGCTATCACTTCTGATGAGAAGAATACCCTATGCACACACATGAACATCAATTAGCTCGTATATGAGTGAATATACAAAAGAGAAAGCAACAAAGCAACAGAAATCCTGGGATCTCCTGAACAGTATTAGTCCAATGGGATTCTTTAATTTTCTCTCAAAAAACAGCCAGCCGACACGTGTTTCATCGATATTGCGAATCCTCAGGGCTCTAAAACGGCTGTATCTAGCATTGAGGTCACTCCGCCGGTGATACTTCCAACCCGGCAGGGCCCGTAACCTGTTCAGTGATTGTCAAGGATGTAGATTCAGCACCCTATGTCAAGAAGTTGGCGATTATAGTGTGGTGATAAGAGAAACTGCATATAAAAATAACGAAGGACGGCGTGTGTGTGCCTCGCCGATCCCCAAATTGAAGTGCTATGAGCAGTAAGCCCAGGAGCAGCGTAGAAAGTACAATTGAAGAGCCAATAACCCTCAGTCTTTCTTATGTCAGATGCGAAAAAGTAGTTGCCGATCAGCGTACTCCCGGGTCGCCGTGTTCCTAGTGTGGACCACATTAGGAACACGGCGACCCGGGGATCGGCGAGGGACACACACGCCGTCCTTAGTAATTTTTCTATGCTGTTTCTCTTATCTCCACACTATGATCGCCAACTTCTTGACATAGGGTGCTGAATCTACATCCTTGACAATCACTGAACAGGTTACGGGCCCTGCCGGGTTGGAAGTATCACCGGCAGAGCGTCCTCAATGCTAGATACAGCAGTTTTAGAGCGCTGAGGATTCGCAATAGCGATGAAACACGTGTTGGCTGCCTGTTTTTTGAGAGAAAATTAAAGAATCCCTTTGGACTAATACTGTTCAGGAGATCCCAGGATTTCTGTTGCTTTGTTGCTTTCTCTTTTGTATATTCACTCATATATGAGCTAATTGATCTTCATGTGTGTGCATAGGGTATTCTTCTCATTTATAGTTGGTTAATCAGCTTGGCTGACTAAGTTTTGAGTGGTTACAAGGGTTTTTCCACTCACCCAGTTGCACCACCTACACACCGCGCACTATATCTCCTATGCGTCTACTCACGGCAGAGCACCCTTTGCCTATCTGACACTAAAAACCTTCCAGTGTTAGTTATCACTTCTGATGCACAAGACTGAAAAGGCTTAAGAACGTGAGAGTATTAGAGTGCTAAAGACTGTTGACCATCTCAAGACGCAGAATGATCAAGTGGAAGTCCACAGAAGTCAAAAGTTTAAGAACCGCTGCTTTATAAACATTTCACACCCCTGATGGCCATTTGTTTTTTAACTAAGCGTAGTCTCAGAAGCCAGAATGGCAGGCTCATTATAGATCAGACAGCAACCGCACATAAATATCATACTTTTAATATAACTGAATGATAATTAACATATCAGGAAAAGTGCTCAAAGGAATCTCTCTTGTGCTGTGACGCGAAAGTTTCAGCGAAATACTTTAACATAGGCATGTTAATGCACAAGTGTGAAAATCATAGTGATAAGGAAAACGGGCTATACTGAGCTCTCACACCATTCCTCCTTGAGCGAGCAGGAAGTCCCTCAACCACTTGGAAGGGAATGCTTCAGTGGTGCTTTCTCAACTAGAAATCTCTGAGTTACTGTTCAGTAAGGCATGAGGTTCTCATCACTTCTTTTATCCAGGCACATGAGGGAAGGATAATTCTGAATAGTGGGGCAGATGCAAAGTTTGTGGACTTCCCTGCAGAAATATATCAATGCTAGTTGGCTTCAGGCTAGTTTCGACTGGCAGAAGACTATTTTGTGAGGCCGCAAGATGAGACATTATAATTTCACCACCATCCTTGAAGTGGACAGTCAATGCAGGACTCCTGCTGTCCCTAAAACGTAACAGCTGCTTTGCCATTTCTTCCCCTATAGACTATGAGTTCTTATGGGCACAAGGCTGGCTGCTGTCAGTCCTACACATGCCGATCTCAATCATTAACATATCCATGCCACTCCTTAAGAGCTTCCATGTGGCTTCTCAGTCCTACTCATGTCTGGCTTTCCTCTTGGAGCCGATTCTTTCAGGAAGGCTCAGTCATTGACTCAAGTCTGCCGCTTCTCAATTCTTGTTCCCAGCATTGTCTTCGAACATACTGAGAAGGTTCCGGGGCTCAAAAGAAGAGTGCTGGGCTTGCTCTTGGAAGTCAGTAGCTAGAAGCCTGGAGGAGCTGGGGGTGCCGGAGCCGGTCGAACGATGACTGCAAGGTGACTCCTGACTGATGCGACTCATGTTGGGGCTGGAGCGTATGGTCGACCTATTTGAATGCAAAATTATAGATTCACTTTATTTTGTTCAAACCATTTACTAGTTAAACTCTAAAACAAATATTTTATAGACAACCAAATTACAATTATAGCGCTGACTAATAAAAAAAGCCTTTTTAAACATATCATGTGCCTTATTTTTTCACAAACACTACTAAACCTGGCAACAATCCCACTCTGACCAACTCTACAGTCACAAGAAAAACAATATTTCAAGAGAAAGGGCCTATGAATGCAGCACACAAAAAATTACATTGAATTACAGCTGCCTATACCTAAAGTTACAAGACTTGCCTGACATGGCCTGCCACGTCAATGAAATACTGTTCCCCCATTGTACTGAACTGCACTACAAAGGTAGGTTTTCCCTACATAGTGCCAGCATCCTGCTTATTATAATGATTTAGTCCAACAAATGTTTTCTTGCAGTTGACCTATAAACCATGAAGCATGCCTTGCATTCAGAATAAGAGTTCAACCCATAACCATTAGAGAACCTAGAGCGAGGTAATGGAACACAGATACTTATGTAGACCCACTGTACTAGGGGAGTATCAGGGCGAAGCTCTGTGGAAAAATATACCTGTACCACTTATATACTATGCTCTTAGAAGCTCAAATACTTACGGAAACAGGTTGGAATTTCAACTCCCTCCTCAACAGTGGGAACATAGGCATATGTTCCTGCTAGAGAAATGGTGCTTAAGTGGGTTGACAGACACTGCGAAGAAGAGGAGGGAAGTCGCAGATTTCTACCTCTGTGTCTCTCTCTGGTCTTCACTAGCATGTTCTGAACAGTGTACTGTGGTTTATCTCTCGTCATACCCCAATTATTCATTGCTGTCATCCCTCATCTGCCATCTTCAACCATCTTCTTACTCCTGTTCAATTTCTCCCTAGCTGCTCGCCATATTCAAAATGTGCTAATGCTACATCTGGTGATATGCCAGGTAAAGGGATTAGACCGTTCCCTCAAGAAGACTCCTTCAAGATTCTCCTCACCTTAGTTTCACCTGTTTGCGCTCTCTACCTTTAACTGCCTGATAATGCAACCAGAGCATGTCTTTTGGGGGTTAACAGCACCATTATGCACAGGCCCATTTTGCGGATCCAGAGCCTCTGATAGGCGTCAGAGGGGATCTCGCATATATGGGCTGGGAATGCTGAGCAGTCCATATTTACACAGCATCATACGTATAAACCCAATAACACTGAAAATAACCATTTACTATGTGTCCATGGGCCCCATTACTTGATGCAAACTCTGGCCAGTGAGGTGGCGAGAGACAGCACTCATCATGCCTTGCAATGAAGTTAACTCCACAGGAATTTGGCTCAAGGAGGGATATGCAGGCTAGCTGTATCTTGTGTTGTGTGGAGAAATGAGAATGGAGAATGAAAGCAACATGGATGTCCACGGAGTTTTATAATGCTGTTGGTACTCTTCGCCCTAGTACTTTTGAGAAGAAACAACTTTTAACTTTAGGCGCCGAGGCACAATTGCCCCCGATCATGTAGGGGATCACTGTTGAAAAAAACCTGTAGGCTCCTCTTTATCACCCTCTTCATCATCATACATATTAACATGCTTCTCATGCCGGACAGAGGAGGGTCTTTCAAAAGCAAGTCTGGTGGCTGAACTGTTCCACTCTTAGGAGGTACAAGCAGAGAAACTATATATGGCAGTGATGAATCAGTTAAGGCCGTTAATGCAGTTAGCACAACCATGGATGGAGAAAGAGAGCCAACAACCAATGGCATTGCAGCTGACAAAGCCACTGATGGCAGAAAAGCAGAGACTAAGAGACAACCAACTGTAGAGCAACAAATGTTGTAGAAGCCAACGCATTGGCTGCTCACAGTGAGACAACCAACGCTATAAGTGGTGTCGCTCACTGGTTAGAGGCGGCAGACCTGGAAGCAGAGAACGGCCCAGGACCAGGGTTTAATTCCTGACGCGGCAGGGTCGTGGACCAGGGTCAGCGGACTCGACAATTCTCGCCTCGGTGCCTACTCTAACCAGGGATCACACTCGGCAACTCTGGGCATTAAGCTTGCCTCATCTCTACAACGGCCCCCCCACAGACGCCGGAGATGGCTGATTTCACCTTGGAGATACCCAGAAGGGACCATCTCACAGGGAAAGCCAGGACGGGTTCCCCAGCGGTCTCCAGCGCCGGGATGCTTACGGGCAGATGTGCGCTTTACAAGTCCAACAAGTCCAACACATAAGCAGACAAAGGGTCAACAGATTAAGACTGAAGGCAACAGATCTGAATTGCCATCAACAATACAAACATTGGGGGATAATGGCCAAGCCGGTGACCATAATGGATGCGGAGGTGATGCTCCACCAGCATCCCGCAGATCCGAGCCCCTCCTGGGGCGTGTGGTATGGACAAAGGATCAAAAGCGCCATGTATGGGCCCTGCACCGGTAACTGGTTTATGCGGGATCAGGCCCGGCAGCTGTGGAGCACTGGAAACCCTCAGCGGAACACAGAGGGTGGAGTATAATGGCGGCCTGCGATGGACCTCAAGCCACGCCGTGTTGTGACTCACGCGGGGCGTGTGAGGTTCGGCAGAGAGCGGGGCGGGTGCTGCAGGGGAGGGGGCGGGTGACGACATTTGAGGTGTGCCAGAGGGAGTGGACTGTCGTTGGACTCCTGCGGCAGCCCGTGTAGAGTGAACTGGGCGGCGCTGGCAGGCTGCCTGAGGTTGGCGGGCCTGGGATGCTGTAGCGCTAGTTGCAGCGCACTGCTTTGGGCAGGTGCGGTTCAGCCCCTGTGTGCCGGGCGTGGCCACTAGGAGAGACGTGGCACTGCTGTGACGTGGGGTTTGACCCCCCTGGACTCTTGGGGCCTTGCTAACCGGTGCTGGTCATTTGTTTGGCTTCCCGCTGAGCCCCAGGAGGGGAGACGCGGCGGGGACAACCTGAGAAGTGCTGGGAGCAGTGAGCTGTGTGGGGGTCCCCTAAATAACCTGCCTCAGTGTAAAGGACATATCCTGAACGAGGGTGCTGAGCCCTGTGGGCACCTGGAGGGACCGGTTGGATCCTTTAACCATAACTTGGCAATGGAAGCCAAAGAGCAATTTTCCCTCACTAGAACTAGTACGGCCAAACGTGATCCCAAGCAACGCAAGCTGCAATTTGACACTGCTATAGACAGGGTGACCGCCTCCCACACAGAGGGCACCACAGAACCCAACATGGCGCCTAGGAGAAGACACGGAACGATCAAGCAAGGAAGCACTATTGAAGGAGCTGCGATCAGGTTTCAAGGCACTGGATTGTAGATGTGATGCGCTTGACAAGCGGCTTGATAAAATGCAGGAGAGCCTGTAGAATCATGACCGGAGGCTGGATGTGGCGCAAGGCAGAGTGTCGGATCTGGAAGATGGCGCTGCACAAATGTCCAAACAGGTGGAAAGGCTGGAATGGCAGGTAAAGACACTAGCCATGAAATCAGAGGACTTGGAAGCTAGAGGAAGGAGAAACAACCCGCGCATCCTTGGGATTCCGGAATCAATAAACAGTGGTAGGCTTGACCAATTTGTTGAAAGGCTGCTAACTAAGTAGTTCAGAGCCCAATTCTTTACTGCCACATGGGTGGTAGAACGAGCCCATAGGTCGCTGGGGCCATGCCCGAACATGGGTCTGCCTCCCCGCCCTATAATTGCAAGAATGTTGAACTTTACGGATCTAGACACAGCGCTCACACAGGCGAGGGAGAAAGGGCTGCTGACGTGGCAGGGGTCGGCTCTGTCGTTATTCCCCGATTTTACCATCATGGTACAGGAGGCTCGACGCAAGTACACCGGATCAAGGCCACGCTGCGCAATCTGGGCCGGCAGTATGGGATGCTCTACCCGGCTCAGCTGTGGGTTGACGTGCAAGGAAAAACGTGCATCTTAGACAGCCCCGCTGCCGTGCAGGAGTTCTGCAGGGCCTTCTCAGAGACACAGAAAGACAATCATCGTGGATCACCCAGTGGGTCGCAGCCAGAGATCCACTCAAGTGCCAGCATGGATTTATTCATCACGGGTAACATACTTGGCCGCCTGGCCGGACGCGTAGGTCCACAGATAAGTTGGGCATGCCTTTTTGATGCATATGTGATCCCTTTTTTTTCCGGTCCCATTAAGATGAGACTGTTGGACAGGATGGTATAGTTCCAACTAAAAACACTGCTCAGATCTCCATTTCATGAAGTGGGGCTGACGTAGCGTTGCCACACCCCCAGTGAAGTTCACACTTCTGAGAAATGTTTAGCCTAAGTAGGCTTTGGGAAGTTGAGTCATTGCTACGTTTACAAAGTTGGATTTCTGCTGGGAGGCTGATCACTTGACTTGGGTGGGGGCGAGGGGGTGGGGAAGCTGGGTCGGAACGTTACTTGTAATTAGGGCTCCCGGTTTTCCGTTTTTACACATATAAATACAGACGGATAACAAGTTTTCCTTTATCTGTATATATATATATAAAAACGGGAAAATACTAGTGGGTTAAGAGGTGTCAGCCCGGGCTGAGACAGCTTCCCGGGCATACACAGAGCTGCCAGACGCACCCTATTCACACCATTGTTTCGAGACTGAACAAACGCAGCTCGCTCTGGGGAGTGTCTTGGAAGGAGGGCTTGAGACCACTGCGGTGGGGGATAAAGACTACGTGATGTCAGGGGGGGGGATATACATTGTAATAATGTGTTAAAAATATTTTCTATTTAGTTACCATTTCCTTACACTCTCCCTGTGTCCTATTAGTTTTTTTCTGATCTCTCTCCTCTGGGGCTGCACAACGCAGTCTGTTAAAATGCTCTAGTCTGCACTTCCCTCCCGTGGCTGGCAGCAGAGGTGTGATTAAACGGGAGGGCAGCAGGTGTGATTATTAGCTCCCATCTCCTCCTCAGAGCCTTATCTCAGCACCGCCCGCCCCCCGCTCCCCTTCCATCTCTCAGCATCCTTCTCTGATCTCAGCAAGCCGAGGGACCACATAGAGAGGGGGAGAGTGGGGCGGAGGAGGGGGGGCTCTCTGGAATGAGAGCAGTCTCCTCCTACACGCTGTTAAGAAATGCCAGGCAGAGAAGAGCAACAGTCGCTCTGGACAGTAGACCTCACCATGAGGAGTCAGAGACAACAAGCTCACACCTGGCATGTGACCGGCTTCGCAACCCGTGGCAGTCTGGAAACAAGATCACACCTGGCGTGCCCAATTTAACGCAGCTGCGATTGGCAGAAGGCAGGACGATTGCAACGGGGCAAGCCCCGTTCAAGATGGCCACACATTTTATCCGGGGCACAAGGCAAACACTGGTGATGTAACCTCCAACCAGGCTACACATGGCAGTCAGACAACAAGATCACACATGGCATGTGCCATACTAAGCAGCACCTGATCCACAGGCAATAAGACCAATCTCCAGCAGGGGCAGCAGATAGCATAACATACAGGCATCTGCACTTTAATAGATGCTTTGTTGTTAAACTCAATGGCTCGTATCGACCTCACACGGATGAAAGGCTGAGTGGACCAGCCAGGATAGGAACCCGTAATAGCAGTGTGAACATAGATTTCAGCAGATTTCAGCAGCTGGCGCTTAACCGTATGAGCTATTTCAGCAGCAAGGACGTCAGGGAATCAGAGGGTATATGAAGAATGTATTATCCTTGGCCGCAGATATCTGCATGGCAGCCGAATAATGCAGCCGTTTTTCACCACGACGTTCTCAATCCCCAGAACGGGCTGGGCAGGATAGAAAGTGAACAAGATCACACCTGGCTAGGTCCTACTGACTGCACCTGTCACCCACAGTTCAAAACCACACCAGGCCAGACTACGATTCTGTCACTTCACTTGCAGTCCAGTTATTTACTGCAACATATAACGTCGAAGGAAATCAAGCACTGGCGAAGTCAATAGGTCTGACTCTGGCAAACTGGTGCAACAGATTTATTTTATTTTTTAATACAAATATATGCCACAAAACTAAAAAAAAAAAAAAACTTGCTCATACCTAAGGGTGATCATCATATGCTTGTTACTAGATTGGTGTTACTCAATTCTCTCCCTGTGTAGTTAGAGAAAGAAAATGTAAACATTTTCTCGGTTTTAAAGGAGTAGGCAGCAGTTTGTCAGAGGATTTTGTCTGACATTTGACCATTATAGTTGAGCACGAAGCAAATACTACAAAATAAAAACAGAATCAAAAGACCTTATTTTTTTTACAGCTCATCCTCTTTATAAATGCAGCTCGCTCCGGGAAGTGTCTTGGAGGGAGGGCGTTAACCCCTGGGGCACCATGCACACCCTGATGGTTGCAGCGTGGAAAACCTGAGACCACTGTTGTGGAGGATAAAGACTGCGTGATGTCCGGGCGGCCGTTGGGGGTTGGGGGGGTTGGGGGGGGTGGGGGGGGTGGGGGGGGATGAGGGGAATACAGTAACATGCCTGGACAGTGTCTGAAACTCGCATGACAAGAACATGGCAGGGAGCCCGATAACTCTATTAACCACCATATAACACCTGCAGCCTCTGATTTATATGTGCAGGAGGTACTCTCGGGTACTGAGAACCTACAGTTCTTTTACTTTCAAGGCGGAGTAACTGCACGCCTTTGCTTTGAAGCAATACTTTGTAAATGGGAGAGTAGTTTCTCTGCTCCGGTCAGGTACTCTGGAATGGGAGTATCTGTACTTTATTTCCAGTTCAAGCACTTTCTGTAGCCGAGGCCCCGTTTACAGTGTGAGTGAGTATGCCCTTGGTTTTCTACAGATTAGCTTCTACTACCCTTTTCACTGTTTTTTCTTTGTTGCGTCTTTTTCTGTCCTCCTACTTCAAGCACTCACAATGCAATAGGTCTCGCATTTACTGGAGTTTGAGCTATTGGCATTGTAAATGACAATGCCTTATATTTATGTTTTGGTTTTTAAAACAGATAAATAAAAGGCATTGTCATTTACAATGCCAATAGCTTAAACTAGCGTAAATTCGAGACCTATTGCATTGCAAATGCTTGTTCTCTTCTGCACACACAAAACATCAATCCTCATAGTGGCTTGAGATGTGTCTTTACGGTAAGAAAATGTCCACAAAGTGGCAAGGACAGAACAAAAATCAGGATGCATAGCCATCAAGAAGTTCAGAAAAGACACCAGGAATCCATGCCCAGCAGGTCTGAAGGGCCTGGAGAGGGTGCTATCTCTACAAGACTAAAAACATTGCAAAGCGTATTCTCCATCTCCGCACACTTCATCTGTGGCGAGTCTGTCATCAGATACAGCATCATGATAACGTTTAACAGTACCTGCTTCTCCTGTGCCAGCTGCAGCAGAACCAACATATCAAGTAGCTCCTAAACTGCTCCTTTCTTCACAAGTATCTCAGCCAGTGACTTAACCCTCGACGCATTTACAGACTTCCCCATGCCACCAGTCACTCTAGGGGATTTAGATGTCTTTAAGGAGGGAAGGAAATAAGGAGGGAAGGAAATAAGGAGGGAAGGAAATAAGGAGGGAAGGAAATAAGGAGGGAAGGAAATAAGGAGGGAAGGAAGGGAGGAGTGAAGGAAGGGAGGAGGGGAGGGAGGGAGGGAAGGAGTGAAGGAAGGAGTGAAGGAAGGAGGGAAGGAAATAAGGAGGGAAGGAAATAAGGAGGGAAGGAAGGAGGGAAGGAAGTAAGGAGGGAAGGAAATAAGGAGGGAAGGAAATAAGAAAGGAAGGAAATAAGGAGGGAAGGAAATAAGGAGGAAAGGAAATAAGGAGGGAAGGAAATAAGGAGGGAAGGAAATAAGGAGGGAAGGAAATAAGGAGGGAAGGAAATAAGGAGGGAGGGAGGGAGGGAAGGAGGGAGGGAGGGAAGGAGGGAGGGAGGGAAGGAGGGAGGGAGGGAAGGAGGGAAGGAGGGAGGGAAGGAAGGAGGGAAGGAAGGAGGGAAGGAAGGAAGGAGGGAAGGAAGGAAGGAAGGAGGGAAGGAAGGAAGGAGGGAAGGAGGGAAGGAAGGAGGGAAGGAGAAGGAAGGAAGGAAGGAAGGAAGGAAGGAAGGAAGGAAGGAAGGAAGGAAAGACATCTGAATGGCAGAGTCCGCAGGGGTGTGGAACAAAAGAGCGCCATCGAAAGGAAGGTCCACCAGCCGTTCTCTAACGTTCTCTGGGAACACACTGTCCCGAAGCCAGGCATGTCGACGAAGTACGACCGAAGAAGCCATGGCACGACCAAGCACCTCTGAAACGTCCAGAGAGGAGCGAAGAATAAACGTCACCAGCTCCCGGCCATCCAACACATGGTGCCGCAGATCAACACAGGCACCCTTCCTGAGAAGTAGCAGACATAAGGGACTCCGCCGAGTCCCACAAGCAAGAAGTGGTCCTAGCCAAAACACACAGTGTTAAGAGCCCACAGAGCCGCACTGGTGGAGGCGAACACATTACGCCCCCAGGAGTCAAACCAGCGGGTTTCCCGCGACTGGGGAGACCACAGCGGTGGCAGAGAGGGGAAGGCATTCTGCAAAAGAAGGCCCCTGAAAGAAGGATGGGGGGAAAGACACAGGATCACGCGGCGCTAGATGGTGGAGGCGCAGAAGGTGTTGGGGCACCAGGTCCCCCATGGCGGGGCGGCCCCAAGCCCCCAGAAAAGAAGAATGGAGCGAACTCTCGAAGGGAAACAGCAACTCCCTACCACCAGAACCCTGATGGAGGACCTCCAGAAGATGATCCGCAGGAAAATGGGCAGCTGGATCACCCATGCGCAAGATTACCACAGCTGTGGAAACAGTGTGAGCAAAGGCAGCACCTGCCTCTGTAGTGCCCCGCGGTGGAGAAAGCAGCTCCTCGGTAGGTGATGGCTGCAAGCTAAGGAGGCCGTCCCCCAAGCCAACCGGAGGAAGGAAGGGCCAGGTCCGGAAAGGAGGATGAGGGACCAAGAAGGGGGGACCTGCGGCGCCTCTGGGGAAGACCGCGGACGCAGTGACGGCGAGGAGCTGTCCTTAGACGACGTCGGGGAAAAAGCAATGACGCGGCGAGCAGTCTCCTGCGAGGATGAAACCCGCAAGCGCCGAACCTCTGGAGGAGAGGAGGCGTACGAAGACGAGTCGACGACTCGACGTCGGCCTGGTGCCATGGAGTCCGCAATCTGAGGCAGGACATCGTCATCCGGCTCCAGAGGAGACGCCGGAACGACCTCCGCCACAGCCCATGAAGCAGGAGACCTTGGCCGGAGCCGGGGCAGCGAGGGAACGGCACCGGAAAGGCACCGACCCAACCTCCGACGAGGCAGCCGCCTGCATGGAGGGGCGAGAGGGAACCAGGGCGGGACAAGAGGTCCCCAGCCAGCCGCGGCCCGTGACGAGAAGGGCCCTCCGCCAGCCCCTGTGGTGCCGCCAGGGCCAGCAGCTGCCAGCGCCTAAGAGACGTCGCCTCGGACGAGCCCACCGCCTGTCCGGAGGGCTGAGGGGGGCTCGGGGATGCGACCCGAGCCCCAGCGACACCACAGGGATTCCCGCTGGAGTTTGCGGTCAAGCAGAGGTGCCGTGGTCAGAAGGAGGGACCCCCCCGAAGGGCCGCACACCAACGGCACCACATCCTCCGATCCTGGATCCGAGCCAGTCGGGGCCGGAGCCAGCGGCGACACCGCACAGGGCCCCGCACACGGCAAGGGATCCACAGACGTCCCAGGAGGGGAAGGAGAAGGAGGAGAAGCCAGCAAGGCCTGCAAGGCCGCCGCATGTCTCCATCTGGGCTCTAGACGCCCCCACACCAGGAAATGGCGGATAGGGGGACGACACGCGGGGCCGGAGAGTCCAAAACCCCAACAGGCTGGGAACCATCCCTCGGGGACAAACTGCGACACTTACCGACAGGTGAGCGACTCTCTTGCGGCCTGGGAGAAGGCCGATGTCGAAGACGGAGGTGGCGACTCCTGAAACCCTCTGCAGGGGCCAGGCGTGGTGACGACGGGGACCTGGACATGCGGGCTGAAAGAAGTTTTAACCGGCGCTCCCCCCGGGACTTCGGTTTCATCTGCTGGCAGACCTCACAATCAGTGGAGTTGTGGTGTTCTCCCAAACACCACATGCAGATGGGGTGAGGATCAGTCGCCGACATCTGGCGCGCAGAAGACAAGCCCGTCTTAAAGCCCGAAGGCATTCGCACACTGTTCCCACACACATGCAACAAGCGAAAGGGAAAGTGCCGAAACAGGCCAGGAGCACGATCCGGATCCGCGTTGCTCGCATAAAAGGAAAAAAGTGACGTAGGAGCGCCGGGGTGGGACTTGTGACCTCGCTAACGTCACGTACGCGGACATCCGGCCGGAGGCGCGTGGTGCCATCCCCCCCGGCGTGCAGGGATGCTGTGCAAAAAAAACATTTTTCCGAGTCCAGTCTCATGCCTGGGGATAATTCTATGTTAAGGAATCTGCAGCTAGTAGTCATCTTAAACTCATTTGCAAGATAGGTTTACTCTGCAGGTACTATGAACAATTACTCCGCTAAGAAGCAAGGGTCAAAGGGAACATTTTTATAGACCTAAAACCAGATTTAATCCCCAAATTCTATATATCATAACAACCAAGAAATCTGGTGGTTTGAAGATCATGCACACAAATAGGAAGATAGAGAACATAGGAAACAAGCGTGGTCCTATCACGTGTGAACTATATATAAACAGGCTGAAAGACTAAAAATTCCAATTATAGGGAAGATGAAACAAGGAATTCCATCAACTGCCCTTCGTGGCCAGTGTCATCATTTGGAAATTCCAGCTTCCCTGTCACATCACCGTTCTTGAACCAGGGATGGAACCGGGAGTGTGAACCACATAGCTAGACAGCCATAGAATCAATATACAATGACTACCAGCCTCATGTCAGACGTACACAGACCTAGTCAGAAGTGCAGTGCAAAAACAAATATATTAGTGAAAATCTAAAAAGGAAATGATAGCAGACCCAACAATTGTATTATTGCCTGCTGCCATGCCTATTAAAAGAAACGCAAGCGCGGCTAACAACAAATATGCCGCAGATCTTCAGTCGACTAGTTTCTGCCAAATGGGTCAATGAACCCCGGCTTTCTTCAGGACCTTCTCATCGCTACTGCAAAAACGTGATATAACAAGCACAAAACAAAAAGCAAAGCGTGCAATACAATATGGCACAATTTGTCACCATTTACCAATACCTCTATACAGGACTCCTCCTTTGGATCATACTGCGCATGGGCATCGGCTCCATCCCCAGATTGTTTTTCGCCATTAGGGAAGGGATGGAGTTTTACAAGAAAAGTAAGGATGTACATGTCATTTGTATCTAATTAAGAGAAAACTGGAACAGATAAAGCTAGCCGGGTGGGCGTGTGCAACTCTGCAGCTCTACATGCCAAGAACAGATGCATACTATACTGGTAAGTAGCATTTTCCGATCGAAGCATATAAGCTGCAGATTACACACTGTGCATAGATTGTATAGCAGTACCCACCTTTAGCGGCGACCACCAGTATCTGTTGCAGTGGTTTGAAACAGGGTTTTTAGTACAGCTTGGCCCACAGTAGCTTGTTTAGTTTGCACATCTACACAATAGTGTTTTGTGAATGTGTGCGGTGTAGACCATGTTGTGGCTTTGCATGTGTCGTCTAGGGCATTGTTCCCTAAAAAATGCCATTGAAACCCATATTTTCCTAGTAGAATGGTCTTTAGGAGGAATAGATAACGTACATTTAGCTTTGTGGTAACAAATTTGTATGCATCTGACAATCCATCTAGCTATCCCAGATTTTGATATGGGGTTACCCTTATGTGGTGGTGAAAAAGACAAAAAGTTGTTTTGTTTTACGAAAAGTTTGTGTCCTTTCAATGTAGTAAAGCAATGCTCTTTTCACATCTAAGGTGTGAAGAGCTCTTTCTCCGACTATTTGTGGCTGCGAGTAAAATACGGGCAGCTCAATAGATTGGAAGGGTGAAATGACTTTTGGAAGGAATTTAGGATTAGTACGGAGAACCACTTTATTATGGTGCATTTGCAGAAAGGGTTCTTGAATGGTGAATGCTTGTAGTTCACTAACTCTTCTGAGAGAAGTAATAGCTACTAGGAAAGCTACTTTCCAAGTTAGGAATTGCAATTCACATTTATGTAACGGTTCAAAGGGATGTCCCATTAACCGTGTGAGAACAATGTTTAAGTTCCACACCGGTGAAGGTGGTGATCTGGGAGGGATTATTCTTTTGAGTCCTTCTATAAAAGCCTTTATGGCAGGCACTCTAAAAAGAGATATATGTTGTCTATTTTATAGGTATGCTGCAATGGCAGCAAGGTGCAGTCTGATAGACGTGTACGCTAAATTACATTTTTGAAGGTGTAATAGGTATCCTATGATGTGTTGAATAGACGCATCTAAATGATTGATGTGGTTGTTTTGACAGTATATTACAAACCGTTTCCACTTCGCTGCATAACATGCTCTAGTGGTGGGACGTCTAGCTTCTTTAATAACGTTCATACAGTCTAAAGGGAGGGTAAGGTAACCAAACTCTATGACTTCAGGAGCCAGATCGCTAGGTTGAGCTGAGTCCGGGTGTCTGATCTCTCCATGGTTCTGCGTTAATAAGCGTGGAGATAGGCCTAGTTTTTGGTGTGGTACCACAGAAAGTTGCAGCAGCTTGGTGTACCACAGTTGTTTGGCCCAAGTTGGAGCAACTTGAATGAGTCTTAGGGAATGTTGCTGTAGTTTGCGTACCACTAACGGAAGTAGTGGAAGAGGTGGAAAAGCGTACGCAAAATTTCCGGACCATTTCATCCATATCGCATTGCCTTTGGTCAGCAGGTGTGGATATCTGGCGGCGAAGCTTGGGCATTTTGCGTTTGTGGGTAGCGAAGAGGTCTATCCGAGGTTGTCCCCACAGCTGAAAGAATGGTTGAAGAACTTGTGGATGAAGTTCCCATTTGTGGATCTGCTGTGTCTGTCGACTTAGCAGATCTGCGATGGTGTTTTGTACTCCTGGAACATGTTGGGCTAAGAGAAAGATCTTTAGTGGTATAGGCCATCTCCATATCTGCGGTGCTGAGAGCTTTAGAGAGTGTGTTCCCCCTTGTTTGTTTATGTAGTACATGGCTGTCATATTGTCTGTGCGGACAGACAGCTTTGCCTGATACTTGCTTTTGGGATTCTTTTAGGGCTAGAAATACAGCTAGTAACTCCAGGTGGTTCATGTGGAGTGACTTTTGTTGTGGTGTCCACCTGCCTTGCATGGTGTGATGCAGTAGGTGAGCTCTCCAGCCGGAGAGCGATGCGTCCGCTGTTATGACTATTTGAGGAACTGGCTCTAGAAACGGTCGGCCTTTTGAAAGGTTTTTGGTGCTCCACCATTGCAGAGAGCGATGAGTCCGACTGTCTACCAACACTAGGTCTGTTAATTGACCGCGAGCCTGGTTCCATTGGCGTGTTAAGCACTCTTGAAGTGGACGCATTTGTAGTCTTGCATGAGGTACCATGAATATGCAAGATTCCATCATTCCTATGAGCTGCATGAACACTCGAGCTGGAAGAGATAGTTGCGGTTAGAATTTTGTTAGGAGAGTTTGTACACTTATTATCCTGGCTGGAGAGAGATAGGCTAGTGCTAATTCAGTGTGGCACCGAGATATTGTTGTACATGGGACGGTTGCAGATGGGACTTGGTGCGATTTACTGTGAATCCCAAGACGTGGAGTAGTTGAATTGTGGTGTGAGTGTGTTGAACACACTGGCTG
Source organism: Lissotriton helveticus (assembly GCF_964261635.1). Taxonomy (NCBI): domain Eukaryota; kingdom Metazoa; phylum Chordata; class Amphibia; order Caudata; family Salamandridae; genus Lissotriton; species Lissotriton helveticus. The sequence continues at coordinate 634,617,122 of NC_136068.1, read as the reverse complement.
TATGAGCGGGCTTTTATGAGCCAGTCGTCTAGATATGGGAAGATGTGAATATGCTGTCTTCTTAGGTGTGCTGCTACTACCGCTAGGCATTTGGTAAACACCCTTGGTGCTATTGTGACTCCGAATGGGAGTACTTTGAATTGGTAGTGCTGACCGTCTAGTACAAATCTGAGATATTTTCTGTGCTCTGTGTGGATAGGAATGTGGAAGTAGGCGTCCTTGAGATCTACAGTGGCAAGGAAGTCGTTTTGTAAAAGGAGTGGAAGGACCTGCTGGAGTGTGACCATATGAAAGTGGTCCCATTGTATGTACCGGTTTAGGGGTCTGAGGTCTAGAATAGGCCTCAGAGATCTGTCCTTCTTGGAATTAAAAAATACAGGGAGTATACTCCTTTGTTTTGCTGATGCAGTGGAACTATTTCTATTGCATTTTTCTGCAGGAGGGAAATTACCTCCTGTCTGAGCAGTATCAAATGTTCTTGTGACATTGGACGCTGTTTGGGTGGTATGTTTGGGGGGTAGATGTTAGTTTGAGACAGCAACCTGACTGAATTATTTGTTGCGCCCACCTGTCTGATGTGATGTATTTCCAGGCTGGCAGGTATTGTTGTAGCCTTCCCCCGACAGGAATGGAATGCGGCGGGGGAAGGGGAGGGCAGTCATTGGTCAGACGTGGAGGAAGAGCGGGAGTTGTTGTTTTTACCTCTGCCTTTATTGTTGTTACCTCTGCAACTGCCTCTTTAGTAGCCAATACTATAGGTGGATTGTGTGGGGGCTTTATAAGAAGTAGAGGGTGTGCCTGAAGAGTATCCCCTGCTGGCGACTCTGTAAGATGAGCGGCAAATTGAGCGTCTGGGAGCCTGCGACTGCAAGGCTCCCATAGATTTGGCTGTATCTGTATTTTCTTTTCAAGGGATACGTCCACATTCGGTCCGAATAAGTGTCGCTCAAAGGGCTAGTTAAGTATGGCACTTTGGACTTCAGGTTTGAACCCTGAAATGCGTAGCCATGCGCGTCTACGCAACAGAACACTGGTATTAACCCCTTCCATGCTGCCGTCGGACGCTACCTCGCTGGTGCTGCCCCGCCCGTTTTGCGTAAGTGCCGTACTTCCGCAAAATCGGCGGCGCAGCCAAGGTGTTAATTGCTCTGGAGCCAGTGTCTGCTGCATCTAGTGCACAACGAATAGAGGTGTTTGTGATATTTTTCAGGGGCAGCTTTATATTTTTTCTCTATTCGTGGGTTGTTGATCCGAGTTCTAACTGGGTCTTTGAAGACTTCTGGAGCATGCTTAACTCCCTTAGGCATGGGTAAAATTGACATGGACCTTTGTGCATTGTCAAAGGTATCCATTAGGAAGTCTTCTACAGGATCAGTATGTAGGTCAACCCCATGGTATCGTGCACCCCTATGTACTAGTTGAATAAATCCCACAGTGTCTTCTGGTGGGGGAAGTCCTAGAGGGATATATGTCGTCTTGAGGGACGTTAGGGACGTCTGGAGAGTTATAATCATTCCAAGGGTCAGGTGAGCCCGGAGGAATGGACTGATCTGGTGGCTCACTATCTGCACCACCCCCTGTGTCATCAGAGCTATCATCCCTGTTGTCATCATCTGCTGTGGGAGAAGGTGTAGGGCAGTGCTGTGGTAGGGGAGGAGGCGTGATGGTATATGTGGAGGAGGAGAAGGAATCCTTAGAGGAGAGGTAGCAATGTCCTTTGGATGAGGAGCAGGTGTAGGCGTGTCCAGTGGTCGTTTTTTTTTTTAACTAAGAGTTAGTCGACCAGTGTTTGGATCCTTAACCAGAGTCTTTTGTGCAGGGTCTGTATGAAATAAGTCCTCTGCGGGAGGCAGATCCTTTGGTGCGGAGGGCTTTTTTGGCACCGAGCTGTGAGCTTCTTTTGGCTTTGAAGCTTGTTGTTTGGCAGTGTCTTTAGCCGGGGAAGTATGTGCCTTTTTCAGCGCCAATGATTTTTTCGGTTCCGATGATTGTTTCGGCTCCGATGGGTTTTTCGGTTCCAATGATTTTTTGCTTGGGTCCGAGTGTGGTTTCGGTGCCGAGGAGTTAACATTAGGCTTCGGCGCCGATTGTTTCGATGCCGTCGTGGAGGCCGACGATGGTATCTTTTTCGGTGCGGGTAGATGTGCGCCGGCACCTTGGGCAGGCTGACTCTGGCCCGAGTCGCCTGAAGGCTTAGTGGGCTTCTTAGCCGAGCTCGAAGGCGGGGCATTGGAAACAGTGTCTCGGTGTGCACCCGAGCCCGAGGGCAACTGTGTGACCGAAGCCTTTTTTGAATGTGTCGAGGAAGGGTAGGGGTCGACGTTCTTACTTGCGACCCTCTGTGCCGGAGTGATGTCCTCAACTTCGGAATCTTCGGCCTCGGAGGTGCTGTCGATGCCATGTTGTTGTTCTGGGACGTCGACGCCCTCTTGGAAGATGTCGTCTGGAATCGGAGCTGATGAATGAGCCACTGTTCTACGCGCTCTTCGGTCCCGGATCGTCTTCTTGGAGCGGAAAGAGGCACAAGCGGAACAGTCTCTGGCCTCGTGCTCCGGTGAGAGGCAAAGGTTACACACCTCATGTAGATCGGTGTGGGGAAACTTCGACCCACATTGAGGACACTTCTTAAATGACGTCCTTTCCATGAGCTGGAAGTTGAGGCCTAGGTAGGCCCGAAGGCCTTCGTCGACGACCGGAATCAAAGATTTCGGAGTTGAAGAGTAGCGTCGACTGGAAAACACGTTTGAAACAATACCGTCGAAGCTGGTGAGGATTGCGTGCTGAAGGAAATCTGTTCTAACACGGAGCGCTGGAAACACATCCAAACCCGGTGGCGGAAAAAAAACAATCTGGGGATGGAGACGATGCCCATGCGCAGTATGATCAAAAGGAGGAGTCACCTATCCTGTGACTTCCAAAGACTTTTTAGAACAAAAACAATCTGCAAACATCCAGGCCCAACATTAGGTGGCCATCTATGCACAGTGTGTAATCTGCAGCTCATATGCCTCGAACACAATCTTTCTATGGGGCAGCAACATCAGTATTGAACTCGCTACCTCCCAACTTCAGAACACTGACCCCGCTATCAGCCTTTGGCAAGTAGCTCAAGGCTCATTTTCTTAGAAAATTCATGGAAATATAAGTTTTTTAATCTGATTAAATATAGGTGGTGTCAACATTTTGATTAATACCCTCCATCTTAAATTCTCAGTCTAATTCCTTCACGGTTTCTATGTACTGTAAGTTTTACCCTGATGAAATACGAGTTCTTTAATTTTCTGATTAATCCTTTACCCCATCTCGATGTAACACTTACATTGTAAACCTCTGTTGTAATGTAAATGGGCGAATATTCTCTACAACAGGTTAGGTTATTATGGTTATTATAAATCCTCACTAATACTCTATTATGTGTATATACTGATTTGGGAGGGGTATTCAAATGAGGTAAACTTCTCATAATCCCAGCATGTTCTCAGGCAGGTCGGCAGATCTCTAAAAGCCACTCCTACAAATAAGTATAGACCCCAGGGAGGGTGTGAGATACCAGTTTGTTTTTTCTTTTCCCACAAAGGAACAGATATCTAACTCTAGAGGCTATGGAAATCTAACCAGGTGAACCTCGGAAAAAGCAAGGGTACACAACAGATGGAGTTACAAATGCCAGGAAGAAACTCCTCATATCACAGAAGGACGTAGGCTCGAATGCTTTGTGCACTAATCAGGCTAGAACCAGGGTAAGAGCTTAAATCACTGGGAACTGCTCGAACTGAGAAAAGAGATACTAGGAGAATAGCCTTCAGGTTCAAAACATTTATTTGCAAGGACAGTTCTGGTCTGTGTTATCTGCATTTGAGTTTAGACCTTAAATCCATTCCTGTATCACCAAATGATAGGGCAAGAAGTGACCCAAAACGTTAGGCAACTAAAACAATTTTTCAGGGAAAAAAAGCAAAGTCACCTGCTCAAAAATACTACACAGATTAAAACTGTACATAGGTTTGCTCTGCAGGGCCGAGATTAAACATCTAAGGGATGGGAATGGGAGGGAATGGCCAGGATGAGGACTGGGAGTGAATGGAGCCAACCATTCTTATGCTTCCAAGCACAGGTCTGTTGCACAAGGTGCTAGGCACATGCTGCAGTAATGTCAGAGGACTGAACATCCCATGAGATGGCCTGAATGGGTTAGGATTTAAAGATATGGACAAAACCGGATGAAGGGAATTCTTTGAGCAAATAACCTAGGTTTTTTGCAGGTGAGCTCCCTTCCTAAAAATGTCATTTTGATTTTATATGTTATTTTTCAAGGCATATAGAAAGATGGTTACCTGTGTACCAAAATAACGTAAACAAACAAGAGGACAAATGGGCAATCTGAACCGTACACGTGTGTAGATACAATTACAGTCACCGAACAGGAATTCATTTTGAATGCAGCTCCTTTGAAACAAGGTTTTTCAGGTCAAAGGGATCTTAAAATCCAAGCATTCGCCAGATGACTCAAGACTACCGGTCTGTCTGCTGAATTCACTAGCATTCCTTGTAAGAAGAGGTGCTATTTGTAGTAACAGCAATGAATGATAGGGCAACAGAGAAGAGATTTCACTGAATAAAAGACCCATGTATTTTTTTGTATTACAGGAACTCACGCCAAACCCATCACCTTCACTTCATATTCACAGGTCAGACACCCTATATTAAAAGAGATCCAGTACTTGCTGGTGGGAGAGATCACTGCAGGATTGCCAATTTTCCAAGTAAGGGCCATGAACCTGATGTATGAATGGGTTTTAACCATTCGTGTCTATGTGGAAATACAATGATATAGAAATACCAGAGAAATTACAATGGTATATATGGGCAATGGACATTTGGTGGAGCACTGCACAGTATGACAAGTCTCAATTTCCCCCCATTGTTTCATTCTCCCAACTTGATGCATCCACTTACCTCCTCCTGCCTGCACTTGCTAATTCTGGTGAAATGTTCCGAGGGGTAGAGGTACTTCCCATGGAAGGACGTTTGTTGATATCTGGAGAGTGCGGATTGCTGAGGAGGAAAGGAGAAGAGAAGATAATGCAAATGTATATATTGGATAGCATTTGCTTGAAAAAAGCAATTCCTGTGAATACAACTCAAATTGAAAGGCCCACACATTCAAAAGCTGTTAACAGAAAAACTAAACCCAAGCAACAAACTTACCTGAGCAGAATACTCCAACAGTTCGAAAAGCAAGAAACATCACTTTAGTTTTGCATAAATTAAAACACGCAAGTACTTGTCAAGGCCAGGAGGCTGCTGCCTAGAAATCGATATTGGCTAACAAGCTAAGGATAAAAAGTTGAAGTCTGTTAATTTCTTTCCTTGCAGATTTTTCAGTTTCGTAGGTTTCATCCACCCAGGTGGAGGTCATCAACAACCACTCAAACAAGATCAATCTTGGTGTAGCGTCTGATGGAAATAGGATTAAGGCGTTCCGGTGCATGTGTCACTAGGGCGAGTAGTTTTACCTAGCCTGACCCAACTATTCCGGACACGTGGGTATCCACTTTTGAAAGAGGGGTGCCCCAGTGCTTAATTTGTACACAAATAAGTGCCAGGGCTCTCGTCAAGATCCCACTGCAACTTGCACCATGCATTGCCCCTGCCATGCTGTGAATGATAGTTAACAACACAACTACTAACCATCTCACACCTACAAGTGTGACAATTCCGACTATTCCAAGCCCCCAAAGCAATAAGAATGGCTTGATAGGCAGGTAATAGTCAGTTTAATGTATATTGAATTAATAATGGACTTGTAGTGGTCATCTCAGACAGCGCCACCATATGGCAGACTGTCACAGACACTGAGGGTATTTTCTTTTGATAAGTTAAGCAGCATTATATTAATTCTATTAATTCCTTTTACTAATTTCACTCAAGGTGACTCAATTCTTTCCTTCCAGCTGACTTTATTGGTTGAGTTGTAGTGGTGGAGGAGGTATACTTTGAGGAATACATTGTGAAATTTATTGATATTGTGTGTTTACTTTTCTGGGTTGCAGCCCTGATGAAGTCATGGATGCATGTAAATAATGCATGACGAAACACGTGTTGGCTGCTAAGAAAGTCTTTTCGAAGACAACTATTAAACTACTTCTGTATATACTTTCCAAGTTGGCTACCTGAGTTTTGTGTTCTACAATTGGATATTTACTACATGAACATTTAGCTTTGTTAAAGGAAGAGAAGAATATTTGGACTGCTTCTGCACTTATACAACTAGTTCACTGTTACAAGAATATATGTAATGTACATTTTATACTTTTGAAGATCTCAGGGAGAAGAGCAGTTGTAGTCTGAAAATCTGGTCAACGGTTGACGTATTTGTTCTGAAGCCGGCCTGATAGGGACTTAGAATCTCCTTCTCCTCTATCCAACCCTGTACGCGGTCCAGAAGGACCGGTCCCATCAGTTTTTGGGTGGTGTCAATTAAACGGATGGGTCTATAATTCGAGGGTAGGAGAGGGCAACCTTTTTTGTATATGGGAACTATTTCTGCCCCGCGCCAAGTGTCCGGTGGATCAATGCCCTTCAAGATAGCATTAAATAGGGCACATAGATAAGGGACCCAAATTTTGGGTTCCTTCCGGAAAAGATCCCCTGGTAGTTTATCTAAACCTAGCGCTTTATTACACTTAAGTAGGTTAATAGCACTCTCCACTTCAGCCATGGTAATCTCCCACATCCCCTCTTGTTGGGACTGCAAGGATGGGCTCGGAGAGCCAATGGTAGCACTTACACCATCCTTCCCCATCATACAGTGACCCGAAGAGCATCTCCCAGACTTCAGGCACTATATTAGGCTCTAAGGCGGGTGGTCCTTCCCTGTCCCCTGAGCTTACTATTGCCCAGAATGATTTCAGATCTTTGTCGTTCAGGACCGTCCTAAGGGCTTCCCACCTATCCAATTCCCAGTTTTTCTTTTCCTTTTGGATGGTCCCTTTGTACCTGTCCCTGAGCAGTTTAATTAGTGGCCTGTTCTTCGCCTTCACCGCATCCAATAGATCCTGTTTGGCTTTGTGACAGTTTGCGTTGAACCAGGAGCATTTGGGGCGTTTATTTTCCCTCAGTTGTGTCACTGGGTAAAATACATCAATCATTTTTGCCGGTAACTGCTCATGTATTTTGCATGCCCGATCTCAACCCCCGTATGAACCTCCGACTGTCCTACCTCTCACATTTCAGCTAATATAGGTAATGCTAGCTGGTAAACTAGAGCCAACTTTAATGGAGAATGCTGGATGTGACTCCATCTAACTCTCCTTCTGTTATCGGATAACGTTAGTGCGTTGGTCTCAGTAGTAGAAGGGGGTGACGGGTTGGACAAGCCCATGTTCCCTGTTTACAGAATCACTATCAGGGCGTTGTGGTCACTGTCCTGTCTCTGATGGACACAGAAGTCAAGGACCTTTTCCCAGGGTCTGGTTTCCACCAGGATGTAATAAAGCAACGGGGCCTGCACTTCTCTGTTGAACGTAAACTGGCCCGGCTGGTCGGATTTAGTCCTCCCATTACATGCCCTCAATGAAAGTGCCAAAGTAAGTGAGTGGAGTTGCATCGCCAGTGGTGATCAAACTTTAATCGGTGTAATCTGTGGGTCAGGTATCGACCAGTGCTGATCTTATTTTGTGGGCGCGCATAGATTTGGATTGGTAAGTGGCTCGAATTGACAATTAACCCCTTCGAAACCGATGACGAGCTGGGCTCGTCATGAGGTAGCCTCCTGCTACGCTGATGACGAGCCCAGCTCGTCACGTAACATGCGGTTTCGCATATCTCAGCGTACGAGCGGAATTCCGCCCGCACGCATGCGGTTAAAGTCGCCTCCTACAATCAACATAATCGCTGGATCCAAGGTTAGTATAAAGCGCCCCAAATGATCTATGACACCGGATTTCTGTCTGTTCACGGTATAGAGTTCACATTGATTAAGGCTATTTTTGTCTTTGTGGGGAGAGTCAGCAGGAAACATTGGATATCATTAGTGGGAGAGGTCAACTGCTCGGCTTTACAGCCGAGATGTGTTCCCACCCAGATGGTTAAACCACCGGAGGGTCTCCCCCTTCCCCTCGTAGTGGCCATAATGTTAAAAGATGAAAAACCCACCCTCTGGAACTCTTCCCTCACCCATGTCTCTTGGAATATACAGATGATATGGTTATCCACAAAACGTCCCCATTCTGGGCAGGGTAGTTTGTTTTTAAGTCCTGCCAGGTTCCAGGACAGGATCTGCAAGCTGCCACCCTGTTCTCTTGTCCCACACAGTGCCTCAAGGGCGGAGGGACGTGGGGATGAAAGATCACCAGCATGGGCTCCGGGTAGACTACCAGGTACCCCACCCAGTTCTCTTTCTCGGTTTATGCCCATCAGAGCAACTAAAGGTGAGGCATCAGAGACCCTACTTCGCTGTGTCCTGACTCTTGGCGGGCTGATCCACTGGGCGTTGACAGGGCTACTACCCCCTACTGGTCGGGACCCATTACGCTCTGCTTCTGCCCTTTGGACCTGCCGCAGGATTTTAGGGTTATCCCCTTTCTGGGCCCCTCCACCAGTCAGTCCACCTCCTCCAGACTTTCACATCTGTTATTCACTGAGATGTTAAATTGGGGGCGCCTATTGTACGTGTCCCATCTTCTCTCCAGTGAGGACCCAGGGTCCATCATTTGAACTACAGGTGTTACACTATTTCTTAAGGTTGTTTGGTGTTGAGAATAGAAAAAGTCTAAGGGGCGGAGACTGATTCCTGTTAGAACCTTATGGCAATTAGTGGTAGTGTGGAGTAGGTTTATAACAGTGTTGGGATTTTTGAAATTAATAACAGCACACTCTGTTTTCCTGCGATTTCCCAACCACTCTACTCTTCGGACCATTATGATCTCCCCTGCTCTAGCATGCTCAAAATGTTTGCATCTTGCAAGCCAGAACAGGCATTTATTTCTAAGCTCGAGTTAGGTCTCCTTTACATTGGGTGCGATTGGCGGGGTTTCTGTCAATATGTCTACATATGGGGCACATGCCGGGGAAAGATTTATGTAGGGCAAGTGGGTTTCATCAATCACAATCCTCTCTACATTCTGGCCTTGGTCTGGCTGCCTGCTCTTTTTACTACTGTAGTGTAGTTCCTATATTCCCAATAGGCTCTGCGCATTGGAATAACAAACTATAGTTTAGACGTAGGACTGAGGTCGACTAGGTCTCTATTGAATAGGTTAGACTTAATTAGGTATGCCAGCTAGCTCAGAGGTCACTAGAAACTTTTTCAAGTGAACAGGAAGGAGTTAACTTTCCAGCAATAGACAAGAAGGGATTAGTTTCTGACAACCGCATAAACATGACAACTTTGCTCCCCCCAGAATAAGGAGTATATCTCCAGAGTCGTGGAAAACAATAGACAGCTATTTCACTCAGTCAATCGTGCATGCTTAGTTTCACCAGACTGCAGAGAAATAGAGAGACGGGCGTTTTCAATAAAAGTTATTTATTGAGCAGTCCTTTTTCTCGTGCAAGAGAAGTGAATTGCCACAATTGCAATACTTGTAATAAAGTAAAGTGCGTACAGTAAAAGGAGTATTATGAAATACTGTAAAAGCATGGTACAGTTTCTAAGCCATACCGTGTTTAAAATAGATAAAATATATACACACATATAATCATTGACTAAACGTACTCAAATGGTGCTTCTAAGATTCGCCTACCCCGGTGTACCTAACCTAGGCCTAGTACGTGGGAAGGAGTAAGTGAGCTGTAGTTTAAGTTAAGTTAGTTTTTGCCAAGAATCTGAATCGAGAATTCTCTGAGGATCTAATCAGCTCCGTACCTTGGTTATAGAATGAAGGAGGTCTTGTATCTCGTTCTCAGGACTCGATCTCCCAGAAACCCGCAAGGGTGACTGGAAACACTGGGGCTGGATTTCTCGGCAGGAGAAAAGACAGCGTCTCTCTCAGTGCGTCAATGGGAGGGTCGGCTTCCTTCGGCTCTCGTTACAGCTGGGCTTCGGGTAAGTAGATAGCTGATCTGATCCAAACCACCGTGTGTTTGCTTAAGGCAAATGCTGGTATATTTATACCTGGAAGGTGCCGAGTTTGACGTAAGGTTGGACATAAGACGTCACTAAGAACTTACAGTTCTTTCAGGACTCCAGGAGTTCTTGGACAAATCAAAACAAAAGCAGGGGGGATTTCCCGGGCTGCTGGAGGCTTGGTTTCTGTAAAGAACGCGTTGTTCTTTCTAGGAGTCTATGGGAGTAGCCTTGCCGTATTTGGACTTCATTGGCTATGACTAAATATGGATATGATTCTTATGCCTTTATAAGGATAGGATTTGTTATAACCACATAAGGGCATAAATCGGGAATATTTAAATAGGGTCCTAGATACGATCACAACACCCACTCCACGTATTAATGTCCATCATTACTAAATACTAAGCAATACTAAACATAACGATGCATGTGTTTTCCAACCCACCCCAAAATACATAACTTGCATTTGAAATGGTATATACACCAAAAATTAGTATTTGTATTGTACGTTTTTCAAGCAGTGGAATCATTCAGATAATGCATACATAAATACTGGCTGAATGAATTGCGAAAATTACATTTATGAAATGGCTCTTAATACAGAAGAATGGGTCAAGACCATTCCATTACATATTTATACAAGACTGTACATGTGCTAGAGGCTGAATCAAAATATTGTCTCTATAGTTTCAAAATAGAAATCTTGTTCTCCAAGAATAGTTCTACTTTAAGCAGAGTACCATGTGCCAAAGAAAAAAGGTAAATATTTTGGAAATGGAAAAATAATTTCGCTTTCAGGGGGAAAAAAATAGTTCCAATTGTTCTCAGTAGTGTTTATCAAAACTGAAGGCCGAATTCAGAGAGCGCTGTGTGCTCGTTGTTTTAAAAGTTATTCTCGTTGTTAGGAGAGAACATCAAATCAGACAGGCGGGCGAAAAATTAGTCTACAACAGTAGGTGAAAGTTCGACCAAATCCGAAAAAGTAGAAATAGTGCATATGTGAGACTCATTGCCATCATCGATGTCTGCATCAGCAATGCTCACTGAAGGTTGTACCTGTGTGCCGCTTTCCTCTCGTACCTCACCGCCACTTAATCATAATGGTGAAGTCTCAACAAATGCAGTCATCAGAATAGGTAGCCGCTGGGGGACAACACGTTGCATGAGCCGTTAACGAATCAAGCAAAGTATCGATATCCATAGGTACTGCTGATGGTAGTGTAAGACAGACGTCCAACACGCATTCTTCTCCGCATAGCAGGCATCGAAGCACAGGTAAGATGCAATCTTGCCAGATTGGTCTGAATGAAAGAAACCATGTGGTATTCAGATCTCTTAGCCGAGCTAAGCCGAGTACTTTAGTTATTCTTTCTCGGTATCTCATCGCAAGGATCGTTTCTGCCATTGTAGCCTGAGTTTTGTCTGTGACTGGGCTTGCCATATCGGAGCAGAAGAAACAAAAATAAAATTCCTGCTACGAGTCCCAAAAGAAGAGGCAGGCCACTGAACACAGAGTGCACGAAATTCGGGAAGATTTTGTGTGCGATGCCACTGGTATCAGACATGTTTATGATTTGACCTAACATTTCTACGAAATGCACGGGGCAATTTGTCGATAATAGCGTATGTATCTCTGCCGCTGTCCTTGCAACTTGCATATCATACGTCTCTTTGGACGAGGTTAAAGGCACAGTTGTCTGTAAAAGAATAGACTTCATTCTGCTTAAAGTATCAATTCGAATAGAAGAGATATTCAGAGAAGGCCATATTGCTGCCTCCATGTCTGGTTTGCAGTTTGGATACAATACTTGCATACAGCAAATGACCCTGAAAGTAACGCTCACGAGATAGGCTATTCCTGGCACCATGGCACAATAGCTGTGGTCACTTATTAGAACGTAGCTGCCGTTGGAAAGCTGTCTGAAAAAAGGCTCTATCTGTGTTGCAGGGGTGCCGTGCAGATGACATGAAAGGTTGTTTGATGAATCTTCGCAGGCTCCATGCAAGTTAATACCTTGACACAGAAGTGTACCGCTTAGTGAATTTTTACAGTTGTTACCACTAAGAAATACCTCTTTTTTCCCTTCACTATAACATTTATGTGTATAAGATAATTTCCAGGTTGACTTGATGTATTCTTTACCCAACCTTTCATACAGGCCTGCTGGTATATACTTTTGGCAATATTGAAACTGAAAAGTCGTTATCGGAATTGTGATTGTACCGTGTATTATCCATTCAATGACAGGTCGTTCTGACATTGTCAATGGGAACTTTGAGTTTTTCAATGCTCAATATCGTATAGTCTGCTCCTTTTTGTGCCAAAGAGATTTGTTTATCTGTAAGGTTAAAGATAGAAAATAATGACGTTTTGTTGATTAGACGCCATGGCACGTAGCCTGAACGCAGATTTTGTAACGTCCAGCCTAGCTGTACAATAGAACGTAATTGGGACTGGCCATGTTGTAACATTAGCATATCCTGTTCTATTATATCAATAGCAGATGATACAATGCTGTCCAGTGAATAAATTCTGGAGGACAGAGTCGTTAATCCATTGTCCACTACAGACATTGATTTTTCCAAATTAATACGATCAATTTCTCGTATTTTTTCAGCAGTTTCAATTTGCATTACTTTCCAAGCCTCGTTGTAGGCCGCGTATATACCGGCGTATATGAAACGTTTTGACGCTGTTTGCGAGGTTCCAATATGAAATCGCGCAAGTCAGCACCTTCTTTAAGTAAAGTCAAGTGTTGCTTAATTTCCTGCAGTGTAGATTTCTGTAGCCATTGAGGCATAGTTTTCCTACACTGTATGTTGTAACTATCCCTGGATGTTGTCTCTGGGAATATCTTGGGTCTGGCCTGGTCTGTTTGAACCCCTGTGTTTTGCTCAGGAATCTATCTTGACAGTTATTAGTGTCTGTGGGCCAGATCAACCATTTTTTCCAATCAGGATTTGTTCTGTTTTGGTTAAAAATATGAGATATGTCTATCTCCACATCTGTAGTGCTATTACTATCAGGTATCGGTTTTGGAATAGACGGTTTGTTTAAGTCTTTTATCTTGGCTAAGCCAAGACAGGTTGTTTGTTGAATGGTGTCATTCAGGAACATTATCTGTTCTGGGATCATGCAGGCTCTGAATAATGATTCTATAATACCTTGTACCTGCCAGTCTTTTGTACCCCAGATGGTTTTTGTCTCAATGTTGTTTTTTCAAAATTCAAAACCAAATGTAGACATTTTTTCATAAAATTTTTCAGAATAAATCAATTTAGTATTTGTCAACATGTTTTCATTCCTGTCTTATTTAACATTTTGTAATAAAACGTTTCTGGATCAGTGTTGTTAAACCCTGAGAAGTATGGGAATTTCTCATACAATATTTTCGAGCTGCCTTTTGGCAGTGTTGGGCAATGTTCCCATTGATTATAAGTTAAAAAAAATCTAGGATTCGCAGATTTATGCAAATAGTGATGACCATAATGATTATAACAATACATTTCTTCATAATTTGATGAGTCTTCTAAATAATCATGCTCTGTGAATTTTGCTGACATTGCTAAATCTGCCATCATATTATTAATATTTTCAAAGTCCCAATCATCAGAGAAAGTACTCGGTGATACAAAGTCACTTAATGAAACCTTGAACTGATGTGGATATTTCAAGAGTTCAACCGGGCCATAGATTTCGTAATCAGTAGCGTCCCATGCTACACCATCAGGTATAGGAATGGCTGTGATATTCACGGATGATAGTTCTCTTTTTTCAATGTGAGAAGATATGTGAGGCTTTAGGACCAAGTTGATGTTCTGACTTGCTGTGTCCATTGTACTATCTTTTCCATCAATATATTTACCCAAACTTAAAATCAAGATGAGCCACAGAAGGAGGAAAAGTACACCTAACACAATCCATAATTCAATCCATGGTGAAATGAGATATGTTTCTTTGAGTTGATGAAAGAGTTCAGTCAATTTTTGTTTAAAGGTTTTTGTTGCTGGCGTTTCTTCATGTATACTTGGATCATCAGAAAAGTCATCGAAATTGATGAAGTAGCCAGATGCAGTTCTGTCAATTGTTGGAATTGCTTCCGGACTGTCATTAATCTTTGGATATGTATGTTCAGAGGCTACATCATTGTAGACTGGTGTTTCTTGACGAACTGTTGCAATTTGGGTTTCAAGAGGCACAAGTTCCATGGCTTTGTTGCATAGTCCTTTTTTATTCACAGCAGGTTTATCAAATGTGATTAGACTCTCAGTTTGAACCTCTTGGATTGTAGCAAGGTTTGGTCTTCTGCTACTTCTTGGGAGTCCACTGGGCCTACTACTTATTATTGGCCACATGATTGTGGTTTTACCAGGTCAATTGATACAACTCTGTTCTCCTTTTTACCAGCAAGGGGCGGTAGTACTACTGATCTTGTTCCGCTGACAGCTAAGACAGGTACTGCTTTTCTGTAAGAAGGCCCAAATTCCTTCTTCACCGCGATCTTTTCTCTGACCAGATCCCCAATCTTTGGAATCCAGACAGGTCTTGCTGGGACAGGTGGTTTTTCTTCAGTGGCCGTTGGCTTTAGCTTTATGTTACTTAGACTTCTTGTTTCATTCAAGTCCTGTAAAACAGCCAAACGATCTTTGATATCAAAGGTTTTTTGTTGTTTCACCACTGAAGTCTGACGAAGGTCATGAATGATCATTCTGGTACCAAACAAAAGTTCATATGGAATGATACCTCCTAGAGAATTTCTTGGCAGATTATTATGACTATGTTGGACACTTGTTAGATGTTTGACCCACCCGTCACCCGAACCTAATACCCTTGCTGTTATAGATTGCTTTATGTCACTTTTTTTCTCTCCACTACCGCATTTCCCTCGGGATGGAATGGACTAGAGTACCGCAATGCAATGCCCATGCTGCTCATGGCCTCCTTGTAAGCTCAAGAGCTAAACGCAGGACCCTGGTCAGAATTTAGCATGCCAATTGCGTATGTGTCGATAAAGACTCGCAAATCTTTTATAACAGTTCTGGCGTCAGCAGAGCGCTGGGGCCTCATCTAAGTGAATCTCGTCTTAATAATTATGGGATCGCCTTTTTCCATCTCGGATTTTTGCGTATAGATATCCTAATGCTTTCTAATAGAGGTGTCCGAGCTGGTGTCTGGTCCGGTTCACAACTGTGATCTCTATTGCAGTCCTGACAATTCATTGCAAAGTTGTAAATTTGCACGTTCATCCCCGACCACCAGTATTGTGATTGTAATTCTATTCGAGATTTCAAGATCTCTTGGTGCCTCAGACCCATTTCCATGTGTGCTTCTTGAACCAAGTAAGCTCTCTGGTTCGTATTTCGAAAGACTCTATCCCCTACTCCAGGGATTCGAGCAAACGGAACGGAGTTCGCATCAATTATGTATATATTTCGGAGTGGATAATTTAGAGGTAACGTCGCATAATTGCCTTCCATTGAGGCTTTTACTGCTAGTAGCGTTTCACCGTCTATATGTTTTTTAGAACGCTTTTTTGTGGCTACGGAAGTCGGTTTGACATCTTCCGCTGTGGCTCTGTTAGCCAATGTATTCCCTGAAACGTGAACGCTATCACGTTGATGACTCAGTGTATGTATCACGTGAGTCTTTTTTAGTTCTTTCTGCAAAAGAACTACTTGTTCCCAAAGTTTTTTATGCTTTATTGTGGCACCTGTCTCATCTTTGTAACCATTTTTGATCCAAGTCTGCATGTCATTATTTTAAGACTGGACGCAGTAATGCGAATCGCACACTATTAGTGTGGGGAATTCGCGATCGGCATTTTCAAGCGCCATCTTTAAAGATCTTATTTCAGCTCGCTGAGCTGTACAGTTTTTGAGTGATTCGGTTTTGGTGACCATAGGTCTGAATTTACCTAAGCGCCAGCGACCTTTAACAATCGCACATGCTGCATTGTAAACTTGTTTTTTCACAACGTAGTGTTGTGCAAATCTGTCCGTGTAGATTACACAGGAGTATTGTTCGAGAGGCAGAATTTCGATTGACAGACGGTATTCATGTTCGTATTCCAGATCTTCTAGTTTTTTCATTTTTGGATCAAATGCGTGTTTCACGTCTGTTGCAGCAAGAGAAGTTTTCCCATTGTATCCATTTTGGATCTAAAGCTTTAGCATTCGGAATGCTTGGGCTTGTTACTGCCTCAAGGGCTGATACTGCTGTTAAAACGGATATGCTCTTGCCTTGGGCTCTTTCTTTTGCTACAGCAGTTTGAACCGCAGTCAGAATTCTTTTAGTAGAACTGAATTTCATTTCAGCTTGTGTATACAAGTGTGATTTATAAGATATTGGTACCGTTTCTCCCTCATTAGAGGTCAGGTACGTGAATCTGCATCTTCCTGGGATGACTCGGATTACAAGGTTGCGTTCGTTTGCGCGTGTTTGCAGTTTTGTTTTAGTTAACATGTCTGTTTGTAATGTTCGTAAAATTTCTGTATGTTTCTGAGTCCAATTGATTGGTTTGAAATCAGGTTTTATTAATTCGTAGAGAGGTTTAACCCTCTCTGCATAGTTTAGAATGTATGTTCTTCCGAAATTCAGGAAACCTAGAATTGATTGTAAGTTCTTCAGCGTTTTTGGAGCTTGGAGTACTGCACACTTCTCTAAGAAGTTATCTGCTTGGCTTTTGCCTTCACTTGATAATTCATATCCTAAAAACAGGACAGTTAGGTGGGCGATTCGTGACTTTTTAAAGTTGAATTTGTACCCTTCAGCTGCAAACCCAAGTATTATGGTGTTCACTCTTTTCAAGTGTGTCTCCAGGTCATCATCTGTGAGATAGATGTCATCAACATAAGATAATGCCTCATCATCATATATTTGTAGTAACTCTGTTACCCTTGCTGAAAATAATCCTGGGCTATTCTTGAATCCCTGTGGGAGTCGACAGAATTGTTTTTGTGCCCCCATTATTGAGAAAGCGGTCAAATACCTACTTTCAGGTGCAATGTTTTGACAAAAGAAACCATTTGAGATATCGAATGTTGTTTTATATTTTTTCGCACAATGTTATTCATTAGTGCTGCACTGTGTGAGTTTTGTACTGCAAATGTTTTGCAGCATGAGTTTAGGTGTCTGTAGTCCAAAACTAGACGATATGAATCGTCTGGCTTGGAGACAGGAAACAAAGGATTGTTCATTTGTGAGGTGCATGTTTCAATCACCCCCTGGTATTCAAGTTGATCTAAGATCTCCCTGACTTGTTTTTTAGCTTCTTGCTTAACAGGATACTGCCTCTGTGCAGTTGGTTGATTTTTGAACTGAATTTTATGGTGAGGAGAATCCTCATCCCATCCTACATGGTTTTTATATAATGCATGGGCTTGGGCTGCTGCCCATTTCCTTGCAAATGTGTATTTTTTATGAATTGGAATTTGATTTGAGAAGGCAGGCATAATCATTTCTTCGCCATGTGGGAACTCCCTGACAAACTCTGGTGGCCAGTCTTTTTCTGCTAGAAGGATATCATAGCCTTTTGAAAGGTTATCCCAAAAGAGACCCTTTTTTTTCCTAGTTTTGTCCCCCTCTATACGTAATGTTATTTCATATAATTTATGGGGTATGCTAACCCTGGTGTCTGCAGTTTCCACTTGAATTTATTCATTCATGTCCACTGTCTCCAGAAGATTCATCAGGATCTTGCGAGCTATGGTCACTTCTGCTGCGCTGTCTAGCATTGTCTGGGCCCATTCTCCGTTTTTCAGTTGTGTCCTCAGATCCTCGGCCTGTTTTATTTTAATACTAGCTACCTTCTTCTTTGGAAATTTTAATTTTTTACTTTGATGAGCAGGTTTCCTGGTCTTTGGACTTGACGTGCTCTTCCTTGTGTTCTGACCGTCCTCTTCTTTCCGATTTCTGTGAGGAAGTCGGAAAAGATCGAGAGGGACGTGTATCATCTTGATATCGGTCAGGTTTTCTTATTTTATCCCTATCTCTAAGGTTGTATCTTTTCTCAGAGGGCTCCGTGTGGGGAGACTTATCTCCTCGTTCCGGAGATCTATCTCTCCGTTGAGGAGACCTTCCTCTGGACTGAAACGGTTTTTCTCAGGGAGTAGTTTGTTTGTTACCCTCCCACTTCTTTTTTGTAGTATTGAGATTATTCTTGATACATGTTTTTTCAGGATTTTCAGTTAGTTGGGGTTTTAGTGGTTTCCCACCCAAACTATCTCTACCTAATTCTTCATATGATTTTTCTATGATTCTGGCAAGTTCAAAAGGTTGTTCTGCTATATCTGTTTCTTTCAATTTCTGGCGGATCGCCACAGATGCTGCTTTTCCTTTTTTGTTGGCTAGTAATATAGCTGAGACCTGCTTAAAGTCTTTTAGTAATTTCATACCTAGAGTTAAAGCAGGTTCTGGACCGTATTCATTTAGAATCTGTCTTAGTACGTCTGGTATAACCGCCATGGACGGAACACCATGTGTTTTTGTGTAAATCGAAGCAAAGACCGTGCCCCAAGTGTCACAGTCCTCCACATGTGGTGCAATCCCCATTGGAAGACAGATAGTCAGAATTCTGTGTTTCTCATTAGGAGTAGTATCAGGAAATACTGCCTCTATTTGAGTGATTTTTTGAGCTAACCAGAATGGAATTTGTTCCCGTTTTGCGGGTATTTTGCCAATGACTGATTGTATAGTCTGTGGTGTGATTTTATTTGTATTCCCCAAGTGAGGGGTGTGTTGTGGAATTCTAATTGCTGGTTGGACTGTTGAAGTCCGCATGACATATTGAACCAATTGTCTATGTATTTTAATTAGTAGTTTTAGCTGAACTAAAAGTTCTAGATCTGACATTTTTTCAATGTCGGGATGTGGTGTGTAGCTGGCTAGAACCGGCCATGTGGCTCCTGGCCTACCTAGTGGACCGAGCCTGGTAATGTGATTATGATGTTTTAGGGTGCCATTAAACTAGAGCAGGTGCTCTTGGTATGTTAGTGGAATTTCACGTCCTCGAAAGGGGCGTATTCCGTTGGAGGTTCCTCTATTTTGTAATAGTGGAAATCTTGTGTCACAGCGTGTGCTGCTGGAAAATGTATCCAGGAATAGAATAACTGTCTCGATATTCATGGGCCTCTACCACAAATATGACTGTACCACCTCTTGATGATAGTCCATTTTCTATAAGTTTAAGAGTTATAGTTCTTCTTACGTTTACCGGAATGATTATAACATTCGGGTCTTCATTTTGGAGACTTGTGTCATCCGCTAAAAGTTGAGCTGCTATTCTAGCGCTCTCCCTTTCATCGTCACTTTCCACCATTTTACTGACAGAAAGTTTTTTGTTGCAGAGCAAGTTTCAAGGAAACAAAGATTAGGTGCACAATATTTTGGGACACTGTATCCTTCAACGTTGACTAAACAAAAAACTACTACATAGGAATCTCTTCCTACTAAGTTCTGGCGGATATTAACCTTTTACCCACTCCAGACATCTATTGGAGTTTTTAGGGGGAAAAAGGGGTCTGTGTGAAAAGCACGACTGAGTTACTCTAGTATGTAGCGTTAGATTATCGCCTTACCAAATGTTGGGCGCCATGTAGTGTAGTTCCAATATTCCCAATAGGCTCTGCGCATTGGAATAACAAACGATAGTTCAGACGTAGGACTGAGGTCGACTAGGTCTCTATTGAATATGTTAGACTTAATTAGGTATGCCAGCTAGCTCAGAGGTCACTAGAAACTTTCTCGAGTGAACAGGAAGGAGTTAACTTTCCTGAATAGACAAGAAGGGATTAGTTTCTGACAACCGCATAAACATGACAACTTTGCTCCCCCCAGAATAAGGAGTATATCTCCAGAGTCGTGCAAAACAATAGACAGCTATTTCACTCAGTCAATCGTGCATGCTTAGTTTCACCAGGAGTGCAGAGAAATAGAGAGACGGGCGTTTTCAATAAAAGTTGTTATTTATTGAGCAGTCCTCTTTCTCGTGCAAGAAAAGTGAATTGCCACAATTGCAATACTTGTAATAAAGTAAAGTGCGTACAGTAAAAGTAGTATTATGAAATAATACTGTAAAAGCATGGTACAGTTTCTAAGCCATACCGTGTTTAAAATAGATAAAATATATACATACATATAATCATTGACTAAACGTACTCAAATGGTGCTTCTAAGATACACCTACCCCGGTGTACCTAACCTAAGCCTAGTACGTGGGAAGGAGTAAGTGAGCTGTAGTTTAAGTTAAGTTAGTTTTTGCCAAGAATCTGAATCAAGAATTCTCCGAGGATCTAATCAGCTCCGTACCTTGGTAATAGAATGAAGGAGGTCTTGTATCTCGTTCTCAGTACTCGATCTCCCAGAAACCCACAAGGGTGACTGGAAACACTGGGCCTGGATTTCTCGGCAGGAGAAAAGACAGCATCTCTCTCAGTGCGTCAATGGGAGGGTCGGCTTCCTTCGGCTCTCGTTACAGCTGGGCTTCGGGTAAGTAGATAGCCGATCTGCTCCAAACCACCGTGTGTTTGCTTAAGGCAAACGCTGGTATATTTATACCTGGAAGGTGCCGAGTTTGACGTAAGGTTGGACATAAGACGTCACTAAGAACTTACAGTTCTTTCAGGACTCCAGGAGTTCTTGGACAAATCAAAACAAAAGCAGGGGGGATTTCCCGGGCTGCTGGAGGCTTGGTTTGTTTAAAGAACGCGTTGTACTTTCTAGGAGTCTATGGGAGTAGCCTTGCCGTATTTGGACTGCATTTGATATGACTAAATATGGATATGATTCTTATGCCTTTATAAGGATATGATTTGTTATAACCACATAAGGGCATGAATCGGGAATATTTAAATAGGGTCCTAGATACGTTCACAACACTACTAGCATCCAGAATTGTGGGGTGAGGTTTATTACTACTTCTGTCAGCAAGAGATGCAATTTCAACTCTAGGGTCGTGACTAATACTATTTCTCTTCTCCTTGCTGCCACTCGCTTCCCCCAGCTCTTGCCTAGTAGACAGTCCCTCCATTATATATTCCACCCCCAGTTGTATGTGTTGTAGTTGAAATGTCCACCTGGCAACCCATTTCAATCCCTCCTCACTTTGTTAGTAGAATAATCATGTCATGCTTATGGCCCTGCATCTCCTGCTACCAGTGCATTCTCCAATTTGTCTAGTCTACTAATTAGAGGGGCTAGTTCTTCTATGAGTGTGGCTCTCAATTTGTCATGAAGTGCCTCCATCAAGTTCCATGCCCACGGTGGGTGTGAAATATCTCCACTGACAGATTGGTGCCAATCCCGATTGAGATCTTGCTCAATGCCCCCCTCCTGGACAGCTGCGGTCTCCTCACAGTTTTATTTTTTCCTGGGACCAACTTCAGAGATTAGTTTGTGTTTGCAGTTCTAAGGGGTGTTTGTGCCTGTTCTACCCTTGCGCACAACTTTCTTTGGTAGAATATCCCGAGTGGGTGTCGAGCTGGGCTCAGTTAACTGTGATTGAGTGGTAGTTATCGGTGTGGAGGGATCCGACGCTTGTATAATTATGTCATGAGTGAGGGACAGCCTCCGCTCAGTTAGCTCAATTTCAGTGTTCACCACCCCAATTGCCCTCTGTAGCATTTTGTCTATTGATGTTGGGGGAAGTAGGGAAGCACTAGTGTTTTTATTTCTACTGAGTCCTAAACTCTTACCCCTTTTTTCCACCACCTGTCACTCGATGAATACACCCAGTTTAGCCTGAGGTTGGGCAAGAGGGACTCACCCAGCACCACAATTAAAGCATTAGTCAGTGTCCAAAACAGCCCCCTATTTGTTCGTAGCCCCACCAAGTTACGGGGATTTGGTAGCTTTGTGGACCTGACCCGCTGCAGTCTATACAATGGGTAGAACAGTGCTATAGTTGACTATCACCGTCACAGTCGCACAGCAGTGGGTCAGAACTGCTTATTAGTGTCTCAGCCTCTTTGCCGCAGGATCCATGGAAGAGGGTGCAATGTTGGAAGTCTTACCCACTATCTTCTGCGACAAGCTGGAAGCCAGTGGATTCCGCCAAGGGGGGTGGCCCTGCCCTGCCTCTTCCTGGCACAGGACGGGCCCGCCCTTGGCCCATGCGCGTCCCGCGGGGTCTCTCCAGCGCTGATAAGGGCTCAGTGGACTCCTCCCTCTCAGCTGACTGTGGGCGGGAGACGCGTTGCACTCTGGGACTACGAGTCCCACAAGAGTGTGTTTCCCAGCGGTTGTGCTCACACGCACCTGAAGAAAGTGCCCCTGAGATGGCAAGAGGACAGGAGGCTCAAGGAGGAACACAGCCCCCTAAAAGGACCAGAACGAACAGTCAAAAATCCCCACAAACTATTAGCGCGTCATTTTACTGGGAACCAAGTACCCCACTACAGCACTTAACTCTCTCAGGGTAGCAAAGCAGAGCACTCCAAGGTTTACTCACTGGAAGAGGTGTAGGCTCGCTAGTTCGCAATACCATACACAATACATTGTCCAGTCAATGCTTTTTCTTTTGAAAAGAAAGAACACTTTTATTACGCTACTGAATATTTGCCATTAAATTATACATTCAGGTAGCTGGAAATACTTCCATACTTCAGCCGCGATCCACATGGCAAGACCACAAACAATAGGGCCTTGGTTGTTCGGATGAGAAGGCAGGTTCTTAGTGCCAAGGATGTAACTCTTGAAATCTACCTCAAATTGCCATTCTTTTCTGAAGCACTGAGATGGAGACAGGCGTCTCCCTAGGCATTATGAAAGGCTGTATCGGATTTCCCGCATCAGTCTCTATAGAAACATGACTTATAGATTCCTCTTGCCCTGTGAGTAAGACTATTTCTGCACTTTGAAAGCAATAAGTAATTTTCAACAACATGCTTGCAGTGGAGACGGCATGAGAGTCGTTTTTTTATTATTTGTTTCCCCTATGAAAGACATCACTGAGAGGGTTAGCATAGTGCCACTGTAATGACCGAAAACTAAATCAAAATCCCAATTGTATTGATAAGGAAAACATTATAGCATGGGAATACACTAAAATAAATCACAGTAAATTTGATTCTGGCTGAGACAGCTCACAACACAATCAGAAATTAACAGAGCAAATCACAGATCCTACTCCACAGCAGAAACAAGAACTGTCTTATCTGTCACTGCACTACACTCTTGAAAAAGAGACCCGCCCATAGTGGCTTGAAGCGAGAGTACATGTTTATTCACATTCTTGAATAACTGCTCACTTTCTTTAGCTTTTAAAAGTAGAGAATTAAAAAGATTCAGAGACTGCAGATTCTCTGGAAAGTCTTTTCAAAACTTTATAGGGTTAAAAAAAAAGCGCCTTTAGTAATGAATGTATGACAATAATAAAAAATATTTATCTTCTAAACTGTTACTCGGTGATCAGCACACAGGTTTTACCAATCTGAGGACTGAGGTCTAGTCCTCAGATTGGTAATCTAAAAACAGTTTCTAGTTATAAAGTTGAACCTTGGAAACAAATATTTTAATTTATTTTTAATTATTGAAAAAATTTCTCCTCCAGGTTCCGCTTTATTAGATTTACAAAGGAAAAAAACTCATTTAAAGAACAAGTTACTTACCTTCGGTAACTATATATCTGTAAGAAACATTAGTAGTGATAGATTTCTTACCTTAGTATTAACCCCAGGCGTCCGACACCCTAAAACCTAAATCACTACACTACCATAAACACTACTACACTACCCTCCCTAATACACTTGGATAGCTGCCTCCGCCGCCGTCGTCATTACATCGCTTGCGTTGTAATAGCGCATGCGATGTAATGGTATTCGTGGTTTTACCACGCGTTGTAACATCACATGCGTTGTAACGCATGCGATGTAAAAGCAACGCGTGGTAAAATCCGCGTTGTAATGGCTGTGTCCCCCCCCCAGCAAAATCAACCCTGGTGGTGGGTCTGCGAACCAAGATCACACCAGAAATTCACAGTGAACAGAACAGCCAAAGAAGCAGTCTCTCCGGACTTGGATGTCCAGGCAATAATGCTTAGTAAATGTGTGCAGCGAGGCCCACGTAGCTGCCTGGCAGATGTCTTGCAGGAGGACATAACGTCCCAGGGCAGTAGTGGCTGCAGTAGCTCTTGTGGAATGAGCCTGCAGTCCCACCAGAGGTTCCTTTTTAGCCAAAGAGTAACAGGCTTTGATACATAAGACAACTCAGCGGGAGATAGTCCTCTTGTGTACCGCCCGACCTTTCTTGGTGCCAACGTAGCCAACAAAGAGTAGGTCATCCACCCGGAACTGTTGTGTGCGGTTGAGATAAAATGAGAGCACACGTTTCGGGTCCAGACGGTGGAGTCTCTCTTCCTCCCTGGAAGCATGCAGAGTTGGAAAGAAGATGGGTAGGGTAATAGTCTGCCCAAAGTGAAAGGCCGTAACAACTTTTGGTAAAAAGGAAGGGCGGGGCATGAGCACAACCTTGTCCGGATGGACCGATGGGAAAGGAGGCTTACAAGAAAGAGCCTGGTGCTCACACACTCGCCTAGCGGAGGCGATGGCCACCAGTAAGGTAGTTTTCAAAAGTCAAGAGACTAAGAGGACAGTTGTGAAGAGGCTCAAAGGGAGCGCACATCAAGTATGTAAGAACCAGGTTCAAGTCCCACGGAGGCATCACAAAAGGAATAGGAGGAAAAAGGTGTGTAATGCCTTTGAGAAATCTATTTACAATAGGAGACTTGAAAAGAGAGAGCTGATCAGGGAGCCTGAGAAAGGCCAAAATAGCAGAAATATAGCCCTTAATGGTGCACAGAGCAGAGCCCTGCTGGGCCAAAGAAAGAAGGAGCATTAATACTACAGAAAGAGGATCCACAGCCTTTGCTGTGCACCATGCCACAAATTAGTTCCATTTACAGGTGTATACCACTTTAGGGGAGAGACGCCTGGCTGCCAGAATGACATCACAAACTTCAGGAGGCAGGTCGAAAGGAATCAACTGCCGCCACTCAATCTCCACGCAAAGAGGTGGAGGCTGGACAGGTTCGGGTGGAGGAACGTCCTGTGCTGCCGCAACAGAAGATCCTTCTGAAGAGGGAGTCTGATTGGAGGATCAATGCTCATACTGAGTAGCTCAGAATACCATACTCTTCTAGCCCAGTCCGGGGCCACAGCGACGACTTGTGCCCGGTCGCCCTTGATCTTCTTCAGCACTGGTATAGTACAACAGACCGCAACTCCACTTGCGACGAATAGGGTTGCAGAGCGAGTGCCGCCTTGGAATTTCCAATGCGCAGAACTGATGAACCAAGGTTCTCCCCACTTCTGAAAGAGACCTTGCACCACCTCAGATTCATCATTCACCTGCGACTGAGTTCGTCCGCCCTGGCGTTCAGAGGACCCACCAGGTGTTGAACCACCTGGGAAACGCCCTGATGTCCCAGATATGTCCAGAGACGCAGAGCCTCCCGACATAGGGTCCATGACCCCACCTTGCCCTGTTTGTTGCAGTACCGCATGGCTGTGGTGTTGTCTGAACACCTGCACTACTCTCCCCTTGACAGAGGCAAGGAATGCTATCAGTGCAAGCCGAATAGCCCGAAGCTCCAGAAAGTTGATATGGAGCTTGGACTCCGCTGGAGTCCAGAGGCCTTTGATCTCCGCCTCTCCCATGTGGCCGCCCCATCCCAGGAGGGACTAATCTGTCACCACTGTAAGCTCCGTTTGGGGAAGGGAGAGGGATCTGCCGTCGACCCAATGCCGGTTCGTGAGCCACCACTGCAACTGTTGTGCAGTTTCCTCCGATATCTGGACGTGATCGGACAGGTTTCCCTGATACTGGGTCCACTAGAACTTCAGGTCCCACTGCAGAGCCCGCATATGCCATCTGGCATGATCGATCAGCAGGACACAGGAGGCCATGAGGCCCAGCAGCCTCAGAGTCACTCAGACCGAAACCCGGGACAAGGGCTGAAAGATCGGAATCAGAGCCGGAATATCCTGGACTCACGGTTCGAGAGGATAAACCTGAAACTGCGCCATGTCCAGAATGGCTCTGATAGAGGAGCTTCTGAGGGGGAACCAGGTGCGACTTCGGCATGTTGATGGAGAACCCCAGCGAATGCAGGAGGTCGGCCGTAGTCTGGTCGTCAGAGAAGACTGTTTGGGGCGAGCACGCCTTCAACAACCAGTTGTCAAGATAGCGGAAGACTGAAACCCCTGATCTGCGCAGATGAGCTATGAGCACCGCCATCACTTTCGTGAACACCCGAGGGGTGCTGGTAAGGCCAAAAGGGAGCCCGATGAACTGAAAAGGCTCATGGCCCACCGTGAACCGCAGGCAGCGCCGGTGGGCCCGCTGGACTGGGATGTGGAAAGAAGCATCCTGCAAGTCCAGCGCTACCATCCAGTCTTGTGGATCGAGAGCAGACAAGCATGAGCCAGAGTGAGCTTCTTGAACATCTCTTTGCGGAGGAAGCGATTGACGTTCCGGAGGTCTAAGATAGGATGCAGGCCCTTGTCCTTCTTGGGCACCAGAAAGTAGTGGAAATTGCAACCACAACCTACTTCTGGCGTCGGAACGTGCTCGATGGCACCCTTGGCCAAGAGGGCCGCAACTTCCTGCTGACGAAGCACCAAGTGATCCGCCGACAAGCAGTGGTACCGAGGTGGCATGGCTGGAGGGGTAGTCTCGAAGGGGAGGGACGAGCCTCTCCGGACTTTCTCTAAAACCCACCTGTCTGATGTGATGGTGCGCCAGTGGGGGAGGTGATGTCGAAGCATGCTACCCACTGGCGTTTGATGGGCCTAAAAGCTCGGACTAGGAAGGTTTGGAGGAAGAGGTGGCCGGGGTGGAGGTGGACTGACCCGCCCGCTGGCCCCTTGGTCTGCACGGCGGAACCCGCGTCCGTGCTGAGATTGTAGCTGCGCAGGCTTGTGGCTCTGTTGCAAACGCTGCATGCGCCCCTTCCGGTGCCATGAAAGGAAAGAAAAGCAGAAGGTGGAGGTGGGCGGACTGCAGACAGCCCCAAGGCTTTGCCCTAAGCCTGTGAGTCCTTAAACCGCTACAACGCGCTGTCTGCTTTGTCGCCGAAGAGGCGACGGCCATCAAAGGGCATGTCCATAAGTATGTTTTGGACGTGCCCGGAAAATCCAGTTATCCTCAACCAGGCGTGGCATTGAATCGCCAATATCGTTGCAATCGATCTGCCCAGTGAGTCGACTGTGTCTAGGCCACAACGAATCATGAACTTTGCTGCATCTCCCCCCCTGCAACAGCCTGGGAGAGAGCTGGCCGGGCCTCCTCCGGACACTGAGGCAGCACTTGTGCCACCGTATCCCACAGAGAGTGGGAATAATAGCCCAAGAGGCATGTGGTGTTCACGGACCGCATCGTAAAACTGGCGGTTGAGGAAATCTTTCCGAACTGATCCAGTTTCTTGGATTCCCTATCCGGTGGTGCGGAAGGGAAGGCATTTGGGGAAGCAGAGGCTTGGACAACCAAGCTCTCGGGGTGGGGTGTTGGGAGAGAAAAATGGGGTCACCTGGAGTCGGGCGATGGCGTCTGGCCACGTTCCTATCCACAGGAGCCCCTAAGGTGGGCCTGAACCAGGTGCCCAAAAGAACGTTGTAAAGTGCTTTGTTGAAGGGTAACAGCGGCTCAGCAGAAGTAGCTGCTGGCTGAAGCACTTCTGTCAGGAGGTTAGTCCTGACGGCCACAGTAGGAAGCATGAGGTGTAGTGCCTCGGCTGCCCTACGCAACACCACGATACAAAAGAGGATGATGGACGGAGCATTTGAACAAATCAAACACTCACCCCCAGTCAACTGATCTGGGTTTAATCCATCACCATTCTTTAGTTCACTCAGCCACCCCAGTTCAGACATGGCTATATGCAAATCAGTCTGACCCTGTGCCTTATGGGAACAGTCCAGCCCGAACCGCCAAGCCATGTCTTCCCTGGACCGGAAACAAGCATCCTGGGACCGGTTTCGGATTCATAATCCTCATCAGCCAGGCTATCTTGAATCCAGTGGCCAAGTGAACAAGGGACTCACGTCTGAGCATACCCTGCCACACTTAGGGCGAACAAAGCGATACAAAAGAGGATGATGGACGGAGCGTTTGAACAAATCAAACACTCACCCCCAGTCAACTGATCTGGGTTTAATCCATCACCATTCTTTAGTTCACTCAGCCACCCCAGTTCAGACATGGCTATATGCAACACCACAGCATAACTAGCGCCCTCCTCCGTAGCCACAGTAGGAGTTGACAGCATGCCAAGGTCTGGCGAGGTATCTACAACCACTGGCTTTCCCCAACTCCTCTGCCCAGTCCTGATCATCCTCGCAATCAGCTGCAAGAGGGTCCTCAGACCCCCCCCCAGTCCACCCCTTCCTCCTCAGGCTGTTCCACAGGCCTAAAATAAGGAGCAGGGACATGGGGATAGAAATCCCCGAGCAACGTAGAGAACGGCATTGACCGATGCCGCGTCCCCTTTGGCATTGGAACTGGGGGCAACGTCGTCACGAGGAACAGGCAACGTCGGAAGTGGTGCCGGTGGGGTTGACGTCGGTGGAGGTGTTATGAGGTCAACGGCGTCGACAGGGATCCAGGCCTGGATCCATGGGGTCCCACGGTGCTGGGGCCGGAGCCGCCGGTGATGGAACGAAAGTACCCCCAGCGGGACCGGGGAGCCCGAAGGCGCACCAGCGGGACCCGACGGCCCAAAGAGGCGAGCCATGGCTGAGAGGACCTCCTGTATCTGGGCCAGAGTCGCCGAGGGACCAGGAAAGGGCAGGTAGGCCGATGGCGACGCAACAGGCTCCGCCAGAGCCGCGGGGGAGGCACCACCCTCAGCCGCGTCATGCGACCACCCTCAGCCGCGTCATGCGACCGGCCGCAGCCGCGTCATGCGACCGGCGAGGGGAAGTCGGAGAACAATGACGCTACTTCGACTTCTTGGGCTTCACCTTACCTGACCCAGAGTGCAAAGACTTGGATCTAGAGGATCGATGATGACTCCGCGCACAGTCCCTCGACCTCCCACGGGACCGGGACCTCGAACGGCGTGGAGCCGACTGCCGGGCCTCCAGCAGCTTTCGGGAACGCTCCTGCAAAGACTTCGGTGCCATGGCCCGGCAGTCGGGCACGACTTAGGGTCGTGGTCGAGCCCCAGGCAAAAAAGACACACTTGGTGCGGATCCGTCACTGACATCATGCGATGACAGTCCTCGCAGGACTTAACACCGGGCATCCTAACTGCACCAGGAGTTGAAGACTCGATGAAAAAATAGAGACAAAAAGCCTCAAAAAGTTAGTTAAAAAATGACTGGGGGTACCTGCTCTTCCTGGATCTGCGCTTGCTGGCGCGGAAAAAGAAAGAACTGACATCAGCGTGAGTGGGCGGTGTCTAAGTAGGGCTCGCGACGTCATCTCGGCGACCACAACACCAACAACGGACGCGGAGCCGCACGACACCACCTACCAACGCGCAGGGGTACTGCTGACGAAAAACTTTCCGGATCCAGTCTGACGCCAGGGGGCAACTCTAAGGTAAGGAATCTATCACTGTGTTTCTTTCAGATTTGCAGCTTACCTAAAAAGATGAATGTTTCTCCAATTTTTGTTTGTTTCTTCAACAGAGCTTACTATAGCACAGAGTGTTGCTCTCCATTAGTCGTCGATCAGTAGCCCCCCTAGAATCTTTTCCTGCAAAAGTATTCAAACAATTTGTTCCACCTGAACTGGGAAGAGTTCTGATTAGATTCTATGAGAGGTCATTGCTATTCTCAGGACTTGAAGTAGTTTGTGTTTAGGTTCAGCTTGAATAGTCAGTTCTCAAGACACCTATAGATAAAAATCCTCTAACTGAAAAAGGTGATCAGTTCCCAGTGTCCGGCACCCCGTAAACCTCAAGGGTTTGGTTGCAGGCCAAAGGCAGTATCCTCCCCCCCCCCCACCCCACCAAAAGTAAATGGTCTGTGCAGTTAGGAATGTGGAAATATTACCAGCCAGTCCAGGAGCAATAGTTTTGCCTCCTTGGTAGAACGTAGAGTAAGGGAACCTTAGAAGCTGATTTTGTATTCATTCTGCAAAAAAGACCATACACATCAGTCACATATTTTACGTCAAACAGGGAGATGATTGATATGCTCTCACCCACTGGGAGTTGAAGGGTGAACAGAATGATTGAGTAAATATTTTGAAGTGCGGGGACTGTACCCAAAGAGGCTGATGGCTGTTGGTGGACTATGCCTTTATTAGACATTTGATAGCTGTATGTGAATCACTGCTGTTTTTCTAGCAGCTTTCTCTTTTTCTAGAAAGTCACTCATTTTCCCACACCTTCCAGAATCTAGTGGTTGTGTCCAGTGCTTTAAATGGGCTGGTACTCACCGGTACGGAGTACTCGCACTTCTCAGTCCCCCCACTCTCTCCCAGCCTTAGGAGTTGGTTTAGCCAGAAGTAAATATTAAAGGGCAGTCACAGTATTCAATAGTTGATAAACAGCGGTGTACTTAACAGCTGATGACAATCTTCGAAGGAATAATTTCCTTGCATTCCCGTATAGGTCAGAAGCATCTTAAGCCGAACTCCAAGCACTAACCTTTGCTTTGGCCGCTGCCATTACTAGTGAATCTGATAGAGGATTTTCTCTGAGGAATTTGGGAATTCTTCTCCAGTCTTCCTTTTACAGAACGTATGGACAGAGGACTAAGGATGTGTACCTCACAGGCTCCAAAGCGACCAAGGTTCTAGCAGAATTGTTTGCTGGTAGAAATTAAAAATAAAATTTAAGTTTGAAGCCCAGGCTTCAATGTTCAGTTTCCTTGGAACTCTACAGGGAACCACAAAAAAAGCCACATCGGTCGCAGGCAAGATCTATAAAGGAGGGCTATTACCCATTTAGCTCCACGATACTCACAATTTATGCTTTTAGGTGATTTTAATTTACACTTGGACCATTTGACTGATAGTGAGGCTATGGAGTTTAAAGAAAAGATTAATTCACTGGGCCTAAATCAATATGTTGCGAAGCCAACTCGTCAAGGCGGTCACGTACTCGATCAAGTTTGCTCCATTAATGCGATACAAATGGAGGATCCGCAGCCCCTGATTTGGTCAGACCATTATTTAATTCGATTTGCCTGGCAACTTCCATTAAAATTAGACCCAGCTCCTGGTGGGATGACCCGTAACGGGAAAGCTTTTAATAAGATAAAACCCAACAGCACATCTGGCATGCTTGAGGGAGATGTCACAAAATGTGATTATTGGATTTGAAATGTTACAGCGGAGCTTACACCGGCTCTTCCGAGCAGAGTTAAGAGAAGGAAGCCTTCAGCCCATGGTTCTCGGATACTCTTAAACCAAAAACAAAGCACTGTAAGGTGATAGAATGGAAATGGAGAAAGGAATATAATTTAATGGGTAAAGAGGCTCATAAACTAGCATTAGAAGAATATCATTCATTCATTCATTCTAAACTTTATTTCGGTTTGTTTATGAACCATAAAAGTACAGCAAGAAAAGAAAACACGTTTGAAGCGATAAAATAATACATATGTTACATCCTATTTCATCATATACACAGTCCATGACTTTCCATATGGTTGTGGAGTCCCGTTAAAATACTAAGACAATTTATGTATGAGCAGATTAAAAAGTTAAAATACAATAAAAGCCCAAAGTTTTCCTGGGACGGTTATCTAACAAAAGACCAGGGAGCTTTGTTGCTTCCGAAATATTCTCCGTCTTGTTAACCACATAGAAAACAGGAATTTAGCAATAGCTGTAACTATTAGTGCATTAGTATCAGATTTTAAAATTCTAAAAAACTCTTAATAATTCCTGACTCCCAGGTTCACACATAGCTGTACAATCCATTTCTTTCTACTGTTGGAGTAGGCGGGACAGAACAAGATCACATGCATTAAGGTCTCGTTAGGGTCCTCACAACCTGGGCAGGGGCGAGCTGGACCCTCTTTCCATTTATCTGTGTATGAGTGGAGAGGTAGTGTACCGTATCTGAACTGTAAATACAATTTCTTTGCTAGAACTGGTTCAATCATATCTACTTCCTTCTCAAAGCTGTAAACATTCTTAAGATCTAAAAAGCTATCGGTAAGACTGGAGGGCCTGGCTAATTGGAGAACTTCATGTAGGTTATAATGTTTTATGGTCTCAGCCACGGTTTGCCTCGAGGTAACTTGGCATGCGGCTTCCGGATTGGACCACAGGTTCTCCATGCCAATCCTGGACGCCTGCCCCCTTATGAATGATAACCACTGTATCCTGCCTGCACCCGGGCAGGCCATCACAATCTTCAGTTCTTCTCTATAGCTCTCGAGCTCCGGGACACTCCACAGTCTTCGCCAATAAAGAAGTGGACGAGAGGCAATTGCTTCTGCTATTGGCCTCAAGTTTAGATCCAGCCTTAGTGGAATTAACGGTGTATTTTTCGGTAGAGAAAGTAACTGTCTAATAAAGTTATTCTCAGTTACACTGATCTCGCTTGCTGGTCGGTACCCCCAGAGTTCCGCCCCGTAGAGAGTGGAAGATCTGGCTTGAACCTTATACATTTCTAGCGGTGCACTCACTAGTTTGTGAACACAGGATTTCTGGACTTTTAAAATTCCCCCGCGGACTGTAAAAGCCCTAAATTAGCCCTAGACATTTGGGTATCCCACCCCATTTTGTCATTCAGTGTCAGACCTAGGTAGACAAAATTATTTACCCTTTCCAGGGGTCGTCCATCCATTTTCGGGTGAGGGCAATTAATTGTGCTGGCATTAAACACCATGTACTTTGTTTCGTCTATGTTAATCACCAGATTCCTTTTCTTGCAGAATTCGGTGAATTGGTCTAACACCCGCTGCATCCCCATTGGTGTTTTTGAGAGCAGCAGGGTGTCGTCCGCAAACATTAGTGCAGGAAATTTACCGCCAGCTAAATTGGGAGCATCAATATTATTTACGCTAGTCAGATCATCTACAAGGCCATTTAAAAAGAGAGAAAATAGGGTAGGGGCAAGAACACACCCCTGCCTGACTCCCTTCTCGATTGGAAATGCTCTTGTCAGCTGACCAGATTTACCATAACGTACCTTCGCAAAGGTTCCTTCGTGGACTCTTTTAAATTGATGGCACAGGTAAGAAGGAATCCCCATATTAGTTAGTATACTCCACAGTTGGTTCCTATCCACCATATCAAAGGCGGATTTGAGGTCCACAAACGTACGGTACAGGCTGCCCCCTTCCAGGACCACATGCTTCCAGTAAAGTACCTGGAGCCGTAGTAGTTGATCAATAGTCGATATTTTGGCTCTAAACCCAGCTTGCAGGTGGGAGAGAATATTGTTCTCTGTGATCCAATCCTGTAGGCGTTGTAAAAGAAGTCTGGCATAGATTTTTTGGGTAACATCAATAAGGCTAATTGGCCTATAATTTGATGGTGCCAGCGGAGAGCCCTTTTTGTACACCGGGATGATTTCGGCCCCCAGCCAGGTGCTAGGGAGTTCTTGTCCGTCCAAGATGGCGTTAAATAGGACAGTCAAGTAAGGAACCCATATCTTCAACTCATCTCTCTAGAGATCTCCAGGGATCCTATCCAACCCCGGGGCCTTATTAAGTTTTAATGCTAGTACCGCTAGTGTCACTTCCGACAGGGTAAATAAGGGAGGGTGCCAACTTGGATCCATCCTCAAGGGAAAACTTGATAAATCATTGTTTATTGAAGCGGGACTAGAATAAAGATCTCTGAAGTAAGCACACCAGGCTTCCTCAGCGATATTGGAATCAATCTTGGACTTGCCCTCTACCTTCCCAGTATGGACCAAATTCCAAAAGGTTCGGGCATCTTTCGCAATTAATGCCTGTTTGATTGCATACCATCTCTCGGTTTCCCATTCAGATTTTGCATGGAACAGGAGATCCTTATAGGCCTTCCTTGCAGTCATAATGGAAGTCCTACTGCCTGTTGTCAGAGCAGATACTAGAGTAGTTTTCGCCCTCCTACATGACTGGTTATACCAGGGATTGGAGTCCCGTGGCTGCCGATGGCTCTGCTTGGAGGGTTTGTAAAAACTGCCAGCCAAGGCCGTCGTTAATTCTTTGTGGATTTCTAGAATTTTAGCGCCTTCAACATAATTTGGGACACTCTCGTACAGTGCTCACAGCCGCTCAAGCTGAGGAATTACACTTTTGTACATTAGAGCCAAGTTTTCTGGTGAAAACTTGATAGAGGCCCAACGGATTCTTTTACCACCTTGTATAATCCTAATATTGCTAGAAACCATGTCCGCCTCTTGATACACCCCCTCAGAATATGGCAGATCCAGGTCCACCACCAAAGGATTATGGTCACTTTCCGAGCGATCATGTACATGGAATTGTCGGATCAGTGGCCATAAAGACAAACTAGCCAAAAAATAATCAATTATTGATGAATGACCCATTCCATTATAAGTACTCTTTCCTGGGCTATCCCCCGGAAAGCGACCGTTACATGCTCTAAGTGAGAATGTGTACGTAAAAGATGTAAGCTGCATAACCATAGATGACCAGGATTTTGTTTGATAGGCATTGGGAAATGGAATCTGGCAGGCGTCATCCTCATCTGATGATATCTGGGTAACCCCCCCAAGTGGCTCGTAGTGGCAATTGAAGTCTCCCCCTATTAGCACCTTAGTCTCGCTAGGGAGGCTATTCAATAAATCAGTTAAAGACTGAAGAGTCTGTGATGTCCCTCCCCCCCGAACAGGGCGCAAATAGATATTAATGACTGCTATTTTGGGCGTGTTTGGGCGAGCCAAAAGAATGCATAGTATGTCACGGCTATTAGTATTAATCCTTTTAACCGAAAACCCAAGGTGAACACCCACCCATATGGTTAGGCCACCAGATGGTCTGCCTCTAGCACCCTTTGTTGCAAGTTCGGCGTAGGTAACAAAGCCCATTCTATGGTGGATCGTCGTGGTCCATGATTCTTGGAATATACAAATACCATAATTATCCACATAATCACACCAGTCAGTACTATCTAGTTTTGTGGCCAGACCCGCCACGTTCCATGATAGGAGCACTAGATATCTGCTTTTTTGAGTCGGTGGGTCAATTAACTGGTTAGAAAATGTAGCAAGTTCTACAGTTGGGTCACCTACTTCAGGGTTCATCTGTCCCTTAAAGGTATCGTGGCTAAGTATGGGGAGGTTGGCCTCGTGTGAAATAGGACGGGCAGTACTAGATTGGGAGAGTGTGAATGTCGACCTAATCCCACTCTGAGTGTCCTCCCGAACTAGCTCCCCTTTACCCACCCTTGTGCTAGTTAGAGGAGAAGTAATGGAGGCGGGAAGTCAATCACAGCCGTCAAAGCAGGAAAGAACACCATATCTGTTAGAGGTTTCCAGTGGGGTAAAAGGGATCAAATGCTCCATGCTCCTGTTCCCATACGAGTAATCCAACCCCCCGGGAGGCATACTGCGACCACTAGCAGGGACTATGTTCCACCCTGGAGTGTTTCCAGTAGGCATAGGCTTAGGGAAATGGCCCGTGTAGCTATTGTAGGAAGACATATACGCATTCTTGGTACGGTGAGGGTCTACTAGCCCCCCAGGGAAGAGAAGGGGAGTCGCATGCGATCATGGATAAAAATAGGTTAGATCGTATGGGACTATGGCGGTGTTCCGATTCTCGGAGGACCCTGCTAGTATACATCTAACTGCCTCTGGGTTCCTAAAATTAATTACAACAATGTCTCCCTTTAGGTCTTTTTCCCTGCTACCCAGCCAAGAAAGGCGCCTGACGTGGACTATCTCCCCATCGATGTAATATGGGAGTGGTCTGTTTTGTCCTAGCCAGTGCAGAATCTTATTTTTTAGCTGGGGGTGCCCCTCCCTTTTGCCTGCTTCTAGGGTGGGGACACCTGTGAGTACAACTACGAATGGTACGGCCTCGGGGGGTAGTTCAACATTATGGCCCTGTGCTTTATCATTGGTGGGCAAGCTTAACCTTCCCCTTCCCAGTTGCTGACTCGTAGTACTGGGGTTTACACCACCCCTCTGGGGCTCTCTTGCAGCCTGGGCTATAGATTTTGCCACTGTTACCACAGGAGCCTGGGCGTGTTGGGATACCAAATTTTTCCGCTGAATATTACTAGGAGGCTTGTTGATTATATTATTGTCCTTCCTGGAGTTCTTGGGAGAACCTACAGTTCTCGATATGTTGTTGCCAGAGGGATTGTTAGCTCCTGTATAACCTTTATTAGGGCCATTCGGGGCAACCAGGGTAGGAGCAGGGACAGTTGGAATCTGAGGTAGTGTTGTTGGCAAAGTGGAAGGCCTTAGAGTGGTCATAGTGGGGCCTGTTCCATCTTTATCAGCAAACAATGCCTCTAGATTGCCTAGTCGATGCTCCACCCTCTTTAGAATATCCAGTATAGGAAACATAAAGGACCTAAGTAGCTGCTCAGCGGAGTTCCGCGAGGTATCGGAGAGAGAAGAGACTTCTTGACATGAAGGAGAAACTACCCCAGTTTCCCTCACTACATCGGTAACAGACAGTATAGCATTTGAGTCTACGGTTGGTATTACTGTTGACACTATATCAGATGGTACAGGGGCCTTAGTTATGTTTACGCCAGTGGTCTTACTTCTCAGGGATTTGCCAAACTCGGAATGGCTAAGCTTACCCCTCTGGGGAACACCCAACCCCCTCCTCTTTTTAGTTGGAGGTGGGCCAAGAGCTTTGGTCATATGGGGTAACTTGCCCGTCCTTTTAGACAACTCCCTAGCTGGAGGACAAGGCACATTTTCTACATGTAGTCCTGTGGATGGAACACATGAAGGCAAAACATTAGGTGAAAAGTCAATGGATGCTGTGCCAGGGGGCGGTGGTGTGTCTCTGAGGAGTAAGGGAAATTTATCCAAGGACAGTGGATCTTCATTATTAGTGTCAATGATAGTATCCGGCAGGGTAGGTGTAGGCGCCAGATCAATCAATGGTCTATTTTTTAAAGACTCAATAGAGCGGCGACGTTCAATCCTACGCTCAGTTAGTGAATCGTCCTTGTCCAAATCCACAGAGGCCCTAGTGAAGTAGTTCTCAAGTGTTCCTTTACTGGCCCCCACAGTGCTAGATTTATCACAATTTGATGCCATAGTATTGTGTTCCTACCTTCCGACTTCAGTTGAAGGCGTAAAGGGGGTGGCCCGTCCCGTCCTCGGGCGTCCCCGGACGGCCACAGACGGCCCGCCCTTTGCCCGGGCTTCGCCCGGCGCTCTCGCGCTGCGAGTGACTGTCGCACTTATATTAGCGTCTGAAGGCGACCAGTGGGCGGGGCTAACAGGGTGCGCACTGACCGGCTGGCAAAGGTCCGGCAGGGACTCCTGGGAAAGCGAGTCCCTGCAGCGCTACACACCTGTGCTGGTGATTAAGCCTCTCCGCCCCAACGCTCACCAGGTCCCCAGGCAGTGATTCCAGGCGGTGATTCAGTCCGCGCAGCGGCACCCGCGAAGCGGGTGCTGCAAGTTGTAGGGGTTTGATGCAAAGCAGGAACGACGTCCCACGAAGGTCTCCTCAAGTAACCACAAGGCTCCCACTTGCAGCAGGGAAGGAAGCCGATTTTAAGGTTGTATGCCGGCCAGTGGGCGGGGCTAACAGGGTGCGCGCTGACCGGCTGGCAAAGGTCAGGCAGGGACTCCTGGGAAAGAGAGTCCCTGCAGCGCTACACACCTGTGCTGGTGATTAAGCCTCTCCGCCCCAACGCTCACCAGGTCCCCAGGCAGTGATTCCAGGCGGTGATTCAGTCCGCGCAGCGGCACCCGCGAAGCGGGTGCTGCAAGTTGTAGGGGTTTGATGCAAAGCAGGAACGACGTCCCACGAAGGTCTCCTCAAGTAACCACAAGGCTCCCCCTTATCATATCATGCATCAATACCCAAAGCTAAACAAGCCTACTATGAGGAGCAGGCTGAAATAGGAAGGAAATAGATAGAGATTTTCTCAATTGTCAAGAGTTTTATGTCCCCATCAGTGTGTGTGAATTCCCATTCAGTCTAGGCTGAATGGTGTGAAAAACTTTAAATAAAAAGTATTCATGCCAGTTTGCCATCAGGTTTAAGACCAGATGAAGACTCCTTGATAAAAGAGCAAGTCAGTATGGATTGCCTTTCTAAAGTAAAGTTGAGCACCTTTGAGCCCATTTCTCTGGATTGTTCTCTGCGGGCTTTGAAGGCCACTAAATCTTGATCTCCTGCAGATCAGTGTCACCCTATATTACTGGCATTAGGGGGTAGACATTATCAATCCTGTGGCTATTTTGATTTAAAATACATCACTAAGGACAGCTTCAGTCCAGAGTGTATGAAAGTAGGCAATGATTCTTCCACTGATTAAAAAAAAAAGCCTGCAGCAGATCCGGCCATTCTGGCTAACTCTAGGCCAATCTCCCTATTGAATGCCCTATCTAAAATTTTAGAGTAACAGGTGAATAAACAGCTGTCTAATTTTTTGGAAGCAAATAACTTTCTTCACCCTGGGGGGCGGAGCTAGCCGGCGTCTATGGCGGACGCGTAAGAGCAGAGCTCCGCGTCGGCGCCAACTATTATCCGACAAAGATCCTTGCTCAGCGAAGAAATCCCAGCGAAATCGGCAGGAATTGTCGACCCTACTCTTTCCGCAACTCCACCCGAAGTTTGGGGACGACCCGCGCTCGGACGCACCATTTTTCAGCGGCTGCGGGGTGGCGAGAAACCAGGCCGCGATCCCCGACCTCGCTTGAGAGCCGAGACCGAGTTACGTGACCCGACGTGCGGCTGCGCGGACGAGTTGACCTGGACCCCTCCGGGTCCCGGTGAAGGCGGACCCCC
Source organism: Lissotriton helveticus (assembly GCF_964261635.1). Taxonomy (NCBI): domain Eukaryota; kingdom Metazoa; phylum Chordata; class Amphibia; order Caudata; family Salamandridae; genus Lissotriton; species Lissotriton helveticus. The sequence goes on along the minus strand of NC_136068.1, from coordinate 634,578,202 downwards.
CGGACTCCACGCCACCTCATCGACACACAGAGTCACCGGCTGGCGGGGGTTCCCGGAGCCGTGGGATCCCGAAAACACCCCTGGGCTAACTGCGGAGGAGGCGGAGAGCTGCGTGGCGCTGGTCGTGTCCTGACGCGGCGCCATTACCCAGGCCCAGACTGGGCTGGAGGGCGGCCGGGAACCATCTCAGCCGGCACCCCGGTGGTGCCTAACACACTTCTCCGACCCAGCGGCATACCCACGCACTCCACGAGGGCTACGTGCTCACCCTCGGCACCCCCCACCGGGGTCTGGGAAACGCGACAATGGTGAAGGGGGACAGGACCCAGTCGAAGCTGTCGTTCGACCAGCGCCGCCAGAAGGGACCAGTCCCTCCGGCCTCCCAATCGCCAGGAGCGACCGGCGACCCGGGCTCCTCGCTCTGCGCGGAAATAAAAGGCATGCTCACGACCATGGAGAAGGGCCTGCAGGAAGGTATGTCGGCCATAGGTAACAAGATCGATGCCCTGGCGTATCGCATGGACCGCATGACGGAGAGGGTGGATAAACATGCGGAACGACTCGACATGGCCGAACGCAGACTAACTGAGGCTGAAGAGGCGCAAATGGAGTGGGGCGCTGATCGAAAGCAGTTTGGCCGCCTGCTGCAGGTGATACAGGAAAAGTCGGAGGACTTGGAGGCGCGCTCAAGGCGATCCAACATACGAATAACGGGTGTGGCCGAGACGACCCAGACGGGTAAGATGGAACTTTATGTTGAAAAACTACTTAAGACACTCTTGGGAGACGACATCTTTTCCCCCATGTTTATTGTTGAGCGCGCCCATCGCGCCCTTGGACCTAGGCCACCCCCGGGCGCTAACCCCAGGCCGATAATTGCGAAATTATTGAACTACAGGGACAGGGACACGGCGCTCCGTGCGGCCCGCGAGAAGGGGTCACTGCAGCACGAGGGGATGAACATATCGTTGTACCCTGATTTCACCTCCAAAGTGCAGGAAGAACGACGGCGATTTGTCCCGTACAAGCAACAATTGAGGGACCTTGGCCTGGACTACGCCTTGTTATACCCGGCGCGGCTGCGCATTAATCGTCAGGGGCATTCTCACTTCTTCACGGATCCCAAAGAACTACAAAAATCCCTGAAGGTGTGGATGAGGGAGAGCAGAGGGGGCCCAGACGCGCATGCAGCGGAACAATCGGGAGCGGAGGACCTGGAGGAACAGGACTGAGGAGCGATGGCGCTCTCATGGACACACCGGCAGGCCGCGGCTTCAGGGGCGCACGTGGCGCCACTCCACTTTGCACGTTATGCTCCCCCCGCTCAGTCTGAACTGTGAGATATTTGGACTCCCTGAGCGCCACAGAGCGGGGGAGACTCGAGTGATTCGGCTGGGTGCCCCTGAGCCCTCGCACTTGCGGCACACAGCCATCCTGGATGGGCTCAGCTCCCCTGGAACCGGACACGATACAGGTCAGAGGCGGCTGGAGGGGCGGGAGGGGGGGGGCTCGGACAGAGAGCCGAAACTTGTTATGCACTCCTTGCTTGCTGAGCTACGCCACTAGGGCGCTGGCGTGAGGGCTAAGTATGTACATTGCACGGAGATCCAGGTGGGACACTGGACGTCGGACAGTACGAGTAGGCTACCTCTGCCCCAGCGCTGCCAGCAGTGACGGCTCAGATTGAGCCAGTTTGTGGTGTTGTTGAATGGGATTGCTAGTGGGTGGGGGGGGGGACACAGGGGATTCGGTCACACCAGGTTGGGGTCGGTTGACTGTGGGAGGAGGGCGGGGGTTCTTGTTCTGGAGTTCGGAATGTTTGGGGGGGGGTCTCAACTGTGTTCTGCAATGTTCTATTCCCTGGAGGGGACCGATGGTGTGGGCGCAAGTGGGAGGGGGGGATGTTTACTGCTGGTGCTCATTATGTGTTGCCACTTTTCTAATGGCTGAAGAGATACTAGGGGACCCACTGCCTAACACTGTTACCCTAACTGCGTTGACATGGAATGTAAGGGGGTTGAACGACTACCGGAAACTCCGCAAGGTGCTGCACTACCTCCAAAGACACCGTGTGGACCTGGCTCTGTTACAGGAGACGCACCTACCCAACACCAGTAGAATGCTCACACATAGAGGTCTTCAGGGCAACTCCACTTATGCGGGCTTCACCTCACACGCTAGGGGAGTTCTCACGTGGGTAAATCCTAAATCTAAACTTTCACTCACGCTACTCAGAGCGGACCCGGAGGGCCGATTCGTGTTAAGCAAATGCACGGGTAAGGGACATAATCTCCTGATCATGAATGTGTATGGCCCGAATTATGACTCCCCAGAGTTTTATGCGGCGCTGGCGGGGCACTGTGCTGAATGGCCCACAGATAAACTGATTTGGGGGGGGGACTTTAATTTCACCTTTAGCCCTGAACTTGATAGATCGGGGGGGCCCCCCAGGCGCCCAGCAGCAGCTGCGCATCAAATGCAGGCCGAAATGGTGAGACTGGGGCTGGCGGATGTCTGGAGGGAGCGGCATAGCGCGAGGGGGGGTTACACACACTATTCAGCGTACCACAACCTCCACACTAGGATTGACTACTGGCTCTCCCCTATTACTCTACTGACGATGGTGAGGGACTGCAGAGTTCTCCCGCGGACGCTGTCTGACCACTCCCCCATACTACTGGTTCTGGACACACCGCTACCCAGAATCCCCCCGTTCACGTGGCGCTTCCCACCGTACTCTCTGTTAGACGAGGCCTTCAGGGCAGAACTAGGGGAGGACATAGACACGTTCTTTTCCAGTAACGTAGGCACGGTGGATAGCTTCGGCACGGTTTGGGAAACCTTTAAGGTCTATGTTAGGGGCGTCGTCATGGCCGAGCATTCCAGTGTCCTCAGGGCTATCAGGAGTAGACTGTCACTGCTCGAGGGGCGAATTGCGGATTGTGAACGCCAACGACTGACGGACCCGTCCCCGGCGGGGGATGAGACGTTGCGGGGGCTCCTGACAGAGTTCCACGAGGAGGCGGACAGAGAGGTCAGGCACCTGGGGAAATACGCAACGGCCCGCGCATACGGTGAGGGCGACCGGCCGGGTTCTCTGCTAGCCGGGATTATGAAGGGGGCCAGGCGACGCCAGGGTGTCACTGAATTGCGCTCCACGGACGGGGAAACACTGACATCGCAGGGAGATATTCTGGCGGAATTCAAAGGGTTCTACCAAGACCTGTACACCAGCAAGATCTCGGATGTGGAGAGCCACATAGACAATTACTTAGACCACATCAAAATGCCGTTCTTAGAGAACTGGCAGAGGGAATTCCTGATGTCCCCTATACTCCGAGAGGAGATTGCGGACGCTCTTGACGGCATGAGGCCAGGCAGTGCGCCCGGAATCGATGGATTGACCGTCGCCTTTTATAAGGCGTATAAGGACAAGCTGCTCCCCTATCTCTCCACCCTCTTTGATGAGATCTGCGAGTATGGTGCGATGCCCACTTCTATGAGAGAAGCACTCATAGTGACGATTTTGAAACCGGGCAAGCCGCCTGACCTCCCGGGGTCCTACCGCCCCTTGTCCCTTATCAACGTTGATGCGAAGCTGTACGCTAAGGTACTGGCAAACAGACTAGCGCTCGTCGCCCCAGAATTAGTAGCCCCAGAACAGGCGGGTTTCATCCCGACCAGAAACCTCACGTATAACATCAGAACGGTTATGGGAGCCATCCAACACACCAAACATGACACCAAGGCGATCGCTGTCTTCTTGGATATGGAGAAGGCGTTCGACTCCGTGGAGTGGACGTTCATGCGCAAAGTCCTCAGGAAACTGGGACTGGGGGATCTTTTCCTCCAACTCCTCGGCGCGCTTTATCACCAACCCACTGCGAGAGTTCGGCTGGGTGACGCCGTTTCGGAGGCGTTCACTGTGAGCCGTGGCACGAGACGGGGCTGCCCCCTCTCGCCGCTTCTGTACGCGCTGGTCGCGGAACCGCTGGCTTGCGCGATGCGGGAATACCACTCCTACGAAGCCATCAGCTACCCTACCTACAAGATCGGTATCTCCACATATGCGGATGACACGTTGTTGTACGTTAGGGATCCGGTGAACAACCTCTCATCGGTCCTGCGGGAGGTGGTGCGGTTTGGGGCCCTTTCGGGACTGAAGGTGAACTGGCCAAAGTCAGTGGCTTTCCCTCTGACCCCTGTTACCGAACCCTTCGAGATGGACTACCCACTACAATGGTCCACGGACCCGGTCCGATACCTGGGTATAATGATACACACGGACCCAGACATAGTGTTACGCGCAAACTACGGTGTTGCATATAGTAAACTGGCTGACGATGTAGAGCTCTGGATTAAGCTACCGCTGTCTCTAATGGGCCGCATTGCCCTGATGAAGATGGTGGTCCTCCCTCGATTTTTGTTCCTCTTCAATAACCTCCCGATTGTCCTCTCCAGGGCTTTCTTCACGACCTTAAACAAACTCCTTATTAGGCTCGCCTGGGCCGGGAAACAACCTAGAATCCAATGGAAGGTGCTTCAGCTCCCATACGAGCAAGGGGGGCTGGCCGCCCCAGATCTTGAACGCTACTACAGGATAGCGCAGGCCTCTCACCTCCATACCTGGATACACGGCGACCCGGATATCCCGCATGTGATTCTGGAGCGCCTTTTCGCGGCCCCTACTCCACTCCCGGCGACTATCTGTAGCCCTAGCAACCGCAGAGTGGGCGCACTGGATTCCATCCGTTCCACTAACCACGCTTGGAACTCCATAATACAGAGGCAAGATAAGATACTACTGTACGCTCCTAATATGCCGATACATTGGGCCCTTTGGCTCCCTACTTTGGCGGAACCTGGCGTACACAAAGCCCTAGCTGGTCTAGGGGCGCACACGCTGGGGGACCTTTTCCAACATGGCAAGGTTAAGACGTGGGATCAGCTGGTGCGGGGGCTTGACCGCCCCTCCCTGCTCCATCGCTTCCAGTATCACAGGGTGCGTAGCGCCCTACTGGACTTTTTAGGCCCCGATATGGAGGAACCCCCTGTGATACCAGAGCTAGAGTATGTCATTCGCACAGAGTCCCAGAAGAAGCTTACTTCTAAGCTTTACAATATGGGACACGCCCACACAGCACTGCAATACACGAGGGCGCGATTGGCCTGGCAGACCGATTTAGACATGCACATAGTCGATGGGATGTGGACGTACTGCTGCGCGGCCACCAGGCGGATCTCGCTGAATGGGAGACACCGCCTTCTTCATTTCAAATTCCTGCAACGAGTATATTATACACCTGAAAGATTGCATCGCTATGGGCTCCGCGACTCTCCCCGATGCGAGAGATGCCGCGCCCCAGTAGCGGACTTCATGCACGTGGCCTGGCTATGTCCGGGAATCAGTAAGTTCTGGACGTCTATTTTTTCGGAATTAAGCACAATAACGGGACAGGAGCTGGACGCTGACCCGGCACTCGCTCTGCTGGGCTATACGAGGGACGTGCCGGCGCCGGTGCGTAAACTGGTCAGCATGGGCATACTACTTGCCAAACGGGTCGTGGCCTCCTGTTGGATGAGGGGTCCGCTCCCGACACTCAAGCGGTGGGCTCACGACATGCTGTACTGTAACACGCAGGCGGAGACATATAGCGAATTGCTCCCTCCCCGTAGCCGCCCCAAAAACTTCTGGGAGCTCTATCGCACCTATCTCTACTCCAGGACGGACGACAACGACTTGGCCTCGGGAGGGGATGAGGGCCGGGAGGGCGCAGCGAACATAGATCCCCCCTGATTCCAACGGCAATGCCGCTTGCTAGACAGCGCTACACGGTTGGGTAGAAGTTCAGCCATTCCCAGTCAAGCGGGACCACACACGCACCTGGGCGCTCAGCAGGGGATGCACGCCACCACTCCACACACCTCTCCAACAGATTGCACCTTACACCACAGGGAACATGCAGACTAGGGACCGGTTACTAGAGGGCGGGGTTGGGGGTTGGGCTGTTAGTTGGGAGAAAATATAAAATTTTATAGATATGTCTACTATACACGGAGCACGATGCTATACCACTGGCATACCATCCTGGGACCTCACCGACCGGCTTGTACACTGGACAATTCCAAGCTGGGAGCTTCTTCTTGGTACCCTTGTTGTAAACACTACTGTCTCGTTGTTAAGAAGACCTGGCCTAACGCCGGCCCGAGAAGGGATGTAGGTGAAGGGCCCTGTTTGCAATGTAATGTGCTATTGTTTGATAAATAAATAAATAAAAAAAAAAAAACTTTCTTCACCCTAGTCAGTCTGGCTTTAGAGCCCAATATAGTACAGAAACAGGACTGGTGGAAGCATCAAAATATATCAGAGGAACCCTGGATGCCAGGGGAGAAGCTGTATTGATTATGCTCAACCTATCGGCAGCATTCGATACAGTTCCCCACTCAATGTTGCTGGATCGTCTTCAGGCCATTGGAGTAACAGGGCAGGCTCTGGACCGGTTAATGTCATTTTTAGCTAAGAAGAGCCAACAAGATTGGGTCCCTCCATGCTCCGCCAAGCCATGTGATATACTTATGGGAGTCCGTCAGGTCTCTGCCCTAAGCCCTACCCTTTTTAATCTATATATTGCCCCTCTGGCTCAACAAGCAAAACTTGGAGCTAAAGTGATCTCCTATGCGGATGATACACAATTACCTTTCTCTTGGGACAAGGGAGTTGAGTTGAAGGGTACATAGATTAAACCTTGCCAGACTGCTCTTTCATTGGTTAGTAACGGCTCAACTCAAATGCAATGAGGATCAAACAGTTATTCTCTTCTTTGGGAAGATCCCAACAGATTTCTGGCAAACCTTTTGGTCAGATGATGCCTCTCCCCTATGACCCTAGAAAGACTCAGTTAAAAATCTGGGTATTAAATTCGATAACAGGCTGTTTTTTAGCCCCCAAGTAAAAATGTTGGTAGGCACTACTTTTTGGATTGTAAGGTCCCCAAAGAAATGTCTGACTCTTTTCCTTTTCAGCAAAGTAAACGGTCATCCAGGCGTTGATAACATATAGAATCGACTATGGTAATGCTTTATACTTTGGCTTACCAGAGTACCTGACAGACAAACTCCAAGTAATCCAGAACGCGGCGGCCGGGCTCCTGTTTAATGTTCCTGTGAGAAGACAGATTGAGCGAAATGGGAAAGAGTCAAATTTAAGGCTATCGTATTGGTACACGACTTCCTATATCAATCCGGGCCCTCCTACCTCGGAACCGGATTTGGCTTTTATAATTCCACAAGACAGCTGAGATTTGCCAATAAATCTCTGCCAGAGATCCCCAGGATTCAGCGGGAAAGAGCAGGAGGAAGGTCTCAAGTGTACCTGGGTTCAACAGTGTGGAATCAGCTTCCTCTGGAGCTGGGAACTACGAATGGCATAGCAATGTTTAATAAAAAACTTAAATCATGCCTTTTTGTGCAGGCTTAAGTCTTTTTTTCATTTTCTGTCCTCGCTGCTTCACTCCTGGATGGATTCTCCATGGAGTAGCTGTGTGCTGAATAAATTATTATATCATCACCATGGTATCAGGTAAAAGGACAAAGAGCTAGCTCTTCAGTCAAATACAGAATAAATGTCAATAATGTCATGTCTAGGAGGTGAAACATACCTCACTTATTCACAGGTATGTGTGTCACACCGTATGGGCAGAAGACGCTTATTGGAGTCATCGTCTCTTGGTCTCTCATCTCTTGCCTTTTCTGGTGGGCATGAGGAGAAGAGCCAAATTAATGTATTTCTTATTGAAGTGCTTCTCAGTGGTTCTCCACTGAAACAGAGGGAGGAAGTAGTAGTACAGGCAGTGCAGTAAATGCGACATGCTCACCAGGTGGCACTTGCACTGCCAGTGGATACAACATCCACTGAGGCACTAACTCAATCACAGAGGGCTCACATGGCTTCTGAAAAGTCCACAGTCATGTTTTATGGCTCGACCTGGTCAACAGAGGTCTTGATGTTGAGGATGTAGGCAGAGATATCTTGATTGGTGGTTAAGTCCTTGGGTTCAAGTCAGAGACAGACAGAAAGGCATGCTAAAAAGGACAAATGCCTTCTAGAGGCTTCTTTTGGGTTACAAATTAATTCCAAAATGGAACTGCGTATATTTCAATTAGTCGTTCCTGGGTGTCACACTTGTGGAGATTTGTGAAACTGGAGAGAGAACAAAAGTAAAGAAGCGGTATTGATTACTATGAACATTTTGAAAAGGAGCAGCCTTCTCTTGGCATTGGGGTAAGGATTATTTTACTTACCCTGTAAGCATCTGCTCTTGGCATGTAGAGCTGTAAATTCACATGCTTTGCATACTCCTGCCATCTAGTGTTGGGTCCGGATGTTTGCAAGTTGTTTTTCTTCGAAGAAATGTTTTCCAGTCACAAGTTAACGCGACTCCTCCTGTGGATGACAGTGCGCATGGGCATCAACTCCATTGTTAGATTGTTTTACCGCAAGAGGGTGAGAATGGAGTTTGTAATGTAGTACAGAGATGTCCATGCATATGTAATGTGAATAGTAAGAACTGCAACAACCAAAGGTGTCCGGTGAGGAGGGAGGGCTTGTGTGAATCTACAGCTCTACATGTCAAGAACAGATGCTTACAAGGTAAGTAACATAATCCATTCAAGGCATGTGTGTTGTAGCTACACATGCTTTGCATAGATTGTATAGCAGTATCCTCCCAAAGCAGTGGCTAACCAGTGGGTGTTGCAGTTGTTTGTAAAAGTATTTTTAGCACAGCTCGTCCCACATTAGCTTGCTGATGTGCTAATACATCCACACAATAATGTTTGGTAAATGTGTGTGGTGAAGACTATGTAACTGCCTTACATATGTCAGCCAAGGGAATGTTACTTAATAAGGCCATAGATGCTCCTATTTTGCAAGTAGAATGTGCTCTAGGTTAAGTTAAGTTAGTTAAGTTAATTGGGCTCTTCTATAGCGCAACGGCTACTCACTATGGAGTGTCCCGGCGCTTTGGCGAAGAGGACCTTTATTGGAAAGGAAACATAACTGGGATTAAAAGACTTCACAATTCATAAGTAAAAAGCCAGGTTTTTAATGCCTTTCTGAAGGACATCAGACTAGGGGCCTGTCTAAGAGCGAGAGGCAGTTCATTCCAAGCGTGTGGGGCCAGGTAATGGAACGAGCGCCCCCCTTGTCGCGTGCGTTTGATGGATGGAACGAACATTTTGAACAAGGAGGCAGAGCGAAGAGCTCTGCTCGGTTTGTAAAGAACAAGACGCTTTCTAATATACCTGGGGCCCAAGTCATGAAGAGCCTTATAGGTTAAAGTCAAGCTCTTGAACAGCACCCTTTTGGCTATAGGGAGCCAGTGCAATTCCTTGAGCAGGTTAGAAGCACTCGCTCGTCTAGGAAGACCATAAATAGCCCGCGCAGCTGAATTTTGCACAACCTGGAGTCTCCTTACCAGATATTTAGGAAGGCCAAAATAAAGGGCATTTACATAGTCCATGCGTGACCCTACCAGTGCTTGGACGATAACCCTGCGATGGTTCACGGAAATCAAAGGAAGGAATTTCCTGAGCATCCTCAGGATACCGAAACATTTCCCTGCAAGACTGGCTATTTGGGGTCCAAAAGTCAACTCATTGTCTACAATGATGCCAAGATTTTTAGCCTTGGTACTAGCATTGGTAGGAGGAAAAAGATCCTGGGGCCACCAACTTTTCCAGTTTGGTTCAGAGACACACCCGAAAAAAAGCAGCTCCGATTTATCGGAGTTGCATTTCAGGCCGTGTCTCTTGAACCAATCAAAGACTGCTTCTAAACAGCCTCTGATACGTGTCCCATCAAACATCCCATTCTTGTTCTGGGTGAACAAGAGCTGGGTGTCATCAGCGTAAGACACGATCTGAGCGCCAAACGACTCCGCAACCTCTGCAAGGGGGGCCATAAAGATGTTAAAAAGCAGGGGACTAAGAATAGACCCCTGAGGGACCCCCACTTCCAGGGCTGACATAGCTGCGGAGTGAGGTGGCGCCCAGATCGTTTGCCGGCGGCTGGCTAGAAATGACTTAAGCCAGTTCCACACCGTCCCCCTAAGACCACAATCCCAGAGTCGAATTAGGAGAGTGTCGTGGGGAACGGTGTCAAATGCCGCCGACAAGTCTAACATGACCAACATGGCCTTACCTCCCGAGTCTAAGACCTCTCTAATGGCGGTGGTGACTTCCAGTAATGCGGTCTCTGTGCTGTAATTCGCACGAAACCCAGATTGAGTACTGTGCAACATGTTGTTATTCTCGATGAAATCTGAGATAGATCGGTGCACATGCCTTTCCGCCACCTTTGCCAGAGCGGGGAGGAGAGAAATAGGCCTATAGTTGGCGTGTATGATGGGATCCAGAGTTGGTTTTTTGATTAGTGGAAGAATAAGAGCACTCTTCCAAGCCTGTGGAACAATGCCAGAAGACAGTGAGGAATTTAGAATGGAGTTAATGGGACTATTTAGCGCAAAGGCTATTTTGTTAAGACAAGAGACCGGGCAGGGATCTAGAGGGGAGCCCGATTTCAAGCCTGTCAAGTAGTCTAATGAAACGGCAAGGCTTAACTGCGGAAATTCCCAAAGAGTGGGGTTAACAGAAGAAAAAGCATCAGGATCAACAACCCGAGACTGTTTAGAATAAGTTGCAAGGTCGGCTTGAATGGTAATTATTTTATCAACAAAATAATGTGCTAGTTCATTCAGCCAAGATTTGGAATGACCCTGAACAGAAATGGCCAAAGAAGGAGAGGTGAAGTCTCTAACAATTTTAAAAATCTCCTTACAGGAATTATCCGAATCATCTATCCGACGTTCAAAGTAGGATTTTTTTTCGCTCCAAATCATCTTATGGTAAGATCTAGTCAAATCTTTAAATTTTTCTCTCTCACGAGGGTTATAGTCTTTTCTCCAGATTCTTTCTGCTCTCTTGCAATTTTGACGGACTTCTTTAAGCTTAGATGAAAACCAAGGAGCAGAAGCACGTTTATTTCCAGGTTTGACAACTTTCTCAGGCACAAGATCCGCCAGTATAGTTGTGAGCCACTCCGTATAAAGGGGTAGGTCAGTTTCTACACTACCGGACAAAGTGCAAGGTGAACGTGCCAAAGCTTGAAGTAACGCATCACTAGATAACAGATGAAAAGGCCTGGACACTCGTTTAGAAGATGTCGCAGGGTTCAATCTGACAGGAGAAATACTAGAAAGACTAAAAGTGATTAGAAAATGGTCCGACCATAGTACAGGCTGAGGGACAAGTGAATTAATTGGAACTGTGGAGAAAACTTGGTCCAGAATATGGCCCTTATTGTGTGTGGCATCCTGAATGAATGGAGTGAATCCTAATGTTCCAGTAACCTCCATAAGTTTTATCGTGTCGGGATTAGCAACCTCGTCCATGTGTATATTTAAATCGCCCAAAAGTAGACAATGTTTAGATTTAAGACATGGAACCGATAGAGCAGCCTGTAACTCGTCCACAAAAGAACCTAAAGGACCAGGGGCACGATATGCCAGAATGCCAGTACAAGCATACTGAGGAGACAAATGCAGAGTGAAGCCCAGTGCCTCGGTATTCTGAATATTATCTACCGGAAAGGTAGTGCAGTGCAACTGGTTGTTGACTATAATAGCTACACCGCCCCCACGCCCAGATATTCTGTCTCTCCTAATGATGGTATAATTAGGTGGGATGGCGTTTGCTAAGTCTGGAGCAGAGGAATCACTCAGCCATGTCTCGGTAAGATAAAGGCAAGATATATCAGAGTTCTCAAGCAAATTCCATATGTCTAAGGCGTGGCAGCCTAGAGAGCGCGTGTTGAGAAGTAAACAAGTAATAGTAGTCTCTGAATGAGGATGAATTGGTCTATTATATACAGGGGCTCGCCAGCCACATACCTGACATCCTTTTCTGAAAGCCTGGTGGCCCGGAAAAACCGAGTGGCAGCGCCCTATCGGAGGACGAAGATCGGAAAGGGTCTCAGAAGAGTAAGAATAGCACATTATTAAAACCAATAGTACAGTACCTGCCAACAAAGCAAGCCTGCCAGCCGTCCTGCCCCGTCTGCTGCCGGAACGCTGACGGGCGCAGACGGGCAGGACTCTGGCACGACTCAGGCGCAGGGAAGGCGCCACCTTGCGCGTCACCGCTGCGCGTTGAAAAAGTGGAGCTTTAAGTAGGCCGGCGGAAGTACAGAAAACCAGGCGCCACGACCCGCACCAATATGGCGGCGTCAGGCTTCGCTGGTTACACCAATATGGCGCTCCCTCACCACCCCAGAACCGGGCCCGCCAAACAGCGGTGCAAGGGTAATATTTTAACGTGCAAGTGAGGGGCCAGGATAAGCGCTAAGGCACACAAAAGAAATTTGTTTTAAAATCACAAATATGAAAGAAAAAAATGCTACGCTATGCTAGCAGTATTAAAATCACCGCGTTAGCGCAGAATCGCGCAGTCCTTAAGCGCAGCGTCTACCGCCTAACCTTACAGGCACCTATTTGCCAAGGGAAGATCGTCAGGCAAGTTCCGCCTTAAGTAGGCCGGCGGAAGTACAGAAAACCAGGCGCCACGACCCGCACCAATATGGCGGCGTCAGGCTTCGCTGGTTACACCAATATGGCGCTCCCTCACCACCCCAGAACCGGGCCCGCCAAACAGCGGTGCAAGGGTAATATTTTAACGTGCAAGTGAGGGGCCAGGATAAGCGCTAAGGCACACAAAAGAAATTTGTTTTAAAATCACAAATATGAAAGAAAAAAATGCTACGCTATGCTAGCAGTATTAAAATCACCGCGTTAGCGCAGAATCGCGCAGTCCTTAAGCGCAGCGTCTACCGCCTAACCTTACAGGCACCTATTTGCCAAGGGAAGATCGTCAGGCAAGTTCCGCCTTAAGTAGGCCGGCGGAAGTACAGAAAACCAGGCGCCACGACCCGCACCAATATGGCGGCGTCAGGCTTCGCTGGTTACACCAATATGGCGCTCCCTCACCACCCCAGAACCGGGCCCGCCAAACAGCGGTGCAAGGGTAATATTTTAACGTGCAAGTGAGGGGCCAGGATAAGCGCTAAGGCACACAAAAGAAATTTGTTTTAAAATCACAAATATGAAAGAAAAAAATGCTACGCTATGCTAGCAGTATTAAAATCACCGCGTTAGCGCAGAATCGCGCAGTCCTTAAGCGCAGCGTCTACCGCCTAACCTTACAGGCACCTATTTGCCAAGGTGGCATTAAGTTATTTTAGCTTTCACATAGCAAGTTGGAATACATGTAACAACGCATCTAGAAATAACAGATTTAGAGATAGGATTTTCTTTACAAGGAGGAGCAATTGCAACAAAAAGTTGTTTTAATTTACAAAAATCTTTTGCTCTATCAATATAGTATAATAGTGCTCTTTTGACATCACGTGTGTGTAAATCCCTTTCTGCTACTGAATCAAGTTGAGGGAAGAACAAGGGTAACAACTGATTGGTTAAAATGAAAAGAAGAAACTAATTTTGGAAGGAATTTTGGGTGTGTATGAACAACCACTTTATCTTCATGAAGTTGAAAGAAAGCCTCTAAGGTTAACACCTGTAGCTCACCAACACGTCTTAAGAAGTGATAGCAATTAGAAAGGCAACCTTCCACAAAACAAATTGCAATGCACAATTGTGTAATGGCTCAAAAGGTGGACCCATAAGCCTTGTGAGAACATTGTTATGGTTCCAGACAGCTGCAGGTGGTACCCTGGGTGGTATTCTTTTAAGGCCTTCCATAAAAGCTTTGATTATGGAACTTTGGATAAGGATAAATGTGGTCCGTTTGGCAGATATGCAGCTTCTGCTGCAAGATGTAGTTGAATGGATTGAATGGATGTGTAGGCTCAGCAAACTTGCTGTAGATGCAAAAGAGAACACATATTTTGTATAGATTCATTTAGCGGATCAATTGTGTTATTATTACAATATATAACAAACCTTTTCCACTTGCTGCATAACCTGCTCTAGTGGTAGGTTTCATTGCTTCTTTAAGAATTGTCATACAATCTGATGGTAGATTTAGGTCTCCAAACTCTAGGACTTCAGGAGCCAGAAAGCTAGGTGGCGCTCCTTGGCGTTTGGATATCTGATTTCTCCACGGTTCTGTTTGAGAAGGTTGGAAGTGAGGGCAGTGTTTGGTGTGGAACAACTGACAGTTCTAGTAGTGTGGTGAACTATGGTTGACAAGCCCATGTGGGAGCCACTAGAATCAGTGTGAGTGATGTCTGCCTGAGTTTACAAACCAGAAATGGAAGGAGAGGCGGAAGAGTGTAAGCAAATATCCCTAACCAGTTTATCCATAGGGCACTGCCTTTCGATAGATGGTGTAGGAATCTGGAAGCGAAGTTCGGTCATTTGGAGTTCTCTACTGTGGCAAAGAGGTCAATCTGTGGGAATACCCATTTTCAGAAGTATGAAAGGAGTACCTGGGGATACAGTTCCCATTCATGTACTTGTTGCTGCATCCTGCTGAGGAGGTTGGCAAATTGGTTGTACATGCCTGGAAGGGGCTCTGCCATAAGATGAATTTTGTGATGTATTGCCCAACGCCAAATGGTCTGAGAGGCGTGACAGCTGTAGAGAGTGTTTCCCTCCCTGTTTTTGTACATAGTACATAGCAGTCATATTGTCCGTCCAGACTAGGACAACTTTCCCTATGAGGCAAGGCTGAAAAGCTTTTAGTGCTAGATGAACAGCTAGAAGCTCCAAGCAATTGATGAGGAGACTTTTGTGTTTGGTGTCCTATAGGCCCTGAATTGTTAGATGCTGGAGAGGGGCAGCCCAACCTGTGAGAGATGCATCTGCTGTTACTACGGCTTGTGGGATCGGGTCAATGAAGGGCTGCCCTTTTCATATGTTTTGTGTGTTTCACCACTGCAGAGAGCGAGGAGTGCGGCTCTGTTAATTGACCCAGTGATTGATTTCACTCACGTGCTCAGCATTCCTGCAGAGGACGCATGTGTAATCTTGTGCAAGGTACTATTGTAATGCATGATGCCATCATCCCTAAAAGTCGCATGAAAGTTTTTACTGTTAGGTATTGGTTGATTTTTTAAACTGTAGTAATAACGTTTGAAACTTTTGAATTCTGGCTGCATTGGGAGAGGCTAGAGCTGTGCGACTTTTTAGCGTTGCTCCCAGATATGTTTGCAGTTGTGAGGGTTGAAGATGGGACTTTAGTGCATTGACTGTTAATCCTAATTGATAGAGGAGGTTTATTTTAGCTTGAGTGTGTTGTAAACACTTTTTCTGTGTGTTGGCTTCAATGAGCAAATCGTCCAGATATGGGAAGACATGAATTTGCTGTCTTCTCAGGTGAGCTGCCACTACTGCTAGACATTTTGTGAATACTCTAGGTGCAGTAGTCTCTCCAAATGGGAGTACTTTGAATTGATAGTGATTTCCTGCTATCACAATCTGAGATATTTGAGATGAGCTGGGTGGATTGGAATATGGAAGTCTAGTGTGGACATAAAGTCGCCTTGTTGTAGACGTGGAAGCACTTCTTGAAGGGTAACCATATGAAAGTGTTCCGACAGTATGTATGGGTTTAACAGTCTGAGATCTAAGATTGGTCATAGAGACCAGTCTTTCTTGGGGATTAGGAAGTAAAGTGAGTAAACACTTGATCCTTGATGTTGAGAGGGAACTGGTTCTATAGCTCCTTTGGTAACAAGAGCTTGTACTTCTTCTGTTGGTGTTGTATAGAGAGTTTGTGAATGCCAGGCAGAATATTGGGAGGATTGCTGGTAAACTCCAGGTAATACCCATGTTGGATAATATCCAAAACCCATTTGCTTGATGTTATGGATTGCCAAACGGGAAGAAACTGTTGTGATCTTCCCCCGATAGGTGATGAATGGTCGGGGGGGGGGTGATAACAAGTCACTGCTAATTAGTGGACTTGGAGGTACATGTTGGTGAACCTCTACCTCTCCCTCTCCATTTAAAATTGTTCCCTCTATATCCACCCTTGTAGAATCAGAAACCACCTTTACAACGCAGTCATTACATTGCACTACATTTACAACGCAGTCATTACATCGCACCATCCTTTACAACTCATGTCACTACAAAGCAGCCATTACATTGCATGTCACTACAAGGCATGTCATTACATTGCATGTAACTACAACGCAGACATTACATCGCATGTCATTACAACGCATACCATTACAACGCATAGTACCCCTACACTATCCAACACTTACCCTACTGTTGCACCCACTGGAGTTAGAATAGTAATTTTTACCCCTTCCATATCCAACACTTACCTTAAATGCAATGTAATGGTATGCACTGTAATGGTATAATGCGATGTAATGGAATGCGTTGTAAGTGTAGTTTTAAAAATTGCGTTGTAATGGCATGCAAAGTAAAATGATGCGTTGTAAAGGAAGTTGCGATGTAAAAACTGAGTTGTAAAGGCATGCGTTGTAAATGTATGCGTTGTAACGTCATACATTCTTGTAGAATCCTCTAGAAGGGGATGATAGTGTTTGTGTCTTGTATGAAGATGTGGCCGCATCTGTGGTGTCAGTTTTGGAGCCTGTTCTGTAAAAGAAGCGACTAAAGGAACCTCTGGTAGACAGAGATTGAAGGGCTCCCAAAGACTTTGCTACTTTGGTATCCTTTTTCAACTTTTCAAGGGACTGGTCTATTTGAGGCCCAAAGAGGTGTTCTTTATTAAAGGGTGCATTAAGAACGGTTTGCTGGGCGTGGTCAGGCCGCGCGATAAGAAGGCCTCTTGAATAAGGAGCTCTGTGTTGTGAGGAGCCCCGGCGAGTGAGTTTCGTGGAACCAACAAATGAAAGTCAGCCGATTGAGCAGCGGAGAACCCAGGGGTCGGGATGTGACGTCTCTCCAGCCAGAGGGCGACCCCAGTCAAAAGTTATCGCCAAGTGTTGAGGGAGCTCGCATGACGGCGGTGGGCCTCTCCGTGAAGCGCGGGAACAGCGCTCATGAGGTAACTCGAAAAAACAAGTTCAAGTGATTCTGGTCAGTCTTGCAACACTGGCTGTCCTAAAGTGAATTCCTTCTGCTAGCAGTGAGATGTTGTGCTGTTATGGCTCACATTCTTTACTTCTGACAGGTGTGTCTTGATTTATGATCCTGTCAGCTCGGAGGAGAATATTTGAATTACTGGCTACACTGTTGCAAATGGTTTAGACTGCTCTGGAGTGGTGCCTCTGCCTGTCCTTTTGCTACATTCTCAAGACAATAGTGTGTGGATTTCTGAATCCCGGCTTGACAGGACGTGCTGAACCCACACTATAATATTGAATTACTGAACAATTACCAGTAAATTACATCTATTGGTTTACCACTCTGGGCAACAGGAGGTGACCTACCCAATATAGAAAACTGTGCATTGTTTCATTAGGATATTTTTGCTTAACTACTGTGTAATAAAAACCATATGCAGTAGTGATTTGACACTGTTAAGCACAAACATTGAAGGAGACCCCTCTGACCCATAAAGATCAATCTTGTTCCACTGCAGATTACTATTGGCCTTACACTTCGCTGATCCTGGCTCAAGGTAGTTGCTGAGATTAATAACTACTAATTATCCTTTATGTGTGTCACCAACTAGAATCTCTGACAAGTGAGATCTGCTGCGATCTGGACTGAGATTGTCTCATTACTACATTAGCCGTTTACATACTACTTTGTATCTTGCACGTCTACCGCCTAACTAATGCTTTTATATTTGGCTTGACCTTAAGTGATCAGCATATTAGATGAACAAGAAGGTCTCATTAGAGCTCCCTAAAATATAAAGCTGACATAGAAGTATACACTTGAACTTATTTCCTAAAGCATAAAATAAATTATCTGCTGTTCTTCACTAGTCCTCTTTGGCATACGAACTAACTTTTTAGCCTAAGGGAAATATTTTTGAAGGGGAAAAAAACAGCACTTACAATTCTATATCAGAGGATTGACACTAAGAAGTCGTAGTTGCCTTCTTGTAAGACTAATGGAAAACCCGTAAAACCGCTCCTTTTCTTAAAGCTCTAAAAAAAAGGTCGTTCTGCATCTGATGTAAGGAGTGCTACTACCTCGACATTAAACCATCCTAATCCTGCGATGTCATCATCAGACGCATTCTCCAAGACATTTCTGCTGTAGGAAGATGATTGGAGGGTATGGAAACTTCCATATCTACTCTTACGACTGAAACCAAATCTATTTGCACGGATATTGTTGGATTCTAAAGTCGGATGAATGACCGCATTGGAGAACCGACTTGATGCAATACCAGACCACGACCAAGAGCTTCTCTCTCTCAGGAGCAAAGTAGAGTAGTGGATTTGGAAGACCGGAATCATCATGACAATATTCGCTTTTTTTGGCTTCCCGAAAAAAAAAAAAAAAGAAGGGTTGAATGGCAATTCCTTTCTCAGAGAAGCCCTCCCAAAACTCAAAGGTTTCACTTTCGAACCACCATTAGAGATACAGAGAGCCCATCGTATTGGACCGCCCAAGATCAGCAAAAATATATGACCACGTAAACTCATCGCCTGTTCCGATAACTTGTGAATGTCATATCCTGGAAGCTGCTCGCTCTGATCATTCTTCCATTCTCCTTACTCTTGAAGTAGGCTTAGTTTCACCAGGCCGTAAACAATAGCGAATGAATATTCAGACATACCGTTCACCCCAGGGCAAGCTCCAACTACGATCTCATCTCAGACTACTTACTTAATAATAAAGCATCCGTTTCTTCTTGTAGAACCATATGGAAGGCTGCGAAAGCAAATTTTCGCGGGCAGATGATGAGATGCAGCAGAGGATAATAAGATGGCATCCCTTCATCGTACTGAACTTGAGGATCAAATTATTTCTCTCACACGTCAATATATCTTCTCATCTCCCCACTGTGCCCAATCGTTGACAAATAGCCAAAATAGCACTCAACAATTTGTATACCCCTAAGGCTGAATACGCACTTGAACGTCTAAAAGGTAAGCATTACTAACAAGGGGAGAAAGCAGGTCGATTACTTGCAGCACAGTTGAAGCAACATGAGGCTGCTACGGCAATCCCTGCCATTCGAACGGATACGGGTGCAATCCTTAAAAAAAACCAGAATTGAATTGAATTGAAAATAAATTTATAAACGCGCAACTTTGCCCAAAGGCATCAAGGCGCCTACAAAGAAAATCAGAAAAGAGACAAAGGCTAAAACCCAAGGCTAAGGATATGCTCTGCCAAAGAGCCAAGTTTTTAAAGCCCTTCTGAAAGAAGGCATTGAAGGTAGGCTCCTGATCTCCAGGGGAACCATATTCCACCATCTTGGGGCCAGGTTAGAAAAAGCTCTGCCTCCCCATTTGGCTCTGCGCACCCGAGGTACAGTGAGGAGCAGTTTCGACGAGGAGCGGAGGTTCCTTTCAGGTGAGTACAAGGAGAGGAGGTTTTTTATGTCTCCGGTCTCCTCCTTGTTTAACGCACCGTATGCCAGGCATAGCACTTTAAATGAGATCCTAGCCTCAATTGCGAGCCAGTGTAGGGATTTCCTGGCAGCGGTCGCAGACGACCTTTTTGGGAGATCCAGGACAAACTTCGCCGCAGCGTTTTGCACCGATTGGAGACCTCGCAGCAGACCTTTATTGGCCCCGGCATACAAGGCATTGCAATAGTCGAGCCTAGATGTTATCAAGGCCACGACCGTCTGTTTTCGAGCTTGCACAGATAGATAGTATTTGATTTTGCGCAAGATTGCAATCTAGTAAACGCTTTTGAATCGTTTTATGAGAAGCTTTACACCCCTGAATCCCCGGCAACTGACGATCAACTGTCTGCCTATCTCGTAGTTATTGACCTTCCATACCTTACAGATGAAGGTAGAAATGTACTTAATGGTGACATCAGCAAGGGGTAAGTCACTGCGGCCATTGCCAAATTCCCATACCATAAATCCCCAGAAGATGGATTCCCTGCAGAATAATATAAATGGTCTGGGGAAGAGACAATTGATACTCTACACGCTGCATTTCAAGAAGCTGTTCAGGCAGCCTCATTAGGCCCCATTTCTAACAGAGCATTAATTGCGGTTATTCATAAGGTGGGCAGAGACCTGCTTGCTTGTGGTAGCTATCGTCCTATTTCTCTTATAAATTGAGACGTTAAACTTTTGGCAAGTATTCTGGTGGCACGACTTCGTAAAATCATACCATCTGTTATATACCATACACACGGCCTGCCCCAGTTTTAAAATAGCAACTAAGGGTGGAAGAGCCTTTTCCATACAGACTCCACTGTTGTGGAATAAGCTGCCAGACTATCTTCGGAAAGAGACTAGCCTCTTATGCTTTAGGAAACAGCTAAAAACTCTTTTGTTTAGAGAAGCCTTTGGATCTATATAATCTATTGCTCTTTCCCTTCTTTCTGCGTGAGATTTCCTGGCTGCTCCTTTGGTCATAAGCGCCTTGAGACCTGTAGGTGAGATGGCGCTATATAAGCTAAAGTAACGATAACAATAACAATAACAAGTTGGTTTTGTCCCAGGCCACTCTTCCAGGAATCATCTCTGAACGCTAGCTCACACTTTATGGACTGCAAAAGAGATAGGAGAGGACGCCGTTGCCCTTTCTTTAGATGCAGAAAAGGCATTTTAGCTCATTGACTGGGGTTACCTCTTTGCGGTCATGAAGCAACTTGGTCTAGGAGGCCAGTCTATTTCCAAAGTCCGCCAACTTCATGAAAACCCTATAGCCCAGGTCAATTGTGGTGGATCATTTAAGACCCCTTTCCAATCCGTAGAGGTACCCATCAAGGATGCCCCCTCTCTCCCCTTGTGTTCTTATTAGCGATGGAACCGCTTGCTTCCCTTATCCGCTGTTCCCCACGGATTCAGGGTATACCTATTGCTGGAGGTATATCCAAGATATATTTATAGGCCGATGACATTCTTCTTACTCTAACAGATCTTCCTCATTCTTTACCAGCCTTACTTGAGATTATAGACAGGTTTGCTACCCTTTCCGGTTATAAAGTAAATTGGGATAAAAGTGAAGCTTTACCACTATCTTTGGGTACCACAAAAGTAGCTATTGAAGGATACCCCTTTTGCTGGAAATCGAAAACTCAAATATTTAGAAATTCTGGTTAATCGCGGCTTGGATGGAATGGTCTCAGACAATCTTTCACCCCTTATAACACAAAACGACGTTCACTTTGCCTCGCTTCACTGATGTTCTTGGAATGCTTCAGATTGCAGCCCCCCCCCTGTCCACGCTACGTCGCATAGATGCTCGCACACAGGCTTTCATCTGGGGATCCATGAGCCCTCACCTTGCTGCTGCCAAATTAATGGCTCACTGCTCCCACGCTGATTTGGGATTACCATCTTTAGAACATTATTCCTTAGCCTTGCACCTTTCACAACTGACAAATTTACTTCGACACGAATGATCCTCCACAGTGGGTTTTAACGGAATACTTAAACGCCCCTTTTCCGAGGCCACGCCCACCGCCCAATGCTACTTAAGCGCCGCTGAATACGAGCGACATTTAAGATACTGTGTCTCCTGAGGCGGAACCGGGAGCTTGTTTGCCGCATTTTAAGATTTGAGTGTCACTATTATTGTGTGTAATTTTAAAACCAAAGACTTCTCTTACCCGCATTTCACGCTCCTCTCATCACCCGCGCAGCGGACTTAGCGCTGCCGCGGGAACGAAAACAACAAAACCCATTCCCGCCATTACCGGCGAAAACCACGGCCATGCCCCTTTTCCGAGGCCACGCCCTCCCTAGGCGTTATCCTATCCCCATAAATATGTGCCTTTTCCGGACGCGCAGCGGGCGAGCGCGCCGAAGGCACGCCTAAGGCAAGCCAGTCTGTGCCCGTCCGTGTCGCGGCCGGGACTAGGGCTAGCCACGCTGCTCAACCCTCGTCCACCATAGCGAACATCTCGACCCTTACCAGGGAAGAGATTCTCTCCTTAAACTTCCAGTCCGAATACTGCCACAAATCCATTAACGTTGAAAACTGGCTAGGGCCAATCTGCTGTTGCAAGTGTAGAACTTATCTTACCCCAGAACCATGGCCACCCAACACGGGACAAAAAATCCTCCTTCAAGGAGGACTGATCAATGCTAGATCTATGTGCAAAAATGGGGCGCATATGCATGATTTAATTACGAAGACTGAGCTCGACATGCTTTTCGTGACAGAAACATGGCTCAAAGCTTGGTGTAACCCGGTAATAGCCCTAACAGTTCCTCACGACTATCTCATTCAAAAAGGTGGACAGACAGGAACAGAGAGGGGGTGGTCTTGCCATCATTCACAGCGACTCCATTAATTGCACCATGTTTGAACTCTCGGATATTAAGGGGGCAGAAAGCATGGGCTTCTGCATCCAGATAAACGAGGAGACTACCTTCTTAGGAGCTTTAATCTATCGTCCACCGGGATCACATAATGACTTCTTGGAAAGTCTTGGAGAAGCACTCAGCAACCTCACTCTCAAATTTGCTAACTTTACCTTACTAGGTGACTTAAATCTCCATCTTGATGAGGCGGAGGACCCCAACGCAGCATGGCTGAGAGATCTAACTAGTGTCCTGGGACTCACAATACTGACTAAAGAACCCACACACAAAGCGGGGCACATCGTAGACTGCATCTGCACCAATACTAAATGCTTGAAAGTTGACTCCCCCCGTATCCAGACCTGGACTGACCATTTGCTGGTCCCCTTTTAAACTGACTGTAGAAAGGAAAGGGATCAAAACGGACCATATGAAAATCGAAGTCCACACAAAGAAAGACTGGAAAAAGATTAGGGACACTCCCGACCTGTACATAATTGCCGAGGATAGTAAACGCCCTCTGACGGAAAATACGGAGACAGATTATAATAGCTTCTGTAAATGGGTCACAGATTTCTGCGGGCCTAAGGATTCCGGTAAAGTGAACAAAAAGCGGAATAAAAGGTCCGCCCCCTGGTTCTCCCTCCCCTTAAAGGAAAAACAAAAAGAGGTCAGAACCCTGGAAAGGAAATGGCGTCGTGCATATGAAAAGGATGAACTCAATCTATAAAACAGCTAGAAGACAGTACCATGCAATGATTAAAAGTGCTAAAAAAAACTACTTTTTTGATGCCAATAACTCCTCCAATAACAAACAAAAAGAAATCTTTAAAATAGTCGATGACTTCATGAATCCTAGGATTCTTAGACAAGAGATCCCCCCTTCGCTTCCATTATGTAACTCAATCGCTAACTACTTCGAACAGAAAATATCCGATCTTACCAAAGACTTCCCAGACCCACCAGCACTCCCCATTGTAGAAGCCATAAGGCCCAACAATGAGAAGATCCAGCTTAACAAATTCACCCATGTTAGTCTGGAAGAAACCCGTCAGGCTATTCTATCCAGCAAATCCGGTTCCCCATTTGATCCCTGCCCTCCCTTGCTGCTACATGCGCTTGTGGACACAGTAAACCCGAGCATGAATGCCATCATTAATGCATCCCTGGCTACTGCCGCCATTCCACCCGAATGGAAATTAGCCGCTGTCAAACCTCTGCAAAAGAAACCCCTAGTAGACCCCACTATACTTTCAAACCTCCGTCCTATTTCGCAGCTCCCAATTCTTTTTAAACTTACGGAAGCAGCAGTGAATAAGCAACTAACTAGGTACTTGGAGGAAAACAACATCTTGCATTCCAACCAAGCAGGTTTCAGGGCTAAACACTCCACGGAGTCAGCACTACTACACACGGTGGAGACCCTGAAGACTGCTATGGACCAAGGAAAAAAGGCTGTCCTGGTGCTGCTCGATCTATCGGCGGCCTTTGATACGGTCTCACACTCTGTATTAATTGGCCGCCTAGCTGAATCAGGAATAGTAGGAGTTGCTCTTGAATGGCTAAAAAACTTCCTCAGCCACAGGAAGCAAGTTACGGTCCTAGGGAAATACTGCTCAGAGGAGAAAGCATTAAAAACAGGGGTACCACAGGGCTCTAGTTTAAGCCCAGTACTATTTAAACTGTACATGACCCCCCTGATAGAGCTTATTACTTCTTTTAACATCAGCACTATATCTTATGCTGATGATACTCAGCTCATCTTCGTATTAGACAGCAATACAACAAAGGCAGAGGAAAATCAGAGATTGTCTTACCGCCACATTCGACTGGATGAGAAAACACCATCTCAAATGTAATTCGGGTAAGACCGAAATTTTACCATTCGGACAACAAAACCTTTTTTCCCCTAAATCATGGTGGCCACAAGATGCAGAAGTCCCCCCTAACACCATTACTACGGCCCGCAACCTTGGGATTAGGTTTGACGAGGCCCTGTCATTTAGGCAACAAGCAGGTGCTGTGGCAGGGTCCTGTTTCACCATAATCAAAAGCCTTAGAAGATTCTTCGACCTTCTCCCACTGACAGCCAGAAAGACGGTGGCGGTGGCCCTCATTACATCTCGCCTGGACTACTGCAACAGTCTATATGCAGGCTCCAGTAAAGCAGTACTGCATAGACTGCAGATGGTCCAGAATGCCACCGCCCGCCTCGTGCTGAGATGGCCCAGGAAGTCGTCTGCATCAGCAGCACTTAAGATCCTGCACTGGTTGCCCATCCACAAAAGGGTACTATTCAAAATCTTAGTAATCACCTTCAGGTCTTACCACCAGCTGGGTCCCACCTACCTGTCAAAAAGGTTTGGAAGATATATGCCTTCTCGCTCACTCAGATCTTCCAACCTGAACCCACTGGTGACTCCCAAATTTAGACTAGCTACGAAAGGAGGAAAATCCCTTGGAGTACTGGGTGCCAGGGCCTGGAATAAACTACCACTCCAACTACGCCAGATCCCGTCAGAGAACCTTTTCCGAAAGGCTCTAAAGACATGGATTTTTAAACTCACAGACACAGCCTGTCTAGCTCTAGTCTAAACCCAATCCCCAGAGACACCAGATACCTTCTTACCGGTGCCTCACTAGCTCCCCGCCCAAACTCCTCTTAGACATGAGTGGTCAGCGCCAAGATGCTCCGTGGAGTGTAAGTCGCGCTTTACAAAAATAAAATTACATTACATTACTTAACCGTGATGATGGCCTTGATTTTGTATACGGAACCTACGAGTATTCCCTTCGCATCCCATGACATAGGCTACAAATCAAACATGGTATAGAGCACACTGTCTTCTTGGGATTTCCCATTGTTTACACTCCAAAGCTCCACTCTGGGGTAATTAGAGCATCCGAATAGATGGCCATGCATTTCACTGGTCTAGTTGGAGATCAAGAGGAATGTTAACTTTAGCTCAAGTCACATTAAATGGGGAGTTGAAATCTTTTGATCTACTCCATGACGAATTTGATCTCCCATTACAACAGGCTCTGCAACACCTGCAATTACAGCATTGCCTAAGACGATGTCTGAGCTCATATCCATGGACATTAGAATCCTCGCAAAACTTGATTATATCCTTATTTGGGCCATTACAAGGGAGTGATGTCTGGATTATATGCAACATTAACCAATTATTTATATTCGCAGCCACTTCTTAAAGCTCTCGCGAGAAATGGCAGGAGCGTCTTCACATTACCATAGAAGAACAGGTCTGGCCAGATATATTAGAAGCTCTTGATAAGGGTACTCATGAAGCATGCTTGAAATTCTGTCTTTTCAAAACCTTGCATGAATGGTATTGGACACCTCAAACTACAAAGAGCAGGGTTACTGTCGAATTCCAAGTGTTGGAGGGGTTCAGGTGTCAATTGTGACCTCCATATAATTTGCGGATGCCCTACCATACAGTGTTTTTGGGCTTATGTAGGAGATACTTTGAAAAAAACAATTCCCATTCCACTCCACCATTATTTTGTTGCATGATCTTGGGATTTCACCAGACATTACATGTCTACAACGTAGTCTTCTGCACACTGCGCTTTCTACTGCCTAAACTTTATCTTAAGACGGTGGCGATTACCCAGTCCCCCTTCTCAGGAGGATTGGATGGTTGCGATGATCCAGATAGCATCCCATTAACGTGTAATATTCCGCCTGCAAGATCAGGAGGAAATATTCCAGCAAGTATGGACTCCTTTTCTTACTGATCCTTGAATCCCCTCCTTTTTTCCTTTTCTTATATCTCACTACGCAGAAGGCCTTTCTCTCCTATCCATTTCTCTTCTTCCCCCTTGTTTTCTCTCCTCATTGCCCCCTTCTCTCTCCTCCTCTTCCTTCTTTCATTTCTCCTTTTTCTTTCATTCTCTAGTTCTTTCTTTATCTGGGTAAAGAGACAGTATCTTCCTCACTCATGACTATCCAGCATTATTAATACCCATTTTCGCTTATATATCCTATATTTAATAGGTCTAATCATCCTCCTTCTAGTTATGATTCAACATATTTAATTCATTTTATGACTTTGAAAGATGGAGATTGTAGGTTACTCTTCATTCAATACGCAATATATTTTTTCTCCGTCATTTAATCCTTATTCCCTATTTTACCCTTCCCTTTTCCTCCCTTCCTCCACTCCCTATTCTGTGTAATTTTTTATCTTTAAAAAACACATTAAATATTTGTACTGGCAATTCACCTTTATTAGTTTATTATTGTGTGCAGTACTTAAATGCATATATATACCTTTAACTTTCAATAAAAAATTAACAAACAAAAAAAGATTGGTTTGTTGCACCTTTGGTTTGAAACCAGAAATGCTGATGCCTCCGCATACCTTTTAGCATAGGCAACATTTGTGTTGTGTGTGTTTCCTAAGGTTTCGAATAGGAAATAGTTTTCCAGTGCTTCTTTGTGTAAAGGCACTCCGTGGTAATTAGCTGCCCTATCAATTAATGCCTCATATGTGGTATTATCATCAGGAGGGGAAGGTTTTGCTTGATATAGATCAGGGTCTGTATCTTGAGGTGGATCTATGGTATAGAACTATCTATGATAGAGACCTGCAGGTGATTACGCGCTATATAATCTATAATTAACATAACATAACAGTCATCTCATGTATCTGATGGTGGCTGATTATAATTGTTAACTGAGTTGCACTCCCTTCATGGGATGTGTCCCCCTGGGGCACTACTAATGTCCTATTTTCCTAGGCTCTTGGGTTTATGAATAAAGATAAACACTTTTCTTCGATGTCTGCTGAATGTATTTTATTCTTCATACATTGTTACTCTGTTTTTCTATTGGTTTAAGCATTTTTAACGTGCGGACTATTTCATCCAATGCATTTCGGGTTGTAAGTCACCCTTCATCAGGGATTAGTCCTAGGACAAACGTAAACAACATAAGTAGTAGTACTCTTGTCTCGGTTTTAAATTGTACATGCTACATGGGCAAAGCTATAGTGGAGGTGATGATACTGGTGTTCAATGTTACTGTGATGTTAATCCGTGTCATGCGACCATCGCATTGTTCATACCATGCTAAATAAAGTTTTTGTTCATTTAAGAAAACAAGACAGTTTCGGAAATGGTGTTGTACATACATGCGCAAGTGACTCGTGCATTGGCCAACTCGAAAAAGACGTTGTACGTGCTAATCAAATTTTTGTAAACGTTGTGCATGTGCTAAACGTGCTCAATATTTGATTAAAAAGGTGCTCATTGCTGTGTGATTAGATTGGTGCTCAATTTAAAAAAATAATGCACTATTTGCGTGTTTAAGATGCGGCATGCGGATTGTTCAAAAACGATGCCGAATTGAAAAACAGTGCTTTCTTTAAAAAACGCTTACGCCAATGCCGGAATCTTTCACGCGCTGTGTGCGCATTCGTAGCTAAAGTGAAGGGATTTGTTATACAGTGCCAAACGTTAGATTAAGTGTACATACCTCACTATTGTGCTGGTAACACGCGCCTCTTTACAGGTGTGGATTAGTTGTATCGAGCTCTCTAGGTGTATTTTGAATTGGCTACAAGTGATAACGATAAACGAAGGACTAAGCGTGTGTATGGGAAATTGTGGTGAAAGAGAAAGGACTAAATATAACGTGCTGTAGCAGCCATCTTAACAAGCATTGGCATAGCCAATAGGTCTCGCCTTTGGGACCTTATAAGTGTTGAGAGAGCTATTGGCTTTGGCAATGTGTTTAAGCGATTATGTAGAGCAGTTTGGCTGCTGTACAGTAAGCTATAAATTAATAATAAGTGATATAAACATTGTTGTTACCTTAGATATAATTAAGATATGTATAACTGAGCAACTGCAAAAAAAAAAAAATTACATAAAAAAATACCATCATGCATTCCAGGGGATTAGTGTGTTACGCAGCGATGCTTTCTAGGCTCGGCACGTACTGTAGCTATTGGGATCAAGTTAGCTCTCCTACATGTACAACAATCATGTCATTGTGTTGTGCTTTTAAAGTGGGGTAGGTAAACATTGCACATACGATGGTCTTGGATACTTACATATTTAGTTATAAGTTCTAGTAAGAACTTCCAAACATGTTAATTGTCTAACCAAAACAGGTATTTGACTAAAGAAATTAATAAACGCATAGCCAAGCTTTGCCGATGTTTATTTTCTTCTTATGACATGGTGGTTGGGGAGTTGAGAGGTCAGCAAACAACTATAGGAGGGTGGGGGGAAATTGAAAAGGACAGGATAGTGGGAGTGATTGAAAACAACAATGGGAGGGTGGGGTTTATTGAAAACAACAATGGGAGGGCCCAGTGAGAGTTCGTGACAAGGGAGGTGTTAGGCGAGTATTAACAGCTATAATGCTCAAAATTCAAATCATTCAAAAAACAATTATCTCAACATGAGTTTTTGTAAACTGGTTGCTGTGCTCCCACTTGTGTCTTTTCAACTCAAGTGTGTATCTCGTAAAGTTAAATCATACCTGGAGCAGAGATTCTCCTATTCAAAAGATCTTTTCTGAACTTGGGCATTTAAAGTGTAGACTGATGCCTGTATTAGCATGCACATCATGAAAATTGTGAGTGCTCTTGCAAATGAAAGTGAATGGTGGTTGAACTTTTCCACATGCTATCCATGCCCGTATTTGAAATCATTATTGTCGTTTTTCCAATGAGATTTTATAATTCCCACTTTAACAGAGCCAAATGCTTTCCCCATTTTAATCGCCATCCCGCGAAGGTGCTCACGTTGACTGTAATTACAGTGTTTGCATTCCCATACTAAAGAATGCGGAGTGCTCTCCGAAGTAAAAGTGAATGTTAACCGAGCTTTTAGTTTTTGTGAGTCAGCCATCCCGTGAAGTTTTTCACGATGACTGTTACTGCCATATTTGCGTGCGCATAATAAAGAGTGCTGAGTGCTCTCAGAAATGAAAGTGAATCCTAACCGAGAATGCTACACTTCTTATTTAGTATATCCTTGCCTGTGTTCAAGTAATTCAAGAGCCACTTACCGACTGGATGTTTTTATTGCCGATTCAAACATCACCGCAATTATCCGCCATACTATTTGCAGTCCAGCGAAGTTGTTTATCCACGTGATTAGGTTGGTATTTATCCAATAGAAATAAACACACATTGAGCGGGGCAGGGAGGAGCATAGAACAGGCAGTAAAACCAAATGAGCAGGAAAGTATAAGACCAGTTTGTCACTGTGTCAAGCGCACTGACAGCATAAGAGGGAAGTACCCACGACAATGAGCATCGAACAAAATAAATGTGCATTAATTTAGAACACGTAGCTTAGGTAAAGATATGGGAAACATGAACAGGGCCACAAATATTCACAAAACAAACGCATGAGGTAAAGATATGGGAAACGTGAACATGGCCACAAATATTCACAAAACAAACGCATGAAAGAAAACACGAAATGCAAACAAGTTTAAAAAAAAACAATACACTGGGAGGGGGGGGAGGAGAAACACGAGAGACGGCCTGCGGCCGTCAAAGTGAAAGTACGGCCGGCATTGCTGTGGGGAGGGGGGAGGAGAAATGCGGGGGCCTTTGAAGTGAAGCTTCACTTCAAAGGTGTGGGAGGAGTGCGGCTCGGCTGAGCCAGAGCGCACGCTGGGGGAAGCTTGTGGGGCGGAGCGGGAAGAGCTGCTGGGCAACAGATGGCTGGCGATTTGATGCTGTGCACGCGCATTTTAGGTCAATGCGCTTGCGCATTGACCTAAACGCGCACGGGCACAGCATCAAATCGCCAGTTAGTTAAAGTCTGTTTAAAGCCCTATATATCTCGCTCCCGCTCAATGCGCATGCGCATTGAGATAGGTCGCTCGACCTAAAAAGGTGTCTCATATTAAGCAAATATATACAACTTTTATGAGCATGATATTGAAGAAAATTTCAATAATATTAAAGATAACATGCATATTCAGTACGTTCATTCATTCCAAAGGGATATATACTGTCCAGTCTTTTTATCCAGTAATTTTCACGTCGAAGGAGATGTTTTCTATTATCTCGGTCTTCTTTTTTGGGTACCGCTTCTAGGATCAAGAGTTTTAGTTGACTTACGTTATGTTTGTTTTGAAAAAAGTGATGGGCCACAACTGACTTAGGATTATTTGTTTGTATATTGGATTTTTGTTCGTTAATTCTAATTTTAATTTTCTTTCAGTTTTTCCAACATACACAATGCCACATGGGCATTTTAAAAGGTAAACTACATTCATTGTGTCGCATGTGGCCGTGGCCTTGAGTTTGATGTTTTGACCTTCCCTTGGGTGGGTTAATATTGCTCCTGTGATATTATTGCAGTTGCTGCAATTATGGCAGGGAATGGATCCTTTGAATGTTAGTTTGTCATCCGTCATTTTGTATTTTAGCATTTCACCCATGTGTTTGTTCCTAGTGTAGGCAAAAGTTGGTAATTCTTTAAATGCATCTACGGTTAACATGGGCCAATAGCGTTTGATGATGCGCTTCATTTTCAGGCTAGCTGTTGAGAATTTTTATGCCATAACTATGCGATCCTTTTAAATGACTGTTGATCTTAGTAATAGGTCTTTTCTGTTACGCTGTTGGCATCTTTGTTCAGCATCCTGTAACACTTTTTTGGGATAACCTCTTTGTTCAAAACGTTCCATCATTCCTTGTAATCGAATTACCCTGGTCTGTGGATTGGAAACTATACGTTTGACTCGTAACATTTGTGAATAGGGCAAATGTTGCTTTAGAGAATCCAGGTGAAAGCTAGCAAAATGCAATGTCTTGTTCCGGTCGGTAGGTTTCCTGTATATGTCTGTCTCTAATTTGTTGTTTGTGGTGGTTATTTGAACATCCAAGAATGTGATTTGTTTATCTTGTACATCATATGTGAATTGTATTCTTTCATTTATTTTGTTCAATTCACTCAGTGCTTCAATCAAAATGGGTTCTGGACCACTCCATACGACAAATATGTTGTCAATGTATTGCAGAAATATTTTGCTGTGTTTATTCCAAGGGCTTTTAGCTCAAATGTGATCTTGTTCGAATTTGTTCATGAACAAACTAGCATACGCCGGTGCAGCGCAATTGCCCATTGATGTACCTGTGGATTGTAAGAACCATTGGTTTTTCCAAGCAAAGTAACTTTGAAACAACGTAAATTGTAGTAGTTTCATTAAAAAGCCTTGCGTATCAAAATTAATGTCAGAATGCAACAGTGCGTGTTCTGCTGCTTCCATCCCTAGTTCATGTGGTATTGGGGTATACAATGACTTTACGTCTATAGTACTCATGAAAATGGTTTCATTTGCATCAATTTTAATGCTCTGTAATTTATTCAAAAAGTCGGTAGTTTCCTTCACAAGAGTTTGCATCTTAAACACCAAGGGTTGTAGATATCGATCAATGAATTGACCAATAGGCTCATGTAGACTTCCTTTTGTTGATACTATTGGTCTGAACGGTGGGCGTATGGGGTCCTTATGTATCTTAGGAACCATGTAGATGGTTGGACTCTTGGGTATTCCTTGATAAGAAATGTTTTGCTTCTATCATTAATTACTCCTTTATCAAAGGCCTGTTGAATGAGTTCTTTCAAAATGTTGTGGAAAGCTTCTGTGGGATTCACATTCATTTCGATGTATGTTTCATCCGAGAGATGTTTAATGACTTCTGTTTCATATACAGCCGTATTCAAGATAACTAACACTCCTCCCTCATCTGCCTTTTGGCACATTATATTTGGGTTGCTGGCTATTTTTTTTATGATGCCAAGTTCTTTTTGTGTTCGGTTAGTCTGTGTTTTTCTGTTCAGGTTTAATTTTAACAGGTCTTGTTTCACTAAACTCTCGAACGTGTCCAATGTCTTATGGCTGATAGGTGCCATATATGAGCCTGGGGGTGACAATCCTCTTAGTTGATCTGGTTCTGTGTTGGTCTGTGGTGTCAGTATGTTATCAACATAGTTGCGTAATCGTAATTTTCTCATGAGCTGAAAAAAACTCACTTCAAGTTCCAGATGGTTGGTGTTAGTTGTATGTACATATGATGTTCCTTTTTGTAATGTTTGTATCTCAATATCGCTGAGATGTTGATCCGATAAGTTTATAACCAGATTCATGTTATGGTTTATTTCTTGCCTTTGTCTTTCTTGCCACCCGTAGTGCTTCTCGTGTTTGGTGTATTCTTTTTCTCTTCGTTGACTCCTCCCGAGTTGCCTTTTTGTGAAGGACCTTCCTCTAAAAAAGGCTGTCCTGATTTCTGTGCTTGGGCTGTACTTTGTGCGTGTTCAGATGTTAATGGTACATCCGATCTAGTTGGTCTTTGGGTGGTATCACTGTCCAATGATGACTTATTATAATTGTTGAGGTAGATCGGCATCAAAAAGTGTTTGATGTAATCTAGAAAGGAAAAATTTCCTTTTTTGAGTCCCCTCACTCACCAGGGTTTCCCCACGGTGACATGCTTCATCATAGGGGCCATCCCAACACGCTGCGGGTTGAGGCATGCTGCGACTTGCGAAAATACGTAGGAGCACTTTAGTGAGGATCTATGTGTAGTGTAGTGCTGTGTGGGGAGTGATCTAAAAATATCTAACTAGTGGGCGGAATTATTTTTATTCTTGCTCCTAGTTGATATATTAAAAGGTGGGGTGGGTCTCTATGTTGTAATTTGGCAGCGATTAGGTTCGCATTAGCGGAAGCCATCCTGTATATAGAGACTATCTTGACCCTTGACCCGGTCGCTCCACTACCGCACGGCCCCGTGTGCCCGGATTCTGCTGCCGCTGCCTGCTTGGCCCTCTTGCTGCCGCCTCTCCTTAGGGCCCCTGCTTTCCAGGCTTGCCCTCGCTCTCCAGGCTTGCCCTCGCTCTCCCCCGCTCTTTCCAACCCCCCCTCTGCTCTCCGCCGCTGCTCTCCTGCGGCCCCGCCCCCTTCTCCTCTCTCCCGCTCCCCATTCGCCGTCCCGCTCCCGCCTCCCAGCTGCTCCTCCCTCCCACTTCGCAATAAATGGCGTGGACCAAGCGTACGCGCAGCAGCCACGCGCAGCGGGCGCGCCAAAGGCAAGCCCGTCTGCGACCGCGCCCAGCGCCAGAACCCCTGGACCCCGCCGGAGCCAGCCCACCCGACTGAGCTAAGACGACGCCACCCTCCACGCACTCAACTCCGTCTGACATCCAGCCTGCTACCAAGCCACCCCGAAACGCACCCACGGAGCCTTCCCCTGTCACGCCTGTTACTTCACCTGCACTCGGTCCTGCACCGCGCCAGCCAAAACAGCCGCCAACAACAACCACCTCAAGTGCATCCTGCTCAACACCCGCTTCATCCACAGGCACGCCGTCGAACTATGGGACCTCCTGGACAAAACGGCACCAGACGTCGCCTTCTTCTCGGAAACCTGGATGAACGCCTCCTCAGCACCTGCCATTGCCATCCCGGACGGCTACAAGATCATCCGGAGGGACCGCGTCAACCAGACCAGAGGAAGCATCGCCATAGCCCACAGAAACACTATCCGCATCACGACCAACACTGACGACACCCTCGCCACCGCAGAGCACCTGCACTTCCAGATTCACACTGACCCCAAGACCACCCTCAGAGGAACCCTCATCTACAGACCCCCGGGACCACGCTCACACTTCAGCAAGGCCATCGCAGACTTCATCAGCCCTCTCGCCCTCGCCTCCGACTACATCCTCCTAGGAGACCTCAACTTCCACCTGGAGAACGACCAGGACAACACCACCGCCCTACTAGACAACCTCGCCAACAGCGGATTCAAGCAACTGGTCAACACCCCCACCCATTACGCCGGCCACACGCTCGACCCCGTCTTCTCCTCCAGCAACCACATCTCCTTCAGCCACACCACCGAGCTCCACTGGACCGACCACAGCTGCGTACACTTCAACTTCAGGAAAACGACCCACCACTGCCCTCAACAAACCCCCCGAAGATGCTGGAGCAAAATCACCACCGACCGACTCACCACCTCCTTGAGCCTAAACCCTCCCACCAACACCACAGACCCCAACAAAGGAGCCCGCAACCTCACACAGTGGATCACCGACTGCGCAGACACCCTTGCTCCACTGAAAACCCCTCCCAGCAACCTCAACAGCAAGAAAGCCGCGTGGTTCACCAATGATCTCAAAGACTCCAAGAAATCCTGCCGTGACCTCGAGTAAGCCTGGCGCCACAACCAGTCAACGGATAACATGACAGCCCTCAAGAACGCCACCCGCAAACACCACCAGCTGATCCGCACCACCAAAAGGTCATCCTTCAGAGAACGACTGGACAACAACACCCACAACAGCAAGGAACTCTTCAACGTCGTGAAAGAGCTCTCCAACCCCAACGCCAGCAACCACGACATCACGCCTTCTCAAGACCTCTGCAACTCTCTGGCCACCTTTTCTCATCTTAAGATCGGACATACACGACAGCTTCGGCGCTCAGAACTCGTACCCCACCACCGAACCTACACCCCCCACCACCACCCTGTGCGCCTGGACTCAGGTCAGCACGGAAGATACCACCCACACGATGAACACCATCCACTCGGGCTCGTCAGCCGATCCCTGCCAACACCACATCTTCAACAAAGCCGACTCCATCATCGCACCCAAACTTTGGGACATCATCAACAACTCCTTCATATCCGCCACCTTCCCGGAGAGCTGGAAGCACGCAGAGATCAGCGCCCTCCTGAAGAAACCCACTGCAGACCCCTCAGACCTCAAGAACTTCCGCCCCATCTCGCTCCTCCCCTTCCCTGCAAAAGTCATCGAGAAAACCGTCAACAAACAGCTGACAGCCTTCCTGGAGACTAACGGCTCCCTCGACCCATCGCAGTCCGGATTCCGAGCGAACCACAGCACCGAGGCCGCCCTCATCGGGCCACCGACGACATCCGGACCCTGCTGGACAACGGAGAAACCGCCGCCCTCATCCTGCTCGACCTTTCAGCTGTATTCGACACGGTCTGCCACCGCACCCTGACAACCCGCCTCCGCCACGCCGGGATCCAAGGAAAGGCCCTGGAATGGATCACCTCCTTCCTCTCCGACAGAACCCAAAGAGTCCGTCTCCCGCCCTTCCTCGCAGAAGCCACTAAGATCATCTGCGGCGTACCTCAAGGCTCCTCGCTCAGCCCCACCCTCTTCAACATCTACATGAGCCCCCTCGCAGCCATCGCACGCAAGCACAACCTCAACATCATCTCCTACGCCGACGATACCCAACTGATCCTCTCCCTCACCAACAACCCCACCTGCGCCAGAGCCAGCTTCCAGGACAGAATGAAAGACATCACAGACTGGATGAAGCTCAGCCGCCTGAAACTGAACTCAGACAAGACGGAAGTCCTCATCCTCGCCCCATCCATCTCCGCCTGGGACGACTCCTGGTGGCCCCCTGCTCTGGGCCCCCCACCCAAGCCCACGGACCACGCACGCAACCTGAGCTTCATCCTTGACTCCTCCCTCACGATGGCCAGGCAAGTTAATGCCGTTACCTCCTCCTGCTTCAACACACTCCGCATGCTCCGTAAGATCTTCCGCTGGATCCCCACTGAAACCAGGAAAACGGTCACCCAGGCCTGTGCATTTTCTGTATGACCTTATATGTACCTAAAACCAGCATTTTGTACTTGTACCGCCTTCATTTGAGCCCCTGTGTGGGTATAAAAGGACCAAGCACCTTCCATTCAGTGTGCTACGTCATACATTACCGAAGGGTGCTGTGTGAATGTAGTTCCACCTCATGAGGTTTAATAAACTCTGTATTTTCTATTCCAGTTTCTGTGCCAACTTCTTCCTATTGGTCTGAGGACTCTGTGCAGAGAAGTGCGAATCCCTTGCACTGGTAAGCCTTACTGAGGCTCACCACCACATCTAGGTCAATCTGGTTTGCAATGAGTCAGGAGTCCTAGTAGAGTGCCAACATGTTTCGAGCTTACCCCTAAACTCTTCCTCAGGACACCACATGGACCAGCCCTGTGAGTACCACTCCATAAAGTGCAATATATACAGTGAGTATAAATGCTGGTTAATAAGCATTCGCTGAAAAATACGACATTTAATAATGTTCCGTAGTAATATATAATATATAAAAAGAAAAAAGATTAAAAACCACACCCTGCCTGTAGCAGGTCCCTTTGGAAAGACATATTATTTCTCCTTGTGGTGCCTCTGGCAGACGTGTCATGCGTTCAGAAACATAGATCGTGAAAGTGCCTGTAAACAGATGTCATGCGCCCGAGAAACTAAATAGGAAAAAACAGTGTGGTGCGCAGTGTCCCCGTTGTAGTTTTTAAGCGGGGACTTTAAGGAATATTTATAGTTTGTGAAAATCAACACTTAGAAACTTTTCTGGTGAAAACCAGACAATGGATTCCTATGGAAGGAAATACAAGCTACTGGTAAGTACGGTTAGAATTACTTTTCAGGTTCAGTGCTGGGCTAAAAGATGCAGCACTGGGTTCTCTCCTGATAACAGGTAAGTAAATCGGAATTCGTTGTTCGGAGGATTTTAGGTGAATATTTTAAAGTTCGAAAACTCCACACAGAAGAATTTCCAAGTGAAACCAGTCAATGTTAGCCTATGGAAGGAAATTCAAGTTATTGGTAGGTATGGTTAGAATTACTTTTCAGGATCAGTACTGGGCTCAAAGATGCAGCACCAAGGTCTCTCCTGATAACAGGTAAGTAAATCGGAATTCGTAGTACATCCAGTAAGCGCCACAGAGCTGCGTAGCAGAGATGTAAAAAGGGGCTCGGCCTGCACCACCTCTATGCAACGCAGCGTAGTGGCACTTCCTGGAAGCACCTGGTGGGCTGCTTGGCCCCCACGGTCCCTCAGTTTGAAGTGAAATTTTTTCCCCAACTTAATATGCACCACAGGGCGTGTTTGCACACATCACGTCAGGCCCCGTCCCCTCCCTTCACCATTGGTAAACACACCCCGTCACCGTTCTAAGTTGAGAGATTAAGTCCCCTTCAATCCTAAGGGTCCCTAGGGTCAAACTAGCCCACTAGGTACCTTCAGTAAGCAACAGAGCTGCGTTGCAGAGAGGTGTATAAAGGGGCGTGGCCTCTGAACACCTGTCTGCAACACAGCTCCCTGGCGCATACTGGAGATACCTGTTCAGCTAATTGGCCCTCAGGGACCCTCGGTATTGAAAGAGAATTAATTCCCCAACTTAAAACGCGCCACAGGGCACGTTTGCACGTGGTGAATGAAGGGGGTGTAGCCTGACGTGATATGTCTGCTAACACGCCCTGTGGCGCTTTTTAAGTTGGAGAATTAATTCCCACCAGGTACCTCCAGTATGCACCAGGAGGCTGCGTTGCAGAGAGGTGTTCAGAGGCCACGCCCCTTTTTACAACACTCTGCAACGGAGCTCCGTGGCGCTTACTGGAGGTACCTGGTGGGCTAGTTGGCCCCTAGGGACCCTGAGAATTGACAAGGAATTAATTCCCCAACTTAAACCGCACCACAGGGTGTGTTTGCACGCATGTGGACTCAGGCCCCGCCCCCTCCCTTCACCACTGTGCAAACGCGCCCCGTGGCACGTTTTAAGTTGGGTGATTAACTCCCCTTGAATACTGAGGGTCCCCGGGGTGCAACTAGCCCACCAGCCACCTCCAGTAAGCTCCAGAGAGGTGTAAAAAGGGGTGTGGCACACACTGGAGGTACCTGGTGGGCTAGTTGGCCCCAGTGACCCTCAAGATTGAAGAGGAATTAATTCCTCAACTTAAAACGCACCACAGGGCAGTGGTGTTTGGGTAGTGTAGGGGATCGTGCTGGGGTAGAGTTTTAGGGCTTAGGTTAGCGCAGTGGTGTTTGGGTAGTGTAAGGGGTCGTGCCTGGGGTAGTGTTTTAGGGTTTAGGTTAGCGCAGTGGTGTTTGGGTAGTGTAGGGGGTCGTGCCGGGGGTAGTGTTTTAGGGTTTAGGTTAGCGCAGTGGTGTTTGGGTAGTGTAGGGGGTTGTGCCGGGGGTAGTGTTTAAGGGTTTAGGGTATCGCAGTGGTGTTTGGGTAGTGTAGCGGTCGTGCCGGGTGGTAGTGTTTTAGGGTTTAGGGAGGCGCAGTGGTGTTTGGGTAGTGTAGGGGGTCGTGCCGGGGGTAGTGTTTTAGTGTTTAGGGTAGTGCAGTGGTGAATGGGTAGTGTATGGGGTCGTGCTGGGGGTAGTGGTTTAGGGTAGCGCAGTGGTGTTTGTGTAATGTAGGGGTCATGCTAGGGGTTGTGGTTTAGGGTAGTGCAGTGGTGTTTGTGTAGTGGGTCATGCTGGGGGTAGATTTAGTGTTTAGGGTAGTGCAGTGGTTTTTATGCAGTGTAGGGGTCGTGCTGGGGGTAGATTTAGAGTTTAGGGTAGTGCAGTGGTGGTTGTGTAGTGTAAGGGGTCATGCTGAGGTAGTCTTAAGGTAGTACAGTGGTGTTTGGGTAGTGTAAGGGGTCATGCTGGGGTAGTGGTTTAGGGTAGTGCAGTGGAGTTTGTGTAGTGGGTTGTGCTGGGGTAGTGTTTTAGGGTAGTGCAGTGGTGTTTGGGTAGTAGAGGGGGTCGTGCGGGGGTAGATGTAAGGTTTGGGGTAGTGTAATGGTGTTTGGTTAGTGTAGGGGATCTAGCGGGGTAGTGCAGTTGTGAATGGATAGTGTAGGGGGTCGTGCTGGGGGTAGGTTTAGAGTAGCGCAGAGGTGATTGGGTAGTGTAGGGGGTCGTGCTGGGGGTAGTCTTTTAGGGTTGAGGGTAGTGCAGCGGTGTTTGCGTAGTGTAGGGGGTCGTGCTGGGGTTAGATTTTGAGTTTAGGATGGTGCAGTGGTATTTGTGTAGTGTAGGGGGTCGTGCAGGGGTAGTGTTTTAGGGTTTAGGGTAGTGAAGTGGTGTTTGGGTAGTGTAAGGGTCGTGCTGTGGTAGATTTCGTTTTTAGGGTAGTGCAGTGGTGTTTGGGTAGTGTAGGGGGTCGTGCTGGGGGTAGATTTAGGGTTTAGGGTAGTGCAGTGATGTTGGAGTAGTTTAGGGGGTAGTGCTCACCAGGGAGGTAACTGGAAGTCTACTGCTGGTATTGAAAGTGATTGCTCAGTCTGCAGGTCAGAATTTCCGAATTAAATAGAGGATTTGAGATCTCTTAAAACATGCCCTAATTTTTCTTTCTACAGCGCTAACCATAATTTCTAGGACAAAATGAATCGCCTTATTTTATTCCTTTTTAAATTAAATGTTTAAGTGTTACCAGTTTATTCCAATCAAGATGGCTTCAGGTGTGCCATAATTTTGTCATAAGTAAGACTGTTAGTGCACTAGTTGTTCTTTAGAACACTCTGGGTAGCTGCAGTAGAACACAAACCAATCAACTGCCACGCTGCTTCTGTTGAAATATAACAGGAAGTAATTTGAGATCTCACTTAAAACATGTCCTAATTTTTCTTCCTACAGCACTAACCATAATTTCTAGGACAAAATGAACCCCCTCATTTTATTCCTTTTTAAATTAAATGTTTTAAGTGTTACCAGTTTATTCCAATCAAGATGGCTTCAGGTGGGCCCTAATTTTGTCAATATTAAGCCTGTTAGCGCTCTAGTTGTTCTTTAGAACCCTCTGGGAAGCTGCAGTAGAACACAAAGGAATCAACTGACACTCTGCCTTTGTTGGATGTACATGATTTACTGAGAATGTCAGACTTCATTCTCAAATGACTGAGAAAGATAATGCGAATTTACAGAAAATATGCTCTCATTTTAGCTTCTGGAGCACCTTCCAAACCTCTAGGGGACAAGCATGAGAAAATAGTTCTCACACACGATTCATGATATCCCAGCAGAAGGCTTTTTCACATGGTAAAATCACCTTAGAACACACCACAATTCCTAAAATGAGTATGGTACCATCAACAAATGATTTATAATGTAACTAAAGTCTTAAAACCTTCTATTAACTACAAAGCTTTTTAATGAGGTGCTATCATGTATATTGGTCCCAAGATGGCTGCCAATACTTCTTGGATGTAGTGCTGACAGCCAATCAGATCTCACAATGAGATGTGTTAGGCTCTGCCCAGATATATATGTACTTTTTTCCATTAATATCTAAAAATCTACTGAACAGATTGACACCATTTAAGCAAAAGGCACGAGTCTGAACTAAGGACTACCTCTTTGCCAAATTTGGTGTAATTCCGTTCAGCAGTTCGGGCTGTAGCTGCGGCAAAAGGTTCCTATGGAAAATTGCATGGGGAAAACACGTTTGGGACCCCCTTTTTTTCCTCGGCCCCCGCTTCATGAATTACCCCGAGACTTTCAGGATTGGAGCGGAGCGAAACTGGCCATTAGTTTTGAACATTTTGCGACCGCCAGTAGGATATATATATATCTCCAGTCAAAAAGAGTTACCCCTACGGAAGAGCCCACGATCACGTAAGTGTTGCTTGAATAATTTAATGAAGGCTGCAACGTGCGAAGT
This sequence comes from Lissotriton helveticus, assembly GCF_964261635.1. Classification (NCBI taxonomy): domain Eukaryota; kingdom Metazoa; phylum Chordata; class Amphibia; order Caudata; family Salamandridae; genus Lissotriton; species Lissotriton helveticus. The sequence continues at coordinate 634,537,304 of NC_136068.1, read as the reverse complement.
CTAGTATTCCATGCATAATCTTTCAAAGTCTTTAAAGCCTGACGCGTTTCGTGATCCAATCACTTCTTCAGAGGCTTCATATATATATATATATGTCTTGCACGTCCGTCCTGGGTGTAGTTATTCTGAATGCTAAATTGCCTCTCGAGTGCCCATCCTTTCTGAGTTTTAGCCACCTTGTTCACTTGTGCAGCCTTCCCCCTTTGAATTCCTTTTCTCCTCTGACTTGCTGTGTGATCTTGGGCAGCGCTGTGCTCCTCTTTCTGATTACGTATTCTACTCAGTCGCCAATCCTTGCCAGAGTCCCAGACTTTGTTCCAGACATAATCCTAGACAGTCCCCGACAATCAGAATGAGTAGAAAGGGTTTTAAGAGAGTTGGTATAAATGACAGAATGAATGTCAGTGAGCAAACGTGAGTGAGAATGTGAAGTTATGTGATGCTTGCAAGTTTGTTGTTGGCGCTGACACCCTGAAGGTAATTATTCTCAGAGACATCCAGGGCAAAATACTGGGACTGGCATACTTGCAGCAATTCCCAACATGAAACACCTGTAAAAACTTTTGACACTTGCACACTGGGGTTAATCTTTGGCATAACGGGCATCACTAGTTCTGGCACACTAGACAGACTCTCCAGGATATCGCGATTTGCCGCGAAATCGGCACTTTTCTAAAAATGCCGCGATTTTTACAAAGGTGCCCGCGAAATCGGCACTTTTTGTAGAAATCGCTGCTTTTTACAAAAGCCGCGGCTGACTCGGGCATACGTTGACCTTCCGCATTAACCTTCTTCTTTCCATTCCGCGCCTAATCCTTGATGCTGAAATTTCCTGTCACGGCGCATAGGTCGTGGCCTTAACTGAGCATCTATAAGAAGTGACTTAAATTGAAAGACGCTTCTTTTCCGTCGGAGATGCAAGCCTCCCCCTGGTAATTGCCCGTACTTTAATGAAGCCCTGGACTTCTTAATGACAGCTGAAATGGGACCCAGCAGGTGGTACTGTGAAGCATGGCATTAAATCAGCATGGCTCACCAGAGAGCCCACCGGGAGCCAAGGACCGCGGACCGCCCCAAGAAGCGGCTGTAAATCAGCCTTTCGCATGACTGCATATAACACGGGGAGGCTAACGCTTTCCCTAAACTGCTCACATTAACACATACGTACCACTCTGCACGAAGCCAGGGTGCTGGCCTATCATAAGAAACATACCTCTGGCTGCACCGTAGACATGAGGTCACCGCCCGAAGTGTGGCAAGCACCTCTGTGCATTTCCTGCTATGCAAATGTGCTGGATTCTTGTCATGCAAGACGAGGCCATCAATTAGACATTACAAGAGGTGATAATTGCTGCCTAGACGCTTCGACGCCTCGTTGAGGTAGTAAGCGCTATATTTATCCAATTACAATACACTACCATGCACCTATGTTGCTGCTTGCAACTACTGTGATTTTATCAGCCTGGCTGTTGGTGATTTAAAAGTCTGTATACTTTTGGCTTTTGTTCGATTCGGTAGCTGGTTATCTGTATTTGTTATGTTATGTTATGTTATTGTTTTTTGTTGTGCGCACAGCTACTCCAGCTAAGGAGCGTCCTGGCGCATTTGACAAGGAGGAACATAACACAACAGATGGAAGCGGGCTACTAAGAGGGGACCACACTAAATGAAAAGCTCATCAAAAATAAGCTGGGGACTGAAAAGAGGCAACTAAAACAGGAAAGTTTAAGGCTTTCCGGAAAACCAAAGGATCCTCCAGCAGACGGATTTCCATCGGAAGAGAGTTCCACGCTAGTGCCGCCTTTACACAGAAGGAGCGTCCCCCCATACGGCAAAGCCTGTATCTGGGGACTACCACAAAGGCCTGGCCTTGAGAGCGGAGGGTGCGGGTGGGGACATAGAAGGAAAGGAAGCGAGACATGATCTCAGGGCCTATGCCTCTCAGAGTCTTAAAAGTCAAACATAGGACCTTAAAAAGAATACGCTTCCTCACTGGGAGCCAGTGTAAGGAGCGAAGAACACTCGCCACCGAACAAAATCTGGGCAGGCCGACAATCGCTCTGGCCGCAGCGTTTTGCACCCTTTGCAGGCGAGTGAGCTCAGCCTGATTGGCCCCAGCCAGAAGAGAGCTAGCATAATCCAGGCGAGAGATAACAGTGGCCTGGATCACTAGCTGTCTGGTTGGGGCATCAAAGTATTTGAGGACAGGTCTTAAGCCTCTCAGCAGACCAAAACAGCAGGCAGCTGTTCTTTTAGTGTGTCCTACAAAGGTGAGACCAGCATCCAACCAGACTCCCAAGTTTTTCAACTCCGACACCGGAGTCGGGGTTGGTCCCAGCTCTGATGGCCACCAATGGTCACCCCAAAGTTCCACTCCCCTTCCGACAATCATAACCTCTGTCTTGGTGGCATTCAGCTGGAGACAGTTCCCCGTCAACCAGCTAGCCACCGCCTTCAGTCCATCCTGAAACCTGGGGGCATCTAGTTCCGCATCCCCGCTGAGAGTAACCGCTAGCTGAGTGTCGTCGGCATATGAGACCAAAGTTAGGCCCCACTGCCTGGTGACATCAGCCAGCGGTCTCACGTACAGGTTAAACAACGTGGGGCTCAGCGAGGATCCCTGCGGAACCCCCATGGCCAGTGGCTGGAAATTGGACTTGAAGGGAGGGATTTATTTATTTATTTATTTAGGCAATTTTTAGAGCGCGCAAATACCCTTGGGTGTCTCGGCGCTGTAGATGCAGAACTCTCATGGGGAGGGGGTAGGGAGGTTTAGGCAGGGAACAGCCAGGTTTTTAGTTTCTTTCTGAATTTAAGAAGGGTCGGAGCACACTTGATGTGTAGAGGGAGTGTGTTCCACAAAATGGCTGTTGCCACTGAGAAGCGTTTGTCGCCCCAGTTGGCCCTTCTTGTACGGGGGACCATAAGTAAATGTGCTGAGGATGACCGCAAGGTTCTTGTGTGTTCAAGCGGTCGAAAGGCTCTTCTTAAGAATAGGGGTCCGTGATCATGGATAGCCTTATATGCTATGCATAATGCTTTAAATTTGATACGGCTCCTCACCGGCAGCCAGTGCAGCTGTCGGATGTAGGGGGAGACCGATGCAAACTTAGGGATGGATAGCAGTGTCCTGGCTGCTGCATTCTGCACTGTTTGCAGTTTATTGAGGACCTTTTGTTGTGCATTGAGAAACAGTGCGTTGCAGTAGTCAGTTTTGGAGAATACCAGAGTACTGACCAGGGTTTTGCCTGCATGAGGAGGAAGGTATGGGATTAATTTTTTTATCCTTTTTAGTGTGTAAAAGGAAGAAGAAACCACTGCATTAGCATGTTGCTGAAATGACAGCTTGTTATCGAAGATAACGCCCAGGTTGCGTACCTTCGTTACAGGTTCTGGTGGTTGTCCCATCTGGTGAGGCCACCATTGTGGGGACCAGGTGGGTTGAAGCCTCCCGAATGTCATCACTTCTGTCTTATCAGAATTGAGTTTAAGACAGTTGGATGACATCCAGGAGCTTATTGCCATCATTCCCATTTGGAAGTTGGCTGCCACCGAGATTCCATCATTATGTATTGACAACACCAATTGGGTGTCGTCGGCATAAGTAGTCAGGGAGATTCCGCAGGATTTTATGACCCTCGCCAGGTCCGACACATAGATGTTGAATAGTGTCGGACTTAGCGAGGATCCCTGCGGTACTCCACATGGCAGGGAGAAGGTCTGGGATGTAAAATTGCCTAGCTTTACAGTTTGCGGACGGTTTGCCAGAAATGAGGCCAGGAGGTTTTTGGCTTTGTCTGTGATTCCTATGGCCTCGACACGGTCGATCAAGGTGGCATGGTCGACCGTGTCAAAGGCCGCGGATAGATCGAGGAGTATCAGTACTGCGGCTCCTCCGTTATCCATCGTAACCCTAATCTCATCTGCAGCTTTTAGTAAAGCCGTCTCCGTTCCGTGGCCTTGTCGAAACCCAAATTGGGTGTCATCTAGTAGATTGTTATGGTGAATATAGTGTGACAGCTGAGTGTTCATAATCTTTTCAAAGATTTTTGCAGGGAATGGGAGGCAGGCAATGGGCCTGTAGCTGGCAGGCAGGAGAGGGTCTAAGCTGGGTTTTTTGAGTAGGGGTTTGATTATTTGCTTTTTTCCATATTGAGGGGTAGACACCTGATGCAAACATTGCATTGCATATGATGGTTAGAGGTGGAGCAATGACTTCCGGGATGAGGTTAAGGATACTTGGAGGGCAAGGGTCCAGAGGTGAACCAGATTTGGTTCGAGCGATCAGGGGAAGGGTGATTTCGCAGGTGGTAGGTTCAAAAGCTGCGAATATGGGGCCAGTATCGGCGATCGATTGAGGGGGAGAGCGCACTACATCAGGTGTAAACGTATTAAAAATGGCTCTGACCTTGTCCTCAAAGAATTTTGCCAATGAATCAGAGAGGGCTTGGGATCCCTCTGACTGGGGGGCAGGTGGGCTAGACAGGTAAGTTACTACTTGGAATAATTTCCCTGAGGAATTTTTTGCCTGATTAATTTGGTTTGTGTAATACGTGGTTTTCTCTGTTTTAATGATTTTTTTATAGTTAGAGAGAGCGCTTTTGTAAGTGATCTTATCAGACGTATTAAAGTTACGGCGCCACTGCCGTTCGAGGTTTCTGCAGTGCTGGCGCTGGAGTCTGAGTGATTCAGAGAACCAAGGGGCTGAAGGAAGTTTTCTACTCCGATGGGATGATTTGAAAGGTGCTAATTTATCGCAGGCTTCAATCAGATTGTCCATGTAAGTATCTGATGCTGCTATGGGATCATGCTCATTAGATAATGGGCTGTCCTGTATCATCTGAGTGAGACGTTCAAGATTTAAATTTTTCCAGTCTCTGAATTTGGTGGGAGGGGGAAGAGGCAAGCACGGGGAAGTGGGTTTAGTGGGAATAGAGAAGCATATTGCTGAGTGGTCTGTCCAAATTAAAGGGAAGACCTCGGTGATGGAGATTTCAGGGTGGTTGGTGAATAATCCATCCAACGTATGTCCTGCTTTGTGCGTGGGTTTATTAACAATTTGTGTGAGTCCGGCTGTCTCTAAATCTCCCAGGAGCGTTATGGTGTCTGGGTCATCTAAAACTTCGAGATGAAAGTTTAGATCACCTAAGATGGTAAACTGTGGTGATCCAATTGATATCTCGATTATATGATCCAAGCGTGCTAGAAATTTGGCTCTGGATCCTGGGGGGCGGTAGATCAACATACCTTTGAAAGTGGCTTTACTGGATAAGCCTATTGAAAAGAGAAGGGCCTCGCATTCAGGGTATGTTGTGTCTGCTGTAGTTATCGTAAGGTGATTTTTGTAAATTATTGCGACTCCTCCACCCTTCCTTATCGGTCTGTCTAACTTACACACGCAATAATTGTTAGGCGTGGCGTCTCTGAAGTCCGGGCCAGAGGCTTCGTCTCCCCACGTCTCGGTGATGAATAAAATATCTAGATGTTGCGATTCTATGAAATCTGCGATTTCAAATTTGTGTTTCGGCAGTGATCTTACATTTATAAGTGCTGCTGACACTAGTGGCGAAGGTGTAGGGTGAGGGGTAGATGGCGTCTCAGTACAGGTAGGACACTTAAGAGGTCCGATCCTGGGATTGTTGTAGTAGAATTTAGGTAAGGAGTGGGACAACCTACTTGTTTGCTTGATGCTGAGCAGTTGGTCCGAAGTATACATTATTGATGAAGAACTGATGCCGGGGTAGGAGAGTGATGGATCAGGGGGGGTGGCCCTGTGCCCGGTCTCGGCGCGGACGAGCGCAGACGAGCTTGCCTTATGCGCGCCTTCGGCGCGCAATCGTCGCGCCCGCTGCGCTCGTCCGCTGCGCTTCCTGGGGAAGCACATGATATATACACATGTAAGTCAGGGCGGGGGGCGTGGCCTCCAAGGGGGCGTGGCCTGCGGGCCGAGCACGGCGCCGATCAGGAGCTGATAACGAGAAAGCAACTGGCGTTACCCCGCTTTCTGCAGTTTCTTAAAGGTAGGTGTGAGTTAAAAACACAGTATCAACAATATTTAAAAGATAGCCTAACTCCCGGCTTCCGCCTCAGGAGTGCTGCATCAGAAAAATGGATGGCAACACAGAAGGAACGATTGCCGAGGTAGGAGCGGAACCACTGTAAGGCCTGGCCGCCGACACCAATCTCCTCGAGCCGATGCAGGAGGATACTGTGGATACTGTTATAGACACCTGTTTATTAAGACGCTGCAGCCTCGAGGTTTCAAAAAATCAATTGTGGCCTATCACTAAGGTCATTCAGTGCCCCTTTCTGAGATGGCATCAAGGTCAAGGAGCATGTCCCTAACTATAATCAAGAGTGTTTCTATGGAGGAATGCTTACATTAGTATACATACATAGCTTCATGTTGTTAAATAACTAAAAAAAGGAAGATATCTGTGTTTGTTGTAGGAAAAATGGCCAAATAAAATGCAGCAAAATTGCCGCTAAATTTCCATATTTGTGCCGCTAAATTTCCATTTTTGTGCCGCTAAATTTGCTACTCCATGCCGCTATATCCTGGGGGGTCTGACTAGAGAATTCATAACATAGGGCACACATTGAAAATACGGACAAACCGGAGGAAATTCTTGGCATGTGGACCACAGTGGCAAAATACAGGTGCTAGCACATTGGAGGACATTGTTGGCACAAAGGTAGACAACCTGGCAAATGGGAGTGTGGCAACCATGAAAAAATGCAGGCGGGGACATACTGCGTTAATTTTTTACATAAAGGGCACCTATGGCATATAAACAGCATAAATTAGAAAATTATGTCACTGGCACCCTTTGTCGCTTTTTTCCCTTTTTTTTTTTTTTTAATAGAAAGGGGTATCCGGTGGCACCTCATGACAAAATGCTGGCCCAGGCACAATGAAGGTAACTTTTGATATAAGGGGGCATCAATACCCATTTTAATAAAATAGGGTAAACTCCTGGGTAACACCAGATTTTATTGGCTTCGTACACCATGACAGAATTTAAATATTTAAGAAAGGCGACAGGGATAGTCCACAGTTATCGCCCCATATCCTTAATAGATGTCTCAGCGAAGGTCTTGGGGCGGGTGATTTTAAACAGGGTGATGGAGTGGGCAGAGGATAAACACATTTTTACGGATGCCCAATATGGGTTCCGCCCAGGGAAATCCACCATAGACCAATGCCTTAACTTGTATCTCATTACAGCAAAATAAATAGTAGCCAAGTCAGGGGTGTTATACCTAGCCTTTAAGGACCTCACTGCGGCCTTTGACCGTGTGACCCGTAGCAAACTGTGGGTAATCATGGGCGAACTTGGGGTGGACCCGGCAATAAAAAACATTCTTCAAACACTACACTCCAAACCTAGAGCTGCTATTACATACACGCAGGAAGGGAAGGTAACAGACTTTTTATATGCTCAACTGGGGTCAGACAAGGATGCATACTAGCACCATTTCAGTTTACTATAAACATTAACAGCTTGGATTCCACTTTGACAGTCATTAAAGCAGACCCGCATAGAATAGGTGCTAGAGCGGTACAGGTCCTGCTCTACGCAGATGACGCAGTGCTCCTTGCCCGCACCCCAAACGGCTTGCAGCTTTTAATTATTGGTTTTGTGAAGTTTATGGGAAACCCGGACATGTCCCCCAATCTTTCAAAATCATATGTTATGGAAATGGGGAAGAAGCCAATTAAATCTTATAATAACACCATAGGCTCTCACACTCTAGGCAAAGTTCCAGCTTTCGCATATTTGGGCATGTTTTTTGACGGCCATTTGAATTTTAAACATTTACTGGAGGAGAAGTGCTTGGCCTTGACTAGATCCACAGGTTTCATTGCAAATTTTGCACAAAGGTTAGGATGTTGGACACCGGGCATGAGTTTAAAGTTATACAATTTAATCTGTTGCTCAAAGGTTTTATACGGGAGCAAGGTGTGGGGATTCGCCAAGGTGAATAACTTGCAAAGGGAAGAGAATAAATATCTGAGGTGTCTATTGAAGGTCCCTCATAGTACCCCGGCATTTGGTGTTCACGAAGAACTGGGGACAATTATATTTCTGACCTGGTTGCAGTTAAGCCCCTTCTATGTTGGCTGAAGGATTGGACAAATGCAGGGGCGGGTCTGACAAGGCTGGTAATCCAGGATTCTCTTTCCCTAGACCATGCGTTGAAATTTCCCTGGATAAAATCTATATCAGGGATAATTTTCCAATTTAGGGCGTGCAGACTTATTCACTAAACCGGACAAAATAATAACTCGCCATAAGGCTGTCAAAGATTTGTTTATGAAGTTTACTATGGCACAACGCGAAGCCACTGAACTCGCTAAACACACGGTGAGAGACCACATTTTAGTTAAAACAACCCAGGGTATAGAACCATATTTAACACTATTGACAAGTGCACGGGATAGACTTTTAATTACGTCTTTTAGATTACATTTTTTTCATCATTTATTGGCGGTACTGGCAGGTTTCAATATGAACCCAGAAGAGAGAGGGCCCTGTGGCTGTGATAATAGGTCTCCACAGGATACCCTGCATCTAGTTCTTCTGTGCCTGTATTACGCCTACCCTAGAAAAATGTTTTTGAAGGGCCTGTTAAGAAAAGCTAGATTTAGGCAGGCATACATAGCTTTGTTTTTAAAATTGTCGTCGGATGTTTTTACACTTTTTTGTGTGTCCAATTTTTAAGAGCTGCTTTAAAGCTAAGAACCACGAGGGGGGACTGAAGTCCAGAGGCATTTTTGCCACTCCCTCGTACAATTTAGGGGTAATGGTTATAGTAGATCATTCACGCCTCTAGCTTTAACCTTTTCTCTAATGTGCCTATATGGCGAAGGATTGGTATTTATAGGCAGTGATCCAGGAGGGAAATAGATTGTACATAAAAATAGTTAATCGTGCATGTGGCAACCCTCTCATAGTTTGTTTAAGCGGTGAGTAACTGTTCTGTTGTAATGCACCTCTTATAGTTATTTCTTGTATGCTGAGTAAGAAAAATAATCATGTATTTTTGTGATTTTTTTATTGAATGAATTGTTATTTATATGCTTTTATGATTGGTTTTCAAATCGAATAAAGTTTATGAATGAAAAAAAAAAAAATACAGAATAATGAGTGCCTATGGTTTTTGACCATATTTATGTGAAAATTGAGCTATAAAATTCTCTATTTCGGGGGTGTGGCCAAGATGGCGGCGGCGTAGGACGTGTCTTCGGTCCCTCCGGCGCCACAAACTTCTTAGCTTTGTTTAGCCCCTTCTAATGCGCCCATCCACGCTTGAAATTGTACCTGGGAGGCCCCAGGTGCTGTGTGGCGGCGTCCGGCACCTTTATTCTATCGTGTGGCCGGAGTGAGGAGGAGCAGCGATGGTAGGCCTAAGCGGGAGACGAGCCGGGGTCGCCGTCGGATGCCAGTGCTGAGTGACGGAGGAGAGGTGCGGCCTGCCCCGGGACGCTGAAGCGGCAACAGCGGAGGTGCTGGAGACTGTAACCGGGCGCCTCGCAGCAAGGGGCCGCAATCGACCTGGCGCGGCCCCAAGGCCGGAGTATTCTGAAGGTGCCTGGGCCTGGCGACATCCCGCAGCAGGCTGGGGGCTTTGCTGCCGCCCACCGCGGCCTGCAACATTTGAGGGCAGAGAGTGCGTGGAGGCCATTGGGAGGCCCGCGCTGGCCGGTGTTCTCCGGCGCGAATTTGCAGTCTGCCTGGAGCCGCTGAGAACGTGAGGAGGGAGGAGCGGCCCGGGAGCGAGAGGCCGTGCCCCGGCCCTAGCGGTCCCCTGGAGTGCGGTGGAGCTGTTCAGATCAACGGGGCCTAGACGGAGGTGCTGAGAGTGGCGGGCTGCCAACGCAGGGCGGCTGCGGTGGTTGAGATCCCTGCTTTGCGGGTGAGTGCGGTTTCGCTCTCCTGCCTGCACCGGTGAAGGTGAGAAGCGCGTGGGTGGCCCCTGAGGGGTAGCAGTCTCTCGGTCCGCGTTTCGGCGGATGGGGAAGCTTGGAGGAGAGTGCGACTGAGTGGAGGTCGGAGTCTGTGGCGTGAAGCTTTCCTGGACTCGGGTGGGGTTGGCCATTAGCAGGGCCGGAGATTCTACTTGCTGAAGGTGCCGCTTGGTGTCCCCAACACCCACTACTGTCTGAGCGCGAGTTTCTACTCGGCCCGCGTTTCGGCGGGAACCGCGCACCTGACTGTTGTAAGTCCTGCTGCTTCCACCTCGCGGTGGCGATCTACGGGGCATATCTGCTAACCGAAGGGCCTAGATCTGCTCCCTAATATTGGGGACCGGCTGGACTTGGAAGTGGTGCTGTACAGGCGCTTGGCTACCATTGTGCAGGCTGGTCTGCTTGGTGATACCGCGGAGGGTCCTGAACGGGAGGCGGCAAGGCCGTTGCTTGGCTCTTCGCGGTTGTAGCCCCTTTGGCGAGGCGTGGGGCGGCGGGCTGCTGCGGAGAGGCAGGGTGCGGAGCAATCTGCTGGGTTGGAGCCGGATGTTGACGCTGTTCGGCACCCTAAAGCGTACAGGTGTAAAGTACGAGACACGTCAGTGCCCCCGTTGTGAGCCACCGGCGGAGTTAGAATGGCGACGGCCAGGCCCAAAAAAGATAAGCCTGCAAAGGACAACACTCAGAAACCCTCTCTGCAATCTACTTCGCCGGCCCCTACAAAATCCCCACGTCAGGATGATAATGATGCGCCAGCGACCAAAGCATTCATGCTAGAGTTGTTTGCGGCCATTAAGGAAGACATAACGGAACTACATTCCCAACTGGCCTCGAATATGAGAGAACTGCGACGGGATGTGGACAATGTAGGGGAGCGAGTCGCAACTTTAGAGGAACACGATCTGGGAACAGCAGAGGATATTCACAGGCTGCAACAGGATGTGCTCCGTCTCACGGAACAGAACTTAGACCTCCAGTCCCATGCCGAGGACCTGGAGAACAGGTCTCGGCGCAATAACATTCTGATCAGAGCGGTCCCGTGGAAGGTGCGGACCTGAGAGAGTATGTGGAGGCCCTCTTTAAGCACGTTTTGAATGATGAGGATTTGCAGGAGATCAAAATGGAACCTGTACACCGAGTGGGCTTACCGAGGGGACCCAAGTCCTCTCCTCTGGACATCTTTGTCTGTGTGCATGACTTTCAACTTAAGGAGAGAATCCTGAGACGGGCTCGCGACCTCGTTCCCCTCCAATTCCGGGATCACCACCCAATGTTGTTCCAGGACTTAGCAGCCTCCACATTGCTCAAGCGGAGGGACTTCTGAAGGAGAGAGGTGACGCAGTGGCCTCGGTGACGGACGCTCCCGGAGACGCCTGAGGCTTCCATCCTTTAACTGGGCCTTTTAGGGACTCTGCTTGGCGCCAGAGGGGTCCGGATGAGGACCATCTAAGTCACCTGTGAGTGTCTTTGCCGAAGGGAATGTCCTGTATCAGGAACCGGGTTGGTGGGTTCAGTTTCCCCTTGCCTTTGGGGCCTGTTTGACGGACTATCGTTTATCTCTAATCCTAGTGTTACGTTCTGAGTCTTTTTGATTTTCCTTTTGTTGGGGGGTGGAGGGGAGGGGGGCTAGGGGGTGGGGGGTGGGTAGGGGGGGCTCCGCATCAGCTACAAGGGGGCTTATGGAGACCGGAGAGGTTTGGTCTTCTCCCACAGGAGCGGATGAAGTGTGACTAGACTGATGACTAGAGACCTGAAAGTGGTGAGCCTGAATGTGCGTGGGTTAAATAGTCCGGTGAAGCGAGCTGCGATCCTGTCCCTTCTAGAAAATGCAGATATCGACGTGTGTCTGTTACAAGAAACCCACCTCCTCGCTAAAGATGTCCGACGCATGCAGGACAAGCGTTATCCTTTGCAGCTATGGTCCTCAGGTCCTAACAAGAAGAATGGAGTATTGTTTAATAGTTGTATGCGTTGTAAGGTGCTATCTCAGGTAGCGGACATTAGGGGGAGATTCTTGGCAGTGCGGGTTCAATGGGGTGCGACGACCTCCACGATAGGATCCATGTATGCGCCAAATGCCCAGCAAGAGCCCTTCCTGCGTGCTGCTCTAGCGCAGGTCTTGGTGTCTCCAGATGCGATGATTATGGGGGGAGGGGGGGGGGGGGACTTTAACCTTGTGATGGAGGGGGGGATAGATAGGTCAGAGCAGCGTTCACACCAAACTGGCGCCTGGTCGCAGGAAGGGAGACGGTGGTTAGCTGAGGGAGGGTTGCACGATGTGTGGCGAATTCAGCACCCTCAGGAACGTGATTTTACGTACTACTCCGCAGCGCACAAGACATACGCGCGTCTTGACCACTTTTTAGCTACATCGGCCTTCCTGCCTCTCTTATCTGATGCGACATCACTCCACGCTCTCTTTCCGACCACGCACTTATATCGGTAAAGGTATCGTTCTTGGGTGATAGACCGCCGTCAGCCGGCTGGCGGCTTAGGGACTCCATGCTACACTCGGATGCCGTGGTGACGAAGATTCGGGACACTATTACCCACTACCTTGCAGAAAATTGTGTGGGGGACACAGCACTGGAGTCAATATGGGAGGCCCTGAAGTTAGTGGTCAGAGGGGACTTCATTGCGCTTGCGGCCACATATGCTAAGCTGCGTAGGGAGAAACGCGAGGAGTTGGAGGGGGGAGGTTCGCGGTTTGGAGGCGATTCACAAGAGGACAGGGGCCCCAAGAGTGTGGAGGGAATTAGATACTAAGAGGCGCATGCTTAAACACCTGGACCTAGATAGAGCGGCATATGCCTTGCTGCGTCTGCGGCACAAATTCTATCTCGGTGGTGATAAAGGGGGCAAGATGCTCGCACACAGGCTTCGGGCATGGGTGCAGACCTACGCGATCACTGAAATCAAAGATAGCCAGGCGAACCTCCACACCACTGACTCTGCCATTATTGATACCTTTCGTCACTTTTATCAATCGCTATACACAAGGGAGGGCACCACGCATTAAAACATAGCACAATACCCTCGCCACGTCGCGCATCATTCCCTTCCACCCTGACTCGGTAGCAGCGTTGGACACGGAGATCCGCATAGATGAGGTTATATCGGCCATTTCCAGGCTCAAATTGGCTAAGTCGCCAGGTCCGGACGGGTTCTCCGCTATATTCTACAAAACATTTTGTAGAGAGCAGGCTCCCTTTTTGACCTGTCTCTTCAATTCCTTTCTTGACACAGGGGTGGTTGCTCCGTCCATGACTGAAGCGGCCATAACGGTTATTCTCGAGCCTGGGAAGGAACCAACGGACTGCGGCTCTTATAGACCGATTTCACTTCTTAACATTGATGCTAAATTATTTGCGGGAGTTTTGGCGGCGAGGCTTAGTCCTTTAATGGACTGAGTGATTGAACCTGACCAGACTGGGTTTATGCCAACTAGGCAAGGGGCTGATAACACCAAGAGGCTGCTCCATCTGATGGACCTAGTTCACCGATCTAAGGCCCAGGCTTTTCTCCTGTCTATAGATGCAGAGAAAGCCTTCGACCGTGTGGACTGGGACTACATGTTTGAGGTGCTGAAGGCCTTTGGCATTGGCGGCAACTTTTTACGCTGGGTGCGGTGTCTATATGCGGCGCCCAAAGCGGTGGTGAGGGTGAATGGTTGTAGTCTGCCCCTTTTCCCATTGCTCGAGGTACGCGGCAGGGGTGTTCCCTCTCCCCGCTGCTCTTCGCGCTCTATACGGAGCCTTTTGCCCAGCGCGTTCGTGCCCACGCCACTCTCTCTGTTATCCGCTTTGGGGCTGATGTCCATAAAATAAGTATGTATGCGGATGATGTCATCTTAGCGCTGACTGACCCCCACATTTCCCTACGGTGCTTATCCACTGAGCTCCTTGCCTTTCGCGATGCGGCGGGGTTTAAGGTTAACTTTGCCAAGTCACAAATCCTTAACATCTCGGTGCCAGCCTCCGACGTCGTAGACCTACAGAAAGATTTTGCCTTTCAGTGGGTGCATTTGGATATTACCTATTTGGGAGTGCGTTTGGACCCGACTCTCGCCAAAACCCTTTCTCTAAACAACTCTGCGCTGGTTGAGCAAGTTGCTAAGTCCCTCTCCGACTGGTCTCGTCTTAAATTGGCATGGTTTGGCCGACTAGCTGCTATTAAAAGGACTGTGCTTCCCTGTATACTCTATCTCTTTCAGATGTTGCCCCTGACACCACCGCCGGGCATGTTGAGACGACTGCAGGGTTGCCTTAATAAATTCTTATGGGACAATAAGAGACCTCGCTTTGCGTTCACGGTAACCACCTCTCCAAAAGCAATGGGCGGACTCGGCTTCCCCCTCCTGTCTGCGTATTTCGAGGCGTCCTGTCTTAGATACGTGGTGGAATGGAATAGGCCTATGTCCAGTAAACATTGGCTGTTTATGGATCAGACGGTGGCCGGCTGCAACATTTGGAGGGAGCTTTGGCTGCCGCGCAAATGCAGAGCGTGGGGGTTGTACTCCTCCCCGGTGACGTTCCCGACGCTACGAGCATGGGATGAGCTGGCGCTCCGCAAGGGTTGGACCTCCTTCCCCTCCCCAATGACGCCAATAGTAGATAACCCTGACTTCCCCCCGGGCTGTTCATCCTCCGTCTTTCATCGCTGGCGGGAGAAGGGTTGTAAACGGGTGGGCATGCTTTTTGATTTAGAAGGACTGATTCCGTTCTCGACACTACGAATGGAGTACTTTCCGCTGGGTCCAGAAGATGAGTTCTCTCATGCGCAAGTAGCGCATTGGGTAACCCGGCCGGCTAATGTGGCCTTCATGTCGAGACCGCTGACGGCCTTTGAGCGTTGGCTGGTCTGTAAGAAGGACATTCGCAGCCTTATTTCGGAGCTCTATGCCATGATTCTGCGCAGTCCCTGAACGCAGCGTACAAAGGCACAGGTGCGGTGGGAGACGGAATTGGGGCGCCCCTTATCGGCCAAGGAATGGGAACATGTGTTCTACCGGGCTCATCACATGACCTCTAACACTACAGGAACTGAATCAGCCTATAAAACAGCGACCTATTGGTACTACACCCCAGCGCGCGTTAAAGCTTGGGACAAAGCGAAGTCGGGCCTCTGCTGGAGAGGCTGTGGGATGTCCGGGAACCTACTGCATCTTCTATGGCGGTGCCCGAAGTTGGAACGCTATTGGGCAACAGTCCTTGACGAGCTTGATGCTGCTTTTCAGATCACACTGCCCCGCCTGCCCGAACATACACTGCTGGGGCTTCCCCATCCTAAGTTTTTTCCCTTGCGCTCCCTCAGGGGCAAACAAATAGCGTTGGCTCTATTGGCGGCGCGGCAAGTCCTTTTAGCACAATGGCGTTCCCCGGCACTACCTGATGTGAGGGACTGGTTTCAGCGATTGTGGCACACCCTAGCTATGGAGCACCTTTCCTTGAGTATTGATGGGAAAGGCTCTGAATATGCTACCCTCTGGGTGCCGTTCTTGCAATTGTTATCTAAAGAATTGGGGAAGTGACATGGCCTAAATACCTGCAGATACTACAACTTATTCCCTTGGAACCTGCTGGGGCCTTCCCGCGCACCTGAAGGCCTCCTAGTTGTAACGAACGGAGGGAGTCTGACACATGGGGGACACATGTCGCCTGGCTGAGCTGATGCGGAGGGGGGTGGGGGTGGGGAAGGGTGGACCCAGGAGGGGTGGGGGTATGGGTGGGGGGGGTCTGTTCTTTTTTGCCTTTTTATTTTCTCCCTTAAAAGCGGTTTCTATGCTTCCGGCGAGATGGTGGTGATTCTTCACATACGCGGGGTCGGCCTCCGGGATGTAGACCCAGAAGCTGTGTTATATTATAATGTGCATCCGCCCTGCCGGCGAGTTGATGTAGGCAGCTGGGCTGTGTTATAAGATACTCTAACCGCATAATAATAATAAAAATGTTTGATTCTAAAATTCTCTATTTCACCTCATTCTTTTCAATTTTCTATCCGTAGGTGAGAAACTCCCTAGAAGAAGTCTGGCTTACTTGCTTTACTCACTCATTACAATTCGGGCCAAGTATTTATTATGTCACAGAACTTTTAAAGATAAAGTCAGGAATACATTTAGGTGGTATATAAATAGACAGTTGTGTTATGCTGTTATACTAATCATGCAATTATTATGAAACTTCTGCAATGTCAATTATTGAGATGTTAGGGTCACATGACGCCTTCTTGGAAAAAATCAAGGTCAAAAGTCATGCGATGTCGCTTCTGCTACCCCTGTCATTTAGGTGAATCTATGCCCATGAGTAAAGGGTAAAAAGATTTATTGTTAAGAGTACAAAATGTTTTTTTAATTTGGGATAAATCAGATGAAAGTGAACAAAAAGGTTAGCGGTACTTACTCACATAGCCAAATAAAAAAACTGATGTGCCAAATACCACTGTGTTGCATACCGACACCATGGTGGCCCACTGGCTGCCCTTAAGTGAACTGCTTCTGCCAGCGTGGAAACTATGTGCTTTGATTTTGTTTCGCCTTTTTTAAAAAGGGGTAAAATTAAGATGGTTAACCTGGCTGCTAAATGTGCTTTAAACATATTTTTTGTTTTATAATAAGTTTCTTAGGTTTGTTATACCCCTCATTAAATTACAATTTTAGAAATATAATGTTGCTTTTACATAGGCATAGTATTTTGCATCCAATTCGAAATATTCTTTCAATCTCTTTAAAGGTGTTCCAAGATCCCTCAGGTAGACCGAGATATTCAGTGATCAATAAAGACTAACAGAAACTACAAACACTTAGATCTCCTTTCCTCAGTACTGTGGCACAAACACTTGCCCTGTCCATTCCATCATTAATGGAAGGGTGACTGCTTGTTAAACTGAACCTCATAATTGACACACAAAAAAACGCCATTATAGTACATTACATCGCATGAAAACAACTTAAAGCGGGTTTACAGGGGAAATCTTGCATGTGGGGTGGGAATGGAATGCCAGAAAAAAGGAATGGGTAAATCCAAATACTTGTTATTGATGATGAAGTCCTGGTCGTCCATTTCTCCAGGGTAAGTCAAGCTGCAACGCAGTAAGCTCGCAGATCCAGATATTAGTGGCAGCTCAAATACATCTTCAATAAGGCTGTCATCCTCTAAGTCACTAGAAATGCTGCAGTCCCCTGGGGGAGTGGGGACAGGGGAAGAAGGTCGGCTGGTGCTTTCTTTTCGACCCAGGATCCTGAGTAGTGGGCTTCTTATGTAGTTCAACAATAGACAGAAAAAGAATAGCAGGAACTGTAAAGGCAAGGTAAAGAGACTATGATTATTGGCCGAAGAGGCCCAGACACAAAATATACAGTGAGTACATTGAGCAAACGTTAAGTTATCAAGAATACCCTCTTCTTGTATCCATGTACTTCCCTCAAAGCTAGTTTGGATTGAGTGCTGATACAGATGACCTTTAGAAATTACATGCAGCTGAATGAGAATTAATAAGGACTAGAAATTGTAGCTTGCAAATGTTGTTCAGACACTGTGCCATAAGGAACACTTACCTTTTCCAAGAGGCTATCCACCCTGGATTCAGATACTTTGTTATGGGGGGGGGGGGGGGGGAGAGATATAAAGTGTGTTATCATATTGTCCCACGCTCAGTTTTTTAATTCTGGCAATGTCATCTGAAGCACCATTCAACAGACTTTGCTGATGAGCATAAATCTGGGAAGAGGAGGAACCACCTGCCTTTCTCAAAATGGGGCCTGTGAAGGTACTGGTTAATAACCATAGTAATGGTCCTGTCTCACTATCAGCTTGCCATCATGCAGTTTAGGTGGCTCAATCTACTTAAAACCCCACACCCCCCCCCCCCCATAAAACAACAAAAAAACACACCTCTATTTACTTTGTGATCTGTGATCGACACCTCTGGTTATCCTGGCTGATGACGGCTGATCGCCAGAAACCGGTCCTAGGATGCTTGATTCCGGTTCAGGGAAGACGTGGCTTGGCAGTTCGTGCTGGACTGTTCCCATGAGGCATAGGGTCAAGACTGATTTGCATATGGCCATGTCTGAACTGGTGTGGCGTGGTGAGCAAAATAACGATGGATTAAACCCAGATCTGTGACTGGGGGTGAATGTTTTGCCAATGTGCAACATTCCGTCCATCACCTTGTGTGTTTTGCTGTTCGCCCTATGTGGGAAGGGTATGCCTAGACGTGGGTCCCGTGCTCACTACGCCACTGGAGTCAAGCTATCCTGGCTAATGACGGCTGATAGCCAGAAACCGGTCCTAGGATGCTTGATTCCGGTCCAGGGAAGACATGGCTTGGAAGTTCGGGCTGGACTGTTCCCATGAGGCACAGGGTCAAGACTGATTTGCATATGGCCATGTCTTAACTTGGGTGGCATGGTGAGCAAAATAACGATGTATTAAACCCAGATCTGTGACTGGGGGTGAATGTTTTGCCAATGTGCAACATTCCGTCCATCACCTTGTGTGTTTTGCACCTCTGGGATTACAGCACGATATACCAAGACCTATGTTGTGAGCACTCTCCCTCCACAGTCTCTAACATTCTCCAGCACCAATACTGCCCCAGACACTCTCCCACTGAAATAGGTCTGACCGCTCTACTCCTCTATACAACTAACAAGGTTCTTCAGAATCTGCACTTTTGAGCCCACCTCTGTCATGGCAGAATCTAAGCCAGAGTCTTTGTTTTCCAGACTTTAAAGTCTAGGTTCTGCAGACACCAACACTTTTCAAACGATATCCACCTACCCAAGAATGGTATATGTGTCACCATTATGCAGATTTGTCTACCAGAAAGATCTCAGACTTTCTTCTCATTGAATCTTTTTTTCAATTGCAACTTTCTTTTTACGCAATTGCGGCTGGAAAGGAAAACAATACTTATCTAGTAGGCTTCTGTTCATGGCATAAGGTGCTGGAGATTCACATGATGTGCATTATCCTGCCATCAAGTGTTGGGCTTGGATGTGTGCAAGTTGTTTTTCTTCCAAGGAAGCCTTCCGAGTCACGAGCTATTGTGACCCTTCCTCTTGCTGGTAATGCGCATGATCATCGACTCCTAGATTGTTTTTCTGCATGGCACGTGAGGATGAAGTATAAAGCGGAGTGTAGTATAGAGATGTCTATGCAAAGACGAAGTAAGAAATATTAAATTGACTGCAACTAACACAGGCCTCGGGAAGGAGGGTGGGTGCATGTGAATCTACAGCACTACATGCCACGAACAGATACTTACTGGGCAACAATTTACCTAGCTGTAGATACACATGCTGTGCAAAGACTGTAAAGCAGTCCTACCTAAATAGCGGCGGCTAGCCTGTAGGAGTACCATGGGTTTGGAAAAGTGTACGCACAACTGCCTGTCCAACATTGGCTTGTTGGCGAGCCAGTACATCCACACAATAATGTTTTGTAAAAGTATGTGGTGTGGACCAAGAAGGTGCCTTACAAATATCAGCAACAGGGATATTTCTAAGAATGGCCAAAGAGGTTCAATTTTTCCTGGTGGACTGAGATCTAGGAGGGATAGTTAAGGTCCTTTTAGCTTTAGCATAGCATGTCTGGATGCATTTAACAATCCATTTAGCAATGCCAGATTTAAAAATGGCTTCCCTGTATGGGGTATGGAGGAAGCAATGAAAAGCTGTTGTAATTTCTAAAAGATTTAGTTCTGTCAATATAGTAAATGAGGACTCGTTTAACAATGTATGGAGAGCTTGTTCCTCAACCAAGTCAGGTTGAGGGAAAAACACAGGAAGTTCAATAGATTAATTAAGGTGAAAATGTGAAATCCCCTTAGGGAGAAACTTTAGGTTGGTGTGGAATTCAACCCTATCTCCATTTATTTGGAAGAAGGGTTCTTCCAAGTTTAGTAACTGAAGCTCACTGAGGCGTGTAAGAGAAGTGATTTCGACCACAATGGTTACCTTCTAGGATAGAAACTGGAGGGAGCAGGAGTGGAGGGGCTCAAATGGAGGGCCCATTAATCTTGTTAATACAATGTTAAGGTTCCATGTCGGGGATGGCAGGACCTGAGGAGGAATGACTCTTAAGACTTTCCATGAAGTCTTCAATGATAGGAATTCGGAATAGGGAAAAGTGTTTTCTGTTCTGAAGATAAGCAGCTACAGCCACTAGGCGTAGTCTTATGGATGTGAAAGTTAGTTGATCAATATGTTTGAAATGACAATAATGAACAAATATTTTCCATTTAGCAGCATGACAGGCACGAGTAGTACGCCTGCTCACCTCTTTGAGAAGATCCATGCACTCTGGCTGGCGATTAAGGCATCCAAATTCTAGGACCTCCTGAGCCAGATTGCAAGGTTGAGAGATCTGAAATCTGGGTGACTGATTTCTCCATGGTTCTGTGTGAGCAGGTCCTGCCTGTTGGGGAGTGTCTGGTGTGGACCACTGAGACCTCGAGCAAGGTGGTGAAACATGGCAGTTGTGCCCATGTGAGTGCCACCAGTATATGGGTGAGCGATCTCTAATGAAGGTTTTGAACCACAAACAGAAGTAGAGGAAGAGGAGGAAAAGTGTAAGCAAATATTCCTGACCAACTCATTCATAGTTCATTGCCCTTGAACTGTGGAAAACTGGAAGCAAAGTTTGAGCATTTTGCGTTTTCTGCTGTGGCGAAGAGGTCCATGTCTGGTAGTCCCCACCGCTGAAAGTAGTGGTGGAGAACTTACAGGTTGAGTTTTCACTCATGGACTTGTTGCTGAAACCTGCTGAGGAGAGTGGGCAAACCTGTTCACTCCTGGCAAGTTTTCCTGCCAAGAGACAGATCTTGTGATGGAGAGCCAATTTCCAAATGTTCTGGGCCAGGTGAAAGAGCAGAGGGGATCTGGTACCCCCTTGTTTCTGAAAGTAATACATAGCTGTCATCTGTCATGTCGTCCGTCTTGATGAAGACTACCTTGCCAATCAGGTGGGGAAGGAAAGCTTTCAACACAAGGTGAACAGCTAGTAGTTGTAGGTGATTTATGTTAAGAAGTAGTTGACTGTGGATCTACTGACCTTGGACTGTTAAATTTGTAAATGAGGTACCCATCCCTTATGGGAGGCGTCCGTTGTTATGGTGCTCTACGTAATGGCGTCTTGGAATGACCATCCTTTTAAACAAGTGTTTTGGTGTACCACCATTGAAGAGAGTGGCATGTTTGACGGCCGACCAACACTAGATCTTACTGTTGACCCTCCACTTGAGACCATTGGAGAGCTAAGACTCCTGTAATAGACGCATGTTTAACCTGGCATGAGGTACTATCACGAAGCATAAGGCCATCTTGCCTAGGAGACACACACAACTGTCCCGACTGTAACTTGTTGATTGGGTTGAAATGGAGAAATGAGTGCTTGAAAGGATTGTATCCTGGCGGCATATGGGCAGGGTCATCTCTGAATTGAGAATTAGAAACGGTGGATATGAAGGGTTGGAGATGGGATTTTATAGCGTTGAAGATAACGCCTAGTTGTTGAAGTAGATTGATGAGTTTAATGTGTTGTTGACATTGTAAACGAGTGGTACTTTTGACAAGCCAATCATCTAGACAGGGAAACATGTGAATGCCCTGTCCGCGTAGGTAAGCGGTCACCACCGCGAGGCACTTGGTGAAGACCTTGGGTGCGGTAGGGACTCCAAAAGGGAGCACCTTGAATAGATAAAGCTGTCCGCTTACTACAAATCTGAGGTACCTGCTATGTGCCGGATGGATTGAAATGTGAAAATAGGCGTCCTTGAGGTTCAGTGAGGCCATGAAGTCACCTTGTTATACTAGCAGGATAACATCCTGAAGAGTGACAATGTGAAAGTGCTCTGAGAGAATGTATTCACTTAGTGGCCTGAGATTCAAAACTGGTCTGAGGGACCTGTCCTTTTTAGGTATAAGGAAGTATAGCGAGTATACTCCCATAGCCAGGAGAAAGGTGGGTTCAATGGCACCTTTTTGGAGAGCGATTGGACTTCTTCCCTGAGTAACTTCTGATGCTGTGGGGAGAGTTCGTGCTTGCGAGGTGGAATGCTGGGAGGTGTGGAAGTGAGCTCGAAACAATAACCATGTTGGATAATATTCAACAACCACTGTTCGGGGGAGATGTTCCGCCAAGCGGGAAGGAATCTTTGGAGATTACCCGCGACTGATGTTATATGATTAGGAGAAATGAGAGGTAAGTCAAGGCTTATTGGTGGTGGCAGATCCTTTGGGGGATCCATCTTTACTTCTGCCCTTTGAATTGTTTCCTCTGTAGCAGCCTTGAAATTAACCCCTGGGAGAGGTGTTTTGGGCTTGTGGCCACCAATATTATGTGGAGGTTTCGGGAGAAGTGGTTCTGGAACCTCCACAGTATGCTGAGAGGTGAAAGGACATGCAACGGGAAGGGGTTTGAAGGACACCTATTGCTTTAGTTTTTTTCTAATAAAGTATCCAACTGTGGGCCAAAATGATGTTTTCCATCGAAAGGAAGATTAAGAAGGCTCTGCTGGACTCCAGTTCTAAAACCGGAGACACTGAGCCATGCATGCCTACGTAAAAGGACACTAGAGTTAACCGCTCTTGTGGCAGTATCGGCAGCATCTAGGGCACAGCATATGGAGGTGTTTGAGATTTGCTTCCCTTTTGAAACTATCTCATAGTCTCTCTTTTTGTGTTCATCCGGGAGATATTGGAGGAGTACCTCAATTTCATCCCAATATGCTCAGTCATTTTAGGAATGTAGCCCCATTGAATTGGCAATCCTCCAATGACTGGCTAACTGCAGAGCTACTCTTTTGAGTTTGAGTTTTAAATTATTTATACAGCGCGCGTACACCTGACGGTTCCATGGTGTGCAGCATCTATGTTTTTACTCTCATTATCTGGTAGAGGGGCATCACCATTGGGTTGAGAGTTGGCCCTTTTTGGTGCAGTAGCTACCACTAGAGAGTCAGGCGGAAGCTAGTCCCGGATGTAAAGTGGGTCTGTCAGGGATTACGAAATAGAAGGTGGTTCCCGGGTGGGGCTTCAGGATACTGGCAGGAAATGGGGAAAATAACAGCTGAATAGAAAAGGAGGAAACCCTGCCAGGGTCAATTTTAAGGTCCCACTAGGGGATCCTCACATTCAAATGAAGGGTGACAGAAATTTACGTATCAGAGCTGACATAGATTTACACAGGATCCATACAATTTTCTTGAAAAAATAAATATATTTTATTTATGATAGATCAAGATAAATTTAGAATATACAAAGGGTCATAAGAGTTTATAAATCATACATTTCTTCAAATCCCACTTACTCCCACAGTCATCCAAGGCATATATTCTCACTCATAACCACAAGCAATGCAACATTAACACATTCGTACAAGAACCATTGGAGGGATACATAGCAGTCTGGGGAAAAGATTTTACAATGGCCACTAGGACTGGAACAGTAACATGGGGGCAAGGTACAGTAAATAAGATGGAGAAGCTTGCGCTACATTGGGTCTGTCAGGGATGCCTTGTATTTCTTGTCCACCTTTTGAGTAATGACCCTAGTTTGAAAGGGTTGTGGAAAATGTCTGGGGTGTGACGAAGCATGCCTAAAAGCATGGTGAGGTACTGAGCAGACCGCTGAGTAGAAGAAGAGTTCTCAAAAAGGAAATCACCCTCTAATGGCTCAGTATGCAGATTCACTTTAAGGAAGCTGGCAGCCCTAACAATGAGGTTGTGGTAGGAAGTGGTGCCATCGGGAGGGGAGGGCGCTTTGCAGGGTATAGGTCAGGATCTGTAACCACTGGGGGATCAGTATAGTATTTATTTGATATATTTAATGCATTTTGATATAGCGTGGACTTTACCCAAAGGTGTAATGGCGCTTCACAATACAACCAAGTACTTTACATGAGGAGAGTCTTACAAAATGTACATGTTACAGCAACAAACGAGAAACAAGAGGTAAAATAAAGCAATAGATGGCAGTCACTCAATTAACACACAAAAACACACTAGGATGACGATTGTACAGGCATAGATTACAAATTTACAATAAAGAAAGAAATTCCTTGAGGGGGTGTATTAGTTCTGGAAGTGTCTTTGGAAGGGAAGAGATTTGAGGTCAGTTTTGAAGGTCCGAGTAGAGATGGTGGTACAGAGTAATGGAGGAAGTGAGTTCCAGATTCTCACCGCATTGCCAGAGAAGGATTGAGTCATCGAGCTTTCCCTCTTGAAGGTGGGGAGCTCCAGCAGTAACTTTTCCGCATTATGAGATGGTCTAGATCCTCCAAAAATGTTCAGTTTATTCGCCAAATATCGAGGGGAGGAAGTGTGCAAGGCTTTGTGGGTCATACAGGCAGTCTTGTAGATTGCTCTTGCCTCGATGGGAAGCTATCAAAGAGAGAACAAAATGGGTGTGATGTGGTTACTTCGTTTGTCCCCAAATATAAAGCGAGCCGCTGAATGGAGAACGGATTTAAGAGGGGAAAGGTGGGATTTGGAGAGTCCTGCAAGAAAATTGCAATAATCCAATCTAGAGAGAACCAGAGATTGGACCAGGGTTTTTAGGTTTTGTTCCGGAAAGAAAAGTAGAATCCCCCCAGAGAAGGTGCAGTTTGTATCGGGCCTTCTTTGCAATGGAGTTGATATGGGGGGGGAGGGGGGGGAGTAGATTTAGCCTTTTGTCAAGTATGACACCAAGGGATTTTGCGCTGTCGACACCGATAGGTTTATTGTTGAGTAACTTCAGCTGATCCAACCAAGATTGAACAGGGGGAGGAGGAGTAGAGAGAGAGGTAGAGAGGAGGAGGAATTCAGTTTTGGAAGGATTCAGAATAAGTTGATGAGCGGACATCCAGATTTGAATAGTTGAGAGAAGAGTTTAGGATTGAGATATCGTGTGCGGAGGACACCTTAAGGTAGATTTGAGTGTCATCAGCACAGAGGATTCCAGATTTACATAGGAGATTTCCCAATGGTTCCAAATAGAGATTGAACAAAGTGGGTGCTAGGATAGTACCTTGAGGGACGCCTTGACCTACCGCCAATGGAGACTAAAGACTGGTCACTATCTTGATCATTTGGGATCTGTCCACTAGGAATGAGGCAAACTATTTAAGCACTGTGCCTTCCAAGCCCATTCTCTGGTGAAGAGTGTTAAGTAAATGTTGTGATTAACAGTGTCAAAGGTTGCAGAGAGGTCTAGAAGAATCAGAAGACAAAACTCTCCATAATAGAGTACAAGCAGCACATCGTTGATCACTTGCAGCAGGGCTGTTTCGGTGCTGCAATTGAATGAACCCAGACTGGAAATTGACAAGAAGATTATTATCCATAATGTTTGGAAAGTTGTTTCGCTACACATTTTTCTGTGAATTTCGCAAGACAGGGGAGGTTGGTGATGGGGCGGTAGTTATTGAGGTCATCGCATCAGCTGAGGGTTTTTTAAGGAGTGGAGTAACCTGTCCTGTTTTAAGGGCAACAGAAAGGGAGCCTTGGCTGAGGAAGAGGTTATCCCAGCAGGTCCAGTAGGAAAGAGTATGGGTGTAGAAATCAATGGCAATGTCACTAGGGATGGGGTCATAGGAATGGTTAGAGGGTTTAGTTTCGAGGATGCATTTAAGGAGGGCATCTTCAGAGATGAAGTCAACATTTTGTCAAATGACCAAGGATTTGTGCTCCTTCGGGAGGGTAGGATGAATGACCTGATCCACCAGTGTTTTTACTTTTTCATCAAAGAACGAAGCGAATTCTGCTGCTTTCTTTGTAGAATCGTCAGGCTTGATGGTTGGGGGGAGAGAAGTTTGGATTTTTGACGAGGTAAAATAGTTTTTGGGAACTGTTTTTGGCTGACTCAAGGAGGGTTCTGAAGTGTGATGCTTTTTCATGGAAGATGTGTTTGTGGTATTTTAATCTTGCAAAACGTAGAATAGAAAGATTAGTGGTGGACGGAGATTGTCTCCAATGTTTCTCCAGGATTCTTCATAAAGGGATTTATTGAACCATGGTGCTGAAGGAGTAGGCCTTCTCCTTTTGCTTTGAAGTGGAGTGACATTATCAATTTCATCTGCAAGGACTGCGAGACATTGGGACGTGATATTGTTGACATCCAAGTTCGGGTCTAGTTTTGGAAGTGAAAGCATATCAGAATTACACAGAGTGTCAAGGTCAATGTTTTTAGTGTTACAGAACCAGGTAAGTAGTCCTTTTAGGTAGGCCAAGAGAGAAGGGGATGAGGAAGTGGTCAGACCAGTCTCACTGAAGAGGGATATAAATAGTAAGCATGTCTGCTTTAGAAATAACAAGGTCAAGAATTGAGCCCTTAGAGCAGAGCTTTCCAAACTCTGTGTCGGGACACAATACTGTGTTGCCTGCCATGTGTAGGCGTGTCACGCGATGATGCATAGCTGCCGAGGTTTCAGATTGCCATCATGGTTCCCTCTACAATCAGCACGCGCTACAACGGATTCCACTGCATTCAGTAAATACTTCACAGTAGCCTCTGAAGTGCAGCTGAGGATGTTGCTGCTGCGCTTCCCAATGCATTTCTAAAGACGTGGTTCTCAGCTTTAGAATTGCTAATGGTGGACGTTTCAATATCTACAGGTCTGTCATTAAACAGCAGGAGACAATTCCCAGAGCTTTCTCTGCAGCCCGAGTCCCGTTTGCCAAGTCCACAGACCTCTGGCTCCTCCACCTTTTGTTTTCTCCTTCTCTGTCTGACTGTGGCGTCACACGTGCTTGTCTGAGGCCTAATCAGTTGGTATGCTGGTTGGTCTCATTTCAGCAGCCTCTGCTATTTTTGCTGTCCATTTACCTCTGCAGTACTTGTTAAACTTTTCTCTACTAGATTTGTGGTTCTCTTTTATAAAATGCAAATAAATTATTTGGAAACAAAAAAGAAGTACGTCACAGCTAGAAGTCTGTGCTGATCTTGGAGGCTGGTGCTTTTTACCTGAAATGTTAGCTTTAGAAAAAAAGACTAAAAGGGTAACCTGATTTAGTCCTTACTAGACTGTACCTCACCTGTAACATCTGTACTTTGAGACCACCTCCCGCCCGAACCCCCTTAGGTGGTTCAGGCTCGCTCGCTATACTGCTTTACCATGTCGAAAATGTCTAGAAAGGGTGTCACCAACATGAAGTTTGGAAAGCTGTGCCTTAGAGTGTGTATTTTCAGTGCAGTGTTGGATGAGATCATTTGCTGAGAGAAAAGTGGCAAGCCTATTGGCAGCAGAGTCTTCCAAAGAGCACCAGTGAAGATTGAAGTCTCCCAGGAAGATCTGTCTGTCACTTTGAGAGTATTGGTCGCTGACAAAGTCGGTGAGTAACTCCAAAATGGAAGAGCAGACACGAGGCGGGTGATAAATGTATTAGGTATCCCAGGGTTCATCCTTTAGTGGGATGTCAAAGGTATCCCCATGGCCCAGTCTCCTTTATATAAATGAGGTGACCCTTGATACAGGGTCAGCTGGAGAAGCAGGGGGTGAGGGTAAGTGTTGTGGATGAGGTAGGGGTGGTGAAGTAGCAAAAGGCACAGGGGCTATAGCCTTGTCCATTTTCTTTCGCTGCTTTGATGGAGGCAGCTTGTCCAGGGCTTGTTCAATGGATAATTGCCGTGTAGATGGGTGAGAAGCAGTTCCAGGACGGCTGGTGATTAGCTGGCTTGTATGTGGATGGATCATCAGGTGTTTCTGGCGGGTGTCATTTCTTCATGTAGTCTATGAAGAACAGGTTCGTCAGACCCCAATTCATGGCTGACCTTGCTGCTGGGCGCCGATGGTCTTGGCTCTGATTGTTTCCGTGCAGATGTCTATGTTCTGGACTTCGACTGATACTTTTATTTTGACGCCAACGTTTTAAGCTCCGAATGTCATTCAGCTTGGCTCCGAGGCGGAAGCTGCCCGTGTCGAAGTAGTGAGCCTCAATGGTTTCTCCGGGGTTGGCCATTATGTCTGAAGTTGTGAGTGGTGCAGATCATGGCTCAAAGGCAGTTGCGACCCAGCAGTCTGTCTCTGATGCTCTAGAATAACTGTTCGGCCCTTAGAGGATGGTTGGTCTATGTGGGGTGTGTGGAGCAAGGGGGCGGGGGCGGGGTGGTACAGTACTCCCAGCAGGCCGTTGTGGTAAAAAAATGTGGATTTCCATGTTGGAAGCATAGTTGTCGTCTGGAAGAAGGCCCCTTGGTCCGAAGCAGACGCTTGCGAGTGGTGATCCCTCCTGGATGCGCTTGGTGTCAAAATGGTCCGGGGTGTCGTCTCAGCTCCTTCATGAGATTTCAAATCAAAAAGCCAGACGGTTGCGAAGAGTTATCTTAAAACAGAAGGTGTGCAAAGCACCACAATCGGCCTTGCCGTGCTCAGGGGGAGAGTCACAGATTGCGAACCTGGTGGAGATTGGTCTGAGAGTATTTTGGGGGCCACCAAGGACAGTACCGGAAAAGCATAAACTCCATCACAGTGTGAACATGGTGGGGGAGGGACACCTAAGAACCAAAGGAGGTCTCGAAGGGAAAATACCCACAAGGGTTGGAGGTGGA
This sequence comes from Lissotriton helveticus, assembly GCF_964261635.1. Lineage (NCBI taxonomy): Eukaryota > Metazoa > Chordata > Amphibia > Caudata > Salamandridae > Lissotriton > Lissotriton helveticus. Next base: position 634,508,802 of record NC_136068.1, on the reverse strand, counting down.
TGGATTTGTGATTCATTGAGCCAAACAGAAAAGAAATAGGAAAGCAATTGATAAATGTCGGAGGGATGGTCGGAAGCAGAAGTGAGGAGGCCGCATGGGGTGAATAGTGAGAGGTTTATTTGGGTTAAAGGCAAAGTATTGCGGGACAAATAACAGTCTTGTGAGTCCAAAACAGAAAACAATGGGTTGGTTCCAGGAGAGATGCAGCAAGTTCCTCTAGGTCTGGAGGGCACCTTGGTTGGCTTGTCTACTTCGTGGTTGTGAAACCTGTTACGGGTTTCTGATGGGTTCAGGCTCCCGGAGCGGCTCAAAACAAAGAAAGTAGCGGTTAGAACCCAACTCTGTACTCAAGGGGTTACCGTCACCAAATCACGTGAGGGTTAAAATAAAAAAAAAATAAAGTAAAATGCGAGTTGTGTTGAGGGATAGAGGGGTGGCGTGAGGGTACTCGGGAGGTTAGAGTTGGCGGGGTATTTAGCTAAGTGCACAGCTGGACAGAGGTGCGGAAATGACTTCAGGCTGCCCGTTTCCCCCCCAGGCAATAAGGGAGACAAAGGTGTACTAAGGCAGGCAGAGATGTACGAAGCGGTTTCCAGCCTCCCGTTCTGCCCGCTTACAACCCACCGCCCGTAATACTCTCCCACCCCCTACCTAAGACCGTTTCCCGACACGTACCGATGGGAGTCACAACTCTCCTGAGTTGTGGCGGTTCATGCGTCATCCGGGATCCACCAGTCTTTAGACCACGTCTCGGATCCGTCGTCTTCCAGCTCGTCCGCTCCTTCGACATCGTTCACCCTCGGAAGGTCTTCAGCTTCGGTTGATGTGGCGTCCGCGTTGCTCCTCGGAGAGTCCTCGATGATACGGCAATCCTCTTCCGGAATCAGCCTGGCTGACGAGCCATCCAGTGTGTCCTCTTCCTTTTTCTGCCATCCTGACTTTTCCCTCTGGTTCCTGATTGGTTGATGAGGAATCCCGCTCCGCCTCCCAAGTGATGGAGTTCTTCCGGGTGACTTCCTGGATTCTGCGGGAGGGAACAGTCACCCGTTACCTGGGTTAGTCCATAGGCGTCTTCCTCCTCATACTGGTAAGGAGTCCAAACCATACTCTGGGGGTTACTACAGGTTCTACCGTGAGTGCACCCAGGGTCCCTCGCACAATAACAATACCAAAAGAGGTAGGAACCATGTAAACTGAGAACAGTGCACCATGACATTGAAACTGGTGCACAGGAGCACACGTCCAAACCAGACGGGGGAAGAAAACAATTTAACAACAGAGTTGCCAGTTTAGAGTGTACTCAGATTCAGATTCAAATACTTTATTCGGTTAAAAAAAGAAGAATAACCATAAAAGTAGCATGAAAAGGTACAATTTACAAGGGGTTAAGTAATTATTATTTAAAATCACAAATGAGAAACATCAGAATTAAATACATATATACAACATAGAAAATTAATTCATTTGAATTGTTTTACGACACTTAAAAACTGATTTTAAAAATTCGGCAAGTGAGGCTACCATAAAAACAGTTTCCATTTTCTGACACTCTAAAAACGCTAAGCGACATCTATATACATTTAGATCTTTGAGAATAGGGATGATAAGTTTCCTACGGAAAAAAGTATAAAATTTACAAAAAAATAGTATATGTATATCAGATTGTGGGGACACATCATCACATGGGCAAAAACATAGATCTTTCAACCAACAATTCATCACAGGAAATGATAATGTCCTGAAAACAATATTAAGTCTAAACCGGGTTAAAAGGAAGCGTTCATGATTGGACATATACAATGATAAATATGGCTGTAATTTTACTCCACATAAAATATCTTGATGGACAGAAACAGTCTTTTTTCTCGCCTCCTCTAGAAGTCTTTTATCCCTGAGATAGGACATACACAAATTTTTCAAGTCTCTTCTAGATATGTATGCCATTGATAGTGGATCCTCAAAGTATTGGGGGCAGCTTAATTCTTCAAGAAAGTTTCTGACATAGCATATCCATTTGTAATCTTTAATATTGTCCAATGCTAAAATATCCCTTAAAATAGCCCGGTTAACCACACATTCATCATTTGTCCAAACCCTATGCCAAAGGAGGATTGGCTGAATCTTGATTGTTTCAGTAACATAAGGTACTCCCAATTCAGCGTGGCATATCATGGTCGCAGTACTTTCGGGCACGGACAAGATGTAGCGTAAAAACTTATTTTCCATAGTTTGAATTGAACTAATATTTGAGTAAGCCCACAAACCTGATCCATAGGTAGCTGCTGCTTAACAAGTTGCATTGTAAATAGTTAAAATTTCCTTTATGGGTTTTTTTCCTAATTTTTTCATGAAACATTTTAAGGCCATAATAGTTTTGGAAAATAACAGATCTAGCATGAATTGCAGCAGTCCATGAGCCACATTCATGAAACAATAACCCCAAATATGGGAAGGTAGGGGTCCTTTCTAAGGGATTGGAATTTATAAAAATTGGCTTCAGATGCTTGCTTGTTCTTGACCCACAATACATAGACAAGGTTTTGGAGCAATTGATTTTCAAGTCTAAGCCAAGCATGAAACTGTTAAAAGAAGTCACCAGAGTTTGTAAAGCCATTGGGGTGCGTGCCATCAAAACGGCATCGTCAGCGTACATCAGGGCAGGGACAGGCCTCCCACCCACCATAGTCATGTCCCTACCCTCCTGCACGAGGCACTTCTCCAGGCCATTTATATATAACAAAAATAAAGAGGGGGCTAAAACGCACCCTTGGCGTACACCCCGACCAATCCCAAATTGTCTACTGCATTCGCCATCTTTCCCATATCGGACACTTGCAGTGGCCCCGGAATATAGATCTCTCAGAAAGCATATAATGGCATTGTCTACCCCCAATTCAGCCATGATTGCCCACAATTTATTGTGTGACACACAGTCAAAAGCTGATGATAAATCAACGAAAGTGAGGTATAGACGTTGTTTTTTAACCTTTATATACTTCTGTTGCAAGGTAAACAGATGTAATCCTTGCTCTATAGTCCCTAAACCCCTTTGGAACCCAAATTGAAAATCACTTAACACCCCATTGTCTTCAGCCCAGCTTTGCAACTTAACTAAAACCACTCTCCCCAAAATTTTTATAGAAGAGTCCAATAAAGAAATTGGCCTATAGCACGTGCAATTTTGCCTGTCCCCTTTCTTGTAGATTGGGACTATGACTGATGTAAACCAAGTAGAAATTAGATTTTTTGCCAAAGCAACGTTAAAAATCTGGACTAGTAATGGCCCCCATAATTCGATGTTAGCCTTATAGAGGTCTGCTGGTATACCGTCTGGTCCAGCCGCCTTACCCCCCTTAGTTGCCTTCAAGCTCGCAAGAACTTCAGGAAGGGTTACAACCAGGACTTTAGATGCATCTAAATTTAACAGCGTGGGGTCCTGGCCTGTATCAAGGACTGGTTCCACAGCCCTATAAAGGGAGGAAAAGTGAGCCACCCACTCATCTTCTGAAACGGCGATATCCATGCGTGCCTTTTGCTCGTATAGGAGGGGGGTGTTAATAACCCTCCAAAAAGCAGCCGGATCCTTTGATTGTGACGCCGCACATAACTCATCCCACGCCTCCCTTTTTATCGAGGCCTTCCTGTCCTTCAATACTATATTGTAATCCCTCCTCAAATTTCTAATTAGGTTTACATCCCGCGGTCTTTTATGAATCGCATATCTAAGCTTTGTTAAGGCTTTAGTGCACTTTTTGTCAAACCATTTCCTATTGGACTTAAGGGAGTTTTTCCTTGCAACCCACAACGCCTCCTTAATTGCGGTGGAGATGATATTAAAATGGGTTAATATTTCACTACTCTCGGCATATTCATTCAGACAGATCATAAAGCTACTCCTACACTTATTCAGTAGTTTGGACAAAAAATCAACCAGGACCACTCTGCTCCATTTAAGGTTATAACCATTTTGGGTACCCAACTTCACGTCTTGCACCGTTTGGTTGGAACATACTCTATTATCAGGTGCAGCAAATAGGTTCTCCATTTTTATTACCTGTGGAAAGTGGTCACTCAATGGTAAGTCCATAATACTCGAGCTAATCAATCTACCTGCAGAGCTATGTGTACATAAACTAAAATCAATAATAGATGAAGCCCCCCGCCCAACGAAAGTTGGAGCAAATGACATTGTGTGGTGGGCTAACTCGTTTGTAAACCCAAAATCAAAATTAAAAATCATCTCATTGAGATGTGTACTGAGAGTGTACTCTGTGAGCCCTCCAAGCCCAAAAACCCAGCCAGCATGGGACAGAGGTCTTGACCCATAAGCAGAACTGTTGAAGCTCAGTTTGTTCCAACTGTGACACAACATAATACTCCATAAACATAAAAAACTGATTATTCTGATTAACAGAGGGTACTGCCATGAAGACTGCCACGATGAAGAATTAAGCTCACGCATCAATGGTCACAGGTCAATGACTCATTTTAATTTATAACTGGATGAGCTCAGTGTCAGGAGAAAGTTACTACTCCAAAGCTCCCTGCCATGGTGAAGCTGGGTTACCAGTGCTTAGCAGCTGTGGCACAGACGTCCGTGTGCAAGGGTCACACTGGCAGACCTCCTCCTGGGGGACATTTAGGATAGTCGGTGAAGCATTACAGACTCCCAGCAACGTTAGCCTGTTGTAAGGCTTGGCATTGACAGTGCGAGTTACTTCTGTGTATCCTCCACCCCATTTGTGTTCTCCCTGGGGGACCGTTTTGAGGTTCGCTAAGGATTTAGGACTAAGTTTCATGCTGCGTTGGATCGGTTTACCCCTCTGGCTTTCCTTGTTCATTGTAGATAGTTTTGCTGTTCCCAATGATTGGTCGAAGGCTTTTTGGTTCTCAATACTCTTCATTGCCTTCATAACTGAGAAACAAGCATGCTTCTACTCTTTCTACCTAAATCCTTGATGACACTGACCACCTTGTAGCGATTGAAACCGCCATTCCACATTCTTCAGAGACTCTATAGTTCTTACCCTATTGTTGCTTTCCCCCCTCAAATTCATATAAAAGGGCTTTAGATGTCTCTACAAGGTGACAGAGCAGCTCCATTTAGAAATTAGAGACTGGCATCCCAGACCTATCAACATATCCTTTAATAGTATCTGACAGTTTTGTAGACCCCTGTTATGGATTCAGGTGTCAGTCTCTTACAGACTAGGATAAATGCTATAGGCAAGAACAAGATTTAGCGGTAGCTAGCCTGGGATCTAGCTTTTTTTTGTCTGGAAAGCCAATTAGGGGAGGTCAGTACAGTGCCACTTTCAACTAGTAATACAACTATAGGCAGTACCTCCGCCCCTGAATCACAATTCTGGCGGCCACAACACCTACTTACTCTGCATTATCGCCTCTTTGTAAGTTTGGAGGAGGATCCAAATGTATTTAGAACCTTTTTTGCTCAATGCTGGTTATGCTTATTTCTATACCAATACAATTTGAGAGATCAGGCAAAGGTTGCTTTTGATTTATTCTATATTGTTAAAGAGGCGATGAAATGGGCTACGTCATTAATGAAAGACAACAGTACTTAAGTAGACAAATAGGATGCATTCATGATTCAATTTTGAGTGGTTCTTGGGAGAAGTCATGCGGCGCAATCAGCTTATACATGGCATTTGAAACTGAAACAAGGGTCCAGTGATTTAGTAATGTATATTACTCACTTTCAACAGATTATGGCGGAAGCAGCTCGGATGGCTAAAGAGGCTGAAGCCGCCTTCTATCTTGGCTTGAGAAAATAACTTAAAGATGCTTTGATTATGGTTGTTAATTCACCACCCACTACTGTAGAACTTCTAGATTTAACCTTAAGCATTGAAGGTCAATTAAGAAATCGCCGTTAAGACACAAGGTGAGGTGCTCTCAGAATTTATTCTGTCCTTTCTAGTGACAAGGAAAAAAGTAATAATGATACTTCAGAGCTGATGCAACTGAGAATATTTAGAAGCCTTAAACAAGGGAAGAGATTGAGCCTAGATACTAAGCATATATCGTAGGGAAAGGGACCATTTTTGTACGAGTATGTCCCCACGAAAACAGTAATGAGAATGCCCATCCTCAAGTGGCCAGTTGAGGTTGGGCTTCCCCAAGAATTTACATTTTGCCAGAAACAGACACAATCTTTACCTTTCCATTACTTTAAAAACTTTTCAAGAACCCTTATACATTTTAAAATTTACTGAAACCGGGACATGGGGTGCTTTATGGACAATAAATTTCAAAGAAAGAATGAAATTGCAGTCAGACAAAAGGAGCAGTGTAAACATTTTAGCAACTGATGGTGCATCCTTAACTCAGTTAACATCATTCATAAGACTCAGTCATTATTTAGTGGTTGTCTTGGAAAAAAGTCATGTACAGACTATAGTGCTGGATTTGATTGACGCTCAGTCTTTATGATTTTGTGACTTTGACTTAATATCCCTCACAGAGAACGGGAAAAGGGGGCTATTCAATTTGGCTCAGAACACTGCAATAATCAATGTATTTCAAAATATGATCAACAACTCCATGAAACAGGTCCAACAAAAAAAGGACAGGAAAAACGTATAGTGATTCCAGAGGTGTATACAGAACTTGTAGACTTCTTCAGTAAGAAAGAGGCGGACACATTGCCTCTCCATAGTAACTATGATTGTCAGACTGATTTGGTCCTGGACACTGCTATTCCGTATAGAAATATATATCCTTATACAATAAAGGAGGAAGTCCTCTGAAAAAAATTAGGATAATTTACCTGAGGTTCCAATTTAGGGCCCACGTGTGGTACATACAGTATGGGACAAGGAGGATGCAGAACGGCCAAAGAAGCATTAAAACTATATTTATTGAGACACAGCCCAAAACATTAGGGTCATACCCTTAATGTGCGGAACTCACGGCGGCAGTGGAGAGGCTTTGAATGCCACTATTCGAACACAGCTCTGTATGGAAGGAATCCTCTACGTATGGCTCAGGTGATACTTTGGCTCGCTAATGGAAAACCCCATGGAGGTCAAAAGGGCATCAACTGTCCAGAAGTGGTCCATGATTGACAGCCAGTCTTTGAGGTATGGTAATTCATGTATTTTCAACCTTCAAAGAAGAGCTGCGACTGCGGTCATCACTTTTGTGACCACTCGAGGGTCCAAGGTGAAGCTGAAGGGAAGCACAGCAAATTGGGAATGTTTCAATCCCACTGCAAACCACCGGTAGTATCTTTGGTGGTGCAGAACAGGTGCATGAAAATACACATCCTGTAAGTCCACAGACCCTATCTGCTCTCCAGGATCCAGAGCAGAAAAAAATGGTTCCTGTGTTGGCATTCTCAATTAGTCCTTCTTTAAGAAGGCATCAAACAGCCAGAGGTCTATTATAGGACCTTGTCCTTCTTTGCTAAGAGGAAGTAGTGAGAATAGCATTTCCCACCTCCCTCCGAGTCTGAAACTCACTTGATGGCATCCCTGGCCAAAAGGAGGTTGACCTCCTGCATCTAAATAGATGCATGGTCAGCAGAAATGTATCGAGCTGTGGAAGTGATGTGAGGTGGGGACAAAACGAAAGGCCGGATGTAGGCCCTTTGAACAATCTGCAAAAGCCATTGGTCTGACATCATGGATATCCAAGCTGGGGACGAAATGTCAGGTCATGACCCTGACTGGATGGTTGAAGGTCTGAGAATCAAATCAAAGTGGCACGGGAGCCGCTGCAGTCGGAAAAGGATGTAGATGATTGCATCCCCAGCTGGTGTGATCAGGTTCAACCACCCTCGCTTCCTCTGCCTCAAAAAGTCTGGGTGGGTGCCGCACCTGCTGAGTAGGTTGGTGTTGGCAATATGCAAAACTTTTACCATAGCCCCTAAACTTCCTACACTGTTGGTAGAATTGGCGGTCTAGCAGCAGTATTCCCAGGGATTGCCCTGTTGACAACAATCTTTAAATCATTCCAACACAGAATTCGCCTTTTCCCCATAAAGCATGAAGCCATCAAAAGGCATGTCCATAAGGGGTGTCTCGATGTCCCCTGCAGAATCCAGTTGTCCACATTCAAGCATGCCATCTAATCACTATGCTGGTACCAACAGCGTGGCCTATGTAGTCGGTGCTGTTCAGGCCACCTTTTAGTACATATTTATCTGTGTCCTGTCCATCCTGAATCTTATGGGCAAGTTATGCCCTGAGGTCCTTAAGGATGGCCGGGAAGATCTCACTGGCTATGTTCCACAAACTAGAATGCACAACGCGTTGATGCAAAATCAGGCCAGACTGACTGAAGAAAGGATAATGTTACTTACCCAGTAAGCATCTTTTTTTGCCATGAAGAGCTGTAGATTCACATGCTTTGCATACTCCTGCCATCTAGTGTTGGGTCAGGGTGTTTGCAAATTGTTTTTCTTCGAAGAAGCCTTTCCTAGTCACGAGGTAAGGTGACTCCTCCTTTCGGTGATGGTGCGCATGGGCATCGATTCCATTGTTAAACTGTTTTCCCGCAAGAGAGTGAGAATGGAGTAAGTAAAAGTAGTATAGAGATGTCCATGCTTATAAATGTATAATGAAGAACTGCAACAACTACAGGTATCCAGGGAGGCGGATGGGCGCATGTGAATCTACAGCTCTACATGCCAAGAACAGATTCTTACTGGGTTTAGTAACACAGGGATGTGGAATTCCTATAGCCCGAAGCCCAGGAAATATTGTTTGGGTTCAAGGGCAACATTTTCATATGTATTTTGTCCCTGGGATAAGTAGGTTCAACTCCCTGCAGCACATACACTTTGGCTGCTAGTTTGCAGTACCACATTATGGATCAGGAAAGGGCACTGTCTGCAGTTAAGGTAATATGCTTGTCCATATGTTAATATTTTTCAACCTTGTATATATGGTTGATTAATTCAAAGGCTTTACTGTTAGGGTCAGCGCTCTAAGTTAATGTTGTAAGCTCTGACTGCACTACTGATAGTGGTTCCAGTATTAAAATGTTCACACACATTTTCAAGGTTTAGCAATATGAGGCTATGTGTGGACGTAGCTAGCCGAGCCGCGGAATGGCCGCTTTGTAAGCGAGCTCCGCCGGCTGGGAACAAATCCTGCTAAAATCCTGCACACGGAGGGCTGAAGCCGAACAGCAATAAACCCCTCGGGCTGGAGGGACGCCAACTCGCATATCAAAACCTTTTTTGTGAGCGGGGCACATAATCTGTTGAGACTGCAGGAGATCGCTCTGAGCGGCTGGAAGCCGTTCGGAGCTCGACCTCTACGGCATCCGGGCTGAATTGATAATCGAGCCCACGGCTGCGGAGGCCCACGGTGCCGGGGGCGGCTCGAGGAACGGCAGACAGCGGAGCAGAGAGCTGAGGGCAGCGGCCGTCCTAACAACGATCCCCGCATGCACAGGAGACAAGGTGACACCCGTACGTGAAAGCTGCCCACAAGTGCAACCCGGAGGATCGAACACTTGAAGGCCGCAACCGCCATTTTGCGAATTGGAGTAGGAGCCCGGCGTGGATGAGGACAGAGGCGGTTGATGTGCTCGAGTGCCCGCACATCGCAGCAAGAGCTCGGGAGCTGGGGCTAGGTGCAGCGGCCGCCAAAACCACGACCCTCACAGGTATGAAGGGCGAAGCGGCACCACTGGGCGGTAGCGGCTCATCAGAGTGACTCAGAGAGACGTGACTCTCAAGGCCCGACCGCCATTTTATAGACTGGAGCTGATGCCCGGCGTGGAGGAGCGTGGAGGCGGCCGGTGAGCTAGAGGGACCTGCATGGCAAAAAACAGCTAGGGAGCGGGGAGAACAAACCGGGAGCGACATAGGAAGAACAGCTCTGCCTCGGCAGATTGGGCCACATTGTCTGCATTGCCACTGGGAGTCTGTGTAGTGCATTGCAGTGCGCTGGGAGGCATGTGCACACGCTGGTGCCTAATAATGGACGATTAGGCCGCTGTATTGGTGTCTGCATGGAACACACAGCAGGGAAAGTTTGCTGTACCACATTGCACCCTGACTTCAAATGGGAAGGTGCCCGGGCGGTGGAAGGTATGTGCTGGAGGGGAGCCCGGACCCGTTATATGCCCGACCTGCCCTGTTGCCCATGTTAAAGGCGGAGTACACCATGTGGTGTGCTGGTGCTACTAAGGTTGAGGCCCTGCCTGTGGTGTCCATACAAGTTGACCTGCTGCAATTTGTTCATTGATAGTGCACGATTGGGCACTGTGCAGTGCGCTGCTGGAGCGGAGGTGCCTGGAACACTGAGGCTAGGCTTGACCTGCTGATCTTCAGCTGCTTGTGGGGTGGGTGGGCATACAAGAGTAGATCTGTGGGCCCTGAGTTACCTACTGGTTGCCAACGACATGGGTAAACTTGATACCAAGCAGCCCAAGCTGAACTTTGAGAAATGTTCTACGAGAAACACGGACCCTGATCCGGACACACAGAGCGACTCTCACCACGGCTCCCAGGCAGAGAATCGAGCGGAAGATCTGCGAACACTTATGCTGGAAATGCGATCCAGCTTGCGAAACATTGTCACAAAGCTGGATACCCTGACCAAACAGACTACGTGAAGAAACAGGTGACCACCCACGAGACCAGATTAGACAGTCTGGAGAATAGACACACAGAATTCCATGAATTCCAGGTGGAAACCAGAGAATAATTGTTAAATATGGATAAGCTGCTGGGTGTTATTAGGGCCAAGAACGATGATTTGGAGGCGAGGTCTAGAAGGAATAACCTCCAAATTACTGGAATTCCAGAGACCACCGCTATTTTCAAAATGAAGGTATTTGTATCGACATCTTGCATGAGCTGTTTGATCCTCACTTGTCTACAGTATTTGTGAATGAAAGGGCTTACAGGTCCCTGGGGCCGGAACCTCCTGTTGGTGGGACGCCGAGGCCAATCCTGGCTAAACTACTGAACTACCAAGACAGGGACCTTATTTTGCACCTGGCGAGGGAGAAGGGTCAAATAATTCGTAAAGGCAATACTATCTCCATCTATCCTGACTTTACTCCAGCGGTGCAGGCGGCACGCAGAGAATTCCTCCCAGCCAAGCGCATCCTCATGCAGGCGCAGATCCCCTATTCCCTGCTCTACCCAGCCAAACTAAAGGTCTCGCACGGCCCATTACTTTACGGATGCAAAATCTTCACCTTAAGTTTGCCAAGCATGTCGGCGGGAAGAGGTCCAAACCACCGGAGCCACTGAGGGGCACTCGGGAGGCCGGCTCAGTGACAATGATTGAATTAGTATTTGCTTTCGGTTTTATTTCACTTGCAACAAAGGGGGGAGTATGATGTGCAGATATTATGTTTTGCTGGACAAAGAATGACTTGTTATGCTCTGCGCCCTATTGGCTTTATGTAACTAGAAGTTGAAGTCTGCCAGCCCTGGGGCGCATGTATGCCTGTTTTTGTTTTCCTTTCATGTATGTTGGTTGCCGCGGAAGGCCTGTCCGCATTACTCCCTGCCACCCTGTGCAGACAGGGTAGCTCGCCGGCTTTACCTCGCCCTCATGGGAAATCTCCCTTTCTTAGATTTGATGTTTTCGAAGGTTAGAACTGGGAAGGGTATGCTACAACCTGATTGGGAGGGTTGGAGTGGGTGGAGGGTGGGGGTTGGGGCTTGGTTATTTGGTTTTATGCCAGCATGCCGTTACAAGAACATCTGGAGTGCTACAATGGGTTAGGAGATGGCTGCACGGTTTAGGAGCAATGGTTGAGAGCTCGTGCTTCCGGATTGACCACACGCAAATACATTGAATGTCCTCACATGGAACATTAGGGGGTTGAACGATGGTAGGAAGGCCAGACTTGTGCATGCATATCTAGCTAGACACAACATTGACATATGCTTTATGCAGGAAACACATCTAAATGTGAAGCCATCACACAGATTGCACCATAGTAGATAGGGTGCTACACACATCTATTTATTCCAACTACGCACGGGGGTGGCGGTGTTGATTCGTAAAGGGGTGAACTGTCGAGAAGATACTGTATATATTGATCCAGAGGGAAGGTGCATAATATTACGGGGGAGGTTGGGTGGCATATCAGTGGTGCTGGTGGCCGGGTAGGGTCCGAATGTGGATTCTCCGGAATTCTTCCGTGATCTCTGGTAGCGAATTAGGGCAACTGGCTGCTATACGGTAATTTGGGGAGGCAACTTTAATGCCATACTGAATGACTACATCGATAGACAGGGCTCGGCTCATGCCATACATCCACAAGCTAGCACTGCACTGCAAGATATCATGTTGAATGGTGATTTGTTGGATATTTGGCGGACTAGACATCCGGGGTGCTGGGAGGGGACATGCATCTCTAACCATCATAATGCCTGGTCCCGCTTGGACTACTGGCTGGTCTCGAGAGACGTGGCTACTTCAACGCTGGAAGCGGTCCACCTGGCACGCTCGTTGTAAGACCATGCGTCTTGCTTGGTCAAGCTGCGCCTGCCTGGTGCACCCCCGCACGCTTTCACTTGGCGACTACCCCCCCACGCACTTTTAGACGAGGCATTCAAGGAGGAAATGCGATCCGACATTATGGAGTACTTTACTCTCAACTCTGGGTCGGAAGACACCGAAGCCTCGCTCTGGGAGGCTTTCAAGGTCGTCAGAGGTCAATGCATTGCAAGGCAACCCGGGATGCTGACGGCCATCAGGGGTACTATTGCTGCCTTGGAGGGACAGATAAGGTAATTGGAGGAACAATTCTAAGCGTTAAATGACTCCAATACAGCTGCACTTCCAAAGGCAAAACTACTGGGAGTTTGCAGAGGAATCGCATCGTGAGGTTAAATTCTTGGGCAGATATGATGAGGCAAGAAGGTACGGCGAGGGCGACAGACTGGGCCGCACGCTGGCAGGCATGATCCGTCCATCAAGGTCCACAACCTTTGTACATGAGATAAACACCGCTAGTAAGGGCATTGTAATGGGCCAAGCAGAGATTCTTAATGAGTTCTCCAATTTTTACTCTTCCCTATACACTGCCACTCAGGTTTCCAGCCCAGAAGGCCTGCAGGATTTTCTAGACTCCATTGCCTTAGTATGGTTTAATACACACAGAGTATACACGGACCTCCCCATTACGATGGAAGACGTGGCCCAGGTCATTAAAAGTCTACCGCTTGATAAGGCCCCTGGGCCAGACAACCTGACCACCGCTTTTTTCCAAGACCTATGTGGAGGAACTGGCCCCCAGATTGCTTGCAGTACATGAGGAGGCATTGGAGGCGGGTGCTTTACCGGCAACAATGAGAGAAGCCATAATGATAACGCTGCTGAAGCCTGAGAAGGCCGAAACGGAGTTGGACTCCTACAGGCCACTATCCTTGATTAACGTAGAAGTAAAAATCTATGCTATACTGCTGGCAAACAGACTGCAACCGCTCCTTCAAATGATTGCACTCCCGGATCACTCGGGATTTATTCCAGGGCGGTCGACGTCCCACAACTTGCGTACATTGTTCTCGGTACTACATTACCTCCACCCGGACGTACAGGTTGCTGCCGTTTTTTTTAGACGCTACGAAAGAGTTTGATACGCTGGAGTATCTGTTCACAATACTAACGCGTATGGGATTAAGCCCTCAGTTTATAAATCGCATAAGGTTATTGTACACTATGCCGTTAGCATGGATCAGGGTAAATGGCTTGCTATCTTAACCAGTCCATATCACACGTGGCACGAGACAGGGGTGCCCACTCTCACCCCTGCTGTTTGCCTTTGCCATGGAACCCCTGGCTGCCAGAATCCGGCAACACCATACAGCACGGGGTATTGGTTTCAGTACGCGGAGCCTCCTCATTTCGCTATACGTGGATGATGTGACCCTGTACATTCTTAACCAGAAGAAAACCTGGACCCGGTCCTTAGAGAACTTATCAGATTTGGAGGGCTGGCGGGTGTCTCCATTAACTGGTAGAAATCAGTAATTTTCCCACTGACTGAGGGTACTCCCATAGTGACATCTGAATTCCACAGAGATGGGAGGCTGAGGCAGTCAAGTATCTAGGGGTGTGGATAAGCAGAAGCCTGCAGAAAATCTGGAACTTGAATTTTGGCAGGGCATACACATGGCTCGGGGGCAAAGTTTAACTCTGGTCTAAATTGCCCCTGTACATTACTGGGAAGATAGCGCTGACAAAAATGGTCATATTACCAAAGTTTCTATACCGGTTTGTTAACGTGCCAATTCCCTTTACACAACACTTTTTCTCACGCTTAAGATCGCAACTACTGTCCCTGGTTTGGGCTGGAGGGCAGGCCAGGGTTTCATGGGACCTACTGACTCTCCCGTTCAGACAGGGTGGCATTGGTGCCCCGGATATACAGTTATATGCTCTATGCGCCCAGGCACAATTTCTCCATTTCTGGGTGCACCAGACGCCATATCAGCCCCATGTAGCAGTAGAAATTGATGCGGTTGCCCCTGTGCCGCTCGGGGTGGCATTGTACCAGAAGTCACAACGCCCCAGGGGAGATGTGGATACGGCAGACACCCTGAGATGGGTCTGTGCCGTTGGCGCGAAACCCCATGTTGCCCTGCATTGAAGACTGGGTGAGTAAAACCCTGGTCAAGGAAATGAACGTGTACACGTTTGCTGGCCTATATCCGAACGGGGAGTTTAGGCCCCCCCTGCTGGAACTGAAGATTTTGCTGCGTCCTTCACAGAATTGTTTTTATATCGCAAACTGAAAACTACATGTCATGCACTTTGGGCGGGATTTCCCGAGGCTCCCCCAACACTGCCAGCTCTAGAGCAAATCCTGAAATCATCTTCCCCACGTAGGCTAGTCACGCACGTGTACGCCCGTATGCAAGATACAGCTCCGGTGGTCCAGCCAAAGTCCCTACTTCAGTGGAATAGCGACATTGACCCCCAATTGACAGAAGAACAATGGTAATTCTGCTGTAGGCAGCCGACTGAACTTTCCCCAAACTATAGGCTTCGCCTGATACATTTTAAATTTCTGCACAGGTATTACAGGACACCAATCAGCCTATATCGCATGAAGTTTAGGGAAGATGATAGATGTTGGCGTTGTGGGTATACCTCGGCATCCTTTTTGCATATTGCTTGGGATTGCCCAATGCTTATTGAATTCTGGCAGGAGATCTTCACTGCGATTAACCAGATTGTTGGCAGAACGGACACTTCCCTCCCCTGCATTAGGCCTTTTGGGCTAAGTGAAAGACACCACCAAAACAGCGCAAATTACATGCACTCCTATTACTATATGCAAGAAGGCAGGTTGCTATCAGGTGGGGGTGGAAAAAGATACCTGGTTTCAGGGATTGGCTGACGGATGTGACGTATGGTCACACTCAACTTGGTGTATTCTGGGAACAAATGCCCCCTACTTCGAGATATCGGGACACGTGGGAGCCATTCCTAAATTGGGCGCGAAATAGATCTGACTCCCCTGTTCCCAGCCCCAGTGTGACTGCTTAGTGCTAACGTTGCCTCTCGCTACTGGGTCAGGGTGACTTGTGTTTGCAGAATCTCCCTCCATGTGCGATTCTGGTATGACGGGTTTGGCTGTACCCTGTATTCGGTCACCACCAATAATGCATATGATATTCAGTTCTGTGATGGACTATATTAAAGATTGTGGTGTATGTATGGACATATTGCTACCTCGATTGTGCAAGCTTCTCATATGATGCATCCTTCTATATGTGACATTCCGATGTATGGTGCTGTGATGCTTCTTGTACCAATGTGAGGACATGCTGGCCTGTTTTGGTTGGAACCCAGGTTCCTATTGTTTGCACCTGCAATTTGAATAAAATCTCAATAAAAAAATATGAGGCCATGTGTAATGCTCCCAAAATGCTCTGATTTTATGCAAATATTTGCAGAAGTTTGAAAGCAAGATTGAGGAGTCTTTGCTTTAAGAAAACAACTTGATGCATGCTCGTATTTCCCAAAAATATTCACAGTGGAAAATCAGTGTAACCAGATTCAATAAGATTATGGAAAACAAAAATAAACATGCATTGGCAAAGCCAGTAGGTCTGAAATTGGTGGTCAGATTTTTAGTTTTGTCCAAGTCACTTATTTTGGCATGGTTTTTGTAAAACCTTGTTGGTGTGGGAGCTGCCTGGCCCTCACCAGTATAAAAAAAAATTGGCAAAAGCAAAAAAAAAAAAAAGATATATTTGGTCTCAAAAAGCCCACACTACCACAGTAGCTACTGGCACTGAACAAAACTACTTTGTGTGCAGATATGCTCCTTGTGAAAGAGCAAAATGCTGTCACTCACAGTGAAGCTAGCTGATACAGAGAGAGGGAGTCAGAATTTGAATAAAGGCAAAAGGTCATGATCCACGCCAAACCAAATTAGGGGCCCAATTATTAAAGAAAGACTCATTTGTGCACTGATAGTACATGCCCGTGCATTATGTGCAACTATTCGGCTTTCGTGAATTCCCAAGAATTTACAGAAGTAGGGCAAGAAATAGTACTCCTAGTAAATTTTTGTGAACTGCATTTTAGCATGAGCAAATATGTATGTGTAGATTTGCTCATGGGAAAATCTGAGTGCAGCCAAGTTCACCTTCCCTCCAACCACTTTTTTCCTCCAACTCTGGAAGAAGGTTTACGTCTGCCATTGTCAGGAGTAAATTTTCAACATTTCTCAGCTTGGGAAATATTAGAGAAGAGTTGTTGAAAATCCTTAAAACATGCACGTTAGTCGGTTTGCAAAGACTCAGAAGGGCATTCTAACTCTGGAACTATTGCTTACCTATACCTTCAGCACCAGTATATAGATTTATTTATTTTATTTATTTGCAAAGTTTTATATTGTGCTGGCTAGACCCGGAGGTATCAGAGCGCTTTACATGAGGATCAGCAAGTTACAGGATACATAGTTATACCAATTGAATCCATGAGTAATCGGTTACATAGTTACATCAGTTTGAATCAAAGAAACACAGAGGGAGAAGGAGGGGGAGGGAGACGAGGAAAACAATGTCAGATGACCGGCTGGGTAGGTGACGGCCAAGGGGCCAGACTCCTCTATAGCTGCAATGGACAGCCCCACCGGGCATCGGCCAAGGTTGCTCTGGCTCCGCTGTAGGTATCTACATCAGTTGAATCAGCGAGTTATAGGATACATAATTACATCAGTTAGAATCAAAAGAATCACCGAGGAGGGAGGAAGGAGACACAAACTGGGGAAGACGAGGAAAACAACGTCAGATGACTGGCTGGGTAGGTGACGGCCAAGGGGTCAGACTCCTCTATAGCTGCAATGGACAGCTCCACCAGGCATCGGCCAAGGTTGCTCGGGCTCCGCGGTAGGTACAAACAGTTTTGGTATCCGCCCAGGGGTCGTCATAGTTCCATCGAGCCCACAGATCACACAGAGAGCCCAGAGGAGCTAAGGCTATGGCCAGTTCACAAAGGGCTTCAACAGTAGTAGGGTTTCATTAGAGGGACGACTATTCAGCAGGGGTTGGTGCAGCCAGCAAGCTCTACATAGTCCTGATAAGGGTGGGTAGAAGTCTCACCTCAGGAACACTTGGAGGTATCCTCAGTGGGAAGGGCACAGCAGAGGGTCAGAGGTCCAGAGATGGGCTGGAGGCTGCGTTGAGGCACAGTGTGATTAGTTAGATCCCAAGATTGTGCAGCCGCAACACAGTGGGTGCCTCCAGAACGGCCAGGCGCACGGAGGTTGAAGGCATGACTGGGAAGATCTGGTCACCGCCATATTAATTTAATCTGATTCATTTTAATTTAAACTTACTGAGCTCTGATCGATTGCAGCAGCTGAGCATCATATTGGCCCACTCTGCAAACTTCGTAGATTGTGCAGCCGGAGTGTAGAAAAACAAGCGGTAGCAAACACTGCGGGGGTACTCAGACGGCCAGGTGCACGGAGGTTAGGCAAGTCTCGGGACACCTCCATCTTGTACAGCCCTGATCGTCGGCAGTGATTTGGCTCAACTCCTCGTCACTCCGCAGAATAGGTGGCAGACTGCGCTGGAGATACATCCAGCGCTGCTCAGCGAGGCACCCGCTGTGGCAATTTACTTCTCCTCCCCGTGTGGTATCAGCGCAGCTGCATCTGAGCACACAGAGACAAGGGCAGCATCGGCGCGGCGCCCGCTCCACCCCCCACAGGCCACGCTCTGAAGATCCGGCGTGACTCGCCTGTGGTTTAAATTGCCGGTACGGCAGCCTGTGGAAGCCTGGTGGGGCAGCAGGCACACAGCGCAAGAGGGAGGCCGCTGCGGGCAAAGTCTTGCTCCGGGCAAAGTCTGCTACTCGTGGAGGAAACAAGGGCTGGAAGGCGGACCAGCGATGGACGGGCCGCACCGCAGGGTTTCACTTTGACGCTGCAGCTGTTTCCATGCAACTAGCGGTCCTGCTCCAGCACCGGAGGTTACAGCGGAGGTTCAATGGGCAGGTGCATCTGAGGAAACGTTGGGGATTGCAAGTATTCAAACACTACAATGGTATAAGCCCTGGCATAATCAGAGAGGCTATATCAGAGCTCTTATATGATGTGAATGCTGCTATAATTTGTCACCGCATTACATGGCACCAAAGGAACACGCGGATTTTGTTACAGGACAAGTAGGTTTATGAAGCAACCTGCCCCATGGACAAGTAGATATTTTATTAAACTCCACACCCCTGGTAACATTATTCGTTCGAGGCATGTGTGCTATAGATACACATGCTTTGCATAGACTAATAAGCAGTAAACTCCCAAAGCGGTGGCTAACCTGTAGATGTTGCAGTTGTCTGGAACAGTGTTTTAACTACTGCTTGGCCTACATTAGCCTGTTGTCGTGCTAAAACATCTACACAAGAGTGTTTGGTAAATGTGTGTGGTGTAAACCATATAGCTGCTTTACATATGTCAGCTCGAGGGATGTAACCTAAAAAGGCCACAGAAGCCCCTATTTTACGAGTGAAATGCGCTCTAGGGGGTATCGTCAAAGTCCTTTTGGCTTTAGCATTGCATGTTTGAATGCATTTAACAATCCATCTCGTAATACCAGATTTAGAGATAGGATTGCTTATATGAGGTGGAGGAAATGCTACAAACAGTTGTTTTGTGGAAGTCCTTTGTCCCATCTATGTAGTACAATAAAGCTCTCTTAAAGTCAAGCGCGTGAAGAGCGCGTTCTGCTACGGACTCAGGTTGAGGAAAGAAAACTGGTAACTCAACCAATTGGTTTACATGAAAATCAGAAACTACTTTGTGAAGGAATTTGGAGTTGGTACGGAGAACTAGCCTTTTTGTAGCAGAAAGAAAGTTTCTTCTAGTGTTAATAACTGTAGCTCACCAACTCTCCTCAGTGATGTGATAGCAATGAGGAAAGCTACTTTCCATGAGAGGAAATGTAAAGGGCATTTGTGTAATGGTTCAAAAGGTGTACCCATGAGCCTTGTGAGGACAATGTTGATATTCCACAGGGGAGCAGGAGGAATCCTTGGTGGAATTACCCTTTTTAAACCTTCCATGAAGGCCTTGATTACTGGAACTCTGAATAGTGACATATGTTGCCTATTTTGTAAGTATGCAGCTGCAAGGTGCAAACGAATAGACCTGTAAGCCAGTCCTGTTTGGTGTAAATGTAACAAATAACAAAAGTTTTGTATAGAAGCATCTTTAGGATTGATTTTGCTGTTATTGCAATATAAAGCAAATCTTTTCCATTTTGTAGCATAGCAAGCTCTGGTGGTAGGCTTTCTTGCTTCTTTTAGAATATTCACACAGTCTGGTGGTAAATTTAAGTAAGTAATCAAAGGTAGAATGGATCCCTTGTAGCTGTATTACCATGGTCAGGTGTGTTGACCAGCTTAAAAACCCTCATTCACGTACAGGAGTGGTAAAGCAGTATATCTGGATTCCCTACTTCTCTTAGGACGCGAAAGCATCATCATTGAGTCTTTTTAACAATGTGCTTTCCTCCACCTGGAAGTAGACCAATTGGTGATAGCAGTTTTGATCAGTGATAGTGGACAAATAGTGAGGTAAAATTGCTTCCCGTTCCTTACCAAAGAACCTTTGTTAAGTAGGAGAGGAGAAAAGGTTAAAAATGTGGGCGGTGCGCTTATAGAAATGTTACTGTTCTATAGCACCTCTCCGTCCAAGGTCGACATGTTTCAGCCTAGTGCTTGCCCAAAAGGGTTGGGGGACTTTCTTCAGGACCTATGTAGATTAGAGATGGCTCATTTTAAGCACTCTATAGGGGCAGGTAAGTAACTCACCCTTCTTATTCGTAACAGGTCAATAGTACCTATAACTTATTACTCCAGAACTCGGGCTTCCTCAGCTGACTGGCGGGCTCTTGAACCTGAAGCTGCAGGTTACTTGGCTTGTGCTCGCTCCCGTGACGGAGCGCGGTAAATTTAAGTAACCAAACTCTATCACTTCAGGAGCCAGATCGCTAAATTCAGTTCTTTGGGATTTGGATGTCTGATTTCTCCATGGTTCTGTGTGAGGAGACAGGAGTTCAGGTGCAGTTTTTGATGTGGAACTAGTGACAGCTCCAACAGGGTGATGTACCATGGTTGACGAGCCCATGTGGGAGCTACCAGAATTAGTGTGAATGATGTTTGCCTGAGCTTCAGAACCACCCATGGAATGAGCGGGGGAAGCGGAAAAGCATAGGGAAATATCCCGGACCAGTTCATCCGTAGGGCATTGCCCTTTGATTGCAAGTGTGGGTACCTGTAGCAGAGGTGTGGGCATTTCGCTTTTCGGCTGTGGTGAATAGGTCCATTAGTGGAAATCCCCACTGTTGGAAGTACGGAAGGAGAACTTGGGCGTGAAGTTCCCACTCTTGAATTTGTTGCCTTCCTCTGCTGAAAAGAACAGCAATTTGATGGTTTACTCCTGGGAGACGTTCTGCCAGAAGATAAATCCTGTGATGGACCTTCCAATTCCAAATGGCTTGAGAGAGGCGTGACAGTTGGAGTGTGTGCGTACCCCCCTGTTTTTCTACATAGTACCTTGCTGTCATGTTGTCCATCCGAACTAGGACAGTTTAGGAAATGAGAAGAGTATGAAAAGCTTTTAGTGCTAGGAAGGCAGCTAAGAGATCGATATGGTTGATGTGGAGAGTTTATGCTTGTTGCTCCACATGCCTTGTATTGTTTTATTTTTTAGGTGAGCCCCCCAACCTATTAGAGATGCGTCTGCTGTGAACACGATCTGTGAAACGGGGTCGATGAAAGGCCGTCCTGCTGATAGGTTTTGTGGGCTCCACCACTGCAGAGAGCGATGTGTATAGCCGTCTACCAACACTAGATCGGTTAACAGACCCTGTGATTGATTCCACTGACATACTAAGCACTATTGTAGGGGGCGCATGTGAAGCCTTGTATGGGGTACAATTGCTATGCAAGACGCCATCATTCCCAGTAGTTGCATGAACACACTGGCTGGTAATGGTTGGTTGAGCTGAAACTGTTGAATGGCAGCCTGAATATTGTGTATTCTGGCTACATTGAGAGAGGCTAGAGCCTTGACTGTCTAGAGTGGCTCCTAGATAAAACTGCATCTGTGAGGGATGCAGGTGAGAATTTTGTGCATTAATGGTGAAGCCTAGTTGATGAAGTAGATCTATTGTGATCTGTGTGTGCTGCAAACAGTTTTGGTGAGTGCTGGCTTTGATGAGCCAGTCGTCTAGGTAGGGGAAGAAGTGAATTTGTCGTCTTCTGAGATGAGCAGCCACTACTGCCAGGCATTTGGTAAAAACTCTGGCCGCTGTAGTTACTCCGAAGGGAAGTACCTTGAACTGGCAATGCTTGCCTGCTACCACAAATCTCAGGTATTTGCGATGAGCTGGATGAATTGGAACATGAAAATATGCGTCTTTTAAATCTAAAGTAGACAAAGTCTGGTGTTTGTAACAGTGTGAGTACTTGTTGAAGTGTCACCCTGTGAAAATGCTCAGACAGTATGTTTTGGGGATGAGAGTACAGAGAGAAAAACCCTGATACTGTTTTAGAACTGGCTATATTGCTCCTTTTAGTAAAAGGGACTGGACCTATTGTTTTAACAAGTGTATGTGTTCTGGAGATAACTTGTGAGAGCGAGGTGGAATGTTTGGGGGATTGCTGGTAAGCTTCAGGCAATTCATTGTACAAAGAATGGGTTCCCCTGTTACTAGATAAGTTCCTAGGTCAGGGCATGAGCAACAATTTTAATTAAGGAATACTAAGGCAACTAATAAGAAATTGGGCAAACAAACATTATAACAATGACAGAAACCCAGGTCAGAATCTAATATGAACATGATTAATTAGTATAAAAACAAATCAAAGAATTTATAAATAGACAGTTGAAGATGGAATGATAATTAAAGGTCTGTGTCTTTAATATGCAACAAGTCACAAGTGTGGTAACATGAATCAGAATTTTTCTTCCTTTGATACTAGGCTTTCTATAATAAGATAAGTTGATTAGAGGCTGGATTTTCATCTGTGGCTTTGGCTTGTCAAAACTGAACATTTACATGTACACCATGGCTTAGGGTGTAGAATCTTCAACTGTCTATTTAGCCCTGGAGGAATGTATACGAAAGCAGTTATTTTTTATAAGCTTTGTTTTTCTGATCACATTTTTGAATAATCATGTATGCACAATAGAAGGTATGATTGGTCAATTAGGCTGGTTTCATTTACACCTTTGATGGTAGAATGAACTGTTTTTATATAAATATTTATATAAATGAAAATAACCTGTTTTTTAATCATGTATTTATCTAATGATGGATATATATATATATAAAAATGACTATCTTGAGGGGCGCATTTATACATTTGCGCGCAAGTACGACGCCAGAAAATTGTCACAGCCACCGTTTGTGCGCAATGTCCCAGTCAGTAATGAAGGACAAACATCAGTCTTATCAGCCAGCTCCTCCAATGCAGATCTCAGCTCCAGCATTGATAGTGGGTCAGATTATGAGGCAAGTAGAACACGGTCTGGGTTGGGGTTTACCCGGTTCACCCTGGCACAGGAATTGCAATGTGTGAGCCAGGACAGACGAGACACACTACGACCCAGGGCGGATCGCCAAACTGCCAAAAAAGCCCAAATACAAAACGCAGAGAGCGCCGCAAATCCAATGCCAGGCGCCGTACCAAAACGCAAGGCCTACAAAAAACAATGGAACAAAAAGAAACAACAATAGGGGTTCAGGCCGAAGAAAATTTCTCTGTGATTAATCTCACTTCTATGACATTAACGCCTACGGAATTAAAGACTCTTTCGTTGGGACTGTCTTTTTGCCCTCCCAGGAATTTCAACTATGCTGATACACGAATTGACTTGTACAAATTCACGCGGAAGCTCAAATTGAAAAAACATTTTATCAGCAACAAATCCCGTAAGGCAGAAGTGAGATCTGATATAAATAATCCTAGCAGGGTAGCACTAACAGCTAATGACATGCCATTATTACAAGACTTGGAGGGATTACGTTTAGAGCAATCTTTGTCACAGAGCCCAAGTACCAACCCCAGTGATCCCGTTGCTGGTCTGACGAACTTTAGACCAAGATCAACATACACACCACAAATGGTGCATGATAACATTGAAATTTTTCAAGAGGCGGTGGTCAAGGATATCAAGGGCCTCTTCGAACGAACATTGAAGGGCAACAAGCACAAACACAGACGCAACCATAAATACACTGATTTGGTGACGAAAATACAGGGTTGTGGCAATATCATCGTACGTCAATCTGACAAGGGGGGCAATATTGTGTTATGGGCAAGAGATCTTTACATGGAGGAAGCATTATTACAGCTGAATGACGCCTCCTGCTACAGACATTGTGATGTGGCGGTAGTAAAGAAGTCCCAAACAACTTTTTATTCTATGTTGATGGGGTGGAGGTCATCGGGCCTCATCAGCATGGATGAATTGAAATATCTTAAGAATGATCATCCCATCATGCCCGTCTTATACCTGATCCCGAAAGTCCACAAAAACCCAGAAAAAACCCCTGGCAGGCCCATCATCTCTGCGTGTGGGGGTTTGTTGGAGAAAACTACTATTTATGTAGATGCATTTCTACAGGACTTTGTGTATAAGTTACCCTCGTACATCCAGGATTCCAGTGATTTTTTAAGGAAAATCAATGAACTACAATGGGATCCAGAATACTTGTTAATTACACTTGACGTTACGGCGTTATATACAAGTATTCTACATGTAGATGGTTTGAGGGCTGTTGCTTATTACCTGGGTCAACGTGCGATTGAATTGGTAGAACATAATAAGATGTTACTGTCTATGATTAGTTTTTGCCTGAACAATAACTTTTTTATGTTTAACCAACAACATTTTCAACAGATCAGGGGGGTCGCCATGGGGGCCTGTTTCTCTCCCAGTTATGCCTGTATTCATAAGGGATACTGGGAGAGACAGGTCCTCCATGGTGAGCACTCAGCTACTTGTAAAGATCACATCGTGCGCTGGTATAGATATATCGACGATGTTTTTATGATCTGGAAAGGCACACGTACAGAGGCAGAACATTTTATTACTCAGCTGAACATTAACAACTACAACCTCGCTTTCACCTCAAATATCAGTGCACAACATGCAACTTTCTTAGATGTATCTATTGAAGTTAACAATGGGCACTTGGAAACAGCGTTGTTTAGAAAGCCCACGGCGGGGAACACGGTACTGCATGCCCACAGTCATCACCCTCCACATTTAATCAGGAGCATCCCGTACGGGGAGATGCTCAGGATTAGAAGGGTTTGCAGTACTGAGGTACAATGCACTGCAGCACAACAGGCCAGTAAACTCAGGTTTCTGGCACGAGGATATAATGAAAGAATTGTTGAAGCTGCAGTCCGTAAGGCCAATGCTTTCCCCCGTGAGGTTGCCTTACTTCACAAAAAATCACAAGCTCCAACTGTTTTGCCCATGCAGCAACCTGTCAGATTAATTTGGTCTTTCAATAATCAGCACGGGGCATTAAGAAAGATTGTCAATAAATACTGGGACCTAGTGAAGTGTGACCCAGTTATTGGCGGAGTCATGCCGAGAAAACCAGCTATCACTTACAGAAGGGCCTACTCCTTACAAGATGCCCTGGTTAAATCCAGTCCAGAACTACTAACTAATAAAGACTGGCTGGGGGGCAGTAGAGGTTTTAGGAAATGCTCTGTCTGCAAGGCATGTACTCATGGGGTAAATAGAACAGAATATCTTACCCCGTTTTCTGAAGTCCCGTACAAGATCAACAAAAAGCTTACCTGCAAAAGTGAGTTTGCGGTGTACGTGTTGGAGTGCCCGTGTGGTTTGAGATACGTGGGCAGCTCGAAGCTGCAAGTCCACAAACGGGTCCTCCAACACTTAAGGGCTATTAACACCAATGACCCTGCTTACCCGGTGGCTAGACACTTCAAGGAGTACCATAACAGCAACAATACTCTGTTGAGGTACTATGCCATTGACTCAATAGCTCCTATGAGAAGGGGAGGCGACAGGAATGCTACATTAAGGAAGTTGGAAACCAGATACATTCTGACGTTAGATAGTAAGGCTCCACAGGGGCTTAATGCCTCAGAAGATTTTTTCACCTGTCTCTGAGGCAGCTATTTGGTTTAAAATCTGTGCCAAACTGCGTCAATACCATCAGTTACAATAGTACATATTTGCACATACAATGATAATAACCTAGTGTGATACCATCTGGTTGTTGTAGATATGATATGTACTTTTTGCTGGTATTTGAAACTTTTGTTTTAGTTTATGCAGAACCTGCTACCATATGTGTCCGGTTGTCAGACTGGGACCAGTCTGTCTAATATTACATCTACTTGACATATAGAAACGGCAATCACACACACAATAATATTGAGCACTTTTTTCATTTGTATGGTTGAGTTGTCCAGTAGAGAGTTTTTATCACATAGGATAAATATTTGCGAATTTTCATGTGATTGTATTATACATGTATTAGCGAATCAATTGAGTGGGTGACATTTGGCAGTGATTTATGTTTTTTGTGCATGTAATCTTGTATCATAGGCTATATGTACATACATGCTTAAGTACTTTTACAGGTTGTTTGTATATAATGTAGATTTTGTAGTTTTGTATATATGTATATTATTGTTGATAGACAAATAATTATTTCAGGGCATATGGTGGCCAGGGATTTATCCAAATAATATGCAGATCCATGATACGTATGCCATACAAAATCTATCAGCATTTGTACAAGCCATCATAGCATGCCATCTTAGGATCATCCTGTGCAATGTCATGTTTAAAGGGATTAATCCCAATATTGTGATTTTATGCTTTAAGGGTACTCAGTAATGCAAACTTTAAATTTGTAGTATTTTTACTACGCTTATTGTACCGCTAGCATATCTCTACTGTGATTGGACAATTTTAATGCACTAGCACTTTAAATTTCTGCCACCGCCCTCAGTGGCGCTATGTGACCAAGGCCTTTGGAAGGCCGAAACGTTATGCTGTCCGTTGCAGAGATTAAATAATTACTCACGGAATCTTTGGGTCTTTTGTTTCTTGGCGGTGCCGCGGCGGAATCGAGTCTGCTGCATCCGGCGCTTGAAACTGTTGTGGAGATATATATATATCTTTTTTGATACTAAAATCATTTTTATATTAGATTCGGACCTAGGTTTCTGTCATTGTTATGTTTGTTTGCCCAATTTCTTATTAGTTGCCTAAGTATTCCTTAATTACAATTGAAGCTACAGGCAATAACCATGTTGGATAATTCCAAGAACAGATTTGTCTGATGCTATAGACTGCCAAATGGGGAGGAATTGCTGTAGCCTTCCCCCTACACGTGTGGTAGAATCGGGGAGAGCGTGGGCAAGTCACTGTTTGTTGGGGGAAGGAGTGTTACGGGGTTTGTTACCTTTACCACTACCCTTGAAGTTGTTGCCTCTATAACCTCCTCGGATAAAACCTCTGGAGGGAGAGGACTGGCTGTTACCTTTGTAAGACAAGGTTTTTTGATCTGGGGATGGGGTCTTTGACCCTCCTCTGTAGAAGGAGCAACAAAAGGAACCTCTGTTGGATACATTCTGAAGTGCTCCCATTGATTTAGCGACTTCAGTGTACTTTTTCATCTTTTTTAACGCCTGGGCAACTTTAGGGACAAATAGGTGTTCTTTATCAAATGATGTAGTAAGGATGGCTTGTTGGACCTCAAGATTAAAACCTGAAATCATTAACCAAGTGTATCTCCTGAGCAGGATACTGGTGTTAATTTCTCTAGCTGAAGGTGTCTTCAGCATATAGAGCACAACAAATAGAGGAATTAGAAATTAGCTTCCCCTCATCCACTAAGTCCTGTGCTTTAGCCTTATTGGAGAATTTGAAGCAATTGTTCCATTTCGTCCCTGTGTGCTTTGTCATATCTGGCTAAAAGGCCTTGGGTATTCGCAATGCGCCATTGATTTGCTGCCTGAGCAGCTACGCGTTTGCCAGATCATTCGTTTCTCAGGTTTTCTACTGAAATCCATAGCAATCAGTCACCTGGAAAGAATGGTCCAACCACAGTCAGCTACATAGACTGGAGCAAAATAAACTCTGCTACTCTGGAACAGTCGTTAGCTGAACACTACCTTGCCCCTCCTGGCAAGGCCGAATTAGCGGCCGTATCCTATACAAATTGGTTGTCTGACACCTTCAGGGAGCTTGTTCATACTAAAAATCAGCACCCCTTTACGAAGGAGCATTTGGCTCCCGGGTTCTCAGAAGCCCTGAGGCTTGAAAAACAAGCCTGCAGAAGGCAAGAAAGGATCTGGAGAAAAAACTATAATAAACATATGTAACTAATATACCAGAAGGCCTTACCTTCATACAAAGATCTCATAAAAAAGGAAAAGAGTGGGTACTTTTCCCAGGCAATTGACAAGGCATCTAACTCATCGAAAGAACTTTTTCAAGTTGTTCAGAGGCTTACGACCATCTCAAATAAAACTAACCCATCTGATAATTTTTTGTGATGCTCTTGCTACCGCCTTCAAAGAGAAAGTAAATGTTATTTTCCAGGACTTTGACACGGGGGACCCTCATCCTATCGGAACCCCTATTGGGAATACATTAGGTGACTGTTCTTTTACACACTTCTCTCTCACTTCACCTCAAGAAGTTGGTTTCCTTAACTTGCAAGCCAAATAGGCTCCCCCCTCGACCCCTGCCCAGTAATGATCTTGAATCTGGTCCCTGATATTATTGTCAGGAATCTATCTCAAATCTTTAACACCATGTTCGCTACCGGGACATTCCGTTCAGCCTGGAAAAAAACCTTCAGCCTTCCTCTCTTAAAAAAGTCAACCCTAAAAGTAAACGACACGGCCAACTATCGTCCTATTGCTCGATTACCTTTCCCTAACATTTGTGAAAAAATAATGAATCTGGAACTGTCTAAATACATCTTCGACAATCAGCTCCTTGTACCCTCCCAGTACAGCTTCCGACCAGGGCACAGCACAGAATCCGCCCTGGTCAAGGTAACGGGGGAAGTAAGAAAGGCAGTCGATGGCAGAATCTCAGCAGTTATGATTTTACTAGATTTATCGGCTGCCTTCAATACTGTTGATCATACCACTCAGGGGTTGCCTAAAGGAAATAGGATTTAAGGGGGTCACCCTGGAGCTTCTTTCTTCCTTTCTCAGTGACCGATCTCAAGCGGTAGCATTAGGGAATTTTAACTCCCTACCCTACACACTGCCTTGTGGAGTTCCACAAGGGTCGTCACTTAGCCCCAAGCTTTTTAATATTTAAGTAGCAAAATCTGGCACCGCTCAGAAGAAGTTTCAATTTGGAGGTAACTTCTTATGCAGACGATACCCAGCTAATAATTGCTGCAGCTCACAAGGACTCATCAGGCCCCTTAAAACGATGTAACTGCATCAAGGCAATCAGTGGCTGGATGAGCGGGCACTGCCTGAAGCTTAATGCAGGGAAAAAAGAGATTATGGTGTTTGGCAATCCCTCCCCAGTCTGGTCCACCAATTGGTGGCCTGATAATTTGCCACAACCACCTCGTCCTGTGACTAAAGTTAAGAATTTGGGAATCATCATTGATGACAACCTGAACAAGAGTGCGCAAATATCATCAGTCACTCTTGCAGCCTATTTTCTCATTAAAATGATAAGAAAGATCCTTCCTTTTATCCCAGACAGACACAGAAAACTTTCATAACCCTCCTTGCTCTCCCTAGGCTGGACTACTGTAATATTCTTTATCTAACTGATTTAGAAAAGCATAGAAGTCGACTACAACTAGTCCAGAATGCTGCAGCAAGACTGGTTCTTAAGCTTCCTAAATACCATTCCATTAGTCCGGGACTCCGCAAGCTGCACTGGCTTCCTATGCGCAGCAGGGCTAAATAGGGCCTTATGCCTGGCCCACAAAGGACTGTATAACTCAGGCCCTGATTTCCTCAGGTCGGTTTTCAAGAGATACAAGCCTAGCAGAGAACTCAGGTAGACCAAGGCCAACCATCTAGCAGTTCCGACATTTAAAAAGATGCATTGGGGTGGCAGAGGTATAGTCCTCAACACCATCAAACTCTAGAACAGCCTCCCACCCCACCTCAGAGCTATCCCTTCATTGGCATCTTTCAGGAAGGAGATAAAAACCTGGCTATTTAACATCTAAGTCT
The DNA here is from genome assembly GCF_964261635.1 of Lissotriton helveticus. Classification (NCBI taxonomy): domain Eukaryota; kingdom Metazoa; phylum Chordata; class Amphibia; order Caudata; family Salamandridae; genus Lissotriton; species Lissotriton helveticus. The sequence continues at coordinate 634,479,103 of NC_136068.1, read as the reverse complement.
CCACTCTCTGACCTCTTCTGATAGCGCCAAGACACCTCTGGTAATCGCACGCTATAAAAATGTCTTAACCTAACAGAAGCGGCAATTAGTTTGGACTCTTTATCTGGCGGAGGAGCATCCCCTGATGTTTGAGAATTTGCTCTCTTACGAGCATTCGATACAACTAGGGAATCTAATGGCACTTGTCAGATAAAAATGGGGTCTGTAGGAGAGGCCTTTTATGTTTTGCCCACTCTAGGTGTTAAGATGCGGGCTCTGACTGGATCTTGAGAAATCTCATCGGCATGTCGCATCATGCCCTTAAGCATTGGTAGTGATTGTGATTGACCTGTGTGTAGTTGCCAATGTCTCAAACAAAAAATCTTCTACTAGTGATTCTTTGTGGAGCTCTACCCCCCATGGTAATATGCAGCCCTAGCAAGGAGTTCCTGGTGTGATGCATTGTCATCTGGAGAAGATGGTTTGGCTGGGTAAAGTTCTAAATCATAGAAAACATTTTACAGGCCTGGACCGCCTAGTCATAGCCCAATAGAGCCTCCAGCCTCTGGAAATACTGGTATCATGCAAGAGAGGGACAGCCTGGTTAAATTAGTACTGGTTGTGGAATGGTAACTTCACAGCACAACATAGGCTTTGCTCGTGTCAACATCAGTTTGGGGCTGGAGGCCGACATTCAGAACCTGATCTGGCACAGTTGCAGGTGGTGTCGGTATGGAAGGGGCATGGCTACAAGAGTGTGGAACTTGGAGCTCATGTCAAACCTGGACTGGTGGGGCACATGGGGTAGTCTGCACCAAGAAAGAACCCAATGGCGGAAGTTGGACTGAAGGCTCCTGCAGCTCCATGGGGCCCAAAGATGCTCCAGAAGGAGCTAGCAGCATCATAAATATCTGCAGCAAAGTCTGTTTAAATGACCAGAGCAAGTGTGGGGTCACCGACGACCCAGGGAACTTGGGGAATGTTTGAACCACCGGCGGGACCGAACCGGGGTTGGAAAATACTGTCAGCAAAGGGCCCTTAGAATATCAGCATGTATGAGATGCTGCTCTGTGTCTTTAAATACCCATCCTAATGAACACAAGACCCAAACTGGCAAAGGGAACACAGTCCAAAAAGGTGGTGTTGAGAGCTAGGAAAATGGGAGTGGTGAATGAGGAGTCGAATTAGAAAGTGGTCAGCAACCTGAATGTGCTGACTCCGAGAAGTTGGAGGACACCCATCACTCATATGAATGGTGGAAAACTGGTATTACAAGTTGGCAAGTTCAAGGGGACAAGGACATTCATTGACAGACACAGCAACAACAACAGCTGGCACCCATATGTGCTAGGTAACAGAATCCGGTAAAGGTTATGATGTTCAGTACTGCAGGCATCCAGAAAATAGGGTGGCACCCATTGCAAGCAGGGAGACCCTAGCTTAGGTTGGGCTAGCTTTGGATTAGTCTATGATAACTCAGCAACCACACATCTCCTCTCGATTAAGGGCACACAATGGATTTTACCAGAACGTCAACACAGCTGCATAATGTTTATGGATCAATTCAGTTTATTCTTAGCCAGGGCAAGGCGTGTACAAACAGCTATTCGCCTACAACCGAGAGGGACCGGCAGCATAAAGTTAAAAATGGTGAGAACGTAGATACACAGATGTCCACCTACAACTTTGGGGCCGGCAGTGTTAACAAGGCATTTATCAAAGTAATATAAAACCAGCTCCTCAAACAAGCAACCCTGCCGACCCCCCCCCCCCCACCCCCACCCCCACCCCCAAATCCTTCAGAAGATGTAGGTAAGGTGGTCTACGTGATGATGTAGCGGAATAAATGGTGGGTGTTCACGAGTGTGTGGAAACCAGGGAAATTAGGTGGGTGCTGAGTTATCAGCGGACTCAGTCACTAGAAGTAAGCGGAGCAGTTTAAATTAGGTCGGGCAGGTCAATTCATTAAATTCGGAGGAGAGTATTTGAATAAACGGTGCCCACATTTAGGGATAGGAATTGCTTTTCTGGTCAGCAGCTAGGGAGAGTTTTCCCATTCCCAGTATGAACCATAGTTTGTGGAGCCAAGTCGTGCAGTCAGGAGTACTGTCAGTGACCAACAGACAGAATCACTTGGTGGGCGGCTCCTAGTGCTAGAGTCATGTGCTTTAATATATGCTCCCAATAATGGCTTAGTTTTGGGCAGTGCCACAGAAGGTGAAGCAAGGTGCCCATACCCCCGCTCCACTTCCAACACTCTGAGAGTTCTGGGTTCCATACCTGTAGTTAGGCTGGTACCAGTAGGATAGTATCTTGTATGCGGTTTCTATGCTTGCTACGTTGTGAGCAGAGTGCCTTGATCTGTAGTAGATGTCCTCCCGATCTTTGGCAGGGAGAGCCCTGTCAAGTTCAGTCTCCCATCTAGTCTTGCCTGTAGTTTTGGACTTTGATGTCCCTTTGCTCAGCAGGACAAAGAACTCTGTGATGAAACACTTGCCTTTTTTGAGAATGACCCACTTCTCAAACGGCGTGAGTGGTCTCCCTGTGTGTGGTCTAATGGAGGTCTGCATTACCGAGTGTCGTCCATGGAGGTATTGTATACGGTCTGTCTCATCCTGGGCGTAGTCCAACTTTAGGTTTTCAAATGGGATGATCACCTGAGCTTCAAACATACAGCCAAAGCGTTTGCACCCACTTTCTATTCCACGAGAAGCTGTAGCAGGAAGGCCTGATAGTAACCCATTAGCATAAGCACTGCCTGTCTGCATCAAATGTTAGAGTAGGTGTTTTTATAGGCAGTGGTCCTTTCCATCCCAGACACATTTATTAAGTTCTACTTCCAAGGAGCGCAGTGTGTGTTTCAGTGGGGCTAATGGAAGGGCTTGAAAGAGGTAGAGAGCACGTGACAGGATGGTCATTTTAAATACCGCTATTCGGCCTGTAGAGAAAACAAACAATATCCCAACAGGTACTACTCTGGAGACAATTAGGCATGTATGCAGAAAGCATTACTGGTACAGAAATAAGGAGACTTGAATCAAATTAAGGTATTGATTGTTATTCATCATATACATTACAAGAGAACAAAGGAAAAAATATATAAATATACAGTTAAAGCAGCACTGTATGAACTAACTGCAGGGTACTGACAGCGCCTCTGGTGTCGCATTTCCTCGAAAAAAAACATCTTGACACAGACATAAGGTGGCAAGTAATCGAGAAACCAATTCTGCCCACGAGAGGCGGCGACATCAAAAACCTCTTGAATAGGGCTGAATGCAAATGGATGACACTAACTGTCAACGAGGGCTTGAACACCATCGATGAATGGAACAGTACTATCTCAGTCTAGGTGACTTCACCCATGAGAGGCTCTATACACAACTATTACCTCTTTCTACTCTGTAGCCATCATACCTGTCCTTCCTTTGCCCACTCTAGACCTCTGAACCCCCAGTGCCAACTCTGGACCATATTGAGATTATGACTAGAATTGCGATGTCTAGTGTTTACATGACTCTCGCCAATAGTCTCGTGTGCATGGTGTTCAATTGTTATAATTGTATCAGCACTATTGTGACACGATGTTTTCATTGTTATACACGAATTTATACCTTCACCACTCGATGTACCCTGGTTATGTAAAAAGGCGTGCCAAACACTAATTATGGTCACATCACCCTATTAGATCTGTTATCTGATTAATACACACATGCCCCCATATCTGTGTATTCCACAACGTTGACTGACATGACAACCGCTGACAGATGCAGTGTCACTTTCATCTCCCTGTCCGTATGCTTCCTTCACAAAGTTTCACAAGTCTTGTTAATACAGCTTGGCTCCTTTAACCCACCACCCTCATCCTGTGTTCAGCCCGCTTAATGCGATTGGATTGTCAGCCCGCTCGTCACACCCATGTGGCGCGCTACTTCCTGGTTTGAATCAGGGTTGACCGGCACCACAATAATCTTGCCGATTCACACACGGCCCGTCGGATTGATTCCCAGACAGTCCTCGCGCTGATTCATTCAGGTAACCACCCGTTTTTAATACCTCCCTTTGGCCGACCTCACCCAGGCCTTTTTCCTCAACTTCGCTTCGTTCCCCCAGGCTTCCTACTCCAATCCATCGGACCACAGTAATCTTGCCGATTCACACACGGCCCGTCGGATTGATTCCCAGACAGTCTTCGCGCTGATTCATTCAGGTTACCACCCGTTTTAATGCCTCCTTTTGGCCGCCCTTACCCAGGCTGATTCCTCAACCTCGCTTTGTTCCCCCAGACTTCCTACCCCAATCCATCGGACGCCGCACTGTGAAGCACCAGACTTCCAGACGGTACTCTGATCGCCCGCTAAGTGCTCTCCCTTTGACTCAGGTAATATGCGCCCTCCTTCCCACCCTCCAGCCGCCTAGTCTTTACTCTGTTCACTTCCCCCCCCCTCCCTCATCCCACGCCTTTTAATCACCCCCGCAGATCGCGTCCTTTTCAAACCAGAAGGCAACGGTCTCTGAACCATCGACTTGTCTGCTTTCCAGCAATTCCATCTAGGTAATCCTTCCGCGATTGCACTCCATTTCGCTACCCCGCGCACAAACTGTTCACATTCGAATCCATATTCAAATCCCCGTCCAGCGCTGTTGCCGCGCTTGCCTCTCTAGCCGGCCACCCGAATTTCCTAACTCGGACCTTGTTCCTTACTCCGGGTTCACACACGGTAATTCTGCTTCCATTACCGCATTTCCTCCTATCCCACCACAGAGCTTGTACGATTTTGGGCTACAATACCCAGATGCCACAGGGCCTTCCCCATACCGGATATGCGGACAATCCACTATACGCAAACAGGTCTGCCATGTGGACTACACATCCCGAATCTTTGTTTTCCAACCCCTCGCGCCCTTTCCCCCTTCCTCCCTTCCCCTCTTCCACCCCTTACACTCTTCTCCACACCGATGCACTGACCTAGTACATGCTCCTCGCTTGCCCAGACCGATTGTTTCACTCTGCCCCTGGCTCCTATTCAGTAGCCTTGCTCTCTGCCCTGGTTTCCTATCCAGTAGTTTCTAAACTTTCTACAGATTTGTGTCAGTCTCCACCCTTCCCTCCCTGACTCTTCCTTTCCATCCCACAGCACCCTCTAAACACAACCCTGTCCTGAAGACGATCCCAATTAACGAGGATCGAAACGTCGTTGACAACACAGCGCAAGACATGGCGCAGCCTCTATGATGGCTCATTTTGAATTACTAACTGCCTAATTCTTTCATTATTGTAATGGACCCTGAGCCACATGTTCCTACTCACTGTATATATTTGCACAATCACTCACCTTGTGCCGCTCATGCAGTCCATTATTGTCACTTGCGTCACCACCTATGTCACCGGCACATAACTGAGCACCAAGTACAATCGGGTTATCGATTAGTTCATACAGTGCTGCTTTAACTGTATATTTATATATTTTTTCCTTTGTTCTCTTGTAATGTATATGATGAATAACAATCAATACCTTAATTTGATTCAAGTCTCCTTATTTCTGTATCAGTAATGCTTTCAGCATACATGCCTATTTATCTCCAGAGTAGAACCTGTTGGGCTATTGTTTGTTTTCTCTACCTTCCAACCCCGTTCCCGACTAGGTTTACGGGTAATACTCCTGTAGTATTTCACAGCTATTCGGCCTGGCCATGAGAGGCTAAGGTGGCACCAAGTGTTGAGGCCAGCGATTATTTGTGAGGTAAAGGCCCCATAGTTGAGAGTTATGATTTTAGGAAAAGAATAGGCCAGTTTGATGCAGAGGTATGGTATAGGATCTTTAGCCATTTCGAAAGGGAACAGTGAACACAGGTGAGCTTCCCAGTGTGGGGCTACTGAGAGGTTTAGAATGTGGGGAATTTGCATATTTACTTTAAACCCTGAGGCGTTCCCAAAAGCCTGGCGTTCTGCCACTAGGGCAGGAAGAGAGGGCACTGGGTCAGTTACAGCTAGTATCACATCATCAGCATAAAGGTTGATAAGGTGGCCGACACCACCAAAAGGTATCCCAGATATTGCTGGGTTGGTTCTTGTTCTCTGCGCTAGGGGCTTCATATATAGAGCAAAGAGAAGGGGGGACACAGAGACATCCCTGTCTTTTTCCTCGTTGGATAGGGAAGGGCTGGGACATCACTCCATTGACTGACTGACACCCAAGGGGGACTGTAGAAACAGCACACCCATCTGCAGAATACATTGCACAGCGTTTCAAGGTTTCAAACAGGTAGGGCCAGTGGACTCTATCAAAAGCTTTTTCGGTGTTGATCGAGAAAAGGAGAGCCTCTTTCTGAGATCCGTGTATCTTGTCCATTAGTTGCACAATGCTTTTGGTGTTGTCCAGCATTGAGTCTAAGTGTCAGTGAACTTGGCTCCTCGTGCAGTCACGAGCCAATTCAGGCAGCATCCATAGCGTTGTCAGGAGCGGAGGTGGGCAGGAGTGAATCAGATACCTCGGGCACAGAAATACAAGCTGAAACAGCTGATGCCAGCATTCCTCCTGCAGCTTGACAGAGCGGGGCCTCTTGCACGCCACTGGCTGGCGTGTGAAAATTAATGAGCAAATCCTCTCCAGTAAAGAAAACATAAGAGGCCACATAGGGGAAACCACGGGAACCTTTATTGGAAAACAGCATAGGCACGGTGCATCTCAGCGTTGTAGACTTCTTCAGACGCCGCCGTCACCTGAATTCTAGCCAGTCCCCACCTTTAAGGTGTCCTTCTGTGCCCTCATAGGAGGGAATGTTCCGCCCCCAAGTCACGTGACCGTACTGCCACTGCGGTTATATATATGTATATATGATTTTCCCCCTGCCTCCTGGCAGGTTGCTTCACGCACCGCGCAGCTCCACCTGCTCGACACCAGTGCTCCCAGCCAGCTCCTGCCAGGGTTCGAAGCCCGCTCAGGCTCTGCCCATCGTTTGTTCTTCGATTCTTTTTTCTGGTTCTCTTCCTGATTGTTATAGCTCACTGTGTATATTTTGAGCCACTTCTTTCTGTATTATCGTTTTTTGCTCACTGTGTATATTCTGTGCCACTTTACTGTATTATCGTTTTTTGCCCCCACTGTCCCCCTGTCCTCTGCTCTCCCTCGCCACCCCCTCCCATCCCCGGTTCCCGCCGCTGCGTACCCTTTGGCTCCGCCCCCTTGTCCCCCATTGGCCACCCCGCTCCCGCCTCCCAGCTGCACCTCCCTCCCACCTCTCCTTTTATGGCGGCCCGGCTGCGGCTCGGCGCCAGTGCTCCCAGCCAGGTCCTGCCAGGTTTCGAAGCCCGCTCCGCCTCTGCCGATCGTTGGGTATTTCGGATTTTTTTTCTGGGTCCCTTCCTGATTGTTATAGCTCACTGTGTATATTTTGAGCGACTTCATTCTGTATTATCGTTTTTTGCTCACTGTGTATATTCCGTGCCATTTCTTTCTGTATTATCGTTTTTTGCTCACTGTGTATATTCTTTGCCACTTTTCTGTATTATCGTTTTTTGCTCACTGTGTATATTCTGTGCCACTTTTCTGTAATATCGTTTTTTGCCCCCACTGTCCCCCTGTCTTCTGCTCTCCCTCGCCACCCCCTTCCATCCCCAGGTCCCGCTGCTGCACCCCGCCCCCTTGTCCCCCGTTGGCCACCCCGCTCCTGCCTCCCAGCTGCATCTCCCTCTTACCTCTCCTTTTATGGCTGGCGCGCCTAAGGCAAGCCCATCTGTGCCAGTCCGCGCCTGGACCGCGCCAGAACCCCTGGCCTCCGTGAACGCCACGACGCCCGACTCTGCTACGATGCCAGCACCCTCCACGCACTCAACCCCGGACGAAAACACACCTGCTTCGGGGCCTCCCCGAAGCACACCCACGGACCCTTCTCCTGCCGGAACTGCAGCTTCACCACTATCTGGCCAACCAAACCTCCAACAAAAGAACCCAACTACCTCAGATGCATCCTTCTCAACACCCGCTCCGCCCGCAAACACGCATCGAACTCTGGGACCTTCTCGACTACCTCCCCAGACGTCGCCTTCCTGACAGAAACCTGGCTGAACCCCACCTCAACCCCAGACATCGCCATAGCCATCCCGGAAGACTACAAGATCACCCGCAGGGACCATACCAACGGCATCGGAGGAGGAATTGCCATAGTCCACAGAAACACCCTTAGAGTCTCGACCAACACCGATGACACCCTCAGCACCGCCGAACACATGCACTTCCAGATCCACACCGACCCCAACACCACCCTCAGAGGAACCCTCGTCTACAGACCCCCCGGACCCCGACCACAGTTCAGCGACTCCATCGCCGACTTCATCAGCATACACGCCCTCGCCTCCACAGACTACATCCTCCTCGGGGACCTGAACTTCCACCTAGAGAACAACGACGACGACACATACTCCACCACCCTGATCGCCAACCTCGGACTTAGACTGCTCGTGACAACACAAACCTACACCGCCGGCCACACGCTGGACCCCATCTTCACCGCAAGCCTCCACGTCTCCTTCAGCCACACCACCGAACCCCACTGGACTGACCACCACTGCATCCACTGCACTCAACAAATGCCCAGACACTGCTGGAGCAAGATCACAGAAGACCTGCTAACCAACACCCTTGCCCAGAACCCACCTGCCGACTCCGCCGATCCCAACACCGCCACCCGCAACCTTAGACAGTGGATGGACGACTGCGCCAACTCCCTCATCCCGCTCAAGACACCCTCCAACAACCACACCAGCAAGAAACCCACCTGGTTCACCGAAGACCTCCAGCCTCCAAACGAACCCCCCCGAAAACTGGAGAAGAACTGGCTCCGTGAACGAACACTGGACAACTACGTAGCCCAGAAGTATGCCACCCGCATACACCATCAACTCATCAAAACCGCCAAGAGGGCCTCCTTCAAAAACCGCCTGGATAACAACACACACAACAGCAACATCGTGAAGGAACTCTCCAACCCCAGCTCCAGCACCGACATTCCGCCTTCGCAAGACCTGTCCGATTCACAGGCCACCTTCTTTTACCGCAAGATCACCGACATCCACGACAGCTTCAACGCCTCGAGCACCCTGAAAACCACTGCCCCCATGACCACCACCTGCACCAACCGCCTTCTCTCCTGGACCAACATCAATGACGAGGAAACCAGCGAGACCATGAACACCATCCACTCCGTATCACCACTGGACCCATGCCCCCACCACATCTTCAACAAAGCCAGCACAGCAATCGCACCCCATCTTCGGAAAACAATCAACACCTCCTTCGAGACAGGCAGTTGGTTTCCTCAAGCTACTCCCCACCTTGTATAACACAGGGGAGGGAAAACGACCAGTGTCTAAGTTATTTCTTTAGGGGCTCCAGCGCCACTTTCTCCCTTTAGATTACCTCCTTACTTGTGGAAAAACTGTCAGTTGAAGTCTTGATACGCCAGAGGGTGGGGGAAATTACTCGGCAAGACAAAGGAGCCAGGCGCTGGCAAGATTAACCAGCCTCTAGGGCCCCTCAGCTCTCCCCACCCCACTCGAGCCAACTCCTCTGTGTGGCGCTCGAACGGAGAAGGCAATTACCGCAGTATTCCCCAAGCCGCGATTGGGCTCCACAACTCTCCCCTCCCGCTCACGCCAGCTTCTCCATGTAGCGCTCGAGCAGGGGAGAGAAGTTACCACTCGCCACAGCCGCCGTAGGATTCCCGGCGTTTCCTCTCACTTCTCCCTCGCTCTGATCGGGGAAACACTACTCCTCTCGACTGGCTCCGCCCCACCGAGCCGAGCGCTCAACCGGGCATGCGTGAAGAGGGAGTGTCTCACCAACGGAGGCCGCGCTTCTCGGTCGGCACTTCCTTTCTACTCCGCCCGCTAGGACATCCACAAGGGCTCCTCCCGGTCCGCTCCTCACCTCAGGACTTGCACCCACCGCTCCAATTCGGCGCCGATCGTCACGCTACCAATTCAGGAGCAGAACAGTTCGTCGTCTCTCCTCCTCCGCTCCCTCAGCACACGTCACAACTGGTAGGAAGCGGGACACTGTGGGGTTTGGAACCAGAGGGGGAGTCTCTAGCAATCGGGCAAAATGCAATTAAAGTGCGGAGTGAGGGGGTACCACAAAGATTAACTCCTCTCCGTTTGAGACCCTCTCAGCACAGTCTCACTAAAGTCTTTTCACTGGGCAGAGGACTGCACTCCACAGTGCTGCAGTCTCCTTCTCCTTTTCACATCCCCATTCTTCCAGTCTAGGGATTGGTCAGGCGCCCAGGGTCTCCAGTAACCCTAAACAGCGGGGACAAGACAAGTAACCCAGTGGGGATGAAGAGGTGGGTCAATAGGGCAGCATCCCAGTCCAGGAGATCAACCCTCTGACTAGCCTTCCCCCCAGCTTCTGCTACAGCCTGTCCTCCAGCTGACTCTCTCTGGTAAGACAAAATGGCTGTCCAGCATTCCGCCTTTTATAGGCTGACCCTCAGGAGTCCAGAAGGGACCAGAAGGTTCTGGAACGCCCTATTCTACTCTATGGGACAGGTTCTGGGTTTGGCAGTTAGGACAGTTGGTAGCCACCATTTTGTGACCAACTATTCCTGTCAGAAAAAGGCCTCTAGGCCTGAGGTGAAACACTATGAGGGTGAAAGAACACCTATCCCCTTTACCAACACCTTGAAAAAGCTAGTGGACACAAAAATTAATAAAGGTATGAGGGGCAAAAAGGGGACAAAATAAATAATAAATTGGAGGGACTACGCAAAAAGTCAGACAGGTCTAACAGTGCTCAACTGAAATCTACAGGCCAAAGTCACCCCCGGACTTCAGCTACCTTAGAGAGGACTTCACCCCTAAGGCCCTTTGACCGATTCATAAGGCTTGAGGTCCAGAGCTGACGTGGGAACAATGGGGATTGCATTCTAGGTACATCTTTGGACAACAAGTGAGTCTCTTGTAGAAGGCAAATGTTGCTACCAGGGCGTTCTAGAAGAGAGATAATACAGCAGTTTGCTTGGTTAGGTTATTATGGACTCATACACTGAGGCCCATCACTTTAAGATCCAGGGAGGCTGGCAAGAGTAAAGTGCATCTGGGGGCTATCTCAGTTGCGATCATGGGGCATGGGGCTGGGGCCGATACTATGCGGACCCACACAGTATGCATCTTGGCATCAGAAGTAGACCAGGAAGAGTGAAGGAGTAAACCCCATTTAAAACAAATCCCCAGAAAAAAACTGTAACAAAGCTTTAACCAGAAGAAGTCCATCATCCATGGTAGGATGTGGTGTGGGCACAGTAAGGCTTTCCAAAAGTGTGTGCTGTTGGGTGGTCTTCCACCACCATAGGCCTTAAAGGAAGGGAGATGAACCTGCTTGTGTGAGCTCCGTGGGCACAGGAAGTGTATGGGGCCAGGTATCACAAAGTGGCCCTGCCAGTCCCCGAGGTCAAGCTGTCCAGCACCGCTTGGCGCTTCTGAGCCCGCTCCACCAGACCAGGAGGGGTATGCTTTTTGTTCCTGCCAGCCCTCTGCCAGAGCAGCGCCTGGGTCGGATACCCAAGGGGGGAGCCAAGCGTGGAGTGGGAAGATAGGTTATCTAGCAAATCAAGCACATGGCAGGCATCGGAGTGTTTTAAGTTGGTGAAGTTGACCCTCCCAGCAGAAGGCCAGCCTGGAGGGGTGACCCCAGCAGTAGGACAGTTCCTTGGAGCACAAAAAGTCAGTGGCTCCCTGCGGCCCTGAAGGGTGCGGAGTGAGATATCCTGGAAGAGTTGGATGATGTGGCCTTGGAAGTGGATGGGTTGTTTAGTTTTGCTTCCTCGAAATATCGTTCGTTTGAAATTCATGTACACAGGACAAGATGTCTTGCAGTTTGGCATTGGGGCTCCAAGGACTGCTGGCCCTATGAACCCTGTCCAGACTAAGCTCCACGTCCTCCCCACCCCCATTACAGGATGGAGCGGAATAACACCTGGAATTATCTTCGACTATCTGAGCTGTCAGACCACACGGGGACCCCTCGAAGGTGGTTGTTGTTGCATCAGGATCAGTTCTCAAGGTCCTCCACCTGGGCTCTAAGGTCTTCGTGTTTTCGTGCAGGCGAATGATTTCTTGGTGCAGTATTTCCACTTCCTCACCTCTCGCGATTTTGCTGTTTTCCAGGGTGGAAACTCGCTCTCCAACTGAATACAAGTCTTGCTGTAGCTCCTGCATGTCCTGGGAGAGGTCCTTTTTGAGGTCCTGGATGTCTGACTTCAGTGAATCAAAAAGGGAGGCCAGAAAGGTCCAGGTCACAGAGCCCTGGTCTGACAGATTGAGAAGGGGGCTGCGAGGTAGGAGCGGAGTCCTTGGTGGGTGTCGGGATGGAGTAGGTGAACGTTTCCTTCACTGATTGGTCACATTTATTTTTGTTTGCTGCCATAGTTGGAGGGGCCGCTACATACGCCAGGATCCTGTGTGTCTGAATTGGCATGGCGTGCTTTTGGAGAAGTCCCCTTAACCTCACCACAACTCAGTAAGAGCCGAGGGGTGGTGGTCAGATGGTGCTCAAGGAGCAGGAGGGTGCATGACCGGTCTGGGCAGTGACACCGCAAGGGCCTCCAGGATCCTGCAGTGGTGGAATGGGCTGTCTGTATAAGGACCTCCAAAAGGTAAGTGCTCCGTCAGCAGCCTTCGCACGATCCTCACTTGTTCACACCAATGCCATTCACCAAAGTCTATAGAGTGGTATAGGGTGGTGGGCCTCCACCTGCACCAGGCCCACAGCGCATTTAAGCCTCGCACTCATCAGTTACTCTTTTACTGCTGTACCGGTCCAGGGAGCCGTCCCCTTCAGTTCTCGCCCAGAGGTCCCCTGCTCAGAGACAGTGGGGGCAGCCTTAATAGTGGCAGCCTGAGGGGCCCTCTGCGGCCTGCACTGCAACGGCCTGCGGGTGGTGGTGTCCTCAGGGACCAGAGGGGCCCTCCCTAAGACAAGACCAATCTTGAGTGGAGCCAGGCCTCAAAATATAACTGCCAGGGAGCAGGGTCCAGCCTCCCAATGCAATGCGATGAAAGTCTTGTGATCAAGATTGCGGGCCGCAGAGTGGTGTCTGCAGGGCTGTTGCTGGTTGCTCCAGATGCAACAGCGCTACTGGGCAAAGCGGCTTGGGCAAACAGGCTGGTTGGGCTTAGGGCGTTGTCATCTGCCCACTTGCTTGTTCCTCCAAGGGATAGAGGTAGCTCAAACTGCTGCTCAGCCGGGGCCATGATGTCTAGTCAGCTGCCATTTCAGTATTAGGTGGCACGTTGATCTAGATACCGTGGCTGCTGCAAAATGTCTCCGCTGGCTGGTACGCCCCCGTCGCTCCTGTGCTGTTGCTGCTGCCTCCACTGTTGTAGCCGCAGCAAATAAAGACATAGGGAGCGGAGGAAAGAGAAGAGCAACCTACTCCGCCGCCATCCTGGCCCCACCCCCAGCTGCATAATTTTAAAACCTATTTTTACAACAGCCTAATGTCAGACATTCTGCCATAAGTTGCGTTATTTGAGAGGTGGAGACACTTTCAAGGGGTGGGGAGAGAAAAGTAATTGTTTGGTACTAGCTGGCAGGTTTCAAGCGAAGGTGAAGGGCTGCTGTACTTCGCTCCCCTTCAGTTGCCTGTTGTGGTATTAGGGGTGTTGTTGTTATTGAAGTCAGAAAGGCAGTTTCGTCATTTGGTAAAAGAAACGAGTTTCCAATCAATTTTTGTATAGTTTGTGAAACTATTATTCTCTTAAATATGGCTACCTTTGGAGTATCCAAGTTTGCTCATTATACATGGATTTTCTTCACTGATGTGGACACGAAACAAAGAATTATCAGAGAAACGAACGTCTATGACAATTTTTATGCACCAAGCCTTAACTGGAAGAAAGGCTGCGTGAAGAGAAAGAGACACAAAAGCTATGTGATGATATGTCAGAGACATCAGCCTCTGTGCTGCTAATTTAATAGGAGACCAGCTTGACTTTATTCTGGGCGACCTGAAAGCATTGGGTTTTTTTATCCTTCGAAACAGGCAGCTAATCAAACACTGAACAGGAGGACTATATATCAAAAAGATAGGTCTTCAGAAGTTTTCGAAAAACTGATTCTGTGACCTCAAAGAGTGAAAGGGAAAGAGTTCCAAAGTTTGGCGGTCAAGAAGGAAAAGTAGCGACCACCTCTTGCATTGCGGACCCTAGTAACAAGTGGTAGCTTTTGTCCATTGGAGCACAATGATCTCTTGTTGGTAGGGATGCAATCTTCTTAAGTAGGAGGAGTCTTTTTGCTCGCAAGCACTGAAAGCAAATGTTAGTTTTAAATTTGATGTAGCCAACAATGAGCAGCCAATGTAGACTACACATGGAAGCTGCAACAGATAAGCAAGCTACATTCTTCAGATTTAGCCAAGCTGCAGTGTTCTGAATAATCTGCAGGCCAAGTTTGAGGTTTCCAAGGCATGAATGCCACATTTACATTTTTTCTCAGGAATCAAAGCACTATCGGTTTTCATTGCAGCTACCACAACATTTCTGGTAAACAGAAAATGTCCCCGATTTGCATTTCTCATGGCATATTAAAACAAACATGGTACGTGTACATTCTGGAGAACAAAGGCCTATATATTTTCCAGAGGATGATCTTAAGAAGGTTGTCGCATCAGACCAGGAACAAAAGAAAGTTGGCTTTTTACATCTACCAACATAATTTCACAAATGTTACAGAAAAGCATTGTTAGGAGATATCACAGGGGAACAGGACACCCTAATCTTCAGCAATAAATTCACATGACCCTTAACAAGTGACTGCTTTCAATACACTTCAACTCCACAACTGGGGAGAATCCACTTAACAAATATTAGCTGATAAGAATCATGCTGGCAGTGTGCACAGTAGAATGTCCAAGGTCAGTTTTACACATGTGCAGAGGGACCCCCCTGATCTAGTCAAATTTGCCTATCTTGTAGAGGATATCCGTAGCACATTTCAGATAAACAGATAAATGTTCTAGACTTTAGATCTGGCATGTTTGTGCCATAGTTTGCAGGGCACTAAAGTAACTGTGTGGGAGAGGAGAGGGAGGGGGGGGGTTGTCATGGGGCTTCAACTTCCTTTGGCTTTGCGAACTGGGCGAAGTAACCCCCTTCTGCACAAAAATTTCCAGACATATAGGGTGAGCAGTAAAAAGCTTCTCATGGAAGTACTGTGGGGGTCAGACTCAACTTAACAGTCAATTAACAGAGATAATGTACTACTAAACAGAGAAGTGTTTTATAAACAGCAAAATGAAACAATACAAACAGTAATGTGGGTTAGGCTACAAGGTTCCATGAACACACTACAGGGCCTTAACCAAGTTCCATAGTTCCCACGCCAACCACCGTGTCCATGCAAAATTGCTCTTGTGACCCCCACTAAAGTGTTCTAGCAAATCGGTTGTAGTTCCCACACCACTACAGTGACCCAACAATAAAGAAAAACCCATGGGTGAAATTTGACACAGGTGCCAGATTACTATTTGGGTTATGCGAGCAACTGCTAAATACGTGGAATCATAGGCTAGTTCAGTTTGCATTTTGAATACGTTTTAATACTGGCAACCATTATTCTATGGCAGGACCGGAGGCTCAGATTATGCTAATCTTTCTCCGCTCTTTATTAACATTATTAGCACAGCAGCCTTAGAAAAACAATTTCAACAAAATATGCACCAACACGTAGTAAAGCATTTTTATAAACACAAAGTCTTTGAACTACGACTCCCATCACACCATCGTGGACAGTCCCAATGTTAGTCATTCCATTATGTCCATAGGCCTTAGATAGTCAGTCCCATCTCTCTGTTCCTCCTCTTTCTTCGCTGCTCTCGCAGCCAGTTAAGTGTGTTTTTATCGCTCTCTGAGTTGGGGGTTTCTCTGCTTAGGGGGCATTCATGGTGCATTGTTTGGGGGCTGAGGGGGGGCTCTGATGTTGTTTTACTTCCCTACAGAGCCCTGTTAGAGCCGCGGAAGCGCTCTCGCTTCTCTCGCGTCGGTTTTTCCCCCCGATAGGTTGCGGTGCGCAGCCACCCGCTAGAGGGCACTGCTACGTCTCGTTGGTCCCCAGCGCGGTTTCTGTCACAGAGGAGCCGCGCTGAGGAGACCTCTCGTAGCGGAGCTTTGCCCTGTGCCACCTCAGTGGACGCCCGGTTCCCCGGGTCTGTAGCCCCCGATTTCCATGATTGAACGCCCCTGCGGGGGTCAGTATTGCGGTGTACGCCTGGGGGCAAGTTTAGCACTCTTGTATTTTTCTAGTGTGGTAGCGCGTTCTGAGGTGAGCAGGCCCGGTCCCTTGAGGAGGGTTGGCGCGCTGTGGGGTCGAGTGCACCAGATATTGACCAGTCCCTGGCTCCCACATACTTGCAGTCCTTGGGTCTGTCCATACGTATATACGATTCCCAGTCCTATTCCTATATAAATGACGAGGAATTCTACCAGGCGGTGGACAGCTCCATTTATCGCTGTGTCACCGAGGTGGTAGGGCCTATGGAGGAGCGCCTGTCGGCGTGCATAGTGCAGGAATGTAATAGGTTGGCCCAGGCACAGGGAGGTACCCTGGAGCCCGTCCCAGATCCCTCTGGGGAGGGTCCCCCAGACCCGAAGAAACCATGCAGGGAGGGATTGCAGGAAGGGGCCCCAGGGGTGGATAGGGGAGACTGAGCGTCTATGCGACGCCTTCTTGGCAAAGGCGACAGCCCTCCCCCTGAGCGTCCCTCAGCCCCTGCACCTCAGTAGGTTTCGGAGATGGCGCCTCCTTCCACGGGTGTGGATTCCCCTGATTCAGACGAGGATGAGGAATCTGTGCGCTCTTGGCGACCCTCGAGCTCGGCCGCCGAGTTACCACGGGACGACTCCGGCATGCTGGATCCGGATGAGATCGCTCATCCGCGATCCGCGGCCTGGACCCTCGGGGACAAAGTGGCGAAGTTTGTGGCGAGCCGATTGCGTAAGCCCTTGGAGAAGGAGGCTATGGGGTGCCTGCGTGGGGAGTGTCCTAGACCCACGTTGGAAGATAATGTGACCATGACACCGGAATTAGATGCCAAAATGGCGACCTTCCTGGCGAAATTCATGAAGGATCCGCGCAAGGGCATTGACCGCTCCTGGCGTTCATGCCAGGATAAATTGTTGGACGCGGTTGGCCCTATTACGAAGATTTTGGACATGGCAGAGGAGGCGAAGGTGACAGGGTCCGTCATCTCCCCCGACGTCCTTTCGAATTGGGCGCAAAGGGTAATTATTTTTTGGGGAAATGCAAATTGCGCCCTGTCGACCGAACACCGGAGGTCCCTTCTAATTAAGCTTGGCCCGAAGCTGGGGGACCTAGCCTCTTAAGAGGCCGGGGCAGTGGCCCAAGGGGGCCTTTTCGGGGAACCGTTCATTAAGGAGCTGGGGAAATTTGTCTCCACGTTCACTTCCTTAGACAAGGCCCAATCAAGTATCAAACGGGTGTTCCACCAACGTTTCTCCCAAGGGGCCGGTCGCGACCGGCCGTGGCGGGCAGAATGCCAGCAATAGAGGGCAAGGCTCCGGGCGAGGGCAGTATAACACCTCAGCCAACTTCAACAACTTTTACCCCACAAGAGGGCAACGCTTCGGAGGCAGAGGATACAGGAAGAACTCTGGATCTGCAAATCCCAATGGTGAGTGTTATCCCTGCGACACAGGTTCAGATTGGGGGTCGGCTGGCGGCCTTTCAGGAACAATGGGCGGAGCTTACGGCGGACGCATGGGTGTTACAAACCGTCCAGGGGTTCCATATAGAGTTTTACGATCAGCCCCACCAGGTGGGTACCCCAAGGCCCATGGTTTTCTCGGTGTCAGACACGCAGTTGATAGACGACGAGGTTTCCCAGCTTCTTCAATCAACGCGTCATCCCTCTGGTTTTCTCAGCAATCTGTTTTTGGTGGACAAAGCCGATGGGGGCAGGCGACCGGTAATCAACCTCAAGGAATTCAACGGGTGGTTGGTTTATCGACATTTCAAAAAGGAGGGGATTCACCTCCTCCGGGATGTCCTCCTTACGCGGGATTGGATGGTACGGTTGGACCTCAAGGACACCTACCTTGTGGTCCGCATTACTCCCCCTCATCGCAGTTTCCTGCAGTTCATCTGGCGGGACAGAGTTTTCGAGTTCACCGCCCTACCGTTCGGGCTTTCATCGGCCCCGTGGTGCTTCGCAAAAGTGTTACACCCCGTGGTGGAGCGTCTGCGCGAACAAGGCATTCAGATGATCGTCTGTTTGGACGACACTGTTGATGACGTAATGTCCCAAAACGTTGGTTTCTCAGCTTCATCAGACGGTTACTCTGCTTCAGGGACTGGGTTTTGTCATCAACGGAGACAAATCCGTCCTCGTACCTTCCCAGAAAATAGTTTTCTTGGGTTTTGTCATAGACTCAGTCAAGGCTTCTCTCAGCCACCCATCGCGGAAGATGTCCAAAATCAGACACGTTTTGCGACAGACAATATCACGGTCCCGGACATCCTTACGGCAGATTGATAGGGTGGTGGGGCTTCTGTCGTCCTCTATCCAGGCGAACTTTCCGGGGCCCCTCCATTACAGGGAGCTTCAGCGCCTCAAAGCGCAACATCTTCGACGGGGTATGTCCTACGACCAGTTGGTTCTCCTATTGGAAGAGGCGAAGGAAGAAATGTCATGGTGGCTCACCCACATGGAGGCCTGGAATGGTCGGGCGATCTTCGGGTCGGCCCCGGACCTAGTTATCGAGTCCGATGCCAGCAGGTCCGGTTGGGGGGCACGCTGCGGGACTTTTTCCACAGGCGGCACATGGTCGTCAGAAGAACAGACGTTGCATATCAACTGTTTGGAGCTTCTGGCGGGGTCCTTCGCGGTTCGCTGCTGGACCAAGGACTCAGCGAAGTCATGTGTACTGTTAAAGATGGACAATGTCTCCGCAGTAAGATACATGAATCATCTGGGAGGTACACGGTCCCGGGCTCTGGCAAATTTGGCGAAAGAGTTCTGGGATTATTGCCCGACCCATCACGTCTTGGTAACGGCAGAGTACTTACTGGGTCAGGCCAATAAAGTGGCGGACTGGCACTGCAGACACTTGCGAGATTCCAGTCAGTGGAAGTTGGATGTTTGAGTTTTTCAGTGGCTGAACGAACGCTGGGGCCTGTTCTCGGTAGACCTGTTTGCGTCTCGCTTGGGCCATCAGCTACCGAGGTTCTTCAGTTGGAGGCCAGACCCTCTAGCGGAGGCCACGGACGCATTTCTCCAAGATTGGAGCCAGGAGAGCCCTTTTGCGTTTCCACACTTCTCGATGGTGATAAGGACGGCAGCCCAGGTGCGCCGGCAGAATGCGGAGCTAGTGCTGGTGACGCCGGTGTGGAGATATCAAGTTTGGTTTCCAGTTCTTCTGGAACTTTCTTGTGATTCTCCAATCCTACTCCCCCAGTTTCCTCACCTGTTGCTCAATCCGGATCAGGAGCCGCATCATCTCGTCATTCAGGGTTCTCTCCGCCTCATGGCATGGAGGCTTTCAGGCGACGCTGGTCGCTCCCAGGCCTTTCGCGATCGGCTGAAGGACTCTTGTCCAAGGCCTGGGCGGTCAGTACAGCGAAGCGCTACAAATCTGCTTGGTCTAAGTGGGTGCGTTGGAGTCTTCGGCGGGACTTGGATCCCGTGGTCGCAGGAGTTGTTCCCATCTTGAATTTCTTGGCGGAGTTGGCCATAGACGGTTTTGCCTACCGAACAATTAACGCTATGCGTTCAGCGATCTCGGCAGCACACCATCCGGTTGATGGTTCGCCGGTTGGGGAGCACCCTTTTGTGTGCAGACTCTTACATGGGATCCGGTTGTCTTTACCTCCGGAGCCTAGGTATTCTGTCCTTTGGGACGTTAATGTGGTTCTGAACCTTTTTCGATCTTGGCAGCCTAATAGGTACCTGTCCTTGAAGGAACTTTCAGCCAAACTGGCTATGCTTTTATGTCTAGTCTCTTGTCGCAGAGTGTCCGATGTGCGTGCGTTAGACATCTCAGCACAGGTTTTTTCCGCTGACGGGGTTTCTTTTACGGTTGGGCGACGCACAAAATCTGCTTCTCGAACGATTTCTTACCCGACCTTTGCGGACACTCTGAAATTGTGTGTTGTCCAGTGCCGGAAGGCTTATGAGGACATGACCTTGGATATTCGCGCTCCGGGTGAACAGCAATTGTTGATTGCCTTAAGAAAACCACACCATGCAGTCTCTTCCCCCACTATAGCCAGGTGGGTGCGCTGGGTCATGCAGGAGGCAGGTATAGATACCAAGCGTTTTGGAGCCCACTCAGCCAGGGGGGCAATGGCCTCGTAGGCGTTCTCTGTAGGGGCTCGTTTGGAGGATTTGATGTGGGCCGCAGACTGGTCCTCGGACTCCACCTTTAAGAGGTTTTACTTCAAACCTGTGGTGGATATTGCTCATTTGTTGGTGAGTAAGCTTTGAACTAGCATAATCTGAGCCTCCGGTCCTGCCATAGAATCGAAATTTGCCTAGCTTACGTAACGGTAAGTTTAAATTCTATTAAGGACACGGAGGCGAGGATTATCCCGCCCAGGACGTCTTCGAGTGACTCCCGCCCGTATGTCAGTAAGTAACCAGGTTTTGCGGGTTTTTGAGACAAATGTACTGTATTGATCAATGTTGTCATGGTTCATGGCGATAAGCGTGTTCTGTGGTTTCTTTTTCATCGCTTACACTGTCGTATTTTTCCCGCCAGGAAATGACGGTGGCAAGCAGGAACAGTAGGATGGAAGCGTAATTCGCGCGAAGAAAGAGGAGGAACAGAGAGATGGGACTGACTATCTAAGGCCTATGGACATAATGGAAGGACTATCATTGGGACTGTCCACGATGGTGTGATAGGAGTCGTAGTTCAAAGACTTTGTGTTTATAAAAAAGCTTTACTACGTGTTGGTGCATAAGCATTTTGTTGAATTTTTTTTTCTAAGGCTGCTGTGCTAATAATGTTAGTAAAGAGCGGAGAAAGATTAGCATAATCCTCGCCTCCGTGTCCTTAATAGAATTGAAACCTACCGTTACGTAAGCTAGGCAAATTTCGATTATTTTTAACATGCAGCTCCATCTCTTTTGCACAAGTCACAGTATTTGAAGATGGCCTCATGTTTACTTGTCCGTGAAAACAAGTTTCAGCACTTCGGTTACTGCAGTGCACCATTCACAATCATAAGGCCACCTTCTGTGGGTGCAGGGTTGCAGCATCAGCCCCACATCTCCGATTTCACTGCTGAAGTCAGCAGCAGGACAGGCCTTGTAAGAGGTAGCCCATCTTCAGCAGTCACAGCCTTCAATAAATTAAGAGACTAGGGCATTTGCCACTATGGTGGTGCTGAGATCTTTATCAAAAGCACATTAAGGCAGTTTTAGAACAGGCTCCTTGAGTCACTGAAGGGCTGCCAGATGACAGTGTCACTCAGGGGGTTAGTGTCACTTAATGCAGTTTGCTACGAGAATAAAGAGGCAAGACCGGGTGACACCTCACAGCACAGGTCAGCATCAGTCACACTCTTGATCATAATTCTGCTGTGCCAGGTACTCCTCATACCATGAACACGGCCGGGCTTCTCCTCCTGGAGATTCTCATCTCCTGCAGGACCAAGAACTCTCCTTTCCTCTCTCAAAGAGTCAGGCAGGCTTACAGATGATACATAAGCTCTCCAACATGTGTGCAGACTTCAGGTGATGTCTCCTCTGCTCTAGGACACTGGCTGTCAAACTGTCACTAACCCTGGATCACAGCAGCTCTTCAACATCTCTCTGTGAAGCACCCTATCCACTGGTCAAGACAAACATGTTATTTAATATCAGTAATGATCTTTCTGACTAATACTCTCTCTGTCCACAGATTACTCACTTTTTGAACTCCGAGGTGCCAGACTGGATCCAGAACTTTGTGTTTAGCAACTGCTCCAACTGGTCCATATGTGGCACCACTGGAGTCAGCAGTGGCATTGCAACGTCTCTAGAGGCAACTGCACAGAGCCATATACTAGCAACACCATGCATTCAGATGTGAGATTTCTTTTTCAACTCGTACTTGCCCTCAGACAGTAAATAGATTTGGTGACAGGCGACGGGCGTGAGCTGCCAGGACAACTTCTACAACTTCCACAAGCAGATTAAACTCAATCAGTTGATTATGCTCAACCTTCACCCATGAAGATGCAGACTGCGAAGGTTTGGGTGCACCAACGTACTGAGACAGAAGGTCCTCTTAAAGAGGTAAATGAAGCAGAGGGCAAATAGATTTAATGGGTCTGACTACACACTCTTAGCCCTACTCAGGGCTTTTCGGATGACATTGGCCAATCATGATCTGCTTCAGAACATGGGAAGAATTTGCACTGTTAGAAAGGCATACAGGAGGCGCAGTCCCACAGCAGTTGGAATGCATCTCCCAGAGAGACTTGATGCAGAAACTCTTCTGCGCTGTAAGGGCGACACGGTTTGTTCTCTGCAGCAGCAAAACGATCTATCAAAGATAGGCCCCACATGGCAAAAACGCCTTCAACCACCTTTGGGTGCAGATGCCATTAGTGGTCTGCCAGATTTCAGGGAAGACAAGCTCAGTATATGCCATTTAGAGAACCTGCTAGACGACGGTCATTAAGAGAGATCCTGTGAAGGTTAAGCAGCCACTAGAGTCTGAAGTCTTGCTGGTACGACTCCAACAGTTCCACACCACCCTGCTTGTTGAAGTACAAGATGGCTGTTGTGTTGTTCATTAGGATGATCGGAATTGGCTTCCCCTCGATAGATGGGAGACAGGCCACCAAGGCTAAACAGAAGGCATGCATGCTTTCAAGCACCAGTGATATACATTCAATCTGAGTCCATCATCCTTCATAGGCCCCAAAAGAAGTGGCATCTTGTGCTCTCTCTATGGCCCGTTTAGCAAATTATGACTGAACTTTTTGAGCGAGGATTGAGGCATGACGAGCTAAAGTCGGAGTAGGTTTAGGACGAAAAAAAGGAGTGAAATATAGGAACAGTAAGTGTGTACCCATGTTGAACAACCTGCAGAATCAACTGGCCCAAGGTTATTGGAAACAAATCAGGTAATAAAAGCACTCCCTCCCCCTACCAGCCACAAATGTTCATAGAAAGGGGAATCAGAGCACTGTGGATGTTGTTTCGGCAGCAAACAAGGAAGATAAGGATTATGTTACTTACCCTGTAAGCATCTGTTCTTGGCATGCAGTGCTGTAGATTCACATGCTTTGCACACTCCTGCCATCTAGTGTTGGGTCCAGATGTGTGAAAGTTGTATTTCTTCGAAGAAGTCTTTCGAGTCAAAAGGTAAGGTGACTTGTCCTCTTGGCAATAGTGCACATGGGCATCAACTCCATTGTTAAGATTGTTTTCCCGCAAGAGGGTGAGAAAGGAGTATAAGTAAGTATCAGTAAAGAGATGTCCATGCATATGAAAGTATTGATAAGAACTGCAACGACCATAGGTGTTTGGGGAGAAGGGTGGGCGCATGTGAATCTACAGCACCACATGCCAAAAACAGATACTTACAGGGTAAGTAACAATCTGTTTGAGGCATGTGTGGCTGCAGATACACATGTGTTGTATAGACTGTACAGCAGTGTCCACCAACAGCGGTGTGTAACCAGTAGACGTTGCAGTTGTTTGGAAAAGTGTACGTAGCACCGCCTGTCCTGCATTAGGTTGTTGGCGTGCTAGAACATCCACATGATAGTGCTTAGTAAAAGTGTATAGGTTAAATCATATAGCTTCTTTACAAATGTCAGCGATAGGGATGCTGCCCAATAAAGCCATGTATGCCTCTATTTTACTAGCAGTGTGCGCGCTAGGGGGTATAGACAAAGTTTGTTTGGCTTTAATATAGCAAGTTTGAATACATTGAACAGTCCATCTGGAAACGCCCGATTTTTAAATTCGTAGTCTTTTGTCCTGTCAATAGAATACTTTAATGCTCTTTTGAGATCTAGTGCATAAAGAGCTCTTTCTACTACAGAATCTGGTTGAGGGAAGAAAACAGGTCATTCAACCGATTGGTTAATGTGGAAAGGGGACACCACCTTTGGAAGGAATTTAGGGTTGGTATGGAGAACTACCCGATCCCTATGTAATAGGAAAAATGTTCCTTCTATAGTTAGTGCCTGGAGCTTACCGACAAGAAAGCAACCTTCCAAGATAGAAATTGGAGGAAGCAATTATGTAATGGTTCAAAGGGTGGACACATAAGCCTCACAAAAACAATATTGAGATGCCGAGCGGGTGGGACTGTGGTGGTATTACTCTTTTAAAGTCTTCCACGAAAGCCTTAATAACTGTCACTTTGAATAAGGGTAAGTGCTGCCTGTTTTGTAGATAGGCAGCCACTGCCGCAAGATGTAGACAAATGGAAGTATAAGCAAGACCAAAGCGCTGTAAATGCAAAAGGTAATAAATAATGTTTTGTACAGATGCACTGAGTGGATCAATTTGTGGCTACTACAGTAATATTATACTTTTCCACTTGGCTGCATAACAAGCCGTAGTGGTAGGCTTACGTGCTTCCTTAAGAATGGTCCTATATTCTGGTACAAATTTAGGTACCCAAATTCTACAATTTCAGGAGCCAAATTGCCAGGTTTAGCTCCTTTAGGTTTGGATGTCAGATTTTGCCATGGTTCTGAGTAACACAGTCCGGGTTTAGGAGACGGTCTTGTGTGGAACTACTGAACGTTCAAGTAGTTTGGCGAGCCATGGTTGACAAGCCCATGTGGGAGCTACTAGAATGAACATGAGAGACATCTGAATTAGCCTCCGAACCAGAAATGGAAGACGAGGGACAGGCGGAAAACTAAAGGCAAATATCCCTGACCAACTAATCCATAGTGCCATGACTTTGGATAGGGGGTCTGGGAACCTGGAGGCAAAGTTTGGTCATTTGGCGTTCTCTGCGGTGGCATAGACGTCCATTTGTGGAAACTCCCATTTGTGGAAGTTAGGGAGGAGGACTTGAGTGTGGAGGTCCCACTCGTGGACTCGTTGCCGCATCTTGCTGAGGAGGTCAGAATAATTGTAGTCCATACCCGGAAGATGCTCCGCTAACAGATTGATCTTGTGATGTGTTGCCCAACGCCAAATGGTCTGAGAGAGGCATGATAAAAGTAAAGAGTGCCCCCCCCCTCTTTTTGTACATAGTACATGGCTGTCACATTGTCCATCCTGATTAAGGCAACCTTGCCAATAAGGTGAGGTAGAAATGCTTTCAGCACTAGGTGAACAGCCTGAAGATCTATGTAGTTGATATGGAGATTCTTGTGTTTACAGTCCCAGAGACCCTTAACGGTTAGATCTTATAGGCGAGCGCCCCACCCTGTGAGGGATGAGTCTGTTAGCATGACCCGTGGAACAGAGTTGATGAAGGCCTGCCCCATTACCAAGTCTTGTGTGTTCCACCACTGCAAAGAGTGAGGAGTGTGGCTGTCTACCAACACCAGATCATCCAATCGACCCTGTAACTGCGTCCACTGTCATGTCAAAAATTCTTGTAGAGGATGCGTGTTCAGTCTGGCATGAGGCACTATGGCAATGCGATGCATGATGCCATCATTCTCAAAAGACGCATGAAAGTTTGGACTGTAAAGTATTGATTGGCTTGAAATTGTGGTGGAAGTGATTGAAAATTTTGAATTCTGGCTGCCTTTGGATAGGCTAAATCGGATTGTTGAGCATAGCCCCTATATGTGGTCGCAGCTGTGAAGGTTGAAAATGGGACTTTTGAAGAACCCTAGCTGATGTAGGAGGTTTATGGTAATCTGAGTGGGTGACGACACATGTGTACAAGCTTTTATAAACCAGTCATCTAGATAAGGGAAGACATGAATGTTCTTTCTGCATAAATGCGCTGCTACCACAGCAAAACCATTTGGTGAACACTCTGGGTGCAGTGGTGATTCTGAACAGAAGGACCTCGAATTGGTAATGTTTTCCTGTTATTACAAACAGGAGGTACTTGCAATGTGATAGGTGAATAGGGATGTGAAAGGAAGTGTCATTTAAGTCTAGTGCTGACCTGAAGTCGCTTTGCTGTAGAAGTGGAAGCACTTGTTGAAGTGTGACCACATGGAGGTGCTCTGATGTAGTGAATCAGAGGTTGTAGATCTAAAACGGGCCATAGGGAGCTGTTCTTTTTGGGAATAAGCAGTACAGGAAATAAACCCCTGACCCTTGATGTTGTATAGGAACCTGCTCTATAGCTCCTTTGAGCACACCCACCTGTCCAATGTTATGGACTGCCAGGTGGGAAGAAACTGCTGCAATTGACCCCAACAGGTGTAGAATTATCAGGGGAAGGATATAGCGAGTCACCGTTTGTTACCGGATGGGGCATTACAGGTCGGTGTACCTTTGTCACTTCCTTAGAAATGGTTACTCCCGTAGTTTACTCTAGATGGAGAGGAGTGGGTATGTGACATGTAGGAGGATGCAGAGGCATCTGTAGATGTAGCTTTGGAAACTGCTCTATAAGAGGGGAGACACAAGGAGCCAGAGGAGTGGGTGTTTGAAGTGACCCATTGATTTGGCATCCTCAGTGTCTTTTTTCATCTTCTCCAAGGCCTCACCTACTTGTGGGCCGAAAAGATGCTCCTTATCTAACGAGACGTTGAGTAATTTTTCTGGACTCCTGGTTTAAATCCAGAGATACCCAGCTAGGCATACCTCCTTAGGAGGACGCTTGTATTGATGCCTCTGGCGGCAGTATTCGCAGAGTACACACCTATTGGAGGAATTAAAATTTACTTTCCTTTCTGAACCACTACTTGCCCCTTCTTTTTATGTTCCTCTGGGAGATAGTGGAGAAGCTCCTCCATCTTATCCCAGTGAGCTCTGTCATATCTGGCAAATAATCCCAGTGTGTCTGCAATTATCCAATGATTGGCAGACTGTGCAGCAACCCATTTGCCTGGCGCATCGGTAAGCTCAGACTCCTTGGTGGTGGGCCAGCTGTAGTGTGTGAGTTAGCACGTTTACGTGCATTTAAAACAACTAGGGAGTCTGGTGGAAGTAGGCCTTGAATAAAAATTGGGTCAGATGGTGCAGCCTTACATTTCTTATCTACTCTAGGGGTGATAGTGCGAGTGTATGCAGGATCTTAAAAATATCATCTGCATGGCGCATTATACCTTCTCTCAAATAAAAAGTATTCTTCCATGGATTTTTTATGCAGTGTAACTCCACGGTATGCTGCAGCCATACCAATAAGCTTTTGATATGATGTAATATCATCGTGAGGTGAGGGAGGGTTTGGCAGGGTATAGGTCTGAATCTGTATCCCCGGGGGGGGGGGGGGGGGGGGTCAAATGTCCTAATCCTGCCTGGGGTCTAGTGGTGGTGGTGTGCCATCATCTCCCATATCTACATCTGGGTCTGTATGTGGAGATGCTGGAGGTGTAATATTTAAGGGATTTTGTGTTGCATGAGGTACAGAAGGTACAGGTGATAGAGGTGGTGATATGTGAGATGGAGGAGGAGAAGGAACAGGGTGCTGAGGACTTTTAGCCTTGTCCTTTTTTCTTCTTCAGAAAAGAGCAAACCAATTGCTTCTTGGAAAAAGGTTTTCCGCTTGGTAGAAGGCACGGACGCATCTTTGCAATAAAATGGTCAGTCTCTGGATAGAAATGGATTAGTTTTTGTTTTAGAAGGAGCCTCTCCTGCATGGTCTCCAAAAAAGAATTAACACAGGGTTTGGCTTATGCGCAGCAAGGCCACGCCACTATAGCAATTAACAATTCAAGAATGCCAGTACTGCACCTTTCCTATGCTTTTGACTAGCAATGAATCAAACAACTGCCCTTATCAACCACTTTTTCAGTTTGATTGAATCAAAAACTTTATTTATATCAGTTTACATCAATTTCTTTCTCGAAATCTTCCAAGTTAAAAATACTTCATTGTATTACAAAACCACCTTCAACCCCTCTAAATTGCCCTTGGACACCCATTTGAAAAAATACACTTTACACTCTCTCACTCAACAGACTCTCACATGTCACACATACTGTGTCTGATTCACATTTCAATTACACTAATTGCCACATTCATACACCACTCCTACCGCTCATCCTAAAACAAAAAGATAAAAAAGACAACCCGCCCTGGGGAACCTCAACAGATTACTTTCTCTGACAAGGTTAACACATTTTTTTTTTTTTTTACAACAACAACAACAACGACGACGACTAGAAAAACAAGGCCATCAGCTATTTTAGAAACAAGTTCAAATCCTAAACAGAGTCCAATTTTTTAATTGGCTTAACATGATATGGTGGTCTACGCGTTTCGAATCCCGCTTTTGTGGGGATTCTCCTCAGGACCAAACAATTTCTGAAAGACATAAAAGAATAGTCCTATCTTACTATAAACACTCTCAAAAGCGTCTCCATTGTCTCACACACACACTCTGCAGCACTTCACATCTTACCTTCGGTCAATGAAAGGCGTCGGTGTCTCTCTATGAAACAGTCTGTGGAGAAAATGAATGTATTGAATGCACCTAAAGGATCCTGAAAAATTTCTTGAACCAGAGCGCTGTTATACAAGTTTGAACCCGATGACAGAGAAAACAATCCAACAATGGAGTTGATGCCAGTGCGCACTATTACCAAGAAGAGGAGACACCTTATCTCACAGCTTGAAAGACTACTTTGAAGAAAAACAACTTGCATATATCCGGACCGAACACTACATGGCAGGAGTACGCAAAGCATGTGTATCTACAGCCACACATGAACAATAGTTACTTACCTGTAATCTGTGATTCTCCAGTATTGGTGTCTTTCATAGATTCACATGCCTGAATCATTCCCAGTCGTCTGAGTGAGAGTCCCATGGGACATAAAAAAAGCAATAATATGCACATAATAACCAATAAACCTTGGTAATAACCAACCAGGAAGTAAAGAAGTCCTAAGCTACAAGAGCAAAAACTTCCACTCATGACCATCCTAGTCATTTTGTATAGACCAAACTACAGCCAATCTGGTGGGTGCGGTCGCCTGAATGTTCTCCCCAGAGGCTCACTCAGGCTCTCAGAATTTTTCGCACAGGAGTGAAGCCAACATAATCGCCTGAGGAGCCTCTGAGGGGAGGTGGACAGGTGCATGTGAATCTATGAAAGACACCAATACTGGAGAACCACAGATTACAGGTAAGTAACTATTTTTCTTCTCCAGTATTGGGGTGTCTTTCATAGATTCACATGCCTGAATCAGAGTAGATAGCTGTACAAATCATAATGCTCGTTAGACGCTCTTTGTATCACAGTATATATGCAAACATGCATTTCAATGTAGCATGAGCAGAATCTTAAACGTATATAAATACAATAATGGTGACAAATGCATACTTGGCAAAAGAGAATAACATGTAAGAATAAGCATCTAAAAAGAGCATAGTGGAGGAGGGAGAACAGAGGCTCACCTTATTTGAAAAGATTGCGGAGAACTGCTCGTCCCACTGAAGTATCTGCATCACTTGCAGCGTCCAAACAGTAATGTTTGGTGAACGTGTGCCTGCAGGACCAAGTTGCTGCTCTGCAGATCTATTGAAGTGGCACACCAGCAAAGAGAGCGGTGGAAGAGGCGACCGCTCTTCTAGAATGTGCTCTTGCAATAGAGCGTAGAGGCCTTGCCGCCTGTTGATGACACAGACTAATCGTTGAGGACATCCAACAGGCTATAGTCTGTTTGGATACAGAGTAACCTTGACGTAGCCTTCCATATGCTACGAATGCTGATCTGTTTTCCGCATTGTTGCAGTTCGTTGGAGATCGAATTTGAGATCTCCTGTGAGTCGAGGGAATGCAAAGCTCTTTCTGCCGTGGTTTGCGGATTTGGAACAAATTTCTCTAGAGTTACTGGTTCATTAAGATGAAACTCTGAGGGAACCTTAGGCATGAAGCTTGGATTGGTACGAAGCACCACTGAATTTGAAGTGAACTGTAAGAAAGGAGACTTGATCGTGAACGCCTGAATGTCGCTGACCCTTCTTGCTGACGTCAGCGCTAAAAGTAGAGAAACCTTCCATGAAAGGAACTTGAGATCCACTTTATGAATAGGTTCAAAGGGGTGACGCATGAGCTGAGCGAGCACCACATTTAAATACCAGGATGGAAGTGGACATCGAACAGGAGGAAACATTCAGAATAGCCCTTTAAAAAATTGCTGAATTATTCTAGTAGAATAAAGAGAGTTAGAGCCATCCTGACAGAACCTTGATATGGCTGCCAAAAATACTTTCAGCATGGAATGAGATAAACCCGATGTAGCCAAATGAAGAAAGAACGGCAAGATCTCTTCTGGCTTGGCATGAATTGGATGTACATTGGCAGAGTGACACCAGGCACAGAGTCTTTTCCATTTGAGTTTGTATGTCGTAATCGTGGCAGGTGCTCCAGCATGGACTAAAACCTCTTGACAATACACAGGGATATCTAAATGTGCGAACTCAATGTGTTGAGGAGCCAAGCTGCTAATTTCAAGGAGGCCGGGTCCGGGTGAGAAATTTGACCCCCTTAAATGGTTAGAAGGTTCGGTATTGGAGGAAACTGAATGGGATCGCACTCCGAAAGGAGCAGAAGTACGGTGAAGCAGTATTGGCGAGGCCATCTGAGAACAATGAGAATGAGACAACACAGCGGTCTCTTCATTTTGCGGATGACTCTGGGAACCAACGGATTCGGAGCAAAGTCGTATGCATATATCTGAGACCAGTTCATCGAAAGCGCATCCCCGCATGAGTCCTTGTGGGGAAGCCAGCTAACAAAGTGTGGGCATTTGCAGTTCTGAACTGTTACAAACAGGTCCAGATCAGGGTGACCACTCCTGAAAGACTCGGTCCAGTGTCGGTTGATGGATCTCCCATTCGTGATTGGTTATTGCAGATCTGCTAAGAGAACCCACTAGTACATTGAATATCCCTGGAACATGAACCGCTGAAAGATTGATTTTGTGATCCAGAGCCCAATCCCAAATCTCCTGGGCTTGCTGGGAGAGAAGGGACGATTTTGTACCGCCCGGTTTTTTTAAGTAATGCATACTTGTTGTATTGTCTGTCCGAATTAGAACCGACGACCCTTGGATGACTGTTCGAAAGTACTTCAAGGCCAAGAAAATGGCTCGCAGCTCTAGGAGATAGATGTGTCACTTCCTTTGTTTCACATTCCACTTTCCGTTGACAGTCATTCCCTGAAGGTGTGCACCCCATCCTTCGATGGAAGCATCCGTGGTGATGGTAAAATGTTGTACTTCCGCCAGGAATGCACATCCCTCCTGCAAATTTTTCCTTTGAGTCCACCAGTGAAAGACTTCTCTCATACGAGGAGTTATGCGGATAAGGTCGTCGAACGACCCCAAAACCTGCAACTATTGGAGTTTGAGTTCTTCTTGGAAAGGTCTCATTCAGAGACGACAGTTGGGAATCAGAGGGATGCATGATGAGATCATCCCTAGGACAGATTTGAACATCCGAACTGAAACGTACTCTTTGTTGCAATAGGAGAGCCATCTTGCAGATCTTGTGATGTCTTTCTTTTGAGACGAAAGCCTGAGCGAGATGGGTGTCCAGTGTGGCTCCCAAGAAAGACTTTCTTTGAGATGGAATTTTTCGAAGTTTATGGAGAGACCCAGAGACTGGAATAGAGACATGCACCTTTGAACATGTGCGCTTGCTGCTGTGAAAGAACTGGCCTTGATAAGGCAATCGTCTAAGTATGAGAAGATTTGAATGCCCTCTAAGCGAAGATGTGCTGCCCCTGGAGCTATAACCTTTGTGAAAACACGGGGCGCTGAACAAAGTCCAAAGGGTAGAACTTTGAACTGAAAATCCCTGCCAGCCACTCTGAATCATAAGAATTTTCTGTGCTTGGGGAGGATCAGCACATGAAAATAAGCGTCTTGAAGGTCTAGGGTGGCCATGTGATTCCCCCATAGAAAGAAGTTGGAGTATTTCTTGAAGTGTTAACATTCGTACGGTCAACTTCTTTAAGTATTTGTTGAGGGCGCGCAAGTTGAGGATGGGACGCCATTCCCCCAATTTTGTCTTTATGAGGAAAAATCTTGAGTAAAAACCTGTTCCCCTTTGCAAGTAAGGAACTTTTTCGATCGCTCCCTTCTGTATCATTGGTTGTATTTGGGTGAACAACTCCTTGATATGAGCCGTTGGCGGGCCCTTGGGAGGAGAATTTGGGGGGACTTTCACAAATTCTAAATTGTGTCCTCTGGCCACTATATCCAGGACCCACTTGTCTGTAGTAATTGCGGACCAGTTCGAGAAGAATCTGGATATTTTTCATCCAACTTTTGACTGGGGGGGGAAAGGCAGAGATGGTGGCAGGTGGCATGTCTCACTGTTTTTTATTGGAATCTCTTCTGCGGTAGAAGGACTTCCTTCTGGACTGCGTGCAAGTTACCCCGCTGTCCGTACGATTGTTTGTAGGGCTGGTACCTCTTGTTCGATTGAGAGGTGTGATATGACCTCTGTTGATTGTAATTTCCTCTGTTGGTAGAGGATGCACGCCCTTTAGCCCCTCAAAAGGACGACTTGCAAAACTGCAGACGGCCCAAAGATCTTGCCGTTTCAGTGTCCTTTTTAATAACCTGTAGGTCTTCGTCAACATGCTTGCCAAAAAGAAACTCGCCATCAAAAGGCATGTCGACTATCTTCGTCTGGACCTCCTGGCGAAACGATGTGGACTTTAGCCATCCCCGTCTCCTCAAAACAGCCACACCCGCTAGCTGTCTAAAACCAGAAGGCGCTACGTCTACTGCTGCGATCAGCTCTGCTGAAGCCAGTTCACCTTCTCTCAATATTTACTTTGCTTCAGCTTTCGCCGGTTCTGGTAGCATGTCGACGTAGGGGGAGATGCCGGACCACATTTGCCTGTCGTATCTCCCTATTATCGCTAGAGAGTTCGCAGCTCTTACAGTGGTTGCTGCCATCGTGGAGACCTTCTTCCGATGAAGTCCAAACGCCTGCCATCTCTTATCAGGTGGAGCCGAAATAGGTGAAGAGGGGTTCCTGGCCCGTCTTTGCGCAGCTTGAGCAACAACCGAATCAGCCTTAGGTTGCCTTATTAGGCATGCAAGAGAATTGTCCGGTGCCTTGTACTTTTTGTCTAAGCGGGGCAATAGAGCCGAATGGGAATTGGGTGTAGCCATCATTTTTAAACCCTCGTTCCATATGAAGTCAATGATGGGAATAGTTTTGACTTGCCTTTGCCGCTGATCTTTAAAATCATAAAGAAAGCACTTGTCTTTCGTTGTTTCCATCGGGATTAGGAATCTTTTAGTTGCTCTTTCCATGAGGAGATGGAAACCTCCGATGTCTACAGGAGGAGAATTAGCCGCAGCAGGAGCCGAAGGTGACGGTGTCTGGATTTGGCAGTCATCCCACTCCGACAGACTAGATTTGTCATCCACCTCTCCTTCCTCTATCCTCATCCGTGGTATTAGCTTCTTGAGAATGAGGAGATGGTGCTGGAGAAGGTGGTCTTGGAGATCTGAACGTGGATGTAAAGGCCTGAGGCATCAGAGTGGATGGGAGAGATGCCGCTGACTCTGATGGAGGAAAACGACGATAGTAATTGTCTAACATGTATTGTAAATTATTAAGAAGGGCCAAAGGCATGTGTGCTTAGGGCACCGTGGTAGGAGCTTAACATACAGAGAACTATTCCTCCTCTTGATATTTATTAAGTAATTCAGATGGAATAGTAGCGTTGCGGAATCTGTCATCTACATCTGATTGCTCTTCATCTGAATCCAACAATTGGTCAGGCAACTTAAGTGGGGATAGAGTTTGTAATGATGAATCACGTCTCTCGATGATGAAATCGGTTGGGCAAAAGAAGTTGCAGATGGTGTGGAAGACAATACTTGTAGTGCTATACACATCGATAAACGTGGCATTGACGGTTTTGTCATAGTCGACGGGGACAGTTAACTTAAGTGCTGGTGTAATTTTAGTCGACTATGTTTGACGACAAGGTAGCCTTCATCGACGATGTCTTCGTCGACGATAAAGCTGTCGACGGCGAGACAGTCTTCGTCGACGGTGGGGTCGTCGAGCCAGATTTTGTCGACGGAGCGCTTGTCGACGGGGTAGTCTTCGTCAACGGTGGGGTTGTCGACGGTGGGCCAGTCTTAGTCGCCGGAGCACTCGTCGACGGAATCTTACTTCCTTTAGTAATCAACGACGGAGCGTCGACGATGGAGGGCATTACCTTCGTCGACGAGATAGGTCTTACCACCACAGAAACAAGCGTCGACGGCGAAGAGGCTGACGACATTATCATCTTAGGCTTAGAAGATGAAAAGGTGACTGTCGACATTGAAGTGCTGTCGATGATAATCGACGACGATGGAACAGAAGACGGCTCAGTCGACGGCGTAGACTTTTTCTTCTGAGGAAAATTCTTCTCAGGAAGCCTCTTAGATGCCAAAGTCTTTCCAGTCCTTTTAGGTGGCGATACCGATAAAAGTTTTAGAAGGTGGCGAAGCCTTTTTCCCAGAAGGCAAGCTAGAGCCCTTGGAAGGCTGAGTTTTTCTCAACACCTTAGCCCCAGTGGAAGATAGATCTTCCTCAGCCATCCTCTTTCTTGAGGATACAGATGACCCTGAAGCCACACTTCCCACTTCAGAAAGGGGGCTGTCCTGGTCTTTAATGTTCTGTAGCCACAGAGGAAGGGAGGGTCTTTTGAGGGAAGGTCCTGCAGATTAAACACTCTCTCACCTCATCATCAGGATAAAGGCAGTAGATGCACTTTGTGGGGATCTTCTTTAAAAAGCCAAAGCTTTCCACAGGATTCACAAGGCCTGAAGAGAGATTTTTTAGTAGAAGACATCTTGGATGAAGAAATCCAGTCAGAAAAGTGAAGTACTGAGCAGAGCTCAGGGAGACTCCCTTCACGCGACGTGCGAGCCTGAGCCTCTGGGGAGAACATTCTGGTGGGTGCTTTCGCCTGATTGGCTGCAGTTTGGTCTATACAAAATGACTAGGATGGTCATGAGTGTGGAAGTTTTTGCTCTAGTGGCGTAGGGCTACTTTACTTCCTGGTTGGTTATTACCAAGATTTTTTGGTTATTATGTGCATATTATTGCTTTTTTATGTACCGTGGGACTCCCACTCGGACGACGGGGAATGATTCAGGCATGGGAATCTATGAAAGACACCCCAATACTGGAGAATCCTCGAACATACAGTTCCTGCTGCTGGCTACAGCCACTACTGCCACCATGTCCTCTGGAGCCATGAAAGAACTGTGTGGGGTGTAATAGGCTTAAAGGGATGCCTTCTGTGATAAGTACTGCCTAGCAAGCACTCTTGAATTTCAGATATTGTTGGTAGAATGGAAGGGCTGGTGACAACGTTTATTGACTTTTCCTTCAAAAAAGCATGGAAACATCAAATGGCATAACTTCAGGGATGACGGGATATTCGCAGAAAATCCTGTGGCAGGCATCCATGCATGACGTCCGAACACTATTCTAGTGCCTATGGTGAGACCCCACACAATCTGTCGAGGCAGACTGTCATCATAGATTCTCTGCACAAATGCATTTACGAACTCTTTAGAAATGACTTGCCAGACCTCACTGGCTACATCCTAGAGGGATGATGTGTAGCACCTTAACATACACACTGCGTTTAGGGTCCTCAATGTCAAAATGGTAGAGGAGAAAACCCTCTTAACAAACACGTCAATATGATTTGAATGCTTTGCCCGATGGAGAAACACATAATGGCTGACCCTGCTGTTGGAAGCCTTAACCATCAAGCTTTCCAGGGTTGGCCGTGGGTTCGAAATGCTAGGTCCTGGGAGGAGGCCTATGGCGCTTCAGTGTATAAACACTCACTGGCAGAGCAAGGCACGGTTTAGGCCCGGTCATTATCAAAGCAATAGTTTCATCTTTAGGCAACTGATGGTCTTAAACGTCTGGAGCACTATAGACTACCACCTCAAAAGAAACAATATCCTTTGTAGTGGGCAACCGTGGGGAGTCCAAATGTGTTTTAGGGGAATTACCCAGGACACTAGCATTTCATAAATCTATAAATATGATATCGATATGAGGGGGGATTAAATTGTCCACCTCTGCATCATCATCATGTGGAATGTGTTTTGAAGGCCCCATACTTTGGTAGAACTGGTGCTAAAGTAGTGGCACTGCTGAAGGGAATCTGACTGGGGCCGCAGCAGATCCATGGAGCCCGAAAGGTGATGAGGTGGCACGTGGAACCATCCAAATTTGTTGCTACATGGCCTCTTTGATGGCTTACCGTTGCTGCATTCTCACCAATGGCCCAGCAAACTTGGAAGTCCTGCCTAGAAATGGGCTCTTAGTCAATTCCTTGTAGTGAAGACTGCGCAAATTCACTTGCGAGGCATGAAGGAAATAAATGCCACTTGGACTTTCTGCATTTTTCATGGAACTTAGTTTTTACTTCGTCTTTAACTACCCGAGGGCATTGTCAGAGCATGGCTTGGAGTGGAAACGGGACCATAACTTGGACAAGCAGCAGACTTGAGAGTGTGATCAGCTTGGTTTCTGATGCCTGGTGTTCTACAGATTTGCCTTACGCTACCTGGTGGCATTTTGATGCATTTCTCACAGGAATTAGTTCCATCATGCTGGAACCTGAAACACCGTTGTGTGGATCAGTGATAGACAACTGCTTCCTTCAGAAAAGGCAAAGTTTAAAGTCTGCAGTGATTGGGGAAGACATTTCGCTAGCAGACTCATCAATAAAGCAAATCTTATGGTCATTAAGACATCTACAAAAAGTTTGAGAGCAGAGTTCTGGATCCACGTTGAAAGGTGCAGAAAGAAATTAACTTGCGTCAGTGCGCAGGGTGTGTCACCTACATACTGCTTCGTGCAGTCACTTCCGGAGAGGGTGTGATGGTAACCATGGAGGCCAATGGCACCACATATCAGCTCTGGGGAAAAAAACTTTATGGATCCAATCTGAAGCCTGTGAGAACTCAAAAAGGTGAGGAATATGTGGTTAGAAGCATCCATCGGACAAAACTGGACCAAAGAGGGATGGTCTGGGTCTCACCTTAATACTGGTTTTACAGATAAGGAATACCGTTTCCTCAAGTCCAGGAAACAGTTTGGGGTAGCTCCTTTTCATATTTTATTTTCTTGATGCACTGCAGAGACATCCTTTGTGCAATGCGATTACTCTTACAGCAGGTAGTAATGATGAGCCAAGATAGTGCGCTTTACAAATACACATAACATGATACTGGCTCCAAGCAGGAGTACCCTAAAACATGAGCCCAATGAAGTATAAAGACTGTGCACCTGACTGTCATCAGCCTCTTTGAAGACGCACTCAGGAAAAGACAAAAAAAGAGCACACTCTGCCTAGGAACCTCTTTAGTGTTAACAGAATTGCTGACTTATCCCTACTCCCTACTACGCACCAAATGGTAGTGCCCAGGAAGGACCAATCAGCAATCCCTTGTTGAAAGGTCCTTGTAGAGTTTGAGGGTAGTCATGTATCCATCCTTACAACTTCAGTCTCTGAGGCTCCTCCTTAAACCTCCAGGAATATAGGCAATACATTTACAGTCTGAGGATGCTGTATCCCATCCTTCATCTTATGCTATGTCAAACTAGGGACATAATAGATCCAGCTGGTCTGTTGAAATGCTTTTCCCACAACACAGAGTTATGACATCATCCATACTGTACACACCTCGAAGTACACACAGAATGTCAGTGCAATGGTCTGGGTGTTATATCCAAGTGGAACTTTAAACAAGTGGGGCTGGAAGACACTTCACTCCACCTGAACCAGACAAAAGGCCTATTCAGTATTATCAATCCACAGAAATCAGTATGTAGTTATCTTCACTTGATGTCAACCGACCAGGAAATAGACAGTAGCCCCTTGTAATTAAAGAGGAAACGGCTGATCACAGAACAGGTTGTGGGTCTTGGAACAACCATGGACAGGCTGAATTATCAGAGCATACATTTGAAAAGCAGGTCGGCTGAGCCAACAAAGAGTCAGGATCTGGCTTTCACATGTAGTCAGTTCACTCAGGGCAGGGTGTACACACACATTCCTGTCCCAACACAGGTTAGTTAATTATTTATTATTTTACAAAAACCATCAGCTGCACCAACCTGGAAGACAGAAGCAACTCTGTGGATTCCAGCTTTAGCAGTTTGCCGTAGTCCCCTCCAAGTCTCCACTTTGCGCATGATGGGGGATGCCAACAGGCTCTCCACTGTTGCCCGCTTCTTGTGATCTGGCTCCAGCATGGCAGTCAGGATAGTCAGGAGCTCTGAAGAAAGGTCTGGAATTGAAGAAAAATTAACTGGTGAGCAGAGAAGTTGACAATGGATACTAACCTCAGGTTGTTCAAGCAGGGCCGTTTCTCTCTCAGAATCTGACAGATTCCAGAGCTACTATTAATTTTAATGGAAAGCCCACCTGCCTCATTCAATTATATTTTAAGGGAATGAATCAAGGAATATTATATGG
Source organism: Lissotriton helveticus (assembly GCF_964261635.1). Lineage (NCBI taxonomy): Eukaryota > Metazoa > Chordata > Amphibia > Caudata > Salamandridae > Lissotriton > Lissotriton helveticus. The sequence goes on along the minus strand of NC_136068.1, from coordinate 634,440,528 downwards.
CTGCCCACCACGTGGGTGTTACATGGGTAAAAATGTTTTGTTTTCAAGGTGGTGACTTGGATCAAATACTGCTGGATCATCAAGGAATTTTAACCATTGCCGCAAAATTCAGAAGCTCATCTAAATAACACAGATGCACCTGCAATAAGGACAAGAAGACATACAATGCTCAGCTAAGATATGTCCATGAATAACTATACTGCTGACCCAAGGAGAGGCAGCGAGCACAGCTGTGGGGAAGAACAGCCGAGTTGTTCAGCATGGACCTTAAACGAAGACCAAGAGCCAACGATGTACAGGAGTAGCAAATGTGCAGAGTAATCTTTCTCCCTTTCATGGTTTCATGACAATCTGACAGTCCTTTCAGAGGTTAAAAGCATCGGGGAGGGGGGAGAGGGAGGAAGAGAGGGAGGAAGAGAGGGAGGAAGAGAGGGAGGAAGAGAGGGAGGAAGAGAGGGAGGAAGAGAGGGAGGAAGAGAGGGAGGAAGAGAGGGAGGAAGAGAGGGAGGAAGAGAGGGAGGAAGAGAAGGGGAGGGAGAGAGAGAGAGAGAGAGAGAGAATGAATCAACTCTTTCTGGGGATCTGTACCGGACTTAAGGGCATGACTGAAATACTAGGTGTTGCTTCCCTATGATCATGGACTATTGGTGTACTGTCCTGCACAACCTGTTTTCAGAACTATTAACATTTGTCCAATATGCCCATTTGATACTTGGGTTCACCCGGACCATAAACTAAGGCTTCTTAAGTTGGGCGAGTATCACCCGAGAAGTTTACAAAGGTAAATGGTCCAACATGAAATTTGTTTAGCATAGGCCTTACAGAAAAATAACAAATGTTTAAAATGCTCTGGTACTTGACAACCCATCGGGCACAGATTCAATATGCCTCCCCTTTTCTTCCAAGAATGGGTAAACGTAGCCAACGGTAATATGCACAATCTAAATTTTACATAAAGAGCATGTGCAGGAGGGTTGCTAACCATATTTAAGTATTGCTTTTACTCAGGTACACATTTAAATGTCAAGAGGGAACCTACCAGGGGATGCAGCAGAGTTGTGTGCATAGTACAAAATTCAATACGAATTTTTCGGCTTATCCAGAGCACCATGGGGTAATGCAGAGGGTTGCAGCCAAAAACCTTTCAGACCCAACTTGAACAGACAATTTTTAATATGAAAAAGCTAAGGGAACTTCCCAACATGGTGGTCATCTAGTATAGTGTCCAGTGTCACCCAGATTGCTACATAGCAATCTGGGCGAGTTAAGTCTCTGCGGCAGTCATGTGTGACCAACTGCCAAAGTGCTTATTGTCTCCCATATGCCAGCTCCCACTGCGCAGGAAGGGAGGAATGCTCTAGACACCCTGATGTCGATAGAGGGGATTTTGTTAGCTATTGACCAATTGGCGACAGACAAGACACTTAAGATGGATGGGCTACCACACAATTTCTATATGACCTTTAAAAGGACACTCGCTTCCAAGATTTTAGCACACTTCCAACATGCATTCTAAGCAGGATCTCTCCCAGACTCAACATGTGAATATAAAATTCTGGGTAAAGTAACAGTGAACAGATTGCAGTGCTACGTGGGGGGCCTGGTGCACAAGGACCAGAATGGGTTTATCCCCAACCGGAGAACCCATATGAACTTACCAAGGCTCTTCATGGTGAGGGAAAAGGGCTCCTGCAGCAGCCCTGAAGATGGCGATTGCCTCCCTCGATATATAAAAGGTGTTCGATACTCTGGGGTGGCCTTACTTATTTGTGGTACGGGACAAACAGGGACATCAGGCCAGGATCTTGCAGTGGATAAGACTACTTTATAAACGCCCGGTGGTGTTGGACTAAAAACAAAATGCTTTTGCCGAATGAATTCTCTATGCACTGTAGGACATAAGTTAGCATTTGCTGCGCCATTTTGTATTTAGTCGCCATTTTGAGCAATGATCGAAACGAACTTCGGTCTCATTTTGTGTCCGCCTCAGCGAACAGCAGCTGCCAATGTATTCCCCGTGCGTGTATTTCTCCAAGATTGAGTTTTGCTGTGCTAATGAATAGACCGTTCTTAATATTGCATACCTTTCTGACTAGATAGGCCTGCTCCCACCCCTCAGAGCGGTGAGAGCAGGCTGAGTAACCTAGACTGCAAGATAATGTGTGCCCGGTCCCAAGACTGCAACCCATCCTTTGTTATCTCCTTTGATCACCAGCTACTAACTGGAAAATTCCAGTCTGGGCATGTCTTTAGGAGTATTGTAAATGTACTTTATGCATGGCCATGTTGACTGAAGTCAGTCACTCAGCAGCAATCTAAGGAGGCTGGTCAGACCGGACTCCACTCGAGTGTACTTTCAATAAATGTCTTTGGTTTGTATTCTCTACTGTTGGACCGACTCTTGATTTGTATGGAAGGCTGAGAGGTGTTCGCGAGTGACCCTAAACGGGCCACTTCCTTCAGCTGGCGCCCGAACAGGGACTCCATCGGGTGACCCATCCTTGCCTGTGGACGGGTGAGGAGGACGGGGCCACGTCGGGTCGGACGGGGCCCTTCACAAGACAGTCTTGTACTCGCAGCTGCCCCGTCTGTCTGATAGGGCGGTGCCTTGTCCAGTGATCATCCCGACTGGGTCCTGAACAGCAAATCTCTTGGATATGACAGTTTGGTCCGAAGAGTTGGCAGTGGAGAATAACTATGTTTGACCTGTGTGCACCAGGTGAGTTTGCTTTGGTTCTTTGTGGATATGGCGCAATATTTTTATTTTTATTTGGCATGGTCTATGGACAAGCGCTTGAACTTGTTTGAGTTCTTTATGAACATGGTACCATTTTTATTTGATAAATTTGAGAACGGACTTTGATAAAGGTATTTGCAAATATCTGCTTGGCATAAATAGCGAGTTTGTTTTCTTCTGAAAATGCAGTTTTTTAGCCGGTTTCTGTGCTTAGGCTGTTGTCGTTGTTCTGCTGATGCTCGTTTGGAAGAAAGTCAGCTAGCTCCAGATGGCACCCCAAATTTCGACATGTACGTAAAACATGGCATTGGCCCGATTAGGTTTAGTACATTATGGCACAAATATATGAGGGACAGAGTTGCAGTGGCTGTTGACAGGCACCTTTGATGAACAGAAAATTAATATGTTACAGGAGAAGTTGTTTGCAAGAAGGAGCAGGCAGTCGATGTTCGATTCTCTGAGAACATGGCAAAAGGAGGCTAAACAGACGAATGAAAGCAGAAAACGAGGCTCGGGAGGGGAGAATGCAGACAGTGACTCAGAAAGCTGTAGCGCATGATAGAGAAAAGATAGAAAAAGGAATAGAGTACGCTGATAGGAGGTTTCAATTACAATGTGAAAATTATGTTGCTCGAGAAGAAAAAGACACGTTTGTGGAGGAATTAGATGCTAGACCACCTCCATATGCCCTGCAGAGAATATACCCTGACGTGCTGCAGCTACAGCCACCTGTTTCTTCTGCCTCTGCTGCTCTTGTTTCTTCTGCACTGACCAAGCGGTCTTGGCCTCTGCGCCTCCTGTCCTTTCTTTGTCCTCGCCTTCTGCGACGACACAGACTGCTAGTCTCCCCACTACACCTATTGTTTCAGCATCCCTCTCTCAAACCCCTATACTTGGGCCGCACCCGGTGGCGACGTTGGTGCCAGTTACCCCTGTTGCTACTCCTTCCCTGCTCACAGGGATTACTAAGCAGCAGAACACCAGTACGTGGACAGGGGGACGGGGACTGGGCGACTTCTAGGGACCGATTGGGAAGGATATTGATACGATCGGATGTGGGAGATGAAGAGAAAAGTGTGGTGGCTAATCAGGCCGCGCAGTGGGCTCGTAACCCCATTTATAGTGTGGAAGGTGTGTGGAGTGTGCTGAAAGATTAGGAGCCATTTGTGCAGCAGCATGCCCACAACCTCGTCAGTGACTATGATTGGACTGTGGACACAGTGTTTCAATCATGTAGCACCCCAGATTATTTATGATATTAGGTACTACCTTTATCTATGTGGCTGGTATGGCACCACGTGAGGTTTTCAGTAATGTGGCAACGCTGGTCATTTATAGTAGTAGGCTGCTTTGTTAAAGCCTGAAGTCAGTATTCCAGTTTCCAATGAAGGAAGTCCATCCCATATACCACCCTGAAATACCAGAGCTACGGAACCAGCAAAATGTTATTAGACCACGGGTAGAGGCCCGGTTCCAAGAACAGTGGGTTCACACTCCATAGAAATGGAGTGAAGTTTTATCGCTTAAGACACAGTTGCCTGACCCTAGGAAAAATCAGATGTCAAATTATAAACAATTGACTGAGGCTGCCACTTTGACTGTCATGACTCTTGTGGATATTGAAATGTTCTTGGACTTGTTGGCCCCCGTAGATATTTGGAGGGAAGTGCACACACAGGATCATGTTGCAGAATTTGGGGGTACCTGGGATCAAATACAAACATGGGATCAGGAGAAGTAGCCCGGTGAAAAGCCTAGAGCGAAGATACTTGTTTTGCCAGGCCATATTACTACCTATATGCATTCTCTCATCCCACCTAGAATGGTGGATTGGGACAAGCTCTCAGCTTGTCGTCAGAAGAAAGACGAGAATGTATCAGACTTTTTTACTCGATTCGAAAGTGTATTTTTAGACTACAGTGGGCAGGATTTGTCTGTTGATGGAGGTGTCAGATTGTTTGTTAATAGGTTTGTGTCAAATTTGCTCCCAGAGATCACAACTTGGTAGCAGGCTGCTGAAAGTACTTGGTCCAAGTCCTCTCCCCCTGTTATTTTGAACATGGCACAGTATTATGAGCATAGGAAAGACAAGGAGAAGACTGAGAAAAAGCATAAAGACTGGAAGACAAAGGTGTTGTTGCAGTACGCTTCTAGGGGGAATGGTAGGGGAAGCGGTGGTTCAGACAGACGGCTTCCTCGTACCAGCCGGAATACTATGCCTGTAGGCCCAAATCAGTGTGCGTATTGTTAAGTAGGAAGGACACTGGCGTAGCGAGTGTCCAGTGTTGTTGCAGAAAGTTGCGCCCCCTAGAGCACGAGGTTCTTGTGGCCGGGACGTGGAGCTAGTGGACAGGACAGATCCCAGCATGGTGCAGCCTCACAGGATCATCCATAATAGTAACCACTTAGACGACAGCAAGGGCAGGCAGTACTATCACGACGACTATGATATGGACGACTTGACAGGGATGTTCCACAGCTATGACAGCCAGGGACGGAGTGAGGGACCAGTTCAGATACCTGTAGATCAGCGAAGTCCTTGTGTTACAGCAGATTTGTTGGCTCAGCTAAGGAATTTCTGGTGGATACAGGTGCAATGAATAGCACTATTTCCCGCTCACTGGTCCCCGGCTCTTCCTGGCCATAATAAAGTTTCGGTAGGATTTTCAGGTGTACCGGTTGTAAGCCCCATCTCCAAGCCTCTTACGCTGACTATAAGTCCTTTCACTGTGGATTCACCATTTTTGTTGACATCTAATTGTGGAGAAAATTTGAAGAGCTTGGATTTATTGAATAAGTTGCATGCTACCATTTATTATTCTCTGGAAGGTGTTTATATGGTAATGGGCCCCAATGTAACAAGCACTAAACAGTGCCTGTCCAAAGATGCGCCCCTTCCCGTTGAATTTAAGGATGTGCCACACTCGTTTTGGGCAACAGGTGACACAGACGTAGGACTATATCAGATACCCCCTGTCTCGATCAAAGTTAAAGACAATGCTATTTTGCCTTGTATTCCCCAGTATAAAAATACCGCAAGCAGGGGAGCGAGCCTTGTTGCAAATAATACAGGATTTGATTAAGTCAGGAGTGGTTGAAGAGACAACAGCAAATGTGTGTAATATTCCTATTCTTAAAATGGCACCTTCAGGTTCCTCTGATGATAATGTTGATGTGTATCCATTTGTGATTGACTTGCGCGAGGTTAACAAGATAGTAGTTCCCCAATTTTCGGTTGTTCCTGACATTAATGTACTCTCTTACCGATGATTCTTGGGACCTGATATGAGCTTTAGATTCTGTCGAGCTCCTCAGGGCTATACTGAGAGCCCTAGTATGTATAGTCAAGCTTTAAAAGCCCAATTGGACTCCCTTACGCTTCCCTCAGCTAATGTATTACTCCAATATGTAGACGACCTTCTCATAGCTTCTGACACTGAAAAGGATTGCAAAGACAGTACGGTTAAATGATTGCTGCATTTGGCTCGACACGCACATAAAGTATCCCTTTCCAAATTTCAATATTGTCAACAGGCGGTCACCTACTTAGGTCACATACTGTCGAAGGAGGGCAGGTGATTAACCCCCGAACGCATCAGTGTCATTGTTAAAATGCCCATCCCCAAAACTCAGAGAGAGGAGCGCTTTCATTGGGATTACTTCCTATTATCGTCAATGGCTCCCAACCTGCTTGTTATTACTAAAGCCCCTGCTAGCACTAACCGCTAAAGATGTGCATGTACCCTTGTCCTGGACGCATGAATGTTAGCAGTCTTTTGAGCAATTTAAAGTTGCGCCTTGCTCTGCTCCTGTGCATGGTACGCCGGATTATATGAAGCAGTTTGTGCTATACGTACACGAAATAGCTGGCAGTGCGCTTTCTGTCTTAAGACAGGTCTTTGGAGGTAACCAACAGCTGTGTGCTTATTTTTCTGCTATCTTGGACCCTGTCTCAAGAGCCCTCCCGAGCTGTCTGACAGCGGTCGCGGCTGTAGCTCTCTAAGACAATCGGCTGGGCTCGTACTTGATATGGACCTCACAGTTATGGTTCCCAATGCTGTGGCTACTCTTTTGAATAAGACCGAGACGCAGCACCTCACCAGTGCGCGTCTGACCGGGTTTGAGTGAACTCTTTTTGCACATGTTACGATCAAAAGGTGTGCCACTCTGAACACAGCCATGTTACTACCCCTCCCTGCTGAGTGAGGAAATTGACATACATGATTGTATTGTTCGAACAGAGAAAGGGATGGGTACACCTGACTGATGTTCCCTTATCTGACCCCCAAGCGGAACTATATGTTGATGGCTCTTGTTTCAAGTTACCAGATGGCACTACAACTGCTGCATATGTGAATCCAACACTGTACACAGTAGTTGAGACGTCACAAGTTCCCTTTCAGTCTGCACAAGCAGCAGAACTCGTTGCCCTTATATGAGCCGGTGAGTGAGTGAGGGCTAGGCTGTCAATATCTATACTGACAGTCAACACGCATTGGGAGTTGCCCATAATTTTGGACGTATCGGGGCAGAGAGGGGATTTCTCACTTCCCATGGGGTGAAGACACATCATGGCCCACTTATACATAGGCTTTTGTCGGCTTTGACACTCCCCAAGAAATTAGCGATGGTAAAGTGCAGCGCCCACAAGGCAATTACTGACAATGTGGGAAAAGGGAATGCAGTCGCAGATCAGACAGCTAAGGAGGCAGCCCGAAAGAAGATGAAAAATATGATTGTAGGAGGTCTTGCTAGGTCGGTGCCAGAGGTTACCATGTTTGAGGATACACTGGAAAGTGTCAAGGAGATACTGAGTGGGGCAACTATTGAGGAGTTAGCTATATGGCAGGAAAGCACAGCACATTTGGATGAAGATGGGTGTTGGACTGATAAGTCAGGAAAACAGAGATGGGTGCTGCCAGATGCATATGTTCTCCCCATAGTCACCATGGTGCTCGAGCCAGCTCATATCAGTGCTTAAGATATTTGTAAGTGGTTAGATTCTGTATGGCAAAATGATAACATCCAGAAGACAGCCGCCCATTTGGTCAAATATTGTATGGTGTGTATGATGCACAATCCTGGAAAGGGTACCCCTACGCCACCTGGCAATTCCGCACCCCCTCCTTTCCCTTTTGAGGTCCTCCAATTAGATTACATAGAGATGGATAGAGTCAACAATTTGAAATATGTGTTAGTGGTTGTTTGTGCGTTCAGTACATGGGTTGAGGCTTACCCCACGAAAGAAAACACAGCCATAGCCACTGCAAAAGTACTCCTGAAGGAGTTTTTTCCTCGTTTCGACTTGCCCCGTTTGATTTGGAGTGACAATGGAAGTTACTTCAATGCTAAAGTGATCCAGTTGGTATGGCAGGGGTTCAATATCAATCAGAAATTTCAATGCTGCAAATCACCCCCAGTCAGCAGGTTTGGTTGAGAAGTACAATGGTACTCTCAAAATGAAATTGGCAAAGATTCAGGGGAGCACAGGGTTGCAGGGTTGCAGTGGCCAAATGCTTTACCTTTAGCCCTTTTGTCTACAAGAACGACAGCCCATTCTAGGATAGGATTTTCACCCCACGAGGTCGTGTTTGGGCACCCAGCGAACGTTTGGGACGTCCCGCGACGGACGATTTTCTGAAATTGAATATCCTCTGTGGGTGGACTATTTGTATGAGTTAACTAAAAGTCTGCATTCTATTCACCAACAGATCCAGGAATGCCTCCCACCAGTACCGGAAGGGCCAGGCCACGACATCCGGCCTGGCAACTTTGTCTTGGTGCGCAATTTCCAGAGGAAGAGGAGTCTGGAGCTGAGGTGGAAGGGGCCAGTCCAGGTACTCCTCTCCACCCACAGCGCAGTGAAGTTCGCTGGCCGAAAGAACTGGATTCATTTCCAGCATTGCGGCAAAGTGCCTCTACCCTTACCCTACGATCAGTGGGTCTGTGAGGGCATCAGGGACTCAGAGTGTGAGAGAGTCCCGCGGTTCATTCATTTTTGGATGCCCAACTCACGTGGACCCAAACAGAGGCAGAGAATGACTGGGTCCTAAATGCAGCAGTGCACACTGAGCTTAAGGCAATTCCAGAGTCATCTACCACTAGCCCCTCTGTGTCAGACTCCCTTTTTCCTGACCCCTCTGTGCCTGCAGCAGTTGGGTACAATTTGCACCCCCGATGGAGGAACAGTGCACCAAAGGAAAAGTCAGATTAGCAGGGATGGACTCGACAAGTAAGGTAACAGTAGCGTAGGGAGAGGAGAGATTGGTGCATTGTTCGGACACTGGACAGGACTGCTTGAACGTGCTCCCCTGGAGGGGATACTTTATCCTGTTTCACCAATAGCTAGTATCGAATAGCTCCACTGCTGGTGCTTAACAGCGCCAAAGTTGATGAACAATAGGAGGCTCAGACGGACACTGAAAATATTTGCCACCCCCTTTTTTTTTGTCATCAGCTCCATTGCATTTCCTTTCCATTGATTGATTATAATGTATACGTTTGGCCAACCCATTACTCAGGAGGAGCAGCCATGTGCAGCACCGCATTTAGAGCGGGATGAGTCTAGTTGGTCCGGTTGGTCCATGAAGAGTAAAATAGTTTTTGTAGTGATTGTTGTGATTTTCTTAATAACAGCACTTGGAGTAGCATGGTTCCTGGAGGAGAAATACCCAGTACATTCCCTGGTCGGTATTACGCCTGTACCCACCCCCAAATACGTTTGTTAATTTGGCCCCTCACAAAGGGGACTATCGCAAAACATATGCAGACAATGTTTTGTTTTTTTTTTTTTTACAAATGTTGCATCAGGCCTATGAAACTTCTAATGCTACTAATTGCTGGATCTGTGGCTTACTCCCCTCAGTTACACATAAGAGTGATATTCTGTTATCGATGCCATTGTCCTATCTGGGAAGTTGTGAAGGGTGGTTTGAACTGTTTACCATGGTGCATTATCACTTTTATTCTTCCGTTATGAATATGACATCTGCTGATTCTCGCACAGTGGTAGAATATATACCTTTCCACAAAGGGTTTAATTCTACAGGGTCCGGAGGACAAGGAACCCCGGGTACATTGTCCTCATCAGCTTGTATGACTATATACGAGACGGTAAAGAACTAAACATGGCTTCGAAATGAAATGTTGGACTTTCAAGGCTTCAATGCAACTGAATATTTACGATCATTTCAAATAAGTCATATTAATAAGGAAGAGGCAATCCCGGTGCCAGTAGTCAACTCAACAGCTGGTTTCTGTGTGCAGGAAATAGAGAAGGTAAAATTAGGAGAGAGCAATTGCAATTACATCTATATATGGGGTACGACTAGTAGCCCGCCTTTGCTCCCATCACATAATGTTGATTTTGTTTGTGGGTCTCAAGCTTATATTTGGCTTCCTAGGGGATGGCAAGGTACATGCTACCTCTTTCCTCCTTCCCCCAGTATCTATAGCACCGTCCGATTACCAGAAGGACCATCGATTGCAGCGTAAGAGTACATACCTGTCCCGAATCAGAAGGGCTATTAATACAGAAGATATAGATCAGACAGACACCACTTTGCAGCAGTTTACAGATGCCATGATGGGTATTATAACACTTTTGGGGCCTATGTCCAATAGCCTTAACATTTGTCAGTTCACAAGAGTTGTAGAAGGGGTCATTAATACAACAGCTGGAATTTTGACAAATATTACAGCTGAGCTCCAGGCTACAAGGCTTGTTGCCTTACAAAACAGGATGGTATTAGACGTCCTCCTTGCTGATCGGGGAGGGGCCGGTCGCGTCATTGGCAGTAGATGTTGTGTATACATCCCAGACCACGCCCCTAATGTATACTCTGCCATCCAGAAGTTGCACAGGCTCACATCCGACATCCACCAAGAGAATGGAACTTGGATTCTCTCTGGATGGTTCAGGGGCCTGTTCGCGTCCTGAGGTTGGAAGTTTCTCATTTTCCTACCAGTAGTTGCTGGTATAATTTTCCCCTGTTGCCTGTGCATACATTGTCTCCCTGCTTGCTGTGCTCATTGTGTAAAGACTAACTACCAAACCGACGGTTCCAGTACTTGATACTAAGACAACAGCCATGCTGATGCAGGATATACAAGATCTCATGTCAATAGATTAAGGCATTTTTTAATATTGATAACGCACCTATTGGCTTGTAATTGGTGGCCTTTTTGTTAGGTAGGGAGTTATTTGCTCTTAGATAGTAGCAAAATGTGTTAGCAAATGCTAAAAGGCTGGTCTGTTGTACTAAAAACAAAATGCTTTTGCCGAATTCTCTATGCACTGTACGATTTAAGTTAGCATTTGCTGAGCCATTTTGTATTTAACACCCATTTTGAGCAATGACCGAAACTAACTTGTCTCATTTTGGGTCTGCCTCAGTGAAAAGCAGCTACCAATGTATTCGCTGTGCGTTTATTTCTCCAAGGTTGAGTTTTGCTGTGCTAATGAATAGACGTTGTTATTGCATACCTTTCTGACTAGATAGGCCTCCTTCCACCGCTCAGAGCAGCGAGAGCAGGCAGAGTAACCTGACTGCAAGATAATGTGTGCCCGGTCCCAGGAATGCAACCCATCCTTCAGTATCTCCTTCGTTCACCAGCTACTAACTGGAAAATTCCAGTCTGGGCGTGTCTTTAGGGGTATTGAAAATTTACTTTATGCATTACCATGTTGACAGAAGTCAGTCCCTCTGCAGCAATCTAAGGAGGCTGGTCAGACCGGACTCCACTCGAGTGTACTTTCAATAAATGTCTCTGGTTTGTATTCTCTACTGTCTGACCGGCTCTTCATTTGTACGGAAGGCTGAGAGGTGGTCGTGAGTGACCAGAGTGACCCTAAACAGGCCACTTCCTTCAGTGGTCAGGGTATGCAGTGGCACACAATTTCTGAACCCTGGGAAATACAGAGAGGTACCCGGCAGGGATACCCATTTCCAAAAGCTTTGTTCGTACTGGCCATACAGCCCTTAGCGTGTAAACTGAGGTAAAAGGCTTGAGAATGGGGTATTATGTTAGCCACGGAGATCCATATGGTCTCACTATAAGCAGATGATACACTGCTCTATTTGCATGACCTCCAAAATAACCTGTGAAAGATCACGTGTGCTTTGGCTCTGGGTGAATTGAGGGAAGTCATGTTTGTTCCTGGTCTCCCCGGTAGGGGACGAATGGACCCAAAAAGGGACTAACCCCCAGCTGGGTTGGGATTGGGATAGCTTTCGCTAACTCAGAGTGGCGGTGTATCTCAGTAAAGAACAATTGATTGCCGGAAACATGGGGAAAGCGGCCTACAGAATCAGATCCGTACTACTTTCCTGGACCAGACTCCCCCTTTCACCTATGGGGCGAGTGTCCATTATCAATATGACAATATTGTCACGCCCCGAATATCCAATTGTCGCATTAACCGTCATTTAAAAAAAATCCTTCTTCAAAGAGATGGCGAGCCTCCTAGTCAATCTGATATGCAAACAAAAGAAAAAGCTGGGCATTTGCTAAGATGACGTGCTGCCTAATAACTAAGGAACGGGCACACCTAACTTTGAAGCAATTATTACGCTTCCCATCTGATATGGAACAGGCAATTGCTACAGGAGGCAACTCCCTACGAGGCATTTGATATAGACATTACCCCAAGGTCATGAGGGATAACAGGACTGCTGCTAGGCACACGTAGGGATGCACATAGCGATCTTAGAGTGGTAAATGTAGCTCAACACTGCTGGCAAAACTTTAAGATGAAGATGGGCGGAGGTACATTATACTCCACGAATCCGCAGTGAGGATCCACGGACGGCCATGGAAAGAGGCGCGGATATCTACGATGAGAGACATTTAGGCTGACAGATGGCGACGTTGAAGGATGAGAATGGGCTTGCTAAAGGCGAGTTCATGGCACATGCGGCGTTGAGAGCAGTTCAGAGCACAAGGAATAATAAAGATGTTCAGCTAGACAGGTCAATGCTGTTAGATAAAATACTAACAAAAGGGGGTTGCAGTCACACAACTATCATATTGCACCGGACTCTGGTGCCAATCTTCTACACAGATACCTTCTAGGTAAAGATCAAATAGGAAGGAGAACTGGAAAGGGACATGTTCAAGAATGAATGGACAGACGCCAGACAATACCCCAAAATAGTTACCAGAAACCAAAAGTTTAAGTTCACACAGATAACTATATACACCAAACATGTCTCTCTCAACACAGAGTAGCTCAGATATTTCTGGGAGCATTACACACCTACACCTTAGGTGCAGACAGCCCCAGGCGGACTTCTATCATATGGTCTGGAACGGAGGGGAGTTCACTCAAGCTGGGAGATGGTGGTCAAGATGATGGGGGAAATAAGGGTGGAGGCTATTTGAAAGGTTATATTGACTCAGCTACTATCAATGATAAGTAATGAATTTTAAATGATGCTGTGTTCGAGTGACTACCGATGAAAGCAATAAAGAGCAATTGGAAATTGGGAAAAAAACATGCAAGCCCCTACATTACAAGACGGCATGACATCATGTATTTATCTAAAGTGCATACAATGAGGGCGGGGGGATGGAGGAGGAAGTGTGCATGAGTACCTACATGAGTGGTTGAATGATTTAACAAATGCAGAGTGTGTATGTGTGTTAGCGCACAACTAAGTGTGTGTTTAAGGAACAATGGGCCAGATGTATGAAGCCATTAAGCATTTCGTAATGGGCCGACTCGCTATCTCGGCCCGTTAAAAAATGCTAAATGCCCTTTTCCTATGTACAAAGGCCAAATTGAGGTCATGATTTACGATTTCTACCCGTGGAAATTGCAAATTGCGACCGGGATTTAGGAAATCGCAAACAGGGATGACCTATTTGTGATTTCCAAAGCACATGTATAAAGCACTTCCTAAATGCGAATTGGGCATTTGGGAAATGCAATTACCATCGACTCAAAGTCGATGGTAACCTTGTGTTAATTAAAAAAAAAAAAATGCATTTAAAATGCATTTTTCTAATGTGACATGAAGCGCACATATGCCCCTAGGGCATATGTCCACTTTCACATACACAAGGAAATTTGGGGTGCCTCCAGGGGGGCCTTAGCCCAGAGACACCCTTGTCTTTGCGTTCCTTAATTTGCAATTTCCTATTAGTAAATCGCAATTTAGGAAAAGCAAACAATTTCCTATTTTTGCCCATAGGCGGTAATGTAATGGCATTTCCAATTTGTGGTCCCCTAAAAACAACTCCTACTTTGTAGGAAAAGCTTATAGGGAATCCTAAATTAGGTACATATCATTTCGCATTTCCGAAATAGCGATTCCTATGGAGTCGCTTTTTAGGAAAGGCAAAATTAGAATTTCGTACTTCTGACCCCCATGTGCGTTTTGTCTGCATGAGCACACTTGCATATGGAATATTTACAGATTTTAATCAGCTGCAACTTGTTCATTACATTGGTACCATTTTGTTATGTCTTAGGTATGTATCATACATCAGAGAAAGGACAATAAACTCATTAAATAACTTCAGGAAAATCTTTCAGATACTCCTCAAGACATTACAAACAGGACATATGACAGCACTGAGACATTCAGCTATCCTCACCAGCAGTAAACTCCGAGGGCAAGTATCCATGGCGAAGCTGCTGCCAACCGTCACCCCCTTTGGGGAGATCCATATTGCAGGCAATTTCTAGAATGGTCATTCCAAGGCTGCAGGAGAAGAATGGACAAGTAACCAAATTAGGAAAGCCAATACAACCTTTGTATCAATGATTGCTTGTACAAGTTAGGGTAGACAATGAAAGGCTAATAATAGTTGCCTAGCATGAGCCCCTTTATCATGCATCACCAATGGACTATTCCCATGGGCTGAGCACAGGAACACATTTAAAAACAAAATATTTTATTAAAATGGGTTTTAAAAATGAAAAACGAAATAAGATAACTATCTTTATTAATTAAGAGTACACATGTGGATGCTGCATATGGATGAGAGTGCTTCTGGACTAGATGTCCATTAACAATACCATAGATATTGGTTTTAAATTATGAAGAATGCCAACTGAGAACCACAAATACAAAGGAGAAACCTCATGATCTCAGAATAGATTCTTCAGGCCAATCTGCTCTCCTCTAGAATCTGCCATAACATCAGAATTTATGCTGTATTGTCCCGAGTGCACCAACCTTCAGGCAGAAGCACATTTTTTTCTGTGACTGGATGGCTTATTGGAAAAGCTTTACAAGAAGCTTTCATCGAGAAGAGTGAGCTATAGGTGTACTAGAAAGAGGTAGCATTCAGACAGCAGGAACACCTGGCTAGAAATGATCCAGCTGTTAAAGACACCCTAGTCCTGCGAGGAATGCTCGGCTAGCACTAAGGAAGTGCAAAGGGCAATGCGGTCTCTAGAAAATTAAACCAAACAAACATATATGGTTTATAAACACAAAAGGTCTTAATGTCCAAGAACTCAGTGAGCTGAAGTTAAAACCATCAAAAAGCTAACCTCAGATATGTATATAGGCATGAAAGTAGAACAACTTAATGCTTACCACGTTAAGCTCCAGTGCAGGAGCTAGTGTTTTATGTATAGAAAAGGCAACTGAAGATCTTCTCAATATTATTTGTCAGGTACAACTGAAGAAAAATAAAAGGATTCTTTCTAATAGGAACGATGGAAGACAATCTTATGAAGAAATGGGAAACTTTGAGCCATCATGGTCCAAGAAGGAACTTCCTTTGTGTGCTACTTTTAAGACTAGAGTAAAAGAATCAATGACCTGTCAGGGGTTCTGTGCCGCAAAATACTAAATATGCCTAAGAATCTGATTACAGGGACCTCAAACTGAGCATTCAATTGTATGGCTTCAAAGGCACGCATCTTCTGAAAGCTAATGATACCATGCACTGGCAAGGTTTTGTATGGTTTCTGACAGACAAGCGTTTGAGTATCACCTTCATGATGACGCACAGAATACGTCCGTTCGAAGAATGTGAATTCTCCTAGGATTAATCAAAGGTATCCAACTCTTAAGTGGGACATTTGTCAGATGAGGCACAGGGTTAAGACGGATTTTCATATGGCTGGGTCCAAACTGAGGTAGCATGGTGAGCAAAAGAACGATCGGTTGGGATGCTACCCCGAGCAATTACCAGTGGTTATACAAATTGCAAGCATCTTCCCATCAGTTTTTGCGTATTTCATATACCACCTTAAGCGGTATGGGTATGACCAGACGTGGGTTCCATGCTCATTGTGTCACTGGAACCAAGTTGTATCCGGCTGATGAGCCCATAACTAGGGCAAAACCAGTCCTGGGTTGCTTGTGTTCCGGTTCAGGGAAGACCTGGCCTGGCCGTTCTAGCTGGACTGTTCGCATGAGAAGCAGGGTCAAGACTTATTTGCATATGCTGGGTCCCAACTGAGGTGGCAAGGTGAGCAAAAGAATGATGGGTGAAGATGCTATCCCAGCGATTGCCAGTGGTTAGACAAATTACAGGCATTCCTCCCATCACTTGTGTTTTTCATGTGGCAGCTGGTAGGTAAACTGCCATACTTGCTTAACAGAGCGCAAATAAAATTTTATGTTCTGTGAAGCGGTGTTGCCTCGCTGCTCACATTCTTTTATTTCTAAAAAAGGACAGTAAAAGAGTTTAATAAACCGTTGCTTAATGGAAAAATATCTCCTGCAAGTAACAAGGCAGGGGGCATCGTTTCCTCAACCAGGAGAGCGGCCAAGGACTCCTACACTAAACATGTATTAAAAGAGCATAAGTATCCTACTCTGGCATTTGACAGCTAAGCATTCATTTACGGAGATTAAAAGCGCTCAAATAAAGTGGATCAGCTACTATTTTAATGTTATTATTAAACAGTTATAAAATCAACATGGTGTGAGGTCAAAGTGGGACAAAAACTGCCACTTAAAAGCCTGCGAATCTATGAGACGCAAAGAACCAGACAAAAAAATATTAGAACAGAGACACAGAAGGACTAAATAAAAATTACTCTAACTATATAGACATTGCCTTAAGTAAACACACCTACTGGACCCCTTTTTTCCCTCTTGGCCGAGAGAAGGCAAATCATCCCAGGAACAAGTAAGGTGTAAAGAAATGAAGATTCCAACGAACCACCTTCCTCCAGTCTATCACAATAATTGTCCAGGAAATACCCCTACATACTGGACAGCTCAGTGGACATTGGGCAGGAGAAGGAGTTGTGACCAGTTTTGACGGGTTGAGGGGGTGGGACAGTGAAGTCTGCTCCCCTCTCTCCCGGTCTTGCGTCTCTCGGACTTGGCTGCAGTCTGTCAATTGGGCCAGAACGGAAAGGCAGTAGAAGACAAACATTGGGCTTTGGTGGCACACAGAAGCACTATGCCAGACTCCATCCTCCTTTTCATTTGATAGTTTGGCCCAATCATCCTCCATATGAACCCAATAACAGCCTGTCGGACAAGGAAAGAAAGACAAGAGCATGATACAATCAAGGAACTTGAAGAGAAGCTGGATCAACACAAATTCGCCCAGACCATTGCTAAACTGCCCAGCCCCGAACGGCTGATGTCTTTGATAGGGTTTGGGCAAAAAAAAATAAAGTATGCCATGATTCCCCAGTAAAGAAACAAATAGTTTCTAATGGAAAAAACAAGAGAGTCAACTACGGTACAATGTTTGCAAAATATATCACTCCCGGTCACTACAGACAAAGTACTTCACAGGCATATTCTGGGAAATTTTAAATCAGAAAAGAGCAAGTCACTTACCTGCAGCTGCAGTTCTCCAAGATGGTATCTTTCAAAGTCACATGCATGAATGACCATGTCTTCAGGTTGGGAATCCTCAGAGAAACGTTTTAATATAGTACTTTCTACAGCCCAGCAACCTTGGTGTGGCATCCCTACTCTATGACTGAACAGTGCTGCAAGTGGATCTCTTGGTCCTAGTCTCTGGCTAACTACCAGCGAGGCACCCTTGTCGGGTTAACCTGCAGTTATCAGAGATGACCTGGGCAGATCTGAGTGCAACCGCTTTGGTTAAGCAACTCATGGAGATCCCCTAAGCAACTCATGGAGATCCCCTATCAGAGCCGGAAGGAAGGTACCAGCCAAACTAGACCAACAACCTCCACAGGCTTTCACATTCCTATTTCGTATGGCAGGCATCCAGATCTGGAGTCAGATTTTCAACAGCCTCATCAAAATCACTAAAAAAACACCCAAGGGGAATAATATGGCAATCCCGAGGAAGTAACACCTTCAAGGGGGACTTTGTCATCTCTTCATCTCTGGCTCCTACTACCACCACTTGAAAACACATTAAGCACAAGTGGAGATTTCACCAAACCCCACAATTCAGGTCACCAGTTTCTAGATCCAAACACAGATTATAGCAGCGAACAATTGCTATGTCTACGACTCACTTATCCAGCCACAATCTCCATAACATACATACTACCATACACATCATGATCCCATAGACCTAAAGAACAGACGCATCCTTCACATTTTAAATTGTCAGACAAAGTAGCAAGTCCAAATACAGCAAAGAGACCAGCAAGCAACCTTTTGACGTACCCCTGTTCTGGACTCATCTGACACTAAACAACTTAGCACCCCGATTTCAGGGGCAGACTATTTAAAGTTGGGCTCATAAATTCCCCTTCCGTATCCAAAGACTTACTAGAAGGAAAATGCTACTTACCAGTATGCATCTGTTCTTGGTATGTAGGGCTGCTGACATTCATATCTTAGATCGCCGCCTAGTGTTGGGTCCGGATGTTTGCAACTTGTTGTCTTGGAAGAGTCTTCGAAGTATCACGAGATAGGTGACTCCTTCCCTGGACTACAGTGCGCATGGGCATCTTCTCCATCTTCAGATTGTTTTTCGCCATTGTGGCAAAGATGGAGAATAGAAAAGTAAGAGATGGCCATGTAAATGTATGTTAAAAAGGTAACCCTGCAGCTGTGACAGGCACTGGGGAGGAGGGTGGGCGATATGAATGTCAGCAGCCCTACATGCCAAGAACAGATGCATACTGGTAAGTAGCATTTTCCGTTCGAGGCATGTGAGCTGCTGAATTCATACCTTAGCATAGACTGTATAGCAGTTTCTCCTCTAGCGGTGGTTACCTGTACCAGCTGCAGTGGTTTGAAAAAGAGTTTTAAGGACAGCCTGGCCTACAGCAGCTTGTTGCTTAGCTTGCACGTCAACACAGTAGTGTTTAGTGAAATTGTGTTTGGTAGACCATGTAGCTGCCTTACATATGTCTTCTAAGGGAATATTTCCTAGGAAAGCCATGGATGCCCCCATTTTACGCTTTGAGTGTGCTTTTGGGGGGACTGTTAAAGTGCGCTTTGCTTTTTGATAGCATATTTGAATGCATTTAACGATCCATCTGGCTATTCCGGTCTTGGAAATGGGATTACCCTTATGTTGTGGTGAAAAGGCAACAAATAGTTGCTTTGTCTTTCTGAATGATTTTGATCTGTCAACATAATATAGCAGAGCTCTTTTAACGTCTAGTGTGTGTAGAGCTCTTTCAGCTACTGATTGCGGGTTTGGAAAGAAAACTGGCAATTCTATGGACTGATTGATGTGAAAAGTAGAGATAACTTTTGGCATAAATTTAGGGTTTGTACAGAGTACTGCCTTATTGTGGTGTATTTGCATGAAAGGTTCCTGAATGGTTAGTGCCTGTAGCTCACTTACTCGCCTAAGGGAGGCAATGGCAATTAAAAAAGCCACCTTCCATGTTAAGAATTGCAGTTCACATGAATGAAGTGGTTCGAAGGGAGGTCCCATGAGTCTGGTAAGTACTATGTTTAGGTTCCAGACTGGAGAAGGTGGATGCTTTGGAGGGATAATTCTTTTAAGTCCTTCCATAAAAGCTTTGATAGGTGTATTCTAAACAGGGAGACATGTTGTCTGTTTTAAAGATATGCTGCTATAGCAGCAAGGTGTAGCCTTATTGATGGGTATGCTAGGTTACATCTTTGAAGATGTAGCAGGTAATAAATTAAGTTTTGGATGGAGGCATCCAATGGATTGATTTGATTATTATTACAATAGATTACAAATCTTTTCCATTTAGCTGCGTAGCATGCTCTGATAGTGGGATGTCTTGCTTCCTTGATAATGTTCAAGCAGCCGGGAGGCAAGTTAAGATATCCAAACTCTAAGCCCTCAGGAGCCAGATCGCTAGGTTCATCTGATTGGGATCTGGGTGCCCGATTTCTCCATGGTTCTGTGTTAACAATTGTGGCGAAAGGCACAGCCTTTGGTGGGGAACTACAGAGAGTTCCAGGAGTGTCGTGTACCATGGCTGTCTTGCCTATGTGGGAGCAACTAGGATCATTGTGAGTGACTGTTGCCATAGTTTGCGTGCCACTAATGGAAATCAGTGGGGTTGGTGGAAAAGCATACGCAAATCTGCCTGACCAGTTCATCCATATCGCATTGCCTTGTGACAACGGGTGTGGGAACCTGGCGGCAAAGGACGGGCATTTTGAGTTTTCATTTGTGGCAAACAGATCTATTTCTGGATGTCCCCACTTTTGGAAGAATGGTTGAAGAACTTGAGGGTGAATCTCCCATTCGTGTACTTGTTGACTGTGTCGGCTGAGTAGATCTGCTATCTGATTGTCTATTCCTGGAAGATGTTCTGCCAGGAGATAAATGTTTTGTGGAATTGCCCACTTCAATATGCGTTGTGCTAGGTGAGACAGCTGCAGAGAGTGTGTCCCTCCCTGTTTTTGGATGTAGTACATGGCTGTCATGTTGTCCGTCAGATTAACACAGCCTTGTTGTACAAGTATTTTGAAAGGCTTTCATCGCTAGAAATACTGCTAGTAACTCTAAGTGGTTTATATGTAGTGTCTTCTGTTTGACTGTCCAGAGACCTTGGACTGTGTATTGAAGGAGATAGGCTCCCCAACCTGTCAGTGATGCGTCCGCTGTTAATACTACTTGTGGAACTGGCTCTGAACAGTTGCCCCTTGGAAAGGTTTTGTGGGTTCCACCATTGCAGAGAGTTGTAAGTGCGACTGTCTACCAACACTAGGTCTTTCAATTGTCCTTGATGCCTGGTTCCACTGCCGTGCTAGGCATTCTTGTAAGGGACGCATGCGAAGGCGAGAATGAGGGACGATGAATATGCAGGAGGCCATCATGCCTATAAGCTGCATGAACACTCGAGCTGGTAGAGAGTGTTGTATCTGAAATTTTGGAATGAGAGATTGTATGTTGGCTATCCTGGATGGATTTCGATATGCTTTCCCCACTGAGGTATTTACTGAAGCTCCCAGATATTGTTGTATGTGGGAGGGTTGCAGATGTAATTTTGGGTAATTTATGGAAAACCCTAGA
Organism: Lissotriton helveticus; assembly: GCF_964261635.1. Lineage (NCBI taxonomy): Eukaryota > Metazoa > Chordata > Amphibia > Caudata > Salamandridae > Lissotriton > Lissotriton helveticus. The sequence continues at coordinate 634,419,422 of NC_136068.1, read as the reverse complement.
CTGTGCAGTAGCTGGATTGTCTATGAGGTATGGCTGGCACACTGAGCGTATGAGTTGGCTTTTATGAGCCAATCGTCGAGGTAGTGGGAACACATGGATGTGTTGCCTTCTGAGGTGTGCTACTACTACTGCTAGGCATTTTGTAAAAACCCTTGGTGCTGTAGTTACCCCGAAGGGGGAGAACTGTGAATTGGTAGTGGTGACCTTAGATTGTGAACCTGAGGTATCTACTGTGAGCTAGATGTATAGGATGTGAAAGTATGCATCCTTGAGGTCTAATGTAGCGAGGAAGTCGCCTTGCTGGAGCAGTGGGAGCACTTGTAAAGTGATCATATGGAAATGGTCTGATAGTATGTATTGGTTCAGAGGTCTACGGTCCAATATTGGTCTGAGGGATCCATCATTTTTGGGGATGAGGAAGTATAGAGAATATACTCCTGTCCCTTGATGTTGAAATGGGACTGGCTCTATGGCACCTTTTTGTAGCATGGAGAGCACCTCTTGTTGTAACAGCGTGATGTGTTCTTTGGACATTGGACGGTGTTTGGGCGGTGTGTTGGGTGGAGTAGAAATGAGTTCCAGGCAGTAACCATACTGGATAATTTGTCTCACCCACCTGTCTGTAGTGATGGCGTTCCAGACTGGTAGGAATTGTGCTATTCGCCCTCCGACTGGTGTTAAATGGCCTGGGGGAGTGTGAACAAGCCACAGTTTGGTGGTGGTGGAGGCTCTGGTGTTGTTAGCACCACATCCTCTGCCTTTGTTATTCTTCCCTCTATAACCTCCTCTATTGGAGCCTCTATTAAAGGTACTTTGTGTAGTACTTTTAAATGAGGAAGATGCCTGGAATGTGTTGCCTCTGCCTGAGCCTCGAAAAAGAGGAGCAACGAAAGGAGCTTCGAGACTGTTGAAATTGAAGTGCACCCATGGACTTGGCGGTGTCGGTAACTTTTTTCATCTTTTCTAAGATGGTATCCACTGCAGGGCCAAACAAGAAATCCTGGTTAATGGGTTGATTGAGCATGGTAGACTGCACTTCATTATAAATCCAGAAATGCGGAGCCAGGCATGCCGGCATAGTAACACACTAGTGTTGACAGACCTAGCGGATGTATCCGCTACATCAAGGGGGCATTTTATGGATGCATTTGTGATTAATTTCTCTTCCTGTATTAGTGCATTTGCATTTCCCTTATAGGGTTCTGGTAGGTGTTGTAATAACCCTTCCAGTTCATCATAGTGTGCTCTGTCACAGCGTGCTAGGAGAGCTTGTGTATTAGCAATTCTCCATGTATTAGCCACTTGAGAAGCTACTCTTTTGCCTGAGGCTTCTAAAATCTTTGACTCCTTGTCTGGAGGGGGGAGCAGCACCTGTTTGCGAATTCGCTCTTTTCCTAGCGTTAGAAACAACTAGAGAGTCTAGTGGTAGCTGAGCTTTTATATAAGAGGGGTCTGTAGGGGCTGATTTATATTTCTGTTAAATTCATGGATTGAGTACACGCGCTGTAGCTGGGTCTTTAAAGATGTCTGATGCATGCTTTAGTACTCCCTTTAACATAGTATACGTACAGTCTTCTCTGATGTTGGGAAAGTGTTGTAATGTAATGTAATGTAAAAAAAATGTATAAAGCGCAACTTACACCCAGCGGTTTCTTGGCGCTAAAGCAAAAGGAAGACAGACAGTCCGTGGGGCGAGAAGCATTAGTTGTAGGCATTACAAAACAAGTGGGTTTTAAGAAGGGACCTAAAATGGGTGTAGGGGGAGGCTAGTCTTAGACCTAACGGGAGAGCATTCCAGAAAGCCGGGGCAAGGAATGAGAACCTAAGTCCTCCCAGTTTTTTGCGTTTAAAGGTCGGGGTCCTGTGATGCGGTGCCCTCCCATGCCGTCCTTGCTCCGCGTCCCTTCAGACCCTCGTACAATTCGGAAACCGCTTCCAGAGCGTCCATAGCAACAACCCGGCCCACCAAACGTACAACCCTCTGTCCTCTGTTCCAGGAACCAATCCGAAACGGCGGACACCCGGAAACACACCCTCCTGACCCCGGATGTACCTCCCCTTCGCGAGGCCCGGACACTGGAAAAGCAGGAACCAGGAAGCAGTCAGGCGTCGGAGTGAGCTTGTGGCAGGAGACCCCGACCGGAGTGGCGAAGGAGAAGGCGACCGAAGAGGAGGAAGAGTGGTCCGAAGATTGGTGGTGTCCACAGGAGGTTGCTGGGGAGCGGCCGCAACTCAACTTGGAGAGTTGCGGCGGAGCGGGTGAGTGAATCGGAATCACCCCTGTAGCACATTAGGTGCAGTGTAAATAACTCCCTTGTGTCTAGACCTGTCCGTAGGATCACGCCGTCACCCGTAGCACTGTGTATATATTGTAAAGCACCATACCACTTTGTAGATAAAACCCCTTTGTCCCCTTCACGTCCCTCCACTCAGCACGTCTACCACCTCTCGATACCCGTCTTGTGTCCCATACCTACCCCGACCCTACCATCCCCTCCTCACTGTCGGTTTCTTCCCCTCACGGATACCCTGGTGTTGGTAAAAGGGTCCGACCTACGAAGTCCGGCAAGACTAACGGCTCCTTTGTTTTGTTTCTTTGTTTCCCCTCCCGGAACCTCCGAGGACGACCCTGATCGGTACTCCGGAAGACCCAGCTTTCCACGCGTCCCGGACCAGACACATCCTTCTACCCGAGGAGCTGATTTGTGTTGTGTTTACAAGACTTTTACCTACTCTGTTTCTCAAAGGCATAAAATAAAACAAACATTGCCCACTACATACGGCCTCCGCGCTTGGTATTCCGGTCCGCCACACCCCCACGTCCACATCTGGTGTCAGAAGTGGGATCCGGAAGCATGGAGGCCGTCGTACAGAAAATGGCAGAGTCCCAGGAGATGTTGGGCAAGTTGATGGAGCGCTTCTTGAAAACCGCCGAGGAAGATAGGGGACAACTACACGACGTCCTAAAGGGCCAAGGGGATGCCCATGACCAGGCCATGGGTAAACTGACGGATGTCATTGGACAACAACAACAACGACCCATAACCTCCCTACCATCAGTGGTGCTACAAAAGTATGTTCCGGGGGACGATCCGGACTACTTTTTTACAAACTTTGAAAGGCTAGCTCAGGCCGCCTCATGGCCAGTAGACCGATGGGGACAATATTTGGGACCGCTACTGACCGGAGATCTCCAAGCCGCGTATCAGCAAGCCAATATACAGGGCAACACGCCATACGCAGATATCAAGAAATGTATACTAGAGAGGCTGGGCATAGACGATGAGACCTACAGGGTGAAACTACGCCAAGCCAAGGAAGGGCCACAGGAAACCCCCAGGGCCCTGTCCTTCCGCATTAAGGACCTTGCAAATCGTTGGCTACGCCCGGATACCTCCACAAAAGAGGACATCCTAGCTAAAGTCTATTTGGAACAATTCCTGGCCTCCCTACATCCGGCCACCCAACGATGGGTACGGCAACATGCACACCTCACCCTGGACACCGCGGTGGAGATCGCGAGTGCATATAGTCGTGCACAAGAAACACCAAGAGGCAGGGATGAACACCCCCATAGATCGAATATCAACACTGTCCGGCCCCACCGACCTCCTGTTCCCCGGAAAGCGGATCCTCCTCCCCTACTGCCAGCTCCCCTCTTGTATAGACCTCCAAACCCGGGTCCACAGTGTTACAACTGCGGGGGATATGGCCACATAGCACGTGTCTGTCCACGAAAGGACGAGCCCTTGGAGGTAGGCCTGGTACAGAACTATGTTTGTGCAACACCTGGAAAGACGCCCCCTCCATTCCGTTGTCCGGTATATGTGGACGGTCATCCAGTCCTGGCTTTGGCTGACACGGGCTGTCGCCAGAGTGTTTTACGTCCCCAGGACATGCCAGCAACCCCGGGACCACCCACCGGCATGGTGGCCATCCAATGCATACACGGGGACACCAAGAGATACCCAACCACCCAGATACGGGTACGACATCCGGCTGATCCCGGAACCGATCTCACAGTGGGACTGATACCGGGTCTTCCTGAGCAAGTGATCTTAGGGAGCGACTATGCAGGCCTTCCCAAACTGTTGCAAGACACTACTGACTCTCTGAACCAATGGTGGGAAGAAGCACCTTTTTCCAGGGAGCAGCCTGACGCTGAAGAAACACTCAGAACGCGGAAATCCCGCAATCGGAAAAGAAAAGAGAAACGAAACCACACCACCGCCTACCCCGTGGTCCCTGATGACCATCCTTGGCAAACGGACAGAGAATTCAGGGCCTCGCAACAGGAAGATCCTGTCCTACAAGAGGCCTGGGGAAAGGCCTTGGAACAAGAAGATCCTCTTCAAGTAGGTCCCTATTTTCACAAAAAGAATGGACTACTATATAGAAAAGGGGGCCCTAGACAACCGTCCCAATTACTGATCCCCGAACCCTTCCGGGATAAGGTACTCTTCCTTGCGCAGAGCCATCTCCTAGGGGGTCACTTCAGTGATGAAAAAACCAGCTCATCCATCCTGGAGAAGTTTTACTGGCCAGGAGTACATCAACAGGTCAAGCAATATTGTAGAGAATGCCCTGTGTGTCAGAGGAACAGCAGATACCGTCCTCCCAGAGCTCCCTTACAACCCCTACCACTCATTGACATCCCCTTCACCCGGGTAGGGATGGACATAATAGGCCCCTTACTCCCCTCCCGCAGTGGCTGTCGGTACGCACTGGTTCTTGTGGACTACGCCACCCGCTTCCCTGAAGCTGTGCCCTTACGCCAACCCACGACACAGACCATAGCCAAAGCCCTCATTTCCATATTCTCCAGAGTAGGGTTCCCCAGGGAGATCCTTACGGATCAGGGCACCCCATTCGTTTCTGCCTTAATGAAACAAGTGTGCTCAAACTTGGGGATAAAGCAGATTCGCACCTCTGCCTACCACCCCCAAACGGATGGACTGGTAGAGCGTTACAATGCTACCCTTAAGATGACGCTAAAGAAAATGTTGGCCTTAGAAGCAAGGAGGTGGGAGGAAATGCTGCCGTTGGCCTTGTTTGCCATACGCTGCAAAACCCAAAGCAGCACGGGATATTCCCCCTACGAATTACTTTATGGCCGACCTCCCCGCACTCTTCTTGACATGGCCCAAGAAGCGTGGGAGGCCGAACCCGACCGAACCCGATCCCTGCCAGAATACGTTGAAAACCTAAAAACCCATCTCTCGCAAATACGCGACATAGTCCGACAGAATATGGAAGACGCCCAAGCCATACAGAAACGGCAATATGATAAAGGTACCAAACCCCGTGCTTTTAGCGCTGGGGACCTAGTCCTCCTAATGAGACCGACATCCGACCATAAATTACTGGGACAGTGGCAAGGACCCTATACGATCCTTCGCCAAGTAACCCCTGTTACATATGAGCTGGAGCTTGACCCCACTCGGGGAACTACCCAGGTGTATCATATCAATCACCTAAAAAAATGGGAAGGGCCCCGACCTGTCTTATCCACCACTGTCCTACAACCCTCTTTTTCCTTTGAACCATGTTTTGATCCTGAGATGACCAGGGGGCAGAGACAGAGCCTACGGGAGGCGCTACAGCCCTTACAGAGAGTGTTTTCCTCCTCACCAGGTCACACGACGATTACAGAACACGTCATACAGACAGAACCAGGAAAGATAGTACGGCTACGACCCTACAGGGTCCCCGAAGCCCGTAGGAATGTGATAAGGCAGGAAACCGAACAGATGCTGGGTATGGGGATTATTGAGCCTTCTGTCAGTGAGTGGAACTCCCCAATAGTGTTAGTGCCAAAACCTGACGGGTCCGTCAGGTTTTGCACTGATTTTCGGGAGGTAAACAAGATATCATCCTTCGACACATACCCCCTTCCGCGTGTCGATGAAATGGTCGAGCGTATAGGGAAAGCCCGATATATATCCACCTTAGACCTCTGCAAAGGTTACTGGCAGATCCCCTTAAGAGAACAAGACCGAAAGAAAACTGCCTTTTCCACCCCGGACGGCTTATTCCAGTTCACTGTGTTACCGTTTGGGCTACACGGTGCACCAGCCACCTTCCAAAGGGCTATGAACCATGTGTTAAGACCTCATTCCGGGTATGCCGGGGCCTACCTCGATGATATCGTTATCTATAGCAACAGCTGGGAGGAACACCTTGATCATCTAGGCAAAGTTGTCACATCATTAGGCGCATTCGGATTCACCATAAATCCCGCAAAAACCACTCTGGCAGCACAATCGGTAAAATATCTTGGGTACCTCTTAGGCGAAGGAATGATTCGTCCACAGGAAAAGAAAGTCGAGGCCATTCAATCCATCCCATTTCCCCAGTCCCGAAAGGACCTCCGGGCATTCCTAGGTCTGCTAGGCTATTACCGTAGGTTCATTCCCAACTTCTCCCAAACTGCAGCTCCCCTCACTGACTTGTTAAAGAAATCGGCCAAAACAGAAGCCATCTTAAAGCATCCCACTCCCATTCTACAACTTGCCTTCTCTCGACTCAAGACTGCCTTAACATCCAAACCTGTGTTGGTAAGCCCGGATTATTCACGGCCCTTTCTCCTACAGACAGACGCCTCAGAACAGGGTCTAGGGGCAGTTCTTTCACAGACAGACGGAAGAGGGAACGAGAACCCTATATTGTACTTGAGCCGTAAACTATATCCCCGAGAAACCAGTTATGCAGTCGTGGAGAAGGAAGCACTAGCCATTAAATGGGCTGTTGAGAGCCTAAGGTATTACCTGGAAGGGAGGGAGTTTATCATCTACACTGACCATGCCCCTCTGGAGTGGATGGCCCGGAACAAAGGACATAATGATCGGGTCCTCCGCTGGTTCCTAGCCCTACAACCTTACAGGTTTCGGACAATACACCGAAAGGGAACAGAACAAGGCAACGCCGATTACCTCTCCCGATACCCCATGCCCCAAACCCGTACAAGAAGGACAGCTAGGGGAAGGGGATGTGATGCGGTGCCCTCCCATGCCGTCCTTGCTCCGCGTCCCTTCAGACCCTCGTACAATTCGGAAACCGCTTCCAGAGCGTCCATAGCAACAACCCGGCCCACCAAACGTACAACCCTCTGTCCTCTGTTCCAGGAACCAATCCGGAACGGCGGACACCCGGAAACACACCCTCCTGACCCCGGATGTACCTCCCCTTCGCGAGGCCCGGACACTGGAAAAGCAGGAACCAGGAAGCAGTCAGGCGTCGGATTGAGCTTGTGGCAGGAGACCCCGACCGGAGTGGCGAAGGAGAAGGCGACCGAAGAGGAGGAAGAGTGGTCCGAAGATTGGTGGTGTCCACAGGAGGTTGCTGGGGAGCGGCCGCAACTCAACTTGGAGAGTTGCGGCGGAGCGGGTGAGTGAATCGGAATCACCCCTGTAGCACATTAGGTGCAGTGTAAATAACTCCCTTGTGTCTAGACCTGTCCGTAGGATCACGCCGTCACCCGTAGCACTGTGTATATATTGTAAAGCACCATACCACTTTGTAGATAAAACCCCTTTGTCCCCTTCACGTCCCTCCACTCAGCACGTCTACCACCTCTCGATACCCGTCTCGTGTCCCATACCTACCCCGACCCTACCATCCCCTCCTCACTGTCGGTTTCTTCCCCTCACGGATACCCCGGTGTTGGTAAAAGGGTCCGACCTACGAAGTCCGGCAAGACTAACGGCTCCTTTGTTTTGTTTCTTTGTTTCCCCTCCCGGAACCTCCGAGGACGACCCTGATCGGTACTCCGGAAGACCCAGCTTTCCACGCGTCCCGGACCAGACACATCCTTCTACCCGAGGAGCTGATTTGTGTTGTGTTTACAAGACTTTTACCTACTCTGTTTCTCAAGGGCATAAAATAAAACAAACATTGCCCACTACATACGGCCTCCGCGCTTGGTATTCCGGTCCGCCACACCCCCACGTCCACAGGCCCGAAGTAAGGCCAGATGGGAGGAACAGAGATTGCGGGAGGGAACATATGAGTGCAGTAGTGATGAAATGAAAGAGGGGCCTGTACCTGCAAGGGACTTAAAAATAATGCAGCCCAGTTTGAACTTGCAGCGCTCAGAGACAGGGAGCCAGTGGAGGGATTTTAACAGAGGACGGACATGTTGGTGTCTGGGCTGATTGTGGATAAGCCGTGCAGCCTGATTTTGTACAAGTTGTAACCTCTTCAATTGGTATGCCGGTATACCGACATAAAGGGAGTTGGCATAGTCTATCTTAGAGATGACTAATGCCAACAGGACCAGGGTGAGAGCCTCGGTGGTCAAGAAACGGGCAATCTTTCGGATCTTTCTTAACTGGGAAAAACTGGAAGAGACTACCGCGTTAATCTGGGGTTTCATCGTGAGGTCATTACTGATAATGATCCCAAGGCTTTTTACAGAGTTGACAGGATTGGGGGGGAAGACCCAACCTCGTGGGCCAAAAGATGGATTTCCAAGGGTTGGCAGCCCCCCGACAAGCACCAACTCGGTCTTGTCGGGGTTGAGTTTCAGGTGATTCACCCCCATCCAGTCACTAATGTGACTGGAGAGTGGATTGAAAGTTATCAATGGATTGGTCCGAAGAGTTAATATCGAAGACCAGCTGAATGTCATCCGCGTAATTAAACGCGGTGACACAGCTGCCTCGTAAGGACCCAATGAGGGGAGTCGGGTATAAATTAAAAAGAAGAGGGGATAAGGAGGAGCCCTGCGGGACGCCGCAGGTTAGCCCGACCTCATCAGCAGAAAACTGGGCGCGCCGAACCGCCTGACGGCGGTTACTCAGAAAGGAGCAGACCCAGTCAAGGGCGGTGCCCCGGATGCCAGCCTCCCTGACACGGCCGACCAGGATATCATGGTCGACCGTGTTAAAGGCGGCCGACAAATCCAGGAGCACCAAAACCTGACTGGTGTTGGAGTCAGCCCCTCTCCGCAACTCCTCCATAACTGAAAGAATAACGGATTCCGTGGAATGATTGGGTCTGAATCCGGCCTGTTGGGAGTCAAGGAAGTGAGAGTCTTCAATAAAAGTGCTCAGGATGTTAGTAACGTGAGACTCCAGAACCTTGCTGAGATAGGGGAGAAGGGAGATGGGGCGGAAATTACTCATGACCGTGGGATCTGCTGTAGGTTTTTTCCGGATGGGCACAACCTCTGCTCTTTTAAATGACCCCGGAACTAGGCCGGAGGAGAGAGAGTTGTTCAACAGTGCCAGAGGGGGGGGGGGGGGAAGGACAGGCTGTAAAAGCTTCACGGAGAATCAAGGGGGGGCAGCAGTCCGTAGGGGATCCAGAAGCAACCTTCTTTAAGAGAGCAAGAAGCTCCATCTCCGAGATTGGAGGAATCTGAGTCAGCTGCATAGGGTTGGGAGAGAACCAGGAGGGGTCGGCCCTGAGGGGGTGGAGAGGGGCCGAGGACAAAATGCTGTTTTTAATATTGGCAATTTTCTCCACGAAGAAAAGATTTAAGGAGTCAGAGTGCATGGGAAGGGAGAGGTTTAAAGGTAACCCTATCTGGGTTCGACAGTTCCTCCACAATAGAAAAAAATATCCTTGGTTCTAGTGGCGGAGTCAACAATCTTTTTAGAGAAATAGGTGGTCTTAGCTTGCAGGACCGCTGTTTTATATTCTTTAAGCAGGTTTAAAAAACGCAGTTTCATGTCGAGGGCATAGCCGCGTCGCCACTGGCGCTCAGCCTGCCTAAGACCCAGCTTCTGGATTTTAAGGTCCTCAGTGAACCACCTTTGAGCGTCATGCAGGCGCTTAAGCTTAATCTGTCTAAGCGGAGCCACAATATCGCTTGCTGACTCCAGCCAGTGTGTAAGGGCAGAAGCTTGGGTGTCAATGGAGCCAAAATTAGAAGGGGAGGAGGTTCTCAGTATGGAAACAAATTCGCTAAGGTCGACCCGATTCCAATTCCGGGCCGAAAGGTTACCATCCAGGGCTCTGCTAGGGCAGGGGGCGGCCATGAGAGAAAAGGAAATTATAAAATGGTCTGACCATAGACAGGGTGAGATGGAAAGGGCGGATATGTCCAGGTTGGAAGTCCAAATCTGGTCCAAAACGTGACCCTTAATGTGAGTTGTTGATTTTATATGAGAAAGACAATTTATACTAGATAAAAGATCAGAAAATGTAGCAGAGCAAGCACTCTTTTACATCAAAGGGCCAATAATTAAAGTCACCTAGGACTAATATTCTAGAATTATTAATAGCGAGTTGGGAGAGCATGTCCCCAAACATCGTAGGGAAATAGTTAGTAGCAATATATCCGGTTTCTCAGAATCTAACAGGGCAAAGATTTCCAACTGGTGTTTTACCAGTGAGCGTGTATTGAGATAGGTCACTGTGAGATTGGAGCATGAAGACCTATTGATAGGAGGAGAATTGATGGCTGAAAGAGGGACTGGAGGGACTGGAGACAGAGGGGCCCCAGTGACTCACAGCTCGACAGAGACACGGGGGGGGGGGGGGGACAATGGGAGTGCAATCGGATCAGGTCAGCAGAAGAGCATTTGATAAAACCGGCAGAGGGACATGCCCCGTGCCCCGGCCGGCAGCAGACTGGCTCAGACGGGCTTGCCTTAGGCGCGCTGACGGCGCGCCCGCTGCGCGTCCGAAATATACACATTTTTATATGGTGCTGATGGGGGCGTGGCCTCTGGTTTAGTGGGCGTGGCCTGTGGGCAGCTCGAGTGATGGCGCCGAAGAATGAATTTACCCACACGCGGCAGCGCTAGCCTCCGCTGCGCGTGGTTGGCCAGGTGGAACAGAAAGTGCAAGTGCCCAGAGTGTTTTAAGCATACAAAGAAAGGTAAAACAATGTATTCACATTACAATGTTTAAAATAATCACAAGAGTCTCTAACACAAGAGTGTTAAATAGGAAATCCTCCTCTATAGGGTCAGTGTGCAGGTCTACGCCAGGATACTGAGCTGCCCTGTCTACTAGCTGGTTAAAAGCGAGTGTCGTCAGTAGGAGATGGCTTTGTGGGGTATGTGGAGGGATCGGGTATGGGTTGTGTATCATATGGGTCATCAGGGTCGTTTTGATCGTCCCATGTGCTATCTTGGTTCCCTTTATCGTCAGGGTCCATAAAATCCTGTTGAGGATCTTCACCTATGTCTTCTCCCTCATCATAATGTGGTGGTGTAGGAGAATATGGAACATAAGGCTTGTTAGGAGTGAAAGGAGGTGTAAAAGGTCTTGAAGGGGATGTCCCAAAGTCATTTTTCTTAGGTGAACAGGAGAAGGAGCTTCAGTGTCCAGTCTTCTCTTGTTTTTACTGTAAACTGCTATATGGCCTGTTTCAGGTTCTATATACAGTCTATTTTGGCCTGGGCTCACTGGATCAGGATGAAAAAGTTCTTCTACTGTCCGTGGCTCCGGCGCCGGGATTTTTGGATCGGTCGCTTTCTTGTCCTTATGTTTCCGTGGAGCTGTATCCGGCTCAACGTCTTTTGTGGGCTCGACAGCTGTTTTCGGGTCGTCGTTCTTGTTCGAGTCGACGGTGTTTTTCGGTTCTACTGTCTTTTTAGGCTCGATGTGCCTTTTCGGTTTGAAGACTTTTTTTGGGTCGACCGCTTTTTTCTGTTAGACGGCCTTCTTCGGCTCAGTGGTATTCTTCGGCTCGACGCCTTTCTTCGGGTGGTCGATGCCCTTTTTCGGGTCGATGCTCTTTTGGATCGACAACCTTTTTCGGGTCGACAGTCTTCTTAGGATCGACGACTGTTTGAGTCGATTGACTTTTTCGGGTCGATTGACTTTTTCGGGTCGACTACCTTTTTCGTGTTGACGCTCTTTTTCGGGTCGACGAGTCTTTTGGTGTCGGTGCCCGTTCTCGGCTCTGTGGCCTTTTTTGAATCGACAGTCTTTTTGGGAAGTATTTTACTTGGTACCGGTGTACCGGAAGGCTTAGGTGTAGTCTTCGTAGCCGAGCCGGAAGGCGGGGCTTCTGAAGCTATGTTTCGGTCTCAGTTAAGGCTTTTGGGCGATGCTTTGACTGGAGCCTTGGATGGAGGTGGAGGCAGGGTAGGGGCTTTGGTACTCACGGTTTGCCCCGGTGTGATCTCGTCATCAGAGTCCGACTGGTCTTCTACGGTGACTAGCTCTAAGTCGGAGTCCGCTGCCTCTGGAAGTTCATGTTCGTCCTCGAAAATGTTTTCTGGTCCAGGTGCCTGCCGCTGCATCTCTAGTCAAGCAGCTCTTCGGTTCCGGATAGTCTTCTTAGACCGGAACTGAGCACAAGCTGGGCAGTTTTCTTCGTTGTGCTCCGGAGATAGGCACCCGTTGCATACTGTAGGCTTGTCGCTATGTGGAAACTTGGATCGACATTGTGGGCATCTTTTGAACGGGGTCCTTTCCATCGGCAGGAGGCCCACGTGGCATCAAAAAGGACCAATGGCCCTCGTCGATGACAAGATATAGATAGAAAGAGTTGTCGAGTCGAGGGTTACCGAGCGGAAACAATACCGTCGAAAGTTGAAGGTTTTCGACCTTTGAATCTTGGAAAACTTCGGTACCAAAGTTGGAGTTGTCGAAGTGCATCCGAACCCAATGGCGGAGAAAAACAATCTGAAGATGGAGAAGATGCCCATGCGCACTGTAGTCCAGGGGAGGAGTCACCTACCTCATGATACTTCGAAGACTCTTCCAAGACAACAAGGTGCAAATATCCGGACCCAACACTAGGCGGCGATCTATGCTAAGATATGAATTCAGCAGTCCACATGCCTCGAACATACAAAAACGAACTGAAGAAAAGAATTGCACCATCCTAGGAATTATAAAAAACATGGCTCACTATGACGCTTCGTTCCTGTCAAATAACCTAATTCCAGACGATTAGAAGATCTTAGTCAAAAACAGAACTAGTGTTAGATTAGGAGGCCCGGCCATCATTTACCACAAATCACTAATTTGACAGAAGATCACAAAGGCCAACTCTCCTCCTTCAAACAGTTAACAGAACACTTTTCCACCTGCCCAAACTCACCCTTTACCCTAACCCTGATATATACTGAAAAACAGGCTACTTCTCAACGATGTTTTATATCTGAGCCAAGCTACATCTCAAAAAACATCCGATACTATGAGGTCTAAATCTATTGCCATACAGCCCAACCGATAACCAAGCATCAAAGTCATGGAAAGCCCCGACTTGGAGAAATTCACTCAATTAATTGCAGGTCATACTTAAAGACCACAATAAACCCTTGACCTAATCTTTTCACAAAACCTAGCCATGAAGAACCAACAGTTAAACCCACATGAGGCTCAGTCCGTTTCTTAGTCATATACATGTGGAAAAGCGACTGCACACACCAAAGGAACAATTCTCAAGCAATACACAAGCCATCACTCTGAACATTCTGGAGAAAGGCTTCCCCACTCAAATTCCTAAAGGTCTTCAATGAGATATGTTCTAAGTCATCAGATGGCACTGGCCGAGGTTCCCTCCACTTCAGGATTACCAACTCTCAACACTGTCGCCTTGTAAACTAAAAAAATCCAAACCTCATTACAAATCATCCAATAAGTGGTTTGACATAAATCTGTCTAGCCCAAAAAGTCAGTCAAAAAAGGGAACAACTGAGAAAAAAATTAACTTGCATACTGTGAGGTATGTAGAAAGCCCCACAGAAATTACCACAATGCAACTCAGAAAGCATAAAAGTGATACTTTGTAAACAGATTTAACCAAGTTCAAAAGCAACAAACGGTTTAAAATCTGCCATAAAATATCTGATCCTGCAAATAGGAAGAACCCCCCCCCCCAAACCTCACCATCAAATCTGACAAATTCTACGAAGATCTACCGATCTTCTTTGAGACAAAAATCTCAATGATTCGAACCAACACCCAGAGAATCAGGAACCCTCCCCTTTCCATCTCACCTCGATTCCTAGTTCTCGATCGCATTTTAAAACCTTTTCTATCCAGAGTCTATAAAAGATGCAAATGCTGGTGAAGTGTGGCTTCAGGCAAGTAACTTTTTTTCTTCCCAAGCAGTGGCTCTTTTATAGACTTGCGTATAGATGCACAAGTTAAAGGCATAAATGAGGCGCAGCTTAATGAAAGATTTTGGAGCAACATCTGTCCTACTACGATGTCTGCTCTAAGCTTAATAATCAGCACTACTAACCTGCCGCTCTGTGACTTGATTTCAATGGGGCCACTTTGCAGATGTCAGCCAGAGTAATGCCACACAGAGACTGTAGACAAGAAAGCCACTATTGTTACCATCTCTCTGGTAGATTGCATAATTACCTAGAGCATTTTTTCTACTCTCTTGTGAGAGAGTTTTATACAAAATAAAATCTAAGTGCCTTTTGATAGTGGTTGCTCTGTGCTATTCTTCAAAGTCAACAAACAGCTAATTTGATTTTAAGGAGAATTTGATTAGATCCAGGTACATTTTTAGACATCTCTAAGTCTAATGCAATTACTTTATGGCTGGTGTTGGGTGGTTCAGAAAGAAGGTCGGTAGCCCTGTGCTTGCTTAAGCTGCTGTGAATATTGCTTAATCCTTCTGGTGAAAAACTCACAATAGCAATTTTCCAGAGGAAGCATGCAAGTCTTATCGGGGTTAAAATAAATCAGCAAAGATCCTATGATGGAGAAGAAACGGTTCTTTTGTTTATAATTCTGGAACTCTGCCATCGACATTTTTCAGAATTGATGAACATCCCTTCCTCCAGCCAGAGCATCAGGAGAATGGCTAGACGGACAGCATTGGCTATAAACAAACTAATTCTGCTGTAGACATCTCACCTTCCTGTGCCTCCGGGATACCTAGGTCAATTTAGAGTCCTAAAGACAAGAGTTCTGTTTTTACTTTATGTTTAGCAGGGAGGCTATGCAAGCCTAACTAGGCACCATCTTTCATTTTCCCTGTGTTTACAATCCAAATAGGAGGTTAAGGCACTGCCTCTCCTCAGTACTGCAATACTTATGCCGGCTGCCTTTTCTTTTTAAAGCTTAACACCAATCCTTGATCAATTAGATAAGCATGGTTAAGGTTTCGTTTTAAAAGGGTTTTTTCTAAAGAGATACTTCAGTTAGAAAAAAAATGCCATGGAATCCTCTGTGAAAGCAGAGATATTCAATGTTCGTGAATATCAGTAAAGACGCTATCACATGGAGCAGCCAGGGATATGACCATCGATATAACCAAAAAGGGTCATAACACAAGTCCTTCCTCCTCTTATCGATTCTCAAAATATACAATTTTCTTGGATCTATGGAATTAAATTAACATTCAGTTGTTCAGGCACTGCATTGCCATTATCCTTATGTTACTCTACACTGTGAATGATTTTAACCTCCTGGCCAGCTAGAGGTTGTGGGGTGATCTTTATGGGTGATACTTGTGTAACTGCTAGAGTAGAACATGTTGATCCTGCCTGTAAAGCCTGTGATTGCTTAGATGGCACATGAAATTATGACTGCACTAGCAATTAAGTATTTCTTGAAATTGACAAGCAGTGGCTCATTGACATGAGTGAGGCAATCAATGAAGACCTTGCGGTCTTTTAATGATGTGGGTCAGAACAGCAAATCCTTTGTTGATGATGTGCGGGTCACAGATAATATTGCAGACTGCTTCTTTGCATCAAACTTGAAAGGCATCACCAACGAAGTTTATGAGGAAGTTGCTAATGCAGAAGACTTTGTGGATGGCAGTTTGAAGAGAGGCCCGTTGATGATCAAGTAGTTGCCTTCAACCTTGTGTTTAGAGGTTTGCAAATAAACTATGTGGCAAGCTGTTTTTTATCAACCTATTCGGGGCTACTGTGGGTTTTGCACTGAGGGAGAGCGTTACCTCAATGGGAGTTGCGCATCATCTCTAAAACCATCACCCAGGGGCATGGCTAACAAGATGGCTGAACACTAGCATTTACTATGTACGCGAATGATACGTACAACACCCTGATGACATTTTGAATTCTGCACAGCAAACAATCCCTCTAATTAGCAGTACCTTGCAGCTGAGACTATCAGCACTGTCCTCCGGGTGGCAGATGGCAGCTCTCGGACACACCCAATGTGTTGGAATATCCAGAGCCCCATAAGCACTTGCTTATACCAAAGGCCAGTCACAATGGAGCTTGCGTGATCCAAGACTTGAAATGACTACCTATGGGGATAACACAAAGAGATGGGCCTAGTGAGCTTCCCCAATCACCCACAAAGGCTGGAGGGTTTCGTTGGGCCTAGTGTGCACAGAACCCAGATGGGATAACGCTTTGGAGTAAGTGACATAGTCTAGCCTTTTCAGCTGCCTGGCCTGCCAACCTGATCACTGCCAAAATGGAGGACCCAAGATGAGGAGAGAGTGGCGTGACCCAACCACTTGCAGATATCTAAAATCATCAATGCAGCTATGGGACAAAGGCATGGACAGTTGAGCAAGCCCCATGGGGCATGGCCCCGAGCCACCCTGAAACCAACAGTGTTGGGACACCATTTCAGTCAGCAAGGAGTAAAGAGGTGACAAACAACTTGATACGCAGTCCCTAGTGACAGTGGTGAGCAGAAACTGAGGGCTGCCAAGCAAAAATGGGAAGATTCCAATGTAGAGGGCACTATTGTAAAGCATCAGCTTAAGTCCAGAGGGCTAGTGGAAGGTGGGCCGAACGTCTTGCACCCCATAAAAAAAAATATACGAAGGAGTTCAAGACCATGCAACAGTCAACTATAACATGCCACCTAGATAACAACCCTATTTCTGGCTCTGAGGCACCTTGCTCACACCCCCTCTCTTTCCCTGTCCTACCCTAACACCCAGATAAACTCTAATGCCTTTCAAACAAAATGCTCAACAATGTTGGAGTACTGACCTGTGGTGGATGTTTAGGCTGCAATTTGTTTACGAACAGATGGCTAAGTCGGCAATTAGATGTTAACCTACTTCTAAAACCACAGACCACTGATCTGGTAGAAAGGGCTGCTTAAAAGCTGTGAAACAAACAATCCCAACCTTGAAGATGCAAGCAATCTCTCTACAGGAAGGGGCATTCAGAGGTGACCTACAAAAGGCCATGATTGTAAAATAGTTAATGTCAGATCGACAGAAAATACATTGACAGAATGGGAGGCATTAAATGTAGATATCTGGGGTATAGTATAGGTCTAAAAACAAAACCTAGGTAGGAGCATTCTTAAACATGGAAACTAAATCACTAAGAGATGATTGGTAACAGTTAGATTCAGAATGCAGGCATGAGCGAATACACAGAGTAAATAAAGGCTTGTAAACTGCATTTAGTTAAAGATGGATTGCCTTTGTTTCACTACAAAGAACGAGAAGCTAAAAAAAACACCGGCACTTTGCCAGCACTTGCCTCAAAACATATGGAAAAAGCTTTCAAACGAATGGATTAGTATACTTGCCCATTATCCTGAGGGATATGAAGTTGGGGGTCAGACTTTATAGTCGATTATACTCCAGTACAGTCACTATTGTTAAGGTGAGGATGGGTAAGATCATATCACACTCTAGGCCAGCACATAGTGGATCTCGACAGGTATGTCCTCAGTAGTATTTGCTATTCGCACTGGCAATGGACCCACTGGCTGAACTATTGAGTCAAAAATGTCTTACTTGCAACATAAGACTACATAAAAATACATACACTCTACCTCTATAATTTGGGGATTATGTGCTGGTTTACCGAAGGGATGTCATTGCTCAAAGCTGACCTGAGCTGGTTATACAGGAGTTGGACCAATTCAGTGACCTGTCTGGCCTGCAACTGAATAAAAATATCGTGCTTATTACTAATCAATCTTTCCTCTCAGAATAGTCAGGAACTTCCAATGCTGTACTTCTCTCAGGAACAGACTACCTTTACGTTACTAGCAGTACAGGTTTAACCCGCAGCACATACAAAGTTTTACAAGGGAGCATAACCAAGACGATCTAGGAACCTGCCCTTTTTCTGGTAGATTTCTCCTATATACGCTATTTAAGTCCCTTAATTGTATACTACTCGATCTAATATGAAGATGAAAGACCATTGAAGAAACTACAGATAATGACTGCAGAGTGTAGGTTAAATGCCTCAGACTATGAGTTATACTACTTTTTGGCACAGTCGCAATTGGTAAAGGGATGGGTAGGAGAATTGACTGCTGAGCAAAGTTCAAACAACCTTCCACAGATGAATCTACCCAAGAGGCACAGATCAATAATAATTTTAACCACCCTCACTGTAACAGATGAACGGACACAGCTAGGTATTGTTGGCAACGTGGACTTTTACAAACCAAAACAGCATATGCCTCCAGCTAATCTAGGTCCAGGTAGATAAAGTCGAAAGTAAAGAGGCAGGAAGGAGCATTACATTTCGTGAAGTATTTGATGGTGCTGCGCTCGCCACATTTCAGGAAATCACTCTTGTATTATGTATACAAGTGAGAATTCCTGGCATTTCATTCTATATTAAGTGCAATTAGGCATACATTAAAGTCTGGTTTGAATGAACCACAAAACCCATTTAGTACACAATAAGCCAATCGCAATTGGAAAAGCAACCAATGCTATGAAATCACTATCATAAAATGCAAACAATGACGGACCAAATGGATAGCTCATAAAAGGATAAAGGACAAGGACCTGGAAAGGGTGCTCACCAACCACGAATGGAATAAGGTCTGGGAATTTGCGGGTAACGTTTCCAGAAACTCCAGACTTAAATTAAACTACTGTAATATCATACATCAGAATTAGTTAATGCAAGCTAGGCTACATGGACACCACCCCTACACAGATACACCCTGAGGTACCAGACATGTGTCTGAGACGCAGAGCGCTGGTGCAATCATCATGTATATGCTATGGTCTTGATCACAGATATGAAGTTATTAGAACACAATTACTAAAAGCATCACAAATCAACAATCATGCAGTGTACTTTGTTTTACAAGCCTAAAGCTTGCCTCTAAATGCGCAGGTCTAGTACACTTCTTTGCTAAAAATGAGTGTAGCAATGTACTGGAGAGCATCTTCCTCACCGCAGATCCTCAAATGGTGATCCAAATTTCTAAAATAACAGAAGAGCACTGTGATGCATAATTTTCAAAACCGAGCAGAGGGTGGTGCAACAATGGCTAACTGGAACATGATCCTATTGGACCTGATGGCATAAGAACCTCAGGAAGTATGCCAGGGACCACGGACAGGAATTGTGGATTGGAGCACAACACATATTTGGATCACTAACCTTTACAGTAAACCAGTGCCTTCTGGTCGGTCCCCTCAGATCACCAAGTATTGATAACATTAACATGCGTCTATGTGGTTGTCATACAGCCCCATACAGCAACAACTGTAAGACCTTATCCTAAAGGCCCCATCAGAAATAAGCAGTTTCCAAAACATGCCATCTGACAAGAAACTATTTTGAGATGCAATACTACTGCACTACATATGAAAATAGTCCTGTATTTATTACATGCCTCAAACAGATTGTTTTGATTTTGTTACTGACCTTGATTGTTGTTAATTACAATTGATAGGTACAGTTACATAACCGATGAATGTAATGCAATGGCAATTATAGTATGATGAAAATTAACTTTAAACAAGCATTGGCAAAGCCAATAGGTCTCGCCTATACAAGAGCTATCTAATTTGGTAACGTGATTTTGCCATGTTGTACACAAGTGTAGCAGCTGTTCAGCATGGCTAAAAGTTAGTGGTGTGGAATGTCTTAGAGTGAAGCTGGGGAGGGGAGTAAAGTGTCCAAGACTGGATTTGTTGGAGTAGAGTGTCGTTGAGGGGAGTAGGGGGATTAGAGTGTCATAGAGTTGAGGGGAGTAAAGTTCAGTTTTTCAGTGGTAGACCATGTCGCAGAGAGGGATGGATTGTAATGGAGTGTGGTGGATGGCTGGATGGATTTGACTTAGTGGAGTCGACTGAAACTGGAGTGGGGTGGATTGGATTACAGTGAGGTGGAATGGAGTAGAGTGAGACGATTGGAGTAGAGTGGGTGGATTGGACTCGAGTGGTGTGGATTTGAGTGGGTCTGACTGAATGGGGTGGATTGGAGTTTGGTGGAATGAAATGGGGTGAATTGGTGTTGGGCGAATTGGATTGTGTGAGGTGGATTGGTGTGTACTAGAGTATAATGGAATGGAGTGAGGTGATTTGGAGTGGATTAGATTGCAGGGGGTGGAGTGAGGTAGGTTGGGGTGGATTTCAGTGAGGTAGATTAGATTTGGCTGGATTGGGGTAAACTGTATTGTGTGGGGTGGATTGGATTGGATTGGAGAGGAGAACGTTGGATTGGAGATGTGTGGATTGGAGACGGGCAGATGGTTTTGGATTGGAGTGGAGTGGGCCAACTGGAGTGAGGCACATTGTTCTGGATTGAAGTGGGGCAGATTGTTTTGGATTGGAGTGGAGTGGGCCAACTGGAGTGAGGCACATTGTTCTGGATTGAAGTGGGGCAGATTGTTTTGGATAGGAGTGGAGTGGGCCAACTGGAGTGAGGCACATTGTTCTCGATTGAAGTGGGGCAGATTGTTTTGGATAGGAGTGGGGTGGATTGTATTTGAGTGAGGGGGTAGACTGGATTGGGCTGGATTGGAGTAGGGTGAATTGAAATGTATTTATTAATGACATTTGATTAAGCGCGAACAAATGCCCGTGGGCGTCTCGGCGCTGAACATCTGCACTGATTCTCCAACTACTTGCCTATTCATGGTGATATTACTGATTGAACAGCCAAGTTTTTAGGTGTTTACAGAAAGCCCAGAAAGATGGACTGATTCTGATGAACTGAGGCAAGGTGTTCAGAGTTTTGGAGCTGTAACCAAGAACCGGCGGTCTCCCCAAGAAACGGTCCTGGTGCGAGGCACCACTAGCTCATTGAGAGTAGAGGATCGCAGTAATCTTTGGGGACAGTAAGGAATTAACTGTTCTCTGAGGAAGTGGGGTCCCTGTTTATGCAGTGCCTTGTATACAATACACAGTATTTTAAACTTAATCCGGCTTCTAATTGGAAGCCATTGATAGTGCCTAATTGTGTCAGTTGCAGATCTATATTTAGGAATTTTGGCAAGAAGTCTAACTGCTGCGTTTTGTATGGTCTGCATTTTGTTAATTACCCGGACCTGGGCATTGGCAAACAAACCATTGCAGTAGTCCAAAGTGGACACCACTAGGGAAGTAACCAAGGTTTTACCAGCACTGTCAGGGAGGAAAGGAATGATTTTCCTTATTAGGCGTAGTTTGTGAAAGGATGATGAGGCTATTTGATTAGCGTGAGAGACGAAGTTAAGATGGTCGTCGAAAACTACTCCCAGGTTCCTTACCTTAGTGGTGGGTCTCGGTGGAGTTCCAAAGGACAGGGGCCACCAAACAGGGGACCAGCTAGGGGTAAGTTGTCCAAATATGACTACCTCCGTCATCCCAGAGTTGAGTTTTAGACAATTGGAGGCCATCCATTCTCCAATTGCCAACATGCCCTTTCTGAAACTCTCAGCAACTTTATTGCCGTTATTCTTAATAGCCAGAACTAACTGCGTGTCATCTGCATAGGAGGTTAGGCTCATCCCATGTGCTCGAATGATATTGGCTAGGTCCGACACATAGATATTAAAAAGTGTTGGACTCGGGGATGAGCCTTGGGGAACTCCGCATGGCAGAGACAGATTAGTTGATTGAAAAGCACCCAGGGTGACCGCCTGAGTTCTTCCTGACAGGAAGGATGCCAGTAGATCTTTAGCGGTTTGTTGAATGCCCATTTTTTCGACACGGTCGACCAAAATCGAATGGTCGACCGTGTCAAAAGCTGCAGATAAGTACAATAGCACTAATACAGCTGTTCCTCCTTGATCCCGAATGACTTTAATATCATCCGCAGCTTTAATCAAGGCGGTTTCAGTGCCATGAAACTTACGAAACCCAAATTGGGTACTATCGAGTAAGTGGTGTTCTTCTATGAATTCTGATAACTGTGAATTCATTGCCTTTTCTGCAACTTTTGCCAAAAATGGGAGACTAGCTATCGGTCGATAGTTTTTCAAACCGTCCTTATCAAGTTGTGCTTTTTTTAATAGCGGTTTCATAAGGGTTTTTTTTAAGAGAAGTCGGGTAAGTCCCTGATCTAAAAATGGCATTACAAATATGAGTGATGGCATTTTGTTGAGTGAGGCAGATTAGAGTGGGGCTCACTGGAGTGAGGCAGATTGGAGTGGGGCGGATTGTGGTGAGCAGACTGTTTTGGATTAGAGCGAGGCAGAATTGTGTGGCAAATTATTCTGGACTGGGACAGAAGGATTGGAGCGGGGCAGATTTTAGACTGGAGAGGGGCAGACTGTTTTGGACAGGATCAGATTATTTTCAATTGGAGTGGGGTAGATTGTTTTAGATTGGGATAGGGTGGGCACTCTGGAGTGGATTGGTTTGCGGTGAGTTGTTTAGATTGGAGTGGGGTGGATTGGAGTGGAATGGATTTGATTAGTCTGGGGTGGAATGGATTGAGTGGGACGAATTGGTGTGGGGTGAGGTAGACAGGCATGGATTGGAGTGGGGTGGATTGGGGTGTGTTGCACGATTTTGCGCTAAAGCATCATTTCAGAAATTGCACATAAGAAGGAACAATGTTGCTTTGCAATAACAATACTCATCTTTTGAGAACAGAGTCCAAGATTAAAAACTAAAGAAAATAGGAGTGCAAAGTGAGAAAAAAGCTGTGGCAAAATAAAAGAAAGTTACCTATAAAAAATAAATCTTTCCAATTTTGTTTGTCCTGCTGGGTACTTTTTACCAGTCACACCCCTTCTGTTTGCAGGGCACTAAAAGTTAAAAACAACAAAATAGTACCTCAAACACGTTGGGAGCAGCGGTAAGGGCACTGATTAAGTTGCATTAATCAGTGCTTATTTCCTGCTCCACAGAAAGGAAAGGATATGTTAGGCTTGCCTTGATGAATTACGAGGCTGTAAAGAAGAGTGCCACACAAGCCAACAAATGGTAAACAATGGGTGGGCTCCAAGACCTTTTCTGTATACAAGAGTACCTCGCCAACAAGACGCATGCACTAGAGCGGACTTGACCCTAAAAACACCTAAGGCCATCTTCCATAAATCCTCATTAAATTTCCAATGCTATGGACAACTATACCAACACTGAAGAATAGATCTATAGATACTTCCAGAAATATTACTAGTAATACTTGCATACTTGTTTGTGAACCTCATGGGAACCGCAACGCGCTCATGTTAAAGGATTATGTTCCGAAGACTGATTAGTGGTATATGCTGCAAGTTGTTTTTATTGCAATAAATCAATAAAAAGTTCCTAAAAATGTTCAATTTCATGATGGTGCGTGAGATGGTAAACATGACCCTTTGGGGGAATGCCAACCATCGGTTTGTGTCTGTGGGTTTTAGCTTAAGAAAATGTTTCCTACCTTTAATAATACGATCTTTCTGGTTAACACACCAGCTACATGCAGATATCGAACCTTTTGAGTATCCCAGGTGCCAGTCGGCATTAGGATGCTTTCGATATAACCCTCCTGTGCAAGTAGGGGAATTTGCTCCATCTCAACACCAGAAACAACGTCATGGTGATGTCACTCGACCCATATACCACCCACCCCGGCACCCTCACATCAACTTCCGGTCTAATTTTTCCATGAACTTAAAGGCAGAGAGGTGAGGGAAAGATATCATCTGAAGCAGTACAGTTCAGGAGGGTTAGTTGGAACCTTATTAAAAAGGCATACAACCTTCATTCAAAAAGGGTTGGTGGGTCGAATCGGTGAAGAATCTGCATGTAGATCGCGTATTCAGCAGAATAATTGAAGAGAAGTAACTTTTTCCTTAGATTGGCCCTTCTACTTGCAGATTGCTCCCCTTTCTATGGGTATGAAGGACTGGGAGAAGAAGAAATCCTGGCGGACAGGTCGGCCAAATACACATCGTTACTCATTTAGAAGTCCATTCAACAAGACTTCGCAATGGTGTGAAGAGAAGTGTTTGTGGCCTTCCAGCTGCGACAGAGCAAAGCCAGGCATTTCAAAACAGTGCTATAGAGGAAGGAAATGAAATGCCAGGCAAAACAGTAAAAAGGGCGGGGAAGGCGCAGGGGCCACTCTATTCTCATAAAGAAACAAAAACCAGGGTTATAGAAAGAACTCTGGTATATCATGACAAAACGAAAGGAAATACAAATAAGAAAGAGAAGGGTTGCCGAGGCAGAAATATCTGGGTGGTGGCCTGCCCCATCCCACAATGCTGTACTACTAAACAAACCTCTCTAGCTGTAAAAAGAGAAGATGTAGCACTGAAAGAAAAAAAAAGTAAAAACAAACGTTAGGTGGGAACCTCACCGCACGGCAAACAGTAGCATAATACATGCAATGGTGAATGTTGCAAGGGGAGATATCCCAGAACAAAATGGAAGCCCATGTCATGGCCCTACATAGACAAAACATGGGAACCCATGGCTAAAGCAAAGGTTGAACATTTTGCATTGCTGGAATGGGCCTGGATTCCCTCTGGCTGTTCCCTCTTTGTAAGAGCTTAGAACATTTTGATACACATACCGGACCTTCATACCTTTTCTTGCTAACTGCGTTTTGAACAAAGAGCAAGTTGTTTGACCTAATCTCTTTGGGGCCGCCTAGGTTGTAACGGACCACCTACCTGCGATTCAACCGATGTAAAAACTCTTCATCTTTGGCTGGATGGGATGGAGGGTAAAAGATGGAAAGTGTAATAGATTGCCCTAGATGGAAAGGGGGGGGTCACCACCGTGGGGAGGAAAGACTATTTATTTCTAAAGGACAAGTTTGTCCTGTGAAGAAGCATGTAAACAGCATGCAGACCGCAAGTGCTCACAGCGCAGTGACACAGCTTGCCAAGGTAACAAAAAGAAAAACAGTCTTGAGGATCAACAATTGTAAATAACATAGAAGGGGATCAAAGGTGTAGACCTTGGAGATTGTGGTGCAGAACTGGAGCCTCCAACTGGGAGAGACCTTCTGACCTGAGAAAAACAGAGAGAGCGAGTGCCAAAGAAAGCAGCTCAGGTCTGCATATCACACTCTTCTCGGAAAAATCCAGGGTGATGAAGAAAACTTGGTCCCTGTCTAGGCGCATCCTCCTCAGACCCTCAAGATTTTGAGAGGAAATGTGTAGTGAAGTGGAAATCTCCACTTTAATAAATACATCCACAATGGATACAAGATGGCGCAGAGATAGAGGTAATGGGCACTGCTTGGTGCGGCAAAAAGATACAACAGGTGGTGCTCCAATGAGCAAAGATATCCCGAACCACCTATGGATGGAGATGCCAGTTGTAGTCTGCAAGATGATACAAACTGAGGCTGTCGGCTCAGGTGTTCAGGGAGCCGGCCAGACAGACTGTGACAAGCCGAATTCCATGCCATTGTGCCCAAGTCAATAGTCTCAGTTTCCTGACAGGGAAGTTAAGATCCCACTTCTCCCAGTTTGTTGGCATGCCACACTGCAGTCATACTGTCCATAAACTGTGGATGGACTGGCCATGAGAAGGGAGGAATGCCTTCAGCACCAGCACCGTTGCCATCAGTTTGAGCTCACTGATGTGAAGTATGGATTAGTTACTTACCTGTAATCCTAGTTCTCTTCCAGGGGTATCCTCATCAAAGTCATAAGCATTAGAATATTCCCGCCCATGCGCGGGACCCCGGAAACAATATATTATATGTGCCCCACATATATATATATATATATATATATATATATATATATATATATATATATATATATATATATAAATAAAAATAAGCAATTGCAGCCAAATAAAACAATAGAGCTGGAATATGCCGTGAAGAATTTCCACCATACAGTGTATTTTGCATTAGAAACATGAGAAACAACACCAATGCTTGTTTAGAAACTGTTTTAATGCTTAGAAAACAGTAGAAATTCTCATAACACACTGTAAGCATATACAGCTCCCAGGCTGCATTGCAAATCCCCAGTCTAAAAAGACTGAAAAGCTAACCTGTAGCTGAATGTACTAAAACTGACGCCGTGCCTTTAAGGCACCTCTGCCCCTAGCTTCCCATGATGCCTCAGGGGTTACAGTTAGGTCAGTTCTTTTCGGAGACTGAAAACCAAACCATGGTAATAACAGGTTAAAAAACATCTCCTATGTAATAAACAAAGTCCTTTGCCCGGGGAGGCGGGAGGGTTGCTTATGACTGATGAGGATACCCCTGGAAGAGAACTAGGATTACAGGTAAGTAACTAATCCTTCTCTTCCAGGGGATCCTCATCAATAGTCATAAGCATTAGAATAGAGTAGCGAGCCTCACCTCATCCCTGCGGGCAAAGGAATCAACAGATAACATTCATATCCGTAGGCCCAAAAATAGGCCTTATTCTACCCAAATAGGTTTCTCAAGGAGGCTGGCCCTACTTGAGAATCCGCTCTGGAATCAGACTCTAGGCAATAATGCCTTGTAAAGGTATGGACTGATTTCCATGTCGCAGCCTTGCATATTTCTGACATAGGAATGTCATGCAAAGAAGCTATTGTGGCTGCTTTCCCTCTAGTGGAATGAGCTTTGGGTGATTGCAACAAAGGTTTGCCCGCCAGCTGGTATGCTAGTTTGATACAAGAGACAATCCATCTGGAGATGGATCTTTTGGCTGCTGCAAACCCGGTCCTCATCGCACCATAATTGACAAAGAGTTGGTCTGTCTTTCTGGTGTCCTTCGTTCTTTCTAGGTAAAACTTTAGCACCCGTTTAAGATCTAACG
The DNA here is from genome assembly GCF_964261635.1 of Lissotriton helveticus. Lineage (NCBI taxonomy): Eukaryota > Metazoa > Chordata > Amphibia > Caudata > Salamandridae > Lissotriton > Lissotriton helveticus. Next base: position 634,392,638 of record NC_136068.1, on the reverse strand, counting down.
AGTGCAACGACCTCTCAGCTGGGGTCGATGGGTTAGGAAAGAACGAAGGAAGGGTAATCGTTTGATTTATATGAAAATCCGATACCACCTTTGGAAGAAAAGATGGGTGAGCCCTCATTACTACTCTGTTGTGGTGAAACACAGTGTAAGGTTCCTTGGTGCAGAGTGCTTGTATCTCGCTAACCCTGCGCGCAGAGGTTATTGCCACCAAGAAGGCCGCCTTCCAAGTGAGATGCTGCAAGGAGGCCTTGTGTATAGGCTCAAACGGTGTAGACATCAGTCTGGAGAGAACCAGGTTCAACTCCCAGGGAGGAGAAGGATTTCTCACAGGGGGATAGACCTTTTTTAATCCCTGAAGGAAATCTTTCACCACTGGGACTTGAAAAAACGATGTTTGTGTAGGTGATTTTCTGTACGCTACTATGGCGGATAGATGAACCCTAATAGAAGCGTATTTCAACCCTGATGTCGCTAAGTATAGGAGGTATGGAAGGACTACCTCTTCTTGTCCTTTGGTGGGATCAAAGCCATGGTCCTTACACCAAATGAAAAATCTTTTCCACTTGAACGCATAAGACGCCCTTGTGGAAGGTCTCTTTGCCTCTCTTAAAATATTCATACATTCCGGAGGCAGATTTAAGTGTCCATATTGCAAGACCTCAGGAGCCATGCAGTCAGGTTCAGCGACGGGAGGTTGGGATGCAGGATCCTCCCGTTCATCTTGCTCAGCAGGTCTGGCCTGCACGGCAGACGTCTGTGTGGACACAGCGACAGATGTAACAGGTCTGGATACCACCATTGTCGCGGCCAATCCGGAGCAATTAGGATCATGTCCATGCTCGATCTGATGAGCTTGGCCACCACCTTCGGAATCAGTGCCAGAGGGGGAAAAGCATAAGCGAACATTCCTGTCCACTCCAGCAGGAGAGCGTTCCCTTGCGTCCCTGGCCGGTGGAACCTGGACGCGAAGGCGTGGCATTTGGCGTTTTCGTCGTCCGCGAATAAGTCTATGTCTGGACGACCCCAGCAACGGAAGAGTTCTTCGACTACTTCGTCGTTTAGCACCCAGTCTGGCTGATCTTCGAAGTGCCTGCTGAGTGCGTCCGCTTTTGTGTTTAGCTCGCCTGGAAGGTGTACTGCCACCACCGACAGTCCCCGAGCCAGAAGCCAGTGCCAGATTGTCTGGGCCTCCAGAGACAGAGGGCGAGATCGAGTTCCTCCCTGCTTGTTCAGATAGAACAAAGTTGTAGTGTTGTCCGTCTGAACCAGGATTTTGTCCGTTGTTATTGCTGGAAAGAACGCTTTGAGCGCCAGATGAACTGCTCGAAGCTCCAGCATGTTGATGTGGCATGTCTGAAGGTTGGTCGACCAGCGACCCTGAATCTGAAGATGACCCATGTGAGCACCCCAGCCTTCTAGAGATGCGTCCGTTACCACAGACAGCGAAGGAAGAGGTTGCTGAAAAGGGACTCCCTGCAGGACATTCCGAGGGCGAGTCCACCACTGTATTGAGGTCAGTGCTGCTTGAGACAGGACGATTCGATCCTCCCAATCTCCAGACGCTTGGTCCCACTGATCCTCCACAGACTCTTGTAGAGGCCGCATCCTCAACCTGGCATTCGGTATTAGGAAGATGCAGGACGCCATGGAGCCCAATAGAGACGCTACTTCTCGCACCTTTGGACGAGGAAACTGAAGTAACTTTTTGTATTTTTGCCCCATGGAAGACAGTCTCTCCTGCGAAGGAAACGCTCTTCCTAACTTTGTGTCTAGAACTGCTCCCAGATAGTGGATAGTTTGCGTGGGCTGCAGGACCGATTTTTCTGTGTTCACGTGGAGGCCGAGCCTGTGTAGTTGTTGGAGACACAGGTGACAGTCTTTGGTGGCTTGACGAGGGGACGGACTCTTCAGGAGCCAGTCGTCTAGATATGGGTACACAAAGAGACCTTTTTTGTGTAGACACGCCGCTACCACTGCCATGCACTTGGTGAAGACCCTTGGTGCGGATTGAGTCCGAAAGGAAGCACTTTGAACTGGTAATGCTTGGTCCCTACCAGGAACCTCAAGTACTTTCGATGACCTGGTGTAATAGGAATGTGGAAGTACGCGTCTTGTAAATCCACCGAACACATCCAATCTCCGATTTGTAGATGAGGACATATTTGGTGGAGTGCCAACATGCGAAACTTCTCTTTGACCACCACTTTGTTGAGGAGTCGAAGATCCAAAATCGGTCTGAATTTCCCTTTTTGATCTTTTTTGCGGACAAGGAAATATCTTGAGTACACTCCTTTCCCCCTTTGGGATAGGGGTACCTCTTCGATTGCGTTTTTCTTTAAGAGGACGCTCACTTCCTTTTTGAGGAGCTCTAGTTGGTACGAGTGAGACTTTTTTGGAGGAATCGGTTGTGGTTTCTTCCGGAAACGTAGCGCATATCCATTGCGCAGTATATTCAGCACCCACCGATCTTTTGTGATGCTGACCCACTCTGCCAGGTGTTGTGCAGCACTTCCTCCCACTGGAGTGGGTAACGGCGCCAGAGGAAGCCACTGCTCAGGCCTTGCCTCCTCTAGGCGTGGTAGAGGACTGATGATGTCCGCCTCTGCCTCTGCTCGACCTTCCTCCTCTGTATTGCGGCTTTCCTTGTGGCTTGTTTTGAGACCATTGAGGGGTTTGAACCCTCTGTTGGCCTCCCCGGTTCTTGTTGGTCTTGAAGCGTCGTTTGAACGGCCCTTTCTGTTTTTCCAGACCAACTGCCTTCACTGTATCTAACTCAGTCTTCATACGGGTCATTTCCTGATCGGCATGCTCCCCGAAGAGTGAAGATCCGGTAAAAGGTAGATTGAGGATGCGCTGCTGGGCATCTGGTTTGAGTCCAGTTAAACGTAGCCAAGAGGATCTCCTCGCACATATCCCGTGTGAGTAGGCATGTCCTGCTAGAAGGGCGTTATCTGCTGATGAACTAATCATTTGGTTTGCCACCAAACAGCCCTCCGTCACTGTCTCCTCAAAGTCCTTCTGGTCCTCCTTGGGCAATTTCCCTTTGAATCGTTCCATGGAGTCCCATAGGGCTCTATCGTACCTTCCCAGAAGGGCTGATGCACTAGAGACTTTCAGGGATGAAGCTGCTGTGCTGCATACCTTGCGTCCCCAAGAATCTTGCGTCTTGCTGTCTTTGTCAGGAGGAACTGACGAAGAAGGAGCGACTGTGATTCTTCTTAGCTGAGGCTACTATAACTGAGTCCGCCGCAGGCTCTCCTTTAACAAAGATAGGATCTGAGTCGGCCGGCCTATATTTCTTCTGGATACGTGCCGGTACTGCCCTGATCGTTGCTGGCGTGAGGAAAACCTCTTTGATTGGATCCATTATCCCTGGAACCAATGGGAGCAAAGGCCGTGTATATGATTTGTGATGAAGGGTCTCAAAAATCACAGTAGTGGACACCTCTGGAATAGCCATCGCTATATTAAGTTTGTGAGCACCCCTTTGCAAGACGTCCAGATACGTGTTGACGTCGTCAAGCGGGGAAGCTCTTGAGCGAGGGCTGTCTGCCAGCGTTGGAGAGTAATCCCCTTTAGAAGATATAGATGAAGATGAAGAGGAGGATGATGGAGTTCTTCTTCTCCTGTGGTGAGAATTCTCCTTCCTCACTGGTGATCTCCTAGGTCGTTCCTCCCTTCGAGGAGAACGTGATTCCCTCTGATGCACTGGAGATCTCGATCTCTCAGTCCGTACCTCCTTTCTCGGTGTTCGAGATCTGGGTTGTTCCCTCCTTGGTGATCGGGAGACCCTGGGGGTATGCGACCTGTCCGCTCTTCTCTCTCGTGAGCGTGATCGGTGAATGGTAGGACTCTGTCCATCTGCCTCTTCTGCCAGCTGCTGAAGAGGGGACCTGTGGACTGGACTCAAGTACCTTTGTAGTCTCTCTGTTGCTTCAGAATCCTTCCATTTACTCAACGGACCATACCATCTTGGCGAGAGTCTTGCCTGTGTGATGTACCGCCGCTGGGGACTCTTTTGCACAGGACTCCTACTCCTAGAAGAGGACCTCGATGAACCAGAGGCACTTAAGGAGGAATGGTGCGAAGCAGATTGTGTCACTAGGACTGTTGAAGGCACTGAAGGAGATCTCCGTCTCACCGGTGTTGGAGGACGTCTCAAAAGCCTTTCCCTCGACGTCGAACGCCTCTGCGGAGTCGACGGAGTAATAACCTTAGACGTTGAATGCTTCGACGTTGACCTGTGGTCCCTCGACGTCGATCGGCGATGATGAGCCGACGACGGAGTCTTCTCCCTTGACGTCGAACGGCGTCGTTCTGCCTTCGACGGAGGTCTCGACGTCGAACGGCGTTGCCCTGCCGTCGACGGAGGTCTCGACGTCGAACGGCGTTGCCCTGCCGTCGACGGAGGTCTCGACGTCGACCGACCTTGGTCTGTCGGCGACGGAGAAGTCAATCGACGTTGTCCTGTCGTCGACGATGCCCTCGACGTTGACCTGACATGCGACGTCGAGCGCCGACGTGCCGTCGATGACGATCCCTTCCTCGACGGCGAGCGTCCGAGGGGGCTCCTACTCCTCGACGCCGAGCGCCTCCGTGGAGACGTCGGCGGAGGTGTCACACTCTTAGAAGCCTGTCGACGTTGAGACGACGGCGGGTGTGATCTGTGCCTCGACGCCGATCGTCGCCTGGTTGACGACGGCGGAGGTGATTTAAATCTTGACGTCGATCTTCTCGTCGACGGCGATCTCGTGGCTTCTCTCGACGCCGATCGTCGCCTAGTTGACGACGGCGGAGCTTTCTTCGTCGTCGAACTTTGACGACTCCCCCCTCATCGACGCCGGTCCCGACGTCGACGGAGCTTTTTCTCTCGAACTGTCGATCAGATGCCGTTTTTTCAGCGCCGAGCCCGGTGCTGAGGTTGATGGACGCTCTGACTTGCCTTTGGAGGGAGTTCTGGGTCTCTTTGAACTCTTCCTCTCTGTAGATCTTCCTCTCATGGATCTCTGGGCCAGACCAAAGAGCCTGTTCCTCTCTCTGTCTTTAAGAGTCCTGTCAGACAGATTTTTACAATGTGAACAGTCTTTAGGATCATGATCCTCTGGCAAACATAAAATACAGACCTCATGAGAGTCTGTTCTTGCCTTCTTGTGGCCACAAGAAGGGCAATCATCAAATAATGATGGCATCCTGACAGGAAAACCTCACAAAAAATCGACTGCTAAGCAGCTATTTACTTGACCCTGATGCTAAAAGTCAAAGTAAATCAAAAAATTGTTCTATAGAAGATTTTCTGACTGAAAAAGGCAGAAAAGTGTGGAGCTGTGTATCCAGGGTCCTTCCTGAAGGAGCCGGAAAGAACAACTGACCTAAGTGTAACCCCTGAGGCATGATGGGAAGCTAGGGGCAGAGGTGCCTTAAAGGCACGGCGTCAGTTTTAGTACATTCAGCTACAGGTTAGCTTTTCAGTCTTTTTAGACTGGGGATTTGCAATGCAGCCTGGGAGCTGTATATGCTTACTGTGTGTTATGAGAATTTCTACTGTTTTCTAAGCATTAAAACAGTTTCTAAACAAGCATTGGTGTTGTTTCTCATGTTTCTAATGCAAAATACACTGTATGGTGGAAATTCTTCACGGCATATTCCAGCTCTATTTTATTTGGCTGCAATTGCTTATTTTATATATATATATATATATATATATATATATATATATATATATATATATATATATATATATACACATATATATATATATATACATATACATACATATATATATATATACATATACATATACATATACATATATATATGTCTATATTTATGTGGGGCACATATAATATATTGTTTCCGGGGTCCCGCGCATGGGCGGGAATATTCTAATGCTTATGACTATTGATGAGGATCCCCTGGAAGAGAACTGCTCTTCTAATGACCAAAGGCCTCTGACATGTTCTTCCAGATGAGCACCCCACCCAAGTGAGGATGCATCCCTAAATACAAAGGAAACGCTTTGTGGGGGACAGAAGGGCATAACTTGAATCAGGTTCTCTTCTGCCAACTACCAGGCCAGGTCCACTGCAGCATCCTGAGAGATTACAATGGTGTCTGCCAGATCTCCACTATATTGGAACCATTGTCTGCAGACGCCATTCTAAAGTCCTCAAGTGCTAGAGTGAATGCATGACCAGGAGGGTACAGGATGTTAGCAGACCTAACAGGAGTAGAATCTTCAAGACTGGAATCTGAGCATCCGCCAAAACCTTGGAATAATATCCTTAATGTCCCAGTTCCTCTGCAGGGAGGGGGAAGGCTCATAATTACGTTGAATCCAGTACTGCCCCTATCAACAGAAAGCACTGGGGAGGCTCTTGGTTTGGGCAAGTTGAGAGAGAAACCCAGTTCAACTGCAGGGACGCGGTTGCCTGCAGGTGGTGCAACATCATCTGAGACAAGCCATCTTTTAGCAGCCAGTCATCCAGATACAGGAGTATGGCAATCCCCTACATCTTGAGATAGGCAGTGAGCATTGCCATTTCGAAAATTCAAGATATGGAAGTCAATCCGAACAGGAGAACCACAAGCTGGTAGTGAGTGGTACTTACCATGAAACAGTACTTTATGTGCTATTGGAGAATAGGTATGTGAAAATATGAATCCTGAATGTAGAGGGTCAACACCCAGTCTTCCCCCTTTCATCGCCAGAAGCCCCGGAGCCAGGGACAGCAACTTGAACTTCCACTTGCGTATGTAAAACTTCAAGAGCCTGAGGTCTAGGATAGGACTAAGACTTCCGACCTTCTTGAGAACCCAGAAGTACTGGGAATGGCAGCCCAATTCAATGTCCTACTCTGACACCAACTGAACTGCTCAGTTCTGCAATAAGGCAGCCATCTCCTCCTGCAATACTTGTAGATGATCTTCAGACTTCATGGAGTGTTAGGGCAAGGTGCCGAAGGAGTCTGCTGGAAAGCTGGGGTATAGCCCCTTTCTACAATGTGAAGAACCACTGGTCTGAAATAATGACTTTCCAGGTGTGCAGATAGGAGGATGCCTCTTCTCCATAGATTATTACATGCTCCTTCAAAGGTAAACTGAAGCAGCTTTATCAATGGTGCAGGAAGCGGGAGGGAGAGGAGGAGGAGGGCTGCAGGGCATGAGAAATTCTTCCCTTGCCTGTGCCCCTGCATTGTCTGACATACTGCTTCTGCTGCAAGGGAGGCTGTTGGGACTGATGTTGCAAGTCGCAGCCTTTGGAGAATCCATCTGAAATCAAAGGTAATCCTACACAAGGGACTGCAAGTCCAAACATCAGGCTGTAGTCCTGCTAACTTTAAAATGCTCCAAAGCGGAGTCTGCCTTATCCCCAAAGAGCTGTGTTCCTTCTCACGGTATATCGATTAACATGTTGTGATCATGCCAAGAAAAGCCAGTTGACCAAAATCAAACCGGTCATCTCAGGGCCATTTAAGAACCCATCGTGGAGAAGTGTGGCTCAGTGGTTAGAGGCGGCAGACCCGGAAGCTGAGATCGGCCGTGGACCAGGGTTCGATTCCCCGCCTCGGCGGGTCTCGGGCTCAAAAATTCCACGGACTCGACAATTCTCGCTCCGGTGCCTACTCGACTCACGGGGTCACACTCTGCGACTCTGGGCAATAGCTTGCTTAATCTCCACTACGGCCCCTCGCGGCGGGATGCCTGGCTTTCACCTTGTGGATACCCTGCCGGGGTATCTCACAGGGGAATACCAGGACGGGTTCCCTAAGCAAGCGCCTTGATACCTTCGGGTGATACGTGCGCTATATAAGTCGCAATACATACATCGTCCTGGCTACAAAATCTGCTGTATGCAGACCAGCTCTTATCTGGAGGCCTCCTGTCTGCCCCGAACCAAGCAAAGTGGCCCCCAAGGTGCTTGGGCAATTGAGTACTACAGTCAGGGCCATATCCCAGAGGACTTGTGTAAGATAATCTTGGACGAGGAGGGTGGATTGTCTGGGAAGATCCAGATTGGAAATGGCTTGAGGCAGGGGTGCGTCCTCGCCCCACTGCTTTTTTCTCTGTTTTTGGCCGACCTACCAGCAAAACTAAGTGAGGTTAAAGGGGCAAGTCCAAAATTGGGAGGTAATCATGTTTCCTGCCTATTATACGCGGATGATTTAGTGATCATGGACCTGACACAGATAGGCCTCCAGAGGAAATTAAACATGTTCAATGAATACTGTCGGAATAAAAAGTTAACAGTGAACATGGATAAGACCAAAATGTTATGCTTCGGTAGGAGTAAAACTAGCTTCCTGTGGTGTCTGGGTACAAAGCCACTCGAGAGGGTGAACGAATACAGATACCTAGGAATCTGGTTTATGAGCAACCTTAAATGGTATACCCATCTGGAGGCTCTCAAAATGTGGGCATCTGCCTCTGTGAAGGGGCTAAAAAGATTGAATAGTGTGTACGGAGAAAACTCAGATAGGCAGGTCATAAAAGCCTACCTAGCAATGGTCCCCCCTCCAATTCCTGTACGGAGCAGAAGTGCTTTATTTAAGTGGGAAAAAAGGGTGGGATAAAGAGGAGGGAAATATTTTTTTAAACCTGTTCTCTTTGCCTAAATCCTCTATGGTACAGGCTGCAAGACTGGAGCTGGGAATTACCTCCTGGGCAGTAACTGCCTGTATGGCACTAATCCGCTTTTGGCAGCGCCTAGGGTCTGGAGAGCACCTAAAAATTTCACAGTGGTGTAAAAGCGAAATTGTCGCTAGCGAACTGACCTGGGCGAAAGAAACAAGAGCCGCACTAAGTGAAGCCTATGGTGTGTTGGGTTTAAAACTATGCCCGCAACTGGGTTATCCAGGTATAGCTAAGAAGGAACTGAGGACACTTGGAGCGGAGACGTCCCGCATATGTGACAGAGTATCTCTCGCGGAAAGTTTCAGTGTCGCATATGACCCTGGCCTGGGAACTTAACCAACAGTACCCCTACTTAGACAGATTGCCAAGCTACCACCTAAGACGTGAGGTCCTAAAAGTGCGAATGGGGATAAACCCCTGCTATGGGAATAAGGAAGCCAAAAATGTTATGTTGAATAATAATGGAACCTGTACTGCGCGTTGGGTACCCATTGCGATATTGTACATATTTTACTAGACTGTATGATGTTTTTAGATTTACGTAAAGAGATTTTAATGCCCGATATTTAAAAAAATACAGGATCAGAAATAGGATGCAAGCTGCTAGCTTTATAGCTGAAATGAGGTATCTAGATATTGCTTGTGCTATGGGGAAATTTTTGTGTAAAGTCAAGGTGTTCCTAAAGTGTACAGAGTAAATATCTTATGCGGCGCTCCTGGGGGAGTATGAGACTGTACATGTAAAGGTTAACGTTATGATTTGAAACCTTTTGGAATCGATTTGATGCTGATGGAAATTACCTGACTTAATCGCCCCCAGGGGGACTCTTGTATCTAGTATGAAGGAATGTACTATTTCTTGGGAAGTACATATGCCATGTTTTAATATGATCTTGGAATTGATTTGATGTTGATGGAAATTAATTGACTCAATTACCCCTAGGGGTACTTTTGTATCTAGTACGAAGGAATGTACTATTTTATGGGAAGTACAAATGCCATGTTTTTAATATGATCTTGTTTAAGTTTTAACAGTAATTTTATGTATAGGGTATACTTTTAAGGTTGTAATTAACCAAATAAAGTTTTCTTACTGACTGACTGACTTGTGCATACCTGCCAAATAAGAAGACTGTGTTAAGAGAGTGGAGAGCCACGCTGCCATTCAAGGCTATTATTTCCAAGTGCCTCCAACTTTTTAGACTCCCTACACAGAGCTGCTGTTGGTCAGGATCCAGGGTTCTGTTTCGTACAGGAAGAAACCTGTAAGACTAAACCCTCTGGGGAAGGGCTAGTGGATAGAAAGTGTGGGTCGCTGGGCACTGGTCTATAGCACCTGGCAGAGCCAGTTTACTGCAGGTGCAGATGTGGGTTTCACCCAAGCCGCCGTCACCGGGTCCATGAGCACCTCATTGAAAGGCAGTAAAAGGCTATCACAGATTTTAGGACCAGTGTAAAAAGTTGGCGCTGCAGGCTTAGGAACAGTAATGAGTTCCGGAGCCTGCACTGGTGGCGCCGCTGTCAGACACTCCTCAGCCGGAGTTAACTCTACCAGGTCCGGCTCCAAAGAAGAGTCCATTGGATTCAGAGAACATCAAGGGGACCTACCTTTCGTTGGAGACAGTCTCTCAGGTGAGGAGTCTCCAAGCCGTTCTTTTTGTTCTGGTGACATTTTCCTCATCAACAAATTTAATTAAAGTTAAGATGTGGAAGGGGACCTTTATCCAGGAACACCGGAGACAGAGTTCGGAATTGCGTACCTCTTGGTCGCAGGCCACAAAGAGCTTGATCGTGCAATCCTTAATTGTCTAGGGGTGTATGAAACCACACTTGAGTCATGATACGAACTTAAGCACCAAAGACACATCTCCTGGGGTTACGTAGAAGGATCTGTGAGAAAACTCACTAAAAATCTGAGGAGAGGGTGCTCCAGATTTTATTGAAGGGCACAAAAGAAAGGAAGCTATATGGGCTGCAGTCACATCAACACAGGAGCTATGTCAGTTTCCAGTCTGGCACCTGGGAAATGTGAAAGGTGAGTGTGACGGGGTGAATCGGTCCCAGTCAGAGGACGACATGAGTTCAACCCTCTCCTATCTCTCTACACAGCAAGCTGAGACCTGGGGTAGAGAGAAGCAGACTGTCTTCGTGCCAGAAGACGAAAGCGAACACTGTTACTTTAACTGGGCAGAGTTTAGACACAACCCCGCCCCCTTTCGTGACGTGGACCTCAAGGAAGAAGAAATTCCCGGAAACAACGAGACGCCAGTGTGTTCTACACCTGGAGGCGAAGGAGTATCGAGAGAGGAGGAGGAAGCGGAGAAGGTTCAAGGAGTAAGCGGAGGACGAGAGCGAGGGGGCGCCGCAGAGGGACCCGCAAAGCCAGGAGGCCAACGACAAGGCGAATCCCCGAGCCACGCTTCAAGGGAAGCGTGGCTTAGTCAGGTACGGTCACGTATCACGGCGTGGGCTGGAAGGAAGGGGACAAACCCACCTTGATTCACCCGTCCGACGTTCCCGTCACTCTCTACCGTGAGCACTGGCGACACCTCACAATACCGCTCTTAACTAATAACTGAGGACCGTGTGACTCCCCACACACCTACCCTTGCACCTTGTACATAGAGCACTTGACAAACTGGGCTGTTCTCTTTTTCCTTCTTTGGCGTTCCCAAGCCAGTCAATCTGGAGTGGAGAATAACGAGCCCTGAGAGACGCAAAAGTCGCACTTCCCCGGAGCAGAAGGAACTCAAGACTACTCTCCCTTACTATTGAAGCACACTTCGTAAAAGATGGGTGCTAAAATCAATAAAACCCAGTCTCAAACCTATACGTGTTCCCGTGAGTTTATCTAGCCTGCCACAGTGAGGAATCTCCAATTAGACGTATCCATCAGAAAAGTTCTTATAGCTGTAGTTTGTACTGCACTGGGGGTGGGGGAGGAGGGGTGTCATGAAACAAGTCTTGAAGGGGGAGATTTACCTTAATTCAATTCAAGCATGTGACTAACAAATATACCATGCTGGAGAACATAACTTGCATAACTACACCATCATAGTCTTCTTTCTCAGTCTGTACTAAATCATAACCAGTATGGGGTAAGATACCTTGCATTACCACAGACAATTCACAGCACTTAGTGCAATCTCTGTAGGATAAACAAACGGTCATCAGCATGGGCTGCAGGATCACCTGAAGATATCAGCAGCCTTGGTGTATTCCCCATTAAGGAGCTCAGGAGCCATATAGCGGGGGTCACCTTCCTGTGCCTCACTCAGATTCCCCCGATCTAGCTCCAGCATGAGACCAAAGTCACCCAGCTTGCATGTCTCTTTGGAACAAATGAAGATGTTGGCTGGCTTGATGTCCATGTGCACAAGGTTACGGTCATGCAGATGCTTCAGCCCCCGCAACAGGTCGCAGAAGAAGGCCCAGACCTGACGCTCGTGCAATGGGCCCCGCTCCTCGCAATAGTGCTGTAGATTAGTCTTACACAGCTCAGTCTGGATGTAAAGGTGTCGCTTCTCCTCCCAGGCTCGCACAAATTGTACACAGTTAGGGTGCTTGCCCACCCGCTCATGCTTCTGCACCTCCTCCAGCTTGCGCTGACGGTCCAACTCTCCCCTAAATTGCTGAAGGGAACGCTTCACCGCATAAAGGTTTCCATCTTCTCGGCTCTTCACCTGTCATAACAGACAAAATGGCAGTGGAATAGGTGTTACATTTATAGTTTGTACTTTATCTAGAGAAAGGTTTCAACCTACCACAACACTACATAAACACAGTTTTTCGGTCTTAACCTTTCAAGAGTACCATAATCTGGCTACTTATTTCTTTATGACCCACAGCAGACACACAACAAAGCTATCATATTGCGAAGAGGTAGACTTTAGGCGACCAAGAGAGCCCCAGCAACTGTTCATCTCAGAGCATCCCTGCAGTCTAGATGCCAGTACGCTACCTCTTTAGTCTTAGTAAGAGATCTGGGTATGATAAAACATCAATCACAGACTATGGGGACACAACCCACTCCACAGGACCTTAGGGACCTTGTAGCTTTTTGGCTTCATATTGAGGCTTTTAATCATACAAACCAAGAATGGGGCGTCATCAACCTCTCGCCGATTCTAAAGGGTTCTAGTAACCGGACTAATAAACTTGTGGCATTGACAAGTTGATGGGGGCCGGTATCGGGAATATTCCTCTTAAGACCCTCATTGGCCAGTCCTGCATTCAGGGTATCCCATAGCCCCTGAAAAATATTTAGGGCCTAGATGAACACTAGGTTTAAGGCAGCACCACTCGCCAAACCAAGATGTGGAGCCCCATCTAACCAGTTTTCAGCAACTTTGGATCGCAACTCTCAAGTGGTGACTTGCTGTATGAGTCTGTAAAGTCAAAACTATCAGGGTTTTTGTCTATTACGAGCCAAGACTGGAACCACAGAAACAAAAATGGACCACAATTACTAAAGAGGATATGCCTGCCAGTTGCTCAAGTCAGTTTACTGCTGGTATGCCCAGCTCTTAAGTCCCTTGAGAGACCTCTTGAGGCTTTTGGTAGAATTCTTTCTGTATTGAGATCAGAAGAGTTAATTCTGCTTCTAACCCAAACCTTCCTAGAAGTGCGGGAAGGAGCCCAGCACCACAGGTCACACCTGTTCTTTAACTTCCCAAAGCCTCAAATACCACAAGCACCTCCTCGCCTACATATTCTCAGCCACTCCTCTGCAGGCATTTACAGAATCAATCTTTGCCAGCACCATCAATCATATCAGATCCTTGTTGTGGGAATGCATCTACTCACACGTCTGGCTTCCCTACCTCCTTGAGCTGACCAGCTAAATACTGGCAGAACATGTGGCATCAAAACATATTCAGAAGAAGACACAACACATGCAAACAATCAGCAATTAAATGTGTAAATTGGCCTTGAAGATAGCCATTGTGCACATCCTAAAACCTGACAGAATTTTACTTTATTCTAACTCAAAGAACCCAGCCTTAATTCTCTCACTGAGAAATAGAGCTTAGTGGGTGGAGCATCTTCTAAGAGACCAACAAGTCACAGAATAAAATCGGAGTATAGATCACTCCGCCTTTAATCTTTTTCAAGTCAATGTAGTACAAGAATCTGGTTGAAGAAATCGCTCACTATTCATGTGTCTCAAACTACTTGGTCCTACTGAGAGGATGTCCAGCCATTGGAAAGTACTTGATCAACTGCCCTCCACTGTAAGATCTTACATACCTAATCTTCAGAAACCTGTGAGAATGAAGTTTGCCCACTTCCCGGCTCCTTCCATTCACCTCTATTTATCGCCTTTCTCTATCTTCTCAGGCTGTGAATAGGTAATGTTTGGCCTTCTTGGAAGGCATCTTAAGAGGCTCCATAACTAGTAGTAGAAATCATTTGAATTTCAACAGTTTATTTAATTCTTTGTCAAGATTGTTTATCAAGTAATTGATCCTTCTACCTTTATGAACCGTAACAGAAGAGGTTCACTAGAGGCTGGAAATTTCAAGAAAAGACTTATAGTTCAAAAGAACAAACAAAAGGAGTATCACGCTCCTCTCTTGCACTCCAGTCCTAGGAATTTTTTACCACCTAGTTGATGCATTATTTTTCAATAAAATTAGAAGAATGCCTGGAGGGAGAAAAAGCAGTGGTTTCACACCTGAAGTATTTGGCAAGTTTAAAACCTGTTGAAACCATGTGAATAGTATTATAGCAAACATCAAGACCTTGAACTACAGAAAGTTTGACAGGAATATGTGTATGGTTAGCATATATTATCAATGCACAGCTTGGGTACCACCGCCCCCGCTTTGTGTAAGGCCGAAGTGACCCATTTACAATGACCAGACACTGTTTTGTTTAAGTAGTGCACCAGTGGATGAAACTGGGCGCCTTGATTGCAGAACAGTTTAAACCAGAGTAGCATGTATAGTTCTGGAGATCTTGTAGTAATAAAGGACTTTTTCTAATCTTAAATTACATTTCCTCTGTTTCAACTGTTGAATAAGTCTGTGCAGTGGTTGCCCCTCCCAAACAAAATTTACGACTGGTCAGTTTTGAGACACAACAACCTATATTTTGGTATGAAATCATCCCCCTCTTTGCCTCCCTGTGTTGGAAGTCCTGTTCGGGGCTAGCCCAACTCAGCATTCACGTACTTTTGAGACGGCTGGAACAGTAATCAGTCGCCTCAAAACTGCACTCGCTGTCCTGGACACAAATTCCAGTACTCCAGTGATCCCGGTTATGTTTTGGTTTCTCAATATGGCTTTCAATGCCTCTCAGCTATGTAAGCTTGTGTATGTCACATAGAATTATATTCAGAGCCTTCTGGTTATTTTATTTTTCACTTTTGAATTCTGCCCAGTTGCCTCATTTACACTGGAGCGACAGGTTTTGTGGAGTCATACAAATGATTTTTGCGACAAGAGTTCTCTGGGTGGGGGCAGTCAACACCCAACTACCCTTGATGATGTTTTTGCTGGTCAACAATCAAACTACTGCTTGAAAAACACTGAATAATTATTTTGATTGAAGTATGCTAAACTATTATCGAGTTGAGAACAAAAAATAAATTATAGCAAGAAGACTCGGGTGGGGTAAGAGGGGAGCCGTTACTAAGCATAGTGCAAGGTTATTGCTCGGTGGACACAGGTGCAGCAGAGGATACATGTTCATAGAACAATTGAGTGCGAGTAGCTAGGACAAGGATGCACACTTTATCTACATTCTGCGAGGCTTGCTTCTTTCTCCCCGCAGGCAAGCAACATGTCAGTGCCAAAGACCATCAGGCATCATTGGATGGCATGTGTTAACTCTCACAGTGCATGGCAGCCATACTGGTTTGGGCTATCAACTTGGCGTGTCCATCTGGGAACTGAAAAACCACAGACCTTGCCAAAACTGGAGCTGTACCTGAAGGAAATGTTCATGCAGTTATATTGGGGGATGAGATCGCATGGCGAAAGGGGACTTGGAACTCCACCAAAGAAACCATTAATATATATCCTTACACTTGAAAATAACATTCAACTTAGGTTTGGAATTATTATCTTAGTTTGTTTGGTTTCTTTTGCCTTTCACCACAGAAGCATCAGGCATGGCACAACCACCAATATTTTTCACAGAAACTGGTCCATTTCTCCTGCAGTGGAAGGGAATATCAGACTAATGCCTACAGCAATTGGCGGTGAGAAGTGTTAACCATTAAGAAAACCTAATGTACTTCTACATCATCTGCGTATTGAGAGAGACAACATAGACCACAGCATTGCAGAATTGGCAACAGATGGTGATGTGGAGGTGAGAGAAATGTGATGGTAGGTTTTATTAAATTAGCACAGATCATTAAAACCATTGCAATAGAGTCATCATAGCGCAGTTACCACGTTAATAGCAAAAACTAAGAAAACCATCAAGCTTAAGTTTATATACATATAACTAACAAGGCAGTCTTGTAGTTACCATTATAATAATGTAACAGGTTTCCAGAGCCACGGATCAAATAAATTAGTACAGGAATACTAGGACAGGGGGCAAAAAAAGTCAGTGATAAGTTTTTTGGGGGGGAGGGGGGGGGGGACTGGAAGGGCAGAAGCAAGAGAGGGTAAAAAGAAATTGTCCAGGAGTCTCACATATTTTCCAGACCTTGCAAGCACCTGAATGTCTAAGGAAGTAAAGCAAAGGGCTGATGCCTCCCATTATGTTCTGATGCCCCATTTTAAATGTAAGGGTTTTAAAAGAAGTCTTCTGGGAGCGTCAAGGTCGGGACAACAACACAGAAGATGCAACCATGATTCAGACCTGTAGTTGCACAGTCTGCAGGCCCCCTCCTCACTTGTTGGAGTCCATCGGTTGAAGGCAGTGGAGCACAGAACTAAGAGACGCATGAATATTATAATCTTCCGGGCCACTGCGCTCAGACTTTCCAGGAGGTAAGATTGAGGTACCCAAGGGAGGTATGAGTTATTCAAGTGAAGCAGGATAGTTATTAGAACCTGGATGTCCATCTGGTAGGAAATTTGTCTGACCTGCTTATTGATAACCCTTTTCCAGACTGTGTATGGAATAGTGTCTGCGGTTAGTAATGACGTGTCGATGTCTAGCGTTCTTATGGCCTTTATAATTTGATGATTACACGGATTCCCAGAGCTGGCAAGAGTTTTTTAACCGGGCTTATAGGGTGTTGTCTGCAGCTTTGTGTCATTATGAAGTATTTCAGGGTATCAGCCTCACAGAAAATAGATTGTTTTGAAGGTCCAGCTTCAGTCGTAGTCTTGCCCTGTGGATGAAATTCGGAAGATGAAAACTTGGGCGCGGTCGAGACTGGCCGAACATGTGCCAGGAAAGGCCTGATGCCCATAGTTTAAGGTGGGGAGAAGAGTGGCTTTAATCACCTTCAGAATGGGTTCGGCAGAAGGACTACTCAGGGTCTGGTTGAGTCGGTCAGGGAGTATGTTATTGATCCAGCTCTCTTTTTCAAGGCTGCTAGGTGGACTGATGGTCTGGAAGACTCGCTAAACCAGACCCCCAGGTAATTGTACTTTGATGTTGTTTTGATCTTTGCGGGCCCAATGTTCCACGTTAAACTTTTCTTGGTCTTGCAACAGCCGAATATCAAAACCTTGGTCTTATCCTGGTTGATTTTCAGAGCGTTAGCAGTATTATATTTGTGGAGCGTTCTCAAGGCTCTTTGGGGGTCAGATTTTGCTTGGTCCATTATAACAATATCGTCGGCATATTGCAAAATGTGCAGGTTCGTTTTTGAGAGGCCCAGTTTTGGCTGGAGGAGATTGCTCTTCTACAGGAATCTTCCCAGGTCGGCGGTGTAAAGGTTGAAGAAGAGGGGGGCGAGAATGCAACCTTGCTTTACGCCGTCTGAGGTTGGAATTTTTGCAGAGACTGTCGTTGGGCCAGTTCTGACTCATACCCATGTGTTCTTATGCAAGGAGATAAGGGTTCCTAGCAGACTGAGGGATCCCCCACGTGTCTAATTTCCTCCATAAGGTGTTGCGAGACACTTACAGCGCTGTAGTCTATAAAGCAGCAATATAGGGGGAGATTATTTTTTGCGCGGCTTGTTGACTCAGGATGGCTAGAGTGGTGATGTTGTCTATTGTGGAGGCCGAGGATCGAAATCCAGTTTGAAAGTATGGTAGAATGTTGTTTTCCGATACCCATTTGCTAGCGACCTGAGAAGACACCGGGCAAATACCTTGGCCTCAAGATCTAATAGGGCAGTGAGTCAATAATTAGCTGGGAGAGAGGGACCTCCTTTCTTAAATACTGAGCATAAGATCGAGCCTTTCCATGAATCTGGTAGCCGATAGGTAGTAAACGCGTTGTTGTATAAGGGGACTAATAGCTTATCCCAATCTTCCAGCGCACATTTAAATACCGCCGATGGAAGGCTGTTGGGCCGGGGAGCGCCATCGTTTTTCATGGCTTTCAAATACTTGGAGACCTTGTCCGGAGTAGTCAGCTCATGGGTTTCTATCTGCGTAGTATCGGCACGATCTCTAATTTCGCCCTACACCGGGTCCAGGGTGTCACAGCAGTATTGTTGAATAACATGCTGGGACCAGTCTTCTTCACGGTCCGCGTTCCCCCTGCTCTTATTGGAGGAACAAAGTTTGTTTATATGGTTCCGGCTTTTTCCCTTTAACAGGGCAAATATTTTTAACCAGCCATTCGGCTCTTTTTGTTTCTTGGCTTCCCATGTTGATTTTTTGTAGGCTTTGCACAGTAAGGCCATATTATTAGCAGAGTGCTCTGTGCCTTTTGATTTGTGCAGGCGCACAGCCCTCCTTAGGGCTCTTCTTTGGATGGCTAACACCGGGTCAAAAATCTGCTTCGGGCAAGGTCTGGGGGGTCTGTGGTGAGCTTCAGGGCCTGTTAAGAGGTCTCGTAATTTGACAATGGCGTTGTCCGACCAACGATGGAAGTCTGTAGAAGCATTGTGCATGAAATTTGGAGTGGTTCCCATGAGCCAAGTGCCCACCTTATCAGAACCCGAAGCTTCCCATTTAATTCGTCTGACTGGAGTGTGGAATTCAAACTGCATTGAATGCCCACTTCAGTTATTTCGGCAGCAGCAGGCACTTGCAGGTCCATTGTTACAGTCAAAGGGTTATGGTCGCTCTCTGGGATTTCCATAAGGATTCATTTGTTTGCCAGAGATGGTGATAAAAAAATGTAGTCTATAGTCGAAATATTCTTAAATGTTGGAGGCAGATGGGCACCAGGATCCTGTTCCAATGCGATTTGCTTCACAGAACGTAAATTGTAATTGGTTAGAAAAGTGGTCATGACTTCTTGCTCTTTAGTTTTGGGGACTGAAAGGGCGTTGGAAACCAGGTCTCTGATGTTGAAATCGCCTAATAACAGTACTTCTCCAGAGGCGAATTCCATTAAAAGTTCTTCCAGATGTTTGACCCATAGGACTGTTGCCATGGATTTTGATGTTTTAGCTATGTTGTGGTAACAGTTAATTAAAAGCAAGGGAAATAATGCTCTGCTTGAAGTTGAAAGACCGGTAATTAGTACAGTTTGCCCTGCCGTTAAATTCCGATAGATGGGAGTAGCTGCGATCTTGCACTTATGTTTGATGAAAATGGAGAGGCCCCCAGAAGGTCTTCCATAGGAATTGGGCTGGGAGGCTGATGAGTTCATAATAGCCGTAGGGAGCCGTTGAAGATAGAGACCAAGTCTCTTGAAAACAAATGAGGTCACTTTTATTCAGATATTCCACTGCTGATTTGGATGAGAGGGTTGACTTTAATCCAGCCGCAATCCAAAAAGAAATGGTCAGTTTGGAGTCTGACCGTTTGACTTTCCAGTTAAGAAGAAACATATATAAGAGTTCTGTAAGAATGATAGAGACAATTTAGAATTAATGTTCTTCTACAGTGCCACAAATTATTTTCAAGGGTTCAAGAGAGACAGGGGTGAGTGAGCAACAATGTTGAAGCTCTCGGAAACCTAGCATGTGCAGAGGAATTTGGAGATTTTCAGTAGGTGAGATGTCC
This sequence comes from Lissotriton helveticus, assembly GCF_964261635.1. Lineage (NCBI taxonomy): Eukaryota > Metazoa > Chordata > Amphibia > Caudata > Salamandridae > Lissotriton > Lissotriton helveticus. The sequence goes on along the minus strand of NC_136068.1, from coordinate 634,372,962 downwards.
CAAAGGTTTCAAGGTTCATGAGAAGATCCAAGTGAAAAATCAAGATTTATATGAGGCCCCTGCTACAGTTCAGGGTTTGGAATATACTGCTGTGTGAGTATACAAAGGATATTTGCAGTAAAGGGAACCTTGAAATGTGAAAGCTGTGAATGTTCTGAGAGAGAATAAGAAAGGGGGCGCATAAGACCTTAGTCTAGTTAAAACACATAGAAAATAAAACATACGGGGTCACCACGTCCCTACTGTACACAGGTGCGGACCTGCTTGGCACAGCAGGTGTCCGCACAGCAGCCCCTCCTGGCATATGGGGTTGCAGATCCTTAGCTGCACATGGGTTCTAGGCCAATCGGCACAACATTCGCCCTGGCTCACTTCACGGTGGCCTTTCCCTGGCAACCGGGGCACGCCCACTTTGTCCTCCACACTGGTAACAACCTGATCAGTGAAGAAGCAGTTTCCTTACACCTAGTACTGGGAGTCCAATTGGTAATATTCCTCACTGGACCACTCTCGCTCCAACGCTCTCCTCTTCCTCAAAGAGCACACTGGCAGAAGATGGTGCTCCAAGGAATTTGGTTTTGAATTTTCTGGGTGATGTAGCAAACTGAGAGACTAGCAGGCCTTGGTCACCAGTCCGGGCATAGGCAGAAGTCTTGCAGAGCTCCCCATCCTCACAAAGCCCATCTGGCAGGGTCTCTAACTCCCCATCTTATAGTCCATTTCCAGGCACCAAATGTGATTTAGGGTCTGAGTCTTTGAAGCTTATCCTTGGGGTCTGCTGCTTTTGAAGTACCCACTGCTCTGCTCTGTCTTCCTCTTGAAAGCAGTCTATCTCAGCAGGACTGACTCCAAAACTGACTGCCCCACAATGCATGCCATTGGAGTGACTAGAGTTCACAACTGGATGTCACCCACAGTGATCTGTGCAACTAAAGGTTTGCTTTACTCTTTATGATTCTCTTATCAGGCCCATCTTCTTCCTGAGATGTGCCCATAACGCTTACATGTGACCTATCACTGATTCAAAGAGCACCCTCTGAAGTGCATGGGGAAGCCTGGCTCTCCAATTCACAGTGCGTGTCCCATCCAGCTTACAGGAATGCAGCTATGCACAAATCTGTCTGGGTGGGAAATTGCTCTACCTCTTCATCATGTTTCACCATGCAAGCCTGGGTCTCCAAATGGAACCCAGGGTTCTCCGTGCACTGTACCATTCACAGGAACACATACATGCAACTGGTGCATGTATACAGCATACACACACTGCAGAGCATCGTATCCTCCATGTACGGTACCACTCAGGCACACATACAACCAGCAAATACATTTAACATGAAGGCACTGTACAGCACTGTATCCTTCATGTTTTGTACCTAATACACATTAAACATGCACACACTGCCCAGCACTATATCCTTCAGAATGAGAGAGCCTGTAGGCCTCACTCCACTGACAAAGGTTAACAAGCATTAGCATAGCCAATAGGTCCCGCCTTTGGGACCTTATAAGTGTTTAGTTATCCAGCACAATATCCTTGGTGCAACAACATCAAGTGTTGCATGGCTAAACACGTATAAGTTCCCAAAGGCAAGACCTATTGGCTATGCCAATGCTGGTTTTGAGTGAGTGGCTCGTGCAGGTATGCTACTGTGAGGTAGAGATGCTGCGAGTGCTTTTACAGGGGCCCCTGTGACATTGCACCTCTTCAAAATGTATCTTGGTTCTGGTGTAATACTTCTAGCCCCTATTCCCGTCTTCTCGCACCCAATGCATCCTTAAATGTCCCATGTACAGCCGAGGTTGACACTCCCATTACCTCTGCCCTCCAGTGACACCTTACTCGTCACGGGTTGTGGTGGACGTGGTGATGGATGTGGTGGACGTGGTGGTGGACGTGGTGGTGGTAGTGGTGGACGTGGTGGTGGTAGTGGTGGACGTGGTGGTGGTAGTGGTGGACGTGGTGGTGGTAGTGGTGGACGTGGTGGTGGACGTGGTGGTGGACGTGGTGGTTGGAGGTGGTGGACGTGGTGGTTGGAGGTGGTGGACGTGGTGGTGGTGGTGGACGTGGTGGTGGTGGTGGTGGTGAACATGGTGGTGGTGGTGGTGAACATGGTGGTGGTGGTGGTGAACATGGTGGTGGTGGTGGTGAACATGGTGGTGGTGGTGGTGAACATGGTGGTGGTGGTGGTGAACATGGTGGTGGTGGTGGTGAACATGGTGGTGGTGGTGGTGAACATGGTGGTGGTGGTGGTGAACATGGTGGTGGTGGACGTGGTGGTGGACGTGGTGGTGGTGGACGTGGTGGTGGTGGACGTGGTGGTGGTGGACGTGGTGGTGGTGGACGTGGTGGTGGTGGACGTGGTGGTGGTGGACGTGGTGGTGGTGGACGTGGTGGTGGTGGACGTGGTGGTGGTGGACGTGGTGGTGGTGGACGTGGTGGTGGTGGACGTGGTGGTGGTGGACGTGGTGGTGGTGGACGTGGTGGTGGTGGACGTGGTGGTGGTGGACGTGGTGGTGGTGGACGTGGTGGACGTGGTGGTGGACGTGGTGGTGGTGGACGTGGTGGTGGTGGACGTGGTGGTGGTGGTAGACGTGGTGGTGGACGTGGTGGTGGTGGACGTGGTGGTGGTGGACGTGGTGGTGGTGGACGTGGTGGTGGTGGACGTGGTGGTGGTGGACGTGGTGGTGGTGGACGTGGTGGTGGTGGACGTGGTGGTGGTGGACGTGGTGGTGGTGGACGTGGTGGTGGTGGACGTGGTGGTGGTGGACGTGGTGGTGGTGGACGTGGTGGTGGTGGACGTGGTGGTGGTGGACGTGGTGGTGGTGGACGTGGTGGTGGTGGACGTGGTGGTGGTGGACGTGGTGGTGGTGGACGTGGTGGTGGTGGACGTGGTGGTGGTGGACGTGGTGGTGGTGGACGTGGTGGTGGTGGACGTGGTGGTGGTGGACGTGGTGGTGATGGTGGTGGACGTGGTGGTGGTGGAGGTGGACGTGGTGGTGGTGGAGGTGGACGTGGTGGTGGTGGAGGTGGACGTGGTGGTGGTGGAGGTGGACGTGGTGGTGGTGGAGGTGGACGTGGTGGTGGTGGAGGTGGACGTGGACGTGGTGGAGGTGGACGTGGACGTGGTGGTGGACGTGGACGTGGTTGTGGTGGACGTGGTGGACGTGGTGGTGGTGGACGATGTGGTGGTGGTGGAGGACATGGTGGTGGTGGAGGTGGTGGACATGGTGGTGGTGGTGGACATGGTGGAGGTGGTGGACATGGTGGAGGTGGTGGACATGGTGGAGGTGGTGGACATGGTGGAGGTGGTGGACGTGGTGGACGTGGTGGAGGTGGTGGACATGGTGGAGGTGGTGGAGGTGGTGGACATGGTGGTGGACATGGTGGTGGACATGGTGGAGGTGGTGGACATGGTGGAGGTGGTGGACATGGTGGAGGTGGTGGTGGACACGGTGGTGGTTTACGAAATGGACTCTCTTTGGATTTCGCCGCCGCTACAGGCGACCCAGCCGCCACTGAGCCGCCCGCATTCCTCCTCCCGCTCTCCCGCCGCTGCCTCCCTGCGGCCCCGCCCCCGCCAGCCGATAGGTCAGCCCGCTCGCGCCACCCAGCGGACCCTCCCTCCCGGCTCCCTTCTTAAGGGGACTCCTCTCCTCACTTGGGAGCGACCACTGTGCCTTACCTAGGCCGGGTCGCCCCCACGCTCCTCCTGCTGCTCTACTGCCGCCTTCTTCCTTGTGGATTTCGCCGCCGCTACAGGCGACCCAGCCGCCGCTGAGCCGCCCGCATTCCTCCTCCCCCTTTCCCGCCGCTGCCTCCCTGCGCCCCCGCCAGCCGATAGGTCAGCCCGCTCCCGCCACCCAGCGGACCCTCCCTCCTGGCTCCCTTCTTATGACGCCACCACGCACGCGCAGCGGGCGCCCCAAAGGTAAGCCCGTCTGCGCCCGTCCGCGCCTGGACCTCGCCCAGCGCCAGGACGCCTGGCCCCCGAGGCTGCCAACCCATCCGCCGGTCCTACGACGCCGCTACACTCAACGCACTCAACACCGGCCGAACCTCCGGATGCTACAGAGCCACCCCGAGACGCTCCCACGGACCCTTCTGCTGCCGAGCCTGCAAGTTCTCCTGTATCCGGACCTGCACCGCACCCGCCAAGACGAGCACCAGCAGTAACCACCTCATGTGCATCCTGCTCAACATCCGCTCCGTCCACAGACACGCCGTGGAACTCTGGAACCTCCTCGACACCACATCTCTAGACGTCGCCTTCCTGACAGAAACCTGGATGAACGCCTCCTCAGCGCCCGACATCGCCATCGCCATTCCGGACGGATACAAGATCACCCGGAAGGACCGCGTCAACCAGACTGGAGGAGGCATCGCCATCGTCCACAAGAACACCATCCGCATCATGACCAACTCCGACGACACCTTCTCGGCGGCCGAACACCTTCACTTCCAGATCCACACCGACCCCAAGACCACCCTCCGAGGCACCCTCATCTACAGACCCCCAGGACCCCGCACACAATTCAGCGAAGACATCGCCGACTTCATCAGCCCTCACGCCCTCCCCTCCGCCGACTACATCCTCCTCGGGGACCTCAACTTCCACCTGGAGAACAACAACGACCGCAACACCACCACCCTGCTGGACAACCTCGCCAACCTCGGACTCAAGCAACTGGTCAACACCCCCACCCACTACGCCGGCCACACACTTGATCCAGTCTTCTCATCCAGCAAGCACATCACCTTCAGCCACTCCACAGGACTTCACTGGACCGACCACAGCTGCGTCCACTTCAGCTTCAGAAGAACCACAACCCACCACCACCCACCTCAGGTTCCCCACAGGAGCTGGAGCAAGATCACCGCCGAACAGCTCACCACCTCCCTCAGTCAGAACCCACCCGCCAGCACAACGGACCCCACCGAAGCAGCACGCAACCTCACGAAGTGGCTGTCCGACTGCGCTGACGACCTCGCGCCACTTAAGAACCCTACCAGCAGACCCAAAAGCAAGACAGCCTCCTGGTTCACCGACGAACTCAAGAACTCCAAGAAGAACTGTCGCACCCTCGAGAAAGCCTGGCTCCTAGACCAGACCACAGACAACATGGCCGCCCTCAAACACGCCACCCGCAAGCACCACCAGCTTATCCGCACTACCAAGAAGAAATCACTAAAGGAACGACTGGACAACAACACCCACGATAGCAAGGAACTCTTCAACATCGTCAAGGAGTTCTCCAACCCCAGCACCGGCAACAACGACATCACTCCTTCACAAGACCTCTGCGACTCTCTCGCCTCGTTCTTCCACCGCAAGATCGCCGACATCCACAACAGCGTCGGCGCACCATCAACGCACCCAACCGTCGAACCGACGCCCTCCATCACCAACCTCCGCACCTCGACCACGGTGACCACCGAAGACACAACCCGCACGATGAACACCATCCACTCCGGATTTCCGACCGACCCCTGTCCCCACCACGTCTTCAACAAGGCCGACTCCATCATCGCACCCCAACTGCGGGACATCATCAACGCCTCCTTCAACACTGCCACCTTCCCGGAGAGCTGGAAGCACGCCAAGCTCAGCGCCCTACTGAAGAAACCAACAGCGGACCCCACCGACCTCAAGAACTTTCGCCCCATCTCGCTCCTCCCTTTCCCTGCCAAAGTCATCGAGAAGACCGTCAACAGACAGCTTGCAGCCTTCCTCGAGACGAACGGATCCTCGACCCCTCGCAATCTGGTTTTCGAGCCAACAACAGCACCGAGACCGCCCTCATCGCAGCCACCGACGACATCAGAACCCTGCTCGACAACGGGGAAACAGCGGCCCTCATCCTCCTGGACCTCTCGGCAGCGTTCGACACCGTCTGCCACCGCACCCTAGTTCAACGCCTCAGCAACATCGGTATCCAAGAGAAGGCACTGGAGTGGATCATCTCATTCCTCACCGGCAGACCTCAGAGAGTGCACCTCCCCCGTTCCGATCCGAGGCCACCGAAGTCATCTGCGGCGTACCCCAAGGATCATCACTCAGCCCCACCCTCTTCAACATCTACATGAGACCTCTCGCAGCCATCGCACGCCAGCACAACCTCAACATCATCTCCTACGCCGACGACACCCAGCTGATCCTCTCCCTCACCAACGACCCTGCCACCGCCAGAACCAACCTACACGAAGGGATGAAAGAAGTAGCCGAGTGGATGAAGAACAGCCGCCTGAAACTGAACTCAGACAAGACGGAAGTCCTCATCCTTGGATCATCACCCTCTGCCTGGGACGACTCCTGGTGGGCCCCGGCCCTGGGCAGCGCACCCAAACCAACGGACCACGCACGCAACCTGGGCTTCATCCTGGACTCCTCCCTCTCGATGACCAGACAAGTCAACGCCGTCTCCTCATCGTGCTTCAACATGCTCCGCAAGATCTTCCGATGGATCCCGACCGAGACCAGGAAGACGGTCACCCAGGCACTCGTCACCAGCCGACTGGACTACGGAAACACCCTCTACGCCGGAACCACAGCCAAGACACAGAAAAGACTCCAACGCATCCAGAACGCCTCCGCCCGTCTCATCCTGAACATCCCCCGACACAGCCACATCTGAAGGACCTGCACTGGCTCCCCGTCAGCAAGAGGATCACGTTCAGGCTCCTCACCCACGCACACAAATCTCTCCACAACCTGGGACCCAAGTACCTCAACGACCGCCTGACCTTCTACACGCCCACCCGCCAGCTACGTTCGACAAGCCTCGCCCTTGCCGCCGTACCACGCATCCGAAGAGCCACCGCTGGTGGCAGATCCTTCTCCTACCTGGCGGCCAAGACATGGAACTCCCTCCCCATCCATCTCCGGCTGACCGGGGACCATCTCGCCAGGAGACAACTCAAGACCTGGCTGTTCGAGCAATAGCAGACCCCTTCCCCCAAGCGCCTTGAGACCCTGCCGGGTGAGTAGCGCGCTATACAAGTGCTATGATTGATTGATTGATTGATTTGCAGGCAGTGTGCAGGGGGTGGGCATGGACTTCATTATTTTGTCAGGGGGTTTATCTAAGGGCCTGTCTTTCAAAATAAAGAATCAATAAAAACAAACTATTAGACAAGGAAACGCTGGTGCTCCTCTCCAACGCCCCAATGCAGCTTTATTTTTCAAAAGATGGAGCACAGTTGATCAGTCTCTTCCCAAATTTTACTTTGGGAGATAGTAGTATTTTCATGCACCGTTTTTTCTATTAATCAATGGAAATCAAGTGGGCTTCATTCTCCCGAGGGAAAAAGGTGCTACAGACATCGCTGTTAGAACAGAAAATGAGCCGCGGAAGAACACACTGGTACAAGCATAAATTCGGAGGAAAGGAGTACATCAGAGATGGAAACAATGCCCATGGCCCAAAAGAGCGGCGTTCAATGGTGTTTGATCGCACAACTAATTAACCAAGTGACCAAGCAAGGTAATCTGTAGTAGCACCCTGAAGGGAAAATACATACAAGAACATAACGCTTTTGTTACCTTGTAAAACAAAATGACAGGATAAGTTTAATTTCAGAAGCCACATGCTAGACTAGAGCAGTTGAGATACGACGCCAAGCATGCCCAGACGTTTATTGGTGCACAGAGGCCTAAAAGCCGCTACAGCCAGGGCTTTAAGTGGGCCGGGTCTCACCGGTGATGAGCACCAGCAGTTTTTAGATCTCGCGCAGCACGAGACTTTTTGTAGGGGGTTTGAAAAGAACCCTAGGAATCGCACATGCACCCTTTGCGTGTGTCTTTTTATAAAAGACAGCACGCAATTGGCCAAAGGCGGGCGCATTGCTCCGCCCATTGCCTATTGGGGTCTATTACACGCACCGCCGGTCATGTGGTTGCAATTATCTGCCTAGACACGGGCGCAATAATTGAAACCACATGACTCGATGTGGGGCGCGCGCGCGCACCACTCGCGGGCTTATGTGTTTTACAAGCGATCGCGAAAGTGAAAGCGATCGCTTTCCCTGCCGCTTGTTGCTTTCGCCATTGAAGCAACAAGCATAGTGCAAGACGCGGTCCGCATTCTCGGTAAGTAAATATATCACGGATGGTCTAATTTCCTAGTTGCAAATTTAGCTACAGCAGGTAGTCGGAGGCAGTCAAGCTACAACCTCTCATCGGGTGACCCTCTGGGTAATATTGGTGAGAACAATCTAGTATTATATAGGCGCTGCATGTGTGTGTAACCACCCTGGCCTCTGCCCAGCCGAGCGGCACCTGTCACGCTTTGTAGGTAAAACACAATTGCTCCGCCTGTAAATCGGTTCAGTGCAGGCAGTGTATATTTTCTCTGGTGTGCAGGCAAAGCGAAGGGGCAGTTACTGTAATCTCACGCCTGCTTTTCCTGCACGAGCCAGCCTGTTCTTTTTATGTCGACCCCTTGAAAGCTCAGTGTGTTGTGCTCATTTGGTGCATTTCTTGAGGGTACTGCAGCCTGCGCACAGCTGCCATTCGCCTACCGCACCGCACAGTCACGTGTGTCACACTAAATCACCAGCACGCCATTATGTTTTATGGGCTGCGAGTCCTTAGGGTTACTAAATGAAGGAGTTTGTGAGGTTGGGTGGGGGTGGGGCCTGCCTAGACCAGGGGCTTGCGGTGCTGTGTGTAACCCCATCTCACTGGCTTCCACTTGCAGGTACCGGCATTACATAAACAGCCCTGATTCTATCGCCTTCATAGGGCTAAACAGCAGTGCAAAGTTACTTAAGATTCCAACTTGTAGACTTCATACAAATAATGAGCACTTGCACATAACTCACTGTGTTATCTTTGCAGACTTGCAGTTCTAAATTCTGAGAAAATGCAAAGCAAAGGGCTGGACATACTGGTTTTAGGTATGCAAGCGTCAGGGTGCGCAAAGCCCTTCCTTCCCCTCCTGAATCTCATAAAATTTTTTTACCTTTCCCTCTCAGCACCCGCTCCTTCCCTGCTTCATTACCCAGGCTCCCACCCTCTCTTTCTTCCATGTATGCACGTATGCTTCTCCTCCTTCACATCGTTCCTCCAGCCTTCCTCTCTTTCTCTAGCTGTCAATCAGAAACCACCATTTGAACTGGGAGAAACAAGCATTTGCAATGCAATAGGTCTTGCATTACTGAAAGTGTGAGCTATTGGCCTTGCATTATTATTAGCAATGCCAGTAGCTCAAACTTTCAGTAATGCGAGACCTATTGCATTGCAAATGCTTGTTTTGAAGGGGGCCTCGAAACGGGTCCCTATCGGGGTCTGTTTTGTGCCCTGGCACAGGCGGTCCGTTTTTTCCCCGGACTGCAGTGACAGCAGGCACATCCTGTGCGCGTGCTCATACTACTCAATCCTGGAGAAATTACAGCATGACGTCATGCCAAGTGAGTGTTGTAGGGGTGAGAGAAATCCTTCAAAGAGTAATTTTCTCTCTGGATTTCCCTTCTCTTTTTTAAACTCAGGAGCAGCAACATTGTCACCAGTGCTTTAAGTCGAAGCTTTTTCAATATCATATACAAGCCATAGTTGCTGCTTATTTTTCTTATGCAACTAACAACCATTGACAAAGTCAATAGTCCTGACTTGTTGTAGGTATGATGTTAATTGTTGTATCATATCTGGATGCAATGACAGAAACCGCAAAATACAAGTGGGGCGACACTATGCTAAACACAGATTTTTAACTTACGTGTTTGCAAGCCACGCCCTAATTACATCAGCCACGCCCAGTTTGTCCTCCCACTTAAAGCCTTGCCTACAGCAGTTTCTTCTTGACATACCTACATATGGGGGGAGGGGGGGTGGGGGGCTCCTCTCCAACAATGTGCTACACCGCCAGCTTCTGGCTTTAGAGTACTTGGTTTGTTCAAGCACAGTTCCCTCGTCTGTCAACGGACGCATTCCTGGGATGGCCTCTCCCCACAAGCACACATCGAAGACAATGGCCCTTCCTGGCGCGGTTGGAGCTGGGTGTAGAACTAGAAGGTGCCACCCAGAGGGCAAGAGGAAGCCCTGAGTCTACGGAGCAGGCGTGGCACAGGCACTGGTGGAGCACAGCCGGCTACCAAACCTCTGTTAAACGTGAGGAGTGTGAACATGTGGGCCGTCACTATATTTCTGCAGACACTCACAGGCTAGCCTGTATTGTACAAATGTGTGCAGAGAATGCGAGCTGCAGCACAGCCCCCGCAAGTGACGTCACCCTGCTTCCAGAAATACTGGGCCATCAATCCTGCCTTAGCACTCTCGTGCATCTACCGACAGCACCTCTCAACCCTTAGTAGCGTGTTGCCACCCCCCCCCCCCATTTAAAACCAACTACAAAATGAATTAGCCTGTCAACTGTATATTTGAATAAGTAGACTCAGCGTACACTAGATACGCACTCATTTAAATGCATGCCGTCTTTAGAAAATTTGTGTACATGGGACCGGTCATGCTTCACTCGAAGGGGGGCTTGGGGGAGGGAGCCGACCGCCGGGAGGTCTCCTCCCCCGGGCGGTTTGGGAGAGCTGCGAGGGGTGTCCCCTTTAAGAGGGACAGAAGTTTCTAGAATTGGGCTGGTCCAGTAGGACCAGAATAGCCCAATTATAAACCCCCTGCCCACTGCCTACCAGCCACCATTTTAGGTTTGGTGACCTGGTGGCTAGGTGGGCTCATAGCTTTTTTGTCTGTTAGTGTTTTATAGAGAATATTGTCAGGTATTTCGGTAATTTTAGCTATCCTGGTATAGTTTACTTTGGCGCTTTAATTCCGAGATGGAAGACTACCGCGTTTTGGAGGCCATGCGACTGCTGTCGGAAGCAGGTCGCATGGACTTGTTGGTGGGAGGGGGGCCGGCGCGCCCCCAGCGCCAGGCCTCCGCCGGCGTGTCCGCTGCAGTTATGGCTTGTTCTTCGCCTAAAAAGAGGCGTTCTGTCCAGGTAAGTGAAAGGGGCCGGTCCCGTTCGAGGAAACCGGCCCCTTCTTTACAGGCGCGTGTGGCGGCGGGGGAGGGGGGAGCGCCGGTAATGTTGGGCGCTCCCGTAGTCATGGGTGCTGGCGCGGGACCGGCCCCTTTTTCGGTTATGGAGTCCCGGGGTGGGGCGGGAGGCGCTCCGGCGGCAGGGCAGACGGCTCGCATGCAGCCGGGTCAGGCGTCTGGAGCGCAATTGATTGCTTCGGCGGGGCGGGCGGGGAAAGGTTTGGAGGCAGAAGCGCTCGCTCCCGCTCCGATTGTCCCGGCCAAGCGGGGGAGGGGGGGGCGGAGAGGGAGTAAGAAGCGCTCCGCTTCTGACCCCATAGGGGAGCGCCGTATGGAGCCTGCGCTTGTCAGGTCTGCGCGAGGTGCGCGTAGGGGCTCGTTTCAATTGAACGATTGGCAAGGGGCAGAGCAGCAGCACGATATGCCGGAATTGAATATTGCACAGCATTTTGTAACAGAGACACAGATGATTGTTGACCCACGCGCTGGTATGTTGTTAACCCCTTCACACCTTGCTGTAGCAGGGATGGATGTGACTGATGGTAGGGCTTCTAGCCAGCTTGTTACAGGTGGATTGGACAGACAGGTTGGTATGGAGCCTCATGCTGGCCAGGTTGTTTTTGCACAGGATGTTGGTACTGACCATGGGGATGGGGACAGTAATGTGGGCAGCCCGTTATTATTCTCCACCCCTGGTTCTTATGTGGGTTCTGCTATGTCTGTTGGAGGGGGGTCCAGAGGAGAGGGTGAGTGGGCCCAGATGGGCGAAAGTAGTTCCATGTATGGTGAGGTTTTGGGCCAGGACACGGTAAGGTCAAGGGCTGTTGTGTTTCCTGGTTTTCAGGAGGGGAGTGTCCGTTTGCGGAGGGATGACAGGAGATTGTCACAGGGGGGTCAGGGAGCTTTTTATGATGAGAGTCGGGGGTCTGCACCTGCGCATGGCCCAGGTTTGGGGGGATTGGGTAGGGCTGTAGGGGATGATTTTGTGGGGTTGGTTCACCCTGGTGTGAGGTTTACAGGGGCTGTGGGTTTCTCAAATACGTTGTTGGAGCGTGAGGGGTTTTCCAGGCAGGTGAGTGGAGGGTCTGTACATGGGGATGCTAGAGGTCCTTATCTTATGTTCGGTTCTCCTGGATGGGAGCATTTTGGTACAGCAGGTTTGGCGCAGCGTGGTTTTCACAAGGATATTGGGGGCCATGCGAGGGGTGTGGGGGTCCCTTTGCAGACCTCTTCTTCAGTGGCAGCGGGCGCTAACTTGGATGACAGTGATGAGGAGGAGATGATAGGCGACTCTCCGGTCAGGGGAGTGCCTTTGAAGGGTTGCATTAGGGGACGTTCTTTAGAGAGGTGTCAGGGGTCGCTTGTTGATGCTAATTTACGGAGGTCAAGGTCTGTTTCGAGTGTTGCTTTTAGGGACCCTAGCACACCAGTCCAAACTTTTTCTTTTCAGGATAGGAATAGGTGCGGAGGTCCAGACTTGGCAGGGCGCGGTCCAGTCCCATCACGCCAAGGGGAAGTGAGGAGAGTGCCTAGCGCGGCCCTCTCTGTTCCACCGAGGGATCCCGCCGCGGCCAGCACACGAGGGTCTGGCGTGACCCCGCTGGCCCCAACGAGTAGCAGGTATAGGTGGCAGGCCTTGCCGGCGGCTAAGGAGCTACAGAGTCAACGCACAGGGAGGTACGGGCGCGTACAGCCTGCTCCCCCTCCTGGAGTTTCACAATCATTTAAATGTACGGTGGTTGATACCGGGTTGGGTAAGACCCGTGGTGATTTGTTGCACACTAGTGTCGATTCAGTAGTGTTGGACTACGACGAAGAGAGTCCTGAAGAAGGTGAAGTGCGGGATCCGGAAAGGGGGGTGCCCTCTCATGTTTCTTCTAGTGTGTTACAGGCTCCAGTGGTCCAAAGTCATTTGCAAGGGAGAAGAGTGCACGGCCCATCGAGTAGGGCGCCTCGCAGACCGGATGCATTGACCTCGGAGACACGGGCGGAGCCATCGAGAGTGGTCTCTCTGTTGCCAGGTGAGAAATCAGCCACACAGGCCAAACCTACGATGGTGTCTGTGGGTACAGGTGGTGGAACCGAAGTGGTTAGTAGTGATGGCCGTCTGGTCAAAGGTCGATATGTAAAAGACACAGCAGTTGGTACAGATGATGTGGTAGACGTTACGAACAAAGTGGTAGGTGATGTTATGGCTGGTGCTTCCAGCAAGGTTAAAGAGCCGGTGGCCAGTAAAGAACTAAAAATCAAGAAACTGCCTTACATGGGGGTTACGAAACCGTTAGGTGCTCATCTCATGTTAAGTACCAAGGAACGAATTTGGAATGGTGAGTATGTGGAACTATTGAAGCTACTCCACAGAGAAGTCCGGTCCAAAGAAGGGTCTAAGGAGGAGGAGTTTGAGCTGGCAAAACGCCCCAGAGTGCCTTTAACTATTGAAAACTGGACAGCTGCATTTTTGATTTATGCCAGTGTATATTGCGAAAAGTTCCCTGAGCGCAGCGTGTCCCTTTTTAAATACATGGACGTCATTCGCAAGGCCCAGATCACCGGGGGTGGTTTTGCTTGGTCTCAATATGATGAGGAATTTAGGGCCAGGATGGCTTGGGACCCGGAAGCTAAGTGGGGGGAGATAGATAATGACTTGTGGCAACACACAATGGGGTCAGCGTCAGGGGGGAAAACCATTTTCACGGCAAGTGGTTTGCCGTTAGTTTATCGGCCCTTTCAGGGGAAGCCCACCCGGGGAGGGGTGGGGGCCACTGCAACCTTGTACTCAGGGTCTGGTTTCTGTTGGGAATTTAATAGAGGCTCCTGTACCAGGGAGTATTGTAAATTTAAACATGAATGCTCAGGCTGTGGTAAGAAACACCCGTTGTCCAAGTGTTGGAACAATCAGTCATCGGAGGGTACACAGGGAAAGCAAACAGTTTCAGGAACATCAAATACGACTTCACAGTTTTCAGGAGGAAGGGGATACAGAGGTGCTAAGGGTGCTGGGTCCAAGGGCTCGTACGCCAGTTAATTTAGAAAGGCTGCGCATTGCCCTCCATGGTTTCGAAGATCAGGCAGCAAAAGTTACACTGTTGGAAGGTTTTCAGTTTGGGTTCCGACTCGGTTACTTAGGTGCTAGGGACCGGAGGTGGTCTGCCAATTTAAAATCAGCTTCTGAACATGCCACAGTGGTACAAGACAAACTTAAAAAGGAGGTACATGAAGGGAGGATGGCTGGCCCGTTTCACGATTGGCCGATCCATAACTTGATTGTTTCACCGGTTGGAGTTGTCCCGAAGAAAGAACCGGGACAGTTTCGCCTGATTCAACATTTGTCATGGCCTGAAGGGTCGTCTGTTAATGATTTCATTGACCCAGAGGCAGTGTCTGTCTCTTACTCTTCGGTTGACGTGGCCATGTCACTTGTTGTGACAGCGGGCGCAGCCGCTGAGATGGCTAAGTGTGACATCAAGTCTGCTTTTCGGCTATTGCCTGTCCACCCGGACGATTGGAGCCTTTTAGGTATTCAGTTCAATGGTAAATGGTACGTGGACAAGGCGCTGCCGATGGGCTGCTCTATATCATGTGCTTTGTTTGAGTGTTTTAGTACTTTTCTGCAATGGTATTTTTCCCATCAGTCAGGTCATACCCTGGTAACACACTATCTCGATGATTTTTTCTTTGTCGGATCCCCGGGCTCCGCGGAGTGCCAGAAGGCTCTGGACACATTCCAAGGGCTCATGGAGGATTTGGGAGTTCCTTTGGCTCCCGAGAAAACAATGGGCCCTGCCACTGTCCTCTCCTTTTTGGGTATTGAAATAGACTCTGTGGGTATGTCTGCTCGACTGCCGGAGGACAAAAGGGTCAACATGATTGAATTACTGGATGTGATGTTGTCAAAGAGAAAAGTGTTGGTGAAAGAGATTCAAGTGCTTTTGGGTCATTTGAATTTTGCCTGCAGAGTGGTGAGAGCGGGCAGGACCTTTTGTAGGAGACTGGGCAGGGCTTTGGCAGGTCATCATTTGCCCCACCATCGTGTTCGTCTGTCTGCTGGTGTCAAGGAGGATTTGAGAATGTGGAAGTTTTTCCTGAACTCCTTCAATGGTGTCCCCTTGGTCAGAGAGGTTGACTTTCAGTGGGATGTACAAATGTTTTCGGATGCTGCTGGCAGTGATGGTTTTGGGCTCTTTTGGAATGGCAAATGGTGTGCAGAACGTTGGCCCGATGAATGGTTGAATGGAGGTCGCAGCATCACTTTCCTAGAACTGTTCCCCTTATTGGTCGCCTTGACACTGTGGGGGGAGGAATTGGCGCACAAGAAAGTGCTGTTTCGTGTGGATAACATGGCGGTGGTGGAGATAGTGAATCGCCAATCGGCCAGGGACGGACAGGTTTTGAAACTTATGAGAGTTTTTGTTCTTGGTTGTTTGAAACACGATATTCATTTTCGTGCGTTGCACATTCCTGGCGTGGACAATGACATTGCGGATGCTCTGTCTCGTTCACAGTGGGGGAGATTCCGTGGACTGGCGAGGGATGCAGACAGATCCCAGACTCCGATGCCGAGTCATCTGTGGCACGTCGGCGAGGTCGGGTCGTTCAATTGGTGGTAGGTTCTCTGTCTGTGTCCACGCGTTCTGCGTATTCCCTTGGGTGGAAGGAATTTCTGGAATCTGGTGCTGTCAGAAGGGAGGATCTGTCGAGTCGGTCGGATGATGTGGTCAACTTTATACTGGACCTCATGGATAAGGGTTTGACCAAAGTAACCATTGCTGGGAAACTGGCGGGGATTGCTTTCATGGGGAAGTTGTGGTGGGGCTATCCTCCATCTGCGGGGGAAATTGGTAGAAGGATGCTTGAGGGCTGGGCCAGGGAGCAAGGGCACATTGGTAGATCCAGAGCCCCTATATCTTGGCAAGTTCTTGCCAGGTTAGTTACGGTTTTGCCTTTAGTTTGTTCAGATGATTTTGAGGCATGTCTTTTCTCAATGTTGATGGCTTTCATGTTTTTTGGTGCTTTCAGGGTATCTGAGTTGTTGGGTTCAAAGTATAAGTGTGGATTGTTTTGGAAGGACGTTTTTTGTTATGATGAGGGAGTTCATGTATGGTTGGCCAGTTCTAAAACGGATCAGACGGGGAAGGGGAATGGTGTATGGTTACAAGCATGTGCTCCGAAGCTTACTTGCCCTCTACTGCTGGCGCGGCGCTGGCGTTCCTTGTGTGGGGGTGGCGATGAAGTCCTGGTTTTCCAACATATCAATGGCACCCCTGTAACACCTTATCAATTACGTATGGTTTTGCGCAAAGCGCTACAGCACATAGGTCTCGATGGCAATGTTTATGGTACTCACTCTTTCAGAATAGGTGCTGCCACTGAAGCTTTTCACAGAAATTGGTCTGAAAGGGATATTAAGCGATTGGGGCGCTGGTCTTCTAACTGTTTCCAGCGTTACGTGAGGAGCTCGGCGGAGGAGGCGCATGCGTCATCCTCCTTCACAGGATTCTAACTCTCTTTTCTTTTTCAGGATCCGTTGCTGGGCCTCGCTCCTCGGTGATAACGGTCTGGATAGTGGGGCATTCATTTGTCAAGTGGGCCAGAGTCCAGGCGGCGAGGAGTTACTTTGGAGATCTACTTGGTTTCAATGATCGAATGTTTAACGTTCTTTGGAAGGGTAAAGGTGGGATGCTCTGGAGAGAGTTGATCCCTTGTTTGAACAACAACATGGTGGGCGGTGTTTGCCCGGATATTTTAGTCATTCATTTGGGAGAAAATGACCTATGTGCAACGAAAGGTGTAGTCTTGCTGCGAGCTATGAAACGAGATTTAGGCCTCATTAAGGAACAATGGGCTGGGTGTCATGTTTTTTGGACCGAGTTAATTCCTCGCAGGATATGGAGGGGAGCGGTGAATCCCAGGGCTGTCGATCGGGCTAGGAAGAAAGTGAATTCGGAGGTGTCTCGTTGCTGTAGGAGCCTTGGTTTCAGTAGGATTTCACACAGGGACATTAAGTTTGAGTCTGTTGAGTTCTTTAGGGATGATGGAGTTCATTTGTCCCGTGTGGGCATGGAACTTTACTTGTTGGAGATTCGTGAGGTTTTAGCCCGGGCATTGGCCATGCAGCGCTGATTTTCTGGTTTATCTTTCGCTTCGCGGTTGGGGGGCAGAAAGGGAGGCGTTTCTTCCCCGCCTACCTTTCTGGGTGGCGGTGTTTTTGGGTATCATTACGGTTTTTAGGCAGATTGCTGGTTGAGTATTAGTTCGAGTATTTCTTTGACAAGTGCTGGGGTATGTTGGTCATGGTTTGACCGTTCAGTTTTGTGAGGGGGGGTATCTGCAGGAGTGCAGGGTCAGGCAGGGTTTATGGTTATGGAGGACCTGACCGTTGTTATT
Source organism: Lissotriton helveticus (assembly GCF_964261635.1). Lineage (NCBI taxonomy): Eukaryota > Metazoa > Chordata > Amphibia > Caudata > Salamandridae > Lissotriton > Lissotriton helveticus. The sequence goes on along the minus strand of NC_136068.1, from coordinate 634,355,589 downwards.
GCAATTGTGGTTGGACGAATAAAGTTTTAACGATGACGTATGTTTGTTTAATGACGAAATGTTTTATTGATGATGTAATTTTATTGATGACGTAATGTTATAATGCTGTTATATTGTTATTGATGTATTGTTGGGAGCGGGAGGGCTCAAATGTTTTAGGGGTGGGGGAGGGTCCGGGGGGCTGAGTTTGTAGTTATTTATTTATTTAGTGAGGTTTAGTTTTGTAAGGCGTTGCCAAGGTTTGTGTTTGTAATGTGCACCTGTGTCTTAATAAAGCGGCCTTTTACACACACAAACAACTTTTGGTCTACTTTTCTCCCACCCCTCGCCCTCTCTCCCAAACGATGACCACGTTAATGGCTAGTGTGGAGCGGCAGCTCACGAGTACGAATCCGGCAAAGTGGAGTAACAGGAACATCGTTTATGTACAGCTGCGACAGATGAGCAGTTATTCATTCAGAGCCGCTGCTGCACGGAACTGACGCGGATCTTAATCTCTATGCAATAAGAAAGCTACCTCGTTTTGGCTGCATAGGGCGTGAAGAAAAGAGGACTGCATGTGTAACACCCCCAGGGTAAAGTGCCAACATGCCGCTACGAGAATGAAGAGGCCTCACACCAAATTTCGTCCTTTAAGGCCTGGCCCGATGCCTCCTTAACTTAAGCCGTAGTCTCAAGGGAGCAAAGGTGTGCAGCATTCAATCGTTTTCTAATGCTTCGTTTTTCTGAGTGTGCCGGGGTTACATTAACAAAGGAAGTAAGAGGGGAAGATGAAAGTCGATGCTAATTGAATTCTTCTAGCGATCACCACGCCCATAGCATCGCCGCCCCCCCCCCCCCCCAACACGACGTGTGTGTCAGCCCGGTCAGAGACAGCTTCCCGGGCACACACAGTGTTTGAGCTGCTGTTGGCCGGCAGGTGTGGCGTCGGTCTTTTCGCAGCCGCACCCTAGTACTCCACAGGTCTTTAAAAGACCATTTACTTGATAATGTGGTTTTGTTGTTTTTTCACCCCTTCTTAGAGCCCCTGCATCTCCACTCTGGCTATTGCTGGCAGAATTACACTGGGACCAGAGAAGCAGCTGCAGCACTGTCTAAAGGATTTAGAATGAGGAATTACCAATGAGACCAGAGAAGCAGGTAGCAGCACAGTGCGAGGACTTAGAATGCGGAATTACCGAGGAGACCACAGAAGCAGCTAGCAGCACTGTCTAGAGAACTAAGAATGAGGAATTACCAACAGGACAAGAGAAGCAGCTAGCAGCACTGCCTAGGGCACTAAGTATGAGGAATTACCACTGGGAACAGACAACTGCAGCACTGCATAAAGGATTTAGAATGTGTAATTACCGATGGGACCAGAGTAGCAGCTGCAGCTCTGCCTAGAGGACTTTGAATGAGGAATTACCACTGTGACCAGAGACAAAGCTGCAACACAGCATAGAGGACTTGGAGGAATTCCGAAGGGACCAGAGAAGCAGCTAGCAGCATTGTCTAGAAGACAGAGAATGAGTTACCACTGGGAACAGAGGCATCTGCAGCACTGCCTAGAGTACTACAAAGGGGGAATTGTCACAGGGAACTGAGACAGCTGCAGCGCTGCCTAAAGGACTTAGAATGGAGGAGTTACCGACAGGATCAGAGAAGCAACTCGTAGCACTGTCTGAAGGACTTTGACTAAGGGAATCACCAAGGAGACAAGAGAAGCAGTACTGTCGTGAGAACTGACAATGGAGGAATTACCACTGGGACCAGAGACACAGCTGCAGCACTGCCTAGAGGACTTAGAATAAGGAATTACCAATAAGAACAGACAAGCAGGTAGCAGCACTGTCTAGAGCAGGGGTGTCCAACCTTTTCTGTAATTAGAGCAACTTGTGTTCAATGCAACTCAGAGCTACTAATATTATGAGCATTGTAATAGTGACCACATCAGACAAGATTACATTAGTGACCAACATATGCAAGATTAATACCATCGATCACTTGAGTGCATTAGGCATGGTTGCAAGTAGTAATGCATAAAACCTTTGTCAATAGGGAATACCTTTGCACGGGTAACACAACAGCCATAGCTGCAATTCCTCTGGCACCAAGGTAATAACATTTGTAAAACGTTTTCCCAATGCCACATGATTGCTCTCTCAAATATCAGCCTTAAATATATTTTGGAAACTCAGCCATTTTTCTCCATATATCAGATTATGAGTTCTGACAATAAACACAATTCGATTTGCAGGAAGAATTTTTTGGGGATGTGTGAAATAAAAAAAAATGGCTGAAATGGGGCGTGGCTTGCAGCCAAGCATGGCGGCGGCTTAGAGGATTAGCTCCGTGACCAGAGCGGCCTCTCCGACCATCCGTCTTCTCATCCGACACACTACCCGTCTCTGTTGGGGAGTGCCTGAAGCCCGAGACCGGGCGGAATCGACTGCTGCAACTCCGGCGAAGATCCGACACCGGGAAGACCGACTGAGCACTGGTGACCGGCGCGGCCTGATCGGTGATCCGAAGCCGCGGGAGCAGGTACTGGGCCACCCCGACCGGAAGTGCGAGGCCTAGCCGGACCGGAAGTGCCCGATCGGAGAACTGCGGAGCAGAGACGGACCAAGGCAAGCCGAAAGGGACGGCCGGGCCGCCGCTGGGGCTCCGCCTGCTGTGCCCGACACCCGCTGGGTCCTACAATAATTGCCGAAGGGAAAGTGCGGAACGGGGTGAAGGGCGCTGGCGAGCCGGCGTGGCCTGGGACCTGAGGCCCTGAAGAGTGAGGAACATCCCGCGAAGAGCGGACGGGCGAAGGGCCCACGTCTGGGGTAAGAGCCCCCCCCCCCCACCCCATCGAAACACTTGGCTGACCTCCCCCGACGTGTCCGTCGAGGGAGGCGAGAGTGGCGGCTGGGTCCCGGAGGCTCGCGGGACTAACAGGGCAGATCTGCCCATCCGTGTGGGGACGAAGTGCGAGAGGGGACCACAGGAGTGGGCGCCTGGAGGCCGGGCGCGGTGGACACCTAACAGACGGCGTTTACCCCCTGATTGAAACGGTGAGACGCATCGGACACCGCGGGGAAGTAAGTTAACTGCAATCCCCGACCCGGTGTGCTTGCGCGGGGCACCTTGGCCTGCTCCACACATTATCTCCCCCTTGGGCACCGGAGCAAGGTAGGGCCAAAAGTCGTAAGACTGCAACAGGTGGCACAAGACTGCACAATCTCTGAGATTGCGTCACCAGCCACGGACATAACACACACGCGTGATCCTCTCCGGAGTGATGGCTGGGAAGGGGTCCAGAGGGAATGCGACGCAGACCCGCCTCGAGAAATATGCCTACAACAAGGGAGCGTCCTCACCAACTGAGTGCAGGCCACCCGGCAAGCACATGGGGGAAGGAGCCAGCGGAGGTTCGAAGGCGACGTTGGACGATGTGATGCGCACTTTGCAACAGGTGCAGACTACGGTGGGCTCCATCTCCACAGAGATCACCTTACTGAGGGCGGATCTTCACAAAGTTTCCGAAAAGGTGGGCTCGCTGGAGATAGTTACCAAATCGCTGGGGGAGGATGTGTCGGAGCTACAGACGGCGATGGAACGTGTCAAGGCAGAGAACAGAGCGCTGAAAGACAAGCTGGACGACCAGGAAGGGAGGTCACGACGCAACAACATTAGAATTTTGGGAGTTCCGGAATCGGAAGGCACAGAAGCGACGGACTTATTTGTTGAGGAACTGATCAAAACCGAGCTGAAGCCCAAGGGTCTACCGAAGTTCTTCTCGGTGGAAAGAGCGCACAGAGTACCAGGGGGCAGACCGCGGCTGGGAGCCCCTCCAAGACCCATTTTGGCGCGCATGTTCAACTTCCGCGACAGGGACGCCATATTGCAGGCGGCACGGAGATCCCCTCCGATCAAGATCCAGAATGCGACGCTTGCCTTCTTTCCGGACTACACCGCGGAGGTCGCGCGTCGAAGGAAAACATTCCTGGATATTAAAAGGGAACTGAGAGCCAGAGAGATTCCGTACTCGATGATATTTCCGGCCAGACTGCGAGTCATAGCGGAAAACAAGACTTGGTTCTTTGACAATCCTGAGGCGGCGAGAGAATGGCTTGATGGATGGAGGCCGACCGCCCACAACCGCAGGGGGAACAGGAAAAAGGGTGAACAGGCAGAGAAGGGCCGCGCTGGCTCGCCGGCCCCTGACCGCATGGACGGAGAACGGTCAGATGAGTCGGGCAGACTGGACGATGCTTCGGCGCTAGAATAATGATCACCCGGTGGATACAAGATGGTGAATATGAGTAACTGCGGCATGAGAGACTGCCCTTGGACATTGGGTGCAGGGCCCCCCGCAGAGAGTACGAGGGGCCGCAGGTCGTGGGGCACTCCTCCCCTCAACGAGCAAGTATCATGTTTTCTTTAGGGGCTAAGCACTCTGCTAGGTTGGGGAAGCGGGCAGTTTTGGGTCCGTTTGGCACGAGGGCAGTGAGGGGGGGTATTCAAGAGGGGATGAGTTACATAGTTTGTACCTCAGTGCAGGTGATGTTATTTGTTGTTAAGTTACTACAGAATGTACGAGCTTCGATACAGGGGATGGATGCATGTTTACCACAGGCTGAAAGAACACAATGTGAGATAGCTCTGCGCAAGGACACTGACATTTCCCGCTTTATGTTTAAGATTTACATAGTGGCGGTCAGGTCGACTGCACCTCGAATTGCACCATGGCAAACAACGCACAGGCAGATAATACAGGGATAGACCCCCATCAGCTGACACGGGTGGCTCCGCTGCAGATTATGACTTGGAATGTAAGAGGTCTGGGGGACAAAATCAAGAGGGGCTTAGTGCTGCAGAGCATCAAGAGGGCTGCACCAGCATTGGTGCTACTGCAGGAGACACACTTGGTGAGTACAGCTAGTCAGGCACTGAACAGGAAGGGATATCACATGGTGGTACATTCTGACTTTACCTCGGGTTCGAGGGGGACGGGGATTCTGATGCATAGATCGTCACCGTTCTTACTCACCTCCACAAAAACGGACGCTCAGGGCAGATTTGCGGCAGCCTGGGGCCAGTGGGAGGGTAAACCACTAACCATAGTATCGGTCTACATCCCCCCCAGCACTACACAACATAACGCTTCCTGCATTGGGGAAGTTCCTACTGGAGCTCCCGGAGGGTGACATGATTGTGGGGGGTGACTTTAATGCGGTGATGCACAACGCTCAGGACAGATTCCCGGTGCGACAGAATGCCCCGGTCGCCTCCCGATTCAGAGAGTTTGTGGACTCACAGGGATTGATAGACTTGTGGCGCGCGATGCACCCCAGTGAGCAACAATACACATACTACTCGGCGACACAATAGCCTTTCGCGCATTGACTACTTTTTTGCTTTAGGGGAGGGTCGCCTTGGCATAGATGCAGTTCAAATCAAACCAAGGGGTATATCTGACCACTCCCCCCTCACCCTCACACTATCGTGTCAGGAACGGGTGTATAGACGATTGTATCAGTTACGACCGGGATACTTAGCAGTCCCAGCGATAAAAAAGGAACTAAAAAAGGCAACTCATAGCTATTTTGCTGAAAACATGGATTCAGTGGACTCCCCCACTACCCTTTGGGAAGCATATAAAGCGGTCCTCAGGGGCCAAGCAATATCGACTATCGGTGGGTACAGGCGCACACAGGAACTAGAAACCGCACACTTGGAGCTCCGCCTGGCCGAGGCGCACACAGCACACACGAAGGATCCGTCCCCCGACACTCCCTCCGGCTAAGTGAACAACTCCACACTGCCCACCTGAAGAAGGCCCTAGAACACATAACCGCTTCAACACAGACAGTTTATGATGTGGGGGACAAGGCAAGTAAACTACTGGCATGGCTGGAAAAGAAGGGGGGAGGAGCCAGGAGTATATTGCAACTGGCGGACAGGAATGGAGAGCTGCATACGCGACCAGCGGTGATAGTGGACCTGCTGGCGGACCACTTTCAGGAGGTGTATACCCCTGAAGATAGGGTCACAACGGAGATGGCGGAGGCAGCGTTGCGCGATGTGCCCACGCCGACCTTGTCACAGGATGCTGTGGAAGACCTCGAATCCGACCTCACAGTGGAGGAAGTTCAGGGAGCCATAAATATGATAAACTCAGGGAAAGCTATGGGCCCTAACGGTATCCCGGTTGAGTGGTGTAAGGTGATGTCGGACACGCTCAGCCCACACCTGTTAGCCATGTACACGGACAGTCTGGCCAGGGGGGTATTGCCCCATGATCAACGACAGGCCATCATCGTGGCGATCCCAAAACCTGGCAAGCCGCCGGAGGAATGTGGCTCCTATCGCCCGATTTCACTCCTCAATATAGAGGCTAAAATACTAGCGAAACTCCTAGCCACCAGGTTGATGCCGCACCTTGCCCAACTCATTCACCCGGATCAATCAGGCTTTATGCCACATAGAAGCACGGCTCTGAACCTCCGGCGAGTTCACGGAGCAATGGCCCGTGCTTCGCTATTGACTGCACCGACGGTCATCCTATCCCTGGATGCTAGGATGGCATTTGATATGGTGGAATGGGGATACCTTCTTGCAGTACTGGCTCATATGGGCTTTGGCCCCAAATATATAGCCTGGGTGAGACTTCTGTATACAGCTCCAGTGGCACGAGTGACGGCAAATGGACATATCTCCCGTGAGATACCTCTGAGCAGGGGGACGAGGCAGGGATGCCCGCTCTCGCCATTACTCTTTGCGTTGGCTCTTGAACCGCTCGCGGTGATGCTTAGGGCCACGACACTGTTGCGGGGGATCGTATGGGGAGGCGGATGGGAAGACAGGGTATCCCTATACGCTGACGATATGTTACTCTACCTCACGGACCCCGACCACGGGATCCCTGCGTTGCTGGCAATTTGTGAGGAACACGGGCGTACATCGGGATATCGGATAAACTGGACCAAGTCTGTCATGTATGTGTTGCGGGGTTCCCCCCCCCACGCTGCCGAATGGATGCCCCCTACTAACGGCGGGCTCATCCTTTAAGTACCTGGGTATCTACGTCACGCGTGACACCACAGTTTTCTACGCGAAAAACTTGCTGCCGCCATTGACTAGACTGAAGGGAGATGTCAGACACTGGAAGACCCTTCCGCTGACGTTATTAGGTAGAGCAGCGCTGTTCAAAATGCTGGCGCTGCCCCGCTTCCTATATGTGTTAGAGAATGCCCCTAGTCTGATACCTGCGGATTATACCCGACAAGTGACAGCGGTGGTGAATAGCCTGCTGTGGGACGAGCACCCGCCCCGAATAGCGCATGTTAAACTCACGAGAGGCTGGTACGATGGAGGGATAGCTCTGCCCCACATGCAACTCTATTATTGGGCGGCACAATTAAAAGTTGTTAATCAATGGCTTCATGCCCCGCAGGATGACCCTGCTTACATGGCAGACAGACATCAATTGGGAATGCCAGGTCTACTTGCGCCGCTGTATCAGAGGGAAAGCGACCAAGCTCATAGGGCCGACAAAACACACAGTGTCACTGTGGCACAGCGCACAGGCGAAGCTTAAATGGAAGGGAGTCATAACGAACATGACGCCCTTGTGGGACACCAGGGCGCTTGGCAGCCTGAGGCAATCCAAAGGATTTGACGCATGGGACACCATAGGGATCTCAACAGTCGGTGACATGTGGGCGGCGGGTGGGGTGATCCCATTCACGCAACTGCAACAGACGTATCAACTAGGCCCCACTGAAACATATCGCTATATCCAAATCCGGCACGCACTCATGGCAGTAATACCAGCGGGGACTGTAATACCGGAATCTTCGCCGCTGGAAGATAGACTGCTGACAGATTTTATGCACACGGGCGCCACCTCACTCACATACCGCTACAGGAACTTCACTGGCTGCCGGTCCATTTACGCGTGCATTACAAAGCAGCTTGTATCGTGTTCAGGGGTATTCATGGCCTTGGCCCGGTCTCTTTGCGGAAGATGTTCGCTTGGTACATTCCACCTCGAGCCTTACGCTCCTCCTCATCCAGGTCACTCATAGTTCCGCGCTTCCAGAGAGTGAGGATGGGCGGCCGATCCTTTAGAGTAGCGGCGGCTAAACTCTGGAACTCCTTCCCGATATCTCTAAGGAGTCTTGAGGATCTCTCAGCCTTTATGAAGGCGCTAAAAACCTATCTCTTCCCCAGGATAGGCTAAGCTGCTGCATATTTGTTGGTTCATGGTTCGAAGCGCCAGGATGCCCTTGGGGTGACAGGTCTGCGCTCTACAAATATACCACAAATACAAAAATACAAATACAAATATTGCATAACCTGCCGGACCCCTTACTTAAATTGCGAGAAAAGTGGGTGGGTGAGTTGGGGGACATGGATGACACTGAATGGAATGAGGCACTGGCCTCCCCCAGAGAGGCGGGCATCTCGGCGAGATTCCGTCTGGTCCAACTAAAGGTCCTCCACCGCATATACTTCACTAGGACAACCCTATACAAACTACACCGAACTGATAGCCCGAACTGTCTGAGGGGATGTGGTGGGGAGGGTACCTTCTTACACACACTCTGGGAGTGCCCGCAAATTGCAGACTACTGGAGGCGCATAGTGCGCACCATCGCGCAGACGCTTGCCACGACACTGGTGCCGGACCCCCGTATGGCCCTGCTGCACATATGGGGCCCGACGGACGTCACACGCCAGGGGAGGGTGTGGACGACGGTGGGTTGCATGGTGGCGAAGCGGGATGTAGCACAAAAATGGGGGGGGGGCGGGGACACCTACACTAGATCAATGGTGCAAGAACATGGATATGATTATGGTAACTGAAAGGGCGATATACAAAAAGAGGGCTAACCCACGCAAATGGAATTCGGTATGGACACCCTGGAATAAATACCGGGGAGACATTTGTGACCCTCTAACAGACGATGAAGGGGATAGCTCAGATGGGGAGGACTCGGATGACTGAAGGTGGTGAATGTGCGTAGTGAGGGGCTCTTTGGCACCCTGAAAGGCAGGGCAGTCTACTGACCGACAGCACTTACACTCGGAACACACACGAACGATAGAGCGGAAATGCAGGTGAACAGGTTGTATGTATGGGACAGACTGATGGGTTGTATCCCACTATATTGTATCGTAAGTTTTAAGTTGTTTTATAAAATACAAAAGTGAGAGTTATTAATTCGGGCTACTGATACTTCTTTGGCTGTATAGAATGATCCCATACAATTGCTGCCGGACCGCTGGTTGTCGGCTGAATAGCTGTGTGTCATAATGTACGAATATGAATAGAAGTGGAGCCGGCCTCCGGGTTGTAGGCGAAGTGCTTGTAATGATGTCAAAGGTTAATAAAACTCTTACGAACCAAAAAAAATAAATAAAAAATAAAAAAAAATGGCTGAAATATCGGAATAGAAAATGCTTAGAGTAGTTTAGTCTGACAAATGAAGATTAGAGGAGAGCAAAACAGCTAGCAGCGATTGTTGATTACCACGTAGAGATAATGTGGACTAAAGAACAGACAGTACACGTCAAGATAGTGACTGAATATGATGCACACAATTAAAAATAACATACCCAGGCAGTGTGGAACATTGGCAATGTAAGGCAAGGAGTTCACAAAAAGGTTATATTAAAAAACATGAGATTCTAATGATTACGACAATTATTAAAAACAAAATCAATAGCTTTCAATGGTACATTTGAAAATCATATGTTGAACAATAAAAGAATGTGAAAGATGGTAGCTGAATATGATGCACAAACAGAGCAGGCTGAGCTGGCAGATGAGGAGATCAGAGACAGCGTGTTCACATTGTGCCTGAACAGAGAGCACGCCGAGATAGAGGATGAATAAACAAGACGGGGCGGGGGCTACTCCCCAGTGAGACATTACCTATATTACCTATACAGCACAAGAAAAGGCATTTGGCAGTAACAGAAGGACATTTTTACACATCGTTCGGCTTCTGACTGTCAGAATATCGAGGTTTACTGGCAGTCTAGAGACTTCATGACCCACATACGAACACAACAAAGGGATTCAAACCGAGGAATGCAGACAATTACAACGGATTTTAACTGCAATTATTACTTCTGCTGGTTCTTGTTGAATAGCTACCGGAAAGGAAGGAACCTAAGACGCGGGGGCATAGGTCATATTGATAGAGCAAGATTTCGCATCGCGACTTGCTCGAGTCAAGAACCTCGAAAATCTATTATAATCTCGTAACTTCAATTGTTTGTTTTACTAATTTTATGTATTTTGAATGTGCGTGGGTATCAGAGATGCTTGCTTATGTGTTTTACTAATACGATTAATTCGTGTCCCTAAAATGGCCGCTGCTTGACTTTCCTCTTCTGCGCATGCGTCAGTCACACTCACGTGACTACACGTAGAGATAGTTTTGGAGGGAAAGGGTGCGCATGCGTAATAGCCACAAGATGGCATTTCCCTATATTAACGTGGTGAAGCTTGTGCTGTTGCTCTCGTGTCGTTATATATTGCACTAATATTAAATTGCATAGTATATTTTTATGATGATAAAACGTGAAGTACGAAAATATGACATATAATGCCTTCGTTTATTTCCATGTATTAATTTGTTTTCGCTTACTTTTCATGTATCCTCGGCACTGAGGGGTGATGGGGCTGGGGAGTCCATCTTGGAGGGCACTACTGCGCCAAATCAGTCGATGGTGCGGTGGCATTGAAACCAAGCCAAAGAAGGTTGATGCCAGAGCCTGCATGGGAAGATGCACCTTCACCCAGCGAGAAAGCCTAACTTGTACCCTATTTGAATACATTGTATATCTTTCCATTGTATTCCCTGCGACTTCTCGTGGGAACCCAAAATCTTGCTAGGCGGCACCTTAGGATGCAAAGTAGGCCTTAGAATAGTCTGTTCTGATTGGTGTGTTAACCAAATCCTACCTTAGGACCAATCGAAATTGGGGATTCTGACACTTTGCAACATTGGGGGGGTGGTACCCTGTCCCAAAACAGTATATCTAGCCTAGGTTTAGCTAGAGAAATTGTCTGACTTGTCTGAATAGCTGACCTGTCACTGACCCAACGCACTCAATAGGTGACTTGATACAGAGGTGCTGCGGAGCTCTCTGTCCGAAATTTGACCATAGACTCTGAAGGTTTTACTGAACCTTAAGTGCTGGCGGAGCACTTTGCTTGGGAATTCGCTGACCCAATCGGGGTCCTGACTGATAGCTGCAGAGAGGGTGGAGCGCAGGCGTTGCTTCCGAACTGCGGGTGCTGGTCCTGTCCTGGTGGTCCTGTCCTGATCCGAATCTGGGTTTCCTGTCCGGTCCTGGGGTGTCCATTCTGCACCTGCTGTCCCACTGAGGGTTATCGTTCCTTGAGAGTTTTTTCCTGTCCTTAACTGACCCGTGGCCAGGGTTGGTTTTCACACCAGTCTAGGTAAATATCGCTCTGAGTTCTTAAACTGCACCTTCCTATTTTTCTGTCTTTGCTTCAATAAAGACATACCCTTTGCATATGTTAATTTTCCATGTTTTTCTCTGCAAATCATTGCATCTCATTAAAGTCATTTACAGTTTGCATTTCATAGCATGTTCCTATGTTCCCCTGTCTTTTTAGTATAAATCTTTCCATACTGTTTATGAATTAAATATGTTTTACAAATTTCTCTTAAATACTGAATCAAAGTAATAACGTTAGAATTATAGCGTGTTGCAATTTTTACCCTTCCATAGAGGTATAGGTTTCCCTAGTGTCTTTTCTCTCGAAATATGACCTAATGATAAAATCCTAAAACGTGCATAAAATTCCTAGCATTTAGTACCCTCCCTCGAATTTCCTTTCCGTTATTTCGGGATTTTCCCTCATTATAGGGTTAGATGGTTACCTGTATACTCTTCCTATATGGTTATGTGCTCTTCGTTATTTTGATTATCGATTGCCTCATTACTATAAACTGTATGATTGCAGAATCTGAAATCTAAGATAAACTTTTAAAACTTCTCTGTTGTCTGTGGTCATTTCATGAAATAAAGTACAATAAAGTTGGGGTTTGTATTTTGCTGCCTTTCCTTTTACAGCTAGCTCCCTGACCCATCGTGGTCATAGGTACCCATAACGGTGGATGGTAAGTTGGGTACACTGGAAATAAATAAGAAAGGGAACTCACAATTATTGGTAGTAGATTGTGTGGTCATCTGATCAATGTATATGATAAAGTAAAGTATATGGGCCCGAAGCCAGAAGTGGCGAAATTATTGGTCGGGTGACCCGCGATCTCTAGCAGTAATTTTCTGGTAGCATCGAGGATGGTTAGGGAATAGCTAAAGGTTAGGTAGGACTAGTTAGTCTGGCTAAGTCGGATGCTGCTATAAGAGTAGGCGCTTCAAGAGAATTGATCACTCACTTGAAAATTGTTTACTTTGAAAAATTATGAAATGTTTTAAAATTGTTATTCTTGTTATTATACTGGTATATGTATTAATCCATTCGTACGTAAAACATCTTGCATGTTGTTAAGGAATCCCCGGGGAATTGAATAGCGAGTGGTGAATAGAATCCACTTGGTTTGAGGTCATTTGCTCTAAGGAAAGTTGGTGCAGGTTAGGCAGAACTGGAAACACTAACTAGGGTTTTTCTGAATGTATGATTGAATAAATGTTAGTAACGAGGTTCATTGGCAAAATTCCTACTGTGGCATAACCTAGTGAGGGTCACACCGGAAGAGTAGCAGGTTTATCGGAGCTTGAGTGAAAGCAAAAGGGCTCGCTGGTGAAACTTTAGGCTCGGATATATCCCAGAAAGGTGGATGAGTCTAAGGAAGTAGCAGGTGCCCCAATGCTAGTGTGAAGGGTAGGCAGAAGAGATCTACTCGTAGTGAGTGAAAAGTAAATGGAAGTAGTTTACTTGCAGTGAAAATTTCTTTCCTGTCTAGACACTTGAGCACAGTGGCGAATGTGTATTCGTTGTTAAATAACCAAGCACTAAGCACTTTTAGAAAGAAAGTTTCCGTTACCTTGTGAAGGAGGGAGTCAGTCACGAAGCTGCTCTGACGTCACTCCGTGCCGCGCTGGGATTGGTAGGCGTAGCGAGCTGGTAGCAGAGCTGAAAATTGTAAAGGAGGGGCGAGCGCCGGAGCGTGGGAACTGTCTCGCGCACCCATCGGTCGAATTATTTGAACTCGTGCATTTCATTGGTCGCACGAAAATAATAGACGCACTCGGATTGGAAGTGATTTTGTAAACAAATCACTCGTAAAAAATTTGTATGTGGCATTCGTATAGACCGCATACCAGACCTGATCCACGGCATATGGGATTTGAGAACGATCAGTGGAAAGGCGTTAAAAACGACATTATGTACGGAACTAAGAGAAAAGTGTCTCTTGTAAACAAAGTGAAGAATTATTTCAAAAAGGACAAGCCGATTAAAACTAGAGAAGGTGTTGTCATACCACAACCCAACACTCCCGCATCTTTCATGATGTTCGATAAAGGGTACAACACGTGTATGGTTGGGAAATTGGGTGGAATACACGAAAGATGACGGAGTATTGGCTTTTCCGTTAGATGGAACATTTAACAGCAGAATTCTATTCAATTTGAGAACCCAAATGAATGATTTACATCCCAGACCTAGATTAACGCAGTATGAAGCGCTAGAGGAATGGGAAATCGAGGCTTTCGAAAGGGATAAGCCACGGATGGATAAAGGGTTAACTACATTTTATCCAAAATTGAAGCAGGAAGCACGAGCTAAAAAGATGAAACAGTGGAGGCAGAACATGATAGTGGAGGGATTGTTCCCCATGATGCCAGCAGATGATCCTTCTGGGGGAAAGAAACGGTTGGAAAAATCTAAACATTGGGTACCCATCGGAGAGTCGGATGATGAATTATTAGATGACATGTGTATGAGAAGTCCGCCTCCTTATAATGAAAGACATCGACCTTCCAGTGCAGGAGATATTTCCCGAAGACTTCCTCCCCAGGAAGAAGTTAGGTCCGCAAGTGTAGGAGGGGGTTACCAAATACCTCCCTATACCGAAAGTCTAGGACCAGTAGATACCAGAAACATTTACCCCAGAATGTCAGCTAGTGGGGAGACAGGATATTCCCGTGAAGGAGATTTTTGTTCTCGACCTCCCTACGGAGGCGAGATAAGACCCTCAAGTTCAGGAATGCCGTTATTACAGCCACAGTATGAGGAAGAACAAAGATCCCTAGGAACAGGAAGTTTGTTCCCAAGACCAAATTATGGTGAAGGACCTAGTGAGACTCATCCCACTGCCCCAAGTTATGCTCCCACACTGACCCCGCAGGTGTTACATGACAAATCCATAGAGAGATTACTGGAAGAAAAGGAGCGGGAGGTTCTAGCAAAACAGAGAGCTGAGATCATTCAGAAAATGTCCCAGTTAAATACCAGTCCTGAAGCATTGACAATCCCAGTAACAATCGGACCCGTGGTTTCATTGTACGGGGATCGGCATGAAAGTCCAAAACCTCCAGTCATTATTCCCGTCATAGCACAGCCCAGATCAGAACCCTTAATTGTAGATGAACAGACGAGTGAGTGTGAATCTGAGGTCTCACTGATGGATCTGCCCATTAGAAATACAGGGAAAAGGATGCAGAAAAGACAATCCTTTCAATGCGAGGGAGATTCAAATGGAATCGACTTCGGGTACTAGAAGTGTCACTTTGGTCACACCAGAGGAAATCGAAAGATGGAGTCAAGAATTAGAGAAACAAACTTTGCAAACGAAACCTTTAGACCTCTACAAACTGAGAGTAGAAATCGAAGAATTAATGGCAGGAAACGTAGGATTAGACAGATTAAATACCTACTCTGAAGAAGAGCTGTTGTTTATGTGCAAAAGTCTTACCCGCAATGTCCGAGTACTTCATGAAAAATTGACAGATACTGCTGCTAGTATGGGAATAGACATTTCAAAATCGAAATTCTTGCAGAAACCATACCGAGCAGAATTTTCAGACAAAGATTTGGAAAACCTGAATATATCAGGGAAAAAGGCGCAGGTCAAGGAACTATTGACAGTGTTGCAGAAATGGGGAGAAGTAGAAAAATGGAAAGCCAGATGGGCTAGAAAAAAGGATGAGGCCAGGTCTAAGCAGGTAACCCCAGAATTCGTTTTGAAAGAAGCAGACAAACCAGAACAGTTATGCCCTATGCGCGAAGTGCCAGGGGGAAAATATGTACACGTTCCATGGTCCCGACAGGATATTGTGTCCTTTACCAATGACTTCCCGAAATTGCGAGAAAAGCCAGTCGATTGGTACCGGCAGGTAGAAAGATTTGTAAAAGTGCTTGTGGAAGGACCTGGATGGATTCTTCGACATAGTGGTCCCTGTAGATCTGTGGACTGAGTGTAAGATAGCCATAGCCTGGCCTAGTGAGGAATACCCGAGAGATGACAAAACAGGGGAACCATCGAAGGAAGTGATGAGGAAGTATGAACAAGTAATTCAACATTTGAAAATAAAAGTACCTGCAAAGGAAACTGATTGGACCAAGATAGATAGAACCACGCAGGAAAGGGACGAGACTGTGCATTCCTTTTATGAAAGGCTGTTGCAGGTATTTAAAACATACAGTGGTATAGATAACATCGAGATGAAGGACATGACCCACTTCATTTACAGGTTTGTAAACGGTTTAAGACCAGAAATTTGTCAGTGGATAAAGGATAATAAAATCTGTTGGCATACCAAAAAGATGGATGAGGTCCTACGGTACGCAAAGTACTGTGAGGACGAAATGGCAGAAAAGAAAAAGGCCCTGAAGGAGAAGGTGATGTGGGCCCAAGTAAAGCTCGCAGAACAGCAGGAAAAGCAATTGAGTAAGTTAAACAAAACTACTCAGAACCAAGGCCCTGGGGGTGGGGGTGGAGGAAAACCCCGAGCTAAAATGAGTAGAGAGGAAGCTAAAAAGAAATTTCCCTGCCACCAGTGCGGAGAAATTGGACATTGGAGAGACGAGTGTCCCTATTTACAGTCTGATAATGCCCAAACACCTGATTTAATTCCACATACGCAGAATGAAAAACAAAGAAAGACCCAGCAGCAGGTAAAAACGATTCAAGTGCCCCGAGCGCCAAAACCTATTTTTAAAGGGAAGTCACCACAGGGTGATGATGTAGAAATCTGGGGAGGCAATGAGGATAGAAATACAGCAACTTCGCAGTATTTGTTGAACGACACCTTTTTCTGTGATGACCAGTACTGACGGGGCCTGAGAGGGGAGGACGAGGAGTGCGTACTTAGCGCCTCTTTGCCGGTAGACCAGTCAGGGCCATACATTGAAGGAAAGGTTGATGGAAATGATGTCACCTTTCTATTGGACACTGGTGCTACCCGTTCTACTGTGAGAACAGTGGACGTTCCAAACCTACCCCTCTCGGGAGAAGCAATCCAAGTAGTAGGAGTATCTAATCAATTGATTAGTACACCTGTTACCGAACCCATGGAGCTCTCAATTGGAAATTTTAAACAAATGCACAGATTTGTTGTCTGCGATACCAGTCCGGTAAATTTACTGGGACGTGATTTGCTGTGCAAAATGAATTGTACCATCTTTTGCACACCAAAGGGCGTCGAAATTCAAACCCCAGATGAGGATGGTATTTATAAGCTAATGTTAATTAGACCTGACTCAGAAATAAAACGAATGACTATACAGGACTTACCTGAAGAACTCCAGCAGACAGTGAAACAAGAAGTGTGGGACTTTACAGGAAAGGATGTGGGATTAATGAAAAACATAGACCCCATACAAATAGCCATGAGGGAAAATGCAGTATACCCCAATACCAAGCCTTACAGAATGAGTGCAGAAGTGAGAGCAGGTGTTGCCATTGAAATACAGAAATTGCTAGAAGCAAACATCATACAGGAAGTAATGAGTAGCCCGTGCAACTCACCCATTATGGGCATCAAAAAGCCTAATGGCAAGTACAGAGTAGTGCAGGACCTGAGAAAGGTAAACAAGATAGTGGTCCCTTGCTGCCCTATTGTCCCGAACCCAGCAGTGATTCTGTATCAGATCCCCTGGGATGCTGAATGGTTCACTGTGATAGACCTATGTCATGCTTTCTTTTCGATCCCATTGCATCCAGATAGCAAATTTCTTTTCTCATTTGCTTTCAACAGTAACGTGTATTTTGAAACAGGGTCCCCCAGGGGTACACAGAAAGCCCCTCTATCTTTAATCAGATCTTGAAAAAATGCCTTGAAACTTTAGTCTTACCTGGAAAATCTGTTTTGGTACAGTACATTGACGACCTATTGGTGGCGTCTAAAAGCCATAGGGATTGCGTGGTTGACACCATTGCCCTACTGAATCACCTGAGTGAAAAGGGACATAAAGTGGCCCCTGAGAAATTACAGTTCTGTTCGAAATCAGTGAAATATCTGGGACACCAGATAGAAAAAGGTATCAGAAAAGTCACATCAGAGAGAGTCAGAATAATTCAAAATATGCAGTTACCCCGTACTCAGAAAGAAATCAGAATGTTCCTCAGAGTTGTAGGTTACTGCAGGCAATGGATTGTGGGATTCGCAGTCCTTGCAAAGCCTTTGATACAAATGACAAAGAAAGGAGCAAAGGACCCAGTTGAATGGAATGACGAGAGCTTAACAGCTTTCACACAGTTGCGAAATTGCCTGTGTACAGCCCCTGCTCTGGGAATGCCTGACTACTCCAAGGAGTTTGGCTTATTCTGTGACACTCGTGACAATTGTGCATTGTCAGTCCTGACTCAGGAGCATGGTTTGACCAGAAGGCCTGTGGCATATTTTTCTGCCACTTTGGATCCAGTGGCTGCTGGACTACCTGGATGTCTAAAAGCAGTAGCTGCAACTTGCACCAATTTAGAACAAAGTGAGTCTATTATTATGGGACATCCTGTAACTGTATATGTTCCACATGCAGTTGTGATCCTATTGACTCGTACAAAAACTCAGTATCTCACCCCTAGTCGGCTGACTAAATATGAGAGGATTCTCATGGGTGCCGCAAATATAGTCATTACCCGATGTAACATTTTAAACCCTGCCACTCTACTCCGACTCAATGGTAATGGAAGATAAGGGAGATCATGAGCATGACTGCATTGACCTGACAGAGTTTAGTACTAAACCCCGCCCAGACATTAAAGAAACTCCTTTGCCTGTACATGATGAGGAATGGTTCGTGGATGGTTCATGCCTAAGTCATGAACTCGGAGGCCTAAGTGCTGTCTATGCTGTGGTCACGTTAAACAAAATTGAAGAAGCATCTTATCTATTTGGAGTAAAGTCTGCACAAGTAGCCGAATTGATTGCCCTGATAAGAGCTTGCAAATTGGGAAAAGACAAAAAAGTAACAGTGTATACTGATAGTCAGTACTGTTACGGGGTTGTGCATGACTTTGGCCAATTATGGCTACAAAGAGAATTCCTGACTTCCTCAGGTACCCCCATTCGGAATGGAAAAGTTGTCCAAGACCTTTTAGAGGCAATCCAATTACCAAAAGAATTGGCAGTGGTCAAATGTGTTGCTCATAAGAAGGGCCTTGACCCTGTATCTTTGGGAAATGATTTTGCTGATCGGGTGGCAAAAAATGTGCTATGGAACAAATGAGAATAAATCCCAGGCGGGGTGGGGTTGGAAACAGCTGCCAACTTAGAATGTTTGAAGAAGTGCCTACATGGGATGAAGTGAGAGAATGGCAGCATGTGACGCCCTGGGAAGAGAAAGAGAAATGGAAAGAACAAGGTTGTAAACCGAGACGTGAGGATGGTGTCATTGTGGGCCCAAATGGTATGCCTGTGTTACCCAGACACCTGCTTGCCCCAATGGCTCGATTGATACATGAGGGATCACACATTGGGAGGGACGCCATGGTTCTGGTATTTCAACAGACTTGGTACAACAAGAAATTCAGGAAAGTAGCAGAATCTCTCTGCCAGAGGTGCTTGACCTGTCAGCAGTTCAACGCTGGCAAAAGAACAGTAGTTGAACTGATGAAAATTGGGAGATCAGGGTGTCCCTTTGTGAGAATACAAATTGATTTCATTACCATGCCTCGTTGTGAGGGAAAAAGGTATGTCCTTGTCATTGTCTGCCTATTTTCAAAGTGGGTGGAAGCTTACCCTGCCACACAGAATGACGCCATAACAGTAGCTAAGCTCCTACTAAAAGAATTGATACCTAGATTCGGGGTTCCAGTCTTTATTGACTCAGATAGAGGCGGACATTTTCAGAATGAAATTTTGGCCCAGCTTTGCAAAGCATTCGGGATCACACAAAAGCTGCACTGTGCATATCATCCAGAGGCTTCTGGGGTGGTAGAACAAATAAATGGCACTATAAAAAAATAGATTGGCAAAAATGTGTGATTCTAATGGCTTGAACTGGATAAATGCCTTGCCTCTTGTTCTGATGGGACTCAGAAGCATTCCAGATCGAAGAACAGGCCTGAGCCCCCATGAGATATTGATGGGAAGAGTGATGAGACAAGCGTGGGTACCAGGATACAAACTGTTAAGCATTTCTGATGATTTGGTACTTGAATACTGCAAGCAACTGGGTGACCAAGTGCGTTCTATCTCTCGTCAGATTGGGGCAGACGCCGTCGCCAACCCGACAACCCCAGTTCACAAAAGCCAAGGTGGGAAAAAAAGCGCCAAGTAATCCTGGTAACAACGACCGCTGTGAAGTGTGCAGGCGTGCCCAAGTGGATCCATGCCAGCCATACCCAGAAGGTGATACCCGACGAGGAACCTGGAGCCGAAGGTTGTCCAGCTGAGGGGTCTACAGACGTTGGTCCTGAAGTAGATGATATCAGACGGCCGAGCACCAGTCCCGTTGAGGGTCCTGTAAGCGTTGGTCCAGAGGTAGCCGATGACGTATGGCCAAGCACTAGTACTGCTGAGGATCGCACAGATGTTGGTCCGAAAGTAGCTGATGACGAGCTGCAGAGGATTTGGCCAGAAGATTGGATACCCATAATCGACCTTCCTGGAGACCCACTCAGAACAAGAGAGCGAATAAGAGAAGACAGAGTGGAATAGAGAGGTCGAGCAAGGCACAGGCGAAGACCCTCAGATCATTGAGATTCACATCAAATCTGAGGACGAAGAAGAAGGTCAGACAGGGACAGAACAAGTGATCGATACTCCTCCACTGACTCCTGATATCGAAAAGGGACAGACTAGACATAGTGTAATAGTTCGAGCAGAAGAAAATCAAGGGATCGAAGTGCTCGAGCAGGATCAGGCAGAACTAGGAGAACATGTTCAGGACATAGAAACAGAGACATTTGAAAGCGAAACGCAAAATATACCTGAACAAGGCCAGCTTAGTAACCAGGCAGAAGAAATAGATACAAGACCTGGGACTAGTCAGACAGAAAGGGAGAAGGCAGAAATCGAAGTGCCACAAACAAGTGAAAATAAAAGGACATTAGAAAAAAAGACAAATAACAGTGCCAGCTAAAAGACTCAAGAAAAAGAAGCACATTGAGCCAAGGTATATTAAGAGACTAAAATTAAGAATAAAAACAGTCCAAGAGAAGCTTGCAGACATAAGAAGAAGTCCCCGAATTGCAGAAATACCTGAAGATAGCTCCAAGAGAAGGAGTGAAAGAATAAAAAGACAAAACGAAAAATACAAGGATCCGGAGTGGACCTACTTAATCTTGGAAAACTTTGAGGATCTTGATATTACTGACGAAAGCGACGGAGAACAGATTACTGATTACTCTGCAGAGGAAGAGGAAGAACCGCCGTGAAATTGCTCAGCAATAAAAATACCTGGGAAAAGCTACAAAGAGGGGTTAAAATTTTCTTCTGAGCCAAAATGTCTAATACAAACGTGAGTGGTAGACCTAGCCGCAGTTGTTGCAAAACCTGCTGCAAGGTGTGTATATGTAGTATAGTTATAGTTATATTAGTTTGGATAGGATTAACAGTTTTCATTCCGTTTATGGTTAGCAAAAATACTAATATTGACCCTACTCAGATTACCGACACTGAAGAACTGACAACACGAAGTGTAGAAAGACGTGAAAAAGCACTCAGACAGACAAAACGAGACTTAGAAGCATCAGATGAGGAAGGACTACATTACCACGGAGTTAGAAACCAGACACTTAAATGTTTTCGCAAACCTGTTAGTGCATTATGTAGAAACTATGGAAATAGAAGATTGCTATGTCTGCATGAAACTACCTACTTCTGTGGCTGAAGGCGTGACATATCATCATCTACCTCTGACCTATGGAATCTCCTGTAGTATTTTAGCAAGCTTATTTTACAAAAGAGGACCGTTACAGTACTATTACTCTAACAATGACGTGATCTTTTCTGAACTTCCCATACGTGGAAATCTGAATCCTGTACATACCAAAAGTGACGTTACACGTTATATGGGAGAATATTTTCTGACTATAGGTACAATAGATTTAAATGAAGCACACAGAGACAACTTGACCTGTTCATTACATGAACAAGAAAAGATATTTTTGAACATGGCAGAGAAGAGAAGGGAGAGTTTCCAAAGGAAGGCAAATGACAAAAGGCAGAAAACACCTAAATGGGCTGAGAACATGGAAAGCATCTCAAATGGCGGGGCAGGGCCTGCTTTGTTGCTGGATTTCGAGAAGAAAGGGAAACTCTGTCTTCATCGTGAGAAGACTGATTATTATAATAACATTTTCATTGGTTCCAGTCAATGTGAGCACAATTACAAGGTAATTGGAGGTTGGGGATTCAAAAATGGGTCAGAGCCTGTGTTTCCTGGAATTTATTATATATGTGGAGACAAGGCTTATTTCAAATTGCCGGATCACTGGTATGGAAGCTGCTACTTTGGCATTGTTTTCCCGAGAATATACCATGTGAATGAAATTGCTGGAAGCAGTGAAAACACTAATGGCTTAGTGCGTAGCAAAAGAGAAAGCGTAGGTGAAATAATGGGTAGTATTTTTAGTGCACTGATACCTGGAGTGGGAGTGGTTCTGAACACTCACAGAATTTGCAAATTGTCCACAATAGTGGATGTGTTGTCTACTGACACGGCTCATGGATTTCTGCTGGTCAATACCGAAATGGTTGCGATCAGATCAATGGTTTTGCAGAACAGACTTGCTCTTGACACCTTATTAGCAAAAGAGGGCGGAGTCTGCCGGATGTTGAAGGCGCAACATTGTTGCACTTACATTCCGGACAAAAGCGTACAGCTCAAAAGATATGTGAAAAACATTACTAATTTGGAAAGGGAACTCAAACCACTCGAGGTTGACAGTGCCTGGAAGAGACTGGTTGATGGTCTCTCCAATGTAGGTCATTGGTTTGCTAGTTTAGGTAAAGGCTTACTACTTAAGGTACTGATGCCAATTGGAGTGATAGGTCTTATCCTATTTCTCATATTCGTCTGTTGCAAATGTCGCAAACACACAAAGAAATACCAAGTGAATGCGAGAGGAGTGAAACGGAGTGCGGATGAACTTGAATTGGAAGAAATTAATAATCAGATTTATAAAAAGGTGAAAAATTCTCACCCTACCAAAACTGAGAAAGAAAAACTGAACCGACTGTTGGAAGAGATAGAAATGTACAAGATGTGAAAGAAAGTTGGCATCTGGTTCCATTTTTTTGTGATGATAGTAAATATCATCAAAGAGGGGATTAATAGAGCAAGATTTCGCATCGCGACTTGCTCGAGTCAAGAACCTCGAAAATCTATTATAATCTCGTAACTTCAAGTGTTTGTTTTACTAATTTTATGTATTTTGAATGTGCGTGGGTATCATAGAGATGCTTGCTTATGTGTTTTACTAATACGATTAATTCTTGTCCCTAAAATGGCCGCTGCTTGACTTTCCTCTTCTGCGCATGCGTCAGTCACACTCACGTGACTACACGTAGAGATAGTTTTGGAGGGAAAGGGTGCGCATGCGTAATAGCCACAAGATGGTATTTCCCTATATTAACGTGGTGAAGCTTGTGCTGTTGCTCTCGTGTCGTTATATATTGCACTAATATTAAATTGCATAGTATATTTTTATGATGATAAAACGTGAAGTACGAAAATATGACATATAATGCCTTCGTTTATTTCCATGTATTAATTTGTTTTCGCTTACTTTTCATGTATCCTCGGCACTGAGGGGTGATGGGGCTGGGGAGTCCATCTTGGAGGGCACTACTGCGCCGAATCAGTCGATGGTGCGGTGGCATTGAAACCAAGCCAAAGAAGGTTGATGCCAGAGCCTGCATGGGAAGATGCACCTTCACCCAGCGAGAAAGCCTAACTTGTACCCTATTTGAATACATTGTATATCTTTCCATTGTATTCCCTGCGACTTCTCGTGGGAACCCAAAATCTTGCTAGGCGGCACCTTAGGATGCAAAGTAGGCCTTAGAATAGTCTGTTCTGATTGGTGTGTTAACCAAATCCTACCTTAGGACCAATCGAAATTGGGGATTCTGACACTTTGCAACATTTGGGGGGTGGTACCCTGTCCCAAAACAGTATATCTAGCCTAGGTTTAGCTAGAGAAATTGTCCGACTTGTCTGAATAGCTGACCTGTCACTGACCCAACGCACTCAATAGGTGACTTGATACAGAGGTGCTGCGGAGCTCTCTGTCCGAAATTTGACCATAGACTCTGAAGGTTTTACTGAACCTTAAGTGCTGGCGGAGCACTTTGCTGGGGAATTCGCTGACCCAATCGGGGTCCTGACTGATAGCTGCAGAGAGGGTGGAGCGCAGGCGTTGCTTCCGAACTGCGGGTGCTGGTCGTGTCCTGGTGGTCCTGTCCTGATCCGAATCTGGGTTTCCTGTCCGGTCCTGGGGTGTCCATTCTGCACCTGCTGTCCCACTGAGGGTTATCGTTCCTTGAGGGGTTTTCCTGTCCTTAACTGACCCGTGGCCAGGGTTGGTTTTCACACCAGTCTAGGTAAATATCGCTCTGAGTTCTTAAACTGCACCTTCCTATTTTTCTGTCTTTGCTTCAATAAAGACATACCCTTTGCATATGTTAATTTTCCATGTTTTTCTCTGCAAATCATTGCATCTCATTAAAGTCATTTACAGTTTGCATTTCATAGCATGTTCCTATGTTCCCCTGTCTTTTTAGTATAAATCTTTCCATACTGTTTATGAATTAAATATGTTTTACAAATTTCTCTTAAATACTGAATCAAAGTAATAACGTTAGAATTATAGCGTGTTGCAATTTTTACCCTTCCATAGAGGTATAGGTTTCCCTAGTGTCTTTTCTCTCGAAATATGACCTAATGATAAAATCCTAAAACGTGCATAAAATTCCTAGCATTTAGTACCCTCCCTCGAATTTCCTTTCCGTTATTTCGGGATTTTCCCTCATTATAGGGTTAGATGGTTACCTGTATACTCTTCCTATATGGTTATGTGCTCTTCGTTATTTTGATTATCGATTGACTCATTACTATAAACTGTATGATTGCATAATCTGAAATCTAAGATAAACTTTTAAAACTTCTCAGTTGTCCGTGGTCATTTCATGAAATAAAGTACAATAAAGTTGGGGTTTGTATTTTGCTGGCTTTCCTTTTACAGCTAGCTCCCTGACCCATCGTGGTCATAGGTACCCATAACGGTGGATGGTAACTTGGGTACACTGGAAATAAATAAGAAAGGGAACTCACAATTATTGGTAGTAGATTGTGTGGTCATCTGATCAATGTATATGATAAAGTAAAGTATATGGGCCCGAAGCCAGAAGTGGCGAAATTATTGGTCGGGTGACCCGCGATCTCTAGCAATATATCCAGACAGGGAGCACTATTCGGAGCAGTTGAAATTGATAAAGGACGTGCTTAAATAATCGTCACAACATAAGCCTAAAGCATCAAAATAATTAGCGCCAACCCCGGAGGATATTCTGGTACATTTCGGGGTACTACTAAAATATATTTTATTTGTGTGATAAGTCAGAGCCTATTAAATATCTTAAATGACCATTTTATTTTTGTTGTTGTGTCATTTGCGGCATGTCCCACTTTATCTTCATATGTTTGAAGCTAAAGCGCGCTGTGCTGCGACTGCTAGAAAAGTAAACAAATAGAAAAGAAAGGCAGTGGCCACCATGTTTAAAGGTAAAGCAGACGTAAAAGCTGCATAGCTTGCAACGATGTAATGGCAGCCTCCCCATTGTTTCTATTTATTTACTTTTGTAGCATTCGCGGTACGCCGTGCTTTAGCTTTAAACGTGCGAGGCTAAAGCGCTGCGTTCCACCTCTGCAAAAAAAAGTAAATAAATAGAAAAGAAAGACCAGTGAAGGAAATCCAAAATAACAACAAGCAGGAGCGAGGAGTACAAGGCAGCTGCAACCCAAAGAGAGGTCTGTCGGGGATTGCGTAGCTGTGGTGTCAAACTCCAGTTACGACAAAAAAGTAATTACGGTGAAAATAAAACCTAACAAGTAGGGCCAGTCCTTAGGGGAGGTTTCAACAGTAGAAAAGGAGGGACTAAGGATGGACTACTAAATATATGAATCACATAAAAATATGCATTTCCAAAAGAGTCAAAGGAGCCAATTAACAAGCATTAAAAATGCAATAGGTCTCGCCTTTGATTAAGTTAAAGACATTTGCTTTCCTATACAATACCATTAGCAAAGCAAATGGCTTTAACTAAATCAAAGGCGAGACCTATTGCATTTTCAATGTTTTTTTGTATGGTCACTGTTTATTATAACATTTAATAAACTATTTTTAACTAGGAAGCAATGTCATAACTATCACCAAAGGTTCTGTTATGACATCCTCAAGGAATGCAAGCTGGTTAGCAAATTTTAAGTTGTTCATTTTCATGGTAGAGTTGTTTGCTGGTAGCAGTAACGGATTTGCCAATGCGATGTTGAGGGTTAAGTTAATGGACATACGGAGCCTTGAAACTTGCATGGAAGTCGAAGATCAGCGATGGGTTTAAACTATGGGATACATAGACATGGAAACCTTAAGGGGGAAATCGTGGAAACAAGCAGTAAAAGATGATAAGGAGTTGTCAAACATTAGCATATGGATCAGAGAAGAGTGGCCCAAACGTTGTGATGTTTGAAGTACAGCTATTTTAAAGACAAACAGTGAAGGCAAGTGGGGAATAAGAAGTTGAGCAAAATGAATGCCACCACGTTGCTTGAAGGACAAGATTGTCCAATCTGCTCATCAAGGTCAGGTGGGACAAAGCCAAAAATAGGATCAGGGAGTAATTTTGATGGGCGCTGATGGATAAAGAAATAGAGAGGGTGGTAAAAGAATGTCACTTGTTTGATAACAATGACAAGAGACATAAAACTACTGCGCTGCCTCCTTAGCTAGTAATATTTTGCAGGAGGCAGTGCGCCAAATTAGCGAAAGATATAATGTGTCCCGTAGCCACCATTGGAGTAATGCACCCTTTTACTCTGGATGGTATCAAATATTTTATTCCATCTTACATTTTAATCTCCTCAACTGCCTCCTATGCGCTGCTGAGAGCCCAAGGGAATGGCAAGAACATGGTCTTGCCGATAGGAAACATACCTATGAGAGATGTGTTTACTTTCTGTTTCAACTCCTGCCTTTATGAATCCCGAGGCTAGACACAGCAGTACCAGGGATGCTAAAGGACAGTGCAGCAGTCATATAGGCCTGAATGTCTGAGCTCACAACACCTAAGGCCCAGGCTACAGAATATGTGGTTTAGTGGCTACAGCTACTGATTTTGGAACCTGAGTACCTTGGTTGGAATTCAAGCTTATGAAAAAAACTACACCTGGTCCACAGTAATAGGCAACAATTTGATCATCAGCTGTGATAGTCACTAGTACAGACTCAAACGTAGTCTATTAGCAATCAAAAAATTCTATCAACAACGTGTGCCTCTTTCATATCTTCTATACATCAGCTCTACATGTCTATGTGCGATTGCTTATGTGTCAAGCAAGCACTCTACTGAATATGTAGAAAGAGAAAGAAAGGAAAAAATGTATGAAGGGAAGGAAGGGACCTCACGGGAGCAACCACCAGGGAACTGCTGACTGGTACTCGTCAGTATGTTCCTTTTATCATCGGCTCCTTCCAACCCAAAAGAAACAAAGTTGCAAAGAATGATGTAGAAAGGAAAATAATAAACAACTCAAAAAGTGGTGATCCCTATACTACATGTTATGTGCACTACAACCCCCCAGGAAGTGAGAGCCGCTATCCGACGCTCAACAAATTAAAAATGGGTCAGGTATCCCTAGCTCTCTGACACTTTATTCTGTGCTGGGTACCTGCACCTATTAAAACCTACACTTCACAGTTGTGCTTCGGTTTAATAAATAAGAAGCCAACATGTTTCGTTGCCTGTCACTCTTGGTCGGCAACTTCTTCAGGGCTGGGGGTTGTCTTCGCCACACACTTCTGGAACATTCCAGTATTCAACTCTTGATGGGGGTATGTTGTAACATTCCTATGTCTTACTCCTGCACACGCATTTCGCTGTGTCGGCCCCCTATTAATAGAGGCGGTCGCCTTGTGTCAACCGTCACTCGGTGGTCAAAGCGCTCTATCACGGGCTCCCGTTCACTGCCTCCTATGCGCTGCTGAGAGCCCAAGGGAATGGCAAGAACATGGTCTTGCCGATAGGAAACATACCTATGAGAGATGGGTTTACTTTCCGTTTCAACTCCTGCCTTTATGAATCCCGAGGCTAGGCACAGCAGTACCAGGGATGCTAAAGGACAGTGCAGCAGCCATATAGGCCTGAATGTCTGAGCTCACACCACCTAAGGCCCAGGCTACAGGATATGTGGCTTAGTGGCTACAGCTACTAACTTTGGAACCTGAGTACCTTGGTTGGAATTCAAGCTTGCCTCAACATTGTGCGAATCTGGACAAATCATTGGTTCTGACAAGGCTTGAATTACCAGTTGGGCAATCTAACAAGTTTATGGCAGAGCTTGTAGAACCCAGTCTACAAGCTGACAAAGCAAATATTTAAAAACTGTGCTATGCAAACTCCACAACAAACTGGTAAGACTAGACATTGAACATGCGCCCTCATGGAAGCTGAAAACAATGCGACTCCTTGGGGCAATACTAGATTACAAACGTTTATTCACTCTGCAAGTCCTAGCGGCAGCAAAGGTGTCTGTCCCACTTCCATGTGTTGAACCAATCTGCGATGTATCCATTGCTTGGACCACCCATCGGTCCAAGCCATCAATGTGTCCTGACTTCTTTATTTCCCATGCCTAATTGAAGACTTTACAATACCTAATGACCTCACTGACGAAAGGTGCTGAGTTTCTAACGTGGGGCTATCGGTTTGAATCCTGGCTTTACCCAATATTGTGTGATTTTGGACATATCACTGAATCTCTCTGTGCCAATAAAATATGTAACGTAATTCTCATAGTGGCTGTTTAAGAGTTACATGGTGTGGTGGAAAATTACTGTTACAGTGCAGTCAAACAGAGCTCATAATGAGTAATTAAGAGTTGAACCCCATAGAATGTGGAATTATTATGTGGGACAGAATTTACTGGTCATAAAGCCAGACAGAATTCTCAGTTCTAAGAGTTATATTGCATACATTTATCACCTGCTCTGAGCAAGTGATAAATTAACGCTAGGGCCTCTGAGCGAGGTGGAGAGAGGAGTGTTAGAGTAGGGCCAGATATGGTCCTGTAGGCAGGAGCGTGGAACGCTTTCCCTACAATACAAAAATAGGAAGCTTGGCTGCTGCAGTCAAAGCCTCATGCAATTTTACTGGGTGGGTGCTGAAAAATCAAGCAGGTAGTTGCAGTGTTTCAACACCCAATGTGGGAACACTGACCGATTCTGAATCAAGCAGAGCAGAATCCCATACGATAATTTCCCTCCGCCTGACTCATTGTACATGGTATTGATAGTCTTTCAACACCCCACATAATGTAGTGTTCTGTTGCTCCCTAGTTAGGTTCACATTATAAAAAAACAATAAATACGTACATATAATCCATGAAATTGTGTTGAATAAAATAAATTTGGCCAAAGAAAACACTGCCTGACTTAAGGCTGGATGAATCACAGTGGAATCCCAGTTTAAGATAACGGGGCTCAGTGTTATTTGAAAGTTCATTCCTGGCCATGCTCCTTGCACCTTTACAAACCATTTCGAGACTTTAGCTTTCTAATTTACCACTAACAACCTGGAAGCATCAGGGGCTGCTCTCTGGAATCGGCTGCCTTGCTGCGCCAATGTTGGAAGCTCTAGTCAGTAGACCACATTTCTTTCCTCATTTGCTGTGCAACAAACACATACAATACAAACATACATGCATGCATACATAAATTCATGCATGCATGCATTTATACCTGCATTGATACATACACACTCAGATACGTAGACATCCATACACACATACATGCATCCATACATGCATTCATACATATACATGCACAAACGTACATACAACCATGCATTCATAAATGCATTGATACACAGATATACATATACACATACAGACACGTACATACAGACATACATGCACACATACAGACATACATACACGTACATACATACATACATGCACACACACATACATGTTTTGATACACACACACTGACATGCACACCGTTACCGCAGCACCCACTGCCCAGGCTTTCTGGGCTCTGGCACCCTCTCCGTGACGTCTGCAGGAGCCGCTGACTGGAGCTGCTCTTGCCCTTTCAGTGTCTCTTGATTTCTCGCTGAAGGATTACATTTCAGAACGTTTCTGCCTGCAGACCCTGCCTGGACCTGCCAACCTGTGGAGCTGCAGCCAGAGGGCTTTCCACTCGAGCACACAGCTCACTGCTGAGGGATGAGTCGCCTCGGCTGTCACTGCGGCATTCCGTGCAAGTGTCAGACAGACCTCGGCTGACACGGACGTGGGAGCAGGGCGAGGGCAGCAGGGGCAAACGGCAGGGGCCACCCTCACTCAGAGGCCGGTAGATGACTGACAGGCCCGTGCCCAGCCGCGCAGCAAGGATGCCATGGTGTGCACACAATGAAAGTGAACCCCTCCACCGCTGTGTAGGTAGTAAAATGCGGCACTGTCCTGGTTTAATGGGCCCCTGGGACGAGGCGCCACTGCACCTGCTGCAACGCACCTCTGAAAAGGCCGGCAAGCGGGGGCAATGCTAATCACAGGGTTGCACGAGGTGGGGTTAGCTCCTGGGAATGTAATGATTGGCCAGTCCAAGTCCAGCGCTTGTTTCGAATCAACAGTCTAATACTAAGGTCCTCCGGCCACTACCACACCCCTAGCAAAAATTGTGTTTTTACCCCATTTGTTGTAGCCTAGTGCCCTCTTGTGGCCATCTGCGTTACTGCTGTCGGGCTACCGCCTTCAAAATAATTAGTGCATCAACATTGGCTTCAAAATGGTGTGTTATTTTCGCGGTGCTATGCAGTTATTCAACTCAGGGTAGACTGTGCGAACATTTTTGCAACCTTCAACGAAGTAAATTTCCAACACCCCGTATAAACAGCATGGTGCAATCTTTCCTATTTGTAAGAAAAGTCTGCTCACAAACAGCAATGCTACCTAATGCACCACCTGCTGGTAGCAGCCTAATCTTCCTGACTTCATTCACAGCAGTATCAGGGACAGGGGAATATCAAAAGGCAACCAAACAACCAACCACCAGCCGCAGGGTGACAGATTGCTGCTCCATGGTAAACAAGTGCTCGCCAGGCAGCTGCGGTTTATTTTTGCATCTCGCTTTTACTTTAAAGTGAAAGAGAGATGCAAAAATAAACATGCGGCCTGCTTTCCTTCTGCCGTGACGTTTTCTTGTCTTTATGGGGCCATGTGATTAAACACATGGCCCCATAAAGAGAAGAAACCTTTTACTTCAGAAGGAAAGCAGGCGAGCACGTCCACGTGGGACGGCAGAAAAAGAGAAGTGTATACGTCATACAAACCTCTTTTCCAATGGCTACGCCAGCCAATGGGAAAGAGGGTTGGGGCTTGAAGCCAGATACTGAAGCTCCTTATAAACATAAAATCTCGCCAAGCGAGCTGCGCATGTGCGCAGCCACGACAGCCGAGACCTAAAAACATGGGCAGAGCTTATAGCCCATATTCAGAACACAACATGTCTCATAGAGACAGCGCAAGCGATGCCTAGGCGAGACCTAAAAAGTTACATATGTTTGCAAATTGGGGCAGTTTGGAACTTTTTAAAGGCGGACTGCTGTATAAGTGTTTTGAAAGGGATGGAAGACTGCATTGACTTCAGCTTGCTGCAGACAATATTTGTTTTAGTATCACGAAAATCTACAGTAACAAGCCCTTGCAATGCAATAGGTCTCACCTTTACGAGAGTTTGAGCTATTGACATTGTAAAGGACAATGCTTTTTATTTAAGTGTTTTAAAAACAGATAAATAAAAGGCATTGTCAGTTACAATGCCAATAGCTTAAACTCTTGCAAATTCGAGACCTATTGCATTGCAAATACCAGCACTCGTGCTATCATTTAAAAAAAAAAAAAAATGTGCAAGGAGAGACTGTCCAGCCTGCAAGCTATTTGAGAAAATAGTGCTCGGAGGCTGTAATTAAAGCTTATCGAGTAACAACACACGTAACAGGGTGTGTCGCCATGGGACGTTACAAAATTAGACAAGGCAGTACTAAGGAGTGACTACTAAGCCTTTTGACCAATGAACAGCCACAGTTTACAGTAGACAATGACACAAGCCAATGAAAAATATGGACGGAGTGTGAGCGGAGCTTCAAATCCCTCCCCGAATACAGCATGCCTCACAGAGCAGAGCTTGTGCTACCCAGGACCTAAAAACTGGTCCAGCACACCATAAAAGAGGCCCATAAACATTCAAAAAAACAGTCCACTCACGGATATATCTAACCAGCACTTCTCTTTGTGCTTATCACCTATACAGTTAGGAAGATAGTTATTTTTTCTCTAAACGCAATCCCTGACCCCTATAAAGGGCCTATTTCTTAGGGATGAGAAATGATCTGAAATTAAGCTCATTCATTCTGGGCCTCTAGGTGGACGGAAAATCTCTATGACAAGAGAAGTTTTATTCTGCTCAAGGTGCAGCCCTTCGATTTAGACTGCCACAGCGAATGGGTTAACAAGGGGACGAGAGGAGAACATGGTCCCATACCCTTGGACTGTTAATCTAGCAGCAACATCTGAGGATGAGTTGACATCACTGTAGTCTATTGCTGGTGGTTCAAATACTTGTACGTTCCTCAAATTGGGTGCTTTCTGAGGACTCAAATACCGGATTCTTCTCAAAAGGCTTCGCTACATGATGGAGACGTGTGAATAGAACACAGACAATTGGGCAGTTAATGATTGAATGGCATTAAGAAATGGCTTTTCATATTGAGATGTTTTGAGGGTAAAATAACTTGAGCACTCACTCTCCATCCAGCAGGGATGCTCGTAGAAGGCTGAACAGCAGTTCCCAAATGGCAGCTTTGAGTAGTTCAGCTTAAAGCATAGAACCTTAAAGTACATCAGTCTAACCTTTTTGTGAATAGCCATTCGACACTCCGGACAAGCTGGATGGCCTTTTGCTAATGAAGCACAATTCAAAGGAAAATCAACTTGGAGAGGTCTTGGATTGAAACAGCTTCTCCTTTGGTTCATTGCTCATAATAAGGAAAGTTATCTTTTCTTTCTAAAGCATTAACCCTGCCTACATAGTCGTACAAAGGACTTATTCAAAGATATGCTAATTAAAGTGAACGTGAAATTTTTGAATGAAAAATTGGAAGGCAAAATAATTGAATAGCATGTAAAACATGAGAGAAAGTAAAGTGGTCTACTGACAAACGTTAGCTGTAGAAACAAATAATTGCAATCTTTGTCTCTGCACTAGGCTAGACTGTGATCTGGGCCAAAGAGAGACCCTCATTTGATTTCTTTACATGTAACATAGGGTGCAGCTTTCACCATGCTAAACCCCAATTTTAAGGAATGTATATAATAAAAAACATTGACAGCCAAAGAGCATGTTTAATTAATTTATCAAATAGATTTAATAGCAATTATGAGAGCTACTGTTGGATACATTTTGTGGATCTCATTTGTGCATGGGTACAGGGGAAGACTGTGGGTTTACCCGGAACAACCTCAGGTTCCAAAGTAGGCCAGAACACCCTAAGCAATTTCCACCCATGCTCAGCTAGCTCTAACTCAGGAGTGTGTTAGGGGAACGACTGGTGGTACATGTTCAAACTCACTTTGTAAAGGGGGAGGCAGAAGAAAAGTGAGAAAAAGAGTGATGCACAACGATCCCTCAACAGAGATAGCTAACTAACAACTGAGGACCTAAACCTATACCACTACATTCATCAGGCTAACACTCCATTTGTCCCTCAAAAGATGGCAGTATTTGGAATGGAAAACCGTATTTGCTAAAGATGGAAAATGGATACCGAAAAACAGAAATTAAGGCATTAAAAAAAAAAGAAAAAAAAAAGGACATTTAAAATTTTCCCCGCGGTCTGTGGCGACGCTTTATATATACACATCACAAGTCATAGAAACAATTGGAGAAGGGCCCCGCAATCTGCTTCACTCACACCTGATTGCTCGGACTTCGTTTTATTCCCTGTTATTACTTGTCTGCCCATATTGCTCTATCCGATTGTTGTTTATTTCTTGTCATTTCCCCTGCCGCTCACTAGATTCCTGCAGTTTTTTCCCACCTGCTTCGACTTTTTTTTTTATACCCGTCTGCCCATATTGCTATATTTGTTTTGCTGAGATTGCTAGATTGTTTTTTTTGTTGTTTTCCCCCGCTTGATTCTCACCATTTTTTCTACATCTCACCGGCCCCGTCCAGCAGCTACCCTCCCACTTAATGGAAGTCGCAGCACAACCGCATGTGCTGAAGGCAAACCTGTCTATGCGCGCCTGGACTGCACCCAACACCAAGAACCCTGGACCTCCACCAAGCACAGATATTCCGCTGCACTGCTCCGAGCCTTGGACTCCAGACACCACAACAACTGCTGCATTGCACCCTCCCAATTAATAGTAGGACCTTTCACCTGCCACTGCAACTCGGGGCCTCCCGTCTGCACAGAAACTCTGACCATGCCCACCCAGAACTACTCCACTGCCTCCTGCTCACTCTGCAAACACACCACCGAAATCTGGGACATCATCACCACCCTCACCCTCACCCTCGATATATCTTCTTTACAAAGACCTGGTTCAACCCCTCCTTCACCTCCTACATCGCCACAGCAATGCCCAACAGCTACAAGATGATACACCGGGACCACATCAACCAATACAAAAGAGGAATTGCCATCTCCCACAAAGAAACCATCTGCTGCACCACCACTGAAGAAAATGCCACACTGATTATGGAACACCTAAACTTCCAACTGCAAACTGACTGCAAAACTACCATCAGTGGGCACCCTCACCGGCTCCTGCAACGCCATCCCCGAATTCATTGCTCCACTTGCCATGGACTCCAAGCACTACGTCTTCCTCAGTGACCTCAACTTCTAGCTCGCAGACCCCATTGACGTAAACAGTAATTAACAGAAGGGGGGAGGGAGAGGGAATAGTGGATTCTGTCTCCCCTGGCAATATTCATAAACAAAATGGAATCCACTCAGTGGGGTACGGTTGTTACCACAATGGTGGGGAGCAACCAGTGTTGTTAAAATACCCCTCACACACCAACAGGCCCCTTGGTGTCATGCTTCATCATCGGGGTCTTCGCAAACCTCTACGGGATGCGGCGTGCTACGACTCACGGCTACGTAGGAGCACTTATCTGTGAACTATGTGTTCGGTGTGTGTGAGTAAATAATGTGAGTGGTGAGGTGAAAGTGAAAAATTAAAAGATACCTGGCACGTGAGTACTGAAAAAAAAATGTATTTCGTCTCCGGCTGGTATCGTTAAAAGAGTGCTAGAGTGGTTGTTGTCTACTAATTAGGGTAAACCAACCATGTTAGTGCGTCGACATGTTTCGGAGTTAAAAAACTCCTTCAGGACGAGGATGTGCACTACTTATCCCCACCTTACTCACATGTATGTAGATATAAAAGTGTGCTCTACAAAAATAAGATTAGGTGATAATGTACCTATCTGTGTTTAATATAATAAGGTCTGTTGCGCCCAATTGGCGATTAAAGACACTTATAGAAAGAGGTCAAATGGCCTCATGAGCCAAAACGTGATGAGGGGGTCTGTTCTACCCGTTATGGCAACACTCACGGTTACTTCTAGGGCTGACTGGCTTCCTACCCCTCCACGCGGCTCCGACGAGTGAAAGCGTCAGAGCCGCGTGGAGGGGTAGGAAGCCAGTAGGAGTTTTTTAACTCCGAAACATGTCGACGCACTAACATGGTTGGTTTACCCTAATTAGTAGACAACAACCACTCTAGCACTCTTTTAACGATACCAGCCGGAGACTAAAGAAATTTTTTTTTCAGTACTCACGTGCCAGGTATCTTAATTTTTCACTTTCACCTCACCACTCACATTATTTACTCCCACACACCGAACACATAGTTCACAGATAAGTGCTCCTACGTAGCCGTGAGTCGTAGCACGCCGCATCCCGTAGAGGTTTGCGAAGACCCCGATGGTGAAGCATGACACCAAGGGGCCTGTTGGTGTGTGAGGGGTATTTTAACAACACTGGTTGCTCCCCACCATTGTGGTAACAACCGTACCCCACTGAGTGGATCCCATTGACGTAAACTCCACTAGCCTTCTGAAAAGCATAACCAACATTGGCCTCACTCACCAAGCCGGTCACCAACCTCGCACACAGTGCAGGACACCTGCTTGACACGATTTTCACTGCCAGTGACAGTTATGTCACCGAACAAGCCATCGTCCACTTCATCATTGCAGGATCACCATGCACCATCACCAGCCCCTCCAGCACCTCCCACCGCAGTTGGAACTAAGTGACAGAGACCCAATGGACGGACGGCCTCAACACCCAGCCCGACCCATCCACCAACCTCAAACAGGCCATCCAGAATTTCTGCGCCTGGATCACCAACTGCACCGACTGTCGCCCCCATCAGGCAAGTCAAGACCAGCAGATCCTCCAAACAAGCCAGTTGGTATACACCAGAAATCAGGACTATGAAACAACTGCAAAGGGCTAGAAAGAAAGAAGATGGCACACCAGCAGAGGTCCCACAGACGGAGCCACCTTCAAGTAAGACCTCAACAAATTTCACTAACAAACACCACCAACGTCAAACGGATACGAAAATAGGCACCCTGGCGTACAACATCGAAGCAAGGTCCAACCAGAACAAGGAACTCTCAGCATCGTCAGAGTTCTCAAGCCTGTCAGCCACCGAGAACACAATCTCCCCTTCCCAGGAACTCTGCGACACCCTGGAGGACTACTTCCACAACAAGATATCTACCATCTACAGTAATTTCGAACCCTGAACACACTGATCTTTACAACCTCATCACACCGACTGACGCCACCCACAACCACCGCTCACTTCATGGAAACAACTCACAAATCAGAGCAACACAGCCGACATGAACTTCATCCACTCTGGTACACCCATGGACCCCTGCCTCCACTACTTCTTCAACCACAGGAGCAAGGAAATCCAGGGCAAACTCACCTCCATCGTCAATGTATCCATAACCACATCCACCTTCCTCCGACTGTTGGAAACATGCATAGGTCAGACCCCTCGTCAAGAAACCCTCCGCCGACCTAAACGAACTCAAGAACTACCACCCAATCTCTCTGTTCCCCTTCTCTGAAAAAGTCCTCGAGATGGTCATCAACCTCCAACCCACCAAACACCTGGAAATAAACTACCTGCTAGACACCTCCCAATCCAGCTTCCACACCAACCACAGCACCAAGACCACCCTGATCGCTGCCACTGACTACATCAGGACCCTCCTTGGCAAGGGGTAAACCGCGGCCCTTATCCTCCTTGATCGCTCAGCAGCATTTAATACCATATCCCACCACACACTCCTCAAGAGACACCACCACATCAGGATCCAGTGAGATGTCCTCAAGTGGATCGCATACTTACTAACAGGATGAACCCAGAGAATCAACCTACCGCCCTTCACTTCGGAACCTAAGAGCACCATCTGCGGCATCCCTGGAGGTTCATCCTTCAGCCCCACTCTGTTCAACACTTACAATCCGCCCCTGGGCAACAAAGTCAGAATCCATGGCCTCAGTATCATATCCTATGCAGAAGACACCCAGCTCATCCTCTCATTCTCAGAAGACCCTCTCCACCTTTGAGTGTGGTTGATTGGATGAAGACCAACTGCCTGAAGCTCATCACAGACAAGACGGACGTGCTGATTTTTGGGAGCACCAACTTGTGGAACTACACTTGGTGGCCCTCCAAACTCGCGCCCACACTGACATGCCCGCAACCATGGCATCATACTGGACAGCAAAGTGTTCATGAAATGCCAGATCAATGCAGTCTCCTCGGCCTGCTTTAACATCCTCTGCATACTCCAAAAGATCTTCAGATGGCTCCCCATCAGCACCAGAAAAATGTCAATCAAGGCCTAGTCAACAGCTGGCTGGACTATGATAACATGCTCTATGCAGGAATCACCACCCAACTCCTGAAGAGACTCCAGACAATTCAAAACTCAGCTGCCAGACTAATCCTCGATCTCCGCAAACAGACCAACATCATCACCCACCTCAGGAACCTCCACTGGCTCCTAGTCCAGAAAAGATGACAATTCAAGATGCAGATACACGCCTACAAGACCATGCACAATCAAGGGCCAGTATGCATAAACCACTGCCTAAACTCCCATCAACCCTCCAAACACCTGCACTCCACCTCCCTCGCACACACTCGCCACATTAGTCGGAGCTACATTGGAGGACGGTCCTTCTCCTACCTTGCCTTGAAGTCCTGGAACGACCTTCCCCTTCACCTCCAAACATCATCCTCTCTCCCAGAATTCAGAAAGTGACTCAAGCCCGAGCTCTTCGACTGCTCCCAGCAAGAACCTAGCGCCTGGAAACTCTCACGGGTGAATAGCTGAGATTTATGAATCAAAGTTGATTGAATTCAATATTTCTAAAGTATGGATTCTACAATAATCAGTATTACCTGTGTGGGTTGTACCCCATGTGCAGCATGAATTATCAAGGTTCACTACCACAGAAGTACCCATGCAACATAGGAAAGCAAAACACAGTGGTTCTAACCACCTAGGTATTCAGAGGTTGAAGAACCCTCACCCCCTCTTCCCTCCCTCCAAGAGTTAAAGGTAGCCAATGAAGATTTCTGAGGGTGCTCCTGCAGTAAGCCTTACCTTATAGACCTCACCAAATGAGCCTCTGCCCAGCTTGCAAATCCTCTGGAAGCACTGATCAAAGAATAGCTCTTGCTTGCCTTCATCATAGAGAAGGCTACAAAGGGACTTCTTTTCTGGACTCCGGAAGGACACGCTTTGAGGTCGAGGCTGGCTCCACGATTGATGTTTGTTGGGGAAGAAGCGACTGATGGGTGCTGGGCTCTTGGCAGGTGGCCGAGGCGGTACAGTGAAGCAGAGGGAGCGCCCCCGTTTCTTCAACGAAAAACCATGCTCTGCTTCCTTGAAGAAGGCCGGGATGGGAATGGGAGTGCGGCTGAGCTGGGAATCCACCAGAGAGTCTGTGGGCACAGGCATGGCTCCGTCCAGAGAAGGCTCTTTCAGCACGCACAGTCACAGATTCTCCATATCACATCTGTGGCAAGTGTTGAGTTACAAGTTCTCCATATCACATTTTGAGCAGCAGCTCTCCAGGCTTAGATAAAAAGCATCTATAATAATGAGGGAAAAAAACAAGTCAATCATTGAATGCTCAATAGTATCTACATTAGAAGTTGCTCGACTTCAGGAAATAGGTCCGTCTTATTCCAGCAACAACCTCGCCCACGACCCTCCACAATTGACAAAGGCTCCAAAATTTTTATGCCTCTTTCACTAGAACTTCCTAACTATCAGGCACAATACTGCTAACTACCACACTCAAACAATTGCTTTGGGGAAGTTCTTGAAAGCGACACAGGACTTTGTAAAGAGGAAATTAAAAGAGGTGCTGATTTTAAAAACTTTTTAGAAGTTCTCCCATTAACGAGAATTTTATGGATTTATATTTTTTGTAAATCGTGTTAAAAAAAGAAAGGGGTTGAACTATGCTCTCACTATGAGGATCCAAAAAGTTTATGTATGGTTTTAAAGACTATGGTCTAAATAAACATTGTTTATCTCTCTCTCTCACACTCAAACTCGAATTGCAAGCGACACCTGAACCACGCTACCTGAATAAGGCCCACTCCACTCCTGGTTCCCTGTAGGCATTGTCCCAATGACGAACAAAGGACTGTGGACAACTTTATATGTATACATAGCTAATGAATTAACTAACGTAAATATACATAAAACATTTGAAAAATTAAAACATTATGTTGATGCGAGTTACCTGCATTCCTGCCTGACCATTCATCCACTGTAAATATTGTACTGCCCACCATGCCTATATTCATCCCAGGGTCTTTAGCCCATTATAAAAAGATACAATTAAACCACAGAGCATGGCATTCCATTATACTTTTCAATACTTCATAAAAAGCAAAGAAAAAGTGCTTCAATCATTTGGGGGGGACATTTTTTTACCTTCTTACATTTATTTTCTAAAGCTGCAATGTTTGCTCAGCAAAACAAATGTGCCCATGCCTGGATTAAATCTTCCACTGGGCTGCTCTTCTGCAAAAATACTTTTGTTAACTTATTTGCTCAACAAATCCCTTAAAACGGTTTTTATACTGTATTCTGCATCCATCCCTAGGTTGTTAATGTCATCAAGGTCACAGTTTTCCAGTTCCGGCCTCTCAAAGAACAACCTAATGCATTATGTGAGTTCTAGTCCTGATTCCCCACAATGCAACTAATTGGACTATATTTCCAGATTACAATGGTTTGCATAAAACTTTATAAATAAATAAATAAATAAATAAATAAAGAGACACTGAATAAGGTCTCCCTGATAGCATGCAGCCAGCAGTTATCGATGTCCCTTCTAGGTTTCAGGGGTGCTATCCACGAGAAGGGCCGGGAAGGTGAGCACAGTCAGGGCTCAAAGGGATTAAGGGACCACATCCTGACTAATTTCCTTTCTCGCGTGATGGGACCTGAAGCTGCGTCAACAGCTGTCCAGTAAAAACTGCATGTGTCTGGTACCATGCACTCAGGCGTGCATCATAAGCATGCATGCATGCACCCTTCCTTTGCACAGGTGTACACCTTTGACAATTCCTTTTTCTTTGTCATCAATTTAGATTGGAACATGGTCTTGTTGATTCTCAGAATTTTTTGTTTTTACCCCTGCCTTTTGCTTTCTTTTTTGCTCTGCCCGGGTAGTTATGCCGCGACACCTCAGTTTTAAACCATGCACAAGGTGTCACTATCTATTAAACCCAGCTGGCTCTCAAAACCTATGTTTGGGGGGAAAAGCAATCAGCAAGCACACACACTGTACGCTATCACTGGTAGGAAGTATTTTTAAACTATTCAGCATGCATGTAGATAATTCCCAAATCCCACAGAGAAAACAAATATCGTAATCAAGATAAGTTATGAGGTGGGTAAAGGGGCTCAGAAACAGGTCAAGTATCAATATCCGTTATAACTACAGGGAAGCTATACATGCAAAGAACACAATCAATCACTATGCAAATAGTATGAAAAACCAATTGGACGGGGGAAATGCCATGCCATTAACCTGCCTTGCTTTCCTCACCTCCAAGCACAGGGCTCACCAGCTAGTCAGTGTTTTTAGGTCGAGACTGGCATAGGCTGCGCACATGCGCAGTCTCGCCAGCGAGACTTAATGACGGAGTAGCGAGGGTAAACCCCGCCCCTCTTCTCCATTGGCTGGCCTCCTAAACGGCAGGCAACCATTGGAGAAGAGGGCTCAGTGATGTCATTTTGTTGCTCTAAGCCCCGCCTTTTTCTGATTGAGGGGGTGTTTTTTTTCGTTTTTTTCTCTCCTCTTTCCATTGGCTGGAATGTAAACAACAAGTCAAAAACACGCCCGTTTTTTACATTCCAACCAATGGAGAAGAGGGGAAAAAGAAAAACACGCCCCCCAATCGCAAAAGGATGGGGCTTACAGACATGGCGAGCGCTTGTTAGGAGGGCGGGCGGCAACTAAAATCAGGTAAATTGGAGCTTGAATTGATAGAGATGAAAAACAGACCCGTTTCAAAGCCATGTACTCAGCAGAAGTCCCCGCTAATCCAAGTAAAGCCCCCGCGCTCGCACAGCGCGCCAAGCCCGAGAGCCTGGCTGCAAGTCCCAGCATGCCTCCTGTCTCCCAGTCTGCTCCTGTGCCAAGGAGTCTCTCCACAGTCCCCTTTACACCTGTGGGGGGCCTAAGGCGCCCCCCAGACTCACAGGAGAGACGGCTTAGGCCTACTAAAATGTCAACTTTTGGCTTTTCCATTAATCTCATATCTTAGTTCAAAAAGTTTATACTGTTTTAAAATAAACACTGCACATCCACCTCTCTGCAAGGTATTCCACCCACCCACCTTACAGCTCACTTTTTGGTCCATCCACCGTTACAGCCCACCCATTGGTCCGCCGGTCCATCCATCATCGCCATTTCACATATTCTATATGGAAGTTCACGAGCCCGTCCTGTGAAAACATACAATTGACGCTGGCGGAGGGAGTTTGACGTTGCTTCATAAACAGACGATAAGAGGCCCAGGCCAGGGGCCGCCCAAAGAAGCCCCCTCATCCACTCTCCTCCGTCTCCCCCTAGCCCCGCGCACAGTACCAGACAGACCCCTGCACCTTCCCAGGGTACCGACGGGCGGTACAGGGTCCGACAGGTAACACTTTCAAAGAGCCTAAATATATCAACAGCCCTTCTGCACCATTTCAAAGAGGGCTAACTGTCTGCAGAAAGTGTTCGCTGTCTCTCCTTCTGCGCATGGTAATATCCGAATTATTTTTGTTTATGCTGCAGCTCGTCACCGGTTTTCACAAGCAACGTATTTATTTATTTTGGGGAGGGGGTGGGGCAGTGTCAAGTAAATCAGAGCTTGCTTTGGCATGTCTGGGGGGGGGGGAATAAATAAATAAATCAGACTTTTGAAAAATGGAGACAAAAAAAAAACCCAATACATTGTTTAAATCGTGCTTGTATTCTCAGCTTTCCAGACACTACAGCGCCAGACGACTGTGTTCACCAACTCAGTGGCACACAGCTCATCCTTCCCTCGTCTCTCCCTGAACCCCTTCACTGTCTGCCTTCTTTCACTGCCACGTGCCAACACCCCGCCCCCGTCTTCACCCTTCTCGTTCTACCTATCTCTATATCATCCTGTTCTGTCGCTCATTTTCTAGTTCACCCACTTTCTCTCTTCTGACCCGTTTCTCCACATCACCATCTCGAGTCCCCCCCTTCCACCCACGCCTCTCTCAGTCCCTTTTGCCCTGCATCGCCCCCTGAACGTTTCTTAACAGCCCACTGAGTTGTTCTCTCTGGCAACATTCTCAGCCGATACAGATTGGATGATAACTGGCGCCCCCTGGTGATGGCGGGCATGTAGCGCGCTGCTGTTTGATTGTACGTACCCCGTCGTTTATTTTTATGGGATTGTGCAGAGTGGAATTTGGATCTCCGTATGATACTTGAGGTGGACTGGGTGTGGTAAAACATTGGGAAGCCGCTGACGCCATGGGGGCCCCATGCAGTGTGGAGGTGACAGATGCCATGGGGGGCCTCTGGAGCCTGCACACGCAGCTGTGGGGCCGAGAGCTGGGGCAGAGCCACGGAACCAGTCTCCCAAGCTTGGTGGGTGAGGTGTCTGTGTGTGGCTCTGTGTGTGTGGCTCTGTGTGTGTGGCTGTGTCTCTGTGTCTCTGTGTCTCTGTGTCTCTGTGTCTCTGTGTCTCTGTGTCTCTGTGTCTCTGTGTCTCTGTGTGTGTGGCTCTGTGTGTGTGTGGCTCTGTGTGTGTGTGGCTCTGTGTGTGTGTGGCTCTGTGTGTGTGTGGCTCTGTGTGTGTGTGGCTCTGTGTGTGTGTGGCTGTGTGTGTGTGGCTGTGTGTGTGTGGCTCTGTGTGTGTGTGTGGCTCTGTGTGTGTGTGTGTGGCTCTGTGTGTGTGTGTGGCTCTGTGTGTGTGTGTGGCTCTGTGTGTGTGTGGCTCTGTGTGTGTGTGTGGCTCTGTGTGTGTGGCTCTGTGTGTGTGTGTGGCTCTGTGTGTGTGTGTGGCTCTGTGTGTGTGTGTGGCTCTGTGTGTGTGTGTGGCTCTGTGTGTGTGTGTGGCTCTGTGTGTGTGTGTG
Organism: Lissotriton helveticus; assembly: GCF_964261635.1. Taxonomy (NCBI): domain Eukaryota; kingdom Metazoa; phylum Chordata; class Amphibia; order Caudata; family Salamandridae; genus Lissotriton; species Lissotriton helveticus. The sequence goes on along the minus strand of NC_136068.1, from coordinate 634,312,195 downwards.
GCTCTGTGTGTGTGTGTGTGGCTCTGTGTGTGTGTGTGGCTCTGTGTGTGTGTGTGTGGCTCTGTGTGTGTGTGTGGCTCTGTGTGTGTGTGTGGCTCTGTATGTGTGTGTGGCTCTGTGTGTGCGTGGCTCTGTGTGTGCGTGGCTCTGTGTGTGCGTGGCTCTGTGTGTGCGTGGCTCTGTGTGTGTGCGTGGCTCTGTGTGTGTGCGTGGCTCTGTGTGTGTGCGTGGCTCTGTGTGTGTGCGTGGCTCTGTGTGTGTGCGTGGCTCTGTGTGTGTGCGTGGCTCTGTGTGTGTGCGTGGCTCTGTGTGTGTGCGTGGCTCTGTGTGTGTGCGTGGCTCTGTGTGTGTGTGCGTGGCTCTGTGTGTGTGTGCGTGGCTCTGTGTGTGTGTGCGTGGCTCTGTGTGTGTGCGTGGCTCTGTGTGTGTGCGTGGCTCTGTGTGTGTGCGTGGCTCTGTGTGTGTGCGTGGCTCTGTGTGTGTGCGTGGCTCTGTGTGTGTGCGTGGCTCTGTGTGTGTGCGTGGCTCTGTGTGTGTGCGTGGCTCTGTGTGTGTGCGTGGCTCTGTGTGTGTGCGTGGCTCTGTGTGTGTGGCTCTGTGTGTGTGGCTCTGTGTGTGTTTGTGTGGCTCTGTGTGTGTGCAAATGCAATAGGTCTTGCATTTGTGAGAGATTAAGCTATTGGCATTGTAAATGACAATGCCATTTATTTATCTGTTTTCAAAACCAACACATACATAAAAAGTTTGTAATTTACAATGCCAATAGCTCAAACTTTTGCAAAGGCGAGACCGTTGCATTGTAAATGCTTGTTCAATTTAGACACCATTACAGGTGGCTTCCTTGCTGTGCTGATAGCCAAGAAGACTGATTTGGCTCTTCAGGGCTGAGTGCTTACCAGATTAGTCCTACCAGTACAGAACCCAAACACTGAAGTCCCAGTTTCATGAGACAATGCCCATTTATCCTTAACTTCCATCTACCTCATCTTTGCAGGACAGTTGTTGCCAATTTTGTTGCCCATTTGCTCCAGCCTTCAGATATCTCGCAAGGCGCTAAAGAGCAGGCCAGACTCCAGTCAATCAATTGCCCAGCTGCCACTCCCACAAAAGGGCATGCTTGATGGAATCAGGCACCGACCGCAACACGTACATATTCTCATGAGGTTCACAACACTCAAGTGAAGGGAGATCTTGCTTTTCTTTAAAGATTCTCTGTGGCTGCATAAGGTTCAAAACTAACTTATATGATAACCGGCCTGACCAGGGGTTTATCAGGATAGGCAGCAGAGACCTATCTAGCTCTGGCCATACGGAAACGACTCAATCTTGACCATTAAGTGATCCACCCAAAATTTTCACTGATGTCTGCAAAGAGGCGCAAGTTCACTTGGGTCATTTCGAACTCCACAATTTCACAAAACTTTCATGGAGCATGTAATACGACAACGCCAGAAGGCATCAAAACCTGAAAAGCCCACACCAAGCCTCTTCAACAAGCACCAAGTCCCTTTAATTGGATATGAGCCAGACTCTCTTCTATCAACTTAAAATACAGACTTCTGAATTCTCTGATCACCGTATCAACAGGTGAACCAATACCACGCTATACACCACCAACTCATGCCAACCATTCCTTTTAGTAACTGGATATAAGCATTACTGTCAACCCTCACAAAAGCCAAACAGACTATTACAAAAACGAGTCCATGAGATTTACAATAATGTTAACAGGTGAAAGTGGACCTCGCCTGCCACGAATTCCCCTTCACCCCCCACTGTCTGTACTTTGTGTAAATGCACAGACCGTTCTAGTTGCCTATGCCTTATTTACAGCTTCTAGTTAATCTCTCCTCAAACAAACCTGGACATCTATAGTCCAGGAAGCAGTGCATGGCTCAAATGGCTAACCAACCCTACCTCTATGATCACAAGTTATGCCTCGTGTAGAAAGCCCGCAAGCCATTATCTGCAATGCAGCCTGCCCAGTGTTATTCCTCAGTGGCCCATCCCCTCCATTCAGGCCTCTTGATGCTCTACAGAGGTAATACTGTTTTCTTAAAAAAACATGATACACAAGCATACTTCTGTACTCCCTTAGCTTTTACAATACATTTTCTGGGGTAAAACTAAGTCAATACAAAATCTTAATATTAAACCTACCCATGTGACAGCATATTCTCACTTGTGATTACTTCCATCATGCTACAAATATTTTCAAATTATTGATTTCATGCATGGCTCATCTTGCCCACCGTGCTGTGACAAAGGGTAAGTTCCTCTGCATCATTATCCCAATCAACCTAATGCCACTCTGTTAGACTTGGTATCTTTTGGCATGTTTCCCCAGACTTTTTGCTTTATGACCTCCCAGTCTGGACTCTGTTTTTGCTGGTTTAGTGTCTCTACGCTCTCTCACTGCTGTTCAGTGCCAAAGTGCAAGTGCTCCTGTTGTAAACTGTTATTATGGATTGGTGTTTCCATGATTGGCATATCTGATTTACTGGTGAGGCCCTAGTAAAGTGCACTGAGAGTGCCAGGGCTGGTAAATCAAATGCTACTGGTGGGATCACTATTCACGAGTGAGGCATCGGAAGAGGATTCCACCCCTATCACGACGGTTCGCGGTTAAAGTACACCCGCGTGAGCTCACGGATTAGTCTCCTGGGTCAGCCGTCCTCCTGCCTGAGTTTTCTATGCAGCCTCCGCCATATGATAATGAGTATGTGAGCCGCCCTTGGCATTGAGTGCGCACCGCTTCGCGGGCTCTGTGACATTGACCCACATTTTATCCAGCACAGAACTTCACCTTGACCTGCGGTTGACCTACACTCCTGGAGCCCTTGTGCTCGTGGTGCAGATAAGTCCTTACCCAGTCCCCGTCCTGAGGAGAACCAACAATATCTACGGTTCGAAGCGCGTTGACACCCAGCCTGTGGCAAGATAAAAGGGTGCAGCTAGGGAGTAAATAATACCATTTCTGTGGGCCCTTGCTGCTAACCCCTAAAAAACATTCTATCACAGGTGCTGTGAGACAGGCAGGCAACTTTATTCCATCCTAGCTCCGCCTGTCTACTGGATTCTAGTTTATAGGACTGGTTGTTTTCCAAACGCATAAATAATGTGCTTTGTGTAAAGGTCTCCTTACTTTGCAATTGGTTTGAAATGTGATCTATTGTAGCAAAGTATTATTTTGGTGTTATGAAATTGTTTATGTTGATCTTTCACCTTCAGTGTTTGTATATTTGTATATTTTGTATATACTGTACACACAATTGCTCGTTTTTGAACTGACTGTGCTGACAGAGTCTTTTCCTTTATGCCACATGTGAATTCAATGAGACGTTATTATAAATGAAAATAAATTCTTTTGGAATATAAAACTGTTGGCCACGCAGTACATTTGGGCTGCGCGTGCCAAGATTTTTTCCTGAAAAGTATCCTGATCAGCCATCTTGTTCTGTTATATCAATTGTTGAGATCCGGGCTGGTCAGTTGTAGGATCCATTGCCTCCACTTGGTTACAGACTGGTGGGATTGCAGCACTGGTTGTGCCATTTACAGAAGTAGCCCTGAAAAGGTAACTTAGACCTGCCACCGCAGAGTCTGTGCGCAGTTTGTAACTGACATGCTGACCTGTCAAGTGTACCCACTTGCCAGACCCAAACCATCCCTTTTTAGGTCTCGTAGAGGCGTGGCTTAAGCAGCTGAAAGCTGCTAGCCACGCCCTACGAGAGATTTTGTAGTAATGCGTCAGCATTTAGGGTAAACGCTGGCTATCCATTGAAAAGAAGGCTTTTTCGTTGACGCCCTGTCCGCTTTTTACAACGCCCCTCCGGACAGGAGATGTGCACGCGCACTGCACATCTCCTGTCCCCGGAGGCTGGCAGCGTGTTACACTCGAGGCAATTTCTTCCCGCTCCCCTCTCCTCAGTCCAGTGCCTTCTCGCTCCCAGTCCCTCCCTCCCCCCACCCTGCACTCTGGTTGCCTTCTTGCCCGCCCCCCCCGTCCTCCGCCTTCAAATGCTTGTTATTTGAAGCCCACGGGGCAGCGAGCGCCTTAAAGAGGGGGAGAGACGCCGAGTTAAGCAGGAAAGGCTGCTGCGAGAAATCGCGGTTTCCTTCCGGTTCTTCTGCGTTAATGTTTTGTGCATTTCACCCCTGCTCTACAGGTGAGCTGCTCGCCTCAAGTTTCCCCGGTTGTTCATTCTCTCGCATCTCCCGGTGTGGCGTGCTTCTCACGGGCTGCGGTCCCAGTGTGCTGAACGTGGAGCGGGGCTCACGTGCAGCTCCTCCTCAGGAGAGGTGCACGCTTCACCTGTTTGAGTGGCTACGGTGACTCGCCTCCTAGAAAGGGCAAATTAAGTCTTTGGATTTTTAAATACTGAGGAGTCGTGAATTTTCCGTTGCGGTTTATCAGACTGGATGAGTGTTTTGGAGAGGTGTGTTTTTTTAATCAAACTCATGAGATTAGGTTTGATTCCCCAAATGAGGATGCATAAAGAGTCTGTAGCCCCGACATTAATTTACTGTCAGCATTTCAAATTCTCACAGTGGTTAATTTGATGTTGAAAAATTGTGTTTTCCTTCGCCAGCTCACTGACTTTCATTGAAGTCAGTCAGGACATTGGATGAGAGAAGGATGCAAAACGTAACAGTTGTTGCAGAGCGTGTTTGGTTTCGTCCTCCTAGCTGAAGTGTTCCTCTCAAATAGGGCGAGTTAGCATGTGTGCCTCACAGTGTTCTTTGCAGTCCCACGTGTGTCGCGCTCCATCATGACATCCTTCTCGTTTCTATATTTCTAAGTACCATAGGCTTGTCTTGAACCCTTCCCGCAACTCCTGTTTCAGCCATTTAACCCTGAACTGAGGCAGAGCCTGTATGCGTGTCCGCTGTTTTCCATTCTGAAGCTTCTTGGATTAAAACGGCAATTTCAATCGGTGCTAGTTTAAGTATTATTTTGCAAAGTAGACTGACATGGCTCAACGATGTTCATCAATCACAGACACGATTTTGCCAAGTTCGCCCAGATCCGTATGCATACCATCAGCCATTCGAGCCCATCACACTCAACCTTTTTGGTTTATTGGGCCACTTGGGTTTTATCCTCCTCCCAAGGAATAATGATGACACAACCTTGGGTTCTGCAGAAATTCGTATGAACAGCGTTTCTTATAGGAATACTTGTGTAAGCACAACCTATTTTGTGAACAGTAGGTGTCAGGACTGTCCATTCTCCCCGTGTCAGTTCATCCTTAATGACAGTCTCATTCTTGCCCAACAGACACCAATGCTATAAACTGCAAACAATCTGTACGTGTATCCTATGTATACAAATTCATAACTTTTTTACATTACTTTTATATAACACCATACTTACCTACTTTGTCAAAATGCCAATGCATATATTAAAAATACTTTTATTATCGCCGCTCCCCTTTGTGTTGGCGTTAGAGCCTCTGGCAACTTGGATTAGAGGTGCACCATTGCTGAAAGGCATACGATGGACAGATGGATGGGAGGACCGCCTCTCTCTCTACGCGGATTATGTCTTGTTATACCTTACAGACACTGAGAACTCCATACCGGTGCTACTGGAGGCATGTGAAACGTTCGGGAAAATATCAGGATACACTATCAACTGGTCTAAATCTGTCTTATATGTATTAAAGGGCCCCGCACCACCACTCCCTGATGATTGCCCACTGGTGGTCACGCAGGACTCCTTCAAATATTTAGGCATACACGTTACGGCAGACAGCTGTTTTTTTCGGCAAAAATCTGGTACCCCCCCTGGAACGATTGAAACGAGATGTGAAACACTGGGCATCCCTTCCTTTGACGCTGCTGGGAACGGCTGCCTTATTCAAAGTGATGGCCCTACCCCGATTTCTGTACGTCCTTGAAAACACTTCATATCCAGTAGCGCAAGCATACTTCAAACAGATAGCAGCACAGGTATCAACACTCCTCTGGGGTAATAGACCGGCACGAATTGCACAAACAAAATTGCACCGTAGCTGGTATGACGGAGGGATAGCGCTCCCCAACATCCAGTTGTACTACTGGGCAGCACACCTCAAGATAGTAAATCAATGGATACATGCACCACAGGCAGACCCCACATATAGGGCTGATAGGGCTCAACTAGGCACAGGGAATAGGTTTGCAGCCTTATACAATAAAGGACAAGTTACTACACTACTGGGACCCACAAAACACACAGCCATGGTGTGGCACACAGCCCAGACTCCGATGGGATGGAAGGGTGTCATTACTAAACTCACCCCTCTCTGGGATACTAAGCAGCTAGGACAACTTAGAAAATGTAAAGGGTTTGACCAATGGGATAATATAGGTATTTCAACAGTGGGAGACCTTTGGGACAAGGGGGGTGTGCTACCGTTTGATCAGCTCTGACAACAATATGACCTGGGCCCGACGGAGACTTTCCGCTACGCACAAATACGTCATGCGCTGCTGGCGGCAATACCACAAGACACTGACGTATCCGAGGCGTCCCCCCTAGAAGACCGCTTACTGACAGATCACATGCCCAGAAGCGCAACGTCTTTCACATATCGCAAAATAATTCATAATTTACCAGACCCGACAATCCCCCTAAGAGATAGGTGGGTGGAGAGTGTAGGGGACATGGACGAAACCGAATGGCAAGAGGCACTGTCATCACCTAGGGAAGTAGGAATATCGGCAAGGCTCCGATTGGTGCAATTAAAGATCCTACACCACACATACCACACTAGAACTACGCTGCACAAGATGGGGAGAGCACAGCATCCATTTTGCCTCCGAGGGTGTGGGGAGGAGAGCTCCTTTTTTCACACAATATGGGACTGCCCAGCACTTGCAGAATATTGGCGGGCAGTTCTTCGAACAATGTCCCAGGCACTGAATGTATCACTTCTGCAAGAACCGCACAGGTGCCTCCTAAACGTGTGGGAACCGAACGATTTGTCACGTCCTGGGCAGGCTTGGGCCACGCTAGGACTCATAGTAGCAAAACGTAATATAGCACAGAAATGGGGGATGGTGGAGCTACCTTTGCTGAATACTTTGTTTAGAGACATGGACCTCTATATGTTGACGGAGAGGACAGTCTACATAAATCGTAAGTGGCCCCGGAAATGGACCAAAATATGGGCAGCATGGAATACATACCGGGGAAATATCTGTGATCCAATACCAGACTCTGATGGGGACAGTTCGGAATATGAACCCGGGGTGGGGTAGAGCGACAGTTTTGAGCAGCTTGCCCGGGGTTATGCTCGTTGATATCCTATTGCATGAGGGGTCGAAAGTTGATAAAGGTCAATAGTCATGTATCCTAATTGTACCATATACTTGTGAGCATACTGTGATTTGTGCCGATGTTTTGAATGAAAATAATAAAAACAGTTTAAAAAAAAATACTTTTACAACGCAAGCCACTTTCTATTGCAATATTATTGACTACACCACCACTCAAACTTACATACTGCGAGACCTATTGCATTGCAAATGCTTGTTCTACGTATCAGTCACCCCTGAGGTATACCCAAGGTACCCCTGTGGGCAGGGTGCTGTGTATGTTAAATTAGGACATGTACTGATGTGTGTGACATGTCCTGGTGGAGAATTACAGTGTATTTCGTTGTTCATTATTGCAAGGCTGCCTGTTCCCATAGGACAGAATGGGGAGTTTGTTTATACCATCTTATAAACCTAACTATCCCTGGGAACAGGGTAGAAAAATAAAGTTTACTATGACTGGACTCAAAATGTTAAAATACATCTTTTAGTGAAGATGATTTTTACATTCTGTGTTTGAAAATACCACTTTTAGAAAGTAGGTATTTTCTTGCTTAGCCATCCTGTGTGCCCCTGCTGGGGTTGTGGATTGACTGTCTGGTTTTGGGATGACAGAGGCTGGAGAGGGGCAGTGGCTCCAGAGAGCCTGATGGGTCAGGGCTCGGCTGAATAGACCTGGGCTGCATTTAGAGTAGTGGGACGAGATATCCTTGCACCTGAATAGGCCTTGTCTGCCTTGCACAATGCCGTATCCGCCCCCTGCCAGGAAGCTGCACCAGTGAGGACAGTACTGGTTTGAGCTAGGTACAGACACTCTCTGCCTTCAAAGAACAAAGGATTTGGTGGTATAAATATTCGGGCTCAGACCCCAGAACTTTAAACTCTTTTGGATCACGAACACTGCCAAGAAGAAACGCTGGAGAAGCTGTGAGGAGGAACTAGTGCTTTGTTGTGTGCTTTGCTGTGTTGGCCTGCAGTGGCTGCTTCGGTCTTGGGCAGCGAAAGGACTGGACTTGAACTTTCTGCAATCTCTTTTTGTGAGTTTCTCCAAGGGCTTGAGGTAGAGCTTGCCCCCTGTTCAAGAAGTCTCAGGAACAGCAAAGACGTTAAGTTCTTCTGCCCTCAGCGCTGGGGACTGTGTGTTCAGTGCTGCAACAGAAGAAAAAGCAAACCGATGCCATCTACGCCACCGCAGCCGACACCGTGTCCTGAAGGCACCACAGATGCCACCGCCGCAACGCACTGCAACCCTGGTGTCACAGACACAGTCTGCTGACGCTGCCACTGAGTTGTTGTTTGCATCGCGACCTGTGGGCACAGCACTGCCTCGCTTCACATCGTTGCTCTGGTATCCCCAACTACCGACTTCACTCAGACATGGAGGCCGCTGCTTGCACCCTGGTTCGAATGCACCGCTTGTAAGTTACACAACGCATCACCCTCATCCTGCACCACAGCCTTGGCCTACCGACGCCATTGACTCCAGTTCGTCAGCCGTCGACATCGCTTCAGCAATGACGACGCCGCTGTCACCATGACCTGCCAGCACCGCGACGAGCACTGCATCACTTCGCACTGCAGCCCTGGTCTCACGGACTCCGCTGGATGACCGTGACTGAGCCGCTGCCTGCACCACGACCTGAGAGCACCTCACGCCGCACCGCTGCACTTCACACCACAGCCCCAACGCCGGTTCTCCCGACTTCAACCACGAGGAGTTCGATCTGCAACATGTGTGACTTCAAGGGCCAGACGACTCCAGCACCGACTTCCAGAACGGATGCCGTGCTTTCGGAGCTCAACGAGAGGTCGCCGACACCCTGCATTTCTAAAGGTACTTTTTTGCGGGTCTTCCCGAAACCGTAGTTGGCCCGCGACTCCACGGTCAGCCAGAACTGTTTGGATTTGTGGTTCATAGACGGAGCTATCGACTTCAAGGAACTGTTTTTCAAGTTTATTTTGATAACTGAAGATTTCCAAGTACAGTATTGTGGATTTTTTTTAAATAGTTTTTGGTCTTGTCTTAAGTATATAAAAATATTAGATATTTTTCTACACTGGTGTGGTGTCCTTTTGTAGTGTAATAAGACTGACTGCACGTGCCAAGCTACTAAGGGGGTGAGCAGGGGTTATTTTAGGAGTGTAAATCCCTTATCCTGACTAGAAGGAAGGGTCCCTACTTGGACAAGGTACCTACACCTCTGCTAACTAGAGACCCCCATTTGTAACACACTAACAAAGCACCGGACATCACTCCTACAGGGCTCGACAAATCCGCTCGCATTTACAATGTAAATTTTATGAGGTCGAGCTATTTTTAGGTCCTACTCGCCCTTTCTGTAGAGTAGGACCTAAGGTAGGAAAACATACTAACTTTTGTCCTCCATCTTTGAAAACAGAGCAAATGTGACAAGATAACAAGATTTAAAGGTCTTTTATTGCTCGCAAAGCAAATGAGCAATAAAGATGCCTTTAAATCTTGTTATCTTGTCACATTTGCTCCACTTTCAGAGACGGAGGTCAAGTAAGTTACTGTTAGGTCGAGGAGTTTTTTTTAAAGTACTAGACCTGCAGGACTAGTACCATTTTTCAGATTTCTCGAGCCCTGAATGGGGGCAATCAGTGACAAGAGAGTGCAGATGGCGCATGCAACACTGATGAGGAAGGTAGGGTGACGTTTGATGCAAGCAACACTTATGAGGGATTGCATGCAACATTGATGAGGGCGGGGGAAAACAACATTGACGCGGCTGGGGCAGGCAACATTTTACGAGGGCAGGTAGGTGGGTGGGGGCAGGCAACATTGACGAGGGCAGGTAGGTGGATGGAGGCAACCAACGTTGACGAGAGCAGTCCGGGTCAAGCAACAATGACGAGGGCGGCCAGGATCAAGCAACAATGACGAGGGCGGCCAGGATCAAGCAACAATGACTAGGGCGGTCGAGGTCAAGCAATGTTGACACGTGCAGGTGGGGGCCCAGCAACACTGACGAGGGCGGGCAGGGCCCAGCAACACTGACGAGGGCAGGCAGGGCCCAGCAACACTGACGAGGGCAGGCAGGGCCCAGCAACACTGACGAGGGCAGGCAGGGCCCAGCAACACTGACGAGGGCAGGCAGGGCCCAGCAACACTGACGAGGGCAGGCAGGGCCCAGCAACACTGACGAGGGCAGGCAGGGCCCAGCAACACTGACGAGGGCAGGCAGGGCCCAGCAACACTGACGAGGGCAGGCAGGGCCCAGCAACACTGACGAGGGCAGGCAGGGCCCAGCAACACTGACGAGGGCAGGCAGGGCCCAGCAACACTGACGAGGGCAGGCAGGGCCCAGCAACACTGACGAGGGCAGGCAGGGCCCAGCAACACTGACGAGGGCAGGCAGGGCCCAGCAACACTGACGAGGGCAGGCAGGGCCCAGCAACACTGACGAGGGCAGGCAGGGCCCAGCAACACTGACGAGGGCAGGCAGGGCCCAGCAACACTGACGAGGGCAGGCAGGGCCCAGCAACACTGACGAGGGCAGGCAGGGCCCAGCAACACTGACGAGGGCAGGCAGGGCCCAGCAACACTGACGGGGGCAGGCAGGGCCCAGCAACACTGACGGGGGCAGGCAGGGCCCAGCAACACTGACGGGGGCAGGCAGGGCCCAGCAACACTGACGGGGGCAGGCAGGGCCCAGCAACACTGACGGGGGCAGGCAGGGCCCAGCAACACTGACGGGGGCAGGCAGGGCCCAGCAACACTGACGGGGGCAGGCAGGGCCCAGCAACACTGACGGGGGCAGGCAGGGCCCAGCAACACTGACGGGGGCAGGCAGGGCCCAGCAACACTGACGGGGGCAGGCAGGGCCCAGCAACACCGACGAGGGAGGGTGGGCTTATGGGCAAGCAACATCGACGATAGAACACTGACAATTACAGGGCAAGTAACACCGACGAGAGAGCGCGGGTGTGGGCAAGCAACAATGAAGAGGGCGATCAGGTGGGGAAAGCAACATGGACAAGTGAGATTCTGTGGGCGCAAGCACGACATACAAGGGAGATTGGGAGGGTGAGGGCAAGCACCACATAAGGGAGATCGGGTGAGGGCAAGCAACACAGACACTGGAGATCTGGCAGATGGGGGCAAGTAACAGACAAGGGAGGGTACTTGGGTGGGGGCAAGCAACACAGATGAGGAAGGGAGGAACACAGAGCAGAAAGAGGTACACGAAGGAGCCAGCTGAAAAAAGCGCTTTCTGGTAGAATGCTTAAACACAGATAAACAAGCATTGGAAATGCAATAGGTCTCGCAATTGCTTGAGTTAGAGCTATTGGCATTGTAAATGGCGATGTCTTTTTCCTATGTGTTATGGAGTATATGTGTGCGGTGTGTAGTCAAATTTTGTGGGTTGAATTAGAATTGTTATTTGTGTAATTGCGTGGCGTGTAATTAAGTGGTATTGAGGGTATTGGAATCATGTGGATTGTGATTGCGTACTATGGAGTTTAATTATATGGACTGGTTGAGTGGTCTGGATTGGAGTGGGGTGGATTGTATTGTTCTCGGTTGGACTGGGGCGGATTGGTGTTGGGTGAGGTGAAGTGGATGGATTTGGATTGGAGTACACTGTTATAAAGATCACGCATGCGCTGTTACAATTGTACTGCGTTGACTCGTGCTTGAAACATTGATGGAGTCTTACAGGACAAAGAAGAAAAGAAAAAAATTAGCATTGAACAAGCTATTTATTTAAAAGTTTATCCTGCGCTATAAGCAATAAAACCCTCAAGAAGGTACATTTAAAAGTGAGAATTGATAATTTGAAATAGTGCATCAGGCCTTATGACACCAGTAGTAAACAACATTATCCACTGTGATGCTTCGACATCATGTACCAAAGGGGATTTCTAGAGGTATTGTGTTGCACCTCTTGCGGGTTCCGTTTATTTTTCTTCACCCAACAGAGGACAGAAACAGAGGACCCCATAAGTTGCCTAAGTTGTGGTCTATTTCAGAGGTGAACAGGACAGCACTGATAACTGGGTAACCCAATCGTCATGAAGCCAACTTTATCTTGCAGTGCTGTCTCTTTCCCCATCTGACCCTGCAGTTAGATTCCCTAACAAATGTGAACGAATAATGGACAAGGGTGGTTTGGGAATTTTATTGCTAAGAAATAGGCAAACAAATTGCGCAGAACTTGCTGGTCATATATTGCACCACTCCAGAACACTGAGGAGTGTAGTGTTGCAGAATGTGTGTGGGGGTAGGAGGCACACTAATCGAGTATTTGTCCATGACAGCTTAACAACACATGGACACGCAGCACTTTTACTCACAGGAACGGCCACGGTGTGAAATACAGAAAAGATCATTTATCTCGAGGAACGACTGCGACACTCCGTCGAAACCCCTTAGCTGAACTGTAATTCGTTTCATTAGCTTTTTTTTCGTTATTGTGACCAGCTGTGGATTCGAAACCATCATGGCAGTGTGCGCTCCAGACACAAGAGGCCCACAGAACACTGGCGCGAGTCCCGTGAACGCCGCTGGGAGTGAGCACGCAGGTGTCGGGCTGTTAACAGCTCGCCGCACGCCGCTTCCGGTGATTGTATGGGCTGCCGTCTAAGAGTCACTTTTGGAAAACAATATCTGGTGAGCAGCAAGTTTCACTCAGGAGTGCATTTCAAACCAAGCGAGGAACCTGATAATGCCTCGCAAAGCGAAGCAGCTAGCTTTGCAGCGCTAGACGAGACCTAATAAAGGCAGCCTCTAGTTTATATCTGCATCGAGCACGATGCAAAAATAAACACACACCACTATTACCCAAGCCCTTAATGGGGAAAAAAGTGCTTACACAAGTAAAATAAAAGGAGACAGTATCACGCCGCCAGTACACAATCCAGTCTGGGTGGGTGGGGCCAAAAGGGGACAGGGCGGTAACCAGGAGGGACTAAGAAGCCTCCTTTACAATGAGAAGCCACCGTTCAACATGCCCTATGACGGAAGCCAATAGGAATCATGGGCGGGGCTTCAGGTCCCCTTCTGAAAGTGTATTGATCACACTAAGCCTCGCGTGCGCACTCCAGCGCTAGATCTGCGATACCTAAAAAGGAGTGCATAAAAATATGAGGAGCGGAAAGACAAGTAATGTGCCTATGCTCCAGGGGAGGGACGAAGCCTACAGCAGCTAACCAATAAGAAGCAAGCAAATGAGAGGGGCAATGACGTCAACACATTGTAACCAATGGGCGGCCTTCTAAGCCCACTATTAGAAAACAAAAGATATTGAAGAGCAAGCGCATGAGCTGTCTTGGCAAGACCTAAACACAGTACAAACTGCAGAAAAAAGCATCAATCTTATCACAATAAAATGGTGGAAATGGCTGACAGTAGTCTCCTAGGCAACCTTCACTTTCACTGGGGCACTAAAACAGATCTGTCGGTTTTCACCTTTCGGTCATTACTGCTAGTGAACTACTCTAGACAATGTTCAACAAAAACCTACAAATGGCAAGCATTTGCAATGCAATAGGTCTCACATTTACGAGAGTATAAGCTATAGTGATTTATAATGGCATTAGCTTAAACTCTTGTAAATGAGAGACCTATTTCACTTCAAAGAAGCGGCCGCCAATGTCTGGGGCTGCATGAAAGAGAAAGCGTGCATGGTGAGGAAAGCACATCGCGCCTGCAGTAGAAGAAATACATGAAAGAAAAGAGTGCTTACAGACTGAATAAGACATACTGTGTCGCAACAGAAGTAAAAGGGCCTGTCACCATGGGAAGTTACAAATGCAGACATGGCTGTACCAAGGAGGGACTAACATGCCTAATAACGACTCGCAAGCCAGCGTTTACGAAGGACAAGGACACAAGCAAATGACAAATATGGGTGAAGGGTGGGCGGGGCTTCTAAGCCATACTCCAATACTGCATGCCTCACATCAGCGCATGCGCTGCAAAGACTCAACCAAAACAGAGATGGAGGGAATGCTTGAATTAATATGAGCCACTCGCAATTGCTGTGGCTCCATTCCAGTCCACCCTTTTATGCCGATTATGCTTTTCTAGGCAAAGATCAGGTATATGGGAATCAGGCTTAACCCTCCTCCAATAGGAATAGTTCAACCTGAACTGTTGGGTCACTTCTCTCTCCGAAAGGAAACTCAAGCAAACTCAAAGCCATTTTGGGGTTTGTGTGCCTCCTTATAGAAGGTGACCTTTGGGTCCGAGACACAGTAACCATGGGGCTCACATCTGGGCGTACCCGTCACACTTTCAGCTTCTCACAGAGAAAAGAGAAAAAAAAAAATGGCCTCCATTTTAGCAATGCGGAATTACTCAAACAAAATGACGCACATTTCTTTTACTCCGTAATATTAACCAGAAGTTCACAGCGTTTTACGAAATCAAAATTGAAATTTTATAGCGCTTACGACCTCTGAAGAGGCACTGAAACGCTTTCTGCAACAAGTAGGACGCTACTCCGGATCCAAGATTAGTAATTAGTAGGTTAGTACAATTACTTTTTGGTTATCATTTCTTGCGCATTAGTTGTTTTAGGATTGTGCTCTTGATTTCTTGTGTGTTAGGTAGTTTGGGATAGGGAAGGAAAATGAATCGTACACAAATACAACCATACCTCACTGTCAGTTATCACCAGCACATAGCTGCATTACACACAACGTGACATATCTGGGTCCCAGCAAAGTTATCTAAAATGTGAACATCTTCAGTGTTACCTATCCCGCGTGCAAATCTGCTTAGTTCTGGTATTTAAAAGCATTTTGATGCTATACCCAGCTCAGGTGTCAGGGCACTGCGCAGCATGAAAGGGAATAATGGGTGCAACAATATAATTTCATTACAAGACCGGAGGCTACATTATGCATTATCCTTTAATAGCAACTCACAGCAGCCGCACTACATCATAAAGGATAAAGTTCTAGAGTAAACAACACTGAACAAAGGATGTATCCAGGAGATGATCTGCCTCTTTTAAAAGCGGCTCGCCAGCAGATAAGTCACTACTTCATATCTCTCCCTACTTTTGTCAATTTTGGGTTATATTTCATGTATAATGATAATTTCTAAGTGTTTTATCGCCAATATGATGCTTTACTATGCCCTCTTGCTTCGTCCTTTGAGGATTTAACTCTGCCCTTTTAGCGTTTTTCAGACTACCTTGAGTTACTATCCCTGGCCTGTGCCTCATTGGCTTGATTCCCTACTGGTGGGTGGTGCTGGTATCTCGATCCCACTCCAACCCCCCTCCCATGGACTTCCAATTTTCGGTTGTCCCTCACCTTCGTAACGACCTTCCCTTTCCCCCAGCGCGATCGCGCAACAACCTGGCCGATTTCCGCCGCGTTTCTGCCCTTGTTCCCCGCTCGTATTTCATTTTCTAACGCATTGCCCTGAAATGCGCTTCGCTTTAAAGGAAAGAACATTAGCAACACCCGCGTTGCGTGCCTCCTTTCCGAAGCGACTTTCCTCTTCTCCGGCGGCTGAGCTCGAGCACTCCTCGGTACTTTGTCAGTTGCTCTGCTTCAGCCGCCGGAGACACTCTGCCCATTGCGTTTTTCACGGATACTTTTCTAATAACAATACAAAGGCATTTATTACAATCAAAATACGCTATTTAGCCGATAATATTAACAAGGATTTATCCAATAATATTAATAAGGATTTTAATAAGTATATTAGTTCCCTAATAGATGCTATAATAATACCCCAACTTCCCTTACCCATTTATGCTAATAAGAATTTTATAACCTACCCACCCTTTCCTTACATTAAAAAAAAAAGGGGGTAGTTTTCAGATTCTGAACAAAAAAAAAAAGAGGAGAAAGAGAGAAGTCTTTATTACCTTACCTTTATTAATATCTTTCTTTCATTCCCTCTGAGTTCTTGCTACACCATGTCTGACATGGAGTCTGATGACGCCACTGCAAGTTCACCTGCCCCTATTGGCAATTCACTTAAAAAATTCCTTCAACAGGAAATTAAGTCCTGTATGATGTCCTCTCTCAGCGAAGTCATGCTCTCTAAAAGACTGTGTGATTCCCAAGATCTCCCCTTACACGGTAAGAGACCCAAAAAGACTAAACATTGTGAAAGCACTACAGGCCCTAGCGCCTTTCATAGTACGGGAGGTCCTAGCACCTCACTTTGGATGGGAGGCCACTGCGCCCCACTTGAACCTGATGTCCCTCGGGACACTCCCTTGACCGGTGCCCATGGCGGCACAAATATGTACGGTGTCCCTCGCGGCACACTTTGGAATAGTGCTAACCAAAAAAAGAATATTGGTTTTGACTCCTCTCCCTCCTCCTCTGATGACAACTCCTCCAAAGACCCCTCAGACGAATTAGTCTTTGACCTAGATGAGGTCCAACATGACCTTAATTCTCAACCTGATCCAGAACCGACCTCCAAAAATACTATTTTGAACCCTATCGGAGAAGAGATGTTTTCTCCCCTAAACATCTCTCACCCTAATAGTTCGAAGTGGTTCCCACAGGATCATGTTTCCCAGTTTGTCACACGTTGGTTAAGAAACCTTTTAGATAGAAATACTAGAAACACAATGAGATCTGAATCCCCCAGACCTACCATTGATGAGAGGGTCTGTCAAACTCCAAACCTGGATCCAGACCTTATCAAATTCCTATTTAAGTTAGGGCGAGACCTTAGAAAAGGATTGGAGAGAGCTCTTAAAGGATGCCAAGACCGCCTTTTAGACGTCTTAGGACCCCTTGTTAGAATCCTGGACATGGCCGAACAATCCCACCTCTCCTCTACCTCCATGAATGTTGATCTCATTCGAGGGTGGAGCCAAAGAGCCGTCGTTCTCCTTGGCAACGCTAATTCAAGTTTAAACGTTGAAAGGAGGAGGTCCATTCTAAACAAAATTAATCCAAAATTAGGAGACATGGCGGAAAAGGAACCCTCCCAGAACCCCAAAGGCCTTCTTTTCGGGGAGGATATAATCAAGGAGATTGGTAAATATGTGTCCACCTTCACTGCTCTTGATAGGGCTCAAAATAACCTAAGACGGGTATTCAACACCAACCTTTTTGGTCAGGCCGGTAGAAGGGGTCGCTCTTCCGGCCGAGGCAACCAACAACCCTATTCGTCCTTCAGAGGAACAGGAAGGGGCTTCTTCCCCCCCCCTAGACAACCCTTCTTCCCCCAAAGAGGAAGGGGTCCAAGAAACCGTGGTTCGAGAGGTCGTGGTACTCCCAACACCTCCAATTCTACAAGTAAGTACTACTCCTTCTTTCCCTCCCATAGTAGGGGGCAAACTAAAACAGTTTTATCATGTTTGGGATTCAATCACCCAAGATCCATGGGTTCTAGAAACCGTCATGGGCTTCAAGATAGACTTTTTACAGATCCCCCTCCAATCACGCTTACCCAACCCTTTGTCCTTTCAGAAGATCAAGAAAAGATCGTGGAGGAAGAAATTATTTCTATGCTCAAAAAAAGTGCAATAGTGGAGGTTCCCTGGTCCGATGCAAGATTCATAAGCACACTGTTTCTTGTTCAGAAAAAGGACATGGGGTGGAGACCCGTAATAAACCTTAGAGAAGTCAACAAGTTTCTGGTTCATCGTCACTTCAAAATGGAGGGTATCCACCTCCTGAGGGATCTCCTTCTCGAAGGAGATTGGATGGTCAAGTTAGACCTGAAGGACGCCTACTTCACCATCCCTATGTACAAGGAACAATAGTTTCAACTCGCGTTCAAAGACTGAAGTCGCCTAGCAGAGCGGACGCCTATTTGGAATTCTAACTCCATCGTGATGATCGCGTAATTCATCAGATTATGCACGGATAGCCCCACAAGAGGATACGAGGCACCGTAGCCCAAACTAAGTTAACGGAGACATTGTTAGAGCCTAATATTGGATATTGGAATACAATACAAAGGGATCCTGATAATTAATAACAGTTGCCATTGAATAGGATTATACAAGGACTAATGCCACAGATTAATTTCAAATAGATATTCATCAGATACAAAAGAAGACCCCCTGACTGAATAGAACATCAGGATGTCTGACTCTTGAAGATCTGGCGCAACTACTCCTTACCTGCCCCCGTCCTGAAGAAGACCCGCTAGAGACCCATAAATAAGGAGTCCCAGGGTCGAAACGTCGACAGACTCTCACAAAGGACCAGCCAACCATGTCCAACATACCACATCTATTGAATATAGTTTGTTGGTTTTGAGTGTCAGCAAAATAAGAATTGGCCTTTCTAAATCCTTCTTTTCCCTTTAAACATTTTCTCACGCACGTGTATATAGATCACTTGATGTCACTGTGTCACATTTATTTCACACTATGTCACTTTGCTCACTAAACTGAATTGTTGCGCCGTATTTTGTAAATTTTAATGCATATTTGAAGGTGTCAGTTGAGAAGAACAAACAAAATAATGTATGAAATGATAATTCAGTGATTAAAATGTTTGACTGACTCTCCCCATTGTTTGGTTTTGCACTTCTATGGCCTAATAGAGGCAGCATAATAGGTAGAAATGTTATGCCCATACCTGAGTCAAAGATAAATACATGATCCAAAGCAATTGTGTTCATACCCGACGGAGCCATTGTTGAAACTATTATTGTATTACCCAGGTTCTGAGGGATATTGGGTTACCCCATAAGAAATTTCTCTTATGTACAAGGAACATCAAGCTTTCCTTCAATTTGCTTGGAAAGAACGTCTTTACCAGTTCCAAGCTCTTCCCTTCGGCCTCTCTCCTGCCCCTTGGTGTTTTAGCAAGATCATGAAGTGTGTCGTTACAATTCTAAGAGAGAGAGGTATCCGCCTCATCATTTACCTGGACGATATCCTTATCATGTCCCAATCCCATTTAGATCTCCTAAGGGATCTAGAAACTTCCATGAACTTAATAGAGAGCCTAGGATTCATCATCAACAGAGAGAAGTCCATTCTCTCTCCCTGCAGAATTATAGAATTCCTTGGTTTCACCCTTGACACCTTGAAATGCCTTCTCCTTCCTGCCAAGAAGATTGCCAAGATCCGGAAGGAGATCAGGTCCGTCTTGAAACAAGAGTCTTTAACTCTCCGCAAACTAGCCAGACTTCTTGGGCTTCTTTCTTCTTCCATCCAGGCTATTTTCCCCGGCCCTCTGAACTACCGCGCGCTTCAGAGAATAAAGAGAAAAGCCCTCAATTCAGGTCTATGGTATGGGGATCTTGTCTCTCTAGACCCAGATGCCAGAGCAGAGCTCTTTTGGTGGCTGGAGAACTTAGACGCCTGGAACGGCAAAGCTATCTTCGGCTCATCCCTGGATTTTGTCCTAGAATCAGATGCCAGTCTCCATGGCTGGGGTGTACGTTTGGAAGACCAGAACACCGGTGGGGTTTGGACCCTGTCGGATCTTCTCAACACATAAATTTTCTGGAATTGACAGCTGGTTTATACGCTCTTATGAGCTTCAAACACTCCATTCAAGGGAGGTCTGTTCTGAAAATGGACAACATTTCCGCTGTGGCCTATATCAATCGCCTTGGAGGGACGAGATCTGCAGACCTCTCCAATCTTGCCAGGAAACTTTGGATGTTCTGTCTGGAACACAAAATTTCCCTCAGGGCGGAATATCTTCCCGGGAAATCGAACATTTCTGCAGATTGGAATTCAAGATTCCTTCTAGACTTCTCAGACTGGAAACTCGATGTGAACGTCTTCAATACCCTCTTCCACTTTTTGTGGTCCCATAGACGTGGACTTGTTTGCCAGCAGGCTTACCTTCCAACTTCCCAACTACTTCAGTTGGATGCCAGACCCGGGCGCTCTTGCTGTGAACGCCTTTCTCCAACCATGGTCTCACTATCTGGGTTATGCCTTGCCTCCTTTCGCCATGATTCAGAGGGTCCTTCAGAAAGTCAGATCGCAACAATGCCTTCTGATTCTAATAACTCCTTTTTGGCTGTCCCAAGCTTGATTCCCGACAGCCTTGGAACTTGCATGCGACATCCCCTTTCTGATCCCAGCGTCTCCAGGCCTGGTCTCAAACGCAGATGGGGAAGATCATCATCTTATTCTCCAGGGGAATTTGAACCTTCTTGCCTGGAAAGTGTCAGGCAATCTAACGAGTTGTCTGTACTTTCGTCGACAGCTTTCTCTCTTCTCGGAGAATCTTGGGCACCCGGAACACACCTTAGGTATAACAATATTTGGAGAAAATGGTTTCATTGGTGCCTGGAAAGGAGTCTGGATCCCGTGGAGGCTCCGGTCTTCAATATCGTAAATGTTCTGGTCGAACAGTTTGACAGAGGCCTATCCTATTGTTCTATTAATTGCTTTAGATCGGCAATCTCCGCGGGCCATTCCCCTATCAACGGTAAATCGGTTGGTAAGAATCCTATCATTTGTCGAATCCTTAAGAGTATAAGACTAAGAAGACCCCTAGACCTAAGTATCAGACCCTTTGGGATGTCAAATGTATTTTAGACCTTTTTTGTTCTTGGCCGGATAATTCTTCCCTTAATAAGAAGTTACTCTCCTTCAAACTCGCCACTCTCTTGTGTTTAGTCTCCTGTAGGAGAGTTTCTGACATCAGAAGCTTAGACATTTCAAATAGATGTTATGATATTTTTAGTGTCAAGTTTGAATTACTAGGGGGGAGGAGCCAAGGTGGCGATCGGAACAGTCGCATAAACGCCTCGCTCCGAGATCCCTTCCTCCCCGCCGTCTATCCTGTCTTTAATCCTGTTCGGGGTGTTCTGAATTCGGTTACCAGGGAAGAGCCTTCACTTACCGTCTTTTTCCGGGGCTCTGGCGTGCAGTGGTTTCTGCTTTCTGCCCTTGTCGCCTTGCTGGCCTTCCCGGCCCTGACGCCGGGGCCTCGAGTGCTGTGTCTGCCCGGAGGTGTTCGGAGTGCCGGCGGTCCGGAACCGCTGAAGAGACCCGATGGTGGGAGCCTGAGAGCCGCGAGCCGGAAGCGCCGGAGCGGACCCACCCCCGATGGTGGGCCACCCCGCATGCCTGATTGCCTGCCGGCCCGAAGAAGAGAAGCCGCGTTGTCCGGCAACCCTCGGGTGAGAAGCCCGCTCCTGTTGATTGTCCCGCCTGGGATCCGGTGCAGGGCTCCCCCGGGTGTTGTGGGGAGCACGCCGGTTCTTCTGGTGACTCTCCTTTCTCCGCCGAGCGCCATCCGCCGCGGATCGGCTGTGTGTCCTGGGGCCTCCGGCACTCCTGGTGGATTTGGAGGCGGATGCGACAATGGCGGCGGGCGATGTGCTCAAGATGGCGGATGGCCCCTCGGAGTGTCTTCCTCCTGGTGACAGGGACGTTGCTGCATTTGCTCTCCCCAGACCTCGTTTGATTCGGGCGGCCCCTGCACGGAGTGCTGTCTTGTTCGCCCTGGGTGCTCTGCGGATCGACCTGTCCTTGAAATGCCGGGACTTGGAGTTGCGGATCGCCGCCATGGTTGCTCAGCCATTTTGTGACGCGGTGTCGTCTCCCCGAGTTGGTATTGTCGAGACTTCTCCAGCTGCTCTGCTGGGATATCCGGCTGGGTGTTCGATTCCATGGGATCAAGTGAACCCGGTGCCGATGCTGCAGTGTCTCCTACATCCTGATTTCTTTGCTTTGTGCTGGACAGCCCGGATTTTGTGCTTGGCCACGTGGATCTTTGGGTTACTATTGCATTCTGACTGCTGCCGAGTTTTCCTGACTGCTTCTTGTTCGCCGGGACGGTGTTCCGCGAGGATCCCACTTGCTTTCCCTGACTGGTATGGACCCACTGTATCATGCTGTTTCCTGGCCGTGGCGGGGTCTGGCAGCTCTGCTTTTCATAGAAGTGGACAGGGGTGATCGTGCCTGGGAGCCTGCGGGACTTTTGTTTTGTTAAATGGCATCTCCGTGCCTCATCATTTGGACAGTTCCTGTTTTCATCCTTTATGTAGGCTTTTCTCAGTATCCTTTTTGACCTCGATTAGTGATCCGTTATTGCGGGTGGGGTGGTGTTCTGTATCTCGATCGCTGGCTCCCCTCCTCTCTTCTCTCCTCTTCTCTTCCCTCTTTTTCCTCTCCTTTTATCCCTTTCTCTTTTCTCCCTTTCGTTATTATTCCCTTTCTCTTTCTTCTATATTTCGGGTGACTCTGGGCGACAGGCACGCTGTTTAGTGGGGTAGGCCATAGCCATTACAGTGATGTAGGGTGGGGGGGGTGTTTGTTATTTTAGTTTGTTTTCTTCTATGGTCCCTTCTTTGCTTTCTTTCTAGGGGGTGGGCTATGTCCCTTTGTGCTTTCTCCTTCGTTTCGTAAGTGTCTACACTTTCTCCTTTTTCGGGGCGGGAGGGCGGTCTATGTGGTGACCCATTTATTTGTTCGCTACGGTTTGTCCTTTATTTTTGAACCTTTGACGGGCATCGGAGGTCTCTGGGCTTCGCCCTACTGTGGTTATTTGATTGCGTAGGGGGCTGCATCCCTCTCGTCCCCCCCCTCTTTTTCTGTGTATGTTGCATGACACTTTGGTAGATATGGCTTCTGCCTCCTCTATACATCATAAAATGAACCTCTCTTATCCTGGCGCTTACTGTGCAACGATTTCATTACACGTCTATCCTGTATTCATCCTACCGTACACATTGATGTTGTTCCTTTTTGACTCTCCTGATTTTGCGGCCGGCCCCTGTGGTTGTAGGCCTGCGCTTGTACTGATACCTGTCTCTCAATAAAGGTTTTTTAAAAAAAAAAATAAAAAAAAAAAAAAAAAAGTTTGAATTACTAACAAGAACTAAAACCATGTCAGATTTTATCTTTTATCCTCGTTTTGACAGTTTCCCTAAACTTTGTGTGGTTGCTTGTATGAAAGAGTATGACGCTAGGATGACTCTCCTACGCCCTAATGATGCAAATCAACTTTTAGTTTCTTTTGTGAAACCTTTTAAACCTGTTTCATCCACCTCTATAGCTAGATGGGTTAAGTCTACCATGAACCTTGCTGGTATCGACCTCTCTAAGTTTCAAGCACATTCTATTAGAGGAGCTATGGCCAGTAAATCGTTCTGGTCAGGTGGTAAGTTGGATGATATCCTGAAAGCTGCTGACTGGTCAAATGCTAACACCTTTGCTCGTCATTATTGCAAACCTATCGAGCATATGTCTGATGTTGTCCTTCGGGGCTACGAACATGCATAATGTAGCCTCCGGTCTTGTAATGAAATTGCGATTCTCCTATTAACATGACCAGAGAATCTGGATTTCATTAAAGACACGGATGCTGACATTATCCCTCCCTCCTCCCTTTTACAACTTTGATAGGTCTTTTATGAACTTATTACATCTTTTGATATGTTTCTTATGAACTTATCGATTGCTTCAATTGTTTTTTAATCTATGATTTATGCCTATTCTAATTGTGATGAGATCTTTAGCTCTTCCGGCTCTTGGTTCTTAAACTTTTCTTTCTTTCAGGCAATTCCGTTTAACCGTCTGGCCTTTGACTTGCTGAAGTTTCTTCCATGATGTTTTCAAGATCTACATGGATCTCTCAGTTTATGAAGTTCTTTCCTGCTACCTGGATCTCTCAGTTTATGAAGTTCTTCCCTGCTGCGATTCTTTTAAAAGAGGCAGATCATCTCCTGGATACATCCTTTGTTCAGTGTTTACTCTAGAACTTCATCCTTTATGATGTAGTGCGGCTGCTGTGAGTTGCTATTAAAGGATAATGCATAATGTCAGCCTCCGTGACTTTAATGAAATCCAGATTCTCTGGTCATGTTAATAGGAGAATCGCAATTTACATATGCTAGCATACATTGGAAGGAGTCCAGTGTGGATATAATGAAAGGCAAAAAAAGAGTGTGGTTAACGCAGAGATGGCTTACCATCTACAGCTTTGATCTACAAGCAGATTAATCCTTGCGTTCAATGTGACCGTACTTTTGGTGCTGCCGTACTTTAGGCCCTGCGTGACTTCGGACCCTGCCTGTGGCTTACCCTGTAGAGTTGAAGAGCTACGAATTGAATCATTCATTCATGCATTCAGTGTGCGACATTATATTAAGTTCTGGGGTTCTTTGGGTCCCATTTGACTTTGGAATCATGCCCGTTTCCTAGCTGAGCTATAATTTTGTTCATTTATTTATTCAGTGCCACCTTACTGTTAACACTGGAGTTCCTGGGACCCTCTGTGGATGCTCTGTGTCACCGCTCGTGACAGACGACCAGGGGGACTCTAGCCGCGCGGATGAGGGGCTGCTGCTCACAGAAACCTCGCGTGAGGTGTACAGCCACTGCCAGCTCATGGTCAAGGCCTGGCGCCGGGGTCTTAAGGGTGAAAGAAATGGTGCCCACGTTTGTCGCATTAAAAGGGCAAGGCAAGCCCACTGCTCCAGTGTTCCCCAGAGGACGCCAGCACTCACCCAAACTAATGGCGCGTCCACTCCACAAAACTTCACGAGCCGCTCAGGCAATAGGAAGATGATCCTAGACAACAACGCGACTAACAGGTTCACCGTGTTTATTCCAGTTCCCATCAGGAGATAAAAGGACCAGAAGATAAGCCTAAATGACAGGTCTTATTGAGCACCGACCTGCAGTCCATGGTTTAAAGCTTTACATCCTTCCTCCGAGTGGTTAAAATTGGACCCTTGAACTGAGAAGTAAGAAGGTGGGGTGTACCAACGTTTCGTTAAAAAAGCGTTGGCATAGCCAATAGGTCTCGCCTTTGGGACTGCATAACTAAATACTTATAAGGTCCCAAATGCGAGACCTATTGGCTATGCCAATGCTTGTTTTAATGGTTGGCATCCATGGCCAGCATTCCTGAATGGAACAAAAACAAGTCAGTAATGCCCCTGCTGGGCGTGGGGCGGCGCGAGGGCACTCTTGGCATCTCGCTGCTATCAACACCGGCACATGTTGAACGGCCGCCATGACGCAGAGGACGGTGGCAGCCAGAACCTGAGGGCTGTCTGCGACGCACAAAGCTTTTTACGGTCAAATGGCATGCGCGCACAGTACGCTTCACACGCCCATTGAAGTCCCACAGACCATGTCCACGAGCCCGCCAAAACAGCACTTGCGACGGGTTGGCTTTCATTTTCATTTGCATGAAACAGCTGCTCATTTTATTCATGGCATATGAAATTCCTCGCTGGCAGCTTCTAAGCGGTACTTATTTCTCCGCAAAGCTTTGCCTTGTTTAGTAAAAGCGAGAAATAATGGCAGTGGGCACGGCAATGTGCTGCACAGCCACCGTACCACAGGCCGCCGGTGCTTGGCATTCTTCAAAAACTTTGTGTAAAGATGTCAAAAATAACACGAGAAACGAAAAGTGTTTCTTTGCCTCAATGTCTGTATTAACCAATGAGTATATTTTTTGTGGATCACGGTAATTGTTTCTTAAACAATAACTACTCAAAGATGTCACTCCACAATTTAAACAAGCCCGCGAGTGGTGCGCGTGCGCCACTGCGAGCCATGGTCTATTGGTGGCTGTGGCTTCACTAGTGGTGACAGTAGCTCCACCCGTGGCACTATCTGCAGAACTAGGGTGTAGACAGTGACCTTGGCAGTGATTACATCAGTGGCGTGAGCTTGGGACCTGGGACTTGGACTGTGAGAGCAGTGGCAGGTGCTACGTAGCTGGAATAAGACCCCGAAGAGCTATATCCGTGGTCGGTGCTACAAAATCTGAACTGGGCGCTCAGCAGCGACAATGGCTTCGGCTGTGGCGTTGCTGGAGTTTTTGATGTTTATGTGTAACCACAGCAGCTGGACAGCGGCCATTTATTCATACATGGGAGTTCAATAGCGGCAGTCTGTTACCTCGCGCAAGATTCTTCTGGAAGCTGCTCCCAGAAGTCACACTATGGACGCGAGTCCGACACAGCTGTGCACACAGGCGCAACTGTGGCGTGCAGGGTGTGGCATGCCACGAGTAACGGCACGTCCATAACTACTGAACACAGAGGTGCCGGTGCCACCATGCACGGACAAGTGTAAGGGCGGCTGGCAAAGCACGAAAGTTTGTGCCATGCAAGAACTCTAGCTCTCATCCGTAGTGCACGGACACCTGGCAATCGCACGAGAACGTGCACTTGCCGTCTTATCGGTGTAACCTCCTGGGATCGGGTTCGAATGTAGGTGGCGCTACAACGTCTTTGTTGCTTTAAGGCACACTGTAAATAAGCACACATGACGGGCGTGCACAAGTGTACCGAAAAGCGGACACCTTACATGGAACACGTGATGGGACAAGTAGCACGGGGTACAGAGACGACCCCAGAGTGGGAGCTTCCGGCATCAGGACAGTGCCCCGGGAAAGCCCAAAGGAGACTCCAAACTGACTCGAAGGAAATCAAAGCCAGACACCCCACTGCCACCGAGCCGGACCAGTGCCACCTGCATCGCTTTGGCGCGGAATGCCCGGGACCTGGCACCATTGCTGGGCACCGGAATCTGGAATGAGCGCAGGTGTGTTCGCGGTGTGTGTGGTCAGTGCTCCGTGATAACAGGGGGTACCTATCTGGTGTACATCAACTGTTTGCATAACTCGTACCACCAAACAGTCTTGGTACTTGTCCCAGAAGCCGAGTGCCTGCTGGCAGCAAAACCCATGGTCTGCCCACTGCCCTCCATGGGGCAGGCTCAGGTGCGGCGCTTCAACCGAATACCAAACTGACCCCAATTGGAGTCCCTCCATCCCCACAGTCCGGACACATCGCTAACCTGCAATTAGACCGCACTGAAGCAACCCCCTGGTTCAAACTGCGCTTTAAAACGCATTGCATCATCAACGCATTAATTCATGGGAACCGTGACTCTGCATACTATAACAAACAAGAACCTGTTGGTCTAAAGAACAACAAATCAAACGGCAACAGACTAAAAAGTTTTGGTCAGAGAGATCCCTAAAGGACTTAATCCCATCAGCCCACTGTGGTGGTGAAACTCATCAAATGGGATCTTCTCTTGACTACAATTACCTGTGCAGCAAAAGAGCCACACCCTTTTGCAAATCGAAAGGGAGCTTGCGACTCTGACCCACCAGAATTGGAAGTTGTGATTCGCAGAGTGCACGAAGGCTCGGCTGTGGCTGTCGTACCCAGCTCGGGAGCAGCAGGAAAGAAGAGGGCTCCGCTGGGTGCCCAATGGACGAGAACCGGCGTTGGAAAATGTGGGCGCCAAGTTTAACATCCCCCGGGGCGACCGAGCGAAGTAGGTACAGTGCACACTACGGCAGCCATGGAAAGTTCTCTTACGATCACTGCCGAGCGCTGGGCTTCTTGGATGGCAACGGATTCCTAGCGATGCAGCCTTGTGGAAACCCAGCTAGCTGCTCGACGGATAGCGCCGAAGTGTGACCGTCTCCACACCCGCTGACACCAACCTGGAGGTAAGTCTGCTTGCGGCAAATAAAATGCCAAAAATATGCCGTTCTGAAAGCTTTGTACAACGCACATTCCCACCTCCCGCTCACAGTGGGCTCCAATATTCATCTCTTTATAGGGCTTACATTCGAATGTGATTGACCAGTTTCGGCCATGTCAGGAAAACGTGGTATTCAAGCTGACCTAGGAATCGCACACGCTCATGCGTGTGCGATTCCTTTTGTGTTTCATAATTGGCCAAAGGCGGGCGCATTGCTCCACCCATGGCCTATTGATGTCTATTACGCGCACCAAGCGGAGCAATGCAACCGCCTTTGGCCAATAGCGCGCAGTCTTTTATAAAAATACGCACGCGAAGGCCAATCGCGTACCACAAAACGAATCGCACACACACAAGCGTATGCGATTCCTAGGTCAGCTTGATACCCAGTTATTCACCTACTAAATGTCTCGCGCTGCACGAGCAATGCTGCGCAGTGCAACGCTAGGCGCAAGACCTAACAAGTATCAATGCTAGACCAAGTCTGGTCTATAATGGCAGACTCCTAACCAGGATCCTGTTCAAATTAACTAATTTTATTATCACCACATCCCATTTTCTCTTATAACACATGCAGGCCAACGTAAAACCCAGACAGTAGTCAGACCTATTAAAAAGCGTGCAACACTGCAGATTCAAAATCCCTTGATGGATTACCTTACTCAGGATGGAAATATTTGGGAAATTAATTAACATACCATCTTTTACCAAACTTGAAAGATTATCAATGAACTGCCGCACTCACCTGGAAGAAAAGAAAAGGCAAAACTGTCCGCCATTTGGTTCGAGGTTAAACTAAAAGGAAATCTCTCAAGATATTTATAGTAAAACAGCAAACAGCCTACCAAAGTCGGCATCTAAAACTACATGCTGCAAGAAACCACTACAACAGCACAATTATATGCTCATGTCCTTCTAAGACCGAGTGGGATGCCAAAAGAGTAGGCCCAAAAAAGAAATGTCAAGCTCCTGGGGCATGCTTCACACTCAGCAACTTGCACAATTAGATTATGTATATTAAAAATGTCTACAAAATGCTAGATTTATTTGTTGACAAAACATACAACGTAAGCCTAGCAGATATACTCTCTTCTCCCCAAACCCAAAAAAAAAAAACGAGGTCCAAGCCAACAAACGTATTACAACAATAACCTGGTACAATCTCTCCTAACCATTGTTGGTGGATCTACAAAAAAATGCCTCATGTCTGAAACAAAGTTTCACTGGAGCCCCAATAAATGCACCATTGGTCAAACAAGCCTTGAAATGAAGCGGTCAACACTGGCTGAGTATTCATTTCTCAAAGGGTATTCCCAAAGAGCCTAAGATCAAGACAGGGTAATGCTCTCTTGAAAAAACCCGGTGCCAACAAAATAGATCTCAACAAGTCCTCTCATAACTGGACTCTAGCTTCTGGGAATAACCACAAAGAACTGTACCTCTTCCCCAACTAAACAACGTAACCTTAGAAAACAGCTTGCTTGGAGACAACGAATCTGACTTTAGACTGGACTGTGGTACAGAAATAGCCACTCTTCAGTTTACTGATAATGTACTAGGCATAATAAATAATAGAGGCCTGCATTTGATTCTGAAACACCATTTAGCATCATTAAACTGTAGTACACGTGACATTTTTCATCATCTTGGAGAATCAAGTAGGCACTAGGTGTCATGACCTGCAGTGGTTTGGTTCTGTGAAGTAGTTCAACATTAATGTACAGCAGAGCTCTTCAAACTGTGGGGCGCGCCTTCCTGGGAGTCCGTTGCTGTATTACCAGGGGTAGCATATTCACATGCATTTACCTGTAAATGAAGATAGTCTAGAAATGCGCCAGTGGCACTTCAGGCTGTCTTCATTTGCATGCAGCAGTTTAAGTGTAAAAAAAAAAAAGTGTGGGGATTGTAATATTTGATGCCCTAGGGACAGTGAGGGTAGAGAAAGGGTCAAATACGTGGCTATAAAGAACAAAATATTCTGCAGTTTGTTGTTGCTTTCACCTTCAGTTTACCACATATGAAGTACCAGGCACACACCTTAAATTAAAAAGTAAATGCAAGTTCAAATAATGGATGGGAAATGTACACTTTTAAGTTCTGAAACTCTGCTGGTTAATATGATCACTACAGATGTCTGTGTATGCGTGACAAGAGTCAGAATTGAATCCCGATTCGTGCAGTGACTTTTTAAAATTTAGAATGCTATGAGGTCTGAGCCTGTGACACAAAGCACTGTGAATGTCATCATTTTAAAATTGTGTTACATAGGCTTCTGCAAAATGTATTTAATATAAAACATGCTTTTTAAAAATATACAATGTTGTAATAAATTATCAGACTGTATCTAATGCACACATGTAAGTGTCATTTAAAAGGACACACTACAAATCTCTGCTGATACTGCCTTTATATTACGTCTCAAAATGAATACATATTTCTCACTATGAAGCTTCAAGTGTCTCCATCAATTAAAGTCTATACTGACTACAAGGCAGCCTTTATATTTGGTGATGAACCAATTGTACAAATGTGCATATATTTAGGATATCAGGCACACTGGTGTGGGAAGGCATGTTTCTTCTTGAACTCTTGCTGCAAACAGAACGGGCTTTGGGTATCAGGTCTAGAAGTGATGGCCTGGGGGAAAGGGCAGGGTAGACAGCCTGTGTTCTAGAGGTATAGGTATCATTGGTGCTGCAGGATTGTAGCTATTTTAATACCCTTACTTTCTTGCATTAAGAGACCAGTGCACACTTGCTGTGCCAGTGTTGCTCTGCTCAGTGCAAAAAAGTTTGAAGACCTCTGCCCCATAGCAATAAACAGACTACACATCTGTATGTCAAAGTCACAATTGTAAACAAGCATTAGTAAAGTCAATAGGTCTTGCCTATGCGAGAGCTATTGGCTTTTGACAATGTCGTTAAGCCATGTTGTAGAGCAGCGGGTCTGCTGTGCAGCAGGACTAAGCATTATAACAAAACAAACTATAATTAAGTGATTTAAAAAACAAATCTGCTATGATGCAGGAAGCTAAAAATAAGTTTGTATATTTTTTTGTTATAACTTTTAGCCATGCTGATCTTCAACATGGCTAAAAATACATTGGCAAAGCTAATAGCCTTCACATAGGCAAGACATATTGCTTTTCCAAAGCTAGTTTTCAGTTGGAAACTCGTTATGGCTCACCTGGATACCTATGTTCCAACGGATAACATAAAATAAAATAAAATATAGATTTTTTTTTATTGTCCTGGCCGCCTGATAAATTAGTGAAGAATCTCCACTATTTCTTCAACAGCCAGTTAAACGGAGGACGTGACAAGGTATCCATTGTAGTCTAATACATAACACAAGGGTTCTGCTATTAATCTCACTATCAAACAAAATAGTAAACTTTTTTAGAAAAAAATATTTGAAGTTTCTGTAAAGTCAAAAAAGGCAGCGACAGGACAGCAGACATGCTTCTGAATTTCTGTGTTCCTTTTATAAATGCACGTATTGGACATGGTCAGAATAAATGCTTGAAATTAATCTCACCCAGTACTGCAGCAAAAAGCTAGTAAAACTGCAACCTCGGGGCGTGGCTTGCCAAGCCAAGATGGTGGACACACTCTAAGAGTGCTCCGGGACCCCTCCACCATCCGCCCAGAATCCTAGCCCACAGCGAGCCATCAGAATCCAAATCCTGCTTCTTACCAGACACAGTGACCCGCCGGAGGGCCTGGGATTATAAATCTCTGCAGCGGGACCCCCTGATGCTGTGAGCCGGCCTGCCGAGTAGCTTGGACAACATGGCGGCCCCCAATCTGTGACCTTTGTTCTCCCTTGGCCCCAGGAGCTGCGGGGCTCCTCGACGCGGTGGTTGGAGACCCGGACGGGTGCAGGACTGCGCTTCCTGTTTCCATCGCTGGCTCACATACCGCCGCTGGCGCGGCCGCTACTCTGTGTGCGGTGCCCAGCGGCCTCGGGAGAAGGAGTAGGGCATTGTTTCCTTCCAGGCGCAACATCATGCTCCCTGCAGCGCAGGCTGTTGGGACCCCCCTGCGGATTTCATGGCTGCTGAACTGCTGCTGTTGGACTCTGCCCCTTGCGCTCACGTGCGGCTGCCAGCGCCCGGCCGCCTCACTGCATGTAGCGCTGGGCGGCCTGGGCCCCACTTGCGGAGTGTTCACGGAGACGGCCGCCATATCGGGGGTGGCTACAAGCCTGCCGCTGGACTTTGTCCCTTGTCTCCCTCACTGACTGGCAGCTAACACCCGGCCCCCCAGTGACGCACCCGCTTTGTTGCATGCGGTGCTGGCTGCCCGGGGAGAGAGAAACGGACGTCTTCGCCTCTGTGGGTAGCAGCTGCGAGCCCGCTGGCGGGGTACCCGCGCCGGCCTGAGACGTCGTCACGACGGGCCCCCTGCAGAGTGAGGCCCCGGCTCCCGGCCTGGGAGGCCTCTGGAGACGGCCCGCGCCCCTGGCGGCGACCCGGTGAGTGGGGCCCTTAATTATTGAGGCGGTGTGCTGGTGGCAGTGTGAGGGGGCTCCCCCCCCCAACCCACCCTGGGTTTGTCTGCGTGGAGACAGCCGGTGTGGATGAGGGGACGACTGCGGGGATAAAGAACTGGACTCCCGTATGGTGCTGCGACGTCGGCCCCTCTGCTTGGGGGATAGTGGACGGCCTGGCTCCCTGATCTGACCTGCGGCCTTGTAGATCCCACGCCTTCCCCGAGTGGCTGTTTTTGTCCTGCCCCCTGAGATTGGAGGTCCTGCATGGACTGGGGTGCAGCCTGCGCGCCTCACTCCCGCATTTGTGTGGACCCCCTGCTGAGTGCCCTCTTGCCTACTGTGTGCCTTGGAGCACGTGGGGCTGGAGGTGTGCGGAGCTGCTGCCTCCACTGGGCTAGGCGGGGCAGCTGGCCCGTGGCTGTATTGCTGTTCCTGGAGCGAGTTGCGGGCCCCGGCGCAGTGTGGCCCCCTCATCGCCTACGTGGTTACCTGAGCCGTGGGGCGCGCTGACTCCCATAGCCGCAGGAGCTCCTCGCCCTGCCCCGAGCTTGCTGCTGTGTCGGTCTGCACTTCCCTGCTGCCTGGGAATCGGGGGCTATGCTGTGGTTGGTGTGGGGGCATATGGCCACCGTGTCGGGTGGTGTACGCGTGCTGGTCCCCCCTCTCTTCTTCGGAGCCATGGGTAGGAATCGCAACACGCAGACCCCCGATTCAAACGAAGATGGACCAATTCACCATGTCTGGCCGAGATCCTGGGGCTGGGCTTCCGCCTGTCCCTGGGGCCACCGAGGGAGACCTCCCCAATATCCTACAGGCGATAAGCGCCTCCCAGGCCTCGGTGGAAAGTAAGATCGGGGAAGTAGGGTGGACGTGGCCCTGATTCGGAAAGACTTCCGGAATGCCACAGTGCGCATTGCGAAAACGGAATCCCGTATCTCCATGGTGGAGGATGACGTGGGCGTCCAAGTCCCAGGTGGCCCGCCTACAGACACAGACTTCGGATTTGCACCGCAGGGCCAAGGACGCCGATAACAGGGCCCGAAGAAACAACCTGCGCCTCCTGGGATTTCCGGAGGGGGTGGAGAAGGGCCACACCAACACCTTCATTGAGGCCTGGGTCCGCTCATGGATGCCCAAAGAGAAAAACTCTCCCCCTGGTTCGCGGCGGGACGGGCTCACCGCTCTCACGCTCCTAAACCCCCTCCTGGAGCCCCGGCTCGTCCCATCATCCTTCGAATCTTCAATTTCCAGGACAGAGACGCAATTCTGGGGATGGCCAGTGAGCTGGGTCCTTTGCTCTTCCAGAACTCTAAAATCATGGTCTTACCGGATTACTCCAGAGAGGTACAGACTCAGCGCCGGTCCTACGATGAGGTCAAGCAAAAACTCAAGGCTATGGGACTTCGCTACGGCCTCCTCTTCCCAGCGCGTCTCAAGGTGTTCTTCCAGGGCAATACATTTTTCTTTGACACCCCACAAGCGGCATGGACCTGGCTCACGGAGGAACGTCCACTCCTGCCTGGTGCGGCCCCCTCCCCTGCCCGGAAACCGTCGGTGCAGCCGGCACACGAGGCGCCCAAGGCTCAGAGGCGTCAAACCAGATCTCGCAGACGGGGTAGCCGCCGGGGAGGAGGTTCCCGCTCGCCGGGGGGCAGTCCCGACGGGCCCAGACTCAACCCACGAATCAGAGAGCCTCTTCCTCCACCACAGCCCCCTCTCTGATTGAGATGGGAAGTATCCCTGGGTCGAGTGTGAATCTGCGGATGGCCTTGTCATACTCAGACTAGTCTGGGAGCCAGTTATCCGTGGTTCTGGGGGTGAGGAGGAAGTGTAACTGACGCTGCAGACTGGTCGATTTGCATTTCACTTGTCTCGCCTGTCCACAACGGTCTGCTCTTGACCTTATGAGCGAGGTCCTGCCCGGCTCCACTGGATGGCCCAATCAGATGTCCACCTTTCCCAAGCAGTGCCGGGTTGCTTCATCATGTTCATCTTATGTTAACGCTTTGTGCATTTTGTTTTTTCAGCTGTGGGCATTCATCCGTAGACATGGAGGGGGTCCTCTTTAGCCACGCTCCTGTTGGTTTGGTTTTTCTTGCTAACCGTTTTAGATTAGTGATTAGCCTCTTAGAGGGGTAGTTAGCGGTTGGGGCTTTACGGGGCGACAGATGCTTCCGCTTCAGAAGTGTAGGGTGGGGGGAGTTGGGGGGGGGGCCGTTGTCTCCCAACAGTTTGTTATTTTTAGCTGCCTACGAGCCGCTGTTTGCGTCGCTGGTTGCAGTTCTCCTTAGTAGCCCTTTCTCACGGACAGGTCCACAGCTGACACGCAGCTCATTGCCTCCACGACTTTGTTATTTTTGGCCGCCTTCAGGAACGGCTGCGGGCAGTCTTTCCCCCTCTTCTCCCTGGGCCTTCACCATTGCCGAACAGATCATCATTTCCACTGCCCCATCTCTGGGCCTACATTTGGGTGGATACCCTCCTCCGGCTGGGTGTGGTCCCCTGTGGTTACCCGTCCCTCCCCATCCTATCCCTTCTGATGACATACACTCACTAGGCCAATCCACATCCTCTCCTGGAATGTCAATGGCCTCTTGGACCGCATTAAACACACGGCTGTCCTCCGAGCTGCCCACCGCCACACGCACATCCTCTTCCTTCAAGAGACACACCGGCTTCACACGGGGCTCCCAGGGTGTGGCTATCTTACTTAAGAAGGGCCTTCCCTGTACCCTGGCTGCCGCCGAGACAGATGTACAGGGCCGCTATGTGGCGGCCTCTGGTTCTATGGAGGGGTGTCCCCTAAACCTCTTGAGCCTTTACATTCCCCCTAAACCTCTTGAGCCTTCACGTTCCCCCTGCCCTCAACACTCCGCCATATCACACAAGTGATTTCCTCCCTCCCGCAGGGTCTTACGGTGGTTGGGGGAAATTTTAATGCAGTTATGCAGACCCTGTGTGATACGACGGGGACCCCGTCCGAGGCCCGAGTTATCTCGGCCAAATCCCTGTCCAGCTGGACCTCAGCCTTGGGACTCCTTGACGTGTGGCGGTTTTGGAACCCCCGTGCGGATCAGTACACGTCAGCTGATCAGTACACGTCAGCTGATCAGTACACGTCAGCGTCCCACCATACTCACTCCCGCATGGAACTCCTCCTGATGCCGGCTGGTCTCCAGCGCCGAGATCCTGCCCAGGGGGATATCAGATCATTCTCCTTTCTCCATCCGGCTGGGGTTTTCTTCGTAGGGTCCACGAGCGGTCTGGCAGTTGAACGCCTGGTTCTTGCAGGACTTGGAGTTAGTGGAATTGCTTGGCCAAGAACTCAATCACTATTTCTCCACAATGCGGGCTCGGTTCCCTCTGTGGGGATGCTGTGGGAGGCGGGCAATGATGTCGTCCGAGGAGTGGCCAGAGGATTGGTCCACGCGAAACGATCGGAACAGACGGCCCAACTCGCATAGTTGGAATCCCGGGCGACACGGCTGGAAGCTGCCCAACTCTCTGGCGGGCTGGAGGATTCTTCACGGCAGTTAGCAGCGGTTCGCGAAGAGATCATCCAAATCTCTCTTGAATCGGCCAAAATGCTCTGGCGCTAGTCGGTGGCTCGCATTTATGGGTGGGGGGATAAGAACGGCAAGCTCCTCCACAACCTTGTGTCTTATCCCAAGGTCAATCGTATTATTCCTGAGGTACGCTCAGGAGATTGAACTGTAGTGTCTGCACAGGTCATATCCGACCCTTTTAGTTAAAGTGGAGGAGGCACAGGCGACAGATTCTTTGCTCCGAAACTGTGCAACTGTTTCGCCAATATCACGTAAAAATGGTTACATGCTGTGTCTAACCCTGGCCACCACCACTGCAGGGATCACACACCCTCATGGATAAGTACGATAGAGTAGTGTCCCCAGGTCAAGAGCCAATTACGTAGATTATCAGGTGATTTTGTGCCATCAGCGGCACCACATTAAAGTACAGCTTCTGTAGCATCTTTCCAATATGTTTCAATAACCCAGGACTACAACTTCTAGAACACATTGTGTTTATTAAAGACAAGCAGAGGACTAGAAAATGGTGTCCCGAAGATCCTGAGTAATCTAGTAACCTCATTACTTTTGAAGTGTACACATAAACTACAGAACAAGAGAGTGCAAAAGAATGGTCCTCTGCAAGCTACGCCCAATCAGCTAATGTGTAACATTTTAATAATTACACTATAATTATGATTGATATTCAGCAACATAGAGCGACACTTTCTAGCAAGCGAAATCAAGCAATGAAGAAATGAGAAACATAAATATCAGAAATTACACCCATTTGAGCAACCAGAAACTCTTAGAAGTTCTTAAAACGGCTGCAAAGCACCAGAAATGGGAGGGCATTAGGATGAGAGAGGCCCCAACGCGGAGCCCGAGCCAGTCTCAATAACGCTGAACTAAACTTTGCGCAGACTGTGACTGCAATGTAGAGCTCAGCTCAGGCGCTGTTACTTTACTTACAGGGGGCCTGCACATTTACATAAACCGAGGGCCGAACAGGGCCATGCCCATGAACCAGAATCCAATAACTGTAGCCGCCTCCACTTAAAAATATTTCTATTCACATACTTTTGCAAATAATAACCCCGCCATTAAGGAGCATGTACAATCTGGACTGCCTTCATGCATGAATGATACATGCTTTTACCAACTCAATTACACTCAGACCTCCAACTCTGAACCGGAAGCATACACAGCTCACGGATCTCTAGGTCACGTGTTAGTCCATTAGCTACACAAGCTATCTTGGACTCCATAGTTTTAATACCTATTGTTTTAAGAGGAACTGGGTCAATTAATAGACAAGGCGTGAATCTGATTTTATATCATATCTCTTTGACCCAGACCATGAGGGAATAGGCAGCAAAGAGGAAACAGAGGATGAGAAAGCAAGGAGAACTGTTAGGGTGGAAGAAAACATTGACGAAAAAGTACCTGCATGATTGAGATAAAGAGCCAGAAAGTGCCAAGAGGTTGAAGAAAAGAGTATGCAAGGGGAATCAAGACTATACTAGACTGATAGGCTGCTATGAAGAAAAAAATTGGGGCCCTGCACTTACCTTATTCACAAATTAAAAGCTAGTTATTAACATTTACTAGTTGCTTTGTTACCCCACTACACCACTTTGGTACTCTTACAGAACTCTGTATTGCAAGAATTAAATAAAGTGCTTGCTCTTATACTTTTAAATATGGCAGGTTTTCTCTCTGTCAGCCGTGGCACAGAAAATGTGCTGCTGAAGTCGTTTAAAAACACAGTTCACATTTAGAAATGCTAGTAAGGAGCAGTATCCTGAAATAGATCCTAAACCAGAAGGGCAGCAATTTTAAGCCATCAGGTAAAGGCCCCAGAGCAATATTAGCCAGTGTGTTTTTTTGCTTAGTCTCTTCTGATTCAGTCTGCCTATATCCCCCCGCCTCTCTCTCCCCCGCACCCCAGTTTACCCTTGTTTTTGCCCACTGCAATCTCACCCTGCCCTCTTCCCCCAAACAACCCTTTCTCCACCTCCCAGGTATTCGCACTTCCCCTCAGTCTGCTCAATTTAACCTTAGCCTGCCCCTTCTTTGTAGCCGTACAAAAGGGGATGATGGACGGAGCGTTTGAGCAAATCAAACACTCACCCCCAGTCAACTGATCTGGGTTTAATCCATCACCATTCTTTAGCTCACTCGGCCACCCCAGTT
Source organism: Lissotriton helveticus (assembly GCF_964261635.1). Lineage (NCBI taxonomy): Eukaryota > Metazoa > Chordata > Amphibia > Caudata > Salamandridae > Lissotriton > Lissotriton helveticus. The sequence goes on along the minus strand of NC_136068.1, from coordinate 634,274,268 downwards.
CAGACATTGCTATATGCAAATCAGTCTGACCCTGTGCCTCATGGGAACAGTCCAGCCCGAACTGCCAAGCCATGTCTTCCCTGGACCGGAAACAAGCATCCTGGGACCGGTTTCGGATTCATAATCCTCATCAGCCAGGCTATCTTGAATCCAGTGGCCAAGTGAGCAAGGGACTCACGTCTGAGCATACCCTGCCACACTTAGGGCGAACAAAGCGATACAAAAGGGGATGATGGACGGAGCGTTTGAGCAAATCAAACGCTCACCCCCAGTCAACTGATCTGGGTTTAATCCATCACCATTCTTTAGCTCACTCGGCCACCCCAGTTCAGACATGGCTATATGCAAATCAGTCTGACCCTGTGCCTCATGGGAACAGTCCAGCCCGAACTGCCAAGCCATGTCCTCCCTGGACCGGAAACAAGCATCCTGGGACCGGTTTCGGATTCATAATCCTCATCAGCCAGGCTATCTTGAATCCAGTGGCCAAGTGAGCAAGGGACTCACGTCTGAGCATACTCTGCCACACTTAGGGCGAACAAAGCGATACAAAAGGGGATGATGGACGGAGCGTTTGAGCAAATCAAACACTCACCCCCAGTCAACTGATCTGGGTTTAATCCATCACCATTCTTTAGCTCACTCGGCCACCCCAGTTCAGACATGGCTATATGCAAATCAGTCTGACCCTGTGCCTCATGGGAACAGTCCAGCCCGAACTGCCAAGCCATGTCTTCCCTGGACCGGAAACAAGCACCCTTTTGTACCGCTTTTGGCCGCCATAAGTGTGGCAGGGTATGCTCAGACGTGAGTCCCTTGCTCACTTTGCCACTGGATTCAAGCAAGCCGGGCTGAAGACGGCTGCAATGCCAGAAACCGGTCCTCGGAAGTTTGTTTCCGGTCCAGGGAAGGCATGGCTTGGCAGTTCAAGCTGGGCTGTTCCCATGAGGCACAGGGTCAGACTGATTTGCATATAGCCATGTCTGAACTGGGGTGGCATAGTGGGCTAAAGAACGGTGATGAATTAAATCCAGATCTTTTGACTGGGTGTGAGTGTTTGATTGGTTCAGATGCTCCGTCCATTACCACCCCCTTTTGTACCGCTTTTGGCCGCCATAAGTGTGGCAGGGTATGCTCAGACGTGAGTCCCTTGCTCACTTTGCCACTGGATTCAAGCAAGCCGGGCTGAAGACGGCTGCAATGCCAGAAACCGGTCCTCGGAAGCTTGTTTCCGGTCCAGGGAAGGCATGGCTTGGCAGTTCGGGCTGGGCTGTTCCCATGAGGCACAGGGTCAGACTGATTTGCATATAGCCATGTCTGAAATGGGGTGGCATAGTGGGCTAAAGAACGGTGATGGATTAAACCCAGATCTTTTGACTGGGTGTGAGTGTTTGATTGGTTCAGATGCTCCGTCCATTACCACCCCCTTTTGTACCTGCTTTTGGCCGCCATAAGTGTGGCAGGGTATGCTCAGACGTGAGTCCCTTGCTCACTTTGCCACTGGATTCAAGCAAGCCGGCTGAAGACGGCTGCAATGCCAGAAACCGGTCCTCAGAAGCTTGTTTCCAGTCCAGGGAAGGCATGGCTTGACAGTTCGGGCTGGGCTGTTCCCATGAGGCACAGGGTCAGACTGATTTGCATATAGCCATGTCTGAACTGGGGTGGCATAGTGGGCTAAAGAACGGTGATGGATTAAACCCAGATCTTTTGACTGGGTGTGAGAGTGTTTGATTGGTTCAGATGCTCCGTCCATTACCACCCCCTTTTGTACCCCTTCTTTGTAGCCAGCACCTTCAAGTCTGTGTGTTACCACTTTCTTCTCAGCCTGCCACCTTTCAACCAGACAGCAAGTCCTCCATTGAGTTGTCTGCTTTCAGTATGCCCATATTCCAGTCTGCCCACTTACATCTCAGCTTGAATATATCTGCGTTTCTCTCACCCTACCCATTATCCCCAGTTTGCCCATTCCCCTCGATTTTGACCACTACTATAACCTAACATTGCCCTCATATGACGGGAGGGTTACGTAACAGTCACCCGTTTAACAATGTGAACACGTGTTATAGGCTGGCAGTAGCCAGGGTGAATAGACACTTGGCTTGTGTTGTGCATGGAAGGGTGGGTACCACACCAGTGACGGTCCTGGGCTCATGGTAAATGCTGATGTGTGCAGACAGGGCACCCCTTGACACGCCTGTGGTTTGTTACCTGCAACAATCTCACATCCATGCACCTTCTATACCTGACATCGCACAGCGTCTCTTAACACGTTCAAAAGTGACCCAATGTGCAAACATGGGCCACTTGTTTAGCCATCAGATTCACTAATGGGACCCGGGTCCACTTTTAATTTGGTGCCCGGGCCTGTTTTCTACCCCAGTCGGACCCTGGGACCTTTGCTCTCACCAGGACCCCTCCGATAGGGCAGGGCTGGTACACACCTCCCGTGCTATGGAACATGTGCGGACTTAGCATTCACCCCACCGAGCTCAGGGGCTGGAGAGGCAGCTGTTCCGTACTCTCCTCCGGCGCCAACACAAGCAGAGCTGGGGCTCACTTCCCTCAGAGGGAGGGGCGCAGGCTACACGAGAGACAGTTCGTACGCAGAGAACACATAAAAATGGAATCGTTAAACGTGACCCGTGTGGCAAAAGGAAACGTATCGGCTGGTGGATGATTATTAAAAATGTGATTAAATAATAATACAGAAAACCAATGGAAGAAAGTGTGATGAAAGAAACGACCGTATTCTACCGGTTGGCTGCTGCCTCGGGGGTCTCAGTGACGGTGCTGGAGGCTGCGGTTCTGCTAGCGGGTTCGCCCAAGTCGAGGACTCACACGAGTGGCACTGGCACAGCAGCACCAGCTGGCGCCTTCAGCTCAAGTTACACAGCAACAAGTCGCGCATGCCCAATACTTCACTTCCTATGTGCACACATGCGCAGTGCAGCGCTTCCTGACTCGAGCACGCACGACATCAGACCTCGCGTAAACAGAGACCATCAATTCTTACGTTGACGCCATGACGCAACCAGAGGGCCCCTCCCAATGAACCCGCCTACAGGCTACAGCACCTTCTACCCTGTACAGGAATTCGACCCAGCCCTGCAGGCTCGGCAGCTGCTGGCGCTTCATGGGAAATTATAAATACCACTGAAAAATAAAATCAGGCGTGAGACTACCGATTTGAAGGCTAGTCTCCCGCCTCCCGATTTGTACAAGCAAAAACCCGATTCCTCGGGGGTTTCAGCTGACAGGGTTTGGTATTGTGTAAAGTGCTAATTCTTCCAGCAAAGAGTGGCGATGCAGGGGCTCTCGAAGGGGAGGGGGAAACCAACAAAGCGTCATTGACAAGGGAATCGTCTTTTAAAGACCTGCAAAGTACTTTGGGGGGGGGGGGCTGTTTCAGCCCGGGCTGCCACAGGGGGGTGGGGGTGCATGCAATGCCAACAACCTGCTAGGCCAGTGCCCAACACTTGCATCACCCTCTCTGCCTGCCATTATGCTCCATGTACTTCTGAAAGGTAAGAAAAAAATGTGCATTTGCGTTTCAAATGTCCGATCCTACAGCAGCACACTTCCAAAGCCCATACATGACAGTAACCCTATTCTAAGCCCCATTCTCCCGATTTTTTTTTAATCTCCCACTTTGCTCTCCTGAAATGTTGGCATGTATGTAATACTTCTCGAAGAGGAAAGGGGATGCGTTAAGAAGCATGGGGTGGCGGGGGTCTCTACTTGCACGGCTGGCAAAATCATGTGTGATATGTCCATGCATTTTTGCAGCACGACCGTGCATTCTCTCAGTCGAAGGTCCGCTTTAACTCCTAGCATGCCTAGTGGTGTTGGCGCGACTTTGGAGCTGCAGTACCAGGTTCGAGTCTTGGCGTCGGCACACCAGCCCGTGATTCAGGGCAAATCATTGAATCTCCCCGTGTCTAGTCTACCAAATATGAATGTGTCCTTGTGTAATGTAATTAGTGCTTATGAAAAGCGCTCCAGTCAGTACTTTAGGGTCGAGTTCGTGCTATATATAAATAAAAATCAGCAAAAAAAAAGGGTCACGACACGTATGACGAGGCCAGAAGGCAGTAGGAATTTGCGTTTGTCAGCATTGTGGGCCTAGGCAAACTATGTTTTCTTCCATTTCTATCCGTAAGAATGAATTGCCATGTCATAGAAGTCAGATTTCACCACAGTTTTGGTGCGACAGAACTTTTTTTGCCTTTTAACTTTCATGATCTGAAAAACAATGTTGGTCTGTGAGGCGGGTAATATGTCCAGACTTCAGAAAAATAGTTGGATACAATATCTAAACAAGTGGCACCCTTAATAGTTTAATAGTTTATAAAGCGCTCACCTCACCCTGGGGCATCGCGGCGCTCCAACTCATTCTCGAAGTTAAACACAGCCAATAGGTACGAGATAGGCTCCCAGGTGGCAGAAACGACTGTACCACATGTACGTAACCAATCAGTGGATTCTTAAAACACTTTCTCTTTTCATGGTGCCAGAACAAAGGTTAAACAACTTTTTGACACCCGTGAACGATGGCACTATAATGCCGAACTAAACAGAGAGCGTTTAGCCCTGCAGGCTAAGTGCATGAGAAAAAGTCGACCACTATTAAGGTTGCTATCCCTGTTTCTAGGGTCATCTTCAAAAGACGTGCCCTTTCGACATGGAAAAGGTACTGCAAGATATAGCCAAGTCACATTTGGAGAGAATGGTAAAATCAGTTATCACATTGATTCTTGCAAGGGGGCCCTGGTGTTCCCAAGGGGGCAATTCATGATGGAAAACCCCCTTCTAACCACAAGAGTGATCTTCTCCTCACCCTGCAGATTACCACTAGTATGCCTGAACTCGGACAGCTTCACAATCTTCACGTGTTCAGAAGCACGCCATCCAGCTGTGTCGCAGGACAGGACAAGGTGGGTAGGAGAATGTATTCAAGCTGGTTTCAGTTGCTGCTCGGCCTGGACAAGGTCTGGAGGTTCAGGAAGACAGTGCAGGCATTCAAAGATATATAGACTAGGCTCCATTGCAGCTCCAATGACCATCCGTGAAGGCTGTCATATAGTTGCCCATCAGGGCTATCTGGACAGCTGCCCAAGATCTTGGTTCGTGAGTGGATCAAAAATCATGCTAGGTCTCACAAGAAGAACTATAGACCTGGAAATAAGACAGAAATAAACAATTTCGGATCCCTGAGGTGTGGATGGCTCCTAACACCAGCAGCATTCTCCAGAACAATCCACCAATAGGGAAGGTGACCTCTTTTGCAAACTCAAGAGTATATCAAGAGAATCCTTTTGATTCACATCAGGGTTAACCTCACACTAACTCTCTTCCAGTAATGTTACAACGATGTACATGTAGCTCAACTCATTCTAACCACTCACTGTAGGTTTTCCTCATTTTCTAGTTCAGACGCAAGTACATTTTTGTGTACCTTCCCAACATCTCCTAATGTAAATTGAGACCTTAGCTTTACAGGATCTGTACCAACTGTGGCAGCCCAAGACCTCTCTTCGACCATCTACAGTGCCCCCCCCTTTTTTTTTTTAGGTCTCGCCTATTTGATCCCGCAGGGATAAAATAGGCGAGATTATAGTAAGCGGAAAAGAAAAGTCTACCAATACGGCTGCGGATCGCATACAGTTCATGTGAGCTATGCGCGTGCACACCATCGCCAGCCACATCACACACCACCATTTGTCTGTGCCTCGGCATCAGACTTCAAAGGCTGCCGCTCCCCCGCCCCTCCGCGTGCACATCGCACACCACCATTTGTCTGTGCCTTGGCATCAGACTTCAAAGGCTTCCGCTCCCCCCCGCCCCCAAGCAATGCCGAAAGCTTGTTTTTTTTGGCATCCATTTCACAGGGAAGCCGTGTTTTCTTCGGCATTCTCTGCACCTTTCTCGTTTTTTTTTCTGGATGAAAGTGAAAGCCTACCGCGCTTGTTTACAGTAGCCGTGCTCCTCAAATGTTGTTGCTGTGTTGCCATCTCTCTAGGGACACTCAGCTTGAAAACACTCGACTTGCTATATGCAATGCTACATCCGCTATGCTTTGCCTCTAGACAAGTTGATCCCTCGCAGACAGTGCTGACTCTGCCCCTCCTGATTCTGAAACTGACCAACGCAGTCACCACGCAGTCTCTTCTCTCTGTCTTATGATGTCTGCCCTGCCACCATTTACTTCAGACCCTCACCCTCACACCCCCACACCCCCTCACACACCCTCACCCTCCCTCACCCTCACCCTCACCCTCACACACCCTCACTCACCCCCTCACAACCCTCTCACCCTCACTCACCCCCTCAAACACCCTCACACACCCTCACCCCCTCACCCTCACACACCTCCTCACCCTCACACCACCTCACTCTCACACCCCACAACCCTTCACCCTCACACACTCACACTCACCCTCACACACTCTCACCCTCACACCCCTCACCCTCACCCTCACATCCCCTCACACACCCTCACAACCCCTCACCCTCACTCAGCCTCTCACCCACTCTCTCACCCTCACACACCCTCTCACCCACCTTCACCCTCACACACCCTCACCCTCACACACCCTCACACAACCCCTCACACTCCCTCACCCTCACAACCCCTCACCCTCATACCCCCTCACACCCTAACCGCCACACACACCCTCACCCTAACCCTCACACACCCTCACCCTCACACACCCTCACCCTCACACTCCCTCACTCACCCTCACACACCCTCACCCTCACACCCCCTCACCCTCACACCCCCTCTCACCCTCACACACCCCTCACATACCCTCTCACACACACTCACCCTCACATCCCTCACACCCCCTCACTCTCACACACCCTCACCCTGTCACCCTCATACCCCTCACCCTCACACCCCCTCACACTCACACCCCCCACCCTCACACTCCCTCACCCTCACACACCCTCACACACACCCTCACCCTCACACACCCTCTCACCCTCACATACCCTCTCACCCACCCTCACCCCCACACCCCCTCATCCTCACCCTCACACACCCTCACCCTCACACACCCTCTCACCCTCACACACCCTCATCCTCACATCCCCTCATACCCCCTCACCCTCACAACCCCTCACACCCCTCACTCAGCCTCTCGCCCACTCTCACCCTCACCCTCCCTCTCACCCTCACACACCCTCTCACACACCCTCACACAACCCCTCACACCCCCTCACCCTCACAACCCCTCACCCTCACACACCCCCTCACCCTCACACCCTAACCCCCACACACCCCCTAACCCTAACCCTCACACACCCTCTCACCCTCACACACCCTCACACCCCCTCACCCTCACACACCCTCACCCTCACACCCCCTCTCACCCTCACACACCCTCACACACCCTCTCACCCTCACACACACTCACCCTCACACCCCCTCACCCTCACCACCGTCACCCTCACACCCCTCACCCTCGCACCCCCTCACCCTCATACCCCCCTCACCCTCACACACCCTCATCCCCCCTCACCCTCACACCCCCTCTCACCCTCACACACCCTCTCACCCACCCTCACACCCCCTCACCCTCACAATCCCTCACACACACCCTCAACCCCTCACACCCCCACACCTCCTTACACCCCCTCACCCCCTCACACACCCTCACTCTCACACACCCACTCACCCTCACACCCCCTCACCCTCACTCACCCTCACACACTCCCTCACCCTCACACACCCTCACCCTCTCACCCTCACACACCCTCTCACACACCCACACACCCTTCAACCCCCTCACCCTCACACACCCTCACGTCACACACCCTCACACACCCCCTCACCCTCACACCCTAACCCCCACACACCCCGTCACCCTAACCCTCACACACCCTCACCCACCCCCTCACACACCCTCTCACCCTCACACACACTCACCCTCACACCCCCTCACCACCGTCACCCTCACACCCCTCACCCTCGCACCCCCTCACCCTCACACCCCCCAACCCTCACACACCCTCACCCTCACACACCCTCATCCCCGCTCACCCTCACACCCCCTCTCACCCTCACACACCCTTACCCTCACACACACCCTCAACCCCTCACACCCCCACACCTCCTTACACCCCCTCACACCCTCACACACCCTCACTCTCACACACCCACTCACCCTCACACCCCCTCACACACTTTCACCCTCACACATCCTCACACACCCTCACTCACACTCACACCCTCTCACCCTCACACACCCTCACTCACCCTCACACCCCCACCCCCTCACCCTCACACCCCCTCTCACCCTCACACACCCTCACTCACCCTCACACCCTCACCCTCACACACCCTCACACACCCTCACCCTCACACCCCCTCACCCTCACCAGCATAGCATAACAAAACATAGCACAGCATAACAAAACACAGCATAGCATAACAAAAAAGCATAGGATAGCAAAACATAGCATAGCATAACAAACAAAGCATAGGATAGCAAAACAAAACATAGCATAACAAAACATAGCATAGCAAAACACAACAAAGCATAGCATAGCATAACAAAACACAACAAAACATAGCGTAGTATAACAAAACATAGCATAACAAAACAAAGCATAGCATAACATACAAAGCATAGCAAAAAAACCATAGCATAGTATAACAAAACATAGCAGAACAAAGCACAACAAAACATAGCAGAACAAAACATAGCTAGGGCTCCCGGTTTTATGGTATTTATTTTTTTGCCATTTCCATCTGTATTTATCCATTTTTTTGGGGGGGTATTTTTTGTGTATTTATCCTCATTTATTTTTGCCACAAGTAAAAGACGATGCTACAGCTAGTATTTTTCCACATTTATTTAAATTGACAATGCACAAATGCGCTCACAGTGTGAACCACTCACCCCCAGTACAGCGATATGGGCCTAAATCCATTGTTTTATTGCTCACTATTCCCATTCCATTCTAGATTGGACCAAGCTATATGCAAAAATGTCTAGACTCATGGGAGCAGTCCAGCCCGAATTGCCAGGTCTTCCAGCCCGAACTGCCAGGTCATGTCTTCCCCGAACCGGAAACAAACATCCTGTGACTGGTTTTGGGGTATCAACTCTCAGCAGCCAGGATAGCTTGAGACTGGTGGCATGGTGAGCACGGAACCCACGTCTTGGCAAGACGGATATGGCTGGGTCTAATCTGAGTTGGTACGCTGAACAAAAGAATGATGGGTTGGGATGCTACCCGGAGCGAATGCTACTGGGTACACAAATTCCAAGCATTCTTCCCACCACTTTTTGCATGTTTCTTGTTAAAATGAACAAACAGCAAAATAATATTGCCAGAACATTTTACTTTGTGGCATCGTTCACATCTTCTTGTGAAGTAATTCAGTAAACCTTGCTGTATAATTTGGTGCTCAACTGCTGCATAATTCTAAAACCCTGTGCACACTAACCCCAGCCATACTTCTATTTCTCACACAGTGCACACAAGGCTAGAACTTCGCCATGAGGATTAGTGGAAATGCAACTGGCCTTCACCCTTCCTTCTACATTGTCTGGGCAGGGTCAATAGAGGGCTCGATTAGCAGAACCCTTCAAGTCCTTGAAACCCATTAGTTTGTTTACGATCGCAGACAGCAGCAGCCACCAGTGATAAAGCAAAATCACAGATATCATCTTTGCTTTCAACAACATAGCAGATGCAGCACAAGAGTGGGGGTTGTACACAGAACAAACACTGGTAAATCAAAAGGTCTGATCTGCATTAGGAGTCCTCACCAAATTTGAAAAGTGTCTGCTGCAGCGATAAAACAAAAGCACACTGTTTTCTGTATACAATGCAACTCTGAGCTAAAGACTGTAATGTGTGAAGATGCAGTGTACTTTTGAGATAAAAACACCCCTTCATGTATTCATGTCCTGGGACAGGAGGAGTCAGGGGCATTGGGGGAGGCTACGCCATGGGGTGAAACAATAAAACCTTGTTAACAAGTAAATGGTCTTTCAAAAGACCTGTGAAGTACTCGGGTGCGGCTGTGTGCGCGTCCGGGAAGGAATTTCCAGAAGCAGGAAGGGGGCTTAGCTGGATTTGAGCAGGGCAGTGTAGCAACATTTTCTAGTATTTTTCCATTTCTACATATAAATACAGACAAAGGAAATATAGATTTCCGTCTGTATTTATATGTAAAAATCCGTAAAAACGGAAAACCGGGAGCCCTAAACATAGCATAACATAACAAAACATAGCATAACATAACATAAAACAAAGCATAGCATAACAAAACATAGCAAAACACAACAAAACATAGCATAGCATAACAAAACACAACAAAACATAGCATACATAACAAAACATAGCATTGCAAAGCATAGCAAAACACAGCATAGCATAACAAAACACAACAAAATAGCATAGCATAACAAAACAACATAGCATAGCATAACAAAACAAAGCTTAGAATAGTATAACAAAACAACATAACAAAGCATAGCATAGCATAACTGTCAGGTGGCGGTTTTCCGTCTTGTTTCGGGCGCCACAACATACATGCGGGAATACTCACTTCCGGCCGGAAGTGGTGTCCCGGTCTAGTCCTCCAGCCAATGGTATCACTTCCGGGGGACTAAGCTTTAAGGCGTGAAGCACCTCCGGCTCGGTGCTTCTGATTCCATTTTCCGAGTGTGCACGGAGCCCAGCAGACGGCAACAGATAGGATCTGCCCTACTTGATCCCTGGAGGTTCCTCGGCACGACGAGTCACGGTAACGCCTTCCCCGAGCCTACTTGCGTTACGTGACTCATTCCTGGCAGCTTGTTTCTAATGGGCGTGTGTTGTGCTGGCCTGTGCTTCCCGGAGCCCCCAGAGCACAGACGCTTGCACCGGTTGCTGAGCGCTAGAAGCGCTGTGTTCCATTGAGACCAGGATTAACCCTTCCCGGGCAGTTGCGCAGGAGCGCTGCTGCTTTCAATGTTAGTAAGCGCAGGAGCGCTGTAACAGACATTGCTTGTTTTTTCCCTTGCTTTGGGCAGTTGCGCAGGAGCGCTGCTGCATTCTCTGTTGGTAAGCGCAGGAGCGCTGTAACAGACATTGCTTGTTTTTTCCCTTGCTTTTGGCAGTTGCGCAGGAGCGCTACTACCAGTGACCTGACGCGAGAAGCGTAGGAACACTGCTGATCTATGACGTGCCTACATGCCCTGGGCCGCGCTATAGCGCTTACCCTGGAGTTCTAGTATTGGTCACTTATGCGCAGGAGCGCTTTCTTTTGTTTGTTTGTACTTGGTGGTTCTTGCGCAGGAGCGCTTTCATTCATTTCATCTGCAAGGCATCAAGGCACCTGGACGCTACGTTACTGACCTCTTCCTTGGTTCGGCACGATTGTGTCTTGGTGAGTACCGGAGCCAGGGGTTCCTTCCTGCAGGTGTGTTGTGGGGTGTTCTATATTTCGGTAATAGTACCACGTCCTGACTCTGGTCTTCTCTTATTTCCTCAGCCGTGCCAAGACCCTACCCTACGTCCCATCCACCAAGGCCACTCCTCTTGCTTTATTGGCCCCCATCCCTGGACCCATCCAATCCGTGACGGGTGTTATTCCCCGCGGGAGTTGTTTGGGAACAGGGGCGGTGGTCCCTGTCGTCTCTGCAGAAACGCTTCACAAGCCCAGGTGAGTCTTTTGGGGCACCTGACAGAATCAGAAGCCCACGTTGACACAATCTGCCCAGACGACATGGGAGAACCAGAGGTAACCCTGCAAGACATAGCAGCCTTGCTGGCTGCCATTCAGGCAGAGAACCTCAGTTTACGCCATGATATGATGGCCCTACAGGGCCAAGTGGCGGCTGCTGTCACCAATCCTTGGGGAACCACTCCTAGTCCCAGAGCCAGATAACAGGGGTTACTTAGACCGCCTACATTCACCTTTGGGGGTCCTCCTCTGCCACCGGTCAGGACACGGCTATCCAAATTGTCACGCCCCACCCGGTGCAGCTGGCTCCACCCGAGCGCTTCTATGGCGACAGCACCAAGTATGGCGTCTTTATCCATCAATGCCATCTGCATTTCATGGCCAGGACATCTGCATTCCCTGAAGATGCATCAAAGGTGGCATTCATACTGTCATACATGGGCGGGGACGCCGCGCAGTGGTCCATATCGCTAGTAGAAAACGATGACCCCATGCTAAACCACTTGCCAACGTTCAAGGAGACCATGCGACGGATTTTCGCCCGTCACACGTTTGTACAAGCCGCAGACAACCAGTTGCTTGGATTGAGGCAAGGTAACAGTGACCTTCTCCACTATATCACGACTTTCAGCCGACTAGTCATCGAGGCGCATTGGCCGGAGGACAAAAAGGTGTCAGTGTTTTACCGAGGGTTGCGGGATGACTTAAAGGACCTCATAGCCCAACACCCCGACCCTCCAGACATGATAGGGCCATTTATCGACATGGTGGTCAAGATGAACTTACGGTTGCAAGAAAGGAAAACAGAAAAAGGGAAAAACAGCGACAACCGTTTCCTTCCTTTCGCGGAGAAGACCTCCAAAAAAGGCAAAGAAGAAGCTTCCCCGCCCAGCGACACCCCGGAACCCATGCATATAGGAGGCATCAGAGGGGCCCCAACCAGCCAAGAGAGAGAAAAAAGGAGGAAGCAAAACCAGTGCCTATATTGCGGGAAGAGCGGTCACTTTGTCAGGGAGTGCCCGGTTAAACCAAACCGCACACGGAACAAACGGCCCTTCGTCTTGCCCATTGACAAAGGAAACAAGACGGGAAACGAGACAACCCAGTAGACACGGGGGTCCGTCCTCTGGGTTTTTCTTCCTGTACTACAGCGATCCCTGCAGTCTTCGATGGCAACCACCACATAGGTATGGAAGTGACCTTGCGGAACCAGACGGGCGACGTTTGGGTGGTAATCGCTATGCTTGATCCCGGAGCCACCGGCAATTTCATTGACACAGCCTATTCACAAACCCTGGGAATGAGCACGGTGTCCAAAAAACAACCAGAAACGACGGTAAAGGCGGTTGATGGAACAGACCTGACATCCGGTCTCATCAGACATCAGACCGAAGCCATGACCATGTGCTTCACTAACAACCATGCCGAATCCATCAGCTTTGAAGTCATAGACGCACCACAGTTCAAAGTCATTCTGGGCCTTCCATGGCTGGTAAACCACAATCCCCGAGTCGACTGGGTTTCACGGGTTATCTGCCTGGATTCCGAACACTGCTGTAGCACCTGCTACGAGGAGGACAATCCGCACGGTATCCGTTCCATACAAGCGCAATCGCTACCAGTACAAGGCATGGGAGTGGTATCCCAAGCCGAAGTCCCTGAGGACTATCAGGATCTGGCAGAAGTGTTTGATAAAAAGGGAGCCAATACCTTACCACCGCATCGTTCTTTCGATTGTCGGATCGATCTCATACCCGGCTCTACGTTACCCTGTAGCAGTATCTATTCTCTTACCGAAAAGGAGAACGTCCACCTACGTTCCTATCTAGACGAGCACTTGGACAATGGGTTCATCCGCCATTCCAGGTCCCCGGTGTCATCTCCCCTTTTCTTCGTGTCGAAGAAGGAAGGGGACCTGAGGACTTGCATTGACTTCAGGGCAATGAACACCATTACGGTCAAAAACCGATACCCGCTCGCGCTCATCTCCAACCTCCTGGACCAAGTCAAGAACGCCTCCATTTATACCAAACTGGATCTGCTGGGTGCCTACCACCTGGTCAGGGTCCGGAAGGGTGACGAATGGAAGACCGCCTTCCGGACCAAATTCGGCCTGTTTGAGTACCAGGTCATGCCTTTCGGACTCTGCAACGCCCCTGCGGCATTCCAGTACTTCATCGATGAGGTATTGAGGGAGTTCCTCGACGTCTTCTGTATCGTGTATATAGACGATATCCTGATTTTCTCACAGACCATCACCAAACACGTACAGCACGTGCGTTCGGTTCTGCGACAACTGGGAAAACATCGACTATACGTAAAACTGGAGAAAAGCGTTTTCCACGTGACCGCCGTGGAGTTCCTGGGACATATCATCACCCCAGCCGGTATACAGATGGACAGCAAGAAAGTTGAGGCCATGCTTCGTTGGCCCACTCCTGACTCCGTGAAAGGGGTGCAGCAGTTCTTGGGGTTTGCCAACTACTACTGCCGTTTCATCTCTGGATTCTCCGGAATGGTGGCTCCTGTCTCACGCTTGTTGCACAAAGGACAGCGCTTTTGTTGGGACCAGACAGCAGACGATGCGTTCCAGGAACTAAAGAGGCGGTTTACCACAGCCCCGGTGCTTATACATCCAGACGCCGATCAGCCTTTCGTGGTAGAGGCAGACGCCTCAAAGGACGCCCTGGGAGGCGTGTTATCACAGAGAGATGCCAACATCGGACGGCTACATCCGGTGGCCTTTTACTCTAAGAAGCTACAGCCTGCAGAAAGGAACTACATGGTGTCGGATAGGGAGCTGCTGGCAATCAAGACGGCGTTCGAAGAATGGCGCCATTACCTGAAGGACGCAAAACACATGGTCACCATATACACAGATCACAGGAACTTGCAGTTCTTACGCTCAGCACGCGCCCTTACCGCCCGACAGTTACGGTGGACCCTGTTCTTCAACGAATACAATTTCACCATCACATACCCACCCGGTAAGGACAACGCCAAGGCAGATGCTCTCTCACGGTTGGATGAGTCAGAGGATGCCGCCGAAAACACCGAACCTGTTCCCGTCATCCCGGACCACCACTTCCAGGGCGTAGTGGCCTCCTCGGACTTCATGACCCAGCTACGTAAGGACACGGACGGTATAGATCCAGCGGCCCTAGAGAAGGGACACGTAGGCGTGGTTCGCGAGAACGGGTTCCTGGTCAAAGGAAACAAGTTGTACCTACCTGGGGAGCCCTTTCAGCAACGAGTGATCCGTATGTGTCATGACCATGTCCTCTCCGGTCATCCGGGATACCACAAGACACTCGATCTAGTACAAAGACAGTTCTGGTGGCCAACAGTAGAATCCGACACAAAAAACCACAT
This sequence comes from Lissotriton helveticus, assembly GCF_964261635.1. Classification (NCBI taxonomy): domain Eukaryota; kingdom Metazoa; phylum Chordata; class Amphibia; order Caudata; family Salamandridae; genus Lissotriton; species Lissotriton helveticus. Next base: position 634,259,210 of record NC_136068.1, on the reverse strand, counting down.
CTCCCGTTGTGCCGTATGCCTACAAGGCAAGAACAGGTCAGAAACCCCTGTGGGCCATCTACGTCCCATTCCGGTACCACCGTATCCTTGGCACACCATTTCCATGGATTTCGTGGTAGAGCTACCACTGACCAAAACCGGCCATACCACAGTGCTCACCGTGGTGGACCACCTCACCAAGATGGCTCATTTCGTGCCCCTGCCCAAGATTCCCACCGCGGCAGAGCTGGCATTGGTGTTCGTGAACAACGTGGTTCGCCTCCATGGCGTTCCAGAGGTGGTAATAACGGACCGGGGGTCGCAATTCGTGTCCCGTTTCTGGAGAGCGGTGTGCGGAATCATGGAGATGGACGTCTGTCTCTCTTCCGCCTACCACCCCCAGACGGACGGGCAAGCGGAAAGGACCAACCACACCATGGAGCAATACCTGCGCTGTTTATTGATCATGGTTGAGAAGGAATGGTCCGATGTGCTGTGGATGGCGGAGTACGCTTACAACAACAGCAAGCATTCGGCCATTGGGATGTCCCCCTTTTTTTGCCTACAAGGAAAACACCCCCGCACCTCGGTGTGGGACGTTCCAGCGGATAGCCTTTTGCCTACAGTACGGGCTTATCACGAGACACTGTGTCGACTCTGGCAACAAGCCCGGTTCGAGCTGGCCAAAGCAAAGGACTCCTACAAAGAACACGCGGACGCTCACAGGCAAAAGGAACCCGTGTATCGCATCGGCGACAGGGTATGGCTCTCCATCCGACACCTCAACGTGCATGGTCCCAAGAAATTGCTGCCTCGGTTCGTGCGTGGGTCCTTTCGCCATTGAGAAGGTGATCAACCCCGTGGCCATGAGACTGTCACTCCGGCTCATATGAAGATACACCCGGTTTTCCATGTCTCTCTTCTACGTGCGGTCCATCCTGACTGCGCCATTCCCTCTCCTCCTTCTCCGGTGGTAGTGGAGGACCACGTGGAGTATGAGGTCCGAGCCATTTTGGGTTCACGCCGTACCAGGGGGCGGTTGTTTTACCTGATAGACTGGAAAGGGTACGGTCCTGAGGAACGGTCCTGGGAACCCCTGTCCCATGTTCGTCATGCCCCTGTTCTGGTCCGGGCTTTCCATCTGAGTCACCCCCTGAGCCCGCGCCCTGCTTCCCCTTTCTGACTTCCGGGTGGGGGTTCTGTTTTGTGGGGGGTACTGTCAGGTGGCGGTTTTCCGTCTTGTTTCGGGCGCCACAACATACATGCGGGAATACTCACTTCTGGCCGGAAGTGGTGTCCCGGTCTAGTCCTCCGGCCAATGGTATCACTTCCGGGGGACTAAGCTTTAAGGAGTGAAGCACCTCCGGCTCGGTGCTTCTGATTCCATTTTCCGAGTTTGCACGGAGCCCAGCAGACGGCAGCAGATAGGATCTGCCCTACTTGATCCCTGGAGGTTCCTCGGCACGACAAGTCACGGTAACGCCTTCTCCGAGCCTACTTGCGTTACGTGACTCATTCCTGGCAGCTTGTTTCTAAGGGGCATGTGTTGCGCTGGCCTGTGCTTCCCGGAGCCCCCACAGCACAGCCGCTTGCACCGGTTGCTGAGCGCTAGAAGCGCTGTGTTCCATTGAGACCAGGATTAACCCTTCCCGGGCAGTTGCGCAGGAGCGCTGCTGCTTTCACTGTTAGTAAGCGCAGGAGCGCTGTAACAGACATTGCTTGTTTTTTCCCTTGCTTTGGGCAGTTGCGCAGGAGCGCTGCTGCATTCTCTGTTGGTAAGCGCAGGAGCGCTGTAACAGACATTGCTTGTTTTTTCCCTTGCTTTTGGCAGTTGCGCAGGAGCGCTACTACCAGTGACCTGACGCGAGAAGCGTAGGAACACTGCTGATCTATGGCAAGTGCCTACATGCCCTGGGCTGCGCTATAGCGCTTACCCTGGAGTTCTAGTATTGGTCACTTATGCGCAGGAGCGCTTTCTTTTGTTTGGTTGTACTTGGTGGTTCTTGCGCAGGAGCGCTTTAATTCATTTCATCTCCAAGGCATCAAGGCACCTGGACGCTACGTTACTGACCTCTTCCTTGGTTCGGCACGATTGTGTCTTGGTGAGTACCGGAGCCAGGGGTTCCTTCCTGCATGTGTGTTGTGGGGTGTTCTATATTTCGGTAATAGTACCACGTCCTGACTCTGGTCTTCTCTTATTTCCTCAGCCGTGCCAAGACCCTACCCTACGTCCCATCCACCAAGGCCACTCCTCTTGCTTTATTGGCCCCCATCCCTGGACCCATCCAATCCGTGACGGGTGTTATTCCCCGCGGGGGTTGTTTGGGAACTGGGGCGGTGGTCCCTGTCGTCTCTGCAAAAACGCTCACAAGCCCAGGTGAGCCTGGTTCGAAACAAACGGTTTTGGAGACACGGACCTACGGACATTACGACCTTTTTCCGTGGGGCGATTATTACTGGTGGATTAGGTTTATATATGCCCTTTTCCACGGCGAGTGCTTAAATTTACAGCATTTTCACCCCCAACCACTGTCAGTTTTGTATGGCCTTTTCTTAAACGGATGAGGGATGGTCATCGATTCCAACTAGTGTTGGCAACCACTCGGTCTTACAATAGACACTACATTGGAACTTGGCTTATTCTTCTATTTATATTGATACTCTATTACTGTGTGGTTTTTCCTTGTCCGGATTGCAACGACTACAGCCCGGTGAAGCTCATTGGCGAAAGTAACTCTCCTTAAAACGTCTCATTTATATACTTGGAGATCTTGATGTACTGACGACGGGAAGGTCTGTTGTCGTAGGAACTACGCTTGGTCGCCTCATTTGGCACCCAGTTTTCTTTTTAGCCCTGACAAAGTTCGTATGTGAACGAAACGCGTTGGCTGAGGCCTTTTTAAAGATTGAAAATAATAAAGGACTTTTTTTCAAAATTACTACAACTTCTTTGGACTGCTAATTTTGGTGCACCATCCTTCTCCATAAAACTTTATTGGCCCCCATTGCTGGACCTATCCAATCCGTGACGGGTGTTATTCCCCGCGGGGGTTGTTTGGGAACAGGGGCGGTGGTCCCTGTCGTCTCTGCAGAAACGCTTCACAAGCCCAGGTGAGTCTTGTGGGGCACCTGACAATAACAAAACATAGCATAACAAAGCATAGCATAGCATAAAAAAACATAGCATAGCAAAACAAAGCATAGCATAATAAAACACAACAATAATAATAATAATAATCCACATTTGTAAAGCGCACAATCACCCGTAAGGGTCTCTAGAAGCTGGGGACCGTCGGGAAGATTAAGCGAGCTATTGCCCAGAGTCACATGGTGCTGGGCTAACCTGCCGCCGGAGCCGGGGATCGAACCCTGATCCCCAGATTCCAGCGTCAGTCGCCCTGGCCGCGGCGCCACACCTCTCCCTAGCATAGCATAACAAAACCTAGCATAGCATAACAAAGCATAGCATAGCAAGACCACAAAACATAGCATAGCATAACAAAACAAAGCATAGGATAGCAACACTAAACATCGCATAGCATAACAAAACATAGCATAACATAACAAAACATAGCATAACAAAACACAACAACACATAGCATAACAAAACATAGCAAAAACAACAAAACATAGCATAACCTAACAAAACACAACAAAACATAGCACAGCAAAACAAAACGTATAATAGCATAGCAAAACATAGCATACCAAACACAACAAAACATAGCATAGCATAACAGAACGTAGCATTGCACAACAAAGCATAGCATAATAAAACACAACAAAACATACCATAGCATAACAAAACATAGCTTAGCATAAAAAGCATAGCATAGCAAAACATAGCACAGCATAACAAAACATAGCATAGCATAGCATAACAAAACACAGCATAGCATAACAAATCAAAGCATAGGATAGCAAAACATAGCATAGCATAACAAAACAAAACGTAGGATAGCAAAACAAAACATAGCATAGCATACAGCATCACTTCGCACCACCACAGCATCACTCAGGGGCACCACAACATCACTATGCGCTACCACAGCATCACTGAACGCCACAGCATTACTCGTCTGCCATCACAACATCACTCAGCGCCACCACAGCATCAATCTGTGCAACCATTCAACAACACCTGGTTCAAATATGTTCTCTCAATGTTTCGAGCTTTATTACACATGTAACAAAAACGATGTTAATATTTCACTTCTGTTCTTGGATTTTCGTCACCCTGAACATAATCTTCACAAAAGTTATTTACAAAACTTTAAGCTATTGCCATTATAAATTACAATAACTTTTATTTAAGTATTAATTATTGAAAAAAAAATAAAAGCCATTGTTATTTGTAATATCAATACATGTAAGTCACGTAAATACAACACATATTGCATTACAAATGCTATAGGTGTCACATTTGCGAACATTATAACTATTGGCATTCTAAATGACAAAGCTATTAATTTCGCTATTTTCAAAAACAAAACATAAATGTGTCATTTACAATACCAATAGCTCAAACTTTCCTAATGCGAGACCTATTGCATTGCAAATGCTTGTTTTTTTTGCATATTTTATATAGCGCGAACTCGACCCGAAGGTATTGGAGAGCTTTACATGAGCACCGTATTTACATTACACATTCAGGCACGGGGAGATTAAGTGATTTGCCCAGAATCACAGGATGTGGACGCGACTTTGAGGCTCGAACCATGGTTTCCGGCACCAGCGTTGGGCGTCGGAGCCCGACAGCGGTTACTGAACTAATATGGGAAGAAGCACAATGAAAAGTGCGGCACAGGTAGTAGATGTGAAAAGGCAGCGCAAAGAGAACAAGAAACGTAAGGTGAAATCAAGGTACTTCTAAAAGGTGTAGCCAGCAATACATTCCATTAAACCAGTCAGGGTTTCAACTACGTTCGGATTCGTTGGCAGCAGTTGGGTGTTGCCAGGAAGTAGGTGGGCGGAGCCGTGAGTGCGAGACGTTCGTTGCAACTGGCGTGAAGTGGACACACTCGGTGCTTGCTGCTCGGTGTCGGAAGTTTGCCACCGGCCGCATCTGCATCCGCACCCAACACCCGTATTTACATCCTGCGAACCCCTTATCTGTACCGCACCACACAACTCCTCTCGTTTGTTGCCGTATGCCGCTCCCTCCGCGTTTTCATAGCAGAGCGGCGTTGAGTGGGGTATATAGTGGAGGAGCGGCCCAGTGGGTTCTTAAACAGCCCTTAATCAGGAAAGGACTCCTTTTAAGCATAGTTAGCCTGATTGTCTATGCCAAAGATAAAAAATGTTTTTAATCCTATGCACTTAGCGAAGGCAACCCCCCACCTGGTTGCCCCACCGGGTGACCTTTCACTTCTGGTACCACCATGCCTTTCCTTCCGGGTAAGCGTCTGCTTCCAACCCGACCGGGTGACCTAACACTTCCGTTGCCGTCACACCTCCAAACTTCTTCCAGGCCACAGGCTCTGTCCTTGACTATTTTCTTCCGGTTCAACCCTCAAGGCCATTGCGGTAGCCTGCCAGTACCCCCTGGGTCTTGACTGTCACCTGTCTGTGGCCTGTTCCCCTTCAGCAAATGCTATGTTTACGTAGGATCACCATCCTCTGCTATTAACACACCTTCCTGTAAATCTCCTCTGCCCCTGCAACTGATTTTCCCCAGTGTTGCCCACTCTCACATTTTTATTTTAGAGGGTGGGTGGGTCTCCTCTGTAATATTCCATGGAGAAAGAGGGTGTTGTGACCCGTGCTTGTGTTTAAATACCCACCACCCCAGCCAAATTCCTTTGCTTAAATTTATGGCTGGGCTGAACCCAGTGTCCTAATCTGCTGCCCAGTAACTTCCCTGCCTACGGTCCCCTTACCTCCTCCCTTTCCAGCCCAGGTTCTGCTCCCGAGGGATGGCCTCCAATAAGGCCCCCGGTCCAGCCACATCCCCCTCGCATTGGGGAGGGGGGCTGAACCAAGGGGCATTACAGTCATGTGAAAGTGTTGAACAGTTACTAACTCTGACCATGTGTTGGATGTGCTGTCCCCCATTTTTATAGGAGTGCATCATCTTCCCTCCTTTGGCCTTTGTTCAATGAAGGAAGAAATAGGTTCAGAAGTAAAGTCTAAGGTCTCCCTAACCAACATTGTGGAGGAAAGTGGGGTGGCAGAAATTGGAACTCAGGTGGGCGAGCCTTGTGGAGTTGGGGCCACAATTTCTGAGCATTTTAACAGTAAAATTGAGCTACTCAGGAGGGTGACAATGTGCCATCTCCCTCTTGTATACATTCATTGGAGGGGCGGTGTCAAATTGTCCAAAGTCCCGATGTAACTGAATTTGAGAATCCCGCACCCATTTTTCAGATTTTTAAAAAGGGGGCTTCACCCCGCCTACCCTCCCCTTCCTGGTATTGTTTTACCCTCAGATGATCATGCTAGTGTTGATTTGCCGGGGGCTCTTATGAACCATGTTTTTCCTGTGAAGGGGGTGTTTCCTCAGGAGGTACTAGAGTAAAACATTTGAAGGGTAAAAAGAAAAAAACTCCGCATATTGTGAGATGTAAGTCTAAAAAACTTTGGTTTCCAAATGTTTTGGAAGAGCTGAAGTACCAGAGAATGTCCCCTCGCATATAGGCTAGTATGCATCACATCCACATTACATCTGAGCTATCAATTTTAAACTGTCATCTGCAGAAGGGCTTATTTCCTATATCGGGTAACTGTTCTTAAAAATCAAAGTGGCACGAAAGTGGATCATGGGAGAAAGATATTGGGGGCGGGGTTGTGAATGTTGAGACTGAGGAAAAAGGGCGCATAGTCTCTCAAGAGGGTGGGAGGGTACCTGATGGGATTTTACCTATTGCACACTGTGAGGAACTGTCTTCAAGTGCTGCCCTAAGCTAACCAGTATCTTTAATTGTGGGCCCCCCGTTTTTTACCATCTGTACAATTCCCTTATTTGGGTGCCAGATCAAATCACGTGGGAGGGTTATTCATTTTAGAAAATGTTCTAATATTTTGAATTTTGTCATCCCTGCTTGATAGTGAACTGGGCCTGCTGAATAGAAGCTTTATTTTGTAGCTTTTACTGGAAATCGAGGCCCTGAATATAATAACAAGTAGAGATACTGATTGTGTGTATTTGGATCTCTTTGCTCCCCTCCCAAGCTCAAGGGTTACATTTAGCTCTAGGAGAGTTTCAATGTTGATCCTGGGCAATGTGGATAATTTTCGGAAAAGACGTATCAGCGTTTTTCCGGTAAAGATGATCTAAATTTAATAGACTAGGTTTGGACTCTCAGGAGGTCACTCAGGAATTAGATAGCAGAAGGAGGGCTGTCAATTTGAAGGGTATCACAATCTCCATTGGCAAGGACACCAAGAGAAGAGTGATAAATATTGTGGGATATGAGAATACGATTGCTAGGGAGTCTGGGCTGGGAGAAGAGCTAGCATCCTGGGGTTGGGTAGCAGGTGTGTTGAATGCTGCAAAAAGTATTACAAAATGTGCTAAGTCATCCTTGTGCCCTGGACACCACCATTTTGTTTGCTGACTGGTACTGGTAGTGACTGACTCTGGCTGTCCATGGACTCTGCCTAACCAGGCCCAAGGCCAGAGCTATGCTGAAAGCGCACTTAGAATACAGTGAAAACACCTACATACACTTGTGTTCACTATGGGTTAGGGTACCTGTTAGAAATGGGATTTTTGGTAGGCTAGGGTATGTACCAAAGCCAGGCAGAAACCACCACTCTAGTCAGGATAAGGGAGTTATACTCCTAAAATAACCCGTGCTCACCCTCTTGGTAGCTTGGCATGAGCAGTCAGGCTTATCTTAGAGGCAGTGTGTAAAGCATTTGCACATAACCAACATTAATACAGCGTAAGCACTACAAAAAGACACCACACCAGTTTAGAAAAGTATCCAATATTTTTATATACTTAAGACAAGATCAAAAACAATAAAAATCCACGATACAGTACTTAAAAATATGCTTGAAAAACAGTTCCTTGATGTCAATAGCTCAGTCTGGGGCTATCACAGCGTCGTGAACAAACAAATCCAAACAGTTCTGGCTGACTGCGGCATCGCAGGCCAGCTACGGTTTGGCGAAGACCCGCAAACAGTACCTTTTAGAAATACAGGACGTCGGCGACCTTTTGTTGAGTTTCCAAAAGCACGGCCATCGGGGCCCTTGAAGTCACACGCTTTGCAGATCGAACTCCTCTCTGTTGAAGTCAGGAGCGCTGGGGTTGGCAGACGTTGGGTGCTGCGGTGCGAAGTGCTCCGATGCGGCAGGCTGTGCCCTCAGGTCGCAGTGCAAGCAGCAGCTCGGTGGTGGCATCAGATGGCATAGTTGGTGAAGTGAATGCGGTGCTGGCAGGTCGCGGTGCAAGCAGCGTCATCATTGTTGCTGAAGTGCTGTCGTCGGCTGACGAGCTGGAGTCGAAAGCGCCGGAGTCGGAAGGCCAAGGCTGCGGTGTGGCATAAGAGCGGTGCATCGTGTAACTTTATGAGCAGTACCCTCGAACCACGGTGCAGGCAGCGGCGTTGATTTTGGCGTGGAGTGGTGGCGTCGGGGATACCAAGGCGACGTCGTAGGCGGGGCGAGTGCGGAGCTCACAGGTCATGGTGCGAGCAGCGGCTCGGTGGCAGTGTCAGCAGGCATCGTCGGTGAGACCAGGGTCGCAGTGCGGCATTGCAGCGGTTCCCTCTGCGGTGCCCTCATGACGGTGAACAAACTTTACAACGAAACTTTTACAACACACTACCATTACAACGCGGTCATTACAACGCAAACCATTACAACGCATTGCGCTGGGGGGCGCTCTAGGATAGGGAATACGTTTAATTTTCTATCCAACACCTTCCCTAGTGTCCACGGGGACTGGAGTTGGAATAGAAAATTAAACTTATCACTATCCAGCACCTCTAAGCTCTATGCGTTGTAAAGGTTTGCGATGTAAAAACCGCGTTGTAAAGGCAGGCGTTGTAATAGCCTGCGTTGTAACGTCATACATCCCCTCATAACACAGAGTCGGCAGCGGCGTCGTAGACAGCGCCGGGTTGCTCTTTCTTCTGTTGCAGCACAAAATACACAGTCCCCAATGCTGAGGGCAGAAGAGCTTGAAGTCTTTCCTATTCCTGAGACTTCTTGAAAAGGGGGCAAGCTCTACCTCAAGCTCTTGGGGAAACTCACAAAAGTTGATTGCAGAATGTTCAATCCAGTCCTTTCACTGCCCAAGACAGAAGCAGCCACTGCAGGCCAACACAGCAAAGCACACAGCAATGTGGCAGTTCCTCCTCACAGCTTCTCCAGATTTTCTTCTTGGCAGTCTTCTTGGTCCATAAGAGTTCTAAAGTTCAGGGGTCTGGGCCCCAATATTTATATCTGTGCCCAGCCAGAACCAGTTCTGCCTTCTCTGGTGTGGCTTCCTGGCAGGAAGCGGAGACGGCATGGTCAGAGGCAGACCAGGCCCTTTGAGGTGCAAGGAAATCTCCTCCCCCTTACCCAATTGCAGCCCAGGTCTATTCAGCCCTTTCCTGACCCACCTAGACTATCTGGTACCACTCTTGCTCCACAGCCTTCTGTCATCCAAAACTCAGACAGGCAATCCACATTCAGCAGAGGCACACAGGATGACTGAGCAAGAAAACACCTACTTTCTAAAAGTGATATTTTCAAACACAGAATGTAAAAATCACCTTCACTAAAAGATGCATCTTTAGATTCTGAGTTCAGGCATACTAAACTTTATTCCTACCTAATTCCCCGGACCAGTTATGTTTATAAGATGTTATAAATAAACTCCCCATTCTGTCCTATGGGTAATAGGTAGCCTTGCAATAGCGAAAAACAAAATTGGCCGTAATTCGCGATCAGGACATGCCACACACACCAGTGCATGTCCTACCTTTCACATACACTGCACCCGGCCCACAGGGGTACCTCGGGCCTACCTTAGGAGTGGCTGACATGTAAGAAAAGGGAAGGTGAGGGACTTGCAAGTGTGTGCACTGGCCAAGTCGACATGGCAGTTACAAACTGCGTGCAGACTCCGCAATGGCGGGTCTGAGTTACCTTTTCAGGGCTACTCACGTTGGTGGCACAATCAGTGATGCATGACCTCTAGTAGCATTCGATTCACAGGCCCAGGCACACTCAGTGCACTTTACGAGGGACTAACAAGTAAATCAAATATCCAATCATGGAAACACCAATCCATAACACAATTTACCACAGGAGCACTTGCACTTTACCACTGATCAGCAGTGAGAAAAGTGCGCAGAAACACTACGCCAGCAAAAACCGGGAGGTCTGAAAGCAAAATCTCAGGGGAAACATGCCAAAAGATGCGAAGTCTAACAGTACCCTTATGATTGGCATGACCTTCCGTGTAAGGCCCTAGTACATAATAGGGCAGGGGAATAAAAACCAACTTTAAGCCTATAGTATATAATAGGGCATGGCAGTATAGAGGCCAGCAACCCTTTCTGCACTTGCATGTGTGTGCTGCTGAGGCCTGAGGTCAGTTTAAAAGCGGCCCTGTTTTGCAGGACTGCTTTTAACATGTAAATTGTGCCCAAACTCAACTTTGGTGATTGGGGCACACAAAGTAATAAACTGCAATATGTTGACATATTTGCTACCCCCAGGGACTGGGGGGTGGGGTAGATATTTCTAAGGTGGGCCTTTATAAAATCGATTTTATATGCCTTGGGGATAGTGAAATTGCACATTTCACTTCCCTCATTGTAGTAAAATGGTTCCCAAAATCGACGTTGTGCTACGAGTACTGTGGAGTTTTGCTGACCATCTTTTAGTTACTGATGCCACTGGCAATATACCCAATTGCAATTTGAAATAAAGAGTTCTCTTTTCTGCTGGAAAGATTTCATTTAGGAAAGTTTCAAAGCTGCAGTCTTGTTTAAATGACATGTAGCATTTAACCAAGGACCTGCCCGACTTATGATCACTTGATTAATATGTTCCCAGTATGCCTTTGCAACCAAATCAAGGCTAGCTTTTGTGATAGTTTCCGGGTAAAGCCAGTGATCTTCTAGGTCGATATTGTGAAGGACATTTGATTTCTGGGCAAACCATGGTATTGAATGATAATTTTGGTTTGTCATGATATCTGATATTGTGGATCTGTAGGAGGCAAGCTCCCCCTTTGACCATGTGCAGAAATAATACTTTATTGGTGCTAGTGCAATGTAATCCTCAATCTGTTTGATACCAAAGTCTGCTCTCAAGGCGTCCATTGGCTTTCTGCACCCAAGTGTAGTAATTGTCGTAGAAAGTTGTTTTCGGTGATTTGGATGAATGGGGTTTTTCTATACCCCTAGATCTCTGAGCCATATGTGCTTGCAGCCCTAGCTTTCAATTTTACGCCAGCAAAGCTGAGCCTACAAAGCGATTTCCGCACGATTTTGCACATTTCAGCACCACTTCAGCTTGCTGAGTCAGAGTTGTGTTACTCTTGAACAGCTGCGGGCCCACAAAAGTTTGCTGTCCAGACGAATTCCCAGATAGTCATAGTGATCTAGAGGCTTGTTGTAGACCCTGAAGGTCACTCTCAGATTATTATTTTGGTGAAGGATCATAAACTTTGTTTTTCCAACATTGATGGTTAGACTTTTGGTATAGCACAACGACTCAAATCCTGCAAGAAGACGGTGCATTGATAGCTGTTCTGGCCATTAACACTGCATCATCTGCGAAGAGTAGTATTGGAATCGGTTCTTTGCTCAATTTAAGCACATCTAGATTGAGATTTGTTTGTGATTTCACAACTTCATTTATGAAGCAATTAAATAAAGTTGACGCTAGTACGCAGGCTTCCTTGACGCCTGGCTCTAATGGAATCTCAGCGGTGTAATCCCTTCTGGTATTGTACTTCACCCGAGTGGTGTTACCAGTGTGCAGTGATATAACAGACAAGTGTGCAGTTCCTAAGTGTGGGTGGGAGGGTTCAGGTCTGTGATAAAGTGCCCTGTCATGCTTCATCATTGGGCCTGCTCCTCGTTCGGCCAGCGCTGCAATGCCCGACGGGCACCCACGAAGAAGCTCTTTAGTGGAGATCTTTTGTTGATGAAGCCGTAAGGTGCATGTGGGTGTGTGGACTAGGTAGTGCAGTGAGTGCGAGGTGGTGTTTAAATAAGGTGTTGGGCAGCCCTGTAGTCTAAATTGTATTCCAGAGGTGCACTACCCTAACTAAAAGCAGGCAGCCTTATCTGGATGCAATGGTCCTAAAGGACATGTGTGGTGTGGAAGGTAGACATGTTTCTTGCCTAAGGTAGCCTCTAACCGTGTCTAGTGACAATTCATCAGGACCAAGAGTAAATAGAGAATTTTTCTCAACTCTGAAACTACCGCAATGCTGGTTCTGGTAGTGATGCAATGGTAGTAACCAGATTTGCATGGGAACACGAGGTTCAATTGACCTAGGGTTGTGCGACCTGAAACAAGAGATGAGAAATGTGGACACACCGGCGGCATAGGGAGGGGGGAATGTGTTTGATTCAGTTGGCTTATTGTTAAGTATATGGATCACATTATTACGTATTGGAATTAAATAATTGACAATATGTTCAAGATGATGCACGAATGAGAGCATTAGGATATATGCAGTGAAGTGAATAATACTGGATAATCGATAAATAGGACTGATGGGTCTCACTAAGAGAGCTATGGGGGTAATAAGAACAATAGTTTGATGTAATGTATCGATGTTAAATGTAGATGTTTGATTGCCATATGTTGTTTTGCAAAATAATAAAAACAGATTAAAAAAAGAGGTTGCTTTACTAAACTAAAATCTTCACTCGTATTTACCTTCGGGTCAGCTTTCCCACTGTTCTGTTTTGGTCGTAATAATTCTTAAGGGGTAATATTGCCTCCTGACACAACCTGAATCTACAAGTCTAAGCCATTTGTTCTACACAGTATATTATCTCCTTCATTCTGATAAAGGGTTGTAAAGTGATTTAACCAGAGTGGTGGACTTATATTCAGTTCCAAATTCTTCGGAGGGTCTTCACAGCCCCATCTTACTAGCTCCCATAATGTCTTCAATTTTTTTATTAGAGTTATTGCATCCAGTAAAGCTTGCCAAAGCTTTTGAGAGTGGTGTTTCTTTTTATGCTTTATCAGATGTTTATACTGCTTTCTGATGTCATAGAAAAGTTGTTCATTTTTGTTAGACAGGTGTGGGTTTTCCAGGGTTGAAGACAATAGCCTTTTTAATTTTAAACATTACACATCATACCAATCCAGGCAGTCTGTAGAAGAGTATCCGGATGCAAAATGCTTTTTTTTCCTAGCCTCAGCTGTCTGTACCAGAAGCTCTTCAATTTTTTTCAGTTGCAACCTTCCGCCTCCACTTTTATATCTGTAGTTAGGATCGAGGTTTGTAGGGCCATCCATTTGTTGCTGGAAGTAAAAATCTTTGGGTCGCATTTGTCGTTGGTATCAACAATGTTCTTCTTGTTTGGTTTCAGGGCAAAGTTAAAGCCACCGGCAAGTTGATTTAATGTAGATGCAGAAGAACTCAGGTTTGGGTACTCTAAATCCATGAGTAGAGGGTCGTGATCACTTTTGATCCTGTTGTGAAATCTCATATCAACAAGATGCCATTCTTCAATATTATTCGCCATGTAGTTGATGGTTCTTTGCTGTCTGACATAGTTCAACTATTCAGTGGGCACATGCCTCCCTCGACTAGAGCTTTCCAAGACAAATCTGCCTTTCTTTGTAATCGGGCACTATCTTAATCAATTATGGTGTGATCCAGCATTAAATAATGCATTTTTTAATTAAGTCACCACATACCAATATGCTATAGTTTTTTAAATAATGTTAGACCCTTCTTACATGCTTTCTGTTGGCGTCTTCATCACCTCTGCAAGTCTTTTCACCATGAGCTGGTGTTTGAATACAAGTCCAAAACTTGGTATCGACTGTAGTGAAGTGCACCTCCATTTAAAGAAAAGTCAAATTTTGTGACAAACAAATGTAAGAAAAAGGCCTTTTAATTGGGGAGGATGCAAGTCCTTCCCAAGTAATAAGTCCAAAATCCTGTCAGTTAAAACATACAGCTTCCATAAATACACCTGGGCCCAACCCTTGGTAGCTATGGCTCAAAGCAGACAGATTTAACTTTTGTGAAATGTGTTAAGTATTTTTCAATACTCAATCAATTAAAAAATCAAAACACATCACAATAAAATCACATTCTAAAAATAAAGAAACAAAATAAAAAATAAATAAAGAAAATATAAATAAAGAAAAATGTAAAAAGAAAAATGACAGAAAATTATTAGAATCTAACAGGGGAACCGGCTATATAAATTTTTAAGTTAAAAAGTTGCAAGAAACAGCACAACGCCTATGTTACATTTATTTTATATTTTTTTTACGCACAACTTATCCATGAGGGTATCCTAGTGACAAAAATCTCCAAGCGCGACAAACCAGATTTTATTGCCCACTGAAGTTGTGCCTTGGGCGGATAGCCGTGGGTGATTAGAATTGGTCCTCTGGAGGTCAAACATAAGTCTCAACTTTTTTTAATTTTATTTTTGGAGCAGTTCCTCTTGGTCACTGCTGAGGCTCTGGGGATCCCAGGAACTCCACTCAATGAGTCCAGAATGAACTCCATCAGAGGCTACCAGCCCAGTCTAAACTGTGTCCACTTGCCATGAGTCAATATGCTACTCCAGGAATAGAACTCCTGCAGCTTTTGGGGTTTCTGCAGCCACACAGCAGGCCAGCCATCTGACAACTCAAGTCCACTTCTTAGACCTGGGTCCATCTGTGATCAGGTTCAGCCATTTAGGTTTCCACACAGGTCATATACATACATGTTCTTCCTCTTCTGTTTTTCACAGGTCCAGATCTGTTCTAAGGTGTGCAGGGTGAGGTGCTACTTTTGTACAGTGCACTAGTCAGTGGGTGCAAGTAACTCTTGGACACACCCTAACTAATGGGTAAAAAGTTCCCAAGAGCAAACCTTCCCCCTTCTTCATGTTTGATGTACTGTGAACTATCCCAGAGTGCACTATTCTCAGGTATAAAGCAATATGACAAAACCTTTCTCCACTTAGCAGCAACGTGTGATCCACTGAGTGTGAGACCATGGAAATGAGGAGCCCACCTACGTATCCACACCAAACGGGTTCTGCAACCTCCAACTGTGATTGGAGTCAGGGTAGCTTGAGAGTGCCCTGGAATCAAAAGGCCTCTCTTTCCAAGGTCTCACTTTACACTAAACTACCTGGGACTTATATTATATTTAAAAGTCGATTTCTATCCTGTCAAATAGTTATTTTGAGAGGTCTGCCTGCTGGAGTTAAACCTGCAGTAGTCAGGCTGCACATAAGGGCCTTAAGCCATGTTCTACTGGTCAGCCTGGTGGATTGCTTACACATGGTACAGTCCACAGGTGTCATTTAACTTCCCTGTCATTGGTATATTTTCTGCATCATAGACTATGGCCTTACCAGTAAGTTAAATATTCCAATTAGGAATTAGCAACTTTTACCAAATAGTGGAGATACTTTATGCATACGTTTGTGATATATAGGGTGTGCCATTTGTACTCCTGAGATCTAATCTTATCAATGGGCCATTAGGGTGCGTACCTCTTTTCACACTCCGTAAAGAGCATGGGTTAGAACTACTCTATATTATTACTAACATCAAAATGCTGTCAGTGTATCATGGGTGGCCACTGTTGTCAAACGCTAGCCAGGGTACC
The DNA here is from genome assembly GCF_964261635.1 of Lissotriton helveticus. Taxonomy (NCBI): domain Eukaryota; kingdom Metazoa; phylum Chordata; class Amphibia; order Caudata; family Salamandridae; genus Lissotriton; species Lissotriton helveticus. Next base: position 634,243,465 of record NC_136068.1, on the reverse strand, counting down.
TTAAATTGCTCTCTGTGGTCCGCTCTACACCCGACCATGTTCACTTTTCAAAGAAGGCAGAGTGGAAATTAGCAAAAGAGGTTTTCAAACATATATCAGCGGTAAACAAGAATAGTATTGATACATCAGATACTGGTAAACCCAAAGAGTTAACGAAGAAGTTCATTAAAACGGTGGAACTTAGGAAAGCAGAACTCTCCAAATGGTGGGTTGCTACAACTTTACACAAATATTTCAAATGTGTGCGGACCTCAGGGAATGACAGGTAGTTCTTTGCCCATTTTAGTATTATGTTGACGAGAATCATGTAATGGAATAATCACATAACCTAAACACAACATTGCGTAATGAATAAAATTGTGATCACACCTACCAGAAGAAGAATGAAAAAGTTACAGGATCAGATACCGGCCTTAGAAGAAGCAATCAAATTGATGGACAAAACAGTACCCACTGGGAACAACTGTAACATGGTACTGGGTGCAATAGAGGCTATTAAAGTAAAGAAACAAAGAACGTTCAAACGCAATAAAGGAGACTACACTTCTGGTGGAATCATTTTGTTTGCCAGAAGATTTGATGAAGTGGCTCAATGTGACAAGTTTGGGCCAAGTAGAGATCTTGCCACAAGGCTCTAGCACTAGTTCAGATATATCCAGTACAGGGAACAAAGAGGATGGTGTCAGAGTAAGAAGCATAACCCAGACCATCACCCATCGTCTACAGGTCCCCATTCAGTATAAAGCCTTTGGATGTCTGTGAAATATAGCAGTCTTTGGGGCCCCTTTGCACATTCTGCATGACTCCAGTTATTTTGTGTTACGCCACTGGTCAAAGTTACGGATAAACAAATCCCAACAACTTCATTTCCTTCTTTTTCAGATGAAGACAAAATAATCTGTAACAGCCTAAAAATCGCGCTTCAGAATGAAGAAGGAAAATCTTCTAAGACGATAAGAAGGAGCCAGAATAAATGGAGAAAAAAAGAAGGCATGAAATCGGATCCAAACAAACAGTGTCCAGAAGCAGGGAGAGACAGAACACATGATTTTAGATGTCACAGGTTGTACCTTTAACAGTGAGGAAACTACGATGTTACTATGGGGAAATAGGGAATATGATAATATTGTGGTAGTAACCATGTGTGACAAACAACTCACAAAGGCTTAGATAAAATCACTGAACAAAAGTGTGTGTTTCTGTCCTGGGTACTTCTTGTGACTTTTAACATTATGTATCTATGTATAAATGTGTACGCAAACTGAAAATGCATAGCCTTTTTGTCAATAAAAGAATATAAGGAATATAGGTATGGAATATCTGGTATGCTCTCTAGACTTATAGTACAGGACGGCAAATATGTGAATGTCCTGTTATCAATTAGGGAGAAGGAACAGGATCTGTAAGAGATTTTGGATCTTCTGAACAATTTAGACAGTACCAGTGATCAAACCTTTAATAATGGTCTTAAAGTGAAGTCTAAATTGAATCCGCCCTGTACTCCACACAACAGTATAGGAATATTTCACAGTGTCAGGTACCTATACAGAGAGGAAAAAAGGCAGGGGTACAGGATGGGGTGTAATATACAGATAATTTAACCAAGAGTGAAATGAAAGCCACGAGAGAGCTTCAGAATGATAAACCTTTTGACATTTGTGAGGCCAATACGAGCAGCAATATTGTCAGTATTAATATGGTTGACTATGACATAAGGATTGAAAGACAAGTGAGGGACACCATATGCAACAAACTACTTATGGAAAACCCAACCACAGATACAGTTTTAATTGAGAAAAACAGCATTGGGGCTTGATCAATTATGACGAATACAGATATAGGTTTAACCCAAAGACCAAGTATTTATGTATGTATGTACTATCCAGTGGCTGTCGCCACTGGCAAGTTATAGCTTGGTCAGCGTTTCCATAGGAAGTGTGTTTTTTGTATTGCTAATAACTTTGGCACCGTTTGACAAATCTTCACAAAACGTTCCCAAAAAGTGCTCTTTTTTGCCTAGTTTGTATGGAAATGTTTGGGGCAATCCGTCAGCAAAAAAGCAAAAACAGCTGAATGTAATTACACCAAATTTTGCATGAAGCTAGATCTTGGCCACAGATTGTGCTTTTTGTGACATGGTGTGATTGTATTCAGTGGTTTTAGAAAAATGAAGGTCCGCAAGAGGTACGCAAGAGTCTATATGGTATTGTCAACATTGACATAATATGCCGACTGAGGCGGAATTGAGTGATTTATAAACATGGCCATGAGTGCCAACTGGGGCTTAATAGTCTAGCACAAATTGGGTTGTCAGGAATGACACAATAAGCCCACTGTGGGGGAATTGTGTTGATAAAGTTTGAAAGATTGTATATGCACATTTTAATAGGATGAAGTGACAATGCTGTTTACTGGTTGCACAGATAAATATAATAATGAATTGATTCAAAGATTCAACACTTGCAGTGCCGAATGTTAGAATTGACATGCTGATAAAGTTGCATGTATTGAATCTTGTGACCAGAGCAATAGTATACGTGGTCTTATTCAATTAAAATTTGTCTGCACCGACGATGATTCACTTTATCAATACGAAGCTTTATTAAACACGAACACGTATTTGTTGTTACATGGACAACATTTGACAACCAAAATAAAACAATACGCGGTCTTGCTTTTTAAAAAAAATTCCATGCACTTGCAATATTATCTAGTATTATTGTGAACTTTAATTTACCATGAATATGCATTTGTCGTGAAGGGGATAAAGTTTAATGACAAAATATTTGTTCAAAATATTGGTTTAAATTGAGTATATCAATCAGATTTAAATTTCTTTTGCGAATGTAATTGAAATACATCATGAAATATGGCATTGGATACCTTATTGTTAAGACCAGTACACGTCTGTTTTCATTGTTTAATCACGTGGTGTATTTTAATGCAATGAAAGAGTGGTCACATTACTCGTGAGCAAGGAGCCGGGAGCTCGGAAACGCATAGAATCTGTGAACTGTTGCAATAAATCATGCTTGCTCAAGCAGATAAGCCACAGAGTGTTTTGTTTTCATTTACTTGACACGTTGTTTGGATGTATTGGGGTTTGCTACCCCTCTGTTGGCTTACCGTGGAAAGTGGATCGGGCAGTAAGCGCTAAGTGGTGGAAATATATATATATATATATATATATATATATATATATATATATATATATATATATATATATATTTATTTATATATATATATATTTATATATATAAATATATTTATATATATATATATATATATATATAAAGAATGGTTCCACACACAAAATGTGATTGAGCTAAATACAGAAACAGAGCGCAGTCTTAATATGTGCACAGAAGGATTTCGGATTCCACATCGTATCTTTATCCTAGAAAGATTCTTTATTGTGTTTGTACAAAGATAAAATCCAGTAGCCGACGCGTTTCGTCCAGAAAGGGACTTCTTCTGGGCTACAGAGAAACATATGAATACATTTTAAAATATGTACATGTACATAAGCAAATGCACATAAATATCTATTAATATAATATGAAATTTAAAACAGAGGCGGATTCAGCTGTATCTCTCCAATTAAGTGGATTACAGCTGTTCATCCTATCTTCTCTCGTATTAGTTGTATTTACACTCTTGTTTTTATATTTATATTTCGGTGTAGCGCTAAAGTATCTACAGAGCGCAGGGGTAAGAGAATTGACATAACATACCTCCATTATATTAAAACATCTTATTCCATTTCAGATTTCATTAAAAATGATTTTGTTCCAATGGATACAGAGATATGATGTATATCTGTCCTATGATAGTAAAATATACATATGTTTTTTCCTTTTCGTATTGTAATGCTTCCAATATTACTTTATCAAAAATATACATTTAATTGACTGTTTATACAGATTTAATGATAAAGTACTAACTAGAAATGAGTTTGTACAAATCCAACACAAATATATTGTTCATCAAATATTGTGCATACAATCATCTTTAGAAATATTATCAGTCAGATGAGGATAGGATAAAAGCATCTAAGGAAGACTTTACAACACATAAGTATCATCTACTCTTTAGATTCAACATTTTTTAGCATAACTTTTTTACCATTGTTTCTTATTGATTTTGTTATAAATGGAAATGTAGTTTTTAAAATTAGAGAATCTCTGTGCATCTTCCTGTATTCAAAACAACACCACATGGTTTTACATTGCTAGTATTGAGTTATATTACAAGACATGGCAATACATATCAGATTAACCAATGAAAAAAGGTCATATTCTAATGCCAACATTACAATATTATTGTTTTCTGTTCTGAAGTCAAAACCATTACGATTCTATTATCATTTGTATCGCTATCATTTTTCTATCTCTTTGATCTATGTTGTCACAAATAATTATTCAGTCTGAACGGATAAATAAAGGGAGGTACTGCACATTATGTATGTATATGAAGCACAATTAATGCAGTACAGACTCTCGTCACATAAAAAAACAAAGGCTACAAGGGCGTTATAGTTAGGCTCAGATTTCACATGTACAAACCATAAAAATTCAGCACTAATAGTTACCTTACGCCCCCACAATGCACTGCTTATGACCTCATGTATTACATCAATCATGACATGGTCAGTGACGTCACTGATGACATCTCAAAAGACATCACTAATTATATCACTGATTACATCATCCAGTGATTGTGAGTGTGTTCTAAATGTTTTTGAGTGATAAAGTTATATATTAACATACTGCAGAGGTTAAATGAGTATAGTTTGTGTACTACTAAAGAGTGATACTATTTGTAATGCATATTATGTAAGAGGCTGCGTGACTGTGTACACATCTGTGAGTAGGAGTCTGAGTGACTCTGAGTCTGTAAGTGTTTGTATGGATGAGTGTGTGACTGCCTGTATTAGTGAGTGAGTGACTGTGTGGATGAGTGAGTGACTGTGTCAGTGGTGTATGGGTGAGTCAAGCCAAGTCAAATATCTTTATTCGATCTTAGGCATTAAGATCATAAAAGTGCAAAGAAAATACATCGATCATCTATTGAAAGTGTGATACATTGATCATCTATTAATATTTTGATACATCACCAATACATTTTGTTAAAAGAAAACACAGTAAAACAGATAGGAACCATATAAAATATTGTCCAAGTCATTGTTTAAGACATATACAACTCACTCAGTGTCTCCTAAAGTGCTTAGTGCAATACTTGCAATGGCTCATTTACAGTCAATGGTCACCAAACAACATGCCATATTAAAGTGCTAAACAGTGCCACGTTCATTTAAAGTGCCTTCTGTCACCAGTACATTTTGTTAAGGACCACATGATAGGAAGTGAGTTAGAATCATATAAAAGAGTTTTCGAAAGCATTAGTTAGATATATAAAATTCAATCAATATCTTACAAAGTGCTTAGTGCAATACCAAAAATTAACTTATTTACAAGCAATGATAGCCCAAAAATATGCCATACAAAGTGCTAAATAGTGCCACCTTCACATAAGATACAATCGGTCATCTCATTTGTCTCCTTTTCGATAAAGCCATACATAAGTATGATGCCACACAGAAGTTTACATAAGGATTTGGGAGCATTTGGAGAAAGAACAAGGCTGGGCGACAATGTGCAAATGTATATTTTAGGTTTAAAGTATTTTATTCAGCACATCATACAAGGACCAACTTAGATCAACATAAGACATTCTGTTCATGCGGATAGAGCCCCAGCTCCAACTGGAACTGTTAGATGCAGTATATTGTACCAGTCCCCCATTGCTATACCTGGAATGTAGTGTCACAGTATGAGAAAACATTTCCATTTCCAACTCCCCCCCAGGACCCCAACAACCCAACTCCCGGATCCCAAACCCCCCCCCCCTCCCCATTCTATGTCCAGTGCACCAACACTATCCAAGGTGGACACCAAAGCTACCTCCTGCAGGGACAGTGGGTCTCCCCTCAAGTCACGGGGCTTGTGCTGCTGGGCTCGAGGGCCGCATGAGGCAGAGGTACTTGGGACAGGTAATTTCCTTGAATTCTGTTAGCAGCAAAGAATGAAATGGCTGCCAAAGCTCAGAAAATTGTGTTGTATCCCCCGCCACTGTTAGCGACAACTTCTCCATGCCCAACACATGCCACAATCTATGGAGCCAACCCGTGACAGTGGGTATCGTGGCAGTGCGCCAATGTATCAGGATATTTTGAACTGCTGAGCCCAGCGCAATGGCAATCTGTCTACCCCTACGGGATTTAAGGGGGTACATCAGCCCATTTGGGAGCCCTAGCAAGGTGTAAGCGGGGAAGCGCGGCAGTTCAATGCCAAAATGCGTATCAATGTCGTCCAGCACATCCTTCCAGTACGTTTCCAGGAGTGGGCAGTCCCATAGAATGTGTGTAAGTGTACCTCGGTGTCCACACCCTCTCCAACATGTGGCCTCCTTGCTACGGTCAAATTCGTGAACCCGTTCTGGTGTATAGTACCAATAGGTGGAAACCTTAGGCAATGTGTCAGTGAGACCCATATGGTACGCCGAATGCCTTGCTCTATAGGATATGTTCTCCCATTCCTTAGGGCTCAGTGTCCTCCCCAACTCCATTTCCCATCGTGCTCTCCCCGGGTTATAGAAATGTGTGGACGGAGGTTGTAGTAACTTATAAAGATCTGTAATCAATTTTGAGTCCGAGGTACGCGTAAGCAGCCACACTTCATAAGGTAAAAAGCGCCCATCCGCTGTCTCCCTCACCTGCGGCTGAAGAGCCCAGTGACGGGCCTGCATACAGCGGTGCCTTTCAGTCTCAGGAAGTGAAAACTCCTGGCGAAACTGCGTGAAGGGGATCACCCCTTCCTGATCGTACAGATGACACAGGGCTTTACATCCTGCCTGTCTCCAGCATGCTAATGCTCCCCTTTCCATACCTGGGGTGAAGTCTGGATTGTCCACCAGTGGCGTGAGCGGCGACGGGAAGGAGGTGAGGCCGCATGTGGTGGCAGTGGCATCCCAGACCCGCAGTGGCACTCTCGTAACAAAGGAGGCGTACAAATTCTTGGGCCGGTGAATCCGGCGTAAAAACGGGACCTCCTGCAAAGGCTGCCCCGCCACCGCCTGATCCTGGAAGAGCCAGTGCTTGTCGGACTCCCACCTGCTCCATTCCACGAGGTAAAGTAACTGCGCCGCCCGGAAATACCTACGAAAGCCAGGTATCCCCAGCCCTCCCGCCTCAGGGGCCAATAATGAGAGGGTTCTACGCATTCTGGGTTTCTTCCCCTGCCAGATAAAGCGCGAAATGTCCGCTTGTAGCTGCGGGATCCACCCAACCGGCGGCTGGAGCGGTAGGGCCCGAAACAGATAAAGCACCTGCGGCAGAACCGTCATTTTAACAGCGGCTATCCTGCCCAACCAGGAGAGGGTGCCACGATTCCAGCGGCCCAGTTCCTCCTTGATTTTAGCACCCAGTGCCGTGTAGTTGGCCGACACCATGGCCGGTAAGGTGAGGGCTATCTGGATCCCCAGATAGGGTATTGCCGCCGACGACCAAATCATGGGGAATCGGCCCTGTAGGTAGGTCCTAGTGGCTGGTTCAAGGGAGACATCTAGAGCCACCGACTTCCCCATATTCAGTTTAAACCCCGCGACCGCACCAAAGGAGGCCAGCTCCTCGATGCAGGCCGGTAGGGCCGTCCGGGGCTCGTCAAGCGACAGGATGACATCGTCAGTGTAGAGGCTTATAGCGTGTGTAAAACCTCCCATCCGCACCCCCGCCACCGCCGGGTTGTCCCGCACCCGTTGGGCGAACGGCTCCATATAAAGAGCAGGGGCGAGAGTGGACATCCCTGCCTAGTGCTCCTTTCGATGTTAAAGTCACGAGAGGCGTACCCATTCACGCGAACCACTGCAGTTGGCCGTCTGTAGCAGTTGAAGATCATGGAGCGGAATTTGTCCCCTATGCCCGCCTTCACCAGCACTTGTTCCAAGTAAGGCCAGTGCACTCGGTCGAACGCCTTCTCCGCATCCACCGCTAAAATCATTCGTTCCCCCGGAATCCAGGAAGCTTTCTCAAGCAGGTGGACGATCCGTTTTGTGTTGTCAACCGTCTGTCTCCCCGGAACAAAACCGGCCTGATCAGGATCAATAAGACCGGATAAGTGAGGGGCCAGGCGAGCGGCTAGGATCCCCGTGTACAATTTTAGATCAACATTCAGAAGAGATATCGGTCTGTAAGATCCACAGTGCTTCGGGTCTTTTTCGGGTTTGGGAATTACCGTGACGGAAGCCCGTAAAAGATCAGGCGGGATGGCCCCCGGTGCAGCAAACGAGTTGAAAAGACGAGTAAGGATAGGGGCCAGAGCGTGGTATACCCATCCGGGCCTGGCGCTTTGCCATGTTTAAGCCTGGCGATGGCAGAGATCACCTCTTCTATCCTGATATCCCAGTCTAGGTGTTCCACCTGCAGGGGGTCCAGGGAGGGCAAGGTGACCGAATCTAAATATGCGGTTACAGCCGGTTCATCCAGCGGCTCCCCAGTGTAGAGATCTTCGTAAAACCCGCGGAAAACGGCCGCGATGTGGGCATCCTCCGTCTCCACCGTCCCCGTAGGGCTAGAGATCTCCTTCACTAGCTGATTCTGGCGCGCCACTCGGAGTCTGTTGGCTAGCAACTTGCCACAACGGTCTCCCCCTGTGTAAAAGGCGTGGCGCAGCCGGAGTGCGGCGTACTCCGCTCGGTCCAAGTCCAGAGCCGCTAGGGCCTTTCTTGCCCCTTTGAGCTGCCGCCATATTCTAGGTGCCCCCGTTCTGCGATGGATCTGTTCAAGCTTGCGGACCTTATCGGTGAGTTCTTCCCTCTTAGCCTGCCTATCTTTATTTTCGGCCGAGGAGATTGCTAAGAATTCCCCCCTAAGGACCGCCTTTAGGTCCGCCCACTGGGTAGCCCGGGTGGTGTCAGAGTTGTCATTGTGCGTCAGGAATTCCCGGATTGCGCCCTCAATACGATCCACCACCACCTTCCTGTGCAGCAGGGTGTCACGTAGGCGCCACGTCCGGGGGGGAGAGCCGCCGGAGGCAAACTCAACGTGGCCTCGACCGGAGCATGATCCGATAGGGACAATACTCCCATGTCCGATCCCGAGACTAGCACCTGCACCGGAGACGTGACCAGCAGGTGGTCCAGCCTCGTGTACGTCTTGTGCGCGTGGGAGTAGTACGAATAGTCTCTGTCTGCGGGGTGCAGATGACGCCAGAGGTCAAGGAGACCCACCTCCGCTAGCCACTCCTTACAATCTGCCGAGAACTCCCCGACCTGCGGATAGCGCTGTGCCGACCTGTCCGTAGCAGAATCAAAGACCAAATTAAAGTCTCCTCCGATAATAACATGCCTATCTTGCGAGGCAGTGATATCCTCAACTGCCGATCGTAGGAAACGTTCCTGTCGTTCATTAGGGCTGTACAGGGATCCAATTGTAAAAATAAGACCCCCGATCCTAAACCGATACGCTAACAGTCTACCCTTCTGTTCGGTGAGCTTGTGGAGGACCTCCCCTTTAAAGTGACTGGCCACCAGTATTGCCACCCCCGCCGTCCTAGTGGTGCTGGATGAGAAGAACTGTGATGGGAACTTACGGGAACGCAGCCTATGTGTGTCTTGCGGCAGCAGGTGCGTCTCTTGAAGGAGACATATGTCCGCATGTGTATTCTCAAGGAGAGAGAGCACCGCTCGCCGTTTGATAGGGTTGTTCAGACCCCTGACGTTCAGGGTAACCACCTTAAAAGTGTTAGGGGGCATAAAGAAAATTAAGGTAGAAGGCATGTGGAACCCGCCCGTAGAAGGCGGGGCGCATAGGCGCCCAGAACGGTACCAAAGGCAGCAAGGCCAAGAAGGAAATGTATGTGTGTGCGTGCAGCTTCCTGGCTCATGCAAACTAAGGTGTGTGACCGTAGCAGAAGAGCAGCGACTGGGTAAAGTGTGTGTGATTAGTACACTGGATGGTCCCTCCCCCTCCCCCCCAACATCCCTTGAACAACCCCCAACTCGTGTCCCCAAACATCTGAAACGAAACCCCCCCTTCCCAACAATCCCCACCTCCCTCCCCCCATGCCCCGCAAGGAGTCCCAAGGTCTCATAGTCCCAGTCCGGTCCTTCAAGGACAAGACCGTGGTCGAATAAAGTAGTGGACGTCCAGCCACCGCATTCCCGCCCGCCCCTCCCCCCCCCCCAGAACCCCCAAACCTGCATCATGGTAAGGCTGTATCCATCTCCCCCCAGAGACAACTCAAGCCGTCAGCGCGGCAGTGTTGGTGTTCGTGTCCCTGGCTGCCTCCTGTACCGCTCTGGCCATGCCGGACCGGATGGTGGGTGAGTCTGGGCGGGTGGAGGAGACAGGGGGGCGGCGGTCTGGAATTCATTCGTGACGCGGCGTCGATGGAGGTTCGTCGGATGCGGTGATGCCCAATACCTCGCAGGTGTCCTGGAGGGAGCGGAGCTGATGTAATGTGCCATTCCAGCGAAAGATAAGTCGGAAAGGGTGCCCCCAAGCGTATTGCGTATCATGGCTCCTCAGAAAGTCAGTCGCAATTTTAAATGCTTTACGCTTCTGAAGCGTAATCGTCGATAAGTCTTGGAAGAGTGCGATCGGGTGCCCCCGGAAGTGCAGTGATTGGTGCTTCCTCGCTTCTCGGAGAATTCGCTCCTTAAGCGGGTAGTCCGGCAGGAAGGCTAGGATGTCCGGCGGTGGCGCCGAACCTCGGCGCGCCAGACCTACCCTGTGTGCCCTGTCTATTCTGACGGGAAAGTCCTCCGCTTCTCCCAGTATTTCCCTGAACATGCACTGGAGGTACGCAGCGACGTCTTCCCCTTCCTCTTTGGATGGCACTCCTCGGACTCTGATATTATTTTCGCGGGAACGGTTCTCCAGGTCCTCATTGTGTGCCTGCAAGTCCAATTGTTGATCACGCAGGCGGAGGACTTCCTGCTGCAGATGTTCGATCTCCACGTCTCTGGAGTGACCAGTCTCCTCCATCGTAGCTACTCTTTCACCTAGGGTGTCCACCTCCCTCCGCACCTCTCTGACCTCTCCGGCCACCTCTTGCTTCAGCGTTTGAAAGTCATCTCGTAGGGAGCTGAAGAGCGACTCCAAGAAGGATCTGGTGACCGGTGGTTCTCTGTCCTCAGCCTCCTGCGGTGTCCTTGAAGGGCCCGGGCAATGTTGCCCCTTGTCGGGTTTCGACGACCCTCTACTCAGCATCTCAGGCAACGTTCGGTCGCCCTTCTTGGGTCCTCTGTTGCCAGCCATCTTCGAGGGAACTGACGCGTGAGCGGTATCGTCCTGCCTGCTGGGCCGCGTCTGAGGGCAGACGTGAAGCAAGTAGAGTCCGAGCGGAGTGGGCACGCCCGTAATCGGTGAGGTTCAGAGCGACTCCCTTTTTGTGCCAGGTATAGACCCTCCTTCCGGTAGGCCGTTGGTGGTAAGAGCACCGTGGTTCCCCTCCTCCGCTGCACGGACCCTTCAGGCGATGCCCTGTGGTTTCACCACACTCCCGTGGCCGCACGCGCTGGGCCCTGCGCAGTGCGTCTGCACCAAGTTACCGATTCTCTCCACTTGCCCCCTCCAAGGTAGTCCGTGGCGTCGCAGGCCCTGTCGATTGCCAATGGTGATCCACGAAGCACACGTGGAGACGGCCTCTCCACTGTGATGCGGGTTGGCGCGACAGCTGGCGAAATTTGGCGTGAACCAGTGCCAAATCGTACCTGGTGGTCAGCGGTTCAGGTCCTCCGCTCTGCCACACGATTCCCGCCTGTCCTCTCTTGGGGGCGAAAGTCGGTGCCTCACTGCTCTGGGCCAGGGGAACGGCGGCTCCCGTTCTAGGACGTCCCCCGGTCACCCGGGAGAGTTGCACTTCCGGAGCGGTTAGTCACGCTCCCCCGATTCATCCGGGACAGTTTCTTGCGTCACCCCCATTAATGGGCTCAGGGCAGAGGCACAGAGTCTATAGGAGGTGCTGTTGCGGGTCCTCCGCCGTCAGGGCGTCTGCCAGATAGTGTGGAGCGGGGGGTAGTCTCCCCCGACCGCAGGCCGCGGCCCCGGAGGCGCCGGGAGGCACACCCGGGAAGCGCCCGGTTCACCCCAGTCGCCCACCGACTCCGTTGCCCACCGCCGCCCAGGGGCCCGAAGCGGGATTGCAAGGGTCCGCTGGGTGGAGCGTCCGGATAGAGCAGCGCCTCGGCCCAGCTCTTCAGGCCTCCGGGCTCCGCACCGGCCCGGCCTCCGGCGCCTCCCCTCGCTGCTGTGGACACCGGAATTCAAACGCGGCGTCCCCACCGCTCGGGCTTCTTTGTGCCCCTCACCACCAGGAGTGCGACGATGATAAGCTGGTGCCGCTGTCTAGTCCGCAGCAGAGGTCCGGAGCGCCACGCCAGCAGGCCGTGTCCCCGGCCTCGCGTGACGCCTTCCGGTCCAGCAGGATCACGGGCTGGTGTCGCCTTCCACCGCTGGCGACGGTCTCCCAGCCTTCCAGCGCTTGGGTAGGGCAGTCGCTGCGGGCAATTGGCGGTCCGCTGCTCGGCGACCTCAGCCCCGGTCCGCTCCGGGCTCGGATCGGGTCGCCTCACCGGTTGGCCATCCACGAGGCACACGTAATGGCTGCCGTCTGGGAGTCGCCGCTCCCAGGGGTCCTTCAGGTGTCGTGTGGGAGTCGGGAGGACGCCCCCCAGTGAGCCACCGGAGGTCGTGGGGGTCCGTAAGTGCTCAGGTGCGATCCAGGGGGGAGATCAGTGCTTATTCATGAGTTAGGGGCCTGAGGGTGGAGGAGCTCGCAGTGAACGCGTCCGTTCAGCTCGCCATATTGGCCACGCTTCCAAATTTAGATTTTAAAAGCAATGGACGAATATACTTTTTCCATAGACAAGAGTAAAATTTACAAAAGAATATAAAATGTAAATTGGATTGAATAGATGTGCCAACGCAGGGGCAAACTGAGAGTTCATTGACTGAGTACATCCCTGCTGGGAAGGCCAGCATGCAAGGAATAAAGTTTAGTCTAAATCTCAGGATTACAAATCTATGTTGCGCATTCGTCACAGCTGTAAAATATGAATTTGATTCCCCAAAATAGGTGGAAGTGCCAAATATAATGCCACCATAGTTTTTACACATTGTAGCATATGTTTCTTTTTCCCTATATTCTTTAGCACGTGTTTTAATTTCTACCTTTGACGTACCCATACATGAAGTGGATCTGTATATAAGGTCGCTAAATCCAACTTCAACAATGTATCCTTTACATAACGCAACCATGGGTCCTGAGGCATCTTATCAAGAGATAAACAGTCATGGATAATATTTTGCGTGAGTCCCACTGTATCTCTGGTCCAAATTGAATGCCAAAGTAGGACCTGAGCTATAAAAATCAGGTCAGATATAAATGGGACATTCAACTCTTGGTGCATAATATAATTTGAACAGCCTTTCGGGAGGGAGAGTAGCTTTTTAAAGAAGCTGTCTTCTTTCTTTGTAATATGTCTGTTTTAGCTAATCCCCAAATCCCTGCTCCATATGTGGCTGAAGCAAAAGCTTTGGCGCCATACATTTTTTATATTGGTTCCAATGGTTTTATACCAATTTTTTTTTATAAATGACTAGATAGCTATGGTATTCTTTTCCAATGCAATACATCTGTTTTCAACCACCTTTGTCCAAGTCCCTTCACTATTAAAAAGTACCCCCAAATATAAAAATGATTTTGTTACTTTGATTTTCCGTTTGTCAATAAAAAAAGCTGGTAATTTTTTCGGCTGCTTCCCTACGATTAAGACAAATGTTTTTGCTTCATTTACTTGTAAATATAGTGCCGCCATAAATGACACATAATTATTTATTCATTTTTGCAGAGCTATACCTGTCCTAGCAACCAATACGGCGTAGTCAGCGTATAGAAGTATGGGTAGCTTCATCTTATTTACCTTGGGTACATCAGGCACCTCCGAGCTCACTGCTGATTCCACACTGTTAGTATATAATGAAAATAAAGGAGGGGCTTAGACACAACCTTGCCTAACCCATCGGAGGATTGTGAAAGACCTTGTGCATTCACCCTGGGTTCCATACCTAAAGCATGCCCTGGACTGGGAGTATAACTGTCTAATAAAAAGTATAATATTTTCCTTCACTCCCATCTCTTAAAATGTTCCGAAACAGAATCAAACGCAGCAGAAAGATCCATGAACGACACAAAAACTGTTCCATCTTTAGCTTGGGTATACTTTGCTGCGATTAGATTTAAATTTAGGCACTGATCTAATGTCCCCATTCCTTTTTAAAACTGTATTGGACAGGAATTAAAATATTTTTATCAGCAGCCCATTCCTCAAGTTATTTAACAGCAAGCGGCCCATTAATTTACACATTCCATCTGTAAGAGAGATAGGCCTATAATTCTTAGGCAGCGCCTTATCCCCTTTTTAGGTCGAGCCTGTAACAGAGCGCATGCGCTGTTCTGGCGGAGACTTCATGTAGGGTTTTTTTAAAACTAACCTAAGAATCGTACACGCTTGTGCATGTGCTTTTTGTTTTGGCCCATGCTATTACCCTTTGCGTGCGTCTTTTTAACAAAGACAGCATGCAATTGGCCAAAGGCGGGCGCATTGCTCCGCCCATGGCCTATTGGTGTCGGTTACCTGCACGGCCGGCATGTGGTATCAATTATTGTGCCCAGACACGGGCGCGATAATTGAAACCACATGTCTCTCTGTGGCGGGCTTGTTTGCTTGCTGTTGTGCTGTGATGTTCATATACTTTGTCGGGTATGCTGGTGTGTTCGTGGGCTTCTAGATGCATTGGATGCCTACAACCTGAAAAACCCTGTTAACATAGGATTCTTTGTTGTTTGCAGAAATAGAGAGGGCTTTCATTTCAGGCTTTCGAGACGGTGAAGGTGTTACCCGGTGATTCTTTGAGCTCTTTACCTTCCTTTTTTGTGAACACATTCCACTGCAGAGAGTCATCTGGCCTACGCTTGCGTCATGTTCGTGTTACCTCTACGCCCGTCCCTCAGAGCCTCTCTCCTGTTGCCCCGGAGTACTGCTGCTTCCCTTCCTGTGCTGCCGCAGACTGCCCCTTGTTGATGGAATCTATCCCAGCTACATATATCGCCTTTCTAACATGACCTGCTGGTCCCCTAGTCTGTGTTTCCATTTGTTCAGGGGCTTTAGTTTCAGTTTGCCACTGAGGTGCCCTGTCCTGTACTGTGGTCCTCGCTGTCTTTCCAGCTGCATTACATCACCTCTGCTGACCTCTTGTGGCCATCACTGTGAATGTTGCCTTAAAATTATAATGCATAGAAGCGAGAGGCCAGCACTAGAAGGATCTATAAGCCAGACTGGGTGGTGTGCGTGTCACACCGCGTGAGTATGTGGTGGACGGAAGGAGCCCGAACTGTACGTCTTAACGTACATCTGTTTAAATTTTGTTTTCTCTTCTCGACACTGGCTGATAACAGACCTGCAGAACCTTCGTTGAACTGAGGAGGCCGGGCACAGTACTGCAAGTGGTCATGTGTGTTTCCTTCAGCAGGTACAATCTTGCATGTGACTGAAGGAGAAAAAGCAGGCTGTCTAAGCTGCTCTTAAAACAAGCATTTGCAATGCAATAGGTCTCACATTTACACGAGTTTGAGCTATTGACATTGCAAATAACAATGCCTTTTATTTTTGTTTTCTTTTTAAAAACATAAATAAAAGGCATTGTCATTTACAATGCCAATAGCTTAAACTTGTGTAACTGCGAGACCTATTGCATTGCAAATGCTTGTTTAAATATTGGGACAATTGCTGTTGTTTTCCATGAGGCCGGTGGGTCACCTTTAGCTATAGCGTTAAAAACATTAGTCAGGAATGGAATCCAGAGACCTGAGTGCTCAAAGAAAAAAAATCAATAGGGACACCGTCAGGGCCTGGAGCCTTTGCAGTACTACATTGTTTAAGGCCATTTTCTACTTCCTTCATTGAGAAAGTAATGGGGGTACTTATTTCACAATTTGGGAGGTAATCATTCAGGTTTACCCTATCCGCGGCTAAATCGAATATACCGGTATAATGGTCCACCCAAGCATCTTCCCCCACATTTATACTTAGGGTGAGTCAGTGGGTATGTGAGAGGCTGTATAGTTGAGTGATGGTGTGTGTGTGTGTGGCTGTATGGGTGGGTGAGTGGATGCATAAGTGGTGTAGGGGTGAGTGCGTGGGTGTGTGAGTGGCTATATGGGTGAGTGAGTGAGTGTGAGAGTGGCTGTATTGGGTGAGTGTGTACTTGTGTCAGTAACTAATGGTGAATGAGTACATGTGTTACTATCTGTGTGAGGGATTGTGTGAGTAACTATGGGTGGGTGAGTGGCTGTATGAGTGACTGGGTGAATGAGTAGGTGTATGGGTAACTGACAATGTGTGAGTGGCTGTATGAGTGGGTGTGTGAATGACTGTATCGGTGAGTGAGTGGGTGCATGAGTGGCTGTCTGGGTGAGTTAGGGGTTGTGTGAGTGGCTGTATGAGTGAGTGGATGTGTTAGTGCTTCTACGAATCAGTGAGTGGGTTTGTGAGTTCTTGTATGGGTTTGTGAGTGGTTAAGTGGGAATGGGTATATATCAGATTGTATAGTAGTTAGTGGGTTTTATGAGTGGTTCTGTGGATGATATCAACAGTGATGTCATCATTGATATCATCAGTGTTGTCACTGACCATGTTATGCGTGATGTAATATGTGAGGTCAAAAGCAGTGCATTTGCGGGGGCTTAAGTTATAGTTAGCACAGGTAACTATAGCTGCTGAATTTATATGGTTTTGTACGAGTGAAATCTAAGACTAAGGTTTTTTAAATTATATCTAATAACATACCTGTAAGCTTTGTTTTTTTCATTGAAATTCTAGGGTTTTATCATTTTAATTTCTAACTGTTACCTGTAACGTTTGAGAGTGTGTGTTAGTGTGTGCATGAATGTCTGAATGGGTGTGTGAGTGGATGTTTGAGTGTCTGAGTGGGCTTGGGAGTGGCTGTATAAGTGTATCACTTGGTGTGTGAGTGGGTGTGTGAGAGTCTGAGTGGGTCTGTGAATGTTTGAGTGGGGGCATGAGTGCCTGGGTGGGTCTGTGTGTGGGTTTGAGAGTGTGAGTGGCTGTCTGAGTGGGTGTGTGAGTACATGAGTCTGAGTGGGTCTGAGAGTGCATATGTCACTTTCTGAGTGGGTTTCTGACTGGGGGCATGGATCTTGAAGTGTGTCTTTAAATGGGCGCATGAGTCTTTGTGTGACTATGTCTGAATGTAGGTGTGTAAGTCTTAGTAGGTATGTGAGTGGGTGCATGAGTCTGAGTGCATCTGTGAGTGGGTATACGAGTAAATGGGTGTGTGAGTATCTGAGTGCGTCTGTGAGTGTCTAAGTGGGTTTGTGAGTGGGTATATTAGTGTCTCTGGGATCTGTGAGTGGGTGCATGACTCAGTGGGTGTGAGTGGATGTATGAGTCCCTGAGTAGGTCTGAGAGTAGGTATGTGCGTGGGTGTATGAGTCTCTGAATAGATGTGTGAGTCTGTTTGGGTTTATAGTGAATGCAGGAGTGTCTGGGTCTGTGAATGGGTGCGTCAGTCTCTGAGTGGACCTGTGAGTGAGTGCAGGAATCTCTGAATGCGTCTCTGAGTGGGTCTGTGAGTGGGTGGGTGTTTGAGTGGCTGAGTGGGTCTTTGAATGGGTGCATGAGTATCTAAGTGAGTGTGTGAGTGGGTGTGTGAATATCTAAGTGGTTCTGTGAGTGGGTCTGTCAGTGGGTGCATTAGTTTCTGAGTGGGTCTATGAGTGGGTGCGTGAGTGTCTGAGTGGGTCTGTGAGTAGATGCGTGACTGGGTGTGAGTTGATTGGTGAGTGGGTGGGTGTGTGAGTGGGTTCATGAGTCTCTGAGTAGGTATCTGAGTGGGTGCATGAGTCTCTGAGTGGGTTCCTGAGTCAGTAAGTGAGTGCAGGAATGTCTGAGTGGGTCTGTGAGCGAGTGCGTGAGTCTGAGTGGGTCTGTGGATGGGTACATCAGTCTATGAGTGGGTCTGTGAGTGGGTGCATGAATCTGTGAGTGATTGAGTGAGTGGATGCATGAGTCTCAGTGGGTCTATAAGAGGGTGTGTGAGTGTCTGAGACTAAGGGGTCCATTATGATTGCGGGCGGATCGCCACCGCCCGTATAGCGGTGGAAATCTGCCCACAGAAAACCTCCGCCCGCTCTGAATTCTCCCCCCGCCACATTACCATGGCGGGGGGAGCCCGGCAGACGGAAAGACCGTCCGCCAGTTTTCCACCCAGTCCAAAAGTGGACAGGGCAGAAAAGGTACTAACATGGTGGCGGTGTCTGGGAAACACCGTCATCCATATGAGCATTATGGCGGGAACATGCCTTTCCGTAGCGGAGGCAGGCAGGAATCACTTGTGGGGCACGTTGCGTGCCCCCCGGGATTTTGGGGGCTGGGGGTGCACATGGGGCATTTCAGTATACAACGTGGTAGGCACCGTTGTGCATTGGACTGCATGATGTGCATTTTTAGCATTGTGGTGGGAGGAGCACCGCCTGCCGCAATGTTAAAAATTTGGGATGCGCCCGCCAGTGTGGCGGGCAGATCCTAATGGCCCCCAAGGGACCCCCGCCCTTATGGCAGGCGGTCCCTTTTTGCGTAAGGATGGCGGGCGGACTTTCCTAATGTGCCCCTAAGGGTGGGAGTATAAACGCATTTACATTTTTTAAGTGTTATTTTTGAAGTCATCACGACGTTACATGGGACACGCATTGACGGTTGCGGCAAATTCACAGATATCGCTAGTGGAAAAAAACCTTTCTTTTGACATATTATAGGGGTTTCTCAAACACCCCTATATTCCTCTCATGGGGTCTGGGCTCATCCAACCTGACCCCTTATGTCACTTTCTGCATGATGGCGTATTATGCCGAGAAGATTGACCAGTGGGCTGATTATGATGATTATGCAGAGTTTGAGAAACTGCTTTACGAGCACCGGCGGGAGGAACAATTAGTGGAAGCCCTGGATACCCACGTCCAGTGTTCCTTGAACAGGGCGCTAATCAAGGCGTTACAGCCATTTACAAAGCCCCTGCAGAGTTATGGAAAACGCAAATTTAGGGCATCCCTGGGTGAGTCATCACAACTAACCTCAGCGGAGAGCCTTTCACAAGTAGCGTCCAGTGTCATTAAAGACCATGGGTATATGTGAGATTCCTCTTAACTCCAGGGGAGGCAGAGGAATCTTCCCCAGCTGCCCCAGATACTTCGGATTCGGAGCAGGACGCAGAAGAGCCTAAGAAGACAACAAACAGAAAGCGTAAAGCGCATCATGTGAGCAGTGTCTCAATAAATAAGAACCTGCTCTTTGCCACCAGAAATATCGCACACCCGAGGTCTACTGAATGGGTCCCCTGTGTGGAGGTTGCATACTATGTACAAGAGAACAACCGACACGGCTTTGAGAGGGAAGTACGCGTCACGTTGAGATCGGAATGTCCTAGACCAGCCTTACTGGGCAAAGTGGCTGTACACTGGAGTTGGACCCTAATATGGCCACTTTTCTGAAAACGTTTTCCAAAGACCCAAAGAAGGCTTTGGACAAGGCATGGAGAGGGTGCCAGGATAAGCTACAGGATGTCTCTGACCCACTCACGAAAATCCTCGATGCAGCTGTGCAGGCCAAAGATTCCAACACCTCCTTAGACGCGACAGAGATATTGGAATGGGCGCAGAGGGCTCTCTGTTTCCTGTGTAATGCAAATTGTGCATTATTAACCAAGAGGAGACAATCTTTCCTAATGAGGATTGTTCACCAGCTTGCGGACATGGCCACGACCAAGCTGGAACCCTGGCGAACGGGTTACTCTTCGTTGACAAATTCGTAAAGGAGTTGGGGAAATATGTAGCGACATTCTCTGCACTGGACAAAGACCAAAGCAATATCAAAAAGGTTTTCCACATGGGCCTTTTTTCCATGGCCGGACGCTTCAGGGGTCGAGAGACCGGCCATGGATTTAATCAGACCTCCAGAGGCTTTGATCAGAGAGGACGTGGGGGAGCCCAGCGGTCCAATTTCTACCCCATCAGAAATCGCAGTGGCAGAGGCTGACATCAGAAGGGAGGCTATCAAGGACAGAGTAACGACAGAGATACCTCCTATTCAGGTAGAACTGATTCAGTGTGGGGATGTCAAAATAGGGGGTCGGATTGCTTGGTTTATACATAAGTGGGAGTATCTGACACGTGACCCTTGGGTACTTCAGATTGTATGCGGTTTTCAGATATATTTTTACGCTACTCCAAAACAGATTCTCCGACCACAACTACTACATTTTCCCATGTAGAGAGGTCTTTTATAGATAAAACAAAGTGGCATCACTGGTGCAAAAAGGAGCTATTGTAGGGACAGAAACTCACAATCACGGATTCATAAGCACAGTGTTTCGAGTTCCAAAGAAGGATCTGGGCTTCCGGCTGGTATTAAGCCTCAGGGAGTTCAACTCTTGAGTAGTGTATCGCCACGTCAAGATGGAGGGCATACATTTACTTCAAGATTTGCGCTTAAAAGGGGATTGGATGGTGCGTCTCGATTTAAAAGACGCGTATCTAGCGGTTCCAATTTTTCATCCTCACCGGAGGCTCCTTTAGTCCCAATCGGGGACTAAATGGTATGAATTCTCCGCAATGCCGTTCAGACTCTCGTCTGCCCCTTAGTGTTTCTCCAAGCTCCTCAAGCCTGTAGCTCAGTACTTGCGAGAGAGAGGGGTCAATCTCATCATTTATTTGGACGACATCCTTATCATGGCTCAGACTATGAATACAGTCCTTCGACATCTAGCGTGGAGGACCCAACTCCTACAGGAGTTGGGGTTTGTCATCAACTCAGACAAATCTATACTGACTCTGGCACAGTCAATGGAGTTTTTGGGGTTCCAGGTGAACTCGGTAACGGCACAGTTTTTGCTCCCATTGAAGATAAAATTGCGATCAAGAAGGAATTGAGGAGAGCAGACTATATTCTTACGGACGCTGGCCATATTAGTATGCCTGTTAGCGTTGTCGATTCAAGCCATCTTCCCGGGACCCCTCCATCACAGGGCACTCCAGAGGTTATAAATTATGCATTTACGCAAGGGCCTAACCTACACGGAACAGATCTTATTAAATGCGGAAGCCGGGCAGAAATGTCTTGGTGGTTGGAACACATGGATGCATGGAATGGAAAGGCCATTTTTGCGTCAGTCCCAGAGGTCGTGATCGAATCAGATTCCAGCAGATGGGGCTGGGGAGCCCGTTGCGGATCCGTGGAGACAGGGGGCAGATGGTCCCCGGAGGAGCTGAAACTCCACATAAATTGTCTGGAGCTTTTGGCGGGCTCATATGCGATCAGGACGCATTCCCCTCAGAAGGCGAGTTGTTGTATACTCCTGTGGATGGACAATGTCTCGGCAGTGAGATATATCAACCGTCTGGGTGGCATGAGATCCCGGCTGTTGGTGAAAATAGCCAAGGATTTCTGGCATTTTTACCTCCTTCACCACATATCGGTGATGGTGGAGTACATCCTGGGCAGCGCCAATTTGGTGGCGGCCTGGAACTCACGTTTCTTTCGAGATTCCAGCAATTGGCAGCTTCACCCCAGAATATTCCAACAACTGAACGACAAGTGGGGCCCCTGTTCGATAGGTCTGTTCACGTCCAGGCTGAATATACAACTGCCTCGGTTTTACAGTTGGCGACCAGATCCTCTGGCGAGC
This sequence comes from Lissotriton helveticus, assembly GCF_964261635.1. Lineage (NCBI taxonomy): Eukaryota > Metazoa > Chordata > Amphibia > Caudata > Salamandridae > Lissotriton > Lissotriton helveticus. The sequence goes on along the minus strand of NC_136068.1, from coordinate 634,221,645 downwards.
AACTCGGATGCATTTCTTCAATCATGGATGACTAGTATGCTATATGCATTTCCTCCGTTTGTCATGATTCTGAGAGTTTTGGCGCAGATCCGCATGCATCGAGCGGAGGTGATATTGATATCCTCGTGTTGGAGAGCACAAGTGTGGTTCCCAGCAGCGTGGCCTTGTCATGTGTGACTCCAATACATCTGCTATCGTTCCCAGAGATTTTGAAAGACCCTCTGGGTCAACCTCATCCGTTAGTACTTCAGGAGCAGTTGTCTCTCATGGCATGGAGACTTTCAGGAGAAGCTTGCAAATGCCAGGCGTTTCTGAGAATGCATTGTTTTTCTTGTCTCAATCCTGGGCCCCCGCTACGCATAACCGATATGAGTCAGCCTGGCATAAGTGGGTTAGTTGGTGTGCTGAACGACAAGGGGATCCCGTGGGATACGGAATCCATACAGTAGTTAATTTCCTGTTGGATATGGCAAGAACAGGCTTAGCTTATAGGACGGTTAACAATTTTTGATCTGCTATTTCGGCAGGTCATCCTCACTTGGATGGTAAACCAGTAGGGGAACATCCTTTGGTATGTAAAGGGGTGAGCGGCATCAGGTTGGTGAATCCTCCAAAATTATGATACTCACAATTGTGGGATGTGGATATAGTTCTACGTTTTCTCAGGAATTGGCCAGCAAATGAGGGTCTATCTTGTAAACAGTTATCTGCAAAATTGACCCTTTTGTTATGTTTAATTTCATGTAGATGAGTGACTGATGTGCGCGCACTGGACTTAGCAGATAGGGTATTCACCCCGTCGGGGTTTCATTTAATATCTCGAAAAGAACTAAAACAAATTCCAAATGTGTCTCTTATCCTGCGTTTCCGCATCATAGCAAATTGTGTGTTGTGCAATGTTTGAAATGTTATGAGGATTGTACTCGAGAATTTAGAAATGATGTTGCAGGACAACTGTTGATTTCCTTACTTAGACCTTTTCACCCAGTCACTGCCGCAACTCTGGCCAGGTGGGTCACTTGGTTGTTAAATCTGGCAGGTATTGATACGCCGGCCTTTGGAGTCCATTCTGTAAGAGAAGCTATGGCTTCTAAAGCTTTTGATACTGGTTCCCGATTGGAAGATATTATGACTGCGGTGGATTGGTCTTATGATTCTACTTTCAAGACGTTTTATCATAAACCAATTGTAGATGTAGCAACCACGGTGGTGGATCAACTTTAAACTAACCTAATCTGAAGCCTCTGTGGATTGACATAGAATAAAAAAAGTTCTAGCTAGCGCGTAAAGAATTTTCAATTCTTTTAACGACACGTAGGCAAGGATTATCCCACCCTAGAAACTGTGATATACAATATGAGGTTTGATTTGTTCATATTGACAAACGTGGTTTTATACAACGTTATGTAGTATGATGTTGGGTTTTCTTCCTGTCCGTATTCTTGTTGGAAATACATTCAGTGAATGGTATATTACGGTGTATATTCTCTTTTCAGGAGAGCAGAATAAACTAGCTTAAGGAGTCAATAGGAAATCCAATTCGGATCAGGAGAAGACGTTCCTGTGGTTAAGTTCGGGTTCAGGTCAATGAAGGAATCGGCGAAGTTCAAGGTTCTACAGCTGAGTCAATGCCAGGTTGCGCCTGTGTAAGGCGCAGGACCTGTAGGTAGGTCAGACAGGAGAGTTCTCTGAATTCCTCAGATAGGAATCGTATACAAGGTCCCCATATTTTGTCAAACAGTGGCAGTTTGCGTTCCACTACTGCTGTCAAACTCTCCATGCCAAGAAGACCCCAGAGTTCAGGCTGCCAGTCCAATTTTGTTGGGATGCAATCAGTTTCCTGTTTAGACAGTGTACCACCGCGCATTGGGCAAGGGTAATATTGCAGCCCCTTGCAGAGTGCACTGTGTAGGTTAATGCATTGGGTAGACCCAATAGGATCTAACTAGGGAATCTGTGTGTGTCTGTGTCATACATCTCATTAATGTCCGCTAAGATGTCTGTCCAGTATTGTTGAAGTTTGGGGCAGTGTCAGAGAATGTGTCAGTGTACTCAAGTGTCCGCACTGCCGCCAACAGCAATCCTCCCTGCCCGTCTTCCATTTAAATGTTATAGCAGGTATATAATACTAGTAGTGTGCAATTTTGAGTAAGGTCTCTTTGCCAGAGGCACTACAGGCAGATGTGTGTGCTCGATTTAGAATGTCTGCCCATTCCTTAGGAGTGTAGGCGCTCTCAGATCCTAATTCCCAGCATCGCTGTACCATAGATTTGATGCTGGGTGTCGAGGCATTAAGGAAAGAATATATGTCAGAGAGGAGTATTTTATCTGTGTCACAGGTTAGAATCCACTTCTCAAAAGAAGTGAGGGGTCCGCTTGCATGGGTGGCTGTGCAACCCAGTGCCTAATTGCGACATATTGCCAATGGGAGGTGGAAGGAATGTCATAATGAGCCTGAACTTGAGCAAAGTAAGTTAGGCTATTCAGGTCAAATAGATCCCCTACTCTCTTACAGTTGGTGTCCTGCCAGTGCTGTCCCTGAAAAAGCCGGGGGGAAATCAGGATTCCCCATAATCAGCGTCTGTGGTGAAATGCGGGTAGAGAGTTTCTGCTTCATTTGTAACCTGTCCCATGTGCCCACTTTTGCCCTAACTATGGGGGAGATGTAGACCCCTGGTAGTCGGTGTGATTTGAGCAGCTACAGTATTTTCCAAATGTAAATTCCTGCAATTGCCTGATGTATAAAACACCAGTGCTTTTCCGTGCCGGGTCGGGACCACCCTACTAGGTAACGGGGTTCAACTGCTTGATAGTAACTTATCAAATGGGGAACTCCCACGCCCCTGCCTGCCATAGCTAAGTATGCCTGCTTGTAGGCCAGGCAAACTTTTTCACTCGCCCAGATGTAGTCTTTGATTAGGTGTTGCAGCTTGTACATGACCTGGAGCAGAGGTTGTAGTGGCAGTGTCTGTATGACATATAATATCTTAGGCAGTAAGGTCATTTTGACAGCGGCCAGTCTTCATTGCCAAGAGAGAAAGTTTCCTTGCCAAGCGTGCTAATCTGATCTAGCTGTGAAGAGCAGTGTTGCGTAATTGCGTTTCACTGTGCGTTCTAAGGAACAGTGTATTTGTAAGCCCAAATAAATGACCCCTTGAGAGGCCCAAGTGAAGGGAAAGAGTAAGTCCTGCTGGGATTGGTCAGCCTGAGAGAGAGTGAGGCTAAGAGCCTGTGATTTTTTAAGGTTAACTTTAAAGCCTGAGGCTTTCCCAAAGGGCCCCCAGTTCTTGAATCAGTGGGGGAGGGGACTTGGAGGGTTGCGTAATCGCTATCATAAAATCATCCGCATATACGGCTAATTTATGCTCCCTTCCTCCCAGAGGAATTCCCGCTATATGGGGGTGTCTATGCACTCTCCCTGAAAATGGCTCCATGTACAGAGCAAAGAGGAGCAGCGACAAAGGGGCAGCCCTGTCGGGTGCCGCTCTCTACATTAAAGGATTGCGACAGCCGTCTTTCCCCCCTGACTTTAGCTGTTGGATTCATGTAGCTGCACCATACCCAGCACCTCAGTCTGGTGCTAACTGGATATATGGCCCATGCACTTGGTCAAATGCCTTCTCGGCATCAACTGATAGTAGAAGCGTGGTGGTGTGAGAGCAATGGATTTTATCTATAGCGACAGAGGCGTTTGGTGTTGTCACCACAGCCTCTTTTAGGAATAAAACAGAAAAAAGCAGGGTTTCAGGTGTGAGGCACTAGAAGGGCGCACTGCTAGGATGGCGCACAGTTGGATGTTTGAAGGCAAAAAGGTGCATGCAGAAGAGAGGAAAAGCCCTGTAACCCCTCACGATGTGTTTTTGGGACACACCAAGTACACGAAAAACAAATTCTGCAGCACACTTAAAGGAAAAATAAAGTTAAGGCGATGTCTCAATGGACATAAGATGCAAAGTTCAAGGGCGAAGAAGTTGTCCACCAAATTAAAGAATCTTCTTTTATTGTTCGTACATGAGCCAGCCGACACGTGTTTCGTCGCAAGAAACCACACTGTTTCTGCGACTCCTCAGGGCTGTAGGAGAGAGGTGTAAGAACAGCAGGTCGCGGTGTCGGTGATAATTCCGACCCGGCTCCGCTCGAGACCGGGTAATGAATATATTCTGAAGACACGGAGGTCCGGCTCAGCCTCAATACGCACACTTCGAGAAACCAGGTCTTCTAACTAAGGACCATCACAGCACTGCGCGAGAGACATCTCTCCATTTTACGAAACCCGTGTTTTCAACATTACCCGGTCTCGAGCGGAGCCGGGTCGGAATTATCACCGGCACCGCGACCTGCTGTTCTTACACCTCTCTCCTACAGCCCTGAGGAGTCGCAGAAACAGTGTGGTTTCTTGCGACGAAACACGTGTCGGCTGGCTCATGTACGAACAATAAAAGAAGATTCTTTAATTTGGTGGACAACTTCTTCGCCCTTGAACTTTGCATCTTATGTCCATTGAGACATCGCCATAACTTTATTTTTCCTTTAAGTGTGCTGCAGAATCTCTTTTAGGAATAAACCTGGCCTGGTCAGGATCTACTAAGTCTTGTATGTAAGGAGTGAGACGGGCAGCCAATATGCTGGTGAAATATTTTGTGTCTACGCTCAGTAGTGAAATGGGATGATAGGACAAGCTGGATCCTTCTGGGGTTTAGGGAGAACCGTGATAACGGCTTCTCTCATGATGTCTGTAAGAGTTATAAAGGCGGGCCAGTCTGGGAGCCAAGATAGCCACAAATGTTTAATTGAAACCAGACATGTAGCCATCTTGGCATGGTGCTTTGCCCGCTTGCAGGTGTGTTATCGCCTTGATTACTTTGTCTGGATGGATGTCCCTATCTAACTGGGAAGCATCTGGGTGCGCCAACATGTGTCCCACCGTATTTTCCCCAGCATAGTATTTTTGTTTGGTACACAGGAGAGCATACTTGGCTTTGTCAATGTCTAGAGCTTTGGGCTCTTTACTGGTAACGTGAGTTGGTGCCGCACCTCATAGGAACCTTATGGTTTTTGGGCCTCGTCTAAGTATTTTACCTGTCCTTCCAGTCGGTGTGGTTTGTCCTTCCTATCTATATTCAGTTTAGCAGCAACGGCTATGAGTGTACCTCGCACTATGACATTCAGTGTGTCCCACAGTAGGTCAATAGGGACGTCTGGTGAGTCGTTGGACTCAGGGAAGGGGCAGATGGTGTAAGTAATTTCAGTGATGGTTGATTTGTATGCCGATAACCTATGATTGAGGTGCCAGTTGCGAGCTGGGGGCTCATTTTCTGGCACCCAAAGTGTGATGGAGAGCGGTGCGTTGTCAGAAAGAGCAGCAATGCCTATATTTGTGTGATCCTTCGCTGTCTGGTGACCCAGGCTTCAAATGCCTACTATCCCCATGTCCTTCAGGCCCACAGCTGTGAATGCCCCCTGTCTGTCTGGTTCTATGTGTGGATCTGTCTAGGAGTGTGTCCAGAACCAGGGTAAAGTCCCCCCCCCCCCCCAGGAGAGTGTCAGGGGTGGTCATCACCTGGCCCGTAGTATCCAGGAGGAAGGCCGCTTGATGATCATTTTGGGAATAGATATTAGCTATTGTAAATTTATAAGTGTTGATTGCAATATGTGGAGCTAGTAGCCTACCCGGTATCTCTGTGTGTGTCTGGAAGTTGTGGCCTGGGTAATGTGTGGCTAGTAGAACCGCCACTCCCGCCTTTTTTCCCATCTCGAGGAGAAATATTAGTAATCAAACCACCGGTACCATAGACGTTTCCAATCTGCCTTAAGGAGGTGGTTTTCCTGGATAAGGCTAACACCACATTTAGAATCTTTTTTTTTTTTTCTCAACTGAACAATTGACAAAATACAGTAATTGCAGGATATGTCCACAAGAATGAAACGTCTTTGACAAGAAACAATCTCTTTTATAACATAGCCACTCTCCCTACAACACATTTAGAATCTTTAAGCAGGGATAGAAGCGCCAGACGCTTCACCGAGGAGTTAAGGCTTTGTACATTTAAGCTAATTACTTTAATCATGAGTGAGAGGAGTTCTTAAGCCCATGGCCTGGGGGCTAGGCAAATAGTCGTACCAACCTGCTAGCATGTCCATATAAACAGGATCAACAGAATTGTGTGTCTCTGCGTAGAATTCATTGAGCAAAATAAACTGGGGTAAAAAATGAAGAGCTACAAATAGAATGTTCCTTCTGGTGGGAACACAAGAACCGTGTGAAAGCGGTCCATGTTGTCGACGTTGAGTCATCCTCATAAGGCAGGTTTGTAGCTACGCCGCTACAGGGATGTATGACATTACAACGCAAAATTTTACAACGCAACTTCCATTACAATGCATGCTATTACAATGCAAGCCATTACAACGCATGCGCCATTACAACGTAATTTACTATTCTAATACCGCCGGGTGCTTACCTCAGGGAAGGTGCTGGTCTGCGTTGTAATAGCATGCGTTGTAATAGCATGCGTTGTAATGGAACCTGCATTGTATTGCCTGTGTTGTAAAAGCATTGCATTGTAATGCCTGCATTGTAATGGATGTTTCCCCAAGTACATACTCTAACTAGGAAGTGGTAATGCCCCCAGACTTGCAAGAATTGGGTCGGGGATGCCAGTGCCGTTAGAGGCCTAGTAGGTGATGTGTAGACAGTGCAACTTAGTACTAGTCATTATCTGGCTTCGATGTGCTGTCTTGACCCTTTAATTGGTGCAGTAAAGCTGATTGCTCTGATTCTGTCGGCCTGACAAAGTGTTGTTCCACTGCTCGTGGTGGTCGCTGTGATTTGGTGGAGGCACGGGATGGACTATGCGGTTTGGGTTGCCCGGTCTCTTCTCCATGGGGGGGTTTCAAAGCCCACAGGGGAATGCACTACCCCCGAATGTGGACAAAGTGAGTTTCTTTGATGAGCCAGAAGGGGTGCCCCACTTATTGAGAATTCCCTTCTCCTGTAGAAATGCTGTGGCGGGTCGAAGGGCCCTGTGATGCTGCAGCGTTGTGGGGACAAATCATGGACAGCCACACCTTCGCGCCTTCAATAGTGATGGCATTCTGATCTCGCAAAGCTGCCATGGTCATTTCTTTCTACCAGTAGTAATGTAAGTAGGTCAGGATATCTTGCGGCAGGGCTGATGACTAAGCGTGTCAACACGCCCTGTGGTTTCAATCCAGCACGATGTCTTGTTCTTCAGTTCCGGAGCACCTGTCTGAACAGGCGGGTGACGTTGTCCTCCAGTCGCCCAGAGTCTGCCATGCCTGCAGCGGAGCACCTTTAATTCTAATGTTGGAGCGTTGTGATCTATTTTCAAGGTCCTCTAGCTGGTATCACAGTTCCTCATTTTTATCCCGCAGTTCCAGTAGTTCTTGTTGATCTTCATCGAGTTCCTCTTCCCATGAATCATTGGTTTGTTTCAGCGTAACTATCCTTTGGCCCAAGACTCCCAGCTCTCTCTTAATATATTTGACATCTGCTGCCATGTCCTGTTTGAGTGCCGCAATGTTGTTTCTCAGATCGCCAAATAACTTCTCCAGGAAAGCGCGGGTGACTAGCTCTCCCTCGTCAGATGGATCTGCAGTGGTCACTACCACGTGCAGAGTGGTTACTGGTGAGACATCCCAAGAATAATGAGTTTTTTGTGGGAGGTTTAATAAGCATGTCCTTCAATGTTGTTGTTTTTTATTGCAGTGGGTGGCCATGCCTGCAACCTGAGAGAGTCCTATGACAGAAAGAGTCATTGCTCTGGCTGTGGATGCGAACGCCTTCTCTCTATTATTGGGGATGGCCCCTGTGTGCCTCCCAATAGAACTCCTACTCAACAGTGTGTGCCACTAACCACTACGCAGTCTATTATGTCTGTGGGGATCGGAAGGCTACCTAGGTCCCCAATGAAGTAGGCACTCCTTTTGAGGCTGGTATTGGAGGGCGCTGCCGATACCGCTGCACCAGGGCCTTAGATGTGCGTGCCAAAGTTCCTCTGGGCGTGGCGTGGCTTCTTTGCATTGGCTTGGCCTCATTACATTGGCTTCAGTCGGCTCGCGTAAATATTCTTTGGCGCGCTCATGTCTTGGATCTACTAGGCCTGGCTACACCCTGGGCATGCAGCAGATTGTGAGGGATCAACCCGAGGGTCTCGCTTAACCATGCCTCCTACGCCTCAGACCCACACATCCCCCAGAAGAGGCTCGTGGCCCTCAGTCTGATCGCTTCGGGTCTACGTGGACCTGGCAGTGCTAGGTGTGGAGGAAGTGGAAGAGTCCGCGGCCGAGCCCCTCTGTTCCTCCAATTCTGTCTTCGCTCGCCAGGCCTAGGTTGAGCCTCTGGAGAGTGCCTGCATTCCCCGTCGCCCTCTTGTAACTCAGCACTTGTAATTATGACCAGCTTTGTCCTAAGGGCCCACGACCATAGTGACAAAGGCGGGTTCCATTCAGTTTGGCCCACAGGGGCCATTACATGCAGGGCCCAATGTGGTTGCCAATTTGGGAACAGCGTTGCGAGTCCCCCACATGCCAGGGATCTCTCCAATGGGCGCCGAAACAGCTTGCAAATGCCCAGGGATGCTGCTCCCCGTTTGTCACTCCTCTCCCCTAGGTAATGGGATCCCATGATGGCCCGGAGCACGCTGCAACTGCTATTTTATCAAAACGGGCGGTGGAGCTCCATGAAGGAGCGTCTATTCAGGCACCATCTTGGACACGCCCACCCTCAAGAGTGCCTTAAAAGTGTCCCACACTATATTCAACGCGGCTGAACCTACATTTATTTGGAATAATTCTTCTGTCTCTAAGCGAAGCTCCTTGACAGCTTCCTTATCTAGCAGTATAGTCTAATCTAGAGTCCCCCTCCTTAATTCCGCCCTTGAAGCTGGTTTAAACTCAAGTAGACCTGCAGAATAGTATTGACATATGAGCCCCCACATGCTTAGTGTTTTGAATCTGTTCCCTTAGACTCTGATCTATTAGAAAAAAACGATACTGAATTGGTGGCCATACTTTTTATTGTTAAAAGTATAGCCCCTCTAAGCCCAGCCCTCTCCCTCCAAATATCACAAAGCCCCATCTGCCTCTTCATGCTTTTGATTAACGACAACATCTTTGGGGAAGCCATCAATCTATTTTTTGATGTCCTAGCCAGTATATTATTCAAGGCTACATTAATGTCTTCCTCCGTTATAACGGGGGACGTAAAGTTCAGCAAATTTGAGAACATTTGCCTAAGGGCTATGTTTTATCCATTTTGGGCCATAGTATCCCACTAAGGTGTAATTTTGTTCATAATTTGTCAAGTTAGCAATGGCCCATCTGCCCATCTTATCAGTGATGCTTTCTTTAATAAAAACGTTCAAATGTTTATTTTTTTATTAGAATTGCCATTCCCTTAGTCTAATATTCTGGTTAGTACAAACCACCTGCTGAATCCATTTTCTGGAGTGGAACAAGTCCATGCACTCTTCCCTTCTGAGGTGGGTCTCTTGCAAGATAATGATATGTGCAGGGTATTCTCTCAAATACTGAAGCGGTCTTGCTTGTCTCCTTTTTACTCGAAGGCCATTTATATTTCAAGACAGTATTTTTATAGGGGCTACTATACCTTTGCCTTCCGTCCCCAGATTAGCTATAGAAGACACAAGCATCAATGGGGGATGAAATGAAATATTTAGGCCTAAAATCACACATGACATTAAGAAGCTCCCAGAAGTCAATTTTAGAAAAGTAATTACGGAGGCGTGTAAAATGAAGAAGGGTTGGGCCCACTGACTGCTTAACATTTATGGAAGAGATAACTTGGTTAAGACGAGTATCCTGCCCAAATTCACATTCCTGTTTAGCACAATCCATCTGAGTTTTAAGAAGGAGTGGTTTGATAAGTCACAGGGAAAGATCAATAGTTTTATTTGGGCCTCAAAAGGTGCACGTGTAGCTCGAAAGAAGCTTCAGAGAAGAGGGGATAAGGGGTTTTGACGCTTCCAGACGTCCAAATGTATGCATGTGCTTTCCAACTAAAGAATGGGATAATGCTGCTAAATAGCCCAGATAGTTCAGAGATAGGAATCTTATGCTAAAAGATGTTAGGAGTGGGGAAGTCCACTTTCTTTACAAATTCGGTGACTCTAAGTTTTACAAGAAGGTGATACAAAAGGGGGTGGTGATGGACGGAGCATCTGAACCAATCAAACACTCACACCCAGTCAAAAGATCTGGGTTTAATCCATCAGTGTTCTTTAGCCCACTCTGCCACCCCAGTTCAGACATGGCCATAAGCAAATCAGTCTGACCCTGTGCCTCATGGGAACAGTCCAGCCCGAACTGCCAAGCCATGCCTTCCCTGGACCGGAAACAAGCTTCCTAGGACCGGTTTCTGGCATTCCAACCGTCTTCAGCCAGGCTTGCTTGAATCCAGTGTCAAAGTGAGCAAGGGAATCACGTCTGAGCATACCCTGCCAACTTATGGTGAACAAAGCGGTACAAAAGGGGGTGGTGATGGACGGAGCATCTGAAGGTGAGACATAAGATACTAGAAGCGATGGCTGAACTATGGTATCATATTAGGAAGGTAACCAGACTCACCTACTATAGCAACTTTGCTCCTATCTGGGACTCTCCGGGCTCTCCAGAATGTGTCATGGATAAATTGTCACTTGCCAGAAAAAGGCCGGGTATCCAGAAGTGGGGTCAACTGATTCAGGGCGGCAAGATTTTATCTTGGGGTGAGCCATGTGCGATGGCCGATGAGGATATATCCAAATGTACGTATTTACAACTCAAAGTTTGGTCTCAGAGCTCAGTGGTAGAGATAGGTGGCTCCAATGAGCTGGAAGAAACTTTAATCCACAGAAGGCTAAAGAGGAAGGAAGTTTCTCGATGGTACTGGTTATTGTTGTATCTGGCGGATGGAGAGTATACACTGCTGGAGGAACCTTGGGTAGGATGCTTGCCGCAGACGCAATTAAAAGATTTATGGCAAGTATCTATGAACTTACTCTACAGTACTGCCAATCCCGCTAGTTTAAGAAGGAACCATCTCTTTTCCCTCCACAGAGCATACTTGACCCCATATAGAATATCGAAGATGGGAAAAAGAGACGCGACAAATTGCACAAAATGTGGGCTAAACAAGGCAAACAATGTTCATGTGTTTGTGTAATGCCCCAGGATTCACAGCTTCTCGGAGAGTGTGGGTGAAGCCTTGAGTAGCATTCTCTGCATTAACATTAAGATTTGCCTCCCTTTGGTTATTTTTGGAACCTTGGAAGGCGAGGTGAAGCTGAGTAAAGATGGAATTAAATTGCTATTTTATTTGATCCTTCCGGACCAAAGGGAAATCTGTAGAAAGTGGGTGAGTGTTTTCCCTCCAACATATGTTGAATGGCTTAGCTCAATTTATATATAACTTACAAATGGATGCTACTGACTTGTCTGTCAGAAGGTATACAATTTAGCTACTACTAGTGAGCTGGTTGGAGGGTAATGCCATGTACAAAAGTATGAAGCTATGGGTGAAACAAGTTCTGACATGAAGACTGTCCTATGATTACACCCAAATTTGCTTTAATACATAGTTCTCTGGTGTAAAAACCAGGCATACTGGAGAACAAGGAACGTTTTCTGCCCTGGTGTGGTAACCCTACAAAATGAGGACGGTAAAAAGACTGCATTTTGGGGGCATAAGCCTGAGGTGAATGAGGACCAAACAAAGAAACGAAAAGTCTCAAATTGCAAAGTACTGTTGGATTAAAAAGTTGGACTGGTACACTTTAGGCTGGCATGTGCCAGTGCACACACCCTTGCATGATATTGCAAAGGTGTGTGCATTCTTTCAAGCATAGGTTTTGTACTGGAAATGGACTTTTCCAGTATAAGAACTATGCTTTAATACTTTTCCCACTTTGTATGTGTGCAATACACATGCATAGTTGTAAAAATGTGGAGAGGCTTATAATTCCTGACTCGGGGAGGTGTTATTTTTTGGTGCAAATCTTTGTCTACTAATGTTATTAGATAGGCATTCACGTCAATGCCCATGAGTGGTTGAATGGGATGCCATGCACATATCATTGCTTTGCGTTACTTTAAGGAACTTTCCAATGCAAATCATGATTTGTGTTGGAATGTAAATCCCACCACACCACTTTGCGCTGGGTTTGCGTTGCTTTGTAATGCAAACACAGACCAAAGTGTTTGTAAATCTGGCCCATTGCATGGGGTCCACTGGCAGCTTTGTGTGTGCACACGCAAGTCTGAAGTATGTGATCAACCAGCTTGATAGCTAAGACATTAAATACAGCATATAACACACCTACTGTTACACGAACTGCAGTTGGGATTATGATCTTTAAAATGCAGACGCGGACGGTACAGGTAAAAGCGGTGGGGCGGGGTGGACTCGACAGGCAACGGGATAGGAAAAATGTAAAAAATTAATAAATAAAACCACTTACCTTGAGCTCGCCGCATCTCAGAGTCGGCGAGGCAGCGTGTGCAAGTTAAGTGGTTTTATTTTTTTTCAACTACATTTTCCCTACTCTGACGTCTGTCGACTCCCACCACCCCCACCACGCCCTGCCCCATTGCCCCACCGTTCTTACCTGAACTTGCCGCGCCCGTTAAAATGCACTGAGCCCTAGCAGCAGAGCTTAACTTTAACATACATTCTTCTTGACATTTACAGGATTAAATCATTGCATTCAAAATATTACCTTTATAATATTTATCATAAGTCAACCAACTAAGGCAGGTTAAGTAATTAAACTTTGAAAGTTACATGTACCAGTAGGAGTACATGGCAGGGTAGGTTCACTGGCACTGCCTGCCAGCCCTGCCAGCCCTGTTTCCCAAGTCCAAGACAGGTAGTGGAGATGCATGCAGAGACCTGCCAAGGCCCAGATATACTAAAAGGTCACGCTACTAAGGGCAGCAAGCAAAGTTGCTGCCCTGGGTTGCATGAACTGGAGAGAGCAGAACTGCACCATATCCACAATGAACTGGCACAGGTATGGTTTCACCATGCGCTGGCGATCTGTGCAGTCATGTGCCAACGTAAGCACTCATGCACCACAGTGAAAAGGTGTCTGCATTGTAGCCTGCGTATTTTGTGTGCTGGAAGGAGTACCTTCATGCACAAAAGCTATGCTTCAGGGCTATTTCATCTATTCACTTGTGCTGCAGAAATCAGCACACATGCATAGAGGAAACTATGAGGAGAAATAAAGATTTCTTCTTGTTACGCCAGCCTCATGTAAGCGCAGCCATTTTTGTATAAATCCATGTCTACAAGTTTTTGTAGATATGGATTTGCAAACAAACCCCATGGGTGGATGCACAGGAATTCCAATGCACCACCCGTGGAACTCCTCCATAATGCAAAATAACGCTAGGCAAAGCCTGGCACTGCCCACCCAGCCCAGCCTCTTTCAGCAGGCTCTGCTGTTAGCCTTGCGCTGCTTTTATCATATATATACGTTTGCAGCAAGCGAATTTGCAATGTTTTTTAAATTCAACATTACAGATAGCAAACAGGGCTCGTTAGGGCACTGTTTATTTATTGTACATACCGGTCTGCGGCCAGGGGTCACAAGGGGCAATCCCTAAATAACGTCCACGGGACGAACATTTCTAAGCTGGCATTTCTAAGATGTTGCCCTTCCCTTGAATTTAAGCTGCCATTTTTTATATTTTGCTCTTCTGTTGCATTTAGCGTGCACTCAACCCACATTTAAAGACTCTGCCACAAAACGAAAGTTAAAAATAGACAGACAGCACCTACCAACCACAAGGTTAACAAATTAACCAAAATGAGACGGGGCTTTCACTTGCTTCTGAAAGTTATGATAGACTTACTGCAGATACAGCAGTGTTGGACTTGGCCCTGCTTGCAGGGTCATCCCGGAACATTTTGCCTTTCCGCCTAGCCTTTTTGCTGTTGTGGAGTTAGTGGTGTCAGGTTTTTGGACACTTTAGCGTTTCTTAGCAGTGCAAAGTGTGTGTGCTGCTGCCTCCCATGGGCTTACATTAGGAACACCCCCCATGGGAGAGAAAAGGTATGCCATGTCTGGTATATGGATGAACTGCAAATAGTAAATGCTGTGCAATGGAGCATGCAGGTTTATTTTCACCATTGTAAGAAATGTCACTTTTAAAATGTCACCCTGTCTGTGTGCTTTGGGCCTGCTGCCTCAAGTGGGTTGCAGGTCTAGTGTTCGGAGTGATCAAGGCTGACTCTGCCCCCTGGGGTGGGTCTGTCGCCCACACCCCCAGCTTTTGGAGGGAAATCTGGCATACAGGGTGCTCTACACCTCCCCAAAACCGATTGGGACCGGTTTCCCCAGAAAGCCTTCTAGAAGGTTCTAGCCCTTTCTGGTAGGTGGGGTGATGAGGGTCTATAAAGGGGGGCTGTGCCTCCATGTGACAGACTGTGCGTGGACTTGAGTGAGAGGGAACACTCTGCCAGGAGGTACCGCCGCAAGGGCCGGTGTGCTGGCCCTTGTGCACATCTGTACCCCTCCGCTGTCCACAGTGCCAGTGAGAACCCTTTACTGGAGTGAAGACTGCTGTGCAAGGAGGAGTGCCACGTTACAGGATTGACTATTCCTAGGAACTGCTGTCCTGTCTTGATGAGTGCCCACTGCCTCAGGATCTTGCCCAGTATTGCCTGCCTGCTCTCCTGCCTTCCTAAACCGAGCACCTGGTGAGCGATATACCTTACTTCCAGCTGCCTGCTCTCTAGCACCCTGTGAGCACGTGGTCTGTCCAGGAGAAGAGAGGAGCTGAGGCCTGCAGCGCTGTGCTGCTAAAGCACTATAAATGCGCCACAGGGGGAAGAGAAAGGAGTTGGTGTCCAACAGCACGCTGTTGTTGAAGTGCTACGAGGGAATCCCGGTGTATGGGAACCCCCCTTGCCTGCTTGCGTGACAGCGGAGGGTCCACCCTGCATTTGCCGTTATTTGGGAAGTGCTATGAGCTGGGAGCCGGTAATCACCGTCGCCGCCCGGGACAGGAAAGCGCTGTGGCAAGGAAGCGTGTCACCGCCAGGAATCACGCCGCTGGCTGGGACCTGCGCGTGCTGTGTAGCGCTTAGAAGTGGAGCGCTGTTTGCAGTGAATCCCCGCGTGCTGCCGGGTGGAGCTGCCTACTTAGAAATATACCGGGAGCCTACCCCGTGGGTTGCTGACCTTCGCGGGTGCCCACCCCGCATTTGTGCAGTTAGGCGGGTGCCTACCCCGCAATTGTTTTTATTTGAAGGCGGGAGCCCACCCGCATTTCTAAACTGCCCAGGAATCACCGCCACAACCTGGATTGCGCAGAAGAGGAGGGCCGCCTCGCTGCCTGCGGCGAGCTGGAAGGAGAAGAGACCCCGCCCGAAGCCGGCCGGAAGGAGAGTCCAGGAGGGAGCCCACCCCGCACTGGACGGCGGCTGGAAGAAGTCTGGACTCCAGTGGGGCTCCAATTCATTGGGGAGAGCCCCGCGTTATCAACAGAGGAGAAGAGGAAGCCGTCTGCCGAACTGAGCCTCTCTAGGGAGATCGCCGCGCCAAGACCGGAACCCTGGGCCAGCACAAGAGGACTGCTGGTGAGTGGGGAGCTGGGAGGAGAGCGGTATTGAGGCCAAGGCGGCATCCAAAGTGCCCGTGTGCGGGTGAAGTCATAGCTGCCCCGCCTGGTAGTGGGCAGGTGTAACGGGGGCATTATTGAAGTCTAGAGCCCAAGAGGGGGCTCCAACCTGCCAGTGTCCTGGTGACTGCACAGCTGCGGCGCCTCTGCGGGCCACTGCACTGTTTTGGGGCTCAGTCTTCCCATTTTTGGGGGGGGTGTCGGGGCTCATTGCCGGTGCCCACCCCGGGTGCCTGTGCTGATTTTACAGCTGCCCCGTCTGACAGCGGGCAACTGCAACGTTGGGCACTTTGAATAATCTGGAGCCCCAGAGAGGGGCCCCCACATGGGTAGTGGTGCCAGTACTCTGTTGGGGACACACAGCGGCGTCACAGTAGCGGCTGCTGCAACATGGTCAAAGTTGTTAATTTGAAAGCCCCAGGAGAGGGGCTCCCCCTCTCCCACGTGCCAGTGACTGTGTCTTGTCATCACAGCTGCACTGCAGAAGCGGGCAGCTGCAACGTTGGTGGTCCATGTACTTATGTTGGTGTAATGCTTTTATGCCAGATGAGAAACATCAGGTGTTTACACCCTATGTGACGCATGCTGATGAAATGCATAAGGTGTTTCAGAGCCTAAGGGTTTTCAGGCCTACTGTTTCAGGCCTACTGTTTCATGCCTACTGTTTTCATGTCACTGAGAGGCTGCATGCCCATGCTTTTCCCCTAATGCAGAATGTGATTCCTGCCTATTGGGTGTATGCCTCATGTGTTTAGGTCCAGGGTGACGTATGCTGATATAATGTCTTAATGTGTTTCTATGCCTAAGAGTTCTGTCTAGGTGTTTGCCTGAGCCAAGTTGGGTACGCCTAATGTTTTCATAATGATAATGCCTCTGCGCTCACATGCGTTTGCCCTATGCTAATGTTTATATGTTTAATGTTTTACCCTTAAGGCTACATTGCTGGTTTACTACATAATGTGCTTATACCTGATAAGGGGGGTTAGGCACGAGGATGTTTTCTGAATAAGGCACCCATGTTAATGGGGATGCTCCGATATTCACAGATTATGCCTACCTTGTTTTATGCTAAAGGGACTTTGCTACACTCAGGATCTTGGCAGTTCCACATTTATTGCTGGTCTTGCATTTATCCCCTGTGCTCTATGATGGTTCTGGCAGAGGCCCGATTGGCCCTGCCCTGTAAATAATTCCCCTGTAAAAGTGCTACCTGGTGCAAGTTGGCACAGTGTTATCTGTGACTGTGATTACAAGTCTAATCAGTTTTCTTAATACAAAAAGCTACTTTTACACAACCTGGCGTGGAGTCTCTTTTGTAGTGTGCCCAGTGTGTCGCCTGTGAGTGTGGACTGAGCAGATGCTTTACACAGTGCTTTCGAGTTTAGCCTACCCGCTCCGCACCACGCTACCCCGTTTCTAACAGGCAGTATATGTTATTTTGAAAGTGAAAATGCTACTGAAAGTGTTCATACTTTCTGCACCACATTTATTTGTGAAAACACATGAAAAAGATGCATAATATAATGTTTACTCTATTTATTCCTTCTTATTTTAAGTACATTGTCTTGCTGTTGTATTTTACATTCTGTTACTTCTAATTTTGCATTTTTAATGGCAGAAGCAAAAATAATCATCAAAATGCACAGCAAAACGAGCATGGGTATAGCTAATAGGTCTCGCCTTTGTTAAAGCGAGTGTTGAGCTGCTGGTGTTACCTATGATTGTCTGTAAAATATTGCTTAAAAAAACTAAAAGAAAAAGAAAGTAAAACACTGGTGAAAAAGCAAACATATATCTTACGATATCTCAAAATTGTACTTTGATTTTCAATCTTTATAAATGGCATGGTTTATTTTTCAAATACTTGTCACTACGGAAAATGAACAGAATTAAAAAAAGAAAAAAAAGACGCTTATGAATGTAAAGGAAAACGTTTGCCATGATCTGATTTACTATTCTCAGGATTCAGCCATTAAGTTCTCTGTAGCAGATTTAAGGACCTACAGGAGAAGTGTTGTGCTAAGTGTATCTTCTGTCTTAAATGTCAACTGAAAAAGTGCAGCAGGTGACCCTTCAACAAGCCCCATAAAAGCTTTTGGGTGCTAAAAGTTTTGCTTTCATGCAATATGTGGAATATAGGAGATAAAACAAAAACTACAGTTAGTCTGCTCTCCAGCCACACACCAGCAAAAATATCCTGTTTCTGTACTTTTACAGACAAGCTGGGCGGGGCAACACAGCGAGGGGTCGAGTATTTGAAGATGTGGAGCACACAAAGGAGAGAGAAAGAAAACACATTCGCTCTTATGGAGTGCTGGATGAAAAGGAAAAAGTAGCTCCCTACATGTGAGAAGTGGAAGGATATAAGTCAGTCAATTGAAAGTATCATAAAGAAGCTGTGCTTTAGGGGAGGAAAAAGCACAAGAAGAAGGAAGTCAAGCCATCGACTAAGGAACAAGCGAATGAGAGTGACAGTAAAGCCAACTCATGGTGCATGGGTCCCACCATAACCCTCTCTAAGATCATAAATGTTCCTTCACAACATTCCTGTGCTGTCTGAAAGGCAAGACCTGAACACAGGACTTAATGAGCTACTCACACCTGACATGGAGCAATATATATGTGCTACAAAAATATATGGATGCCCTTTTGAATGAATCACAGATATTTTACGCAGTTCATAAGAAGTAGTTGTATTCAACACAAAGAAGGATACAGATTGGGCACAGCGGTATAACTAACTGAAGGCCTCACTGTGACTGGTCCATGTGTTCCATGTGAGATGTGAGCAGTCCCTCCAGTCATTTCTTTTTCCATTGCATTCTTGCATTTTTTATTTGTATTTTTTCATTATAGACACAACACTATATGTCTCAGACTACAATTATTGGAAGACTGGTGATAACAGCATTAGATCATTTTTCTCCTTGCAATAAAGTGTCACCCATAAGTCATAAAAAATCTCATGCACAGTCCCTCTGCTATCATAGAAATGTCACACTGATTTTTTTTAAACTTGCCAACTCCATCTGTTTAGGGGTAAGCTACTGCTTTTGTGGCATCCCTTCCACCCATGGATTTAAGCCAGATATACTAATGATTTGTTAAGGTTTGGCCAGAACAAGGCAACTCCTGCTGACGTGCTGTGAAAAATTGAAGGCCCGAATTAGACTTTTACCAGAGGTCACTCCGCACCACTGCTTTTAGGCAGTGCGAAGAAGAAGCATAAAATGATAACAATTTTAAGTTATTATCATGTTATGCTTCGTGCAGCTTTGAGGGCGGGCAAGTGGGTGGGCGGGGCTGCTCTGCTCTCGGAGCAGGACAGGAGCGGAGTGGTTTGCCCACTCCTAAATATGCAATGTCTGTGTGGCCAGCCCTCTCGGGCCACCCAAACCAGTCATGTGCACTTTACCCGCTCTCCATGCAGGCTGCATTACAGCCTGCATGGAGAACAAGCCCAGGCTCCCATTCCCTGGTTGAGCATTGAACCAGAGTGCTCAAAACCAATTGCAACGCTGTGCAGCATTGTGATTGGTATGGGTAGCCTGGGTGCCTACCAATCACAACGCTGCATTGCAGCATTGTGATTGGTCAGTGGGGCCTGACTGTGCTTCCATCCGAGAGGAAGGAGAGCAGGAGCAGAGATGCGGGACACGGTGCAAAGGTATGTTTATTTATTTTTTTTTTTTAAATATGCACAACGACCCCCCACCCTCACGCGACTGCCACCCACGAGCAATGCCGGCCACCACTGACTTTGACGGACAGGGTACTCAGTTGGAAATGCACAGGAGTACCCTGACCGCCAAACCCTTGGTCTGCCTGCCTCATTTAGAGTTTGGCAGACCATAAGTTTCCTGTCGATGGAGTCCCAGTTTGCTGCATCAACAGAAATCTTCCTCAGATGGCGCAACCGAGTAGGGGCCATTATCAGAAGGACTTTACGCCATCCGCCCTAATTTGGGTGCATGGTGTAATATATATTTTTTCCTGTCCATTACTGTCAGGAAAAATCTGGTGGCGAGAGATAGAGAAAACCAAATAATCACAACCACACCCTGGGAGAAAGCCCTCTATTTGGGAGTTAGTTTCTGAAAAACAAAAAAAAATCAAAGTTGGTGGATGGCAGTCAAAACCGGCTTCCGCCAACCACCAGAATATTTGTTTTTTAATTGAAAGGAACCACCATGATGGCAGTTCCTTTCAATGTATGGAAAGATCTTTACATTTGTCAGATGGTCCATCAAACTATAAATCAAGCCCTAAGTCCAATTGTTGCCTAATGGATGCTGCTTGAGACTGAATATTGGAAACAGCCAATCAACTGCTGGAGGTTGGCTCACAGCCAATGAAGGGCCATGGGGCGGGGCTAAATATTTCCGTTTGATATTGCTTTCTAGTACCTATGATGCGAGTAGAGCCATTAATGCAATTGGTGTGTAGATTAGTACAGCTATGCCTCATAAAGCAAATGACTTGTACCAGTGTCTCCAGTTCAATATGTTCTTGGCAGAAATTGGCTTTGGATATTAGGGTACCTTTTAATATACTACCTACACATATGAAATGTGCTTTGATATTAATGGATTATCCTTCCAATAGCTAGAGATGAATTTGTTGAACAGAGTATCACTCAAACTGTACTGGATTTTCTCCTGGAGGTTTTATTCAAAGAAAGATTACCGTAATCCATTGTTGCGGACACTTCAGAACAATTGATGTCATCAGACATAAAGCATTTTCTCAAATAATCATATTTGAAACACATCACCATAGCCTTATTTGATCCTCATTGTAATGGCCCACTTGAAAGCTTTTACCATCAAACGGCTAAAACTGCCATACTTTGGAAATGGGGAACCAGGCTCGCATCCCGACCTCAGCTCAACAATCTGTGATTGTAGAAAAATCACTTAACCTCCCTGTGCTTAACAAAAAAGCTTGCCTTGTAATGCACTCTGATGTCCTGTAGCCAAGCTCACGCTATATAAAAGAGCAAAAAATTTTTGTTTGAAAGACAATGGTAAATTAGCAGTACTTACAAATGCTTGTTGGATCAGCACTATTAGAGAAAACCTGAAGCCATATAAGTCCACAAGCTGAAACGGATTTCAGTCTACTTTTTCCTATTGAAGCACAAGAATCCTGCATCTCTACTTTGCGCTTGGTGGTGAATGAATCAACTAGCAACCAAAACATATTTTCGGCTGATGCCTTCCTCAATGCTCGTACATATAGAAAACGAGCCCCATACGATAGTCATTTTAAAAGGTTAAAAGTATAGCTCATTAGTGGAAGCATTCTGTGGAAAAAAGACAAAGGACTGTCATTATGGTGTAAATACTCATTCCAACTTGACTGCCATATTGCAGATAATTCATACTTAAAAAAAAAATGCAGTACTGTCTTGGACTAAAACATTTCATTGTTCGTACACACAATTAGCCCATAATTGGGAACCATGCAAAAATATCACATTACTTTTTATTTCCATTCTGCAAAGAAAGTTGTTTCTTGAAATGGTAGGTTCGTTGGTCAGGGAGAGAATCAGCTGGGTGTCATCGACGTAGGAAACAATGTTGAGTCCGAGGCTCTTGACGATGGCTGTGATCGGGGCCATGTATATGTTGAAAAGCATGGGGCTCAAGGAGGAACCGTGAGGCTGCGCAGCTGACCTCTCTGGGTTCTGAGAGGAACGGGGGAATTCTCACATGCTGTGTTCTACCAGCGAGAAAGGAACGGATCCAGTCCATGGCTTTGCCGTGAATGCCGGCATCGTGGAGTCTCGTGATTAGGGTGCGATGAGAGATGGTGTCAAAGGTGGCCAAGAGGTCGAGGAAGATGAGGGCTGCTGTTTCTCCCTGATTGAGGAGGAAGCAAATGTCTTCGGTGGCGGAGAGGAGGGCGGTTTCTGTGTTGTGGTTGCTTCAGAAGCCAGATTGAGAGGAGTCCAGTACTTGGTTAGCTTCGATGAAATCGGAGAGTTGGGCGTTGATGGCCTTCTTGATGACCTTGACTGGGAAGGGGAGCAGGGTGATGGGTCTGAAGTGCTTGAGGACTGACGATTTCTTCAGCAGGGGGTTGATCTCGGCATGTTTCCAGTCATCAGAAAAGGTGGCGTTCTCGATGGAGCAGTTGATGGTGCGGCAGTGGGGGCGATGATGATGGCAACTCTGTGGAAGATGTGGTGCGGGCAGGGGTCCAAGAGGGCTCCGGAGTGAATTCTGTGGTGTCATCTGTGGTGAGCAGGGCCCAGTTGAGCAGGATCTGTTGAGGGGCGGTGTCATCTTGTGAGGTGGTAGCGGGAGTGATGGGTGGGTCTTGGGTATCGAAGCTGTCATAGATCTGCTTGATCTTGTGGTGGAAGTAGGTGCAGAGTTTGTTGCAGAGGTCTTGGGAGGGTGGGACTTCTGTGGTCTTGCTGTGGAGTTAGGCAAACTCCTTGATGATGGCAAAGAGCTCCTTGCTGTTGTGTGCGTTGGTGTTGATTCTGACTTGAAGGGCCATTTTCTTTGCCGTTTTGAGAAGAATGTGGTGTGTGGAGGTGGTGGCTTTGAAGGCTGTGTGGGTTTCCAGGGTATTGTTGTTCCTCTGCAATATATGTCTTTACTACGCATGCTTTACATCGCATGTCATTACAACAACTGCGTTGTTACATCACGAACCATTACATCGCAAGTCATTACAACGACTTGCTGTAGGGAGCGCGATGGATTTAGGAATAGTATAATTTACTATTCCTACTCCAGTTTGTGCAATAGCAGGGAAGGTGTTGGATTGTAAATACAACACCTTCTGACCACTACAGCAAGTTGTTGCAATGACTTGCGATGTAATGGTTCACGATGTAACAACGCAATTGTTGTAATGACCACATTGTTAATGCATGCAAAGTAAAGCATGCGAGGTAAATGCTGTTTCCCGTTCCTCTGTCTCTACTCAAGCCATGTACAAGTGCGTCTGGACTCGTGGAGGGCGGAAGTGAACCAGCTGACTTTCTTGGAGTGTTTCTTGCCGGGTGCAATCTTGACGGGCACCAGTGCATCTGAGCAGTTGGATATCCATACGTGGAGGTAGCGTGCTGAGGTGTTGGTGTCTATGGATATCGACGATGTGGTTGCGCTGAGGGAGGCGGTGAGATGTTCTTCAGTGACCTTGTTCCAGTTGTGGCGAGGGCCTGTGGGGGCAGTGGTGTACGATGGGTTTGGTGAAGGCGAAGCGAACGCACTAGTGGTCTGGCCAGAGGAATTCGGAGGTGTGGCTGTAGGTGATGTTTTCGCTGGCAGAGAAGACAGGGTCGAGCGTGTGTCCTGCTGCGTGGGTTGGAGAAGTGACTAGCTGCATGAGTCCGATGCTGGCAAGATTCTCCAGAAGGGATGCGTTGTTCTGGTCGTTGAAGCTGTCCAGATGGAAGTTGAGGTTGCGGAGTAGAATTTAATCAGTGGATGCGAGAGCCTGGGGTGCGATGAAGTTTATGATTGTGTTGGTGAAGGGCGGGCGGGGGCCAGGAGGTCTGTAGATGAGGGTCCCATGGTGGGTGGTGTTGGGGTTGGTCTGGAAGTGGAGATGTTCCATGGTTGCTGTAGGGTCATCCGAGTGGGTGGTCAGGTGGAGGGAGTACTTGCGGATGATGGTGATGCCTCCTCCGTTTTGGTCAATGTGATCCTTGCGGGTGATCTTGTAGCCGTCGGGAACGGCGATGGAGATGTCCCGGCCCGAGACAGGGTTCGACCAGGTTTCCAGGAGGAAGGCGATGTTGGTGAAGATGGCGTCAAGAAGTCCTAGATTTCTGTGCCGTGTCTGTGGAGGGGGCGGTACAAAAGGGGGTGGTGATGGACGGAGCATCTGAACCAATCAAACACTCACACCCAGTCAACAGATCTGGGTTTAATCCATCACCGTTCTTTAGCCCACTCTGCCACCCCAGTTCAGACATGGCCATTTGCAAATCAGTCTGACCCTGTGCCTCATGGGAACAGTCCAGCCCGAACTGCCAAGCCATGACTTCCCTGGACCGGAAGCAAGCTTCCTAGGACCGGTTTCTGGCATTTCACCCGTCTTCAGCCAGGCTTCCTTGAATCCAGTGGCAAAGTGAGCGAGGGACTGACGTCTGAGCATACCTTGCCAACTTATGGCGAACAAAGCAGTACAAAAGGGGGTGGTGATGGACGGAGCATCTGAACCAATCAAACACTCACACCCAGTCAACAGATCTGGGTTTAATCCATCAGCGTTCTTTAGCCCACTCTGCCACCCCAGTTCAGACATGGCCATATGCAAATCAGTCTGACCCTGTGCCTCATGGGAACAGTCCAGCCCGAACTGCCAAGCCATGCCTTCCCTGGACCGGAAGCAAGCTTCCTAGGACCGGTTTCTGGCATTTCAGCCGTCTTCAGCCAGGCTTGCTTGAATCCAGTGGCAAAGTGAGCGAGGGACTCATGTCTGAGCATATCCTGCCAACTTATGGCAAACAAAGCGGTACAAAAGGGGGTGGTGATGGACGGAGCATCTGAACCAATCAAACACTCACACACAGTCAACAGATCTGGGTTTAATCCATCCCCGTTCCTTAGCCCACTCTGCCACCCGAGTTCAGACATGGCCATATGCAAATCAGTCTGACCCTGTGCCTCATGGGAACAGTCCAGCCCGAACTGCCAAGCCATGCCTTCCCTGCACCGGAAGCAAGTTCCTAGGACCGGTTTCTGGCATTTCAGCCGTCTTCAGCCAGGCTTGCTTGAATCCAGTGGCAAAGTGAACGAGGGACTCACGTCTGAGCATACCCTGCCATGCTTGTTGAGGAGGATGCAGCTGTGCTGGTCAGGTGTGCTGTGGGTCGGCCGGGCAGCGGACGGAGCTGGAGTGCGGAGGTGGGTGAGAGTGCAGCTGCAGTTTCAGCAGGAGAAAGGTCCTTGGGTGTCCGTCGGCGACCCAAGGTGGCAGGCGGTCTGGCGTCCTGTGTTGTGGCAAGGAGGGTGCTGGCATCATTTCGGTGGAAGGTCCGAGAACCAGGGTCTGTGGCGCTGGGTGTGGACCAGGTGCAGACAGGCGCAGAAGGGCTTGTCTGTGTTGCAGCCGCGCAGTGGTCGCCATTAAGTAGTGTGAGGGGGAGGACTGGACAGCTGGGATGCGGGTAGAGGAAAATGTGGCGCTAGAAGGGGGCTGGGCCACAGGGGTCGAGCAGCGGCAGGGGTACAGCGCAAAGAGAGAGAAAAAAGTGAAAAACAGCAAAAAAGGGTCAAGAGAGAAAAATGCAAAAGAGTGCAAAGAGGCAGAAAGCAAAAGGACAGAAGGCAGACCAGGAGCAGAGCAAAGATGCTTCCTCTAGACCACCAGTGAAAAGGCGTAGGTGGGACTCTGCGGTTGGAGGGCCTCGAACCACCAACCAGCGAGGGACAGTGAGCCTGCAAGGGGAAGCAGCTACCAGGCAGAGCTGCGCAGAAAGGGAACAGATCACTGACAAGGACAAAGACAAAAGTAATGTGCAGAATGTTAATAAATTCAAGGCTCTTTGTCTGAGTCTGCTGTAAGCAGTTGTACTCTCTATTATTTTTATTTGTTGCACAAATATCATGTTATTTCCTTTATTTCCTATGTACACATTACTATAAATATGCATGAAAGTAGGTGTTCCTAACTTTTTCTTATTTGCTGTATCATATTATCTTGAAAAACGATTGTTATGTGTAAGAAACTTTTCAATACAGCCCTACGATGTCAGGTCTCACCATGTTGAGAGTGTGGTATTAATTGCCTGAAACCTTTAAAATGTGCCCTTTTTGAAAGATGTGCCAAATGTTTAGTTGATTTCTATGAAGGCAGACTCCGTGTTAGTCTGTTATTACTTAGACTGTTCTTGTCTTTCAAACTGAGCATTCGCTATGTACTTTTGCTTGTTGATTCATTCTTACATGTCTCTCTCCCTTTTGAATTATGCACATTCTGCTCTGGTCTGTTTATTGATTTAAACTTACACTTTCCTTGCCTTTTAAACTGAGCAGATTTATGTTAGTCCTTTTGATGAACTATACTTTGGTTCTGGCTATTTACTTCCTTTGAAGAGTGACCTTATGTTGACTCCTCTCTATGCTAATTTGAATTTGACTGACAAACTATTTTCACTTCTGTAATGACTCTTAAATTTGAATAAACTTGTATTGTTTTGACTTTGAATTTTGTAATTTTATTTTCACAGGGCCATCATTTTATGAGACTCATATGGCCCTAATCATGGGTCTCAACCCTTTAAATTTATTAATAGTGTTGACAGTAATAACATGGGTGTGTGCCTGTCTCTCAACGACAGCAATACTTCGGAAAGGGCACAGCTATCTTGTATTCAATTCTTGTAAAATCATTGTTCTTGATAATGCTATGCGGGTGATTCAAAGCAGTCAATGACTGACTTTGATTCATTTTCTGATATATTTCATAAATATCTGTGTTTGTGGCAATACTTTTTATTCAGTAGTAGAGATAATAAACCTTGACAGTCTTAGTAAAATATTTACAAAATGGGGCAGCAGAAGACTACTTGCTTCAACATATTACAATCAGTTGTATTTTGTATCACCAACAGAGCAACCATCTGGGTTCCAGTGGCTGTGTCAAAGGCTTAAGGTCATGTGATGTAACTTCCTTTGATGTTACTTCCTGAGATGTTATGGGATCAAAGATCAGGTGTTGTCACCAAGGCCACTGAGACTTGACTTTCCCCATGCAAACTGCTCTGAAAGGTATGCCTTAACACTACAGGGACCTCGAGTTTCACTCACTGCTACTGAGACTTGTGCATTTTGAACTGTAGTTGAGCTCTTGCTCCCATAAGGGTAAATGTCTATGTGAATCCAATCTGAGCTCTAAGTGAGACTCCATTCAGAGTTCTGCTTCATGTGAGACAGTTTTTGGGAGCTATGGAGGCTTTGGGAAGCCATCCCATCGCAAGGGTGGTCCCTTCTTCAGGGTCCTTTAGCTGATAAGAAGAGCCATTTTGGACCCACTAGAACATTGCTCTAGTACTTTTTCAGACGTCTCAAGTTTTTTAAATCCCTAGGCATGAGGACTATTTTGCATATTAATGAAATCACGGAAATGATGTCACACACCCTTCACCCCAGGCCTCCCCTGGAATTCCCAGTACCTAAAGTGCACGCCAGAGCACAGAAACATGGCCCGCAGCCCAGGGCCATGTTTCCAGACCTCTGTTCTGGAAGCCCCTGTGGTTCAGTAGTGCCATTCCTTCAAGCTCTTGGTCTCTGGATGAGGCCAAAGGGCACAGCCTGTGCATCACAACAGGAAAGGTGCAGCAGGCACTGGCAGGGCAGGGCAGGGATGGGCTGCCGCCAGCCAGGTCAAGGCATGGCAAAGGGATGATGAGTCAGAACCTACCTGGCAGGGGCACACCCTTCCAGCTCCCGTTATAGCCAGCCAAGTTAGAGGTGTGGTGCCAGAGAAGTAAGGATGTGGTGGACAGAAAGGGAATACTTCCCTCCAAGTCCCTGCACTGACTTCATCCAAGTCTCTGAGTTATCCATTACTTTTGGAGGCTTTTGTCTGGCTATGGGTGGGCTCTGGCTTGTGGAATAGCAATTGTTGGGCCAACATCAGGTCTCTGAGGCCCTTTAGTAACCAAGGATGTGTATCACTCAGACACAATGCTGATTGTGCATATAAATCAGATGTCGTCCTGTGATAGCTGATCCTCTTACAAATCTGCGTCAGTCTCACGCTCGATTCATGACATTTGATGTATCTGATTAGGCCCTCTGAGTATATTTCAGTGAATTTGTGTCATTTTATTCATTTAACATTTCGTTGTTTTTTTCATTTCGCGAATGTATTTTCTTGTGTTGTGATACATCACAAAGGTTCTATGACATCACTTTCAGTGATCTCATCAAATATGTTGTATACTTCTAAAGTCATCAACATTCTTGATGCTACACTTGTACAATCAGACGTTCATCTGCAAAGGCACTAAGCAGCAGGCAGACCTGACTCTCATTATGAATTTGGAATTGGTCTGTTCTGTTGTCATGAGGATTATTTCTTCTTATGTTGGGGTAAGAGCAATGCCTTAATGGGGACAGACTTTTAAATATAGTGAGAAGCCAGTGTCCTGTGGAGTATGAGGTCCTGTTCCCTGCTAAAGGAGAGTTGAGATGGGCCTTCATAGGTGTGTTGCCTGCTTGCACTGAGCAGAACAAACTGTTCAATGCTCGCATGAAGGGGGTCAGCGCCAGGCTGATGATAGTCAATGCATGAAGGAGAGCAGAGCCAGGCTGATGATGGTCAATGCATGAAGAGGAGCAGAGCCAGGCTGATGATGGTCAATGCATGAATAGGAGCAGAGCCAGGCCGATGATGGTCAATGCATGAAGGGGAGCAGAGCCAGGCCGATGATGGTCAATGCATGAAGGGGGTCAGCGCCAGGCTGATGATAGTCAATGCATGAAGAGGAGCAGAGCCAGGCTGATGATGGTCAATGCATGAAGGGGGTCAGCGCCAGGCTGATGATAGTCAATGCATGAAGAGGAGCAGAGCCAGGCTGATGATGGTCAATGCATGAAGAGGAGCAGAGCCAGGCTGATGATAGTCAATGCATGAAGGAGAGCAGAGCCAGGCTGATGATGGTCAATGCATGAAGAGGAGCAGAGCCAGGCCGATGATGTTCAATGCATGAAGGAGAGCAGAGCCAGGCGATGATGTTCAATGCATGAAGGGGAGCAGAGCCAGGCTGATGATAGTCAATGCATGAAGAGGAGCAGAGCCAGGCTGATGATAGTCAATGCATGAAGAGGAGCAGAGCCAGGCTGATGATGGTCAATGCATGAAGAGGAGCAGAGCCAGGCTGATGATAGTCAATGCATGAAGGAGAGCAGAGCCAGGCTGATGATAGTCAATGCATGAAGAGGAGCAGAGCCAGGCTGATGATGGTCAATGCATGAAGAGGAGCAGAGCCAGGCTGATGATGGTCAATGCATGAAGGAGAGCAGAGCCAGGCTGATGATGGTCAATGCATGAAGAGGAGCAGAGCCAGGCTGATGATGTTCAATGCATGAAGGAGAGCAGAGCCAGGCGATGATGTTCAATGCATGAAGGGGAGCAGAGCCAGGCTGATGATGGTCAATGCATGAAGAGGAGCAGAGCCAGGCTGATGATAGTCAATGCATGAAGAGGAGCAGAGCCAGGCTGATGATGGTCAATGCATGAAGAGGAGCAGAGCCAGGCTGATGATGTTCAATGCATGAAGGAGAGCAGAGCCAGGCGATGATGTTCAATGCATGAAGGGGAGCAGAGCCAGGCTGATGATGTTCAATGCATGAATAGGAGCAGAGCCAGGCTGATGATGTTCAATGCATGAAGGGGAGCAGAGCCAGGCTGATGATGTTCAATGCATGAAGGGGAGCAGAGCCAGGCTGATGATGTTCAATGCATGAAGGGGGTCAGCGCCAGGCTGATGATAGTCAATGCATGAAGAGGAGCAGAGCCAGGCTGATGATAGTCAATGCATGAAGAGGAGCAGAGCCAGGCTGATGATAGTCAATGCATGAAGAGGAGCAGAGCCAGGCTGATGATGGTCAATGCATGAAGAGGAGCAGAGCCAGGCTGATGATAGTCAATGCATGAAGAGGAGCAGAGCCAGGCTGATGATGGTCAATGCATGAAGAGGAGCAGAGCCAGGCTGATGATGTTCAATGCATGAAGGAGAGCAGAGCCAGGCGATGATGTTCAATGCATGAAGGGGAGCAGAGCCAGGCTGATGATGTTCAATGCATGAATAGGAGCAGAGCCAGGCTGATGATGTTCAATGCATGAAGGGGAGCAGAGCCAGGCTGATGATGTTCAATGCATGAAGGGGAGCAGAGCCAGGCTGATGATGTTCAATGCATGAAGGGGGTCAGCGCCAGGCTGATGATAGTCAATGCATGAAGAGGAGCAGAGCCAGGCCGATGATGGTCAATGCATGAAGGGGGTCAGAGCCAGGCTGATGATGTTCAATGCATGAAGGGGAGCAGAGCCAGGCCGATGATGTTCAATGCATGAAGGGGAGCAGAGCCAGGCTGATGATGTTCAATGCATGAAGGGGAGCAGAGCCAGGCCGAAGATGTTCAATGCATGAAGAGGAGCAGAGCCAGGCTGATGATGTTCAATGCATGAAGGGGAGCAGAGCCAGGCCGATGATGGTCAATGCATGAAGGGGGTCAGAGCCAGGCTGATGATGTTCAATGCATGAAGGGGAGCAGAGCCAGGCCGATGATGTTCAATGCATGAAGGGGAGCAGAGCCAGGCTGATGATGTTCAATGCATGAAGGGGAGCAGAGCCAGGCCGAAGATGTTCAATGCATGAAGAGGAGCAGAGCCAGGCTGATGATGTTCAATGCATGAAGGGGAGCAGAGCCAGGCCGAAGATGTTCAATGCATGAAGAGGAGCAGAGCCAGGCTGATGATGTTCAATGCATGAAGGGGAGCAGAGCCAGGCTGATGATGTTCAATGCATGAAGGAGAGCAGAGCCAGGCGATGATGGTCAATGCATGAATAGGAGCAGAGCCAGGCCGATGATGGTCAATGCATGAAGGGGAGCAGAGCCAGGCCGATGATGGTCAATGCATGAATAGGAGCAGAGCCAGGCTGATAATAGTCAATGCATGAAGGGGAGCAGAGCCAGGCTGATGATGGTCAATGCTTGAAGGGGAGCAGAGCCAGGCCGATGATGATCAATGCATGAATAGGAGCAGAGCCAGGCCGATGATGGTCAATGCATGAAGGGGGTCAGAGCCAGGCTGATGATGTTCAATGCATGAAGGGGAGCAGAGCCAGGCCGATGATGACCAATGCATGAAGGGGAGCAGAGCCAGGCCGATGATGACCAATGCATGAAGGGGAGCAGAGCCAGGCCGATGATGTTCAATGCATGAAGGGGAGCAGAGCCAGGCCGATGATGGTCAATGCATGAATAGGATCAGAGCAAGGCCGATGATGGTCAATGCATGAAGAGGAGCAGAGCCAGGCTGATGATGGTCAATGCATGAAGGGGAGCAGAGCCAGGCCGATGATGTTCAATGCATGAATAGGAGCAGAGCCAGGCCGATGATGGTCAATGCATGAAGGGGAGCAGAGCCAGGCCGATGATGTTCAATGCATGAAGGGGAGCAGAGCCAGGCCGATGATGGTCAATGCATGAATAGGATCAGAGCAAGGCCGATGATGGTCAATGCATGAAGAGGAGCAGAGCCAGGCTGATGATGGTCAATGCATGAAGGGGAGCAGAGCCAGGCCGATGATGTTCAATGCATGAATAGGAGCAGAGCCAGGCCGATGATGGTCAATGCATGAAGGGGAGCAGAGCCAGGCCGATGATGTTCAATGCATGAAGGGGAGCAGAGCCAGGCTGATGATGTTCAATGCATGAAGGGGAGCAGAGCCAGGCTGATGATGTTCAATGCATGAAGGGGAGCGGAGCCAGGCCGATGATGACCAATGCATGAAGGGGAGCAGAGCCAGGCCGATGATGACCAATGCATGAAGGGGAGCAGAGCCAGGCCGATGATGTTCAATGCATGAAGGGGAGCAGAGCCAGGCTGATGATGTTCAATGCATGAAGGAGAGCAGACCCAGGCTGATGATGTTCAATGCATGAAGGAGAGTAGAGCCAGGCTGATGATGGTCAATGCATGAAGGGGAGCAGAGCCAGGCTGATGATGGTCAATGCATGAAGAGGAGCAGAGCCAGGCTGATGATGGTCAATGCATGAATAGGAG
Organism: Lissotriton helveticus; assembly: GCF_964261635.1. NCBI lineage: Eukaryota > Metazoa > Chordata > Amphibia > Caudata > Salamandridae > Lissotriton > Lissotriton helveticus. The sequence continues at coordinate 634,190,232 of NC_136068.1, read as the reverse complement.
CAGAGCCAGGCCGATGATGGTCAATGCATGAAGGGGGTCAGAGCCAGGCTGATGATGTTCAATGCATGAAGGGGAGCAGAGCCAGGCCGATGATGACCAATGCATGAAGGGGAGCAGAGCCAGGCCGATGATGACCAATGCATGAAGGGGAGCAGAGCCAGGCCGATGATGTTCAATGCATGAAGGGGAGCAGAGCCAGGCCGATGATGGTCAATGCATGAATAGGATCAGAGCAAGGCCGATGATGGTCAATGCATGAAGAGGAGCAGAGCCAGGCTGATGATGGTCAATGCATGAAGGGGAGCAGAGCCAGGCCGATGATGTTCAATGCATGAATAGGAGCAGAGCCAGGCCGATGATGGTCAATGCATGAAGGGGAGCAGAGCCAGGCCGATGATGTTCAATGCATGAAGGGGAGCAGAGCCAGGCTGATGATGTTCAATGCATGAAGGGGAGCAGAGCCAGGCTGATGATGTTCAATGCATGAAGGGGAGCGGAGCCAGGCCGATGATGACCAATGCATGAAGGGGAGCAGAGCCAGGCCGATGATGACCAATGCATGAAGGGGAGCAGAGCCAGGCCGATGATGTTCAATGCATGAAGGGGAGCAGAGCCAGGCTGATGATGTTCAATGCATGAAGGGGAGCAGAGCCAGGCCGATGATGTTCAATGCATGAAGAGGAGCAGAGCCAGGCTGATGATGTTCAATGCATGAAGGGGAGCAGAGCCAGGCTGATGATGTTCAATGCATGAAGGAGAGCAGAGCCAGGCGATGATGGTCAATGCATGAATAGGAGCAGAGCCAGGCCGATGATGGTCAATGCATGAAGGAGAGCAGAGCCAGGCGATGATGGTCAATGCATGAATAGGAGCAGAGCCAGGCCGATGATGGTCAATGCATGAAGGGGAGCAGAGCCAGGCCGATGATGGTCAATGCATGAAGGGGAACAGAGCCAGGCTGATGATGGTCAATGCCTGAAGGGGAGCAGAGCCAGGCCGATGATGGTCAATGCATGAAGAGGAGCGGAGCCAGGCTGATGATGTTCAATGCATGAAGGGGAGCAGAGCCAGGCTGATGATGGTCAATGCATGAAGGGGAGCAGAGCCAGGCCGATGATGTTCAATGCATGAAGGGGAGCAGAGCCAGGCTGATGATGGTCAATGCATGAAGGAGAGCAGAGCCAGGCGATGATGGTCAATGCATGAATAGGAGCAGAGCCAGGCCGATGATGGTCAATGCATGAAGGGGAGCAGAGCCAGGCCGATGATGTTCAATGCATGAAGGGGAGCAGAGCCAGGCTGATGATGGTCAATGCATGAAGGGGAGCAGAGCCAGGCGATGATGGTCAATGCATGAATAGGAGCAGAGCCAGGCCGATGATGGTCAATGCATGAAGGGGAGCAGAGCCAGGCTGATGATGTTCAATGCATGAAGGGGAGCAGAGCCAGGCTGATGATGGTCAATGCATGAAGGGGAGCAGAGCCAGGCTGATGATGTTCAATGCATGAAGGGGAGCAGAGCCAGGCTGATGATGTTCAATGCATGAAGGGGAGCAGAGCCAGGCTGATGATGTTCAATGCATGAAGGGGAGCAGAGCCAGGCCGATGATGACCAATGCATGAAGGGGAGCAGAGCCAGGCCGATGATGTTCAATGCATGAAGGGGAGCAGAGCCAGGCTGATGATGTTCAATGCATGAAGGGGAGCAGAGCCAGGCCGATGATGTTCAATGCATGAAGAGGAGCAGAGCCAGGCTGATGATGTTCAATGCATGAAGGGGAGCAGAGCCAGGCTGATGATGTTCAATGCATGAAGGGGAGCAGAGCCAGGCGATGATGGTCAATGCATGAATAGGAGCAGAGCCAGGCCGATGATGGTCAATGCATGAATAGGAGCAGAGCCAGGCCGATGATGGTCAATGCATGAAGGGGAGCAGAGCCAGGCCGATGATGTTCAATGCATGAATAGGAGCAGAGCCAGGCCGATGATGGTCAATGCATGAAGGGGAGCAGAGCCAGGCTGATGATGTTCAATGCATGAAGGGGAGCAGAGCCAGGCTGATGATGTTCAATGCATGAAGGGGAGCGGAGCCAGGCCGATGATGACCAATGCATGAAGGGGAGCAGAGCCAGGCCGATGATGACCAATGCATGAAGGGGAGCAGAGCCAGGCCGATGATGTTCAATGCATGAAGGGGAGCAGAGCCAGGCTGATGATGTTCAATGCATGAAGGGGAGCAGAGCCAGGCCGATGATGTTCAATGCATGAAGAGGAGCAGAGCCAGGCTGATGATGTTCAATGCATGAAGGGGGTCAGAGCCAGGCTGATGATGTTCAATGCATGAAGGGGAGCAGAGCCAGGCCGATGATGTTCAATGCATGAAGGAGAGCAGAGCCAGGCGATGATGGTCAAAGCTTGAATAGTAGCAGAGCCAGGCCGATGATGGTCAATGCATGAAGGAGAGCAGAGCCAGGCGATGATGGTCAATGCATGAATAGGAGCAGAGCCAGGCCGATGATGGTCAATGCATGAAGGAGAGCAGAGCCAGGCGATGATGGTCAATGCATGAATAGGAGCAGAGCCAGGCCGATGATGGTCAATGCATGAAGGGGAGCAGAGCCAGGCCGATGATGGTCAATGCATGAAGGGGAGCAGAGCCAGGCTGATGATGGTCAATGCATGAATAGGAGCAGAGCCAGGCTGATGATGGTCAATGCATGAAGAGGAGCGGAGCCAGGCTGATGATGTTCAATGCATGACGGGGAGCAGAGCCAGGCTGATGATAGTCAATGCATGAAGGGGAGCAGAGCCAGGCCGATGATGTTCAATGCATGAAGGGGAGCAGAGCCAGGCGATGATGGTCAATGCATGAAGAGGAGCGGAGCCAGGCTGATGATGTTCAATGCATGACGGGGAGCAGAGCCAGGCTGATGATAGTCAATGCATGAAGGGGAGCAGAGCCAGGCCGATGATGTTCAATGCATGAAGGGGAGCAGAGCCAGGCCGATGATGGTCAATGCATGAAGGGGAGCAGAGCCAGGCTGATGATGGTCTATGCATGAAGGGGAGCAGAGCCAGGCCGATGATAGTCAATGCATGAAGGGGAGCAGAGCCAGGCTGATGATAGTCAATGCATGAAGGGGAGCAGAGCCAGGCCGATGATGTTCAATGCATGAAGGGGAGCAGAGCCAGGCTGATGATAGTCAATGCATGAAGGGGAGCAGAGCCAGGCCGATGATGTTCAATGCATGAAGGGGAGCAGAGCCAGGCTGATGATAGTCAATGCATGAAGGGGAGCAGAGCCAGGCCGATGATGGTCAATGCATGAAGGGGAGCAGAGCCAGGCTGATGATGGTCTATGCATGAAGGAGAGCAGAGCCAGGCGATGATGGTCAATGCATGAATAGGAGCAGAGCCAGGCCGATGATGGTCAATGCATGAAGGGGAGCAGAGCCAGGCCGATGATGTTCAATGCATGAAGGGGAGCAGAGCCAGGCTGATGATGGTCAATGCATGAAGGGGAGCAGAGCCAGGCGATGATGGTCAATGCATGAATAGGAGCAGAGCCAGGCCGATGATGGTCAATGCATGAAGGGGAGCAGAGCCAGGCCGATGATGGTCAATGCATGAAGGGGAGCAGAGCCAGGCCGATGATGACCAATGCATGAAGGGGAGCAGAGCCAGGCCGATGATGGTCAATGCATGAAGGAGAGCAGAGCCAGGCGATGATGGTCAATGCATGAATAGGAGCAGAGCCAGGCCGATGATGACCAATGCATGAAGGGGAGCAGAGCCAGGCCGATGATGGTCAATGCATGAAGGAGAGCAGAGCCAGGCGATGATGGTCAATGCATGAATAGGAGCAGAGCCAGGCCGATGATGGTCAATGCATGAAGGGGAGCAGAGCCAGGCGATGATGGTCAATGCATGAATAGGAGCAGAGCCAGGCCGATGATGACCAATGCATGAAGGGGAGCAGAGCCAGGCCGATGATGGTCAATGCATGAAGGAGAGCAGAGCCAGGCGATGATGGTCAATGCATGAATAGGAGCAGAGCCAGGCCGATGATGGTCAATGCATGAAGGGGAGCAGAGCCAGGCCGATGATGTTCAATGCGTGTAGGGGAGCAGAGCCAGGCTGATGATGGTCAATGCATGAAGGGGAGCAGAGCCAGGCTGATGATGGTCAATGCATGAAGGAGAGCAGAGCCAGGCGATGATGGTCAATGCATGAATAGGAGCAGAGCCAGGCCGATGATGGTCAATGCTTGAAGGGGAGCAGAGCCTGGCCGATGATGTCCAAGCAGTTGCTGTGGAAGCAGCTTGTGATGATCCAAGTGAGAACCGCAAGTTTATGGGGAAGGGAGAATAAACCATGTTAGTTGGGTAGAAAAACACTTCCTCCAGCACGACAATGACATTTCTAGTGGTATTGAGATAAAATAAGTAATTTAGGGAGAACCACACAAGGGAGAGGAAAACAAATGGGTCTCAAATAATTCACAGGAAGCAAGTGACACATTACCAGGTCCGGTCCTTGGATGCCTGTTTCCATTCCAGGGAGGACCTAGCTTGGCAGTTCGGGCTAGATTGTTCCAATGAGGCACAGGGTCAAGACTGATTTGCATATGGCTGGGTTCAAACTGGAATGGCATGGTGAGCAAAAAAACGATGGATTTAGGCCCAGATCTCTGTACTGGGGTGAATGTATGACATTGTTCTGCATTCTGTCCATCAACTGTTGTTTTTACATTACCAGCCCCCAGCAGCACCTTGCAGAGGTGGTTACAATTCTTTTATTGAGAATTAAAGCACTTTCATTTGTACAATTTTTTTAAACCATACAAAATTAGTTTAAAATGCCCAGTACTATCCGTACTCTGTAGAGAATATAATCATCATCACTGCATAAAATGTATACTTATTGTGATACATTGACGTGTTAGTATTTATTTAAGGAAATGTTGCTTACAAGGCCTAAAATATTCTTGTGAAACATCAGAATGTTACGATTTAAGCTTCAGGGGAGTTGGAGCAAGAGGCTGCATGGATGAGGTGCACAAATAAAGAGTTCCTGGCATAGATCTTAGTTTGGAGTTATTTACAACATCACAACTTTACAATTTGACAGTGATTACTGGGACTGAACAGGAAAAGCACGGCAACATACAGTAGCTTCCCGAAGTGGATAAAAAGGAAACACAGTTTGAAAAGGAAGACTGTGTCCCACATGTGAAGAGAAATGTATTATGGTGAAGCATAACTAGGAAAGAGGTTTGAAGTAGGGCTTGGTAATGTAGTGTTGTGTGCTCTAGGCCCACATGCTACTAAAATAATGCACACAGACATAGGCAGTATGCTGGTTAACTGGCCATGAGCACGTGCAACTGGGCACTTTTATTTTGCAGGGTCACGTCACTTGGGATGCCTGTGGTGGATGGGTGTGTGGTACAAGTGTGTCCAGACCTCGAGGGAGTGGCTGGCAAACTAAGTGCCTGCTGAGACACTAAAACGTGTCCATCACAATACTACATCCCTCCGAAACTTTGTTAAAAACAAAACAAAGTCCAACCTATGGAAATAAACTATGCACAAGGGACACCACATAGTCTCTGAGTCTTGAGAGGCAGTCAGTGGGACAAGGGTGAAAAGGTGCAGCTGTGAGCACCCGGGCACCTCTGCACATGTCCATAATTTAACAAGCTACTACTCTGCACGATGGAGTCCGGATTCTTTGGCAGTCTGTTCGTCGGATCAATGTCCACTTACACACTGTTGGATGGACCTGTGTGCTATTGCGGTGATGCTGTTGGACAACTCAAACGTGGTGCATCAGGAGCTTTGGTGAAGTCCTGCTACAGAGTCTTCTCTTGAGGCATGTGGGCACTGCCATGACCAATCTGCCAGGACTGGAATGGCATTGATGATGCTAAGGACATTATCCTCTGAAGCCCTGGTGCCTCCCTGTACCCTGTCGGTGGAGCCGCTTCCTGACCATCTCTCGTGTCAGGACCCCTGGGTGCAGGAATGTCCTTGAGGCCCTTATGTGTGGCTGCCATGATACTGCATGGACTGTGGAGGGCTGCTTGTGGATCACCTTGGGGCGGCTGCAGTATCACTGACTGGATCCAACGACATTGCTCGTGCAATCGCCAGGGTAGGTAATGTAATGGTTGGTGGGCTTGCCAACAGGACACAAGAGCACATGGGCTGTCAGATAGCCCCTGGACACTTGGGGCCAGATGTAGGTGGCCCAATACCGGTCCGTAACGGCCGAAATTACCGAATTTCGTCCGTTACCGACCGGTATTGGTAATTTGGGATGTAGGGGACAGAAAATCGTCCGATTCGGTAAATTTACCGATTCGGTAAAAATACCGACTCAGTAAAGTTTCCGAATCGGTAAATTTACCGAATCGGTAATTTTACCGAATCGCAACGGTTTGCGATTCGGTAAATTTACCGAATCGGTAAATATACCGAATTGGTAAAGTTACCGAATCGGTAAAATACCGAATCGGAAAATAAGAAGTGGTAAAATTGTATATTCAGATGTAGGTAAGCCCTTAAATACCGAATTTGCTTGAAATTCGGTATTTAAGAGTCGGTATTTACCATGGATTGAACTCAGGTGGTAACCAGGTGCAGCCTATAAAAAAGGACCCAAAATACAATTCTTTTTTCACAATGGCGGCATTCTATGTCATTGCGAGACGGCTACGGGAGGAAGGAGAGAGGGAATGGCAGAGACAGGAGCAGGTCTACAGACAGAGGATCACCTTGTTCATGCTCACAGAGGCAGAGATACTCCAGAGGTACAGGTTGGACCCAGACACCATCTTGGACCTCATCAGGGACCTCCAACCACTGTTGGAGCACACTATCCCAAGGGCACAGGCTATTCCACCCCACGTGCAGGTGCTGTGCAGCCTACACCTGCTTGCGTCTGGGAGCTACCAGAGTGTGGTTGCTGCGGTAGGTGGTGTGACCCAGAGCAGCCTGTCACGCTTTCTCCACAAATTCCTTGACGCCATGTTACAGAGGATGGACCATTATATAACTTTCCCTACAACCCATGCAGAACTGCTCCAAACAAAAACTGACTTTTATCTGATGGCGCATTTCCCCAATATCATTGGCTGCATTGATGGCACCCACATTCCCATTTGTCTCCCTGCTGGCACCAAATACGTATATAGGAATAGAAAGTCCACCCACACCATCAATGTGCAGGTGATCTGCAATGCCAAGTGCGCCATCACTGACCTTGTTGCAAAATTTCCTGGGAGTACCCACGACTCCTTCATATTTCAAAACAGCGGTATCTATGCACGGCTGACAGCAGGGGAATTTGGTGAAGGATACCTCCTAGGTAAGACACAGTGTGCGACCCCATTAACACCTATTGCAGTAAGAAGTACAGGTATGCATGTGAGTAATGTATTCCCATTTCCTTTTAGGAGACAGTGCGTATGCCCTCCGCTCCTTCATACTCACCCCCTACCTCAACCCCTCAACACCCAGCCAAAGGAGATATAACAGGGCCCACAAGAGCACAAGAAATATTGTGGAGCGTACCTTTGGTATTTGGAAGAGCAGGTTCAGGTGCCTGCACAAGAGTGGAGGTGAACAGCAGTATACCCCCATCACCTGCTGTAAAATCATTGCTGCCTGTGCTATGTTGCACAACCTTGCTGTGAAGAAGGGCACTGAGGTGGAGTTGTCAGACTATGAGGATCATGATGACGAGATTGCTGTGCCTGAAACACAACCTGCTGGAGTGGCAACACCAGTGATGGCAGATACAGACGTGAGGAGATTACACGCAACTATTTCTGAGTAAGTAATGAGACACAGACAGGTTGTGTATGGGACCAATGTATTTTAATGGTGCCACAATGTTCAAGCACTTAAGTGCAACAGAATAAACATTATACACGTGGGGACTGTCTGTCCCGGGTTACATCACCCATGACCGGTATTTTCACTTGCGCCCGCGCTTCCCTGAGCCACTAGGATGTTGTTCGCTTTATTCAGCGTGCCCTGCAGCCTCAGCTTGGCGCCTGGTACTCCTCCGTATCTCCACAATAGCGCTTGCTATGCTGCTCCGGCTACTGTTGTCATCAGCCTCTGCCACGTCCAGGGCAGGATTCTGTGCTGTCTGCGAAATCAGCATTGCCTCTAGTGCAGTCGTTATTCTGGCCATGCTCCTGGTGACCTCAGCTGTATTCTGGGTCAAAGCCTCCTGCATATTTACACCCCTCCTGCATGGCAGGGATGTGGCGGTGGCCAAACGATTGATGGCCGCATTGTGGGCACGGGCATCCCTGCGCCTTGTGTGTGACAGACTATCAAGTTTGGAGCATAGCTGCGTAATTGAAAATCATCTGCTGCATCCCTGCTGCCATGTCCGTATTTGTTTTTGCAACCTCTTTATTTGCCTCCACAATGTCTCTCATGCCCTTCCCCATGTCTCCCATTTGCACATTCAGGGTGCAGAGTTGGCGTTGGCAGGCTTGGATGGATTTGCCCTGCATCCTTTGAATGCGCACCATGCGCCCCTCCAACCCACAGAACACAGTGCCCTCACCACGTCCACCTGCACTGCTGGGTCTGCGTTGTCTTCTGCGAGCAGTGACTGTCTCACCTGTGGACTGTCGTGCTGCTGAACTCACATCTACTGTGACTTGAGCCTCCCCCTCACCCTCTGCTGCCTCCATTAATGGTAGTGAGGTCACGACACGCCTCCTGGCTGGTGGGGTTGCAGGAGTGGACTGGAGCAGTGATGGTGAAGTTTCTGGTGAGAATACCAAGGGAGGGGATTGGGAAAGTTGTGGGGAGTGCAGCAACTCTGGGGTCTGTACAGTGTCATCTTCATGTGAGATGCCAGTCGTGTCACCTTCCTCCTGCTAGGCTTGCACTTGGCTTGGACCTGCTTCCTCCCTCTCCTCCCTCACTGGTGCAGTCCCTTCTGTGTCAGTGGGTCCACTGCCTGTTTTGGCCCCTAGGTATAAATAAACGTATGTCAACTGAGTGCTACTGTGTCACAGTCACTACAATAAATGCTTTACACATTTCACTTTCATTTATCTGCATTCATTTCACTAACTTGCTGATGCCTGCGCTGTTACACATGGTCTGACATTTGCTGACTACATTTCCCATAATGCATTGCTCCTGGATAGTGATAGCAGTACTGGACTGGGGTTTGCTTGTCTACAAAGGGTAAAGGGAAGCAGGTTGGTATGGGGTGTAATGCAGCGCATGCGTCTTACCTTTTTTTGTTGCAGCTCTGGCTGAGCTGTCCACATCTCCCAGTCCGCAGACGCTGTCTGCCTCAATGGTTGAGGCCACCATCTCCTCCAGGTCAGTCAGGGGGGGCGCTGGGTTCCTGCCTCCACCGGTTAGGCCTGCCTGCTTGTGGATTTCAGCCATCTTTTTTTGGTGAGGCTCCTGAGGTCATAGAATCTTTTCTTGAGATCCTCAGTATTCCTGGTCGTGACTCCCACAGCATTCACTTTTTCTAATATTGCCTGCCAGATTTTCCTTTTGGCAGACTCGGGAACAGTGAGGGAGTGCCTGCCAAAAAGTTTGTTGTGCACTCTCACTACCTCCTCCACAAGTACCTGCAGCTCCATGCTGCTGAACTTTATTTTCCTCTTTCTTTCAGCCTTCTGGCATTCACTGCTGCTTGCCATTTTTCAGTTGGTAATGTTTCAAAAAGAACTCTCCCTGCTGCTCTGTGGCTCTGCTCAGCTCTGACTGCCTCTCCAGAACCTTCTAATTAGTTGCAGCTCCCTGGGTAGCCACTTCCTGGTAGGGAGGGGAGGGTGGTAGCACCTGATTGGCTGTTTTCTTAAGCTTCACTTTTGCTTGCTTTCCGATTCGGAATTTACCGATTCTGTATTTACCGATTCGGTATTTACCGAATCGGTATTTCCCATTCATTCCTATGGGCCTTTTGGCCCATAGGAATGAATGGGAAATACCGATTCGGTATATACCGAATCGGTAAATACCGATTCGGTAAATTCCGAAAGTCAGATACCGATTTTTACCGATTCGGTAAAAAATACCGATTTTTTCCCTACATCTCATTTACCGATCCTTGAATACCGAATCGGTAAAATTCGGTATTTAAGAATCGGTAAATTACATTTACCTACATCTGGCCCTTGGTTTCTCAATTTGCTAGGGGTGCCTCGGTCTCTTGGTGCTTTGCAGGTGCAAGGCTCCACCCTGGTGACATATTGCTCCTTCGCTGGATGCAGTGATGCACATGGTAATGATGTTGTGGTTGCAATTAAACTTGGAGGACAGATGGCAGTGATTCACCTGCAGTGAGGCTGTCTGGTGGGAGTTAGCAGCCACATAGATCTGTGTCTTTGCTGAAGCTGTTCTTCACACGTGGCATCTGCGGTCACGAGCAGGGATGCCATCCGACTTAGACTACTGATGCTCTGGAATTGATGGTCGCACTGGGAAGCACTGAGGCGAGACACAGTTTACACTTGGTGCGGCTTACGTCTGGTTCTCCCATTAAGCTGTCTCCAGGGACGTCACTTCACCTTGGTGGCTGTCTTGTGTCTGTGGGAGCACTCTTGTCTTGTAGTGGTATGATGTCACGCCTGCCAGCTTTTCGGAGAGCACACAGACAACGCGAGGCCAATCCAAGATAGCCTCTCGACACTGCGCATGTGCGAGAGGATCGGGCAGGAAACTAAAGCCTGACCTCCCCGCTACTCTGAGCTTCGCGCTCTAGTTTCTCGTTGCACTTGCGGCGTGTCACTTCCGCCTCGCCAATCTTCGTCTCGCTCACTTTGTTTCCTGTAGTGGACCTCGATTCAGGATCCACATCGTAGCGTTTTTCTACTTCATTCTTCGTTGCTTAGCTTTCTATTTTCGCTAAGCCTGAAGCGCAGTTGTTCTTCCTAGAGCTTCGTTGTCAGAGGCTTTCTCTCGGTGTTCCGCCTGTTCCTCTTTGTGGAAGTTTCCGAGATTTGCCCTTTTTTATTTCACTTATTGTCTCCCCCAGTGCCGGCTGTCTTATCTCCGATTCCTTGGGGGGCACTTTACCTACACTCTTGCGGATCCGCCTTTCGGCCGGACTACGGTCCCGTCGAACGGCCGGCCTTGCGGGGCGTGGGTTTTGGTGCCTACTGGTGGATTGTGGGAGTTGTGGTCCGCCTGGCGGTGCATTCCCCCCTTTTCTTTTACCATATTGTGTTTGCTGGATTTCCTGGATGCTGGCATTCGTTACAGTGCAAGGGAAAGAAGACCTGGTAATGCGCTTGTAGCGCACTATTATCATTTAACATTTCCTCAGTAAGGATTCTGTTGGTTCTCATGCATATGCTTACCGTTCTTTCAGACACACTATATCTGTGACCTTTTAAATTCTACTATTCTGTCACGCAGATCAGCCCGTTGCTCTTTCAGGGGTAAGACAGGTGCAGATCTCTATCATTATTCATTGGTGATTACAATACCCCGTAGATACATGCTTTTATTCACAACAGGCATTCCGTGGTACCTAGACACATTGAACGTTTAGGAATGCAGATTGACCCATAGCATCCCAGGTCACACCTTGTATTTACCAGGTAATAGACAGTCTATGTAGACAATATAATGAATGCTTGTTGATTGTTGTTGTACTAATTAAGGATGTACGACATTACAACGCATGCTTTTACCACGCATGCCTTTACAACGCAGTATTTACAACGCTTGCCTTTACAACGCATAGCGCTTTGGGGTGCTGGATAGTGAATAGTTTAATTTACTATTCCAACTCCAGTCCCCGTGGATAGTAGGGAAGGTTAAATCTATTCCCTATCCTAGAGCGCCCCCCAGAGCAATGCGTTGTAATGGTTTGCGTTGTAAATACCGTGTTGTAAAGGCACTACGTTGTAAAAGTTGCGTTGTAAAGGTTGTTCACCAGTAATTAACCATTCCTTTTAGCGCCAGCTTCCACAGAGAGGGAGATCCATCCAAGAAGTCCAGTGTCTCTTCCCCTTTTTTCCTTGTTTTGTTCCCTCCTTTCCCTCCATATCACCATTGCGTTCTAGTGTTTGATAGACGCAATAGGTGCAGGGGGGACGGGTTGGGCTAGACTTCGGTTCCTGGCACTCCTGCGGAAACTGCTCTCGGATCCTTACATATGAGTCCTTGTTCTTCTCCCATTGTTGATGTCTCCAGTGCACCTGTATTCATCTGGTTCTTCAGGGTGACAGGATTGTCGCACTTTTCTTCCTTCATGATGTGGCGCCGTGCCACATTCTCTTCTCCGTGTTGTGGCGGTGGCAGCTTGCCACTTGGGGACATGTGACTCTCATCCTGGCTGTAATGGGCCAATGTACGATGCAGACTTAGGGCAGTATTTGGGGCACTCCCTTGATTGTATCTGGTCCACTGCAGGGCTTTGCTGGTGCAGTGGAGATGTAGAGGCTCTTGCTCCTGCATACGTGCCATGCTAGGCCTTTCCTCCTCTCTCTTCTCTGGGGAAATGCTGGGTTCCTGGCAGGCAACCATGCCCTCTCTGTACATGACAGTCTCTCCAAGGGTGCTCTCACTCCTCTCAATTGTGGTGATGGTGGCCCTTTGCTACTAGGGACGTACAATGCTTTCTTTCGCCTTTTAGGAGAAAGTCAGCCAGTTTGTCTTCTCTGCCCTGGTATCTTACAGGGGCAGCAAGAGACCACTAGACGTGTGCAGTGCTGAGTGTGTTGCCAGCTGACAAGTTGGTCCTTGCGGTGCTCTAACAGTAGCTGTTTTGGCTGACTGAGGTGAGGTCACAGGACCATGAAGGCTCTTAGTGATCAGGGCAGCAGGGCATCCTTGTACAGATCACTATTGTTCTGCTGGGGCTGTTTATCTGCAGAATGCTGTGTTCTAATGCAGAAGCTCGGTTTGCCCCTAGGTGACACTACATGCACTTTTGCTGCTCCAGCAGCTTTCTTCAATTCCGGATCAGCAGTGATGGAGCCGCGGGCCTCCTTACACTCTTCTTAGCATGCGCAGTTTCAGTTGAGGCCGCAGGGGCATTTCAGGCTTTATATATGTGATGACTATGACTGAGACAGATGCCGGACACTAGGACCCTGTGGGTCACAGGGCGGTGACCAGGTCACCAGACCACTTCCTGTGGACGGACAGGAAAAGGACAGTATCTAGCAGGACGAGGACGAGGACGGACGTGCCCAGACGGACGGACGAGATACCAAAATAAAGAAGTACCTCTGCAGCCAATCTGTGTCCTGTGTGGTTCCTGCGCGTGGCGCCCTGCACAACACGACATCTGGCGACGAAGGTTCGACGAACTGCATGCTGTGCCCATCGGAACATCGTGAGTTAAACCAGGAGCCCACCCTGGGTTGCGTCGTGGTCAAAAAGGAAGAGGGAAGAGTGCAGCGCCATCAAGAAGAAAGCAGCGACGTGGGAGCCCACCCCGACCGCCGCGAACGAAGAAGAAACGAGCCCGGTAAGCGCCAGCCAAAGAGCGCGAGTTTCAAAGAACAAAAGAAAAGCCAGCGCGAGCTCTCGTGAGAGTCTCGGCGGCCATATTGGGGCCAGGCGCGAGGGCCAATAGGGACGAAGAACAAGCGCGGCGGCCATTTTGAAGTCAGGCTGCATCGCGATTGGCCGCGAAGTCTCGCGAGAAGACGGCGGCCATCTTAAAATCAGGCTGTACAAGCCAATAGGAACAGAGAACGAGCGCGGCGGCCATCTTAAAGTCAGGCAAAGGGCGAAAATACTAAAGAATACTAATTAAAGAGTGGAAAGTGCTGATAGAAGAGAAGAAAAGGCACAAAGAAGGAGAAATAAGGACAGCAAGTGGGCATAAGAGAAAAACAAGAAGAAAAGGGGCAAATAAAAGGACAAAAGAAAGAAAAGGAAGGAAAGTAAGAAAAAGGCACAAACAAGCATAAGCAAAGGCAAAAGAGACAAAATAAGAAAATAAGGTGTGAACAAGCAGCAATAGAGCAGAGAACAGAAAGGAACAAGAGAAATGTCAGAAACCAAGCAAAGTGCACAATTCCGCAGACCAGTGCCTTTCACTGTATCGGAACCACAAGTGGGCATCCGGTGGGAGAAATGGATCATCAAATTCGAACGATACATGAAGGCGACTGACGTGGTGGACGATAAAAAACTGGATCTATTCCTAAACTATGTGGGGGTGAGGTGGATGACCTCCTCATAACACTGCCACAGAGTGAATTAGAGACCTACGAGAAGTTAAAAAAATGTCTAACGGCCAAGTTTGACCCCCAAAGAAATGTCGACTTTGAGAGATATTCCTTTCACATGGCATACCAGCAACCAGAAGAGTCAATGGATGATTTCGCAACAAGGCTGAGAAAGCTAGTAGCACATTGCGACTTTGGAAAATACGACAATGAACAGGCACTTCGCCTTAAACTGATAGAAGGCTGCCGGGACACGGAATTTCGCACAAGACTACTGAAGGAACCGATCACCCTAGAAAAGATTTTAGATCTAGCAAGGGCCGAAGCAAGAGCAATGGTACAAGCGAAACAGATGGACCGAAAGGGAGAGCAAATACATAGGATGTCAGACGCAGGCAAGAAAGGGAACTGGAAGGGAGGACACAAGGAACAAGCGGCGAAGAAACAAAGTTCCCAGTGCTACAGGTGCGGTCTGGAATTCCCTCACAGACGACCATGCGCAGCATTCGGTCAAACATGCAAGAAATGCAACAGAAGCAACCATTTCGCTACCATGTGCCAAGGTGGGCAGTTTAAAAGTGAACGTGGCAAGCCCGGAAGGCCAAGAGCAGCAACAACAAGACATGTGCGGCACATGGACGCGACGGAGAGGAGCTCGTCTGGAGAGTCAGGAGGAGAAGAGGAAGAGGAAGAAACAACAAGAAAAGTAGAACGCCTATACCTCATGACCACAGATGGAGGGCATGAAGAGGAACACATCAGGCTAATAGACAGGAAGTCAATAAAGAAGACGGACTGGGTGACCATTGAAGTAGGGCCCCACCAAACTGAATTTGTACTGGACAGCGGAGCCACGTGCAACATCATGTGTGCCACAGAATATGACAAGATGAAGAGGAAGCCACCGCTACAACCATCAAGCGTAAGAGTATTTACGTGGGGTGCACAAAATTCTGTCACGAACATGGGAAAATTCACGGACACCATGACGCACAAGGGCAAGACTGTCACAGAAGAAATACACGTGCTACGAGGGGACATCCCCGCACCGTGTCTACTGAGCAATGTAACAGCAAAACTAATGGGCCTACTGAAAATGACGTACCACATGTCGGAAAAGGAGAGCATACTACAGGAATTCCCAAACTTGACGGAAGGACTAGGAAAGCTGAAAGGAAGACAAATAACGCTGCACATAAATGAAGCTGTCAGGCCAGTTGCACAACACCACCGAAGGGTACCAATCCATCTACAACCTCAGGTGGAGGAAGAAATAAAGGCCCTACTAGCACAGGACATCATTGAGCCAGCAGAAGGGCCAACGCCATGGGTGTCCCCAATAGTGGCTGTACCAAAAAAGGACACCACACAGATAAGAATTTGTGTGGATATGAGAATACCAAACACAGCCATAGAAAGAGAACGGCATCCAGGGCCACATCTGGACGACATGATAAGTTGCCTGACAGGAATGAGGAAATTCTCCAAACTAGACCTGTGCAAGGGATACCATCAATTGGAGCTGGACGAACAGTCCAGATACATAACGACATTCTCAACGCACCTAGGATTGTTTCGCTACAAAAGGCTGAGCTTTGGAATATCTTCAGCAGCAGAAATATTTCAAGAAACGATCAGGCAGATAATAAGACCGATAAGGAACAGTCTCAACTACAGCGATGACATTCTGGTCTTTGGGAAGTCAGACGGAGAACACGACACGGCACTAAGGGAAGTGTGCTCACGGCTAGTAGAGGTGGGCCTGACAGTAAATGAGAAGAAATGTGAACTGGGAAAGGAAGAATTAGTCTTTTTCGGACACATATTCTCACGGAAAGGAATGAGGCCGGACCGGAGCAAGATAGACACGCTTGCGAAAACGAGTGAACCAAAAGACGTCGCTGAAGTGCGATCCTTTCTGGGCCTTGCCAGCTACTGCGCGAAGTATATAAAAGACTTCGCAACGGTGAGCACACCATTGAGAGAACTGACAAAACAAGGACACGCATTTGAATGGACCACAGAGTGCAAAAAGGCGTTTGAAGAAATAAGAGCGTCCGTAACGGCAGTAGACCATTTGGCATATTTCGACCCGAACTTATGCACTGAACTAACAGTAGACGCCAGCCCGGTAGGTCTGGGCGCAATACTAGCACAACACAAACCTGGAAAGGATTCACCTCGACAGATAGTAGCCTACGGAAGCAAGAGTCTGTCAGATGTCGAGAGAGCATACTCTCAGCCAGAGAAGGAGAGCTTGGCAGTAGTATGGGCATGCGAACACTACCACATGTTCATATATGGAAAACCCTTCACAATAGTGACGGACCACCAAGCACTAGTGACCATATATGGCAACCCAAATGCGAAAATACCACCAAGAATAGAAAGGTGGGGAATAAGGCTGAAGGACTATAATTTCAAAATAGTGCACAAACCAGGCAAAGACCAAAACCCAGCTGACTATATGTCGCGGCACCCGCTCCCGCACCAAAAGGGTGGTACCACAATGGCAGAAGACTATCTGAACTTCATTGTGAAGCAAAACACTCCAGCGTCAATAACAAGTGAAGAATTGGAGCGAGAGACAAAAAGAGACCCAACAATGAAGGCAATAGGGGCGATAGTGAGGCTACAAAGATGGAGACATATCAATAGCAACACTGTCACAGAAGACGGGGTCGACAAAGAAGAACTGCTGGCGTTCAAAAAGATTGGCGAAGAGCTGTCTGAGACGGAGAACGGAGTCATGATGAGAGGTCCAAGGATTGTAATACCACATCGGCTGAGGAAGAGGACCGTTAAGATAGCTCATGAGTCACACAGAGGAATGGTAGCGACAAAGAAGATGTTGAGAGAAAGAGTGTGGTTCCCAGGACTGGACAGAATGGTGGAGGATGAAGTGTCACAATGCCACACCTGTCAAGTAACAGGGTCGTCTAGTAAGCCCACACCGTTGAAGATGTCGGAACTGCCCTTGGCAGTATGGACAGAACTAGCAGCAGACTTCTATGGGCCACTAGAGACTGGAAAGTACCTGCTGGTAGTGATTGACGAATTTTCAAGATTTCCAATAGTGAGGGAAGTGTCGTCGACATCGGCAGGTGCAACCCTA
The DNA here is from genome assembly GCF_964261635.1 of Lissotriton helveticus. Lineage (NCBI taxonomy): Eukaryota > Metazoa > Chordata > Amphibia > Caudata > Salamandridae > Lissotriton > Lissotriton helveticus. Next base: position 634,172,926 of record NC_136068.1, on the reverse strand, counting down.
CCTGTGTTAGACGACATATTTGCTGCCTGGGGCTCACCACAAACACTGAAAACAGACAATGGGCCTCCATTTTCAGGAGAAGAATTCCGCAGGTTCATGGACTACCTGGGAATCAAACACAGGAAAATAACTCCTCTGTGGCCACAAGCCAACGGAATGGCAGAACGGTTTATGGGGACCATCAAAAGAGCAATTCAGAGAGCAAAGTTGACACAGATCTCAATTGGGCAAGCGCTTTGTCAAGTGCTACGAGACTACAGGAACACCCCTCACAGCACCACGGGCAGATGTCCAGCAGAACTGGTGTTAGGAAGAGCAAGCAGGACAAGGCTACCACAAACAGAGGCCACAACAGACAGCAACAGAAGAGAGATTGCCGAAAGAGACAGTCAAGAGAAAAAGAAAATGAAAGAATATGCTGACAAAAAGAGAAATGCAGCTGAACACAAGCTAAAAGAAGATTTAGTAATAGTGAAACAAACACAGCAAAGGAAATCTGACAGCCCTTTTTCAAAAGATCCTCTAGTAGTGACTGGAGTAAAAGGGTCAATGGTGACTGCGATCTCAGATCATCGGAAAATAACAAGAAACAGCTCACACTTCAAGGAGCTCAAGATGGAGGAAAGGGAAAGAGCAATAACAACACCGGAAGGGGAAGAAAGAGAGCAAGGAACAAACGGAGAGGTGAAAACACACAAAGAAGAAGGCGGAGAACATGAACAGAGCGGAGAACAAAGACCAAGAAGAGAGTGCAAAAAGACAAAGAGACTGATAGAAGAAATGTAGAGACTCTCTCTCTCTCTCTCTCTCTCTCTCTCTCTCTCTCTCTCTCTCTCTCTCTTTCTCCCTCTCTCTCTCTCTCCCTCGCTCTCTCTCTTCCATAGTGTGGACAGCATACCAGGAATTTGTGCATGCAGAAAAGACTTTGTTGCGACAGGGGGGGAGATGTGATGACTATGACTGAGACAGATGCCGGACACTAGGACCCTGTGGGTCACAGGGCGGTGACCAGGTCACCAGACCACTTCCTGTGGACGGACAGGAAAAGGACAGTATCTAGCAGGACGAGGACGAGGACGGACGTGCCCAGACGGACGGACGAGATACCAAAATAAAGAAGTACCTCTGCAGCCAATCTGTGTCCTGTGTGGTTCCTGCGCGTGGCGCCCTGCCCAACACGACAATATACATGCCGGACAACAACTACCTTTAAGCAGGCTTAGCCACGGGATGCTCAAGGTTTTTTTTCCTGGTGCAGGGTGATGAAGTGGCAGCTAGGTGGCGCTGCCAGTGCTTCTCATACCATTCCCCTCAGCTGCAGTCTTCTCTGGAACCGCAGGCCGCAATGCAGGTTGAAAATGCAGGCTGGGGATCGGTTTGCAGGTGCGGCGAATTTTTATTGGTGAACCCTGTCAGGGCTTACGCTGCTCTGTGGACTGGTTTCCCCTCCCTGTTAGCAGTGTTAGCCTGGATGCCTCAGAGGGGCATGCTCTACTCCTGCTATGCTGCAACATGGTCAGGCAGCTTTCTCCATGTTTGGCTGTCACGGTAGCCTTCTATCACTCTGTGGGCCTGCTTGTCTTTCTCGGGCACAGGAGCAGGGCCGGACTGGGAACCAAAACCAGCCCTGGCAAAGTGCTCGGCTGCTTTGCCAGGGCCCCTTTTCGGCCGATTTTGTTACAGGGCCGATTTTGCAGCTATGCTGCAAAAACGGCTCTGTAACAAAAACGGCCCCCAGGGCCCAAAACCGGCCCCCACCCTTGCGGCCGACCGGGGGATTGCCCGGTGCACACAACGGCCAGTCCGGGCCTGCACAGGAGGCACAGCAGAGGCACCCCCCACATGGTCGCACCACCCGAATCCCAATAAATTCAGACACACACATTTCTGTTTTATGGAAGAATTCAGGCCGCAGTTTATTAGGCAGTTCCAACTTACAAGCGATCCTTTTACACACCATTATTTTTTGTCCGGCGAGCCTCTGTCCTTAACCCATCAGCTCTGCACTGTACCGTACATTCAGTGCAGCTCTCTTTGTCAAGGTGACCTATCTGGGGATGCAACCATTCCCTTTCACTCCAAGCAAGATTTTTGCTTCCAACCCGACCTGGTAACCTTTTACTTCTGGTTGTCACACACTCCTTGGGTAAGCGTCTGCTTCAACCCAACCGGAGGACCCTTTCGCATCCGGTGCTCACACACTCCCAGGTAACCAGCCGGTTCCCACCCGGCCGGGTGACCTTTCACTTCCGGTGCCCACACATTTCCTTCCGGGTAAGCGTTTGTTCCCACCCCCGCAAGGTGCCCACTGTCTCCCCACCCATCTCTGCGAAGGTGACCCGGTAACCGTTACCCAACTTCCTCCATGCCACAGGCTCCGCTCTCAGTTGCGTCATTAATTGTTTACTTCCGGTTTACCTGAACAAAGGGCCTTGGGGAGCTAGCCAGTGACCCCCTGGGTCCTGACTGCTCCATTTGCGGTCTGTGCCCGCTTCGCAACCTACTTTTTTGTATTCCTCTTGGATCCCTTAGTATTTTTTGGACATGTGGCTGCCCCTTTTTCCGACCCAAAGGACCTCTTGCAAGTCCGTTATGCCTCTGCGACAAATGTCCCCCCGCCCCTTTGTCCCGCTCCCCCCCTCAAAACCTTGTTCCTAAGCGGGTGGGTGGGCGGGTCTTCTCCTGACAACATTCCACGGAGAAAGAGGGCCTTGTGCCCGGTGCCCACCTTCAAATACCCCTGCCTCCCTACCACAGTCCTAACCCTAGATTTACAACTGAGTTGGCCCATCCCTATTATCTGGGGGTCCCGCTCTTTCCTAGTCACCCTTTCCTTATCTCTAACCAATCCTGTACATTGGTGTTCGGGCTCTGCTCCCCCCGGGGTGGCCTCCACTAAGACCCCCGGTCCAGCCACTATCCCCCTACCCCTGGGTAGTGGGGGGCCGAACCAAGGGGCATTATTGAGGCCGCAACAGTTTTCCATCATGCTTCGGGCCTTTTGGCTCAGGCAGGCATGGTACAGGAAGGTGCTGGAGAGGCAGGGGGACACTGGTGTAAATTCCCAGTGGGTGCGGCTTCAGTCTAGTACACCGGACCATCCTCATATGGCCAATGAGACGGCAGGCAGAGGATTGCTTGCAGACGGGGCAAGGGTTGCACTGCTGAGGCACTGCAGCTCTGCTGTCCCATTACAGGCTGTGGAAAGGCCTTCTCAAAGCTTCTGGCCTTGCCTTGACTGCGCTGCGGGCTTCTCTGCAGTCTGCGACACACACTGCTTCAGCAGGGTCACGGGGGCCTTACTGGATGTCGGTGACCCAGAGCAGTCATCTTTGTCGCTGCAGGCTCGGTGCAGGTGATCCCGCTGTAGGCTCAGTGCATGCCACCTAGGTGCAGCACTGATGTTTTCCTCCCCACATTACCCCGAACAGGACCGCCACATTAGCGGTGCTTACTATGCATGTAGCTGGGCTTGTCTTACTTGCGGGCGGGACGCCGTCCTTATCTGCAGCTATATCAGCGAGGAGACTGAGGAGAAGCAGTCTCTTTCCTCTCCTACTTTCATGGCACAGAAAGGGTTCCCCTGATCTTGGGGCGACGGGCCCGCTTCACGCGCGCAAACAGCGGTGGAAGTGGGGAATTCTATCTCCTCCTTAATTAAAGGGGTCACCTACAAGGCAGCATGGCATTGAGTCAATCGCCATGGTAGTGTTGTGGGCCCTAGGCCCATATGCTACTAAAATAATGCACACAGGGAGTATGCTAGTGAACTGGCCACGAGCACGTGCACCCAGGTCCTTTTATTTGCAGGGTCACGTCACTTGTAACACCTGTGGTGGATGGGAGTGGGGTGCACGTTGTCCTGCTTTCGAGGGAGTGTCTGGCAAACTAAGTGCCTGCTGAGACACTAGAACGTGTCCAGCACGGCACTACAGGTGAGTCAATGCAAAACATGCGTATTGGAACTTTTTTTATTCTGTAAAAAGAGATTGCCTGCAAATTGTGAGAGCTGCATCCTTGAAATGCATTGTACGTTTCAGCACTACGCATACGTAAGGAAGAAAAGCCCAATCATATGTAGAAAAGACGCTACTATGGTGTCATTTTGACAAGCTCAATTGACTGTAAAAAAAATACTCAAAATCGGCATTGAGGCGGGCATCATGACAAATTGAGAGGCGCTTAAGAAAAAACAATTGGCCATAGAAAATGATGTAATAGTAGCATCAAGGAGGCTATCTTGGAAGATGGAAAGAAGTCACAAGGGAATAGGATAACGAGATGACAACACATGTATGCTTTGTTGCAAGACTGGATTTGTAAAATATAAAGTAGCATAGCCTAGCCAAGGAATTGATGACACAGTTAACATACAAATCTAAGGTGAAAAGAAGTTCCTTGCTTGAAAATAATAATAAAAATATTAGCTTATGACTTGTAGAATAAATCGGTGATAGACACACCAGCTATTTGCTAAAGTGGGGAAACATAAGCATTTGTGTGGAGCCTATCAAAAGATCGGAGACAGGCACATTTACTTGAGGAACCTTCCATAAATCTTTGGCTGAACTATGCAGAATGTGACACCGCCACTTTTATTTTTGCCTAAGCCAAGGGAACTAGTGCCAAGATGGGAAAAGTGGAAATCGTTTTTTGTTAATTATGCCAGGGTTTGTGAGACAAACCTGAGTGCTGAAAGGAAATGGTCATTGTTGTCGTGCTGTTTAAGGACTAAGGGATACAAAGGGGATGATGGATGGAGCGTTTGAACAAATCAAACACTCACCCCCAGTCAACTGATCTGGGTTTAATCCATCACCATTCTTTAGTTCACTCAGCCACCCCAGTTCAGACATGGTTATATGCAAATCAGTCTGACCCTGTGCCTTGTGGGAACAGTCCAGCCCGAACTGCCAAGCCATGTCTTCCCTGGACCGGTAACAAGCATCCTGGGACCGGTTTCGGAATGCCAGAAACCGGTCCTCGGCTGGAATGCCAGAAACCGGTCCTCGGAAGCTTGTTTCCGGTCCAGGGAAGGCATGGCTTGGCAGTTCGGGCTGGACTGTTCCCATGAGGCACAGTGTGGTATTGGGTTCAATCAGGCCTACATACTTTGCTAAACTCTCGAACACCTTAGTATAGAAGTTGGCACGGACACTGGAAATGCAAAAGACAGGTTTATTAAGACCCCATGGGGTGGTGGTACATTCCTACAGCACCCTTCGGCAATGCAAGAAGTAGCACACCGAGTATCGGTGCACGACCTCTTTTATACAGTTTAATAGCAATAAAAAGATAGGCGTTTACAAGTTTACACATTTTAGGTACATATAAGGTCATTTTTGGAACACAGCCAGCATGTGGGAGGAGTCCAGTAGTACTGGTCAGTTTGGGATAACATTCCTAAAGAATGACCAGTTGATGTATAAGGCGCATGTGCGCTTGACCAGTACTAAAAATAGCTTGTTGCTGGGCAAAGTAGACGACCAAGGGTATCGAGAAAGGACAAAAGGGCATGCTGACCACGAGGCAGCGTGTTCATACAAATGGAAGCCAAAGGATTCAAAATGGCCCCGTATATTTTAGTCAAGTTAAGAGAAAAGATCATATAGCTGAGCTAAACGCTAATTCAGGAACTGCCAAAATACGACAGACGGCCCTTTTGGCGTTTAGCAAAAGCTACCTCATAACTGAAGTAATCAGGGTATTCATCATTAATATTGAGGGCCATTATCTTCATCATGTCATCATTAATTAGTTTCTCTTGCTTAATAATAGCTCGTTTGGACGGAATACAAGCTGTGATACATACAGAGCATAAGGTAGGACCACATTGAATACATAGACACAGGGAAAACAGTACTCCGATAATAATACATAGAATAGTTAATAGCTTCCAACCCCATGTACTAAGTAGAGTCCAGAACCAACTAGAAAAGGTCCATGTTCCATTCTCTGGGTGAATCTCAGCAGCTATTTTATGCAGCTTAGTAATAGCATCATACACGGAAGGTGAATTATCTGGCACGTACACACAGCAACTACTACCGATAATGCGGCATGCACCTCCACGATCAGCTAGTATCACGTCTAGAACCATCCTATTCTGGAGCGTTACAATTCTAGTAATCTGCAATTCTTCAGTTATGTTTCCCAAAGCAGAGGCAGTTTCATTAGCAACTGCTTCCACAACACGTGTAAGTCGTCTTATCTTTCTACTGTTTAATGCAGCTCCTACAAATGAAAATAATACTAAATTGAAATCTACATATTGCTGTAAAGAGGTATCGGTCTGGTCTACTCCATCGATATCTAATGTTCTTTTAACCCTATTTAGTACAAAATCATGATACAATACATAATCATTATGATACATAGGTGGGGCAATGAATACAGGCGGTAATACAAAAGATATGTAACAAGCTCCTAACCATCCAATTGGAAGACGATGATATCCCTTATTTCCACAAATAAAATATGTATTACGTGATGCTACGAATGCAATTCCATTTGGTGTATCAAATGTAAGCGTGATATTACATTCGCTGCGGCCTACAGGGATTGTACCTTTATTTCGAATACAAAGATCGGCTTTCGTATCAATAACAGTTATCACATGAGAGGTCGATACATTTATGAATCTTTGATTTGTAAAAATACGAGGTATAGATACATTGTCCGGACGGTATTCTTCCCATTCAAATTTAGTTCCTTCAGCTTGTGGATAGCCATCTTTGTCATTGAAGCATATTTTATTTAACCGAAAAAGTAGTCCACCTTTCGTTGGCCATCGTAAAGTGAAAAGAAGAGTGTACCAAGCATTGCAGGAACCATTATGAGAAAACGGGAGAGGAATGAATGGAGTTCCTCCCCTTTTCTGATGTCCAGGCAACATTCCACATACCCAACAATTGGACATGTTGGTCATGTTATGAGTGTGATCGGGGCGTGGCTTGAGCGCCGACTGTGATGGCGGCGTGAGCCCGGAGCTCCGTCCAGGATCCCTTATTTCTCCTGTTTATCCCTGCACCGGAGCTGGCGAAACGACCGGAACGATCGCCCCCCGCACCAGACTTGCAGAGGCGAACGTTGCGGGACCGGCGGAGGTCCTGCGGCGGTGGGGAAAGCCTGCGCGGAGCTCCCGTGGGATAGCGACCCAGCGCCTAAGATGGCGGCGGCGGCACCCAGGGCTGCTGTGACGGAGGTTGGTGGAGCTGCCTGGCGGTGGTGAGCGAGGAGTGGCTGCCGGCGGGCGCCCAGCGGGACAGCGACCTGACCGCACAGGAGGGGCCGACGACGCCCGCGCTGAGGGGAGCGCTCGGCGGATAGACGGCTGGTGGGTTGGTGGCCCTTCCCCCACCGCTGCGCAGAACAAAGGAGCGGGCTGCCCTGCGACGACGGGGCTATCGCTGGCGCTTCTTGAGGGGAGGAGGAGGCGGTCACCCCGGAGGCTGCCGGGTGTCGGCGAGGTGCAGTGGGCCCCCGAGCTGAGGTGGAGCGGCTGCTTGGTGGGGGACCCCGGGCCGTGCCCGACCATTGACTGGGCCTGAGAGGTCAGCGGAGGGGCTGCATACACGAAGTGGGGCGGCGCTGCCTGGGGATCACGCCAGCGCTTCGGGGGCATGGCCAGAGGGGACGACGGAGGCCGCTGCATCACGCAGCTGGGGGCTCTCGCAGGGCCTGAACCGGAGAGCTGCGCTGGGGGACCCACGGAGGTGACGGACTCGAGGGCCCTCTCTTTTCCAACTTTGGGCCTCCGGCGTCAGCTGGCAACGGGGCGCCGAGTGGCGGAGAGCCGCCCACATACACGAGGGCGCAGTGGGATGCGTCCCTGCACTACAGTATAGCTGGGGCCTGCAGGATACACAGGGATGAGTTGATCCCGGAGAAGCACGTGGACACTGCTCATCATTTGTAACTGGTGTGTGCTCCCTGACGCCGGGCGACCCTCAGTGGAGTGGAGGGCGCCTGCTCCAGACGTGGGCGCTGTGCTCGCATAGGACGATAGCCCGGCCTACGGCTTTGGGACTGAGGCGGAACAATTCACCCACGAGTGCTGTGACGAACGTTTGTGGGTTCTCTCAGATGGCGGATGTGGATGGCAACATGGCGGCTGGACGGAGTCAGAGCATGACGGCTGGGCCGGACGGGGCTGACGCTCAGCAGGAATGCCCGGATGCATCGGCGCAGGAACGCAGGTTGAACGCTCGCCTAGATAGTATATTGGAGGCGATTACAGCGACCAAAGAGTCCTTTCACCAGGACATAGGGCAGGTGGCTACGGGGCTGGGCCTCCTGAGGGCGGATCACGCCAAACTATCTGATCGGGTGAAAGACACTGAATCGCTTCTTCAGGAGCTTAAGCCTGCGGTGGTCACCGCGGAACATAAACTTTCTGATATCCTGGCCCGACTGGCGACGCTGGAGAAACGAGCAGAGGATTCCGAAAGTCGCAACCGCCGGAACAACGTCAGGGTGGTGGGCCTGCCGGAAAAAATCGAAGGGGACGATGCTGTGAGGTATATGGAGGACTGGTTCAGGTCCACGGTTGCTCCTGAAGGCTTGTCCCCGTTCTTTTCCATTGAGAGGGTGCATAGGGTCCCGTCTCGTCCTCCCATGCAGGGCCGTCCCCCCCGACCAATGATAGCCAGGCTTCTGCATTTCAGGGACAGGGACCTGTTGATACAGAGGGCGAGATCGGCGGGACCCTTCCAGGTGGACAATAGCCGAGTAACAATCTTCCCGGACTACACCCAGGAAGTTCAGAGGAATAGAGCGACCTTCCTTGCGGTCAAGAAAGAGCTCAGAGAGGAGGGTATTCAATATTCGCTGCTCTTTCCGGCCCGGCTGAGAGTGATACTGGATGGACAGACCCATTTTTTCCACTCCCCTGATGAGGCCTGGTCGTGGCTAGAAATGTATAGGGCGGGAACTGACCGCCAGCACAAGGATGGGAAGGAGAAGGAGAGGCCGACTCAGATCCGAAAGTCTCAACGGATCCGCAAACGCGACAGGCTAAAGCAGGCGATGAAGGAAGAAGCGTTGGCAGCGGAACGGAGGGGAGCGTTGGCTGCCACGGCGACGATAACGGGCTCGCAGCACAGGGAGTTGGAGGAGGACTCGGAATCGGACAGCGGAGGCCGCAAATCAGGTGGAGAACTTTCTGAAGCGGACAGCTCTGTGGGACCGTCGGTCACGCCGCAAACGGCGGATGGGCTGTTTAGCATATAAATGTGGGGGTGCGATGGTGGCTCTTCAATGGTGAACGTTTATCCAGTTGGTCAGCGTTTCGCAGGTACTCTGTTGTAATTTCACATGGGATCTTGGGCATGGGGTGTGGGTTGGCCCGCCGCGGGTTGGTGTCGAGTTACCCCCCTATTGCCCTTACGGCTCCTGTGGCGTCTGCCACAGATTAGTGTGATGTGTGTATTGTTGTGGGTTTGGATGGAGGCTGAAGCGACGTTGTTAGGTCCTGTCCTGGGGAGTGGGGTTGGGGAAGTTTATTGGGGTGTTGGGGGGGGTGGGTGTGGCTGCAATGATGTGATGGGTTGGTTGGTACAAGTGAAGAGGAGCAGGGACAGCAGCGATGGGGTCATTACCTGATGTGAAGTGCATAACATGGAATGTTCGGGGTCTCAGAACAATGTCTAAGAGATACAAGGTGCATGCTTATCTAGTGAGACGGGGTGTTCAAATTGCCATGCTACAGGAAACTCACTTAACCAAACTCGAATGTGATGCATTGCAGAAAAGGTGGCGTGGCCAAGTGTTTGGAACCTCTTATTCGGCGTTTGCGAGGGGGGTGCTGATATGGGTCAGGGCGGGAGTCCCATTCCAGGTCACGGATCGGGTGGTGGACCCCGGAGGTCGATATGTGGCAGTGAGGGGGAGGCTGCATGGTTCTGAGGTGGTATTGTGTAGTGTTTATGCCCCTAATGTTGACCAGGCCCGATATTTTGATGTCCTCTTGGGCTCCTTGGCCCACTTTCTGGCGAGCCCCGTTATCCTGGGGGGGGGACTTTAACTCAATCACAGATATAGTGTGGGATAGGTCCCATCCGCCGTTGGCGGAATCCCCGGTACGTAAGCTGTCGGAACGTAGGAGGGACTGGCAGGACAGGTGGGGTTTGCTGGATGTGTGGAGGATGCAACATCCTACTGATAGAGATTATTCCTTTCATTCGGCGCTGCACGCTCTACATGTCCGAATTGATTCTATATTGTGTAGCGCCCCCGTGGCAGCCATGGTGGTCCATACTGAGTATCTTGCTAGGACCATTTCGGACCATAACCCCCTGTTGATGGCGATCAGATGGCAGAGGACGAGATCTGAGATCCCTACCTGGAGGCTACGGCCGGACACTTTAGAGGACCTGGTGTTTGGGGAAACGGTTAGACAGGGATTAACGCTGTATTTTGATGAGAATGAGGGCTCGACTGCGACGAGATCGCTGGAGTGGGACGCAATGAAGGTGGTGGTGCGAGGTGTGTGCATGGGTAGCTTCTCGAATGTACGGACGTCCGTCCTGGCGGATTTGGGAAAAGCGGAATGTGTGTTGAGAGACATTGAGAGGAATAGGCCGGAACGACCGGATTTGCAAGAAAGACTGATGGAAGCGAAGGAAGTGGTGGCAAGGGAAACAGAGAGATTGAGATGTTATGATTATAAGCTATACCTCGTAAAGGTCCATGCGGAGCGGGATAAGGTGGGCACGTTGTTGGCAAGGATTGCTGACCCAGTGCCGAGGAGCGGCCCGATTATGTGCATCAGAACCGAAACGGGGGAGGTGGTCCACTCGCCGACGGCCATTTTGAAGCGTTTTCAGCGGCATTACACGGGCCTGTATGATACGCGGTTGGAGGCGGGCCCCTCGGATATAAGTGATTATTTACGCGAGATACAGCTCCCAGTGCTAGACGAGGAGCCGGCGAAGGATCTGGGGGGTCCGATCACTCTTATGGAGATTCGAGGGGCTATTAAACAGATGGCCAGGAACAAGACGCCGGGGGTGGATGGACTGCCTGTTGAGTTTTATGCAAAATACGTGGAGGTGCTGGCGCCCAGATTGTTAGCGGTGTACTCGGAGGCGATGACACTGGGGCGCCTTCCCGTTTCCATGAGAGAGGCGCTGGTAGTCCCGCTTCTGAAACCGGGTAAGGATGCACTGGAGGTGACGTCATACAGGCCCCTGTCTATGCTGACGGTAGACTACAAAATCTTGAGTCGCGTATTGGCTACCAGACTGCTCCCGCATATGACCATGTTGGTACACGGCGATCAGGCTGGGTTTATCCCTACTAGGAACACCGCCACTAACACTCGCAGGTTGATCGGTATAATGCAGGATGCCTTGGGCTCGGACGGCGAGTTGGCTGTTCTGTCAGTGGATATCGAGAAAGCCTTTGACAGCCTTGAGTGGTGTTATCTGGATACGGTGCTGGAGAGGTTCGGACTCGGTGACGGGTTTGTGCGCTGGACGAAAGTACTATATTCGTCGGCCACGGCCAGGGTGCGAGTGGGGCCACTTATATCATCTGCTTATCCGGTGCGTAGGGGAACTAGGCAGGGCTGCTCGCTCTCTCCCCTTCTGTTCGCTCTTGCGATGGAGCCGCTGGCGGCACGGGCCAGGGCGGGGGAATCCTTTCTGGGAGTCCGCTGCGGAGAGATTACTCACTACATTTCCTTATATGCCGACGACCTGTTGCTGTATTTGGAGGACACGGAGGTGGCCTTGCGTGGGGCCATGGGGCTGCTCTCCTCCTTTGGCGAAGTGTCAGGGCTAAACGTGAACTGGGATAAGACCTGTGTTTTCCCGCTGCGAGCAGATGCTCAGCGCCCTGCTCTTGCGACGAACGTGGTGTGGGAAGACAGGTGCTTTACATACCTGGGAGATCGGATCTACCATGATGCGGTGAGCCTACTGGAGGGTAATGTGGGGCGGTGTATCAGGGGATTGCGTGGCTGCATGTCCTTCTGGGCTACTCTCCCTTTGTCAGTGCAAGGACGGGTAGCACTGTTGAAAATGGTGGCGCTCCCTCGACTGTTGTATTATTTCAGGACCCTGCCTGTCTGGATCCCGCAGCGGGTTTTTAAAGATCTGCGATCGATGATTATTGAGTTCCTGTGGGGGCTTGGCAGACGCAGGGTGGCGTTGCACACCATGATTCGGCCCAAACTTGAGGGGGGGATGGCAGTGCCAGATTTTGAATTATATTATCTGGCGGCCCAACTCCAGATTCTGACGCAGAATGTGGCTAGGGAGTTTAGGGGTCCTGACCAGGTCCGGGGGATGGGTATCCAGAGACACGTCCTCTCCTACATTGTTATGCAGCAGCGGTTGGCGTTACGGGGGCTTACCTTAGAAGAAAAAACCCTCCGACTCTGTTGGAATAGGAGCCTGAGGCGAGCACGAGCAGTGCGACCGTATGCCCCGGAGATTCCCATGGGGATGCTGACGGCTCTACCGCATGGGGGAGATTGGTCTCCGCTGGCGGCATGGGAAGAGCTGGGGCTACAGATGGTGGGCGATCTGTTTGTGGAGGGGGTGTTGGCCCCGTTCGCGGTGCTCCGGGAGCGGTTTGGTCTCCCGGATGGGGATTATCTCCTGCACGCGGCGGTAACTGCGGCAATACGGAAGCACTGGAGGGGGGGACTGACGGAGCCGAGCACGACCATGGCCTGCCAGTATGTGGTGATGGCCGCGGGTACAATCAAGGCGGTGACCTGTCTCCAATCGCGGATGTTGAACGATGGGCTAGAACCGCTCACGGCGCTGAAAGCTAAATGGGAGGACAGTGTGGGCAAGCCTATTCCGGACACTGAGTGGGGCCACATTCTGGCTCGGACGTGGAAGGGTAGCAGGAATGCCCGGTTCCAACAAATTCATTTCTTCCTCTTGCACAGAGCGTATCTGACTCCGGGGAAACTCCACCGGCACTTTAAGGTGCGAGACGCGGCATGCCCGAGGTGCCTAGCCAGTGAGGTTGAACTGGACCACATGGTGTGGGGTTGCCCGAAGCTGGGTACATATTAGACCGAAGTGGGCGCCCTTCTGAATGCGGTTACAGATAGGGAAGTGGACTTTGACATGGCAGCTTGCCTCCTAATATGGTTTCCCCACACAGCAAAAACGAAAGTCACGAGCAAGTTCATTGATTTGGGGCTTATGTTAGCGCAGAGGGAGATCACCTGGCGTTGGAAAGCTAAGGAAGGCCCGGCTGTGGGACGTTGGACGAATGAGTTGTTGAAGTGGTCGAGGTGTGAGAGTGTATTGAGACTGCGGCAGGCCACGAAACTGGGGAAGGAGAAGGGTTTGGAGGCGGCTAGAGCTTGGGAAACGATTGTGCAGGCTCTGTGTGATCACTTAACGGTAGATACGGAGGAGAGACTCTCGGAGGCTGAGTTCCAGGAAACTAGTAGCACGAACATCTGATTATTTTTGACGACGCACTGTCATGTCCAACGCACATCATCACCACCCACATCAGCAGCAGTTGGAGGGAGGGGGGGGATAGAGGAGTACGTAGACTGCCCTGTTAGAGCGGAAAAGTGGATGGCGCAGACTATTCACCGGGCGGGTTGTCCTGTTGCAATAGGAGCGGGTTAGGCTCTGTGGACCTACTGAGCTTGAGTGTTGTTAGTGTGGTGGGTACGGCCCTTCTAGGGGGTATTTGGGGGGGGGGAGTTGTTGTTGAGGGTACAGAAAATGCGGAATCAGGATTGTGTTGTTGACCAGACGTCCCTGTGTACCAGGTTGGGAGACCTCTCTTGCACATTGATTTAACGCCGCCCTGCCTCCGGGATGTGGGCTGATGGGCTGTGTACTACTTGGGACAAATGTGGCATCTTGTATGAGGACGGGGCTGATGGTTGACATTCCCAATGTTTTGTCTGTAATTCTGCAATAAAAACATACTTTCCCCAAAAAAAATTTATGAGTGTGATGCAAAATCTGAATGAAACTGTTATTCAAATAAGTCTGTCTATGTCTCTCTTCATGATAAGGCAAAGTAAAATGGAAATGCTCAGATGGGCTTGGAGTGGTAGGCAGTAAATGTTCTCGTGCAGGAAACAATTGTTCTATAGTCCAAGCTATTACTGCTATTACCACTATAGTCAAAGCAAACAGTACAGCACCAAAGATTCTCCCCTTTCTTGTCGGAGGAGGTGCCATAGTTCACGAAACAAAATTCTTCAGAAGCAAAACTAAAAAATAAAAAGGTAGTTCTGGACTGAGGCTGCCGTTGGTTTTTTCTCCGAGATTCAAGACGGGTGTCGCTACACTGGACAGAACTGATCCCCCCCCTTGATATTCCCGGCTTCCGTTTCACAAACCTCAGAACGGTAACTAACCAGTTTCAAAAATGCTAGAAAAATTATTTCCTAGGACGTAGATTGTACTTCACTCCATCAGAAACAGTGTGGTCCGAGAAGGCTCCCTCCAGTTCGTTAACAGCTGGGCTTTTTTCTGCATCCAGAATATCTCTGTAGTCAGATAACACCACAGGGCTCACCAGGTCCGGAGAGACACGTCGGCAGTGCGTCGAATGTATCCACCGCTTCTTGTTCGTGACGCGCACAGCCGTCCGTGTTGCTAGCAGCACTTGTTCTGGGCCACGCCACCTCGGTTCCAGGCTGCTTGTTCTCTCAAATACCTTAATCATAACATGGTCACCAGGACGGAGATCGTGAGCCTCTCCAGTGGAGTTATCGGGAAGCGCTTCTCGAACCTGTTGATGAATAGAAAGTAAATCATTTGTTAATCGTGCCAAATAATCGTTCATCATTATACAAGGCACATCAAGGAATCAAACGAGGCTTAGGAACTCCCCAAATATTCATCGGCCTTCCAAACACCACTTCATAGGGTGTGAGGCCAGATCGGGAATGTGGCACTGATCGAATAGACAGCAATGCCAAAGGCAAAGCGTCCGGCCATTTCAAAGATGTGGATGCCACGATCTTTGCTAGCTTCAGCTTCAGAGTTGCATTATACCTTTCTACCAAACCTGCTGATTGTGGGTGAAAGACAGCATGGAATCTTTGCTTGATTCCCAATCCTTTCAGGACGTACTCCACTACTTTCCCAATGAAATGAGGACCATTATCATTCCACATAAACTTACAAACACCGTAGCGCGGGAAGTACTCTTTGAGTAACACCTTAGCTGTTTTCAATGCTGTATTATCTTTCGTGGGGTAAGCCTCAATCCATTTGCTGAAGGCACACACCATCACTAAGATATACTTGAGGTTATTACAGCGTTCCAGCTGGATGTAATCCATTTGCAGTACTTCGAATGGTGCAGTAGGTGGAACAAACCCTCCTTTGGGAGTATAAGTCCCTTGTCCAGGATTGTGCTGTAAACATATCAGACAGGTCTGAACCACTCTCTTGGCCGTACTAGCAATCTCATGATTTTCCCAAACCCGTGTAAGCAATTTAGTAATTGCAAGAGCTCCAACATGTGCCAGCCCATGTGTCATTTGAACCATTGTTTGTAAATAGGCCGTAGGTAATTTCCATCTTTCCATATGTTTACTACGCCAACAACCCTCATCATCCAGCACTCCTTCAGTGGCCCATCTCACAAGTTCTGCTTCAGATGCTGATCTCTGTATGTCTAATATTTCTTCTCTAGCATCGTGCCATCGCTCAGCTTGTGATTTCACCACATACATGGGAGAGTTATTTTGTAGCATAGCAGTCTCTCTCGCAATGCGATTTGCAAAAGCATTTCCTTGTCCTATTTTATCTGTCACCTTTTTGTGTGCACTGCATTTCACTATCGCTACCTTCTCTGGACATAATAGTGCATTCAGGAGATCACGTACCAATTCTCCATGCATGATATGCACTCCATGTGAAGTCAAGAACCCTCGTTCTTTCCAGAGTAGGCCAAAATCATGCACTACTCCAAAAGCGTAGCGACTATCCATGTAGATGTTCACACATAGTCCAGCACTTAACTCACATGCTTTCGTTAAGGCTATCAATTCTGCTGCTTGGGCCGATTTCTGGGGTATTCGTGCTGTTTCTACCACTGTTTTAAGTGTCGTGATCGCATAGGCTGCAGAAGTTGTTCCATCTGGTAATTTCACACATGATCCATCAACCCACAGTTCCCCATCTACATCTGGAAATGGTGTATCCTGTAAATCGATACGACCCTTTGTCTGTTCCTCAGTCAGAAAAACACAGTCATGTTGTTCTTCCTTCTGGGTCTCAGCAACAGGATAGGGCAATAAAGTAGCGGGGTTCAGTGTAGCACATCGTCTTAGTGTGATATGTGGCGCCAACAACGTCAGCTCATATCCTGTTAGGCGTGCACTAGTTAGATGCTGTGTTTTCGTTTGATTCAACAAAGCATCTACCGCATGGGGGACTAACACCAACAATTTGTGTGACAAAACTATCCCCTCACTTTGCCGTATAGCTACTGCTGTCGCTGCAACTGCTCGAAAACATCCAGGCAATCCTCGAGCCACAGGGTCGAGTACCGCCGAGAAGTATGCACAGGGTCTCTGTTTGTCTCCGTGCATCTGCACTAAGACTGATAATGCGCACCCATCTTTCTCATGTACGTACAATGTAAAAATCTTCATGTAATCTGGTGTACCTAACACTGGTGCAGAACAAAGAGCTTGCCTCAATTGCTCAAAAGCATTCTGACATTCATCTGTCCATTCAATGGGAATCGGTGTATCTTTGGACAACAATGCTAGCAATGGTTTAGCAATGTGAGAAAATCCCAATATCCATTGCCTACAAAAAGACGTCAGACCTATGAAGGCACGAACATCTTTCTGAGTACGGGGGACTGGTGTGTCTAAAACTGCTTGAATTCGGTCTGGTGTTAATGCACGGCCCTCCTTAGACAAAAGATGACCGAGGTAGGTCACCTTAGGTCTACAGTATTGTAACTTTTTCTTCGAAACCTTATGATTGTTTTTAGCAAGGAAGGAAAGCAAAGAAAAAGTACTCTCCTCACATTGTTCCTGTGTGTCTGCTGCGAGTAAAATGTCATCCACGTACTGAATAAGAGCCACCCCAGCCTGTAATTCAAAAGAATCAAGCTGTCTTTTTAAAGCCTGACTATAAATGCTAGGACTTTCTGTATAACCTTGAGGAACTCGACAGAATCTATGCGATTTGTTATTTAATGTAAAACCAAAAAGATATCGACTGTCAGGATGTACAGGAATCGAGAAAAATGCATTTTTTAAGTCGATAACTGTAAAAGTAGTTGCCGTCGGTGGAACCAACGTAAACAACGTGGTGATGTCAGATACCACCAGGTACTGAGGCACTACTATCTTGTTAATTTCCCTCAAATCGATAATAAAACGATAAACCTTAGTATCTGTATCTCTCTTAAGAATCGGAAGAATTGGGCTGTTACAAACATTATAGGAAACTTCCTCAACCACCCCTGCCGTAATCAAATCATTTACAATGTGTATCAATGCAATTTCGCCCTCCCTAGATATCTTGTATTGTGGGACACGGGGCAGAGATACGCCCTCCTTTACAGTAATACGCACTGGAGGAATAATCATCTGTCCTACATCAGTATCAGAAGTGGCCCACAACGTTTTTGGCAGGGAGGCTAATACTCCCGATTCTTGGAGAAGACACACTCGCTCAATTTCTGGATAATTTTCATTTAACACGACCCGTACTCCTTCCGGAGCACAACGAATAGTAGCTCGAAAATGTTTTAACATATCGAGCCCCATAATGTTATCTGGTGTGTTTGGGGACAGCAAAAATGGACATGGTGCAGCAAATTTATCAACATAAAATGTAACAGGTTGAGACAATGGGCTAGGAGTAGGTGTTCCATCGAACCCTATAGCTGTAATTACCTCGCCAGACAGGGGAGCCCTTGGAACCAAGTGTTTGGACAAAGCGCTACGAGTAGCTCCTGTATCTACCAGAAACTGATCAGTAGAACCCAAGACATGTGCTTCTATATATGGGCCCCTTTGATCAACTGGTACTTCAACCGATTCCACACCCCATCCTACGCAACCCTATGCATGACGCTCGTCACGTGACTCAGGCGAGTCACTCTCATTTATCTGGTATTGATTTCGTCGATCAAACGTGTTATAATCTGTCTGTCCACGACCCCTCACTTCACTCCTTCCACGGTCATTCGCTCCACCTCTCGATCCCCCATAATTATTCCTAGACCTTCCACTTCCTCGACCACGCTGACTACGCTGTTCTCTCAGCACCGGACAATCTGAAACCCAGTGTCCAAACTGTTTGCAGTATGCACACTGATCCTCAGAGATGTCGGAACGGGGAGGAGGCGCATTATTATACGATCCTCGTCTACCCCTATCATTCCCCCTCGTAGCCTGGACCTGAGCCAACATTACCTTAGTCTTCAAATCCTTCACTTTCTTATCACTACTTTCCTTTGCCTCCAATTCCTGTCGTTCATAGTATTGAGCCATAGTCAATAAAGAAGCAGGGGTTGCCGTGGTCCATGAACTTTCACTCGCCTTTAATCGTTTTGCAATCTCCGGTAGGAGATTAGCCACATACTTATCAACAAATAAATGCCTGCCTGTATCTTCTGTTAATGATTGGCCACTGTAATCATGAAACGCTTCCTCAAAACGAGAAAAGAAATCAGAGACCGATTCATCTATCTTCTGTTTACAAGAGGCCAACATGGTCCAATCAATTTTCTTAGCGGGAACAAGCGTTTTTAATTTGTTTAGTATAGCCCCTGGGAGTTCCAATATTAATTGACAAGGCTTACATGCTGGTTCCCTGTCTAAATCAGCTTGAGCTATATCCTTCCAACTTGCCCCAAGAACCGTTTGGTCATCAAACTTACGAATCGCTCTCCACATATCAGGGGGCAATATCAGCCCAAAAAACAGATCAATATCAACTAGTGTCATAATACACGAAGAAATTGCACTTTCAACACTTTCATAGAAAGCCGCTGGATTTTTACGGGGATCAGGCAGAGCATTCTTAAGCGCCATAACATCTGCTCTATTCCAAGGCGTATAAACCCAATTATATATAAAATAACCCTTCGCGTCTTTAGACGTTTTATCGTCATCTGTGCCATCCCCTTTATGAGGGACATACAAAGGCGCAGCTTCCCGCATAGGTCTAAAATTAATCGCGGCGTTCTTATCTGTTCCAAAGATAGAGCATTCTTTGGATATTTCCGTCGATCCAGACGTAGGTGAACCCGATGTCTTTTCCAACTCCCGTAGCCGCGACGCCTCATTCCGTAGCTGAACCAAACGCTTGAAAAACTCATCCGCATCTGAAAGAATAAAGAGACCTTTACGAAAGTTATCACGACCCTTCGAGATATCCTTAGGTTCTAACTCAGAAGAATACTTTCTAAATCGGTCAACAACCTCATCTCCAAAATGATCTAAGAAATACAATCGCTCCTTATCAGACCACTGTTCCATATGCTTACTAATCTCAGAAACAGTTATAGTATTAACATTTAGTTTTCGTGCAAGCGAACGTAATTCCGCAGTTCGATCCGAAGATAACCTAGTACGCTGTGTATTCGGATCTTCCTCATCCGATTCCTCATTCGGAGCTGTAGGTGCAACATACGGAGGCGGGCAACGATCTAATAACGAAAAATCATCTATTTCATTAGTAAGGACCGGATAAAGAGTACGTCGGATAGGGAATTGCCCATTAATCTGCAAATTACGTTCTCGAGTCTCCCTCTCTTTCTGTTCCTGTAACTCCTTCTCCTGTAGCTGTAAAGCTTTGTCACGCGCAGCCCATCGCTGCACCTTCTCCGCCAAGGCTTCCTCACGCTTCAATCGTTCACGTACCTCTTTCTCCCACATACGCACACAATCAAACATATCCTGCCTAGACCTACGCTGAAACAAACACGGCTCCACATATTGCACCTTTCGTAAATCAAATGACCCATGTAGTGACCATTGCAATTCATGATCGGCTTTGGTATACTTATGCCACAATGAACTATACATTATTGGCGGAATGCCAAATTTTACATACATCTCTCGATTTGGAGTCCCCTCTGGGGGAGCCGGCTGTGATTTATTTAATCGATAACTGGTACCATTTCCAAGGCAGCACATCCCTCGGAGTGTGCTGAAAACAGGCATGTCAAAAATATCACGAAAACGTGATACTACATAAAATGGCACTTAATATACTTTATACACGGTGTGCCGCTCAAACAAAAAGCAAAATCAGAGAAATATCCCTACATGCCTGCCTAGGTGAGGTGCACTCCACATATACGTCAAATTCATAGGTCCAAACGTTAGCTAACTCAAACAAATTCAAATTCAAATTCAAAAAGCCACAGTAAGTGTCAGTAGACTACCTTACCAATCATAAGCTTACCAAGTACCTTCAAACGTCCAAGGTCCAACTGCCAAGTTCTTTAGTCGAATCAGCCAAACGGCACTACACGACAATCCAAGATCAGAATCTCAGTCGAGGACCGGCGCCACCTGGAAGGTCGGATCAGAAGGAAGGAAGAAACACCGTGGGTGCCAAGACTCGGGTCACTCAAAGGCAGCGATCGCTTCCATGGCGAGTTTCCAATCCTTCGTCACGACCTCTCCTTCGGGCATCCGAGTCGCCGATGAGTCCCTTCGTGGTCGCCAATTGTGGTATTGGGTTCAATCAGGCCTACATACTTTGCTAAACTCTCGAACACCTTAGTATAGAAGTTGGCACGGACACTGGAAAATGCAAAAGACAGGTTTATTAAGACCCCATGGGGTGGTGGTACATTCCTACAGCACCCTTCGGCAATGCAAGAAGTAGCACACCGAGTATCGGTGCACGACCTCTTTTATACAGTTTAATAGCAATAAAAAGATAGGCGTTTACAAGTTTACACATTTTAGGTACATATAAGGTCATTTTTGGAACACAGCCAGCATGTGGGAGGAGTCCAGTAGTACTGGTCAGTTTGGGATAACATTCCTAAAGAATGACCAGTTGATGTATAATGCGCATGTGCGCTTGACCAGTACTAAAAATAGCTTGTTGCTGGGCAAAGTAGACGACCAAGGGTATCGAGAAAGGACAAAAGGGCATGCTGACCACGAGGCAGCGTGTTCATACAAATGGAAGCCAAAGGATTCAAAATGGCCCCCGTATATTTTAGTCAAGTTAAGAGAAAAGATCATATAGCTGAGCTAAACGCTAATTCAGGAACTGCCAAAATACGACAACAGGGTCAGACTGATTTGCATATAGCGATGTCTGAACTGGGGTGGCAGAGTGGGCCAAAGAACGGTGATGGATCAAACCCAGATCTTTTGACTGGGTGTGAGTGTTTGATTGGTTCTGATGCTCCGTCCATCACCACCCCCTTTTGTACCGCTTTTGGCCGCCATAAGTGTGGCAGGGTATGCTCAGACGTGAGTCCCTTGCTCACTTTGCCACTGGATTCAAGCAAGCCGGGCTGAAGACGGCTGGAATGCCAGAAACCGGTCCTCGGAAGCTTGTTTCCGGTCCAGGGAAGGCATGGCTTGGCAGTTCGGGCTGGACTGTTCCCATGAGGCACAGGGTCAGACTGATTTGCATATAGCGATGTCTGAACTGGGGTGGCAGAGTGGGCTAAAGAACGGTGATGGATCATACCCAGATCTTTTGACTGGGTGTGAGTGTTTGATTGGTTCTGATGCTCCGTCCATCACCACCCCCTTTTGTACCGCTTTTGGCCGCCATAAGTGTGGCAGGGTATGCTCAGACGTGAGTCCCTTGCTCACTTTGCCACTGGATTCAAGCAAGCCGGGCTGAAGACGGCTGGAATGCCAGAAACCGGTCCTCGGAAGCTTGTTTCCGGTCCAGGGAAGGCATGGCTTGGCAGTTCGGGCTGGACTGTTCCCATGAGGCACAGGGTCAGACTGATTTGCATATAGCGATGTCTGAACTGGGGTGGTAGAGTGGGCTAAAGAACGGTGATGGATCAAACCCAGATCCTTTGACTTGGTGTGAGTGTTTGATTGGTTCTGATGCTCCGTCCATCACCACCCCCTTTTGTACCGCTTTTGGCCGCCATAGGTGGGGCAGGGTATGCTCAGACGTGAGTCCCTTGCTCACTTTGCCACTGGATTCAAGCAAGCCGGGCTGAAGACGGCTGGAATGCCAGAAACCGGTCCTCGGAAGCTTGTTTCCGGTCCAGGGAAGGCATGGCTTGGCAGTTCGGGCTGGACTGTTCCCATGAGGCACAGGGTCAGACTGATTTGCATATAGCGATGTCTGCACTGGGGTGGTAGAGTGGGCTAAAGAACGGTGATGGATCAAACCCAGATCTTTTGACTGGGTGTGAGTGTTTGATTGGTTCTGATGCTCCGTCCATCACCACCCCCTTTTGTACCGCTTTTGGCCGCCATAAGTGTGGCAGGGTATGCTCAGACGTGAGTCCCTTGCTCACTTTGCCACTGGATTCAAGCAAGCCGGGCTGAAGACGGCTGGAATGCCAGAAACCGGTCCTCGGAAGCTTGTTTCCGGTCCAGGGAAGGCATGGCTTGGCAGTTCGGGCTGGACTGTTCCCATGAGGCACAGGGTCAGACTGATTTGCATATAGCGATGTCTGAACTGGGGTGGCAGAGTGGGCTAAAGAACGGTGATGGATCAAACCCAGATCTTTTGACTGGGTGTGAGTGTTTGATTGGTTCTGATGCTCCGTCCATCACCACCCCCTTTTGTACCGCTTTTGGCCGCCATAAGTGTGGCAGGGTATGCTCAGACGTGAGTCCCTTGCTCACTTTGCCACTGGATTCAAGCAAGCCGGGCTGAAGACGGCTGGAATGCCAGAAACCGGTCCTCGGAAGCTTGTTTCCGGTCCAGGGAAGGCATGGCTTGGCAGTTCGGGCTGGACTGTTCCCATGAGGCACAGGGTCAGACTGATTTGCATATAGCGATGTCTGCACTGGGGTGGCAGAGTGGGCTAAAGAACGGTGATGGATCAAACCCAGATCTTTTGACTGGGTGTGAGTGTTTGATTGGTTCTGATACTCCGTCCATCACCACCCCCTTTTGTACCGCTTTTGGCCGCCATAAGTGTGGCAGGGTATGCTCAGACGTGAGTCCCTTGCTCACTTTGCCACTGGATTCAAGCAAGCCGGGCTGAAGACGGCTGGAATGCCAGAAACCGGTCCTCGGAAGCTTGTTTCCGGTCCAGGGAAGGCCTGGCTTGGCAGTTCGGGCTGGACTGTTCCCATGAGGCACAGGGTCAGACTGATTTGCATATAGCGATGTCTGAACTGGGGTGGCAGAGTGGGCTAAAGAACGGTGATGGATCAAACCCAGATCTTTTGACTGGGTGTGAGTGTTTGATTGGTTCTGATGCTCCGTCCATCACCACCCCCTTTTGTACCGCTTTTGGCCGCCATAAGTGTGGCAGGGTATGCTCAGACGTGAGTCCCTTGCTCACTTTGCCACTGGATTCAAGCAAGCCGGGCTGAAGACGGCTGGAATGCCAGAAACCGGTCCTCGGAAGCTTGTTTCCGGTCCAGGGAAGGCATGGCTTGGCAGTTCGGGCTGGACTGTTCCCATGAGGCACAGGGTCAGACTGATTTGCATATAGCGATGTCTGAACTGGGGTGGCAGAGTGGGCTAAAGAACGGTGATGGATCAAACCCAGATCTTTTGACTGGGTGTGAGTGTTTGATTGGTTCTGATGCTCCGTCCATCACCACCCCCTTTTGTACCGTTTAAGGACTGAGGGCCAAGAAGTATGAGAGAAATTCCTGAGCCGAATCAAGAAGAAATTAATCTGAACTTATTAAAGTGCTTTTGGCCCATAGTACAAACCATAGCTGCATTTAACACATACAATTGTAAACAAAAAAGAAAAAGAAAAATGCATTTAAAAAAAACAAAGAAAAATGCAATATACTCTAAGATCAGAACCAAATATGACAGACCCAAGAAGTCCAAGAACATATAACAGTAGCTCTTTGAGGCAACTCACAAAGCGATAATAAACAGGATAGACACTGAAAGTTTTCTTGTTAAGCGTTCTGGAGTTTTGTACAGATGTCTCAACTGAGCCTCAAGTATAGACCTGTTTTTTCGTCGCATGTTCAGCAAGGTCATCTAACAAGAAGAATACTTGTTCAGATTTATTTCCAGGTTGCTCTTTGCATAGGATCTTAGTTATTGTGTTGGACCTAGCCTTGCTGTAATGGCCGCATACCGGCATAAAATGTTCCAGATCTTCTTTTTCACCAAAAAGGCCTTTGTCTGAAACCTTGTGGTTCCTTCTGTTCTTAATTATATTTAGGGGCAGTCATCCACCACTGGCTAGTCTATGGAAAACATTAATCTCTCTCTGTAATTAGCAAGCAGAACAAGGTATTGTTGGGCGTGCAGGGATGGGTCAAACAGGCCAATATGATGACTCGTTTTTACTTTTCCAAGGGAGGCCGCTGTTTCATGGAGTTTTAAAATTGACGATTGCTTATTAATTATGGTATTTTGCCTCTTGCATGATAGCAAATTTAGGTTAGAAGATGGCAATATGCCCAACCTCTCTGCTTTCTTGTTCCATTGAGGGATAAATGTATGTTTCAGTCAAAGGTGATGGCTTATTTGGATGGCCACAACAGAAGGTGTTCGGTGTTACTCTTAATTCTAGCAGTAAGTGCAGGTACAAGAATAAATGGATACTTTTGTAAAGTTTAAGAAGGAATTTGGAGCAGAGCTGGGCTTTCTGAATGGTTACAAGTGTAAAATAAGGTTACACAAGAAAGCACAACCAGTTGCAGTGAAAGTTAGAAGAGTATTACTGAATGTGCAAGAGAGTACGTGCAAGGAATTTTAATAACATGGGGGTAATCAAACAAATAGAAGCTACAGAGTGATTGATGCCAGTGGTAGCTGCATAGAAGGCTAACGGGGATAATCGAATTTGCACTGATTTAAGGGTATTAAATCAAGAAGTAATAGTAGATAAGTTTCCAATACTCACCATTGAAGAAATTGTCACAACTCTTGCTGGAGCCAAATATTTCACATCAGATTTGACTTTGATGTTTCATCAGATAGAGTTGGAAGAGAGTTCCCAAGATAATACCACTTTCATAATACTGATGCTCACATTTAAATGTAAGAGGATGCCATTTTCGACTTTTTTTGGTATCCTTTGTATTTCAGAGAATGATGATGGATGTTTTGGGATTAAATGGGCTAAATGTTATTAAGTCAACTTATTAATTTAAGGAGAGAATTTTCAGCAACATGATATCCGTGTTCGTGAGGTGATGGGAAGGTTGATGGCTGCTGTGTTACACGGAGGTTAGAAAAAAGCAAATTTGGCATATGTGAGGTGAATTATCTAGGGACATCTCGTTATAGGTTCAGGCTCATCTCCAAAAAAAGACTTGGTAGACATGATTGTAAGATGGAAAGAACCAAGTAACAAAGAATAAGCAACTTCCCAAGTTTATGAAATAATTTACTGACAAGCTGGTTCATTTATGGAGGTTTCTCACTAAAAAAGTAGAATTCCAATGGGGAAATGGATGTCCAAAAGATTTTTAAAGAATAAAACAGGATTTGCTAAGTGCACCACGTTTACAAGTGTTTGTGCCTGATGATGCAAAAGTGATAGAGACAGCTGCCAGTGCAAAAGATATACAAGCAGTACTTCTGAAGAAGAGAAAAGGAGAAGGGAAACTGATTGTGTGTGCTTCAATGTGTTTAAGAGGTTTCAAGATAAATTACTCTGTAAGGGATAGAGAAGTGTTGACCATTTTTTGGGGTGTGAACAAATTTAGAAACTTGGCCTGGAGAACACGTTTTAGGGTATGCACTCATCAAAGACCATTAAAAGCAGTTTCTATGAAAAAAAAAGATTTGGATACAATGTAATCCTGGATAAGGAAGTAGGTAATATTATTGCAAGAATTAACTTTTAGTGTGTAGTACATTTCAGATGTCAAGAATTGTTTGGCTGATTGACTATCTACCTTACTGAGTGTGCATGAGGATTCTGATATTGATGAAGTGTTTGAGGATGTAGAAATAAATGTGTGTGAAGTAACGCTTTGTACAACTGAAGTAGAAGAATGGAAGTAAGACTTAAAGAAAGATGTTGTTTTGACCAAAGTAGTGGAGTAAGTTACATTTGGGAAGGCTGTAAACTTGGATATTGATAATAAAAAGAACTTAAATGTATCACCCAGAAACAAATTGACTATGTCTATGTCGGGTATTTATAGAGCACGCTGTTACTCCAAGGAGTGTCCTGGCGCTAAAAGCTGAAAGAGATGCAGCGGGGAGGAAAATATTATTGGCAAGAGTAGAGCCAGGTTTTCAGTTTCTTTCGGAACAGAGGTGTTGATTCAATGTTTCTGAAATGGAATGGCAATTTGTTCTAGAGGTCAGGCCCCAGGTTAGAGAGAGAGTTGCCCCCAATCTCGACTTTCTAACTCGGGGTGTTAGCTAACAGAAGGTCAGAGGAACTGAGAGTTCTTTGTGGGGTATAGAATGTGATCTTGTGTTTGAGGTACTCTGGTCCAGTCCCATACAGGGCTTTCTGGGTAACGAGCAAGGTCTTAAAGATTACTGTTTTCCGTACTGGAAGCCAATGAAGGCTCCTCAGAAGGTGGGGCACTTGCGCATTCAGGGAAAGCTCAAAGATGGTACGGACTACTGCATTCTGGACAAGCTGAAGCCTGACCAGCAAATAACTAGGCATGCCCAGATAGAGACAATTCCTGTAGTTCAACCGGGATATAATCATGGCTTGAATCACCTGTTGTCTAGCAGCTCTTGACAGAAAAAATAGAAATTTCTGCCAGAGACGTAACAGGGAAAAGCAGGTGCCAACCACTGCATTGACTTGGGTGCGGAATAGCAGCTGGTTGTCCATTATGATCCCCAGATTTTTCACTACTGAGTTGTTGTTAGCTGTGCCCTGGAGATAATGAACAAAACAATGAACCAGTGCATCAGTTGGTGAAAGCAAATAATTTGGATTGAAGAGATATGTTGCAGAACACAGACCACTTATTAGTTGTCACCACAGTTTACAACTGGGAAATTACTGTTTGACTTCCTTAAAGGGAGATCTCCATGCACAAAGCTATGTCCTGGTAGAATAAAGTGGAATAAATAATTGAAAATTAGAGATATAGAAGAATGAGCAGGAAATTCAGCTAAAAAGGAAAATAAACTTTGATGGCGAAAAAAGGGTAAAGACTGCAAAGGAAAACTTAGGTGAATGAGTAAAAGTGAAAGCACATATTTAATATCAGGAATGGCCAAAATGTTTCAGGGCTATGAAAGTGATAAAGATTTTTTAAAACGCTATCAAAACTAGAAATGGAAGGGGAGGATCTGGATTAAAAACACATTGTAAATGTTCTTCCTCCGTTGTTGAGGAATGAGCAGAAAACAAAACAAACGGAGGTGAGAAGAAAGGGATGTGGTTGGTTAGGATGCTAGTGAGGGGAGGCAAACTGTAGGAGAAGAATTGAGAGAATACAAAGACTTCTGGGGTACATAGGTGAATAAGTAGGACACTTTTCACACTTCGCATTATTTATTTATCCATCTGAATCCAAATAAAGAAAATCATATTCTATTGTTTCAATGGTTGTTGCACATAATTATGTTGAGAATGCATTATATAAAGAAATAGAATATGTGCTACGTGCAGGTATGTTCAATTTATGTTAATTGCTGTATGGGAAATGTATTATATAGCTATAATTTGTCATGAGGGAAAAGTGTGATATATGGATGTGTTAGTATTTATTTAAGTAACGGTTGCCAGTCCAAGCCATTGAATGTTCTTGTGAAACATTAAAATGAATTGATTCAAGTTGCAGGGGGGTTGGAGCAAGGGGCTGTGTGGATGAGGTGCATAATATTTCCTGCAGCATCTCATTATTTGGAGTTATTTGCAACGGTGATGTGATATGTGTAGAGTCAGTTGCAATTGGACACTGAGTCAGCTGGATGCAGCATGCCGTGGGTGAGAATTACTTGGAAATAAATAATCTCAAAGCTGTAACTTGCTCTCTTGGCTTATTTACAACAGTGACTCTTAAGTTATTCAGGGAAAATCAAGGATAACATGTAAATAATTGAACTCTGGTACCTCAAATTACAGAAACTAAAAGAAAGTTATACTCAGACTTTCAGCATTTACATTTAAGCATAGTTGGAATGTATGACTGTAAACTGGGCCTGTTCCAATTAAAAAACAGTCTTATGGCCTGCAAATTAATTCTCATGCAGGGCAGGTTAATTAGTGCACAATCCATACAGTCCACAATTTCACTTAACATCTGTGGGGATCATTGCCTTTCAAACAGCATAGTGTTGATTCCCTTCAAATAAGTATGCCTAGATCATTAATCACAGGATTTACTTTGCTTTAACACTACAAGAGCTACGCATAAACAGACAAAATATGAATCAGTTTCACTTTTCACACAAACAGTAGTCATCCTTGATATTAACAGAAGACTTTAGGTCATAGCAAACATTTTTATTTAATGCAGTGGTGGATTAGTGTTCATTTACCCAAAAGGTATACACGTTGTGCTACTTTTTTTAAATTATTAATTAGTGCATCAACTCAGATCAGTAAATTAAAAAAAATCTAGTTCACTTTGTAGGAGCGCACTCAAAAAAATGTCCCTTATCCATGCAGCGCAGCATCAGGGATGCTGTGCATTGCTAAAAAAACATTGGCAGAGCCAACTGCGCACAAAGAGGAGACCTGTTGGATTTGCCAGTGGTTGTTTGTCTTAAAAGTTGACAAGCAGTTGAGTTCTCAGTTGTAGTTTTAATATATTTTGAAAACTTCAGCAAGCGTATATCAAAGGTCCATTTGTCTTTAATAATTTCATAAGTTTAGACAAAAAAAACGTGCAGGCAAAACATAGATCCCTTGTATTTACTTTAAGGGGCCATTGCAACAACCTTATTGCTGCGTACTTTCTTTTGTTACCGTGAGTCGTTCTTCAGATTCTAAAATAGACTTCTGCTTTTTATTAAGCCAGCATGTGTTAGTAGCATTTCTTTTAATGAAAATGACAGTCGAAAGATGGCGGCATTTCCAGTCGCTTTGTCCTCCCCAAGATGGGCACTGGTGGCACTTCCGGCGGATTGACGCGGCGCATGTCGGGAAGTAGGAGGGGGTACTTTCTATGGGCAGAGCGTCGCTTGACGGACCTCCGGGCTCTGCGAGAGAAGCCTTCTGAGCGCCCGGGCGGGACACAGCAGCTGCCTCCATGGTAAGCGCCTGCCAAAGAAGGGAGCAGTGTGTGAGGATGGGGATGGCTTTTCGTCCGCTCTCTTTTAGCGCAACAACAGGCGTACACTAACGGGGTAACGCTGGGAGACCGAGCCCTGGTTCTGACCTTCTCAATATGGCGGACCTGCCAAGACTCAATATTTTCGTAACGTCATTTTCAGGCATTGTTTGAGTATGCCTGGACTTCGTTCCCTATAGCAGTGGGCATTTGAGCCTCATTGCGTAAAATCCTGGGGACGCTAATTTGCTTTATTCAGAACATCGTTCTCTTCCTTCTAAATCGCTTCCTCCACTCCTCAAGATCCCTATTAGTGCAACCTCGCCTACATCGAGAGCGGGAAGGTAGTGATTTTGACATACTATCTTAGAGTAATGGGAACATGATTTGGAAAAGGACGGGTCAGATACAACAACTCACCTTTACATACCCACTTTGGTGGAGTTTCGGCCGTTTCCGGTGCCCTTTTAGTGGACTGCCACACTTAACATGGCACCGCTTCCGCTCATTCTGGATTGTCAAGGGCTGGGGATTTTTTTGGGGGAAAGCCACTATGAATTTTTTCTCATAAGAGCACAGCGAACCATACGAACTACATATTTCCTCTTAATAGTCACACCCCGCGCCATACCATTCCAAATAAACGTTTTCAGTGAAAGTTGTAGGACATTACTATTCCTAGTGAAATCAATTACAATCTGGTGTTGTGTATTCTATGCTTGTAGTCCAGTCTGTGCCCGTAGTAAAATGTGAAATATCACATCTAAGTAAACAAAATTCAACAATCAGGCTGTGTGTATTTTTCCGTCGTCCGATTCTAATAGCTTCATGGAGATCCGATATTCTTTTCGTATTTTTGTGTAGTATTTATCCATCTCATCTATTTTGCTTAGTTGTAGATTGGCTCGCGAGCCTATAGGCCTCATAGTGAGGCCCATGTGCTCTCACCAGACACCCATCAGCGATCTAACGTTGGCTAGAATGTGTCGTGTGAAGTAAGGCAAGGTAATCGGATAGCTGAGCCGGCCCTTCTCTGAGTCTAATTTGTAAACTGGGAGCTACAAACGTCTCTGTAACCTGTCCTAAACAACTGAGCTGTTTTAGTGTCAAGGTTGTCATACAGTAGGGACAGCGAATTACAAGTTTATTGCAATGGCTGTGGATTAAAACAGTACGGTTGTGACGAAGTGTAAAAAGCGACACCTCAACCCTGTTGAGCGCTTTAAACAAATAACATATTGGCTTACATATTAAAGTGAACTATCTCTTAGTGCTAATTAACGGACAATAAGCTTCTTGTTTCATACTTGGCAGTCATCACTGGCCAAAAAGAAGTAGCAATTTTTGTTTAGAAAATGATTAGTGTAACAACTACATCACAAACAGGCATTTCCAATGCAGGGGGACTCGCATTAGTAAACGTTTGAGCTATTGGCGCAGTAAATAATATTTGTTTGTTATTTTATTGTTTAAAAATACCCCAGCAGTAGCATAAGTAAGAAAAAAAAGTTCAGTTAAGCAAGGAAAGGGTGCAGTTCCACAGGCTGTTACTATGTGTTTATGTGGTGTTGTAAATGGGCCTCTATAAGCCACATAAGGTACTGCACCATTTCCTTGCTTCGTGGAATTTTTTATTACCTATGCAACTGAGGGGATATTTAAAACAATAGAATAATCTAACAAACATTTTGATTTGCAACTCCAATAGCTCTAACTGTCACTAATGCAAGGTCTATTGTGTTGTAAATGACAGTGTGTTCTAGCTACAGAAGGAGGAAAGAAAATGGAAACAGAAAGTATGCCAGAGAAAGGAGAAAAATGAAACTGGGATGGAACTCTAGAACTTGAAGGAACCCTACACGACGAAGGAACTGAAACAGACAGGTCCGTTTGCCTAATGGCTGTGTACTGTGACTATAGACATTAAACTTGGCGGCCATTATAGATTGATAACATCCTTGTTAAACTTTAAAATCCTGAGCCTGTTACACAAGCAGGCTGAGCCTAAGAATTTATTTGAGTGGAAAGAAACAGTTGACTGGGTAAGAGCAACATACTGTGACAGAAATTGATGCAACATAAAGAGTGCAGTGAGGGGAAGTGCACATCGAACACAAGCGCTGATAGGTTTGACAATGTCACGTGACGCGGAGGACGCCCATTGGGAGACCAGGTATGTTCAGTGAGTTGACTTGCACAGAAGTAATGGAGGGACGTCTAGGAGACACAATGAGTGAATGCGCCATGGGAGGGAACTAAGCGCACAAAGGCAGGAGAAGTATCACAAGTACTGTACAAAGCAATCCTACTGATTATTATGAAAAGATCCTTGAGAGAAAATATAACTGCAGCTTCCAGAACTGGAAAACAATGCCTCTGATGAAAAGCAGAAACACAACTTCTCCCAACTGTGCAGCTGTTACTGTACACAAATAATCATAAACTCTAAAGCGCACCCAACTAGGCACACTGTTACTGTACAAGGCAATCCCACTGATCATTATGAAAACATCCTAGGTAAAAAAAATGTAAGTGCGGCTTCCAGAACAGGGAAAACAATGCCTCTGTTAAAAAGCTGAAACCCAAAACTGCCTCCAACTGTGCAGCTGTTACTGTACAAAGCAGTTGTGCTTATTATAATTAAGAGATCCTCTGGTAAAAATAAAGTTGCAGTCCGGAAAGTATGCGTCATGCGTGCAGCATTCATTATAAGAGCCGTTGAGGAAAATAAAAGCCACAGTCCGTAAGGTGGTCCCTGTACATGCAGAATGTTAATACACAAGCCATCGCCCAAAGGAAAAAGTAGTGCGCACAAATGCACGTTAATTAAAGAAGGTGGAAGACCATATGTAGCAGGGGCGGCCCACAAGGAGGATCTAAAACTGCATAAAAAACAGGAGTAATTCGACATGCTGACCAAACAGAAGCATGAATTTATAAAAGGCACAAATGGGAACGAATGTAAAAAAAAAGAAGGGGCTTCAAGCCACAGTGTACATCACATGTAGCCTCTTTGCAAACCCAAAGCAGCATAGGGAATGTAAAATCATCTCCGAACAGTGAACATATTGCATATAGTGCATACCCTGACCACAAAGCTATAATCAATGATGCTTGACTGTTAGGAAGGCCACGGGGATTCATCTGTACTTATTGACAATCCATAGGGAATATTGCATTCATCTAGCCATTTTAAACATTAGCCAACAATGTCTTTCTTACAGGCAATGTAGATGGCACATATGTTTTTACCCTGCGGTAGGAGTGCTCATATCCTAGAAGCAGGTATCTCTCCACATCCAGCTGCACATTCTGTGTACCCACTTCTTTCCCTGTGCAGTTTACTAAGCTTCTTTTGTATGGTTAACTCAGCTTCTTTTGTATGGTTAACTCTTGCGTCTGTGAGTAAACACCATAGTACCCCACGTTCACTCCCATACGAGCCCACTCTCACCAGCTAGATAGTTGTCTAGTCTCAGCAGTGGGAGGTTCCAATCTACCGCTATAATGTAGTTCAGATATCCAGGCTGTGCAGAGTAGAAAATAATTCTGAAGTGTCTGACGTGCCCCTTCTTGAACAGAGGTGGGCCGTCTCTTGAGACGTTTTGAAAAGAGCAGGCATAGTCTGTAACCGTCTAATCTGGTCTTGTCACAGTGCTTGCGCTGTCATCACGCATACAGTCTATCTCACTTCTTTATTTTGGATGTCTCAACCAGCTTTGACGTAGATTATGACAGGAATGCTAACTCTGCTGTTGCTGCATGCCTGAAAAGTGGCTGTGTTTTATGCACGGACAAGGGTGGGGGACTCGTAATACAAAACACAGTTGACTACGAAAGGGCTTGTCAGACCCTCCTGGATGACAAGAAAAACTACATCCCTCTGACAAGAGATCCAACGGAGGACCTTCAAGCACGAATTACGTATCTTGTCAGAAGAGCAGAAGAGGATGGGCAAATCTCCAAGAATGAGGCAGACTTTCTCAGTACCAACGAGAGTGTAACCCCCTATTTCTTCACACTACCCAAAACGCACAAGAATCTTATGCCCCCCCGCCCCCAGGACGACCAATTGTGTCGGGCATTGGCTCCCTGTTAGAGCCACTATCGCGCTTCTGTGACCACTACCTCAAGCCGATAGTCCAAGGTACTCCGACCTACCTCAAGGACACCAAAAGCCTTCTCCAGTTGCTCCAAGATCTCCATTTCACAGAAAATACAGTAACACTCGTGACGCTTGACATCGATAGCCTTTACACCAGTATCCCTCAGGACGATACCATGAAGGTCCTGGGGGCGGCTCTCGACTCCATACCATGGAATTTCCAGGCGTCCAAGAAGTTGATTCTGGATTGTGCAACACTGGCACTCAAAGAGAATTTTTTATCTTAGAAATGCAACCTTTTCCTACAATGCACTGGAACTTCAATGGGCAGTACATTTGCCCCTAGTGTGGCGGGCCTGTACGTGGCAGATTTTGAATCAAAATACATCCTACAACCAAATAGCCCCTTCACTGAGTCCATACAAGTCTGGCGGCGTTACGTTGACGACATCCTGGTAATATGGACCGGCAATGATGAGCAGCTACAGGCTTTTCTTAATTGGATCAACACCCTTGACCCAAATCTAAAATTCTCACATGCAACTAGCAAGACAGAGGCGACCTTTCTGGATGTAACGATCAGTGTCACCGGAACAAGACTTACAACAAAAACGTTCCATAAACCGACCGCTAAAAACAATCTCCTTGAATTTACCAGTTTCCACCCCCGCCCACTGAAAGAAAATCTCCCATATGGCCAGTACCTACGGTTAAGACGCAACTGCTCTGACCTGCAGGATTTCAAGGCTCAATCTGCAGACCTTTCAGTCAAACTGAAGTCAAGAGGCTACCCAGCAGCAATAGTAGACAAAGGTTACAAAAGAGCGCGTAACCAGCCAAGGGAGGCACTCCTTGAGGATAAGGTCAGTGGCCCCAAAGACATACCACTAACCTGTGTAACCACATACAGCACTTTGTCTAACTACATGAAAAAATAAATCAACAAAAACTGGAGATTCCTGTCCAGTACAAACAAAACTTGTGAGAAACCCCTTTTCTCCTTTAAGAAAGCGCGCAGCTTAAGAGATGCGTTGGTCCATACACGACCAAAACCTGCTGCCCCTGACACAGTAAGATCAGTCACTGATTTATGGGGCCTACCAAAAGTGGTTGGCCATTTCCCCTGCTCAAATTGTAGTGTTTGCCATCTCACTACACACTCTAAAACACTTGAGCTCGAGCCAGGCAAAACGTGGACTCAAAGAGATCACACCAACTGCAACACACAAAACGTGATATATCTCATCACGTGCCCATGTGACCAACGCTATGTGGGCATGACCAGCAGGAAGGTCAAACAAAGAATCTGTGAGCACCGTTCCAATATCAGGTGCAAAAAAACGACAACGAAAATGAGCAGACATTTTCTGGAAACCAACCATACAACTAATGATATGCAATGGACGGTCATTGAACATCTGAACAGTGGCAACAACATCTGCAATCGCCTCTTTGAGAAAGAACAACGATGGGTATATAGACTAGGGACCCATCTCATTGGATTAAATGATGACATCCCCTGGAATTCCGGGATCAAGTGAACATTGTGTGAGCTCAGACATTATCACCAACTCGGTACCAACTTGCAGCTACAATGACACGTCACCTCTCAGTCTTAATGCACAGCCTCACCCTCTACACACTAGATAATGTGTACAATAGCCTGTACGCTCGCCACCTAGTATGGAAGTGCATGAGAGTTACCTGGCACCGTAACGACCCTCTTGCACTGAGCTATTAGCTTACTTGCCAATGGAGTCCTCAATTACACGTGGCAATTTTTTTGCCCTCAAGTCCACGTGATTAAAGGAGCATTTCACTCGCATCGTCCATTTATATCATACTCTCACTTCGCTTCATAATGGCATTTATACGATGTGAGATTCTGACACGAGCATACTAAATGCTCTACGTTCTCCCGCATTGCTTCACATCACCATAGCAACGCGGTAGGACGTCATCTCCGCCTTAGCGAGCGCGCAGGGTGACGCGCCCAGTTTCCCTAACAACGAGCATACTCGATCCGAGCATGTGACCACCTCGTCACGGTCTTGAAGACTCTCGGATTGGCCCAAACCAGGGCGTCGACGGCATTCCGTCTTCGGCCACGCCCCACCCGGAAATCAATCACCGCCTCGCTGACTAACCGGTATATACAGAACTCCCGGCCCCGCGTCTACATCTTCGGGGTCCAGTTGAGGGTGATGCAGGTACACTGAGGGTGCCGAGCGTCGAGGGCGTGAGTAGAAGCTGCAACTCAACTGTCATTTCATCTCATAGCTAAGTTCCGACGCTGTGTCACAGACTTATTGTATGTCTTTCTCTACTCCCCTTTTTTTGACAAACGCGCAGGGTGTGCCAATTATGTTCCCACTCCCTCCTGTGACCCATGGTGTACTTCCCTGACACCACAAAAGTGAGACATTTTAATTTTATTGTTTGAAGCCATCATACCATAACCTTGATCGCAACCAGGAAGTTTACTTCCCTTTTACCTTCACCAACACGATTATCTTGTATCATGTATAGTACACAGCACCTCCTTCCTGCTAGTGAGTAAGAACCCAGGGGCTATGGTGGTGATAACTATATCGTTATTTTGCCACGAATGTCTCTATACCACGAACTGGAGCACCATAGACTTACAACTGCGATCAGTACTATTACTAAACGTTT
Source organism: Lissotriton helveticus (assembly GCF_964261635.1). Taxonomy (NCBI): domain Eukaryota; kingdom Metazoa; phylum Chordata; class Amphibia; order Caudata; family Salamandridae; genus Lissotriton; species Lissotriton helveticus. The sequence continues at coordinate 634,136,864 of NC_136068.1, read as the reverse complement.
GTTCTGTCCTACATGTGCGTCTATGTCCTTTTGTTATTTCCAGGTGCAGAAACCATAAAGCTGGAAGCCTCCTAAACCAGGAGTAATTAAGAAGCAAATCTTTCTTCTTAATTGTTTTGCACTTTTTCACCCTTTTTTTGTTATTTTCACTTTCACGTCCCTAGGTAAGGGCTTAGCGCGTCCATACCGCCAGGGTTTAATACACCAATAAGTCCTGAAGAATGCCTGGTAACTTTACATCGTTTCATGGCTGAAACATGTCGACTGATTTGTAAGGAAACTACCACTTAATTAATTGTGGACTCTTTTCCAAACACAAACATTTTAATAAACCTGTCCTTAGTGATCAAAGAATAAAATTATTTCTGATACACTACTGACTTTTTAATCCCTCACCACTCATTAGTTAGATTTACTTTGCACAACACATCTGAATCTCACTATCCTGCTCCGCAGTAAATCTGGCGTTGTAGCACACCAAAGTGGCACTCTTGTCTCTTTGGTGGGGCCCGATGATGAAACATGTCATCGCCAGGTGGTGAGTGAGGGCTTTCCTTAACGTCCTGAGTGAGGCCGTCAACCCCTATCTTAGCTGCTCCTGATTGTGGCCTGGTATAACCATTTGACACTCTTTTCTTGTTTACTGTGTTTTATGCACAACACTTAACGTTAGTCCTGGCTTTTTGGCTAACAATACTTTCCGTTTGAACTTTTGAGCCGATGTTAAAATGGGAAGAAGTGCCAGAATGCAATGCCATGTTTGCTAAATAGCGAGGACTAGTTGAATGTGTGCCACGCTTAATATTGGGTGTATTTGATATCAACAGCGAGACTTGTTACAGGGAATACAGGTCGTTTGTTTTATCCCCAACCATGAGGGATATGCTTTTGTGTGGAAAAGTTCATCCACATGCTGTGACCCTGTCAAAATAACAAATGGACTTTAAGCAGGGCCAGCATTTCAATGCCAAAGGTTCCTTTTACAGTGTGTTAAAAGCCTTGCATAAAAGTATCCTCGAAGTAGAATATTTATACTATAGAAACGTTCATTTAAATTCCCCTAGCCCCGTCTGCTTCGGAGCAGAAAGCAATAATTCATTTGCATATTCATTTTACACACAATTACTATTTTCACATCCTCCACCCTGAATTCACACCTACCTTCCAGGTTGAGTCCACTTCCTAGTGGCTCCAGGCTGATGTACACTGTACATCATAGTTGCAAGGAAAGGGGTTCTAGCAAATCTGCCATCCTTTTACAGACGACCGTGGCGACTGTACAGGACGGATGCCTGTTTTTCGCTCATCAGCACCGAATCTTCCTGTGCACAAATACTTTGAGTCACTGCCTGGGCCAACTCTGAATCTACCTTCAGGCGTCGCAAGAAGAGTGCTTAACCTGGATTCACTCTTGTTCATTTTGGGCTGTCGCTGCCTTACCTCCGGTCTGTCCTGATGAAGTCCCGCCTTGACTACCTAAGGGAGCAAAATTTGGGTTGAAACATCGACGACCTAGCCAGGTCCAGATTGACGAAGGCTCTGCACACCAAAAGAATAATCAATATCCAGCAGTCATTGTGTTTCCAGAATTATCTGCCCTACCCCCCACATGTACATATTTTAACCACCCTATATAAATTGCACACCTCTGAACACACTTGTCATTTGATCACCCTTTACTTGTAAATTTCACCTCATATTGACAGCTGTGATTATATATGTGAAAATATACATGAATGATTTAATTCAGATAAAACAAAACAGTAAACAGCAATTTGAGTCACATGTTTTATTATTTGCGAAAATGTTTCCTATGTTTAGGCGGTTGAGACACGAATGTTAAATATGTGACACTAAGCGCTCTGAAAAGAAATGTCTGATGAACCCGTCAGAACCACTTTTTGTTTGCTTCGTTTTCTGCATGTCACCTTAGATTTTTTTGCCTTTTTCCAGACACCATTTTTGCTGGGTTTTGACCTCTGCCTTTTACTCCAGCTAAACAGGAGTAAAATGCCTGTGCTTCCCCTTTAAACATGGTTAAATTAGCTATCCTTAATTTACATATTTAACTTGCCAATAGATCCCTAGTATATGGTGTAAGAAATTAACCCAGGGCCTGTCATTTAAATGTTACCTGTGGACTAAAGCATCCTATGGTGCCACTCAAAGTGTTGGCCTGTAAAACACGGCTTCAGGCCTACCATGTGTAACCTGAATGCAGCAGTCTAAAACCTGCTTTTAAACCGGTCTAGTAACCTTTAGTGACTGGCAAGAGACCCTGCTTTTAAGTGTTAATACGTTACCCCTGTTTACATCTTGTTGCTCACAAGGTAGGATGCTTAATATTTAAAAGTGGAACATATACGAAAGGCCAGTTGGCATGTTCCTCAAGCGTCTATATCCCAAAAGCTGTTTTTTGTGGCAGGGCTGTAGGTGTATTCAAGAAAATGTCAAAGTACATATTATAAACTTTAATGTGTAAGTTTTTACAGGAAATGGCTAAAATAGTTATTCAGAGACTGTTTCATATTTATTAAAAGTCCAGTTCATTGGTAAAGTTAGGTTTTTTAATAAGTATTTAGAAAAAGTAACTTTCTTAAACTTACTTCTCTATGCCTAAAGCTCCTGGAGGCAAATTTGCATTCAACTGACAGCAGCTGCCTAGCAAAAGCTTGACCGCAACAAAGTATGAAACTGCTCCCAGAGCAGAACAATAGATTATGCCTGGTTACAGGATAGTTTGGGTGTGGGATATTTGATCCCTTTCAGCTCAGAAAGTACAGTTTGGCTGGGCCCCGGAATGTTTATTAACATGAAAGGGCGGGGTGAGGCCTGCCCATTCATAGTTTAATGTAAGGAGAGACCTGCGGAAGGAAAAAACCTTTTTCCAAAAGGCCCCCCCTAGCCCATCTATCTCCAAACCGAGGGGGAGGGAAGCTACCTCCAGAAGTAGTATTGAGTGGGCAAGGAAGGTGTTCATTTCCCTGCTCACACCTCTGTGGCCAGGGACGCAAGAGCTCTGCGCAGGGAATGAAGGGTCCCCTCGTCTTGGATTTTTGGATTGAGGGGCCTTGTGGGACTGTTTGCAGTAGGGCAAACGAAAACAGCTGGAAAAGTGGGTAGGGTTGCCCCTGGAACATTTGCCACATTGATTAGGAAGTAGCCAGAAATAACGCCACCCACCAGCTAGTGCCAGCCATAAATTTGGCATCCCGAGGCACCCTCCTCGTAACAATTTCTAGACATGCAGAACATACATTTTTTTTATGTTTGCACCTGCTGTCCGTGACCTGAGAGGAACTCTGAAGGATTGGACTCGCTCCCTTTTGGACCTAGGGCAAAGAAATGGACTTCAAGGTTTATTTGGCTGACATAGTTTGTGACTATAGGGACACAATTAGCTATAAGAGGCCTTTTTAGGTCGAGCTGACGTTAGCATTCATGCGAAGCATGAATGCTGTCAGCATGAATGCTAACGTCAGCTCGACAACTAATGTGATCCGTTTTTAGGAGAGTGGACACCAAAGTGTTACGAGCGTTTTCAGTGCCGGATTTCACCTCGGGAGCGCGCAGCATTGTCTGCAGTGGCAGTGTCAGTTTCGCTTTTTTATTACTTTCGTTTTTCCCGAGGCTGGCTGAGGCTGGCTTGGAATGAACAGGCTTGCCCCCGCGCATGCGCAGAGTAACTCACAGCCCTTGTTTATATTTGTTTTAGTTCCGTGATGCTCCGATCTTTGCCCCTTCCGAGTGGAGCTTCCGAGTGGAGCTTCCGAGTGGAGCTTCAGAGTGGAGCTTCAGAGTGCAGAGTGGAGCTTCAGAGTGGAGCTTCAGAGTGCAGAGTGGAGCTTCAGAGTGGAGCTTCAGAGTGGAGCTTCAGAGTGGAGCTTCAGAGTGGAGCTTCAGAGTGCAGAGTGGAGCTTCAGAGTGGAGCTTCAGAGTGGAGCTTCAGAGTGGAGCTTCAGAGTGGAGCTTCAGAGTGGAGCTTCAGAGTGGAGCTTCAGAGTGGAGCTTCAGAGTGCAGAGTGGAGCTTCAGAGTGGAGCTTCAGAGTGGAGCTTCAGAGTGGAGCTTCAGAGTGGAGCTTCAGAGTGGAGCTTCAGAGTGGAGCTTCAGAGTGGAGCTTCAGAGTGGAGCTTCAGAGTGGAGCTTCAGAGTGGAGCTTCAGAGTGGAGCTTCAGAGTGCAGAGTGGAGCTTCAGAGTGGAGCTTCAGAGTGGAGCTTCAGAGTGGAGCTTCAGAGTGGAGCTTCAGAGTGGAGCTTCAGAGTGGAGCTTCAGAGTGGAGCTTCAGAGTGGAGCTTCAGAGTGGAGCTTCAGAGTGGAGCTTCAGAGTGGAGCTTCAGAGTGGAGCTTCAGAGTGGAGCTTCAGAGTGGAGCTTCAGAGTGGAGCTTCAGAGTGGAGCTTCAGAGTGGAGCTTCAGAGTGGAGCTTCAGAGTGGAGCTTCAGAGTGCAGAGTGGAGCTTCAGAGTGGAGCTTCAGAGTGGAGCTTCAGAGTGCAGAGTGGAGCTTCAGAGTGGAGCTTCAGAGTGGAGCTTCAGAGTGCAGAGTGGAGCTTCAGAGTGGAGCTTCAGAGTGCAGAGTGGAGCTTCAGAGTGGAGCTTCGGAGTGCAGAGTGGAGCTTCAGAGTGGAGCTTCAGAGTGGAGCTTCAGAGTGGAGCTTCAGAGTGGAGCTTCAGAGTGGAGCGTGGAGCTTCAGAGTGGAGCTTCAGAGTGGAGCTTCAGAGTGGAGCTTCAGAGTGGAGCTTCAGAGTGGAGCTTCAGAGTGGAGCTTCAGAGTGGAGCTTCAGAGTGGAGCTTCAGAGTGGAGCTTCAGAGTGGAGCTTCAGAGTGGAGCTTCAGAGTGGAGCTTCAGAGTGGAGCTTCAGAGTGGAGTGGAGCTTCAGAGTGGAGCTTCAGAGTGGAGCTTCAGAGTGGAGCTTCAGAGTGCAGAGTGGAGCTTCAGAGTGGAGCTTCAGAGTGCAGAGTGGAGCTTCAGAGTGGAGCTTCAGAGTGGAGTGGAGCTTCAGAGTGGAGCTTCAGAGTGGAGCTTCAGAGTGGAGCTTCAGAGTGGAGAGTGGAGATTCAGAGTGGAGCTTCAGAGTGGAGCTTCAGAGTGGAGCTTCAGAGTGGAGCTTCAGAGTGGAGCTTCAGAGTGCAGAGTGGAGCTTCAGAGTGGAGCTTCAGAGTGCAGAGTGGAGCTTCAGAGTGGAGCTTCAGAGTGGAGCTTCAGAGTGGAGCTTCAGAGTGGAGCTTCAGAGTGGAGCTTCAGAGTGGAGCTTCAGAGTGGAGCTTCAGAGTGGAGCTTCAGAGTGGAGCTTCAGAGTGGAGCTTCAGAGTGGAGCTTCAGAGTGGAGCTTCAGAGTGGAGCTTCAGAGTGGAGTGGAGCTTCAGAGTGGAGCTTCAGAGTGGAGCTTCAGAGTGGAGCTTCAGAGTGCAGAGTGGAGCTTCAGAGTGGAGCTTCAGAGTGCAGAGTGGAGCTTCAGAGTGGAGCTTCAGAGTGGAGTGGAGCTTCAGAGTGGAGCTTCAGAGTGGAGCTTCAGAGTGGAGCTTCAGAGTGGAGAGTGGAGATTCAGAGTGGAGCTTCAGAGTGGAGCTTCAGAGTGGAGCTTCAGAGTGGAGCTTCAGAGTGGAGCTTCAGAGTGCAGAGTGGAGCTTCAGAGTGGAGCTTCAGAGTGGAGCTTCAGAGTGGAGAGTGGAGATTCAGAGTGGAGATTCAGAGTGGAGAGTGGAGCTTCAGAGTGGAGCTTCAGAGTGGAGCTTCAGAGTGGAGCTTCAGAGTGGAGCTTCAGAGTGGAGCTTCAGAGTGGAGCTTCAGAGTGGAGCTTCAGAGTGGAGCTTCAGAGTGGAGCTTCAGAGTGGAGCTTCAGAGTGGAGCTTCAGAGTGGAGCTTCAGAGTGGAGCTTCAGAGTGGAGCTTCAGAGTGGAGCTTCGGAGTGGAGCTTCGGAGTGGAGCTTCGGAGTGGAGCTTCAGAGTGGAGTGGAGCTTCAGAGTGGAGCTTCAGAGTGGAGCTTCAGAGTGCAGAGTGGAGCTTCAGAGTGGAGCTTCAGAGTGCAGAGTGGAGCTTCAGAGTGGAGCTTCAGAGTGCAGAGTGGAGCTTCAGAGTGGAGCTTCAGAGTGGAGCTTCAGAGTGGAGCTTCAGAGTGGAGCTTCAGAGTGGAGCTTCGGAGTGGAGCTTCAGAGTGGAGTGGAGCTTCAGAGTGGAGCTTCAGAGTGGAGCTTCAGAGTGCAGAGTGGAGCTTCAGAGTGGAGCTTCAGAGTGCAGAGTGGAGCTTCAGAGTGGAGCTTCAGAGTGCAGAGTGGAGCTTCAGAGTGGAGCTTCAGAGTGGAGCTTCAGAGTGGAGCTTCGGAGTGCAGAGTGGAGCTTCAGAGTGGAGCTTCAGAGTGGAGCTTCAGAGTGGAGCTTCAGAGTGGAGCTTCAGAGTGGAGCTTCAGAGTGGAGCTTCAGAGTGGAGCTTCGGAGTGCAGAGTGCAGATTCGGAGTGGAGCTTCAGAGTGGAGTGGAGCTTCAGAGTGGAGTGGAGCTTCAGAGTGGAGCTTCAGAGTGGAGCTTCAGAGTGGAGCTTCAGAGTGGAGAGTGGAGATTCAGAGTGGAGATTCAGAGTGGAGCTTCAGAGTGGAGCTTCAGAGTGGAGCTTCAGAGTGGAGCTTCAGAGTGGAGCTTCAGAGTGGAGCTTCAGAGTGGAGCTTCAGAGTGGAGCTTCAGAGTGGAGATTCAGAGTGCAGATTCAGAGTGCAGATTCAGAGTGCAGATTCGGAGTGGAGCTTCGGAGTGGAGCTGAGCTTCAGAGTGGAGCTTCAGAGTGCAGAGTGGAGCACTCTACAGCACCCCGCACTCTACAGCGCCCCGCGCTCTACAGCGCCCCACGCACTACAGCGCCCCGCAGCGCCCTGCACTCTACAGCGCCCCGGGCTCGACAGCGCCCCGCGCTCTACAACGCCCCGTGCTCTACAGCGCCCCACACTCTACAGCGCCCCGCACTCTACAGCGCCCCGCACTCTACAGCGCCCCGCACTCTACAGCGCCCCGCATTCTACAGCGCCCCGCATTCTACAGCGCCCCGCACTCGACAGCGCTCTACAGCGCCCCGCACTCTACAGCGCCCCGCACTCTACAGCGCCCCGCACTCTACAGCGCTCCGCACTCTACACCGCGCTCTACAGCGCACTGCACTCTACAGCGCCCGCACCGCAGCCTACAGCGCACCACAGCGCCCCATACTCTACAGCGCCCCGCACTCTACAGGGCAACGCGCTCTACAGCGCAACACACTCTACAGCGCAACGCACTCTACAGCACTCTACAGCGCCCCGCACTCTACATCGCCCTGCACTCTACAGCGCCCTGCAGCGCCCCGCATTCTACAGCGCCCCGCACTCTACAGCGCCCCGCACTCTACAGCGCCCCGCACTCTACAGCGCCCCGCACTCTACAGCGCACCGCACTCTACAGCGCCCCGCACTCTACAGCGCCCCGCACTCTACAGCGCCCCGCAGCGCCCTGCACTCTACAGCGCCCCGGGCTCGACAGCGCCCCGCACTCTACAGCGCCCCGCAGCGCCCCGCACTCTACAGCGCCCCGCACTCTACAGCGCCCCGCACTCTACAGCGCCCCGCACTCTACAGCGCCCCGCACTCTACAGCGCCTCGCACTCGACAGCGCCCCGCATTCTACAGCGCCCCGCACTCGACAGCGCTCTACAGCGCCCCGCACTCTACAGCGCCCCGCACTCTACAGCGCCCCGCACTCTACAGCGCTCCGCACTCTACAGCGCTCCGCACTCTACACCGTGCTCTACAGCGCACTGCACTCTACAGCGCCCGCAGCGCACCGCAGCGCACTCTACAGCGCACCGCAGCGCCCCATACTCTACAGCGCAACGCGCTCTACAGCGCAATGCACTCTACAGCACTCTACAGCGCCCCGCACTCTACAGCGCCCCACGCTCTGCAGCGCCCTGCACTCTACAGCGCCCCACAGCGCCCGCACTCTACAGCGCCCCGCACTCTACAGCGCACCGCACTCTACAGCGCACTCTACAGCGCACCGCACTCTACAGCGCACTCTACAGCGCCCCGCACTCTACAGCGCCCCGCACTCTACAGCGCCCCGCACTCTACAGCGCCCCACACTCTACAGCGCCCCACACTCTACAGCGCCCCACACTCTACAGCGCCCCGCACTCTACAGCGCCCCGCACTCTACAGCGCCCCGCACTCTACAGCGCCCCGCACTCTACAGCGCCCCGCACTCTACAGCGCCCCGCACTCTACAGCGCCACGCACTCTACAGCGCCCCGCACTCTACAGCGCCCCGCACTCTACAGCGCCCCGCACTCCACAGCGCCACGCACTGCGCCCCGCACTCTACAGCGCCCCGCACTCTACAGCGCCCCGCACTCTACAGCGCCCGCACTCTACAGCGCCCCGCATTCTACAGCGCCACGCACTCCACAGCGCCACGCAGCGCCCTGCACTCTACAGCGCCCCGCAGCGCCCTGCACTCTACAGCGCCCCGCAGCGCCCCGCACTCTACAGCGCCCCGCACTCTACAGCGCCCCGCACTCTACAGCGCCCCGCACTCTACAGCGCCCCGCACTCTACAGCGCCCCGCAGCTCACCGCACTCTACAGCGCACCGCAGCGCCCCATACTCTACAGCGCCCCGCACTCTACAGCGCCCTGCGCTCTACAGCGCACACACTCTACAGCGCACCACGCTCTCAGCGCCCCGCAGCGCCATGCACTCTACAGCGCCCCGCGCTCTACAGCGCCCCGCAGCGCCCCGCACTCTACAGCGCCACGCACTCTACAGCGCCCCGCACTCTACAGCGCCCCGCACTCTACAGCGCCCCGCACTCTACAGCGCACTCTACAGCGCCCTGCACTCTACAGCGCCCCGCACTCTACAGCGCCCCGCAGTGCCCCGCACTCTACAGCGCCCCGCACTCTACAGCGCACCGCAGCGTCCCGCACTCTACAGTGCAACGCAGCGCCCCGCACTCTACAGCGCCCCGCACTCTACAGCGCCCCGCGCGCAGAAACTTTTACAAATAATAGAAATCCCACCATCGACAGTAGTCAATTTATCCACGAAAGTATTGACAAGGGATGAGGAATCTGTCCTCAATCTAGGTTTAAAATGTGTTCCCAGTCAGCAAACATACAAGGCAGCTCCAATAATATCCTATTGGCGAGCTAGTCCTGACAATAGTGAAGAACGAAATTAGCAGTATTTCACTATCATGACATGTAATACATACCTACACATGTCCCACCTTTAACATACACTGCACCCTGCCCCTGGGAGTGTCTTGGGCCTACCTTAGGGGTGTCCAACATGTAGTAAAAGGGAGGCTTAGGGCCTGGCAAGAGACTGCACTTGCCAGGTCGACTTGGCAGTTTAAAACTGTACTCAAAGGCACTGCAATGGTAGGCTGGAGACACGTTTACAGGGGTGCTTATATGGTTGGCACAATCACTGCTGCAGGCGCACTAGATGCATTTGATTTACAGGCCTTGGGCACACACAGTGCACTTTACTAGGGACTTACCAGTAAATCAAATATGCAAATTATGGAGAACCCAGCAGAATTAAAAATGACAGAGGTAGCATTTGCACTTGAGCACTGATTAGCAGTGGTAAAGTGTACGGAGTACATAAAACAGCAAAAAAGAAGTCCAGCATAACATCAAAAATACAGGTGGTAGAGCAAAAAGACAGAGGAAAACACGTCAAGGATGCCAGGTCTTGCAACTGCTTAGAGATCTTTGAGTGATGACAGGTCACATTGCCTCTCTCTCATCGTCTCATGACCCCAAAAGACAGAGGTCAGTCGCAGGTGTCTAGGGATAATTGGTGCACCTGAGCCCACTACAAGAGAGCGCTTCGATCCACGAGAATCCACTGCAATAATCAATCTAAATTACACCGCGCTGTGTTTGTTTACACTTCCTCTCTCGGGTGGGTTCTTTTCAGATGTGATCCCATTTGTAGCTCAGCAGACAGCAGCTTACCCTGACAGAGCAAGAGAAGGATGATCCGCACTCTGCTGCTTTTGGTCCAGCTCTCTCATTTATGTGTATTTTGTTGCCTGCGAGTGTTGTTTTTGTTATCACAGGAGAGGGGCTTGGCCTGATTCTACTCCCCACTACGAGCAAGGAGCCACGTGAATATCACCTGTGTATGTCCATTACGAAGTGATGCTAGAACACGTTTTATTTTAAAAATGGATTAGGCCCCAGAAGGTGTTCAAACAATTTCGAGGCATGGTGCTCATCTTCTCAGCATGAGAAGGATGAAATGCTGAGCCGAACTTGCTTTGATTCCAAACTAGTGGCCATTAGGTTGCAGTTGCATCATTGTAACAGGTGCATCAACCAACTGAGCTAGCTTGAAAAATTCCGGAGTGCAAACATACTAGATTAATAATGTAAGGTTCCTTTTGTAACACCTGCTTAGGACAGCTGCTAATCACCAAACATCTGATGCAGAGACACGCATTTTTTCCTTGACTGAAGCAACTATAACGATGATGCATATGTCATAAGTACATAGAAAGCTCACGAAAGTAAGCATGTGATGCTGAACATTTAAAAACATGATGGAATAACAATCTAGTATTTTAGCTATTCATCTTAACAAGACCAATGCATTGAACACCGTTACGTTGGCTGATAAAAGCGCATTTTATTTACAGTAGTCTAAAAGAGCAAAACTGCAGGAAAATGACCACTATACAAAATAAAAATAGCACTACTCTGCGCGCCGCCACTCCCGTGCACCATTTTAATTATGAAGACCCGGCCCGGCTCCAGTGCGTACCACTACCAACTATTTAATTAATTTTAAAAAGGCTCAGGCCAGGCCGGTAGGGCGTGCGCACCACGGCACCATAATTAATGTTTATAGGCCGGGGCCCGTTACCATCCGTCCCTGGCGTGCGTTGCGCACTGTAACTATTATAATATAGGCTTGCCTGCTTGCTTGCTTCAGCAGCAGCCGAGGGCAAATGGAGCAGGCGAGGAAGCAACAGGGGTTGGGGGGCTGGTTGAGTGCAAGGGCGAACCCAATATGGAGGGAAGCGGCACACAGGCAAGAACAGAGAGCAACACTGAGTGCGGCCCCGGGAGCAAAGAAGTACAGAAGCGAGAAAGCATGTTCTATAGGAGGGACAAACACGAGTGACAAGTTGGGACATAAATAAGAAGCAGGCAAATGCGCGACAGGAAAGCAACTAATTAGTGCACGCAGCAGGCCTGGAGGCAGGCAGCCAGCAGCAGCCCTGCCCCGCCGGTCGGTGACGGAGACGGAGTGACAGACTCTGAGTGACTTACTTTGGTCTTCGGACTCGGATTCGGAAATCGGACAGGGCAGCTCAGCGTGGGCGGGCCTGGCCGCCTGGCTGCTTTGTCTTGGACTTGGAAGGCAGTTAAGTTCGTAGTTTTCGTTGTTCTTCTCTTGTCTTCTTCTTTGGCTATGCGCGCCGCCTGCCGCGCCCCATATGCCACGCACAGGGGCTTACTGCTTATTGGCCCGCATGATGTTGTGCGTGCCCTGGGGCTGCCTGGCATTGCTCACCACCACTCAGCAGCAGCCAGCCCTGCTGCCCACGCCCCCCACGCACGCGGCACGCGCATACGCGGCGGCGGAAGTGCGGAACGGAAAGTGAAAGAAAAGGATAAAGGCCTGTCCCGCGTCCCGCCGCCATTTCATAGAATCAGGCGGGCTTAGACTAAGATAACAAAAAGTGCCTTACACACTGTGTAAGGCACGGTTTGTTATCATTGTCACTTTTGCCTCATGTAATGTAACGTTTGCCTTTGTATTTTGTTCACTAGTAATGTTCTCATGTATCAGTTCTGTTTCTATTGTGAATTCGCTCTGACACCTTCGGGTGAAGTCCGCACATCCCTTCTTACTCGGCTTGCTTAGCTGGCAGAATGGTGTTGCAGCGTTGGCTAGGAGTTTATTATAGTTGAGCTTTTTTCTTTCAGTCAAACAATAAAGTAACATTCATACAACCTAAATTCAGGATGCTGCCTCCCTGCCAATGTTTTAGTCATCTCTCTTTTTAAAGTCGGGAACATTCTGTTAAAACAGCTGTTTAGGATGTAAGGTATTACTTCTCACGAAACACACTGATTTTTGATAATGTCCTGAATGCAGCAAGGACCGTCTGAATCAATGTAAAGAATTGCAGTGTTCCTAATGTTCTATATGCGATTTGCCTTCAACTAGTAATTACCATTGGATCATTGTGTGCTGTCTCACTCTTAATGCCTGTTTAAAAAGAGTGCTCTTTATGCTGGACCCAAGTATGTTGCTATTTAAACAACACCAGCGATCAATGCACGCTTCCACCACACGCACACAGAACCAGACGTCGGTGCACGCTTTCACCAGGCGCACACACACACCACCAACCGTCAGTGCACACTTTCACCAGGCACACCCCATCAGCCGTCAATGCACGCTTTCACCGGGCACACACGCCACTAGCTGGCAGTGCACACTTCCACCAGGCACACACACCATTAGCCATCAGTGCACATTTTCTACAAGCACACACACACCACCAGCCATCAGTGCACGCATCAATGGTTAGCACATCCACAATTAACTATTGTAGCAATCGCAGTATGGCGCACTTTACTTCTAAACATGTCAGTGCACGCTTTTCCACCATGCACACACACCATCAGCCATCAGTGCACACTTTCAACAGGCACACACACACCACTAGCCATCAGTACATGGTTTCATCAGGCATACCCACCACCGGCCGTCAGTACACACTTTCAACAGGCACAGACACCATAAGTCATCAGTGCACGCTTTCACCAGGCACAAACACCACCAGCCGTCAGTGCACGCTTTCACCGGGCACAAACACCAACAGCCGCCAGTGCACCCTTTCACCAGGCACAAACACCAACAGCCGTCAGTGCACGCTTTCACCGGGCACAAACACCACCAGCCACCAGTGCACCCTTTCACCAGGCACAAACACCACCAGCCGTCAGTGCACACTTTCACCAGGCACAGACGCCATAAGTTGTTCGTGCACGCTTTCACCGGGCACAAACACCACCATCCGTCAGTGCACGCTTTCACCGGGCACAAACACCACCAGCCAATACAGAGTTTGGAAAAGAATTCATGCAACACATTGTCATATACAATGCCAATAACTCAAACTTGAATGCTGCGAGACCTATTGCATTGCAAATGCTTGTTCCTGAAGTGACCAGCTGACCAGGAGCTACTAGACCTTGGTGGTGGTGTCTGGTGGAGTAAGTTGTGGGCCGGGTACACAAGGGTAAAGCTGAAAGCCTGGTAGGGAAGCGGCCCAGTAGTCCTTGGAGGAACTCATCTCTCACTTCCTGTACCCCTGTAGTGTGAAATATAGTTAACGAATTCTCTCCCTCCAAATTTAATACTAAAATTACATTGAAAAACAATTCATTGATATCACCAGTAAGATCCTATATGCAATATTCCACATGGTTATCTGCTACAATCCTTGCAGTTAATTACAAGGATGGGACATCCACTTTATTTTCAATCCTGTGAATGCTCACAGTATATCTACTTCAGTGCTGTCTACTCCTTAACATACATTATCCTAGTGCACCATGCACGCTATAAATAGGTTGCCACAGTACACACAGTGAATTCCCGCATGTCTGATCTCAGAAGCCTTCGGGCCACACATACTTGCTTACTCCTAACAACTTGCTAACCGCAATTAACCACCTTCTCCTCAGATTTGTGTAGGCTGTGCAAAAAACACATTAGGTGAGCTACTATTTCAACCACAGTATTGCAAATCATGTAAGCACTGCTCTGATGTTCAGAAATCTACCATCTTGATGAGAAGCCATGAAATGTAACAATGCCAAATCTAAAATTGTGACAGTCGGGCTTAGACCTAGGCTTTAGAGTTGGCTCGATATTGCGGTTAGTTGTGCCTGTTGTAGCTTGGGCTTCTGCAAGGTTACCGGTTCATGAGTTGTATTTGCTTGACTGCATAATCCTAGCTAGAGAGCAGCAAATGCAGGCAGGGATTGCGGTTAGCATTCAGGAGAGAGCCAATTTACATAGTGTTAAAATGTTTTGGCCTACTACTCTACCCAATGCCGTAACTAACCTCCACATACAGGAATAACACCCCCTCTAATCACAAGAAACTTCCATTAATACAATGACTGTTCAGGAGTGTTTTAAGTCTAAAGAAACTGTGTGTTGGGCACTTCTCAGTGAAGATGCTTACCCCAGGCGATACGTATTTCTGCTGTAGTATTTCAGCATAGTTCTGACTTGGTTGGGCTGGGAATAGGTGCCCCATGACTTTAGTCTTGTTTTGATTGGTGTGGAAAGTGAGGCCATTCCTGTGATAAAAACTCTTGTCGGTGACTGCGAAGGCAGCGATGTGAGCCCAGCTCTCCATCAGTCTTGTGCTGATTGTTTATGGGAAGCTAAACATGTAGTATCTACATCCTAAGAATACTGCTATTATAAAGCACTGCATATTGCTGTGTGGTAAGAAAAATCTTAGCCTGCTAGTATGTGTCATGACTGATGTCACAATGACAGCGGCCCAGTAGGTTGAGCTAGTTGGTCTTTCTGTGGGGTGACTTTACACATGAAATAAAATGACGGGGGATACAACTGGAGGTGAAGCTTTGGTAAGTTGAGCAATTATTAACAATAAGGATTAGTGTGTCAAATCTAGGTGCCACACATCGCTTGTTTGAGTTGATCAGGTGAATTGGGGTTTTATGCCCACTCATTGTTTCAGTTCTTGCTTCAAAGTTTTATGGTGACTTTATGTATGTGGTATTTGTACATCGAGAACTTGTCCGAAAGCAGTGGAGTGCTGTACACGGGTCAAAGGCAACCATACAGTCAAAAAATAGTGGAAGAGGTAGCTAGATCCTGGGAGCAGAAGTTTACTGCTTCTCATTGTGACTGTGAATGCAACATTCGGCATATAGTGGAGTGTGGAGCCACTGAAGTGTGGTGTTTCTATGAAAGACTGGGAAGCAGGTGTCCAGGTCGGATGTTGCTTGGGAAAGTCTGTCACACTAGCAATCGTTCTACAGTTGTGTGAACATTGTTCCCTTTTGGGCTTCTGTGATGCTTCCTATTTTGTTTGTGTCTTTGTTTTTATTTCCATCCTAATAGTGTGGTAGGCCGATCCCCAGTGGTTTCAGCTTATTCCTATCTGTCTTGCCTTGTTTAAATTCTTTTTGCAAATGGCTTCCTTTGGATCCAATTGCTTGTATATCGTTTTTCGGGCATCTACTTGTACAGCCATGGCAAAAAAATGGGTCCATGACAGAAACATTTTTTGATTGGTTAGGGTTGTCTAATGGTGTTTATTTGGCGTTTTATGTGGTGTTTTTAAGGTTTTTTTTAAACAATGTACTTTTTTAGCTAATATGTTTCCCTAGTATTTAGGCAGATTAATACAGTATGATGTTAAAACTCTTCAACCTACAACTAGGTCAGCACTTAACATTTCAAACATTCCAAAAGGGAAGGATGGTACTATATTTGCAGGTTCCAGATCCAACTACTCTTCCATCCACTAATCCTCCAAAGCATGTCCATGGTCCTGTTGACCACCTTGGAGAGCCCCCTAGTCTGCAGTATTGCCTAACTTTGCGGTTTTGTATGGCCATTTCTTTAAGGCAGGCCCCATCACCTAAGTTACTGTACAATTTTATTGAGGTTGGGTCAGGCCATTTTGTTTACTGTGAAGATCATACCTGCCATGCTAAGTCCACATTGAACCAAGGGGGGTTCCTATGAAATTTAATGTGTCACAAGCCAGGTTAACAACCCATTCTTTAACGCATGTATTTTTCCAAATGTGTCAACTAACTTGCCACCCAGTGTGCAAATAGTGCCTGATTGTTTCCAAAAGCAAGGATGTGTAATAACTGGCCAAATGCTGAAACATCATGAAATGGTGAACATCTTTCTTAATGCCAAGATTGTGTTCCTATTGAACCGCTCCCACTCCATTAATTTTAGCTTGCAGACCAAATTCGTAGTAAGGTGATGTACTGAGATCTCCGACGAGTGCTGTCACTTTGATGCCTGGTCTCTACAATGACTTCCTAAAAATTGAGTTTTATATCCTTTGCATAGGTTTTCAGCAGTCCATTGGTCCCATTTACTCTACCCACCCCCTCCCCCCTTGTTGGTCAGTCACCCAAGCATGACTTTTATGCACCACTCCAGTTTATTGTTGCCATTCATTATTGTGTATGTCGAATACTCAGTCCAAATTAGTGTTAATCTCATTAATGGCAGGTTGTTGTTTAATCATTGTCCTGGATACCAAGGCTGGTCACGTCCTTATAACTCTTCACCTGTGTACCTACCTCCCAGTAGCATGAGCTGAGGCTGCTGGCTTCCACTATCTTCAAGGGTCCATGTTTCTTCAGCAACTAGAATTCATGCATCCTCCCCATGGGCAACTTGTTATTCCATCAAGGGTTTACTTTTGAATCAGTAAGCAAGCGAAAAAGCCAGGCAGTACGATCAGAGGATAAGCATCAGGAAGGAAAAGAATGTTTTTTTAGAGTGAAAATGCTGAGGGAAATGAAGACCGGCCTTTATCTTCTCACCTGCACTGTTGGCACCTTAACTTTGATTCGACACAGAACCCACTGGCTTAGGCAGAACTCTAAATACACAACCGGAGAATTGGGAAATCTGAAGGTGCATTTTTTTCTGAAAAACATCTTTGATCCCAGTATGCCTTAGGTCATTTTTGATGTTAAGATGTGAGGAATCCATCTAAGATGTTGGATGCCCTATGCTCTGATAAGAAGTGCAATTTAATCACAGGTTTCTTTAGTAACAAAATCTCTTTGGTTGCCTCGGCACTGCAAATTTTATTATATAGTCAAATGTGATTCTGTCACCTTTTCTGGTCCAGTTTGCTTTGGTTACTTTCCAAGTTCTTCCCCTTCAGCTAGCAGGAGTTCCTTTTATTGGTTCACAGATGTAAACTTTCTCGTTCGCCCAATTATTTAGTTCCTCCAAAGATCCACAAAAATATTTGTTGTTGGCTCCTGATTTCCCTAGAGCTTTTGTAAATGTTTTTGTAAATGTTTCTCTAACTTCAAGTCTAGTTTCCGCAAATCTAAAATTTGGCTTTAACACTTTTGTTATTAAAGACACCCCTGCTTGACCCAGAAAATATTAACTACTTTCATTGTGTGAGGTTTGCTCCAGTTCAGATCATGATGCTGCAAGACCAGATGCTTTCCCATTTAATCTTTCATCTGCACTTGATTCCCCAGGCCTCTCATTGAGTTGTGGGGTTTTGGTCTCTATGCTTATGATAACTGTCCCTGAAAATATCGGGGAATGTTCACAGTCTGGCCTCAAAGTTGACTAGACTGAGATGCTTTACCCTGTTATTTTAGCTCCATTTATGGGATCTCTGGTATGGGATCTCTGGTTTTGAAACCCCTTCCACCCACATTCTGTACCCCTTGTTAGAATTGACTCTGCTTTGGTAGTGGCAGATCATGTCCAAGCTTTAGTGCCAGCCTACTTTTTTGTTGTTGTTGTATTCTCTTAGAGACTCATTCCTTTGTCTGTTTGCTTTTCATTTTCCTTATTGGGTCTCCTTTGGAAACTGTTAATTTCAGCACGCTTGTGATGCACCAACGCAGTCTGCTTGGCCCTACCTTGTTATTTGATTCACAAACTACAACCTGTCCAAAGCTACGCAGCTAGACTGAAATTCCAGGATCACATCTCCGGGGTCCTTGTTAAGCTGCATTATCTGCTGGTCAAGGAATACATTAAATTCATGTCTAGTCCACAAATCGATGTATGCTTCTCTAAACCATAGCCACTTGGACAGCTGTTTAAGTGGTATACTCAAACACTAATGCTGAGATTTGTGAGATGTTTTGTTAGTGAATCCTTGGTTACAATGGTAAATAGTACACAACCATCCCTTGTTGCGAGTTACAGCAATATTTAGAAATTCTTTGGCTTATTCCAGCGACAAGAGGCCTCCTTGCTCTCATTTGGTTTTGGCTGTTCATGCAGTCTTTAGTTTTATTGTCCCTTTCTACTTCTTCCCTACTTAAAGATTTTTCAATGTGCCCTTGGGTTGACAGTGCCAAGGTACCCCTCAGGGTGAACGTTGCACTTTAGTCTTCTCCCCAGCCCATAAAAAACAGAAAGGCCATGTATAATGTGTGTGATAGCATCCCTGTTATATCTTTACTCGCACAAAAGAGCGGTTAGAATTGTGCAGATGATCATCTAAATGATTAAGAGGTAACTTACTCATGAAATAGAAAATGTCCGTCTGGCAAGAATGATGTGGCACAAACTCTGCATACCTAACACAACGCAGCTAAATTTTTGAGTAGGCCCCTTAAAAACCTTATGCCCAACATTGTAATCGTGCCATTCGGATTCAGCGACCATCGCACCAATACTGGTGCCTTGGATTGGGGGGGTATTGTTGTGGAGCAGCCAAGGCACGCCAACCCTGAGATAGCAAAGAAAAACTGGATTATTTTAAAATAGGAAATGGTAGGCAAAGCGAAAACTGCCAAAGTTGTGGTCAGCAAAAGACTCAATGACATTATGACCCGTCTGGCAGCAAACCCGGATCCAATACTTGTAAAAGCAGCCTTTGACAGAATCTTATCAGAGGCCTAACAGGCATTGACTAGGGAAAAAACAACTACCAACTAACTCCCCAGTCCCAAAATGGTTTGACCAGCCATGCACTAATACTCTTATCAACCTTGCAACTGGCTCCCAGATCCACTCCTAGGGATGCAGAACTAGTTAAGATTCTGAGGTTTCGTTATACAGAGGCAAGGAAGCGGAGAACCAATATCCTTAAGGAAGAAGCTTGGGAGAAACTACCCATCCGCTCTCTCAAGAAACGATAGGGATTTCCGGGTAGTTATAAATGCTCCATTTCTTAAACCTCCTGAAGACCCGAGTATAGCCTGTCTTGTGGATGAGGACTCCTGGATCTTAGACTTTTCCCCAATTTTTAAAATCCCTGCTGAGGAACTGGCCAACTAGCTGATATTGAGTAGCTCTCCCATTAAATCCCAGCTACGTTTTAATCTACTCTCTTTCATAGTCCTCTACTAATGGATCTCCCGGTCCGAATGGCACACCGGCAGATCTTTTTTTTATGGAGCACCCTAATCTATGGGGACCGGTGTTGACCAATGTTTTTAACGTAATAGCCATGGTGGGTCCACCAGACTCGTGGAAGTGGTCAAGTATCATCCGTATCTATAAGAAAGGAGATGCATTTCAGCCTAAAAACTACCGGCCAATCTCTTTACTAGACTGTACGGCCACTTTGATGGGCCATGTTGTCCTCAATAGACTAGAGGAATGGGCTACACACAATAATGTCCTGAACCCGGCTCAATACACGTTTTAAAAGGGGAGTGGTACTCTGGACCAATTCCCCAATCTAAGCTTATTATTGGTCAAGTATACCCAGGCAAAGCAGGGGAAACTATACTTGGCATGCATGGATCTTTCAGCAGCATTTGACTGCGTAGCACACCACCACCTATGGAGAATAATGGCAGAATTGGGTATTGACGAGGGGATAACCACTTTTACAAGACCGCTTTATTCATCAGCCTCGGCAACTGTGTGCTATGGGATCCAGGGTGAGTGTTCTAGGGCGTTTCCAATCAGGAGGGGAGTCCGCCAGGGCTGTGTTCTAGCCCCATTCCTCTTTTCCGTCTATATGAATGGGGTGGAACAACCCCCGCTGAACTCTACATCGAATGTCCCTAGGATTAGTAATACGCAGACAATGCTGTAGTAATTGCCCGCACTAGCCGAGGTTTACAACTTCTGCTAGAGATCTAGGTAAATTATATGGGTAGTTTAGATTTAAACACAATTGAGTCAAAAAATCTCTCGTGTTAATTACAGGGCGTAGAGAAAGGAGGGTTTCACACTTCTACATAGCAGGTCTATAATTGCCCATACAGACACCTTTATAACTTTTGAGAGACATCTATCCTGGACCAGGATGATCACTACCAGGGGCTTAGCTATGGAAAAAGTATAATTGCACTCCATTTCTTTACAAAGAAACTGGGTGCAAAGCCCACCTTTTATAACTTTTGAGAGACATCTATCCTGGACCAGGATGATCACTACCAGGGGCTTAGCTATGGAAAAAGCATAATTGCACTCCATTTCTTTACAAAGAAACTGGGTGCAAAGCCCACAAACAATCAAAAAAGCCTGTTCTGCCAAATCAACATCTGTGGCAACTTATGGAGCGGGGATATGGGGTTTTACTAAGTCTCACACCCTTCAGACTTTCAGACTAACGAGAACTCTTTTTGATAAAAACTGACTGGCCTCGCAACAAGCTGCTCTAATTTTATATGCCATGCCGAGCTGGATGTCCCTTATATTTAGGACATAATCAGGCTGACACCTATACTTTTATGGCATTCGATCTGGAGACTGTTCATCGGTGAACCTTACTCCGAATTTAATAGCAGATTGCCTCCATCTGGAATATGCTCAAAGGATCCCGTGGTTATGCTATATTAATAATAGACTCGCCTCTTTTGGTTTAGACTACTTATATTCCTCGCCAGCAAAGTGTACCACAGTCTCAAAAAAAAAAATTAAACCATTATTCCTAAAAAAAAAAAAGAGCACTCAAGATAATCTTTGAATTGTTCAAAAGTGCTTGTAAAAATGGATCTTGAGGGTCCAATTGATCAGAAAGGTGCACCCCCATATCTATCTTATGTGACTAACCCACGTCACTGTTTTATTTTAATGAGGTTTCGATTGAACCTTATTCCTTGTATGTTTTCCCATCCAGCAGGCATTTATTCTATTTCTGACCTACCCCCTTGCCCGTGCATGACTATTCTCCCCAATCTAACTTACACATTCTCTTATTCTGCAAATTCTACAAGGCTCACTGCAATGGATTTATCCGACCGCTTATGTGTAAATATTTTAACCAATGTCCAGCTCTGTACATTCTACAACTATTGCTTGAATATCTAGTATGTTTTTCTGTGGCTTTGTTTTTACTCTGCTCGTGGAAGACTAGGCGGCTGGGTAATCTTGCTCCATGGATTGTGTATCTAAACTCTGTTTTAAAACCTTTGTTTTATATGTTTTTCATATCATTGTCAATATTAGCACTATGGAAACTGTACCTCTTTTAATCTGCATTTTATATTGTGTACCTTGTACTTTTATGATCTTATTAATTAACTATCAAATAAAGTGATTGACTGAGTAGGGTTGTACTAGTTTAAAATAAGTGAAAAGTTGTATACTAAAACATGGGCTCACCTTTTGGATTATGTCATGTCTGTGGGATTGGCGTCTGCGGACACCGGCATTTCGAAACAAAATTATGTAGTGATAAAGTTAACATTGGTGATGTACAAAGCATAGAACGCTACATGTGTTCACTGTTTAAAAGGTGATATTGTACTTATTGAGTATCTGTTCTATCAGTCAACAGTCGGTTTCTTATCTTCAAGGCGAAGGACGACAGCAGCACTCTTATCTGGTGTCATCCGCCTTTATTTCGCACACATTGCGAACAGTGGAACGCCACAGAAATGGCCAAAGTGTTTCGGTAAACACTGCCTTTGTCTGGACCAACTATCAACTATAAGAAATATTTATTTAGGCCACAATAGCGATGAGTTTAAAGTAATTAAGGCCACAATAGCGATGAGTTTAAAGTAATTAAAGGAGTAAAATCACAAGAGTTCTCAAAAAATGAGATTAAAGGGTAATGCCTCCATGTTTAAATACATAATGTTGGGAGTGTCATGGAACTAGTCTGTTATTTCCTACGTCTGTATAGATTTAGTTGCTATAATGCAGTGTCTAAAATGTTAGACAGTCAGTAAGTGATGCAGTGCTCACCATAGGCATATTGGTATGGTAAATAAATGCACTACAAATAAAACAATATTGAATACCTGATTTGTGAATTTTTTTAATATTTCAAGTATATATTTGTTTATTTAACACTCTGATATATATTTGTGTGTTAAAGAGTATCATATTCTGAACAGGCGCTGATGCCATCCTAATGTGGCAGGCAATAGAACTGTAAATGAATTGAATGTTAAACCTACAGGTTTTCTGAAAAATTATACTGTTTATAACGATGTGAATGAGGACAAAGTTCCTTTTTAACATTAGTATTTTTGTAAAGGTAAAGTTAACATGAATTAATTCAAAGTTTAATAGAGAGTATTGTTGTAGGTTTTCCACTTTCTCAGTAGGAACGGTTAGTTGAACAACATAAACGTTGGGATGGTCCCAGACTGATTCCATGCACCTCCTCAGGATATGTTTGCCACAGTGCCTCCATAAGTACCCCTACACCTGATGAGGCAACAAACGTTTTTGGCAACCTCAGAACATGACAACCCTGGCTCCACCAAGGAATCGTGGTAACAGATTTGGGAACCTTTTCGCTGTCACTTGTGCATACTCAGAAAGGTACGCAAGAAATGCACAAAGGGGCGTTTCAATATGTAGTGAACCATTGTGATTCTTGCATAAAATATATGCGCTGCAATGATTAATAGACAGAAGCAGATAAGTGATTAGCAGTATATGAACAGTGAAACTGATAAACTATTCCACCATTGTGCTAGCACAGTGTATATATGCAGGCATACAAGTACTGGGTATAGTGTACTCCTGCTATGAGTTACCTAAGCTAGTTTCCCAGGGTGGGTGTTTTGCCAGGTCCCCTAATGGATGATCCCTATTACCTGAAGTCAAGAAATGTAGGTCTCAGTCTCGGTCACAAGGTGGATATCCCTCATCGCAGAGAGTAAACGTGAATCAGCTGGGCTGAGGCTCCGACACAGCTCCGACCTTTCAATGATGGCAGAGTGCGCCTCTAATTTGAGCACGGAAGTGCATGTATATTTATAATAACCTCATCCATGCTTCTGTGTCAAGGCTTCAGTCAGGCCGACATTGTTTGTCTTTGTGATCGCCATGTCGCCGCATGGACGAATAACAGATAACATTTGCCCAATGTGTGTTCAGGCCTTTTACTAAATGTTCAAGGTGTCCTGACAGTGTACTTACGAGGTGGAATTGTAAGCAATGTGGTTTTAGATACCCGAATCCTGCACTGTCACACAAGTAAATGTGTCAAAAGTCATCATGCAAAAAAGAAGATAACTTAAGAAATGTGTTCATGTGAAATGGCAGGGTTTCTTCCCAGGCCTAACCTAGCCGCATGATCGCATAGAAGTGTGTACATAATCTCCTAAACCTCATAGCACCACTTGTAGGCAAACTACCTGAATAGTCTGTATGTGTACATTTATATTATGAATCATACATGTCACCATTATCTATTAGCTATAATATGGAGTCTTAATTTCCCCGCAAAAAAACAAAAATGCACAAATCAAAAAATACTTTTGATACCGTATCAGTCTTCGAGGAAATAATGAACTTCAGGATCTGTATTGAGTCCTCTTACTACTGCTGTGACTCATGATCCAATAGGCCTCGACCCATCTTTGCCTCGCATTTATTTTATTCTGTTTCATCGCATGAAAGCTAATATTCAAGCCCATCTCTAGATTCTGAGGGGTTAGTTTTCGGGGATAGGAGAGGCAGTTTTCAGGGATGGGAGGGTTTTAGAGCTCAGGGTGGGGGGCTGGGGTCGGGGTAGTTTTTTGGCCCGGAGGCCGTTTTAGTGCTCAGGACGGGAGGGTGGGGTTGGGGTAGTTTTCCGGGCTGTGGCTGTTTTAGGGCTCTGGGCAGAGGACAGGGGTTGGGGTAGTTTTTTGACCTGGTGTCTGTGTTAGGGCAATGGGTTGGGGTAGGTTCTTGGACTAGGGCAGTGGTTCCCCAACTTTTTCGAACTGCGGCTCCCTTGACCCATTGGCCTTTGCCCGTGGCTCCCCACTGCTACTTTTTTTGGAGGGTGGGAGGGATGTAATCCCTGCCTCGGAAGTACTTGTATTTTTCTCACTTAAAGTAATTGGGACCAGATTTAAACTAGTATTGTCTGCCTTTAAAGGATGGCGATCAATTCGGAAGCTTATTTCTCTTGGACGTATTAATTTCTATACTCCATGTACTTCTACAGAATTGCTTCCGCCAATATTTTGGGATCGCACTATGTCTACATGGGGGGAAAAAGGCATGATATCTATAGGCACTATGGTTAAGGATGGTACAATCGCTTCATTTCAGGAGTTAAAAGATATATACAGTCTCTCTCAACATGATTTTTTTTGAGTATTTTCAAATACGCTACTTTATTCTTAGGCACCCAAATGTTCTACCACTTTGTCCAAACGACTTTATTGAAATACTTAGGAAACCATCACGTATAGGGACTCTATATAACCATTTGTTGAATACACAACAGGACGATATGGGATTGCAGGAGTGTAAATGGTGTATTAGATTGGGTACAGTGGCAGTACCCTTTCAAGAGTCAATTTATACTGCTTCTAAAATTATTTTGTCTGCCAATTTATACTCGCGGCATTATAAAACTTTATTTAATCTTTATCATACACCGTTTAAAATGTTGAAATGGGGTAATGCTTATAATGGGAAATGTTATAGGTGTCAATCTGACCAGGCTGATATTGTGCATATATTTTCAGATTGCCCAGTGTTAAAACCTTTTTTTATATCTATAGAAAAATTCCTGGCTCATATTACAAAATGTGATGTGGTAATTTCAAGAGAGATGATTATTTTTGGTTTATCTAATGACACCAACCCGTTCTTAGGGTATCAAAAAAATAGATATGTTTTATTTATGGCTATGGCGGTAGCTCGCTTATATATATCTTCAATGTGGCTGCAGCCAGATGCACCTGTATATGAAATGTGGCGAGCTAAGTTTTATAATGTTTTTTATTTAGAATGTAATCTTTATCGGATTAAATCACTTAGTAAAATGCAAAAGGGGTGTAAAATTTGGCAGGCAATGATGGACCATTTGGGTCCTTAAGAATGATATTTCTCTTGGTTGTATATGGCGATATTGTTTATATTGTATTTTCGATATGGCTCTTATTTATTATTATTATTATTTTTTTGCTTTCTTGTTTTTGATTATTTTAGATTGTGTACCTGCACCATAAGCTTATCTGTGTATACGATTTTTGGCTATGTTACAATCACAATTGTTTTGCTTTTATTTTTTTTGTGGCTTTGCACTGAACCAATAAAAAAATTAAGTAATTGGGATGAAGCTGATGAAGGTTTTATGATCATATACGCAGGGTGTTTAATATTACTAAGGCGGCACCTCTAATTAAATATTCCTAGTTACGCTTCTTTGCCCTTGCCTTTTTTTAGAGTACCCTCTCAAACCTTTTTATCCCACTTAGTGCTACATAGCATCCCTATGCATGTAGGCCCCATTGCCAAAGTGTTTCAGTGCTTGAATATTTGCATGCACTTCAATTTCTATCCATGTCATATGTGCCAACACACCTGTTTCAGCAGGCTGGCTTGCGAATTTTTAAACCACATACAGCTTTTTGTTTTGCTGTCTCCTCCCTAAAATTGCCTCCAATTCAATGCAAGTCAAATAAATTACTCACATTTTTTTTTACATTTTTATTTATTTATTTATTTCAAACGTTCCTCTTTCTTGCTTCCAAATGTTGGCATTATGGTGTTTTACTCCCCTGTGATAAAGGATAGTCAAGGCCTGTCTGGAAATGTATGTGTACTGTACAAATGTCAATACTTAATAATACTTAGTGTATTTAACCCCTTCCATGCTGATGACGACCCGGCCGTCATGCACTACGGTGGGCGTGTGCTGATGACGGCTGGGGGCTGTCATGAACCCGCCCACTCATTAAAAGCACCGCACAGGTGCAGAATCGCGCCCAAGGGGTTAATAGACAGAACAACTGTACTTTCCTGATAACTTGCATTGGTGTTAAATGCATTTGGAAAAAACGAAACTATAAACTAATCTAACATAATAAATCGAGCATCTTCCGCTTTCTTTGGGAGTGTTGGATCGTGGGGATCCAGTGAAATATGGAGGTAATCTCCCTCAACATGCCATCAATTAGGCACCACATTTACAGCTTTAGGAATGTTACTTACACATCATCTGCATCATGCGTTTGTCTAATTAATTTAACTGAAGATCACAGACCCTTCAACATTAGATGCATTAAAGGGCTTGCTGCGTGGCTCCCCTGGCTAGGTTTGACGGCTCCCCAGGGAACCATGGTGCACAGTTTGGGAACCACTGGACATGGGTTTAGGGTAGTTTTTAGGGGTGGGGTGCATTTCAGGGCTAGAGTCTGGTTTTTAGGGCTGAGGGCGGGGGATCGGGATAGTGTTTAGGGCTCAGGGCGGGGGGTATTGCAGTGCTGCCAGCCAATTTTTAGGGCTCAGGACAGGGGTGTGATCTTTATCACAGATGACCTTTACCGATAATGCCTTTACAATGAAATTAGTTGTAAAGGCATGCATGGTAAAGGCATGCGTGGTAAAGACGCGTCGTAGTTGAGACCGTGTGGTTTAGACATGCGTTGAGGCCTGTGTTGTTCTATCATACAACCCTCCTCAATGTATCATTTAAAGTGTCTATAAACTCTGAATCCTCCCTGCAGTTCATCAGTGTATGCATGAATGATCGAATTGCACACCATATTCTTCTTGTTCATATTACTAACAGTACAATTATTTATAGTTCAATGCCCTGCAATTATATTCCCTCCTTAACTGATTTAAGTGAAAATAGTATATTACATTGATTCTGATTCAGCTTGAATTAGAGTAGATTCTTTATCGTAGTCAAATCTACCCAATTAGTAGATATTACCTACTCATTGGCCTCACCCTGAGGAAGTCATAAAGTGCAGCGCCTGCTAGATGAATTGCATGTTGGCAGAAGGAACACAAGTACAACCTTTAAAACAATTCTTGAGATTTTATTGGACAAACGATAACAGATCTATACAGTGCAATTACATATTATGACGCGTTTCCTTAAATTACTTAATATCTAATAAACCATTACCTGTGTACTAGTATGGAGGCATTTTGTATGAATATTTTATATAACTCACTCAACATTGTGGCATCTCTGCATATTTTACACAATGTCAAAGGACTGTTAATAAACATCCCCTTTAAGGTGAGAGAGGTTGCTTTTAAATCAAAATGGGATCACAGGATACAGCCTCACTAGAGTTATGACAACCACCGAGTACACTCTACCCTCGTCTCTGGCGAAAATCCCAGGGTACTTCCTGCTGACCTCTATTCCAAAATCTGTAATGGATTTTATTTGTAACCCTCACACCCTATTGGTGTCATTCTTCATCATTTGTTCTCATCCTTGCCCATATAAACCAGGATGGGCTCTGCTGTATTTCAGGGAGCATCCATACGGGATGACGTTGCAGCACGCGCAGGTCCCGCGATTGCACGGAATGCTTGAAAAACATGGCTAGCTTCTCAGTGAATGATCAAAAGCTGGGCAGAGCAGAGTAGAAGTAGGTGTAACTGAGGCACTGCACCCTTGGACTAGTAAGTGGACTACGAGATTGTTTATTGATAACAGGTAAGATTACAATCTTAAAATAAAGGGATTCCAGGGTGCAAACTAGGTATTTTTATTTTACACTCTCTAAACCCCCATCAGAGGAAATAGCTTAAGTGCTCTCTGAAATACGCTCGAGCCCATAATGGTTTATAGGGACCCCGATGAGACCTGATGGTGAAGCATGACACCAGTAAGGTGTGTGAGGGTCTCAAACCCATCAGGGACTTTGGAATTGATATCCGCTGGCAGTTGCCTTGGGTTTTACACAGAGATAGGGGTACAGGGTTCTCAGTAGGTCTCTGCATAGTGACCCTCGATCTTGTAACCCTAAATTACAAAGGATATCTCAGTCATTGCTGGGTATTCTCTTCCTCCCGTTATCCTCCCCTGCTAAGTGACATTGGGTCGGGACGGCCCACTCGGCTCCGCTTGTTATGCAGAAACTACATTACTGTTAACCGACAGCAGTACCAAGAAACATAAAATACTTTCTCTTATTAAGTCTGGGGTCTGACCCAAAGCCTATCCCATGAGCATTTGTTGCACTCCTGCTCTTTAAATCCAGTGCTATCTATGTTCAGCTGCTGTGTCACTCCCAGCACCGCGCAGCTGCCCCTCTGGTCCGGTGTCATGAACAGTTCTGTAAAATAGCTTGTGTAACTTTGAAGTGGCTATCTCCAGTACACATCCTCACAGCTGTTTCTCAAAGCAGCTTCAATGTCATCTTCTCATAGATCCATCATCGTCTTTGAAACTGAATTGGTGGCTCTTTTGATCGAGATGCGCCCTCAGTTCAAAAAGTTTCAATCTTTCTCAATTATTTGTATGGATATTTCAGTCACAATGTCTGTACAGGACCTGACTCACTAGCAGCAGAAGACCATATTCTTTAAACTGTTTTCATGGCAATTTCTGTAGGTAATCTTTTCACACGCAGCATGAGTAAAAGCAAGCCATAGGCATAAAGTAAATGGAAAACAAAATCCTTGTTGACTATAATTAATTGTTATTAAAACAGAATACATAATTTACTGTGAAAAGTATATTCCATAGTCGAACGTGTTTGGGAACCGAAACAGAACAATGTTGTTACTGCCAAACACTTAATGACTTCTTAGTAAATCACGCAGTGGTGACTGTATTTTCTTCTCCTATATGAAGTTATGAGGGTATATTTGTCTGTTAAAAAAAAAAACCCTTCACCCATAAATCTTTTGAAACTAAAACAGATTCCCCTCTGTCATGGTGCCTTATTCAGTCAAGATAAATTCCAAGCTAAGCACCTGGTTGCTTCGTGGAAAGATATTGGATAGGGTCCAGGTTTTGGCATATAAGCCAGTTAGCTATGTATTTGTTTGCTGGTTCAGAAGGTGCCTTGTGGCCCTATGACACAGTCTGTAATGTTACAATGTCAGTAAATGCTGCATGGTCTAGCCTTTTTATATAAGTGACACAACAGCCATGCTTTGACTTGTATTCCCCATTCAGGCCTGACTACTTCTGAAACCAATCTCAGCTAATGTAACTTTGGGGAAAGGTGTGGGTCAGAGAGAAATAGGGTAAGTCAAGAGTTGTCCTTCCCTTTTGATGTTTTGTATTGCATTTTAAGCTCCCATGATACTAAAGGATTACTGGTAGCGTGCAGCTTTATGTGCAAATCCACGGTGCACTGCTCAGGAAATAGGAGGGGCCAATATGTAATGATCGTGAACAGACTGAGAAAGGGGATCCTTGATGCAGATGAGCTAAAAAGGTGGTAGGTGTATTGCGAGTGCTCTGCCCAATCTGGAGCAATGTTTTCCATTAGTTCTGTTCACTCCGACAGCACTGTGTTTAGTTTCACAAAGAAAATATGGTGTAGTGAACCTAGAGCATACTCTCGCTTATGTACCCATACCTCTTACTGGGGTTATCCAGATCAGGTCTACATCTGGGTGATGGATGCCCAGCTACAGCATCGGGTATGTGCAGTGACTGACACAGCAAAGGCATTTTGATATTACTAGGCACTCCGTTAAATCTGTGCTTGCTTAAAAGAAATGCAATGGAACAGAATGTTAAGCCAGTCTCAGGAATAAACAAACGTTTGAGTCCTTTAAATGGGCTAACCCCATCTGCATAAAACCTTTTCTTTGAGCATTATACCGTGGTCCTCACCTTGTATTTTCTCCATGTTTAATCTAATCAAAAGAAACACTCCTCAAGTAACTTGATTTTTGTACTGTAGAACTTTATTCATTCTGAATGTAATAAAGACATTAAGCCCACACACTTAGCTATTACATCCCATGGTCTCCATTGTGGTTTTTACCCATTCTAAAATATTAGTTACTTTACACACTTCTATGTTAAGCTTATTTTCTTCCACTTAAAAATGAGTAACAATAGGTGGTTTTGGTGCTAAAGCTACATACATACATACATACATACATACATACATACATACACTCAGTGAAATCTTCTCTTTTGCCCAGAACTATTACCCATGGATGCCACAACAGTTTTGCACCATTTATCTCGTTCGCTGAAGCTGGATATGTTTGCAGAAAATCTGAGTTTTTGCAGCCTCACCATATGAAGCATACTCCCAGGCTTGGTACATTTCTCTACAATTTGAGTGAATCCCTGTGGCGATATTGCCAAGCTTCCTGTATAACATGTATCTGAAGGTTACTGATTAGAAAGGAGTGTTGGTCGGGTGCCTTGGAAGAAACTGCTGGTTGGACGAGGCATAGGGTGACCGAGGACTGACTTTACTACATGCCTGAGTGCTTGTTGGTTGCATCTTTAGAACAGCCTTCTCTTTCGACACTGCGCTCTTCTTATGTGTTCTTATCTTTCTCGCATTTCTCCTTTGTTTAATGTATCATTTAATTCCTTATTGCTGCAAGTAACAGCGCAGCGGTTTTCAGGCTATTGGACATCATTCTTTTTTGTGAATTTGACTTGTGGGAATTGCTGGCCCCGGAGGTAGTTTGACTTATGAAGTCTAACTCGCATAGAGAAGCACCTCCTCCCTCCCCCTGGAAGTCTTAAACACCTCTCCATAGCTCAACATAAGAGACATCCATGGATATTGGGGCAGGCAAATTTGGAGAGGCCCTTGTGAGAGACTGCTACTTTTTTGCACCAACCTTGTGGTATTGCCAATGGAGGAGTCTTCAGGAAATGCAGTACTTGCAGATGCTGATGTGATTTCTTACCCTTTGAGTTTAGGGGCAACAAGTGCACAACATTGCACTGCCTTGAAGGAACTGAAGGGGGTCCCTCTCTTCGATGCAACTGATGGTGTGAGACTCTACGCATTGGCTCTGGTCTATGATCTGCCTCCTTTATGCTGCAGACTCTGGCATCGGCAGGGGATATTGAAGCATCTCCATCCAATGATATATGCTTCTAAGAAGGGAGATGAAGGTTCAAAGGAGATTAAGACTACTGGGGAATCGATTCAGTATCTCCCGGTGGGAAGAGCAAGCCAGGACCAAACCAGCGAAATGGTGATAAATCTGATGTCTTTGAGAAGGATGCAGTTGTTTCTGAATCATTGGATACTTCATTACCATCTCTTTCGCAATTGCCAGTATGTATGGTGGATACTCTGCCTAAAATCTTGCTTCCAAAGTTTAGCCAATTTGAGGCTTCAAAAAGTCTGTCATTGGCCATCTCTTCTCTGCTAGATCATTTAACTAAGAATGATGATGACGTTCCTTTTTTTTTTTTTTTTACCTGACTCAACCAGATCGAACAGTGAGGCATGAATTTGGAGCACGATGCAACTAAAGAGCAAAAATGTGTAGATTATGCCAGGAAAGAACTCTCCTTGTTAAGGATTAAATTAGAAGAGTTGGAAAACCATTTGAGGCGTTCATACTTTACGACTGTTGGCATCCCAGGGTGGGTCGGGGGGAGGGGTCATCACCACCAATTTCCCCAGCTGATCTATCAATCCTGCAGGCCCATCGGGTCCTCTTGCACTCTTATCCAAACGTAAAGCAGCCACAAACTATTTTGATTAACTTTTTGGACTACAGGGACAAGGAACCAATTCTATCTGGGGCTATTAATTAGAAGGCCTTTGTATTGGAGGATGGCACAAATGTTCTGAATATTTTTTTTCTTACCTCTCCTCTCTATTGTGGTAGCTCTACATAGGAGAGAATTTAAGGACATGATTGGGGTGTTTAAAGTGTCCGTAGCCCAAACTGTTATTTATCAGAAATCAAAACTAAAAGTGCTTTTATAAGGGTCAGTTTTTAGGTGCTTTCCTCGGGTACAGAGGCTAATGATTTGCTAAAACCGGTTCAGATGAATTCAGTTGAAGGGGGCCCTTGATATGTGATGTATGATTTAAATACTACGATTTTACTTGGTTGTTGACTTTGTTTTCTATTTATTGTGAGTTGGAGTGAGAGTTTAGCGGTCAGTGGCGGCTTCTCCGCTAAGGCAGAATCTCAACACCCTACTGCTTTGCTGCAGTGAAACACAGGAAAAATAAAATGATCACTGAATGTTATTTTATTTTTTCCTGCTGCGTCCACTTTGTGGGTAGTGCTGCTCTCATCTCAGAGCAGGGGGAGGAGTGGTGGGCACACTCTGTAAGTGCACATGACTGTTTGGCCGGCTGTCTTGGGCCGGCCAAACAGTCAGGCGCACTTTGCATGTTCTCCACCCAGGCTGCTTTACAGCCTGGGTGGAGAACATGCTCCGGTTCCCATTCCCTAGCTGAGCACCGAACCATGGTGCTCAGACCAATCGCAATGCTGCAATGAAGCGTTGTGATTGGCTCAGGGGAGCCTGGGTGCTTCCTGTTCCAGCCCGACACGATGGACAGATGTGATGATAAGGTAAGCTGATTTTGTTTCTCTTTAACACCCCATGGCCCGCCGATCCGTGCCAGCCACCACTGTATGCAGAGCAACTCCAGGGTGTCCATCAATTGGGGAGTGAACAGTGCAGAAGGGTGTTGTTGTGGAGTTTCCTTCTTTGGGAAGGGATGGTGGGCCTTGGGGATGGTTCTGGGGATGTTGGGTGGGAGGTGGGCAGGTTGATGGAGGGAGGATGCATACATTAGTTTCTGTCCAGGTTGAGACTGGTTTGACCAAATCTTGAGATATCAGATGGTACTTCGATAGGACTCTTCTATTGGATGAGAGCTGGAAAAACGCAATCTGGTTTTTATAGAAGAGTTTTTCAGGCCCAACAGTAACTCTGCCTTCATGTTAATTATCTGGGAAACCTTTAAAGGCATGTTTTCGTCGCCAGATTGATTTTAAAGTAAAACAAGTCTATTCTCACAGACCAATTTTCAAGGAAATTCTAGATAACAAGAGAAGGAAATCGGCATGAGCATAACCAAAATCCTGTTACTGCTAAAATGAGAGAACTGTGTTCAGGGAGCATATGAGAATCTCGAACATGTTGATCGTGCCTTGGCATGATCTGTAAGGTTTAGAGCCACTGGGATAATCGAGGTGATGGATCCAGTCACTAATTAGTTTACTTCTTATAGAGAGGCTATACAAAGAATTGTTTTTGAATCATTATTCTGCTCTTTATTAGGCTCCCGCGGAGACATCGGCAGATGCCATCTTAAAATTTCTTGATCCAAATCCGATTTCCCATCACTCGACCGAACAAGATAGTTTAATTAAACAAATATTAGAAACCGAGTTTTATGAGGCCTTGACATTCATGGCTGATGCGGAGTGAGCAGGCATTGATGGTATTCCAGTTGGGTTTTAGAAGGATATTACCCCGCTCTTTCAAAGATTTCTTGATTAAACTTTTTAATGAAATCATTTCCAGTGGTTCTATATCTACATCCTTTACTGAATCCATTGTATTAAGTTTAAAAATCATAAAGATAAACCATCTCAATCCTAACTGTTATAGGCCAATTCATTTGTTAAATGCAGACTATTCAATTTTGATGAATATCTTAATGAATATGCTCCTCTGCCCAGAAATGTATTATTGGCGAAAAGAACAGTTTCTTCCTTACAGGGCAATGGTAATTAATACTATCTGATTCAGGCCATGAATTATTTTGTGACCAATAAAACTAGAGCGGCTGTGATTATGGTCGATGCAGGTAAAGCCTTTGACCAGGTAAGTTGGGCAGCACTATTTCAGATACTGAAGTTTGGTTTCCTTGACCAATTTTTAAAGATTCTGAAGAATCTGTAATTAGGGGCGGTAGCTTTGATCAGTATTAACTTGTGTAATGTAGGTTGATCCATATTTTTCTGCAGTTGCCCCGTGGGTGCCCACTCTTGCTGGTTTTCTTTACTCTTTTTATTGAGCCAATGGCTATTCCTTTACGGAATGATGATGATTCAATTCTACCGCCCAGTTTTAGGTATGTCTAAGCTGAAACTCTTTGTTGACAATATAATTTTGTATCTGGATGCAACGAAAGCTAATATTCAAAGAACCCAGGACAGATTTAATGAATTTGTTTTAATTGGGGGTTATAAGATTAATAACAAGTCAGAAATTCTGCTTTGTATTGCTTTGAAGGAGTATGTTCCCATTGCAATTATGGGTCAGTGGGTGCCTATTCGACCCATTAGATTTCTTAGGCTGTTTGTAAGGTCCAATATTAGACCTTTTAAAGTTAAATTAATGTGCCTCGCTGTGTATTGTTAAGATTGTTAGAGCAATGCCATTTTCTACCTTTGTCAATTATTGGTTGAGTTGCCTTAAGTAAAATGTCGATGTATTTTTATTTCTAATGTCCTGATTAAGCTCAGTAAGAACTATTTTAAGAAGATTGATTGCTTAATTAGAAAGTTTATTTGGAAACAGCAGCGCTCATCTATCAATTTGACTATCATTAAATTAAGCAGAGGAGGGAAGTTTGGTGCTACCTGATCATCTGTGATCCCAATATTTTATTTTTAAGGGCAATGGTTTAGGAGTTTAGGACTTCTTTTGTTTTATTTTTTATTCGGAAATGCCCCAAACAACTAGGTATAAAGTTGTAAAAGAAATGATTTTGCGAAAAAATTAAATTGGTGTACAATAATAATGATTGCTGCTGATTTTTGTTCTTTACAGGATTGTAGCAGTCTGGGTTAAAGGTCCTGGAATATGTAATTACACTTTTGAATAGACACAGGTTTGGAATATTATCGGGTTTTATAATAAATGGTAGGTGGGAGACTTTGCAACAGTTAGCTATCCAGGACTATGAGAGCACTTCTGTTCTTTGGCTCCGTGTTGCACAAATTTCCAGGTTCCTGCGGGATTGTAACCTTGATTATAGAGCTTTTAATTTGGATTTTTTAAAATTAATCTTTAAAAATAATATGGTAGGGGTCAGCAGCTGGTACCGGAGGATTCAGGAATAAACTACTCCCAAATTTGTACATAAGATAACATCAGTTACGGGGTGTGTCATTTCCGGTATGAGTGATTTGATATTTCCACTTACGGTTTTAAACTGTTTAGAGCAGCAACATTTAAACAAATTAAATTTTTTGCTAAATGGACGCTTTGTTATACCCTCAATGTTGGAATAAATGTTTTCTAATGTTTCTAATAAGTGTTTTAGATGTCCTACAATGGTACAAGGAGATTGGGCTTATTTTATGTTTACCTAGCCAGTTTTGCAACTGTTCTAGGACAGATATGAATTCAACAATTATCAAAAAGAGGGAAACACGACTTACTAGTTTTTTTTTTTTTGGCTTGTTGGGCAATAATGAGGCTTTTGGGAGGTCTGAACAAACGTTTACGTTTATTAGCGGTCTCAATTGCAAGATCACCCATTTTACAATTTTGTAAGACTTCTAAGTGTCCATCATTTGCTCAATGGCATGCTAAAATGACCCTTGCAAAATGTGAACAGTTGTGGCGTTTTCTTTCCCCGCTGATCAAGGGGGTGAACAGTTGTTTACAAGAGATGTGGGGCCATGCACTTGCACTCTTGGATTTGTCTCTGTATTTTTTAGAATGTCAAATCAAATCAACACATTTATAGAGTGCGCTACTCACCCGCAAGGGTCTCAAGGCGCTGGGAGGGGGGTGTGTAGAACGTGAGGCGGTTGTTGAGGTATTTGGGGCCCATTTCGTGGAGAGCCTTGTGAGCGTGGGTGAGGAGCCTGATTGTGATCCTTTTGCTGACGGGGAGCCAGTGCAGGTCTCTCAGGTGGGCAGAGATGTGGCTGTGTCGGGGGATGTCCAGGATGAGTCGTGCAGAAGCGTTCTGTATGCGCTGGAGTCTTTTCTGTAATTTGGCTGTGGTTCCAGCGTAGAGGGCGTTCCCGTAGTCCAGTCGGCTGGTGATGAGGGCCTGGGTGACCATCTTTCTGGTTTCGGTGGGGATCCACCGGAAGATCTTTTGGAGCATGCGCAGGGTGTTGAAACATGACGACGAGATGGCGTTGACTTGCTTGGTCATCGTGAGGGAGGAGTCCAGGATGAAACCCAGGTTGCGTGTGTGGTCCGTGGTTTTCGGGGCGGTGCCCAGTGCAGGGGGCCACCAGGAGGAGTCCCAGGCGGACGGGGATGGTCTGAGGATGAGGACTT
Organism: Lissotriton helveticus; assembly: GCF_964261635.1. Lineage (NCBI taxonomy): Eukaryota > Metazoa > Chordata > Amphibia > Caudata > Salamandridae > Lissotriton > Lissotriton helveticus. Next base: position 634,100,738 of record NC_136068.1, on the reverse strand, counting down.
CCGTCTTGTCTGAGTTCAGTTTCAGACGGCTGAGCTTCATCCATTCCGCGACGTCTTTCATTCCTTCCTGGAGGTTGGCTCTGGCGGTGTCGTTGGTGAGGGAGAGGATCAGCTGGGTGTCATCAGCGTAGGAGATGATGTTTAGGTTGTGTTGGCGGCGATGGGTGCGAGGGGGCTCATGTAGATGTTGAAGAGGGTGGGGCTGAGTGAGGAGCCTTGAGGTACGCCGCAGATGATCTAGGTGGCCGCTGAGCAGAAGGGAGGGAGGCAGACTCTCTGAGTTCTGTTGGAGAGGAAGGAGGTGATCCATTCCCATGCCTTTCCTTGGATCCCGGCGTGGTGGAGGCGGTTTGTTAGGGTGCGGTGGCAGACTGTGTCGAATGCGGCCGATAGGTCCAGGAGGATGAGGGCAGCAGTTTCCCCGTTGTCGAGCAGGGACCTGATGTCATCGGTGGCTGCGATGAGGGCGGTCTCGGTGCTGTGGTTTGCTCGGAATCCGGACGCGATAGGTCCAGGGAGCCGTTTCTCGAGGAAGGCGGTTAGCTGTTTGTAGACGGTCTTCTCAATGACTTTAGCGGGGAAAGGGAGGAGCGAGATGGGGCGGAAGTTCTTGAGGTCCGTGGGGTCCGCGGTGGGTTTCTTCAGGAGAGCGCTGATCTCCGCATGCTTCCAGTTCTCCGGAAAGGTGGCAGATGCGAAGGAGTTGTTAATGATGTGCCGGAGTTGGGGTGCGATGATGGAGTCAGCTTTGTTAAAGATGTGATGAGGACAGGGGTCTGCTGGAGAGCTGGTGTGGATGGTGTTCATCACGCTGGTGGTGTCTTCAGTGCTGACGGGGGTCCAGGCGCAGAGGGTGGTGGTGGGGGGTGTTGGTTGGGTGCGTGGTCTGGGCGCCGAAGCTGTTGTGTATGTCGGCGATCTTGTGGTGGAAGAACGAGGCGAGTGTGTCGCACAGGTCTTGCGAGGGCGTGATGTTGTTGCTGGGGTTGGAGAGCTCTTTAATGATGCTGAAGAGTTCCTTGCTGTTGTGGGTGTTGTTGTCTAGTCGTTCTCTGAATGCTGTCCTTTTGGTGGTGCGGATCAGCTGGTGGTGTTTGTGGATGGCGTTCTTGAGGGCTGTCATGTTTTCTGTTGACTGGTCGTGGCGCCAGGCTTTCTCGAGGGTACGGCAGAATTTCTTGGAGTCTTTGAGGTCGTTGGTGAACCACAAGGTTTTCTTGCTTCCGGGTCTGCTGGGAGGATTCTTCAGGGGTGCAAGGGCATCGGCGCAGTTGGTGAGCCACTCTGTGAGGTTGCGGGCTGCTTCGTTAGAGTCTGTAGTGTTGGTGGGAGGGTTTTGGCTCAGGGAAGTGGTGAGCTGATCGGTGGTGATCTTGCTCCAGCATCTTCGTGGAGCCTGTTGCGGGTGGTGGTGAGTCGTGGTTTTCCTGAAGTTGAAGTGGACGCAGCTGTGATCGGTCCAGTGGCTGAAGGAGATGTGGTTGCTGGAGGAGAAGACTGGGTCAAGCGTGTGGCCGGCGTAGTGGGTGGGGGTGTTCACCAGTTGCTTGAGTCCGAGGTTGTCCAGCAGGGTGGTGGTGTTGTCATTGTTGTTCTCCAGGTGGAAGTTGAGGTCCCCTAGGAGGATATAGTCTGAGGAGGTGAGGGCAAGCGGGCTGATGAAGTCTGCGATGGCTTCGCTGAATTGTGTGCGTGATGCCGGGGGTCTGTAGATGAGAGTTCCTCTGAGGGTGGTCTTGGGGTTGGTGTGTATCTGAAAGTGAAGGTGCTCCGTGAGGGTGTCGTCGGAGTTGGTCGTGATGCGGATGGTGTTTCTGTGGACGATGGCGATGCCTCCTCCGGTTTGGTTGACGCGGCCCTCCGGGATGGCTATGGCGATGTCGGGGGCTGAGGAGGTGTTCATCCAGGTTTCTGTGAGGAAGGCGATGTCTGGCGCTGTTGTGTCGAGGAGGTTCCAGAGTTCGACGGCATGCCTGTGGATGGAGCGGGTGTTGAGCAGGATACACTTGAGGTGGTTGTTGCTTGTGCCTGGTCTGGCGGGTGCGGTGCAGGTCCGGAGGCAGGTGAATTTGCAGGTGAAGGGTCTGTGGGTACGTTTCGGGGTGGCTCGGTGGCAGGCGGGGGTCCGGCCGGTGTTGAGGGCATAGAAGGTGGTGTCGTCGTAGCTCAGACGGGTGGGCTGGTATCGTCGAGGGCCAGGGGTCCTGGCGCTGGGCGCGGTCCAGGCGCAGACAGGCTTGCCTTTGGCGCGCCCGCTGCGCGGCCTCCATATGAGGGGGAGAGGGAGAAAGGAACAGCTGGGAGGCGGGAGCGGGGCGGCCAATGAGTAGCGAGGGGGCGGGGACGCAAGTGGCGGGAAAAGTGGCACAGAAGGCAAGAGGGGGCAGGGGGGAGAGACGGGGACAGCGGGCGCAAAGTAAAACAAGGGCACAGTAGAACAGGAGGCAAAAAACGGAGAACAGTCAACAGGGAAGCAGTCAATACGCAACAGACCAGTCTGCAGGGAGGCAGACAACACGCAGCAGCAGCAGCAGCACACGGGGTCTGCACAGTGGCAGAGGGAGCGACCTGCCTGGTCCCAGGGTCGCTCCTCTCACCACCGTGCGGCCTCCATATGAGGGGGAGAGGGAGGGAGGAGCAGCTGGGAGGCGGGAGCGGGGGGGGGGCCAATGAGTAACGAGGGGGCGGGGCCGCGTGGGATGCGAGCGGCGGGAAAAGTGGCACAGAAGGCAAGAGGGGGGAGAGAGACAGGGACAGCGGGCACAAAATAAAACAAGGGCACAGTAGAACAGGAGGCAAAAAACGGAGAACAATCAACAGGGAAGCAGTCAAACATGCAACAGACCAGTCTGCAGGGAGCAGCAGCGGCACACAGGGGGTCTGTGCGATGGCAGAGGGAGCGACCTGCCTGGTCACAGGGTCAAGGGTCGTCCAGTTTGCTCAGTGGTCCCTGGACTTTATTGAAATCTTTGCACTATTTACAACTGCACTTAGTTTCTAATTGCATGTTTGCACATGGTTAGATTTTGTTGGCCTCTTTTGGGCAAATAGAAGTATTATTTTTGTATGACTGTTTTACTCCTGAAAGTGGTATTATAAGGTTTGTATCATAAACCTACTTATAGTTTTCAATCCTTGTATTAGGTGATCATTATATGCAGTCCAGATCGTAACAGTAATTCCGTTGTCTCTTGGGGTTAAATTATTGGGAGATCAAGGAGGGATTAGCTTTTATGGTTGTATCTAATATCTATCTGTGCTATAAAATATTCTCTGTATTGTCTATTTATTGGGTATGTGTGCTAAATAGGTGGCTGTGTGATTATTTAACCATCTAAATATTATATAAAACAAGTGACGGGCACAAAACCCAGTTATTCACGTTTATCCAGCACTCCAACTAATAATGAAAACTCCAGTTGGAATTCTACTCTACTGTGATCTAAAGTCTGCACTTGTGTGGTGTCTGTTCAGGAAGCTAGATGTGCTTTTGTGCATAATTAAGGTCTGTGAAATTAGAGGGTCAGTACATGTTTTCCATAGCATCCGCGTATAGCGAAGAATAATTCTACTGTCTTGGGCCTTCTGGATTTGTGTATACTGACTGGTAGCTCTGTTCTCTTTTGTCTTCAAACATACAATTTGTGTTGCATGAGCATCCGAGAGCGGGTTAATCAGGAGCAATCGGGTGAGTGTAAGAGGCCATCTGCAGCAATTGCATTGGCTGCCAGTGCCACAACGGATTATCTTTAAAATACTGACACTGGCCTTTAAGGCCGTTAATGGGCTGGGTCCTGCTTATTTGAGGAAAAGGTTCAGTCGCTATTCCCCCAATAGACCTCGGCGCTCTGTTGATCAAAATCTGATGTTGGTCCCGCGCTTTTGTCGCTCACGGTTAGGAGGACAGTCAATTGCTGTCCGTGCAGCCTCTGCTTGGAACAGACTTCCTCTGTTCCTACGATCTATCCCGAATTTTGGTCCATTTGAAAAAGCTTTGAAAACTCACTTGTTTGGGATTGCTTATTAGTTTTCTTTATGCTGATCTCTTTCAAGGCCGCTTTTTCTCTTCTTCATTCCGCGCCAGGATCCTCCGGTAGTAATAGAGCGCGTAATAAAACAGCATAATAATAATAATTCCTTCAGGGCTAATGGGGCCAATTAACTTTTCAGTGGTTCATACTAGATAATCAAGGCACTTTCTGTTCGAGCTACAAATGTTATTCATTGGCAGTGCTTTCCTACAGCATAGCTTATGCCATTTTAATTTTTATAAAGCACAGAGCACATTCAGCACAAGACTTTATCACCAATCCCATCTCCTTTTCTGCTACAGGATGTCTTTCTTATGATCCGCCATCAGAAGACGACCATCTTCACAGATGCCAAGGAGTCCACCACGGTTTATGATCTGAAGCGGATTGTGGAGGGTATCCTGAAGAGGCCCCCTGAGGAACAGCGACTATACAAGGTGACTTGTGACTGAGCTGGGCTCCACATTTTGTGTTTGTATTTTACCCTTGAGCTCTTTTAAAAAAAACACCTGTTGCCTTGGGCTGATAAAATAACATGTATTGCCTTACAATTTGAGGGGGGAATGTGGGTGGCTATCTTCCAACCCCATTCTATGTTGGAAAGCCATGAAATGTTAATGAAATTTGAGTGAACTATTTCTGTGCAATTTGACTGGACGGTGGTGTCTTACTTTATCGCTACTATACTTTTGCATCTCTCGCTTTGAACAATAAGCTGCGGGGTGAAACTCATCTGCATTGCTGGTGCAAGTTGTTTTCAGAGAAAGGAACCAAACGTGTTTTTCTTGATGTGCAAAGTGGCGTCCTCAGAGTTAAACACATTCCTCTGATGTGTATGGTCATCCCAGTTATGGTTTATGACTCCCAGGGCAGCTCTGACGGCAGCAGCCTTCTTAAAACCAGATTCAGCAAATAGTAGGAAAGTGTTGTCCTAGCAAACCTTTCTCTAATCTCTAAAGATCAACCTGGAGGAAAGGGGAAGTTGAGTCCAGTCTGACTACCAAGGTAGTGGCATTATTATGCGTCTGTTTTTCTCGCAAGGATCTGCTATCCTGCTGTAAAACTGAACCCCCACTAAAGAAATGAACCCATGTGGAGCATGGGAAAGGATGGAGCAGCTATGATAAAAATGTGACAGCTGGAATATGTTAATTGCGGCGCCTAGGGCTGGGTAGCAGAGCCAGGCCTCGAAGACCCCGCTGCGACAGGGGCAGCTGTTGAGTTAGTCGGAGGCTGGCCTGAAGAACACCTGTGTTGTCAACTGTTCACCTCCTGCAACTGTGAACTCTGCAGATCCCTCCGCGGTTGAAATGGTGCAGCTTCAGTGGAGATGGACACCTAACAGGACTATGTGTGGCATCTACCTAAGGAGGCGGTGCAGCCGTGGCACCAGCAGTTCTAAAATGAATAGAACTAGATGTAAAGCTCCAACTGATCGACTCCTGAGTGGCAGCAGGCAGATACTGACTGCATCTTGTACTCTGTATGCAGAGGGCTGAATAAACAAGGGGACTCCACCAGCAGAATATTCGCTCAAGCTGAACTTGCAGGTGTGGCTCTTTTGGTAATCCTGATGTTGGAAAGGAGTGCTACTAATTGGCGAAGAGTAATTAACAAGTGTCAGGCAAGCACCAGTTGTTGGGACACTCGCTGAATGACAGTTTGGTTCTGCACGGTAATATTGGTGATTTGTCCCCTGCTTGCATACCTTTACTAACAAAGGTTTTCTGGCAATAGTCATGACAGGCTTTGGAGACAGAGGAAACAGGCATGTGAACAGCACACTATGTTCAGGGGTGAACACCCGGAAGCGATCATTGTGGACGAGGATGGTACAGATGCTTCCAACGGATACAAAAACGATTTTACTAGACCTACAGATGGGCATCAAAGCTATTGATGGCAAGATCAATACAGTTAAAGCGTGTATGGATCATCTAAGGAGATGGCTGAAACACCACAATGAGTAAATTCTCATAGAACCCATAGTGTCCTTTGGGTTCTTCCTGATGTTACAGGACAAGGAAGGATGTTGAAGTGGGAATGGAGACTACTCTGCTGACCATATTTCTATGATTTCCAGAAGATCAATAAGGCTTTCAATGGTGTCGTGGATATTAAATATCTTCTTGCCTGCTGATCTAGCAGATTGGGTCTATTTATGCATCTGAAGAATACCCATTACTGCACTTCCGTCAATAATTTGAGGAGATAGTTACTGTTTATGCCCTAAGGTGTTCTTTACTGGTTTAGGTAAGTTGGTGTGCACGTAGATTACCTGTTGCCAACCACCACAAACTGTTCTTATTCATTGATATCTAAGTTTGATGAGAAGCAAGAAAAAAGAAGATTGGAGATCGTTTTCCTTTCTGACTCTAGCCTTTAGGTGAAAGAAGACTACAAAGCATGTCTTTATGAGCAATACTAAGCTGCTAAATTAATAGAAGTTGTAAGTAACTTATTTAATTATGGTATGCTGTTTACGAGCAAAGGTGATCTCCGAAGAGCAGAGGTGGCTATGCTGCAAATGCCAGCGTAACACAGTGAAGTTAACATATGGCTCATGAAGCTGAAAGATCATCAAGGCAACTAAGGGAGCGAACTACCAAATCAATACCCTGAGGAAACTTAAACCCTTCCTCCCTGCCAAAGACTTCCAAACTGCAGTACAAGCACTAGTCATCCCTCGAATAGAATATGGCAGCATCGCCCTCTGCGGACTCCCCCTAACTACTACCGCACCCCTAAGAGCTTCTCTAAACGCTGCAGCGAGACTCATCACTGGGTCAAAAAAACACTCACATATCTCCCCGGACTTGAAATACCTGAACTGGCTACCTTTTGAAGCCAGAATACATCTGAAAATCGCCTGCATGACGCACAAGGCTGTCCACCTGAGTTCACCCGGCTATCTCACTCAGAAGCTGACAATTTCTGGCGGCTCTAGAAACACCAGAGGCACAAACAATCTTCTGCTGAAGCCTCGAAGATTCCGGAAGGAAAAAACTTATAAACGCTCCTTCTCAGGAATGGCACCCAGGATCTGGAACTCACTCCCTCCTGAAACGAGGCTCATCTCCTCCACTACACTGTTTAAGAAAGAAGTAAAAGCTATCCTCATGGCTAAAGACACTAGAACTATTATTTTGGACTCTTTTAAGACTGCGCCGACATGTACTACTTGTTCGACCCCTTTGCTTATTTGTTTTACTTGTATTATCGACTTACGTGATTTTCTATGCTCCCACGTATTTGTACTATTAGCATTACTGACGTACCTGTTTCACTATGCTCCCTCATGTTCCCCCTTTCTATGTAAAGCGCTCTGATATCTGCAAAGATCTTGTTCGCGCTATATACAACTTTCAAAATAAATAAATAAATAAAAATAAGTAATTTCACATTCTACTGCAGTGTATCCATTTAGCATTGGATACAGGACAGAAGAACCGCAGGGTTTATGACACCATCTTTAGATATTGATCCACTAATGCTAAATTTGTCTGTAGCTGTTAGGTTTAGCTATCTCTCAAAAGTTAATTAAGTAGGAATGCCACTACAATTATTTGTTGGTGCACACCAATTTAAGGAATGCCACTACAATTATTTGTTGATGCACACCAATTTAATGTGTGTTTGGAGGCTAGCTTGAGTGTTCAGATATGTAAGACTCAGGTGAAAGTTACTTTGAAAACAGAGATGTTGCTCACAGGTTGCTCGAAAGTGCACATTTCTTAAGGGGAATGTAGGAATATGTTGCCAGTTTCCTTTTCCAGTCTAGCCAAGGTCCTTGTAGGAAGCTTTTTGGCAGAAGGGACTAAGCCTTTCCATCTGTTTACCTTCCCCTGCTTCCCTCCCCAGTGATATGTTTCAGTGAATCTGATTAGAGCTTCCACCACATAGTTCGTTCAGGTTTATTAAGCACATCTTGGCCGGTTTACACACCAGAAATGTACTGGGACACTTTACAGAAAATAGACTCAACAAGGGACTGGAAAAGAGTACATGAACTAAGTAAAATGAAAAAATACTCCCATTGTTTGAGAATGGGATGGGATTCCTTATCTGTTGGACTGTCGGGTGGAGGGTGGTTTAAAATAGATCAAGTTGAAAAGTATGCAGACTGGCCATTTATAATAGAGGGGTTTGCTTCAAAAGTTGCTCTCTAGGGGCAGTTGGGGTGTTGAGTCATGTGGTTTGATGCACAGGTTTGAGAATAGACTACACTAATGATTGTAGCCCATGTCATTGAACAGTTCCCAGAGCAGAAACACAACTCAAAATTGCTCACTGGTTCAGGTGCCTTCAAGAGAGCAGCATTCGAGACCACGTGCTCAGAAACTAGAAATGCTGAAAGTAGGGGCTCCTCAGCAAAGAGTCACTGGAACTGAAGGTCAAGCATGTTGCTGCTTTTGCTTAAATGATGTGTGGTTTGAGGTGGCAGTGAGTTTTCGTGGTGTTTTGGAGAATTTTAGTGTTGGGAATTTGTCTATGGGAGTGGGTATTGGGTAAATGTGGGGTTGAGAGGCAAGACTTGTTGGGTGAAGGGCTTTGTTGGCCATACATGTTGGACAGTGGGGGTTACTGTTACAGTGGATGTGGAAGATGCATCACTCAAGGTCTTCTCTTCTTCCTGGCTGTTTTCTCCAATAGGATGACCAGCTCCTGGATGACAGCAAAACACTGGGAGACTGTGGCTTCACCAGCCAGACTGCCCGGCCACAGGCCCCGGCTACCGTTGGGCTTGCCTTCAGAGCCTCAGGTAAGTAGGTCTGGCACCCTGTCTACTTCAGGCCTTCCCTGGTCTAGATCTGCTGCCCCAGTCTTGTATGGGCCTGGCACCCCTGCAGTGGACCAGGCATACTCCTGCACTCAGTATGTCCTAAAGTATGTCAATATGTTCATTCCCATTGAAGTGTACACTAAACTGATTGGCCTTGATACAGGTTCTGTGGGATCTGAAAGAGTTTTCATGTTAACCTTTGAGCTTCGCATGACCGTTTCTAACCTGCTCCACCAATGTTTTCTGATCTTTGAGAAATCCGGTAAAAGCTGCCTATTCTCTTGGGATCGCCTAAAAATAATATTTGTGGCCCCATTTACGAGATTGGGAGAGGGTAGTGAACACTGGTTTGTGGGATGGAAAGACACCAATGAACGTATGGGATAAAGTGTTTTAATGGAAGGGTTAGAGTATCTCGTTAAGGTTCTCGAATTCAGAGTCCGTCTAGAATTTTCATGAGATGTGACGGCCTTGTGCCTAAGTAGACGTCCGCTGTATGATCTCACCTCCGAGCCAGAGAATCCAGTCCAAAGCCCAACAATTTTGAAGCTTGTGTTTTTATACCTGAAGAGTGTTTTCTTAACATTGCAAGTTCCAAACGAGCTCCTTTGCCTTCATTGCAAGCCTCTAAAATACTCCAGCACTAGGATAGACCCCAGGAAGCACTGTAGTCTTCTCTGGATTCTTTTCATCGCAGCATAGTTTTGAAATCATGTGTTCGAAATTGTGTGCTCATTAGTGCCTTAGTTGGGAGTGGGCCACAATGGTTTAATGTTTTCTTATTTTTTAAAGAAATGCTACAGTTGCTGCTTTATCAGTTCATTCATCCAAGTTTTAGAGAACTTTGGACTTTAAGCTCAATTGCTTCTAAGGGTGCCTATTTTTCTACCTTGCTGTGCTGTCTTATAAACCTCTTTGCATTGTCCTCTCTCCTCTATTCCTCTTTGATGGGCTCATCACTTCCTATTTTGTGAGCGCTCATGCTGCACATCTGTGCTGTTCTCTTCTGCCTTAGGACCCTCTGTTGGGAGGCATCCCAACCCTCTTATCCCTCCTCCCATATGTTAAATTCTGCTCCAGCTCAGTCCACCCTTGTGTAAGCCCTTGTGTTCTACCTCCAATGGCTGAATGACTTTTTCCCACCATAGGTTCTCACCATTTAGTGCATGCTCACGGTTTGCCCTCATCTCTGTTCCTTGGCCTAATTTGTTCCTCTGAGTGTGCACATCCAGGCCATTCTCTGTATTGAATCCCTCCCAATTCATCTGAAGGCTCGCACTCTGTTTTGCATCCTCTGAGCACCCACCCTGGGTTAATGCACTTGTCTGGCACTTTTCTTCCATGATCACCCATGCCTCTGTTCCTCCCTGCACCACAGGATCTGTGTGGTCCTCAAGTTTTTTTCTTCTTAAAGTTGTCTAAATATGATGGTTTTATGAGGTGTACTGCCTCTCCAGCCATCTCCCATTCGTTCCAAACCCTGATCCCAGGGATCATCAGTGATCTTCTACACAATCTGTCCTATTTTATTTTTATCCTCCTGAGCCTTTTATATAACCGTTCTTCATTACACCTTGAACCCGACCCTCTTGAAGCATTGGCACCCTCTTGTTTTTAATTTTTGTTTCAAACCTCCATCTCTCTCGTCTGGAAACCCTGAAAAAGTGCACCCTCCCCTCTTTCTCCCCCCAGCCCCGCTCAATCCATTCTCTTTTTGTCACTTTCTGAACTTCTGCCTCAGGTGCTGCATCCCTAAGGTTTGTTGCCCCGTGCCCCTAAATGTATTGCTCTTTTTTTTCCTTCTGATTCTCTACACTACAAATTTAAACCCTCTTCTTGCTTGGCTTTTCCTTTAAATCCCTTGTTTTGTATGCTCATAAGCCCCTCTTAGTTCCCCGATTTACCAATTATTTCAACGTTTTGCAATCCACCACCATCCGCTTAATAAACCCTAGAATTTTCCCATCCTGGTCTCCTATCCATGTAAGTCATCCCACACACCACGTCATGGCAGTTTGTTGTCCCCTTTCTACCCTCCCCCGCCTCTCCCAGTCAGTAGTTCGAACACCAACATCTCGGGCCTCCCTCAGCCCCTATTTTCGCCATTTGAGAGCTCTGATTAGGTTTTCTTCCCTTGTCAATCTTGATTCAACTCGTCTTGATCTTTTCTACTTCGGAATAGATACCCAAAAGCCATCCCTGGCTTTGTTTGACACTTTCTGCTCCCCCACAACTCTGGTACCTTAGGTGCAACATTCTGTTTATTGTTTATATATAAGGCTCCCGGTTTTCCGTTTTTACTGATTTTTACAGATAATTACAGACAGAAAACATTGTTTCCTGTCTGATTTTATTTTTAATAGCAGAAAAATACAGAAAATTGTGCTTCTTATGGATGACTCTCCATGCTGTTTTTCGTGATTTCTAGGACAACAGCTGAGCAGTTAGGCTGCATTGGGAGTTAAAAATAGGTTGAGATTTCCCTAAATGCGGGTGTATGGTAACACATTTGTATTATAATGCTCATGTTTACCTGTAGGTGTAGCGTTTTGCCAAATTTGGCTGCTTAATTTGCCAACATGACAGGCAGCAAAGTATGAGTTTATGTTTATCAGTTAAATGCAGAAATATACAATTTTGGGACTATATTCTCAAAACAGAAAATAAATATGGATAAATGCCAATAAGAAGGGTAAAAAATAAATATGGATAAATACAGACGGATATGTTAAAAAAAATAAAAATACCATAAAACCAAAACCTTGTATATCACTATACTTTTTTCGGTGTCCCAAGCTTTAGTTTTTATGAAGGAAGAGGTTTTGTGTCCTAAAACAACACGTTTTTTTTTAAATAAATCAAGACACCCTGAGGAACAGTTCTCACAGCTTTTCATCATGACAATGGCAGCACTTGATTGTGGTTTCAGTTGTCACACTTAAATCTGATCGACCCAAATCATAAGTGTCCTCTCAGAATGTTTGGTTACACTACCATTGTAGGTAAATGTTAAAATATCGTCTGTCTTATGCTCCTCATGTTGTAGCCCAAATAGATAGATTGCAGCGCTAAAAGTGGGTTCCCAAAAACTGGAAGGTTCAGTAATAGGGCTAAGTGGTGTATGGTCGTTTGTCCATTCGGGCTGGAGATACCAGGGAATGTTGCAGTAGTTTGAGCACCCAGCACCTGAGCACATTTCCCCTGTTGCCGGTTTCTGTGAGTTTGTCTGCTTCACTTTTCTGAGGCTTTGAAAGCTTCTGTAGTACTCTTCTTGTGAACAAAAGGGTTAATTGACGCACTATAGATAATCTGTTAAATGGTTTAATATTGTACCAGTATCGTTCTTTTTTTCTGTTGTATGCAGGTGAACAAATGCACCCGGGCAAAAATAAAATCTTAAAACTCCAAGTGACACCACACTTTTTTTCAAGTTTGAATTACAAATGCATTAGTTCTGATGCAGGCTTTTCAGTGGTATCGATTTCCACCATTGGAGAAGACCACACAGAACCTTTAGTTGAGTTAATTTTATTTGCATGGTTAATAAAAACCATTGCATTACAGTTCAAAAGAGCCAGATCTCCTACATGAAAATGAATTTAAACAAGACATCAGTTTAAAAATTCCCATTATTTGGTCTGTTATTAAAACCATTTCTAACAAACTAGAGTTTGAGATGAAACATGTTGACACCGTTAACAGAAAGTAAAAGCTACGACTGATAGATCCTACAGTCTGGGTTTATTGTTTCCCCAGGCCCGATTGATTCTTTATGTGCTTTCCCTGTGCGTTACTAGGGCAAGTTTACCTTTATGTGAGCCCCCTGGTTCCAAACCGTAAAGTGCTGCTTGTTGGTGCAAATGAGGATCCCTTTAACCTGGTTATAAAGAGCAAATATCGTGCAAAAGAGCTCAATTTGAGTTAACTTGACCCTACGCCTTCATATTCCCCCAAACAATTCAGGCACGAGAGTCAACCTCTTGAAGTGGGATTATAAAGAGCAGTTATACACCTTAAGCACAGATGTATGTCCTATTTCTAAAATCTAGGATTTCCATTTCCAACACACACCAAGATCCCACCACGTGTAGGTGAGGGTCTAAGCATTTCTTTTGCGATAGCGAAAAAAGTGAGACTGAGTGCGGGACGAAGGGGGTCGACCACAAATCTTCAGGAATGATGGGCAGATTAACTGCTTACTCGCCCTCTTAGCTGCATAAGTCAATTTTTTTAAACAATGTTACCGTTTAGAGATAATTAGGTAGCACATGCCTGTATGTATCTGCTGTGCTTTCTTCATACGTTGGTCAGTGGGAGGTTCGGTGAGGTTCTTTGGTGTGATGCCTTTCCAAGTTGGTGTTGATGGTAAGATTGTTATAATTTCTTGAATTAAAGATGATTCCTAACACGAAAATTAATGTTTAGGCATTGTTGAGCCTGAATTCTGTGCAGTTGATCTGGTGCCTTAATGTTTTTTATCTTAGTAGTAATATTGTGTAATGTCTTTACCTTGGTGTTGGTGAAATCCTTTCAGGTTCTTGTTGCTTTATTTTGCTGTCAGTGAGATCTGTAAGGCACCTTTCCTGGTTGGTGTTAATGAGACCTCGTAATATTATTGGCTGAGGTGGTGGTGGTGGGGGTAGGGGCAGTGCCAATTACGGTTGTTAGTGGTGAGTATGTAAACGTCTTAGTTGTCGTCTGTGAGGTCATATAATGCTCTTGTCAATAGGAATGGTCTGTAAATGTCTTGATTGGTGGTATCTTTCCTAGTTGGGATCAACAGTGAGATATATTGAGTGTTTATTACCTTAAAAAAATACCACTGTTCTAAGCTTGTATGTAGGTAGGGTTGGTGCCCATTGTGTGACTGTTTTTGGGTCATAGCTTACTCATTAGCATTAGTGATGATAGCTGTGCTTATGTCTTCTGTGACTGCAGTAGAATTTTTGTTTTCTGGCATGTTGCAGGTACTTCTTGAGATGTTTTACTAGGCTGGGCACATGAAATGTTAAACCAATTGGTGGTAGTTGTCTCCGTATGAAGTCTGTTTTAGTTATTGTGGGAATACCAAAATGTTTGATGGCTGGAAAAGGGTGTGTGCCTCATTTCCAATGGTTAACTTATTTCTTGTCTTCTCTCAGATGATTCCTTTGAGCCGCTACGCATAGACACCTTCTCCAGCCCACCAGAACTGCCCGATGTCATGAAACCCCAGGACTCCAGCAGCAGCGCCAATGAGCAAGCTGTGCAGTGAGGGGGCATCCGACGGAGGGGAGAGATCCGTCCTCCACACAGTTCCTCCCACTCTCACATCTGTTCCCTTCTTTCCTGTACCCCATCACCCTTCTCCCTCTACCTTATCTACCCACCATTGCGCTGAAGTGGACTCCACCCAACACCTTTCACCCTATGTAGTGGCCGAGGGAGCATGGGAGTGCGTATACCAAGGCTCATTAAAGATGCACGTTTATTAGACGCGTGTGTTGGACTCAAAAACGGTGACGGCGTCTCTGTAGAAAAAGCTACTATTTGACAAAGGTTCTTTTTTGTTTTTGAAAGTATTTTTCTTTTCTTTTTTGCTCAATAAAGGTTTGTCCTGTTTCTTTTTCTTTCTTTCCCTTTTTTCTCTTTAATGAAAGGGCCGCAGTTGTGTGTCCTCCCTGCAACCCTGACAACTCTGTACTCTTAAGTTAAGTTTGAGAAAAAATACACGTTTTTAATTTAACATTTGGTTTGTCTTTTGTGCAATCTGTCATTTATTTGTTGTTTGTTTGAGATAATTTGTAATTGTAAATTGATGGATTTGGTAAATGGACCTCTGGTTAATTTGAAAACTGACATACATTATGAATAATGACCAGTTGCAGGGAGCCTTTGAATTTTATGTGTTACAGGTATCAGCAGAAAAGTGAGTCACTGATCTATCTAGCCATGAAAGTTTGTGTCAATGTACACCTTTCATTTTTTTAGGTAATTTAGAGGGAACTTTGCAGAGCAGTGTTGTGACGGCGATGTTATGCACACATACTGGTCATCCTGCAGTAACCAAGCTCTTCACTGATAACTAAACTCCTAGCTGAAAGCTTTTACTAAAACATGGAACCAAGAGCTCCTCTCATACATTTGTTGATGCTTCATCCTTAACCCTATCTGATCTCAAGTCAGATTGCTGGGTTTGAAATGTGTTTTGGGCTTCAGTATAATCTTAGTAAAGTTTTTCGGCTTTTATTCATGATCTTACATAGAAGTTGTAAGGTTGAGATTGGACAATATCTGCTCCCCCCCCCCCCCCCCCCCCCCCGGAAGTGCGATCACTGAAAGTTTAAGTTGATTTAGAATATATACATGCAGGAACCAGGCCTTGATGAAGTTTTGTTTCATTTCCGGAGTTTTTTATAGCGCAAACTTGTCCCGAAGGTATCCGAGTGCTTTACATGAGCACTAGTTGCGTTATACAAGGACACATTCATTTTTTGTTGTTGTTAGGCACAGGAAGATTAAGCAATTTGCACAGAATCGGAGGGTGTTTAACGTTGTTGCCGAGACTAGAACCTGGTTCCCCAGATAGGTCGACTGCCCTAGCCGTTAAGTCTCAAGCAAAGAAAGAAAGAAAGAATTGCCTAAAACAAACCTCAACATTCTGAGTTTCTGGGATGTTAGAGGCTGCTTTCAAGATGAAGTTGGTGGGGGAGAAATGCAACACTTGAGCTTGTTCATTTCTTGTTTCCTATTATCTTTGTCAATGTTGATTTAAAAGATGCTTTATAAAATGCTGCTCTGATGCTGTTTTAGTGTGTCTGGCTTCGATGTAATTGTATATATAAATCATCCACAATTCTGAGGCACGAAGGGAGGCGCAGAAACCGGGTACAGACCACCAGAGTAGATAGTGCAAATAAGTGCCTTTATTCCAGAATGGGCAGCAGCATGACTCGTTTCGTCTGGGAAACCCGGACTTGATCACATGACATGCTCAGAGAGACCAAGGTTTAAATACTGCTGAAAAGTCCCATCATGCCCCACCTCCTTAATGCCATAAACATAGAAGAAATACTACTTTATATCATTTTGGAGTGTGAATATCTGGTTAAACAATAAAAGGTAAACATAATCAATACAAGAGACGAAATAATAATACTATCTCCAGTATAGTCTAACTGTATATATAGATATACACTCTTAAAAGTTAGACTCGCTACTTTTTTTGTTAACATATACGTAATGTTGTATAGATTTG
Organism: Lissotriton helveticus; assembly: GCF_964261635.1. Taxonomy (NCBI): domain Eukaryota; kingdom Metazoa; phylum Chordata; class Amphibia; order Caudata; family Salamandridae; genus Lissotriton; species Lissotriton helveticus. The sequence continues at coordinate 634,084,687 of NC_136068.1, read as the reverse complement.
CATTGTATAGGCTATTAATGTGAAATATACACCACATAAGAAACCAAGCTATGTTGGGACAAGAACAATCACTTATTGACAAGGGTAAAATCCCATCGCCTGCTACAAATTTTAAATGGTGCATACATATTTGGACAATGCATTTCACCATAAAATAACAAAGCAAATACTAGAGTAATGAAAATCAATTGAGTGCATAAGGGAGATGGTGTGTGTGTGTTTTTGTTTTTCATGCAAGGGCTCTTTGGTGCAATTACATTTACAGTTATGTAAAACTTCCCTTTAGGTTTATTGCTTCATTTGTCATGTTTCCACTTTTCTTTATTTTTAAGACCTAAAAGTTACTTCCTCAATTCTAGCAAGTCATTTCACGACGCCAGAGCTTCAGGGACTCTGGCCTGTGTGGATTTTGTCACCTTAGCATGTTAACTTGATGGTAATGTGCAAGAATTTCACCAGTGTTTCGGAAGGTCTTCCAGAAAATGTAAAGACATTGGGTAGCAAGGACTGAATCAATTGCAGCCTCCTTGCTGATTTAGCCCCAATCTGGAACAGAGTACACACTCTGAGCAAATAAAAGGCAGCAGTGACTTTGTTTTCCTCATCTGTAATCATCCATGAACAAAAGATTGTTCTAAGAACAAAGAATCTATTCTAGAGTGAAACAACAAGGGGAATCAAATTCTCATCCAAAAGATCCTTATCAGTAGTCATAAGCACCAAATATTCTTGCCTAACTGCGGGGACCCAGGAGCACATATTAAATATATATTATATAGTATAAAAATATGTATGCAGTACTGAATACATTTGTATGCATTTATGCAGCCTATGTTTTTTTTTTTTAGAACTTTATTCACAGCTGCAGTATCGTATATTTGCCCATTACATTACACAATGTCAACATATCAGCCGATGTTTTCTATTTTCACCCCGTGCATGACCCCAACTTTTTATTTTTCCACATACTAATTGGAGACATTAACATTAGTAATGCACAATTCTGTCGCATATCAGCATCATAAGATGATACAAAGGTATCGTCCAAACATCCCTACGCCCCCCCACCTCCCCCCACCCTCTTGTGTACATGAACTTCCCATCTCCAGGCGGTAGATCAATACTCCCATCTAAAGTGTGCTCGGACGCATCTGGCTGATGTAGGCGGTAATTTATGTTGCATCATGGGGTATTACAGGTAATGGTGCAAGGAATAACTGGGGCACACCCTCACTCACTATATTCCGTGTGACTCTTCCTGTCTAGGTCCCCGATCCGTCCCCCACACTCTGGGTTAGGTCCTCGCTCTCCAGTGTAATGAGCATAGCCTCCCACTCCTGGGAAATTGGAAATTTCCGGAGGCCATGTGTTTCCTCCCTCCTGAGTGTTGTTCCCTCCACCCTTCCCCATTTAAGTACTTCTGCCTGCCAAAGGTGTATCCCTGGGGATCTAGAGAACTTTCATCTCATTGTGATTGTCCTGAGTGCTAACAGCAGTGCTAGGTCCAGTAGTTTCAATTGGGCCTTCAGCGCTTTAGGTCTTCTGCGCAGACCCAACAGACAGTACAGCGCCTCTTCTGGCACCGGCAGGTTCGTGACCGTCCGCAGTGTCCGGCTCACCCCCAACCAATACTCCCGGAGTCGTGGGCATAACCATAACATATGTAGGAACCCGGCCAGTTACTCTCCACAGCGCGGACAATTATGGGGAGAGTCCGGGAACATCTTATGGAGCCTCATAGGGGTCAGGTGTGCCCTGTGTAAAACCATCGCTAGTATAAATCTGAACCGGACATTGCGAGATACCCGCCTGGGATGTTCTAGTATCGTGGCCAGTCCTTTTCGGACACCTCTTGGCCCGTGTCGTGCGCCCATGTCTGCAGAAGCGCGGTGAGGGAGACTGCTGCATGCACCCTAACCCCCGTGTACAACCATCTCACTAGGTGTCCTCCCGGTCCCATGTAGTACAACAAGTGTACTAGTTCATGTTGTGGGGGTTGTAGGCGTTGGGGTGCCCATCTGTGTTGTATGTAGTGTGTGACAGCGGCATGTAACAGGTACAGTCTGGGGGGGCACCAGTGGCCTGTACAAAGGCCTCATGAGTAAGAAGGTGGTCATCTCCAAAAAAGTCCCTAACCCTTTCCACTCCCGCCTCACGCCATGGTCGAAGCACTCTGTCCGTAAGCCTGCCTTGTGGTGTCGGAACACCCAACAGTGGAATGTTAGCCGCATACGCCTCAGCCGAGGGCGTATATGCGAAGGCTTTCCGCCAACATCTCAGAGCTGTGCGCAGGAGCGGGTGGCACTCCGCAGGAATGCGGCTCTTCGGGAGTAGCAGGGCATGCAGTTCTCCCCGCCTCAGTCTGTCAGTCGTATAATCTATTTCGTGCAGGTTCCGTCCTGCCGTCCAGTAGGATAGCCATTGAAGTTGGCTAGCATAGTAGTAGCCTCTAAAGTCAGGGGCACCCAGCCCACCGGCTCTGGTGCCCAACTGTAGCTTACGAAGTCCAATCCGTCGTCTCCCCGCCCCCCAGATCAGAGTGGTTAGGAGCGAATTGAGGGTGTCAAAGATAGACTGTGTCAGAATTACCCGTAGATTAACAAAGAAGTAGAGCATGCGGGGGAGCATTACCATTTTAGAGATCGCGATTCTTCCCATGATCGAAAGTGGCAGCGTCGTCCAAAATCCCACGAAGGCGCGGAGACGTGATATAGCTTTTTAAATATTTCCCTCTATCTGGTCCTCTTGTTGCCTATAGACCTGAATCCCCAGGTATTTAAATGTAGCAGGAGCCACCGGGATGAGGTGAGCCCCAAAAGGTATGGAGCCGGGATTCGGAGTGTTCCGGAAGTAGACGCCAATGGACTTCTCAGGATTAATGGCCAGGCCCGAGATTGCGGAGAAGTTCTCAAAGATCTTGTATATATCCGTGTGGTCAGTCTCCAGGTCGCGGAGGAACAACAATATATCGTCCGCGTAGATCGATATCAGATGTTGGACTCCACTGCTGGGGATACCCCTCCGTTCCATCCTGGTCCGCAGGGCCACGGCCAGGGGTTCCAGGGCCAGGACAAAATGCAGTGGGGACAAGGGGCAGCCTTGTCTAGTGCCACAATGGATCTCACATGCGTCAGAGATATGCCTCCCCATGCGTGCCCTTGCTGACGGAGAGGTATAAAGCAATCTGATCCACGCCAAGAGGGGGGCAGGAAGCCCAAATCTCTCCAGAGCCGGGAACACATACGACCAGGCCAGTGAGTCGAAAGCCTGTCGGAGGTCTAAGGCTATACAACCCGCCCTAGGGAGGGTCGGTGGAGTGGACGCCATGAGTGCGTGCAATCGTCGCGTGTTCATGGAGGTGCTCCTCCCCGGAAGAAACCCGCATTGATCTCTGTGGATCAGGGCAGGGAGGTGCGTCTGCAATCTCAGGGCTATAACTTTGCTGAGTATTTTGTGTTCCGTGGAGAGCATCGATAACGGCCTGTAATTTGTCATCTCTAGGGCATCCCTCCTGGGTTTAGGTAGCGAGACGACTAGCGCCTGTTTCGTGGATTCAGGCAAACGGCCTTCTACCAGTGCCGCGCGGTAGACTTTCTCCAGGACTGGCACCAAGATGTCTGAGTAGGTCGCATAGAACTCCACTAGGAGTCCATCCATGCCCGGCGTCTTCATGCGGTTCAGGGATTTGATAGCCACCCGTATTTCGTGTTGCGTGATAGGGCCCTCGAGGTCCTTTTGGGCCTCAGCGGTCAGTACTGGGAATTGGAGTTCAGACAAAGTCAGAAATTCGATCTGGGTCGACGCGTGTAGGCTGCGCATATAATGCAGTCAGGTGATCATGGAACGCCCTGTTTATTTCAGTTTGCGTGTTCACCAGATGTCCGTCCCGCGTCCTAATCCTGGTTACCACCGGGATGTCTGGGTGCTCCCGAACCAAATGGGCTAACAATGCACCCGATCTATCCGCCTCTGCATGTTGTCGACGGAGGTGTTCTTTGTGGTCAATGACTCGTAACGTTTCGAGAGTATTCGCGTGTTCTATGTTTTCTAATTGCAGTTCTCCCCTCTTGGTGGGATCGACCCCTACCTCCCGCTCCAACCGTTTAAGCCTGTCCTCTGTCTTGTAGTTTCCGGTGTATTTCCCGTTGGGCTCCCACTAGTTGCCCAATCGCCGCTCCACGTACCACCACCTTCATGGCATCCCAAAGTACTAAATTCGTAGAAGCTGTGTCCCAGTTTTCAACAAAATATTTGTCCAGTGTCTCGGACAAGGATGCCCTGAAAGGGCCATCTTCAAGTAGGAGCGGGTCTAAGCGCCAGGTGGTGACCGGGGTAGGAACCTTCCCCCATAGGAGGGTGCACGTCCGGGGCCTATGATCCGAAAAGGTTTTCGCTAAATATTCCGGATTTTCAATTCTGGACATCAGCTGTTCGGAACAAAGGAACCGGTCAATCCTAGTCTGGAGCATGTGTATGTGGGAGTAGTGAGAGTATTCCTTGTCCTCTGGGTGAAGGGAGCGCCAGGCATCTCGCAAGCCCAATCCCGTTGCCCATGTATGAAAGAGCTCCGTCAACCTGGAGACTCCCGCCACCTGTAGGGGGGATGTGATCTGTCACAATCCAGATCCATGATCATATTCCAATCTCCTCCTAATATCCAGGAGGTAGTGGTCCAGTCTGCTAACGCCAGTCCCACTCTCTGCAAAAATTTATCCTGATCAAAATTCGGGGCATAAATACATCCTAGCTCCACTGGTGAGCCATCTAGCGTACCCCTCACTAATATGTACCGTCCCTGATCATCCACACTCCTTTCTACTTACAGGAATGGTGTGCCATGTCGAATCCAGATTGTTGCACCTCTAGAGAAAACAGAATAGGTCGTAGACAAGATTGTGCCCCTCCATTTTTTCCTCCGTTTAAGAGCCTCTGATGTAGTAAGATGGGATTCCTGGAGAAAAGCGATCTGTGTGGTGTCTCAACAGGAATGCATGTATTCTGTCTCTTCTGAACTGCCCCCAGTCCTCTCACATTGTGATCCTATACTTCCCCGTTGTATCAGCCATAATCAAAAGTGTGCCTACTCTGCAACCTCCAACGCCCACCAGCCTGAGCTCTACTTAACCGCCAGGAGAGCCCCCACCCACCACCCTTAATACAAAAAAGAACCATAACGGCGCAGCTGTAGAACCAAGCTGGGCCCAACAATTGAACAAGTCTCGAAAGGACCAAAACGTCAGTGCGTTCGCCATCGGGGGGGTTGGCCGAGCACCATGTCAGTCTTCACTTGCAGCCCAACGGGCTCCGCCGGCTCTACGGCAAGCTGTCCTTGGGGCAATGTTACCAATGTGTAAAGGGGGAAATAAGTCCCTGATAACCCGTGCCTTACATACTTATCGAATTACATCCGTGCTCGATCAAGTGTAACAGGATACAGACTAGGTCAGCAGTGGCAGCCACCCATGTTAGATCTATCTCCCTCCCCAGACCCAACAGCAGTTACTGTACATTACATAAGCAAGTAATAGAAAAATACAATACGGTTTGTAGTCCGTTCAGCTACTTCCGGTCAGGTCTTTGTTCCCGTAGTTGTCCATCACCTCATCAGCTGTGCGGGGCGTTACAGTGGGGAACAGGAGTACACTATGGTCTGAGTCCGAGTGAACCGTACTATCTTCAGAGTCCGACGTGATCTTCTTGGGGTCCTCTTGAAAGGTTCCTGCCATCGCCAAAGTGTCCAGCTGTTTCTCCTTTTGCTGTTCCCGTGAGGGTCCACGCCTTCGTCCGCTACGTCTCAACTTGGGGGGCTCCTTCTCCTTCGCGTTCTGGGTGTCGCTCAATCCAGCCGTGTTCAGTCCCTGTGAGGGGCCTTGGCTCCCGTCCATTCCCGTTACCTCCAGCCACTCCTCGACGTCCAACGGGCTCTCGAAGAAGTGGGTTTTCCCATCATGCACGATTTTGAGACGGGCCGGGAACAGTGCGTACTTGAGGTTGGCCTTTTGCAGTTTCCGTTTCACCTCCAAGTAGGACGATCTTTGTTTTTGGACCATGTTGGTGTAGTCCGGGTAGAGGGAGATTTTTTGGTTGTCATACTGGATAAGGGACTTCTCCCTTGCCTTTTGTAGCAGTACATCCCTGTCCCGGTAATTCAAGATTCTAACTATAACTGGGCGTGGGGGTCGTCCGGGAGTAGGCCTACCCGTCGGGATTCTATGCGCTCTCTCCACGCAGAAGTGCTGTGAAAGGCCCTCCTCTGCCACATGTTCCCGAAACCATTGTTCCATAAAATCTGCGGCTTGAGTCCCTTCACAGCGTTCCGGAAGGCCTATAACGTGGATGTTTCGGCGGTTACGACCTTCCGCATCCTCCACCCTGTCCATAAGAGAGGCGACCTGAGTCTGGAGCTGTTGAATAGAGGCTGTATGTTCCGACATGGTTGGCTTGATCTCGCTAATGGTCAGGCCTTGCTCTTTCACTCTGTCCGCCAACTTTCCATGGTCCGCCTTCAACAGGGATAGGTTTGTCGTCAGGGTGTCCATTTGCTGTTCCAGGACCGCTCTAGAGTCTCTGATTTCCTGCAGGATGATGTCCAATTTATCGATCTGTGGCCCTTCCGTTTGTTGCTGCGCGTCAAAGCGCCTTCTCCACCATGCACCGTCGTCGGTCCCCCGGAACTCTCCACCGCCTTCCCACCCCTCCGAACCATTCTGTGCGATGATCCTGGTCCTCCGCGCGCGATCCGGCAGAACACTCGGCACTAGACACTCGACAGCACCACGGCCGGCAGAGTCCAGCTGTGGGTGTAGTGCCTAACCGCCCATAAAGCAAAGTATCTGCAGTGCGGCTCCAGACCTCTCTTATACCTTCCCGCAGGGCCCGTCGTGTGGTGGCGTGGGTGAGCCTCTGCCAGTGGCCTGCGACTCATGATCTCTTCGAGGGGAGGTGGGGGCGGGGAAGGAGGATCTCGGGAGCTCTCGCGGCGTCTTCCTCTGCCCAGTCCGAGCCAGTCTAGATCCCTGACGATGCGCCCTCTCCGCAGGGGGAAAGCGTGGTCCGCTCCAGCTGGGCCCCCAGGCGCAACAGCTCCTCGCCTTCTCTGTAAGAGTGGGGGTGAGAGGGGTAGCAGGAGCTCTCACGACGTCTCTCTCTGCCTATTCACACCTCATCTGAAGTCCAGTAGATGTCCAGGCGCAGCGGCTCTCCGCGTGTCTTTTCGGGGGGCGTGAGGAAGTGTGGGAGCTCTTGCGGCGTCCCCCCCCCTGCCCTGTGCGCAAGAGTTTGGCACCCCACCGGTGGACAGCCCTAACCGGGAGGATCCCGGCCTGTCCCTGTGGGACCCCCCGCAGTCCAGGTGCAGCAGCTCCCAGCCAATGGCTCATGGGCTCCTCAGGTCTTCATGGAGCCTCTGCCCTCAACAGGGTAGGGAAGGGCAGGGGGGCAGCCAGAAGGGGGGCACCCAGGATAGCCCCCACGCAGTTTCAGGATAGCGCCCCTCCCTCGGTAGCACCGCCGATATATGGACGGATCGGCGGGAAGGGGCGGGGGGGAAGGAAAGGCAGTCCAGAGCAGGGGTGGGGGGGACGAAAAAGGCAGGCAAAGAAAGTCCCCACGTTACCAGGGTGGTGTCCGTTTAATACTCCGTGTGGCCTCTCCCCATGCGCACCGGTAAAGGAAGCTCCGAACGCTGCCGGCCGCCAGCGCTTGTCCTGCAGCGCGGTTTCTCCTCCGGCGATTCTCACAGGTGGTCCGGGGCGCTCTCCGACGATAACCATGCAGGCACCTAATCTAGCGGCGTATTATGTTCAGGCCCGGCTCTCAGCCTTCGGATGCTTCCGGTGCCCGCAGCCGTGGGCCGGACGGCCTCACCATCTACTGTGGGCCCCGGTCTCAGGCCGCACACCTCTGCTGTAGGCCGCACCACCGGAGTCCCGGATTCACCGTGGTGTCAGTCGCCCCTCGGCGGGTGACGAGTGTAGTCGTGTCCAGGCTCTATGTTCCCCCATAACAGGCAGGCACCCCGGGAGCACCCGGGGTGAGTTTTGTAGGATTATGCCCCGATCAGCGCCGGAGCCTCAGCGGTGCACGTCCGTTCGCATGGCCTGCTAGCCACGCCCCCCATGCAGCCTATGTTAAGGGCAAAAAGTGCCCTATGTACATTGCATTTTCCTTTAATAAATCAATTACAAGACTAGCATTTCAGTAAATCAGAAAGAGAGCATACATTTCAAAAATACATTATTTATTGAAGAGAAAACTGCATAGGAAGTCAAGGCATTGTTAGCCAACAGGCTGTATTAAAATTCTAACGGGCGAAAACTGGCACTGTGCTTTTGAGACCTCCAGGACCCACTGTATCCCATCATGCTTTAGAGGTCAGTTATTTTTTCCGGCTCCTTCCGTCAGGACCCTGGAGTGCAGTCCCAGATGCTGATTTCCAACCAGTCATGAGAAGAGAACAAGATTCACTTCCAAAGGTAAAAGAAATTCCTATTTGTTCTCCTTTGGGAACGAATGTGCCCGCTGGACACAACTTGCCTGCAACATCTTAAGTGAAAAAACAAAGACCGATGTCGAGAGACTCACCTAAAAGAGTTCTGTTGACAGTGACACATCTACGCAAGCCGTCAAAGTCCATGCCGTCGAGAGAACGCCATAGGTCTTCATCGCTACTCCATCACTCAACCACGAGCCAGGTTCACTTGTTGGCCACTCAGTTGACTGCAAGTAGATGCCATTCGTTGTTGAGACCGACATTGCATCTGTCAGCATCAAACAGGCAATGGTCGACGTCAAGACACACACCTCTGTCAATGCCAATGAGACTGCATTCAATGTTGAGGCACCCTCCTTCGTCAACATTGACCAGGTGATGATAGCTGTCGAGGCATATTGCTTCATCGATGAGACATACTCCACCAGGTGACCATCTGTTGGCAGAAACCAGGTGCCGTACAAGGTCGAGAGACACTTATGTCGCTGCCGGCATCACGGCAAGTATCTTCCAGGCAGGCTCCTGCCCTGGTGGAGAAGCATAAATCAAAGTTGAAACCTCATTCCTCACCAAGACATTGACTTGTCTAAGCAGAGATCGATCTGGGAAGGAAGGTTTTCTCCTTCCTCCACTAGATCCTCTTCACTGTCTTCTCTGCAGGGACAAGAACCTCCATTCCACAGAGGCTTCCATCCACCTGTCTCCCAGATGGCTAGTGTCCGCAAGTGGCCCGTTCTACGGAGTCCAGATTCTCCGTACTCTTGGGCATGCTAGCCTTCAAGGTCTCTTCCACAAACACCTTCTTCAAGACCACCATGTGCCTAGACTCCTCTGGCTCATTTGGCAGAGGCCATCTCTCCATCTCCTTCAGACAGGGTGCCTGGAGATACCACTCATAGAGACAGACCCAGGTCTGCTACTCCTGTTCGGCGGCCTACATCGCACCATCGGTCACACAGATATCCCGTATGTGGTCTACATCAATACACTGTTCAAAAATAGACTATTCACCAGATCTTACTGATAGTCCATCAGTGTGAATATATCCAGTGGATGACCTCAATACGTTCAATGAGGCATTGTTCAGGGGGGCGGCCAAACTGAATATTGACATTCCAGTACACCCTACAACCTCTTCTGTCATTTTCGAGATCTTACATCACAGGTCCTCCTCGCAACCCTTGCTACCTCTGGTCCCAGGTCTTATCCAACCAGTTATGGATATTTTTTTTAGTCTACCCTCTCTTTGAGCTGCTCCAGTACAAGGCTCTGGAACAAGACCCTTTATGACTACAGTCCGACCCTCCATCAGACTCTGTAATTATTGCTGCCGTCAAAAAAGTTAACTCGTGGTAGCCTCTTTTTCTGTATCTCCGTACAAGTATAGCAAACACTTGTATTCTTTGGACAGGTAGATGTGCAACACTTCGGCCTCATTGATTAAAGTCTTTACTGCCGCATCTATACTGGGACTTTGACAGGTGTCTCTGGGACTCACTCTCCAGATTCTCAGAAAAACTCCCCAGATAAAACAGGCAGGACTTTGAGGATATTCTATAGGAAGGAGCTTTAGTAGCTAATCAACTAATTAGTGCAACTGCAGATTGCACTGATCTCGGGGCTCACGAATATATTTATATGGCGTGTGTGCACAACATTCCTCTTGGCTTCGTCTGACAGCTCTGATGCCAAGGCACAGCAACGCATACTAACCCTACCTTTCATGGGCACCTCGTTGTTTGGGTCACATATGGATGATGAGATAGCTAGAATGAATACAAAACACAAGAAAGGCCTGAGGAGGTTTAAAGACTAGCTGGGGACGGCTCCCATCTCTCATAACTAGAAATACACAAAATAAAGCCCCTGGGTCTCAATATCGAAAAAGAATGCCGGAGTATCCCTTTTACAGTACGGTGTTATGTAGTTCCTATAGGAATTTCTGAGAATAGCACGACTGAACTACTCAGATTCTAGTGTTAAATAGGTACCCAACCAACGTTTGGCGCCATGTCGTGTAGTTCCTATAGAAAATATACAGGGTAGTGTTGAGCTCTATGTTGAACAAGTGGCTACAAGAGGCCTGTGTGCCATCGTCCAAGCGGAGTCTCCATGTTACAAACTTCTGGGAGGCTTAGCAGTGCGTAGAGCTTGCTATGGTGTCCTGCGTTTCATCATGGAGAGTGGCTCCAAGGGCTGCGAGGTGGTGGTCTCTGGTAAACTTCGAGGCCAGAGCGCCAAGTCCATGAAGTTTGTGGATGGCTTGATGATCCACAGTGGAGATCCTGTGAACTATTATGTTGATACTGCAGTCCGCCACATGCTGCTCAGGCAAGGTGTGCTTGGGATCAAAGTGAAAATTATGCTGCCATGGGACCCAAGTGGCAAGATTGGGCCCAAGAAGCCACTGCCTGACCATGTCAGCATTGTGGAGCCCAGGCGTGAAATCCTCCCATGTCTGAGCAGAAAGGAGGAAAACCAGAACAGCCACCACAACAGCCGCAGCAACCACCAGCCATGCCTCGGCCAGTTCCTACAGCCTAATGTGTCACGGTGCGCCTGAGAAATGTCTGGATACAGAGCTGTAAAAAAATAAATATGAAAAACCAAAAAAATATATATATATACAGGATCTGCGCGTTTAGACAACATACACTGTAGGATTGGTGTCAGATGACCTCTGATCACCCCTACTCTGTTAGCCTTTCTTTATCTGCTAGCTCACAGTGCCACTACAATCTCCTCTTACCCAGAAGAGATTTGTTTCTGGCAACCTCTGAACATGACAACCCTGATCCCTCAGGACCATGGAAACCATGTACTACTTTTCGCTCACTCACTCGTGCTTTCTTAGTTTCTCTCCGAGATACACTGAATAAAACAAGCTGGGCTTTTTCAATAATCATTTGTTGAACAGTTGTTATTCTAGGGTCGAATAGATGTGCTGCAGCAACCGTTAGACAGTTTAAGATATAAATGATTAACAGTACTATGAAAGTAAAAGGATGGTATATTTCTACTATCTTACTAAAATCATGAAAACGTTAAAGTATATGAAACTCATGACAAAAGGTGCGTACCCCCGATGATTCCTCTCTATCTAGATTTACCTAGCATGGTTGTTGGTGTTAACCCAAGAATTCTTCTAGGATCTAGTCAACCTTTTAATCTGCAGTGAAACTGTGGGACCCCGTCCTGGTTTAGAGTTGGACACCCGGCGAGGGATTTTAGACCACTGCGAGCTGGAGTGTCTGCATGCAGGAACCTCATCGTCTCTGGTTAGTGTGTCAGCCTCTCGCAATCTTAGCAAGACGTGATGTATATATACCCATAGGTCTCCCCAGGGGTCCTACCTTGATTTGTTACTGTGTCGGCCAAAGGATGACGTTGGGCCTGAACTTTGTACATAGATTTTATACAGGAGATGGTAGTCCTGCTGTGCTTCCAAGAACCCTCATGCATAATGTAGGAGATTTCGAACTAGGGAAAATCTGCTTTCTGAATGCAGTGTAATGTCTAGGTAAAACGTCAGTCCCTGTAAACCGTGAAGTGTAATGTAGGGAGAGAATATAGGTGAAGGGTAACCATGTTACTGAGGCCTATATTATAGTACCTACATGGAACATAACACCCACTCCTTTTCCGAATGGACGACCTAGTTTTAAATTCTACACGTACTACTAGATGTTCTAGATATGTGTACGCAAATATACAAAACATTAGTTTGTCATTGTGTTAAAAACATTTGTTTAAAAATGTTTTTCTAAAGAAAAATGTTTTGCTAAAATGAGAGCATTAAAAATTGACAGCTAGGCTATTGCTCTAATATGTCCGTAGGTATAGTCCAAACTACTACAAGCATTTTGAAAGCCATACATGCGTAAAAGGAATGTCCATTTCAGATATAGAGCTTCCTTTTTCTGTATTGTTTTTAAAAAGCCAGATTTCTTCCCAGCACACGATGGGCCAAATGAGTCAAATGTTTGTGTCCTGGCTGGTAGATGCAACATTCTTGTTGTTTGCTTCCGCAGTTGGCGGTCCCTGTAACACCTCGCAGATTAGGTCTATTGAGCACAGATGATTTTCCGTACTGTCCACAGCCGGTGCTGAGGCAGCCTGTACGCCATCCAAGACCTGGATGTCCGAGAAGGAGCCGATGTCTGTACCAACAGGTGCTGATGTTACCTGCGGTGGCTCTAAGAAGCCGACATCAACATAGGAATATGCTGGGGACACTGCAAAACATGGGCCGTTATTGGGTCCTGTAAAGCGCCAACCTCCGGTCGCGCACAAGATGGGAGTGTCAGACAGAGATCCATCACGCATTCTTCTCTGCAAAACAGGCATTGGAGGACAGGTAAGATGCAGTCGATCTAGACTGGTCTGAACAATAAGAACCAAGAAGCCCTTAGTTTCCTTAGGGTGAGGTGTGCCTAGAGGTTTTACCATGTGATCACAATATTTTCTCTCCCGGAGTACTGTTTCCATCTCCTTGGTGATTGGGATGTCCATTGCGTAGCAGAAAAACGACAATCAGGATACCTGCTATTAGAAACCGGATCCGCGGCAGTCCTCCAAAAATGCTTCCCAATATGGAGTGTATAAAGCTTGGAATAACGCTGAGGACCGTTTGAAAGGTGCTTAACATACAAAACTTACGTTTTTAAATAGGTGAAAAATGCCTGTCGAATCAGACATGTTAAAAATACGATTTACCATATCTGCGAAATGGAAAGGGCAGTTGGTACATAGAAGTACCTGTATCTCTGCTGAAGACCTTGCTACTTGGAGATCAAAAGTCTCTCGAGCAGAGATTAAGGGCTCTAATTTCTGTGTAAGCATGGGTTTCGTTCTGTACAAAGTATCAAACCGTATTAATGAATTATTTAATGAAGGTCATAGAGGCACCTCCCTGACTGTATGTGTCGGGGGACGGGGGGCGGGGGAGGGGGGTCAATACTTGCATACAGCAAGTAACCCTGAAGCTTACAGTTACCAGATATGCGATGCTCGGAAGCATCCCACATCAACCTTGATCATTCAGCATACAGTAAATCCCATTCAAAAGTAGTTTGAATACTGGAGTTATCATGGCCTCTGGGGGCACCCTCTAAGTGACAGGACGGATTTGCTATCAAACCATTACAGGCCCCATGAAGCATTATATACTGGCATATACGTTTTTTTTCTTTTTCTTTTGGTGGTTTTGTATAGCGCGAACAAGACCCTTGCGGGTATCGGAGCGCTTTACAGATCAAATATAGGTAAAGGCATATAAATAAATATAAATACAGTGTATTATATGAATACAATACTGGGAACAATTAAAGATTAGCACATAGCTGCAGTAGTGTAGAAGACAAGTTCAAGTGAATTTGGACATGAGAATTGATTTCACTTCTTTTTTTTAAAAAGGCTGCAGATGGATTAAGTCTCGTTTCTGGGTGTAGAGCGTTCCATATCCTGGGGGCCATTCCTGAGCAGGTGCGATTGTATGTTTTTTTTCTTGGAGAAACGTTGTGGTTTCAGTAGAACGTTGTTAGAGCTCCTGGTAAACCTGTTGCCGCCTGATAGTACTAGTTTCTCCGCTAGGTATCTCTGGGTTTTGTGATGAAGTGCCTTAGGTGTCATACAGGCGATTTTTTTTTAACTGGATTCTGGTCTCAAAAGGTAGCCAGTTGAGGGCCTGAAGGTCAGGGGAAATGTGGCAGTTGCGTTTGGTGCCTGTTACTAGTCTAGCGGCTGTATTGTTAGAAGCTCTGATAGGAGCGGTCTTTGAATGGGAGTGTCGCACTCTGTGGTCTACCCAAGAGTCAACTATGGGAATTACTAGAGATCAAACTGCCTGTTTGAAGTCATTAGCGGGTAGGAAGGGTTTCACTTTTCTTAGTGTGTTAATCTGAAAATGTGCACCCTTTGTTGCAGCGCTGATGTGTTTCAGCATGTTTAGTTTATCATTTAGGGTTATTCCCAGAGATTTAGCGGAATCAATGATGAGAGGTTGACCGTCTAGTGCCGTTATATGCTCCATCCACTCGCAGAGGATCGTTGTTTGGTTGGGAGGGGCGATTAAGAGGAATTCTGGTTTTAATGTTTTTAGTTTTAAATGGTTCTTAGCTAACCAGATCTGTGTATCTTGGAGCGTTGAGTTAAGGGACTTGATGTATTCAAGAGATTGGACCTTAATGTAGAGTTGTGTATCGTCTGCGTACATGTGATATTGGATATTTGCGGAGTTGAAAAGCTCTGTGAGTGGTTCCATAAACAGATTGAAGAGTCTTGGGGGGAGAGAGAAGATCCCTGAGGAACTCCCAAAGTGACAGGGATGGAATTAGATAATGATTGGTTGATCTTGAAACGTTGTGTTCTGTTTTGGAGGAAAGAGGTGAAGCAGTTTAATACTGTTCTAGATTGCCCCATTCTATGCTTCAGGAGGTCCAGTAGGACGCTTATGGTATTTTCGCTGTTAGACTGCTAAGAAACACTTATTTTCCCCAACTCCGGCATCAAAATCTGTACAGCAATTTCCAAGATTCCTTGATGAATTCCTTACCCATTTCCTCATATCTGCCTGCCTGTATTTGTTCTAGGCAATAATGGAATTGAAAGGTTGTGACCAGGAGAGTTATGTGGCCATTGATTAACCATTCTGTGGTTGGGGATTCTGCTACTGTAAATGTTAATATGTCCAGTTTTTCAACGCGCAGCATTGTATACTTCGCTCCCCTCTCTGCGATTTCTATCGGTTTCTCTGTCAGATTGTACGAGGAAAACAAAGATGTGCTGTTTATAAAAGCCATGGCACATAGCCTGCGCACAAAGATTGCAGCATCCAGCTTAACAATATAATAGAACGCACTTGCGATTGCCTATGTTGTAGTATGGACAAGTCTTGTTCTAGTACATCGATAGCAGAAGATACAATGTTGCCCAGTGAATATATCCTCGATAAGGTTGTTAACCCATTATCAACCACTGATAGAGCTTTCTCTAGATTTAGACAATCGATTTCTCATAATCTTTCTGCGGCCTCTTGTTGAGATATTTTCCATATTTCATTATAGACAGCATACAAAAAACGTTTTGGACGTGGTTTCCTAGCACCTAATAAAAAATGCAGCAGGTCTACATTCCCTATAAGTGTTTCACCTGTGTGAGTGTTGAGGTTTGTTGCCAATCGAGGCATAACTTCCCAACACTGATGTCACTACTCCTGGGTGTTGTCTCTGTACATAGCTTGGATCTCGCCTATTGATACTAAGTCCTTCAGTTTTACCCAAGAATCTTTCTTGACAGTTATTGGTGTCTGTGGGCCAAATCAACCATCCCTCCCAATCAGGGTCTGATCTATTGCTTTGCAAGATGTCATCTATAGTAACCACTTTTTGTGATGTTGTATTCTCCCCAGTGTGTGATGGTCCTGGCACCCGAGGTGTATTCAATCAAATCTTTATTCCTGGTATATCCAAGACAAGTTGTTTGTTGTACTGTTTCATTTAAGAACCTTATTTGTTGAGGAATGAGACCTGCTCTAAATAGTGCCTCTGTTCCCTGGACCTGCCAGTCTCTAGTACCCCAGACCGATTTTAAGTCTATTGTTTCTTTCCATAGGTTGAACCCTTGTTCTGACAACTGGGGAATAAAGGAAGCAGACTAGATCGGTTTGGTGTTTGTCAACATATTTTTCTGTGCTGGTGTAGGTGCAACCTCATAATATGAGGCTGGGCCTGCCGTGTTAAACCCTGACAATATGTACATTTTTGTACAAATGTCTTTGGACTGCTTCTCGGCAGTGTTGGGCAATGTTCCCATTGGGGATATGTGAAAACATTCCTAGGGTTAGCAGATTTATGCAAAAAATTATGATTATAATGTTGATAGCAATACATTTTCTCAGTCTGATGTCTTCTAACATTTCATTATTAGAAAAAGCAGCAGATTTCTCAAAATCAGACCAGATATCCGTTAGTTTCATAGTCCTAATCGTCGGGAAATGTACTTGAGGTAATATCACTCAATCATATTTTGCATAAATGTGGTATTTTTAAAAGTTGTAGAGACAAATATATCAAAATCAACCTTGTTCCCTACTCTACCATCAGGTATAGGAACTGCTGTAATGTTCACTGTTGACAGGCCTCTTCTTTCACGATGTGATGATAGGTGCTGTTTCAAGATCACATTCACTTTTCGTGTCGTAGAGCTTCCTTGAAGATAAGTCCCATTAATAAGCACACTAAAACCAATGAGGGGCTCGGCCAAGCGGGCAGTGGCGTCAGACGTGCTCTGTTCAGACCCCCCAGGGTATAGCGGCATGGATTAGCAAATTTAGCGGCACAAAATGGAAATTTAGCTGCAATTTTGTGGCATTTTATTTGGCAGTTTTTCCTACAACAAATACAGATATCTTAGTGGGCACTTTTGTAAAAATCGTGGCATTTTTACAAAAGTGCCGATTTTGCGGCAAACCGCGAAATCCTGGCGGATCTGACTAGTGGAGAAGTTACTGACGTCATGCCAGGTGAGCGTTGTGGGTGAGGGAAATCCTTTAAAGAGTCATTTTCTTTCTGGATTTCCCTTCTCTTTAAATTCAAGAGCAGCAACATTGTGGTGTCACCAGGGCTTTAAGCGGAAGCTTTTTCAATATTATATGTAACAAGCCAAAGTTGCAAATTATTTATCTTATGCAACTAATAACCATTGACAAAGCCAATAGTCCGGACTTGTTGTAGGTATGATGTTACTTGTTGTATCACATATCTGAATGCAATGACAGAAACAGCAAAATACAAGTCGGGCGGCACACTATGCTAAGCACAGATTTTTAGCGTGTTTTAAAGCCACGCTCTTAATTACATCGGCCTCGACCCTTTGAGAGACCCCTGTTTTTTCATCCCACTTAAAGCCCTGCAAATACTCATAATATAACACAGCGCAATAAGGGGTTTTGTTTCCTCACAGAAGGATGTTTTCCACATGGAGAAAAAAGTTAAAAAGTCAAATTAATCTGAAAGCATTTTCACAAGCACGATTTTTCACTACATATATGAAGACAGAATTGCTTTTGCATGGGCATAATTTGGAATACACCACACTTTTCCACCAGTTCTCTTGGAAAAGTCTGTGAATTCTAAAAAAATAATGAATCTTTACCCACAGATTAAATCTAGGGGGACCCAGATGTATTATTTAAAGAAAAAGAAACCACCATGTTCATGGAAAGGGTCCAAAGTCACAGGCAGCACGGATTCAGCAATGGACATCTGGATTTCGCTGGCACTTTTGTAAAAATCGTGGCATTTTTACAAAAGTGCCGATTTCGCGGCAAATCACAAAATCCTGGAGGGTCTGTCTGTTAGAGCTCCGTCCCGACTTCGCCGCCAATATATCCGTACTAGTGCTCTACCGGGGCTAAAGACCACCTGCATCGGACCGTGGTCGGGTCCAGAACCAGTTAACCCGGCTACAACTGCCAGGCAGCAGCGAGGGCAGGAGGCCGGGATGCACCGGAGCCTTCGGTATGCAAGTACAGCAGCCCTGCCTGACCTCATGATTACCAGAGAGACAGCGGCTGGCCAATACACACGATTATGACAGCAGGAACCCTGTACGCGCATGTTTCAAAGGGGCTGAAAACGCACGAGGAGCTGGGAAAAAAACAGGCCTGTGGCCACGGTCTTGCTGGACCAGCAGTGTTTGTCACCATACACTCAGGGGCCCCAGAGATGGCATGGTAACCCAGAAGCTCCTGGCAAAGTAGAAGGCAAGCCCCCCTTCCTTTTCTCCGGGTTCACGGGGGAGATAGATCAGTCACCTACCTTTGCGGCTCATGGGACTGATGAAACGGACTTTGTGGGCACTGCAGTGGACACCTGCGGGATGAACTGGGACTGCTGGTGTCTTGGATTTGCCTTAAAGGGACCTCTGGACCTAGGACGGCCTACAAAGCCCATGGACTGCGTTGTTTGAAAAACTCAATACCGCATACAGGTTGCTGTTACGACAAGAGATGCGATGACTAGTGTGATTAGTGGGGCCATAGAACTGACAGCATCCAACCCATATACAATCACACCACACCATATAATGTCTGTTAACGTGCCCAGTAAACTATCGCTATTCGCATGTAGCGACCCTATGTCACAAAGAGGACGGCCACGGAGAGGAACCGGGGGCCACTCTGCCCAGGCTCTCTTAACCTGTGCACAGATAAGATGGATGTAGAAGGGTCAACAGAACCAGATGACTGACAAGCAGGACGCATTCCTAACAGCGGTAGAAAGACTAAATGAAACCATGGATCAAACTCGCTTCTCACTAGAAGGTACAATCGACAAGGTGGCAATCAATTTGAACCTGCTGCACGCAGATCGTAAACTGGTGAATAGAGCGTCTGCTACAGTAGCAGAGATTCTTCTGCAAACTACACCCGTGGACAAACGCATTAAAGATCTTGAATCCCGCATTGATTACCTACAAAATCGTGTGAAGGATGCTAGAGGGCGATCGAGATGCAATAATGTGCGCCTAGTGGGCCTTCTGGAGAGAGAGGGAGGTAGAGATGCAGTGGCATATGTTGAGTCCTGGCTTTGTAATTTGATACCAACAGAAGCACTCTCCCCCCCCCCCCCCCCCCCCATTTTGTCATTGAGAGAGCACATGGTGCCGGCTAAACCTCCGCCTCCAGGTGCTAACCCTAGGCCACTCCTGATTCGCGTGTTGAGCTACAGAAACCGATGTCATCCTCCAGGACACCAGAGAGCTGCAGAAAGTGCAAATGGGTAACAACGCCATTGTGTTTTTTCAATACTTCATGGCAATGGTCCAACAACAAAGATACTCCTTCATGGCTGTGAAACGTCGGCTCCGGCAGCAAGACCTTAAATACTCCTTGCTGTTTCCAGCTAGACTAAGGGTGATAGCGCAAGGCAAACCGCAATTTTTCAGCTCCCTGGAGGCAGCAGGCGAATGGTTGGACGCATGGGAACCTGGAGGGAACACATCAGTCTCAACTGGATCAAAAGAAACCCATTCCGACGGCCAGAACGGAAAGACTAGAAGAGACAGGAAATTCATCAAAACCCTAAGGTCGCAGCCCCTTGGACCAAACGAAGAACAGATGAAGCAAGACCAACCAAGTGCTCTACTGGCAGCAGCGGAAATTGGTGGGACGCAAGGGGAGATTTTGTCTGAATCCAACATACAGGGGAGAGACAGTGAAGAGACTCTTTATTCACAAGACTCAGAAGACCTCCCATAGATCACCCCACAAACCGCGGCCGATGTACATTAATCTTTGTCTCAATACTTCCAGAACGTGCTGATTGTGATGTAGCCAACATACACGCAAGCACATATGGCCTAGTATATGAATACCATGTAGCAATGTTCTGTAAAGTTTATTTGTTGAGGTTGCTACATGCTGCGCAAAGTGGTGTATGGGGGATGGGACTGACTTGTGTTCATCCATAAAAATGTCGTAGTTGGGTATACGGCCCTGACCTACATTTGCAGTGATTGCCCTAGTATATGACTTCCATATTGGAAATTTTAAGGGATAACATGAACGGGCAAAACACCTGGGCCAGATGGCCTACCAGCAGAGTTCTACAAGGCATATGTAGGAACACTGGCACCTCAGCTTAAGAAAGCCTATGATTCCTCATTCACTGATTCTATGCTCTCAGTTACGCTAAAAGAAGCACTACTTATTTCTCTTCTCAAGCCAGGCAGAGACCCATTAATGTTAGGATCAAATAGGCCGCTAGCGTTACTTAACATGGACTATAAGATCCTGGTGTTGATTATAGCTGTGAGGTTAGCCCCACTGGTACGGTCTCTGGTACATACTGACCAAAATGGGTTCGTTCCCACCAGAAACACGTCACTTAATTTCCGTAGACTCTTCAGGGTATAGAAGTATGCTACAGATGCCTGGCCTCGCTCAGGATGCCTGGTGTTGGATTTAGAAAAGGTATTCGACTCCCTAGAGGGGCTGTACTTATTTGCAGTATTACGTGGATATGGTCTGGGTGACTCATTCCTACATATGATCAGCTTACTTTATATGCAACCCTCTGTCAGGGTCAGGACAGGGCAGCTACTATTGGATAATATAGAGATCAATAGAGGGACTAGACAAGGCTGCCCTCTATCGCTGCTCCTTTTTTCGCTGGCAATGGAGCCACTGGCAGCACAGCTCCGCAAGGAGGGTGCGGACTAAGGCATCCGGCTGGGGGATGGTCTGCATGCTGTCTCACTTTATGTAGACTATCTGTTAATATATCTGAAAGACCTACATAATATACCCCCATCCTTAGCCAACACCCTTGGAAGCTTTGAGAAGGTGTCAGGGCTCAGAGTAAACTGGTTGAAATCCTGTCTGTACCCCTTCCGGGAAGAGACCACAGATCAGAATTTCCACATTAAGAATTCGCTTCTCCATTGGCAACCAAACACTTTCCGATACCTGGGCATATTTATATACCGAGACCCCATGAATATTTTGGAGGGCAACCTGACCAGGGCTGTAACTGCCATACGAGCGCAGAGCAAATTCTGGAGGGTGCTTCCATTCGATGTGATGGGTACAGTAGCTTTGAGCAAGATGGTAGTGCTACCCAAATTATTATATTATTACTTCTCCAACCTTCCGGTTTATGTCCCAGCCAAGATATTTAGGGAGTTCGGTAGATGATCCGAGGGCTTATCTGGAATTCAGGCTGTCCCAGGATAGCACTATGAAAACTCCCTGCCCCTGCTGAGCGGGGAGGCTTGGCGGTACCCAACTAAGAATTATATTATCCAGTAGCCCAACTACAATGGGTAACAGAATGGTTTGTTGGACATGGCCTGGAAGACATGGCTACGATGCAGCAACCATGGTCTCAATCTCAGATATGTCACCTGTTCCACCCAATTGATCGGCTTGTGGGCCCCTTGCAGGCATGCCTTGACTTGGCCAATCGCTGCTATAGGAGAAGCTTATACCTTACCAGAAGTACGGTGCCGTATGCCCCACTGCTCCCACTCTTTGGACGCCCATAGGAAAAGTGGGTACCTATGGCGGGACGTTTACACAATGGCATGTAGCAGAGTTCCTCACTTTGGGAGACCTTTATGCTGATGGAGAAAAGATACCATTCGAGAACCTAGAGTAATATGGCCTACCAGCAGGACAATTCCTGCTATACAACTCCATTAAGAGATCGCTTACAGCAGCATGGGGAGACGTCAATATAGAGCCCAAGATGCATCTCTTGATACAGTATTTGCATGTAATTGGCAATGGATCACACATAATACTCTGGTTGGTTGAGGCATTACTAACTCATACGACAAAACCTATGACAACATTGCGCCTGAAATGGGAAGAAGACAAAGGAAGCCCATGGACAGACCGCGAACGGCAGACTATACTAGCTAACCCCACATACACACCACGGAATTCTAAATTCCGCTAAATACAAACATACATCACACACAGAGCATATCTCTCACCAGACAAATTGAACAAATATTTTAATATGACCACCTCGGTATGCTCCGTTGTCTACAGACCAATTCCGACTTTCTTCATATGGTCTGGTTGTGCACCTCCCTCAACATGTACTGGCAGGCAATTACAGAAGTGCTACCGAAGTACACCGGTAGACCACCCTTACAATCGTGGGAACAATGCTTACTAGGCTTTTACCCCAGATCAAAGGAACACAGTCACAGCAAGGTTCACTGATCTAGGCCTTATAGTGGCCAAAAGGTTAATAACAAAATGATGGAAACATGCAGACCCTCCAGTCCTAAATAGCTGGAAAAACTCACTTCTAGTATGTGCTCAGGCAAGAGAGCATGGCACTACACACGGAGGAAATAGCAGGACTGCGCACATACTCCATTGCGCAGCATTGGGATATCATGCTGGCGGAAGTAAAGTACATAGACAGGGAAGATGGGACCAACTTCTTGCAAGCGGTGGATGAGCGAGATTTAGATGCTGATCTTCAGACACCCGGTACTTCGGCCTCGCAATGAGCCAAATTCTGTCATGCCCATGAACGACTATATAGGGAAAAGCAAAGTACTAAATATGTGAGAGAACTAGTTGCCCATCGCACAAGATACTGAAAGAAGGGAAGCGTTGGGCAAACTGAATTAAAAGTACATGTATGACTACATTTTCAAAACATTACACCCAGCCGCAGCAGACTAGATGGTATTTCTTCTTTCACCTTTGTTTGAATATTTGGTTTAAAGTAAATTGTATCGCATTTGCATTAAATTGTATCGTTGTATTGAGAATAGAGAAATATGATTTAAGATTACACAGTACATATTGAAAGGGTGAATAGAAAAAAACAACCCTCTTGGGGATAGGGGCATGGTACATTAGTCTAATAAATATATATACAGTTCAGCCCATATGTGATCTGTCTCCACAAGTATACATACCAGCTACATATGAATGCATGATGGTTTAAGGCCCACGATCGCCATGGGGTTTTGAATCTAATATATATAGCTAAACGCACTAAAGAATATTATCTTTGCAGTGACTGTCTCACCCTTATCTCTCATGTATTATGTTTTACTTTCTTTCTTACCTCTACTGTATACATCTGAAAAATGAAATAGATATAAGAAAATATATAAGCCTACTAAAAACAATTGCAAGGCCTATCCAGAAAAGAAAGAAAAGTATTCCTGTAGATGCCCAGAGTTCCACCCAAGGTGATACCAGGTAAGTCTTTTTGAGAAAGATATCAAAGTCTTTAAATTGCTGTAGACTAGTTTTTTGGGCTGGCGTCGTTTCAGTTTTGCTTGGATCTAATGAGAAGGTGTCATAGTCAATGAAATAGCCAGATGCAGTTCGATCAATTTTCGGTAGTTCCCCAGTTTTTGTGGAAACTGTAGCTTGCTCTTGTTGGGTCATGTTGACATAGATATCTGTGTTTGATCAAATTGAAATTTGTCTTTCAGTGGAGTTCTCATTTTGAACTTCAGTTTCAAGATGAATGAGTTCCAGTGCATTGTTGCTTAGTCCTTCATTCCATGCCGGTGTCTCTGAGAAAGAATGTCAATCTGTTAGCTTTCAGGAAGGATTTAAAATCATGGCGGTTTGTCCAGTAGTGCTCATCTCCCACTTGCCTGTTTTCTTGTCCGTGTTAGGTCTGAAACGCCGGAACACTCCTCGGAGTAGCTGAGGGCTATACAAAACCCCCCTAACATAACATAACATAACATAACATAACATGTAGGTGGCCCTTCAAACGTGATGAGTCTTTCTGTTTGAACTTCTTGTATTTTCTGTTTGAACTTCTTGTATAGTTGTGAGAGGAGGGTGTCTGTTACTTCGGAGTCCACGCGACCTACTATTCAGTATTAGCCACATAGTGTGGTTTGATTGAGTCATTTGAGACGCATCTTTTCTCCTTTTTAGCTGCAAGAGGTGGCAGAAGTGCCGTTCTTGTTTCTTCAACTGCCAGGACAGGTACAGACCTGCATGATGGCCCAAATGTTTTGTCCGCTATTTTCTCTCAGACTAAATCCCTGACTTTAAGGATCCAGACAGGTTTTGCCGTGACACTTTTTGCTTCCCCAGTGGTGTTCTTCTTCATATTAACATTCCTCTATTGCGCCCTGGCTTCATTCAGGTATATGGATGTCAAAAGGTTTTTTATCCACCACTGTGCCTTCACAATTAAGATCAGGTACCCACATACTTGTCCCAAATAGGGCCTCATAAGGACTGACCCCCCTCGGAGAGCTTCTTGGCTGATTATTCAACGCTCTTTGGACTCCATAAGATGTTTTACCCAATTGCCACCCAAGCCTAATACTCTAGCTGGTAAAGATTGCTTTAAGTCCCGTTTTTTTCCTCTCCACAACCAAATTTCCCTCGGGATAGTATAGAGAGGAGTACCGCAATGCTACACCCAGACTTCCCATAGCTTCCTTGTCAGCCTGAGAGCTAAACGAGGGGCCGCGGTCAGAATGAAGTGTGCCTATTGCATATGTCCCTATAAAGAGTCACAAAATCAATAACAGTTTGAGCGCCAGCCTAGCGCTGGGGCCACACACATAGGAACCTGGAGCAGGAATCCACTGCAACTATGATATTCTTGTAAGCCCCATCAGATTGTAAGGGGCCGCAGTGGTCCAAATAAACACACAAGAGTGATATGTCTGATATTAATAAAGGTGTCTGCGCTGGACGTGTTACGGTGGAGCCTTTCATATGCTGGCAGATATTGCATATTAATAGCATAGTCTTTAGTCTGCCGCCTTAGCCCTGGCCATCAGTAGCGTTGTTTCAATGGGGAAGCAGTAGCCGAAACTCCTGCGTGTGCAGAACCTATACCCTTGTGTGCTGCTAGAATTAATCCTAACCTTCAATCCATATTTGGTATTAGTCTTATTCCCCTCTCCAGGAATCTGAGCAAATGGAACATTGTTTGCATCTAACTTGTAGGAGTACTTGAGTGGAAACTTTTTCGGTACTGTTGAGTTATTGCGTGTGGCAATAATTGCAACCATTATTTCACCGTCTATTCTCGTTTTTGAACAAATGATTGCAGCTACGGAAGCCATGCGTACAGCCCCCTTTGCGGCTTAGTCAGCCAATGAATTCCCTTCAACGTGAACACCATCACGTTGATTACTCATTGTGTGTTTCACGTGAGCCCTTGGTAGTTCGTTTTTCAACTCCACTACCTGTCCCCATAGCATTTTGTGCTTAATTGTGCCACCTTTTGCATCTTTAAACCCATTCTTTCCCCAGTGATGTAGATATTCATTGTATGACTGTTCACAGTAAAAGGAATCACACACAATTAGTGTGGGGAATTCTCGATCCGTATTTACCTGTGCCAGTATTAGTGGTTTTAGTTTTGCCAGCTGCGTCATGCAGTCTCCAAGAGACTGTGTTTTTGTGCAATTTGGATGAAATTGTTCATCCTGCTTCCGGCCTTTAACGATTGAACACGCAGCACTATATTGCTGTTTACTCCCTATTGCCGGTTGCGCAGAACCATCAGTATAAATAATGTATTCGTACCCATCTAGAGGCATTATTTCATTTGGTAGAGGATATTCTTGTTCGTATTGCAGAAATGCTTGTGTTTTTAAGTTTGGGTCGTACCTTTATTCTACATCTGTTACAGTGAGAGAATTGGCCCGTTCTATCCATCTTGGATATAAGGCATTAGCGTTAGAAATGCTTGCCTTTGTTGCAGCCTCTAAGGCTGGAACCAGGGTCACGACTATTATACGGTTCCCTTGAGCCAGGGCTCTTTTTCGAACTACAGCAGTCTGTACTGCTGTCATACTTTTTTCAGTAGATGAGAAACTCATCTCAGCATTTGTGTACAGGTGAGATTTATATGCTATTGGTACTGTTTCATCTTCATTATATGTTAAATAGGTGTAACCTGATTGATCCGCATCTATTCGGATCCCCAGGTTGCGTACATTTATGCGTGTCTGTAAGTGTTTGGAAGCTATCATGTCCGCTTGTAAGGAACGAAGTGGACCTGTGTGTTCCTGTGTCCATTTGCTAACTGAAAAGTCAAGTTTTTATTAAATTGTAGAAAGGTTTTACTCTTTCTGCGTAATCCAAATTGTATGTTCTGCCAAAATTCAAGAATCCCAAGATTGATTGTAAGTTTTTTAATGATTTTGGAGGTTGGAGCAGCGCACACTTTTCTAAAAAAGTTAGCTGCCAGGCTTTTTCCTTCACTTGAAAGTTCATATCCTAGAAAAAGGACGTTAAGGTCGGCTATTTTTTTTTTCTTTTTTTAAGTTGAATTTGTAACCCTCAGAGGCAAATCCCAAAATTATGGTGTTCACTCTGTTCAAGTGTTCCTCCCGGTCATTGTCCGTAAGATAAATAACCACATAGGACAATGCCTTTTCACCCAGATTTTGAAGTAATACTCTGACTGTGAATAACCCCGGGCTGTTCTTATACCCCTGAGGGAGTCTGCAAAATTGCTGTTGAGACCCTAGCGCTGAGAATGCGGTCAAGTATCTGCTCTCAGGTGCTAGATTCTGGCAAAAGAATCCATTTGAGATAACTATTGTTTTGTATTTTTTCCCGCACAATTGTATTCATTAATGCGGTGCGGTCTGCATTTTGGACAGCAAACGCCTTTGTGCAAATGTGTAAATGTCTGTAATCTAAAACTAAATAATATGAATTGTCTGGTTTTGATACTGGAAACAAAGGGTTATTCATTTGAGAGGTGCATATTTCAATCACCCCCTGATATTCAAGTTGATCTAAGATCTCCCTGGCCTGTTTTTTAGCCTCTTGCTTTATAGGGTACTGTCTTTGTGCAGTTGGAGTGTTTTTGAGTGGAATAATGTGGTGGGTTGAATCCTCATCCCATCCAACATGGTTTTTGTATAATGCTGGAGCCTGGGCTACCGCTCACTCCTGCGCATATGTATATTTTAAATGTTTTGGAACGTGGTTGGAAAATGCTGGTAAAATTACTGTTTCTCCCCTAGGGAAATCCATGACTAATGCTGGCGGCCAATCTTGTTCAGCTAACAAAATGTTGTAGCCAAACGTCAGCTTCTCCCAGAAGAGACCTCTAACTGTCCTACATTTTCCCCCCTCCATTTGCAGTGTTATTTCATACAATTTATGTGGTACTCTCACCCTTGTGTCTGGTGTTTCCACTGTGATGTAAACATTCAAAGCCGCTGTCACCAGAAATTCCATCAGGTTCTGGTGAGCTATTGTTACTTCTGCCGCATTGTCTAGCATCGTCGGAGCCCATTCCCTGTTCAGTAGTCAAGTCCTCAGAATTCTAGGCATGTCTAATCTTTAAACCTGCAACCTTCTTTTTGAACTGTGGCTTTGGTTTTGCTTAATCTTCTTTTTTGGAAGTATATTCTGCTTGTCTCTGGACTTTGTTGCTCTTCTAGTCTTTCTGGCTGTCCTTCCTTCTCTGAGTTTTTCGATGAACCCTGAAAGGAACGAGAGGAACGTGCATCAGTATCCTGATACCTGTCAGATTTCCTAATGTTTTTTTTCTTTTTAAAGTTTATTTATTAGTTTCAAACTAGCACAGCATGTACATATCACAACAGGTTTCCTAATGTTATCCCCATTCCTAAGGTTATACCTCCTTTCGGAGGGCTCCTGTGGAGGAGACCTACCTCTGGACTGAGATCTTTTTTTCTTTAATACTTTGTTTTTTGTTATTGTCCCACTTCTTGTTAGAAGGAGCAGGTGTCTGCTTGAAAGTCTCCTTCTCGAAGCTCTCCACGAGTTGTGGTTTTAATGCTTTCCCCACCCAAACTGTCCCTGCCTAATTCTACATACTCAGTTTCAATTATTTTGGGTAGTTCCTGCTCCTGTTGTAAAGCACTGAACTCCCTTAGGCGTTGATGGATGGCCACTGATTGTGCTTCCCCTTTAATATTTCCCAGTATTATCGCTGATACCTGGGCATAGTTAACTAGTAACTTCATCCCTAAGTTCAGAGCAGGCTCTGCTCCGTACTCCTTTTGTATTGGTCTTAATACGTCTGGAACTACTGCTAATGACGGGATACCATGAGTCCTGGTATATATGGCAGCGAAAACTGTACCCCACTAGGTACAGTTCTCTAGTTTTGGTGTGATCCCCATGGGCAAGCAGATTGTTAGCATTCTGTGTTTTTCATAAGGGCTTGTATTTGGGAATACTGCTTCTAGCGGTGTTATTTTCTAAGCTATCCAGGATAGCATTTGTTTGTTTTGCGGGCATTTTACCCATTACCCCGTGTAAGGTTTGTGTTGTAATTTTAGTTGTTGTATTTTGAACTTGAGCTGTATTTGTTGTTACCATGGCTGGCTGGACTGTAAATGTCCTCATGTGTAAAGTTTTTTATTAATTCTTTGTGAAATATGAGTAAGTCTGGTCCTGGCATAGTTTCAATGTCCGGATGTGGTGTATAAGGTGCCAATATTGGCCATGTTGCTCCTTCTCTTCCGAGAGGACCGAGTCTTACTCTTCTTATATGGGGTAGAGCGCCTTTAAGCCAGTGTAAGTGTTCCTGGTTCGTAAGCGGAACCTCAATGTCTTCAAACTGACAATATTCCGCTGGTGCATCACCTTCTGTGTAGGTGTGAAATGTTTTTGTTCTTGCATTTACTGCTGGGAATGTAACCCATGATTAAAATACCTCTCATCTGTGCCTCGATCAGGAAAGCTACTGTGCCACCCCTAGCCGCTAGACCATGCGCCAGCAATTTCTGGTTGACTGTATGCCAACAATTTGCCGTATTCTGTATTGCGTCTGCATCCACCTTGTCTTCTGAGAGGGGCACTGCTTGCTCTAGTGTATTTATGTCCGTGTTAGTCATTGTGTTCTCAGAACACCAAATAACCGTTCAAGGAAACTAATATAAGGTTTTTGCACAATTTTTAGGAACGTTTTGTCCTTCATGCTTGATTAACCAACAGCCAATAAATAGGATGTTTGCCTACTCAGCTGTGGCGGGTTTTAGCCTACCCATGCCAGACGTCTGTGGTGTTTTGTGAATAGGAATTTCTGAGAATAGCACAACTGAACTACTCAGATTCTGCTTTTAAATAAGTACCCAACCAACGTTTGGCGCCATGTCGTGTAGTTCCTTTAGAAAATATACAGAATTCGCGTGTTTAAACAACATGCACTGTAGGATTGGTGTCAAACTGATCACCCCCACCGGGTATGTTAGCCTTTCTGTATCAGCTAGCTCACAGTGCCACTACAATCTCCTCGTACGGAGGAGAGAATAGTT
Organism: Lissotriton helveticus; assembly: GCF_964261635.1. Taxonomy (NCBI): domain Eukaryota; kingdom Metazoa; phylum Chordata; class Amphibia; order Caudata; family Salamandridae; genus Lissotriton; species Lissotriton helveticus. The sequence goes on along the minus strand of NC_136068.1, from coordinate 634,055,421 downwards.
TCTGGCAACCTCAGAACATGACAACCCTGAACCCTCACGACCGTGAAAACAATGTACTACTTTTTGCTCAGTCACTCTTGCTTAGTTAGTTTCTCTCAGAGAGATACACCGAATAAAACAAGCTGGGCGTTTTCAATAATCATTTATTGAACAGTTGTTGTTCTGGTGTAGAATAGATGTGCTGCAAAAACCGTTAGACAGTATAAGATGTAAATGATTAATAGTAGTATGAAAGTAAAAGGATGGTATAGTTCTACCATTTTACTAAAATCATGAATACATTCAAGTATATGAAACACATGATGAAAGGTGCGTACTCCTACAAGGCCTCCCTATTTAGATGTACATAAATGTATCTAGCATGGGTGTAGGTGTTAACCCAAGAATTCCTCTAGGATCTAGTCAACCCCATTACCCTAAGTGAGACTGTGGGACCCCGTCCTGGTCTCAAGTTCGACACCCCCCTGAGGGATGTTAGACCACTGTGAGCTGGAGTGTCTGCATGCAGGAACCTCGGCGTCTCTGGTCAGTGTGTCGGCCGGGAAGTCTCGTTCTCCTCTCGCTATCTTAGCAATACGTGATATATATAAATATACACCCATATGTCTCCCCAGGGGGTCCTACCTTGCTGTGTCGGCCTAAGGTTGATGTCTGGCCTGAACATAGTACAAATATTTTTTACAGGAAATGGTAGTCCTGCTGTGCTTCCAAGAACCCTCATGCGTAATGTATGTGATTTCGAACTAGGGAAAACCTGCATTCTGAATGCAGTATAATATCTAGGTAAAAGGTCAGTCCCTGTAAACCGTGACCGGTGTAATGTAGGGAGAGAATACAGGTGAAGGGTAACGAGTTTACCGAGGCCTATATTATAGGACCTATATGGAATATAACACAGTTTCCCTCACCCACCCGAAGGTGGCATGCTTCATCATAGGGTAACCTCCTCGGACTGCGAACCTGGTCGCAGTGATTGCTAGAACACCCTCTCTACGAGGGCGGAGCTCAGGGATGTTTTGTTTGTCAAGCAATAGAGGTATTCTAAAACCTGTAGATGAGCAGGGTGTAGTAAGGGAAAGAAAGGGAGTATGTGAGCTAAAATGGACTCTCCGGTATGCCAGCCAAGCTTTATGAAGGCATGCTGAGGTCAGGATTAAAAATGATGCTGTGACAGGGTATTCAACCTGTCGTAGAGCAGTGAAGGTCGACATATTCCAGCCTCATACTCGCAGCAGAGGTGTGGCGACTTTCATCTGGACCAAAGTAAAAAGACCTTTTTTGGGTGAATACCCCCTAAAAACCATAAATGAACAATGCCGGCTAGTTACATTTGAAAGTGGGGAGTCGTAAAATTTGTGGTGGAGTGCACTGTGGTGTGCGAGTGCAGCGAGCGCGTCTGAACAACCTAAGGGGGCACGGGGGGGGGGTTCTCCCCCGAGAACAATTTGAAAAAATAGTAGGCAAATGGTGCATTTTCAAGTAAATTTGAGAAAGCTAGAAGGTTAATAAAGCAATTGTGAAAGTGCAGGTATTATATCCATAATGAGAGTGCAATATTGCAACACCACAGCAGCTCACTAATATTAATGCAAATAATCTCTGTGATGCTGTCCCATTTCTCATATGTGTGAGGTACTGTATTATGTATTGATCTAAAAGGATGTTGCATGAAACATAAACTAAACAACATTTTGCAGAAAAATGTTAGACTAGTCTCACACATCACCCACATTAAAAATAAATGAAAGGAAAATATTCAGGAAAGTTTTTCCAAAAATCTGTTTAAGTATCGTTGAAGGTCATCAGGGCAAGACTGCAGAACAGAGCGCTCTGTTTTTCTCTGAGAAGCTGAAGCATACAGGCTGCGTGCCAGCAGGCACTTGCTGTCCGAAACATTTCTATCTACTAGGAATGTTATGTTTCTGAAGCTAGGCCCTGCTGGCAGTGATACGCTGCGTGTATGCTTTTCAGAGTGCGTGCCAGCAGGGCCTAGCTTCAGAAACAACATTTCTTGTAGATACTAGAATTGTTTCTGAAGCTAGGACCTGCTGGCACTCACCTCTTTAAGGTACTGCCATTATTGCACATAAGAGTTACAGCTGCTCTGAGAAGGAGCTCCAGGAAACCCTAACGCACTCTTAAATAATATGTATGAATGAAATAAATATATAAAGAGACTGCAGTGTAGTTGACAGTGTATGAGTTTTCATGCTCTATGAAGATGTGCTGAGAAAAAAGTTCTTAGGATAGCAGCTAAAATAATCTAAATGAAAGGTGTGTGCAGTGTGAAGTCGGGAGCTAAGCAGGTTCTGGAGGATATTCGAGGGAGAAATGAGGAAGCTGGGTGAGGTGGGGTCCAGGCAGGCGGCTCAAACTGGTATAGCTTTTCCATCTTAAGGATTTTTGGGCCCCCCTATTTGGAGCAGCTTAGAATGAATTACTCGATTTCATCCAATTGAAGTCCCCCTGGTGTCCAACACTATTGACTTACATGTGAAAGCTTCACAAAAATATCTAAAGGTTTGGGCTCCCTGACTTTTACCAGACAAATACTAAAACAAGCATTGGCATAGCCAATAGGTCTTGCCTTTAGGACCTTTGTAAGTGTTTAGCCATGCAACAGTTGATGCTGTTGTACCAATGATATTGTGCTGCATAACTAAATACTTATAAGGTCCCAAAGGCGAGACCTTTTGGCTATGCCAATGCTTGTTTGTTTTCCAATGTATAGTCACAGCCATTCAAAGTCTTGTTCTAGCCTGGGCCTAGTTTTGAAAAGCATATGGTAACACCAGCTAACCAGTACTAAATCTTAAATAAGAACAGAGGCCCAAATATTTTATTAGGGGTACATTTCCGACTGCTGGGATTGCTAAATAGCAAGGTCTCCCTGTCTCACTGCATCTCATGCCTTTTTCTTCCACCACTCTAACACTTCCCGTATCACTCATGTAGGTTCTTTCAGTCCCTGCTTTCTCCCTTAGTCATTGTTTTCCTGTTTTTCGTCGCCTTCCCTTTTCTGCCTTTATCCCTCTTGCTCTGAAATGATGAAAAATAAGTCCTGTTCCCAAAAATGAGTGCAAGTGCCATCACATGTTCATCTCTGCCGCGGTGCTCTAGTTATAACACAGGTCCTCTCCTCATGCTGACCTACAGGGACCAGTTCTTCTGGTTCATGAGCTACTCTGGTAAATCACTAAGGGTGTAACCCCCACTCCCTGCGGCGTTCGATTAGCGCACATGTCCTGAGTACCTCCAACTGTTTTCAATAAGTGCACTCAGTCACTGAGCACCTCAACTTCGCAGACACTTGCACACATGAAGCATCCCTGTGAGCTGAGCCCCGGCGCCCATTGAGTATTCCCGTGCCACTGTGTCCTCTGGGTGTCACTTTCAAGGGAGCGCTGTTGAAAACAGAAAAGGGCCCAGGTGTGGGAGCAGTAAGAGCGAGCTGGAGAGGCGCTGGGAATAGATGGAGAAGAGGAGGCCAAGAGAGGCACCGGGCAGAAGACGAGGGGTGCCTGGGTGTGAGGGAGGGGGTGAGCGAAGAGAAGGGGGTGAAGTGGAGATGTGCTGAGAAGGAGCTGTGGAGAAGGATGAAAGAAGCAGCAGGGTTTTCCCGGAGGAGATAGCGAGAAGCAGGACAGGAACCAAGGAAGAGATGTGAGGAGCTGAAGATGGGTGGAGACGAGCTGGGGAGGTGCAAGTCGAGAGCTGGAGAGGAACTCGGGATGGTCAAGTAGAGTAGCAAAGGTCCTGGGGAGACACAGGAGAGGTGTGTGGTAAGCAGCAGAAACTTTCTATAAGAAATGCAGAGGTGGGGGATGTTCAATCTCCTAATGCATTAATTCATTCATTTTGACCAGGGAACTATACGGCGCCATTCTCAAATTATTTAATCATTTATTGCTTTTGAGCTTTGTCATCCTTCATTTTCTTGTAACTATAAAACTGAAAAACTGACAAATTTGTGCTTGTTTAATCACATCGTGCTCCCCTGTCTTCGTGACATCACACCACCTGAAAACACATCAGAGGACACAGCTGACAGCACTCGCCTGAGTGGAAGCTGAGCGAACACTGCCCGCCCCCGTGCAACGGAGAGGCAACCTGTGCAGAGCTCTTGGACAGGGCGATGCAAACCTATTCGAAACTTGCAAATCACTGCAATCGGTTCAAATAGTGGCACTTGCTGCAAACATACTTTACACCTTCAACATCTTGAAATAAAGCATCTCTCCTTGATAATTCCTTCCATTCCTGGCGCAGAACGGAATAAAAATGATCTGCCCTGAAAACACAGCAAAGAAACTTCAGCGCTGCTTTTAACTTGCACCTTGCCGCCCTGGCATGCGAAGCACTGGGCCGCTGCTTTCATTGCTGCAGAAGGTGCAGTGTCACTTCATACCACAGACCTGAGGGGGGTCCACTGAACCCTGATTATTGCTGTAGTTCATTATCTAAACAGCAGCCGTGGGCCCGGGGCCTTCTTGGCACTGTGGCCCGTGACACACTGGCTACGCTACTGACCAAGCAATGCTGGCTGTGGAACGGGCTCTGCGCACACACGTGTCACCTCTCGCTCCCTCCTCTTGAATGGCAGGGATGTAACACCCCAACCCCCCACTCCACTCCACCCTCCTTCAAAGCTACGCCCCTGAAGACAAGGCTTTGTTTCCTACTGTAAGCAGGCGGGAAGAGGTGTATGTCACATCATCGTCTCCCTACATTATGGGTAAAAGTGACCCCTTCACAGAGCCCGGCGGGCCAGATGCAGACTGTTACCATCCAGTGGAAAATAATAAAAATACTTTGTTGCGAAATTCCAGGTCCTTTGCGAGCACTCACCCCTTTGTTACTTCAACAATGCAAACCAAGACTGATCAAAACAGACCGTATCTACAGAAAAGAAACAACTCTACAACAAACAAGCACGCGCGCCTCGTGCTGACGAGAGGAGGAGGAGGCAGTAGGGGGAGGGGAGAGAGGAGAGAGGAGGGAGCCTGCGCCTGTTTCCCTTGCGGGAGCGAGCAGGAACCATATGTTAATTAAAACCATGTGGTTTTAAAGCTCGCTCCCGCAAGGGAATCGCCAAACGTGCACGCGTTGCCATTAAAAGCAATGCAACACGTGCACTTTTTTGGGACACAAACTGAATCAATTGCTTAAAGTCTTTTTCCTATGCAGCGCATGCGTGTTGCGTAGGCGAGAACTAAAAAGAAAGTTTTGATTAATGATACCACACCCCATTAACCGTCTGAAACCGGCTATTCATCTCCAGGTTAGATGGTAACCCAGTACCAGCAGGCGTGTAGCCACTACATGCTTAACAAGCATTTGCAATGCAATAGGTCTCGCATTTGCGACATTTTAAGCTATTGGCATTGTAAAACATAGAAATAAAAGGAATTATCATTTATAATACCAATAGCCTAAACTCTCGCAAATGCGAGACCTATTGCATTGCAAATGCTTGTTAAATTATATAAGTGTAAATTGCAAAGATGCAGAAAGGTCTTGACCTTGCGTTGTGCATGTAAAGATTTATGGAGCTGCCTATTGGCAACTTTCTTGCCTGAAAGAAGTACACAGCAATCTTCTTAAACCCTTAAGTAGGCAGGAATTTCAGTCAATCTCTCCATTTACTCCACAGGCACAACAGCTGAGGCATGAAGCCCTGCCTCTAAACCAATCCAGCACTTTCACAGACATTTTGCCTTGAGTGTCGTGCACTTTAGATTCCTCATAGAAATATAATAAATAGAGGCAGTTGGCAGTTTGCCGTTTTCCAAAAGCAGTGACGACGCCCACAAAATAGAGAGAAAGGCCCAAACATTGAAATTGGGTTGCACTGTAAGGTTGTTCAATGGAGATATTATTATTACATATAAGGTCCTGCTTCAAATCTATAACTTGCCCTCGTAGCACTATAATACACAACTCCCTATTACCCACTGCACCAACCTGGTTTCAACTATGTGAATTTTCGGTCAGACACAGACCGCTGCAGTGATCAGATTAACCAGTTGAGGTCATAATTTTAAAGAGTGGATTTCCCACTAACTAGTTTAAAAACTTGCTGTTATGTTTTTGCACCTTAAGGTGCAAAAACAGCACTATAGTTACACAATGTTGTGTTCTCTGTAGACATTTCTTTGACCTGGCCACCACACTTGCCGACACTTGCCCCGCAGCACTCCAGATCAGTTCCCATGCCCTTTATGTTAACTTATCACTATAAATGAAGACAGACTGGAAACTCGACAAATAAATAATGTTGTGCCATCTTCATTTACAAATTCTTGGAGGCTTTTCCTCCTCTGGGAATGCAGCCACAAAGTCTAAGGAGGGTGATTGGGTGTAGGGAGACACGCCCCACAGTTTGAAGACCTTCACTCCAAGGGATAAGTGGTGGATAAAAAAAAAATATATATATATATATATATATATACACATATATATGTACACGTGATACCGCTGTTCATTTCAGTCTGTGACTGTAATGGGGAGGCCAGTTCATTGCAGCAGAGTTTCCGGTACCGCATGGACTTGGGCATATGTGGTGAGATGTAAAAGGGTGACTCAGGAGAAGAGTTTTTAAGACCAGGACATCGGGACAATTTAAGCGGCCCCTATACATGTTCGGTCGCGATCACCAGCACTCACTTTGGGGTTTCAAGAGTCTAAGGAAAATGCTTACCTGTGAGCCAAGATGGTGCTCTCTGGGTAATGTAGTCTACAGAGCGAGGCTGCAATGAGGCGTTCCAGAAATCACCTGACTCAGCTGGGCTTCGACCAATGGAAGTAAAATGGATCATTGAAGAGCAACAGGCGCCAGCTAGCGATGTTTGGCATATGATTAAGGGACTTATCCCGAAACGTGTCATGCCTCCGGTGTTTTAATAAACGAATCTTCCAGTTTCCCCTTTGTCCCCCTCCGGTTCTCTTTCTCTGGTGGTGAGGAGCCTTGCATGTAGATTTTGCGCGTTGGCCCTGGCGCATTTGGGGGACCCGTCTCGACTGTGGCCAAAACTTCAAGGGCAACTACTTCACGGCTTTTTGTTTCTAAGGTATTGGATAAACTTTTGGCCCCCGCATCCCAGGACAACGTGATACCGCTGTTCATTTCAGTCCGTGACTGCACGGGGAGGCCAGTTCATTGCAGCAGAGTTTCCGGTACCGCATGGACTTGGGCATATGCGGTAAGACGTAAAAGGGGACTCAGGAGAAGAGTTTTTAAGACCAGGACATCGGGACAATTGAAGCAGCCCCTATACATGTTCTGTCGCGATCACCAGCACTCACTTTGGGGTTTCAAGAGTCTAGGGAAAATGCCTACCTGTGAACCAAGATGGTGCTCTCTGGGTAATGTAGTCTACAGAGCGAGGCTGCAATGAGGCGTTCCAGAAATCACCTCACTTATTTTTATTTTATTTTTATTTATTTATTTTTAAAGTTTTGTATAGCGCTGGCTAGACCCGGAGGTATCAGAGCGCTTTACATGAGAATCAGATCATAGTTACAGGTTACATAATTACAAAGGTTACACAGTTCTTAGAGCATGGCAACATAGTTACATGTAAGGTCGAGATAAACAATAAGCACAAATACGTAAGGGGAAAAGCAGGCAAGGTGAGAGATTCAGGGGAGGGGGGTTGGAGCACGGGAAGTAGACAGATAATGAGGGCGGGAAAGGGGAGGGGCCGGTGACAGACACAGCATGGGAAGAGGAGGGGGAAGGGTGATGGGGACACAAACCGGTAGACGAGTCAAGGCAGCGTCCAAAGTCCAGTAAGCTGTGATCCCAGGGCAGAGAAGGGGAGAGATTCAAGGGAGAGAGGATAGGAGCTAGGGAAGAGACAATAAGGAGAGACAAAAAGAAGTCTGCCTAAAGACCGACTGGGTAGGTGACGACCAAGGAAGGAATCCACGGCCCATCTCCCCTATAGCTAAACCAAGTAGCTCCATCGGGCGTCAGACAAAATAGTTCAGTCTCAATACATTGAGAGAGGAGGGAAGGAGAGACATAAATAGAGGGAGGATGCGGTAGGAGACGACAGGAGAGACGAAAGGAAGTGTAACTATGTGGTTCAACAATAAACCAGAAAAGATCAACAAGTAAACATTATATCAAACAATCAGCAATACAATTGGGGGAGGAGAGAAAGGAGAGAGAAAGTAGTGGGGGGTAGAGGAGGAGGGCAAGTGAGGATAAGGGAAGAGACAACCGTAGAGACGAGAGGAAATCTGTCTAAAGACCGACTGGGTAGGTGACGACCAAGTAGGGAATCCACGGCCCATCTCCCCTATAGCTAAACCAGGTAGCTCCATCGGGCATCAGACAAAATAGTTCGGTCTCAATACATTGAGAGAGGAGGGAAAGAGGCATAAATAGAGGGAGGATGAGGGAGGACGCGACAGGAGAGACGAAAAGAAGTGCAACAATGTGGTCCAACAATATACCAGAAAAAGTACAACAAGTAAACATTAAGTACAACAGTCAGCAATACATTAGGGGAGGAGATTAAGGAGAGATAAAGTAGTGTGGGGTAGGGGAGGCGAGAGAGTGAGGATAAGGGAAGAGACAACCGTAGAGACGAAAGGAAGTCTGTCTAAAAACGGACTGGGTAGGTGACGACCAAGGAGGGAATCTACGGCCCATCTCCCCTATAGCTAAAACCATGTAGCTCCATCGGGCATCATACAAAATAGTTCAGTCTCAAGTGGCGAGGGAAGAGGTTCACAGAAAAACAGGGTGGGGACAAAGGGCAGGCGCATGCGAGGGCAGAGGACAGAAGCTGGGCTTCGACCAATGGAAGTAAAATGGATCATTGAAGAGCAACAGGCGCCAGCTGGCGGTTTGGCATATGATTAAGGGACTTATCCCGAAACGCGTCATGCCTCCGGTGTTTTAATAAACGAATCTTCCAGTTTCCCCGATGTGTCCCTCCGGTTCTCTTTCTCTGGTGGTGAGGAGCCTTGCATGTGTGTATATATGTATATATATATATATATATATATATATATATATATATACCAGGTATTATATTGATTTATTGTTCATGACAGAAATGTCGCTCAGGGATGACAGGGTTTGTGATACCACAGGACGAGTACACATCATTTCTGTGCTTATGTCCTACATTTGTTGCCCATCCACTCTAGAGGCCCCTTTAAGGCACTAACCATAGTCTATAAAGTCTTATGTGATAAACGAACAGTCTTTCTGGCCTCAACGTGCTTAATTTGGGTCCTGAGTAGTCTCATTTGTGACAATCAGAGGCCGACAAAGTTCAATTAAGCCCAAAATTAAAAAAATTGTAGCGGAAGAAAACCATTACTCCCTACATAACTGCAACATCAAGGAATAAAAGGGTAACAACTTCTTGTGACTGACTTTAAAGTATATTCATTATTCATGTATAAACTAAAATAAAACAAACCAGACATACATACAATTCATAACTTTTATGGTCGGTTTTTAATTCAAAATAAGATTAATAAAGTATTCAAATATTTTTGCAAAAGTATGCGTCATGCAGCGTCAGCCTTTTCGACGCATAGCAGATTTAGCGTACTACTCTACTTGCAAAGTAATAAAAAAAAAACAAGAACGCATTCACAAGTCCACATATATACCACAAATACAAATGACAAAAACAACGTAACGTGCTAAGACATGGAGATTTGAAATATCTTCACTACCTTGAATACTGCTGTATGACACGTGTGAATGTAATGTAAGATATCCTGTTTTCTTCCAGAATACTATAAGGCTTGTTGTCCAACGGCACCCCCTACAGACTAGCCACAAAGCTGCAGCACACTTACAGAAAACGATACTGAGCCAAAAACGCACACATTCTACTACCCAAATCAGTTTTCCGTTCACGCTGCCCACGCAAAACCTATCATTATATCTACTGCTTGGAAAACCGCAGAGAGTGCTACAGTGATTAAAGTAACTACATGATTGCGTTCCAAGTCAGCCTGCAGAACTATTCACAGCTTGGCAGGAACTCTGCTTTGGTGCAGGATTCCCACCTGGAAAGCATGGTTGAAAAAGAAAAATGATAATGCGTACACGCCAAGACTGCGAGAGACACCTCCAGGACCTTCCACTTGTCTTTTCGCATTCACCACTCCCTCTGCAAAGTTACAACTGAAAGTTGTAAGGGTTGTTTCTCTATGTGCAATGATTAAATAAGTAAATTTTTTTTTAATGAGCGCGCTGAAAAGGGTTGTACGCATGCACAGGCTTCAGTAGGGGCAAACTGTGCTGATATCTCCTGTAGGCGAGAGATAGAGCCACTGCTCGTGCCTGCACTAACTGGTGCCGTGTGTGAGCAAAATATCCAGTCAGGATGGGTGGGGGCCTAAGGTAGACAGGGCGGTCACCAACCCCGCATCCAAAGAAGCCAGACAGAAAACCAATGACTATAGGTCTCGCAAGCGAACAGCGTATGCGCTACAACGCAGGCGAGACCTAAAAATGGTAGTACTTAATTGACAGCCAGGCTTGCCCAGATGGTCAGGAAGAATGATCACATAACGTCTGTGCGCCTAGAATTACACTGGCTTCCAGGCAAATGCAACCTAACCTTTAAATGCTGTTGTTTAACCCACAAACCATTCACCTCAGCCCAACTGCTAATCGATCTGCGCAACTTCTCCATTGTCAGAAGAGGCTTGATAAGGAGAAATTGAAATTCGCTAGTGCGTGCCAGCAGGGCCTAGGTTCAGAAACATTTCTATGTACAAGAAATGTTATCTTTCTGAAGCTAGGCCCTCCTGGCACACACCTCTGAAAAGCAACTCCCTGTGTGCCACTGCCAGCAAGGCCTAACTTCAGAAACATAACATTCCTTGCAGATAGAAGTGTTTCTGAAGCTAGACTCGGTCAGTGCCACGCATCTCTGAGCAGTATACACACGGTGTGCCAGCAGGGCCTAGTGCCAGAAACATTTCTATCGTCATGTTTCTGAAGCATGCTTCTCAGAGGTGCATCACACGTGGCAGGGCCTAGCTACAGAAACATTTTCTACACCAGTCTGTGTTTTAGCTCTATAAACACTAACATTCTTTGAAGTGCAGAGTCACTCTGCACTTTAAAGAGTGCTGGTGACACGAAGCTCTGTTCAGTTCTGCTTTTGATGAAGGTGCTTATTTCCTTTGTGCGATTGTCCTTTAATTGTTCCAATTGCCCCTGACGATCAGAGAAGGCAATTAGAACAATTGAAGGACAGTCGCACAAAGCAAATGAGCGCATTCATTAAAAGCAGAACTGTTCTGGTAATAGTTATCGGCCACGGCTGTACCTGACAGCCTTATATTAACACTTGTTTATTTTTGTCCAAAGTGTCATACTTGTCTGAAATCAATGTTGCTTTCTACTTATCAGACTACTTGATTTTTTTTTAATTCATCTGAAGATATTGCAAATCTTTATAGAATTCTTAACTTTCAAAAAGTGCACCGAAGCAATTTGAGGATCAAAGAGAGACAGTCACCTGTAACCAGTGCATGTGCCCTCGGAGTGAACTCAATTTACCGGCGCACTCTGCATCTCCCGAACCGGTAACTAACCACACAGGTTTTGTATTTCAACCTGGAGCCTCGGTAACACCTTACACGTTTCGGGTTGAGATCGATGGAAATCAAGCATCAAAAGTATGAAACAAATTAATATGCTCGTCGATCACTAAAGTAAGAATTAGTCTGCGTGGAGCAACCCTTGGTAGAATTATGCTGCAACAGATCACGCCATGTCTTTAGAATACTTTTACAAGCATCATTAATGTGACGTCGTCCCCACAGAAGAACCACCAATGCATAAACAGTAATACAATATGCGCAGCTAGTAGTCAGTACTCACTGAATCCTCTGAGTCTGACTCTAGTCTGCACTCAGTCTCAGCCTCAGGTTCAAGACGGCAGCGTACAGTGCCTGCAGCAGGGCTTGCAGGCTGCCTTCCATGATGTAGTGTGCGTGAGGCCTCCCAGGGCAACGAGGTCGGGGCCCCAGGTGTGCAACGCCCATTGGACTCCAAGGGCTTCAGCTCCCCACCCCCCGTCGTGTGTGGCAGCCACTTCCCGAGCACACACACAGCCGCACCGGAGCACTTCACAGGTCTTTTAAAGACCTTTTGCTTGTTAATGATGCTTTGATGTTTTCAACCCTTCTTAGAGCCCCTGGAGCTCCACTCTGCCTTTTGCTTGAAGATTCAGCCCCCCCCCCGAAATTTTTATTAGCCCCCCGAATTTTGACTCTAGTTGCGCCTCTGTCGGGCAGAGCGCTCTGCTCCAGACTCTCTCTCACTCCCTTGCGTTCCTTGTGTGCAAAATGCAATCCGCAATGCCTTGCACACACAGGGGTGGGGGAGGAGAGAGGCTGAGCAAGGGCAGCAATGACCAATGACAGCACAGTTTCACAATAAAGCCATGCAATGATTGGTCCATATGCTCCCCATGCTCGTGGACATGCCCAGTCAGCATTGTCTGCCTAGAGACACTGAGCCAATACAGGTGCAGCTAAAGCAACGCTTGGATTGGCTTGGGCAGGAGAACTCGCTGCTCCTTAGGAGGCCAGGGGGCTGTGGCTTCGACCCCACCCCCTCCTCCACTGTATAGGCAAGACCCTGATGACGGCGCATGTAGGGCTGGCCAGGGAAAGGCACCCGGTCAACCCAACATGCGTATTGCTGCTCTGGCTGAATGCCTGAGTCTTGCAAGTTGTTCCCCCTCCTAACCCCACCCCCGGAAGCCTGCCGCAAGCAGGCAGAGTCAGCCTACAGTGAGTGAAGATGACAATGTCAGGTAATGCCAGCGGCTGCGTGAGACAGCTGACTGCTGCCGTGCCGCGGGCTGAAATTAATTAATTTTTATAAAGTAAAGTGCTGGTGGACCCCCTGGAACAAAATAATCAGCGGGGAAACGCCCCAACGTCCATACAAAGGAACCACCCCTGTAAATGAAAGACATACACAACCAGTGGTTGGAGTGATAGTCACTCAAGCGCGAAAAACCCTGGTCTGGGTACTGCCTGTAAAGAGACAATATGTTAAATTATAGGACATAGTTATAACGCACACTGCAATTACTGATATCACCAAAGTGTATTCATAACAAACTAAGTTAGTGAACCCTTTAACGCTCCTTGTTGAAAAGTATTCATCTGAAAGAGACACGCTAGTGATAGATTCCTTAAATTAGAATTATCCCCAGGTATCAGACTAGATCCGGAAAGTTTTCGTCAGCAGTACCCCCGCGCGTCGGAAGGTGGCGTCGTGCGGCTACGCGTCCGTCGTGATCGCCGGGATGACGTCGCGGCAGCTACTTAGATGCCGACCTTGCGCGCTGACGTCAGTTCTTTCTTTTTCCATGCCAGTAAGCGCAGATCAGGAGAGAGCAGTACCCTGAGGCAATTTTTGACTGAGTTTTTTGGGACTTTTGTCGCTACCTTTTTTGAGTCTTTGACTCCTGGTGTTGTAGGGATGCCCAGTTTTAAGTCTTGCAAGGTTTGTCCCCGCTTATGTCGGTGACGGGCCCGCACCGCAAGTGTCTCCACTGCCTGGGGCGCGACCACGACCAGACATCGTGCCTCGACTGCCGGGCCATGGCTCTGAAAACTTTGCTGGAGCAGTCCCGAAAGTTGCTTGAGGCCCGGGAGTCGGCTCCGCGCCATTCAAGGTCCCGGTTCCGTGGGAGGTCGAGGGACCAATCGCGGAGCCACCACCATCGTTCGACTAAGTCTTCACACTCGGGGTCAGGTAAGACGAAGAAGCACCGTCACGCGACAGGGCTGAGGGTGCGGGTGGTGCCACCCCTGCGGCTCTGGCAGAGCCTACGCACTTGCAGATGGCCTATCCGCCTTTCCCGGGTCCGTCGGTGACTCCGGCCAGCTGCAGGAATTTCTGTCAGGCATGGGCCGTCTCTTTGGCCCGTCGGGCCCCGCGGGCGCTGGTCCGACTGGGGGTCCTCGCCCCTCTTCGTTGATGGCTCCGAACCCGACATCTTCGACGGCTCCGGCCTCGGCGCTGGAGACCCCCATGGATCCATGCATGGATCCCAGCCGATGTCAGTTGACCTTGTATGACCTCCATCGACGTCCCTGGCCGATGCCGTCCCCGGCTTCCACCCCGACATGTAGACAGTGCTGAAACAGTGTCGATCGATGCCGATGGGGAAATTTTATCAGTTTCTCCGTCCTCCTCCTTCTTTCCCACCTGCCCAGCAGGTTATGGAGGACTGGGAAGACTGGAAGGGGTCTGAAGACCCTCTTGCAGCCCAATGCGAGTTAGACCCGGACTGGGCAGAGAATTTGGAGGGCGCCGGTGATATGGATTTCTCCCCAGAACCTGGCGCACTGTCTCCTTCCACCGTCGCTACAGAGGAGGGTGGTTCTTATTCAGTGGTGTTGCGTAGGGCAGCAGAGGCTCTCCACCTCGAGCTCCTTACAGTGGCCCTCTGGACTAACCTACTGACAGAAGTGCGTAGGCCGGCGGCTTCTTCTGCGGAGCCGCTGCTGCCCTTCAATGAAGCACTTTCAAATGTTCTTTTGTGCACCTGGTCCAGGCCCAACACAGGGGCTCCTGTGGATAGGAACGTGGCCCGACGCAATCGCCCGGCCCTGGGCTACCCCATTTTCCCCTCCCAACTCCCTACCTCTGAGACCTTGGTTGTCTAAGCCTCTGCGTCTCCGAGCGCATTCCCTTCCGCACCTCCAGACAGGGAATCCAAGAAACTAGAGCAGTTTGGGAAGAAGATTTTTTCTTCCACCAGTTCAGGCTTAAGGTCTGTGTACACTGCATGCCTCTTGGGCCATTATTCCCACTCTGTGTGGGATACGGTGGCGCAGGTGCTGCCTCAGTGTCCAGAGGAGACCCGGACGGTGTGGCAGGATTTGCCATCACCTCCCCCATTGGCGCACCATCACTTTGGACAGGTGGGTTTTACTGAAAGTCCGCAGGGGCTACTCCCTCCCCTTCAAGACTACCCCTCCAGCCATGCCACTTCAGTTCCACCGCATGTTGGGGGATCACTTGGCACTTCTCCAGCAGGAAGTTGCGGCTCTCTTGGCCAAGGGGGCCATCGAGCGCGTTTCGACACCAGAAGTAGATCATGGTTGTTACTCTCACTACTTCCTGGTTTCAAAGTAGGACATGGGTCTGTGTCCTATCCTAGACCTTCAGGACGTCAATCGCTTCCTCCAGAAGGAGAAGTTCAAGATGCTCACACTTGCTCAGGTCTTGTCTGCCCTAGACCCGCAAGACTGGACGGTAGCGTTAGACTTGCAGGACGCTTACTTTCATATCCCCGTCCTGCCGGCCCACTGGCGTTACCTGCGGTTCACGGAGGCCACGAGCACATTCAGTTCACTGTGCTCCTTTTTGGCCTTACCAGCGCCCCTCGGGTGTTCAAGAAAGTGATGGCGTTGGTCGCAGCTCATCTGCGCAGATCAGGGGTTTCAGTATTCCACTATCTCGATGACTGGTTGTTGAAGGTGGGCTCGTCCCAGGCAGTCGTCGCCCACCTAGAAACTACAGCCGATCACCTGCATTTTCTGGGGTTCTCCATCAACGTGCCAAAGTCACACCTGATCCCCTCTCAGAAGCTCCTCTTCATCGGAGCGGTTCTGGTCATGGCGCAGTTTCGGGTTTATCCTCCCGAGCAGCGAGTACGGGACTTTCGGGCTATGATTCCGATCTTTCAGCCCTTGTCCTGGGTTTCGGTCAGGATGACCTTGAGGCTGCTGGGCCTCCTGGCCTCCTGCATCCTGCTGGATCAATCATGCCAGATGGCATATGCGGACTCTGCCGTGGGACTTGAAGATCCAGTGGGCGCAGCATCAGGGGAACCTGTCCAACAAAGTCCAGATTTCGGAGGGCACTGCATGACAATTGCAGTGGTGGCTCATGAACCAGCATGGAGTCAACGGCAGATCCCTCTCCCTTCCCCAACTGGAGCACACAGTGGTGACGGATGAGTCCTTCCTGGGATGGGGCGGCCACATGGGAGAGGCGGAGATCAGAGGCCTTTGGTCTCCGGTGGAGTCCAGGCTCCATTTCAACCTTCTGGAGCTCCGGGCGATCCTACTTGCCCTGAAGGCATTCCTTCCCTGTGTCAAGGGGAGAGTATTGCAGGTGTTCACAGACCACACCACCGCCATGTGGTATTGCAACAAGCAAGGCGGGGTGGGGTCGTGGACCCTTTGTCAGGAGGCTCTGCGCCTCTGCACGTGGCTAGAGCACCAGGGCATTTTCCTTATGGTTCAACACTTGGAGGGTTCCCTGAACGCCAGGGCGAACAAACTCAGCAGCAGGTGCATGATGGATCACAAATGGAGTTTTCACTTGGAGGTGGCGCAAGGTATCTTTCATCAGTGGGGAGAGCCTTTGTTAGATCTATTCGCCACTAAAGAGAACGCGCAATGTCAGCAGTTCCGCGTATTGGAATTTCCAAGGCGGCACTCGCTCGGCAACGCTTTTCGCTGTGAGTGGAGTTGCGGTCTATTGTACGCCTTTCCGCCTATACCACTTCTACCCAGAGTGCTGAAGAAGATCAGGCGCGACCGGGCCCAAGTCATTCTTGTGGCTCCGGACTGGGCTCGAAGAGTTTGGTATCCCAAGCTACTCCGTAGGAGCGTAGATCCCCCTGATCCGGATCCCCGATCCAATTGCCTCTTCAGGAGGATCTTCTGTCGCAGCAGCAGGGGGCGGTCCTCCACCTGAACCTGTCCAGCCTCCACCTTCTTGCATGGAGATTGAGCGGCAACAGTTGATTCCATATAACTTGCCTTCTGAAGTCTGATTCAATCTGGCAGCCGGGCGTCCATCCACTAAATCGGTATACGCCTGCAGGTAGAACAAATTTGTGGCATGGCGCGCAGCAAAGGCTGTGAATCCCCTTTCTGCCCCTCTTTCAGAAGTCCTTTTGTTTCTTCTTTTTTTAGCCCGGCAGGGCTCTGCTCTGGGCACTATTAAGGGCTACCTTTCTGCAATTTCAGCCTTTCCCATGCTCCCCGATCAGCCCTTTTCAAGTCCCCAGTTGTAAATAGATTTCTCAAAGGCATTACTTTTTCCCTCCTATTCCGTTTGTGATGCCGCAGTGGGACTTGAATCTGGTTCTTACTTATTTGATGTGCGCTCCTTTTGAGCCACTTCACAACTGTCCTCTTCGTTTACTAACTTAAAAGACTGCTTTCCTGGTTGCCATCACATCCGCTAGGCACGTGAGTGAGCTCCAGGCTCTTTCCTGTAAACCTCCTTTTCTGTCTGTTCATCCAGACAAGGTTGTGCTCCGCACTCGTCCTTCCTTCTTGCCAAAGGTTTTTACTGCCTTCCACATCGGGAAAACGATCACCCTGCCCACTTTCTTTCCGCCTCTGCATCCAGAGAGGAAGAGGGGCTCCACCGCCTGGACCCAAAACGTGCGCTCTCATTTTACCTGAATATCACACACAACAGTTCCGGATGACCAACTCTTTGTTGGCTACGTAGGCGCAAAGAAAGGCTGGGCTGTACACAAGAGGGCTATCTCCAGCTGGGTCGCCTTGTGTATAAAAGCCTGTTATTCTCTGGCTGAAAAGGAACCTCCGGTGGGGCTGCGCGCCCATTTTTCCATGGCGACAGCAGCTACTACTGCATTGGGACGTGGTGTCCCCCTGCATTACATCTGTCAGGCAGCCACATGGGCCTTGCTGCACACTTTTACTAAGCATTATTGCTTTGTCAGCCAAGTCCGGAGAGACTGCTTCTTTGGCTGTTCTGTTCTCCATGACTTTCTGGTGTGATCTTGATTCGCAGACCCACCACCGGGGTTGGTATTGCTGGGGTATCTATTCTAAGATAAGGAATCTATCACTAACGTGTCTTTCAGATGCACAAGTTACCTACCTTTGGTAACGATATATCTGTAAGAGACATTTGTTAGTGATAGATTCCTTACCGCCTCACCCATCCTCCCCGTTCTGCCAACTGTTTATTAGGGTTAAGGTCATCCCTTTCAGGGCCCTAGTTTCAATGCACCAGTTGTCAGTATCTTACATGACTCTGCGTTCCTGGCGCGGAAAGTTGTGTACAGAACTGACGTGTGCGCGCAAGGGCGGCGTCTAAGTAGCTGCCGTGACGTCATCCCGGCGATCACGAAGCCTATGACGGATGCACAGCCGCACAACACCACCTTCCGATGCACAGGGGTACTGCTGACGAAAACTTTCCGGATCCAGTCTGACTCCTGGGGATAATCCTAAGGTAAGGAATCTATCACTAACTAATGTCTCTTACAGATCTATTGTTACCGAAGGTAAGTAACTTGTGCTACAGTACTTAATTAGATTAGCTGTGAATATAGCTTACCCGTATCTTTGGGTAGCCAGGTGACACCTCGGCACAAACACTCAAGGTGGCATCCAAGTTCTATTTTAAAAGTACAGGTGGGGTTTAGTGGTTAAACCATTTAGATACGGACTTGAAAAAAACACACAGTGTAAGCAGTTGATTAAAATCCTAATAGTGAAAAACCAAAAGTCAATCTACACTAAGAGATGGCAATATAGATTAGAAAAACAATAAAACAATGACTAATATATTAATTAATACACTCCTGGTGGAGAAAGAGGTGTGTACAATATTTCACAGTTCCCTTAGTGTTGCATATATCTAATCGGTTGACTCCTCTTAATGAAAAACTAAAGGTCAGTCTATACAAAGAGATCGGCAATGTAGATTGGGAAAACAAGCACTTAACTGTAATGCTGATGGAGAAAATGGTGTGTACCATGTATTGTGGTTCCTTTAGCGTAGCATATATCTAGTCGCTTGAGCAAATCTTTCTCGACATGTTCAGGTAGAACAAACTAAATGCTTGCTTCAGTTTCTGTGAGCGAAATGAAGGCTTGTTTCCTAGGCATTCATAATTAGCAAGACAAAGGGTCTCAAAATGAAGAGGAAAAAAGGCGTTTCAATGTGGAACTCAAGTTTTCACAGTGAGAGAAACTCACGTCTGTGTAAAAAAAAAAAACTAAAAAAAAAAAAACTCACATTATGTATATTATCACGGCGTGTTGTGTGTGCTCCCATAACACTTGTATGAAACATACTATCCTGTCTCTGAAAACAAGACTACAAAATAATAATAGCAGGTATAAAAAAACGTACAGATATACCTGTTGTGGATAGACGCCGCAGGCACAGATTCATGCCATTTCACATTGAAACACCTCTTTTTTCCTTTCATTTTGAGACCTTTTGTCTTGTCAAATATAAATGCCTAGGATACACGTATTCATTTTGCTCGCAGAAAATGAAACAAGCATTTAGTTTGTTCTACCTGAACATGTCGAGCATGATTTGCACCACCGACTAGATATATGCTACGCTAAAGGAACCACAATACATGGTACACACCATTTTCTCCATCAGCATTACAGTTATAATGCTTGTTTCCTTTCCTAATCTACATAGCCGACCTCTTCGTATAGACTGACCTTTACATTTTCATTAAGAGGAGAGATATATATATGCTACACTAAGGGTACCATGAAAACTCTTTATCCAAAAGGAGTGTATAATTAATATAAGTCATTGTTTTATTGTTTTTCTAATCTATATCGTCAATCTCTTAGTGTAGATTGACTTTTCGTTTTTCACTATAATGATTTTAGTCAACTGGTTACACTGTTTTTTTAAAGTCAGTATCTAAAGGGTGTACCACTAAACCTCACCTATACTTTTCAAACAGGACTTGGATGCCACCTCGAGTGTTTGAGCCGAGGTTAAGGTGTCACCTGGCTACCCAAAGATAGGGGTAAGCTATATCCACAGCTAATCTAATTAAGTACTGTTTAATACTTTTCAACAAGGTGCGTTAAAGAGTTCACTAATGTCGTTTATCATGAATGCACTTTGGTGATATTGGTAATTGCAGAGTGCGTTATAACTATGTGCTATAATGTAACACATTGTCTCTATACAGGCAGGTTTTGTATACATTTCATTTATGATTTTTTGAGGTATTCACCCTAAAAACGTCTTTTCACGTTGGTCCTGATGAAAGCTGCCACACCTCTGCGGATGATATGAGGCTGAAATATGTCGACCTTCACTGCTCTATGACAGTTTGAATACCCCTGTCATAGCTTCTTTTTTTTTTTTTTTTGTGAAAACCTTTATTGACATCAAAGGAAAGACAATTCGAGGCCTACAACCAAGCCGGCCGGCCGCAATGTGTAGAAGAATCAGGAGTCATCAGGCAAATATTACATAATCAATCAACACAAATTAGAGGCCGTATAAACGTAGAAGGGGAAAATTACAGAAACCAAAAGGCTAAAACACAGGAAAAAGAGATAGAAAAGGGCCATAGAACCAGAAGACAAACAAAAAATAGAACCCAACCCACCCGTCCCACCCTGCACCCCTGTAGAAGGCTATGGCCCACCCTTCAAACAGCGTGCCTGTCGCCCTAAACCAGAACCCGAAATATAGCAAGAAGTAAGAGAGAAGAAAGAGACAAAAAAGGCAGCGAAAGCGAAGAAAAGAATACAGGAGGGAGGAGCAGAATTACCATAATCCGAACGGGCGGCCGCAGCCCTCCGCCCAACCAAACAAGCACAATCAAAAACAGACCAGGACGACACCCCATCACGTGCCACAAAACATTAGGAGAAGGGGACCCTCCATCTTTCAACGATTAAAAAACAATCATGCTACGAAATCGTATACCGGGAATCAGACGGAAGTCGTACATTTCACCCCCAACCCTTTCGAGCGACAAACCCCACCCACCACACGGCAAT
Source organism: Lissotriton helveticus (assembly GCF_964261635.1). Lineage (NCBI taxonomy): Eukaryota > Metazoa > Chordata > Amphibia > Caudata > Salamandridae > Lissotriton > Lissotriton helveticus. Next base: position 634,034,625 of record NC_136068.1, on the reverse strand, counting down.
GTAAAACCACATACTAAGTACTAAATCAGCATGTAATCGAGTGGAATGGTGACTCGCATAGTTACGTGGGGGATAGATAGGTCCACAAGGGAGCAATAGTTCAAACAAAAAGTATCGATGTATCAAATATCGCAGCACGAGCAATGAAAAACAGGAGTTCAGTTGCGCCACTGGAGCAGGCGAGGTGGCCCCCAATATAGACACAGGCAAAGTCAGCGAAGCAGGCACAATCGGCAGTCCACCAATAGTTTCAGGCAACAATGTCGAACAGGGTCGCAGCACAGCATCCAAGTCCCCGGGGTCCGAACCTTGAAAAGCAGGGCGCCCCAAAGGTACCAACACACTAGACGATCTGCGATCAGTGGCGGAGACACTCAAGTCAATCGAGGGGGGCGAGGCAATGAAGTCGTTGAAACAAGAAGGCGACAAGACGAAATGGCCGCCCAAAATGGCGGCAGAGCGTGGGGCATCCACCGAGACGCCCAGGGCCAGGGAAGCGTGTAGGGATCTCAAGGCTTCCAGGACATCTCCGACCGTCGGCTCACTGCCACCAGATCCGCTCCCCACACCAATAGGCAACACGGGCCCGCCGCCACAGGTTGAGTCTCGTTGCAGAGGGTCGGCCGCCATTTCGTGAATCAGCCCAATCGCCGCTCACCAAGACCCCCGGAAATAACAATTCTCAAATGTAGGACTTTACAAGCTCCGGGGGTCCCAGCAAGGGCGGCCTCGATGCCAAATGAATGTCCGCCCGAGACGGGTTTCCGCCAGCACTAGTACCGGTGCCCCAATCAAGCGGAGTCCGGGCCCCGAGGACCAGGGCCGCCGGACAAAGCAGCGGCGGGGAGAGACCCCCTCACAGACTCAGGTTCCCGGCCCTCTCACCCACGTCGGCCACGCGGCCACCAGGGCAGGCCCGGGTCAGGATCGCCGGGATCTTCGCACATCGGCTCCCAGCACTGGTTCTCGCTCTCGGCCGGGGCCGAGAGCCGTCGGATCCCACCGGACAGGTCCTGGTCCAAGTCTCGCAGAGGCCCGGATCTCTCAGAGGCCACAACTCCGGAGCCACTGCACACCGAGACCCCGGGGTCGGATGGTAAGTACAAACAAGCCGTTATGTTTCCAATGCGCCAAAAATGTGTCGTCCCCGGACAGGATGGAAGACAGGATAGGCAATCAGGACGGAGGGCTGCGGGAGCCGAGCTAAAGGGCGACCATTACGGCCGCAAGCTAGGCTCCTCCATAGCTTCTTTTTTAATCCTGTTCTCAGGATGCCCTACTAAAGATTGTCTGGCATACCTAAGTGTCAGTTTTAGCTCACATACTCTTCCCTTTCTTCCCTTACCACACCGTGCTCATCAACAGGTGTTAGGATAACGCTATTGCTTGACAAACAAAACATCCCTGAGCTCCTCTCTTGTAGAGAGGGGGTTGTAGCCTGCAGTGCGACCAGGTTCACAGTGCGAGGTGGTTATCTTATGATGAAGCATGCCACCTTTGGGTGGGTGAGGAAAACTGTCCTGTACAAGGGATACTCCAGCACACTTTTTCAATATTGAGACCCAGGGGCCTTTTCTGTGTAGTTATAGCTAAAATTAATGCAATTTTAGCCATTCTCAAGGCCGTGGGCATAAAGAAACAAAAGAAGTTTTGCCACAGTGACTATACCATTAGAGGGTTTAAACCCCTCACTGGTTTTCACGACAGCAACAGGCAAAACCGGAGTATCAGCCCCCATCACTCAGCACGTGGCCAAGGAGCTACCCAACAACAACCAGCTTCCTCCAAAACACCGGCAAACCATGAATTGTCACTTCCCCCATTCCGGTGTGGGGGTATCTCCAAGTATCTCAACAAGTGGTGCACCCTCACCAACAACAAATGGGTCTTAAATACTGTAGAGTAGAGAATGGGTACTCGCTTAGTTTTCGGCTTCCACCTCCGATGGTTCTACCTTCACAAGCCACTTGCCACCTCCTGAAACTACTGCAGAGCGACTTCTCCACTCTTCTTCACTGTGACACAGCAGAGGACGTACCACACTCGCAGCGAGGACTAGGTGTATACTCCTGGTATTTCTTTGTAAAGAAAAACAAGCACATCTGTAGAATTCAGACCCATTCTGGACTTACGCCTACTAAACAAATATATACGCATGGAAAAAGTTTGAATCTTTGCTCTCCACAAAATATACCCCCAACTTAATCAGAGGGGCTGGATGTGTTTCATAGACCTGCAGGATGCCTGCTTCCACATCTCAATAGTGATGAAACCTCTTAAATTCCTGCAGTTTAAAGTGGCAACCAGGAATTAGCAATACAAGGTGTTACCCTTCGGCCTGATGTCAGCTTCCCACACTTTTACAAAGTGCATGGCGGTAATAGCAGCAGTCTTACGACCCAAAAGAATATTCATCTACCCTTACTTGAATGACTCGCTGGTAAAGGAACACTTTAAAATCTGCAGGAATACCCTATGATCATTGGGTCTCCACATCAACATCGAAAAGTCAAACCAGACTCCAACCAAAAGGCTACACTACCTAGGTGACACCCTGGACACAAAGATTGTTAAAGTGTGTCCTTCAAAAGAGGGACTGTCACCAATCATTCAGAAGTGTACCAAAATCCTGAACATCATGCATCCATTGGTCATGCAGATGGTGTCTCAGCTAGGGTCAATGACTTTATGCATTTTTCTGGTTCCCAATGCCAGATTTAGAATGAGATGTTGCAACAGAATCTTGAACATCAGTGGAACCAATTCAAGGATCATTGGGACAACAGGCTTGTGCTATCTCAAGCTGCGAAAGCATCCCTACCATGGTGGCCTAATCACCAAAATGTACTGATTGCCGTCCCTTTCCACCAGAGCACTCCAACTCAAACGCTCATAACAGACTCATCTCTACAGGGCTCGGTGGCTCACAGGGGTACCACACAAACTCAGTGACTGTGGTCGGCAAGGAGCAACAATATATCAATATGCTGGAGTTGTCCTCAAGTCTTTCTACCCAGCCATTCGAACCAACTTGCTTCAAGTCCAAACGGACAATGAGACCACAATGCACTATTTGTATAAGCAAGGATGGACTTGCTCTCCATCTCTCTCTCTCTAGAAGTGCAAGCAATATTGCACTGGCTCGTAGCAAGGGGTCTAACAATCTCAGCAATCCACCTGCCAGGGATCCAAAGAACGCAAGGAGACTTTTTAAGTCGTCACTTCGCAGGACAGCCCAACTGACTTCCTCACGTAGATTTCCTAAGCTACATTTTCAGAGAATGGGGGCATCCGCCGATAGACCTATTTTAGATAAGCGCAATGCAAAATGCCCAGACTGAGCATTCAGGTTCTACTGACCAGGGACAAAGGGGAATGCTCTTTTGATAGCTGGTCTGGGACTTTTCTATATGCATTTCCTCCCAATCCCCTGATACCAACGGTCATTAACAAACTGTATCAGGACAGAACCAAAATGATAGATTGCTCCAGAGTGGCTTCGCCAGTGGTGGTTTCCAGATCTCCTCCACCTGTCCGAACGGCCACCTAGGAGGCTTCCATGCAGACCAAATCTCCTCTACAAGATAGGCAGGAAGATTTCCAACCCCAACCTTCCATAGTTGATCTTGACAGCATAGCTCCTGAATTCTTACAGTATGGACATTTAGGCCTTTCTCTGGAGTGCATGGACAAACTTAGGGTATCCAAGCAACCTTCCACTAGATGGTCCTATGCGTTCAAGTGGAAAAGATATTACATGGGGTGTGTTCAGAATCCTTTCCCACCTCTGCTGGGGCAGGAAGAGGTTATATTACCCTATCTTCTTCACCTAGCCATAACTGGCCTACAATTCTCATCAATTAGGGCACATCTTGCAGCCATTACGGCTTATAGAAAATCCTCCACTCAAAGATAATTTTTTCAAATTCCTGTAGTAAAAGATTTCTTGGAGGGTTTGAAGAAGGTGTTCCCACCTGTCCTACCTCTTCTCCTTGGGAATTGAATGTTGTTCTTTCCAAACTCATAGGTGCCCCATTCTAACCGATCCATAAGGCAACCTTACAGCACCTTACATGGAAAGCTGCTTTTCTGGAAGCTATCACTTCAGCACGCAGAATCAGTGAAATTCAGGCTCTCTCTGTCTAACATCCTTAACCCCTTCGACGCTCATGACGAGCTGGGCTCGTCATGAGGTAGCCTCCTGCTACGCTCATGACGAGCCCAGCTCGTCATGAATAATGGGTTTTTGTAAAGAAGAGCACAGGAGGGGAATTTCGCTAGCGCTCATGTGGTTAAAAACCATGTGGTGATGGGAACTCATCCCCGTTTTCTCCCCAAGGTAGTGTTTGATTTCCACATCAACTAAACAGTTTCACTTTCTACATTCTTTCCAGACCCTTTCAATCCTGCAGAATGGGCTTTACAATCTTAAGATCTTGAAATTGTATCTATACAAGACCAAGACAATCTGACCATCTGTTTGTTAATTATGGTCCACGAGGACCATCATAGCCTCCTCTAAACAGTCCATTTCTAGATGGATAGTTTTGTGTATTCTGTTCAACTATCAATTGGTCAACAAACAGTTGCCTGCCAGACCCAAAGCACACTGTACAAGGGGCAAAGCTTCAACAGCAGCCCTACTTGGAAACCTTCCCATCTCCGAGAGCTCTAAGTCAGCTACTTGGAGATCGGTGCATACTTTCCCAAGGCACTACTGTCTCGATTCAGACACTAAGACAGACATCCAAGTAGGGCAGGTCTCCTTGAGAAATCTATTTCAGTACATTTTTACAGCTGCTTGTTTCTCCTCTTGATTCATCTGCAGAGGTGTGGGATGGGCATGCTACTCTAGTCAGTGCTTATGGCAATTGATGAGGATCCCCTGGAAGAGAAGGATAAGTTAGTTACTTGTAATCCTAGTTCTCTTCCAAGGGAATCAATCAAAGTCATAAGCAACCCGCCCTTCACCCCGTACGATTCTAATAAGCAGTGGTTCATACAAATTCTGGTGGTCTCTTCAAGTCACAGGAAAAAAGTACTTACCTATATGTCTTTCCCACCGCAACCCCCCCCCCCCCCCTTCCGAAGCATGATGGGATACAGGGGGTCCTGGAGGTCTTGAAGAGACCGTGCCAGTTTTCACCTGTTATAATTTTAATGCAGTCTATTGGCTAAATATGCCTTGATTTTCTATGAAGTTTTCTCTTCAATAAAGGCTGTATTTAAACTTTATGCTCTTTTTCTGATTTACAGAAATGCTTGAGATTTGTAATTCATTTATTAAAGGAAAATGCTATATACATAGGACATTTTCAGCCCTTAAAATAGGCTGCATAGATATGTAACAAATGTTTTTTTAAGTACTGTGAACATATGTTTATATTTTACATATATACATATTATATATTTAATATGTGCTCTGGGGTCCCTGCAATAGGCAGGAATATTCAGTGCTTATGATTTTGATGAGGAGTCTCCCTGGAATAGAACTAAGATTACAGGTAGGTAACTCACCCTTCCGTACATGGCAGGACCAAAAAACATCTCCTGAAACAAAGAAAAAAAAAGTTGATTTATGTTAAGCATTATTCTCAAGGCTGGATTTTAACAGACAGATATAACTGACCAGAGGACACCTGTGGAGATATTCACTCCAGAGTGGAAAAATTAACCGAGCTGACTGACTCTTTCCTGGGTTCTTAGACTGCAGCCCTTTGGAGCCTTAAAATGGCAGTATGAACATTATCTTCTGGGAGTAGAGGCCATTTACACATTTTGCTACTTTTGGTTTTCCCTGATGGATGTTGTCAGACACGAGTATGCAGTCTTTTATACCGATACTGAATATTCCTACACTGCCTTATGTTGTTGAAAACACAAAACATTAGAGGGCACTTTGGTGTAATTATTTTGAATTTTATACGACTAAAACACATCTCCACAGTTCTTTATTTCTATTTGACTAAAACAAAACCTCTGCAGAAATGCCTATAATTGGGTAAAAAGAATCGTTTTTTGCCATCTACAAGAAGGGCACCAAATGTTTAAAAAAGTGTAGCTCCTACCTTAACTTCACAGGATAGCCTTTTCCATGCTACTGCGAGCCTCAACAAGGCATTTAAGAAATATATTCTCCATCTGTGGCGCATCTGTTAGCTATCTATTGAGTCCACACCATCACCTTTAAGTCTAGGTTCATCAGTGACAGAGCGGTGACGATCACGCCCCCATCCTACCTGGTGCAAACTCTGTACATCCAGGGTTATGGAATTCTATAAAATATGTGCCCAGGGAACATTATGCGTCAGACAGCTACTTGTCCTGTTTAAAAACAAAAAAAAAATCTGCTTCTCTCTTTTGGTGCCATGCAGTAAGTTGAGAAATTATGCAAGCGTTCTCATTATATCAGAGCTCTGATTATGTTCCTATTATAGTGGGTTTGGGTTCTAGCAAAGCTCTGATTGTTCCCACTCTTATGCAAAGCAACAGAATTAAGGCTGGAAGATAGTGGAAAGTGGTAGCTCCAGGGTAGGAATACACTGTGATGCTGTGAATATCAACCAATGCAGATACTGCAGGCTGTTCATCAATCTCTCTCTAATCACTTCCCACAGTATAAACATTGGAAATTAACGTCTGACAAAGACAGGAGTTTATTTAATTTTTTTCCAGGGTGGGGAAAACAACGGGTGTAAAAAATAAAAACATTAAATGTTGCAATGGCTCAAAAGATTTTTGCATGTGCAAATATAACACGAGATAGTGTATATTTGTAAGGCACATGTTCCCCCTAGGGTCTCGGTGCTGAATAACAAATATTTGATACCCAACTCAATAGGATTCGTTTTATCGACCTTGGAGGAATGGATAAAAGGCTAAGTGGACTTGCAGGGATCCGAACCTGCATCCATGTGTATTTCCTCATACGAAAACTGAATTCACCATCATTTGTTAGGAGCAAAATATTTCCAGGCATGCCTTAGTAAACTTTTTTGAATTCCTGAAACGTGTAAATCTACACAAATGCAAGGATCTATATCTGTGGGTACACTTTTATGTCTTTTTTCAAAATGTGTTTCCTTAACCTATTTTCATGTTGCCCTAAATGATTTTACACCGATTCTCCCTTCATTAAAAAAAATATATTGGCATGTGTCAAACTAGTTTTTCTAAAAGATGCCTCAGAGAAACCGTATCTAAAGTTGTATGACAGTTTACATGTTACAGTACTCGCACTAGTCAGGTATGCAATCTGAGCTCACAGGTCAAATCATTTGCTAACAGGCTGTCTATAAGACTGAAGATTTGCATTAATGAATCATATAACAAGTTCAAAGCACATGCATATACAAATCTACATATTGCTCTAGTGGCAAACATTTCTTTTTTCAGATCTGTACTGTAAACTGGTAGCAAAAAAGTTTGGGCCTAATTGTCCTGCAGACAAAGTAAACATGAAAGCTTGTTGGCCTTGACTCCAAACAATGTGTCTTGGGTGTCCGGTGATAGGAATTTGAAACGTTGACATCCGTGGAGGGCAATGAACCACAAAAGCTAGACCACGCATAAATACTTTTATTTGATTTGTTAAAATCGTAAAAGGGTGGAACTTACCACCATGTAATAAACATCAACATCTTTGAATCCGCATAAAACAACACATGCCCCCGTGTCCTAAGCGACTTTGCACAGATATACATCATAAGTAAAAACAGGGTGAGCGTTTTTAAATGCCTGAAGATAAAAAGAAACAGGGGTAGCATTATTTTAGCGCAGTGGCCCTCTCATTGAAATATAGGGCCCAACAAATGACTGTTATAACAGGGGGTGCTGCACACATGAGGGCTTATATTTAATTAGATGTAACTGTCCTCTCTTGTCTCAAATAAAATGCTTACAGTGTGCTAAAATAACAGAGAAGGGGAGGGGGAGGAGGGTGACTGTAAAGAGAATGAGCTAGACCATTGAAAGACTTGCATCAATGGAGAAGCAGCTGTTCACCAGCTATGCACCCCTAAACTACGTGGTGAAAAGACCTAAAGACCCATCTCTTCATGTAGCACCTCTTTCAGCAGTAAGGAGTCTCCCAGCTCCCTCTAACTATACACGGGGGTCAAATAAGAGTCTCCCCCACCACACTCAGTGTACAAGATTTCTTAGTCTTCCAACTACTTTGAAGAATGTAATTTTTCCTCTGCTAAACAAGCTTAGCATCATATAAATATCAATCTACGTACAGGGACAAAGTGGCTGTTAAACTTGGATTGGGAAGGTAGGTAATTGGAAGAAAAAAAAAGTACAATTTAATTTGAGATTGATAGAAGTTTCAATATGAATATTTATGGCTAGGATGGGAGACATCACCCAGATAAGGTTTCTAAGACATTGTTCATACATCATCTAACAATCGTTGACACATATTTGGTTTAAAGATTACTTGGCACGCCACAGAAACACCAAGTTAGGTAAGCTGTGGGACACCCATTGAACGAGATATTTTGTTGAACTTGTCATACTAACCATAAATGAACAAACAAATAAATGATTGTACTGACATGGGAGCTGCTATCCTTGCTGGTGATGTGGGTGTATTATAACTTATATTAAGGGAGCCATCCCACAAAGCATCCACCAGTAGTTTCCTAGCCTATTAAGCCCATCCCGCTCCTCTTCCACTGCCCCTCACTAGTGGTTGAGTTCTAATTGGCATAGAAGGTGACTGAGGAAGGAGCTGTAACTCTGAGTCATGGCCAGCTCTGCAAGAAAAAAGCAGAAATGGTGGTGGTAGGAGGGACCTGTAAAGTTACGATTTGATATAGACTTCTAGCTGCAGATTCCTTACCTTTGAATTTCCCAGACGTTAGACTGGATCCGGGAAAAATTTGCTCAAGCAATACCCCTTGCACGTGCAGTCGGGTGGCTCTATTCGGCTCCACGCAACGTCAGCATCGTTAACGTCTGTGATTACATCACAGTCACCTATATAGGTGCCTCGCAGGCACGCTGATGTAAGTTCTTTTTTTTATGTGCCAGTTAAGCGGCAATCCAGAGAAGAGCTACCACTCTGCCGCTTTTTGACAGGCCTTTTTCGACTTTTGTAATTTTTCATTGTGGGCGAGGGTGTCTTCGAGGACCTCCTGATGATTTCCTTGAATGGCCAGTGTTATTCCGAAAGTAAAACCTCACCCTACCTATCGCTGATGATTTCCAACATGAATATTTCAGCTACAATTTTTCAGAGCTCATTTTTAATTAAATAAATGTTTTGAATGATTAAGGGGTTACAACAATGGTTGTGGCAATAAAATAGACAATGATGTAAAATACTGTACAGTATGTAGTCGCAGATATGCTCAGCATCTCACAACAGTGATGTAATGTTAGCATGGATATAATTACATTGCTACTGTACCGTAAGCATGGTGTGGATTCTGCCCTGTTATGTTGATGAGTCTTGTGCTCCTAGAATAGACTGCAGCAGCCCCCAGAATTATTGACTCTCGGTTTGGGCTCAAGTCCCTCTGCGTAAATGTCCATCTGGTCTCTGCAGTAGGTCATGTCTCAGATCCAATGATCAACTTTTGGGGTGGAGCCACTTATCCAGAACATGGCCACCCACCTCTTGACAAGCAACAGGGACTTGCTGACAAATTAGCCACAGTAGGCATATCAACCGTAGCTCCGTGGAGTGCCAGTTGCGGGGCGGGTGCCATTGGTATGTTAGTCATGATGGGCAACAGTACAAATACCTGTGTCCAATAGCCACCGGTTTAGGACAGGACCATGCCATTTGCATTAAATTCACATTCACCTGTCCACATTTCTTGCAGGAGAAATTTGTATTATGGGGGAATTTGGCCACACTTTTCAGAAGTAATAATAACTGTTCAGGTATCTAAAGTGAAGTAACATATGTCGATAGTTAAAATAGGACCTGTTTTACTTGTGCACAGCAGTATGACCAAACTTAATCCGGTAATGGAGATCCAAGCTCTTTCCCTCATTCTTGATGAACAGGGAGCGTGGAAAGAGGTCTGCCCACCTTAATTTTTTAGTATAATAGGGAAATGGTTTTCCCTGTTTCAGCCTGCTGTATATATTTGGCGTGTAGAATAAGCTTCTTTGAGGGATATGGAAAGCTTTGGACAGTCTGACTCTAGTTGGTAATAATTTAGAATAGTCAGAGGGAAACATCTGCCTCCCTCTCGCTGTATGTCTGAAAAGAAAGAAATTCACCTTTGGGAAACAAATTTCCCATAACCCTCACTTGCACAGTGGTTAGATAAGTCTCTGCTCTAAGTTCCATTGATGCAGACCTCCGAGCCCTGGATCCCGGGTGCATCGACAACTGCTGCTCTTTATTTCCACGCACCACCAGAGGACCATTCTCCTGCGAACACGGCCGCTTCACTTGAAACACCGAACTAACCAACAACGCCAGTCATTGCAAACACGACTGCACCCACCCTGCTGCCTGAGACTGCAACAGCATAACTCCAGTTTATGTACTCAACATACGATCACTTGGCAGACACGCCACTGAGATCTGGTACACAATACCATCCCTCACCCCGATGTCTTCTTCATGACAGATACCTGGCTGAACCCCACCTCTGTGCTGGACATCACCACCTCCAAAGCCTTCAAGATAACACACTGGGACCGAACCAACAAACACGGAGGTGGAATTGCCATCCGCTGCACGACCTCCTCAGACCACTCCACACCGATGATGGATTGTCTCAACTCCCAGCTACACACAGACTGAAAAAGGACCATCAGAGGCTCTCTCACCTACAGACCACCAGGACCACACCCCAGCTTCTGCAACATGTTCCCTGACCTCATCACCTCAATTGCCATCGACTCCGAGCACTACATCTTTCTAGGGGATCTTAAATTCCACCTCGACGACTCCAGTGACATCAACACAACCGGCCTTCTGTAAAGCATGAGTGACATTGGCCTCGAGCAATTTGTCACAGACCCTACCCACACTGCAGGACACAAGCTTGACCCCATTTTCCTCTCCACTGGCAGAGTTGACTTCAGCCACATCTCTTACCTTACCTGGACCGACCACTACAGAGTCCACTTCACCATCTCAGGGCCTACTAACACTTGCACCTTGCCCCCCCCAGCTCCACGCTCAGAAACTGGAAAAAGATATCAGAAGACCAGTGGAACAACAGTCTCAACCCCCACCTCCCAGACACAACATCTAACCCAGAACTGGCTGTGAAGAACTTCTCCCAGTGCATCACAAAATGCGCTGACACAATCGTCCCCGCCAAGCCAGCCAAATCCAAAGGACCTGTCAGAAGAGTCAGCTGGCTCACAGAGGAGCTGAAATCCACCAAATGGAACTGCTGGCAACTAGAAAATAAGTGCTACACCAGCAAAGAGACAGGAGACCACACCACCTTCAAGGCAGCTTTCAACTTGTATCACCACCTCCTGAAAGAAAGAAAGAAGACTGCCCTAGCAGACCACATAGAAGCCAGCACAATCAGCAATGAGCTCCTTGCTAACGTGAAGGAGTTCTTTAACACTGCAGCTGCCTAGAATGACATCACCTCTCCCAAGAAATATTTGATACTTCAACAAGATCTCAGTCATGTATGAAAACTTCAAACAATAACCCCAACCCCACTGACCGCATTGGCCTGTTCACACCCAAGAACACAAACATCGAACACCTGCTCACCCATTGGAACCCTCTTGCAACCCAAGCCACAATCTCCATCATGAACTCTGTGCACTCTGGAGCACCCACTGGCCCCTTTACCCACCACATCTTCAACCTCAGGAGCACGACGATTAGGGACAAGCTCAAGAAAATCCCGAACACCTCCATCACTTCGGCCTCCTTTCCTGAGGACTGGAAACACACTGAAATTAGGCCCCTCTTGAAGAAACCATTTGCCGACCCAGCAGAACCGAAGAGTTACCGGCTCATCTCCCTGCTCCCCTTTCCAGCAAGGATTCTCGAGAAGGCAATCAACCAGCAACTCACCGAACACCTGGAACTCAACAACCTCCGAGCCCCTCTCAATCCGAGCCAACTACAGCACCGAGACAGCCCTGATAGCAGCCACCAATGACATCAGGGCACTATTGAACCGTGGCAAAACAGCTGCCCGTATCCTCCTGGATCTGTCAGTCACCTTCGTCACCGTCTCCCATAGCATCTTGATCTACAGACTCCACCACATCGGAATCCAGGGGGGCGCCCTCAAATAGATTATCTCATACCCCATCGGAAGAACCCAGAGAATATATCTTCAACCATTTACCTCGGTACCCCAGAAGATAATCTGTGTCCACCCCAGGATCAACGCTCAGCCCCCACCTTCTTCAACACGTACATGACCCCCCTGGCCAATACAGTCAGATTCACAGACTCAACATCTTCTTCTACACCGACGACACCCAGCTCATTCTTTCGATGTCAGAAGACCCTTCCACCACCAGAGCCAACTTCAACAGATGTTTGATGAACGTCGTTGACTGGATGAAGGATAACTGTCTCAAGCTCAACACAGACAAGATGGAAGTCCTCATCTTTGGAAACAACACCTCGCCATGGAATGACGCACCATGACCTGCTGAACGCGGCTCATCCCCCCCTTCCCAACAGACCACGCCCGTAACCTCAGCATCATTTTGGCCAGCAAGCTATTTATGAGAATCAGATAAATACTGTCTCATCCGCCTGCTTCCACACCCTACGCATGCTCTGCACGATTTTCAGGTGGTTCCCAGTCAACATCAGAAGGACCATCATGCAAGTCCTTGTCTCTAGCAGGCTGGAACACACTCCAAGTAGGAATCACTGCACGCCTCATGAAGAGACTACAGACCAGACAAAACTCGGTGGCTAAACTCATCCTCGACCTTAGGAAAAAATGCACAGAAGCAAATGTGTAAAAATCATGGATCAGATATGACACTCCATACAGCGGGAAAAAATGCCATTGAGACCAAACTACTGAGCCCTCTGTGATAGCAGGGTCATGCAGGGGGCTTAGAGGCACACTGAAGCATTTTAAAATATCACATTTGTGCTGGTTTTCAATCCACTTTCATTTTGTCGGTTTTAAGGAGGAGCTTCAAGAAACAGTAGCTGCCTGTTTTATCAATCGACTACAAAACTTTGGACTGGCCTATAGAGGAATCGGGCAGTACCCGATGGGCTACTCTGACAGGGCAGTGTTTTGCTCTTTTTTTGGCTGTTTGTAGGCTTTTGTATGGTCTGCTGGGTTGGTTTTTCTGTTGATTTCCTGATAATATAACAAATATTGCCTGCAGCAAGCTCAGGCCCATGCAGTCTGCCATACCTTGCAAAAAACATAAACTTCGTATCTTTACAAGTTCAAAACTGCCCCTGTTTGCAACATGGGCCACTTTTTTAGCTTTGTAATTCACTTATAGGGGCACATTTATTTGGAAACCAGGGTCAATTTTTTGCCCGAGTCCGACCCTGCAGAAATCCAAAAGAGCCTCCAGCCTTTCTGTTTATCCGACCAACTGTACGCATGAACTCACACATACCCGACTAGTAATCATATATAATCCTTTCAAAGTAATCTTCTATAGTGAATCAGGAGCACAAGCACGGAATGGTCTCTTTGAGAGCACAAAATGAATCCCAATAACTTAACAATTACCAATAACCACTCCTTGACCTTGGGTTTCTGGAGCAGAGTGCTGTCTTACATAACGCGTTTCAGTACCTCGTCAGAGGTTCTAAGCACTATATAAATGCATTTACAATATAATAAGATACAATCTTGCATTTGATTATGCTATTTATTGTTTGTTTGGCAATCGTTTAAAAAGTGTGAAACAATTGTTTCGGGAGCTCACAGAGCTATTCTGTTTTCGCCTATTCAGTAACATTGCCATTAGCAATCATAATTAGCTGGAAAATATTATAATAAATTGCCTGGAAGGTTTCTGCAACACAAAAACAGCGGCACATGCATTATTTATGAATTCTAATGCACTCTACTGCACATTGACCACTGTAGCATAAAGCCCACAGTCAGAACCCACTCAAAAAATGGAGGATAGTTACATTATGCTGTAGTTCACCCAGATGAAACAAGGTAGTTACACGTTGCAAAAATAAATAACATATTGTTAAAAAAAAAGAATGTATTGCACATTTTGTACATTTGGTCATGCCAGCAAAGTTGTATTGTGTTGAATGCAATGAGCTGCAAGCTCATCAGGTTGCAGGTGATACACTGTCACAGTATGATTCAAATGTGCTTTTAGGGTTACCCTTTGGAGACAGTAACTCTCTGTGTGCTCCTTTGCTGCTTCTCTCAACAGATACAGCTTCAGCTGAGTCTGTTGCAAGGAGCTTGTGTATAAGTGTGCAAAACAGTGCAGCTGATTTTTTGATTCTGGAGTCAAAACTCTTGATTGTTTATGAGTGTCTTTCAGTCATTGAATTGATCCCTTCTTACTGAGGAGGTCAGACTCCTTAATGGGGGTAAACTTGTTCTTGAGGAGAGTGACTCATTATTGGGGAACAGGCTTGGTTTCTGGAATTTATATCTGGAAGGGCCAAGGGTGGGTTCGGGTGGGCCGATGCGTGCCCAATTTTTCCTAATAGTGGAGGTAGCCTACAAGCACTAAATGTGGAAAGTTATTGGAGAGTTGAAGCTAATGCACATACTCATCAGGCCCAACCCTGATAATTCCCTGCAGGCCATGCTTCAATAAAAGCACCTGGATACCAAGCAGAGTGTAATAGTAGTTTACGTTTAAGGAGTTCCCTGTAATCACCCTCAAGCCTATGCATCTTTGCACTAGAAAGACTGGCTATTTACTCCTTGCAATTTGCCCAACACCTATTTCTTTGCACACTGCCCGCCCCCCCCGTTAAATTGCAGGCAGCATGCTGCCTGCATTGTGAAACACATGATTTCTATACTTATAAACAACAGTTTTGTATTTCACTGATAGCGCTGCCCCCAAGGCAGGTGCAGGTTCCCAGCTGTCCCGAGGGAAGCGCATTAATTGTAACGGGGTGCGCTGTCCCTGTTTGTGCCTAGCCCACCTGTTTAAAGGTGCACATTGACACAGAAACAGTGCTCCCTATGTGTAATACAGGCCCTGTTGTTCTTTGAAACCTCTTACAAACTCAGCAATACATACATTTGCTGTCAACTCCATCGCTAGTTCGGTTCTATTTCCACTCATTGTGCATCGGAAAGGTGCGAGGACAAGAGATAGTGTTGAAAATGTTCCCTCACAGGCTGCAGTTGTAATCCCTGTAACAACTGCAGAAACATACATTTCGTGAAATACTGGAAAAGCTTAAGCATAATCATGCACCAGTTCACAAATGATGGCAACATCTGCACCAGTGGAGCTCCTTGAGGTGAGGTGAGGTGAGATGTGTCTTCAGGGTGTGGAAGCATGAGGTGGTGACAGCACTGACTTGGGCTGTCATGTTGAGTTTGCAGGCGGTGATGCTCCCAAGGTTCTTTGCATGGGTGATGAGGGTGGGAGTAGATCCTAGCTCTGTTGGCCACCAGTGTAGTCACATGGAGAAGAGCCCTCCCCAAAGATCACAACTTCAGTCTTCTCAGTGTTTAATTTCAGGCAGTTGGACTTCATTCATATTTCATTGATCATGGTGAAATAAATAAACATATATATTATTTTTTTCTTTCTTTTTCTACACAGATTCAGCTAAGGGGAAAGAAGCACTGAGAGCTTGTGGGGCTTGCAGTTTTTAAGGTCCTGTTTATGAATAGTGAAAGTTTGTGCATGTGTAAATCTAGTATATGGGATCTACATATGTACATGTGCAGTTGAAGGAGTATTGTATATGTGTGCATGGCAGTGGTTTTTTTGTGCATGTGGGTGGCATGGCCATTCTAACGTAGGTGTTTCTGTGTGCAGCGTTCGTTTGAGCCTGGGGTGAGTGTGTGCATTGCTATACACATTGTGTTTATGCATGTGGTGGGTATATGTTTGTGGTTTGTTTTACGCTGATTAAACATGTGTTGGGTATGCAAAATTATATTGATAAAATGACACAATAACTTATTTGAGGCATGTATTTTCTGAATGTGTATGTGATGCAGCTTTGGGTCCTGGAGTTTGAAAGACCACACGCTCTGCAGCTTCTGTGAATGAATCATCAACTGTGCATCTCTCACTGTAACAGCGAACCTTATCTAACTTAGTGCTATGCAGTGAAATGTAAAAAGTAACCAAACACTGTTTAGGAAAGGTAAGCAAAGAGAAGAGATTAACATTTGTCTTAAAAGATCTACATATTTGGCTTTAACATAGCTGTATAAAGTATATGCTGTGATGTATAGAGACTATCATTTATCTGAAAATCATCCTTTGTGGCTAACGTTTAGCGATATCAGTTTTAAAATATCCCTGTGGAATGAATTATTAACCCCTTCGACGCTGATGACGAGCTGGGCTCGTCATGAGGTAGCCTCCTCGCACGCTCATGACGAGCCCAGCTCGTCATGTAAAGTGCGAATCCCTAAAACCCAGCGTACGGGCGGAAATCCTACCGCACGCATGCGGTTACGTTCTGAGGTAAGTTTGAACAATTAGCCTTCATGCCACCATGTGTCTATCAAACAACATTGCTTAACTCTTGATAGCTCTTTATTGAACTAAATTTGGATCAGTACCTTTGCTAGTACACATGAAGAGTAAGATCACTATAAAAAGGACCACTGAAATTATACGGCAGAGGAGGACAAAATTATGCAGCAAGGAAAGACAAATAATGCTGTGTGATAATTTTACACAGATTATCACTATTTGGGCACAGATTCCACCTCATTAGTACAAGTTTACCACCCAGGTATAGCAATAATCAATCAATCAGGGTTGGTAAAGCGCAACTTCTCACCCGTGAGGGTCTCAAGGCAGCAACAGAAAAGTGATCAGTCAGCCTTTGCGAGTGGCCTTCAATGGTGCGGCAACGCATTTTCGTATTTTCAAGCAACTTTTGATCAGCTTGAGCTAGAAACATTTTTCTATCTGTAGATTATGCAGCAGATGATTGATAATGTGGCAACCCCATAATTATGCGAAAAACACCATCGCTGCATAACTCTAGTGGCCTGACTATAACCTGGGAATGTGCAATGTACTGTGACAAGATCTCAGAATATGAAATGCATGCATTTGTAACCCTGCCACACTGGTGAGAATAAATCCAACCCAGCACTATTTCGTACTTGAGATAACATAGTTATTTGCTTTACCACAGCATCTGGCAGAGAACAAACAAACGCTAGTAAGCATTGAAATTCCACATTATGGTTGCTCATCCAATGAAGCATGAACTGCCTCTATCTATATAATATAATGCACACCCGATTCTGCAGTATATTACTGTGCACTTCTACACAGACTAAACTGCATAACACTTCAAAACCCTCACACAGAAACAGCCATAATTGAGGTGCAGAAGGCCATTCATAGCACTGGTGCCACTGCACCTGCTTGCATCATTGGTAGGAAAGCCCCCTGTCTCTTCTCCCCCCAAAACACACCGCCCCACGGCAGCTTGCCTCAGACATGAGCTAGGGTTGCCACCGGGAAGGTTCCTTTTTACTGGCATGACCAATATTTTAATGTCTCAGCCAGTACAAAAATAGGGAAAATCATCCAAAGCGGGTATTGTTCTCCCTTTCAGTACATAATTAAAACAGCTATTATTAAAACAATGCACTTTAAAATGTATTATAGATGTTCCTTGATGACCCCTGAATGACAATTAAACTAAATAAAGTGGAAAACAAATCACAACGTTTGGCAGTCGACATGGGGGAAACACATACCAGGTGCTTTCTCTGTGGCCTCTTCTGCTGTGACTGGGAGGGCCAAGGGTCATGTTTGGGCAGCCCACCCGCTAGAACCAGGCCTGTTGAGGAGGGCAGACTCTTGAGAGGTTAAGCGGATTCTTGGGGAGGGGTGACTTGTAATTATTGTGCCAGGGTGTAGGAAAGTAGGATCTTCTTTTATGGTTACCCTCACTATTGCTAGTGTCATTCTGTTTTCTGACAAGCCTTACTGGGATCCTGCTAATCAGGACCCCAGTCACTGTGCTCTCTCCCTAAATTGGACCATGGTAAGTACGCTGGTACCTTCCTAACTGGCTACTGGTGTACCCTTCTAAGTCCCTAGTATATTGTACCCAGGGCGAAGGTACACCAGGCGTCTCCCATGTGCTGCAGCATGTATTATGCCACCAATGAGAGACCACTCAAACTGTGACTGCTGGCCTGCCATTGCAGCCTGTGTAAGCTGGTGCTAGCACCACTCACCGCAGATTTGTTTCCTTATATCTGAGGCACTGCACTGAAAAACCTTTAAGTCACCTCTAAAGTAGGCCTTTCAACCCTGAAGGCAGGGTGCAAGGTTGTAAGTGTGAGGGCGCCCTGCATGAGCAGGACACCCCTACAAACACAGGAGTCGTTTCTCCAGGTTTTGTAAGTGCGGTCATTATTTTAGACATATAGTGGGCATCAAGTCGGTTATGAGATGCTATATATTGGCTGCACCAAAACCGGTCATGTTTGGTATCAAACATGTTGGAATCCTACCCCAACACTGAATCCAGTGTTGGATGTAGGATCCCATTTACTGAGGGGCTCTCATAGAGAGCACCCCTGTGTTCCCTGTACCAGCCTTTCAGGGTCTTACAGCAAGCTAGTGCTGCTGCCGACCACAGACAAGATTCTGCCCTTCTGCTGCTGAGCTGACCTCGAGCAGGGGAAGGTAGAACAATAGGTTTCCTGTCACAGGAAGGCGTGACCACCTCCCAGACAGGACTTAATGTATTGGGCTAGGGTGGGGGCGCTTGCCAGCGCCACCAGAATGCTCTGAACTGCACATTTGATGCCCTCCATGCATACTCCAGTTAAAACCAGTTCAGCCGTTGGCTCCCGCTCTGGCGTGAAAATTGGACAAAAGACATGGGCGTATCCTCCCCTATGTCCAGCCCCTCCTCTGGGAGGGACCCCTGAATCATCCCAAAACTTTTTTTAACGTACTTAAGGGCTTACCTGTGGGTGGATTGGCTTACCTATGGGGGGGATTCAGATCTGAAACCACTTCTACTTCATCTGTCTGGGCACTTTGGAATTCGCTTTGGGAACCAAGACTGCATCAAGGAAGAATCATGCTGCTCCAAGTCTTGTTGTCCTGCTAGTCTTCTGCATCATATGTGCCTGTGCTTCCTTCAGTTTCTTCTCCAGGCCTGTGGGCATCAAGGACACCCGAAGTAATCTCCCTTGGAGTGAAGGAGTCACTCCCCTGCATCTGCATGCACCACAACTAAGCTGACCAGTCTGCTGCTCCTGACATCCCAATTAATTTGAAAGGCTCAGCAACACAGGTGGTGGTTCTGCAACTCCCTCGAGGCCTGCACGGTCTTCTCAGCAAGTCTGAAGCCAGTAACCCTCCTTGGTAAACTGCTGGAACAGCGCCCCTGTGCACTGTTTGAATTGCCGTTGCCAAGGCTTGTTGACTCTGTCCTCCAGAGATGATCTGGCTACAAGAAGCTCCTGCCTCCAGCATCTCTTCCTGCCAAGATATTTGTGTTCACCGCATCCTCTGCACCGTGGGCCTGCATCTTTGGTGAACTGCTAGAGGTCCTCTTATGACTCCTGTGCCTTTGGCCTGTAGGTCCTCTTGATGGTCTTCTTTGCCTACAGTGGGTTCCCCTGCTAGCTCAGGGCCTGCTCTGACTCTCCTGCATTTGGTGAGTCACCTGGACCTTTTTGGTCCTGACAGTACGTCTTCTTCGTTTACCACGTCTGTTTCTGTTGCCAAGGATTGTTGGTGCTCCAGCCGGACACCGACCCCCTGGTTCTCGACTTCCGATGTGGGACAGCTCATGAACGGCTCTTGGTCTTCCACAACATTGCCTGGTCCTCACAGCTGCAGCGACAAGGTCACTGTCAACTCTCCTACATCTTCCGTCATCGGTGGTCATTGGTCTTTCTTGCATCCTGGTCACTCCTGAGTGGCATATACTCAGTCCCCTCTGCTTGCAGGTACTTCTCTCTAAGAATCCATCCTTGGATTCTGCCAGACTCTCACCTTCTTTGCTAGCGGCATCTTCACTGAAGTCATCCATTGCAGTCTAAGGCGGTGTCCGACGTCAGATCGCACCTATGCACCCGGCTTCCCTGGTATAGGTATCCTAGTTCATGGGGTATCCATGGGTGGGGTGACTCTCCAACCTTCCATCTTCCAAAGGGTTTCTTCAGGGTCCACTGAGAAGGGTCCTTCTTCTTTAAAACTGCAACTGCTGCTTCAACTTTGAGTTGCATTGAGAATGGTTCCTGGGTACTTACCTTGGGTGATTCCTTGGGTCTCCAGCTCTTCTGAGTCTTCTGGGTTGAGTCCTGAATTTGGTCGCAGTTGACATTCCACTACTTTAGTATATGGTTTGATCTCCCCCTGGAGACCACTGTGTATTTGTGCTACTTACCGGTTTCCTTTTTAAATATTGTGTGTATTGTGTTCATATCTCTGGGTAGGAGATATACCAATGTGTTAGTGTGTATAATAAATATACCTATTTTATAACTACACTGTATGGTTCTTTTTCGTTTAACCTACACTATATGAATAGTTATGGTAAAACAAGATGCTTAACACTCCTTCTGGACTAAGCCTGACGGCTGCTCTCCACAGCTACCACTTAGAGAGCTTTATATGGTTGTCTAAGCCCACTAAAATCACCATAAGGGTTGTCTGGATTAGTGCACGGTGCTTCACTTGAATACGTGTGCACCGTATACTTAGCCAGCCTCCTACGTTGGTTGCAGCGGTGGGATTTAAACCTGCACTGTTTTATCAGCTAGTCCAGGTGTGGATTAAATGAAAAGGCTTTACTAGCATTAGGCACATATAAAAATAGTTTTGTAAACAAGTAAGTTCTACTGAACTTATAGATTCACTACACCTAGTCACCATGTCTTTAGTTATGGAACCCATTGGGTCCCAGCCCTCTAGATACAGTATTCTTAAGTTCCAGGAACTGAGGACCCTATGTAAATCTGGAAATATGTGATTGTGCAGGTGCTGCAATTGTTTGCACAATTATAGATGTGCTGCATTTGCCACATAGTCCTTCATCTGCCACATAGTATGCAGATTTTAACATAAAAACACATTTTGTTTCTTGCTAAAACTATTTAAAAACTACTATAAATGCAACAACACGTATTGTTGCTCAGTGGAAGGCCCTTTGCAAAGCTGGACTGATCACTTTTCTGTTGCCTATTCCTATATTTGAGTGTTAAACTGGTACTAATGAGGTGCAACCAATGCCCAGGCAGTGTTACCAAGTTTGCTGCAGGTGTCAAAGAAGCGGGTGGACACAGGTAGACTGTTTCATAGGACACATTTTGCATCAAACACATGGCAAAAACCCACCTTGAGCTTCTCTTAGGTGTCTCAGCAACCTTGTCTGGACCTGCAACACATGGTGGATTCCCATGTATGTACTGCAGAAGCATCCGTTATCCCTCCTCAGGATGCTAACAGCCACACTGGCTCCTGCCGTCAACATACAGGCCACAACCTCCAGGCAAAAACGGCGATGTCCTGTGTTCCAGTTGCCCTCCAGGTAAAATGTTAATTGGCCGCCCTCTTCAACAGGGCCGGACTGGGGATCGAAACTTGTCCTGGCAAAAATCTCGGCCTGCCGGGGTCAGGGTAGGGGTGACGGTGGTGGGAGGGGGGGCTGCTAGTGGAAAGCTTTGTGCTGCTTTTTGCTTATGTTGCGGGGGCCCAATGTTGTAGCTATGCTGCATACACAGCCCGATAACAAAAGCGCCCCCCCCCCCGGGGGGTCTAAAACCAGACTCCATCCTGGGGGAAATGCCCGGTGCCCGCTACGGCCATTCCGGCCCTGCTCTTCAACCAAACCTCCACAAGTAGCCCTTCCACCCAAACCCTCCTCAAATGACACTTGCATCTGAAGATTCTCCTGCTTCTCACTGTGATCTGCACAAATCACAGAACAAGTAGCTCAGGCCAGGGCCAAACTTTTCTGTATAACTCGCTGGTAAGCTCATAGTAATAAAGTAGCTCAGGTCAGCATGCGTCCACAAGGAGCCAGGACGTCCTACTTTAAAACATGCTTGTGTATGATTTCAAAGTGTTGAGACCAGAGTCCTCTTTACTGCTTGGTAATGCTATTCTTTCCTGCAAGAAGGTCTATGCATTAACCCAGTTATCTTAAGAACCAGGCAAGCTCTGTATGTTCTCCTATTTTACATGATATGAGTCACTGGAGCCGGGCCCGATGTTGGGGCATCCAAAGTGCACTTTTCTAGTTGGGTCTTGTGGAAAAGTAAATTTTGTCATGTTCTGTGTCCCTACGTGTCATCCATCATATGTTATGTGTGCATGACCAATATGCATATGTTATTCCCCATGTCCGATTAATGACGCAATTATAGTTGTGTCCACCTCTAGTATGCCAGTTTCCAGTTCTCGTGAATACTACGGATATCAGGCCTATGTAAAGTAATGTTGCCACGTTTCTCAGTGTGCACGTTATTTCATTATAAAGTCCCTGTTTCTAGGCCTCAACAGGGCCTGGACATCAGATTCAGCTCCTGTCTCCTGAAGCCTCGCTGAGGAGCGATACAGCCCCCACCTGTATCCCCGAACTTTCACTTACTTCCTGCCTAGCAGTGCCCGGTGCAGCTTGGCTCTGCCTCTGAGTCTGCCAAAAGTATGTTATAGTTCCAGTTATCAGTTCAGTCCTCCTTCTCTGCATTCCTAAGCTACTGAACTGCATCAATAGTTTCCGTCATTGTCTAGCCTATGCGGCTCCATATTTAGAGAAATACTGCATTTAATGGTCATTTAATATTCTTCATCACGCACTACATGTAGAATAATGCATGGTCCAGTCTTAGAATCAAATTAGCCTTTCCCCTCCTGACTTCTAGTTTATATCAACATGTTCCCTAAACATCAGATACTAGATAGGGTTTAGGTACATGTCGCTCCGACCCTCCAGACTTTAGTCTCTGCTCCTAGCACAGAGTTCATAGCCCCCAGCTTCTCCTAGTAATACGTCATTGCCAGTTTGCGCGCACCACCAGGTTAGGGGTCCCGGCTCCTTAGGTAGCCCCCCCAATGTTTCCGCCCCATTCATGACATATTCTGTTACGTCTGCACCACATGTCTATGTATACGCCCAGTTACACCTACTTTTACTCTTATCTTTCGCGACTGCTACGCGTCACGCCTTCTGCTCCACCCACTGCTACGCCTACTGCAATGTAATGCTATGTGTTTGCGTTTTGTATATAAGCTCATGTATTGTTATTAAAAGCGAGCGCGCTCATCCCAGACCCAGCCCCAGCAGCTGCTGGGCCCCTGTTCCTATGCAGGTTGTCCTGTTCCTGTCCTTATGCTGTATTAAACCTGCAAAACTCCTACTACCTCGAATCTTGACTCTTATTTATTGAGCTATCTGTTATGATATATGTCTAGTCAAAAATAGGGTATTATTTATTTATTTACCACATAATGGCGCCCGAATAGGGACTTGCCCTTTCCCCACGCGTCGGTGAAGCCACGCCGACCCCCTGACCCTCTGCAGCCGTGACGGAACCATACCGGCCACGTGCAGATATTTCTGCTTCAAGTATCCCTCAGGCCCACGGAGGAGACGGAGGAGGCGGTCCAGCATCCAAACGAGACGGTGGAGGAACGCGGCGAGTCCCGACCAGAGCCCAAGCCAAGAGTCCAAGGTCCGAGGTATCCGGAGGCCCACCCGTAACTGAAGTCCGAAGTTCGTCGTCCGTCGTCGTAACAGTCCAGTCCAGTCCAAGGCCTTCCGTTCTTGCTGCCCGGTGAGTACCATTGCTGGGGTAGTATCTAGACAGGGTCAGTCTAAATTGACTCCTGGTCCGTGGGTTGGTGGTACCCAAGCCCACAAACGAAGTGTTCACCTAGGTGGATACGGGTCTTGATGCGTCCCTTTATGGGACCGGTATGTTCCGTACTGTTTCAGCAGTGCATCCAGTAACTCTAGTCTGTTCCGTTCTCGAGAAATTCTTGTGTTTCTGTTCTCAGTATTCCAGGTAATATTCTGTCCGAACTGTAATGTTATGATGTTGTTCAATGTATTTTCAATGTCGTGGTATGCCTGAATTGTTCTCCCAATTGTTATTATTCCTTGTCTATTGTATTGTGTTCCGATTCAAGTTTACAATGTCTCTCTTTTCGAGATTACGTCAGTTAAAAACTAGAAAGGGTTTGTTAGAAGAAGCAGTTCCTGTCCCGCCCAGGGACAGTCCAGGTCATTTTATGTATCAGAAACATGGCATAAGTGCCATATTGTATCTAGATTTATGGGTAGAGTATACCAAACAGTTAGAAGAAAAGTATAGATGGCCCGTATCGGGTACATGGGATGCCGAATGCATCATGCGAGTAGAGGAGGCATTATGGAAAAAGAAAGCCAGACAGTCCCAGAAAGACGCCATCGAGTTATGGCGCAAAGAAGCTCATAAGAGAACCGAAAAAGAAATCAGAAAGTCAGAACTAAGTAGAGAATCCCAAGAACGAGCCCAAGAAAGAGAATTAATCGAGATAGGTGAACGAGTCAAAGCCGAACAGTCAGACAGACAGAGGCATGCCCTCATTAAGGGTATGTATCCTCTTCTTGCTGAGGGCTTGCCAAAAGCGACCCCGGAGGCATCCAGTAATTTCCCGCCACCATTAGTTCCGACCAAGCTACGTCACAAACCGACCGCAGCTGATATTTTTATTTCGTCCTATCTGGACGACACAGTCCCCGAATATGCAAATCCTGTTCACGCTCCGCCCGTCCCTGTAAATCAGGTAATTCCTGCTCCTCCAGATACCGGGGTGCCCTTAACAGCCCCCCTGGGTCAGCCCGCCATACAAGTCCAGCCCACGTTACAATTACCCACCCTGCCAGGACGAAAAGCATCAGTTGATGATTCTAGTTTAGGGGCCGCGGGAGGAGGTCTTCCTCAAACTCCGCCGCCATACAAGCGTTTATCAGCACTCGAATTACATGCTCAAGCATCACAGCGTACTCCTAAAAGTAATAAGTCTGTTGCAGAAATCAGGCAAACCCTTGGCGAATGTGTCTATGACCCAGTTCCAGGCGAGTTTAATATGGTTTTATATTCCGTACGCATGAGGAGGGTGACCGAGTATCTAGTCACCTTGCCGAATATGAAAGAAGATCTAGACAGAATATATCGTTTCATCCGTACAGGGGATGATCCAGAAAGTATTAGTGATGCCATGTCTCAAAGGAAAGCCGAGATTCAGCGTATGATATTAAAGTTCTTAATTAATTGTCTAATAAGAGAACAAGATTACCCGTCTAAAGATCCAGCCGAAATGAAAATCCTGACAAAGTGGAGTGATAATATAGCCGAAGGAAAGCACAATACCATTAGTGCCATGGAAAGTATGTACAAGAAAATCCGTAGAGAGATAATAAAGATACACGAACAGCGTAAAGCAGCACAAGTAAGCGAGAAAGAAAGTACCTCTGATCCTGAAGAGGAAGACGATGAGAATACTGCCAGAATAGCGTATGTAGGAAAATCTAGATTTCCAGATCGCCATTTACGTCTAGAACACAAGTCAACTCTCCATCATCCAGCACCAGAACAAGGTTCCCTAGAACAAGTATTTCAAGCTACCGATCACATTCTGAAATCACGAATCGGTTACAGTGAGTTAAGTACTATGCATGAACAAGAACTAGTCCGATCAGCAGTCCGATGGATTACTGATTCTACCACTTTTCCAGACGAAATAGTGGCACAAATGTTTCTGAAACTGCCCCCAGCCGAGCAGCGACTGGTGGGTATGTATATGATCCAGTACCTCATTACTCTGTATGAGGGTCAGCATTCTGATCCAGGCCCGTTACATGATATCCTGAACGAATTACTCCAGTACAGATGGAGAGGACTAGGTACCGATTTAATTAGTGTCATTCTAGAACAGCGTCACAAATATAGAACATTCTTGAACCCGCATTTTGTTCATGTCTCACCCCCAGAAAGTAAATCATTCTACATAGACAGACAGAATTCGTTACGAGAAGTCCACCCAGTTAAAGGAACGGGTGGCGAAATGCAGCGAGTGTTTGTATACACTCCGATCACAAAGATGGAACTCCTTGAAATGAAGAAATTAATTCCCTGTCATGACAAAGATCCAGCAGGGTTCCATCGAGAATTAAAAGACATGCTCCGTATGGGAGAATACACATACCCAGATATCATTAAAATGTTAAAGGTCCTGTTGCCCGCAGGGGTGTATGAAAAGCTAAAGGAAAAAGAATGGGAGGTGGGAGAGAAAAAGATCGATTGGACAGTTCTAGAAGCTGAAGACAAGGCACGAGTACCAGGTACCGGTCTTGGAGATAAATGTAAAGAATTACCAGAATTATTAATTCAAGTTTTACCCAGATTATTGACAACTAGAAAAGAAGACTGGGATGCAATCTCAGCCTGTAAACAGAAACAAGATGAAGATATTAGTGATTTTTATTCTAGGTTTGAAAAGTGCTTTAGTATCAACAGTGGCCTCAAGACAAGTAGTGAGTCATACCCTCACCTTTTTGTTACTAAATTAGTCGAGAATTCAAGTCCACCAATTAAAAACCGAGTTCTGAAAGTCGAAAGCACCTGGCAAGCAAATACTCCGTCCCAGATGCTCCAGATGCTCCAGTACCACCAAAATAGAATCAGGGAAGAGCAAGAACACGAAAGAAAACGTATGAAAGACACGAAAATGAAAGTACTAGTTGCACAATCTGTTCCTCAAGACAGTCAGAAGAGGGGTCCGAATCAAGCCAGTCATCCTGCAGCTCCCGTTAAAGGGAACTGCAATTATTGTAAACAGCCAGGTCATTTTATAAATGAGTGTGCAGTTCTGAGACATAACATAGCTACTGGGAAGACTAAAGAAAGACCACGTCCGCCTAGACAGGAACAAGTTTCACAGATTCCTCAGCCACAGAATGCACAACAGACAGTTACAGTACCGCAGCCTATCGCTGCAACCCAGCACGTTACATCGCAGATGTACCAGTATGCACAGTCTGAGTATCCAGAGTATCAGCCATATTCATGAAACAGCCTAGAGAGGGAGGTAGGCTTGCCTCTCATCGAGATACCTGTAGATCAAGAAGGTCCCTATGTTCACAGTCAAGTATTAGGGAAAGACAGAAAGTTTTTGATTGATACAGGGGCAAGTAGGACCACAATTAGTCATGCCGAAGTTCCAGGGGCTCCGCTCTCAGGCTCAAGAAATGTTTCCCTTGGATTTTCCGGAAAGCCTATCGTTAATGAGATTTCAAAGCCAGTTACTCTAGAAGTAGGTCCATTGTCCCGCACTACTGACCTGTTACTTACTAAGTCATGTCCAGAAAATCTATTAGGCATTAAAACACTGAAAGAATTAGGTGCAGTTATTTGTTGTTCCCCAGAGGGAATACGATTGTTCCTACGTGACTTTAAGGGTCACTATGTATTACGAGATTTTGATTCCAGACTGTCTAATGTTCCGCAGCATTTATGGGCGCAAGGTCCAACTGATGTAGGGTACATGCAAATCACACCCTATCGTGTGACTCTCAAACCAGGTGTAGTGTTACCACGAATCAGACAGTACAGATTGCCACCCGAGGCTATAACAGCCTTATCCAAAATTATAGACGAGCTCATGGCTCAAGGAGTAGTTGTAGAAACTGACTCCAATGTATGTAATTCTCCGATCATTCCAGTCATGAAACGCACTGATCCAAATGCACCCCCAGTATATCGATTAGTGATTGATTTACGAGAACTTAACAAATGTATTATTCCTCAGTACCCAGTTGTCCCAGACATCTCTTCCCTATTGACAGCCATTGATTCCGAAGCCACGTTCTTCACAGTAATAGACCTTAAGAACGCATTTTTTAGTGTTCCTATTCATCCAGACAGCCAGTTTCTTTTCGGATTTTGTTTAAATGGAAGGAGCTATATGTTCACACGCGCTCCTCAAGGTTTCACAGAAAGCCCTAGTATTTACAGTCAAGCACTTAAGAGACAACTAGATAATATTCACATGCCAACTGACACTGCCCTGCTCCAGTATGTCGATGATCTACTGATCACAGCCCGTTCTGAACGTGATTGCGAGCGTGCGTCACTGACGGTTCTGTATTTCCTAGCCGAGATGGGGCACAAGGTGTCACCTTCGAAGCTTCAATTCTGTGTCCAGCAAGTGGTATACTTAGGACACTTGCTGTCCAAGAGGGGTAGGCAGTTGACACCAGACCGTATCCAGTTGATAGCGAGTCTTCCCCAGCCCAGAACCCAGAAGGAGGTACGTGCCTTTATCGGCCTTACTTCTTATTGTAGACAATGGATTCCCCAGTATGCATTTCTAGCCAAGCCACTGATACAGTTAACAACACAGGAGGCAGCCGTATCGACTGTTCTCCCCTGGACATCTGAACATACACTTAGTTTCAACGAGTTAAAGAAAGCTTTATGCCAAGCTCCAGTTCTAGCTACACCGAACTACAGTAAGCCTTTTACACTTTTCGTGACTGAACGTGGAGGTACAGCATTATCTGTTCTCACACAAGATCAAGCAGGACAATACAAGCCCTGTGCTTATTTTTCTAGCACACTAGACCCAGTCGCCCAGGCGTTGCCTGCGTGCCTCAAGTCAGTTGCAGCCACAGCACTAGCTATCAGACAAAGTGATTCCATAGTTTTAGGACACTCCCTGACAGTACAAGTCCCACACTCCGTGGAAGTTCTTTTAAACAGAACACAAACACAGCACTTGACAATTGCACGTTTAACAGGTTATGAATTGACACTGTTTCAGCCACACATAGATATTAGACGCTGCAACATCCTGAACCCTGCTACACTGTTACCATCAGTTAGTTCAAATTCTGCCACACACGATTGCGTGGAAGTAGTTAACATTACGACAAAGCCAAGACAAGACCTGACAGACATTCCGTTACCAGATCCTGACCTGACACTTTATGTGGATGGTTCATGTATGAGAACTAGTACAGGAGAACTAGTCGCCGCGTATGCAGTGACTACTGACACCGAAGTTATTAAGACACACCGCATTGATACCCTGTCCGCTCAAGCAGCAGAGCTAGTTGCTCTGACACAAGCCTGCATACACGCCAAGAACCTGAAAGTTAATGTTTATACAGATTCACGTTACGCATTTGGAGTTGTACACGACTTTGGAGTGCTCTAGCAGGAGAGAGGTTTCATGACTTCTCATGGAACCAAGATTCAGCATGGATTCCTCATTCAAGCTCTGTTAGATGCCATACATTTACCGACATCCATTGCTATCATGAAATGCAAAGCACATACGAAAGTCACTGACATTATTTCTCAAGGTAATGATCTAGCAGATCGCACAGCCAAGCTTACAGCACAGACTCTAGACATTCCAGTTAACCTGACACACACTCCAGATCCGATTACATGTATGACAGTTAAGGACCCTACTCAAGATGTCATAGATATCCAGTTACATGCTACTCCCGATGAAATCAAGAAATGGTCCGAACAAGGAGGGGTCCAGACAGATCAAGGATGGTTAACGAAGGGTAGAGCCACATGGTTTCTCCCCGACTCTATGGTTCAAGTCATTATTAATACCGCACATAGTCCAGCACATTTAGGAGAAAAAGCTATGTTAGACAGTATCCAGAACATTTGGTTCAACAAGCATTTACGAGCTGCAGCCAAGCAGAAAGTCCGTACCTGTATGATATGTTGTCAGTTTAATCCAGGTAAAAGTGTCCCGGTGGAACAAGGGGGTTTCCAGCCTCCTGACCACCCTTTTGAAGTCCTCCAGATGGATTATATTCAGATGGAGCGATGTCGAGGTTTCAAGTATGTCCTTGTAGTTGTATGCGCTTTGTCCAGATGGACAGAAGCATATCCAGTCCCAGATTACACAGCCGCGACCACTGCCAAGCAGTTGGTTCGTGAATTCTTCCCTCGATATGGACTCCCTAGAGTCGTATATTCTGATAACGGTCAGCCATTCTCATCCGAACTGATGAAGCACGTTTCCCTGTTGTTAGGGTACCAGTGGAAGTTTCATTGTGTACGCCATCCTGAAGCAGCCGGTCTAGTCGAGAGACATAATCAGACTCTGAAAATTCGAATTGCAAAAATATGTAAAGATAAGGGTGTGGACTGGCTAGTAGCTCTGCCAGTCGCTTTGTTTTATATGCGCATGGTCGCACATTCCAGATCAGGTCTGTCCCCGTATGAGGTCGTATTCGGCCGCCCCCCTAACATGTGGGGTACTCCTAGACCCCGAAGTATTACTGATGTTTCATGTAATATGCTGACAGATTACCTAGCTTCCTTGATGTCTGCCCTCAACTCATGTCGTTCACAGGTTGCTGCCGCATTTCCAGACAATACCGAGGTGGCACCGCATGAAATCGTTCCAGGTTCCATGGTGATGGTCCGTAACTTTGACAGATCAAGTCCGCTGGAGCCTCGATGGAAAGAGCCCCGTCAGGTCCTCCTCACCACCCGTACAGCCGTGAAGTTGGAAGGCCGAAAAGGATGGATACACCTTTCTCACGTTAAACTTTTAAAAGGACTGAAACCCGTCTTTAAGAACATTTCCCCGGATTTTAAGGACTGTCCCGCAAAAGACATTGATACAACCCCTCCCTTGTTAGAGAAAACTCCGCAGCAGGAGTATAAGCAAAAACTCCGGTCTAGTAAAATAAGTCAGTCAGTTTGATTGTCTAAGTCCTCCCCTAGGTGAAACGGTTAGACTGTTTCTGACATGTATAAAATAGACCCCCATAGTGAGAGAGTTAGTAAAAACTCAAACCGATGTATCGTTTTTCTAAGTTTCATATTATTCATCAGCATTATGATTTCCTGCACCAGTTATGCCTTTTTCCTGTGTTTCCCAGTTCCTCATGTAAATAAGCATTCTAATGTTACAGCAGAGCACACGTTTAGTGATCTGCCTCCTCACGAATATTCATACCGCCTTGCTATGCGTAATAACTCATTTATCCGCATGTTACATTATTCACACCAGACCAGCAATGCCACTAATTGTTGGGTGTGTGGTCGACTCCCCCCTTTCCAGACGCCGAAGGGAGTTCTGCCACTCTTTCCTTATCCATTTTCACATAATGGTTCGTGTGGAGCATGGTCCACGTTAACGTCATCCTCAACAGATATGTCTTTTCTTAACAGCACATGTTTCCCAGACAAGCAGGGTCTCCCCCACAGAACAGGTTTAGATCTAGAAAATGAAGTATATAATTTAGGTAATTATTCGTCGAATTTCATGGTCCTGAATGTTCAGTCTGATACTACTCCAGACTCACCTGCTATTTCAGTACTACCAGTCAAAGGCGAATTATGTGTCCGAAATAAGGGTTCCGTACACGTAGGACATAGTGATTGTACTACTATTGTCAAGTATAGTGACAGTGGGAAATCTATTTTCAAAGCTTCACGTCATTCTTATTTTGTTTGTGGTCAAACCGCATATGTTCGTCTGCCCCTCGATTGGGAGGGAACCTGTTACATTGCTTTCCTACTGCCACCAGTTTTTCTAGCCCCACCTGACTACCATAGAAATTCCTTCCTAGTACATACTAGACACAAGAGAAATCTCCCGATTGTCGATTATACTGAAACTGCTGCAGAACAATTCATTGATATTGATAAAGGTGTGTTCCCTTATTTAGGTACAGTTGTAAACAGTAAGCTAATCCGTAGGTTAACAAGAACCCTTGAAGCTGTAGTAGATGAGACTGCCTCTGCTCTAGGTAACTTAACCGAAGAGCAATCCTTTATGAGAATTGTCGTTTTACAGAATCGTCTCGTCCTTGACGTCATACTGGCCGATAGGGGCGGGGCCTGTAGAGTCCTCGGATCTAGTTGCTGCATTTTCATTCCAAATAACGCGCCGTCTGTTTATTCAGCTATAACCAGACTTCATAAAATTGCCCATCTGTTACACCAGAATCCAGGCACCTGGACATGGTCCGGTTGGTTCTGGAATATAATTTCCGCCTGGGGATGGAAAGTCCTGTCCTTTCTAGGTATCGCAGTAGCGATCATATTCAGCTGCTGCCTCTGTATACAATGTGGCCCTGCGATTTGCGGCATGTGTGCTACCTCTTGTATTCCTAGTCCCAAGCCCCGTTCTAAACCCCGTTCCAAGACAATTCGAGATGAACAAATGATACTGTATGAAATGATAGATGGTATCATGAATATTGATGTTTCCTGATGGAAACGTAGTGACAAGGAGGGAATGTGGAAAAGTAAATTTTGTCATGTTCTGTGTCCCTACGTGTCATCCATCATATGTTATGTGTGCATGACCAATATGCATATGTTATTCCCCATGTCCGATTAATGACGCAATTATAGTTGTGTCCACCTCTAGTATGCCAGTTTCCAGTTCTCGTGAATACTACGGATATCAGGCCTATGTAAAGTAATGTTGCCACGTTTCTCAGTGTGCACGTTATTTCATTATAAAGTCCCTGTTTCTAGGCCTCAACAGGGCCTGGACATCAGATTCAGCTCCTGTCTCCTGAAGCCTCGCTGAGGAGCGATACAGCCCCCACCTGTATCCCCGAACTTTCACTTACTTCCTGCCTCGCAGTGCCCGGTGCAGCTTGGCTCTGCCTCTGAGTCTGCCAAAAGTATGTTATAGTTCCAGTTATCAGTTCAGTCCTCCTTCTCTGCATTCCTAAGCTACTGAACTGCATCAATAGTTTCCGTCATTGTCTAGCCTATGCGGCTCCATATTTAGAGAAATACTGCATTTAATGGTCATTTAATATTCTTCATCACGCACTACATGTAGAATAATGCATGGTCCAGTCTTAGAATCAAATTAGCCTTTCCCCTCCTGACTTCTAGTTTATATCAACATGTTCCCTAAACATCAGATACTAGATAGGGTTTAGGTACATGTCGCTCCGACCCTCCAGACTTTAGTCTCTGCTCCTAGCACAGAGTTCATAGCCTCCAGCTTCTCCTAGTAATACGTCATTGCCAGTTTGCGCGCACCACCAGGTTAGGGGTCCCGGCTCCTTAGGTAGCCCCCCCAATGTTTCCGCCCCATTCATGACATATTCTGTTACGTCTGCACCACATGTCTATGTATACGCCCAGTTACACCTACTTTTACTCTTATCTTTCGCGACTGCTACGCGTCACGCCTTCTGCTCCACCCACTGCTACGCCTACTGCAATGTAATGCTATGTGTTTGCGTTTTGTATATAAGCTCATGTATTGTTATTAAAAGCGAGCGCGCTCATCCCAGACCCAGCCCCAGCAGCTGCTGGGCCCCTGTTCCTATGCAGGTTGTCCTGTTCCTGTCCTTATGCTGTATTAAACCTGCAAAACTCCTACTACCTCGAATCTTGACTCTTATTTATTGAGCTATCTGTTATGATATAT
Organism: Lissotriton helveticus; assembly: GCF_964261635.1. Classification (NCBI taxonomy): domain Eukaryota; kingdom Metazoa; phylum Chordata; class Amphibia; order Caudata; family Salamandridae; genus Lissotriton; species Lissotriton helveticus. Next base: position 634,001,073 of record NC_136068.1, on the reverse strand, counting down.
GTCTAGTCAAAAATAGGGTATTATTTATTTATTTACCACAGTCTGACTGACATCCACTCTACCCAGACTGAGAGACAGCGATACTGATGGCAGATGTATTGACAGTGATGGGTGCAGACCTTATTTCTCGCTTCCTTATAAAGGGAAGATCTGCTGCCCCCTTCCATGTAAAGTCTGTGCAGTCTCCCATTACTGTTATGTTACCTAATTTTATAGAGCATGTGGCTACCTAAACACAGACTTCACAGCGCTAGCAGATATAGTAACGGCAGAGTGGTGCAGTGACTAAATAAATGTATGGGGAGGGAGTTTCACAGCCTGAATGCCAAATACGCGAAAGACCGTCCTCCACTTCCGGCCCTGGGATCAGTTACCTCCACAATGTCTGGGACATGTATGGAGGGTGCTTACATGTGTGTGATTATAGGAGCAGGAGTGTGACTGGCAGAGTACATGGTGGAGTGCACTAGACACCACTTGTGAGTGTGTGCATTATCAAGATGGTGGTTGGCTTTGTGTAAGACTTTTTGGCGTCCATCGTAGACCAGAGAGCCACAGCCACAGGCACAGAACACTTTGTTCCCCTTCTTTGATACCATTTGTCTCTTAGGCTGGGAGTAAGATAGCCCCTAGTCCCTTTGATTTAACCACAGTTCACCCTGCCTGCTGACACTTCTCTACCCACTCTTCCTGCCGACTTCTGTCTTTCTGAAGAAGATGGTGTCCTGTCTTAGACCTGTGCCCACTCTATCTCCACTGATTGAAAAGCAGCATATGAGGGGTGGCAGGACTGCATGACCCCAGCACATAATATTTGCCTTGGGGTTACAGACCACTAGAAACTGGGAATTAGAAAGCTACAAATGTCTTGACTCACCCACCCGGGACAGCCATGATTACATACTGGTTCCTCTGCACAGTGCTTCATTGACTGTTTGAATCTAAAACCAAGGAGGAGCTGTACGCCAACGTACCTGAGAAGATAACAAAGGTTCTCAATGGAAACTGTTGCTGGTGTATTCTCGCAAACTCGCACAGGACTAAGCCCAGGCCGGACTCTAGGAGCACATCCAAAGAGTTCCCACGAGCCGCTCCTCCCTCCACTGAAGCGGGCAGTAGTGCAGGCAGATCTGAGGTGTGGGCGCCTCCAACAACCCGGCAGACAGCACAGTCAAGAACTCACCTGAGATGAGTGCAAGCTCCTACCAGATACTGCACACCTCCAGAGGCCTTGGTAGAGTAAATCCAGTACAAAAGTGACTCCACCATTCAAAGGCTACATAATACAATGTTTGTGGCGAGAATCACTGCTTCAAACACCCCACCAACGTGGCATATTTCAGACGCATTCAGTGACCTTTGCTAAAAACCTGTAAAACTCTGCCGAACAGGGCTGGACTGGAAGCAGCCTGTGCACATGTAGTCAGACCAGCACCCATACGTTGCGCAGCGAGTGAGCACGAACACTATACGGAGGGTTTGGGGGGGGTTCTCCCCCAAGAAAATGTGGGCAAAAATGGTGCATTCTACAAAAGATGTTCCATTATATATTCCTTTGTATTGACTGTTAAAGTCTAGTAAATGATGGGCTTACAGTTCACCAGGATACAACAATCTTTATTGGGGACCTTCAATGGTTCCTTCACTCTCACCCTCCAACAGCGCCCCTCATTTCTCCATAGCCCCTCTCTCACATGTATTTAATTTGTTTTATAGCGCCTCTCATCCAATATTAAGGTGTCAGAGCGCTTTACATCAAAGACACAGAGACAATGAATAATACATGTGTAAGTCAGTGTATTGAAAATGTTACATAAGACAAAGGGTACTACGAGGTTTATGCATTTTTTAAGACTGGGCTGGAGAAGCACAAACTCAGGATTCAAAATGTAACAGTGGTTAGGGTTACATTTACTAATAATAACTTATTTCTAGCCAAATAAACCCTTTTTAGCAACATTAGGATAATGAAAGACTGGGAAAACCAGAACTTTCTAACCCGTACCATGCAATTTGCATGCAGCTCTTTGATGACAGTTCATAGCTCACTGTTCTTGATTACTATTGTGACTTATGAACTGCACAATAACAAAAGGGTCTCTTTGATAAAAACAGTAACCCACAGAGCTATGCACATAAAATACACTTATGTGTACATGCGTGTTACATATTCTTACAGCAGGCATATTAACCCTCTGCGCTACCATAGATGAGTCAAAACTGCCACTAGACAAAACTCCAGCTCACTCCAGCAGGACGATTAATTACCAGAGGTATCTTGACACTTTTATTGTCGCTGAAAAGTGCTCGATATACAAAGAACTCTGCAGTTGGTGCTTTTAAAACTATACTATATTTAAAAACATAGGGAAGCTGGAAACAAAAGTGCATGCTGTGTGGATTTTACTGGCCTGCTGATTTTTCTCTGCGGGCCGATATAACATACCTGCAGCAAAATCGGCCCCCAGTAAGAAAACCAGCCTTCCAGCCCAGAAACGCACGATGCTTGGTGCGGCCAGTCTGGCCTTGCTGACGAAGGACTGTTGAATGCACCTGGAAGACGTCACGTTGCCTTGGTGTGGTGTTTTGAAGCAGTAAATTTCACCACTGCATGCATTTGTGTTTGCTGCAAGCAATGTTTTTGGTTATACAAGACAAATAATCACCGACCAGACTATTAAACAGGCCCACAAACAGCCAAGAAAGAGGACTACGCATCAAACTGTCAGACCAGTCCATCAGGCAATGCCTGATTGCCCTATAGGCCAGTCCCACCCTGCTTGTTTCCACAATCCACATTATATAATAAAAACGACATCCACAAAGGAATGGCTCATAATCACATACTTTATTCAGGCTCACATTCACATCTTATTTTCACCTTCAACAACAAGTGATGGTGGGATGGTCTGTAGGTCATATCTTACCTTATCTCCTACTTCTGCCTGCATAATAACTGTTGTCATCACATGCAGGGGCTGTTGAGTAATGTTGAAGACAAATTTCCACTTCACCCTCTCTGCTGGATTCACGGAGCTTCACGGCGGGGGAACCCAGAAAGAAAAAACACATCATAACATAAAGTAGCAGGGTATGCATTGATTAATTTATTTGACCTAGGAAAATCTGGCTTTATTGTTGTTCAGCATAGGTGCCGTGCTCACTAACTTCCACCTGGTGGCACTGTTCTCCCAAAAAGATGCAGTCTACCAAGAAAGCAGAACAACTACTATTGAGGAAAACGTTAAGCTTTTAAGGCGAAAAGTGTTTTAAATCCTAGTATTTGGGATCCTAAAGTGGCAATAGCAGTGAGGTCTCGGTGAAGGGGAAAGGAATGTTCTAAGCAGAGGCGGCTGGTACTCTTTGAAAGAGGTGAGGGGCGAGTGAAATGGCTCACCACTTCCCAAACAAGCATTTGCAATGCAATAGGTCTCGCATTAGGAAAGTTTGAGCTATTGGTATTGTAAATGACAATTTTTTTATTTATGTGTTGGTTTTGAAAATAGCGAAATTATTGCTTTGTCATTTACAATGCCAATAGTTTTAATTTCACAAATGTGACACCTATAGCATTTGTACTGCAATATGTGTTGTATTTACGTGACTTAGATGTATTGATATTACAAATAACAATGGCTTTTAATTTTTTAAAATAATGAATACTTAAATAAAAGTTATTGTAATTTATAATGGCAATAGCTTAAACTTTTGTAAATTACTTTTGTTAAGATTATGTTCAGTAAATTTTATTGTGACGAAAATCCAAGAACAGAAGTGAAATATTAACATCTTTTTGTGACATTTGTAATAAAGCTTGAAACATTGAGAGAACATATTTGAACCAGTTGTTGGTGAATGGTTGCACAGATTGATGCTGTGGTGGCGCTGAGTGATGTTGTGGTGGCGACGAGTGATGCTGTGTCGTTCAGTGATGCTGTAGTAGCGCATAGTGATGTTTTGGTGCCCCTATGTGATAGATAGATAGAGGGAGTGCGATAGATAGATAGAGAGTGAGATAGATAGATAGAGAGTGAGATAGATAGAGGGAGTGCGATAGATAGATAGAGAGAGTGCGATAGATAGAGGGAGTGCAATAGATAGAGTGAGGGTGATAGAGTGAGGGCGATAGATAGATAGATAGAGTGAGGGCGATAGATAGATAGAGTGAGAGCGATTGATAGATAGAGTGAGGGCGATAGATAGATAGAGTGAGGGCGATAGATAGATAGAGTGAGGGCGATAGATAGATAGAGTGCGGGCGATAGATAGATAGAGTGAGGGCGATAGATAGACGGACATATAGATAGACGGACAGACAGACAGATAGACAAGACAGACAAGATAGATAGATAGATAGATAGATAGATAGATAGATAGATAGATAGATAGATAGATATATAGATCGATAGAGTGAGGGCGATAGATAGATAGAGTGCAGGCGATAGATAGATAGAGTGAGGGCGATAGATAGATAGAGTGCGGGCGATAGATAGATAGAGTGAGGGCGATAGATAGACGGACAGATAGATAGACGGACAGATAGACAGACAGACAGATAGACAAGACAGACAAGATAGATCGATAGATCGATAGAGTGAGGGCGATAGATAGATAGAGTGAGAGCGATTGATAGATAGAGTGAGGGCGATAGATAGATAGATAGAGTGAGGGCGATAGATAGATAGAGTGAGGGCGATAGATAGATAGAGCGAGGGCGATAGATAGATAGAGTGAGGGCGATAGATAGATAGAGTGAGGGCGATAGATAGATAGAGTGAGGGCGATAGAGTGCGGGCAATAGATAGAGTGCGGGCGATAGATAGATAGAGTGAGGGCGATAGATAGACAGATAGATAGATGGACAGATAGATAGACAGACAGACAGATAGACAAGACAGACAAGATAGATAGATAGATAGATAGAGTGAGGGCGATAGAGTGAGGGTGATAGATGTTAGGGATTTGCAGTTAGTCCTGTTTCTGTGACCATGGGCCACCATCACATGACCAGGGGTTGAGGTATTTATTTGTGTCCTACCTCCTTGTTCATTGCTTGATATCGCCAACGTTGTGGCCTTGGTATCCAGCTTGTTGGTTCCTGCATTGCAGAGGAGTTTTGTTGCCTTTTGCTCCTTTTAGTCTCCCACGGGCTCGTGGGGGATTCAGTCCGTTTTGGTTTCCAGTTTATCCCCGTTTCTAGCTGTTCCTGTTTTTTCCCTCCGTGTTAGTTAGTTAGTTCCTCTCCCCTTGCTCCTCTCCTCGTTTTCCCCTTGCTTCTATTTTTGGTCCCTACCCTTTTTGCCCTTTCTTGTTTTTTGCCAGCGTTTGTCCTAGTGTGCGCTTATTTCGAGAGCGGGGGCTCCCGTTCTCACCTTGGTCTTGCCGGCGGTTCAGACGCGCTGTTTATTTTTCACCGGGCAGACGCGCAGGCAGACGCTTAGGCGTCTGTCCACATCGTTGTGTACACGGAAGTGACGTTTTGGGTCATTCCGCTGTTCTCCGATGTACACAGGACGCTGGCGCTCATGAAGGAGAGACGCTAGTCTTTCCCTTTTACCCCTTCCAAGCCATATACTTTATTAACTTTATTAAGGGGTTTTTTGGTAGCTGGTATTACGTGATTTGTTCCCAGCCTTCCTTTTTCCCCTTTTTGCACGGTGCTAGTTTATGCACTTTTAGTGCTTGCAGGACACCTTGTGTTTTTGTGCCCCTGACTGGGGTTATCTCCCTGGAATACTATTATTTGCGGAGAACCCAGTTCCTACACGAAGCTAAACCTGCACTTACCACTGGTAAGGAGAAGGAGGGGGTATATGCTACTTGCTGTTTTGGTGGAACATGGTCATGAATGAATAGGCTGTATTGCATATTGTATATTGAGAGACGTTCTCTCCCTTTTACCACAGGTGCGGAGGCGTGAAGGAGGGAGCCGTGTCCTGCTATTCTACAGGGTGGGAGACTTGGTGTCTCGTATTAAACCACCCTCTTTTCGGGTTCACTGGAGGGCTCACTGTAGTATTTAATCAGTGGGTTTTCGGTGGATACGGGAAGGGGACTGGTGCATGCTTCGCTCCTGCAGTGCTTGGGCGGGCTGAGCAAGGTCCAACAGAATATCAAGCCCACGTATTTAGCACTGCCTGAGCGAACATGGACGTGGATGGGACTGCGGTGGGGGATGGTTCAGGAGGTCCCTCAATGCAGGACATTATGGGGGCATTGCAGACCTTACAGACACAGGTTCAGGAGCTACAGCAGGAAAACGCTGGTTTAAAACAAGAACTGGTGGCCGTCAGGGCGAGAGAGCAGTCACATCAAAGGGGGGCCTCTTCCATTCTTCACCCTGCGACCTTTCAGTATAGTGGGGGGACGGGTCAGGGGACAATGGGAGGCAGCAGCTCTAGTAACCCCATTAACGTTACCGTGTCTTCCCCGGTAGCAGTGCCGTTAGCCCCTCCTGAGAGGTTTACGGGAGATAGCGAGAAATTCGGGATGTTTATGACCCAGTGCCAGCTACATTTCATGTGCAGACCGAGTGCCTTCCCTGACGATTCCGCAAAAGTGGCCTTTACTATATCCTATTTGGCTGGTAATGCTGCTCAATGGGCTATACCTTTGGTAGATAGCGATGATCGGGTATTATACAATTACAGCGCATTTAAAGAACTGATGCGGGGGCTATTTGCCAAGCATGCGTTTATGCAGGCTAGTGATGCGGAATTGATGAAGCTCCGGCAGGGCAGACAGGATTTGTTGTCCTATATTGCATCCTTTAACAGACTGGTATCTGAGACCCATTGGCCCACTGAAAAGAGAACTTCGAAATTCTACCAGGGTCTCTGCGAAGAGCTAAAGGACATCGTGTCACAAGTGGTAGATCCGCCGGAGGATTGTGCGGCATTCATAGATCTGGTGGTTAAACTGAACCATAGGGTCTCCGAGAGGCGGGGTGAGCGTAGCAGGTTCCAGGCAACCAGAGGTAGTTACGCAAAGGCGGAGGTGAAGAGTACAGGGGACAACAAGGTGGCTCCTGAGCCCATGGAATTGGGCGGGGTACGGGGTCCTTTGGCACCAGAGGAGAAGAAGAGAAGGAGGGAGAATAACCTGTGCTTATATTGTGGTCAAGGGGGTCATTTCGCTAGGGAATGTCCGGTGAAGCCCTCTGGTGTGGGATTTGGTAAGAAGGTGGCTTGTGTTCAGGTGGACCATAGGGTACGTGAATGCGGTGGTCAACAGTATGAGGTGGTCGGATCTGTAGACCAAGCACCTAGACATTTTGTTATTAACGCTCAGTTGCTGTTACGAACTCAGGAATGTGTTTCTGTGTCGGTGCTGTTGGATTCAGGTGCCACTGGCAATTTTATGGACATCACTATGGCAGAGAAACTGGGGGTTCCTTGGCAGTTGAAAGACCGACCTGAGCCTGTACGGGCTATTGATGGCACCGAGTTGACATCGGGGTGTATCACCCGTCGGACTGCACCTTTGGGTTTATCATGTGAGAATGGGCATTCTGAGATGGTGGTTTTCGACTTAATCGATGCCCCTTCGTTTGGTTTGGTGTTGGGGGTACCATGGCTGAAGAAGCATAATCCCAGGATTGATTGGGTGCAGAGGTTGGTAACGTTAGATTCAGCGCACTGTTTGAAGCATTGTTATGCTGTGGCAGGGGCACAGATCGACCCCTTGATCTGCGCTGTGATGGAGGTGGGATCTGTCCCTCCGCAGTACTTGGAGTTTGGGGACGTCTTTGATAAAACGAATGCCCAGGAACTTCCCCCAAACAGGGCTTATGATTGTAAGATCGATCTGGTACCGGGGGTCCCTTTGCCTTGTTGCCGGGTGTACGCATTATCAGAACCTGAGGAAGAACACTTGAAGGAGTACATCGATGAAATGTTGAGACTCGGGTTTATTCGTCCATCCTCCTCCCCTGTGTCATCTGCTATTTTCTTTATTCCTAAGAAGGAAGGGACCCTTAGGGCATGTGTGGACTATAGGATCTTGAATGCGGCCACAGTGAAGAATAGGTACCCTCTTCCACTCATCTCCGTGTTGTTAGATCAGCTCCGCAAGGCTACCGTCTTTACAAAGTTGGACTTGCGGGGAGCCTACCATCTAATCAGGATGAGACCCGGAGATGAGTGGAAGACGGCTTTTAGGACCAAGTACGGTCTATATGAATACACTGTAATGCCGTTCGGCTTATGTAATGCGCCGGCGGCATTCCAGTTCTTCATAAATGAGGTGCTCAGTGAATACTTGGACCGCACGGTTATCGTCTATTTGGACGATATACTTGTGTTTTCAGAGACAAGGGCAGAGCATTCAGAACATGTCATTCAGGTGTTACGGACCCTTCGGGAGCACCATCTATATGCCAAGTTGGAGAAATGCCAGTTTGACACTCATGAGGTAGAGTTTCTTGGGTTCATCATTTCAGCACAGGGAATACGAATGGACCCAGGGAAGATAAAGGCCATTTTGACCTGGCCTGTGCCTACCTCTGTGAAACAAATCCAGGTGCTCCTGGGTTTCGCCAACTTTTATCGGCGTTTCATTTCACATTTTTCTGAGGTGGTATCTCCAATGACTCGCCTGTTACGAAAGGGTGTTCCTTTTGAGTGGACCAGTGAGACGCAGACTGCTTTTCACTCATTATTGGAGCATTTCACATCAGCCCCCGTGTTAGTACATCCTGATCCTGCCCTGCCGTTCTTCGTAGAGACCGACGCATCCATGTGTGCAGTGGGTGGGGTGTTATCCCAGCGCGACGAGTCTACCGGCCATATGCATCCAATAGCTTTCTTTTCAAAGACCTTGTTGCCTGCCGAAAGGAATTATACAGTGGCCGAACGTGAACTGCTAGCTGTAAAATTGGCATTCGAGGAATGGCGACACTATTTGTGGGGCGCCAGACACGTCATTACCATCTATACGGATCATAAAAACCTCGAATTCTTCCGTTCCGCTAGGGCATTGACACCTCGCCAGATGCGGTGGGTGTTATTCTTCAACGAATACGATTTTGTCATCACCTACAGGCCAGCGGCTCAGCAGGTTAAGTCCGATGCTCTTTCTCGAATACATAATGAACTTAAAGAGGAAGAACCTGTGACAGAGAGTAGAGCTATGATCGAGGGGAAACGGATAGTGGGGGCCACAGAGATGGATGAATTTCCTGGTCTGGTAAGGGAGCGATTGAAGCTTCATGATCTAAGCTCTTTGCTAACCGTGCCCGAGGTAAGAGAGAAGGAAGGGTTGTTGTATCATGGGGATAGGATGGTAATCCCTCCTTCTCTTAGGGATGAGGTTTTGGAGTGGTGCCATTCATCTGCACTGGTGGCTCATCCTGGGATGAGAAAGACGAGAGAGCTGTGTGAGCGGTGGTTTTGGTGGGACTCCATGCTCAAGGACATCCAGGGATACGTGAAATCTTGCCCTGTTTGTGCCATCAATAAGCCATCGCACTGTAAGCCCTCTGGGCTCCTGTGCCCTTTGGAGGTGCCGCCATCCCCTTGGCATACCATAAGTATGGATTTTGTTACGGAATTACCATTGGTCTCAGGATATACGGCCATATTGGTGGTGGTGGATTTGTTCACCAAAATGGCACATTTCATCCCGCTCCGCAAGATCCCAACGGCGAAGGAAATGTCAGTGGTCTTTATGACTTCTGTAGTACGTTTACATGGGTTGCCAGAGGTGATTATATCTGACCGGGGGGCGCAATTCATATCTCATTTTTGGTCCGAACTATGTCTGGTTTTGAAGACTGAAATACGTTTGTCATCGGCATACCATCCTCAGTCTGATGGACAGACTGAGCGGACTAACCAGACAATGGAACAGTATCTGAGATGTTTGGTTACCTCTTTGTCATGTGATTGGGTAACAGCTCTGCCCATTGCTGAGTTTGCATATAACAACAGCTTGCACTCAGCTTTGGGCATGACCCCGTTCTATTGTTCACTTGGGTACCACCCTAGGGCAGTGGCCATTCAACCCACGGGACGCATGCCAGCCATAGACGGGATCTGTAGGCATTTGAGTGAAATCTGGGGATTGGCCCGGGAAAGTCTGGTGGAGGCAAAGGCTGTCATGAAGGCACAAGCGGATAAACACCGGGTCCCAGCGCCCCCATATCAGGTGGGCGATTTGGTGTGGTTGGCATCCCGTAATCTGAGGTTGCAAGGGTCTCGTAAATTGCAGCCCAGGTACGTAGGCCCCTTTCCGATAATTCAGGTCATTAACCCGGTTGCAATGAAGCTGGAGTTACCACAGGACTATGGGGTCCATCCAGTGTTTCATGCCTCACTGTTGAAACCTTATACACCTTCTGCACAGGAGTTGCCCCCACCTCCTCCCTTAACTATCAATGGTCAGGAGGAATTTGAGGTGAATGCCATCTGTGACTCCAAGCGGGTTAGGGGTCGTCTCTTTTATTTGATTGACTGGAAGGGATATAAACAGGAAGACAGGACATGGGAGCCAGCTGGAGGTGTGCATGCCCCTCGATTGGTCCGATTGTTCCACAGGCAGCACCCCTTGAAGCCCCGTCCCGTGGGAAGGGTTGTAGGGGGGGGGGTACTGTTAGGGATTTGCAGTTAGTCCTGTTTCTGTGACCATGGGCCACCATCACATGACCAGGGGTTGAGGTATTTATTTGTGTCCTACCTCCTTGTTCATTGCTTGATATCGCCAACGTTGTGGCCTTGGTATCCAGCTTGTTGGTTCCTGCATTGCAGAGGAGTTTTGTTGCCTTTTGCTCCTTTTAGTCTCCCACGGGCTCGTGGGGGATTCAGTCCGTTTTGGTTTCCAGTTTATCCCCGTTTCTAGCTGTTCCTGTTTTTTCCCTCCGTGTTAGTTAGTTAGTTCCCCTCCCCTTGCTCCTCTCCTCGTTTTCCCCTTGCTTCTATTTTTGGTCCCTACCCTTTTTGCCCTTTCTTGTTTTTTGCCAGCGTTTGTCCTAGTGTGCGCTTATTTCGAGAGCGGGGGCTCCCGTTCTCACCTTGGTCTTGCCGGCGGTTCAGACGCGCTGTTTATTTTTCACCGGGCAGACGCGCAGGCAGACGCTTAGGCGTCTGTCCACATCGTTGTGTACACGGAAGTGACGTTTTGGGTCATTCCGCTGTTCTCCGATGTACACAGGACGCTGGCGCTCATGAAGGAGAGACGCTAGTCTTTCCCTTTTACCCCTTCCAAGCCATATACTTTATTAACTTTATTAAGGGTTTTTTTGGTAGCTGGTATTACGTGATTTGTTCCCAGCCTTCCTTTTTCCCCTTTTTGCACGGTGCTAGTTTATGCACTTTTAGTGCTTGCAGGACACCTTGTGTTTTTGTGCCCCTGACTGGGGTTATCTCCCTGGAATACTATTATTTGCGGAGAACCCAGTTCCTACACGAAGCTAAACCTGCACTTACCACTGGTAAGGAGAAGGAGGGGGTATATGCTACTTGCTGTTTTGGTGGAACATGGTCATGAATGAATAGGCTGTATTGCATATTGTATATTGAGAGACGTTCTCTCCCTTTTACCACAGGTGCGGAGGCGTGAAGGAGGGAGCCGTGTCCTGCTATTCTACAGGGTGGGAGACTTGGTGTCTCGTATTAAACCACCCTCTTTTCGGGTTCACTGGAGGGCTCACTGTAGTATTTAATCAGTGGGTTTTCGGTGGATACGGGAAGGGGACTGGTGCATGCTTCGCTCCTGCAGTGCTTGGGCGGGCTGAGCAAGGTCCAACAATAGATAGATAGAGTGAGGGCGATGGATAGATAGGCAGATAGACAGACAGACAAGACAGACAAGACAGACAAGACAGACAAGACAGACAAGACAGACAAGACAGATAAGATAGATAAGACAGTTAAGATAGATAGACAGTTTGAGGGCGATAGAGTGAGGGTGATAGATAGAGTGAGGACAATAGATAGAGTGAGGGCGATAGATAGAGTGAGGGCGATAGTGTGAGGGCGATAGATAGAGTGCGGGCGATAGAGTGCGGGCGATAGATAGATGGACAGATAAATAGACAGACAGATAGACAAGACAGACAGACAGACAAGACAGACAGACAAGACAGATAGATAGATAGATAGATAGATAGATAGATAGATAGATAGATAGAGTGAGAGCGATAGATAGATAGATAGATAGAGTGAGGGCGATGGATAGATAGGCAGATAGGCAGATGTAAATGTAGTATACTTGTAAAGCGCACAGCTGCCCCAGCAACGGGGCGTCCCGGCGCTGTATAACGCTGTGGAACCCTTCCTGGCTCTCCCTGTGGGATGCACCTCCTGGGCACCCCCAAGGTGAAGCCAGGCATCCCAGTGTTGTTGGGCCCGTTGTGGAGATTAAGCAAGCTATTGCCCAGAGTTGCAGCGTGGGACCCATGATTAGATAAATAGAGTGAGGGCGATAGATAGATAGAGTGAGGGCGATAGATAGAGTGAGGGCGATAGATAGATAGAGTGAGGGCGATAGATAGATAGAGTGAGGGCGATAGATAGAGTGCGGGCGATAGATAGAGTGCGGGCGATAGATAGAGTGCGGGCGATAGATAGATAGAGTGCGGGCGATAGATAGAGTGCGGGCGATAGATAGAGTGAGGGCGATAGATGGAGTGAGGGCGATAGATGGAGTGAGTGCGATAGATGGAGTGAGGCCGATAGATAGAGTGAGGCCGATAGATAGAGCGAAGGCGATAGATAGAGTGAGGGCGATAGATAGAGTGAGGGCGATAGATAGAGTGCAGGCGATAGATATGGTGCAGGCGATAGATAGATAGAGTGCGGGCGATAAATAGATAGAGTGCGGGCGATAAATAGATAGAGTGCGGGCGATAAATAGATAGAGTGCGGGCGATAAATAGATAGAGTGCGGGCGATAGAGTGCAGGCGATAGATAGATAGAGTGCGGGCGATAGATAGAGTGCGGGCGATAGATAGAGTGAGGGCGATAGATAGAGTGCGGGCGATAGATAGAGTGCGGGCGATAGATAGAGTGCGGGTGATAGATAGAGTGCGGGTGATAGATAGAGTGCGGGTGATAGATAGAGTGAGGGCGATTGATAGATAGAGTGAGGGCGATAGATAGATAGAGTGAGTTCAATAGATAGAGTGCGGGCGATAGATAGAGTGCGGGCGATAGATAGATAAGACAGACAGACAAGACAGATAGATAGATAGAGTGAGGGCGATAGATAGAGTGAGGGCGATGGATAGATAGGCAGATAGGCAGATGTAAATGTAGTATACTTGTAAAGCGCACAACTGCCCCAGCAACGGGGCGTCCCGGCGCTGTGGAACCCTTCCTGGCTCTCCCTGTGGGATGCACCTCCTGGGCACCCCAAGGTGAAGCCAGGCATCCCAGTGTTGTTGGGGCCATTGTGGAGAATAAGCAAGCTATTGCCTAGAGTTGCAGCGTGGGACCCATGATTAGAGTAGGCGTTGAGGGGAGAATTATCAAGTCTGCGGACATTGAGCCCAAGACCCTGCCGCGTTGGGAATTGAACCCTGGTCCCGGGCCTGATCTCTGCTTCAGAGTCTGCCGCTTCTGACCAGTGAGCCACACTCCTCCACTCACAGACAGATAGACAGATAGACAGACAAGACAGATAAGACAGATAAGATAGATAGACAGAGTGAGGGCGATAGAGTGATGGCGATAGATAGAGTGAGGGCGATAGAGTGAGGGCGATAGAGTGAGGGCAATAGATAGAGTGAGGGCGATAGATAGAGAGAGGGCGATAGATAGAGTGAGGGCGATAGATAGAGTGAGGGCGATAGATAGAGTGAGGGCGATAGATAGATCGAGTGAGGGCGATAGATAGATAGAGTGAGGGCGATAGATAGAGGGAGGGTGATAAATAGAGTGAGGGCGATAGATAGATAGAGTGCGGGCGATAGATAGATAGAGTGCGGGCGATAGATAGAGTGCGGGCGATAGATAGATGGAATGCGGATGATAGAGTGCGGGCGATAAACAGATAGAGTGCGGGCGATAAATAGAGTGCGGGCGATAGAGTGCAGGCGATAGATAGATAGAGTGCGGGCGATAAATAGAGTGCGGGCGATAGATAGAGTGCGGGCGATAGATAGAGTGCGGGCGATAGATAGAGTGCGGGCGATAGATAGAGTGCGGGCGATAGATAGAGTGCGGGCGATAGATAGAGTGCGGGCGATAGATAGAGTGCGGGTGATAGATAGAGTGCGGGTGATAGATAGAGTGAGGGTGATAGATAGAGTGAGGGCGATTGATAGATAGAGTGAGGGCGATTGATAGATAGAGTGAGGGCGATTGATAGATAGAGTGAGGGCGATTGATAGATAGAGTGAGGGCGATAGATAGATAGAGTGAGTTCAATAGATAGAGTGCGGGCGATAGATAGAGTGCGGGCGATAGATAGAGTGCGGGCGATAGATAGATGGACAGATAGATAGACAAGACAGACAGACAAGACAGATAGATAGATAGAGTGAGGGCGATAGATAGAGTGAGGGCGATGGATAGATAGGCAGATAGGCAGATGTAAATGTAGTATACTTGTAAAGCGCACAACTGCCCCAGCAACGGGGCGTCCCGGCGCTGTGGAACCCTTCCTGGCTCTCCCTGTGGGATGCACCTCCTGGGCACCCCAAGGTGAAGCCAGGCATCCCAGTGTTGTTGGGGCCATTGTGGAGAATAAGCAAGCTATTGCCCAGAGTTGCAGCGTGGGACCCATGATTAGAGTAGGCGCTGAGGGGAGAATTATCAAGTCTGCGGACATTGAGCCCAAGACCCTGCCGCGTTGGGAATTGAACCCTGGTCCCGGGCCTGATCTCTGCTTCAGAGTCTGCCGCTTCTGACCAGTGAGCCACACTCCTCCACTCACAGACAGATAGACAGATAGACAGATAGACAGATAGACAGATAAGACAGACAAGACAGATAAGAGTGAGGGCGATAGATAGAGTGAGGGCGATAGATAGAGAGAGGGCGATAGATAGAGTGAGGGCGATAGATAGAGTGAGGGCGATAGATAGAGTGAGGGCGATAGATAGATCGAGTGAGGGCGATAGATAGATAGAGTGAGGGCGATAGATAGAGGGAGGGTGATAAATAGAGTGAGGGCGATAGATAGATAGAGTGAGGGCGATAGATAGAGGGAGGGTGATAAATAGAGTGAGGGCGATAGATAGATAGAGTGAGGGCGATAGAGTGAGGGCGATAGATAGATAGAGTGCGGACGATAGATAGAGTGCGGACGATAGATAGATAGAGTGCGGACGATAGATAGATAGAGTGCGGACGATAGATAGATAGAGTGCGGACGATCGATAGATAGAGTGCGGACGATAGATAGATAGAGTACGGGCGATAGATAGAGTGCGGGCGATAGATAGATAGAATGCGGATGATAGATAGAGTGCGGGCGATAGATAGATAGAGTGAGGGCGATAGATAGAGTGCGGGCGATAGATAGATAGAGTGCGGACGATAGATAGAGTGCGGACGATAGATAGATGGAGTGCGGACGATAGATAGATGGAGTGCGGACGATAGATAGATAGAGTGCGGGCGATAGATAGAGTGCGGGCAATAGATAGATAGAGTGCGGACGATAGATAGATAGAGTGCGGACGATAGATAGAGTGCGGACGATAGATAGAGTGCGGACGATAGATAGAGTGCGGACGATAGATAGAGTGCGGACGATAGATAGATAGAGTGCGGTCGATAGATAGAGTGCGGGCGATAGATAGATAGAGTGCGGGCGATAAACAGATAGAGTGCGGGCGATAAATAGATAGAGTGCGGGCGATAGAGTGCAGGCGATAGATAGAGTGCGGGTGATAGATAGAGTGCGGGCGATTGATAGAGTGAGGGCGATTGATAGATAGAGTGAGGGCGATTGATAGATAGAGTGAGGGCGATAGATAGAGTGAGTTCAATAGATAGAGTGCGGGCGATAGATAGATGGACAGATAGATAGACAAGACAGACAGACAAGACAGATAGATAGATAGAGTGAGGGCGATAGATAGAGCGAGGGCGATGGATAGATAGGCAGATAGGCAGATGTAAATGTAGTATACTTGTAAAGCGCACAACTGCCCCAGCAACGGGGCGTCCCGGCGCTGTGGAACCCTTCCTGGCTCTCCCTGTGGGATGCACCTCCTGGGCACCCCAAGGTGAAGCCAGGCATCCCAGTGTTGTTGGGGCCATTGTGGAGAATAAGCAAGCTATTGCCCAGAGTTGCAGCGTGGGACCCATGATTAGAGTAGGCGCTGAGGGGAGAATTATCAAGTCTGCGGACATTGAGCCCAAGACCCTGCCGCGTTGGGAATTGAACCCTGGTCCCGGGCCTGATCTCTGCTTCAGAGTCTGCCGCTTCTGACCAGTGAGCCACACTCCTCCACTCACAGACAGATAGACAGATAGACAGACAAGACAGACAAGACAGACAAGACAGATAAGACAGATAAGATAGATAGACAGAGTGAGGGCGATAGAGTGATGGCAATAGATAGAGTGAGGGCGATAGATAGAGTGAGGGCGATAGATAGAGTGAGGGCGATAGATAGAGTGAGGGCGATAGATAGATCGAGTGAGGGCGATAGATAGATCGAGTGAGGGCGATAGATAGATCGAGTGAGGGCGATAGATAGATAGAGTGAGGGCGATAGATAGAGGGAGGGTGATAAATAGAGTGAGGGCGATAGATAGATAAAGTGAGGGCGATAGAGTGAGGGCGATAGATAGATAGAGTGCGGACGATAGATAGAGTGCGGACGATAGATAGATAGAGTGCGGACGATAGATAGATAGAGTGCGGACGATAGATAGATAGAGTGCGGTCGATAGATAGATAGAGTGCGGACGATAGATAGATAGAGTGCGGGCGATAGATAGATAGAATGCGGATGATAGATAGATAGAGTGAGGGCGATAGATAGAGTGCGGGCGATAGATAGATAGAGTGCGGACAATAGATAGAGTGCGGACGATAGATAGATAGAGTGCAGACGATAGATAGATGGAGTGCGGACGATAGATAGAGTGCGGACGATAGAATGATAGAGTGCGGACGATAGATAGATGGAGTGCGGACGATAGATAGATAGAGTGAGGGCGATAGATAGTTAGAGTGCGGGCGATAGATAGTTAGAGTGCGGGCGATAGATAGTTAGAGTGCGGGCGATAGATAGAGTGCGGGTGATAGATAGATAGAGTGACGGATAGACAAGACAGACAAGACAGATAAGACTGATAGAGTGAGGGCGATAGAGTGAGGGCGATAGATAGATAGATAGAGTGAGGGCGATAAATAGATAGGCAGATAGACAGACAGACAGATAGACAGATAAGACAGATAAGATAGATAAGATAGATAGACAGATGGAATGAGGGCGATAGAGTGAGGGCTATAGATAGATAGATGGTTGAGTGTGGGGAGGTTGTGTGTGGGGGGTTGTGTGTGTGGGGTTGTGTGTGGGGTTGTGTGTGTGGGGTTGTGTGTGTGTGTGGGGTTGTGTGTGTGTGAGGGTGTGAAGGTGTGTGGGAGGGGTTATGTGTGTGGGGGGTTGTGTGCGTGGGGGGTTGTGTGTGTGGAGGTTCTGTGTGTGGTTTGTTTTGTGGTTGAGGGTGGTTGTGTGTGCTTGTGTGTGGTTGTGTGTGTGGGGGGGGTTGTGTGTGCGTGGGGTTGTGTGTGTGGGGTTGTGTGTGTGTGTGTGGGGCTGTGTGTGTGTGGGGTTGTGTGTGTGTGTGGGGTTGTGTGTGTGTGTGTGGGTGTGTGTGTGGGGGTGTGTGTGGGTGTGTGTGGGGGGGGTTATGTGTGTGGGTCGTTGTGGGGGTTGTGTGTGGGTGGTTGTGTGTGTTTGGGGTTGTGTGTGTTTGGGGTTGTATGTGTGTGGGGTTGTGTGTGTTTGGGGTTGTGTGTGTTTGGGGTTGTATGTGTGTGGGGTTGTGTGTGTGGGGTTGTGTGTGTGGGGTTGTGTGTGGGGTGGTTATGTGTGTGTGTGGGGGGTTATGTGTGTGTGGGGGTGTTGTGTATGTGGGGGGTTGTGCATGTGGGGGGTTGTGCATGTGGGGGTTGTGCTTGTGGAGGGTTGTGTGTGTGTGGGGTTGTGTGTGAGTGGGGGTTGTGTGTGTGGGTTGTGTGGGGGGGGTTTGTGTGTGTGTGTGTGGGGTTTTGTGTGTGTGTGGGGGTTGTGTGTGTGTGGGGGTTGTGTGTGTGTGGGGGTTGTGTGTGTGTGGGGGTTGTGTGTGTGTGGGGGTTGTGCGTGTGGGGATGTGTGTGGGGGGTTGTGTGTAGGGTGTGTGTGTGGGATGTGTGTGAGTGTGTGGGATGTTGGGGTGTGTGTGTGGGGGAATTGTGTGTGTGTGGGGAGTTGTGTGTGTGTGTGGGGAGTTGTGTGGGGGGGTTGTGTGTGGGGGGGGGTTGTGTGTGTGTGGGGGGTTGTGTGTGTGGGGGGGTTGTGTGTGTGTGGGGGTAGTGTGTGTCTGGTGGTTGGTGTGTGTGGGGGGTTGGTGTGTGTGGGGTGGTGGTGTGTCGGTGCGTGTGTGTGGGTGTAGGGGGGGTGTGTGTGGGGGTCTGGGTGTGCGTGCGGGAGACCTCCGAAGAAGGGGTGTATGCGTGAAAGAAGAAGCTGCACGAGAGGGCAGCGAGTAAGGCAGAGCGCGAGGCTGGGGTCCGGCGCGAGGGAGGGAAGCGGCGTGAGGCTGGAGCCCTGGTGCTTGTGGCCGCGCGGGGAGGACGAGGCTCTGGGACGGGCAGGAGGCCCTGCGAGATGGCACAGCGGAGCGGGGATAACGGGGGGGAAAGGAGGGCGGGAGAGACGGAGGGGGAGGAAACAGCTGAGGTGTTGCGATGATTTGGGAGGGAGGGGGTGGGTGAAGGGGGCACGGGACTGTAGGGGCGGAGGGGGGAGGTAGAAGAGGCGGAAAAGACGGTTGGGGGCACACAGCCTATTTGCATGTATGTGAGGCTAGCGCCGAAAAGGGGGTGGTGGGTCAGAGGAGGAGGGCTCAACCAAGGAGTCACGGAGAGGGACACACACCCGGGGGGGGCACCCTTGTAATGTAAATACTGAGGGAGAGTGGTGAGAGAGGAGGGGGAGAGTGAGGAGGCTGGAGAGAACGAGAGAGAAGGAGGTAGGGGCATGCAGAGGAGGAGGGGGGCGAAGGAGGCGGGGCAGGGAGAGGACAGGCCGTAGGGACAAGGAGTAGGAAGAGCAGGGCAGTGTGGAAGACAATGGGGCAGAGACCATAAGGGGGGTGGGCGGACAAAGGGCTGTTGAGGATAGGACTGGCAGAGACATGTAGGAGGGTGCGAAGGAGGGTGTGGGGTGGAAGGTAGGAGCACTGGTGGCAAGGAGGAGATCTGACAAATGGCGATTTACATTCTGCTGTTTTGCTTTTTAAGTACAAATGAAAATGCTATGTAAAAATGTATTTCATGTCGGTACATGGAATGCATTTTTACTAAGCTTTTTCATTAGTACTTAAACAAGTGGGGAAAGAGTGAAATAAAATAATAACAACGCACCTAAAGTAAACAAGAGACCGGCAGTGATCCTATATGAACCTACTGGAAAAACTGAAGCTTTTCACAATAAACCATGGCCACTAGATGGCAGTGAGTATCCACCACATTAAACAAGCAAGCAGTCAGGCTGATACAAAGAAGCCTCTCAGAGCAGTGAAAAACAAGCTCTTGGCATTGCATGGCGGGGGAGGGAGAGGGGGGAGGGGACGAGATTCCTTTGAAGTCTGATAGGAGGGGGCGGGGGAGCGGATTCCTTTGAAGTCTGATGCCGAGGCTCACAAGCTGATAACAAATGGTGTGTGATGTGATGTGCACGCGCCTTGCTCAAATGAACTGAACTGTACCTAATCCGCAGTTTGGGTAGACTTTTAAAAGCCTTACTATAATCTCGCCAAACAAGCATTGCTAAACGTCGAGGCAAAAATGTACGCATCTAATCTCCTGAGAGATCTGGAAGAGTGGGTTAGCTCCAAACACATCCTCCCTATTACCCAGACGGAGTTTAGGCCCGGAACCAACACCATGTGTAATCTTCTAGCACTAAATCTCCTCGTCGAAAGAGCAAAGGAAAGGTCAACAAAATTGTACACCTGTTTCGTAGACCTGAAGGCGGCGTTCGACACTGTCCCAAGGGAGATCCTATGGCAAAAGATGGACAATTGGGGGACTCCTCCGAACTTGTTACGAGCAATAATAGAACTATACACACCCACCTGGGTCAAGATCAAATAAGGCAACGGAGATAGAACAACAAAAGAAATCTCCACCCTAATCGGCCTGAAGCAGGGATGCGTATTAGCCCCAACGCTTTTCAACATCTTTACCGCCGACCTTGACAAGTGCATCGCGGAGACACAAAGTGACCCGCCAAAGCTAGCTCAATACAAAATAAGGAGCTTACAGTATGCCGATGACATAGTTCTCTGCAGCCAGAACCCCCCTGGGTCTTCAACGCTCCATCACAAGATTGCATGACTACATCTCTGCGAACGGCTTGCAAATTAACTACAATAAAACAAAGATCGTCAGCTTCTCATCCCGGCATGGGCGACAACTCTTCAAATGGCACATCGCGGGCAATACCATAGAGTCAAGTAACTCGTACAAGTACCTGGGGGTAGTGGTCGACTCAAGTTGGTCACTAAAAACTCACCAACTGCATAGGAAAGCGCAGTCTAATAAACTACGATTTGCTCTAAAGTTACTGAAAACAAAATTGAAATGCCCATCCAACCTCTACCTCTTGAAAGTGATTGAGGCAACGTTTCTACCTTCCCTTACGTACGGTTCGGAGCTATTCAGAGGCAAAGATGCAAACTTCTTGAACTTACAACAGTCAAAACTGTTCAAATACATCTTTCACATACCAAGGTTTGTATCACAAGCGCAAGTTCACTTGGAATTCGGGCTTTCAAACCAGTATCAAGTCAGGCAAGCCGGGATACTAAAAATGTGCTGGAAATTAAGGGCAGCAAGTGAGGACACGCTGATGGGCCTTTGCTGGTGCGAAATTAATAACCGAACAAATGCAAAAAAGTATGGAAAACATCTTTGGGAAGACGCACTGAAACAACTCAACATGCCAGAGGCATGGAATACAAACCACCCCTTCATGGCCTTCAAAAAAATAGCCAACAGTACAGCAAAACAAAAATCCAGGATTGTCGACAAAGCCGCCCTCGCAAAGAAAAAACATGGTTGGACGGTGCTAGCCACGAATGAGAGAAGTGCCCCACAACCATACCTAGTCAACCACATAACACCGTCCACACAACAAATGCTCCTATGCATACGCCTGGGCACCTACATCACAAAGGATCAGATCCCAGCATGGAAGCAAACATCGCCAACATCGTTATGCAGACTATGTGGCCGTTCTGAAGAAACACTGACTCACATCCTGTGCATTTGTCCATCACTGGCTAGTCTGAGACGTTACTACCTATTACAAATATTCAGTTTCTATCAAATCAGAACATGCAGGCCTGCCGTCATGTTAGCACTGAACAGTTTCCAGTTGCAAACAGCCTGCAGGGCCTCCAAATTCTTACAGAAGGCGAGCCTCCTAATCCAGAAAACTGAAAAAATGGTGCGGACTTAGTCCGAAGGACTGACATGTTAGGAGAGGCTCATGCCGCAGACAACGTAATACTGTTTTTTTTTTTTTTAAGAAATTGTTTTTTAAAGAGTGCAAATGCATTTTAACCAAGGCTAGTTCGTATACTACTTTGTACTCAATTTTGTAAAGGTTTTAATTAACCATATGCAATAAAATATTACTTACTTACTTACTTACTTGCATTGCTAAAGCAATGCTTTCAGCGAGACCTAAAAAGCAAAATAAAACACTCCCTCCCTCCAAAACCTCAAAGTAAAACACCCTCCCATTCAAAAGCTTAATATAAAACACCACACCCCATCAAGGGTAGGGTGACCAGAATTGTAAAGCCAAAAACTGGGACATTTCCCGAAAATAGAAGAAGGACTACAGTTTTACTTCAAGCGAACGCATAGAATGACAGCGCTCCTCTGTGGAGAATTACAGAACATGCAGTTAGAACATACATAAAATGCAGTTTTTAAACCCAGAAGCTTGCCTGTTAAATCACGTGCCTTCTTGAAACAACTGCTAACTATCCCTGATTTGTAAAACATAAAAAAGCTCCTCTTGCCTTTTTCAGTCGACCCTCTCTAAAAACCGGGACATGGGCTAAATTTCCTGAAATCTGCCGGGACAGCTGGTAAAAAACCGGGACCGGGCAAATCTGGGACGCCTCGTCACCCTATCCAAGAGCCCAAGTAAAAACATAACACTAACTACAAAATAAAACACAACCACTACACTTACATGCATTACACATATCAAATACAATAAAATAAAACTGCTCTTACCTACGGGCTGCGCGTCCTTCTCGGTGTTCTTCTCCGATGCGTAAAGAGCTCCCCTAACCAATCCAGACGCTGCTCTCATGCTGTTAATCAGCATGAGAGAAGTGCGTGGATTGGATGGAGCGGGCTGGCTGGACACTCCTTAAGACCCTGAAGCCCCTGGGTCGCCACCCAGCTATTTTAAGACAACTGGGTAGAGAGCTTCAAAGTGCAAATGTTACTTTGGCCAATGCAAGACTGCCGGCCAACTGGCAGCAGAAGAAACCCCCAGCTTGTTTGTGGGCTTCGGGCTGGCGCTGCTGCAGTGTGCACTGCGCTGGTAAAAATAAAATGGCAATGAAATCTTTTCATTACCATTTTTAGGTTTCGCCTGGCGTCGGAGCTCCTAGCTCCGCCCAGGAGAAATCGTATGTCCCTACAGTGTAGGGCTTAGTCCCGCCCTCTGTTCCATTGGCTAGCTCCATAAATGGAGGCTAGCCATTGGAACAGAGATCTGTCCGTCATGGCCGGACCAGATTCGTGGGCGTTCCCGAGATTTTTCCACCCTCCGCCTCTGCGATGTCGTCATCGCGGCCGTGGGCGGGGTTTATTTTTGTTTTTGTCGAGGTTGCTTTTCGTCATTCCGCCGCCGGAGGAAGTCCAGGTGAGTGCTTTCCGTGTGTTCCCGCATCCCCCTCCCGCTGTCCCTCTTCCCGTTCCTGCCCCCCCCCTGTTCGTGTCCCCGTTCCCGCCCCCTTCCTGCTGTCCTAAAGCAGCGCTTTATAACGTCTGTAGCTGCGTTTCATGTAGAGCACGTAGTCATTCTCTCCTCCATCACCCTTTCTTTACATCTTTAATCCCTGCCCTTCTCCTCCATTACCTTCCCCCCTCCTTCATTACGCACAACCCGCCTGCCTTTTCTGTACCCTCCCACTCCACGCAGTGTAGACATCGACTGCTTTAATTAGTGACCGCTTGTTTGAAGTTGTGCAACTCGGAAAGTGCTCATGTGCAACCTTCAGGAACTTCATTATTATTATTCGTAACCGTGCATTCAAACGGAACAGTTGAGCACTTTATTCAGACTCTTTCAGAGTGTCCCCATAACCACAGCGATGGGCACATTCCTATCAGTGGCTGGATGCGCTGCAGCTTCTGCCTTGTAAAGCCAAGGTTCAACTCTCCTGAAGTGGGCACGGCTGCTGTGCAGCCGTATTCCACAACACCGGAGAGCGGGCGCTGAGGCCAGCAGGTAGGAGGCTACAGAAAAGCACGGGGAGAGGCTGTTGTGAAGGCATGCTGGTTTGCTTTCACATTCTCTGTTAATGTAGATCAGGCATTTGAAAAAACACAAACCATGTATCATCTGCTGGTTACTCCGAACATTTGCAATGAGTGCACATTGAGAAAGTTATGAAGCAACTTCTCATTTAAAAAGAATGATAGTTTATCTGTGCTCCCCACCTTTAAAAATACACAATATCAAATCACACAAGCGACTCCTCTGGGGGAATCTTTTGACAAGTGGAACCTGCTGGGTGTCTCAACAGTGAGATACGAGGGGAGGGAGGATAAGACCATTTACAGAAAGACTACAACTTAGCCCCCGCCTAGGCGTTCCACTATCTACGACTCCGTCACGCCCTACAGGCAACCCTCCCGAAAGGGGTCCCTCTTCCAGAGTCATCCCCGCTCGAAAACCGATTATTGGAAGAGTACATCACCAAAAGGCGACCTCACTAACATCTAAAAAACAAGTAAATCATGCACCAGATACTTTAACACACTTGAAAGTGAAATGGGAAAAATACATCTCTGATTTGCAAGATGAGGAGTGGCAGGAGGCAATGGCCTCCCCCTGGGAGGTTGCGATCATAGCCCGGTTTCCATATAATATGGGCTTGCCCCAAAATTCAAGAATACCGGTCGAAAATAATTCAATGTTTAAATGAAGTGTACAGGAGTGAGTTGCTAAGTTCGGCAAAATTGTGTCTCCTAAATGTGTGGGAGGCAACGGATTTGGGAAGTGGAGACCAAATAGGGGTGACTCTAGCACTGATGATCGCCAAAAGAAATATAGTACATGCTTGGGTTTCTGATGTGACTTCCTCCCTGGGAGACAGGAAGAGGGATATGGAATGGTGTATGGTGGCGGAGAAGGTGGTGTATACCAGTAGATGTTGCCCCCCACAAATGGAGGAAGGTCTGGAGTAAATGGAATGACTTTAGAGGCAACCCATGTACGGCGCCAGAACTTCAGAGGAGGGTGGAGGAAATGCAGGAGAGATAGATTGAGGATGGAGTGATGGAGGAACAACTTGCCAGTAGGACTATAAGAAGTGTCAAGAATATTAAAGCTATAATCAGGAGAAAGGATGGTATACTCATTTGTGGTGAATGTATCTGCTTGTTGGTTCTTGAAATAAAAAGATTTATATAAAAAATTATAAAATACACAATATCACTTGCTTCATATGCAGCTGTTTCATAAGAAGGTCAGTTTTATTCTTGAACAACATTTATCTTTAGTACTCTAATTTACTGTCTCCTGATTTTAATCGTTTTAGACAAATGCTTAAAAAGGCCTTCTAGGTCTGTGATGGTTTCAAAATAACACGCGCTCAATAACACTTTATATGGAGACACTGAGAGAGCGCTTGATGTAGCATGATGAGAAAGGGATATTACAGGAATGATACACCAAAATGACCCTTTTGCGGAAAGTCACCCAGCAGGGAAAGAGAAAAGCACATATAGTAAATTTGTGTAATTGAAGCAAGTGGGTGAGCCGTGTCGTTGTGACCGGCCGCTGCATCCCCTGTACAATGTGTGACGCACATAAAAAGTATATTCTGAGAAGTGCATCCTGGTGTAAGTACAGCAGCTCTAATGAGAACTGTCCCGCAGGAGTTAGGGTTATGTCCTAGAATAATTTCTCCTTTTAGCATCGGCGCCTAGAGACAAATCAGTTTGTATAGCGCCATCAGAGTAAATATAAAGATTAATTAACTAACTGTGCTCATCTACAAACATTTTATGATTTACGATTTTAATACCATGAAACCCTTAACCAAGTTTCTATCTTATAACTAATTTAGGCATTAAAATGTAGACTTCTTGTTTTATTATGAACAAAATTTCAATGTAAAGGTGAAAGCTCTGTTGTCGGACTGTCCACTACCACACTGAAGGGTTCAACATCGGATCCCGCTAGAACGAACAAGGCAACGTGCCAACATACAGCAAGCCCCATAAATGGCTCACGCTGAGCAGATTTTGCAAATGTGTGTCATATAAACGATAATCAGTTACTTGATGGACTCAGAAGTAATGTTTCATTCACAGGCAGGGTGGAAAAATAAGATTAAATGACATTTAGTGTAATTTAAAAAATGTTTAACCTCGGACAGCCAGTTAGTGATATTACGCAGAGTGAGTGTGTAGAGTGTGTGAGTGTGTAGAGTGTGAGTGCAGAGTGAGTGTGCAGAGTGCAGAGTGAGTGGGTAGAGTGTGAGTGCAGAGTGAGTGTGCAGAGTGCAGAGTGAGTGGGTAGAGTGAGTGTGCAGAGTAGTGAGTGCAGAGTGCAGAGTGCAGAGTGAGTGTGCAGAGTAGTGAGTGTGCAGAGTAGTGAGTGTGCAGAGTAGTGAGTGCACAGTAGTGAGTGTGCCGACTAGTGAGTGTGCAGACTAGTGAGTGCAGAGTGTGAGTGCAGAGTGCAAAGTGAGTGTGCAGAGTGTGAGTGCAGAGTGTGAGTGCAGAGAGTGCAGAGTGGAGAGTGCAGAGTGCAGAGTGGAGAGTGGAGAGTGCGTGCAGAGTGGAGAGTGGAGAGTGGAGAGTGCAGAGTGACTAGGGAGTGCAGAGTGACTAGGGAGTGCAGAGTGACTAGGGAGTGGCTAGGGAGTGCAGCATGACTAGGGAGTGGCTAGGGAGTGCAGAGTGACTGCAGAGTGGCTAGGGAGTGCAGAGTGACTAGGGAGTGGCTAGGGAGTGCAGAGTGGCTAGGGAGTGCAGAGTGACTGCAGAGTGGCTAGGGAGTGCAGAGTGACTGCAGAGTGCTAGGGAGTGCAGAGTGACTGCAGAGTGCTAGGGAGTGCAGAGTGACTGCAGAGTGCTAGGGAGTGCAGAGTGACTGCAGAGTGCTAGGGAGTGCAGAGTGACTGCAGAGTGCTAGGGAGTGCAGAGTGACTGCAGAGTGCTAGGGAGTGCAGAGTGACTAGGGAGTGCAGAGTGCTAGGGAGTGCTAGGGAGTGGAGAGTGACTGCAGAGTGCTAGGGAGTGCTAGGGAGTGGAGAGTGACTGCAGAGTGCTAGGGAGTGCTAGGGAGTGGAGAGTGACTGCAGAGTGCTAGGGAGTGCAGAGTGCTAGGGAGTGCTAGGGAGTGCAGAGTGCTAGGGAGTGCAGAGTGCTAGGGAGTGCAGAGTGACGGCAGAGTGCTAGGGAGTGCAGAGTGCTAGGGAGTGCTAGGGGGTGCAGAGTGGCTAGGGAGTGCAGAGTGACTAGGGAGTGCAGAGTGACTAGGGAGTGCTAGGGAGTGGAGAGTGACTGCAGAGTGCTAGGGAGTGCAGAGTGCTAGGGAGTGCTAGGGAGTGCAGAGTGACTGCAGAGTGCTAGGGACTGCAGAGTGACTGCTAGGGAGTGCTAGGGAGTGCAGAATGCTAGGGTGTGCTAGGGAGTGCAGAGGTGCTAGGGAGTGCAGAGTGACTAGGGAGTGCTAGGGAGTGCAGAGTGACTAGGGACTGCTAGGAAGTGCAAGGGAGTGCAGAGTGCAAGGGAGTGCGAGGGAGTACCTAGGGTGTGCAGAGTACCAAGGGAGTGCAGAGTGACTAGGGAGTACTAGGGAGTGCAGAGTGCAAGGGAGTGCAGAGTGACGTGGGAGGGCTAGGGAGTGATAGGGAGTACAGAGTGACTAGGGAGTGCTATGGAGTGCTAGTGACTGCAGAGATTAAGCTAATGGCAATGTAAATGACAATGCCATTTATTTATCTGTTTTCAAAACCAACACATAAATACAAATTTTGTCATTTACAATGCCAATAGCTCTAACTTTTCCAAAGGCGAAACCATTGCATTGTAAATGCTTGGTTTTTTTTGTGCCAGGCTTGCAACGTCGAGAAGAAACCGCGCTGCCTCTATGCGTCTTGAAGCACACGAAGAGTTTGCCAAGGGGCTCGCACTTGGGCACTTAAGGATGGCAACATTTTCTTCTACTACCCAGGTTTATTTGGAATTCCATGCTAAGGAAATGTTAGGGACTTGATGAAACTCAAACCGAAAAGTTGAGCAAAAAGCACCCTGCACTGTCAGTGCTTAACCCCTTCGACGCTCATGACGAGCTGGGCTCGTCATGAGGTAGCCTCCTCGCACGCTCATGACGAGCCCAGCTCGTCATGTAAAGTGCGAATCGCTAAAACCCAGCGTACGGGCGGAAATCCTACCGCACGCATGCGGTTAATTTGTTAAAAAAAGAAACACATAAATGTAGGGCCTGCTTTGATGAATGGCACCGGGGCAACCGAATACTAGGGCTACCTACACTTGATTCCAACTCTTGCCTCTTTCTTTTACCACCCTGCACTTCCTGTCTCTTCACCTCATTCTTGCAGATTCTTTTTCATCCATGCCTTCTCCACTGGCCACATTTTCATATCTTTCTCTCCTCCTTTCTTCCTTTTCTGCCTTTTTCTCTCGCTTTTGCTCTGTGACAAAGATTGATGAAGACAAATAAGTCGTGGTCTCTAAAACTTAATGCCGGCGCCCAGTACCCATAACCCTGGGTATCGCCACACACCGGAAACGAAGTTTCAAATGCAGATCTATTGTATTAAAGTATGAAACAGGAGCCACCTGGTGCAGTGTGTCAGCAACTGACAGAGACGAAGCACCAACGGACTTCAACTGTCAGAATCTGAGGTCAACATTCTAAAGACAATACCAGTTATTTGTTACAGGGCAGACTCAGGGTATTAATAGGAAAGACAGTACCAATACAGCAAGTGCAATTCAAATACTACCCACTGCACAATTGTGGACAAGGCCACTGGAATTATGCAGCAAGAAAGGGCCAAATTATGCAGCAGGGTTGAGAAAATTGTGCCGCATAATGCGGCACATTTTGCAATAGTATTATTTCATTATTTAGTTATTTTAAAACTTAGTAACACTGTCTGGGCCCATTTAACACTCAAATGTAGCTAAAAGCAACAGAAAGGTGACTACTTCAGCTTTGCTGAAGGGCCTTGCACTGTGCCTCAACATGTCACTGCATTTTAATAACTTTTGGACCGTGTGGGGCATGAACAAATGGTGTTTTTGTTAAAATCTGCAGATTATGCAGCAGATGATGGATTATGTGCCCAATGTGGCAAATCTATACCTATGCAAAAATCACCACTGGCGCACAATCACATATATCCAGTGGCCCTGCACAAGGCATAAGTGTAGAAATTGTACTGCTACCTACTCTGACTGGATTGCTGGTAGCATCCAGGGACGATGCTTCAGGGGCGTGGGGTATTTGGGGTGTGGCACCTTCCAAATAAATGCATTCTTGACTTGGTACTTCAGCCTGGGGGGGCGCTGAGTCAGGTCTGTTTATGCCTTTGTTGATTTTTCAAATTTTTCTCATTGCACTAAGAGGTTTTAACGTTCCATTTTTGGACTCTGAACATAAATATATATATATAGTGAGGGGTTTAGCAAAAAGTAGTAAACAGTACCTATAGAAGCACTCCTGGAATAGGGGCCAATGTACACAATTTTGGAATTCACAAACATTGGCAGTAGTAGTCTTGGAAAGCTGCACCAGTCTGTGGTTTCCAGGCATACTACTGACAATCAAGCACTCTGAAGATGATAGGATGAATGCTTGCAAATAGTCTATCTGCAATCGCTTCGAATAACATTTCAACCCCTCGTTTTTTGCCCTGTGGGCCACTCTAAACGGAAGCTCACTTAATGCAAATCAGTACCGACTTTGTTTCTCATTGGAACAGCCCATCCCGAACCATGGTAATTTCTGCGACCTACACTTTTTTAGTTGGGAAATTTCAGTTTCACATCCCTGAATCTCACTGGCTAAGCTATGCATCTGGTGGCACCCGAGTCCACCACTAATGGCTGATGACCTTAATTGGCTTAAAAGGGAGCGTGCAGACAATATCTACTACTAGGCTCTTCAAGAAACAAGCGTGTTAGAGGTGGGTCTGCTACCCCACAGATTCCATGCAATTCTATCTTTGTCTTCTGTATAAATGCCGCCTTTGCGTTAAATCCATCATTCTTTTGCTCAGCATGCCACCACAGTTTAGACCTGGCCATATGCAAATCAGTCTTGACCCTGTGCCTCATGGGAACAGTCCAGCCGGAACTGCCAATCCAGGTCCTCCCTGGACCGGAAACAAGCATCCTAGGACCGGTTTCGGGGTTTCACCCCTAATCAGCCAGGATAGCTTGAATCCAGTGTCACAGTGAGCCCAGGACCCACATCTGGGAATCCCCAGCACACTTAGGGAGAGGAAACAAAAGACACACAAAATTGATAGAGGGAATGCAGAACAAATCAAAACATTCATCCCAGTCAAGAGATCTGGGTTAAATCCATCATTCTTTTGTTCACCATGCCACGACAGTTTAGACTTGACCATATGCAAATCAGTCTTGACCATGTGCCTCATGGGAACAGTCCAGCCGAACTGCCAAGCCAGGTCCTCCCTGGACCGGAAACAAGCATCCTAGGATGGTTTCATTTGTTCTGCACACCGTCCATCAATTGGGTTTCTTTTGCTTCCTCGCCCTAAGTGCACCAGGTATGCCCAGCTATCCTGGCTGATGAAGGGTGAAACCCTGAAATCGATCCTAGGATGCTTGTTTCCAACAAAAATAACACACACTTTTATATAAATTTAGATACCAAGATCATTGGAATCAGTAATTTTCGAGTTATGAATTTTTAAAGTTTTCAAAAGTTGACAGTGCAATTTTGGGGAGCGGTTATGTTATCTTATGGGGGGAAACATGTACTGCATGCAGGCATTTAACACCAACTTACGGGATGATTCTTCTGGACTTACACCAACATGTCACCTCAGGAGGCTCTGGAACGTTTGTGTGCAGAGGTGTATTACAGCGTTAGGAGTCCCATTCACTTTAATAGACTACGGTCCGGTTGAAGAGAGGCTGCGAGCTGAGACTGGGGGACCAGTCCAGGGGAACCAAAAAGGGAGGCTCAACCCTTGACATCCTCGGGCATGTAGGCACACTGTTAGCTCACTTCTCCTTTTGCTGTGTGGCTCTGGTGCAGTGGTGTCTTTTGGCATCGGATTCGTTTATGGAGTCACTTGCACTTGGTGGGGGCCTGCAGAAAGAGGCTGCAGGCGGCAACTGGAAGTACAGTCAGGGCAAATCCAAGGACAGGCTTAGCTTCTGTGGGTCTGGGAACCCCATTGGCACTATCACAACTCTTGGACTGGGGCTGTGGAGTGTGGGTGCATAGGTACTTTGAAGCGTCAGATGGCAGACGTCAAAGACTCACTTTTTGTCTTTGGTTTCTGAAAAATGGGGCAAACAGAACAGCTGGTCAACTCGCAATGTGGGTCTCAGTGTGCAGGTTGGTTTTCCTCTCTGTTGGTGTCTGCACTGGACACAGCAAGCGTTGGCTGCTGCAGGGGGTCCAGCACCCCAGGTTTTGGTACGATGCAGCTCCAGTCGATCCTGGCATCCCAGCATCTTGGTGGGAGGATGGGTCTGATCCGTGGGAGTACAGTGTTATGATGCTCTATGTAAATAAACCGCTGACCCAGTGTGGCTTGTTAACAGCTATTTATTTGTATTATAATGGTTCCCTGAAGAGCGCCGAGCCAGCGCTCCGGTTCCTCGGCTGCCGCGCTCCCTAATGCGCTGCGCGCGCAGTCCCTCAAAATGGCCGCCGCACGTCACGTAGCAACGTGACGTGCATAGACTAGAGCGCGCCACTACATATCTCCCCTTTTTCCAAACAGTTCAGAAGTCACTTACAGTTCAATTGTCCATTTCAAAATCTTGGAACCTTGCTGGTCTCACCACAGGTCTTCCACTCCTGGTTACCTGGGTGTGGCCTCCCTGGGACCTTTGACTTGGTACCTCATCGCTTCTTTCCTCTCTCTGTTCCGCCATGTTCTCCTCTACGCTCCCTCTACCCTCTCTGGGTTCGTCTCCACCACTTCCTTCTCCACGTTGCTCGCCGGTTCCTTGCTCTTCTTCTGCATTCGGCTCTTCTCCATCGTCCCACTCAGCTCCATGTCGATTCCATTGTACAACTTTGTTACATCTGGCCATGCGGTCTTGGGACCACACGTTGCCGTCGCTCAGCAAGGCCGCACGATCATACACCTCCTTTACTTGCATGGGCCTGCTGTATTTACTGTCTCCCTTCTTCTGTAGTGTTGCCAACTTTACTCTTACCCACTCATCCTTTTCCAACTTTGTCCCCTTTACATTTCTCCGTTTGTTGTAGTGGTTGGTGTATATCGATTGTGCCTTTTCTAGGTTAGCCCGTACCACTGCCGGGGACCATTCACTGGTGATTACTTTCTCCTTCCAAATCCGATTGTCATGGGTGAAAGGTTCTCGTCCTCTCAGTATCTGAAATGGACTGTATCCTGTTCCAGTTGGTGTGATCCTGTAAGCCCATACCATGTTCTCTATGGCCCTTTCCCAATCCTTATTACAGGAAATCGCTGCTTGTACGGCACCCATCACCACTCGGTTAAACCTTTCCACCAAGCCGTTCCCTGCGGGATGGTAGATTGCTGTGTGTTTAATGGCTATGCCGTTCCTTTGCATGAAGTTGTTCCACCTTTCTGACGTGAACTGGGGGCCATTATCGCTCAAGATGGATTTGGGTATGCCCTCCCTCACGAAGGTGTCTGACAGAAACTTCAGGATGTTCTCCGTATCCATGGTCTCCTCCACTTTCAACTCAGGCCATTTAGAGTATCTATCTATGAGGACACAAACATACTTCTGCGTGCCCTGGCTATCCAGGATGGGTCCTAATATGTCTATAGACAATTCCTCCCACGGGTTCTGTGGGGTCTCGAACTGTCCCAGCGCGGGGCGCAGGGGCTTGAGTGATTTGTCCGCTCCCTGGCACTGTGGGCACTCTCTGACATGCCTCTCCGCTCTTATGTCCATGCCTGGCCACCAGTAATTTTGTTTGGCTCTTAACTTCAATTTCCCAATGCCTAGATGGCCCTCATGTAGTATGTCCAGTAACTGGGTTGCGAGTGTCCTGGGGGGGATTACCTTGTCCCCTCTGTATGTGAACACTCCTCTATCCCCCACTGATAATTCTTCTCTGACTTCATAATAGGGTTTGACATCTTCACTCACGTGCCTCTTTTCTGGCCATCCCGTTACAATGTACTTCTTCACTTCCTCCAACACTCTGTCTGCCTTATATCCTTCAACCCATTCATTATAGTCGATGACTTTGCCTTGATCCCCCACCAAAGCCACCAGCTCTGTGCGGTCCGTGGGGTCTTCTTCTCCAGGCTCCATTGCTGCTGCCCTGC
Organism: Lissotriton helveticus; assembly: GCF_964261635.1. NCBI lineage: Eukaryota > Metazoa > Chordata > Amphibia > Caudata > Salamandridae > Lissotriton > Lissotriton helveticus. The sequence goes on along the minus strand of NC_136068.1, from coordinate 633,968,124 downwards.
TCAGGTAGTCTGCCACTCGATTTCGGTTCCCTGGGAGGTACTCTACGTCGTACCTGAATTCGAGTAGTTTTAGGGACATCTTCGAAATCCTGGGCGTGGCCATGGCATGCCCACTCGATGTTAACACTTTTACTAATGGCTTATGATCTGTTCTGAGCAGGAATCTGGTGCCCCATAGGAACTGCCTAAATCTCGCTGTAGCCCACACTACCGCCAGCATCTCCTTTTCGATGACGCTGTACTTGCTTTCGGTGGCCGTCAATGCCCTAGATGCAAAACTAATCGTCTCCATCTGACCTTGTCCTCGTTCTTGCATGAGCACAGCTCCCAAGCCTTTGTCGCTGGCATCAGTGGTGAGGACCGTGGCACCTTGTGGGTCATATCCTTTCAGTGGCACTGCTCCCGTGACGTTTCTCTTAATGGTATCAAACTCCTGTTGTGCCTCTGGTGTCCATTCAAAAGTGGTGTTTTCTCTAGTCAGCATCCTCATATTGTGCGTTTTGAAGGCAAAGTGAACCACAAACTTACTGTAATACTCCGCCATACCCAAAAACGACCTGACTTCCTCCTTGTTGGTGGGGGGCGGAGCTTCAGCAATTGCCTTTACGTTGTCTGCTTTGGGTGTAATACCATGCACCCCTATCTCGTGACCTAGGTAAGTCACCGATTCTAGTCCCAAGCGGCATTTAGTCCATTCTGCCGTGAGGCCTTTGCTTTCCAGGGTCTTCAACACTTTCCCTAGTTTCTGGTCGTGGTCCATCCTGTCTCGCCCCATTATCAGAATGTCATCTTGGAAATACTGGATGCCAGTTAAGTCCTTAAACAGTTGGTGCATTAACCTTTGGAATACCGCAGCCGCCGAGGCCAGTCCGAACGGCATGCGGCGGAACTGGTAGCACCCGAATGGGGTTATGAAAGACGTGAGTTTCCTGCTGTCTGGGTGCAATACTACCTGGTGGTACGCGGAGGTCAAATCGATGGTGGAGTACCATTTGACTCCTCTGGTCTTTGCTAGCATCTCGTCGATCCTTGGGAGGGGAAATTTCTCAACGACAATGTTCTTATTTAACTCTCTCAGGTCGACGCAGAGCCTGACCTTTCCATTTGGCTTCATGACTACCACCAAGGGTGCGAGCCACTCTGCGCAGGTAATAGGCTCAATTATTCCCTTGCTCTCCAATTCTTGAAGCTCCTTCTGGACCGCCTCTCTTACCGCTATGGGTATATTCCTCACCTTGTGGGCAACTGGAACAGCGTCTTCCTTGAGTATGATCTTATGTTGAAACTTTTCCAGCTTTCCTACTGTGCCTCCGAACACTCTTGGGTATTCCTCTTTCCATCTTTCGAGATTGGGCCAGGTTTCTGGTTCTGTGAGCAAAATCTGTTCTTTGCCTCCCGGGTCTAATTTGATTCCCAGGTCGCCCTGGTCCAGCCACCCTAAAACGGACGGTCCTCTCTCTGAGATGTACAACTTGCATTCCGCCGATCTGCCTCTGAACTCAAACTTCAAGAGTCTATATCCTACCATTGGGATACGATCGCCATTATATGTGACTGGTCGGATGTCCAATCTCTCCAGCTCCGGTCCGATCTTTGGTCTGAATGTTTTCTCCCACACTGCTCTTGGTATTATCGTGAAAGGAGAACCTGTGTCTGCCACTACGCTGATGGTTACTCCTCCCATCTTCATTTCCAACACGGGTTTAGTCGTCCTTCTCCCTTCTATGCTCATGACCTGGTCGTATATGCATAACACGGTGACGACTTCTTCTTCTCCCGTCTCTTCCTGGTTTTCTCCATCCTGGTCTATGTGTTTCACCACGCCCTTGGACATTTTCTTCCGGCACACCTTCTCGTAGTGGCCGATGATGCCACAGTGCAGACACTTGGCCCTGAACGCAGGGCATCTTCTGTCGTGTGCCTCATGGGACCAGCTTCCGCACCTGTAGCACGTTTTCTTGTTGCCACTTCCTTCCAGTTTCTTTTGCGATCCGGAGTTGCCCTGCCATTTGTTGGAACCCTTCCATGTAGCGCCTCTGTAACTCTGATCCTTGCGGGGTTCCTCTTCCTGTATCCTGTTCACGATGGCGGCAGTTGGCGGCTCTTTCTTGGTTGCGTCAGCGCACCTCCGTGCTAGTTCAGCCCTCTTGACAATGACCATTACGTCCTTGAGTGTGGTATCCCCACTTGCCCATAGCTTGTCCTGGACATTCGTGCTGGTCGTGTGCATAACTATTTGGTCTTTGATAAACTCTTCCTCCCACAGGGCATACCTGCACGTGGCCGCCAGTTTCTTCAGGGCCGCTACATATTCCTCTATCGACTCCCCGGCGCGTTGTTTCCTCTGCTGGAAGTTGAATCTATCAACTGATACACATACCGTGGGCCGATAGTGTTCATTCAAATCGTCGATCGCATGGGCATATACATCGTCGTCCGAGTCATCTCTCGGTTTGGGTACCAGGCTTTTGTATATTCTAAGTCCCTCTGGCCCTAGGTTTAGTAATAAGATCCGTTTTTTTCTGTTGGGTTTGAAGGACTCTTCATTTTCGTCCTCTAGGACCTCTATGAAGTTGTTTATGTAGTCGCGCCAGTCCTCCCACTTCATCAGTGGTTCTCCTGGCTTCGGGAGGAACTGGACCGGTGCTATGGCATATCCCGCAGGGGCGCTCATTTTCTCTTCCTTGGTCGTCGTCGTTCTGTTTCCTTTCCCTGTGGGGCTCCCTGGGGTGTTATCCGTCTCCTCTTCCTTGGTCTGTACTGGGGGGCCTTCAGCGTCAGCCCCCTCCCCCTCCTTAATGGTAGCCAGGTCTGGCTCCTCCGTGGATACGTGGGCCGACTGCGACGCGCTGCCTGGCTGCTATGGGGTCACTCTGCTCTTGTCTGTATGTGTGCCCAGCGATGGCCCTGCCGCGCTCTTCAGGGTACAGTACCTCCTGTGGTGACCACAGTCCTGGTGGTTCTCCAGGGACACTGCACTGGTTTGCTGTTCAGCTGTCCGGTCCCCTTCTCCGTTGGTGACACAGGTTGCCTGGGGTTCCGCTGGTTCCACGTGCTTGCGTGGATGTGGGTCTGCTGTGACCCCCTTGCCACGTGGTGGGTGTGATGCCCTTCGTCGTTTTTTCCTTTTTTTTTTCTTTATTTGAAGGTTTTGGTCGAATCCCGACCTCGTCGCCACTGTTATGATGCTCTATGTAAATAAACCGCTGACCCAGTGTGGCTTGTTAACAGCTATTTATTTGTATTATAATGGTTCCCTGAAGAGCGCCGAGCCAGCGCTCCGGTTCCTCGGCTGCCGCGCTCCCTAATGCGCTGCGCGCGCAGTCCCTCAAAATGGCCGCCGCACGTCACGTAGCAACGTGACGTGCATAGACTAGAGCGCGCCACTACATACAGCTATCTCATCCTGGGTGGCTGCTGCATCGGTAGCCCCCATAGACAACAGATCGGTGTACTGGGTCTTGCCCTTTGGGTGCCTGGGGCTGCAGGGGAGTAGCTCTTCTACTCCAAGGGAGTTTCTTTGGCAATTAGCGAAACACTTACAGCCCTACAGCTTCCTTGGATTCTGCACAGCAGCAGGATGAGTTATTTTCTCCACGAGGGTCAGGTGCAGCAGGCAGGCTAGCAGGGTTGATGCCAAGTCAGTCATGCTCCTCAGTTCTCTGGTCAGCAGTCTTCTTTCTCAACTCCTTCTTTTGTGTCTGTTGAAATCCTGGTATCCGGGGGTCCCTTAAATACTCAATTTAGGTGTGTTAAGGGGAGTGAACGGTAATAGCCAATAGGCTACTTACCCCTGGGGTCACTACGACCCCTATAGATGGCCACTTCCTTTGGGGAATGGGCATCACCCTGTCCTAGAGTTCTTAATTCCACCACACACTAGATGGTGGAATTTCTAAATTCGTGTTCACTTCAGGCTTGTTCACCCTAGAGGTGTGTCCAGCCTGGCAATGCAACAAGCCTCCTGCCTAGCTAATGTTTCTGCCTGTCCTGGTGTCTGGTTGCCCCGATAAGGAATAACATCTCTCCTTTCTGGGGAAGCCGTGGGCTGCATAACAAATGTGGCAGACACATTTGAAGCCGTCTGCCTTGATATACTGATTTACAAGCCTTCCTGGAGGAGGAGGTAATAACACCTCTCTCTCCAGAGCAGGCATTGCTTCTGTCCTCTGAGAGCAGAGCTCTCACCTCCTAGGGGGCCAGAAACTCGTCTGTGGTGGCAGGCTAGACTGGACCAGCCAGCCTGCACACCAGAAGAAAAGTAGGGTCATGTGGTACCTCTAAAGTAACCTCTGGGAGCACGTATTAATAATTAATAAATCCATCACTGGAATCAGTGTGGGTTTAATAATATGAGGCTTTTGATACCAAACACCATAGGATTCAGTGAAGCCATTATATAGCTGGAAAATTCGTTTTGACCAGTGCCCAACACATACCTTAAGATGGCTTTCCTATCCACTTGTATTGTCAGTAATTGAACTGGCCAACACAGGAGCACAGGAGCATGTCTGCTCAGGCAGAAATGTCCTTACATGTAATATAATGCTTTTGGGCTATAAAGCCTGCTATAGGGGTGACTTACCAATATTATATGCAGTGTTAGGGGACATGGCACACAAGTGTGTGCCATGGCATGTTATCACTTCTTAGAGCACCTTGTCACGCAGCTTGTAGTGGCAGTCTGTACGAGTTTGGTGCTGGGTCCCTTGAGGTGTCACAAGATACGCTGCAGCTCTTAGGGACCCTCTTTAGTACCTATGCCCTAAGTACTAGAGGTACCACTTACTAGGGGCTTACAGAGGTGCTAAAGGCCTGGTCACTTGGGGATCAAGTGACCAGTTGTCTTGCTTTGGGAAAAGAACACTGGCACTGGGACCTGGTTAGCAGGATCCCAGGTCATTTCAGTCACAGTTGCATGAAATAACAGGCAAAAAGTGGGGGGACTACTGCAACAAAAACCCAGTTTTCTACAAAGTCATTCTCTTGAAAATATCTTTTGAAAGATCTTGATGACCCCTGCCGTGCCGGGATCTGGCATAAATTGTACTTCCCACCATTTGCTGTAGTAATCTGCAACAACTACCACAAATGTGTATTTCCCAGGTAACACGTGGAAAGATCCAATAAAATGCACTGCCAGATTAATCCATGATCTATCAGGCAATTCAACTGGCTGACAGCGAGGGGAATACTTTTTCGTAACAATTTCACTGGTCGAGCACACCACGCGCACTTTGACTACTTCTGATATCTGAACATCCATAGATGCCCACCAAAAGGCACTACAAATTCCCCCTTTAAAAAACAGTTTGAACTATATGACCTATTGCAATAATCTGTGATCTCAGACCCTCTGGTGGGATGAATGTATCCCCCCGCATCACTATGTTGTTTTTCTCCATATGATATTTAGAAAAATCGTTGCACATCATATCGAAGAGTTTTCTCTTTTGGCCATCCCTTGACCATATATTCAGCAATATACTCAAAACTCAATCCTTCTCCCATTCTGCACACTATTCTTCTGTAGAAAACATTCCTGACAAACAAGCATCACCCCCAGCTATCACACACTCTTCATCCTCATCTGCACCACAAACATCACTGACCTCCGCAGACTTAGGGGATCTCGAAAGAAAATCAGCTCTAACATTTTTACATTTTACAGGTATATGTTCCACTTTGAAATTATATTAGAACACTTTAGAACACACAAACTGGAAGGTAGTGCTTGGTGTGTGATCCTTTAGGGACATTCCCATTAAGAATATAAACAAGAGGCTTTTGATCCGTCAGTAACTAAAAAGATCTGCCCCACAGAAAACGTATTAATCTTTCACTCTCCCAACAACATGCGAGTAGCTCTCAATCATTGAATAATTATTTTCACTGGGACGGAGAGCTCAGGAAGCAAAACCTATAGTACATTCTTGACCTTGACAAATTTGAGTAATCATTCCCCACAAACCGCACAGACACGCATCTACCGATACAATGCACTTTTTATTGGCATCAAATGGAGATAGAACTTTGCAAGAAGTAAACTCCTTCTTTATTTGGAACAAATTCTTCTTCACACTATGAATCCCATAAGGTATTTTTTTCTTTTTCCTAATAGAGACCTCACCTTTTTTTTTTTTACTGGAACATTCGGTACAAACTTGGAATGAAATTCACAAACCTCCAGGAATGATGACACTTGATCTTCATTAGTAGGACTAGGAGCTTGGACATTTGCTGGGCATGGTTCCAACCCTCCTGAGAAATCACATGCCCCAAATATTTAATGGAACTCTTTGCAAACACACACTTCTGTTTGTTAGCCACAATCCCTGCTTCCTGCAATCTATGTAAAACTATATTCAAGGTTTTATCATGTTCCATTTTCTTTTACATGAGACCAGAATGTCATTCTGAAATGCTACAGTACCTGCAACAACCTCTAACAGTCTTTCCATTATGTACTGAAATACAGAGGCAGCCGATGCTAATCCAAAAGTCATTCTCTTGAATTGAAATGAGCCCACAGGAGAAAAAAAAGCAGTAAGATGTCTACATGCAGGAGCGAATTCAACTTGATGTTGCACTGAAGCAAAATCTATTTTGGATTTTATTTTGCCGTAGCAAATGTAGTAGAATATCATCTATCCTCGGTAAGGGATGCAAGTCCACCCATATCTTCAATAACCTTGATTTTGTATCTAAATCCTTTGATATGAGCCAATGTATCTGAAAAGGTTTTTGTAAGCATCCGCCCAAATCTTCGATTCACATTGATTCTCATCTCCAACAAGTGTCACATGTTCTTTGGTCCCTGATCTTAACAAGAAACGACCTTAACAACGCGGTGAAAACACCGCAATACATTCACATCGCTGCTTTTACAATGCAAGTCGTTACCACGACTTGCACTGGAAGGTGCTCTAGACTAAGGAATAGTGTGATATCCTATTCCAACACCTTCCCTACTGTACGTAGGCTGGAGTTGGAATAGTAAATCATACTATTCCTAAGTCCAGCACCCTACGACTTGCGTTGTAAAATCAGCGGTGTAATGTATCGCGATCAAAATGATCGCGTGGTAACATCATACATCCGGTCTTAACATCATGCCAAAGTGATGGTACCAACCCAAAATATTCAGACCTTTCTTGGCAACATAAATTTTTTCCTTGAATATAACAAATCTTAAATTTCATATTGGTGATAAAATGTTTCTATAACTCAATTTTCCTTCCCTCATATGAAACAGGACTTCTGTCAGGATTTTCAAATTGCTTGTCAATCCACTTTTCTTCAAACAGCTCTTCAGTGATCATAGTCATTCTATCCCCAGAATCAACTAACAAATTCAGGTTTTTACCATCTACTGAAATAATAGTGTATGGATCCACACATTTTTCAGAATCTTCGTTAACCACTCAAACTAGTTCTTTCATGACATTCACTGAACTTTCCTTGCCTTCATGGTCTTTTCCATGTTGGATCACACTATTTACCTTTACCTGCTCTGGCAGACTTTGGTGAAATGCCCTGGTTTCCCACAAATACAACGTGTAGTGGATTTGGCAGGCCAAGCATGTCTGTTAGGCATATATGAAGGCAAACCATAACGAAAACAGTTATTCCTTTGGTTAAAAAACTACCTGTCGCCTTCATTTTAAGCAAAGCTGGGGTTTAGTTGGTCTTGAATGCATCATTCTGTTTTTCACCATCATCTTTAACTGCTCCCACTGCTAATTTATCATTTATAACTAGCTCTTTAGATGAAGCCTTAGATATTGCAACACATTTCACAATACTTATGGTTTCTTGTAAAGCAACTTCTCTTGAACTTTCTTTTCTCTACACTGTACCACAATTTGATCTCTTATTAACTGAGATGTGAATTCCCCAAATTCCCAGTTTTCAGCTAATATGCACAAAGCTGACGCACAAGTATCAATATGTTCATCCATTTGCTGATCCCTAGTAAAAATGTATGTCTCAAACCAACCAAACTTGGTTGTTCATCAAACTGTGTTTCCAGTCTGCACATGGCGTCCTGAAATTCATCCACCTCTTCCTCCCCTTTTGTTACCTCTAAAGGTGGCAAATGTTCAAGAACTGCTTGCCCTTCAAACTGCAAATTATGGACCAAAACTTTATTTTTTATTTATTTAAAAAGGTTTTATACAGTGCGAACATGACCACAAGGGGTATGAGAGTGCTTTACAATTTTGCAATCATGAAAGGGTATGAGGAGGAAAAAAGCAGATCAACAAAACAACATACCAGCTTAACAGTCTCATTGACCCAGCGAGTCCTGGGGAGCATTGAAAGCTAGAGTACTAAGGCAAACGTTTCTTCATCCATATCATTTTAACTTCCTTGAAAAAGGCAATAGAGGGATTCAGTCTATATCGCGAACATGACCACAGGGGGTATAAGAGCACTTTACAGTATATCAGTTGCTAAAGGAATAAGAGGAGGTAACAGAAAACCAAAAGATCAACAAACAATCTTCACAGTCCCATGGCAACTAGCATGTCCTCGAGAGCCTTGGAAGCTCAGGTTCTAAGGCAAAAATGTCTTCATCAATATTGCATTAACTTCCTTTTTAAAAAAGGCGATTGAGGGATTCAGCCTGACTTCGGGCAGGGAGTTCCATATCCTCGGAGTGATACCTGAGAATGCTCGGTTGAAAGTTTTCTTTTTATGGAATTTCTGTGGTTTGAGCAGTAATGTGCTGTCACTTCTTGAGGATCTAGGGCCCCCAGAGAGCTCTAGTATTTAAGCGAGGCAATTTTTAGTTGTATCCTTGCTTCATATGGGAGCCAATATGGGATATCAGCTCCGGCGTGATGTGAGTTTCTTTTAGAGTCTGTTATGATCCTTGCACCAGAGTTGAGGGCAGCCCTGAGGGGAACTGTCTTCGTTCTAGGAAGGCTGCAGAGGGTTGCGCTTCCATAATTCAGCTTAGAGCTCACTAGGGCTTGCACTACAACGTTTAAGTCAAATGAAAGAAGGAAAGGTTTTATTTTCCTTAAGATGCTGAGTTTGAAGTTCGCTCCTTTAGTGAGTCCACTAATATGCTTCTGCATGTTCAGACTCTTATCTAGCATTATTCCCAATGAGCGTGTGGAATCAATGATGTATGGCATCAATTAAGAGCTGTTAGTCGATTCAGTCATTTCTCGATGACTGGTGACTGTGTGGGTGGGGCGATTAAGAGGAATTCCATTTTATGAGCGTTTAGTTTCAGGTGGTTACGTGTCAGCCAGCTTTGTGTTTTCTAAAAGACTGAGTTGAGGGACCTGATGTCTTCAGGAGAGAAGGCCTTCAGGTACAGCTGGGTATCATCGGCATATATGTGACTGCTGGATAATTTCAGAATTTCTGTTAAAGGCTCCATGAACAAGTTGAAGAGAGTGGGTAAAAGTGCAGACCCCTGTGGAACCCCCAAAGTGACCGGTGAAAGATGAGACAAGACTGGTTCACCTTGAAGCTTTGGGTTCTATTGTGGAGAAATGAGAACCAGTTTAGTACTGGCCCTGAGAGCCCCATCCTGTGCTCCAAGAGGTCGATTAGGTTGTCGTGCTTAACAGTATCAAAAGCTGACGATAAGTCGAGGAGGATGAAAGGCAGGATTCATTCTGATCAAGCATTCTTAGCGCATCATCTACAATGTGAGAGAGAGCAGATTCCGTGCTATGACCCTGACGGGAACCGGACTGAAATTGGTCTAGAAGTCGGAATTGATCAATGTGGTTAGAAAGCTGGACGTGAACCCATTTCTCAAGTAGCTTTGCCGGCGTGGGGAGGTTAGAAATTGGGTGGAAACTGCATAGGTCAGAGGGATCTGCGGATGTATTTTTAAAATAGGGGTGACCAGCAGAGACTTTAGGGAGTCCAGAATAGCACCTTGCAGTAGTGAGGCATTGACAATCTTAGTCCAAAGTGGGGGTATAGAGGCTCTGATCTCAGTGAAGAAGTTCAATGGCAAGGGGTCGTTGAAGTGGTTGGATGGTTTCAGAGTAGCCAGAGTTTTGCGTATAGTGCTTTCATCTGAAATTTTGAATATGCTACAGGGTGCGTTGTTTTAGGGGGCAAAAATGAATCTTTTACATTCAATACTGAATCTGTTCAACCCAACCACACTCAAATACTTAATGAATGCTCTGAACCATGTCTTCAATTACACCAGTGGATCTCCTGGGAGCTGTAAAAAAGATAGGGTGGATGAACACTGCATGCTGTCCATCAAATAAATATAATGCTAAACTAAAGTTGTGTATACTTATTGGTCTCCTCTTTTTCAAGACGATCACTCAACTTGGATGAAATACATTGAAGAACTATTCCAATTCAATTTCGCTCCACCACAGACTGTGTAGTCAGTAAGACAAGGAATACCACCAATTTCATGTCAATGTTAGAAGAAAACAGCTGAAAAAACCTTTCCAAAGAAAACATTCAGAGAAATACTGGACCAAGTCGTTATTCTCCCAATGGGTATGAGATGGACAGGAGGGCTGTGTGACTAAAAATGCCATAATCCTTCCACGCTCACAAAATTAACACTTAACTGGATAAAATTCACCAAATACACTGGCGTAAAGAGTGACCAGTGAAGACTCTCACCTTTTTCCAAATCATAAAGTCTTCGACCTAACTGTGCATATACCAGCTTGTCCCATTTCAAAATAGAGTTGTGTTCCTCCTCTCGGACATAAATGAGCAGATGCCAGCGTTTACCAATTCAAAATGGTGTTGCGTCACTCCTTTCCATAGTGGAATTACACTTCCCAAACCAACATAGCACTGAAATACCTCAAGATAGCTAAAATTTTCCCAACAAGATGGCGCTGAGTATGACAGAATTGGAGACGTCAGCATTCAGTCACATCGTTCCTTACCGTAACTGAGACACACCTGCTGCATCACGTTGATGAAAAATGTATATCGATCCAGCAGATATCTGCTAATTCCATGGAGTGATTACTTAAACAGATATAAGCCAACTCTGCTTAGCAAATCCTATGACTCAGAAGGAAACATCGTGATATTCGACCACCAGATTGATGTCATAGATGCTGCCAGCATATGTAGAAAGGTTTTCCATAATGTGGGTAAGGCTGCAGTGAAACTTATCGCCAAATATGTAGTGATCACTTTATACACAGGTAGGTGTCGGGAACATCCTTTATTCACTACAACCTCACAGCTCCACAGGAGTCTAACTGAAATGGAACCCCTGTAGAACTTGAAGGGCAATATACTAATAGAACCCTACAAATGTCAGTACATGCATAATGAATCCCACACACTCTTTACTCATTGGTCTGCTGTTGTGCCATTCACATTTTCTTCTGCCCACTACCGCCCACTTCAACCATAAGCTAAACTTCACCATGAGTGATGGGATTCTACCATTTTACAAGGAGCATAATCCAGACACAAAGTAGTTGCCTTCAATGCCAGGGAGTAGTGGAAATGTGTGCATTTTGACACCCAAAAATATTTTTTTGCTTTTAGACAAACGTTTTTGTTTAGATTGCACTGGACACAGCAAGCGTTGGCTGCTGCAGGGGGTCCAGCACCCCAGGTTTTGGTACGATGCAGCTCCAGTCGATCCTGGCATCCCAGCATCTTGGTGGGAGGATGGGTCTGATCCGTGGGAGTACAGTGTTATGATGCTCTATGTAAATAAACCGCTGACCCAGTGTGGCTTGTTAACAGCTATTTATTTGTATTATAATGGTTCCCTGAAGAGCGCCGAGCCAGCGCTCCGGTTCCTCGGCTGCCGCGCTCCCTAATGCGCTGCGCGCGCAGTCCCTCAAAATGGCCGCCGCACGTCACGTAGCAACGTGACGTGCATAGACTAGAGCGCGCCACTACATATCTCCCCTTTTTCCAAACAGTTCAGAAGTCACTTACAGTTCAATTGTCCATTTCAAAATCTTGGAACCTTGCTGGTCTCACCACAGGTCTTCCACTCCTGGTTACCTGGGTGTGGCCTCCCTGGGACCTTTGACTTGGTACCTCATCGCTTCTTTCCTCTCTCTGTTCCGCCATGTTCTCCTCTACGCTCCCTCTACCCTCTCTGGGTTCGTCTCCACCACTTCCTTCTCCACGTTGCTCGCCGGTTCCTTGCTCTTCTTCTGCATTCGGCTCTTCTCCATCGTCCCACTCAGCTCCATGTCGATTCCATTGTACAACTTTGTTACATCTGGCCATGCGGTCTTGGGACCACACGTTGCCGTCGCTCAGCAAGGCCGCACGATCATACACCTCCTTTACTTGCATGGGCCTGCTGTATTTACTGTCTCCCTTCTTCTGTAGTGTTGCCAACTTTACTCTTACCCACTCATCCTTTTCCAACTTTGTCCCCTTTACATTTCTCCGTTTGTTGTAGTGGTTGGTGTATATCGATTGTGCCTTTTCTAGGTTAGCCCGTACCACTGCCGGGGACCATTCACTGGTGATTACTTTCTCCTTCCAAATCCGATTGTCATGGGTGAAAGGTTCTCGTCCTCTCAGTATCTGAAATGGACTGTATCCTGTTCCAGTTGGTGTGATCCTGTAAGCCCATACCATGTTCTCTATGGCCCTTTCCCAATCCTTATTACAGGAAATCGCTGCTTGTACGGCACCCATCACCACTCGGTTAAACCTTTCCACCAAGCCGTTCCCTGCGGGATGGTAGATTGCTGTGTGTTTAATGGCTATGCCGTTCCTTTGCATGAAGTTGTTCCACCTTTCTGACGTGAACTGGGGGCCATTATCGCTCAAGATGGATTTGGGTATGCCCTCCCTCACGAAGGTGTCTGACAGAAACTTCAGGATGTTCTCCGTATCCATGGTCTCCTCCACTTTCAACTCAGGCCATTTAGAGTATCTATCTATGAGGACACAAACATACTTCTGCGTGCCCTGGCTATCCAGGATGGGTCCTAATATGTCTATAGACAATTCCTCCCACGGGTTCTGTGGGGTCTCGAACTGTCCCAGCGCGGGGCGCAGGGGCTTGAGTGATTTGTCCGCTCCCTGGCACTGTGGGCACTCTCTGACATGCCTCTCCGCTCTTATGTCCATGCCTGGCCACCAGTAATTTTGTTTGGCTCTTAACTTCAATTTCCCAATGCCTAGATGGCCCTCATGTAGTATGTCCAGTAACTGGGTTGCGAGTGTCCTGGGGGGGATTACCTTGTCCCCTCTGTATGTGAACACTCCTCTATCCCCCACTGATAATTCTTCTCTGACTTCATAATAGGGTTTGACATCTTCACTCACGTGCCTCTTTTCTGGCCATCCCGTTACAATGTACTTCTTCACTTCCTCCAACACTCTGTCTGCCTTATATCCTTCAACCCATTCATTATAGTCGATGACTTTGCCTTGATCCCCCACCAAAGCCACCAGCTCTGTGCGGTCCGTGGGGTCTTCTTCTCCAGGCTCCATTGCTGCTGCCCTGCTCAGGTAGTCTGCCACTCGATTTCGGTTCCCTGGGAGGTACTCTACGTCGTACCTGAATTCGAGTAGTTTTAGGGACATCTTCGAAATCCTGGGCGTGGCCATGGCATGCCCACTCGATGTTAACACTTTTACTAATGGCTTATGATCTGTTCTGAGCAGGAATCTGGTGCCCCATAGGAACTGCCTAAATCTCGCTGTAGCCCACACTACCGCCAGCATCTCCTTTTCGATGACGCTGTACTTGCTTTCGGTGGCCGTCAATGCCCTAGATGCAAAACTAATCGTCTCCATCTGACCTTGTCCTCGTTCTTGCATGAGCACAGCTCCCAAGCCTTTGTCGCTGGCATCAGTGGTGAGGACCGTGGCACCTTGTGGGTCATATCCTTTCAGTGGCACTGCTCCCGTGACGTTTCTCTTAATGGTATCAAACTCCTGTTGTGCCTCTGGTGTCCATTCAAAAGTGGTGTTTTCTCTAGTCAGCATCCTCATATTGTGCGTTTTGGAGGCAAAGTGAACCACAAACTTACTGTAATACTCCGCCATACCCAAAAACGACCTGACTTCCTCCTTGTTGGTGGGGGGCGGAGCTTCAGCAATTGCCTTTACGTTGTCTGCTTTGGGTGTAATACCATGCACCCCTATCTCGTGACCTAGGTAAGTCACCGATTCTAGTCCCAAGCGGCATTTAGTCCATTCTGCCGTGAGGCCTTTGCTTTCCAGGGTCTTCAACACTTTCCCTAGTTTCTGGTCGTGGTCCATCCTGTCTCGCCCCATTATCAGAATGTCATCTTGGAAATACTGGATGCCAGTTAAGTCCTTAAACAGTTGGTGCATTAACCTTTGGAATACCGCAGCCGCCGAGGCCAGTCCGAACGGCATGCGGCGGAACTGGTAGCACCCGAATGGGGTTATGAAAGACGTGAGTTTCCTGCTGTCTGGGTGCAATACTACCTGGTGGTACGCGGAGGTCAAATCGATGGTGGAGTACCATTTGACTCCTCTGGTCTTTGCTAGCATCTCGTCGATCCTTGGGAGGGGAAATTTCTCAACGACAATGTTCTTATTTAACTCTCTCAGGTCGACGCAGAGCCTGACCTTTCCATTTGGCTTCATGACTACCACCAAGGGTGCGAGCCACTCTGCGCAGGTAATAGGCTCAATTATTCCCTTGCTCTCCAATTCTTGAAGCTCCTTCTGGACCGCCTCTCTTACCGCTATGGGTATATTCCTCACCTTGTGGGCAACTGGAACAGCGTCTTCCTTGAGTATGATCTTATGTTGAAACTTTTCCAGCTTTCCTACTGTGCCTCCGAACACTCTTGGGTATTCCTCTTTCCATCTTTCGAGATTGGGCCAGGTTTCTGGTTCTGTGAGCAAAATCTGTTCTTTGCCTCCCGGGTCTAATTTGATTCCCAGGTCGCCCTGGTCCAGCCACCCTAAAACGGACGGTCCTCTCTCTGAGATGTACAACTTGCATTCCGCCGATCTGCCTCTGAACTCAAACTTCAAGAGTCTATATCCTACCATTGGGATACGATCGCCATTATATGTGACTGGTCGGATGTCCAATCTCTCCAGCTCCGGTCCGATCTTTGGTCTGAATGTTTTCTCCCACACTGCTCTTGGTATTATCGTGAAAGGAGAACCTGTGTCTGCCACTACGCTGATGGTTACTCCTCCCATCTTCATTTCCAACACGGGTTTAGTCGTCCTTCTCCCTTCTATGCTCATGACCTGGTCGTATATGCATAACACGGTGACGACTTCTTCTTCTCCCGTCTCTTCCTGGTTTTCTCCATCCTGGTCTATGTGTTTCACCACGCCCTTGGACATTTTCTTCCGGCACACCTTCTCGTAGTGGCCGATGATGCCACAGTGCAGACACTTGGCCCTGAACGCAGGGCATCTTCTGTCGTGTGCCTCATGGGACCAGCTTCCGCACCTGTAGCACGTTTTCTTGTTGCCACTTCCTTCCAGTTTCTTTTGCGATCCGGAGTTGCCCTGCCATTTGTTGGAACCCTTCCATGTAGCGCCTCTGTAACTCTGATCCTTGCGGGGTTCCTCTTCCTGTATCCTGTTCACGATGGCGGCAGTTGGCGGCTCTTTCTTGGTTGCGTCAGCGCACCTCCGTGCTAGTTCAGCCCTCTTGACAATGACCATTACGTCCTTGAGTGTGGTATCCCCACTTGCCCATAGCTTGTCCTGGACATTCGTGCTGGTCGTGTGCATAACTATTTGGTCTTTGATAAACTCTTCCTCCCACAGGGCATACCTGCACGTGGCCGCCAGTTTCTTCAGGGCCGCTACATATTCCTCTATCGACTCCCCGGCGCGTTGTTTCCTCTGCTGGAAGTTGAATCTATCAACTGATACACATACCGTGGGCCGATAGTGTTCATTCAAATCATCGATCGCATGGGCATATACATCGTCGTCCGAGTCATCTCTCGGTTTGGGTACCAGGCTTTTGTATATTCTAAGTCCCTCTGGCCCTAGGTTTAGTAATAAGATCCGTTTTTTTCTGTTGGGTTTGAAGGACTCTTCATTTTCGTCCTCTAGGACCTCTATGAAGTTGTTTATGTAGTCGCGCCAGTCCTCCCACTTCATCAGTGGTTCTCCTGGCTTCGGGAGGAACTGGACCGGTGCTATGGCATATCCCGCAGGGGCGCTCATTTTCTCTTCCTTGGTCGTCGTCGTTCTGTTTCCTTTCCCTGTGGGGCTCCCTGGGGTGTTATCCGTCTCCTCTTCCTTGGTCTGTACTGGGGGGCCTTCAGCGTCAGCCCCCTCCCCCTCCTTAATGGTAGCCAGGTCTGGCTCCTCCGTGGATACGTGGGCCGACTGCGACGCGCTGCCTGGCTGCTATGGGGTCACTCTGCTCTTGTCTGTATGTGTGCCCAGCGATGGCCCTGCCGCGCTCTTCAGGGTACAGTACCTCCTGTGGTGACCACAGTCCTGGTGGTTCTCCAGGGACACTGCACTGGTTTGCTGTTCAGCTGTCCGGTCCCCTTCTCCGTTGGTGACACAGGTTGCCTGGGGTTCCGCTGGTTCCACGTGCTTGCGTGGATGTGGGTCTGCTGTGACCCCCTTGCCACGTGGTGGGTGTGATGCCCTTCGTCGTTTTTTCCTTTTTTTTTTCTTTATTTGAAGGTTTTGGTCGAATCCCGACCTCGTCGCCACTGTTATGATGCTCTATGTAAATAAACCGCTGACCCAGTGTGGCTTGTTAACAGCTATTTATTTGTATTATAATGGTTCCCTGAAGAGCGCCGAGCCAGCGCTCCGGTTCCTCGGCTGCCGCGCTCCCTAATGCGCTGCGCGCGCAGTCCCTCAAAATGGCCGCCGCACGTCACGTAGCAACGTGACGTGCATAGACTAGAGCGCGCCACTACATACAGCTATCTCATCCTGGGTGGCTGCTGCATCGGTAGCCCCCATAGACAACAGATCGGTGTACTGGGTCTTGCCCTTTGGGTGCCTGGGGCTGCAGGGGAGTAGCTCTTCTACTCCAAGGGAGTTTCTTTGGCAATTAGCGAAACACTTACAGCCCTACAGCTTCCTTGGATTCTGCACAGCAGCAGGATGAGTTATTTTCTCCACGAGGGTCAGGTGCAGCAGGCAGGCTAGCAGGGTTGATGCCAAGTCAGTCATGCTCCTCAGTTCTCTGGTCAGCAGTCTTCTTTCTCAACTCCTTCTTTTGTGTCTGTTGAAATCCTGGTATCCGGGGGTCCCTTAAATACTCAATTTAGGTGTGTTAAGGGGAGTGAACGGTAATAGCCAATAGGCTACTTACCCCTGGGGTCACTACGACCCCTATAGATGGCCACTTCCTTTGGGGAATGGGCATCACCCTGTCCTAGAGTTCTTAATTCCACCACACACTAGATGGTGGAATTTCTAAATTCGTGTTCACTTCAGGCTTGTTCACCCTAGAGGTGTGTCCAGCCTGGCAATGCAACAAGCCTCCTGCCTAGCTAATGTTTCTGCCTGTCCTGGTGTCTGGTTGCCCCGATAAGGAATAACATCTCTCCTTTCTGGGGAAGCCGTGGGCTGCATAACAAATGTGGCAGACACATTTGAAGCCGTCTGCCTTGATATACTGATTTACAAGCCTTCCTGGAGGAGGAGGTAATAACACCTCTCTCTCCAGAGCAGGCATTGCTTCTGTCCTCTGAGAGCAGAGCTCTCACCTCCTAGGGGGCCAGAAACTCGTCTGTGGTGGCAGGCTAGACTGGACCAGCCAGCCTGCACACCAGAAGAAAAGTAGGGTCATGTGGTACCTCTAAAGTAACCTCTGGGAGCACGTATTAATAATTAATAAATCCATCACTGGAATCAGTGTGGGTTTAATAATATGAGGCTTTTGATACCAAACACCATAGGATTCAGTGAAGCCATTATATAGCTGGAAAATTCGTTTTGACCAGTGCCCAACACATACCTTAAGATGGCTTTCCTATCCACTTGTATTGTCAGTAATTGAACTGGCCAACACAGGAGCACAGGAGCATGTCTGCTCAGGCAGAAATGTCCTTACATGTAATATAATGCTTTTGGGCTATAAAGCCTGCTATAGGGGTGACTTACCAATATTATATGCAGTGTTAGGGGACATGGCACACAAGTGTGTGCCATGGCATGTTATCACTTCTTAGAGCACCTTGTCACGCAGCTTGTAGTGGCAGTCTGTACGAGTTTGGTGCTGGGTCCCTTGAGGTGTCACAAGATACGCTGCAGCTCTTAGGGACCCTCTTTAGTACCTATGCCCTAAGTACTAGAGGTACCACTTACTAGGGGCTTACAGAGGTGCTAAAGGCCTGGTCACTTGGGGATCAAGTGACCAGTTGTCTTGCTTTGGGAAAAGAACACTGGCACTGGGACCTGGTTAGCAGGATCCCAGGTCATTTCAGTCACAGTTGCATGAAATAACAGGCAAAAAGTGGGGGGACTACTGCAACAAAAACCCAGTTTTCTACAAAGTCATTCTCTTGAAAATATCTTTTGAAAGATCTTGATGACCCCTGCCGTGCCGGGATCTGGCATAAATTGTACTTCCCACCATTTGCTGTAGTAATCTGCAACAACTACCACAAATGTGTATTTCCCAGGTAACACGTGGAAAGATCCAATAAAATGCACTGCCAGATTAATCCATGATCTATCAGGCAATTCAACTGGCTGACAGCGAGGGGAATACTTTTTCGTAACAATTTCACTGGTCGAGCACACCACGCGCACTTTGACTACTTCTGATATCTGAACATCCATAGATGCCCACCAAAAGGCACTACAAATTCCCCCTTTAAAAAACAGTTTGAACTATATGACCTATTGCAATAATCTGTGATCTCAGACCCTCTGGTGGGATGAATGTATCCCCCCGCATCACTATGTTGTTTTTCTCCATATGATATTTAGAAAAATCGTTGCACATCATATCGAAGAGTTTTCTCTTTTGGCCATCCCTTGACCATATATTCAGCAATATACTCAAAACTCAATCCTTCTCCCATTCTGCACACTATTCTTCTGTAGAAAACATTCCTGACAAACAAGCATCACCCCCAGCTATCACACACTCTTCATCCTCATCTGCACCACAAACATCACTGACCTCCGCAGACTTAGGGGATCTCGAAAGAAAATCAGCTCTAACATTTTTACATTTTACAGGTATATGTTCCACTTTGAAATTATATTAGAACACTTTAGAACACACAAACTGGAAGGTAGTGCTTGGTGTGTGATCCTTTAGGGACATTCCCATTAAGAATATAAACAAGAGGCTTTTGATCCGTCAGTAACTAAAAAGATCTGCCCCACAGAAAACGTATTAATCTTTCACTCTCCCAACAACATGCGAGTAGCTCTCAATCATTGAATAATTATTTTCACTGGGACGGAGAGCTCAGGAAGCAAAACCTATAGTACATTCTTGACCTTGACAAATTTGAGTAATCATTCCCCACAAACCGCACAGACACGCATCTACCGATACAATGCACTTTTTATTGGCATCAAATGGAGATAGAACTTTGCAAGAAGTAAACTCCTTCTTTATTTGGAACAAATTCTTCTTCACACTATGAATCCCATAAGGTATTTTTTTCTTTTTCCTAATAGAGACCTCACCTTTTTTTTTTTTACTGGAACATTCGGTACAAACTTGGAATGAAATTCACAAACCTCCAGGAATGATGACACTTGATCTTCATTAGTAGGACTAGGAGCTTGGACATTTGCTGGGCATGGTTCCAACCCTCCTGAGAAATCACATGCCCCAAATATTTAATGGAACTCTTTGCAAACACACACTTCTGTTTGTTAGCCACAATCCCTGCTTCCTGCAATCTATGTAAAACTATATTCAAGGTTTTATCATGTTCCATTTTCTTTTACATGAGACCAGAATGTCATTCTGAAATGCTACAGTACCTGCAACAACCTCTAACAGTCTTTCCATTATGTACTGAAATACAGAGGCAGCCGATGCTAATCCAAAAGTCATTCTCTTGAATTGAAATGAGCCCACAGGAGAAAAAAAAGCAGTAAGATGTCTACATGCAGGAGCGAATTCAACTTGATGTTGCACTGAAGCAAAATCTATTTTGGATTTTATTTTGCCGTAGCAAATGTAGTAGAATATCATCTATCCTCGGTAAGGGATGCAAGTCCACCCATATCTTCAATAACCTTGATTTTGTATCTAAATCCTTTGATATGAGCCAATGTATCTGAAAAGGTTTTTGTAAGCATCCGCCCAAATCTTCGATTCACATTGATTCTCATCTCCAACAAGTGTCACATGTTCTTTGGTCCCTGATCTTAACAAGAAACGACCTTAACAACGCGGTGAAAACACCGCAATACATTCACATCGCTGCTTTTACAATGCAAGTCGTTACCACGACTTGCACTGGAAGGTGCTCTAGACTAAGGAATAGTGTGATATCCTATTCCAACACCTTCCCTACTGTACGTAGGCTGGAGTTGGAATAGTAAATCATACTATTCCTAAGTCCAGCACCCTACGACTTGCGTTGTAAAATCAGCGGTGTAATGTATCGCGATCAAAATGATCGCGTGGTAACATCATACATCCGGTCTTAACATCATGCCAAAGTGATGGTACCAACCCAAAATATTCAGACCTTTCTTGGCAACATAAATTTTTTCCTTGAATATAACAAATCTTAAATTTCATATTGGTGATAAAATGTTTCTATAACTCAATTTTCCTTCCCTCATATGAAACAGGACTTCTGTCAGGATTTTCAAATTGCTTGTCAATCCACTTTTCTTCAAACAGCTCTTCAGTGATCATAGTCATTCTATCCCCAGAATCAACTAACAAATTCAGGTTTTTACCATCTACTGAAATAATAGTGTATGGATCCACACATTTTTCAGAATCTTCGTTAACCACTCAAACTAGTTCTTTCATGACATTCACTGAACTTTCCTTGCCTTCATGGTCTTTTCCATGTTGGATCACACTATTTACCTTTACCTGCTCTGGCAGACTTTGGTGAAATGCCCTGGTTTCCCACAAATACAACGTGTAGTGGATTTGGCAGGCCAAGCATGTCTGTTAGGCATATATGAAGGCAAACCATAACGAAAACAGTTATTCCTTTGGTTAAAAAACTACCTGTCGCCTTCATTTTAAGCAAAGCTGGGGTTTAGTTGGTCTTGAATGCATCATTCTGTTTTTCACCATCATCTTTAACTGCTCCCACTGCTAATTTATCATTTATAACTAGCTCTTTAGATGAAGCCTTAGATATTGCAACACATTTCACAATACTTATGGTTTCTTGTAAAGCAACTTCTCTTGAACTTTCTTTTCTCTACACTGTACCACAATTTGATCTCTTATTAACTGAGATGTGAATTCCCCAAATTCCCAGTTTTCAGCTAATATGCACAAAGCTGACGCACAAGTATCAATATGTTCATCCATTTGCTGATCCCTAGTAAAAATGTATGTCTCAAACCAACCAAACTTGGTTGTTCATCAAACTGTGTTTCCAGTCTGCACATGGCGTCCTGAAATTCATCCACCTCTTCCTCCCCTTTTGTTACCTCTAAAGGTGGCAAATGTTCAAGAACTGCTTGCCCTTCAAACTGCAAATTATGGACCAAAACTTTATTTTTTATTTATTTAAAAAGGTTTTATACAGTGCGAACATGACCACAAGGGGTATGAGAGTGCTTTACAATTTTGCAATCATGAAAGGGTATGAGGAGGAAAAAAGCAGATCAACAAAACAACATACCAGCTTAACAGTCTCATTGACCCAGCGAGTCCTGGGGAGCATTGAAAGCTAGAGTACTAAGGCAAACGTTTCTTCATCCATATCATTTTAACTTCCTTGAAAAAGGCAATAGAGGGATTCAGTCTATATCGCGAACATGACCACAGGGGGTATAAGAGCACTTTACAGTATATCAGTTGCTAAAGGAATAAGAGGAGGTAACAGAAAACCAAAAGATCAACAAACAATCTTCACAGTCCCATGGCAACTAGCATGTCCTCGAGAGCCTTGGAAGCTCAGGTTCTAAGGCAAAAATGTCTTCATCAATATTGCATTAACTTCCTTTTTAAAAAAGGCGATTGAGGGATTCAGCCTGACTTCGGGCAGGGAGTTCCATATCCTCGGAGTGATACCTGAGAATGCTCGGTTGAAAGTTTTCTTTTTATGGAATTTCTGTGGTTTGAGCAGTAATGTGCTGTCACTTCTTGAGGATCTAGGGCCCCCAGAGAGCTCTAGTATTTAAGCGAGGCAATTTTTAGTTGTATCCTTGCTTCATATGGGAGCCAATATGGGATATCAGCTCCGGCGTGATGTGAGTTTCTTTTAGAGTCTGTTATGATCCTTGCACCAGAGTTGAGGGCAGCCCTGAGGGGAACTGTCTTCGTTCTAGGAAGGCTGCAGAGGGTTGCGCTTCCATAATTCAGCTTAGAGCTCACTAGGGCTTGCACTACAACGTTTAAGTCAAATGAAAGAAGGAAAGGTTTTATTTTCCTTAAGATGCTGAGTTTGAAGTTCGCTCCTTTAGTGAGTCCACTAATATGCTTCTGCATGTTCAGACTCTTATCTAGCATTATTCCCAATGAGCGTGTGGAATCAATGATGTATGGCATCAATTAAGAGCTGTTAGTCGATTCAGTCATTTCTCGATGACTGGTGACTGTGTGGGTGGGGCGATTAAGAGGAATTCCATTTTATGAGCGTTTAGTTTCAGGTGGTTACGTGTCAGCCAGCTTTGTGTTTTCTAAAAGACTGAGTTGAGGGACCTGATGTCTTCAGGAGAGAAGGCCTTCAGGTACAGCTGGGTATCATCGGCATATATGTGACTGCTGGATAATTTCAGAATTTCTGTTAAAGGCTCCATGAACAAGTTGAAGAGAGTGGGTAAAAGTGCAGACCCCTGTGGAACCCCCAAAGTGACCGGTGAAAGATGAGACAAGACTGGTTCACCTTGAAGCTTTGGGTTCTATTGTGGAGAAATGAGAACCAGTTTAGTACTGGCCCTGAGAGCCCCATCCTGTGCTCCAAGAGGTCGATTAGGTTGTCGTGCTTAACAGTATCAAAAGCTGACGATAAGTCGAGGAGGATGAAAGGCAGGATTCATTCTGATCAAGCATTCTTAGCGCATCATCTACAATGTGAGAGAGAGCAGATTCCGTGCTATGACCCTGACGGGAACCGGACTGAAATTGGTCTAGAAGTCGGAATTGATCAATGTGGTTAGAAAGCTGGACGTGAACCCATTTCTCAAGTAGCTTTGCCGGCGTGGGGAGGTTAGAAATTGGGTGGAAACTGCATAGGTCAGAGGGATCTGCGGATGTATTTTTAAAATAGGGGTGACCAGCAGAGACTTTAGGGAGTCCAGAATAGCACCTTGCAGTAGTGAGGCATTGACAATCTTAGTCCAAAGTGGGGGTATAGAGGCTCTGATCTCAGTGAAGAAGTTCAATGGCAAGGGGTCGTTGAAGTGGTTGGATGGTTTCAGAGTAGCCAGAGTTTTGCGTATAGTGCTTTCATCTGAAATTTTGAATATGCTACAGGGTGCGTTGTTTTAGGGGGCAAAAATGAATCTTTTACATTCAATACTGAATCTGTTCAACCCAACCACACTCAAATACTTAATGAATGCTCTGAACCATGTCTTCAATTACACCAGTGGATCTCCTGGGAGCTGTAAAAAAGATAGGGTGGATGAACACTGCATGCTGTCCATCAAATAAATATAATGCTAAACTAAAGTTGTGTATACTTATTGGTCTCCTCTTTTTCAAGACGATCACTCAACTTGGATGAAATACATTGAAGAACTATTCCAATTCAATTTCGCTCCACCACAGACTGTGTAGTCAGTAAGACAAGGAATACCACCAATTTCATGTCAATGTTAGAAGAAAACAGCTGAAAAAACCTTTCCAAAGAAAACATTCAGAGAAATACTGGACCAAGTCGTTATTCTCCCAATGGGTATGAGATGGACAGGAGGGCTGTGTGACTAAAAATGCCATAATCCTTCCACGCTCACAAAATTAACACTTAACTGGATAAAATTCACCAAATACACTGGCGTAAAGAGTGACCAGTGAAGACTCTCACCTTTTTCCAAATCATAAAGTCTTCGACCTAACTGTGCATATACCAGCTTGTCCCATTTCAAAATAGAGTTGTGTTCCTCCTCTCGGACATAAATGAGCAGATGCCAGCGTTTACCAATTCAAAATGGTGTTGCGTCACTCCTTTCCATAGTGGAATTACACTTCCCAAACCAACATAGCACTGAAATACCTCAAGATAGCTAAAATTTTCCCAACAAGATGGCGCTGAGTATGACAGAATTGGAGACGTCAGCATTCGCTCATTCTAAATGGTGTCACATCGTTCCTTACCGTAACTGAGACACACCTGCTGCATCACGTTGATGAAAAATGTATATCGATCCAGCAGATATCTGCTAATTCCATGGAGTGATTACTTAAACAGATATAAGCCAACTCTGCTTAGCAAATCCTATGACTCAGAAGGAAACATCGTGATATTCGACCACCAGATTGATGTCATAGATGCTGCCAGCATATGTAGAAAGGTTTTCCATAATGTGGGTAAGGCTGCAGTGAAACTTATCGCCAAATATGTAGTGATCACTTTATACACAGGTAGGTGTCGGGAACATCCTTTATTCACTACAACCTCACAGCTCCACAGGAGTCTAACTGAAATGGAACCCCTGTAGAACTTGAAGGGCAATATACTAATAGAACCCTACAAATGTCAGTACATGCATAATGAATCCCACACACTCTTTACTCATTGGTCTGCTGTTGTGCCATTCACATTTTCTTCTGCCCACTACCGCCCACTTCAACCATAAGCTAAACTTCACCATGAGTGATGGGATTCTACCATTTTACAAGGAGCATAATCCAGACACAAAGTAGTTGCCTTCAATGCCAGGGAGTAGTGGAAATGTGTGCATTTTGACACCCAAAAATATTTTTTTGCTTTTAGACAAACGTTTTTGTTTAGATTGATGAGGCACTGGCAATTTAGGCACCAAAAAAGTTTGCAAATACTATGATAAAACACAAGAAGCATTGGCAAATCCAAAAGGCTAGCAGCCAAAGTCAAACCTATTTTTTCAATTATTTTTTCTAAACTCGGCACAAAAACAACTGTATCTTACATCAGAAACTCAAAAGTGTATACATGTGTGATGTACTTGTATAGCACAAATCTAGAAGCTGAGCAAAAGAGCTCTGTACTGCTTCAGGCATGCGAGTCTAGATTGTTTACAATGATGCAAGTATAGGTTTCTATAGTGTTGGAAGTCATGTTCCTTGAAGAATTGTGTCTTTGTGTCTGAACTGCAGGATGGTGGGAGCAGTTCTGATGTCAGTGGGAACGTTGGTCCAGATCTCGGGTGCGTGGGTGGAGAAGGCCAGCATTCTACTTGTTCCCTTCCTGCATTTCTTCATCTTCTGTTCCAATCATTCAATCAATCAATCAATCACATGTCTTGTAAAATGTGACTACTCCTCTACAAGGTTCTTAAGTTGCTGGGGGTGACTGCTGTTTCGTTGAAGGCTCTGTGGTTCAGGCGAAGAGCCAGGTCTTGAGGCACTTCCAAAATTGAGGCAGTGACAGTGATTGTCTGAGGTAGAGATGGAGGGTGTTCCAGGTCTTTGCTGTGAGGAAGGAGAAGGATCTTCCTACGGCAGTGGTCTTGTGGATTTATCGGACGGTGGCCAGGGCTAGTTGGGCGGAGTGGAGGTCTCTGGTGGGACTGTGAGGGGGTGGTTGAGGTCTGCAGGTCCCGCGTTGTGCAACACTTTATATGAATGTGTGAGGAGCTTAAATGTCTGGTGATGTCCTGGTTCCTGAAGAAGGGCTCTCCGCCAGAGTTGATCAGTTTATCAAACGGTTATGCAGGTGCATAATTTCTCATAGCCTTGCAAGAGATGCAGCTGGTTTTAATAATCTGATGAGGGATCCAAAGTAGATTCTACAGTTTTGCAATTAAGTGATCAAACTTTTTCAAGGCCATGCATGATAATATCTACCTCATCCTAAATGTATATAAGATGACTAACTATCTCTTAATAAAAGAAAACTACAATCACTACTTTTGGAAATTGGTTTTTCCATGGCTCATGAAATATTCAAAACATGGAGCGTTGTCTTGTTCTGCCCTTCTAACAACCTGGCACTTGCCTTTAAGAATGTGCTTCTTCACCAGAACACATCATGTAAATATGAGTCCTTCACATGCAGCCACCTTACAGGGTCCAAGTATATGCAATTTTATGGAACTACCTAGTGTCAAGATCTCTGCTTTTCAAGCCTTTTCTGAAAATATGTCACTCATCTCTGTATTTTGACTTCAGAAGGGATGAAGATCTGAGCCCCTGGAATCCACTCTCTGTACCCGGCAGAGAAGTGCTGATTAAATATAGTGCATGAGGAAAAACTGCATACGTTTGTTTGACATTCATACTCTGTTTCACACATGTTTTCAGTTCACAATCCTAACACCCATGCCAACCTATCAGACTCAGAGGGCTGTCACACACCAACTACAGAGCAGATGCCTTTATGGGAGCCTGAAAAAATAGCTATTGATCCTGGACTCTTTGGGCCTGATTTCTGACTTGCTGACTGTGGAGTCTGTTGTCTCCACTTTTCTCCTCTATACCAATGTCTGGAGAGCCTGGCTTCTCCATACTGCTTTCATGCTACACTGGCTGCATGCAGACCCTGGCATTTATGTAAATGTAAAAATGTAAATGTGGGATACTTGTAAAGCGCACTGTTACTCTACCCGAGTGTCCTGGCGCTGTAGACCGCTGGGGAACCCGTCCTGGTTTTCCCTGTGAGATGGTCCCTTTCTGGGTATCTCCAGGGTGAAACCAGGCATCCCCGGCGTCTGTGGGGGGCCGTTGATGGATCCCTCTAAAGTCACACTAGTGCCCAGGATGACAAATACGTGCCTTACAAAGCGTACACGGCTCACAGCAGTCTCGACGGTCCCTCATCTGTTTTTGTTGCAGGCTGCATGTACAGGTCTCTTTTTGGCCTCTTCTCAGAGCCTTCTGCCTCTGGTATTCTCTGTAATCACAATAGTCCAGACTATGGTCCCTCTAGGCCTCTCCCCCACTCCTAATGCCTCTCTTGAACTCTCTCCACTCACATTGGTGAACCCCAATCCCTCTAAATCTGACGTATGTATGTTTGTATGTGAGCAATTCTTTAGCACGAACCAAGCCAAAGGCAACGCTACAGCTCATGCCTCTATTATTTTCAATGGGAAGGTATTGCAGTATCAGTAGTTGGCCACGTGTGGTGCTTGACTCAGCATTGCAGTTTCAAGGGGGAGGCAAATATAAGTCTACAGTTTTGAGTAACTTTACACTCGTAAATGGTGAATTGCCAAAGGTAGTAAAGGTACTCAAATGCATAAGAGTAAAGTTACATGTGCAGATTTACTCATGTGTAAGTTTATCTTTTGGAACAGGCCCCTTAGAACTGCACCAGAAGATTCTCTCTGATTTGTTTTGGGCAGAGGTTATGTCTGCTGGGCTATGGCTCTGTGCATGCCTCGAAAACAGTCCACCTTGCTGTTCTTCTCAGACAGCACCTCTCGGAGACTGGTCTGAGGCTTCCTCTGGCGTCAGAGCTGCTAACCCTCTACCTCTCTATCTCCTTCAGAGTCATTTCATGCCCCTTCCCTCTTGCCCAACTTGCACAGGATGGCGGCTTCTGAAGCCAGGAAATGAGATGCCATTTTGCTAGATTTGCAGAACTTCACCTCCGGTGCTGATGAAAAGAGCGATGTGAAGCCCCAGGCCTGAGCTGGACGAGGAGGAGGAAGAAGGGGGCGATTATCTTCACCACATCAGTGTTTCGTCATCACAGCTTCGCACGTCTTTTGCTTCTAACGAAACACAGAGTACAGGACAAAGCGCGTGCGGAAGGTGTTGACATACAGGCTGACCCAGCCCAGAATTTCAGAAGCGCGCCAGCATGTATGCAGGAAGATATGTGATACGCCAAGCCATCACCTTTTTTATCAGATGTACACGCATTATTGTTCAGTCTCAGCACAGAGGCCACAGAGGGGATGAGCATTGAAGCTGAACTCTCCTCTCCTCAACAGGATAGGCTTGGTTTGTGAGAAGCTGTCAGGGCCTGTTGAGACCTGTATGCTTTGGTGCTGGGAGGCTGATGCCTCCCACCAGTACAAATGTGATACCTTAAAATGTTTCCATACTCAGCAGACTATTCAGCCGACAGTGTGTGCCTTGCAAAATAAGGGGCTCATTCATAACCAAAAATCATGTATAACTTTAAAGCTGGTGCGACTCGTCGGGCTGGTCCGTTTGTTTCCTCCATAGGCCGACTCTTGACACACGAGCCCGATGTTGTGTCCGGTTACCCCCCACTTTCTCAGTACTGCTCCCTCCCACGTGTGAGCCCCGATACTTTCTAGGTGTTTGTACGACTGAATATCAAGAACAGGATTATTGTGCTACCTTAATATTGTGGACAAAATACGAGGGTCTAAATATTGAAAGGTATGTGCATGTAGGGGAAGCAGAAATGTACTATTCTTAACATTTACGTACCTTGAAGATATATAAATCATCAAGGTATGTATGTATGCCCGGTTTTTCCTACTCGATTTTCAGGATGTACTCCTTCTGAACTCATTGCCTGACCCTTCTCTGTTGGGAGTTATTTGTCGGCCTTTCTGCTAGTACTCCTCAGCTTGCACCTTCGCCTCCTCACAACTTTGTGGTTTTCAGTATATTCTTCCCGGTTGCCTCTCCTAGTTGCTCTCACTCCAGGAGTGTAACATAAGCCCCCAGGGGACCCCTTCAGCAAAAGTGCTAGGTGGTGCGCGGGGGTGGGTCTGTGCACTGTGCAGGGGGCCCCCTCAAGTTTCCTTACGTCACTGTCTCACTGCCTCCGGTGCCTCTCCACACTGGACCTGGGTGTTGTGCCCTGCGCTGGTAGGGTGAATTGGGCCTTGCTCTGGCCCGTGGTGCAGCGCGGGGGCAGGTTGCGCGCTAGCCAGCAAACCACGCCGGCACAGTGTGCTAGTCGGAAGTGACGTCCACGAGCGGACGTCATCCTTTTATTCAACCCCGCAGGCCACGCCTGGCCTGCGGATGTGGGGATGTGTGTGTGCGTGCAGCGACTAGACCGCTGCGGACATTACATCCCTATCCAACTATATAATTTGAATGAACAAGACAGTCTCGTAATGCAAACATTTGAAGACAAAACGCCCAGGTACTTGCGTGTCCCTTGGTAACAGCTTCAGGTTTTCAGCTGCAGGCATAGTCTCTTAGTCTCTGACTTGGTGGTGGGTTGGGCTGTAGGCTGTAACGCTGGGAGTTAGCCCTACCACCTTCGGCAACTTGGCAAACATTTCTGGCCATGACAGGCGGTGTCTGAGGCACCAACGCCGATTCGTGTCCTTCTGCTTGGCTCCCCACCAGTATGTTACATTCTTCCTCGGGAGTTGTTACCACGTTTGAGTCGGTTTCCCCTTCACCGTCCTCTGAGTGTTGTCTGTCCCTTGGCGGAATGGCCTTGAACCAGGAGGCGTTCCTTGATACTTCCTCTCCTCCTTTCTGGGCTGTGACCATGGTTCCCCTTGTGGATGTAACCGTCCAGGTGCCCGGCTCATATCGGGTTTGGAATTTTCCCCCTGTACGTCTGTTCCGAATGATCACCCGGGTCCCTGGGCTTACCCTTCTGGGGATGGCTTTTCTGCGATGGCTGGCTCGTTGGTTCCCTTGGCGCCTCCGTTCCTGAGCTTCACCAGTGGCAACTGGAGATGGTGTCCACCCCGGGGCACTGGGAAGGAGGTCTCTTCGTGGTCCTTGAAACATAAGGGTCCATGGGCTGTTTTGGGTGGTGCAGTGAGGAGTGCTCCTATACTACCGTAGGAATTTGTGTAACCTCTGCTCCGGGTCAGCCTGTTCTACCACTGCTATCCGGAATACTTTGTTTAGGGTCCGCATAAATCTTTCAACGTCCCCATTCGCTTGGGGCCATTGAGTCGTGATGCGGCGGTGCTGCATTCCCTTTTGTCGAAGGAACGTGGCAAAATCAGCCCCTTGGAAAGGTGGTCCATTGTCACTCCGTATCTCTGATGGATACCCGAACATGGAGAATATCTTTTCTAGTGCTGGCCCCACGTGAGTAAATGCGGTGGAAGCCACCTTCTCCACTAGTGGATATTTCGAGTGGGAGTCGATGGCCACTAATGTGTGTCCCTCCCCTGGAAAACTCCCAAAGTCTATGCTAATCTTGGTCCAGGGAGAAGTGCAGGCTTCTTCAGTGATCACGGGTAATGGTCTTTCGGGGTCACTGGTCAGCTGACAGGCCATGCATTTCCTCACATATTCCTCCACCATGCTCTCCAGCTCCTGGAACCATACCTTTTCCCTCATGCGTGTCTTCATCTTCGTCGTGCCCTGGTGGCCCCCATGGGCAAGTTGCACTGCTCTGTGTCTCAGGCTCTGGGGAATGACCAGACGTGATCCTCTCAACAACACCCCTTCTTCGGTAGCGCTTAATTCATGCCGGATTTGCCACATCTTCGTGAGAGACTCTCTGTCTCCCGCTGACCAGGAGTTGGGAGGGCGGAGGTAGTCAGCCCACGAACCTTCTTGAACCGCCTGCAGCGATCTCAGGTAGATGTTGTCAGTAGAGGCTGCTTCTTTCACTTCCTCTATTGTCATGCTTTGGGGGCACGACGTTAGTGCCACCCACTGGGCATATTCCTCACAATCGTCGTCCACTGCCTCTGGTTCTGGTAGAGACGGGTGTCGCGATAAGAAGTCTGCAGGGTTTTGGCCCCTGGCCGATATACAACTTCCATCTCATATGGTTGGAGTTGGATCACCCACCGTTCTATGCGAGGTGGCGGGTGTGGAGCCGTTCCCTTGAAGAGGGGCACCAGCGGTTGGTGGTCAGTGACCATGACGAAAGAATGTCCTCGCAGGTATAGGTGGAAGTGGCCACAGGCCCACTTGATAGCCAGGGCCTCCCTCTCGATTTGGGCATACCTGGTTTCGGTTGGGGTGAGGGCTTTACTGGCGAATGCTAGCGCCGTCCACTGGCCGGGTTCATGTTCTTGGGTCAGCACAGCGCCAAGGCCCACCGGGCTGGCGTCCACTATCACCTCCGTACGCTTCGTGGGATCAAAGTATGAAAGGGTGGCTTTCTCAAGGAGAGCATCCTTGATTCCCTGGAACGCTTCGTCTTCCTTCGGACCCCACTGCCAGATGGCATCTGCCTTGGTCAGCGCTCGTAGAGGTTCACTCCAAGTAGCTAGGCCCGGTATGAATCGGCCACAGTAAGTGGCCATCCCAAGAAAACTTCTTATTTCCGTCGGGGATTTTGGCGCTAGGGCGTCCTTGATGGCCTTGGATTTTCTTGGGTCTACCTGGATACCCTGACTGGTTGAAAATGTATCCGAAGAACTCAATGGATGGTTGGAAAAATTGACACTTTTCCTTGTGGAGTGTTGCTCCATAGGCACTCAGTCTCTTCAAGACATCCCGGAGGTGTTTGTGATGTTCCGATGCGGTGGCGGAGTGTATCAGGATGTCATTGCTGACATTTATCACCCCAGGCAACCCAGACAGGAGTTCTCTAACGGTGTTTTGGAACACCTCCGCCGCTGAGGAGATGCCGAAGTTCAACCGCTTGTACCGTCGTAGGCCAAGATGGGTGCTGAACGTGGTGATGAACCGGCTTTCCTCCGCTAATGGTAATTGGTGGTATCCAGCGTTTAAATCAATTTTCGAAAACCACTTTGACCCATTCACATCAGCAATGATATCATCCATAGTGGGGGTCAGGTGTCTCTCCCTCCGGATTGCAGCATTTGGGAACCGCTTGTCAATACACAGGCGGATTTCACCCGGTTGCTTAGGTTTTTCTACAATAACCATCGGTGATACCCACGGGGTGGGCCCCGTGACCTTCTCTATGACGCCCAAGCTTTCTAGCTTTTCAAGTTCTTTCTCCACCAGTGGACGTAGGTGAAAAGGTATCCAACGGTGTCGCAGGGCGGTGGGAGTGACAGACTTGTCAATGTGTAATTTAATTGGTTCACATTTTATGCAGCCCAAGCCTCGGAATAGTTCGGGGAATCGTCCCAGTAGCGGTACAAAAGGGGGTGGTGATGGACGGAGCATCTGAACCAATCAAACACTCACACCCAGACAAAAGATCTGGGTTTGATCCATCACCGTTCTTTAGCCCACTCTGCCACCCCAGTTCAGACATGGCTATATGCAAATCAGTCTGACCCTGTGCCTCAATCGTCCCAGTAGCTCATCTACCTGGTGCGCTCTGATGCGATTAGCAAACGCTATCAGTTTCAGGTCTTCAGCTGTGTGACTACTTAGCAAAGTGTCAGCCTCTCGGTTGATTATGTGGATTGTCGCCATCACCTCCGACTCGTCGGCCTGGATGGGTATCGTGATTTTTCCTTTGAGGGGTAGTGGTGTGTCCGCTCCATAAGCGAATATCCTTGTCTTGGACGGCAGTACCTGGGGGCGCGGGCGTAGTTTCCTGAACTGCTGCAGACCCATTACATTCACAGTGGCTCCAGTGTCGATTATTGCCTTGACTTCGTTTCCCGCCATCTGTACAATGCACGTCGGCTGCGGCCGCCGCCGCTGTTTGAGTTCTCGCGCGAATGAGACGATGTAGGCCTCTTCATCCTCGGACTCCGAGTCGTCATCCACCGTGGGTAGGTGTCTCTCTGTCTTCGATGACGACGGTTCAGCTAAGGACAGCTGCCGAATGGCTTTGGTAGGCGTTCGCGGTTTCTTGAAGGTTTTTGACGTGTTCCTCCTTCGGCACACTGTCGCGAAATGATTTGGGATTTCGCAGTTCGAGCAGGTTTTGCCCTGGGCTAGGCAATCTTTGGCCGCGTGGGGCTCGTGTCCACAATATCCGCACCGCGCCCGGGGCCGGTCTCTCCGATATCCTTTCTGGTGTGGTTCACGTTGCTGGGTCCTTACCGCGTCTGCCCGCTCAGTTTTGACGGATTCTGCTTTAATTTGGGGTTTATGGAGTGCTTGTTCCATCGCGGTGGCCCTGACATTCGAGAGGTCATGAGACCTGGCCAAAATTAGAATGTCTTCCAGTGAACACAGCGTCCTTGCGGGTGTTTCGGCGGGACGAAGGCATTGTGGATGGGCGCCGGCTGTTTGAATACGAACGGCCTACTGGAATACAGTGCCCACACCCTCTTCCCGGGGACCTATAGGACGTTTTGTCCCCTGGTATTCTGTTAATATTACAGAACATGTAAAAAAGAGCCATAAACATATAAAGTAGTGAGAGCAACCTTTGCCTATATTCAGGAATCCCACAAATCCTAGTCCTGTACAAGTACATGAGTATATAGTACAACTCTGTCTGTTCCATACTGGATGAAAAAACAACATAAAATTATACACACCAAAGTGCACAATGGAAAATTGATTCTGGGAAGACGTTGTCCGGACTCTTTGTTGCCTGCACATTTCATTCTAAAAGGGACAGACCACATTTACAAAAGCCCTGAAGAAGTCCCAGCTTGGGACGAAACGCATCGGCTGTACATTGTATTGAATAATTGAAAATAAAGACTACTTGAAGATTAACAACATCTCGCTAACGAAAAACATTCTTTTTTGTTCATTAATAACATTTGAGTCTGTTTCTTGCTTTTTGTGGTGCACCTTTGCGGTTGTTTGACTTGTATTTGGATTCCATAAGGAATAGGCGCAGTAACGATGGGTGCCAGTCAGTGTGCACACAATTCCCTTTAGTTATTTTAGGGTTATTTATTATTTTGGGGTGAAAGGTAGTCAGGTGCTGGCACTAGGAAGGGTCCATCGTTATACCTTTGGTGTGTGTCTTCCAGTGAGATCCCTGGTTTGCGTAATATCGATCCTCTCAGCGTCTTGTCTCGACATCCTTGTATGATTTGTCTCCTTATGGCTTTCGGTTGGTCCTCGTCGGTACAGGAGCTGGCTAGCTCCCTTACGCGGGCATAGAACTGGTCCATGGTCTCACCTTCCCTCTGGCGTGCCTGTCCCAATTTGAAAACTTCAAAGTCCAAATTCAGTTGTGGGTCAAAATGACCGTTGAGGGCCGCCACTGCAGCCTCATAGTTATCTGCCGCCCCCGTGTTGGGCAGGTGGTTGAATAGTCTGAATATCTCATCTCCTGCATAGTATAATAAAAGCGACCTCTTCACTGCTTTGTCTGTCTCTCTCGTGACTACAAAGTAATTTTCCAGTCTCTCGAGCCATATCTTCCACCTTGGCGATGCTGTGGACGGGTCCTCCATTTCACTGAATGGTGGTAACACCCCAGACGCAGCGTGTTGAAACGGGATATTGATGGTAGCTGCAGGCGCATCTTCGTCCCCCATGGTGGCAGCTTGTCAGGATGATCGTCCTTTTCCTTTTCCTCTTTCCTTTTTCCCCACGACTCTGCTGGGCTAGTGCGAGCCCTTGCTGACCGTTTCCCTTATTGCGCCGGTTCAGCTGCGCCACGTGGCAGCAGGCGGCCTACCTCGGCTCCGTCGAGCGTGCTGCAGGTGTCTGGTGGTGTGGGGAAGTTGAGGTCGTGGCTGGGGTCCTTCCCACGCCGGATTGCAGCTTACACTCCCTCCAGGGCGCACAAAGACACACCCACGGTCGTTTCCCGCGTCTCATGCGCAATGCGTGAGCATTGGCAGGGTGTCGCGCGGATCCGCGGCTCATGCGAGATGCGTAAGAGGTGGCATCAAGTCGCGTCCCCGGTCCGGTGCTGCTCTCTGCTGCGCCGCGTCTCCCGGTCAACCACCGGAGTCCCCAGCGGCCGGGTGTGGAGGGGCAGGGATGGTCAGTGGGCGGGCCAGGCTGCTGCTGCGGCCGACAGACACACGGTGGGCGCCGCGTGAGGGAGCAGGTTGCTCCGCCTTGGCCACCGGTGCACGGGCGATGGTTGGGCCCCCTCCGCTCGTCGCCAATGTTGTGCCCTGCGCTGGTAGGGTGAATTGGGCCTTGCTCTGGCCCGTGGTGCAGCGCGGGGGCAAGTTGCGCGCTAGCCAGCAAACCACGCCGACACAGTGTGCTAATCGGAAGTGACGTCCACGAGCGGACGTCATCCTTTTATTCAACCCCGCAGGCCACGCCTGGCCTGCGGATGTGGGGATGCGTGTGTGCGTGCAGCGACTAGACCGCTGCGGACATTACATCGGGGTTCATACCTAGCACCCCCATGGCTGACCGCTTCGGTGCTGTCTTCTGTCTGTTCCCTTCCACCAATAAGGGCCTAGAATAGAGCATTATGCCCAGGTGACCTATCCAGAACTGGACACCACATTCCAGAAAAGACCTTCTGCACAACAGACAAAATTCGCACCCAGAACGTTTTCTTTTAGGCATTTTATATAGTTCTGACTTAGAATCAAGTTGAAGCATAGCGCCCCGCAGAGAAGATTTTTATCGTAGCCAGGCCTGCTCAAACATAACTGTATATCGTGCCGAGGCCCACGATGCGTCGCTCGATGGCACTGAGATCTGGGCCTGGGCTGACCTTCATTTGTTTACTATAGCTGAAAATAGTTACATTAGGAAGCTGCTTTCTGTTCCATCTAGCTCATTCCTTATCCCATTATATTTTGACGTGGGACTGAAAAGAATTGCTGACCTGGCTGCTTTTAAAATCTATGGGGCAGATTTACGACACATTTGTGCCGCCGTTGCATCACTTCTGTGACGCAGCGGCGGTGTAAACCATGCGCCACATTGCGCCCTATCTACAACGTGACTCATCTAGGGAGATGCGTCACGCTGAAAAGCCCTGCGCCACACAAAACCTGCGTCAGGTTTCATGTGGGCGTTCCAGCGCGGGGGGGAACGTTCCATTGCAGGAACACCGTGGAAAAGTGCCTGAGTGAAATCGACAAGATTTCACTCAGGCACTTTTCCGACACCGCTGCGTCAAAACCTTGCGCCTGCTTGAAGCAGCCTAAGGCGTGACGCACCATGTTGACGATAGGCCAGGTTGGAACAGTGCTACAGTTGCATCGCGCCCACGACACAACTCCAGCACTGCGCCTACCTTACGCCGGCAGATGGGACATGCATCTGTTTATCCTTGTGCCATGATGCGCCGCATTGTAAATGCGGCGCATCTGTGGTGGCGCAAGGGTAAACTTGTGTCACGCATCTTTCCTGGCGCATCCCTGCTGATTTGCAGGGATGCGCCAGGAAACGTAAATCTGCCCCTTAGTGTATTATCGGATTAGCGCCGTGATATCCCTTGGGATGAGTGTCGCGCTTTATAAATACTGCAAATAAAAATAAAATTCGCTCATAGATTTATTAAAAGCTCCAGGAGCCAGGACTGTCCCTTGGGTCAAATTTGTTTGCATTTGGTTGGGGAAACTGGGTTTTCAAAACTATTAGGATGAACCAACTGTAATTCGTGAAGCAGACCTCAGCATCTTGAAGGCACGCTATTGGGCTTACATTAATGATGGCTATACAGCAAATAGCTTAAACGGCCATTTGACAAATTTGTTTTTAGATTTTTAAACCTTTTCCAGTTTTTGAATAATTTTTAGATTTAATACCTTCTCTTCTAGCAAAGAGTTTGTACATACGCTTTTGCCACTGGACCCTCCCTCTAAGATTGTTTACTCAAAAATGGCCCTTGGGTGGGGATACTACTTCTTGCCCAGCATGTGGCCTGAGTGACGAGAATGAGATACATCAAGGGGGTCATTATGATGGCAGACGGACCTGAGTCCGTCCGCCACCATAGAGTAGGAGGGACCGCCCGCAGGGGCTGCGGCGGTCCCTCCGTGCAGATTAGGATGTGACCGCCAGGGTGGCGGTCACATCCTCAATCTTTAACATTGCGGCGGGTGCAGCTTCAAGCTGCACCCGCCGCAAAGTTAAAAATGCATACATTGCATTTGTATGCAGCAAGCGGCAGGCACCGCGCGGTGCCTGACGATTACTGCATACAAATGCAGGGGGGTACCATAGGTACCCCCCATGTGCACCCCCCACCCCCCCTTCACCCAGGGGGCCCGCAACGGGCCCCCGAAGTGTAGTTCCGTATGCTTTTCCACGGCGGAAATCCCGCCGTGGAAAAGCATTTCTTATTGGGCATCCTAATATGGCTGACGGTGTCTGAGAGACACCGTCACCATATTAGTGCTTTTCCGCCGCGGTTGTAAGCCAGCCGCGGCGGAAAAGCTGCGGACGGAAACCAGGACCCACCAGCCATCCTAATGTGGCGGTGGGTCTTTGGTGGGTCCGCTGCGGTTTTTCCCTATCCTCCGGGCCGGCGGTGGCTTCCGCCGGCCCGGAGGATGCGGAAAAACCGCTATCCTATTCAGCCCCATAATGTTTTTCTGCCCGGAGTACCATACTTCACGTTGCAAAGGGATTCGTCTAATCTGCCAAGATATGTTAATATCTAGACATCTGGTAGCCTTTAGAATTTTAAAAAGTGAAATCTACTCCAACAATCGTATTTGCTGTAAGCAGGTTCTTACAGGCAATTTGGTATAAAAGGAATACAATGTTAAAGGTAGCCATATAACACCTGTGTCCATTTCCAAGTACCTTTCTCCTCTATAAATCATCTCCAATTTTTAAAATTATATAGGATAATTATTAATATTTTTTTTAACTGTGAGATCTTACTGGGCAAACTGTGACTGTAAATTGCTTTTTTGAACACAACAGATGAGCTCAATTTGTATCGTATTCCGTGTGGAATTATTTGCACTGGTCTATCCCGTACTGTTGTGGTCATAATGTTGTTTTAAGAAATCCTATGTTGCTTCTATGTATGTAATATTATGCTATGAAATTGAGGATGTGCTTTGTATTGATTTTATAATTTTTACTTACATTTTCCTCCTGGGTTATGATGGCGTACGTATGAAACGTTATGTATATTTGTTGCCTTAGTGTCTCACTTTTACTGTATTTTATAATGTGTGTTCACTTTGATGGTTATTGATAGCCGAATAAAGTACTATTTATTTTGGTCCAGTTGAAGGCAAGGAGCCGAAACGCGTAGACCGTCCGTTTTTGATGCACTTTATTTTGCACAAGGTGTATAAATAAATCTGTGAAAACTAACCTGTTGCTGTGCCGTGTCTTCATCTGCGGGAATCGTGGGAAGAAGAAACAAAAGTAATATATATATATATATATATATATATATATATAAACAGATTGTATACATAGGGCAGTGGTGGGTTATAGCGGTTTGGAGGGGGCGGGGGTCGAGTTGATTAAGACCAGAGTACAAGAGACAAGCGTGTGATGGTGCAGAAGGGCGCGTGCTGCAAACAATACTAGATCGCACACAACACAGCTGTAATGGAGCACATTACACACACATTTGCAATTGAATCATGGAGGGAGTTGTCTAGAATCACACATTGTTTTGTCGAGCACCAAGCCAAAATTCAGTCTTAAGGTTCCACGGTCAACAATAAAGCCACCAGCCTCCATCTTTTGGCAATGAACAACACTCCAGATGTGGCCTCTCTAAAACCGACTACAGGACTACAGGTGTAGCCTCTAGCACACGACACAATACATCAGACGTGGCCTCTAGCACTGGGCACAGTCCCTCAGATGCGGTCTGCAGCACTGGGCACAGTACTTTAGATGTCACCTCCACAAATGCACATAGTGCATCAGAGGTTACCTCCAGAACAGAGTAAAAACAGGGTGGAAATTAGATGAAGCTTATTCTGCTGGTACGCAAGTTGCAAACTGTTGCTGCTGCAATGTATGGTGCAGACCGTTGGCGCCACCGTGGCCCACACACGCTTTACATTATAGAAAAATAAAATTCTGAGGAAATTATTGCTGATGGGTCCTAGCACTCCCCATAAACCAGGACTGGAAATATGTCTGAGTCCCATCATGTTACTGCCCCCCAATTCTACTGTAGGCCAAACTCTTCACAAATGAGCATGCAAATGTGTCTTTAAATCGTACCTGAATACCCACAGAACAATGGGGTTCGGGTAAACCCCCTGGACAACACAGGTAGAAGGCACCCTGAGGTCAACTCGCTCGGAAAACCCTGCTGAGTTGAACTCATCTAGCACACAGATTATAAAGAACAAATTATAAGGTTACAAAGTGATGGCCGTCATGGTCTTGGTTATCAGCGACACAATCCTTCTGAACTACCTAAAAGTAGAAACACAACCCTGCCTAGGATCTACTTGAACCTGAGATACGATGATCAATGTACTTGACTCAGGCCCTTGCCAAGTGGAGGATTAGTCACAAGGTAGCCAAGCAAAGATCTAATCCAGACCTATGTACTTGTGGGAGGTGTCTGAAGAGACAACTACCCAATTCATGTTCTTCTGAAACATCAATTGGCCCAGGATGGCGATTGTTAATCCTGTTATTCTGGCAGGATAGCAGGAAAAACAGAGAAGAAGCCATTTGTTGCAAGGAAGAGAGAGTCCAGGGAAAGATGGGAAATCTTTATTTAAGATCCAGGTAAGTGAGCAGCACAGCTGGGCCTCACAAAGCGTCTTCTCCAGCTGCCTTCCTCCAACTACCACGCATTTATTTATTTATTTATTAAGGAGTTTTATATAAAGTGCTGGCCTGACCCGAGGGTTTTGGAGCGCTTTACAACAGTTTTTGTGCAAGAGTCATACAATAGAGCAGTATTATAGATATTGGTTCGGAATTCCAAGTGTGCTGAGCAGCATTGAGGTAGTACGCGAGTCCTGAGATAACCTCATTGAGTGCACGTTGTCTTGGGTTGAACCTCTTAAGGGGGAGGAGCAGGTAGGGGTCAATAGCAAGGAGGTCGGTCTTAAAGATACAATGTCTGGAAGCAACAGCGAGCAGGAATTTGCATTTAGGCAGTGGCTATCAATTCGGGAGGGAGCAGTTGAGTAAGAAGACTTTTAGGTGTTTTTTTAATTGTGTGAAGGACGAGATAGTCCTGATACTGACTGGGATGGAGTTCCAGATTTTGGGCGCATTTCAGGCGGAGGACCTTGCAGCAGTTTTTTGTTTGCGTGTTTTCATAGGGATGAGTAGTAAGGTGCTGGAGCTCCTGAGGTTCCTTGTCTGACCAGCCCTCTTGAGTTTAGCAGCCAGTACTCAGGTTTTCCTGTGTGCAGGGCTTTGTGCGTGAGGCAGGCAGTTCTGAAACTGACACGCAATTCGACTGGGAGCCATTATAGTTCTCTGAGTGCTGGTGAAATGTGATCGTATTTTCTAATTCCAGTGACCATTCTGGCTGCTCCGTTGAGAGTAGTTTTGAGGGGAGTTAGGTGACATTGTGTTGTACCAGTGAGGGTGGCATTCCCATAGTCGAGTCTGGATAGCAACAGTGATTCTGTGGCTTGTTTGAGGTCTTTGGTTAGGATGAATGGTTTTACTTTGCTGAGTAGCTTCAGGTTGACGAAGGCACTCTTTGCGGAGTTCTTGATGTGTTTGGCCATGTCGAATTTTGAGTCTAGGGTGATTCCTAATGACTTTACAGAGTCGGTCAGAGTGCGATTGCCATTGAGAGCACCCAAAGCTTTTAGCCATTCTGAAATTTGAGGATTCTCTTCTTAGTTGGAGATGAGGAGGAGTCCAAAAGAGTAGCAGTCCTTTAGCAGCACAGCACAGCAGTCCTCGTTCCTGGCAGAGTATCCACAGGTCCATAAATGTACTGAAGTGTTGTTGTCTGAGTTCCAGTATTTATATCCAGTTGTGCCTTTGAATGTGGAAAGAAGCTTCAATCAATCAATCAATCATGCCATTTGTATAGCGCACTACTCACCCGGGAGGGTCTCAAGGCGCTTGGGGGGAGGAGTATGCTACTGCTCGAACAGCCAGGTCTTGAGTTGTTTCCTGAAGGCGAGATGGTCCTGGGTCAGCCGAAGGTGGATGGGGAGGGAGTTCCAAGTCTTGGCAGCCAGGTAAGAGAAGGATCTTCCTCCGGCGGTGGCTCTTCGGATGCGTGGTACGGCTGCGAGGGCGAGGCTGGTGGACCGTAGCTGGCGGGTGGGCGTGTAGAAGGTCAGGCGGTCGTTGAGGTACTTGGGGCCCAGGTCGTGGAGAGACTTGTGTGCGTGGGTGAGGAGCCGGAACATGATCCTCTTGTCGACGGGGAGCCAGTGCAGGTTCCTCAGGTGGCTGGAGATGTGGCTGCGTCGGGGGACATCCAGGATGAGTCGGGCGGAGGCGTTCTGGATGCGCTGGAGTCTTTTCTGTAGCTTGGCTGTGATTCCGGCGTAGAGGGCGTTTCCGTAG
The DNA here is from genome assembly GCF_964261635.1 of Lissotriton helveticus. NCBI lineage: Eukaryota > Metazoa > Chordata > Amphibia > Caudata > Salamandridae > Lissotriton > Lissotriton helveticus. Next base: position 633,926,810 of record NC_136068.1, on the reverse strand, counting down.
TCCAGTCGGCTGGTGACGAGTGCCTGGGTGACAGTCTTCCTGGTCTCGGTCGGGATCCAGCGGAAGATCTTGCGAAGCATACGCAGGGTGTTGAAGCACGATGAGGAGACGGCGTTGACTTGTCTGGTCATCGAGAGGGAGGGGTCCAGGATGAAGCCCAGGTTGCGTGCGTGGTCGGTTGGTTTGGGTGCGGTGCCCAGGGCTGGGGGCCACCAGGAGTCGTCCCAGGCGGAGGGTGAAGATCCCAGGATGAGGACTTCCGTCTTGTCCGAGTTCAGTTTCAGGCGGCTGTCCTTCATCCACTCGGCTACATCTTTCATCCCTTCGTGTAGGCAGGTTCTGGCGGTGTCAGGGTCTCTGGTGAGGGAGAGGATCAGCTGGGTGTCGTCGGCGTAAGAGATAATGTTGAGGTTGTGCTGGCGTGCGATGGCTGCGAGAGGTTTCATGTAGATGTTGAAGAGGGTGGGGCTGAGTGAAGATCCTTGCGGGACGCCGCAGATGACTTCGGTGGCCTCGGAGCGAAACGGGGGGAGGCGGACTCTTTGTGTTCTTCCGGCGAGGAACAAGATGATCCACTCCAGTGCCTTCTCTTGGATACCGATGTTGCTGAGGCGCTGGACTAGGGTGCGGTGGCAGACCGTGTCGAACGCAGCGGAGAGGTCCAGGAGGATGAGGGCCACTGTTTCCCCCTTGTCGAGCAGGGTCCGGATGTCGTCGGTGGCTGCGATGAGGGCGGTCTCGGTGCTGTGGTTGGCTCTGAAGCCGGACTGCGAGGGGTCGAGGGATCCGTTCATCTCGAGGAAGGCGGTCAGCTGTCTGTTGACGATCTTCTCGATGACTTTAGCAGGAAAAGGGAGGAGCGAGATGGGGCGGAGGTTTTTGAGATCGGTGGGGTCCGCTGTAGGTTTCTTCAGGAGGGCGCTGATCTCAGCGTGCTTCCAGCTCTCCGGGAAGGTGGCGGTGTTGAAGGAGGCGTTGATGATGTTCCGGAGTTGGGGTGCGATGGTGGAGTCGGCCTTGTTGAAGACGTGGTGTGGGCAGGGGTCGGTCGGTGATCCGGAGTGGATGGTGTTCATCGTGCGGGCTGTGTCTTCGGTGGTCACCGTGGTCCAGGTGCGAAGGGTGGCGGTGGGGGGCGTTGGTTCGACGGTTGGGTGCGTGGGTGGGGCGCCGAAGCTGTTGTGGATGTCGGCGATCTTGTGGTGGAAGAACGAGGCGAGGGAGTCGCAGAGGTCTTGTGACGGAGTGATGTCGTTGGTGCCGGTGCTGGGGTTGGAGAACTCCTTGACGATAGTGAAGAGCTCTTTGCTGTCGTGGGCATTGTTGCCCAGTCGTTCCTTCAGGGATTTCTTCTTGGTGGTGCGGATGAGCTGGTGGTGCTTGCGGGTAGCGTGTTTGAGGGCGGTCATGTTGTCGGTGGTCCGGTCGAGGAGCCAGGCTTTCTCGAGGGTGCGGCAGGTCTTCTTGGAGTCCTTGAGGTCGTCGGTGAACCAGGATGCCTTCTTGCTTCTGGGTCTGCTGGGAGGGTCTTTAGTGGCGCGAGGTCGTCGGCGCAGGCGGTCAGCCACTGTGTGAAGTTGCGGGCTGCTTCGTTGGGGTCCGTTGTGTTGGTGGGTGGGCTCTGGCTGAGGGAGGTGGTGAGCTGGTCTGCGGTGATCTTGCTCCAATTCCTGTGAGGTACCTGTTGCGGGTGGTGGTGGGTCGTGGATCTTTTGAAGCTGAAGTGGACGCAGCTGTGGTCGGTCCAGTGAAGTCCGGTGGCGTGGCTGAAGGTGATGTACTTGCTGGAAGAGAAGTCGGGATCAAGCGTGTGGCCGGCGTAGTGGGTGGGGGTGTTGACCAGTTGCTTGAGTCCGAGGTTGGCGAGGTTTTCCAGCAGGGCGGTGGTATTGCGGTCCTTGTTGTTCTCCAGGTGGAAGTTGAGGTCCCCGAGGAGGATGTAGTCAGTGGAGGGGAGGGCGTGCGGGCTGATGAAGTCTGTGATGTCTTCGCTGAATTGTGTGCGTGGTCCCGGGGGTCTGTAGACGAGGGTGCCTCTGAGGGTCGTCTTAGGGTCGGTGTTAATCTGGAAGTGGAGATGTTCGGCTGCGGCGAAGGAGTCGTTGGCGTCGGTCGTGATGCGGATGGTGTTCCTGTGGACGATGGCGATGCCACCTCCGGTCTGGTTGATGCGGTCCCTCCTGATGATCTTGTACCCTTCCGGGAAGGCGATGTCGGGTGCAGAGGAGGCGTTCATCCAGGTTTCCGTGAGGAAGGCGACGTCCGGTGATGTAGCGTCGAGGAGGTTCCAGAGTTCCACGGCGTGTCTGTGGACGGAGCGGGTGTTGATCAGGATGCACTTGAGGTGGTTGCTGCTGGTGTTTGTCTTGGCGGGTGCGGGGCAGGTTCGGAGGCAGGTGAACTTGCAGGTGCAGCAGGTGAAGGGTCCGTGGGTGCGTCTCGGGGTGGCTCGGCAGCAGGCGGGGGTCCGGCCGGCATTGAGTGCGTTGAGAGTGGCGGCGTCGTAGGTCAGCCGGGTCGTCTTGCCTCGGCGGGGAGGGCCAGGGGTCCTGGCGCTGGGCGCGGGCCAGGTGCGGACGGGCACAGACGGGCTTACCTTTGGCGCACCTTCGGCGCTCAATCGGCGCTCCCGCTGCGCGCGTCCGCTGCGCGGTCGCTCTGGGGGCGTCATAAGTAAGGAGCCGGGAGGGAGGAGCAGCTAGGTAGCGGGAGCGGGGCGGCGAATGGAATCACAGGGGGGCGGGGCCGCAGGGAGGCAGCGGAGGGAAATTCCAAGAAGCAGCGGGCAGCGGGAAATTCCCAGGAGCAGCGGGAAATTCCCAGGAGCAGCGGGCAGCGAGCGATGGAATCTGCAGGCAGGAGGCGGCAAAGGCAGGCAGGAGCAGCAGCAGTGAGTGGGGCGACCAAGCCCTGTGGAGGGCTGAGCTTCTAGAGGTTTCCCTTTGAAGCCCCCCCCCACATCCTACCATTCCTGCCCTGGCTACACATTAACTACATGGGGTATGCAGCCCTTTGGGTGAAGACAGGACACAGACTATTCAGGTGTAAGTGAGGCTGGGCCCACCTCCTCCCACCCATCCTGCAAGTGATGGCCCATCCAGTCACACCTAAGCTCCCATTGTGTGTGGCTATCTAGGATGAATGCACAAAGCCCAACTGCCAACTACAGCCAGTCATATAACCAGAAACAGGCTGCAGATTTTTTTTTCCTAAGAAAAGAAAATGCCAACTTTTTAAAAGTTTGAAAAAAATAGGAGTCAGGCCCATCTAAGGAGCAAAATAAGACAAGGAATCCTCATTCTGTCCTCAAACAGTTTGAATCAAATGTTGTTTTTTGATGCAATATGCTATTAATAATGTTCACTAAGATATCCTTCGGATAAGCCTGCATCAAGTAAAGATCTAACTAAACTACTAACCTCATGAGTGGGATTGCTCACAAGCCTGGTGTAATGTTCATGTACACTCAATTGGAGGGAAATATTTTGTCTGTAGTCCTCAACATCCTGAATGAGAATGTCTAGTGCCAGAGTTTCTTCCCTTTTGATATTATATTTCAGATACCGTTTTTTGCAGAGTAATTTAGGGATATCTCTCAACACAACCTGGTCAAAGGCTACAACCTTACGAGACATCAGATGTGATGGTGGAGTGATTCTAGAAGGAGGCCTGAGGCAAGTAGCCTTCATTTTGCCTCTGAAGGAATTTTATTAAAATAATGACTCAATCTAATCTAACTAAAAAATAGATGAGGTTCCATGGTAATATTACATTTGTTAGGTAGAGTCGTGGGGACAAAAGAAAGTCCTTTGGTCAGTACATCCTGATGTACCAGCTGTAGTACTATCGTCTAGTCTGTCTCTCTCCATGATAGCCCTGCTGGTAGAATCTGCCTCTCCCCCCCCTGGTACCTTTCCCGGTCACTGGCACTGTTCTCAATCCATGCTCCATCCCTTAAAAAATAATTACCTTGGTTAGAATCAGTGTAGTCAGGCTGATGGATAAGAGGATGTGCTGGTACCAGACTGCTCGTTATCAGAATCCGAGCCACTTAAGTTGGACCCTGTCCCTCAGGGCTAAATTTACTTAAAAATGGAAAGGGGGGCCGTGTGGCCCCCCTCCCCGAGCCTCATTACGCCCCAGGGATCCCATCTCCTACTATATTTTTTTTTTTAAAGGAGACGGAGGCCACCCTCCCTGGGCCTTATTAGGTTCTGGGAGTCTATCATCGGAGTCAAATTCAACAAAAAGGGGGAGGCGCAACGCAGCCCCTCCCACAAGCCTTTCAAAGACCCCGGAGACTCCATCGCTGGAGCCAAATTCAATTAAAAAAGGGCTGGGGAGCCATGGGGCCACCCTCCCTGAGCCTCATTATGAATCAATTAGACTTGTTAGGCACAAACAAATACCTGGAGGTGTCTTGGTGCTAAGCAAAACAAGAGAGAGCTGCACTGGTCGTCTGTTTCTGCATAAAAAGACATGTTTTCTAAAGACAAAGGGGGAGGGGGCTGTTTTCAGTTCAAAAGACAGACTGTTCCAAAGTAGAGCGGTGGACCTGAAGAAGCTTCTGCCGCCCCAGGCGGTCCGTCTGAAGGCTGGGACCACCAGATTTTTAGCAGAGCTGGACTGCAAGGTCCTGTTGGATGCATACTACCTCCGATTTTTCTTGAAATAGGAGTGACCATGCCAGTGAAGGGTCTTATAGGCCACACACAGTGCTTTAAAGACAATACGTTGCCTAATAGGCAACCAATGGAGGTTTGCTGATGGGCAGTTTTCCTGAGTGGAATTTGGGGATCATTAAAAGAAAGTGTGCCGCAGTATTTTGAAGAGTCTGAAACTTCCTCAGTGGATCCATCCGAAGATTTAGATGGAGGGTATTGCAGTAGTTAAGTCTCATCCGTACAAGGGCAATAACCACTGTCGTTAAGAGGTTGAATGGTAAATATTTCTTGATTTTCTTAATCATTCTGAGAGCATAAAAGGAAGCTGAAGTGACCTTGTTGACTGCTCTTTATAATTCAGGTCATTGTCCAGCATCACCCCAAGATTTTTTACTTTTCCTACTGAGGTGGGAAATGATCCTAATTTGGGTGACCACCAAGCCGGGGACTAGATGGATGGATTATTCCAGAATAAGATAATAATTTCAAGCACTTATTATCCATCCATTTACCTATTGCACCCAAGAAGTTTCTGAAAGTATCACCAGGGTTGAACTCATCTTTGGAAAGTGACACAACAATTTGCGTGTTATCTGCGTAGGATGCCAGCGGTAGACCGAAAGATTTTATTAGCGTGGCCAATAGCGTGACATATAAGATGAACATCGTAGGGTTCGATGATGAACCCTGTGGGACTCTGCAGGGCAGAGAGTAGAGTCTCAAGGTAAACTCTCCAACTGTCACCACTTGTTGCCTGTTGGAAAGAAGGGACTTTAGAAGAGCAAGCACATGACCCTCAATCCCCAGACTCTGCCTACGGTCAACCAGCAGCACTTGGTTGGCAGTATCGAAGGCCACTGAAAGATTCAATAGGACAAGGGCTGCATTCCTTCCCCTATCCAGTGTTGCTCTGATTTCCTCTGTTGGCATCACCAGCGCGGATTTCATACTATGGTCTTGCCAAATTCCGATCTTGATGTCATCAAGGAGATGGTTCTTGTCACTAAAGGAAGCAAGTTGCTCAATCATCACCTTCGCCACTAACTTCGCAGGATAGGGGAGCCTAGAGATGGGACAATAGTTGTTCAGATCCATCCTGTTGAGATTGGCTTTTTTTAGTAGAGAGAGAACTGAGGCTGATTTCCAGTGGGAGGGAAAAACCTTGGCCTTGAACATTGCAGGGAAAATGTCTGTTAAATGAAGTGTCACTGTCTCAGTTACCATATGTACTACTTTGGTGGACAAGGATCCTGGGGGGAACCAGATTTAACTTTGGGGATGACCTTAATCAGCTGTTTTACAGTGGGGAGTCTCAAAATACCTGATGCCTGTGTACCCAGTGACTGGATCTGGTGACAGCTTACTGTAATGGATACTAGAATAGTTGATGAAAAATGTATTGAAGATGGTCGCCACCTTGTCTTGAAAAAAGCTAGCTAAGGAGTCACAGAAAATTTGGCTTTTGGCTGCAGAGTGGCTGACTGTAGGCATAGTTAATTTTTTATGGTTTGGATATAACAGTTTTGTTAGTCACTGGCTATTTTAATTTGCTCAGAATAGTAAGCGGACTTGCAGCCAGAACAAGCTTTTTTTGTTCATCCAGACATTGTTTATCTTTAACTTTCTCTGGCAGCTCATAGTTTTTGCGTCATTTGCGCTCTTGCCTTCAACATTCTTATTTGGAAGCTCTGTGTGTCTTGAGATACCAAGGTTGAGATGTTTTTATGACATTGATAATCCTATGTTTAGCTGGGGCAATGATATTAAGGGCGCTGCTCATCTAATTAGTGTCGTCCTCAGCCATCTGTTCTACGCTGTCCATCAGTCTGGGTAATGAGGACATAAGTATTGTGTTATATTCCCTCGGTTGAATTTTATGCCAGGCTCTCTTTAGAGATTTGGTATTTGTAGGTGCCCAGATCTGAGGTTCCGTGAGAATCGTTATGATGTTTTGTGCATGATCGAATATGGGCAAGTTTGGTATCTATGAACCGTAAATGACGAGTTTAGTAAGTGTACGCGTTTTCGTTACACTACTTGGAAGGGTTCGCCTTATTTATGCGTTTCTTCATCTGAACCCTCGGGTTCCATTTTAGATATGGCATCCATTTTGTTTCTTGCCCTCACGTAGTTAGCTAGCAGGCAACTGTCCGCGTCATGACCCTTAGTTCCCAAGCTTTACGGAAGATGCATATTCCTTCTGTGCGCCCTTTTATGGCGAGGGGGATGACTCTGCAAAGGCAGATGGCTCCGCTTGAGGGTAATCTTGCCGTGCCGGTCTATTGTTTCAGCCGTGCATGTGCTAGGATCGAATCCTTTGATCCTGTGATCATGCTTCCGATATTACCCTCACACTCTTTTCTCTACTGTTGTCTGTCTTCCTTGCAGCTGTTCTTGTCTCTTTCTTTCGTTCGTTTACAACTAGAGTGGAATGTGCCTAACGGTGAGAAGATGTGCTTTTACAGTTGGGAACCGGCAATGTTACTGTAATTATGTTCCGGGTTTCAAGAAGTCCTTTTGAAGTTTATTGTGGGAACTGAGTTGTAACCTTTTGTTCGTATGTTGTGCAATAACGAAAATGTGTATAAAAGGAGCGATCCACATTTGCAATTTGAAGCAGACTCTCAGAACCTACACTCTGTTGTACTTCTTGTGACTTTTGCCTCCCTGCAGTAATAAACGCTGATCTTTGACGCCGAAGGAAGTGTCCCGTGTCTCTGTCATTTGTGCGCTGAACAGGTATCCCACGAAGGTTTCAGGTGTTGTTCCCTGGCACCGCTGGACCTTAGAAAAAGTCCAGTCCTTCAGTTGGCGCCCAACGTGGGGCGACATCAGCGGTACCGGTCCAAAGCCTGACGATTGTGAGGAACTTCGTGTGAAATCTCCGAGGGAAGGTGCACCCCGCTTCATCGATCCCGTTGTCGAAATAAGTGGTCCGAAGATTTTTCCCGCGAAGATTCCCGCCTCCTGACGGCTGCGACGGACCGATGCCCTGACTGTCGACCTGTTTTGGCGCCTGGCGTAGTCCTTTGTACGGCGAGACGATAAATGGGCCTTCCTGGTGACGCCATTGTACTCTCAGTTAAGTATTTGTGGGTCGCTCCCAGTATCCTTGGTTGTTGTTGCAGCTTAGTTGTTTTGCATGGTTCCATTGCATTTGTGGTGCTTAGTTGTTGGTTCTTAGTTGTTATTTGACAGTTGCAATTGCCAAAAACCGAGGGTTTTGTCTTTCACGAAGATTTAGCGCTTCGATAACCCTTGAAGTTTGATACTTGGTTAGTGAGCAAGATGCCTAGCCGTAGTGGTTTCTTTGGTTTCTTTAAATGTTATAACACTGATTCCCGGTTGGAGGACTCGTGTCCGATACCTCCAGTTGGAACTCCAATTTATGAGCTCTATAATCGACATGGTGTGGGCCCTATTATATATAATGAATATTGGGTTCGTTATACGAAAAACGATGGTGACATACGAAAAACGATGGTGACCTTAGTTGGCCACCGCATGGAAGTTTTGAAATTACGATTTTAGATAATCTTGAAGCTAAATTGTTTAAAAAGAAAGCTAGGCCTGCTATGTTTGATTCTTTTCGGTTATGGCGTAAAGAGGCCACGCAGAAAGAAATCAAACAGCTTAAGAAAAATAAAAAAGAAGGTATCATTACGATGATGCAAGGTGCAGAACAATATCAGTGAGATAAAGCAGAAAAAGAGATAGAAGTTTCTACTAGACTGCATCACATGCAGGTAGATAAATGTTATCCGGTTTTACCATCTACTCATGTTAAAAAGGAAGAAGATGTGAAGGAGGATCCCTTGTTAGCCTATTTATTGAAATCGCCACCTCCTTATGCACAGGGTGCTACAGCCCCTGTAGTTCCTCCTGTCGTTCCAGTGGCTGCTGGTCAGCCTGTTGTTGGTCCTGTAATTGTCCCTTCAACTGCCCCTTTGCCTGTACCTCCTCAGCCTCTTGTTCCTGTTACCTCAACTGTCCTGGCTACCTCTGCTGTCCCTACGTTCACTTCTAATGTTGTTGCTCCAGTTCTTCTTTCTCCTTCTGTTCGTAATCGTATCCCTAATACTGTTGCTACCCTTTACTCCCCACTTTCTGGATCGTTATTTCGATCCGATGTTTCTGAAACTCCTCAGAGACGAAGTCAAATCCCTGGTGGAAGGGAGAGTGCCACGTTGGTAACTATGGCGCGTAGATGGATAAGACACCCTGCTAACTACCCTCCGCGCATGGTTTTTGATACATTCTCTCAGTTTAATGAGCCCACTCAGAGATTCGTGTTTGAAGAAATGTGTAACTTTTTGAGAGAAGAATGGTATAATGATGATTTAGAAAATGTACCGCCCGATATGACTGAACTTCAGAGTCAATTTTCGAACGGTATGATTGTAGGTGGAGATGTACGACGTGCACTAGAGCGATTGTTAGCCTTTAGATCCACAGTGCCTTCTCGTGTGTCATTTGATGATGACACCGATAATACGAAAACGAACTCTGGTCAATATCCTATGAGAGAGGTTCCGCCAGTATGGATGCCAGGTGATGCTAATGCTAATCCTGTGATTCTTCCATACTTCCAAAGAGTTTGGATACACCTCCCATGGAAGCGATCAGAAGTTTTGCAAGTGAAACAATCCTTGCCTGATCCACGCAAGAATCCGGCAGGTTATTATAAGGAGTTATCCCAACTGGTGGATGCTTCTATTATGAACCTTGCTGATATCGACATCCTGTTTGGAAATGTCGTACCACAACCGATTTGGGCAAAAATTCGCCAAGAGAATCATTTAGTTGAGTTAGGTGGTGACTGGGCTACACTAGTAGCGGCTGATGGACGACAAATTGGTGGGGCTAAGCCCGAGCAGTTAATTTTGGATCTACCCCAGAAAATCATTACACTTATGAAAACACTCATGCCAGCGATGAGGGTGAATTGGGATAAATTATCGGCTTGCAAGCAAAAGAAAGACGAGAGTGTCTAGGATTTCTTTACTAGATTTGAGGAAGCGTTTGTCGATCATAGTGGTCAGGACATGAGCACCGAAGGAGGCCAACGGTTATTTGTTGATAAGTTTGTGTTAAATTTGTTGCCAGAGCTATGCAATAAATTGAAAAACTCGGAAAGTGCATGGGCTGTTTCAACCACTGCACAGATATTAGCGACGGCTCAATATTATGAGAATAGGGAAAAGGAAGAAAGTGATCGTTCAGACAAGAAAACGAAGGAGCTCAAAACAAAGGTTTTGTTGCAGCAGGCATATCCTCCACGTTCAAATCAAAATGATTTACAACAGCAGTATCGACCACGAGCCCAGTCCACTAGGATGCAGTCGCGCTCTGACTCCTCTGACTTTAGATCTACGCTTGGGTATAATCAGTGTGCATATTGTAGGAGAGAGGGCCATATAAAATTTGATTGTCCCGCTTTACGTGATCGTTATAATAATGTTTCGGCTCGGGGAGGTCGTGGTGGTCCTTAACAGGCCTCTCGAGGTAGAGGTCGAGGTTTCGTTCAAAATCATGAGCGCTCTACTGCTTCATCGGACGCGAATAATTGTTTCGATCAGCGAAATGCGGGGTCCGATAAATCTGCACAGTACCATGTGGACGATTATTATGTTGAGCATGAGATTGTTACAGACGACCGTTACTAGGACAGCCATCGACAAAGAGAGGGAGTAGTGTCAGTTCTGGTTGATCAGAGAGGGCCTTACATCGCGGTTGCCACATCTGGCGTAGTCGAGCCTTTTCTGTTGGACACTGGTGCAGCAAAAAGTTCCATCATGCATTCCAAACTCCCTGGCGCACCTTTGTCTGGCTTAACGAATGTTTCCATTGGATTCTCTGGCGCCCCTGTTAGCAATCCTGTCTCTAGCCCTTTGTCCCTTGCGATTGGTCCTCGTGAGCTGGAGGCTCCATTGATTCTATCCACTGGGTGTGGTGAGAATCTTTTGGGTCTGGATTTGTTAAAACGGTTATATGCGACTTTGTATTGCTCTCCTGAAGGAGTGGAGCTTACGTTAGGTCAGAGGGTTATCTCTCCTATGTACCTATCAATGGATAAGTTCCCACCGGAATTGAGTTCTCTTCCTGCGTCTTTATGGGCAACAGGTCCCAATGATGTGGGCCTGTTAAACATTCCACCCTATGTGGTCCAGTTGAAAACGAATGTTCGATTACCACGTATACCTCAGTATCGTATCTCTCTTGATGGTGAGCGAGCGCTATTAGCGATCGTTTATGACCTGATTAAAAAGGATGTAATTGAACAAACTCGGGGAAATGTGTGTAATAGTCCTGTGTTACCCATTTTGAAACGAACCGATACAACTAAACCTCCTGTGTATCGTTTTGTAATTGATTTAAGAGAGGTAAATAAAATAGTGATCCCACAGTTTCCTGTGGTGCCTGACATCACAGCCTTGTTGACCCTGATTCCAGCTTCTGCCTCCTGGTTCACGGTGATCGACCTAAAGAATGCTTTCTTTAGTATTCCGATCGCTGAGGAAAGCAGAGACCTATTCGGATTCTCATTAGGAGGTCGCAGTTTTAGATTTAAACGCGCACCACAGGGCTATTGTGAGAGTCCATCGATCTACAGTCAAGCCCTTAAAAGTCAACTTGACGCATTCGTGCTACCGACGGGTGCGGCTTTGATTCAGTATGTTGACGACCTGTTGGTAGCTGCTGATACAGAAATTATTTGCAGAACTGATACAGTATCGTTGTTGCAACATCTATGTGACCTACATCACAAGGTGTCACCTTCTAAGCTGCAATATTGTTGTCAAGAAGTAACCTATTTGGGTCACTTATTGTCAAAAGAGGGGAGAAGGTTGACCCCAGAACGAATTGCAGCGATTGCTCGAATGACTGTGTCAAGAACTCAGAGAGATGTACGTGCCTTTCTAGGTATTACGTCATACTGCAGACAATGGATTCCGAATTTTTCATTATTGGCGAAACCATTGTTAGCTCTTACGTGCAAGGATGTTCCGACTCCTTTGCCTTGGACGGAAGAGTGTCAGAAAAGTTTTTCTGAATTACGTGATGCGTTGTGTTCGGCTCCTGTGTTAGGCACTCCTGATTACAGTAAGCCATTTAAACTATACGTTCACGAGAGGGATGGTTGTGCGTTGAGTGTCTTGACGCAACAATTTGGCGACAAACAACGTCCATGTGCATATTTTTCTTCGACCTTAGACCCAGTAGCTAGAGCATTGCCAAGTTGTTTAAGAGCAACAGCGGCAGCTGCGGTGTCTATTCGACAGTCCGCAGGTCTGGTCATGGATAATATGCTCACGGTGATGGTCCCGCATGCAGTTGACACTCTCTTGAATCGAACAAAAACTCAACACTTGACGAGTGCAAGGTTGTCTGGGTATGAGTTAACCCTTTTGGCGAGTCATATACGGATAAAACGTTGCAATGTGTTGAACCCTGCAACATTGTTGCCGAACGGCATGGAATCAGGTGATACAGTACCACATGATTGCTATTTAAGAACTGAAGAAGAGACGAAAGGTCGTATTGACCTGAAAAACACTCCATTGGTAGATCCCGATGGTACTTTGTATGTTGATGGTTCATGCTTTAAGTTGCAGAATGGTGATGTAACGACTGCGTATGCTGTAGTGACGTTGAGTACGGTTGTGGAAACTGCGAGATTGAGTCAGAATTCGGCTCAAGCGGCCGAATTGATTGCGTTGACAAGAGCGTGTGTGTTGTCTAGAGGAAAGCGGGTGAATGTGTTTACCGATAGTCAGTATGCATTTGGTGTAGCGCATAGTTTTGGTCGATTGTGGAGAGAAAGAGGATTTTTCACGTCGCATGGCACGAAGATTCAGCATGGACAGCTTGTGAATGATCTTTTGGATGCACTTACATTGCCTAAGCAGGTGGCCATAATTAAATGTAGTGCGCATCGGAAAGTGACAGATGATGTGGGCCGTGGTAATGCATTTGCGGATGAGACTGCTAAGGAGACAGCCAGAGATCTGACAAATCGAATGTATGTTACAAGTTCAGTGAGATGGCCAGCGGAGACTAGCATGTGTGAAGACACAATTGAAAGTGTGAAGGAAATACAGAATGAGGCCACTGAGATGGAAAAGACTAAGTGGAAAGAAAGCACGGGGAAGTTAGACGGGAATGGATGTTGGGTTGACTTGTCAGAGAAACAGAGATGGATGTTACCGGATGCATATGTGCTTGCTGTTGTTACAATGGCCCACGGCACAGCACATATTAGCGCGAAAGGCATATGCAAGTTGTTGTCTCCTGTATGGAAGAATGATGGGATTACTAAGTGTGCGGAGAGAATGGTTAAGAACTGTATGGTATGTTTGATGTATAATCCTGGTAAGGGCACCCCCACTCCACCTGGTCACTTTGCTCCCCCTACATGTCCCTTTGAAGTTATCCAATTGGATTTCATCCATATGGAGAGATGCAATAATCTGAAATATGTTCTAGTTGTGGTTTGTGCGTTCTCCAGATGGATTGAAGCCTACCCTCTTAAGGATAATACTGCCCTGTCAACAGCAAAAATCCTGCTCAAGGAATATTTCCCTAGGTATGGAATGCCACGGATTGTATGGTCAGATAACGGAAGTGAGTTTGTGGGAAGTGTGATGAAGAGTGTGTGTCGTGGCCTAGGCATAGTCCAAAAATTTCATAGCGCTAATCATCCTCAGTCGGCAGGTTTGGTGGAAGGATATAATGGCACCCTGAAACTGAAACTTGCCAAAATCCAGGCAACGACTGGTTTATCGTGGCCGGATGCTTTGCCTTTAGCTCTCTTATCGACCAGGGCAACCGTGCACTCTCGAGTAGGGCTTAGCCCATATGAGATTGTGTTCGGCCGTCCTGCGAATATTTGGGGAGTTCCAAGGCCTAAGGAGTTTAACAGAATTGAATATCCAATGTTGATTGACTATCTTTATGATCTGACTGCTAAATTGAGTTTGATTCATCAACAGGTCTTTGAAGCTTTACCGGCACAAACTGAGGGACCTGGTCATCGGCTCCAACCAGGTGACTGGGTGCTTACCCGAAACTTTGGACGAAAACGTAATCTCGAGCCAAGGTTCGTGGGACCCCACCAGGTGTTACTGGCAACAAGGACGGCGGTTCGACTGGAAGGCAGAAAGCATTGGGTGCATGCCACCCACACCAAGAAAGTTCCGTTTCCTTTGCCAGCAGATGCATGGATCAAGAAAGGAATCGCCTCGACAGAGACCAGTACGGTCCCGGGTTTTATACCATTTAGTGATGCTCAGCTTATAGAGACCGATGTAGTGCAATCAGACATCCCTGTTGAATCAACCGAAACTTTACCTACGTCATCACTAGTGGAGAGTTCAAGTCCTGGATTATTACCTGAGCAATCGAACACTGCTTTGCCATCTGAACCGTTGTTTGAAGAACAGACTCGACCCGGGAGATGTCGATATTTTCTTCGACCACGCAATAAGGACAAATACATTTCTTTTATTATTTTTGATTTTACATTACCCCCTTACATTTGCCTTGAATATTGTGGACATTTTATATTGTGTGTACCCTTTCTTTTTTGTGCAGCTAAGAGACTTATATTAAATTGAATGCTCAATTCATTTAAAACCTATCATCTGGGTTGGCCGTAGGGCCGTGCGGGTGCTTCCTTCTGTTTAGCAGGTTATTGACACTAGGTCGATTTCTTTTGTCGATTTCTGGGAACTCCTGGGAATTAATAATCGCTACTCAGAACGAAGTGCGTCAAGAACGTCACGGACGGTTTTTAGAGGATGGAATTTACTATGCTGTCGAAAGGAGAGGAAATGTCGGCGCAAAGATCTAAATTGCATAAGGTGTTTCGCACAAAATGTTTTTTGTTTCAGGTTTTTATATTATTTCTAACTGTTTCTATGCTATTGGTGGGTGGAGTGTACTTTGGGAGTCAGTTACTATTGGATACCATTTCACCTACCTCTCCTCCTCATGATCTAAATTTTGTTCCCACTATTTCTCCACATTCTTTCCATCTCCTACCCCAACATGAACAGGTTAGACGTGCGGAATTTATGAATAATTCCTTTGTTCAACTCCTACATCAGCATCAGTTGGTGGTGAATACCACTAATTGTTGGGTGTGTGGGTTAATGCCACATACCATGGATAAGGGTATTCCGTATTTAGTTCTTCCTTATAGTCCCCAGGGGTCAGCGCGAGCATTCCAAACTATGTTCCGTAGTGCACTAGATTCCTACCCCCATCGAGAACCACGCTCAGTAAACCTTGGTCCTGGCCCGTACCACAAGTCTTTGGCGATAGCTATTGCTGATTTAGATAGAGACATTTTTGATGCATCGCTTATCCCAGAGGAGGAGGTGCGAGCATATAAGGATCTGAGTGAGATTGAGTATAGTATATCAGTGGGTGATAGACAGCTTAAGAACTCGTCTCCGATTTGGATCGTACCTCACCTTGGTCACTTCTGTCTGCAAGGTCTTGGTCAAAATCCGAGAGCTCAGTTTGGGAAGAGTGCTTGTACTGAGACGTATGTCTTACCGATGCTCTCTTCCCCTGTCTTTCTGACTGCCAAGGGTACTTATTTTGTGTGTTACGATCGTGCTTATACATGGTTGCCTCGTGATTTCTCAGGCACCTGTTATATCGCGAATCTTCTACCTCCGACTTTTACCGTTGCCTCAGACTATCACAAGACTAGAGTTGTGAGAGGCGTTATTAGTAGAGAGGATACTGCTGGTCAAGAGGCAGGAGACTTCTTTAAGGGTTTTCTACCGTTTTGGGGTCCTATGGTTAATAGTAGGAACTTGAGACAGCTGACTCGTGTGGTTGAATCGACTGCTAATATCACTGCAAGCGCCCTTGGTCCCCTGACAGCAGAGCTTCAAGCGGATAGACTTATGACGCTACAGAACCGTATGGTTCTAGACGTTGTACTAGCAGATAGAGGTGGTGTGTGTAAGGTCATCCATTCGAGTTGTTGCATTTTTATACCTGATAATGCTCCAACTGTCTATCAAGCCATCTCAAAGTTGCATAAAATCTCAGAGTCCATACACGTGGACGAGGGAGATTGGACGCTTCTAGGATGGTTTTGGGGCCTGATGTCGACCTGGGGTTGGAAGATTCTGATGATTATAGGGATTGTTGTGACGTTTCTGTTCACGTGTTGTCTTTGTGTACAGTGTGGTCCTGCCTTATGTGGCCTTTGTGCTACTACGTGTATAAGAGGGCCATCTGTTACCAAAGAGGCATTGATGGATAGGATAATGTTCCAGCAACACCTGAATGATCTGATGAATATTGAAATCGATTCTGATTTCGACTAGTGCTTGCCTACATGAGGGCAAAAGGAGCGTCTGAGGTTCCGTGAGAATCGTTATGATGTTTTGTGCATGATCGAATATGGGCAAGTTTGGTATCTATGAACCGTAAATGACGAGTTTAGTAAGTGTACGCGTTTTCGTTACACTACTTGGAAGGGTTCGCCTTATTTATGCGTTTCTTCATCTGAACCCTCGGGTTCCATTTTAGATACGGCATCCATTTTGTTTCTTGCCCTCACGTAGTTAGCTAGCAGGCAACTGTCCGCGTCATGACCCCTTAGTTCCCAAGCTTTACGGAAGATGCATATTCCTTCTGTGCGCCCTTTTATGGCGAGGGGGATGACTCTGCAAAGGCAGATGGCTCCGCTTGAGGGTAATCTTGCCGTGCCGGTCTATTGTTTCAGCCGTGCATGTGCTAGGATCGAATCCTTTGATCCTGTGATCATGCTTCCGATATTACCCTCACACTCTTTTCTCTACTGTTGTCTGTCTTCCTTGCAGCTGTTCTTGTCTCTTTCTTTCGTTCGTTTACAACTAGAGTGGAATGTGCCTAACGGTGAGAAGATGTGCTTTTACAGTTGGGAACCGGCAATGTTACTGTAATTATGTTCCAGGTTTCAAGAAGTCCTTTTGAAGTTTATTGTGGGAACTGAGTTGTAACCTTTAGTTCGTATGTTGTGCAATAACGAAAATGTGTATAAAAGGAGCGATCCACATTTGCAATTTGAAGCAGACTCTCAGAACCTACACTCTGTTGTACTTCTTGTGACTTTTGCCTCCCTGCAGTAATAAACGCTGATCTTTGACGCCGAAGGAAGTGTACCGTGTCTCTGTCATTTGTGCGCTGAACAGGTATCCCACGAAGGTTTCAGGTGTTGTTCCCTGGCACCGCTGGACCTTAGAAAAAGTCCAGTCCTTCAGAACTCCATCCCCCAAGGCCAAATTCAACAAAAGAAGGGGGCCTTGGGCAGGGCTCGAGTCGGGGTACCACGCGGGTGGACGGCGTCCCCCCACTTCTTTTACTGAGAGCTCGATAACTGGAGCAAATGGAGCCACACATTCACTCTTTGGCCTCTCTGGGGCGAGATCGGAGCTCATTCAGAACACTGCTCACGCGCTGACTTCTATGATGCAATCACATCTAAAGGGTGAGCAAGGGGAGGCAATGAATCTGAAGGTGCAAGCCACCTTTTGTGACGTCACTTCCTGTCATGACGTCAGCGTCCCTCCACTTCTGTTTTTTGAACTTGTGCCTTGGACGTGGGGCTCTCCTCCACAAACCTTCAAAGACCCCAGGGACCCCATCCCAAGAGCCGTATTTATTTAAAAAAGGAGAGGGCACACAGACCCCTTTCCTGAGCCTTCTCGGGCACAGGGACTACATCCCCAGTGCCGTAGTTTGTTAAAAAGCCGAGTAGGCTGCTCGGCCCCCCTCCCTGAGCTTTCATAGGCCCAGGGGACCCCATTCCTCATGGCTATATTTTATCAACAAGAGCAGTGGCGGCTGGTGGGATCTGAAATTAGTGAGGCGTAAAAGTCCAAAACAGTAACACACAGGAAATCACACAGAACAGAACAGTAACACACAGGACCTTACACAGAGCACAACCGTAATACACAGGAAATCACACAGAACACAATAGTAACACAGAACACAACAACAACACACAGGACATCAAACAGAACAACGGTTGGTTGTTGGGAGACTACTTGTCACAACACGCATCACACAATACTGTCAGTTGAATGTTTTTGGAGCAGGCCCAACATCACATATTTTAAACAAAAAACTCTTGAAAAGATTTTCAAGGTTGAACTCAGGTTGTGCCGACCCCTGTAATACTTTTATGATGCCGGTGTCCCAGGACCAGTAATGAAAGTAATTATTCCGCCTTCCCAATGTAAACACTTATATCGGTGCTAGGAAGAGAAGGGTTATGACAGGAATACAAAGCTGTTTTATCAGATGGGGCTGAAGTTTGGAAATGCTCTACTTTTTTTGAGGAAACAAGGAAAATGAAAGCCCCCACTGCCCCAAGCCATGAATTAATGTACCTTTATAGGCAGTGGTCGTGGCCAGCATTACGGGTGGGTGGGTGGTGGTGGTGGGGGGGGGGGCGGAAATGGGTTGTCGTACCGCGGAGGGGATCGGGGGGGCGGGAGGGGTTTAATGGAAAAAAGATATAAAATAGAGTAAAACCTATCGTCCCGAGACTCCCGCCGTCCTGCTTTTGAATTCCTGGCTGCAGCGCTCGTCATCAGGAAGGCAGCCTCCCTCGCCTCCACCAATCACAATGCTACAATGGCAGCGTTATGATTGGTGAGGCCGCTGCCCCACCGGGTCATTTTCTCTATGTATGCTGCAACATACATTAAGAACAGGAAGAGTGGGTGGTGTTGCTCGAGGGCAGGGGGAGTGGCTTGTCCACTGTTGTTCTTACTGACTGTTTGGGCGGCCTCGGGCTGCCCAAACAGTCAGTGTGAACAACAGCAGACAAGCCACTCCCCCCTGCCCTCGAACAGGACCGCCCACCCCCAACCAGGAACTTCTGCTTTCTCTCCGTGCGAGAAGGCAGAAACAAATGGTAGTTATTACCATTTATGTTTCTGCCTTCTCAAACGGCGAGAAAGCAGGGGGGCGGTGCCAAAACACCCCTATAGAGGAGCCGCCACTGAACAAGAGGAGGGGGCAGCGCAGCTTGCCTCCGGGAGCACCTCGGGTCCCGGGGACCCAGTCCCCAAGGACTCTCTTTATAATAGGTGGGTGCTCCTGTGCCCAGCTGGGGCACACAACCAACCAACAGGTTGGGGGCTGCAGGGGAAGCCCAGGGCACCCGTGTGAGCCAGCAATGCTCCAGCTCGGAGGGAGCAGTTGCTTTTTGCGTGGTCTCTTCGGGCGGGAGCAATATGTGTTCTGTTTCTCTGTCTGCAGGAATGCAGGCCAGGAAATAGAACGCAAGTCTGCTCCCAGCCAGCGGGAGCACATTTAAACCTCCCACCGGCTGGGAGCAGACATGTTTGCTTGCTCCCATTTGGCGGGAGACTTAAAAATGCTCCTGCCAGATGGGATCCAACAAGTTTCCCCGCCCACTGTAGGTGCGGGCAGGGATACTACTGCATCCCAAGGGGTGCTCCTTGGCATGGGGTCCCTGCTGCCTTTAAAGGCTCACGGAGGGGGGCTGCGCAGCCCCTCTCCCTTTTTAAAATTGTCATGTCCCAGGGGCATGGGGTCCCCAGAGCGTTTTAAAGAGTCAGGGAGGGGGTCCCTTCCCCTTTAATTTACCTTTTGTTTTCGGTGGATTGGGTCCCTGGGTCCTAATTAGGCCCCTGGAGTGGGACCACAAGCCACCCACCCTTCATTATGCACTCGACCCGGGGGTTGAGGGATCCCCATCATAATTTTTTATAACGATGGGTATATTCATAGCTTTTTTACATAAAGGTGTTTAGTAAATTACACGAACATGGAGCTAGAGCTGTACGCTTACACGGGTATTATTCAAAATAAATAATTGCTAATATTTTTTATAAGTGCTTACCTCAGTCAGATGTGTATTTCACAAGCAAGAAATCACATTCTTTGGCCACATTTTCTCCAGCAAAGCAGTATGGCCAGGTACCGAAAAGTTATCGGTACTGCAAAAATGCTTTTACATGCAGATGTCTCTGATAAATGATCACTTCAAGGGGTGAGTAGCTAATGTTCTTTCTACATGAAGGAATTTGCCGCCAGAAGTGCACCTCTCAGAGAACTGACCAAACAGAGGCTACCATCCATCTGGTCTCCCAACTGTGCAGATGCATTTTGATAAATTATGAATTAGGTAGACACAACTAACCACACGGTGCACTTTGATCCTAGCCTGTGAATTTAACTGATTGTTGATGATATCCTTGTGGGATAAGAGCGATCCTAACACTACAGATATATTGAAGGAAAATAATGTCAAATACTACCAGAAGCCTAGAAGACATTGAACAGGCTTATTCCATGCCATAGAGAACAAGCCTGGATGTTTTGAGAACAGGATCACATGTTCCTAACTAAGAAGTCCATTACAGTTATTAATGATCATCAAGCACTACTCACTGTATTCATGGCAACCCTGCGGCGAAAGTACCACCTTGCATAGGACAATGGAGAAAACTGAGCGGCAGTAGTGGACCCAAATGGAAAAATTACTGCACCTGGTAAAATACTTTATATGAATCAAATTGTTTACTACCTTGAACGGACTTACCAGGGACTTCCTCTTTGATTAATTACGGCGGCTCATCATTTCAGTGTATTCATGACTTGAGTATTGACTTATATATTTGATATCAGTTCGCTGTTTTTCATACTTGTTCTTGAAATTAATCCTGGATTGAACTTTGGAACCCAGATTGTCATGACATATTCGGAAATATTTGGAGTAGCAGAATAGTTTGAGCCTTTAATGCACTTAATAGAAAAACATCATTGTTACAGGGGCAAAGAAAACATACTATTGTTTTTTTTAATTATGATAACCGAAGAACTAGTTTAAATTCACAAGGAGAACTAAAACAATCAAAAAGGATAAAGAATAGAAAAAATGCATTGGCAAAGTCAAGTATTGGCCCACCAGTTCTCTTGAATGAAGTGCACTGTTTTTAGGCGACTGTGCACATGTGATCATGTACCATGTTGTCACTCAGTGCAAGAGAGCCAATGGCTCAAGTGAGCTGACCTACTACCTCCATGCTTTATGTTGTGGTGGGCGAAAGCAAAATGTAATTGAGAGTTGAACAGAGTTGAACAGACCAATGGATGAAGATGGCTGACACACAGCCCCTCTGTAAACCTATATCTATCTACCTGTATCTATGCAAGAATTTTTTATTTCGTTATGTCTATTCCATGAGGCTGACGAGACAGCGAAAGCTCCTGGTGCTCCATTTTTAATTAAAACTAACAGTGAATATTCAATATAATTACGATAATTGCCACAAAACAAGGTGAGCAGAGCACAAATGATCGAGCGTAAGAGCGAACAACCCCTGTGTTCTTCGCTCTAATTTTGTTACCTCTGAGGCTAGGGGGAATGCACACCCTTTTAAAGACTCCACAACCCTCTTCGGTCGACTTAAATCATCTAGTAACATTAATACTGGGATCATTATTACTCCCCCATTTTACTGCCCACTTTCATGCACATCCTAACTTGCTGTGCCTGGTTTGGCTTCTTCTGCAGATAGTTTAGTCCAAATGTGGTCTCATGGAGACTCACGAACTCTTACAACCAGCACAAGCCGGCTTCTGGAATCTAAAGCAGTGGTCATCCACGTTTTCATGACGAACCACTAGCCAATTGTGGAAAATAATTTGTCGGAGCCCGACATATACTTTCTTACGATTATTGTGTCAAATAATAAATATTGCGAGCAAGCTATGCGATGTAGTGAGGTTCAAGGGCCTTTTCTTCAACACTGCAGTCAAAAAATAGTATATAGGGCCTTATTAGGATGGCGGTGAATCCGCATCCTCCGGGCCGGGGGAAGCCACCGCCGGCCCGGAGGATGCGGATTCACCGCCGCGGCCACATAAAACACCCACCGCCAGATTAGGATGGCGGTGGGAATGTGGTGGGACCAGCGGCGGACGGCAGGTCCGTCCGCCCTCTGATCTGCGGGTTTTGCTGGGCCATTTGGTGGCGGTGTCTGCAAGACACCGTCAGCCAAATTAGGAAGCATGAGTAAACATGCTTTTCCGCGGCGGTTTTTCCGCCGTGGAAAAGCATGTGGACCTTTGCTTCTGGGGGGCCCTTGCGGGCCCCCAGGGTAAAGGGGGGGTGGGGGTGCACATGGGGGGTACCTATGGTACCCCCCTGCATTTGCATGCACAAAGCGGCAGGCACCGCGTGGTGCCTGCCGCTTTGTGCATGCAAATGTAAAAGATGCTTTTTTAACCTTGCGGCGGGTGCTGCTTCAAGCAGCACCCGCCGCAAGGTTAAAGATCCAGGATGTGACCGCCAGGGTGGCGGTCACATCCTAATTTGCATGGAGGGACCGCCGCTGCCCATGCGGACGGTCCCTCTTCCTCGGGGGTGGCGGACGGACGCAGGTCCGTCCGCCATCCTAATGAGGCCCTTAGTGTTGATTTTCAATTTTTCACAAACATATACGCAGTGTAAACCACTGCAAGCGCTATGCATATTTGTGGTGAAATATGAAGGGGGTGTCCAAGAACCGTGCTCTACGTTGATTTGGTTTACAATGAATCTAGTACGTAACATTAAAAATAAATTAGAAGTTAAGGCATCAGAATGTTTTTATGTCAGAAGTATTTGTTGGCCAAGATTTTTTACTACAAACATGATGTTTCCCTTATTCTCATAAACAATCCAACACCTCAAAAATATCAATGATTTTCAGGCTAATTTGGCCATTGTTTTTCAAAAACACCAATGAACTGCCTGTGGAAGCTTCAGTAATCATTCTTGCCTGAGCCTTGCCTCCCGGGTCGTACCTTGATGCGCCCCAATGTGCTCCCAGCCTCACAACCTGGAAGCCATTCGCCTAAAATGGACCAAATTTGCCCAACTCTCTGTTGCTGATGATCTCATTCTTGGGATAGATGGTGGTGTTCTCAGGATTTTAACCTGTTCTAAATTAGTTGAAAACTTTTGACACCAAAAACCACACCGCTCTGTTGGCCCGTCCTTTGGACATTGGCATCATAGTGGTAGAGGTGAAGTGTTATTTTTCATTTCAAATCGATAGACGAGACGCTTTTTCCTTTGTTCACTTCCAAACGTCAGCCTATGAGTCGTTGTTGTTCCATCGGCTTAAGCTTTTTTGTATTATTTTGTAATATCTAAAGTCAACTTATAGCCAAGTTTTTTCGCTCATACGGTTGGTTACATGTTTTAAAATAAGATGGATAACACCCAGGGGCATATATATAGGGTTTTGGCGCAGGGCAGCACAACAAGTCACCTTGCTGGGCTGCATCAAAATTAAAGTGCAGGAATGTGCCTTATCTATGGCATGCAGTGCATTCCTGTCCATTACCCCTGCGCTGGCGCTGTTTTGGCAGCTTAGCGCCAACTCAGGCACCCTTGGATCCTGGTGCAAGGTAACTGCGTTGCCTGCAGGATTGCTTTTCTGCAGGAAGGGCCATCTTACTGCACAAAAAACAATCCTGGGAGGCGTTTTCCCTTTTCTATGTGTGCTGCAGAATGCAGCACACATATAAAGTGGACAAAATGAAGAGAAATAAAGTTATTTCTCCTTGTTGCACCTACCCTGGGCAGGAATAAGTTTTTGGCACATACTCAGATTTACATGGACTTGTAATTCTGAAAAAGCGTCAAAATCCATGGGTGTCGAGTGGGAACGTCCATGGAACGCCTCCCAAAGCACAGAGTGAGGCAACCCAGCAATTTGCACTGCCTTGCCTTACTCCATATCCATGAGGTAATTTAAAACCATGCAAAGTGGCTTTGCGTGGCCTCATAAATTTGATTTGGTGGTTTGCCCGGCTGGATCGTCACAAAAGGGGCTAAAAAATAAGCCCCTCAATTCACAGTGATGCTTAAGTGGGGTGATTGCAATGCTTCTGTTCAATTGCTTGGCCGTCTCCAGGAGCTTGGCCGCCTCCAGGAGCTTGGCCGCTGGTCCAGCAGGGTATACAGCCTTTACAACGAAACTTTTACAACAAACTACCATTACAACGCAACTTTTACAACGCAAACCATTACAACGCATAGCGCTCGGGGGCGCTCTAGGATAGGGAATAGGTTTAATGTACTATCCAACACCTTCCCTACTATCCACGGGGACTGGAGTTGGAATAGTAAATTAAACTATTCACTATCCAGCGCCCAAAAGCATTATGCGTTGTAATGGTATGCGTTGTAAAACTTGCGATGTAAAGGTAGGCGTTGTAAAAGTATGCGTTGTAACGTCATACATCCGTTAAGCAGTAGTGGCCCACAGCTCAATCCCCCTAAGATTGAGATTTTATGCTTTGTTCCATAAAACAGTCTTCAGGTTAATGGTTGCCGGTCCCCATCCAGCTATCCAGCCCACTACCAGCACAGCAGGAAAGATTCTAGGGAATACTCTGATCATGTTTCTGACCTTTCAGCCACAAATCAACACCTTTATCAGGGTAAGTTGGTTCCAATGAAACTCTAAGGCACATAAGGAGAAGTGTGGCTCACTGGTTAGAGGAGGCAGACCTGGAAGCAGAGGTCAGCCCGGGACCAGGGTTCAATTCCCAGCTCAGCGGGGTCTTGAGTCCTAAAATGTCCATGGACTCGACAATTCTCGCTCCGGTTCCAAAGAACAGGGTTTCAGATGTGAGGGAAATTCTGGGCGCACTACTAGGTTAACGCACAAATGGATGCTTAAGGCATAAGGTGCGTGCAGATGAGAGGCAATTCCCTGTAACCCCTCACAATGTGTTTTGAGGACACATCAAGTAACAGAAAAACAAAATTCTGCAGCACACTTGTAGGAAAAATTCAAGTTAGAGTGATGTCTCAATGGACATATAGTTCAAAGTTCATGGGCGAAGAAGTAGTCCATCATAGTATCGTTCCTTCTTTTCCGGCGGAGCCGGGTCGGAATTATCACCGGCACCGCGACCTGTGGTAACATACCATCCACCTACAGCCCTGAGGAGTCGCGGAAACAGTGTGGTTTCTTGCGACGAAACACGTGTCGGCTGGCTCATGTATGAATAATAAAAGAAGGAACGATACTATGATGGACTACTTCTTCGCCCATGAACTTTGAACTATATGTCCATTGAGACATCACTCTAACTTGAATTTTTCCTACAAGTGTGCTGCAGAATTTAGTTTTTCAATTCTCGCTCCGGTGCCTACTCGATTCACGGGTTCACACTCTGCGACTATGGGAATAGCTTGCTTAATCTCCACAACGGCCCCTCGCGGCGGGATGCCTGGCTTTCACCTTGTGGATACCCTGCCGGGGTTATCTCACAGGGGAATACCAGGACGGGTTCCCTAAGCAAGCGCTTAGAAACCGCTCGGTGATTTGCGCTATATAAATTCCTGTACATTTACATTCTTCCTTGCTTGACCCTTTCCCAGAGTACAAGGCTGGATTGTGTTATAAGACTTCACTCAAGTCTATCACAATGTGTCATATGACATCAATAACATTGCCAATTTACAGCCATTCCTTCCTTGTGCCACCTTCCTACTGCAACTACTTCCCAGACTCACAGGGCAAGCAAGTTCGACGCAAGAGTCCATTCTCTGTACATCATGCCTTCCATGTCATTGGAACCTCTTGTAAGGCAGAAACTTCATCTATATCATATAATCTTGGATTGTCCTCTTTGGGGCCTCTAAAAATAAGGAAAGAGTTGATCAGAGTTGGTGCCTTCCTAAACCTGACAGAGCTGTTGCCTCCTGCAGGGTGTCATGGCAGATAGCTTTCTCATCCTGAGAAGGCTCATGCCTTGCTTAATTCTAGCATACGCCTCATAGACCAGTACAGTGACCACCCGGGGTTTGTCAGGTTCACTTCCACCATACAATGCTTTTGGCCTCTGTCTCCCTTTGATCTGTCATGGCTGCTGCCTCAGGAGTGGTTTGGCCGTCACCCCCGTCAACCTGCCAAAAACTTTGCCTAACACAGATTTGAAATGAATCACTTCTTAAAAGAAAGAACTCTGTAGTCTTCAAAGTTCTTAGAGGCAAGTATTGAATATCAAACTTGACAACCAGAGAAGAAATTATGTTACACAACATTAGACACCAGTGATGACATAGCATTTATGACACTATAAAAAATGTAAACTTAATAGTATAACGTCGAAAGCTCATTAAAATACTCATCACTACAATTGCACTGAACCCATATGCAGCTGTCTCGAATAAATGTAGGAAACTTATCACTTGGAGGAGGGATGGAGCTCAGCTGTGAGGTATCCACAGCTAAGGGGTCTGCCCTCATAGGGCCCCCCTATCTCTAAAGGATCTACCTTTCCAGCTGTGTTTCTAGCACTTCTGGTAAGGATTTGTATTAAACATTATGAACGTGAACT
Organism: Lissotriton helveticus; assembly: GCF_964261635.1. Classification (NCBI taxonomy): domain Eukaryota; kingdom Metazoa; phylum Chordata; class Amphibia; order Caudata; family Salamandridae; genus Lissotriton; species Lissotriton helveticus. The sequence continues at coordinate 633,900,750 of NC_136068.1, read as the reverse complement.
TGCTGCGACATCCAAATGAGCCTCGTGCTCAGTAAGGGGCAGATTTACAAGCCCCCTGCGCCACCACTCCGTCACATTTCGTGAAGTCCTGTTGGCGCAGGGGGCTCCTCCATATTTACAAGGAGAGTAAAAGCCACCCTGCGTGACTTATCCTCTCCTTGTAAATATGGCCCCTTCACACGCAACACTGTGCATGGAAGGGGCATTCCATGCGTGTTGCTGCGGGTGTTCCCACGCAACAAGCACATCTCCAAATTTACGAGAAATTGTAACTCTGGAGATGCGTGTGGATGCTGCGCCACCTTAGAGGTGGCGTACTAGCAAGGCGCAACGAGGAGAAATGTTTTCTTTGCTCATTTTTTTCTCTTTCAATGCGTGCTGCATTCTACAGCACGCATTGAAAGAGGAAAAAGCCTCTTGTGATTGTTTTTGCGCAGGAAGGTGTCCTTTCCTGCACAAAAACTATCTCCCACGACGCAGGCATCCTTGCACCATTGCTTGCAAGGAAGCACAGAGATGCGACATATTCTTGTAAATATGTCGCATCTCTGTGCTTTCCAAACCAACGCAGCACGGCGCAGCAAAATTACTTGCTGCACCGCGCTGCGTTACTTTGCTGTAAATCTGCCTGACAGTCTTTAGGTCTCTGTTAACATCTGTTGCGTCCACGCCCACCTTCAAGGATGGCTGACCCCCTCGGCCAGGCCCGTCCGCCTCCGCGCCACCTCCCTGTCATGGCTGCCCTTCGGCGGCCTGACGCCTGCCTCGGGCCTGTCATGGAGGCTCAGGGCGCCAGCGACTTCCTTAAAAGGGCTTATAAGAAGCGGCTGAGAAGAGTTCGTGTCCCTGTGCGTGACGGTGTGGCGAGGCCTGGGTGGGGGCCCTGCTGGGGGCTGGTTTCACAATGAGTGCAGCGCGCGCTCTCTCCCCGGGCAGGAAGCTGCGGTCGGGCCTTGCAACTTCTGCATTTCACAAATGTCCTCATCGCCTCAGAGGCTGCGGAAGGATAAAAACCTGATAGTAGGTGCACTCGTCACAGGAGCCTCCGGCAGGCCAGACCGCAGCGATAACAGCCTCTTCCGGGATCTCAGGTGCATCGCGAGAACAACCTGCGCAGGAGTCCGTTGCAGGGCCCTGGAAAGCGCCGCATCCCGTGCAGTGACCCGCAGTGCAAACAGAGGCAATAACAGTGTCTGGAACCTATGAGTCCACCGAACGGGATCAGCCTTGTGTGCGGGAGCCTATAGCGGCGTCAGAGAGGCTGGGATATGCCTACACCTATAATGCCATTGACTGGGCCGAGCAATATGTGGAGGAGCCTATCGTGACGTCACAGAGGGAATGAGAAACTGCAGGAGCCTCGTGTGCCGCCATATAGAGAACAGCAACCCCTGCAGGAGCCTCTAGTATAATACAAACACAAAAGAACAGCAACAAATACAGAACCATTAATGTGGTCAAAGAGAAAATAATCTGTGTATAGTACTGTCAGATAGAGAACAGCAACCTGTGTTGGAATCTGATTCACCCAAAGTGAGAACAGTTACACGTGTATAGGAACCTCTATTACTACCAAAGAAATGACAGCCTATACATAAGTCTGTGGTTGCACCAGTGCCACCTAAGGTGGTACGTCTGTTCTGTAACCAGTGTACCCGTAGTGTGACTAACAGCAGAACTACCATCCGCACCATGACCTTCAATCCAACCTGTGAGGAATAATTGTGCTGGAGTCTAAAATCCAGCTACAGAAAACAGCAACCCATTCAGAAACCTACAATCCAAAGTCTGAAAGAAACAACAAACCAACAAGTAGATCAACAACCTGTTTAGGGATCCAACATACTACCGCAGAGATCAATAACCTGCACAGCAACCCAATAATACACCAAAGAGGGATCATTTACCTACGCAGATCAACAGCCTGCTGAGGGACCCAATAGACTACCACACAGAGATCAACAAGCTGTGCAAGAACTCATCAAACCACTACAAAGAGATCTACTGCCAGTTCAGGAACCCAACAAACTACCACAGAGAGATCAATAATTTGTAAGTGACCAAACAAACCACAGCAGGTAGAACAGCAACCTGGGCAGTGATTCAAGAAACCAACAGAAGCAAGCAAAAGCCTGTGCAGGGATCCAGAAACCAACCCAGTTATAGCAACAACCTGTGCAGAGGCCTGTGAATCATCCACCGAAAGCACCTTTAGCATAGGAATCCATTTTCAAAGCACACAAACTGTGCAGAGATTCCAGACTCTGCTAACATGGTGTTCTGGTGGCCTCTTCTCAGCCTTGTCTTGCTGGTGTGTACAACCCCGGGTCTTCCAGCCTATGAGGGGACTCCTAACTACCGAGACCAGGAGTTCATCCAAAAATGTCTCGGCGACCACAACTCAGCTCGTGCCCTGGTGTCTCCACAAGCCACTAACATGCAACACATGTCCTGGGACACCACATTGGCTTCCACAGCCCAGGCCTGGGCTGAGAAATGTATCTTTGACCACAATGGCGACTTAAAGATACGTGGAAAGCTTCACCCAAAGTTTGACAGAGTTGGGGAAAACATTTGGATTGGGAGCCACAATAGGCAGATCTCACCCACAACGAGGTGGGTTTCAGAGGTGAAGGACTACCACTATGACACTAATAGCTGTTCCCCAGGCTCAGCCTGCGGCCACTACACGCAGGTCGTCTGGGCCGAAACCTACAAACTTGGATGTGGGGCCCATTTTTGCCCAAAAGTCCAAAACGACCCGCGCTGGAAAGATGTGATCTTGGTCGTGTGCAATTACGGCCCAGCTGGAAATAACGGGCGGTGGCCCTACACGAAAGGAGTCTCGTGCAGCACGTGCCCAGGCGGAGATACGTGCAAGGACAACCTGTGCGTAAACCCAGATCGCGATGGGGTCGAACCTGGTGCCGGGGCAGCTCCTGCCGGTTCAAGTTGCTGTTCGGCTCTGTGGTGGCTGGTGCTCGTGTGCGCATGCCTGACAGCCTAAGAGGCGCCTAGTAGCTTCGTGCAGCCAAAGGTTATTTTTTAAAACTAGATGACTACATTTATATGGAACATTTCGAAGGACGGAGGGGTAAGGGCAGTTTAATAGGTCAGTGTCTTTGAGAGGCCAATAAACCCTTGCACAGTTAGGCTCACCACATTTGCTGCCTTATACGTGACTGCCTCTGCCCCAGCCAAACCAGCCTTTCAGAGACACTAGACTTTCTGAAAATCAACCCTCTGCTTTCCCAGGCTCGTGCAGACCACTTCGGAAGAGGGTGTCCTTTTTTGTGGCTTTGTCATGTTCAACCGCTGAAGAGCAAAATGATTAATACAAGACCATGCACTAAAATAAATCTTTATTATTCATGTTATACAACATTTTCAGAGCTGTGTCAACATCTACCCCATTGGTCTGCGTATTTTTAAGAGGGAAAAGCAGAATTTGTATCTTGCCTGTCTGGTCTCACAAGAGGGAACTTCTGAGAAGAAAAGATTTCTCTTCAGTGCTCACAATATTATTATTTGACCTGGTACAATATGAACTATTCCTCTCTCGCCCATAACTATGCCCGTCCCTTTCCCTAAAGTGTCCACAGATCCCTCCGCTTCCACCTCATCACTTCGATTTGAAGTGAACAACTTTCCGTTCTTATTTCCCTGCCTAACATAGTAGCCAAGGTTTAACCAATCCAATCACCCGTCCCAAAAATGTTCTATTATTTGGGATTGACCTCGTGATCTCCCTCCCTACTGGCCCTCTGCTCCCCTATGCAGGTGCCAGGGCCTATCATTTCCCTTCCCTTCTGTGACAGACAGACAGACATTCAACTCACGAGCCCTCTCCAGGTCACAGGCTAGTGCGTGGTCCACAGGCAGTGCTGAATGTGAGACAGTGGTTGCAGGTGGGGCCCACCCGCACTTATTTTTGGAGACCGATACTTATTTGTCATCATTAGGCTTTGACCAAGTACAGGTGAAAGGCGGAAAAGGGAGAAAGAATTAGGAAGAGAAATACAGAAAAGCAGTGACAAGGAAGAGAGCAGGGCTGAAAAGGAATCTGCAAGAGAGAGTTAAAAGGGCCAGGAGTGTCTAGTGGTGGATGAAAGAGGCATGGGGTGGAATTAAGACTAAGCAGTCTTGGTTTTAGGTAACAAAGATGTTCGGCAGTGCTGGCAATGACCTCCTATGAAAAGCTTAGGGCAAGGGAGTTATTCTTATACAAATTAACACAGTGGCGTAACATTAGCCCCTGCCGGGTGGAGGTGCCCCCAAGCTCCAGGGGGCTCCCTCTGTCACTGGGCTCCTGTCTAGAGAGCTCCTGACTGAGTCCAGGGGCTTGGGGATCCCACAGTGTACTTTGCAGGGGGACCCCCTCAAGTTTCATTACGCCACTGATTAAGCACTGTCCACAGGTGCGTGTTCAACACATACAGAAGGCCAGGTGAATGCTTGATGGCCTGCTGAAGGGCTGCAAGAAGAGACGCTCCTCGCTGTTGAGCCAGCCTAGGGTAATATTTCCAGCAGTGGTGGACAATCCATCAGAGGGATGAGTGAGCTGCTCTCATGCTGGAAACCCAATGAGAAGGTGTCTGGCTTAACTTGGTGCCAGAAGGTCTCTAGAGTTGTACACTAAGAGTCGGCCATTTTGTACAGGATCCAGAAGCTATCCCTGCAGTAGGATTTCAGGGTCTTACGCTGTACTTTCTGATCGGCAAGCTGGTAATGGGCCTGCACGGTCAAATGGCCCCTCCAACCTCCTGATTAAATTGCGTTTTTTTATTCAGTTCTTTCACGCTCCAGGCCACTGGTGCCTGCCCGCATTGCTTTGAAGGGTGGCAGGGGTGGAGGGAACACAAAAAAAAATTGCTCTTACCTGCCGCTCCGACAGCCGCCGCATTGCTCCTCTCTCCCAATCCTCGACTCCAGCTGCACACTGCGCAGGCTCCCAGATGCCAATCCAGGTGTTTTTCTCATCCTGGGAATATTATTCCCAGCATGAGAGAGGAGCTGGGATTGGTCTGAGCAGCCTGGTTTGCCGCTCAGACAGTGCCTGGGAGCCTGTTGCATTTCTCCAACCTGGATGTGGAACATAGCTGGGTTGGAGAAACCGAAGTGTGCATGATGGTTTGGCCGGCCTAAGATGGCCGGCCAAATTGACATGCGCACTTAAAAGTGCCCACCACTCCTCCCCCTGCCATGCTTGTCACGAGAGAATTGCCTGGCCCTGCCCCCCTGAAAGTCGAGCTGACAGTCAATAACACGAGGCAAACATAAAATGATAATAAAAGGCCTTTATTATCATTTTATTTTGCATCTTTTCAGGGTGTCGGCACTCCTCTGCCATTAAGGAGGAGCCGCCCCTGCTCCAGGCAGATGTTTTTGTTCAGTGCTTGGTTAAGAAAAGGTGAGGAAAGTACTTCCTGTCCAATGGACCAGTCATATGGCTAGAAAACAGCCTGGAATTTCCAGAGTGGCCTAGACGTCTGGCAGAAACAATGGTACAAAATACCATAGGGAACGTCATCAAGCTGAAGCAGCAACAGTAGGTCACCTCGCTTCTCAATGTCTGCATTGAAGGGACGGCGAAGTGTCCAACAAGAGAAGAAAAATGTAAAGAGAGAAATGATTTCACACCGAAGAGTCACATATCTCCAAATCATCCACAGCTCAATACTGTATAAATATCTGTTGTGGTTCTTAACACCTCAGTAAGTGTGAGCAGTGTCCTAGAGGAGTTTAACTCATTTAGACAACATCACTGGCTTATCATCTTCACCATAGAACCCAAGACTGCATCATCATGAAAGTGGTGGAGTCCTCTTGTGATTTTGTGACAATACATTTTGCAGTGTAGGCAGGGGCTATTGTAGACAGGCCTTGCACTATACTGTAAATATGCCTTTATATGTAAATCAAAAACACAAAGTGGAGAGTGGCAATGCAAAGATGTTAAGTAACTTAACTTTTTGGGATAGGAAGTAATAATACATTTTTGAAAATATGCAAATGTTGATGTAAATATGCAAGCTGCACTGAATAAGTGTTCTGCAATTATTTCTTTCCTTATCTTTTGATTGAATTCAACTGAGCTCTTATACATTTTGTTTGAAACCTTGTAGAAGTGAACTCGAGAACGGTGCTGTACGTTTGTTGTCATGATGAAGGCTCATTCAGCTTGCAAAAGAGCTGAAACAATCATATTCCTACTGATATGATGTTTGCCCCTTTAATTTAACATGCATTACCAACACATCATAAGTGCAATGATGAGTTGTAGGAATGTGTTTATATTTTTCTTGTTTTTAGTAAATGAAATATGTAACTAACACAACACCACGCGTTTCATGGTGTCACTTTTTCAGTGGAAACTGTAGTTCAAATAATCATCGTCCTTGTATAAGCACTTTCTTTTTTACTTCAGATAATAAACTGTTCTGGATTGACTCATTAAGGCTCTTTGTCTTGAAATAATTAAAAAGTAAAAAACATAAAATGTATGAAATGTGTTAATTACCCAGGTGCCCTAGGTTCAACCCAGTATCCCTTTATTGTTTCTCAGCTTCTCTACCATGCAGAACCTGCTGGCCAATAGACACTATGAAGCAGTGGCCCTACCAAAAGCAGTGGCGGCATGACCTCGCATACTGCAAGGAACAATTAGAACTCTATGCGGGGTCTTCACAGCCTATCTGCTTTCAGCCCAGGAGGGGCTGTGTGGGGTGGTAATATCAGACAGTGGCATTTATTATCTGTATGTTTTTTTTAGTTTCTGCCTCCATTTACTCATCTTGAAAGTTGGGGAAGTGATGTTGCACAGGGAACATGTACCTCCTGCTGTCACAGTCGCCAGCAACTGCCACAATTCAAACCTCCACAACATCATGGAATCCCCAGAGGCGTTCCAGCTCAGAACCCTAGGCAAGGTTCCATCCAGCCAAACCTCTGCAGGCAGGACACCACAACCCTGCCCAACAGTGAGTTGTTCAACTTCTGGAATACCGACCTCACTAACCAGAGGTGCGATCCGCCCTCTTATGATCATTATGGAATCCCTTGGGGTGTTCCAGCTTGGAACACTAGGCAAGATTCCATCCAGCCAAACCTCTGCAGGCAGGACACCACAACCCTGCCCTACAGTGAGTTGTTCAACTTCTGGAATACCGACCTCACTAACCAGAGGTGCGATCCGCCCTCTTATGATCATTATGGAATCCCTTGGGGTGTTCCAGCTTGGAACACTAGGCAAGATTCCATCCAGCCAAACCTCTTCAGGAAGGACGCCACAACCCTGCCCTACAGTGAGTTATTCAACTTCTGGAATACCGACCTCACTAACCAGAGGTGCTACCCCGCCCTCTTATGATCATCATGGAATCCTCTTGGGTGTTCCAGCTTGGAACCCTTGGCAAGATTCCATCCAGTCAAACCTCTGCAGGCAGGACGCCACAACCCTGCCTTACAGTGAGGTGTTCAACTTCTGGAATACCGACCTCTCTAACCAGAGGTGCGACCCCGCCCTCTTAACATCATCATGGAATCCCCTGGGGTGTTCCAGCTTGGAACACTAGGCAAGATTCCATCCAGCCAAACCTCTGCAAGCAGGACACTACAACCCTTCCCTACAGTGATTTGTTCAACTTCTGGAATACCGACCTCACTAACCAGAGGTACGACCTCGCCCTCTTATGATCATCATGGAATCTCTGAGGTGTTCCAGCTTGGAACACTAGGCAAGATTCCATCAAGCCAAAACTCTGCATGCAGGTCGCCACAACCCTGTCCTACAGTGATGCAGGCAGGACGCCACAACCCTGCCCTACAGTGAGTTGTTCACCTTCTGGAATACCGACCTCACCAACCAGAGGTGCGACCCACCCTCTTATGATCATCATGGAATCCCCTGGGGTGTTCCAGTTTGGAACCCTAGGCAAGATTCTATCCAGCCAAACCTCTGCAGGCAGGGTCCTACAACCCTGCCCTACAGTGAGTTATTCCACTTCTGGTATACTGACCTCACTTACCAGAGGTGCGACCCCGCCCTCTTATGAAAATCATGGAATCCCATGGGGTGTTCCAGCTTGGAACACTAGGCAAGATTCCATCCAGCCAAACCCCTTCAGGTAGGACGCCACAACCCCGTCCTAAGGTGGTTTCTTCAACTTCTGGAATACCAACCACTAACCAGAGGTGCCACCCCGCCCTCTTATGATCATCATGGAATCCCCAGAGGTGTTCCAGCTCGGAACCCTAGGCAAGGTTCCATCCAGCCAACCTCTGCAGGCAGGACACTACAACCCTGCCATACAGTAAGTTCTTCACCTTCTGGTATACCAACCTCACTAACCAGAGGTGCGACCCGCCCTCTAATGATCATCATGGAATCCCCTGAGGTGTTCCAGCCCGGAACCCTAGGCAAGATTCCATCAAGCCAAAACTCTGCATGCAGGTCGCCACAACCCTGTCCTACAGTGATGTATTCAACTTCTGGAATACCGATCTCACTAACCAGACGTGTGACCTGCCCTCTTATGATCATCATGGAATCCCCTGGGGTGTTCCAGCTTGGAACACTAGGCAAGATTCCATCTAGCCAAACCTCTGCAGGCAGGGTGCTACAACCCTTCCCTACAGTGATTTGTTCAACTTCTGGAATACCGACCTCACTAACCAGAGGTGCGACCCCGCCCTCTTATGATCATCATGGAATCCATTGAGGTGTTTCTACTCGGAACCCTAGGCAAGGTGCCATCCAGCCAAACCTCTGACGGCAGGACACCACAACCCTGTCCAACAGTGAGTTATTCAACTTCTGGAATACCGACCAATAAAAAGAGGTGCGACCCCGCCCTCTTATGATCATCATGGAATCCCCAGAGGTGTTCCAGCTCGGAACACTAGGCAAGGTTCCATCCAGCCAAACCTCTGCAAGCAGGGTGCTACAACCCTGCCCTACAGTGAGTTGTTCAACTTCTGCAATACCGACCTCACTAACCAGAGGTGCGACCCCGCCCTCTTATGATGATCATGGAATCCCCTGGGGTGTTCCAGCTCTGAATACCAGGCAAGATTCCATCCAGCCAAATCTCTGCGGGCAGGACACTACAACCCTGCCCTACAGTGAGTTGTTCAACTTCTGGAATACCGACCTCACTAACCAGAGGTGCGACCCACCCTCTTATGATCATCATGCAATGTCTGAGGTATTCCAGCTTGGAACACTAGGCAAGGTTCCATCCAGCCAAACCTCTGCAAGCAGGACACTACAACCCTGTCCTACAGTGAGTTGTTCACCTTATGGAATACCGACCTCACTAACCAGAGGTGCGACCTCGCCCGCTAATGATCATCACGGAATCCCCAGATGTGTTCCAGCTCGGAACACTAGGCAAGATTCCATCCAGCCAACCTCTGCAGGCAGGACGCCACAACCCTGCCCTACAGTGTGTTGTTCAACTTCTGGAATACCGACCTCACTAACCAGAGGTGCGACCCCGCCCTCTTATGATGATCATGGAATCCTCTTGGGTGTTCCAGCTCGGAACCCTAGGCGAGATTCCATCCAGCCAACCCTATGCAGGCAGGTCGCCACAACCCTGCCCTACAGTGAGTTGTGTACCTCTGGAATACAGACATTACTAACCAGAGGTGTGACCCTGCCTTCTTATGAGACCCAGACTAGATCCAAAGGGTTTCTTTTTTTCTACAATTATATAACTAAGGATTGACTAAGTGGCAGAGACTTATGGAGGTCTTGTTAAAGTTGATTAAGAACAAATGACGTTCTAGTTGCGCACTGGGCTTGTAAATAAGCCCCAGTATTATTACAATTAAGGAGGAAGACAATACAGCTAACTTGAAGAGCGTATTATCTTATCATTTTTTTTAAAGGAAGGGCTCACTGGTCAATTTCCTCCTAATACTGTATATCCTAATCTGACACATTGTAGTTGACCATTGTGACAAGTGGGTCAGACTCCATAAATGAAGATATGCTTCCTCAATGAAAGCGTGTTTGAAAGTGTATGGGGTTATAGGGGCACTGGCTTCAGACACCTAATAGCAAGATGCCTGTTGATTTATAAGAGTTGTCTGAAACTCAAAACATTCATACCACACATGGATGGGCCCAAGTGCCGCCTGTCCCAGGGCTACCCTATCAAAGCCACAGAACCCCTGACTCATCTGCTGTACCTATTGTGTTCTATTGTGTGCTTTCTGTAAAGTCATCAGAAAGTCCTTGAGAAATCTTGCCTATGTAGAAAAGTCAGCCCATATCGCCCCCGATGCCCAGGCTGCTGGTGCAGGGCGACTCTTCGTTTCCATCTTGAATAATTACCAAATAAAGAGACGGGCGCTGGAGGCAGGAAAACAAGAACAGAGTTTATTACTCCAGAGGAGAGCATGTCATTTGGGACGCTCGCATAGTGTCTTCGGGAGGTGCTCTAACAAGTTTCTCTGAGGCTTCGTCTTTTATACACAGGTTTATGACACACACACATCCTCCATTACAATCAGGACATTGTAAAGTAAAAGATATTCCAACACGTGGCTACAGTAGGGGCCTTTATCCTCCATACAATAGGAGGGGGCTGTCATGCAGCCGAGTGTGCTGTTGATTCCGTTGGAATGTGTGCTCCTGATCGAATCTCAGGGGGTGGGGTGGTCAGGATCAATAGTGGCTCCTTTCAAGAGAGGCGAGTGCATACAGTAGTGGGCAATAAACTGTATCCTCAGGCTAAGGGATGACCAGCGGTCCATGTAGACGATTAGGTTCAGAGGAAGAGGTCATCAAAGGAGGGGTATTCATGGAGGGACAGGAGGGGTTTGGTCAGGCGCGGGGTGCGATTCTCAGTGACAGAGTCATGCGGGAGGGGAGGGCTCATGACTTGTGCATGTGAGAGCGGGGGCAGTCAGGGTGCATGGGGGAAGCTTGCAGGGTCAAGGAAGGGGCACTGGTGATCGATCGTAAACTGGGAGACCATGATACCTAAAAGGGCTGTCGTGTATGTGTGTGCATGGGTCAATGCTAGCGGGATAACACAGTCAGTGTTTTAGCGATATCCGTTCTGCTTACAACAAGGGGTACAGTGAACACAAATGAACGCCGCTTATGTGTATATACAATGCCAATTTCAACAGTCGCCGCTTTTAAACATAGCTAGTACATTTGTGTTTACCCCAACTGATGGAGTGTACATATAGTCATGTGTGGCCAATGAAATAACGTTCGTAGAATGCTAGCAAATTGCGTGTAGCCATATGCAGTCGATACAATTGGCGGAATACGGTACATATGAATTTACATTCGCTGCGTTATTCATAGATCGGCATGACACGTAGTCGAGGGCAATCAGGAAAAAACGTTCCGACATATTGTAGACTCAGGTTCTGACTTTCTTTTCAATGACATCAACATATAGTAAAAAGTGCTATATGAGACTTTTAGACTTAAGTGACCAAAAACATTTTTGAAAGCAACAAGAATTGAGGGAGAAAGTTCAGGAAGGGGGTCTTAGTGAAAATGTCTTTTTCAACGACGAGCCACCACTGGTAGACTCTGTTAGTCCGTTTTTCTTTTCGTTGGCGCTTTTGAGCACCGGCGGTGGAGCTATAAGTCCAGCTCGGAATCATCCTTACGCGTTGCAGGGTGCGATCAGTCCTCTGCTGTTAGATCACAGTCCTGTTTCCTAACTCATTTCTTAGGGGTGCCTCATGCTGGGCACCTGCGTGTCTTTCTTTTTCCGTGGCAAAATCCCAGTCCATAGTCAAAGTTTATATGAAAGAGTTTGTTGAATAATCGAGGGAAGAGAGGGCGGAGTGGGGCCAGATCTTTGAACATACCAAGGGATCAAGGGAGCAAAGGACAACGAGCAGGCGAGTCCAACAGTCGGACTCAAAAGGGGACGGGGGACTTCAGGCACGAGTGGGTCAGCGAGTCGAGGGCTTCAAGGCAGCCCTTCATTCCTCCATCTGCTGAGTTTGAACGTTATGCCTCGTCCCGCGTCTTATTGCTCTGCGGCTCCACCTTTGGTTGTGGTCACACGTGTTCCATGATCTGTGGCCAGGCTGTGCGTCACGTCCAGCTCCTCTCCTCCGGTAATTGGATCTTTGAATGGGTAGAAAACAAGTTTTAGAAAAACTGACAGGAGAAGACATTTATACATCTCAATTCCGTCCCCAATCCTATGTAGGTGGGGAAAAAGTTCATCGGTCATAGTCAGAAGTCGTCATTTATGGAGTCTGTAGGAGTGCATTGCTTATGGAATTCATAACTCTGTTCGGTGTTCATTCGTGACGTACGTGGAGAGAAATTGGACCTTTATACACAGTGTATTATATCAATCTCAAAATCGAGTCCTTATGTAGAGACTCGCCCTTCCCTTTAACCCAAGTATCGACACTCTTACATTTCCCTTCGGGGTCGGCTAACCCTTGTAAGTGGGGCGTTATCGTCATGAAGAAGGGGGAGGGGGTGGACGTAAAACATGCTCTTCTTGGGGAGTGAACGTTAATCAAAGTCTTCAATTTCGCTTTCGAGGGTAGATGACATGAAGCTGGGGTCAATCGGGGGAAAGGGGACGTTTTGGACAGGGAGCTGGGGTCGATTGGGAGAAGTGGGGTATTCTGGACATCCACATTTAAATGCAGGGGGGTGGGACAATCGGGGTATTGGGGATCGTATTTCTAACGAGTTGAGAAACAGAAGGCCATTGACGTTATAGTTCCCTTAGAAAAAAACAGATTAGGGGACGTCCGTCGTCTTACCTGTCCTTTCCTTTATTACCAACTCGGGTTCTATCGTTTTGCAGAAAGGAGAGGTAGTAATATGGCAAGTCACAATTTGTTTTGGTTTTTGGTCAATTTTGCTGAACACCTTTGCGTTCGAGGAGAATCCAATAATGTTTTGCGCCGGAGGGGCACAACGTCATTATACACGAAAAGAGGAAACGGGGCTTTTAGAAAGAGAAAGAGAGAGAGAGAGAGAGAAAAGAGAAAGAGAAAGAGAAAGTGAAAGAGAAAGAGAAAGAGAAAGAGAAAAAGAAAGAGAAAGAGAAAGAGAGAGAGAGCGCACCCTAAATGGTCCATTCGGTACACGTACGACATGGGGAGAGGAAGAGAGAGGGTGAGAGAGAGAGAGACATGTACAATAATGGACCGTTCAGTGCGTGCACACCACAGAACAACAGGTGTTAAGTAACACGGAAACACAGACAGAGGGTTGACGTAGATTCATGCATCACGTACACACAAACTCAGACGGGGGAGACAATACATGTATTATCTACAAAAATCCAAGACAAAACATAAAACAGTTATTGGCCAAAATTATCCCTTTCTGCATGCTGCGCGTTCTTAGCATCCTAAGCTCTTTTTACCTTTTTCTTCTCTTTTAACCGTCGGTTGCCCTTACTGGTGGCTTTGATTGTACACACTTACGCCTTGGGCAATTGGTCATGAACTAACCTGGTCGGGCTAATGCTCACGGTGGTTTATTCGAGTCATTTTTAGCAAATGCATTTCCAGGCTGAGACAACGGTTGGTGTCAGTTGGAGAACCATGGGGCAGCTTGGAGTTACATATCTAGGAGGGTGCGAAGAAGGATGCAGTAGATTTTAAATGTACCTCACCTCAAAATATTCCTTAACCTTCCCCATTCAATTAATTGTGGGGTGCTTATTCATTAGCGCACGTCATTTTAGTTGTACTATTCGGGGTGCCAAGCGAAGTTATATTTTGCGGTTTTCCCTTCAGGCTGCCCTCCCAGGCGCTAAGTTCAGGGAGAGAAAACAGTCATGGTTTGCTAGTTGCGGTTAGGTACCATAATCAAAACCCCTTTTCCCGTCTCTTCGTCCGTTAGATCACCGTTTTCATACACTGGTCGATATTCCGATGCGACCTACAGAGAGAGGGAAAAAGAAGGGGCAGGGGCTACATTGATAGACACATTTAGTGTGCATAAACCCAGAAAGGCTTTTACTTACTGCATACTCGGCCTATCTCCACGGGATGCAGTCCCTGCCAACTGGGCGTTCAAGCCCGGGTGGACCGTTAGTGTGACTCTTTTTATAGCGGTAGCATATAAAGTGTAGGCTAAACACCAGGATCTTTAGTGGTTGCTTTTTGGCTGTACAAAAAGGAAAAACGCACACAACGGAAACTTGGACCCGTCATTTTTTTTTTTTTTTGCAATATTACTACGTACTATACTTTTTAATCCTTTTAAACAGTGGTCATTTATTCGAAAATTACCAATTCACACGTGACAACTACGTTTGCTTTTTCAAAAAATCTTTAATAAAAATGTCGGTGCATAAATATGGGCCTACAACCCCGTGGGCCGGCCACGGAGCAGGCTGGAACTGTAGATGCGGGGATACTTTATTAGTAAAAACTTTAGTGGAGTCGGTGGTCGTTTATTTCATAATAAAGTGCGAAAAGCGCAATAAATCATGTCGAGACTTCAGTGTGAGCGAGTGTCATAAGTGTTGGGCTTCCAACTTTCAATAATCATGATGTGCAAAACTTAAACAACAATTCATTGTCCGAATGTTCAATCAATACCCATCTGATGTCAATTTACCGTCTGAACACATAATCAGTACCCATCCAATATCAATTCATTGTCCGAACCTATAACCAGTACCCATCCCATATCAATTCATTTCCCGAACTGACAGTACACATCCTGAATCCATTAATTGTCCGAACATGTAATCAGTACACATCCTATATCAATTCATGTGGTTAAGAAAACCTCCATACATATCTCATGACACCAGGGCTGAACAATCGGGGTACAACAAGGAGTTGAAAGTTTCATTTGCATCGGCGCCATTTTGGGTGCAGTCAGGCAGAACCAGGCATAGTCTAAATGTCTACTAACTCGTGGTTGGCCCAGAGCTTCTTTTGGCAGTCCAAAAGTTCCGTTAAAGGGTAAAAGAAGGGATCGGTGGTCTGAACCATCAATCAAAAGGGGAGGGAGGCAACAATGCTCCTACCGGGTCATACTGTGCTTTCACCGGAACTGATCCGAACTGTGGTCTGCAGGATTCTAGTCATTCAAACTGAGGCTGGCGACAGCATGGAAGCGTCGACGTCCTGCGGCTACATTTCCATTGTTTCGTGGGCAATCATGGCAGTCATTCCCCATCGGGGGTATCTGTGGGGGTCGGGGACTCCCGCGGCTCCTCTAGAATCTTCAAGGTTGCGGAGAACTATGATGGTGGAGTCAACAAGTGACCGGGCCATTCCTCCATGCTGGGCCCGCTCTTGCCAGGTCGATCGCCATTTTGAAAGTTCGGCAGCTACCGGCGATCGCGGGGTCAAATGAGCGGACGGGCTCCTACCCTGCCGGGCGAGGCGTTGCAGCATCGCCACAGTGGAAGAACCCTTTTCCGGGCGCCTGGAGCGCTGAGGGTGCAGCTGGGAAGCCTCCACCTGGGGAGGCGGGAGGGGCTTGTACGCACCGCCTCTCCCTCCCAGTGCACCCCACGACGTCTCGCTTGACATTTGTTATGGCCGGACCAGGCGATGAGGGCGAGGGGGGGGGGTCGGAGGCATGTGCAAGACATCCCCCCCCCCAGTGTTGTTGCGGCCGTTACGGAAGAGAAGAGAAATGTCCCGTCCGTCTTTGGGCCGGGCCTTCTGGTTAATGGCGGTCAGACGCTCCTTGCCATGACTGGGAGAGAGAGAGGGACAACCTGCAACTCTCCAGTGTTACCGCCACCGCGGCCGGATCCCGTCGGCCTCGGCCTCTGGTTGATGGTGGCCGGACTGGGAGAGGGAGGGGAGGGTCGAGGACACAGACATTCCCTCCCCTGCAACTCTCCAGGGTGGTCGTAGCAATCCCCCTGGCCGGGTCCCGTTGGCCTCGGCCTCGGCCTCTCCTCCGGCTACACCCTACGTGATGATCTCCTGTCGACGGTTGGCAGCAGGACCCGCCCTATATGTGTTGTTTCCGGCTGGGCGTAGCCGCAACCCTGTTGCACTTTGGAAGTTTCCAGAATGGGGCGGATGTCTGCTGACTTGTATCTTTCCCAGTTTTGCCGTTATTTGGGCGTGGCAGGCGGTGGGACAGACATGTTTGGGGCAGTGAGGGGCAGTGAAGCCTCGTTGCCCTGTGACCGTTGCAATGTCACGCTTGGTTTCTCTTACTATTTTCAGGTTTCTCATTACGGACTTTTTTCTAACGTTTCTTGTTTCTAGGACAGTCATAGGTTTTATCATTAAGTATTGTTATCGTTTCCTTTGTTCGTTATTTAATAAAAAGTTCATCAGTGGCCTACTGATTTTCGGTTTCCTATTCCTTTCTTTCCAGGTTGTTTCATGCTAAAGTTTCTGTTAACAGGATATAGTGATCACTTCGTTATTATTGTATATGTCCTTTTCACTAGGGGTGCTCTCTGGTCGGGCCAGATGACCTTCCTCTAGTAAATGGTCCGGGTGAGACTGGCGTATCAATCAGTGGGGAGTAGATAGGCATGACAGGTTACAACAGGGGACAAAGGTCCGCATTACCTACCCTTCACTATTTGCAAAGACTAGACAGAGCATGGCGACTCTGTGCTTGTTTGCAAATAGAGAATACCTCCAAAAAGAACCAATTCCAAACAGTCAATGTTCGGACAATCAATCAATCAATGAGGAATGAAATAGGTACGACGTGTTAAAGGTTTGCGTTACCTACCCTTCACTATCGGCAAAGGGAGAGAGAATATTCCTATTCTTCCCTGTTTGCAGGCAGAGAAGATCCTTAAGAGAACCAACTTCGAACAATTCAATGCTCGATTCAATCAATCAATCAATGGGGAGAAAAATAGGTATGACGGATTACCATGGGGACAAAAGTCTGCATTACCTATCCTTCACTATCTGCAAAGACTAAACAGAGTATGGCGACTCTGTGCTTGTTTGCAAATAGAGAATCTCTCAGAAGCAATCAATAAGTAATACTAGTATTTTCAAACAATCAATCAATCAATTTCGCAATTTGTCGTGTGTCACGACCTTACCCGGACCGGACCATGTGGACAGTTCTTCGCCTTCCTTTTTTCCAGCGCCCGATCGTTCTCTTTTCTCCATGTTTTTACCGCAGCAGTCCTGTGGGATTCCAGTCAGGACAATAGGTCACTTGAGAGAGGTCCGTTCGGAATCGGTGAAGTTCATTCAATCGGCAGCCGGACGAGGGCCCTCTCAAGGCAGGTATACTCCAATCATTTAGATGTTCACCCCATCGTCTGGACCTCTCTTACCGGACCTTATGTCGCTGATGGACCCCGCGTTGGGACGCCAATTGTAGAAAAGTCAGCCCATATCGCACCCGATGCCCAGGCTGCTGGTGCAGGGCGACTCTTCGTTTCCATCTTGAATAATTACCAAATAAAGAGACGGGCGCTGGAGGCAGGAAAACAAGAACAGAGTTTATTACTCCAGAGGAGAGCATGTCATTTGGGACGCTCGCATAGTGTCTTCGGGAGGTGCTCTAACAAGTTTCTCTGAGGCTTTGTCTTTTATACACAGGTTTATGACACACACACATCCTCCATTACAATCAGGACATTGTAAAGTAAAAGATATTCCAACACGTGGCTACAGTAGGGGCCTTTATCCTCCATACAATAGGAGGGGGCTGTCATGCAGCCGAGTGTGCTGTTGATTCCGTTGGAATGTGTGCTCCTGATCGAATCTCAGGGGGTGGGGTGGTCAGGATCAATAGTGGCTCCTTTCAAGAGAGGCGAGTGCATACAGTAGTGGGCAATAAACTGTATCCTCAGGCTAAGGGATGACCAGCGGTCCATGTAGACGATTAGGTTCAGAGGAAGAGGTCATCAAAGGAGGGGTATTCATGGAGGGACAGGAGGGGTTTGGTCAGGCGCGGGGTGCGATTCTCAGTGACAGAGTCATGCGGGAGGGGAGGGCTCATGACTTGTGCATGTGAGAGCGGGGGCAGTCAGGGTGCATGGGGGAAGCTTGCAGGGTCAAGGAAGGGGCACTGGTGATCGATCGTAAACTGGGAGACCATGATACCTAAAAGGGCTGTCGTGTATGTGTGTGCATGGGTCAATGCTAGCGGGATAACACAGTCAGTGTTTTAGCGATATCCGTTCTGCTTACAACAAGGGGTACAGTGAACACAAATGAACGCCGCTTATGTGTATATACAATGCCAATTTCAACACCTACTGCTTCTTTTCCTGCAACACAAGTAAACATAACGTATTCTGTCCTACAGAGGTGAAGCATTCCATGAGTCCATTGGCTTGTGGGTAGAAAATGGAGGGTGGAATCTAGTAGCAGGTAAGCTAGCAAACCCACACACGCTATTTACTGTGCAGAAAGCAGCCAAGAAATTGTGAGCTCCCATCAGTGACAACCTCAGCAGAGAAACCGGCACTGTTCAGTACAGACCGAAGGGCATCAGCCTGATTGCAGCTGGATAAGTGCAGGGACACAGGTGCTGGCTGCTTTGCTTGCAATCTTCCATTGAAGAGATGGAGAAGGGTAAACCACTGGTGTACAGGTATCTGGCTTCTGCATCATGTTTAGGGCCAGATGTATCAAAGGGTTTTCTATGGGAAAATATGTTCATACATATGGACGTGTGGAAAATAGACTATTTATCTTGACACTCGCTCAGCCATTTTGTACTCTGTATAAAAGTATATCTATTATCTTGCCATTCACTCCGCCATTTTGTGCTTTAACCTTCATGACTGACTTTCTTTCTGTCTCACAAACACTCTGGAGCTCCACTTTTGACCTGTTACATTCCTGCATGGACACTCTGTTCATGCTTTGGCCTGCCACAAACTGACCAGCCCATGCTCAACCAGTCAGACATAGTGTTTCCCAGATGTTTATCGTCCTCACCCTGCACACTACGCCCTGCAGGCATCCTTCAACAGGCTTATCAGACTTATGTCTGCTTGCTGTACAATCATACCTCTCACCTTTGCCCTGCAGTAGTCCAAACGACAAATATTTATGGACTCAATTATATAAACATGCTTTTCGCCTACACCCTGCAGGGTCCTCACCGTTACCTGTGCTTATCAGATTAACCTTTTGTTTGACATGTAATCATGCTATGCCCTGCAGTACCAATTAATCAGAGTGACCTCTGTGTACTATGTAATTATAATGTTTTGCCCATATCCTGCGAAAAACCCCAAAGGCTACTCACCTGCTGATTCTCCAGATTGACTATTTGTTTAGGAATGCAATAAAATATTATTGATACAACTCCCTTACATGCCTGGAGCAGGATAAAGAGTATATAACACGTGAAGTAAGACCATTCTGCAGACTGCCTCCTCAGACAGCTATGGGTGTCTGTTGTTGATGCCTCTCCATCTCGTGAGATTATAATAAATATCCTTTCTCTCTGGCTCCAGCGTTGGTCTCAGTTTGTATTCCGGACACCAGTGGACTATAGGGTGACCCTGACACCTTTGGTGGCCTGCCAAAAGACCCCCAAATCCACAGACCTTTGTCTTGTAGTCTATTATGCAGCATGAACACATTGCCTCTCTATCTGAGGTGATGATGCAGGGATCTATAATAGTCCTGAACACCAAAGCTGCCTATGAGGAACACTGGTCTGTCCCAGGTGCAACATAACAGGCTTTCAGACACCTCATCATGGTTGTTCTCTCCAGGTAGTCTGGGGACAGTAGATCATGGCAGGAAGAGATTCTCAGCACTTCCTATCTCAATGGAGGCCTAATCTCCCTACAACTCTTCTGAGGAGGAGGCTTCTGGTTCTGAAAGTGAGCGGTAAGGTAGATCCAAAAGTCTAGATTCACGAATCACGACATAAGCACGCATTTCCTCCGCAAGGCTGGTAAGGGTGCGGCAGTGATAACTTGCCCAGATTTTGATCATGGAAGTGCCTGGACTGCAAGGGACTCTTACAGGTAGCAGGTGGCAGACGGGTAGAGGCAGCAGTCAGAGATTTAAGAGTAGGCTAGCCCCGCTACTCCGTCATGGGCCTTGCACCAGCATGCTTTTGAGTACTGTGCTACTGGCTAACTTAGAAATAATGACACAGACACAAGGGTACTGGTAAACTCATGGCCGCTCAACTGACCACACCAGCCTCACAGATTGTCTTTATTAACTTTTTGACACTTGACGTTAGAACAAACTACTGGCGACACGCTCGTAGAGGAACACCCAAACTGCTCCTTCCACAGTCATTCCACTTGGTGCACTCACCCAGTGACTCAACCCTACATCCCTCCTTTAACATAGAATTGAAAACAAAGACATGCTAAAAAAAAACATGCTCTTAACATTTAGTCAGTGGACTCAAGGAATCATAACCGCAGCTTGGCATCAGCTCTTGTCCATTTCTCAGGGTTTTGGCGCCATTTCACAGCTTTTCAGCATAATGTCGAGAGGGATCAGGGTTGGACCTCAGGTGATACCGTCCTCTACCACTTTGCTGGGTGGCTCCTGTAGCCTCAGGGAGCCTGATCTCTTCCAGGTGGTGCCCAGTTGGGAGTGACACAACAGTTGGTCACGCTAGGGTTGGCTGCGCCATCAGTGACTCACTGGAGCCAGGGGTACTAGAGGCAGCCCTGCCTAACAGGCTTCCCATTGGCTTGTAGTCTATGGTGTCACCACCGGACATGGCACTGACATGGGTACGGGAAGCTCTTCTGAAGTGAGAAATGTTCTGTGTGTACAGTCTTTGTCTCTCTCCTGGCAGTTACCATGGTGACGTTAATGCAAGTGAGTGTCCAAGGGGTAGCCTCAAATAGCATGCAGAACTCTCCACCTGGATGCTGATCCCTGACCAGGATCTATCTCCAACACAGAGAGTGTGGTGCTTGGCATGTCTCCTCGCAAAGCATAATCATATTTGCAGGCCCAAAGGAATCAGAGCGATTTGACAGAGGGTGATGAGGAATGGTATCTGTCAATGTCTGCCCAAAAGACAGCTTGCTTGGGGCAATGCCGGTGGTAGAGTGTGGCGTAAGCCAATATCCTCGCAAGAAATTGTAGGTGGCACTTTGTACATTCCTTGTTTCTGCCACTACAATACGAATGACTTTTGTTAATGTTCTTACAAAACGTTTCACTTCTCCATTGGCTTGGGGCCATTGGCAACACTTTACGGCGATGTTTGATGTTTCTGGAATGTAGATATTGTGCCCACTCAAGGACATTTTAAGGATTTTGGAGGCCCTGGGCCAAACATAGGGGCCGATTAGGATGGCGGTTTTTCCGCATCCTCCGGGCCGGCGGAAGTGTCCGCCGGCCTGGAAGATGCGGAAAAACCGCTGCGGAGCCTCCAAAGACCCACCGCCAAATTAGGATGGCTGGTGGGTCTGGAATTCCGTCCGCCGCTTTTCCGCCGCGGTCGGCTTCCGACCGTGGCGGAAAAGCTATAACATGGCAGGCGGTGTCTATGAGACACCGTCCGCCATATTAGGATGTTCGTGAATACATGCTTTTCCACGGCGGCTTTTCCGCCATGGAAAAGCATACGGACATTCACTTTGGGGGCCCGGTGCGGGCCCCCTGGGTGAATGGGGGGTGGGGGGTGCACATGGGGGGTACCTATGGTACCCCCCTGCATTTGCGTGCACAAAGCAGCAGGCACCGTGCGGTGCCGGCCGCTTTGTGCATGTAAATGTAAAACATGCTTTTTTAACATTGCGGCGGGTGCAGCTTGAAGCTGCACCCGCCGCAATGTTAAATATAGAGGATGTGACCGCCACCCTGGCGGTCACATCCTAATTAGCACGGAGGGAACGCCGCAGCCCCTGCGGACGTTCCCTCCTCCTCAAGGGTGGCGGACGGACGCAAGTCCGTCCGCCATCCTAATCGGCCCCATAATTTGGGGCCCCTGTTCATAACAGCTTTGAATTCATGCCCTTTTTAGCCAGGTCATTGACACTGCACAGACACACTGGTACACATTCTAAATGTATTTGTATCTAATATTCAGGGGTAGTGATGTGAGTTTTCAATATTATATTACTACAGCAGCTCACTAATATTATTTCAAATAATCTTTGTGATGTCCTCCGCTTTCTCATATATGAGGTCCTTTTTTGATCTAAAAGAAACTTTTTATGGTTGTTGCATGTTGTTGAAAAACAAAAATTTCTCTGCAAAATGTCTGTAATAGACTCCCATACATCACCCACATTAAAATGAAATTATAGGAAAATAGTATTACAGCAAACAGTTTAAGAAATATTCAAGGTCATCAGGGCAAGACTCTCTGTAGAACAGAGCTGGCTCTATCAGGGGGCCCCCTGAAAGACGGGCCCTGGGCTAGGGCCCACTTTGCCCATGCCTTAAAACGTCTCTGGGCCCACTCGTGACCACTGAAAGGCAGCCCGTTATTTGTGCGGTTCTCTCTAAAGAGTCCGTGAGTCGTCATAATTTTGTCAACTTTTGGGACGTCTTTTGATGCAGCTGTGGTTGGCATGATCTCTACTTCGGGGTCTAGGGAGAAGTTATCCACGAGTACTATCTTTTGTGACCCATCAGGGAGACTTCCAAAATTTGCACTGACTCGTTGCAAAGGAGCGGTAGGCTCTTCCTCAATTATGACTGGTGCAGGAGGATCTGGCTGGCTGGTCACTTGACAGGCAGGGCTATCTCTGGCGACCTCTTACGCTTGCTGATCGAGGCCTGGAAACCAGACTTTGCACCTCAGTCTGTTTTTTGATTTGACCATACTCTGGTGAGTCCGTAAGGTAGGAGGGCAGCTTGCTGCCTCAGACTGCTGGGGAGAACTATTCACGCTCCACGCTTAAGGCAGCCTTTTTATATGACAGATACTTCTTGCCGGACATGGTGTAGGGAGTGAAGTGTTGACTTGGCCTCTTTGGTGTGATGTGCTAAGGGGCAACATAGGGATTGCTAATTTCTTAGTTAGCACTGCCTGGATTTCAATTTACAGGCAGTCATCCGTCTCTGTGGCTTTCATAATGTCCCATGGGACATTGGGTAGGGGCTTTGATCTGTTGACCACAAGACGTACGTATTCTTCTGTGCTCTGCAATTCCTTGGCTTTAGAAAGGGTGAAAGGATAGGCATGGAGGGACAAATGTCGGCAGGTTGTGAGTACTTACCTGGTACTCAACAGTAAATTTGAACTCCTGTTGCTGCAGTATCTATTTATTGATCCTTGGGGGTGGGTTGGAAGAGGACACTCTTAACAATGAAATTAGAGGTTTATGGTCTGTGAAAATAGTAAAAAGGATACCCATGCAAGTATATGTAAAAGTGCCAGCTTTACCAATGGATTGCGATGGCTTCTTGCTCTATTTAAGAGTATCTTTGTTCTTTCGGCATGAGTGTTCGGCTCGAGTACACAACTGAGGCCCTTTAACCACACTTTTGATGCTGTGCTAGACCTGCTCCGAGCCCTGTGGGGCTAGCATATACCATTAGCTGAGAGTTGTTTGTTGGGTCAAAGTAGACCAGTGTTGTGTCAGCAGACAGAGCTTCCTTGGTATTTTTGAAAGCCTGTTCCTGCTCTTCAGTCCATATCCATGGGCTAGTGGAATTGGTAAGTTTCCGAAGGGGGCCTGTGACATCTGTCAGGTTCTTAATGAAATGCCCGCAATATGTTACCATGCTTAGGAAACTGCAGAAACCTGACAGAGGCATGGACGCTGAGGTATCTCAAATGTTTCTCAACATTTCGGGATCTGGGCTGATACCCCAGTCGGAAAATTGGCAGCCAAAGAAACTGGTGATGTTCCTCAAGAATTCACAAATCTCTCTGTGGAGAGTCAATCCATGCTCTTTCAGTCTGGCAAACACAGCACAAAGGTGAATGAAGTGGCTTTCCAGGATCGAGAAATGTACTAGGATGTTGTCACTCATGTGCAACACCCCAGGGAGACCAGTTAACACTTCTTGTATTATGTGTTGAAAGACTTCGGCTGCGATTGAGATGCCACATTTTAATCTGGTGTATCACCAAAAGCCTTCATGCATCTGGACCTTTTTATTTTCTGTCTAGTGCGTGCCCTTCTGAGGTAGCGTATCTGTCTGGTTGAGCGCGGGGATGCCCAAGGGTAACCAGGCGCTATACAAAATTCATTAATAATAATAATAATAATCTGATGATAGCGAGATCGAAGGTTCATCTTGGAGAACCACTTTGACTCTCAGACTTCACCAATGGTCGGTGTCAAGTGGTACTCACGTTTTATAGCCAGGTTGGGCACTGTGATATCGATGCAGATACGCACTACTTCTGGATGCCAGCTTTCTCAAGAAGTTCCAGTACTTTCTCCACCTTGGGGTGAAGGTGCAATACTGTCCGTCGATGTCGAAGCCCTACCGATACAATTGATTCCTCAATGTGCAGGCTGACGGTTTTGTCCTCAAGGCAGCCATTGCCATCGAAGAAAGATTTGAATTTCTGGATTAGTCTGTCGAGATCACTGGCATGTACAATGAAACCAAACTGCACTAGTTCTGGGTGGTCTGGTAGCCTAGGAGAAATCCCACCCCTTCTTAGGACATATAGACCTAAGCTTTTTTAGAGGTGGTGACATGGGCAATCGTTGCATGAAATACCCATTTGATTGGTAAGGGTGACTTGTTGCCCAAGGCACACACTTTTATTTTCTGGCATGCAGGACGGGTGGGTTAGGCAGCTTGCGATATATATCAGCCGCCATGAGATTTATGGTGGCCCCTGTGTGGATGACAGCAATGACTGGCTGGCCCTGAATGGCAATGAGTATGTGGGCATTGCCTGGGTGTGGTGCGATGTGGATCAACGGCCTGCAAAACGTGGACCACCTGCTGCTCATCAACATCTATGACGCGCTTCGCTAGTGTGACAGATTGAAGGGAACTGCACTGATGGATTTCTTTGGCTGGGCCCCTATGTATCTTTGGGTGGAGTGGCATACTTTCGAGAAATGATTGAGTTTCTTGCAAGTACTACATGTTTTTACGCATGCTGGACAGTCATCTGTGTGGAGGTATGAGCTTCCACACCATTCACTGAGTCAGCCTGTTGCTCTTGGTTTATCTGACTCTGGCTTCAGCTTGTCGGGCTCTTTGAGGATCACGCTGACAGGTTCGTCCATGACAGAAGCAGATTGAGCAGGGTCCATGTGGGCGGCTCGTGACTTGTAAAGGTCCTTGGACCACCCTAGGGTCAGAATGTCTCTCATGGACATGTTAGGCTCCTGTAAAATGCATTAATGGAGCTTCAAGAACGTGCACACCTGTATGTACTGTGCTCTAACTTCATCCCCATCCGGCAGCGTATACGTGCTTGCTAGGACCTTCAGGCAGCTATAGAATACATCAACGGATTCATCTGGTTTCTGCCATGCCTGACGGAGGAGGAACCGCGTATAGTCGGGGTTAGCGTAGGATTCAAAATGCGCCTTGATGGCATTCTTCAGCATTGTGCATGGGGGTCCAGCATCAACCATCGATTTGGAAATCTTATGTATCAGCCCCACCCAAGTAAAGGAGTGGGGACCGCTTCCATCAGCAACCTCCATGGCCTAAATGTAGGTCTCAAGGCATTCTTCCCACACCTTCCACGAGCGGCTGTGTTGGGTGCTCAGTGAGGGCGAATGGCTACAATGCTGGGATAGAAGACTTGGCGAGGCAGTAGCTGTGCCTGGGGACAGGCACTGGGTACCCTCACACTCTGCGTGCACCTGCAGAGACCTTCACCAAGCTAGATAGGGCAGTCTTGGGCTTTGAGCTACTCCCTCAATGGAGCAGATGATGCAAGCAGCAGGTGCTGTTGAAAAAACCATGGATACCTAAGGCTTGCTGGAAACCAGAGGTAGCACTGCAGGAGTGGAAACTTGCCGCTCATTGCTGTCACAGGCACTCAGAAGTCTGGTTTCATTGTAGATGCCTGCACTAAGCCCTGGGAGCCTTCTGGTGGTGCTTGTGGGGGCCCCTCTGATTACCTGGAGGGCCCACAGCCAGAGAAGACTTCGAGTGGAGGGCTCCGGCGGGGAGCAGAGGAGGCAGGCAGGCCCTAAGTGCCCAGCAGGTTTGGCCCCAGCGAAGCACGTGGGGCAGGTGGAAGGGGCTCCCTGCATGCAGGATGTCCTACCGGGCTCGGCTGCTCGAATTGGAGGTGGGGACAGGGCCGGCAGCTTTGATGGGGCTCTGGCACAGGGCTGCTGACTGTTAGGGAGCAGGCGGTAGACTGACCGCAGAAGCAGCCGGTCAGACAGCCAGCGTCAGGAGCAGCAGGAGGTCGAGTCAGGCTGCTCTGGTGGTGCAGGCACCAGCGCAGGAGGCCTGTGACTGCAGGTGCACATGGGGATCAGTGCGACCTTTACATTTACCTCTTGGTTTTTGTGCGTTCGTACTTTTAAAACTACTCTTTTGACCTTGACTGTTTACATTTCTCAACTAGTTTTCCTCTACTGTGCTATGGTCTGTTGAGGGCAATTCACCTTCCCCTCGATTTTTTTAAAAAGGCAAACTACACCTCAGAGGCTAACCAGAGTGTGTTTAGGAGACTGCTTAATCTCCTTTATGGTTTAAACTGTGTTTGGAAAATGTATGTAGCACTCTTTTTGGCTAGAAAATTGATTTGTTTAAGTGTGTGAAATGCAGTATGTGTAGTGGTTTTAGATTTGGGCCTTACCTGCAGGGTTGAACAAGAACTATAGAGTGTGGGTTGGACCTGTCTGTATCCAAGGAGAGTCTTACATCAGGAGCAGCTCCATGCCCCCTGCCCACCAGTTTGTGTTTAAGGCCACATGCCCCTTGTATAAGCTGGTTGATGCATCTGTGCTCTGATTGGTTCCTGGGCCTAGGGATTCTATTGAACTTAGGGCTTAGGGTTAGAGTTCTGATTGGCTGATAGGTATGGGATTCTCATTGGACACTAGCGTTTCTCTTGGACTTAGGGTTAGAGTTCTAATTGGCTATTAGGTCTGGGGTTCTGAATGCCTCCTAGAGCTAGAGTTTCTATTGGACTTAAGGCTTAGTCTTTAGCTTTTAATTGGTTACTAGTGCTAGGGCTGGGAGTGGTTGAAAGTGCCAGGTCTCTCATTGGTCATAGAGCTTAGGGCTAGGGTTATGATTGGTTAGGGCTAGAGTTCCCATTGGCCAAAGGTCACCTGACCTAGGGCTATTTAATCTTAGGGCGTCAAGACTTAAGGCGGAGAGGACAAGGGCAGTTGCTTGATTAGGCCTATTCAGTACAGGTCAGGCCTAGGGTCAGAAATGTTGCTCTTTTGACCATTTACCAGCAATCACCTTAACTCATCAAGACCCTCAAAAATATTAACACACTCACAGCAAATGTACTCTACTCATTTACTACAAACAACCCCTAATCACATTTTAATGTCTCAACAACCACTACAAAACTCCACAAACCACACCTATACACCCTTTTACCCTAACTACCACACAATGGCACCTTCATTCTCACACAAAACACCACTCTGTCCTACACCACCAACAAATCCACACATCACCAATACAGCACAAGGCCACATTATATATAATTTTAATCCATCAAGACACACACTCCCTTTTTATACAAATAACACCAGCTCTACCCTCTACTTGCCCCTAAAAGACCCCTTTCTGTCACCACCAAACCAATACGTAGTCCTCCATCAAATTATCCACCAATACCCTCCTCTTCTTTTTACCAAAAACACACAACCAAACAATCCCTACACTCCATTCTACCACACATATTGCCTATTCCAGCTATCAAATCTAGCACAAACGTTCATAACTCTTGTCAATCCCTTCTCACACACCACATACACTCTTTTCCAAAAGGCATCTCCACCCCCTTTACCATTCAACTTCCACTCACCCACAGTACTTTACTTACAAATCCTTCTCGGAACACCACAATATCAATATCTCCTTTCACTACACAAAAACAAAACATAACAGCCACACCAGCACATCAAGATCTCACACACAATTTTATAATATTGTCAAAAAATAAGAAACAAATACCACCTCCCACCTGCATGACAACTTAAATAATACACAACCTAAACCATCTTTACTCCCAAATTTTCTATTTTCACCAACATCTACAACAAATACGCGAACACAAAAACTCTTATTCAACCCCCTTTATGTAGAGCCTTAAACATGATCAACATTTATTTATTTATAAAGTTTTATATAGCGCGAACTTGACCCAAGAGGGTATCAGAGCGCTTTACATTTAGGATTGTTGCGTTTAAAGTTACATCAGTTACAAGAGCATGGTAAGGTACAGTACACATAAGCAATGTTGTAAGAATTCGTAGGAGGGTGGGGAGGAAGGAGTAATAGCAGGGAGACAAGGAGGAACTCTGCCCAATGTCTGGCTGGGTAGGTGACGGTCAAGGGGGAAACCAGGGCCAATCTCCTCATTAGCTGTCTAGCAGCTCCACCAGGCATCAGCCATGTTGCTCAGGTCTTAGTGTTCAGGAAAACCAGTTTTGAGTTTATTTGATTTGAGAAGTTTATATAGCACTGGCTAGACCCGTAGGTATCAGAGCGCGTAACCAGAGGATTGTTGGATTCCAAGGTACATCTAATAAAGGTTTATATATAGCGCTGGCTAGACCCAGAGGTATCAGAGCGCTATACCAGAGGAACAATGCGTTACAAGTTGCATCAGTTACAATAGCGTAGTAAGGTGCAGTTAACAAACAACGAGGTTGAGAGAATTTGTAGGAAAGGAGGGGAGGAAGGAGCCATGGCAGGGAGACGAGGAAGAACTGTGACCTATGTCGGGCTGGGTAGGTGACTGTCGAGGGGGAAACCAGGCCTAATCTGCTCATTAGCTGTCTAGCAACTCCACCGGGCATCAGCCTTGTTGCTCAGGTCTCAGCGTTCTGGAACAACCGTTTTGAATAGATACATAGGCTACAGTAACAAAGTCAAGTAGTGGAAGAGCATGTCCCCGCTAGAGAATAGAGGTAAAAGAAGGAGGTGGGGGAGGGAGTAAAAACAAACCAGAGAAGGACTTGGGGCTGCCTTATAGGCCGATGGGGGATGTGTTCAAGGTCTGGTCGGAGTCCGGTGGTAGGGAACACTGTGGCAGCCATCTTGAGGTCAGGCAAGGGATTCAGACTCTACATCTGATTTGTATTGTCCCTATGTCAAGGTTTGCTGGATTCCGTGTGGGGACAGGTTATGGTTGTGTCTCCATCACCTTTAATTTATTGCTTTGTCCCTTCACTTGCTGTAATTGGGCCCGTTAACTGTGGGAGCGTCATGACCGGGCACCATCTTGGGGTCAGGCAAGATGCTTCTCCGCATTGGACCTCTATTACTTGGGCCCCCTGCTGGAATCTCTTGCTCCAATCATGTATTTTGTGCCCGTTTCAGTGTGCCTGCTTCTTTGGCAATGATGAGCAAATGCGGAGGGTGATGTAGCCGAAACAGTGGGCCCAACAGAGAAGGTCCCAGACAGGAGGATACTACTCTATGGGGGCCAGGCGATGGTGCCGTCAGCTCCCTGGGTCCTATCGAGGTTCTGTCCTCCTTAATCTTCTTTTAGGTGTGTCCCAGGAATTGGTACAAAACTGAGGCGACCTCCACCACTTTGTTTGCTGTACCAAGGCAGCCCGGCCTGCAGTCTCTCTTATGTTCCGGAGCCCTGCTTTGTGTGTCCCACTCACTACGCTGATTGACTCCCCCTCTCCAGCGCCAGTCATGCGATGCAAGCCCCCTCCTCGTGTGAGAGCAGAGGGAGCCCCACCACCTCCGGCGTCCAATGCTCACCTCCGTTTTTAAATGTGGTAGTTGAGGCCTGCCCTCATCCCGCACTCTTCAGGGGCCGCGCTGCCTGTGCAAGTATCCGCGCTCAGCCTGTATCGTCTACCACCATATGCTCCACCATCACCCCTAACCCAGACACTTCCACCCTAAAGAGATGTAAACAAATTGAACAACATGCCACTCTTCACAACTTCGCATCTCCATGCCTATTACACAACAAGGGTACTCTACAAAAACAACACAGCTTCCCAACTCACTCTCAAAAACCTTCTCTGCTACCTGCACAAGCAGACCCAACAAAGTGCCTTCTAAGCATGCTGTATAAGGAATATGACATAGAAAAACAACTCTATTGCTATCCTCAAACAATTAATACCAGCACTAATGACACACCTGTCACAAGTTGAAATAATGCTTCTCACTCTTCTAGAAAACAATGTCACACAACCACCAAAACACAATCTCTAACTGCCAACTAATAAATGCTCGATCACTCTCAAAAAAGCAAGCACCACATCTACTCATTGACACATAACTTGACTTACTCTTCTTAACTGAATCACGGTTGGGAGATGACTTGGCTCCAGTGTTGCACGAAGCTGTTCCTTCAGGCTATCAAACTATCACACATAGGCAAGAGAGGGGTTGGACTAGCTGTTATATTCAAGCAAACAATAAATCTCACCAAAGATGACTACATGTTTGTACAAGGCTTTGAGTCCCTCATCACCAGATGCAACCCTACACCAACTTTCTCCTGTAACTTCCTTCTCTTTTACAGACCACCACCTACCAATACAACATTCCCAGACACATTTCTAGGTGCAGTTTCAAATCTTATAACACTATGTTCTAACCCATGCATTCTTGGTGACCTAAACATTTGGTTTGACAAACCCAATGTGCCCTTTTCAAATACTATAATCACTAACATAGGGGCCGATTAGGATGGCGGTGAATCCGCATCCTCCGGGCCGGCGCAAGCCACAGCCGGCCTGGAGGATGCAGATTCAATCAATCAATCAATCAGGTCATTTGTAGAGCGCACTACTCACCCGTAGGGTCTCAAGGCGCTGGGGAGGGGGGGGGTGCCGCTACTGCTCGAACAGCCAGGTCTTGAGCTTCTTCCTGAAGGAGAGGTGGTCTTGGGTCAGGCGCAGATTGGTCGGGAGTGAGTTCCAGGTCTTGGCGGCCAGGTAGGAGAAGGATCTTCCTCCTGTTGTCGCTCTTCGGATGCGGGGGACGGCGGCGAGGGCGTGGTTGGTTGATCTGAGGAGGCGCTTGGGAGTGTAGAAGTTGATCCGGTTGTTGAGGTAGCTCGGGCCTTGGTCGTGTAGGGCTTTGTGCGCGTGGGTGAGGAGCCGGAAGGTGATTCTCTTGTTGACCGGGAGCCAGTGCAGATCTCTCAGGTGTCCGGAGATGTGGCTGCGTCGGGGGATGTCGAGGATGAGTCTCGCCGAAGCGTTCTGGATCCGCTGGAGTCTCTTCTGGAGTTTGGCAGTGGTTCCGGCGTAGAGGGCGTTGCCGTAGTCCAGTCGGCTGGTGACGAGGGCTTGGGTGACCGTCTTCCTCGTCTCGGTGGGGATCCACCGGAAGATCTTACGTAGCATGCGCAGGATGTTGAAGCATGACGAGGAGACGGCGTTGACTTGCCTGGTCATGGAGAGGGAGGAGTCCAGGATGAAGCCCAGGTTGCGTGCGTGGTCCGTCGGTTTGGGTGCGGTGCCCAGGGCGGGGGGCCACCAGGAGTCGTCCCAGGCGGAGGGCGTGGAGCCCAGGATGAGTACCTCCGTCTTGTCTGAGTTCAGTTTCAGGCGGCTGGTCGTCATCCATTCGGCTACGTCTCTCATCCCTTCGTGCAGGTTGGCTCTGGCGGTGGCGGGGTCGTTGGTCAGGGAGAGGATCAGCTGGGTGTCGTCGGCGTAGGAGATGATGTTCAGGTTGTGTTGGCGTGCGATGGCCGCGAGGGGGCTCATGTAGACGTTGAAGAGGGTTGGGCTCAGCGAGGATCCTTGGGGTACGCCGCAGATGACTTTGGTGGCCTCTGACTTGTACGGTGGTAGGCGGACTCTTTGTGTTCTTCCGTCGAGGAAGGAGGTGATCCATTCCAGTGCCTTCTCCTGGATTCCGATGTTGCTGAGGCGCTGTACTAGGGTGCGGTGGCAGACAGTGTCGAAAGCCGCGGAGAGGTCCAGGAGGATGAGGGCCGCTGTTTCTCCGTTGTCCATCAGAGTTCGAAGGTCGTCGGTGGCGGCGATGAGGGCGGTCTCGGTGCTGTGGTTCGCTCGGAAGCCGGACTGTGAGGGGTCGAGGGATCCATTCGTCTCGAGGAAGGCGGCCAGCTGTTTGTTGACGGTCTTCTCGATGACTTTGGCCGGGAACGGGAGGAGCGAGATGGGACGGTAGTTCTTGAGGTCGGTGGGGTCTGCTGTGGGTTTCTTGAGGAGAGCGCTGAGTTCGGCGTGCTTCCAGCTCTCAGGGAAGGTGGCGGAGTCGAAGGAGGTGTTGATGATGTCCCGCAGGTGGGGTGCGAGGACAGCGTCGGCCTTGTTGAAGACGTGGTGAGGGCAGGGGTCAGTCGGAGATCCGGAATGGATGGAGTTCATGGTGCGGATGGTGTCTTCGGTGCTGATCGGGGTCCAGGTGCGGAGGGTGGTGGATGGTGGCGTCGTTGCGGTTGTGGCCTGCGTTGGTTGGTTGTTGAAGCTGTTGTGTATGTCCGTGATCTTGTTGTGGAAGTAGGACGCGAGGGAGTTGCAGAGGTCTTGCGACGGTGTGATGTCGTTGTTTCCGGCGTTGGGGTTGGAGAGCTCTTTCACGATGTTGAAGAGTTCCTTGCAGTTGTGTGCGTTGTTGTCCAGTCGGTCCTTGTATGCATTTTTCTTGGTGGCGCGGATCAGTTGGTGGTGTTTCCGGGTGGCGAGCTTGAGGGTGGTCATGTTGTCCGTCGTTGGTTCCCTTCTCCAGGCTTTCTCGAGGGCTCGACAGTTCTTCTTGGAGCACTTGAGTTCGTCGGTGAACCATGGTGTTTTTCTGCTGCAGGATCTGCTGGGCGGGGTCCTTAGAGGGGCGAGTTCGTCCGCGCAGTTGCTGATCCACTTCGTGAGGTTGTCGGCGGCCTGGCTGGGGTTCGCTGAGTTGGCGGGAGGGTGCTGGCTCAGGGAGGCGGTGAGCTGGTCGGCTGTGATCTTGTTCCAGCTTCTTCGAGCAACCTGTTGCTGGAGGTGGTGGATCGTCGTTCTTCTGAAGGTGAAGTGGACGCAGCTGTGGTCCGTCCAGTGGAGTCCTGTTGCGTGGCTGAAGGTGACGTCTTTGCTGGATGAGAAGACGGCGTCGAGTGTGTGTCCGGCGAGGTGGGTGGGGGTGGTCACCAGTTGCTTGAGTCCGAGGTTGTCGAGGTTGTCGAGCAGGGTGATGGTGTTGCGGTCGTTGTTGTTCTCCAGGTGGAAGTTGAGGTCCCCCAGGAGGATGTAGTCGGCTGAGGGGAGAGCGTGCGGGCTGACGAAGTCGGCGATGTCCTCGCTGAATCGTGTGCGCGGTCCCGGGGGTCGGTAGATCAGGGTGCCTCTGAGGGTGGTCTTCGGGTTGGTGTGGATCTGGAAGTGCAGGTGTTCAGCGGTGGTGAGGGTGTCGTCGGTGTTGGTCGTGATGCGGATGGTGTCTCTGTGGATGATGGCGATGCCTCCTCCGGTCTGGTTGTCGCGGTCCCTCCGGGTGATCTTGTAGCCCTCTGGGATGGCGATGGCGATGTCAGGGGCTGAGGAGGAGTTCATCCAGGTCTCGGTGATGAAGGCAACGTCGGGGGCGGTGGTGTCGAGCAGGTTCCAGAGTTCTACGGCGTGTCTGTGGACGGAGCGGGTGTTGAGCAGGATGCACTTGAGGTGGGTGCTGCTGGAGTTCGGTTTGTCGGGTGCAGGGACGGTCCGGATGCAGGAGAACTTGCAGGCGAGGCAGCTGAAGGGTCCGTGGGTGTGCTTCGGGGCGGCTCGGTGACATCCTGGGATGTGGCCGGTGTTGAGTGCGGTGAGGTCGGCGGCGCTGTAGGTTCGTCGGGTCGGCTTCCGTCGGTGGGGGCCAGGGGTCCTGGCGCTGGTCGCGATCCGGTCGCGGACGGGCGCAGACGGGCGCACCTTTGGCGCGCCTTCGGCGCACAATCGGCGCGCCCGCTGCGCGTGACCGCTGCGCGTTCGCACGGTCGCCATTTAAGGCGAAGTGCGCGGGTGGGCGGGGCAGCTGGGAGGCGGGAGCGGGGAGGGATACAGAAGACACAAGGGGCGGGGACAAGCGGCGGTGGCGGGAAGGGAGGGCGGGGGGCGGCGCGGTAGGCGGAGGACAAGGAAGGAGAGCTGACACGGAAATAAATGCAAAAACAGGCACAAATTACCGAAAAGAACGGGGAAAAAGAGAGTTACACAGAGAATCACAAAGCAAGCACAAATTACCGGAAAAAACGGGGAAAATAGAGAGTTACACAGAGAATCACAGAGCAGGCACAAAGAACAGGCAAAACAAGGGAAAAAACACTCGCAGCGGCGGCAGCCGGCAAACGAGGCAGCGCGAGGCAGAGGGCGGGCAGGGGCACACGCAGCAGCTGGTGGCCGTGCGGCGCGGGGGTGTCCCACTGCCGCGGCCACAGAAAACACCCACCGCCAGATTAGGATGGCGTTGGGAACAGCGGCGGACGGCAGGTCCGTCCGCCGCTGATCCGCGGGGTGTGGAGGGCCATTTGGTGGCGGTGTCTGCAAGACACCGTCAGCCAAATTACGATGTGCATTGAAACATGCTTTTCCACGGCAGCTTTTCCGCCGTGGAAAAGCATTTGGTCTTTGGTGTTTGGGGGCCCGTTGCGGGCCCCCAGGGTGTCGGGGGTGCACATGGGGGGTACCTATGGTACCCCCCAGCATTTACATGCACAAAGCGGCAGGCACCGCGCGGTGCCTGCCGCTTAAAGATACGGGATGTGACCGCCAGGGTGGAGGTCACATCCTAATTGCACCGGAGGGACCGCCGCTGCCCCTGCGGATGGTCCCTCCACCTCGGGGGTGGCGGACGGACGCAGGTCCGTCCGCCATCCTAATAGGCCCCCTAGTCACAATGAACCTACGTCAGCTCATACACAAGCCCACTCACATCGCTGGACACATCCTAGATGTCATTTTTGCAAATCCAGAACTAGTTACCTTTAAAAGGATTACTCCAGTCACATGGTAAGACCATCATTTGGTAGGTTTCCAACATAAAATACCACCAATCAACACACCTAAGACCACCTTACATGCATCCACCAATGGAACGTGGAACGAACTAAATTTTTAGTACATAGAAACACAACTAACATCCAACACAGACCTAGACACAATAAATTCCATTAAACAACTTTACAAGTGACTGCAGAAAGATTTTGATATCCTAATACCACTAAGAATAACAAAACAGGACAAAAGAAAACAAGCACCTTGGAGAAATACAGAACTGAAACAAATAAAACAACAAATTAGAAAGCTGCAATGCAACTGGCTCATAACAAACAGCAATCACCTAATTCACCTACTCAAACTTAACAGAATATACAAGTCAACAATCAAAAAAGCTAAAAAAAAGGTGCTATTCAGACAGAATCCAAAATGCTAAATTTGCAAATAAAGAAATTTACAAACATTCTTACTGAATTTCACACACCCAAATACACAGAGGGAACTCACCCCATTACTCAAGAATGTACTGAAAAAAGACAAATCATTACACAATCGGAGCAGACAGGTTGGGCTCCTATTTAAAGCAAAGGGAACCCACTAGCACCAACCCATTTTCAAAACCTCCCTCCAAGAGTAGGCTAACCCGACCTCTGCATTCCTTCAAACAAACATCCCAAAGTGAATGTATGTATCTGGTCATAGCAAGCAGTCCAGCGGGCTGCCTTTCTGACACTTGTCCACCACGAATCTTCAAGAACATTCTTTTAACTACCCCTCTGCTGCCACACCAGTAAAAAGAATCATCAATAATTCTTTAACTACAGGAATTTTTCCAGAAGACCTAAACATTTAAAGAAAACTAACCTGGATCCCTATGGCTTCACCAACTACAGACCAATTAAAAATGGACCTTTCCTGGGAAAACTGATAGAAAGAGCAGCAT
Organism: Lissotriton helveticus; assembly: GCF_964261635.1. Lineage (NCBI taxonomy): Eukaryota > Metazoa > Chordata > Amphibia > Caudata > Salamandridae > Lissotriton > Lissotriton helveticus. The sequence continues at coordinate 633,864,879 of NC_136068.1, read as the reverse complement.
TCGTCCAGATGTCACAATTCAGTGACGATAACTCCATACTATCAGACAACCAAACAGGATTCCGCCCAGAAAGAGGCACAGAATCTCCCCTCATTGCCATCTAGGATTACTTCCAAAATACAGTAGACCACAACGGGGTTGCTGCACTACTTCTCTTGGACCACTCATCTGCCTTTAACACTGTTGACCATGACAGTCTAATACAAATACTCTACAAAGCCGGCATAGAGGGGACTGCTCTCGACTGAATCACATCCTACCTTCAAAACAGAACAAATGTCAGCCATACTCCCCTTTTCTCATCCAAACTGTACTTCACAAAAGCAGGGGTCCCTCAAGGCTCTATCATCCTACCCATGCTTTCAGCATCTACATGAAGTCATTACTGGCAGTGATCAATGAATTTCAGCTCACATGCTATAACCATGCACATGAAACTCATTGGAAACTCATAAATCTTCAGTTATCTCAGAGCTGTTGATCAGTAGATGACATGGAGCCATCTCAAATTGATGCTTCCAAAACTGAAATATGCACATGTGGCGACTAGAAAAAGTATGACCCACTCTGCGCCTGGCCTGACGATCTGGGAGCACTTCCTAAAGTATCTAAGGATGTAAGAAACCTTACAATTACCATGGACTCCAAGTTATCAATGAATGCCCAAGAGAACAAATTAGCAAGATCAAGCTTTATTACCATGAAAACTCTGTGACGCATCTTCCCCCACCCAGGATTTCTACACAAAGGTTCAGGCTACTGTCTCTCTGGTACTGTTTAAATTTGATTACGCCAATGGCCTCTATCAACTATGAAAAGACTACAACTAGTTCAGAACTCTGCTGCCAGACTACTCCTAGATGTAATGATGTAAAGCCACAAGCCCACCTTTCTCTGCCATGAGGGTCCTACATTGGTTACCGGTTGCCAAAAGATCCACCTTCAAGCTGCTTTGTGTCACCCACAAAGTAATGCATGGAACAGGACCACTTTTCATGAGGAACAAAATCACCAAATACACCCAACAAAGGAATATTCGCTGATGATAGGCACTTCGCCTCAAAACCCCACTATACAAGAAAAAAACCCATAGTTGGTATATCTTTGTCTGTTCAAGCAGCCAATCTATGGAATTCATTACCCCCAAACATAAGACCCACAGATAACTATCTTATCTTTAGAAGACTACTCAAGAGGTGGCTCTGTCCTACATAACCACCATAGTAAAACACTAATGTACAGCATATCCCTGTGTTTGTAAACAATTATACATTTATAATTTGATTATATGTATGTATCCAGATATGTGTATTTCTTGGATTACTATGGATTTCAAAATATATAGATATTCTTTAGGTCTACTTAACACATGCATCTATTACTTGTAGGTAAGTGTAAATATACATTTATATATATATTTATATATATATATATATATATATCTATATATATTCTATTCGTAACATGTTTATAGGTCATTGCATAGTTTTTTGATTAGATGCAATGCTTATGGATCTTTGTTTTATTCATCTATCACAATATGTAAATATTATCATAATTATTTTATCTAAAAAGGCTTTACTATTGGAATAGTGAGGAAAAAACAATATAAAATAGTTCTAAAAATACACAAATAAATTAACCTCAAGTACAGCACCACTTGAAAGTCTGAGTTTATACAATGCAACTTTAAATCTTGATATATTATCTTCCTTATACAAGTATATCCTTTTCATGTAGTTATGTAATGTATCTATATATTTATTACTTCTACTGTGGAATAAAAAAAACCACATTTGACTTTCTCCAAAACACTACTTTGTCTCACCCTATACCTCTCTCAATATATCCTCCACCTCAACTCTCTGACTCAGTAAGTCAAAATAACGTTATTTTGCTGATAGAATAATGGCATAAAAAGTGTTCTGCAAAATATACATTCCAAAATATTAAAACATTATAGAATAAAAATAGACATCTATTTTTTTTTTTTGAAAACCTTTATTGACATCAAAAGGAGAGACAAGTCGAGGCCTACAACCAAGCCGGCCGGCCGCAATGTGCAAAATAATCAGGAGTCACCAGGCAAATATTACATAATCAATCAATACAAAGCAGAGGCCGTACAATCGCAGAAGGGGAGAAGAGATACAGAAACCAAAGGGCTAAAACACAGGAGTAAATAAGGCTTAATTTTATAATATGGGGAGAAGACATATGACAGGCTCACTTTCAATACGGAGGCATCCGATAACCCAGACCAACCTCAACATTAATAAGGGGGCATGGGGGCAAAATTTCGGGGGGACAATACAATGCAGTCAAGAAAATCAGGATACGTGAAACACAATCAGCCCCTGAGCATTATCCTCGTAACATGCCCGCCACCCAAGACACTACCAAGCCAGAACAGAGGGATCGGAAAAACAATGCATCAAAACCAGCCCGTCATAATAACCTCTGGGACACAGGAAGGAGAAAAAGGGGGGGGGACGAAGTGGGGAAGGGGAAGAGGAAGGGAAAGGAAAATGGAGGGAAGACAAAATAAAACAATAAAAAGAAAATAAGAAAATATGAAAAACGAGAGGAAGAAGACACGCCGACACAGGCCCCCCGTGGCGTGAAGACAGGAGACAAAAGGAGTAGCGGCCCAAGTGGGGGTATGGCGATCGGGGAGAAAGACAGCCGAAACATAGCAGGAGGATTAACGACGCCACACCCCCCTCCCGAAACACACCATAGGAGGTCGGGACTCACGAAAAAGAGATACAAAAGGGCCATAGAACCAGAAGACAAACAAAAAATAGAGCCCAACCCACCCGTCCCACCCTGCACCCCTGTAGAAGGCTATGGCCCACCCTTCAAACAGCGTGCCTGTCACCCTAAACCAGAACCCGAAATATAGCGAGAAGTAAGAAAGAAGAAAGAAACAAAAAGGCAACAAAAGCGGAGAAAAGAAGACAGGAGGGAGGAGCAGAATAACCATAATCCGAACGGGCGGCCGCAGCCCTCCGCCCAACCAGACAAGCACAGTCAAAAACCGACCAGGACGACACCCCATCACGCGCCACAAAACATTAGGAGAAGGGGACCCCCCACCTGTCTACGATTAAAACAATTATGCTACTAAATCGAATACCGGGAATCAAACAGAAGTCGTACATTTCACCCCCAACCCTTTCGAGCGACAAACCCCACCCACCACATGGCAATGTAACACCACATACTAAATACAAAATCAGCATATAATCGAGTGGAATGGTGACTAACATAGTTACGTGGGGGGTAGATAGATCCACAAGGGAGCAATAGTCCAAACAGAAAGTATCGATGCATCAAATATCGCAGCACGAGCAATGGAAAACAGGAGTTCAGTTGCGCCACTGGAGCGGGCGAGGTGGCCCCAATTATAGACACAGGCAAAGTCATCGAAGCAGGCACAGGAGGCAGTCCACCAATAGTTTCAGGCAACAATGTCGAACAGGGTCGCAGTACAGCATCCAAGTCCCCGGGGTCCGAACCTTGAAAAGCAGGGCGCCCCAAAGTCACCGACACACTACACGATCTTCGATCAGTGGCGGAGACACTCAAGTCAATCGAGGGGGGCGAGGCAATGAAGTCTTCGAAACAAGAGGGCGACAAGAGGAAATGGCCGCCCAAAATGGCGGCAGATCGTGGCGTACCCACCGAGACGCCCAGGGCCAGGGAAGCATGTAGGGATCTCAGGGCTTCCAGGATATCTCTGACCGTCGGCTCACGTCCACCAGATCCGCTCCCCACACCAATAGGCAACACGGGCCCGCCGCCACAGGGTGATTCTCGTTTCAGAGGGTCGGCCGCCATTTCGTGAATCAGCCCAATCGCCGCTCACCAGACCCCCGGAAAGAACAATTCTCAAATGTAGGACTTTACAAGCTCCGGGGGTCCCAGCAAGGGATGCCAAAAGGATGTCCGCCCAAGACGGGTCTCCGCCAGCACCAGCACCGGTGCCCCAATCAAGCGGAGTCCGGGCCCCGAGGACCAGGGCCGCCGGACAAAGCAGCGGCGGGGAGAGACCCCTTCACAGACTCAGGTCCCCGGGCCTCTCACCCACTTCGGCCGCGCGGCCACCAGGGCAGGCCCGGGTCAGGATCGCCGGGATCTTCGCACATCGGCTTCCAACACTGGGTCTCGCTCTCGGCCGGGGCCGAGAGCCGTCGGATCCCACCGGCCAGGTCCCGGTCCAAGTCTCGCAGAGGCCCCGATCTCTCAGAGGCCACAACTCCGGAGCCACTGCACACCGAGACCCCGGGGTCGGATGGTAAGTACAAACAAGCCGTTATGTTTCCAATGCCCCAAAAATGTGTCGTCCCCGGACAGGATAGAAGACAGGATAGGCAATCAGGAAGGAGGGCTGCGGGAGCCGAGCTAAAGGGCGACCATTACGGCCGCGAGCTAGGCTCCTCCCCAAAAATAGACATCTATTAAAATTCAGAGTTATAAAATACCATTTAAAGTTTTAAAAAAACATAATCAATTAAAAAAAATCATCAATATAAGATCAAGAATTAATCAAATTTGGCCTTCATCTTACTTGTAAGATTCAGACTAGGGAGTTCGACTTCTTGTCTTTATAGCAGATAAGAGAAACAAGGCCAGACAAAAACATACCAAGGGATCCAGTAATTGTTGGAAGTAATAAAGTGCTGGGCGCCACTGTCTAATATTTAATTTACTTATAAGCGGAGAATGTATCTATTCCTTTCATCCATATACAGCTCGGAGAAAAAAACAATGTGCAAATCATTCTGAGAAGAATGGTTATCACATGGACATGAAGGGAGAGCATCAATGGAATAAGTTTTGGACGAATAACCTAGCTTAAGCGGGATGTATTTTAATGGAAATCTCAGTAATATGTATCTGTGCTGAAGATTCGTTACAGATGACTGGTATGAAGTTGTAATATTACTTATGCTAAGGGCTAAATGCTAATGTCTTACTGTGATCAAATTACAGTTGAGGTCATATCTCTTTCTATCAAAATGATCTAATAAACTAAGCTTCAATTCTTTTTTAGATACTGTCAAACATGACTTCGGGTCCTCATATAAATTACGTAACCCAATTGCCTGTAGGTTAAACTCAATATATTTTAGCTTTTTAATTTTATGTACACCATCTAAATTCAAGCAGTCTGCCAAGATATATCTTATTAGACTTAAGATTTGTTTCCTCCAGACTGAGTGCCAAAAAAGGATTGGCGCAATACGAATTTTATAAGGGAAACTCAGCTCACAGTGCACATTGTAAGAGGAATAGAATTGTGGGACAAATATCAATCTTTTCAAAAAGTCGTCCTCTAACGCTGCAATTTTGAAGTTTCCGAAAACCCCCAGACGGCTGCCATATAATCAACAAAGGGTAGTGTTGTTGCCTCATAAATCTTTTTTTATTACATTTAAGGGCTTTGACCCAAGTTTCTTTATAAATCTGAAAAGCCCTCCAATACTTTTTTCCATTATGATTCCTCTATTGGTCACCATATCTAACAATGTATTTTTCCTATTAAAAATAACCCCAAGGTATTTAAATGAGTCCACAATCTCATGGTTTCGGCCTTCAATAGACAAAGTGGGGTGTTTCGTTAGAGTTGTGCCTGCCAGAAGTTCAAATGACATAGTTTGATTTATCTTCATGTCCAAATTATTCATAAATTTTACGTACTCCTCTATGAGTCTCTGCAGTGCATTACCAGTTCGTGCCAAAAGCACTGCATCATCTGCATAGAGGAGTATTGGGACAGGAGAAGATTTAATTAGGGAAACATCTGGGGTAGAGCCTACCAAGGCCAACTCCACCGCATTAGTATATAAAGCAAATAAAAATGTTGCAAGTACACACCCCTGTCTCACACCGGGGGTAATACAAAAATACCTTGTACGTTCTCCCTTTTTCCCGTAGCCTACACAATCCGTAGCATTAGCGTAAATCTCTCAGATACAGCTAATTATCTGAATCTCTATTCCCATGTCCTACATTATTGTCCATAACTTAGAATGAGCCACACAATCAAAAGCGGCCGATAAATCCATAAATGCCATATACAAATGGGCATTCTTAGCCGCTGTATACTTCACAGTTATGAGGCTTAAGTTAAGGCACTGGTCCATAGTCCTCTTTCCTTTTCTAAAGCCATATTGGCTACGGATTATTATGTTCTTTTCAAAGGCCCACTCCTCCAATCTGTTCAAGAGTACCCGCCCCATTAATTTTGCTGTTGTATCTAATAGAGATATAGGCCTATACATTTTTGAGGCTGCCTTATCCCCTTTCTTGAAAATCGATATTATGACCGACTTCTTCCAGGATGTCAACGGACCTGTTCGGACTATGGTTTTAAAAATATTTGTAAGTAATGGGGCCCAGAGGTCCTGATTATCCAAGAAGTCGTCGATCGGTACCCCATCGGGTCAAGGGGCATTAGATCTTTTAGAGTGATTAAAAGTGAGTTTAATTTCATCCAAACTAAAAGATAAGAAGTCTCCGGGATTACAGGTTGGCAAAGCCGCAAGCGGAACGTTTGCTTCACTCGATTTCCCAAAAATTGCTTCAAAATGTTCAACCCATCCGTCCTCATCCACATGGTACTCTAGAGAAATCATGATCTCCTCTCTTAAAATAAGAGAATTAATTATGGACCAAAAGTCCCTGCCGTTATTTAATGCTGCAGCTCTTTGCAAATTCTCCCATGCCTCCTCTCTCAGCTGATATAAACTAGATAATCTTGCTTTTTTATATGTCAGGCATGATGACTTCACTAAATTCTGATTTCTAGGTTCTGACCTTAAGGCATCATGAAGATTTTTGAGCACCTTTGCACATGCATTATAAAATCAGCAAACCTTTTTGTGAGTCCCATTTGGGACCGGGCAAAACAGATTATCCTTGGTCTCCAATAGGATCCGCTCAAAGGCTGCCGGGCGATCATTATGGGGTGTGGTTGAATCTAAGCAGGTCAGAATCTCCTGCTTCATTTTGCCCTCAATTCGGCCAGTAAAGTCTACAGTATCCACTTTTTCCTACTTCAAAACAACTCTATGTTCCCTTGCTATAAAGAGCTTTGGTAATGGTTTCTCTGGTGATTTATGCCTTTGGGCAATTGACGTGCAGTAAGTGATTGCCGCATGGTCACTGAGGGCGTTAAAATGTATCTTAATATTAGTAAAATGTGATTTAATGGATTCTGAAACTAAATTATATTCAAGGGTCGAATAATAGGAACTGGTAGAGAAAGTGGAGGCCAATTGGCCAGTTATAATATCATATGGATTAATTATCTCAAGGATGTTGGCCATTAATATCCTATTTAGAATATTTCCGTAATCATTGTGGCAAAAATGAGGAAGAGGGTTCCCATCAACGTCTGTCAGCCCACATACAGTGGCACCCCCTATTACAAATATGGGTATTAAAATCTCCCATCCAGACAATGTCACTCATTTTAAGAGACCTTTCCAAAAAATCTGCAATGTCTGTTTCCAGGGGGGTCCAGCACTGTTGCCTGGTTACCTTCAAAATTATTTTTGTAAAAGTTAATAAGGATCCAATTTCAGCCTTTATGTGCCTCAAATAAAATAATTTGATAATAGGGTGTAGTATTTAAATTTTGTATTACCTTTAGTGTCAACGTATTAGCCACTAATTTTACTAATCCTCCTCTAGGGCGACCATGCCTGGACCATATTGTGGGTGTCTGAAAAGACCAATAGCTGTCTAGGTTAATCTGATCGATTTCTCATGTTTCCCGAAAACATAATATATCATATTGAGTCACCAAGGCCAGCCAATCAGGATTGGTCTTTTTCTGTTTGAGTCCTGCTATATTAACAAAATAACTTTTACAAATTCTAATTCACTACCCTCTTTGCCTAAGCCTTGACACAAGGGATCCAAAAAATTTCAACAGGCAGTTAATCTTGTGATCTGGGAAGGGATAAGGGGAGCATATCCTTTTCTTATGCAAGATTGGGGACGGTTTGCCCAGTCAATTGGGCACATCCATATCGCCAAGAGGAGCAAATCTGTTAGAAAGGGAAACTGGAGCACTCATTTGGGCAAAGTAGGAATTCAATAAGGGGCGAGGATAACAGGGAGCATTCACCTTAGGGTGTGCGGTTGTAAATGCCCTAGGGGGGTTTGTAAAAGAAGCCGAGAGGGAGGGCGAAATCTCAGTGTCAATTGAAGGAACATTAAGGAGAAATTTCAGTAAGTCAAATACTAGTCGCTGTTTATTAAAATTCACGACTATGCAATCCCCTCCTATGATCTTCTGTGCAGAGCCCACCCACTTCACTCTTCTCGCCATGATGAGATTTTGGTATAGGTTGTACCTTCCCATTGAAAATTTTGAAAGCCAGAATAAGGCTGTGTGCATTAGCTGCTCAGTAGATTCCTGTTGGTCAGATTTTAATATAGGGATATTGGCTAAAACAATAATAAAAGGGCAAGCAGCCGGGGGCAGGTCTAACCTTTCTCCTTGCAAAAATATCATGTCCTCTTCAAGCCTTAAGTGGCCTTGCCCTTGAACAAAGTCAACAGTACCCCTTTCACCAGCCCATCCGTTATTTACAAATGGAGCAATACCAGTAACCACCCCCCCAATTGAGCCCTTTCGGTAGTCAAAATTGTGCATGATCTCTCAGTCACCAAGTCAACCACATTGCCATGTAGCTCTATTACGGTAGGGGCCTGAGACAACCATGTGGTGGCAGTATGGCAGTCCAAGCAATCCACAGGGAATGATGGTAACCCAGTTTATAAGAGTCCATAATCAATGCCCCCTCCCAAAGCAGTAACAGTAGTGGTAGTTCTATTACAAAGGAGAGCCAAAGTGTTGTCTATTTTGGACAGTTTGGTTAGAAGCGTGTGAGAATTTGTTCCAGATTTTGGGATGGAACCTCAACTGTGGGTAATGCAGAAGCAATCAAGGGAGTTAATGGGTGAGTGACTAAGGGGATACTCAGGTTAGAGTTTTTAGAGATCTTAGGCTTAGGCTTAGATGGAGCAGGTTTTTTTGTCCTCCCTCATTTCCTTTTTTCCGGGGTTTCCATTCCTGGACTGCCTTCAGCTTCATTATCATGTTCATGGTCTTAAAGAATATCAAGTGAGGCCGTAGTGCTAAGCACTGCATTATGAATTGGCAAAGCTGTGGGCATACACACTCCTTTTAGTTCCAGGACAGGTCTTACCTAGACAAGAAATCAGCCGCCCTCAGTAAGAAGGAGTCCACCTTGTTTATGATTTCTATTCCTGACTCTGTTGTTGTCAATTTTCGTTTTGCCATCTATGAGGAGGGAGGTACAGTTCAGCCATTATTACAGATGTTAGAGGGGGACCCAGCCAAGCCTCTTCCAGGTGAGGACAGGCCTGGACGGGCCCGCCCTTGGCCCAGGTTTCCCCCAGGCGTAGCCCAGGCGCACCTCCACGCATGTCCCGCGCTGCGGGACGTCTTTGCACCTTTATGAGCGTCTAAGTAAGGAGGATGGTGGGATTTGGAGTCCCCAGTGGTGCGGACAGGTCACCCATGGCTCTTCTCCCTTCAGATGCACTCCAACGGTCTCTGGTCCCCAGTCGCGGCTACGTACACTGCGGGACGCCTTCGCTACTTTATGTGCGTCTAAGGAGAGTTGTGGGATTTGGAGTCCCCAGCGGTGCTGGCTAGTCAAGGACGGCTCTTCCCCCTTAAGATGCACTCCAACAGTCTCCGGTCGTGGCTACGCACACCGCGGGATGCCTTCGCGCCTTTATGCGTGTCTAAGTAAGGAGGATGGTGGGATTTGGAGTCCCCAGAGGTGCGGGCAAGTGAAGCACGGCTCTTCCCCCTTCAGCTGCACTCCAACGGTTTCTGGGCCCTGGTCGCGGCTACTCTCTGATTCATCCCAAACCTCATTCTACTACTATGATCTTCAAAATAACCTATTCTAGACTCTTCCCTCTTTGGCTCACTCCAACCTCATTTTACTACTATGATCTCCCAAACAACCCTTTTAAAATTATTTCCTCATGTACATTAAACAGCGACATCCCAACCGCCCTTTATCAGCTTTCTTGCTTTTCCTTTCATATTACTTCATTAACTGACACTTTGGAGTCATCCTTGGGTCTGGCATTCCTCTTTCACTGTTTCGACCTGCTGGTCCTTGTACGCTCTTCTGGGCATGCTATTTGTCCAAAGCTTAAAGGGTTGTAATGTCTTAGCCAATGACTTGGCCTGTTTGCTCTGAAATAAGTTAAACTGTTTTATGCTATCCTTACCAAAACAACAAAACCCTGTGCCATGGTGGTCTTAAGTTTAGGGGAGAAGGGGGGATGGGAATGTAAGATTTTCAGTTTTAATTCGCCATATAGGGTAGGTCTCTACGGCAACATAGTCGGATGCAGCATGGATTGTTAATGCATGCCTATTACTTTAAAACAAAGAGTAAAAGTCTGCATCCAGGAAAATCCTTCCCTGGCAAGGATTTCCTCCACCACGCCAGCCTAAAGAGTTAGTTACCTACTGTCTATGACCATTTTGAATAATTCTTTTCTCTCTATGTTGATGCTAATAGCTTGTGACTAATACATTAATTCCATCCTCCTTGAACAAATGACTCCCTCAACTGGTTCTTTGAAGAAAGAAATCAAAAGGATACTGATGAACAAATCTATACCAGTGAACACATGAACTATACTCCAGGTCGTGGTTTATCCCTTGCCTGCACGCATGCTTATTTCTCGCAAACTATCCCCCAGATTCATCATGGTCCCGATTTGCGAGTCCTTAATAGTGATTATTAAGGAATCGCTATTAAGGACTCTCAAATCGGGATTCATGTAGAAATAGCAAAATATATTGCGATTCCTACAGCCTCCTTTTTTAACTCCCCATTCATTCCTATGGGCCTAAAGGCCCATAGGAATGAATCGGGAGTCAATCCTTATTTGCGATTAGCAATTAGCTAATCGCAAATAAGAATGCGATTTCAAGGGTGCCAGGGGTGTCCAAAGGACACCCTGTAGCACCCCTGAAATGGAAATGTAGCCTGATGTTGCACACACACATGTCCAAAGGACATGTGTGTGTGTAACATACCACTTAGAAAAATGCACTAAAGTACATTTTTCTAAGTTTTCGCTATTTACCACGAAGTCAGACTTCGCGGTAAATAGCGGCCGGAAATTGCGAATTCGCAAATTTTAAAAGTTACATGAATTGCATTTAAGGAATCTCAAATAGAGATTCCTTAAATGCTATTCCTCGCTAAAATGCGAATTCTGTATTAGCGATTTTTGCATTTGGGATGATGAATCCCAAATGCAAAAATTGCGCTCGCAAAGGGCCAGATTCTCAGAATCTGGCCCTTTACGAGCGCAATTTCCCTTGATGAATCTGGCTGTATGTTCTTACTCTGTTTTACTGGTTGCTGCCCACCCGGAACCTGTGATTTTCTCTCTAGGAGATTCTCCCATACCTTGTCCCTCCTTGAGGATGTTGCTATTTTTATACATGTCGCCTTGATCATTGTAAAGCACTCTGGTACCCACAAGGGTCATATTCGCACTATATAAAACTTTATAAATCAATAAATAAGTAAAATCTTCTTGTTGTCAGAGGAAGCACATTGGCTAGCACACTGCAGTAACAGATGCTGCTACGACAGAACAACAACACATTTCCAGTGTGACAACTTTGGGCATTGCTGCCTGCTATAGATGCTTCCCAAATACAATATACAGACTTAGTTGATGTTATTCACTTAATCCATAGCCAGATTCAGGCAATAACCTGAGCAATACAATAAGCCTTTTGAACAACATTTTCCCCCTCAACTTAACTTTAAAGGGCGGGGCCGGACTGGCCATAGCGGGCACCGGGCAATCCCCCGGTGCGCTGCACAGGTGGGAGCCGGTTTTGGGCCCCTGGGGGCTGTTTATGATAAAGGGCCGTTTTTGCAGCATAGCTGCAAAATCGGCCCTGTACCAAAATCGTCCGAAAACCGGCTCCGGTAAGGAGCTCGAAGGTACACCCAACCCCCCCGAGTGGGGAGGGGGGCCGGCCGAGCACTTTGCCAGGGCTGGTTGTGGTTCCCAGTCCGGCCCTGTTAAAGGGGCAAGCCAGTGTAGAGAAAATAGAGTTCTATTTGCCAGGTATGCATTCCTAACAATCACCAGGGGCGTAGCTTCAGAGGAGAAGGGGGTGGAGGTGGTGTTTTGGCTGTGACACCCCCCAAACAAATGCATTCTTGGCTTGAGAGTTCAGTGCGAGGGGCCCTGAGTCTGGTCTGCTAAGTCTGTGTTGGTTTTTATTGCTCTAATTTCACTGAGAGTTTTTAACTACATAATTTATTTTTGATCGGGAACTTAAATTTATATAGTGACTGGTTTACCAAATAAGTAGGAAATCTACTCCCATAGAAGTGTTATGCAGTGTCGTAGAGTGGAGTGTCATAGAGTGGCGTGCCATAGCATAGAGTATAGTAACTCTGGGGAGTAAAGAGTTAGAGAGTGGAGCAGAGTAGAGTGGCATAGAGTGGAGTAAAGTGGAGCAGAGTCGAATGGCATAGAGTGGAGTCGAATGGAGTAGAGTGCTGTAGAGTGGAGTGAGATAGAGTGGAAAGGGATAGAGTGGAGTGCCATGGAGTGTTGTAGAGTGGAGTATCGGAAAGTCGTAGAGTGTAGTGTCGCAGAGTGTAGTGACATAGCGTGCAGTGGAATGGAGTAAAGTATCGTAGAGTGGAGTAGAGTGTTGTAGAGTGGCGTAGAGTGAAGTGGCGTAGAGTTTTGTGGAGAGTCATAGAGTTGCATGAAGTGTTATAGAGTCATGAAGAGTTGTGTAGAGTGAAGGGTAATAGAGTGGAGTAAAGTCTCATAAAGTGGGGGGGCATGGAGTGGAATAGAGTCTAGCAGAGAGGAGTGTCATAGAGTGCAGGGGTGCAGAGTGGAAGGTCATTGAGTAACAGGGCATAAGATGGTGGGGAGTAGAGTGGAGTGGTGCAGAGTGGAGTGTCATAGAGCGGTGGTTTGGTGTAGAGCAGAGGGGTGCAGAGTAGAAGGACGTGGAGTAGAGTAACGTTTTGTAGCATAGATTTTTATTTTTTGCAGAGTTTTATATAGCGCGAACTAGACCCGAACCGAATCAGGTATCAGAGCGCTTTACATAGCACCAGTTACGTTACATGAGGACATACTTTCATTTGTTTAGGCACGGGGAGATTAACAGCCTGATTCATCAAGGGGCCGTTTTGCGAGCCCCTAATAGCGAATCATAGCGATTCGCTATTGAGGACTCGCAAAACGGTATTCATGTAGGAATTGCTAAATAAATAGCGATTCCTACACATTCCTTATTTGCGAGTAGCAAATTGCTACTCGCAAATAAGGAATAACTCCCCATTCATTCCTCTGGGCCAAAAGGCCCATAGGAATGAATGGGGAGTATCCCTTATTTGCGAGTAGCAATTTGCTACTCGCAAATAAGATAGCGATTTTAAGGGTGCCAGGGGTGTCCAAAGGACACCCAGTAGCACCCCTTAAATGCACATTTGAACAGGTGTTGCGCACACACATGTCTAAAGGACATGTGTGTGTGTAACATGCAAAAGAAAAAAATGCACTTAAGTGCTTTTTACACTATTTTCGCAATTTACCACCAAGTCAGACTTGGTGGTAAATTGCGACCAAATATTGCAATTTCGCAATTTCTAATTGGTTGATGAATTGCATTTAAGGAATCTCTATTAGAGATTCCTTAAATCCAATTCCTCGCAAATATGCGAATTCTTAAATAGCGATTTTTGCATTTGGGATGATGAATCCCAAATGCAAAAATTGCACTCGCAAAAGGCAAGATTCTGAGAATCTTGCCCTTTGCGATTGCAATTTAGCTTGATGAATCAGGCTGTAAGTGATTTGCCCAGAATCACAGGAGGTTTTGGCGTCGTTACCGAGACTCGAACCCAGATCCCCAGGTCCGAGGTCGAGCGCCATAGCCGTTAGGCCAACTCCTCAATCAGGGCCCCAAGATGTACTAGATAGATTAAGAGTAATAATAGATTGAGTGGTGTAGTGTATAATGGCATAAAGTGCCGTACAGTGGAGTAGAGTGGAGTGGCATAGAGTTGAGTAAAGTGGCCTAGAGTGGAGTGGCATAGAGTTGCATTGAGTGTTATAGAGTGAGATGTCGTAGAGTGAAGTGGCATAGAGTGACATGGAGTAGAGTGTCATAGACTGGAATAAAGTAGAGTGTCTTAGAGTTAAGAGGCATAGAGTGGAGTGCTGTAGATTGGAGTTTTGTAGAGTGGAGTGGCATGGATTGCAGTAGTGTTGTAGAGTAGAGTGGCATAGAGTGGAGTGACTTAGAGTGTTCTAGAGTTAAGTGGCATAGAGTTGTGTAGAGTGTTGTAGATTTTAGTGGTGTAGAGTGGCATAAAGTGGATTCGAGTGTCGTAGAGTTGAGTGGCATAGAGTGGAGTGAGGTAGAAAGGAAAGGCAAAGAGTAGAGTGACATAGAGTAGCTTAGCACAGAGTGGAGTAAAGTGTCTTAGAATGGAGTAAAGTATCATAGCATGGAGTACAATAGAGTGGCATAGAGTGGAGTGCCGTTGAGAGGAATGGAGTGGCATAGAATAGAGTGTTGTAGAGTAGAGTAAAGTGATGTGGAGAGTAGTAAAGTGGAGTGGAACAGATTGGCATATAGTGTTGTAAAGTGGCATAGAACAGAATGGCATTGAGTGGCGTAGAGTACAGTGGCAAAGGGTGGATCGGTGTAAAGAGGGGTAGGGTAGCGTAGAGTGGAGTGACATAGAGTAGCTTAGAGTATCATAGAGTGGTGTAGATGGCGTGGAGTAGAGTGTCATAGAGTGCCATGGAGTAGAGTGTCATGCGTGGGAGAGGTGGGAGTGTCATAGAGTGGGGTGTCATGGAGCAGAGTGTTATAGAGAGGAGTAGAGTGGCAAAGAGAGTAGTATTACAGATTGGAGTATTGTGTTAAGGAGTGGGGTAGAGTGTAAAAGAATGGAGTAGGGTGGCGTAGAATGGAGTGGAGTAGAGTGTCGTAGATAGGAGTAGAGGTGAGTGGCGTAGAGTGGACAAGAGCAGAATGGCGTGGCATAGAGTGGAATAGTATTGTAGAGTGGAGAAGAGAGTGGACAAGAGCAGAATGGCGTGGCATAGAGTGGAATAGTATTGTAGAGTGGAGAAGAGTAGGGTAGCATAGAGTAGAATGGGGAAACGTAGAATGCCATAGAGTGGCATAGAGTGGAGTCGGGTAAAGTGTTGTGGTTGCAGTAGAGTGGCGTAGAGTTGAGTGGCGTAGAGTGGAGTGACGTAGAGTGAAGGGGCGTAGAGTGGTTTAGAGTGGAGTGTCGATTGGCATGGTTTGGCCGCCTAACTGCTATTAAAATGACGGTGCTCCCCCGTATACTCTATCTCTTTCAGATGCTGGCCCTAACACCACCACAGGGCACGTTGAGACGTCTACAGGGCTGCCTTAATAAATTCTTATGGGATAATAAGAGACCTCGCTTTGCGTTCAAGGTAACCACCTCTTCGAAAACAATGGGTGGACTGGGCTTCCCCCTCCTTTCTGCGTATTTCCAGGGGTCCTGTCTTAGGTATGTGGTGGAATGGAATAGGCCTATGTCCAGTAAACATTGGCTGTTTATGGATCAGACGGTGGCCGGCTGCAATATATGGAGGGAGCTTTGGCTGCCGCGCAAATGTAGAGCGTGGGGGTTGTATTCTTCCCCAGTGACGTGCCCGTCGCTACGGGCATGGGATCAGCTGGCGCTCTGCAAGGGTTGGACCTCCTTCCCCTCCCCAATGACGCCGATAGTAGATAACCCTGACTTCCCCCCGGGCTGTTCATCCTCCGTCTTTCATCGTTGGCGGGAGAAGGGTTGTAAGCGAGTAGGCATGCTTTTCGATCTGGAAGGACTGATCCCGTTCTCGACACTACGATCGGATTACTTTCAGCTGGGTCCAGAAGATGAGTTCGCTCATGCGCAGGTGGCGCACTGGGTAACCCGGCCGGCTAATGTGGCCCTCATGTCGAGGCCGCTGATGGCCTTTGACCGCTGGCTGGTCTGTAAGATGGACGATCGCAGCCTTATTTCGGAGCTCTATGCCATGATTATGCGCAGCCCCCGAACGCAGCATACAAAGGCGCAGGTACGGTGGGAGACAGAATAGGGGCGCCTCTTGTCGACCAAGGAATGGGAAAGGTGGAAAATTTTAACTATTTGGGAAACCTTTTCAATAATAAATTAAGCTGGGCCCCGTTAATGAAGACCCGAGCACAGAGTGCTAGTCGCTCTATTGAAGGTCTGTTTCGTTTCTGTGGGAAGCTGGGTCAAAAACCCGTTGATCATCTAAAATCCCTGTATAATGCGAAATGTGTGTCGGTAGCTACCTATGGGGCAGGGGTTTGGGGAATTGAAAGCCCTGACATAATACAAACCACTGAGAATAAATTCTTGAAGCGCCTATTGGCTATCCCATCAAGTTCTTCAAATAGATTTGTCCATGAGGAGATAGGTCTGAGTTATGTGAGTGACATTATACATCTTTCCCCTCTATTATTATGGGGAAAAATATGGCTATCGGAGGATCTACAATTATCTAGAGACATCCTCCGGGATTGTTTAAAACTGTCAAACACGAATAAGATTCCGTGGCTATCCTATGTTGATATAACACTCCACAAAATAGGCCTTGGTGACTTTTTTGATAACCCTGGGAATATTCAGGGAGATATCAAATCTGTTATCAAATTAAGTTATTGGAAATCCTCACTTGTGCATTCTCTGGTTAGGCCTCACGCTCTTAAGGTTACTTTTCAGCATCAGTTTTATTTAACCTTTACTAATCATGTGCAAAGGCGATTCTATTTGACAAGGTTTAGGTTACACATTCTACATTTTCTTTTTGCGTTTCCAAAACAGGGGAGTTGGTGTGAGAGACTGCCCCCCTGTCCTTGTAATAATAGGGTCAGCCAAAGCACCATGCATTTTGTTCTCTTTTGCCCCTTATATAAGGATCCGAGAATCAGGTTTATTAAGCCGATCCTTAAGGAAAAGCAACCATGCCATTATAAAGAGGGTTATGACCATTTGTTAACTTTGTCCACATCTGATGTTTGTTGTGCAATGCTAAATTTTATACATGTGTCATTTATGATTAGAAAACGGTATGGTTAACCTTGGCTCTATGAATTTGTTTTGTGGCCCAATCATATTGTTGTTTATGATTTTCTCTGTCATCGATTTTTTCATAGGCAGCAGGAACTTAAGCCTAAATGGATTGAAAAGCTATGGGGTACAATTTTGATTTTGATTTTGATTATATAACCAAATGTTCTTTTTTTAATTAAGTGTTATAGGTCAAAATTGTTTTCAAATGACTTTCAAATTATGTTTTAAATGTATTGTTGACTTTTATGATTCTTTGTCAGAATCGAATAAAGTTTTTGAAAACTTGAAACTTGTGTTCTACCGGGCTCATCATACGACCTCTAACACTACAGGAACTGAATTGGCCTATAAAATAGCGACCTATTGGTACTACACACCAGCGCGCGTTAAAGCTTGGGACAAAGCAAAGTTGGGCCTCTGCTGGAGAGGCTGTGGGATGTCCGGGAACCTAGTTCATCTTCTATGACGGTGCCCGAAGTTGGAACGCTACTGGGCAACAGTCCTGGACGAGTTTGATGCTGCTTTTCAGATCACACTGCCCCGCCTGCCCGAACATACACTGCTGGGGCTTCCACATCCTAAGTTTTTTCCCTTGCGCTCCCTCAGGGGAAAACAAATAGCGTTGGCTCTATTGGCGGCGCGGCAAGTCCTCTTAGCACAGTGGGGTTCCCCGGCACTACCTGATGTGAGGGACTGGTTTCAGCGATTGTGGCACACCCTTGCTATGGAGCGCCTTTCCCTGAGTATTGATGGGAAAGGCTCTGAATATGCTACCCTCTGGGCACCGTTCTTGCAATTGTTATCTAAAGAATTGCGGGAAGTGACATGCCCGAAATACCTGCAGATACTACAACTTATTCCCTTGGAACCTGCTGGGGCCTTCCCATGCACCTGAAGGCCTCCTAGTTGTAAAGAGCAGAGAGAGTCTGATGCGTGGAGGGCAACTGTCGCCTGGACGAGCTGATGCGGAGGGGGGTAGGTGGGGGGGGAGATGTGGGGGGACCTAGGAGGGGTGGGGTGCGGGTAGGGGGTGTTCTGTTTCTCGTTTTGGACTTTTGATTTTCTCCCTCAAAAGCGGTTTCCATGCTTCCAGTGAGATGGTGGTGATTCTTTACATAAGCGGGGTCGGCCTCTGGGATGTAGACCCAGAATCTGTGTTCTATTATACTGTGAATCCGCCCTGCCGGCAAGTTGATGTAGGCAGCTTGGCTGTGTTATAAGATACTCTAACCACATAATAACAATAAAAATATTTGATTCTAGAGTGGAGTGTCGTAGAGAGGAGTGGCGTAGAGTGGTGTTTGCATATTGTAGTTGTGCACTGTCATAACAACCTATACATTTTTAATTGAAATGCCCATTACATTTGCACAGACAAACAGTTTTGCTGATAAAACTATACAGCACACAAAGGAATGTGTGGAAATGGCATCCCCAAGTATATTGATTTGGTTTTTTTTTCACAACAATTTTATTGATAAAGATGAGCATATGAAATAGAGTGGTACCCCACAGTCAGGATGGTACCACCAACATACCGATACAATCATGAAATAGGACTGAGTGTCCAGTCGAGGAACCAGTGTAACTCAAGGATACAAATAAACATTTTCCCCTTCTTTATCTTTTCGGTTACTTACTCACCCAACTCCCAGAACCCTCCCCGGAACCCACCCTAACCCCATGCATGTGTGTACGTACTGCGCCAATGCAAAGTCCTGATGTGGCAATTGCGTGTGTGGGAAACGGGGTCACCGGGCCACATGGGGCTAAAGGTCTTCCTCCTGTTCCGCTGGGGGGTCCAGTGTCAAGCCCCTGTAGTCCGCCCACCTCCTCCATACCTTAAAATGCTTACGGGGGCAACCCCGTGCTTCAAAGATCGGTCTCTCCAGACCCATGCAGAAGTCCATGCCAGCCTTCCACGCACTCAGGGGGGGGGCCTCACATCTTTCCATGCTCGGGCTAGGTCTCTTTTGGCTACCACTAGCCCCAGAAGGAGCAGGTGTCTCTTGTAGACATTGCCACCAACCCCCTCCAATATGTGCAGTAGGCCCAGACGGTGAGTACGTGGGAGGGTCCAGCCCAGCACCTCCGACAAGCAGCCCCACACACCCCTCCAGAAGCCAATCAGTCTGGGGCACGACCATACTGTGTGGAGCAACGCACCCATCTCCACCCCACATCGCAGACACTCAGGGGACTCAATCAGTCCTGCCTTCCACAGGCGCTCACGTGTATAGTAGGCTCTATGAAGAATTTTAAATTGTATGAGTCGAAACCGTATTGCAATAGCTGCTCCCCTCGGGGATTCCAAGGCCTCTCGCCAATCATCTTCATCTAGTTGACCGATATCAGCCTCCCGGGCCGTCTTCAGTGGAAGAAGGGTGGAGGAGCAATGGGTGACCATTGTCTGGTAGATGCGTGAAACTTTTTTATCCCCAAGGTCACCCATAAAGACCTTCGCCTCAATTGGGCTAAATTCTGGGAGTGAGTCAAGGTTGGCAAGACTGGGCATCAGTGCATGCCGGAATTGTAGATATCGGAAAAACTGAGATTGGGGCATATCGAATTCAGTACTAAGAGCCTGGAAAGACTTGAGCGCCGTTCCGGACATCACATGGCCCAGCTGCGAGATACTGATTGCGTCCCAGCCATCGAAGCCTGATAACTTAGACAGTTCGGGCAGCATGCCGTTATGCCACAAGGGCGTTTCCGCGGTCAGTCTGCCCCACCAGCCCATGCGACGTAAGGCCTGTCGCCACACTGCAAAGACAAGTCGAGTAACCCTCGGCAGCGAGCGACGCAGTCGGGGCGAGTAGAGGATGGTGTGGAGCGAGTTATCGCCCATCAAAGCACGTTCCAGGGCATAGGCTGGATCTCCACCGCCACCATACCACCATTCATTCAGAATGAGAAGATGCGCGGCTTGATAATACGACTGTAAATCTGATGTGGCTAAGCCCCCACAATAGGTGGACAAAAAACACGTACGCAGTGCCACTCTGGCGGCACCCCCAGCCCAAAGAAAGCGGCCCAACACTGAGTTGACCTGCTTAAACCATTGAGGCGGGATAGGATACGGATGATTCTGTAGTTGGTATAGGAGGCGCGGTAGCGCCACCATCTTGAAAATAGCGGATCGGCCAAAGATTGACAGGGGCATCCGAGACCAGGTCTTGACATCCGTCTGTACCCGCTCCCAGACGGGCATTAGATTGCGTTCCCAGGCAGTGTCCGCCGAGTCCGAAAGAAATACTCCAAGGTACTTCAGACCGGTCGTAGCCACTCGCAACCCCGAAGCCCAGGGATCCGTCACCGTGCCCCCTTCCAGTACCCACAACGTGGATTTATGTAGGTTCAGATATAAGCCTGAAGCCTCCCCAAATAGTTGCATAACCTCTAGGACACGCGGGCCCGAGCGCTGCAAGTCGGTAAGGAAGAAGAGGACATCGTCCGCGTATAACGCAATCCTATCCGACAGGGTGGCATTCCACTGAAAGCCCCGAATCAGCGCATCTTGGCGCACTCTGGCAGCTAGAGGTTCCATGGCCAGTGCAAATAAATAGGGGGAGAGAGGGCATCCCTGTCTGGTCCCACGGCCAATGGGGAACATTTCCGACACCGCCCCGGCGACCCGCACCGAGGCTGTGATGTCAGTATAAAGGAGTTCGATGTATGACAAGAAGACTGGGCCTAGGTTAAGACAGCGCAGTAATGCAAATAGGTACGACCAGCTAACAGAGTCGAAGGCCTTGTTGATGTCGGCCAGCAACAACGCCGCCTGGTCCCCCAAGACCCCAACCGCGTCGATCGCCGCCTGTGCGCGTCGGATATTATGTCGCGTTGCCCTGTGGGGCATAAAGCCTGCTTGGTCCGAATGGACCAAGTCCGAAATATGCGGAGCCAGGCGGTTCGCCAGGGCCTTGGCCAAAACCTTGGCTTCAACATTAATTAATGATATGGGTCTATACGAGTCATGGCTATCTGGGGGTCTGCCCGGCTTCAAAAAGACCACTATTTCCGCATGGCGCCAGTCCGGGGGCAATATCCTCCGTGCACGTGCCTCCTCAAGCACCTGGCGATAATGAGATCCGAGCTGCACATGAAATTTTTTGAAAAATTCGCACGGGTAGCCATTTGGGCCAGGGGCCTTACCGGCATTAAGTTGCCCCAGTGCGTCTCCCAGCTCTTCGGCTGTGAAGGGGGCATCCAGGGCCGTCTTGGTCTCGTCCGAAACCGGCACAGGCGGCAATTCTGCGAGAAAACGAGCTAAGTCGCCTTCAGACAACTGGTCGCGAGGAGCGTATTGGGCTGTATAGTATGTGGCGAAGCTCGCCGCCAATTCGTTTGGGTCGGTCAGGACCTCCCCATCACCATTCGTGAGACCTGGCAGTATGAGGGGTTGGAAGTTGTGTTGGCACAGTCTATGGAGCATTGAACATGATTTGTCCCCCCATTGGTACACCCGACTCCTGGCGGCCAGCCATGCCTGTTTGGCTTCATCCAGCAAGAGGGACGCATATGATTGCTGTGCCTGCAGAAGCAGCCGCATCCCGACTTCACCACCTCCCTCGCGGCTTTCCCGCTCCAGGGTCGCCACTCGCGCAGCCGCCTCGGTAGTCTGTTCTCGACGCCTCTGACGGGCCGCCGAGCACCATGCGATATCCACCCCCTGTATGGTAGGCTTCATAGCCTCCCACACCACTCCTACATCAGCACCCTCCACCAGGTTTTCTCGCCAGTAATGGTCAATGGTTTCTCGCAGGTGCTTAGTATAGGCCGGTTGTAGGAGATGCCACGAGGACATCCTCCATCTAAACGGCTGTCTTCTCCGGAGGAGTTCCACTCTAACTGAGACGGGGGAGTGGTCAGATAGGCCCCTCGGCAAGATGTCAGCGCCCTTCACCCTATACAAACATTCCCTAGGCACAAACACACAATCAAGCCTCGAGAACGAGCCGTGGACAGCTGAAACATAAGTATATTCTCGGGCTGCAGGGTGCATATGTCGCCAAGTATCTACCCAGCCCAACCCCTCACTCAATGCATGCAATCTGGTGGGTGGAGGGGAAGGGGGGGGATCGCGGTCTCCTCTAGGCGCCTTCGGCGATCTACACATACATCCATCACATCATTCCAATCGCCCCCAATCACTGCCAGCGATCCGGAAATGTCCTCCCACACTGCAAACAACCTCTCGGCCAGGGCCCATTGTAGGGGGGGGGGCGTAAACACTGCCAAATACCACAGATTCCGTGCCCACCATGCCCTTAACAAACAGGTAGCGACCCTGTGGATCCACCCACTGCTTCTCATGGACATATGCCACCCTGTGGTGAATCAATATGGCCACCCCCCTGGACCCCCTAGAAAATCCCGCATGGAAAACCTGTTGATAACCAAACCTCTGCAGGCCCAGAGTCTTTGTGCCCATCACGTGAGTTTCTTGAAGCAAAAGCACATCTGCAGCTTCTTTCTTCCCCCAGCGTAACACAGCCCCGCGTTTAATTTTGTCTAATAAACCCCTGACATTCCACGTAACCACCCGCAAAGAGTCTTCAGGGCGGCGATGAGTCGATTCAGCCATGGTCCATTAAGATCCACCATATGAGCCCTCCATTCCCGCGCCACCCACCGCACACCACATGGAACATTATTGCGACACACACATGCATACTACTGTCTACCCCAAAAAAGAAGAAGCCCACCAACCCCTCAGTCCCACAACCCCAAACAGTCCCCAACCCCAACTCAGCGGCCACATCCCCGACCGCCCACATCCCGCCTCCCCCCGCCCTATACCTCAATGAACTATGAAGTACCTGTCGCGGCATGGGTGGTCTCGAGACCAAAACGTAGGGCCCGGGCCCACCCATACCAATGGATCCCAACATCCCCAAAAAAGAACAGTAAAGTCACCCCCCCTCCCTCAGTGTCCCTCTCTCTAATGGGAGAGTGGTAGCCCCTATCACGTAGTCCCCGACCCCCCACCCCACAACTCTATCCACGATCAGGAGACAGAAGCAGTACTGTCCCAGGGCAGCAACACAGCCAGGTAATCAATGGGTCTCAGGCGACCCGGTGAGCCCAACCAGAATTCACAGCAGTAGCAGTAGAACAGGGGAGCCGAGGCCCCGGAGTCCTCAGTGATCTGTCCCAGATTGTTCCGAATCCTCGGTTCTACCACTGTTCTGTGTGCCATCGACCGAGGCCGCGCGCCTGCGCGAGTTGGAGCGTTTGTTACAACCATTCTTCGTCATCCGGTGTCTCTGCGCCCGTGGTGACCCCTCAGGAGAGCCTGGATTGAGCCCTGGTTGAGAATTCGGCCTGAGCCGCACCGTTTCATCTGTCCATTTGAAAAGGTCCTCCGGCGTATCAAAGAACAGTGTCTGTGATTGGAAGATCACCCTCAGGCGCGCCGGGTACAACAGGGAATATTGGAGCTTAAGGCCTCTCAACTTTGCCTTGGCGGCCAAGAAAGAACGACGCTGCTGTTGCACAAGTTTAGTATAATCAGGGAAAATCATGATCTTACTGTTTTCATAAAGGAGGGCTTCTTTGGTTCTAGCTTCCCTCAGTATGGCGTCCCTGTCGTGGTAATTCAGCAGTCTAGCGATCACCGCCCTAGGCCGCTCGCCCTCAGGTGGCCTTTGCGTCAAGGCGCGGTGCGCTCTTTCAATAATGAAGCAAGCAGATAGCGTCCCTGGGGGCATCCAGGACTCCAGCCACTGTGCGAGGAATTGTTCCATGTTGCCTTTGTCACAGCGCTCCGGAAAGCCAATAAAGCGGAGGTTATTGCGGCGTGCCCGCCCTTCGGCATCTTCTACACGGAGCGCTGTGTTTCGTTGCGCAGATTCCATCTCCGCCATTTTCTTTTTAAGGGTATTCACGTCGTCTTCCACCACTGATACCCTGGATTCGGTCTCGGTGATTCGCGCCACGGCATTTCTCAGGTCCTGGCGCAACAGGGTCACATCCGCGCCCACTGCCCCAATCTTGGCGTCTAGCATGTCCCTTGACTGGGTGATGGCCGCCATAAGGGCTGCATTGTCCGGCCCCCCTCCAGGCGGAGCACCCCCCGACGGTCCAGGGCCCCCACCGGGCCCCGTAAATTTATCGATTGTCACTTGTTTGGTGGGGCCGCCGCCTCCTCTGGTCATGACTGCCGAGGTTATAAGGGCCCCAAGATGAAACTGAATGTGTGGGACTCCGACCGCCCCCGTTGAAGTCTATCCAATATAATGGGAGGGGGGGGGGGGGAGAAAGCAACGGCCTGGCTCTGGCCCCCGGGTGGGTCTTGGAGGGTTCACTCTGGTACGGCCCAATATCAAGTCTAGAGCGGGGCAGGCCCCAATGATCGCCAATAAGCAGGGTCTCTCACGACCAGCAACCCTCCCCTTGAAAGGTGGATAGTCCCAGTGTATCTCGCGCCACAGCGCCGGTGCCTCCCCTGGTCCGGGGGGGGGGGGTATGGGGAGGGCCACTACTCACTGTTGCCGCCAGTCGCCGATGAATTGTGTCCCGGGTCATCCACCGTCGGGCGGGATCACCAAGGCGTCCGACCCCCTCCGAGACCGCAGGCCCCTGGTAGACGCGGGGCCGCGAAAATCGAGGTCCCGGCTGCGCCTGGGCCGCCAGGCCATCTCGGCTGCCTCTGGTCGTCTGCCGCCCCTGTGTCTCCTCCCGAAGCAGCCGGGCCCTGGAAGAGGAATCCTGTGCAATCCTTTCGCGTCCTCGGTGCCCCGGATTGCTGAACGTATCGGCCGCCACTAGGCCAGGCGACTCACTGCACGGCTCCCCGGCCGGGGAGCTCCAAAATCGAGGCCCCGGCTGCTCCTCAGCCCTCCAGGCCGCACCTCTCGCCTCGCAGCCCAGTCCGGTTCTGGAACGCGGGACCACCGCTGGGCACACCGGAGGGTCCCCGGCGCTCCTGGCCACAATCGCCCCACTTTGGTTGTGGGTTTCGGGGTCAGGGACCAGGATAAATAGTCGGATTAATGGCGGGCTGGCGGGAGCTCTAGCAAGCTGCGACCGCCATCTCCGCTTGCGTAGCCACGCCCCATATTGATTTGTTTTGATTGTAGTAAAATATTTGTTTACAGTGCACTTCAGAAATAACAAACAAGTGCTTCATTCCTGCTATCCTAATTCTGATATATTCTGAAATATTTGTACAGTTCATTTACAAACATTTAAAATGTGTTGTATGCTAGAAAAAAGTTATTCCTCTCACAACCCCACATTCAGGGCCGGACTGACTACCGGGCAGTTTGGAATGCTACTGAGCTAGGGGGTGATTTAGTCCATGGAGACCTGCGTGTGCTAAACGAAATTCGTTTTGCATTAATTATTTCGAAGCACACGCAGGTCTCCATGAACAAAATCAGCCCTCACCGCAGTGAAATCAGCCAGCAGCTCGGCAGCTTTCTAAACTGCCCGGTAGCCAGTCCGGCCCTGCCCACATTATCAGATAAATCCTCTCATTTTGTAGTCAAAGAAAGAAAAGTAAACATCAAGCTCCCTCAGATGACAGAGCCTGACTTTGACCTTGTCTTTGAATGCAAAGCAAATGTGACAAGATAGGAACAAAATTTAAAGGCCTATTTATAGAAAGCGACTACTCATGGAAGAGTACAGTAAACATGCTATGCTCCACAGAAGAGACACAAACATGCTAGAAAGCCAAAAATAAAGCCGTCAAATAAAAAGCATGCAAATGTGCCGTACAAACCACAAAGCCAATGGTAAGCAATGGGTGGAATGCATTCTTAGGTCATCTTTCAGAGTGTTCCCAAGATGTCTTTATCAACCAGATGGGCGCTTTCTAGTAGGCTTTGACCTAAAAAAGTGATAAATGCAAGGCAGCTGAGCCAACGCAGAAAGACGTTAAAAACACGACCATTGCAATCTTTTTAGCACAGGCATTTGGGCTGATTTAAAAGAGTCAGAGTTGGTAGAGAGGTGCCTCTCTTTCTTTTACCAATGACTTGTCTGCTCCAACTACACCGCAAGCACTCATAATTGAACTCCAATTCATGGCCCCATCCCTGTCTCAGCCGTTGAGCTCATTATTATATCACTCACCGCTGACCCAGGTACCAACACCATTGTATCTCCATTTAATTTGGAGCAGGCACCTAAGTGTGTATGGAAAATTTTACAAAAGTTTTAATAGCATCTTAATGTGGAGGCTGTTAGGCATACTATCAACCGTGAAGGCTGTGTGCCATTTGCCTCAGCAGGCTTGCATTAACATACAGACATGTGGTGATGGACAGCCCGCCGTTCTGCCATGGGGTTGGAGTAAATTAGTCCGTCCCCATGGTGGAGAGGCCACCCGCCTAATTTATAGATGACTGACATGCAGCTGGTCATTTATAAAATCATGGCGGTTCCTGGTAATGCATATTACTCTGTACTATGCGGTGCACAGACATAATATCGACTCCAAAATATCGTTTGGACAGAATATCGAGTTTTAAATATCGTTTGGACAAAATATCGACAGGACAGAATATCGACAGCCAAAATATCGTTTTTAAGGTAAGTGAAGTAATATCGACTGTAAATAATATAGAAAGTGAAAATATCCAAGTATATAATCTAGATAGTAAAAAATATCGTTTTTTAAATAATGTTTAATTATTTATAGTGTTTTTATGTTATAATATGTGTGAAAAGTGTCATTTTATGTTATAATTATTTTTAATTAATGATTTTTTTAAAATTATTGTGTAATTTTATTCTGTAGCGGGTTGTGGGTTTATAGGGGAATAGGGTGGGAAGTAATTTAATTATAATTAATTAAATATGTAAATTTATTAATTGGTAGTAATAATTAATTCATTGGTAATTAAATAATATATGTTAATTATTTAAAATGTAATTGGTAATTAATTTAATTTAATTGATTAATTGCTAATTATGTAAATTAAAATAATGTATTTCCTGTAGCGGGTTGTGGGTTTATAGGGGAATAGGGTGGGAAGTAATTTAATTATAATTAATTAAATATGTAAATGTATTAATTGGTAGTAATATTTAATTAATTGGTAATTAAATAATATTTGTTAATTATTTAAAATTTAATTGGTAATTAATTTAATTTAATTGATCAATTGCTAATTGTGTAAATTTAAATAATTTATTTCCTGTAGCGGGTTGTGGGTTTATAGGGGAATAGGGTGGGAAGTAATTTAATTATAATTAATTAAATATGTAAATTTAATAATTGGTAGTAATATTTAATTAATTGTTAATTAAAAAAAGTTGTTAATTAATTAAAATGTAATTGGTAATTAATTTTATTTAATTAATTAATTGCTAATTATGTAAATTAAAATAATGTATTTCCTGTAGCGGGTTGTGGGTTTATAGGGGAATAGGGTGGGAAGTAATTTAATTATAATTAATTAAATATGTAAATGTATTAATTGGTAGCAATATTTAATTAATTGTTAATTAAAAAATATTTGTTAATTAATTAAAATGTAATTGGTAATTAATTTAATTTAATTGATTAATTGCTAATTATGTTAAATTAAAGGGGTATTTTTAGGGTTCAGGGTCAGTTTTTAGTTTTTTGGTAAAGGGGTATTTTTAGGGTTCAGGGTCAGTTTTTAGTTTTTGGGTAAAGGGGTATTTTTAGGGTTTAGGGTTCAGGGTCAGTTTTTAGTTTTTGGGTAAAGGGGTATTTTTAGGGTTCAGGGTCAGTTTTTAGTTTTTGGGTAAAGGGGTATTTTTAGGGTTCAGGGTCAGTTTTGGGTTTTTGGGTAAAGGGGTATTTTTAGGGTTCAGGGTCAGTTTTTAGTTTTTGGGTAAAGGGGTATTTTTAGGGTTCAGGGTCAGTTTTTAGTTTTTGGGTAAAGGGGTATTTTTAGGGTTCAGGGTCAGTTTTTAGTTTTTGGGTAAAGGGGTATTTTTAGGGTTCAGGGTCAGTTTTGGGTTTTTGGGTAAAGGTTTTTTTTAGGGTTCAGGGTCAGTTTTGGGTTTTTGGGGTACAGGGGTACAGTGTAAAAATAAAGTAAAATTAAATTTACATTAATTTAATTTAATGAAATTAAATTAAATTAAATTATATTAAAATAATTTTAAATAATTTAAATTAAAAAAATTATTATATACTTACCAATACTTACGTTGTAATGGTAGTGCGTTGTAAAAGTTGCGTTGTAACATCATATATCCACTGTTGCACTCTTTGCAGTGGGAATAGTAATTTTAACCCCTACGCTATCCAACGCTTTCCCTACTGTTGCACCCACTGGAGTGGGAATAGTAATTTTTACTCTTTTGTATTTGTACGTTAATAATATTGGCTATTATTTAATAAAATTTTGTTACTATATATATATATGTTTTAAGAAATATGATTAAAAAATATTATTTTTTACTTTCATTAATTATTTAATTATTAAAAGTTATTTTAAGTATTGTTAATTATATTTTAGTAATTAATTTTTTATATTAATGTAATTAAACATTGTTTTTATTAAAGTCGATATTTTTTACAACTATATTTTTGTAAACGATATTTTGTACTCGATATTTTTGTACTTACCTGTTTGTACATACAAACTCGATCTTTTGGCTGTAGATATTTTTCCTCGATATTTTGGGTAGTTGATATTTTGGTAGTCGATATTATTTCAGTGATCCGTACTATGCGGCTGCATCAGCAGGACGCAGCTCTGTAGCACAGAGTAATTTTTTTTCTTTACAAAAAGAAAACCCGAAACAGAAATAAATATAATCCTCCCCTTGACATGGGAGTCTTCTCCCATGACTGGTGAGCATCATAAAATGTTTACTGTTCCTTACGCGCCAGGCTTTATCTGGTGGTAGGAAACAGTAAACGATGACTAGATGTCCGTTCATCTAAATTGAGCAGGTGGACATGTAGCCATTTCTCCAGCGACCCTGACCCCCAAGGGCTGTCTGAGAAGTTTGACCACGGTGGAGACAGAGTAGTCCCTGCCGGGCCAAAATGAAAGTCCACTCGCATTTAAATTGGGCTGGTTGGACCTTCATGTTGCCGTCTCAACGGAGTATACGTACTGGCAACACATACATTACCCCCTTGATGTGTACTAAGCAGACATTGGTACATTGCCACATAAGTTGATTGGGGCCAATACTGAACTTGTGCTCTGCTGCCTATCCCTGGAGATTAGTTTTCCCGAGGTCGTGGAGGCCTTTGACAGGCTGGGAG
This sequence comes from Lissotriton helveticus, assembly GCF_964261635.1. Taxonomy (NCBI): domain Eukaryota; kingdom Metazoa; phylum Chordata; class Amphibia; order Caudata; family Salamandridae; genus Lissotriton; species Lissotriton helveticus. The sequence goes on along the minus strand of NC_136068.1, from coordinate 633,835,455 downwards.
GTAAAATAACGGCATTCTTAATCTAGCCCATCAGAAGAATACACAGAGATACCAATGTGTGTTCTGACAAAGCTTACAATTTATCAAATCGCAGGCTACTTATGAAAAGTGAAGCTAAAGATATGGATGTGATAATTCAGTGTTGAAACGTTCACAAACAATCTCTTAAAAGAAGGAACAGGGGACCTCAGTCTGAAAACCTGGGAAACCTTAGTCCTTTCCTGTAAATCGAGAGACACCAACGTCTTCTGGAAGGCAGCCAACACAGTTAGATTTCAGAAAACCCAGTTGAGAAGTTTGGCAGTTAAAACTGAACCTGAGCGGTGAGTGGAACATTTTGCAAAGCTGTGTAGTCCCTTGGGCAGGAGTAAGAATATGATGGTGACAGCACAGCCCCATATACGCCTTCAATTGAGTTTACATTATCGAAAGTAACATCCTCAACCCTAAGAAGTCCTCTAATAAAGCCGCGGGCCCAGATGGGGTCCCAATGGACTTACACAAGTAATCAGTAGGGCTTTGGGGGCCCTTACTAACATTATCAATCCTGCTTGCAGATCAGAGATCTCACTGTCTTGGAGAATGGCGACTATACCCCCATTTTCAAAATCGGCAGTCGAGATGACCCTTGCTGTTATTGTCCAATTTTGCTATTGTACTCAAAACAGTAAATTCATAGGAAGTACCAGGGGGCATATTATCAAGGACAGGCGATACATTATCGCCGCTTTTATGGGCAGGAAACTGCCGATAAAGCGGCGATAATGGCCTTGATAATATGCTCTATGAATTCCAATCGAAGCCCATGTTAGATGTCTTCACATCTAACATGGGCTTCGATTGGAATTCATAGAGCATATCAAGGCCATTATCGCCGCTTTATCGGCAGTTTCCTGCCGATAAAAGCTGCGATAATGTATCGCCTGTCCTTGATAATATGCCCCCAGATTTGCAAACATTTTACGCTGTTTTTGCATCACAAAAGTGACTCAAACCAGTACAAATTGTTTTCAGGTTATTTACTTTCTGGAAAGGTGCTTAAAAGTAAAATGTTTGGCTGCTGCTCTGCATTGCGGGAGAATGTAGTAAATCTGTCCCGAAGAGTTCTTTTGGACAGGCTTGAGGTCTAGACCACAACGTGCACTGTACTATCAGGTGCAGTATGGGTTACGAACAGGAGTTGGGACACAGCGAAATCTTGCCGTATTTACGTATCCTTTATAGGCCTGTCATGTGTATGTGGCTGATTTTATCTTGTTCTTATTATATATTCATGATTTAGAGGTTCAGCTTATTGAGAAGGGGTAGGACAAGTCTATGAAGACCTTACCATCACCCCTTCATGACCCCTGAAACCAACCTCTCTAAAACTTTCTTTATGGCTTAGGGACGAAAAATACCTGAAGAGCTGGTCTTTTACAATTAGGGGTCACCTCATAGGAAGGGTGTTTCAGTTCCCATATTTGGGAGTGGCCTTTGATGGAGCTGATTCAAGGGAACCCTGTCTGTTGAACAGAAAACACCATTGTGCTTGGTCTGTAGGTTTCATGTTTAACTTGGCCACAAATCGAATATTCCACTTAAGGAACATTTATAATCGGAAATGCCTTAGATGCTGTGTTATGGGTCTTGTATTTGGGGTTAAAAGGATGTGAGCAGCATTCACTCTGAGGAAAACATTGTGCTGCGATGTCTTTTAAAGGTACCTGCCACCAGTCCAAACCATGGTGTTCATCTGGAGCTTGGTGCAGGATTTGTGGAGGACAAAATTAGGTTAATCTGCGAATTAGGTCTGAGATCCCTTGGGTTTTCTTACCTCATCCCTGTTTCACATATTTCCTGTGGCCCAGAGTGATTCTGGCGGGGAGCAGGGCCAATAGTAGGCTTTAGGTTTTTTATAATTGCAGTCAAGTTTTTTTCAACTTAAAAATATCTTACTTTTGATTTCTTAAGTAATTCTGCTCATGTTCTTTGATAACATTGCCCAAACAAGGCCTCAGGGGAAACACTACACAGCGCATGAATGGGTCCTGGCCCCACTGATGGCGTTGCCTCTATAGCAGCAATTATGCTCAATTCAGCAATGGTGGCCAAGGGGAGTGAGGTAAAAGGCTCCTGGCGTCTAAAGTACTCAATCAGGAGTTTGTGATTTTAAATTTAGGGCTGGCTCATAAATACCTGTTTCAAGGTTGCCCAGCATAGGTTGAAGATGGTGAGATCCACACCAGAGTTTCAGGATACCCACACAACATTAATGTGTACACTTGTTGCACCCTTGCTTGAATTTAATGTTCCTGAGTTGTCTTAATATATTGTTGTTCATGTGTAAGTTTTTGGAGAACTGAAGTAGCTTAGTTGTACATGTAGATGTAACCTCATTGAATCCTTCTGGGTAAAGGCAGACACTTTGAAAATTCACAGTGCCTCCTCCGTTAGGAAATTGGTCCCTACGTCAGTTAAGACACTTCGGGCCAGATGTAGGTAGCCAAATACCGGTCGGTAACGGCCGATTTTGGCCGTTACCGACCGGTATTTGGCTTTTGAGATGTAGGTGGGTAGTTATTTACAGAATCTGTATATTTACTGAATCGGTAAATTGACCACTTCGGTATTTTACCGAATCGGTAAACATACCGATTCTGTAAATCCATATGTAGCTCACACTCCTAAGAGTGCCACAGGCCCTTAAGAGTCGGTATTTTACCACCCAATCCTATTGGGTGGTAAAATACCGAATTCAGGTGTGCATGCACATTTGTGCATGCACACCTGTGCAATGTGATACACAGACATGCCCTTAGGGCATGTATGTGTGCCACTTGTCACACAAGCCTGTACTTGGGGTGCTAGAGGGTGTCAAAGTGACACCCCCTGCACCCTTGCAGGATTCAGTATTTACCGATTCTGTAAATACCGAATCGGTATTTCACATTGATTCCTATGGGCTTCAAGGCCCATAGGAATCAATGTGAAATACCGATTCGGTATTTACAGAATCGGTAAATACCGACTGTTACAGAATCGGTAAATTAGAAGTGAGATTTACCTACATATGCCTCCTTCCTATTTACCTACTCTTAAATACCGAATCGGTATGATTCGGTATTTAAGAGTCGGTAAATAGGAATTACCTACATCTGGCCCTATATGTCCAACTACTTTACAAGTCTCCCCTGTATTCCATATTTTTGACCTTCTTTTTTTGCTGTGCTCACGTAGACAAGACCACAAAAAGATTTCATCAGGCGCATAATCTTTTATGGATCGCCAATGATGTCGTACTTGCTGACATTGTAGTCTGTTATCTTCATTTCCCTTTTCTAGAAACCCATCAGCAACAAGAATCTTAAGCGTAGTAGTAAAAAATGCAGAACTTTGACTCTTCAAATAAACAATTGTTATCAATTTTCTAAACGTGATCTCTTTTGCAGCTGCTCTCCAGCAGATCAGTGCCCCTTGTGGCTTTCATTTTTCTCTATCTTAATTCATATTTCTCAAGGTTATAGTCACTTCTGTGCTATTGTCTTTGGTATGTGCGTACCATTAAATTAATGTGGCTAAATATTAATGTCTTAGTGATTAGAGAGATAGGAGGGGCCACTGCACAGGGCAAAGTTCACATCATCGGCATAGAGAAAGGGTATCTTGCCATTTTAGATAGGGAATGATGTAATAATAAGCACCGGCTTTTCAAGAAATTGTACTGTTGCAAGAGTTTACATATTGCTTTTACATTTTAATATATTATAGAGTTAATCAAGTGAGTGATACAGAGTTTTAGAAACAAATGATAAATTAATGGAGGACAAAGGACAAGATTTGTACACCTTTAGATTTAATTGCATCCCACTTATGAAAGCAAAATGCATCCCACCCATAGATGAAGCTTTTGTTTTTATGCGCAGTGCTTAATTTGAGTCAGTGGTTGCAGGTGGGCCCCCCCAACACTCATTTTTTAGGCCGAGCACTTATTATAACACACCAGATTATGAACAAGAGCAAGAGCGAGAAAAACACAACAAAATGTAAAGAAGGAGGAAGAGAAAGGTGGAAATACAGTCCTAAAGAAATAAAGGATGAAATGAACCTGAAAGAGTGAGATAAGGGGGCAGGGAGTAACAGGAGTTAGATGAAGCTGAATCTAGACCAAGCAGATTTGCTATTCGATATTTGGTGGGTACAGGCTTGTGACCAATACGTTGGGCCCCGGCACGTATTTTTTTTACAAATTAAACGCTCCTCTGTGGAACCAGATTGATGAGCAATGACACGAAAACGTTTGGAGGATTCTGCCAAAGAGTCTAGGATACCACAATTGCCAATCTCTAAAAATTAAATACATTAGATGTCCCATTAAGGAGTACAACTAATGAGGGCTTTACTTCCTTAGTTTGTGCTGAAAGAAAGAAAGCAACATCAACCTCAGACATTAATCCTACCAAAGGATGAACTTCAAAGGAGCAGGAAGATACAGGATTCAAAGTATGCGGAATACGAAGCATATACTGAAAGGCCTTTCTAAGGAAGGAGATTTGTTTCAGGAAATTTAAGGTAGGAAAAACAAGGTCTTTATTGTGTCTGGGATAGCAAGTATTGGAGCACTCTTTCTGAAAGGATTAAAGTCGAACTGTGTAGTCCAGTCTTGAAATTCTAAGCTAATTTTCTGCATGAGAGTTTTTATTTAATCTGTGTTACTGCCGCTTCTCTTTTCTCATTGTCAGAACGAATCTATGCTTAAGCATAGCCAGGCTGCAGTATCAAAATGCAGCAAATGTAATTGCTCACCAGTAATGCTTTTATACATTTACAGTATCCTATTCATTTCATTTATAATCTTTATTTCGGCACAATAGAGCCATAAAAGATACATAAAAACAAACAATACACAATATAAAACCTATATAGAGGAAGTAGTGATTTTGAGGATTTATGGATACAGTTTGGAAATCAGCACAATAAAATTCAATATAAATTAGTTAAAAAGGCATCAATTATAAAAAACACAATGGGAACATTGATTAAATTCATATTTCCAGTTTTTTCAATTAATAGTAGATTCAAAATTGTGAGTATATATAGATTATTTGATTAACCCAGAATAGCAGCAATCATTACATGTACAAGATACAAAAAACTAGAATATATTACAGTTCTTTTTTTTTTTATAACTTCAAACCCACTTTGTATCGGACAAAGCTTATAGCAAATAAAAATCTACTAACACCAAAAACTATCATCTGTCTGGTATCAGTCTTAATAATCCTTCCGCTCCCTTATACAAGCGTATTCCTAGATTAAGGCACAAAGGCTTAATCCATCTTTTTCTTGCCGCCGCATAGGCTGGGCAGAAGAAGAGGATATGAGACTCCTCTTCTCTTATGTTGTTTTGGCACATAGTACATTGGTCACTAATCTTGTCTATGCAAGTGATTGTTCTTCTCGCTTTAGTCTTATTAGTTTTCAGAGTTCCATATCTAAATTTCATATATAGGGTTTTAGGCAGGGGTGGTTGAACCTCGTCTAAAAACTGTTCAAAACAGGGACTGTCTTTAAAAGTAAGAAAGTTACCTGTCAAAGTTCCACCCACTTGGACATTTAGCAAACTATGCTCAATATATGACCAAAAGGCCGTTTTTTAGTAATTTTTTTGAGTTTTGAGTTAAGCTTGATGGCTCTTCCCAGAACTGGCCAACCCAATCCTATTTAGCCAAGAACGCACATTTTTTAACCAAATATTAGAAGTGTTCGGATCCAATCTCATTATTTCCTCGAGGCCATTTCTAAAATCAGCTAACTCTGGTGTACACCAGAGTCTCACCCATAGTGACAATGGTCTCAGGGTAACATAATGATCCGTGCCCTTCATGCTTAAATCAAGCATTAGAGGTATTAGTGGTGTGCTTGTTGGCAGCCTTAAGAGAGTCCTATAGAATTTGTTTTTGCTATTTGTAAACACATTCCTACAGAATGGCCCCCAAATTTCTGCCCCATATAATGCCACGGACTGAACCTTAAACTTAAAGACTTCCAGTGCTGGGGACACACCCTTACTAAGGCTCGCCCCGTATTTTTTCATAATTGGCAATGTGTTCTGTGTAAATATCATTTTGCTTTTTTCTACTTGGGTTTTCCATGAAAGTTTCGAGTCCTGTGAAACTCCCAAGTAGATAAAATTATGCACGGATTCTAGTTTCTGGTCATTTAAGAACAGGTTCCCCCTAAAAGATTTATGAGGGTTTATGGCCATATATTTGGTCTTATTAGTATTAATCTCAAGGCCTTTCCTGTTGCAATATGTTTGGAATGAATTTAGAAGGGATTGCAGACCTCTGGGAGTTTGAGATATCAATATGATATCGTCTGCGAATAAAAGTGGCGAAACCCTTTCTCCATTCAATTTCGGTGCATCATTATTGCAGCCCTCTAAGTACGATGGGATATCATTGACGAACATTGAAAATAATGTGGCAGCCAGCACACATCCCTGGCGGACTCCTCGCTTAATTGGAATAGCGTTTGTTAGTTCGCCATTTGGCCCCCATCTTACTTTGGCATATTTATTTTCGTGCAACCTTATGATCTGCTGTAAAAGACAAACCGGAAGTCCTTGGGAATATTAGGACTCCCATAAAAGATCACGTGAAACAAGATCAAAGGCAGCCCTAAGATCAACAAATGCAACATAAAGATGCCCTTTCCATATGTGAACATATTTCCAACATAAACAACAAAATCTAAAAACCTGGTCTATGGTGCTTATTTTGGGTCTAAAGCTGGCTTGAAACTTAGTAAGTACGGAGCTTTCATCTATCCATATATTCACACGTGTTAAAATATGCCTTGCGTAGATTTTCTGTAAAATATCCATTAAACTAATGGGGCGATAATTTGCTGGCTCGCTCCTCTTGCCCTTTTTAAAATTTGTACGATTTCCGCACCCCTCCAACTATCCGGAAAATCAGCACCTGCTGCTAAGGCATTGCATAAAAAATTAATGTAAGGTGCCCAAACATTAATTTCGTGCTTGTATAAATCACCTGGAATTTTGTCTAATCCGGGCGCCTTTCCATTTTTAACTGCATTAATTGCTAGCACTGTTTCCTTTATTTCGAACTCCAATTTGTCTACACTTGGGCTTGGCCCTAATCTATCTATATCAAATTCCTCAGTATCTTCTGGTGCCCTGTATAACTTTGAGACATGTTCGACCCAAGTTGCTTCATCAAGGAACACATCCTTGACTACCCCTACAGTACGATTCCCCTTCGCCACCAATCTCCAGAACCCCACTTGGTCCTTTTCCTTAGCTGCCCTAAGCAGTTCTGACCAACTTTTCTCATCCCAGTTTCTTCTAGCCTGCTCTTGTATTACCTTGTATTCTTTTCTGGCTTCCTTAATTTCAGCAGGAGTCTTGTTTTTTACTGCTTGTAATAGTCTAGCCTTGCCTTTACGGCAATACTTACCATACCAGGGTTTCCCACTTGACTTATTGTTTATATTTTGATCGTTTTTTTGGCATTTTGGTTACCAATGATATTAGTGATTTTAAAAAACCATTGTGTAAATCAACAAAGGTACTCCCCTCTAATTGTATGCTTAAATATCTAGCGAACATGTCAGCTAGCAATCTATACATTTCTGCTAGTACTTCTCCATGCTCCAGTACATGAGCCCATTTTAATGAGCGGCGATTGTTACTCGCTAATATAACATCATTAGGTGCGTTGGCTAAATTAACTACTTCATTTGTTGGAATTACATTGGACAGTAGGCTGGTGGAAAATAGCAATTGGAGTGGACGATGGTCACTCTCGATCCTAGGCATAATTTCAAGGTCAATTACATAGGACCAGATATCAAGGGAAACCATTACGAAGTCAATGTTACTTTGGGAATTATTTCTTATAAAGGTCGGGGCTTTTGCTATGTCCAATGGCAATTGACCATTGCATGCTCTCAGTCCATGTGCAGCTATCATCCTCAGAATTTGGACTGCCAATACTGTACACTGAACTGGGTTGATATTACATAACATTGGAATATTATTGACCCTGTCCTCATCTTCAAAGATGTCCCCGAGGCCTATAATTGGCTCATAATTACAATTCAAATCACCACCCAGTATTATACTTGGTTTCTCCGCCATAGAATTTAGGAGGGAGTCCAACTTTTCCAGTATCAGTGACTCTTTTGATGTAGAACATGGTCTATTGTAAACATTGAGTAAGTATAGCACCCTTCCTTCTTTTGTAATTATTCTTAACCCCAGAACATCCAATGAGTTAATTTTTAACATTGTTATTCAAATCCTAAGTGTTACCTTCACCCATATTACAAGCCCCCCGAGGGCCTGCCTCTAACAGAGGGAACTGCGTCAATATTAAAAGTTCTATATCCCAATCTATGTGGGCACTTTAACGCCCATGTTTCCTGAAAGAAACAGATATCGCTTGATTCAATATAATCACTCCATTCTGGATCACTAACATTCTTCCTAAGCCCTGCTATGTTCCATGAAATTAGTTTTAGGCCTGGGGAATTTTCGTCGCTCGTTACTAGGAGGGGTTCATCTAACAAAATATCACTTATACGTATGTTTGCTCCAGGCAACACTGCTTCTTGGCCCGAAATCAGTAACAGATTTTGGGACATTAACCCATCTCCTCCCAAAGCTACCTCTTTCGCCATGGACACGTTGGTCAAGTGTTCAATAACTGTAGCATCCATTATCTCATTTATCTCTGTTCCTACTCATATGGCCAGTCTTCCTTCACCTTGGGCTATCTTCAAATGCAGTCAATCTACAGCCTCCAGAGAAGATAAATCTTGGAATCTATTAAATGTATCAAGACACGAAAACGTTTGGAGGATTCTGCCAAAGAGTCTAGGATACCACAATTGCCAATCTCTAAAAATGAAATACATTAGATGCCCCATTAAGGAGTACAACTAATGAGGGCTTTACTTCCTTAGTTTGTGCTGAAAGAAAGAAAGCAACATCAACCTCAGACATTAATCCTTCCAAAGGATGAACTTCAAAGGAACAGGAAGATACAGGATTCAAAGTATGCGGAATACGAAGCATATACTGAAAGGCCTTTCTAAGGAAGGAGATTTGTTTCAGAAAACTTAAGGTAGGAAAAACAAGGTCTATATTGTGTCTGGGATAACAAGTATTGGAGCACTCTTTTTGAAGGGATTAAAGTCGAACTGTGTAGTCCAGCCTTGAAATTCTAAGCAAATTTTCTGCATGAGAGTTTTGATTTAATCTATGTTACTGCCACTTCTCTTTTCTCATTGTCAGAATGAATCTATGCCTAAGCATAGCCAGGCAGCAGTATCAAAATGCAGAAAATGTAATTGCTCACCAGTAATGCTTTTATACATTTACAGTATCCTATTCCTTAGGCTTCTTAAGGCTTCGGTTTGCTATTTTTTGGGTTGCCCAAAAACATAAGATTGCTCAGGGTTTACATTTTAATCTTGTAATGAAGGGTGTAAAGGACAAGTCACAGACAGGGACAAGGCAAATGAGTTTCCCGCCAGTACTTTTATCAGCTCCCACCGCCAGTTCAGAGTACATGCATGCTGTCGTACACAGTCGGGTGCTTTGAGCTTACTTCTGTGGATTCTCATGTGATTGCTTTGAATCTTCAAAAAAATGGAAGCAAAAGGTTATGACAGAATTGCAGATTGCATTGGACATTGGGTTTTATGTCAAGAAAAGGATGCAGAGGCATAGATGAGGAACCACTGTTCTAACTTGCTGTCCCTGGGGCAGCCGTGCTACAATGTTTTTTCCTTCAGGTGCTAAAAAGTTGTTTTCGGTTAATCATCAAACACCTTCCCTCCCCCACATATTAACTGCCTATTGAAGCATCCTTTTTTCGGCTTGCCTTACTGCTCTGTCTTTCCCGCCTTAACTTCCTGTTCGAGAGTTGGTTTCACACTCTTTGACTTCCTGTTCAAGCGTTTCGCGCCCCAGACTTCCTGTTCAAGAACAAGTTTTACGCTCTTTTAGATCAAATCTTATCTTGTGTCCCTCCCTTCCCCTCTTTAAAGCCATGTGAAGGAAAGTGGGGTGCTTATCGCTTAGTCTATACACTTTGAGGTCACGCACCTCTGCTTCTTATTACAACCCCTTTATTTGTGGCTCTTGCCACCGTCAGCAGATGGTGGGTGGATATTCGTTGGTCTCTCTGCCTTTGTTTGTGCACCTCCGCACACATTGCAGTTTTGCAAAGACTATGTCATCTGTCAATGGTGCCTTCCATAAATGGTATGTTTGATGCCATGTTTCAAACTATTTCAGTTTTATTAGAATGGCATAATCTGTCTATGATATTATTATTTCCCATAAATTATTTTGGTTGGATACAATTTTATAATCTCTTGCGGAGTTATCAAAACGGTGTGTTTGCGGCTGGTACTTGGATTTCCATAAATTCCTTCACGTGGCGCCATTGTTGGGCCTTCATCAGAATGATCACGTTCATCTCTTGGAAACTGACCCTCTAAGTATTGAGGTGAGGGCCTTAGACGTGCCAAGTGTTTGAACACACTGGGCCATTTTTTTCTATGTCCCCATAAGGGGACAGGTTGAGAGGTTTACCCTGCAGGGTTCAGTCGCCGCTCCCGTGCTTTTTCTTCACTACTGGACTCCCATGAGGCAAAAGGTCTTTCTGGAATTAGGGAGTAGGGATCAGGACTATTTGGTTTAGGTGGGGTGGACTGGAAGATTTATAAGCCACCAGGTCAGAGTGATAATTTTGCGATGCTCTTGGGATTTCCTAAAAATCCTTATTGTCTATGTCACTTTCTTCAACCCTTGTGAAGACCAAGTCGTCTACCTTGCTTTTTCATGTATTCTTTTCTTTTGCTGCAGTTCAGTTCATGTTGTTTGTCATTTCCATTGGATTTGTTTGCAATTGTGTTTTTTAGGGCCTGATTATGAGTCTGTCGGTCCATGAACCGTCAAACATGCGGTGGGGTTGTCCCATATGCTGGATTATGACTCTGAATTGTTCCAGTGCAGTGGACCCCAGGCTGTGCCAGGGAACCGCAGTTCCCTGGCAGTGGCGTGGCGGAAGGCCAATGCAATATGCTGAGTGGGGGAACAAAGGAGGCCCTACTGAGCTCTCCTGCCTCCTGCCATGGAGATGCATTCACGGGGGCAAAACATGTGCCCCCCTGTTTGCTTGCGCCCGCAGTTCAGGCATGGCATGGACCTCACAGTCCATGCTGTGCTGGAATATTTTTGCCATTCCTATTGCAGTGCTTTTTTCAGGGTACACCGTGGGAAAGGCAAAAGGACTGGCCGCCTGCACGAGTTGAACTCGTAATCCGTTGTCCTTGTGGGGCTTTGGCGCTGCTGTGCCAGCGTAGAGCCGGCTCAGCGCCACCAAAGTCATAATCAGGCCCTTAGATCTCAGGACCTCATCAGAATGTTGTAGTCTGCCCATGAAATTTCCATAATCCCTATGCAGGCAGCTATGATTAAATCGATGTGTGTGAAAACCTGCTTATTTTATTTTTAGTTCTGCTTATATTAGTTAAGATTGCTAAAATTACATGTATAATATACTTACTTTGAGTTTTCAGACAGCCCTCTTCCACAATTGGTCTGTCACTGTGTCATTCAGATTTTTGGTCTGCTCACTGCAGCATAAAGGATGAGCAACTGGTCATTCCACTTTATCCATTCTTTAATTTCACTGTGAGTGCTGCCACTCTATCCTTTCACTAGGAGCACATCCACACACATAGTAGTACCCTTAAGTACCAGAGGCTACTATAGTCAGGGCCAGACCTGGAAACCAAAAGCAGCCCTGGCAAAATTGTTCAAACCAGCTTACCTCCTTCGTCTCCTTCTGCAATCTCTCTCTCTCTTTCCACCCATCTATTCTTTCTCCCTAACCCAGTCCCACCTTTGGAAAGCAAAATGGTGCCCAACCCTGATGAAGGGATATGAGTCACCTTCACCTCCAGGAAAATTCTAATTTATTCTGCTGGGTGACCAGGAATGTAAGAGGGAGTGGTATGTTATGCCATTATTGTCTTATTAAGTGCCCTTTACCAGAGGGCTTCTTGGTGCTAGGAACGGTGGGTAATTTATTTTATTTTTGACATTTATAGAGCGCGAACGAATACCCGCAGGCGTCTCGGCGCTAACAATTCACATACTTGAAGTTGGTGTTGAGACTTGTGAGGGAATAGATGAGTCTTATTGGTCGAACAGCCATGTCTTTAGATGTTTGCGGAACTGAAGAAGTGAAGGGCTCGTCCTGATGTTTTGAGGAAGAGTGTTCCACAATTTGGGTGCTGCCACTAGAAAGCGGCGATCACCCCAAGACACTGTTTTGGATCGTGGGATCACTAGTTGGTTTAGGGTGGAGGAACGAAGCTGTCTACGCGGTGTGTAGGATTTCAATTGATCCATCACAACAGTTAGCCAGTGGCACGGTTCATAAACTGATGATTTCTAAATTACTTTGCAAGAAAAAAAGGCTTACAGTTTTTTAAAGATTTGATTGCCCTCAATCTCTTACAGAAATTCTAGAAAGGAGCATGAAAACTGATTGCTTGAACCATGAAACACCTTCAAACCTGTTGCTCTCTTTTGAATCTGCAGATGGGGAATAAACAAGCCACCTTTGTCTGTAGCGAGTGCTTTAGCTGATAATGTCACACCCACTTGCCATTCTCAGTATTGGGGCAGTGCTGATCATCCCACGTCATAACTTTCAGCCATCCGGTAGATTACCCTAGGATTGGGTTGGGTTCCCTTGAGTTCTTTCTCATCTACAATTTGGCTGACTCCCAAAACAACAAAGAACCAAACAGGACCCTCCTGTTCCTGACTCCCCAATTACAGACAAAACCGACAGCCCAACTACGCTTGAAGCTATCTTTAAAAAACCAAACACAGTGCATGACAGTGCCTAGAGCACCAAGGCGAACACGGATCTACTGTAAGTGGAAGTTGCTGGTATCATAAAGGATGTTAAAGACCTAAACATCAGAATAACAAATGCAGAGAGCAGAATTAGTTCCTTTGAGGTTTGTAACATTGTCTATTATACCCAAATACTAAAATCCGAATCTTTATTAGCCTCCCTCAAGCATGGGATCACAGATCTTGAAGACCACAATAAGAGAAGCAATCTCAGAATCTTTGGTTTTCCAGAGGGAGTTGACGAGACAACAACCTCAATGATTGTCTTCCTTGAAAGATTGATCTCTGCAGCACTGAATATCACCATCGCAAAGGACTTTGAACTTACCCATCGGATCCCTACTTTTAAACATTGAAACTCCATCTCTCCAAGAACAGTAATTTTCAAACCTCTATGTCACCAACCTTCGGAAATCATCCTTACCTACACGAGGAAGGTCAAGTTGCTTTCATGGCAAGGCACCAACATCTCTATTTCATAGTACTTTGGCAGGGGAAGGCGTTTTGGCTCTTAGAAAGAAACTTTTGGAAAAGACAATCCAACACTTCTTCAGTATACCATCTAAATTTAAAGTCATCTTTAAAAGAATCATAATGGTCTTCTCTGATATCTCAGAACTGAGACTTTCTTGGAGAACACATCTGAAACATGAATGGATAAGGACAACACCACTTCTGGAGGCACTCAGTTTTCCCTTGCCTGACTCCAGGGATGGATCTCTTATGGTCCTGCTCTTTTTCACAGTAGTCATTCACTGTGCTTGATTTGAAGAGCGATTGTTATGTGCTCAATATGCTTTCTCAGTGTTATGGTTTCCACTGAAATCTCAACTGGTTTGCAAATGGAACGTATGTTAATCTATGTTGGTTTAAAAATGGTTTCAGAGTTCAATGTATGTGGGTACTCAAGTTTGTAATCTTACATTTTTGCTCAGTGATCTGAGCTTATGATATGCAATGATATTTTATGCTACCGCTTGGTCTTTACTGATGTCTCCATTGACGACATACATACCAAATTCAATTATTTCTATGCTCAGTTATCCTGAGACTCCATCTTGGTCACATATTCTAGCTTTAGTTTCGCTCTGCCGCTCAGAATTATGTATATTCTATGTAAAGCGGCCTATGCTCTATCCTTTCAGTTCAATGTATAATTCTCTGTAAATTACCAGTTTGATAAGTGCAGCAGGGTCCACTTGCTTAGATTCCCCAACAGTCCTTTTGTTAAAACTTCATCTCATCGGGTTGCCATCCTCTTTTTGAAAATAATTTATTTACGTTTTTTGTATTTTTGTGTCCCTCCATGTGGTCCTCCGCAATTTTGTTGCTTCCTTCTATGCAACTCGTTACCCAATTCATCAGCTCACCATGTCATTTACCAGACATGTTTAGGGTGAGCCCAAGTCTATCTTGAAAGCGGTATCCCTCAACACCAAAGGGCTCAATCACCCAGTGAAATGCAAAAAGATCACTGATTACAGATATAGTCTTAAAGGACATTTAATATTTCTCCAAGAAACAAAAATTTGCTACAAGGATGCTACATCCATGTGAGGTGGCTGAGTGATCGACCTGCCTTGCTCAGGTACGATCCTGAAGACAAATTGAGTGTTTACTGTAATCTCTAAGAATGAAGGATTCTCAATAGTCGCTGTAGAGCAAGATAACAATGGTAGATGGCTCATCACCCCTTTGCAACGTAGGGATATGGAATTATACTCTGTAAACCTTTATACCCTTAATAGCGAGGACACACAACTATGGACATCTCTGAATGCCAAATTGGCAAACCTAACTCACATTGCCCGTATCATTTTAGGAGTCGATTTTAACTTACCAATGGATGTTATCATAGACAGACAATCAGCTTTTAAATACAGAATACACACAGCTTACAAAAGCATGCATAATCTTTGCTCTTCACATGGTGCTGGACGGATCACTTCCTTGTTACCTTCTCTGTAGATATCCCCCCAAAAAAACTAGATTTTACAATTACACCTAATTGTCGCAAAGGCAGGGAGTGGAATAAAATGTATGATATAGACAACCAATCATCCTTATTCACTGACTCTAATGTGTTTGATGTAAATAAGCCTGTGGAAATCAACTACCAGGAATTTTGTAAACCGATCAATAAAACGCTTGACCGGTTTATTCCTATAAAAAACTTAAGATCTAAGCATAAACGATCTGCCCCCTGGTTTAATGCGAATCTGAAAGTTCTCAGATACAACTGCAAACTTGCAGAAAGAAAATGGAGAAAAGGTTATGCTATTGCTGATAAAGAAATGCTGATGGCTACCTTGAATAACTACAAAAATGAAATCTCCAAAGCTAAGGCAGAGTTTTTTGCCAACTCTATTCTGGAGGCCCTTAATAAAACCCGTAGGGTCTTCAAAATAGTTGATGAACTATCCAAACCAGACTCCCAAAAAAATGAAACTGTCGCAACTCAAGAACTTTGCGACAGTTTAGCTATCTTTTTTGAGGAGAAAATCTCCAAGATAATAACTGAGCTGTCAATAAAGCAGGATAAACCAAGTAATACGGTCTCTGAGACTTACGATGAGTCATTTGCAGATCAAATAAATGAAGAGACCCGCAAACACAGACCAACATCTTTACGTCAGTTTACTCCTCCTACAGAAGATGAGTTCTACAAACTCGCCATGAGCACTAAATCTGGATCCCCCCCTGAACCCTCTCCCTCCTAAGGTCTGGAAGAAATATGGCAGACAGTTACTGCCTCAGCCCCACAGGATTTATAGTCAATCCTTGAGCTGTGGGATAGTCCCTTCCTGCTGGAAACAAGCTTTAGTGACACCCCTGCTTAAAAAGCCCACCCTTGACCCTCAGTGTCTAAACAACTACCGCCCCATTTCACTTCTCCCTTACCCGGCAAAAATTCTTTAACGACTGGTTAGCAGAGCCCTGTCTACCTTTTGGGAAACCAATTTGAGGTTCGAAGATGAGCAATTTGGTTTCCGGCCAGGCCACGGAACAGAGACAGCACTGGTAGTGGTTTTGGATGAATTTAGAATGTGAGCAGACAGAGGTCAGTCAACTGTGTTGATTTTACTCGATATGTCTGCCGCATTCGACACAGTCAATCACAAAATCCTACTAAGGTGGCTGGCGGAACTCGGGCTGGAAGATCTTGCTTTTAACTGGCACAAGTCACATCTGGAAAATAGGCAACAAGCGGTATGACTCCCCCCTTTCTCATCCAATTTTAGAACGGTCGAGCATGGGGTCCCTCAAGGATCTTCTATAAGCCCGATCCTTTTCCATATTTATCTAAGACCTTTGATTCCCATCATTAAATCTTATAACATCAAGCTGGTGAATTATGCTGACGACACGCAGCTCATCCTGCCCTTGGAAGGCAGGTAGTCTGCGCCACTTCATGATTTTCACGAGTGTATGCAGAAGACTGCCAGTTGGCTTATGGATAATTCCCTGCAATTTAATTGTGGGAAAACAGAAATTTTGCACTGCACAGTGGAAATAGTCCCTCGCCCACTTCCAGATGAGTTTTGGCCTATTCAGACAGACACACCTCCCAAACCAACGGCTGATGTGCGCAATCTGGGGGTAGTTTTTGATAATAAGCTGAGTATGGAGAAACATGTAAATAAAACAGTTGGCACCTGTTTCTCCCTTAGCAAATCTTTGCGGAAGATCCTTCCCATGTTGCCTCTATCAGCCAGGGCTTTAGTAGTCAGAAGCGTCATTTTGAGTCGGCTACAGTACTGTAATGCCCTGCTTCTTGGTGCACCTAATTTTCTCCATAAGAGATTACAAAGATTACAAACAATTGCCACCAAGTTAGCCTTAAAGAGGAGATGGGACGACTCTGCATCTGCGGCTCTTATCGATCTTCACTGGCTTCCTCTAGTTCAGAGAATCCAGTTTAAAGCTGCATGCATTGTGTTCAAGGCCCTTCGTGGACTTGCACCCCGGCCATTGCAGAAAAAATTTGCTTGGTACTCCCCGCCACGAATTCTTCGCTCCTCTGCTGCTCACTTGGTCCGCACCACTAGAGCACAAACTTCCAGATTCGGTGGCAGAGCATTTAGCTGTGCAGTGGCACAGCTGTGGAATAACCTCCCATTTAACATCAGAGAATTAGAGGATTTTGTACAGTTTAGAATAAAAACTTAAAACCCATCTTTTCCCCAGGGTGTAGTGTTGCATCACTTGCTGTAGACAAACTCTGCGTGTGTAGAGGAACCGTCGGTCTTTCAGCACCAGGATACCTGTGGGGTGACAGAGCGCTTTATAAATGTTGGATACATTACATTACATTACATACATTACATTGCTGATGTCGGGATACTCCGTAATCACACAGGCAGAGCTTTCACCTTTTTATCTTCTCCCCATTACAGCTTTTAAAGGATAGATAATTTTCTCTTATATGCCTCCCTTCTCCATGAAATTCTTAGCTCAACAATTGAACTCATTTTTTTTGTTCGAACATGCCTATATCCCTGAGATTCATACCTCCAAATGAATACTGAAATATTAGAATCTGAAGCTGTTATACAGGAGCTAGACGAGGAACTGGTGCTGTTCATTCAAGAAAATGTGCTTCCTGGGGTCAATGTATTAGTCGAATGGTCAAAAAAATCAAGAGATTAAATCCTCCCTAGATAGCCTTGAGAAAGACATCAAAGAGAAGGAAATACAATTTACACAATCCAAAGACTTTACTCAACTGGAGACCATTAAATGTCTCAAATATGAATATAATATGAGTATTAGCAAACAGGCTCATCTAGGTGTTCAGGCACAGAAGGGCTAAAACCTATTCTAGCCGAATAAAGACAGGAAGGCACTAGCGGCTTGTTTGGAATCCAAACATAACAGTAACCTATTAACGTCTATTAAGGTTCACCAGCGCAATGTAAAACCTAAAAACAGTTAACATTTTAGACATTTTCAAGACATTCTACACCTCTCTCTACAATCCTACTTTGACCATCAACCAAGGGACCTGCTTAGATTTCCTACAAAACGTTCTCATGAAATGTATTGCTGAAGCAGACAAACCTACTTTAAACAAACCAATAGAGAGGGGTGAAATCTTGATTGCAATGAACCTATTTCCAGGGGGCAAAGCACCTGACCCTGATGGTCTGCCCATCAGTTTTCACAAGACATTTGCACAAACGATCCTAACTCCACTAGAGTTGCTGTTCGATCATTTTCCCTCCTCTGGTAAGGTAACTAGCATTGCAGCCGAGGCCATCATTGTGGTCATCTCAAAAGAGGGGAAGCACCATTCAGACCCCACACACTTTAGACTGATCTCACTGATAAATATGGTGGGAAAATAGGTGAAAAAATACTAGCCAAATTTCATGAGCCCCTCAGAACCAAATTCATACCCATTTCTAGTGACTTTACAATGTTCTGCCGCGTGATTAAAGAAATCATCTATGCACCGGTTGTCTGCTGCCGTTGCTATAGCATTGGATGCTAGGAAGGCCTTAGATAAAATCTTTTTGGTCCTTTTTAACAGCAGCACTTTATTACTCAAATATGATTATGGCATTAGATGCTTCTCCCACAGCAATAATTAGAATTAATGGTACCACTTCTGCTCCTTTCACATTACAGCAGGGAACCTGACAAGTTTGCTCACTTTCCCCTATTTTATTCCTTCTGGCTATAAATCCGATATTAGTAATGATAAATAACTCCTCTGATGTTGAAGATATCAACTTTGGCTTTACCAAACTTAAACGGCAGCATAGGGTGATGATATTTTTTTTTTTTTTCAGAAGATCTAGAATGGCCATCCTGGCCATTATGAAAACTATTAATTCCCTATCCAGTCTCCCATGATATTCCTTGCATAAGGTTAAGACTGACATATTACTGCTTAACATTTACTGTCAGATCATACTGTATTGGGAACTTAGTCCTCCTTTGGCATTCCAAGTTCATCAAGTATTTAGGAATATGGTTCTCATGTAACTTATCAGAATCGATTACATACATTGAAGAAAAAGTCTTATAAAGTTACAGAGCTCCTCTTTATGTGATCCCCTAAACAAATCTCATGGTGGGGCGGATTCAAAACCTTGAGAGATGGTGACTCCGCTAGTAACTTTTCTTTCAAGTATGCTACCTGCCCATTCTTTCTCAGTCATGTTTCTCATCCATCGACAAAGCCGCCTTGAACTTCCTCTGGGGTAACAAGTAACCCAGATCGCCCTCAAAAAGCTTTGACGGATTATGAGAAGGGAGGCCATAACCTCCCAAAACGGTTTGACTATCTGGCTGCGTTTTTATCTCTTCAAGGTGTTCCTTGACTCGATGTAAACACCACCTCTGCTCCCCCTTTTCTATGACGGCAATGTTAACTATCTCCCAACTTACTATCTCCAACTCAAAATACATTATTCTTGATGCGATCAAGCCCTAGAGATCCTAGATAAAAACCATTCCTCTGACATTAATACATCATATGCTCTTTCCCTACAGAATAATGGAAAAAAACACAACAAACTTCACTGCTAACGGCCCTGTGTGGGCCACAAAAGGCATTTGTCTGATGTCGGATCTTTTCTCAGACTCCGACCTTCTGTCCTTCGATATTTTACAAGCGAAACACTCCCTCACTAATTTGGACTTTCATAACTTTTTAAAAATTAAAGCAAATATATTAAAACTGGGCTCTCTACAGAAACCATCCCTAATTAATTTAAGTACAGGATCTCTTCTAGGTGGACCTGCGGATTCCAAAATATATGTCCTTGAACAAATCCAAGATAATACCTCCCTGCCCATACAAAAATCTTGTTCCAAATACTTCCGTAACTCAGGTAATTCCCCTCGCCCACCAGAAGACGCTTGGCCCAAAATATACTGTAACCTTCTTCAAGACAAACGTATTCCTTCGTTAGCCCACTCCATATTTTTCGCTTCATATTTTCTATATTGGTCACCAGCAAAACTATTTAAATTGAAATTGACATACTCTGACTTTTGCTGGTCATATGAAGAAGCCTGCTGTGACCCGGAACCCATGCTTTTCAAATGTAAATAGTTGACCCCATTCTGAGATAGGATATTCACTGAACTCAATACAATATTCCATACTAACATAATTTTCCCATTTTGTAGTGCTGGGTCCACAAGTTGCACCGACTCCACCAGATCTTTCAGATACGGATCCCACTCTTTTGGACCTCTTATGGGTCACTTTGTCCAAATAATCTCCTAAGTGTTAAGGACAGCGAAGGCCTTATAGATGTCCTTAACACTTACAAGACTATATGGCCTAAGTGAAGATATCTTTCTATACATGGTGGGCATGGGTCACGTATCTCTGAAGTACACACAAAAGCCTATCCAAGTTGTGACTCCCATAATGTCACAGAAAATCCAGAAGACCCTGGATGACTTTTTGGACAATAAAATATGAGATGTTTGCTCCTCCGACGCACCCTTGATCTGAGCTGGTAGTTTGAGATTCTTTCAAACCCCTCATGTTCCATATGGTGCCCCCTCCCTACACAGACCTTCAATTTGACATCCTGCCCTATTTGTGTTCTCTGTTTGTTTGTTTCATTTAAAATCTATCCATTGAAGGTCGCTTCCCTTTTACTGATACTCACATATGCTGATATTTGATTTACATGTTTAAT
The DNA here is from genome assembly GCF_964261635.1 of Lissotriton helveticus. NCBI lineage: Eukaryota > Metazoa > Chordata > Amphibia > Caudata > Salamandridae > Lissotriton > Lissotriton helveticus. Next base: position 633,814,833 of record NC_136068.1, on the reverse strand, counting down.
ACATGTCTTATCAGCTCTAGACATGAGAATATATTGACATAATATCTGATAATGCTAACTTAAATATTCACACATTCTGTTTGGAAACACTTGTAGAATCTATGATCATTGCTGCTTATTTGTTTACTTTTTGGAAAACAAATAAAGTCTTTAGAAGTAAAAAGAAAGTATGTCACCATTGGACTAAAGATGTGCTGTAGACAAAGAAATGTGGGAGACCTATGTAGACACTGTTAGTGTAATCTATGCATTTCACAGCATCGAGCACCAATGTATGGGGTTTGCTCCAAACAAAATACTTTTGGTGTAATAGGTGTACAGGTAGGGGTGCTAAGTGCTTGGCGAGGGAAGTCTACTTCTTGACTTCTTCCTAGGTGAACTATAGGGCTTACCCGGGACTAAGGTGACCGTGTAAAAAGAAACGTGCTTTCTGAAAATAGGGTTCACTCGTTGGTGTAGCGAAGAAGCAGCTGAGATGGGAATATTTGTATGGCTGGATGGAAGAAGCCAAACTGTTTTGCTACAATACACTCAGCAATGGAGTACTTTACCACCTCTTGGGGGAAGTGCTTGAAAGCTTAGGTACTGGGCAAGAGGACTCTGTGCTCTCCTTTATCACGGAGGGTAATCAGGTAATCTTGTTATTTTTTCTCCTCATTTGTGCAACACGTAATTCTGTTTTATTTAGTGGTAGGTGGTGGCCCTCCAATGAACTTGCGGGGACAAGGTGTGCAAGGGTGGACCAGAACTTTTTTAATTCAATGGCTATTAGGTTCAGAGGGCGAAGGGGAAAAAGAGCACTTTGAAATTGTTTACCATTTCTGGCTTTTCCTTTCAGGGTTCACCCTAAGTCAGAGTAAGAACAACTGTGAAGCGTGTGATCTGTTCACCGTGCGCTCCTATTGGCCTTGCAGCCTCAGGAGCAAAAGCAGCTCAGGCATCTTCTCTCTAGCTGGCCAGCAGACAAACGCAGAGTAGGGCCTACTCCCAACCCCTTATCTGACCTTTGGCCCCACAGATGACTGACAGTGATCCATCCAATCCACAAAGACACACGCACAAAGTATCCAACTAGGAGGATGTGGAATTGTCCCATCATCCAAATTCTTCATTTTAGACCCTAGAAAGGTCCTGATGACATTAACAGCCTACTTAATTGCACACGTCAATGTGGGATAGGCAGCCAGACCTACTTCATTTTCCATTACATCCTGAGGCCTGGCTGTTGATGCGGTATAGTGACTCTAGGGGCTTAATCAAAACTGTAATCTGCCCAGGAATTGACCCAACAGGAAAAGATTCTCCAGCACTACATGCCTCTTGGTGGACAGATCTTTGGGTTCCTCGATGCGGCACTCTAAGCCAGAATGTGCACTGCTTGGCCTTACACTGGTTTCTCCCTTGTGTCTGGACAAAGCTATGCTTCTCTGACAAGCTCTAGCAAGAGTGAAACACACATCAGGAGCTGCTTTTACTTATACCAGATTGGCTTGGATGGTATTTTATTAATCCAAATATCTGTGTATTATTTTCATTTAACATTATTTCTTATGGGGTGTTATTTTAGGTCCCTGCCTACATTATTTGGTCTGGGAATTTGCTGCAGTACCCGTGGGTGTTTCATTTGTGGTGCTTAACTTACTCCAAGGATAGGCCAGAGTACATGTACTACTATTTTGTCACTTTTAGGGCTCTAGTAACTTTTAAAATGTTGCTGAAAATAGCTGCGAATAGCAATGAGATTACTCTTTTGTTATGAAATGTTGATAGTAGCCTGCCCCTCCCTAATCCTTTGTTACTTTTTTCCTACACCCCTCCCATACTCTGGAAGACATTTCCCATTTTTTCAACCACTTCCTATGGTCCCATCCATGTTTAGTATGTAGGTCTCAATTACGAGTTGCACGGTACTGGGGTGATTTTACTGTACTGTAACATCATCTGTGGTTTTACTGTTACTTCGTGGTAATGTCACACCAATATAGTGCAATTAGAAGTAAAATCCCATGGAATGGGCAATTACCAGGTGGGGCTAATTTTTCCAGCTGTAAAACCACACGGAATCCCCTATTGCCTGCGGTTTTACTGAATACATTTACTACCTGCTCTAAGTAGATGGTAAATGTATGCGGCGGTCAGTGTGTGGAGTGGGAGTAATAGAGTGAGGTTGGGGGAATAGGGAAGAGAGGAGAAGGGTTTATTTTTTTAGTAGGGAGAAGCATTGTAAAGTTAGAAAAAAAAGCGGCATGAGACTTGGCTGAACAATTGGGCCAGGTTCGCCTTCACCGAGTAAATTCAGGTGTGGAGAAAGCATAATCAATATTAATCAGGCACTGTGGAAATAATGCATGCAGGTGTGCTTGAATTTCACTCCTCCTGACTTGTGTGACTTGTAATCAGTCTGTAAGTGGTAGACTTACATATGCGGAGCCCTCCCTCAGAATAGACACGAGAGGTGGTAAACCCAACCTGTAGGTTTGCGAAGGGCATTTTGTAGTAAGTAAGAATACTACTGCAGCACTACTTTACATACTTCAAAATGCAGTTTGTGAATCAGGCCCAGAGAAAATTAAATAGGGTGTCATGCACAGAGATCTTGGGACATTCAGGAGCCAAGGGTAGACTGCCCCAATCTGAGAAGAACCAATTTGACTGAAACATGTGGTCAAACACAGGAGTTTGTTTTGTGTTTTCGCACTGCTGTTGAGCGCCTTCCTTCCTGTACGTCTCGTTGAGCATTTCAGTGCACAGCGTTGCAGAATGGTCTGTGTAGGCAACAGGAAGCTCTGAGGTTAGGTTAGCAAGAACCCTTGTTCACACCAACTTCGCATGCTATAGACCGAGGTTCTCACAAGCGCAGACAGAATAACGGCTTTTTCCAGACTTGTTAATGGGACAGGGTACTCGCCCTCCCTCGATGACTTCCTCTGCGACAAGTGCTGTAGGCCACCACAATGAGCTCAGGAGACCACCAATGAATCACACATTTAAAGCAGTGGTGTGATACACAGCTAACTGAATCTGTCATCATTAACTGTGCCAAACCAAGTCCACGTACACCAAAACACTGAAAACTGAAATAACAACTGCACAGAAACGCTGGCCCTTACTTAAAAGCATCAGCAATGCCAATTGGTTTGGCTTATTAAAGAGTGGAGAAGTGTGGCTCATTGGTTAGAGCGGCAGACCCTGATGCAGAGGTCTTGAGCTCAAAAATTCCACGGACCTGATAATTCTCGCCTCGGTGCCTATTCCAATCATGGAGTCCCACTCTGCAACTCTGGGCAATAGCTTGCTTAATCTCCACAACGGCCCCCGCAACGCTAAGGATGCCTGGCCTCCACCTTGTGGGTGCCCAGGAGTGGACACCTCACAGGAAAAGCCAGGATGGGTTCCAAAGCGGTATTCGTACAAGCGCCTTGAGACCCTTGCGGGTGAGTAGTGCGCTATACAAGTATCAATTTACATTTACATTAAAGAAAGTGCCTTTTGTGTCATTGGCAGGTTTAGGTACTCAATAAGTCATCATACATGCACTCAGTCACTCATCTTTGCACTCACACATCTATTCACCATCCACGGACGCATTCCTGCATTCACCCTCTGACACAACTGCAATAAAGCACACACAAACTCAAAAACCTATGCAAGATAAATTCAAAGAATATAAGTGGAAAAAAGAAAACCTACTTTCGTCATAGGGCTGAACTGAAAAAAAGCAGCAGCCTACTACTGTCTTAGTGTGTATTTGCTTGCAATAACAATTCTGAACATAGCAGTGGGTGTCCATCTTTCCAAAGTACTGTAAATAGTCTATTTTCATTTTAAAGTTCCAGCATTACCGCCACATTTAGAACCAATGTCTTAACTATCTTGAAATGGGAAACCGTAATACACTATTGACAACAGTATTCCATAATGGTCTCCTGGCTTAGAGGCAGTGACCACGTGGGATGTGGCACACTGCAGATAAAATGATCAGCAAGCAGGCGACCTGTTAGCACTCCCTGGAGAGCTGAAGTATCCACTTAAGAAACATTAACATAAAACAAAAGAAGCAAATTAATGGAAGGGGAAATATTAAAAGAGAACTTTGAAAAGTACAGGACTGGCCAACCAGCACTCATTTTTAGGTGGATATACACAGGTGTTTAGAAAATGTAGTCACAAGGCTAGAAAGCCAATGACTGGAGTTAGCTGAACCATAAACCCATGCAGTACACTTTCATGAATGGAATCAAAGTGTAAATTACACTCAGACAGACCATTTGGGGAACATAGGACACCCAAAGCCACTCTATATATCTAGATGGCTAATATATATATATATATATATATATATATATATATATATATATATATATATATATATATATATATATATATATATATATATATATATATATAACAAACGAAGAAGCACCAGACTTGGAGAGCCCTACGCCAAGTGTTAATGTTCATTTCATGCTAGGCAGTCCCGCTGTCACTCACTTCAAGTTCAGAGATTCATTAGCCAGCATTTCCTAACGCGTTTCAAGCGTCCATGCGCCCTTGTTCACAGGTGTTGGCCGATGGGTGTGAGCAGCAATACGCCTTCAAACATCCCTAAATAGTCCCGCCCAGCTGGGCGTGTCAGCATAGTGCATGCTGGGATATGAAGTCTATTGACAAGGTATGTACCTATGGCCGCCGTCACTCCATCAAATTCAATACCACAGTGGGTTTCTGTCCCTGTTGCGAGTGGCTGCAGGGCTGTGAATGTCCCTTCGGCAGGAAAACACAAGGCTCCATCTGCGTCTGTAATCACCACGCTGGACCCGCTAGTCAGCGGTGGGGCACCTCCGCGACCCCGGCAGGCCGCAATTATATAACAAACGAAGAAGCACCAGACTTGGAGAGCCCTACGCCAAGTGTTAATGTTCATTTCATGCCAGGCAGTCCCGCTGTCACTCACTTCAAGTTCAGAGATTCATTAGCCAGCATTTCCTAACGCGTTTCAAGCGTCCATGCGCCCTTGTTCACAGGTGTTGGCCGATGGGTGTGAGCAGCAATACGCCTTCAAACATCCCTAAATAGTCCCGCCCAGCTGGGCGTGTCAGCATAGTGCATGCTGGGATATGAAGTCTATTGACAAGGTATGTACCTATGGCCGCCGTCACTCCATCAAATTCAATACCACAGTGGGTTTCTGTCCCTGTTGCGAGTGGCTGCAGGGCTGTGAATGTCCCTTCGGCAGGAAAACACAAGGCTCCATCTGCGTCTGTAATCACCACGCTGGACCCGCTAGTCAGCGGTGGGGCACCTCCGCGACCCCGGCAGGCCGCAATTATATAACAAACGAAGAAGCACCAGACTTGGAGAGCCCTACGCCAAGTGTTAATGTTCATTTCATGCCAGGCAGTCCCGCTGTCACTCACTTCAAGTTCAGAGATTCATTAGCCAGCATTTCCTAACGCGTTTCAAGCGTCCATGCGCCCTTGTTCACAGGTGTTGGCCGATGGGTGTGAGCAGCAATACGCCTTCAAACATCCCTAAATAGTCCCGCCCAGCTGGGCGTGTCAGCATAGTGCATGCTGGGATATGAAGTCTATTGACAAGGTATGTACCTATGGCCGCCGTCACTCCATCAAATTCAATACCACAGTGGGTTTCTGTCCCTGTTGCGAGTGGCTGCAGGGCTGTGAATGTCCCTTCGGCAGGAAAACACAAGGCTCCATCTGCGTCTGTAATCACCACGCTGGACCCGCTAGTCAGCGGTGGGGCACCTCCGCGACCCCGGCAGGCCGCAATTATATAACAAACGAAGAAGCACCAGACTTGGAGAGCCCTACGCCAAGTGTTAATGTTCATTTCATGCCAGGCAGGAGTGTGGGGAATATTAGGGGCTGGCGTACCCCGTCGTGAGCCCGCCGTCAAAGAGGCTTAAGCACGCCAACTCTGTGTGTGCAATATATATATATATATATATATATATATATATATATTACCTACTGGCGGTCGCCAGTAGGTATATATAGTTAGGATTTTTTCCCTATGGGATTTTTGAAAATTCTATGTCTAATAACTTTGGCGTTTGTGGACGGAATTGGCTGAAATTTTCAGGAAAATGGCACATTTTGTTTCTGAGCAGCACCTGAAAATTGGGCGGGGGTTCGTCCAGGGGGGGTCGAGAAAAAAGGGGGGTCCCAAAACGTGTTTTTAACATTGAGTTTTCCATAGGGCGGTTGGCCTCACTTTTAGCCCGAACGGCTGAATGGATTTGCACGAAACTTGGCAAAATTGTAGGGACTGGTAGCCCGATGTGCCTTTTGTAGGTCTCAATATATGTGCTCCAGTGGATTTTGAGAAATTAACGTTTAAAAAAAGATATATATCTGTAACAGCGGACCGGGCAGCGCCCCGGTTCGCGGACCTTACGCGTACCGGAACTTCGCGTAGCGAAGCTGATTGGCCCTCCGGTGTCTGTCAACATTCTAAACAGTCCGGAGCGGCCGCCATCTTGTCTCTCGGTAGGATTGAGAGACAAGAGGAGGCCAAAACAAAGGGGGAAATAACCATAAGGGGGCATAGTAGATCCTCCTTGACCTCTTAGGTTTGATGTGGAGGTTTTAAAAGGGCCTTACTTACTCTATTTTTTTTTTTTTTAAATTTCTGGTTAGCTCCCGGTCCGCGTACCGGGAAGCTAACCGGGAAGCGAACCAAAAGAAATAGAGCTTGCCAGAGTGCTAAACATTCTAGCAATTTTTTAATAACGGGGAGGTAGTTCTGAAAAGAACTTTTTTTTAAAATATTTTTGTTGTTTTATATTTTTTTTTCTTTTTTGAACATTATTTGTTTTTTTTGTATTTTTTGAACACTTATTTGTTTTTTTGTTTTTTTTCAAAGGGAAAGAACAGAAAGAGGCATTGAAAAAGACTCAACAGGAGCAAAAAAAAAATGTAAAACTTGCTGCGTTTGGAGCATCGGTGTTTCTCGAAAGCCAAATTAATTAATTTCAGACTCATGTTTGCGCATGAAATTAAAGTGCCACAATATAAGCATGTCAGCTTCATATGGACAACATTTTTTGGAATATTTGGCACTGTTTCGTTGGCCTCTCCAAATGTGAGAGAGATATCAGTAGATGTTCTTGTCACCGAAGTTGGGGGGTTCTGTTGTTGTTCACGCATCTCTGCACGACTATAGTTGTTTGGATGCCACCTCTGCAAATGTCGGTGCATCGTGTGATTTCCATAACTGTATTTTTTATTAGTGCCCCGGGATAACTTTTCTTGGCAGATAAGGCACGTAGCATAGCGTGCATTGACTTTTTTCTCTCCTGGTGGAATGGAAAAAAATTGCCAGATAAAGCTAACTTTGCGATGAGATACCCGGGGTAACTCTTTGACAAATCGTGGTCCCTCTTCTTCCTCTCCGTCTTGTTCTTCCTCTTCCTCCTCTGTGTCTCCAATAAACTGTGCAGATGGTCCTCTCTTCCTATGAGGAGATGGTGGTGGTGGTGGTGGGGGTGCAGAAGCTGAAGCTACTATTGAAGCCATTTTTTAATCAGAGCAAATGATCAGGTCTTCCTTTCTCAAAGTTGAAAGTCAGAGTGAGAAAAAAGGTGGGGGCTTTCATCATTTGGGAAAAAAAATAGTTCTAAACCAATGAAAAGTGTTATTTTTAGGTCACCTGACCTAGCCTTACATCATTATGAAACCAAAAGTGAAATGAACCAATGAAAAGTTTTATTAACAAGTCACATGACCTCTCACGCTCATGTTACGCGCTGCGGAACGCGCCCCGGTTAGCTTCGGGGTCGCTGCGCTTCGCGCCTCGGTCCGCGCCCCGGGGCACTTCCGGGTGCGCTAACGCGGTACGTCACAAGACGCATTACGCGGCAACGCGATACGTCGCGCTTTCGCGACACGCCGCGGATCGCTTCCGGGGAGCTGCGTTTCGCGCCTCGGTCCGCGCCCCGGGGCACTTCCGGGTGCGCTAACGCGGTACGTCACAAGACGCATTACGCGGCAACGCGATACCGTCACGATGTTGATTTCTTACTGGTTCGCGGACCGGGTCGCGGCATTAATTTGAGCTAACGGAAAGCTTTCCGGTTCGCGGACCGGGAGCGAAACAAAAAAAATATTTAAAAAAAAATTATTAATAAACATATAAAATATATTTTTGGATTTAAAGAAGAATACATTTTACAGCTATAGATATTAGCTTTTAAAAAACCAATGAAATTCACTGAAAAAACCATAGGTTATACACCATATATAGTTAGGAATTAGCATTTAAAAAACTTTATTTTACTCACACAAAACCAATGAAATTCCATATATAGTTAGTTGTACTAACTATATATCGCGCACCCGCAATCCACTGCTGATCATGTCACATATTACATCATTCATGACATGGTCAGTGACATCACTGATGACATCACTGATGACATCTCAAATGACATCACTGATGACATCACTGATGACATCTCAAATGACATCACTGATGACATCACTGATGACAACATCCAGTGACTGTATGTTTCTGTAAAGTTAAAATATGTCTTACATATTGAAGAATGAGTGGATGTAGAAGTGTCTGAACAAAGGATTTAGTAGGTGCATGACTGACTGTATGAGTGAGTGATTTAATGTGTCTCACTGAGTGCATGGGTTAGTGACTAAACTGTCTTAATTTGTGCATCATTATGTCTGTTGTTCTGTAAACTGCTGCATGTGTTGATCAGTAGCTATATGATTAACTATATGGGTTATTGATTGGTTGCCCAAGTATTTGTATGGGAGACTGAGAGTGTGTATGGGTGGCTGGGAGGTGTATGACTCTCTGCATAGATGTATGGGTTCAAAAGTGCATGTGGAAACAGCTGTATGGGCGGTTGACTGTGTGCATGACTGTATTGGTGAGTGAATAGATGTCTCAGTGCTACATGTCAAAGTAAGTACATATGTAAAATACAGTACATGTGAGAGTTGACATATATAAATAACTGTGCATAAGAGCCAGTGAATGTGTGAGTGGCTGTATGGATCATTGTGAACTTGTATCCAGGATTGTATAAGTGAGTAAATATGTTTTAGTATATGTTTGAATAAGTAAGGTGTGTATAAATGTATAGTTGTGAAAATGGAGGTGTGGTTGATTCTTTGCATGACTGACTAGGTGTGTAAGTAACTCCATGGATGAGTGACAGTCTGTGAGTGTCTGTTTACACTGAGTGTATCTAAGGTTATATTAGAGTCTGAAGAGGTTCATCGTATTATCACATGAATGATGTCATCAGTGATGTGATCAGTAATATCAAATGAGATGTCATCAGTGATGTCATCAGTGATGTCATTTGAGATGTCATCAGTGATGTCATCAGTGATGTCATTTGAGATGTCATCAGTGATGTCATCAGTGATGTCACTGACCATGTCATGAATGATGTAATATGTGACATGATCAGCAGTGGATTGCGGGTGCGCGATATATAGTTAGTACAACTAACTATATATGGAATTTCATTGGTTTTGTGTGAGTAAAATAATGTTTTTTAAATGCTAATTCCTAACTATATATGGTGTATAACCTATGGTTTTTTCAGTGAATATATATATATATATATATATATATATATATATATATGTCTATATATATATACAATTTCTATGGCAAAATGAAACCCCTCATTTTGTTCCTTTTCAAATTAAATGTATTAAGTGTTACCACTTTATTCCAATCAAGATGACTTCAGGTGTGCCATACTTTTGTCATAAGTAAGACTGTTAGCGTTCTAGTTGTTCTTTAGAACACTCTGGGACATTCTGTCATTGGGCTATAGTTGGGCTACATCTGGCTGATATTTGGGCTACATTTGGGCTCTTTTGTCTCTGGTGGCCATCTTGGGAGACTGCATATCAGAATTTTTTTAATGAAATATAAGAGGATTTGAGAAGTCACTCAAAATGTGCCCTAATTTTTCTTTCTTCAGCGCTAATCATAATTTCTATGGCAAAATGAACCCCCTCATTTTGTTCCTTTGCAAATTAAATGTTTTAAGTGTTAACACTTTATTCCAATCAAGATGACTTTAGGTGTGCCATACTTTTGTCATAAGTAAGACTGTTAGCGCTCTAGTTGTTCTTTAGAACACTCTGGGACATTCTGTCAGTGGGCTATAGTTGGGCTACATCTGGCTGATATTTGGGCTACATTTGTTTTTTTTGTCTCTGGTGGCCATCTTTGGGCTACATTTGGGCTCTAACATATATATAGCCCAATGTAGCCCAATATATATTTTTTCAAAGTTAATTTTCGTAAGAACCACTGGAGCATATATCTTGAGACATAGCAAAGGCACATCGGGGTACCAGTCCCTACAATTTTGCCAAGTTTGGTGGAAATCCATTCAGCCGTTCAGGCTAAAAGTGAGTCCAACCGCCCTATGGAAATTAACATGGGGAAAACACGTTTTGGGACCCCCCTTTTATCTCGGCCCCCGCTTGACGGATCCCCCCGAAACTTTCAGGGAAGGAGCGGAGCGCAGCGAGGCAAAGTTAAGGAAAATTACAGGCAGAACCCTCATTTGGCGCCAAAGCTATTCCCAATAGAATGTTGCGGATTTCCTATGGAAAACGATCCTAACTATAACTACCTACTGGCAACCGCCAGTAGGTAATATATATATATATATATATATATATATATATATATATATATATATATATATATATATATATATATATATATATATATATATATATATATATCAAATTTCTATGGCAAAATGAAACCCCTCATTTTGTTCCTTTTCAAATTAAATGTATTAAGTGTTACCACTTTATTCCAATCAAGATGACTTCAGGTGTGCCATACTTTTGTCATAAGTAAGACTGTTAGTGTTCTAGTTGTTCTTTAGAACACTCTGGGACATTCTGTCATTGGGCTATAGTTGGGCTACATCTGGCAGATATTTGGGCTACATTTAGGCTCTTTTGTCTCTGGTGGCCATCTTGGGAGACTGCATATCAGAATTTTTTAATGAAATATAAGAGGATTTGAGAAGTCACTCAAAATGTGCCCTACTTTTTTTTTCTTCAGCACTAATCATAATTTCTATGGCAAAATGAGCCCCCTCATTTTGTTCCTTTGCAAATTAAATGTTTTAAGTGTTAACACTTTATTCCAATCAAGATGACTTCAGGTGTGCCATACTTTTGTCATAAGTAAGACTGTTAGCGCTCTAGTTGTTCTTTAGAACACTCTGGGACATTCTGTCATTGGGCTATAGTTGGGCTACATCTGGCTGATATTTGGGCTACATTTTTTTTCTCTGGTGGCCATCTTTGGGCTACATTGGGCTACATTGGGCTACATTGGGCTACATTTGGGCTCTAGCATATATATAGCCCAATGTAGCCCAATATATATTTTTTCAAAGTTAATTTTCGTAAAAACCACTGGAGCATATATCTTGAGACATAGCAAAGGCACATCGGGGTACCAGTCCCTACAATTTTGCCAAGTTTGGTGGAAATCCATTCAGCCGTTCGGGCTAAAAGTGAGTCCAACCGCCCAATGGAAATTAACATGGGGAAAACACGTTTTGGGACCCCCCTTTTATCTCGGCCCCCGCTTGACGGATCCCCCCGAAACTTTTAGGGAAGGAGCGGAGCGCAGCGAGGCAAAGTTAAGGAAAATTACAGGCAGATCCCTCATTCGGCGCCAAAGTTATTCCCAATAGAATGTTGCGGATTTCCTATGGAAAACGATCCTAACTATAACTACCTACTGGCAACCGCCAGTAGGTAATATATATATATATATATATATATATATATATATATATATATATATATATATATATGGACGAATGCATTATTTAACACTTTTTTATTACAAGATCCTGGCGGACAGCCAAGAAGAGATTCTAGCAAGAATTATTACAGTGCAAATCTTCAACCCCTTGGGTCTTCCAAGCAAAGGTATTCTGTGATGTTTCATGTAACAAAATATACATTTTCAGGCTTTAATACAGAGAAATAGCAATCCCCACTTAGATGCCTATGGACTTTAACATATGCGTTTCTCAATTAATATGTGAGGCCTTCTGCATTTATTATAACTTTTCATCATAAACTGATCAGGCCTACAGCCTTTATCATTAGCTTGTCACCAAAACCAACTCAGAACTACTGTGCTGGTTCTAAGCCTCCCCACTAGGCAACCATCAGGTGTATCATAATACAATTACAACTATGTACAAAATAAAGTTGCCAGAACAATATAAGAGCCCTTCTGATAGAGTCTAAGAAGGATTACCTTAGTGCAAATCATCTATCTATGATTTGTTTGATTGGATCACAAACAAAACATTCGCCTACAGTAATCTGTGAGATTCCATGTAGCCGAATAACTGCCTCCAGGTTTTAGCACAGTGAAATAGAAATTCACCCTTAGAATCATATTGCCTTTATCATATACCTTCACAATAATTAAGCAAAGCCTAGTTGCTTTATTATAACATTTTATTATAAACAAATCACACCTAATGAATCTGATATAACTTTTCCCAGTGAACCAAGAAGGCCCCTAGCCTTTCCCAAGATACATCTGAAGTCTAGTGAAGTGTATATGAACTGGCAACCATCAGGTATACATTTATAAAATTACAAATCTGTACAAAATTAGAGTTGGCAAGACAATATACAACTCCTCACTAAAGATCCTAAGAATAATAATCACAGTGAAATTCCACTCCAAGGGTTTGTCAGAGTGGGTAACCAACAGCAAAACCCTTGCTTACTATGCATAGCTGCCAAATTTCCCAGCTCCGTGCATGATAAAATGCTCTAGATCAGGTTTTTTCCTTTGAATTCTGGGACTTGTAGTCCTGTTTTATAATGGAATAAACAAAACTAGATGTCCCAGAAGAAAAACCTGGACTGGAGCAGCACCTCATGCATGAACCTAGGAAACTTGGCAGGGCTGGCTAGGATAATCTGTGAGATTCCCTGTAACAAAATACCTTTCTACAGACTGTAACATAATTGAGAAACAATCCACTTTGAGAAGTCTATTAGATTAATCATATACTTTTCACAATATATAAGCCAGCATACTGAACATAAGGGTTTCAGCAAAGCAACTATCAGGCAATAGTCATAAAATTGCAAATGTATATACAATTACAGGCAAAGCCAAATAGTATTTGTCCTAACAGGGCTTTACATGAATTGTCGAAGTACATATCTTTTATCCCCACAATTTGCTTTGATAGCTCAGCAACATCAAAACCATTGCCTACTACAGTAATCTGTGAGATTCCATGTAACAAAATACCTGCCTACAGGCTTGAGCACAGTGTAATAATAATCCATCCTCCAAAGCCCATTTTGTGTAGAACATGTTATTTTACAATAAGTAGGTCAGGCCTAGTGCCTTTGGCATATTGTTTCAACCTATGGAATCTGGCATTCCTTTTTCTAATGAACAGAGGAAGACTTTAACAATGGTTTTACAGTTTAGCCAAAACGGGCCTATTGAAGTGCGCATAAACCGTCAGCCATCATTCAAACAGTTGTAGAATTACAAATATGTAGAAATATAAATTTGCAAAACAATATGCAACCCCTTTCAAAAAGGCCTAACAAGAATCATCAGAGTGAAGTCCCCCGGGGTTTGTCAGAGTGGGATGCCAATGCCAAAACCCATGCCTAATACAGTAATCTGTGAGATTACATATAGCAAAATATCTGTCTGTAGCCTGTAACACAATGTGATAACAGTTGTTAAAGGCTTATTTGCTTTAACAAATGCTTTTCACAATAAATAAGATAGACCAACTGCCTTTATCATAACGTTTCAGCAGACCAGACCTTTGGCATTGGACATAATGTTTCCCAGTGCACCAATCAGGTCTGCAGCTTGTCACTATAATCAACCCAGTCTACAGTATTGAGTGTAAACTGTTCCACAAGGCAATCATGAAGCTCACAGTCATTAAATTAGAAAGGTGTACAAAATTACAGTTACCTAAGCAACATACTATCTCTCCTTAGAGGGCATAAGAAGGATTCTAACAGAGCAAACCTTCTATATCCATGGCTTGTCACATGGCGTAACCAACACTAAAACCATTACCTACTAAGATAATATGTAGGATTCCAAGTAGCAAAATACCTATAGGTTGATTTAAATAAAGAGTAATAACAATCCACACTTAAATTCCTATTAACTTTAACATATGCTTTTCACAATACACAATAATAAACATATGGTTGTCACAATAAATATGCCAGGTTATTGCTTTTATCATAGCATTTCATAGTAAACAGATCAGGCTTAAAGCCATGATCACTGGCTTGCCACCATAATCAAGTCAGCCATGCTTTGCCACAAACCAAAAAGTGCAATACAAGCAGTCTTTTTAGTAGAAGCACACAAATTCAGCCCAAAAAACCCTGTTCTCAGGGGACCCAGCATGTGGATGGAGCCTAAGTCCCTCTCTCAGTAGTTCTCTGACATCTCTTTTTTGTTGATCACATAAGGTCAGGCACCAAATAAGACCTAAATAGCCATGTGGATTAGTGTAACCCTGGACATCGACATCCCATACTGCTCTCACATACAAAACTGCACTTTGAAGTCTCATGTTAATGATGGAAGGGAGGGTTTTGGGAATGCAATACAATCCTAACAACTGCCCTCCTCTGCTGCTGCCAGAGAAAAGCCAACACCGTACATTATCTAAGACACTGTAGCAGCACAGTGTCATGTGCAAGCCCCTGAAATTTCAAGCTCTGGTAGCCATACTGCTTCTGGCTCAGGCAGCTATATAAATAAACAAAAGAATCACAGTACATGGAGAGGAAACACTTTTTTTCTGTGGAAGCATCCAACTTCTGCCCAATCAAAATGTGTACTCCTAACACACATCGGTTATTCCGGAAAACTTGGTGGAATGACTGTGTACTTGGATTCCAGCTTTACCAGGGGCTTACAAAAAATGCTAAAGGCCAGACTTAAGCGTGGACTCATACGTGGATTGATACCCCATTGTAATCCTACTCTCAGGGGATTGAGGTTAAAATTCAGATCTGGCTCCCGGCCAGTGACGTGCTGCACTTGCAGCGAGTGCAGGTCCTCCCCCAGGGCATATCAGATCACGCCCCCCAGCTACTGGAAATTGGACCCTTTTAAGGGTTCTTGTGACCTACGTGGTGCCTTTATACCTGGAACCTTGTGGGCCAGGAATGTGTATAATTCCTGGAAGAGGAAATTAGGCAATTTTTTGAATTAGACTGCAACAGGGGTGAAACTGCAGGGGGCTCTATGGGCATCAAGTAAACCCACCCTTGAGGCTTGATTAAAGGGTATAACGGGGCAACCAAACTCGCCAGCAGGCACAGGTGACTGACCTGGAAGCCCAAATTCTTGCATTGGAGTAGCAGACCCGTGGCTGGCCCTTGGCAGATTATGACCACCAACTGGTGTTGGCGAGGTCTAAACTGAAGCAGATTTCCTTAGAGGAGGCCAGACAATGTGGGAGGGCATCGAGCCAACGAGTATACGAACATAGAGACAAATCTATCAAACTCCTTTACTGGTTGGCAGCTAAGGACACAATGCCCAGGACAGCACCGTCCATCCGAGATGCTGAGGGTAACCTCCATGAGGCGGGGTGTCGCCACTGTGTGGCCTTGGTTAACGGCAGACACTCTCTTTATGATAGAGGGCTGGGAATGGCAGACCTCTATGGCTACTACCTAGAATTCCCCTTATACAAAATGCACATGGGCCTTCTGGTCCCCTTGTTAAGTATGTCTACGCAGAAGACCAACTCCAGCCTACCAGGCTCTTTGAGGCCAATAGTGCAAACATTATACTCATCCCTAAACTGACTAAGGACCCACTGAGCTGCACCAATTATAGGCCAATCACACTGCTTAATGTGGAAAAAGATCCTAGCCAAACTCCAGGTGAACAGCCTTAAGCACCTACTCCCCTCCATCAAACATAAAGACCATTTAGGGTTTGTCCCAAACCGAACCAATGACAGAGATGAAAAATTAGCAGTGTCCCTTGATGCTGAAAAGGCATTTGACAGAGTGGAATGGAGTTACATGTTCCAGGTTTCAAGATGGATAGGGATGGGACCAGTGTTCTTGAACAGAATACAGAGACTATACAAACATCCGACTGCTAGGGTCACCTGTAATGGCTACAGTTCTGCACCTTTTGACATACACTGAGGCACAAGGCAGGGATGCCTATTATCCCCTCTATTATGTATCTTTTTTCTGGAGCCACTAGCCATAGCATTTTTAATCTCCCCAGGCATTCACAGCATACAGACACCGGGAGTGGAACACAAAATATCGTTCTACATGGATGATATTTTAAAAACCCTCACACACCCTACCTCCTCCTTCAGAGCCCTGATGGTTCTGATCACTCACTTCTCCCTGTCTAGCTATAAAGTGAACTGGGATAAATGTGAAGCCCTCCCGCTCACTGAATACACAACGCTGGCAACCATAGAAGGACTTCCAAAAAATGATCAGCCACAACCTTGAGATATCTTGGGATAGAAGTCAATTTGGGTCTATTGAATATGGTGGAAGTTAATCTTGACCCAGTGCACACTAAAATCAAGACAGACTTGTGCAGTTGGCCACAAATGAACCTCTCTCTCTCTCTGGCAAAAGGCACAGCTAACAAAGATTAACATGATGCCAAGACTGAATTATATGCTACTATGATTTCCTTGCATATTCCCAAACCGCAGATGGTAGCCATCGAGAAATCCCTGAAAACATTGTTGTGGGGAGGGCAGAAGCTGCGGCTGAAACTTGGAAAACTACATGCAGCAACAGAGAAGGGTGGCGTGAAAGTGCCTAACATACAAAGCTACTGGCTGGCATCCCAACTTATCCCCCTCGTGTATGTCCTACACAAAGCACTGGACACGCCACAATGGGTACTACTGGAACCAGTCCTCCTTGGACACTATGTGGCAAACAAAAATGTTTACACTGGAGACCCCAACAACCTGACAACACCACATCCAGTTCTAAATACAGCAATCTTCTCTGGGAGAATGTCACATAAACTACTAAGACGAACCCAACTCTACACGTTCCGATGCCCCTGTGGTGCAAACCTTCACTGTTGATTGTAGCAAGAAACCTCTCTTGAAGGTGAAACCAAAGGAATTGTAAATTCTCGGATCTTGTTACAGACTGGAAGTATAAAACTTTTGCTGAAGCCCGAGAACAATTCTATCTACATCATTACTGGGGTTACCAAAGAATTCTTCACTGCCTGTAGGCGGCCCTGCTCACCCCCAACTGGCAATCCAATCTTCACAGGTAATGGACTATCTGCAGAAATGGGGCATACAATAGGATGGTCTCTAGACCGTGCCAGATTCTAATAGACCACCAGTTCTCTGCCTCCATTTCACAGTCTCTGTAGGCTTGGTAATCAGCCAGGCTGCAGATCACCTGCTTGGAGAAGGATTGGGCTGACCTCTTAGCCACCCATGAGCGATGCCTCAGTGAAGCATGTTTAAAGTTCAGAAATTTTAAAGTACTACACAGATGGCACTGGATGCCCCTGAGGCTCAGCAGGTGCTTTAAACACCATACAGCGACATGTTGGAGTTGCAGGTCGCAGGAAGGAGACATCGTCCACTTTTTATAAGAACGTCTTACTCTGACAACATACTGGGCTTCTATCATGACCAAACTTCCATGGTCTGTGTCCTTCACAGGCTCCCTAAAGCACAAACAACGATCCTTCACAACTCTGATCAATGTCCAACTATCACCAACCAACGATCCCTATGGATTGCCATGGCCTTGCCAACCGCTATCGTCTAGATATTGCAACTATGGAATGCAGACAGTTGACCAACACTTGAAACTTGGCTTCAGGAGATGTACAACGCAGCTGCCTAGGAATGTATAACAGCCACCTTAAACAACCAAGTGGACAAATTCAGGGACATTTGAAGAGACTTCCTCAAGCACCTTGAAACACTGCCTTAAAACGCCCCTAAATATCCACTAATGTGGGTGCCCAGCCTCAGAGGCACATGACGGACAGGTCCCCTCAGAGGATGCAGCAGGTTGTGACCAACATGGACCCTCCTGGACACTGTCGGGGAAGAGGGCGGATGTGGGCTTCTGGAGAGATCTGTTTTCTTCTTCTTGTTTCTATTACTGTCTACTTTCGCGTCTACCCCCAAACTCTGACCCCACTGTAACTGTCTTCACTGCCCTATGTACTCTCTCGGAAGGCTGAAGGTAGGTTGAACGCTGAGTCTGACCCTTCAATACAGAGGTACAGGTTGCACAAACAATGCAACCCCTTGTAGGTATCTACCACTGTTATGTTTTTTTTAGCTTTTGATATGTAATATAGGTTATCAAGAGGATAATTAGGTATTTCATAGGCAACGGTTAAATCCTGTATGTACTGCGTTTTTCCTAGGGGGGCATATTTTTAAGTGCTTGCCTCTGTTATTTTCTATGCAAGGGTGTTGCAGTACTCACTGGTTACACATGTGCTGCTGGATTTGCTCCAGGTCTGGGCTGAAGTACACTTACTACTTTGTGGGTCCTTTTTGGCAGTGGTAACTTTAGATGTGCAATTTGTGAATAGCAATTGACTAACTTAAACCCCGCTTTATCCCTCCCTAAACCCCCTCTATACTCCTCCCTAAAACCACTTCCATTGAGTAGCTGATGTTCCCAATTTTTTTGAAGCCACTCCCCCTGGACCCTCCCACATTTACTACTAAACATACATGTACGAGGCTCTTAGATTGAACATATAGGAGAGGTGGAGATGGAGATTTCCACTCAGGGGCTTATCTTGATCAGAAATATTAAGGGTTGCGACCTTCAGGTTTTCCAACAATCACACTGGCATATCTAGTTACAATTCGTTATCAACAAGAGAGAGAGGGAAAATTTAGAAAATACACTCTTAGTCCCCCATTAAGTAGTTTAAACAACAAAAGAGTGTGATTACTATAACCTCAAAAGAGGGAGCAAGGGGATAGATATATAAATCTATTAGATTTATATAGAAAGCCCTCACTCACCAACCTGGTTGGTGACATGCTTCATCATTGGTTCCCACTGGGAGAGGCCGAGTGCCTCCCCGGTGTGCTTCGAGGGGGGGGCGAGCTCGAGGGGGCCACACTGGCTCTGTGCAGGAGCCTCTCTGAGAGGTCCTGACTGGGTTAGGATCATGGCACAGCCCTGCAAAGCATCATGGGTTAGCTTAATGCATTCTTTTCCAACAATTATGTTGTTTCGCCGGTTACTCATTTCTTGAAGTGCATGTTTCCAGAAGTTAGGCGTACACCTATGAAAATAAATAAAGAAGTCCACGTCTGCCATTTTACATTTTTCACCTGCAGTGATCTTACTTAACTCATGCCCATGCCAAGATAGCACTTGTTGAGCAGTCAATGTGTTCCATGGGCAGAAACCATCTGGTAGTTGCACACTTTAAAGAGCGCTTTAAAAATGATACAGTGAATCCTGTTTGTATTACGATCAACTCGCAGCAACAATATTGTTTTGTGTACATTGAAAGGGATTAAGAGGCGCTGTTTTAAAATATCGAAAATGCTCCTTTTGGTCGTTGGCGGATACCTAGACACAGGGCCGGATTTAGGATTGGTGAGGGTGTGACAAACTTTGTTGGTACCCACCCCCAGTGACTTGCTGCTTCACAGATTGCCGCACTACCACCCTCCAACGGTGCCCTTCAGTGTTCCATAGTACCTACCTCACATGTATTTAATTTGTTTAATAGCACTACTCATACCAGTGCAGGGTGTCAGCGCACTTTACATCACACACGCATTAGACATAGATAATGATTCATACGTGTGTAAATCAGTGCATAGGAAATGTTACATAAGGTAAAGATGACTGTGAGGTGTAGGATTCACATGTCATCCAGAAAGCTAGGCTTTATATTTTAAGAGTGTTTGGTCTGGAGAATTACAAACTCAGAATGTAAAAGTAACACCTGGTTGGGGTTGGCTTTATTAATAAGAATGGTTTCATACCCAACCAAATCCTTTTTAGCAACATTGGGATCATTAGAAACTGGGGAAAATCTAACTTATACCTTGGAGTTTGCATGCAGCTCTTTCATGCCAGTTCATAGCTCACTGTGCTTTATTAGGATTGTGACTTATGACATGCAAGTCACAAAATGATCTCTTTGACAAAGGCAGGAATGAACTGAGCTATTTAAAATACAATTCTATGATCTGCATGTTGCATGTTCTTTACAGAAAGCATATCAACCAACTGTGCAACTGTATTTTGAGTCAAAACTGCCACTAGACAAAACTCTACCTCTCTCCAGTAGTAACATTATTAACCAGCATTATCCTTTTTAAAAAAAAAAACCAACATATTTTATTGACATTTTTGAAATCAACATTTCACATACATTTTCTCATTCAATGACGGAGCGTCTGGCAAGTACTCTTGAGTGTCCAGCCCGTCCGGGCATCATGGTTCCTCGCTATACCTCCTTCCCTCCTACGCCTGCCTACCGCCCTATGCGGTGCTATCAATATGTGATTTTCAGCAACATTAACCCCTCAACAATTCCCCCCTCCCCCAGAACCCCTCCACTACCCCCTCCCCTGCTGCTGCCGACTCACCTGCCAAGCTACCTCCCCCTGTATACGTGATCTGGTTCTCTGTTATAGCTGCGTGTGCCATGCGTCGTGTGCAGGAAATCCACCATGTACGTGGATACTAGGGTGTTATGGCCCGGTCATGCCTCCCCCTCATGCCTCCCCCTCAGTCCCTCCTTGATCCAGTCCCCTAGGGCTAGCCGGTTGAGACCCCTCCTGTGGCGAGCTAGGACCAGCATTATCCTGACATTTTTATTGTTGGCTGAAACTGCTTATCAGACAAGGAACTCTGCAGCAGGGTCTTTTAAACCCATAAGTTACTTGTAAACACAGCACGCCCAGGGGTGTTACACTGGCTCCACAGCCCCCGCGGTGTGAGGGGGTGCCCAAGCTCCAGGGGCCCCCTCAGCACAGCACTAGAGCCAAAGAGCTCCTGATGGAGTCTGGAGGGGCCCCCTCCACGTACTTTGCAGGGGGCCCCCTCAATTTTCGTTACGCCACTGCTTGCCACGGTTTTCATGGCGGGCTCACCGCCATGAAAACCGTGGCAGAGAAGCAACTCGTAATATGCTGCTGCACCGCCAGGCTTATTGTGGTCTCAAGGCCGCTGCAACACCGGTAGTGGTCCCATGGCGATCTGACCGCCCCAACTTGTAATAGGGCTGTCGGACCGCCGGTGCCCGCCGTAGCCATAATTAGGTCCATAGTTTGACTTTTAGCAGAGATATTAAAGAGAATTTACATTCAGTGAGATTTGTAAACACAGAATGTATGCAGTTTGGAATTCTTTAACTATTGCATATTCGGATTCAATCTCAAGTCATACTGATTTAAAACTTCTACAAAAAAGCAGAAACAGGAAACATGCTAAGAATGTCCTGATATACTCTGGCGTCGCCGGGTGGGCTTTTGTGCTTCAGTGTATCTTTCATGTGAAAAGTCCTAAATACTTGGAACAGTTCAAAATAAAACAACTGCGACAGAGGTCAGGTGCCGCGTGATCCTCCGGCGTCCCCATTTACAATGGTATGGCCCATGCAATATTGCACCCTCCCCTAAAACATGTTACAGTAGTACGTCCCACCGAGTTACTGGGGCCGCTGGAGGAACACTTCCCATAACACGGTGTCCAGGGCGGAGCAGGATAGATTGCATTTGCACCGAGCTCTTGCCACACCCTGTCAAGGGTGGAGAAGCGCTGCGGGTGGACAGCGGTCGGCGCTACTCTCTCTGTCTCCCTCGCTTCCTCCCACCCCCCACCGGCGCTCGACCCCTCCCGCGCCCCGCTGCTAACCGCCAGAGGCCCCCCCCCGGGTGTCATGTCTGCTGAAAGAGGAAGTGAGAGGCGCTCAGAAGAGGAAGTCAGAAAATGACAGATGTCAACATCTCTTGGAAAGTGCAAGAGAGAAGTGTCTGTTTGTCCCGGGGGTGCTTCAAAGGACAGACACCAGTGAATCTGAAACTATGGAGAGGGCATTAGATGTGGCGCAGCAAACGTGTGTCACGGGCCCTAATGCAAGCATGGAACTGGGCTCCCCCACCGAAAGGTGTGGCCGAGAAAGGACAGGCATAGTCCCATAGCAATAGTGTACTAGGCCCCTGGTGCCGCAGCTGCTTTAGAGGTCACTGCATAAAATGTGAAAGGGTGAGATGTGAAGGTAACAAAGGGATATGTACATCCTATAAATGTGAAAGGGTCAGAGGTGTAGGTAACTTAGGAGATGTGCATCAATGATATGTGAAAGAGAGATATGTGCAGGTAACACACAGACATGGGAAGGTAACACGGGAGATATGCATCCATGAAATAAGAATGTAAAAGATGTGCAGGTAACACAGGGATATGTACATCCATGAAATGTGAAAGAGTGAGATGCGAGGGTCACATGGGGACAGGTGAATCCATGACATGTGAAAGAGAGAGATGTGCAGGTAACATGGGGACATATGAATCCACTAATTGTGAAAGAGGGACATGTGAAAGTAACACAGGGACATGTACATCCATGAAATGTGAAAGAGTGCGCTGTGCAGGTAACATGGTAACGTGCATACACGTGAACAGTTACGCCCATGAAAAGTGAAAGATTGAGGTGTGCCAGTGAGAACGGGGTCAAGTGCATCCATACAATGTGAAAAAGCGAGATGTGCAGCTAATATGGTAGGGACATGTCCATCCTTGAAATGTGAAAGAGGGAGATGTGAAGGTAACACAGGGACAGGTGCAGCCATGTAATATGAACGAGGGAGATGTGCAGGTAACGCAGGAACATGCACATCCATTCAATGTGAAAGAGGATGTGTAGGTGACACCAGTACATGAGCATCTCTGAACGTGAAAGAGGGAATTGTGTAGGCAACCCAGGGACAAGTGCATCAGGCTATTCACTGACGTCACCAGGGGCATTAGATTCGAAGGAGGTCCCTGTGCAGGGAGCAGAGAAGCAGAAGCATCAACCTACAGGCAGACATTACCAGGGGTGTGAAGTGTGAGAAAGGGATCTGTGCAGAGAATGCAGCGCAGGCCCCTTAGTCTATACACAGACATGCCCAGGATCAGAAGGTGTGAAAGAAGGAGCTGTGCAGGGAACAAACGGATAAACCCAGCAGTGTACAGGCCTTCATTACCAGGGACCCTGGGTGTGAGAGAAGGGCTTGCACTATTAAAACAGAGACAAGCTGGAAACTCTGGAATTTGTTACATTTACTGTAAATATTGCAAACCTTGGGGGCTCCCAAAGAAATTTTCCATTTCTATTTCACAGTGATCACTTTGTATTAGTGCTTGGGATTCAGGAAGGAGAGCTCGAAAATCCTGGCTACTGTCTGACAAGCACACAAAGATGACTTAACACAATGAGCTGCCAATCAGACGTGATAATAACAATGTATTGGGCACAATGCACATCAATTCACCAAAATCTGTGAACAGAGGAAGTGTGCATTCTGAGATAATAGTGCAGTTAGCATGTAGACCACCCTGATTTCATTTTTGGGCTGCTACACGTGCTGTTGTTTTGGAATAAAAGTGTTAAAAGAGTGCAGAAAATAATGTGGAAGGAAAGCACTGAAAGAAAATACATCCAAGGTCCTGATTACAAAATGGGCCAGAAGGGGTGGGGTATTTACAGCACCCGATAAATAGCAAAACAGTGGGGTTCGGTGTTTATTGGTACTTATCGGGTGCAGAAAGTACCTCCAATTGCCAGTTTTCCCCAGGATATTTCTCTTTTTAAAAAAAAATATTTTTATTGTAATTGCAAGAGGATGATAAGACAAATACATTATGGTTCATAACATAGCATTAAAAGAAAACTTTGTTTGCAACAATTACTATGACAGAGGAATTCATTAAGAAAAGATATTTCTCATGTATGTGAATTTATCACGTTTAGCTCTCAAATTTATGCAGGTTTTACCAGCAGAAATCCACCTTCTAAAAATTGTGTGAAGTGAGGTTATTACTGCTGTTAAAGAAGATCTGCACGCAATTTTGGAATTTAAATGGTTTATTAAGTAAAGGAAAGACAGTTGTCTTCAGTAACAGGACACATTAGGTCAGCCCAGGGGTTCCCAAGCAAACCAGTACTGGAACGAACTTGACAACCAATGGCAAAGCACAAACATGTACGATTTTCCAATGGAGATCACTTAACATTGTAAAAGAAAGGACATACATAGGTGCCTGAGTCTGAGTTTGTAACAAGTATGTCATGTTTTTAGTTGAGCGAACTAACCAACATGTTCTTGTCTCTGGAGCAAAGCTGTGTAAAAGAGGCTTCAAGTATCACCAATGAGCACTCTCTTTAGACATGCCTAGCAAAAACAGGGGAGCATGCCTGTGGGAGTTACAGATACCCTTGTGCAATAATTTGCTTTTTATTCTGTGGTACACAAGAAGAGCTGCATCCCTGTGCTAATATGGGTTTGCACAGGCGCTGGACTAAACAGGCCCACACAAAAACAGGAAATTGCTAAACTTCTGTTTGCACCGGTATCACAATTATTAGTGGTTTGGCGTATTCTGCACTGTTCTGAGTATTCCCAAGGTAAATATCAGCCTATCCAACCTGCTGAAATTTACTTGGTGAAAACCCAGGTAAATAGCGGGAGTGCAGGTGCGAAAGTACCAAAATCAACATGGAATTCCCTGTTGTAACAGGGAACACTCCTAGTTGGTGCTTCTTTTCATATGCATTAAATTCCGAGTCCCAGGTTATTGGTACTCAATGTGTGATTTAATTACCACCTGTATCTCCTACCAGCTCGTAATGGAAGCCTAAGTGTAATATCAGAGTAACTAGTGTTGATTCATGAAGCATTCACTAATGTGTTAACATGTTTCAGCTTTCATTGCTGCAGGCTCGCCTGTTCAATCAGCAACTCATCAAACAATCCTTAAAAAAACAAAAACACGCTCACGAGCCTCAAGCCCTACGAGTTAAGCTTCCCCTCTCTTTCTTGCCTGTGATCTTGAATTTCTCAGTCCTCTCACAGTGAGATTGAATCTCTTTCCAAAAATGACTAAGTAACATATCAATTTGCTTATTGGTCCCCCTCCCAACTACATGACATTTTGAGTATGTATAGACTTTCCCTGTTCTCAGCACTATCCTGGAATGACATTGACCTAGGCGCATTTTCAGTTCACTGTAAAGATTACTGACACTTTTGCTTTTCTAATGATACCCTCAGACCCTGGGTGTTGCTTATTTGTCCATGTCTGCCACTTAGTCCAACACCTTCTCGTTCCCTTAGTAAACATGCAAAGGAAATTCACGAATTTGATCTAGCTATTTTGATGACAGCTGAAACCTAGTTCAAAGACTGTTCTGCTCCTGTCATTTTGGAAGAAACCCCATTTCCCCTAAAATATTGTATCTTGCATTTAGATCATCCAGACGGATATATAGGAGGAGTTGCTTTTAATGTTTAATTGTGAAAATATGCTTAACATTGGTTGGGTATTACTATTTTATGAAGGTGTTTTTTTCTGTCACATCTATTGTCACTTTCTTATGACTCAATTGTCCACCACATGCAAAAGAAACAATGGATGGACGGAATGCTGGACAATGCAAACATTCACCCCCAGTCACAAGGATCTGGGTTAAATCCATCCTTCTTTTGCTCACCACATCACCCAGTTAGGACCCACCCATATGCAAAGCAGTCTTGACCCTGTTCCTTGTGGGAACAGTCCAGCCGGAGCTGCCAAGCCAGGTTCTCCCTGTACCAGAAACAAGCATCTTGGGACCGGTTTCAGGGCATCACCCTTCATCAGCCAGGCTAGCTTGAATCCAGTGGTGTAGTGAGCACGGAACCCACATCTGGGCATACGCTTCCCACTTAGGGTGACATATGCAAAAGAAACAATTGATGGATGGAATGCTGGACAATGCAAACATTTACCCCCAGTCACAAGGATCTGGGTTAAATTCATCATTCTTTTGCTCACCACACCACCCCAGTTTGGGACCAGCCATGTGCAAATCAGTCTTGACCCTGTTTTTTATTGGGAACAGTCCAGCCCAAACTGCCAAGCCAGGTCCTCCCTGGACCGGAAACAAGCATCCTGGGACCAGTTTCATGGCATCACCCTTTATCAGCCAGGCTAACTTGAATCCAGTGGTGTAGTGAGCACGGGACCCATGTTTGGGCTTACCCTTCCCACTTAGGGCGACATAGGCAAAAGAAACAATTGATGGATGGAATACTGGACAATGCAAACATTCACCCCCAGTCAAAAGGATCTAGGTTAAATCCATCATTCTTTTGCTCACCACACCACCCCAGTTTGGACCCAGCCATATGCAAATCAGTCTTGACCCTGTTCCTTGAGGTAACAGTCCAGCCTGAACTGCCAAGCCAGGTCCTCCCTGGACCGGAAACAAGCATCCTGGGACCAGTTAAGGGCATCACCCTTTATCAGCCAGGCTAACTTGAATCCAGTGGTGTAGTGAGCACAGGACCCACATCCGGGCATACCCTTCTAGTTAGGGCGACGTATGCAAAAGAAACAATTGATGGACGGAATGCTGGACAATGCAAACATTTACCCCCAGTCACAAAGAACTGGGTTAAATCCATCATTCTTTTGTTCACCCCACTAATTGTTCACCACAGCAGAATGCATATTTCTAAGCTTTTGCATGTAGCTAACCAGCCTGCTGAGTTGGCGGTGAATTGGCTTATACCACCCTCAAGAGAGTACTGCAAGTAGTATTTCTGAGTGTTGTCGGTCACTTGCTAGTTCCAGGGCATTGGGGCAAGAAAGGTCCAGTCAATTGCCTAGAAGGCGTACCAGCCTAGGCCTCAGGTCTCTCTCTGGTCTCTCTATCCTGATGTGGTTGACTGTATGGGCCCTTCTCCTCAGTCCAGCTGAAGCCTGAGGTCTGGGATTCACTGATGCACAGGCCCCCCCCACGTGCCTCCCTCTGCAAAAACATCTGAAAGTAGTTTAGCAGTGTTCGCACAGTTTGCGGGCTCAGGCCCGAGGCACCTTCTCAACCCACCCAGTTGCAGCAATTCCTGTATTCTGGTGGGGAGGTCAGCTACTCGGCTAGGCCGCAGGGTTGCACTTTTTCCGGGAGCACACTAGATTATCCTGTGTGCCGCATCACCCAACTTCCAGGTCGAGCTAGTTTCCAGGCTCAGGCAAGGACATACTGGCCCCTTTGTTATGTAGAGTCTATGTAGCATGTGAACCCCAACCTACCACACTCTCTGAGGCAACAGCGTGAACATTATACTCATCCCTCAACCAGGTAAGGACCCCTGTGGGGCACCAATTAAAGGCCAATCTCACTGCTTAATGTAGATACAAAGATTCTGGCCATACTCCGGGCGAGCAGGCGTAAACACATACTCCCCTCCATCATACATTAAGATCAGGTAGGGTTTGTCCCACACCGACCTCGACATCCCATCCACACACCCTAGTGCACATCCTTTGGAGTGTTCTCGTGACAGAGATGAAAAAGTAGCTGTGTCCCTTGATACGGAAAAGGACAGAGTGGAGTGGAGTTACATGTTCCATGTATCAAGATGGAAAGGGATGGGACCAGTGTTCTTGAACAGAATGCAGAGACTATACAAACAGCCAATGGCTAAGGTCACCTGTAATGGCTACACTTCTACACGTTTTGAGATACACTGAGACACAAGGCTGGGATGTCTTTTATCCACTCTATTATTTATCCTTGTGCTGGAGACACTAGCCACTGCAAATTGAAACTCCCCAGACATTCATGGCATACGGACTCCGGGAGGAGAACACAAAAAATCGCTCTATATGGATGACATTTTAGTATCCCTCACTCACCCTACCTCCTCCTTGAGAGCCCTCATGGATCTGATCACTCACTTTACCTCCCTGTCTACCGACAAGTGAACTGAGATAAGTGGGAAGCCCTACTACTCACTGAATATATAATGCCGGCAGCCATAGATGGACTGGTGATCAAAGGGTCAGCCACAACCTTGAGATACCTCGGGTTTGGAGTTACTCTGGGTCTGTCGAATATGGTAAGGGCCACTAGAATTATGCGGCAGCAGGGGGTACAACTGTGCCGCAGGGTTGACTACATGACTACATTATGTGGCAAGAAAGGCTAAATTATGCAGCACAATGCGGCACATTTTGTGATAGGATTACTTAATTATTTTGTCATTTATACACTTGTTACCTCTGTCTGGGCATAGGTTGCATCCAGGCGCGGTGCGTCCATTGGGGCGTAGGGGCGAAGCCCCACTAAGCCCCATGGACCCACCACGTCCTCACTAGAAGCCAAACACAATTATTTAAAAAAATCGCGCTATCTGCAGGCCGGGAAACCGGGAGACACCCGACCTTCCCGGAGTGCGCAAGGGGGGGTGGGGGGGAAGGATCGGGCTGCTGCAGCTGCGCAAGTGTATTTTTGGGCACAAACATGCCCGCGCATGCGCAGATCGTTTTCTTGTGAATTCCCCCTTAGAGAGAGGACCAGGGGGCGGGCCGCAGCCCCCGGGGTTACACAGGGCGACTGGGCGAGGAGTCATGGTGCCCCCCCAGCCAATCCTGGCGCAGGATTGGCTGGTCACTACATAGCCCGGTTACATAACCCCTGACGGATAGCACGGCCGACTTTGGTGCTGGGAAACCAGGTTCGAGCCTCTTATCGAACCATAAAAATGTATACATGACTTACTTTGGTGTTAAATAAATAGATATTTAAAAAAAAACAAATAAAAATGATGTTCCGACTAAGGTGTGAAATTGGTGTTGAATAAATACATGTTTTTAAAAACAATTAATATTAATCATGTATCATTGGTGCTGGAGTACAAGGTTCGAGACTGGTATTAAACACTGACAAGCTGTGTGCAAGTTATATGGTCATAAAAATACATGAATGATGGATGCAGGATGGGTGGATGCATGAATGGATGCAGGATGAATGATGGGTGGATGAATGGATGGGTGGATGCATGAATGAATGATGGATGCAGGATGGATGCAGGATGGGTGGATGGGTAGATGAATGAATGATGGATGCAGGATGGATGCAGGGTGGATGGATGGATGATGGATGAATGATGGGTGGATGCATGAATGAATGATGGATGCAGGATGGATGCAGGATGGGTGGATGAATGATGGATGCAGGATGGATGCAGGGTGGATGGATGGGTGCATGAATGAATGATGGATGGATGGGTGGATGCAGGAATGGATGCAGGATGGATGATGGATGGGTGGGTGGATGGATGGATGGATGCATGAATGAATGAATGATGGATGCTGGATGGGTGGATGGATGAGTGGATGAATGAATGATGGATGCAGGATGGATGGGTGCATGAATGAATGATGGATGCAGGATGGATGGATGGGTGCATGAATGAATGATGGGTGCATGAATGAATGATGGATGCAGGATGGGTGGATGGATGGGTGGATGGGTGGACACATGAATGGATGCAGGATGAATGATGGGTGGGTGAATGGATGGGTGGATGCATGAATGAATGATGGATGCAGAATGGGTGGATGAATGAATGAATGATGGATGCAGGATGGATGCAGGGTGGATGGATGGGTGCATGAATGAATGATGGATGCAGGATGGATGGATGGGCGCATGAATGAATGATGGGTGCATGAATGAATGATGGATGCAGGATGGGTGGATGGATGGGTGGATGGGTGGACACATGAATGGATGCAGGATGAATGATGGGTGGATGAATGGATGGGTGGATGCATGAATGAATGATGGATGCAGGATGGGTGGATGGGTGCAGGATGGATGCAGGGTGGATGGATGGGTGCATGAATGAATGATGGATGCAGGATGGATGGATGGGTGGATGCATGAATGGATGCAGGAATGGATGCAGGAATGGATGATGGATGGATGGATGGGTGGATGGATGGGTGGGTGGATGGATGGATGCATGCATTAATGAATGATGGATGGATGGGTGGATGGGTGGATGAATGAATGATGGATGCAGGATGGATGGGTGGATGGGTGCATGAATGAATGATGAATGCAGGATGGGTGGATGGATAGGTGGACACATGAATGGATGCAGGAATGGATGCAGGATGGATGATGGATGGGTGGGTGGATGGATGGGTGGATGGATGGATGCATGAATGAATGATGGATGGATGGATGCAGGATGGATGGGTGGGTGGATGGATGGGTGGATGCATGAATGAATGATGGATGGATGCAGGATGGATGGGTGGATGCATGAATGAATGATGGATGCAGGATGGATGGATGGGTGAATGCATGAATGAATGATGGATGCTGGATGGATGGGTGGATGCATGAATGAATGATGGATGCAGGATGGATGCAGAATTGGTGGATGGATGGGTGGGTGGGTGGGTGGATGGATGGGTGGATGCATGAATGATGTATGGATGGATGCAAGGTGGTTCGGGCTCGTTCGCTCGCTGCGGTGCAATATGCAAATTAGTTTACGCCCCACCACTTTCAAATGTCACCAACCGCCCCTGGTTGCATCTCATAAGTACCAGTCTAACACCCAAATGTAGCAATGAGCAATAGAAGGGTGACCAGTCAACCTTTACAAAGGGCATTCCATTGTGCTGTCACTTTGGCGTGTAGCTCACCAGCCTGCTGGTTTGGCGGAGAATTGGCTTTTTCCGCCTAGAAGAGAGTACTGCACTTAGTATTTTTAACCACTAATGACCTGATCCACCTTCCTCAGAGCTGATACCAAGAGGGCACCATGGATTTTCCAACAGTTCTTCCGTGCCGCTAAACTCTAAATGACACCCCAGGCCGTAGTACACAAGTGGCCCGGGTGTGCAACAGGCGTTTGCTCCCGCTTTGCGCGCCCTGGGGCACTTTGGGATTACAGAAAGAGTCGCAAATGCTTGTGCGGCCTCATCTGTAATACAGATAGCCCCCATGCAAACGAGTGGAGTGGCACTGGTGCTGTATGTGTGCCAGCGCTATCTATATCACAAAAGGGGATGCGCAAGCATCTGAGGCCCCTTTTGTAATACCAATGTGCCCCTGGG
The DNA here is from genome assembly GCF_964261635.1 of Lissotriton helveticus. NCBI lineage: Eukaryota > Metazoa > Chordata > Amphibia > Caudata > Salamandridae > Lissotriton > Lissotriton helveticus. The sequence goes on along the minus strand of NC_136068.1, from coordinate 633,783,616 downwards.
GCGAATAAAGCGAGAGAAAATGCCCGTTGTGCAGCTGGGGAGCTTGTGTAATACGGCCCCAGCTACACTAACTAAAACTTTGTTCAACAGTTGATTTAAATTAACTTACATCTGATCTTCCAGACTACACTTGTCCCACTGTCAATAGAGGACCCCTTTTTACCTTGATATAATTTTGCTTTGGAAACAATCATCTTGATGAAATTGAAATGCAAATAGTCACGGCACGGACACCCACGGGTTTAATTTTTTCTTTGTTGGCAACTAATGTGAAAGTGAAAACATTGAAAGGTTTATAGGCAAAATTTCCAAGAAAATTAAAAAAATGTATAAACCAAAAATGCGAGAGCCAAGAAGAGTCTATTATTCTTCGAGGATATGTTAGGCCTCCAACCTCGAAAAATAAATGTTCACAATAGTTGGGTAGCTCTCAGCTTCTTTTGCGGTGCAACATCACGAAATTGCAGTTCAAATATCAACCTGCAGATAACAATAATATCAACCCCCAAAATATCGTGACAATAGAGTTAATAATTCTAAATCTACACTTAACTTGATGACTTTTGGGAGTCAAATCTATTAGTATTGACTCCCAAACGTCATTAAGATAAGCGTAGATTTTGAATTATTAACTTTCCTGTCCCAGAATATCTGCAAGTTGACATTTCAGTGGTGATACTGTGACACACCCCTATCCCACTCTTACGTCTACGGGGACCTCTTGTCAAAAACTCAGCCATCAATTTTCTTAGTTCTTCAGTTAGAAAATCTCTAAAAATAGGGACAGAATCTCTCAGACTTCAGTTGCGGTTTGCGACAAAATATCCTTTGCTATCAACTGTTCTACTGTGTCCGGATTAGTGGGACAGATATTGCTAAGAAAGTGCTGATACTCACACATGCAGGCTTCCAGCCCTCGTTCAAGTTTAGAAGAGGTCGGGATTGGCATATATGGAGCATGGCATCCTGGAAGCTAGCTTAATGGACACTTCTTGGTTGTGAGAAGGGCTTCTGGTGGTGAACAACCTTTACAACGCAACTTTTACAACGTAGTGCCTTTACAACGCGGTATTTACAAGGCAAACCATTACAACGCATTGCGCTGGGGGGCGCTCTAGGATAGGGAATAGATTTAATTTACTATCCAAAACCTTCCCTACTATCCACGGGGACTGGAGTTGGAATAGTAAATTAAACTATTCACTATCCAGCACCCCAAAGCACTATGCGTTGTAAAGGCATGCGTTGTAAATACCGCGTTGTAAAGGCATGCGTGGTAAAAGCATGCGTTGTAATGTCATACATCCCTTCAGGGAGATAGGGACTATACAAACCCACTGCAGGCACAGGGTCAGTGTCTGGCACCATCTCCCAGTTTTACCGCTCCTTTGTTGAAGTGCAGTTTGTCCTTTGGCATTCCGTACCCTCACATTTGGTTTTTTGCTCCTTTCGGTTCCTTGCGCGTCTACACCCTTTGCCCTTCTTCCCTGTGATACCTTTTACTTATGCTCCAAATCCTTCCCTTATGTGCCACATTCTTCTTATGTTCGCTGCTCTGGGACAGGTCATAAAGCTCACCATATTGGTAATCTCTCCACTGGTGTGTTACATCTTTCAGCAACTACATTGCATAAACTTCTTGCTACTCCAACGAGCCGCCTTCCTCCATCTCAGCTGTCCCAAAGCTGCTCTTCGCTTCTAGCCTTGATTCTGGTAGGACTGTGGCTAGTTACAGTCATTCCTCGCTGAGAGGTATGTCTTATGATACCATTGGTATTGCATATGATACAGATTTGACTTCCCAAAGGGTTTCCGCACTCGTGGCAGAGATCCAGCAGTCGTGGGGGAGTCTCCACACTCGGGCAGAGGCCCAGCAGTCGTGGGGTAGTCTCCACATTCGTAGCAGAGGCCCAGAAGTTGTGGGGTAGTCTCCGCACTCATGGAAGAGGCCCAGCAGTCGTGGCCGAGTCTCTACACTCGGGGTGATACCTCCGCAATGAGAATTTGCCTTGCGGAGATATCAGCCCAAGTGCTGAGACTCCCCCACAACTGTGGGGCCTTCGCTACGGGTGCAGAGGCTCTGTGAATCAGGCCCTGTATGTTTTGTGTTGCATATGTTTCACAGTGTATTTTGTGTTTCCTTTATTTTAGATATCAGAGCAGTGGTTCTGAGAAGATCTCGGTTGCTGCGGGAGCCTCTATAACCCAGTGTCTTCAGTATCATTCCCATTCCCATTGTTTTCCCCAGGTTATTAACCTAAATATTATTATTGATCACCGAGGTTGAAGTTTGGGATTGTCTGGTATACTCTTCTTGGGGATTACATTTTACCAGAGGTGGCTGGCATCTGCTGAGGGAAGGGGGGCAGGCAAACAAAATTTAAAAAAAAGAAAATCGAAAAATACTAACCGGATCGTGCCCGACAACGTCCTCCTCACTCCAACCTCTTCCGCTGGGACTGCAGTGCAGGCCCCAGCAAACTGCTTCGACCAATCCTGGCCTGCGCACATGCTGTTAACCAGCATGTGAACAGTGCCCTGATTGGGGGGAGCGGACTCTTCTGGTGCTCCCGAGGGTACTGGATGCCTGCACTTGCTCTCAACCTAGCTGTCCTAAGACAGCTGGGTTGAGAGGTTTTAAGTGCGCATGTGTAGCTGGCCGTCTCAAGACAGCTGGCCAAAGAGACATGCACACTTTAAATAAGTGCAAGGCAGTCCTCTGCCCACCACTCCTACCTGCTGCTTCTCAGCAGACCCTGACCCATCCTGACGCTCGGTTCAGGATGGGACGATGAAAAATAAAATGGTAATACATTACCATTTATTTTTCATCTCTGGGGCTTTTTGGGGGCACTTAAGTGGGGCTCTGCTCTTCTGCTCCCATGGAGGAGCCGCCCTTGTATTATACCCTTAAATCCTGACATGCTGTACGAAACTTGTTCTCAATTCTTTCTTAGTTATTTTAGATCGTCTCTAAGCTGCTTCATTATTTCTTACATATGGTTCACACTTGGAACCTCACCCATTAGAACATGGAAACAATTGACACTAGGGGTAATGTTAGGCCTCTGAAAACTGTAATCTATCTAGACTCATGTACAGTCCCAACAACTTTCAAACTAGCCGTTGCCTCTTCTCTACTATCGATGCCATTGCTCGGCGTAAACAAAAATCCCCACAGCAACTAGGCTATTTCTATTCCTGTTTGCAACAAAATCCTATAAGCAGCAGTAGCTGTTCTAGATGTGAGTTAATTGAAAATAATCATTTTTATGATACATCTGAGGTGGGGTTTTGGCAGAATTCCTGCACCCATTTTGTTTTAGTACCATTTCTCAATCTTTCATGGGTTGGCTGATCCTTGCATTGTCAATGGCCAGTGTTTTTGAACAACTCAATAGCAATCTCCATTGTGCACCATGCCATTCCACAAAAACAGCTTAGGATGTTTGAGCTTAGGGGACAGCTCTAAAATGGAGGTAGTTCTTAGCTACCGAATACAAGCGCTCGCTCCTTCTTCCAGTCTTGAGGAGCCTGGTCAGCTCACCTGAGGTGTTCCTCAGGGATCCTCTCTTTCATCTAGCTTGTTTAACATCTCTGTTGACCTCTAGCCTGCTTCACCAACTCCAAAGACTGACACTTTTAAGGCTATCTCGCGATTCTTTGTTGTCTGAATGGAGACGTGTTTTAGAATAAGTGCTTTATTGCATTGTCCCAGTCTGCAGAACTGAACAACCTTCATTGGATGCATCTGTGAAAAACTGGGTCAGTTTGCCCAATTATGCAAATAAAGCACTGTCCCAATGTTGGCACAAACTCTCGCTTGTGCTGAGACAGCACAGCTTTGAAAACCGGACCCGCGGCTTCAAACCATGGCCTGCCTTAAATACAGAGGGGCCTGTAGCTCTTAAAAGAGGTTATTTTTATACCATCACAGGTGGGTGCAGTAAGTAACTGCTACCATCTGCTACAGCAGGGGTGTAGCAAGGGGGTGGTCTGCCGCGGGCGGTATGAGTTTTAGGGACAGCTGCCTCCCCCCGCTCTTACCTGTGACATCGCCAGCACGCCCTGCTCTTACACACGGCTGCGGGCTGCCACCGCAGGTATCGCTGCCACCCACCCGATCTTACATTTGGCTGCAGGGCGGCCGCTGCAGGGACCGCCACAGGCGGCAACTTGTCTAGCTACGCCACTGCGCTGCAGTTCACCAGGGGAGGTCTCTGTGACCCTATGCCATCCCCCAAACACTTTCTTGGGGGCGCAATGACTGTGCGCCACCTCATATGTGGAGTACCACCGGTGCACATCATGCCTGCTTACTTGCTCTTTTATCCATAACTGTAATAAGGCACAGGCAAAAGAGCAAAGGATTAACTGATTTGCATGGGGTCATGCCCTCATTCAAATGAGGTGATGCGCCATTGGGATTATGCCAGTATACATTTTACAACGGTGCTAACTATAATTTTTTAAAAAGGGGTCAAATAAGCATTGGCGGCCCCTTGTATTATTGGATAGCGCCAGTAAGGTACAAGAAGAAGGCACACATGCCAATGGTGGCTCTGCTGCACTTTGTGTAATACAGCCCCCTGGTTAAAATGCTTGTCATTTTCTGGAGCACATACTACCAGTCTGGGATTAGATGAATTCCACCTAGTTGAAGCCTATCTCAGACAAGATGGAGATCTTGTTGAATGTGGGATGGGGACATCTATGAAACTAAACCTCCTGGCCACCTGAGTTGAGAGGCTCTTCCATCAGTGCCTTCAGTCAGGAACCTAGGGCCAGATGCATCAAAGGGTTTTGCCCATTCTGTGTCTATGGGAAAATGTGTTCATGCATATGGCCCCTAGTGTCTATGCTGGGTGATCAGATTCCTACAGAGGCTCACAGACCAGCTGCGTGGCACGTCTGCTTCTTTCATCTTACGGTATTGAAAGAAATACCTCTTCTTCTCGCCTCATCAGGAAGGGCATCAAGCATTTCGCCTGTTATAGGAACCAGGTACGACTTTGGCAATGTCTTTACTTGGGCCTTCACAACAACAAAAAACTCTTCTTAGATTGCATCCTTCCACAACATGACAGCCTGACTGATCCAGTCACTCAATTTCTACCATCTTTGTTGGCTTCCACTCTATGTCCATATTGCTATCAAGCGTCTGAGTTTTTAACACCTCTCAGTGCATGGCCAAGATCCTTCCTATTTACCGAAAAAGTCTACTCAGCTCTAATCCTAAAGGGGCTCTTTGCTCTTCACATCAAAATCTTGCACTGTTTCCCTCATTTGACAGAAAGAGGAAAAATGGGAGAGCATTTTCGGTACTGCCGTCCACACTGTTGGATAGTCTCCTTCTGTACCTTCATAGCATTCCAAATCAGCGGTCATTCCATAAAATACGGAAAGACTTTATTTTCTAGAGGTGGGCGGTCCACTGAAGGCTCGGGCCAAATGTCTGACTTTCCTAAGTAAGAGGTTCTCTTGGACACTCAAGCTCAAAACGAGCCAAGCTTTCATGTGGATTCTGCCTGTCACCCACGCTCCACCCTATGTGCCAAATATTAAAGACATCAATCACATAGGGGGGGGGGGGGCAAGGAGCTCGATAAAGGTCCAGTACCCATGCTTTGATTATATATAAATTTTAAAGACATTAACCTTTGATATAAAACAGGAGAGAGAATGAGATAACCATCTAGTGGGTGAATTGCACATTATGAAACCAGAAAACATGGGATCTATCCAGGCTTCCCCACTTGACTAAATTGTGTCATCCTAGGTAAATATTTCATTTCACTGTGCCCCCTTTTTTCATAATTGAATAAAAGAGCATCTTGAAATATGTGATTTCAAGATGTGAGATGTACAAAAACATCTGGTTTTTAATTTATTCAGCTACAAGTTGCTCGATATATGAACTTAATCTAGGCCACATATAAGGTGCACCTGAGAACTGAGTTGCCTCTTAGTTCCTTAATGGGATTGTCATCAGGATGGGATGAATGTTTATAAGTTCATGTTTACAAACTATGGGCCTGATTTAGAGTTTGGCAAATGGATTCCAGTCGCAACCGTGACACGTATCCTGTCTGCCATATTGCAAGTGCAGTATATCCTAAGGCACTTGAAATTTGATGTGCGAGATATCCATCATGTTAGTGACGAAGTGTCCCATCTGTCAACCTCTAATTCAGGCCCCATAAAATTGAATAAATACCTCTCAGTGCAATGACATGTGATGTGGTGAAACGTTCTGCATAAAAAACAATTTATTGAATTTTTAAGAGACTTTATAATATTTTCATATGACTGTTGGACTATATTCATATGAAACATTTTCATGGTTCAGATGCTGCGTGGGATCCTAGAATCAAGCTAGGTCCTTGGCTCAGTTCTTGCTTGGCTGCCCTGTTAATTTGTTGGCTCACCCACCTTTATTCTTTTCTTAATGTCTTATATCTATTGAGGGCATGCTTGGCTTTAGTTTGTGATGGTTCAGTTCCAAGAGCCCTGATGAGGAGATTGAGTGCTCTACAAGGGGGCCACAGTGCAAGCAGTAGCTACTGGGTCCAACTGTGTGGTTTAACGCCTTCTACTCCTACTGTCTCGGAACTCGACCTTCTATGGTCTCTGAGTAACTGGGTCAAGTACTATTCTTTCAACACTTGACTCTCAGTGGTAACGTGGGTTGAGCAGTACGAGGCTTCTCAGGGGAGGGAGGCTAGGGGGATTGGTGCAAGCTGTACACCGGTTCACAACTCAAAAGCGCGTTCAGCCATCCCAATAAATGGATGTAGAGATACTTGTTTTTATGAAAGAAAGTAGTATTTATATGCAAACACAAATCGGAAAATGGCAAACAACAAACAATACCGTGTTTGTAAGGCCATCACTCTAGCATTGTCCTGGTAAGTCTGAGCATGACATCCCAGTCTAAGGACTGTGGTTATCCCCCATTCATGCAAGGCAACATTCAGGCTAGGCCCTGCTAGTAAGTACAAGTCTTAGAAGTTCCACAATGGCTTCTTAAAAGTAAAAGGGGGATATGTACAAGAAAATGTTGGAGAGTGGTGTTACTCATTGACATTTTTTAAACGCAGGGATGCACTATATTTACAAAAATATGGCGCTCCCCTATGTTTCCCCTTGCCTTGGTGCCAAAAACGCAATCTAACGCCCGTGCAGGCACCCTTGCGCCATATTGCAAGGGTGCCTGCGCTGCAGGTGCAATTGTTTTATGTGCACGAAGGGACACTTTCCTGCACATAAACAATCTTTAAAGGTGATTTGCTGTTTCTGCGTACGCTGCAGAATGCAGCACATGTTGAAAGAGCAAAATACGAGGAGAAATTATTAACATCTCCTTGTTTTGCCATCCTAAGACCAGGTTTTACCTGGCCTTAGTTTTTGGTGCTGCCCTATCCTTGTAAATATGGAGCAGCTTCAAAAAGAAATTAGTGCTGCAGGTGGAACGCGGTAAGTCTTCCTGGGCCTGCCGGTACTTCACTGGTAAATCTGGGTTTGGGTGATTGAATTGATGCTCTGCTTCCACTGGCTGCAAGCCACTGAGCTTCACTGTGGCAATGGCCTCTCTCTTCACCAAGGTCTCCACCTGGTATCCCGGGGTTAAACACAGCACACACCCACTGGGTCACAACAGGGCAATGGTCCTGTACTTTTCAGAATGCTGCACCAGGGGAACAGCCCATAATCTTCTCAGTGATTCACACCTGGCATACAGGGGTTGTGAAAGGCTGCACTCAGGCAGATGCCCCGATCAGTACAATGGCCTCAATTTTCACCACAGCTCCCACCCGGCATACACGGGTGGGGAACAGCAGCACTATTACAGACAGCCTGATCGGTGCAATGGTCCTCAATCTTCACTGCGGACCAATATCTCACACTCAGCTATAGGGATCCACTCGACATGATCTCCTCCGGGCCTCACTTCTTCCAGGAACTCTGGTCTCGGCAGACAGGTAGATGCTGTCGCTCAATGCTCCAGAGCGAGTTTTCTTGATTCTCCTATGTAATGTCCCCTCACCCAGCAGGGAGACTACTGACCTGGTCACAACAGGCAGAATTAATGATGAGCTTCTGCATGCTGATGTGCAGCTCTAGTTTGACAATTTTGGTAGGCACAAGCGCCCTAGTTGTATAATCCATTTCCAGACACAGATGTGATTTGCTGTCTTCGTTTTTGACGTTTGTGTTGTGGGGATTGCCCACCTTGAAGTGCCCACTCCTCTGTCTTGTCCATTGCCCAGGAAGCAGTCTTTCATGGCAGGTGCTTCTAAAAACAAGAGGCCTTGGGAGTGATGAGAAGATCACCCTTGGATGTCGGCGTTACTGATATGTGCCTGTTTAAAGGTTACCAAGGCTTCAGCCCTATTGATTATTATTCCCTCATCAGTCCCATCTCCTTCCTGAGACGTGCTGAGGCCTCACTGACAAGTGACCTTCTCAGAAGCAAAGGACCCTTTTGAAGTACACAAGGGAGCCTGCCTCTCCCTTCCTCCAGTGTGTGTGTATCCCACCCACCTCTTAGTAATGCAGACATACCCAAAAATCTGTCAGGGATGGCTCCTCCATTCCCACATTCATGTTCAAAGCCCTGTGCTTCCCATATGGAACCCACAGGCCTCCATGCACTGTACCACATACATGAACATATGCATTACAGCCTGCACATGCAATCACATGTGTGATGCACATCGCTACATCCTACCATGATGTAAGCCAAGTCTGAATTAGCTACACAGCTGCAGAACCTTACATGAGTGAGCCGGTAGTCCTCACTCGAGTGACCCCTGTAAAAAGGCTGATTCACTTCACTGACCACCATCACAAAAACAGTAGGATGCCACCGCCACGCTCGAGCTACTTAACTGTTGATAGGGTCAGTAGCCCTTTACCACTTGCAGGGTAATGCTTTGTGTGCGCCTCCTAGTCTAACAATCGGCAAGACAGGCCTAAATCATGGCAAACTCTCATGATCTGTGTTCACTCATAATATGAAATCGGTACCGTGCATTCAGGTATCGCTGCGGCTGGGGCACTCAGGGCAGGGGTGCACATCCATCAAAATGAAGAAGGCTTTTCCATCCCAGTAATGATGAATATCTCCAACAATTTTTTGGGTGAGGCTTTCGAGAATGCAGTAGCCATAGAGTGTGCTTTGGGTCTGCCCTTTTCTAACAGTGGCTTTTTCGACCAGCCTCTTTCAGCCATTGTCCTGTAATTTTGTCAGTCACGTTGTGGCTCCCCTCAGTGGAGTATTCATCTGTCACCTAGCTACTTGCTGTTAGGTTGTATTCTTCCGCCACCGCTCAAATACTTGAACTGCACGAAGGACTACTTTATAGTTATAGCCCTGTCCCTCTTTTCCTTCCACAATGTCTCGCTCTACTGTGCTGAAACTGCATGCACTAGAACATTAAACCTAGACCTGTTGTCTTTGCCAATGCTTGTTTTCATTGTGAATAATTATGGCACAATCTTTATACAACATTTCTAGCTTATATACCGCCTTACTAGTCCCTTCGGCTTGGATCACTCCTTGTGAGTAAATTAGATTTTTCTTCTAGTCAAATTTCTGTTAATACTTTTGTAGACAACTTTTGACAGGTGCAGTATGAAACACCTTCTCTTTTGTCATTTCATTCCTGCCAAGTCTACAATCAGCTATTTTATAAATGCACAATAGTACTTGCTGACAAGAGAAGTGGATGGCAGCAGTGCCAAGCTTGAATAGTCAAGACCAGTGCTTAATTTGAGCCGGTTGTTTCCGGTGCTCTGCACAGACACTTAATTGCCAACACTGGCCCTTATTACAGTCTGCCACATGATGGTGCTGTTTGTCTAATACAGAGACAAGAAAAACAATGGTTGTTTATTAATTCAATATACCTTAAATATGGCTAACCATTCTTATAGCTTTGGGGGGCTAGAATAGTCTGATTTGTCACACTTGGAGTGTGATGCTTAATAGTTGTGTCGGTACTGGCATTGGCAGCGCTGGCACAGGCAATGGGCTGGTGCAAGCTGCAATCGCCTCCTGAGGGCCCTGGTACCTATTTTTTCACAAATTCAGCACTGACTAGGGTTCTTGTGCGGCCACAAACCTTTTTATGCAATGTGTTTCAACGTTCTTTTGTGCCGAGTTCTTTTTTTCTCAAAAAGAGGACACCATGCGCTGCTAATGAATATCAAATTGAAAGTTATGCTATGGAATAGCTAATTATCGCACTGCACGTGCTGTACTACTGACAGGTGCGACGCTGTTGAGGGCGCGGGGGAGGGGCGGCGGCTTCGTGCTTCAACTAGGCCCCAAAACTAGGGCGAGGACACCACGAACCAACAGCGCCTGGGGAGGGGGCTTGGACGCACACCGAGTCGTGAGAGGTGGCAGGGAGATAAGAGGGGGGCTGGGGGGTGGGTGGGGGGTGGGGGAGGGGAAGAGCCGGGTAGCTGCACCCGAAGAAGCGAGAGCAGCAGGGGCTCTGACCTGACCGCAGGTGCGCACAGAACACGTGACAACCCTAACTTCAATTATTTGTCAAGAGCTCAGTGTTTAGCCACGCAGTTGGTAGTGCTGCACTGCACTTTATTTTCGCCCTTTCATTCGCCTTTTCACCAATTAAAATTATATGTTGTAAAAAAATCTTCAATAAAAATATACTTTAAAAAACAAAAATTGTGTTCAATCATTTTTTTTAAAAACGTGCCCTCGAAGCGATTAATTCACACATCCATTCTGTCATATTTTCATTCACTCGTTGCTTTATTTGCTCGTTCATTCATTGAGTCGGATACACTCCCCCTCTCTGCAGCGCCCCTCGCGCCACGCGCTTCCCGGCCCTGGGCTCCGAGCTGACAGGCCCTGCGGGTTGCCACCCACCCTTATCTGCTGGCTGCAGACGGCACCTGCGGGCTCCCTCGTGCTGCGCGGGTGAGTGCAGTGGCGCGCGCCTGCCTCACAGCAGGGCACGTCGGCGTGAGGAGACTGCAGAGAGTCACAGAGCCGGAGGGGCCCAGGCTGAGGTATTTGGTGGGCCCCTCCACTGCAACAGTGCTGCAGGTCATGGCTGAGGTACATTGGCAGATGTGCCAGGATCACCAGAGCTCTGCGTGGTTCCTAATACTGGAAGGCGGGGGGGGGGGGGGGGGGGGGGGCTCTATGCCGTAGGTCACAACTGATGTGCACTGCAGTGGTAGGAGTTCTATAAGCATGAATTGAGGTGCATCAACAGAGCAGTGTGATGGATGCAAGACCCTGGGGAGGTTTTAGGCCCTCCCCATTCTCAGGCCTAGCAGAAGAGGCTCTAGGTGCTGTCTTTACTGGAAGCTTCTGTGCAGGCCAGCACCCCGCGACCCCCCACCTGCTTCCTGTGGTTAGCACTCATGTGACCCAGGCTGGTTCGGTTGGAGGGAAACCAGTGGGTGGGGAAGTGGTGGTGTCACTGCTGGGGGCGGGGTGCCATCGCTGCCCTTATATTGGGAGGCCTCGGCTCTTCTCTTCCTCTTCTTCGCTGACTCCGCACTCCACCAGAGTGAACACCCCTGTCCCGGCCAGTACCAACCCCCCAGAGCGGCTGATGCAACAGAGCCACAGCCCAGACCCAACCACCCCACCCAAGGCCAGGACCCTAATCTGTCGGCCACCAGGAGACAGCTGTCCAGGGTGGAGACCAAAGGCCCACCCAACATCTGGACTGCCCCGGGACTCCTTGAAGCCAAGCCAGGCCATGTCTGGAGCGATGGAAGCCACCCACCGTCGAGGTCAGTCCAAGATTCACCGTCCTGAAAAGGTAGCACTCGGGACCTGGTAAGGTTTCATGCCCATGTGACGCACCTGTGACTCCCTTCTGGAACATTCCACATAGGAGAATAACGGAAAGTTCCAGAAGTGAGGAACTCGTTTCTAGAATGTTCTGGTTGTATACCTCAGTCTGTTGAGGGCCTACTGTGGGAGGCGTTGTGTAACTTGTGTGGCCTGCATGATCTGAATTCGAATGCAAGTGGAAGCCATTTGCGAGTTTCTCATTTCTACCAATGTGAGGTCTTAAAACGACCAAGTAATTAAGCCCGTGCCTTATTTCTAAGCAAGCTGCATAGTTCGGCTGTTTTTAGATCCTCAGTTTACTATCTGTAGCTTAACTGGGCGCTCAAGCAGTCTGCACTTACAATATAGCGAAATAAGAGTCGTTTTCCTCAGCCCCTCCCTCTGAGGGTCACTAGGCCTGAATAGGAGTCCTTCAGAGGTCATGTGCCTGCATCACTGCTGTATGTGCCTTACCTCTCTGTTTTATCCCGCTGCATTGAAACACAGACCTTACAGCAGTTGTCATCGGCACTGTTGCCAAGAAGGGACATACCTAAAAGTTGGTTTGGGTTACCTCGTTTAGGAGTGTGGTACAAGTAAGATTCTAGTGATTTAATGGATTTTAAGTACTCCGTCAGAACTTCTTGAACCTTCCTGGTCCTTGTCGCCCCCTCCTGTCACACAACTGACCCTGCTCCAGCACTGCTGGCCTGTTAGACTCGCTGGTCTGGGACGTGACTGAACGCCTTGGTTATCCTGGCCTTAGAGGCACAGGCTTAACATGTAACTCACTCTGTCCCAGCCCTACCAGCCTCTCAGATACACAGCCCTCGCCTGCAACTAACTGCCCCCGGCTTTTCAATGCACTTGCCTGACATGTGACTGAATGTGCCCCCCCTCCAACCCTAACACCTCTGAGTTGCACACACACGCCTGGCAGTTGACCACCTGTTGAATACTAATTAACTCCCCTCTTTAAAGAACTCTACACCCCAGAGCATTAACCGTCCACAGCTCAGCTTTCTCTTCTGTTACTCGCCGGGTTTAAGTTCGCCTTTGGCCATGCACAGCCCATCTCTGCCTTTTGGCTAGGTTCACCCTATAGAAACAACATCTACATATAGACATAGGCACAGCCCTGTCGGCCTTTTCGAGGCACTGCATTGCCTTGACTTGTGACCTAATGTGTCTCAGCCTCAGATTTGAGAGGCGCGCGCCTGGCATGTCACTGACTGTGCCTCAGTCATGTCAGCTGTTCACAGGAATTAGACTACACTACAGTGTAAAGTAAAGTCCGCCATTTTAAGGTACTCTTCTGTCACGGCAAACCTCATCAGATGGGGTCTCATTAGACGGTTCATGGAGTGTGTCCCCCGTGACCGCCCCAGAGAGTGGCCAGCGGCAGTGGTAACTCCGAAGGGATGAAGGGTGGTATATCACCACGCAGTAAGAGATGTGCCCTTAAGATGCGCTGATAAATTACCGAGGGAATCTTTAACTGCGCACTCGTTCTCAGATCTCCAGGGTTATTCCTACTTTTTCTCCGGTCATGCCTTCGTTAAATAGGATGTACTTTAAATATGGTGTTAGTAAAAAGTGCTCTGAATTTGTCAATTCAAAAAGTGGACATAAACTACATGTCCGACTCACGCCCATACCAGGAGATGGGCAGATTTGTTTCTCTGGAAAGCGGAATTCGGTGCAATTGAAATTGATGCAGTACTGAGGCTTTCAGCATTGGTTCTCCTTGCGTCATCGCGAACAGTGCCAGAAAATGCTTACATTTGTAGCTGATTTTTCCCCCCCTCATAGGCTTGGAGTGTGCCATAAGCAGTTTGAAAAATTCTTATCACTCCAGAGACGCGGGCATTCATTTGGACTATGGCTTCGGGGCACATTTCACTCACACAAGAGCCACCCTCTTTTCTGACCCTGACGACCCAATTCACAAAGACATTTGTTTGTGTGATTTGAGTGTAGATAAGCCAATATCCCTTGCCACGGGTGCAAAGGCAGCTTTGGAATTCTATAAAGTTCTTTTTGCTCTTGTGATAGGATCTACTCACACAGATAAGTAAACCACTGTTTTCGGCCGCTAAGCGGCGATAATTCTATCGCTCTATTAGCAAGCTGCCGCTAACTGATGTTCTTAGCCATGTTATCCAATGGGAGGTGGATAACATGGCTAAGAGCATTTAGTCGCTAATATGCCTCTGTGTGTTTTAGGGCTGGAATACCCTTTGCCTTTGTTCACACCACACATTTACACATTATCGGGTATTCAGTTTTTTTCTCATGCACTTTACGGTCCTGGAAATGGTCAAAGATTTACTCTTGACAATGGCAGGAGTACATTCCTTTCCGAGGATGTTCCATGGAATTCCCCCCAAAAGTGATCTACTTTTAAAGATATTCCATGGAACACATATGTTGCAGGTCTCTAGGCGTTCTTTTGTGGATTCCTGAAACGTGTAAATTTATACCCATGCAATTTTTTAGAACTGTGGGTGCCTATTTACGACTTTCTATGAGAATCTGTTGATTTAATTTCCTCATGGACAATGTAAGGGCAGTACCAGAGATAGGCACAGGGTTATATCACAGTAAGGACTACTGTTCCCTTCGGCCTAATCTTTCAATCCTGATAGAATCAGCAGCACCTTTCAAAGCCAGAAGCATTTTCACACCTCTGCGCACTAGGCTGCCAGTGTGCCCCTTGGACAGTACTTAATTTGTAAAAACAACTAAAAAAAAGTAGGTGGAGAGGTCCAACATGTTTCTTAGCAGTCCGCTGCTGAATGCTACAGTTACTAAATACTGTCTTTTCTTTCACCCATGCCGCTTTCTTCCACCACCCCAAACTCACTTTTAAAGCCTGTCTTTCAATTTTTTTTATCACCGCTTTCTCGATTTGTTGCTTTATTCCTACCTTTCCTGTCTTTCTTTCTCTTCCTCTTTTATTGCATTTCAGCATTTCTCTCTTGCTCTGAGTCAGTCTGCCGAAAAAAAACATAAGTCCCAGGCTCCCAAAATGGCTGCCAGTGCCAACCACCTGAAACCAGCGACACAAATTAAGCACTGTGTGGGTACTCTGATACTTTCTCCAGTGCCGGCTAAACTTTACAAATGGCAGGCTCACCAGTTTTTCAAATCCTCTTTGTGTAGTGATTCCTCTCGGGCAACCGACCATATAAGACACATTCTACTGCATGCACCCCATTCCTTTAACCACAGAGACCCAGCTGGGGAAAATGTATGCATAACTGAAGCATGTGGATCATAAACAAAAATTAACCAATTTTTCCTCTAGACTAGAAACTGCCTGTAACTCATCGGCACATCTGCTCTTACAATGTTGCAGGAGATTGGACTGCCTCCAGCATTTACAATTAACACCAGAAATTAACTCTGCGCACCACTGGATGGCATCCTAGCCTACCCATCCGCAAAGCCACTCCTTGTCAAGTGTAGAAAGCACTATTTAAATCTAAAATACAGTTCATTATTTTCTGAGCAAGGTTCTTGTAAGGTTCGAAAGGATCGAAAACAAGCATTGATAGATGAATTGCATTCCTCAACACAAACAACATGCATGCGCCCTCGTTTTTGCTTTATGGACCAACATGGAGTTTGAAGCTTTCTTTCTACACACATGGGTGATCGTTTTGAAAAACAAGCCCAACTCTTTCAAGAACAAAAGTTGTTCTAGAATTTTGTTTTTAAATTAACACACTATATATTTTTCCTACTTTTTTAAAAAGTGGGACGAATTAAAAAGTTGATGTTGTTAGTTAATATGTTACAATTTATACATGTTTTTTAGTGCTCGAAAAATGTGGGACTGTTAGGCGGTCAAAATGTAATATGAGTCATTTTCTCAGGTCTTGTGTTTCCCGCTCGCTGGCTATTACTGAAACTCCAACTCTTCCGAAAACTAGAGATTGCAGAAGTGCAACTTCGTAACCAAAACAGGATATATAGTCGCTCGAAAATATATTTTTAGTTTAATGGTATACATATATACAGAATACGTGGACTGGTCTAATGGCGCTGGCCCTAATTCCCAACAGTTTTAGTTTGCCTAAGTAACACTTTAGTCAAAATGCTATATTGTTGTACTAAACAAAACCAGTGAACAGAAATCCCAGAACTGTAGAGAAAGGGCGCCTAGAAGAAGAAAGTGCTAGTTTACCATATTTCTGGTTGACAGCACTATAAAAATGCTGGTACTATAACACATTTCAGACCACCTATGTGTCATACATTTAGGCCTTCAGAGGTACCACAGAGCCACGGAATATCAGTAAGTGTGGTGGATTTTAGGTGGGTGGCAGAGACTCTGATTAAGGTGGGAAAATGGGTGTTCAGATGGAGGCACAGGAGGTGGTCATTGGGAAATCTGAGTTTTCACCCACAAAATCTTACATCAGTGAATATTAACAATGTGTTTGTGCTTTACACTCAGTTTGTGCAACTACACTTAGAGTCCAAATTGAAACACTTTCTTTCACACCTAGGTACCCCTTAGGCCAAGAAAATCTACCACCTGTGGGAATAAATATCTAACCTTGAATCACACAATCAAGACTTGTTGACACCCACTAGTGGTACTTACTACTAAGCAAAAATGCATACTGTCGTAAGTAGATGCGTAAGAGCAGACGCACTGTTTATACAAAAGGACAAGAAGACGGCCATTAAGAAACTGCAACACTCACATAGTCTCAAACGTCTGGGTATTCACACGCCTTGCCAATGGATGTTTCCACTCAGTTTGCACACATATCCTAGTGCTAAAAAAGATGGAGTAAGTGTGCAAATAAGGTGTGAAAATACCTAAAAATTCTCTGTTTTAAAAATGAGTTAAAGTTTGGGGATCTCGAACTGGAAAAGTGTTTCCAAAGAGTAGGATTTAGGGTAGGAGGAATGAGCATGGGACTCTACAATTTGTGAAGATTTTCATGCATATCCCTCAAGATTTTAGTGAATCCCTTAACATTAGAAATCTGCACGTGGGCAAACGTGGTGTTAAAAACACCCTTATATTTATAAGAGATTTGGAGGGGGGAGGGTTGATTATTACACATTAAAAAAAATCCTAGATGGAATAAATGACAAAAAACTTACATTTGCAGTCACATGTGACAACCACACTTGATCTGGTGGATTGCTTTTCTGGTGGCAATCTTTAGGAGTAAGGACAGGGTATTAGGAGGAAGAATGGAAATCTGGGCATGAAAATCACAAATTTGCATGCATACCTAAAATTCAGAAATAATCATTTATCAGGGTTCTTAGGGAATGTGCCCTAAGTTTCTCACCTTGGGTCCTATGGTCTTGCAGATGTGCCTTGTCCTAGCACACCCCTTTGATCCTTGATGCAATACTGCTGCAAGCTGGTCGTTAGTGCACACTTCCCACAGCGGACAGGTATTATTTAAATAAATGTGCTATTCCCTTTATTTGAAAATGGTGTGTCAGAGAGAGGGAAGAGATAATACTTGTGGCTAGGAACCTCAGAATTGTTCTAATCCCAGCTTCAACACTTGACTAAAAAAATCATGGTGATTCTGGACGAATCATTACTTATCTACCTTAGTATTAAAAATCTGTAATAAGATAAACTTAGTAAACAGTCACAGTTTGCTGTACATTACTATCCAATATCCATACCCCTATTGCAGCCTGGTTTATGGTATCAGCTGTCAATGAATCCCTGGACACTACATTGCTTTTTGTACAGATCTTTGTGTTTGAGACACTCCTACTAACATCAAAATGTTCTACATAAAATTTTCCACAGCTCCATATAGACAGGGCATCTGGAATAATGTGGGAGGATCAAATTATGTGGTAGGGTTGACTAAATTATGTGACAAGAAAAGGAAAATTATGTGGCATAATGGGGCAATTTTGTGATAGTAGTACTTCATTATTCTGTCATTTTTACTCATGGTTACAATGCCCGGGCAATGATTGCACCTCATTGGCATTAGTTACAACCACATACAGCAATAAGCAACTCAAGGATGACCAGTCAACTTATCTGAAGAGCCTTCCACAGCACAGGAACACGTCATGTTTTTAATAACTCTTTAAAGAAAAAAAAATGGAGACACAGGAGGCCACACCCATACAAAATAAAGAAAATATGACCGGCCACAGAAGCCGGAATCATGCCCAGGTTAAGGTCGCTCTACCAGCAAAATGAAGCTGATCACCAAATCATGAAATATTGCCGAAAAACCAACAAAAGACACACAGGGATTGCAGGAGAAAGGCAAGGAGGGGTGGTTCTAGTGGACCATCACCACTCTCAGTTTCCACCAGCAAGAAGGTCTCCACTTCTACTCCAACCAGAGGGTAAACTGATGGTAGCGAAGTAACTGTATTCATAGGGCCTTGGGTGAAGCTAGAGACCGCGGTTTGTATATGTGTAAGGCAGGCTGGTTGGGTCCTAGTGTACCCCCAAACTCACATTCAATGTTATATTATCAGAGGTTTACATGATGTTGTTTCTATTAAAGTTAACACAGAAACAACCACTCCCGACTGCATTGGCTAAAAACACCTCTCGTTTCGAAGAACATAATAATAAGTTATCTCCTTCTCATGATGATGTCATGTTTTTCTGTCTTTTTGATACTAACATTTTGCCTTTTTTCACTTTGGTTCACCAACATTTTGATAGTATGTTACTTAATTCATGCCTGCATGGTTGTTTTTAATATATAACAAAAATTGGATGTTCTGCTAATTGAATTTTCTTTTCTTGATTCATCAGGTACGGGAAAATGAATGCCCAAGATTCTCCATTTTGATTACTTGGATTTCAGCACCAAGATGGGGCCCATGGGACGGTGGCCAGGAGGACTCATCAGACTAGAGGACCCCTCTGTATCAGGAACACGAGTACTTAGCTAGGCTGTGCACATACCATGCACTAAACACACCTTAACTCATCACCGCTGGCTTCTCAAATTTATTTACTAATCTCATTCTAGTGCAGTGCACTTGCAAAGGATTTCCATTGTAGCACAGCAGTGCAGTATATATAGTTTCACACCTATGTTATTCGGCACTGCGCATCTAATGTGCAGTGGACTTAATGCTTGATTTAGTCG
The DNA here is from genome assembly GCF_964261635.1 of Lissotriton helveticus. Lineage (NCBI taxonomy): Eukaryota > Metazoa > Chordata > Amphibia > Caudata > Salamandridae > Lissotriton > Lissotriton helveticus. The sequence goes on along the minus strand of NC_136068.1, from coordinate 633,764,665 downwards.
TCGGCAGGGGTCTGCCGCCCGTCAGGGGGGTGGAGGTCCTCCCTTCACCACCCTGGTTGGACTGAGGGTTGGATTGGGATTAAAAACCGTCCCGGGCATGCTAAAAAAAAGTGGCCCACATTTGCATATTGCCTTTCCGCAAAACACGGTTTGGTGAAATATGATTTTTTTAAAAGAAGGGTGGGGGGTAAAAAAAATGCACAGATTCGTTTGTACTGGTGAAACACACCTGAAAACAAGTGGGGCCACTTTAGCTCAGGCCCCCTGCCCCTGCTCATTATGCATATATTAATGGGCTGGCCCAGCAAGAGAAAGGGAGTGACACCTCTGCCCATTGATAACAGGGAGGTAATGGACGCCCAACTACCTCCAGAAAGGCCACTCAGGCACCCACGGGTGGCATCCAAACAATGCAGAAACTGCCCAAATCGAACCCCACGGCTGCTCAATAAAGCACCCCTCAGCTGGAATCCGGATACAGTCCCCTCGGGCATTACCTGAGTGCCCGCGTTACCAATCCGACCCTGGTTGGACTACCTCCCACCATATTTTGAGATCTCTGCGGGCTCTGTAGTGATCTCTGGGACCGGTCTCTGAAGACGCTGAAAGTTTGATAAACGGCCGCCGTGTTTCACGTGGCTTCTCACCAAGCATTTTTGTCTTGCAAAAACGAATTTCTAAACTGGGAGTTTGTTTTTTGAGAAACCAAAAAATAAACGACACTGACAACCTGGGAGTTTCCTTCCAGTGTGTAGGGGCAAATTTTCAATGTTTACTGTTCAGGACTGCCAGGGATCCCCTGGTTATCCCAAACAGAAAAAAGTACTTCAGACTAATCACTCTAAGTAAGGCAGGCGGACTGATGTATCTACACTGAGGGCCACAACTCTGTCGAGCGGGGTTGGCTCCTCCGTTTGCGCAGAGGATCATTGCCCCTCTAGAATCATGCCCGTGCACCTGACTTTAAATAGGGTGGGTGGACCATCAGTTTGGCAGACAGGGTACTGCGGCACGGTGGTGGCTGGATCACGCCCTTAGTTTGTAACACCAGTACTTTATTGCAGAATGTATATAGGGTGCCATTCAATTCTAAACAGCATATTAACCTACGCTGTTCCCTCCAGTGTAGCTCAATAGATCACAGGGCCGTTGCGGTCGGACCTACAGTTTTTCTCAATAATGCATACATCGATAACTTCAATGTATTTTAGTGTATCACTACATATGTGCAGTGAAGTGCAATTACTGAATAAATACAGTGTAGTATAGTGATACATAATGCAGCCACAGTGAGTGGCTAAAGCATAGCTAATAAAAGAACATACACCATAAGAAAACATCACAATATAAGATATCATATAACACACTGTTGTGTCACATACACAACAGTGCACTACATATATAACAAGCAAAACACACCACACAGACACACATATACTACAGCTCACTACATAATACTAAACAACATTCTTTGTATTGTCAGCATACAGTATAGTTCGGTTTTATGCAGAACAGATAAAGGGCAGCTCAGTGTTTTTCAGTGTCCACGTTGTTACTACTGCATGTCTCTTGTGTAACTAAATCTGTGGTGCCTGAACTTTATTTACAGGGTAACTCCAGCGCAGTTCAGCACTGCACAGTGGATCTGAAGTGTGCATTGTTTGAGCACCATCCAGTGTATCAGCAGTAAGTAGTGTACCGCTTGTATGATTGGGTAGTTTAGCCTCAGTGTATGTATTGCACAGTTTAAACTCAAAAGTATTTCGTTTTCCAGCAGTGTCATTCCGTGTTAACCTGTTTTATTTGCAGTGCAGCCTTGGAGCGGCAAAATGTCACTATTGTTACATTTTTGTTTTAACAATAACATGATCCAAGAGTAACAATGCACAACGATCTTGGTGTAACCCATGTGTAATTCTAACGTGATGCCCCTAATTCTAGACTTTTGTGTGTATCCATAGTTCCCTATTAACATAACCTTAGTATGGTCACGATGACATTATAAAGCAAACTGTAAATATGTTGTGATTCCAGAGTAACCTGCATATACCATGTGTATTTCCTGTTTAACCCCAATTACATGTAACCTTACCCATGTGCAACTCCTGTTTAACCCCAATTACATTGCAACCTGCATGTTACCCATGTGCAACTCCTGTTTAACCCCAATTACACTGCAACCTGCATGTTACCCATGTGCAAGTCCTGTTTAACCCCAATTACATTGCAACCTGAGTGTTACTTACCCATGTGCAATTCCTGTATAACCCCAGGTTCATTAGTAGTGTGGCTCACTGGTTAGAGGCGGCAGGCCTGAGAGCAGAAGTCAGCCTGGGACCAGGGTTCAATTCCCGACGCGGCAGGGTCGTGGACCTTGGTCAGCGGACTCGATAATTCTCGCTTCGGTGCTTACTCTAATCAGGGGTTCCACTCGGCAACTCTGGGCATTAGCTTGCCTAATCTCCACAACGGCCCCACCAATTCCGGGGATGCCTGGCTCCACCTTGGGGACTCCCAGCAAGGGACCATCCCACAGGGAAAGCCAGGACGGGTTCCCCAGAGTTATACAGCGCCGGGACGCCCCGTTGCTGGGGCAGCTGTGCGCTTTACAAGTATACTACATTTAGAAGCGGGATCACAGTCATGGCTAAAAAAAAAATAACATTGTAAACTACATGTTACCCATGTGTAACTTCTGTTTAATCCCGGTTTAATTGTCATCTGCATTTTACCATTTTGTAATCCCTGCAGAATCCTTTTTTCCTTGTAACCAGCAGTTACTCATGTGTAATTCCAGTATAATCCCGGTTTCATTATAACATACGTTACCCATGTGCAATTCTTTTATAACTCTGGTTTTATTTTAACCTGCATGTTACCCTCGTGTAATTCCAGTGTGCCATTTTATAAACCCCTGTGCAGACACTGTATATACAACTCATGCCTAGCACCCATATCTCCTCCTACAAATTTGTATAAAACGTATTTGTAATCCTGGAGTAATCCCAGTGAAACATCAGTGCAATCAATGCTAGCAGAAACTGCACTAGAGCGCAGTTTCAGGGTAATATGTTTGTCTCAGTAGCCTCATTCAAGCTAAATCCGTGTTTAAATACTGTTGAATTACTGTGTAACTTATTTGTAACACAAATATAATTCCAGTGCGACCTTTGCGAAATGCTGCTACTATTCAGCAGAGACCTCTGCATCATACCCTGGGCAAGTCCAGTGTTTCGTTTTTAATCCTAATGTTTTTCAAAGTAACATCTGAGCAGTAACAGTGTAATTTCAGTGTAACCCTTGTATAATTCAATGTGAATTGTGCCTGTCCATTGTAACCCCAGTTCTCTTGCAGTTTGCCTTGGGTGTTTTACCCCACACTGTATATGGTATGCGCGCCGCCCTGCTGCGGTGCATGAGCCCGAGCGAGCCAGTGCCAGTTGTTCTACCAAACAGGCACTGACTCTCTTGGAGTTAAATCGTGAATGTCTGGAGGCAGCGGGGTACCAGAGGACGTGGACACCCCAAACTACGGAACCCTTGGACCCTACAGAGACCATCTAGATATACAGTGGAGTCATCCATAAAGTAGAAAGCACTACTAAGCCCATGCATACAGTGTAGTGTTTCCTACTTTATGGATGAGTGTACTGTGGGCTTCTGACTACGCGGATCAACAAGAAATCCCATCCCGGAGCCGCTGTGACACCACGCAGAAACGCATCAGTCCGTCCCATCGCCTGCGTATTGTTACTACTGTATGGTCTGCCCCCTCCAGGGACATGGATGACTTGGTAGCAATTGAGATATTATTAAATCAGCAGTATATTGATAAACATTTCTGTCATTTATTATTGGTGGGTGACCGGGGCTGGAGATGGGCACCCGGGTTTCCACAGACTTAGCGTTCTTCAAGGAGTGAACGTTAAGGATTGTGACAAAGAAGCATTGGGAATTGGCTTTTCTACTCATGATTCTGCTAACAACAATTATCTGGGATTAGCACAAAATTACCGTGCACAAAAATTATATTCTTTATAAAACGAATAAATAAAAAACATTTCTACAATTGCTTATGGTGTTGCTATATCAAGGCCCAACTTAATAAACAATTATCCCAAACAATGTTTACAACGCCACACAAACTTCTGAGGTGCTATCTCCATACTATTAGTGCGCATAACTAGAAAGTAGAGCCTAATTTGTAAAAAATTAAATTAAAATAAGCTCAGGGGTCCAACTTGTAAAGATAGCTATTACTGCCATTGTTGTTATACTGATGGATGTGATCCATAATGTCAATAAGATTTGATAGAAGGCGCTTTCTCAAGGTCCCATGTTCTAAGGCAGAGGTCTCCAACCTTTTCTGTAATAAGAGCTACTTATGTTCAATAGAAAGTATCTCGAGCTAGTGTAAGTGATGTGATAGTCCATCCAAGACAGCCAGCACCGATCACATCGGTGCATTCGGCAGGGTTGGCAGTAGTAAAGCAAAACATCACTATCAATTTGGAATGCATCTACATGGGTAATACATAACAGCCATAGTTCAGCACCAAGTCAATAATATGAGTAATCTCTACAACTAACATTTATTTTGAAAATCGAACCATTTTTCTCCAAACTTTAGCTTATGAGTTCTGAAAATGCACTCATTTCCCTCTCAAGCACATGCTTTAAAATGTTGGCTACAAATAATAATACACCAAGCAAAGGCTTTCATGTTAGGAGGTTGAGATGCACACCGGCGAGCTAATCACAGGCAGCTGGAGGGCTGCCAGTAGCTCAGGAGCTCCTCGTTGGAGATGCCCATTCTGAGGGGTCTAAAGGGCACGTATTGTGGCGTGAGGGCCTTACAAGCTTTTGCACCACAGGTGAGAATGATCTTCCACTTGGGATGCATCTCGTCAACATTGATTTAAGATTTGGCAGAGCCTGGAAAGCTATCTTTTCTTTTTGCTGTCCTCTGCTCTCCTCTAAGAAGTTCAAAGCCTGTCATTTGTTACTTTAGATCTTGGTGCCGTGATGCGCAGCAGAGGTAGTATACTTCTCGAATAAATTAATACATCAATTATATTACTCACAGCCTTACCACCCTTTTCTGAGAGCACTTCTTATGGATCCTACCTGGAGAATATATGCATCAGGACCCATGTCACAAGGACCCACAGCAATTTACTTCACTGTCACTTGTCTTTAAATGTAGTATACGGATGGGCACCTTTTACTATTGCTCCTGGCATGGCCAAGTGCCTCTGCAGTCCCCTTTCCTATGTGCTGATAGTTTGTAGGAATCCTCTGAGGCAGGAATACCCACCCCCTCTTGACTACATGCTGCTTTTTGGCAGTGGGCCTCCGAGTATTGAAACTCCAGACAGGAAACCTTCAGCACTTAATCTGTAAAATCTAAAAGGCGCCTGCCATTGGCACTGCTGAATGTCAGGGTTGCTGAATACCAAGGCTTCTTACTTTGGTTCTAACTCGTGACTGTGTTTTCTACTGCTCTACTCTTCTTGTCTGTTTATCTCACTTTTTTCATCTCTGCTATCTCCCTTTGTCACTGTTTATATTATATCTGCCACATACTTTCCTGCATAATTTACCTTTTATTGACTCTGCATCATTTGGTCTGCCATTGCCGCTTGATTCCAGTTCCCCTATTGATGATTTATAAAAGTCATGCCATGTTGCTCTCTTGAATAACACTTCTACTATCCTAAGCCTGCTTCAAAGCAGTGCCAAGCTCCAGGCAACAGAGGATGGAAGGAGAGAGCATGAGTATAGGGATTTCAGTAGGAGGGATGGGTGAAGGGTACTTAATGTACTGCCGTATTGGTTGCCTACATAGTGGCTATGCTCTAACACTGCTTTATCATTGTGTGTTTAATTTGTGTCTTCTTGTTACACTAATGCAAAGCAGTAGTATAACAAAGATGCCATAAACCTTGGCCAAGCATGGAAAACACCCCCTTTGACTGCTAATAAGGTATAAAATTCAGCAATTAAGGTTCAATGGTCCTCAATTGCACCTGCTGCACCAATGGTAGTCAGGCCCATAATGAAAAGGCAATGGTACAATTTCTTTCCAACAATACAAATCACTTCATCCTGGTATGTACATTAACTCAAGAAAGAGTGTCTAGAATTGTTTACACCAGCCTGCTATTTATATGCCATGGTTACTTTTTTTAATGTAAAAATATTATGGAAAGCAAATGGCTGACAATTTTAGGACACTTTTCATTTTCAAGGCTTGATGGCACCGATGATGAGAACAGGGCAACCCTGGTGAGTACCTGCCAGGTTCCCCGATGGTGGTGCGCCCGTGAGGTGCGCCTTCACACACATTTTTCTCACATAGACACAAATAAGGTGTGTGTTTTTTGTTTGTTTCACAACTGTTGAATTAAGGGACTGTGGTTGATTTTAATAATTGGTATGGTTCTGATACCCCCTACCCCATAGACTCTAAAGAGGGGAGCAAGTTGTAATTTTGGTGCAACCTGTGGTACAGGACCTTAAAATAGTGCCTTTTGGGGACTAGGTCTTTGGCGTATAAATAATGACAATTTTAGGCGACAGTTTGTTTTTTGTGTGCCACGTGCTCCCAATAAAAAATAAAACACATAACTAGCCATAGCAACAACTTGTCACGGTCAGACTCATTGGATTTACCAATGCTTGATAAGAGTGTACCTGTTAAGGCTTTGAGGGGTTGCCTTGCTTGTATACGAGTGCAATGGCAGGTTACATTGAAGGTACATTAACTGCCCCCAACGAGCATAAGCCCCTAGTGGCATAGCAAGAGTGCTCTCGCATCATTAAGGAAAAGTGGGCCTCTCGCACCCCTGAACCTTGATGACGTTGCACCTGTTGCCATAGTGATAACTACACCCCCTAAGGTTCCGCCTAGAGATAACTCCGAAGTCCACCCATTGCTGAAAAAATCACCCGCTTCTGTGGGGGCTGAATAACTTAAGAAACTACAGTGGAGCATCCCTTAAGGGCCCCCAGCGGAAATACAGGATTCAGCTCAGCTAGCGGACGAAATCTATTTAATAAAAAAGCATTGCCACAGCCAATAGGTCTCACTTTGGGAACCTATTGACTTTTTCATTGATTTTGGCTCTATGTAACTGTATACACACTACTGGGCATATTTGCAAGTCTCTATCGCCACCACAATGTAACTTTCAGTGACCGTGTGATGGCCATAGGGGCCTCCCTGTACTTCCAAGGCAACGTTAAGCCACTCAAGGCCCCCTTTCTTGCTGTACGTAGCGTGAAAGGGGAGGGCAATTGGTGTTGCAGTGGGCGTTCTACCACAACACCCATTGATTTTGACGCTGCCTCCTATTTACAAGGATAGTTTAAGTAGGAGGCAGCGCCAAATTAGGACCAAGGAAAACCTGGTCTTAAACAGGCAAAACGAAAAGTGCTTTATATCTCCTCATTTTTGCTGTTTCCATGTGTGCTGCCTTGTGCAGCACACAGAGAAACAACAAATTGCCTATGGGGGACCTTCCTGCACATAATCATTTAAAAAAAAACGAATTTAAAGATTGTTTATGTCCTGGAAGGGGGACCTTCCTGCACATAAACAATCTTCCCCTCATCACTATGGTGCAAGGGTACCTGCTTTGCCGCTAGGCAGATAAAGTTAGCACCAGTGCAGAGGGAAAAACAGGGCTGCACCATATTCTAGTAAATATGGTGCAGCCCTGCATTTCTAAAGTGAGGAAGTGTGCCGTTAGCCTTCTTAGTTTAACAACACACTTCACCACTTTATTGTAAACATGTCCCTACATGTTTTAAGGAAGTAAAGGGTTTGAATTATTTGTTAATATTTGTATTTGTAAACTCTTTGTTTTAGCGCAATTTGTATGGGAATTGACTTTTCTAAGCTTTGGCAAAGCCTAGAAATCTATGCTGAAAAAGGTTGAGCTACTAAGTTTTCCAATGCATATATGACACGTGAACTGAGTTGTCCTGATCGTGGAGGGTGTTCGTAATGGGCCACGACAGCTCTGGAGCTGAGGCTGAAGCCAGTGTGAGTCAGTGGGCTGTAACAATGTTCAAATTACATTCTCATCCAATCCTCCTCCCTCCAGTGCACACATAGTGATATCACATATGTACCATTTGTAATCACCAATTCTAATTACCTGCAATAAAATTAATACTCATTTATATCAAGCTGATAATATGCACTCACAAAGCAAATACTTCTGGCTTGTTTTAGGCACATGGTCGCTTTTGTGTGCTACGGCTGGATGCAGTAGCAAAAACACACATTGAGGCACCCACATGCTGGTCAGACAGCATGCTGTGTAAAGCACAGGATTGTGTTAAACAAACATGCGTTAATCCACACCTTAATTACCTCATCCCACTTAGACCACTGTAGTCCACAATAGGCTGTTGCGTATTCCTATGGGCCTTTTGGCCCATAGGAATGAATGTGAATTACCGATTTGATAAATACCGAATCGGTAAATTCCGATTCGGTAAATTACCGACTCGTATTTACCGATTCGGTCTTTTTTGGGCTACTATACCTCAAAAGCCAAATACCGGTCGGTAACGGCCGAAATTCGGTATTTTCTGCCGTTACCGATCGGTATTTGGCTACCTACATCTGGCCCTAAGTGATTTGCCCTCAATCACAAGATGTTGATCTGATGCCGAGACTCGAACCTGGTCCCCCAGGTCCAAAGTCGGCAGCTCTAGCCATTAGGGTACATTCAGTCCCCACTTTCATGGTTAGTAGTTTGTTCTGTTTTAGGCGGTGCTAACAGGAGAAATGGGCTGGTGCAAGGTGCCACCTGACGAGGGCCACTTTTTTTTTTTTACAAACTAACCACTGGCACATATCGGGGGAGTCATGCACTTCAGTGAAAGAAAGCCGATGGTTTGACCTCCACTGTGACACCCCAGACTGTGATTATAGGTCCTGAAGCTCTTTGTGCCACCACTTCCCTTTACAAATGGCGCATCAGTATTTGTTCCCCAGTGAAGTGATCCAAAGGCCATACAGTTATGGTGAAATTGACCGAAATATCCTCAGCTGCACTGGCAGTCCAGTTCAAAAGCAGAAACACGGCGAAAGACAGCAACCTGGATAGCTGGGGTGGGGGGGGGGGGGGCTGGAGCAAAAGCAGTAAGGACTTGTGGGCAGGATCATAGAGGACAGGTTTGGGGAAAGAAACAGGTGGGCAGGGGTAAGCTACACAGATGGAAGGCGGAACATGTGGGCGTGGGTGGTAAAAGCAACATGGAGGGCACAGAGGAGGAGGCAAAGTTTACGGGGAGATAGAGCAACGTGGAAGGAAAACTTTAGGGGGCGTATTAAAAAAAAAAGTTGGAGTGCAGTGCTGTGCCAAATTTGGCAACGCCGCACATCGACATTGCAAGGATGCGCCGTATTCACAAGAATACAGTGCACCCCTGTGTTTCCCCTAGCTCTGGCGAAAAAAATCTGGCTAGCGCCACCTCAGGCACCCTGTTGCCATGTTGCAAGGGTGCCTGCACTGCAGGGTCAATTGTTTATATGCAGGAAGGGACACCTTCCTGCACATAAAGAATCATTTATGGTGAATTTCTCATTCTATGTGTGTGCAAGACATGCTAAGACCAGGTATTCCTTGGGGTTAGGTTTTGGTGCTGCCTTAGCCTTGTAAATCTGAGGTAGCGTCAAAAAGCAATGGATGTTGCGGTGGAATACCCACTGCAACACCCCTTTGCTGGAGAGGACTGTGGCGCAAAGCGGCATATTAACACCTTGTAAATAAGGTAAATGGCGCTAGGCCACTGTAGAATTTAAAAATAAAATGATGCTCTGGTGCGATAGGGCTTGTACATTTGCCCCTATGGGTGAGAGAACAATGGAAGCACACGGGCAAGAAAGAGAGCACAACACTGAGCACACAGCGGGAAAGAGCAGCACAGTAGGAAGACAGTGGAGCACATCGGTGTAAGAGATGCATGCTAGGGAGACAGGTGGAAAACATATGCATTCTCATGGAGGACTTAAACAAAAAGAACAAGCATTTACAATGCAACGGTTTCGCATTTGGAAAAGTTAAAGCTATTGGCATTGTAAATGACAACATTTTTATTTATGTGTTGGCTTTGAAAACCTAAATAAATGGCATTGTCATTTACAAAGCCAATAGCCTAATCTCTCGCAAATGCGACACCTATTGCATTTGCACCCACACACACACACAAAACTGGATCACAAAAGGGAACAGAGGCACACACAAAACCGGGTCACAAGCAGGCAACAGAGGCACACACAAAACCGGGTCACAAGCAGGCAACAGAGGCACACACAAAACCGGGTCACAAGCAGGCAACAGAGGCACACACCAAACCGGGTAGCAAGCAGGCAACAGAGGCACACACAAAACCGAGGGGGCAGGGAAGCAGCTCTACTTGATAAGAATAAATCAGAGATCTGGCAACGATGGGCGTGATCATGGCGGGAATACCCAATCCACAAACAGGAGAGTAAGAAGCACTGCAACCAAATTTGCAAAGTAAGGAAAACATCAGAACCCATAAAATAAACGACAGGCTGACATTGTTTATGTAACCGCAGTCTAAATGAAGAAGTGTTTAAGTAAAATGTTTAATTAGTTAATACACAGGCCACATTATACATCTCTCATACACACAAGACATATGCCCTCCCAACTATTTTGCCTGTGGCTACCTTTTCAGCCTTGGTGGGATTCAAAAACTGGCCTGTGAGGTCTGGTGTCCCCCCGAAGTACAAGACTTCACTTCAAGCTATGGCTCCGGCTCAAGCTACCATTCTGATGCTCCTTTACATCTGGGCATCCCTCGGACCGGAACCACGCCAGCCGCAACTACAGCTCTGGTGCTTCCTAACCTACACCTGCAGCCGCCAGTGCAACTGGGAGTGGTGGCCTCTGCGAGACTCCCGGTAACTCGCCTCTGCGCACTGGTGCGGCGACTGTGATCTCGGCGCTGCTGTCCGGGATCCGGGCGCAGCGTGTGATCTCGGCGCATTTTTTTGTTTTTTTTGTTCGTGGTTGCAACGCAAACTGCAACACAGGGCTCGGAGAAATTAGGACCGGCCTGGCCTGTAAGGCAACATGCAACCACTGACTGCTTCTACCACACAGTACAAGAAACACAAAAGGCCGCTAAAAGATAAGAAACACGCGTGACCGGCGTTGCCGCTGTTCGGCTAATCCACTAATCCACGGACATAGTAAGGTAGCCGCCAGTGCAACTGCGCCAAACCGGGCGCTTTGACTTACAACTTTCTGTTGCCTGCAACTTAGCGGCGGGTGTTTATTGCCTGTCCTCTTGTGTTAACGCAGGAAAGCGCCTTACCACCAGAAAGCGGGGTGACCCTGCGCTCTAGGTCTAACGTTAATAGACGCATAGCACTTAGATAGCACTTACCCTGGACAAGTGTAGCGACCTCCCAGCATAGTAAGAGCCCCGAATCTACAAGAGATCTGGGCATGATTTGACCTCCTCCATCAAGGCCAGGGGCTGCGGGCAATAAACGAAAGAAGATGCAGAAACGCGCAGAGCAACGAGAAGTCGACGGGCCCCGGCGCCATCTTGGGCGGAATGACAAAAACACGCCTTGCAGAAAAGAAAAAAAACAACCGCCCACCGCCGCAATGACGGCAACAAAGGGGCGGAGAGGGAAAAAATAACCGGGAACGCCCACGAATCGCCTTGCAGAATGACGAACTCCTCTCTCTTCCAATGGCTAGCCTCCATTTATGGAGCTAGCCAATGGAACAGAGAGGCGGAACAAAGCCACACAGTGTAAGACATAAGATTTCGCTCTGCGCGAAAGGCTGCTGCTCAGCTTTTGACAGGTGAAACCTAAAAACGACCCCAACTCCAGGCCCCCGCCCTGAACCCTAAACAATCCCCTACATCCCTAAACTGCCAGCCCCTACCATGTAATCTCTCCCTTCACCCCCTGCACTGAGCTCTAAAACTTAAACCCACGCCCCAAAAACACCCCCAGCCCCGAGCCCTAAAAAGCTGTTCCCTACCTCAGTGAAGTAACCAGACTCAGCCCCCCACCCGCCCTGAGCCAAAACTGTCCCCTGCTCTGAGCCCTAAAAACTATCCCCTACATCTTTAAACTACCTCAACCCTCCCCTGTCTGTAAACTGTCCCTTCTAACCCCTGCCTTGAGCCCTAAAAATTAAACCCACGCTCCCAAAAACGACCCCAACCTCAGCCCCCCTGCCCTGAGCACTAAAAACTATCCCCTGCATCCCTAAACTACCCCAACCTGGTTCCCTGCCCTGTAAACTGTCCCTTTTCCCCTGCCTTCGCCTTAAAAACTGTCGCCACCCTAAAAACTACCTCGACTCCCTCCTCAGTACTAAAACCTACCCCGCACTGAAAAATTACCCCTCTACTCTCCAAGACCAAGCCCCATCCACACTTACCTCCCCATGTCCTTAGCCCTAAAAACTGTCCCCCACCCTAACAAGCATTTGCAATGCAATAGGTCTTGCATTTACGTGAGTTAGAGCTATTGACATTGTACATAATAATGCCTTTTATTTTTATTTTCTAAAACAAAATAAAAAGGCTTTTTCATTTACAATGCCAATAGCTTAAAGTCGCGTAATTCCGAGACCTATCGCAATGCAAATGTTTTTGTTTTTAGCCCCCATACTAACATACCGACATGGAGTAAGGACCTTCAGAGGGTTTGTGCACATGCTGCAGTGCTGTGCGCTTATAGTACAGGTCTCAGGCTCTGCCACGGCTGGCTCAACCTTTCACTTCCACCGTACAAATGATTTGTGTAAACAGCCGCATCTCAGATGCGGCATCTGCTACTACAGCACTTAGAAGCCAGGCCTTGTCAGCAAGCAGTGTATATGCACAATTAAAATTTTTTTTTGCAGTTTTATATAGCGTGAATTCGACCCGAAAGTATTGGAGAGCTTTACACAGTTCTTTAAATGGGATGAAAAAACTGTGGAGGGTCTCTGGGGCGTGGCCAATGTAATTAAGGGCGTGGCTTAAACATAACCACAAAAAATCTGTGCTTATCATAGTGTGAGGCCTGTCGGGCATTTTGCGGTTTCTATCCTTGCATCCAGATATATATACTACAGCAAGTAACATTACACCTACAACAAGCCAGGACTATTGGGTTTGCCAATGGTTGTTAGTTGCACAAGATAAATAAGCAGCAACTATGGCTTCGTTGCATACAGAATATTGAAAATGCTTCCATTTTCAAATGATGAGACTGTGAAAGAACTAAAACGAGTCTCTTAGAAGTTATCTTAAAGGCAGTGAGCAGTGGCAATGCCACAGAGTTAAGATCATGGAGGGTGAGGGCAAAAATTGACAGCCCGATAGGGACCCATCTCGGCACCTATTTTTTAGAACTGCCATGCTGAGCACCGGCAATACTCGCCCCACTTAAAGCCCTGGCTTCACATGAGCACCAGTAACGTTACACAAGGACACGTTCATTTTTGGTAGGCATGGGGAGATTAAGTGATTTGCCCCGAATCAGTGGATGTTGAGCCATTGTCAGACTCGAACCTGCTTCCACCATTGCCAAAGTCAGCAACCCTTTTGTTGCATGCTCCATTAATAATGAAGGAGCTATATTTGCTTCAGTCCGAGTTACTAGCATGAGTGTATCTAAATGCGCGCCAATGTTACAGCGAGTCAGCTTGCTGTAAAGAAACATACACGTGGCGTATTCAAATGCTTTGCCGAGTTCATTTAAAAAACACACACAGCTTGCAAACTGTTGTATCTTTCCTTCTGTGTACTAGACTTCCGTCCTACTAAAACGCGATTAAATCAAATGTGAACCACTGAGCTCTGTTGCTCTTACAATGAATTGTCTTACTCAAAGAAAGTCGCAGAGTTATTTTATTACAATTGCAAGCAACTGCGACCGCGATTTTCCAAGGATCACACAGTTTGGTCAAGCGGGTTATCGGGGATCATAGTTCGCTATTTATTGTAGCCACAACTGACAGTTAGTAAACTAACTATACATCCAGTACCAGTACATAAGGTTTGGAAATAGTCATGTGTTTGTCCGTGTATTAGAGATTCTTCTTACACGCCGATGTGCGTACGTACATACGCTTTTATTTCCTCAGGTGAAGAATTCTGAACTTGCAAACATAGTCAATAGACAGTTTTTCACAGTTCGATAGTAAACGACCTGCCTACATTTAAAACAGGCGCGTAAGTATCATCCGCCTCAAATGCTACTCACTTGAATCAACCCCAGGAGGATGAAAGTCTGAGGCAGTGCGCGCGGCCAGATTACACATAGATTTCCAAGCCGTGTACATTACCCGCCTGATGTGCGATCAGATGGTCAGAAAACCTCTGAGGCTGTAACCGAGCGCTTACATTCTTATTGATCAGCGCAGACCCTTAGCACCAGCCCACGTCAGATTAAAAAATTGTTGCGTCATCTAGAAAACCCTCAGACTATTCACTCCAGAAAATTATTTGGACAACAAGCGGGCACAACCTGGTGGGCAAAGGTCAACCTGCACATTTTCAGATTACAAAAAAACCAAACAATCAAATTCTAATGATGTGCACTCAAACTCAGAAATTGCGTAACTATATGTGGGATTCACAAAGACTGTTCATGCTGTAGAATAACCACAGCAGAAAGCGAAGTTTCTTTTCCTGCGAAGCGTTAAGTGTATTCAAACAACGGAAGATGTTGAGACCACACTATGCAGTCAACACCATTCCCTACCTCCAGTTCCGGAAGGACATGGATTTCCCCATCTACTCCCTTTCAGTATTCCCGACAGCCAACCATTTCCTTCACATCTTTCTACTGATATTTTCACCAACTGATTTAACAACATAGACTTCCTTCGCGCACGTTAGGAACCTAGTAGAGCTTGCAGCTGTGCATTAACGAGATGACATTTACTCGAACAGCGTATCTCTAGCACACTGTAAAGTACACTGTGCTCGCTGTTCCACCCCCCCACCCCCCTTTAACGAAAATAGCGTCTCACATTGCATTACTTTCTCCCTTGAGATACAACCAAATCCTGGTTGTATTAAGTGAGTTATAGAAGTTATTCAAAACACAAAACGTGCCAACGGGATTAAAAATACTTCTTACATTAAGAAACAAGCAACGGAGAGTGAAAGGGGAGGGGGGCGGTAACGGGCACACGGGGAGGGGGGCGGAACGGGCACACGGGGAGGGGGGCGGAACGGACACACGGGGAGGGGGGCGGAACGGACAGCGGGAGGGGGCGGGAACGGGGCACAGGACAGCGAGGGCGGGAACGGGGCACAGGACAGCGAGGGAGGGGAGGGCGGGAACGGGGCACAGGACAGCGAGGGGGGGGAGGGTGGGAACGGGGCACAGGACAGCGAGGGGGGGAGGGCGGGAACGGGGCACAGGACAGCGAGGGGGGGGCGGGAACAGCACACGGTCAGCGGGAGGGGGGGCGGGAAGGCAAGGAAAAGGAAAAACAAGCACTCACCCACCTGGACTTCCTCCAACGTCGGTCGGCCGCAGAATGAGAGCAACATGGCGCCGAAAAAACCAAAAACAACTCCGCCCACCGCTGCATGACTCCACAGAGGGAACGCCCAGGGAAAAAATCGAGGGAACGCCCACGAATCTGGTCCGTGAATGACGGACAGATCTCTGTTCCAATGGCTAGCCTCCATTTATGGAGCTAGCCAATGGAACAGAGGGCGTATTCAAGTGTCCTTACTGTGAAGACTACAGATTTCTCTGGAGGCGGAGCTAAGAGCTCCACGCTCCAGCGAAACCTAAAAAGGAAGCTCCTGAAAAATGACCAGTGGAAGGACACAAGTAATGCGCCAATGTTCCAGGTGAGGGACAAACACAAGAAGGGGAAGGAAAGGCCACACAAGCTAAGAAATAGTAAGCAAATGACAGCGAAAGGAAGCTGAGTAATGTTAAACAATAGGCTGCTTTAAGTCCACTGTAAGCTAGCAATGAAGCTTGAGACTTTCTAGTAGGAGAGACCTAAAAAATGAAGGCAGGAAGCCAGGTCCTTTTATCAGTCCACAACCTGAAACCATCTTAATACAAACCTGCGGTTTGTGAAATGAAGATGCACAAACCTTACCAACTGAAGGTGCTTTCCCCACTTTCTATACATGACAAAGAAAGCACAGCTATTTTTGTGCCCCAACCATATGCAAATTGTCTTATAAGTAATAATGCCCACCTGAACATGCCACGTGATGCAACATGTAGGCGGAAAGACCTCCTTCAGAGCTGATGCCACATCCTGCTTCCATCTCAGAAACACAAGCTGCCGCTAGGATGGCATCCATCACTCTAAAAATAATATATGGTGCCAGGCAAGTAGTTACTCAAACTGCTAACTATTCCAAACTGCGTTGAGTCATCACCACCGGAGCCGTCCTTCGTTATGTTTTACCTAGTCGTCCCCTCCGATATGTAGATATTAACCAGATCATCTTTGCTACTGATGCAGGGGTCCCTTAGGGCCTTGCTTGCCCCCTCATACCCCATCCAAGGCCAAGGTTACTGTCTCTGTTGCCCTTTCTATAGGTCTCCTCTGAGGGGGACACTCTTCATTTAGTACAGATCGAAACAATGTTATTTCAAACTTCCCTTAGACGAAGAGACAAGTTCAATACCAACTGGTCTGGTGACCTTTGTGGTCTCACTCCTTACCTGGCCAGAGGAGACCCAAGCAGGACAGCCTCCACCTTCTGCGAGAGACTCTGTGCCCCTGACATTAACCTCGTCCAAGCAGGGGCTCAGAATGATGCTCACCCACTGCGTCATTTGTAAAAGAATCAGGGCCTCATTTATGAAAAGTTATGCATCGCTGCGTGAAAACACTTTTCATTGCACCCTCCTTGTGACATGCTGGATGCGTTATATTTACAGTATGACGCATCATGTCGCAAGGAGTTACAGATTCGTCTGTAGGCGCAAAAATGACACATTGCTGGAGTGTGTCACGAAAGTGACGCAACTCCATCAATGGGTCATTTCAAATGGTCAAGTCCCATTCCAAATGTGCCTGTGTCAGTCTTACGCCTGCTGTAAGGCAGGCGTAAGATATTGACGCATTTACGTCCTAGAAGTGACGCAGTGAAATCTCATAGATTTCACTACGTCACGTCTACGAGGCTCACTTGTGTCAGAACGTCCATCCTGCATACATTATACCTAGCGCAGGTCTAATATGGCAAAGGGGTTTACGAAGTGACGCATCTACCTAGATGCGTCACTTTGTAAATATGATGCAACATGGCACATTTTTTTACTCTGCTCGTGCGTCACAAAAACTGACGCACCGGTGGCGCAAAAGTGAAGCAAGGGCTTATAAATAAGTCCCTCAGTGCAGGGACCCCTCTGACTTTAGAAAGTCCGTGGCGATGCTCCCGCATGTCTGGGCTGCTGAATATCAAGGCCGTCTAGTTTTTATTTCACCCCACACGTCTTTTATGCACTACTCTACTCTTCCTTCCCCGTTCTGCACTCTCGCAGCTTCCTTTTCGTCCCTGCTTTCTGCCTTTGCCACTGTTTTCTTTCTTTCTTCTTCTCCTTCTTACTTACTTTGCTGCTTTCACCTTTTCGTTCTCTTTCAAAATCTGATAACCAAAAATAAGTTCTGCTTCGAAAAAGAGTGCGTGTGAGCCCACCTGCAACCACCAACTGAAATTAATCGCTACCTCCCAAGCCTTCAGATGCAGGCCCTCGATAAAGGTATTTCGCCTGTCCTTTGTGGGTGTGCACTGTTACACGTCAGTCTCATGAAGAGGGCCCTGAACAGCTGCATTCCTAGGATCAGTGGACACCCCTTCCCTAGGGCAGAGTCTCACAGACATTGCTGTTTTTTTCTCTCCTAATTTGGCGGTCTGCTGAGACTTACATTAGTAGTGTTTGTAATGTCTGTATTTACATCCCCAGGACCAAATCCCTTGCAGTGGCACCTCTTCCCTGCCAATGTTAAAAGCGCTTGATTCTTTTCCCAGAGTTCTGCATTAAGCTCTTTTCATGGCTGCTGAAACACTGTAAACCCAAGTAGTGCTACCAGACTATTGTGAATGCGTTTTAAGCACGAACATCCACAACCGGTATCCTGTTTCCCTTGGAAGCCCCAAATCCAGCAAGCAATGGCAATGTCCATAGGTCTGGCTTAAAAGTGGTACTGTTTGGCAATATTTGAGGGGGTTCTACTTGCAGGCCACAGTGTCTCTCTCCGTCCCTCTGCCTAGAGCTCAGCTACCAGGGCAAGACCAGCATGCGACCAGCAGCCTGGCCAGCTCTGAATGAGAGCTCGACCCTACTGCAGTCTCAGGAGTCAGATTTTAAGTTCAGCTCAGCACTCAGTTGCTTTAATGTAGGTTAGGCCTGGGCTGAGTTCGCAGAGTGTTTGTCCCGTGCTGTAAAATCCGCACGAACAGCACAATGCGCCGTGGAAGAGAGCGCTGCTCCTTTCTGTGCGTGAGTAGATGTTTTACTCGAGTGGCAGCTTCCTCAGCGCGAAGAGACCGTTTCTCAACGTGAGCGGCAGCGGCCATCCGCGTCCGCCCGCTTCGAGAAATCTTTCCAGGAGGTTGTATGGAGTAGGATTTTCCCTCCTCGCGCATGGCAACTAAACGTTGGCGAGCGCCAGCTAGGAAAAAACTCTGCGACCTACATGGAGCACAGAGTGGAAAAAAACTCCGCAAGCATAGCGGAACCTCACACCCATGCCTACTTTAGTGCCATTACCACACAGGGGCTCGAAGCCACAAACCCTTGGTTGAGGTGAGAGTAGGATGTGGAAAAGTAAAGACAGGTGACACATGGAGAGTCCTTCTGAGCTGGGCGCTACAGGTGTAGAGTGATCGGTATTATGTGAGCACCTGCATGAGCCTCGTGCACTGCAGCTCCTGACTGACATTTCTGCATTTTAGCCATTTGTGTCCCCCTTCTGCTGGTCTCTCCTTAGCTCTCACACTCTGCCTATCTATGTGCTTACATTTGTGCTTCTACAGCCTAGTTCTCACATGCATTCAGTTATCTCATCATGTCAGCATTTCATATAGGTACTTCATTAGGATATTTTGCCTTCCCCGACACTTTTTAAGGCGTCCCTGTTTTTCACTAGCTTGTGCTTTTGGGTCCCCTCTCCTATCCTATCTTTTCCCATTTTTCGCGATATTTACCAACAGGTTGTTCTGCCTTTCAGACTGAAAAGGGGGGGCCCTCGGCCCCCCCGCCCGCATGGCGGCGCGGCGACCGCTTCCCCCCTTCCCCCCTTTGTGCCTCTCGGTGGTGGGGGCGGGCCCTTGGGCGTGACCCACCACCGATTGGCCGGCGACCTCCCTGACCCGGATACCAGTGTAGAAGGTCCGGGTCAGGGGGGACGGGCTACTGGAGGGGTGGGGCGGGGGGGCGTTGCCCCCCCGCCTGGCCCCTTGGGAATAAAGAGGCGGGGAGCGCCCAGGAGACCCCCTTGTCCCTGGACGCTCCCTCACAGCACAGTGTGCCCCGCGCTCGGGGCTTCTTGGTTTTCCCACCCACCATCCCTGGAACAAAAGACTTGTGGCTCCACTATGTCTGGTTTGAGCGTAATTTTGCTAGTATACTGTTAACATGTCTTACATGCGTAATTGAACTTGATCGGGTCGGTATATTTTGATGATGTGATTTGGTTTAGGAATTTTTCCCCTTTTAGCGAACTGTGTGTGAAGTGCTTTTGCTTTGATGCCAAGTGTGTTTAGGCCTTTTTTCCCTTTGTAGCTTTACGTTGATGCTGTTATTTATTAGCCAGTGTAGCTGTCCTTTAGAATTTTTTCCCATAGGTCGTCGTATTTATTAGGTATGGGGCATGCGGTAAGGTCATGACCGGTGAGCACATATTTAAGGTCTGAGGGGGCAGGCATCATCCTATGGAGGTTCCCGCCCAGGGGGAGGGGCCTTTGGGCCACTCCTAGAACTCCAGGGGCAAGGTAATTGATGCTTCAAAGGGGCGCGGGTCGGAGTAGTCACGCTTTCCTTAGGCTGGTAGCCACCCCGCGCGCGTATACTCATGACGTCACCGGATGGCGCAGAGTAAGGGCCCTCCTTTAGTGGGTAAATGGAGTTCACGGCGTAGACCGGGCAATTCCCGGGGCACGACTGCGCATGCGCACAGCTCTAGGTGAGGCGCAGCTTGTAGGACCTGACACCGGTTAGCGACCTTGCCATATGGCCAGAAATGTACAGAAATCAAGATGAGGATGTTAGATTCGGTTAGGAAACAACATGTATTAGAGTTTTGTTAAGGTTAGCCTCTCAAACTTGTTGACGATATTTGTATCTAATGTCCTGCTGATTTTTGTATAATTGTTGACCATGCAATTAAAACCTTTTTTAATTTCATATCTTAATAAATACGGCCGGGGGACTAGCCCCCGCCTTCCAAAAAGTAAAGAAGTCTCATGTCCACGTTTCTGGGTGTTGGGTGCCGGATTGGGGGGGGGGCGGCAGCCAGTCGCTGACCATGCTCTGAATTCACTTTTGAATTCACTTTGCTGACATAACACACTATTGAAACGAATCGATCATTCCTCTCTTCACCCCCTGCCTTACAGCCCATGGGAGGATTGGGTGGCATGGAAAGGCAGGTGGTTGATGATATTTACTATATCACAGACTCATCTGGATCTAGAGGTAAAAATCTGTTAATCACAGAAGTTGTCCCAGAGTAGGAAATAAGCAGTGGCAGCTATGCTGAAAACACTCTCACAGTGCCTGTGACGCTTACTTGCCACTGTGCTTATCTCCTATTTTGGATATTTCTACACCAACACAGGTAGGAGCATCATGGGCAGCT
Source organism: Lissotriton helveticus (assembly GCF_964261635.1). Classification (NCBI taxonomy): domain Eukaryota; kingdom Metazoa; phylum Chordata; class Amphibia; order Caudata; family Salamandridae; genus Lissotriton; species Lissotriton helveticus. The sequence goes on along the minus strand of NC_136068.1, from coordinate 633,743,801 downwards.
ACAGACTCAGTGACAGGCTCACAATATTAATTGATGAATATTTTATGCCGGTGGCCCAGACATGAGCCACGGGCATAATATGGGTTTCTCACATGTGCCTGAGCACTGGCAGGCGTTTACCTTGCATAAGCACTTAAGGTGTGGTGCAAATGTTTAAGAGCCTTTCTAGACCATCATATGAACGAAAGTTAGTTGTTTAAAAAATTAATGCCATTTCACAGACCACCCTGCTTTTTTTATCACGGTAAAGTTTCACTTAAAGTGTGACTTATAAGCCACTGGAAAGTCACAGGTTAGGACTGTGAAAACGTGGAGTGTCACACATGCAAAGTTTCGTTGAAAACTTGACAACTATGCTATAGACTCTTTTGTCAATGTTAGAACCCCATACTAAACCCAAGAAGAGTAACCACCTGACATGGAGGCAAGAAAAGGGGGAGCGACTTTAAAAATTCTGAAGAAAGCGTCAAAATTCAAGACAAAAATTCAGGACAAAGGATCAATTTTACAGACACCTTAGGGTAGGTGAAGCAATAATATCAAAGTAAAAAAAATAGACAGCTGACACGCCTACAAGTCAAAGTAGGTTTAAATTCTTTGGCTGGTGTCATACATAATAGTATTGAGCAAACATTCACATGAACATTGAATTATTTAAAGATTAAAAAACTAACAAACATATGCACACTAAGCAAAATTTGACCCCAGACATAAGGGACAGTTGTCCCACGATGATTCTGCCTCCTTGACACAAACGGCAGAATGTAAAGCAGTGCTCTGTTGATGAACGTGGCAGCAGCCCTACTACAAGAGACAGGTAGTGAAAGCTTGAGTAAGTGGTAAATCAAATTTGGACATGTTGTTTGCAACCTCAATTTTTATGACGCTAAACCGAAATTATAGGTTAACCATACAGAAGTGTCAAAACGGCTTGGGCACTCAGGCTCCTCTTTTTATTGTGCTGTTGTTATCTACTTTTAAATGTTTGGGAATGGTCAGCCGTGGAAGCAGTGACTGCTTGTGATACACGACATTATAGCATGAATAACGTCAGTGCATATTCCTTTTACATGCGTACTGGCCTTGACTGCTTAAAACCTGCCTATGAAGGGAATCAGAGGCAACAACTATACTGTGCACACACCTTTTAGTCACAGTTCTCGTTTACAGATCACAGTTAAATCAAAAGAAGCCACAGGTCACATCTTTTCCTCTCTGGGACTGTCAGTCTGCTGTGCAACGTGAGGAAGAGGGTCACAGATAGGATCCAGGGAATAAAATGCAGAGGCTCCACAAGACATATGTTAAAGGTAAATGTCCAATCTATATTTGAAATGGTCAGTGGTATTAGTTAGTGGATTGCAGGTTAGACCCACCGTGGGAGTATGGTGGAGGTGAAGGCTGCAAAGAGAAGGCGTGTGAACAGACCGCAAGCGACATGTGAAGACCTTGGCATCTCCGAACCACACTGTGCATTTGTCAGGCTGCCCATTCAGCTGTCACAATAACTATGAAAAAGAACATAGGACCACATGCACGTACCTTTTTTGTTGTCACTAACGTCCCGATTTGAGGAATCGGGCCGATTGAAATCACAAAAAGCCTTTTTGTATTTACATAACCCTATTGCAAAATGGGTTAGTGATTCGGAATAAGGAAGGGGCATGTTAAGGGCGTCCCTTGCTAATAGCGGCTTGCAGTACCATATACCAATGTTTTGGAATGAAATGTGGTCGCAAAACATTTGCATGCTACTGCTTACTTCAAGTAGGTGGTAACCCATTTGTAAACTCAAAGGGATCCCCAGGCGACCAATTTCCTTTGTGAATTGTTGCAAAAATGTTCTTAAGAACAGGCAGTTGTCCCAGGGTCACAGCCTACTTTAAAAAAATGAAACCGAAACATTTCATTTTTGTTTTTGAAATGCATCCCGTTTTCCTTTAACGAAAATGGGCTGCATTTTAAAAAAGAAAGTTGCTTTACTTAAAAGCAAACACAGACGTGGCGGTCTGCTTTCCCCAGCAGGCCACCATCACTGTGTTTTTAGCGATTCCAAAAGGGTGCAAATTGCGACCTACCACAATGAAAATTAATGAGGTAGCTCAATTGCAACCCCATTAGGAATCGCTAAATGTGTCAAGGAAACATTCCTACATAGGTGGTTGCGATTTCCTAATAGCGAATCACAAAAATTCCCGATTAGGAACTCGCAAATTAAAACCTAAATACATGTGGACCATAATGTTGAATTTGTGTTTTGCTTGCACATATCAGAAAATGTATGCACGTAGTTGGGCTTAGATAGTTTAGACAGCAATCACAAGTCTCTGACAATATTTGTGAAGCTGACTGATTTAATGCTTTATATAGCTATTGCATGAACGCTGCTTGTTGGCTCCACAAAAATGTGATTGAAAAGGGTAAATGTGTGAAATAAATGTAAGCAACCTCTTTCATGTGTTCCATGGCAGTGCTCATCGCTACAGCCCCCATGGCCTCAGATACATACTGAGTTCTGCTTTGGCCTTGTTTCTTAGTGGAGTCACTTCACTTCAAGAAATGAACACACATCTAGTTCTTTCTCTGAACCATTTCAGAAAGTAAGCATAGCTCCCCGGAGTAGCAATAAGGCCCTTTTTACAGCTTTATATGCAGTGGAATCATGCCTCTATGTTTCTGTGAAATGCTGAAGGGGTATGTCCTTGCTAATTAAATTAACAGCCGTATATTTCATGCTTTGTGCTGCATTGTTGCTCTGCATAATAAATGGTATCCGTTGTCAGAGTTAGGCACTGAAGGGCATATTTACAAGCCCCTATCCCCACCATAGCGTCACTTTCAGTGACATTGTGATGGCAATAGGGGCCTCACCTTATTTACAAGGCAGCGTTAAGCCACTTAACGTGGCTTAACGCTGCCTTGGAAATAAGGCCCCTTTTCACGCTACACTTAGCGTGACAGGGGTGGGCAATGGGTGTTGTGGTGGGCGTTCCACTGCAACACCCATTGATTTTGACGCTGCCCGCTATTTACAAGAGTAGCGTAAATAGGAGGCAGCACCAAAATTAAGACCAGAGAAAACCTGGTCTTAAACAGGCGAAACCAGGAGAAATGCTTTATATCTCCTAGTTTTTGCTCTTTGCATGTGTGCTGCCTTGTGCAGCACACATAGAAACAGCTAATTTCCTATGATTTGTTATGTGCAAGAAGGTCCCTCTTCCTGCACATAAACAATCATTTTTAAAAAAATGCCGTTTTGCAACTTCTATGTGTGCTGCATTAAGCAGCACACATAGAAGTTACAAAACAGCATTTAAAGATTGTTTATGTGCAGGATAAACAATCTTCCCCTCAACACAGGCAGCCTTGCATTATGGTGCATGGGTGCGTGCGTTTTCTCTAGGCAGCTACAGTTATCGCCTGCGCATGGGGAAACTCAGGGCTGCACCATATTCTAGTAAATGTGATGCTGCCCTGCGTTTCTAAAGTGACGAAGCGTGTCGTTAGCCTTCTTGGCTTAACGACACGCTTTGTCACTTTATTGTAAATATGCCCCTGTGTATGCTCCTTGCTATGTAGTGCAGTTAAATAAAGTATTGCATAGAGAGTCACTATTAAAAACCACTGTCTGAGTTATAGGTATCTAGTCGAAGTTGTAACAAGATCACCTAAGTCTTACTTTGGACAATGGAACCTGTTCTCTTTCTCTGCTGCATGTTATCATACTTGGAAGTGGCTACCAGAGGCGACCCTGGGCATGTCCAAATTTATCTTATGTAATGAGCTGTCAAAGATGACACCGATTTCCTCCTAACATGCTACTAGACATATCTGAGTCTCATTGGGAGAGTTTTTATCAAAGTCAAAAATTCAATTCAATTCAAAATGTATTGTTTTAAGATCTCAACTGAGATCAACAATTTTAAACAATACAACTGTAACCTTTACAAAATTCCATTGCTGAACATGTATAAAATACTTTAAACATTTTCAAGAATGATTTAGAAAAATTTAAAATATTCAAAGTCATTACTCTATGTAAATCATGCAAAATTAAGAAAGGCTGTTTTTCCATGCAGTACTAACTGTATCCATAACATCAGTTTGGGCAAAATTTGTAGTATTCTTTGTGTGTTAAAGGTTTTTAATGATCCCTACTACACTGAGTAGTAATTTTGCACCATCCACTTACATGATGGCACTTACTGTGATTCAGTTTTGCTAAAAGGTCTCACAATGCTGCTTCCAGTTATGTAAACCGCTTAAAGGGCCATATGATGTCACTTTCTGTTTTATCATTCAGAGGTCAAAGGGCCAATGTGGAAATGCACATGTGCACACACGCATGCGCACACACACACACACACACACACACAGAGTTCTGCTCTTACAAAGCAGGAATCATGGGCAGTTAGTAATAAGAATTAGAAACAGTTATGTGTAGTAGTAGATAAGCTTTATTCGATAAAAGATTTATCATAAAAGCATTACATATATAAAATCACAAGGTTAGATTGCCACATTTAAAAAAGAGCAGAAATGTCATAATAACCATATGAATTAAAACCATTAAAAACCACACTATATACAAAATAAAATTGATGATTACATTCATAAATTCATTATCACAAATGCATAAAAGGAAGGGAATAAAAGCAAGTGTTTCCCAAGCATTAAAGTGTCACGTGAAGTCAATCGCCCCATATCTATCAGGTTTAAGGGCCCGCTACGCTCTTTCCTAAGGCTTTAGTTCGTATTAACCAAGCACACCCCAAATATTTGGCTACTCCGCAAACTAATGTCAGAGAAGAGGTGTAGGTTTTCAGGATGCGTAGTGCAGCGACGTGGCTCATAAAACCCAATGCTTTACACACTGGCTTAAGCCACTTTTCTCTAGCATTTTTCTAAGCCGGGCATGCCAGAAAAAAGTGAGCAATAGACTCATCTGAATGTGCGCAGCATGGGTACGGTGCAGGAACTGAGTTTGACCCTTTCCATAATGATGTCACAGTATTGACTTGCAGGGTTCTGAATCTCATCTTCATATATAAGGTCCTGTCCCTAGGGACCTGAATAAAGTCGAGATAGGGTTCCAATCTACAGATGTTTTTATGTTCGAAGAATCCCTCAGTGAGTTTCCCTGACTGGTGAGTGGATAGATCACATTTCAACACCCAGTCCCAGTAAGCACGTTTTAAGTCCTGCTTGGATGGTGGAATCTGGCTAGCCCAAGCCTCACTTAATCCAATGAGGCCAGCAAGGTGTCTTAGGTCAGCCAACCATTTTATCCTGCGCCCTGTATCAACTGTCAACAACTCATCAAAAGCCGCAGCATAATTGGACAGCTCAATAGACCTCTTAAGGCGGGCCCAAAAGAGCAGGGGGCGAAGCCTAGCAATATCCTGGATATGCCTCCTTCCTGTGTCATAGAACAAGGGCTTCAAGGGGGTGGATGTAGGGAGTGAGGTGAGGTCTCTTAAGAATTTATTTTCCGACCTGGATAAATCTCCAATATTCTCCATGCCCCAGAGTTCTGCCCCGTAAAGGGCAGAGGGTAGTGCTTTCCCGTCATAAATAGCAAGCGCCGGGACAACTGGCCTGCTTGCAGAAAGATGCTGCTCTCTAACGATTGCCCCGGACACCCGTTTATGGTTTAAAAGCATCTTATCTAAATGGAAGGACCACTTCATGCTTTTCGAAATTCTAATCCCCAGATAGTCAAAGGACTCAACCACATCTAGTGGGACATCGTTTAGAGTAATGTTGCTCCTAAAGCTTTTGGAGGGGTTGATTGTCATCAGCTTGGTTTTACTGGTGTTAATAGTTAATCCCTGCTCCTTGCAAAATGAATCAAATCTGTTTAGGAGTTTCTGTAGACCACCCGGTGACTTAGAAATTAGGAGAGTATCGTCGGCAAACAAGAGGGTGGGTATCTTCTCCCCTGCCAACACTGGAGCGTCTGTTGGTTCCTCCTTGAGGTAGGCCACCACCCCATTAATGAAAAGCGAAAATAGGGTGGGGGCCAACACGCATCCTTGTCGTACCCCTCTGTTCACCACGATTCTCTCTGTCGCCTCCCCTTGGCTTCCCCATCTAATTCTCGCATAATTACCTATGTGCAATCTTTTTAGAAAGTCAAGGATATAGGATGGTATACCCAGGTGCTGAAGCACCTTCCAGAGCTTATCACGGGGGACCAGATCGAAAGCGGTCTTCAGATCTATGAAAGCCAGGTACAAACTCCCTTTCCCCAGGAGGACTGACTTCCAATAGATCATGAAGAGTCTGAGGACCTGGTCCATTGTTCCCACCTTCTGCCTAAAACCTGCTTGGAAATGTGACAGGATGTTTCCGTCCTCAATCCAGGTTCTGATCCTCACGAGAAGAACCCTGCCAATCACCTTCTGTATCACGTGAATTAGACTGATTGGCCGGTAGTTGGCAGGGTCCTCTCTATTCCCCTTTTTATATATTGGGACCACCTCGGCTCCTTTCCAGGAGTCTGGGACGGCGTATCCTCTTGCTATCAAGTTCATAACGAGGAGGATGAGTTGGGCCCATTGCATGGGATCATGCCGGAGCAGGTCCCCAGGAATGCCATCCGGGCCTGCTGCCTTTCCTGGGGCAATGCTGTGAATTGCTTGCTACACCTCAAGGAGATCAAACCTATCCAATATTTCATAGTCTTCTCGACTGACTGTATCGGTTTCAATAGATAGGGGCTCTGAGTGGTCTTCCTGTCAGGCTCAGTCTTCTCCACTCTTCGGGGCGGTGCTGAATGACCTATAACCTCCCCTACACAACTCTACCAGAGCCTGAAGTATGAACACAGTCGACTAGGACAGTCCCGCAGGGGAAGGAAAGGAAGGGGACAGCTGGGAGGGAGATCTGTAACGAGAACGAAAGTACATTAGAATACACCCCCACACCCCCTTATGTGAGACTCTAACACAATTCTTTCCTTTTCTCAGATAATGCAGTGTCACCCCTACCTGTAAAGGAAAATACGTTGGACCTGAAATCTAGGAGAAGGGACACAGGGTAATGCCAGGGTGTTGCGACCGATAGCTGAGGAAGACACAATATACCACATGTAATTCACATTCCTACTTGTGTTGATATTATGTGCAAACAACTTTTATGCATACCAAACTCTGTATGTTTTCATTCTTGTAGGCACAACACTCCCTCTGGCTTGTACCCCCTATCTCATTTCTCCTGTGTAGAGATGATAAAGTATATAACAATGTGAAGACCTCTCCAACAGGTCGTGAGTCAAAAGAAGTACAGTTTCATGTAAAACATAATGTTTCCAGGGTCCATAGACGTCTAATACCTCTTAGACGTTCAGGCACTATTTAGCACAGTTTATCAATGGAACAAAATCAGAGCCCCGACTTCATTCCAAAGGCACACGATATCCCTTCGTGCCTGTGTTCAGGTTTCCTCCCCCCTGCAATGAGACGGCAGACTAAGTCTCTTCCAACAGGGAGTTCTCTGTGATAGCGAGAAGAATATGCCCCGAGACCCGCCAACAACGAGCCTCCACCTGGAGCTTTCACGGCAGCGGTCCCGACCAGAGCGGGGTACGGTTGGAGTATCAAGGACTAAAGAAACAGAAGAGGACCTTACCGAACCGGCTGCATACTAACCCTCTCCGGCTCCTCAAAACGAATAATCGGCAAAGTTGGCGTCTTTGGAGCACCATTTACTTTCTGGTGTGCGTGGATTTAGGTACATACACAACGTGACTCAGGGCATGCCGGGAATTGTAGTTTAATGTTGACGCTGCTGCCCTCTTCGGGACCTGAAATAGCCTACAGGAATCCAGAGCGATCCGCGAAAGATACGAATCCTGACACTTCCCCTGAGTAAAGATTAGAGAAGTGCTCCCGCCATTGGAGGCATGTAATGTGATTAGGCATAGGGTCCACTATTTTCCTGTCCCTATGGTTGATTATATTCCAAAATAGGGTGGGGTCCCTCTGCAATGATGGCTCCTTCAATTCCTGCCAGTGAGCCTCCTCCCAAATTCGTTTGGCCTCCACCAAGGCCCTCGCATACTCTCTCCTGGCTATTTTGACTGCAGTTGGGTCCTTCATCCTGATGCTGAGACCTATGTCCGCCCTTTTCTCCCTACATTTATTGGAGTACCAAGGGTTGCTAGGCTTTGGTTGATCAAGTTTTCTAGCAGAATTCCCTTCTAAAATAAAAAACGAACTCAGCTTATCTATCACATCTTGATAAAAACTATTGAAGTTAAAATTAGGTTTATCCCCCATGCCACTGTAAAGTATTGCCAATTCTCTATTCTTAGCAACAACCTCCTCCCTAATACTTAATAGTTTTCCTTCATGTTGGGAAACTTTGTGCCATTTCAGGCGACGCTTACAGTTAGAAGGGGTTATCTCTCTACTTGCCAATGTAGGGCGATTGCAAGCCTTAAGCCCAGACTACTGCCAAATATTATTTAACTGTAGACAGAGTGGGTTGTGGTCACTATCTAGAGAGGAAACAGCCTTCATATCGACCAGATTCCACCATAGTCGGACATCCAGAAAGATGTAATCTATCCTAGAAGGGGAACATAATCGATTGACGGTGTTTGCGCCATTTTGGTCGGAGCGCGTTCTCCCATTAACAGCTCTTAGGTCATATTCCAAACTGAGGACATTAATTTGGATGGCACGCTGGGACCACTTTTTAATCGGATCAAGACCAAGAGGCGGGATGTCCCATTTAGCATCCTCTTCAGCAGTTCCTACTAAATCACCTACACTCAGGGGTCAAAGGTTACATTGAAATCCCCAGCTACAATTATATTAGAGTGGGGTGGTATAGTTACTAACATACTCTCTAGGACGGATATAACAGGGGATGATTGGGCACCAGGAGAGCCTCTTGCATATATGTTAAAAAGCTCAAGTGCCGGGCCATTAGACGAGCCTTTAATGGTCAGATGTAAAATGTCACTAGAGTGACCAGTATGGGGAGTGACTGACCAATTAAGGGCAGTTCTTATCCAGATTTGTAACCCCCCCGATGGCCTCCCTTTACCAGAGCTAATGGCGAGAATGCAATACGATGTGTAACCTGATTTGTGGAGTGGTGTTAAACTCCATGTTTTTTGGAAAAGGCACACTTCGTATTTTCCCACAAATCTGTGCCATTCCGGAAGTTTAAGTTTCTTCTCTAGCCCTGCTACATTCCATGAGAGAATATTCAGGGTTACTGTATTAGATCTATTGTCCATTAGTTCCACTACAGGGGAAGGGTTGGAGGCACCAGGTCTAAGCTGAACGCTATCTACATCAGGACAGTGTCCCGATATGGTTTCGGGGTTTACAATTTGTGCTGGTGAGTCTGGATCCCTTCGGAATATTGGTATTACTGTGGTGGCATTGATCTCCATATCCCTGAGAGATAGTCAATCGACCTTATTCAGCCCCGACCCACTTCTCCTATCCCCAGAAACCTCTCTATCTACAGTGCTAGCTTCCATCCAAAGTGGCATATGTCTAATTTGAATTTTTGAGTGCTCGGGAGCTGAGGTGCGAAACTCCAACGCTAGGAGATTGTCGGCAAGGACAGGGTCTTTCAGCCTTAACTCAATGCAGTCTAAGACAGAGTTTCGCGAAGTGATTCTCCTTACACCCTGTATATCTTCCCGGATTATAGACCTACAACCTCTTATATGGCGAAGCCAGTGTATTGCTTTATTGCAAAGGGAGTCACCAGTTTCATAGCTCTGGCTATCCTAGATTTTTGGCACTTTCACCATGTAAACTATTGCCCTTGAGTCCCTGGGTGGATCCCGGGTTTGTTGGCCAGGGGGCTTCTGGTTATAAGGAATGTATCGACTCCCAGGTGCTGTGGGTGCTATCGATGTTTTGGATGGGTCAGCATAAACTTTTCCCGCCCTCAGATCAGGCGCCATTAGTGGGATTGTTTCCCTTATGTCATGCACCCTCTGTGAGACGGTATCACCACTCCCTTGTGGTTTATTGCTTGGTGGTTTGTTAACTAGGGCACCCTTATAAGAGGAGGGTACTAAGGGGGTGGAGTGGGGCGGTATACTAGGGTGGACTGCCGGGGATATAACCCTAGTGTTTAGGATTGTTATCATTTTCTTCAATTGTTCTTCCTCGTTTTGAAGAATTTCTACTTTCCGCAGTAGCTCCAAGTTTACTTCCCTACAACCACATCTACTTGCCAGTGGATCAACCCCCAAAGCGTCACAGCCCTGCACCTCCTGGATGGTAGATCCCTCAGACATATGTTCAAGTACGGCAAATCTGTTTGCACACAGGATAGGGGGACATTGTCAATATCTTGATCGTCACTTGCAGCCCTAGGAGTATCAGAGTTGGATAATGGCAGCGAAGACGGGACCTGTTTAGTATTTACAATGTCATCTGCAGGAACGGTATGGACAATTGGATTAGTAGTCGATTGGGCCTGTTTCCTGAACATTGAAGGGATTCTACGCTGATCGTCATTTACAACTCTGCTTTTTCCTTGTTCTACGCTAACTTCTGCACCTACTGTGTTGGCCCCTAGAATCTCCTCACATTCTGAGACTAACACCTCTATTCTGTCCATTACACAATTACTCTCCCGTGTGTACTTTTCTTAGCCTTTTTTCCTTTCTTATTTACCACATGCCCCCCCCTTCCATTGCTTTCCTTTTGCCCATTGAGGCCTGAATGGTCAATAGCCCCTAAGCCCACAGGATATAAGGGACAGTCAATTCAAACTTGCTAGGTTGCGTTCAATACTTCAACAATAGATCGCACATCTGAATGCAGTACCTTACAGGAAGCACGCAGTGACAGGGGGGTGGCCCAGCCCAGCCTTGTCCAGCCCCGGACGGGCAGAGACGGTCCCGCCCTTGTCCCGGGCTTCTCCTGGCACACACCCGCGCGTGTCCCGCGGGGCGGGAGATGTTCCGTGGTGTTATAGCGCCAGCAGGCGCAGCAGGAGCGTCACGGGATCGCCGGGGGGGCCGGGGCTGCTGGGGGATGTGGTCCCTCGACTCTGTTCCCGCTGTAGCCGTTCCCCTCACAGCAGGAATGTCTCTGTATGCTGGCCGTTTCCCTCACGGCACGATGTGGCGGTGTGCGGCAGGTAGGTGATGCCTAGAACGTCCCCTTTGCCCTGCTCGATGCTCCGCGGTGTTATAGCGCCAGCAGGCGCAGCAGGAGCGTCACGGGAGCGCCGGGGGGCCGGGGCTGCTGGGGGATGTGGTCCCTCGACTCTGTTCCCGCTGTAGCCGTTCCCCTCAGGGCAGGAATGTCTCTGTATGCTGGCCGTTTCCCTCACGGCACGATCTGGCGGATGTGCGGCAGGTGGGTGATGCCTAGAACGTCCCCTTTGCCCCGCTCGATGCTCCGCGGTGTTATAGCGCCAGCAGGCGCAGCAGGAGCGTCACGGGAGCGTCAGGGGGCCGGGGCTGCTAGGGGATGTGGTCCCTCGACTCTGCTCCCGCTGTAGCCATTCCCCTCACGGCAGGAATGTCTCTGTATGCTGGCCGTTACCCTCACGGCACGATGTGGCGGTGTGCGGCAGGTAGGTGATGCCTATAACATCCCCTTTGCCCCGCTCGATGCTCCGCGGTGTTATAGCGCCAGCAGGCGCAGCAGGAGCGTCACGGGAGCGCCGGGGCTGCTGGGGGATGTGGTCCCTCGACTCTGTTCCCACTGTAGCCGTTCCCCTCATGGCAGGAATGTCTCTGTATGCTGGCCGTTCCCCTCACGGCACGATGTGGCAGTGTACGGCAGGTAGGTGATGCCTAGAAAGTCCCCTTTGCCCCGCTCGATGCTCTGCGGTGTTATAGCGCCAGCAGGCGCAGCAGGAGCATCACAGGAGCGCCAGTGGGCCGGGGCTGCTGGGGGATGTGATTCCCTCGACTCTGCAGGATGCCCGCGGTCCCTGCAGGGGACCCCATAGGAGGGCAGACCCCGTAGTAGGTCCGTGGGCAGCCGGCCGCCCATTCCGGGGGTGGGGGCGGGGAGTGGGGGCGTCAATGGATAGGGGGGGGCGGGATGAGGGGTGGGCCCCGGGTCCGGATATAAGGGTAGCCCCTCCTACCACGCGCCCTCTTTGCTGCTGCCCCCACACTAGGTAGTCGCTCCCCTGGCTGCTCCTCGCCAGCCTTAGGGTCGTAGGCTGCCCCGCCCCCTCCCCTTCCCCGTCGGACGCGAGGCCCGCGCTTTTCAGCTCATTGGAGGTAAGCGGATCGTAATGCCTCCCCCCGGGCCCCGTCCTTGGGCAAAACCCAAGTTGACAGGGCTCCGTGGCTATGCCACGGGGGGCAGGAGATCTGTGATCGTGCGACATGCAGGGGCTTGTTGTGGGGGTGTGGTAACGTAATTGCGAGTGGCAACACGGTGTTAGGGCAACAAAATAGGAGATTAGGAATATGGGCCGCGCGCTCGGCCATGCGGTTTGCTCGTGTGGGGACACCGGAAGTCAGTGTGTTAGGCCGTAGACCGGGGAACTTTGTGTTGGGCCGCTCACCCGACCATGCGGTTAGCTTTGCGGTCGGTAAAAGACTGGGTAATAGATTGGGGGCTGTAATTAATCTGCACCGTAATTACAGCGGCCGAGGCAGTGATATGCGGTTAAACGCCCGGGGCGGGGTCCCCACCTGCATTTCGAGGGCCTAGGATGCGACATGCCGTTACCGTCTACAATGATTGCTCCCGGTGTCGGAGTACCCCTCTGGGGACTCTGAAAGCGTTGGCCCTCTGGGGAACGACCCACAATGGCGGACACCCCCCTTTGAACGGTAGCCAGGTTGGTACCGGCTAGACCGGGGCACTCGCGGGGCCCCCCACCTGCCCCTCCTTACTCACCGGGACGGCGGGGGCGCTGCTCAGCACGGCTACTGAGGCGTGATGCTGCGGCATGCCTACAAGGGAACCCCCGCTCCTCGGAAATTCCTCCTTTCAGCAGGTCACCACGGGGCCCTCCCTCACTCGGGGGAGCCCCCATGGAGGCGCCGGCCGCAAGCTATCTCTCTCCTTTCACCGGAACGCGGGGTGGCCTCCCGTCCGCTTCCGGTTTTAACAGAACACTTCCGGGGTCACACCACGGGCCTCTCCCTCACTCGGGGGAGCCCCCGTGGAGGCGCACTTCTGGGGTCACACCACGGGGCTCTCCCTTACTCGGGGGAGCCCCCGTGGAGGCTCTGGCCGCAAGCTATCTCTCTCCTTTCACCGGAGCGTGGGGTGGGCTCCCGTCCGCTTCCGGTTTTAACAGAACACTTCCGGGGTCACTCAGCCCCGTCACCCGGCCCGGGGCGGGGTTATGAGGAAAGGTCCGACCTTCCTCCTTTCAGCGGGTCACCACGAAAGGTCCTTCCGCCTCAACCGCCCTAGCCCGACCGCGAGAATGGCAGCGGCGCTCTGCATTCCTGGGCTGGTTTGGGGGTGGAGCCGGTCTAGCAGCCGGGGGTCGGCTCGCCTCTGCCTTGATTCAGTGCATGGGGTCTCGGGCATGGTCCCTCTTCGCCGGGACATTCCTTGATTGCTCGGCGCCCAATGCAGGCTGCGCCTGGGTCGGAAGATGTCTTCCAGTCAAGGGCGGTTGGTGCAGGCTGGCGAGCTCATTCGCCGGGCGGCTGCACACCGCATTGGGCTGAATGGGCGGCATCCATAGGTGGCTTACAGCTGAATGTCTTCAAACGTTTATTGACAAAAGGGGATACATTGGCAGCAAGCGAGGCCCCCCCAGGCAGCCACATTCGATTGGCTCACAGGTTTGGGATCAGACGGGGCAGAATGTGCCGATTCCTAGGCGAATCACAGATAAATGTCATTAGGTCGGTAATGCATAGCCACATAACAATATTAGAGGGTAGGTCGAAATTGTCATGCGAGTCACGCTATTCGTTGTGGTCATGTTGCGTCGCCCTCAGTGCGTGTATAATGCGTGTTCCCCATTACAGGCAAAAGCTGGGATAGGCAATCCATTCAGAGCAGCAAGAGCACGGTACCAACGCACCATCTGAAGGTAAGAAATAATGAGTGAAGGTGGCGCCATGCTACTTTTAAAAGGAGTCACAGGCAGCGACCGGGGGGATCGGTGTTCATGGTCCAGTCTCCCTGGGTCCTCTTCAAGGTACCGGACACAGGGTGGGGCAAACTTTAAATGATGTTTATATCAATCAATACAGGAGCGAGACGCACAGTCGACATCGCCGCACCACAGTCGAAGGCTAGTGACGCCCAATTTATATCCAAGGCCCCGAGGCACAAAGTAAGTAGAGAATGGTGACTGGAGCCAAAACAGTTAGAAGGGAGGGTAGAGGTCTACGGATCCACGGCTGGATTCGTTTGGATAGTCACTACTACTTTTTCTTGCAGGAGCGTTAAGGCCACACAGGATGTCCGAACGGAGAACAGCAGCCGCAGGATCAGGGTCGGATTCGGACGCGCAAGCAGCGCAGGAGGCGATATTCTTACAACTCGTTAAGACTAATGGCCTGGCGTGGGCTACAGACCTGCTCAATGCCAGCACCCCGGCCCCCTTTGGTCACAATGACATTATAGCTTTGGATGAGGATGACACAGGTGGCGCAGGTCACGCTAGAGCGTCAAAAAGGTTGCGGGTTCCCACGAGCAAAGAATTCCCACCGCCAACAAAAAAGAAGGGCGGAGCGAAAATGACAGTCGCAGTGGTACATGAGGTGCCGGGGCCATCAGGCAGGCACGACCTTGTGCAACCGCCGGTGGAATACGCCACTAAAAGCGATCTTGGTAAGATCATGTCCACCCTAGAAGTGTTTATGAAGGAGATGAGGGAAAGTGTGTCAAACAGCTTTGGGGGAGGTGCAGGCCCCGCGAATGTATGGGGAAATGGGGGATCTGTTCCTAGCCCGCCTGCAGCGGCTGGCCATCCGCAAGGGGGCCTAGTCCTGGTGGTGCCACCACCAGTACAGGTGGACAATTTGGATCAGGGGGGTATTGCACCGACCACCCTGCCTTCCCCACCGCCGGCGCCCTCACCAGCAGCACCACCATCACCTGCTACATCTCCCATATCGCTGGAACAGCCGGGTCCCCCAGCTCCACCGGCGCCAAACGCATCGAACACGGTGCCCAGCCCCCTGCCGGTACAGATCCCCCCTGCGACAATAACAGCATCCTCACCCGCGTTGCCACCTAGTGAGGAGGAGGTGGTGCTGGACGCTCCTTTGCTGTCAGGGAGATCTTCCTTGTCATGGGAGGTCCCGCTGGCGGCAAAGGAATTAATATGGAAAAGGGAGTTCATTGATATTTTCTCACTTCTCATGTTAGGTCAGCAGGGTACAGACGTACGTAGGGCAGGGATAAAAGAAGACGACAAAAAAGTTAGATTTCAGCCCTGGCCAGAAAAGTCTATTGACACCTGGTTGGAAGCATTTGCTATATTGTCTTGAGTTACCATGGAAAAATGTTCAAATCAAGGACCAGCCTTGGTCGAGTACAGTAGATTAATCCATAACGAGGCGAAGAAGTGGGGGGGGGGGGTAGGTTGGCTGAATTACGACAGGGAGTTTAGGAAGAAGATGTCCAGGTCGCCTAACATACGCTGGGATCACAAAGAAGTGCAGCTGTGGATGGACCATATGGGGTCCAGGGCGCTTCAGGGCGTGGCGACAAACAGCAAAGGGCAGGACACGCAAATAGCAGCACCTGAAAAGAGCAACACAAAGGTTCACGTAGAGCAAACCACTCCGCCCTTTCGGGGTGGCCAAAGGGGGAGAGGTCAAAGAAGGGGAGGTGGTAAGTCTCCTGCAGGGTCATGCAGATTGTTTAACAGCGGGCATTGCCATTGGGGGAAATCCTGCAAGTTCACACACACATGCAGCAACTGTGGAGGGCAACACCAGGGGCAGGAGCATGCAGGACATCCAAAGGACAGAAGCAAGGTAGTCAGTACGGGGGAGGGGCGGGTCCTGGCAGAACAAGTAGCATAGGCGCGCTAGAGGCCCCCCCCCAACCACCCCCCCCCCTTCCGCTGCCCACCAAGCCTTCACCAGCCCTGCACTGCCCAAGTACTGCCCTCCCCCAGCCGGTTAGCTGCAAAGATCAGCGCCGCGAAGGGACCCTCACCAATAAAACTGGATCGATTGATCACCCTGCTGAATAAATACCCAAACAGATTGGATGGGAGACTGCTCCTGGGAGGGTTTGCTGAAGGTTTTGTCATACCTTATACAGGGGCACCCCTGTCACTGGACGCAGAAAACTTGAAATCAGCTAAGGACAATCCTGAGGTGGTGAGAGCCAAAGTTTTCAAGGAACTGGAGCTGGGGAGGGTTGCTGGCCCCTTTTTACAGCCTCCGCTCGACAACTTCATAGTCTCCCCCCTGGGGATAGTGCCCAAAAAAGAGCCTGGGGCATTCAGACTGATACACCACCTGTCCTACCCTGAAGGCGAGTCGGTCAACGACAACTTGGAAGAAGGGGTGTGCTCCGTCTCGTATTGCTCATGCGATGTGGCTATGGACCTCGTACGTAGGGCTGGCAAAGGGGCCTGGCTGGCCAAAGCTGACATTGAGTCGGCCTTCCGCCTCCTGCCAGTGCACCCCAGCAGCCAACACTTACTGGGTTTTAGGCTGGGTGATGAATACTACTATGACAGGTGCATGCCGATGGGCTGCTCCATCTCATGCGCATTTTTTTAGGCCTTTAGCACCTTCTTC
This sequence comes from Lissotriton helveticus, assembly GCF_964261635.1. NCBI lineage: Eukaryota > Metazoa > Chordata > Amphibia > Caudata > Salamandridae > Lissotriton > Lissotriton helveticus. The sequence goes on along the minus strand of NC_136068.1, from coordinate 633,727,108 downwards.
CAGTGGGTACTCCAAGAGACAGAAGGGGTTGAGAACGTGACGCATTATCTCGATGACTTCCTTTTTGTAGGTAGAGCAGAGACAAAGGACTGCGCTGAGGCACTAACAAAATTCCAGGAAGTGAAGGAACATCTAGGGGTGCCACTGGCCCCGGGGAAGACAGTGGGGCCAGCGCAGGTACTAGTTTTACTAGGCGTGGAAATAGACACCAAGGCAGGGGAGGCTAGGCTTCCAGCAGATAAAGTCACCGAACTGGCAGCTCAGATCCGGACAGTACTGGGGCAAGATAAAGTGTCACTGGACGATATACAAAGCTTGCATGGCACACTAAACTTCGCTACCAAAGTGATTCCAGCGGGCAGAGCCTTTGCGCGCAGGTTAGCCAGGACAGCTGCCAAAATAAAACGCAGACACCATCCAGTGAGGCTGAGCTTGGGGGTCAAAGAGGATCTCAAGATGTGGGGGGAATTTCTTGATCAGTTCAATGGCTCCGTCATATGGAGGGACCCCTGGACCAGCAGCCAGGAGCTGACGCTGTTTACTGACGCGTCAGGCAGGGAAGGTTTTGGCGCAATCCTCGACAGGGAGTGGTGCGCAGCGAGATGGCCCAACGCGTGGAGGAAGAAAAAGATAACTGCCAACATAACTGTATTAGAACTTTTCCCGATTGTAGTTGCTTTCCACCTCTGGCCCGCCTGGTTAACAGCGAAAAGGGTGGTTCTGTTGTCCGACAACATGGCTATGGTCCAAGCAATCAACACCCAGTCAGCCTCTTGCGCGCTTGTGTTATGCTTACTTAGGGAATTAGTCAAAGTATGTCTGTACAATAACGTGGAATGTAGAGCTAGGCACATCCCAGGAGCCCAGAACACGGCTGCTGACGCACTTTCACGTTCTCATTGGCAGCGGTTTTGAGAGGTTCGGCCGAGAGCGAGGGGATGACACCTTTCCCGGCTCAGCTTTGGCACCTGCTGCGGTGGCGCAGTGCATTAAAGAGCTAGGCGAGATGTCCTTGGCACCCCGGACTATGAGGAGATATCAGACTTACGTAAAGACATTTTGTGAAATCATGGGCCCTTGGGAGCAGGAGGCTTCAATACAAGTAGACAGGGTACAAGCATTCATGGTTTGGGCGAAAGATGCGGGGAAGAGCCACTCGTGGATGGCTGGTCACCTGTCGGCCATCGGGCACCATGCCAGGCTGTTAGGTCAGAAGGACCCCACCACATCATTTACGACCAGGGCAGCGCTCAAAGGTTGGGCACGAGTGATGCCAAGATCAGTAAACCAAAGGGCCCCCATTGATTACGAGACATTAAAAAGTATGCTAGACGCCCTTCCCTCGGTCACCCACTCTGCCTACGACGCATCCCTCTTCGCAGTGACATTCAGCCTAGCGTTTTTTGGAGCCTTTAGAATAGGGGAGTTGGTGGCTCGCTCCAAGAAAGAGTTGAACTCTAGGGCCCTGCAGATGAAGGACGTGCGCCTTACAGCTGAATCAGTGGAGATTTACTTACAATTCTCAAAGACAGACCAGTCAGGCAGGGGTAGGAACATCTCACTGCATCGCCTGGGTAACGACAGCTATTGCCCGGTGGCCCTGCTAGCCGCCTTCTTGTCTTGCCGCCCATGTACAGAAGGGTTGCTCTTGATACATTTAGACGGCTCTCCGGTCACGAAATACCATGTGGAGCATGTGATGCAGGGGTGCCTATTCTGGGCAGGCTACACAACAAAAGGGGCCAAGTTCAGCTCCCACTCTTTCAGGATAGGGGCGGCCACCACAGCTTTCAAGGAAGGTCTGCCAGCTGAGGCGATTAAGAGGGTAGGGCGGTGGGACTCCAACTGCTACAAAAGATATGTGAGACCAGTGAGTGCCATACGCCCGTTTAGCAGAAGTGAGGTGGGGAACGTATAGGCAATGAGAGAATATGTTTGCGTATGCAACGGTTTTATGTGGCCTTTCCTGGTTTGTGGTACAATGTTAATTATAGATTCCAGTTGCCACGTTTTGGTGGTTGTTTTTACTTTGCAGTGGTTTGAAATGTTCAAATAAACTATAATCTGGCAACCCATTGTGTTTTATTGCAGGAACAGAGGTGTGGGTGATGGGGCACTGTTATGTCGCAAGACTGGCGAGATGGGTGAATGCAGGCACTTGGAAGCATGGCTTCACCAACACTAGTATATCCTGGTTTGGCCTCCCCGGAATGCATTGGTCCGCACTCTTAGCGACGCTGCGTAGGACATTGAGGGAGAATAGACGGCCGCCAAACATCTTAGTGGTGCACCTAGGGGGGAAGGACCTGGTAGCATTAGGCAAGAGGCGTCTGTTGGATGCGATGAGGAAGGACCTGACCACCTTGAGCAGTGTGCTGGGATCATGCAGCGTATGGTGGTCGGAAATAACTCCCAGGCCTATATGGCATGGGGCAATTTCTCAGGAGGCGCTTGAGGTTACCCGCAGGCGCGTAAACGCAGCTATGCGTAAATTTGCAGAAATGCGAGGGGTGGGTTTCATCAGGCACGGCTTGTTGCATGCGAAATCCATGGGTTGCTGGGAATCTGACGGGGTACATTTGTCTAAGGTAGGCATGGCAATATTCCTACTAGATTTAGGGGAAGCCCTGGAAACAGCAGGATGCAAGTAGGGGAGAATAGGGAGCTAGGTAGCGGGGGCTCTCGGCGCGGCGGGTGCCACACCCAGGGCTGTGGAAGAGATACAAGGCGATCCCCATACAGGACAGGCGAAGGAACAGGACCTGAAGCCCCAGTGCGAAACGCACCGTGCTGAGTCATACATAATCCAGGGGGCCCTTCTTGGGGACTTGGTTTCGACGGCGCCCCGTTAGTCCTTAGGGCGGTTGTAAGCCTGAGCAACCGGGGGCTTGCCGATAGCGCCCCACCCGGATGGGGAAGGTGTGAGTTAACTCTCCCTTGTCCTGAGGGCAGGGTGGGTGGACGATAGGTCTGCCGGTGGGAGGAGTTTCCTCCCAGGTACCACACCGGGCTATGGTCGCTGGTGTCTGTTTCTTTGCCTCAACTTCAGGCTCCCTGCAACAAGGGGTTACGGGGAGTAGGGGGTCGCCTGTCAGTTAACCCATCCTGTTATTTGTATTACAAATAAACCTGCAACTTCTTCATCCCAATATACTTGTCTGTGTGTCATTTGGGTTTTGGGGAGGCTGTGGGCAGAGGCGTACCGATGGAACTACTATGCAGGATGCCCGCGGTCCCTGCAGGGGACCCCATAGGAGGGCAGACCCCGTAGTAGGTCCGTGGGCAGCCGGCCGTCCATTCCGGGGGTGGGGGCGGGGAGTGGGGGCATCAACGGATAGGGGGGGGCGGGATGAGGGGTGGGCCCCGGGTCCGGATATAAGGGTAGCCCCTCCTACCACGCGCCCTCTTTGCTGCTGCCCCCACACTAGGTAGTCGCTCCCCTGGCTGCTCCTCGCCAGCCTTAGGGTCGTAGGCTGCCCCGCCCCCTCCCCATCCCCGTCGGACGCAAGGCCCGCGCTTTTCAGCTCCCCTCCCTGCCGCTCACCCGCTGAAAAGGGGGGAAGTGGGGAGGGGGAACAGTAGTAATGTATTAATGTTTTCTCTTGTTGCAGGAGGAGTTACAAGGCGATCCCCATACAGGACAGGCGCAGAAACAGGACCTGAAGCCCCAGTGCGAAACGCACCGTGCTGAGTCATACATAATCCAGGGGGCCCTTCTTGGGGACTTGGTTTCGACGGCGCCCCGTTAGTCCTTAGGGCGGTTGTAAGCCTGAGCAACCGGGGGCTTGCCGATAGTGCCCCACCCGGATGGGGAAGGTGTGAGTTAACTCTCCCTTGTCCTGAGTGCGGGGTGGGTGGATGATAGGTCTGCCGGTGGGAGGAGTTTCCTCCCAGGTACCACACCGGGCTATGGCCGCTGGTGTCTGTTTCTTTGGCTCAACTTCAGGCTCCCTGCAACAAGGGGTTGCGGGGAGTAGGGGGTCGCCTGTCAGTTAACCCATCCTGTTATTTGTATTACAAATAAACCTGCAACTTCTTCATCCCAATATACTTGTCTGTGTGTCATTTGGGTTTTGGGGAGGCTGTGGGCAGAGGCGTACCGATGGAACTACTATGTTCCCGCTGTAGCCGTTCCCCTCATGGCAGGAATGTCTCTGTATGCTGGCCGTTTCCCTCACGGCACGATGTGGCGGTGTGCGGCAGGTAGGTGATGCCTAGAATGTCCCCATTGCCCCGCTCGATGCTCCGCGGTGTTATAGCACCAGCAGGCGCAGCAGGAGCATCACGGGAGCGCCGGGGGGCCGGGGCTGCTGGGGGGTGTGTTCCCTCGACTCTGTTCCCGCTGTAGCCGTTTCCCTCACGGCAGGAATGTCTCTGTATGCTGGCCGTTTCCCTTGCGGCACGATGTGGCGGTGTACGGCAGGTAGGTGATGCCTAGAACGTCCCAGAAACAGTTATGTGAGAAGAACAAGTAAATTCTACTAGTGGGCAGTGGGTGTTAATACTGTGGATCTGCATCTAGATCACTAACACTTTTAGAACAAGTCCTCTGGATTAGTGTTTGATCAGCAACAGATATAATGAACCAGAAATAAAGAGAAGAGAAAGCCAGGCATACTGGTAGGGTAATATTAACCAAAGTGAACATAGAGTACTGGCCATCCAAGGGTCTGTGTTACGTGATTACTTGCACTGTCCTTCACAGCATTCACCGAAAAACAGAGAACTTAACCTCCTCTGAAATGAAAGCACCTTGGGGCATATTAACAACAACTAGCGATATTTATCGCTAAATGAGCTTAGCGATATTTTTTTTAACGCCGCGCATCGCCGGATTTTATCACAGAGATAACGTTCTATTAGCAACGTTTATCTCAAATGCGATAAAATATCCGGCAATAGCGGCTCAATGCGTGAATATCGCTGTAAATCCAGCGATATTCAGGCATTAACGCCAATAGGGTCTTAACCTGAATATCGAACTCCCATTGGATATACAGGTTAAGAAGTGGTCTTAACAGGCGTTAGTTTTTGGCGATATTCGCGCTTAGCGTGGATTTTTTTATCGCTGTGCCTGCGTTAATAATAGGCGATAGCGGTGGTCATTAGTCTTGCCTATGGGGGTTTCTGCAAAGATAGGTAGAGGTCAAAGGGTTCCCAAAAGTTCGCCTGCCTATGAGTTTTTGGCGTGTGTTTCGCTGTGATGTTGTCTGCCCCCCTTAGGACGCCCCCCCCCCGGGCACCCTTCTCTTTTTTTTTTCTTCCTTTTGCCTTTTTCTCCTCTCCTCTCTTCCCTCCACTCATGTATACTCCGTGCTCCATGTAAATATATATTTTTTTTACAATAAAAAATTACAGAAATAAAAAAAATAAATAGGCGATAGCGATGTTAGCGATTGCTTTCAGTCGCTAACAGGTTGGGTACGCCCACTTTGCATGACATTAGCGATAAATATCGCTGACATGCAAAGCGGGCCCCAAACCTCTTGCTATCGCCTACAAACTGTTGCTAACTGCTGTTAGCGACAGCTTGCTAATAGGGCGATGAAATTATCGGCGCTTTAGCGGGAAAAAGTCCCGCTAAAGTGGCGATAAGGCCCTTGATAATATGCCCCCTTTTGTCCTGCTCCCTTCGCACAGATTTACAGATTTCGACGCTCCTCAGGAGCAGGCAGTGTTCCAGATCAGAGATCTGAGTTTGTGAACCTCGACTTCAGGAGTGCTGGAAAGATCCGATGAGTTCTCTTCTGCTAATATGCAGAACAATAACCCTCCCCATCAGAGGCTGCCTCGCCTTTTCGTCCCTGGCATCTTATCATCTAGCCTTGCTGTCTAGTCTCGGAGTGGAACAGGGAAGCATCCTGTACCATTAGACGCCTCCAAGGTCTCAGCGCGTCGGAGGGCAAATTCCCACATTACCATGCTATCGAATCTTCGGCAAGACAGTGCATAGACTGGGAAGTATTATTAGTCCTCTACTGCTACCTTGTGGTCAAAAGTCTGTAGTTTTTAGTTTGCAACCGAAAACAAAGACTTTTTGACCATGGGTTTCGACAGTAGGAAACGCTGAAACTGAAAACCAGAATCCCTGCCCATAACGAATCTTCTATTTGGGAGGGGCATGCTTAAGGCATCCCTTCCAAACGCAGATTCTTTAAGGTATCTATTCAATGCTTTTGCAACAAAAATCCAGTTGCAAAAAAATGAAAGTTTACTGACACCTCAAATTACTTCTGACCATTTCTTTGTGAATGTTAAAAAAATTGTTTGTTGGTGAAGCCATTGGACCGCTGCCAACTCTCCAGCAATTAACAGAAAAAAAAAACCTTTTCTTTTGAAGTGAAACTCCAACAGGCTGTATTTAAAAGAGGCCACTTTATTTGAAACTTGATCACATACATGATGGTCTGCAAACCTCATCAGGCTACCATCCGGGCCCGTAATGACATCCAATCGTTGTGAGTCACACATTACGACCTACCTCATGAATATTGATGAGATAGGTCAGAGTTCAATCCAGTAGGATTTGGAATTTCATGAACTGACCTATTAGGTCAGATCGTAAAATTCCTTGCCATTCGCAAAAAGTCAGTGTGCAATTTGTGACCACTTTTTGTGAATGGAAAATATATTCTCCGGGCCGAAAAAAGTGTCATGATAGTGTATACTTTTCAGACGGAAAATAGTCCCTCTTGCATTCCAATGGAATCAGTAGGATACACCCAAATAGCCAAGACAGTGAGACTAAAATACTCCTGTGGTCAGAGCAAAGATGTGATTGATAATATTTCACAACAATAGCTGATGATTCCTGAGGTAAACAACCTGCTGACTGAATAAGGATGAACTAATTACAGGTGAAAAATACAAACATAAATGAGATGCAGAAATGGACCACATACAGCAATTTTAAAAAAATCCACACATGTTCACCTCAATCACAACAAGGATGTGCCAAACATGTGTCAACGGGTGCTCCATTGTGCATCATTACACACTGCATTGTGTACTCCAGCCCACATAGGCAGAACAGTGCATTGTCACCCTCAGTATACTCAACTGCAAACTGAGGCACATTGTACAACAACTCTCAGAACAGTGACTCAAAATTGCAGCACAGTGCACCACCACTCACTGCATAGTGTACCCTCACCGACGGCACAGTATACCATCACACACAACACAATGCACTACTACTACAAAACAGTGAAGCATCACCCTCAGCATAGTGAACTCTAACCTTCTGTGCACTCCACCTTCATCCCCAGAACAGAGGTGGCACCCCCAAGCCACTGGGCACCATTTGACACCATCGAGCACTTCCTTCCACTATGCCTGGTTGTCCCCAGCTTTGAAGCAATGGTTCAGATAATTCATTTTAAAAGCACAAATGCTCTTTTCTTGATGCTGCTTCCTCAAAATTAACCCCAGTTTGTGCCCACGTTTCACGTTTGCAGTACCCTAAAGCAGAGTTTCCCACATGCGACTCACTAGTAGGTTGCAAGCCAATTTTTGGTGGGTTGGAAAAGTCTGACCAGTAAATAAAGATACCTTTAAATGATGTGATTTTCTTGCCACATTTGCCTGTGCTTCAAAGACAGAGGTCAAATGTCTGGCTTTGCCTTCTGACAAATGGCTTAGTATTCTTTAATCATGGGAATTAGTGTTAACTTTTCTTTCTCTGACTGCAAAGTAAGAGGATGTTTTTAACTGAATTAAGCAACAATCATGCTGGAGTACAGTGTGTGTGGAAGGAATGGCTGTAGGATGTTGTTTTTTCTTAAAACACAACAAAATGTAAATACCTGTAAATGAACTGTGTGCATTCATCGTTAGGAAAGCAAAAATCAGGCAATTGTTTTGATTTCTAAAGTGTACTAGAAACAGAAATTGTAATAGGATCAAAATGCATTAAGCCACTTTATGTAGTGGTGCAAAAATGATGCACAATGATAAATATTCATAGAAACCCAATTTCTACACATTATCATTTTATCAGTAAAACTGCATGTCTGTGGACATTTTGTGGTCATTTCAATAGAAAATGTACTGCCTGTAAATGATAATGCGTTACCACGTAATGCTTTAGTTACACTAAAAAACTGCCTGCCTGCTGTCCATTAAAGGTAGGTGGGTTGTGTAAACGTGACCGTTTAAAAATTGGGTCATGGTTCGAAAAAGTTTTGGAAGACCTGCCCTAAAGCATATCATGCAAAAATAACAGTTGATGGACAGAATGCAGAACAATGTCATACATTCACCCCAGTACAGAGATCTGGGCCTAAATCCATCGTTTTTTTGCTCACCATTCCATTCCAGTTTGAACTAGCCATGTGCAAATCAGTCTTGACCCTGTGCCCCATGGGAACAGTCCAGCCCGAACTGCCAAGCCAGGTCCTCCCTGGACTGGAAACAAGCATCCTAAGATTGGTTTTGGGCTTTCAGCCCGCATCAGCCAGGATAGCTTGAGTCCAGTGGCATGGAGAGCATGGGACTCATGTCTGAGCATACCCGTCTCACTCGGGGTGACAAATGCAAAAACAACAGTTGATGGACAGAATGCAGAACAATGTCATACATTCACCCCAGTACAGAGATCTGGGCCTAAATCCATCGTTTTTTTTGCTCACCATTCCATTCCAGTTTGAACCTAGCCATATGCAAATCAGTCTTGACCCTGTGCCCCATGGGAACAGTCCAGCCCGAACTGCCAAGCCAGGTCCTCCCTGGACTGGAAACAAGCATCCTAGGACCAGTTTCGGGCTTTCAGCCCTCATCAGCCAGGATAGCTTGATTCCAGTGGCAGGGAGAGCACGGGACTCATGTCTGAACATACCCGTCCCACTCGGTGTGACAAATGCAAAAACGACAGTAGATGGACAGAATGCAGAGCAATGTAATACATTCACCCCTTACTCACTTTGCTACTGGATTCAGGTTAGCCTTGCTGATGACAGCTGATTAACCAGAAACCGGTCCCAGGATGCTTGTTTCCGGTCCAGGGAAGACATGGCTTGGCATTTCGGGCTGGACTGTTCCCATGAGGTACAGGGTCACACTGATTTGCATATGGCCATTTCTGAACTGGGGTGGCGGAGTGAGCTAAAGAATGATGATGGATTAAACCCAGATCAGTTGACTGGGGGTGAGTGCTTGCAATGTTCAACACTCCATCCACCATCCCCTTTGGTTTTGCTTTGTTCACCTTAAGTTGGCAGGGTATGCCCAGACGTTGGTCCCTTGCTCACTTTGCCAATGGATTCAAGCTAGCCTGGCTGATGACGGCTGATTAGCCAGAAACTGGTCCCAGGATGCTTGTTTCCGGTCCAGGGAATGCATGGCTTGGCAGTTCGGGCTGGACTGTTCCCATGAGGCACAGGGTCAGACTGATTTGCATATGGCCATGTCTGAACTGGGGTGGTGGAGTGAGCTAAAGATTGATGATGGATTAAACCCAGATCAGTTGACTGGGGGTGAGTGCTTGCAATGTTCAAGACTCCGTCCATCATCCCCTTTGGTTTTGCTTTGTTCGCCCTAAGTTGGCAGGGTATGCCCAGACGTGGTTCCCTTGCTCACTTTGCCACTGGATTCAAGATGGCCTGGCTGATGAGAGTTATGAACCCGAAACCCATCACAGAATGCTTGTTTCCGGTCCAGGGAAGACATGGCTTGGCAGTTCGGGCTGGACTGTTCCCATGAGGCACAAAGTCAGACTGATTTGCATATGGCCATTTTTTTGAACTGGGTGGTAGAGTGAGCTAAAGAATGATGATGGATTAAACCCCGATCAGTTGACTGGGGGTGAGTGTTTGATTTGCTCTAACATTCCATCCATCACCCCCTTTGGTTTCGCTTTGTTCGCCCTAAGTTGGCAGGGTATGCCCAGACGTGGGCCCCTTGCTCACTTTGCCACTGGATTCAAGCTAGCCTGGCTGATGATGGCTGAAATGCCAGAAACCGGTCCCAGGATGCTTGTTTCCGGTCCAGGGAAGACATGGCTGGCAGTTCAGGCTGGACTGTTCCCATGGGGCACAGGGTCAGACTGATTTGCATATTGCCATGTCTGAGCTGGGGTGGCGGAGTGAGCTAAAGAATGATGATGGATTAAACCCAGATCAGTTGACTGGGGTGAGTGCTTGCAATGTTCAACACCCCGTCCAACATCCCCTTTGGTTTTGCTAAAGCATATCATGGACATTCCCAGGCAATTGTTTGTGTATGTTTTTGTTGAAAAACATACCTAGGGCTGCGCAAGGGGAGTCATCACAAACTTTAATAGACAACTCTACCATATCAATGAAGACTTTACCGTCAGCATACCTAGAAGAGGTCACCATCATAATGACAGGCATTTTCAGCATCACTTACAATGTGTTCATACCTGTTTTAAATCCGGCCATGGAGGGGTAATTTTGCCTCCTCTGGTAGAATCATGATTTTCCGGTCTATTCACAATCATGCAGAAGCTGAACCATAGTCAACATTTTGCACCAGTGTCAGAGTCTTACAATGAATCCTCTTCTCAATCGAGAGCCATGCCTTGTCATGCAAAACAGGGGAGGTATGCTCTCTCTGCACAATTCCGAATACTGCCCTCACTGTGGAACTTCGAAGAACCTGTCATTTTCTCAAGTTGGTCTTTAAAGTCATAGGATACTATTTCTCTGTCAGAAAAAAAATGTTACTCTGCACCTGCAGAGGAGTCTCAGCAGAGAGGCCAGGAACTGAAAAGACAAAGCAACCTAATCTGCGGGACACTCTAGCGCCTGGGCTGGGACGGTCGTGTTGTTTGCCCACTAATCTGGCAGGGGAAGGCCACAGTGGGGGCGGAATCCAGTTGGCAACTCACAAGTCCAGTGTATGCCAAGAAAAGAGCCCATAAATGTTCTATGTCCGCTATAGGATCAGTTATGGACAATGGACAAGGCTGCTGTTTAACATCATGTGACTCGGACGGCTCACGTGGAAAAGGGAACATTGCTTAAATTATAGACTAATTCAATCCTTGTCCGATCAGTAACAGAAAATGAACATTAAACTCAATTTAAGGACAGTGTAATTAGTGGATAGGTAGGCACCTCTCTAAAGCCATTCAGGAGCGCTACACTAGCTGCCACAATATAATTCTACATCTGGACTTGATATATATATTTTTTAGCATAATGCAATCTATGTAAGTCTTTGACCTCCTCTTTGCTAATTTGAGTTTAAAAAAACATTTTTTTTGGGTTCAGCTAAAGTCTACCAATGACTAATGGTTGATCATTCGCATGAAAATATTCCCGATTCCATCAACATAAATGATTGATGAGCGTAATGTGTGACATCTGGGAACGGCAATAAGGAGCAGGTATTGTATTGTAATTGTATTGTAATTGCATTTATATAGCGCTTACTACCCCTGAGGAGGCGTAGAAGCGCTTTTTCGGCAGGTAGCACGCTACTCCGGGACCCATAGAGGATTAGTGTTGAATTAGTATAGTGAAACAAGCAAGTACATTTTAAGTGGTGGATAGGTTAGTCAGTTATTTGGATTTGGAATGATAGCAGAAGGATAGAGTAGGACAAAGGTTTGTATTTATTTATCGCTCGCTTGTTGACGCATGCTATTCAGGGAGCCTATAAAGGATTAGTGGTGAATTAATATGGTGAAATATGAGGTAATTTCAGTAGTGGATATTAGTCTGTTACTTGGAGTGAGAAGGATAGCGGATGGATAAAAGGGGAAGAAAGATTTGCATTCATATAGCACTTGTTACCCCTGATGGGTGTTGAAGCGCTTTTCTGGCGAGTAGCATGCCACTCCGGAACCCATAAAGGATTAGTGTTGAAAATTAGTATAGTATAAATATGAAGTAATTTGAGTAGTAGATTGTTATTCAGTTATTTGGGCAGTATATTAGTATAGTTGAATATGGATGAAGCATGAAGCATGCATAACAGACTGGCTGAGGATTCCTTACGGGAAACACCCGTTACAGCGGAAGCACTGCATCGCGTTGCTATCCCATCGCGACTATTACATCGCAGATGCCTGCACACCGCATGCCAAGACGCCGCAATGACTTTCAAAGCGCGAGGCATTACATCGCATTACAGGGCAAAGCCATGACATCGCCACAAAGCCTAAACAACCAGAAAAGCATTAACGATCCCAGATGGGTGATGTAAATGCTTACAACCAAATAATGGAAAAGATTGGAAAAACGGAAAACCCATATGGGTGGATTTGCCAACACATATTATATGATACAACTGTGGCTTCCAGCACAAATGAGCACAAATAATGGCAAATAATGATTACGACCCAAATAATGGCAAAGAAAAACATAAACGAAAGAAAATAATACAAAGGATTTACGACCACTTATTATATGATAAATTGTGACTTCCAGGAAAACGTACACCAAAGTTATTACGGGAAATGAGCACAAATAATGGAAAAGAATGATTTACGACGAAATATACCCAGCTAAGTTATTACTGAAAATCTACACCAAAGTTATTACAAAAAATAAGAAATATACCCAGAAAAGCATAAACGGAAGCAAACAATACAAAGGATTTACGACCACTTATTATGTGATACAATTGTGACTTCGAGCACAAATGATGACAACCCTAAAAATTGACAAAAAGTTACGAGCACAACGATGGTCTGAGGGCAAGGGAAACGTTAATTCTGTTTATTTCATATCTGGCCGAGGCGCCCAAATACCAGAAATTATTTAAGGCCACATAACGGATAACGATGTGGTCTGCGGGCAACGCGCTCACCTTTGGTCCCGGGGACTAATGTTCGAACCTCCTGTCACGTCGACAATAAAAAATACACAAACAATGTACATTTTGTTTTGGTGGCCAACATTCAAAAAATAAATTACTTTTTATACACTGCGTGGAAGATTCAACAATATACCCGTAATACATTGTAAGTGTTTTTGTTACTTGCAAACATATATATTTGCTTTTTATGGCTGCGTGCATGGGGTGGATGGGTGGGTGGATGGATGCGTGTGTTGGATGCGTGTGTTGGATGCGTGGGTGGGTGGGTGGATGCATGGGTGGGTGGATGCATGGATGAGTGGGTGGGTGGGTGGGTGGATGCGTGGATGGGTGTGTGGATGGATGCGTGGGTGGGTGGATGGATGCATCGATTAGTGGGTGGCTGGGTGGGTGGATGCGTGGATGGGTGGGTGGATGGATGCGTGGGTGGGTGGAGGGATGCATCGATGGGTGGGTGGGTGGATGCGTGGATGGATGCGTGGATTGATGCGTGGGTGGGTGCGTGGATGGATGCGTGGGTGGGTGGGTGGATGGATGCGTGGATTGATGCGTGGGTGGGTGGATGGGTTGGATGCGTGGATGAGTGGGTGGATGCGTGGATGGGTGGGTGGGTGGGTGGATGGATGCGTGGGTTGGATGGGTGGGTGGGTGGGTGGGTGGATGCATGGGTGGGTGGATGCATGGATGAGTGGGTGGGTTGATGCGTGGATGGGTGGGTGGGTGGGTGGATGGATGCGTGGGTTGGATGCGTGGGTGGGTGGATGCATGGGTGGGTGGATGCATGGATGAGTGGGTGGGTTGATGCGTGGATGGGTGTGTGGATGGATGCGTGGGTGGGTGGATGGATGGGTGGGTGGATGGGTGGGTGGATGCGTGGATGGGTGTGTGGATGGATGCGTGGGTGGGTGGATGGATGCATCGATGAGTGGGTGGGTGGGTGGTTGGATGCATGGATGAGTGGGTGGGTGGGTGGGTGGATGCATGGATGGATGCGTGGGTGGGTGGGTGTGCTGAAGCGTGGGGTGAATGCATGCGTGGGTTGGATGCGTGGATGGGTGTGTGGATGGATGCGTGGGTGAAGAAATATACCCAGCAAAGCATAAACGGAAGCAAATAATAGAAAGGATTTACGACCACTTATTATGTGATACAATTGTGACTTCGAGCACAAATGATGACGACCCTAAAAATTGACAAAATTTAAGAGCACAACGATGGTCTGAGGGCAAGGGCAACGCGGCCAACTTTGGTGCACGGGACTAATGTTATTACACCAAAGTTCTTTGAAGAACAGCAGTTAAGATCTGCTTATATACAAATTGCTCTGCTACTTGAATTAACGTTAATTCAGTTTATTTCATATCTGGCCGAGGGGCCAAAATACCAGGAATGTTTTAAGGCCACATAACAGATAACGATGTGGTCTGAGGGCAACGCACTCACCTTTGGTCCTGGGGACTAATGTTCGAACCTCCTGTCACGTCGACAATAAAAAATACACAAACAATGTAGATTTTGTTTTGGTGGCCAACATTCAAAAAATAAATTACTTTTTATACACTGCAAACATCCGATAGAAAGCGAAGATTTGGCGTTGAGGTGAGGGGGGGGGGGGGGGGAGATGGGGGCCAGGGCTTAGAGGCGGGTTCTCGCAGGCGATTCCAAAGACCGCGTTGTTTTGCCATGCGACATGCTGTACTGCGGGGTAAAGTACGGCCCCATAGAAACCAATGGAATCGCGCTGCAATAGATTGCGCGGTGAAAACAGACGATGTAATGGACTCGGCGATCAAATAGATGCGGGGAAAAAGCGCGCGATGTAATTGTGCGCGATGGAACGTCATACATTCATTCCTTACACAGAAATTTCTGGCCCTGTTACGACTCCAAGATTTGTTTATTACTATAAGTTGTTGCACTCACTCCTGCCACACTGTGAGGTCCAATTACACAAGGTGTGACAAAGTCAAACTTCGGATGTAGGAGAGAAAGAAGAGCCCTGTAACAGTAAAGTAATATGTACCTGGCAGAAACAGGCCGGGAAGGGGAGTGGAGGAGTGGAGAGGGAAGGGTAGTGTAGTGTCTTACTTCACTCATTGCATGAGATCTAAGTTCTATAGAACATAGAACTTAGAATGTACTGACATGCTCATCTGTCAGTTGCTGCCCCGTAGCTGATGGATGAGGTGTTATTAATAAACCCTCCTATCCAACTCAACTGGTGTTGTATGCATAATTGTATAACATTTTACTGGCAACGAGCGAGGGATTGAAAAAAGGAAGTAACACCTCAACGTTAAGCAGAATTTAATGAAGTATAAGTCTCTGTGGTATGGGGACTTATCAGAGGAAATGTCTATGGAAGAGTGTAATTTCTTCTTTTGGTGGTGACTTTTTATATGGAGGATCGGACCCACAAGATACTGTATACTTAATTTGTTTATAAAAGTTATAAGAAGATTTTGAGGGGTCGGCGGTTACACAGGATAGCACGAGGACGCCATGACTTCCCTCATCTTGTCAACGCAGTGCGAGGAGTTCATTGTGACTGAAACGCTGATTCAGTCACGAGACAGTCATTGTTGGTAGCGCGTTCTGTTGGCGCGCTATTATGTAGACTTGCTGAGGCCCGAACTCGGTAGTTGTGGAGCGCGTCACAGTGAGGTTTTGACACGTGCGGTAAAATTATTTTTATCGCTTAAACTGTTTCAAAATAGGAGTTGCATTATCGAGTGAGCAGAAATCTCTGGCAACCAAACTCTCTGGAAGTAGACTGCGTGCCAGTGAGAGGGATAAAGGAAATCTAAGCTGCTCAAGTTTTGATATGCGCAGTAAATAGGTAATCTCTGAAAGCGTAAACAATTGGTGAACTTTACTGGCTGAACTGAATTTGCTGAAAATCTTCACCGGTGAGCTGTTATTCCTGGAAAGCTGCAACTACTCATTTGGATTTAAAGAAATTGTGAAATGTTTTTTCATTGGCTTGTGTGTGTCACGTGAGCTTTGACGGTGACACACACACCAGGTAGTGAAGATTTGAAGAAAAAATAAAAGTGAAAGAAGCTTCATCAACTATATCTACATTAAAATGAAGGAACCTCTCTTTTGTATAATGTGTTTCACAAGAGCTTTGACGGTTACACGCACACCAGGAAGTGAAGAATTAAATAAAATTAAAAGTGAAAAGAAGCATTTTTAAGTATATCTACAATAAAACGAAGGAGTTCTTTTTTTTGTTTTGTGCGTGTCATGTGAGCTCTGACGGTGACACGCACACCAGGAAGTGAAGACTTGAAGGACGCTTAAAGTGAAAAGAAGCATCATCTAAGCTTCGTATAATAAAACAAAGAAAACTTTATTGTTGCAGTATTAATGAGGAATAATTCTAAAGAATACATTAAAAGAATACTTTATAATACTATAAGCACATTAGTGACTGATTAGGAGGTAGTTTTCTTAGTATATTTAATTTTATTCCGTCTTATTCTGTTATTTCTGCTGTTTTAAAGGGATAATAAGGTAGTCAAGCAAAATGTACCTGCGCCACTGTTTTTTTTAGCAATCCAGGAGAACCACTAGTAAACTGGAATATGTGGAAAAATCTTTTTGCTCATTATGCAAGGGTTTGTGGGACAAATTTAAGTGCAGAAAGAAAACATTCGCTACTTTTACATTGTCTAGGTGGTGAAGGACAGGAGGTATTAGAACAGCTACCTGATAATTGCAGAAGAGCAAAGAGGGTCAAATGAATATGAATTTTTCATTTTGCAGTTAGATAAACATTATTTGCTGAGAGTCAGTACCATCATGGAGAGATACTATTTTGGTTTAAGGGAGCAAGGAAAAGAGGAAACAGTGGAAGATTATTTGACAGGGTTGAGGAAATTAGCAGCAAGCTGTAAGTTTGGGGGAGCTAATGAGAAAAGAATACGAGATCAGGTTGGCTTAAAGTGTAGGGAAGATAACTTTCGAGAAGAATTATGGCTTTAAGATGAACCACCCTTTAAAGAAGTAATATCTATAGCAAAAAGAGTTGAACACATGCTTAAATGTGTCAATGAGTTAAAGTGTGACAAGTATAAGACTTCACTTACTGTGGAAGAGGTACAGGAAAATGTATGTCATATAAAAAATGAAAAAATATCTTCTAAAGAAATAGTGAAGGAGAATGCGTCTAAGAGTAGTTTTGAGTGTTTTCGATGTGGGAGAACAGGTCATAAAGCAAATTTGAAAACTTGTCCTGCATTGAGTTTTGTTTGTCATGGTTGTGGGAAAAGGGACATTTTATAACGTTTTGTAGATCCAAACAAAGAAAATGTCAAAATAAGGAAATGAAAGAAATAGTTTGTCAAGTTGGTGAGAGTAAATCAAATGATCATCCCATAGGAAGTGTAAAAATTGATGGGATAGATCTTGACATGAAATTTGATTTGTCTTCACATCTTACCATAATTTCAAAAGAAACCTACTGTAAGTGGTTTAAAAAAAATTGCCTTAAAAGAAACGGATGTGAAACCAGGAGGATATGGAGGTCAACCTTTTAACATGTTGGGGTATTTCAATGCATGTATTGAGATCGAAACAAAGTTGATAGTTGGGAAGATGTATGTATCGAAACAAGGTGACGGATTACTTGGCTGGCCACATCAACGTTTGTTGGGGGTTATTTTAAATCCCAATGCTGATCCGCAGGTACAAGTTCAAGGGGGGGAAGGCAAAGAGAATGATTTTGTGACAGAATTTCCATGTTTATTCAAAGAAGAGTTAGGCTGCTTAAAAGGGTATATGCATGGTATTAAACAAAAATTGAGCTGTGCCCTTTGTGGCTAAAGTAGGAGAGTCCCAATGGCCTTACAAGGAAGAGTTGAACATGAATTAGAAAAAATACTCAAACAGGATATCATTACTCCTTTGGAAGCATCTGAGTGGTTGGCACCAGTTGTTGTAGTGCACAATCCTAATGGTGATATCAGACTTTGTGTAGACCTTAGGTCACTTAACAAGGAGGTAGTTGTGACAAGTTTCCTCTGCCTAATATAGATGAAATTATGTCTACGTTATGTGGTGCAAAATATTTTACATCTCTTGATCTTACACAGGCATATCATCAGATAGAGCTGATGCAGAACTCGCAGGATTTGACGGCATTCATCACTGCCATGGGTGCTTTCAAGTATAAAAGAATTCAGTTTGGTTTAGTATCAGCAGCGTCAGTTTTTCAGAGAGTAATGTTGAATATTTTGAAAGGTGTAAAAGGTGTCAAGTGCTATCAAGATGATCTATTAATATTTGGTTTGACTCAACAGGAGCAGAATGTCAATGTGAGAATAGTTTTGAAAAGACTTGAAAATGCTAGCTTCACTTTGAAATCTGAAAAATTTAAGTTTTCTGTCAAAGAAGTACATTATTTAGGACATTGTATCACAGCCACAGGTATTAGTCATAAGAAGGAGTTAGTTGATACCCTACTTAATTTGCTTCACCAAAAACAAAAGAGGAGGTTGTTTCATTTCTAGGAATGCTTGATATTATGGTAACTTTGTTAATAACCTAGCAAGCAAATCTTGCAACTTGAGACAGTTGCTTGGTAAGAACAAAGAGTTTATATGGTCTAATGAATGTCAAAATGATTTTAAAGAGTTGAAGGAGGATTTGAAGAATGCTACCAGGTTACAAGCTTTTATTCCAGGAGAGGAAACTACGGTTGTGACTGATGCAAGCTCTATGGGTTTAGGGGCTGTTTTAAAACAGTCTAGGGATGGTAAAGAACATCTCATTGCATGTGCATCAAGGAGCTTACGTGGAGCAGAAGTAAATTACTCTGTAATTCAAAAGGAGGCATTGGCGATTTAATGGGCGCTTAATACTTTTTGAAACTTTGTTTGGGAAACTTGTTTTACGGTATGTTCTGATCACAAACAGTTAAAATAAATATTTTCAAAAAAGGGTTCAGATTTTATTTCTTCTCAAATTAGACGATGGGTGATTGGTCTTCAAGATTTTAATTTTGTGGTTGAACATCTTCCTGGTGTTAAAAACAAAATTGCTGATTGTCTTTCTCGTCTGGTATGTGAAGTGGAAGAAGAAATATTATTGGATGAGGTCATGGATGAAGAGGTGAGAGTTTGTGAACTAACCTTCGGAATTATGAAAGAGGGTGAGTGGAAAAAAGTTAAAAAGGATTGTGAATTGATGAAAGTTACGGATATGATTCAAAATTATGTTTTGTTTGACAATTCTTTGTAAAGAGGCACTAAATTGGTTCCTCCTTCTTCTTTTCGGAAAAACTTAATGGACAAGGCACATCAGGGTCATTTACGTATAGTAAAAACTAAAGATTAAGGGCCTGTTTCTGGTAGCCCGGAATGGATCTAGAAATTGAGCGAGAAGTTAGAATGTTTGCAATGCAAAATAAGTGACAACATTCTTACTCCTAGAACCATGCCTATGGTTTGCCGTAGACTGCTAATAGTCCTTGGGATGACATTGCTATTGATATTGTTTGTCCACTTAGTGGAAAACATCATGCACCTTATTTAATAGTTTTGATTGGTCTGTATTCTAGATGGGTGGAAGTTTCATGTGTATCTGAAGTGACTTCATCATGTGTAATCTCTTTTTTTACAAGATGTGTTTAAAAGAGGAAGTTTTCCTAAAACTATTTTGTCCGATAATGGTCCTCAATTTTGTTCTGGGCAAATTAATGATTTCTTGTTGTCATGTGGCATTACACTCACGAAATGTTCAATTTATCATTCCGAGGCTAATGGAGCAGTGAAAGATTTAATAGATTGATAAAAGAGAATATTCAATTGTCCAGAGTCAATTCTTTGAATTAGAAGGAAGACTTGCAAAAATATATTTTGGCACATCGTTTTGCACCTCACACCACTACTCATAAATCTCCTTTTGAGCTGTTCAAAGGAAGAGCTCCTAACATTCATTCATTCATTTCGTCTTTATATCGACAAAAAAGATGTCATAAAAGAATACACAATAAAATTTCAGCATACATCATTACACTTGTTTAGAAAATACAAAAGTGCAGAGTGCCATAAAATTCATTCTTCATAAAAACATTATCTAAAATTAAAAGGACAATCAGCCCAGAGAACCTCTGGTCACCAATACCCCCGAAACACCCGGGCATTGTGCGCAAGTACATTTGATCTCATTTTACCACGTACTTTCTTCTGATATTCCACATGGCAGCCAGGAATTTCGTAACAGCAAAAACAATTATTGGGGATAAATCTGTTTTTAATATTCTATAGGAGTGAAAACACTGCCTAATCCCCAAGTTTTTGCAGATAGGGATGATCCACTTCTTCCTAGGAATCTGGTAGGAAGGGCAGAAGAAGACTATGTGCAACTCATTCTCTAATTCCGTAATGCACGCTGGGCAGTTTCTGGGAGCATTGGGGCGCCAACGGCGGATCACTGACATAATATCGACGGACAATATATCGAGTTGCTAAAATATCGTTGACAAAATATCGACTACAATTATATCGACTTCCTATATTCATTTAAGAAATTACAAAAATATCGAGGACAAATTATCGACTACTTTAAATATCGACTACACTAATATAGATAGAAAATATATAGAGTACAAAAATATCGTTTTAATAAAAATTGTATGTCACACTACAAAAATATCGACAGCATATATATAGACTGTCAAAATATCGAAAATCTATTATTATCGACCATAGATTTTAAACATATAATACATTTTTTTTTAATCTTGCTTTTTTAAACTATATGCACTTCAAAATACATATAAAATATATATAAACATTTGGAAATACACATTAGTTGTTTGTAGCTTTTTTACTACATTTTATCTAAACATTGCAGCACATACATTAATAAATAGTAATTATTCAACATATATTACAACATTATAAATACATAGGGGCAGATTTATGAAGGCCTTGCGCCGCCGGTGCGTCACTTTTTCCCATGTTAAAAGTGACACACCGGCGGCGCAAGGCCTTCATAAATCTGCCTTATATTTTGCAATATAATAAAATATTTACGACATTCAATGCTGATTTCTTCTCATTTTTGCTTTTTCACAACAAGAAGCCAAGCAATTAAATCTAAAAATATTCAAACTAACCAATAAAATGGTCCCTTTCGTAAAACATCCAATCAAATGAATGAACACATTTAATACACACTATAAAAGGAGTACATGCCTACAGCCAATTCCTGCTGGTAAATCTATAGACAAAAGAAGGCTACACTTTGACAACGTTATTCCTGAGAAATCTACTGCAGAAAACAAGACTTATACATAAATAATTCAAGTAAGTTATAGCTAATTTTTTAAGTAAACAAGTACTAAAGTCGATAAATAACTATGTCTCTTTATCGTGAAAATCACATTTATTTTTCTACTTTACTATTCCTTCTACAAACATTTCTAATAATCATAAAATAACCAATGACAAAATTTTAACCACTACATACTCATTGTAATTATATATAAATGTTTTGTAACACACTAAATACATTTCTTTACAAATCTTTAATAATATCCTTTTCTTCTTTATTCTATTTTCTTTACAGATATTCACAATACATCCTAACTCTACTCCACCTAAAGAAAATAGTACTGTACTTAAAATGTAGGTATATAGGTTAGCTTCCTAAAATGCACTAAAATGTTAAATGTTTTCAATAATAAACGTTTTTTTTCCTTCCATATTCTACACAGATATTCTGAATAATTCCTAATTGAACTCCACCTAAGGAAAATACTACAATATTCTAACAAGTATGTATATCTGTTGGCTTCCTAAAAGTCACTAAAATGTTTAAGCCTTTTAGTAAAAAATTTGTTTCTATTCTATCCTCTTCACAGATATTCAGAATACATCCTAATTATACTGCACCAAACTCAAATACTACAGATTTCTAACAAGTAAGTATAACTGTTAACTCCCTAAAAAGCCCTAAAATGTTTATGCCTTTTTCTAATAAATATCTTTTTACATTCTATCTTCTTGACAGATATTCAGAATACATCCTAATTAAACCCCACCTAAGGCAAAGAATACAAAATTCTACCAAGTAAGTATATCTGTTAGCTTCCTAAAAGTCACTAAAATATTTGAGCCTTTTATTTAAAATTATTTTTCTATTCTATCTTCTACACAGATATTCAGAATACATCCTAATTAAATCTCACCTAAAGCAAAGACTACACAATTCTAACAAGTAAGTATCTCTGTTAACTTCCTAAAATGCCATTTAATGCTACCTACTAAACACCTTTCCCCTAGAAAAATCAACAATTATTATAAAATAATAACTAATCACATTCTTGCTCTTCTTACCAACAGAAATAAAAGAAGAACATACAAGAAAGATTTTGAAAACAGCTTTTCTACATTTCTCTACACTAGAAAATATAACTGTAAGTATAAATTGTTAAATATAAATTTCTAACAAGCATATAGAACTAGATTTGACATTAAAATATTTGTCTTACTATTTTTCCCTAGCAAAAATAATAGAAAAATGACAGAAGGGGCTGAATTTGTAATGTCACAGAAAAATAAACTGTTGCTATGCTATATGGGCTATGTTTATAATCAGGAAAGACAAACAGGAACGAAAGTATTTTGGAAATGTACAAAATATTATTCTAATAAATGCTATGGTAGGGCTACTACTGATGAACCAAATATATTATCTACTAGAGAACACAACCACCCCCTAATGTGACAGAAATAGAGATCAGGGATGCTTTAGAAAGTATCAAAGAAGCAAGTACAGGGAGTGAGAAACCAACAACACAGATCCTAAAAGAGGAACTTTTGAAAGTTCCTAGCCATGCTTCAGGTCAACTGCCATCAATTCACTCCCTAAAAAGGACAATTGCACGCCAAAAAAGACTCACCACTACAACTGAACCTAACCCTACAACATTTGAGGAAATTATAATTTCATCAGAAATGAGCATCACACATAATAAGGATAAATTCATACTATATAACAATGAAAGCCCTACAAATAGAATAATTATGTTTGCTACTGCTACTAATTTAAGGAAACTACAACAATGCGAACACTGGATGATGGATGGTACTTTTAAACCATGTCCTAAACCATTCTATCAACTATATAGCATACATGGATTGTGCCATCATTCCAATATCCCATTTATTTACTGTTTGTTACCTAACAAACAACAAAACATATATACAGAAATACTAAATGTAATAAAAAACGAAATCAATAATTATTTTCCCCAAAAAATAATTATTGATTTCGAGCTAGCAATGATTAATAGCATTTTAAAAACATTTCCCCACACATCAATACAAGGATGATATTATCATTTTAACCAAAGCATATGGAGACACCTCCAAAAATCAACATTTAGGGCTCCATTAGGATATCGGGCGGATTGCCTCCGCCAGGGTGGCGGTGGCCACCGCCACCCGGGCGGAGGCAATCCGCCCGACAACCACTCTCGTTTACCCCTCCGCCAGATTAGGATGGCGGAGGGGACAGCGGCGGACGGAAAGACCGTAATAGATGTATATGGTGGCGGTGTCCATTGGACACCGGCAGCCATATTACAATGGCAAAATGTGTGGGCCTTTCCGCGGCGGCAATGCCGCCACGGAAAGGCATGCGGTGATTGCTGCGGGGGCCCCCTGCAGGGCCCCCAGGTTGGCGCCACTGTCGTGGGGGCACATGGGGGGTACCTATGGTACCCCCCCACATGTACATATGCTAAGCGGCAGGCACCGCGCGGTGCCTGCCACATTGCATGTCTGAATGCTGCAACTTATGTTTTGCATGGTGGCGGGCGGTGCAGAGAGCACCGCCCGCCACAATGTAAGACATATGGGATGTGCCCGCCACTGTGGCGGGCACATCCTAATACCCACAACGGGACACCCGCCCTTATGGCGGGCGGTCCCGAGCTCCGTTAGGGTGGCGGGCGGACAAAGTGCGCCCGCCATCCTAATGGACCCCTAAGCATCCTATATGCAACAGATAGCAATTTTGCATATCAAGTAAAAAAATTAATTGCACTTTCCTATGTCCCTGTAACTGATGTTGCAGAACATTATAATATACTAATAGACAGTCCATACTACAAAAAATATGAAGACAAATTGGCCCCACTTCTAGACTACTTTGAAGATACTTGGGTGGGAAGGTTACATAGATCTGGACACAGACGACAACCTAAATTCCACATAGCCTGGTGGAATGTATATCTAAGTACATTGAATCAGGAGGCTAAAACCAACAACAGTGTAGAAGGATGGCATAATGCATTCCAAGCTACCACTAGCAGAGGAAAACCCACCTTCCACAATCTAATACAAGCTTTACTAAAAGAACAAAGCTACCAAGAACTACGCATGGAACAATCTGTAACAGAAATAGGGCCAAAACTAACCAAACAAACAAAACAAATGTGCCGACTACTTCAAAGCCAGGTCACACTATATCCTTCAACAAGAGGTCTAGAGTACCTATCCCTAATAGCAAAATCTCTTCTATGAAATATCCTTAAAAAAATTACTATACTGTCAATATATAGATATTTTGGTGTCATAAAAAAATATAACATATTTGTAGTACATATTTATAAACTTTTACAAAGCAATTTGTACACAAATATGCAATATTTATTATAATATGAAACATTACAAAAATTCGACAATTTACATTGCCTACCCAAGTAATATAAAATGAAAATACTTACAATTTATGTCACTGAAGAAGACGTAATACATGCAGTTAAAATCCATCCAATACTTTGGCAATCCATTACATAATCCTATTATCAAACCATTAAAAAACCCGAAAAGAATTAAAAATCGAAATAAACGCTCCAAGGAATCCCAAAAATGTAAGTGTGGTAACTTTTTAATTAAAAGTAATATACCCACTCGTAATTTAAAATAAAAACGCATATTCTTCTCCCAATCCAAGATGATATAGTGAAAACTCGAAACACAGTAAAATTACATAAAAATCGCTCCAGGAACACGAAAATAAACAAAGTGTGTAGACTTAATTAAAAAAAACGAACATACTCACACTTTGTTAAAAAAAAATTACACATTATCTTCTCCAAGTCCATTCCAAACGAATACCCTTAAAATCCCGAAAAATATGAAAAATATAAAGAAACGCTCCAGGAAACCACGAAAAATGGAGAAAGAGTTTTAAATATTACATTACAAAGTGATACACTCATTTCTAAAAAAAAAAACGCTCCCTTCTCCGGAAATATACACCGTAATACCGGAACCTGTAAAAAGCATTCTGAAAACAAACCCACCCACATAAAATCCATACATGTCCAAATATAAATATAAACATTACTATAAAGCATTAAAATACACATATGAGAACATCCAAAACATTAAAGTACAATACACGTCAAACACACACGACACCTCCGTCAAAAGATTTTATCAGCTTTAACATAGCAAACCAACTACTACACACACACATTACTACTACAAAACTATAATATACACTCAAACACTACTATTCTGTTAAATATATTACTTAAAATACACCTTACCTTCCTGAACGCGATGCAGCTTCCAACCGCGAGCTTCTCCAGACCTGAATGTAGCAAAATAACCTTACGCGGTAAAAAAGTAGTCCCCTTTAAACAATATTAGGAAGTTAAACATACAAAATACAATGTTCTCAGTGTAAATAAAATATATAAATGCACTTATTATTCTATACACTATTATATAACACATATAAAAATATAATTTATTTATTATTATTAAATATTATTTTATAATATTAATTAATATTAATATTATAAAAAATATATTAAAATTGCTATAAATACATTAAACATATTTTTGGGTGAATTTATACATATTATATTTGTTTATTAGTTGATTTAATTAACTCTACAACTATATTCCATTTGTAAATTAATAATATAAATAAATAATAAATATTATTTATTAATATTATTAATAAAATGTATATAATTATTTGTAAATAAATGCAATGCAAAATATAAATATGAATAAATAGTTGTACCTTGCATATATGTAATTTATTGTAAAATGTTATTATTTACAAACATTATAAATTAATTATAATAATTATTATACTATATTAATTATTATAATTAAAGATGTAAAACATGTATATAATTTGTTGAAAATGACTAATGAAACATTATATCCTACTTACTAAATGATGTACTATTTAATATACCATTATGAATACTGTATTTTCCTCAAATATATATACATGTAATAATGATTATTTGTTTAACTTATATTGATTATGAACATTGTATTTAATGTGAACCAATGTTTGTTAAATTGTATTTACATTAAAAATTATAAACATAACTATAAAACTGCTTATTATTTTATATTTTGTTTATATATGACATATATTTAATAATATTAATATCTTATATATTAACATTATTAAATAAATAAATATTTTGGTTATAAAAGTATTATTTTAAATATGTTTGAAATTTTACTATTTTTTGACCAAATATAAGGAAAAACTCTTTATCATTTATTGTTAAAATATGATTAAGAATATTTTATTTGAAAAATGTACAACATTTATGAACATAAATAAATGTAATGTAATATATAATGTGTAACTACATAATTGTGTAAAATAAAATAAATATTATATACTGTACTGTGCATATTATAAATACAATTTGTCAATAAAAATCTTCTAAACATCCATGTCTACTTATTTTTGATAAGTGCATAAATTATTAAAAAATTAAATGTATAAATTATGT
This sequence comes from Lissotriton helveticus, assembly GCF_964261635.1. NCBI lineage: Eukaryota > Metazoa > Chordata > Amphibia > Caudata > Salamandridae > Lissotriton > Lissotriton helveticus. Next base: position 633,700,521 of record NC_136068.1, on the reverse strand, counting down.
TCAAAAATGTAAATTTTAAACTGCATGTACCATTACATATATCATTAAAACAAATACATTACTATTTTTTTTTAAACATTCTTAATGAGATACATATTTTACATATATATAACACACTATTACCACTTCATTAAAATTACATTAATAAATTATACAATTATATAAACTTACCCAATTCAATACAGTAATCCAAACAAATTCAAAAAAATTATTTTGACAGTACTGTACACTAACCCATTGTAATTTACTATTCCAACTCCAATCTCTAAAATATCAGAAAAGGTGCTGGACACTGACCCATTATAATATACTAATCCAACTCCAATCTATAAAATATCAGGGAAGGTGCTGGACACTGACCCATTATAATTTACTATTCCAACTCCCGTCAGACAAATAACAGGGAAGGTGCTGGACACTGACCCATTATAATTTACCATTCCAACTCCAATGCAAAAAATAACAAGGAAGGTGCTGGACACTGACCCATTATAATTTACTATTCCAACTCCAATCCAAAAAATAAAATGGAAGGTGCTGGACACTGACCCATTATAATTTACTATTCCAAATCCACTCAGACAAATATCAGGGAAGGTGCTGGACACTGACCCATTATAATTTACTATTCCAACTCCAGTCAGACAAATATCAGGGAAGGTGCTGGACACTGACCCATTATAATTTACTATTCCAACTCCAGTTAGACAAATATCAGGGAAGGTGCTAGACACTAATACATTATAATGTACTATTCCAACTCAAGTCATACAAATATCAGGGAAGGTGATGGGCACTGACCCATTATACTTTACTATTCCAACTCCAGTCAGACAAATATCAGGGAAGGTGCTGGACACTGACCCATTATAATTTACTATTCCAACTCCATTCAGACAAATATCAGGGAAGGTGCTGGACACTGACCCATTATAATTTACTATTCAAACTCCACTCAAACAAATATCAGGGAAGGTGCTGGACACTGACCCATTATAATTTACTATTCCAACACCAGTCATACAAATGTCAGGGAAGGTGCTGGACACTGACCCATTATAATTTACTATTCCAACTCCAGTCAGACAAATATCAGGGAAGGTGCTGGACACTGACCCATTATAATTTACTATTCCAACTCCAATCCAAAAAATTACAGGGAAGGTGCAGGACACTGACCCATTATATTGTAATATTCCAAATCCAGTCAGACAAATATCAGGGAAGGTGCTGGACACTGACCCATTATAATTTACTATTCCAACTCCAGTCAGAAAAATATCAGGGAAGGTGCTGGACACTAACCCATTATAATTTAGTATTCCAACTCCAATCAAACACATAACAGAGAAGGTGCTGGACACTGAGCCATTATAATTTACTATTCCAATTCCAGTCAGACAAATATCAGGGAAGGTGCTGGACACTGACCCATTATAATTTACTATTCCAACTCCAGTCAGACAAATATCATGGAAGGTGCTGGACACTGACCCATTATAATTTACTATTCCAACTCCAGTCACACAAATATCAGGGAAGGTGCTAGACACTAACCCATTATAATTTACTATTCCAACTCCAGTCAGACAAATATCAGGGAAGGTGCTGGACACTGACCCATTATAATTTACTATTCCAACTCCAGTCAGACAAATATCAGGGAAGGTGCTGGACACTGACCCATTATAATTTACTATTCCAACTCCAGTCAGACAAATATCAGGGAAGGTGCTAGACACTAACACATTATAATTTACTATTCCAACTCCAGTCAGACAAATATCAGGGAAGGTGCTGGACACTGACCTATTATAATTTACTATTCCAATTCCAGTCAGACAAATATCAGAGAAGGTGCTAAACACAGACCCATTATAATTTACTATTCCAACTCCAGTCAGACAAATATCAGGGAAGGTGCTGGACACTGACCCATTATAACTTACTATTCCAAATCCACTCAAACAAATATCAGGGAAGGTGCTGGACACTGACCCATTATAATTTACTATTCCAACTCAAGTCATACAAATATCAGGGAAGGTGCTGGGCACTGACCCATTATACTTTACTATTCCAACTCCAGTCAGACAAATATCAGGGAAGGTGCTGGACACTGACCCATTATAATTTACTATTCCAACTCCAATCCAAAAAATTACAGGGAAGGTGCAGGACACTGACCCATTATAATGTAATATTCCAAATCCAGTCAGACAAATATCAGGGAAGGTGCTGGACACTGACCCATTAAAATTTTCTATTCCAACTCCAGTCACACAAATAATAGTGAAGGTGCTGGACACTGACCATCTTAATTATGTATTGTTGAACATAATTCTACTTTTAATACTTTAAAATTTAAATTTAAAATGTTTTAATTCTTTTTTATTAATTTACATTTCTTAAATTTATTTAAATATTATATAAAAATTTCTTAAAATATTAACATTTTTATTATATTTTTACTATAATTTAAAATGTATTTAAATATTTACTAATATTTTTGTAAATTGTATTTTTTTCATTAATTTTTTAATTTTATTTCAAATTTAAATTTGAAAATGTGTAATTTTTTTTAATTTTTTAAAATGTGTTTAATTTTTTTTTCCTATTGATTTTTATTCTACTCCACAGCCTCATACCCTAATTCCCCAACATCCCACTCCGACATATTGTAATTTTTAAAAAATGTAAAAAAACATTTTTGAGTTACATTTATTTTTTTAAATAATTTTTTTTAATTTTTTTATTTTTTTTAATTTGTTTAATTTTTTTTCCTAATGATTTTTATTCTACTCCACAGCCTTATAACCTAATTCCCCAACATCCCACTCTGACATATTGTAATTTTTAAAAATTTCCCCCAAAAATATTTAGATTAAAAAAAAATTATAATTTTTTTTTTTTAATTTTACATTTCATCACATTTTGTGAAATGTTTCTAATATATTTTTAAACTTCTCCCCACCCTTATCCCCTAATAACCCAACATCCCGCTCCTAAAAATTAAATATCTATTATAATTTTAAATTATTTTATTTAAATAAAAAAAATTATTTCAATAATTTTTGCAAATTTTAAACTATTTTTTTAAATTACTCCCCACCCTTATGCCCTAAAACAATATCCCATCAATACATTTTTTTTTCTAATTATTTACACATTTCTAACATTACTAATATTGACTAAATCAAACAAATTCGACATTTTATAAACATATTATTTTTTTAAGATTTTTATAACATTATTAACTATCGATATTTATATTCTCGATATTTTTGACAACACTAAAAAATAGATATTATGAATACTCGATATTTTTGATTCAATTTTTTTGTTTACGATATTTTTTAACTGTTAATCTCAACGATATTTTTGTTTTCGATATTCTACAATCCGATATTTCCCTATACTCGATATTTTTGACTCAATATTTTGTCCTATCGATATTATGAATTCGATATTATGACCAGTTACCGCCAACGGCTGGTGAGGGCTCTTATTGGTAGGGAGTCATATCTCCATTGGAGGTACAACTTCCTATGACCATTAGGGATGATGGTATCAAAGCAGACTCTTATTTGTAGTGATCTTTTAGTGCCAGGAATGTGATCGTCATTGTCCCCATTTGGGCATTTGTTAAGCAGGCAGACAAATTATGATCATAATACAGACTAACTAGCTCCCTACGGGATATACCCCTGCACGCTTGTTCAGGGTTAGTCCATAGTAAAGGGCAACCTAGCCTGTCAAATTCCTGCCTGATATATTTCAGCCAGGGGAAATTCCAGACATTTGGGAATTTTAACAATTCTGCAAGCTCGTGCCTGTAGCTGGCGAGTTCAGGGGTTACCCAGAGACGCCTCCAGAAAGTTAGAGGCTTAAGTCCTAGTTCCTCCTTGAGTGATCTCAATCCCAGGTCCAGCCTAAGGGGAAGTAGGGGCGTACTAGCGGGCAAAGATACCAACTGCCTAAGAAACCTATTTTCCGTGACGGTAATTTCTGGGTGACAACTGTGGCCCCACAGTTCCCCTTCATAGATCACCGCTCCCCGTGCCTGCATTTTATAAATTTCAAGAGGTGGGCAAATAGGTTTTGACGTAGTGTGTTTCAGGAGTTTGAGAATCCCCCCTGCTTTTTGCAAGAGCTTTAATTGGGTTTTAGTCTGATGTTGCACCCAAGTCATATTTTCATTGAGAGTTAGTCCCAAGTATTCAAACGTATGCACTCTTTCCAAACGAACACCACCTATAGCAGGGTTTGGGCGAGATGTTTTCGGTGGATTAAAGATCATGAATTTAGTTTTTGATGTATTTATTTCTAGTCCCCGATCTTGACAAAATGAGACAAAGCCGTCCAGGACTCGCTGTATTCCCATCGGAGTCTTTGCCAGCAACAGGGTATCATCTGCGAACATAATCGCAGAAATCCCTGAACCAGCGAGCCTTGGGGCGTCTCTGTTGGGGACCGTATTCAGGTGGTGATTACTCCGTTGACATAGCGGCAAAACAGGGTTGGCGCCAAAACGCAACCCTGCCTTACCCCCCTGCCACCTTACCCCCCTGCCAACGGAGAAACTAGATGACAGATTGCCTTGTCTCCCACACCTGACCCTTGCGAAATTCTGCGAATGCAGGCGTATTAAGATATTTAAAAGGGGGGTTGGGATGCCTAAATCCCCCAATACACTCCAAAGTTTCCTTCGTGGAACCAAGTATAAGGCCGCACGAAGGTCTACGAAAACAGTGTAAAGCGAACCACCCTCCACTTTGACCGTTTTCCAGAAAAGCATGTTTAATCTGAAAATCTGGTCGGGGGTGGATACATTCCTTCTGAAGCCTGCTTGATAATCACTTAAAATTTCCGAGTCCTCAACCCAGTCCAAGAGGTGATCCAGAATGAGCCTAGCAAAAAGTTTCTGAGATACATCTATTAGGCTGATTGGCCTGTAGTTGGCTGGGAGCAGAGGCGACCCCTTCTTGAGACCCAGCCAAGTATTTGGAAGTGCCATTCCCCCAAGAACTGCATTAAAAATGTTTTAGAGATAGGGAGCCCATATCTCCTGTTCCTGTTTATAGAGGTCCCCTGGGACCTTATCCAGCCATGGGGCTTTTCCCGCGGGGAGCTTAGCTATAGCCGCCCTGACCTCACCTAAGGTGAACCTAAGCTCCAAGGAGACAGAGACAAGAGTGCTCGCTACATCAGGCGAGGGAATATTCGTGCTGGAGGTATCCCCCTCGTACAATCTAGCAAAGTGTTCTTCCCAGACCTCAGCAGCAATATTAGGTGCTACTGCCAGCTCTGGTTCAACTGAGCCAGTACTCACAATTTGCCAGAACCTTCGTGCGTCTTTAACCGCAAGAGCCAGTGTTAACTTTACCCAATTCTTATTCTCCCATTCGATCTTAGCATGGCGAATGAGGTTCCGGTATACTTGCCTCCTGGTTTTTATGAGATCCCCATTGTTATTCTGTTTTAGTGCCAGAAGTAGCTCACTTTTCGCCCATCTACATGCCTTGTTGTACCAGGATGGCTTCCTTACCACCCCTCCTGCACATGGGCATGGGGGATTTAATATTTCTGAGAGGGTGCTTATTAATACATTGTTAAGTTTTCCCAACCTTTCATGAAAATCATTCACAGAATGCTGTTCAGTAAGAGCAGCTACATCATCCAATACTGGGATTACCTGGGTGTACAATTTAGCTAACCCATTCGGATTTTTGGCCAACTTGTCCCATCTTACCCTGCGTCTGTTACTTGACAGGGTAACCCTATTAGGTGTAACAGATTGCAGTGATAAATTGCCCTTATGGATACCGGGGATTTTAAAATCTAAAATTAGAGGATTATGATCACTCTCCCCCCTGTGTGTGACCCTAAAGTCTCCTATTCTATTCCAAGCCCTACACTCCACAAAAATATAGTCAAGACGTGCCTTCCTCCCTGACTGATAAAAAGTGGAGGCAGGGGGATTATCAGACTTTATGCGGCCATTACATGCCCTAATCGAGTGGGTCAACGTCAATGAAGTGATTTGTACAGCTAGGGGGGTCCATGCTCTTGCCGAAGGGCCTGCCAGTTGAGGGATTTTCCAGACGTCATCCTCCTCCTGATTTACGGCATCTAGCAAACCATCCAGTGGTTCAAATTGGGAGTTAAAATCTCCTCCCACCACATACGTGGCACCCTCGGGAATGTTGGTTAGAAAGGAGGATAGTTCTTCAATGGTTTCGGACACAGAAGTGACACTCACAGGTCTAGAGTAGATATTGACCACTGCCAATCTGAAACCATTCAGCCACTCTAGAATTATACACTGGACATCGTCCGAGGCTGTATCCATAGTTTTAGCACTGCAGCCCAAATGAGTTGCTACCCAAATTGTTAATCCCCCTGACGGGCGACCTTTTCCCGCCCATCTAGCAGCATCTGAAAATGAGGCAAATCCTAAGTGATGTTGGTCCTCCCGCGCCCATGTTTCCTGGAATAAACAGATGTCATTTGAGTCTATAAATGACCCCCAGTCAGAGCAGGCCAATTTATTGCATAGGCCCGCTATATTCCAAGGAAGGATTTTTAGTACATGCGAACCGTGGGAGGTACTGGGAGATTGTATAGGGGATTCTATAGTAATAGTACTTGGCCGACCAGGGAGTAAATGGTCACAGGGAAGATTGCCAGTATCAGATATATCTACACTGTCCCCAGCTGAGCTGTATAGGGCACCACCACCTTCTCTTCCCCCAGTGCATTCATCCCGCTGAAGTCAGTCCACCTGGTCAAGGCAACTATACCTGTTGGCATGTAAATAGTTGCTCTGTATTTGTATATCGTGACGTGTGGGCCTATACCTTGTGCCATCAATGGCAAATCCCACCCTTGTCCAGCCATCATTCACCCCAGAATACAAGTTGTGAATTCTTGGCGGACAGAAAAAGGACAATGGTAACAGTTGAATGGTTGTGTTTCCTGGACTGCCCAACCAATTACAAATATGGGAAACGATCTACGAGTCCCTGGAATTTACCAGAATGCAGTCACCCTTTATTTTCTTTGTTGTATATCCCACCCAGGGGCCCTCCTGACCATCAATATTTCACCTCTCATATTTGGTGGCAGGGGCCTATGAATGTTTAACCAACTAATCACTTTGTTTCTCAAAGAATCAAAGGATTCTGGTACAGATTTAGAAAGCTCCGGGACTCCGGTCAAAATTACAGTATGGGCTGCTGCCTCTGGAGGTAGATTGATTATATTTGACCGATTTAGGCTGGGAACATTCTGGGCGGGGCGGTCATCAGTCCTGGTGGTTATCTTTTCTTGCCTCGTTGGGGTCGTTGACACAGGCAACTTTGATTTCCGCGCTAAAGGCACGGGAGGAAGTTGCCTTGGGAGGGGTAGAGGGATAGGATTTGGTGGGTTAACTGTGGGTACACTTGCTGTCATAGGAGGGTTAATATTCTTTGTGATTAGGGTACTGGATGGGTTAGAGGGAAGAGGGCTCCCCACATTCATCGAAGTTACACCTGGACTACTACCCAAAGTTCTTAGCTGATCCTTCATACCCCCAGTCACTGTTTCTATTGCTTGTAGTCTGGTATCAATACAGTCAAGCCTCGCCAATAGGGGGTCTAGGAGTTTCTTCAAAACATTGGTAATAAATAATATAGACTGTTCCCTCCCGCCACAAGACCCCTCACCAAAAATAAATGGGCCAGCCTGCACTGGCGCCTGCAATTGGGAGGGCTGTATTGGACTCACAGTTTCATTGACAGTTAAGGGAGAAGAAGATTCCATTATGTCGGGCATATTGTCAGTGGTACTAGGGGCATGATCCAATTTGGCCCTTTTTACACCCTTAGACTGTCTAGCTCTTTTTCTTTTCGGAACAGCACCTTCTCGAAGACCCCGTGAGTGAGATAAGTTTAGTTCGCTCCCCTCACCCAGTGTCAAGACTGGGTCAGATGTTGGAAGAGGAGGTATAATCTGAAGGGAGTCTCGATGTGAAGTTGAGGAAGTCCTTAACTGTTGTAAGACAGACTCAATTGTTTGGTCTATGCTATCCAGAAGAGATAGATGGGAAGCATCCAGTATTTCCGGGGATCTAGCATTCACAATTAATCCAATGGAAGATCGCCTAGTACTTTCAATCCCATCCACGAGCTGTCTTTCTAGGGCCGTCAATTCATTATTTACCGCAGTGTTAGCTCTAATGAGAAAACTGTCCAGAGTACCTGCAACCATGGTAGACGATGCCGTGGCTTTACTCCTCGTCTCCCTTGTTGACATGTTGCCTTAATCTTGATGTAGCTGGATCTCAGCCCGGCTAAAAACGATGGAGCACAAGATATGGTAAGTCCTGGGAAGCTAGCCACAGGCCCAGAGGGGTGGCCCGGTCCGGTCTCCCCCGGGCTCAAACGGGCTACAATGGGCCCGGCGCCGTCCCGCGCGCGTCCCATGTGCGCGGTAGTGGGAGGAGCTAAGTAGGAGGAGGCGGGGGTGGGAAGAGGCTCCAGCTGCGGCGAGTGACAGGCCGCTCAGAATGCTGGGCCTCGCAGTCCCGCACCCATCCTCTCTCTCCACGGGCAACAGGTACAAAGTAAACTTGCAGAGTTCGCAGCCCCAGGAAAGCACAGGGCAAGATTCTCCTACACACGGCGATCAAAATCCCAGAGAAGACAGGGCAAGAGTCACCTCAGTGTCCACGGCTTGCGAGCGGCACCTAACACTGATTTGTGCCAGAGTTGGATGTCTTGGGGTAAAGGTGTAAAGGATAATAGTGTTGGTACTTGGAGACAAAGAGAATAAAGATTACAACTAAAAAACAAATTGATTTTTGATGAAAGGAAAAGGGTAAAGCAAATTGATGTTAAAGTAGGAGATTTGGTTTGTGTTAAAGCTCCTGTAGGTGATTTATCCTGGTCCAATTTCACAGTTCCTTTTTTGTGTAACAAAATGTTTTTAAAATGCTGTTAAATTGGAAAATGGAAGAATTTGGAATTTGAATCGTGCTACCATTCTTAGATCCAGTTCTGAATAGAAAGTGTTTGGAAATGTTTCACCCGATAACTCAGATAAGTCTTCTAATGCAAATTTAAGACAAAGTGATTGTAAGACAACTGTACCATTGTATCAGAAGGATTATGCCAAGTAGTGCTTTACTTAGTTTTCTTAGCAATATTGTAATTCTCAATCGTATTGTTTTTGTATTACCTCTTCATTTCATTATTAGAATGGAGATGTGTAGTGTCTTTCTTGACTCACTGCATGAGATCTAAGTTCTATAGAACATAGAACTTAGAATGTACTGATGTGCTCATCCGTCAGTTGCTGCCCAGTAGCTGATGGATGAGGTGTTAATAAATAAACCCCCTTACCCAAATCAACTGGTGTTGTATGCAGATTTGTATGACGTTTTGGGTAGGACATCCACCAAGGAAAAGAGTGCTTTCTACTGGAGAGACAGGCGGGAAAACAGAGAGTTGGTTAAGTTAAAGGCTCATAGAAGGAAGATGATGTTCTAAAGAGGAAGGAGGGCTCTCCTTGCATGCTGGCGCATCATCACGTTTGATGTAGCATCATCCATTGTAGGAGAGGCTGACACTCTTCGAGGGCCGATCAGAGGGCAACAAGCACTCTTTTTTTGGCAATATTCAACTTCTGCCTATTTAAAACATGTAGGCAGAGCCCCCTATTAGGCGACAGCTATACTCTCACACCAGACCTAAAAATATCCTGTGACTGACACATGCTCTCAGATGACCCCGACTCAGCTCTAGAGACTTCCCTAAACAAAGAATCTGTAGTTCAGTCGTGGCTCACTAGAAGAATTGCTTTTAGCTGATCACAATCTTTTCTGTGTTTCCTCCTGTGCCTGTCTTCCAGGCTTCCCCCTTCAGCTGGCTGAAGTAAACATATAATAACCAGGCAGCCGGGGAAAGGGTTGTTTTTCAAAGTTTGTAGTTACAGTGGTCACTTGGTTTTATTAAACAAAGAAATATTAAGGTCCCTGGCAGCTAGCATTGAAGATACTAAATCTGCAACATAAAGTGGGTTTCACCTGAGCCTCTTTGCCTCTCTGGGAAGATGTGTATGCGCAGCTAAGGAATACATGTAATGCACCTGCTGCAGAGTTCCTTGTGCCGCCAGCTTTCAGGCAGCAATAAACATGTCATGATAACTCTTAATTAATGGGATTAATGTTCCTGCTAGAGAGAGAGAGAGCAGAGTTTTGTCTAGTGGAAGTTCCAACTCGCCATAAAGTAGTGCAGAGGGTTAATATGGCTGCTGCAAAGAACAGATCGGTATTTTATGTGGATAGCTGAGTGGATTAGTAGAGCCAGGCTTTACCAGCGCTTTAAAACACATTAAATGTAGTGAGGGAATACGAGGAGGAGGCAAATGGGGGGCAAAAAGAAACAAAAGATTGTCACACAGGGCACTGCCAGTGCTAAAGCTGGACCTACATATTTGAGACACAATAGACCACAAAGGCCTATGAACCCGGCTAGCCTCTGGAGAGCTGGACCGCAGCAGACTGCAGGCCAAGGGAGCACTGGGAAAAGGAAGAAATAACCTTAATCGGTGCAGGAATGGGATTGCTCATGGGGAGTTAACTCCATCTCAGGTCCAACTTTTCTCCAATTAACTCTGGGAACATCTTCCAAATTCTGCGTTATTATAATACCCAAAAAACGCATTTGGGCCTTAGCCCTCGAACTCGGGAGTCTTCTGGTTGGGTGGGCAAATTTACCTTTATATTTCTATGGGCGTGTTAATCTCCTTAAAATGATTGTCCTCCCAATGATCACTTTTCTTTTTAATTCGATCCCTTGAATTTTTGACAAAGATGATATAGCTAAGCTCTAGGGGAAGATTGGCAGCTTTATTTGGTCCACTAAAGGACCAGGAATCCCGGAAAAAGCTGACGAGGTGGCTGGAGCAGTGGGGGGGCTGGCTCTTCCGTACCTCTTGTCATATTGTTATACCTTCCATTTCAAAAACGTTCGCATGCTTACAGATCAGGTTGACCGGTCCCCCTTGGGATTACTTTTTGGGGCAATGTTAAGTGAGCTGAGCCATGGGCAGAGTCATTTTCTTTTTAAATACAGACACCCGAAATACTTTAAGAAGGTGAGGCTGAAGACTTTGCAGGGGGCCTTAAGAACCTGGCTGTACTTTCGGAAAAATCTAGGAGTTTCCTATTACTCTTCCCAGGCACCGATTTGGGATTACCCGGGTACCCCCGATTGTTTGTGGGATCAGCTTAGTTTGCCATTGAAATCTGCTGGGTTACTCTTTTGGGGGGATCTCAAAACCACGTCAGGTTTGGCCAGTTGGGAAGTGTTGAGTAATTGTACCAGGGGTCAGATCACAAGGTTTAAATATTATCACGTCTGTTCCTGGTAAGCTAGACAGGTCTGGGTAGAGGAGGAGGAGGACTCTGGGCTTGATCAGGTGATGAGAGTAGGCCCCCGAAAAAAGGAAGTTTCCTTGTGGTATTGGGCCTTAGAAGAGGCAGATGATGACTCCGATGTGGCCATCTTGAGGCTTTGGGCAGAAGAGCTGGGGTGGAAACTCTAAAGAGGTCTGGCTCGATTCCTTTGCTATTCTATGAGCTGTGGTGAAACCTGCTTCGCTTAAGCGTAATCATCTTTTCACTACTCACAGAGTTTATTGGTCTCCAGCCAAGTTGTCAAGATTCACAGGACACGCCTATGTATGCCCAAGATGTATGCTCTCATCGGCGGATGACATCCCCTTGTTCATGGCATGCCCGAAGATCACCTGCTATTGGACTGAGATATGTAACTTTCTCGTGGAGGTGACGGGTCAACAAGTCAAGGTAAGCCCTAAACTTATTTTTTTGGGGCTTTATCAGGATGGCCCAGCTTGAATAAATACGGTTACCTCCAGATTTATTTTTTATGCGATACCCCTGGCGAGACAGGAGATCTGCAGGCTTTGGAATTCTGGAAGTCTACCTTGCTTTTCCGACTTTGTTAAAAACATAATCCCCACAAGTTTGTTTGATATTGCTTACGACTCTAGAAGTCCGAAGAAAGTATGGGCACTGTTGGTAGAGTGGAGCCAGAGTTCCAGTAGGTTCGATGAATAAGCCAAAATTGCTGTCGGTCCTGGCTCCCTCTGCTACGGGCACACCGGTGAAGGGAAGAAAGTGGAAACAGCAGCATTCTTGGGTGGAAATGCTCTTCTCCTTGCTTTCGCAACTTTGATAAGGGTACTACCAGCAAGAGAGTTGGCAGAATGAGAACAAAAAAAACACACAAAAAAACATCTCAGGGGCACTTTCTAGCAGTCAGTCTCTGAAGGAGCTCACCTTTATCTCTGAAAATGTGTTTAATGGGCTCAGCGGTTGCTTGTAAATACCAGTAGTCATCAAGGTTAATTCTTCAGCAGCTTCCCTCTGGTTTCATGGTCAAGGTCCCTTGGGCTTCTTGGGTCTCCTTTGACTGGTTGGTGGCTTCCATACAGGGCAATGCCAGCAGCAGGGAAGGATAGTAGAACTTCATTAGGGCCTCCAGGCTTAGTTGCAGCTTGGCAAGAGTGTACCACCTGCAAGCTCCACACTCTCTCAACATGCTAATCTGCACACTTTGGACACACAAAAGAGCAACATGCTTTATGTGGGTCCAGGTTAAAAAGATGACTAGTGAGCTACAGGTTTTTTCATGCTGTATTTCCAGAGCTTGGCAGGAGGCAGATGTTTATTGTCAATTTCAAAATGGTATACAATCATGTTGAAGAATACAAAAAAGTGATGGGTGGAATGCTTGAATTAATCTCAGCCACTGGCAATTACTCAGGCCGTATCCCAGTTCATCATTTTTTGTCCATTCTGCCACTTCAGATTTGATCCAGCTATATGCAAATCAGTCGTAAGCCTGCTCAAACAGTCCACCCCAAAGTGCCAAGGCAAGTCCTTTCTCTGTAGTGACACAAGCAACCCAAAAGCAGTTTCAGCAACAGTTTCCACCACATTCTGATATAGCACGCTTCCCAGAATTTTTCACACAGGAACAGATGGGAAGATGAATACTGTCCATTGGGGGCAACATTCATCCTATATATTGCAAACTCCTTTGTTACTCTAAGGTAAAAGCTGCTCCCATATGTGCCACTGGGCATCCAAAATATTTTTCTCATGCTGCTATTCGACTAGGCTCGAGCTTCCGGAGTCAACGGGGGCTACTGCTGGGGTATAAGTGTGGGGACACCTTTTGGGAGTCTCCCCTCTGAGGGACTACAAAAATGGTTACACAGACGAATGCCAATTTGTGGGCCCTAGGCTGTAGGAGGTACTCAAACTGTTGTAGAAAAGGCAACGTACAGGGAGAACTTAAGGGACAAAATAAAAATGGCAGGATGGCACAGTTGCAAAGTGTGTTGTAGACTTTTGTGCTTACAGTAGGTGATTTGAAAGTGGTGGTGGCATAAATACCAGCCCTGAATTATAATGAGCTAGTGAGCAGTGTCAGTGAGCCCAACTTTCTACACGGTGGAAGAGGCAGTTGGGAAGATTCTTGCCCCATTAAAAAAATGGGGCCACATTGAACATTTTACATTATAAGTTTCATACAAATTTGTAAACACACGCTCTGAAAGACCACTCGTGAAATATTCACAACAGAGGGTCACACCAGAGTTGGTGGTGTGCCACACGGTAGCCTCGCTGCCTACTTGATTTTCGCTATTTTAACATTGAAAACTGCCTATAAATTGTGCTTTTAAAAATTGTGTTTACCTGCATCACGTAATCCCTGAGCTCGAACTCCCCGTTCCCTCACTTCCGGTTTCCGGGTCTTCCCCGGTCTAGTTGCTCTTTCAGGACAGCCTCTGCACAGCAGGGCTGAGTGGTGGGTGGGAGGAGCTACGAGATCAAAAGCCAGGCTGGAGCAAGCGCGCAGTGCACACGCGCGTCGCGGGCGCGCCGCTGGCACGCCGAAGGCAAGCCCGTCTGCGCCTGGCCGGGACCAGGGGCCAAAATCCCTGCCCGGTGCCATGGTATTCCAGGGAAACCCTGATGGCTCTACAGAACAATACCCTACAGCCAACCCCCCCGACGATGGAGGGGCTCCGGCGTGAGGGGCTGCTAAAACATCCAGTTATGCCATCCTTCAGCAAGGAGAAACCAAGAAGGGCAAAAAAGCTAACATCACAGAGCATTGCCCTGTTAAACACACGCTCCCTCCAAAAACACAATCTGGAGGTCTTCTCGCTGCTCCAAGAAGGCAATCTGGATGTGCTGGGGGTCACGGAAACATGGCTAGAAGATTCCTCCACCCCGGACCTGGTGGCAGCACTTCCACCCAATTACGGTGCCATTACTCAGAACAGGAAAGGCGGTAGGAAGGGGGGAGGAGTGGCCTTCCTCTACAACAGCTCCTTTAAAACCGAAACAATATGTGCAGAAAGTATGGAGGGTGCAGATATTCTGGGAGTTAAGTTCTGTTCTACCACTAACTGCCTAGTGATACTCCTAGTCTACCGCCCTCCAAGGACGCCTCCGGGTTTCATCGAGCCTTTTCTGGGATTGGTCCATGACCTGCGGTCAAGGTACGAGGGTCTTGTGGTTATGGGAGGTTTTAATCTCCATTGGGAGGAATCCCCCAAAGACGCAATATCAAAGCAGCTAGAAGAGGCCATGACCTCGTTAGATCTGCTTCAGAGGGTGACTGGCCCAACACATAAAAAAGGCCACACCCTGGACTTGATCTGGACATCAGTCCCGATGCTGAGCCCAATTACCATCTCACCCTGCATATGGTCAGACCACCACCTGTTGCAGGGGAGTATGGCATTTCCAGGGCAATATATATCCTCCTCGGCGGAGTGGCAGGTTGTGAGAAGTTGGAATAAAATGAGCACAGACATGCTGATCTCCACCCTAGGGAAACAACCATCTCACCTCCATAGGCTGCCGGAGGATGATATTGAGGCAGCTAACCTCAAGCTGACATCAAAACTCATAAACGCCATTGATGTAGTGGCTCCGGCCCGAAGGGTAAAAATCATAGATAGGGGTATAGGTGCCCCGTGGTTTAATGACAAACTGAGGCTTCTGAAACGCTCCCTACGCCAAAGTGAGAGAGCCTGGCGTAAGGGGTACGATCCCAGTACTCGAGCCGTATATCTGAAGGAGTTTGCCACCTATAAACAAGCCATCAGGGCCAGAAAAGCAGTTTTTTATGAGGATAGAATTTCAACAGCAATCAATCCTCAGAAAGAAATTTTCAAGGTCCTGTCAGAGTTAAGGAAGAAGAAAGAACAGCCCCACTCCTTCCGGCAAGAAGACTGTCAAAAATTTCAGTCGTTCTTTACCACCAAGATAGCAGACCTCCTGACGGACATTGAGTGCACCCGAGACTAGACTGCCTGGAAGACATTACAGGGACCCTCCCAGCAGTCACTCAGCCCCTAACTACATTGCCCCTTCTCACCAAGGAGACATTGGGAGTAGTGATGGGTCGAGTCAAATCGGGCTCACCGGCCGATCCTGCCCACCCAGGATCTTCAAACAAGCCTGGCCAGGGTTGGAGGATGACGTACTATCGCTCCTCAATAGCTCTTTAGCAACTGGACAGGTCCCTACTAACCTTAAGGAAGCCTGACTGATCCCTCTTCTAAAGAAGCCAGGGGAGATACTAAGGTCTTGAAAAACTTTAGGCCCATCTCACAATTGCCATTTTTGGCAAAAATAATGGAGCAACACGTATTGCCTACACTCTCACATTATCTTGAAAACAACTATTTGCTGGAACCCAACCAGGCTGGTTTTAGGGCCCACCACAGTACAGAATTGGTCATGCTTTCTGTACTGGACGACCTAAGACTTAGAGCGGACAAGAAAATCCCGTGTGCCCTGGTGCTTTTGGACCTCTCCGCGGCATTTGATACGGTCAACCATGACCTACTGCTGTCGCGTTTTGTGAGACCTCGGCATCCGGGGCACTGCTAATGCCTGGCTGACATCCTTTCTTGACGACCGGGTACAGAGAGTGCAACTAGCCGACCTGGTGTCGGAGGCAGAGGGTCTTACATGTGGAGTCCCACAGGGCTCAGCCTTGTCACCCTTACTGTTTAATGCCTACTTACAGCCCCTGATTTCGGCATTAAATCTGATGGATTGCAGAATCTACAACTATGCCGATGATACTCAGATCATCATCCAAATAGATAACTCTCCAACTGCACATCAGAGAATGCAAAACATCTTAAAATGTATTGTAAATTGGATGACGGCCAATTCGCTTAAAATAAATCCAGACAAGACTGAGGTGCTTGCAATCACGACGGCATCCAGCCCTTGGAACGATCTTCTGTGGCCCACTGAACTAGGACCCTCCCCAGTACCTGCAGAGGCCGTGAAAAGCCTAGGCCTGTATATAGATGCTAAACTCACTATGTCCACTCAGGTTTCAGCGGTAGTGGGCATCTGTGTGGGTTTACTGAAACAGCTGCGTAAGCTTTCTCCCCTTCTGACTGTTGATACACTCAGACGGGCGGTGTCAGCTCTGATACTGGCACGGTTGGACTACGGCAACGTCCTGTATGCCAGCATTTCTCAACAACTGCTGGCCAGACTGCAAATAGTCGTGAACGACGCCGCAAGACTAATTTTCAACAAATCAAGAAAGACCCACGTTACGCCACTCCTTCGTAAGCTTCATTGGCTGCAGCGAGCTAAGTTCAAGGGCTTATGCATTACGCATAAAGCCCTGTATGGGCAAGCCCCGCAATACATCAAAGAGCGTCTAGTCCCGTACGTCCCTACCAGAATTGTGCAATCGGCAGATGCCGCACTTCTGGCCTGCCCTCAGTTCAAACTATCATCCCTTGGAGGATGCGCATTCTCACACACATTTCCTATAGTCTGGAACAATCTACCCGAGAGTCTGCGTAAGGAATCGAGTCTATTACCATTTAGGAAAAAGCTGAAAATGGTGCTATTTCAGGAGGCCTGGGGCACGGCCTAACTGGCCCACCTTCCCGTATTGTGTGCACCCTCTGACAAGCGCTTAGAGACCTCTGGGTGATAAGGCGCTCTACAAATATAAAATACAATACAATACAATACAAATCATTTCTTGGAGTGCCAAGCAATGCTGATCCTCCCAAAGGATGTTTGGGGTTCAACCGTCCCATAACACACTTGAGAATATAGTGGGGTTTTTTCCAACACATTTTACCTAAATAATGTATCACTATAGGTGATGCATGTAGTTCAAAAATTCAATTTTCATGGCTCTTCACTCCTCAATTCTACTTTCTTAAATGTTTCAGTCCTGCCCCTTCCAAGCAGATTCTCCTACGTAATGACCAAGAATCTCCTTGGAAGAAGGTGGTTGAAAAATAAAAGAAAAATGAACACATCTAACAATCTAAGGCCACAATAAGTAGAGCTACACATTTTACGGGCATATACGTTGTTGCGCAGTCTATGGAGACATACAGGTTCAGACAGCAAACAGATTGACTAACCCCATTTCCCTTCATTACCCTTCCAACAAGATTGAGGATCTACTTCGAATTAGCAGGATAAAAAAACTGAGAGATAGCAAAATGTAGAAGTGGAGAAAGATGCTACAAAAATGATAGACCTTGTAAAACTGCAATTTCCGCACTGTCTTTATCACCTACTACTTTGTAGATGTTTTTGTTAGGGACATTGTGCTGAAATGTAAAGGATTTTTCACTATTTTCACAATTTTTTTGGGAGTGTTTGAACCCCCAGCAACATAGGTGAAGGTCTTTGGAAGATTGCATCTATGTCTGCAAGTATTGCATGGTAAACGGACATAATATTGAGTTGTAAATGTCGACTTGCACTTATGTCGAGTGCAAAATATGGTAATACCAAAATATCGTCTGTCAGAATATCGTTGTCAAGAATATTGAGTTTAAGGTAAGGAATATTGTTTTTAAAAATATTGAAGTCATTATTAACTTTTGCTAAAATATTGCTGTTAAAAATATTGTTGTTTTAGTTAGTGTTATGTATTTTAGTGTGTATTTTAAATGCATGTGTTCTATTTTTTTGTCTAAGTATTGCATTTGTTTTTAATATATGTGTTTAATTTTGAGGAGTTATTCATTTTTCCCAAAGTAAATTTTGCATTTGAGTTCCGTAGCGGGTTGTGGATTTATAGGGGAATAGGGTGGGAAGTAATTTAATTCTAATAAATGTATTAATTTTTAGAAGTTATAAAAAAAATGTAATTACATTTTGCATTTTAGTTCCGTAGCGGGTTGTGGGTTTATAGGGGAATAGGGTGGGAAGTAATTTAATTATAATTAATTAATTTATATTTTCTATTAATTAATAGTTATATATTTAATATTTTATATTGTTAATTGGGGTAATTAATGTATTATTAATTAGTTATTAATTGGTTGTTAATTATTAATAATTACTTTATAAATATGTTAATTTTGTCATTTTTTTTAGGAGTGGGTTGTGGATTTATAGGGGAGTAGGGTGGGAAGTAATTTAATAATAATAAATATTTCCCATTAATTAATATTTATGCATTTAATATTTTACATTGTTAATTGTGGTAATTAATCTAATATTAATATGTTAATAATAATAATTAATTAATTGTTAATTATGTTAATTGTGTCATTTTTTGGGGAGTGTGTTGTGGGCTCATAGGGGAGTAGGGTGGGAAGTAATTTAATGATGATTTATTAAATAATATTTTTTATTAAGTAATATTCATGTATTTATTGTTTTATATTGTGAATTGTGGAATTTATTTTAATAATAATTATTTATGAATTGGTTATTAATAATTATTATTTAATTGTTAATTATGTTAATTGTGTAATTTTCTTTAAGAGTGGGTTGTGGGTTGAAGGGGGAGTAGGCTGGTAATTAATTGAATTTTAATATATTTTAAATATATTTTTATATAATATTTATTTTAAGTTATTTTATAGTGTTAAATGTGGGAATTAATGCATTACTATTTGTTTTCAAATTGCTTGTTAATTGTTATTAATGAATAATTGATAATTAATTATGTTAATTATGTTATGTTTTACAATATTGGGGGTGTAATTTATAGGGGAATATGGTGGGAGGTAAATTATTTTGTGTTAATTATTAATATTATTAATATTAATTAATTGTTTGGTAATTAATGTTAATTAATTTTCTGGAGTGGGAATAGTACATGATTCCCCTCTGCTATCCAACACTTTTTCTACTGCAGCACTTGCTGGAGTGGGAATAGTAAATTATTCCTCTCTGCAATCCAACACTTTTCCTACTGTTGCACTTGCCGGAGTGGGAATAGTAATTTTTACCCCTCCATTATCTAACACTTTCCCTACTGTTGCACTCTCTGGAGTGGGAATAGTAATTTTATCCCCTCCGCTGTTCAACACTTTCCCTTGCTGGAGTACGAATAGTAATTTTAACCCCTCTGTTATCCAACCCTTTCCCTACTGTCACACTCACTGGAGTGGGAATAGTCATTTTATCCTGTTCACTATCCAACACTTTTTCCTACTGTTGCACTCCCTGGTGTGGGAATAGTAATTTGTACCCCTACGCTATCCAACACTTTCCATGCTGTTGCTATCCCTGGAGTGGGAATAGTAATTTTCACCCCTAAGCTATCCATCACGTTCCCTACTGTTGCAATCCCTGGAGTGGGAATAGTAAATTATTCCCCTCCGCAATCGAAAACCTTCCCTACTGTTGCACTTGCTAGAGTCGGAATAGTAAATTATTCCACTCCGCTATCCAACACTTTACTTTTATTTGCACTTGTTGGAGTGGGAATAATAATTTTTACCCCTACGCTATCCAACACTTTTCCTACTCTTGCGCTCTCTGGAGTAGGAATAATAATTGTTACCCCTTCGCTATTCAACACTTTTCTTACTGTTGCACTCGCTGGAGTGGGAATAGTAATTTTATCCCCTCCGCTATCCAACACTTTCCCTACTGTTGCACTCTCTGGAGTGGGAATAGTAATTTTTACTCCTACGCTATCCAGCACTTTCCCTAATGTTGCTATCCGTGGAGTGGGAATAGTAATTTTATCCCCTCCGCTATCCAACACTTTCCATACTGTTGCACTCTCTGGAGTGGGAATAGTCATGTTATCCCCTCCTCTATCCAACATTTTCCCTACTGTTGCAATTAATGTAGTGTAAAATGTATTTTAAAAGAATTTAAAATATTTGAATATTTTAATTTATTATCTATATATTTTCATGTTACAGGTGTATGTATATATATATATATATATATATATATATATATATATATATGTATTTATAATTTTTATCATGTTTCTAACAATTTATAATTTATTAAAACAATTATTTATTAATATTATTAAATAAATATATTATATTTTATACATGTGTATGTTTTATTTATTCTTACATTATATTTATTACTTACAATTGTAAACATTTTCTAATAATTCAAACTGCTTTTTAAAATATATATATTATTTAATTTATTCTACATTATTTTTTAAACATTTAAAAAAAAAACAATACTTTTGTCACGATATTTTTGTAGGTTGACATTTCTGTTGTCGATATTCTGTCAGTGATCTGATTGCATCGGTGTCTTATGCGATTTTGTCGGTATCTATATAGTGCCTACCTCTGCGTCCCTGCAGTGGTTAGGTTTTGCCTGCATAGCCCTTGTGCTGTTCTTGAGAAATGTATTGTGTTTACTATAAGCTTAAAAGAGACTTACATCCTGCCTTCTCTCTTTTCTGGCTTTTCATTGGGTACTGTGTGTGCCAGTTACCATTCCTCCATTTCTATTGGCTGTATTATATTTTCCTGCATTTACCAATGCTTGTTGCTTGGCTGCTTCTCTTATCAGTTTCCCGTCGCCAAAATACAGTTAACATCGACTTTGGTGGAACTATATTTTCCTAACGTTTTGCCTTTTAGTATTGCAGCATATTTATAAAACAGTTTATCACCCTGAGAGATTAAATGATTTGCACAGAAACACAGGAGGTTGCGAGGCACCATCGAGACTCAAACCGAGATCCCCACTCTCGAGTCTGGAGCTCTGGCCACTGCACCACACCCTCTCCACTCTCATGTGATCTATCAGGGAGCTCTTTCCTTCTCCTAGACGATGATTGATGAAAACAGCTCTTTATTGATTACTTAGGTGAAATCGATGCATAACCAATGCTTGTTTTGTTGATGTCTTCACAGTGACTGTATCTGTGGCTCTGCTATGATTGTATCTATATTTCTACCCAGAATGCATATGTTCTTGTGCAGGGATTACATCTATGTTTATGCACTGATTGCGTCAATATCTTAGCAGTGCATGCATCTGCATCTCTTCCATGATTTAGACTGCATCTCTATGGTGATTGTGTCTGTACCTCTGCAGTTATTTAGACCGTGTCTCTGTAGTGACTGTATCTGCGTTCCTGCAGTGACTGCGTCTGCATCTTTACAGTGAGTGCATCTGCCTCTCTGCGGTGATTTAGCCTGTGTCTCTGCAGTGACTGTGTTTGGGTCTCTGCGGTGAATGTGATTGCACCTGTACAGTAGTTGAATCTGCATCTCTGCAGTGATTTAGTCTGTGTCTGCAGTGATTGTGTCTGCATCTGCCGTGATTTTGTCTGTGTCTCTGCAGTGATCGTGTCTGTGTACCTGCAGTGATCGTGTCTGTGTCTCTGCTGTGATTGTGTCTGTGTACCTGCAGTGATCGTGTCTGTGTCTCTGCTGTGATTGTGTCTGTGTCTCTACAGTGATTGTGTCTGTGTCTCTGCAGTGATTGTGCCTGTGTCTCTGCAGTGATTGTGTCTGTGTCTCTGCAGTTATCACTTCAGTATTTGTACCTTTATTCCCTGGTAGGAGATCCATCTCCATCTGCCCACTCATGAGCAACAGATTTTTGTCCTGTACTTGCAGACTCAGGCAGCATTGCGACATGGTCAGTTTTTCACGCCAGATGTACTACTCGGGCCTACACTCAGACATACATCGACACCCTAATTTATGGTGATGAGCTGGGATCCCAATACCACAAAAAAGGTGCACTGGGAACTAGACAACAGGGTACAGAATGCTGCTCCCCAAACAAGCTGACTGACCCCTATTGATTCTTGTAGCTGCACTAAGCACAGAAGCCACCCAACATGGACTACTACCACTTTGCAAGTGTTAATCGCATGCCCGGCATTGGCGGGAAGTATTCGATGCTTTAAAACGGCTTGGGGGTGGTACATTATTTTAAAATACCCACCCTTGTGAGTGTTAAGAGTGCAGGGACATTCTTATGATGCCTCTTTCTCCTATATCCCTCAAGCTTTACTAATATGTATTGAAATCTGGAAGGCAAATTGTGAATGGCTTCTCACTGTCATTCATTGCAACCTCTTGCTTTAAATGTGGATAGGCAGCTGCACTGCCCCGCGCTGCCTTTGGGAATGCAAAACAAGTTGACAGGCATGGCCATATCTGTTTTATTACCAAACATACCCCCTAAGGTAAGGATGCTCTGCACTCCTTATGAGTGAACAGCTTGTAAATGCAATAAGAGAATTTGGCGTTGTCCACTTCATCTTTAAATGTACTGCAAAGTTACATGTGGATTTTTCCAACATTCAAAACCTGACACTGTTCTGACTAATCATTTCTTATCACCTCAACTGTTGTTGGTATACACAATTGATTTTTATAAAGTGTAATCATATGTGTGCTGTAGAACACATACTTGAATTAGTTTTTTTTGTATATAATCACAATAAATTCACTTGTGTGTGTTCCTTCACATTGGGACACTGCACAATAGTGGTCTTGTTTGTGATTATTTATGTATAGGTCATGTTTTTAATGCTTTGTTGATAATTTCTGCATGTTGAGCTTAATTCATATTAACTCATCATTGGGCGTGGTTGTCCTGTTTGCATTGGTTGCTTGCCATTAATTCATGTTGACCTACTTTCATAATGACATAAATGAATTCCAGGTAAACCATTGTTTTGATTATATGCCATAAGCCCAGGTTCCTACATGTATAAGGCAGCTCTTGTTACATGTGTTGGCTAATCACCAGCACAAGACTTTAACAAGAATCTAACACTCTGGGTAAAAAAGTCATTCACCACAATAAAACGTGCAGTTTTCTAACAAGACAGTCAGCTTTGGGTCTGCTTCAGAAATGTTATATTTGCCCAAGTTCTTCCCTCAGCAATCACTCTTTTCCTGGATGACCATCGATCCAAGCTACGAGTGGGGAAGCTGACTTGATTCTTCCCAGGGAGTGCTGTCAAACCATTCTATGACTGAGAAACCCAGTTCGGTTCTTCCCAATGAGCATCGCCGACCACTCTACAACTGGTGAACCCTGTTTGATTTTTCCAGAGGTCACCTTCGATTGTGTCTTGTCCTTGCCTGCCTAAAATGATGCTTCCTGTCCTGCTCCTCCTGGTCCTAGGAAGTCATCAGACTCTGACTAGAATTCTACTGGTAACAGTTGGGATCTGACAGAATCCATTAAGGAGCTGAGCATGAACCATCAAGAGCCCGGCGGGGCACATGTCTTATGTACTCACATGTCTACTTCCTGGTACAGTCTTTCCAGAGATCACCATTGACTACTCTATGATTCACATCGTATAACAGTGATCCAGCGCGGTTAAAAGAAATCTTTCCTTATGACACTAGCCCAGAAAATTATCTACACAACCGTAATCATTTAAAAGTCTATGTCGGTGGGGCCCATAACACCGTATACATACATTCACTCAATTTTCTAGATCAAGCGCTGATGAAATAAGCTGCTGGACAAACAGAATACTCTACTAAATGACAGCTATTATAACCTACACATTATGTACATTAACTTAGGATCCTGTCAGTTTCAAACATCAAAGTACTCCACTATTTGATCGATGGACCAACTAGTAGAATCAGTTGATGGTGTTTAAGTCCAGCTCAATCACAATTAAAACCTTTAACATTTATAAATCACGATTTTATTTTAAAGAACCAAGGACTCATTTAGAGTTAGCATATCATTTTTATCTAAATCCTTTGAGCAGAGAGTAAAGTTCTTTTTTAGGCGAAATACATTTAATATATTTAATCAGAATTCAAGCATTATTTTCTGAGAATAGAAACGAACAAATATTCATTACCCTTGGCCGTAGGGCGATGACAAGAATGGTTCACCCAGAAAGAAAGAACTGCAAGTCACAGGATAGGACTCCCAAAACTGACTGACTGTCCCACCAACCTCCTCAGACGCAATCTCCTCCCGAAGCAACTCCCGGAACAGTCTCGTTACTACCCCAGTCAAAGTTCAAAAGTCTAGAATGACAGAGTCTCTAGCAGCATCAGGATAGGTGAAGCAACAGCAACGACAATCGCTTAAGGACAGACTCTCTTATACCCTATTCTCTGGCTTACTTCACTCAAAAGTTGCAATCTTTGGGGGCAGAAATCACGCTAATTGGTCCATTGGAGGGGTGTTGATGGTCACCTCATAGACCTCCTTGTTCGAACCGGTTTGCAGACAATAACGCATACAGTAGTTCTCATGATCTACAATGTACAAAGGTAATTTAACTGTAAATGTATTTTGTAACAAAGTCTGATGGTCAATTCATCCTCTGTAGCTTGATTCTCTCATCCGTTCTGATACATTCATGCTGAGCTCTTGGCACGACTGTTACTGCAGGTCAGGCTGGCCTTGACATCTCTCACTCCGGGCACAGGCCGCATACACGTGACTGGAGCATTCCCTCTGCTCATGCGTGGGGCCATTCTGTAACCTTATCCATTTCCGACGACCATTTTCGAAGCGCGGCTTAACAGGCCCGCATGAAACTAATATAAGAACAAAACACATCAAAGTTAGACATAGAAAATAAGCACTTCTGTTTACCACCCACCATTCTAAAGACCGGTGTTAGGTATTACCTAGCGGAAGTGACACTTCAAGCCATTTTACTTACCATCTGCATTCTTTGCCACAGTATAATTTTCTACGCAACACAAATCAGGCAATTTACTCTATTTTACTACGCAAATCACATTTCTAATGTTATTTTACTTCAAATTTGTAAATGAATTCGAATTTGCAATTTTAGCAAGTTGCCCACGTGTACTGTTTAAAAAAGGTGCATTTGTTGATTAGTTCATGCATTCAAACAGTTAGTGTCATTAAAGTTATGAGGTCATTAATTTCCAAGGGGTACACACATATTTTGCTTCCCTGCTCCATAACAACATGGGGATTGATATTGAGTTGTTTATCTCCTCAGTGTACTATATTGTGCTTTTTGGTCCGGAGTCCCTTAGCATCTCTTTCATGGCTAACCTTTTAATATTACTGAGCTGAGAGAGCATGATGGCTCTCCTTGTCTTGCATAGATGGATTTGGAGCTGAGAACACTAAGTTAGACTATGTTAATTTCAGTTCACCTCCACTCTTACCCTGCAGACAAACTAGGGATCATTTAGACCCTTACAAGCTGCCCATCTGCCAGCCAGGCCTGAGGAGGCTGTGCTCACCTGGCAGAGGATATCCTGCTGTACCTGGAGAACAGCACCTGCCTGGAGGCGATAACTGTGACTTAAGCACACTGCCCAATGGGTGTCCTGTTTGTTTGGTCCACTCACCAATAATGTTTTGTTTTTCTGAAGCAAACTGCCACATCAGAAGATTCTTTTATAAAAATAAATAACACAATTGCCCTGGCCGCAAGGTGTTTCTCCCTGTATATCTGAGCCACTGTTTATTTCTCTGCTTTAGTATACCACTCTTGCTGATCCAGGAAAGGAAAATCAGTGGTGGTAGCCTCGCCCTAAATTGAAACGGGCTATCACCGCTGCCTCCTGGAGACATGTAAGCACAGGCAGCCACGGCCCGTACAGGTAAGAGCAGTGGGTCGGTGGGGCCGGGTGTGGGGGGGATTCCAACAGACAATGACTAGGACAAATTAATTATTTATTTGATTTTCCCTGGTCATCGTCCGCCAAAATCCCCCTCACCCGGCCCCACCGTTCTTACCTGCGCGGGCCGCGGCTGAGCACAGGTCACTGTGTCAATGGTTCCTGACAACAGAGCCAACTTAGGCTTAGCCGCTGGAAACTTAGCAGTTCCCCCTACTCTAAGTGGAGGGAAAGAGCTGCAAGTTTGGTGGAACCAGAGCTCCATCATTCTACAACAGAGCACTCCATCTACCATACTCTAAATTAGGCTCTATGACTCTCTATCTGCAGTGATTGTATTAGTATCTCTTAAATGATCATGTCTGTAACTCTTTAGTGGTTGTCTCTCAACCCTCTCTTTGTCTGCAGGGAATCTTTGAAATTCTGGTCTCCTGTACATGGAACACTCTGTGATGTCAAGGCTGAGCATGCTGTGTTCTGCAGGTAAACAAGAAAGATCTAATACTGTGTTCCATTACAGAAGAATCAGTGCCTGAGGCTGCCTCTGTGACATCACTTCCTTCAAGCTCAAGCATGTCTGAGAGGGCTAGGCCAGGCCAGTCAGAGATCGCGGGCGCCAATCTTTACCACCAGCCGTAAGGCCCCTTGCCCTCAGTTCAATTGCTTCTTCGGTATCCACAACCTCCCTGCGGGATGAAGATAGCAGCCCTGGTACTTCTCCTGCTGTGGCACCTGCAGCTTTGTGAGTAGCTCACACTTTACCCTCAGTACCACACTAGATACTGGCTGAGTAGACCCTAAATCTGTCTCTCATAGTCCAAAAATACACTATGGCAAATAAAGATGTGTCCATCTTTCCTTTATGGACTTAACATGTGCCTTCGACACAGTGGATTGCCCCAAATTATGGTAAATAATGTTAGAATTAGACATAGACACAATTATCTCCTTGCTGCACAGGCTTCACGCACATACCACAGCCAGAGTGCGCTACAGTATGAATAAGGACCTCACCGAAGATTTCCCATCAGTAACAGGAGTTAGGCAGGGCTGTGTACTGGCCCCATTCTTTTTTTTAATTTATATTAATGCACTTGGAGACAACTTGGTAAAGGTCGTAAAAGATACCCCTAAACTTAATTCACGAGAAATCCCTGACTTACTTTCCATGCAGATAATGTTGCCTGTATTGCCCGAACAGCTTATGGCCTTCAATCCTTGTTAGATGCTTTTAATAATTTTATGGACAACCTCAACCAAATCATTTATAATGAAATGCGGCCCAAAACTGTCAAAAGTTTTTACTTTGTGGTGAAGAAGTGGAAAAAAAAACACTTCACATACCTGGGTGTCCCTGATTGATGCTGATTTTAACTGGAAGTTTTTATTGAATGTATGAGTCCTGCAATTTCAAAGGGCAATTGATGCAGTTTTTAGATGCGCAAAAAGACTGGAACATAAACCCACAAGTGAACTCCTATGTATTTTTTAAAGTAAACGCCTATGTGATGCAACATTTGGGGTGGGTATTTGGGGACACGCAAACTGTAAAGCTCTCCAGATTGTACAGAATGAGTTTATAAGAAGAAATTTGGGGTGGGTATTTGGGGACACCCAAACTGTAAAGCTCTCCAGATTGTACAGAATGAGTTTATAAGAAGACTACTGGCTGCCCCACACTCCAACATCATTTTGCCACAATGAGGTAGGGCTAAACTATCTGGAGGATCACATTAAATTACAACCCCTCTTGTGGCAGCAAATTTGGAAAAACCCAGGACATTGTCTGTACTGCAATCCACGCGCCTGTATATAGCTGAAGGATTTTACCTGGGGAAAACAGTGGAATCCAGTCTCATTCCTACTGTGGTTCCTTCTCTGTTTCCTCTATGGAACAACGCCCTTCACTCTGTCTCCCAGCCTTTCCAACTGTAATGCACCGCAGCCATTTTCAAACACACACCGCTAAGCATTGGACGTTTGGAAGAGGTGGCTGTGTGCATGATCATCGGTCTCCAAGTACATCTTACCATAAAGGTATTTAACACGTTGACTGATATCTTCCCTGCTTGCAACTCTTTCATTCCACCTGCCCACTTACAGCACAGCAAGATACACACTGACACACATCCATATACACTATTAACACACAACCATTCACATGAGACCAGAACACCAGAAGTGTTTCCTACTAAACAAGTTGGTACATTTTACTTGTTAATCTTTTCACAAGTTGTAAAAGCTATTTGGCGTTTAGTATTAGTTAGAAAAATTCTGATTGTTTTACTTAGAAGCAAACAAAACATTTTAAATGTTACAACTGCCTTTTAGGACTTCAGTAGAAATTGGGGTGATTCGTGAAATTCATATCCTTTTTCATAAACAATCACAACTTTTAAGTCTTAAAACAATTGCTCAAGCTTAAAACAAATTTCACTTGTTTGTGTAAAAAAAAAACGTAACTATTCAGAATATATCTTAAAAGTTGTGATCATAAATATTTTTCGATTTAATTCTAATTTTTTCACTATGTAAATGTTTTGAAATATAAATGTTACTTAGGAGTATCGAAAATGTTAGGTTTGTATGGGAAAATCGGATACTCTTCACAAACAACTCTACATGTAAATAGTTACAAATATTTTTTTACGATGTTTTAAGGACTGGGGTTTTAGAAAAATTTAAATTTCTTTAAAAATAATCCCAAATTATAAACAAGTTCTCATATTTATTTATGTTTTTCAAACAAGCTGGGATTTTTAGTGGAAAATAAACCTTTTCACAAACAAGCCCAACTTTTTAAAAGAAAATAATTGTTATAATCGCTTACAAAATTGTTTGGGATCACACATAGTTAGATGTGTTAATCAATTTATATCAACCTTGACTTATCTATAACAATAACAGATAATCAAAACTGATTTTCACATGGAAGCAGCAATTGCTATTTTTTTGGGTAGGATATTGCTCTTCTTTTCCCATTACAGACCTTCTTCTTTTTTAGGTCTCACCTACAGAAAGCTTTTAGATGTCGTTATCAAAAAAAACCTTTGCGGACAATACCAATACTTTCAGTGAGCTTTAAGTCATCGCATTGTATATGATTGGTTGGCTTTCATGTCAATCTCATTTGCTTGCTTCATATTTGATGGCTTTCTTTCCTCTTCTTGAAAATGCATCCTTCCATTGCTTGCATTTAGAGAATTGCTTTTTCTTTTGCTATATTATTCTATGGGAATGTATGTGTGTTTTCTTGCTCTTTCACCCTTTCTTCTTTGTGCTAATGCCCCCTTCACAACCCTGTGCCCTGGTGTTTTCCGTGTTGCTCTCACACTTCCAGATCATCCATTGATTCCCCCATTCTGCTAATTTAAAAAATAATTCAGTTGCTCTCACACCCTTGCTCTCACACCCTTCTTTTGCTCCCTGGTGCTATTTGCACACTACCACAGCTCTCAGTGGCTTTTACGTGGTCCCCCCTCCCCCCCCACCACCAATCCTCTTTGCCATTCTTTCCTCCAGTGATGCCCCTCTCAATCTCCATGAGGGCTGCTGCAATTGCTTTTGCCAATGCTGGATGCTTTCATAATACGATGGCATTGGCAAATCCAGTAGCAATGACTGCCCTTACTAAAAGTATAGAAAATGTTGTCAATACTTTCAGTATGTCTTCCTTGCCCTTGATTTACGTCAGTAGATTTTTATCTTCATTTTTTTAAACTGTATTTGCTCTGAAATTCTCACGTTTCTTTTTATTGAAACAAAAGCATATTCTTTGTGGTTGAATTCATGAAGCCTATTAATGACTTACTGAATGTTTAAAAAAAAATGACCCTAACTTAAGATGTGGCGATGGAGTGATGCCTGTTGCATGAATGTATGTATGTTTTGCAATTTCTAAAGAGCAAACTGAGCTGGCTAGCAACAGTGCCCTTTACAGGAGGCAAGCCTCAGTGGGAGGGGGGCGGGGGGTAGAGCTATATAAGGGGGTGAGAAGACAGGCTGTCAGAGGCAGTTTTCCTTGAAGATACGAGTCTTCAGTTTCTTCCTGTATTGTAGGAGGGTTAGTGCTGTTCTGATGTCACAGGGGATTCTGTTTTATTTCATGGGAGCATTGGCTGAGAATGCTTGTGTTCTTGCTTTCTCCTTCCTGTGGAGTTAAGTCTCTAATAGGGTGATGCCGGAGCTATTAATCTGGTGCTGACCTCTATATTTTGTTAGTTTATTAGCTAGGTAAAAGGGGTCATTGTGTTGAGGGTCTTGTAAGTGGTGCTGCTGATCTTGAAGATGGTCCAGGCTGGCAGGGGGAACCCATGGAGAACCTTTAGTGCAAGTGAGATGTGCTTGTTTTTTTTACCCCCTTGTTGAGCTGTGATGCAGTTTGTGAAGGATGGTCTGTGGGAATACCGTTGAGCAGGGTGCCAAGGCTGCTGTTGAAAGGGTTCCACTTTTTTCAGAGGACAGAGAGTTGCTTGAGAGAGAGACTTTTTTGATATCCAGGTTTGGATGCATTTGAGGCAGGTTTTGAGTCTCTGTACGTCATTAGTTGAGGATATTTTGTGTTAGAGTTGGGTTTTGGCATCCTGCTGGGGGATCTGTTGTATATTTGGTGAGGGTCTGTTCCCAGCTATGTAATGGTCTGTTGAGTGTTGAGTGTGAGTCTTGCCTACTACGTAAAGGTTTTTTGTGGGTTGCTTAAGAGTATTTTTGTAAACTCACCAATGGTGTTTGGGGGCTAAATGAGGATTTGAGCTCTGTGAAACACCCTGCTGGGAGCTGCGCGAGTTAATGCTGGGAGGTATATGGTGTCTGTTGGACTTACATGTCTATCTTTTGAGTCTTTGTGTGGGTATTCTGTGAGCAATCTGAGTGTGTTTTAGGGGTAGGTTTGGTATGTCCCACTGGAGCATTCCTCATCTTTGCTTCACTCTCCTTGAGGCATCATATTGAAGGGGAATTCTTGTTTGAGAATTTAAAGAGCCATGAGTCACATTCTGGTGACTACATTGGCAAGGATGATAGAAAAGTGGAAGGTCTCACACTGGCAGCCGCTATGAAGAGGTTTAAAACTGTTATGCAACAGATGCAGAAAAAAAGTGTTGAGGAATGGAAATCCATACAATGTAACATGAGCTTTTGGGGCATAATCAATTCAACTATAGGTAAACCTATGGAAGAATTTGTTAAAGCTCTCTTAAATATCGGATTTATTAGATCTATATTCTCTGGACACTTTTAAAGAGGAGGTCGTCAGATTACCTGCCCCATGGAAACCTTTGCACCATATATGCCAACTTTGAGGCATCCTTTCTTTGGGAGAACATACCACTTGCTTGCAACTGTTTAATCGTTATGTCATTTTCATGTGGGATACAATTTTATTGCAGGCCATATCATCATTTGTCATCTTAGTGTGGGTAAAACGATATAAAAGGATTTTTGAGAATGTTTTTAGGAAATGTGAACAATCAGCCAATTTTAATAATTTTAACACAAACACAGGGGGGATGTTAAACACTGCTGTACTAGGAAAGCAATTTAATTAATTAATGAAAATAATAATTAATTTAATTCAATTAAAAGTAAAATAAATATTACCTTAATGACAAACGATTTGTTTTTAATGGAGTCGGCACAAGTGTACTAATAATTAATATAAGATAGTTAAATACCATTTAAATTAATATAAGAACTACTTAATTAAAAAATATCAAATTAAACAATAACGAAAAACATATCATCTAATTCAAATAAAATATTACAAATTACATTTATCTATAGGTTAGACAAAAGGGGGGAGGGGGTATTTCATCTTGGTCAGATCGCCTGCCAGCCCTCCAGGGCCAGCAGAGGCAATGGCATACCCTCGCCTGGCGGAGTACTGCCACCCAATTTAGAGCGCCCCGTCTGCCTGACAGGGCTCTTTAAATTCCTCTGTGCAACCTCTGGTGCTATACTTGCACTGAAGGTACAGAACTTTGCCGAGTGGGTACCATGTTTATTTCGCCCACTTGGCAAAGGTTTTTATAAAAATAAAAAAAAATACCCACAGCAGGACTTTGTTACTGGAAAACAAAAACTAATGGCCCTTTCACGTGGAGGGTTTTTTCCTGTTGTTGGACACTTTAATTCATTTCTGCACCCAAAATCACAATGCGAAGGTTGTCCCACCCTAAACTAGGGGTGGGGGTACTGTCACGGTGAATTGATGGCCCTTTTGGTGGCCGTCCTCAGGTTCCAGGCTTCTGAAGACATGGCTAACATTCGCCCAAGTTTGTTTGTGGTGAGGAACCACAGATTTGGATACAAGGCATCTGCCATATTTTGGCAGTTAAATGACTCTCATAGGGCTAGAGTTAGCATCTGGGACCAAACCAGCAGCAGCCACTCCATTAGAGCGGAGGAGCGCCACCCCACTGCCGCTACCAGCAAATAAAACAATAATAAAACAGGTTTTAGACTCCTTTTATATTTGTTTATTTTAATCCCCTGGACCCACCACCAGGACTCTGATGAGTCTTGGGGCAGGTCCAGGGATGACACTGCTGTGCGGAGTGGTGGGCACTCTCTTCACTGCGCATGAGGGTCTCAGGCCGGCCAAACCCCTCATACACAATGAACTCTCCCCAGTCCCAGCTGTGTTGCTGGGGCTGGAGAGAACAGGCGCAGGCTTCCAGTCTGCCTGGGAGCGAAAGTTGCCAGCGCTCTGTCCAATCCTGACGCTGCTTTCATACAGTGTCAGAATTGGCCGCAGTGCATTCTGGGAGCCTGGTCCAGAAGCAGGAAGAGGGTGATGCGGTGGGAAACGGCGGTGGTGGTAAAGTAAGTTTATTTTATTTTTGTTTTTATTTTCATTGGCTCCGAACCCTCCCCAGGTCCCTCCTCCGCCCCCCCCTCTTTGGCAGGGGACGGGCCACTACTGGACCAAACAGTAATAAGAGAAATTACAAAAAACGTGAGGTGAATTAGAGTAGTGGCATCATTTATACCAGTCTGGTGTCCTCATATGAAGAGCTGTCATAGATGGAGCTGTTTACTTTCATAACCGACCATACATTTGTTTGTGAATCAGGCCCCATACTATAATCTGGCTGGTAATGCCATTTCAGGTTTAAACTGCTGGGTTGGACAGACTTGGTACCAGTGATGTATGACAGGTTGCAACCTCCCACCTATTGTGCAGGGCAATCCTCGCAAAATGCTGGTTTACGCAATTTAGGTTGGATGAATTTGAGCGCAATATAATTTCTTATTACAAAAATTTAGAAGGGGTGTAAAATGGGTTCCCATGGATACTGCACCCCAGCCAAATATTAATTAGCGTGTGTGAAATACGCACCCACCATTGCAGGCATATTACAATCAGGTCCTCAGGGGAAGACCTTTCCACGTACAGGCCTTCAGCTTTATGGAACAACCTGCAGTTTCACCTAACACTGAAAAAGATGAGTTAATGTACCCGAGGGGACGGAAGACCCTCCTGTTCCGCCCTGCCTATCAACAGGTACACTCTCTTTAGCCAGGGGGCTGCCCATGTCATAGTCACTGTTTCTACTCATAGGAACTCTACCCCATGCATCTCAACTCGGCAAAAAAGAAGGACCTTCATTTCTGGTCACTGGCATCTCTTGGCTCTGGAGAAGGCTTTTCCATATTATCCGAAAGTGACGATTAGAATCCAGATACATCTTGGAGCATTGCTGGCCTCCATTCTCTGATAGATTCTTTGGCACGCATTGTACCACCAAAAGGGTCCAGATGCGGCTGAGTTCCAGTGTAGCACTTGGCAAATCTAAATAAATAAACAAATAACTGCAATTTCAGGTCAACTACTGCTGCAAATAACCTCTGAGACCATGACGCTGTACTCAAATTAGCAAGAGAAAAACGGGATTTAGAATCTCGCGGCTTTAAAATCACGACGTCAACGTCCAGGCAGCACGTAAATCAATTCTGGAGATAAAGAAATTGATGAGAAATCATGCTCTGGAGTTTGCAATGTTATTTCCTGCTAAAGTCAGCACCGAATTCTTGTCAAATTTTACTATTGAGGCAGCCCACGGCCAACGCAGGGGGCCCCCACAGGAGGGCAGCCATCTTAGTGCCACATGAGGGCAGAAACCCCGACAAGTCGTGTTTGGACCCACTTGGGGTCTGGCGCTACTTAACAACGTCATTTGCAGCGTGTAGCGGGGAGGAAGTTATATAGACCTCCGCCGCCCATGTGGCGATCCTTTTGTGCGCCGAGGCAACACTAACCAGCCTGTCGTTGTCACAACGCGTGACCCGGATCTTAATCACTTCCGGGTCATGTTCATGACCTCGACCAATCGCGATTGAGGCGCGCCTTTCACGTCACTACTGTGCGCGACAGACCCGCCTCTGTGGTCGTCAGGGGCCGGCACGACCTCCATTCTTTCGGCGTGTCCGATGCCGGTCCCGCCTTTCTCCACTGCCTCCTGGGCGATCCTACAGGTGCCTGAGGCCTCATTGGTACTGGTTGGCCATTTTAAAGCCTTTCCGTGGCAGGAAAGCAAAGGAGTCATGATTGGTCAGGGCCAGCACTGTTCTTTGGTCATATGGCTCTAGGCCTTGCGCAGACTTCTGCCGCTGCTGCTGCTGTTGCTTGGTGAGTGCTGCTTGGCTGTGTCTTAAACGTTCTCTGTGGTGAGAAAAGTGGATTGTGTATGGTTAACTAAAAGCACAGATCTCTGGTTACTTGACCTTGGGCCTTCTGGGATGATACTGTTCTTCTAAATGGTCATTTGGGAGGGCACAGACGAGGACCAGCATATTTTCTCTTGTTCCCTCGATCCCAGTAACTGACATCTCATGCTTTTGGTGAAGCTGTGGCCCTGTAAGTTCTGGATAGAGTTCTAGCTAAACATTTTTGACGTTGATTGAAGCTTTCAAAGACATCGGGGCATGTAGATTTCTAAAAAGTTAGGATTACTTCCAGCACTTCAACGTGATCAGCCGTATTACAAGCCTCCATCGAATACAAGTTTAGGAAAGTGCCCTTTTGGATGGTCACCCCCCACATTTTGCTCTAGATGCTGTGTTAATAAATCTGAAAGTGCACTGGGACCTGTTAACCAGGCCCTGGTGCCAGTGCTCTTTCCCTGAAAGGTAATGTGAATTGGTACACCCAATTTGCAAGATGCTTTGACCCCCCTTGAAAGTCCAGAGTATACGGTACCAGTGTTACCCAGGACAAGGGTGTTAAAGGGGTCACCAGGGCTGCAGCACTATTTGTGCCACACTGAGTGAACCGAGTAAAGGTGAAGTCAGCAGGTCTGCCATCGCAGCCTGCACTAGCAGTTTCCCTGCTCTAGATCAACCCTGCACACACCATGTGTGCCAGGGTCACCCCACTGCCTTAATGTAAGTAAGCCACCCCTAAGTTAAGCCTTCTAAAGCCCAGGAGGCAGGGTCATTATATTCATGTTGTGGACATGTATGTGCAAGCATACATGTCCCTAAAGTGATATTTCCATAAAAGATCACTGTAAGCGAACGATGGTCCATAGGATGACATGGACTGGCTATCAGGCACCCCAGAGTTAGCCAGCTCCATTATGGTACCACCGGATTCAGTCATATTTGGTATCAAAGACTGTACTTTTTCACCCCTGACACGATCCTTGGTCAAGGGTGAGCTGGCATATACAAGGGTGATTCAAAAGGGGGTGGTGATGGACAGAGTATCTGAATTAAGCAGAACACTCCTACCCAGTCAAAAGATCAGGGCTTGATCCATCACCGTTTTTTAGCTCACTGCACCATCCCAGTTCAGAACCTGGCTACATGCAAATTAGTCTGACCCTGGCCCAGTGCATCATGGGAACAGGGCAGACCAAACTACCAAGCCAATTCTTTACTGGAAAGGAAACAAGCTTCCGGGGACCGGTTTCTGGCATTACAGCCGTCTTCGGCCCGGCTTGCTTGAATCCTGATGGTGCAGTGAGCAAGGGACTCACATCTGAGCATACCCTTCCACACTTGTGGTGGCCAAAACGATTCAAAAGGGGGTGGTGATGGACAGAGTATCTGAATTAAGCAGAACACTCCTACCCAGTCAAAAGATCAGGGCTTGATCCATCACCGTTTTTTAGCTCACTGCACCATCCCAGTTCAGAACCTGGCTACATGCAAATTAGTCTGACCCTGGCCCAGTGCATCATGGGAACAGGGCAGACCAAACTACCAAGCCAATTCTTTACTGGAAAGGAAACAAGCTTCCGGGGACCGGTTTCTGGCATTACAGCCGTCTTCGGCCCGGCTTGCTTGAATCCTGATGGTGCAGTGAGCAAGGGACTCACATCTGAGCATACCCTTCCACACTTGTGGTGGCCAAAACGATTCAAAAGGGGGTGGTGATGGACAGAGTATCTGAATTAAGCAGAACACTCCTACCCAGTCAAAAGATCAGGGCTTGATCCATCACCGTTTTTTAGCTCATTGCACCATCCCAGTTCAGAACCTGGCTACATGCAAATTAGTCTGACCCTGGCCCAGTGCATCATGGGAACAGGGCAGACCAAACTACCAAGCCAATTCTTTACTGGAAAGGAAACAAGCTTCCGGGGACCGGTTTCTGGCATTACAGCCGTCTTCGGCCCGGCTTGCTTGAATCCTGATGGTGCAGTGAGCAAGGGACTCACATCTGAGCATACCCTTCCACACTTGTGGTGGCCAAAACGATTCAAAAGGGGGTGGTGATGGACAGAGTATCTGAATTAAGCAGAACACTCCTACCCAGTCAAAAGATCAGGGCTTGATCCATCACCGTTTTTTAGCTCACTGCACCATCCCAGTTCAGAACCTGGCTACATGCAAATTAGTCTGACCCTGGCCCAGTGCATCATGGGAACAGGGCAGACCAAACTACCAAGCCAATTCTTTACTGGAAAGGAAACAAGTTTCCGGGGACCGGTTTCTGGCATTACAGCCGTCTTCGGCCCGGCTTGCTTGAATCCTGATGGTGCAGTGAGCAAGGGACTCATGTCTGAGCATACCCTTCCACACTCATGGTGGCCAAAATAATTTCAAAAAGGGGGTGGTGATGGACAGAGTATCTGAGTTAATCAGAATACTCCTACCCAGTCAACAGATCACGGCTTGATCCATCACCGTTTTTTAGCTCACTGCACCATCCCAGTTCAGAACCTGGCTATATGCAAATTAGTCTGTCCCTGGCCCAGTGCATCATGGGAACAGGGCAGACCAAACTACCAAGCCAATTCTTCACTGGAAAGGAAACAAGCTTCCGGGGACCGGTTTCTGGCATTACAGCCGTCTTCGGCCCGGCTTGCTTGAATCCTGATGGTGCAGTGAGCAAGGGACTCATGTCTGAGCATACCCTTCCACACTCATGGTGGCCAAAATAATTTCAAAAAGGGGGTGGTGATGGACAGAGTATCTGAGTTAATCAGAACACTCCTACCCAGTCAACAGATCAGGGCTTGAAACATCACCGTTTTTTAGCTCACTGCACCATCCCAGTTCAGAACCTGGCTATATGCAAATTAGTCTGTCCCTGGCCCAGTGCATCATGGGAACAGGGCAGACCAAACTACCAAGCCAATTCTTCACTGGAAAGGAAACAAGCTTCCGGGGACCGGTTTCTGGCATTACAGCCGTCTTCGGCCCGGCTTGCTTGAATCCTGATGGTGCAGTGAGCAAGGGACTCATGTCTGAGCATACCCTTCCACACTCATGGTGGCCAAAATAATTTCAAAAAGGGGGTGGTGATGGACAGAGTATCTGAGTTAATCAGAACACTCCTACCCAGTCAACAGATCAGGGCTTGATCCATCACCGTTTTTTAGCTCACTGCACCATCCCAGTTCAGAACCTGGCTATATGCAAATTAGTCTGTCCCTGGCCCAGTGCATCATGGGAACAGGGCAGACCAAACTACCAAGCCAATTCTTCACTGGAAAGGAAACAAGATTCCGGGGACCGGTTTCTGGCATTACAGCCGTCTTCGGCCCGGCTTGCTTGAATCCTGATGGTGCAGTGAGCAAGGGACTCATGTCTGAGCATACCCTTCCACACTCATGGTGGACAAAATAATTTCAAAAAGGGGGTGATGATGGACAGAGTATCTGAGTTAATCAGAACACTCCTACCCAGTCAACAGATCAGGGCTTGATCCATCACCGTTTTTTAGCTCACTGCACCATCCCAGTTCAGAACCTGGCTATGTGCAAATTAGTCTGTCCCTGGCCCAGTGCATCATGGGAACAGGGCAGACCAAACTACCAAGCCAATTCTTCACTGGAAAGGAAACAAGCTTCCGGGGACCGGTTTCTGGCATTACAGCCGTCTTCGGCCCGGCTTGCTTGAATCCTGATGGTGCCGTGAGCAAGGGACTCATGTCTGAGCATACCCTTCCACACTCATGGTGGCCAAAATAATTTCAAAAAGGGGGTGGTGATGGACAGAGTATCTGAGTTAATCAGAACACTCCTACCCAGTCAACAGATCAGGGCTTGATCCATCACCGTTTTTTAGCTCACTGCACCATCCCAGTTCAGAACCTGGCTATATGCAAATTAGTCTGTCCCTGGCCCAGTGCATCATGGGAACAGGGCAGACCAAACTACCAAGCCAATTCTTTACTGGAAAGGAAACAAGCTTCCGGGGACCGGTTTCTGGCATTACAGCCGTCTTCGGCCCGGCTTGCTTGAATCCTGATGGTGCAGTGAGCAAGGGACTCACATCTGAGCATACCCTTCCACACTCGTGGTGGCCAAAACGATTTAAAAGGGGGTGGTGATGGACAGAGTATCTGAATTAAGCAGAACACTCCTACCCAGTCAAAAGATCAGGGCTTGATCCATCACCGTTTTTTAGCTCACTGCACCATCCCAGTTCAGAACCTATAGCCAGGTTCTGAACTGGGATGGTGCAGTGAGCTAAAAAACGGTGATGGATCAAGCCCTGATCTGTTGACTGGGTAGGAGTGTTCTGATTAACTCAGATACTCTGTCCATCACCACCCACTTTTAGAAATTATTTTGGCCACCATGAGTGTGGAAGGGTATGCTCAGACATGAGTCCCTTGCTCACTGCACCATCAGGATTCAAGCAAGCAGGGCCGAAGACGGCTGTAATGCCAGAAACCGGTCCCCGGAAGCTTGTTTCCTTTCCAGTGAAGAATTGGCTTGGTAGTTTGGTCTGTCCTGTTCCCATGATGCACTGGGCCAGGGACAGACTAATTTGCATATAGCCAGGTTCTGAACTGGGATGGTGCAGTGAGCTAAAAAACGGTGATGGATCAAGCCCTGATCTGTTGACTGGGTAGGAGTGTTCTGATTAACTCAGATACTCTGTCCATCACCACCCCCTTTTTGAAATTATTTTGGCCACCATGAGTGTGGAAGGGTATGCTCAGACATGAGTCCCTTGCTCACTGCACCATCAGGATTCAAGCAAGCCGGGCCGAAGACGGGTGTAATGCCAGAAACCGGTCCCCGGAAGCTTGTTTCCTTTCCAGTGAAGAATTGGCTTGGTAGTTTGGTCTGCCCTGTTCCCATGATGCACTGGGCCAGGGACAGACTAATTTGCATACAGCCAGGTTCTGAACTGGGATGGTGCAGTGAGCTAAAAAACGGTGATGGATCAAGCCCTGATCTGTTGACTGGGTAGGAGTGTTCTGATTAACTCAGATACTCTGTCCATCACCACCCCCTTTTTGAAATTATTTTGGCCACCATGAGTGTGGAAGGGTATGCTCAGACATGAGTCCCTTGCTCACTGCACCATCAGGATTCAAGCAAGCCGGGCCGAAGACGGCTGTAATGCCAGAAACCGGTCCCCGGAAGCTTGTTTCCTTTCCAGTGAAGAATTGGCTTGGTAGTTTGGTCTGCCCTGTTCCCATGATGCACTGGGCCAGGGACAGACTAATTTGCATATAGCCAGGTTCTGAACTGGGATGGTGCAGTGAGCTAAAAAACGGTGATGGATCAAGCCCTGATCTGTTGACTGGGTAGGAGTGTTCTGATTAACTCAGATACTCTGTCCATCACCACCCCCTTTTTGAAATTATTTTGGCCACCATGAGTGTGGAAGGGTATGCTCAGACATGAGTCCCTTTGCTCACTGCACCATCAGGATTCAAGCAAGCCGGGCCGAAGACGGCTGTAATGCCAGAAACCGGTCCCCGGAAGCTTGTTTCCTTTCCAGTGAAGAATTGGCTTGGTAGTTTGGTCTGCCCTGTTCCCATGATGCACTGGGCCAGGGACAGACTAATTTGCATATAGCCAGGTTCTGAACTGGGATGGTGCAGTGAGCTAAAAAACGGTGATGGATCGAGCCCTGATCTGTTGACTGGGTAGGAGTGTTCTGATTAACTCAAATACTCTGTCCATCACCACCCCCTTTTTGAAATTATTTTGGCCACCATGAGTGTGGAAGGGTATGCTCAGACATGAGTCCCTTGCTCACTGCACCATCAGGATTCAAGCAAGCCGGGCCGAAGACGGCTGTAATGCCAGAAACCGGTCCCCGGAAGCTTGTTTCCTTTCCAGTGAAGAATTGGCTTGGTAGTTTGCTCTGCACTGTTCCCATGATGCACTGGGCCAGGGACAGACTAATTTGCATATAGCCAGGTTCTGAACTGGGATGGTGCAGTGAGCTAAAAAACGGTGATGGATCAAGCCCTGATCTGTTGACTGGGTAGGAGTGTTCTGATTAACTCAGATACTCTGTCCATCACCACCCCCTTTTTGAAATTATTTTGGCCACCATGAGTGTGGAAGGGTATGCTCAGACATGAGTCCCTTGCTCACTGCACCATCAGGATTCAAGCAAGCCGGGCCGAAGACGGCTGTAATGCCAGAAACCGGTCCCCGGAAGCTTGTTTCCTTTCCAGTGAAGAATTGGCTTGGTAGTTTGGTCTGCCCTGTTCCCATGATGCACTGGGCCAGGGACAGACTAATTTGCATATAGCCAGGTTCTGAACTGGGATGGTGCAGTGAGCTAAAAAACGGTGATGGATCAAGCCCTGATCTGTTGACTGGGTAGGAGTGTTCTGATTAACTCAGATACTCTGTCCATCACCACCCCCTTTTTGAAATTATTTTCACCACCATGAGTGTGGAAGGGTATGCTCAGACATGAGTCCCTTGCTCACGGCACCATCAGGATTCAAGCAAGCCGGGCCGAAGACGGCTGTAATGCCAGAAACCGGTCCCCGGAAGCTTGTTTCCTTTCCAGTGAAGAATTGGCTTGGTAGTTTGGTCTGCCCTGTTCCCATGATGCACTGGGACAGGGACAGACTAATTTGCACATAGCCAGGTTCTGAACTGGGATGGTGCAGTGAGCTAAAAAACGGTGATGGATCAAGCCCTGATCTGTTGACTGGGTAGGAGTGTTCTGATTAACTCAGATACTCTGTCCATCACCACCCCCTTTTTGAAATTATTTTGGCCACCATGAGTGTGGAAGGGTATGCTCAGACATGAGTCCCTTGCTCACTGCACCATCAGGATTCAAGCAAGCCGGGCCGAAGACGGCTGTAATGCCAGAAACCGGTCCCCGGAAGCTTGTTTCCTTTCCAGTGAAGAATTGGCTTGGTAGTTTGGTCTGCCCTGTTCCCATGATGCACTGGGCCAGGGACAGACTAATTTGCATATAGCCAGGTTCTGAACTGGGATGGTGCAGTGAGCTAAAAAACGGTGATGGATCAAGCCCTGATCTGTTGACTGGGTAGGAGTGTTCTGATTAACTCAGATACTCTGTCCATCACCACCCCCTTTTTGAAATTATTTTGGCCACCATGAATGTGGAAGGGTATGCTCAGACATGAGTCCCTTGCTCACTGCACCATCAGGATTCAAGCAAGCCGGGCCGAAGACGGCTGTAATGCCAGAAACCGGTCCCCAGAAGCTTGTTTCCTTTCCAGTGAAGAATTGGCTTGGTAGTTTGGTCTGCCCTGTTCCCATGATGCACTGGGCCAGGGACATACTAATTTGCATATAGCCAGGTTCTGAACTGGGATGGTGCAGTGAGCTAAAAAACGGTGATGGATCAAGCCCTGATCTGTTGACTGGGTAGGGGTGTTCTGATTAACTCAGATACTCTGTCCATCACCACCCCCTTTTTGAAATTATTTTGGCCACCATGAGTGTGGAAGGGTATGCTCAGACATGAGTCCCTTGCTCACTGCACCATCAGGATTCAAGCAAGCCGGGCCGAAGACGGCTGTAATGCCAGAAACCGGTCCCCGGAAGCCTGTTTCATTTCCAGTGAAGAATTGGCTTGGTAGTTTGGTCTGCCCTGTTCCCATGATGCACTGGGCCAGGGACAGACTAATTTGCATATAGCCAGGTTCTGAACTGGGATGGTGCAGTGAGCTAAAAAACGGTGATGGATCAAGTCCTGGTCTGTTGACTGGGTAGGAGTGTTCTGATTAACTCAGATACTCTGTCCATCACCACCCCCTTTTTGAAATTATTTTGGCCACCATGAGTGTGGAAGGGTATGCTCAGACATGAGTCCCTTGCTCACTGCACCATCAGGATTCAAGCAAGCCGGGCCGAAGACGGCTGTAATGCCAGAAACCGGTCCCCGGAAGCTTGTTTCCTTTCCAGTGAAGAATTGGCTTGGTAGTTTGGTCTGCCCTGTTCCCATGATGCACTGGGCCAGGGACAGACTAATTTGCATATAGCCAAGTTCTGAACTGGGATGGTGCAGTGAGCTAAAAAACGGTGATGGATCAAGCCCTGATCTGTTGACTGGGTAGGAGTGTTCTGATTAACTCAGATACTCTGTCCATCACCACCCCCTTTTTGAAATTATTTTGGCCACCATGAGTGTGGAAGGGTATGCTCAGACATGAGTCCCTTGCTCACTGCACCATCAGGATTCAAGCAAGCCGGGCCGAAGACGGCTGTAATGCCAGAAACCGGTCCCCGGAAGCTTGTTTCCTTTCCAGTGAAGAATTGGCTTGGTAGTTTGGTCTGCCCTGTTCCCATGATGCACTGGGCCAGGGACAGACTAATTTGCATATAGCCAGGTTCTGAACTGGGATGGTGCAGTGAGCTAAAAAACGGTGATGGATCAAGCCCTGATCTGTTGACTGGGTAGGAGTGTTCTGATTAACTCAGATACTCTGTCCATCACCACCCCCTTTTTGAAATTATTTTGGCCACCATGAGTGTGGAAGGGTATGCTATGACATGAGTCCCTTGCTCACGGCACCATCAGGATTCAAGCAAGCCGGGCCGAAGACGGCTGTAATGCCAGAAACCGGTCCCCGGAAGCTTGTTTCCTTTCCAGTGAAGAATTGGCTTGGTAGTTTGGTCTGCCCTGTTCCCATGATGCACTGGGCCAGGGACAGACTAATTTGCACATAGCCAGGGTCTGAACTGGGATGGTGCAGTGAGCTAAAAAACGGTGATGGATCAAGCCCTGATCTGTTGACTGGGTAGGAGTGTTCTGATTAACTCAGATACTCTGTCCATCACCACCCCCTTTTTGAAATTATTTTGGCCACCATGAGTGTGGAAGGGTATGCTCAGACATGAGTCCCTTGCTCACTGCACCATCAGGATTCAAGCAAGCCGGGCCGAAGACGGCTGTAATGCCAGAAACCGGTACCCGGAAGCTTGTTTCCTTTCCAGTGAAGAATTGGCTTGGTAGTTTGGTCTGCCCTGTTCCCATGATGCACTGGGCCAGGGACAGACTAATTTGCATATAGCCAGGTTCTGAACTGGGATGGTGCAGTGAGCTAAAATACGGTGATGGATCAAGCCCTGATCTGTTGACTGGGTAGGAGTGTTCTGATTAACTCAGATACTCTGTCCATCACCACCCCCTTTTTGAAATTATTTTGGCCACCATGAATGTGGAAGGGTATGCTCAGACATGAGTCCCTTGCTCACTGCACCATCAGGATTCAAGCAAGCCGGGCCGAAGACGGCTGTAATGCCAGAAACCGGTCCCCGGAAGCTTGTTTCCTTTCCAGTG
Organism: Lissotriton helveticus; assembly: GCF_964261635.1. Classification (NCBI taxonomy): domain Eukaryota; kingdom Metazoa; phylum Chordata; class Amphibia; order Caudata; family Salamandridae; genus Lissotriton; species Lissotriton helveticus. The sequence goes on along the minus strand of NC_136068.1, from coordinate 633,656,604 downwards.
AAGAATTGGCTTGGTAGTTTGGTCTGCCCTGTTCCCATGATGCACTGGGCCAGGGACAGACTAATTTGCATATAGCCAGGTTCTGAACTGGGATGGTGCAGTGAGCTAAAAAACGGTGATGGATCAAGCCCTGATCTGTTGACTGGGTAGGAGTGTTCTGATTAACTCAGATACTCTGTCCATCACCACCCACTTTTTGAAATTATTTTGGCCACCATGAGTGTGGAAGGGTATGCTCAGACATGAGTCCCTTGCTCACTGCACCATCAGGATTCAAGCAAGCCGGGCCGAAGACGGCTGTAATGCCAGAAACCGGTCCCCGGAAGCTTGTTTCCTTTCCAGTGAAGAATTGGCTTGGTAGTTTGGTCTGCCCTGTTCCCATGATGCACTGGGCCAGGGACAGACTAATTTGCATATAGCCAGGTTCTGAACTGGGATGGTGCAGTGAGCTAAAAAACGGTGATGGATCAAGTCCTGGTCTGTTGACTGGGTAGGAGTGTTCTGATTAACTCAGATACTCTGTCCATCACCACCCCCTTTTTGAAAATATTTTGGCCACCATGAGTGTGGAAGGGTATGCTCAGACATGAGTCCCTTGCTCACTGCACCATCAGGATTCAAGCAAGCCGGGCCGAAGACGGCGGTAATGCCAGAAACCGGTCCCCGGAAGCTTGTTTCCTTTCCAGTGAAGAATTGGCTTGGTAGTTTGGTCTGCCCTGTTCCCATGATGCACTGGGCCAGGGACAGACTCATTTGCATATAGCCAGGTTCTGAACTGGGATGGTGCAGTGAGCTAAAAAACGGTGATGGATCAAGCCCTGATCTGTTGACTGGGTAGGAGTGTTCTGATTAACTCAGATACTCTGTCCATCACCACCCCCTTTTTGAAATTATTTTGGCCACCATGAGTGTGGAAGGGTATGCTCAGACATGAGTCCCTTGCTCACTGCACCATCAGGATTCAAGCAAGCCGGGCCGAAGACGGCTGTAATGCCAGAAACCGGTCCCCGGAAGCTTGTTTCCTTTCCAGTGAAGAATTGGCTTGGTAGTTTGGTCTGCCCTGTTCCCATGATGCACTGGGCCAGGGACAGACTAATTTGCATATAGCCAGGTTCTGAACTGGGATGGTGCAGTGAGCTAAAAACGGTGATGGATCAAGCCCTGATCTGTTGACTGGGTAGGAGTGTTCTGATTAACTCAGATACTCTGTCCATCACCACCCCCTTTTTGAAATTATTTTGGCCACCATGAGTGTGGAAGGGTATGCTCAGACATGAGTCCCTTGCTCACTGCACCATCAGGATTCAAGCAAGCCGGGCCGAAGACGGCTGTAATGCCAGAAACCGGTCCCCGGAAGCTTGTTTCCTTTCCAGTGAAGAATTGGCTTGGTAGTTTGGTCTGCCCTGTTCCCATGATGCACTGGGCCAGGGACAGACTAATTTGCATATAGCCAGGTTCTGAACTGGGATAGTGCAGTGAGCTAAAAAACGGTGATGGATCAAGCCCTGATCTGTTGACTGGGTAGGAGTGTTCTGATTAACTCAGATACTCTGTCCATCACCACCCCCTTTTTGAAATTATTTTGGCCACCATGAGTGTGGAAGGGTATGCTCAGACATGAGTCCCTTGCTCACTGCACCATCAGGATTCAAGCAAGCCGGGCCGAAGACGGCTGTAATGCCAGAAACCGGTCCCCGGAAGCTTGTTTCCTTTCCAGTGAAGAATTGGCTTGGTAGTTTGGTCTGCCCTGTTCCCATGATGCACTGGGCCAGGGACAGACTAATTTGCATATAGCCAGGTTCTGAACTGGGATGGTGCAGTGAGCTAAAAAACGGTGATGGATCAAGTCCTGGTCTGTTGACTGGGTAGGAGTGTTCTGATTAACTCAGATACTCTGTCCATCACCACCCCCTTTTTGAAATTATTTTGGCCACCATGAGTGTGGAAGGGTATGCTCAGACATGAGTCCCTTGCTCACTGCACCATCAGGATTCAAGCAAGCCGGGCCGAAGACGGCTGTAATGCCAGAAAACGGTCCCCGGAAGCTTGTTTCCTTTCCAGTGAAGAATTGGCTTGGTAGTTTGGCCTGCCCTGTTCCCATGATGCACTGGGCCAGGGACAGACTAATTTGCATATAGCCAGGTTCTGAACTGGGATGGTGCAGTGAGCTAAAAAACGGTGATGGATCAAGCCCTGATCTGTTGACTGGGTAGGAGTGTTCTGATTAACTCAGATACTCTGTCCATCACCACCCCCTTTTTGAAATTATTTTGGCCACCATGAGTGTGGAAGGGTATGCTCAGACATGAGTCCCTTGCTCACTGCACCATCAGGATTCAAGCAAGCCGGGCCGAAGACGGCTGTAATGCCAGAAACCGGTCCCCGGAAGCTTGTTTCCTTTCCAGTGAAGAATTGGCTTGGTAGTTTGGTCTGCCCTGTTCCCATGATGCACTGGGCCAGGGACAGACTAATTTGCATATAGCCAGGTTCTGAACTGGGATGGTGCAGTGAGCTAAAAAACGGTGATGGATCAAGCCCTGATCTGTTGACTGGGTAGGAGTGTTCTGATTAACTCAGATACTCTGTCCATCACCACCCCCTTTTTGAAATTATTTTGGCCACCATGAGTGTGGAAGGGTATGCTCAGACATGAGTCCCTTGCTCACTGCACCATCAGGATTCAAGCAAGCCGGGCCGAAGACGGCTGTAATACCAGAAACCGGTCCCCGGAAGCTTGTTTCCTTTCCAGTGAAGAATTGGCTTGGTAGTTTGGTCTGCCCTGTTCCCATGATGCACTGGGCCAGGGACAGACTAATTTGCATATAGCCAGGTTCTGAACTGGGATGGTGCAGTGAGCTAAAAAACGGTGATGGATCAAGTCCTGGTCTGTTGACTGGGTAGGAGTGTTCTGATTAACTCAGATACTCTGTCCATCACCACCCTCTTTTTGAAATTATTTTGGCCACCATGAGTGTGGAAGGGTATGCTCAGACATGAGTCCCTTGCTCACTGCACCATCAGGATTCAAGCAAGCCGGGCCGAAGACGGCTGTAATGCCAGAAACCGGTCCCCGGAAGCTTGTTTCCTTTCCAGTGAAGAATTGGCTTGGTAGTTTGGTCTGCCCTGTTCCCATGATGCACTGGGCCAGGGACAGACTAATTTGCATATAGCCAGGTTCTGAACTGGGATGGTGCAGTGAGCTAAAAAACGGTGATGGATCAAGCCCTGATCTGTTGACTGGGTAGGAGTGTTCTGATTAACTCAGATACTCTGTCCATCACCACCCCCTTTTTGAAATTATTTTGGCCACCATGAGTGTGGAAGGGTATGCTCAGACATGAGTCCCTTGGTCACTGCACCATCAGGATTCAAGCAAGCCGGGCCGAAGACGGCTGTAATGCCAGAAACCGGTCCCCGGAAGCTTGTTTCCTTTCCAGTGAAGAATTGGCTTGGTAGTTTGGTCTGCCCTGTTCCCATGATGCACTGGGCCAGGGACAGACTAATTTGCATATAGCCAGGTTCTGAACTGGGATGGTGCAGTGAGCTAAAAAACGGTGATGGATCAAGTCCTGGTCTGTTGACTGGGTAGGAGTGTTCTGATTAACTCAGATACTCTGTCCATCACCACCCCCTTTTTGAAATTATTTTGGCCACCATGAGTGTGGAAGGGTATGCTCAGTCATGAGTCCCTTGCTCACTGCACCATCAGGATTCAAGCAAGCCGGGCCGAAGACGGCTGTAATGCCAGAAACCGGTCCCCGGAAGCTTGTTTCCTTTCCAGTGAAGAATTGGCTTGGTAGTTTGGTCTGCCCTGTTCCCATGATGCACTGGGCCAGGGACAGACTAATTTGCATATAGCCAGGTTCTGAACTGGGATGGTGCAGTGAGCTAAAAAACGGTGATGGATCAAGCCCTGATCTGTTGACTGGGTAGGAGTGTTCTGATTAACTCAGATACTCTGTCCATCACCACCCCCTTTTTGAAATTATTTTGGCCACCATGAGTGTGGAAGGGTATGCTCAGACATGAGTCCCTTGCTCACTGCACCATCAGGATTCAAGCAAGCCGGGCCGAAGACGGCTGTAATGCCAGAAACCGGTCCCCGGAAGCTTGTTTCCTTTCCAGTGAAGAATTGGCTTGGTAGTTTGGTCTGCCCTGTTCCCATGATGCACTGGGCCAGGGACAGACTAATTTGCATATAGCCAGGTTCTGAACTGGGATGGTGCAGTGAGCTAAAAAACGGTGATGGATCAAGCCCTGATCTGTTGACTGGGTAGGAGTGTTCTGATTAACTCAGATACTCTGTCCATCACCACCCCCTTTTTGAAATTATTTTGGCCACCATGAGTGTGGAAGGGTATGCTCAGACATGAGTCCCTTGCTCACTGCACCATCAGGATTCAAGCAAGCCGGGCCGAAGACGGCTGTAATACCAGAAACCGGTCCCCGGAAGCTTGTTTCCTTTCCAGTGAAGAATTGGCTTGGTAGTTTGGTCTGCCCTGTTCCCATGATGCACTGGGCCAGGGACAGACTAATTTGCATATAGCCAGGTTCTGAACTGGGATGGTGCAGTGAGCTAAAAAACGGTGATGGATCAAGTCCTGGTCTGTTGACTGGGTAGGAGTGTTCTGATTAACTCAGATACTCTGTCCATCACCACCCTCTTTTTGAAATTATTTTGGCCACCATGAGTGTGGAAGGGTATGCTCAGACATGAGTCCCTTGCTCACTGCACCATCAGGATTCAAGCAAGCCGGGCCGAAGACGGCTGTAATGCCAGAAACCGGTCCCCGGAAGCTTGTTTCCTTTCCAGTGAAGAATTGGCTTGGTAGTTTGGTCTGCCCTGTTCCCATGATGCACTGGGCCAGGGACAGACTAATTTGCATATAGCCAGGTTCTGAACTGGGATGGTGCAGCGAGCTAACAAACGGTGATGGATCAAGCCCTGATCTGTTGACTGGGTAGGAGTGTTCTGATTAACTCAGATACTCTGTCCATCACCACCCCCTTTTTGAAATTATTTTGGCCACCATGAGTGTGGAAGGGTATGCTCAGACATGAGTCCCTTGGTCACTGCACCATCAGGATTCAAGCAAGCCGGGCCGAAGACGGCTGTAATGCCAGAAACCGGTCCCCGGAAGCTTGTTTCCTTTCCAGTGAAGAATTGGCTTGGTAGTTTGGTCTGCCCTGTTCCCATGATGCACTGGGCCAGGGACAGACTAATTTGCATATAGCCAGGTTCTGAACTGGGATGGTGCAGTGAGCTAAAAAACGGTGATGGATCAAGTCCTGGTCTGTTGACTGGGTAGGAGTGTTCTGATTAACTCAGATACTCTGTCCATCACCACCCCCTTTTTGAAATTATTTTGGCCACCATGAGTGTGGAAGGGTATGCTCAGTCATGAGTCCCTTGCTCACTGCACCATCAGGATTCAAGCAAGCCGGGCCGAAGACGGCTGTAATGCCAGAAACCGGTCCCCGGAAGCTTGTTTCCTTTCCAGTGAAGAATTGGCTTGGTAGTTTGGTCTGCCCTGTTCCCATGATGCACTGGGCCAGGGACAGACTAATTTGCATATAGCCAGGTTCTGAACTGGGATGGTGCAGTGAGCTAAAAAACGGTGATGGATCAAGCCCTGATCTGTTGACTGGGTAGGAGTGTTCTGATTAACTCAGATACTCTGTCCATCACCACCCCCTTTTTGAAATTATTTTGGCCACCATGAGTGTGGAAGGGTATGCTCAGACATGAGTCCCTTGGTCACTGCACCATCAGGATTCAAGCAAGCCGGGCCGAAGATGGCTGTAATGCCAGAAACCGGTCCCCGGAAGCTTGTTTCCTTTCCAGTGAAGAATTGGCTTGGTAGTTTGGTCTGCCCTGTTCCCATGATGCACTGGGCCAGGGACAGACTAATTTGCATATAGCCAGGTTCTGAACTGGGATGGTGCAGTGAGCTAAAAAACGGTGATGGATCAAGCCCTGATCTGTTGACTGGGTAGGAGTGTTCTGATTAACTCAGATACTCTGTCCATCACCACCCCCTTTTTGAAATTATTTTGGCCACCATGAGTATGGAAGGGTATGCTCAGACATGAGTCCCTTGCTCACGGCACCATCAGGATTCAAGCAAGCCGGGCCGAAGACGGCTGTAATGCCAGAAACCGGTCCCCGGAAGCTTGTTTCCTTTCCAGTGAAGAATTGGCTTGGTAGTTTGGTCTGCCCTGTTCCCATGATGCACTGGGCCAGGGACAGACTAATTTGCACATAGCCAGGTTCTGAACTGGGATGGTGCAGTGAGCTAAAAAACGGTGATGGATCAAGCCCTGATCTGTTGACTGGGTAGGAGTGTTCTGATTAACTCAGATACTCTGTCCATCACCACCCCCTTTTTGAAATTATTTTGGCCACCATGAGTGTGGAAGCGTATGCTCAGACATGAGTCCCTTGCTCACTGCACCATCAGGATTCAAGCAAGCCGGGCCGAAGACGGCTGTAATGCCAGAAACCGGTCCCCGGAAGCTTGTTTCCTTTCCAGTGAAGAATTGGCTTGGTAGTTTGGTCTGCCCTGTTCCCATGATGCACTGGGCCAGGGACAGACTAATTTGCATATAGCCAGGTTCTGAACTGGGATGGTGCAGTGAGCTAAAAAACGGTGATGGATCAAGCCCTGATCTGTTGACTGGGTAGGAGTGTTCTGATTAACTCAGATGCTCTGTCCATCACCACCCCCTTTTTGAAATTATTTTGGCCACCATGAATGTGGAAGGGTATGCTCAGACATGAGTCCCTTGCTCACTGCACCATCAGGATTCAAGCAAGCCGGGCCGAAGACGGCTGTAATGCCAGAAACCGGTCCCCGGAAGCTTGTTTCCTTTCCAGTGAAGAATTGGCTTGGTAGTTTGGTCTGCCCTGTTCCCATGATGCACTGGGCCAGGGACATACTAATTTGCATATAGCCAGGTTCTGAACTGGGATGGTGCAGTGAGCTAAAAAACGGTGATGGATCAAGCCCTGATCTGTTGACTGGGTAGGAGTGTTCTGATTAACTCAGATACTCTGTCCATCACCACCCCCTTTTTGAAATTATTTTGGCCACCATGAGTGTGGAAGGGTATGCTCAGACATGAGTCCCTTGCTCACTGCACCATCAGGATTCAAGCAAGCCGGGCCGAAGACGGCTGTAATGCCAGAAACCGGTCCCCGGAAGCTTGTTTCCTTTCCAGTGAAGAATTGGCTTGGTAGTTTGGTCTGCCCTGTTCCCATGATGCACTGGGCCAGGGACAGACTAATTTGCATATAGCCAGGTTCTGAACTGGGATGGTGCAGTGAGCTAAAAAACGGTGATGGATCAAGTCCTGGTCTGTTGACTGGGTAGGAGTGTTCTGATTAACTCAGATACTCTGTCCATCACCACCCCCTTTTTGAAATTATTTTGGCCACCATGAGTGTGGAAGGGTATGCTCAGACATGAGTCCCTTGCTCACTGCACCATCAGGATTCAAGCAAGCCGGGCCGAAGACGGCTGTAATGCCAGAAACCGGTCCCCGGAAGCTTGTTTCCTTTCCAGTGAAGAATTGGCTTGGTAGTTTGGTCTGCCCTGTTCCCATGATGCACTGGGCCAGGGACAGACTAATTTGCATATAGCCAGGTTCTTAACTGGGATGGTGCAGTGAGCTAAAAAACGGTGATGGATCAAGCCCTGATCTGTTGACTGGGTAGGAGTGTTCTGATTAACTCAGATACTCTGTCCATCACCACCCCCTTTTTGAAATTATTTTGGCCACCATGAGTGTGGAAGGGTATGCTCAGACTTGAGTCCCTTGCTCACTGCACCATCAGGATTCCAGCAAGCCGGGCCGAAGACGGCTGTAATGCCAGAAACCGGTCCCCGGAAGCTTGTTTCCTTTCCAGTGAAGAATTGGCTTGGTAGTTTGGTCTGCCCTGTTCCCATGATGCACTGGGCCAGGGACAGACTAATTTGCATATAGCCAGGTTCTGAACTGGGATGGTGCAGTGAGCTAAAAAACAGTGATGGATCAAGCCCTGATCTGTTGACTGGGTAGGAGTGTTCTGATTAACTCAGATACTCTGTCCATCACCACCCCCTTTTTGAAATTATTTTGGCCACCATGAGTGTGGAAGGGTATGCTCAGACATGAGTCCCTTGCTCACTGCACCATCAGGATTCAAGCAAGCCGGGCCGAAGACGCCTGTAATGCCAGAAACCGGTCCCCGGAAGCTTGTTTCCTTTCCAGTGAAGAATTGGCTTGGTAGTTTGGTCTGCCCTGTTCCCATGATGCACTGGGCCAGGGACAGACTAATTTGCATATAGCCAGGTTCTGAACTGGGATGGTGCAGTGAGCTAAAAAACGGTGATGGATCAAGCCCTGATCTGTTGACTGGGTAGGAGTGTTCTGATTAACTCAGATACTCTGTCCATCACCACCCCCTTTTTGAAATTATTTTGGCCACCATGAGTGTGGAAGGGTATGCTCAGACATGAGTCCCTTGCTCACTGCACCATCAGGATTCAAGCAAGCCGGGCCGAAGACGGCTGTAATGCCAGAAACCGGTCCCCGGAAGCTTGTTTCCTTTCCAGTGAAGAATTGGCTTGGTAGTTTGGTCTGCCCTGTTCCCATGATGCACTGGGCCAGGGACAGACTAATTTGCATATAGCCAGGTTCTGAACTGGGATGGTGCAGTGAGCTAAAAAACGGTGATGGATCAAGCCCTGATCTGTTGACTGGGTAGGAGTGTTCTGATTAACTCAGATACTCTGTCCATCACCACCCCCTTTTTGAAATTATTTTGGCCACCATGAGTGTGGAAGGGTATGCTCAGACATGAGTCCCTTGCACACTGCACCATCAGGATTCAAGCAAGCCGGGCCGAAGACGGCTGTAATGCCAGAAACCGGTCCCCGGAAGCTTGTTTCCTTTCCAGTGAAGAATTGGCTTGGTAGTTTGGTCTGCCCTGTTCCCATGATGCACTGGGCCAGGGACAGACTAATTTGCATATAGCCAGGTTCTGAACTGGGATGGTGCAGTGAGCTAAAAAATGGTGATGGATCAAGCCCTGATCTGTTGACTGGGTAGGAGTGTTCTGATTAACTCAGATACTCTGTCCATCACCACCCCCTTTTTGAAATTATTTTGGCCACCATGAGTGTGGAAGGGTATGCTCAGACATGAGTCCCTTGCTCACTGCACCATCAGGATTCAAGCAAGCCGGGCCGAAGACGGCTGTAATGCCAGAAACCGGTCCCCGGAAGCTTGTTTCCTTTCCAGTGAAGAATTGGCTTGGTAGTTTGGTCTGCCCTGTTCCCATGATGCACTGGGCCAGGGACAGACTAATTTGCATATAGCCAGGTTCTGAACTGGGATGGTGCAGTGAGCTAAAAAACGGTGATGGATCAAGTCCTGGTCTGTTGACTGGGTAGGAGTGTTCTGATTAACTCAGATACTCTGTCCATCACCACCCCCTTTTTGAAATTATTTTGGCCACCATGAGTGTGGAAGGGTATGCTCAGACATGAGTCCCTTGCTCACTGCACCATCAGGATTCAAGCAAGCCGGGCCGAAGACGGCTGTAATGCCAGAAACCGGTCCCCGGAAGCTTGTTTCCTTTCCAGTGAAGAATTGGCTTGGTAGTTTGGTCTGCCCTGTTCCCATGATGCACTGGGCCAGGGACAGACTAATTTGCATATAGCCAGGTTCTTAACTGGGATGGTGCAGTGAGCTAAAAAACGGTGATGGATCAAGCCCTGATCTGTTGACTGGGTAGGAGTGTTCTGATTAACTCAGATACTCTGTCCATCACCACCCCCTTTTTGAAATTATTTTGGCCACCATGAGTGTGGAAGGGTATGCTCAGACTTGAGTCCCTTGCTCACTGCACCATCAGGATTCCAGCAAGCCGGGCCGAAGACGGCTGTAATGCCAGAAACCGGTCCCCGGAAGCTTGTTTCCTTTCCAGTGAAGAATTGGCTTGGTAGTTTGGTCTGCCCTGTTCCCATGATGCACTGGGCCAGGGACAGACTAATTTGCATATAGCCAGGTTCTGAACTGGGATGGTGCAGTGAGCTAAAAAACAGTGATGGATCAAGCCGTGATCTGTTGACTGGGTAGGAGTGTTCTGATTAACTCAGATACTCTGTCCATCACCACCCCCTTTTTGAAATTATTTTGGCCACCATGAGTGTGGAAGGGTATGCTCAGACATGAGTCCCTTGCTCACTGCACCATCAGGATTCAAGCAAGCCGGGCCGAAGACGCCTGTAATGCCAGAAACCGGTCCCCGGAAGCTTGTTTCCTTTCCAGTGAAGAATTGGCTTGGTAGTTTGGTCTGCCCTGTTCCCATGATGCACTGGGCCAGGGACAGACTAATTTGCATATAGCCAGGTTCTGAACTGGGATGGTGCAGTGAGCTAAAAAACGGTGATGGATCAAGCCCTGATCTGTTGACTGGGTAGGAGTGTTCTGATTAACTCAGATACTCTGTCCATCACCACCCCCTTTTTGAAATTATTTTGGCCACCATGAGTGTGGAAGGGTATGCTCAGACATGAGTCCCTTGCTCACTGCACCATCAGGATTCAAGCAAGCCGGGCCGAAGACGGCTGTAATGCCAGAAACCGGTCCCCGGAAGCTTGTTTCCTTTCCAGTGAAGAATTGGCTTGGTAGTTTGGTCTGCCCTGTTCCCATGATGCACTGGGCCAGGGACAGACTAATTTGCATATAGCCAGGTTCTGAACTGGGATGGTGCAGTGAGCTAAAAAACGGTGATGGATCAAGCCCTGATCTGTTGACTGGGTAGGAGTGTTCTGATTAACTCAGATACTCTGTCCATCACCACCCCCTTTTTGAAATTATTTTGGCCACCATGAGTGTGGAAGGGTATGCTCAGACATGAGTCCCTTGCACACTGCACCATCAGGATTCAAGCAAGCCGGGCCGAAGACGGCTGTAATGCCAGAAACCGGTCCCCGGAAGCTTGTTTCCTTTCCAGTGAAGAATTGGCTTGGTAGTTTGGTCTGCCCTGTTCCCATGATGCACTGGGCCAGGGACAGACTAATTTGCATATAGCCAGGTTCTGAACTGGGATGGTGCAGTGAGCTAAAAAATGGTGATGGATCAAGCCCTGATCTGTTGACTGGGTAGGAGTGTTCTGATTAACTCAGATACTCTGTCCATCACCACCCCCTTTTTGAAATTATTTTGGCCACCATGAGTGTGGAAGGGTATGCTCAGACATGAGTCCCTTGCTCACGGCACCATCAGGATTCAAGCAAGCCGGGCCGAAGACGGCTGTAATGCCAGAAACCGGTCCCCGGAAGCTTGTTTCCTTTCCAGTGAAGAATTGGCTTGGTAGTTTGGTCTGCCCTGTTCCCATGATGCACTGGGCCAGGGACAGACTAATTTGCACATAGCCAGGTTCTGAACTGGGATGGTGCAGTGAGCTAAAAAACGGTGATGGATCAAGCCCTGATCTGTTGACTGGGTAGGAGTGTTCTGATTAACTCAGATACTCTGTCCATCACCACCCCCTTTTTGAAATTATTTTGGCCACCATGAGTGTGGAAGGGTATGCTCAGACATGAGTCCCTTGCTCACTGCACCATCAGGATTCAAGCAAGCCGGGCCGAAGACGGCTGTAATGCCAGAAACCGGTCCCGGAAGCTTGTTTCCTTTCCAGTGAAGAATTGGCTTGGTAGTTTGGTCTGCCCTGTTCCCATGATGCACTGGGCCAGGGACAGACTAATTTGCATATAGCCAGGTTCTGAACTGGGATGGTGCAGTGAGCTAAAAAACGGTGATGGATCAAGCCCTGATCTGTTGACTGGGTAGGAGTGTTCTGATTAACTCAGATACTCTGTCCATCACCACCCCCTTTTTGAAATTATTTTGGCCACCATGAGTGTGGAAGGGTATGCTCAGACATGAGTCCCTTGCTCACTGCACCATCAGGATTCAAGCAAGCCGGGCCGAAGACGGCTGTAATGCCAGAAACCGGTCCCCGGAAGCTTGTTTCCTTTCCAGTGAAGAATTGGCTTGGTAGTTTGGTCTGCCCTGTTCCCATGATGCACTGGGCCAGGGACAGACTAATTTGCATATAGCCAGGTTCTGAACTGGGATGGTGCAGTGAGCTAAAAAACGGTGATGGATCAAGCCCTGATCTGTTGACTGGGTAGGAGTGTTCTGATTAACTCAGATACTCTGTCCATCACCACCCCCTTTTTGAAATTATTTTGGCCACCATGAGTGTGGAAGGGTATGCTCAGACATGAGTCCCTTGCTCACTGCACCATCAGGATTCAAGCAAGCCGGGCCGAAGACGGCTGTAATGCCAGAAACCGGTCCCCGGAAGCTTGTTTCCTTTCCAGTGAAGAATTGGCTTGGTAGTTTGGTCTGCCCTGTTCCCATGATGCACTGGGCCAGGGACAGACTAATTTGCATATAGCCAGGTTCTGAACTGGGATGGTGCAGTGAGCTAAAAAACGGTGATGGATCAAGCCCTGATCTGTTGACTGGGTAGGAGTGTTCTGATTAACTCAGATACTCTGTCCATCACCACCCTCTTTTTGAAATTATTAAGGCATATACAAGGGTGGCATCCTTAGAGGTTACACCCATGTTGCCTCAGTCTGCCTGTGCCTTTGGAGGGGTTTCCAAGCCAGTTGCCGCCAAGACAGACATCTGCCCTCCTGCTGGGAAGTGTTATCACTCCCAGAGGATGGAAACAAAAGGTCTGTACAGGAAGAAGGTTGCACTCTGCCCTTCCGGGATAGCTAGTGAATGACCCATCAGGGTGGTGAGCCTCAAAGGCCACACTACCTCTGATATATAAGTGACTTGTATCCAAGTGGAGACAAAGATCCCCCTGCCCCCAGGCACTCATGTTTGCGAGCAGGCAGGAAATTAGGTATTCAGGAGGTGTACAGCCCCAAAAGGCTAGCCACACTTCTAGGGGTGGGCTAGCTGGTCTGTACATCCGAGGATGGCTTGTGCTATCTTGAAAAGGCCCAAATACAGTGGGTTCTGGTTAGTTTGGTGACATACACCTCCCAGATGTGGTCACCTCAGGGGTGGGTTAGCAACAGGATCAGTAGCCCATTGGTTACTGACCCTCCCACACCTAAACACCCCCTAAATTCAGGATTTAAGGGGCACCCCTGACACCGGAAAACCAGATCTGCTCTGAAGAAGGACAAAGAAGAGACCCATGGCAGCCCAAGGCAGAATCCACAAAGCGAAGGTGCGAAGCTCTTTAGCTGTGGAAGCCCCCCTGACCTAGCTGAAATACGACTAGTCCCGGACCAGAGACTGGTTCCAAAAGGATGGTGAATCCGTCTGCAACCAAAAGACTTCACCAGGACTCCCTAGGACTAGAGGTACTAGTCCCCTGCAGTCGGCAGGCACAAACTGCACTTCCAAGAAGGACTGTCTGCCGGGCTCCGCGGAGTACCAGCCTGAAAGTAACTTGCCAGGTAACTTCTGGGAAGTGTAGTCCTGAACCTCTCAGAGTCTCAGCCCTCTACAGCTTTCCCCAGACTTCTGAAAGAAGATTTGCTACATTCCTGCGTTGCTGTGGCCAAGGTTTGCTGGTGGCCTGGCTGACTACTGACTACTTTACTCGATGCTCCAAGAAGAGGGAAACATCCTGCATTGTCGGCCCTCAACTTCTGTGGCGTATTTATAGAGTTTTTTAATCCTCAACCTGTCTGAGTTGGTACGCCTGGTAAAGTCAGCCCAGGCAGCTCCCGTTCAGCACCACGGATAGCCAGGTGCTGAACGGGACCCATAGACTTCTGAGCTAGATAGATCTGTTCTGCCTGGTGATTCGTGGTCCTTAGCCCCTCCAAGCTTAACCTGCTAGGGGCTCCTCTGAAATCAACCTTCAAGTGACTGAGTGTCACAAGTGTGTTTTTGACAGCTACTCTGGCTCCCCTTTTAGCACCAAGGAAAGCTAATTCACCTATGCACCCTGTCTCCCTGGGCAAGGTAAAATTGTTCTGACTGTTGAGGCTTGGTCTCTGGACCTGCAAGACCTTAACTCCAAGTGGGTTCTGTTGAATTTACCCTGCAAGTGACCAAGTGTCACCTAGTATTTTATCCATTGACCACAATGGTAAAGTTTGACACCTGTTATGTTATATAGGATTTGTAGCGCGCACAAATACTCATGAGTGTCCTGACGTGAAATTGAACTAAGTCCTAGGAAGCAAAGATGAATTATGTGGGTTGGTTAAAAAGTACTGATTTTCTGAACACTTTAAAATCAATAACTCCGGTTATATGCTATGTATTGCTTGTTTTTGTGTCTAAATGTATATAAAAATAAAAGCTATTTTTATAAATTGCTGTCAGATTTCTTTCGAGGCATGTTAATTACATATCATCCATATTGGTGCTCTGAAATGCTTAACAAATGTCGAAGTAAGCCTGACTGATCTTTGCCACTGTACCAGGACTGAGCTAAGGATTACTAGTGGAATCTGAGGTCCACTTTTGGGTTTTGTGTTAATATTACATGGTAAGGCCTCCCAGCCATACCATATAATATTTCCACCTTGCTACAACAAGGAATCAGAGTATAACAATTCACATGTGGCAGGGGCCATCCTGCAGGGTATCAACTCCACAATGGATGACGATGGATGACTTTAGGGATGTTGCTTTGAGGCAGAGATGTTTGAAGGCAAGGACAAAGTGGGCAATTGCCCACGCCCCCATCTTTCAAGGGGGCCCAGAAAAAGTTAACTTTTTCTTTAGTTCACATGTGTACAGTTCTCCGTCTCTACATTTAACACATTATTCACTATTGTTTGCCATCATGGGGCTTGAACTGGCAGCAAATTGGAAATAAAATATAAAGGTGATGTGAACAGGGGCCCTTAAAGTATGTCTTGCCCATGCCCCCCAAAATCCTGAAGAAGATGTTTCTTTGAGGGAAATGAGTTTGGCGTTCGAGTACTTTTCTGTGTGTGTTTTTGAGTGTATTATGAGAAACGCATGCATTGTGCAAGAGACCTGGATAGGTCTAATCTTCCTGGTACAGACATTTTCCTGGTGGGAATGTAGCTCGTATGCACAGAATATAATTCCCCAATAAAAAGTATTTGGTGTAGATGTTCCTGTGTATTTGCTTATTTTTGGAGGAGAGACATGACTTCATCCAAATCCTCAACTCAATACCAGGTGTGATCCTTTATGGTACTGCCCGATAGAAACCTGGCAGCCTATTCCCATTGAGCCCGGCATAAGTTGTGCTGCCTTGTGAACTATCCTACTCTGGGGAGGATTAGTCTCCATACCCTGTGGCTCTCAATCCACCTAGGGTGGCACAGAAGTGCCAGGGGCTAGGGGCTAACCTACAAAAATGTTGTTCCTGGTATGGTCTGGAAAGCATACTCAATCTCCACCAGGTACTGTGTAGAATTACAATGTGCTGGAGTAGACAAAACACATGCAACATAGTCACTCAGTGTAGGAAACTGGGTTTTTGTTGCAGTCGTCCCCCTACTTTGTGACCCCTTTTTAACTGCTGGATGCTGCAAAGGGTGAAATAAATATGTAAAGAGACAGTAATCATAAACCATGTCACCTGGTAATCCTAGGTGTATCTGGTTTCTCCTCCTGTTTACTAATAGGTAGGATGGTATGGCTTCACCTCACCTGGCTGAGGCTCAGGCAAATGGAGCACCGCTCTCTCCATCGGTTCCTCTGGCGAACAGCTGAACCGTCTCGGGGAGGTCGAGACCGGAGGAGAAACCAGTTACACCTAGGATTACCAGGTGACATGGTTTATGATGATTAGTGTCTCTTTACATATTTATTTCACCCTTTGCAGTAGCGAATTCCTGACTAGGTCCTGACGAAGGCAGAGGACAATTGTGTCCAATTTTTCTGCTGAAACATGTTGACCATACATTCTCTGTAGCAGGTATTTGTTCAAACTGCTACTTTTTACACTGTTTTTAACTATTGGAAAACTGAGGAACACCATTAAACTCTAAGGGCCATATGTATGAAGCCAAATTGACTTCGTAAACGCCGAAATTCGCAGAATTTCGGCGTTTGCGAATGCAATTTGGCCTAATTGTATGTATCAAGGGAATTTGCTAGCAAAATAAGGAATCGCAAAATTTGCAATTCCTTATTTTGCGATTGCATTTAAGGAATCGCAAATTCTGCGATTCCTTAAATGCAATGTAAGAAGCCCTAAAATTTCGCAAATTGGCCTTAAGGAATCGCAAATTACCACCAACTTCTAGTTGGTGGTAAGTTGCGAATTCCTTCCAAAATATATTTTTTTCCATTTTTCAAAGTGCCATGTGACGCACAGACATCCCCTTAGGGCATGTATGTGCGCCACATGTGCACCCATGCAGATTTCAGGGGTGCAACAGGGTGTCCTTTGGACACCCCTGCACCCTTGAAAATATTCACAATTTGCGATTAGCAAATTGCGAATCGCAAATTTCCCCTTCATTCCTATGGGCCTCCTGGCCCATAGAAATGAATGGGAAATTATTCCTTAATTGCGATTAGCAATTTGCTAATCGCAATTAAGGAATTTTAAGGAATCGCTAAAAATCGCTATTAAGGAATCGCAAACGGGTATGTTGATACATATGGCCCTATGTCCTCTCTTTTCTCCAATTTTAATCACATCACTTAGTTTCACATTATTTGATGCACTGCAATTCAGTCAGCACACACCATTCGATACCTTAATATTTGCTTTACATCGCTTGTTTTGAGTCATCGAACATATACATCTAGCTCTGATGGCTGAAACTTTGAGTTCCTTGGTGTAAGGAGGCCCAGATGATGACAAGGGCGGTATCGGACAGCGACTGATGGGTATCTTCATGCACGTTGAGATATCCTGTTTTGCCTCAGATACACTTCTAATAGTTTGAAATTACATTCAGTTTGTTGGTTCTTACCATTGTTAGGTTGAAGGTTCTTTTCACCTGAGACCCATGGGCACTTTATGTTTTCCAAGTATATATTTTTCTCCTTAGGGTAACATTACACCTTTAAAGGTGTCTAAATTCATATAAAATCCTGTGTTATTTATATAAATTGGTGTCTGATTTCTTTGTTGATTGTGTGTCTCACTTTTTGACTCAGTGTGGGCAATAAATGCTTAGCACTACCCTCTGGAAAGCCTAAACTGCTCGCCCACACTACGACAAAAGAGTGCATTTTGGGATTATTATTTTAACCCCTGTAAACCAGTAAGGGTCGCCTGGACTCTCTACATAGTGTACCTCATTTTGGGGCATTATATAGAGAGACAGCTTCCTACACTCAGTATATGAGCAGGATGTCATTTTAGTTGCCACCACTGTTAGGTCCACTAAGAAACAAAATAATGTGCTCTAAGGACCTTCTAGTTGGGTTAAGAAAACAGCAGGGGCGGTGGGTGACATTTGAAAGTGGTGGGGCGCAAAGTGATTTGCATACAGCACCGTAGCGAGCGAGCGCAGTGAGCGAGCCTGAACCCCTTAAGGGTGGTTTGGGGGGATAGCCCCCCTCAAGAAAATGTTGAAAAAAAAGAAGAAAAATCTCAGCTCTAAGAGTAGAAGAAGTTGCACAGCAGTTGGGAGACAACCTTTACAAAGCCCTCTGTCCCACTCGTTTTTTGTACCTTTCTGCCCCCTGTTCCACTCATTTTTGTGCCCTTCTGCCCTCTGTCCCACTCGTTTTTGTTCCTTTCTGCCCTCTGTCCCACTCGTTTTTTATGCCTTTCTGCCCATAAGGGGGGTTTGGAAAATTTTGAAAAAAGAGAAGAAAAATCGTGCATTTTCAAGCAAATTTGAGAAAGCAGGAAGGTTAATAAAGCAATTGTATAAGTGCAGTTATTACATTACAAACACACGCCCACACACAGAGACACGCTTTCACATACAGACTCACACACACACCTACACATCAATCCACACACACACTCACACAGACACCCCCAATACACACACACGCTCACACACACATATCTAGATAGATTCCACTCTCCACAGTCACTACATGAGGTGCCAGCTCGCTACCACACATGCCTATTCTTTCGAAAAGGCAAATAAAGGATCTAGCATACACACACAGACACACAGAACTGCCTGATTCCAGTCCAGCCACATGTGGCCTCATGCAGATATCGTGCTCGGTCCCCTTGACCTTGTGATAAACAATGGGTCACTGTCAGCTCCAGGAGGCTCATGAACCTATGACGGGGAGTAACCAGCAATAGCAGCCCACTACTAACTGTATCTGCAGAGTATCTGTCTTGGAGGGATCACATCAGCTCTGTAGCCCATTAGGCACCTCCCTGGCAGGCCATGTGTAGGCAGCGGGCTCACCTCCAGTTCCATTCAGGCTGAAAACACAACGGTAATCCGGGCCTCACTCAGGCAGGTCACACCCCGTAACGGCCCTCTCAGAAACTGGGGACAGATTCGGTCCGAAATACAGTTTGTTTTTTAGACATTACTGTGCACGCAAATAGTCATCACCGGGACCATAAAAAGTAAGCACAAACACAGAATACAGACATTAATACAATTTGCCGCACCTTCTGTGGACTCAGGTTCACAACAGAAGAAACGCAGGGAAGCCCAGAAAAACACAAATCAATCAGGCCAGCTCAGTTCATTTTTGAGACAGGAGAAAATACAAACATATCCTCTTTACCAACATGCATACAGACTGATGTATTGCGAAAGGGTAACACCAGCCACATAAAAGCATTTAAAAACATCATCAAAAAGGTGCATAATATGTTTGTTGAATGCCTTGGTTCTTTGGTTTTCCAATTGGGGTCTCCATAGTGAGTGGCCCAGTAGCAGTGTTCCGCTGGGTCCTCGCAAAAAAAGAATAATAATAGTAATTAAGGGGCCGATTAGGATGGAGGATTTTCCGCCTCCTCCGGGCCGGCGGAAGCCACCTCCGGCCCGGAGGAGGCGGAAAATCCTCTGCGGAGTCACCAAAGACCCACCGCCGCATTACGATGGCTGGTGGGTCTTGGTTTCTGTCCGCTGCTTTTCCACCGCGGTCGGATAACAACCGCGGCGGAAAAGCTCTCATTTGGCTGGCAGTGTCTATCAGACACCGCCAGCCAAATTAGGAAGCATTAGTAAACATGCTTTTCCGCGGCGGTTTTTCTGCCGTGGAAAAGCATGTGTACTTTTGATTTTGCGGGCCCGTTGCGGGCCCCCAGGGTGTAGGCGGGTGGGGGGTGCACATGGGGGGTACCTATGGTACCCCCCAGCATTTACATGCACAAAGCGGCAGGCACCGCGCGGTGCCTGCCGCTTTGTGCATGTAAATGTTACACATGCACTTTTAACATTGCGGCGGGTGCTGCTTGAAGCAGCACCCGCCGCAATGTTAAATATCCAGGATGTGACCGCCAGGGTGGCGGTCACATCCTAATTTGCACGGAGGGACCGCCGCAGCCCATGCGGACGGTCCCTCCACCTCTGGGATGGCGGACGGACGCAAGTCCGTCCGCCATCCTAATCGGCCCCTAAGTCAGGGAAAGGGAAGTCAGCAAGGAAATCATGTGCTCCCATGGAGTGCTGAAAGGGAGTGAAAAAATAGTCCCCTCAGAGCAGTGAAAGGATACAAATCAACCTAAAAATTATTATAGAAGCTATGCTGCAGTGGGGGGGGACAGCATCAAGAACATGGAAGAAAGCAATTAAGAAGGAGCAGGGAACTGAGACAGAGAAGAAAGCCATTCAATCATACACTAGGTTCTGGCTTACTCTATGTATTTTGTATTGGAGACAATGGATCATTGACAACACACAGCTAAAGCGGTTTGTACGCGAGGCCTAAGAATTGAAGATGTGAATTTAAAGTAGCAAAGCGTTAATGTGTATATCAATGAAAAGTTAACTCTAGCTGTTAGTATAGGAGAACACACATTACAAACAAAAATCAGGCAGCACCTAACAGCAATTTTACTAACCACAGCAGGACCCTAAATGTAAATAAGACGACTGATGCATACGGGATGCTAGTTATTGTCTGAAGCTCCAGGGAATGCTACAGCATATTCTCCAGAATGCCTTGGCAAAATGAGTGGAATTAACCTTTAATCAATTATAATGATTAATGCATATGGTTTTTGTGAGAAGTTGGCCTGATATGCAGTGCTCACTATTCTAGTGATCACTATGTATCAGTCCAAACAACCCTTATTGATGATTGGTTGTAAGTCAACCTTATAGACCAGCTATCCTAGTAGCATGGATACGAGCAGTCTAAGGCTAAGACTCTAGAGGGCGTGTTAAGCCAGCTGTTTTACCATCACATTACCCCTTGAACACCAAGTGAAAGGACACCACACAAGTTGTTATGAAAATAAACAGATATTTATTTATAACAAGACTACCCTGAACTCTTTATGAGTCAGGGAGCTAAGCACACAACAAAACTCTTACGAAAATACTTTAAGTCGCACAATTTACACAAATGCCCGAGGGGCACGAAAAACCATATATTACAAAAGTGGAATGCGAATTACTAGCAGGTAAGTAACTATTCTCAGAGACTTTAGAAACGCTAGGCCTACAATACTAAACCCTTAGATTAGAAGCAGGAGGCCTGTGGACGTCGTGTGCAGAGTGGGAACTCTCACGCGTAAGGCGGGAAAAAGTCTATGGAAGCTAGTAAAGACAAAGTTACTGTTCTCGGGCGAACCCGACTAGGTGGGTCGAAAACGGGAGTGGATCCGAACACTTAGGGTGTTGGACTATGCTGGAGTACCGGAGTACTCAGGTTACCTAGCCCAGGGGCTGCGGCTGCATAGGGTTGAAGTTGCGTCGGAAACCCTCGTTGAAGATCCAGGAGCCTGAAGAAAGAAGTTGCTGGCAGGCGACCAGTGAAGAAGTTTGAGGTGATCCAAGCCTGGATCAGGGAAGAAGAAACCTGTAAGCAGAGGGGACCAAGTTCTGAATCACTAGCCAGTGATTTGAGTGGGCACCAGGATGGCACCGGACGAAGTCACCTCAGCCAGGTGAGTGGGCGCTGCTGGGCTCTGCAGTCTCTCGGATCAGGAGGCGTTGTCGGCGACCAGGATGGAGGTGCGAGCTGTCCCACGAAGGTTCTTGCTGTCGACGTCGCTGGACCCAGGATTGGGCAACAAGTCTTGGCAAATGCAAGGCCCACGCGGTGGACCTAAAATGGCGTCTTGAGTGGACCAGGAGGGTCCAGGGTGCTCCTCTTTTGGAGGGGAGCAAGGGCTAGTCTGGAGCAACCAGACCAGCAGTGTTTGTCGTCGTGAAGCGTCGTGAGAGGGCCACTAGCCAACGGGCAAGCGACCTGGACAACGTGGTTGGCAGCAAAGAGCAGAAGGGCCCCACGCAGATCTCGTGGATGCAGGGGGGCTGAACGTCGGTGCTGGAGCTGCTCAGGGTCGGGGCTTCTCTTACCCCAAAGCACTCAGTCGAGGGTCACTCGGTGGTCGTGCTGGACAAGCGTCGTGCAGTTCTGAAGATGGCCGGTCCCTCGAGGTCTCGTCGCACCCACGGATCACAGCTGGGCTGATGATGTAGGTTGAGGTCAGAGGTGCCAGGGAAGCCGGTTCTCGTCATGCTGGAGCAGTCTTGATCCGAAGGAGAGACTGGCAACAAACCGCGATGCTTGGTTGGTGCCTGCTGCTGCAGGGTGACTACTCCTTAGTCACAAGGGAGAATCTTGGGAAGAAGTCTTGAGTTCCTTTCGTGGAAAGTAGTTTCAGGATTCAAAGATGATCTGATTTGGAAGGGGGCCAGTTCCTACCTTTATCCTGCAAAAAGGGGCTGGCACGCGACTAAGTCCTGCCCTATGGGTGGGACTAGGAGGGGGGTGGTTACACCCCTCTTCTTTGGCGGGCTTTCCCCAGATCAGGGGCTGGAGTGCCCCTGGAACTGGTTCCAGCCGGCCTATGCACAGTGAGCACCGGGGTGCCACTTGCAGTCACCTTCCTCTAAAGCCCTGCCTACCTAGGATACACAAAATCCTGTCTGGGACAGTGCTGGCACCGCCCCTGGCAAGAAACCCTTTGTCCTTGCCTCCTGGGCTGGGAGGACTCCCAGCAGCAGGAGGGCAGACTTGTGTCTTGGTGGCAGCATCCATTTTGTGGAGCTAAGGCTCTGTCTGACTTTAACCGGGGTTACAGGTTACATACATGTCGTGTCCCTCTAGAAGGGTGGAATGCTAACCCCGTCGCCAGAATTGGCGAGGGGTTAGTATTCCAATTCGTATGACACCTTACTCGACATGTTTTGATAAAGCGATACCAGAGTTGGCATATAACCGCGAGGATTATAATGCACTTAAGAGTATATGGTATGCAATATCATGGAAACGGCTAAGGGATGGATCCCGAAAGCCGCAGACAGGCTCAGCTCATGCCAGAGCACTATCTCACACGATTCCAAGCACTCTGCCTTCAGGATTGTCAAGGCCTGCCATAGGAGTGACTGATAGGAGATCTGTGTGTCCATTTTAGGGTTAGATATAGGTATACTATATCTAAAGCAAGGGGTGATTACACCACCTTGCCCCAGCTGTCAAGCAGCCAGTTGTGTCAGTTTTGGATGGCCAGCCAGGGGTGGCATAATACATGCTTCAGCCCCTGGTAGGCCCTGGGTACACCTATGCCCTGGATACCTAAGGTATACTGTACAGGGTCTGATAAGGTGACTCCGTATCCAATTGGATATGTACCTAGGGTACATGGAATCCATTTTAACAGAGAGAGCAGTGGGCCTGGGGTCCTGAATAGCAGGGCCCCAGGTCAACTAAGTCAGAAAACCAGCAAAACACCAGGCAAAAAGTTGGGGGCAACCATAGTCAAGGATCTACCTTCCTACATAACCCCCCCCCCCCAAACGAAAGGAGATAAGGCTATCCTTGCCAGGTAAGCCTATATTGCCTGAGTGGCCATATAAGGAAGTACCAGCACTGGCATGGTTACCCCCTATCTCATGGTCCACTAAGCAATCCCTCACCCTAAGGGTGTCTGAGGGTCTCCACCATAGGGAATCCCTACCTGTGGTGTGCTTTGGCAAAGTAAAAGGCTGGTGCTGAAATGGAGTACTGAAGTGAGGCTCCACTAATTTTGGGCTCAGCTTCCTCCAATCATTTTCCACCATAGAGGCCTTTCTTTCAAAGACTGAGTTGATGTGAGCTCTCAGGGTCAACCTCTGGCTACCTAAAGCTGGAGGCTGGGTCCCTCTGTTTGGCTTACTGGAGGGACAGGTCAGGTCTGGGGCCCTCAGGTCCCAAGTTTGGCTGTGCCCAACAGTGTCCATCTGTGGGAGGTCCCTAACTAGTTTTAAGGGGGATCCCTCAGGAGTATGTTTTATTTTCACTTGGCTAGGACTACTAGCTTCAGTGCTCTTGATCTGCTGATTGGGAAGTTCTTTTGGACAGGGGGCCCTTTGGGGTCCACCACTGGCCTCCCTGACCTCTACAGCCCTGGGCTGGCTGAGGCAGGGTAGAGAGGGGCAGGTTACCTGCTCCAGACTGGGTCCCACCTTGGAAGGGTCCACTGACATCAGGGGGTCTGCCAGGCTAGGCCTGACTACCTCTGGGGCAGTTTCTTCACAAGGGGTCAGATCAGTTCCCTGAGGAGGCTGATCCTTTCCTAAAGTCTGGTGGGAGGGAGATTTCTCTTCCTCCTCAATGCTCTCTGTCTGAGTGGAGTGATCCATAGTTTCAGGCTTCACAACACTATCATCTGTCTGAGTTTGAGCTGTGGCCATCACAACTCTCCCAACCTTTTCAGGAGGGGGCTCAGTTTGGGTGTGGGCTGTGACCATCACAGCCTTTACAACCTGTTCTGGGAAGGAAGTTGTCTGAGATTGGGCTGTGACTGGCAGAGCCCTCCTGACCTGTTCAGGGAGGACATCTTGGACTGGGGCTGTGGCTATCGCTGCCCCACTAACCTTACCATGGAAGTTTACCATTTTAGAATGGGTTTCTTGCTCTACTTCAGCCCAGGCTGAGAGCTCTAAATCATTCCCCAGTAGGCAATCTACAGGCAAGTTTGGTGACACTGCCACTCTCTTGTGGCCAGTGACACCTCCCCAGCTGAGATTGACCACTGCCATGGGATGATCTCTCTGTACTCCATCAATATTGGTCACCTGGTATGTGGCACCAGGTAAAAGTTGCCTTGAGGGGACTAGTCTCTCAGTCACCATAGTGATGCTAGCCCCTGTATCTCTATAGGCCTCAACTTTTATACCATTGATGAGGGGCTCCTGTCTGTACTTGCCCAAAGTGTTGGGACAAGTTGTGAAGTTGGCAAACCCCATGCCAGTCTCACAGACAAGAGTATCTAAGTTTGGGGACCTGGTTAGGCCAGAGTCCCCAGGAACTCCCAAAGTAAATGCACCCAAATTCTTGGGGGCCCTCCCACCACCTGGGGGATTACTACTAATAGTAACAGGAGGTTTTCCTAGAAAGATCTTTGGGGATTGCAATTCGTCTTACACCTTCTTGGATTATGTTAGGAGTAGCTGATCAGGACCAAGTACAATTTGCAGAATTTTTGTTTGTAATAATGGCAGTGTATAGACTGACAATAGCCCGGGCGTGGTTAGATAAAAAACCCCCTAAATTTCAAGACTGGTTGGCGACCACGTTGTATGCCCATAAGATAGAACAAAATATATATGCTCGGAAAGGAAGGAGAGGAAGATGTTTGGGGAGGAGAATCTGGGAGCCATTAAGTAAATGGAAAGAGAAGCAAAGAAGCTGAGTAGGGGATGGGTGGAGAAAAGTCTGGGGGGCATGTCAATTAATGGCTCCTTAATAATGTTCTGATCTTTATTATTTTTCTTTTGTATTAAGGGTAAGAGCCCGATTGATTTATGGTTTAGATGTATTAAACCTAAAGTAGGTATAAGGTGTTATGGAAAATGTGAAAATAGGCATTGTATTGTAAATTGTGTATAAGTAACTGTGTAATTCAACATGTGCCGCTTTGATAAAGGAAAAATAAAAATAAAAAAAAATAAAAAAGTAACAGGAGGTTTGGGAATGTTACTTGGGGGTATGTTCTCCTTATTGTTATTCTTTGGGCAACTGCTGTCAGTTTTCAAATGACCCACCTGTTTACAGGGATAACAATAAGGTTTCTTCTGGTTATTAGAAGGATTCTGGGACCCACCCCCCTCAGAGGATTTTTGGGGCCCTGATGTGGTTTGATCTGAAGATTTATTCCCACCCTTCTCTTCGGGCTTGGTTGATTCCTTTTTCTGGTCACCACCTTGGTTCTTAGGCCTAATCCTGGTTCTGACCCACTTGTCTGCCCTCTTACCCAATTCTTGTGGCGAGGTCAGATCAGAGTCTACCAGGTGCTGGTGTAATAACTGGTTCTGACAATTATTTAAGACTTGCTCTCTCATAATAAGATTATACAATCCTGTGAAGTCAGTAACCTTGCTACCCAGTAGCCAGCCTTCCAAAGCCTTAGTGGCACAATCAACAAAGTCAGCCCAATCCTGAGACTGAGTTTTATGGGTATCCCTGAACAGCAACCTGTACTGCTCAGTGGTTAAGCCAAACCCATCAACCAGTGCATTTTTCAGGACTTGGTAATTATTAGCATCCTCAACTCTAGTAGTGAGGAGCTTATCTCTACCTTTGCCATCAAAGGAGAGCCACAGTATAGCTGCCCACTGACTCTGGGGAATGCACTGCACAGTGCAGGCCCTCTCCAAAGCAGCCATCGATTTCTGGATGTCATCCCCTTGTTTAAAGTGGGGCACTATCTTAGTCAGGTGTTTAGTATCTAAACCCTTCTCTCTATCTCTTGGGAGATTGCTGCCACCAGTGGGAACTGTCCCACTCATCTGCTGTTCTCTAGCAAAGGCAAGCTTTTCTTTGGCCAGGGCAAGTTCTTCCCTTTCAATCCTCAGTTTAGCCTGCTTCATCCTTGCTTCATGCTCTCTTCTCTGAGGGGAAGTCAATCTCCTCTGGGGAGAAATCCTTCTCCTCTGAGAAGAGGCATTAGAGTGCAGAGATATACTGGAGTCCCTAGAAGGAGATCTACCTCTTCTAACTCCAAGGTTAGGCCTCATTAGGGTCAGTACTGGGGGTCCCCCAGATCCTTGCCCAAGTAGGTCTAAGTTGGCCCTAGTGAGTCTGCTGACTAACTCAGGACCCTTGTTTGCCTCACCCTCAGAGAGGTCATCTTGATCTCCCTCCTCAACTCTGTCTTCAGTGTTAATGAGGTCTGGATCTCCAATGGTACCCTCTAGGGCTGGCATATTCCCATCTAACTGAGAAATCTTTCTCGCATCATATGTCTCTAAGAGACCTATCAGAAAGGGAATGGTGGGGTTAGACCCCTGTTTCAGTTTCCTGGAGGTACACACTTGTCTCATCTCCTGGAAACTGAGAGCTGCATATCTTGAAGTGACCTGTGGAGGGTCAACTGCCACAAGGGGAGTCTCAGTAGACTCTCCATGGGTAGACATGCTTTTCTAGTGAGGTGTAAGTGGTGCACTTACCTACACTATATGTTTACCTACTGATCCCTTGCTAGAGTTGTAGTTTAGGGTGTGCTAGGCCCTAGGAGCTACAACAGCTGGTTCAGTAGAACTCAGAGTATTCTAAGCTAAGTTATATGTACCTTAGTACTTATGTGATCTTTCAAATGATACTCTTAGGATATGTGTGGTAAAACAACAGCAAGCTCAAATCCCAACCGCTGCTCACCAATGTGAGAAGTTGGCCTGATATGCAGTGCTCACTATTCTAGTGATCACTATGTATCAGTCCAAACAACCCTTATTGATGATTGGTTGTAAGTCAACCTTATAGACCAGCTATCCTAGTAGCATGGATACGAGCAGTCTAAGGCTAAGACTCTAGAGGGCCTGTTAAGCCAGCTGTTTTACCATCACATTACCCCTTGAACACCAAGTGAAAGGACACCACACAAGTTGTTATGGAAATAAACAGATATTTATTTATAACAAGACTACCCTGAACTCTTTATGAGTCAGGGAGCTAAGCACACAACAAAACTCTTACGAAAATACTTTAAGTCGCACAATTTACACAAATGCCCGAGGGGCACGAAAAACCATGTATTACAAAAGTGGAATGCGAATTACTAGCAGGTAAGTAACTATTCTCAGAGACTTTAGAAACGCTAGGCCTACAATACTAAACCCTTAGATTAGAAGCAGGAGGCCTGTGGACGTCGTGTGCAGAGTGGGAACTCTCACGCGTAAGGCGGGAAAAAGTCTATGGAAGCTAGTAAAGACAAAGTTACTGTTCTCGGGCGAACCCGACTAGGTGGGTCGAAAACGGGAGTGGATCCGAACACTTAGGGTGTTGGACTATGCTGGAGTACCGGAGTACTCAGGTTACCTAGCCCAGGGGCTGCGGCTGCATAGGGTTGAAGTTGCGTCAGAAACCCTCGTTGAAGATCCAGGAGCCTGAAGAAAGAAGTTGCTGGCAGGCGACCAGTGAAGAAGTTCGAGGTGATCCAAGCCTGGATCAGGGAAGAAGAAACCTGTAAGCAGAGGGGACCAAGTTCTGAATCACTAGCCAGTGATTTGAGTGGGCACCAGGATGGCACCGGACGAAGTCACCTCAGCCAGGTGAGTGGGCGCTGCTGAGCTCTGCAGTCTCTCGGACCAGGAGGCGTTGTCGGCAACCAGGATGGAGGTGCGAGCTGTCCCACGAAGGTTCTTGCTGTCGACGTCGCTGGAACCAGGATTGGGCAACAAGTCTTGGCAAATGCAAGGCCCACGCGGTGGACCTAAAATGGCGTCTTGAGTGGACCAGGAGGGTCCAGGGTGCTCCTCTTTTGGAGGGGAGCAAGGGCTAGTCTGGAGCAACCAGACCAGCAGTGTTTGTCGTCGTGGAGCGTCGTGAGAGGGCCACTAGCCAACGGGCAAGCGACCTGGACAACGCGGTTGGCAGCAAAGAGCAGAAGGGCCCCACGCAGATCTCGTGGATGCAGGGGGGCTGAACTTCGGTGCTGGAGCTGCTCAGGGTCGGGGCTTCTCTTACCCCAAAGCACTCAGTCGAGGGTCACTCGGTGGTCGTGCTGGACAAGCGTCGTGCAGTTCTGAAGATGGCCGGTCCCTCGAGGTCTCGTCGCACCCACGGATCACAGCTGGGCTGATGATGTAGGTTGAGGTCAGAGGTGCCAGGGAAGCCGGTTCTCGTCGTGCTGGAGCAGTCTTGATCCGAAGGAGAGACTGGCAACAAACCGCGATGCTTGGTTGGTGCCTGCTGCTGCAGGGTGACTACTCCTTAGTCACAAGGGAGAATCTTGGGAAGAAGTCTTGAGTTCCTTTCGTGGAAAGTTGTTTCAGGATTCAAAGATGATCTGATTTGGAAGGGGGCAAGACCAGCAGTGTTTGTCGTCGTGGAGCGTCGTGAGAGGGCCACTAGCCAACGGGCAAGCGACCTCGACAACGCGGTTGGCAGCAAAGAGCAGAAGGGCCCCACGCAGATCTCGTGGATGCAGGGGGGCTGAACTTCGGTGCTGGAGCTGCTCAGGGTCGGGGCTTCTCTTACCCCAAAGCACTCAGTCGAGGGTCACTCGGTGGTCGTGCTGGACAAGCGTCGTGCAGTTCTGAAGATGGCCGGTCCCTCGAGGTCTCGTCGCATCCACGGATCACAGCTGGGCTGATGATGTAGGTTGAGGTCAGAGGTGCCAGGGAAGCCGGTTCTCGTCGTGCTGGAGCAGTCTTGATCCGAAGGAGAGACTGGCAACAAACCGCGATGCTTGGTTGGTGCCTGCTGCTGCAGGGTGACTACTCCTTAGTCACAAGGGAGAATCTTGGGAAGAAGTCTTGAGTTCCTTTCGTGGAAAGTAGTTTCAGGATTCAAAGATGATCTGATTTGGAAGGGGGCCAGTTCCTACCTTTATCCTGCAAAAAGGGGCTGGCACGCGACTAAGTCCTGCCCTATGGGTGGGACTAGGAGGGGGGTGGTTACACCCCTCTCCTTTGGCGGGCTTTCCCCAGATCAGGGGCTGAAGTGCCCCTGGAACTGGTTCCAGCCGGCCTATGCACAGTGAGCACCGGGGTGCCACTTGCAGTCACCTTCCTCTAAAGCCCTGCCTACCTAGGATACACAAAATCCTGTCTGGGACGGTGCTGGCATCGCCCCTGGCAGGAAACCCTTTGTCCTTGCCTCCTGGGCTGGGAGGACTCCCAGCAGCAGGAGGGCAGACTTGTGTCTCGGTGGCAGCATCCATTTTGTGGAGCTAAGGCTCTGTCTGACTTTAACCGGGGTTACAGGTTACATACATGTCGTGTCCCTCTAGAAGGGTGGAATGCTAACCCCGTCGCCAGAATTGGCGAGGGGTTAGTATTCCAATTCGTATGACACCTTACTCGACATGTTTTGATAAAGCGATACCAGAGTTGGCATATAACCGCGAGGATTATAATGCACTTAAGAGTATATGGTATGCGATATCATGGAAACGGCTAAGGGATGGATCCCGAAAGCCGCAGACAGGCTCAGCTCATGCCAGAGCACTATCTCACACGATTCCAAGCACTCTGCCTTCAGGATTGTCAAGGCCTGCCATAGGAGTGACTGATAGGAGATCTGTGTGTCCATTTTAGGGTTAGATATCGGTATACTATATCTAAAGCAAGGGGTGATTACACCAACTTGCCCCAGCTGTCAAGCAGCCAGTTGTGTCAGTTTTGGATGGCCAGCCAGGGGTGGCATAATACATGCTTCAGCCCCTGGTAGGCCCTGGGTACACCTATGCCCTGGATACCTAAGGTATACTGTACAGGGACTGATAAGGTGACTCAGTATCCAATTGGATATGTACCTAGGGTACATGGAATCCATTTTAACAGAGAGAGCAGTGGGCCTGGGGTCCTGAATAGCAGGGCCCCAGGTCAACTAAGTCAGAAAACCAGCAAAACACCAGGCAAAAAGTTGGGGGCAACCATAGTCAGGGATCTACCTTCCTACAGTTTTAAGCAGATATTTAGCATTTACACTGAAAAGAAAATATGTGCAGTGTTTTATTGCAAAAGTAATTTACAATGCACGAAAGTGGTGCAAATATATCCGTTCGCAGTGAAGCATTTTATAAATGTACCCCATCACTGCAAAGCGTTCCTACGTAAACAAACATCTGTGCTGTTACTTGGTGGAAGTTTTATTTTTGAACTGGTCGGGGATGCATAGTCAATACAAAATAAATGCGCAGGACAGTGTACAATCATCCAGCAAAAAGTAAAGTAAGAACAGAAATTCAAATTTGACATTTCCAGTGTTTTTACTTTTCTTCCCTTCGGAATGTCTGTCTCATTGGTAGTCTTCTTTGATGGAATAAAGGAACTGTCATGGTGATTGGAGTGATAATGTGGAACCTGGTAGTCGAGTCTATTTTATGTGAGAAGCAGACAAAAGAAAACAAACAGGGAGAACCTGGCTGGTGACCTACTGACAGAAGCATTATGGGAGTTGAAGTCTATTTGCTTCAAGAGAATACATTGTACTGTACTTCTAGTTTACAGTGGTGAGTAAAAAGGAAGCCGGTGATTATAGATGGGGATTACCACCATCTGGCGATGCAGCAACAGGTGACCATGGGGAGTTGTCAATAACGTAGAAGGCCCAGTTACTTTAGGTAGGGCACATGGGTGGTGTGAGGAGATCACTCCATCCCAATTAGTGCCTGTATTTTTTTTGTACTGTA
Organism: Lissotriton helveticus; assembly: GCF_964261635.1. Lineage (NCBI taxonomy): Eukaryota > Metazoa > Chordata > Amphibia > Caudata > Salamandridae > Lissotriton > Lissotriton helveticus. Next base: position 633,625,901 of record NC_136068.1, on the reverse strand, counting down.
AATCTAGGGAATGTGTCCCCTACAAAATGACACAGCCGGCTGCATACGTTTTTTCCTGTTTCTTAGCCCTGGTCCCCAACTTCAGGGATGTTACAATTTGTGAAGCCAACCGAGTCTAAAGGCAAGATCTATTGGCTTTTCCACTGATTGGTTTCTGGTGTGAGGTTTGGAGTTCAGCGGGTCCAAACAACTCCCCACTTAAAGTTGTATGCAGGATTTTTTCCATTCTCTGTGTTGCAGTGAGTCGATACGTGTGGAGCTGCATTGCAGGACCCATTTATTTCTGTAGTTTAAATGTCTTTGAAAGAGTCTCACAAGATAAACTTTACATGCCACACACCAATGACCCGTGCCCTCCAGGGTGAGGATGATACGTCAGTGGTCATGTTACAGGTAGCTGCTTAGAAATTACTTTCAATGAGAAAGCAGAAAAAGTCAGAGATTCAAATCCCAGTAACCTAGTGCACTATGTCAGTGTGTTCACCACTGTTATTTGCGTGTAAAGTGCAGATCGCTGATTCCAGTCCTGTGTAAGATTCATCAAAAGGTTTAACATACCTGCTTGAGACACGTGTGATTGGAGGTTCTAAAAGCAGGTTTAACACAGCCTTTTACAATTTCAAGGATGAACATGCAGTTACAATGCAATAGGTCTCGCATTTGTTAAAGTTAGAGCTGTTGACGTTGAAACTAACAATGTTTATGTACTTTTGTTTTTTTATTTGCAGTGGAGTTATTATATTTGCATAACACTATTGCTAATGGTATAAAAAAGTAAAAGTAAAAAACATTGTGGTTTTCAACGCCTACAGCTCTAACTGAACTCATGTATTTTAAGGTACACTTGTGTGTGATAATGAAGAAAAGGTGACTCAGTGAAATAAAATATTTGCCTAGGATCTCACAGATTGAGACGAGTTTTTTGGGTCAAGAGCATTACAGATAGTTTGAGTAGATTCAAGTCACTAGACCTGCGGGTTTTGTAATATTTTCCTGATTTTTTGATGCCTGTTAAGAGTGCAAACAATTACTATTGTCCATAAACCACACAAACATTTACAAATGTCTGGGGACTAAAACGTCTAAAAGAGTATGAGAGAGCAATGTTACTGTATTTTAACTCAGAAAACAAAACAACCAAAGTTTCAAAAAAGATATCACAAGCCATACACATTTAAAATCGAGCATCAGCAGGCATGCGCTGTCTGCAAGACCTGTTGTCTTCAATTCATACCACTTTTTTACCACATACTGCTTGCCATAGGTTCATTCCAGTGTTGCTCTTCTTGGCGACCTCCTAACTCGTACGCCTGTCAGATACCTCACTTCTGTTTGAGGCTGAGGAGCGCCGGCCAAGTACAGGTTCTTTGTGCATGCATCATTATCTGACCTTTAGGAGGACTCTTTTTAAAAAAAAATATTGCTTTCTACCATCTATTCGCACGGTGCACCGCCATCCCATCGGCTTTGTAATTGTTAATTTCCGCTTTTTATTTGCACTGTCACCCCATCTGCTTTGTAATTGTTAATTTCCGCCTTCTATTTGCACCGTGACCCCATCTGCGGCGTGCAAGAACACATAGCTATATGTATGGGCGCCGTGCTTTGTTTCAGCACGGCACCCGATTTTCTGTTAAACCCCGTCTGTTTGTATCCTCTCAGGAAGTCAGTGTTTCTTGCCCTTGTCTGCTGGGGCACCAGGGCACTGTGGTGATGTGCGCACTAACACATCTCCACTGCTTTGTATACATATTAGGGTGTGTGCGTGTGCTGAAGGACAGACACCCCCGACCCCTTCCACATGTTAAACCGGGAATGGAACATATTATGTGGACCAAATTTAATTGCTTCTTTCAGGGCCAACTACACCTTTATTACACCACGAATGTAGGTCACAGTCACACAATACCTTGGCCGAAATTACTCCCGTACGCGTTAAATAAAGGACTGCATGGATGCACCGGCCACCGGACACAACAGTGCTCTGTCACACGGGAGGGGCCCAAGTCTCTAGCAAGCAGAAAGCGCAGAGCTACATCATGCTTTACCCTCAGGGTTTTGTTTTTCTCTCTCGCAGATTTATATAGCGCAAACTCGACCCAAAGGTATTGGAGCGCTTTTGAGCACCAGTTACCTTACACAGGGACACATTCATTTTCACAATGTTTGAAATACCGGTCGCTAAAACACAACTTCGCCTAAAATTGTGCACCGTGACACAGTCAAACCACTCACCGTTCACAGGGAAGGAGTCCTTTATGCACACGGTCCACACGAGGCGAGAATGGTGGCGAGTAGATGATCCGACGTAAGCTCTGCAGCAGGGCCGGCTCTAGGCTCACGGAGGCCCTGAGCAGGGAGTGTAGGTAGGGGGGCCGAGGCCGCCAAATCCCTGCCAGGGGCCGCCACGCAAATATGTATCTAAGGATATATATTGGCGTGGCGGCCCCTGGGGTTTGGCGGCCATGTGCAGGTGCACAGCTTGCACATGCCTTAGGCCGGCCCTGTCTGCAGTGCCGCAAAATGGCCAATCACTGCATGACTACATGAAGTCACACAAAGTGATTGGCCATTATGCAGTGTGTGTGTCACCACCCACGCGCGGCATCCAATAATGGATTGCCCTAAGAACATCGTTGTGCTAGCGCTTGGCAGGAAACTCGCATTTCTGCTAGCAGTTATTTTAAAATTGTGTTGTTATTGACTGTATTTTAATACTGTTGAATTTCTGCCTTACCTACACGCTGACTCCCCGGTCCACCGCAGCAATTCATGCTGTTTGCTGTGGAGGGAGGAAAAGCGTCCTCACTTCCTGATCACTCCACGCAGGGCGGCCATCTTTAGGAGGGTGACGCTCTAGTTTCCACTGTCCCTCTGACTACTAAAGGGCTCAGTGCACTCGCGCACAAATTGTTGAACTAAGAACATCGTTGTGCTAGCGCTTGGCAGGAAACTCGCATTTCTGCTAGCAGTTATTTTAAAATTGTGTTGTTATTGACTGTATTTTAATACTGTTGAATTTCTGCCTTACCTACACGCTGACTCCCCGGTCCACCGCAGCAATTCATGCTGTTTGCTGTGGAGGGAGGAAAAGCGTCCTCACTTCCTGATCACTCCACGCAGGGCGGCCATCTTTAGGAGGGTGACGCTCTAGTTTCTACTGTCCCTTAATCTATTAAACTTCGGTCCTGCCGCGCAGCGGTGACGCGCAGCGGGAGCGCCTCAGTAGCGCCGAAGAGGCGCCAAAGAGAAGCCAGTCTGCGCCAGTCCGCGTCCAGACGCGTCTGGCGCTCTGCTTCCACCGAGTATCATGGTAGGGCCTCGCATTACATATAGCGCTTCTTCTCTGTTGGCTTTAAGATCTAGCATTAACCCTTCATGTCTACATTCGGTCCTTCCGACCAATCCGATGGCCCACTGTAAAATTTGCACCTGGGCTCAGTGCACCTCGAGCACACTAATACATCCTACCAGACATGATCGGAAAATGTTCCTTCTTAACTGCAGGTCATTACCTAGACACTGTACCGAATTAGCCATGTTGATAGAGGAACTCAATCCTGACGCCCTCTTTTTAACAGAGACGTGGCTCCAGCTGGAAATGGATCCTACTGTAGTATGGGCTATTCCTCATGGTTACACCCTAAAACGACTAGATCGTAAGCTACGTAGAGGCGGAGGGTTGGCCATCATATATAGAGACATCTTCCGATGCCCATTTCCTCCCCGGCTATGCGAGCATGCGAAAGTTTGTACTTTACTCTGGAGTTCTCCCCAACATCCACTTTTTCTGGTATATTAGTTTATCGACCACCGGGCCCGTTGAATAACTTTATCACTGAGCTGACAGATGTGGCCGCTAATCAGATGCTCCCGGCAGCAAACTTTACGCTGCTGGGCGACCTGAACCTGCATTTGGATGACTCCCAGGACGCAACAGTTACTGGTCTTCGACTTAATCTGCAAGCCATTAATCTGTTGCAAAAAGGTTTTCATCCAACGCACAGTAAAGGCCACCTCTTGGACCATATTTTTAGTAATCTTGATAGTCTAACAGTGGAAATTCCTATACCTTTGCCCTGGACTGACCACTATTTAGTACCCTTTATGTGGCCCACTAACATCCCTCCTACGCCACAAAATAAGAATAAGCACTGGGGTAGGAAATGGGCTTCACTGCCTCTTTCTGAATGGAGACTGGCTCTTGATGACCATTTACCTTCCAAATCAATGAACCCCAGTATAGCCACCTCTAACTATGACAACTGGATTACTGATACTCTGGACCAGGTCCTTCCAAAAGAATTTCTGCACTCCATAAAACGATCTAAAGTAGCCCCATGGTACTCCCCCGCCCTCAGAACCATGAAACAATCGTGTCGTAAATTGGAGAGAGCTTGGAGGCGAGAATATTCACAATCCAAGAAAACCGAGTATAGAGCGGCTATTAAATCATATAAGAGTGAATTAAAAACTGCACAAATCCAATTTTATGACTCTAAAATCAATTCAGCTGCAAACTCCCCCAAAGAAATATTCAAAATAGCAAAGTCATTAATCTCTCCCCCTCCTGAGTGCTTATCCTCTGTTGGTGCGCTCGTTCGATGCAACAATTTGGCTACCTTTTTCTCTCAGAAAATTCAGGCCATCTATTCCTCTTTCCCCACTGATGTAGAGGAGCTGGTTACCACTGCTGGCCCTAAAGCGGATGCCCCAGCCCACTGTTCGCTCGATGAGTTCCCTCTTCTTGACTCCATCACATTGATGAAAATATTTTCTAAAGTCACCTCAGGATCTCCCAATGATCCTGCACCTCCCCAGACCCTCCTTAAAGTCAGCGAGGCCATATGTCCTGTCATCCTAGACATCTTAAATGCGTCCATTGTTTGCAGCTTGGTCCCTGCCCAGTGGAAATGTGCGATGGTTAGGGCCCTTCTCAAAAAGCCTACATTAGATCAGAACAACTTGGCCAACTTCCGCCCTATCTCCCTTCTCCCTTGGATGAGTAAGTTGTTGGAGAGACACATCAATAACATCCTGGTAGATTATTTGGAGTCCAATGGTCTGCTTTGTGCCTCCCAGACGGGATTCCGCCCTCAACATGGCACCGAAACCGCTTTACTGGCGGTAACGGAAGAAACTAGATCTGTGCTGGACCGGGGAGGGAAGGCGGCCATTATACTATTAGATCTCAGTGCCGCGTTCGACACGGTTAACCATGCCACACTATTACATCGTCTAAGTGGCATGGGCGTGTCGGGCGCGGCCCTGGAATGGCTGACCTCCTTCCTGGATGAGCGCTTCTTCCAGGTGTTTGAGGGCGAGGTAGTATCCTTGAAACATCCACTGAGCTGTGGGGTTCCTCAGGGCTCGGCCCTGAGCCCCACGCTCTTTAATGTCTACATGAGTCCTCTGGCAGGGATAGTTCAGCCCTTCGGTGTGCGTATTATCACCTACGCGGATGATACCCAACTGGTGGTCTCTTTGGATCACACAGAGGGTTCATCCAACACCCTGGGGCCCTGTCTAGAGGCTGTAGCCAAGTGGATGCATTCCTCATGTCTCAGACTCAACTGGGAGAAGACAGAGATTATGCTACTGGGCAATCTCGCACCGACCACTCTGGTCTCCATCTGGCCCGCCTGTCTTGGCTCTCCTCCCTCACCAAAACCCTACATCAAGAGCCTTGGAGTCTGGCTTGATAAAGCATTAGATTTTTCTGTGCAGGCCACCAAAACTGCTTCCATCTGTATTGGACTGTTGAGAATGCTCCGGAAGATCCTCCCTCTGCTTCCTTTCCAGGCGAGGTGAATCATGGTTCAGGCCTTAATACTCTCCCGCCTGGATTATGGAAATGTGTTATATCTGGGAGCCCCGGTAGCAGTGATCAACAGACTCCAAGTCACACAAAATTGTGCTGCTCGACTTTTGTTTGGCATCCCCCGCTGGCAATCAGTAAGGAAGGCCTTAAAAGAACTCCACTGGCTCCCAATAGCTGTCAGAATGCACTTCAAAGCTATGTGCATTGTGCACAAAGCATTTCACCGAACAGGCCCAGCTATCCTGCGCTCTCTGGTTATACCCTACATTCCATCGAGAACCCTTCGCTCCAGCGTCTTGCATCTTGCCACTACAACTAAAGTCAATAAGGCTCGTTGGGGAGGTCGGGCTTTTTCACATATGGTGGCAAAGATGTGGAACTCGCTCCCGCCGAACATGCGGGAGATTAGTGACCGGATGGTTTTCAGGAAAACATTAAAAACTCACCTGTTTGCTAAAATGTGTTAAATCCTGTTATTTGCTCACTACACTATTCAGTTCAAGCGCTGCGAGGCTTTCGGGTATGTACGCGCTATATAAATATAATTTTTCATTTCATTTCATTTCCCTGCCCTGCTGCGCGGTGACCGGCCAATCCTGGCGCTGCAAGCAGCGCCAGGATTGGCTAGGGGGACTCACTGACTGCTCGCCCTGTGTCGCCTCTGTAAAGCCGGGGGCTGCGGCCAGGTTAAACGAGCACCCCTCCTGGTCACTCTCTATGGGGGACCTTTCATGCGCATGCTCGGGCTAGTTTCTGCCCCAAGCATCACTTGCGCGCTAGATACCTTGGCTGGCCTGGCTGTCTGCTGCTGCAGCTGAGTGATTGCGTCACGTGGACTGTCACTCAAGCTGCACAGCAGTCCAGACCAGCCCCCCTGCGCAGCGCTCTCCCAGATTACTCGGGTGCTTCCCGGATTCCCGGCGGCGCACGCACGACTTTCACTAAATGTTTCATCAGTCAGTGTGTGTTCTTGCAGCAGCCGAGCAGCGTCGTCCATGGGCTTGTGGGGCTACGCCCCTACGCCCCAATGGACGCACCGCGGCTGGAAAACAGCTAGCAAAATAAAAATGAAAAAGTTACTGTAAATACCAGTGGCCCATCACTGGGATCTTCATTACATTCCTAAATGCTTAGTATCCCCGTACAGCTTTCTTAATAGAGATAATTAAAACTTTCTATTCATAATTTGTCTAAGAAATCCCAATAAAAAAAGATTTTTTTTTAAAATACATAAGGAGTAGGACTGCGGGGCAAGCTCCACTTTATTTTCCCACTTTTTCGAAGAAAAATTACACTGCCACTGGCGAGTTTTGTTTTTTTGATAAATATATTTTTTATTTTAATTAAACATAGTAAAATTGAAGGGAATGTTGCCTTTAATAAAAACTTTCTTTTCTCTCTGCAAAAAGAAAGTGCTTGTAATCTCCCAAATGCGCAGAGATATTCAGGCAGTGGGAAGAGAACAGTGTAAAGGGGGACACATATTGGGGTTACGAGAATATTGCTAATCTCTCCCCATTCTTTGTTGCTTAGCCATGTCTTCTTTCTCTTCCTCTGTTTCCCTCCCTTTGAATTTCTCCCATTTGACCCTTTCTCCCCTTTACTAATGCATCTCCCTTCTACTGCTGCCTCTTTCAGATGACGCGCTGATGTGTTACGAATGCGACGGAGATTTCTGTGTCCCCAACCACTGCGCCACCGAGGAGAACCGCTGCATGACCTTTAGAGACGTGGGAGGTAATGACGCAGATCAGGGGCGTAATCAGGACTGGATTAGGAATGCAAACCGGTCCTGGCAATTGAGTCGGACCGGTGGACCGGCCGCAGGGGTGTGTGGTGGGGTAGGGGGGTACACGTAGAAAACACTGCAGCTGCTTGTGTCACAGGGGGCCGATATTGCAGGCCTCTGGTAACAAAAACAGCGCTCCAGGGGTCCAAAATTGCCCCCCACCCTGGCGGCCCACCGGGGAAACGCCAGGTGCCTGCTACGGCCAGTCTGGCCCTGGGCATAATACAGGCCCCAGCGGCCTGGAGGCGGGGTGGGGCATTGGGGCAAACCTCCAGGGCCCCCTAGATTTTCAGAGGGTCGCCCATTCAGCTCAAGTCAATGAATATCTGTGAGATATGGGAGACTCATGGGCCCCTATTCACATTCTGCGGGGGGCATTATTTAAGGTGTCTCCACTGATGCAAATGCTGCTTCCCCTCGCCTTTAAGCTTACCCTTCCTGGGCCTTTCAGGAGCCAGATGTGCAAGGGTCAAATGTAAATCTTTAAGTGATGGGTTAAAGTCAGAAGTTCAGCCATTTCACTTATCTTCACAACAAAAACCATTCTAATGAAGTGATACAAACCTAAACCATAAACTGGAGAGTTTCAGCCCATGCAGGAGCAGAGCCAGTGCCTGTCACTGAGACAAAATGGATGTACTGGGGCATGGATTGGTCATTAAGATTGGGGGGTGTGAACTTCGGATTTCCCAACAGTCATGCTGGGATTTCTTTAAAAAAATACATTATATAAGAAGCAGGACATAAGGGGGGCTTAAAGGGCAGTGGAAAGAGAGAGGAGGGCAGCTTGTTGGAGGTATTTAAAAGACAACTAATCAATATTTGTAAGGCCTTCAAAAGAGAGACAAGAGAGAGTGTGTTTGCGAGTGTTTGTCAGTGTAGGCATGCAGAAATTCCAAGTGAAATCTGACAGATACTTAACCATATCCGACTAAAAGCACTTATACCAAACTATTTATTACAGAATACATTTTGTAGGCGGGTGTAACACCCCAAATACACCACTGAACCTAAGCCCCTATGAATGTAGCATAGATACAGGGCACCCCTCACAGAGCCATTTACTTCCAAAAATAGTTCTGTTTAGAGCTGTCAGGTTCACAATAGAATACCTTGGCAGGATTAAACAGTTTTACTGCACCTTAATTTTATGACACGATTGGAAAGAATAGGTTCACCACCAACTCCATGCTTTGCCCATTTAGGTCTCAAATGCAAAAACAGTACCTTGATCACCCTAACCACAGGAGCGTGCCCCTGCCTAGAAACTGAGGACTCCTGGCATTAAGCAAAGGAGTATGAAAAATAGACCAGTGTGCAGATCCTAAGTGTGTGGGAGTGTTCAGGTCTGTTATGAAGTGTCCTAACACACCCCTAAGGATATCATGCTTCATCATTGGGCCTGCTCCTCATCGGGCCGGCGCTGCAATGGCAGACGGCTACCCGCAAAGGGGCTCTTTGGCAGAGATCTTTTTTTGATGAAGCCATTGGGTGTGTGAGGGTTTGTGGATAGGGTAGTGCTGTGAGTGTGCACTGTAATTTAAAATAGGTCTAGGGCTGCTCTTTTCAATAATTTTATTCCCCCGGTGCACTAACCTAACTAAAAAACTGAAAGCCCTGCCTGGAGATAATGGTCCTACAGGGTCTGTGTGGTGCATTGGGTCGACATGGTTCTTGCCTAAAGAAGCCCCTAATGGGTCTATTGGCAATTCATCAGGACCGTGATATATACAGGCGAAGATAATCTCAACTCTTGCACTACCGCAAAGCTGGTTCTTGACGTAGTGTAGTAACCAGTGTTGCTGTTGAGCACCACGTCAATTGGCCTAGTCTAATGAGACCCCTGTTTTCTGAGGTCGGAGATGACGGGTTGTGTCAGCAGAGCACTTCATTGCTCGTACCGTACGGTGGCCCGGCAACTAGCTGTGATCCCCGGGGACCTGATCAAGAGTAGGCTCATTGCAGCGCCGGCCCGACAAGGAGCAGGCCCAATGATGAAGCATGACATCCTTCGGGAGTGGGAAGGCCTTTCATAACAGACCTGAACACTCCCACACACTGAGGAACTGCACACTGGTTTATTTTTCATATTACGTCTTAGGAGTAAGTGTGCAGGACCTGGGTAAAAAGCTCCTGGTTCCTATTATTTAAGAGACATTAAGCAATGGAGGTCATAAGATTATGGGAAGTTCTATGTGGGAATTTGGTGGAAATGACTGTCCTCTGTAGTGAGCATGAGAGTATGATGATAAGGTTTACAGGGGCATACTTTGCTGGTGGATGTGATGTAGCGAGTGCCCAAATTGCAAGTAGACTTTGACATGAGGGTTGTGGGCCATGAGCAGTGGTCTGGGTAAGCTTACACCTAGGGTGTGCTGAAAGATTGGTGTCTGGATCCCTGGGGCGAGGAGTCAAGTCAAAATGTGAAAAGTGCAGCAATAAAAAAATGGGGGCCTGATGTATGAAGCCATTTTGCTGTTCCAAAACTTGTAAGTGGCAAAATCACAGGATTTGCGACTACAACATTTTTATACAATAATCCAATTTTTGCGATTCAGTAATTGGCTGTCTAATTGCAAAATAGGTATAGAAATGCTTACTAAATCACTACTTGGCAGGAAGGGCATCCCTTCTAAATATCAATTTCTATGGTATGTAACCTATGTATAGATGTTTTGCCACTGAAATCCAGTTGAAAAACATTGAAAAGTTATCCAGCTCCAGAGTTGGGTTGTTATAGAAAGGGCCAGGTTTCCATAGGAAATGGATTTTTTGTTTTGTCACCAACTTTGTCACGGTTTGATGAATCTTCACAAAACCTTCTAATCTCAGCTCCTTCCTGGAAAGTTTTGGGGTGATCTGTCAAGTGGGGGTGAAAAAAAAGGTGGGGAGGAGCTCAAAACTCATTTTCCTGATGTAATTTTCGATAGGAAAATTAGACACAGCTACAGCCGTAGCAGCTAAACGGAATTACACCAAATTTAGCAGAAAGCTAGATCGTGGTCCAGAAAGCGTGCATTTGTGGTTTGGTGTAAATCCATTCAGTAGTTGTTAGGAAATCAATGTTAAAAATGTATCCATATTTTATGCTGTGTGGGATCCTTAGAGCTAAAGATAAGTTCTGATTATCTGTTGTCAGGTCAACAAAGATATGGTAGCACCCATTTTAGGATTCGGGGACTCATTACCCTGTCCTAGAAAAAGTTTTAATGAGCATAGGAGAGCAGGGTTGAGATATCATGCCCCCATAGGCTTGGTGGGGGTATCCAGAAGGAGCCCCCCATCCCCCTGGACCAAAAACAAACACAAAAAAATATTTCACTGCTACGTTGCAGACACTCTGTGGAAATAAAAAAAAAACGGCCTGAATCAATGGCTTGATATATTTTAGAAAGAGGAGGGGGCATGCAGCCCCTCCCTGGACCATTTACATGCCCCTGGGACCCCATCACTAGGGCAGATTCATGTAATTAGGGGAGGGGGCATGCAGCCCCCTCCCCGGACCATTTCCAGGCCCCAGGTACCCTATACCCTGGGGCGGTGTTTACACCAATGGGAAAGGGGTCATGCATTACCCCTTTCCGAGCCATGCTATGGCCCCCATCTCCCTTGGCTGGCTCTGTGATGGCCCCATTCCCTGGGGCTCCATATTTTCCCTGCCCCTAAGAGCATGGGCTGGGAAGTCTTCTGTGCTTCCACCAGGCGGGAGCAGAAAGATTTGTGGAGTTAAGCACAGTAAATGTACACTCACCTATGTACATTTGCCATGACGATATAGTAGAAATAGACATTCCACACTCAATATTATTGCTGGTCAATATTTCATCACTAAATATTATGACATACAACTGAGGTCTCTTCCTTGGGCCCACACGCCTTCACTGCCTTTAGCTGGTGATTCCCTGTATCTGATAGAGGCGCTGCAGGAAACAAGAGTACAGTAGCCCATGTAGCCAATCTAGATAAATAACATTGGGGGGGGGGGTGCTCCTACTCCTCTATACCTGTTGCAGCCAAAAGGGCATGAGAGATTGTTGTTTTTTTACAAGTATTTGTGTGATCCAAGATATTTGACCAGAAATATCTAGTTGGGCCTAGTCATCCGATAAGGTTCAGGTGAGACTACAGCCCACACCCACAAACTGTAACTACCCTCCCAAATAACATTCTTGGTACACATGTTTCTGTGGGCCTTACGGAAGCATAAAGATGTGCAGCTGTCTTGCTCCTGGACTGACAAAAGCACTGACTGGGGGTTCATGATAGGTTTGGTTGGATGAATGTGACTGCATTTGGGTGCTGCCATTCACAGGCCCATGCCCACTCTCAAGAACAAAAGCCTACTTCTCTTATAACAACACATGCTGCTCCACTCGCAGTCCTCTCCATTTATTAAAAGGGACCTGCACCATGCACTGGAGCCCTCATTCCACTTAGAAGGGACGGGAATTATTAGATGGTGAACTGTCATTTATGAGGCTGCATTGTGCGAGAACATTGTGTGTATGACTGTTGCGCTTGACGTTACAGTGTGTGAGACTGCTATGCATGAGACTACATTGAGTCAATGGCTCCATAGGCAGCTAAGAAACCTCAACTCCTGCAAGTGTTAGGGTTCCAGTTGGAGTCTGTTGTTCGATGTCAGCCTCAGACTTAGGATTGACATGCTACTGACTCTCTTCTGGTCACCCCTAAATCATTGGTTCATTAAAAAGTTGTGTTCTGAATGTAAAAGTTCAACTCAGTAATGTAGTTGCTTCTCTGATGGATAGCCATTATGGAATCCTCCTTTTGTGTCCTTTACTGCAGGCAAGCCCACAGGAGGATGCACGACTGAGGCTCACTGCACGTTCATCCAAGAAAAGTATGAGCACCAGAGTCAATGCTGTGAAAAAGATTTCTGCAACGAAAGAGAATGATTCACATCCCCTCTAAGGCCGCTTTGAAGGCACCCCAAGCTTGGACTTTAAAGAGGCCTTCCTACAAACTTCTTCCCTCTTCAGTGTTCTAAACCAGATTGAAACATTATGTACCTTTATTGAATGCTTGTATCAACTTGAATCATTCATTTACTATACACTCTACTGCAGTTTGGTTGTTTCTGAAGTCTCCTTAGTTGAGTACAGGGCCAAAACAGAAACCAAAATCATCCTTGGCAAAATTGTGCAAACCAGCCCCAGAATGCTGGAGGACATGACCAGAATGGGGATATGGGTCTATAAGGGCTGGTAACAGTAGCCCATTCATCTCTAAAAGAAGCCCCTTAGCCCATAAGGAAAAATTGAAGAGGGGAAGAATAACCAGTTGGAGCTGGTTGAGTCTGAGTGATAAATGTTTATTATTGAGGAAAGGAATTGAGGAAATGTGCAATGTATATGTAAGTAAAATCTTAAACAGAACAGCGGATGCTAGTAAACATTACAAGTTTATAGTTTAGTTCATGTTTTTAATTCGCTGTATGGGGCCTCAAAGAAATATTTTGAACATGGAGAGCTTTGGAAAGAGTGAGCGGCTGGAGTTCTTGTCCTAGTCACCTTTTCCAGTCAATTCAAAATGTAGTATAATTGGACCAGAAGTGCACATGAACTTAGTTTAGCATACTTGCGAGGACGTTGGAGCCATTCTTTCAAATCCACCAACCCCACATTCCAATGAATGATGAAAAAAATGCTATTTCTGCTCAAAGAGCCTAATCTAACTACATGCATAATCTAATTGGAACAAATAAATTGATCAGAAGGTAGTCTGAAAGCTCTGTAGAAGACATCTTTTGCATTTCAAAATTACTTCACAGTCTGGGTATTCCATGGTTAATCTTAGTCAATTCACTGTCATATGTTAGACTATTGGGGTCAAAGCTATTAGCCTGCAAGAATAGAGACTGCAGAATATCAACTACAGCTGAATTGTCAAATTAAGTTCATGTGGAGTTAAGGATCTACATTTCCTTTTACATGCTAACCTTAACAATATAGTAGTTGTCAACATTTTGGAGGCACATTCTAGTAGGTTGATGTTAAAAACTCAATGTTGTGTTAGAACATAGAACACCTCATGACCACAAGGGGTGTAATGGTCAATGTATGACACTGCCATCACTTTTTTCGCAATAGACTTGACAAAAATCCATTATGACATCTCTAACCCATGACATCCTTTTCCCATTGTATGTCTTTTAAACAATCTAGTTTGTAACCCAGAGAGGATTTTGTTTTGCAATGTTTTCAACAGCACATAGAGCAATTGTATTCATGAATTTATATATATATGTATATATATATATATATATATATTCACTGAAAAAACCATAGGTTATAGACCATATATAGTTAGGAATTAGCATTTACAAAACCACGAAAATTCACTGAAAAAATCATAGGTTATAGACCATATATAGTTAGGGATTAGCATTTACAAAACCTTATTTTACTCGCACAAAACCATTGAAATTCGCATATATAGTTAGTTGCGCTAACTATATATCGCGCACCCGCAATCCACTGCTGATGATGTCACATATTACATCATTCATGACATGGTCAGTGACATCACTGATGACATCTCAAATGACATCACTGATGACATCACTGATGACATCACTGATGACATCATCCAGTGACTGTGTGTTTCTGTAAAGTTTAAATATGTTTGATATATTGAAGAATGAGTGGATGTATAAGTGTCTGGATGAAGGATTTAGTAGATGCGTGACTGACTGTATGAGTGAGTGAATAAATGTGTCGTACTAAATGCATGGGTTAGTGACTAAACTGTCTGAATGTGTGCATCAGTATGTCTGTTGTGATGTAAACTGCTGCATGTGTTGATCATTAGCTATACGAGAGGCTATATGTGTTATTGATAGGTTGCCCAAGTATTTGTATGGGAGATTGAGTTTGTGTGGGGGTGGCTGGGAGGTGTGTGACTCTGTGCATAGATGTGTCAGCAGTTGATTCACTAGGTGTATGAGTTCAAGAGTGCATGTGGAAACAGCTACATGGGCGGTTGACTGTGTGCATGAGTGTATTGATGAGTGAATGGATATCTCAATGCTACATGTCATAGTAAGTACATATGTAAAACACAGTACATGTGAGAGTTGGCATATATAAATAACTGTGCATGAGAGCCACTGAATGTGTGAGTGGCTGTATGGATCATTGTGAACTTGTATCAGGGATTGTATGAGAGAGTAAATATGTGTTAGTATATGTTTGAATAAGTAAGGTGTGTATAACTGTATAGTTGAGGAAATGGAGGTGAGATTGTTTCTTTGCATGACTGACTAGGTGTGTGAGTAACTCCATGGATGAGTGACAGTGTGTGAGTGTCTGTATACACTGAGTGTATCTAAGGTTATATTAGAGTCTGAAGAGGTTCATCGTATTAGCACAAGAATGATGTCAAATGAGATGTCATCAGTGATGTCATTTGAGATGTCATCAGTGATGTCATCAGTGATGTCACTGACCATGTCATGAATGATGTAATATGTGACATCATCAGCAGTGGATTGCGGGTGCGTGATATATAGTTAGCGCAACTAACTATATATGCGAATTTCAATGGTTTTGTGCGAGTAAAATAAGGTTTTGTAAATGCTAATCCCTAACTATATATGGTCTATAACCTATGGTTTTTTCAGTGAATTTTCGTGGTTTTGTAAATGCTAATTCCTAACTATATATGGTCTATAACCTATGGTTTTTTCAGTGAATTTCAAAGGTTTTTTAATAGCAAATATCAAAAGCTGTCGAATGTCAAGTACGTGGTAAGTAAAAATATTTTCGTGTTTATGCACACTGATCTGCTTTGAATGCTGCCCCCCCCTCATTTCTATTAGGAGTACTCTCTCTTTGCAGATAGTGAAGGGTAGTTAACGCAGGCATTTGCCCCCGTTGTAATCCGTCGTGCCTGCTTCTCTCTCCATTTGATTGATTGTTATCCAAGCATTTACTGTTTTAGAATTGGTTCTCTTTGGTTCATTCTCTATTTACAAACAAGCACAGAGTCGCAATACTCTGTTTAGTCTTTGCAGATAGTGAAAAATCGTGTAAAAAAACAAAAGGAATCGAGCAAAATCAGTAGGCCACTAATGGGATCTCTTTTTGACCTCGCTAAAATAGAAACATTAGGAACAACCCCTCATGAGAAATACGAAACTAGTGAGATGAACTGAGCTCCATACCATGATGGCTGCAAGACAGCTCGGCTCCGCCACCCACCCCGCCCAAAATAACGATAAACTCTATGCAAATATTACAAATATATACAACACACCAGCAAAGTAACAGGGTAAAACATTTTATTAAATAACTATTTACATAACTATTTTATACTTTTTGTTGCCCGATCCGGCTAGCTCAATCGATCGAGCATGAAACTCATGCACTCTGATAGTTCAAAGTTTTGAGGAGTGCTTGTTAGACTGTCTGAAGCTTATTTGCACCTGCTACAGCTTCACTATTCTCAATGTAAGTGGGGGCTGTTTGAGGACGTGACTGCATTTGAAAACAATGTGATGCGGTGCCTCCCTGAACCGCTTGACGGAGGCCCCCGAGGGACGGTGTGATGGCGCGGACTCGGAGGGGGCGCTTGGCTCCGGCCCCCTCCCCAAGTCATGTTGCCCTGGTGTGGCCTGAGATCGCCCCCGACATAGGTGGCCGGCTCCCGGGGTCAAGCGGAACTTTTTGCCTTTTGGTGACTCTTCCATTCTTGACCTTGTCCCACAATCCGTTTGACCTAAAGACACGCTGTAGTGGGGCGCCCTTTTACCGTTTCACTTGCCATTCCGCCCGCTTTTGCTACACTGTGCCTCTTCCGCTATTCAGCTGTTTACCGCCCGCTCTTGCGACTACAGCGTCTAGCTCACCATGTAGTTGAGTTGCTCCCGCTCTTGCGGTGCAGCGATAGGCGACTGCCACAGGACTCTCAAAATGGCGGCCGGCTCTTCAGATTTGGGCGTGGTCCACTAAAATGGCCCTGCGACACCTTGGAACACGGACGCTTGTCTGCTAGGGCTTGGGCTCCATTCTCGAAAGCGTCCCCTCAGCCTTGAAGAATCTACAAAAGTCTTGGGGGCCCCCGACTCCCGCAGGCTTCTGGTGGGGAGCGGCTGCCATGATTGCTCGTGGAATGGCCACGACGGAGCTACGAGATGGTGGTGCTCTCATGCTGACGCCAGCTTCAGTCTGAAACATCCAGAAACACTGTAGACTACCAATTCGATCAGTTCCGGTAGCGCCCCAACGTGACCCGGTAGAGAAGAACTTGCCCTCCCCTCTTTGACTGATGGTTCTTGTTGCCTGTCCCTTCTGTTGTCATTTAACAGAACTATTTAGCCTGCTGAAAGGGGTTGTGTTCCGACCGCTGGTTGGTGGAGATATTTTGACTATATTCTGGACCTGCGTTGTCGCGTAATGCGTCATATGATGCGCCGCGTTAGCGCATCCGGAAGTGCTCCGGTGCGCGAAGCGCAGCTTCCCGGAAGCGATCCGGGGCGCGGCGCGCAGCGCGTAACGTAAGCATAACAGGTCATGTGACTTGTTAATAAAACTTTTCATTGGTTCATTTTACTTTTCTTATTCTAATGATGAAAGGCTTGGTCATATGACCTAAAAATTACACTTTTTATTACTTTCGAACATTATTTTTTCTTAAACATATATGTTATAATGTTCCAAGCTAATGTACTTTCCCGGAAAATTTACAACTGTCCTGCAAGTAAAATGTATTCCTTTTTCGAGAAAAAGGGCGTTTCTTCGTCCCATGACGAAGCCGTTGAGCAAAAGAGGCTCGGCCTGCTGTCTTAGTCGCCGATACGCCTGAATATCAGATTCTTATCGATCACTTTATGTTGCAGGAGTAGAAAACACAACAGCCCTTGACCATTTATCTTTACTGCGTTCCTGCGTATTATACCTTTTACCCTTCATGTAATTGGACTGCTTTATTTCACTTGCCTTTTACTGATTCGAAAACAGTGACTATTATTAAAAACTTTACCAATGTAAATACTACTACCATGTTTTCTTTTAAAAACCTTTATTGTGAAAATGTCAGTATACAAATACGGGCCTATAACCACGTGGGCCGGCCACGGAGCAAACTGTAATCGTATATGATGAGGAGACATTTACACTGTAGAGGAACGTAACGGGCGGGCCATTAGGTTGCAAGAACTAAGGTGTCTAACAGTTGCGGAATCGGTGGACGTACATTTTATAGTTAAAATACGACAGGGCCAGTTACAATAAAATTATCTTGATATACATTTGCGGGCAAGTACCATGGGTGACGTTAATTCGAACTTTCAATAGTACAGTAATCAATAACACATCAGAACTTAATATCAATAGGGATGTCGAAATATTCAATCAATTCTCGTCCCCGCCCGCCATGTGCTTCAAAACTGCATACGTATCTCGTGATATCAAGGTTGTGCAACCAGTACACAACAAGGAGTTACGAGTCCCATTTATTCCGGCGCCATTTTGGGCGAGGACGGGCAGGTCCAGGATATAGTCAAAATGTCTCCACCAACCATCGACTATGATGATGTTCATATGCTGTATTTATTAGAGTAACACTCATCTGTCCACATGAAATTAATTTGCCACAATCTAAACATGTCATTTTAATCTTTCCAAAGTTCTTCTGAATATTTGGGACCGTTTCCCTTGCCTCTCATGCTGTCATTGCCACTTCTTTGGTGAATGTACTGGCAGGTCGGGGGTTGTCCTCCAAATCTCTCTTTTGTGCAGCACTATAATTAATCGGTGCCACCTCTCCATATGACGATGCATGGTATAATTACCATAACTATATTTTTTTTCGGTTCTTCTGGAGAGTACATCGTGGCAGATGAGGCAGGTAACGTACCGGGCATTTACCTTTTTTGCATGTAGAGGAAAGGAAAAAAAATTCGAGCGTCCGAGTTCTAAGGTGTCCCAGGGCCATTTTAGTGGACCAGGCCCAAATCCAAAGAACAGGCCGCCATTTTGAGAGTCCTGTTGCAGCCGCCTGTCGCTGTAGCAGCAAGAGCGGGCGAAACTCAGCTAGACGGCGCTCCACTGCAGATGAAGTGCCTCAACCTGGAGAGGCGGGAGAGGCTCGTTTGTGCCGCCTCCCCCCCCCCCCCTTCGGGCACCCCACGCCGTCTTTCGGCGCAGCATTGTAGGATGGCCACACCAGTGCGGCAACTTGCTAGACACCACCTCGGTGCCATCCGGATCTCGGCGCCCCACTGCAGATGAAGTGCCTCCACATGGAGAAGCGGGAGAGGCTCGTTTGCGCCGCCTCCCCCCCCCCCCTTCGGGCACCCCACGCCGACTTTCGGCGCAGCATTGTAGGATGGCCACACCAGTGCGGCAACTTGCTGGACACCACCTCGGTGCCAACCGAATCTCAGCGCCTTGTGGTGTCTTCCATTCCGAAAATATTGTTGGCAGCATTTTGAAAGGAAAGATAAACAGCCGTTTGTGGCCCTCACTACACCGTTCTCCTAGTGACTCTCACATTGTTACATTTAGGAAGAATGTTGAAGAGTAGTATGTTGAAAATCTGAAGCCATTGTTCTACAAACTCTCAACCAGCCTTGGATGGAAAAATCCTGAAGAATGTACAAACTGAAAACCAGTTTTTGTCTGTATAGCATCAGCAGCAACGCTTGAGTCAGCTTTGTGTGAAGCCGCCATTTTGATTCAATCAATAGCGTCCCCCTGCACACATTCAGGGACCTGGTTGTGTCTTCAGGTCAAACGGATTGTGGGACAAGATGCACAAAGGAAAAGGAAAAAAGTTCCGCCGGACCCCGGGAGGTGGCCGCCTATGTCATGGGCGATCTTAGGCCACACCAGGGCAATAGTGAAGCTGCAGCAGGTGCAAATAAGCTTCAGACAGTGTTACAAGCGCTGCTCATAACTCTCAACTATGACACCACCTCGGTGCCATCCGGATCTTGGCGCCTTGTGCTGGTTCCGGCCTATTCACACATCGGTCCGCTACTGACGCCACCTCACAGGCCAACGGGGCACCCCACGCCGACTTTCGGCGCAGCATTGTAGGATGGCCACACCAGTGCGGCAACTTGCTGGACACCACCTCGGTGCCATCCAGATCTCGGCGCGTTGTGCTGCCTTCGGCCTATTCGCCGCAAGTGCGCACGCAACTCAGCTGCATAGCGAGTGAAACACCAAGGGGCGCCCCACTGCAGCCGAAGAACCTCCTTCTTGGGGGCGACGCACAGCATCACATTGCTTTCCAATGCAGTCAGATCCTCAAACAGCCCCCACTGACTGACGCGAACTCACAGGCCAACGGGGCGCCCCACGCCGACTTTCGGCGCAGCATTGTAGGATGGCCACACCAGTGCAGCAACTTGCTGGACACCACCTCGGTGCCATCCGGATCTTGGCGCGTTGTGCTGCCTTCGGCCTATTCGCACATCGGTCCGCTACTGACGCCGCCTCACGTGCCAACGGATTCGGGGCACCCCACGCCGACTTTCGGCGCAGCATTGTAGGATGGCCACACCAGTGCGGCAACTTGCTGGACACCACCTCGGTGCCATCCAGATCTCGGCGCGTTGTGCTGCCTTCGGCCTATTCGCCGCAAGTGCGCACGCAACTCAGCTGCATAGCGAGTGAAACACCAAGGGGCGCCCCACTGCAGCCGAGGAACCTCCATCTTGGGGGCGACGCACAGCATCACATTGCTTTCCAATGCAGTCAGATCCTCAAACAGCCCCCACTGACTGACGCGAACTCACAGGCCAACGGGGCGCCCCACGCCGACTTTCGGCGCAGCATTGTAGGATGGCCACACCAGTGCAGCAACTTGCTGGACACCACCTCGGTGCCATCCGGATCTTGGCGCGTTGTGCTGCCTTCGGCCTATTCGCACATCGGTCCGCTACTGACGCCGCTTCACGTGCCAACGGATTTTCTACGCTTTTTATAGCCCTATGCCGCATAACAGGTCATGTGACTTGTTTATAAAACTTTTCATTGGTTCATTTTACTTTTGGTTTCCTAATGATGGAAGGCTTGATCATATGACCTAAAAATAACACTTTTCATTGGATTAAAACATTTTTTTTTCCCAAACGATGAAAGCCCCACCTTGTTTCTGGATGTTTCAGACTGAAGCTGGCGTCAGCATGAAAGCACCACCATCCCGTGGCTCCGTCGTGGTCATTCCGCGAGCAATCATGGCAGCCGCTCCCCACCGGAAGCCTGCAGGAGTCGGGGGCCCCCAAGACTTTTGTAGAATCTTCAAGGCTGAGGGGACGCTTTCGAGAATGGGGTCCAAGACCTAGCAGACAAGCGTCCGAGTTCCAAGGTGTCCCAGGGCCATTTCAGTGGACCACGCCCAAAAAGGAAAGAGCCTGCCGCCATTTTGAGAGTCCTGTGGCAGCCGCCTATCGCTGCACCGCAAGAGTGGGCGCAACTCAGCTGAATGGCGGATTTTGGCACAGTGTACCAAAAGCGGGCGGAATGGCAACTGAAACGGTAAAGGGGCGCCCCACTACAGCAGACGAGCCTCCACCTGGGGAGGCCCGTTCACGCCGCCTCACCCCCCCCCCCCGGGGCACCCCACGCCGTTATTCGGAGCAGCATTGTAGGATACCAAAACCAGTGCGGCAACTTACTGGACATCACCTGGGTGCCATCCACATCTCAGCGCGTTCTGCTGCCTTGGGACTATTCGCACAACAGACCGCTACTGACGAGGCCTCCCCCCGCACCCCCCGGGACGCCCCACACCGTTTTTCGGAGCTGCATTGTAGGATACCAAAAACCAGTGCGGCACCCAGGTAACATCACCTGGGTGCCGTCCAGAACTCAGCACGTTGTGCTGCCTTGGGACTATTCGCACAAAACACAGCTACTGACCATTGTTGCTTCTTTTTTCAAAAAAATGTTTAAATGTATTTACTGTTTTTGTTGCGTTGTATATATTTATAAGTTATTAAAGTTTTATAATCCTACTACTTTGTTGGAGTGCTATATATTTTTAATGTGACACATAATTGTAAAAACTTTGATGTACAAAGAGGCTTCCCTGGAATCTTCCGCTTCAGGCTCGGTCCCCTCCCCAATCACAATACAGGATGTTTTTCAGATAGTAGGAACGCGTGTGGTGTGACGGATCTCATCGGGTGGGGGCCTTGATCTACTGTAACTCCTTTGAAGAGGGGTGATTCTTTACAGCTGGGGCCATAAACTACATCTGCAAGGCTAGGTGATAGCCTGGGACCGGCCTGGACAATCGGACACAGAGGAAGAGGAGTGTCAGAGGGTGCGGTAGTGAATAGGGCGAAAGGGAGGTGTCGGGCGGTCACAGGGTGTGATTCTCAAGGAAGAGCAGCGCAGATGGGGGGAGGTTTATTGCCCATGCATAAGACAGAGAGCGGGGGTGACCAGTGCCTGGGGGAGATGCTTGCGAGGGTGGGGAGCCATGCTAAGGATCGACAGCGTGCAGAGAGTGGGTCTGGTCAAGGCATCTAAAATGGCTGCGGTGCACGACAAAAGTGTGGCATTTGAAAAAAGGCAAGATGGCGCAGACAATGTTTTTCAACACTTCCTGATTTCCTTCGAATCGAACGTTAACAGACGTTATCTCTCCCACACTACCGGTCCCCCTGGGCTTAAACGCCGAGATGGTAGGGACTGCATCCCGTGGAGATAGGCCGAGACGTCACTCATCAGAAAAAAAAAAAGAAAAAGTCTATAAACATACAATAAGTTAAAAGTCAATCATTCTTGTTTCCTTGTAGTACGCTCCCCAGTCCGCTTTCCGTTACGCGTACCGGGCGCACCCCACGAAAAAGGATCTACTATGCCCCCTTATGGTCATTTCCCCCTTTGTTTTGGCCTCCTCTTGTCTCTCGATCCTACCGAGAGACAAGATGGCGGCCACTCCGGACTGTTTAGAATGTTGACAGACACCGGAGAGCCAATCAGCTTCGCTTCGCGAAGTTCCGTTACGCGTCAAGTACGCGAACCGGAGCGCTACCCGGAGCGCTGTTACAGATATATATCTTTTTTTGAACGTTAATTTCTCAAAATCCACTGGAGCACATATATTGAGACCTAGCAAAGGCACATCGGGCTAACAGTCCCTACAATTTTGCCAAGTTTCGTGCAAATCCATTCAGCCGTTCGGGCTAAAAGTGAGGCCAACCGCCCTATGGAAATTAACATGGGAAAAACGCGTTTTGGGACCCCCCTTTTTTCTCAGCCCCCCCTTGACGAACCCCCCCAAATTTTCAGTGGCTGCTCAGAAACAAAATGTTCCATTTTCCTGAAAATTTCAGCCAATTCCGTCCACAAACGCCAAAGTTATTAGACATAGAATTTTCAAAAATCCCATAGAGAAAAAATCCTAACTATATATACCTACTGGCGACCGCCAGTAGGTAATATATATATATATATATATATATATATATATATATATATATATATATATATATATATATATATATATATATATATATATATAATCTTATGTTCATGATTTTATATTCTTTTTATTGTGCTCGCTTGACTGGAAACAGCTTGCAGACATAGGGACAGACCCATGAGTAGGTCATGTGACGGATGTATGGTTCTTGATTGGTATTAAGGGCATTGAGGTTGGTGGATAGTGCTGTTGTGGTAATGTCTCAGTGAAAAGGGTGGGGTTGGGATCATTTCAGGACTTCTGATGGTTTAGCTTAAGATGTACTTTGAGTGGCTGGAAAGAATTACGCAGGAGTCAGGGTTCTACAGTTCATTATCAGCGGGTTGGACCAGATCCATGTTCTAGTACCAGTGGTTCCTTTTGTGTGTGCAGTGATGGAAGATGTGTCTTATTGGTATTAAAGAGAGGTTTGAACACAATCCGTTTCTTTGATAGCCAGTTCACTGCTTTCAGGGAAAGCTAGACGCACTCAGTTTTCCTATGGCCCGAAAGTGTGGATTATGCTGATTGCATTGGCCTTTGCGGCCAATGCTAGAGGTGCTAGAGGAAGGACAAGTGCCCAGTGGGTTTCATTGTCAAGTTGATGCTGGTTGGCTTGGAGAGAGCTTGTAGGGGTGGTTTGACAGGGTGGTGGGGAGCTCACCAACAGTTTTGGAATGCATTGTGTCCGAAAAGGCTAAGGCATGCTCTTCCTCTTGTGGACATACCCTTTTTCCATGTGCCTTCTTTCCAGAGTCAGTGAGCAGGCAGTCTTGACATAGGGGTGAGGGAATGGGGAGGGTCAGAATTCTTACTCTAGAGACTAATAACTACATAAAGGGTCAGTGGGTAGTCTTTGCGGCAAACACAATAAGGGTACTATTCCTGAAGGAGACTTTTAAGACTTAACAACAAAAGAAGATACCACAGCACTCAGATAGAAGTCCAAAGAAGTAAGTCTCTATAAAGTAAGGATTTGTATACCCTTTAATTAAATGGTTTTATTGAGACATGAAGAGTTTTATAATCTTCAGTGCATATTTCATCACAACAACAGCCGACACGTGTTTCGTCCTGATGGGGACTTTTTCATGGCTAATGCTGGAATGGATTACGTTCAAGTCAGAAGGACTCCAAAGGCAAGAAACCCGCAGTAGAGAAAAGATTTATTAATTATTATTGAAGAAGTATATTCAATTTATGTGGCACGTTCAGTATCATTGGGCCTGATTTTGATTTTGGTGGACCAGGTGCTACATTTCAATGGCGACGGAGTACCCTGCCCCCAAACTCTCGGCCCGGCTGGCCAATTTCGAGTCAGACGGATGACCAGGTTTACACAGACAGAGCAAAATGTATTTTGTCAGCATAAACCTTTCTCTGATGGCCCGGCGGAGTGTAGGCTGTTGTAGTTAAGGCATCCAACCATTCTTCATTGGTCGTCAGATGACTTTTTTACAGTCCCTCTCTGGCAGGAATATCCTGGTGGTGAGGGACAACAAGAATAAAAACAATCACCCCACACCATAGGATGAACTCCCATGGTTTTGGTGCGATTATTTATTACTTTTCCAAAAACCGCTTTCGGAGTTTGGTTTGGAAAAGTAAAAACTTTAAAAGCTTGGTGTAGCATTCCTCACCAATGACAGACACACACTGAACTTTTAAATGCCTTTGTTTATAAAAACCTATTGAGTTCACTGCAAGGCCAACACTGAACTCTAAATTTGGCGGGTGGAATAAAGTCAGGGAGGTGAACATAAAGACCTCTGCCATTTTGACTGCCTTTACTCCACCCTCCAAACTCTAAATCGGGACCATTGTTATCTAAATGTTTCAGCATTTTAACATCCTATGGTATTATTACAAAACAAATTCAAGTGCTTCAGAAATACATTTTTTAGTTTGGCTTGACAGTGAAGCGGTCACCTGAAGTGATCAATAAAAAAGAGCTTTCAGGGGTACTACTGAGCGAGGGGCTCAGGCATCGCGAACATGATCTTCCTCTCTGCGAACATTTGATTGGATCATCCTCTCTGCAAAAAATGTGATTGTATCATACTTGTGTTCTTCCACTTAGTAGAAGGTTCCATTGGTTATAAAGGTATACTGATTGAAATAAAAAAATAAAAAATTACTATTGGGGGTATAGTAAAAAGAGCATTCGGCCCATGTGACCTAGCAGCAGTGTGGGCGGCTAGACGTGGCATGGCTCCTTGGAGAAGTACTGGACTGAAGGTGGTTGTCATAAGTCATGACTTGATTAGAGTGGACATTATCTAGAGTGATCTTTTTTGGGCTGTCCGGCTAATCCTAATTTATCATGAGAAGAATTTCATAATTCAAGATGGCAGTAGAGTCAACCTCCTGTTGCAGTGGTCTCAAGCGGTAAGATTCCCCTCACAATTCGGGTATGATTTGTGGTGGTGTTGCAAGAGGCAATGGCAGTGCATACTTTCTCCGCCTCCCCTCTCTCTCATGTCTCATACATGTTCAAAGCAAGAGAGGGGGTGTGAAGCGGGTGAGTTAAGCGGCTGCGGGAGCTGTTGGGTTGAGCAGGACTGCAGCACCCTAGTGCTGATGTTGCTCATGGGTGCCCCAGTGCTCCTACCTCTGCCTCCTCTCATAATGGTTACTGGCTTGTTTCTTACGTTTGGTTGGACAGCACAGCTATCTGCAAAACATTGTGGGCCTAATTTTCTAAAAGTGTTGCATCGCTGCGGTAAAGCAGCGATGCAACACTTTTCAGTGCACCCTCCTGCAACACCACGGATGCGCCGTATTTACTGTATGGCGCTCCATTTCACAAGGATTGACAGATATGTCAGTGTCCCTGACGTATCTGTAGGCACAAAATTGGCAAGCAGGCGTAAGGATTTGGTCTAGTGACACCCTAGAAGTGGCACAGTGAAATTTCACTGCACCACTTCTACATGGCTTTACTGCTTGGAACGCGCACCCTGCATACATTATACCTGACGCAGGTATAATGTAGGGTTAGGGTTTACAAAGTGACACATCTGCCTAGATGCATCACTTTGTAAATATGGCGTAGTGTGGCGATTTTTTATGCCGCTGCAGCGTCACAAAAAGAGACACAATGGCGGCGTAAGGGTCTCATAAATAAGGTCCTGTGTTACCAATTTTTTTAAAATATACATAGAGTGGGTTTTGACTCCACCCAGAGGAACATTTCTCTCTCACTTTATGCTACAGGTTATCTCATGTATCATTCTACTTCCTACAGGTTGTTTTCACTGAAATGAATGTGGGACTGGTTTAACATCTCAAAAGTAAATTGAATAATCAAACATTAATTATTTATTCCATATATGCACAGTATACAAACAGCAATCCTTTTTTTTCACTGTAGCAGGCTTTTTAAATGTTTTATTCATGAATTCTATCTCTCTCTCTTTGATGAGGGCACACAAGCCAGCTGCTTCACACAAAAAAATCATTGGCAAACTCGGGATAGAAACACGGATATGCACAAATGCAGTTTGCATGCATCCAAAAATTAATGCCAGACCTACTGGCTTTGCCAATGCTTGCTATCACTTAATACTGCTGCGATTATCAAAGAGACTGGACCGGGCTGAGGAGACAACCCCCGGTCCAACTGTGACCACTCAGTAAAATGCCCCTTTCACCACAGGCCTTTTATGAGAGCGCCAGGGAGCTCCCCCATCACACTGCCCAACTGGAGAAACTCAGGGCATGCGCAGTGGTGTGGTGCGCACGCTTTGCTTTTACCTATGCTCGATGTAGGATGATAGGAGGGGAAGAAGTGGGACCAGCTGAACAGTGAGAAGGCGCCTGGCGGGGGTGTGGTGGAGAGCACTATTAGGAGCCCATGCTCCCTCCAGGGTCACCTCCATTGGCAGGTTCCCAGGCTTGGAGATAGGCTACGCTGCCACAGCCAGCCCCATGGAAACAAGCTTTCGGGATCTGATTGAGTGCCATGTAGAAGACTAACCACTGCAAGGTGTGCACATGCAGCAGGGTGTAATTTCTCAGGCAGCCACCTCAACTCGAGCCCACCTTGGCGAAGTACAAGGTAAGCAATGGTGCTATTTCCTGCATTATACATTGTGTCTTGTAATGAGCTACAGCATTTGGAAAGCACATACGACCCTTCTGTGGGGCATTGAAGCACTTGTCTTCAGGGCAGCAATGCACATCATGTGGTTGGAAGAGTGTTGTCTTTGCTTTGAGCCTATGTGTGAAGTGTTCCATTGTCATGCGTGATGACCGCTGACCTACAATTCTCTCATCTCTGAGGTGCAGCAACCTCGGCACGGAACAACACTTAGCAGTGTGAGGGAAGTTTGAGAGACAGATGCACATTTTTATAATATGTGTTGTGCTGGCAGCACTACTGGTTCCTTTATTGTGTTTGTACTTTATCTTATCTATTCTGGATCCAAGTTCTGATGTTGGCTATGGCAGGAGGTTGTCCACCTATGGATCGGAAAAAGGTAACAGGTGTTGATAAAGAGTGAAAGGGGATCAGAGATCTGCCCAGATAGGCTGTGTTACAGTCCCCCTTTATATGATTGCCATTATGAAATGTATTGTTAAGAGATTTGCCAAGATGGACTGCATTATTAGAATATTTTCGTCATTATAAGATGTCAGTGATTAGAGTATCTTCCTATTTGGGAGCTGCAGGGTGGATAATGTGGTGTAGCATGTATGTCGTCTGACTTTATGAGCACCGGTGGCCGATTATTGTAGTTACAAGAACAACTTTTTGCGCAGGTCGATACGGATTCCGAATTGGAAGAAACAAAGGGCCTGATTACGAGTCTGGTGGTCTGGCGCCTGCCAGACTCGCGCAGGCAGTCCACTGTATTATGACTGTCAAAGTCTTAGGGGTGCAAGAGTGCCACAACACAATATGCTGAGCAGGGATTGGCGCAGTCCCGCACAGCATATTACGAGTTCCTGGACAGTCAGCCTTTTCATGGTGGAGCCATGCCAAGAAAAGGCTGGTGGTGCAGGAATAAAGGGGGCCCTACAGGGCCCTCATGCCCCCACCACCGTGGGGATAGATTCTGGGGGGCACAACATGTGCCCCCTGTCTGTATTCCCACAAAGTTCCAGCACGGCATGGACGTCACCGACCATGCCATGCTGGAACTTTTTTCCCGTACCCATAGCGGTGCCAGTTTTCCAGGGGCAAAGGACCGCCGACTGTATAACGAGTTGAACTCATGTAACATGAGTTCACCTCATGATACGATTGGCGGTCCTATATATATATATATATATATATATATATATAATATATATCTCAACCAATGAATCCCCAAATCCACCTCCAGTTCAAAAGAACCAGCGAACGAAGGAGAACAGACAACTTAGGTATGGCAAGATGTTTCTTTTTATTGCCAAGTCTCGCAAATGACGCATTTCGGGCGCGAAAGCCCTTGATCACACAACGGTCACAGCAAACTTTTTCATTTTTAAATGCTTTCAAGTGCACGCCCACCAACTTAGTCATGTGACCATGGAAAGTGAGGAAATACTGTGTGAACTCCAAACATACAAATATATCTTATGTGTATTTCTCAAATTGCTGAATATATACATAAAAATAGATATAAATTTAGCAGCACTATTGGAAATACATACAATCACTGTTTAAATACAGATAAAACATGATCAAATAGATATAACTGTTTAAATACATATTATTTTCTATTACCAATCATATTATATTGTAAAAACCAGTAATATCCAACTTCCTCCGTACACTCAAGTACACGATGCACTCCCAAAATGAAAGCACGAAATTCCTGAAGCTTATTTTTGTATCAAGCCAAAACAAAACCCAACGTGTTTCGGCGGGGAACCGCCTTGGTCACGGGTCTGCCGCAGCGCAGATCATTCACCAGAAGTCCCTGAAGAAATGCATTGTATCAAACGCGTCGGACATATGGCAGCTGCCTCCTGAATGTTTTTGGCAACTTCAATAAATGTGGAGCTGAATTTACCTGTTGTTGGACCCCTCCGTAGCGGGCGCTTTTTTGATGTGGATGTTTGGCAACCATGCCTGGGTCGCAGAGGGAGTCCCGCTGCAAGAGCAGACTAGCTGTCACACCATCGAGTGTGGCGGTATTGGAACAGAAGCAATATTGAAGGTAGCGAGGTGCCAAAGCAGAGGGGAGACTGTATGCCTTAACCCACATGGGTAACAATTGATTGTGGACTGCATGCGGCTCACAACCCATGTGGTAAGAAATAAACACTACAAGCTCCAGAATGTCACGGGAGTGGCGACGCCCAGGGAGGCGGGAACTTGAATTAATTGAAGGTGTTTAAAAACGAGTTTGCCGCAGCGCAGATCATTCACCAGAAGTCCCTGAAGAAATGCCTTGCATGAAGCGCGTCGGACATATGGAAGATTAATTAGGCAGCTGCCTCCTGAATGTTTTTGGCAACTTTCAATAAATGTGGAGCTGAATTTACCTGTTGTTGGACCCCTCCATAGAGGGCGCTTTTTTGATGTGGATGTTTAGCGACCATGCCTGGGTCACGGAGGGAGTCCCGCTGCAAGAGCACACCAGCTGTTACACCATCGGGTGTGGCAGTATAGGAACAGGAGCGATATTTAAGGTAGCGAGGTGCCAAGGCAGAGGGGAGACTGTATGCCTTAACCCACATTGGTACCAATTGATTGTGGACTGCATGTGGCTCGAAACCCACTGTGGTAAGAAATAAAGACTACAAGCTCCAGAATGCCACGAGAGTGGTGATGCCCAGGGAGGTGGGAATTGAATTAATTGAAGGTGTTTAAAAACTAGTTTGCCGCAGCGCAGATCATTCACCAGAAGTCCCTGAAGAAATGTCTTGCATGAAACGCGACGGACATATGGAAGATTAATTATGCAGCTGCCTCCTGAATGTTTTTGGCAACTTTCAATAAATGTGCAGCTGAATTTACCTGTTTTTGGACCCCCCCATAGCGGGCACTTTTTTGATGTGGATGTGTGTATATATATATATATATATATATATATATATATATATATATATATATATATATATATATATATATATATATATATATGTATATATATATGTATATATATATATATATATATTATAACAAACCAAACTTTCCATCAAAATAAGGTGCTGACTCCGTGAATCATAATCCAAACGATTTTAATTGCTCAGTTGCTGCTTATATATGTATTAGCAGCATACCAGAAGCAACACCCGTGCACACAATCCTCCTTTGAATAGTCCTGCAGATGCATTTTTTATTACTTAATATTCCACAGGATCAGAGGATCAGACAGAAAACAGATCACACAAATCTTACAGGCTCATCCAGCAATGCTACTGCTTAATTACTTAACATTCCACATGATCAGACAGTAAACAGGTCAATCAAAACTTACAGGATCATCCAGAAATGTTACTGCTTGATTATATATATTCCACAGGATCAGAAAGAGGACAGGTAACCCAAATCTTACAGGCTCATCCAGTAATGTTACTTCTTAATTACTAAATATTCCATAGGATCAGACAGAAGACAGGTCACACAAATCTTACAGGCTCATCCATCAATGTTACTGCTAAATTACTTACTATTCCACAGGACCAGACACTAAGCAGATGACACTAATCTTACAGGCTCATCCAGTAATGTTACTGCTAAATTACTTACTATTCCACAGGACCAGAAACTAAGCAGATGACACAAATCTTACAGGCTCATCCAGAAATGTTACTGCTTAATTACATATATTCCACAGGATCAGAAAGAAGACAGGTCACACAAATCTAACAGGCTCATCCAGCAATAATAATGCTCAATTACTTAATAGTCACAGGATCAAACAGAAAACAGTTCACTCAAATCTTACAAGCTCACCCAGCAGTGTTACTGCTCAATTACTTAATATTCCACAGGATCAGACAGTAAATAGGTCACGCAAATCTTACAGGCTCATCCAACACTGTTACTGCTTAATTACATTTATTTCACAGGATCATAAAGAAGACAGGTCACACAAATCGTACATACTCAAGCAGTTATAATGCTCAACTACGTAATATTCACAGGATCATAGAAAAGACAGGTCATGCAAAACTTACAGTGTCATCCAACAATGTTACTGCTTAATTACATATATTCCACAGGATCAGACAGAAAACAGGTCACACAAATCTTACATGCTCAACCAGCAATGTTATTGCTTAATTACTTAATACTCCACAGATTTAGACAATAAACAGGTCAAGCTAATCTTAAAGACTCATCCACCAATGTTACTGTATATATTACATACATTGCACAGGATCAGAAATAAGATAGGTCACACATCTCTTACAGGCTCATCAAGTAATGTTACTTCTTATTTACTTAATATTCCACAAGATCAGACAGAAAATAGGTCACACAAATCTTACAGGCTCATCCAGCAATGTTACTGCTTAGTTACATACATTCCACAGGATCAGAAAGAAGACAGGTCGCACAAATCGTACATACTCATTCAGCTACGTTATTGCTTAATTACTGAATATTCCACAGGATCAGACAGAAGACAGGTTGCACAAGTCTTACATCCTCAATCAGCAATGTTACAGCTCAATTACTTAATATTCCACAGTATCAGACAGAAGATAGGTTGCACAAATTTTAAAGGCTCATTGAGCAGTGTTACTGCTAAATGACTTAATTTTCCACAGGACCGGACTGATGACAGGTCACACAATTCTTGCAGGCTCATCCAGCAATGTTACTGCTCAATTAAATAATATTCTACGGTATCAGACAGAAGACAGGTCACACAAATCTTACTTCCTCATTCAGCAATGTTACCGCTCAATTACTGAATAATCCACAGGATCATACAGAAGACAGGTCATACAATTCTTACAGTGTCATCCAGCAATGTTACTGCTCAATTATATATATATATATTCCACAGGATCAGAAAGAAGACAGATCACACAAATCTTACAGCCTAATCCAGCAATGTTATTGTTCAATTACTTAATATTCCACAGGATGAGACAGAAGACAGGTCACACAAATCTTACATCCTCATCCAGCAGTGTTACTACTCAATTAATTAATATTCCACTGGATGAGACAGAAGACAGGTTAAACACATCCTATATCCTCATTCAACAATTTACTGCTCAATTACTGAATATTTCACAGGAGCATACAGAAGACAGGTCACACAAATCTTACAGGCTCATTCAGCAATCGTACTGCATAATTACTTAATATTCTACAAGATCATACAGAAGACAGGTCACACAAATCTTACAGCCTAAGCCAGCAATGTAATTGTTCAATTACACAATACTCCACAGGACGAGACAGAAGACAGGTCACACAAATCTTACATCCTCATCCTGCAGTGTTACTGCTCAATTCATTAATATTCCACAGAATGAGACAGAAGACAGGTCACACAAAATTTACAGGCTCATCCAGCAACATTACTGCTTAATTACTGAATATTCTACAGGATGAGACAGAAGACAGGTTACAGAAATCGTACAGGCTCATGCAGCAATATTACTGCTCAATTACTGAATATTCCACAGGATTATACAGAAGACAGGTCGCACAAACTTTACAGGCTCATCCAGCAATGCAATTGCTCAATTACTTAATATTCCATAGGATGAGACAGAAGACGGGTCACACAAATCTTACAGGCTCATCCAGCATTGTTACTGCTCAATTACTCAATATTCTACAGGATCAGACAAAAGACATGTCACACAGTTCTTACAGCCTAATCCAGCAATGTAATTACTCAATTACATAATATTACACAGGATGAGACAGAGGACAGGTCACACAAATCTTACATCCTTATCTTGCAGTGTTATTGCTCAATTAATTAATATTCCACAGGATGAGACAGAAGACAGGTCACACAAATCTTACAGGTGCATCCAACAATATTACTGCTCAATTACTTAATATTCCACATGATCATCCAGAAGACAGGTCACACAAATCTTACAGGATCATACAGCAATGCAATTGCTCAATTACATATTATTCCACAGGATGAGGCAGAGGACAGGTCACACAAATCTTACATCCTCATCCTGCAGTGTTACTGCTCAATTAATTAATATGCCACAGGATGAGACAGAAGACAGGTCACATAAATCTTAAAGGCGCATCCAACAATATTACTGCTCAAATACTGAATATTCCACATGATCATCCAGAAGATAGGACACACAAATCCTACAGTCTCATACAGCAATGTTACTGCTCACTTACTTAATATTATACACGGTCAGGCAGAAGGCAGGTCACACAAATCTGACATCCTCAGGGCTCATACACCAGAATCACTCGGCATAAAGTTGAAAGGAAGACAGGAAGGGCCCGATTCACAGAACTAACTTAAGACAAAATCCTAAACTTACTACTTTTGGTATTCACAGAAGTTAGGATTTTGTCTTAAGTTTGTCTTAAGACAGACTTAAGACAAAATCCTGACTTAAGTCTGTCTTAAGACAAACTTAAGACAAAATCCTAACTTCTGTGAATACCAAAAGTACTAAGTTTAGGATTTTGTCTTAAGTTAGTTCTGTGAATCGGCCCCAATGTCTCCTTTCTCGTCTACACAGTCAGTAACTTAAATGACAGCACACTGTAGCATCTGCGTTGTTGGTGAGTCTTGTATTTAATTATTTAATTCCTTTCTCTGTGTATAGAACCTCGAGCTCTCCCATTGTTCCGCATTCTATACCCTTGTATTTGTACCATTGTTATAGAATGTTACAAGATACTCTACCTGCACCAGTCCTACCCTTCAGTTGCTCCTTTGCTACGGCTGCTAATAAAGGCTATTCTTATTTCATTATTTTGACTATGTTACGATGTTACTTCATCGTTTTGGCGAGGACTAGGGATTTGATGACATTTTTCATCAAGTTATTTTTTTTTTTAAAGAGAGATGAAAATAGGTGAACTTTTTCTCTGGATTTCCGACAAGCAATTCTGTCTAGCCTACATCTAGATAGGTATTTGTCGAGAGTCAAGACATTCTACTTCTACTTTGATGAGCTGAATAATGGGACCGTTCATGTACTGCACTCACACGCTTATGCCAGTGTGAGTTTTTACTATATTTCCTTGAGTGAGTATGCGCGAGTACTTTTTTTTTGCTTCAGTGATTTCTTTATTGAAAATCCTGTCTTTTAAGCGCTCGCGCCACTCACCAATGTTTTTTTTAAATCCGAACTCCCCAGCTCCAACGTTCCTGCCCCCGTGCACAATCCCATTCTGCAAGCTCTTGCCGCAAAGCAATTTGGGCGTCATCGTGACGTGCAAGGTCCCGCAACGCGACCCGACTCGAAGCGGCCTATGTGCCGCCATCTTTGTTTTCATCAATTTCTCTAATGCCTCATACTCCTCGTTTTTCTCCAAGCAAGATTTTCTTCATATATTTTTCTACGTTAAGTGTACTGCTTGTTTCCAATTCTTCACTGCATTACAATTCTTCACTGCCTTATAAGTAAGCTTTCATCTATTTTTGTAATTATTGTCAATTTTACGAGTACAAGTGTATAGTTACTATGGATACCAGTGACAGAGCAACCACTGCTTCTGCTTCAAATGCCAACATTAATATAAACCTGAGTACTCCTGAATTATTTTTATTGCACCTGGTGAACCAATAGTTAAATGAGTAGGGTGGAAGGAGTATTTCTTAAATTACATAGCCACTCTAGAGGACAATGCTGGTAGTTTATCTCCAGAAAGTAAAAAAAGAATCTTACTACATTGTTTGGGACCTGAAGGTTTGAGAGTTTATAACCAGATGCAAAAACCTGAAAGAGCTGTTGATGTTGATGTTTTTAAAGCAGCAATTTTAGACCTTTCAGAACATTATTCCCCCACAGTACGCCTTGGAGTAACCAGACGTGCTTTCTTTAAAAGAAAACAGCTTCAGTACTAATCTGTGGAGGAATATATCTCATACTTAAAACTTTAGCTGCGCCTTGTAAATTTGACATATTACATGACGATTTCATAAGGGACCAACGGGCATATGCATCAAAATTCGGTAAAACGAGTCCTTATTAGCGAAAAATAAGGAATCGCAAATAAGGACTCACATTCCACGATGCATCAACAGATTCGGTATTTAATACCGAATCGCTAAAAATCGGTAAAATATACCGAAACCACGATAGCGAGAGTCTAAAATAAAGAATAGCAAATACCGAATTAGCAAATACCCAATCGTTATTAGCGATTTTGGTATTAGCGAATTCGCAAAAAATAGGTCGCGTTGGAAGCAGGTTGATGACATCACAATCAGGAAGTCTCCCAGCCCATGCTTTATTCAGTGCCCTGAGGAGCTCAGAGGAGGAGGCAGAGCACAGGAGCTGAGGAGAGAAACCGTGATACCACAAACCAGCAATTCCACTGCATTCCAGGATGGAGAAGGATGCACCCCAAAACAAGGACACACCCAGAAAGAGGAAGAGGAAGTTTTCAGACAAAGAACTTGAACTGCTGATCGAGGGGGTGAGCAGCAAACATGACAGGTTGTTTGGCAGGCTGTCCCTAAAGGTGCCTGAGGCGGAGAAGCGCAAGATCTGCCTGCGCATCAAGGAGAGGGTAAATGCTGGAGGAGTCACCCACCGCAGCATAGACGACGTGAAAAAGAGGTGGTATGACCACAGGAAAAGGGCGAAGGAGAGGATTGCAGAAAGGGTGAAGGATGCAGGTGGCACAGGAGGGGGAATATCCAACGTCACACCCAACACAGCCCTTGAGGACCTTGTTGAGGGTACCATTGAGCCTGAAGCAGTTGTGGGGGGTCACCCAATTGGACACTTCCGGCGCTGCGGCAGGAGAACAAGGTAAGATGCATGCCAGTGCAGATACGCTGCGGGTTGTCTACCCCTGCCCATTCCCCCAGGCCAATCACAGTGCACATGTAGTAGTGCCTAACGCATATACCCTCACCAAAGTGTTACATCATGGGAGTTGTAGTCATATCATCAAAGTGTGCATGTATGATCCCCAATGTTCATTAACCCCTTCAGTGCTAATGACAAGGGTAACTCGTCATGGAGTTTCCATTGATTTCAATGGAATTTACATGGAAATCAACAAATAGGCTTAGCATCCAAGTGGTTAAATGAGACCAGCAGCACAGGGCCAATAGTCAGTCCAAATATGTCATTTATGAAGTTGAAAGTATGCAACACATATACATTCAGACAAAATAATAACAATGCACTGTTTCACACACAGATGCATCACCCCTGGATTCAGATGACAGCGGACGCCTCATAATCTCAGAAACCCCGGCAGGGACCGATGCAGAGACTCCGCAGGGACATCATCCCACGACACCACCAACACCATCACCACCACCACCACCGCGGACAACACCACCACCGCGGACAACACCACCCAGCCAGAGGCCAGCAGCCACAAATGTTCCACGGCAGTCAACTGTCACTCTGCCAGCTCAAACACCAGCATGTGTCCGAGTCCGACAGCGGGGCAGGCCCCTGGGAGGAGCTGCAGAGAGATCTGAGGAGCCAACACACGGCTACGGTGTGGTTGAGTCACGGATGCTGTGGGTTCAGTGCCTGCAGGGGAGACACATGGGTGTTATTAACATCAACATGGCAAAATTGGCAAACAAAATGGGCACGACGACAGACACTGTGTGTGAAATGACCACAGCCGTTGCTGAGGGTAACCGAGACATAAAACTGTGCCTACAGGAGCTCACGCGTGCCGTCATAGCAGGGCAACAGAGCGAGCGCAGGAGGCATCGCCAAAACCTGCTCCATTCCAATGCCTCCATTAGGGCCATCACAAAGCTCTGCAACAGCACAGCTGTACTGTCACGGAGATCTGTGTCCCTGCAGGTCGACCTGGGCCATTACTGTGGAGATGTGGCAAAGGCCTTGGGCCAAGTGACCACTGCAGTGGAGCATTTGCAGTCTGGGACTTTTAGTGCCAGCAGTTTGGGAGTGGAGGAGGAGAGTGAGGCTGCATCAAGCGTCAGCAGCGTCTCTGTGCCAGAGGCCAGCAAGAGGAGGCACAGTTTGCGCAGCTCCACAGCTGCTGACGCACCTCGTGGTGATGTGGAGAAGTCACGCGTCAGGAGGCTGGGGGTACGTGGGAGGTGCAAATAGCCATGTTCCATAGGGTCCTTGGCCATGGTGATGTAACCGTGGGCCACCTACACTACTACAAGATACTCCCATGATGACAACGGACATGTATCCTCACCTATGTTTTGAGTCTGCATCATGTAGACGTATCATTAATATTCACCTGACATGTGCTCATGTGCATTAAACATTTGCACACCAGATTATGTTGTGATGGCTCATTCTTACCAGTCTCTGAAGTGATGTTGTGTGATGTATGTCTGCCTCCTTTGACCTTCAGCTGTGTTAGGGATGTGTGCTTGTTGGTGTTGGGGGGGGTGCTGTACATGAAAGTCGTCATCTCCGTCCACCTCTATTGCTATCCCCCTTCTTGTGGCAAAGTTGTGCAGCATGGCACACACTGCTATTATCCGGCAGCAGGTCATGGGGTCATACTGCAAGGCACCTCATGTCTTGTGTAGGATCCGGAAGTGACTCTTGAAGATGCCAAAGGTTCGCTCTACCACATTCCTGGTACTGATATGTGCTGTGTTGTAGCGCTGCTCCTGAGGTGTTGCCGTGTTGAGGTAGGGAGTGAGTAGATATTCACGCAAGGCGTAGGTGCTGTCACCTGCAGAGTGGGTAGCAAAGGGTTAGCGGCATGACTACAATTATATATGTGGGGATGGAGTTAATGATGAGGCATAAGTATGTACTTAGTAGGTGTCCCTCTCCAAATTCACCATTGAGCAGACGCCTGTGGATGCCACTGTGTCGGAATATGTATGCGTCGTGTGTGCTTCCAGGAAATTGTGCTACGATGTCCGTTATGATGTGCTTGGCATTGCACACGACCTGCACGTTAATGGAGTGATAGGACTTCCGGTTGCGAAATATGAATTCGTTGGCTGAAGGGGGACAGATGGGGACATGCGTGCAGTCAACGCATCCTATCACATTGGGAAATTGTGCCACCTGGTAGAAGTCATGTTTGGTGCGGTTCAACTGCTGTGGGGTTGTGGGGAAGGTGATGTGGGTATGAATCATTGTCAGCATGGCATCTAGGAATTTGTGGAAGAAGCGTGAAAGTGCGCTTTGCGACCCGCCTCCGGCTACTGCTACAACCCCCTGGAAACTTCCAGACGCCAGCAGGTGCAGGCTGCATAGGACCTGGACGTGGGCAGGGATGGCGTTGGTCTTACGGGTATGGTGCTGCAGTAGTGGTTCCAGGTCAGAAATGAGGCGCATGATCATTGCCCAATTCAGTCTGTACTTGTCATAGATTAGTTCCTCTGTCTGACCCAGCAATGTGATGCGCACCCTGAACACCCTCTCCTGGATCCTCCTCCTGCGCTGTGCAGCAGCATTGATTCTCATCCTCCTAGCAAGCACGTAGAGGGCAGCCATTTTGGAAGACATACAGGGTCTCCAGAGGAATATTTGAAGGGTTTCTGATTGTTTCCACCTGTCTGTTTTTTTTAATTTGCATTCAAACAACTTTACCTCCTGGTTGTGATTTCCCTTATTTTGCTCATGCTAAATAGTGATTTGGTGCATTTTCGTTATTTGCGATTTTTGGTGCATACCGTAGCGACTTTTTAATAGCGATTCAGTATTTCCGGGGGCAGATTTCATTCTCGGTATTACCGATTAGCTAATTTGCGATTCGGTAATTTACCGTGGGGGCTATTTTGCGATTCTTTATTTTTTTCGGTAATGGGGATGATGCATTGGGAATTCAGGTTTTGCGTTCGGTAACGGCATGTTTTACCGATTCGCTATTTTACCGGGAGCTATTTTGTTTGATGCATCTGCCAGCAAGTTGTTGTTTGTACTAAAAACAAAGGTATACAATATAGGTTGTGGATCGAAGGCGACTCCTGTTTAAAAGATGTTATTGCCTTGGTAAAAAAAGCTGAACTTTCAGAAAGGAGTGCTAAAGCTTTGTCTGACCAGAATGAATCATCCACCACCATCAACAAAATTACAGAATCCAAGAAACAGAAAGAAAATGTAAGGAAGTCTGGTTTCAACCATAATAAAAGTTTTAATTCAGGAAAATCTTCTACACCTAAATTTAATCAAGCAGATTCTACATCCTTTGCTTGTTATCATTGAGGAAACAAGTCTCCTAACGCCAGTTTTGATAAATGCCCAGCTAGGTCTACCAAGTGCTCTAATTGTGGAATTGTGGGGCATTTTACCAAAGCCTGCAGAAAAAAGTTTCACAAAAGCCTAAAGTCACATGTCTAAATGAAACGGATTCCAATTATTTTGTTTAGGACACTGACAGTCAGTATGAACAAAATACTTCTGAACAAAAAAAATTTAACTTTGTTCTTAATGTCAGTAGCAATGACAGAAGTAAACCTTTGTGTAGAGTTACATTTGGAGGTATTCCTTTGCAGGTTGCTCCGGATTCTGGTTCACCTTTCACCATCATTGCGAAAAATGTATGGGATACCAAATTAGTTAATGTTTTAGGTTCACACTTAGAGCCCCCTGATGTACTTCCTGAAAGTTTTACTTGCGATAAGATTGATCTTCTAGGTTATCGTTCCTTGGTTTTTAATTTTAAAAATCGCACTGCTGTTTGCAAGCTTTACATTGCTGCTGATGGTTCATCTGTTTTGGGGTGGAAAGATCAGAGAGCTTTACATATTATTTTAGATCCTAATAGCCCAGAACAAGTCCTTATAGCCTGTGAAAGCGAGAGTACTAAGAACTGGGCTCTCAAAGACTTTCCCAATGTTTTCTCTGGTAAAATTGGCAAACTTGAAGGAATTTCCCATCGTATTAGGCTTAAAGCTAATGCTATACCTAAAATCCACAAGGTAAGAAATATCCCTATGATTGTACGGGACGAAACAAAGAAAGAGTTGTTTAAACTTCAAGACTGTGGTATCATTGAACCCCTAGAAGCTTCTGAATGGATTTCTCCATTGGTAGTCGCGAGATGCGCCAATGGAAAAATCTGCCTCTGTGTTGATTTAAGGAGTCTCAATGATAATCAATCAATCAATCAATCATGACATTTGTATAGCGCGCTACTCACCCGGAAGGGTCTCAAGGCGCTGGGGGAGAGGGTAGATCAATTTCCCTTGCCCAGGATAGACTAAATGGCACTTACTCGTGGGAATAATTGTTTTTCTACCATCGATTTGTCTTCGGCTTATCACCAAGTCTCGTTGCATCATTCCAGCCGTAATTTAACTACTTTTTGCACTCCCTTTGGTTGTTTTCACTTTCGCCGCATGACTTTCGGGTTAGCTTCTGTGGCTGCGGTCTTTCAAAGGATGATGTCGCATCTTTTTGGTGATATGCCAGCTATTAATTTTTTTCTGGACAACATTCTCATAATGGGTCGTGATCCACAACAAAATTATTCCAGATTAAGAAAGGTACTTAATGTCCTTGATAAGAAGGGTCTTACTGCAGAAATTTCGAAATGTAGATTTTCTGAAAATAAAGTGATTTATCTAGGTCATGAAATCAACAAATAGGGCATCAGACCTAAAACTAAACTAATCAGAGCGATTTTGGATGCCCCTACACCCAAATCCAAGGATGATTTGAGATCATTCTTGGTTTGGCTGAGTTTTATTCGAAGTTCGTCAACAATTTTTCTGAGAAAACTCATGCCATGAGAAATTTACTCAAGAATAAGGTTGCTTTCTCATTGTCTGAAGAGTGTCAACAGGCATTTCTTCTAATAAATAAAAGCTGTTTGTTATGCCCCTAACCTCCAAGGTTTTGAACCCCATGCTCCCACTTTTGTAACGACTGATGCTAGTTCGAAAGGCCTTGTTGCTGTTTTGACCCAAATTTCGGAATCCAAAGAAGTTGTTATAGCTTTTGCGTCAAGGTCTCTCTCGCCTACTGAGGAGAAGTATTCTGTAATAGAAAGAGAGACTTTGACTGTTGTGTGGAGTTTAGAACATTTTAGAACATTTTTATGGGGCAAAATATTTTTTGGCAGAAGTGACCATAAACCACTTACCAAGCTTCTCACCACTGATGGTCTTTACAGAGCCAATGCTAGAATCTCCAGACTTTCTATGCGTCTCCAAGATTATTTATTTGACATTCTGTACGTTCCAGGAGCCAAAAATGTAATTGCTGACTGTTTAAGCAGACTTTCGTTACCCTAAATCAAATTTAACTCCAACTCTTGGAATGATTTCTCTGTTGCCAATATTTTTTTGAATAGTAATTTTGAAAATAGTATCTCGCAAGAACAATGGTTGGAAGCTGATACTCAAGACACTCTTTTAACTAATGTTAAATCAAAGGTTATTGATGGAAGGAACATCTGCAACAAAAAGGATCTCCACAATAATTTAAGACCCTGTTGGGAAGTCAGAGATGAGCTTACTGTCTCTGAACATTTTTTGTTAAGTGGTAACAAAGTGATCCTCCCTACGTCACTGAGGGAGCACATCATTCGTCTTTCACATGAAGGTCATCCGGGGATTTCTAGCATGAAGTCTAGGGTCAGAGATCTCTACTGGTGGCCTGGTGTTGACAGTTGTATAGAAAAAATCATAAGGTCATGTATTAGTTGCGAAACTGTTGACAAATCTAAAAAAAAATGTACTCCTCCTTTAGGTGTAGTTTGTTCTTCAAATCTTCCGTGGGAAGAAATTGCTTTAGACATTATGGGCCCTGTTACCTAAATGGATGGTACAAGTAAATATGTTCTTGTCCTTGTTGATTTATTCTCCAAGTGGTGAACTCAAAGTTATTGATAAAGTGGATACAAAAGCTGTTTTTGATTCTCTAAAATCTATTTTATTGCAAGAAGGTTTCCCAGCTTCCATACTTACTGACAACGGTGTACAATTTAAGTCTAAAGAAATGTTGAATTTTCTTTCTGTTAATGGCATCAAGCAAAATTTCACTCCTCTATATCACCCTTCCTGCAATGGTACTGAACAGAATTATCAAAGACACTTTACAGTTATGTAGGAATTCAAGACTGTCTTGAGATGAGGAATTAAAGAAGATGCTGTGGGCTTACAGAAATACACCGCACTCTTCTCTAGGCAAAAGTCCTTTTTGTCTTATGAGATGTAGAATTCCTTTCTCCAAAACTAATCATGGTTGGATGAAGTGGAACAGTATGTCTTTATGTAATCTTAATGATGTAAAGAACACTTTAACTAATTCCCAGACAAGGAACAAAGCATATTATGATGCTAAACGTTGTACCAGACCAGTCAACTTGCAAGTTGGTCAGTTGGTCTGTGTTAAAAATGCCAGAAAAGTACCTAAGGGGTTTAGAAAGTTTAGCCAACCAAAAAAGATTTCAAAAATTCACCACAACACTGTAGTTTTGGACAATGGTGAGACTTGGCATATGAGTCGTTTAGCCTTAGCTCGTTCTGCTGAGATTGATGACTTAGCTTCCTCTTCTCACCATTGTTCATCTTCTCGTTCTCCATTTTGGTGTTTCGAGAATTCTTGTGGTGATTTTGACTCCATCCCTGCAGTTCCTTCCAATGTGTCCAGTGAACCTGTCAATGATTTTAGTGATGTTTCCAATGAATGGCCTGTTTTTACTAGACCTTTATCAAATGTTCAAACTTCCTTTGGAAGAACTATTAAGAGACCTGAAAGGTACAATGAATTTATTTGTTATTACGTTTTTTTTTTAATAACAGGGGAAGATGTGTAGCATCTGCGTAGTTGGTGAGTCTTGTATTTCATTATTTCATTCCTTTCTCTGTGTGTAGAACCTCGAGCTCTCCCATGCCCTTGTAATTGTACCATTGTTATGCAATGTTACAAGACACTCTACCTGCACCAGTCCTACCCTTCAGTTGTTCCTTTGCTACGGCTGCCAATAAAGGCTATTCTTATTTAATTTTTTTTTATACTACGTTACGATGTTACTACAAACACATCTCTTTAGGCAGAGACCATTCAGCTCGTTTTAACTTAGGCTGATTATTGATTAAAAATGTTGTGTGTTGGACCTGGCCCTCTTTTCAAGGCTAACCCCTAGACTTTGCGAGACATTTACCCTTTCCCTAACCTTGGGTCCCCTTGCGACATATCAGACGCTCCTATGGTCGGCCCTTGGGCAGGGTGCATTGGTAGCTGAAGGAAGGTTGTGCCCTAATGCGTGTAGCATGCTCTAGTAACAAGTTACAACCATTTTCGTTTTATTACTGTAAGGATACCTGCCTCCCCTAGGCCAGATTATTACACCTGAGGATCTATCTGCCCCAGGGAACTTGGTAGAGATATGAGACTAGCGTCCCTGGAATCCAAATTGATTAATACATTCTTTAGGAAACGTGGTTTCTACCTTCTAAGTTTGGAAATAGGACTTCTGGGAAGTGACTGTTTCCTCATACTATCTTGCTGTGTGATACTGCCAGAATGTGTATTCCCCGTCTGGAGATAGTGACAGGGCCTGGGAAACTCCAGCATCTGGTGTCAGCTGTCTGCCTTTTAGATTAGAGGGGAGGAGTGGTTTCTTATTTATTTATTTTATTTATTTATTTATTTATTTCTCTTATAAAGCGCACTATCACCTCGAGGGGCATCCTGGCGCTAGCAGATTCGAGGAAGAAAGGAGGACAGCTATTAACAGGCTGAGGATTAGGGAGGAAGGGGAAAAAGCCAGGTTTTTAACTGCCTTCTAAAGGCAAGAAGGCTGTTGACCTGCCTAAGTTCAATGGGCAAAGAGTTCCAGAGCTTGGCCGCAGCCGAACTGAACGATCTTCCTCCTGCTATGGATCTCCTGAACCTCGGTACGGTCACCACCCTGGCCGAGGAGGAGCGTAGGTTACGGGCTGGCACATGCCAAGAGAACTTCCTTTGTAGACATGCCGGGCCGAAACCGTGAAGAGCTTTAAAGGTCAGACATAGGGA
Organism: Lissotriton helveticus; assembly: GCF_964261635.1. Lineage (NCBI taxonomy): Eukaryota > Metazoa > Chordata > Amphibia > Caudata > Salamandridae > Lissotriton > Lissotriton helveticus. The sequence goes on along the minus strand of NC_136068.1, from coordinate 633,581,823 downwards.
CTTAAAAATCACCCTCTGCCTCACTGGGAGCCAGTGCAGCTGAGCCAAAGCCCCTGAGGAGGAGGATCTCGTAGACCACCCTAAGGCTAGTTTAGCAGCTGCAGACTGGAGTCTCTGAAGCCTATCCATAAGGTAACTTGGGGACTCTAGCAGCAAGGCGTTGCAGTAGTCTAACCTACTAAGCACGGTACAGCGCACCACCTCTATCCGGGCAGTGGGCGGTAACAGGGGCAAGATTTTTCTCAGGAGGCGGATGATGGTCATACAGCTAGATGCCACCTTTGAGACCTACACCTCCTGGGAGAGATCGCTGCTGAACATCACACCCAGGTTCCGGACTACCTTCACAGGCTGGACCAGTGTAGAAAAGTCCCTTGGCCAGAAGTTACTAGGTAGAGAAGATTGTATCCTGGGCCGAGGGCAGTATAACACCTCGGTCTTCCCTGTGTTAAATTGCAGCGAATTGGCTTTCAGCCATTCCACAGTGGCTCGCATGCAGTTGTGGAATTCCTCCAGGGAGGTAGAATCATTTCCCTCCAAGGACAGAATCAGCTGCGTGTCTTCAGCGTAGTTGACAAGTTCGATCTTAAAATGTTTGATGACCGCAATTAAGGGCTTCAAATAGATGTTAAAAAGTATTGGGCTAACTGCCGAGCCTTGAGGGACGCGATGCGAAATGGTAGAAAAGGCGGATTGGAAGGGAGGAAGGGACACAGCTTGTTCCCTACCCTGGAGGAAGGACTCAAACCATCCAAGGGCACTCCCTGCAACTCCTAACTCTCTCAGCCTGTCCAGCAAAATGTCATGGTTCACCGTATCGAAGGCGGTAGACAGGTCAAGCAGGATCAGAACCCCTGCCTGTACCCTGTCTGCCCGCCAACGTAGCTCATCCAATACGGTCACAAGGGCCGTCTCGGTGCCATGAGCTGGACGGAAGCCGAATTGAACGTCTGCCAGGAGCCTGTGCTGTTCAAGATGTTTGGAGAGAGAGCCTGCCACCACCCGCTCTACAATTTTTGCTGGATAGGGTAGGAGCGAGATAGGCCTAAAGTTCTTAAGGCAGTCTGGGTCAAGGGAGGGCTTTTTCAGTAATGGGGTCACCACCGCTTGTTTCCACTGAGGTGGAACCATTCCCGTAGCAAGTGACTGGTTACACACCAGCCGAAGCGTAGGGAAGAGCTCACACTCGTACTCCTGCCAGATTTTTAATGGGAGCGGATCAAGCGGAAACCCAGATGTTATACCAAAGGCCACTTCCTTGAACTCCTCTGCAGACAGCTGTGCAAATTCTGCAAGGGGCTCAACTCCTCCCAATTCATAAAGAGCGCCGGGAGTCGGCAGGCTACCGCAGTCAGCTTTTACCAAAGATTGTTGCTGCTTCACCCCCAGGTCATCAATGATCAATTTGATTTTATCCTGAAAGAACCTAGCTAGGTTCTCGCAGAGTTCCTGAGAGAGGGGAAATTCATTCTTAGCACACTCTGGACTCATAAGATTATTCAGGATATTGAAAATGCTGCGAGAGCTATTCGGGGCGTCGAGAATCACCTTCGAGAAATATTCTACCTTAGCTCTGTGAATCTCCTTCTTATAATCACTGGGCTGTGTCCTGTCCTCCACAATGCCGACGCTGCTTCCTGCTGGGCAGCTGACGAGTCTGCCTTCCTGCTTCAAGGGATGAGGTGTCCCAGGACGGGAGACACCCCCAACCAGGATCCGGGAGGGGAACTCCCTGCCTACATCAAAGAGATCTAAGACAGTTGTCGAGATATAAAGGAAAGACCCTGGCACTGAAAAAAAAGGTTGACGTGGGGAAACAACTAAAGATGCCTGCGAGATAGCAGCAGGAGAGAACTGAAAAGACAAGAACTTTTGACTCAAAAAGTGGAGAAGAATGAAGGTCTCCAAGAGCCCTGCTGACGCTGTAGCGACTCCCCCCCGTGTGAAAAACCCACGAAGAATCGGAGAACTAGGAGCCAGCCCTGCTGAGCTGGTTGCGGCACTCCCTGTACTGGAACCCAAAGAAGAACTCTAGACCCAGTAGCAAGCCCACCTGACTTGGTTGCGGCGCTCCCCGGGTGTGCCCCCACTCGAGCCCTGCTGAGATAATCGCGGCTCGAGCCTGGCACTGGTCCGCAGTGTGCGCGGAAGAAGAATCCTGTGTGCCCCCACTTGAGCCCTGATGAGATAATCGCGGCTCGAGCCTGGCACTGGCCCGCAGTGTGCGCGGAAGAAGAACCCTGTGTGCCCCCACTTGAGCCCTACTGAGATTATCGTGGCTCGAGCCTGGCACTGGCCCGCAGTGTGCGCGGAAGGAGAATGCTGTGTGCCCCCACTTGAGCCCTGCTGAGATAATCGCGGCTCGAGCCTGGCCCTGGCCCGCAGTGTGCGCGGAAGAAGAATCCTGTGTGCCCCCACTTGAGCCCTGCTGAGATAATCGCGGCTCGAGCCTGGCACTGGCCCGCAGTGTGCGCGGAAGGAGAATCCTGTGTGCCCCCACTTGAGCCCTGCTGAGATAATCGGGACTCGAGCCTGGCACTGGCCCGCAGTGCGACACGTTCGGAGGACTGGAATAGGAGGCGGCAGAGCTCCGGGTACGAGTTGCACCCGTGGTACGCAGCGTACTGTCTCCGCGTGTCCCGCGGCTCGAAGGATCAGAGCTGAGCCTGCGGTGCGACAGGAACGGAGAACCAGCAAGAGAGGCGGCAGAGCGCCGGGTGCGAAGTGCCCCTTGAATACGGGGCATCCTATCTCCGTGTGCGCCGCGGCTCGAAGGAACCAATCCGAGGCTGCGGTGCGGAGGACCGGGAGACATCCACACCACGCACGGCTCGAGGATTGAGAGCCGGCAGTGCCCCTGCTACTGCCCAAAGCCCCGCGGTACTGAGTCCAACGTGGAGTACTTGGCACCCGGATCTTAGTTACTCCCCTCCGCTGCCAGACTGTGAGTACGGCCCGAACCGAACTGTCACGCAGTCCTTCATATATTAGGGAAAGCCCCTATCCCCCACCTAAGTGCATAAGTATATCCTTGGACTGTATGAACCTGAGTACTTCTATGATATAAATCCCTTGTTATTTGTACCCTCCACTGGTGTGGTGTCCCTTTGTGGTGTGATGAGAGCATACTGTACCCCACTACAAATGCCTAACCACCTCTTGAGGGCCAGACTCTGACCAATCGGCCACGTTCCTAGAGGAGGGGGGGGGCCCTGGGTGGTCCGCGGTAGGTACCCCGGCCGGCCTGGGAACCTCCCCTTCCAACATTGTTTTTTTGTTGGATAGTTTTCTACTTTCTGGAAGAAAATAAATTATTTGTTTTGCTAAATAATAGGTAAGTGGGGTCTTTTGCTAGGTAATAGGTAGTGGAGTCTTACTCTAGGGAGACTAAGTTTAAGATTTCACCCAATCGTATCTGATTTCTTTGCCTCATTGTTTGAGAATTACCCCAGAACCCCTTATAGAACATCATCAGGGAAATAAACAGATGGACTCAGGTCCCTATTGCCCATGGGCATCTATGGTCAGTATGCAGACGGGTGTCCTACTTTCTCAACACCTAGTAGTATATGCTAGATTAGTAAAAAGGTCTTAAAAATTTAGAAAAATGAAAAAGGCAATCTGGTGTATGAACTATTAGGTTACAAGAGGAGGCAAAAATAAAAAAAAGCAATGAAATCATGTACATGATAGAATTCAAAGCTAAATCCATCTATGTCGGCAATGCGAAAGGACTCCGGGCACTGGAACCCAAAGAGTAGCTGGAGCTTTTGCGGACAGCATAGAGTAGACATGCACCGGGGAGACGGAGAACTGGAGGAACAAACAGAACATTGAACAGGTACCTTCATCCTTTGGGTAGACTCAAGGCATCACCTGATGCAAATGAAGCGGAGGGTAAACAAAGGTTCACACCTTGTTAGTACTTCACACATACTTAAAAGAAGCAGCTTTTCATGTTTAGGAGAAATGCATGCAGGGTAAGAATGTCAGATGTGTTGGTCTTTCCCTGTATTTACACAAAATAAATGTAATTACTACCCCTGAGGAGGCGTTGAAATAATTTAAGTACCACTATTTTTTTCTTGTAAAGCACTATGGGTAGAGGAAGTTGACGCTGACAAAAAGCAATATTGTTTTATGTGTAGGTTTCAACAGTGTGAATCTTCTGCCTAAATCAGGAGGGTATCCCTGTGTACTCGAAACGTGCTCCAATGTACTCATGATAGACCTGCTAAACATATATGTGAGGGCTAAAGATCTGATGTCACTTCTTATGATGCCACTTCCTGTGATGTCACGTGCCGTGATGTCACGGGTCGTAATGTCACGTGCCTTGATGCCACTTGCATTAACTAGGTTAGTTCCCTCACTTCTTTTGTTAGGACTTGTGCCCTGATTCTAGCCCATTTAATATTATATTCAACATGACTGACAATTATATGGAATAATCAAAACGCAGATACCTTGCTGCAGTAATTTTGCCTGTTTTTTCTGCAGATATGATGTATGTGTCAGCGCAGTAAGTGTGGCAGTGCGGCAGCAGTGATTATGCCCGTGTCTTTACAGTGATTTTTTTTTTACTCTGCAGCCGTTGTGGCGTAGTATCCGTCGCGAATACACCCCCAGCTCTAAAGTAATTGTGTTTGTATGTCTGTTGTGATTGTGAACCGCTGCAGTGATCGTGGGGTCCTGCCGCTTGGCTGAAGCCTGTCCCACGGCGCTGGAAGCAGGCAATGACGTCACGGTCTGGAAGGCTGCGCCCCTTGCTCTCACAATGCCTGACTGTGACGTCACTGCTGTATCGCCGGCATCAGATGCTCACTCTGAGAGGAATGCCCAGGTGAGTCGCGTACATCCGGTAATCTCAATTTTAGAATGTGTTTATAAGCCCACTTCCTGGCCTCCTTTCTCTTCCACCTTCCACTCTGTCTTTTCTTCCTCCTTTTCTCTGGCTACACTCACCTGTCTAATTTCTCTCAGACATTGTCTTACCTGCACGTCTCACTCTCCCATCGCTCTGATTTCTTCATCACATCTCCTCCCTCCCAAATTCTCACATCCTCTTTCCCACCTCACTTTTAATTTCTTCGGTCATTTTCTCCCTAACTTTGAGTTTTCTCTCTCGGCCACATTTAAAACTAAATTGCATCTCTTTCCCTCACTCCTGCCTCCCGCCCTCTCCCTCACCTATTTCACTCACTCCTACCATTATCCCATATCTCTGTCACTTACCCAACCATCTTCCACCTGTGAAGGGTGGTGAACTTGGAAAGTGGTGGTGTGTAAACAGCTGCCACAAACAGCAGCAAACAAGTGAAATAAGCAAGCATGACTTTCCCCGGGGGAGGACATGGGCTTGGAGTAGGGATGGAGGCTCCCCTTCAGAAAAGTTGAAAGAAACTGGGCCAAATTGTGCATGTTGCCACACAGTTTTCAAGTAAATTGACTTGAAATCCCTGGTTTTACAAGCATTTCTTGATGCACACAAAAATATCCTGATACTTTCATGGTGTGGCAAACAACCAGGTTCCTCGTGTGCTGGGAGGTTCACCCACCAAAACACTTTGACAATATAGTGGTAAAATGGTGCAGTTTCAACACAATTTCAATATAAATAGCACATCTTCTGCATATTTATTATAATCAATAATAATTAATGCTGGTGCTTAAGTCTGTTTCTTGCTTCATTTTGAAGACAGCCTTAATAATTTCTTTTTATAGCCAACACCTGTTTTGTCCCTTGTTGGTGCTACCAACACAATTTTTACTATCTCACCCTGCGGCGGAACTTTCTAGGTGCTTGAGGAATAAAAGGAGTTAGCATCATCTGCAATTTAAAAATTTCAGTGCAACGCATTTGGCTACACAATGAGAACGCCAAGTTGGTAAATGGCATTTAGTACAGGTTTATTACAAACTCAGAGCCAGGCTGATATACACCAATCGTAAAAATACAGTGTAGAATTCAATATCCCGACAGGCAGATCAAATCGACTGACAAAGTTTAGTCTCAACAACATGAAACAAACAAGAAATTTAGTTATAGCAATGCAGAAAATCAAAAATAGTGAGTGATGGCCAGAATAAGCTTTACGTTTCCCCTTGCCTATGCATGACTAGAGCCAGATTATTTTACTAAGCCTATCCTAATTAAGAAGACAGGAAAACCCTAGGTTGATCCAGTAAGGCAGAAAGGTGTCAGCATTGTTGAGCGCTTCTGTAGAAGTCTGCCCAAACCAATAGTATTGTATAGCATAAAGCCACACAATTAGAAATAGCATAGAGGTCTGTACGCCTCGGAGTCAGGAAAAGAATCTGAGAAACCCAAAGTGCGATCACCAGTTAAACCCAAAAAGAACTTTCGAGAATCCCATATCACGTGCCCACCTTCTCACGGTAAACCTTGGCATCTACAATTAAACTCCTTTCTTCTGATCCACGCATGGAGGTGTTTTGCCAATGATACTCCTTTCCAGCCTCACTATCTCTCTTGCACATTGGGCCTTTCTCTGAACAAGAGATCATGTGAATGCACCAGCAGAGGAAAGAAAAACATCATAACTTCTCGTTAAAAGTTAAATATTAAAAGTCCAAATGCTTAAAGCCTTGGCCAAGTTAATGTGGCTAACAGTTCAGTATACATTTAAATGCATGAATATGTATAGATATACGGTTCTAATATAAATGCAGAGTACTATTCAAATGAATATATAAAACTTCATGACACTATTCAAACCATACAAATGCATATATATATATATTTATATATATATATATATATATATATATATATATATATATATATATATATATATATATATATATATATAGAGAGAGAGAGAGATATATAGAGAGATATATAGATATAGATATATGTATATGAAGTGCAATTTGATGTAACTGTAAGGAAAATATCACTATTCGCACTAGCATAAATGTTGAGATTACACAGTAAATGCAGGGTCTGTAACTGTTTCAGTGCACCACATCACATTAATGCAGGTGTCTTCAAACTGGATGGCGGGCCCCCCTTGAGGGGCCTCAAATGATCCGGGGGGGGGCAGGCTCTGGTTAAAAGAAACATTATGCTGATAAGTGTGCTTAGTTTTCATCAGAAAACAATGAGCTGGAGATATCCGGTCTATAATGGGACATCACTTGCATCTTTTGTCATTTACATCCTGACTGGGAGAAGGTGTCAATAGGGAAGGGACTCCAAATATTCTTCAAAAACCCCACCCCCATTTCTAAAAATCACACTGTGGATACTTTTACACGTTAGTAAGGTCTTCCTGACTAGAATAGTAGGTTTGTCAATCATGTATTTCGTAGGATTCTTAAAAAGGCGCAAAACTTAACTGCAATGTTTAAATACATCTAGACATATTTAGACATTCCCAGTTTAATAGAATCATTGTAAAAAAATTGGGGAACCCCCCAATTATTGTTTCCTCATGGGAGGCATGACATTAAAATATTTTAAAACCACTGCATTAATCGTATTAAGTCACACGAATACATGAGGCCATGTGTAAAGATATGTGGCCTGGCCAGACATTAAAGGGTGGAGCCAAGATTACGCTGCTGCATTTGGCAGGCCTGGGGCATTTTCAAATCTTAGATATGTAATGGGGTTCTGTCCTAAATTTTGTTTCACTTCTCTGGGTTAAGCTCTGATCTTGCCTTTATTAGATTTATTGGATTATCATCTCAACAATGCTCAGAAATCCCGTTCCCTCGTCATCTTTAAATCTGAAACTTGGCTCAGCGTCCATTCTTACGAATGCCACCTCATACACCCATTTATTCACCAGTTCATCTGTTTGCCTACCAAATTGGGGAGTATGCAGTCTGCTTGAATATTACATTTACCAGAAACAGACTCGATGTTAAATAAGAATGATAACATTCTGGCCTCTAGTCTGGCCAACCCTGCTGTCAATGTCCTTCCACCCTGTGGGATAAATCATTTACAAAGGGTTTAAGGTCCATCCAGACAATGAATTTTGTTCCTCATAAAACATTCATGCCAAATGCTCCTTCTCAATCACTGAGTAGTTCCTCTCACTTCCTATCATAGTTCTTGATCCAACACAAATGTCCATTCACATCGTTCACCCATCTGTGGCTATACTGCCTCAAACCGTAACTACTCACATCTACTGCTAAAATGCTCTCTTGAATATTCAGAACTGAATCTAAGCTGGTGTTGTGTTCATTCTCATCTCTCCTATAAACTAGTATATAACCTTGAAGTGCTAATGGTCCCTTTTGAACTTTGAAAAGCCTACACATGATGATTCTTTGAAATGGAGGCTGCACTTTCAAGACCAAAGGGCATTTGTTTGTACCAAAGAATCGTTTAGGTGTTACGAATACCATATATGGCCTGATTACAAGTTTAGGTATTATTTATCACACTAATGATACCACAGAATACATTATTTACCGGGTGCGACAAAAGACACCTAATACGAATTCATGGGGAATAACGTGCTGATTTTGGTGCTTGATGCACCAAAATCCACATGATAGATTAAATACCGTATGCTTTTTCTCCCGTTAAATTTCAGCAGGTTCGGCCTGCTGAATTGTAAAGAAGGTAGACGTATTTAACATGTCCGATAATTATCAGCTGTATTAAATACCTACCAACTCATAATTCCAACCCGTGTCTAAACAGGATTTTACGGACGAGTCAAAATATAACGAGCAGCTCATAATCAGGGCCTAAGTAATTAGAACCATGTTCTAATTCGACCTAGGCATAAGCATTAGCTACATTAATTATAGAAATACTGTTGCCCCAGCTAAGGAAGAGGCCAACTTGTGTATATTAGGCACAGAATAGCTATCAACCCAAAGGGAATAATTTTAACTCCTCTTAATTTTCCAAAGTAACATGTTGGAAGAACCACCAGACAACTCAATTATTCAATAATATTTTTCAGACACAGATCCTCCAACAAGTCTTTCAATGTGACTATGTATATTAAAGATGAATTCCTTCTACAAAGTCTTACCAGCAGTGACGGCCGGCATGGCTCACCGGTGGGGAGGGGGTTGGAGGGGGGGACGGCGGGCACGGGATGGACGTGAGTGGTCACGAGGAGCGGTTTTAAATAATAATAAAAAAATAATACGTACTTTTCATGGGTCCCGCGTCTTCACTGCTTGGACTGCTCCTGCTTTCCTGCTTTATGTCTTTCGCTGTCACTAATCACCTTCACCTTATTTCTTGCTCAACCTGTTACCTTTCACCCTCTCACCTAATCCCATCACTTTTTACTCTTTCCCCTTCACACTCATTCACGGTCACCTATTTCCTCAGCTTCTCTCTTCCATCTCTCTCTCGTTCCCTCACGCCTCCACCTCGCTCGCTGTCTCTCACCTATTTACCCCACTCTTAGATGACCTCACTTTCTCCCCTGCAGCTCCATGGACCTCACCTGGCTCACTCCAGGATGAAGATGGCCACAGTGGTGCTTCTGCAGTTACTGTCCATGCCCTGGGGTGAGTGTGCCATACTCAGTTATCTATAATTACTCTGTTTGATGTATGCAGAGAGACTGCATAAACTATACATTGGTGCAAAGATGTTAGAAATACTTTGTTTCCATTGTTTTCTGATTGTTTAATGGGGAATGAAGCAAACACATCTACTCTTGTCCTTATGGAATAACTTCTTTTCCGCCAGGGAAAAAATATAGAAACTAGATCATAAAAGATATTAAAAAACTTGATGACGCTTAGGGGCTTAATATGAGTCTGGCAGGCAACGGAATGCCAGACTCGCGAGGGCGTGGCTGTCTTCTGACTGCCCTATTAAAGCCAGGGCGGTCAGGCAGTCCATGGCCTGCAGGAATTGCCTTTAACGTTCACATTGCGGTGCCTTTTTCAAAGGCACTACAGTGGAATCGCCAAAGAATAGTAAGCCAGAGTAAAAATAAGTTGTACTCTGGCGGGCGGTCTATAATTGCTTTGGTGGTCTTGGAGCAGAGTGGCAGCTTGATGGCCCTGCTCTGAGACTGCAAAAGTCATAATAAGGCCCTAAGGGCCAAATGTACTAAAGGTTTTTGCGGTCATTTTAGACCTGTTTGCGACTGCAAAAAACATGTGTCCCATGTACTAATCCTATTTTGCGAGTCGCAAAATAGGATTAGTGACTCACTATTAGGAAGGGGCGTTCCAAGGAACGACTCCTGAAGCTATGTATGACTGTTTTGAGACTGCAATTGCGGTTGCAAAACAGTTGCAGTTTACCACTCTTCACCGAAGTTTGGTAAACCCTTTGCAAACGGGAAGGGGTCCCCAGAGGAACGGCTCAAAACATGTTGAATACCTATTACTGAGACAATCAGACTCATTATGGTCCCAGTTTTCAGTTATAGCCCCTGATTTTAACCATACCAACTAGGGGCAGGAATAAAATAGTGGTCCACTAGCTAAGTATTTTAAACTTCACATTTTCCACTCCCCCTTAATCCTTTTCTAGCAAATACCAGTAAGTGCTCCTGCGTAATCGTTAAGTCACAGCACGCCTCAATCCATAGAGGATTGGGGTGAACCCCAACGATGAAGCATGCCACCTAGGGGCAACCCTGGTGGGTGAGGGGTCTCCAGGAAAAACGTTTTTTTCCTGCTAAGCGATCACTGTGGACTCTCCCTGTGTCCTATCTACGTTTCCCTTGGGCAGGTTTTCTTCGAAGTATTCGATTTTTGTGTGACACATGTCTAATCATTGGTAAAATTCGTCATCAAGCCAGTTCCTGTTAATATATTGAAAATGTGAAGCGTGGTGTATGGTTCTGTCAACACGATGGTGCAATCCATCTCACTTCCAATACTTTTATTAATTTTCAAACACAAAGCCCAAAAGCGGGATTTTTTTTTTTAAATTAAAAAAAACTATTGACTTCCTCACCATGGAAGTTTTTGCCCATGCCATGGGAGTAATTTAAATGTTTTACTTTCACTTACTGCCACATTTTTTATGGCAATATGTGAAAATAAAAATTAACCATTTGAACCCCCACTCTAAATCAGGCGGGCTGTCAACTGGCCAAACCTCCTAAATCCATTGGGCCATCGGACGAGTTTGTCAGCAACGGAGATGGGGTAGTCTCTGTCACTGACATGCTCAAGGTCTGCCCAACTCTAGATGAGGATACTCCTTTGCCATGGCAACCGAGTATCCTCTCCGCCAAACTTTAAATCAGACTGTGTCTTGAACTTTATTCTTTCCTGCAGAGTTAACAAATAGAGGTATTTCAAAGAAGGGCTGGCATGATCATTGCATTTGAGATTGTAGATCAGACTGCAGCAAAATTGTGCACTCGTTGGAGTTTATTAAGGCAAATAATGAGGAGACCTGTGTAGAGTCCATTGCAATAATCAAGGGAGGACATGACTACTGCCAGGATCAGTACAAGGTTCTGCCAGCAGTGAAGCAGAGGTAAGATCCCCTTCAACTGATGAAGGTTGAATAATGCATTAACCACATTTATCAGTTGGGAGAATCTGAGGTCACTATCAAAGATCACATTGACATTACGTGCTTAGTTTTTTGGGTTAGAGGAAAAGCCCAAATCATCAGGCCAGTCAAAATGTATCAAAGTGCTGATCAATCCAAAGGGCAGGTTTTGGGTTTTATCCCCATTAAGAAAAAAGGGAGTTCTTTTGCATCCACCAGTGAATGTGATAATTACACTGGGCCGTGAGAATGTCCACTCAAACCTTGTAAATATACCGCAAAGTAATCTAATATTGCCAGATCTAAATTGAGTTAATGGGGATATCACATTAGGATTCTCCAACAACTCCAAATATGCAGCTCTCCTCCCATCCTGTGCGCAGCCCAGAATTGTTGACATTTCGTTTTCATATACTGGCAACGGAGACTGCATTCCTAGAAAAAATTGAAATCAATTACTTGAATATACTTTTAAAGATCCGGCGAGTCACCCCTGCTTCAATAATCAGATACTTAAGCTTTAAATGATCAAATTCGGAGCGTGCAAAAATACCATAATTACATTAATCTAATGTGCATTTGCGCGACACTTCCCTAAATAGCTAGACTTTTAATGTTTGTGGGGAACAACTTGCATGGCTTGACACCCAAACTACAAATATCCAGACATTCTAGTCCAGCAAAACGTCTACTGGGGTTAAGGCAGACCCTCAAAAGCTGCCTCCACGCCTCCTCACAATACCAAAAGTGTCAATATAATGTAGTCATCTGGGGATGCCGCCCAGTAGCATCATCATGAGATAGGGAACAGTAAATAGTGCTCATGTGCCTTATACAATTCTAACATCCTTAATTTTTGCCTCTTTTTCTGCCTTCCTTGTCAATTTGTTGTCAATCAAATCTGTAGATTGCTATAGGTCTTGGTATGTGTCAATCAAGTCTCATTTATAGGCCTCCTCTTATAAAGTGAGGAGACAAAAACTATAGTTTAGGTGTTGTTCAACCTATCTATGAAACAGCAGCTGCAAAAGTTGCTAACACAGTTAGCGCTTACGTCAGCCTAGTGAAGTGTAATTACTGCCCTATTTTGAACTTTTTTAGGGGTCATGTAGGCTTTATCTCCTGGTAAAGGTCACACATATACCAAGTGAAGCAGATTTGGACGAGATTTCAGCCTATTTCGCCGGCATACCATATCTTCCTGTTTGAGCAGTAACTCATTACCGCTGTATCTTGATTTACTTCATTGAAAAGGACCACAAGATGACCACAAGATTGCCTGGGGATCCTCATTTTAGCACTTTTCACCATAGAATAGAACAATCTAGTTTATCAAACGCTGTACAGTTACATATTGTTATAGTTATTTCACATGTTATTGCATATATTTAGAAATTATAGCCAGGTATCGGGAAGCGTAGGAAAAATATATTGATCTTAACAGAGATCAGGTGCTTTATTGTTCGATAAGGTCTCAGTGGGCAACTCTGCAGCCATATTCCTGCCAAAATTGTATAGCACTTCCATTCCATTCTTACAATATGCAAATAACATAATTCTATTTGACCTCACTGCTAGTGGGATTCACAGGGCCACAATATCCCTCAAAAGGTTAGCCGTGCTGTTGGATTTGGCCCTCTCTGCAAAGTCAACCCTAAATGTTTTGCCTTCAACCCTACTGTTTTCTGAATTAGTGTTTGTTGGCATTAGGACTCTGTGCCTTTTACCACTGTTAACCAGTGTTAAAGTGCTTTTGCTATCTTCCTAAAACAAGGTTAAATTGGCCTACAAATGGTTGGCACATTTAATTTATTTGTAAGCCCACAGTATATGGTACTACATGTGCCCAGGGCCTGAAAATGTAGTGCTAATAGTGGGCCTGCAGCGCTGATTGTGCAACCCCCTAAAGAAACACTTTTAGCCATGTCTCAGACCCCCATTACAGCATGTAGAGCAGTTTTTGTAATTGTCAATTCGACCTGGCAAAATTAACTTTTTGCCTGACTTGAACCTTCCTTTTTAATACATATAAATCACCTCTAAAGTAAGCCCTAAACAGCCTATAGGGCAGAATACATTATATTTATGAAGTAGGACTTGTGTTTTATAGTTTTACATGTCCTGGTAGTGGAAAAATCTTAAATTAGATTTTCCCTACTGTAAGGACTCTCTCCCATTGGATGACATTGGATTACCTTATTACATTCAATACATGCAAACATTTTCTTGGGAACAGATAGGGATGTCACGTTTGGACTCAAATGAATTGTAATTTAAAATCTGTTTTAATGGTAAAGTTGACATTTAAATCACAATTATGAAAATGCCACTTTTAGAAAGCTGTCATTTTCTTGTCCTAACCATTTGGTACCTGCTGTCAGTGTCCTGGGTCACATGACTGTAAATAGTTTAGCTGTTAGAGCTTTGTGTATACCCCCCAGACAGTTAGGCAAAAGAGGACTAAGTGTTGGCAGATTTGGTCATCCTGCCAGGGATGCTAGAGCCATAGCTGTTCCCTGCCCCACTTACACTTCAAAAGGCTGCCTCCAGCACACACTCAAAAATACCTAATACTAGTCTTCTTGGAGACAAGAAAGGAACATTCAAGAACCAGCTAGGGTGGTAGCCTAGAGGTTTCCCCCACTTCTAAGGGTGGCACTGGGTTTAAATATTGGACCCTCAGAACACATCTGCAGTACACTACTGGACCTGTGGAAGACTTCAGAAGGACTTCTAGGACCACCATATGACTACCCTGCTGCTTGTGGCCTGGTTTGTACCTCAGAGGAATGCCCTCCCTCTACCAGAAGAATGTCTTACTGCTTAAGGCCTGCTATGCTGATTGAACTCAGGACTACTAGAGTGACTCGAAGAACTAGTTGGCTAGCCTTAGCAGAGGAACTGCCGCTGGATAGACACTAATGCAATGAAGGGTAAACAAGCATGTTATCACTTCACAAATAGTTACATAAAACTGCGATTTGAAGGCAAGCTTTTGACTTTGCTTAATCACTATATATATATAAGAGATATGCATGCCCTATAAGAATGTCGGATGTATTGGTCTGCATGAGTAATTACACAATAACAATTTAAATAGCACTTACTATTTTTTTAATTTAATTCCCTTATATTGCTGCTCAACCCAATGTAGGGAGTCACAGTACTTTACATCACACACATTATACATTGACAATAAATCATACACAAGCTCAATTAAATGTACAGAATCTTCCATAAGATAATGAGGGTTCCAAGGTGTTCGAGTCACATATTGTCCGTACTGGTAGGAATTATATGAGAGTGCATGGCTGGGAGAAACACAAAATCAGGAGGATTTAAAACGTAACATGGTGCTTGGGGTTGACTGTGCTAATAAGACTTAATAACTACCCAATAAACCCTTTTTAACAGCCTTATAACAACAACAGACAGAGAAAGAAAACTTTAAGGTTCTAAGCTCATGACTTGCAGTTTACATGCAGGTCATTGATGTTGATTCAGCGCTGACTGTGTTATAGTAGAAGGAAAGCACTTTATGAGCTGCAAGTAATAAAAGGATCTCTGTCAAAAGCAGTAGCTTACTTATCTATCTACATAAAATAAAAATCTGTCATCTGCATGTTACAAAATGTGCCTTGAAGGAGACACACTAATCCTCTATGCTACTTTATGCCTTAAAACGGTTCCTCGGGTAACGTTTTTCCAATTCCAGCACTGTTGGTGATGCATACTCCTCTAAAAATGGCAGGCCAGAAAATGAGTTACACTAGTGCGTCAACCAATCTTAGAGAATAGGGTGGCAGTGCGCGACCCGATCAACATCAGTTGGACGGATCACAAATAAAGAGTAGGGCACAGGCAGCGTCGAGGAGAATCAAAACAATTAAAAGTTGGGAGAGTAAGATTTTTCTAGAGAAATAAAACAGAGACAATATGACCTTGACAAGGATGGAAGTGTGGCACATTCTAATAGCACAAATATAGAACCACCATGTTAACATGTATAGCAAATCAAGTGTTCCTATACCAATCTACATATACAATTAGTTAACGGGAGCTGTCATCAGCTGAACAAGTCACAATGATTGACAAGGTACATATTTATCTGTAAAAAAGGCAGTGCCATTTTAAGGATTTTGGGAGCCCCGGGTAAGAATTATTTTCGGGGGCCCTGTTTGGAACAACTTTTAATTTTATTACCTATATTTTACTGATTCAGACCCTATATTGCCTAACAAGTTGCAAGTTTCAATACTTTATTCGACAGCATTGTCATAAAAGCATATTTCCCTATGCTAAACAGAATAAATACTATCCTAAGAATAAGATCAACATAAAATACACATTAAATACCTTCAAGTTACAAAATGCTGGCGAAATATTCATTTAAAAATTCATGCAATTTAAAAATCAGAGTCACAGTGCCTAGTTCATAGTAATTGAGATCAATCTTATAGTTACATTTTCCATATTACATTGTTAGTTGCAGTTTAAAGTGCGCATGCGTATTATCCAGGCCCATCCCAAGTATTTGGCTATAGCAATAGCAAGATTGGGGGCACAATTTGATCTTAGTATTCTCAGTGCCTCTAGATATTTCCTTATCCCCAGGTTCCTGCAAACTGGTCTTAGCCATCTATTTCTTGGGGCACCATATAATGGGCAGGCAAACAAAAAATGTGGGATGTCCTAAACGTGTACCTTGCAATGGATACATGTATTTATATTGCCAGGGGACCATTTAACAGTAAAAGCATTTAGGGGTAGGGCACCGATTCTGAACTGGAAGTACAATTTTCTATCTAAAGGTTTAGTAATCAAGTCCCAGTACTGTTCGCATTTGGGGATTGTTTTAAACTCCAAGTACTGGGATGCCAACATGGAAGGTTGATTGGAAATCAAAGCAGTATTATATATCATGTCCCAATACATTTTTTTCAATAAAGCCTTAGATGGAAAGGCAGTAGGGTCCACGCTGGTCCATAAATGGTCTAGATGCAATTTTTCAAGCAAGTTCCTAATTTCTTTAAGCCAGGCTATTTTATGAAACCGATCAGAGCTAATGGTGTCCATGAGAGCAGATGCATAATGGCCCAATTCTGGAGTAGTCTTTATGCGCCT
The DNA here is from genome assembly GCF_964261635.1 of Lissotriton helveticus. Lineage (NCBI taxonomy): Eukaryota > Metazoa > Chordata > Amphibia > Caudata > Salamandridae > Lissotriton > Lissotriton helveticus. Next base: position 633,565,223 of record NC_136068.1, on the reverse strand, counting down.
CCAATATAAAAGTGGGCGCAATCTAGCCATATCCTCGATCTTTTTCCTCCCAAGGTCATATAGGAGCGGGATCGATGGAGTGCTCTGTGGGACACCAACCAACCGGCGAAGAAATTTGTTCTCTGCAGTAACCAAGGCGCTCAAGTTGGTGAAGCCCCATAGCTCTGATCCATAAAGACAAGCGCCCAGCACCTTCATACTATAAATCTCCATCGTTGGTAGGATTGGTTTTGTAAATGAGGATTTATGTTTTTGTGCTATGGCCCCGGCCAACTGATGGAACTTTAGGACCACAGAGTCCATATGAGATTTCCAATTCATGTTGGCCTGTAAAGAAATACCTAGGTAAGTGAAAGCGTTCACTTCTTCCAGAAAAGACCCATTAAAGTGCATTTTTCCCTTGAATTGTTTGGCAGGATTCAAGTTCATAAACTTAGTCTTTGTCGTATTTAATTCCAAACCCCGAATCCGACAGAAGTCTCCAAATGCATCGATTGTCTTTTGTAATCCACTAGGGGTCCGTGAAACCAGTAAAGTGTCATCAGCAAACATTAATACTGGGACACGTTTCCCATCTAGCGTCGGGGCATCTGTTGGAGATTTCTTTAAAAAATCTACTACGCCATTAATATAAAGAGAGAATAAGGTGGGTGCCAGGACACATCCCTGTCTCACCCCACGGTCCACGGGGAAAGAGTCAGGGCACGTCCCCCTGTGCTCCCCACCTAATCCTGGCGTAGTTATTTTCGTGCATACGCACGATCAGAGTCAATAATTCGGGGCTTATTCCAAGATCGCGTAAAACAATCCAAAGTTTTTGTCGGGGTACTAAATCAAACGCTGACTTCAGGTCAACGAAAACAGCGTATAATGGGCTGTTTATCAAGGTTACGTTTTTCCAGAACAAGGTTAAAAAATGGAATACCTGGTCAACAGAGCTGGTTAGCGGACAGAAACCAGCTTGATACGGGAGAGGATATCCTTATCATCTATCCAGGCTTGTACTTTGTTTTGTATCATCCTGCCCATCAGTTTTTGTGCCGAGTCGATAAGGCTGATGGGCCTATAATTACTTGGTAAAGCCTTATCCCCTTTTTTAAAAACTGGTATAATCTCCGCACCTTTCCATGATGCTGGTATCATTGCTCCCTGTGCGATAGAATTCGCGAGCCATACAAAATATTTGCACCAGTTAGCCCTGTCAGATAAAAATACATCCGCCGGTATTCCATCAATTCCTGGCGCCCTACCTCTGGTTACCCCATCCATTGCTTCGTTTACATCTTTCAGTGAGAATATTTCTTGGCTATAGAATACCCTTTCGGGGGACAAATAAGATGGTGGGGTCAGATTGTCAGCGTATTGTGGCTTAAAAAAACCCACCCATGCTTCCTTTGCTACGTAATTTTTTGGGCATTCTGCTATACCCCCCTACCCCATTTTAAAATGGCCCAAAACTCTTTCTGCTGCTTGGCTACACAAGCCTTCTTAAGGTCTAACCATTGGTTTTCATCCCACAGTCTTTTTGCCCTAACTTGGGCATTCCTGTAATCATCCCTGGCCTTAAATACTCCTTCTTTAGTCCTCAGCGCTAGGCTGAGGTTCTGTCGCGCCTTTCTACAAGAGAGGTCATACCACCCTCCTTTTCTCTGTGGTCTAGCACCATTCCCCTGCTGTATTTTTTTTAAGAAAAACCTCTGTAGGTTAGCAAAAAACATAGGATGTGACTCTTCAATTAGTTTATTAAAATGTAATTCATTACAGTAGGCCTGCAATCTACTGACCTCTTTGTCAACGACCTCCATTAAGTCCTGCATATCCCCAGGCTTATCCACCAGAGTTGCCCATTTAATGTGGCGGAGGTTGTTAGTTGGGAGAACGTCTAGCGTCATAACACCCCTTTCCTGGTTAGATGAGCTATCACCTTGATCCAGATTTAAGAGCAAGCACAATGGATTGTGGTCGCTCTCCAATCTCGATGTCACTTTCATATCTATTACTTTGTGCCAGTCTCTAACGTCTACAAGGATGTAGTCTATCCGACTGCTTGACCTCGCATTATCAAAGGTGTGCATACCCGTTAGGTCTGAGGGGGTGCGGCCATTTACTGCCCTCAACCCCCTAGCCAAACACAAACTCTTCACCTGTATTGCCACCCCAGTCCATTTTTTTATCACCGGTAGGTCCAGTTGGGGAACTCCCCATTTGGTTTCTTCCTCAAGGGACAATTCATTATCCTCAAGTCCTAGTGGTTCGAATGTAGTATTCATGTCTCCCCCCACTAGGGTAGTGTAATGTGTAGGAAGAATCTCTAGATAGTTATCCAATGCAACTACCACGTCAGAGGCTTTGCCCCCTTGAGTTCCCCTGGCATAAATATTATATAAGAACATGTTTTGACCATTGGCCCAAGTAATCACAATTGGGAGTAAATCCCAGTTGTTAACAAACCTCTGTTTAATGGTACATTGTAAGGATTGACGCACCCATGTGATTAAACCCCCTGAGGGCCGCCCTTTAAGATTCTTTTTAGCGGGGACAAAAAAAATTAGGAAACCCTGCCGGAAAACAGGTGTCACTGCCCAAGTTTCCTGAAGCATAATGACATCATGGCTATCAATGAATTCACACCATTCGGGGGTCTCTAGTTTGTGGTGAATTCCCGCCAAGTTCCAGGAAATAAGTTTAGGACTAGTTTTCATCTGGGTAGTCTTCTCTTGTAAAGATGCTGGCTGGAAAGAGTGTGTCAAAGGGGATAAGGGGCTACTTTCCCCATTACATACAATAGTACGGGGAGTCAGTGGCAAATACTCTGCAATACTAAGCGGATCTTCACTAAGACTAGGTGTCTTACTGTTACTGGGATTTATTTCGATAAACTTTAGAGCGACAACTGTTCCACTCTCTTGGATCTCTGTAGCAATACCCTTTGCTACGCTCATCCGCCCTTTCAGTCAATCACACTCATTAAGACCAGAAATGGCCGAGAAGCTATTTTCCAACGGGATACCCCAATTATTCCTTATATCAAGGGTTTTGGCTTTTTTTAGTACCGGGTTCCATTTGGTTTTAAGCACTGTTGGGTTTAGAGTATTCCCCCCTTTTTTTGTATAAAAGAAGTCCAGTGTTAGCGGTACTATTTCAGTGGATCTACGCTGGGGAGGATATATATTTGCTAGAATGTTTGGCAGCACTTCAGGATCAGAAAGGTGTAACACCACACAATCCCCCTTAAATTTTTTAGTACCACCCCCGATCCATTCTACTCTTCTAGCTTTCACTACTTCTTGCGCCAGCTGGTCCCTACCTCCCGGGGAAAAGGCCATATTCCTTGATAACCAATGGAGTGATTTATTTAGCAGGGAAGGGATGTTCTCTACTTGCCCTCGTTCCAGATGGGGAACATTTGCCAAAACCAATATCAAGGGAGATGACTCTACTATTAATTCTACAGGGCCCTTCTCTAAATTAGAATCTATCATTCTGTCCCTTCGATTCAACCCTTCAGCGACACCAGTGTTGATATCTAAATCCCTAAGGCCCCCACTCCCTAGTTCAGTAGTCACCATGGGGATCAGGGGAGTATTTTCCAATAATCCTAACCTGGGGGCAGTTTGGGTATTTTTTGATTCAACTGTAAGTGTTTTCTGCATTGGAGTAATCGCTTTTTCTTCTATTGATTTTTGTAGAAGACCCCCCCAGCCTATTCACCTCTTCTGTGAGCTGGTCTATTTTACTTAGGAGAGGCTTAGTTATAGTTTTAATCTTGCTATCTAGAGCATTCAACAACTTCTTAAATTGGTCTTCGTCCAAATATACCTTCCCTCCAGTGATTCCCTTTGTGTCTCCTCCACTATTTTCTAGTGGGGATACATCTGGACGTTTTTTACTTGAACGAAGTCCACCCCGTTTTGATGTGCTCTTCTTCCCACCCTTTACTGCTCTAGGTGCTGGGACCGGTACAGGGGACTCCTCTTCTAGCAGTATTATTTCTTCATCAAGTGTGTTCTCAGGAACTGTGTCAGCGATAGCAACTAGAAGCTGAGTTAGTGGGTTGTTCTCCGGTGTCTGAAACACCTCATTACTAATGTCAAGAGCAGGAGTGGATAAAGGCGTATTGTCATATGGCAGTTCAGGTGATAGACTCAATCCCAGAGATGATCTCCTGTCGTAGTTAATTTTTGCAACCTTCTGAACCATATAGTTTTCAATGGTATTAAGGGGGACAGTCGATTTTACTTCAGACATTTTGAAGGACGAATTTTCAATAGGCAACTAGATAATGTCCGTACTATGCGATACAAGGGAAGGTGTCTTGGCCACTGTACCTATATTCTAGAAGATGATGACTTACTTGGAGATTTGAACAGAGTTCAGGGCCCTGTCCCTGTCTCTTCCTGCCGCTGAGGGCCGTAGAGGGCCTGCCCTTTGCCCGGGCTTCGCCCCGGGCACTCCTGCGCGCTCCCGCGACGCGGGGGTGACGCGCTCTTATGCGCCACCTGGCGCGATGTCAGCGCCGTCTTCCGCTGCAAGGCAGGCAGGGAAACGTAGTCCTGTGTCCCCCTCCGCTCGGCGGCCGCTTCGGGATGACGATTGCGGCAGCGGGAGGGGGACCAAGACCAGCAGGCTCCAGGAATCGCTGTGGGCAGCGTTGGCGAGGTAGGCTCTCGCTATTTTATGGGTCCGGGTTCCTTCAGGGAGAGTCTTTTGGATTTAACCAGCGTCACCCGCTCCACCGGGGTGACGCGCTCTTATGCGCCGCCTGGCGCGATGTCAGCGCCGTCTTCCGCTGCAAGACAGGCAGGGAAACGTAGTCCTGTGCCCCCCTCCGCTCGGCGGCCGCTTCGGGATGACGATTGCGGCAGCGGGAGGGGGACCAAGACCAGCAGGCTCCAGGAATCGCGGTGGGCAGCGTTGGCGAGGTAGGCTCTCGCTATTTTATGGGTCCGGGTTCCTTCAGGGAGAGTCTTTTGGATTTAACCAGCGTATTGCCTAACAATAGTGAATTATATTTATATGTCAAGCTTAATATGCATAGATTCACAGAAGTGATTTAGGGAGGAAGTTAACTGTCACAGCGGGACCCTTGGAAGGTGGGGGCCTACTTTGCCCATGCCTTAAAATACGCCTGTATAGGTGCATTATGTATTTCAAAGATTGTACCCCCCACTCCCCTCTCTTTACCCCCTTCTCCTCTTTTCCTCTCTCTTCTCCCTCTCTGTCTTGTGATCTCTCTCTCTGTCTCTCCTTCCTTCCCCTCTCACTATCTCCCCCTCTCCTCCTTCTTCTATTACCTTATCCTCTTTCGCCTTTGCTGTCTCTTCCCGCCCCTCTTCCATGCTACCTGTCCCACATGCTTGCTGCTCTCTGACTCCTCTTTTCTGTCACTCCTCCATTGCCCTTCTTTTTCTTCTTCTAGTTGGTGCCTTAAAGTGTTACGAATGCGACGGCGACACCTGCAAGGCCAACAAGTGCGACACTAACGAGGACCGCTGCCTGACCTTCAGAGAGACCATAGGTGAGTGGCCACAGCTGAGGACGCTTCGCTTTCTCCTGGTGTTGGTCTTGATTCAGTTGAGTGGACCAATGAAGATGCTTATGAATTGAGGACATATGTTGTGGTGATTACTGAGTATGAGTGATTTCAGGTTTGACAGTGCCTTTAAAGTTTTTTAAAAAGGCTGTGGGACAGTTTTAGGCATTGGGTACCTGGTTTTGATGGAAACAATTTTCCTTGAGGTATGTCAGTTTCATGTATTTTTTTTGACAAGCTCAGTTGGGAGTGGGGTGTGAGGGGGTTTTGTATCTCAACTGCTGCTTGTTTTGCTTGGGTTGTGCCCTGCTTGGTGTAGATCAGCGATTCGTGATCTCTGGTCCGCTGACTCCTGGGGTCCGGGTCCGAAACACGTGCTCAGGGGGTCCTTGGCTGTTTAGAACATTAAATAATAGTAGTACGTACATTAGAAAAGCAAACTTGAAACTCAACACTTTAAAACTCTCTCGAAGGAGTTAAAAGACAGGTATCGGCTGACAAAAAGAGAGTATGCATTAGGGAAAAAAAGAAAAGTGATATGATAGAGTCTAGCATATTTCTTCACCTTTAAGAAATACATTTTTTGAAGGGCTCCAACCTTTCCATTAAAATACAGATGTAGATATTTGCATATTTTTTGTGAATTAATTAAACAGAATTTGTGTATTTGTTTGGTGTATACTTGTTTCTACATGTTTTGTGTATTGTTTCAAGTTTCAAATCGTGTAAATTGCACCGGTGGGTGTCTCCGGCTTCCACTAGTGATGCAGTAGTGTTCCTTAGAAATCAGAAGGTTAAGAACCGCTGGTTTACATCATCTGTGACACGGACACTGTTGGGTACCTGATTGTTTTTTTGAGGACGAATGGGAGCTTAGCTCTGATTAGTAAGGTTTAGAATTTCTTGTTGTATTCTTTTACTAGTGAGTTAATACCAGTGATGACTTGAATGTTCTGAGTATTTGGGTTGATTTTTAACAGGATTTTCCAGATTTAGGAAGGGTATTGCTGGGTGATATAGAGGGAACTAAAGTGCATTGAAATTGCTTTTGATTTGTCAATAAGAAGTATTTTGTAGGTGACTACCCGTTTTTAGGCCGAGCCTGGGCAGCACATGCGCTGCTCTGCGAGACATGCTGTATTCAATCCAGGAGCTTTCAACAAGCCCAGCACTTATGGTTGGTTGGTTGGCCTGCCTTTCGAAATTGCTTTACTCTGGTTGGCCAATAGTGTCCATCTGTCCCACCTTTGGCTGCTTGATTCCCTCCCACAGGACATCACCGATTATTTATTTTGGTTGGTCATCTCTGGCCGTCTGTTTTATTTTAGGAGTACAACTTCCGTAGCCATCTCTGGCCATCTGTTTTATTTTAGCAGTGAAGCCTTCGTGGGCCGTGCTTCAGGTTTCATTTGCATGTCATTTTATGTTTGCGGAGCCCACATGGTTTCTATTTTAGCAGCACGGCAATGCTTCTGGTTTCTACAATTTTTTTATGTAGCTCTCGTCATCATTGTATTTTTATAAAATGCTAAACTAACACAAACCGGTTTATTACTGAAAACTACCATGTAAACAACTCATGAACCGGAATAATCAATCTTGTTTCTCTTTGACCTCATTAATAATTGTATACATTTAAAACACCATAACTTCATCTGGCAACAGGTGCAATTGGCTACTTAAATACATGCCCCTTTAAATATTGAAAGAAACTTTTCAAGAACTGCGGTCACACGTGAAAGAGATAAAAGAAACTGCAGCTTTTTGACGAGGTGCCAGTATTTCACTTCATTTATCCAAAGACGCATTATTGAAAACAAAAATAGCCTGAAATAGTGTGGTAGAACAGAACTAGCTAGGCTTGTGGTCAGTGGCGGCTGGCATCTATGGGAGTGGTAAGGCAGGCAAATGGGTGGTGTTTAAAAATAAAAAACCCTTACTTGCAACATGTCCGACCCGTCTTTGCTGCATGTTTTCTTCCTGGAGCGCTAGCCGTAAGTGCCTTAACCAATACTAGCATTACTCTCATTCTGTGAGAGAAGCACCCTCTGCTCCCAATGACATTGGAACCCTGCACTTACTCTAACCCAGCAGTCTTAGGAGCTGCTGTCACTCAGGAACTTCCCGCCCCGATCCTTACGGACGGAGATATATAAAAAAAAAAAAATGGTAATTAACCCACTTTATAACCATTTTATTTTTCAATTCTGGGCATGGAGGGGCATTTTAACCAGTGGAGCGATGCTCCTACGCTCCAACGGAGGAGCCGCCCCTGATTGTGGTGCAAAAGCACAGTGCTGTACATATTAAATCCATGGGCTGGGGTCATACGGTCTTTGAAAGACTATTGATAGAAAACTTGCCAACATTGTGCTCCTATTTTCTGTCTTCAAAACTAATGAATGGTACGGAGTAATTAACATTTAATAAGTGTTTTCAGATCTGGTTAAGAAAAAAAACGCTCAATTATGAAACAATTTTCTCCAATTACATTTCACTAGTGTTCAGCTATTCCGCACAATTGTAATTCAGCCAGTGACAACACATGTGAATTTGCAGTAAGAAAGTGAGCTCCCACCAAAGAGTCATCCTAGCACTTAATGTAGAAAAAAATATGATCATCACTTTAATGTAGTAATATCAGTTGTCACCGTCATGTTTCTCACTACTACATAAAACATTTACTTGATGCCATCTAGTGTTATATCTAGGTAAAACACCAGGAAGTGAACCCAGGGGTTTCAGGTCCAGTCATATTGACAGCTTTCTGTGGTGGTATCGCAGCACATATTTTCCATAGCTTTCACAGAAGTTTAACTGGCTTAGTTCTTTCTGGAGACATTCTCCTCTTTAAATTATTTTTTTTATAAATGAATATGGGTTAAAATATACTGGTAATTACCTTTGCAGCATAGATTCTACCTTAAGGTGTACACTTGAAAAAGTTACCACTAATCGGATTGGCACTTTCAAGTTTCGGCACTAATTTTGGATCAGCACTCCTTTGTTGGAGGAACTGCTTATGATATGGTAGGGAGACAAAATATCTAAATTAAAATATCGATATACAATAATATCGATGTTTTAATTTCGATGGTATAGAATATCGATGTGCAATAATATCGATGGACAGAATATCGATTTTAAGGTATCTATGTTACTAATATCGAAAGTTTGTTTAGTGTTATGTATTTTATTATGTATTTTATTTGTTTGTTAAACATGTTTTTATTGTATGTTTAGAAATTAGTAATTTTGTTTACATTTTGCTTTTTAGTATCAGAGCGGGTTGGGGTTTATAGGGGACTAGGGTGGGAAGTAATTTAATTATAATTAATTATTTTTATGTTTTTGAAATATTTTTGATTAATAATTAATTGTTAATTAATAATTATTGGTAATTAATTATTATTAATTAGTTAATTAAATAATTAGAGTTAATATAGTAATATTTTTTTATTTTTTGTTATTGTTAATTAATAATTCATTGGTAATTAATTATTATTAAGTGATTAAATGAAATCTTAAATTTTTTATGTGATTTATTTATGTGTAGTGGGTTGTGTGTTTATAGGGGAATAGGGTGTGAAATAATTAAATTAAATTAATTAAAGAGATTGTATTTATGTATTGGTATTTATTATTAATTAATCGTTAATTAATTAATTGGTACTTAGTTTTTTAAACATATTTTATATTATTAATTATACATAATGTATTAATACATTTTGTTTATTCTTGTAAATATATTGTTAATTAATTATTAATTGGTAATTCATTATTAATTGGTAATTAATATGTGTCAATTAGTTAATTTATAATTACATCAATTTAATAATATTAATTGTTATTAATTGATTAATTGATATTTATATTAATTGTGTTTTTTGTATGTGTAGTGTGTTGTGTGTTAAAGGGGGAGTAGCGTGGGAAGTAATTTTTTGTTATTTAAGTAAATATTAATTATAAATATTTGGTATTTAGTAATATATTTTTGTAAATAAAATATTATATATTTTTTTTGTTAAAAAAAGATTAATTGATAAGTATGTTAATATAACGCTTACGCTATCCTGCGCTTTTGCTACTATTGCACCCTCTGGAGTGGGAATAGTAATTTTTACTCTTACGCTATCCAATGCTTTCCCTACAGTTGCACCCTCTGGAGTGGGAATAGTCATTTTTACCCCTACGCTATCCAATGCTTTCCCTACTGTTGCACGCTCTGGAGTGGGAATAGTAATTTTTACCCCTACGCTATCCAACGCTTTCCCTACTGTTGCACCCTTTGGAGTGGGAATAGTAATTTTTACCCCTACGCTATCCAAAGCTTTCCCTACTGTTGCACCCTCTGGAGTGGGAATAGTAATTTCTACCCCCTGCGCTATCCAATGCTTTCCCTACTGTTGCACCCTTTGGAGTGGGAATAGTCATTTTTACCCCTATGCTATCCAACGCTTTCCCTACTGTTGCACCCTTTGGAGTGGGAATAGTATTTTTTCCCCTACGCTATCCAACGATTTCCCTATTGTTGCACCCTCTGGAGTGGGAATAGTAATTTTGACCCCTACGCTATCCAACACTTTCCCTACTGTTGCACCCTTTGGAGTGGGAATAGTAATTTTTTCCCCTACGCTATCCAACTCTTTCCCTACTGTTGCACCCTATGGAGTGGGAATAGTAATTTTTACCCCTACGCTATCCAGCGCTTTCCTACTGTTGCACCCTCTGGAGCGGGAATAGTAATTTTTAACCCTACCCTAGCCAATGCTTTCCCTACTGTTGCACCCTTTGGAGTGGGAATAGTAATTTTTTCCCCTACGCTATCCAACGCTTTCACTACTGATGCAATATGTAGAGTGAGTATTTATATTAACTTATATGTAGTTTTTAATTTATTTTAAATGTATATGTATTTATTTTTTAAATATGTTTTAATGTTTATATCTATAATTTGTTAAATTATATGTATTTTTAAATTATTTTTACATTATTATTAATACATTTTAAAAAACAATATTTTTTACTTCGATATTTTTGTACTTACCTTTATGTAGATAGAACTTCGATATTTTTGATGTCGATATTTTTGCTTCGATATTTTTGTATGTCTATATTCTATCTGTCGATATTATGTCATGGATCCTTATGATATATATGTACACTGCAGAATTTACTTTCCGAAAGATGGAGCAGTGAAGCACCCTGCTTATGACTACCTCGAATTCTCCGAATATGCAGAGTGTTTTGTTTGGATCCTTTAACTTGTAAAGGGCTCAGTGGGTCTCGCGCTTGAGGAATTTTGATTTTATACAAAATGTAAAGGTGATTAATTTGTAAATAAATAAGTAAATGTGTTGCATGGCTAAATACTTATAGCTTATAGCTATACTTATAGCTTCTCCTCTGGTCTCCTCGGTAATTCCTCATTCTAAGTCCTCTAGGCAGGGCTGCTAGCTGCTACACTGGTCTAGTTGGTAATTCCTCATTCTGAGTCCTCTAGACAGCGCTGCTTTTCTGGCCCTAGTGGCAATTCCTCATTCTAAGTCCTCTAGGCAGTGCTGCAGCTGTGTCTCTGTTCATACATCCACTACACTCCAAACCAAAACACATAGGTAAAAGACATTGTAATTTACAACGCCAATAGCTCTAACTCTAAAAAAGGTGAGGCCTAGTGCATTGTAAATGTTTGTTATGAAAGGGGTAGCAAAAAAATGAATCAGGAACATGGTCGGCTCTGCATCCATGACAAAAATATGGCATTTTCACCGAAAGATTGAAAGATAATTTGCATAATAACCTCAGTTCAGTTACAGTGTTTGATCCCTGGATGTTTTGTCCATGTGTGGCTTGTACAATTATAGTTGTACCTTGACCTGTCTCAGAGCTTCATCGCATTTGACCCTCACAGCTAATGTAGTATTTAAGCTTGAGATGCCCCACCTTTTGTGTGAGTCACTTACAGATCTATAATTCTGGCCTCAGGTTCTGGGTGAATTTGTGCATGTGGCAAACATGTCTGAGAAGGGTCACCAGAGGCTGAGGTTCATTTTAATTATAACATCTCTAAATCAGTAGCAACAGCTACTGGGCGGGGTAGTGGTGTGTGGGGAGAGGAGGGAGGTGGAGGGAGGGAATGAAAAAAAAAATTAAAAAACGTACCTGGAATGGCTGGCCGCCGCCACTCCTCTGTCCTCTTCCTGTCTCCAGTCCTGGCCGGCAACAGGAAGCACCCAGGTGCACAGGCTCCCTAGAGCCAATCACAACCCTGCAATGCAGCATTGTGATTGGTCAGGGCACTGTAGTTTGGCGCTCAGACGGGAACAGGGATCCTGTGCATGTTCTTCACCAGGCTGTGTAATGCAGCCAGGTGGGGAACATGCAAAGTTTGCATGACGGTTTGGCCGGCCCAAGAGGGCCGGCCAAACAGACATGAGCACTTAGAGAGTGCAAACCACTGCTCCCCCTGCTCCGGCCAGCCCCGCCCTTGGAGCTTTGAGCAGTGGGGGCAATAGTGGAGGAGCCGCTACTGCTCTGTATTATTAATGTAACCGCATATTACCTCTATGTCCGTCGTGCTGTGCTCCAATATGTTGTTTCATTTCACTGCCTCTCTGTAGATTTTTATTATGTTCAATTTATTGTTTTGCTTGCAGAAATAAAAACTTTACTCGATAAAGTGTTGACATCATGTCGCTTGCAGACACCTTTACGGTGATATCCCACCCTCTGCACTGTTAAGAAGGGGATAAGAAGGTTAAGAATGGGAATATATCAATATGTCAGGGCAATGAGAGGATCAATCACAGGTGGCCTCGCTTATTAAGAAAAAATGCAAGAATAAGATTAGCTTTTTTCTGTAATATAAAGTTAAAAGGTAAGATTTTAGAAAAAAAAGAACAAATGTAGTAAATTATTGAGTATTTTTTTTACTTAAACATACTTTTGTATTTTCATAATATCATTTTTGTGGCCCCAAGATACAAAACGTGCCCATGTGAGTGTTTCAATTGCACAATTGATAGTTGGCAATAAAGTTCCAAGAAATAAATGATAGGGAACAAATAGAGGATTCATGATTTAAAAAAGCAGAAAAAATTAACATTAAGGATTTTGGTGTGTAATCTGATATCCTTGCAAAGGCATTGACAGGCAACACATGTTTATATTTCTTTAAATGTTAAAATACATCGAGGTACTTTTTAATTAAATAGTAAAACAAAAATGTCGGTAAAAAAGGAGCAGATTCCCACAGAATACTAATGCTATTGATGTTTACCTTAGTTTGTAAAAATATTGATACAACACAACGGAGACGTTAATTTCCCTGTGCATGAGTTCTGTTGTGCTATTTAGACTGCTAATTGCTAAGAAAATCTGACGAAAAAAGAAATAAATATTTTCATTAAAGGAGCAATACATCAATACCTTTTGCTAAAACGGTTTGGGATTTCCATTGAGAAGTGATGAAATTTGTTGTAAAAGCAAAATAGGGTCCACAAGCTGTGTTTTTGGCTGTTAAAAATTAGAGACAAAATTTGGACCATTCAATAAAAAGTACAAACAAATATCTTCTTTTGGGTTAATCAATGCAAAATAAGTAACCTAATGAAAAAATAGATATTTCTGATGAGTGCGCTCAGTAGGAAAACATTAATTTCATTTGGTGGAAGTAAATGTGGTGGAGCAAAAAAAAAAATTAATAATTCGAGATGAATTGCAAAGAGGATGGATTGTTGCCAGACGATAGTCAAAATGGTGTTGAAACCCGTTAATGAGCTAAATTGTCCCACAGATATTCTATTTTTGACTTCTGTGGCCACGTGGTGGTTCTGTACTACACCAATGCACTGGGTGGGTTTCCGAACTCTTTAAGAATGGGTGCCTGTGTGTGATGGGGGTAGTTGGTTCATAGATTAGTTGTGTCTGAAGGTGTCCCATGGTTGGAGGCGGTGAGTGTATGGATTTGTACTAAAGCAGTATCTTTAATAACAGGAGTTGGGCTGAGGCCTGTATAGGTCCCAGGTGTTGATACACAGTTGTGAATACAACATGTTGGAAGGGATCCATGCGGGTAGTGATGGTGGAGAAATGGAGATGACCACAAGCATTCAATACAATACAGTTGAGTATTGAAGAATCATGGGTTTGGGTGGCACAAGTGTAACTGAGCAAAGGGGGTACGTTTTAGGACTGTTCTTTGGCTCACAACCGTGCAAAACCATACCAGTGCAGTGGATTCACTAGTAGAACTCAGGACTGCTGCATCCAAAGATGATTTGAGAAGATTGCAAAGTTGAATAGGTTTATAATACCACACACCTAGATACATCCTACTTCCCTATAATCTAGCTTCAAAACCCTCCCTTCTTCCACCCTCCAACCTAAACATGTCACTTTACATCAAGGACGTCATTTAGAAGTAGCACCTGCCCAACCTATAATCTCTTTTGTTGCCCCAATGCTACTTTCAGAAGAGCCATTTCCTGTATCTCTAACACCAATAGGAACAGAGAACTCACGTATAGTCCTTTTTTGCTTTCTCCCTCTGCCCTGAGAAAGCAAGTAGAAACTGTTGGTATAATGTATCTAAACTAGGGTTTGTAAAGGTAACTTCCATGTCTGCTTTTTACCTGCACATATAAGATTTTTTAATGCGAATTTGATTCACAGTTGTACATATACAAAATAAAGTGCCTACTGTGCTCAATTTAAATTTTTGTTGACATACTCATGCAGACATTGTGAATTCTCAGATCGCAATAATATCAAAAGTGCCATTAAAAAGTACATAAGAGCACATCTAAAGAAAAAAAAGCCACATATTGCACGATTTCCCTTTAGCATGTCGTCTTTATAAATTTGCAGACTAACTTCCTATTGAACTTCCAGCGTTTCTCAAAATGTATAAATGACCCTGATATTGGTGCTTAGAGTCTCTCCCATCTTTAACTTTGTGAAGTTTAGCCCGCCAGGCATGGAAAGTGGTTACAGAATTACTTTGCCAATTCTGGAGAATAAGTGATCTTGCCACCAGACCTGATATAAATAAACATTCCTCTTGCCTTTTATCTATCGTTACGCTGGGTGAGCACCCCAGAACTGCAGTATACTTGTCAATAGTTAATGCTTGATCTGTACTCGTTCTGCGCTATTTCTCGATTTCTTCCAATAGTTGCTTGATCTTTGGGCATTCCCAAACGATATGAGTCCAGGTACCTCCTCCCTATTTGGAGAAGCGGAAACACCTGTCTTCAATCTGGGGGTATATATTACAGAGTAACGATGGGATCCTATATATTAACCATTTTGTGTAGAATTGCATTCGCCTAAAATTAGCACCTGGAGGCCTTCTTTCTTCTGCCATTTGTCTCAGGCTTCTTCATAGACAATAGAGGACTTATTTTCATTAAAAAATTTCATCCAGCTGCTTATTGACTGCTTGTTTGTTGTTTCTAGTAGTGCTTCGCTTAGTTTTGATCTTACTCTTAGCGCTGTTGAGTCAATATTTTCTAAAAAGTGCTTGATTTGGATAAACGACCACTTAAGCATATCTCTAGAATGAAACAGCCCATTCTGTATCTCTGCTCACTTTTTCCAGGAATCTGAGTTGAAAAAGTCTCCCACATGCTTGTACCCATTCTCCTACTACTTCTTTAGAATGTCAGTCTGCAACAGCCTGTTCTCCCCTGTATATAATTCGGCCAAACGTTTAGAGCCACTTATCCACTGGATTCCATAGAACTTTGACAGTTCTATTTTTTGTTTTAGAAACCACTGGAGAACATTATATCGTACTTTCTTAGCGTTCTCTGCCGTGAGGAAGCAAGTAGAAACTGCTGGTATAATTTATCTAAACTAGGGTTTGTAAAGGTAACTTCCATGCCTGCTTTTTACCTGCCCATATAAGATGATGATATTATTTACGTGTTTTTTATTTACTTTGCCATTTTCTTTATTTCCTGTGACTTTTTTTTAGAGTGAAAGGCTATGTGAGGAAGATTGGGCTTGGGGTATGTAGATGAGATGGCCATCTGTGTGTTAAGACAATGAGGAAGCAAACAGAAAGGCCTTTGATTTGAATTTAAATTTGTAAGGCGCACAGCTACCCAAGGGGTTTCCCGGTGCTGGCCTGGTAGGAGATCTGAGAAGATTAGCCAGAAAAACTAAGCATTGAAGAGCCAAGTCTTCAAACTTTTGCGGAATAGGCCGTAAGCGGTTTCCTCATGAAGTGAGAGAGGTAGCGAGTTCCTAAATAGGAAAAGGACTGGCCACGCATGCAGGAGAGTTTAAATTTATGGACAGAGAACCTCATCTGATTGGTGGATCGAGGGAGATGCAAGGGTTGGTAAAGATGAACTAACTTTTGTAAGTATTTCGGGACTACTCCAGTTTTGATTTTAAACATATAACAAAGGTCCTTAAATTTTATACGGTTCACCACCTTCAGCCAATGAAGGTTTCAGAGAAAGCTGGTGACTGATGAAGAATTAGGTACCTGACATAAAAGTCTAGCCGCCGCGTTCTGCACCACTTGGAGTCTTTAGACTATAGCTTTACTGGAGCCCAGGTAGAGAACTTTGTCGTAGTCTAGCCTAGAAGTGACTAGGGCATGGACTACTATTTTTGAGTAGAGAGGGGGGTCATCCATGGTGAAACCCAGATTACTAACGTGGTGTACCGGTAAAGGCAATGTACCCAATTCAGGGGACAGTGCTGAGGATCGTGTTCCTTTCCTAAAATCATAACTTCAGTCTTTCCACCGTTCAGTTTCAGAAGATTGTTTTGCATCCAAGATGCAACTTTTTTCAGACCTGACTGTAGGGCAGAAGGGTCTAACCCCTTTGATGAGGAAAGCGAAAAAATTATCTGAGTGTCGTCAGCATAGGAAAAGAGGGAGAGACCAGCTTCTTCCACAATATCCGCCAACAGACGTACATGCACATTAAAAAGCAGAGGGCTCAGCACCGACCCCTGGGGAACCCCATAGGGAGACGAATTAGAGTTGGAATTAGCTGACGCAGAAAAAACCTGAAAGGTTCCGTCAACTAAAAAAGAAGCAATCCACTGCAAGGCTCATCCCACTAGGCCCATCGCCTGCAAGGCTCTTCACAAGATAGAGTGAGATACCGTGTCAAAAGCAGCGCTGAGGTCCAATAATATAAGGGCCACGGTTTCACCATCATGTAACCTTTGTCTTATCATTTCAGTCACTCCAAGAAGAGTAGATTCCATAAAGAAACCCACTCTAAAACCTGATTGAGAGGGGTAAAGGGGGTTCAGGGATTCCACAAATGTAGTCAATTGGCCGTTTATATGCTTTTCCAGAATTTTGGAAAAGGCAGAGGCAGCAAAATGGGACTATAGTTAGATGGCTTTGTAGGGTCGGCATTAGCCTTCTTAAGAAGAGGGAGGATCATGGCATGTTTCCATTCCTGAGGAACAAGCCCTCCAACAGGGAAGTGTTAAGAAGGTCCATGAATGTGGCGAGTATGGACGCGTCCAACTGTTTGATCACATGAAAGGGAAGTAAATCCAGAGGAGACCCCGATTTCATTTTTGCCAAGTGTTGGCCAAAAGAACTAGGCTCTAGAAGGGTCCAAGTTTCCAGTTTATTTGGAGAGGGACTTTTAACAGGTGATAGAGGTATATGGTGAGTGAAAAGGGACTGAGAATTTATTTTTGTGGTTTTCATATAGGGTGAACATAGCCAAATGGCATAAGATTGCTCTACAGAGACCAAGAATTCGATAAACAATGACTGTCTATATAAAGATGCAGTAAAACAACAGAGCAAGCCAATATAATGAAAAAGTAGGCAATTAGTAAGCAGCCAAGATCTTATCCAAAAAAGAGTGTTGCAAATACTTGGAGCCCTTCCAGAGAAAGCATTTTTCAAATAATGTTCATATTTGAACGTAGGAGGAAACAGAAGAAGGGATTCTGCGGTTCTCAATCTCCATTGATCACTGGAGATTTTCAGTTTTTAAGTCAGGTAAGAGAGAGAGGAATCTGTAGTCGTATTGTCCCATGCGTAGAGGTGACATAGTAGACATAGCCAAGTAATGTCTTTGAAGGATAGTTATTACATCCATAGGATCTGTGGTAACAGCCCCACCAGGAGCGGCCTGCTTGCGGATCAGCCCATCTTCCAACTGTCAACACTCACACCAGGCACCCAAGCATTCCACACATGTCCATCACACCAACATTCCACTCAGAACACTCACACTGGCAGAGCAGCTAGGAACCAGGTAAAAGGGAACATTATAAACATAACATGAAGCTACTACAGAATCTTTAAAGGTTTTGTGAGTAATGAAGGCAATTTTAAATTGAACTCTGTCTTCAATGAGGAGCCACCAAAGAGTTAGCAGGGTATGAGTGATAAATCGAGCTATTGCATACAGCAGTATTTTGACAGGAGCCTAATGAGCATTTCCAAGTCCACATGGGGCTGGGGTTCAGGAGTTCAGACTGGAGAGAGCTAGTAGACAGACAGCAGACTTAAAGTCCTTTTCTGGAATGAACTGTCTGATATCCAAGAGAACCCTCACGTTGTGGTGACTGCTCTTTGACTTTGCGGATATTAGTCTTTGGCAGTTAAACCAGTTATTGAGGTTAATGAGAACAAAACCCAGGGATTTTGCATAATCCGCAATTGCTGGCTTGCAATATGTTGGTGTGAGAGGGCAGTTTCCAGCGACTCTTGTACGGGAATGTTGGCTTTTTCAAAGAGATCTAACTAGATTTCTGTTTTAGTTGGGTTGAGGTTCAAATGATGGTTTCATATTTATTTTTGAATTCTTGCCAAGGTGTTGGGAAGGGAAGGATGTATTTTATAGATTAGGGGCCAGTTGTACGACCCACGTGTGCCTGCGCAAACGGGTTTGCGACCCGTTTACACATGCAAAAAAAACAGTGGGCCATGTACAAACCCTATTTATCGTATCGCAATGTATTTGCGACTCGCTTAATAGGATTTGTGACTATGAGGAAGGGGCATTCCAATGGCATCCCTTCCTAATAGCGACTTGCTACTGTATGTAAGAATGTTTTGTGACCTCAATTGCGGTCGTAAAACAGTCCCAATTTAACGCTCTTTTCAAGTGGGTGGTAAATTACTCACAAAAGAGAAGGGATCCCCAGGGGACCCCTCCCCCTTTGTGAAAGCAGGGAAAATATTTTTTAGGGGCAGGCAGTGGTCCGAGGGACCACTACCAGCCCTTAAAAAATTAAACAAAAAGGTTTCATTTTTCTTTTTTTAAATGCATCCCATTGTCCTTTAAGGAAAATGGGCTGCCTTTAAAAAAACTGCTTTTTTAAAAGCAGTCCCAGACATGGAGGTCTGTTGAGCCCAGCAGCCCACCATACCTGGGAGGGCCAGTCATTCCCTATGGGGTCGCAAATTTGCGAGTGCCTCATGAATATCCATGAGGCATGCAATTTGCAACCCCATTGGGAATCACAATTGGCATAGGCATTAGCGACTCACAAATTGCGACTCGTAATTTTTCGCAATTTGCTAGTTACTAATGCCAGTGGTCGTACATCTGGCCCACAATGTTTAGATAGATTTGGGTGTCATCTATATACAGGCAGCAAAGAATACCGGAGTAACTAAGATTCTCTCCAAATGGTTCTAGGTATAGCTTGGACAGAGTGGGTGATACAATCAGGCACTGTGGAACCATTTCCTGTAGGATGACTTTACTGGGTAAGGAGCTCTCAATTTTCACTCCTTGTGAGTGTTTAGTAAAATAGGAAGTGAGCCAGTTTAGGACCGCTCCTTCAATTCCTTCTAGTTGTTAGTCAGAGCAACATGGCTAACTGTGTGAAATGGAGCTGAAAGATCCAGGACCACAAGCAGACAGGAGTTTCCAGAAGTGAGGATGCAGACTTTGTCATCAACAGTTTCTGTGCTGTTGCCCTGTTTTTATACTGATTGGAAAGTATTGAGTTGGTTGTTCGCCTGGACATGTAGAGAAAGCTGGGTAGCTACATAGCTGCCTGGCACCTTTTCTCAGAAGGGACATTTAGAGACCGGTCAAGAATGATTCGATTTGTAGGCATCAAATGAAAAGTTTTTTTCGGGAGTGGCGATACTTGACCAATTTTGGAACTGTTGGGAAAAAACTTTGTTCGAGGGAGGAGTTCACCAAGAAGCATTGTATCAAATTCTTTGCTGATGAACATTGGTGATGCATCAGAAACAGGGCTTAATGGTTTGACCTTGGTTATGGTATTCAGCCACTCTGCATCTGTGACTGTGACAAAAGGAGACCAGGACAACTGAGCCTTGCAGGTCAGCTTCACATTTCCTCAGTTGTCTGCTCTTGAGGGAACTGGTTGGTCATTGAACTTCACCTTCTCATCAAAGATATTCACAATGTTTCACATTTGGCTTCAAATTTCTTGGATTGGGTCTTGAATATTTGTGTGTTAGACTGCTTAATCACACTGAAATGGAGTTTAGGCCCGATCTTGGAGGTGTCCATAAAAGATCTGATGTATGTGGACTTGGCACTGAATATGAGTGATTTGTAGATTCTTCTGGTGGTTCTCAGCCTTCCTAGATTTCCAGACGAAGGGGAATTGTTCACCATTAGCCTTGTGGGCTATTAGCTGAGTGCACATGACTATATACCCTGAGAGCTCTATCTAGGAGAGACAGGAGTCCACGTGTCCGCCTCTCAACCAAGCACTGTACATTATTGAAATTATAAATTTCTATCAGGAACAGGACTTGACTTTTCTGTAAAAAAGGGTTTTCAATGGTTTTTCTTACCCCTTACACGAGTCAGGAGCAATGTGAGGCAGAGGTAAAAAACCTGCTCGTAGAGCCAGAGACAACACGCTAAAACCCTGCCCACACTGATGATTATTAACATGGCTAGATCTCTGGTGCAAATTGCATAATATTATATTATATTGGACTGTATTATATTGTACTGTACCCTTTGTATAGCGCTTACTACCCCTATTGCTGGGCCCTGAAGCCCTCACCATACATATAGAAAACTACACCATGTAGGTTGTGTGGTTGGAAAGGTGTTGTTTTTGCTTTGAGCCTGTATGAGATGTGTTTTCATGGCATATCTTATGAGCACTGAGATGCAGGTATTGTGTCATAGGGTGCTGCGCCTAGCAGTGTTATTGGTTGAAGCACGAGATACAATTTTTGATCGGAAGCCAAGTGTGGCATAATGTTAGATGAGTGTTCCCTTGTCATTTTACAGCAATTTTGCTACAGATAATCAAAAAGCAATGAGGATTTTAAGGAAGATAAGAAGTTAAGGAAATAGAGACTTGAATATGCCGTGTGGGACCACAAGCTCAGGAAGGTTGATTGTCTGTAATGAAAGCAATTCTTTGAGGATCCAGGATGCAGGCAGAGAGAGTGGCTATCATCAATGCCCTTGAACACGTGTTGCACACATTAGCTTCCCCTTGTAGAAATGTCACACTAATGATAAGCCTGAATGAGGGGGTAGTGTGCACTCCAAAGCAGGTCAAGAAGATCTTTTCTGTAGTTCAGAGGTTTCTAGTTTAAAGAAAGATAAGATTATATATTGTCAGCACAGGGAGGACAAACTCGGCTCAGATAACCACCAGCATAACTGTCTTTTCTCTATGAAGGGTTACTAGATAAGCTAGATTAAAGCCCATAAACATAACATGAGATAAATGTTTTACGTTAAACAAGAGTTTCACTAGGATGTTTGTTTTGTCACAGGAATTGGTTTCAGATTGTGCCCAATTTGTGAAGGCGCTCGCACCTATTAAATAGTTTACTTCTGGTGTTATCATAATTTTTATGGTTTCTATTCCCAACAGAATAAATATTTCAATGACCAACCCTCTAGAAGTTCAGAGAACGTATTGATTGTTACTGCTTCATTGTGTCTAATGGAGTCTAAGAAGTTATCAGTAAATTTACAACCTAGATATTTTAGGTATTTACGTTGCCTTGTTAGGCTGGATTTTCCTAAAAGACCATAGATCCTACGTTATTTAGAGGATTTACTCCACACTTATCTGTCTTGAAAGTGTAGCGAGCTATAGAAGAACAGAGGTAGAAGTGGGAAAAAAAGGTAGGGGAACTGTGGGTGGAGAATCAGGGGGCGGGAATGACCGAAGATTGAATCAGTGGGCGGAGTCAAGGTTTGGCTAGAAATAGCAAAACATACCAATTTTTAGTACGTTTAGCATTTCACTGACCAGTTACAGCTTATAACGTTATTTAATTAAAACAATGGATAAACATGTTTATTTGAGGTTTAATTCAGGAAAAAGCAAACACTCATAGGGAATACAGGTTTATGCTCCTGCCCTGTTCACTGCTCTTGCCCTGTTCACTGCTCCTACCCTGTTCACTGCTCCTGCCCTGTTCACCGCTCCTGTCCGTTCCCCGCTCCTGTCCGTTCCCCGCTCCTGCTCTTGCCTAATCACTGCTTCTGCCCCATCACCTCTCCTGCCCCATCACCTCTTCTGCCCCATCACCTCTCCTGCCCCATCACCACTCCTGCCCGTCACTTTTCCTTCCCTGGTGCCTCTCCTTTCCTGGCGCCTCTCCTTCCCTGGCGCCTCTCCTTACCTATTGAGAAAAACAAAGGTCCAAAGCTTGAGAGGATAGTATAGTTATATTATATAGACCACAATAGGCTGCTATATGTTTTCCTTACCCAGCCGGGAAGAAATTTTAATGTCAATTGATTAAAGTGTTTTAAAGAATTTAAATACATTTTTGCAACAAACAATTTTTGCTGTAAGGCACAGTCCTGCGCCGTACTTGAAAGTTGAAAAATGGAGAGAGAAAGGGAAAAAAATGAAAAGAAAGGTGCTTCAGGCAACAGAGAAGAGAGCAAACTGGGCACTGTGAGGGTCAAAAAATATATATTAATTGCCTGGTGAAACAATGCGCCTTGGTGAGGGCTCGTGGTAACTTCTAGGCATCCGTGAACACGTTGTGTTCTTTTGGTGCTGCGCAGCTCTCCCGGTTTGGAGTCTGCTTGGGGCACAGGGATAAGGTACGGGCGGAGGGGCGCCCGTTTGACTTGTTCCTCCGGTCGATGCACGGAAAGGGAACTTCAGTTTGTATGACGGTTGAAATTGTTGTATTCGATCCGCGGATGGTGGGGGTACAGCTGAGGGCCACGCTCGATGTGCCTCAATTAATGGGGAATTTACGGATCGGCGGTCAATGCCGTTATTTCGATCCGCGAGTTGGGAGCAAGGTCCCGATGCGTGCAGGTCTGGCTGTCGGTTCCACACGGAATTGTTTCACCAGGCAATTAATATGTTAAAGTCCTGATGATGATCCCTTTGTAATTAGAGCGCGGGATCGAAACGTCAACCTTTCATGGTAGACATACTGTGTACCATTGTGTATTACTGTTTGTATGTTCTGCTCTGGGAATCACTTCTCTGTTGCCTGAAGCACCTTTCTTTTAATTTTTTCCCTTTCTCTCTCCATTTTTCAACTTTCAAGTACGGCGCAGGACTGTGCCTTACAGCAAAAATTGTTTGTTGCAAAAATGTATTTAAATTCTTAAAAACACTTGAATCAATTGACATTAAAATTTCTTCCCGGCTGGGTAAGGAAAACATATAGCAGCCTATTGTGGTCTATATAATATTACTATACTATCCTCTCAAGCTTTGGACCTTTGTTTTTCTCAATAACTGATACCCATGGTCCGTAGCTACCAATTGGGTCCCCCTTGTTTCCCGAAAAGCCTCTCCTTACCTGGCGCCTCTCCTGCCCTGACGCCTCTCCTGCCCTGTCCCTTTTCATGTCCTGTAACTTCTCCTGCCCCGTTCACTGCTCCTGCCCAGTTCACTGCTCCTGCCCCGTTCACTGCTCCTGCCCCGTTCACTGCTCCTGCCCCGTTCATTGCTCCTGCCCCGTTCACTGCTCCTGCCCCGTTTACTGCTTCTGCCCCGTTCACTGCTTCTGCCCCTTTCACTGCTTCTGCCCCGTTCCCTACTCCTGCCCCGTTCACTACTCCTGCCCCGTTCACTACTCCTGCCCCATTCACTGCTCCTGTCCGTTCACTGCTCCTGCCCGGTTACCGCTCTTGCTCATGCCTAATCACCTCTCCTGCCCTGTCACCTCTCCTGCCCCGTCACCTCTCCATCCACGTCACCTCTCCTGCCCCATCACCTCTCCTGCCCAGTCACCTCTCCTGCCCCGTCACCTCTCCTGCCCCATCACCTCTCCTGCCCCGTCACTTCTCCTGCCCGGTCACTTCTCCTGCCCAGTCACCTCTCCTCTCCTGCGCTGTCACGTCACCTACCCATCAGGTCACCTGCCCGTCATGTCACCTGCCCGTCATGTCACCTGCCTGTCATGTCACCTGCCCGTCACTTCTCCTGTCCCGTCACTTTTCCTGCACCATCACTTCTGCCCCGTTCACCAGCCGCGGCAAAATGCAATGCAGTGTGCGCTACGAAATTCGTTTTATTAATTAAATTGGTTACTTACCTGCAATTATCCATTTGGCGGTTTTTAGCACCCTCCACCCTGCCCCTCCCCCTTCCCGCCTCCCTGCCCCACCGTAACTCCCTCCACGGGCCGCAGCTGCCGTTCACTGCTCCTGCCCCGTTTACTGCTCCTGCCCCGTCACCTCTCCTGCCCCGTTGCCACTTCTTGTGCTCGGTCACCTCTCCTCCCCTGTTGCCTCTCCTTCCACGTCACCTCTCCTGCCCTGTCGCCTCTCCTGCCCCATCACTGCTACTGCCCCATTCACTGCTCCTGCCCCGTCACCTCTCCTGCCCCGTCACCTCTCCTGCCCCGTCACCCCTCCTGCCCCGTCACCTCTCCTGCCCATCACCTCTCCTGCCCATCACATCACCTGCCTGTCATGTCACCTGCCCGTCACTTCTTGTGCTTGGTCACCTCTCCTTCCCTGTTGCCTCTCCTTCCACGTCACCTCTCCTGCCCTGTCGCCTCTCCTGCCCCATCACTGCTACTCCCCGTTCACTGCTCCTGCCCCGTTCACTGCTCCTGTCCTTTCACCGCTCTTGTCCTTTCACCGATCCCGCCCGGTTACCGCTCTAGCTCATGCCCCGTCACCTCTTCTGCCCGTCACCTCTCCTGCCCCATCACCTCTCCTGCCCCGTCATCTCTCCTGCCCCGTCACCTCTCCTGCCCCGTCACTTCTCCTGCCCACTCACCTCTCCTGCCCAGTTACGTCTCCTGCCCAGTCACCTCTCCTTTCCTGTTGCCTCTCCTGCCCTGTCACTGCTCCTGGCCCATTACTTTCCCTGCCTCATCACATTTCCTACCCGTCACTTTTCCTGCCCCGTCACCGCTCCTGCCGGTTCACTGCTCCTGCCGGTTCACTGCTCCTGTCCGGTCAGCACTCCTGCCCAATCACCGCTCCAGCCCCATCACTTCTCCTGTCCCATCACTTCTCCTATCCCATCACTTCTCCTGCCCCGTTCACTGCTCTTATCCATTCACTGCCCCTATCCGTTCACTGCTCCTGCCAGGTACCGCTCCTACCCATGCCTAATCACCGCTCCTGCCCCTTCACTTCTCCTGCCCCTTCACTTCTCCTGCCTCATCACCTCTCTTTTCCTGTCACCTCTCCTGTCCCATCACTGCTCCTGACACGTCAACTCTTCTGCCTATCCATTACTTCTCCTGCCCTTTACTTCTCCTGCCTGTCACTTCTCCTGCCCTGTCACTTCTCCTGCCCTGTCACTTCTCCTGCCCGGTCACCTCTCCTGTCCTAGTACCTTTCCTTTCCTGTTGCCTCTTCTGTCCGGTCACTGCTCCTGCCCAGTTTGTACAACATTGACAAATTACACAAGGTGTCAAGTTCCCCACAGTACTCTGTCTGGGAAAAGCTCCTCTGTAATCACCAACTCCGATCTCACTGGCACTTGATATGCTAAAGGCAGAGAGGACGGGCGCATTGTCATTCTAAAGGGGATAATCAGCCTCAATCGGAATGACAATGGGCCTGCCCTCAGTCTGTGCGAGCTCAGGGAGGGGCTGCTGCAGCCTCTGGAGTTCAAGAGAAGTGCGAGCAGCCCCTGGAATCTGAGTGAAAAAAGTTATTGTTTTTTAGTAGGACTATTCTTGCCGTCTCTGGATGCATTTTTGAAAGTAAGAAGTAGGGGAACGGACTGAAATAATATTTAGAAGTAGGGGCACGCCGTGCCCTTCCGTTCCCGCCCACTTCTACCACTGTAGAAGAATAAGAGTAATTTGTTTCCACTAGTGCTTGTATAGAGGGGGCACATTCTCACATATGATGCTCTTTTCCCCGTGATATCATTGAATTTAATAACTCACATCTTTTTGATTTTTAAAATTGTATGTATTACAGGTTTCAAAACTAGGAGAAATAGGGCTGGAGATAACGGGCAATCTTGCCTGCTACCTTGATCTACACTGAAGGGTTTGAAATATTTCCTCCAACTCTAACCCTTGCTTTTGGCTGAGCATAGAGATCCACCACCATTTTAATAAATGTATTACCAAATTTAACATTTCTGTAGGATTACCTTTAGGAAAAGCCAGGCTATATAATCAAAGTCCTTCTCTGCATCAATGGTAAGAGCCACTGTTGATGAGGAAATTAATTTAGCTTCATCAGTTTTGTTCCAGAGAAGTCCGGTTTTGTTGCTAGAAAGGTGGTTCTTCAAAAAGCCTATCTGGGATGGGGTAATCAGAAAAGGAATTATTTGTTCTAGCCTGTTAGCCAGGTTCTTTGCATAACTTTTGCAGTCAATGTTTGTTAGCGATATTGATCTATAGTTCTTGGTGTGTGATAAGTCCTTACCTTCCTTTGAAAGTACTGGAATTATCACTTCGGCAGGGTTACCGCTACTAACCAATGTACTGGTGAAGCGGTTAAACCCGCTCTGTCCACAGACACGCCGTGGAACTCTGGAACCTCCTCGACACAACATCACCAGACATCGCCTTCCTCACGGAAACCTGAGAGAACATCTCCTCAGCCCCGACATCGCCATCGCCATCCCGGACGGGTACAAGATCATCAGGAGGGACCGCGTCAACCAGACCGGAGGAGGCATCGCCATCGTCCACAAGAACACCATTCGCATCACGACCGACTCCGACGACACCTTCGCCGCCGCCGAGTATCTCCACTTCCAGATACACAGCGACCCAAAGACAACCCTCAGAGGCAACCTCGTCTACAGACCCCTGGGACCACGCAAACAATTCAGCGAAGACATCATGGACTTCATCAGCCCGCACGCCCTCCCATCCGCCGACTACATCCTCCTAGGGGACCTCAACTTCCACCTGGAAAACAACAAGGACCGCAACACCGCGGCCCTGCTGGACAACCTCGCCAACCTCGGACTCAAGAAACTGGTCAACACCCCCACCCACTACGCTGGCCACACGCTTGATCCCGTCTTCTCATCCAGCAAGCACATCACCTTCAGCCACTCCACCGGACTCCACTGGACCGACCACAGCTGCGTCCACTTCAGCTTCAGAAGAACCACGACCCACCACCGCCCGCAACAAGTTCCTCACAGAAGCTGGAGCAAGATCACCACCGACCAGCTCACCACCTCCCTCAGCCAGAACCCACCCGCCAGCACAACGGACCCCAACGAAGCAGCCCACAACCTCACGCAGTGGCTGACCGCCTGCGCCGACGACCTCGCACCACTGAAGAACCCTCCCAGCAGACCCAGAAGCAAGAAGGCCTCCTGGTTCTCCGACGAACTCAAGGACTCCAAGAAGACCTGCCGCACCTTCGAGAAAGCCTGGCTCCTCGACCAGACCACCGACAACATGACCGCCCTCAAACACGTCACTCGCAAGCACCACCACCAAGAAGAAATCTCTGAAGGAACGACTGGACAACAACGCCCACGACAGCAAGGAACTCTTCAGCATCGTCAAAGAGTTCTCCAACCCCAGCACCGGCAACAACGACATCACTCCTTCACAAGTTCTCTGCGACTCTCTCGCCTCGTTCTTCCACCGCAAGATCGCCGACATCCACAACAGCTTCGGCGCACCATCCACGCACCCAACCGTCGAATCAACGCCACCCTCCGCACCTGGACCACGGTGACCACCGAAGACACAGCCCGCACGATGAACACCATCCACTCCGGATCTCCAACCGACCCCTGCCCCCACCACGTCTTCAACAAGGCCAACTCCACCATCGCACCCCAACTCCGGAACATCATCAACACCTCCTTCAACAACGCCACCTTCCCGGAGAGCTGGAAGCATGCCGAGCTCAGCGCCCTACTGAAGAAACCAACAGTGGACCCCATCGACCTCAAGAACTTCCGCCCCATCTCGCTCCTCCCTTTTCCTGCCAAAGTCATCGAGAAGATCGTCAACAGACAGCTTGCCGCCTTCCTCGAGACGAACGGATCCCTAGACCCCACACAGTCCGGTTTCAGAGCCAACCACAGCACCGAGACCGCCCTCATCGCAGCCACCGACGACATCCGAGCCCTGCTCGACAACGGGGAAACAGCGGCACTCATCCTCCTGGACCTCTCTGCAGCGTTCGACACTGTCTGCCACCGCACCCTAGTTCAATGCCTCAGCAACACCGGCATCCAAGAGAAGGCACTGGAGTGGATCATCTCGTTCCTCGCCGAGAGAACACAGAGAGTCCGCCTCCCCCCGTTTCGATCCGAGGCCACCGAAGTTATCTGCGGCGTACCGCAAGGATCATCACTCAGCCCCACCCTCTTCAACGTCTACATGAGACCTCTTGCAGCCATCGCACGCCACCACAACCTCAACATCATCTCCTACGCAGACGACACCCAGCTGATCCTCTCCCTCACCAGAGACCCCGACACCGCCAGAACCAGCCTACACGAAGGGATGAAAGACGTCACCGAGTGGATGAAGAACAGCCGCCTGAAACTGAAATCAGACAAGACGGAAGTCCTCATCCTGGGACCATCGCCTCCGCCTGGGACGACTCCTGGTGGCCCCCCGCCCTGGGCACCACTCCCAAGCCAACAGACCACGCATGCAACCTGGGCTTCATCCTGGACTCCTCCCTCTCGATGACCAGACAAGTCAACGCCGTCTCCTCATCTTGCTTTCACACCCTACCTATGCTCCGCAAGATCTTCCGATGGATCCCGACCGAAACCAGGAAAACGGTCATCCAGGCACTCGTCACGAGCCGACTGGACTACGGAAACACCCTCTACGCCAGAACCACAGCCAAACTACAGAAAATACTCCAACGCATCCAGAACGCCTCCGCCCGACTCATCCTGAACATCCCCCGACACAACCACATCTCCGGCCACCTGAGGAACCTGCACTGGCTCCCCGTCAACAAGAGGATCACGTTCAGGCTCGTCACCCACGCACACAAGTCTCTCCACGACCTGGGCCCCAAGTACCTCAACGACCGCCTGACCTTCTACACGCCCACCCACCAGCTACGATCTACCAGCCTCGCCCTCGCCGCCGTTCCACGCATCTGAAGAGCCATCGCCGGAGGCAGATCCTTCTCCTACCTGGCGTCCAAGACATGGAACTCCCTCCCCATCCACCTTCGGCTGACCCAGGACCATCTCGCCTTCAGGAGACAACTCAAGACCTGGCTGTTCGAGCAGTAACGGACCCCTTCCCCCAAGCGCCTTGAGACCCTTCCGGGTGAGTAGTGCGCTATACAAGTGTTCTGATTGATTGATTGAAGACATGGATCAGATGACAAGGATCCTAAAGTATTTAAAATTGGGCTAAAACCCCATCCGCATCTGGTGCTTTCCCTACTATTCATTTTCTAATGACCTTTGATATCTCTCACAACACAATTGGTTTGTTGATTGACACTCTTTTATAATGCCTTCAAGAAGGCAGATTTTGTTTGGCCAAATAGTGATCACAATTTTCTGTGTCAATATTTCTATTAGCAGAGTAAAATTTGTTATAGAAATCTCTGAAAATATTGGCTATTTTTTAGGGTTTATTTGGGAAGGGCAATTATTGTCTTTGATGGAGGGAATAACATATTTAGATTAATTAAACTTCAAGTAAGAGGCGAGTATTTTGCCTGTTTTATTTGCTTCTCAGAGACTAATACATTTTTGTTTATTGACCCAGATTCCAGCCCTTGAACCTAATATTTTGTTGTACTCGTATTTCTTGTTTGTGAGAGCATTTCATAGTGAGTTGTCCGTAAAAATATATGTTTTGATTGGATCACTGACTAAATATCGAGGGACAAAATATAGACTACCCAAAATATAGATTCCAAAATATCGACAGACAAAATATTGAATTCCTATCTACAAACAGGTAAGTACCAAAATATTGACCCCAAAATATCGTTTGTATATATATACATTATAAAAATATCGAATTTCTTAAAATTAATGTAAAATTAAAAAAATATTAAAAATAAATAGCTAAAATATACTTAAAAATACTTAAATTACCTTAAAATTATTAAATAACTAATTTAACTTATATAAAAAAAATACAATCATATCTGTTAAAACATATATATATATTAACATAATATTAATAAAAAAGACACAATATTATTACCGTAGGATAGCGGAGGTGTAAAAATTACTATTCCCACTCCTGGAACTGCAACAGTAGGGAATGCGTTGGATAGCGTAGGGGTAAAAATTACTATTCCCACTCCAAAGAGTGCAACAGTAGGGAAAGCGTTGGAGAGCGTAGGGGTAAAAATTACTATTCCCACTCCAGAGAGTGCAACAGTAGGGAAAGCGTTGGATAGCGTAGGGGTAAAAATTACTATTCCCACTCCAGAGAGTGCAACAGTAGGTAAAGCGTTGGAAAGCGTAGGAGTAAAAATTACTATTCCCACTCCAGAGAGTGCAACAGTAGGGAAAGCGTTGGATAGCGTAGGGGTAAAAATTACTATTCCCACTCCAGAGAGTGCAACAGTGGGGAAAGCGTTGGATAGCGTAGGGGTAAAAATTACTATTTCCACTCCAGAGAGTGCAACAGTAGGGAAAACGTTGGATAGCGTATGGGTAAAAATTACTATTCCCACTCCAGAGAGTGCAACAGTAGGGAAAGCGTTGGATAGCGCAGGGGTAAAATTTACTATTCCCACTCCAGAGAGTGCAACAGTAGGGAAAGCGTTGGATAGCGTAGAGGTAAACATTACTATTCCCACAACAGAGAGTGCAACAGTAGGGAAAACGTTGGATAGCGTAGGGGTAAAAATTACTATTCCCACTCCAGAGAGTGCAACAGTAGGGAAAGCATTGGATAGCATAGGGGTACATTTTACTATTCCCACTCTAGTGAAAATAAATTACTATAATTCACATAATTATCAATTAAGAATTAATTAATTATCAATTAAAAATTAATTAACAATTTGTTCAAAATAAATACCAGTAAATGAATTACCATATTTAATTATTTATAATTAAATTCCTTCCCCCCCTATTTCCCTATAAACCTACAACCCGCTACAGAAAATAAATTAATATTATTCACATAATTATCAATCAATCAATTAATACAAAATAATCATTTAAGAATTAATTAATTACCAATTAAAAATTAATAAATAATTTAATCAAAATAAATACCAATTAATTAATTAACATATTTAATTAATTATAATGAAATTACTTCCCACCCTATTCCCCTATAAACCCACAACCCGCTACAGAAAATAAATTAATTTAATTCACATAATTATCAATTAATCAATTAATAAAAAATAATTATCAATTAAAAATTAATTAATTACCAATTCAAAATAATTAACAATTTATTCTAAATAAATACCAATTCATTAATTAACATATTTAATGAATTATAATTAAATTACTTTCCATCCTATTCCCCTATAAACCCACAACCCGCTACAGAATTAAATTACACAATAATTAAATAACATAAAATTAATTACTTAAAATAAATTACAAAAATATATACACTTTTCACACATATACTAACATAAAAAACACTTAAAAAATTCCATATTATTAAAAATTCGATATTTTTAATAAACTATATTATGTACTTCGATATTTTGACTGTCTATATTTTTAAAATCTATATTACATTACTTACCTTCAAAACGATATTTTTGATGTCTATATTCTGTCCATTCGATATTTTGTCCATTCTATATTTTGGACTCGATATTTTGGTATGTCTATATTTTGGAATCGATATTTTGACCATTTACCTTTTTGATTCAAAGATGTTGATGTCTTTTTTGAAGATTAGGAGCTTGGTCTAAATGCCCTATTCATTTTGGATCTGATACTCACAAGAACTCTTCTGATTGTGTCATTAGGAGCCTCCCACCTAAGTAAAGGTAAAAGCCCACATTTGAAAATGTCTTTTAAGTAATTTGCAATTAAGGTTTTAATTATCTAGATGTTTTCAGGAAGAAATAGGATTTCATTATTTAATCTCTGTAACTTGTTCCCTGTATTAGAAATGATTCATGATAAGGATAGTGTTATGTAAGAGTGAGCTGAGATTAGTCTAGATATGATTGCTCTTTGATCTATGGACTGCAAGTAGTTACCTGAGATCATACTGTAGTCAATTTTCGAGTAAGAGTTCTGGAGTTCTGAGAAGAAGCTGTAGTTGGTAGTCTCCAGATGTAATCTCCAGGTGTCTTTTAAATTATATTTTGTGCAGATGTTTTTCATTGCTCAGAGCACTTTCGGGGGACGATATTTACGATTGGCAGCTATGTCCATGGTGCAATCCATCTGTAGATTAAATACACCTTCTAACATGAGCCAACCATGTTCAGGACAGGATTTAATTTAGTTAGATAGGTTCAACCAGAACAGAGGATCATCTCCATTCGCTGCATATGTTAACAATATAGATGTCTTTCCCATCTTTGGTTAGTTTGGAAATAATCCATGTTCCCTCAACATCGGACATGTTTGATAACAGATAGACTAACATTTAAAAAAAAAAAATGATGTAAAGGATAATGACATCTTTTTCAATTATGTTTGGCAGGAGAGCACAGACTTCCCACCAAGCTATTTTGACATGGAGAAACTTCTTTCATGCCAATTTTACATTCATGGACATAGCAATACCACCTTTTAAATGTAAAAAATATTATGTAATTCGATGTTTGTATTTTTTGCACTCTTATGTTAGCCCCAAATGTACACCTCCCTCCCCTCAATTGCGATGCCTACCCTGCTGTATGATGTTCTATTTTTCCCAGGCCTTCGTCCACATCATCAAGATCCGAGCTGTTTTTCCTCTCCCCACCTCTACACACCATCTTGACACCTATCGACTACGCCCATGCGAGTATTCTACTTGCTTATGTATCTATACCAATGTTTTTATGTATACATTTTTACGCACATCACTTTTTCGTTTGTTGTATAATAACTACCTTTCGTTATAATTGTAAAGTGATTTGTCACCCGTAATGGTTTTGCTTGCACTATATAAAACTCTGTAAATAAATTTAAAAAAGGATGCAGCTCACACTAAAATATACCGCCCAGTTTTGATTTTTCAATTTGCATAAGTATGCATAAGTTTGCGTATTTTTTCTGACAGTTTGCATAATTATGCAAATGTTGCACACCTCTATTAAGGATAGAGTAGAGAAGAAGAAAGGATAGATAGAGTGACAAAAGGGTTAGGTAGAAGTGAGACTCCATTGAAGCATATGGTGCCATTAACACTTGATATAATGGAGACTTACTTGAGGTCCATGTAGCCAAGAGGGATGCAGGAGTGAGACTCCATCTCAGTCTATGTGGTAATTTGGGGGAGGGGGAATGTGCATTTACTCTTTTATCTGATCTTTGACTCTACAGGAATTTATTTCTGATTCACAGTTTTCAATTATATTTTGGTGAGATTTGGTGGTTAAACATTTTCAATTCTAATGATTCACAAAAAGTAATTGTTATTTAGTTGATACTGATAGCAAACATTGGCAAAGCCAATAGATCTATCTTGTTTTTGGCATATGTTCATATTTGTGTGAAATGTCGGGATGCAATAACATAAAACTCACAGAGAGGCACCCAAATATGGTAGTACACCGTGTGACTCACAAGATTTCAGTTTACATGTGTTTTAAGCCATACCCTTGTTATATAGGCTTTTCTCTAGGAAAGGATTCTTTGGGCCTGATTACGTGTTCGGTGGTCCATCAGAATGCTGAACCCGTGGTGGAGGTGCGGTGGCGGTCGGGGAATGCCGCACCAGTGGTCTGACTGCAATATTACAAGTACGGCAGTCGGACCGAGAGAGGTCTGCCGCAACCACCAGGGATCCACGATCCCCGGCATTGGCGCGGCTGTCTGAGGCCACAATATGCTTGGCAGTGCCGCCGCTGCACTGCCGAGCATATTACAAGTTTCTTCACTGCAACCCTAAGCACTGTGGTGAGGCTGCCATGGTAAGGGTGGCAGTGAGGAAACAAAGGGGGCCCTACAGGTCCTCCTGTTGCCTCTGGGGGACACATGTGGTGCCCCCCTGTGCGCAGTCACCCTCTTTCCTGCACTGCATCGACTATACAGTCCATGCCATGCAGGAACAGGCTTTGGCATTCCCTTGCGATGCCTTTTTGAAAGGCACCACCCTGGGAACAGCAAAGGACTGCCCGCCAGACCATGAGAAAACTCGTAAACTGGTGGATGGCCAGCGGTGAGGTTTGGCAATGCGGGACCGGGCGGTGGTGTGCCGTCCTTCTCCTGCACCGCTAAACTCGTAATCAGGCCCTTAGTTACGCTTCATTGACCACACTCCTTTTAAATACCCCCACCTTTTTCATCCCACTTAAAGCAATGACCATATGTTTATGAGTTAATCGCTAATGAATACTCACTACTAAGTTCAACTGCTATGAGATTTAGCTGTGAATTCATCAAAATGTCTCCTGATTATTCCATATGCTACCTTTTGTAATATTTTTATCAACAAAAACCTCATGTAAGATATTATTTAAAGTAATTGGGCCAGATGTACGACGCGCAAAATAGCGCCTTGCAAATTGTGATTCTTTTGCAACTCGCAATTTGCGAGGCGCTATTTTGCATGTACAATAGTATGTTTAACACTGTTTGCGATTCCCAATGGGGTCACAAATTGCGAGGCTCATGAATATTAATGAGCCTCTCACAATTTGCGAGCCCGTTGGGAATGACAGGCCTTCCCGGGGATGGTGGCCTGCTGGGCTCAGCAGACCACCATGTCTGGGAGTACTTTTAAATAAATAAGCTTTTTTTAAAAAAAAATGCAGCATGTTTTCCTTTAAGGAAAACGGGATGCATTTAAAAAAAAAAAAAAAACATTTTCGTTTCATTTTTTAAGGGTAGGCAGTGGTCCATGGGATCACTGCCTGCCCTTAAAAAATATTTTTGAGCCAGTAACAAAGGGGGAGGGGTCCCCTGGTAACCCCTTCCCATATGCTACTTCATTACCACCCTCTTGAAAAGGGCGGTAATTTGCAAGTGTTTTGTGACCGCAGTTGCGGTCGCAAAAATTCATACATGCCTCTTCCTAATAGCGAGTACCAAAACACAATTTTATGAGTCGCAAATTACTCGCAAAATAGTGTAAGTACATGGCACAGACTAGAATTGCATGCGCAAACGGGTGGGAAACCCGTTTGCACATGCAATTTTACATCTTACATCTGGCCCATTGTTTGCTAAATAAACGTCACAAGAACTTTGCTTTTTTAATCAAAAAATGTTGGTGCCTAAATTTATGAATGATTAAAAAGTAAAAAAAAACAATCTTAAATTCAAGATAGGAAACTATGGTGCATGCCAATCAGTGGTCCACTGAGAATTTATGGTTGTTAAAAAAATTGAAAAATAGACAATAACATTTGTTTATACAGTACAAAGGATTTCTGACAGAAATGATACACTTCAACAACGAGTTTTACTTTTTTTAATATCTTTATGTTCCAAATATGAGTTTCTCTAAATAAAGGAGTAAAGCTGATAATAAACGTTTAGCTTTCCCACAGGATGTAAAACCAGACTACAACTATGTGAAGTTTACAAAAACAGGTGAAAATGCCAACCCTTATGTTCCCACATGAACATCCACATCCCTGCAGAAACACTTAGGATTTTCTGCATGGATTTCAATAGAAATAAATTAAATGGTACTACTCAACCTTGTTTAAGCATAGCAACTGCAGTAGAAGAGTTATTAGCAGGGCCACTGAAACTATGCAATTATGTTTCTGCACCTTTTCACAAAATTATGAATTTAAGTCACTTAGCACATAATCCACTATCGTTCAGGGGTTGTGCATAGTTTCACAAAAAGAGTTTGTAACTCAATCGGATCAAAAGTTACTAAAGAATGTCAGATGTGTTACAGACCATTTGCAACGGTTAACTGGTCAGCTTTTTAATGTCTGATTGTTGTAGTGATTTGTTAAACTGGTTCTGATGGGGGTGAACGTTTGCCCAGGCAATATTTGTGCTAAAATGAGAAAATAATGACATATTAATACCATTTAATTTATTCCACCCTGCCACCACTGCCACATAATTTCAGTATTCCTGTTTGTTAGATCCTACTGAGGCACATATCGGACTTGTGGCGTGTCCACAACTGTATTAAGCAATTATCCACTACAGACCCTCTCATGTACACAACCTTTGATCAGGTTTGAATGCACAATTCAATAACTTTATTGGAATCTATCAAAGAATCAACTCAACCCAATAGGGCACAACAATGTATTCTAGGCATAGCTTTCTCCCAGATTGAAGAAAGGTTTACGGCAGAATCCATAAGAGACTATACATATTCACACTTGATTTGAACATTCATCAGCTCGCTAGTAGCCCAAAGAGTTTCTTCTAGGAGTGCATAAGCCATATATTTGAATCATTTTTTTTAAATCAACAACCTGCCAATTATAGGAATTCCCAATAATCTTCTCTGTCATTACAAGCATGTCCATGACAATCCCCCTTAATGCGCCTTACCTTGTCCCCAGTGCATTTTGTGCCTGATATTGACACTACTTCAAATGGAGCGTTCGAAATATTCCATCCTGAAATACTAACTAGCTAGTTTCATGCAGTGGTGTAGCTAGGTGAGGGAGAAGGGGCACACTTTTTGGGGGCGGCAGAGGTGAGCAAGTCGTCTGTAGACTACCACCCCCACATCCGAGAACAAGTTGTCTGTCGACGACCATCCCCCCGCACCAGCGGGCAAACTCGGGGGTCGCCCTGGGTGGCAGTAGGTCTAGCAACGCCACAGGTTTCATGCACTCATAGATCATTTTACAGGCCAGACAATATCTAAGCATCAATGACTATAAATGCATGCATTGTAATGACCATCATATAGTGTGGGAAAAAATAGGTCTATGTTGGACAGAACTTATATGTAAGGCCTTGTTCAACTGAGAGCAGTGGGTCGTTATAACATACAGTCTCAACATACTGTTTACGTCGAAGCATATTCCTAATAGTTTTGTATGCCTATACACTTCTCTACTGTAAAGTGCTCTGATACCTGCAAGGGTCTTGTTCGCGCTCTATAAAACTTTCAAATAAATAAATAAATAAATAAGAAGCTAACCCTGAATTATGTGACTTCCAAGAGAAAGTCCTCATTCAGTTGCCTCCTCCACAACTTTCTGATTCTCCTTTCTGTGCCACACACAGGTCTGCCAACAGGGGGGTGCACCACAGAGCAGCACTGCCAGTTCATGCAGAGGAAGTATGGGGACCAGTGCAGCTGCTGTGACAAAGATTTATGCAACCAACGAGAGTAATGCGCTCCTTCTGGAACCGGAACGGTGACCTCAGGGGGTACCGACTGTGTGATCAGCGGCGCCAAGCCAAAAACAATCCGTTTGTCCTCCCTGATCCAGAGTACCACGCCAGATACCTTCACATGTTTAACCTGAATTTCTATTTCATGAACTTTGTATAAATATATTTTGTTACTATGCCAAAGTCTCTGCGTTTTTATATTTTCTATCTCTAGTGGTTTCCCCCCAATCATCTTAGACCAATAAATTTCCAAAATTGCTGACAGAATGTTGGCAATAGGACACAAATGGGATAGTGCATCTGGCATAGCTAAAGCTGCTCTCAATTTGTACTTTGGAGCATAGTTGAGTTTTCTAAAGAACAAGAGGAATTTACCTATATGTACATAGACCAGGATGTTTTGGATAGATAAACCAGGTAATCTTGCACTAGACAAGTGTTCCTAACCTTTTGACTTCTGTGGACTCTCGCTTAATCATTACTGGAAACTGGGGGGGCCCATTGAGTCATTACTGGAAGCTGGGGACCTCTGCCTAAGCATTTGCAATGGTTTGAATGACAAAACAATAAACAAAAAATAAAAGGAGCAAACATTCATCAAACAAATACACAAATGATGAAATATATTTTTAATTCACATGCAAATATGAAAAAAATCTAAATTTTAAGAGGAAGGTTGGAGCTTTTCTAAATTCAATTGAGGGCATTCAACATCTATACTATATTCAGTTTGATGCACTTGCACTGCTTTCACAAATCAGTCTGAGGGTGCTAGGTGAATGTTTAGTCACCAAATTCAAATAACTTCACAT
This sequence comes from Lissotriton helveticus, assembly GCF_964261635.1. NCBI lineage: Eukaryota > Metazoa > Chordata > Amphibia > Caudata > Salamandridae > Lissotriton > Lissotriton helveticus. The sequence goes on along the minus strand of NC_136068.1, from coordinate 633,527,120 downwards.
TTACAGAACGTTTTAAAATGTTCAATTACACATTTTGCTTCTTTATCTATATACACTTTACTAATCAGTTAATATTATTTCATTTTCTAAGCAGTCGTGGACCCCCTATGTGGGCTTTGCGGACCCCTATAGGTCCCTGGACCATAAGTTAAGAAACACTGCACTAGAAAATAGAGGACATCTTCCATAAATCCACTGGATTAGCCTTTATGGAATGCCTTACCATTACAGTTACTCCCAACTCCAGATCATTTAACCCCTTCGGTGCTCGTGACGAGACAAGCTTGTCATGAGTCACGGTGGAGCTGTGCTCAAGACAAGCTGGTCTCGTCATAACGGCACCGCTCCGCCCACGCGCGATACAGCCGAATTAATCAGTGGGCGGGGTCGTGGCGAGACCAGCTCGTCATGAGCACAGCTCCACCGTGACTCATGACGAGCTGGTCTCGTCACAAGCACTGCGGCGCCGCGCTCACCCCCGCAGCGAAGGGGTTAACACAAGGATCTCCAATGTTTCTTGTAATAGGAGCTACTTGTGCTCAATGAAAATCCAACCAACATTATTAGAGATGTAGTAGGAACCATATCAGACAAGATTGCATAAGTGCCCTCCATATGCAAGATTACTAGCAGAGGTCACCTCCATGCTTCAGGTTGGTTGCCATAACGATTCAAAAAGGGGGTGGTGATGGACAGAGTATCTGAGTTAATCAGAACACTCCTACCCAGTCAACAGATCAGGGCTTGAACCATCACCGTTTTTTAGCTCACTGCACAATCCCAGTTCAGAACCTGGCTATATGCAAATGAGTCTGTCCCTGGCCCAGTGCATCATGGGAACAGGGCAGACCAAACTACCAAGCCAATTCTTTACTGGAAAGGAAACAAGCTTCCGGGGACCGGTTTCTGGCATTACAGCCGTCGTCGGCCCGGCTTGCTTGAATCCTGATGGTGCAGTGAGCAAGGGACTCAAATCTGAGCATACCCTTCCACGCTTATGGTGGCCAAAACGATTCAAAAAGGGGGTGGTGATGGACAGAGTATTTGAGTTAATCAGAACACTCCTACCCAGTCAACAGGTCAGAGCTTGATCCATCACCGTTTTTTAGCTCACTGCACCATCCCAGTTCAGAACCTGGCTATATGCAAATTAGTCTGTCCCTGGCCGGTTGGTTGCCAGCAGTAATGCAAAAAATGCTTTGTCAATGTGGAATGCCTATAACATGGGATATATAATAAAAGTCATGGCTGCAATGCCCTGGCACCAAGGGAATACAATTAGTAATAGTCACCCCAGAGTGTTTAATTTTTCTCTCTCAGACATCAACTTTAAATATATTTCAGAAATTAATTTGTTTCTCTCCAAACATCAGCTTAAGAATTCTGAAAATACACACATTATCGTTTCAAATACACGCTTTTCAATTTTGTTCTACACAAATTCATTCGAATAAGCAAAAGCTTCTAATTTAGTTCACTGGGCTGCACACAGGAGAGCTACTCACAGATAGCTGGAGAGCTACTAGTAACTCTCGAGCTACTTATTGGAGAAGCCTGCTTTAACACTTTGGAAAGGTGAAATGGAACTTTAATTTTTCTCTTTTGTGTGAGTTGGTTGTGTAGCAGCAGTATATAGGACACCGTATTTTGGTCCAGTCAGTAAAATAAATGAACATACAAAAAACAATGCAAAATAGCAACTTTACATATGTAAATAGCCATATATATGTGTGTAATTACACCAGTTACTTAAAGGAAAAGAAGAAAGAAAAACAAATCAATACAAGTATTCTGCAGTCGATATACTTGTGTGGTTGGTGCAAGATACTAAAATCCTTTTTTTTTAATAAAACTTTTTATTAATGACATGAGGTCACATTAACAGCAAGGTTATAAACACATATATCAAACTGTAAAGGTTAATACATATTGAAGAGGCAAGGGCAAAATTAAATTCCAATGACAAAGTAAAGTAAAAAGCCATTACACACAAATATAGCTAACTGTAAACAATCTGGCCTAGTTTTTATGCAGATACCTAAACAAATTCTCCCCAAATTTTTCCTAATTTATGTAATGCTTTTATACCACAAGTTTTAGCTAAGGTATGTTCGTATTATATGTATCCTTAACTATAGCCCACCATTCTACCGTCGATGGTGGATCTCGAGCAATCCAAGCACGAGCAATAGTTAGCCTAGCATAAGCCACTATAACACTTATAAGTTCTCTAAAGTTATGGTCACAAAGTTGTGGCCCCAGTAAAATGTCTATAGCCATAAATGAAATAGATCTTTTAAGTTTCTGAGTCATAATCCTTTATATTCCACCCCAAAAAGATAGAAATGATGGGAATGTATAAAACATATGCTCCAAATCTGCGACATATAGGTCACATTTCGGGCATCTAGTCCTGTCATTACCTGAAATATTTAAATTAATTACTGCCCATTTTGAAATACATGCTGGGGTATAATAAAGAAAGCATATAGTTCTATATGATTGTAACCTTAAGCTAGAGGAGTGAACTGTTTTTCTAATAGTATCAAGTGCAAGAAGTATTCAATTAGCAGTAATAGTAGACCCCAGCTTCTGGCTCCAGCGTGTAGCTAATTTCCCACAGTCACCTTCCTTTTGAGAATGAAATTTTTTATATACAGAGCTGATCAGTGATTTATCTTTTATTGAGTAAATACATTCCCACATACTAGAGTCAGTCGGTTCAGTGAGTTTAAGGTTACGTTGAAAGTAATCTCTAATTTGATAATATTTAAAACGCATGCTCTCGGTGACATTATACAAAAGTTGAAGATATTAAAATCCTACTAGATTTTGTACAAGGTGAACAAATATTTTGCCACAGCAACTGATCATCAGCCGTGTGTACAGTCCTGAGCTCAGTGGTTAATTTGCAATTTTAGAAAAGGGCAAGAGCTTAAAGTTTTACACCAAAGCTGCCCAGTTTTTTTACGTTCCCTTTCTCTTTTTCAACCAGCCTAAATGTATTTTCTCTTTATCTCAATCTTGCACTTTTATTTCTTCCATACTGTCTCACTTTGCTACTGTTTTCCTGTCTTTGTCTCTCACCTTCATTTACGCTTTCTGCGGTTCTCTCTCTTGCTCTGGGTCAAAGTCTGATGGTGAAACATAACTCTGGATTACCCAAATTGAGTTCGGGCCCATTGGGTCAAAATAAGAGGTGTTATTGTATTTAATGTGCCTCCTTCTGAAAGCCCCTCAATATCAGGATGCAACAGAGAGGCAGCGGTCAAGGGGTCATTCCTGTGCTGTCATTAATGGACCTAAATATATGTGATGTCACTTCTGCTACGAGTGGCACGTTTTGTGATTGGAAGATTGTGTTTATTACTTCCGGTTTCTCTGAAAGTGCCATAAATGGGGCAGTTAGTAAAAATCTAGCCCCAGACTTCTTGCGTGGCCTAATGGTATTGATAACCCTGGAGGAAGAAAACTGGATAGAGGCAGTTCTCATTGACCATTTTGTCATTTTACTGATGGTGTGGAGAAGAAAGAGATTATCTCTTAAATCCAGTAAGAAATTTCGATGGAACCAACTGTTTAGAGAATGCAAATAGAACATTATCCAAGGGGCCTTTCTATTTATGAGAGTGAAGTGTGCCCAGGCAATCTGTCTGTCATTGTGTATCAGGTGAAGTTGCTCCTTCCCTGTTTGTGTCTCTTTTCTAAAGGGGGTTGTGAAGTTGTCTAAGCAATGAAGCACATCACCAGGCTTTGATACCGAGCATGAGAGAGAAAGGCAGAAAAGGGGAAGGGAATAGAACAAAGGCAGAAGGCAGTGATGAAAAGAACCTGCAAGAGTGAAACAAAGAGACACCAAGTGTAGGGTGGTGGAAGAAAGAGTCATGAGGGGGACCCAAGACCAGGGAGTTTTGGTGTTCAGCAACCCAGGCTCTTAGCACCATCTGCGCCAGGCTACACAAAAAATCCTTGACCCGCTGGGCATTTTTTTTGTTTTCTGTGCAGGCAGCTGCCTTCAAACCAATGTAGGTGCCCATGGAATTTAGGCGCAAACCAACAGTGGCAGGTATGATCCATGCCTACTCCCATTTAATGTCCATGGTAATAAGCTTCAGGTGTTCACTGGGCTGTTTTACGAACTGAAATCAGATTTTTATGGGCATAGAAAGTGACATGTGAAATAAGGATATTTATAGGTACTTTTAATACACAAGATTTTGGGATGCAATTGCCTATGTGAAACTACTTATATTAATAAAGTGTATGATCATGTTTTAAATTTCATATGCCCTATGGAAGTGCAGTCCAATAACATTTGCTATGCCAGTAAACATATTTTTTTTTAGTATAAATAGAGTGGCTATTATGGTTATGCATCCCTGCGGTGCTTCGCCCACCACTGTGCTGTGCCTGTGTCAGCAGGTGAGTATTTTGGTCAGTAACATTCTGTGTGGGGGGCGAAAGTGAGGGTGCGATTATCTGACAATGCAGCTCAAATACATGAGGCAACGAGTAGGGAGTAAGTAGGTCTTAAGGGCCATTTGTACATCAGAGGTTTGGAAAATTGTTAGAGGGCACCAATGGGAAGAAAATTATTTTTGGGGAAAAAATAATATTATGGTAGACCTTCAAATCTAGTCAATAATAGATTTTTAATATTCACAAAAGTAAATCGTATGCCATTGTACACCGGTCTCACCTCTAAAATCACCCATTCTTTAACAAAAAAAATCCTGCAAAAAATGATGCCAGTATGTGGTGTACTAGTAAAAACATACTCCAGCCCCATGAACACCAGTCTACGTACACCATCATGTATTTCACCTCATCAAGCAAACTCTTTGGCTCAACTAAAGCCACATCCAGCTCCTTCCAAGGACCCCTTGGAAGCCCTATTCTATACAGAGTACATTATGAGCACTTCAATAGTACTCGGGCAATGTGCATATTCTAAAATCTACTAAGAAGACATCCATACACTGGTCCATGCCAATGCACCAAACCGTTGTGCATTTACTCTGTGGTGGCAGCTATACCTAGATGACCATTCAGCAGCCGGCCACGCCATTGATTGTGCATTACTTGCTTTCCGGCTTTCTAATATCAGAATTAATGGAATAGTCCACAAATGTATTATGTCTCTTTTGGAGATTGTCAACAGTCAGTTGCTCTTTTTTTCTGTGCTCAGCTATGGTTTCCCTCAAGAGTCTAGTCCATATCCCCTTCTAGCTAACATTTATACTCGCCCTTTAGCCAAACTGATTCATTCAGTGAAGTCACATTTCTTGTCAACATCATCTTCATCTTCCCTTCCTATGTTAGATTCTCTGTCATTAACTTGATGGTGGATTCCAAACCAATTTCATGAAACTGAATGAAAAGCAGAACATTTTTTTTTAACTTCCATCGCTCTCTAGACTTGAACTAGCTACAATGATCATTATCTATGGGTACCAAATCTACTCCAACCTCTTCTGTCCTTAATCTTGTCATGTTTTCAGATGGCACATTTTCACTTAAGCCTCAAACTGCAAAATGTTACCAGTACCTGTTTTTTTATTTAATTAAAAACTTTGAGAAAACTCCCATTTATTGATGATTGTCATTATGATTCAGTCATCAGCATACTGGTCAAGTCCAGACTAGACTTTGGCAACTCTAATTATTTAGCATTGCCAAACAATTCTTACCACAAACTCCAAGTGGGGCCAAATACTGTGGGATAGCTGATAACCAACACACCCAAGTATGAATGTATCACTCTTATTTTAAAACAATTGCAACTCTACTGATTCGTTACATAATTTGTGTTTACATCTTTAATGATTGTTCATTGTGCCATTTATTTACAGAGTTTGTGGCTGTTAGACCTGTCAGTCCTTTGGGTGTTCCCTCCTATTAATTATTTATTGTTGTCCCCTTACTGACTTCCAATTCCTTTCATTTTTATGTCCACTTGACTTTTTTGGTGTTGTCCTAGGGGTTAGGTGCGTCCTTGACCCTCTAAATTCTTCTTAGGCCTAGAAGTCCCCCCTTTTCTCCTAAAAATCTAGTTCTACAAAATGGTGGCTTGTAACTGTCACAACTGTTCACCTCAGAAAAATGGTCCCATAGGATAACATAGGGACACTCTAGAACCTTCCAGCTGGTTCTAGTAGCCTGAGGCTAGCCTATATAAGGCCAGTACCAGGGCAGCCATTTTAGAGTGACCAGAGAGTTGATTTTGGAACCTGGTCGAAGAAGGAGTGAGGCGAGATTGTGGGGAGAGAGGCGCACTGAGTGAGGGAAGATCGTCCTCTGGGTCGACTGCCTCCTTAAATGACGTACCCCCCTATTTCTTGACCTAGCCCTTCCATTGCGGAATTACTTCTGGCTACCGGCATTTGTCAAGTGCTCCTAGGCTAACTCCAGTGTGCTGTTTAAAGCTGGCCTGGGGAAACAAAGAGCAGAAGCCTCCGTGACCAAAAAGACACTCACTGTGGGAGAGGCCCCGGAGCGCCGAGCGAGGTTCCCCCGGCGTCAGCTGTAAACCCCATCTGCGCGGGAGTGTGCATTCCGGGTAATACTTCCTCCGGAGTGGCTGAGGGGAAGCCAGGCAAGCCCAGCTGACGAGCGGCGGAAGCGGGAGAATCCCACAGTGGGTGCTGTAGCGACGGACAGCGGAGACATCTGACCGCTGGTGGCGGAACTGAAGTGACGCCGAGGTAGGCGTGTTGACGTGGGAGGAGGCCGGGCGAAGGCAGAGCCGATACGGGGGAAGCCAGCCGCGTCCTCATAGGAGGCCGTCCGACGCTGGTAAAGGCGGGGCCTGCTGCGGGTGGAGCCAGCATGAGAAGAATCACGGAAGTGCTGACAGACGCCGCAAGCAGCCCCCACTGTGTGGAAAGCCTGAATCCTGCTTCACGAGGAGCGGAAGGCAAGTCAGTCAGATAAACGGCAGAACCTACCCCAGTTCAGGAGCCCAGATCGAGTGCTGCACGGAGCTCGGCTGTCACGTTAACAGAAACAAAGTAAGCTGGGTCCAACTCTGGGAAGGGGGGTGACCGAGGAGACAATTGAGACGTGGCCTGAGTTGAGGAAGAGCTGGGAGGGCCTTGGCAAAGACACAGACCTGAGGCAGTGAAAAGTAGTCGAACTGCATCACGAACAATAATCCCTAGGAACTGGACAGTATATTCCAGCGTCTGGGTGGGGGAGACAGTTCCTGAAATCTGTTCAGACATCAGTAGTGTAGGTGGCTGAAGGTATAGGATTATACTGTTAGCATCTGAACCAGCCTCTACAGGAGTGGAGCAAATTTAACATGGATATGGGGAATGCAAAAGTAACCTGCCTGTCTTTCTTTTGAATACAGTTGCTTGAGTCATTTCACAAGTGTGCCGGTAGGGAGAACTTTGCTGACCAGCTGTAACTTTTATATTTGGTTGATCCTGAGTTTCCAAGGGTAAAGTACATGTTAGCTTCCTCATTAAGCAAAACGTTATGGTGATCATTTTTCTCTGCTAAACTGTGAAGCTACGGCTGAAAGGAGAAGTGCGAATATTGTTATACGGAACTTGTAAATGCTAATAACTAAATGCAAAACTATTGAATGTGCTGGAATTGAATACTGCTAAAAAGAAATTAGAGAGTTTTATAAAACAGCTCGTATTTTTCTAAATTGGTGTAGTGTCTTTCTTTTCTGGTGGATGGACGCTGAGTTACTTTAAGGGTGTGATGCAAGCTTAACACTTTTGCCTTTAAGTTAGACCTTTCCACTCTGTGCCAGGCTACCCTATGTGGACTGGTGACCCCAGGTCCAACATAATTGGTGATCAGTGGTGGGATAGAGCTTGTGCTTGCGTCCACTCAATAGTAACGCAGTGTGTACCACATGCCTACACCTGGAGTTTTCTCCTAGCGGACTCCCTAATTAATAATTTTTGCTTTTCCAAATTTTCTCCTGGTGGTGGGTGGAGGTAGCTTTTAATTACCCCCTTAATTAATTTCTTCCAAGTGGCTGTCCCTGACTCTCATTGGCAAGATGGAATTTGCTCTGGAAGAATTGAAGACCTATACTGTGGCCCAACTCAGAGAATTTTGCCAAAGTATGGGAGTGTTTTTCAAGCGTGGTGCTAAAAAGGGGGACCTCCAAACCAGCTTGAGAGCGTGGGTGGCAGCGCACCCAGATGGGAAAGAGGAGGAAGAGGGGGATCTGGACACTGTCATCGGGGTGGATGGACTGTACCAACCTGAAGTGGGGAACCTCCTAACGGGTCCTAGGACACTTTCAGGGGGGGCAGCAGTGTCTCTGGAAGAAGCTTGACTGAAGCCGAATTAGCTGACAGGAGAGAGAAAAGACAGCTGAAGTGGGAGCTAGCTAGGTTGGAAAAGGAGAGGGAGGAACAGAGGATGGCTCATGAGTTGAGACTCAGAGAGTTAGACCTCAAGGCCCTACAAATAGGGACTCCTAACACTCCTGTTGGTGGCAGCGAATCCAAAGAGATAACCAGGGAACCTAGACCCTATTTGCCCAAGGATGTAGTCGCCAGCTACAGCGCAGGGGATGACATCGCAAAGTGGCTGGCTGCCTATGAGGTCTCCTTAAGAGCCCATGGGATTTTGGAAAAACACTGGGGGGGTGGCTTGTATAAATACATGCCTCCTGCAGGAAGGGATACACTTTTGGCCCTAGAGCAGGGAGAGCAGACCCACTACCCCACCATGAAAGTGGCGCTGATAAGAAAGTTTGGGCTGACTCCAGAAAAATACCGACAGAAGTTCAGGGATAGTCACAAACTAGGCACACAGAATTGGATGGATTTCTTGGACTACGCAAAGAAGGCATTAGAGGGTTGGGTACAAGGCAGCGAGGTAGGGGACTACGAGGGGTTGTATGACCTTATCTTCAAGGAGCACCTACTCGAGAAATGTTTTCCCGAGCTGCGACAACACCTGGTGGACAGCAAGCTGACCAGCCCCCGGAAGCTTGCTGAAGAGGCGGACATCTGGGCTAGTACCCGGGTGTCCTCAAAGGGGATTGGAGGGGATTCCCAAAGGACCGGACAGGGCGCCCCCCCAGAAGAAAGAGGGGGGAGATAAAAAGAGGGAGTTCTCAAAAGGCCCCCAAAACAGTTTCCAGGGAAAGGGAACAGGATTCACCCCCAAGGCTAACCCGCCAAGAAACCCTCATCCTGGCCAAAGTCAGCAGGCAAGGGCTGTCCACTGCTTTGAATGTGGTGGCGTTGGACACTATAAGGGAGATGTCAAGTGCCCGAAGAGACCACCCCCTCCCACTGGAGGAAAAGCCCCGGGAGTAGCTAGTGTAGTGCTCGGGGAGGAGTTGCCCTTAGATAAGGGGGGGAGTGGGCGGGTGTCACCTTAGTGTCCCTGGGAGATCGGGAGATGGTTCCTAAGATCCAGGTGCCCTCAAACACTACTAAGTATGGGCAATGGGTCACCATCAATGGCCAAAGAGGGGAGGCTCTGAGAGATACAGGAGCCAGTATGACTATGGTAAGAAGTCATCTGGTGTCTCCAGAGCAGGTGATTCCACATGTACTCCACCCCGCCGCGATGGCTGACGGCAGAATGGGCCACTATCCAGTGGCCGAGGTTCCATTTGAGTGGGAAGGGGTTGCAGGTTCACTTCGAGTTGCCGTAAGCCCTGCCGTGCCAGTTGATTGTCTGTTGGGGAATGATATGGAGCACAATGCTTGGAAGGAGGTGGAATACCGGACTCATTCTGAGATGCTGGGTACACCTGACTGGGCCTGTGCTAGCACAAGGTCCGTGACTACCCGGAGGGGGAGTTCGCCTGGGCTGGAGCCTGGAACAAAGGCACAGCCAGCTGCCAAAAAGTGAAAGAACCGAGGACAGGAGAAGCCTACCTCGGCATCCATGCCCCGTGAGACAGATAGGCCACCTGTGGAGGTGGACCAGGAGTCCACGGAGGGGGATGTTGTCTCCCTGGAGAACCTACCTATCCCTGCCGAGTGGCATGTGGTAGGAGGGCCTACCAGGGAGGAGTTCTGTAAGGGCCAGAAGGAGTGCCCTACCCTTGAGAGACTGAGGCGACAGACTGAAGCACAGGCAGCAGGGAACGTTACTGGGAATTACCATATTTACTGGGAGGATGGACTCCTCTACAGTGAACCTAAGGCACCCGTGCACAGTTCATCACAGGCCTTGGTTGTCCCTTAACGTTACCGAGCCTTTCTTTTAGAGTTGGCTCATGAGATACCCTTGGCAGGACACTTAGGACAGGACAAGACCTTTGCCCGGCTTGTCCCTCACTTTTATTGGCCTCAGATGAGGGTGGCATCCGACACGTACTGTCGGATATATGTGTCTTGCCAAGCCAGTGGGAAAACAGGGATGAAGCTGAAAGCTCCCCTGGAACCACTTCCTGTCATTAGCACCCCCTTTGAAAGGGTGGGCATTGACATTGTGGGGCCATTGGATCCACCTACTACAGCTGGTCACAGGTTTATCCTGGTTCTGGTGGATCACGCCACACGGTACCCAGAGGCAATTCCTCTGAGGACCATTACTGCACCTGCAGTGGCTAGGGCCCTGATGGGGATCTTTACCCGAGTGGGTTTCCCCAAGGAGGTTGTGTCCGACAGGGGGACCAACTTCATGTCAGCATACATGCGGGCTATGTGGAAGGAGTGTGGAGTTACCTACCGATTTACCACTCCTTATCACCCACAGACCAATGGTCTGGTGGAAAGGTTCAACAAGACCTTGAAAGGCATGATAAGAAGTCTGCCTGAGAGCCTGTGGAGGAAATGGGACGTCCTCCTACCCTGTCTGTTGTTTTCCTACAGGGAAGTTCCACAGAAGGGAGTGGGCTTCAGCCCCTTCGAGCTTCTGTATGGGCACCCTGTGCGTGGACCTCTCAGCCTGGTGAAAGACGGATGGGAAAAGACTCCCAGGAAGCTTCCCCAGGATGTGGTGAGCTACATGCTGGCCTTCCGGAGCCAGATGGCTAAGTTGTGGAAGCAAGCTTCTGACAACTTGGAAGCCAGCCAAGCAGTGATGAAGGAGTGGTATGACCACAATGCTCACCCTGTGGAGTTGGAGCCTGGTCAGAAAGTGTGGGTGATGGAACATGGAGAGCTTAGTGCTCTCCAGGATCGCTGGACAGGCCCCTTTGAGGTGTTGGAGAAGAAGGGTAAGGCCACTTACTTATTGGATCTGAAGACCCCCCGGCATCCCCTGCGGGTGTTCCATGCTAATCGCCTCAAACCCCACCATGAGAGGCCCGAGGTCATCTTGATGATGGTGACTGATGGAGCAGAGGAAGAGGAGAGTGAGCCTCTCCCTGATCTATTTTCGTCTCAGGAAAAGGATGGGTCGGTGGAGGGAGTGATTCTCTCCCCATCCCTAACTCCTGAGCAGCGAGAGGACTTCCACCAGGTCCTGGAGCAGTACTCCTCGCTGTTCTCCCTTGTCCCGGGAAGAACCCACCTGTGTACCCATGATGTGGACACAGGAGACAGCCCACCTGTGAAGTCTAAGATCTACCGGCTGTGAGACAAGGTGAAGGCCAGCATCCACAGTGAGGTCACTAAGATGCTGGAGCTAGGAGTAATTGAACCTTCTAGTAGCCCCATGTCCAGTCCGATGGTTCTGGTACAAAAAGCTGCCCCACCGGGCACCACACCAGAACTAAGGTTCTGTGTGGATTACCGGGGACTGAATTCAGTGACCAAAACTGATGCACATCCGATCCCTAGGGCGGATGAACTTATTGACCGGCTGGGAGCTGCCCAATACTTGAGTACCTTTGACCTCACTTCAGGGTACTGGCAGATCTACCTTACAGATGGAGCAAAGGAAAGGTCAGCCTTCTCCACGCCTGAGGGCCACTACTAGTTCTGCGTAATGCCCTTTGGGCTCAAGAACGCCCCTGCCACCTTTTAGCGGCTGGTGAACCAGGTCCTCTCTGGGATGGAGGCCGTCTCCGCTGCTTATCTGGATGACATTGCCGTCTTCAGCAGCAGCTGGGAGGACCATTTGTGTCAACTACAAGCTGTTCTCCAGGCCCTGAAAATGGCTGGCTTGACAATCAAGGCCAGTAAATGTCAGATCGGGCAGGGGTCGGTTGTGTACCTAGGCCACTTGGTGGGCAGGGGAACGGTGCAGCCCCTCCAGGCAAAGATTGAGGCAATCATGGCCTGGGAGCCCCCCAAGACCCAAACAGAGGTCCGAGCCTTCCTGGGCCTCACAGGATACTACCGTCGCTTTGTGAAGGGGTATGGCACTATTTTGGCCCCCTTAACTGAGCTTACCTCTAAGAAGCAACCCCGACGGGTAGTCTGGACGGAGGCTTGTCAGCGAGCCTCTGAAAAATTGAAACAAGCAATGTGTGCAGCACCAGTCCTAAGAGCTCTGGATTTTTCCAAGGAATTCATTGTCCAGACAGATGCATCAGAGCATGGCATTGGGGCAGTGTTATGGCAACTCAATGAAGTGGTATGGGCTCTGAAGAAGTTGCGGCCATACCTGTTTGGCTCGCACTTCCTGGTTCAGACCGACCATCGACCCCTTCGTTGGCTGATGCTGATGAAGGGGGAGAATCCCAAGCTGTTGAGATGGTCCATCTCCCTACAGGGAATGGACTTCCGGGTGGAACATCGGCCAGGAGTGGACCACGCCAATGCAGACGGTCTCTCCAGGTATTTCCGCCTTAGTGATGAGAACTCCCAAGGGGTTGGGTAGCTCTCCCCACTTTCAGCTGGGGGGGACGCGTGTTAGACCTGTCAGCCCTTTGGGTGGTCCCTCCTATTTATTTATTTATTTTTGTCCCCTTACTGACTTCCAATTCCTTTCATTTTTATGTCCACTTGACTTTTTTGGTGTTGTCCTAGGGGTTAGGTGCGTCCTTGACCCTCTAAATTCTTCTTAGGCCTAGAAGTCCCCCCTTTTCTCCTGAAAATCTAGTTCTACAAAATGGTGGGTTGTAACTGTCACAACTGTTCACCTCAGAAAAATGGTCCCATAGGATAATATAGGGACACTCTAGAACCTTCCAGCTGGTTCTAGTAGCCTCAGGCTAGCCTATATAAGGCCAGTATCAGGGCAGCCATTTTAGAGTGACCAGAGAGTTGATTTTGGAACCTGGTCGAAGAAGGAGTGAGGCGAGATTGTGGGGAGAGAGGCGCACTGAGTGAGGGAAGATCGTCCTCTGGGTCGACTGCCTCCTTAAATGACGTACCCCCCTATTTCTTGACCTAGCCCTTCCATTGCGGAATTACTTCTGGCTACCGGCATTTGTCAAGTGCTCCTAGGCTAACTCCAGTGTGCTGTGTAAAGCTAGCCTGGGGAAGCAAAGAGCAGAAGCCTCCGTGACCAAAAAGACACTCCCTGTGGGAGAGGCCCCGGAGCGCCGAGCGAGGTTCCCCCGGCGTCAGCTGTAAACCCCATCTGCACGGGAGTGTGCCTTCCGGGTAATACTTCCTCCGGAGTGGCTGAGGGGAAGCCAGGCAAGCCCAGCTGATGAGTGGCGGAAGCGGGAGAATCCCACAGCGGGTGCTGTAGCGACGGACAGCGGAGACATCTGACCACTGGTGGCGGAACTGAAGTGACGCCGAGGTAGGCGTGTCGACGTGAGAGGAGGCCGGGCGAAGGCAGAGCCGATACGGGGGAAGCCAGCCACGTCCTTGTAGGAGGCCGTCTGACGCTGGTAAAGGCGGGGCCTGCTGCGGGTGGAGCCAGCGTGAGAAGAATCACGGAAGTGCTGACAGACACCGCAAGCAGCCCCCACTGTGAGGAAAGCCTGAATCCTGCTACACGAGGAGCGGAAGGCAAGTCAGTCAGATAAACGGCAGAACCTACACCAGTTCAGGAGCCCAGATCGAGCACTGCACGGAGCTCGGCTGTCACGTTAACAGAAACAAAGTAAGCTGGGTCCAACTCTGGGAAGGGGGTGACCGAGGAGACAATTGAGACGTGGCCTCAGTTGAGGAAGAGCTGGGAGGGCCTTGGCAAAGACACAGACCTGAGACAGTGAAACGTAGTCGAACTGCATCACGAACAATAATCCCTAGGAACTGGACAGTATATTCCAGCGTCTGGGTGGGGGAGACAGTTCCTGAAATCTGTTCAGACATCAATAGTGTAGGTGGCTGAAGGTATAGGATTATACTGTTAGCATCTGAACCAGCCTCTACAGGAGTGGAGCAAATTTACATGGATATGGGGAATGCAAAAGTAACCTGCCTGTCTTTCTTTTGAATACAGTTGCTTGAGTCATTTCACAAGTGTGCCGGTAGGGAGAACTTTGCTGACCAGCTGTAACTTTTATATTTGGTTGATCCTGAGTTTCCAAGGGTAAAGTACATGTTAGCTTCCTCATTAAGCAAAACGTTATGGTGATAATTTTTCTCTGCTAAACTGTGAAGCTACTGCTGAAAGGAGAAGTGAGAATATTGTTATACGGAACTTGTAAATGCTAATAACTGAATGCAAAACTATTGAATGTGCTGGAATTAAATACTGCTAAAAAGAAATTAAAGAGTTTTATAAAACAGCTCGTATTTTTCTAAATTGGTTTAGTGTCTTTCTTTTCTGGTGGATGGACGCTGAGTTACTTTAAGGGTGTGATGCAAGCTTAACACTTTTGCCTTTAGGTTAGACCTTTCCACTCTGTGCCAGGCTACCCTATGTGGACTGGTGACCCCAGGTCCAACAGTGGCCTACATATGTTCTTGGTACATACATTCCAGATTTCTTTGTTCTGCTCAATATTGCCTACTAACAATTCTTTAAACACACCCAGTGACCTACAGTGTCTGCATTTTCAGTGCCTATTGCCAAAATTTGGAATTCTTCACCCTTGGCTCTCTCGAGATGACTCTCTTTCAAGATTCAGAAAACTGTTGAAAAATGTTTTTTTCCCTAACCATGTGCAGATAGTCCTTTCTTCTGCAAATATAACCTTTAGCGCCAATAAGCTTTCCACATAGTGCATCTTACAAATAAACTACCATACACCACCATGTGCCAAAGTTACCAAACTGTGTCTTTCTCTGACAGGTGCACACATTATGAGTGCCAATGCAGCAAGTGACAAAGCAAAATCATTCCATTGGCAGCTTTCCAAGATCTACACATATATCTCCGAGTTTGTGACTGCAAAAAAAAAAAGTGTTATCCTTGGTATCAATCTTAATTTAGGAGTCAGTGAAATTTTAAGTTGAATTTGAACATGATACTGATTAGATATGTGAAAGGGGCGGGTTTGGGCCTCTCTTCCAAATACCGAATGTGTGCCTAATGTATCAAAGGTGTGCGGCTGTAATTCTGGTTGCAAACTATTGAAAATTGGCTGACCCCAAGTGGAAGTGGTAGCTCATTTGATAAAAGGAAGGGGTTAATTTTCAAGCCCTTACTCTTTCTGAATTGTGCAAAACGTATCTGTGGGATTAGACTGTGATTCAGGGGCTCCCTGTCAACTCTTAGACTATCAGAGAAACAAAATAAAAACAATTTGATTCCTTTAAAGATAATAGGCTGCTTTAAAATGACAAGTTTCCGTATTTAAATATAGTCACAGACATAATGTCCTTCTGACACATGCAAGCCATCATCCCTGTTACGGTATCCAATCAGAGTAAGTCACAATTTGGACCTACCTAATGAATATTGATTAAGTAAGTGGGATTGTGACCCACTATGATACGAAATTTAATTAACTGACCTATTAGTACATAGTGTTGTGTAGTTCCTATATACCTTATACAGGATCTGCGCGTTTAGTTAACATAAACTGTGGGATTGGTGGCAGACTGGTTCAGAGCACCCCCACTGGAAATGTTAGCCTGTTTGCATAAGCTAGCTCACGGTGCCACTAGAATCTCCTCTTATTGGGGAGAGTATAGTTTCTAGCAACTTCAGAACATGGCAACCCTGATCCCCCAGGATCGTGGAAACAATATACTACTTTTCGCTCAGTCACTCGTGCTCACTCAGTTTGTCTCAGAGATACACAGAATAAACAGTCTGGGCGTTTCAATAAGGATTTATTGAACAGTTGTTATTCTTGTGTAAAACAGATGTGCTGTAACAACTATTAGACAGTAGCAGAGATATATGATAGCAGTACTATGAAAGTAAAGGGATGGTACTGTTTTATCATTCTGCAAAAATCATGAATACATACATGTATATAAAACAAATTATAAACGTGCATACTCCTACGATGTCTCCCTAACTAGATGTACCTAAATGTACCTAGCATCAGTGTAGGTGTTATACCAAGAATCCCTCTAAGGTCTAGTCAACCCCATTACCTGAGAAAGGAGAGAATATGGGACCCCGTTCTGGTCTCGAGTTGGACACCCCGCGAGGGATGTTAGACCACTGCAAGCTAGAGTGTATGCATGCAGGAACTCAGCGTCTCTGGTCAGTGTGTCCGCCGGGAAGTCACGGTCTCGTCTGTGTGTCTAAGCAAGCCATGATGTATATATACCCACAGGTCTTGCCAGGGGTCCTGCCTTGCTGTGTTACTGTGTCGCCTAAAGGATGACGTCGGGCCTGAACTTTATACAGAGATATTATAGAGGAGATGTTCGTCCTGCTGTCAGTCCTGCTGTGCTTCCAGGAACCTCATGCATAATGTATGAGTTTCAAACTAGGGCAAAACCCGTGTTCTGAATGCAGTGTCATATCTAGATTAAAGGTCAGTCCCTATGAACCGTTATGTATGTAATGTAGGGAAGGATATAGGTGAAAGGTTGCAGTGCTACCTGCACCTATATAGGGTACCTATATGAAATATACCAATAGGTCTTTACTTGAAAATTATTACTGGTTGCTAAAATACTGATCCCAAATTGCGGCCAGTGTTTGCAACAAGCATAATGATACCTTTGGCCCAAAATGTTCTTATTGAGTGAGCCTAAGTCAGTACAGAGACACAGCTCACCTGATTCTTTTTTAGGTCGAGTCTAGAGTCAGCGTGCAAGCGCTGCTCTGGTGAAGATCTGCTGTAGTTCAGTATGTGAGGGAAGCCCCGCCCGCTCCCCCGTCCATATTTTTTATTGGTTTGTGTCTTTGTCCTTCCTAATTGCTGCCTTCGGATTCATTTATAGGCTTGTTAGTCCCTCCTTATTTAGGCCATGTAGTCATTTGTATCCTCCCTTTACTTCGAGTGTTACAGGGTACGTGTTATTTAGACTGTGAGCACTATTTTCTTTAATGAGGTTCTCATCGGCAGACTGGCTCCTATCAACCCCATGTACTTTAGAGATCTGACACTCCGCAAGAACATGCTCAAGGCCATAGACGACTATTTCTCTGAGAATGTAGGGTCTGTATCCTCGTCTCAGAACCTGTGGGAAGCATTCAAGACCGTAGTCTGCGGGCAGGCGCTGTCCTTAATTGCTGGGGCGAAGAAAGAAAAACAAAAAGAGGTCCTCACCCTGGAGGCTGAAGTCTATCGCCTAGAGGGAGACTTAGAAATAGGTGTCACACCGGAGAAGCTTAATCTCCTGAGTTTAAAACAGCATGACTACAGAGCCCGCGTTACAGACAAGGCCAAACTCCTGGGCAGAGAGTGACAGGGTAGAATCTATGACGTGGGCGACAAAACAGGGAAGCTCATAGCGTGGATAGATAAAAAAGATTGGGCAAGTAGGTTAGTCCCGGAGCTCATAGTTGAGGGGGTGCCTCACTCACTGAACCGCAAGAAATAGAGAACAGATCCGCTCTCCATTTTCAGACAGTATACTCGACGGTGACCTCCTACACCAAGGAAGACTCGCAGGGCCTTCTTCGAGACATTCAGCTCCCCCGTCTCTCCCCTGAGAACAGCGGCTTTATGGACAGTGACTTGACCGTAGATGAAATTGCACAGGCTATTCGTGCATTAAAACCTGGCAAGGCCCTTGGCCCAAACGGTATCCCCATTGAATTGTACAAATTGCGGCCTGACACACTTGCACCGCACTTAAAGTCCATGTTCGAGAAATCTAGAGACCTTGGGGCACTACAGAGGGAGCAGAGAACAGCAACCATCATCACCATATATAAAGATGGCAAACCTAGGACAGATTGCGCCTCCTATAGGTCAATCTCCCTTCTTAACGCTAAACGCAAAATATTGGCCAAGCTCCTGGCTACTCGTTTGATCAAAGTAATCACTAATTTAGTACACCCGGATCAATCGGGCTTCATGCCCCATAGAAACACGTCCTTAAACTTGCGTAGAATCCACGGTGTGCTAGGTAGAGCATCAACCATTCAGGAATCTGCTGTGATAGTGTCTCTAGACGTGACCATGGCGTTCAACACGGTTGAATGGCCCTACCTCTGGGCGGTTCTGTCTTAATTTGGCTTTGGCCCTAAATACATACAATAGGTGCATCTCCTGTACCAGGAACCCTTGGCCCAGGTCGTGGTCAATAACAAACTGTCAGACACATTCCCGCTTAGCCGTGGAACCCACCAGGGGTGTCCACTTTCACCTCTCCTCTTCGCTCTTGCTCTGGAGCCACTAACAGTCTGGATCCGCCAAGATCGTATGATACGAGGGTTAAGATGGTCACCGGAATGGGAGGACCGCATCTCCCTCTATGCGAATGATATTTTGTTGTATTTGACCTCCCCGAAGAAATCCCTCATAGTAGTGCTAGACATTTTGGCAGTGTTCTGCAGATTCTCTGGCTTCACAGTCAATTGGGGTAAATCCGTACTATTTGCCCTTAGAGGGGACCCTCCAATTCTACCGGGAAAGTGTCCGATCCAGATTAACACAATTGGCTTCAAATATTTAGGTATTTTTGTTTCACTTGATCCACTATCCCGCTATGTCATTATTCCCCCATACGCAAACTCAAAAATGATATTACACAATGGAAATCGCTTCTCCTCTTCCGGTTGGGCAGGGCGGCCCTGTTTCAAATGATGTCTCTGCCCAGATTTCTTTACACATTGAAAAATGCCATGGAGCCGGTTCCTGCACAATATTTCAGGATGTGAAAGGCCTTCAGAGAGAGCTTCTCTGGGATGGCAGACCGCGCATCGCCTACATAAATTGACCTTCAACTGGTATGATAGGGGAATTAGCCTCCCAGACATCAAAAAGTATTACTGGGCGGCGCATCTTGCGGCTGCCAACCATAGTACCTATGGAAAAGGTGATGACCCCGGGTATGCCATGGATAAATGGCTTCTCTCCGGTGGCAAGTTCAGCAGGGCACTCTATTCGCACCCCAGAAAATTCACGCTGACAGGCCCCACTACTCATATGGTCAGGCTTTGGAATGACGCCAGCAATTCTCTTGGGTGGGGACGTACGTTGACGTTGGCAACCCCACTCTGGGATGCCGAACTCCTGGGCAGTCTGTGGCGGTCCAAGGGCTTTGATAAGTGGGACTTTATTGGCATCTCCCAAGTCAAAGAAGTCTGGGGATCAGGGGGAATCAAGTCCTTCAACACGTTACAGGTCGAATACGACCTGGCCAGCACTGAATATTTCAGATACGCGCAAGTCCTGCACTCGCTCCGCTCACACCTACCCAAAGGGGTTACCCCTCCTGAAGCCTCCCCTTTAGAGGATAGAATCTTGGACAGTCACCTACCTGAAAAAACAATTTCCTTAATATACAAAAAGCTGATAAATAACATGGCTGTTCCCCTACAGGCACTAAGGGAGCAGTGGGTTAGAGATGGGATCGAAATAGACGACGAAGACTGGCGAGAGGCAGTGCCCTCCCCCAAAGTAGGTGCCATACCGGCGCACCTCAGACTTGTGCAACTAAAATACTACATCGTATATACATCACTGGGCCACGACTGATTCAAATAGGGAGGGTAGCCAGTGGGGAGTGCAGAAGGGGATGTGGAGAACCGGGAACCTTCTTGCATATCATATGGGAATGTCGACACATTAGCTCCTTCTGGCAAGAGGTACATGATTCAATGTCTACTGTATTACATATCTGGCTGATGCCAGAGGCTAGACATCCTCCTTAACATATGGGAGCCCACAGACCTCACCAACTACTGGACACAATGGGCTACTCTGGGATTTATGATTGCCAAGAGAAACATTGCGCAATTATGGGGAGCTACTAATCTACCCTTGTTGGAGGTCTGGACGCAGGACCTCGATTATTGTATGTTGAGGGAGAAGAGGGTCTATGTTGCTAGGGGTTGCCCCCGAAAATGGGCTTGTATCCGGGGCCATTGGAATAGCTATTGTGGTGAAATTTGTACACCGCCAGTCTGTCCTGACATACATGTCCCCCTTTCCCCGTGATACTCCTTTCCTATACGCATCTGTAATCCTTGTCCCCCCCTATGGTTTCCAAATGTAACCCGATTGTGCTTACTGTTTTCATTATCTGTGCAGATGCCTTTTTTCTTTCAATAAAAACTGTATTAAAAAAAAAATATACAAAATAACAAATATTTTGTGACCAAAATCCGGTCAGAAACATTAATACTTTATTAACTACTAAAAGGTAATGCTAAGTAATTTCTAAACGGATAGAGGTCCCCAAGGGACTCCTTCTCCTTTATGAATGTTGAAAACAATACATTTTTTAAGTAGGCAGTGTTCCTATGGACCACAGCCTACCATTAAAAAATGTCAGTAACATTTCTATTTTTGTTTTTAAAACATCCTGTTTTCCTGAGTTTGTGCTTCACAGACCAAGCACTATTAAAAAAACGCTTACAGGTACAGATGGCATAAATGCCATACCTTGAAGTCACCGTTGCCTTATGTAACAATTTCTATACACTGATTTGCACATGTAGGATTCATTTTCTCTGCCCTACACTGGTATGAGAGATGCTGTGAAACAAATGCAATACATGTGACAGAGGAGCTATGGCAAGATAAGAGGTGCTGTTGGAGGGTGATAGTGAGGGAATCATTGAGGAGCCCTAACAAAAGGTTGTTGTATCCTGCTACACAGTAAGGTCATCATTTACTATGCTTTAAAAGCTAATACAATGCTCAATTTTTTCCAAATTTTATTGCGGGGGACAGCCCCCAAAGCTCCCTTTGTAGTGGTCAGGGTAACTCGCTACACTTGGAGCGCACAGTGGAGGGACTGTTCTGACAACATTTGCCGGCGGGGCACACATATTGGGAGAAGTAGACCTGAGACGCTTCTGAACCTTGCGGACCCCAGAGTGACCCCCACAAGCCACCACGATGGGTAAGGACAGGCTGCCCCACGCCTTTCAACCCAACACCAAAACGCAATATACAACACAACGCCTCCCCTCTCAGGGGATTACGCGTCAGACGGGTCTGGATGGGGACAGTGATGTGGCCGACGAGCCCTCTCGGGCAGAGCTCCTGCAGGCGATACAGGGGTCCCACACCGCCCTGGAGAAGCAAATAGAGACGGTCTCCATTGATATAAACCTGTTGCGTGCGGATCTGAGGAAAGTATCGGATACAGTCTCCACTGAGGAGGTGGATATCATCCAGCTGCAGGGAGAAGTAGCTTCCCTGAAGAAAACGGTCTCGCAGCTCACCTCCGCGACAGAAGAACTGGAGCGCAGAGCGGAAGAGGCGGAGGGGAGGGCACGCCGCAGCAACATCAGGGTCCTGGGTATTCCAGAACGCTCGGAAGGGGGCAATGCAGAAAAATTCTTGGAGAGCTGGATACGCACGAAACTCTGCCCCACGGGTCTGTCTGAGGTCTTTGTGATAGAGCGAGCCCACAGCCGCCGCAGCCGGGCGCTCCCCCGAGGGCCCTTATTGCTAAAATCCTGAATTATCGGGCTAGAGACTGTATCCTAAAAGCGGCTAGAGAAACGGCGAACCCCACCTTTGACAATTCTAAAGTATCTATCTATCCGGACTATACCCGCCAGGTACAGGAGCAGAGGAAATCCTTCCTTGCTCTTAAGCAGAAAGTCCGGGACCTTAACATGCAGTACATGTTACTCTACCCTGCCAAGCTCAAGATCCTATCCCAGGGAAAGGCGCATTTCTTTGATGACCCGGAGGAGGTATGGGAGTGGCTTGAGATTAGGGGAGATGCCCACCCGCAGGGTGAATGTGGGGGAACCCGGAGTGCATGGGGGTCCAGACCGCTGAGGAGGCGAGGTAACAGGCACAGGAATCGATCGGCAGATGCCACCCAGGGGGAGAGACAGTAAATCACCCTGGGAGACGATGGCGCCCTCTGCCTGGAGTCTTTGGAGACAGATGACCCCTGTGCTCTGCATTGCATGGGCAATTGGTGCTGGAAACTCTACAGCCAACCACTGATACAGTTCCTGAAACTGTCAGGGGCTCACTTACAACCTCCTCGGTCCTGCCTTGAGGATGATATCCTTCTCTTTGTTCCTTACTCATACTGCTGTGGTAGGGGGAAGGTCTGACATTTAAGGGCTGGGGGTTACTACCCCGTGGGGGGGCTCCGGCTAGTCAAACCACCCCAAATAACCAGCGGGGGGGATAACACACAGGGAGGTGGTGTGCTGTGGTCCCAAGTCGGGGAGGGATAACCCTCAATGCAATGCCCTGGGGGCTCGAGGCGCATACCCCTGGGCTATTCGAGACAGCGAGACACGCTTTGAGGCGGCTGCATTGAGTTGGGCGCTAGTCCTGGGGGGGGGGACTTGGATGTTCCCCAGACGCTTACTCAGATGGTCGAGACTCTGCATAATGACTTGGAGCGGCTGGCCTGTGTCGGGGGCTGGACTTGGGGGAAGGGGGTTCTCTTCTCCACTTGTTGGGTACTTTGGCCCGGTTGGGCTCATGGGTTGGCTGTGCATGTCCTGGCACCAGCATGGGAAGGGCATTTCTGCATGTTTTGTTGTTGTCAGTAAATTGCTCGTGGGAGGGTGTTCTTAGGGGGGAGTTGTTGGTTTTTTCCAGGCATTGTATGTATTGTTTTCGGGCAGGGGATTGGGGTGGCTACATGGGACGTGTACTCCGGCAAGATCGGTTACTTCACCCTACATGGGGCATACATTTCTGAGCTGGAATGTGAGAGGGCTGGGTACGTGCACCAAGAGATATAGGATCCTGTCCTCCCTTCGCAGGCATAAGGTCTCAATAGCATGCCTCCCAGAAACTCACCTCACGGACGAAGGGGCTCAAAAACTGGGGAAGAAATGGCGGGGACAGGTTTTCCACTCTTCATTTTCTACATATGCCAGGGGGGTCCTAGTCTGGGTGGCCCCCGGAGTCCCATTTGCTGTCGAGTATGTGGAAGCTGACATCCATGGGAGGTACCTGCTCCTTAGAGCTAAACTAGATGGCAGGGATGTCACCATACTGAAAACCTATGCCCCGAATACAGATGATAAAGACTTTTTTCAGTCCGTGCAGGAGGCACTGGTCCCGCAACTGGAGGTACCGCTGCTTTGGTTTGGGGACTTTAATTGTGTCCTAGACCCTATTCTTGACAGGTTCCCACCCCGTGCAGGCACAAAGCCACGAAGGACAGCGAAACTCCGGGAGGTCATGGGAAATATAGGAGATTAGGATGTCTGGCGCCAGAGACACCTGACTCAGAAGGTATACGCCTGTTTTTCCTCAATTCACAATACACATAGTCGCTTGGACAGGGTCTTAATCTCAAACCCAGAGGCCACCATGTCCCTTGAGGTTATCCATCAGGCACGATTCCTTTCTGATCACTCCCCTGTGGCGTGTGTGGTGAATTGGGGGGCCCCGGTATGTCACCCCCGGACCTGGAGGTTACCAACGGAGATTCTTGAGGTCCAGGTGGGAAAGCACCACATAGAAACTGCCATAGCTGACTACGTGGACCTTAACTGGGGGGGAGGAATCTCTCACTGGCCACGAAATGGGATGCCCTAAAAGTGGTGGTGAGGGGGGCGTGCATGAGCCTAACCTGTGGGGTTCGGAAGCAACTCCAACGAGAGCTGCAGGAGGCAGAAAGCCACCTCTTAGAATTACAGCCCTCTGAGGCCCACAACACTATGGTGAGAGAGGGGGAACATGACACTCAGACACGCATCCACGATATTCTGGATAGACTCGATAAATATACCCTGACACAATACAGGCAGCGTCTCCCTAGGGAGGGAGATAAATCGGGTCGACTTTTGGCTTGGATTCTTCGATGGTAGAGGGCCCGGAGAGGATTGTGGCCCTACGGGGGCCTACGGGGGGCTTGGTCCACTCTGAAGAGGGACTGCTGCGGGTCCTTCGGTCTCATCTCCAGCGGGTATATGCCATGGACCCCACTGTTACTGAGACGTCTTTTCTCCCTTACCTTCGGGAATTGACCCTACGGTCTATCCCCAAGTCGGCGCAGGAGGACCTTGACAAAGCTTTAACTCTGGGTGAGGTGCGCGCCGCCCTGCAGTGCCTGCCGAGAGCCAACTCCCCGAGAAGTGACGGATTCCCTCCTGAGTTTTATCAGGCTTTCGCGGGTACACTCCCCCGACTCCTATTGGAGGTTTATCTTGAGGCGTTTGAGAGCGGGATTCTCCCGCCGAGCATGACTCTGGGGGAAATATGCATGATATTGAAGCCGCCCACGAGCCTTCATCGTATCGACCAATCACGATGATCAATACGGATGTTAAGACCTTGTGCAAGCTCCAGGCCATGCGCTTAGCGCCGTACATGACTCACTTGGTCCACGAGGACCAGTGCAGTTTCATACTTGGATGTAATAGGGCTATGAATCTGCGGCGGTTGAATCACATTCTACATGAGGTGCGTGGTCGGGAGACCGTGTTGGTGTCTATTTACCTCACCAAGGCATTCGACACAGTCAATTGGGGTTATCTCCTCGAGGTCCTCTGTGCTATGGGGCTAGGCGCCAATTTTTGTCGCTGGATTCGCATCTTGTATACGGCCCCTCGTGCCAGGGTGAAACTTGGGTCGCACGGTCCGAGGAGTGGCGGCTGGGATGGGGTACACGCCAAGGGGGTCCCCTCTCGCCGCTACTATATGCCCTAGCCATAGAGCCCCTCGCTGTTCGGGTCCGAACAGATATGGAGCAGTGGGGTATCAGGTCAGGGGACACGTGCAACATTATTTCCCTGTATGCGGACGATGCCTTGTTCTATTTGACCGCTCCCCGGGACGCATTTCCGATACTGCTGCAACACTTAGACCGATTTGGGGAGGTGTCGGGGTTACGACTTAACTGCAGTAAGTTCCTGATCTTTCCACTGGAAGGGTTGGATTCGGTACCCTTGGGAGACCTACCAAAACTCAAGCTGCGCTGGGAATGGGAGGGGTTCCGTTATCTTGAAATACAGGTGGCTCCAATGGACACGCAGGTGCTGGCCCAGAATGTGGATCGTATAATTGCATCCTTACAGCAGTCAGTGTCTTTTTGGAATTCTCTACCACTCTTGTTGATGGGACGGCTGGCCGTCGCCAAGATGGTAATGCTTCCTAGGACATTATATGTCCTCCAGAACTCACTGTGTCCGCTCCACTACGAGCAACGCTCTCAATACGCTTCTCACGTCCCTGCTGTGGGCGGGCCGATGCAGTAGGGTAGCTCTTCACACCGTTGTCCGCAGCTACGAGGAGGGGGGTCTTGAAGCTCCACGCTTCGATCTATATTATTATGCGGCCCAGTTACAACATGCGACCCGTTGGTTTACAGACACTGACAATTGGGAGACACGCCTCCTCTCTGGTAGGGTGGATATTCAGACGCTATAGGTAGCCCTAATGCAGGGTAGGGGGGCGGACACATCCCTTCCTTATGGCCGGTATATGGCAGCGGTTTGTTGAGAGAGTGTTACAGAGGGCACCCTTTCACAGCGAGCTCCTTATCTGGATACTGGCCCCCTTCTTGAACATGGGGCAGTATATGTCCTTTCACTACTGGAGGATGGCTGCAAAGTTCTGGCTGACATTTACCCTAACGAGTCCTTCCTTACTTATGAGCAGGCAGAAGAGGCCTTTGGCCTTGTACGTGGACAATATCTACACTTCTGTGCACTCCAGGATGTGGTGAAGGTCACCTGGTCCCAGTACCCAGACGCTCCACCACTGACCCACACCTTGGACATCCTCCTTTCCTGCGGCAAGGGGCGTAAACTGATTTCTCTCCTCTACAAGGCAAGGAAACAGGATTCAGCCCCCCAGGTGCAACCGTCCCGAGCAGCCTGGGAGGCGGATCTCAGTGCTCAACTGGACCTGGGACAACGGACGTGCATAGGTTCCCTCACGTGCAAGATCTCATGCAACGCAAGGTTTAAACTGACACACTTCAATTTTTTACACCGCACCTACCTAACCCCAGTATCCCTGAAGCGTATCTCTGGGGATAGAGAAGACAGATGCCCTAGATGTAATGCTGAGAAAGCGGGCTTCCTACACTTAGCCTGGGACTGCCCTTTGGTTAGGCAATTCTGGGTGGGGGTGGTGGAGCGAATAGTCGCAGCTATAGGCCTTCGGATGGCACTCGAACCCCTGCATTGTCTGCTTGCGCTAGTCCGGAAACCCAAGAAAAAGAAACGTTCGTATAAATTCCTACAATTAATGTTGGTACTAGCCAGGCGCAAGGTGGCGATAACTTGGATGGGGCAGAGGGCCCCGGACATGCCCACTTGCCTCAGAGATGTACAGGAGTGGTCTGTGGCCAAGGAAACTCACATGCAACTCACTCGGAGGGAAGAGAAGCTGCAGGACGATTTAATGGCCTGGCGCGTTATGTCTGCGTCGGGGCTGGCAGAAGAGGAGCTCTCCTCACACGACTCAACTGAAAGTGGGAGCAGTGGGTTGGACAGACCCGTTGGGTTTGGGTCTGATGGGGAGCAAGGGGGTGGACCCCAGTGATATTCACTACCTGCATCAGCACCATGCCAGGTTCCTTTCTCACTGTGCTTCAATTGTATGCTATTGTATCCCTTCCCCATGAGTCTGTTCCCTCCCTGAGTCCTAAGTGCCGCTAATGAGGTAGTCGATCTGCTGACATACACTGATTTGATGCCAGTTGTGTGTTATTGTTTATGATGTATAAACTGAAAAATAAAGTTTAACATTTTTTTTTCGAAATTTAAATAGTACAAATTGCTTGGGGGTCCCCGCCTTTCAGTAGTGACTTACTGGAGGTTCTCAGGAGTCAAACGTTTGGGAACCACTGCTCCAGTACTTTCAATAGTGTTTTGATTGGTGTTCCATAGTAGTTAATGCGGAAACCCTTTCCTGAGTTTGAAGAGAGCAGATCTCTCTACCTTTTTGATTTTCCCGATTGGGAAGTTTCATTCCAAACACTCTTCTCAATCTCTGACCCTCTACCAAGGCTCACTTGATTCTGACACCTTCCTCTGTTGCCCATTGCAAATCCTCTTCACACTTTGATTACTAAATTTAGCTAATAATAGTTTGTTTATTGAACACTTGGATTGGATATTCTGCATTCGTTGCATGTTGATTGTTTGCGACTTGTACTTTGTAATACTTGAATTCAGAGTACTTTTACACCTTAACATTTCCCTGTTAATGATATATTGAATTAATCATTGCCAGTTTTGCTGATTAGGATGAAATAATAATTCGATAATAGACCCTTATGGTTGTAAACCATCCTCTCTGTTGCTATAGTTACATTTTACGAGATTAATTGGAAGAAAAGGAGTTCTGGATGTTAGCTCTCCCACAACACTTCAAGTCGACCACCAAAGGTCCATGCTAAAAGTGGGGGATCCTGTTAGATGCTTATACCAAGAGATTGAGGTTTAACACCCCCCCCACCACTAGTGGCAGCTTGGAAGGGAAGAGCCCCCAAGGTGTCCCCACCTCCCCCTCTTCTGGCTCCAGGCCTCAGTGTCCTTCTGTCTGCTACCTCTGTCCTCTTCACTATCCGGATATCTTGGAATGCCTTCTTGACATGTTTTTCTCGAGCTCACCTTCATATAGCTTCCCTGGGCTGTCTGCTGCTTCACTGCAGTGAATGTCTACTGCTTCACTGCAGTGAATGTCTGCTGCTTCACTGCAGTGAGTGTCTGTTTCATTGCAGTAAGTGTCTGCTGCTTCATTGCATTAAGTATCTGCTGCTTCATTGCAGTGAGTGTCTGTTGCTTCACTGCAGTGAGTGTCTGCTTAATTGCAGTGAACGTCTGCTGCTTCATTGCAGTGAATGTCTGATGCTTCACTGCAGTGAGTGTCTGCTTCATTGCAGTGAGTGTCTGCTGCTTCATTGCAGTGAGTGTCTGCTGCTTCACTGCAGTGATTGTCTGATGCTTCACTGCAGTGAGTGTCTGATGCTTCACTGCAGTGAGTGTCTGCTTCATTGCAATGAGTGTCTGCTGCTTCATTGAAGTGTCTGCTTCATTGCAGTAAGTGTCTGCTGCTTCACTGCAGTGAGTGTCTGATTCATTGCAGTGAGTGTCTGCTACTTCATTGCAGTGAGTGTCTGCTGCTTCATTGCAGTGGGTGTCTGCTGCTTCACTGCAGTGAGTGTCTGCTTCATTGCAGTAAGTGTCTGCTTCTTCATTGCAGAGTATCTGCTGCTTCACTGCAGTGAGTGTCTGCCTGACTCTCTCGTCAGTGTCACAGGGCAAGGTGAAGGAAAATGAGCCCTTGCCCTCTGGTTGGATAGTTAAAGTGAGCTGCAGTGGGTCCCTCATGTCTCAGGGTACTGTGCCACTGCAAATGCTGCACCCATTTGAGCTATGTTCTTTGTTTGGTACATCTGCACTTCTCACAGAGAGTGGCTGTCCTGATATCTGTCTGACCAAGAGCGTTTGTCCACCTCTCTGTGCTGCTGTCTGTTTCAGTGCATGTCTACATCTCTCTGGTACATTCCAGGCCTCCCCCTATTGCAATAGCTCTGCCTCTCATCTGCAGTGGGGATAATTTACATTTTCTGCCAGATATAATAATTGCACTCCTAACCACCCCCACGTGCCTTTAGAGCCACGTCTGTATCTCTTCTTCAGTGTTGCCTTTGACGTTGCGAGTGCTTCTGCCTGTCTCTTTACTCTGTGATGATGATGTTTGCCTGAGTGAATATTTTTGTTTGTCTCTCTGGTGCATTTCACCTCTAAGCGATATGGGTCTGGCTCAGTTAATATAACCATCTGGGGGACGGGGGCGGGGGTGGTAGGGTTTACTCCTCATTGTCCCTAAATGTTTATTTTTTTCATTTGATGTATCTTGAGGTCTTTCTGCTTGCTCTCATATTTTCATTTCAAATGGCTAGACTTCCTACCTGTCTTCTTACCTTGTCTGCTGACCTTCATACCTGCCCTCTGTCACCTCTCTGCATACATACCTGTTGGTATGACCAGGGACTGCCGGAGGACCCCCCCCCCCCTTTCCGTTAACAAACATTATTAAAAAGACATGAGAGGGATTTCTTTGAAGGCGGGGGTCGTACAACCCCCGGCTGTACTTATTAAAACATCAAATTAAATCAAAAATTGAAATAAACAATATTTACACAATTACGCAGAAAACGTTCCAAGACATTTGATTACAATTGATATATACAGATATCAGATGGCTAACCTTAACATAATTCTAGTACAAGGTATTTCCTATCCAAATGTAACGTATCAATCATATTTATACAATAATGACTTTTCTGCGTATCCTATTTGGGCCTACGGCAAGGTCACTAACTGGTGTCAGATCCTTATCATTTAAACCACGCCCTACTGTCAGAGTGCGCATGCGTAGAGGGCCCGTTTACCCCGAGGGTACTTCCCCCGCCCCGGTTACCCCCGTACACCCTATTAACCACACCCTTCCGTCGAAGTGCGCATGCGTAGAGGGCCCGTTTACCATGAGGGTACTCCCCCCCCCCCGGTTACCCCCGTACGCTCTATTAACTCCATTAAAGGGGCCCTTGCATCTCTGTGCCGTTTACTGGCATCATTGTGCTCGTGCGGGGTAGCCAAACAGCCTAGAGGAAGCGTGACTCCCCCTTCCCCCACACCCATGTAGCCAACAGGCTGTAACTGCCCCTGGAGTTCTAGGAGAGACCACTTGTCCCTCCACTTGGACGACCCCATTCAAGAATGGTGCCGCCCTCTAAGGACCTTAAAATTACTGCTCACCAATCATGACCTTACCGCCTGACCAAGGAATAGCAATAAATACGACGATTAATGACCTGTAAACAGGATAACGTTCTAAGGAAAAAAACATATTAGTACGACACACCTGTCATCTATATACATTTGGAAAAAATCTATGAAAACCTTCATAAAACACAATGCCAATCATCTGCTTCAGGGGAGTAGGTGGGTGGGGGAAAAAAATTACAGCCTCCTAGATGGGCAGGCCGTGGAGCGCGGAGTCAAAGAGGCAGGCTCCCGCGCTCAAAGAGGCAGACTTCCGCGCTCCCTGGCCTTTTAACCCCTCACTTGCCAGGCCGGATCTAATCGGCCTGACCTTTGTTCCATAGTGACCCGGAAGTGATTCGATCACTTCCAGGTCACTAGGGGACCCGGGGTCCAATCAAGTTGAGGCGCGCCCACCGCGTCATAGTGACGCGATGGGGTGCGTCCCACCAAAGAGAGCGGGTGGGGGCCGGTGCGCCTGCCATACTTGCGGCGGGGCCGATCCTGGGCCTGCCTTTCTCTAGGGCCAGGGACTGCCAGAGGACCCCACCCTTCCGTTAACAAACATTATTAAAAAGACATGAGAGGGATTTCTTTGGAGGCGGGGGTCGTGCCACTATGTGCATAAACGTGTGCATACTATCTGGTGTTATTTATGGGGAGGTTAAGTGCTCTATCCAGAATCACAGGGCAGGAAAAACTTATGCCGGGATCCGAACCTGGATCCCTACTTCCAAATTAAGCAGCTCCGGCTGTTTAATCACATCTCCCCAAATACACATCCCATTTAATCGTAACGCTGTCTGTTAAAACGAGAAACAAGGTCAGCAATCTGCCCGCCGACCGCTACCACAAATTAAAGGAGACAAATGCGCAACATGCCCATGAACTAAACTGCCTGTTTGCCGTCCCTGTGCCCCATGGCAATACAATGTCCAGCAAATATGTGCAGCAGTATCCCAATCCTGGGTGTTAATACTTACACTCCGATCGGTATCGGGTGCAGCCGGTAAAAGAAGCTTCCCGCAGAGTAACGAGCTGCCGGGAGGCTGCTGAGATGAGCACTGTACCGATGAGGGTCGAGCTGTTCACCAGCGGAACCTCCAGATGTAATCCCCGAAAAAACGTACATAGCAGGCCGTCCATTCTGAGACTGCTTGCTGTGAGGGGACTTGCTTCTCACTAGAGCCTCTCCTGACGTAGATCTCAGCGCGAGGCCACCACTTCCCAAGAGCTTAGCGTGCACTGGTCTGCCCATACATGCCGATACCTGCAAGATAAAAAAATTAAAAAAAGAATGACAGCCTCCTAGAGGCTAGAGGGGCAGGCCGTGGAGCGCGGAGTCAAAGAGGCAGACTCACGCGCTCCCTCGCCTTTTAACCCCTCACTTGCCAGGCCGGATCTAACCGGCCTGGCCTTTGTTCGATAATGACCCGGAAGTGATTCGATCACTTCCGGGTCACTAGGGGACCCGGGGTCCAATCAAGGTTGAAGCGCGTCCGCCACATCATGGTGACGCGATGGGGTGCGTCCCACCACAGAGAATGGGTGGGGGCCGGTGCGCCTGCCATACTTGCGGCGAGGCCGATGTCGGCCCCGCCTTTCTCTTCAGGTCTCTTCTGTCTTTCGCTTACCCGTCTCTCTGCTTGCAGCCTGTCTCTCTCTCTCTCTCTCTCTCTCTCTGGGTTTGGGTACCTGCTGGCTCTCCGCCTAGAAGTGCAAGGAATGCCTGGCCACCAGGGAGCACCTCTTTAGCAGATCACCTGCTTCTTTTTTTGAAGTTTTATATAGTGCAAACTCGACTCGAAGGTATCAGAGCGCTTTACATGAGCACCAGTTTCGTTATAGACGGACACATTCATTTTTAGGCTTGGGGAGATTAAGTGATTTGCTCAGAAACACAGGAGATGAAGTGATCTGCCCAGAATTACAGGATGTTTGAGCCTTCAGCCAGACTCGAACCTGGTTCCCAAGCTTCAAAGTCGGCTGCTCTAGCTGCTAAGCCACAATCTGCATGTTATCAGTGGCACAGCCTGGGTGTCTGTAGAACCTAATGCAAGGACATCATTTAGGGGTCGCCAGGGGCCGCAGCTGCGACCCCTATCTTGCCCTTTCCTACCCCTGGCTCAACCTTTGCGACCCCTGGCCTCAGAGGTGGCAAATTCAGTTCCAGGAACACTGGGGCAGCTGGCGCTCCACACTCTTTATTTTCTGTCATTTTTTAAAATAATATACTAATAGTGAATAAATAACATGAATTATTTATTGTTAGTATAATAAAAATGGAGTACAATAAGCTGGGATATGCCCTTCCATGGCAGCTGCGTAAGTAAACAAGCATTTACAATGCAATGGTCTCGGCATCATTAAAGGTAGAGCTATTGGCATTGCTCATGACATTTCTTTTTTTTTTCTTTAAATCATAAATAAATGGCATTGTCATTTACATTGTCAATACACACCACTCTGCACTCAACTGCACTCACCTGCACTGCACTGCACTCACCTGCACTGCACTCACCTGCACTGCACTCAACTGCACTCACCTGCACTGCACTCACCTGCACTGCACTCACCTGCACTGCACTGCACTCACCTGCACTGCACTGCACTCACCTGCACTGCACTCACCTGCACTAACCTGCACTGCACTGCACTCACCTGCACTGCACTGCACTCACCTGCACTGCACTCACCTGCACTGCACTCACCTGCACTGCACTCACCTGCACTGCACTGCACTCACCTGCACTGCACTCACCTGCACTGCACTGCACTCACCTGCACTGCACTCACCTGCACTCACCTGCACGCCACTGCACTGCACTCACCTGCACTGCACTCACCTGCATGCCACTGCACTGCACTCACCTGCACTGCACTGCACTCACCTGCACTCCACTGCACTGCACTCACCTGCACTGCACTCACCTGCACTCACCTGCACTGCACTCACCTGCACCTGCACTGCACTCACCTGCACTGCACTGCATTCACCTGCACTGCACTCACCTGCACTGCACTCACCTGCACTGCACTCACCTGCACTGCACTCACCTGCACTGCACTCACCTGCACTGCACTGCACTCCACTCCACTGCACTGCACTCCACTGCACTGCACTCCACTCACCTGCACTGCACTCACCTGCACTGCACTCACCTGCACTGCACTGCACTCACCTGCACTGCACTGCACTCACCTGCACTCCACTCACCTGCACTGCACTGCACTCACCTGCACTGCACTCACCTGCACTGCACTCACCTGCACTGCACTGCACTCACCTGCACTGCACTGCACTCACCTGCACTGCACTGCACTCACCTGCACTCCACTCACCTGCACTGCACTCACCTGCACTGCACTCACCTGCACTGCACTGCACTCACCTGCACTGCACTGCACTCACCTGCACTGCACTCACCTGCACTCACCTGCACTGCACTGCACTCCACTGCACTGCACTCACCTACACTGCACTGCACTGCACTGCACTCACCTGCACTGCACTGCACTCACCTGCACTGCACTGCACTCACCTGCACTGCACTCACCTGCACTGCACTGCACTCACCTGCACTGCACTGCACTCACCTGCACTGCACTGCACTCACGTGCACTGCACTCACCTGCACTGCACTCACCTGCACTGCACTCACCTGCACTGCACTGCACCGCACTGCACTCACCTGCACTGCACTGCACTCACCTGCACTGCACTCACATGCACTGCACTGCACTCACCTGCATTGCACTGCACTCACCTGCACTGCACTGCACTCACCTGCACTCACCTGCACTGCACTCACCTGCACTGCACGCACTGCACTCACCTGCACTGCACTCACCTGCACTGCACTCACCTGCACTGCACTCACCTGCACTGCACTCCACTGCACCCACCTACACTGCACTGCACTCACCTGCACTGCACTCACCTGCACTGCACTGCACTGCACTGCACTCACCTGCACTGCACTCACCTGCACTGCACTGCACTCACCTGCACTGCACTGCACTCCACTGCACTGCACTCACCTGCACTGCACTCACCTGCACTGCACTCACCTGCACTGCACTCACCTGCACTGCACTCACCTGCACTGCACTCACCTGCACTGCACTCACCTGCACTACACTGCACTCACCTGCACTGCACTGCACTCACCTGCACTGTACTGCACTCACCTGCACTGCACTCACCTGCACTGCACTGCACTCCACTCACCTACACTGCACTCACCTGCACTGCACTGCACTCACCTGCACTGCACTGCACTCCACTGCACTGCACTCACCTGCACTGCACTGCAC
The DNA here is from genome assembly GCF_964261635.1 of Lissotriton helveticus. Classification (NCBI taxonomy): domain Eukaryota; kingdom Metazoa; phylum Chordata; class Amphibia; order Caudata; family Salamandridae; genus Lissotriton; species Lissotriton helveticus. Next base: position 633,492,824 of record NC_136068.1, on the reverse strand, counting down.
TCACCTGCACTGCACTCACCTGCACTGCACTGCACTCACCTGCACTGCACTCACCTGCACTGCACTGCACTCACCTGCACTGCACTCACCTGCACTGCACTCACCTGCACTGCACTGCACTCACCTGCACTGCACTGCACTCACCTGCACTGCACTGCACTGCACTCACCTGCACTGCACTGCACTGCCCTCACCTGCACTGCACATACCTGCACTGCACTGCACATACCTGCACTGCACTCTGCACTCACTACTCTGCACTCTGCACTCACTACTCTGCACTCTGCACTCACTACTCTGCACTCACTACTCTGCACTCTGCACTCACTACTCTGCACTCTGCACTCACTACTCTGCACTCACTACTCACTACTCTGCACTCACTACTCACTACTCTGCACTCACTACTCTGCACTCACTACTCTGCACTCACTACTCTGCACTCACTACTCTGCACTCACTACTCTGCACTCACTACTCTGCACTCACTACTCACTACTCTGCACTCACTACTCTGCACTCACTACTCTGCACTCACTACTCACTACTCTGCACTCACTACTCACTACTCTGCACTCACTACTCTGCACTCACTACTCACTACTCTGCACTCACTACTCTGCACTCACTACTCTGCACTCTCTACTCTGCACTCTCTACTCTGCACTCTCTACTCTGCACTCACTACTCACTACTCTGCACTCACTACTCACTACTCTGCACTCACTACTCACTACTCTGCACTCACTACTCACTACTCTGCACTCACTACTCACTACTCTGCAATCACTACTCTGCACTCACTACTCACTACTCTGCACTCACTACTCTGCACTCACTACTCACTACTCTGCACTCACTACTCACTACTCACTACTCTGCACTCACTACTCACTACTCTGCACTCACTACTCACTACTCTGCAATCACTACTCTGCACTCACTACTCACTACTCTGCACTCACTACTCTGCACTCACTACTCTGCACTCACCTACTCACTACTCTGCACTCCCTACTCACTACTCTGCACTCACTACTCTGCACTCACTACTCACTACTCTGCACTCACTATTCTGCACTCACTACTCACTACTCTGCACTCACTACTCTGCACTCTCTACTCTGCACTCACTACTCACTACTCTGCACTCACTACTCACTACTCTGCACTCACTACTCACTACTCTGCACTCACTACTCACTACTCACTACTCACTACTCTGCACTCACTACTCACTACTCTGCACTCACTACTCACTACTCTGCACTCACTACTCTGCACTCACTACTCACTACTCTGCACTCACTACTCTGCACTCACTACTCTGCACTCACTACTCTGCACTCACTACTCTGCACTCACTACTCACTATTCTGCACTCACTACTCACTACTCTGCACTCACTACTCACTACTCTGCACTCACTACTCACTAATCTGCACTCACTACTCTGCACTCACTACTCTGCACTCACTACTCTGCGCACTCACTCCTCTGCACTCACTCCTCTGCACTCACTCCTCTGCACTCACTCCTCTGCACTCACTACTCTGCACTCACTACTCTGCACACTCACTCTGCACTCACTACTCTGCACTCACTACTCTGCACTCACTACTCTGCACTCACTACTCTGCACTCACTACTCTGCACTCACTACTCACTACTCTGCACTCACTACTCTGCACTCACTACTCTGCACTCACTACTCTGCGCACTCACTCCTCTGCACTCACTCCTCTGCACTCACTACTCTGCACTCACTACTCTGCACTCACTACTCTGCACTCACTACTCTGCACACTCACTCTGCACTCACTACTCTGCACTCACTACTCTGCACTCACTACTCACTACTCTGCACTCACTACTCTGCACTCACTACTCTGCACTCACTACTCTGCACTCACTACTCTGCACACTCACTACTCTGCACACTCACTACTCTGCACACTCACTACTCTGCACACTCACTACTCTGCGCACTCACTACTCTGCGCACTCACTACTCTGCGCACTCACTACTCTGCACTCACTCATCTGCACTCACTACTCTGCACACTCACTACTCTGCACTCACTACTCTGCACTCACTACTCTGCACTCTCTCTGCACACTCTCTCTGCACACTCACTCTGCACACTCACTCTGCACACTCACTCTGCACACTCACTCTGCACTCACTACTCTGCACTCACTACTCTGCACTCACTACTCTGCACTCACTACTCTGCACTCTGCACACTCACTCTGCACTGTGCACGCCGCTGATATCATGGAATCTTCCACCACACTTTCTAAAACTCTATAGTCCGAAGCATAATAGGCACAGAACCAAAAGAAGGGTAGACATTGCTTAAAATAATCTTATTGTATTTATGAGAAGCAAAAGCGAGACTGTGAAATGTGCTGAATATCAGTTTGTTACGAATCAACAGAGTGGAGTTAGAGAACCAAGAAATAGTAATTTAGATTCCGGGTTAGAAGGAGTAGTAATCACAAGCTGAGGATCAACGGGCGCGAAACAGCGTGGTGGGCGCGCAGGAGACGCAGCGTGAGCGTGCACATCAGCTGAAGATCGCCGGAGAAGACACCGAGCCTGCCTGCTGCCGTGACTGACCCGCTGCAGAGGGAAAGAGCCCGGTGAGTGGGGGTAGAGGGGGGGGGCGGCAGAGAGGGAGTGGGCAGAGAGGGAGGGTGTGTGTGTGTGTGTGTGCGCGTGTGTGTGTGCGTGCGTGTGTCTGTCTGTGTCTGTCTGGTGTGTGCCTGCCTGCCTGCCTGCGTGTGTGCGCGTCCACAGACCCTGGTCGGCTCGTGCACCGCTCTGTACTCCCTTGCGAGCTTACATGGCGACAATAGTTCTCGTTGCCGAGACCTAAAAATGATTTTAAATGTATGCTGTGTGCATGCTTGCGGGTGAGAGTGTGTTTATGTGTGAGACAGTGTGTATGTGTGAATTTGTGAGTATGTGTAAGTGAGTGAAAGTGGAGGTCGAAGGGAGTGTGATGTCACTTCCGCTACCCCTGGCATTTCGGTGAATTGCTCTCCATAAAGGAAAAAGGACTCCAGGTCGATATACAAATAAAGATATAATTGGGGTGCACTGGGTAAAAATCTTACCCTTGGGCCTCGGTGTTACTGCACTTGCTGCACTATTGATGGTGGCACCACTGCTTGTGGAACTTCAAGTTCCCCATTCTACATGTCTGCCCCTCTCTCATCTCCTTCCGCCCTTTCATGCCCTCCTCCCTTTGTCTCGCTCTCTCTTCCCCCTTCTTGCCCTCACTCTTTGATACCTCCTTCCTCCCTTCTCCTCTGACATCCTTATTTCTCGCCCCTTCCTTTTCTTCCCTCGCCAGTTTTGCTTGTCTTAGCCTCTTTTACTTACTGTCTGATCCTTAACTGCTGCTCCCATTCCGGTATTTCCTCTCCTCCTCTCCTTTCTTTCACCCTCTCATTTGCCTCCATCCCTTTCCTCTCCTACATGTTATCCTTATCTTTTACTCCATCCATACCCCTCTCCCTCCCATCCTGCTCGAAGGGTAAACACAAAGCCAAGCCCAATGAGTCATCTGTGTTTGAAACATTTTGAAGCAGCAGCATTTTTTTTTTAAAGTAAGAGAATGTTATAGAACAATGCAGCATTTTTTCTCACTGACTATTTCAGTAAAACTTCAAAATGGCAGATGCGTCACTTTGTAAATGCCTGTGCCACATTATACCTGCATTAGGTATAATGTATGCAGGGTGGCTGTTCCCCCGCAAGAATGCCTCATAGAAGTGGTGCAGTGAAATCTATCAGCTTTCACTGCGCCTCTTCTAGGATGCCACAGCGGCAAAACCTAAGGGTGACGCAGTGCATTAGGTATAGGCCTCCCCATGTATTGCTGGAGTCGCATCATGCTTACGACGTAACTCCAGCAATGCGTGAGTTTTGCGCCAACAGATACGTCAGGATTCTTGACCCATCTGTCAATCCTTGCGACATGGAGTGCCGTACATTAAGTACAGTGCATCCATGATGTCACAAGGAGGGCGCACTGAAAAGTGTTGCATTGCTGTTTTATTGCAGGGATGTGACACTTTTCATAAATGAGGCCCACAATTTCTACTACTGCGTGAGTGTGTAAAATTACCAATGGTCAAATTTAAAAATGTATCTTCTTACTACCTAGTCCTAAAAACTGTCCATAGGAAACTAAAATAAATATTTGATTTCACTAAGCAAGCCCTGGTTCTTCAGCCCTGGGGTAAGCATGTCATTAAGTATAACATATACCTACGCCTATATGTATGACAGGTGTCTCTGCTGATGGTTTAGACGCATGCCAGTGCCTGTGAAGAGCAAGTATGGCTTTGTCTAAAGCTGTCCCTGTAACGTGACACACCAAACCAAATGCCCAGGGCGACAATAGATACACTGCAGAAAAATATTTGTATCCAGGAATATCAATTAATCTCAACTTGAATGTTCTATCACTGAGGTGTGCGTTGTGCAAAGAATGTATGAAAATAAACAACTACTATTGAGACTCATACATGGCTTTGATTTTTAGTATTTCTCACTCTTAACACACCTTTTAAAAAATGCAAGCAGCACATTTTATATACTTAGGCACCATGAAAGTGCACACTTCTAATGTGCTAACAAATAAAATGTAAAGTTTAACATGTTTTACTTTGAGCCAGTGCCAAGCTGTACTGTCCCTTTAAGTGTGAAGAAAATATATACGGCTATGGAAAATGACATCTAAATATTCTTGTTAAATCAAAGGAGAGAGTGAGGACTAGGTAAGCTAGTCCGAATCCCCGGTATTATATATCAAAATCAAAGAAGGACTAGCTAAGTTTAAAGGAGAAGGAGACTCAATGAAGTACGTATGTCGGCAAACCAGTCGGTTTGTTCAAGAAGCCCTCACCCACCAACCTAGTTGGTGGCATGCTTCATCATCGGGCCCACCACAGTGACACCGAATGTGTTCCGGGTGTGCTTCAACGCCAGTTTACTGCGGAGCTGGTATATTCGCTGAGTGTGCAGTGTAGTGAGTGAGAAGGTGAAAGTTAAAAAACCATACAGTGGGTCCCAGTACCCGAGGGTAATGAAAATACTTTAATTTACTGGGCCCCTGTTGGTTATTTAAAAGGCAGACGGACGCGTTGGAGTATGGATTATGACCTCCAGCGACCTGTGTGGTCTACATGTTTCAGCCTGGCCTTTTTTAATTTGAAACAGGCTTTCCTCAGGACCAAGTGAGTATGTGAATAAAGTGCAATTTAAATTAATAAACTAAATTATAGTGATTGTGTTGTTTTTGACTATGTGTAGCACTCTCTAAGGTGCTATATGGGTGAGAGGGGGATTCCCTCTCGCTTTGCTACACATAACATATAGGGGACATAGACAGACATACAAGGTAGAGTCATGTTAGCATTATATAGCAAGTTGCGCATCATTCAGCCGGCTTGTAAGGTGAGTGATTGAATTATGTTTTGGCTAGGGTGTGGTCGTGTCAGTGACAGGACCTGCGTGGGTTTTATCTAGAAACCGATTGTAGTGGTGAGCTAGGACAGCGGATTTTTGCATGGTGAGGTACAGGTAAGTAAAAGAACATTATCCTCACACAGGCTATTTGCTGTACAAAGCTTCCTTGGGTCACCTGGCAGAGAAAGAGACCCTGAAAGAAGGTAGTGACAGTGATGAATTGTATCCGACCTGTAGGGAAAAGGATATCAACAGCTTACCCCAGTAGTTGCTGTAGTGCGTGGTCGATTTACTCACGGGATTGCCGGTCTGGTTCCTCCTTGGACCTATCGTCCTTCTGCGGTGCCCGAAATGTGAAAGGAGAACCTTGCAGATCATGTTTAAATAGCCCTGTTTATCTTTTTCACCTGTGTAAGTGTAGAGATAGAAGGAGGGTTGCAGTCGCGCAAAAACGCTATGTCATTGCCGCGGGGCGCATGCCCAATGGTGTAGTGGTTCTCGCGCCTGCGCATTGCAGTGCGGGAGGCGCCTGTGGGTGTGCTCATGCGCAAAGGGGAACAGAGGTTGTGATGTCGAAAAAGACTCCACTGGATAGCGCATGTCTATGCGCCGGTGATTGGAGTATTCCGAATGTGTTGCACAGTATGTGAAGCGATGCCATGAGCGATTGCTTCATTCGGGGGGTATTAATAAATTATCATGAGTGTTAGGAGGGGATTCTCAATTTGGAGGTTGAAACACAGTGGGGTATTGACAAATGCAGATTGTTCCCCTGTTGCCCTTTGCGCATGAGCACACCCACAGGCGCCTCCCGCACTGCAATGCGCAGGCGCGAGAACCACTACACCATTGGGCATTCGCCCCGCGGCAATGACATAGCGTTTTTGCGCGACTGCAACCCTCCCTCTATCTCTACACTTACACAGGTGAAAAAGATAAACGGGGCTATTTAAACATGATCTGCAAGGTTCTCCTTTCACATTTCGGGCACCGCAGAAGGACGATAGGTCCAAGGAGGAACCAGACCGGCAATCCCGTGAGTAAATTGACCACGCACTACAGCAACTACTGGGGTAAGCTGTTGATATCTTTTTCCCTACAGGTCGGATACAATTTGTGGTAAATAAATAAATAATACCCTATTTTTGAATGAATAAATGAATAACAGATAGCTCAATAAATAAGAGTCAAGATTCGAGGTAGTAGGAGTTTTGCAGGTTTAATACAGCATAAGGACAGGAACAGGACCACCTGCACAGGAATAGGATGGCAGCGCTGCCGGGGACAGGATCGGGAATGACGGCGTAACGGCTAACTTTTAATAACAGTACATGAGCATATATACATAACGCAAACACATAGCATTACATTGCAATAGGCGTAGCGGTGGGTGGAGCAATAGGCGTGACGCGTAGCAGTCGCGAAAGATAAGGGTGAAAAGAGGTGTAACAGGGCGTATACATAGACATGTGATGCAAACGTAACAGAATATGTCATGAATGGGGCGGAAACCATGGAGGGGGCTACCTGAGGAGCCGGGACCTCTAACCTGATGGTGCGCGCAAACTGGCAATGACGTATCACTAGGAGAAGCTGGGGGCTTCGAACTCTGTGCTAGGAGCAGAGACTGAAGTCTGGAGAGTCAGGGCGACATGTACCTAAGCAGTATCTAGTATCTGATGTTTAGAGAACATGTTGATATAAACTAGAAGTCAGGAGGGGAAAGGCTAACAGACACTAAGACTGGACCATGCATTATTCTACATGTAGTGCGTGATGAAGAATATTAAATGACCATTAAATGCAGTATTTCTCTTACACGGAGACGTAAAAGCTAGACAATGACGGAAACTATTGATGCGATTCAGTAGCTTAGGAATGCAGGGAAGGAGGGCTGAACTGATAACTGGAATCATAACATAGTCTTGGCAGACTCAGAGGCAGAGCCAGGCTGGACCTGGCACTGCGAGGCAGGCAGTAGGTGAAGGGTCGAGGATACAGGTGGGGGTTGTATCACTCCTCCGCGGGGCTTCAGGAGACAGGAGACAGGAGCTGAATCTGGTGTCCGGGCCCTTTTGAGGCCTAGAAACGGGGACTTTACAATGGAATAACGTGCACACTGAGAAACGTGGCAACGTAGCTTTACATAGGCCTGATATTCGTAGTATTCACGAGAACTGGAAACTGCCATACTAGAGGTGGACACAACTGTAATTGCGTCTTTAATCAAACATGGGGAATAACATATGCATATTAATCATGCACATATAACATATGATGGATGACATGTAGGGACACAGAACATGGCAAAATTTACTTTTCCACATTCCCTCCTTGTCACTACGTTTCATCAGGAAACATCAATATTCATGATACCATCTATCATTTCATACAGTATCATTTGCTCGTCTCGAATTTTCTTGGAACGGGATTTAGAACGGGGCTTGGGACTAGGAATACAAGAGGTAGCACAAATGCCGCAAATCGCAGGGCCACATTGTATACAGAGGCAGCAGCTGAATATAATCGCTACTGCAATACCTAGAAAGGACAAGACTTTCCATCCCCAGGCGGAAATTATATTCCAGAACCAACCGGACCATGTCCAGGTGCCTGGATCTTGGTGTAACAGATGGGCAATTTTATGGAGTCTGGTTATAGCTGAATAAACAGACGGCGCGTTATTTGGAATGAAAATGCAGCAACTAGATCCAATGACTCTACAGGCCCCGCCCCTATCGGCCAATATGACGTCAAGGACGAGACGATTTTGTAAAATGACAAATCTCATAGCAGATTGCTCTTCGGTTAAGTTACCTAGAGAAGAGGCAGTCTCATTTACTACAGCTTCAAGGGTTCTGGTTAACCTGCGGATTAGTTTACTATTCTGGATAGGTCCTATAAAGAAAAAGAAACCTCTATTGAAATCTGTATACTGTTCTAGAGCAGTTTCAGTATAATCGACAATTGGGGACTCCCTTCTATGTCTAATGTGTACTAGATGTGTGTTTCTATGATAATCAGATGGGGCTAGGAAAACTGGTGGCAGTAGGAAGGCAATGTAACAGGTTCCCTCCCAATCGAGGGGCAGACGAACATATGCAGTTTGACCACAAATAAAATAAGAATGACGTGAAGCTTTGAAGATAGATTTCCCACTGTCACTATACTTGACAATAGTAGTACAATCACTATGTCCTACGTGTACGGAACCATTATTTCGGACACATAATTCGCCTTTGACTGGTAGTACTGAAATTGCAGGTAAATCTGGAGTGGAATCAGACTGAACATTCAGGACCATGAAATTCGAAGAATAATTACCTAAATTGTAAACTTCATTTTCTAGATCTAACCCGATTCTGTGGGGGAGACCTTGCTTGTCTGGAAAACATGTACTGTTAAGAAAAGACATATCTGTTGAGGATGACGTTAACGTGGACCATGCTCCACACGAACCATTATGTGAAAAAGGATAAGGAAAGAGTGGCAGAACTCCCTTCGGTGTCTGGAAAGGGGGGAGTCGACCACACACCCAACAATTAGTGGCATTGCTGGTTTGGTGTGAGTAATGTAGCATGCGGATAAAAGAATTATTTCGCATAGCGAGGCGGTAAGAGAGTTCATGAGGAGGCAGATCACTAAACGTGTGTTCTACTGTAGCATTAGAAGACGTATTTACATGAGAAACTGGGAAACACAGGTAAAATGCATAACTGGTGCAGGAAATCATAATGCTGAGAAATAATATGAAACATAGAAAAATGATACATCGGATTGAGTTTTGACTAACTCTCTCACTATGGGGGTCTATTTTATACATGTCAGAAACAGTCTAACCGTTTCACCTAGGGGAGGACTTAGACAATCAAACTGGCTGACTTATTTTACTAGACCGGAGTTTCAACTTATACTCCTGCTGCGGAGTTTTCTCTAACAGGGGAGGGTTTGTAGCAATGTCTTTTGCGGGACAGTCCTTGAGAACAATATTTTGGCAATCCTTCAAATCCTGGGAAATGTTCTTTGAGACGGGTTTCAGTCCATAAAACTTCTTCACGTGCGAAAGGTGCACCCAGCCTTTGCGACCTTCCAACTTCACGGCTGTACGGGTGGCGAGGAGGACCTGTCGGGGCTCCTTCCAGCGTGGCTCCAGCGGACTTGAGCGGTCAAAATTCCGGACAAGGACCATGGATCCTGGAACGATTTCATGCGGTGCCACCTCGGTATTGTCTGGAAATGCGGCGGCAACCTGTGAACGACAAGAGTTGAGGGCAGACATCAAGGAAGCTAGGTAATCTGTCAGCATATTACTTGAAACATCGGTAATACTTCGGGGTCTAGGAGTACCCCACATGTTAGGGGGGCGGCCGAAAACGACCTCATACGGGGACAGACCTGATCTGGAATGTGCGACCATGCGCATATAGAACAAGGCAACTGGCAGAGCTACTAGCCAGTCCACACCTTTCTCTTTACAAATTTTTGCGATGCGAATTTTCAGGGTCTGGTTATGTCTCTCTACGAGACCGGCTGCTTCAGGATGGCGTACACAATGGAACTTCCACTGGTACCCTAACAATAGGGAAACGTGTTTCATTAACTCTGATGAGAATGGCTGGCCGTTATCAGAATATACGACCCTAGGGAGTCCATAACGGGGGAAGAACTCACGAACTAACTGCTTGGCAGTGGTCGCAGCTGTGTAATCTGGGACTGGATATGCTTCTGTCCACCTGGACAAAGCGCATACAACTACAAGGACATACTTGAAACCTCGACATCGCTCCATCTGAATATAATCCATCTGGAGGACTTCAAAAGGGTGGTCAGGAGGTTGGAATCCACCTTGTTCCACCGGGACACTTTTACCTGGATTAAACTGACAACATATCATACAGGTACGGACTTTCTGCTTGGCTGCAGCTCGTAAATGCTTGTTGAACCAAATGTTCTGGATACTGTCTAACATAGCTTTTTCTCCTAAATGTGCTGGACTATGTGCGGTATTGATAATGACTTGAACCATAGAGTCGGGGAGAAACCATGTGGCTCTACCCTTCGTCACCCATCCTTGATCTGTCTGGACCCCTCCTTGTTCGGACCATTTCTTGATTTCATCGGGAGTAGCATGTAACTGTATGTCTATGACATCTTGTGTAGGGTCCTTAACTGTCATGCATGTAGTCGGATCTGGAGTGTGTGTCATGGTAACTGGAATGTCTGGAGTCTGTGCTGTAAGCTTGGCTGTGCGATCTGCTAGATCGTTACCCTGGGAAATAATGTCAGTAACTTTCGTATGTGCTTTGCACTTCATGATAGCAATGGATGTCGGTAAATGTATGGCATCTAACAGAGCTTGAATAAGGAGACCATGCTGAATCTTGGTTCCATGAGAAGTCATGAAACCTCTCTCCTGCCAGAGCACTCCAAAGTCGTGTACAACTCCGAATGCGTAGCGTGAATCTGTGTAAACATTAACTTTCCGGTTCTTAGCGTGTATGCAGGCTTGTGTCAGAGCAACTAGCTCTGCTGCTTGAGCGGACAGAGTGTCAATACGGTGTGTCTCAATGACTTCGGTGTCAGTAGTCACTGCATATGCGGCGACTAGTTCTCCTGTACTAGTTCTCATACATGAACCATCCACATAAAGTGTCAGGTCGGGATCTGGTAACGGAATATCTGTCAGATCTTGTCTTGGCTTTGTCGTAATATTAACTACTTCCACACAGTCGTGTGTGTCCGGACTTAAAGTAACTGATGGTAACAGTGTAGCAGGGTTCAGGATGTTGCAGCGTCTGATTTCTATGTGTGGCTGGAACAGTGTCAATTCATAACCTGTTAAACGTGCAATTGTCAAGTGCTGAGTCTGTGTTCGGTTTAAAAGAACTTCCACAGAATGTGGAACTTGTACTGTCAAAGAATGTCCTAATACTATGGAATCACTTTGTCTGATAGCTAGTGCTGTGGCTGCAACTGACTTGAGGCACGCAGGCAGAGCCTGGGCTACAGGATCTAATGTGCTCGAAAAATAAGCACATGGCTTGTATTGTCCTGCTTGATCTTGTGTGAGAACAGATAATGCTGTACCTTCGCGTTCAGTGACGAAAAGTGTAAAAGGCTTACTGTAGTTCGGTGTAGCTAGAACTGGAGCTTGACATAAAGCTTTCTTTAACTCATTGAAACTGAGTGTATGTTCAGATGTCCAAGGGAGGACAGTCGATACGGCTGCCTCCTGTGTCGTTAACTGTATCAGTGGCTTGGCTAGGAATGCATACTGAGGAATCCATTGTCGGCAATAAGAAGTAAGGCCGATAAAAGCACGTACCTCCTTCTGGGTCTTGGGCTGAGGAAGACTCGCTATTAACTGGATACGGTCTGGTGTCAACTGCCTACCCCTCTTGGACAGTAAGTGTCCTAAGTATACCACTTGCTGGACACAGAATTGAAGCTTCGAAGGGGACACCTTATGCCCCATCTCGGCTAGAAAATACAGAACCGTCAGTGACGCTCGCTCGCAGTCACGTTCAGAACGGGCTGTGATCAGTAGATCATCGACATACTGGAGCAGGGCAGTGTCAGTTGGCATGTGAATGTTGTCTAGTTGTCTCTTGAGTGCTTGACTGTAAATACTAGGACTTTCTGTGAAACCTTGAGGAGCTCGTGTGAACATATAGCTCCTTCCATTTAAACAGAATCCGAAAAGGAACTGGCTGTCTGGATGAATGGGGACACTGAAAAATGCATTCTTGAGGTCTATGACAGTGAAAAATGAAGCTTCGGAATCAATGGCTGTTAATAGGGAAGAGATATCTGGGACTACTGGATACTGGGGAGTAATACATTTATTAAGTTCTCGTAGGTCAATCACTAATCGATACACTGGGGGTGCATTTGGATCAGTACGTTTCATGACTGGAATGATCGGAGAATTGCATACATTGGAGTCAGTTTCTACAACCACTCCTTGAGCGATGAGTTCGTCAATAATTTTGGATAAGGCTGCTACAGCCTCAGGTGGCAATCTGTACTGTCTGATTCGTGGTAACACTACACCTGGCTTCAGAGTCACACGATGGGGTGTGATTTGCATGTAACCTACATCAGTTGGACCTTGCGCCCATAAATGCTGCGGAACATTAGACAATCTTGGATCAAAATCTCGTAATACATAGTGACCCTTAAAGTCACGTAGGAACAGACGTATTCCCTCTGGGGAACAGCATATAACTGCACCTAATTCTTTCAGTGTTTTAATGCCTAATAGGTTTTCTGGACATGACTTAGTAAGTAACAGATCAGTAGTACGGGACAATGGACCTACTTCTAGAGTAACTGGCTTTGAAATTTCATTTACGATAGGTTTTCCTGAAAATCCAAGGGAAACATTTCTAGAGCCTGAGAGCGGAGCCCCTGGAACTTCGGCGTGGCTAATTGTGGTCCTACTTGCCCCTGTATCAATCAAAAACTTTCTGTCTTTCCCTAATACTTGACTATGAACATAGGGACCTTCTTGATCTACAGGTATCTCGATGAGAGGCAAGCCTACCTCCCTCTCTAGGCTGTTTCATGAATACTGCTGGTACTCTGGATACTCAGACTGTGCATACTGGTACATCTGCTGTGTAACATGCTGTGTTGCAGCGATGGGCTGCGGTGCTGTAACTGTCTGTGGTGCATTCTGTGGCTGAGGAGTCTGTGAAACTTGTTCTTGTCTAGGCGGACGTGGTCTTTCTTTAGTCTTACCGGTAGCTATGTTATGTTTCAGAACTGCACACTCGTTTATAAAATGACCTGGCTGTTTACAATAATTGCAGTTCCCTTTAACGGGAGCTGCAGGATGACTGGCTTGATTTGGACCCCTCTTCTGACTGTCTTGAGGAACAGATTGTGCAACTAGTACTTTCATTTTCGTGTCTTTCATACGCTTCCTTTCGTGGTCTTGCTCTTCCCTGATTCTATTCTGGTGGTATTGGAGCATCTGTAACATCTGGGACGGGGTATTAGCTTGCCAGGTACTTTCGATTTTCAAAACTCGATTTTTAATTTGTGGACTTGAATTCTCGACTAATTTAGTAACAAAAAGATGAGGGTATGACTCACTACTTGTCTTGAGGCCACTGTTGATGCTAAAACATTTCTCAAATCTAGAATAAAAATCACTAATGTCTTCATCCTGTTTCTGTTTACAGGCTGAGATTGCATCCCAGTCTTCTTTTCTAGTTGTCAATAATCTGGGTAAAACTTGTATTAATAATTCTGGTAATTCTTTACATTTCGCTCCAAGACCGGTACCTGGTACTCGTGCCTTATCTTCAGCTTCTAGAACTGCCCAATCGATCTTTTTCTCTCCCACCTCCCATTCTTTTTCCTTGAGCTTTTCATACACCCCTGCGGGCAGCAGAACCTTTAACATTTTAATTATATCTGGATATGTGTATTCTCCCATACGGAGCATGTCTTTTAATTCTCGGTGGAACCCTGCTGGATCTTTATCATGACAGGGAATTAATTTCTTCATCTCTAGGAGTTCCATCTTTGTAATCGGAGTGTAAACAAACACTCGTTCTAGTTCGCCACCCGTTCCTCTAACTGGGTGGACTTCTCGTAACGGATTCTGTCTCTCTATGTAAAAGGGTTTTCTTTCTGGGGGTGAGACATGAACAAAATGCGGGTTCAGAAACGTTCTATATTTGTGGCGCTGTTCTAGAATGACACTAATTAAATCGGTACCTAAACCTTTCCATCTATACTGGAGTAACTCGTTCAGGATATCATGTAACGGGCCTGGATCAGAGTGCTGACCCTCATACAATGTAATGAGGTGCTGAATCATATACATACCCACCAGTCGCTGCTCGGCTGGGGGCAGTTTCAGAAACATTTGTGCCACTATTTCGTCTGGAAAAGTGGTAGAATCAGTAATCCATCGGACTGCTGATCGGACTAGTTCTTGTTCATGCATAGTACTCAACTCACTGTAACCGATTCGTGATTTCAGAATGTGATCGGTAGCTTGGAATACTTGTTCTAGAGAACCTTGTTCTGGTGCTGGATGATGGAAAGTAGACTTGTGTTCTAGGCGTAAATGACGATCTGGAAATCTAGATTTTCCTACATACGCTATTCTGTCGGGATTCTCGTCCTCTACCTCTTCAGTATCAGAGTTACTTTCTTTCTCGCTTACTTGTGCTGCTTTACGTTGATCGTGTAACCTTATTATTTCTTTACGAATTTTCTTGTACATACTGTCCATAGCACTCATGGTTCTGTGCTTACCCTCGGCTATATTATCACTCCACTTTGTCAGGATTTTCATTTCGGCTTGATCTTTGGACGGGTAATCTTGTTCTCTTATTAGACAATTGATCAGAAACTTTAATATCATGAGCTGGGTCTCAGCTTTCCTTTGAGACATGGCCTCGCCAATGCTTTCTGGATCATCCCCTGTACGGATGAAACGATATATTCTGTCTAGGTCTTCTTTCATATTCGGTAGGGTGACTAGATACTCGGCCACCCTTCTTACACGTAATGAATATAAAACCATATTATCCTCGCCTGGGACTGGATCATAGCCGCATTCATTAAGGGCTTTTCTTATTTCTGCTACAGTCTGATGTCTGGGCGTACGCTGTGATGCTTGCATATGTAATTCGGCTGTCGTTAAACGCTTATGTGGCGGCGGGGTCTGAGGAGGACCTCCTCCTGCGGCCCCTAAACTAGAATCGTCGACTGATCCTCTTCGTACTAGTGTAGCGGGAAATTGAAATGCGGGCTGAACTGGTATGGCGGGCTGGACCGGGGGTACCGTAACAGGTACTCCGGTGTCTGGAGGAGCGGGAAGTGCCTGATTTACAGGGACTGGCGGAGCGCGAACAGGATTTGCATATTCTGGGACTGTGTCGTCCAAATAGGACGAAATAAAAATATCAGCTGCGGTCGGTTTGTGACGTAGCTTGGTCGGAACTAATGGTGGCGGAAAGTTACTGGATGCCTCCGGGGTCGCTTTTGGCAAGCCCTCGGCAAGAAGAGGATACATACCCTTAATAAGAGCATTCCTCTGTCTCTCTGATTGTTCAGTTTTAACTTGTTCGCCTATCTCGATTAGTTCTTTTTCTTGGGCTCGCTCCAAGGATTCTCTACTTAATTCTGACTTTCTGATTTCTTTTTCGGTTCTTTTATGAGATTCTTTGCGCCATAACTCGATGGCATCTTTCTGTGACTGTCTGGCTTTCTTTTTCCATAATGCTTCTTCTACTCGCATGATGCACTCGGCATCCCATGTGCCCGATACGGGCCATCTATACTTTTCTTCTAACTGTTTGGTATACTCTACCCATAAATCTAGATACAATATGGCGCTTATGCCATGCTTCTGATACATAAAATGACCTGGACTGTCCCTAGGCGGAACTGGAACTGCTGCTTCCAGCAGACCCTTTCTAGTTTTTAACTGACGTAACTTGGAAAACAGGGGCATGACTGAACTGTAATCTAGACACAATACAATACACAATGAACACGATACTTATTCCCCATTCATACCACGACATTAAAATACATGAAGAACATTTAAAATAACAGTTCGAACAGAATACTACCTGGAATACTGAGAACAGAACACATGAATTTTCTCGAGAACAGAACTGACTAGAACAGAGACTAGATGCACTGCTGAAACAGTACGAAACTTACCGGTCTCATAAAGAGACACGTTCAGGACCCGCATCCACCGAAGTGGACACTTCGTTTGTGAGTCTGTGTACCACCAACCCACAGACCAGAGTCAATTAGATTGACCCTGTCTAGATACCACCCCAGTAACGGTACTCACCGGGCAGCAAGAACGGAAGGCCTCGGACTGGACTGGACTGCTACGACGACGGACGACGAACTTCGGACTTTAGTTACGGGTGGACCTCCGGATACCTCGGACCTTGGACTCTCGGCTTGGGCTCTGGTCGGGACTCGCCGCGTTCCTCCACCGTCTCGTCTGGATGCTGGACCGCCTCCTCCGTCTCCTCCGTGGGCCTGAGGGATACTTGAAGCAGAAATATCTGCCGGTGCGCAGAAGAGTTCCGTCACGACTGCAGAGGGTCAGGGGGTCGGCGTGGCTTCACCGACGCGTGGGGAAAGGGCAAGTCCCTATTCGGGCGCCATTATGTGGTAAATAAATAAATAATACCCTATTTTTGAATGAATAAATGAATAACAGATAGCTCAATAAATAAGAGTCAAGATTCGAGGTAGTAGGAGTTTTGCAGGTTTAATACAGCATAAGGACAGGAACAGGACCACCTGCACAGGAATAGGATGGCAGCGCTGCCGGGGACAGGATCGGGAATGACGGCGTAACGGCTAACTTTTAATAACAGTACATGAGCATATATACATAACGCAAACACATAGCATTACATTGCAATAGGCGTAGCGGTGGGTGGAGCAATAGGCGTGACGCGTAGCAGTCGCGAAAGATAAGGGTGAAAAGAGGTGTAACAGGGCGTATACATAGACATGTGATGCAAACGTAACAGAATATGTCATGAATGGGGCGGAAACCATGGAGGGGGCTACCTGAGGAGCCGGGACCTCTAACCTGATGGTGCGCGCAAACTGGCAATGACGTATCACTAGGAGAAGCTGGGGGCTTCGAACTCTGTGCTAGGAGCAGAGACTGAAGTCTGGAGAGTCAGGGCGACATGTACCTAAGCAGTATCTAGTATCTGATGTTTAGAGAACATGTTGATATAAACTAGAAGTCAGGAGGGGAAAGGCTAACAGACACTAAGACTGGACCATGCATTATTCTACATGTAGTGCGTGATGAAGAATATTAAATGACCATTAAATGCAGTATTTCTCTTACACGGAGACGTAAAAGCTAGACAATGACGGAAACTATTGATGCGATTCAGTAGCTTAGGAATGCAGGGAAGGAGGGCTGAACTGATAACTGGAATCATAACATAGTCTTGGCAGACTCAGAGGCAGAGCCAGGCTGGACCGGGCACTGCGAGGCAGGCAGTAGGTGAAGGGTCGAGGATACAGGTGGGGGTTGTATCACTCCTCCGCGGGGCTTCAGGAGACAGGAGACAGGAGCTGAATCTGGTGTCCGGGCCCTTTTGAGGCCTAGAAACGGGGACTTTACAATGGAATAACGTGCACACTGAGAAACGTGGCAACGTAGCTTTACATAGGCCTGATATTCGTAGTATTCACGAGAACTGGAAACTGCCATACTAGAGGTGGACACAACTGTAATTGCGTCTTTAATCAAACATGGGGAATAACATATGCATATTAATCATGCACATATAACATATGATGGATGACATGTAGGGACACAGAACATGGCAAAATTTACTTTTCCACAAATTCATCACTGTCACTACCTTCTTTCAGGGTCTCTTTCTCTGCCAGGTGACCCAAGGAAGCTTTGTACAGCAAATAGCCTGTGTGAGGATTTAGTTTATTAATTTAAATTGCACTTTATTCACATACTCACTTGGTCCTGAGGAAAGCCTGTTTCAAATTAAAAAAGGCCAGGCTGAAACATGTAGACCACACAGGACGCTGGAGGTCATAATCCATACTCCAACGCGTCCGTCTGCCTTTTAAATAACCAACAGGGGCCCAGTAAATTAAAGTATTTTCATTACCCTCGGGTACTGGGACCCACTGTATGTTTTTTTAACTTTCACCTTCTCACTCACTACACTGCACACTCAGCGAATATACCAGCTCCGCAGTAAACTGGCGTTGAAGCACAGCCGGGACACATTCGGTGTCATTGTGGTGGGCCCGATGATGAAGCATGCCACCAACTAGGTTGGTGGGTGAGGGCTTCTTGAACAAACCGACTGGTTTGCCGACATACGTACTTCATTGAGTCTCCTTCTCCTTTAAACTTAGCTAGTCCTTCTTTGATCTAAATATTCTTTCCACACTTATATCTCTGATACAGTTTAATCTATTTGTTTCTACTTTGAAGCGCTATAAAAAGATACCTTGATCCCACATTTTGTATAAGGTTTTGGGACGGAAATGTCTCCTGCGTGGTAAAAGGTCCCTCCCTGATTCACTTGACTGCATGTAAAATTGGTATTCTATTTGTGGGTCCGGCCACCATGCTAACCAGCATTTGCAACTGAAACCTAAATCTGTCTTTAGTAATTCTAAGGACCAGACCTGTCCTGTGACCTGGAGGGTTGCACCAAGCCTGAGCTCTGCTCTTGAAGTTGTCCTGCGTTGTAGACATGAAGCGCTGGTGGCTGCATATCGATTTTTGTGAATTAATAGCTTTGAGCAAACCTTTTATTCTGTTTCAGAGAGTGAGGACTACCGGCTCCACTGATGTAAAAATATGTTTTAAAGTGACATCCAGATCCTTGCACCAACATGGGTTTGTGTGTGTGTTTATGCGTGTGTGTGTGCGTGTTAAGTGTCTGTGTGCTTAGCACTGGTGGGAGCAGGATTCTGTGTTGTGGTGGAACTCTGGTTACTGCGGTCGGTGGAATCCATTTTGGTTAGCTCCTCACTTGACATAGTGTGTGGTGAAGGAGAGATTCAGCTCCCCTTTACAGTAAAATGTATTGCCTGCATTCCTGATGCTGAAGGAAGGCGATCCACTTGTTGAAGCAAAGTAGGGTGGAGATGGGACTACCCTTAAACAATTGGTGTGGGCCTTTTCGCAGAGAGGATTGCTAATTAGTTTTCCCTGTACACTCCGTTTGACGGATGGTAGTGGCAGAGGCGGTGAGTCAGCAGATTCTGTTGGTAAGGATGAGGATGTTTCGAGACAGGGCTTCCTTTTTGTCTTTCCTTGATTGACACTTCAGTAACGCTGGTGACTGCCATGTGTAGAGGCTTCACAATTCACTAAGCCTATGTTTTGGATGTTCCTGCTTGCAACCAGCATTATCACTACTTGCTGTGAAAGGCATCACCCTGCACAAACCAGAAAATAATATTTGAACGAGAACCACTTCAGACCAGTTCTAGGCAGTAGACCCACAGCTCATGTTTGGAAAATAAGTCTAAAGGTGGGATCCTGACCATCCTACTTTATTCCAGTTACACGCCCTTACAGGCACATGCATCAAAGGATTTTGCGATCGCAAATGGTGCGAATCACAAAAAAATCGGCCGTTTGCGATCGCAAAATCTGCTTTTGGAATGCATGAAGGGCGATTGCATTTAAGGAATCCTTAAATGCAATGCATGAAACTTAAAAAAATTGCGATTTCGCAATTACCGGGAGCAAATTACCATGAGGTTGAACCTCATGGTAATTTGCGAAAACTTTGAAAAATGCACTTTTGTGCATTTTTCAAAGTTTCATGTTGTGCACACACAAAGGCCTTAGGGCATGTTTGTGCACAACATATGTGCACAGATTGATTTCAGGGGTGCAACAGGGTGTCCTTTGGACACCCCTGCACCCTTGAAATCGCATTCTCAATTTGCGATTCGCTATTTGCTAATCGCAAATTGAGAATGTCTTCCCATTCATTCCTATGGGCCTCTAGGCCCATAGGAATGAATGGGGAGGTATTCCTTAATTGCGACTCGCAATTTGCGAGTCGCAATTAAGGAATATTAAGAAATTGCTATTTATTTAGCGATTTCTTGATGCATTGCATTTTCCAATTCCATAATTGCGATTCCTTATTTTTCGCAATTAAGAAATCGCAAAAAGCAGTATTGATGCATGTGCCTGTTAGTGACCAAGGAAAGGTGTGCTCCGCAGAGCACTCAAAGAGCTGCTGTCATCTGAGGCTGGTGTCACTCTGACAGGCACTCTTCCAGAATTGAGAAACATCAGCTAAAGTCTTTGCTTCTTGCTGGAGAAGCTGTGGGTCTGAGAGAGCGCCATGTTACTTAAAAAATTGTAGGGGTGCATTATAATTGCTTGTAGTCAGCACCTGCATATTTAGAGGACATACTAATGTATGCTTTTAGAAATGTAACAGTAGGCCGGGCATCAGTGCAATATGTAAAGTAGGTTCAAAAGGTTCAAAGGTTCAAAATAAGCTTTATTCGATATTCAAAAAGAAATATCATATAAGCATACATAGTTATAATTATTATAAAAATAGACATAAAATTTCGATTTAAAATCATCAATTACACAGTTAAAAAGTTTAAAATTCAGACAGGATTCAGTATCTATTTCTAATCACCAAGGATTTCAAAAATGGGGGAAAGGGTAATTGTTGGTAGCACACAGTTCATGGCATCCCCTTTTACCAAAATTTACAGTTCCATGTCGCTTGCCTTAGGGACGGGTAGGGTCGGGGGCCGGGAAAAAAATCGTGCAAGTCCCATATGCGAATGGGACCATCTCCCTCTTTAGGTTGGGAGGATCGCAAATAGGGGACAATATTCGTAGTTTTAAATGTAATTAAAATGAGGTCGCCCGGAATGTCTTTGGCCGACGTACCAAGCCACCCCACCCTCCTGACCCTCAAAATGCCGCCATCTAAAGCAGGTGGCAATGGTCTGTGTTGTTTTAGCCAGGAGATGGTTTTATTTAACAACTCCTGATGGGATTCAAATTTGCCCTGAATCGGTGCAGGGACCCCAGAAAGAACAGTCACGTAGGGGGCAGCTTCTGGAGGTAAATTGATCCAATTCCTGCGTTCATGTGCATACCTGGGTAGTCTATGGGGTGCAGGTACGGGGTTAGAAATAATGATGTTCTGGCCTCTTGGATTGGGTGGAGAGATGAGAGGTTCAGGGATTTGAGCTTTCATAGGTTTGAAGTTTTCTTTGTTGCAGGGGAGAGTAGAGTGAAAGGGTGCGGCAGTTGTTTCAGTGGCGATAGGATTTCTAGATAATTTATTTTCAATACTAGTCAGCCTGTCTCCCAGCTCGTTGATTTTAGTAATCAAAGGTGATAGTGTGGTTGTTAACAAATGTTCAATCTGTGCCAGTAGGGTCAATTGAGGTGGTGAGACTGGGTCAGGTGTTTTGTTCATCGCCTCAGTTGGGAAAATTGTTAATGGTAAATTGGAGGGTTGTGGTGAGGGACTAGTGTACATTTTGTCTGTATTCACAATGTCAATGTCATTTACCTCATCGGCATCTCTGAGCACTATAAGGGGAGTAGATACATTCTGGGTATAGTTCGTGCCACACAGGGCGTTCAACTCCTCCCAGATGGACATGATGTGGGAACAGTGCAATGTCAGAATCGGTATGAACAACAAAATACAGTACCTACAGCTTTGTAACAGCCAAATGGGGTGGCCCGTCCCGGCCTCCTCATGCCTCTGAGGGCCACAGAGGGCCCGCCCTTTGCCCGGGCTTCGCCCGGCGCTCCCGCGCGCGACTCGCGATGCGAGAGGTTCCCCTGCCTTTTGCCCGCGCCTCCGGGCGCTCCGCTGACGTCACCTGACCGCCGGGGCACCTGGGGGATGTAGTCCCTTGCCCTCGCGGCGGTCAGGATGATGGCGCTAGTGTGGCGCTAGTGTGTCTTCCGCCGTTCCCCTCACGGCACCAGGTTAGTGTAGCAGGACCTCCCAGGGCGATCTCCACCCTGTTTGCAGCTTCCCTTACAGCGCTCGCCAACAGTGCTCGGCTCCCCTGCCTTTTGCCCGCGCCTCCGGGCGCTCCGCTGACGTCACCTGACCGCCGGGGCACCTGGGGGATGTAGTCCCTTGCCCTCGCGGCGGTCAGGATGATGGCGCTAGTGTGGCGCTAGTGTGTCTTCTGCCGTTCCCCTCACGGCACCAGGTTAGTGTAGCAGGACCTCCCAGGGCGATCTCCACCCTGTTTGCAGCTTCCCTTACAGCGCTCGCCAACAGCGCTCGGCTCCCCTGCCTTTTGCCCGCGCCTCCGGGCGCTCCGCTGACGTCACCTGACCGCCGGGGCACCTGGGGGATGTAGTCCCTTGCCCTCGCGGCGGTCAGGATGATGGCGCTAGTGTGGCGCCAGTGTGTCTTCCGCCGTTCCCCTCACGGCACCAGGTTAGTGTAGCAGGACCTCCCAGGGCGATCTCCATCCTGTTTGCAGCTTCCCTTACAGCGCTCGCCAACAGCGCTCGGCTCCCCTGCCTTTTGCCCGCGCCTCCGGGCGCTCCGCTGACGTCACCTGACCGCCGGGGCACCTGAGGGATGTAGTCCCTTGCCCTCGCGGCGGTCAGGATGATGGCGCTAGTGTGGCGCTAGTGTGTCTTCCGCCGTTCCCCTCACAGCACCAGGTTAGTGTAGCAGGACCTCCCAGGGCGATCTCCACCCTGTTTGCAGCTTCCCTTACAGCGCTCGCCAACAGCGCTCGGCTCCCCTGCCTTTTGCCCGCGCCTCCGGGCGCTCCGCTGACGTCACCTGACCGCCGGGGCACCTGGGGGATGTAGTCCCTTGCCCTCGCGGCGGTCAGGATGATGGCGCTAGTGTGGCGCTAGTGTGTCTTCCGCCGTTCCCCTCACGGCACCAGGTTAGTGTAGCAGGACCTCCCAGGGCGATCTCCACCCTGTTTGCTTGTTGTTTACTTGTAAAGTATATTCATAACGTTTGCGGATTAATGTAGAGACTTAACAGGAGTGTGATGCTCTATATAACGTAGAAATGCTATTAAACGTGTGTATTGTTCAATTAGTAAATGTGCCATATTAAGAGTTGCACGTGTAGGAGACAGAATGTGACGCTTTAACATGGAAAAGAGCTTACGTTTAGTGTTGAATTGTAATGTTGTTTTGTGATGGAATAGAGTGCATTATTCATGATGTAGAATCATTTAGAAATGCATTTAACATGTAAAGGCCTGGGACATAGAAAAGCCAGTAGAGGCCTAACTGTGATTTCTTTACTTAGCTTTGGTTATTCTGGTAAAGTAATTTCTTGATGGGCAGGGTGCTGTTCTCAGAGAACATTGACTTTTAACTTTGAATGTGCACAAGATTGCTTCTCACGTATTTCAGTTGCAGGTGCAATGCTACGGACCTCGTTAGGTAGAAAGATCCATTGTTTAGAAGTTAGGCCGGAAGAAGGGAGGATGAGTAACTGCCAGAGGAATGTCCATCTGCAACATTTGGCGGGGAAAGTGCCTGGGATCCAAGGACACCTCAACGGACACTGGATGGAAGAGTGCCATGCTGGAAAAATCCGAAAACCCAGAGGGGTGTGCCTTGGGGCGCACCTACGATTTTGGGAGTTTTGTATTAGGGACAGTACCCGAGGGTGGAGAGCAGATTTTGTTAGGAGGTTGCCAGAGCAGGATGTAGGCAATCCTAGATAGTGTTGAGGGAACTTAGGGCAGAGTGGGGTGTAGGAAGGAGCATCTTAGAACGAGATAAGGAGTTTAGGCTACTTACCTAAAAACGTGAATGTACTTCTTAGGAAGTCTTCACGGCTGACACCTTTACTTTTGCCTGAAGGGAACTGTTAAGTAGGGATGTCACCTTAAATTTAGTGTAGGGACAGATTAACCTTTCTCTTTTCCTTTTTGTAAATGCAGTCCAGACTTCAAGTAGGGACGGTAATTGGATGCCTAATGTTTCTTGAATGAATGTTGCTTTTTATTCTGAGTCATCTGAGACTCCTTCGTAGGATTATGTTTGTATTAGTGCCAGTTTACCTTTTGAACCTCTTGCTGGGGTGTCTGTATGTCCAATTATTTTTGGCTTTGCAATAAATTCTTAAACTTCAGTTCGTAGTCAGTGGTTCTTTAAATTGGATTTGACTGATGATTTACAAAGCTGTTTTAATTATGAGTTTGGAAACCTCCCCTCTACACTTCTTAGTAGGCAAAAAGGTCCAGTCGACCTGTCCTGGGATTCTGAAAAATTGATAAGATAAACATCTAGATAAGAATCCCAGCTCCTTCAGTTTGTAGCAGAGTAGGATGGTTGTCTCTAGAGTGAGGAGAGATCTACATTAGGATAAGAGTTTTCCAAGGCCCATAGAAATTAGGTGATGATTGCCCATTGGATTGTCGGCAGAAGACGGCGTTTCATGGAAAGCAACGGAGAGTGAAGGTACGGCAAAAGCAGCAGTTCGTGGGAGAGTGAGTATGAATAGGGTTTTACGTTGTTAGATTGCGGTGTTTGTGTTGTGTTGTGATGTCTTGCGGAGTTGGAATACCTGGTATGAAACTGGATCAGGCTGTGAGCGCGCGCAGCCTGGGAAAATCATAGGCTCCGGGAGTAGCTTAAGTGGGTCGGGTGTACAGTACACCCAGAGTAATTGTTGACCATTGTTAAGGGGATCGTGAGGTACTATTGATCGCCCGCTGGACCGAGGTAGGGGAAACGAGTGTGACTGCGTGAGTAACTGACGCTGGTCGTGGGTTGCTGGGTGTTTGTAACCTATCCGTTGAGGTGATTGTCCAGTCCTTTCATGGACAGACAGTTGCCAGTTCGGTAACAATTACGAGACTGTGGACGTACAGTCAGTGAAGTGATTGCTTGGTTGTGAGTGATTATTTCAGTGTGTGATTGGGATGTATGCGTGAGTGAGATTTGAGTTGGAAACGAGGGGAACTGCTGCGAAACAGAGGCGAGTGACATCAGAAGGTGCCACGCTGTGATAGGGTGGTTGGTGTGAAGCCGCGCTGGGATTGGTGGATTGTCATCAGGATGTAGAGGAGCGCTGCGAGGAGAGAAAAGTTGGTTTCATCATGAAATGTTTTAGAGTGTTGCGAGAAATGTTCAAAAGAGAAAAGAGAATAGAAGCCTGGGTGGGAGAAGAGGCTCCACCTGAGGATACTCCAGCTCATTATAAAGCTACGAATGTAGGGTTGCATACTATTTTGTGGCTTGAAAATTGGGCTAAGATGACTGACGGAAATGAAGAATTGACTTTTCCCAGATACGGAACTTTTAGATTGGAAGTGTTATATCAGTTGAAATCAATTATGGCTTCTTTGCGTCCTTTGCCTAGACCAACACAGTTTGAGGCACTGAATGCGTGGATTAGGGTGGCACATGAGAGGAACAGGGACAGGAGACAGGAAAGAGTAAAACTGTCAGTCAGAGCATTTCAGTATGCGAGGTGGGATGCATTGGTGAAGAGATGAAGAGTACAGACTATTGAGGGGGAAAGGTTGTATCCGCTGTTGGTAAAGACAGGGGACGACAAGAAAAGGGATGCTGAAGAAGACGACAGTGACACAGATGATAGCTTGATAGAAAGGATGTTATCGGAGAGACCACCTCCATACTATCCAGAGGCAGAAGGAGAGAAGCCAGCTCCTATAGAAGGAGTCGGAGAACAACAAGTTCCACATAGTATGGAAGTAGTGGGAAAGATCTCAACAGGGGAGATGCAGAATGTAGAAGGCATTAGTCCTCAGAGGTTGCCGGATGCCTTTAAGGTACCAGTTACCATTGGTCCCATAGTGTCAGTGTACAATCCAGAGTCGGTGAGAAATGGAATCCCATCACAGATGGGAATGGAAGGGAGCATCAGCAATGTAAGGAGCAGTGTAGTGGGTGGGTTGAGCCAAATGCCAAGGCCTGTGGAATCGAGTACTCCGATGCCGGCTACTGCAGATTCGTCCAGAGGTCCGATGGATCTGAGGGGGTCAAGGCCAAAATCTCTTGGTGAACTGAGACCAGATTTAAAAACATGGGAGACTGTCGAAGGGGCTAAAAATGAGGGGCCGGGAGAGGATGGGGACAATGGGAGTGCGGAGAACAGGACGGGTTTTAGAGAAGCACCCGAAGCGAATGGGAGCCGAGAACGGGGCAGTGCTTGCAGGTAACTGAGTGGTGTATCTAGTAGAGGTACCCTGTCAGCAGCAGTGAAAGCAAAAAGGCTGGACATGATGCGATTAAAAGCAGAAGTGGATGAGATAATAGAGGGAAATTTACTCTTAGAGAGAGTGGAACTCTATGAGCCAGATGAGTTGCTGTTTTTAGCGAAGGATGTGACTCGCAAAGCGAGGTCAACACATGAGAAACTGACTGAATTGGCAAACAAATATGATGTGGACTTGTCCAGGACGAAAATGTTGCAGGGAAATCATAGGTTGCAATACACCGATCAAGACCTAGAGGAGAAGAGGGTAATTGGCTTAAAACCCACATTAAAGAGCTGATTATAGGAATACGAGCCTGAAGCGGGCTTGACAAATGGGAAGAACAGTGGTCAAAGAAAAAGAGTGTCAGAACGAGTGTGGTAGAGATGCCCAGTCCAGGAGGGGGAATGGCAGGAGTTGGGGCATACCCTTTACGGGAAGTAGCCAATGGAGGATATGTGCATGTGCCTTGGAGTCGAGGAGATTTGGCAGCATTCACGAACGATTTTCCAAAGTTGAGAGAGAACTTAGTTGAGTGGTACAAGCAGGTTGAGAGGTTTGTTAATATCTCGAAGGTGTTGTGGATCGATTTGAACACCTTGTTCGACATTGTGGTACCAGGAGACTTGTGGGTTGCATGTAAGGTAGCGATTGAATGGCCCACTGCTGAACCGGACCGAGACGTTGTCACAAACGTGCCATCGCCTTTGGTCATGAAACAACTATGAACAGGCGATCACATGGCTAAAATCTAAGGTATCCCCACAGGATGTTGACTGGGTGAAGATAGATCGGCGGTTCAGGAACCGAAGGAGACCGTGCATGAATATTATGAGAGACTGTTGCAGGTCTTTAAGCAGTACAGTGGGTTGGATGTATTGGATCCTAAGGATATGGGACAGTTTGTTTCAAAGTTTGTTTTGGAATTGAGGCCAGATATCTGCCTTATGATCCAGCAGCATTTAATTTGTTGGCAGAACAAGCCACTGGACAAAATCTTGAGGTATGCTAGGTACTGTAGTGATGAAATAGACTCAAAAAACAAGAAGCTTAAGGACAAGTTAATGCTGGTCCAGATGCAGGCGGCTGACAAAGGTCAGGTACAGTCGGGAGGAGGTACGCTGGGAAGGAAGCAGAATGGTCAGAACAAGACAAATGGAAATGTAGAGGATTATAGGCCAAGAGTAGACCTAGCCACGTTGAAAAGGACTACTGCCTCCCACCAGTGTCATCAGATTGCACACTGGAGACGCGAGTGTCCCTTGAATCCTGCAAATCAGGTTCAGCAGGAGGAAGAGGTAGAGCAGGTACAGGTGCCACAGGTGACAACAACTGTGTCAAAGCCCAAAACTGTCAAAGGGGGGACTTCGGCTCCGTGATTACAGGTTCCCCAGCCACCGAGGATCCCGTCAGGGACTCGGACATACCAGCAGATGTCTCTTTTTGATGAGAATGATGATTGTTACTTAGACCCGTTGGCATGACGGTGCCTGAGAAGGGAGGAAGACTGCACTCTTGGGGCAGTCTTGGAGGTTGAGCAGAGGGGACCATTTGTGGAAGCGGATGTTGATGAGCACCCCACCACCTTTCTCGTTGATACTGGTGCTACCCATTCTACTGTGAGATCTGCAGTAGTCTCCAACCTACCCGTCGCGGGACAGACAATCCAAGTTGTAGGTGTTGCAAATAGGAAGATGATGAATCCTTTGACAGAACCTATTCCTGTGAAAATAGGATTGTTTCATGACAGACATCAGTTTGTGGTGTGCGACTCGAGTCCTGTTTGTTTACTAGGGAGGGATCTCCTGTGTAAGCTTAATTGTACCATCTATTGTACCCCCAAAGGAGTGGAACTGCAGACGAATGACGATGATGCTACCTTTAAGGTCGCAAATCAGCATGTGTGTACAGAGATGTATCCTATTTTGACAGTGGAGGAGCTTCCACTTGACTTGAGAGATTCAGTCTTGCAGGAAGTGTGGGACTTTACTGGAGAGGACATAGGATTGATCAAAGGAGTTGAACCAGTTAAGATTCAGATTAATCAGAATGCTGAATTCCCAAGAATGCCTCAATACAATTTGACTCCAGAAACAATTGCAGGGATAAAGCCTGTGACTGAGTCCATGATTAAGCAAGGAATTCTGAAAGAAGTAATGGGCAGTCCATGTAACTCGCCTATTATGAGATTGCAGAAACCGAGTGGGAAGTTCAGGATTGTACAGGACCTGCGCCGGATCAACAATATAGTTGTTCCCTTTTGTCCGGTGGTACCGAATCCATCGGTGATACTATTTCAGATCCCGTGTAAAGCGGAGTGGTTTACCGTGATTGATCTGTGTCAGACTTTCTTCTCAATCCCTCTGCATGAAGAGAGACACTTTCTTTTTGCTTTTAAGCTGGAAAACTGGGTCTTAACATGGTGTTGTATCCCTCAGGGGTACACAGAGAGTCCATTGATCTTTAATCAGATCTTGAAGAAGAATCTTGAGAGTCTTGTACTGCTGCAGAACTCTGTTCTCGTACAGTACGTTGACGACCTCCTTGTAGCGTCAGAGACAGAGGATGCGTGCAGGATTGATACCATTGCCTTACTGAATCATTTGGCAGAGAATGGACACAAGGTATCGCCAAACAAGTTACAGTAATGTTTGAATGAGGTGCAGAACTTGGGTCATCGAATAGAAAAAGGCAAGAGGAAGGTGTCACCTGACAGGAGAGAGGCGATCATGGGTATGATGGTGCCTTCTACTCAAGAGAGAGGTGAGGACGTTCCTAGGGATGGTTGGATACTGTCGCCAGTGGATTGCCAACTTTTCTTTGAAGGTAAAGCCTTGGCAGAGACTGACGCACAAGGATATGAGTGATCCGGTACCATCGAACAATGAATGTATGAAGGCTTTCCTTGAGTTGCGAGAGGATCTCTGTCGTGCTACGGCACTGGGAATGCCTGATTACAATAAGCCTTTTTCACTATTCTGCTGTGAACGAGAAGGTTGCGCTTTAGCAGTGCTAGTACAAGATCATGGAGGTGTCCGTACACCAGTTGCCTATTTGTCAGCATTGAAAGATGTGAAAGCATTGTGATGGGTCATCAGCTTACTGTTTATGAACCACATTCTGACAAACAATAGGCTCACACGCTACGAGCAGATCATACTTGCTGCGGAGATTGTGACCCTTAAGAGGTGTTCTGTATTTGAATCCTGCTACCTTGATGCCGTTGCCAAACACGCTTGATGAAAATTGTGCGGACCAGGATTGTCTTGATGTGACTAAACTTTGCACCAAACCGAGACCTAACATTGTTGATGAACCATTGGTTGACCCTGATGAAATTTTCTTCATTGAAGGTTCATGTTTAAGGGACAGTGTTAGTCAATTGAGAGCGGCATTTGCTGTATGTACCATTACCGGAGTAGTTGAAGCTGCGTGCCTGGAAGGAGTATACTCCGCTCAGGTGGCTCAGATTATTGCTTTGACTCGTTCCTGCATAGCAGCAGATCAGATTCGGATTACCATCTACACTGACAGCCAGTATGGGTTTGGTGTGGTTCATGACTTCGGACAGTTATGGTCTCAGAGAGGTTACATGCCATTGTCAGGATCACCCATCCACAATGGGGAGTTCATGAGGTTGCTTCTAGAGGCCTTACAATGTCCCAAAGAAATCGCTGTTGTAAAGTGCACGGCTCATGGAAAAGGGACATATTTTGTCACTTGGGAACATCTATGCGGACGAAATTGCAAGATTCTGTGCCGAACAAGGTTATATCTTCACTGAGAACCATGTTGTAGGGGGCGAAGAAAGAACTGATTTTAACATGATGCTGGCCTTGGCAGATACTTGGGATGAGCTCAAGTGTTTGCAAGAACAGGTGTCAGACCACAAGAAGAATGTGTGGATCAATTCAGGATGCGTAAAAGGGGATGTGGATATTTGGGTCTCTGGTGATGGAAGAGCAGTGTTACCGGATGAGTTGCTGAGTCCGATGGCAAGACAGATTCTTGGTGCAGTGCATTTGGGACGAGGTGCGATGGTGCGAGTGTTCTGACAGACATGGTACAACACGCGGTTTCGTGCAGTGGCAGAAGCTGTATGTCAGAGAAGTGTTACGTGTCAACAAATGAATGTCGGAAAGAGGACTGCGGTTACCATGAGTCACATTGGGAGGTCAGGGGGGCCCTTCAACAGAATGCAATTGTACTTTATTGAGATGCCTAGGTGCAACCACTTGAGGTACATCTTGGTAGTAGTGTGTGTGTTTTCAAGGTGGGTGGAGGCATACCCAACCCGCAGGTGCGACACACTTACAGTAGCTAAGCGGTTGTTGAGGGAGCTTGTCCCTCGATTTGGGATACCGACCTCTTTGGAATCGGACAGAGGAATGCATTTTCATAGTGAAATCATGAAGATGCTTTGCACAGCACTGAATATTGATCAGAGACTCCATTATAGTTATCGTCCAGAGGCTTCTGGAAAAGTGTAGCAGATCAATGGGACTCTGAAAGCTCGAATGGCGAAAGTGTGTTCATCTACGTCCCTGAAGTGGCCGGATGCTTTGCCCTTGGTGTTGATGAGTATGCGCAGTACCCCAGACAGGAGAACAGGTCTTTCTCCTCATGAAGTGCTGATGGGAAGGGTTATGAGGTTGCCAGCGGTGCCAGCAGCGGCTCACAGATGATCTGATCCTCGATTATTGCAAGGGACTTGCTGATGTCGTCCGTTCTGTGTCTTATCAGGTGTAGGCTGCTGTGGTCCCGGCATCCAGTGATCTCTGCCACGACCTGAGTCCGGGGAACTGGGTGTTGGTTCAGAAGCACGTGAGAAAGAGCTTCTTGGATGTTCGGTGGAGAGGCCCTTACCAAGTCATCCTAGTCACGAACACTGCTGTGAAGTATGGGGGGCTGCCGAACTGGATACATGCTTCTCATACCCGCCGAGTTTCAGCACCCTTGGAAGAAACAGCTTCTCTTCCGAATGAAAATCCAGCTTAGGTGGCAGGGCCACAGGAAGGGACAAGCCAAGCTGTGAGGGTGACTGATGCAGCTGGTTGCTCACTAGACCAAACTGAGGAGGGTCACAATGGCAGCGACTCCAAAACTGACTCCGAAAGGGAGCAGGGTGAGCAGGCAGAAGGTGCGAGAGCCAGCAGAGCAGAGGAACAGTGGCGGGAGAGACAAAGGTAACTGAACTTGAGACTGGTTTATGAAAGAGACCTTACTCCTCTGTCTGAGGAATCTGAATCGGAAGAAGGTGAAGAAGGGCAAGCTCGTGGAGGTCTAAGGAGATCAAGATGAACAAGGGTATCTTGCCGGAGGTACACGACTCCTGAGTGGACTTACCTTGTGACTGATGCCAGGAGTACTGAGATCGGGGAGGGTGAGGGAAGTGACAGTGATCAGTACCAGTCCTAACGTCAAGTTGGATGTACTGTTGTTGGTGCCAGGACTTGAAATTGAAGGTGTACTGACCATCACAGTCCCAAATTCACCTATACTGAGTAGAATTCGCCATCTGATTTTGAGTAGACTGATCTTTCCTACGATTGGTCCTGAAATACCATCCCATAAATCTATTGTTATTCGTCTTGAACTTTTGGAATATGTGCTAGAGGCGGTTGGAGCAAATCTTATTGTGGATGAATAAGACTTTTTGTAAATGAATTGAGTTGACAACCTAGGTCCGAGTGGAAGAAGAAGGACAAATGTAGGGGCTTCACATAGAGGACGGAGAAGGGTTAGGGTTGTCTTTGAAAACTGTAAATAAGGAACTGAAATTCAAAGGGGGCTTCCAGCTTTCTGATGTGTGGTTCGAATTGGTTCGAGCAACTGAAGTTGGAGAGAAGAGACTGTGAATATTGTTGTTGAACAGGAAAGCTGTAAATTGTCCCGAGACCTTGGAGGCTGAAAACCCAAATCGTAGAGCTAGGTACACTTGTAGGAGGAGTGATAATCTTCATTATCCTAGTAGTTGTAGTTTTGTATTTAGTACCACATAAGCAGGCAGTGGAGGTAGAACACCTACACCTACTACTCCTAGTGAAAAAGAGGTCAAAATATGAGACAAAAGAGCTTTGCTACTAGAAGAGAGTCATTAATTACATACAGATCTGTCGAGAGGCAATTTCAAGCTTAATGCGTATGCAAAGTTGTTCTATGAGTACATTGAGGCCATTGATGTGAAAGATTGTTATGTGTGTATGCAATTGCCTGCTTCTGTAGATGAGGGTATTAGATACCATCACCTTCCATTGGCTTATGGTATTTCATGTAGTTTGCTGCTTAGCATTTTCTATGGACGTAATCATTTTGAGCATTTCTTTTCAAATATGATGCTGTACTTCCTGAAGTACCTGCTTACAAGCATTTGAACAAGTATGATTATTACAAATCAGAAGACAGGCTCGGAACTTATTTCATTCCGACTCAAGAGTTGGATACTTCTTATGCTCATCGTCATAATCTGACATGTTTGTTGTCAGATACAGAGAAGAAATTCATAGAACAAGTAGAAGATAGGTACCGGAAACAAAAGCAGTTGCGAGATTCAGGACAGGGTAAAATAGATTGGACAGATGAAGAAAAGCTGCACAAGTCAACGGGAAGTTATGGTCCAATAGCTCTAGATGAAGTGCAGAAAGGGAAGTTGTGCATTAATAGACCACAGACATACTATCAGAATGTGTATGTAGGTCATACCACGTGTGAGCATACTTTCACTTGGGAGTATCATTCAAAGGATTTTTTGCAAAGTCTGGTGCAGATTATTCCAACTGTGTGTTTTGCTTGCGGGAGGAATGCATATGTGCGACTGCCTTAGAAATGGTATGGAACATGTTATCTAGCAATCATTTTTCCCAAGATCTATCATACAGAAGATTTTGAACTTTTAGGGCGGACAACATGTGAGAGTGATGCGAGGTGAAAGTGCAGGAGCCATAGTTGGAGACATTTTTGGAGCAATGATACCAACTTTGGAAGTGATCTTGAATGATGTGAAAATCAGAAGGTTGACGACTGTTGTGGAATGTCTATAAATACAGCTAAGTCATTGGTGTTGGATGAAGGTAAGATGTTATCAATAAGGACTATGGTTTTACAAAAATCGTCTTGCTTTAGGTGTCCTTCTAGCGAAAGAGGGAGGAGTCTGTAAACTTTTGAAGGCCCAAGAATGTTGTACTTATATACCAGACAACAGTAAAGATCTGGAGTAATATATAAGCAACATTACTGCGATTCATAGTGAGATTGAGGATCTGACTGAGGAAACTGTATGGGAAAAGGTTGGCAAGGGATTTGGAAAAATAGGGACTTGGTTTGTAAACCTTGGAAAGGGTTTCCTTGGTTTTGTATTGAAACCACTTATTATTTTTGTGGCATGTGTGAATGGATTGTGGGGTTTGGTACGACCTTACAAATGGTACAGCTCAAGCAGACTGGAGAGATTATTGAGAGTACAAGAGAGACGAATAGAGAGACTGCAGAACAGTCAATATCGGAATCTTAAGAACATGGAGTTTCTCAAGAGAGGGAAAGTGGCAACGAGCTCTGTTTAACTCAGTTCTTAACTTAAGGGTGGTGTATTGTGTGATGACACAAGTCATCAAAGGGGGGAACTGAGAGAGCGCCACGTTACTTAAAAAAATTGTAGGGGCGCATTATAATCGCTTGTAGTCAGCACCCGCATATTTAGATGACATACTAATGTACGCTTTTAGAAATGTAACAGTAGGCCGGGGATCAGTGCAATATGTAAAGTGTATTCATAACGTTTGCGGATTAATGTAGAGCCTTAGCAGGAGTGTGATGCTTTATATAACTTAGAACTGCTATTAAACGTTTGTATTGTTCAATTAGTAAACGTGCCATATTAAGAGTTGCACGAGTAGGAGACAGAATGTGACGCTTTAACATGGAAAAGAGCTTACGTTTAGTGTTGAATTGTAATGTTGTTTTGTAATGGAATAGAGTGCTTTATTCATAATGTAGAATCATTTAGAAACGCATTTAACGTGTAAAGGCCTGGGACATAGAAAAGCCAGTAGAGGCTTAACTGTGATTTATTTACTTAGCTTTGGTTATTCTGGTGAAATAATTTCTTGATGGGAAGGGTGCTTGTAACATTTAAAAGATGAACCTTGAATCCAGTTGATAGAAATAGATCTGATTTATTGAAGATTTGTATTTGATCAAGATGATAATAAAGTATTAAGTAAATTCAAATATAATCCCACCAGGTGCAGCTGGACTGCTGCTCAGCCTCAGATGTAACTGACTCTCCTCTCAAGCATACACAACCAGCATTCTATGTGACATCATAGATGTATGCTGAGCAAGTTATAATAAACACTAAAGAAGGACAGAGAAGAAAGAAAAGCAGGATGTATCATATCTCCCCCTTTAATAGAAATAAAAACAGATAAGAAACAAAGTAGAAAAGTAGATGAAAGAACATACAATGTCTACACGACAAATATTATTGAAAAGATACAAAGGAGGAAGTTAAAATAGTGAAAGCATGGAAGAAAATACAATCATGCACAACAACACAAAATCCACAAGAATGGAAGAATGAATAGTGTAGAGAAGATAGAACATACCACACCTACACAGTGAATATTATAAATAAAGTAAATAGAAAAAGGTTAAAACCTCAATTGGTGAAAGAAGTACAATCACCCATAACATAACAAAATCCACTAGAATGGAAACATTTGGATTTGATACATAATATAACAAAATCCACTAGAATGGAAAAATATGGATTTGATACATAACAACATCCACAACAAAATCCACTAGAATGGAAAATATGGATTTGATGCATAACTTAATAAAATCCACTAGAATGGAAAATATGGATTTGATGCATAACTTAATAAAATCTACTAGAATGGAAAATATGGATTTGATACATAATAACATCCACAAGAATGAAAACGGATGGGTTAGATAAATAAATACATTTGTAAATAGAGCAACCAACGGCTCCTTTAAACTTAACAAACTGAACGCCTCTAAAATATAAGAGCACTAAATAAAGTGGTTCAGCACAGCACTAACGCTTACACAATGAAATTTCTGAAAAATGGTTCATCCTCGGATGCAAACCTTATACATAAAATCTAGAAGCAGTATAATTCCTCGTATAACACTGCATAACTCCTTGTATAAATGAACATCTTCCGCAAAATAGAGCACAGCACTGCTCTTAAAACTAACTTGAAAAAATGGAGCACCTCAAAATTGAGCACAAAATGTGGCTCCGTATAATACACATCCAATAAATCTAACATTAGGACAACTAATTCTCTGAAAAGAACACCTCAAAATAATTTGAGCACATTTGTGGTTCACAACAATAAAAGAAAATGCATTACTCCTCTCAGTAACATATATGAACCCCTCTAAAATTTTAGGGTACTGAGTAATGTGTTTCATTAAAAGTAAGAAATAATAAATTTGAACACCCCAATAGAAATTGAGCACCTAAATGGTGGTTCTGCACAAGAAAGCACTATGGCTGATTTCATAAAAGAAATTACATACCAGAAAATTGAATTAAAAACAACGGGGCACCTCAACCTAAGTTGAGCATAAGAATGGCTCCCTCCATTAAAGATACTAACTCACTGTAGTATTATCATCAATATATAAGCAAAATTCAAAACAACTGAGCACTTCAATGTTCATTGAGTATATAAATGGCTCACTACCTTAAAGTAAGCCAACACACTTTTATACACTTGAAATTGTTTGCACTATAGCACACATGTAACAAACTTGTGAGAATTACCAATAGCGTAACATTTTAACATAAAATGTGCACTCCTTCTAAAACGCATACCACCTCCCTCAGAACATGAAATACAATAAATTGTTAATTTCCTTTAAGTAATCCGATGAATAAACAAACTCCGGTGAGCGATCTCTCACCCGGGTTCTGCGCAGAAGAAAATTAATAATTCATAAAATGTCACCTGTTGCAGAACACAAGAAATTGCTGGCAAAATTACTCTTCATTACGCTGCATTTGTGTTCAAAACACAGCACATATACCACAAGACTGGTAGTGACTCGGCATGTCTGTCTCCAAGGTGATTTCCAAAACGAAACTCACCGACAAATTTTCAATACATTTCGGGTGTAACTCAAAATGGAGGCACGCATCTAACGTAGCCCCGGGTGACTCACAGCACGCCTGTGCTTGCAAAAACATTAGAGAAATGAAGCAGCAGATCACTGACGTCAGAAAGCTCTTCGCGTGGAAGACAGCAGGTAAACTTAAGGGTATCTATGAGAGTTAAACTGTCAACTCTTGCACAGTAAAAACAAATTAAATGACAAAATTGGGAAGAGGCTCACATTAAATCTTGACTTGCACACAGAAAGTCCGATTATATCAAGTGTGCGCTGTTGTTGGTAAATTGTCAACAACTGAAAACAAAATTGAAATAAATGTCTTTTCCCTGCACACAGCTTTCAATGAATCCGATTTCTTCAGAGGTCAGATAGAAAGGTTAAGAATGGTAATAAACTGTGAGATAATTGACGCGTTCAAGTCCGTGAAAGCAGGCAACTAATCTTTGTTCCGTACATCCATAGTTTTCACTTATTCCCCTTTTTTTATTTTTAGAGACTGAGCACAGCTGTTATCATCAAACTGATTAATGTGCTCTGTTTATAAATGTCAGTGTTTCTTCCGCAGGGGCTTCTTTTCTTCTACTCACACTGCTGGAATGTCGAATAATAATTAAATGATGTACATTCACTCCCACACAGGTGATGGTAGGTGCGTGTTTCTCCTCAAACATGACACACATCCAAGTCATGTGTTTGAAACAGGTTCAATGACACATTTGTAAGCAGGTTTCCATAATCCAAGGGTGCCAAGCAAAATTTTCACTCTCAAAAACCGAAGACAAAATGTAAAAGTTCACTCTTCAAACATTAAATTTTAGGCCAATGTAGCGTAAATCATGCAGTAAAATTCCAACACCCTGGGGAAACAGGCTGTCCAGATCATAAGGGACACTGGTGGGATTAACCAGGGTGATTTTCTTAATTTACCTTTTCTTCTTGTGCTTCAAATAGTTTCTCAGTGGCAGATTCCTTAAATTCCTTAGTTGTAGTAATTCAGTCTTTTCTTTAATGCATAGGTTCTGTACCTCGTCGCCATTGTAACATTTAAAAGATGAACCTTGAATCCAGTTGATAGAAATAGATCTGATTTATTGAAGATTTGTATTTGATCAAGATGATAATAAAGTATTAAGTAAATTCAATTATAATCCCACCAGGAGCAGCTGGACTGCTGCTCAGCCTCAGATGTAACTGACTCTCCTCTCAAGCATACACAACCAGCATTCTATGTGACATCATAGATGTATGCTGAGCAAGTTATAATAAACACTAAAGAAGGACAGAGAAGAAAGAAAAGCAGGATGTAACAGTGCTGTTCCCAGAGAATATTGACTTGTAATTTTGAATGTGCACAAGATTGCTTCTCACGTATTTCAGTTGCAGGTGCAAGGCCGCGGACCTCGTTAGGTAGAAAGATCCATTGTTAGGAAGTTATGCCGGTAGGAGGGAGGACTAGTAACTGCCAGAGGAATGTCCATCTGCAACATTTGGCGGGGAAGGTGCCTGGGATCCAAGGAAACTTCAACGGACACTGGATGGAAGAGTGCCATGCTGTAAAAATCTGAAAACCAACACCTGCCCAGAGGGGTGTCCCTTGGGGCGTACCTACGATTTGGGGAGTTTTGTATTAGGGACAGTACCCGAGGGTGGAGAGCAGATTTTGTTAGGAGGTTGCCAGAGCAGGGTGTAGGCAATCCTAGATAGTGTTGAGGGAACTTAGAGCAGAGTGGGGTGTATGAAGGAGCATCTTAGAATGAGCTCAGTAGTTTAGGCTACTTACCTAAAAACGTGAATGTATTTCTTAGGAAGTCTTCATGGCTGACACCTTTACTTTTGCCTGAAGGGAACTGTCAAGTAGGGATGTCACCTTAGAGTTAAAGAAGGGACAGATTAACCTTTTTCTTTTCCTTTTTTTAAATGCAGTCCAGACTTCAAGTAGGGAAGGTAATTGGATGCCTGATGTTTCTCGAATTAACGTTGCTTTTTATTCGGAGTCGTCTGAGACTCCTTCGTAAGATTATGTTTGTATTAGTGCCAGTTTACCTTTTGAATCTCTTGCTGAGGTGTCTGTGTGTCCATTTATTTTTGGCTTTGTAATACATTCTTAAACTTCGGTTCGTAGTCAGTGGTTCTTTAAATGGATTTGATTGATGATTTACAAAGCTGTTTTAATTATGAGTTTGGAAGCCTCCCCTCTACACTTCTTAGCAGGCAAACAGGTCCAGTCGACCTGTCCTGGGATTTTGAAGAATTGATAAGGTAGAAATCTAGATAAGAATCCCAGCTCCTTCAGGTCTACCTGGTGTCTATAACCGCACCTTGCTGCTCAGAGATGGAAGGAGCATGCCCTGTATGAGGATAGATTATCAATGAGGCGAAGTTCAGCCAAGTATCTGGTGCAGAAAATGGCCAGAAGAAGTGTATCTGGCACCAGCTTAAGCTGAGAGGGCTCATATGGCCTCCCTGCTAAGTTAATTTAGCAAACTACATTTAGCAACAAACATTCCAAGATCCAGCTTACCGACCAGCATCTCTGCCGTGGTCTGAGGGGTCTGCCTGCTGCTGCTGTCAATGAGTTACGCATCCGGATAACATTCCATGATAGCTAGAGGACTCACTGAAGGCCTAGAGATAGAACTGCAGAAGGAAAACTGCTGACCCTGGCTTGTTGTGCTGTATCTGAAGGGACAAGACCTTTCAGGTAGGACGGCCGCAACAATCCTGCTCCTGCTACCAGAAACACTGCACTGTGACCGTGAAGGGCGCCTCACCATTACTGTAGTGCCAAGTCACGTTCTGAATGGACTGGTAAAACATGAGGCACTCTTTGAGAGACTGACAGACTGTGTCTTGCAGTAGAACTGTGAGTTAGAAGATACTAACTGAAATTGTCTAATGCTTCCCCCATTGGGCATTCACCTACAAAAGCCTAATTAGTGTCCTTGCACCTGAGTTGATTCTCTCCCTAAGCATCCCTGCAGTAAAAGGTCCCTGTAGACGGTGTGAGCTGGAGCCACAAAGTTAGACCACTGTCGCGGCAGGAGCTGCAGTTCCCCACTTATGATCCTGAGTTAGGTGTTTGAGTGACATCAATTCATTCTAGCTTGTAACGTTTGAGACCCCTGAATACTATTTCTGTGTGCAATATAACTTTTTTGTTTGCTGTGCTATTAAAGTTGTTCTCTATCTCTAAGACAATCACAGGTCTGGCCAGTATATTATTGTGTATGTTTGTTTACTTTTCAGTTCTGGGCATTTGTCCTTACACTATCTTCCTGAGAAGCCTTTGACTGCTCACTTTCGTTACACTGAGAGTTGTGTGTGTCAATGGTGTATTTTGCCCAGTCTACAAAGTTATAGTTGAACGGACTCCAGGACACTAGTGGTATATAACCTTACCCACCACCCTCATCCACCACGGATGGGGCCTAGCAACCCCTGCCACCCAAGAGGCCTCCTAAACCATGTCCTAGGGGTTTTCCTTTCATCCAAGTAGTTGATGAGTTTAAAACATTAATGATAACAACTTTAAGAGTGAGTAGCTTACTAAAGCAAACTCTTCATTCGTTAATTTGTGTTTCATCATGGCCCATACCCCACCTTATGTGGGATGCCCTTAAATTTGAACTGGCCAGACTACAGTCCCTACGGGTAATACAACCTGTGGACTGCACCGCATGGGTTGCACCTGTGGTTATCGCTAAGAAGGCCAGGGGAAAGACGATAGATTGTGCATCGACCTCAGAGACATAAACGATAACGTTATCATTGAAAGGCACCCACTTCCGCAAGGTTTAAACACCATGGGGGAAGCCACTTGCTTTAGTGTACTTGACCTTTCCAATGCCTACCATCAAGTAGAGTTGCACCCCGACTCCAGAGAGTTAACTGCTTTTACCACTCCTATGTGGTCATACATGTTCCTCAGAATGCTGTTTGGACTGGCTTCGGCAGCAGCTGTATTTCAAAAGATAATGCAGCACATACTTGAAGGGGTCCCCAAAACCATATGCTTCCAAGACGATGTCTTGATCTATGAAGCAAAACCGGATGAATATGAATCCACTCTCAGGACTGTCCTCGGGAGATTCAAAGAGGCGGGTCTTACCATTAAAGAAGAAAAATGCCAAATTGGGGTGGGAACCGTTGAATACTTTGGGCACACCATATCAAGGGATGGATTTAAACCCAAGTTAAGCCTCCTTGATGCTGTTAAAAAAGCCAATGCACCCACTACCAAACAAGAACTACTATCCTTCCTGAGTCTTGCAGAATACATGGCCAAATATGTCAAGACATTTTCTGATATTTCCAACGACCTTAGGGAACTCACTAAAAACCATCCTCCCTTCAAACGGCTAGAGGTGCACCAGGCAGCCTTTGACAACATTAAAAGAAGCATTTTAAATGCCCCTCACCTATGCAAGTTTGACCCTTCCAGGAAGACCATTCCAACCACCGACGCCAGCAACATAGGCCTAGGCGCAGCCCTCTCTCAAATTATCGGTGCGAGAGAATGCATTGTTGCTTTCGCTTCCAGCACCCTTAACAGCTCAGAAATAAATAATTATGTCGTAGAGAGGGAAGCCCTGACCTGCTTTTGGGCGATTAACCATTTCAAGTTCTACCTGTGCGGGATAAAGTTCACTGTTCGCACCGATCACAAGCCCCTCACCTACATGTTCAGTTCTAAAGGATCAGCTAACAGTACACCCAGAGTAACTTTAATATGTTGTGGGTGATCTCAAAACCGCAGCTGACTTCCTTTTGAGAGCACCATTAGAACTATCTGAAAACTTTGAAACATCTGAATTTCCCATCTTACAGGACCACTCCTCCACAATAAAGCAAGATGAATGGATCGAGAGCATGACCCAAGATGCCACACTTTCCTGTCTTAAAGAGTATACCCTTCAAGGATGGCAAGCTTCACGTAAAAGTGTCAGCCAAGAACTAGACAAATTCTGGGAAATAAGACATGAGATCAACTTGACTATGATTACATATGAAAAAAGACCAAAATCATCCCTCCAGAAGGTTTGAAAGTCAAAATAATAGACTTGGTTCATGAGGGCCACCTAGGGAGGAGCCTTTCGAAAAATATACTCAGAGAGCACTATTGGTTCCCCAACATGGACTCTATGGTCGAGACCAAATTCAAGAACTGCACCATATGCGCCAATAGTGACAAAACTAAACGCACCCAGATGTCACCTCTTTCCCCTGTTTCCATTCCGGACAAACCATTGGAAAAATTAGCTCTGGACATCATCGGCCCGATCAATAAGAGAGGTGTCAATAAAAGATTTGCGTTTGTCCTGACAGATTTTCACTGTCACTGGGTAGTCATTCAAATGGTGCACCAAATAAATGTTGAACGCTCTATTCAAGATATGCTCTGGGCATATCACACCACCCCCAACCTGGTCACTGGCAGAACCCCATTCTCATCGCTCAGGAGAAGAAAACCCAGTACAAAGTTCTTCCCCAACTGGATCGGGGGTGGAGAGCTAACAGCACACTCTCATGACAAGGCCAAACCCAAAATAGCTTCCCATCAAGTCAACTACAAAGAATCGAGAATGGTCGGTAGGCGATTGGGTGGCTGTGAAAAAACCCACACTTGCAGGGATCACAAATCTAAGTTCTTTGAACCCAGAAGAATACTGGACATCAAAAACAACATGGTGGTCCTTGAGAATGGGCAAAACTGGAGCATGGACCGGTTGGCTAAATGCCTGAACCCAGAGGACACCGCTCATGAAAACTCTGTCACACATCCCAGGAGCAGTACCAGAAGACTTACTGTTTCACCCACATGGCATAGAGACTTTATTATGCAATAATGTTATACTTCTCTCTTCCATTGTTTATGGGGGGAACATGTGTTATAATTCCCTTACTTTTCTTGTTCTGCTTTATTATACTCCACTTCCCTTCTGTGGTCACTCCCTCTCTCCCTTCCACCCCCCTCTCCCTTTTCCACCCCTCAGAATGTTCTTACAGTTGAGCCAGAGGCTGCCTTAAAATGTTGACAAGGCAGCCTGACTGGCAGAGTTGGTAGTCGCTGGACCTGCAGCGCGACATGTTAGAGGTTCTTGAGTGGAGACTGTAATAAAGAGCGACATGAACTTCACCTACCTGTTCCAGACGTCTTTATAACACTCACCCCACTGCTCACTGTGATAGAAGCTCTTCGCTGGGTGGCCATGTAATGAGTGAAAAAACTGTGCCATTTGGCAACACTGCATTAGTTGGCAGAGCTGAAATGTATTGAGTCATTATCTCAAATGGGGTAACCCTATATAGTCAAACGGACCTGGGTATCATGTAGTACAGGAAAACAGTGGTCCTAGACTAATGTAACTAACAATTCAGACAACTTTTTTGTCTTCGGCACATGGAATCAAAGGCACATTGAGAAATGAATTACTTCAGGGAGCAAAAGAGGTTGATAAACCAAGTTTAATTATTTAACCATTGGGTATTATTGTAGATATACATTATGATTCACTACTTAAATGCAATCATATGGCTACACGGTTATCACAACAGAAAAAGAGCGTGAAAGGACGTGGCATAAACTGCGCTCGCTGTAGCTGTAGCGAGCGCGATTTATGCCACGTCCTGTCGGAAGGTCCACAGAACCACTAGTCTACTTATAAGAGACACGAAGGGATTCCTGATACTGTCCCCCCTTTTGCCAGACGCCGGCACCGTGTATTCGTTAGCGGCGGCTGTTTGGGAATGCCTTTTTCCCCTTCAATGACATATGCGTTGGAATAATGAGTCGTTTTATTTGAATGACCAATTTGGTTGGCACTCATCTGACTTTGGTTCTGATACCCCTCACCCCCGTCCTGAGGAAGACCCGCCGCTGA
This sequence comes from Lissotriton helveticus, assembly GCF_964261635.1. NCBI lineage: Eukaryota > Metazoa > Chordata > Amphibia > Caudata > Salamandridae > Lissotriton > Lissotriton helveticus. The sequence goes on along the minus strand of NC_136068.1, from coordinate 633,449,573 downwards.
GGACCCCAATTACCCTTAAGCACCAGGGTCGAAACGTCGATGTCCCCGAATAGGCCTACACCTTACATCTGCCCCCCACACAAGATGCACAGATGATGGATACACTGTGACTAATAACAGTCTGAATAACGTTCTATATGCAATTGTGTATATGTGGGTAGGCCTGTGTTTTTCCAGGGAGACCGCCATATAATTCATGTTTGGCTTCCCTTTTTGTGTAAAACATATGAACAAGGACTTTTTATGCTGTCACTATTTTTTCCTTTTCTGGTTCATCCTTTCACCTGAGCACTACCTTTTTCACGCTCTTTTTCTGTTGTGATAACCGTGTAACCATATGATTGCATTTTAGTAGTGAATCATAATGTATATCTACAATAATACCCAATGGTTGAATAATTAAACTTGGTTTATCAACCTCTTTTGCTCCCTGAAGTAATTAGTTTCTCAATGTGACTTTGATTCCATGTGCCGAAGACAAAAAAGTTGTCTGAATTGTTAGTTACATTAGTCTAGGACCACTGTTTTCCTGTACGAAATGTATTGAGTGGCATATTATCAGGGCCACTGGAGTTATGCAATTGTGCGGCCACCTCGATTTTCGCATAATTATTAATTTGTCACATTTGTCACATATTCCATCATCTGCTGCATAATCAGCAGATTTTAACAAAAAAAGATCTGTTTAGAGCGCAAAAGGTTCAAAAGATACAAAAAAAACTCTGTGACACATGTAGCCGCGCAATGGAATCAAATCTGCAAACTTTGACTAGTAACCTATCTGTAGCTTATTGCTGTATTTGGCTGTTAATCTGGTACTAAAGAAGCGCAACTAATGCCCAGACAGTGTTATCAAGTTAAAATATGACAAAATAATGATGCCTTTCCCTGCAACGTCGACTGCATAATTTGGCCTTCTCCTGCCTCATAATTCCAGTGGCCTTACATATTATTCAGAGTTACATATATAACGTGGTTCCAGGGCCCAGAAACCAAACAGAGCCAGTCTGTATGTTTGGAGCAATTTGGCACACAACTTTTTATCCACCGATACCATTCTAAGTAGTGATATATGTCACTGCCAGTTCCAGCATTCTCCTTTCGCGCCATGCGACTTTGCTGTGCACGTGTGATAGACCTTTGCACACGTGCCTGTGTTGGTGATTTCTTACAGAAGGTGCCACAATATGTATTAGCTCGATTATTAGGATCTATATGTGATGGGACTGGGCATTTAAATTTTGAGCCGTAGTTATTAAAGGAAACTTTGTTTTACAATCAACAGACGCGCCTGATGGCCATTCACAGTCACAGACCTTTAACAAAATATTTTTGCAGTGATTGTGTGTCTGCAATGATGGTGTTTGGGCCTCGGCAGTGCTACTCTTTCTGTCTGGGTCTGCTGTGATTAGCTGAATCCTGTCCTCCATTGCTCGAGCCATGCAATGACGTCATCCCTTGGCGGGAAAGACTGCCCTTCTCTAACAATGACTCTTTGTGACGTCACGCATGTCGCTCTGGGATCATTTGGTTTTGCCTGAGCGGGATGCACAGTGTGCCACGTAATGGCGGGCTCAGTCCTTTCTTTGACTTGTAAATCCCTCTGTCTGACCTCGCTCTTCACCCTGCCACCTCTCTACTGCCTCTCCAGTCCTGGGTGCTCCCCAGCCCTCCCACAATGGCCGCGGACATGGACCCTTCTTCTGTTTCTCGCGCTTTGCCTGCACGTGGGTAAGTTTTCTAACTCACGTCCGCATTGGTTTCCCCCTCTCTGGGTGGAGCCGCAGACTCTGGGGCGGCCATTGGTATCCTGGGATGTCAGGACTGTACATGACACTGACTGAACCCAGTCTCTGTACGATCGTCCCACCCTCTCGCAGGTGCCATGCTGCTGCAGAAGAGGGAGGCTCGGGGGTTTTGAGCTCTTGAGGCCTCCACTCTATCTACTAACGCAGCTTAGGCTGTAGTGGGACAATGCTCCCATCTGTGAAACTTATGATCTCATTCAGAGGACAGTATTGCTTTATTCTCAAAGACCTCATTCCCTCCAGTGGAACCTCACCACAGCAGCCAAGCCTCAGTACCCCAATCTCTCTTAAAAGAGTCTCACTTTTTTGGGACCATAGTTGATTTTTGGCCAGAATTAGCTGTCCCAATAGCCTTAAAGGAACATCACACCTATAGGCAAAGTATCATTCCAGGTTATCTTCAGTGACCCCCAAACTTTAATAGAGTCTCAAACCTTGGAGCACTGTCTCACTAGTACGTCACTGATCTCATGAGCATGAACAGAGTCGCACACCTTGCAGCATTGTCTCATAGTACTTAAGTGATCTCATACGCATTAACAGAGTCTCACACCTTGGAGCACCAACTCACTAGTACGTCAGTGATCTCAAACAGAGTCCCATACCTTGCAGCACTATCTGGCAAATCTTAGCAATCGCATCAATTTTCTAACAGCCTTGAGTAATCTCACTCCTGCTCAGCTTTTATTGCTGAAGAGACCTTAAAGAAGTCTCACACCTGGCAATAGTCTCACTCCTTGAGTTATTCTAGAGACCAGTAAACTTAACTAGATATTCAGAACTTGGAGCACAATCTCAGCACTTCTTCAGTGATCCCACTGAGCTTTATTGAGCCTCATGCCGGGGAACAGTTGCACTCCTGAACAGCCATCTTGATTTTAAGCAGTCTTATTCCTGCACTGCCTTAATGGCCCCTTAGATAGTGCTTGATTTGTATTGGGGGATGCAGGTGGTGAGCACCGGCACTTATTTTTGGGAACCATGGTTCACTTTCCAGCATCATAATATGACTCAGAGCAAGCGGGAGAGACGATTCAGGAAAGGGAGAAAGATGGAAGAAAGGAAGGATAGAAATAGAGTGAGAAAGGAAGTGTAGGGTGATGGAAGATAGCAGCATGCAGTAGAATCAAGATAAGGCAACACTGGGATTCGTCAACCCTGCCATTCGACAGCACGGAAAGCAGACTCCTAACAATTTTTTTTTTTCTGCACTTTCTTCATTGCTTAAGCCTTTAGAAGAGGTCTCTCTCTTGGTACATAGTCTCACTTCTGACCAGCCATTGATAAATGCTAACAACGTTGCGCTCAGTCTCACTCCTATCAAGGCCTATTACACTTCAACGACATCTCTGATTCCTGTCTCACTTTTACCTCGTTATCACCATAGACTTCACTAGGGTGTCATTCCTTGGTGCCTTGTCCTCACTCCAGCTGCTGTGCCTAACTAGATGCATGAAAACAATTTCTCTCTTAACCATTTTTTGAAAGCATCATTTGATGGCGTTTCATGGCTCATTCTCACTCTTGTCTCAGCTATCCCAGTGACTTTATTGAGGTCTTGCACAAAAGGGATGATGCTTCTTTCCTTTAAGTAAGTATTTCTGGTGTAACTCCCCCCGCTGAAGAGACCATACCTATGCTATGTTATAGGTGGCTTTTAAAGGACCTGTGCCCCAATAAGGCTTTATGGTGCTGGACAGAACAATCTCAAACTGAAGGTGTTGCACATCTCCTTCTTAGCCCAGTTGAGAAAGCGGTCAGGTTTCTACTATTTGTCAGACGAATGTGAGAAGAGATAGAGGAGTAAAATGGAAGTGAACTCCAAAACTCTGGAGCAAGCACAGAGAAGAGAAGGCTTGCCCACCAACACTGCAAAATGTAAGTGTAACCAATTACAGCAGATGAGTTAACACAAGACCTGCCAGGGTCATATTTCTTGAATAATAAATAATAATAATAAATAATAGCAGGGAAATTAAATGGTTTGCTCTACACAGCAGCTGGTCCTTTAAACCAATCCAATGTGAGCCAGACAGCAGATGCCTCATAAAGAAATGATGTGGCCAAGGACAGAAGCTTGAGTCTACTGGTGGCTACTGGCCATTGGATTTGAGGGACATTGGTACATTGATCAGAATTGGTCAGTTAACTTGTAAGACATCTTGAAGGAAGCCTCTCCCGTATTACCAAAGATGGACATTGTCTCTAGAATATTGTCTATGGAATAAATAAAGGGGCTTATGGGTAGACGAGGACCAGGATGAAAGAAAGGTGGCTGTGGTGTCTATGCCTTCTTTTCTTCAGTAGCTGGTTTACATTGGATTCAGTGAATTGTGGGGCAATTCGCCACACTTTGAATGGAGCTTTTCCAGGATCTTGAAAACAGGATGACTGACAGTAAAATAGATGTGAGGGTCATAGTGGCCAAAAACATCCCCCTTTATTTTTTTTTATCATACCTACCAATAAAGGAAAATCCCATAGGTTTACTCTAAAATATTTTTATCCTGATCCTCACAGTTATCGAGGAATTAAAACTCTATTTGTGGCAGCATTGTGTTAGACTAAGGTATCCTGGTATTTTCCCCAAATCACTGCAAAGTCCCAGATTGCTCATGCATAAGCTTAGCAAAAGGTGATAGCTTGTTTTTCATTCTACTTACCTAAGACATTGTCCCAGCCACTGCAGATACAGGAACACAATCAGAAGATTGTTCATAGTCAAGAGTACCATGAACCAGGCCCCAAAGTGACAGGCATAGATCATACATTGATATATACAACCGCAGCTTTGCCCCACCCCTGGGTCTCTGATTGATGGTCATAGGTTGCCCTGATGGATTACCTCTCATACAGAGCCAACGCTGCCTGCAGGTGCTTGACACCATCACAGAACCTCTCATGAATTAGGCCACATAGGAGCACTCAAGGACGGGGGCGGCTCCTCCACTATGGCAGAGGAGCATCGCCCCACTGGCTCAGAGCCAGCTTCTGAAAAATAAAACAATATTCTATATTTTTTTTATTCTTCACCTGCTGGCTGAGCCAGCATGTGTAGGGAGGGACAGGGCTGAGCCTTGGGAGGGGGGAGGAGGACTGGTTGGTGCACTTCTAAGTGCACATGTGTATTAGGCCGGCCAAACACACATGCACACTTAGGTTTCTCCAACACAGCTGTATTGACCAGCCAGGTTGTAGAAACAGCCCAAACTCCCTGTGCCTGAGTGAAGCTGCAAACCAGACCCCTAAGTCCAATCCCTGCGCTGCTTTCATAGCATGAGAGCAGCGCAGGATTGCACCAGGAGTCTGTGATGCTGTCCCAGTGTCTGCCGGGACCAGGAAGAATACTGAGGCGCGACGCTGAAGGCGGCTGGCAACTTCAGGTAAGTCTTCCTTTTTTTATTATGAAGCCCCCCCCCCTTGCTTCTCCCCCGCCCCCTCCACCCACTCACCACTTTTTGTTTTGTGGCGGCCGCCACTGCTAAAGGATACCCAGGTGATGGACATGGGCACCAGACTTCCTGACTGGCCTGAGACCACACCCATGGCACACCTAAATGGACGCTGTGAGTGGCTACAGCTCTGGCATCATGCCCACAGGCAGTATGCTTCTACTTTTCCCCTTTTGGGGAGCACAGCCAGGCAGTGGGCCACGTTAGCACAATGGGGCACCTGCACAGCAGGGGAGTGGTGTACATCTCCATAGTGGACACTGACTGACTGGCTTGCAGGCACTCACCAGCTGGAGCTTTCTCCTATTGCCCAATGGGATACATGACTGCCTCGAGCCACTGATATTCATTCGTTTCTGAGGTGAACGGTGATTGTTACTGCTTGTATCCATTTATATTCATTATTAACTATAAGAGCAACAATAGCTCCAGGCAGTAATGACCATCAATGATCTTTGATGGTCATTATTGCCTGGAGCTATTGATGCTCATAATTGTAAAGGCCATTTATACTCTCTGCTCCCTGCCCTGGATGCCTTGGTGCTCAATACTACCTAGGGTCACTGATGATATTTACTACTGGAAACTGTTGTAATTAATTACAGCTTGTATCCTTTGATGATGATTACTGCATGGTGCTAAGAAAGCTTATGACTTCATGGTAACCACCGTTGTTCATTAACTCATTAATAAAGACGCTCTTTGATGCTTTAATGCTTTGTACTTCCTGAGGTAATTGATGTTGACTACTGCTTGTGATCATGGATGCTCCTTCCTTCCTGGGGCCACCTATGATTACTATTTGCTGTTGCCGTTCAATACTACCTGGGCCAAAGAGGCTTATTCACTAAGGTCATTCATGGGCATTGCTAGCTGGCATCACTGAGGCTTGATAATTCCTGAGCCATTGAGACAAATGATTGGTAGGACATTTAGCTCATGACAGAAAGTGGTTCGTGTACATGGGTGTCTTTAGGCTGGTGGGCCTGGGTGTATTGTTTGAAGGTGTGGTCTGTGTATTTGGGTGTTTTTAGAGGTATAGTCTGTGTGTATTTAGATACTTTTTGGAACACATAGCTCTGTCTACATATGTGTATGAGTATATGATCTATGTCAATGTCTGCGTGCATAGGTACCGCTCAGCCCTCCACAGGGCTTGTTCGCCCCACTCACTGCTGCCGCTCCTGCCTGCCTTTGCCGCCTCCTGCCTGCAGATTCCTTCGCTCGCTGCCCGCTGCTCCTGGGAATTTCCCGCTGCTCCTGGGAATTTCCCGCTGCCCGCTGCTTCTTGGAATTTCACCACCCAGCTGCTCCTCCCTCCCGGCTCCTTACTTATGAAGCCCCCAGAGCGACCGCGCAGCGGACGCGTGCAGCGGGAGCGCCGAAGGTGCGCCAAAGGTAAGCCCGTCTGCGCCCATCCGCGCCTGGCCCGCGCCCAGCGCCAGGACCCCTGGCCCTCCCCGCCGAGGCAAGATGACCCGACTGACCTACGACGCCGCCACTCTCAACGCACTCAATGCCGGCCGGACCCACGCCTGCTGCCGAGCCACCCCGAGACGCACCCACGGACCCTTCACCTGCTGCACCTGCAAGTTCACCTGCCTCCGAACCTGCCCCGCACCCGCCAAGACAAACACCAGCAGCAACCACCTCAAGTGCATCCTGATCAACACCCGCTCCGTCCACAGACACGCCGTGGAACTCTGGAACCTCCTCGACGCTACATCACCGGACGTCGCCTTCCTCACGGAAACCTGGATGAACGCCTCCTCTGCACCCAACATCGCCATCGCCATCGCCATCCCTGACGGGTACAATATCATCAGGAGGGACCGCATCAACCAGACCGGAGGTGGCATCGCCATCGTCCACAGGAACACCATCCGCATCACGACCGACGCCAACGACTCCTTCGCCGCAGCCGAACATCTCCACTTCCAGATTCACACCGACCCTAAGACGACCCTCAGAGGCACCCTCGTCTACAGACCCCCGGGACCACACACACAATTCAGCGAAGACATCACAGACTTCATCAGCCCGCACGCCCTCCCCTCCACTGACTACATCCTCCTCGGGGACCTCAACTTCCACCTGGAGAACAACAAGGACCGCAACACCACCGCCCTGCTGGAAAACCTCGCCAACCTCGGACTCAAGCAACTGGTCAACACCCCCACCCACTATGCCGGCCACACGCTTGATCCCGTCTTCTCTTCCAGCAAGTACATCACCTTTAGCCACGCCACCGGACTCCACTGGACCGACCACAGCTGCGTCCACTTCAGCTTCAAAAGATCCACAACCCACCACCACCCGCAACAGGTACCTCACAGGAATTGGAGCAAGATCACTGCAGACCAGCTCACCACCTCCCTCAGCCAGAGCCCACCCGCCACCACAACGGACCCCAACGAAGCAGCCCGCAACTTCACACAGTGGCTGACCGCCTGCGCCGACGACCTCGCGCCACTAAAGAACCCTCCCAGCAGACCCAGAAGCAAGAAGGCATCCTGGTTGACCGACGACCTCAAGGACTCCAAGAAGACCTGCCGCACCCTCGAGAAAGCCTGGCTCCTCGACCGGATCACCGACAACATGACCGCCCTCAAACACGCTACCCGCAAGCACCACCAGCTCATCCGCACCACCAAGAAGAAATCCCTGAAGGAACGACTGGACAACAACGCCCATGACAGCAAAGAGCTCTTCACTATCGTCAAGGAGTTCTCCAACCCCAGCACCGGCACCAACGACATCACTCCGTCACAAGACCTCTCCGACTCCCTCGCCTCGTTCTTCCACCGCAAGATCGCCGACATCCACAACAGCTTCGGCGCCCCACCCACGCACCCAACCGTCGAACCAACGCCCCCCACCGCCACCCTTCGCACCTGGACCACGGTGACCACCGAAGACACAGCCCGCACGATGAACACCATCCACTCCGGATCACCGACCGACCCCTGCCCACACCACGTCTTCAACAAGGCCGACTCCACCATCGCACCCCAACTCCGGAACATCATCAACGCCTCCTTCAACACCGCCACCTTCCCGGAGAGCTGGAAGCACGCCGAGATCAGCGCCCTCCTGAAGAAACCTACAGCGGACCCCACCGATCTCAAAAACGTCCGCCCCATCTTGCTCCTCCCTTTTCCTGCTAAAGTCATCGAGAAGATCGTCAACAGACAGCTGACCGCCTTCCTCGAGACAAACGGATCCCTCGACCCCTCGCAGTCCGGCTTCAGAGCCAACCACAGCACCGAGACCACCCTCATCGCAGCCACCGACGACATCCGGACCCTGCTCGACAAGGGGGAAACAGTGGCCCTCATCCTCCTGGACCTCTCCGCTGCGTTCGACACGGTCTGCCACCGCACCCTAGTCCAGCGCCTCAGCAACATCGGTATCCAAGAGAAGGCACTGGAGTGGATCATCTCGTTCCTCGCCGGAAGAACACAAAGAGTCCGCCTCCCCCGTTTCGCTCCGAGGCCACCGCAGTCATCTGCGGCGTCCCGCAAGGATCTTCACTCAGCCCCACCCTCTTTAACATCTACATGAGACCTCTCGCAGCCATCGCACGCCAGCACAACCTCAACATCATCTCTTACGCCGACGACACCCAGCTGATCCTCTCCCTCACCAGAGACCCCGACACCGCCAGAACCTGCCTACACGAAGGGATGAAAGACGTCGCCGAGTGGATGAAGGACAGCCGCCTGAAAATGAACTCGGACAAGACGGAAGTCCTCATCCTGGGATCTTCGCCCTCCACCTGGGACGACTCCTGGTGGCCCCCAGCCCTGGGCACCGCACCCAAGCCAACCGACCACGCACGCAACCTGGGCTTCATCCTGGACCCCTCCCTCTCGATGACCAGACAAGTCAACGCCGTCTCCTCATCGTGCTTCAACACCCTGCGTGTGCTTCGCAAGATCTTCCGCTGGATCCCGACCGAGCCCAGGAAGACTGTCACCCAGGCACTCGTCACCAGCTGACTGGACTACGGAAACGCCCTCTACGCCGGAACCACAGCCAAGCTACAGAAAAGACTCCAGGGCATCCAGAACGCCTCCGCCTGACTCATCCTGGATGTCCCCCGACGCAGCCACATCTCCAGCCACCTGAGGAACCTGCACTGGCTCCCCGTCGACAAGAGGATCACGTTCCGTCTCCTCACCCACGCACACAAGTCTCTCCACGACCTGGGCCCCAAGTACCTCAACGACCGCCTGACCTTCTACACGCCCACCCGCCAGCTACGGTCCACCAGCCTCGCCCTCGCAGCCGTACCACGCATCCGAAGAGCCACCGCCGGAGGAAGATCCTTCTCTTAGCTGGCTGCCAAGACTTGGAACTCCCTCCCCATCCACCTTCGGCTGACCCAGGACCATCTCGCCTTCAGGAAACAACTCAAGACCTGGCTGTTCGAGCAGTAGCATACCACTCCCCCCAAGCGCCTTGAGACCCTCCCGGGTGAGTAGTGCGCTATACAAATGGCATGATTGATTGATTGATTGATTGATAGGTATTGTGTGTCTGTATGCATGTATGCAGATAATATGCACAAGTTAAAACTATTGGCTCTGCCGGTTCTTGTTCAAACTTGTTATAACTGAAGAGTTCTCTGTAAGATAGAACTAACAGGTTCCACATCTAGTAAGCTAGCTTAGTGGGCAAATATGTCTGCTGCGGATATTTGTGCATATTTTACATGCCAGAGGGTCCAATTCTAGTAGGAAAACTCAGTGTATTACTTTGCCATTTTCAAAAAGTCTGTATCTAGAAGCGATAGACTAACCATACATTTATCCTTTAAAAGGATTAGTTCCTGTCTTATGTGTGATTTGCAGTTTATAAAGTTCCTAGTTGCCCCTGTGAGTTTTGCCGGTGCCCAAAATGGCACATGAATAAAATGAGAACTTACCTACCAGCTCCTTGCCTCAGCAGGGGGGGATCCCTCCATTTTGAGACAAAGGTTTAAATTGGTGACTACCATTCATTCTTTAAATGTTTCTTTCATCTCTCCTCATGTCAGTTATCTACAGCAGTTTGCTTTGTTCCTTCAGCTCTTCCACTCTCTCCTTTTCAGTCTCCTTGATGTCTCACTGCATGTTTCCTCCCTCCTACAGGTGGTGCCCTTATTTGTTTTGGCTGCGAGCGAGATTTCTGCATACGGAACAAGTGTGCACCCAGAGAGACTCACTGCATGACCTTTAGAGACTTTGCCGGTGAGTGGACGGGCACTCACCTACTTCTCAGCTCATTTTCAGTTCATGAATTGGGGCCGTACAGAAATCTGGAGATGTCCTAAGCGAAGGGGAAAACTTAATGGGCTGTGCAAATAGGCAGACATTGTTGGCTACCACCAGCCTGTAATGTGGGGGTTTGGGGTATGACACTATGTGTGTAGGCCTCTAACTTTTGTGTTCTCCAAACACACCCACGCCACGCATACTCAGGGTCTGTGCTGGAGTTCTGAGTGACCCTGCACCCTTTATTTATAGCCGAAGGGCCCGCCCGGCCCCTGTGGTTATGGTGGATACATTGTCGAGTAGTGGCCGGTTTGCTCACTGCATCCCTTCTAACCACGAGAGAACGCATAACAGCACAATTCAACACAAGTAAACATAGCAGTAATACACGATACACAAATGCAAAAGTTCGCCCGTGTGGGATGGTGGTACGTGATCGGTAATATCCCCCCCCCCTATATCCTTAGTAGACAAAGTCCTTTAAGCGTTGGTTCAGTCGTAGATGAGGTCTCAGCTGATACGGGTGTCCTCTCGCCGTTTCGGATTATTTCTCGGCACAAGCCCCCCTCCCAAAGTCTCCAGTCCTGGCCTGCCCAGTGCCGGTTAATCTTCTTCCCCCAGTTCATATTCATCTCCTTCATTGGCATCCTGCTCACTGACCACGCCCGGGGGCTTTCTGCTCTTGTCTCTTCTCCTGCCCTTTCCCTCAACTCTTGCGGGCTCTTCATCTTCTTGAACCAGGATGCATTTCGTGACACCATGACGTTACCCTTTTTTGCCGTGACTATAATTCCTTTAATTACCAACTATTTTCCATGTCTCTCTTTCAAAAGGTGTCCTGTTCTTCCACCCCAGATGTCTGTCCTTGACTACTACAGCATCTCCTAGTCTCAAGCTCAACTCTTGGGCATTCTTCTATTTTTCGTGGCTCACTCATTGGTAGCTTGTTTCCGGTCCAGGGAAGACATGGCTTGGCAGTTCGGGCTGGACTGTTCCCATGAGGCACAGGGTCAGACTGATTTGCATATAGCCATGTCTGAACTGGGGTGGCAGAGTGGGCTAAAGAACGGTGATGGATTAAACCCAGATCTTTTGACTGGGTGTGAGTGTTTGATTGATTCAGATGCTCCGTCCATCACCACCCCCTTTTGTACCACTTTTGGCCACCATAAGTGTGGCAGGGTATGCTCAGACGTGAGTCCCTTGCTCACTTTGCCACTGGATTCAAGCAAGCCGGGCTGAAGACGGCTGGAATGCCAGAAACCGGTCCTCGGAAGCTTGTTTCCGGTCCAGGGAAGACATGGCTTGGCAGTTCGGGCTGGACTGTTCCCATGAGGCACAGGGTCAGACTGATTTGCATATAGCCATGTCTGAACTGGGGTGGCAGAGTGGGCTAAAGAACGGTGATGGATTAAACCCAGATCTTTTGACTGGGTGTGAGTGTTTGATTGATTCAGATGCTCCGTCCATCACCACCCCCTTTTGTACCGCTTTTGTCCGCCATAAGTGTGGCAGGGTATGCTCAGACGTGAGTCCCTTGCTCACTTTGCCACTGGATTCAAGCAAGCCGGGCTGAAGACGGCTGGAATGCCAGAAACCGGTCCTCGGAAGCTTGTTTCCGGTCCAGGGAAGACATGGCTTGGCAGTTCGGGCTGGATTGTTCCCATGAGGCACAGGGTCAGACTGATTTGCATATAGCCATGTCTGAACTGGGGTGGCAGAGTGGGCTAAAGAACGGTGATGGATTAAACCCAGATCTTTTGACTGGGTGTGAGTGTTTGATTGATTCAGATGCTCCGTCCATCACCACCCCCTTTTGTACCGCTTTTGGCCGCCATAAGTGTGGCAGGGTATGCTCAGACGTGAGTCCCTTGCTCACTTTGCCACTGGATTCAAGCAAGCCGGGCTGAAGACGGCTGGAATGCCAGAAACCGGTCCTCGGAAGCTTGTTTCCGGTCCAGGGAAGACATGGCTTGGCAGTTCGGGCTGGACTGTTCCCATGAGGCACAGGGTCAGACTGATTTGCATATAGCCATATCTGAACTGGGGTGGCAGAGTGGGCTAAAGAACGGTGATGGATTAAACCCAGATCTTTTGACTGGGTGTGAGTGTTTGATTGATTCAGATGCTCCGTCCATCACCACCCCCTTTTGTACCGCTTTTGGCCGCCATAAGTGTGGCAGGGTATGCTCAGACGTGAGTCCCTTGCTCACTTTGCCACTGGATTCAAGCAAGCCGGGCTGAAGACGGCTGGAATGCCAGAAACCGGTCCTCGGAAGCTTGTTTCCGGTCCAGGGAAGACATGGCTTGGCAGTTCGGGCTGGACTGTTCCCATGAGGCACAGGGTCAGACTGATTTCCATATAGCCATGTCTGAACTGGGGTGGCAGAGTGGGCTAAAGAACGGTGATGGATTAAACCCAGATCTTTTGACTGGGTGTGAGTGTTTGATTGATTCAGATGCTCCGTCCATCACCACCCCCTTTTGTACCGCTTTTGGCCGCCATAAGTGTGGCAGGGTATGCTCAGACATGAGTCCCTTGCTCACTTTGCCACTGGATTCAAGCAAGCCGGGCTGAAGACGGCTGGAATGCCAGAAACCGGTCCCCGGAAGCTTGTTTCCGGTCCAGGGAAGACATGGCTTGGCAGTTCGGGCTGGACTGTTCCCATGAGGCACAGGGTCAGACTGATTTGCATATAGCCATGTCTGAACTGGGGTGGCAGAGTGGGCTAAATAACGGTGATGGATTAAACCCAGATCTTTTGACTGGGTGTGAGTGTTTGATTGATTCAGATGCTCCGTCCATCACCACCCCCTTTTGTACCGCTTTTGGCCGCCATGAGTGTGGCAGGGTTTGCTCAGACGTGAGTCCCTTGCTCACTTTGCCACTGGATTCAAGCAAGCCGGGCTAAAGACGGCTGGAATGCCAGAAACCGAACCTCGGAAGCTTGTTTCCGGTCCAGGGAAGACATGGCTTGGCAGTTCGGGCTGGACTGTTCCCATGAGGCACATGGTCAGACTGATTTGCATATAGCCATGTCTGAACTGGGGTGGCAGAGTGGGCTAAAGAACGGTGATGGATTAAACCCAGATCTTTTGACTGGGTGTGAGTGTTTGATTGATTCAGATGCTCCGTCCATCACCACCCCCTTTTGTACTGCCCTCATCAATCAGCAGCTGATGATAACCAGAGTTCAGGACCACCTTAGAAAACCACTTGGCTTCATTGATGTCTGTCACAATCTCTTCGATTTTCAGGGTGATGTGCCTTTCCCTTTTTATCGCCTTATTTGGCAGGTGCATGTCCACACACAACCTTATGGCCTCGGGCTGCTTAAGTGTGGGAGCTATGATGAGAGGAGATACCCACGGTGTCGACCCTGACACCTTCTCAATGACACCTTCCTTCTCTAGTCGGTCCAACTCTGCTTCGACGAGAGGTCGTAGGTGAAATGGCACTCTTTGGTGTCTCAGTGCCACCGGTCTCACTGTTTTGTTGATGTGCAACTTGACTTTGACCCCCTTCAGGCATCCCAGGCCCTCAAACAAGTATGGAAACTCCCCCATGATCTATTCTGCGTGATACTGATGTACTTACCTTGCGAATAGTACTAGCCCCAGATCTTCAACCTTTTGACAGCGTAGCAGCATGCCTGCGCTTTCCTTCGTGACACAGAATTTGGTCCGTAGCTCCGTGGATCCATTTCGCACTTCCACCTCTATGAGTCCTTTTAGAGGTATGGGACTGGCCCCTCCATAGTTATATATTTTGGCCTTGGTCTTTTCCAGCGGCGGGCGAGGTTTCAGTTACTGATGCTGCTCCGCATGTAGGATGTTCACTGAAAACGCCTGTGTCAATAAGCGCCGTTATCGTTACACCGTTCACTCCAACGATGCACATGGGTGGAGGTCGCATTCTCTGATTTGGTCGTCCGGCAAACAACACTGTGAACACGCCGTGGTCGTCCTCCTCTTGGTTTTTCATTTGTTGGCTCACCGTAGCTGTTGTGCCTTGCTCTTCGTCCCTGTCCGACACCGCCCTCATTTTTCTGAATTTCTTTGCCTTTCTCCATAACTATTAGGCCTCCCTTCTCCCCATCACATCCTTGCAAAGTGATCGGTTTTGCCACATTGCAAACACGATTTTCCTTTTGCCGGACAGTTCCTCATAGAATGGCTGGCGAATCTTCAGTTTCCACACACTTTCGGTGTCGTCCCAGCTGGGAAATTACCTCACCCAGCTCCTTTTCAGATGGCGTGCCCCCCGCTCTTCCTTTATGTTTCCCACTGTCAAGTGTGTGGCCGTAGGTGTCCTGCAGACCAGGGCTGATTCCATTTCACCGGCTCTCACATCGGCTAATTCATGAGATCTGCCCAGAATCAAGATCTCATTTTTTTTGTTAAAAATTTTTATTGCAGGGTTATGTATAATAAACAGTGCCATGGTTAGGATCTCATGGTACAGAGTCGCTGTTCTCCCATCACATTCCAGATGTTTCGTACACAGCCATTCAGCCCACATCCCGGAGGCAGGGCGGCGTAACTCTGTTATACGTTGTTCTCTTGGCTGGGCTGTCTGCAGTAGTCAAAATACAGGACCCTCCGCCCTCTGCTTTTACTTTTTCGCCCCGTATCTCGCTGCCATTCAATAAAGTTCGTACATGTTCCACTGCAAGATCCCTATGTGCTTCCCTCCCCTCCCCCTCCCCCCCCCGGTGTCTGCGTCTGCGCCCGGTGCAAGTATGTGTGCCTATACTGCGGGACTTCGGAGCTTTTGTATTTTACTGTGCGTGTGTGTCCTTCGTAGGTGCCGGGGACGTGACCTTGGCTACTGGAGTCGCCAGGTCCTCCGTCTCCTCCTCCCCCTCCTCCTCCACTGCGCTATCTCTTAGTGCCTGTACTAGCAGTTCCCATGCCATTGCTGCATCCTGCGCCTTCTCATCTGAGCTACGGCGGGCCAGTTGGTATCTTATCGTACTCTCCGCAGTTGCCCATTTCATAAATTCATTTATCCATCTCCTATGGAGAAGTGTGGCTCACTGGTTAGAGGCGGCAGACCCGTAAGCAGAGAACGGCCCGGGACCAGGGTTCGATTCCCGACGCGGCAGGGTCGTGGACAAGGGTCAGCGGACTCGATAATTCTCGCCTCGGTGCCTACTCTAGTCAGAAACCACACTCGGCAACTCTGGGCATCAGCTTGCCTCATCTTCACAACGGCCCCCCCAGACCGCCGGGGATGCTTGGTCGCACCTTAGAGATACCCATCAGGGACCATCTCTCAGGGTGAGCCAGGACGGGTTCCCCAGCGATCGAAGCGTGGAGATACTCCTCCGGGAGTCGATTCCTAGCGCTATATAAACCCGCAATTAAATTAAATTAAATTAAATTAATTATATGTGTCGGCCCCACCCTCGACTTCCACCCCTTGGTCAGCTCTCTCTTCGCTATAAGTAGGCCCATGTCAATGAATTTACTTGATAATTTGTTCTTGCGTGTATAAGGGAACCAATGTAAAATGGTGACCGCGCTGTCGTACTGTAGTTCCCTATCCGCCACCGCATTCAGGGTGTCCCCTATTTCCCTCCAATACTCTTGTAAGCAGGGGCAGCTCCTTAGCATGTGTACTAGGTCTGCTCTTATCAGGTCACATCTGGGGCATGCTGCATCATCTGCGCTAAAGTACGCTGCTATTTTACTCGGGGTGAGGTAAGCCCTGTGGGGATATAGAGGTGTATTAGTTGGAAACGCGCGTTTCTGGTGCTCTTCCTGGCCCTCCGCACCAGCTGGGACCACGTCGTGTCTGGTATTTCTAACTGTAGGTCTGCCTCCCACTTATTCTTTAATGGTGTAAGTGGTTGTAGGGTTTCTGTGTGCATTCTGCGATAGAGGCATGTAACTGCTTTAAATGTTCCTGCAGCCATCATTGTGTATTGGCACGCCAGTGTCGTCGCGGGTTCTATCAGGCCCTCCCCCCAGTGCGCTTGTATGGCTCTCACCACCGCTGCGTGTAGTAAGTAGTCTCCCCTCGGAAGGTCGTACCGTTCCTGTAAAGCCTGGTATGGGGTTAATACTCCGTCCTCATATAGATCCCCTATCATCTGTAACCCTGCCTCTTCCCAGAGTCGTAGTCTCGACCAGTCCCCACCATGTGGGAGTGCCGTCACCATGCCCAGCGGGATTTCGGGTGCATACGGGTGACCGGGTCCAGCTCGCTTTTGCGAGCGATTCCAACACAATCGAAGGGTCCGCTCCTCTTGGGACAGCCCACTTAGCAGTAATCTTTGTTGCAGGGTTATGTACGCCAGGACATGGCGGGGGGTGCCATTCTCCCTCTCCCGCTCCGGGCCGCGGTACACTCTCGCTATCTCTTGTGTGAAGAATTGTAATTGAGCTGCCAAGTAATAGAGCTCAAAATCTGGGACAGCTAGGCCTCCCTCATCCCTAGGGCGGGTCAGCGTCGTCAGTGCAATCCTGCGTCTGCCCGTTCCCCATAAAAAGGACACCAACATTGATCTCAATTGTTTGAAGAGCGCTCCAGGTATCCATATGGGGAGGGTCCGAAAGAAATATAATAGTCGCGGCAGGGCTACCATTTTTAGAAGTGCAACCCGGCCCGCCATTGAGAGGGGCAGGGTGGCCCAGAAAGACATACTACCCCGCAATGCGCGGATGCAGCGTCCTACATTACCGTCTAGGAGGTCCGCTGGTTCATGGTATATGTGCACCCCCAGTTAGCTCAGACAGTGGGGTTCCCATCTAAGGTTCGGGTGGAGTGGGGGGCGCTCCTCCCCCCTCCGTAGAGGGAAGAGGCAGGTAGTCCTGATATATCTCCGAAGCGCGCTAGCAGTCTCTCTGCGCCCTCCACAGCTTCCTCCGCATTGTCTAAGAAGAGGAGGAGGTCGTCCGCATATAAGGAAATGTAGTGGTGGGCCCCTCTGAAGACTAACCCGTCGTAATGCTCACCCCGTCTAGCCATCGCTGCAAGAGGTTCCACCGCAAGTGCAAACAGCAGGTGATAAAGTGCACACCCCTGTCTGGTTCCCCGAGTCACCTCGTATTGGTCTGATACCAAGGGTCCGACCCTTA
The DNA here is from genome assembly GCF_964261635.1 of Lissotriton helveticus. Taxonomy (NCBI): domain Eukaryota; kingdom Metazoa; phylum Chordata; class Amphibia; order Caudata; family Salamandridae; genus Lissotriton; species Lissotriton helveticus. Next base: position 633,431,969 of record NC_136068.1, on the reverse strand, counting down.
CTCTAGCTTTCGCTGAAGAGTAGAGCACTTTCGTCCATCTTATATATCCCTCACCCAGGCCAAATCTCTGCATCACCCTGTATAGGTAGTTCCATTCCAGGCTGTCGAAGGCCTTCTCTATATCGACCGCCAATACTAGGGGGGCCCTCGCATCCGGCAGTGGGTCATCTACTAGCCTGAGTAGCCTACGGATGTTGTGTGTCGTGTTCCTAGTGGGTATAAAACCTGATTGATCCTTATGGACCAGGTCTTGCATATGGGTTAACAGTCTGGCGGCCAGCACCGTGCTTAAGATTTTGTAGTCTGTCGTTAACATGGATAACGGCCTATAGGATGCAGGGTCTGTACTTTCCCTTCGCGGTTTTAATAAAGGGATCATTATGGCTTCGCGCATCGACCGGGGAAGTCTGCCCTCTTCCCTGGCTTCATTATAGATCACTTGAAGTCTCGGGCCAGTTGGTCTAGGTATCTCCCGTAGAATTCAATGGGCAGCCCATCCATCCCTGGTGTTTTGTTACGCGCCATTCGCTTTATTGCGCCTCTTATTTCTGCTAAGTCTATTGGGCCACCTAGGGTGTCAGCCTGTTCTTGCTCTAGTTGCGGGAGCTGCAAATCGCTCAAGAAAGCGTCTATTGCCTCAGTCTCGTTCCCTAGTTCAGTTCTATATAACTTTTCGTAATATGATCTGAAACAGTCCAATATTTCTGATTGTGTGTTATGGGTGGTACCTCCATTCCCCTGTAGGGCCAATATCGGTTGACTACTCCTATTGGGGTTTGCTAACCAGGCCAAGAGTGTTCCAGTTTTGTCCCCCTCACCAAGAGTCTTCGTTAAGTATGTCTTATAGTCGAAGCTACGAAGGCGCTCCACCTCTACTGCCACTGCCTCCCGCGCCTCACTCATTCTCCCCTGTAATTCAGGGCGGTCAGGGCGTTCCAGTTCCGCCTCTCTCAATTTACGCTCAGCCTTATCTAAGTCTTCCACCAATGACCTGCGGACTCCAGCAAATTTCCTTATGCAGTGTCCTCTAACTACTATTTTGAATGCGTCCCATTCTATAGCTTTGGATGAGGCGTTACCCTCGTTCTCCGCAAAATATTGAGTGATCCGATCCTCCAGTTCGACGCGGAAGGGCGGGTCATCCAGCGTGTCCGGCCGTAGCCGCCATGTCGGGATTTTTGTGGGCTCAGTCATCCAATCTAGCGTCAGGAGTAAAGGGTTATGGTCTGATATCGTGCGTGCTAAGTATTCAGTCCGGGCCACCGCTGTAAGTACTGTTGGAGAGCAGAAGAAGGTATCAAGGCGAACGTGGAGGTCATGTAGGCTAGAGTAGAATGAGTAATCCCGCTCTGTTGGGTGTTGTGTGCGCCAGCTGTCTATTAGGTCCCATTTTCCCTGCCATTCTGTTCTGCACTTCGCTAACCGGTGTACTCGGGAAGCGTGTAGTGGTGGGTGTGACCTATCTAGTGTAGTATCTTCTATGGAGTTGAAGTCTCCCCCCATCAGTACAGGACCAGTGAAGTAGTTGGCTAGTACCCTGGAAAGCCTTGCGAAATATGTTGCCTGATCCACATTCGGCACGTAGATGCTACTGAGCACTATGTGTCGGCCTCTAAGCAGACCCTCAACCGCTACATATCTCCCATCCGGGTCTACTATGTGCCTAGTTACCTGGAGTGGGACACCCGCTCTCATCCAAATTAACACTCCTCTAGCAAAAGCTGAGTACGTGGTGTAAAACAGGTGGCCCCTCCATCTGCGCTGGAGCGCTATTCCTTCTTTCCTGGTTAAATGGGTCTCTTGCAGGAATGCTATGTGCACCCCTCTGCGGACTAAGTAAGAGTGAATTTTGTGTCTCCTCGCCATCGTATTCAAGCCCCGTACATTCCAGGACACACATTTTATTGATCCCGCATTAGCCATTGTCCCATTGTGTTCAGTGTAGACCCCCAATAAGTTGCAACCGGACCGCAGACTTGACCCCGTCCCCACCCATCCCCAACATTCTCCCATCTCCCCCACCCCAAACCATGCCCTGAGTCACCCCAACTACTCCAGGCCCCCCCTCCCCAGAATAGGGCCTAACTGCAGAAGAGTCGCTCCCATCCAAACTATCGAGCAACCGTGCTCTCAAATCTTCTAATTCGTAGTCAATACTACGGAGGCCTTATGGGCCCTGGGGTGCGTGAGCTAACCTCTGGAACTTTCAAATGCTGCCCCCATACCTCCGCCCCGCAATATGCATTATGACTCACGACATTCCAGTCTTACAGCGGCCTGCTCCAGAGTTCGTGGAAGCCGCTCTAGTCGTTGTCACCCCAGCCAGGTACCATGTCCAGGATTCAGCTCCCGATGATTTCTCCTGATGTCTGTGGTGTGACCTTCGGGCCCCTGGCCCCACCCAGCTCCGATAACTCAGTGTCCGAGCCCGTTCCCTGACCACCCGATCCCGACTCTCTCTCCAGCTGGTCCAGCGCAGATCCCGACACGTCTTTTACTGCCTGCAGCGCTGCTCTACGTTCGTCCGCTGTTTGGGAGTTCGACGGCCTTCTGGATCCCTGTCCGCGCCCTCGGTGCCATTTTGACCGCCTGACTGTTTGTTCCTGGCGCACCTCCTCAGCCCTGAACCGAGCTCCATCCGTGCCTGCTTTGTAGGTGTCCCACCAGGTACATGCCTCTGTCGCTGTCGGGAAGAACAGGGCTTTCTCGTCTACCACTACACGGAGTCTGGCCGGGAACAGCAGCGAGTATTGTATGCCTTCTGTGCGCAGTTCTTTTTTGATAGAGAGGAAGGAGGCACGCAATTTTTGGGTCTCGAATGTGTAGTCCGGGAACAGCGTGACTTTGCTGTTGTCCACTTGGAAGGGACCTGAATCCCTGGCCCGCTGCAACAGCCAGTCCCTGTCTTTGTAGTGAAGCAGTTTGATGACCACTGGGCGAGGCGGGAGACCCGGTTTCAGGGGCCTTGACGGTACTCGGTGCGCCCGCTCCAGAGTGAAGAAGGGAGAAAGGCCCTCCGGGGCTACCACAGACGTCAGCCATTCGTGCAAGTAGCTCGTTCCGCCGGCTGCGATTTTCAGCGTCCTCTGCTCGCCTCTCCAGGGTTTGAATGCGGTCCAGCGCCTCCGTGAGCTTCCCGTCCATCGACTTCTGCGCTGGCACGATGTCTTTTAAGGTGGTTTCCGCTTCCTTTACTCTATCTGTTAATTTCGCGTGGTCAGCCCGCAGGAGCCCCAGCCCCGTCGACACCTGCACAATGTCGTGGTGCAATGCATCTCTCGTGGCAACTATAGCCTCCAGTATCCGGTCCTGCATCTGTTGTAGTTCCGTTGTGGACTGTGTAGTGTCTTCGGGCGTCTCCGTGGCAGGGCTCCCGTCTCCCTTAGTGCCTCTGGTCTTTCCCATCCTGCTCCTGTGTTGTCGAGCTGGGCTCCTAGGGATATTCAAGGGTTATCGGCGTCTCCCGCAGTGGGCTGTCCGCTGAGCACCAACCGGGGGGGTGAGTTCGGGTTCTTCTGCTAGGCCTTTCTCTCTGCGGGGTCAATCAGCTCTCTGCTACAGAACTTGGCTTCATTCAGGTCGGCTACGCGATGTTGTTATCGCAATCTGGTCCGGCAGGGCGCACCTTCGCCGTGATGGCCCTTCGGCTCCTCGGCGGTGTAATGGGGGTGTCCTAGGAGTGCACCGATTATGGGATCTCTTCTGGCCCAGCTGGGGGGTCGCGTCGTCAGGTACGACCACTCAGGGGTTCACAGCCTGAGTGGATTATTGCCCGTTGCACGGCCCCCTTCTCCTTGTCCTCCGGCGGCGCCCGCTAATCGGGGGCTGTCTGCTTATGGTGCCCCACCAACGGTATTTGGTCGATCTAGTGCTAAATGTCCGCTTCTCGGGTCCCAGTTTCAATCCTGGGACAGCTGCAGTGAGTCCAATCGGGGCCCCCCGCTAAGAGCTGTCCATGGGTGGGCAGGTGTAAACCCTCCTCAAGCGGGCCCCCCCCGGGCCTCTCCCCCTGGGGTGCTCGCTCAGTCCGCCGGGCAAGGTTGGTCCTTGGCCGCCCTCGTGGAGGCCGCCGATCTTCACTAGAAGATCCTCTCCCTCGGGCCCCACTCCAGCTGCAGCACAGTCCCAGCCACCCTTGGGTTGTTCCTCGCGGCAGGCACAGGTCACCTGACCTCTGGGATTGCTCGTGGTAATCTTCACTTCTCCTCAGGGGCCAGATATTGTGGGTTCTCGCTGCGTAGGCAGGTAGGCGGGGCCTCCAGTCGCCTCCCGATGCACGTAGGGGCGCTAGGCCCCAAAGCCGGGGTGTAAATTGCAGCTCACTGGTGGAGGAGGGCCTCCACAGGGTTGCCCGCGCGCAGGGCGCCGCGTTGGTCGCTCCGGATTTGGGGGGCCGGCGGCTCGCTAGTCGGCCTCAGTTCTTAACCCAGCTCCTTTCGGTTCCGTCTCAACCGGTCAGCCCAATGACGGGGTCGGAGCTGCACTCACCGATAAGGTAGGCCCCTAAGCCGGGGCATAGGTTACAGCTTCTTAGGTGAGGCGGAGTCTTTCAGCAGCCGCCCGCCCCCAGCGTCCCTCGTCGCCCACCCAGTAGTCAGGGCCGGTGGGTTGTTAGTCGGCCACCGCTTGTCGTTGGGCCTCCTATGGACCTGCTTCCTGCGTCCAGCCGGGCTTCGGGGCCGGAGTCGCGCCCATTGGGACAGCAGGCCCCAGAGCCGGGGCATAGATTTTCGATCTCCTGGGTGGGGCGGAGCCTCGCTGGGACTGCTCGCGGTCTGCGCTCTCCGCCGGTCGCACTGCGGGCAGGGGCCAGCAGCGTGTCAGACGATTCCGGCCTCTACCTCGGCAACCCACCGTTCTGCCACTTCAGCTCAGCCGGGCACCGGGGACGGAGCCGCTGCTATACCTCGGCGTCCGCTTCCGTGGATGCCGCCATCTTGTGCTCCGGCGTCCCGGGCCCCTCACAGTTAGTTACGCCCGCTGCAGGGGATTCGCCGGCTCGTTACTCGAACCGGAGCAGGCCCGGGTGTTGTACGCGGGATCTACACGATTTTTGCGGGGATCCCGGATCTTGGACAGGATTACTAGCGGATCGCTGGGCGGAGGGTCGGGAGCCTCGCTAGGCTGCGACCGTCTTCATCGGCTGCTAGCCACGCCCCCTCCCTAGAATCAAGATCTCATGCAGCGATATTCCTGGCTGGCGGAGGATTAACTTCCATAGCTTTGCCGCGCCCGTGCACGTGATAGCTAACTTTTGTAGGCACGCAAAGAGCATATCAACCAATTCCCCTTCATGCTGCCGAGCCTGTCTCAACTTAAAATGTTCATAATCCGTGTTTAGTTGAGGATCGAAGTATCTGTCAAGAGCTGCTACTGTTGCATTATAATTATCATGGTTCCCCGTGTTTGTTAAAGCCTGGAAAAGTATGTACAGTTCACCCCCCCCCCCATGTGTAGTATGGTTGACCTTTTCACAGCCCCACCATTTCGCGCGCCACGAGAAAATAGTTCTCCAATCTTCCTATTCTTCCTATCCACTTCCTCCACCTTGGCACTGCTGTGGCCGGGACATCTGGCTGACTAAATGGTGGTAATGCCGCTAGAATGGACTGTGAACATCTTTCATAATGTCACTCCTGATCCTCATTCTCTTGCCCTGACATTTTTTCTTATTATTTATTTATTTATTTATTCTCAGGAGTTTGCTGCTGCCGTGCGTAGGACCTCTCCATCCTCTATTTGCTGTGTTGTGCTCAAGGGCTCTCTCCCTTCTTTTCCTTCTCTGTCCCCTGTATTGTCTTTTTTTTTTGTCTAGGGCAAATGCTTGTTGACAATGTTTCTGTGTGCCTTTATGACATTTTGTTCGGTTCCACTTGTAGTTGCCTCTTTCTCTTTTATTTTTCTAAAGTTTTGTATTTCCGTCACTTGCAGAGCTTCTATTTCCTCTGTGTCGCTGTTGCGCACCTTGCTGCCTCCCCACGGCTGTGCCCCTTGACGTTCCAGCCAGGCGGCTCCCTTCACGTGTCCTCTTCTCTCCCTCAGCATGTCCGCTTCACCGTGGGCCACACCCCCTCCTCGCAGCATACACTGAAGCCTCGACATGGCGCGCTCTGCCGCCTGGGCTCTCGCGGTCAGCACACTGAGGCCTCCAACCCCTGCGTACGCCTGCGGCTTATCTCGCTCCCCACCCGCTGGCACCTGTTGCCACTCCACGTGCAGCTGCACTGCTTATCTTGGTCAGCGCTCTGCTTCACCAGGCTCCTCCAGCCTCCTGGGCCGCTTCAGGTCTCCGCCACACCTACGGTGTTGTACACCATCGCAGTTCTGTTATGAGGCAGCATGGCCACTCACTCTGGCCACCGAGTACTGCGCTTCCACCACCACACAAAAAAAACCCACACAAGATGATGGACGTAATGTTGCACAATGGCAAAACATTCACCCCCAGTCACAGATCTGGATTTAATCCATCGTTATTTTGCTCACCAAGCCGCCCCAGTTGAGACATGGCCATATGCAAATCAGTCTTGACCTTGTTCCTCATGGGAACAGTCCAGCCCGAACTGCCAAGCCATGTCTTCCCTGGACCGGAATCAAGCATCCTAGGACCGGTTTCTGGCTATCAGCCGTCTCCAGCCAGGATATCTTGACTCCAGTGGCTTAGTGAGCATGGGACCCACGTCTGGGCATACCCTTCCCACATAGGGTGAACAGCAAAACACACAAGATGATGGACGGAATGTTGCACAATGGCAAAACATTCACCCCCAGTCACAGATCTGGGTTTAATCCATCGTTATTTTGTCCGCAGCCTGTGCTTCTGCTCATGGGGTAAGTACCCCCTCATCACCAATGCAAAGTGGGGGTTTGGGGAAAACACTATGTGCCTAGGCCTCTAACTTTTGTTTTCTCCGGACACAACCACCACGTCGCGAGTACTCAGGGTCCTGGAGTCCCAAGCGACCCGCACCTTTTATTTATAGCAGAGGAGCCGTGCCCGGCCCCTTGTGTGATTATGGATACATTGTCGAGTAGTGGCTAGTTAGCTCCATGGTTATCCTCCGTCGCCATGTTGGAACCAGGCGGTGAATACCGCCACCCTGTTCCAACAAGGTGGGAGTTTAAAGTGCCACTGGCCGAGGCAGGTATTGAGTCGTCTCGGTGTCTCAGGTAAATGGCAGGGCCTTGGTGGCGGGAGGCAGCTGCCTTACTTCACCAAGTTCTAAACCTATGCCTTACAACCAAGTGTAACTACAGCAGCCTTTACTGTGAAAATGATTTCTGTATGGATTTCTAAACGTTGACAATGTTATTACAGTCTTACAATTTCATGTCAAACCTCCGTGGAGATAGCTATGAATTACCAGTAGAACTGCCCCAGCATTCTCTTTCCACATCCATCATCTGTGATGACACTCAAGGGTCTGACTTAGAGAAGAGTGGTAACGCATAATCGTCTGCTAAGGGGCAACACAATCTTATTGGGGGAGTATATTCCTCTGCTGTTCTCGAAGTAAGGCCTTTTTATGTTGACATTGTTACACTAGACTCCCACTGTCTTTAGCATCTGTGAGGATACTCATTTCTTCTGAATGATACTGACGTTTACTCTCTGCACCAACTAATAATAAGTCTGTTGCTATAGATTATGTAATTTAATTCTGGTTTTGTCATTTCGTAATGCTAGTCGCAAAGGCAGATGGTGAATTGTGACTGGCTGGTGCTTTGTTCCATAGAAAAGGTAAGATGGAGGACACCATAATGGCCTGCACTTATATGAAACGTCTATCCATAGTGTGGACTGGTAGAAGAGGGTGTGTGATACGGAAGGGAGAGGGTTGGCATTCATCCCCTTTGCAAAGTGATGGTAGTCTGCTTGTCTGCGTACTTGCTAATATTCTGTGTCCAAAAAGTGGTAGGAATTTTTAGGTTTCAAGACCACCAGAATGCAACGAAAGATGTTGACTCCATTGAAACAAAAGACGTGTAGACTTATTTTAATTAGGGGGCTGAAATAACTTGCGTAATTTGCAGTAGCGTAATTACGTGAAAATGCAGAAAATGTAAGATTACGTGGAATTAGATGACAAGCATAACCCAGCATTTAGTGATTTTCATAGCGCTAAATGAACCCTGCGTCTTAAATGGACCCAAGGATGCATTTTCCTCTTGAATGAATGAATGAATGAATTTGCGATTTGTAGGAGCGCAACTTAACCCAGAGGCATCAAGGCGCAGAAGATGGAAAAAACAACTGAGTGGTCGGAGGCAACAGAAGGCCTTAGAAACTCTTAGAAAATAGTCCTAAATGCAACAGACCATGGACAACAGCAGCCCCTCTCGCTCTCTAAATTCATTGTTCCTGTGCTCCTGCAGTAGGATTTTTGGGCCAAATTACTTAATTACTCAAATGGCTGTGATTGCATAATGCTGGGTAATTTTGCATCAAAAGCGTAATGCAAAATTACAGAAATTATTCCAATTACTCCACCGTAATTAAAATTACACCCAGACATAATTTATGTGACTTGCTTGGTAGTTGACCGTTGAATAAACTCATTGGGCTATAATAGGATGTATGTTTTTTAGACCACCACTTCAGCACCCTCTCTCTCCCTTTGTACAGGCATGCCTCGACTGGGAAGGCCGGCCCAATGACCTAATGGTCGACTGTTCTGTGACAGTTTAGGGTGCTTTGCATCGAAGGCATCTTCACTAGAATTCATCTTGTGTAATCTAAAAAAAAGAAGTGCTAGGAGTCCTTAAAATTGTTTATATCTTGTCACAATTTATGCTCAGTGCTCTTTCCATATGTATGATCAGGTCAAGGCTTGGCGATGACATTGAAGATTACGGATTGGGTACCCTGACACATGTACAATACAGCTAAGCTGCCTTTTGGCTAGGTTCACGCTATAGAAATACCATTTACAAGCATACACACGGTTCTATCTGATTCTAACGCTTCAGCTCCCTGACAGCAGTAATGCAGAGGCAGCCTGCCAAATATAGATGTGTTACTTTGTCTCTAGAAAGACAGTCGTTTGTGCCTCTCCCTTTCTCTGATCTTTAATTCCTTCTGAACAAAAGAAGGACTTGCATGGTGCAGCTTGAGGGAATCTGGCTGGTTCTAGACACCGGCAAATGCTTAGGCATGTGAGGAGGGAGTTTACAGGGTCCACCCATTCCTAGGTTCCAGCAGGGCTCTCAGCTGCCTTCATCCGACTATCCCCAATCAATCAAGCAGAGATAGACCAGCTTTCATAAACCTGTATAAAGTGATTTCCCTAAATGCACATTTTTACCTACAGGCCTTTAGGTCTGACACAAAGTAAGTCATGAGCAAGGCTACTTCCTAGCAGGATGAGCCTGACATTTCACTGATTCTGCCTAAAAACCCACTGGTCTTTGTTTTTTCAGATATTTTTTAGTTTATTAAAAAATTGGTAAAGAAACAGTACAATGATAAGCAGTACACCCCAGTTGTCAGAGAGAAGATAAAGACAATGACACCAACTGGATGATCTAGCTGGAGTTAGAATACACGTAATCAACAGCATGTCACAGCCTAGCGAGTGGGTGCGGACGTCTCATTACAGTACACACATTGCAGTAGTTATGTCCAACGAATGGGAGCTCTAATTGATACCAATTCGGTTTGTCTGATCAGAGAGTTCTGTAGAGAGAGTCCGCTGGCTCATAAGAAGAAAGGGTGTGGGGCGAGAGGAATAGGAAAGGAGTAGAGAAAGGATCCAGGGAGAGGACGGCTACATTGGGCAGTGGTGAGCTAGCTGTAAGATAAATCCAGGGCATTACCCCGAACAGGAGCAGAACCAAAAGAGAGCTTTATGGTGGTTAGTTCTCCTGTAAGTATTTATCGAATGCATCCCAAAGCCGCTGGGGGCCCGAGGAGCCATGAACTGTAGAGTATAAAGTGTTATCAGTGCTTCTAGTTGAGCATAGTAAGTTCCACCATTTGTCAAAGGGAACCAAATGTCCAGATACCTGATGGCTGGCGGTTGCCACTTTAGGCCAAGGTCACCGATTACACCAGATGTACAGTGTACCTTTAGAGGAAATACCTCCGTTTATCTTTATTTAAGGAGTAGCCCGCATTTTGTGAGTCTTTGTCTAGTTCTTTCTTTATGATTGGTATGGTGTGTCCTCAGTGACTAGCAATATATTGTCTGCAAGGGCAGCTACCGCATGTCTGCCTGAAGTGAAGTTGATACCTGTGATCCCTGGGTTATTTCTAAAGGTAGAGATTAATGGTTCAATGACCAGTAGGAAGAGCAGGGGGAGAGTGGATACCTGTGATGAGTACTATTGAGAGAATGAAGGGTTGGGTCAAATGACCTTTAACTCTAACCACTGCTGTTGGACCTGAATGAAGGGCCACTATCATGTGTATAAATTGCCCGCCAAGGTGGTATTTGTGTAATGTGGCATGTAGAAAAGGCCCGAAGACCTTGCCAAAGGCATTTTCTGCATTAAGGGCCAAGGTTGTTGGTGAGTGGGGTAGCCTGGCTCTTTCTAAGGCATGTAAATGTGGGTGGGTCTGCACACCTGAAAGTAACCAATGTACTCGGAATGTAACTAAAGTTATCAAAATGTGTGCGTGCGAAGCATGGGGAAAGGGTACCACAATCCCTAGATAAAATGCTTAAATAGAGTCCTTGAGACCAAGAACTGTGCAACGCACAGAGAAAATCTATATCCTTAAAACATACATCTGACTGCACAACAGAAAATGTAATTTATGCTATCAAATGCCCGTGTGGCCTAGTTTACATTGGCAGGACCAGCAGAAAGATTAAAACAAGGATCATAGAGCACAAAAGTCGGATCAGGAACAAAAACATGAACTCATTATTATCTGCGCATTGAGTTAATACCACACATACCATTCCTCAACTAAGTTTTACCATCTTAGAACATATCACACCACACTCAGGTATGGACATCAACACCACATTAGCGCGCAAAGAGACAGAATGGATAAAGAAATTGGGGACCATAATCCTGGGGGGTCTAAATGACCACTATGAACTTTTATGTTTTTTGTAATTTCCATATGGATTTGAGATTGTACAGGGTAATATTGCATTTCCTCATTTCATCAAGTTGAAGTGTTATTTCTTCATGTATTATTCATTAATGCATGCATATTTTTGAACTATCACATTTATTTCATTTATCTTATTCTATTTTTATTCATTTCATTTATTTCACTCTTCTCGAGTGTTTACAGCATGCGAGGGTAGTCTAGAACCCTGCACTGATGAGAGTAGTGGAACCGACATATTGGAGCAGGTTGTTTTTAAGTGAAGTCCTTTTTTCATGTCTACACACGGAACACATCACGTTAAGCACCGGGAAGACTCGCGCATTTTGACCGAGTCTTCTAACTGTGAACTAACTGCGCAGTTAGAGACTGCATTGCTGGAGGCAGGATTCGTTCGAAGGTATGGGACCTTCAAAATACCATGTGTCTCATAGTTACAAGTAGATGCCTAAAACGAATTCACTTTTAACAGCGTCTTCGTCTTATTCAGGTTTTTCGCCGGGAGCGAGCTCTTTCAATTTGTAATTGACAACGTGGATGGTTTACTTATCGTGCCGACACCGGTAAGAAGGGAATGTATTCCCGATGTTAAGATTTTGCTAGCTCATTTAATTGACATTCGTTACACCGGATATTTTGTAATTTTCATAGAGAGACGGATGCAGGATGTTTACATTCGGAGTACCACACAATCTAGCAGATTTCATTTGAATATACTAGACACGGTAGGCATATTACTTTACCTTTATTCAGAGACTGTGGTCCATTACTATGCAGATCTATAATTAGGTTTGTTTCTTACAGAATTATTTTACCTTTGACCGGATGACTTCTCTTCACTACTTTAAAACAGTGTAGGAATTAAGGTATTTGTGGACATAACTTGTTAAGATATAGTTTTTAGAGCACGCTTATTTTAGTTGCCTTTTAATCTTTAATTTCTAATCTTTAAGAACACCATCTACATATATGATTCACAATGGTTAGGACCCTTTTCACTCGATTTTCTTATTAGATGTGTGAATCACGGCATGGTTGTAATTCAGCTTTCGTTTTCTTTTTGGTTCTTGGACTCTTTTGGCCCTTCTAGATTTTACACAGAAACTTTGGTATTATGGGAGAATGCAAACCGTAGGAAGTTATTAGTATGTGACATGTATCAATACTTACATACGTGTGGATATTATACTTTTGTTGTAGATACGTTACCTGAACCCGCCCGGAAAACTTGAACATAGAAGCCTTATTATAACCCCTGAAGAAGGGTTCTGTTGAACCCGAAATGCATTGGGTTGTTTTGATTTGATTAATGTTTTTCTACTTGTGACTCATTGATTTCGATTTTTTGATTTCACATTTAACGTATGTTTCATTCAGAATACTGAGTTATTATGCTCCAAAGAATTTATGTGATAAATTGCAAATAAATGTGCAAAATGTTTTGTGTTTAAACATCAGGAAATGTTGGTTAAAATGATTTATTTATAACTCTTGAGGCAGGATTGCCAGAAAGCTGTGCGTTGCATAGTTCTTGGTCTCAAGGACTCTATTTAAGTCTTTCTAAGGCATGACAGAATGCCCTGATGTTGTCTGCTGCGAGTCTGCCCCTAAGGAAACCTGTTTGTTGAATTTGGGATCAGCTGTTGGATGACCTATTCAAGTCTGCGGGCAGCAATCTTTGTGTAGATCTTCCATTTGATGTTAATAAGGGAGTTCGGGCTGTAATTTTTGATGTTTAAATGGTCTTTCCCCTTCTTAGGTATCACAACGATAGTAGCTTCAGTGGGCGATCTGGTGATAATGCCCGTTGAGGCATACTGGTGGAAATCTGCATGTAGGGACCCGACACTATGTTGACAAATGTTTTATAGAATTTTGCTGACTAGCCATGTGAGACTAGGGCCTCCCCAGTTTTGAAGGAACATATAGCCAAGATGATTTTCTCATCTGTGATGGAATTATTAATAGTAAGTGATTCTTACTGTGATATTTTGGGGAGGTTACAGGAACCAAGGTAATCAATGATTTAGGTAAGCGAGGTGGGAGCATTGTGGTTATAGAGTTCAGTGTAGAATCTTTTACATGAGTCGAGTATGCCTGTTGTGGACATTGGACCATCCTTCCGGGTTTTTTATGGCCAATTTAAGGAATTTGTTCTTTGTATATTTTAGATAGTTTGCTAGTGATTTTCCAGCTTTGTTGTTATTAGAAAGCCTGCCTGCCTTGGCCACATCGATCCATTTCTGGGCTCTCTGTCTAAGGATTTGACTATATTCATAAGGTACTGCACACAGTTTGGATAGGAGTAATGAGCTGTTGGATTGTAGAAGTTGGGTACTAAGCATTTGGATCGACAGGTCAAATTCTTTGAGAAACTGGAAATGGCTTTATTAGTGAGGGACGCAGTATGAATCAGTGTCCCCCTTAACGTGGCTTTGATGGGGTCCCAGCGGATTGTAGAGGAGGTGTCATTCGGGATATTTTCTTTGAGAAAGTTTTCAATGGCCGTCTCGATCTCCTTATTGTTGGGGTCGACTAGCAGATCGTCATTCAAGCCCCATTGCCGAGGAGGTGGGGTTGGGACATTGAGTGTTATTTGGCTTGATACACATGTGTGATCGAAAATCCCCATTTGTTAGATTTTTGGAGTTTGGTAGAGGTGGAGTAGAGGGCCGTTCACTATAATGTATTCTATTTGTGAGAATTAGTGGTGTGTCATGGAGTAAAAGGTGTAGGTGCTCCCGGTGGGGTTATGAAGACGCCAGACGTCTACTAGACTATTATAATCACAGCAGATTCTTATTTGTTTGTGAGCTTTATAGGCTATAAATTTGTAATTTGATATTCTGTCTCGGTTGCTGTCTATAGGTAGGTTAAATTCACCGCTCAAGATTAAACCTAAGTTGTCCGGAAGGTCCGATAGTTGTTTGTCTAGATCTCTCAAAAAATCAGTAGGTTTGTCATTTGGTGCGTTAATGTTTACAATGAAGAACTCCATATCTTTCTTTTCATCCTAGAGATGAGACACCTGCGTGCTTGATCGTGAGTGTGTGAATTGACTGATATATCCGATTTTTTAAATATTAGTGTTACCACTCTGTTCTTTTTTTGTAGGGCTGGGGAGAGGCCAATATCTGCAATCCATGGGCTGTAGAATTTTGCGTCGTGAATAGTTTTCAGGTGGGTCTCTTGTAAGAGGATGATGTCCCCCTTCAACTTGTTACAGTAATCAGCCACTACTCTACTTTTAACTTGTTGGTTAAGCCCCTTTGTGTTTAGTGAGAGTATGTTCAAGGGGTGCGCCATTGAGAGTTGACAAGGTCTCTTAGAGCAGCAGATGATTGTCTGGGTGGGGGAAGCCTGCAAGAGAATAAGGACGAAGTGTTGTGAGTTTGCTTGGTCTGTGTCGCCATCAGCAGTGGGCTTTCATCATAGGTATGTCTGGTGTCCTGGACTATGATAGCTTGTGCGAGGAGGTAGTGTATGTCAGAGTACCGCCCAGGTAGATGCTAGAGAGGACAGGGAGGCTGTGGAGACAAGTAAAGCCTAGAATATTTGAGGTTTATAACAGGAAGAAGAGGAGCCAGACAAACAAAATTTACAATTAACACTTTAATAACATGAACTACCCCAATCCCTACCCACCCTCCACCCACCCACAGAATGCATATAGGACGCATTCCCCCACCCATATTCTGCACGGGACACCCTGAGTTACGAGTCAGCCTTTTCCAAACCAGCTGGGGAGCTACCCAGCCCTGCAGGATATCTGGCTGATAACAATCGGAGAGAAAGGGGCAGTTAATAGTGGGTCCAGGGGGTGTTAACGGGCATGGGTGGTATGTGTAGTGAATCATGTTGAGGTTTTATTGGGACGTCAGAAGTCTTAGATAAACGGGAGTCTGATGAAATGAGAACCAGGCTTTACAAGGATACCTTCTTAATGTGATGATTAGAGGTAATACCCTAAGGCGGGAGGGAATGGTGGTGGCCTACAGAGCCCTGAAATAAGTTGAGGGTACTAGATGCAGTGAGGGATTGGTGGGGATCTATGTCCCAAATTGAGCTAGGCATAGTGGACTGTACATTGTGAAGTTAAGAGATCAGAAAGTCAGTGAAAGGCTCACTAGGGACACCGATGTGGTAGGGGCTCTATGGGCCAACGACATTCTTGACAGTTCAACTGGGTTTGTGGGTGTTATTAGTTAAAAGCCTATATAGGCATAGTCAAGCCGTCTTTCAGCCCATAATCTTATCAGATTAAACAGGGGGTATCAAACATTATACTTATATCAACAAACATTTCCTTTAACGGGAAGTATACTGTGCTAATATCCCAGGGTAGCAGTATTGCAGTGATAGAGTGATACAACATCACAGTAATACATTAATGGTACAGACGAAGTACAGTATCACAGTATCACACAACATTACACTGCATTATACTTATATCACACTATAGTTATGTTTAGAGCCTATAGTATATGCTGCTAAAAGTAGTCGTCCAGAATCGCAGTTTCACGCACCATTATACTCCTATCAACAAACATTTCCTGTAGCAGGAAGTATAGTGTGCGAGTATCGCACAACAATTTAAGCTAGAAACATCCAGCAATTTACTGATATGGTCTAAACATTTCCTTTAACTGGAGGAATAGCGATCATGCTGTTAAACATGCATAAATCTTACGTATCTGCTGCGGCGGAACAGTATACAAGAACACAACCGTAACTCCACCCGAGCAGGATCAGATTGAGGCCACAGATATCAGACAGAGGATTTGTGCTCAAATAACAACCACTAAAGCAAGGTGGTGTCATCAGTGGGGACTGTGGGACAGTTAAGAGATCAGTGTAGCTTGACGGTGGCCCACAGGGTTGGCAGTCGTTTGGCATTGTAGGAAATGTTGGTGAGGAACTATGATCTTGACAGTTTGTTCTTGATATTTCTGCAAGGAACTAGTCATAAAAGTGGAAGAGCAAAGAGACAAACCAATGTTGGTGGACACTAGCTGCTCAATGCTGATGACATGGAGGAGTCCAAGACATTTTGTAGTTCAGTTGGGTCTGTGAAGAGCAGGGTCTTTCCATGGATGACGATCTGGAATGTCAAAGGGCTTGCAAATCCATACGGGATACTGCGTTCCTTAAGAAGCCTTTTCTAGTTGTCACTGTGTGTTTTAAATAGTCCTGCGCAATGGTGATTTTGCAACTGTTCGAGAAAACATGTTGAGCTTTCCTCATATGAGCGAGTGTAATTTCTGGGTGGTGATATTTTAATAGTCTGAAAATCATGGCTCTAGGACGCAGGTTAGAAGGATTAGAGTGTGGCTTGCCAAATTGGGACTCGATGAGCCTGCTCTATCTTAAAGTCTCTGTCAAATTTTATTCTCAGGGTGCTCGGTAGCTAATTCTCCAAAATTCAACACATTAGTTTGCATCATCCTCTACCCTTTCTGGCAGTCCAAAGAGGTGCAGATTACCTCTGCGGTTCAAGTCTTCTAACTCGGAGATGTCTTTCATCAGGTTTTGATCTTGTTGGTAGCTGCATCTATTCTTGTTTTCTCGAATGATGCAGAGTCCTCCAATGTACTAGTCCTTGTGTCTGCTTCTATGAGTCTGCCTAGCACATTCTTAAAGCCATTCCTTAAGCCTTGAAGGTCATGGCGCATTGCAAATGTAAATCAGGTTCACCACTTGACCCTGCCCCGGCCCTGGTCATGAATGCAATCGCCCCGTTAGCTATCAACCCCCTACTTGATATTTGGAACTACTCCTTATCTTCAGGCACTGTCCCGTCCGTGTGGAAACAAGCCATGCTAATTCCCATAAATAAAAAAATCAGGCGTCGACCCCTCCTGCCTCACCAACTACCGACCTATCTCACTACTACCCAAGCCAGCTAAAGTGCTTGAGAAGGCGGTACAAGAGCAGCTATCCTACTACCTTGAGTCAAACTCGCTGCTCCACGATACTCAGTCAGGATTTAGACCAAACTTTAGCACTGAGTCAGCCCTACTTGAGGTATCTGAGTCTATCAGAGAGTGCACGGATAGGGGAGAGGAGGCCATGTTGGTTCTCCTCGACCTATCCGCTGCATTCGACACCATCTCCCACGACGTATTACTCACTCGCCTACAAGAAGTAGGAGTGGGCGGAACTCCCCTCGCTTGGGTCAAATCTTTCCTCACGGATAGATTTCAACAGGTGATGCTGGGACCCTTCATCTCCACCAAGAAACCTTTGATTTGGGGAGTTCCACAAGGATCGGCCCTCAGTCCACTTTTATTCAATGTATATCTAAAACCACTGGCAAAAGTGGTAGAATCCTGGGGCGTCAGAGTAAATTTTTACGCGGACGACACTCAGTTAGTATTCTCCTTTAAAGACCATTCCGAAAAGTCATTTAACAACTTTAGACTCTGCATGGTGAACATCGCCGCTTGGATGTCGTCCAACAATTTAAAACTCAACACAGACAAGACTGAAGTCCTTTTTTTTAACCAGAAACTTCCCATCTCTCCCAGTCTGTGGTGGCCGACTGAGTTAAACCCTCCTCCGGCACCAGTCCAAGCTGCCCGTAACCTGGGCTTCCAATTTGACACCGCTCTATCCTGTAAGACTCAAATGAATAAAGTCACCACATCCTGTTTCACAAAACTCCGAATGATAAAAAAAATTCTCCCGTTTCTCCCACTTGACTCACGCAAGACAGTAGTCCATGCCCTTATCACCGCTCACTTGGACTACGCAAATAGCCTTTATGTCGGAGCCCCATCATATCTTATTAAACAACTTCAAACTGTTCAGAACTCAGCGGTCAGGCTGATTTATAACATCCCTTACCGTCACTCGATCTCACCCCATTTGATCAAGCTTCATTGGCTCCCAGTAAGACTACGCATCCAATTTAAGTCTTTGATTCTAGCTTTCAGAGCGCTTAATGATCAGGGCCCAACTTATCTGAGACGAAGAATGAAGTTCTCATTGGCGTCAAGAAACCTCAGATCCAACCATCTTCGCCTTATGAATTGCCCCCGTTTTCGCCTGGCACGAACGGGAGGAAGGGCTTTCACAGTAGTCACCTCTAGACTGTGGAACCTCCTGCCCATGGAATTGAGATTCCTGACTTCAGAACCTTTATTTAGAAAAAAACTCAAGACCCTGCTCTTTTCCCTAATCTGATTCATCCTTCCCACTTGCATCCCCTGAACCCTCTGGGGTAAGGTATCTAGCGCCGGGACACCTCCGTTGGAGGTAGCTGCGCGCTCTACAAACTACTAAATAATAATAATAATAATAATTGCATCTGTGTTTGCTTTTGTTTCTTGCGCAAGGTTGTGCAATGCTCCGAAATGCTGTACGACCATATTCAGGCAGGCGCCTGAGTATAATTTGGGTTTGATGGGGGAGTCAGGTAACAAAGGATCTGTCTTGGTTCATTTTAGTGTGAATTAGTTGTCTTTAGTGTCTCTGAAGTCTTTACCCTATGGTTTGCCTTTGTGTGAGTTGTTGAGGGCTTCACATAATGAGGTGTGATTGTTCTATGATAGCGTCGCAGCACCCCCTGTCCACCTCTGTCTGCCGAGGCAATTCTGGTCACTTGGTATTGGAAGAGTACGTTTACAGCAGCTAACATAAGCCGGAAAGCAGTTTATTGAGCAACTAGTAAGGTAGAGTATGCTGGTTGCGGTTATGTGAGGAGCGAGATCCCAGTGACCTCCTAGATTGTAGGTGTAGAACTACAGGTAAGTTCACATAGTGAAATCACAGGCATTGGTGTGTAATCTAGCATCTTATTTTATTGAGCAATCACCTGGGTCGGCACCAGAGCGCTGCAATGGGAGTGATCACCAATTTGTTTCCCCTCAAGGGGTGATCATAATGATCCTTCCAGATTACAGAGTAGCGCTGTGTGGTACATGGCGGCAAAGAGCTGACACTGAGGCTGCAGTGAGAGAGTGTTTGTTCTTTGTGCTCCATCAGTGCTCCTTAAATTTTCTTACATTTATCTTGGGCAATGCAGAGACTCAAAGCGCCGGCACAGGCGTGACCACCATTTTGGTTACCCCCCGAGGGAATGCCAGTAATCTCGTATGAGCTGATGCTTGCGGATTGCAGAGTAATGTCATGTGGTACTTGGTGGTAAGAAGCTAGGTCAGAGGCCGCTGTGAGTGGGTTGTGTCTCCTCAGCACTCCTTACTTTAATCTTACATTTATTGTATATTTGTTTCTGGCAATCCAGGCTCACAAAGCGCCGGTACAGACACAACTGCCATTTTGTTTCCCTTTGAGGGGATATAGTAACTTTGGAGCAGTGTGGTGTTTGTTGGAAAGAAACCGGTTCTGGAGCTGCAGTGGGGAGCTCACTGTGGCTAGCTAGCACTGTCCCCGTGTTACGGGCAATCCAGACTAGCAAAGCGACGGCATAGGCGCAACGTCATTTAAAAGGAAACTTCATCCCAGTAGGTTTCAGCTTCTCTCAATGCAGCTTCCCCCAAACCCTATTTCTGAATCCTCAATTCCCCACCCTCTGATAATCCCATGTCCCTTGTGTCTTCTCCTTCCTCTCCCCACTCTACTAGGCAAATAGCAAGAATAGCAACAATAAAACTGTTTAGTCAGCAAACAGTTTTTACACATAAGTCTTCATCGTCACCTTGCAATCCTCCTGAGTGGCTTAGATGGGTAAGGGAAGAGATGTGGCCTAACGTCCAGAGCAGCAGACTTTGGAACTGGGAGCCAGTTCCTGGCGTTGACTCAGCTTTCTGTAATTCTGGGCAAATAACTTAATCACCCCATGTCTAACCTTTTGTCACGTAATATGGTGCGCAAGCGAATAAAACCCCATGTTAAACTACATTTAGAAGCTCAACAGTGACCAACGCTCACATAAAGAAGCAAACAAAACGAATCCCCACTGCAGCTCTTATAAAGATGCCTGGGCTGCCATTTTAATGAAAACAAGTAGGCAGTGCTTTTAACAGTAGGCCCAAGCACTATCCTCTGTGGAACCTGCCACACACACGCCCCTTAACCTGCTCATGTTTTAGAAGACCCCTATACTTGGCTTCATATAATGTGGCCCTTCAAGTACATACAATGACTCCCCCCCACCCCCAAAACAACTTACAAGTGCTTGTAAAAATTGATATAAAAATAGGGATCTTTTGGTCACGGGAGATTTCCAGAAATATGGAAAAAGAAATAATACATTTAGGGCGAATGGGAGAAGCACCAAATAAATGTGGAATAATATGTTAGGGGCTTAAACAATTATTCACAGTGAAGCCCCAAAGAAGATACATTGTTGGGAATCCATCAAAAATCCGGAAAGACTGAAAGTCAAGCGATAGAAACAGGCTAGCCAGAAAGAGGCAGGAACATATACATTATAATAATATATTTAATGACACTTTCCCTTTCCTAAGTCCCTCAGTCTGCGAGGGAGTTTAATTGTGGTTTGGCTGGTAGAGGTAAGTCTCGGCTCCCTTCTGTATTGTTACCGAAGTTCATACGTCACGGCTGCCATCACAGACATGCACTTCTGTAATTCAACATGGCAGGGTCAAGAAAACACAAGAGCATAAACAGGTTGTATGGAGGAACAATGCAGGGAAATAAGTCGCAAGCCTTAACCACGCATTTTAGGCTCACACTTTTTTACAATGTATGTTTTTACAATGGATGCCATTATCACACATTATTTATTCATTTAAAAACAATGTATTTGTGGCGGGAAACCCCCTACACCCTCCAACTTACCTTAAATGTGTGGTAAAGGCATCCGTTGTAAAAACATACACGTTGTAAAAATATGCGTGCCTGAAAATGCGTGGTAAAGTCACAACGTGGTAAAAAACCTCATTGTAAAGGCTGTTTCCCGCCTAAACAGCTGCAATCTAAACACTTATTCTTACCACAACATCATTGGGGAAAAAAAGCTCAATGAATCTTTAAACCTACAAGGATGAACTGCATGGACTTTTGTTTTCTTTCGCAATGAAAAACTCCAAAGTCCCACGTATATAAACAACCAACGCATACAGTCCAAAGCAACATTATTGAGTACAATGTTCCCATGTTGCAGCACTAAAACAGACATTACTTACTTACTTACGCCTGCTACCCTTCCTGCGGTATAGGCCAACAACCAGGACTGTCCAGCCATATCTGTCGTGGGTTTTTCTTTCAATCTGAATCCAGGTGTAACCAACTCTTTGCAGTCAACCTCGATGCCAGGTGTTTCTTGGCCTTCCTTTTTTACTTTTCGCTTGAGGGTTCCAGGTGACACATTATTAACCAAAACCATAAAACAACACAAGATTGCGTAAAGAGTAACTTACAGTATCAATAACAGTATTATCCGAGAAGCAATATGTGAAAAATCAAAGAAACATAGACCTGGCTGGAACAGAGCACGCATTTCCCAAAACTACACAGTATAATTCATTTCACGTCCTTCAAACGTACTTTCCTACATCAAATCATTTTACGTTAGGCAAAAGAAAAACAGATCCCGAACCCAGTCTGCGAATGTCCCAGCACAATGAGATACCGGAGGCCTGCCATTTGCTGCTTATCTTTGCCAATGCTTGTTTGTTTGTAAATGGTTTCTGTATGAAGACTCCCAAGCAGCCAGTTTATAAAAATGGAGAAGCACACATTGCCCTAGTAGTTCCTGACACCGAAATGGTCTTATTTTGCCGCTGTGCGCATTGTTCAGGAACACAATAGCATCACTCACAGTCTGGTAAGTCCATGACCAAAGTGGACTGACCCATTGTACAGTGATTTGGTGGGCAGAAGCAAAATGTGAATGATACTTTTGAAGATCAAGGGATGAAGAAAGTATACTGAAAGCCGCTGTATTGAATTATTTATTTCATATATATTTTTATTTTATTTCAATATTTTTTTTAAAAGCAAAAGGTCTTGACAAACGCCAGGCCTAAAAATTAATTTCTGTACCGGCTAGTGTTTTCGCTCACAAAAATACAGTTGCAAATCACAAGTTACAATTACACGCTTTCAATGCCACACAAATCTCTGAACCACTTTTTAGTTTTCATTTCTCAATTTGTCCGTGAATTAATAAAATCGTTTTTACATCTGGGAGTAAATACAGTGTGGGACAGATGTATCAAGGCTTCTTGAGATCTCAAACGGTCTGAGTTGCAGAATTGAGTTATTTGTGTTCACAAAATACTTTTCGGTATGTACAAACCACAAATTGTGATTCAGTAAACATTACCGAATAGCAAAGTGGGTTTGCGACCCAATACTAATTCAGAATTTGGAAGGGGCATTATTAAGTCGTCCGTTTCAAATTCCGAATCTCTGTGGTATGTATTAATGTGGTCCTGTCCTCTTACATCTACTCAGGGCCAGCTTTAGCACTGGTGGCGCCCGGTGCAACAGTCTTTCTTGGTGCCCCCGTTACCTCCTTCTCCACAAATTATCTCACTACCACTCTCCAACAGTGCCCCTCATCTCTCCATAGCCCTTCTCTGACTATAGCACTACTCCTAGTTCACTCACACGCAGTTCTGTGATCCGCATGGTACCTGATTTTTGAAGCAGGCCTATTACTTTAGGATGAGCTAAAGGAACATTGATCACCTGAGCTATCTTGACATTTTCATCATTGCCTGAAAACTCTTGGACAGATAAGGAACTCTGCAGCACATGCTTTTAAACCCATAAGTTATTTTTAAACACAGCGGCCCATCAAAGTCAGCAAAGTCTGCACCTTTCACACCGCCCTAAAGCCGGCCCTGTATCTACCTCTCACCATTTCCTCTCCCCACGATTTAAGTTCGCTTATGATTCCTCCTCTCCAATCCATGCTCTACCTTTCAGTTTGTATCTTTCCCTCCAGCCTCAGCATTATTAGCTGGCTCTGCCCCCTTTACATCACATCTTCCCTCATGTTCTACTCTTTATGTTTGATCTCTCCCTGCCTCTACTCTCCTCTTACTCGTTCTGTCTTTCTAACATGCACATTTCCCCTACATGCTCTTCATAATTCATCTCCCCTCATCGTACCAACCTTTCGCTGGTTCTGACCCTATAACATCCACTTCTCCCCATCCATATCTTGTTCTTCAACACTTTTCTCCCCCATCTTCTTAACTCACTTCATCTGTTCTCCTCCTTTATATCCACCTCTCCCCTTCTGCACTCCCCAATTCACATACATTTTTAGCAGATTCCGCCCCTCATACACCCCTCTCTTTTGCATGCTATGAGCAGCCAGGGGATCCTGGGCAGCTGCCCACACTGCCCATGCCTACCGCTGGCCCTTACTTCTAGACGCACTCTAAGACCAACATGTTATGTTAAGTTAACGAAATTTGTAGAGTGCAGCGTGTACCCGAGGGTGTCTTGGCGCTAGTCTAAATGCTGAGCAGATGTGAGAAAGGTAGAAATTATTGGTTAAAGAGCCGGGTTTTAAGGAGCTTTCTAAACGTCTGAAGCTAGGAAGCCGATCTAATGTGTATAGGCAGGAAATTCCACTGTTTGGTTGCTCCAGCAAGAAAACTGCTTCCACCCCATTTATATGTTTTGTATCTGAAGGTGTTTCTTATGTAGGTTCCCATTGATTTAAGATTTTTATTGAAACATACCAAGATATAGCTTGTTTCAGAAAAGCTGGTCCCGATTCGTTCAGGGCCCTGTATGAAGCTAAAGTACTTTAAATGTTATCCTATTTGTAACAGTCAACCAGTGAAGATCTTTGATGGCTTGGGAAACTGACTGATGTTTGGGAAAGCCAAGAAGTAGCCTAGCGGCTGAGTTCTGCAGAACCTGAAGTTTGTCAATATATTGTGACTGAAGACTGATGTATAAACCATTACAATAATCCACATTTTGAGAGAATTAATGTGGAAATCACTGTCTTTCTAGAGTTAATTAGAAGAAAGTTTAATATTTTGTTTACAATTCTGAGGGTATTATAAGCGGACTATAAGACAGCATTAAGTTGCTTGCCAAGATTCAGCTTATCATCTAGAATTATCCCAAGACTCTTGGCTTTGGGCGTCGGGAGCATGTCCATTTCTGACGGCAGGCTGGCTGTGGATCAGAATCTGGGATTGTTTCCCAATAGAATCACGTCTGCCTTTCTTGAGTTTAATTTAAGACAGTGCTTACTCATCCATATACTGATTTCTCTCATACAATTATGATTTCGGAGGCTGGTGTAATTGGTATAATTGGAGGCAGATATCTCAATCTGCGTTTCGTCTGCATAAGACGTGAGGGAGAAAACGAAGGATTGAATAAGAGGGGTGAGTTCCATAACATAAAGCTTAAAAAGGGTTGGGCTCAGCGACGATCCCTGTGGAACTCCACAGGGCAATGAGAAGGTGTTAGACAGAAAGTATCTAATTTGACTGTGTTCTCCCAGTTGTTAAGGAAAGATTTGAGTAGTTTCAAGGCCATATTTAATTTTTTTTTATACTAACGGCTTCCAAGTGAGAAATCAGAGTAGGGTGGTCCACAGTGTCGAAAGCGGCCTACAGATCCAACAGGATCAGAGAAGCCGTTCCTCCTCCGTCTAGGATGATCTTGAGTTCATCAGTGGCCTTAAGTAGGGCTGTCTCTGTACTGTTTTTCGATCTGAACCCGAATTGTGTTGGGTCCAACAGATTGTTCTCTTGGATAAATTGATTCAGTTGGCTGTTCATAATTTTTCTATTATTTTCGATGGAAAGGGAGGTCTAGAAATGGGTCGGTAATTAGAAAAGTCCTCCGGATCTCGGCTAACTTTTTTTTAAGATCGGAAGAATGGAAGTCCTCTTCCAGAGTAGGTAAGATTCCTGTCTTAAACATGGACTTGAAGATGTTTGTCAGTATTGTGGCTACAGGCTTCACAATAGACTTGAGCACTGAGGGGCGGGGGGGGCAAAGATCATCTGGGGATCCAGATTTGGTGGTCTGAATGAGATTATCAATCTGCAGTACCGAGACTAGGGTAAAGGTATTTAACAAGGCCAGTAGGATATCATTATCCATCAAGCAATCACTCGTGCTGTTAGTCAATTGTGAATCAGCATTGTTGGGGTGATTCAATAGGTTATAGATTTGATCGACTTTGCTCTTAAAATATTGAGCAGTGGTGTCACAGAAGGGTTGACTGTACCAATCTCCTTTAATCTCTAGTCGTTTTGCTATTTTAATTATTACCTGAAAGAGTTCCCTGGCAGAGTTTTTAGAGGATTCGATTTAAGAAGGTAAAAAATGCTGTTTTTTCCCCTAACCAGGAGGGTTTTATATTTGAATAAGGACAATTTATACACTTCTTTTTCATGAGGTTCATACTGAGACCTCCATTTCCTTTCTTTTCGCCTACAGCTTTGATTTTCTAGCCAAAGTGTAGACAGCTTTTTTTTGGCCTTCTTTGGCCTTAGGAACGGTTAGGGAGAGCCAATCTAAGTAGTTCTAGTTGGCTAGCTCAGGGGTTTCCACAGGTGGAGGGAAGGATTCCATGAGTTGGAGCTGAAGTTGTTTGTTATCCAGATTGGCCCATGTCTTACAGCGGGTTGTACTACGCCTATTATTAGGAGCTTACGATGCCTCTGTACCTCTTAGCTAAAGAAAAATGGCTGAATGATCCGACCAAGAGAGTGGTAGGAGATTGAAGTTAGAGGTGGTTTTATTATTGGAAAAATGGCATCCAATGTGTGGCCAGCAGTGTGGGTGGCATTTTGTACCAGCTGGGGGAGACTGAAAACATTCATGATTTCAAGCATAGCCTTGGTGTCTCTATCTGTGTGAGACTCCAAGTGGAAATTTGAATCTCAAATGACTGTGAAGTCCGTGCTGCAGATTTCATCCTCTGAGAGGGAGCTATTGGAGTTTAGGAAATTGTTTCTATGTTTTTCAGGGTGTTGTGTGACCAAGTTCTAGTGAGAAGAGCAGCTGGCCTGCCAGTGCCAAGGGCTAATATTGTCAGGCAGACAGTGTTTCACGTGGTATACAATGGTCCTACAAACAGAAGTCTGGGATCCAAGGCAAATACTGACTTGCCTTTGCATATGTGTAAGACATTGTATGTATTTTGGCCCTAGATAATAACACACCTTTTATAGTTTCAACTGCTAGTCTGCACGAAGATCATGAAATCCATTTTAGTCACATATTTCCTGTGTTTTATGTATAGGCACATGTGACTTGAAGGTCCATGCCATGTGCCTGTTTGCAACATTGAAAAAGCCTTTCTCAAGCCTGATACAGAACTGGCTAAAAACTAATATGGAAGAGTGCTCATTAACTTTTTTGAAAGTTATTTGCTAGATACAATAAGATGCATATGCAGTTAGTGAGCATATAAATGTCTTACATAATGAGTGTTATACAACAGTAAATCATATATAGAGCATACAGTTAAGCCCTTCATCATTTCTGTCATGTATGCAAGCGCTAAAATGAGGCCTAATGTTTTAATCAAGTGACCCAACTTTGTTGGTGCTGAAGGTAGTCCCGAACTCATGATTTTTCAAACATAAACGTGGTTGAGAGAATCCATATTATGGTTTACTTGGTTTCCTATTCCAGACTGCATATGCATATGATATACTAAATATGATTATTGTTTCAAGAAAAACTATATACATATATATATATTTGTACAAAAACTGTATTCCTAGAGGAGTCTATTCTATGCTCAATGAACCATGCAAATCAAGATTCTAATATTTATGTTAACTTGCATGGCTCATTGAACATAGTATAGACTCCTCTAGGAATACAGTTTTTTGTTTTCATTAGTTACCCAACCTCCTGTGGGTTTACTTGGCTTTTGCTGTTGTGATTAGGGTTGGTCGCAAACAGATTGGACAGGGGAGAGGTGGAAGAATTAGAAAGGGTATCTCAATTTGGCCATCTGATAAACAATATACTTGACATTTATATTTTCTTTTCCATCTTTTTTCTTTGTTTTTCCCCCCCATGTGCAGGGAAGCTGCATGGAGGCTGTGCGACACGAGGTAAATGCAAGGTCATCAGAATTAAATATGAAGAAAGGAGCTTCTGCTGCGACACTGATTACTGCAATGAGAATCTATAGCTTCTCGGACAGTGCTAGGAAGAGCGGGAGAAGGGCTGCTGCGGTACTGGGATGAAGAGCATCGGAACATCAGGCCCTGGGAAGGCCCTGTCTCTGTGGCCTGCTAAACATTTTTGTTTTATAGATAGTTGAATAAATATTTTTATGTACCAAAGAATATCTCAATGCCTCACTCTCTATAGTGATTGTCCATGTTCAGTTATTGTGTCTGTATTTCTGGAGTGACTGATTTTATCGCTGCAGGGACTACTTGTCGCCATGCGTTGATTGTGCAGCAACTATGTTTGCATCTGTGCCTGTATCTCTGAAGTGCTTGTCCCCAAAAAATGTTAAAAAACAAAACATACTTCTTATTTTATTTTAAAATATTTTAATAACTTTTTAAATGTAAAACTTATTGCAACATTAATAATTATTAAAATATTCACATTACTGCTTAATTCATTCCATATACCACATTTAATAATTTTTAAAAGATTATACTAAATATATGTTTTTATCTGTGGGTGAACACTTTTTAAAATTAAATTTAAACTTAATAGAAATAATTTCGTTTTAAACTTAATGTATTTAAAATAATTACGTTTTTAATTTGAAATTTAGTTAGTAATGTTGTAAAATGTTATTGCATTATTCTATATTTAAAATTAATACATACAATCAATTAACATTGACACTAGTAGTAACTTTGCAGTTGTGTTTGATGTTTCTACTGACTCCATATCCTATTTCAGCCCATGGGAACATGCACGTTTACAATTTCGTTGACCCTCATAATTCGTAAATGGCGAATAGCCCAAAGTAGTAGTTGCTTAAAAGTGTAAGAGTAAACTTACATAGGTAGATTTATCCACATGTAAGTTAAATCTATGAATAGACCTCTTTGTGTGTTGGGTTCTCTTTGGTAGTAGGGAGCCCGTGACACATTGGTCAGTTTCATGATTTTTTTTTGCTTTTGTCTGAATATGTTTTCTGTTATAGGTTCCTCAATGTTATGCTTAGGTGTGAATTTGGGCCTGTCTATGGGAACATATGTCTGCTTTTCCTCAGGGGAACATTCTAGTAGCCGCTGTTAGCTGCGGAGAGTGTGTGATGACATCATGGAATGTTGAGGCTGGCACTGACTGAAAGCTATTTTAAACGTTATAGACAGTGGGATCTAGCTCAAGACTGGGCGAGCGCTTTTCATCCAAGTCTCCTGAAGTGTTTTGCTGTCCACAGGGAAAAGTTGAGTTCTAATACATTAGAGACATTGAGCATGTAGTCCTGGTGAACTGAAATGTATGTTACTTTTGATAGAAGCAAGTATAGTCCTGGATTGTTTATTTCTTTTTATTACGTAAGAACAAGAAAGCCATACAGGCTGCTATTGGGGAACTATGTATTGGGAAATAGGTAATTGGCTGTGTCCAACCTGATTTATGATTTCATTTAAAGGTGTGGGCATGTTTTGACAAAAACTAAGGACATGAATTAGGTTTATTAGGGGGGTTCAGATGTGACGTGTCAGAAGGACTGAATGTATATTCAATCTACATTAAACCCTACACTGTAGACTGGTACGTTTAACTTTATAAGTGAGACGCCATTTCTGCAGAAATGAATACAAATGCCACTGTTACTAATCTCCCCAGTTACTACTGTAATGTAATGAGTAAGAAACTGAATGACATTTATGAAATACTTTTTTTTGTGAAAGACTCCAGTCTAGGATTGTACTCACATATTAGATTTTGGGAGAAATCTCTACTACACAAGAGCCGTTTATGTGTGCATTCTTCTAGTTATAGATTAAATAGAATGTTACACACTAAAAACTTGAAATGAAAGATTGTCTTATAACTGTCTATGGACGTGTCATTAAAAGGCTGTTGGTTATATCGCCATCTGTTAAATATCTGTAGCTACTATTAACTTGATAGAGTGGATGCACTAACCGGACTATTGATCGTATTCTGAAAGAGCGGCTGAGTTGTTTTTTGTTAAGTAATTCCCTTGCTTTCATTTGTATTGTAAAACATTCCCATGTGATATGTCTTATGAAAACAAGAGAGGAAGACATTGTCTTCTGTTAGAACCCGTCAGTGCCATAAGTAGTGTAAAAGGAAGCACATTGGGACTGATTCACAAAGGGTCTCTGCACTCGTAGCGGCGGTCCGGTAGTCATCGGGGAGTCTCAGAATCAGATCTCGGCCGACATCTCCGTAATTAGATCATGGCGGAGATTCCGGCCTAAGTAGGGAGACTCCCCCACAACTCCGGGGCCTCCTCCACGAGTGCGAGGCCTCCTCCACGAGTGCTGGGCCTCCTCCACGAGTGCTGGGCCTCCTCCACGAGTTTAGGGCCTCCTCCACGAGTGCAGGTCCTCCTCCACGAGTGCGGGGCCTCCTCCGCAAGTGCGGGGCCTCCTCCACGAGTGCGGGGCCTCCTCCACGAGTGTGGGGACTCCTTCACGAGTGCAGGGCCTCCTCCGCGAGTGCGGGCCTCCTCCACGAGTGCGGGGCCTCCCCCAGGAGTGCGGGGCCTCCTCCAGGAGTGCGGGGCCTCCTCCACGTGTGTGGGGCCTCCTCAACGAGCGCTGGGCCTCCTCCACGAGCGCTGGGACTCCTTCACGAGTGCAGGGCCTCCTCCACGAGTGCGGGGCCTCCTCCAGGAGTGCGGGGCCTCCTCCACGAGTGCGGGGCCTCCTCCACGAGTGCGGGGCCTCCTCCACGAGTGCTGGGCCTCCTCCACGAGTGCTGGGCCTCCTCCACGAGTTCAGGGCCTCCTCCACGAGTTCAGGGCCTCCTCCACGAGTGCAGGGCCTCCTCCACGAGTGCTGGACCTCCTCCACGAGTGCTGGACCTCCTCCACGAGTGCTGGGCCTCCTCCACGAGTGCTGGGCCTCCTCCACGAGTGCTGTGCCTTCTCCACGAGTGCTGGGCCTCCTCCACGTGTGCTGGGCCTCCTCCACGAGTGCGGGGCCTCCTCCATGAGTACGGGGCCTCCTCCACGAGTGCTGGGCCTCCTCCACGAGTGCTGGGCCTCCTCCACGAGTGCTGGGCCTCCTCCACGAGTGCGGGGCCTCCTCCACGAGTGGGAGGCCTCCTCTGCGAGTGCAGGGCCTCCTCCACGAGTGCAAGGCCTCCTCCATGAGTGCAGGGCCTCCTCCACGAGTGCGGGCCTCTTCCACAAGTGCAGGGCTTCCTCCATGAGTGCATGGCCTCATCCGCGAGTGCGGAGGACCTTTGTGAATCCAGTACTCTGAGACTATATGCTAGTGAGTACTACACTATATCAAGGACAGAAGTGAAATGGGAGCCAGGCCTTTAGACTGGCTTAAATACTTGAAATGCGTCTTAGTCGAATGCCAGTTAAATTGAACGATTCAAGGCGGCCGGCATCACCCACAAAGCCCTACACATGCCCACTCCATCGTGCTTGGCCTACAAAG
Organism: Lissotriton helveticus; assembly: GCF_964261635.1. Classification (NCBI taxonomy): domain Eukaryota; kingdom Metazoa; phylum Chordata; class Amphibia; order Caudata; family Salamandridae; genus Lissotriton; species Lissotriton helveticus. The sequence goes on along the minus strand of NC_136068.1, from coordinate 633,401,399 downwards.
TAAATATTTCTAGAGGGTAACTGAGTTTAAGAAATACTAAATCCCTCTTATGTCAAACCACCCACATTGAAACGAGAGCGAATAATGAAACAATCCTTCCCACAGGAGTGCAAGAAAAATCTGCAATTCACTACCACCAACCCAGTGTTCCACTCCCTAGCTTGCAACTTCTAAAAGAAAAAATTAAATCTTCCTATTCCAAAGAAACTTTGAGACTTAGAACTCTATATTCTTTTCCTTTACCTAAGACTTCTAATGGTTTTCTTTACCAATAGTTATGCTAATTTGCAAAGCATTCCAATTAAAAAAAAAAATCTCTTTATTGTGGTTTTCTTTTTGTTAATACAGTATCAAGTGTGGCAATACATCGCAGGTTGTATGATTGACAGCACATTTGATATTTACATATCGTATGATATTGACAGTGTTGTCTGTCGAATATGATTATCCGTGTTGAATAAACGGGTTGGAGCAACAAAAAACGTACAGTAGAACACGTACTCCGTCGCTTCTCTCCATGCCATAAACAAAATATTTGAACCTAGGTTTGGATGCAGTGCACATCACAGAGGTAGGATTCAAACAGTACTTAATTAAGAGAAAAGAGTTCAGTCATTAACAATTTTAACCTTAACTTGTGAAGCCCCTATCCGCTACCCATCAGCCCAGACACATGCTGATGTGTATGACTACTGTTCAATTAAAGTGGGGCAATGGTTCGTTCGTGGGGCTGGTTGAGGGGGGCGGGGGTGGTCTGTCCACCAAGCTGGAGTGAAAATGCAGGGCTGCCTCCTCTGTGTCCTTTTCCACTGCAATAGGATCAGGTGAGTGGCCCGGGGCGTCATGGGTGGGCTGTGTGGCAGACTTAAAGCCCATAAATATGGTGTCCCAATTGGTGGCGATGGAATAATTATGTAGGCACTTTGTTTCTTCTTCGTGCAGTGTTATACGCTCCGCTTGCATTCATGTGGTAGTGGATGGAACCCAGGCTGTAGGTACCTGGGGTGTAGGTGATTTCCATTTCCTGGTGATTAGTGTTTGGCCAGTAACAACCCCAGATCTATGAAGTAGGCGGTAGCCCTATACTTTTTGTCCCTGTGTTGTTGGCCCAGGAGGCATGCTTCCCAAGTGTGCAACGAGGGGCATCCCTTGCAGGTGGATAGATGTGTGGTGTCCCCTAGCCAATTCTGGTGTAGAGACAAATAGTCCAATAACGTGTGTAGTAGATTGCATCCACTAAGTTACAATGGGGACAGGTGGCGTCTTATCGAGGGTAAGGTAGGCTCTGTGGATAATGCAGAATTGGATAAGCCGGAAACGAGCCTTCTGTGGGACACGAACAGGGTTTTCTAGTATGGCAGACTCTTCTTGTCCGTGCAAGGAAAAGTCCTCTTTTTCCCAGCGTCGGCGCCAGGGTGTGAGTTGTAGCAACACATGCATGTGCAGTGAGTCAGCAAGCCAGCAGATTAGGTGTCTGCCCATCCTCATCACATGTAGATATTGCAGTGTTAGGTGCATTTGTTGTTCCTGTGTCAAGTGCCCCACTTACTTCCCAGTCTACCAATTAATGAGTTATATCGAAGGAAATGACCAGAGGGGAGTCCATACACCTCAATCAGAGAGTTAAATGGGATAAGAGTCCTGTCACGGTACAACTCCCCCAGGGTGTGAAGACCCACCTTATTCCAGGAGGCCAACTCTGCTGCTGAGTTAAGCTGATTTCCCCTGGGAGTGCCCAACAAGGTCATCATTGGACCATATAGAGTGATTGACCTCATGATAAAAATGCTTTGTCGATATTGTTATGTGACCCGTAGGAGTGTGGGTGCAGGCATTGGTACTTTAGAGCAAGGATAAAACAGGTGAAGGATGGTGGTTAGGGACCAGGCCCACCAGCCATCTGGCCATCCATTGGAGCAGGTATGTCTGATAGTAATGTTCAAAGTCCGGAATCACTAGGCCCCTCCCTCGTCAATGATTCAAGAGAACGGAAAATGGCCATGGGATTTAGAGGGGAAGGTTGGCGAAATAATGTGAGGCGAGGGAGCATGACTATTTTGAGGAGAGCTACATGGGCAGCGACTGATAATGGCAGTCTTTTTCAAAAGGTTACTTCTGATCTTAGCAATGTCACTGCACGAGAGAGGTTGACATCAAACAGGTCTCCAGCTGAATTATATAATCGAATGCCTAAGTACTGGCACATAGGAGGGTGCCAGGTTAGCCTGACTCCGTTAAGGTTGAGAGTAGAGTCCTTTGTCATGAAACTGAACAGAAAAAGACAAGTCTTCATCCAGTTCAACTTAAGGCCTGAGAGGTCAGTGCACCTATTAAGTGTTAGGGCCACTGATGTGTGGCTTGTGGTTACATCCTTGAAATACAGTAGTACGTCATCAGCGTATAGGGAGATTGTGTGAAGTTCATCCCTCAGTGTCCCCAATGGTATTCCCTCAGACCTCTCCCTGCGAGTGTTAGACAAGCACTAGCGGTTCTATTGCCAGAGAAAAAGGCAAAGGGAAGATTGCAAAGCACTATATTGCTTGTGCAGGTGAAGGAGTGGTTCCTTCACCACAGCACGGACGCCCCGCCTACGCAGCATAAATTCTGCGCCTGCGTGGCCATTTTATTGAGCAAGCGGGGCCGTGACGGAACCACTCCGTCACAAGCACAACGCACCCGTGTCTCGTGACGGAGTGGTTCCGTCACAAGCATGGCGGCGCGCGGCCCCCCTCCCCGGTAGGGGTTAAATTATAATTCAATCAACAAGCAAGTATGTTGAGCAAACAACCCAGCCAACAGAGCTATAAAAATAAACGTATGGAATTGTGTGGCGTTGAGAAGAATTATGTGTAGTGAAAGTATGTAGCATGGTGCCTAGACAATTATGTGGATAGTAATTATTTGGTATTGAGTGTCACAGAACTATGTGGTGTGGGATTGTGTGTCATTGGGTGTAATTATGTGAAGTGGCATTGCGTGACATGGAGTGGCATGAACTGGAGTGGAATTATGTGGTACGGTGTTGGATTATGTGGCAGGGTGTGGAATTCTGTGGTGTGGATTGGATGTGTGTGGTGTGTAGTGGAATTTTGTCTTGTGAAGTTGAATGGTTTGGTGTGGAATTATGTGGTGTGGAATGAACATGTGTGGAGTTGAGTGGAATTATGTAGCATGGTGTGGAGTGTATTTATGTGGAGTGTTGCTATGTGGCATGAAGTGGAATTATGTGGAGATGGAATGTTTTATTGAGTGGAGTGTAACTATGAGGGGTGAATTATGTAATGTTGAGTGGTATGTGGAGTGTAATTATGTTGTGTGGAATTTAATTTTTTGGGAAACTCTTCCCTAAGTTTGCAAACCAGTTTCCAACTTTTCCAAATCCCTTGCCAACCGTCTCCCACACATTCTCTTGAGTCAAATCCTCCATTTCATAATGGATTGCAGTAATGTTGCTTATATATTTCTCCAGATCCTTAGAGTTGTCTGGAATGTAAGTACAGCATTCTTGAACCTTCAAACGTTTACAGACTCCTCCCTCTTTCGCTAGGATGATGTCTAGCGCAAGACGGTTCTGTAAAACCATTGTCCTGATCGACAACATCTCCCCCTCAACTAACACTAATGACTTAGCCGTATTCATTGACAATTCGTCCACCACTGTTGCCAACCGCCGTATTTTCACATCATTCAAAATGTGTCCCAGCATAGGTATCGCTGCTCCAAACACATCTCCAACAATTGCTCCAGCACTGTCCCCTCTCTTTACCTTCTTCGGCTGCCCTCCCTCCAAAAGAGCAAAATCCTCAGTATGATAAATCTTGGGAAAAATAATTGCTAGATAGCATGTTCCATACCACTTCTCTGGCAGTCTCACATACGCATTCTTTCCGCAGACAAAATACACAGTAGGGATCACCTGTACCACGCTCTTCAAGAAATCTTTCGTGTAATATTCCAATGTGAAGGTGTGTTCACATGTAGTATGACCCACATACACATTTTCATAATACGTCTGTGGTCGGTGAATGCACAACTTCCCCTTCTGCACTTCATCTAGAGCTATTGGACCATAACTCCCTCTTGACCTGTGCTGCTTCTCTTCCTCGGTCCAGTCTACCTTGCCTTGCCCTGAATCTCGCAACCGTTTTTGCTTCGTGTACCTATCTTCCACCTGCTCAATGAACTTCTTTTCTGTCTCAGATAATAAGCATGTCAAATTGTGTCGGTGTGCATACGGGGTGTCTAACTCTTGTGTGGGGATGAAAAAATATCCAAGTCTGTCCTCTGATTTATAATAATCCCACTTGTTCAAGTGCTTATAAGCAGGGACTTCTGGTAACACAGCATCATAATTCGAAAAGGAATTTTCAAAATGGTTACGCCCATAAAAGATGCTAAGCAGCAAACTACATGAAATTCCATATGTCAATGGAAGGTGATGGTATCTGATACCTTCATCTACTGAAGCTGGCAATTGCATGCACACATAACAGTCTTTCGCATCCATTGCATCAATGTACTCATATAACAACTTTGCATACGCATTCTGTCCAAAATTTCCTTTAGACAAATCTGTATGTAACCTTCGACTTTCGGCAGCCAGCAAAGCCTTTTCTGCTCTTGCTCTGTCTTCTTTCTGGCTAGGGGTGTTAGGTGTCGATGTCCCCTCAGCTTTCATGACCTGCTCGTGTGGTGCAAAGTAGGAAACTAGAACTACTACAACTATAAGGAGTATCACTCCTCCTAAAAGGGTGCCTACTATGCACTTAGCTCTACGATTCGGGTCTCCAGCCGCCATGGTCTCGGCTCAAAGTAGCTCGTCTCGGAAATCCCCCAAAGTCTCTTTCTGTGTTATTTGAGTCTCTCGAATCACATCGGGAAGCAGAAATCCGTTTCAGTTCTTCTTTTGCTTCAACAACAGACAACCCTAACCCTTCTCCGTCCTCTGTGGAAAGTCCCTAAATTTCTTCTTCTTCCACGCGGCTCTAGGTTAGTTTAACAGCTATTTACAAAGTCTTTTCAAAGTCTTTACAAGTCTTTAATAATCTATGATCACACTTGCTCCGATTGCCTGCAACACATAGTCTAAAAGTTCCATGCGGAGCACAACCGCGTCATAGGATGGTATATTGGACCAAATGTAGGAAAAATCAGTCTATCCAGGAGTAAATCACGTATCTTGCTTAGGAGAGGGGGATTAGGAATCGTGAGTGTCAGTACGCCTTCGATTTCTAGTCCAGGTACCAACAGTATCACTTCCAACTTAACGTTTGGGATCGTACTGGTCACAGCCACTGACCTCACCCTCCCGGTCCTCAGTACAGCTGGCATTTGTAAAAGGGTAGGTCCACTCAGGAGTGGCGTATCTTCGACAAGGTACTCTCACCCTCCTTGATCTTCTCGGACCCCTTTGCTCTGATTCTTGTTCTCCCTCTTCTGGATCTGATTCTTCGGACACAGGGGCAAGATCTCTTTCGGAAGCCAATCTCACATTCATTCGCCTCCGTCTCTTGGGCAAATGAGCCTCCGCACTTCTTGCTCTTCTGCTTCTCGTTTGCACACCCTGTTCGTCCCCACTGTCAGCCTCTTCTGCGCTCAGATCACCTTCTTCGCCACTTCCCCTTTCTGAGGCAGACTCAGTGTCACTGTTGTCGTGGTTACTTTCAGCTCGATCCGGAGAGTCACCAACTTCCACCGGCACCCCCTCAGCTTGACTCGTCTCCCCTCTTGGATCTTCTTCCTCGTCAGGATTTCTCTCTACCAGAGGAGTTGTTCCTTCCAAGGGTGCTGGGACTCGTCGGGTATGAGAAGCATGGACCCAGTTTGGCAATCCATCACACTTCACAGCAGTGGTTGTCACCAATATAACTTGAAAAGGTCCTCTCCAGCGCACATCCAGTCAGCTTTTTCGGACGTGCTTTCGCACCAGGACCCAGTCACCCAGGCATAGGTCGTGACAAAGGTCGCTAGAAGCTGGGATTTCAGCAGCCTGCACCTGAAGAGACACAGAACGGATGATATCAGAAAGTCCCCTGCAATAATCAAGAATCAGATCAACTGTGATATTTAGCAAGGCAGTTGTAGGGATAGATGGCAGCCTCATAGCTTCCCCATCAGTACTTCATGAGGTGAGAGTCCTGTCCTCCTGTCTGGTGTACTACGCATACTCATCAGTACCAACGGCAATGCATCAGGCCACTTCAGGGATGTGGATGAGCACACTTTTGCCATTCGGGCCTTGAGAGTTCCGTTTATTTGCTCCACTATGCCAGAAGCCTCTGGACGGTAGCTACAATGCAGTCTCTGGTCAATGTTCAGGGCAGAGCAGAGCATCTTCACAACTTCGCTGTTGAAATGCTTCCCTCTGTATGATTCCAAAGAGGTCGGAACCCCGAATCGTGGCACCAATTCCCTCAACAATAGTTTTGCTACTGTGAGTGTATCACACCTACGAGTGGGATATGCCTCAACCCATCTAGAGAACACACACACAATCACCAAGACATACCTGAGGCGATTGCACCTCGGCATCTCGATGAAATCCTGCTGCATCCTATAGAAAGGTCCACCGGACCTCCCAATGTGACTCAATGTAACTGGTGTTCTTTTCCCAACATTCATCTGTTGACATGTTACACATCTCTGACATACTGCTTCTGCAGCCTGTCTAAATTTCGGATTGTACCATGTTTGTCTGAACACACGCATCATCGCATCTCTTCCCAGATGAACAGGACCATGTATCTGTCGTGCCATCGAACTCACCAGCTCATTCGGCAACACAGCTCTTCCATCTGCAGAAACCCACATGTCCAAGTCTCCTTTGACACAACCAGCCAATTCCCACACCCTTTTCTCATAATCTGACGCCTGTCCCTGCAAGTCCTTCAACTCTTCTCATGTTTCAGCCACCTCAAGCATCATGCTTAATTCGGTTCTTTCCTTTGGCCCTTCAATTGTTTGCTCGGTAAAGGAGTATCCCTGCTCTGCACAGTAACGTGCGACTTCATCAGCATAACGATTCCCTATGGACACAAAATCAGTACCTTTGGTGTGGGCCGTGCATTTTACCACGGCTATCTCTGCTGGACCTTGCAAAGCCTCCAGCAGTAACCTGATAAATTCTCCATTCCTGATTGGGGAACCCGATGATGTCATGTAACCCCTTTGAGACCACAATTGCCCGAAGTCGTGAACCACCCCAAATCCATATTGACTGTCAGTGAATATGGTGATCCGAATCCCGTTGGCTGCCAAACAAGCACGCGTCAACGCAATTATCTCAGCCACCTGCGCGGAGTGTACTCCTTCCAGGCAGGCTGCTTCAATTATTCCAGAAATAGTACAGACAGCAAACGCTGCTCTCAACTGACCAGTATTGTCTCTTACACATGAGCCATCCACAAAGTAGATTTCATCAGGGTCCGCCAATGGCTCATCAACAATATCCGGTCTAGGTTTGGTACATAGTTCAGTCACATCAAGGCAATCATGGTCTTCCCAATCATCTTCTAAATCATTTGGTAATGGCAACAAGGTAGCAGGATTCAAGACAGAGCACCTCCTGAGAGTCACATTCTCCGCGGCAAGTATAACCTGCTTGTAGCGTGTGAGCCTGTTGTTAGTCAAGTGCTGCGTCTTGGTCCTGGTCATCAACAATTCCACAGAGTGAGGTACATGCACTGTCAGTGGATATCCCATTACAATACTTTCACATCTTTCAATGCTGACACCTGTTGCAGCAACGGATTTAAGACATCCGGGCAACGCTGCGGCTACTGGGTCTAAGGTAGCCGAGAAGTAGGCAACTGGTCTACGGACTCCTCAATGATCCTGCACTAGGACTGCCAAAGCACACCCCTCTCTCTCACAGCAGAACAATGCAAATGATTTGGTGTAATCGGGCATTCCCAGAGCCGGAGCGCGACACAAGTCCTCTCTCAGCTCGAGAAAAGCCATCATACAATCTGTGTCCCATGGTACCGGATCACTCACGTCCTTGTGCGTCAGTTTCTGCAATGGTTTCGCCTTCAGAGAAAAGTTAGCAATCCACTGTCGGCAATAGCCAACCATGCCTAGGAACATCCTAACCTCTCTTTGAGTCGAGGGCACCGTCATTCTCATGATCGCCTCAATCCTGTCAGGCGACACTTTTCTCTTTCCCTTCTCTATTCTGTGACCCAGATACTGCACTTCAGATAGGCAGTACTGTAACTTGTTGGGGGATACCTTGTGTCCATTTTCTGCCAAATGGTTCAGCAAGGCAATGGTGTCAATCCTACAAGCATCTTCGGTGTCTGACGCAACAAGGAGGTCGTCTATCTACTGCACGAGAACGGAGTTCTGCGGCAGTATCAGACTCTCAAGATTCCTTTTCAGCAGCTGATTAAAGATCGATGGGCTCTCCGTATACCCTTGAGGGATACGACACCATGTTAGGATGCGGTTCTCTATTTTGAACGCAAAAAGAAATTGGCTCTCCTCGTGCAATGGGATGAAAAAGCAAGCCTGACACAAATCAATCACAGAAAACCATTCAGCTCGGAACGGTATCTGAAACAGTATCACTGATGGATTCGGTACCACTGGACAGCATGGAACAACTATGTTGTTCACTTTTCGCAAATCCTGCACAATCCTAAACTTCCCACTTGGCTTCTGCAAACCCATGATCGGAGAGTTACGGGGACTGCCCATTACTTCCTTCAGAATTCCCTGTCTAATCATGGACTCAATCACAGGCTTTATGCCTGCATGAGTTTCTGGGGTCAACTTGTACTGAGGTGTTCTCGGGAATTCAGCATTCGGTCTTACTTGAATTCTGACGGGCTCTACTCCTTTGATCAATCCGATCTCCTCCCCTGTAAAGTCCCACACCTGCGGTGAGACCGAGTCCCTCAAATCCCAAGGGAGTTCCTCCACAGTTAAAGCAGGGTACAATTCAATGCACACATGCGTATTTGCAACCTTAAAGTCAGCATTGTCATCGTTTGTCTGTAACTCTACTCCCTTGGGGGTACAATAGATGGTGCAATTGAGTTTACACAAAAGATCTCTTCCTAACAGGCACACGGGACTGGAATCACACACTACAAACTGATGTCTGTCCCTGAAACTTCCGATCTTCACCGGGACTGGCTCAGTCAGGGGGTTTGTCATTCTTCTGTTTGCGACTCCTACAACTTGTATGGTCTGTCCTGAAAGGGGTAAGTTGGGGACTACCGCAGACCGCACAGTAATGCGAGAAGCACCGGTATCAACCAAAAAGGTGGTGGGATGTCCATCCACATCTGCCTCCACAAATGGTCCCCTCTGATCTACCTCCAGCACTGCTCCAAGAGTACAGCCCTCCTCCCCATCCAGGTACCGTTCTGTCTCTGGGTCAAAGTAATAGCACTCGTCCCCTTCGACTATGAAAGGCATCTGCTTGTATACCTTGTTCCCTGCTGAAATCTTCAGCGGCTGGGGAACCGGAGCCCTAGGGGCTGAAGTCCCCCCTTTTGTCGTCTGGAACTTTGTCACTGTTACTTTCCGTACCAGAGGGGCTTGAACCTCCTCCTCCTCTTCTTCCTGTACCTGATTGTCAGGGTTATGGGGACACTCGCGTCTCCAATGCCCGACCTCCTGACATTGATGACACTTGGTCGTCTTTTTCAGGGTCGCTATATCTATCCTTGGTCTCGGACCTTCCTCGTTGTCCCTTTTCTGTCCCCCTGATTTCCTCCCCAACGTGCCTTGACCTGACTGACCCTGTCCTCCTGATTGCATCTGTACTAACATCAATTTATCCTTAAGTTTTCTTGTCTACGAGTCTATCTCGTCACTGCAATACCTCGCATACCTCAAGATCTCATCCAGAGGCTTGTTTTGCCAACAAATTAAATGTTGCTGTATCATGAGACAGATATCGGGCCTCAGTCCCAGAACAAACTTGGACACAAACTGTCCCATGTCCTTTGGTTCCATCACATCTAACCCACTATACTGTTTGAAAATCTGCAATAGCCTCTCATAATATTCATGCACTGTCTCCTTTGGTTCCTGCCTAGTCCGGTCTATTTTCACCCAGTCAATGTCCTGTGGGGGTACCTTAGTCTTTAACCACGTGATCGCCTGCTCATACTTTGCCATCACCCTAGGCGACGGTCCATTTGTGGCAGTATCTCGCTCTGGCTCCGCTGTGGGCCATTCGACACTGACCTTACATGCTATCCACAAATCACCTGGAACCACAATGTCAAACAGCGTGTTTAAATCAATCCACAGCACCTTTGAGATTTTAACGAACCTCTCTACCTGTTTGTACCATTCCACTGGACTCTCACGCAACTTTGGAAATGTGTTCGTAAAGGCGGCCAAATCTCCCCTACTCCAGGGCACGTGTACATAACCCCCATGAGCCACCTCCCGCAAGGGGTACGCTTCTGTATGCATCAACCCTCCTCCCGGGGATGTCTCAATAGTACTCCGTCTAACACTCTTTTTTTCTTTGACCACCTTTCCTCCCATTTCTCCAACTGGGACCAGGTTCGGATTCCCACAATCAGTTCCCTGATATGGGTTTTTAATCCGATCACCCTCTTTTCTTCTAGATCTTGATCCGAGTACTGTAACCGGTGGCCACCCTGCAGTGCTTTCGTTTTCGTCACATCTACAGTATACTTATTCGCCAATTCAGAGAGTTTCTCATGAGCTGTCCTAGCCCTCCGTGTAACATCCTTCGCCACAAACAACAGCTCGTCTGGTTCATAGAGTTCAATCCTTTCTAGTGGCAATGTACCTGCCACTATTTCCTCCACCTCTGGTTTTAGTCTCAGCACATCTATCCTTCTTGCCTTAATTGCAGCCCTCAATGTACCTTGGCTAGAAGTCCCATTAAAGTCCTTCCCGCCACAGTCCTGACTCTCTCTTCTATTTTCTTCGGGTGTGTTAGGGGGAACCCTTCTGCTGTCCCAGCCTTCTTGGTCCCACTCCTGTCTACTGTCGCCAGAGGTGTGGTGGGACGCCCCCCTACTCCCCACACTTCCACGTGACCATTCCTGCCTGCTTTCGCTAGGTGCGCAGTGAGACACCCTCCTACTTTCCTGACTTCCAGACCCAAATTCATTCACTGATCTGTTGCTCTGGGTGTCCACAATTGTTTCCCAAGTTCTCAAATCAGGCCTTAATTCTCGCATTGACCTCGGCCTTGGTCCCCTTAAATCCATTGGTCCCCTTAAAACCCCTTGTTCTTCAGACGAGTCTGCCGATGCTGCTAAAGGGGTGCTCCTTTCTACAGGCCGTGGTAGTTGCCTCCACCCATCCACCACATTACTCCTGTCTTTGCTGACACATCTCTCGCTCTCCCTTCGTGGCAGACTCTCGCCTTGGTTCTGTTCTGGATTGTACACTGATACTATGGGACCTATGGTAACTGGTACCGTAAGAGCATCTGGCAGTTTCTGAGAGTTGACACCCTCTTCTACCCGAACCTTTTGTACTGTAAATCTTTCCACTACTCTCGTCACTGGGGAAGGTGGAGGTGCCTTTTCACCCTCCGCTGGGCCAAACTTGTCCCCTGAGCTGCTCAGACCACTCACCATTTGGACCCCACCATCCCTGACAGAAACTTCTCGGTTCATTGCTGATGTTGGCATTCCCTCTAATTCAGGATTGTATGGAGGTGGTCTCTCTGACAACAGTCTCTCTATCAGGCTGTCGTCTGTCTCACTGTCCTCATCCTCCGTACTTTTCCTCTGCGCATCCCCTGTATTTTCCAACAACGGGTACAACCTATCCCCTTCAATGGTCTGTACCCTCCACCTCTTGGCCATGGCATCCCATCTCGCATCTTGAACTGCCCTGACTGATCGTTTCACCCTTTCTTGTCTCCTATCTCTGTTCTTTTCCTGGGCTGCCCTGATCCATGCATTTAGCGCTTCAAACTGTGTTGGTCTGGGCAAAGGTCGCAACGCAGCCATAATCGCTTTCAGCTGATACAACACCTCTAGTCTAAACGTTCCATATTTAGGAAAAGTCAATTCTTCGTTTCCATCTGTCATCTTACACCAAGTGTCAAGCCACAATATGGTATGTAACCCAACATTCGTTGCCATATAATAAGCTGGAGTATCCTCGGGTGGAGCCTCCTCCCCACCCCGAGGTCCTATCATTTTTTCACCCTTGAAACATTTCCGCAACACTTTAAAACATTTCATTATGAAAAAACCACAACGTTTCCTTGTTTTACAGCACTCGTTTACTTCCTGATGACAATCCACCAATCCCAGCGCGGCTTCTCACTAACCGCCCTATCCCAGCGCGGCTCCTTCTGACGTCACTCGCCTCCGTTTCGCAGCAGTTCCCCTCCTCTCTCCGCACGTCTCCCGGTCAAGCATGCGTCCCAATCATACACTGAAAATGATCACTTCCGACCAAGCAACCACTTCCCTGACTGTACGTCCACAGTCTAACTGTAATTGTCACCGAACTGGCAAATGTCTGTCCGCGAACGACCGGACAATCGCCTCAACTGATAGGTTACAAACACACGGTAACTTCCGACCAGCGTCCGTTACCCACGCACTCACACATTCGTTCCCCCTATCGGTCCTGCGGGCGATCAATGGTACCTCATGACCCCCTTGACAATGGTCGACAATTACTTTGGGTGTTCGGTACACCCGAACCACTTAAACTCCCCTTGAGCTTAAGATTTTCTCCGGTTGCGCGCGCTCACAACCTGACCTCTTTCACACTACAGGCACTCAACTCCGCTAGACAATACAACACACAACACAACATAACCGCAATCTAACGATGCGTGACCCTTTTCATACTCACTCTCCTCTGACCTGCTGCTTTCTGCCGCACTGTCACTCTCCGTCAGTTTCCATGGAACGCCATCCTCCGTCCGCAACTCTCTGGACACTCTTCATTGGTTCTCTATGGGCCTCGGGGAAATCTCAACCTACCTCTAGATTACCCTCACTCCAGAAGATAAACCATCCTACTCTGCTACAAACTGGAAAGGCGGGATTTCACCTCTAGAGTCTGCTTACCATTCTCCAGAATCCCGTCACAGGTCGACTAGACCTTTTTACCTGTCATAGAGTGAATTAGGCAATCTTTTCTCCTGGAATCAAACACATTTTAGAAATCCCAATAGCTTCCCCAAGAACCACTGACTAAGGACTAAGTTTAAAGGTTTATTACATAACCAAAAACAACTGAAGGTACAAACACCTCAGCAAGAGGTTCAAAAGGTAAACAGGCACTAATACAAACATAATCCTACGGAAAAGTCTCAAGCGACTGATGAATAATACGAGAATCAATTCTAGAACCATCAGACTAAACAGAATTGCTATAACCTGTGACCTGGTATTCATTGGAAAAATAAACATAAATTCAGATTAGTCTGTCCCTACACTATACTACGTGACATCCCTACTCAGCAGTAGCCCATCCTAACAAAGGTGTCAGCAGGGGTGACTTCCAAAGAAGTTCGTCCACCCTTCTCTCTTAGCCTAAAGACTCCTTACTACAACTAAGCTCCTTGACCATACAACCGCTCTCTCTAGCTCCTCAGCCCATCTGCTCTGCCTCCACCCTCCGGGTGCTGTCCCTTATACGAAACCCCACAATGTGAACGACACGCCTTCAGGTACGCCCCTCCCGAAGGTGTTAGCTTTCAGAATTTTCCATCATGGCACCACTCCATCCGTGTCCGTTCGGATGTCCCTGGATCCCAGACTCTTCATCCTTTCAAGTTGCTTCTTTGAATTCCAGGTCTACTCCTCCATGTCTGAGTCTAGTATCCTAACATTCATACACAATGGGCCCTTCTACTCCACGGTCTACTTGATGATGCACCTGCAAAGAAATACATACAATTCGGCTCACATTTCGCTAATGTTGCAACATTTTCTAAAGGCATCTTTTGCCAACATTTCTACAGTTAATATGTTAAGCAAAACATTTTCGAACAAACCTGCATCATTTCTATGAACTAGGCCTCTGCCTGATTTATAGGCCCACCATCTTATATGAGCAACCCCTTGGTTCACTAGGCCTCCGACCTTAACAACAAATGCATTTTCTACTTTAAGCTCGTTATCGAATATAAAAAGACACGGTTATATTTCAATAAGCAGATCTGAATGCACAATAGTGCTTCTTTAAACACATTTCTCATTAGTGAAAGATTTCATTTCACCGACATCTCTATGGTAAACAGCAAGTGTGGATTGTAATTCATAACATTGGCTCTTCAGGTTCTCTAATACCAATTTCTCTAGTTCTCCATCCCACATTGCATCTAAACATGATTAAAAGTCCTCTATATATACGGGTGCTGACTACTTGTACATATGATGCACCCCTACAAATTTCTCTTTAAATGGCGCTCTCTCAGTGGCATTGTGTGGAATTATGTGGCACGGTGTGGGGTGGAATTATGTGGAGTAGAATAATGTGGCATGGCGAAGAGTTCAATTGTGTGCAGTGGAATTATGTGTTTTGGAGCTGAGTAGATATATGTGGAGTGTAATTAGATGGTGTGTAGTGTAATTGTGGAGGTTGGAGTGGAACTATGTGTAGTGGAATTATCTGGAGTTGAATTTAGTTGTGTGGAGTGTAATTATGTGGTTTGGAGAGGAATGGAATTATGTTGCCTGGAATAGTATTATTTGAAGTGGAATTGTGTTTAATGAAGCACAGTGGAACATGTGAAGTTGAATTTTTTGGATTGTAATTGTGGGCATGGAGTGGAATGATGTGGAGTTGAATTGTGTGGCTTGAAATTATGAGATGTATTGTGTTATGTGTAGTGGGATTATGTGGTGTGGATTTGTGTGTTGTGGTATTGCGTGGCACTGATGTGGAGTTGAATGCTTGTTGTCTTCATAGGCAGCTGAGTGTGGGGCACAGTCTGCATCGGTTGGCTAAATTGTCCAGTGATCCCTGTGGGGCTTGGATTGCTGCAGGCAGCCTATCTACTGCAGTGCTCAGGGAGCTACCTTCTTGGGAGGCGAGACAATGTTGTTTCTCTTTTTTGTCCTATCACACCCATGAAATTGCCTAAAACAGTGTGAATGCCATCCAGCAGTGAGTCTTGAGATGAGTCCTGATTCGGCATTTAGATTTATCATCGCTCTATAAAGTTTCAACGCAGGCCCTGCTGGGGTTGTGTGATGGTAAATAAAGGTGTTGTGCTGAGTTCTCTGTATTGCTGGCATTTCTGCAGCTCTTTCCTCAGGCTGAATGTTTATTTTAAACGTGCATTGGCATGCGGGGCAGAAATGAAGTTATTCTATTCCTCCTGCTAGACCATGGCAGCAGCAGCTTGTCTGCAGTCATGTCCTTTAGATTACGAGCATCTGCAGCCATTAAAGCTAGAAACTAACTTTGTCTTTGGTTTTCTGTCCAGAAATGGCGCAAGGGCAGCCATTAAAACTAGAAACTAACTTTGTCTTCGGTTCCCTGTCCAGAAATGGCGCAAGGGCAGCCATTAAAATTAGAAACTAACGTTGTCTTCGGTTTCCTGTCCAGAAATGGCGCATGGGCGAGTGGGGGGAATAAAGAAACATGAGCAAGTTCGGCGGGTGAGGAGGGGGATAAAGAAAGACACACTATAGCATAATATGCTGGGGGAAAGAAGCAACATGGATGGGGGCAGGTGGGGAGAGACGGAGCGAGTGAAAACACCAGCATTCAAGCAGAGAGCTCAAAACAAAGACAAAAAAGTAGCTCTTAAAACGGGAGCAGTGAATGTACACAAGTACTTGGTCCATGCTCTGGGAGAGGGCCAAACACAAAAAGAGGCATAACGCATGCATGCCTTGGACAGACTGGAACGAAGAATACAAGAGTGATGTTGGAGACAACAAATGGTATGCCTATAGGCGGGCAGAAGCCCACTGATTGTAAACAACATGTCTGACACATGACTATCGACAATCTTATTCCAACTTTAATCTTTTTCCATTTACCGCTGTCGTTTAAAACATTTTTATCTACAGTTATCCATAAACAATGCACAGTCAAATCGAACGAATCATTTTCTAGTATCCTGATTACCAAATTATGCTCAGCTACAAAGACTCATCATACCTACTTTCCAAATAGGGAATTCTTGTAACTACCAAGAGTGCAACAAGGTGCACACTCATAGCCCTGCTAAGACTCACACCCTCCTGGCTGTGCTTCCCCAACCAAGCACAACCAAATTAGACACCATGGACATGATTTACAAAGGGCCTCCCCACCTGGGGAGGAATCGCCACAATGAGAATTCTCATTGAGGAGATTCTGCCCAGAGTACAGAAACTCTCCAAGACTGCCATCATGGCAGAGGCCCTTTGTGAACCAGGCCCCAGATTTCCACAGTAAATGAACTGTAAAACTGCAGACAAGGGCTTACTATTGGAGGGGAGTGAAGAGAACATATTTTCATGTAATAATATAAAATATGTATTTTATTACAAATATTATTATTTTATATTTTAGTTTTCATGTTGGTAACACTCAACTTGCTTCCACTCCTTTTATAGCTAAGTAAGCTGTAGCAGAATGCAGAGGGATGTAAGGCTGTATCCTGTAGAACACAGATAGGTCAGGAAATTCTTTTGCTTTGGAGTTTTGACCTGTTGCCTCCAAAATAACAGGCATTTGCAATGCAATAGGTCTCGCATTATTAAAGTTTGAGCTAATGGCATTGCTAAATAATGCAACACCAATAGCTCAAACTTTAATAATGCGAGACCTATTGCATTGAAAATGCTTGTTTTATTCAAGCCTGTGCTATTTCCAGCTCTCTGATTGGCAGAGACATCCTGGTGAAGTTTATATAGGTAGACAGTCTCCTATGGCAATTGCTGACACTGGGTTAATTTTTCTGGATGACACCAAATCTTTAACAAAGCAAAGGAATAAAATAAACAAATCTCAAAGGAACAAGCATTAAGAAAGCTCAAAACTCTCTCCTTTGAGACCCATTGGTTCTGTAATTGCAAATTCTTAATGCAGTACTGCATCAGCATTGTCGAAGCCGTACGTCAAGAAAAAATGAAATGAAAAAGATGCAATGACGCAGCTGTAGCAGCCACGTCATTTGGTGTGAGTATGAGTGTTTACTAATCCGAGATTGATTGGTAAATAAGAAAAATACTACAAATGAAAAAACAAAAAATGCTCCTATTTTTAATGTTCAAGGGCCTTCATCAAATTGTTGCCTGGCCCACAATAAGAAAAAGAATAAATAAAAATAAATTCACAGGGGAGTGGCAAGAGGAAGGAACAGTGGACGAGTGGATAAGGTAGCAGGTAGGATGGGAGCAAGAGAAAAGAAGCGTATGAGGAAGGGAGGATAGAGGGAGACGCACACTAGTGAGAGAACAGCACGGGGATAAGGGAGAGGCACAAGAACACCACTGCGCATGGGGGAGAAAAGAACACGGGTGAGAGTGCAACGTAGAGAACAGAGGAAGAGAAACACAGAGACAAGAGAGATTACAACAGATGTGAGGGAAAAATACACGAGTGTGACTGCTGAAAAACTCAGGCACTTGAAGTGCTTAAGCCAACAGAAAATATTTTTTGTACCTGCAAATGTTTCAAAATAGACAGAAACATGGCTCAGTGGGGTTAGAATTCACTGCTTCATGTTTGTATGTGGGTTGTAGATTACAAATTATGATTGGGCATGGGTAGCTCAGGCATTCTTCCTTGTGAGGTCGATAAATGGAGAACTCCTAAATTGATTAAGAGTAATGGACCTGCTCACTGTGTTAGCCACCTGATCAACCACCGTCTCCCTACAGAACAGAACGCGTGGCGGTGATTGGGGGCGGGGACAAGCGGACACCCCCAAGTAGACAGAGAATGCTGACATAAACGCAGACATTTTGGTTGGAAGTGAAGTTGTAGAAATTTGCTGTTACTTAATGAACAATCTGTTTAACACTTCATTTGATGTGACAAATATGTGTAACGGAGCTATAATACACGAAACCCAACAGTAACTGAAAAGAAGAATGTCTGTAATTGTCTAATTACAGGTCTCGGTGTGAAGTCACTAGTCACTTGTAATAAAAACAAGCGGCACTGAAAGCGATCGCTTTCGCTATTGTAAAGAAAAAAACCACGCCTGCAAGTGCTGCGCGTGCGCGCCACAGCGAACATGTGCTTTTAATTATAGTGCCTGTGGCTGGGCACGATAATTGAAACCACATGGCCTTTAGTGCGTGTAACAGACACCAATAGGCCATGGGTGGAGCAATGCGCCCGCCTTTGGCCTATTGCGTACTCTGTTTAAAAAAAACATGCACTCAAAGCCCAATAACGGACGCCAAAATGAAAAGCACACGCACAAGCATGTGCGATTCCAGGCTCCATTTCTAAACCCCCTACAAAAGGGCACTTGCCTGCGACGCAACGCAGGGCACAAGCCCTAAAAATTGATCAATGGTCTGCTAGTCTTTTAGTTTGTGGCGTCTGCCAGGGTGTAGCTAACCCCTCAAGATTCACATTGATTTATGAAAGTTTTCCCTACCTAGCTGTGGAAGGAGTGGAAAGAAATCTAAATATTAGGAACAAGAAAACTAGAATATCAAAAATGAACACAAAACTACATTTGAAGCACGACTGGAAAAACAATGCATATTAGGAGCAGTTATGAGTAGCAGATTTGCAGTTACACATTGAATTAAAGCTAAACTATAGCCCTGAGGAAGCTGGAAAGACTGAACTCCGCGAAGCACGTTTTGGCCATTGGTCATGCAAAACAAGATTCAACTGACGACTTTTGAAGATATCTTTGTACATTCCATTATGTTTGATGACATTATTTTGAATCACACTTTTGTAATAAAAATTGTATGTCATCATATTATGAAGTGAAGATGTTTTCTAGTAACTGCCCTCCAATAGTGACCCCTTGAGTAACTCATCATGCAGAGTTTTGAAATAGTGGGACTTCCTCTGTGATGCAATGAAACAATATATGTAAAGACAATTCCTTCTGTACTGGAGCTTCTCCAGTACAGTGTGTCGCCACTCTTGTGCACATCGCCTCCCCCCTAATGGAGACCTTAAAGGCATCCCATTCTATCTGACGGTAGCTGGCCGTGTCAGCGTTCGTGTTAAAGTAACTGGTTATGGCATCGGCAAGGGTCGCCCGAAAGACAGTGTCCTCAAGCAACTCCGGTTGCAGGCGCCATGTCGGTATTGGCGTCTGGACCCTGCCCCATTGTATTAGGACCTCCACTGGGTTGTGGTCCGAAAAGGTCTTACCCATATGCTCGGCAGTGACCACCGCTCCCAGCAGTGAAGTCGTACAGAAAATACGGTCTATCCTGGTGTGCAGGCCATGGGGCGGTGAGTAGAACATGTATTCTCTATTCAGTAAGTGTGTGCGCCTCCACGTATCGGCCAAGTCCCATCCCTCCGCCCACTGCGCAAGAGCGTCCGCCTGCCTTCTGCTCTCAGTGGCATGTAGTGGTGGGTGCGACCTGTCTAGTGCGATGTCTAAGACAGCATTAAAATCCCCCCCAATAAGCCAGGGATAGTCCACCCAGTCTGCCAACACTCCATTAATAGTAGTTAAGAAGTCTGCCTGGCCGGAGTTCGGTGCATAAACACTGCCCAACACAACAGGAGAGCCATCTAACATTGCACGGATGAACACATATCTACCCCCCGAGTTCAGCCTTTTCTCCATCAGCTTAAAAGGAACAGAGTTTCTGAGCCATATAGCCGCCCCTCTCGAGAACACAGAGTAAGTAGTTGCATACAACTGCCCCTTCCACTTTTTAAGCAGCTTCACACTCTCTGCACCGTTCAGATGGGTTTCCTGAAGGCATGCCACCATAACGTGCTTCCGATTAAGTTGTGCCAGCAGTCTGTGTCTCTTGTGAATTGACCCCATTCCTCTCACGTTCCAGGTGCATAGTTTATACGTTTTAAGAGTCCCCATCGTGGACCTTGCCAGCTATCTGAAATAGGCCTTGTGCTAATGAGAGGTAATGCAATAAATGTAGTGTCTCAAGTGCCATTAAAACTTGTAACTTTCGAACTTCAAGGTCCCCAAGTGAAAAAACCTGAGTTCCAAACTTCACCGCCCAACGTGGGCGGTGGGTAAACCAGAACATGACTATGCTTTGGGGGGGTGGTACCACTTACACTGGCCCGGAACCTGTTTGGTGTGGCTACAGCATGCCCCCGGCCATTGTGTGTGTCCCCGCTCCCTGTCCACCCACTCCTGCTCCAGTGCAACTCTCATATGTTACCAATCGGAGCTTCTACAGCTGCAGTCAGAGGGTGTCCGCCTCCTGGGCAGTAATTTTGGCTGTAGGCTGGCAGAAGAACCCGACACCTCTGTACGGGAGTCTGAGTTGCTGCCCATATCCGATTTGTCCCTCGCATCGTGTGCAGCCAGTGCCGCCTCAGTCAGCAGAAGCATCTCCGGGGTTGTCTGTGTGCGGTCTAGTGTGTTCCCTTCACTCCCAGGAGAACCCCTCCTGCATTCGTCGTTCGTGTCTGGTCTTTGCCCCCTTTGTCGCGAAGGCCTCCCGTCCTGGCCATCCTCAAGCGGGTCTTGCGACAACAGCGTTAGGGTCTCCTCCATCCACTCCGCTGCCTCCTCAAGCGTGTCAAGAAATACGATTTGTTGTTGTGTATTATTTTGAGGCGGGCCGGGAACAGCAGGGCATACTTCAGGTTTCTATCCCGAAGCTTGCGCTTAACCCCCATGAATGTTGAGCCTTCTGCACGGTTGGCGTGAAGTCCGGATAAACTGATATAGTCTTATCCTCGTATCTCAGAGGCGCTTTTTCTCTTGCCACTCTCAGCACTGAATCTCTGTCTTTGTAGTGCAGAAGGCGCGCTATTAGGGGTCGCGGAGGCGCACCCGGCTTAGGTGGTTTGACCGGCATTCTGTGTGCCCACTCCACACTATAGAGCGGGGTAAGGTCCTGTGGCCCCACGATCTTCTTCAGCCAATCCTCAACAAACTGCGTGGAGTTCCTCCCTTCGCTGCGTTCCGGAATCCCCAAAATTCGCACATTGTTTCGGCGAGCCCGTCCTTCCGCGTCGTCCATCCTGTCCCAGACCAGTTTAAGCTGCTTCTCCATCTGCTCTATTTTCGTGGTGTGATCAGTCTGTTGCGGGATCAGGTCGTCTAGTGTAATCTTATGTTCCGCGACCTTTTCAGCCAATTTGTTGTGGTCTGCTCGAAGGAGCGACAAGCCGGTCGCCATGCTGTCCATTCGTGACTCAAGTGCCTCCCTCGATGCCCTTATTTCCGCCAGTATGAGGTCCAGTTTAGCGTCCTGCGTACCCCTGCCCGTCGGAGGTATGATCTCACCACTAGAGGAGGCCAACGGGTCGTCCGAGCCAGTGGACTGGAGATCCACATTCGCGCCCTGGTCCTGTGCTTTAGCTCTGTTCCTCCCCATGGCTCGCGTCTGCAGGATAATGGCTGTGTGGGTATTTGTGCTCCCAGCCCCGGCTGTGGGTATCACTCTGCGTCACAGGGTCGTGCCGAAGTTCAGGCGCGGCACAACTTGTCGGACCCACGCCTGGTCAGCGCGCCTCTTCCTGCCAATGCCACGGGCGTTAGCTCTCCAAGCGCTCGATCCCAGGGATAGGGAGCACAATGGCGGTCCTCCCGCCAAAATCCAACCCACTTTTGTCTTCGGGGTATCGGGTGTTCCCGCCCTTCAGCACTTCAGGGGCCAGCACCACAGTCGATCGACGGGGCAATGGGCATCTCTCCACAGCCGGCGGGTGCACCCGCCTCTCCCTCGCCATTCACCGATAACAGGCACCACAGAGGGAGTACCCCAGAAGGGCAGGGCGGTTGTACCTGGTCTCTGCGCACCCTCCGCGCCTCCACAGCTACTCTCCGCACTGCAGTACCGTCTGGGAATGTCCGCTATTGTCTGCTCAGCACTCGCGGTGCGGGTACTGGCGGGGGCAGGCCCGACTGCAGTAGGGTAATGGTGGCCGATAACACCAGGGCCAAGATGGCGGCTCCAGGCCCAAGCCAGCCTGGAGCGGCTCGTATACCTTCCGCTCCGCTCGCCCTGTACACCCCTGGGGCCCGCACACCTCAGACAGCGGTCTCAGGTCCTCCGGAGCTGCACCCGGCAGCACCGCAGCACTTCAGTCAGGCTC
Source organism: Lissotriton helveticus (assembly GCF_964261635.1). NCBI lineage: Eukaryota > Metazoa > Chordata > Amphibia > Caudata > Salamandridae > Lissotriton > Lissotriton helveticus. The sequence goes on along the minus strand of NC_136068.1, from coordinate 633,379,244 downwards.
GTGGGGCCGCCTCCCCTTCAGGCATCCTTGTGGTAATTGGCGCGCACCCGCGCTTCAGCAAAGTCCCCGGGGGGTGCGCCGTCTCAGTGTTTCACTCTGCAGCCCAAGTCGCAATTGTGTCGGTGATTGCAAAGACCGCCAGGCACACCGCCGCGGCGGAGTACCGCACAGTGCCGCCGGGTCCGCTCCTTCTGTCTGCAATTGCTCCCGTCGATCTTGGTTCCCCCACCACTTTAGGCCACGGCTTGAGTTCAGGAGTCAGGCCTCTGCGGCGTTGGGCGCTGCGATCAGTCTCAGGGGAGAACCGTGACGCATAATTCAGTTCCGCTCGCTCGTTTCCCCCACCACGGGCACGGTGTCGGAGTGGGTGTCTAGCAGGGCCCGGGGAATGAGGATAATATAGCTTGTTTACCGGGCAGAGGACGGAGCTGTCTTAGAACGCGTCCGCCATGCTCGGCTCTTGGCCACGCCCCTCGTCGATAATACTACTCACTTATTACAAAATGCAATTACAAAACCTGCAAGTGGAACTCTCCAGCTCCACCACTCCTATATTTTCTATGGGGAGATCCTCACACATGTAAGTTTGCTACTTAGTAGTAAATGTGGGAGAGGCCAAGGTGTGTGGCTGAAAAATAAGGACTTATTGCCACATGGGAGGGGTTTTGGGACAAGTAAGAAGGGGTTTAGGAAGGACTAAGAAGGGGCATTGAAAGGGATAGATGCCCCCCAAAAGAGTGAGCTCATTGCTATTCATAAACTGCACTTCTAAAGTTACAACATCCAAGAAGGACCCAAAGCAGTAGTAAATGTAGTCCAGCTCAGACCTGGAGTAAGTCCAGCACCAAACATGGACAACCACTGGTACTTCAACACCCTTCCTTACAAAATAATGGCAGCAAGGACTTACAATACAAACCCATAGTGACATTCTTGAAAGTACAATAGTTATTTTCAACTTTTACTATACAGATATTAAATATGAGCAAGTGGTAAATCTGAGAACGGGCCTGTGAAAGTGAAAGTCAGAGCAGTTCAGGCTGCAGTATGGGTCAAAATCAGTTAGACCTGCTGCTAAAATCTCAACAGAGGCACTGGAGCCAGACAAAGCTGTCACCTACTATTGCATTGGCATTTCATCACCTGGACCGAATGAGTAAATAATCGAGCGAGACAAAAGCTCATTTCAAAATACTTCCAAGTAAGGAAACAAGGAAGTTATAAGTTCTCCATCTGGTATTTTACAATCCTCTTGAGATCAAAGGAAATATTCTGAGTGACTTTTGTACGTGGCTACTGTTACATTGCTTTAAGGATAGAATGTACATGAAAGGAATATGTAACTCAAGGGGAGTCAGTTGATGCTGTCGCACTGTGGGGTTCTCCTGTATGTGACTTGCCTTGTCACAATAAACCATTATGAAATTACCTTTTGTCGTGGATAGATACCTTCACTGGTGACGAGTGGCTGATATGCTGAAATCTGTCTACTTCTGCGAAATGCAATGCGACCCAGATTGATGGGACCTACATGGTCTATTTGAGGATGCGGCAAACTATGAGTTTTCATTTCATGAAGGGGAACTGTGGCTTGTATTGTGAAGGCATTAACAGATAGTGGGACAAGCTAAAATGAAGAAGAAAAAAGAAAACAATATTGACATAACCTGCTCGGGCAAACTGTTGGCACAGCATGGCCTTGTGTTAGAATTAGAATGTTGTGCTCGAGCGAAGCTGAAGCTCGACGAAACGAAATGGTCTGAGTTGCTTGAATCCCTCGCTCCTCAAAAAAGTCCCTAGAAGCCGCTTAGAAAGAATAAAGTCCACATTGCCAGAAATATCGTCAAAGTAAGTTACCAGGCTCTGACCAAAATCCGACCTGCGGTGACCTGTATGTAAGCGAAACGAAGGCAATCTTCCCAGCGAGAACCCATCTCACTCTGACTTTTACTGGGTCCGACTGCTGCTCCTTGCGATCTGTGTTCTGGGTGGTGCGAGGGTAAGTTTCACAGCAGGAAGAATTTTTCTAATAAAGTCTTGGATGGAGGGTTGGCGTTTGAACTATAGTGACATTGTATAACATGCCTCTCACCAGTGCAAATCTTGCAGTGGAGAGGAGGATAAAAAATTTGCTAGCATTCGCGCAAAGATTTTTCAATTCTATTAAGGACACGGAGGTGAGGATCATGCTTTCTCTTTCTTTACTGCAAATCAACAGCAGCCAATTAGAACGTTTTTAACATAGATTGAAAAAATGACATTTTCCAGAATGCCTAATATAACAACCCCAACCATAGAGACTAGCCCTAAAAATGACTCTCTCTCCATGAACACTTCCTCTTTCTTTGCCCAACGAGCATTTGTCCAAGATTTAATTGTCTATTTTCCAAGCAACAACTTTGTCAAACCGCAACCAAGAAAGTTGTAGACTGAACTGCAGGCTCCATTGATGAAGACCGTAGCATACGCCTTCCAAGAAGACTCAAGCGATTGGTTATTCGCTTTTCTGTTCTGCACCTGTAATAGAAACCGTACTCGTAATAACTGAATAAATCTTTGTCTCAGGGAGGGTAAAACATGACAGTTATCACCAATTAATGTACCCTGGGCGGGATAATCCTCCCTTCGGTGTCCTTAATTGAATTGAAAATTCTTGGCGCGAATGCTAGCACTTTTTTTATTCTATTACAGGACCGGAGGCTTCGGATTACCCTAGTTTAACACTTATCTAGAACCACAGAAGCAACATCGCCCACAGGTTTGTAATAAAATTGTTTGAATGTAGATCTAGATGACCAATCCGCTGCTCTCATTATATCATGTACACTGGTACTTAACATAAAAGACATGGAAGCCAAAGCCCTTCTCACAGAGTGCGCTCCAAATAATTCTGTGTCAATGCCTGCCTCTGCCAACATATACCGGAGCCACCTAGCAATAGTAGCAGAGGTAACAGACTTAAAAGGTTTTTGCAAAGTAATCAGTAACCTTGAACAACCAACGGGTCTAATAGGCCGGGTACATTCCTCATACACCTTGAGACATTTCAGTACACACAATGTATTATTCAGTGGAAAAGCATTGTAATTAATGGACCTGGAAAAAGTTTTATTTTGAGCCGAAATGACAAATGACACTCCCTCTGGAGAAAATATCCTACCATCTAAATCTAAGACACTAACATCAGAGACACGTTGGCATGCTAATAGACATAGAAGCATAGCCAACTTAGCAGACAATTGTTTTCTTGAAAGTAACTCATTTCTAGGCCAGTTATAAAATAAATTTAGAACTTTTGACACATCCCATAAAGAAGAATACTTAGGTGGGTTCACCACACGTATTCCTTTTAGGAGTTTACATATCACTGGGTCCATACCTACCAGTTTTCCATCAATGTGCGCATGCCCCGCAGAGATGGCCGTTCGGAAGTTGTTAACTGATCTATACGATAGACCATCTGAGGCCTTTGTTGGAAAGAAAATGTACAATTTGGGAGAGATCCGCCTCCACGGGAGTGCTTCTTCAAGCACCAACCCAGCCATGCTCTCCATGCAGAACCATGAGCCAGATGTAGGTCGCCAAATACCGGTCGGTAATGGCCGATTTCGGCCATTACCAACCGGTATTTGGCTTTTGAGATGTAGGTGGGTCTGAATTTACAGAATCGGTATATTAACCGATTCGGTAAATTTACCAATTCGGTATTTTACCAAATCGGTAAATATACCGATTCTGTAAATCCATATGTAGGTGACACTCCTAAGAGTGCCACAGGCCCTTAAGAGTCGGTATTTTACCACCCAATCCTATTGGGTGGTAAAATACAGAATCCAGGTGTGCATGCACATCTGTGCATGCACACCTGTGCCATGTGACACACAGACATGCCGTTAGGGCATGTATGTGTGCCACATGGCACACATGCCTGTACTTGGGGTGCTAGAAGGTGTCAAAGTGACACCCCCTGCACCCTTGCAGGATTCGGTATTTAACGAATCTGTAAATACCGAATCGGTATTTCACATTGATTCCTATGGGCTGCAAGGCCCATAGGAATCAATGTGAAATACCGATTCGGTATTTACAGATTCGGTAAATACCGACTCTTACAGAATCGGTAATTTTTTACCTACATCTGCCTCCTTCCTATTTACCGACTCTTAAATACCGATTCGGTATGAGTCGGTATTTAAGAGTCGGTAAATAGGAATTAACTACATCTGGCCCCATATCTTTTCCTGGTAGAGGGAGCCCAGGCTTGCTGGAGGAAGGTTGAAGCATCTTTCGAAATTCCTGGCAATGACCACTGTTGCCTGAAAGCCTCCAGACCATCAGGGACAGCTGTCCCGCAAGAACTAGAGGGTGCAATTCTCCCTGAGGGCCCTGGAGCATCGTCGGTAACGAGGGAAGATGAAGAGGGAAGTCGCACGTCAGTTAAAGCAGCACTGGAAACCAAGGTTGGACCTTCTATACGGAGTTATTAGTACGATTTCCGCTTCCTGCAGAGAAATCTGGTCGCTACACTGGGTATCAAGACAAACAGGGGAAAGGCGTAATTGAGTGTCTTGGACCAATCCTGCGTGAAGGCATCCATGGCCTTCACCAGAGGATTCGGTCTCCAACTGAAAAATGACTCCAACAGCCGATTCAGCCTAGAGGCAAACAGATGTATGTGATAAGGGCCCCAAAATGACTGAGTCATTTGGAAGAGATCCGGATGGAGCTTCCAGTCGCTGTAATCTTTCAAGTGGTGAACAAGGCAGTAATGCCAAAAGTCTTTGGCGATCTCCAACAACATCGGGGACTTTGTCCCACCCAGCTTGTTTATAAACCTCACCGCAGAGATGTTGTTCATTTATAAGAGGATGCAGCACAATACCTTCTTGGGTGAGAAAGTGCGAATCGCAAATGACTGCGCCAGGAGCTCGAGACACTTGATGTGTAATGATAACTCCTGGAGAGACCATCTGCCCCCCGTGGTAATCTCCCCGCATCGAGCTCCCCAACCTGATTCACTGGCATCGGATTTTATGATTATCTCCGGGCGAGAGCCAAAGATCGCCCGGCCGTTCCAGGCATCCACGTGGGCTAACCACCATTTGATCTCCTCCCAGACTTCGTCTGTGAGCAGAACTTGGTCCGAGTAAGAAAAACCCTTTTGAAGGTGTTGGATATTGAGACCCTGAAGGGCCTGACAGTGCAGCGGTCCCAGAAAGATTGCCTGTATGGAGGAGGCTAGAAGGCCTACTAAGCGTGCAATCGCTCGTAAAGACATGACTTGTGTGTCGAAAGACTTCCTCAATTCTTTCTTCAGATCTCTCAAATTGAGTTTGGGCAACTGGAGATGGGCTGTCTGAGAATTGATTACAAACCCTAAGAACTCCCGTGACTGCACTGGGACCAGAACAGATTTCGTCTTGTTTATTACAAAACCCAGAGTCTCTAACAGTGTCATTGTCATCTGCAAATGCTGCAATGCTAGGGAAGCAGAGGGAGCCATTATCAGTATATCGTCCAGGTAAATGATTAACCGAATACCCTGTTCCCAGATATGTGCGGTCACTGGCTTCATCAACTTGGTGAAATGCCAAGGAGCCGAGGAAAGACCGAAAGGCAGGACCAAATATTCCAGACGCCTGCCTCGCCATTGGAACTGCAGGAACCGTCGGTGAGGAGGAAAAATTGGGACCGCCAGGTTCGCGTTTTTGAGATCTAGACGGACCATCCAGTCCCCTTGTCTCAAAATGCCTGTCAGAAGATGAATCCCCTCCATCTCGAAATGCCTGTACATGACAAAAGAGTTGAAATCTTTCAGGTTTAGAACCAGCCTGTAACCCCCGCCTCTCTTCTGGACTAGGAAGACATTGCTGCAGAAACCCAAGGGCCTGTCGTCGCAATAGGCTGCTGCAATGTTTTTTCAGCATGTCTGCTATTCCTTGATCTCTAAAAAGTCTATCTTGTGAAAAAGATAGAGGGGGGGGAACACATCAACCAGGTTTTCTTCCAGGAGGGGACCATGGTCCTCCTCATAGTGCCCGTACTCATCCTCCTCAAAGTAGGCCAAGTCTTCCATCGCTAGCTGCTACACTGCGAATTAGACACATGTTTGTCAAGGCCAAAATTCCAATGGAATCAATCAAGGGGCAGCAACCCTTAGTGCAAAAAGGAAAACGTGTACCTCTCCTCAGCAAAGCTGTAGTCACAATTATAGCAGCCCACCAGAGGGTGTGAAAGAGCCAAGCTAATCAAGAAGCCTGCACTCGGCTTGGGCCTTCCTTATTGTGCAGGACAGGCATCAGGTACGGCAAGGGAAGAAACAAACAGCGCTTCGAACCGCATTTGAAATAGGCACTGGAACGAGGAGGAAACAAGATTCGGCGTTGCGTAGCCCAAAAAAGCCCAAAACCAGTACAACTGGGCTACGTGACATTTGGCTCTGGAGATCAACACGGGCCCATACCAAGGAAGGCACCGCTTGGCAGACGTGTTGTTAAGTGGGCACACACGCAGGGGTATAAGGCACTACGGTGGGGCGAGACGCGAATTAAGCCTAATCGCGCTCGTCAACACACTGAAAGTCACCAGTAAGCGCGCTGCACACTGCCACTGAGACGCGGCTCAGATAATATAATTACACCAAGTCAAATACAGTGAAGATTAATACGTAAAATTGTACGCATAAGCAATAACAATTATTAAACTGAAATGCATTAAACAGTGATTCATGGGAGAATAAAATAGGAACACTTAACTCAGCTGCAAGCAACAAAGAAAGAGGAAGTGTTCCTGGGGAGAGAGTCATTTATAGGGTTTGTCTCTATGGTTGTGGTTGTTTTATTAAGCCTTCTGGGAAATGTAGTTTTTTAAATCTATGTTAAAAACGTTCTGATTGACTGATGTTGATTTGCAGTAAAGAAAGAGAAAGCATAATCCGAATCCTTAGGACCTGTAATAGAATTCTACTGCTGGGGAAGAGTCCCATAGTAGGAAAAATAGACAAAGGACTACAGTACATGGCAAAGGAAGAAGAACAACCACAGCAGACATTTCTTTTTACAATATAACAAAAGACACTTAAAGAGAATAGGCAAGCATCAGTCACAAAGCAGTTAAGCTGTTTATTCAGCCTGTGACAAAGGTGACCACACATATTATTTTAATTATTTGCATTGAACTTGTGTGTGATTGGGGGCATTGTAGAATCTGTTATAGCACCACCAATGTTTCTGCAACATCCTGGGCAACCCCTAATGTTGTGGGAAGATTGGAAGGATACTTTTGAAGCATACCTAGGAGGCAGTGGTAATATTTTTGTCCTCAAATGAAAATTGGCGCTACTCAAACATTTCTGGGGTATAGAAGGTAGAAATCATTTAAGAAGTTTACAGTCTCCTGATACATTGGCGGATGAGGATAAGGAGGATGATGATGTGTATGAAAAGACTCCCACGACCTTAAATGAACATTATATCAAACAACTTAATGTGGTGGTAGAGTGGCTTAACAAGGTGTTTACGTGTACTTGGAGCATCATGCAAATTTAAGGACTTGCATGATGAAATTATATGAGACCAATTGATTAACTGTAATAGTCACCTTAAATTTAAAAATACATTTTTAAGTATAGGTGAACCCACATTAGAGAATACTGTTACTGTTGCAAAACAATGGAAGATGCCTCCTCATATATCTGTGTTAAAATCAAAGAGTAAATCTGTGTTGAAATCAGAAAGTAAAGAGTAGCAAGTCAACTGTTGTGAAATAAGCATTCAAGAGGTGAATGTTGTGACTAAGAAAAAAGATTTGTGCCAATCAAAGTCTACCATTGGTTATAGCAGAAGAAACAAAACTCAATGTTTTAAATGTGTGAGTTTTAAACATGTGTTATTGCTGTAAACAATCCAGCCATTTTTCTAGGGTATGCAAAGCTAACCTGAATGAGCATGGGGCAGGAGAGAGAAGAGGTAAAACAATGATTCAAATGATTGGGGAGGACTCATCTGATGATGATGATGATGATGAAGTATTAGTTGTAATTGTGTTGGGTTCACTTAGTAGCGTCACACTGAGATGAATCAACACACGTTACTGAATATTCATGAGACTTCTAATTAAGCCTGGGTGGTGAACTCGGCTCTGCCAGAGGAGTTTGCGGAGTTTTGCCAACTCAGTGCTCCGTTGGAAACACAGAGTTCAGGTAAAAACGTTGACTTCGTTGCGTAGCGGAGTTCGCCCCTGAGCCCATGCCAAAACAGGAAATAACTACTGAAGTTGTGTATGCATAATTAAATGCAGATACATCCCCTTATGAGGCACTCAAGAAAAAGTTCATTAACGTTGTATTCAGGTTATGAATATTTATTATTCAACGTGAATCATCAAGGTTGTATTGATATTATCTTCATATCAGTCCATAGTTAATTCAAGGAATAGGCGACATGGGTGACTCCGATGCATTTCGGGCGGAGCCCTTTGTCAAGGAGCACTAAAGAGAAGAACAGGATAAGGGTGAGGGTGAGGATCACCAGATGACGGCGTGAAAAAGTAAAGTGAAATGAAATACATGAATTAACGCTCAAGCAAAAACGGACCATGTTAGAAAAATTATGTGCAGGAAATAAATCATCACTTACCTGCTCTAGCATCTCCGGGCTGCCTCCTCCTCACTGTGGTCTCCCCTCCTCACCAGCCTCGCTGGTGGCAAACCCTTACTTTGTACGTCTTGGGAAGACTGCGCATGCGCAAAGCGTGCCCACATGCGCAGTCCTCGCAAGAGGTACAACGTATTAGTTTGTGATCGACGAGGATGGCGAGGAGGAGGGCAGCTTGGAGATGCCAGAGCAGGAAAGTAATTATTTCCCTTTTTTTTGAGGAGTGGAGTGAATTTATTTTCACCTCCATGGACTCCGCATAGTGGCACTCCGCCAACTCCGCCGAGGGTTACTTATAATCCTCCCAAATGCAAAGTAACAATTGCTGTTGAGTGTGTGGATATATGGGCGGACTCCTGCTCACCATACACTATAATTGATAAAGATACATACCTTAAATTGCCTGACTTGAAACTAGAAGATACCCATGCAACCCCTGTATGGTATTTTGGAATAAGGTTAGCCTTGCTGGATTGCTTTGAATCTCAGTTAAATTTCAAAGGCAGCCGCGGCCGGTAGTAGGTGTAACTGCAGGGCGGTGAGGTGGGGAGGGGGAGGGGCAGGGTGGGGGGTAGTAATGTATGGATTATGGACTTTAACAGGTGAGTAAACATATAAATAAATAAAATGAATTTCGTTGCGCGCACTGCATCGCATTTGGTGATGCAGTGCACACAACGAAATTCGTTTTATTTATTTATATGTTTACTTACCTGTTAAAGTCCGTAATCCATACATTACTACCCCCCACCCTGCCCCTCCCCCTCCCCACGTCACCGCCCTGCAGTTACACCTACTACCGGCCGCGGCTGTTCAAAGGTAAATCCATCATGGTTAAAGTACATGTAGTAGAAAAAGGTAAAATGCTGTTGGGTTGGAGAGACAAAAAAGAAATTTGGAATAATACTTAATCCAAATCATCCTGAACAGGTGATAGTTATGAATATAACAGAGACAGACAAATGGAAGGGTGCATTTCGAGAGTTGTTTCAGGACAGGGTAGGCAAAATTGTTCACATCGGAACATTCTTAAGTAGGGTTTAGTTCCTATAGTCCATAATGAGAGGGGGGTTCCCTTAGCCATGAAGGAAGCATTGACAGCAGAACTAGATAAATTGTGTTCTGAAGGGATTATCGAGCCAATAGAAGCATCAGAATGGCTGCGTCCCATTGTATTAGCAATAAAGGCCAATGATAAGTTTCACATATGTGTTGATCTCTGTGACCTCAACGACATTATCCGGGTGGATCACTACCGTTTATCGAATATAAACCACATGTTAGGCACCTTAAAGGAGGTTAGGTATTTTATAACACTGGCTGTGTCAAAAGCCTATGACTAGATTGTTTTGCATGCGGACAGTAGACATCTGACTTCATTCATGACATCACAAGGGCCAATTATATTTTTAATAATTTGGTTTGGTCTCCCCTCTGCTTCTGTAGTCTTCCATCGGGTCATGCAGAGAATAGTGGTAGGTATAAATTATGTCACCGTGTTTCAGGATGCTATTTTGATCAATGGGAACAACAAGCAAAACAATTGATTGTATTTTAGAACAAGACTTGAGAAAACTGCAGGAGTCAGAGCTTAAATTAGAAATTGAGAAATCGAAGTTTGCGTTGCCAGACGATGAGTACTTGGACCATGTGAATGGGGCAGATTGGCAACAAGCCTAAACTGAAACTGTTGAAAGCTATTTAACTTGCTCCCAGTCTGAAGAAATAAGAACAGCTCAAATTGTTTCTTGGACTGGCTGAGTACTATGCAAAGTTTGTTAATCATTTTGCCAATATAACTAGAGTGAGGAGGTTGCTTTTTAAAAAAAGGGAGACATTTGCTTGGTCTGACGAGCTTGAAAAATTATTTTCTACTGTCAAAGAATGTATAGTAAAAGCTCCCATATTGAGGTTGTACAATCTTGAGTGCAAAACTGGACTTACTGGTGATGCAGGTGCTTATGGGTTAGGTGTAGTACTATTACAATTATATCAAGAGAAAGAAAGGGTGGTTGCATTTGCCTCAAGAACCTTGAGGGGAGCTGACGAGAACTACTCTGTGATAAAAAATAGGCACTTGCTTGCTGGTGGGGGGGGGGGGGGTTCAACATTATAGAACATACCCGTATTTTCCGGGGTATAAGACGACTTTTGAACCCCTGAAAATGTTTTGGAAAGTCGGGGGTCGTCTTATACGCCAGATGCCAAATTAGACCGTTTGTTTTTATGGGTTTTTCAATAGCGCGGACTACTCCTGAAGGTGTCAGACTGCTTCTGCATCAGAACACGTGTTTTTTTTTTCCATTCCACAAGGCATTGTTTGGCGAGGGGCTGATCGGTAGTGATCACTTGCTCGTGATAGCTCCATTCAGAGACTCGCAGCAACTGTGCATCTAACTTAGATACCATACAGCCATGGCTGCAGGGCACTTCAGTAAATTAAAAGACATGCCAAGTAGCGATCAGGTTTCGTGCTAAGAGGCACTTCAGTAAATAAAAAGACATGCCAAGTAGCAATCAGGTTTCGTGCTAAGAGGCACTTTAGTAAATAAAAAGACATGCCAAGTAGCGATCAGGTTTCGTGCTAAGAGGCACTTCAGTAAATAAAAAGACATACCAAGTAGCAATCAGGTTTCGTGCTAAGAGCCAGATCGAGTATTCACAATCACAAGTAGTGTGGACGTACTTACGGTACCTCTAAGTCATAGAATGCAAGGAGCCTTGTCACAACTAGAGATGTGCGACCACACACATCCTCGGATTAGAAAACAAAACTATGCCACGGCCCCAACAAAATCAGCGAGGGGCTGATCTTGGATGCGAGTAAGTGGGGGTAGTCTTATACGGCGAGTATAGCATGAAACCTAAATTTTATCAAGCAAAGTAGGGGGTCGTCTTATACGCCGGGTCGTCTTATACGCCGGAAAATACGGTAATTATGGGGATCAGCATTTGAAATAAGAAGTATGTATGAGTGGTGGAATAGACAAGCGCTACGATAAGGGAGAAGTGGCAAGAAGAGTAAGGGAGAAACAGATGATTATCGCCACAGACATAATAGTAAATTGAAAGGAAGTCCCCATGAATTCAAGAAGGGACAGAGTGTGTGCCTGTGAAGTTAGGAACTATGGTAAGGAAGGGCGATTCTAAATTTCAGATGCCAAGAAAATAGAGGAAGTTAAGGCAACACTGTCATTCTTGTGGATGGTGAGAAGTGGAACATTAGGAGACTAGGTTCTTGCAGTACAGAAAAAAATCCTAAAAAAATGATGGTAATGGAAATTCTTCTGTAGGCCAGAAAAATGACAGGATTTATCCAGAAAGGAAAAGAGTGAGCCCGACATGGCTCACGGACTATGTAAGGTAGTCATTTACCTGCACTGCATTGTACCATCATTATCTTGAAATGTGTTATCTTCAAATATCTCTTTGTATCATATGTATTTATATGGAAAAAAAGAGAACAATAAAGACTGTTTGCTTGTATAGGGAACAAACAAGTTTTGTTTATTCCTACAGGGGACGATGTGCTGTATTTTCAAATGTACTCTCATTTTAAGTTGCTTTAAGGGTAGAATGTACATGACAGTTCCATGTGGAATGTGGAGCTCGAGGGGAGTCAGTTGACTCTGTTGCACTGTGGGGTTGAGCTGCATGTGACTTGCCTTGTCACAATAAATCATCATTAAATCGCCATATGTCATAGATGGATTCCTTCAGCTACAAATCTGACACTGTCCTTTAAAGTGTTACGATTGAATGCAGTGAGAGGTGTGTGAAGCTCTGCCAGAGCGGCACCTCAGATTAAAGTGCTTCGGCTTATTTAATTTCTGCTGAAGCTAAATACCAGGGTTTTAATCTTGATAAATGCATTGCAAAGAGACTTGACGGTACAGATAGGACAATCCGCATGGGTGGTGATGTCAGAAGTGTGAATGGAGGGGATACAAGGAGCAGGATCCAGACACATTTTGTGAAACAGACCATGTTTGACACTAGTAAACCTAAGTAGGGTAGTCTGTTTCTACAGATCGGTACTGGTGTTGGTGTGGCAATCTGGGAACCAAGATCAGAGGGAATGGAAATGGATGAAGTACTTGAAGTGACAACAATATGGAGCTGGAAGTGAGAGATGGCCAAGAAGGTTTTCCTCTTCAAACCTAATAGGAAACTGGTGGTGCCTCTGTGACTCTTCACGTGGTTGGAAGGTTGAAGGGTGTAGAAGATGGAGGGCCGGGTCTTGGAAATAGGGGCTCAGATGTAGGGGTGTGCAAAATTATGTAATGTTTTGTGACATTTTTTCAATTTGCACAAATATTATTTGAAATAACATGATATTATGCAAAATGTTGTTTGCTGTACCTTGGATGAAAATTTCACGTGAGAACGTAGCTTGCATCCAAAGATCATGCAAGATACAGACTCTCAAAAGATAAATCAGAAAATGTCTCTTTTGCTTGTTTTACAGTTCTATTGTGACATTTTCTGCGTAATCCACCATGGTACAAGGTGAAAATTATGCTAAATTCCAGAATCTGAAATTCACCATTTTTGAGAATTCTACATGATCAAAAAGTGTAAACTTAACAAATGATCCTGATATAGATAACATTTCTCATGGGCTTAGGCGGAAGCCTCTAGGACTTCAAATATATATCCAATAGAATATTGTATTACTTTAGACCACCTTTGGTATCCGTCTCCTCCTGATGTTACAGATGCCGTAAGTTGACAATAAATGGTTTCTATTTCTTGCTTCTCTGGGGAGTGCTGAGTGGTTGGCCTGTGCCAAATATAAACACCACACACACATGGATTTAATGGGCTGAAAAGCTGTCGTGCAGTGGTGCAAACAGGAAGTTATGTAAAAGCTGCAAACATGGATTTCTGCAGCATAGCCAGCAATGTGGAATGTGGACTATACAATGCCTTTTGTGACATCACTGCTAGCTCTCTTGTGTGTGATTCTTGGAAGGATGCCCAGGTGAGTCAGACAGACCACAACTTGAAGTCCCTTTTCCCACCCAGCTCATTCTCGCCTGTGCCCACTCTCATTCCCAGATATCTTCTTCAGGGAAGGTAAGATTGAGAGGTTTTAAGAGGTGAACTCACTGAAATCAACCTAGATAGCATCTGTTTTGAAGGGTCAAGAATGTTTTCAGGGAGGATAATCCCATTAAATTATATGGGAACCAATTTGCTTGTTTGAAGCGTGAAGATGAAGTCCAAAGAGGATGCAGCTTTCAAATGAGGGTTAGTTGAGAGACATGTTTCACTTTATTCCTTCAACATCTCACCTCTCTCCCTCAATCTCACCATCCTCATACCTCTCCGCCTCTCTACAGATTATCTCCTATACCTCACTCCCTTTTAATTAACTCTCCCCTACCCTTCTTCTCAGCTCGCTCCCTGATGCATCTTACCACTATGCTTATCCCAGTCACTCCCTGATTTTCCTCTCTCTTACTTCTTCTGTCTTTTCTCTCCATTTTTTCTTCACCCTACCCTGATCTCCCTCCATCTTTCTCGCCTCTGTGCCACTCGTCATCTTTCTCCATCTCCCAAACTTTCTTCAGTTTTCTATAACTACTCTCCCTCACTCTCGCCTCACTCCTTCACTTCCTCTTCAGCCCTGAGGATCCTACCTGCCGCCCCCCAGATGAAGCTGGCTGCGCTGGTCCTTCTCCAGTTATTGTCTCTGCCATGGGGTGAGCTTTGTGTTAAAATCTGTATATTGAAGTGTCATTTAGGTTTAAAGTATTTTATTTGGTGCAACATAAATGGACAGACATACAAAATGTATGAGGCATCAGGTCAATGCGGACAAGGCCACGCCCACAGCGTTGTATCTTCAAAGGACAGTTCGATCGTGGGCGAGTCCACAGCGGCATCGAAGGATATGCATTGTTGCAGTGTTAATTACCCTCCCTTCTCAAACTCCCCCCCAAACCCCAACTCCCAACACCCCAAAACCCCCTACCCCCTCCCCCCCACCCACCTATCGTCCAGTGCGCAGGTCTTTCCCAAGCCGCCTACCTTGGTCGTCCTTAGCGAGAGGGGTGGATCCCTTCTCCACTCAGGAGGTTGGCTCTGCAGGGCTCGTGAGCCTCAATAGGCGGAGATATTTGGGACAGGTAAGTTCCCTGAATTCAGTGAGCAGCAGAGAGTGGAATGGTTGCCAAAGGTCATTAAATTGCTCTATATCTCTTGCCACCGTGAGTGATAATTTCTCCATGCCTAATACATGCCATAATCTATGTAGCCAACCCGTGAGAGAGGGTATCGTGGTAGTGCGCCAATGTAGTAAGATGTTCTGAACTGCTGAACCTAGTGCAATAGCTATCTGTCTGCCCCTGCGTGATCTAAGGGGATACATCAACCCATTTGGGAGCCCCAACAGGGTATATGCGACGAAGCGCTGCAGTTCTATGTTAAAATGGGAATCAATTTCGTATAACACTTCTTTCCAGTAGGGCTCCAGAAGTGGACAGTCCCATAGAATGTGTGTCAGTGTGCCCCTGTGCCCACACCCTCTCCAACAGGTGTCATCCTTGCTGCGGTCCATTTCATGGACCCGTTCCAGCGTATAGTACCAGTAGGTAGAGACCTTAGTCAGCGTGTCAGTGAGGCCCATGTGGTACGCCGAGTTTCTCGCCCTGTAGGATATCTGCTCCCATTCCTTGTGGCTCAGAGTCCTGCCCAGTTCCCGTTCCCAACGCTCTCTTCTCGGGTTGTAAAGGTGTGAGGAAAGTGGTTGCAGTAGCTTATAGAGATCAGTGATCAGTTTCGAGTCTGACTTTCGTGTCATAATCCAATTCTCATATGGGAGGAGTTTTCTATCGGCCGACTCCCGTACCTGTGGGTGTAGTGCCCAATGGCGAGCCTGCATATAGGGGAGTCTTTTAGATTCAGGGAATGAGAATTCCTGTCGAAAGTGCGGGAAAGGGATGACGCCTTCTGGGCCATACATATGACAAAGGGCTCGACACCCGGCCGCCCGCCAGTGGGTAAAGGCCCCCTTTTCCATCCCCGGCGTAAAGTCAGGGTTGTCCACCAACGGTGTAAGTGGTGACGGGAATGTAGTGAGATTATGTGCGAGGTTGGTGGCGTCCCAGACCCGCAGTGGTACTCTGGTGACAAAGGAGGCATACAGATTCGCGGGCCGGTGAAGCCGGCGCAGAAACAGGACTTCCTGCAGAGGTCGGCCCGCCACTGCCTGATCCTGGAAGAGCCAGTGCTTATCTGATTCCCACCTGCTCCATTCTACCAGATAGCGCAACTGTGCCGCTTGGAAATACTTGCGAAGGTCCGGTATGCCTAGCCCTCCTGCCTCTGGGGCTAGCATGGAGAGAGCCCTGCGCATTCTGGGCTTCCTACCTTGCCAGATAAAGCGCGAGAGGTCTGCCTGTATCTGTGGGATCCGCCCGACCGGCGGCTGGAGCGGCAAGGCCCGGAACAAGTAAAGAACCTGGGGCAGGATCGTCATTTTGACAGCAGCTATTCTGCCTAACCAGGAAAGAGTGCAGCGATTCCACCGCCCTAGTTCCTCTCGAATCTTCTTGCTTAATTCGGTGTAGTTGGCCGTCACCATGGCCGGCAAGGTGGGAGCCAACTGGATCCCCAGGTAGGGCACCAGCTCCGACGACCAGAGCATGGGGAATTGGCCTTGCAGGTGAGTCCTGGTGGCTGGCGCAAGGGAGATGTCCAGAGCCACAGATTTCCCCATATTCATTTTAAAACCCGCGACAGCACCAAAGGAGTCCAGCTCTTCGATGCAAGCTGGCAGGGCCGTCCGGGGCTCGTCTAGCGAGAATATGATGTCATCCGCGTAGAGGCTCATGGTATGCGTGAAGCCCCCGAACCGCACCCCCGTCGCCGCCGGATTGTTACGCACCCGTTGGGCGAACGGTTCCATATAAAGGGCGAAGATCAGTGGCGAGAGCGGGCATCCCTGCCTGGTACCTCTCTCGATGTTAAAGCTCTTTGAATTATAACCATTCACTCGCACCACCGCAGTCGGTAATCTGTAGCAGTTAAGGATCATGGAGCGGAACTTGTCTCCTATGCCTGCTTTCATCAAGACCTGTTCGAGATAAGGCCAGTGTACCTGATCAAACGCCTTCTCGGCGTCCACCGCCAGCATCATTCTCTCTCCAGGAATCCGGGAGGCCTTCTCCAAGAGGTGAACGATCCTTTTGGTGTTATCCACCGTCTGTCTCCCCGGCACAAATCCCGCCTGGTCCGGATCTATAAGTCCCGGTAGGTGGGGGGCTAATCGGGCCGCAAGGATCCCTGTGTACAGTTTTAAATCCACATTCAAGAGGGATATCGGCCTGTAAGAGCCACAGTGCCTCCGATCCTTCCCGGGTTTGGGTATAACCGTGAGCGAGGCTCGCAGGAGGTCAGGTGGAATGGCCCCCGGTGCAATGAACGAGTTAAAAAGGCGCGTGAGGATCGGGGCCAATGTCGTGCAGAACGTTTTGTAAAAAAGCGAGGTATACCCGTCCGGTCCCGGCGCCTTGCCATGCTTGAGTCTGGCAATGGCGGAAATTACCTCCTCTGGTCGAATTTCCCTATCTAGGTGCTCTGCCTGCGAGGGGTCTAGGGAGGGCAGGGTGACCGAGTCCAAGTACGTGGATGTCGCAGTGTCATCTGGCGGGTCTCCGGCATATAAATCCGCGTAAAAGCGGCAGAACGTTTCAGCTATTTGGGCGTCTTCCGTCACTACCGTCCCTGTGGAGTCGGAGATCTCTTTCACTAGCTGACTCTGATGCGCCACTCGGAGCCTATTAGCCAGCAGTCTGCCACAGCGGTCCCCTTCGGTGTAGTATGCATGGCGTAGGCGAAGCGCAGCATACTCCGCACGGTCCAAATCTAGGGCCGCCAGGAGTTTCCTCGCCTCCTTAAGCTGCCTCCATATTCTGGGGGCTCGTGTCCTGCGGTGCATCTGTTCGAGCTCGCAGACCCTCTGGGTGAGTTCATCCCTCTTGTTCTGTCTTTCTTTATTTTCAGCAGAGGAGATTGCTAGGAATTCCCCCCTAAGGACTGCCTTCAAGGCTGCCCACTGCGTTGCCCGGGTGGTGTCCGGGTTGTCATTGTGGGACAAATACTCTCGGATCGCTCCCTCGATGCGGTCGACCACCACCTTTCTGTGTAGCAAGGTGTCGCGGAGGCGCCATATTCTGGGAGGACTAGCCACCGGCGGTAGACATAAAGTGGCGGAGACCGGGGCATGGTCCGATAAGGACAGCACTCCCATGTCTGACGCCGAGACCAAAGCCCGTACCGGAGCCGTGACCAGGAGATGGTCCAGCCTCGCGTACGTCTTGTGGGCATGGGAGTAATACGAATACCCCCTGTCAGTGGGATGCATGTGTCGCCAGAGGTCGTGTAGGTCAACTTCCAACAACTGCGCCTTACACCCGGCTGAGAACTCCCCGACCTGCGGGGAACGTTGCGCGGATCTATCCATGGTCGAGTCAAAGACCATTTTTAAGTCTCCTCCGATAATAACGTGCCTATCCTGCGAAGCAGTAACGTCTACGAGCGCTGATTGTAAAAAGCGTTCTTGCTGTTCATTAGGACTATACAGGGATCCAACTGTAAAAGCGATACCTCCAATCCTAAACCGGTATGCTAACAGCCGGCCTTTGTGTTCTGCGTGTTTGTGAAGGATTTCCCCCTTAAAGTGTCTGGCCACCAGAATTGCAACCCCCGCTGTCTTAGTGGTGCTGGAAGAGAAAAACTGTGTCGGGAATTTATGTGAGCGCAGTCTATGAGTGTCTCGTGATAGCAGGTGTGTCTCTTGAAGGAGACAGACATCAGCTTGAGTGCTCTCCAGAAGAGACAATACTGCCCGTCTTTTGACTGGGTTGTTGAGGCCACTAACATTAAGGGTCACTACCTTAAAAGTGCCGGAAGGCATAGGAGAAGGTGTAAGTGAAACAGTAATTTATCCCGCCCGAACAAGGCAAGGTATATGAATGCTGTCAAAGTGGTTAGGACCCGCATAGTGCACTGGACGACCCACCCCCTCCCTTCCAACTCCCCGACCCCTACCCAAAACTCCCCATCCCCACCCCTCCAACCCTCTTCTCCCAATCCAACCCCGAAACTGTCCCAACACCCCCCTTCCCCCCATCCCACCCCGCCAACTGTTCCCAGAACCCCAATGTCCCAATCCAGTCCTCACCGGACAAGTCTGTGGAAAGTTACTTAAGTGGACATCCAGCCACTGCACACCCTCCCGCCGCCCCCCCTCCCCCGGGCCCCCGAACCTGCAATGTTGATGAAGCTGTGTCGATCTCCCCCCGGAGTTCTCTCAGGCTGTCAGCGCCACATCACTAGACGCCGTGTCCCTGGCCACCTCCCACACCGCGTTGTCCATTTCCGCTCGGATAGTGGGTGAGTCTGGTTGTGCGGAAGATGTAGAGGACCGCCCTCCAGGGACTGTCTGCCAGCCATCTCTGGTAATGCGTCTTCGGCGCGGTGTGGGCGCCTCTTCGTCCGTCGCGGTGTTTCCCAGCACTCCGCAGGTGTCCTGGAGGGAGCGAAGCTGGTGCAGAGTCCCGTTCCACCGGAAGATGAGACGGAAAGGGTGGCCCCAGGAGTACTGCGTATCGTGTTCTCGCAGGAAGTCAGTTGCAATTTTGAAGGCTCTGCGTTTCTGCAATGTGATTGCCGATAGATCCTGAAAAAGGGCCCCATGGTGCCCCCGGAAATGCAAGGATTGCTTCTTTCGCGCTTCACGGAGGATCCGCTCTTTCAAAGGGAAGTCCGGCAGGAAGGCTAGGATATCGGGGGGCGCTGAGGTCCAACGTGCCAGGCCCACTCTATGTGCCCTGTCAATTCTGATGGGGAAATCGTCTGGCTCACCCAGTATCTCCCTGAACAAGTCTCTCAGGTACCCAGCCACGTCCTCACCCTCTTCTCTGGACGGAATTCCCCGGACCCGAATGTTGTTTCTTCGGGACCGGTTCTCAAGGTCCTCATTGTGCGCCTGAAGATCAAGTTGTTGATCCCTTAGTCGTATCACTTCCTGCTGCAGCTGTGCGATCTCCTCGTCCGAGTGTGCTCTGCTTCCTCCACCGTAGTTACCCTCTCGCCAAGGCCATCGACCTCTCTCCACACTTCCCGAACTTCTCCGGCCACTTCCTGCTTCAGCGCATGGAAATCCTCTCTAAGGGAACTGAAAAGTGACTCCAGGAACGATCTGGTGACCGGGGGTTCCCCTCCGTTCGCCCCCTGGGAGCTACTCGGGTGGCCCGGGGAGTGCTGTCCCTTATCTTGCTTCGCGGAGCCTCTGCCCAGCATCTCTGGCAATGTCCGCTCTCCCTTCTTGCCCCCTCTGTTGCTAGCCATTCTAGTAGCGGGAGTTTCACACCTGGTGCTTATCGTGACGTTTATCATCCGCGTTGGGCAGTACAGTTCCGAGACCACCAACGAACCGGGGGACACGACCCCCCGGGAGGCCCAGCTCTACCGCTACACTGCCAGAGGACCCAGCGAACCACTCACCTCCAGCTCCAGGCCTTCTATGTCCTCCTGAGCCCCAGACGCGGGAACACGGCCGGTGCCAGCACCAGGGCGGCCGCAGTAGGAGTCTCCCCGCCGTCTTTTCGACACGTGCCAATGTCATCGTCTCTTCGGGCACCCAGTGCGCCAAGCGCCCACCACCGGCAGGCAGACTGGGCTCCGGCCCCTGAGCGCTCTCCTCTCAGCTTCGGTCACCCCTCGATCGGTCTCGGCCTCAGTAGGCCCCCCGACACCCCGGTTCAGACCTGGCTGCCACACCACCACCTCCAATGCTTATTACATTCCGCACCTGGGCCGGTAGCACAGCTGGTCAATCTTCTCCATCCACCACGCTCCCTCAGTCGAATGTGATGGGGCCCGGGTCACCCCAGGCAGTCCGCTGTGGCGATCGGCCGTCCCCAGGCCGGTTTGTGAGGGGCTGGGGGCACCTGGTGGCGCACCGACGCCCAGCCCAAGGCCTGTCCGCCCCCAGTAGGCCGGCGTGTCACAGCTGCGCGCCCTTTCAGACACTCCTCGTGGGGTTCGCTGCCTTCCCGCTCTGGCGCCAAGGCCGTTCTGCTGGTAGGCCCTTCCTCCGTCTTGTACGCTGGCCCAGCACTGATTCTCGCACCGGGGCCGGCCGCTCCCCGCTCCCTGCCGTCCGCACCCCTCAGGGTCTACCGGGCAGGCGGCCGGGGCACGTTCTTACCGTAGGGTGATCCGCCCCCCTCCGGGCCTCAATCACCGTTGCCCGCTAACTCGTGGCCACACCCTGCACCGCCGCCATCCTCAGTTGCTCTCCCGGGGTCCGGCACCGCGGCCAGGGTCGTCTGCTGCCTCGGGCGCCTCCACAGCTCTTCCGGTGAGCCGCGGCCCGCAGAGGCTGACCCGCAGAGCGAAGCCGGGGGTTGACGTATAGGCCACAGCCCCGGTCTTGCGTAGTGGATCACGCCGGGGCCCCTGTCCCGGCTCCGCCGCTCCAGGGCACCGGCTGCTCCAAAACTCTAGGTCTCGCTGGGCATCCGGGTAGGGCTCGGCCCTCGATGCTAGGCGGGCCGCACTTCTCCGGGACATCTCCGGTCTGGTGCCACAGCTCCGGGCCTCTCACTGCCTCCGGTTCCGACCCTCTCACTGTGCCGTCACCTCCCCCAGCCACACTCCCGAGGCCCCGCCGCTGCAACCACGGGGTCCGTCGACGCTCTGGGCAGTGTCGCTGGGTGCACCCCACCGTCCGTCGCCGATCTCCAGCGATGTGGGGGGAGATCAGCAGATATTAGTGGTCTAGGGGCCCAGGTTTACAGAAGCTCGCGGAGAGTGCGACCGCTCACCCCGCCATCTTGGCCACGCCCTTCAAGTGTCATTTAACCAAGAACACACACCTTTGAACAAAGCAATGAAAAACCAAGAGTTAACCATCATGATATCACTCACTGCACATAACCAAAGCATCAATAACAGTTAATCTATCACATGTGACACCAATGCAAACCAATCATAAGAATTTATATGGCACCAAAGATGCATTGAAGGGAATCCAGGCACTTCACAGAAATATAAAGGCAGAGTAGGATTCCTAAATCTGGAAAGCCTTTGCCCTGGTATGAAAACTGAGTGGCATATGTATAAGAAAGTGGCAGAGCATGGGTTAGCTCCAAATTTGCTAATGTCGCGCTCTGTCACTTTAGAAACGAAGGGATAGGCCGTTTTTACAATAATACAGAGCACCCCTGCATTTCTCCCTGCACTGGCACTGAATTCAGCTGCCTAGCCCCAACACAGTTACCCTTCCACCATAGTGAATGGGTGCCTGCGTTGAGGGAATGATTGCTTATGTGCAGGAGAGTGTCCCTTCCTGCACATAAACAATCCAGAATGTCAATTTGTAGCTTCTATGTGTGCTGCATTGTGCAGCACCCATAGAAGTTGCAAATGGTAATTTTTTTAATGATTGGTTATGTGCAGAAAGGGACACCTTTCTGCACATAAACAATAATTCATAGCAATTTGCTGTTTCTATGTGTGCTGCATAATGTAACACACATAAAAAACAGCAAAGGTGGGGAGAAATAAAGCATTTCTCATCGTTTTGACTTGTTAAGACCAGGTTTTCACTGGTCTTAATGTTGGCACTGCCTCCTATTTACGCCACCCATGTAAATAGGGGGCAGCAGCAAAATCAATGGGTGTTGCGGCGGATCGCCAACCACAACACCCATTACTCGCCCCTTTCACGCTAAGTGTAGCGTCAAAGGGGGCCTTATTTACAAGGCGGTGTTAAGCCACTTAAGTTTGGGGTCAAATTCACAACCCTGTTCAAACAGAATTTTGAACAGCGATCAGAATTTCGAGTTGTGTAATCACAATTACTCCACTACTATTTCCGCAGATAAGACCTGGTTCCTAGATAAGAGACATTATGATTCCTGCAGAAGCTTGAGTTAAGTGAGGTTAAACCAGTATCACACTTTCTTAGATGTGAGAAAGTCTGCTTTATTGGAAGCAAGAAGAGCTAGCAGCATAAATATCTTATGACTTCACCATACATACTAAATTGCCCAGAACTGTTACCAAACATCACCAACTATCCTATTCCTCCACCCTTAAACATGGCCCGCCTTTCAAAGGCCTAACTCCACTCACCTCAGTAACACCAACATTGACTATAAGTATACCGTTATTGGTTCCCAGTCCCCTCTTCGTCTTTTATTATTTTACTGAATTCGCTTACTGCATTCCTGCAAGCCAGAGGTCCTTTACTCACCTCCCTCCCCTCTGCTTGCTGTTCTTAATCGCCTTTAACCCCCATCAAAGACTACGTCTGACCTGCCATCCTTCAGCACCAGAAGATCCTCCCCTGAGTTAATTCTAATTAGATTTTCCCTTTCTTCTACCCCTTTTCAAGTAGATATTCCTCACTTTAAAGCCACTCTTCCTTGCCACTTCCACATTTACGCCTAAACTGTAGAACTACATGTGATTGGTGGAGAACCCTGTACATAGGAACAACGTAGGTGTAGATCCATGCCAGTATCTCTAGGAATTGATTTTATGTCTAGATGAGTTGAATTAGGAATGCTACTAAACATACTCATTAATACCTTTCTGAATTGCCCCCTCTGGGTTTTTGAGTCAGGCTTGCACTATGGGTACCTCTTTACCAACCCGCTTAGTTTTTAAAAATGGACACAAGTAACGCCGATCATCTCTTTTCTGTCTTATGCCAAGGCCCTCTGTAGCCATGATGCTGACGTTATCAGCCTTTTTTTTTTTTACTACAAGCTGCAGTGATGCCTGAAGATTGAAAACGTTGAATCAAATAATTTTTCATGCCAGTACTACCTGTCTCCTGTCAATTCTCACAGAGGAGGCTGCGTATTCATGTCATGGCCTTTATGCTCAAGCGCACTCCTCAAGCACACCCATCAGCAAGCAACTCACTCTGGTTTGGGCTGACACTGTACTCCATCCATGCTTTTGCAAGGTACATTTCATCCGGTCTCAGCCCTTGTCCTCAGTGCTAAAAGAGTTTCAAATTACTCTCTCTGATCAGATGGCAATATTGACATTCACGTAACTATCTAGACCAGGTTTCTCCAAAGTCAGTTCTGGAGGGCCGGATCCATGCTAGATTTCTAAGATAACTACATTTATCTAAATGGGCATATGCTAAAAACCTGGCATGGATCCGGCCCTCCAGGACCGACTTTGGAAAACCCTGATCTAGACTGATGGAAACTGAAACATGTTCTTCATCGCAGTTGGGTCTAGGCATAGATATACCTCCGAAAGATCAGAGACAAGATTCCCAATGTGTTTTAACATTAACCTGTGTGTCATCAGCATAGGTGTGAAACTAGCACCGGATGCAGTCCAAGTTCTAGTGAGGGCTGATCGCAGACAGAGCATAGCTTTCCCCTTAAATTGGCCACTCTCTAGGACAACACGGCTCTTTCATGGTGCCAGGAAAGATGAAGTTCCAATTCTCCTGAGGGATCAACATTCCTGGCAGCACATCACAGTGTCCCAGTGATATAATCATCACAATGACACATAAGTAAATACTGATAAGTATTTAATGGGTATAGAGAAAACAGCTTAACAACCACTCAGCTCCCGGTTCCCACCGGCAATCCCAACCAACCGCCCATCCATAGAACGTCCCAACACAGAACACAAGAAAGAATTCACAACATGTTCTAAAGTAAGCAAATAGTAAATATAATGAATACAACACACCTCCCCCTTCAGAAAAAAAAATCATAGACTAATATATAAGAAATTCAGAATCTCACAAAGTCTTTCAATTTTACCAGTAAATTTTTAACTCGACATCTTCTTCTAGGTTGAAATATTTGTTTGTCATGAACTTGAGTACCTTCTGAAGGAACATCTCCATTTTGCTCCACATTTGTAAACGAAGTAGGTACCACATTATTCTTATCAGAACAATTTGAAGTGTGCTCTAAAACATCAAAACTGTCAAAGAAATTTTGAGAATCTTCATCATATACATTAATTGAATGCTTCACATTCAACTGGGGTTTCCCAACCACATCTTTACTTTTATACATAGATACACGTCTAAAGTTCCATATTTTACCATCTTTAACTCTTGCAGCTTTGTTAAAAACCTCAACCACCTCAATAGGATCGGACTACCTCAACCATCTCCTATTGTTTGGCGCTCCAAGTTTCACTCGTACCAAATCGCCCACATGAACTTTTTGATTCCTCACTTGATGCTTAAATCTATATTTATTCATTTTTCCCTGGTATTTCTTGACACGTTCCCTCACCTGTGAAAAATCTACCACAGAATCATACAACTTATTACTTTCCAACCACCAAGGCATAAGTTTGGAGCCAGGTTTAAGACCCCTTAGCATCTCAAAAGGAGAACATCCAGGTACCTAATTAGGAGAAATACGATAAGTAAGTAAGGTGGCCCATAATGCGTTCCTCCAGTCAATACTACTTGTCACAGCTAACTGGAAAGACTCCTTGATAACTCTATTAAAGCGCTCAACTTGACCATTTGCCTGGGGATTATAATTTGAAACCCTTTTATGCACAATCCCTTAATCCTTCAAAAATAATTCCATTTCTTTACTGGTGAATTGCATACCATTGTCAGAAATAAGTTCTAAAAAACATATTATCTAAAAATTCAATAACTTGAGAAGACGTAATTCTGTCCACAACCTTGATCTCAGGCCATTTAGAGAAATAATCTATTAGAACCAAAGCAAATACTTCTTTAGAAGAAGGAAGGCACAAAGGACCAATGATGTCAATTCCTAACTTTTTCCATGGCCCCTCCGAATACTCGATAGGAGTTACATCAGCAGACAAAGGTTTAACAGATTTGTCACTCTTTGAGAAGGGTTCACACTCTCTAACCCACCTATCATTCATGTTATCTATACTGGGCCACCAATAAAATTCTCTTAAACGTCTCTTGGTACAGGACATACCCATATGTCCTTCATGTGCAATAATCATTAATTTCTCTCTAACACCACATGGAGGAACAATTTTGTCACCCCTAGTAACAATATTTTGTGAGTACATAAGTTCATCCTTGATCTTAAAAAATGAACTCAGCTCACCGTTCAATTTCCTTTCCTCAGGCCAACCCTTATGTAAATATTCAATCACTTTACTCAGAACATCATCCTTGATCATAGCTTTTTTCCAATCCTCCTCAGAAACAACTCCAGAGACAGAGACTGCACACACATCCTCCATAGTATAAGTTACATCTACACTTTCTTCCACACTATTATCAGAATCCACAATATAGGGCAAAGGTAACCGAGACATACAGTCCACATGTACATTCAAACAACCTGGAATATATTCAACAGTACACTGGAATTCCTGCAACTTGGCAGCAAAACGTGCCAAACGTGCTGTTAATGTTCTTCCGCCTCCCGCAGCTAACATGTTAATTAGCGGGTTATGATCTGTTCTTAAGCAGAATTTAGTGCCCCATAAGAATTGCCGAAAATGTTGTGCAGCCCAAGTGCAAGCTAATAATTTCCTTTCAATAGTAGAATAATTGCATTCCGCCCCACGCAATGATCTAGATGCGTAGGAAACAATATGCTCAATTCCGTTACTTTTTTGCATTAAAACTGCACCTAAAACTGTACCACTCACATCCACTGCTACAATACATTCTTCTCCAACAGAGAACGGTTTCAAAAAAGGTGCAGAAACAATCTCTTTTTTCCCCACTCAAATTTTTCCTTTTCTTTTAACAACAGTCTCAAATCAAAATCCTTTAGCATAATTTTGGATAAATTTGCTATAAAATTCAGTTAAACCCAAAAAAGAATACAACTGATCCTTATTAACTGGTGCAGGTGCTTTCAAAATGCTAGCAACATGGTTAAACTTAGGTTTAATACCCTCACAAGATATCTCATGCCCCACATATTCAACTTTAGACTGTCTAAATTTGCATTTAGAGTATTTGAGAGTTAAACCTTTCTTTTGTATGCTTTGTAAAACCAACTTCAAATTGCTGTCATGTTCCTGACAATTTTTCCCATAAATTAATATATCATCCTGGAAAGCAATTGCCCCAGAACAACCTTCTAAAACCTCTTTCATAAGTATTTGAAACACGGATGCAGAACTCGCCAAACCAAACGGCATCCTAATAAATTGGTACATACCCTCTGGTGTTATAAATGCAGTTAATCATTTGGAATCTTCATGCAACCTCACCTGGTGGTATGCACTAGCTAAATCCAATGTTGAGAAAATGCAAGCCCCAGACAATGTAGAAATGAATTTGTGTATATTGGGTAAAGGATGTCTATCTGTCCAAATTTCCATATTAAGACTGCGGAGATCGACACACAGCCGAAGATCCCTGTTACCTTTAAGCGAAAGAACTACCGGAGAAACCCAAGGTGAAGACTCTATAGGTTCAATGACCTTATTTTGAACTAATCCTGTTAACATATCTTTTAATTTGTCACGATAAGGCAAAGGTACATTACGTAATCTGTGTCTCACAGGAATCGCATTACCCTTGAGTATAATTTTGTGTTTTAAATCTATATACTCTCCAAATTTTTCATCAAATACACTAGGATACATTTTTTTAATATTAGTCACAAATCCTTCATCACATTCAGACAGAATGTATACTGATGGGGAAGCATTAGGGTCAAGCTTCATTCCCATCTCTTTTTGATGGGGCCAACCAAGTATTGACATACCCTTGGTTGCTACATAAACTTTCCCTCTAGTCCTTCTGCCTTTAAAATTCAGGTCCGCCCAAAGAAAACCTTCTAAATCAATTCTGTGTCCCGAATAACCCCCAGGTCTGATATCAGGTGATAGTAATTCTCTGTTTCCCCATGCATTACTAAAAACATCCTTGCCAATTATGGTGTACCATGCGCAAGAATCCACCATCACTTGTACATCGTCTCCATCAATGGATATAAGACAAGATGGAAAACCTTTATGATTATCAGTACATACAAAAGAAATACAATTAAATTCACTAAATTCTTCTGACATATTCTCTTCCCCATAATCTACACATTTTCCCAAAATGTCCCGCTCTTCTACTTTTTACACATATTTTGTTCAATGCAGGACATCCTTTAAAATCACATCTGTAACAAATTATGAAGTTGCGTTTGCTGTTAAATCTGTTATCACCAGTAGTAGGTTCCTTTTTGCCAAACTTGTTATCTCTGGGCTCAGATTCTTTCCTGAAAGAAATTGCAGGTTTCTTTGAGAAGAATTGATTCTTAACAAGTGATACTTGTAGAATCTTGAATTTTGACCGACATATTTTGAGATCCTCTTATCTCGCTGACAAACTTCTCTGATTGTTCAATGCCTTTAGCAATGTTAACAACAGCATTTAAGGAAGATTCCGTACCCAACCTCAATCTCTCTTGTATTTTCTTACTTTTTTGTTTTCATCATAATCTGGTCTCTCAATACCTGTTCATAGTTGATGGTATCAAAGGAACACGAGCCAGCTAAAGTACGTAAAGCAGAGACATAGTTTTCAATGGATTCATCTTCTTTTTGAGTCCGTGAATAAAACTTGAATCTTTCCATATCTTTATTCATTTTCTTACCAAATCTCGTGCTTAACTGCTTAACAGCAACATCAAAGACATTTGTCTCTTCAGATCCGTCAATTGGGGGTAAATTTGTAAATTCCTTTAAACCTTGTCCGCCCAAACAATGTTTTAAAAGGTCAAGTTTTCTTTTGGAGGAACCACCATCTTCCTCCAGTACCTCCACATATGCTAAAAACATAGGGTACCATAATTCCCATTCTATTTTAGGATCACCCGCAACAGGTAAAAAATGTGGAGGTGCAACAATAGAGGACATTTCACTTTTAAATATTAACACCTCTTAAATGAATTTAAATGTATTAAAAACAATTGTGAATTGAGCTTGTACACTAGTTGTCACAACTATTCGAGTAAATATTTGCATTGGTATACGTATAACACCTAAAATACTTTCATAACATAAAGGGGTCGATTCCGATCCGTTAAAAATCACCGTCCGTACGACTCGCATCCGGAGCCGTTTCCGTACGACTCGTACGGATGCCGTACGACCCGACGATTACGATCCCGACCGGGCTACCCGGACGCGAGTCGTACGGTCCACGTCAGGTAAGGGCGATTCGTACGGAAAAGCGCACAATCACATACACACCGTACGGCGCGTACATCCCATGATCGCAGGGGTACGCGCCGTACCCCTGCGATCATGGGGGGTACGTGCCATGCCCCTGCGATCATGGGGGGTACGTGCTGTACATCCAGCGTACATGGGGTACGGCACGTACCCCATGTATGCTGGGTGTACGGCACGTACCCCCCATGATCGCAGGGGTACGGCGCGTACCCCTGCAATCATGGGGTGTACGTGCCGTACCCGGGGGGGCCGTTCCGTACCTGTTTTGGGGTGAACTCTGATTTTACGGCAGTTTCCAGGTCCCGTTGAAAAAGGGTCGTACGGAGCGTACCCAACACGGATCGTACTTGCCGGGTCGTAAAAAGCAGCCGCGAACCGTATAAACGTCGCGTACAGCGGGTTCCGAGGGCGATTCATACGGGAATTCTATTTGTACGGTCCCTGGTACGATTCGTACGGATAGCTGCATCGGGTGTGGATCGTACTACGTCGTTCGTACGGGGAGGGTTACGGGTACCATTCGTACGGAAAAAAATGCTCCGTACGACGATTCGGAGTGCTTTTTACGGGATCGGAATCGACCCCAATGTGTGCGAATCACTGAAATCCGCGTTGCTCCAATGTTGAATCTAAATCAGAATAGCAATATAAAGTGTGCGAATCACTGTAATCCGCGTTGTTAAAATGCTCTGTATATTTCACACTTCTTCGCCCTTCCGTAACCATGGATACAGTCACAAACACTAAGATGGCCGCCGCACGTAAATGCGGGTGACGTCAAATCCCATAATGCTTTGCGCAATGCTTACGCGGCAGATCTGTCGGCAGAAATGACATGCAACAATGGCTAAGCAGAATCCGAACGCTCGAACCACAAGTTTGACCGTTAACAGGTATGCCAATGTTACTTTAAGCCAAGGTGGGAATTTAAATAAAAATATGTGGCATAATCTTGAAAATGAGCTCAATACTCTATCCGGTATTTAATTACTGTCAAAACTGCACCCAATGCATAATCAGTATCCAGCCTTAATTGCAACACAAAAACAGTTCAAAGTAATCACTGGAGAAATTCCTTATTTTACATAGTGAAAAGAACGCTTATCAACTCTTCCACACGTGTTAACAGCCGCCGGTGCAATCAAAGGCACATACACAGCAATTATAATCTGCCGCTGGTGCAATCACGCACATAGATAAAAGAAAAAAAAATACCTTGGAGTGGAGCGAACGCTGTCCTTAAATCCCGCTCGTCGTCAAAATTCTGATATAATCATCACAATGACACATAAGTAAATACTGATAAGTATTTAATGGGTATAGAGAAAACAGCTTAACAACCACTCAGCTCCAGGTTCCCATCGGCAATCCCACCCAACCGCCCATCTATAGAACGTCCCAACACAGAACACAGAAGAAAGAATTCACAACATGTTCTAAAGTAAACAAATAGTAAATCTAATGAATACAACACCCAGAAAGATTGAGTTGCCTGTTACTTCAAAGACAGTGAACAGTTCAAGTAGTACTAACATTCTTTGCGATGTCTACTTATACACTTCAAGTGTGTTTTTTGCATGCCTTTCAGGGCATTTATTATAAAATCTCTGTTAACAGTTTTGCTTTCATAATTGCCCGCTAATGAGCCAAAGCGAATGATGGCATTCACATATATACAACTTTTGTTGTTATCTTTTCATACCGGAGGTTGTAACTTACTAGTCAGTCATTCACATGAGTATATTTTGCAGAACATTTGATTGTGTAGTAAAAATCCTGGTTTGCTGTGTAAAGGCAAACTTTGTAACACTGTTATGTGGACACTCAAGTAAGGTATACCTGAACAAGATCCTGTTTCATTGAGTTGTGTTCAGTTGTGCATATCACATCACTTTGTGAAGAATATTGTTGTCCACCATTTTGCATATGAGATGTTTCCAAAACATTTCCAACCATTGCTAATAGTCATTACTTGTGACGTAGATGCTCAGCGAGACAGGAAAAAAGTCCAGCACATTGCTGTAAAGGCAGGTCCTGCCCTTTCCCCTGGATACCATAGAATTACTTGGTAGTACCAACATATCCTTTTATTTCTTGTTGCTCCCTGAGTGGAGGATTCATGGAGAATACTGAGGCCTGCCAGACTTGACTCTCCCATGGAGATCCCTGTTGCCCATGCTTGTCAGGCTTAGAGCAATGGAGTACATTCTACATACTTCAATTGTGTTAGAGTGGGGAGCTATATAGCCGACCCCCATTACATTTAATCTAACTTTATTACTTGCCATTGTGATGTCGGTCAAGGTGGGAATAGCAAATCTGGTCTGTCGGGATTGGTGAGTGACTTCAGTCTCAAGTGCTCTTTTTTGTCAGAACGAGTGAGGTTCAATAATTTGGTCGCTGTCCTGGAGGGAGAGCGCTGACCTCTGGAGGGGGGCTGTGTTTAGAAATAACGTAAGATTTAAAAACACCTGCGACAGAGTTCCTTGTGCTCTCAGCTTTCAGGCAGCAATAAAAATCACGCTAACTCTTGTGATTAATGTTCCTGCTAGAGAGAGAGGTCAGAGTTTTTTCTAGAGGCAGTATTGACTCACTATAAAGTAGCACAGAGGGTTAATATGCCTGCTGCAAAGAACGGATGGGTATTTTATGTGGATAGCTGAGTGGATTAGTAAAGCCGCCTTCACCAGCTGTAATGATTCATGAAGTCATTACGCAGAAGACGTTCTTCAAGTAGAAGTAAGTATTTTATTGAAATGACTTCACCCACGACATGGAGCGCGTCTCCGGCACGAAGGTCGATCAGCAACGGAAACTGCCCATCAAACTCCATGCTGGCGCATTCTTAATACATGTACAACATTCTAAAAGGCATCAAGTTAAAGTAAAACCTCCCACTACATCACCTCTCCCTTTTTCACAAAAACAAATCAATATGTAACAAATCCTTGTACTAAGCAGGGAACTTTCTCGTTCAACCACTATGACTAAATGAAGTAAAATTCATGGTTGTTGACACGCTGACAGGCCTGTTAGAGGACAAATTTTCGTTCCTGGAAACAGTAACGGTCTTCACATCTGACTGTAACCAATGTGTCCACCCACTATTTTCTACATTCAAATTATCTTTTCTACTACTAATAACCTTGTCATGTTCGTATGTTACTTTCACCAATTGTCTCTTGTTCCACCAACCTTTCCCATCAAGGAAAGCTGTTCGCTTGCTGACCTTGTTGGCCTGACCTGGGCTTGAAAATACTGTATTCCCTTAGAAACTTTAAAGGGTTTTTTAATCATCACCCAATCACCTACTGAAATTTCCTTGTTTCCCCAACAATTTTTTTATCAAAGTTTTCTTTCATATGCCATTGTTTTTCTTTAACCTTGCTCGCAATCATTTCTGAATGAACATATTTATTTGCAACATCTGAATTTTTCTTGCCCAACCAGGAAGGAAATAAGGTAGAGTGAGCCTTTCTGCCCCTTAACGGTTCAAAAGGAGTACCTTCCGTGGTACAATGGGGAGATGTATTATAATTCCATACCTTCTCCTCCAGAAATTTTCCAACATCCAAACCTGAAGCAATACCTGTCTGGATCCCTTCTTTCATAATCTTATTACCACGTTCCACGAGTCCGTTAGAAGAAGGTGAGTACAGTGCCACCTTAATATGCTTAATGTCTTGTAAGTTCCAAAAGTTACGCATTTTATCAGAAACAAAATGAGTCCCATTGTCCGTAACTAGAACACAAGGAGCTCCTTCTAACAAAAATACCTTCTTTAGATATGTGAAAGTATTGTCTGAATCAGGTGCATCAACAAATGTATAGTACTAATGGCGGGACTCATGCTAAATGCTTATTTTATGTGGTGGGAGCTTGTTTCCTCCTCCCTCTTCTCTTGCCCCCCTGCCTATTGCCCCCTTCTTGTCCCCTTCTCCTCCCTACTAGCTTTCGGCTATGATTCCCACCTGGCATATATCAACGGGATCTATCAAGATTCCATCACAGCGGCGTGTGTTGTTTTAAAAAAAAAAAATTTTTAAGCTATGTGTTTGGTTAAAGATGGGTTAGGGTGGGTGGGTCACACAGGCAACATAATCTTCAGTTCCGCATCACATAAGTTTAATGCCAAGCGAAGTTAAGTGCAACTCCTTTATATTTGGATTAAATATGATTGCTATGTAAGAATGTATGGTAACATTGGTCAGTATCTAGTTATGATGCTTGAAACAGATTGTGTATAATATTTGTTAAAATATGAACAACTATGAGGATTTACCATATCGCATGTACTGATTGTTAACCAAATACATAGATTCACAACCAATTGGCCAAAGGAGACCATACTTTCTGGCCGAATAGCTATTTACTTATTCCCTTTGTTTTGTATACAGCAGTCTCTAAATAAAATATAGAAAGTAGCCTAGATTGCCAATTACTAAAAATTGGTGGTTCGACATTTAACCATTGAGTTGTAACACACAAACGGAAAATTGACATACAAATAAATAAAAATCCCTCCTCTGCTACTGTCCTATTTCTAGTTACGTTTGTCTGACGACCTATGATTACCAATTCAGCTGATAACTGAACCTGTATCCCCAAACTGACATTCAAAAAAATATTCCACATCAATAATGAACGTATTCAGTTTAGGGCACAAAAAAAACATATGAGCCGAATCTGCAGCACTAAGACTTCACCGGCTGCATTTATCCCCTTTTACAGACTTCCATTTGGCCAGCTTCGCCGGCGTATAATATAGGTCAAATAATGACATAAAGTGCTGACTTTTTAAAGGCCTATTAAATAAAACTTTCCTCGATAGTTCAATTACTACCTCCAAATCCAAACCTAAGATAGACAATTGTCTTTGCCATTTATCCTCCCATACAACTAAATCATCATCTAACGCTTTGACAAGGAGTTGATAGATTGTACCAATTTAAATTTTTGTTCTAATTGCTTCAATGATGCTAACTTTTTCAGTCATTATTTGCTTTTGTATTTTCCCTTGATCCAGAAAACTTGCCAAATTATAGTTCTGCTGTAAATACAAAAAAGAAACCATCTGATTTCCCTGAAATAGGTCTCCTAATATATGTATTCCTGCTATACGCCACCTGGTCATTACCTGATCCCTAAAAATACTTGGTAATAAGAGGCAACTATTAAGAGGTGTATAAAAATTCAAATTTAGACTCAAACCTAACCTACTATTAACTTTCTTCCAGTTTTCATATACAGCCCACAGAATTTTGAATTTTGTCTTTTTATAATAGCTGGGCTCAATTTCTCGAACCAAGCATTGCTTGGCCTCTTCACCAAATACCATTTCATAAATTGATGGCCTGACTGCTTCTTCTATTATAATATCTTGATTAATCAGAATGCCCATATGTTTTAGTAATGCTGCCCAGCAATACAAACGAAGCTAGGAATCCCCCATCCCCCTCTCTCTCTAGGTAATATGCACCACTTCATCGCTCTCCTCGATCTACGATAGCTCCAGAGAAAGCTTGAGCACATTCTATCACCCTTAACAAAAAAAGATGTGGGAAAGAGGAGAGGGATATTGCGAAATGAATACAAAAACGTATGAAAAATGTACATTTTTAAAACATAACTCCGGCCATATAACGACAAATGAAGATTATTCAACCTCTCCAGCGTTTTATTCACCGAGCCTAAAATAGGGTCTACATTTAGCCGTACTATTTCATCCACTTTTGCAAAAATTTTAATGCCCAAATAAAGAGCTTCAGATGTTATCGATTCCAAATGTTTTACAGAAAGATAAATACTATTATAATTATGAGAATTTTGTTAATTAGTTACTCTATTTTGGTGTTTTAGTATTGATACTTAAGTCTGGAGGAAGATAGCACTATTCTTTGCTGGAACTCTATAGTAGCATCTTTTCTCCACAGTATCGTCACATGAGGTGAGGTGACAAAATGGTGGCTTATGGGTTTATATGTGTGGTGATATGTATTCATTTCTTATTTCAAAAATAAATGTTTGTATGTATATTTTTATTCCAATACCCATATGACTAAAATATATTTTTTCAGATTTTACAATAATTATTTTGAGCTTCGTGTCATATAGTGGGCACCATCTTCTTTGGAGATGGAAATCAAATTTCAGTTGTTTTTTTTCAACTTATGACTGAATTTTTGCTGCAACTAGTTAATTTGTTTATTATCAATTTACACTTAATACAATATTGTTTTAAAAACGGGTGGTAAAAAACACATTGTAAAGTGAAGCATGGCAAAGGTAGTTTTCATATTGTTAAATTACAATGTGTGATAATGTCTGTCGTAGTAAAAACTACATAGTAAACTATCACATTGTGATAGATTGCATTTTAATTACTGATATTCGGTGTGATCATTATGTCACACTGTGTTTGTGTTCCAAACCCTCTACCACCTCCTGGAAATAGTCTTGAATACTCTCTATCACTACATTTGTAAAGTCAAGTGCACAAAGACGTCCTCCAATTTTAAAATTGGCAGAAAATAGTACTTTTAGGCACTGAGACACATGTGATAAATGACAGTATCCACCATGGAGACTGCACAGTGGCCAACTACTGCCCCAGCACCCAAAGAAAACGCCTCTACTTCTTCATGTATTCTCTTATTTGGAAACATTGGCAGTGCTTAGAAACAGGTAGTTGGTGCTATAACAAAACCCTTGACAAGTTTGCAAACAAATTAGGCAATTTACTGGAAATGGCAAACAGCCACCACAAGAGAGTCTGTTTTAATCTAAGAAATAGGTGAATTGACATCTAACCATAATTTTACCACTTAACCAAAATATGCTTCTAGTAAACACTGATTTAAAAATCTGGATAAGGCCTCAAACACAGTTGTATTTCCCTATGCATGGCAGATTCTTGGCCTCACCATTAGTCCTTCTTCCAGCTGTGGTCTTGTAGGCTAGTTAGAAACAGGAATGTGGAGACATAGGGATATATTTACATTAAAATGTGGGAGCGCTATGTTACGCCAAAATTGGTAACGTTGTGCTTTGACATTTTTTAGACGCAGGGATGCGCCTTATTTACAAAAATACGCCACACCCCTGCGTTTTCCGTAGCGGTGGTGCTAAAAAAGCCGTTTCCCGCCAGCGCTGGCTCCCTTGGGCGTTGCAAGGGCCCCTGTGCTGCAGGACACCTTCCTGCACGTAAATAATCTTGAAATAGCAAAATATGAGGAGAAATGAATAATGTCTCCTCGTATCGCCATTCTAAGACCGAGTTATACCTGGCCTTAGTCTTTGATGCTGACCCATCATTGTAAATATGGGGCAGCGTAAAAAGCAACGCCCACTCCAACACACATTGCACGTCCCTTTCAAGCCAAGTGAAACGTGAAAAACGGCCTTATTTACAAGGCAGCGTTAAGCCACGTTAAGTGGCTTAATGGCGCTTGGTAAATAACAAGAAGGTGATATCATCATCATCAGAACATGACTAAAAGTGTCAATCTGTGTACGATATCCCCTTGTAAATCTGCCCCATGGTTTCGTAATTGTGGCCTCCCCATGTGACCAATTGTATAATCTTGAGCAATCACTTTTTGAATTTGTTCCTTTATTGTAGTGTCTTTCCATGATTGAAAGAACTTGCAAATAGGCTAAAAGCTGCAAGGAAACTGAGTGATATGAACACAGACTGGAATTTAAAGGACATTGAACTTTGCCCTTTGGGAGAATGCACCCAATCTGACAGTCCAGAGTCCAAAATGTGGTATGATTGGAAAGTTACAGGCCTTAGAGCCAGTAGTTTAGCATTATAATCTAGTTTCTCTTACTTCACTAAATTTGATGTTTGCTAAACTGCACCCGTTGCCTATTCAGAACAGCTAAAAGCTGAAAATGATCATGCAGTAAAAGTTCTACTAGGGCATGCCACAGACAAGCTAAATTTGATAATGATTTTATCATATTTTGTGGCTTTAACAATTATTTAGCCAAGAAAGCTGTATATTATCCTAATTGCAAATAATAACCACTTGGTCCTCCCCATTTACATTATGGCTATAATAAAGATGTGTGAATATATTATGGGTGGGTGTAGCTTGCGTAATTCCTTCTAGTGTATTCACACAGAATTACCTATGAATTCCTCAAGATTACAGTTGAATTACGTGAAAGAGTAATTCTGAGTTCAGAGCTATTTCTTCAAGCAAAAGTGCTCTCTCATGTTCATAATAGACACAAGGATGCCTTTTGCACTAAGAAATATCGCTAATTGCAACAGAACACAAATAGTGAGCATGAGCAGCCGTTTGCGCCTTCTAAATGTGCTCTTGGGGTAGGATTTTTTTCCCAATTTATTACTGGCTTTTAGATCTATTTTCTTAGACCTAAATTAACCCTTGCTTCCTAAAGGGATGTGAGGAGGCCTTTTGTGCTAAGAAATATTCCTAAATGCAGCAGAACATGAATAGTGAGCATGAGTGGCTGCTTTCGCTTGCTAAATGTGCTTTGCAGCAGGATTCCCCCCTGCCATATTACTCTTAATTACGTGAGTAGGAGTAATTGTGTAATTATCGGTAATTTCATGTCAAAGAGTAATGCAGAATTACTGAAATTACTCTGATTGCTCCAGTGTAATTGAAATTCTGCCCAGGCCTAGAATACATCAAACTTCCAATACATCGCGGAGAAGTGAAAAATAGATTTCTGAATTCATGATGTGACAAAGTTGTAGTTTCACTTTTTGCACACAATGAAATCTGTTGGCTATTCTGCTTCACAGAATCATGGGTCCCAGGCTGTTTAATCTCTAGTAACTCGGGGTCTGATTACGATGACTGTGAGACTGTCACCGACAGCCTGACAGTGGTGGTCTCAGCGCCATCGTGACAATGTTTTCCACCTGCTAGTTTAGGATGGCGGGTGGATAGTTGGTGGTCAGAAAGAGCGACTGCCACGCATCCTATGGACTCCTTGGGCCTGCCAGTGCGTTGGAGGTGAATTTATATCCCTACAACGGTGGCTGTGCCTACCAGGCACCGTCAAAGGGATTATGATGTATCTTTCGGCCTGCCTTTTCATGGAGGGCGGAAAGGACTTTGGGGGCCCATAACGGGCCCCTCTTTCCCCATGGCCCTGCGATATGGGCACTGCATGGTACCTATCACGTAGTGCAAGGATATGTCAGGTGTCCCTATTTTGCATTGCAGCGGGTGCTCCAGCCCCGCCGTGGAGGTGGTCGCATCATAATGCCTCTAGGGGACCGCCAACAGCCTGTCGAGCAGTCCAAATTTCCGATAGGGTGCCATCATAATCAGCCCCTCAGTTTGTCAACATGAACTTGATATCTGCATTCAGGGTTTTAGGGCCAGTAGTCCCCTATTGGTTCAAGGTCTCTTTGCTGTAATTATCCTTACAGACTAATTAGCCTTAATAGCGTCTAAAAGTAAAGTCCAATTTCTTAACCTGTGTTTTGTATGTAAGTATGTGGTGCAGGCCCTTGCTTCCATCTCCTATGTAAACAAACTGTGGTCCCTTGCGGGCACCTCATGTACACAGTATATTGCTAAGAATGGGACATCCTTGGTGGGCCGCTCTAGACATTTCAGTAATCCGCATGCCCTGACCCCTCTCCCCCCTTTGCCTCCTGCCCACACAGATACCTTAGCTTCCAGAGTGCATTCTGCTTTGAGGGGTACAAATCGTGGCACGTGTCATCCTGCACCAGCTTGTTAGACAGATTAGATTCCATAAGTGTGTGACAAACCCACAGAAAATGGGAGGGTTGGCCACCCTACTTTCCACAACAGCAGTATTTTACCACCCCCACATCAACATTCAGTACAAGAAAAACTGACCTATTGGCTTTTTCAATGCATGCTCTCTCTGCCATCACCTGCTGAAGTGCTATAGGTAATTCTGATCTCTTCCTTGAAAGGTCAAAGATGTGAAGATTATGCTCAGTTGGGCATATTGAGCTCCAGGGTGGTGTAGACTGGATTCTCACCGCAGCTGATATATATTTTTGTATTAGTGCACATGTGCAGTCATCTGCAGGGTAGTGGGAAGCTGCAATAAAAGCTTACTCTGACTTTGCACTTATAGGGCCCGATTATGATGTTGGTCGGAGTTGCCTCCGACCGACATCATCACGGAATCGGGGCCGACCGTCTTCCGGTCGGCAGGCCCGACCACAGAATTACAATGCGACTGCACATGGTGCAGTCGTACACTCTCATTTCCCTATGGGAGCTTGTGCTGCGTTCATAAACCAGCCGTAGAACAAGCTCCCTTAGAGTATTGGGAGATTGTGTTCTTCCCTGCACCGCGCTGCAGACACCTCACGGTTCCTGCCAAATGGTGCAAGGAGGAACTGGGGGGCACCATAGGTGCCTCCTTTGGCCCCCAACCGGAGGTAGCAAAGAGAAGGAAGCCCTGCTAGGGGCCCCCAAACTCACTTTCCGACAGTCTTTCCATATTGGAAAGCCCTGCATGGAATGCCTGTCGGAAACCGAGCATCGTAGTCCCAACGGCAGAAACGGCATAAATTGGGATTACAGGCTGGCCTCTGAGTGGCTGACAGGCTCCTTGAGCCAGAATGACCAGCTGGTTTCAATTTCGACCGTCTATATTGTAATTGGGCACTCAGTATTTAAACCGACGATCTTGGTCAGATAGCTTCTGACCTAAAGTCAGAGGTTTTCTGACCAAAATCGCAATAGGCCCCTTAGTTTTAATTATAACAACATGTTTGCTTCTGTAAGCGCGCATCAGAATTTTGACCTCTTCCGATGCGCAAAGGGCCAGTCTATGTACAGATGTAGCTGAAGCGGTTGACGGCATTTCCACCAACCAGTCAGCGACTCTTCACTTCATCTTTGATTAAGCTTTACAAACTTCTGACTAGCTACTTCACGAAAAGAAGCTGCATTTCAATCATGGATCGTGAACACAGACACAAAGGTTGCCAGATAGACATGAGCCCCCTGTCACCAATCACTAGCCCGCTGTATGATTTTGTAAACTGGGGCTTGGTAATGCCATTTCAGTCTGTTATTCATCTGAATTTTACACCTATACGCCCATCATGCTCTGCTTGCCATCCCTTGCAAAGCCCGATAATGTGAGAGCCTAAATGTGTACTCTTGTAGGCATCGGAGGGGCCTTGAAACCCTTAGAGAATCTACAATTTGATGCAAAAACGATTTCCCCACATTACCCTGGAGTGAGCAGAGGCAGACTTAACATAACGTGTATTTGTAAAGCACACGTTCACCCAAAAGGGTATCTTGGCACTGAATAACAGATGTTTATTATTATCCAACCCAATGGCACTCAATGGATTTGAACCTTGTGACAATGAGGTCAAACACAGGCCCCTACAGTGGACGCATTAGTCTACTAAGCCACGAGACCTGGCCTAGTCCTGGCACTCTGTAAAGCGGCCGATTTGTTTCCTCAGAACCATTCTACAGTTAGGTACATGCTTATAGTCTACTCTGCAATCAGCCCTTGCAGCAGGTTGGCTGCCAGGGCATCAATCGACCTCACTCTTGTACCTTTTGCACCCCTCAGTGGTTTAAAACTGGTGTTTTCTCGTCCTTGGGTAGTGCATAGTAATGTCCTTTGGCCCAGGATCATCATACAGAAAAGTGTTCCTGAGGCCTCTGCCCTCCTAACCGTGAGACTTGGCAGAGTTGCCAATGGCTTCAAGCTGCCCTAGTCTTCCTGGTCACCATCTTGGAATAGGCAGGAGAGCAGTTCCTCCTGACCTTTGCCTCTCCAGTATCCTCCAGGAAGTCTGTTCAACTGCTAACATGGAAATGGCAGGAGAGTAGGACTTCAATTTGCTTGCAGATGCGATCCCTAAGCGTGGCCAGGGCGTACTCTCTATACCCATAATTACTTTGACTGTGGTCTTGGTGCAAGGTGTGTTATTTGTGGGATGCCTTACCATGCCCCTCTGACCCATAAGGCCAAAAAGATTATGTAGCCTCCATGACAACAACCCCACCTCCTCTTATGCTTTGGGTCCTGGGTTCCATGGGCCCCCTGGCGCCTTTGCATTCTTTGTGTCTCATGGCTCCTAATGCCTTCAGCTGGTGAGGTGCCTGAGACTTCCTAACTTCAACGGATTATGAGTCCTCAGGCTAAGAGTCCAAACTATACAGCCACTGAGATCCTTCAATCTCCAAGGCTGATGAGTCCCATGAAGCCCCTATCTTCCTTGGGATCATTCTGGTTCTTTACACAGTTATGCCCATGTTTACTAAGGGCCTCATTACCAGTTTGGTGGTCCATGGGACTGCCAAACTCACAGTGGAGGAGCGGTGGTGGTCGGGGACCACCGCACCAGTGGTCAGACTATCCTATTACGAGCACGGTGGTCGGACCTCCAGAAAACTACTGCAACCGCAAAGGAATCTGGGATCCCTGGTTGTTGTGCAGTGGTCTTGTGGGTGCAATATGCTTGGTGGTGCCGCTTAGCACCGCCAAGCATATTATGAGTTTTCTCACTGCCAGCAGTCTGATGGCTGTTCTCACACCATGAAACTGCTGGCTGTGAGGAAACAAAGGGAGATTTACAGGGCGCCCTTTTGCCCTTGTGCATGCGGATGCATGAAGAGGAACACATGTTGTGCCCCCATGTGTGCATACTCCCCTGTTCCTGCACAGCATAGAGTGCACAGTCCTTGCCTTGCAGGAATGTGTATTAGCGGTCCCCGGGCTATGCAGACCACGAAATTACTCGCAATCTGGTAGGTGGGCAGCAGTTCTGTATGGCATTGTGGGAGCGGGCAGTGGCGTGGCAGCCTGCTCTCACACCCCCAAACTCATATTCAGATCATAAGGCTTATTACCGACACTAGAGTAATGCAAAGCAGTTCAATGCAGTAGCTGCGATTTACTATCCAGTGCAAATGGTGCTATGGAAATGATGCTATGGAAAGGGCACCTTTCTTGGCACAAAAAACTGCTTTGTTCCATTTTGCATTAAGAGGGCAATACTTGAGAGAGGATCAGCACAAACACCCAAATGTTTTGATGTAAAGCTCGATGGAGCACAATTTGCTCTGTCGTTTGTAGGGGTGCATTATAGTCATGGGTAATCCGTATCCACATATAATCTTTTATTGTGTTAACATTTGTGTCATTAGTCATTAGAACATGTATTGTAATAACGTACACGTTGAAGTGATAGGCCTATTCTTGTATAATGTGGAGAAATGAGCATTGCAATTACGTATGATTAGACGAGAGCCTTAATGCGAAGGTTTGTACATGTGACTAATGAACGTTATAATTTGTATGCTTATGTAATGCATTGACTTAATGTGCTCTGTGACAATGCTCATGTATACTTGCGCTTTATGAAATTACATGCTGTTTCTTATGTGGGCTGAATTCTGTAGGCCTAATGTGTTCTCCCTGATTCTCTCAAGTCAGGGTTGCTGGTAGAATTCATGTGTCTGCAGAATTTGTTCTTTATCACGTTTCCTGTTGCAGGTGGAGAAATGCATCTTTGTTAGTTAGAATAATGTCTTTGTTTTAGGTGTTTTGGGTTCGGGAGGAGAAGATACATTGAACGGTGATGGTGATACTGTGGGACAGTGTTCTTTCTCACTGATGAAAGCCTGGAAATCAAGGTCATCGAGCCAAGGCCTGGTAGCATCGCTGCTGCGTGGAAAGTTACCTATGAGAGGTGTCTTACATGGATGGGGTGATGTTACGTAGTATTGTGGGACGTTCTTCCAATCCATTCTTGTATTGGAATTAGGGACAGAGTCCAGGGACTTCTACCTTGCCACAGGAAAGGGAGCATCTTAAATCGAGCTCCGTAGCTCTATGCTACTTGACACATTTTGAAGTGAATGGACATCTTAAGGAAGTCTCCACTTGCTGACACCTTTTCCGGAACGTAATTATAGACTAATGGTTTTAACCTACAAACCTCCGATGAAGGGGACTCTTGACATTGAGCGGTCATCTTCTGTGTCCTGATTCTGGAATTTGTTATTCTGTGTATGCTGCACTGCCTTAACTTCACCCATAGGTTTGGCTTTGTATTAGTTCCAGTTGTACTTCTACACTCTAGGTTTGAGGTGTTTGTATGTACAGCTGTTGTTGGCTTTGTAATAAACTTACTAAAACTTGGATCTGCGTCTGTGATCCTTCGGAGTCATGGTTCGTGATCTGTATTGTATAATGGGCTAAAGATACATTTTCCTCCCCTCTACACT
The DNA here is from genome assembly GCF_964261635.1 of Lissotriton helveticus. NCBI lineage: Eukaryota > Metazoa > Chordata > Amphibia > Caudata > Salamandridae > Lissotriton > Lissotriton helveticus. The sequence continues at coordinate 633,336,139 of NC_136068.1, read as the reverse complement.
TTCAAGCAGACAAAAAGAGGCATCGGCCAGGGGCTCCAGAGTAAGTCTAGAATGTGGAACCAGACTCTTTATAACTTATAACTCATGCATGTGTGCTGTAGTGCAAAGCACACATACGCTCCGCCTGACCCTTCTGTGTTTTTCTTCACATCGGAAATTATACTGGAGTGTATGCTTTCAGAAAAAATTCAATACTAGACAGTTCACACTCCCCTCTGTGCCATGTTTCGAGATTGTGGCCACTCAATGGAGCCTGTTTTGGTGCCAGCATAATGTAGGACACCAGCAGCAAGCCAATCTTTGTATTTAGCACTGCGCTTTCTTTTCCTTTTAATTCGATACGGTGCAGCAGATTCTGATGCTCCACTGTGTTGCCGGAAATCTTAGCCATGAGTATGGGTGGACACGTTTTTTCTTTATTTTATTTTTTTACGGTAAGCTTTCGGTCATCTAATGTTGGCCTTGAGAAATGTAGTAGAGATTTTGCTGGTCAATCCTTAGCATCTGATTTTAACACCATATAAATTGATGGCTCAGCTTCAGACCTTATATTGTAGAGAGATTCTTCGCCTAGGTAGGGAAAGTACTTCTGCAAATTTATAGATGGGAAGTGTTTGAAATTTGTGTTGGACTTGCCTAAGTCATCGATGGTGTAACCTAGAAGCGTGGAAGTAAATTTTATATAATGGCAATGCATTGCAATCCCCGAGTTTTTTGCAATAGGTTTGCGATTATTTTCCCCAGTCAAAGTTGCCAAATGTTATATGAAGAAAATTTTAAACAGTGAATTAGGTAGGTCAGGGATATCAGAAAGCAGATAATTACTCTACATAGTCACTTTTCTTTATATGCATTGAACTTAAATTCTCTGTTACGCTTGTTCCAAAGTGTAATTATGTACTTTGGCTAACTTAGTACCAAGAAAAGATTCATTATGTGGCTGTGACGAAATAAACAATTTTATTTAGATCATCTTAGCAAGAACAAGCAGCTTATCCTTACATTTCCCATTTCCAGAGATGAGGCAAAACATCTTAAAGTTCAGGATAGTTAACATCCTGTCTATATCCTCGCAGGGTTTGCAAGGTATTATAAGAAAATGATGGGAACTACTTTTGCGGCTTACAATTATCTTTGGTTTTTACATCAGTGTACATCAATTTTACATGGCACTAGTTAACATATGTTTAATTGAATATCTGTGGTGGACCACAGTCTTAAAAAACTAAATTGTGAACATAATTATTTCAAAAAACAAAAAAAACAATAAATGCTGAAAAGCTTGCTTTTTTAGAAGTGTAGTTGGATACTCTCAGCCAATCAGAATGGATCTCTGTGTTCAGACCCTTTTGACCAGCTACTCCAAAACCATTGCAAAGACAATGGTCTGCCTGTTTCTACTCGGCCTCTTTTGCGTACTGGAGAGAAGTTATTTTTTTAAGAGCAGGCAGCCTACTTGGGAGCTGAGAACAACTGATAGGGATCAAGAAATGCCAATCTTTGAGTCACAAATGTCTCTTCTACTGTTTCTGCCCCTCATGAATTGCTGTCAATTTCGGCTGCACTCTCATATTTATCCCCTGGGCACTGTTTGCCTTCCTTGTCTCCACTGAGGCCTCTTTTATGTACATAACAACTTGTTGTGCCTCTAGGTTACAATGTGCTCGCAGAAGACGCTACCTTCTTTTCTAATGGAACTAGGGGGCTTTTTTACAAGACCCTTGCACCGCCATTGTGTAACTTTTTTTCATGTTAAAAGTGACGCAACGGTGGGGCAAGGGGCTTGTAAATATGCCCCTGTATTTTTACTGGGTGTCCAATCCGAGATATGGCACTGCACAAAGCATGCATGCTAAGAACACTGGGGCTTATTTACAAACCCCTTTCGCCACCAGCGTGTTACTTTTTATCACATAAAAAGTGCCGCATTGGCGGGCAAGGGGATTGTAAATAAGTCCTACTGAGCACAGCAAGTGGCACATCGTGTGAGAAAGGGTTCTATCCAAAAAGTCTCCTCAGATGCCGTTTGGAGTTTGAAAGGGTTTAATGACAAAAAAATAATATAGTCTGTGAAACACGGGCAGTCATGGGGGTCACCTTGCAATAGCTAGTGAAGTGAGCTCGCATAGCAAAGGCAGAGCACAAATGTATACCTAAGTGTGTACAAGTTTCTAATGCTGATCACATGGTAGTCGAACACAATGACCGCAAGAAGGTATCTAGTGTGAGGGAATAGTTGTTTTTGTGCAGCAAAGTGTTCCTTCCTGCATATTAACAATCCATAATGCCAATTTGTTACAAGTATTTCTCTTCGTTTTGCAATTCTAACTCTGCTATTCCATCCTTGTAAATCAGAGGCAGTGTCAACAAGCAATGGGTTTTGCGGTGGAACGCCCACAGAAACTCCCATTGCACGCCCCTTTCACACTAAGTGATGTGTGTAAAGGGGCTATATTTACAAGGCAGCATTAAGCCAGATAAAAAGTGGTCCAACACCTCTTTGTAACTATGGAGAAGGGCATAGCACCACCAGAGCGTCGCCAAAGGTGATGTTCTGGTGGTGCTATCCCCATGTAAATATACCCCCTGTATGTTTCACAATTCAGTTTCAAGAATACTTGCTGCATCAGGGACAGCAGAAAACACACATTCCAGGATAAGGTAGATTAGAACTAGGCCCACCTGCTCAGTCAGGATATGGTAGAGCACGGAGCTTCTATCTTCTATCACCGTGATAGGGCACGGTACAGATGTACTCTGGGGGTGCTAGGATAGCGTATTTAAGACATCTATTCTTAAAGCAGATTAGAATAAAGCGCATACACATTAGAACAAAGCATTCCCTCGAAATTAACTCATAGATATGATAGGAGCAGAGACGTTTTAAAGCCTGGGCAAAGTGGGCTCAGGCCCAGATCCCCAGCCGTTCAGTTGGGCCTTTTATAGCCAGCTCTGCTCTGCACACAGCCCTGCCCTGATGACCTTGAATGATTCTTAAACATAGATGGTTTAAAATACTGGTTTTCCTTTGATATGTGGGAGTCTGTTACAGACTTTTGGGGAGAAATGTGTTTATGTCTTTCAACACCCTGCAACATCCATAAAAAAGTTTTTTTTTTAGATCGAAAAATGAGCTCACATATTCCAAAAGGAAGAGGGTCTCAGAGATTATTTGAAATAATAGTAGTGAGCTGCTGCTGTGTTACAATATTGAAATCGCACGTTTCCATCCCTAAATGTTGGATGACAACACATTTAGAATTTGGACCAGTGTGCTTCTCAGGGTGTTAGGTACTTGGCCAACCAGAGCATGAAAGAGTTGTAATTAGATCATAAATTCAAAGCTGTGCGGAACAGGGGCCCCCAAAATACATTTGGCCCAGGGACCCCAAAATCCTTAAGATGTCCCTGCATAGCTTGTTTGCTTGAAAGTATAGTACTAACTTTTAATTCCAATCAACAGTTTAAAACTAGATTTTACACAAGCACCTGGATTCATTAGAGACGTTCCCATGCGGCGAGAAAAGGCAATTTTAGGGAGTCACCTAGTATTGTTGCCAAATTACAAAAACAGGCCTGAAAATGGAGTGGACCAGAAGCAAAGTCCAATTTTCCCGGGTTGCTGTAAATCCTTCCATTTTTCCAGGTGTAGGCCATTCACCCACACTCATGCATGTGTCCACTCACACAATTCATTCATACATTAATCCCAGATTGTCATTCAGGCAGAAGATGCATTCATTTGTCCATACATTCATCCACATGTGTATATCTATCCATCCACCGCCTGAAGTCACCTCACAACCACTCCACGCATTCATCAATCCAGCTACACATGCGCACCCATGCATCCATCCACCCTCCCCGTCCCTGCACCCAGTCGAGCTCCTACATCCATGCATTCGATTCATGGTTCCACCTACATTGTCGTGCATCCTTCAATCCAAGCGCGCATCTATATGGGTGTGTTTGCTGGCACTCTGCATGCGTGTGTTGTTCAACAACGCCAGAGTGCTACACAGCTGGGCTTTGGCTCTGACCACATGCTGGCAGCCTATTTGTGCTCCCCATTGTGAATGGATTGTTGTTGAGAATGTTGGTCTGTGTATACACAGATGTCTGCATATGTGTTGTTTGTCTGCATGTGTATATGCGAATGCATGTGTGTTGTTTATGTGGGCGCATAGAGTATGACTGTTATGTGCCTTTCAGAACTATTAACATTTCCAGACCCATCACTTTATCAATGTTTGTGTTCTATTTGGCTCTCTCCTTATTCGTCCTTCTTCTCTGTTTCTCTCCTCAGCTGAGGCCCTGATGTGTTACGACTGCGATGGAGGTCATTGTGTCCCCACCCACTGCAATCACACGGAGACGCGTTGCATGACCTACAGGGCCGTGAGCAGTAAGTGGGCAGATGGATGCTTATTTACACATTTACTATGTACGCATATCTATAGGTTGGATGGGACCACATTGTTCAAAATTGGGTGAATATTGATGGAAATAGCCAAGAGGCCATCGGCCATTTGCATTAGCTGCTCCACCAGGGAGGGGTGGAGGAAAAAGGAAGAGGGTTATGATGGGAAGTGGTCATGAGTTATGCAATGGAGAGGAGGGGGAGAATAAGACCCTTTAAAAGGGGGATACCCCCCCCCAGTGATCCCCTCTTTGTCCCCTGATGTGCTGCAGGAGTTGCATGCTGAATGTTTGCCACCTTCCCAACCCAACATGTCTACATTGGAGCCCAGTGGAGCCCTGTAATGACACTGATGTGAGGCTGGTTGGAATTAGGGCTGACCTGCTGGTGGCCCTACACTTCTAGCCCGACCTCGGGCACCCCGGAGATTATGTGGGGCATGACCAAGAGTCATGGGATGCCCTGGCAGGGACCAATGCGCTATGCTGTCTCTGGAGCTGTCAAAATGTTTGATGTGTCAGTTTATCGCATCTGGTATTTCTGCACTCTGTTGCCCCCAAAAGGGATGTAAATAGGACATGTGCAATGCTGTGTTCAGGTTTGGTGTGTATTTTGCCATAATTTCTATTTGTCATGTTATTGGTTTGCAGTGGTAGTTATACCACTTTGTTTCATGTGAAGTACATTTGCTACGACCTAACCCTGCGAAGCTTATTTACACATTTACTATGTATGCATATCTATTGGTTGGATGGGAACACATTGTTTAAAATTAGGTGAATAATGCCGGAAATGTGAATTGTCATATTTTGCCAGCTCTTGTGGCAAATCTCTAAACATGTAATTGCAGTGCCGGCCATTTTGAATCCTGTATTCCTTATGGGAAATTGTATTTACATAATTTTCATAGTGCAAACCAGGTTCATAAATCATGGCAGGTGGTACAGCAGTACAAGAATACAAGTAGAGGGTATATACACCAGGTTGTTGATTTACAAAGTGCCACAGAAACATGAAAATATAGTAATTGAGCAGAGAGCAATTTCACTTCTAGGCACATTGCATGTAGAGCTTCTATACAATCTGACATTCTATTTTATGCCTTGGACGTTAGTGACTGGAATCGCCTAGGTTGTGGAGAGGTGGACTGAGCTTGAGCCCATGGCTCCTTTTGCCCAAATATGTCCAAAGAGATAATATTATTCTATTCAAATACTGACCATTCACATAGGACCATATTTACAATATACATAATTATAGATATGTAATAGTGAATAACTGAGCTGTTTTTCACTGAGGAGTTCTGAGTGACATCAAATAGTCAATGAGAGCAAACCTTGGGTTGTCTATGATGTCACTCAGATACCAGAGGTGAGATATATAGCAGTTATTCACTTTTTACCCATGCATTGCTGTGTTTTGTTTAGTCCCGAAATTATCTGCTTCTACTTTCAGCTGTTACGCAGGGGCAGATGACTGTCCCAGCTATCCCTATCCCAAAATAAAGAAAAATAAATAATGCCTCTCCATCCACCCTGCCCACCGCCTTCGGTGCCAACCCTTCCCCACCCCACTGAAGCTGTGCGCTCTGCCCTCCATAATAGCAGAGAGCCAGCATTGTACTGATGGGCTCTCAGAGATACTTGTCAGAGCAGCCCGAAGTGTTTTTATAAAGAAGCCAGAAGGGGAAACAATATGTGTTACCCACTGCTTCCATGTTATAGCAGTGAATAGTAAGATTTAGAATCTAGCGTTCAAGCTTGTGACTCTCAGTAAGAGCCAAGCATTACAAAGTAGTACATTTGTGTCCACAGTAGAACTACTACGGACTGGTGCAGATTTAATACTTTTGGTATCTGACAAATAGTTCCAGTAGTATAAGAAATCTCAGTAAGGCGAAGGTTTCCCGGCTTAGTGCTGGGCGCCTCATGTGACATGTTCCCCCGGCTCCAAATTCCCCAATGTACAATTGTATATAGTGTGCAATTTTGCTCTGGGGGAAGTAAACTCAATGTACAATTGTACACTTTTTTAATTTTCACTATGATGAAAATATTTCCCCTCATGAGGAACTCTTCCCCTATAAACCCTCCAAGTTTGGGGATGATCCATGTCCCTTCTCTCAAAGGAAGGGGAGTAACACCAGCCTTTTACTGGAGTAAACCTCCGACAATTTCAAGAGTGGTAAAGGGTTGGATCAAAGTTTGTTAATGCTCACAAATTCAGGAGTTTTGTTGGTGAGCATTCAAAAACGTTTATGACAAACCAGCCTTGATGCAGGCATCTTACACATTCAAAGTGGGACAATGTGCAGCAGTATAACCTTTTCAGCTAGTCAGGATATCTTCTGTGAATTCCTGACACTCATAAATGAAGCCATTTTCAGCAATAGACAAATGTTTATGGAAACACTTTGTTGGAAATTGGGCTACTGGTTGAGGGGGTTAAGCACTGCCCCAGTAGCAAATGGTTAGAGCATGAAAATGCCAACTTTCGCAGAGTGGCATTTTCAAAATTGTAGCTTCAAATTCGGCTTCACCATTAAAGAGGATTTTAAATTACATTTTTTCAAGCACCGTAAATGAAATGTTTACTGTTCCCAATCAAAAGTTAACACTTCTTAAATGTAATAAGGCAACTTCACTTAAAAAGAAAGACCTACAATCACAATCAGTGGCGGCTCGCACAGGTAACGCTGTGGGGCAGTGAGCCGGGGCGGGGCTGGGTGTGGGGCTAGTGGTGTGTGACATATGACAGGAAAGTGGAGAGTAAGGGAATAAATAAATAAAAGCACTTACTTTGCGCTCGCAGCATCACATACTCAACCCCTTTTGAGAAGTAAAACTTTCTAAGAGTGGCATTTTCAAAATTGTAGCTTCAAATTCGGCTACACCATTGAAGAGGATTTTTAATTACATTTTTTCAGGCACCAAAAATGAAATGTTTACATGTTCCCAATCAAAAGTTAACACTTCTTAAATGTAATAAGGCAACCCAATGTTATCCTATTGGAGAGGTAGGCCTCGCAGTAGTGAAAAACTAATTTAGGAGTTTTTCAGTACCGGGACATGTAATAGTTACAAGTACATGTCCTGGGATAAGTCCCTGAGTTTTCCGCTTCCCTCGCTGCCCAGCACTGGGGGAAAAGCGGGATTTCCACTACCTCAGAGTCCACATGACCAGAGATGAGGGAGAATTGCGACAACGCAACTTACTTTCTCAATTATAACATTTCCAAGCAGATGTGACCCACTGCCGGGCGAGGCTGGTTTCCCTAATGGGTTGAGCGGTGCTTTTCAAGATGATGACCCTCCTCCACATGTTATACATACATCAAAACACCCCTTATAGGGTTCCTGATGGCTTCTTCACCAGGGTTAATAATGCATTGAGGCCGATACTTTGGGACAGGTGTAGCCGTGCATATCCCTTGTGAAACTCCAGTGCTGGATTTTTGATGGAGGCCTGTTGATCCTGAACCTCTGAGCATACTACTGGGCTTCCCAGTTGCTGGTGATAAACGTGTGGGTGTTTGGAGAAAGGGATGAACTGGCATACAGAGTGGATCATGGGGCAATGGGCGACCAGAGGTACGCAACCCTTCTATATGGAGGGAAAGAGTGACACACTTCCGTTTCACGCCAATGCAGTGGTGCAGGCCTGGCGAGCGACCAACCACCATCTGGGGTACTAAAATGACAGCCAAAACCCCACTGTGGGACAGCGACCAGGTGAATAAAACTGCAAAATCATATAAAATGGGGTCTGTTGGGGTGAGAAAGGTGGTAGACAGCTGGAGAGGGGGTTCGATGCTTCACTGAGCTCCAAACAGAATATGCAGTGGAGCAGAGGGAGTTTTCCAGATAATTGCAGCTGAGACAAGCACTGAGATGCCATCTGCCCGACGGGGGAGCAGCTGCCAGATTACTTGCCCATGGAGGATCGGCTGCTTTTTGATCCCATGCCGACTAAGGCAGTCTCCCTAATATACAAGAAAATAATGAATAATTCACCCGACATTCTACTCCTACTATGAGAGGCATGGTAGTGAGACGTGGGACCCATGGAGGATGATGGCTGGGGGGTGGCCCTCCAGAGCTCCAGGAAGATAGCCATTAGAGCCTAATTCTGCCTGTTGCAGCAAATCATACTACACAGATCGACTTCTCCCCCTCCAGACTACCCCGGATGTGGAGATGAGACTCAGCTCAATGTACCCGGATGTGTGGCACACAAGGTATTTTCTATTACACGATCTGGGATTACCCCATAATTCAGCATTTTTGGAGGGATGCCACAGCAGTTAAGGCTGAGGTTACAGGATTTACAGTCCCACTGGAGGCCAAATGGCTGCTCCTGAGTATCACTGGGTAAGAGAAATGGCCCAAGTACCCTACACTATGGCTGGCCTAAGCCACTGGGGTAGCAAAGTTAAATTTAGCCAGAGTGTGGGGCGCAAGCACACCCCCAACAGTCCAGCAATGGGATAATGTAATAACTTTAGTATTTCATGAGTCATTATGCAATGAATGCTGAAACGCTCACATTAATATCTCTGAGTTGGTTTTGCTTCTGTATGAATGTATTCTTTAAAAACTCAATACAAGGAGAAATTATAAATAGATACTTCACAGACATATTGGCATTTACTCTGCATAATTGTGCACCATGACAGCTGTAGTAAACCACAGGCAAAAGGCGATGGGTGGATTTGCCTTGAAGATTTGTGAAGATGGGCATTCACAAACTCCTCTCTGACCCTTTCCCACCCTGCAAGTGATCAGAGAGCTCCCCCAGCAAAGAGCTAGAGTAAATTCATTTGCCACTGGTAAGGGTAGAAAAGAGAGACGTCCTACACATCCCTGAGGACCCCCACATTTTGGAAAGTTATATGTGGAGAGAAGCGAGTCCCTAAACACTCAGGGGCTCATTACGCTGTTGTGTGGAAACTTTCCGCCCAACTCCTTGTCGAATTTAGTTCTGGCCCACTCATGGTCGGCGGCTCTGCATGACCGATTACGATGCTTCTGAACACCGTTCGGAAGGTCTCCCATTGACTTCAATGGGAGCCTGTGTTCTGACCGACAACACAGGCTCCTATGGGGAAAAGTGGTGTTGGTTGCGGAAAACTTTACACCCTGTTGCGGGCACCCCTTGGTGCATGGTTTTACAGGGGGGGTACCTTGGGTACCCCCGCGGCCCGCAGCCTGAGTCCTCAGAATGAAGGGGGGCCTGCTAGGGGCCCCCAAAGTAAGTTTCTGACAGCCCTTTCAAGCCCTTTCAGACGAAGTCGGAAAGGATGCCCGAATCCAATATAATAATCTGTCAATACTGTCCATAGAGCTTTACGAATTGGCTCTGACCGACTTGGATTGCCGGATGCTGGGCGGAACCGATTCGGAATGACCGAACTTTTTTTTCTGACCGCTAGTATCATAATCAGTCAGTCAGAATTGTTTACGACCGAGTCGGGCGGATAGGTTCTAACACGGTTTAGAGGAATCCGACAGCCATTCAGAGGCTTTCTGCACAACATCGGCCTCCATGAACGAACAATTGTAGAGAGATGGAATTAGACTAAATTAGTGCTATCACTGCGATACTTAAGGAGAAGCTTGTGAGGTGTGTGTGAAATGTATGAATTGTGTTATTGCAAAATGCATATAGTTGTTGCGAAATTATGAATATTACATGAACTATATTCTGGTAATATCTTGAATAACTTCTCTTTACCAGGATTTATCTTGCTCAAAAAAGTCAAACACAATATTGACTAGAGCATAGTCGAAGGGGAAATTGTCTCTAAGCGAGGCACTTTCTACTTGGACCACATTTCTGCAGGAAAGATCATACGAAATTTCACAATATGGCAAAGATTTTGCCCATTTCATGTAGCACGAAATTCAGGAATTATACAGGTTGAGACTGGTGTAACAAAAATTTCAAACATGTCTAGATGTAAGAATATTCAGTTTTTAAATTGAAAGTAGCAGAAAAAAGGGTTTTGGTGTCAGAGAGCATTAGAATTTTTAAAGGCTGTTTTAGAGCTTGGTGGAGAGAGTACTCCTTCACAACAGCAACGGAGGACCCTCTCCACCAAACTGAAGGCCCGCCTGCCAGGTTTACAGGCAGGTGGACCTTAACTATCTTAGCTACGGAGCCTTCCCCGGCTCCATCGCTGACATACTCCTCTGATGGCTCGATGGAGTATGGGCCGTTGGAGGCTCATATGTCACATGTCTGGCCGATTTAGAGTGGAAGGTGTAATGTTTTTTTTGCTGTTTGTCACTCAGGGTAGCTCTTTGTGGTGAGGGACAGTAATAAAACATCATGGCTCCCCTCAGACCATGTGAGACAACTCCCATAGAGTAGGGGACACTAGTTTTACTTTTTTCGAAAGTAAACTCCTGCTTTGGGGAGTTTGTTTTTGGAAAGAGTAAAACATTGTAAAAGTTTGTTGTGTGGCCGTCATGTTCAACCTGCAACTGCTCCTCCGCTATGGCAGAGGAGCATCGCCCCACTACTAAGGAGCAGCTAAAGAAAGGACAAAAGAAAATGCTAATAAAGTAATGTTATTATCATTGAATTTTTTCCGCATCCTGCAGCAACACGCGTGAGGGGGCAGGGCAGGTCTGCAGGGGTGGAATGGTAGATCACTCCTGTTCTGTGCGCAGTGACTGTTTGGTCGGCCCTCGCAGGCTGCCCACCACAGTCATGCACACTCCCCTTTTTCCATGCAGGCTGCAATACAGCATGCGTGGAGAACATGCCCACCCCTCCAGCCCCTGGCTGAGCGCCGCGTCACATCGCTCAGACCAATCACAAGGCTCCATTGGAGTGTTGTGATTGGCTTAGGAGTGGGAGCCTGGCAGCCTGCTTCCTGTTCTGACCTGGAGTCGGACACAGGAAAGTAGGAGAGAAGACGCGAGACCAGGCGGCGGCATGGTACGTTTTATTTTAATTTAAAAATGTTCCTAATGCAGCCCGCCGTCCTCCACCATCTCCTGGGCCTCCCCCACTGCGACCCGTGCTGGCCGCCCCTGTGTTTAATGGCGCTGTCCTTCAAACTTTTACAACATTAACAGGAACCGCTGTGACTGCGGTTCTTGACAATTTTTAGAGTTGCAGGGAAAAAAAGAACTTTAATATAATGGAATCTGGAGAGAGAGTATCTCAGTTTTTGCTCTAATATTAGATTGAATGTGCTATGCCTGATGCATTCGCTTTGATTTGAATGGTAATGCGTTTTTGTTATTTCTGCTTTGTTTCAAGGTCGGTCAACAGGTGGCTGCACCACTGAAGAGCACTGTAAAACCATCAAAAAGAAATCTGAAAACCAGAGTTCATCATGCTGCGAAACTGATTTTTGCAATTCAAGGGAGTGACTCCCAGCCTCCCCCATTCAAAGAGGCAGAAACAGTCATAGCAACAAAAAGCTGAAGAAACCACGATCGCCCTTTCAGAAAACATGGCGTTCCTCTAGTAACCTGACTGCATTAGAATGTTTTTTCACAATCATTTGCATTAAATGCATTTTGTTTGCTAGTATAATGCTGCTTGCAGTCCTCTGATTTCAACAGGGATTGAGTTTGTTTCTCTTGAGTGACTGTCTGTCTCTCGGCATCAAATTAATATGCTTCTGGGAGTGGCTGTAATTCTCTGCAGTGATTATGACTGTTTCTCTGAAGTGGTTGTGTCGGTCTCTCTGTAGTGATTCGGTCGTAGTGTCCAACTAGCCCACTAGGTACCTCGTAAGCACCACAGAGCTCCGTTGCATAGAGGTGTAAAAGGGGGCACTGCCTAGTCCACCTATCTGCAACGCAGCACAATGGTGCTTACTGGAAGCACCTGGTGGGCTAGTTGGCCCGCAGGGGCCCTCAGGTTTGAAGGGGAATTATTTCCCCAACTTAATACACGCCACAGAGAGTGTTTGCACACGTCACCTCAGGCCCCATTCCCTCCCTTCACCGCTGTGTAAACACACCCTGTTGCTGTTTTAATTTGGGAGATTAGGTTCCCTTAATCCTGAAGGTCCTTAGGGTCCAACTAGCCCACTAGGTACCTCCAGTAAGCGCCACTGAGCTGCATTGCAGAGAGGTGTAAAAAGGGGCGTGGTCTCTGAACACCTGTCTGCAACGCAGCACCCTGGCACATACTGCAGATACATGGTGAGCTAGTTGAGCCTTTGGAACCCTCAGTATTGAAGGGGAATTAATTCCCCAACTTGCAACTTGCCACGGGGCGTGTTTGCACAATGGTGAAGGAAGGGGGAGGGCCTGAGGTGATATATGTGCAAACCCGCCCTGTGGCGCATTTTAAGTTGGGGAATTAATTCCTCTTCAATCCTGAGGGTCCCTAGGGGCCAACTAGCCCACCAGGTACCTCCAGTATGCGCCAGGGAGTTGCGTTGCAGAGAGGTGTTCAGAGGCGACGCCCATTTTTACAACACTCTGCAAGGCAGCTCCGCTTAGTCTTTTTTTTAATCGGCAGGAGCCGCGCACCCTGCGTGGATCTTGCCGGTTTTAAAAAAAAATGTAAAAAAATTTGGGCCCAGGGGTCCTTGTGGGACCCACTGAGCAGGCCTAGGGGGCCAGGGTGTTTCTACCCTGCCCCCTTTTTGCGTTTTTTGTGTTTTTTTCTTAGGTTTCTTGTGCCTCAGTTCTATCGAGGCACCAGATGGCTGCCAACACTTTCTGATTTGGAGTGTTGACAGCCAATTAGCATACAGCTCGTGCTCGGCAGGGTGCGCTTAGGGTGCGCGGATTCACTGCGGCCGTAAATATATATGTGAGCTCAGCTCGTCAGGAGCACACGGCCACCGTGGCTCATGACGAGCTGAGCTCGTCACGAGCACCGGGGCGCTGCGCGCGCATCCCCCCTCCCCCCAGCACAGCGGGGGAATTAGCCCCGTAGGGAAGGGCTTAAGAGGGAGAAATATCAAGAGGTCCGTGCCTGTGTGGTTCCGCTTGTGCCGTCTTCTGTATATATATAGTTCCAAGAGGACTGCGTATACTCATCATGCCCACATTAAATGACCTTGATCCGGATCTGATAAAATTATGGCAACAAGACACCAATGAATGCTCGTTTAAATTAATGAGAACACTAATTATACATGCGGAGAGAAAACTAGAGACAATTACAATCATTATCCAAGCATTGGAGCAGGAACTGGCAAAAATCCCTGTAACAGAAGAAAACAAAGAACTGATAGAAGCCATGGAAAAGAAAATGAACAAACATGAGGCAGAGGTAGAGAAGCGAAAAGCAAGCAAATTTACAAGGGATAGAATGGATTATGCCAATGGACGAATTTACACTTTCGCCCGCAAGTATGACACACTAAGAAGCAGGGTTGTAATGGACAAATGCACAGGAACATCAATAAATACAGATACAATAGATAGCTCAGAAGTGAGCTCTGCAGATGAGGATGCCACAACAACCCCACTGGATTTTTGCGGGGAGATCCAATTGGTACAAATGATAACGCAACAACGAGGGAGAGGCAGAACCAACGCGTGGGGGAGAGGTCAAACAAAATCACAACCAAAACCACAAGTAGGAGAAGTAGAAGACGGAGCAAGATCAAAGAAAGGAAAAGGAAAATAGAAAAATCTTTTTTAAAAAGTGGGTGTAATTCAAATGACAATCTGGTCGTGAATATATCTGACAGACAATTGACTGCCAGCCAGGTAAAACTTTTAAATCGAGGACTCTCCTACTGTCCGAACAAAGATATTGACATCCCCAATGCACGCATTGACCTCTATAAATTTTGTAGGAAAATCAAGCTCAAGAAATACTTCTTAGAGAAAAAAACCTCAATTGAACATTCGCAAACCGGAAGATACAGTTCCTTCTATAATTACCCGGAAAGATTTACAGACACATAAAATATTGATGTCACTTGAAGTTGATGAACAATCCGGTATGGAGAATTATCAAAACCCCCTCACGGCTGATATTGAATTTTGTAGGACCGCAGGATTAACAACAAACAAAGGAGGTGGAAGTGGTCCTCAGTTACCACCATGAAACAAAATCGATTTATTCCACGAAATGATGGTGGAAGAAATTATGAGAATACCGGGAAGATCAACCACGAGGAAAAATAAAGGTCCTAACACAAAGACAATGAACCTCTCCCCTGACGAATATCGGGCAATTACAGAATTAAAAAATGACCCGACAATAATAATAAAATCTTCGGACAAGGGAGGCAATATTGTAGTCCAAAATGTCACGGACTACATCAGTGAGGCAAAACGACAACTAGGGAACGAAGATCACTATGAGCCATTGAAGAACAATCCAACTGAGGAATGGACAAAAGAATATCATTCCCTCCTCCTAAACTGGAAAGAAAAGGGCCTAATTGACTTCGATGAATACTCTTATCTCAAAACGGACAACCCAATTACAGCCACTATATATTTTCTGCCAAAAATCCATAAATCCACTAAGAATCCACCAGGCAGACCAATAGTGAGCTCTATTGGGTCATTATTAGAGAACACTTCAAGATTCATCGACATCTTTTGGATGAATTATGTGACCAAACTACCGTCCTACCTACGGGATACAATGGATTTTTTAAATAAAATCCGCCAAATAGAATGGAAACCTGGATATCAAATGACAACTATAGACGTATCGTCACTCTACACGTCTATACGCCATGAAGATGGCATAGGAGCTGTGATGAAATTCCTTGAAGGAAGGTCCATCAGCTACTTGGAACATTCTGCTATGTTACTAGACATGTTGACATACTGTCTGAAACACAATGTCTTCCTATTCCTGGGCAGCCTGTGCTTACAAAAGCAGGGCACAGCAATGGGGACATCTTTTGCCCCAACGTATGCCAACCTATTGATGGCAGCATGGGAGACGGAAATAGTAGAGGAAGAAAAAAGACAGGATTCAAGAATAATAACATGGTGTCGATTCATCGACGATTTGTTTGTGATTTGGGACGGTAGCCCAGAAAGCCTACAGACTTTCATCAACTCTTTGGAAGACAATAAATATAATCTCCATTTCACGTCAAATATAAGTAACATCAATATAATTTTTTGGGATGTCGAAGTCTTCATTAAGAACAACAAGCTGTGCACTAAAATACATCGAAAGCTGACATCCTGCAACAGTATCCTTCAAGCAAATAGTGGACACCCGACAAAGCTCAAATGGAGCATACCGTATGGTCAAATGCTCAGAGCGAAAAGGAACTGTTCGGAAACGGATGACTTGGAATTGGAAATAGATTTGATGAGTAGTCGCTTTCTGGAAAGGGGGTACCCCTTGGATGTATTAATAACAGCCAAATCGAGAATGAATTTGAAACAACGGAATGATCTTTTGATACCTGTTGAAAAAGTAAAGACAGATTAAACAACACGCCTAATCGTGGATTATAATAACCAAAGCCAGGATTTGAAAAGAATAATAAGCAGGAATTGGAAAGTTCTTTTACTAGATGACACTTTAAAAGACAACATAACATCCCATCCTTGTATCACCTACAGGAAAACAGCTTCCTTACGAGACATTTTAACTCAGAGCCATCTCGAAATAAAACAACCTAAAGCATTATCTTGGTTCAATACTCCTGGATTTTGGAAGTGCAGGAAATGTAAGAGTTGTGACCATGGTGCGAATATTTCAAAGTACATATTGCTAAATGGGAGAACTGAAAAAATCATAGACCACATAATTTGTGAATCCCAATATGTAATCTACAGACTGACGTGCCCATGTGGGAAGCATTATATAGGCAGCACGATCAACAAATTGAAATTGAGAATTTTACAACATCTCCGTGCGATCAAGAACATTGACCCAAATTACCCAATGGCCAAGCACTTCAATGAATGTCACCAGGGCGATTGTAACAAGCTACGATACTCTGGTCTCAAAATCATAAAACCTGCAGAGAGAGGTGGTGATCGGACATTGAAGTTGCGTAAAATGGAGTCAAGAATGATTATGGCAATGGGTACGGAGCACCCACATGGACACAATCTGGATGCAGAACTGTATGTACATTTGTAAATATCAGCACGAATTCACAACCTTACAACAATTGTAAATACCTAGAGAGCTTCTCCTAGCGATGTATAAATAGTTGTAAATAGGGTGTAAATATGGATTGGTCTTTTCCCTGTAAAGTCAACATTTGCACACATAAATTTAGGAAATAGGAATGCAAAGTGGAGGGATTTGTAAATAGCCTGTAGAACTCTTGAGAAATCTGATAGTCGAAAGAAAATTTTCTTTTCTGTCATTCTCTAGTGTTTTATTATGTACTTTACATTTGAAATGGGTGATAGGACTATCTGAGGACTTGGGCGAATACATGAATAACTACCCTCCAACGAAATATGCATTTTTCAAAAAGCTTTCAAAAAGTTTTAAAGAGATTGATGTCAATGGGATGATAGCATGTCTTTGCAAATGGTATATATTTTTTGTATTTTTATGTATTTTCATGTATAGAAATTCTAGACTATTTTTTTCACTATATCGTTTTTTACTTAATGTACTTTACATATGAATACGAAAAGATATGGTGATAATCATTTTCGCTTTGAAAATAGTACTTTACTTTTCATGCGAAATAGATATGGAAATGAAAATGAAAATGAATACAGAAAATAACAGTGGGAAAATGGTGGCGAAATTGGTCCACAGTGTGAGAGAAAGGTTATCTGTCTAGTGTTTTTAAAGACATAGAAAAGGGTACTTGCACGTAAACACTTTAAAACCACTCTAGACGCCTAAGGACTCTATGGTCCAGTTGAAGGCTAGGTGTAGCCGAAACGCGTAGGCCATCCTGTAATTTGCACTTTTGCACATGGTATTGTAAAATAAAATAAAATTAAAACTCATCTGCTGCGGTGCCGTGACTTTCTTGCTGGAAGGAGAGGAGGCGGAAGGAATCGAGGTTATATATATATATATATATATATATATATATATATATATATATATATATATATATATATATATATATATATATATATATATATTATATATATATATATATATATATATATATATATATACATATATATATATATATATATATATATATATATATATAATATATATATATATATATATATATATATATATATAGTACTGCACTGCATTTGTAAAGGGCAGAATCACTGGGTCACTGGGTACACCGCAGAGATTAAGACAAAATGACTGCAGCAAGACTTACCCAATCAATACAAAGATGACAGAGTATATATATATATATATATATATATATATATATATATATATATATATATATATATATATATATATATATATATATATATATATATATATATATATATATATATACACCAAATCCTACTCCAAACAACTGAAGTAGCCTCGTACACAAGGCTGTGAGGATACAGCAATATTTATTTTCTTGGGTCTCCCCCGACCCTGCGACCTATATATATATATTTCTGGTGTCAACCCAGTTTGTCATGATAAACAGATTTTTTTATTACATGATAATAAGGAGATTAGTGACATCATAAAAATAATGTTATAATTGCAGTTCGGATCTAGCGTTCGGTTTTACAGTCATACATATTAATTGCAGGCTGTCGTCCTGCCAGGAGAAATTGGCCTTGTGCCAACACAGGGAAACAATGAGATATCTAGTACAGTTATAGGTCTTCAGGCTTGCCGGTTCCAGAACTGTCATTGCCAGACATACATCAACTCTATATTCAGCTCCACAATCAACCCCGAGCAAATCAGCAGAAGAAGAACTTCCCCCACCTCCCACCAGATGACCACCCTCCCCACCCCCCAGGCATGTCGCTTATACAGTTGGTTCCCTGCTTATTGATGCTAATTAGCTCTACAGGGCATCAGGTGTGCTATTGCAGATGTTGTAGTTCCCCAGGTGTGGCCCTCTCCCACCAGGAAGATCATCCCACATCATGACCACCCGGGTAGCTATCAGGGCCAGCCAGGATATTAAGCACTCAATTTCCCACAGATAGGTCCACTCCGTCAAGGGGTATGTCGGTGTCACCCCTCTGCTGTTTCAGTACCTTTACCAATGCCACCCATGCTCTTGCTGCCTCCAGTGACTTTTCACTTCCAGTTCTCTGGGCCATCTGCAGCCTGAAGATCCCTTCACAGTCCACTCATCTTATAAGCTCCCTTGTCCACCTCAACACGCTAGGGGCAGTTTTCGCCTTCCAATGGCTAGTAAGTTCCCTTTTGGCAAATACCAACCCCAGGTCTATAAATTTGCTGGTGACTTTACTCCTGGCAGTATGAGGGAACCGGTGTAGGAGGCAACACCCCGGTGTAAGCGCTATGTCGCGTACTGTCGTGTCCCCTAGCCTATCTGTCACCATGCTCCAGAACTCATCCAAAAGCGGGCAGGCCCAGAGCATGTAAGAACCCCGCATTCTCCAGGTTAAATCTTGGGCAGGCAGAGCGGGTCCCAAAATATTCATTGATTTTACACGGTGTAAGGTAAGCCCTATGGAGAACAAAGAAATTAATCAACTGGAAGCGCGCATTTCTAGAACTTTTCCAAGCTCTTTCCACCAGTTCCCCCCATGGTTTCTCATCAAGGGCCTCACCTAAATCTGCCTCCCATTTGAGTCATAGTGTTGTCAGGGGTCGTCGCATCCCCTGCGTGATACGTTGGTATAGGCAAGTGACTGCTTTCATCGTCCCACCTGCCATCACTATATACTGACAAATCAGGGAGATCAGTGGTTCCACTAGCCCCTCTCTCCAATGTTTACAGAGAGCTGCTGTCAGACCAGCATGCAAAAGGAAGTCCCCTAGTGGGATGTCAAACCTCTCCAGTAAATCATTAAAAGGAAGCAGGGTGCCATCTTCATAGAGATCTCCAATAGTAGAGATCCCAGCCTCTCCCCATGCTCCTAACCCTTGCCAGTCCCCACCATGGGGCAGTGCTTCACAGATCATCAACGGGATCTCTGGCGCATAGGGAATTTCCATCTGTGCCGCCCGCAGGCCCGATTCCAACAGCGACGCACCACCCGCACATCCGAGGGAGTCACCCCATCCCTCCAAGGGAGGCGCAATAACACACGGGACAGGAGCCGCAATCTCGGTCCGAACTCCCAGAAACCCCCCCCCCGCATTCCGGAGTCGTCCCGCCATCCATTGTGTGAATCACTGCAACTGGGCTACATGATGGTAAGCCTCGAAGTCCGGTACCGCAAACCCTGCCCTACCCTGGGTCTCATCATGGCGGGGAGCGCCACCCTTCGTCCCTCAGACAAAGGAGCAGGAGCTCTGAAACGCGTAATGGATTGAAATGATTGAAATAATTTGGATGTGAAAGCCGGTTTGTTAAATAAAGAGTTCTGCTGAACTTTCCTTTGTGGAGTGGCGTCTTCAAAGCTTCAGGGCAAACTTTGTTGGAATATTACACGGCAGCCTGGCCGTGGAAGATGCACCGCCCAAGAACCCAAGGTCTGCAGGTTTCAAACCTTTTGAATTCCTATTAGCAGCATGAAGGAATAAAAAACACGAACCAGGCTCATGTTCAGAGGCCCACTGGAGGGCTTGGAAAACATTTACAAACAGCCAGCAGGCAGGTAAAGGGAGAAATGCTACAGCGCACACTACAAATCCCAGGATGCTGAGAACTTTACTTAAGAGGCTGCTGCCAATTAAAGGATTATGCAAATCAGAAGGAGTGCTAGCTGCAGAGACCCGTGACTGTCAGGCTTCCCTCAGACAAAGGAGCAGGAGCTCTGAAACGCGTAAGGTATTGTAATGATTGAAATAATTTGGATGTGAAAGCCGGTTTGTTAAATAAAGAGTTCTGCTGAACTTTCCTTTGTGGAGTGGCGTCTTCAAAGCTTCAGGGCAAACTTTGTTGGAATATTACACGGCAGCCTGGCCGTGGAAGATGCACCGCCCAAGAACCCACAAGGTCTGCAGGTTTCAAACGTTTTGAATTCCTATTAGCAGCATGAAGGAATAAAAAACACGAACCGGGCTCATGTTCAGATGCCCACTGGAGGGCTTGGAAAACATTTACAAACAGCCAGCAGGCAGTTAAAGGGAGAAATGCTACAGCGCACACTACAAATCCCAGGATGCTGAGAACTTTACTTAAGAGGCTGGTGCCAATTAAAGGATTATGCAAATCAGAAGGAGTGCTAGCTGCAGAGACCCGTGACTGTCAGGCTTCCCTCAGACAAAGGAGCAGGAGCTCTGAAACGCGTAAGGGATTGAAATGATTGAAATAATTTGGATGTGAAAGCCGGTTTGTTAAATAAAGAGTTCTGCTGAACTTTCCTTTGTGAAGTGGCGTCTTCAAAGCTTCAGGGCAAACTTTGTTGGAATATTACACGGCAGCCTGGCCGTGGAAGATGCACCGCCCAAGAACCCAAGGTCTGCAGGTTTCAAACCTTTTGAATTCCTATTAGCAGCATGAAGGAATAAAAAACACGAACCAGGCTCATGTTCAGAGGCCCACTGGAGGGCTTGGAAAACATTTACAAACAGCCAGCAGGCAGTTAAAGGGAGAAATGCTACAGCGCACATTACAAATCCCAGGATGCTGAGAACTTTACTTAAGAGGCTGGTGCCAATTAAAGGATTATGCAAATCTGAAGGAGTGCTAGCTGCAGAGACCCGTGACTGTCAGGCTTCCCTCAGACAAAGGAGCAGGAGCTCTGAAACGCGTAAGGGATTGAAATGATTGAAATAATTTGGATGTAAAAGCCGGTTTGTTAAATAAAGAGTTCTGCTGAACTTTCCTTTGTGGAGTGGCGTCTTCAAAGCTTCAGGGCAAACTTTGTTGGAATATTACACGGCAGCCTGGCCGTGGAAGATGCACCGCCCAAGAACCCAAGGTCTGCAGGTTTCAAACCTTTTGAATTCCTATTAGCAGCATGAAGGAATAAAAAACACGAACCGGGCTCATGTTCAGAGGCCCACTGGAGGGCTTGGAAAACATTTACAAACAGCCAGCAGGCAGTTAAAGGGAGAAATGCTACAGCGCACACTACAAATCCCAGGATGCTGAGAACTTTACTTAAGAGGCTGGTGCCAATTAAAGCATTATGCAAATCAGAAGGAGTGCTAGCTGCAGAGACCCGTGACTGTCAGGCTTCCCTCAGACAAAGGAGCAGAAGCTCTGAAACGTGTAAGGGATTGAAATGATTGAAATAATTTGGATGTGAAAGCCGGTTTGTTAAATAAAGAGTTCTGCTGAACTTTCCTTTGTGGAGTGGCGTCTTCAAAGCTTCAGGGCAAACTTTGTTGGAATATATATATATATATATATATATATATATATATACTTGAACAAGACTGTGTCTGGCAGTCCAAACCGCTGAGCAGATTTTCATAAAATTTCATCAAATTTCGCAGAAGGCTAGCTCTAGGCCACAAGCGGTGCTTTTTGTGTTTTGGTGTAAACCCGTTCAGTAGTTTTTGAGCAATTAATGCTCAATAACATTGTATATCTAGGTACACAGAGCTCACACAGATCCGGACAGATCTCAAGCTGAGGTCCAATTGGCTTCCACTACCTCAACCACAATGTGGTGGCGGCCATCTTAGGACTAGGGACTCAATCTGAGTCCTAAAAAAAAAAAATATATATATTTGAAAAAAAAATGTATTTTGAATTCACTAGAATTTGTGAAAAAAGCATGGACTCCATATTTGTATTTTAAAACCCCCCACCCAGGTTGGGCGAGGGACTGGTGGGGGGAAGATAGGTTTATTTTTTGGGGAGAGGGGCCTGCTTGGCCCCCCTCCCCAGGCCGATTTGGGGACCACATCCACTGGGGCCCAACATTGTATTTAGGTGGAGGGGGCACGCTGCTGCCTTCCTTGGGCTGATTACAGCTCCAGGAACCTCATCCCTCAGGGCCCAGATTCTTTTTCAGGGGAAGGGGGTATGCAGCCCCGTCCCTGGCCGTTTTTGGCCCGGGACCCCATTGAGGGTGAGGGGGGCTACACAGTCTCCCTCCTTACATTTTTTGTAATGCACTGGTGGATGAGGTCCCAGGGCCTATCAAGGACAGGGGGCCGCATGGCCCCCTCCCCCAGAATAAAAAAAAGGTCTTAGTGTTTGGGGTTCCCAGGGCCTTATAAGGCTCAGGAGGGGAGTCACGCGGCCCACCTCTCCTTTAAAATAAATAATGGCCTGAGGATGGGCTCAAGGAGGGTGGGGCCAAGTGGCCCTCTACCCTTTGAAATATCTATAGCCCTGGGGCATGGAATCCCTAGGGCCATAATAGGTTCAGGGAGGGGGTGCACATGGCCTCCCCCACCTGTAAAAAAAAGACCCTGGGGGTGGGCTTCCGAGGGCCAGTCCCTGTGGCTAGTCCATTATCATGTAGGGCCATAGGCCATATGTACTGTGGGGTTAGCTGCCTTAGGGGGGTTTTGGCAGAGGGCCAGACTGCAGGCCAGGGCTTGTGGCCAACTCTCCACCACCCACTGCTGAAGGCTGTGTGTAGCATGGGTTTGGCTGCATTCAGGAGTTGGCTTCACTTTGTGCACGACCAAAGGCCCCGCACAGAGTGGGGTTGGCTGCCTTTACGGAGGTTGGCTACAGGTTCCTAGCTGGGGGCCAGGCCTTGTGGCAGCCATGCGCAGCCTGCATTTGGCTGTATGCTGGGGGTTGGCAACAGGTCCTGGCCACAGGTGGATTGATTTAAATATAGCAATTAAATATTACTTTATGTTAAAAATCTTCAGAAGTTCACTGAAAAACACAAAGGTTGAAGTAAAGTATAGTTAGGTGAAATGTTCAGTAATAACGTAATGGTTTAAACTGTAAGAACTACAGAAATTCATCTGTTATAGTCATCTCAAGTTACTATAACTCGTGCCCTACAGTAATTATAACTCGCGCCCTCGCCGTGCACTGCTAATTAACCCAAATATTACGTCACTCATGGCATCTTCTAGGACATCATTGATGATATCACTGCAACATTTGCAGTTAAATTATTGATGAAAAAACTGTGCATTGAATGGTCACGAGTTATAGTTACCTTAGGGCATGAGTTATAGTACCTGGAGATAACTATAACTGGTGAATTTCTGTGATATATAAATATATAGCCTTCCTCAGTGTTTACAAATGCACCGGGTGGCCGCCATTTTATATGCTTACAATTCATGTTATTTCATGATTTCAAAGAAAGAGGACTTTGTCAGCGGTCCTAATATCGTCGCCATTTTAACATGATGTTATAAACTGAGATACAGCGTCTTACAAGATTTCATTGCAATTTTAACCCACTGTTCAACGGTATTATGTCACTGCGGCATGTTCATCCCCATGTTATGCATTCAATGTTCTTTTTCGAGTATGTTATAATTTTGCATACATTTTCTTAAATATTTAGTATTAGCTCGATTAATATCTAGCATTCATGTACTGTATAATAGCGGCATTCTACACCTTATATGCTGTTCTGTTTAAGCCTTTATCTGATCGTTTTTTGCCATGTATTGGCTGATGGTCCTTTCTCTATGTCCGATATCTGACTGCTACAGAGCCTTACCGTGAACTTAAATACATGATTTAACCAAGTTGCAAAATTAACCACTTGGATTATGACACCGCTTTAAGATATCTATATATATATTTTGCCAAAAGTGCAAAGCCTGCTCTATTGCTCAAAACACTAAACATGTAATGTCCCCACTAATGGTGAACCCATGGAAAATTAGATGTTTCTTGAAATGTCGAAGTGAACAAGTGGTTTATATTCTAAAATGCTCCTGCCCAAAGCTATATATAGGAAGCACTATCAATATGGTTCACGTCCGCATCATATGCAAGCAATAAAAAATAACGATAAGACCTATCCGGTGGCGTGCCACATTAATGAGATTCACAAAGGCAGACTACAGGCTCTGACCTATTTTGCATTGGTTGTAAGTATATGACTCTCTAGGACAGCATAGGTAGTGGGTTCTACTGTAATTGTTGTGTGAAAAAAGAAAAAGTAAAAAATTGAACCTTATAAAAACTATAAAGTAGTGAGAACCTGACGCTACGGAGAGGGTTCAAGGTACAGGACAAGAGGATAGGATATGAGAGATGCACATTAAGAGCCTCATCTGCATTCATCCCATTGGGGGTTTTGGAATCTAGAAGAATTATGGCATAGATGCATCAAGCTAAACACCGCTCGCAAAGGGGCAGATTCTCAGAATCTGCCCCTTTGCGACCGGTATTTTTGCATTTGGGATGCATCATCCCAAATGCAAAAATCGCAATTCAAGCAATTGCAAAATTGCGATTACTTAAATTGCTATTGCATTTAGGGAATCTCAAATTTAGATTCCTTAAATGCAATGCATTAAAGTTAAAAAATGTGAGATGAACTTCATGGTAATTTGCAAAAACTTTGGAAAATGCACTAAAGTGCATTTTTCAAAGTTTCATTTTACACACAAACATGCCCTTAGGGCATGTGTGTGTGCAAGATGTACCCATATGCAGATTTCAGGGGTGCAACAGGGTGTCCTTTTGACACCCTGGCACCCTTGAAATTTCAATCTCAATTAGCGATTCTCTAATTGAGAATCGCAAATTGAGATTGTCTTCCCATTCATTCCTATGGGCCTCTAGGCCCATAGGAATGAATGAGGAGGCATTCCTCAATTGCGAGTCGCAATTTGCGAGTCGCAAATAAGGAATTTTAAGAAATTGCTATTTTTTAAGCGAGTTCTTCATGCATAGCCTTTTGCTATACCTTATTAGCGAATCCTTATTTTTCGCTAATAAGGATTCGCAAAATGGATGCTTGATGAATCTATGGGTATATATCTAGATTCCAGCCTTCTGAGTCACAGTTGTCTATTGCCTCCCCTGATATTTTTTTATTTTTTTAAAGAACCTTTATTGGATACAATTATTGGTAGCATGAGCAAGTGCAGTCAAGCAGGCATCTTATACATTACAGCAATCAACACATGTCGCACAGGTACATAACATGAATGGTATAGTTACATTATTTGAAAGGTGACACCGGTCTCTTTCCCGAAGCAATCGCATGACAGTGTGTAAATTGAACTTACGGTCAGATCTTCAATTTAGTTTATAGTTATGGACTAACCTCAGGCGAAGGGATCTGTAGTGGAGGATCACAGATGTTTCCTCGGAATTCATTCCATTTACCCCATATCCTGGTCCACTTCTTTGGGCGGCCTCTGTGTGTGTACACGGCCCTTTCAGCCATCATAGCCCTGTCCATGTCTCGCTCCCACTGTGTGCGTGTGGGTAGTACTCCGGATCCCCAGTTTTTAGCTATGTTACGCTTTGCTATTGCCATCCTCAATGTTGCCCAATTTTGTAAGGCTAAGTTGAGATCTGTGGGTTGCCAAATATTAAGGAGGCAGCATTTTGGATCACAGGGGACTGCTGCACCTCCTACCTCTGAGATTATTGCTAGTACCCTTTCCCAATAGCGTTGTATATTGGGGCATTCCCATATTATGTGGTAAAAAGTTCCAGTATGACCACATCCTCGCAGACAAAGTTGGTCCGGTGTATGTCCCAGCTTGTGTAGTATAGTACGTGGGTAATATATGCGATGTAGTATTTTCATTTGAATGAGTTTAAGTCGGGATGGAATCGCAGCCTCTCGGGCCGATGCAGGCACGTCCATCCAATCTGATTCCTCTATGTCCCCGAGTTCCGCTTGCCATCTATCTTTTAGTGTATTCAGTGGGTTCGGTAGATTATTAATCAATTTTTTATAAGTGAGGGAGGTGGCTTTTTTATCCATGTAATCCGTAAGTAGTCTGTCTTCCAGAGGGGAGGACTCCTTCAGTGTGGTCTCTGGGGGATTGCACTTTGCAGTGCGTGTTTTATCTGTAAGTAACAGAAGTCCGCCATTCCGTACTTCACCTGCAATTCTGCAAATGTTATTACCGCCCCTTTTACCCATAAATCTCCTATTTTTGAAATGCCTATGAGGTCCCATTTTTCGAACCCTTTTGTGTTCGCTAGATTGCCTAATTGCCGCGTCTCCCATAGAGGGGTGGCCTGCGTTAGAACCTATTTCCATCCCAGGGACCTTTGTGCAGCGTACCATATTTTTATCGTGTGTGCTGTTGGTCCCGTTAGTGCAGTCTGTCTCTTGTTGGTATATAGTGCCCTCAGTAATCGATTAGCCGGTAAGAGGGTCCGATCGAGCCTGAATGCTGGTTCGTCCTGTGGGACGTGGAGCCATTGGTTTATTATCATCAGTTGCGAGGCCCAGTAGTATAATTTGATGTTTGGTACGGCAATACCTCCGTCATACCAACTTCGTGTTAATTTATGTTGAGCTATTCGGGGGGCTTTCCATCCCACAGTAGAGTTGTTACTTCCGCTTCGATGGATTTGAAGTATTTAGGAGGGACCGGAAATGGGGTGTTCTGGAGTGCATAGAGAAATCTTGGCAACGCCAGCATTTTGAACAGTGCAGCTCTTCCCAACAGCGTTAACGGGAGGGATCTCCAGTGTTTTTAACATCAGCCCGGAGCCGTTCCAGGGGCTTCATCAGGTTTTCTTCCAGGAAAATGCACTCTGTCGGCGTGACGTATATTCCAAGGTACTTAAATCCCGTAGTTGTGACTTGCAGTTCGCAACCCCGGGGGAGTCTTGGAGGGGGTCCGTGCAATACATATAGGAGCGATTTTGTCCAATTAATGGTATACCCAGATACTTTCCCATATGCAGTTAGGATATCTAATAGGAATACCAGTGATCTCGCCGGATACGTTAAGTATATGAGCACATCATCTGCATAAAGCGAGATACGATCTTCCCATTCTGTTTCCCATCTCATTCCTCGAATGGATACGTCTTGTCTGATCCATGCTGCAAGCGGCTCTAGCACCAGGGCAAATAGGAGCGGTGACAATGGGCAGCCCTGCCTGGTACCTCGCCCTAGTTGGAATTCTCTGGAAATCTTCCTGTTTGCCACCACTTGTGCGAGGGGTTCTGAGTATAAAAGCTGTACCCATGCGCAGAATTTGGGGCCAAATCCCATTTTCCGAAGCACGGCGAAGAGGAACGGCCATTCCACTAAGTCAAAGGCCATTGTGGCGTCGAGGGAGAGGATGGCTGCTTCTTTCTGTATTTCCGGTTTTCGGGCCCAAACTGCGTTCAATCGCCGCAGGTTGAGGGAGGTGTTACGTCCCGGCATGAATCCAGATTGGTCCGGGTGCACCAGTTCCTAAAGGTGTGGTTGCAGTCGCATTGCTAAGGCTTTGGCCAATATTTTTGCTTCTGCGTTCATTAACGATATCGGCCGGTAAGATGCAGGTAAGTGTGCTGGCTTGCCTGGCTTGTGTACTGCCACAATTGTGGCTACTCGTTGGTCTTGTGGTAGCAATCCCTTATCCAGACATTCATTAAACATGTTGAGTAAGTGAGGCGTAATTGACCCTGCTACTTTCTTATATAGTTCTACTGGTAGTCCATTTGGTCCCATTGCCTTCCCGGTGTGGAGTGCCGCTAGCGCCCGGCCTAACTCCTCCGCAGAGAGGTCCACCTCGAGTTCTTCCGCGTCTTCCGTTGTGAGTGTGGGCGTCTTGATGTCTTGTAATAATTGCACATTCTCCTCTATTGTCGCTACTGCCAGTGGCGTGTACACCTTCTCAAAATGCACTGCCAATTCTTCCACTATTTGCTCAGGGTCAGTTGTGAGGGTACCATCTTGCAATTTGATTTGTGCTATCCACCTGTTTGCTTTCTCGCGCATTTCTATCCATGCCAGCATTTTCCCCGTTTTATCTCCTAATTCGTAGATTCTGTGGATGGTATCATTATATTTGCCCTTTGCAGTTTCCCATGCATAGGTCCTAAGTTCTTGAGTTGCTAATGTTACTGAGTGGCGTGTTGCGTCATTTGGATTTAATGCATGTGCATTTTTCTGCTTGCTGCACGGCTTCTTCTAGAGCCTCAATAGTTTCCCGCTGTATGTGTTTGTGGCATGAGATGTCGAGATGGCCTGTCCTCTAATAACAGTCTTGTAGGCCTCCCATAACGTGCACGGGGATTGAACCGAGTGGTCATTCTCCGTGAAGTAATGCTCAGTAGATTTCACGAGGTCTCGTGCGATTTTGTCATTTTTCAGGAACCCCGGGTAGAGCGGATATATTCTCCGTCTCCCAGGGATGTGTGCGGCATAAGTGAGTTGGATTGGCGAATGATCCGAAATCCCTCTCGGCAAGTGTTCCACCTTATGTATTACTTCAGGCGCAATCCCTAGCGTGAACATATAATCTATTCGGGAGAGACTTCCGTGTGCCCCTGAATGAAATGTGTATTGATGTGCTCTTGGGTGTTTGAGCCGCCAAATGTCAGTCAGCCCCACTGCCAGTATAAAGTCTTGTAGTGCTTGAGTTGATCGGTTATTACCCCTGGACGGACCGCGGTCGATGGTTGGCTCTACCACTGTGTTGAAGTCCCCACCCAGGATCACCTCCCCTTCAGGAAGGTCCAGTAGGAGCCTCCCGAGGTCTTGAAACGCCTGCTGGTGAAGTGTGGGGGGGGACATATACCGAGATTACATGATATATTCTTCCCTCCCACTGCATAGTCAGAACTGCAAACCTTCCTTGATCATCAGCCCAAGTGTTTTTTACGATTAATGGGGAGGTCTTATGAATTAGAATTCCCACCCCCCTAGATCCTGGCGTAAATTCTGCATGCGCCACCATCTTGAAGCCCCATCTGTCAAGTGCCTTACATTCTGAGCCCTTTAAATGCGTTTCATGGAGTAGTGCAATCGTGGGCCCTTTACGTTTTTAAATATTGTAAAACCAACCCTCTTTCGATTTTATGTCCTAACCCATTCACGCTCCACGAAATGATGGACAAGGGAGGGCCCGGTTTAAGTAGTGACTGAGTAGAGGTTACACCTTCTTCATTTAGTGTCATGTCGTGTATAGTTTATGTGTCATAGTATCAGATCCTCTTGTAAATTTCTTCCCTGCGCTATCCGCTTCGCCCATGCTTACAATGTGAAATTGACACTTACAGATAAACTTCAAAAGAACATATATGAAAATTATAAACCACTCAACATTTGCTGTTTGAATCACAAGTCTTGAACTTCCCACCAGAACTGGGTACCTTCCACACTGAGCAACAGGCCCATAGATATACAATTGGCATCCATAAAGTGGGTGATCGCAGCTGATAAGATTCGTAAGAACATATGCGAAAAAATTAAACCATTTAAGAGTTGCTTTCTGAGTCTCATATTCCTTAAGTCCCACTAGAACTGGATAACTCTTAGGTTGAGCCATTGACTCGTTGATGAACAATTGACATCCATAAAATGGGTGATTGCCGCTTAATGACAAGCAAAAACAAAGAAAACTTAAAACTACTAACCCCTGAACCCCCCACCCTGCCTCCCTGCCCAGCGGACCCAGAACTATCCACCACCCCCAACTGAGCAGAGTGCTTATGTCCCTAAACATAAGGTAAAGTTCTTGAGGGTGAGTCTACTGTGACTGGATCAGTCCCCCCCCCCAAAAAAAATGTCCATGCAGTGCTGCATTATTGCCAGAGGTCCTACCTGTCGGAGTCTTCATTATATGCTTCAGTATTTCGCCCCCTGCAGTCCCTCAGCGAGTCTGGCCAAGGTATTAACACGCTCCTCCCATAATTCTCTCCCTACCATTGCAGTGTTCATGTCAGAAAAGTCTCTCCATGGTGGCGGGTATCATCGTCGTCGTCAATGTTCATGTTCCTTGATGGGTCCCCTTGTCGCCTTTTTCCCTTTCATGTGGCCTGCCCCGGCTTCTCTCCTTACTTCAGCGATTGTTACATCTTGAG
Source organism: Lissotriton helveticus (assembly GCF_964261635.1). Classification (NCBI taxonomy): domain Eukaryota; kingdom Metazoa; phylum Chordata; class Amphibia; order Caudata; family Salamandridae; genus Lissotriton; species Lissotriton helveticus. The sequence goes on along the minus strand of NC_136068.1, from coordinate 633,305,879 downwards.
TCCCGGTTCTTGGATCCTCCAGTCTGTCGCCATCCCTCTAGCCAGTCCTGTGCGTCCCTGGGCGAGTCAAAGAACCACGTTTTTCCTTCTGCTTCGACCCGTAGCTTCGCTGGGAACAGCATCGAGTACTTGAGTTCCCTGGTCCGAAGTTCCTTTTTCACCTCCGTGAAGTTTCACCTTTGTTGTGCCACCGCTGCCGTGTAGTCCGGATAGAAGGCGACTTCTGCGTCATCAATTTTAATCGGCGGAGCTACTCGTGCGGCTTGCAGGATGGCATCTCGGTCACGGAAACTGAAAATCCTTGCCAAAATCGGACGCGGTGGCGCTCCAGGCTTCGGTTTTCCTCCTGGCACCCGGTGGGCACGTTCCACTGAGAAGTACTTGGATAGACCCTTCGGTCGCATCGTATTCTGGATGAGGTCTTCTACGAAGAGGTCCAGTGCTGGGCCCCTGTTGTCTCCGGAACTCCCACCAGGCGCACGTTGTTGCGCCGTGAGCGGCCTTCCTGTTCGTTGAGCTTTGCCTTCAACAGGAGGTTATCATCTTCTAATCTATGTACTTTTCGTTTTAGGTCTGCAGTGTCACTCGTGAGGTCTGACGTCATTTTTTCAACCTCTTTCATTCGATCCAACATTTTGGAGAAGTCCGCCCTCATTAGGGAAATGTCCGTGGATATTGCGCCCATCGAGGTTTGCATAGTTTGTAAGGCCGCCATGACATCCTTAAGGGTGATCTGGTCGGCGTCAGCCGGTGAGTTGGTCGCCTGGGGTGACGTAGGCTGCGGTTCGCCTTGCGAGTTGCGTTGGGGGTCTTTAACGTAGGCATACTTCTCCAGGCGCGGGTCTGTTGCACCTTGGGTCCCCTGCCACCCATATTGCCTGATCCTGAGCAGTGTTTCTCCCAGTAGTTGTGGGGGCAAGGCCGTTAGTGGGGCTGCTATAGAGTACCAGCTATTAACTCCTGTGTAAGAACCCAATGTGGTTGGGACTCTATAACATTCAGTGGTATTCTTTGTAGCCTGAAATCCAATGCTGGCCACTGCGCCCGTCAATGTGCTGCGGTTGGGTGCCTCCTCTTGCCCGGATTCTGCACTGTTGTAGGCAGGTGTTGTTGGTGCTTAATTTCAGGCGCTATGTTCCGTTTGCGGTGCCCTCAGCCGTGTTATTAGTGTGTACGACTTAGATCAGGCCGGCAATTATAGCCGTTGCTGCTCACAGTAGCAATAATTAGAGGTAATGTGCATGTGTGAGTCCGCCATGAAGTCTTTACCGGTTCATGAAGGGTTCCGCCTCTGGGCACTAGCCTGCTGTGCTCCGTGCGCAGTCGGGACTGTTTTCCCTCGTTCTGGACTCAGGAGCCTGTATCCTCACCTTGCAGGCCATTCGCTGATATAGCGGGTCGGTTTGTGCCTTCCGCCGCCACTTTCCGACCGTGTCCGGCAGTTCCGGTCAGGTCAGTTAGGCCCCGGGCTGCTGCGGAAATTTAGACCCCGGCTTCAATTTCAGTTGTAGGCCTCAGTTCCCCTTTGGCCGTGCAGCGTGTATTTCAGGAGCAGAGACACCCGGAGCAGCCTAATGAGAATCGGATGTTCCCTGGATTGTAATTATCTGCAGCTGTGCCTGCTATGTTCAGGATAAATGACAGGATTTCTGGGGAAAGTGACTCTCAGTCACAGAGCTCTGCTAACATGCGGCCATTTCGTTCGACCGGTAGCCACGCCCCCTCCCCTGATATTTTTGGGGATGCTGTGAATTACGTAGAAGGAAAGATCCTGTGATTTACCAGCGTGACATGCGTTCATGTGCTTGGCTACAGGATATGCAGGGTCTTCGTGAGTGATGGCTCTGAGGTGTTGCAATATCCGTACTTATGCTGGGTGTAATGTGCTGCCTATGTATTGTTTGCCACAAGTGCATTTGAGTACGTAAACGGCAAAGTCAGTTTTGCATGAATAGTTACCTTTAATTACAAAAGGTGTGTGTCTCAGTGGTAGAGTGACAGTACTGGTGTTAATACCGTGCTTACACGCCTTGCACTTAGAGCACTTGTGGAACCCACTTTGGGGTTTGAGACAATTATAGCCGTTACTGCTCACAGTAGCAATAATTAGAGGCAATGTGCATGTGTGATAAGCATGGGCGTAAAATCCGTTCCGCTCGCGGAATTTGCGGATTTTCGGTAAATTCGCAATCCGCGAACTCTAGCGAATTTGCCGAAAATCCGTCAATTCGCACGCGGCGGATTTTTTTGCTTGGTGATACAATATTGCAGCGCGCGGCGTGGCGCACGGCGTTCACTTTCCGTCATTCAGCGTTTGCCGAGTTGTTTTTCTCGATATTTTGCGAGTGCTGCGCCATTTTGGATCTTGCTGCGGGATCCCACGGGAGTTGGCGCCCGCGAATACGTAATCGCGGCTTGCCACCTTACCTTGCACAGCACGCATCGCGAGAGTTCGCAATTGCGAACACGTAGGTGCGGCGGGCAGGAACAATCTCGCACTCGCGAAATAGAGATTTTGCAATTCTGCACAAGAAATCCACCAGCAAACAGCATAAACCTTCAGAAAATGATGATTTTTATCAGAATCACTCCTCAGGTTGACATTTGCCTGCACTTTTTTTTGCAAGGAGTCCATTTTTGGGGGGGGGGGAAGGAAGTGCCCCACAGTCTCCAACTTCCTGTTCCTGTCCAGCAGGCTCCTCCCAGTGCTTTCTTCATGTGCTGGTCACTTTCATTTGGACCTTGACCTGGAAGGATTACTTTTTGTGGGTGCTGCTGGATATTTGGATTTGAGGCCTTTTTGACTTTCTTTGGATCACTTTTGGATTAGAAATCAACTTTCACAAGTAAGTTTGTTTGGGGCATTACAGTTGCTGCAACTACAATTTTGGAACTTTTTCAGAACATTAAATAAAATATATTGTGGGTAGCCACAGTATCCAGTAGGACCAGGGTTGGTTACGGGTGCATGATACAACTGTTTTGTTGAATTTAAACATCATTGAGGCCATGGATGGGCTGGGATTGTGCTTAATTTTGTGTTTTGTGTCGATTTTTTGGGGCTGCTGTTGGGGCCTTTTGCCCAGAGGTAGTGAGTGGTGCATGGACTGAGTCTGCCTATGGGGGTCTCACTCTCTTTAATGTAAACATCCTGGATGGCATTGGATTGTGGTGATTTTTGTGTGTTTTTCGTTTTTTTTGGGGTGCTACTGTTGATTTGGACTGGCCATGTGGGTGGTGGTGGTGGCCATCTTGAGTGCTGGTACAGGCAACATGTGCTTGGGGTGCAAGGGGCCATTTTGAAGAGAGGCAGTGTCTGAGACCTGCACTTATTTTGCCTAGCTTTCATCCATTATGCCCAGGGGTAGTGAGTGCTGCATGGGCCTAGTCTTTCTGTGGGGTGTCTTCTTGAATTTAAACACCATTGAGGCCATGGATGGGCTGGGATTGTGCTGAATTTTGTGTTTTTTGTCGTTTTTTGGGGGCTGCTGGTGGGGCCTTTTGCCCAGGGGTAGTGAGTGGTGCATGGGCCTAGTCTTTCTGTGGGGTGTCTTCTTGGATTTAAACACCATTGAGGCCATGGATGGGCTGGGATTGTGCTGATTTTTGTGTGTTTTTTCGACTTTTTGGGGTGTATAACTGATGTTCCTCTGTCTTCCATTGCTTGTAGGTGCACAAGAGAACCACCAGTGCCAGGAAGAAGTCCTGCTGCGGTGTGTGCAGCACAACGTCACGTGTGGCCACAGACAACTCTGCAACTTGTGCAACTGCGGCCTGCTGTTCAGAGTGACATCTGAAGAAGATGGCCCCAAAAAAAGTTGCCCGTAGCTACTCTAGCAAGAAAGTTGCCAGTAAGGAGCAGAAGAAGCAAGTGGCGCCACTTACCAAGGAGACTGGTGTGATGACGACCGCCACATTTTTTGGGGAAAAAAAGTACGCCTGCTGCAGCAGCGGGGTCTGCTGGGGACCAAGCTGGGAGCAGCACCTCCGCTCCATTGGGCTCAGTGCCACCACCACCACGCCAACTTAGGTCCAAGCCCTTGAGTGCTGCAGAGGCAGCCACTATAGTTGTTCAATCACCATCGACCAGTGATGTTGGCTCATCGCAAGAAAGTAGCAGCAATGTCCCTCAAGAATCAACACAGGTTGTTGTAACTCATCTGACGAGTGTTGAACAACCACAGCCGCAACAACAATCACATGTGCAAGTACAAGCCCAAGTACATGTGGAAGGAGAGGCGGCGCAAGGGGAGGAGCAAGCAGAGGTGCATGGAGGGGCAAAACAAGTGGCCACAATAGTTGTTCCTCCAGAAGTAGGGGCACATCTGGAAATCGACAATCAAGCCGAGGTATCATTCGAGGAAGCCACTCCTCCTGATGATCATTCATTGTCGTCCACATCCCGAGCAAGGAAAAGATCAAGGGTGTTGGTGTCTACATCTTCTTCCAGCCCACCTCCTTCTGATGATATGGATCTTACTTGGGAACCAGCACCACTGCCGTCTGAGAGTGAGGTTGAGGAGGCACACCATGATCTGACAAAGGTAGCTAAGCGTAAAAGGAAGGTCGTCAAAACTCTCAAAGTTATGGAGTGTGATGACGCTCAACAAGAAGTGGCGTATACTCCTGCTGCTGAAGACTCTCACGACAATGACGCAGTCATCATCACTAACGTCACTGAAGCCCCAGCGGGCATGCAGCAAACATACATTTTGACCCTAGCCCGACAAGCTGCTGAGCGTGATGATGAAGTCGACGAGGAGGCAATGGGAACACCAGAATCATTGATGTTAACTAGTACACCACAACATACCGCTTTCATATTTCTTACTTGCCAGAAGGGACCTCCATCCACCTCGACCTCAATTAGTGGTGGTGAAAGTGCACAACATAGTAAAGTTCAGCAATACACATCCTCCACTTCATCTGGCATTAGCAGCACGGCCACCACCAGTATCGCCTCCTCCGGCCCCCACAGACATTTCAAGTCCGCAGTTTGGGACTTCTTTAGTGTTTCCACAAAAAGGGAAAACATAGCCATTTGTAGCATTTGTAAGCTTGCAGTTAGTCGTGGTAAGCTTGGTACCAACTATGGGACTGGAGGCCAGAGAGGTCATCTTGAGAGACAGCACGCTGCCCAATGGTTTGCGCACCTAAAGGAGATCAAGGAAGCCCGAATTGCAAGTCCAGAAAACGTTGATGTTCCATCTGATGATGACGAGGAGGAAGAAGTGTCACACACTTCACTTACACCCAGTACCCCTGGGAGCCACACTAAGAGTGTGGGACAGAGTGAGACACCAATGCGAAAAAGTTCATCAGCGAGCGTAACTGGGTCGAAGAAGTCATCATCATCATCCCGTAAAATGGTCCAGGGTAACATTAAAACAATGTTGTTTTCAGAAGCGCCATATGACCGCAACCACCCAATGGTGCGTCTGTATAACACTAAGCTGGCTAAAATGCTAGCGCTGGATCTTCTCCCTTTTTCTTTTGTAGAAGGGGTTGGTTTTCTAGAATTAGTGGCAGCGCTCTGCCCTAAACGGAAGGTTCCTAGCCGGTACTATTTTGCCCGAGTTGCGGTTCCAGCACTACATGAAGATGTGCTGGAGGTGATTGGGGCAGCTTTGCAGAAGAGTGCTGTTCACACTATACATCTGACAACAGACATGTGGACCAGTGGCGCAGGCACTGATTACATGTGCATCACTGCACACTGGGTCTCTTTTTCAGGGGTTAAAGCAAAACTAAACGCAGGTGCTGACCTGGACCATGTTTTTAAAGCTGCTCGGAAACATGCAACACTAGCCATGTTTGGCTTGGAGAAACGTCATACAGCACAAAACATTTTGAATGAGTTCAACACAAAGGTCTTTCACTGGCTGTCTCCAAAAAAACGCGGCATTGGTTATGTTTCCACGGATAATGGCGCCAATGTAGTTAAGGCCATGGAACTGGGTGACTATTTCAGAGTGCCGTGTTTGGCGCACTGTATAAACCTGGTTGTTAAAAAATTCTTGGAGAAAGAAAGTCCAGCATGCCAGTTAGTGGTCACCTGCAGAAAAATGTGCAACCATTTCAGCCATTCTTTTAAGGCCCGGAAGCATCTGAGGAGCCTGCTACATGAACGTCGAATGCCAGTGAAAGCACTCATCCAGGAGGTGCCAACACGTTGGAACTCAACCTTCTACATGCTTGAGCGTCTGTATGAGCAGTTTACGGTACTCGATCAGTATTTCTTAACAATGGGTACAGCTGTGAAGGAGGACCTGAGGTTAAATGCGGCGCAATGGGAGCTAGTTAAAAGCCTGACAGACATGCTTCGTCCTTTTGAGTTCTTCACGCGTGCAGTCAGCAGGGAGGACTGTAATTTGGGAAAAGCTATCCCTTTGTTGCGCATGCTGGAGCACAAACTGAAGGCGGTGTCTTCAAAGTTTCAAAACGATGAAGAAAAGCAAGAAGCTTTTGTTTTGGCGGAGAAATTATTAGAGCGTCTACGTGGCGATGAACGTCTTCAAAAGATCCACTCAGAACAGCATTACATTTTTGCTACTATTCTGCATCCACGCTACAAAAAGGCGCTGGCAGGCTCTGCATTATTTCCTTTTAGTGATGAAGATGCTACAAAGTACAAACGTTGGGTAGCCTGGTCAGCCATCAGGTTTGAAAGAGAACGGAATGAAATTGAAGGAAAAGGCAGTACATCAGCATCAGCAGGCCATCCCCAGTCAGAAGACTTCACTTCTGCACCTGTGGCTGTGGCAGAAGTGACCTCTCAGCCGTTAAAGACACCGGCAACCGCATCATCTGCACCAGACACAACAGAAATATCGGGTGATGAAGAGGATTGGCTAGCTGAGATTGGTTATGGTTCTGAAAAGGTCCGAGCGAAAATTCAGCAAAGTGGAGGAAACGTGGAGAACTTTGAGTCGATGGTGCAGGACTATCTGAATGACTCCACAGAGGTCTATGTTAATGCTGACCCATTGGCGTATTGGCATGGGAAAAAAGAATTGTGGCCAGAGATCTCCCGCCTGGCTATACATTACTTGTCTTGCCCACTCGCAAGCGTGTCTTCTGAACGTGTTTTCAGTGCTGCTGGTGGCATTGTAACTTGCAAACGGACCCGCCTCTCGCCCAAAAATGTGGAGATATTGACAATGATCAAGATAAATGAGCACCTCATACCACCAGATTTCAAAGTACCAGATCGCACGACGGAAGAAGACGAGGAGGACAGCAACTTAGATGAGGGAATTTCTTCTGTGTTAGGTGACACTGACCTACTCCTGCCTGATGATTTCGCAGAGTATGAGGACGAACTCTTCTTCCCTGACACCGAGGCCTGAAAATGAGCCAATGAATTCAGACATTTTCTTTTTCGTACTTATTGACTTTTATTCCTGTGTTTCTGTCTTTCTTTGTTTTGCACAAGTTAATATAATTAAAACTTTAATCACCTGTACTTTTGCTTTTTGGCTGTTTGGGGGTCTTCTCTACTTGTTTTCGCCTGGGTTGACGGCTCTGGGGCTATTGCTGGGAAGGTCTAATACCGGATAAAACTGGTTTAAACAACATCCATGAGGAAAAAAGGTTTTGGCACTTTTTGTAACTTAGGGTTCGTTAGGGTTAGCCCTAGCAGCAGGATTGCCTGTGTTTGGGTGTTCTTGATTTTTGCAACTGAGTTCTGGGGTTTTAGAGCACTCGTGGGAATGTGTAATTTTTGTTGCAAGCGATTTGAAGAAAATCCATGGTGGGAAAGGGGGGATCACTTACTCGGTGAGAGGCACTTACTGTTGAAAACATTTAGCCATTTACACTTAAAGGAAGAAAATGACACAGACTTAAGTTTCAGGAAAACTAACTTACTGTTAAACCACCACCCACCAGACTCAAAACCAGTAGTATGGTGGGAAAGGGGGGATTTGGCATAGTTAAAGAAAGCCTTTGCCACTATTCTTAACTTAGGGCTTGTTAGGGTTAGCAGTATTTCTATTACATGTGTTTGGGTGGGGGGGCTTTCGAGTCTTGGAGCGATGCTGGCTATGGATACTTTTGCTTGCTTGCAAGTGGTTTGGAAATACAATCCACGGTGGGTAAGGGGGTATTTGGGCCTACTTTTACTTTCAAAGTACGTTTTGTCACCAGTTTTCTGCTAGGCCTCTTTTTTTGAGATCTGATTGGGGGTCTTTAACATTTTTGCGACTGGCTTTAGTAAGGGTCTGGGTGGGAGGCGGGAGCACTGCTGGGAAGGTCTAATTTTGTTCTAAAACACAGTTTACAGTACACCTAGCTTGAGGGGAAAGATCCGCTAAATTAATTTGCCCATACTTATTTATCCTTCAAAAGGTGACTCAGACAGAGTACGCACTTTCAAAAATATTGTACTGTCTATTTGGAAAATCAAAGTGTGACTTTTTGCACTACACAGCGTACATACCTTGTATTTATTTATCAGTGGTGTTGTAATAGCACTTCCTATTTTTCGTTCAATAATTACAGGCCGGGTTTCAGTCTGTGCAATGGGGAAAAAAGGATGGAGTCAGGCTTCACATTAGCGAGCCGCAATTCAGCATCCGCCAGGCAAGCAGTGGACAGGGTGTCTTCTGGTCACCAACATTGATGGACGAAGCGTCAGCTGGAATGGAGGAGTGCCGCTAATAAGAGGAATTGTTTGCTGCATGCAACTTGCTTACCAAATTCAACAGGACAACTACAACAACATACAGATACAGTATCCATTGTTTTCTTCTATGAGTGTGACTGCATTTCTTGGATCTCTCTCTGCTTCTAAATTGATCCCTACAGCCATTCTATAGGTTTTACTTCGGCTAATTTTTAAACCTAATTTAATGTAAGAATAAGAAGTGTTTCTCTGAGTGCAGAGATAGGCAAGTGAAAACGCTGCAGCCCTGTACTGTCGCATTCTAGTACTACTTACTTTTCAGTAACAATGCATGCAGTAGGGCATGCACTTCCTTTATGTCACTTAAAAAGATTTATGGTTAGCTTTGTACCCAAAGATTTCTTTATCTTGAATTATTGTTTGTCCATGCTGGGCTTTTTTTTTTCTCTCAACAAAACCTACCCAAAAAGAAACCCCCATTCCCATCCATTTTCCAAACCCTAACCCTCTTCCCCCGGGCTGTGTGGTTTTGCTTGATGTGTGACTAAATGACATCAATAATTCCACACACTTGCTGGGGAGGATAAGGTCATAGCAACAGGCTGGTGAAGGAATCCGAGGATATATTCTAGACTTACTCAGCTTCAGTACTATTTCTTGTAGTAGTAGCCAATGTCAAAGAAATTCAACGCAAGTACTAGTTATACTTTCAATACTTTACCATTTGTTAGGCTCTGTGTGGCACTGTTCTAGTGTACTGTCACCTGCTATAATCTCTATCGTACCGTTGTAATGCTACAGTAAGGACAAACCAGGTTTCATTTTCTTTTTTTCCATAGGCATGCAACTGCCACTGTGTCACACCACTAGTACCACCGCAATGAGGACATTTCATCCGCCCAGGATTGCCAACCTTAATCGCCATTTCCAGTGGAGCCAGCCCTGGGCCTAGCCCTACTTTCAAACACAAATTACAGGTAAGATAAGCGTTTGGTGGGAGGTAGTATAATGGAGTATTAGGAATAGACGAGAGATTGACGGTAGTACTACTAAAGTCCTAGGACTCTTCAGGAAAACAAACTTACTGTTAAACCCCCACCCACCAGACTCAAAAGCAGTAAAAAACAGGTATGGTCAGATAAAGTTTCAAAAAGTATATTTTTGTAGCCCTAACAAAATAATCTCCCGCAAGACCCTCCCTAACCCCAACAATTGTCCTTCAAAAGTCCCACAACCCAACTCCCAATTCCCACCCCCCAAAAGTCTCTAAAAAAGGGGCAAGGGACACTACACTATGGGAGGGTGCTGTTGACTTTAGCGGCCAGGGCATCATACTCCTTGCGGATGGTGGCATGGTCGAAGCGGAGGCCCTCCACCAAGTTCTTATAGGTATGGACCTCCTGCTCCAGGTAGGACACTCTTAGGGATAAGCGGCGCTGGCGTGCCTTGCAACTTCTGTGGGGGGCAGCTGCTGTCTTTGCTGCTCGGCGGTGGCGGTTGGCTTTGGTAGCCCGGCTCCGTACCGCTGGAGCACTGCGCTGGCTGGCAGCCCGTGGGTGCACGGAGGAGGATGCAGCTGTCCCAGTGGATGCTGTTGTTGTACCGGTAGACTGCGTCTCCTCCTCCTCCAGGGCCACCAGCCGCCGATATTCGGCGACAGTGGCATCCAGCCTCCGTTGCCGGGCCATTTGAGCCAGCTCCCTCCTTGATGATCTTCTGGTTGATTTGGAAGGAGCAACTATATGAAGAAAGAAAGACATAGTCTGTAACCAATGCTTCTTAAGATTAACACAAAATGATTGAGCAGAAAGTTGTGTCACAGTACAAGTAGCAAATTGAAAGCACAGTACATAACTATTGAGGACAGTATCTATCTAACCTCCCACTTCTTCATCCTTGCTCTAACATTAGTGGGAGTTTAAGGAACAAATTCTACGAGCACTATGGACTTCCATTACAGTCGACTATGACAGTACACCAGTCTTATTCTTCTTCTTCTCTCTTGTTTAGGAAAATTGGTACGTTATCTTATGCAAGCCGGCATAATGCCAGCGCAGTGAACTTGCACCCGAGAAAAACAGACGCACAACATGATGAGTGAGACAGACTTGCGTTACTGTACCGGTCCAGTACATGCAGGTGGTGAAGCTCTTACTTTTCTATTACGGGTGGCACTGAGAATACTCTGTTAAAGGGCTACTGCTTAATTAATTTAGCTTTCACCCTACAGTGCAAATGAGTACTAGAAAAGGAAAATGAAGAAGCTAAATAATCTGATTATCTATCACTTCACATGGGATGTATTTGATGACATATGGGATGACTTTAGGTGCTTTGCTTATTATTGAGTGAACAGTGTGCCCACACATGAATGACATACTACTACTAAACTAAAGTTATTAAGAGAGGTAGGGAGTGTCCACCGTAATAACCGGATATATGCTGTGCTTGCAGTTGCAATACAAACTACTGCTACTATTCATGGTAGTATTTGGACAAAATTACAACTTCTTTTCCTTGCCTTTCCTACACTGGAACGGACGTGCGGGTGCGGTGTTACATGCTCTTCAAAGTAACACTTACTTCCTCCAGTGACCGTCTACTCTCTCTAGATACACATATGCTATCTAAGAGTCAGATAATACCATGATCCAGGCATCCATCCATTCAAAGTATATGCACACATACAGTTTCTGTTTCACCCACCCAGGCTGTTCTCCTTCCACCCATCCTTGCTTCATCATTCACCCAGCCATGCACCATACCATATTCTTTCCTTCCCAGCCACCTCGGGGACCAAGCAAACACATATCATTCTCCTTTGCCAGTCATCATTAAATTTCTCGTCCTTCCACACTTACTTACACCCTTCTTTCGCTTTTCGTTCATCCCATCCATCAAGTTCATCTCAGATCTTATTGGGATTCTTCTCGCCAAAACCTTCACAGCTAAGTCGAAGTACATTTAGAGGAGGCTACTACCTGGTTGATTTATAATACACCCATGCAGAAAGCACACTATGCAGTCTTCAATCTCAATAAGTAAGGAATATATAGCTTACCTCTGCCCGCCACCACCGTGTGAACCCTCACAGGCACGTCCGGCACTTGCGCCGCCTCCTCCCCAGAGTTGTCCCCCTCGTCCAATACCACCACCTCCGCGCTGGCCCCGCCACCAGATGTTCCACCTACAAAGTACATTTAAGAATGTTAGAATACACCACTCACTACTATATAATATTTGGTCTAGGAGGAATAAAGAAATGTGAAAAAAACAGAATACAATGTAATAATTTGTGTCTGTCTACTCTAAAGTAAAAATGTCCCTTTTTCCAGGGAAGGCTGTTGTCTTGCTGCTCTTTTTTTGCACAACTGATGAATGCTTGCTTTTTATTTTTAACACGCACCACTTTTTCTCCTAACAGACAGAAGCTTGACTTCTAAGAACACGAGCAGGATCAAGTTCAAACCAGGTGAGAGCTCGGCTCGACCACAAGAAATATGTCCAATTAATCGTCAGCACTAAGCACTTTTCCATTTTCAGTTAAACGTTTAGTTTTATGACAAAGTTGATTTTTATAAATGTGTTTACTTTTAATAAAGCTTTTAAACTTAAATAGACTCTGTGGTTTTTGGTCCTCCAGACTAGAGTGGATGAACTAAAGGTTGTGGAATTTTTGCAAGCATGAGTCCGTGCCACTGACACTTCTTGACTCTGACTCCGTACTCTTGTCCTGCGTTGGATAATCTAATCATCATTGGGGATCAATCATCGGTGACTTTGGGAGCTAAATGACTCTGCCACACTATCTAGTCAGTAAGGAGATTGGGGGTTCAACTACAAAGTCTGTTATCACTGAGGTATGTGGAAAGTCTAACAGCACCTATTATAATTGATAAGCTAAGCAATGCATTATTTAGCGTCCATAGTTCTTTTTGTGCAGATTTGTCCCTGCAAGAGTAGTAGAATGGTTTGTCCTACTAGCCAAACCAAAAGTCTACAAGAAGATCAAAGACGATTTAGAAAAAATCGAATGAGGAACGCTAGGAAAAAATAGGTACTCTATATTAAAATTAAAACTTACTGGGGCCAGCAAAGGAGCCCTCGCCTGCCCCATCCTGACCTGCATCCTGAACAGCACCCTCCTCCTCCTCCTGTGTCCTCTTGCCCCTGGGGGGAGCTGATGTACAACATGAAAGAAAGAAAGACCAGAAAACATGGATGATATTTGTCAACCAAATCAAACATTTCAAAAGAACAACAACAAAATATTTTGGCGAAATAGCAAATAGACAACTATTCCACGGGATATACGACCGATCTCATGTGGTCTACTACGTTATTGATTTGCGGACCGTTGACTTGGAAAGTTTCTATGTAACTCACTAAACAAACTACTAAAAGGTTTGCCTAGGCCTGGCAGGCAGCAGTCCGCAGCACGCGAAGTGACAGACAAAGTCCATCGTGCTTGCAGATCAGTGAATACTCAAACTATCAATCCACCGACCACCACCACTATTTCTTCTTATAGCCATGTGTCTAAAGGAAGGACTGGACTTGAGTCTGTAGGGGCTGATTTAGAAGCCCCTTGCGGCTCTTTTGCTCCATTGTTGCGTGACTTTTGTGACGCAGCGGCAGAACAAAAGAGGCGCCATGGTGCGGCGTATATTAACAAAGTGACGCATATGGGAGATGCATCACGTTGTAAAGCCCTGCGCCATCAGGGGGCGTTCCGGCGCAAGGGAGGGCGTTCCTGCGCAGGAAAGAATCCTAAAAGTGGCTGAGGGAAATCTACAAGATGTCAATCAGTCACTTTTAGGACAATGATGCGTGACTCAAACCCTGCGCCTGCTTGAAGCCGACGTACGGCTTGATGCAGCATTGGGGAGTTAGGGCACCCCATAGTATTGCTGGAGCTAAGCCATCGTTGGCACGCAACTCCAGCAATGCACCGCCTTTACGGCACAGATGCGTAAGGCTTCTGTGACGTTTTGGGCCCATGGTGCGCCACATTGTAAATACGGCGCACCATGGGTGGTGGTGGTGGCATGGCGCACAATTACTGGCGCATCCCTGCTACTTTGCAGGGATGCGCCGGTAATTGAAAATATGACCCTTAGTGTCTAGCATTACGCAGTTCTTATCTTTACACTACACTCATACATAATTTCTCAGGCCAATGAAATGAACACAAAATAGAAAACAAATAAGCATAGTAGCAAGGCTACTGAGAAGGAGAGCAGTGCACCTGAAATGCATAGAAGATTTTGAAATATAATTTACCTACAATGTAATCGGCAGCATTATTGCTCTTGGTAAAAAACAAAAATTTGCAATATAATAACACACAGAGCGGGATAAAACAGAGTAGTGATGAAATAGATATAAATAGCTACTACTACTCACCAAGCCCGGGGATCTCTACGCCGAGCACGCCCAGCAAGTCGCGTTCCCGGTCCATGAGATCCGTCCAGCGGTGGGTGGCCTGGTTATAGGTGTGCCGGACCCCAGAGTGTTCAAACATGGCCCGGCACACCTTCTCCCACCGGTTCCGGCGCTCCCGGATCCCGTAGCCGGTAGCGATCCTGCTGCCTCCCATGATGGTCTTGGGGAGGCGGCGCTGGACGTGAAAGACTAGTGCGGCCACCTCCTCTGCACTAAAAATCTCCCGAGCTACAACTGTCTCCTCCCTCAAACGCCCGCACGGGAGCCGGGCACGGGGTGCGGGACCCTTCCCCTTTGCGGGCTTCTTCCCGGCTCCCTTTGCCATGGTCTGGGCAGAAAGGAAGCAAAATAAGAAAGAAGAAATAGAACAGGGAAGAAGAAAAGAAAAGCGTTTAAAAAAGTAGTTTAAAATGAACAAAAAGTAAAAGTGAGTGATGGCTCTGAGGTGTTGCAATATCCGTATCTATGCTGGGTGTAATGTGCTGCCTACGTATTGTTTGCCACAAGTGCATTTGAGTACGTAAACGGCAAAGTCAGTTTTGCATGAATAGTTACCTTCAATTACAAAAGGTGTGTGTCTCAGTGGTAGAGTGACGGTACTGGTGTTAATACCGTGCTTACACGCCTTGCACTTAGAGCACTTGTGGAACCCACTTTGGGGTTTGAGACAAGTCACTCCTTTGCTGGTGGATGGAGCATTACAGACTAGTTCATTGCGCATAGAGCTAGCTTTCCTGAACGTTATTTGAGGTGTCTTGCTGCAAGTTTGACCCAGGATAGGATCGTTGCGGACTAGTTGCCAGTGTCTGTTCAGTATTTTGCGTAGGTTTGAATGATAGGTATTGAACCCCGTGATGAGTCTGGGGGAGTTCCCAGAGGTTTCTTTACCACTATTTGTTTGGTTGCTTTTAGGTGAAAAAAGGAGAGCCCTCCTAGTGGTGTTTGCGCATTTTCTATCTGCATTGGTGAGTGTTTTGTTGCTATAGCCCCTATTCCTGAGTCTCATAAAGAGACTGTCTTTCGATTGCTTCAGTCCTTCATGTGTGCTACAGTTGTGTGATATTCTGAGGCATTCTGCGTAGGGTATGCCGTCCTTAAGTTTGGTGAGGTGAAAGCTGTTGGCGTGCAATATTGCATTCCCTGACGTGGGCTTTCTGTATGTCCTGGTTTGTATTTTATCATGTTCAACATACAGCTCAAGGACTAACAATTTAATGGATGTTTTGCTGGTCGTGCATGTAAAGGCTAGGTTTAGGTTATTGTTGTTTATTTCTGTGGCAATCTGTTTTGCACTTTCTTCTGTACCCTGTCACTGTACGAAGATATCATCGATAAACCTAGTGTATATTACCACATTTTATGTCATGGTCTTATTTTGTGTGACCATGAGTACTTGCTCCTGCCACCAGCCCATATGCAAATTAGCATAGCTGGGGGCGAAGCAAGTACCCATGGCCGTCCCCTGTGTCTGCTTGTAGTGTAGTTTGTCAAAGATAAAGATGTTATTTTCAAGACACCACTCTGCCATCTGTAATAGCATCATGGTGTGTTGGTGGAGATTTAGTGGTCTTTTGCCAAGGCTGTGTTTAAGGGCCTTGAGACCGTCTGTGTGTCTAATGCTTGTGTATAGGGTATGTACATCCAGTGTCATAAAAACAAAGTTAGCATTCCAGTTGTAATCATACACTTTGTTAAAAAGTCCCCAGTATCCTTAACCCCTTCGCTGCTAGGCCTTTTCCCCTCCTGTGCTGAGGCTTTTTTTGGCGTTTTGGAGTAGTGCGCGCTTAGGCCCTTGTAACTTTTTGACCACATAAGGTATCCACGCCAAATTTGCGTCCTTTTCTTCCAACATCATGTGGATTCTAAAGGCGCCCAGGGTTTGTGGATTCCCTTGGAGGGGGCCCAGAAATTAACCAAAATATAGTGATTTTTTTGTTTTTTTCAGAAAAATGGGAAAAACGGGCTGCAAATGAAAGCCTCTGGGTGTTTCCCTGAAAATGGTATCACAAAAGGGTTTGTGGGGCTGAAATCTCCATTTTCTCAGCTTTCAGGGAATGACAGACTTTTGTCAGAGAACCGAAATTTTTCACTCAGTTTTGGCATTTTTCTGGGACATAGCCTATTTTTGCTATTTTTAGAGCTTTTCACCTCCTTCCAGTTAATGGTAGAAATGAGTTTGAAAGCAATAATGGATCCTGGAAAGCTTTACATTTTCGGAATGTAGACACAATTCTGAATTCAGAAAGGGGTCATTTGTCTAAATCCATGAAGGTTTCGTTATAGAAACTAACAGTTAGATATTGGAATATTTGAAATTTTGTTGAAAAAAACAGCCTTTTGTCTCAACGTTTTCACCTATAACTTTTTCTAATTTTGACAGCTCTTGGAAAGCAATATACCGTTACATCCGTTAGACCTTCCTGGTTGTGGGGATATATAGGACTTGTAGTTTCACCAAGAACCCGACGAACCCAGATCCAAAAACTGAGCAGCAACTTGCAATGGTATTTTTTCATTTACTGGGTATAGTGCACTTTGTCTTGGAAAATGTATACATGGAATAATCTGTATGAAAGACACCTATGTATTTCTGAATTGGGTACAAATTATAGAGTTCAGAAACAGTATATAATTGCACATTTTCAAAGTTGGGAATACTCATACTAGCATGAGAATTATTGGTCATTTTTCATAAAGATTTTTTTTTTACACAATGTCTTTCATTCAAAGGGAGAAATGCATGAAAGCTCAATTGGTAATAACAGTTGATTTACAAATCTGAATTACCCCAAGTGTCCCGATAAAAACGGTACCTCACTTGTGTGGGTCGGCCTTGTGCCTGCGACAGGAAACGGCGCAAAATGCAACGTGGTCACACCTAAATTTAGCAGTTACAAATTGACCCTTTTTTGGCAAAGTGCCTACCTGTAGTTTTTGCACCCTAGCTCTGCCGGCACCTAGGGAAACCTAGCAAACCTATACATTTTTGAAAAGTAGACACCCAGGGGAATTCAGGATGGGGTGACTCGACTGCCTACCACCAGGTTTTGTTACCCAGAATCCCTTGCAAAGCTAAGATTTTCACAAAATAAACACATTTTCCTCACATTTCTGTGGTGGAAAGTTCCGGAATCTGCGTGTATCAACAAATTTCCACCCACCCAGCGTGCCCCCAGGTCTCCCGAAAAAAATGGTACCTCACTTGCGTGGGTAGGCATAGTGGCTGCGACATGAAACAGCGCAAAACGCAGCATGGTCGCACCTCAATTTCCCAGTGAAATTTAGCACGATTCGGACAAAAAGACTACCTTTTGTTTTTGCGCCGTAGCTCTGCCAGCACCTAGGGAAACCTAGCAAACCTATACATTTTTGAAAACTAGACACCCAGGGCAATTCAGGATGGGGTGACTCGTCTGCCCACCCCCAGGTTTTGTTACCCAGAATCCCTTGCAAACATAAAAAGTTGACCAAAAAAACAAATTTTCCTCACATTTCTGTGGTGGAAAGTTCTGGAATCTGCGTGGATCAACAAATTTCCACCCACCCAGCGTGCCCCCAGGTCTCCCGAAAAAAATGGTACCTCACTTGCGTGGGTAGGCATAGTGGCTGCGACATGAAACAGCGCAAAACGCAGCATGGTCGCACCTCAATTTCCCAGGGAAATTTAGCACGATTCGGACAAAAAGACTACCTTTTGTTTTTGCGCCGTAGCTCTGCCAGCACCTAGGGAAACCTAGCAAACCTATACATTTTCGAAAACTAGACACCCAGGGCAATTCAGGATGGGGTGACTCGTCTGCCCACCCCCAGGTTTTGTTACCCAGAATCCCTTGCAAACATAAAACTTTGACCAAAAAAAACACATTTTCCTCACATTTCTGTGGTGGAAAGTTCTGGAATCTGCGTGGATCAACAAATTTCCACCCACCCAGAGTGCCCCCAGGTCTCCCAAAAAAAATGGTACCTCACTTGCGTGGGTAGGCATAGTGGCTGCGACATGAAACAGCGCAAAACGCAGCATGGTCGCACCTCAATTTCCCAGTGAAATTTAGCACGATTCGGACAAAAAGACTACCTTTTGTTTTTGCGCCGTAGCTCTGCCAGCACCTAGGGAAACCTAGCAAACCTATACATTTTTGAAAACTAGACACCCAGGGCAATTCAGGATGGGGTGACTCGCCTGCCTACCCCCAGGTTTTGTTACCCAGAATCCCTTGAAAACATAAATATTTGACAAAAAAAACACATTTTCCTCACATTTCTGTGGTGGAAAGTTCTGGAATCTGCGTGGATCAACAAATTTCTACCCGCCCAGCGTGCCCCCAGGTCTCCCGAAAAAAATGGTACCTCACTTGCGTGGGTAGGCATAGTGGCTGCGACATGAAACAGCGCAAAACGCAGCATGGTCGCACCTCAATTTCCCAGTGAAATTTAGCACGATTCGGACAAAAAGACTACCTTTTGTTTTTGCGCTGTAGCTCTGCCAGCACCTAGGGAAACCTAGCAAACCTATACATTTTTGAAAACTAGACACCCAGGGCAATTCAGGATGGGGTGACTCGTCTGTCCACCCCCAGGTTTTGTTACCCAGAATCCCTTGCAAACATAAAAATTTGACCAAAAAACACATTTTCCTCACATTTCTGTGGTGAAAAGTTCTGGAATCTGCGTGGATCAACAAATTTCCACCCACCCAGCGTGCCCCCAGGTCTCCCGAAAAAAATGGTACCTCACTTGCGTGGGTAGGCATAGTGGCTGCGACATGAAACAGCGCAAAACGCAGCATGGTCGCACCTCAATTTCCCAGTGAAATTTAGCACGATTCGGACAAAAAGACTACCTTTTGTTTTTGCGCCGTAGCTCTGCCAGCACCTAGGGAAACCTAGCAAACCTATACATTTTTGAAAACTAGACACCCAGGGAAATTCAGGATGGGGTGACTCGCCTGCCTACCCCCAGGTTTTGTTACCCAGAATCCCTTGAAAACAT
This sequence comes from Lissotriton helveticus, assembly GCF_964261635.1. Taxonomy (NCBI): domain Eukaryota; kingdom Metazoa; phylum Chordata; class Amphibia; order Caudata; family Salamandridae; genus Lissotriton; species Lissotriton helveticus. Next base: position 633,286,819 of record NC_136068.1, on the reverse strand, counting down.
AAAAATTTGACCAAAAAAACACATTTTCCTCACATTTTTGTGGTGGAAAGTTCTGGAATCTGCGTGGATCAACAAATTTCCACTCACCCAGCGTGGCCCCAGGTCTCCCAAAAAAAATGGTACCTCACTTGCGTGGGTAGGCATAGTGGCTGCGACATGAAACAGCGCAAAACGCAGCATGGTCGCACCTCAATTTCCCAGTGAAATTTAGCACGATTCGGACAAAAAGACTACCTTTTGTTTTTGTGCCGTAGCTCTGCCAGCACCTAGGGAAACCTAGCAAACCTATACATTTTTGAAAACTAGACACCCAGGGCAATTCAGGATGGGGTGACTCGTCTGCCCACCCCCAGGTTTTGTTACCCAGAATCCCTTGCAAACATAAAAATTTGACCAAAAAAACACATTTTCCTCACATTTCTGTGGTGGAAAGTTCTGGAATCTGCGTGGATCAACAAATTTCCACCCACCCAGCGTGCCCCCAGGTCTCCCGAAAAAAATGGCACCTCACTTGCGTGGGTAGGCATAGTGGCTGCGACATGAAACAGCGCAAAACGCAGCATGGTCGCACCTCAATTTCCCAGTGAAATTTAGCACGATTCGGACAAAAAGACTACCTTTTGTTTTTTCGCCGTAGCTCTGCCAGCACCTAGGGAAACCTAGCAAACCTATACATTTTTGAAAACTAGATACCCAGGGAAATTCAGGATGGGGTGACTCGCCTGCCTACCCCCAGGTTTTGTTACCCAGAATCCCTTGAAAACATAAAAATTTGACCAAAAAAACACATTTTCCTCACATTTCTGTGGTGGAAAGTTCTGGAATCTGCGTGGATCAACAAATTTCCACTCACCCAGCGTGGCCCCAGGTCTCCCGAAAAAAATGGTACCTCACTTGCGTGGGTAGGCATAGTGGCTGCGACATGAAACAGCGCAAAACGCAGCATGGTCGCACCTCAATTTCCCAGTGAAATTTAGCACGATTCGGACAAAAAGACTACCTTTTGTTTTTGCGCCGTAGCTCTGCCAGCACCTAGGGAAACCTAGCAAACCTATACATTTTTGAAAACTAGACACCCATGGCAATTCAGGATGGGGTGACTCGTCTGCCCACCCCCAGGTTTTGTTACCCAGAATCCCTTGCAAACATACAAATTTGACCAAAAAAACACATTTTCCTCACATTTCTGTGGTGGAAAGTTCTGGAATCTTCGTGGATCAACAAATTTCCACCCACCCAGCGTGCCCCCAGGTCTCCCGAAAAAAATGGTACCTCACTTGCGTGGGTAGGCATAGTGGCTGCGACATGAAACAGCGCAAAACGCAGCATGGTCGCACCTCAATTTCCCAGTGAAATTTAGCACGATTCGGACAAAAAGACTACCTTTTGTTTTTGCGCCGTAGCTCTGCCAGCACCTAGGGAAACCTAGAAAACCTATACATTTTTGACAACTAGACACCCAGGGAAATTCAGGATGGGGTGACTCGCCTGCCTACCCCCAGGTTTTGTTACCCAGAATCCCTTGCAAACATAAAAATGTGACCAAAAAAACACATTTTCCTCACATTTCTGTGGTGGAAAGTTCTGGAATCTGCGTGGATCAACAAATTTCCACCCACCCAGCGTGCCCCCAGGTCTCCCGAAAAAAATGGTACCTCACTTGCGTGGGTAGGCATAGTGGCTGCGACATGAAACAGCGCAAAACGCAGCATGGTCGCACCTCAATTTCCCAGTGAAATTTAGCACGATTCGGACAAAAAGACTACCTTTTGTTTTTTCGCCGTAGCTCTGCCAGCACCTAGGGAAACCTAGCAAACCTATACATTTTTGAAAACTAGACACCCAGGGAAATTCAGGATGGGGTGACTCGCCTGCCTACCCCCAGGTTTTGTTACCCAGAATCCCTTGAAAACATAAAAATTTGACCACAAAAACACATTTTCCTCACATTTCTGTGGTGGAAAGTTCTGGAATCTGCGTGGATCAACAAATTTCCACTCACCCAGCGTGGCCCCAGGTCTCCCAAAAAAAATGGTACCTCACTTGCGTGGGTAGGCATAGTGGCTGCGACATGAAACAGCGCAAAACGCAGCATGGTCGCACCTCAATTTCCCAGTGAAATTTAGCACGATTCGGACAAAAAGACTACCTTTTGTTTTTGCGCCGTAGCTCTGCCAGCACCTAGGGAAACCTAGCAAACCTATACATTTTTGAAAACTAGACACCCAGGGCAATTCAGGATGGGGTGACTCGCCTGCCTACCCCCAGGTTTTGTTACCCAGAATCCCTTGAAAACATAAAAATTTGACAAAAAAAACACATTTTCCTCACATTTCTGTGGTGGAAAGTTCTGGAATCTGCGTGGATCAACAAATTTCCACCCGCCCAGCGTGCCCCCAGGTCTCCCGAAAAAAATTGTACCTCACTTGCGTGGGTAGGCATAGTGGCTGCGACATGAAACAGCGCAAAACGCAGCATGGTCGCACCTCAATTTCCCAGTGAAATTTAGCACGATTCGGACAAAAAGACTACCTTTTGTTTTTGCGCTGTAGCTCTGCCAGCACCTAGGGAAACCTAGCAAACCTATACATTTTTGAAAACTAGACACCCAGGGCAATTCAGGATGGGGTGACTCGTCTGTCCACCCCCAGGTTTTGTTACCCAGAATCCCTTGCAAACATAAAAATTTGACCAAAAAACACATTTTCCTCACATTTCTGTGGTGAAAAGTTCTGGAATCTGCGTGGATCAACAAATTTCCACCCACCCAGCGTGCCCCCAGGTCTCCCGAAAAAAATGGTACCTCACTTGCGTGGGTAGGCATAGTGGCTGCGACATGAAACAGCGCAAAACGCAGCATGGTCGCACCTCAATTTCCCAGTGAAATTTAGCACGATTCGGACAAAAAGACTACCTTTTGTTTTTGCGCCGTAGCTCTGCCAACACCTAGGGAAACCTAGCAAACCTATACATTTTTGAAAACTAGAAACCCAGGGCAATTCAGGATGGGGTAACTCGTCTGCCTACCCCCAGGTTTTGTTACCCAGAATCCCTTGAAAACATAAAAATTTGACCAAAAAAACACATTTTCCTCACATTTCTGTGGTGGAAAGTTCTGGAATCTGCGTGGATCAACAAATTTCCACTCACCCAGCGTGGCCCCAGGTCTCCCGAAAAAAATGGTACCTCACTGGCGTGGGTAGGCATAGTGGCTGCGACATGAAACAGCGCAAAACGCAGCATGGTCGCACCTCAATTTCCCAGTGAAATTTAGCATGATTCGGACAAAAAGACTACCTTTTGTTTTTGCGCCGTAGCTCTGCCAGCACCTAGGGAAACCTAGCAAACCTATACATTTTTGAAAACTAGACACCCAGGGAAATTCAGGATGGGGTGACTCGCCTGCCTACCCCCAGGTTTTGTTACCCAGAATCCCTTGAAAACATAAAAAGTTGACCAAAAAAACACATTTTCCTCACATTTTTGTGGTGGAAAGTTCTGGAATCTGCGTGGATCAACAAATTTCCACTCACCCAGCGTGGCCCCAGGTCTCCCAAAAAAAATGGTACCTCACTTGCGTGGGTAGGCATAGTGGCTGCGACATGAAACAGCACAAAACGCAGCATGGTCGCACCTCAATTTCCCAGTGAAATTTAGCACGATTCGGACAAAAAGACTACCTTTTGTTTTTGTGCCGTAGCTCTGCCAGCACCTAGGGAAACCTAGCAAACCTATACATTTTTGAAAACTAGACACCCAGGGCAATTCAGGATGGGGTGACTCGTCTGCCCACCCCCAGGTTTTGTTACCCAGAATCCCTTGCAAACATAAAAATTTGACCAAAAAAACACATTTTCCTCACATTTCTGTGGTGGAAAGTTCTGGAATCTGCGTGGATCAACAAATTTCCACCCACCCAGCGTGCCCCCAGGTCTCCCGAAAAAAATGGTACCTCACTTGCGTGGGTAGGCATAGTGGCTGCGACATGAAACAGCGCAAAACGCAGCATGGTCGCACCTCAATTTCCCAGTGAAATTTAGCACGATTCGGACAAAAAGACTACCTTTTGTTTTTTCGCCGTAGCTCTGCCAGCACCTAGGGAAACCTAGAAAACCTATACATTTTTGACAACTAGACACCCAGGGAAATTCAGGATGGGGTGACTCGCCTGCCTACCCCCAGGTTTTGTTACCCAGAATCCCTTGCAAACATAAAAATGTGACCAAAAAAACACATTTTCCTCACATTTCTGTGGTGGAAAGTTCTTGAATCTGCGTGGATCAACAAATTTCCACCCACCCAGCGTGCCCCCAGGTCTCCCGAAAAAAATGGTACCTCACTTGCGTGGGTAGGCATAGTGGCTGCGACATGAAACAGCGCAAAACGCAGCATGGTCGCACCTCAATTTCCCAGTGAAATTTAGCACGATTCGGACAAAAAGACTACCTTTTGTTTTTTCGCCGTAGCTCTGCCAGCACCTAGGGAAACCTAGCAAACCTATACATTTTTGAAAACTAGACACCCAGGGAAATTCAGGATGGGGTGACTCGCCTGCCTACCCCCAGGTTTTGTTACCCAGAATCCCTTGAAAACATAAAAATTTGACCAAAAAAACACATTTTCCTCACATTTCTGTGGTGGAAAGTTCTGGAATCTGCGTGGATCAACGAATTTCCACTCACCCAGCGTGGCCCCAGGTCTCCCAAAAAAAATGGTACCTCACTTGCGTGGGTAGGCATAGTGGCTGCGACATGAAACAGCGCAAAACGCAGCATGGTCGCACCTCAATTTCCCAGTGAAATTTAGCACGATTCGGACAAAAAGACTACCTTTTGTTTTTGCGCCGTAGCTCTGCCAGCACCTAGGGAAACCTAGCAAACCTATACATTTTTGAAAACTAGACACCCAGGGAAATTCAGGATGGGGTGACTCGCCTGCCTACCCCCAGGTTTTGTTACCCAGAATCCCTTGAAAACATAAAAATTTGACCAAAAAAACACATTTTCCTCACATTTCTGTGGTGGAAAGTTCTGGAATCTGCGTGGATCAACAAATTTCCACCCACCCAGCGTGCCCCCAGGTCTCCCGAAAAAAATGGTACCTCACTTGCGTGGGTAGGCATAGTGGCTGCGACATGAAACAGCGCAAAACGCAGCATGGTCGCACCTCAATTTCCCAGTGAAATTTAGCACGATTCGGACAAAAAGACTACCTTTTGTTTTTGCGCCGTAGCTCTGCCAGCACCTAGGGAAACCTAGCAAACCTATACATTTTTGAAAACTAGACACCCAGGGAAATTCAGGATGGGGTGACTCGCCTGCCTACCCCCAGGTTTTGTTACCCAGAATCCCTTGAAAACATAAAAATTTGACAAAAAAAACACATTTTCCTCACATTTCTGTGGTGGAAAGTTCTGGAATCTGCGTGGATCAACAAATTTCCACCCGCCCAGCGTGCCCCCAGGTCCCCCGAAAAAAATGGTACCTCACTTGCATGGGTAGGCATAGTGGCTGCGACATGAAACAGCGCAAAACGCAGCATGGTCGCACCTCAATTTCCCAGTGAAATTTAGCACGATTCGGACAAAAAGACTACCTTTTGTTTTTGCGCTGTAGCTCTGCCAGCACCTAGGGAAACCTAGCAAACCTATACATTTTTGAAAACTAGACACCCAGGGCAATTCAGGATGGGGTGACTCGTCTGTCCACCCCCAGGTTTTGTTACCCAGAATCCCTTGCAAACATAAAAATTTGACCAAAAAACACATTTTCCTCACATTTCTGTGGTGAAAAGTTCTGGAATCTGCGTGGATCAACAAATTTCTACCCACCCAGCGTGCCCCCAGGTCTCCCGAAAAAAATGGTACCTCACTTGCGTGGGTAGGCATAGTGGCTGCGACATGAAACAGCGCAAAACGCAGCATGGTCGCACCTCAATTTCCCAGTGAAATTTAGCACGATTCGGACAAAAAGACTACCTTTTGTTTTTGCGCCGTAGCTCTGCCAACACCTAGGGAAACCTAGCAAACCTATACATTTTTGAAAACTAGAAACCCAGGGCAATTCAGGATGGGGTAACTCGTCTGCCTACCCCCAGGTTTTGTTACCCAGAATCCCTTGAAAACATAAAAATTTGACCAAAAAAACACATTTTCCTCACATTTCTGTGGTGGAAAGTTCTGGAATCTGCGTGGATCAACAAATTTCCACTCACCCAGCGTGGCCCCAGGTCTCCCGAAAAAAATGGTACCTCACTGGCGTGGGTAGGCATAGTGGCTGCGACATGAAACAGCGCAAAACGCAGCATGGTCGCACCTCAATTTCCCAGTGAAATTTAGCACGATTCGGACAAAAAGACTACCTTTTGTTTTTGCGCCGTAGCTCTGCCAGCACCTAGGGAAACCTAGCAAACCTATACATTTTTGAAAACTAGACACCCAGGGAAATTCAGGATGGGGTGACTCGCCTGCCTACCCCCAGGTTTTGTTACCCAGAATCCCTTGAAAACATAAAAATTTGACCAAAAAAACACATTTTCCTCACATTTTTGTGGTGGAAAGTTCTGGAATCTGCGTGGATCAACAAATTTCCACTCACCCAGCGTGGCCCCAGGTCTCCCAAAAAAAATGGTACCTCACTTGCGTGGGTAGGCATAGTGGCTGCGACATGAAACAGCGCAAAACGCAGCATGGTCGCACCTCAATTTCCCAGTGAAATTTAGCACGATTCGGACAAAAAGACTACCTTTTGTTTTTGTGCCGTAGCTCTGCCAGCACCTAGGGAAACCTAGCAAACCTATACATTTTTGAAAACTAGACACCCAGGGCAATTCAGGATGGGGTGACTCGTCTGCCCACCCCCAGGTTTTGTTACCCAGAATCCCTTGCAAACATAAAAATTTGACCAAAAAAACACATTTTCCTCACATTTCTGTGGTGGAAAGTTCTGGAATCTGCGTGGATCAACAAATTTCCACCCACCCAGCGTGCCCCCAGGTCTCCCGAAAAAAATGGTACCTCACTTGCGTGGGTAGGCATAGTGGCTGCGACATGAAACAGCGCAAAACGCAGCATGGTCGCACCTCAATTTCCCAGTGAAATTTAGCACGATTCGGACAAAAAGACTACCTTTTGTTTTTGCGCCGTAGCTCTGCCAGCACCTAGGGAAACCTAGAAAACCTATACATTTTTGACAACTAGACACCCAGGGAAATTCAGGATGGGGTGACTCGCCTGCCTACCCCCAGGTTTTGTTACCCAGAATCCCTTGCAAACATAAAAATTTGACCAAAAAAACACATTTTCCTCACATTTCTGTGGTGGAAAGTTCTGGAATCTGCGTGGATCAACAAATTTCCACTCACCCAGCGTGGCCCCAGGTCTCCCAAAAAAAATGGTACCTCACTTGCGTGGGTAGGCATAGTAGCTGCGACATGAAACAGCGCAAAACGCAGCATGGTCGCACCTCAATTTCCCAGTGAAATTTAGCACGATTCGGACAAAAAGACTACCTTTTGTTTTTGCGCCGTACCTCTGCCAGCACCTAGGGAAACCTAGCAAACCTATACATTTTTGAAAACTAGACACCCAGGGCAATTCAGGATGGGGTGACTCGTCTGCCCACCCCCAGGTTTTGTTACCCAGAATCCCTTGCAAACATAAAAATTTGACCAACAAAACACATTTTCCTCACATTTCTGTGGTGGAAAGTTCTGGAATCTGCGTGGATCAACAAATTTCCACCCACCCAGCGTGCCCCCAGGTCTCCCGAAAAAAATGGTACCTCACTTGCGTGGGTAGGCATAGTGGCTGCGACATGAAACAGCGCAAAACGCAGCATGGTCGCACCTCAATTTCCCAGTGAAATTTAGCACGATTCGGACAAAAAGACTACCTTTTGTTTTTGCGCCGTAGCTCTGCCAGCACCTAGGGAAACCTAGCAAACCTATACATTTTTAAAAACTAGACACCCAGGGAAATTCAGGATGGGGCAACTTGCCTGCCTACCCCCAGGTTTTGTTACCCAGAATCCCTTGCAAACATAAAAATTTGACCAAAAAAACACATTTTCCTCACATTTCTGTGGTGGAAAGTTCTGGAATCTGCGTGGATCAACAAATTTCCACTCACCCAGCGTGGCCCCAGGTCTCCCCAAAAAAATGGTACCTCACTTGCGTGGGTAGGCATAGTAGCTGCGACATGAAACAGCGCAAAACGCAGCATGGTCGCACCTCAATTTCCCAGTGAAATTTAGCACGATTCGGACAAAAAGACTACCTTTTGTTTTTGCGCCGTAGCTCTGCCAGCACCTAGGGAAACCTAGCAAACCTATAAATTTTTGAAAACTAGACACCCAGGGCAATTCAGGATGGGGTGACTCGCCTGCCTACCCCCAGGTTTTGTTACCCAGAATCCCTTGAAAACATAAAAATTTGACCAAAAAAACACATTTTCCTCACATTTCTGTGGTGGAAAGTTCTGGAATCTGCGTGGATCAACAAATTTCCACCCACCCAGCGTTCCCCCAGGTCTCCCGAAAAAAATGGTACCTCACTTGCGTGGGTAGACATAGTGGCTGCAACAGGAAATGGTTCAAATCGTACGGTGGTGAATTTACATTACCTTATTGCAAAACTACCTTGATTTTGGGGGGGGGCATCTGAGTTTGTGGCCTGGGGCTCGGTGGTATTCTTTGCAAAGTAGCAAACCCAAACAGTTCTGAAAACTAGACACCCGGGGGAGTCCAGGGAGGTATGGCATGCATGGGTCCCCCAATGTTTTCCTACCCAGAACTCTCTGCAAACCTTAAAATTAGGTAAAAATTGCACTTTTCCAAACTTTTTGGCGTGGGATCGCCGGGCCGGCAAAAAAGTCATACCACCCTGCGTTCCCCTTGTTCTCCCGAGTAAAAGGATACCTCACTTGTGTGGGTGCCCCAAAGCAGAACACGCCAAAAATGAATTTTGAAAAAAGTAGTTTTTACTCATATTTACGTTTTACAAATTAAGCACCCCAGCCTAAGTCACATGCCTTTGGCCCACCCACACAAGTGAGGTATCATTTTACTCGGGAGAACAAGGGAAACACTGGGTGGTAGGACATTTGTTCCGGCAGCGAGATCCCACCCAAAAAAGTATGGAAAAGTGGGTTTTTTGACCAAAATTTCAAGTTTGCAGGGGTTTCTGGGTAGGAAAACATTGGGGGACCCACGCATGCCATACCACCCTGGACTCCCCCGGGTGTCTAGTTCTCAGAACTGTTTGGGTTTGGTAGTTTCCAAAGATGCCTGCCAAGCCCCGGGCCAAAAGCTCAGGTGACCCCCTCAAAAAATAAGATTATTTGGCTAAAGGTAATGTTTTCGTCTCCACAGTATGAATTGGGCCTTTTTCTAAAGCAGCCGCTATGCCTACCCACGCAAGTGAGGTACCATTTTTATCGGGAGACCTTGGGGAACGCTGGGTGGGAGGTAATTTGTGTGTGCCCAGTGATGCCACGCTTTCCCACACTAAAACGTGTGAAAAAACTTATTTTTTCCATGCAAAAAATGAGGTTTGCAAGGGATTCTGGGTAAAGGAACGTTGGAGGATCCACGCAAGCCATACCTCCTTGGAAGCCCCCGGGTGTCTACTTTTCAGAAATGTGTGGGATTGGTAGGTTTCCCTAGATGGCTGTCTCGCACGGGGCCAAAAACCCAGGTAACCCCTCTTGCAAAAGCTGGTGGACTTAAGATTTTCACCATTGTTACATTCAACTGCTTTTGCAAGAGGGGTTACCTGGGTTTCTGGCCCCGTGCGAGACAGCCATCTATGGAAACCTACCAAATCCAAACAGTTCTGAAAACTAGACACCCGGGAGAGTCCAGGGAGGTATGGCATGTGTGGGTCCCCCAATGTTTTCCTACCCAGAACTCTTTGCAAACCTTAAAAATAGGTAAAAATAGCACTTTTCCAAACATTTTGGCGTGGGATCGCCGTGCTGGCAAAAAAATCCTACTACCCTGCGTTCCCCTTGTTCTCCCGAGTAAAAGGATACCACACCTTAACAGAGTTACTCAAAAGTCAAACATTCAAGCACAGCTATGTATTCCTCAAAGACACACACATACAGGTTGGATTTGGCACGAGGGCGAGTGATGGTTCAGTACATAAAATTTTATTAACAAGATATTTCAAAAAAATTAAATGCTCTGTCAATAAATAAATGCATAAAAACTGAACCAGTGACTCGCAACTCGTGAGCTGTAAAGCCACGACAAGGCACCAACCGTTTTACAGGCCATTCACGCACCTTTCATAACTGATACAAACCAGACCATTGACACCATCCGAATGGAAAAGCAACACATAACAACAATCACAATAAGGGGCAAGGTACACCCTACTGCAGAAAGAGAAAAAAAACAATTATTACTGCACACCCATCTAATCCGCAAGCACACACACATACTGGTTGGATTTGGCACGAGGGTGAGTGATGATTCAGTACATACAATTGGATACGCAAGTAATTTCATCAAAAATAAAATACACTACGTATAATTGAAAGTATGATAAACTGAACCACTGACTCGCAGCTCGTGAGCTGTAAAGCCACGTCAAGGCACCAACCTCTTTACAGGCCATTCATACACCTTTCGTACGCGTGACACATACAAAACATTCACACCGCCAGCCGCGGACCCATCACATTTCAACACTCACACCAGCAAACAGCGCCATTCAAGGGCCCATCACTTTCACACGCCCACATTTCTGACACTGCAACTACACAAAATGATGGACTGTGTGGAGTGTCACTCAACTAGCAGTGTGTGTATTGACCAACAGAAAGTAACTACTCACACACCGCCTGCCGAGCGCCAGTCCACCCACACCACCATCCAAGCACCAGACCATGCACACTGCCAGCCAAACACCACTCAGCGCACACCGACAGCCAACTACCACTCCACACACACCACCAGCCAAGCATCACTCCACGCACACCACCAGCCAAGCGCCACTCCACGCACACCACCAGCCAAGCACCACTCCACACACACCGCCAGCCAAGCACCTAACCATACACTCCGCCAGCCAAGCAAAAATCCACGCACCCCCCCAGCACAACTCCAATCCATGCACTATGCCAGCCAAGCACCAGACCACGCACACCACCAGCCAAGCGCCAGTCCACGCACACCAACAATCCAAGCACAATCCTGCACACACCACCATCGAAATTAGAATTTTTTAAAGAAATACCACAAATCAAATGTAGAAACCTACAAATCTGCTAACACAAATTCAAAACCTAAATGCTTTGCACTAATGCAAACCTAAAAGCAAACAAAAAAATATTACAGAAAACAGACCAGACAGTACACTTACAAGCTCAATGAAACTCCCAAAACTTCTTTTGTGTGTGGTACGATTTAAAACAAGCTGGCACACACAATCCAGGATTTGAAGGACAGTCAGGACAGTGCATACGAGACTCCCTCCGCACTTCTCTTCGCCAACAGACTCTACATCTTTTAGTGGGATTGTCTTTTGCAGTTGTGGGAGGAATGTATTCTGGAAAGTGGCGATCTTTCAGTCTAGCCACTTCCTCCACCACTCCAAATCTTGGCACACTTGCCTGTTCCACTAGTACAAGGCTGCCTATTATAGTCTCCTGAAACTTAACAAAAGGCATCTTTGACTCAGGACAAGATTTCTGGAAAACAACAAAAGCATTAAAGGATGCCAAGTGGAAAAGATGGATAGCCAACTTCTTGTACCAAACGTAAGCCTTTCGAAGAGCAGCATAAGGTTCCAACCTCTGATCTACTCTGTCAACACCACCCATGTGCCTATTATAGTCTAAAATGCACACAGGTTTACGCACTTCAGCAGTCTCACCCCGAACTGGCAGAGCTTCAGTGCTTTCGTCATGGATAGTAGTCAGCATGTAAACATCCCTCCTGTCTGAAAACTTCACAGCTAGAAGCTTCCCACATCGCAATGCAGTAGACTGTCCCCGCACAAGCCTTTTGCAAACAAGTTCTATTGGAAAACCTTTCCGGTTACTGCGCATCGTGCCACATGCAACAGTGCCCACTTTGGCCAACTCCTTGAACAAACGCACACTAGTGTAGAAGTTATCTACATATAAATGGTGGCCTTTGTTAAATAATCGTCTACCTAGTTCCCACACAATTTTCTCAGTCACTCCAAAAGTGGACGGACAAGCAGAAGTGTTAATGCTGGAATCCTTACCGGTGTACACCCTGAAATTATAAACATATCCAGTCTCACTGTCACACAGCATATACAGTTTGATGCCATAGCGTGCCCTCTTACTAGGAATGTATTGCCTAAAAACCAAGCGGCCCTTGAACAATACCAAAGACTCGTCCACAGCTATTTCTCTTCCAGGTGCAAACATCTCAGGAAAACGATCAACAAAGTGATCAAGGACAGGCCGAATCTTAAAAAGACGGTCACAATCAGGGTGATCGCGTGGCAACGCTAAATCATTATCAACAAAATGCATCATGCGAAGAAGAAGCATATATCGATCACGAGTCATAACTGCTGGAAATATAGATGTTGCCATCAAGGGACTAGTGGACCAATAAGAAGACATTGATGGCTTCCTTAGCAAGCCGCTCAAAAAAGTTAATCCCAAAAACTTCTTCATCTCTTCAACATATGTGGGAGACCAATGGGTAGCTCTGGAATGGGGCTTAAGGCTGGCACTGTGGTCCCTCAAATACTGCTCTGCATACAAATTAGTTTGCTCCACAATCTCCTGCAAAAACTCATCGTCAAAAAACAACTGAAAAAATTGAATTGGCAAAAAATTGTCAGTATTCACTCTACACCCTGGAACACCAGTGAAGTCTGGCAATTCTGGCTGCACCATGCCAGGGGCAACCCAGACGTCATCACTAACATGAGGAGAAGAAGCCACCCTAGCCTGCAGGCCAGATGCCTCTTGCTGCACTACATCAACGGGAACACTAGCATCCCCAGATGCCTCTTGCCTCACTACACCAACAGGAATACTAGCATCCCCAGATACATTTTGCATCTCTTCACCAACAGGAGAACTCACATCCCCAGCTGCCTCTTGCATCTCAACATCAACAGAAGAACTCGCATCCCCAGATGCCACTTGCTGCTCAACAACAACAGAAAGACTAGCAGCACCAGATGCCTCATGCTGCTCTACAACAGGAAGACTAGCAGCACCAGATAACCTTTGGCGCACCACAGCAATGTGAAACCTTTTGGGCGCAGCCTTTACCACACTTGCCTGTTCCTGACGAGAAAAAAAGGGAAACCTTGAGGACCTAGGCTGCCGCTCACATGGCTCTTGCCTCTCTACCGGCACATCAATGTCCCTCTCTACCACAGGCACTTCATCAGCACTAGAAGAAGAATCATCATCCGATGATACCATGCGAAGAGAAAACTCACTGCCTGAATCTTCTGCACCTACCTCATGCTCCGAATCGGAGTCAGTGTCTGGACCATGGTCAGAGGAAGACTCAAAAAGCAAACTAACAACCTGCTTAGCAGTAATCCTGCGAGCAGCCATTATCCTTACAAATCAAGAAGACTACACACACAAGTGAACAACAACCTACACTGTGCAAAGGAAGAAGTAAACAAGGTAGAGTCTTCACACAAAAATCAATACACTCAAAAACAATTCAAATCTAACCAAATATAAGAAGACTCACCAGCACCTACTCTGCTGAAACACAGCAAAAAGAAAGGAAATCCCACTGGAAAGAAAAAAAAAAGTATAGATTAGACAAAGTACACATCAAGCAGCAATACAAAAAAAAAGTTAACAATCAAGAAACACAAAGCCACACAAACAGCAATAACTTCACTTTTCATAACAACACATTTATCTAGGAAAAATAGTACAAAAAACATTTACTTACCAAGCACATGCAACTACACAAGCTGCAAAACCAGCATTAACCGAACCACAACCTACACCAATACAAACAGCAAAAGCCTGGATCAAAAACAAAGAAGAAAAAAAATAATTTAATACTACATTTCACAAACAACATAACAAATGAATAAACAATACACAAATTTACCCCCAAAATCACATCCACACAGATGGGCCATCAAAAAGGGCAAAACGGACAAAAGTACGGGTTGATTTGCCCACCGGGGGGGAGGCCAGAAAATCTAAATTTAAAATCCGACCCACCTGAAAGCGACCCTTGCCCAATGGGTCACTTCCTACAATCTAAAATAAAATCCCTGGTGCTAGTGGGGGCATTTCCACCGCACAATCGCAATGCTGTGCGCGACCGTGAGCCAGAAATGCCCTGCAAAGAGACATCAGAAGAGAGGAAAATCACTTACCTCTCCCCTGATGCCTCTTTGCAAACCCCCCCAAATATCTCAAAACCAACCTAACACCTCCAGGCGCAGGAAGCAAATGGCTTCCCGACCGCCTGGGAATCCCTGAAGATGTTGGCGCGTGCTGTGCGCGCTGACGTCATCAGGGATTCTCATGGGGAGGGGGACAACAGAATTACTGTGGTTAACTGCGATGCTGGACAGAGGCACTTGCATCCTTGATTTTCACAAGCGCAATCCTAAAACAGTTCCTATGACCAGGAGCTTCTTTCTCCCCATCTGCTGCTCTCAACAGTCTCTGACCATTTATACACATAAGAGGCATGTGAACTCACACAGAAGATCCCCGTTTGGCAACGCCCACCAACTAGCGGAGTGCACCATCTTTCCTAAATTTACCCACTATGATGGACAGCTCACTCAAGGGACCTGTGCACACATTGGTGCGATGGCATAGTAACACACACGGACACTGGAGACAAAGCAAGCGCTCGAGTTGCAGCACAAATTCAGGAAAACATTCATCAGCCCAAAAACATTTGTGACCTTCCCACTATGATTCACAGCTCACACAAGGGACCCCTGCGCACATCTGTGCAATTGCATAGTAACGCACACATGGACACTGGAGACAAAGATGGGGCACAAGTTGCAGCACAAACTCAGGAAAGCAATCATCAGCCCAAAAACATTTGTGAACTTCCCACTATGATGAACAAATGGTCTCTGTTTCCAGATACCTAAGAGCCTTGCTAGTTTATTCAGATAACAACCAACACACACTGGGGTCGATTGTGAAAATATGGTATTGTGTACAAAAAAGGGGAGAAATGCTCCTCTTTTAGGTGTCCCCTCACTCACCAGGGTTGCCCCACGGTGACATGCTTCATCATTGGGGCCATCCCAGTCCTCTACGGGCTGGGGCGTGCTGCGACTTGCGAAAGTTACGTAGGAGCACTTTATTAGACTATGTGTGGTGCATGTGTATTTGAGGAGTGGACTATGTGATGTGTGAAATACCTGCCCAGTAGGTTTACAATAAACTTTATTCTTGCCTCTAGGTGGTAATAAACGGGGTGGAAAGATAGGCTGCCCTAAACGTAATGTGTCCAGATGTACCTATCAACTCCTATCGTCGACATGTTTCGTGCATACCCCAAGCACTATGATGGACAGCTCACACAAGGGACCCCTGCGCACATCTGTGCAATTGCATAGTAACGCACACATGGACACTGGAGACAAAGATGGCGCTCGAGTTGCGGCACAAACTCAGGAAAACAATCATCAACACAAAAACATTTGTGAGCTTCCCACTATGATGGACAGCTCACTCAAGGGACCCCTGCGCACATTTGTGCAGTTGCATAGTAACGCACACATGGTCAATGGAGACAAAGATGGCGCTAGAGTTGCAGCACAAATTCAGGTAACAATCAACAGCCCAAAAACATTTGTGAGCTTCCCACTATGATGGACAGCTCATTCAAGGGACCCCTTCGCACATGGCATAGTAACACACACATGGTCACTGGAGACAAAGCATGTGTTTGAAAATCAGCACACAAAAAAAAACATTCATCAGGCCAAAAACACTAGTGAGCTTTGCCTAGGCAGCACAGGTGTGTTTTTTAGCCACTTCAGAAACACACATCAGTATAAGTAATGAAGGACAGAGGCACTTGCATCCTTCATTACAATGAGCACTATCATTTTACTTTATAAATGACCCCCATCAGCATTTTTGTAGAAAAAACGGCCTTTCAACAACATTGCAGCCAAGAGAAGACTTCATAGATAATGTTCCCCCAACAAGCGGAGCGACCCTTCCCCAAGGGGCCGCTCCCCGAACTACGAAATTGATCACGAAAAAAAAAAAAAAAAATCCCTAACATTCCTGCTGCACGATCGCACGATCGTGCAGCAGGAAACCTCTAAAGTGCCATCGAGGGAAAGGAAAAGCCTTTCCTTTCCCTCGATGCAAGTTTCATCACAATCCCCCCGCCCCAGCCGCAAAACGAACCTGTTCAGCAAACGACGCGCAGGAAGCAAATGGCTTCCCTGCGCGTCTGTAAACAAAAGGAGCCTCCGGTGACGTCAGTGCGACTCGCGCGCTGACGTCATTGATGACGCGGGCGGGGAGGGCGAGGGGAGGCAGGGGAAGGTCTTCCCCTGCCATCCCCGCAGAAACGAACAAAATCGGTCAGACTCGGGGGTAGCGCTGGCGCTTCCCCCGAGGGTGGGGCTCATGACGAGCTGGGCTCGTCATGAGCGTGCGAGGAGGCTACGCCATGACGAGCCCAGCTCGTCATCAGCCCCGAAGGGGTTAATAAAGGCTGGTAATTCACTCACATTTTGTTGGAGGTAATAGTCAATGAGTCTACTCATGTTTTCAAAGAGTCCCCCTGTAGCAGAGATGATGGGTCTACCGGGGGGCTGTTCTGCATCTTTGTGTATCTTAGGTATAAGATATAGCTGAGCTGGCCTCTGATTTCTTCGCTAGGAGAGATGTGGTGTCATATTTGCTGTGCCGGCCAGGGGTGCAGAACAGAAAGCCCTGCTGCATAAGCGACCGGACTTTTCACTGGCATCACGTTGTTTGACAGCGTTCATGGCTCGGGGGACCGAGATGTCCGGAGGCCACCAACTTTGAATAAGGCCAATGTGAGAGGATCGAGGTATTTCACTTCCAGTAGGGTGCATTATTGTCGTAATGACTGCCTCTACTCCACTGCGGTTTTATTTCATTTGGTAGCTGCAGTCCGAGGGGACCCAGCGAGGTGGCCGTGGACGTTGGACTTCATATGGGGGATTACTTGCATCACCTACCTGCAGAGTAACTACACACCTGCACCAACTTATTTCACTGCTCACCATGCCGCCAACCCAGATACATAATCATGATGAACTCTGGGAGTTGTAGTTGGGACATTCAGCGCAACGAACAACAGGTGTGCCGACTCATTTCCATGATTGGGGGAGGAGAATTCAGGGTGAGTAAGCATATATCAAGCAGCAGGATTGGGCAAACATGAAGCAGGACTCCATGCAGTGCAGGGCGCTGAAGAAGGCTTTATGCTGAAATGCATTCGCTGCCACTGTGTTGTTCCAAATAAAGTGTGTTTCCATCCTGAAATCCCCTCTGGCCTCTGATTTCTTCGCTGGGAGAGATGTGGTGTCATATTTGCTGCGCCGGCCAGGGGTGCAGAACAGAAGGCCCTGCTGCATAAGCACCCCGGGTTTTCACTGGCATCACGTTGTTTGACAGTGTTCATGGCTCGGGGGACCGAGATGTCCGGAGACCACAAACTTTGAATAAGGCCAATGTGAGAGAATCGAGGTATTTCATTTCCACTTGGGTGCATTATTGTCGTAATGACTGCCCCTACTCTACTTCGGTTTTATTTCATTTGGTAGCAGCAGTCCAAGGGGACCCAGCAAGGTGGCCGTGGACGTTGGACTTCATATGGGGGATTACTTGCATCACCTACCTGCAGAGTAACTACACGCCCGCACCAACGTATTTCACTGCTCCCCATGCTGCCAACACAGATACATAATCATGATGTACTCTGGAAGTTGTAGTTGGGACATTCAGTGCAACGAACAACAGGTGTGCTGACTCATTTCCATGATTGGGGGAGGAGAATTCAGGGTGAGTAAGCATATATCAAGCAGCAGGATTGGGCAAACATGAAGCAGGACTCCATGCAGTGCAGGGCGCTGAAGAAGGCTTTATGCTGAAATGCATTCGCTGCCACTGTGTTGTTCCGAATAAAGCGTGTTTCCTTCCTGAAATCCCCTCTGGCCTCTGATTTCTTCGCTTGGAGAGATGTAGTGTCATATTTGCTGCGCCGGCCAGGGGTGCAGAACAGAAGGCCCTGCTGCATAAGCGACCCGGGTTTTCACTGGCATCACGGGGTTTGACAGTGTTCATAGCTCGGGGGACCTAGATGTCCGGAGACCACAAACTTTGAATAAGGCCAATGTGAGAGGATCGTGGTATTTCACTTCCAGTAGGGTGCATTATTGTCGTAATGACTGCCTCTACTCCACTGCGGTTTTCTTTCATTTGGTAGCAGCAGTCCGAGGGGACCCAGCGAGGTGGCTGTGGACATTGGACTTCATTTGGGGGATTACTTGCATCACCTACCTGCAGAGTAACTACACGCCCACACCAACGTATTTCACTGCTCCCCATGCTGCCAACCCCGATACATAATCATGATGTACTCTGGGAGTTTTAGTTGGGACATTCAGCGCAACGAACAACAGGTGTGCTGACTCATTTCCATGATTGGGGAGGAGAATTCAGGGTGAGTAAGCATATATCAAGCAGCAGGATTGGGCAAACATGAAGCCGGACTCCATGCAGTGAGGGCGCTGAAGAAGGTTTTATGCTGAAATGCATTCGCTGCCACTGTGTTGTTCCGAATAAAGCGTATTTCCTTCCTGAAATCCCCTCTGGCCTCTGATTTCTTCGCTAGGAGAGATGTGGTGTCATATTTGCAGCGCCGGCCAGGGGTGCAGAACAGAAGGCCCTGCTGCATAAGCGACCCGGACTTTTCACTGGCATCACGTTGTTTGACAGCGTTCATGGCTCGGGGGACCAAGATGTCCGGATACCACCAACTTTGAATAAGGCCAATGTGAGAGAATCTAGGTATTTCACTTCCACTAGGGTGCATTATTGTCGTAATGACTCTGTGTTAGAGCTGTCTGCCCTATGGGAAGCCCCTCCTATTAATTATTTACTTTGTCCCCTTTTTGCCCCTCATAATTTTTTTATCTTTGTATGTCCACTGGATTTTTGTGGTATTGAACTAGGGGTTAGATGCTCTTTTGCCCTCGTAGTCCTTTTTCTTGAGGCCTTGGCGCCTTTCTGACTAGATTCACAACCCACAAAATGGTGGACAACAACTGCCACAACTGCCACCCTAGGGACTGGACCCATAGGCTAGTATAGGAATGTTCCAGAACCTCCTGGACCCTTCTGGACCCTCTGGGGTCATCCTATAAAAGGCGGAATGTTGGGCAGCCATTTTAGATGGTGAGGTGAGAAGAGGAGAGCTGGTGTACAGGAGTACAGGCGGTAGAAGGAGGAGACTGGTGCACTGTGGGGGTTGACAGACCTGCTAGGCCGCTGTACCTGCTGTTTTGATGCTATCCCTCATCTATTGATCTGACCCTGACAGGACTGGGCTCGAGAAATCCCTGCCGCAGGAGTAACCCGTGGGAATTCTATGTGGAGTTCATGAGATGAGGACAGGAAGACACCGCCAGGTGAGGGCGATCGAGGCTGATCCCTAGATTAAGGCAAGACCTGAGTGGTGGGGAAAGGAAGTAAATCCCTACACTTGCCGTTCACTGGTGACCTGTCAGTCCGACCTCGTGGATTCCCAGAAGTGATCCGTCTATATCGGCACTTCATAACAGAGATTCCTGAAGTTTACTTGCCCCCAGAATCCAGTAAACTTCAAGTGAGGCGCCGCATCCCCCTGCCGGGAGTAGTGTCCTGAACGCTGCGCAGGCCAAGTGGGAAGCGGGGCGGAGTCATAGAGGAGGTGCGCCGGCTCAAGGCCCGCGCAGGCTCGGTGAAGGACTGGGCAGCTTCTGAAGTGCGGAAGCGTCCTGTGTGCCGCGCAGGCTCAGAAGAGGGCCGGAGGATTTCTCAGCCGGGTAGTGGAGCGGCGCTGAGAGGTCCGTCGACCGTTCAGGCCGTGTGAGGGAGACGAGTGAAAGAAGAGGAGCGCCGGGATCTCGGCGCCCGTTCAACAGAGACCGATCGTTGAATAAGTAAGCATCCAGCTTTAGTAAAGCGTCCAGAGCTGGACGAGTGTCATACGTTCCTGCAGGGTCTGTGGGAAGTAGTGAGGAGGTTTCACGGAAACTCAACCTAGTCAGCTTGGTGGATTTTAGACTTCCTGTTTCCCGATCAACACAAGCCTTAACTGCATTGGCAAAGTACTGAACTCCTTTCACTAACGCTGGGGGGTCCTGTCTGATTTCAGTGCCCGTACGTTCTATTCTACAACTGAAGAAGTTGGGGAAGGTTTCTGACACTGACTATGAGGCAAATCTCGCTTTACTAACTAATAAAACCAGGAATTCATCAACGGTCAGGAGGAGTATGTGGTAGCTTGTTTCTAGTCAAATGTTGATTTACCCTGTTTCATTACATGCAGGTCTAATGCTTCCTATTGAAATTCTGTATAAAGAAGAAGGTTTGAAATACTGTAACTCGCTTATGATAAACAACAGGAGTCCCCAGGAGTAAGGTACCACTGTAAACTACTGCATTGAGATGTGAGATCCTCTTGTGGTTACAACTGAAACTGTGATATAACGTCTGTTGCTAGAAGGGGAGGTTGTGAACTCTTTTAAGGGTGGTGGGGGCTGAACTGCTAAAATTGATGCCCCAGTGTTATGTATACCAGAGTGAAGCTATTTTTGTATAAGAAACTTTGAACTGCTAGATAACAGAGATTTTTATAAAACAGCTCATATTTTTCCAAAATCTGGTGTAGTGTCTTAATTTTTGAGTGGATGGTCGTGGTGTTACTAAGGGGTGTGACGCAAACTTTACATATGCTCCTTTGAGATAGGCCTTCCTACTTAGTGCTAAGCTACCCTATGTGACTTGGACAGCCCAGGTCCAACATAATTGGTGTCTAGCGGTGGGATGACAACTGTGTTTGCGTCTACTCTGAAGTAACAAAGCGAACTCCACAGGCCTACACCTGGAGTTTTCTCCTGGCGGACTTCCTAATTACTTCTTTTGTTTTTTTCCAAATTTACTCCTGGTGGTGGGTGGAGGTAGCTTTGAATTGTCCCTTTTGAACCAATTCTTCCCGAGTGGTTGTCCCTATATCTCTCATAAGCAAAATGGAATTTGCTCTGGAGGAACTGGAGACCTATACTACAGCTCAGCTTAGAGACTTTCGTCAGAAGATGGGAGTTTTTTTTAAGCGTGGTGCCAAGAAGGGGGAACTCCAAACCAGTTTGAGGGCATGGGTGGCAGCGCACCCAGAGGGGAAGGAGGAGGAAGAGGGGGAGCGGGACGCGGTCATCGGGATAGATGAGTTGTATCAATCTGAGAGGGGAAACTTGTTGACAGGTCCCAGAACACTCTCAAGAGAGGGCAGCAGTGTCTCCGCGAGAATCTTGACTGAAGCCGAACTAGCAGATAGGAGGGAGGAGAGACAGTTGAAGTGGGAGTTAGCCAAGATGGAAAAGGAGAAAGAGGAACAGAGGATGGCTCACGAGTTTAAACTGAGGGAGCTAGAACTCAAGGCCCTACAGATAGGACCCTCTAATTCTCCAAATGGTGGCAGCGAAACCAAAGAACTGACCAAGGAATCCAGACCCTACCTACCTAAAGATATAGTTGCCAGTTACAGCTCAGGGGATGACATCGCCAAGTGGCTGGCTGCCTATGAGGTCTCCTTAAGAGCCCATGGGATCCAGGAAAAACACTGGGGGGTGGTTTATACAAATACATGCCTCCTACTGGACGGGATACCCTATTGGCCCTAGAGCAGGATGAGCAGACCCACTACCCCACCATGAAAGTGGCGCTGATCAAAAAGTTTGGACTGACCCCAGAGAAGTACAGGCAAAAGTTCAGGGAAAGTCACAAATTAGGCACACAAAATTGGGTGGATTTCCTGGACTATGCAAGGAAGGCACTAGAGGGTTGGATACAAGGCAGCAAGGTGAAGGACTATGAGGGGTTGTACGACCTATTTCTCAAAGAGCACCTACTCGCGAAATGTTTTCCCGAGCTGCGTCAACACCTGGTGGACAGCAAGCTGACCAACCCCAGAAAGCTTGCAGAGGAGGCGGACATCTGGGCAAGTACCCGGGTGTCCTCAAAGGGGACTGGAGGGGATTCCCAAAGGGCCGGGCAGGGCGCCCCCCAGAAGAAGGAGGAGGGAGATAAAAAGCGGGAGTTCTCTAAAGGTCCCCAAAACAGTTTCCAGAGTAAGGGAACAGGATTCACCCCTAAGGCTAACCCGCCCAGAAACCCTCATCCTGGCCAAAGTCAGCAGCCAAGGGTTGTCCACTGCTTTGAGTGTGGTGGTGTTGGACATTATTAGGGAGATGTCAAGTGCCCAAAGAGACCACCCCCTCCCACTGGAGGAAAAGCCCCAGGAGTAGCTAGTGTAGTGCTCGGGGAGGAGTTGCCCTTAAATAAGGGGGGTGAGTGGGCGGGTGTCACCTTAGTGTCCCTGGGAGATCGGGAGATGGTTCCTAAGATCCAGGTGCCCTCAAATACTGTAAAGTATGGGCAATGGGTCACCATCAATGGCCAAAGAGGGGAGGCTCTGAGAGACACAGGAGCCAGTATGACTATGGTAAGGAGTCAACTGGTGTCTCCAGAGCAGGTGATTCCACATGTACTCCACCCCGCCGCGATGGCTGACGGCAGATTGGGCTACTATCCTGTGGCCGAGGTTCCATTTGAGTGGGAAGGGGTTGCAGGTTCACTTCGAGTTGCCGTAAGCCCTGCCGTGCCAGTCGATTGTCTGCTGGGAAATGACATGGAGCACAATGTCTGGAAGGAGGTGGAATACCGAACTCATTCAGAGATGCTGGGTACACCTGACTGGGCCTGTGCAAGCACCAGGTCTGCGACTGCCCAGAGAGGCAGTTCGCCTGGGCTGGAGCCTGGAACAAGGGCCCAGCCCACTGCCAAAAAGGGAAATATCCGAAGACAGGAGAAGCCTGCTTCGGCTTCCACGCCCCATGAGACAGATCGGCCACCTGCGGTGGTGGGCCAGGAGTCCGTGGAGGGGGAAGTAGTCTCCCTGGAGGACCTACCCATCCCTGCTGAGTGGCATGTGGAGGGAGGGCCTACCAGGGAGGAGTTTTGTAAGGGCCAGAAGGAGTGCCCTACCCTTGAGGGACTGAGGCGACAGGCCGAAGCCCAGGCAGCAGGGAACGTTGCAGGGCACTACCACATTTACTGGGAGGACGGGCTCCTCTACAGTGAACCCAAGGTACCTTTGCCCGGTTCATCACAGGCCTTGGTAGTCCCTCAACGATACCGAGCCTTTCTTCTAGAATTGGCTCATGAGATTCCCTTGGCAGGACACTTAGGTCAGGACAAGACCTTTGCCCGGCTTGTCCCCCACTTTTACTGGCCTCAGATGAAAGTGGCATCTGACACTTACTGTCGGACATGTGTATCCTGTCAAGCCAGTGGGAAAACAGGGGTGAAGCTGAAAGCTCCCCTGGAACCACTACCAGTCGTTAGCACCCCCTTTGAAAGGGTGGGCATCGACATTGTGGGGTCATTGGATCCACCAACAACAGCTGGTCACAGGTTTATCCTGGTTCTGGTGGATCACGCCACGCGGTACCCAGAGGCAATTCCTCTGAGGACTGTCACTGCACCTGTTGTGGCTAGGACCCTGATGGGGATCTTTACCCGAGTGGGTTTCCCCAAGGAAGTTGTGTCCGACAGGGGGACCAACTTTATGTCAGCATATATGCGGGCAATGTGGAAGGAGTGTGGAGGGACCTACCGGTTCACTACTCCGTACCACCCCCAGTCCAATGGACTGGTAGAGAGGTTCAACAAGACCTTGAAAGGCATGATAAGAAATCTGCCTGAGAGCCTGCGGAGGAAATGGGACGTCCTCCTACCCTGTTTGCTATTCTCCTACAGGGAAGTGCCACAGAAGGGAGTGGGCTTCAGCCCCATCGAGCTTCTGTATGGGCTCCCTGTACGTGGACCTCTCAGCCTGGTGAAGAATGGATGGGAAAAGTCTCCCAGAAAGCCTCCCCAGGATGTGGTGAGCTACATGCTGGCTTTCCGGAGCCAAATGGCAAAGTTGTGGAAGCAAGCTTCTGACAATTTGGAAGCCAGCCAAGCAGTAATGAAAGAGTGGTATGACCACAACGCTCACCCTGTGGAGTTGGAGCCTGGCCAGAAAGTGTGGGTGATGGAATCTGGAGAGCTAAGTGCCCTCCAGGATCGCTGGACAGGCCCCTTTGAGGTGAAGGAGAAGAAGGGAAAGGCCACCTACCTGGTGGACCTTAAGACCCCTCGACAGCCCCTACGGGTGCTGCATGCCAATCGCCTTAAACCCCACCATGAGAGGCCCGAGGTCATCTTGATGATGGTGAGGAAGCAGAAAGCGAGCCTCTCCCTGATCTCTTCTCGTCTCAAGAAAAGGATGGGTCGGTGGAGGGAGTGATTCTCTCCCCATCCCTAACTCCTGAGCAGCGAGAGGACTGCCGCCAGGTATTGGAGCAGTACTTCTCGTTGTTCTCCCTTGTCCCGGGAAGAACCCACCTGTGTACCCATGATGTGGACACAGGAGACAGCCCACCAGTGAAGTCAAAGACCTACGGGCTGTCAGACAAGGTGAAGGCCAGCATCCATGGTGAGGTTACCAAGATGCTGGAGCTAGGAGTCATTGAACCTTCCAGTAGCCCCTGGTCCAGCCCGGTGGTGTTAGTACCAAAAGCTGCCCCACCAGGCACCACTCCAGAACTGAGGTTCTGTGTGGATTACTGGGGACTGAACTCAGTAACCAAAACTGATGCTCATCCGATCCCTAGGGCGGATGAATTGATTGACCGGCTGGGAGCTGCCCAATACCTGAGTACCTTTGACCTTACTTCAGGGTACTGGCAGATCTCCCTTACAGAAGGAGCAAAAGAAAGGTCAGCTTTCTCCACGCCTGAGGGACACTTCCAGTTCTGTGTGATGCCCTTTGGGCTCAAGAACGCCCCTGCCACTTTTCAGCGGCTGGTGAACCAGGTCCTCTCCGGAATGGAGGCTTTCTCCGCTGCTTACCTGGATGACATTGCCATCTTCAGCAGCAGTTGGGAGGACCATTTGCATCACTTGCAAGCTGTTCTCCAGGCCCTGAAACAAGCTGGCTTGACAATCAAGGCCAGCAAATGTCAGATTGGGCAGGGGTCGGTTGTGTACCTAGGCCACTTGGTGGGTAGGGGAACAGTGCAGCCCCTCCAGGCAAAGATTGAGGCAATCATGGCCTGGGAACCCCCCCAAGACCCAGACTGAGGTCCGAGCCTTCCTGGGCCTCACAGGTTACTACCGTCGCTTTGTGAAGGGGTATGGCACTATTGTAGCGCCCCTCACAGAGCTCACATCCAAGAAACAACCTCGACGGGTAGTCTGGACAGAGGCTTGTCAGCAAGCCTTTGAGAAATTGAAACAGGCAATGTGTGCAGCACCGGTCCTGAGGGCCCCAGACTTCTCCAAGGAGTTCATTGTCCAGACAGACGCATCAGAGCATGGCATTGGGGTAGTGTTATCTCAACTCAACGAAGAGGGTCTGGATCAGCCTGTAGTCTTCCTGTCCAGGAGACTGCTTCCCCGGGAACAGAAGTGGAGTGCAATTGAGCGGGAAGCTTTTGCGGTGGTATGGGCTCTGAAGAAGTTGCGGCCATACCTGTTTGGCTTGCACTTCCTGGTTCAGACCGACCATCAACCCCTTCGTTGGCTGATGCAAATGAAGGGGGAAAATCCCAAGTTGTTGAGATGGTCCATCTCCCTACAGGGAATGGACTTCCGGGTGGAACATCGGCCTAGGGTGGACCACGCCAATGCAGACGGTCTCTCTAGGTATTTCCGCCTTAGTGATGAGGACTCCCAAGGGGTTGGGTAGCTCTCCCCACTTTCAGCTGGGGGGGACGCGTGTTAGACCTGTCTGCCCTATGGGAAGCCACTCCTATTATTTATTTATTTTGTCCCCTTTTTGCCCCTCATAATTTTTTTATCTTTGTATGTCCACTGGATTTTTGTGGTATTGACCTAGGGGTTAGATGCTCTTTTGCCCTCGTAGTCCTTTTTCTTGAGGCCTTGGCGCCTTTCTGACTAGATTCACAACCCACAAAATGGTGGACAACAACTGCCACAACTGTCACCCTAGGGACTGGACCCATAGGCTAGTATAGGAATGTTCCAGAACCTCCTGGACCCTTCTGGACCCTCTGGGGTTATCCTATAAAAGGCGGAATGTTGGGCAGCCATTTTAGATGGTGAGGTGAGAAGAGGAGAGCTGGTGTACAGGAGTACAGGCAGTAGAAGGAGGAGACTGGTGCACTGTGGGGGTTGACAGACCTGCTGGGCCGCTGTCCCTGCTGTTTTGATGCTATCCCTCATCTATTGATCTGACTCTGACAGGACTGGGCTCGAGAAATCCCTGCCGCAGGAGTAACCCGTGGGAATTCTATGTGGAGTTCATGAGATGAGGACAGGAAGACACCGCCAGGTGAGGGCGATCGAGGCTGATCCCTAGATTAAGGCAAGACCTGAGTGGTGGGGAAAGGAAGTAAATCCCTACACTTGCCGTTCACTGGTGACCTGTCAGTCCGAACTCGTGGCTTCCCAGTAGTGATCCGTCTATATCGGCACTTCATAACAGAGATTCCTGAAGTTTACTTGCCCCCAGAATCCAGTTACCTTCTAGTCAGGCGCCGCATCCCCCTGCCGGGAGTAGTGTCCTGAACGCTGCGCAGGCCAAGTGGGAAGCGGGGCGGAGTCATAGAGGAGGTGCGCCGGCTCAAGGCCCGCACAGGCTCGGTGAAGGACTGGGCGGCTTCTGAAGTGCGGAAGCGTGCTGTGTGCCGCGCCGGCTCAGAAGAGGGCCGGAGGATTTCTCAGCCGGGTAGTGGAGCGGCGCTGAGAGGTCCGTCAACCGTTCAGGCCGTGTGAGGGAGACGAGTGAAAGAAGAGGAGCGCCGGGATCTCGGCGCCCGTTCAACAGAGTCCGATCGTTGAATAAGTAAGCATCCAGCTTTAGTAAAGCGTCCAGAGCTGGACGAGTGTCAAACGTTCCTGCAGGGTCTGTGGGAAGTAGTGAGAAGGTTTCACGGAAACTCAACCTAGTCAGATTGGTGGATTTTAGACTTCCTGTTTCCCGATCAACACAAGCCTTAACTGCATTGGCAAAGTACTGAACTCCTTTCACTAACGCTGGGGGGTCCTGTCTGATTTCAGTGCCTGTACGTTCTATTCTACAACTGAAGAAGTTGGGGAAGGTTTCTGACACTGACTATGAGGCAAATCTCGCTTTACTAACTAATAATAACAGGAATTCATCAACGGTCAGGAGTATGTGGTAGCTTGTTTCTAGTCAAATGTTGATTTACCCTGTTTCATTACATGCAGGTCTAATGCTTCCTATTGAAATTCTGTATAAAGAAGAAGGTTTGAAATACTGTAACTCGCTTATGATAAACAACAGGAGTCCCCAGGAGTAAGGTACCACTGTAAACTACTGCATTGAGATGTGAGATCCTCTTGTGGTTACAACTGAAACTGTGATATAACTTCTGTTGCTAGAAGGGGAGGTTGTGAACTCTTTTAAGGGTGGTCGGGGCTTAACTGCTAAAATTGATGCCCCAGTGTTATGTATACCAGAGTGAGGCTATTTTTGTATAAGAAACTACGAACTGCTAGATAACAGAGATTTTTATAAAACAGCTCATATTTTTCCAAAATCTGGTGTAGTGTCTTAATTTTTGAGTGGATGGTCGTGGTGTTACTAAGGGGTGTGACGCAAACTTTACATATGCTCCGTTGAGATAGGCCTTCCTACTTAGTGCCAAGCTACCCTATGTGACTTGGACAGCCCAGGTCCAACACTCCCCTACTCCACTGCGGTTTTATTTCATTTGGTAGCAGCAGTCCGAGGGGACCCAGTGAGGTGGCCGTGGACGTTGGACTTCATATGGGGGATTACTTGCATCGCCTACCTGCAGAGTAACGACACGCCCGCACCACCGTATTTCACTGCTCCCCATTCCGGCAACACAGATACATAATCATGATGTACTCTGGGAGTTGTAGTTGGGACATTCAGCGCAACGAACAACAGGTGTGCTGACTCATTTCCATGATTGGGGAGAAGAATTCAGGGCGAGTAAGCATATATCAAGCAGCAGGATTGGGCAAACATGAAGCAGGACTCCATGCAGTGCAGGGCGCTGAAGAAAGCTTTATGCTGAAATGCATTCGCCGCCACTGTGTTGTTTCGAATAAAGCCTGTTTCCTTCCTGAAATCCCCTCTGGCCTCTGATTTCCTCACTGGGAGAGATGTGGTGTCATATTTGCTGCGCCGGCCAGGGGTGCAGAACAGAAGGCCCTGCTGCATAAGCGACCCGGACTTTTCACTGGCATTACATTGTTTGACAGCGTTCTTGGCTCGGGGGACCGAGAGTCCGGAGGCCACCAACTTTGAATAAGGCCAATGTGGGAGAATCGAGGTATTTCACTTCCACTAGGGTGCATTATTGTCGTAATGACTGCCCCAACTCCACTGCGGTTTTATTTCATTTGGTAGCAGCAGTCAAAGGGGCCCCAGTGAGGTGGCCGTGGATGTTGGACTTCATATGGGGGATTACTTGCATCACCTACCTGCAGAGTAACTACACGCCCGCACCAACGTATTTCACTGCTCCCCATGCCGCCAACCCAGATACATAATCCTGATGTACTCTGGGATTTGTAGTTGAGACATTCAGCGCAACGTACAACAGGTGTGCTGACTCATTTCCATGATTGGGGAGGAGAATTCAGGGCGAGTAAGCATATATCAAGCAGCAGGATTGGGCAAACATGAAGCAGGACTCCATGCAGTGCAGGGCGCTGAAGAAGGCTTTATGCTGAAATGCATTCGCCGCCACTGTGTTGTTCCGAATAAAGCGTGTTTCCTTCCTGAAATCCCCTCTAGCCTCTGATTTCTTCGCTGAAAGAGATGTGGTGTCATATGTGCTGCGCCGGCCAGGGGTGCAGAACAGAAGGCCCTGCTGCATAAGTGACCCGGACTTTTCACTGGCATCACGTTGTTTGACAGCGTTCATGGCTCGGGGGACCGAGATGTCCGGAGACCACCAACTTTGAATAAGGCCATTGTGAGAGAATCAAGGTGTTTCACTTCCACTAGGGTGCATTATTGTCGTAATTACTCCCCTACTCCACCACGGTTTTATTTCAGTTGGTAGCAGCAGTCCGAGGGGACCCAGTGAGGTGGCCGTGGACGTTGGACTTCATATGGTGGATTACTTGCATCACCTACCTGCAGAGTAACTACACGCCCGCACCAACGAATTTCACTGCTCCCCATGCCGCCAACACAGATACATACTCATGATGTACTCTGGGAGTTGTAGTTGGGACATTCAGCGCAACGAACAACAGGTGTGCTGACTCATTTCCATGATTGGGGGAGAAGTATTCAGGGCAAGTAAGCATATATCAAGCAGCAGGATTGGGCAAACATGAAGCAGGACTCCATGCAGTGCAGGGCGCTGAAGAAGGCTTTATGCTGAAATGCATTCGCCGCCACTGTGTTGTTTCAAATAAAGCGTGTTTCCTTCCTGAAATCCCCTCTGGCCTCTGATTTCTTCGCTGGGAGAGATGTGGTGTCATATTTGCTGCACCGGCCAGGGGTGCAGAACAGAAGGACCTGCTGCATAAGCGACCCAGACTTTTCACTGGCATCACGTTGTTTGACAGCATTCTTGGCTCGGGGGACCGAGATGTCCGGAGACCACCAACTTTGAATAATGCCAATGTGAGAGAATCGAGGTATTTCACTTCCACTAGGGTGCATTATTGTCGTAATGACTGCCCCAACTCCACTGCGGTTTTATTTCATTTGGTAGCAGCAGTCCAAGGGGACCCAGTGAGGAGACCGTGGATGTTGGACTTCATATGGGGGATTACTTGCATCACCTACCTGCAGAGTAACTACACGCCCGCACCAATGTATTTCACTGCTCCCCATGCCGCCAACCCAGATACATAATCATGATGTACTCTGGGAGTTGTAGTTGGGACATTCAGCTCAACGAACAACAGGTGTGCTGACTCATTTCCATGATTGGGGGAGAAGAATTCAGGGCGAGTAAGCATATATCAAGCAGCAGGATTGGGCAAACATGAAGCAGGACTCCATGCAGTGCAGGGCGCTGAAGAAGGCTTTATGCTGAAATGCATTCGCCGCCACTGTGTTGTTTCGAATAAAGTGTGTTCCTTCCTGAAATCCCCTCTGGCCTCTGATTTCTTCGCTGGGAGAGATGTGGTGTCATATGTGCTGCGCTGGCCAGGGGTGCAGAACAGAAGGCCCTGCTGCATAAGTGACCCGGACTTTTCACTGGCGTCACGTTGTTTGACAGCGTTCATGCCTCGGGGGACCGAGATGTCCGGAGACCACCAACTTTGAATAAGGCCAATGTGAGAGAATCAAGGTATTTCACTTCCACTAGGGTGCATTATTGTCGTAATGACTCCCCTACTCCACTGCGGTTTTATTTCATTTGGTAGCAGCAGTCCGAGGGGACCCAGTGA
Organism: Lissotriton helveticus; assembly: GCF_964261635.1. NCBI lineage: Eukaryota > Metazoa > Chordata > Amphibia > Caudata > Salamandridae > Lissotriton > Lissotriton helveticus. The sequence continues at coordinate 633,256,128 of NC_136068.1, read as the reverse complement.
GGTGGCCGTGGATGTTGGACTTCATATGGGGGATTACTTGCATCACCTACCTGCAGAGTAACTACACGCCCGCACCAACGTATTTTACTGCTCCCCATGCCGCCAACACAGATACATAATCATGATGTACTCTGGGAGTTGTAGTTGGGACATTCAGCTCAACGAACAACAGGTGTGCTGACTCATTTCCATGATTGGGGGAGAAGAATTCAGGGCGAGTAAGCATATACCAAGCAGCAGGATTGGGCAAACAAGAAGCAGGACTCCATGCAGTGCAGGACGCTGAAGAAGGCTTTATGTTGAAATGCATTCGCCGCCACTGTGTTGTTTCGAATAAAGCGTGTTTCCTTCCTGAAATCCCCTCTAGCCTCTGATTTCTTCGCTGGGAGAGATGTGGTGTCATATGTGCTGCGCCGGCCAGGGGTGCAGAACAGAAGGCCCTGCTGCATAAGTGACCCGGACTTTTCACTGGCATCACGTTGTTTGACAGCGTTCATGGCTCGGGGGACCGAGATGTCCGGAGACCACCAACTTTGAATAAGGCCATTGTGAGAGAATCAAGGTGTTTCACTTCCACTAGGGTGCATTATTGTCGTAATTACTCCCCTACTCCACTGCGGTTTTATTTCAGTTGGTATCAGCAGTCCGAGGGGACCCAGTGAGGTGGCCGTGGACGTTGGACTTCATATGGTGGATTACTTGCATCACCTACCTGCAGAGTAACTACACGCCCGCACCAACGAATTTCACTGCTCCCCATGCCGCCAACACAGATACATACTCATGATGTACTCTGGGAGTTGTAGTTGGGACATTCAGCGCAACGAACAACAGGTGTGCTGACTCATTTCCATGATTGGGGGAGAAGTATTCAGGGCAAGTAAGCATATATCAAGCAGCAGGATTGGGCAAACATGAAGCAGGACTCCATGCAGTGCAGGGCGCTGAAGAAGGCTTTATGCTGAAATGCATTCGCCGCCACTGTGTTGTTTCAAATAAAGCGTGTTTCCTTCCTGAAATCCCCTCTGGCCTCTGATTTCTTCGCTGGGAGAGATGTGGTGTCATATTTGCTGCACCGGCCAGGGGTGCAGAACAGAAGGACCTGCTGCATAAGCGACCCAGACTTTTCACTGGCATCACGTTGTTTGACAGCATTCTTGGCTCGGGTGACCGAGATGTCCGGAGACCACCAACTTTGAATAATGCCAATGTGAGAGAATCGAGGTATTTCTCTTCCACTAGGGTGCATTATTGTCGTAATGACTGCCCCAACTCCACTGCGGTTTTATTTCATTTGGTAGCAGCAGTCCAAGGGGACCCAGTGAGGAGACCGTGGATGTTGGACTTCATATGGGGGATTACTTGCATCACCTACCTGCAGAGTAACTACACGCCCGCACCAATGTATTTCACTGCTCCCCATGCCGCCAACCCAGATACATAATCATGATGTACTCTGGGAGTTGTAGTTGGGACATTCAGCTCAACGAACAACAGGTGTGCTGACTCATTTCCATGATTGGGCGAGAAGAATTCAGGGCGAGTAAGCATATATCAAGCAGCAGGATTGGGCAAACATGAAGCAGGACTCCATGCAGTGCAGGGCGCTGAAGAAGGCTTTATGCTGAAATGCATTCGCCGCCACTGTGTTGTTTCGAATAAAGTGTGTTCCTTCCTGAAATCCCCTCTGGCCTCTGATTTCTTCGCTGGGAGAGATGTGGTGTCATATGTGCTGCGCTGGCCAGGGGTGCAGAACAGAAGGCCCTGCTGCATAAGTGACCCGGACTTTTCACTGGCGTCACGTTGTTTGACAGCGTTCATGCCTCGGGGGACCGAGATGTCCGGAGACCACCAACTTTGAATAAGGCCACTGTGAGAGAATGAAGGTATTTCACTTCCACTAGGGTGCATTATTGTCGTAATGACTCCCCTACTCCACTGCGGTTTTATTTCATTTGGTAGCAGCAGTCCGAGGGGATCCAGTGAGGTGGCCGTGGACGTTGTACTTCATATGGGGGATTAGTTGCATCACCTACCTGCAGAGTAACTACACGCCCGCACCAACGTATTTTACTGCTCCCCATGCCGCCAACACAGATACATAATCATGATGTACTCTGGGAGTTGTAGTTGGGACATTCAGCTCAACGAACAACAGGTGTGCTGACTCATTTCCATGATTGGGGGAGAAGAATTCAGGGCGAGTAAGCATATACCAGGCAGCAGGATTGGGCAAACAAGAAGCAGGACTCCATGCAGTGCAGGACGCTGAAGAAGGCTTTATGTTGAAATGCATTCGCCGCCACTGTGTTGTTTCGAATAAAGTGTGTTTCCTTCCTGAAATCCCCTCTGGCCTCTGCTTTCCTCGATGGGAGAGATGTGGTGTCATATTTGCGGCGCCGGCCAGGGGTGCAGAACAGAAGGCCCTGCTGCATAAGCGACTCGGACTATTCACTGGCATCACGTTGTTTGACAGCTTTCATGGCTCGGGGGACCGAGATGTCCGGAGACCACCAACTTTGAATAAGGCCAATGTGAGAGAATCGAGGTATTTCACTTCCACTAGGGTGCATTATTGTCGTAATGACTCCCCTACTCCACTGCGGTTTTATTTCATTTGGTAGCAGCAGTCCGAGGGGACCCAGTGAGGTGGCTGTGGACGCTGGACTTCATATGGGGATTACTTGCATCACCTACCTGCAGAGTAACTACACGCCCGCACCAACGTATTTCACTGCTCCCCATGCCGCCAACCCAGATACATAATCATGATGTACCCTGGGAGTTGTAGTTGGGACATTCAGCGCAACGAACAACAGGTGTGCTGACTCATTTCCATGATTGGGGGAGGAGAATTCAGGGCGAGTAAGCATATATCAAGCAGCAGGATTGGGAAAACATGAAGCAGCACTCCATGCAGTGCAGGGCGCTGAAGAAGGCTTTATGCTGAAATGCATTCGCTGCCACTGTGTTGTTTCAAATAAAGCGTGTTTCCTTCCTGAAATCCCCTCTGGCCTCTGATTTCCTCGCTGGGAGAGATGTGGTGTCATATTTGCTGCGCCGTCCAGGGGTGCAGAACAGAAGGCCCTGCTGCATAAGCGACCCGGACTATTAAGTGGCCTCACGTTGTTTGACAGCGTTCATGGCTCGGGGGACCGAGATGTCCGGAGACCACCAACTTTGAATAAGGCCAATGTGAGAGAATCGAGGTATTTCACTTCCACTAGGGTGCATTATTGTCGCAATGACTGCCCCTACTCCACTGCGGTTTTATTTCATTTGGTAGCAGCAGTCCGAGGGGACCCACCGAGGTGGCCGTGGACGTTGGACTTCATATGGGGGATTACTTGCATCACCTACCTGCAGAGTAACTACACGCCCGCACCAACGTATTTCACTGCTCCCCATGCCGCCAACACAGATACATAATCATGATGTACTCTGGGAGTTGTAGTTGGGACATTCAGCTCAACGAACAACAGGTGTGCTGACTCATTTCCATGATTGGGGGAGAAGAATTCAGGGCGAGTAAGCATATATCAAGCAGCAGGATTGGGCAAACATGAAGCAGGACTCCATGCAGTGCAGGGCGCTGAAGAAGGCTTTATGCTGAAATGCATTCGCCGCCACTGTGTTGTTTAGAATAAAGTGTGTTTCCTTCCTGAAATCCCCTCTGGCCTCTGATTTCCTCGATGGGAGAGATGTGGTGTCATATTTGCTGCGCCGGCCAGGGGTGCAGAACAGAAGGCCCTGCTGCATAAGCGACTCGGACTATTGACTGGCATCACGTTGTTTGACAGCATTCTTGGCTCGGGGGACCGAGATGTCCGCAGACCACCAACTTTGAATAAGGCCAATGTGAGCGAATCGAGGTATTTCACTTCCACTAGGGTGCATTATTGTCGTAATGACTGCCCCAACTCCACTGCGGTTTTATTTCATTTGGTAGCAGCAGTCCGAGGGGACCCAGTGAGGTGGCCGTGGATGTTGGACTTCATATGGGGGATTACTTGCATCACCTACCTGCAGAGTAACTACACGCCCGCACCAACGTATTTCACTGCTCCCCATGCCGCCAACCCAGATACATAATCATGATGTACTCTGGGATTTGTAGTTGAGACATTCAGCGCAACGTACAACAGGTGTGCTGACTCATTTCCATGATTGGGGGAGAAGAATTCAGGGCGAGTAAGCATATATCAAGCAGCAGGATTGGGCAAACATGAAGCAGGACTCCATGCAGTGCAGGGCGCTGAAGAAGGCTTTATGCTGAAATGCATTCGCCGCCACTGTGTTGTTCCGAATAAAGCGTGTTTCCTTCCTGAAATCCCCTCTGTCCTCTGATTTCTTCGCTGGGAGATATGTGTTGTCATATGTGCTGCGCCGGCCAGGGGTGCAGAACAGAAGGCCCTGCTGCATAAGTGACCCGGACTTTTCACTGGCATCACGTTGTTTGACAGCGTTCATGGCTCTTGGGACCGAGATGTCCTGAGACCACCAACTTTGAATAAGGCCAATGTGAGAGAATCGAGGTATTTCACTTCCACTAGGGTGCATTATTGTCGCAATGACTGCCCCTACTCCACTGCGGTTTTATTTCATTTGGTAGCAGCAGTCCGAGGGGACCCAGTGAGGTGGCCGTGGACGTTGGACTTCATATGGGGGATTACTTGCATCACCTACCTGCAGAGTAACTACACCCCGCACCAACGTATTTCACTGCTCCCCATGCTGCCAACCCAGATACATAATCATGATGTACTCTGGGAGTTGTAGTTGGGACATTCAGCGCAACGAACAACAGGTGTGCTGACTCATTTCCATGATTGGGGGAGGAGAATTCAGGGCGAGTAAGCATATATCAAGCAGCAGGATTGGGCAAACATGAAGCAGGACTCCATGCAGTGCAGGGCGCTGAAGAAGGCTTTATGCTGAAATGCATTCGCCGCCACTGTGTTGTTTCAAATAAAGTGTGTTTCCTTCCTGAAATCCCCTCTGGCCTCTGATTTCCTCGCTGGTAGAGATGTGGTGTCATATTTGCTGCACCGGCCAGGGGTGCAGAACAGAAGGCCCTGCTGCATAAGCGACCCGCACTATTCAGTGGCATCACGTTGTTTGACAGCGTTCATGGCTCGGGGGACCGAGATGTCCAGAGACCACCAACTTTGAATAAGGCCAATGTGAGAGAATCGAGGTATTTCACTTCCACTAGGGTGCATTATTGTCGCAATGACTGCCCCTACTCCACTGCGGTTTTATTTCATTTGGTAGCAGCAGTCCGAGGGGACCCAGTGAGGTGGCCGTGGACGTTGGACTTCATATGGGGGATTACTTGCATCACCTACCTGCAGAGTAACTACACGCCCGCACCAACGTATTTCACTGCTCCCCATGCCGCCAACACAGATACATAATCATGATGTACTCTGGGAGTTGTAGTTGGGACATTCAGCTCAACTAACAACAGGTGTGCTGACTCATTTCCATGATTGGGGGAGAAGAATTCAGGGCGAGTAAGCATATATCAAGCAGCAGGATTGGGCAAACATGAAGCAGGACTCCATGCAGTGCAGGGCGCTGAAGAAGGCTTTATGCTGAAATGCATTCGCCGCCACTGTGTTGTTTCGAATAAAGTGTGTTTCCTTCCTGAAATCCCCTCTGGCCTCTGATTTCCTCGATGGGAGAGATGTGGTGTCATATTTGCTGCGCCGGCCAGGGGTGCAGAACAGAAGGCCCTGCTGCATAAGCGACTCGGACTATTGACTGGCTTCACGTTGTTTGACAGCATTCTTGGCTCGGGGGACCGAGATGTCCGCAGACCACCAACTTTGAATAAGGCCAATGTGAGAGAATCGAGGTATTTCACTTCCACTAGGGTGCATTATTGTCGTAATGACTGCCCCATCTCCACTGCGGTTTTATTTCATTTGGTAGCAGCAGTCCGAGGGGACCCAGTGAGGTGGCCGTGGATGTTGGACTTCATATGGGGGATTACTTGCATCACCTACCTGCAGAGTAACTACACGCCCGCACCAACGTATTTCACTGCTCCCCATGCCGCCAACCCAGATACATAATCATGATGTACTCTGGGATTTGTAGTTGAGACATTCAGCGCAATGTACAACAGGTGTGCTGACTCATTTCCATGATTGGGGGAGAAGAATTCAGGGCGAGTAAGCATATATCAAGCAGCAGGATTGGGCAAACATGAAGCAGGATTCCATGCAGTGCAGGGCGCTGAAGAAGGCTTTATGCTGAAATGCATTCGCCGCCACTGTGTTGTTCCGAATAAAGCCTGTTTCCTTCCTGAAATCCCCTCTGGCCTCTGATTTCCTCGCTGGTAGAGATGTGGTGTCATATTTGCTGCACCGGCCAGGGGTGCAGAACAGAAGGCCCTGCTGCATAAGCGACCCGCACTATTCAGTGGCATCACGTTGTTTGACAGCGTTCATGGCTCGGGGGACCGAGATGTCGAGAGACCACCAACTTTGAATAAGGCCAATGTGAGAGAATCGAGGTATTTCACTTCCACTAGGGTGCATTATTGTCGCAATGACTGCCCCTACTCCACTGCGGTTTTATTTCATTTGGTAGCAGCAGTCCGAGGGGACCCAGCGAGGTGGCCGTGGACGTTGGACTTCATATGGGGGATTACTTGCATCACCTACCTGCAGAGTAACTACACGCCCGCACCAACGTATTTCACTGCTCCACATGCCACCAACCCAGATACATAATCATGATGTACTCTGGGAGTTGTAGTTGGGACATTCAGCGCAACGAACTACAAGTTTGCTGACTCATTTCCATGATTGGGGGAGGAGAATTCAGGGCGAGTAAGCATATATCAAGCAGCAGGATTGGGCAAACATGAAGCAGGACTCCATGCAGTGCAGGGCGCTGAAGAAGGCTTTATGCTGAAATGCATTCGCCGCCACTGTGTTGTTCCGAATAAAGCGCGTTTCCTTCTTGAAATCCCCTCTGGCCTCTGATTTCTTCGCTGGGAGAGATGTAGTGTCATATGTGCTGCGCCGGCCAGGGGTGCAGAACAGAAGGCCCTGCTGCATAAGTGACCCGGACTTTTCACTTGCATCGCGTTGTTTGACAGCGTTCATGGCTCGGGGGACCGAGATGTCCGGAGACCACCAACTTTGAATAAGGCCAATGTGAGAGAATCGAGGTATTTCACTTCCACTAGGGTGCATTATTGTCGCAATGACTGCCCCTACTCCACTGCGGTTTTATTTCATTTGGTAGCAGCAGTCGGAGGGGACCCAGTGAAGTGGCCGTGGACGTTGGACTTCATATGGGGATTACTTGAATCACCTACCTGCAGAGTAACTAAACGCCCGCACCAACGTATTTCACTGCTCCCCATGCCGCCAACACAGATACATAATCATGATGTACTCTGGGAGTTGTAGTTGGGACATTCAGCGCAACGAACAACAGGTGTGTTGACTCATTTCCATGATTGGGGAGGAGAATTCAGGGCGAGTAAGCATATATCAAGCAGCAGGATTGGGCAAACATGAAGCAGGACTCCATGCAGTGCAGGGCGCTGAAGAAGGCTTTATGCTGAAATGCATTTGCCGCCACTGTGTTGTTCCGAATAAAGCGTGTTTCCTTCCTGAAATCCCCTCTGGCCTCTGATTTCTTCGCTGGGAGAGATGTGGTGTCATATGTGCTGCGCCGGCAGGGGTGCAGAACAGAAGGCCCTGCTGCATAAGTGACCCGGACTTTTCACTGGCATCGCATTGTTTGACAGCGTTCATGGCTCGGGGGACCGAGATGTCCGGAGACCAGCAACTTTGAATAAGGCCAATGTGAGAGAATCAATGTATTTCAATTCCACTAGGGTGCATTATTGTCGTAATGACTCCCCTACTCCACTGCGATTTTATTTCATTTGGTAGCAGCAGTACGAGGGGACCCAGTGAGGTGGCCGTGGACGTTGGACTTCATATGGGGGATTACTTGCATCACCTACCTGCAGAGTAACTACACGCCCGCACCAACGTATTTCACTGCTCCCCATGCCGCCAACACAGATACATAATCATGATGTACTCTGGGAGTTGTAGTTGGGACATTCAGCGCAACGAACAACAGGTGTATTGACTCATTTCCATGATTGGGGAGGAGAATTCAGGGCGAGTAAGCATATATCAAGCAGCAGGATTGGGCAAACATGAAGCAGGACTCCATGCAGTGCAGGGCGCTGAAGAAGGCTTTATGCTGAAATGCATTCGCCGCCAGTGTGTTGTTTTGAATAAAGTGTGTTTCCTTCCTGAAATCCCCTCTGATTTCCTCGATGGGAGAGATGTGGTGTCATATTTGCTGCGCCGGCCAGGGGGGTAGAACAGAAGGCCCTGCTGCATAAGCGTCTCTGACTATTCACTGGCATCACGTTGTTTGACAGCGTTCATGGCTCGGGGGACCGAGATGTCCGGAGACCACCAACTTTGAATAAGGCCAATGTGAGAGAATCGAGGTATTTCACTTCCACTAGGGCGCATTATTGTTGCAATGACTGCCGATACTCCTCTGCGGTTTTATTTCATTTGGTAGGAGCAGTCCGAGGGGACCCAGCTAGGTGGCCGTGGTTGTTGGACTTCATATGGGGGATTACTTGCATCACCTACCTGCAGAGTAACTACACGCCCGCACCAACGTATTTCACTGCTCCCCATGCCGCCAACCCAGATACATAATCATGATGTACTCTGGGAGTTGTAGTTGGGACATTTAGCGCAACGAACAACAAGTTTGCTGACTCATCTCTATGATTGGGGGAGGAGAATTCAGGGCGAGTAAGCATATATCAAGCAGCAGGATTGGGCAAACATGAAGCAGGACTCCATGCAGTGCAGGGCGCTGAAGAAGGCTTTATGCTGAAATGCATTCGCCGCCACTGTGTTGTTCCGAACAAAGTGTGTTTCCTTCCTGAAATCCCCTCTGATTTCCTCGATGGGAGAGATGTGGTGTCATATTTGCTGCGCCGGCCAGGGGTGTAGAACAGAAGGCCCTGCTGCATAAGCGTCTCTGACTATTCACTGGCATCACGTTGTTTGACAGCGTTCATGGCTCGGGGGACCGAGATGTCCGGAGACCACCAACTTTGAATAAGGCCAATGTGAGAGAATCGAGGTATTTCACTTCCACTAGGGCGCATTATTGTTGCAATGACTGCCGATACTCCTCTGCGGTTTTATTTCATTTGGTAGGAGCAGTCCGAGGGGACCCAGCTAGGTGGCCGTGGTTGTTGGACTTCATATGGGGGATTACTTGCATCACCTACCTGCAGAGTAACTACACGCCCGCACCAACGTATTTCACTGCTCCCCATGCCGCCAACCCAGATACATAATCATGATGTACTCTGGGAGTTGTAGTTGGGACATTTAGCGCAACGAACAACAAGTTTGCTGACTCATCTCTATGATTGGGGGAGGAGAATTCAGGGCGAGTAAGCATATATCAAGCAGCAGGATTGGGCAAACATGAAGCAGGACTCCATGCAGTGCAGGGCGCTGAAGAAGGCTTTATGCTGAAATGCATTCGCCGCCACTGTGTTGTTCCGAACAAAGTGTGTTTCCTTCCTGAAATCCATTCTGGCCTCTGATTTCTTCACTGGGAGAGATGTGGTGTCATATTTGCTGCACCGGCCAGGGGTGCAGAACAGAAGGCCCTGCTGCATAAGCGACCCGGACTTTTAACTGGCATCACGTTGTTTGACAGCATTCTTGGCTTGGGGGACCGAGATGTCCGGAGACCACCAACTTTGAATAAGGCCAATGTGAGAGAATCGAGGTATTTCAATTCCACTAGGGTGCATTATTGTCGCAATGACTGCCCCTACTCCACTGCGGTTTTATTTCATTTGGTAGCAGCAGTCCGAGGGGACCCAGCGAGGTGGCCGTGGACGTTGGACTTTATATGGGGGATTACTTGCATCACCTACCTGCAGAGTAACTACACGCCCGCACCAACGTATTTCACTGCTCCCCATGCCGCCAACCCAGATACATAATCATGATGTACTCTGGGATTTGTAGTTGAGACATTCAGTGCAACGTACAACAGGTGTGCTGACTCATTTCCATGATTGGGGGAGAAGAATTCAGGGCGAGTAAGCATATATCAAGCAGCAGGATTGGGCAAACATGAAGCAGGACTCCATGCAGTGCAGGGCGCTGAAGAAGGCTTTATGCTGAAATGCATTCGCCGCCACTGTGTTGTTCCGAATAAAGCGTGTTTCCTTCCTCAAATCCCCTCTGGCCTCTGATTTCTTCGCTGGGAGAGATGTGGTGTCATATGTGCTGCGCCGGCCAGGGGTGCAGAACAGAAGGCCCTGCTGCATGAGTGACCCGGACTTTTCACTGGCATCACGTTGTTTGACAGCGTTCATGGCTCGGGGGACCGAGATGTCCTGAGACCACCAACTTTGAATAAGGCCAATGTGAGAGAATCAAGGTATTTCACTTCGACTAGGGTGCATTATTGTCATAATGACTCCCCTACTCAACTGCGGTTTTATTTCATTTGGTAGCAGCAGTCCGAGGGGACCCAGTGAGGTGGCCGTGGACGTTGGACTTCATATGGGGGATTACTTGCATCACCTACCTGCAGAGTAACTACACGCCCGCACCAAGGTATTTCACTGCTCCCCATGCCGCCAACACAGATACATAATCATGATGTACTCTGGGAGTTGTAGTTGGGACATTCAGCGCAACGAACAACAGGTGTGTTGACTAAGCATGGGCGTTACATCCGCTCCGCTCGCGGATTTTTCTGATTTTCGGCAAATTCGCAATCCGCGAACGCTCGCGAATTTGTCGAAAATCCGTGAATCCGCTCGCGGCGGATTTTTTGCTTGGTTGCGGCGCGCGGCGTGGTGCACGGCGTTCACTTTCCGTCATTTAGCGTTTGCCGAGTTGTTTTTCTTTGCGAGTGACGCGCCATTTTAGATCTTGCTGCGTGTTCCCGCGGGAGTTTAGCGCCCGCGAATACGTACTCGCGGCTTGCCACCTTGCACAGCACACCTCGCGAGAGTTCGCAATTGCGAACACGTAGTTGCGGCGGAAAGGAACAATCTCGCACTTGCGAAATAGAGATTTTGCAATTTCGCACAAGAAAATCACCAGCAAACAGGATAAACCTTCAGAAAATTATGATTTTTATCAGAATCACTCCTCAGGTTGACATTTGCATGGCCTTTTTTTTTGCAAGGAGTCCATTTTTGGGGGGGGGGAGGAAGGAAGTGCCCCACAGTCTCCAACTTCCTGTTCCTGTCCAGCAGGCTCCTCCCAGTGCTTTGTCCATCTCCTGGTCACTTTCATTTGGATCTGGAGCTGGAAGGATTACTTTTTGTGGGTGCTGCTGGATATTTGGATTTGAGGCCTTTTTGACTGTCTTTGGATCACTTTTGGATTAGAAATCAACTTTCACAAGTAAGTTTGTTTGGGGCATTACAGTTGCTGCAAGTAAAATTTTGGAACTTTTTCAGAACATTAAATAAATTATATTGTGGGTAGCCACAGTATCCAGTAGGACCAGGGTTGGTTAGGGGTGCATGATACAAATGTTTTGTTGAATTTAAACACCATTGAGGCCATGGATGGGCTGGGATTGTGCTGATTTTTGTCCTTTTTTTGGGCCTGCTGGTGTGGCCCTTTGCCCAGGGGTGGTGAGTGTTGCATGGGCCTAGTCTTTCTGTGGGGTGTCTTCTTGAATTTAAACATAATTGAGGCCATGGATGGGCTGGGATTGTGCTGATTTTATTGTTTTTTGTCGTTTTTGGGGGGGTGCTGGTGTGGCCTTTTGCCCAGGGGTGGTGGTGCATGGACTGAGTGTGCCTGTGGTGTGGTCTCACTCTCTTTAATGTAAACATCATGGATGGCATTGGATTGTGGTGATTTCTGGCTGTTTTTCTGTTTTTTGGGGGTGTACTGTTGATGTGGACTGGCCATGTGGGTGGTGGTGGTGGCCATCTTGAGTGCTGGCTGGTACAGGCAACATGTGCTTGGGGTGTAAGGGAGGGGCCATTTTGAGGAGAGGCAGTGTCTGAGGCCTGCACTTATTTTGCCTACTTTTCATCCATTATGCCCAGGGGTAGTGAGTGTTGCATGGGCCTAGTGTTTCTGAGGGGTGTCTTCTTGAATTTAAACACCATTGAGGCCATGGATGGGCTGGAATTGTGCTGATTTTATTGTTTTTTGTCGTTTTTTTGGGCCTGCTGGTGGGGCCCTTTGGCCAGGGGTGGTGAGTGTTGCATGGGCCTAGTCTTTCTGTGGGGTGTCTTCTTGAATTTAAACATAATTGAGGCCATGGATGGGCTGGGATTGTGCTGATTTTATTGTTTTTTGTCGTTTTTGGGGGGGTGCTGGTGTGGCCTTTTGCCCAGGGGTGGTGGTGCATGGACTGAGTGTGCCTGTGGTGTGGTCTCACTCTCTTTAATGTAAACATCATGGATGGCATTGGATTGTGGTGATTTCTGGCTGTTTTTCTGTTTTTTGGGGGTGTACTGTTGATGTGGACTGGCCATGTGGGTGGTGGTGGTGGCCATCTTGAGTGCTGGCTGGTACAGGCAACATGTGCTTGGGGTGTAAGGGAGGGGCCATTTTGAGGAGAGGCAGTGTCTGAGGCCTGCACTTATTTTGCCTACTTTTCATCCATTATGCCCAGGGGTAGTGAGTGTTGCATGGGCCTAGTGTTTCTGAGGGGTGTCTTCTTGAATTTAAACACCATTGAGGCCATGGATGGGCTGGGATTGTGCTGATTTTATTGTTTTTTGTCGTTTTTTTGGGCCTGCTGGTGGGGCCCTTTGGCCAGGGGTGGTGAGTGTTGCATGGGCCTAGTCTTTCTGTGGGGTGTCTTCTTGAATTTAAACATAATTGAGGCCATGGATGGGCTGGGATTGTGCTGATTTTATTGTTTTTTGTCGTTTTTGGGGGGGTGCTGGTGTGGCCTTTTGCCCAGGGGTGGTGGTGCATGGACTGAGTGTGCCTGTGGTGTGGTCTCACTCTCTTTAATGTAAACATCATGGATGGCATTGGATTGTGGTGATTTCTGGCTGTTTTTCTGTTTTTTGGGGGTGTACTGTTGATGTGGACTGGCCATGTGGGTGGTGGTGGTGGCCATCTTGAGTGCTGGCTGGTACAGGCAACATGTGCTTGGGGTGTAAGGGAGGGGCCATTTTGAGGAGAGGCAGTGTCTGAGGCCTGCACTTATTTTGCCTACTTTTCATCCATTATGCCCAGGGGTAGTGAGTGTTGCATGGGCCTAGTGTTTCTGAGGGGTGTCTTCTTGAATTTAAACACCATTGAGGCCATGGATGGGCTGGAATTGTGCTGATTTTATTGTTTTTTGTCGTTTTTTTGGGCCTGCTGGTGGGGCCCTTTGGCCAGGGGTGGTGAGTGTTGCATGGGCCTAGTCTTTCTGTGGGGTGTCTTCTTGAATTTAAACATAATTGAGGCCATGGATGGGCTGGGATTGTGCTGATTTTATTGTTTTTTGTAGTTTTTGGGGGGGTGCTGGTGTGGCCTTTTGCCCAGGGGTGGTGGTGCATGGACTGAGTGTGCCTGTGGTGTGGTCTCACTCTCTTTAATGTAAACATCATGGATGGCATTGGATTGTGGTGATTTCTGGCTGTTTTTCTGTTTTTTGGGGGTGTACTGTTGATGTGGACTGGCCATGTGGGTGGTGGTGGTGGCCATCTTGAGTGCTGGCTGGTACAGGCAACATGTGCTTGGGGTGTAAGGGAGGGGCCATTTTGAGGAGAGGCAGTGTCTGAGGCCTGCACTTATTTTGCCTACTTTTCATCCATTATGCCCAGGGGTAGTGAGTGTTGCATGGGCCTAGTGTTTCTGAGGGGTGTCTTCTTGAATTTAAACACCATTGAGGCCATGGATGGGCTGGGATTGTGCTGATTTTATTGTTTTTTGTCGTTTTTTTGGGCCTGCTGGTGGGGCCCTTTGGCCAGGGGTGGTGAGTGTTGCATGGGCCTAGTCTTTCTGTGGGGTGTCTTCTTGAATTTAAACATAATTGAGGCCATGGATGGGCTGGGATTGTGCTGATTTTATTGTTTTTTGTCGTTTTTGGGGGGGTGCTGGTGTGGCCTTTTGCCCAGGGGTGGTGGTGCATGGACTGAGTGTGCCTGTGGTGTGGTCTCACTCTCTTTAATGTAAACATCATGGATGGCATTGGATTGTGGTGATTTCTGGCTGTTTTTCTGTTTTTTGGGGGTGTACTGTTGATGTGGACTGGCCATGTGGGTGGTGGTGGTGGCCATCTTGAGTGCTGGCTGGTACAGGCAACATGTGCTTGGGGTGTAAGGGGCCATTTTGAGGAGAGGCAGTGTCTGAGGCCTGCACTTATTTTGCCTACTTTTCATCCATTATGCCCAGGGGTAGTGAGTGTGCATGGGCCTAGTGTTTCTGAGGGGTGTCTTCTTGAATTTAAACACCATTGAGGCCATGGATGGGCTGGGATTGTGCTGATTTTATTGTTTTTTGTCGTTTTTGGGGGGCTGCTGGTGTGGCCTTTTGCCCAGGGGTGGTGGTGCATGGACTGAGTGTGCCTGTGGTGTGGTGTCACTCTCTTTAATGTAAACATCATGGATGGCATTGGATTGTGGTGATTTCTGGCTGTTTTTCTGTTTTTTGGGGGTGTACTGTTGATGTGGACTGGCCATGTGGGTGGTGGTGGTGGCCATCTTGAGTGCTGGCTGGTACAGGCAACATGTGCTTGGGGTGTAAGGGGCCATTTTGAGGAGAGGCAGTGTCTGAGGCCTGCACTTATTTTGCCTACTTTTCATCCATTATGCCCAGGGGTAGTGACTGAGTGTTGCATACTTGCATGTCCCACTCCCTAGTCTTTCTGTGGGGTGTCTTCAATGTAAACATCATGGATGGCATGGGATTGTGCTCATTTTTCTGTGCTTTGTCGATTTTTTGGGGTGTATAACTGAACTGATGTTCCTCTGTCTTCCATTGCTTTTAGGTGCACAAAAAGACTCAAGAGAACCACCAGTGCCAGGAAGAAGTCCTGCAGCGGTGTGTGTGTGCAGCATAACGTCACGCGACGTCACGTCTGGACACAGAACCCTCTGCAACTCGTGCAACTGCTGCCGTGCTGACCTGCTCTGAAGAAGATGGCCCCCAAAAAAGTAACCCGTAGCTCCTCTAGCAAGAAAGGTGCCAGTAAGGAGCAGAAGAAGCAAGTTACCAAGGACACTGGTGTGCTGCCCGCCCCTTTTTTTGGGAGTAAAAAAAAAAGTATGCCTGCAGCAGCAGCAGCGGGATCTGCTGGGGACCAAGCTGGCAGCAGCACCCCCGCTCCATTGGGCTCAGTGCCACCACCACCACCACGCCAACTTAAGTCCAAGCCCTTGAGTGCTGCAGAGGCAGCCAGTATAGTTGTTCAATCACCATCGACCAGTGATGTTGGCTCATCGCAAGAAAGCAGCAGCAATGTCCCTCAATCAACACAGGTTGTTGTAGCTCATCTGACGAGTGTTGAACAACCACAGCCGCAACAACAATCACATGTGCAAGTACAAGCCCAAGTACATGTGGAAGGAGAGGCAGCGCAAGGAGATGCGCAAGCAGAGGTGCATGGAGGGTCACAAGTACCCACAATAGTTGTTCCTCCCGAAGTAGGGGCACATCAGGAAATCGACAATCAAGGCGAGGTATCATTTGAGGAAGCCACTCCTCCTGATGATCCTTCATTGTCTTCCACACCCCTAGCAAGGAAGAGATCAAGGGTGGTGTCTACATCTTCTTCAAGCACACCTCCTTCTGATGATACGGATCAAACTTGGGAACCAGCACCACAGCCGTCTGAGAGTGAGGCACACCATGATCCGACAAAGGTAGTTAAGCGTAAAAGGAAGCTCGTCCAAAGTCTCAGAGTTATGGAGTGTGATGAGTCTCAACAAGAAGTGGCGGATACTGCTGCTGATGAAGACTCTGCCAACGACGACCCAGTCATCATAAAGGTCACTGCAGCCCCAGCGGGCATGCAGCAAACAGACATTTTGACCCTAGCCCGAAGAGCTGCTGAGTGTGATGATGATGATAATGTTGTCGATGAGGAGGCAGTGGAAACACCACAATCATTGGAGTTAAGTAGTACACCAACTCGTCCCGCTTCCATATTTCTTTCTGGCAAGAAGAGACCTCCGTCAACCTCGACCTTAATTAGTGGCGGTGAAAGTGCAAAACGTACAAAAGTTGGGCAATCCAGATCCTCCACTTCATCTGGCATTAGCTTCATGACCACCACCACCAGTATCGCCGCCTCCTCCATGTCCCACAGACACTTCAAGTCCCCAGTTTGGGACTTCTTTACTGTTTGTCCAAAAAATCCAAAGTTTGCCATTTGTACCATTTGTAAGCAAGCAGTTAGTCGTGGTAAGCCAGGTACCAACTATGGTACCGGAGGCCAGAGAGGTCATCTTAGGAGACAGCACACTGTCAAATGGTTTGCGCACCTAGATGCGATCAAGAAAGGCCAAATTCAAGGAAACGTTGATGTTTCATCTGATGATGACGAGCAGGAAGAAGACGTGTCAAACACTTCCCTTACACCCAGTACCCCTGTCAGCAGCACACCCAATGTGAGGCACACTAAGAGTGTTGGAGCGAGTGAGACACCAACGCACAAAAGTTCACCAGCGAGCAAAATTGGGTCAACGAAGTCATTATCAGCCCGTAAATGCTTGGTCCAGGGCAACATTAGAACAATGCTTACTTCAGACGTGCCATATGAACGCAACCACCCACTGACGCGTCTGTATAACACTAAGCTGGCTAAAATGCTAGCTGTGGACCTTCTACCTTTTTCTTTTGTAGAAGCGGTAGGTTTTCTTGAATTAGTGGCAACGCTCTGCCCTAAATGGAAGGTTCCGAGCCGGTTCTATTTTGCCAGAGTTGCGGTTCCAGCACTACATGAAGATGTGCTGGAGGCGATTGGGGCAGCTTTGCAGAAGAGTGCTGTTCACACAATACATCTGACAACAGACATGTGGACCAGTGGCGCAGGCGCTGATTACATGTGCATCACTGCACACTGGGTCTCTTTTTCAGGTGTTATAGCAAAGCTAAACGCAGGTGTTGACCCGGACAAAGTTTTCAAAGCTGCTCGGAAACATGCAACACTAGCCATGTTTGGCTTGGAGAAAAGTCACACAGCAGAAAACCTTTTGGAAGAGTTTAACAAAAAGGTGTTGAAAATGCTATCCCCCCTAAAACTCAAGATTGGTTATGTTTCCATGGATAATGGCGCCAATGTAGTTAAGGCCATGTTGAAGGGTGACCATGTTAGAGTGCCGTGTTTGGCGCACTGTATCAACCTGGTAGTTCAAAAATTCTTGATGGATAAACAGAGTACAGCGTTCGAGGTAATGGCCACCTGCCGCAAAATGTGCAACCATTTCAGCCATTCTTTTAAGGCCCGGAAGCATCTGCGGAGACTGCTATTTATACGTGGAATGCCAGTGAAAGCACTCATCCAGGAGGTGGCAACACGTTGGAACTCAACCTTCTACATGCTTGAGCGTCTGTATGAGCAGTATACGGTACTCGATCACTATTTCTTCACAGAGGGTACATCTCAGAAGGAGGACCTGCGGATGAGTGCGGCGCAATGGGACATAGTTAAAAGCCTGACAGACATGCTTCGTCCTTTTGAGTTCTTCACGCGTGCAGTCAGCCAGGAGGACTGTAATTTGGGAAAAGCTATCCCATTGTTGTGCATGCTGGAGCACCAACTGATGGCGGTGTCTTCTGAGTTTGAAAAAGATGAAAAAAAAAAAGACCATTTTATTTTGTCTGAGAAATTATTAGAGCGCCTACGTGGTGATGAACGTCTTGAAAAGATCAAGTCAGATCAGCATTACATTTGTGCTACTATTCTGGATCCACGCTACAAAAAGGCGCTGGCAGGCGAAGCATTCTTTCCTTTTGCTGATGCAGATGTTCAAAAGTACAAACATTGGTTAGCCTGGTCAGCCAAGAGGTATGAAAAAGAACGGCAGGTTATTGAAGGAGAAGCCAGTACATCAGCATCAGCATCAGCAGGCCATCCCCAGTCACAAGAATCCACTTCTGCACCTGTGGCTGGGGCACAAGTGACCTCTCAGCCGTTAAAGACACCGGCAACTGGATCATCTGCACCACACACACTAAAAACAGTGGCTGTTGTAGAGGATTGGCTAAGTTTGCTTGGGTATGGTTCTCGAAAAAATGTCACAGCCACAGCAAAAAGTAAGCAAAGTGGAGGAACCGTTGATGACCTTGAGTCGATGGTGCAGGACTATCTGAATGACTCAACAGAGGTCTTTCTTAATGATGAGCCATTGCAGTATTGGCATGGCAAAAAACAATTGTGGCCACAGCTCTTCAACCTGGCTATAAACTATTTGTCTTGCCCACTCGCAAGTGTGTCTTCTGAACGTGTTTTCAGTGCTGCTGGTGGCATTGTAACTCCCAAACGGAGCCGCCTCTCGCCCAAAAATGTGGAGCGGCTGACAATGATCAAGATGAATCAGCACCTCATACCACCAGATTGCAAAGTACGAGAAAGCACGCCGCATGAAGACGAGGAGGACGGCAACGTAGATGAGGGGATTTGTTCTCTGTTCGGTGGCACTGACCTCATCCAGCCTGAATTCGCAGAGTATGATGACGAAATCTTGTTCTTATTCCCTGACACCGAGCCCTGAAAATGAGACAATCAATCAAGAACTTTCTTTTTCGTCCTTTTCACTTTTATTCCTGTGTGCTTTGTGTCTCTCTTTCTTTGTTTTGCACAGTTAATTTAATTCAAACTTTAATCACCTAATCCCAAAAACAAGACCATCATCAGAACTGTCTTCACTTGTTTGCTTATTGATTTGAAGGTGCCGCAGTCTACATTCCTCAGGTTCACAAGTTCTGAAGAACATGCTCCTCTATCCTCCTCCTCCAGACTGCGATTTCCCTCCAAGCAGAGTGCTGGATTACGCCCAATGAAGAAAGACTCAGCACTTGTGGGGGTGTTGTACTTCTTTGCGGGTGAGTTGACGGATTTGGGCCCATTGCTGTGAAGCTCTAATAATGGACAAAAGTGTTTTGTACCAAATATGAGGTGGAAATTTCTTGCCGTTTTTGCTGACTTGCTTGCCTTTGAGGTGCTCTTTGGCGGGGTTCCGGGTGTTTGTGGGTAATTTTTGGTGTCTGTCGAAGCACTGCTGCGAGCCTGCGACAGTCTAATCTTGATTGCATTTGCTTTTCTGGAAATCCGTGGTGGAAAACAGGAGTTATGATGATTGATGATGATGACCTAGCTGAACAGCGCCGCATTTGGACCGAAGGCCGAGAGATATTGTAAGTATGAGATTTAGCTTTTTCGCTGTTTGGGGGTGTTGTCGGGTGTTTTTTTGCGGGTGTTTGGCGGGTCTTGCCTGGGGCATTCCTGGGAAGGTCTAATACCGGATAGAAGTGTTTTGGACAAAATCCATAAGGAACAGCCTTTTTTTTTGCTATTTCTTCTGACATCTTGCTCAATGTAGCGTTTTGGGGGGCTTCCTGCTGTTCGTGGGTGGGTTGCGGCCGGGGTCTCTGTCGAAGCACTGCTGCGACAGTCTAATCTTGATTGCATTTGCTTTTCAGGAAATCCGTGGTGGAAAACAGGAGTTATGATGATTGATGATGATGATGACCTAGCTGCACAGCGCCGCGTTTGGACCGAAGGCCGAGAGACATTGTAAGTATGAGATTTAGCTTTTTCGCTGTTTGGGGGTGTTGTCGGGTGTTTTTTTGCGGGTGGGTTGGCGGGTCTTGCCTGGGGGATTCCTGGGAAGGTCTAATACCGGATCGAAGTGTTTTGGACAAAATTCATAAGGAACAGCCTTTTTTTTTGCTATTTCTTCTGACATCTTGCTCAATGTAGCGTTTTGGGGGGCTTCCTGCTGTTCGTGGGTGGGTTGCGGCCGGGGTCTCTGTCGAAGCACTGCTGCGACAGTCTAATCTTGATTGCATTTGCTTTTCAGGAAATCCGTGGTGGAAAACAGGAGTTATGATGATTGATGATGATGATGACCTAGCTGCACAGCGCCGCGTTTGGACCGAAGGCCGAGAGACATTGTAAGTATGAGATTTAGCTTTTTCGCTGTTTGGGGGTGTTGTCGGGTGTTTTTTTGCGGGTGGGTTGGCGGGTCTTGCCTGGGGCATTCCTGGGAAGGTCTAATACCGGATAGAAGTGTTTTGGACAAAATCCATAAGGAACAGCCTTTTTTTTTGCTATTTCTTCTGACATCTTGCTCAATGTAACGTTTTGGGGGGCTTCCTGCTGTTCGTGGGTGGGTTGCGGCCGGGGTCTCTGTCGAAGCACTGCTGCGACAGTCTAATCTTGATTGCATTTGCTTTTCAGGAAATCCGTGGTGGAAAACAGGAGTTATGATGATTGATGATGATGATGACCTAGCTGCACAGCGCCGCGTTTGGACCGAAGGCCGAGAGACATTGTAAGTATGAGATTTAGCTTTTTCGCTGTTTGGGGGTGTTGTCGGGTGTTTTTTTGCGGGTGGGTTGGCGGGTCTTGCCTGGGGCATTCCTGGGAAGGTCTAATACCGGCTAGAAGTTTGTTGGACAAAATCCATAAGGAAACACCAGTTTTGGCACTTTTTGTAAGTTAGGGTTCGTTAGGGTTAGCCCTAGCAGCAGGATTGCATGTGTTTCGGGGGGTTCTATTGCAACGCAGTTCTGTTGTTGTAGAGCACTGTTGGAGCGATGCTGGCTATGGATACTTTTGCTTGCTTGCAAGTGGTTTGAATACAATCCACGGTCTGTATTTGGGCCTACTGTTACTTTCAAAGTACGTTTTGTAACCATTTTTCTGCTAGGCATCGTTTTTGGAGATCTGATTGGGGTTCTTCTACATTTTTGCGACTGGCTTTAGTAAGGGTCTTGGTGGGAGCATTGCTGGGAAGGTCAAATTTTGTTCTAAAACACAGTTTACAGTACACCTACCTTGAGGGGAAAGATCCGCTGTAATATTTTGGCCATACTTATTGATCCTTAAAAAGGTGACTCAGACAGAGCACGCAATTTCAAAAATATTGTACTGTCTATTAGGGAAATCAAAGTGTCACTTTTTGAACCACACAGCGTACATACCTTTTATTTATTTATCAGTGGTATTGTAATAGCACTTCCTGTTTTCCGTTCAATAATTACAGGCCGGGTTTCAGTCAACATCCGCCAGGCAGGCAGTGGACAGGGTGTCTTCTGTCAGTGGTCACCAGCCACATTGATGGACGAAGCGTCAGCTGGAATGGAGGAGTGCCGCCAATAAGAGGAATTGTTTGCTGCATGCAACTTACTTACCAAATTCAACAGGACAACTCCAACAACATACGCAATACAGATACAGTATCCATTGTTGTCTTTTATTCTATGAGTGTGACTGCATGTGCTTACCTTTAGTTTGTAACCAAAGATTGTCTGTATCTTCAATTATTGTTTGTCCATGCTCTGCTTTTTTTTTCTTCTCTCAACAAAACCTACCCAAAAAGAAACCCCCATTCCCATCCATTTTACAAACCCTAACCCTCTTCCCCCGGGCTGTGTTGTTTTGCTTGATGTCTGACTAAAATGACATCAATAATTCCACACACTTGCTGGGGAGGATAAGGTCATAGCAACAGGCTGGTGAAGGAATACGAGGATATCTTCTAGACTTACTCAGCTTCAGTACTATATCTTCTAGTAGTAGTAGCCAATGTCAAATAAATTCAACGCAAGTACTAGTTATACTTGCAAGCAAATACTTTACCATTTGTTAGGCTACATTATGGCACTGTTCTAGTGTACTGTCACCTGCTATTTTCTCGATCGTACCGTAACCGTTGTAATGCTACAGTAAGGAGGACAAACAAGGTTTCGTTTTCTTTTTTTCCATAGGCATGCAACTGCCACTGTGTCACACCACTAGTACCACCGCAATGAGGAAATGTCACCCGCCCAGGATTGACAACGTTAATCCCCATTTCACCTGGAGCCAGCCCTGGGCCTAGCACTAATTTCTAACACAAATTACAGGTAAGATAAGCGTTTGGTGGGAGGTAGTATAATGGAGTATTATTTCGGAGTAGACAAGAGATTGACGGTTGTACTACTAAAGTCCTACGACTGTTCAGGAAAACAAAGTTACTGTTACACCCCCGCCCCCCACCCACCAGACTGAAAAGCAGTAAAAAACAGGTATGGTCAGATAAAGTTTAAAAATATATTTATTTAGCCCTAACAAAATAATCTCCCTCACCCACCCTAACCCCAACGATTGTCTTTGAAACGTCCCAAAACGATCCCAACTCCCAAATCCCACCCCCCAAAAGTCTATAAAAAAAGGGCAAGGGACACTCCACTACTGGAGGGTGCTGGTGCTGGTGCATGATGCGGCATGGGCATCATACTCCTTGCGGAGGGTGGCAAGCTCGGAGCGGAGGCCCTTAACCAAGTTCTTATACTTCAGGACCTCCTGCTCCAGGTTGGACATGCGGACTCGTAGGCGGCGTTGGCGTTCCTTGCAGCTCCTGTGGGGGGCAGCTGGTATTTCGGTTGCTTGGCGGTGGCGGTCGTCTTTCTTAGCCCGGCTCGGTCCCGCTGGCTTAGTCACGGAGGAGGATGCAGTGGTCACAGTCGAGGATGTCGTTGTTGCCCCGCTCGACTGCGTGTCCTCCTCCTCCTCCAGGGCCACCAGCCGCCGATATTCGGCGACAGTGGCCTCCAGCCTCCGTTGCCGGGCCAATCTAGCCTGCTCCCTCCGTGTTGTTGATTTGGAAGGAGCAACTATATGAAGAAAGAAAGACATAGTCTGTAACCAATGCTCCTTATTAATAACACAAAGTGATTGAGCCGAAAGTTGGGTCACAGAGTACAAGTAGCAAATTGAAAGCACAGTACATAACTATTGAGGACAGTATCTATGTAACCTCCCACTTCTGCATCCTTGCACTAACATTAGTGGTAGTTTAATGAACAAATTCTACGACCACTATGGACTTCCATTACAGTCGACTATGACAGTACACCAGTCTTATTCTTCTTCTTCTCTCTTGTTTAGGGAAATTGGTACGTTATCTTATGCAAGCCGGCAGAATGACATGGACAGCACAGTGAACTTGCACCCGAGAAAAAAAGTTGCACACCATGATGAGTGAGACAGACTTGCGTTACTGTACCGGTACAGTACATGCAGGTGGTGAAGCTATTACTTTTCTATTACGGGTGGCACTGAGAATACTCTGTTACAAGGGCTACTGCTTAATTAATTTACCTTTCACCCTACAGTGCAAATGAGTACTAGAAAAGGAAAATGAAGAAGCTAACTAATTTGATTATCTATCACTTCACATGGGACGTATTTGATGACATATGAGATGACTTTAGGTGCTTTGCTTAATATTGAGTGAACAGTGATACACCCACACATGAATGACGTACTACAAGTAAACTAAAGTTATTAAGAGAGGTACGGAGTGTCCACCGTAATAACCAGATATATGCTGTGATTGCAAACGCAATACAAAGTACTGCTACTATTCATGGTAGTATTGGACACATTTACAATTTCTTTTCCTTGCCTTCCCTGCACTGGAACGGACGTGCGGGTGCGGTGGTACATGCTCTTCAAGGTAACACTTACTTCACCTGGCGACCATCTACTCTCTCTAGATACACATGTGCTATCTAAGAGTCAGAGAATACCATTCTCCAGGCATCCATTCAGTCAAAGTATACGCACACATACAGTTTCTGTTTCACCCACCCAGGCTGCTGTCCTTCCACCCATCCTTGCTTCATCATTGACCCAGCCATGCACCATACCATATTCTTTCCTTGCCAGCCACCTCGGGGGCCAAGCAAACACATATCGTTCTTCTTTGCCAGCCATCATACAAGTTCGCGTCCCACTTACTTACACCCTTCTTTCGCTTTTCGTTCATCCCATCCATCACGTTCGTCTAAGAACTTATTGGGATTCTTCTCACCAAAAACTTCACAGCTAAGTCGAAGTACATTTCGAGGAGGCTACTACCTGGTTGATTTGTAATTGTAATACACCCGTGCAGAAAGCACACTATGCAGTCTTCAATCTCAATAAGTAAGGAATATATAGCTTACCTGTTTCCGCCACCACCGTTTGAACCCCCACAGGAACGTCCGCCGGCTCTTGCACCGCCTCCTCCCCAGAGTGCTCCGAGTCCTCGCCCAACACAGCCACCTCCGCGCTGGCCCCGTCACCAGATGTTACACCTACAAAGTACATTTAAGAATGTTAGAATACACCACTCACTACTATATAATATTTGGTCTAGGAGAAATGTTAAAAAAACTGAATACAATGTAATAATTTGTGACTGTCTACTCCATAGTAAAAATGTCCCATTTTCCAGGGAAGGCTGTTGTCTTGCTGCACTTTTATGCACAACTGATGAATGCTTGCTTTTGATTTTTAACACGCACCACTTTTTCTCCTAACAGACAGAAGCTTGACTCCTAAGAACACGACCAGGATCAAGTTCAAACCAGGTGAGAGCTCGGCTCGACCACAAGAAATGTGTCCAATTAATCGTCAGCACTAACCACTTTTCCGTTTTCAGTTAAATAGTTTTATGACAAAGTAGATTTTAATAAATGTGTTTACTTTTAATAAAGCTTTTAAACTTAAATAGACTCTGTGGTTTTTGTTCCTCCAGACTAGAGGGGATGAGCTAAAGGTTTTGGAATTTTTGCAAGCATGAGTGCCTCTGACACTTCTTGACTGTGCTGTGACTCCGTACTACTCTCTTGTCCTGCGTACGATAATCTAGAGATCATTGGGGATCTATAATCGGTGACTTCGGGAGCTGAATGACTCTGCCACACTATCTAGTCAGTAAGGAGACAGTGCATAGAGGTATTGCTGAATAGAATGGGAGTCCAATGGAATTGCCAAATGTCCAATCTTAGTTAGCTACACAGACAGACTAATAAGAATAGTCTAGTAATACCACAGGGAGTCATATTCGAGGCAGGATAAGAATTTATATCCAGTCTACAAGAAGATCAAAGACGATTTAGAAAAAATCGAATGAGGAACGCTAGGAAAAAATAGGTACTGTTTATTAAAATGTAAACTTACTGGGGCCAGCAAAGGAGCCCTCGCCTGCCCGATCCTGGCCTGCATCCTCAGCACCCTCCTCCTGTGTCCTCTTGCCCTTGGGGGGAGCTGATGTACAACATGAAAGAAAGAAAAACCAGAAAACATGGATGAGATTTTTCAACCAAATCAAACATTTCAAAAGAACAATAACAAAATATTTTGGAAAAATAGCAAATAGATAGACAACTATTCCACGGGATCTATCTCATGTGGTATACTACGTTATTCGTATTGCCTGATTTGCGGAACGTTGACTTAGAAAGTTCCTATGTAACTCAATAAACAGACTACTAAAGAGGTTTGCCTAGGCCTGGCACTGCAGGCAGCAGTGCGCAGCACGCGAAGTGACAGACAAAGTCTATCCTGCTTGCAGATCAGTGAATACTCAAACTATCAATCCACCCGCCACCACCGCCACTATTTCTTCTTATAGCCATGTGTCTAAAGGAAGGACTGGACTTCAGTCTGTTGGGGCTTATTTAGAAGTCCCTTGCGGAAGTTGCGGCTCATTTTCCTCCATTGTTGCGTGCCTTTTGTGACGCAGCGGCAGAACAAAAGACTCGCCATGGTGTTGGTGCGGCGTATATATTAAAAAAAAACACATATGGGCATATGGGCGATGCATCACGTTGTAAAGCCCTGCGCCATCAGGGGGCGTTCCGGCGCAAGGGAGGACGTACCTGCGCAGGAACGAATCCTAAAAGTGGCTGAGGGAAATCTACAAGATGTCAATCAGTCACTTTTAGGACAATGATGCATGACTCAAACCCTGCGCGCTTGAAGCCGACGTACGGCTTGATGCAGCATTGGGGAGATAGGGTACCCCAGAGCATTGCTGGAGCTGCGCCATCGTTGGCACGCAACTCCAGCAATGCGCTGCCTTTACGGCACAGATGCGTAAGGCTTCTGTGACGTTTTGGGCCAATGGGTGGTGGTGGCATGGCACACAATTACTGCCGCATCCCTGCTACTTTGCAGGGATGCGCCGGTAATTGAAAATATGACCCTTACTGTCTAGCATTACGCAGTTCTTATCTTTACACTACACTCATACATAATTTCTCAGGCCAATGAAATGCTTCTGAACACAACATACAAAACAAAGAAGCATAGTAGCAAGCAAGGCTACTGAGAAGGAGAGCAGTGCACCTGAAATGCATAGAAGATTTTGAAATATAATTTACCTCAATGTAATCGGCAGCATTATTGCTCTTGGTAAAGAACAAAGATTTGCAAATAACAGAGCAGGATAAAACAGAGTAGTAAATGTACTACTACTACTACTCACCAAGCCCGGGGACCTCTACGCCGAGCGCGTCCAGCAAGTCCCGCTCCCGGTCCATGACATCGGTCCAGCGGTGGGTGGCCTGGTTATATGTGCGCCGGACCCCAGAGATCTTGTACATGGCCCGGCACACCTTCTCCCACCGCTTGCGACGCTCCCGGATGCCATAGCCAGTCGCGATCTTGCCGCCTCCCAGGATCGTCTTGGGGAGGCGGCGCTGGACGTGGAAGATCAGTGCCGCCACTTCCTCCGCGCTGAAGATCTCCCGCGGGACCACTTGCTCCCCCCTTAAACGCCCGCACGGGAGCCGGGCACGGGGTGCGGGACCCTTCCCCTTCTCAGGGTGCTTCCCGGCTCCCTTTACCATGGTCTGGGCAGAAATAGAGTTAAATGATAAACAAGAAATAGAATAGTGAAGAAGAAAAGAAAAGAGTTTAAAAAAGTAGTTTAAAAGTAACTAAAAGCTGCAGAAAACACAAAAATATAGAGCTAGAAAAATAGAGGGATAGATAATAAGTAAAATTAGATCAAAAAAACTTCAAACAAGCAAAGGATGGCAGAGATTGAGAGAGGATAGAGAAAGCATGCCCAGAACCATAGCAATGAATGAGAAACAAGATGGCCGCGCCCGTTCACGACCGCGTGGGTAAGTTCGCGCGAGATTTTCCTTGCGAGTACGCGCGAAATTGTACTAGCGAGCAGCACACTTTGCGAGATTACACATAGCGGCCGGAAACGGAATACGTCATGCAAACAAGATGGCCGCGCCCGTGTACGACCGATAGGGTAACTTGGCAAACGTATAGCTAGAAGCGCCTCGCGAACACGCGCAAGATCACGCGAACATACACGTCGCAAAAAAAACAATTTTGTATTCGCACGTATTCGCGGCTTCCGAAATCGATCTCGCACGGATTCGCGCCCCAAAAAACGCGCGAAATTGCAGAAAAAAACGATTTTAGCTAAACTGAAAGCAATGAGCAGGTGCAAAAGTTCAAACTTAACATTAGTAACATTCAAGGTAGTGCTTCCTGATGGGCCCCTCCAGAGTTTGCAACTATTCTATTACCCTGCTATGACCCAAACAGCAGGCTCATAGAATAGCTACAAGTAGACCATAAAGGTCCTGTGAAAAAAAATTTTCACTGCAACAAAAAGCAAATTACAGATAAGGAAGGAAGCAGGTGCCAGCCAGACTGGAACTTTCAAAATTACTGACACATTAATGAAACACAAATTAATTGATGGCAGTTGAAGAAGGGCAGGTGTGCTTGCTTTTTTCAACCACCATAATCTACAGTGATAAATAAACCTAATGGGTGGCAGTGAGGATGTACCAGAGGGTGGCATGGGTGTCCCAGAGGGTGGCAGTGGTGAAACAGAGGGTGCTGTGAACCTGTGATGATAAACCAGACGTAGAAACAACATAGTCGCGGCCGTTGCGAGCCGAAAAGTAAGTTCGCAATTGCGAACTTGTCCCAAAATCGGCGCGAACGCGCGCAAACACAAAAAACGGGAAAATCCGCAAATCCGCTAGAGTTCGCGGATCTTCGCGGATTGCGAATCCGTAAATCCGCAAGTTCGCGTACGCGAGATCCGCTAGATCCGCCCATGCTTAGTGTTGACTCATTTCCATGATTGGGGGAAGAGAATTCAGGGCGAGTAAGCATATATCAAGCAGCAGGATTGGGCAAATATGAAGCAGGACTCCATGCAGTGCAGGGCGCTGAAGAAGGCTTTATGCTGAAATGCATTCGCCGCCACTGTGTTGTTTCGAATAAAGCGTGTTTCCTTCCTGAAATCCCCTCTGGCCTCTGATTTCCTCGCTGGGAGAGATGTGGTGTCATATTTGCTGCAGCGGCCAGGGGTGCAGAACAGAAGGCCCTGCTGCATAAGCGACCCGGACTATTCACTGGCATCACGTTGTTTGACAGCGTTCATGGCTCGGGGGACCGAGATGTCCGGAGACCACCAACTTTGAATAAGGCCAATGTGAGAGAATCGAGGTATTTCACTTCCACTAGGGTGCATTATTGTCGCAATGACTGCCCCTACTCCACTGCGGTTTTATTTCATTTGGTAGCAGCAGTCCGAGGGGACCCAGTGAGGTGGCCGTGGACGTTGGACTTCATATGGGGGATTACTTGCATCACCTACCTGCAGAGTAACTACACGCCCGCACCAACGTATTTCACTGCTCCCCATGCCGCCAACACAGATACACAATCATGATGTACTCTGGGATTTGTAGTTGGGACATTCAGCGCAACGAACAACAGGTGTGTTGACTCATTTCCATGATTGGGGGAGGAGAATTCAGGGCGAGTAAGCATATATCAAGCAGCAGGATTGGGCAAACATGAAGCCGGACTCCATGCAGTGTAGGGCGCTGAAGAAGGCTTTATGCTGAAATGCATTCGCCGCCACTCTGTTGTTCCGAATAAAGCGTGTTTCCTTCCTGAAATCCATTCTGGCCTCTGATTTCTTCACTGGGAGAGATATGGCGTCATATTCGCTGCACCGGCCAGGGGTGCAGAACAGAAGGCCCTGCTGCATAAGCGACATGGACTTTTCACTGGCATCACGTTGTTTGACAGCGTTCTTGGCTCAGGGGACCGAGATGTCCGGAGAACACCAACTTTGAATAAGGCCAATGTGAGAGAATAGAGGTATTTCACTTCCACTAGGGTGCATTATTGTCATAATGACTGCCCCAACTCCCCTGTGGTTTTATTTCATTTGGTAGCAGCAGTCCGAGGGGACCCAGTGAGGTGGCAGTGGATATTGGACTTCATATGGGGGATTACTTGCATCACCTACCTGCAGAGTAACTACACGCCCGCACCAACGTATTTCACTGCTCCCCATGCCGCCAACCCAGATACATAATCATGATGTACTCTGGGAGTTGTAGTTGGGACATTCAGCGCAACGAACAACAGGTGTGCTGACTCATTTCCATGATTGGGGGAGGAGAATTCAGGGTGAGTAAGCATATATCGAGCAGCAGGATTGGGCAAACATGAAGCAGGACTCCATGCAGTGCAGGGCGCTGAAGAAGGCTTTATGCTGAAATGCATTAGCCGCCACTGTGTTGTTCCGAATAAAGCGCGTTTCCTTCCTGAAATCCATTCTGGCCTCTGATTTCTTCACTGGGAGAGATGTGGTGTCATATTTGCTGCGCTGGCCAGGGGTGCAGAACAGAAGGCCCTGCTGCATAAGCGACCCGGACTTTTCACAGGAATCACGTTGTTTGACAGCGTTCATGGCTCGGGGGACCGAGATGTCCAGAGACCACCAACTTTGAATAAGGCCAATGTGATAGAATCGAGGTATTTAACTTCCACTAGGGTGCATTATTGTCGTAATGACTGCTCCTATTCCACTGCGGTTTTATTTCATTTGGTAGCAGCAGTCTGAGGTGACCCAGCGAGGTGGCTGTGGACGTTGGACTTCATATGGGGGATTACTTGCATCACCTACCTGCAGAGTAACTACACGCCCGCACCAACGTATTTCACTGCTCCCCATGCCGCCAACCCAGATACATAATCATGATGTACTCTGGGAGTTGTAGTTGGGACATTCAGCGCAACGAACAACAGATGTGCTGACTCATTTCCATGATTGGGGGAGGAGAATTTAGGGCGAGTAAGCATATATCAAGCAGCAGGATTGGGCAAACATGAAGCCGGACTCCATGCAGTGCAGGCCACTGAAGAAGGCTTTATGCTGAAATGCATTCGCTGCCACTGTGTTGTTCCGAATAAAGTGTGTTTCCATCCTGAAATCCCCTCTGGCCTCTGATTTCTTCGCTGGGAGAGATGTGGTGTCATATTCGCTGCACCGGCCAGGGGTGCAGAACAGAAGGCCCTGCTGCATAAGCGACCCGGACTTTTCACTGGCATCACGTTGTTTGACAGCGTTCTTGGCTCGGGGGACCGAGATGTCCGCAGACCACCAACTTTGAATAAGGCCAATGTGAGAGAATCGAGGTATTTCACTTCCACTAGGGTGCATTATTGTCGTAATGACTGCCCCAACTCCCCTGCGGTTTTATTTCATTTGGTAGCAGCAGTCCGAGGTGACCCAGTGAGGTGGCCGTGGATGTTGGACTTCATATGGGGGATTACTTGCATCACCTACCTGCAGAGTAACTACACGCCCGCACCAACGTATTTCACTGCTCCCCATGCTGCCAACCCATATACATAATCATGATGTACTCTGGGATTTGTAGTTGAGACATTCAGCGCAACGTACAACAAGTTTGCTGACTCATTTCCATGATTGGGGGAGGAGAATTCAGGGCGAGTAAGCATATATCAAGCAGCAGGATTGGGCAAACATGAAGCAGGACTCCATGCAGTGCAGGGCGCTGAAGAAGGCTTTATGCTGAAATGCATTCGCCGCCACTGTGTTGTTCCGAATAAAGCGTGTATCCTTCCTGAAATCCCCTCTGGCCTCTGATTTCTTCGCTGGGAGAGATGTGGTGTCATATATATATACATATATATATTCACTGAAAAAACCATAGGTTATAGACCATATATAGTTAGGAATTAGCATTTAGAAAACCTTATTTTACTCACACAAAACCATTGAAATTCCATATATAGTTAGTTGCACTAACTATATATCGCGCACCCGCAATCCACTGCTGATGATGTCACATATTACATCATTCATGACATGGTCAGTGACATCACTGATGACATCACTGATGACATCATCTAGTGTCTGTGTGTTTTTGTAAAGTTTAAATACGTTTTACATATTGAAGAATGACTGGATGGATGGAAGACTGAGTGTGTGTGTGGCTGGCTGGGAGGTGATCAATGTGTACTTGTATCAGTGATTGTATAAGAGAGTAAGTATGTGTTAGTATATGTGTGAAAAGTATGGTGTTCTGTGTTTAACTATAGATGAGGAAATCGAAGTGTGATTGATTCTTCACAGGACTGACTAGGTGTATGAGTGCATATGATAGTGTTCTAATAATAACTGACTGTATGTATGAGTAATTGTATGGGTGAATGAGTGAATGTGTGTGTAGACGTACGAATCAGGGAGTGCGTATGTAGTAACTGGTATTGGTGTGTCATGATGTCATCAGTGATGTCATTTGAGATGTCATCAGTGATGTCATTTCAGATGTCATTAGTGATGTCATCAGTGATGTCACTGAAGTATGGTGTTCTGTGTTTAACTGTATAGATGAAGAAATGGAAGTGTGATTGATTCTTTACAGGACTGACTTGGTGTGTGAGTAACTCCATGGATGAGTGGCAGTGTGTGACTGTCTGCATAGGTGTATGAGTGCATATGATAGTGTTGTAATAATGAGTGACTGTATGTATGAGTGATTGTATGGGTGAATGAGTGAATGTGTGTGTAGACGTAGGAATCAGTGAGTGCGTATGTAGTAACTGGTATTGGTGTGTCATGATGTCATCAGTGATGTCATTTGAGATGTCATCAGTGATGTCATCAGTGATGTCATTTGAGATGTCATCAGTGATGTCATCAGTGATGTCACTGACCATGTCATGAATGATGTAATATGTGACATCATCAGCAGTGGATTGCGGGTGCGCGATATATAGTTAGTGCAACTAACTATATATGGAATTTCAATGGTTTTGTGTGAGTAAAATAAGGTTTTCTAAATGCTAATTCCTAACTATATATGGTCTATAACCTATGGTTTTTTCAGTGAATTTTCAAGGTTTTGTAAATGCTAATTCCTAACTATATATGGTCTATAACCTATGGTTTTTTCAGTGAATTTCATTGGTTTTTTAACAGCTAATATCTGTAGCTGTAAAATGTATTCTTCTTTAAATCCAAAAATATATTTTATATGTTTATTAATAAAAAAAAATTTAAATATTTTTTTTTCTTCGTTCCCGCTTCGCGAATCGGGAAGCTTCGCGTTAGCTGACCTTGATGCCGCGAAATAGACCGCGAGCCGGTAAACGTTTCTTTACCGCAACTGCCGCGTTAGAAAACAACATCGTGACGCCTCCCGTCCGCATGACGTTTCGCGTTGTCGCGTGATACGTCATATGACGTGCTACGTTAGCGAACTGGTACGCTTACCGAGTCGCAAAGCACAGGTTTCTGGAAGCAAATCGGGAGGCCCTGCAAAGCGCTTAACGTAAACACAGCAGGTCATGTGACTTGGTAATAACACTTTTCATTGGTTCATTTCACTTTTGGTTTCCTAATGATGTAAGACTAGGTCATATAATCTAAAATGAACACTTTTCATTGGTTGAGAACTATTGTTTTTCCCAAATGATGAAAATCCCTCCTTCTTTCCTCACTCTGACTTTCATCATTGTGAGAGAAAGACCCTTTGTTACCAGTGAGCAATGGCTTCTTTAGTAGCTTCAGCTGGTGCTTCCCCACCACCTCCACCACATCCAAGGAAGAGTGGACCACCTGCTGAAGTTATAATTCAGCAAGAAGAGGAAGAAGAGGAACAGGACGACGAGCACGAAGAGAGGCACTTTTTGCCTGAGGAGCCCAGGACGTCTCACCGGAAAGAAAACTTCATTTGGCAATTTTTTAAAATTCCCAAAGGTCAGAAAAAAGTAAATGCAAGATACGTAACTTGCCTTATATGTCAAGATAGACTGTCCAGAGGGACCGACAAAAAATACAGTTTCGGAAACTACACAATGCATCGCCATATGACTAGGTGGCATCCTAACAACTACAGTGCTGCACAGTTTCGTAACGACCTAGATAATCTCCCTATTATGGCCAGAAGATCTGTTGTACCGGAAGTAACGGGACCAGAGGGCAGGGAGATGGTGCCAAATATACAAACGAGATTTCATGAAGTAAAACAAGTCTGCGTATATTGCAGTGGATTCATTTGCTACGGAGAAAGAAGCATCACTCTGATCAACAGAGCTATTGACTATCATATGCAAGTTTGTACGAAACGCCCCAAATAATAAATTCTTTTTTTTTGTTTTGTTGCTCCTGTTGAGCCCTTTACAATGAATCGTTTTCATTGCCCCCTCCAAGAAAAACCAAAAAAAATATAAAACTGTTCAGAAAAATTCAAAAAAAGTAAAAAAATGTTCAGAAAAATAATAAAAAAAATATAAAACAACAAAAACAATAAAAAAAAAGTTCTTTTCAGAACTACCTCCCCGTTATTAAAAAATTGGTACAATATTTGGAACTGTGTCAACCTCTATTTCTCGTAGTTCGCTTCCCAGTTCGCTCGCCGGTACGCGAACCGGAAGTGAACCAAATTTTTTTTTTTTTTAAAAGAACAGTAAGTATAAGGGAAGGAAACAGACACTTATGTTAAAAGAAAGACAGCTATAGGGGAGTAAACTAGAGATACTATTACCCGTAATCCACTGCTGATGATGTCACATATTACATCATTCATGACATGCTGAGTGACATCATCAGCAGAGGATTGCGGGTTTTTTAGCAACGTGCCTTATCCACGGTTTAATAACGCTGCCTTTTGCTTTATATAAGTTTTCAAATTGTATGAAATATATACCAATAGGTCGTTATGAACCTTTAGGTAGTGCTTTTCTTCATGAGGTCTGGTCGCTTCCATACACATACAGATGTTTCAAAGATGATCAAGAAGTTTATCTGAATGGAGAGGAATGCACTGAGACGCCAGATCATTCACTAATGTGTAGGCACATACAGTTACACGGTTCATGCAACAAACACCGACCAAATATGGCTTGCGTGTTGCAAGGCACGCCAGTTCCTGCTATCATCCCCACGTTCAAGTTGTTGGAAAATGGTAGTTATTTGATGCTCAACAATGAAGATTGTTCTGGGTTAATTAAAAGTATTCCTTTTATCGTAACAGTAAGTGAACGGGTTATTTGCTGCAGAAATGTTCTATTTCCTCCCACACATGAACATAGGGAGTTTTCAATCTGGCCACAAATACCAACCTTGGGAGCAGATTTCAACGGCATGGCAAGAATAAGAGCTCTTTTGTCTCAGAGAGAGGTGGCCTTGAGTTCGGCCCGTGAAACTTTCGTGCTTCACATAGCGAACACCCGTACAGAGGTGCAGACCCTTTTCAATACTGATTCGCCTTTCCATTTCAGCAAGATGGTTCGGACTATCTTTAACGTGTCCTCCACAAAGGCCCTGGCGCACTTTTTTAAAGTTGTTACCAGTGGTCTCGTGACTTCATTTGAGAAAATCTTTGGAGTCATCCCTGCTTTCTTTCATTCTATTTTTTCCACTGTGCTTCGTGGATTCCCATTTTTACTTGCATTACCAGCGGACGCTCTTGTGCTTTTTTACATTTTTAAATATGGATGTCCCTCCTGTGCAAGCTCCCGCCCTGCAGCTGCTGACACTGTTCCGCAATCGCATGCTAGAATATTATGGCACAATGCCGTTGGCGATATTAAGCACGGCATATGGAATATCTTTTCGATTCTCCTACTTCACCTGTGTCCAGCCTGTATTTCACTGCCTGACCTGTGATTTCGATTGGGCCATTGATTTGTGTCTCTGCGCACCGGTTTCTCCTGACGTCGACTTTAATCAGCTGATGACTCCTATCATTACTCACGAGTTGGTTTGTCCTGGCGAAAGGATTATGGCTGTGGCATTGATGCATGGACTAATTGGTCCCTGGAATTTACTGGCGGCAACACAGTCTTTCTTGGAACAGAGCTTTCTTGAAAACCCACCGAGCTGTCCTCTGATGGTGATAGAGGATCCGGTGCTGGGAGAGCACGTATGTTCTTTTCCGCTTTTAAATTGGATGGCTGAACTCTTTTCGGATGAAGACGGTGACTTCCTATTGGAGGCTGTTGCAGCTTATTTTGCATACACAGTTATGTCATAGACCTTTTTCATGTTTGATATGCTGAGTACTAGCATTTCATTGACAATTCATTGACTTATTTGTCAAGTTTTTATTATTTAGCTTGCCTATTGGCTTAAGACTCGATAAAGTACTTGGCTGTTTTATTTTTCTTTAGCATTACATTTTCCTAGTTTTTAATGTTTTACCTTGCGGACCGTCCACATATAAAGTTGCAATCTGCTCTCATGAGATGGCACTTCTATTATCTTATTCAGTTCGTTTCCGGATCATGGGGAGGTGTCATCTAGGTCCTGGATATCTTTACACCGTGTTAAGTTAGCATGGGCTCATTACCGGTTTAAACGCCATTTTTCCTTTTTTGCAACTTCTGCACACGACACTTAGTTGTTGCTTTAGCTTTCAACCTAGTAGTTCATCGTGGTTTACATGAGAATAATATGTTATTGCTCTACTATCTGCTTTGCTTGTTAAACTATATCTGTACAGCGAGTGCTGAAGTTTCAAGAACAACACGATACAGAATTGTTATGAGGTCTGATCTCCACGACTTCATACTCATAACATAAGTGCAGCTTCTGCCAATTCTGGGCATGAGGCGGGTTTTATATTGCTTTGCCGAACACACATACACAACAGTTGATGCGGTTCACATGAAGAGAGAGCTGGTGTATGCTGATGTGATTCCTTCAAATCTAAGACACTAAAGTATGGGCACGCCCTAAACCAACACAAACAGACCTTCTTAGCAAATAATATAATATGTGTATTAGGGAGGGTGAGATATAAGCAGCCGCGGGCCGTGGAGGGAGTTACGGTGGGGCAGGGAGGCGGGGAGGGGGAGGGGCAGGGTGGAGCCCTCTCCACCCTGCCCCTCCCCCTCCCCGCCTCCCTGCCCCACCGTAACTCCCTCCACGGCCCGCGGCTGCTTATAAGTGTTGCTAACTCTTATTCATTTACAGCATGTTAACATACTGTCACCATTCGCTTTTTATGTACTAGTAACTATGCTGGTAATTTTGCTACTGATAATATGTGTACTTGTATTATCTAAGATACTACGCCTGAGAAGACGGCATTAGTAAATAAACATTTCAAATACACATGTGTTCTTCTTAACTCCATGTTCTGGTTTCTAAGAAATATATAACGACCGACTGTTCATGAGTTCCACGTATCCTGAGGTACTATAAGTTCATATTCTGGATTGTCTAAACATTGAGAGTTTGTTATATCCAATGTGACACTGTACCTAGCTTGCTAAGGGGTTTTTGATTACTAAGGTGAGTTTTGGGGCACCCTAATTCGCCGAGGTTCCAATCCTCTGTCCACAGTTCTGTGTGAGAACAGAAACCCTGCGACAGGGGCACCCCCGACCCTTGCTGGAGCTTCATCACACTTGCGATACAACTCCAGCAATGCGCCACCTTTACGGCACAGATACATCACGCATCTGTGCTGTTTTTGCCCCATGATGCGCCGCATTGTAAATGCAGCACACCATAGGTGACGGAACAGCGGCACAGAATGACTAACACATCCCTGGTGATGCGCCAGTCATCATAAATCTATCCCTATGCTTCTTATCTTGTTAGAGATGAACCGCCATATGTATCATCAAAGTTTTTTGCATTTCCTAAATAGCGAACTTTAAGGAATAAATAGCGATTCTTTACCATTCCTAGTTTGCGATGAGCTATTTGCTAATTACAAATTACCCATTCATTTCCTTCATTTCCATAGGGCGGTTGGACTCACTTTTAGCTCGAACGG
This sequence comes from Lissotriton helveticus, assembly GCF_964261635.1. Classification (NCBI taxonomy): domain Eukaryota; kingdom Metazoa; phylum Chordata; class Amphibia; order Caudata; family Salamandridae; genus Lissotriton; species Lissotriton helveticus. The sequence continues at coordinate 633,219,022 of NC_136068.1, read as the reverse complement.
CTCAATGGATTTCCACGAAACTTGGCAAAATTGTAGGGACTGGTAGCCCGATGTGCCTTTGCTATGTCTCAAGATATATGCTCCAGTGGTTTTTACGAAAATTAACTTTGAAAAATATATATTGGGCTACATTGGCCTATATATATGTTGGAGCCCAAATGTAGCCCAATGTAGCCCAATGAAGCCCAATGAAGCCCAATGTAGCCCAATGTAGCCCAAAGATGGCCGCCAGAGACAAAAAAAACAAATGTAGCCCAAATATCAGCCAGATGTAGCCCAACTATAGCCCAGTGACAGAATGACCAATCAGCTTCGCAAACCTCCATTACGCGAAGCGGAGCGCTGTTACAGATATATATCTTTTTTTGAACGTTAATTTCTCAAAATCCACTGGAGCACATATATTGAGACCTAGCAAAGGCACATCGGGCTACCAGTCCCTAATATTTTACCAAGTTTCGTGCAAATCCATTCAGCCGTTCGATTATTATTATTTTTTTTTTTTTCCCCCCGCGGAGCCCTTTTAAAACCTCTACATCAAACCTAGGGGGTCAGCGAGGATCTACTATGCCCCCTTATGGTCATTTGCCCCTTCGCTTTGGCCTCCTCTTGTCTCTCGATCCTACCGAGAGACAAGATGGCGGCCGCTACGGACTGTTTGGAATGTTTACAGACGCCGGAGAACCAATCAGCTTCGCTTCACAAAGCTCCGTTGCGCGAAAAGTACGCGTACTGGAGCGCTGCCCGGTCCGCTGTTACAGATATATATCTTTTTTTAAACGTTAATTTCTCAAAATCCACTGGAGCACATATATTGAGACCTACAAAAGGCACATCGGGCTACCAGTCCCTACAATTTTGCCAAGTTTCGTGCAAATCCATTCAGCCGTTCGGGCTAAAAGTGAGGCCAACCGCCCTATGGAAAACTCAATGTTAAAAACACGTTTTGGGACCCCCCTTTTTTCTCGACCCCCCCTGGACGAACCCCCCCCCCCAATTTTCAGGGGCTGCTCAGAAACAAAATGTGCCATTTTCCTGAATTTTTCAGCCAATTCCGTCCACAAACGCCAAAGTTATTTGACATAGAATTTTCAAAAATCCCATAGGAAAAAAATCCTAACTATATATACCTACTGGCGACCGCCAGTAGGTAATATATATATATATATATATATATATATATATTCACTGAAAAAACCATAGGTTATAGACCATATATAGTTAGGAATTAGCATTTACAAAACCTTGAAAATTCACTGAAAAAACCATAGGTTATAGACCATATATAGTTAGGAATTAGCATTTAAAAAACCTTATTTTACTCACACAAAACCATTGAAATTCCATATATAGTTAGTTGTACTAACTATATATCGCGCACCCGCAATCCACTGCTGATGATGTCACATATTACATCATTCATGACATGGTCAGTGACATCACTGATGACATCACTGATGACATCTCAAATGACATCACTGATGACATCACTGATGACATCTCAAATGACATCACTGATGACATCACTGATGACTACATTCAGTGACTGTATAATTCTGTAAAGTTAAAATATGTCTTACATATTGAAGAATGAGTGGATGTATAAGTGTCTTGATGAAGGATTTAGTAGGGGCATGACTGACTGTATGAGTGACTGATTAAATGTGTCTCACTGAGTGCATGGGTTAGTGACTAAACTGTCTTAATTTGTGCATCATTATGTCTGTTGCTCTGTAAACTGCTGCATGTGTTGATCAGTAGCTATATGATTAACTGTATGGGTTATTGATTGGTTGCCCAAGCATTTGTATGGGAGACTGAGTGTGTGTGTGGGTGGCTGGGAGGTGTATGACTCTTTGCATAGATGTGTGAGCAGTTGATTGACTAGATGTATGGGTTCAAAAGTGCATGTGGAAACAGCTGTATGGGCGGTTGACTGTGTGCATGAGTGTATTGGTGAGTGAATGGATATCTCAGTGCTACATGTTAAAGTAAGTACATATGTATAATACAGTACATGTGAGAGTTGACATATATAAATAACTGTGCATAAGAGCCAGTGAATGTGTGAGTGGCTGTATGGATCATTGTGAACTTGTATCCAGGATTGTATAAGTCAGTAAATATGTTTTAGTATATGTTTGAATAAGTAAGGTGTGTATAACTGTATAGTTGAGGAAATGGAGGTGTGATTGATTCTTTGCATGACTGACTAAGTGTCTGAGTAACTCCATGGATGAGTGACAGTCTATGAGTGTCTGTTTACACTGAGTGTATCTAAGGTTATATTAGAGTCTGAAGAGGTTCATCGTATTATCACATGAATGATGTCATCAGTGATGTGATCAGTAATGTCAAATGAGATGTCATCAGTGATGTCATTTGAGATGTCATCAGTGATGTCATCAGTGATGTCATTTGAGATGTCATCAGTGATGTCATCAGTGATGTCATTTGAGATGTCATCAGTGATGTCATCAGTGATGTCACTGACCATGTCATGAATGATGTAATATGTGACATCATCAGCAGTGGATTGCGGGTGCGCGATATATAGTTAGTACAACTAACTATATATGGAATTTCAATGGTTTTGTGTGAGTAAAATAAGGTTTTTTAAATGCTAATTCCTAACTATATATGGTCTATAACCTATGGTTTTTTCAGTGAATTTTCAAGGTTTTGTAAATGCTAATTCCTAACTATATATGGTCTATAACCTATGGTTTTTTCAGTGAATTTCATTGGTTTTTTAAAAGCTAATATCTGTAGCTGTAAAATTTATTCTTCTTTAAATCCCAAAATATATTTTATATGTTTATTAATAAAAAAAAATTGTAATACTTTTTTTTTGTTCGCTCCCGGTTCGCGAACCGGGAAGCTTCCCGTTAGCTCATCTTGATGCCGCGACCCAGTCCGCGAACCGGTAAACGTTCCGTTAGCGCAACTGCCGCGTTAGAAATCAACATCGTGACGCGTCACGGAAGCGCGACGTATCACGTTGTCGCGTAATGCGTCTTATGACGCGCTGCGTTAGCGCACCCGGAAGTGCTCCGGTACGCGAACTGAGACGCGAAGCGCAGCTCCCCGGAAGCGATCCGTGGCGCGTCGCGAAAGCGCGATGTATCGCGTTGCCGCGTAATGCGTCTTATGACGCGCCGCGTTAGCGCACCCGGAAGCGCTCCGGAGCGCGAACCGAGGCGCGAAGCGCAGCAACCCGGAAGCGATCCGGGGCGCGTTCAGCAGCACGTAACTTAAGCGTAAGAGGTCATGTGACTTGTTGATAAAACTTTTCATTGGTTCATTTCACTTTTGGTTTCATAATGATGTAAGGCTAGGTCAGGTGACCTAAAAATAACACTTTTCATTGGTTTAGAACTATTGTTTATCCCAAATGATGAAAACCCCTCCTTCTTTCCTCACTCTGACTTTCATCTTTGTGAGAGGAAGACCATTTTTGATAGTTGAGCAATGGCTTCAATAGTTGCTTCAGCTGGTGCACCCCCACCACCACCTCCACCTCCTCATGGGAAGAGAGGACCACCTCCCCAGTTTATCAGCCAGACAGAGGAGGAAGAGGATGAACTAGAGGAAGAGGAGACCGAAGGACCACAGTTCTTACAGGAGGTGCCCCGGGTTTCCCGTCGGAAAGCCAGCTTTATTTGGCAGTTTTTTTCACTCCCTCGAGGGCAAAAAAAAGTAAATGCTAGGTATGTCACCTGCCTGATTTGTAAAGACCGGTTATCTAGAGGCACTGATAAAAAATATAGCTACGGAAACTATACAATGCATCGTCACATGACCAGGTGGCATCCATTGAACTACAGCCAGGCGGAGATACGTGACATGCAAGATAACCCAACAACAACTCCTGTGGCCAGGTCAACATCACTAATATCGTTGACAGGAGCAGAGGCACGGGAAACCGTGCCAAACATTCAGGAGAACTTTGCTCATATCAAACATACCTGTATGTATTGCGGTGCATTGCTGTCATGTGGTAACATGAGCATTAATTTAATCAACCTAGCTTATAACAATCACAATTGCCCTAACCGCCCCAGACAGTAATTTATTTTTTTGCTCCTGTTGAGCCCTTTTCAATGCCTGTTTTTTGTTGTTTCCCCTCCATCAAAAACAAAAAAAAAACATAAAAATGTTCAAAAAATACAAAAAAAAGAAAAAATGTTCAGAAAAAAAAAATATATATATAAAACAACAAAAACATAAAAAAAAAGTTATTTTCAGAACTACCTCCCCTTTCAAAAAAAATTGCTAGAATGTTTAGCACTCTGGCAAGCTCTATTTCTTTTAGTTCGCTTCCCCGTTCGCTTCCCGGTTCGCGAACCGGGAGCGAACCAAAAAAAAAAAAGAAGAGTAAGTATAAGGGAAGTAAACAGAGAGTAATGTTAAAAGAAAGACAGCTATAGGGAGTAATCCAGAGATACTGTTTAATAGATCTATTTACCGAAGAAAAGATGGAAGAGGGTATAATTGTGAAAAACAAAATAGATAAGGAAGTGAAAGAAAAAAAAGAGAGTAGAACAATAACAAAGAAGAGTTTCTTGGAGAATGTGAGTGAATGTTCAAAATAAGATTAAAACATGTGGAATAACAGAGAGAAAAAACAGAAAACAGAAAAGAAAAAATAACAGAAAAGATTAATTGAAACAGCAAAGAAATGTAAATAACATAGAGTCATATCATCAACATAGGCAATAAAAGTTTTGCAGCTTTTATCGGCAGAAATGTGTCGCTAAAGCCGCTTTTGCGGCGGAAAACTGCCACTAAAACCACTTTTGCAACAGTTTTCTTCCAATAAAAACAGCAATAATTTTATTGGCTGTGTTGATAATATGCCCCTTAGTGTGCTTGAACTACAGAGAGAAAGCATAATGAACAAGTAGTGAAAGAGTGATCAGTCAAAGACACTAAGAGTAATAGAGACGGAGTGAGTGAACAAGAGTGAGGAACTATGAGAAGAGAGGGACTGAGAAAAGGAGTGGAAGGAGTAGAGTAAGTAGGTAATAGAGAAAGGAATGAGGGAAGTAGCAAAGGCAGGAAACTGAGGGTTAAAGAAATGAAGCTGTCGAACTACTAGTAGGTGAATGTGATAGAAATGTAACGAAAAGAGTACAAAACATTTACCTTATAATTGTCGTTAACTTACTCACTTTTTGTTTTTATACTTTCAATCTGTGAAAGAGAGAACAAACATTTGAAAAATATTAAAACATGTATTTAAAAATTAGAAAAGACAAGGGAAGAGATTGAAGGAGAAACAGAGTTTCTTTTCCTCATTTCACAATCACATCACCTGTGTTGCCCTTGGTTAGGTATCTCATAGTGCAGATGGAGTCTAGCATATCAAAGAGTACATAGAAGTTGAGCAAAATATACAACAATTTTGACATTTACAGAAGACTTAGCTTCTTATCTTGTTGGAGATGAAGTCAGGCCTGTCTTGCAACATGGTGCATCTTTTGCATCACTGCTGCATCGGTTTCATGTGGCACGGGTTTTTTACAGCATGACACATCTGCCTAGATGCATCAATTTGTAATTTTGTCGCCTCATAGCAAATCTTTTGCACCGCCGCTGCATCACAAAAGTGACGCAAAGTGGCGCAAAAGAGGCATACACCTATCATAAATCTGTCCCTAACATTTGAAATGATTGATTCAGGATGACGATAAGGTGTGGCCTATCCAGAGGTTTGTTTAAGGTGAGGCCTACTCAGGGTTTTAGATGAAATTTACGCTTGTTGAAGAGTACAGAGGAGATAATACATGTGAAGACCTACCAATGAAGTAAGTCATGTCCACTTCACTCTTGAACAAAGGCCAGACCTCTTCTGTGTCCATGGACAGACCTAAACTTCATCTGCACAATGTCATTCGTAAACTTAGGAAACACAGGTGATGTAATTGAAAAATGTGGAGTTTCTTTTCCTCATTTCACAATCACATCACCTGTGTTGCCTTTGCTTAGGTATCTCATAGTGCACATGTAGTGCAGCATATTAAACAGTACCCAGAAGTGCAGCACTGCATGGAACAACTTTGACACTTACAAAAGCTTCAGCTTCTGCATGCCCCCTATACAGTGCTAATTATATACATTTTAAACTGATGGTATCTTGCTGGAGATGAACTGAAACCTATCTTGCAACATGGTGCATCTTTTACACAAAAGTGACCCACAATGGAGCAAAAGAGGCGCACGGCCACCATAAATCTGACCCTAACATTTTAAATGATTGTTTTAAGATGCCAATAAGGTGTAACCTATCCACAGATTTGTTTCAGGTAAGTCCTACTCAGGGTTGCAGATGGAATTTAGGTTTGTTGAAGAATACAGAGGAGATAATACATGTGGAGGCCTACCAACGAAGTGAGTCATGTCCACTGCACTGTTGAACAAATGTCAGACCTCCTCTGTCTCCAGGAACAGGCCTAAACCTCATCTACACAATGTGATGTGTAATGTTAGGAAACACAGGTAATATAATTGAAAAACGTGCAATTTTTTTTGCTCATTCCACAATCATATCACCTGTGTTTCCTTTGCTTAGGTATCTCATTGTGGAAATGTAGTCTATCATATGAAAGACTACGTAGAATATGAGCACTGTATGCAACAACTTTGACACTTACAGAAGCCTCTCCTTCTCCATGCCTCCTACACAGTTCTAAATGTACATCATAAATGCAAACAGTACAGAATAATTAATTATACATGTTAAATGGTTTATTTTTGCTGTTCTCAGAATGTATCAAATTTCACTAAAAACAGTGACTTGAAGGTATTCATCATATAACAGCGGGGAAAAAAAACCACAATCAAAATGATTGTGTTTAAAAAACCCATACAACATAACAAATCAGAATTCAGAACTCCTTAAAGAATTGTGAGTGTGTAGAGAGGCAAGATGGCTGCCGTGGGGAAGGCTGTGTAGGCAGCTTGCTCCCCTGCTCCTGGCGTCTTAACGTGAAGGGAGGAGGATATCCAGTTAATTCTTCTGGCTAAAGTTCCATAAGAGCCGACTTCGAGACTCTATGTAACTCCTGTCGATTTTGTAAAAAAGTGGGTGCACTTTTACCGTTTAGCTACAGAGCGGCGCGACTGCAGTCGGCTGATTTGGAGCCGTTGCCGCTGCTGGCGGAGGCTGGCGGAGGCTGCCCTGGCCTGGGCTGGGCTATTCGGAGGCGGCTGTGGAGCCGTGAGCTGCGCGGAGACTGGGAGACTGAAGGGTGTTTCCCACTTCCGTCTATTACCTACGGACTTGATTTTGGAGCCTTACAGCCGCTGAGAGACGTCGGTTGGTTTTTCTGGTGACTAACGCTGATTTCCCTCGAAGTCCTGGAACCAGTGCAATTTAAACCGGCGAAATCTTGTGGAAAATAGCTGTATCTAGCTCTGACAAAACTGCTATTAACTGCTACGAACTACTATTTGCAACAAACTATCCTTGTGGAGGGCGGTGTCTACGAATGATACTAAATTTCTCTGAGTTTCGACGGCGGTCTCCGCTGTGGCGTGCTACACTCTGCCTCTGCTGGGCACAGAGGAACGTTTTTCCAGGCAGAGGGGGCCCACGAAAGAAGAAGAGGACGCCGCTTCCCTCCTCTATTGCAACACGCAGCAGTAAGAAAAACGATATTGGGTCTAAGCCGAAGGACGTGGAGGTCGCGATGGCAGAGGCAGCCCCATTGATTCTTGGCAAAACTGTTACTAAACCGGGTAAGAGTTCCAGCAAGGGGGCTGCTATTAAACCTAATGTATCACAAACATTGCCTGTCTTGTTTGAGAAGCACGCTGCTAAAAAGAAAAATTTGGATAATGGAGTGGAAAATCAAAGTATTGATTTAACTGCTACACAGTCTTCAACTCAATCACCTACTAGCGGTGGTATTCAGCATAATACTAATACTCCTTCAAATTTGATAATGGCTCCGATTCCGATACCGATACCGACTGATTCTTTGAGGCGGGGCATTATGGGAAATGTAGTCCCTGCTGGAGTTATTTCCAATCGGTCTTGCTCGCTCCCATCATTATCATTGGTATTAAACGACTTACCTAGTGATTTGTGTTCTGAAAAAGAAATTACTATGCAGCAAAACAGCCAGGAACTTCCCGAAAACTTTTATTCTCTTTCGGATCTTTCATCTGATGAGGCGACAGGCGTAAATAAAGAATGGGCAGATATTAGCTGCGAGACTTTATCCTCTCCTGGAGAGAGTAGTTTCAGCCCTGATAACGCAAACGCAGCTACTATTATTAAAAAGAGGCTGAAGAAGAAAAGATCCTTTCGTGTGGCGAGCAAAGAGACTACTCCTAGGTCAACAAACAATACGGATTCTTTATCTCCTGATTTAGTAGCTACTGCTTCTGCTGCTGTTGATGAAACTCCTCGATTTAATCATAATGGCTTATCTGACCCAACTCTGCCACTAGACGATTCTGCAGAGATTACACTTAAAATGATATTTGACACCATGATGACTCATAGGGCAGAAAGTAAGGCGGAGAATCAACGTACTCAAATGACATGTGCCAAAGTTAAAAATGTAGTACGTCGCGCAATTAAACTATGTTCAGAGACTGCGGATAGGGTCACTGAAGCAGAGGCCAGGATATCTGTCCTGGAAGAGGAATGTATGGCTCAAAGGCAAGAAGTGGGAGACTTTAAAATGCAAAAAAATGATTTATCTGATAAGCTTGCTAGTTTGGAAAACCAGGCCCGCAGGTGTAACTTGCGTTTTCTGGGAATCCCTGAAAACAAGGAAGGAGGGGACCCGAGGCGGTTCATTACTAATCTACTAAGCGATGCTTTCCCAGAAATCACTGATTGGGACTGGGCTCGGGAGATTCAACGAGCTCATAGATTCCCTTTTACTGCAAGGACCCCGCGACAAGGCCAGGAAAGCTACCCCAGGGCCATTCTGGTTTCATTCAACAACTTTCTTGCCCGTGAAGTCATCTTTGTTAATGCAAGGCCAGACAAGAAAGCGGAGGGTCTTGGCGTTCAGTTTTTTGTTCGACCAGACTATTGTCAAGCCACTGTGGCCCAACGCTGGCATTTGAAGCAATTGATCCCTGAATTCCAGAAGAAGGAAGCTGCAGTATTCCTTCAAGGACCTGCTAAACTTAAAACTATATATAAAGGCCAAACAAAGTTTTTCATTTCTACTATCAAAGCTAAGGAGTATTTAGATTCACTTTGAACGATTTTGACCAATTCAAACGTGTGTAAGAAAATGCCTGAATTTAAGTTCAGGAATTACATTGAGTAATAATAATTATTGTTTTCATGTAGGATTCTCTATATTTCTCTTTGCCCTTAAATTTCCTTATACTCCTTTTTTTCTTTTTGTTTGAATTTTGTCTGAACGTTGTCTGAATTTTGAATTTTTCCCCTCTCTTATTCTCCTTCTTTTTTCTTTTTTTCCTCGTTTTTTTTTGGTAAAGATGCTAGGAGCTAGGGACACGGCATCCATATGTTTCAGGAGCTATTAGTTCCTGTGCCTCCTATAGTGGGGAGGGTGGGGGGAGGGGTTTCGGGGGTTGGGGTGGGGGTGGGTTTGGGCAGCGGGGGGTGGTGGGGGTGTAAGGCAGAGGTGCTCAACACAATGATGGTTACTAAGGTTGATGTATTTAAGGCAGGGATGGCTATAATGTGGATAAAGTATAATTTGGAGGTGCAAATCTTTGTGATGATGGCCAGTAATCGTTATTCTATATTGTTTTTGAAATGTATAAACGGCTGAAAATATGCACTATTAATATTAATGGCCTTAATGATTTAAAGAAGATTGCTATGTTTCGTACTATGCTTCTAACTCTGAATATTGACTTGTTATGTGTTCAGGAAACTCATATTTCTTGGGACAAACGTTCTCTCCTGAATAATTTAGGGTTAGAAGTTTTGATTACATCTAAACAAATGGGTATCAAGAGAGGCGTTGCTATCTGTATGCGAAAGGGAGTAGGGAAGTGTGTTAAAACATCCTCTGATAAATGGGGGAGATGGGGGCTTGCTGAATTAAAAATTGGGAGTTGTAGATTCACTCTATGCTGTTTGTATGGCCCCAACTTGGATGACGCTGAGTTATTCAATCTTATCAACACAGAATTATCCACTTGGACACAACCGATAATAATGTGTGGGGACCTTAATATCCATATACCAGCCGATTGGAATATTAAATTAGGAAAAAGATATATGGGCCGTAAGATTCAAGCCTACAAAGCACTTAGAGATCTGGTCTTATGTAACGGGCTAACTGATGTTTGGAATAAGCTTTTTTATAATGATCCTGGTTATACTTTTTTTTCTACCCCCCATCGAAAATTTGTCCGTCTTGATTATTTTTTTGTATCTTCTGTCTTTTTGGAGCAAATTCGTATCGAAATATTACCACAGGTCATTTCTGATCATAATCCTATCATCGCCGAGATTCAACTCCCTACTGATTGTCAAAGTCCCAACAGATCTTGGTCATTTCAGAGGAGTTTATTATTAGACGAAGAGTATCTTCAGTTTATGGTCACAATTATCAAAGAATATTTTTCTATAAACAATGATTCTGCCTCTCCTCAGGTAGTTTGGGATTCTTTTAAATCAGTCGTACGGGGGGAAACTATTAGTTTCGCAAATTATAGAAGGCAAAAAAACCAAAAAGATTTCAAAGATAGGCTAAATAAGGTTAGACTGGCCGAGCTCGAATTATCTACCGCCTGTAAAAACAATACTAGTATAGAGGATGCACAAATTCAACTAACTATTGTACGCTCAGGCCTCCGAACACATTTGGCTGAAGAAGTAGCCGTAAAATTTAAACAACATAAAACAGAACGTTATGAACTTAGCGAACGCACGGGGAAAATCTTAGCGCAGCGCCTACGCCAAAAATCTTCTTTTAGTGAAATACAATGTATCAAAGACATAAATGGGGTACTTAAAGAAAACAAGGCAGGAATATTAGATGCATTTTATGGCTTCTATAAAGCATTGTATAATGACGAAAATAACGAAGTCGACAAGACTCTTAATCCTATAAACTACCTTCTAAACTCTAATCAACTGTCGCTATGTACAGATGATAATGATTTCTTTGCTAGGCCAATAAGCTGGGAAGAGATTGAAGAGGCTATTTTGAGCCTAGCTGCCGGCAAAGCTATGGGGTCCTATCAGATCCCTCTCGAATTCTATCGGACGTTTAGACATCTGTTGAAGGCAGAACTATTAAAAATTTTTAATGTAGCATTCCAAGATTATCCTCCTGATTCTTGGTCGACTGCCATTATCGTTGTCTTTGTAAAAAAAAACAAGGATGCAAAGGAATTAGGATCATATCGTCCCATCTCCCTCATCACGGCAGATAGCAAGATATATTCCAAAATTCTTGCCAATAGATTAAACGATGTCATGGCCAGTCTGGTCTCTCATATTCAACACGGGTTTATCAAACATAGGGATACCACAGACCATGTCAAACGTGTTATTGCATTGTTGGATTGGGCTCAAGCAAAGGAATCCCCAGTCGGAGTGATTTTACTCGATGCTGAAAAAGCGTTCGATAGAGTAGACTGGGGGTTCCTTTGGTCGGTGCTAGAATGGAAGGGCTTCCCATTACAATTTATCAAAGCTATACAGTCACTTTATTTCAATGCAAAAGGAGTAATAAGACTTGGCACCGACATTTCTAGACCATTTTCTATCACTAGGGGGACTAGACAAGGGTGCCCTTGTTCTCCACTTTTATTTGCACTTTATTTAGAGCCTTATCTGAACAGATTAATTATAGAACCTGGTATTCCTCCTGTCCGACTCTATGAAGTAGACCACAAAGTTTTAGCATACGCCGACGACGTGGCCATCGTAACTTCTGACTCCTCTACAGCTCTACCTAAAATAATTGAAGTTGCTAGCGAATTTGGCAAATTCTCCGGCTATAAATTGAATGTTTCTAAAACTCAAATTATACATTCTAAAACAGGTATGCCCCTGGATTTGCCAATTAACTCTACTGCTACATATCTTGGTGTAACTTTATCTTCCAAAATAGATGACATTGTTGGTCTAAATCTGGACCCTTTACTTGTATCTACTAATAGGACTTTGGAAAGGATAAACAACTTACATCTATCTCTATTTGGACGGACTAACGTCATTAAAATGCTAATCTTCCCCAAGTTTCTTTATTTTTTCCGTACTATCCCTCTATTTTTTAGCATGTCTCTTTTTAATAAAATAGATAGGATGCTGTCTAGATTTTTATGGGGGTATCGTCGGTCAAGAAGAGCTATCAAGTGGTGTACACTCTCGCAAGGGCGTGCTGGGTTAGGATTCCCGAACTTTAGGTTATACTATTGGGCCATTACCCTTAAAACTATTAAAGTTTTACTATTTCATGACCATGTCAATGAAATCAGTAAGGCACCTTCCATTTTCGAAATGCTTATGGGTGATTATGTGCGTCAATCATTATTAATATTTACGGAGCCGAGCTATTATAAAAAAACAAAATTTAAGATTTTGTTCTCTGCTTTTTTGGCTTGGAAACAGATGAATAAAGTTTTGCGGATTATCCCTAAATATAATTTCTATACACCTATACGCTGTAACATTTCAATATCAGGGATGCCTCAAAGTATTCCTACTTCTGGATTTCGTTTGGGATCGATTCAACTAATTGGGCAATTGTATTCAGCTGGGACCTTAATGTCTTTCTCTGAACTCCAAAATATATTTGGTCTTTCTAGACATGATTTTTTTAAGTACCTACAAATTCGGAGTTTTTTGGATAGGAAAAATCTGCTTTACAGTGATGTAATGGAGCCTAACGAAGTTTTGGAGAGTGGTAGGAAGGATGCCCGTATTGGCACCATCTATCAGCTGATGATAAATAGGCTACCCGATGACCTGGATCAACAAGCCCAGAAGTGGGAGAGGAAACTGTCTATAGTAGGGATTGATCTGGCAAGGGCATTTGAGTTCAGTAACACAGTACTAATTAACAGTTCTCTCAAAAGTCAACATTATATGGCCTCCCTGGATCTGTATTATACACCTGCTAAACTTGTTAAATGGAAAGCTACGAAAGGCATCAATTGTAGTCGGTGCGGCATTTTAGCAGCTGATTCATGCCATATGTTCTTTAGCTGTTCTAAACTTACTGTATATAAAAATAAGATAGAACATTTTCTGACTAATTTGTTAAATGTCAACATCAAATTATGCCCTTCTGTCACTATCTTTGGTGTATACTTTCCACCCGAGAGTTTATCTGTTGATCAAGAGTATTTTCTTTTCATTGGAATGTCCATTTATCGCTTTTGTATAACTTCAAGATGGTTAGATGCTGACCCACCTTCATTTGAACAATGGCTAGGTAAATTGTTAGATACTTACCGAATGGACAATGCAGTTTATAAACTGAAAGGACGAAGAAAAAAGTTATTTGCTAGGAAGCTATGGCTTCCCATTGATAATTGGATATAATTTAAATATGTTCACAATTTAAAGTGACAGTATTTTGTTACGTTTGGTTTTGAATTTTGTCATTGATGTCTATTGCCTTATTACTGTCTTATTTTTGTTATTACTGTACCTTGTTCCATCTTTGTATTTTGTTCTGCCTCTGCCTATGAAAAATAAAAAAATAAAAAAATAAAAAAAACAGAACTCCTTAAAGTTAACTTACTTTCCATGACGTCGAAGGATGTCCTATGAACAGCTTACACTCTGTTGTGCTGTTATTACTTTCAGACCGCCCCTTTCTGAAAGAAAACCTCCATCGTTTTGAAAAACATGTTACATACAATAAATGACTTCTTGCTCTCTACCACACGTTTCCACAAGGCCAAATCATGTCTGAGCCATTTATAACTCTTAGAATTCTTGTAAGCCAATCCCGTCATGTTGTATTTCCGCAACTTTCACAATTAAAATATTGAAGATCATTTTCACAATCCTGGACTAGTAATATCTTCCCCTTCTTGCTCAGTCATGTTCTACATTTCCTATGACACTGATACTGCTTACTATGAAGCAGACTTACACTACCTCTATGACTACTACAATTATTTAATTCTCTACATCACTTTTAATCACAAAGCAATGTAAAACAGTAGACAGCATTGCAGACTTACATTCCCTCTACTCCATGTTTTGATTGGCTGCTTCAATTAGCTTATAAAAAGAAACAGTTTTTCTGAACTCATTCAAAGTGCACTTATTTCTCCATGACGTCCAGTGTTATGGTAAGAAGTTATGTCTCTGTACTACACTTATCCTCAAGGCCAAATCGTGTAGGAGCCATTAGAACTTCTTGAAATTCCTCAGAGCACATCCCGAGATTCTTTCCCTAAAATTTTGGTTTTAAAAACACCAGGTAAGAGTTTTTAAGGTCATACGGCAATTTTTTTTTGAAAATTAAAACAGAATCGTTGCAGAATGACCAGCCATTTCTAGACTTTAAATAAGCTGTGTAATGTCCTGATGTTATTGAAGGACCGTCATGATATATAATTGCTGCAGTTACAAAAGTCCTTCCTGATATTGACAACTGTGAAGCCACAAAATTTTTAATTAAAGTTGTCAATTTTGTTCCATCAGGCCTACATCGTTGGAACATTAAAATGACATACTGGCCATATGTTCGTATAAATAATGTGGACATCATTTCAGATTTACATTGGTTACACTCCATGTTGTGATCAGCTGCTTTTACTAGTTTATTAAAAGAGACTGATTTACTGTCTGGCAAAGTTAAATATATAAATCTTTCTGAGTCTACACTAGTAGTACTTGATACCCTACAGTTCTCGCAGTCATGCTGCCATTGATAAGAAAGCCCAAACAGGTGATCTACATCTACACCTTCAGCATGCAATACATCAAGCATATACATTAAAAACTCCTGACAATCTTGCTGAATATTTTGAGAGAATTGTGTTTGGCCTGAACATCTGTCTAACAGATTTCGAATTTCAGACACACTTTCTATTTTTGTTCTATCAGTGCTACATTTCTCTAAAACAGAATTTAACAAACTGCAAAATCTTTGATCAGAATTGACCACAATCTCTTCTTTTACATTTTCTAGAGAAAACAAAACATTAACCACTACATTAGCATAGCAGTTGACACCAGAACTGTTTTCAAATTGAAAACCAACAACATCTTCAACAGAATCCTTTTTGTTTCTGCTTATAATTTCAGGTTCATCGACTTTTCGTCTTTTTGCTACAACCTCCCCAGTATTGGTCACATTTCTTCGTTTCCGGCCTATCACACGTTTCTCAAACAAAGGATATTGAGGCAAATGTGGCGCATACTCTCTTCTTAACCTATTGTATTCCTTAACACAATCTAGATCCGCACAAATGTTTGTGACATCACACTCAATCAAGTACAATCCCGATAAAGTTCTAACTCGTGACAATGCCACATATGCCATACCCTCCTTGAACACAGAACTGCCAATATTCACCAATGCACTGTCTACACTTAAACCTTGCGATTTATGGATTGTCACCGCATATGCCAAGCAAACAGGAAACTGCTTACGGCGAACATATAAGTCTTTTACAAGCAAAAATCTAGCAGAACAACGACCAATTAGCTGTACTTCCTCAATGCCATCAAATTTAATTTTTAAAAATTCAATTCCATCTCTATTTCTGTATTTTACAAAATCAACAACATTACCCATTGATCCATTTACCAGACCTCTTTCAACATGTATATTCCTTCTTAAAATTATACGGCAGTTCAAGCACACATTCAGTCTTTTCAAAACCTGCAGTTTTAGATATAGTCTTCTCTAATGAATCCAATTTTGTTTTCAAATTCTCAGACAAAATAATTGTTGATCCCATATGCTCTACTCTGTCAATAGCTTCCAGTTTCACAATCTGTTGCTTTTCTAAATGCAACATTTTGTTGTTGAATTTGGCACATTCTGCAAGAGTTGGCATCAAACATATTCCAGATTTCTTCTCAGTAATTTTCTGAAAAATATTCTCAGGCACAACATCTTGTTCTGGATATAAATTTGACAGTAATCGTGCATGTAAAGCTTCTTTCCCATGCTCGGTCACTTTTCCAATTCTAACATCTCGTAGAATAGTCTTGTAAACTTCATCCTTCGCCTGACGCATATTTTCATGCAGTTCAGCATAATTGAAGTTTAACCATATATTGACGTTGCCAATGCTCCCTAGGCACTTCCTGGTATCTTCATGCGTGAGCATTTTGAACACAGGTTGCCCTTTCACTGGTGTAAGCTGCAGAAGATCTCCGAAAACAATGATGTGTTTGCCACCAAATAACACATCATACTCTGTTTTGAGAACTTCTTGCATTCTCAAATGCACAAAGGCAAGCATGACATTGGAAACCATGCTTACTTCGTCAATGATAAGAAGTTTCATTTTCCTCAAGATTCTTGAAACTTCACAACAAGCATCTCCAGATAGCTTGTGATATTGTAATTTGTTGTCATGCTCCACTGGCAGCATCAGTAAACGATGTAAAGTAATCCCTTTAATGTTATGTGCTGCCAGTCCAGTTGGAGCAGTGACAACACAAGACAGCGATGACTCTGTCCTTTCCTGCAAATAACATGAAATTGCTTTAATAAGGAAACTTTTTCCAGTTCCCGCTTCTCCACTCACGTACAGTCGGACAGGCTTCAACGACGTACATGAGCACTCTTTCTTGTCATGACTTAATCCATGATCAATTTGCATGGTAACTTCGTCATATATTTTCCTCTGCTCAACGTTGAGTTGTCTTTCCAACTCTTCTAAGTTAACCGCATCCTCCTGAGCATGTGCCATGGCTCTTTCCACTTCATTCATAGCAGTGGCAGCTTCATTTTTGATAACAGGTCCTCCTAGTGGATCCTGACTCAATGAAGCAGAACTCTGACTGTCCTGAGAACTGTCTCTGGCAATCTCGGCTGCAATCGTTGCTTCCTGCTCAATTTCCGCATTCAACATTTCTACATATTTGGGAAAAGCAGGACATTCTATGGTCTCCTTGGCAGCATTGAAAGAGTCTTCGTAACAGAGGAAATCTCCAAGCAGTTCCTCTTCTGCACGCCAAGGCTTGAAAGTTGCAAAAGTGCTAAATAGAAAAACTAATTTTTTTCAGGAGATTCGCCACTCAATTTTCGATGGTTTACCAAGTGGCATTTTCTTTGCTTGACCAGACATCCCTCACTTCCTATTACAGCATACACTCCTTTCTCAGTATCTTCTTTGATGTTCCTCTTGAATATGTAATTTTGAAGAACCTCATACAGACAAACATTCTCGAGGTGACTGCTTCGATTTGGATAATATGTATCCAACATGTTGGTCTTCAAAATGTCGGTACTGTTTGGCTCCTTTTCCGCCAAATACTCAATTTCCCGCACAGGTTTGAGAACTCGATTACGCGTTGCAGCAAGACCAAGACTCGCCCAAACGATACTCCTGGACTTGGCATAGAGACTTGCTGAAGACAACCGGTCAGAACATTCGTAAGCTCCGATTTCTCGATGCGACAACATCTTCAGACTGAAACTGTACAACTTCTTGCTGAGGCTCTTTTCATGGGAAATGTCCTCCCACATATCCTTCAATTCTGTCTTCTCTTTTTTGGTGATGTAAGATGTCACATACCGAGCCACAGCCATACAGTTATCAGCCACAAACTGTATATCCATGTTAGCATTCCACATGGACAAAATCACCGGGTTGTAGTCGTTGATGTACTTAGACTCTTCGTTCCTCTTCAAATTGTATGTGTTTTTAGGTGATTTCTTCATCACATTATGTCGCAGCGAAGACATCAAACTGTTTACTCTTCCTTTAGAAATCACCGGTCGTGGAAAGCCGAAACGACATTTGGTGTAGAACTTGTCCTTGTTTCGGAATTTACGACGACAGGACTTTCCACATCGATGGCTTTGGAAACGTAGAACTTTTTCTCTTAGGCTTTTCTTCTCCTTTGCGTTTGGAACAGCACACGTAGAATACTGTTGTATGAAACTCATCACTGAGTCTTCTGGATCCGTTCCAAATTTAGGTGCATCCTTGATCCACAGCAACATATGTATATGAGGAGCACCTCTTGCTTGGTACTCCTTTCTCCAGAAGAAATCCAACACCTCTCCAAGAGGTGGATTCTTCTTATTCATGATGAAAGACATCATAGCTTCAAATCTATGATTGAAGTACCTACATACATTGACTGGATCCAAAGAGCACAGTTCTCCGGGTGTCTTGAATTCGATGTTTTCGATGTTTCCATTTGCCTCTCGTAGAAATTCAAGTAAGTCTTCCCAGCCATACTCGGCACAGCTCAGAGTGAGGAACCATGTGGGAGTTCCTAAGTTCCTCAGCATACATTTTAAATCACCATGACGACGGTACCAGTACTCATTAGTACCACGCTGACACGCCATGAGATTAATCAGGTGAGAATCCAAAATACTGTCTTGGACATTGACTTTATCCATAAAGTCACTTGCCGAGATGTTTTGCATGTGTATACCACTTTTCAAGATGTGGTTCACTGCATATGACAGTCCAGACAGATCGCTTTCAAACAGGAGATGAAACAAATAGGGAATGCATTGTCGAAACCTAGCATCTCCTGCATACAATCGCAAAGTCCGGTATTCAGAAGCAGGAATTTGATGAGGTCGCTCATCATATCTTCCTCCCTGACCTGTTGGAAAAAGCTGTGGGAAACACCGAGCTTCCAAACTTTCCTCCCAAACACTAATGGGACTCCCTTTGGCTTGTTTCATTTGAAACAACTCAATAGCATTCCCCATGACTTCCTTGGAATGCAAAGGATGAACACTATAATGTTCATATATTTCTTCACTAGTAGAGGGTTCTACTTTCTCAATTTGACCAGCACACAAATCGCTATCCTCTTCCTCACTTACTTCCTCTTCTGCAACATATACATTCTTATAGTATTTATTATTTTTTTTCAAATACAATGTTGCCTTTTTAACTTTCCTAACATCCACTAAATCTTGCCATATTTTCTTATTCTTTGTTGGAACCCCATTAACTAAGATAACCAGAGGTTCCTCTTCCACTTTTTCTACTCCATTTGTGTTAATGTTTTTCTTCAAATCTAGAGGCAAATAAACAACTCTTCCTTTTAATCCTCTCTGTAAATCTGATGGAGGCAATTTCCCTGTCTTTGGCTCCATTCTTACAATAGCCTGAAAGGGATGGATACTTTGAATCAAAATAGATTCATAAGTATTTAAATCCTTCAATTCAGAAGGAATCTCAACCAATTCCAGATTATTATGAACTGCTCTAGCAGGCATCTGGTTTTGATTTAATTTGTTACAACAATAAGTACACACACGTTGATCCAATCCCAAATCAAAACAATTTTCTACCATCAAGTATGTTGTGAAATCCTTCCATTCACTATTATTTTCCCTTTCACTTTTTGCATATAAATCCACTAACTTAGTCTGATTCTTATAATAAGTGCGTCGACAACACACACAAGTGAAATTTGGCCTCTCACTTGATTTCACCTGAAACGTCGCAATTTCCCTCTGGAAATTATCTGTACTGGAAACCTGTACACTATCTTCCACATTACCCGCTTCTTCTTGGTCAATTTCAACATTCTCCTCTTTACTTCCAAAGTAACAAAACTCAATTTCTTCACATATATTCTTCACATCTATTTCAGAACCATGCAAAAGAGCAGCGCATAATTGTTTAAGCATAATTGCTGGACTCTTAGCATAATACAACATTCTAACTAATTTCCTCACTTTATTATGATGCACTGCTAGCATCCTGAAATGATGAAAAACACTCTGGCATACTCTCCTGGAAAGACAAGCCAGTGAATGACCATGCAAACCTGTCACTTCTCTCACTCTGCAAGGATCTAATTCTTGCAACAACTTCATTTTCTGCTTCAAACTTTTCTTATTAAATGTCCGTACAAAATCACAAAGCAAATTGATGGAATCCTGTCGCACACTGCAAATACTACTACACTTCCAGGTGTACACAGGTCCCTTAGGACGTCTTCCTAAAACCTCATTACCTAACATCTCTTCTGCCTCTGTTGTCACAAGTTTTTCTTTTTCAACTGGACAACCATCTTTCACCTCATAAGCTCGACCACTGGTGTCAACTGCATGCACCAAATCATTATCCTGGAAATAACTCTCCTCATTAAAAAATGCCTCACAACTTGAACTATGCATCCATTCTCCGGAAAAAACTTCACAAAAATTACTACGATTAACTGTTCTCTTCCATCTACTATTTGTTTTGAAATCATAAATTGCCTTGTTTAGCTTCCTAATTCTATTGATTATCAAAATAAATAACTTTCGTTTAATTTCGAATGCCTGATCAATAACTTTCTCAACTATTTTTTTTCTCTTATAAAAAACCACTTTCTGTTGACCTTTCTTAATATTTTTTAACAAATTGCCAATTATCCTGTTGCGGAACATTCGTTTACGAATGTCCCTAAACTGTTGTTTCCTTCTACTATCATGCACAGAGTTATCTCTTGCTCTAGCAGTAACATTTTTCATTGGCCTTTCCTTTCCGTTTGAATTGCTTCTCTTTTTCTGGACTGAAACATTTTCTGTAGTAATATTTTTTTTACTACAGATATTTCTTATGAATGTTTTTGTACTCTTACCCGGTGCTTTCTTGGTGACTTGACAAATCTTTTTGTTAGAGGACTGCTGCTTTTTTTCATTGAACTGCTGTCTTTGACGTTTTGCAGCCTTTCTCAGTCTTTCTTTGGTTGGCATGCTGAAATCTTGAAATGATCTGCAGTTGAATCTGTGGTAAAATATATTAAAAAATGTTATTAACCACTATTACCCAACAGTAAATCAATAACAGTAATCAAAAACTTAAAACACTACTTGACATTTTTACATAGAAGATTTTTTAGTGCTTGGCAAATTTAGAATACAGAAATAGCAGAAAAGAAATGGAATTTATATTCATTTTACCTGTGCTGTTTTATATGTGAATCTGATCTAATTTTATGAGCATATTTTAATATTTTATTGAAGACACTACACATAACCTGTTTTTGAACGTGTCTTTATTTTGAAATTAAACGGTTTACATTTTTACTTTTTATTTATTATAAATTTTTAAAATAAATGTTTATAGTTCCATAGGCTCAAGCACGTCAGCTTCCCATCCTATGTCATACAATTCTGACAAATCTGCATCCTCATCACGTTCTTCTTCATCCTCAGGATTTAAATCATCCAAGGGATCAACATCCACTGATGTTTCAATTACGAGTTCAATGATGAGGTCGAAATCAACTGATTGCTGATTGTCGCTCATGTTGATGTTGTCTTTATCTTTAAAGAAAGATAACAATGAGATGTTGCAGAGTAAGAGACAAATCTCAGAGATTATAATAGTAAAATTGTTTAACAAGAGTAACATTTTGCACCTATTATTTAGCCATGTCCAGCGATGCTGAGGAGGTGAAGCCTATGTCCAATTTTTCAGTGAACAGGACTCATCTCTTCTTAACCTTGGATAAGCCTCACCGACTCTGTGTCCCCTGCACATACTTAAATGTAAAGGGGCAGATTTATGTTAACTGGCACATCCCCAGGGATGCACCAGTTAACGTGCACTGCTGCTCTGCCACCCATGGTGTGCCGCATTTACAATCAGATAGGACAAAGCGCGTCAAAACCCTGCGCCTGCTTGAAGAAGGCATAGGTCTTGACGCAGCATTGTGGAGATGGAGCACCCCTGAGCCTTGCTGGAGCTGCATCGCACTTGCAATACAACTCCAGCAATGCGCCACCTTTACGTCACAGATGCGTCACGCATCTGTGCCGTTTTTGCCCCATGGTGCGCCGCATTGTAAATGCAGCACACCATGGGTGGCGGAACAGCGGCGCAGGATGACTGGCACATCCCTGGTGATGCGCCAGTCATCATAAATCTATCCCTAAGCTTCTTATCTTGTTAGAGATGAACTGCCATATGTATCATCAAACTATTTTGCATTTCCTAAATAGCGAATTTTAAGGAATAAATAGCGATTCTTTACCATTCCTAATTTGCGATGAGCAAATTGCTAATTGCAAATTACCCATTCATTTCCATGGGCCAGGAGGCCCATAGGAATGAAGGTGCAATTTGCGATTAGCAATTAGCTCATCGCAAATTAGGAATTTTTCCAAGGGTGCAGGGGTGTCTCAAGAACACCCTGCTGCACCCCTGAAAAAGAAATTTTGGGGCATTTGCGAATGCTAATTAGCTTGATACATATGGCCCCAAGTGAGGCCTGTCTTGCAACATGGTGCATCTTTTGCATCACTGCTGCATCGGTTTCATGTGGCACGGTTTCTTTACACCATGACACATCTGCCTAAATGCATCAATTTGTAATTTTGTCGCCTCATAGCAAATCTTTTGCACCGCCGCTGCATCACAAAAGTGACGCACAGTGGCGCAAAAGAGGCATACACCTATCATAAATCTGTCCCTAGCATTTTAAATGATTAATTCAGGATGACGATAAGGTGTGGCCTATCCAGAGGTTTGTTTAAGGTGAGGCCTACTCAGGATTGCAGATCAAAGTTACGCTTGATGAAGAATACAGAGGAGATAATACATGTAAAGGCCTACCAATGAAGTAAGTGATGTCCACTTCATTGCGCCAGTCATCATAAATGTATCCCTAAGCTTCTTATCTTGTTAGAGATGAACCGCCATATGTATCATCAAACTATTTTGCATTTCCTAAATAGCGAATTTTAAGGAATAAATAGCGATTCTTTACCATTCCTAATTTGCGATGAGCAAATTGCTAATTGCAAATTACCCATTCATTTCCATGGGCCAGGAGGCCCATAGGAATGAAGGTGCAATTTGCGATTAGCAATTAGCTCATCGCAAATTAGGAATTTTTCCAAGGGTGCAGGGGTGTCTCAAGAACACCCTGCTGCACCCCTGAAAAAGAAATTTGGGGGCATATGGCGCACATACATGCCCTAAGGGCATGTATGGGCGTCATATGGCACCTTTTGTTTTTTGGAAAAAAAGCTTTTTGAAAAGAATTCGCAAATTACCACCAACTAGAAGTTGGTGGTAATTTGCAAATCCTTAATGGCATTTTTTGCATATTTTTTGTTTGATACATTGCATTTAAGAAATCGCAAAATTTGCAAATCCTTCAGTGCAATCGCAAAATAAGGAATAGCAAATTTTGCTATTCCTTATTTTGCATCAAACTTGTTTGATACATACCATTTGTCTAATATGCATTCGCAAAGGCCGAAATTCACAGAATTTCGGCCTTTGCGAATGCTAATTAGCTTGATACATGTGGCCCCAAGTGAGGCCTGTCTTGCAACATGGTGCATCTTTTGCATCACTGCTGCATCGGTTTCATGTGGCACGGTGTTTTTTACACCATGACACATCTGCCTAAATGCATCAATTTGTAATTTTGTCGCCTCATAGCAAATCTTTTGCACCGCCGCTGCATCACAAAAGTGACGCACAGTGGCGCAAAAGAGGCATACACCTATCATAAATCTGTCCCTAGCATTTTAAATGATTAATTCAGGATGACGATAAGGTGTGGCCTATCCAGAGGTTTGTTTAAGGTGAGGCCTACTCAGGATTGCAGATCAAAGTTACGCTTGATGAAGAATACAGAGGAGATAATACATGTAAAGGCCTACCAATGAAGTAAGTGATGTCCACTTCATTGCGCCAGTCATCATAAATGTATCCCTAAGCTTCTTATCTTGTTAGAGATGAACCGCCATATGTATCATCAAACTATTTTGCATTTCCTAAATAGCGAATTTTAAGGAATAAATAGCGATTCTTTACCATTTCCTAATTTGCGATGAGCAAATTGCTAATTGCAAATTACCCATTCATTTCCATGGGCCAGGAGGCCCATAGGAATGAAGGTGCAATTTGCGATTAGCAATTAGCTCATCGCAAATTAAGAATTTTTCCAAAGGTGCAGGGGTGTCTCAAGAACACCCTGCTGCACCCCTGAAAAAGAAATTTGGGGGCATATGGCGCACATAAATTTTAAAAACATTCCTTTACCTCAAAAACGATTTTCAAGTCATAATTTGAAAACACTGCCCACAGGGAAATGACTTAAAATGTCCTTAAGACACATGAAAGTGTTTTTTTAAAGCCTTTGCAACTTTTTTGGGTCACTTTTAACATGGCTATGTAACTCAAACAGTCAAAATCTAAATTTACCATGCACAGGTGGGAGTATATTTACAAGGAATTTGCTCCACGGGGAAAGGTCTTTTAATTTAATATGGGAAAAATAACATCAGAGACACTGAAATGCCTTATAAAGAAGCATACACCATTATGTCCTTGTCATAAATTTTAAAACCATTCCTTTTCCCCAAAAACGATTTTCAAATCATAATTTGAAAACACTCCACATGGGGAAATGACTTAAAATGTCCTTAAGACACATGAAAGCGTTTTTTGATTGCCTTTGCAGCATGTTTGGGTCACTTTTAACATGGCTATGTAACGCAAACATTCAAAATCTAAATTTGCCATGCACAGGTGGGAGCATATTTACAAGCAATTTGCTCCACAGGGAAAGGTCTTACATTAAAATGGAAAAAATCACATCAGAGACACTCAATTGCCTTATAAAGAAGCATACACCATTAAGTCCTTGTCATACATTTTAAAACCATTCCTTTTCCCCAAAAACGATTTTCAAATCATAATTTGAAAACACTCCACATGGGGAAATGACTTAAAATGTCCTTAAGACACATGAAAGCGTTTTTTGATTGCCTTTGCAGCATGTTTGGGTCACTTTTAACATGGCTATGTAACGCAAACATTCAAAATCTAAATTTGCCATGCACAGGTGGGAGCATATTTACAAGCAATTTGCTCCACAGGGAAAGGTCTTACGTTAAATTGTTAATAATAACATCAGAGACACTCAATTGCCTTATAAAGAAGCATACACCATTATGTCCTTGTCATAAATTTTAAAACCATTCCTTTTCCCCAAAAACGATTTTCAAATCATAATTTGAAAACACTCCACATGGGGAAATGACTTAAAATGTCCTTAAGACACATGAAAGCGTTTTTTGATTGCCTTTGCAGCATGTTTGGGTCACTTTTAACATGGCTATGTAACGCAAACATTCAAAATCTAAATTTGCCATGCACAGGTGGGAGCATATTTACAATCAATTTTCTCCACAGGGAAAGGTCTTACATTAAAATGGGAAAAATAACATCAGAGACACTCAATTGCCTTATAAAGAAGCATACACCATTATGTCCTTGTCATAAATTTTAAAACCATTCCTTTTCCTCAAAAACGATTTTCAAGTCATAATTTGAAAACACTCCACAGCTCCTATGCACATGAAAACCCTGTCAGTACTAATACTTCACATTTTCTCCAATTACAATTTCTCAAAGAAACAAAATCTATTTGTAAAACACTTGAGACAAAGCAACATTTGAAAAACACAACTTTCTTCATAATTTTCTCCTTAAAGCACACTATTCTCTATCTAAATTAAAGAAATCTTTTCTCACCTTAGCAAATACTTTGAGTTTCAAAACAGTCTCAGAAACACACCAATTTGTCTTCAGCAGAGCAAAAGGTATGCACTCCAGAGTCTGCAGCTATCAAAAGCACAGAAATGCTGCAATTCTTCACACATATCTCTCATGTCACCCAATCAAAACTCTTCCCTCACTTTTTTTCAAATCAAAACCCTTCCCCACTCTGCCCTCTCTGCTTTTTTTGCATAGCAACCACCTCTTGGAAGACCTCTGGTGTTTGCAAGTTCACACAACAATGTTGCAATTGAACTCTGAACTCTCAGTGCACCTGCATATCCAGTGCATTCTTTCATTTAATGATTTTTTCTTGACCACTCAAAATACATCTTTCAAAGAACTCATCCATGCACCCTAACTTTCTGTTTTCAGCAATCAAAATCCACCAATCACTGTTACTGCTTCATTAACACAGAAACTCCACAGTTTTTTTCATTTTAAACTCTTATTTTTTCAACTGCCATTTCATTGCCACACTTCATCTGACTGCAGGAGAACCTTCTCTCACCATGTTTTCTGTCTGGATTGTTGGACATAGTTAGATCTATTGGGCTCAGAGGTATGCTGAGAACAGAAATTTACCTAACCTCAATTTACAAAATGTGGAAATTAAGTGGTTTGGCCACAGAGGATTAAAATGTCACCAATTGATACCATTGGTGAAAACCTTTATGCATTTGCCAAAACCTGACCTGTTAATTGTGCACTGTGGAGGTAATGATTTGGGCACTTTGACTGGGGTAGGTCTGGAAATGCTTTTAAAGGACACCTTTGAGCAATTAATGGCACTTTTTCCTCAGACTGCCTTGGTATATTCAAATATATGCCAAAGACAGAAATGGAGGTGGTCAAACCAATTTTGTCCACAAATTGAGAAGTCGAGGAAGCATGTAAACAAATCTGTTTCAGCTTACATGAGAGACCATGGAATGGGCTCCGTGTACAACAATAACTTGCGTTACTACATGCAAGATATCTACAGAGGAGATGGAGTTCACTTCTCAGATGAGGGCAACAGAATTTTCATTCTGAATTTAAGACTGTGCATTGGTACCTACTTATAAGTACCTAAATGTACCATAAACCCAAAAGCTCTTCTCAGAGCTACCCTACATCTGATCACTCACAATTATTATTTTTCTCTAACTTTTTTCACAAATTTTCAACAAAGTACGCTCCCCGGGGCGCTACCCGGTACGCGAACCGGAAGCTAACCTCGCGAAATTTTTAAAAAAAATGTTTTTTTTCGCACATATAAGCCTCCTCAGCCACCCTCAGAAAACCTAGGGGGTCAAGATAAGTCTACCGTGCCCCCTTCTACCCATTCTGAACATTATTTGCCCTCCATCTTGTATCTTAAGTCGACCGAAACACAAAATGGTGGACTCCCGTAACGCTTAAGGTTCGCGTACCGGGGCGCTCACCAGTTCGCGTACCGGGGCGCTCCCCGGGAAGCGCTCCATCAAAAAAGGTGGGAAAGTAATTTACAGAAAAACGACTGGAGACACTCTCACAAAATATAGATTAGCTCATACTACATACCAATCCCTATCATTTTCACAAATTTGATTGAAATTCCATTTAGCCATTTAGCCTGTAGACCTCTCTAAATACCGTGAGGTAAATTACTTCTCAAAACACATCTGAAGTGTTGGAATTGACATCCAATGAAAATGTTACTTTCATTATCAACTTTTATTACCTGACATTTGATTGGTTATATACCTAAATATATATAAAGGAAGAGAAGGAAACACAGCCATTTTGACTACTACTTCTTGTTGTACATTTCAATTGGATTTTCACTAATCACTTCAACTTCTTTGTAAAGGTAAGTTGTTATTTTAAAAAAAAGTAAATTGTGCACCAAAAGTTAATATGGTAAACTTTTTCTGATAGTTATATACTATCCCTCTGTAGTAGTTATAGATTTAGATAGACTTCTCTGTTATAGTTATGGATGGAGTTAGGTTTCTCTTGTATAATTATGAAATTACTTACGTTAAATCACACACACTTTTTTATATTCCTACTTCCACTCTGATACTATACACTGCCCAAAGATAAATTCACTGATAAAAACTGCCTATCTAAAATTAATCCCAACAGTGCCCTATCTCTACTAATATATATTTTTTTTATCCAAATTTCAGGCAACATGGAAGGCGAACAGAAAGTTTCATTTCAAATTGTCCTGCAAGAGAGCAGCCAAGAATTAATTGATCCAAATGATATAGAATTTATGGATGAAACTTGGGACCAAGAACTACTGCAATGTGTGCAAGCAGTAGATGACCTCCTTCAAAATGAGGACATTTTACACCCTCAGAGATTACAAACTATGTTCATGGAAAATGACGACATTTCAGACAGTGAAATGTTAGAAATGTTATTAAATTTTGAAACACAATCACAATAATAAATAATTGCTTAAAAAATAAAGAAATTAAAAAATAATCAACAAAACCAACAATCAATTAACATACAGTATTTGAAAAGTCTATCATTCTTTTTTCCTTATAGTACGCTCCCCAGTACGCTTCCCGGTTCGCGAACCGGGCGCTCCCCACGCAAAAAAAAAAAAAGAATTTTTTTTTTTTGCCCTGCGGGGCCCTTTTAAAGCCTCCACATCAAACCTAGGGGGTCTGGGAGGATCTACTATGCCCCCTTATGGTCATTTCCCCCTTTCTTTTGGCCTCCTCTTGTCTCTCGATCCTACCGAGAGACAAGATGGCGGCCGCTCCGGACTGTTTAGAATGTTGACAGACACCGGAGAGCCAATCAGCTTCGCTTCGCGAAGTTCCGTTACGCGTAAAGTACGCGAACCGGAGCGCTGCCCAGAGCGCGCTTACAGATATATATCTTTTTTTAAACGTTAATTTCTCAAAATCCACTGGAGCACATATATTGAGACCTAGCAAAGGCACATCGAGCTAACAGTCCCTACAATTTTGCCAAGTTTCGTGCAAATCCATTCAGCCATTCGGGCTAAAAGTGAGGCCAACCGCCCTATGGAAATTAACATTGGAAAAACACGTTTTGGGACCCCCCCTTTTTTCTCAGCCCCCCCTTGACGAACCCCCCCCAAATTTTCAGGGGCTGCTCAGAAACAAAATGTTCAATTTTCCTGAAAATTTCAGCCAATTCCGTCCACAAACGCCAAAGTTATTAGACATAGAATTTTCAAAAATCCCATAGGGAAAAAATTCTAACTATATATACCTACTGGCGACCGCCAGTAGGTAATATATATATATATATATATATATTTATTTATGCTTTGCATTTTCTATCTCCCGTAGGAGTCTTGAGGGAGTTGCTCACACAATGAAAGTTCCCTGCAGGAATACCAAGCAGGCTGTACTTCCTGTTCCGACTCTCATGGGAGTCTTGCAGGAGCAACAGACATTTAAAAGTTATGTTTACTATGAAAGAGTGCTTTGTAGTTAAATTTTACACTAAAGGTTTTTTAACTAAGACAGTTTATGAGAGTTCCTTTCGTGTTTTTGTATCATGATGCACCAATTTTAACTTTTGAGCTCCTGCTAGTTTCTTGCAGGAAACCCACAAGGACTACCATTCAATCTTGGTTGGTAGGAAATACTGTCAACTTCCAGTTATAGGAAGTTCCCACCATTTCTATCCCATTCGAGGAGCGGCCGGAGCAGGTAAGTGTGGTGATGCGGGTATGGGGGGGAGCCGAAAGACGATGATGAGGGACAATAAAACCTTTTACCTTGAGCACGCTGCATCATCAAGTCAGTGATGCGGCGAGCGCAAGGTAAATGTTTTTCATTTTTTCATTTTATTTTATCTCGTCGTGTGTCGACTCTTCCCCATCACGCCCCCTGCCCCTCTGCGCCTACCTGCAGCGGCCTCTCCCACCCAATTCCTGAGTTCAAGGATAGTCTAGTAGGATCTTCTGATATTTCTGGCACCCAGAATTCTTTTTTTTGCATTTTTGTTGGGTGTGCACGGCTTCCAGTGAAGACAGCAAGAAGATGAACCTCAAGCTGCTGGCAAGGAGAAGGAGTAATTTACGTGGCAGTATTTCCATCTTCCACCAGAAGAAAAAAAAGGCATCCGTCAATAAGTCATTTTCAATATTTGCAACAAAACATTTTGGAAGAGTACACAAAAAAGAACTCGTATAGTACCACAGGGATGTGGCACCATATGAAGGCAATACACCCAAGACATCTGGCTAGGGCTGGACCTCAATGAGACTCAGAACAGCCCTCAACATCTGCCTCTGCGCTTCTTCTTGCTGCATGACAACCAGCACCATCTCAAGCAGTCAAACAAGAGCAAGACCTGAAGGTGGAGTATAAGCAAATGGTTATGTATTGTTGTTGCAGCAGTCAAACTGTCTTTGCTGAGGAGCTGAGTACTCAAGATGAATTATTGATGCACCAGAAATGCCCCAAGACACCTTAGATTTTTTTGTTTTCCCTTTCTTATGCCTCCAAATTCATCTTTCTTAATTTGTTTTCCAAGTTCATCTTCCTTAATTTGTTTTCCCAAGTTCACCCCAACTAAAAAATATTTATTTTAATAAACGTTGTTTAAAAACTGTTCTTTTTAAGACTACCTTTCTAGTTAAAAAAATATATATATGTTGCATGTCATGTGTATATGTTATTATTAGGGCTCCTGGTTTTATGGTATTTTTTTTTTTAAATTTCCGTCTGTATTCATCCATATTTATTTTTTGCCAACTTCATCTGTATTTATCCATATTTATTTTGGATTTTGTGAAAAAATGACGCTGAACTTAGTATATTTCCACATTTGTTTAACTGATAAATATACATTCATATACATTCATGCTTTAATGCCTACCAGGTTTCAATGCTGTGAACACCAGCTGAAGATAAATCAATGCACTTATATAAAAATATGCAACTTTCAGTATTAACCTTGTGTATATTTATCTACTGCTGTTTAAGCCTCTTTACTAAAATCCCTTTCTTTTTAGCCCCCTTAGCTATCAATCCACACGGATGTATGACGTTACAACGCATACTTTTACAACGCCTACCTTTACAACGTGGTTTTTACATCGCATACCATTACAACGTATAGTGCTTTTAGGCGCTGGATAGTGATTTATTTAATTTACTATTCCAACTCCAGTCCCCGTGGATAGTAGGGAAGGTGTTGGATAGTATATTAAATACATTCCCTATCCTAGAGCGCCCCCCAGCGCTATGCGTTGTAATGGTTTGCGTTGTAAAAGTTGCGTCGTAATGGTAGTGCGTTGTAAAAGTTTCGTTGTAAAGGATGTTTCCCAATCCACACAGCTATTGGCTTGGCAGGGATGTATGACATTACAAAGCATGCTTTTACCACGCATGCCTTTACAACGCGGTATTTACAACGCATGCCTTTACAACGCATAGCGCTTTGGGGTGCTGGATAGTGAATAGTTTAATTTACTATTCCAACTCCAGTCCCCGTGGATAGTAGGGAAGGTGTTGGATAGTAAATTAAATATATTCCCTATCCTAGAGCGCCCCCCAGCGCAATGCGTTGTAATGGTTTGCGTTGTAAATACCGCGTTGTAAAGGCACTATGTTGTAAAAGTTGCATTGTAAAGGTTGTACACCGCTTGGCAGTCATGGCAGACAGTCTTTAGAATTACTCAAAAAGGAACCCAATTTCCGTTTTTATCCACATTTAAAAATAAAAACAGACACGAAAATAAATGTTTTCTGTCTGTATTTATCTGTAAAAATCAGTAAAAATGGAAAACAGGAAGCCTTAGTTATTATTTTCTGCTATAAATGTATATGAGTGTTGATAAATGTATGTGTGTTTGTGAATGTATGATTGTGTATATGTGTGTGTGTGTGCATGTGCGTGTGTGTGTGTGTGTGTGTGTGGGTATGAGTCTGTGTATGTCAAATAGTGAGTGAATTTGTGTATGTTTAAGAGTGAGTATGTTTGAGGGTCAAGGTGTGTGTGTATGAGTATGCGACAATGTGGATGTCTATTTTTTATTTGCATGTCAAATTGTGTGTTTGTGTGGATATGGCTGTATGCAAGTGTGTGTGCATGAGTGAAATTTGTATTTCTATGTTTATGTGTGTGCTTGCATGCGAGTCTGTGTTTGTGTATGACAGTCTATGCCTGTTTATCTGTCTTTGTGTGTTACTGTGTACATGTGTGTATGCCCGAGTGCATTTGTATGTATATGGTAGTGTGAGTGAAAGCCTGGGTATATGTGAATGAAAATGTGTGTGAATATATATACGTGTGTGTAACTGACTGTCTATCTAGATGTGTGTTTGTCCTAGAGAATATGAGTGTATATATGAGACTATGAGTGAGAGTGAGTATATGAGCATGGGTATATGCATAAGTGTAACAGTGTATGAGAAGGTATGTATGTGTGAGTGCATGTCAAAGTGTGTGTGTCTATGTGGGTGTGTTTATATCTGTGTGATTCTGTGTAAGATTATATTTATGGCTGACTGTGTGTGTGTATGTCTATATGCATATGAATGTGTCAGAGTTTATGTTTGTGTCTGTGTATTTCAGAGGGATTGTATGTATGTGTTGGTTACTTTGTGTGTATGTCTATTTAAGAGTGTGTGGGTATTCCTTCTCCCTTTTTTATCCTCTTTCTTTCTTTAATTCCTCTTTTTCCTCTCTGCTCTCCTCTTCATCTGTATTACTCATCCTGCACTACTCTTTACGTTTCTCTCTCTTTGACTTCAGCAAGCATAATATCGATATTTGCTGTTCTTTGTCGATACACTCCGTGTTACAACTTGGAATGTTAAAGGATTAAATAATCCAATTAAAAGGCAACGGGTGTTATCACACCTAGCCAGACTTAAAACTGATGTGGCCTTGCTCCAGGAAACCCATCTTTCGGAGGAGGAGTCACTCAAGCTTAAACGTTGTTGGGTGGGTCATGTTTCTTGTTCTCCTACTGTTGAAAAGAAAAATGGGGTACTAGTTCTGTTTCATAAAAAGTTAAATGTTTCCTCGATTTCTCACGATTGTGATGTTAATGGTCGATGGGTCATTGTTAAACTTCTCATTGATAATGTTCCTATTGTGTTTTTTAATGTTTATGCTCCTACTGGAATCGATAAATCCTTTTGGCCTTCAATATCCAATAAGTTAGCCTCTCTCTCCGAGGATTACATTATACTTGGTGGTGACTGTAACCAAATTATGGACCCTTTCCTTGACCGTCACTCAAAAGTTACATTTGTCCCTTCCAGAATGCATTCCCAATTTACTAACACAATTCAGAATAAGGCCCTAGTTGATATCTGGAGATTATGTAACCCCGACCTCAGAGAATACAGTTTCTTTTCTCCCTCCCATCACTCCCAATCCCGCATTGACCATATTTTTCTCAGTAAATCTTTGACCCAACACGCCATTCGCTCTGACATAGGCTCCATTTTGATCTCTGACCATGCCCCTGTTCTCGTTGACGTTCTCCCCTTTTCTCCCCACTCTGGCAGGTGGAGATTCAATAATACCTTACTCCTCGATCCCATTTTTTGCTCTGAATTCACTACTTTTGCCACAGAATTTTTCTTACTTAACCATACTCCTGACTCACCCTTTGTCATGGTTTGGGACTCTTTCAAAGCAGCCTCTAGGGGTTTTATTATAAGTTATGTCTCACGAAAGAAGAGATCTAGAGAGGCTAAATCAGCTCAAATACTCGCCGATATCAAACGTTTGGAACTTGCCTATCATTCTTCGAATTCGCAATCTTCCCTTAAAGAACTAATTGATGCCAAAATCTCTTTCAATAAAGTCACAACTGAGGCTGCCTCTAATCTCCTTTTGAAATGTAACTCTCGCTACTATGGGGGCAGGAATAACATGGGGAAACTTCTTGCTAATTATTTGAAGATTAGGAAGGAACGCACTAAGATTGACTTAATTAAGTCTTCCTCGGGTGATTCTTGTTTTAAAGATGCGGATATTCTCAATGAGTTTGTTAATTTCTACAAGACACTTTACACCCCTGAACAAATACCTTCACCGGCGGATCTTCTTTCTTATTTCCATTCTCTTCCCTCTCCTCCTTCCTCCCATGTGAACTTTCATGATCTTGACTTAGATATCTCACTCTCTGAAATCTCTCAGGCGGTTTCTAAACTGCGTCAGGGTAAGGCCCCTGGCCCGGATGGGTTTCCTATCGAGTTTCATAAACACTTTGCTTCTTTCCTTTTACCGAAACTCTTACTTTTATTCCAATCATTTATTCAAAACGGTTCATCAAGTGGCTCTTTTCAACAAGCCTTGATATGCTTGATTCCTAAAGAAGACAAAGACCATTCCCTCTGTAAAAATTACCGACCTATCTCTTTAGTTAATACAGATTATAAAATTTTAGCCAAGATTCTAGCTTTACGTATGGATCCTCTTTTGCCAGATCTGATTGGACCCGAACAATCGGGTTTTATTAAAGGACGCCTTTCCTCCGATAATTCTCGAGTCTTTTATAATATCCTTCACAAGGCAGCTTCTTTGGACCTTCCATTAGCCGCTATTTCCCTAGACGCCGAAAAGGCTTTTGACAGAATTGACTGGGATTTTATGTTTCAAGCGCTTCGATGGGCTGGACTTCCCCCCAAGTTCATTTCTAATATTTCTTTGCTTTATTCCGGGCCTCAAGCCTCCATTTTTGTCAACGGTAAGACTTCAGATTATTTCTCTCTCCAAAGAGGGGTTCGACAAGGTTGTCCACTGTCCCCCTTATTATTTGTTTTAGCCTTAGAACCCTTTTTAACTAAAATCCGTCAGGATGATAACATTTCTGGCTTTCATTTTGGCTCTCATCAAGTGAAACTCTCAGTCTACGTGGATGATATTCTCTTCTATTTTTCTGATCCTCTATCCTCTCTTCCTCCGTTTCTTCAACAGGTTTCCTCCTTTTCCGCGGTATCTGGTTATCGTTTAAATGTTGATAAATGTGAAATCCTCCCTCTGAATCCTTTGTGTCAAAAACATCTTTTTTCCCAATCTGGTTTTTCTTGGCAACCCATCAAAATCAAATATCTAGGTGTTTGGTTTGCGCCTCTTTTATCCGACACTCTTAAAATCAACTTCGACTACATCTCTAAGAAGATGGAATCGTCCATCACTCGTTGGAATCCACTCTTTTTATCTTGGTGGGGTCGCCTAAGCTCTATAAAAATGATGCTCTCTCCCATTCTTCTTTATACTATCTCTATGATTCCGATGCGTATTCCGGACTTTTACTTCAAACGCATTGATTCCTTATTATTAAAATTTTTATGGAACGGTAAGCGTTCCCGTATCGCCCTCGCTTCTTTACGGAAGGACAAATCTCAAGCCGCTGTTCGTTTTCCTGATTTTCGAGTTTATCATCGTGCCTTCTCTCTCAAACAATCGGCCCGCTGGCTTTCACCTGACCTCCCTTTTTACCCTCCCATCTGGTTGCTTATGGAATCCTCCTTTGTTTCTCCTTTCAATCTCCACAAATTTTTATCTTTCACATCTAAATTGCTTCCTCTTTGTAATCCTATCCTCTCTTTTACTCATAAACTTCTTCTTCCTTTTCTATCTTCGTCTTATCCTTCTCGTCTTTCATTACATGAACAACCCATTTGGTATAACACAAAGCTCAAAATCCACAACCGTACTGTTTTCTGGAAAAGTTGGCATTCTCGTGGTCTACGTTGGATTTCCCAACTTCTTTCTCAAGACTCTCCTATCTCCTTTTCAGATCTTCAATCTCAATTCTCTTTACCATCCAGCACTCGGTCGCAATACAATTCACTGTACCCTGTTCTTACTCTTTATCTCCAGTCCTTACCTCCCTCTACTGACATCCCCGCTGCCTTTAGATCTACCTCCTCAATATTGGACTCTTCTCCCTCTGCCTCTTCCCTTTATGATTCTCTCCGCGTCAATACCGGTAGATCAAAAACTAAAGTTGAACTTGCCTGGGAATCCGATCTATGTCAGGTTTGGCCTGTTCCTCTCTGGGATAGAATTTGGACTAAACTTCATAAGGCCTCTAGAGCTGCTCATACCACTCAAACTCTTTATTTCATATATAATAGGGTTTTATTTACTCCGCTTATTTTGTCATCCTTTTCACCTGATATCCCCCCTACTTGCTGGTCCTGCCCTTGCCCTTCTGCTGATCTAAAACACATGTTATTTGATTGCCCTCCTGTTTCCCAGTTTTGGAACTCAGTTTGGACTCAAATCCAACGCATTCTCCATCTCCAAATACCCTTTTCACCTTCATGCATTTTTCTAGGATGTCTCTCCCCTGATCTCCCCCTCCCTTCCCATCATTATCTCCTCATGGATCTCCTGATATCTGTTGCTTTCCATACCATCACCTCTTATTGGAAGCAGGCTGCCAATGTCTCATATTGCTCTTGGTGGAACGCGGTCTGTTTTCATCATCGCTTGGATACTAATTATGTTTCCCCCATCTCCCTAGCCATTAAACGGGACTTACTTTGGCTTCCCCTGGTAAATTATCTTTCCCCGCCTGCTCCCACTATTGCTTCCCCAGACCCTGCTTCAGCTGAAGTACGCAAGCCACCTTAATTTTCCCCTTTGCCTTTTTTTTCCCATCATAGGTAACTTTTTTCTTATTCTGTTATTTTATATCATTGCTTGTTTATTTTCTGGATTTGAATTTTTTATGCTTTCTGTAAAAATTTTCTTATTGATTTCTTTGTTATTGTACTTTATTCCCAGTGATATTTCTTTATTATACATTCCCCCCTTGCAATTGCAATTGTTTTCTCTTCATGATGTATACTGTTCTCATATCCCATTTCCTGTTTCTTCTCCCCCCCCTTCCTTTCTGATTTTCTTTTTTCTCAAATAAAATCAAACTTAAAAGAGTGTGTGGGTATGTGTAATTGTGTATGTGGGTCTTACTGTGTGGGTATATGTGTCAGGGTATGAGTGCCAAGACCTCTGTAGAGGGTGAAGGCTGTGCGTACTCTGGTTTAGTGAGGGACTAGCCTCTGCTTGAAGACCTCTCAACAGAGCAAAGACAATATATAGGAAAGTTTTGTGAGGGACAGGCCTCTGGGCGATCATCTCTGTTGAGGACGATGGCTGTAAATGTAAATGTAAATGTAGTTGAGCTTATATAGCGCACAGCTACCCGCAGTGGGTTTCCCGGCGCTTGCTTAGGGAACCCTTCCTGGTATTCCCCTGTGAGATAGCAGGGTATCCACAAGGTGAAAGTCAGGCATCCCGCCGCGAGGGGCTGTTGTGGAGATTAAGCAAGCTATTGCCCAGAGTCGCAGAGTGTGAACCCGTGAGTCGAGGAGGTACCGGGGCGAGAATTATCGAGTCCATGGAATTTTTAGCCCAAGACCCCGCCGAGGCGGGGAATTGAACCCTGGTCCAGGACCGATCTCCGCTTCCGGGTCTGCTGCCTCTAACCCCTGAGCCACACTTCTCCACATAGTAGAGTTTGGTGAATGACTGGCCTCTGCATGGAGAGCTCTGCAGAGCATGAAGCCAGTGTGTAGGCGGGTTTGGCGAGAAACAGGCCTCCACACAAAGACCTCTGTTTAGGGAGAAGTCTGTGCGTTGTAGGGTTTGGTGTGAGGCTGGCTCTGGGTGAAAACATCTGTAGCGGGAAAAGGCTATGGTAGTAGGGTTAGGTAAGGAACTGCCCTCTGTGCAAAGATCTCTGAAGAGGGTCAAGGTTATATGTAGTAAGGTTTGGTGAGAGACTAACCTCTGCAGGACCACTTCTGAACAGGAAGAAGTCTGTGCGTTGTAGGGTTCATTGAGAGACTGGCCTATGCAAAATACCTCTCTACAAAGGCACAAAGATGTTGTGTATTATGGTTTGGTGAGAGACTGGCTCTGGCTGAACGAACACCTATGTAGAGGGTAAAGGCTATGCATAGTAGGGTTTGGTGAGAGACTGACCTCTACACAAAGACCTCTGTAGAAGGGGAAGGCTGTGCATAGCAGGGTTTGGTGAGAGGCTGGCTCTGGGTGAAAACATCTGTAGAGGGAAAAGGCTATGGTAGTAGGGTTAGGTAAGGAACTGCCCTCTGTGCAAAGATCTCTGTAGAGGGTAAAGGCTATGCATAGTAGGGTTTGGTGAGAGACTGACCTCTACACAAAGACCTCTGTAGAAGGGGATGGCTGTGCATAGTAGGGTTTGGTGAGGGTCTGACTTCCATGCAAAAACTTCTCTACAGAGCAAAGGGTGTGCATGGTAGGGTTTGGAGGGGGACTGGCCTCTGTGTGAACACCTCTGCACAGGAGGAAGGCTGTGCGTACCTCTGTAGAGGGCAATAGCTGTGCATAGTAGGGTGTGGTGAGGGACTGGCCTCCATGCAAAAACCTCTGTAAAGAGGGAAGGCTGTGTGCAATGGGGTTTGATGAGGAACAGGTCTCTGCATGCATACCTCTGTAAAGGACAAAGGCTGTGCTAAGCAGGGTTTGGTGGGAGGCTGTTCTCTGCGCAAAGACCGCTGCAGAGGAGGAAGGCTGTTTGTAGTAGGTTTTGGTGAGGGGCTGGCCTCCATACAAAAACCTCTCTACACAGGGTAGGCCATGTGTAGAAGGGATTGGTGAGGGACTGGCCTCTGTGCAAACACTTCTGTAGAGGTCAAAGGCTGTGCGTAATAGGGTTTGGTGGGGGACGGGCCTCTGCACAAAGACCTCTGAAGAGGGCAAAGACAATGTGTAGTAAAATTGATACTTGTATAGCGCACTACTCACCCGCAAGGGTCTCAAGGCGCTTGTACGAATACCGCTGTGGAACCCATCCTGGCTTTCCCTGTGAGGTGTCCACTCCTGGGCACCCCCAAGGTGGAGGCCAGGCATCCTTAGCGTTGTGGGGGCCGTTGTGGAGATTAAGCAAGCTATTGCCCAGAGTTGCAGAGTGGGACTCCATGATTGGAATAGGCACCGAGGCGAGAATTATCAGGTCCGTGGAATTTTGAGCCCAAGACCCGCCGAGGCGGGGAATTGAACCCTGGTCCCGGGCTAGACCTCTGCATCAGGGTCTGCCGCTCTAACCATTGAGCCACACTTCTTTTCTTTTGATGAGGGACTGGCCTCTGGGAAAACACCTCTGTAGAGGATGTCTGTGCATAATAGGGTTTGGTGGGGGACTGGCCTCTGCGTGAAGACCTCTGTAGAGCACGAATGCCTTTTGTAATAGGGTTTGGTAAGGGAGTGGCCTCTGGGTGAACACCTTTGTAGAGTGCAATGGCCATGCATAATAGGGTTTGGTGAGAGACTAGCCTTTGGTTGAACACCTCTGTAGAGGACAAAGACTGTGCATATTAAGGTTTAGTGAGGGACTAATCTCTGCACAAAGACGTCTGTAGTATCTCTAGAGTTTGAAGGCTGTGCATAGTAGGGTTTGGTTAGGGACTGGCCTCTGCACAAAGACCCCCAAAGGATGTAAGCTGAAGGGTTTAGTGGGGGACGGGCCTCTGCATGAAGATCTCTGCAGAGGACGTAGGCTGTGGGTAACAGAGTTTGGTTAGAGACTGGTGTCTGCGTGAAGACACCTGTAGAGGGCAAAAGCTGTGCATAGTAGGATTTGGTGAGGGACTGGCGTCTGCATAAGATTTTTGTACAGAGCGAAGGCTGTTCTTAGTAGGGATTGATGAGGGATCAGTCTCTGCGTGAAGACCTCTGTAGAGGATGGAAGCTGTACATAGTAGGGTTGGTGATTGACTGGCCACTGCTCAAAAATCTCTCTTCAGAGTGAAAGCTGTGCATAGTAGGGTTATGTGAGGGACTGGTGAACACCTCTTTAGAGGATGCTGGGTCTGTGTAATATGGATTGGTGAGGGACTGGGTTTTGCATAAAGACCTCTGCAGAGGGCGAAGGATGTGCACAGCAGGATTTGGTGAGGGATTGACCTCTGCATTAAGATCTCTGTAGAGGGCGAAGGCTAGGTGCATTAGGGTTTAGTGAGGGACTGACCTCTGTGTGAAGACCTTGGTACAGGGCACAAGTCTTCCATGGGAATTTGCAGGACCACACAAGAAGTCACGCTGGCTCCGGTGAGATTTGCAGGAACGCTGCAAATGTTTTTTTAGAATTTGATCCCAGGGTTCCTTGGGAACACCTCACATAGTCCAGGGGGTCAGGGTAGCCTAACTTTGCACCCTTTTGTATGTTTTAATTGTATTATTTATGACAAAGCGATTGAATCTCATTTTCCTAAAATGTTGGCTGCAGCATTTTTCGTCATGTTGTAGCCACCCATCACGTTGCTCGTGCCCGCGAGTGTCACGTGGGTCTGACCAATGAGTATGTCTGCTTTTCTGTTATTTCCTGCGCAAGTCCTGATACAATTGGCGTTTTTAACATTATATGCACTTGGAGTAGTGTTTACTGCAAAATTACAATTTTTGGCACTTTAACGCATACATTTGCACAAGATTCGAATGTGTTTTGAATCTTTGCACTTGAACTTTCACTGTAGAAATAGGAATATTAGAAACATTTTTGCTGTTTGCATCTCTTGTTTAAATATTTTGTATTGTTGAAATTGCTAAATTCCATGACAAAAAAGTAATATTGCAAATGACCAGAGCAAAAGGCAAAAGGTGCGTGTCTGGGCAGGCTTAATCCTTGAAAGGGTGACTAAATTCCTCATCTCCTATTCTATTCATTTCCCTCCTCCCCCACTCCCCACCCACAAATTATCTCCTCCGGATATTTTCATTCTTTCCCTGAAATTAAATTCATTTAATGATGAACTCATATTTACTATAAGGTACATTTAGAATTTTCACAACTGACACTCCAGGTTTGGGTAGTTTACCTAAATTGTGCAACAATACATGTAAAAAAAAATAAAATAAAAAAAATATGAAAATAACTACGTTAGGAAGCAACATGGAGGAAATAATGTACCTTTTGTTAGGAAAGGTCAGTAGTCTCTGCATTGTTTTTAATTGAGGTGAGATAAGGGGATTGTTCCTTTAATAACACTATCTGCACTTTAGAAACTATATGACCCTGGTGAAGGCTACAACTGAAACGCTTTGGTGTTTGTGTTTGCACCCGGTGGAGAAGGTAAAATAAAAGGTTTTTTGGAACCTGACCCATGCTGCTATTTTTCCTTGCCCTCGTAATGCATGCTGGTACATCGGCAGTACCCTTGTGGGGGCTTCTGTTCAAATGCAAATCCACCTCATCGGAAAAAGGAGAAACATGGCTCCCTCAGGGTCATCTCCAAAGTGCAAAAAATATTTTTATTTCTTGTCTACTCATGATGCAATTCGTCCAAAGACCATGGCCATGATCAAGTATAGTAACTATCACTCATGCCCTAAAGTAGATATATATTGCACCCTCAATATGCACGTTCTTGTCATGAATGATGTAATTTCAGATGTTGCAGTGATGTTATCAATGATGTCATAGAATATGTCATCAGTGATGTAATATGTAAGGTAATTAGCAGAGCAGTTACTTAAGATAACAATAACTGGTGAATTTCAGAGGTTTTGTGTTTTTTAAAACTGTATTGCCACCTAACTATAATGTGCCTTTAATGCTTTGTTTTTTTTCTGTAATTTTTTGGAGGGTTTTTCATGCAAAGTAAGATATTATTACCATACCTAACTGTAACGTTACTTCAACCTGATTTTTTTCAGTGAATTTCTATGTTTTTAAAAAACCTCAAAGTAAGATGTTGATTGCCATGTGTGGTTGGATGCAGGGGCCTGGCCAAAGGCGCACATAGTTGACTATATATAACAATATAAAGGGTGTCATTTTAGGTAGGCTTTGTCAAAAAGTCACCAATAACTATTCAAATGTATATTTCATATATTAGCAAATTGCAATGCTTGATGAAAAGGGTTATCATTTTGAATAAAGCCATTTTTAAAAAAAAACAAGCATTCACACATCTTTCATTCTTTCTCTGGACATTGTTCAAGGCACAAAGTGCACCTATATAGCTAACCACTAGAAGTCCCTGCACTCCAGTTGAAGAACATACAGCTGCAGCTGGGAGTGCTTTTGAGAGCATTTGGTAAGCTCTTCTAGGGTCAAGGATTTATTGATCTAGGAGACTTATGGCTTTTTTAATAGTTGCTGGGGGCTATCCCCCTTCCTGCAGCCTCACACAACAATATAAATAGGTTTGATGGTGCTCCGCCTCATCTAGGGGCATCACCAGTAAGAAAATAATTAGTTGAAAAAAGCCAAAGGACATTATGGGGCTCTCCTTACCAGGCACAGTGACTAATGAATGTGTGGCTCTTGCTGCTAATTTATTATTCCTTTTCCCCCGTTTTTTTTAAATTTTATTGTAGTTGGTTTCCTAGGCCCACCCAGGACCCCACTTTTTAGTGCTAGCAAATTCAGTTTTTTTTTTAAATAGGGTGAGGGTGGCATGCAGCTCTTCTCCCAGAGCTAATGTTGGCCCCAGAGACCTCATTCCCAGGACAGAATGAATTGAAAGGGGAGGGGGGACTGTGGCTCCCCTTCCTGAGCAAACACAAGCCTGGAGGACAAAATTAAGGTAAAGGGGAGGGGGAGTGCGGCCCCTCGCCTTGAGCCAACACAAACCTGAGGACCTGATCCCCGGGACATAAGGTGGGTGCCCTAGTGCCCACCCCGAGTGCCCACAACACTCAATGTTGGGAGCTGCGAGGGGGCCATGGCTCCCCTGAATGCACCCATTTTTAGTGCAGCGGAAGCCAGCTTTGCTCCTGAATGGTGAGAACAGGTTTTTTTCTCTATTTCAACCGGACAGGAGCAATCTCATTTCCCCTTTCCACAAGAGTGTAGTTAGGAAAACAAATGTGTGCTCCCACCCGATGGGACCACTTGTTTCAGCTCCCGCTTGTTGGGAGCATATAAGTCTTCCCTCACCTTGCTCTCGCATGTTGCGAAACTTTGTCCCAGGGGTGAACTCCCCGGAACACAACAATTGAGTCAGCCCTGGGGGATGGGGTCTCTGCGACCATTTATGGCTCGGGGAGCGGTGGGTGTACACTCCTCCCCTTTTATAATAGTGGCCCTGGGGATGGGGTCCCCGGGGTCTTTCAAAGCTCGTGGAGGTTGCTTACACTCCCCTCCCCTTGTTAGTAACTTCAGCCCCCTGGTGATAGGGTCCACGGTGCCTTTTGAGGCTTAGAGAGGGGGCAGCACAGCAGCATTCTGCCTCCTCTTTAATTTAGATTCAACCCCGGGGGATGAGGTCCCCTGTTGGGGTGGGCCAAATTCCCCCTCCCTTTTATTTTACCATCAGTCCCGGAGCATGGGGTCCCCTGCACCTCAGGGCGATTCAGAGAGGAGAGGCCACATGCCCCCTCACCTATCAAATTCATAAAGTCGCCCCCCCCCCCCCCCACCCCCAGGCCTTGGCCCACCCCGGGGGGTTGTTTTTGAAAACATGGGAGGCTGCACTTTTAATTTTTCATTTTACTGCAGCTTTACAGACCCACTGTGAATTTGCAGTAAACATTTTTGTAAAAGCATATTCGGTTCATGGACTCCCCTTCCCCCCACAACCAAGCCAAAGAGTGCAGGGTATCCCAACACAGCTCACTTGTATCTTTTTTTTACATTTCATCCAGGATAAGGAACTGAGGGGCATATTTACAACT
The DNA here is from genome assembly GCF_964261635.1 of Lissotriton helveticus. Lineage (NCBI taxonomy): Eukaryota > Metazoa > Chordata > Amphibia > Caudata > Salamandridae > Lissotriton > Lissotriton helveticus. Next base: position 633,175,759 of record NC_136068.1, on the reverse strand, counting down.
AAAGTGGCAGAGGGCGGGTTAGCTCCAAAACAGCTAACACTGCGCTCTGTTACTTTAGAAACATAGGGATGCAAGGTATTTACAACAATACAGTGCACCCCTGTGTTTCTCTTTGCACTGACGCTAAATTCAGCTGCCTAGCGCCAATGCAAGCACCCTTGCACCATAGTGCAAGGGTGCCTGCGTTGAAGGAATGATTGTTTATATTCAGGAAGGTGTCCTTTCCTGCCAGACAGCAGAGACAAAATGAAAGAACTCCAGCATCGTGTCACACTTTTACGTTCCTCTCTGCCGCTGAAGGCAGGCACAGGCTTCCAGCCTGCCCTGCGCCCAATCCTGAAGCTGTAGCTTCAGGATTGGCCTGAGCGCTGATGATGTGTGCTCCTGGACAGACTCGGAGTGTACACCTGCTTTCTCCAACCCCAGCAATGCAGCTGGGGTGGGAGAGAGCTTCAGTGCGCATTTGGTTTTTGGCTGGCCTGAGCCAGCCGGCTATAAACTGTAATGTAATGTATGTGTCTTGTAAAGCGCACTGCTGCCCTGAGGCGTCGTGGCGCTGTAGACCACTGGGGAACCCGTCCTGGCTATCCCTGTGAGATGGTCCCTACTGGGTATCTCCAAGGTGAAACTAGGCATCCCCAGCGAATGTGGGAGGCCGTTGTAGAGATGAGGCAAGCTAATGGCCAGAGTTGCCGAGTGTGATCCCTGGTTAGAGTAGGCACCGAGGCGAGAATTATCGAGTCCGCTGACCCTGGTCCACGACCCTTCCGTGTCGGGTATTGAACCCTGGTCCCGGGCCGTTCTCTGCTTCCGGGTCTGCCGCCTCTAACCAGTGAGCCACACCAAACTACATGCACAGTGTTGGTAGAGCCTACCACTCCTCTAGCCTATCATCACCCTGGCCCCGCCCCAAGCCCTGTCACAAGCTAAATAAAACAATAATCAAATGGGTTTTAAACCCGTTTTTTAATCATTTTATTTTTACATTTTTGAAAGTGCTGGTGGGGGGGGTGATGCTCATCCGCCATAGCGGAAGAGCATCCTCTGGTTGGAATGGGCGTCAAATATTAAATCAGTTAAAAAAGAATAATAAATCACTGTCCAGAGCTGCTCATTTATTATTTACTGCTCCCAGCCAGTAGCACCCATACTGTCCTACAAGGACAAATTTGCATATTATGTTTTGCCATGAATACTCTATCAAAATGTAGTGGGGGCTGTAGGTAGTGTAGCAGCCCATGTGATAATATTTATTTAAAGTAACCCTATGTTTCCTGGAGTCTTTAGAACATGACCCCTTGAAAAGTGAGTGATGTTTTAAAGTTTTCTTTGAGCTTGAGCTTTTGCTCTTCAGCTGAGGATTGCAGGGGTACCTAGTGGTCGGTCCTATTACTGTATTATGCAACCTGAGTTATGTCAAAGAAACTGTAGTTAACAGTTGTTGACCAAGGTCATTGAGAAAGCCAGTAGGCTCACTTTGTATACTGATGTGATGATTTATTGACAACGCTATTATGCTTGTCATTATATACTGATGCAGTATAGTAATCCCTTGACAAAAGTAATAGGCTTGCCGTCTATATATATGTGATCAGCCTTTGGCAAAGATAACAATCTTGTTTTGTATAAGGATTTGATGACCCCTTAACAAAGTCAATAGTCTTGCCTTCATGTAGTGATGTGGTGACCATGTAGACAAAGTCAATAGGCTTGCCATGTATATTAATGTGATGACCCCCAGACAAAGCCTATAGCCTGTCTTATATATATTGATGTGGTGACCCTTTGTGAAAGCAAGTAGACTTCCATTATTTAAAAGAACATCCTGTTATATTGTGATTGAGTGCTCTCATTGACTCAACGTGCAGGGTGGGGTTAGCTGTCTGTGGGGAGGGGGGGTATGAACGTAGGCCAAACCCTGTGGCCAACCCCCCAATGTGCGCAGCCAAAGGCCGTACCTGGCTGGGTGTTGGCATACTAATGTATGGTGATAAAATCTTACTTTATGTTTAAAAAATAGTCAGAAATTGAAGACGTAAATAAGTGCTAAATGGCACAGAGTCATGTAAAGCATAGATTTCATAACATATGTGATTATATAAAATAAATTGAGTGTACCGCAGAGCATCTAAACACACAAGCCCCATTTGGTGACCAAGCCCCTACTATGCAGATCCTTTGAAATGTGCACAAGTTTTCATGGACAGTCCGCTACCTCTAGACATCCAAGTCCGTTCGGGAACCACGTTCCTACTACACACAGCCTTCCAAACCCTGTGAAAAACTCTTCATGGAGAGGACTCTTCATGGAGAGCGCACTCCCTCCAGAAACCCAAGACCTTTAAGGTGATAAAATGTATACAATGTACATACTACTCCTTAAGAAGAGCTCTTCACTGAGAGCCCACTTCTTCAAAGTACTCAACTTCCATTAGATGGTCAAGCCCCTAAAACGGATAGTCTTTGACCTGTGCGCAGCTCTTCACAGAGACCTCACTCCCTCCAGCCACCAAAGCCCCATTAGGTGGTTAACTAACTGTGATGGACAGCCTCTATCATGCGCAAAACTCTTCATAGAAAGATCACTCCCTTCAGAGACCCAAGCCTTATTAGGTGGCCAAACCCCTACTATCCACAGCATTCACCTTGTGCACAGCTCAGATGCCCAAGCCCCATTAGGTCGCCAAGCCCCTACTAGACAAAGCTGTTGCAATGTGCACAACTTTTCACGTAGAGCCAACAACCTACAGACCCCCAAACAGGTGGTGAAGCCCCTACTACACTCATCCTTTGACCTGTGGACAAAACGTCAAGGAGAACCCACACCCTTTACACACACAATTCATATTAGGAGACCAAGCAAGTTGCAAATGCATATGCTCCTTATATGTACAGAAGCTATAACAAATCTGCTCTAAAAATACCTCACTAAATACGTTACTGTGTCAGAAGTGTAAAGGAAACCATCACAGTCATTGCATGATATAATCAGTGATGTCATCAATTACATTGTGTGAGATGTCATCAGTAATGTCATCAATGAAGGAACTGAACATACCATGGGTGAGGTAATATGTGAGGTCATAGGCAGTGCATGAAGGTGGTACAGGTTATAGTTAGCTCAATAAACTATAAGTGATGAATTTCAGTAAGTTGAGTTTAAAATCAATCTATCTATCTATCTATCTATCTATCTATCTATCTATCTATCTATCTATCTATCTATCTATCTATCTATCTATCTGTCTGTCTGTCTGTCTGTCTGTCTGTCTGTCTGTCTGTCTGTCTGTCTGTCTGTCTGTCTGTCTGTCTGTCTGTCTGTCTGTCTGTCTATCGATCTATCTATCTATCTATCTATCTATCTATCTATCTATCTATCTATCTATCTATCTATCTATCTATCAATCTACCTACCTACCTATCTATCTACACACATACATACAAACATGCTTAAAAAGACTATTAGAAAGAGACATTTGAGCTGAGCATATTTGGAGAGTTGATGCTGTTGTGAACTGTTCCATATAAAGGAGCTGCTCTCTGCCTGAAAATCGGGAACTACAAATTGTTCCAAACTGCATTTTTTGCATAACTTATGCGGTACTCTAAGCCCGAAAGGGCATTGTTTTGACTTATACTGTCTGCTCCCATGTGTCTGGACAAACATGGATTTCTGACAAGCTCTACTAAGAGTGAAGCTTATGTGTCAGGGGCTGCTTTTGTTTATTCCAGGTTGGCTTGGATTGTGTTTTACCAATTCAAAGCTGTAATGCTGTGCCTGGAATGGTAAACTGCATTTTTCAGCTCAGCATGAATGACACTCGTAAGGACTTTGCTGCAAAAATATGCAAATGACTTTGCCACTTTTCTAGTTTGATGTGGATGGCACTGCACTAATCCTTTACTTAAAAAGCATTATAGAAAAACAGACATTTGAAGTGAGCAGATTTTGAATGTCGGTGGTGTTGTTGAATGTTCTATATAAAGGAGCTGCTCTTCAGGTTAAACCTGAAACTGTTGGGGGATCTTTGCTACCTTTTTTGTATAATTTATGTCACAATCTAAACCTGGAATGGCATTGTTTTGATATAGATAGACATGACAGCTCGACGGAAGGAAGTAGATCTGTTATTCACAGGAAAGAACCTGGGGAGAAGTTCAGCTAATTATGATTAGGGCTCCCTATTTCTGTTTTTTACTGATTTTTACAGATAAATACAGACAGAAAACACTGTCTCTCTTGTCTGTATTTATTTTTAAAAGTGGAAAAATACAGATAATTTAGCTTCTTTTGAGTGATTCATATGCTGAGAATAATCACTTTCAGGCCAGTAGCTGTACTTAATGACAGCATGGAGAGCTACAAAACTCAATGAGATGTACTTAAATTACTGCATATCTCAACATGTAGATGTGTTATTACACTATTTCTTGAATGTGGGTTTATTATTTTCATATTTTTGGCTGTGTAATGTGCTAAAACCTGACAGGCATCAAAGTATGAGTCCACGTTTATCCATTAAATAAATGCAGAAATATCTGAATTATCGCCTCCTCTGTTTACAAAAAAACAAAATAAATATGGATAAATACCAATAAGATGGCACAAAAATAAATATGGATAAATACAGACGGAAATGTTAAAAAACATAAATACCATAAAACCGGCGGCCTTAATTATGACGGCAACATGAAGGTTCAAGGAAAAAGTGACAATTTACAATCATTATTGTTTAAATTAGTGAAATTATCAAAATCTGAACTTTCTATTTGGTGGGAGAGCATGTCCCTCAGGAAATATGTTGAAGTAGGGAGGATACCTAGAGGACTGAGAACTAGGATTGTACCCAGCTATGAAAACCTGCTACTTACTGAAGGAATGGTCTAGGTTGAATGCATAGAGCTCTCTGAATATGCTCAAGGTTTTAATTAAGTGTGCAAAGATTGACGGATACTTGATTTTGGGACAGATCAAAGAGGTTAATGAACTTCATAGCAAAGAATAAAATAAAGTGCAAGTGAGCAAATTTAGAAAGAAAATTACAGACAGATTAAGAAAATATGAGGAGAAAATGACTGGGAGAAGTGAACAAAATCAGGCAAGATATCTCCGTAAGTGATCTAAGTTCAGAAGAAGGATCAGATGTGGAATTAAAGTGGTGGACAGGTCAGCATGTCAGAAACAATGCGTACATCAGTATTGGAGGATTTGCAAAAAAAACGTACTTTCGGTATCACCTTATCTGGTAGAGACTCTAGCTAGCCACAGATTCCTATTCTTAGAATATTCCCCAGGTGTCAGTCTGGATGTGGATTTTTTTTTTAAGCAGTACCCTTGTGTGTCGGTAGGTGGTGTTTTTCGGCTATGCATCGGCAGGGTCCACGCCAGAAGTGACACACATAGTGCCTATATAGGCACCACCCCAGCATGCTGATGTCAGTTTCTTTTTTAAACTTTCCACAACAAACGCACAGACCCACAAGGAATACTGACAAAATGGTTTGCATGTTTAAGGCTCTGAGAAGGGTGACCCTCACACTGTAATCAGTTCGCAGGGAGGGGAGGATGGGAGGGTCAGTAAGGAATCTGCGGTTAACTACAGTCTTGTAGAGTAACTGATAGTCTAACTTGTTCTTCTGAAGAGACTTATTGCTGCAGATTGCTTCCTTTAGTATAGATACCCAAGCAATGCCTCCCTGGAGGTGGGTCTGCTAAACATATTGAGACCAAAATGTCCTGCAGGCCCATAGTGAACATTCATGATAGACCTGATTGTCCAGGCAGTAGTGTTTGGTAAATATTTGCAGGGATGCCTACCTAACTGCCTGACAGATTTCCAGGACAAGGTGGAAGAGAACATCATCTTCCTAAAGGTGTCAGCTTCTTGGATTCCCTATCTGGTGGAGTGTTAGGGAAAGCATGACCATTAGTTATGAACCAAGTGCAGTCAGGTTCCCCCTAGTTAGGGGTGGATTGCACCAAGTTCGCTGATTTTGTTCACTTCTCCCAGTGATTGTCTCCTCATATTTTCTTAATCTGTCTGTAATTTTCTTTCTAAATTTGCTCACTTGCACTTTATTTTATTATTTGCTATGAAGTTCATTAACCTCTTTGATCTGTCCCAAAATCAAGTATCCGTCAATCTTTGCATACTTAATTAAAACCTTTTGCTCTCAGTTTCACGATCCTCTTTCCAAATTCTGGTGTCTCTGTACGTTTTGATTGGTAGTCTCCTCTTTTGTTGTTTGTGTGTTAGGGAAAGCGGCATGTTCTCACAAGCATACGAGTAAGTTTCCGTTTCTCTACTACCGCTGCCACCCCGCTGCCAGCGCCATGAAACTGCTTGGTGTAAGAGCGCTTTACAAATATTTTAACATAACATAACACGGTTGAATCGGGAAGTGGAGGGTTGAACCACTTAGCTCTCTGGGGCGGGGTGCTGGGTGAGGAAACTGGGGTACCCAGGAGCTGGGCGATAGCAGCTGGAGATTGTCTGGTGCACATGAGCTGCTTTGCAGGAATTGGACCAGGCCCCAGGAGGACATTGGTAAGGGTTTCATTAAGTGGGAGTAAGGGTTTGGATGGGGAATGTCCTGATTGAAGCACCTCTGTCAAGAAATTTGTCTTGACTGCCACTGAGAGCGACTTATGGGGAAGACCTCAGCCACACTTCGCACCACCATTGAAATGAGGCACCCTCCCCCGTAGCCACTGTTGGGGGAGAGACTAAACCAGTGTCCGTGAGGTGTCGTATCCACTGACATCCACCAATTCCCCATGCCAGTTGCTCTCTGTGTCTTCTTGGGAATGCTGGTATCCATGAGGGTCATTAGAATCCTCCCATTTGTCTCTATCCAAGTCCTGTTAAATGACAAAGGCACTGACTCCAACATGGACTCAAGGTCCCGGTCAGACCCAGAGCTGACTTCTGACAATATCTATCCAGCTTCGTTTTGGAGTTGGGAAAGACAATGGAGATGGTGCTGCTGTGGAGTGTCCCGAGAGCATCAGCAATGGAGTGGGCATCAAGTAAGGTTGCAGTCTTGCAGGAGGTGTAGCTCCAGATCCAAGGGGCTCTGAGCTTGAACCCGCCAGTAAGAAGGCAGAGGGGGCCCCTCCTGAACCCATAGGGTCTGAAAGTGCTCCAGAGAGGTCAAGCCATTCACAAATGAGATGCATGGCCTCATAGAACTCTTTTAGTTAAGAGGGGTTTGCTCTAGCTCAGGGAATGTCAGAGAGGCTCAGAGTGGACACTGGCACAGGCCCAGGAGATGAGAAAAGTGTGGAGTATCGACACTCCTGCAGCTCATCCGAGGAGTTGGACTGGCCCTGCAAAGTCAAAAACCTCTTCAAATTCTTTCTGTGGGACTTACCTAATGACTTGGATCGAGACGACAACCGTTGGGTGAGGCTCTGCGAGCGGTCCCTTCCCCATGACCGAAATTGTGAACGTCATGGAGTCGTCCAAAGTCAGGCAGCGAAAAGCTTGAGGGAACACTCCCTCAGCGCCTTTGGATGCATGCCACAGTAATCTTCTTAGGTCTATACAAGAACCTCACACGTCACTTCCAGCACAGATAATGCTGATCCAAATTACGCTACTTACTGGTGTGCAGGGATACTGCTCGAAAATTTCCAGATCCAGTATGACGCCTGAGGAATCTGCGGCTAGAAGCCTTTATGTGATCCATTTTTTAAAAATGGACTGGTGCACATACAATAGACCGAGGTCAAGTAAAAACAAAAACGCATAGTAAACAAAGAAGAGGTGTACCGGACAGGGGAAGAAAGAGAAGAACAGACTAGGAGAATAAAAGGAGCAACAAGAAGCATTGATCGAGACCAGCATGGTAATCAATTTGACTGAAGAACCACATACATTGAAATATTGTGGAGCACTGTCTTTAAGCCTTTTGTTTTGCCCTAAATCAAACTTTGACTATGTGCAGTCCAGAACTGACTTGCTTAAATTCATAAAATAAAACTATTGATTGAACAAGGGAAACCATCCTATAGATAAATAGCAATTAGGAACCAATATTATTATTCAATGTAACTTGATGGCTTTGGATGTAGAGTTAATGAGAAAGAAGGAGTTGTGAAGAGAGATTGTGAATGATTATATGGAAGTGAGTGAAAAAGAGGTGATTGAGATGATGAATATTAATGTGGATGAAGAAAGGGGTACGGCATTTAGACCATAATCAAAGAATATTTATATATATGTATAAATATATGTATATATATATGAATATATATATACTGAGTGCTCCGTCAAGCGGGGCTAAGAAAAAGAAGGGGCGGAAAACGCAAAATTCCCATTCCCATGCATTTTCTATAGACTTCTTTAAGGAGCGGTACTGCAATAACTGCTATACAGAATTACACCAAATGTGTCAGGACCTAGATCTTGGTCCACAGATTTTGTTTGGTGATTTGGTGTAAATCCGTTATGTAGTTTTTGAAAAATAAAGGACTGAAAATATTTGTATATCTGGACTGTTGGGTCCACAAGAGTCTCGCGGGAGCACCAATTTAAAAATAGAGTGTTCTTATTGGCTCAGGTAGCTTTTTTTCCTTTGGGCCATCTAGCTACTGCAGGAGACTGACTTCAGCGGCAGCGAGCACTCTAACTCATTGCTGCCAGCACATAAGAAACATGTTGCTGGCAGCCATAACAGGACCCTCTTCTCCTATTAAAAAGCACATAGTCCTGGGGGATTGGGTCCTCACGCCTTGTAGAAAAAGGGGTCAGGCAGATCAGGTCGATTACCCCTTTTCAAGGTTTGCCCGGCGTTAGCCGCCTCTCACCCAACTCACGGTTACCAAATAAAGAGGCAGGCGCTGGAGACTGGAAGGCAGGAAACAGGAGTTTATTCAGACGGAGCAGAACACGTCAAATCAGACAACAGGGTATCTTCTCGAGGTGCTCTAACCGCATCTCTGAGGCCTGGCCTCTTATACACAGGTTTATGGCTTTATTACATTTATGACATCCGTGGTATTGCTTTGAAGTTCAAAAAGGCATCTTTGGAATCCCCGGTTCAGGCCCGTTCTCACACATATCTACAGTAGAGGTCCCCACCCAAATCTCAGCATGATGGCTATCGCGCAGCTGGACATTCCGCTGGGAACAGGAATGTGGGCGATCGGTCGGATCTAGGGGCGTGAAGGCATTGATTAATCCCCGCTCCTTTGATGTGGGGCGAGGTCCTACTGTAGGGGGCAATAAACTGCATCTGTTGAGCTAGGTGATGGCCTGGGGTCAGGCCGGACAATCGGGCAGGGAGGAAGAGGTTATCAAAAGGGCCTGTTCTATGAATGAGATGAAAGAGTGAGGGGGGTTCAGCACGGGATGTGGCTCGGAGACAGGGTCGCGCTGGAGGTGCGTTTATGACCCAAGCAGGAGAGACCGGGGGCTGTCGGGGATGCTTGCGAGGCTGGGGAGTGAGGGGGAGAGAGAGACGCTGGCTATCGGGAGTGGGCAGAGAGGCCATGGCAATCAAAATGGTTGCTGCTTACGCGCACGTATGGATCTGAAAAGGACAAGATGGCGCCGATAATGTTTACGCCACAACCCAGATTTTAACAGTCCTCCCTTTTCATTATATCTAGCCAGCTTGTCCATTTATGTCTATCCCCATTATATTACGTATTTCGATATCATACAGAGCTTTCATACGTTCAGCTTCGAAATTCGGAGTCTTAGGGCACATGCAGTTAGTAATGAGTGAACACAAAGGTGGCAAGCATTGAATACCTAGGCAACACCCACACAGTACCACGACCGGTATCAATATAAATGTAAACAACCTCCATCCCCAGTCCTTCAAAGTACCCCAAAACCAGCTCCCAAGCGACCATCCTTCTTGCTCCTGGTGAACCTCTGAGGAAAGTCTGTGGAGGTGCTCGATTGCTTTGTAGACTGAGGGCGAGTTATCTGGCACGTAGGTGCAACAGCTGGATCCTATGATGCGGCATGCTCCTCCACGGTCAGCTAGAACCACATCTAGAACAAGGCAGTTCTGAAGAGCCACCAGGCGGACTGCCTGAAGCTCGGCCGTATTGTTAGTGAGGATGCCAGCCGTGATGTTCATGGTTGTTTCTACTGCCTGGGTCAGGTGTCGGATGGCGCGGCTGTTTGCCATTGGGCCCCACAGAGGAACAAGTCCCTTCACTGCATCCAGGAACTGTGCTCCGGTGGAGTCGGCTTGTTCAATGTCTCTTGCGCGCTTCTGCCGGTGATGGTTTGCTGGGGCCACGTAAGTTGGAGGGAGAATGAAGGCGATGTAGCAAGTACCCCCCCCCAACCTTTTGGAAGCCAAGTGTAAGCTTTGGTGCCACAAACAAAGTACATATTCGGAGAAGCAACAAAGGAGGGGGGATCAATTGAGTCCAATGTTCTGGTGATGTGGCAGGAACTGTGACCCACCAGCTGTGTTCCCAGGCCTTCGAGGCACACGAGGCCCGTGACATTGATAACAGACAGAGCCACAGTCAGAGTGGCAGCAGTTCGTTTCCGTAGGTAGGAGAAGGTGGGTCTGGCTGGATTATGGAACACCTGCATTTCAACTCGTTCCTTGGCAGGGATGTCCATATGGAAGGAGGAACCAGAGGTCAAAGGACAAAAGGGAGCAGATGTCCTCCCGGTTTTGTTCAGCCAGAACCCATGGTAGAAGTGTGACACTGTTTGACCAGAAGTGGAGTTGTCCTTGTAGCTCTCTTGCAAGAGGATCAACCAGGCAAGGCAGGAGCCGTGAACTGAGAAAGGGGAAGACATGAAAGGGATGGAGTGTCCGGTGGCATGCGGGAGCAACCCACAGATCCAGCAGTTTGTGGCGTTGGCGGCAAGGTTGTGCTGGTGCAACAGTTGCACGAAGGAATTGTTCCAGAACTCCTTACGCCTTTCTCGGAGCTGAGGCGAAAGGGAGATCAGGTGATGCTCTTTCATAGTGGTTGGCTGTGCAGTGGTCTGCAATATCTGATGAGCGGTTGCGCTCTCTTCCACGATCCAGAAGGAAGTCATGAGGAGGAGGCAAAAGAGGAGGACAATGAAAAGGGCAATTGTCTTCGATTTGTGCATACTGTCAGTCTTTGGGTTCTGGTAGTGGGTATTTCCGGTTGCTTCCATCATCTTCTTATCTGGCGCTTCCATCATCTTCGAGGTGCTCGGTAGTGGGCAGAACCGCAGACTTCGTTTAGCTTCTCTCCGGGTAACCCTTGGTTGTGTTTAGGCTACCGTTCTGAGATTCAACTTAGTCCGTGGTCTACTTAGCCGAAGCTCCCTCCTTTCGACGCAGGAAATACCCTTCCCTGGATGGCACAGTGGGATCAGAGAATTTTGCAAGTTCGAGTGCCTCGGTATCAGGATAACAGTTCAGTGATGGCCGGTCTTTGTTCAGGAGCTCTTCTTGGGTGCTGACGTTTTCTGTCGTGGCCAGGGTCGAGGAGACCTTCTTACAGTGGTGTGCATGCAGCCAGTGCCGTTTCCCCTCCACTCGAAGAGCCGTCCGGGTGGTGATCAGTACTTGCCAGGGGCCCGTCCACCGGGGTTCCAGACTCTTCGCCCGTTGGGAATTTCGGATCAGCACATAATCCCCCGGTTGGATATCGTGACCCGGACCCCTGGAAGCATCGGGGATGGCCTGCTGCACCTGCTGATGAATGACAGACAATGTTTTAGTCAATTTGCACAAGTAATCAGACAGTAGGACGTCCGGGATGTCGTGAATGGAGGTCGGTTTAGGGGCAGTCCAGAGGTTCATCGGTCGCCCAAATACAACCTCGTAGGGGTCAAATGGTGCTTAGTGGGAGTGGAGCGCATCGATAGCAATGCCAGTGGGAGGGCATCTGGCCATTTAAGTCCTGTGGTGGCCACTATCTTCGACAGTTTTAGTTTCAGTGTGGCGTTGTGTCGCTCAACTAAGCCAGCAGATTGGGGGTGAAAGACTGCATGAAACCTCTGTTTTACACCCAACCCTTTCAAGATTAGTTGGATAACTTCAGCTATGAAGTGGGGGCCGTTGTCGCTCCATAGAATTCGACAAAGACCGTAGCGAGGGAAAAACTCTTTCAGTAGTACCTTCGCAGTGGTCATGGCAGTGTTATCACGGGTCGGATAGGCTTCTACCCATTTGCTGAAGGCGCACACAATGACTAATACATACTTCAGGCTTTGGCATCTTTCTAGTTGGATGTAGTCCATCTGGAGGACCTCAAAAGGATGGTCGGGGACCCCAAACCCTCCCCGGGGTACCACAGTTCCTTTCCCAGGGTTGTGTTGCAGGCAGATAAGGCATTGCTGGACCAGGCGTCTGGCTGAGTCGGGGATTTTGTCGTTGTGCCAGACCTTGGAGATGAGTTCGATCATGGGGGCAGATCCTATGTGTGCAGGGGAGTGAGCCATAGTCAGTATGGGGATCAGGTACGAGTTGGGTAGCAACCATTTGTTAGTGTCCTTTGTCCGCCAGCAGCCTTCATCGTCTTTCAATCCCACCCGTTCCCATTCAGTCAATTCGTGTGGTGAGCTGGCCATCTGGATGTCCCTAATAGTCTCCCTAGCGTCCGTCCATTTTTCAGCTTGTGACCTAGTCACGTACATGTGAGTCGTCGTCCTATTTTCGGCTGTGGTTCGAGCAGTGATGTCGGCCAGTGCGTTTCCCTGTCCGACTAAGTCTGTCACCTTCCTGTGTGCCTGGCATTTGATTACGGCTAATCGTTTGGGGAGGAGAACTGCTTCAATCAGGGCGGAGACTAGATCTCCGTGCAGGATGGGTGTGCCATGGGATGTCAGAAATCCCCTCTCCTTCCATAAGAGCCCAAAATGATGAACCACCCCGAAGGCATACTGGCTGTCCGTGTAAATGTTTGCAGTCGTCCCCTTTGCTAGGATGCATGCTCGTGTGAGGGCAATCAGTTCTGCCGCCTGTGCGGATCGTTGCGTGATGCGGGTGGTTTCAACTACAGTTCGGGCTGCGGTAACTGCATAGGCAGCTGAGGTGGTGCCGTCGGGGAGTTTTATGCAAGAGCCGTCTACCCATAGCTCTCCGTCAGGGTTTGGGAAGGCGGTGTCTCGGAGGTCAACTCTACTCCTAGTCTGCTCGTCTGTGAGGGTCACACAGTCATGTATAGGGGGGACATTTGGGTCGTTTTCGGGCAGAGGCAACAAGGTGGCTGGGTTCAGTGTGGTGCATCTTTTCAGCGTGATGTGGGGTGCAAGCAGAGTCAGTTCGTATCCAGTCAATCGTGCGCTAGTCAGGTGTTGCGTCTTAGTCTGGTTCAGGAGGGTGTCAACAGCATGGGGCACTAATACCGTGAGGGAATTCGAGAGTACGATCCCCTCACTTTGTCGGATGGAGACAGCAGCGGCAGCTACGGCTCGAAGGCAGGCAGGCAAGGCTCTCGCTACGGGGTCAAAGGTGGCAGAGAAATAGGCACATGGTCGTTGCTTGGGGCCAATGGTTTGAGACAGGACAGACAAAGCGCACCCCTCCCTTTCGTGAGTGTAGAGAGAGAAGGGCTTGGTGTAATTGGGGGTTCCTAGGACTGGTGCAGAACAAAGGGCGTCTCGAAGTTCTTTGAAGGAAGACTGGCATTCGGGGGTCCAAGGGAGTGGGAAGGGGACATCTTTGGCTAGTAGGGAAAGTAGTGGCTTTACAATGAGGCTGAAATTTGGCAACCACTGCCGGCAGAAGGAGGTGAGGCCTACCAGGGAGCGGACTTGTTTCTGGGTCTTTGGGACAGGGGTTTCTAGAATGGCCTGAATTCGATCGGGTGTAAGCTTTCTCCCGTCTTTGGACAAGAGGTGGCCTAGGTAGGTGACCTGGGGTTGGCAGAATTGCAACTTTCTCTTGGAGACCTTGTGGCCATTTTCCGCAAGGAAGTGCAAGAGTTGGATGGTGGCTGTGACTGCAAGTGGAGTGGTGTCGGCCGCCAAAAGGATGTCATCGACGTACTGTATCAACACCACTCCCTCCGGTAGCTGAACGGCGTCCAGCTGTCTCTTGAGGGCCTGGCTATAGATGCTGGGACTTTCTGTGTAACCTTGGGGAGCTCTACAAAATCTATATGAGCGGGATTTTAACGTGAAGCCGAAAAGGTAGCGGCTGTCTGGGTGGATGGGGATGGAGAAGAAAGCGTTCTTGAGGTCTATTACAGTGAAGGTGGTGGCTGTGGAAGGAATCAGGGTCAGAATGGTGGCGATATCTGAGACTACGGGGTACTGAGGTACAACTACCTTGTTGACCTCTCGAAGGTCGATGATGAAGCGATACGCTTTCTCATCTCCCTCGCCCTGCTTCTTCACAATGGGTAGGATAGGGCTGTTGCAAATATTGCTGACTACTTCCTCTACCACTCCTGCCTCTACCAGGGACTGGATTATCATTACCAATGCCTTCTCACCTTCGGGCGATATCCGATACTGTGGGAGTTTTGGGAGTATCGCATCTTGGCGAACAGTTATGTGCACGGGGTCGATCATCATCCGTCCTACGTCAGCGTCAGTTTTAGCCCACAGATACAGAGGTAGAGAGTCAAGTAAGGATGTGTCAGCGTCAGAGATGGAGAACATGTGTCGTGCGGGATGAGGTCTGAGCAGAGTCGGGTTATCGTACAGAATGACTCGAACTCCGTCCTGTGAACACCTGATAGTAGCTCGGAAATGCTTCAGTAAGTCAAGTCCCATAATGGCATCGGGGGTGTTGGAGGAAAGCAGAAACGTCGTGTCAGTGGGGTTACTGTCCAAGGCGAAGGAAACCGGTGCGGATAAGGGGTTAGTGGAGGGCGTTCCATCAAAGCCTATTGATGTTATGTGTGAGCCAGACAAGGGTGCCCTTGGAATCAGTCGTTTAGATAACGCACTACGTGTCGCGCCAGTGTCTACCAGAAATGGAGACTTCGTACCTAGGACCTTAGCGGTGACATAAGGACCTTGCTGGTCAACATAGAGCTCGACTGGATCCCTCCCTTGCCCTAGGCAGTCCTATGCAAAGTCGCGGGCATCGTCACAGTCAGTCTGCTGGCATTGGTTCTGTCGGGGGAGGTCAAAAGTGTTCGGTCTGCCTGATCTGTCATTGCTGGCGTCGTTTGCACGCCCTCGTCCCTGTCCTCTATTTTTCGGCCCACCCGCTACGTCTTTTGCGTCCCTATTTTTGTACATTTCTAGCAGGACCGGGCACTGGGACTTCCAATGCCCATATCCTCTGCAAAACGCACACTGGTTCTCATCGAGGTCTGTTCGTTGAGCGCCGGGTGCGGGTGTGCGGTCTCTTGGGGGTGGATTTCTAGGAGCATTCGACTGGTAGTTTCCTCTGTACTGTTCCCTTCCTGTCGTCACTCCTTGCAATTGAGCAATCATCACTCGTTCTTTCAAGTCCTTTTTCTTTTTCTCAGTCGCCCTATCGTTCTCGTTCTTTTGCCGTTCGTAGTATTGAGCCATCTGAAGGATAGCCGCGGGTTTGGAGGCAGCCCAACTACTTTCACTAGTCTGCAGTTTTTGCGAGACTTCTGGTGTCAGGCCTTTTACAAAGTTCTGGACGAACAAGTGATATCCGGTCGCAGAGGTCATGTCCTGGCCACTGTAATCGGAGAACACCGTTTCGAACCGGGAGAAATATTCTGAGGCGTCTTCCTGTGGTTTCTGGCAGCAGGCCGTTACTATCGACCAGTCCACCTTCTTTTCTGGTACTATGGTTTTCAGTTTTAGTACTATTTTGTCTGGCAGGTCTAGAATCGATTTCAAGGGTTTCTGTCCGGGCTCTCGCTGTTTGTCTATGCCATCGAGTTGTGACCAGGTATGTCCGAACAGCTCAAGGTGGTCGACTTTCCGGATTTGCTTCCACACATCAGCTGGCAGACATAGCCCGAAAAACAAGTCGATGTCCGCTAGGGTCATAATCGTCGAACCCAAGGCGGTACCTAATTCTGTGTAGAAGGCAGTGGGGTTCTTTTGTAGATCGGGCAAGGACTTTTGGAAAGTCAGGATGTCTTGCCGATCCCAGGGTTGGTAGACCCAGTTGTACACTACCCTCCCTCTCGTATCTTGGTGGTTAATATCGTCGTGTGTTCCCTGTCCTCGTGAGGGGACCCAATAAGGTGCTGCTTCTCTTATTGGCATCATGGTGTCAGTTCTCTCGGTTTGAGGTTCAGTCGCTACAGGGGTTGTGGTGTCGGCTTCTAATCTTTGTTCAGTGAGGTGGCGGAAGACTTCAAGCGTGCGCGAGAAGAGGTCCGTCACATCACCCTCGCCCTGCTCTCCAATGTCGACTTTTCTATACAGAGTCTTTAGGCTTTCAGGACCTTTGTTACGATACCGGTCTTCATAGGCGTTAAGGGTGTGGTAACAGAAACGTGCAACAAAGTGTCGTTTGTGGTTATCAGCGTATGTATTGCATATATCTGTCATGTAATCTTTGTTTTCTTTCCGCTCTACTAGCGTCTTTACGATCTTATCAACCCCTGCTCGTTCATTCTTACTCAATCGATTGAGCCTAGCAGAGTCTTTCTTCTCAGTTTCGGGCTCATCTAATGTTGCTGCTTGCGCTGCGCTGAGTACAAGGGGCTCGGCCGGCGCGGAGGCCGTGAGGACCGAGGCTCTGGCACTGCTCTCATCTGTGCTAGGGGGTTGCGTGCGTTGCACTAGAGGTTGGGACGGGGCGTATGGAGGGGGCATGTAGATGATCGGGGGACCTAGCAGTAGATCATCGTTCGCTCGCTGCTTCGAAGGTAGCTCAGGTTAAAGCGTAGAGGGTGTTCTAACGGGACATTGGCTCGATGTCTCGGATTCTTGCTTCAGTCTAGCTCCCTCCCTTTCCTTTATCTCTTCTTTCAACTTGCTCGCGGCTAAATGAGCTGCTTTTCGCAATTCTTTCTCTAGTCTGACTTCGTTTCTTTTCTTTCGTTGTTCCGTCTCCTTGCGCCACATGCCGAAACTATCAAGCATAGTGGGCGTTGTTTTATTGTTACAAAGGGCTGTTTCCAGCACGCTTATTTTTGCGTCATCGAAGGATCCTATCAGTGGCCACTGACTTTCCTGATCCTTTTTAGTATATTTATGCCATAACTTACTATAAGCTACGGCGACTAGTCCATACTTTAAAAACATATCCTTATTAGGGGTGCCCTCCAGAGGAGCCGGATGATCCACCTCTAATAAGCGGTCCGGGCTGAACCAACTACTGAACAATGGGGAGAAGATAGGCATGACGGGTTACAATGGGGACAAAAGTCTGCACTACCTATCCTTCACTACTTTGCGAAGACTAGACAGAATATTTCTATTCTACAGTATTTGCAAATAGGGAATACCCAAAGAGAGAACCAATTCCAAACAGTCAATGTTCGGACAAACAATCAATCAATCAAATGAGGAATAAAATAGGCGCGACGGGATACAACGGGGGCAAAAGTCAGCGCTACCTACCCTTTCACTGCTTACAAAGACTAGACAGAATATCTCTATTCCACATTATTTGTAAGCAGAGAATACCTCCAAAGAACCAATATCGAACAATTAATGTCCGTTCAATCAAACAATCAGTGGCGAGAAAGAAATAGGCACGACGGGTTACAACGGGGGCAAAGGCCTGCGTTACCTATTCTTCACTATCTGCAAAGGAGGACAGAATACTTTTATCCTTCCCCGTTTGTAGACAGAGAATTCTCGAGAAAACAATCCTCGAACAAACAATGTTCGGGCAAACAATCAATCAGTGGGGGAGAAAGATAGGCACGACACATTACAACGGGGGCAAAGGCCTGCGTTACCTACCCTTCACTACCTGCAAAGGAAGAGAAAATACTTTCTATTCCTCTCCGTTTGCAGACAGAGAATCTCCAAGAGAACCAACAATTCGGAGAGTAATACTAGTATTTTCCAATCAATCAATCAAATATTTCACAGTTTGTCGTGTTACACGACCTTACCCGGACCGCATGGAGAGTTTCCTGTCTTCCGATTCCAGCGCCCGATCGTCCTCTATCTTCTGTCGTGGCACTCCTGATGGTTCCCAGTCAGGACCGTAGATCACTCGAGAGAGGTCTGCTCGGAACCAGTGAAGTTCGGATGATCGGCTGCCAGACGAGGGTCTATCGGGCAGGTGCACTTCCCGATCGTTGCAGTCGTTCACTCCGTCGTCAGGACCTCTCCCACTGGATCCACGTGTCGCTGATGGGCCCCACGTTTGGGACGCCAATTGTAGAAAAAGGGGTCAGGCAGATCAGGTCGATTACCCCTTTTCAAGGTTTGCCCGGCGTTAGCCGCCTCTCACCCAACTCACGGTTACCAAATAAAGAGGAAGGCACTGGAGACTGGAAGGCAGGAAACAGGAGTTTATTCCGACGGAGCAGAACACGTCAAATCAGACAACAGGGTATCTTCTCGAGGTGCTCTAACCGCATCTCTGAGGCCTGGCCTCTTATACACAGGTTTATGGCTTTATTACATTTATGACATCCGTGGTATTGCTTTGAAGTTCAAAAAGGCATCTTTGGAATCCCCGGTTCAGGCCCGTTCTCACACATATCTACAGTAGAGGTCCCCACCCAAATCTCAGCATGATGGCTATCGCGCAGCTGGACATTCCGCTGGGAACAGGAATGTGGGCGATCGGTCGGATCTAGGGGCGTGAAGGCATTGATTAATCCCCGCTCCTTTGATGTGGGGCGAGGTCCTACTGTAGGGGGCAATAAACTGCATCTGTTGAGCTAGGTGATGGCCTGGGGTCAGGCCGGACAATCGGGCAGGGAGGAAGAGGTTATCAAAAGGGCCTGTTCTATGAATGAGATGAAAGAGTGAGGGGGGTTCAGCACGGGATGTGGCTCGGAGACAGGGTCGCGCTGGAGGTGCATTTATGACCCAAGCAGGAGAGACCGGGGGCTGTCGGGGATGCTTGCGAGGCTGGGGAGTGAGGGGGAGAGAGAGACGCTGGCTATCGGGAGTGGGCAGAGAGGCCATGGCAATCAAAATGGTTGCTGCTTACGCACACGTATGGATCTGAAAAGGACAAGATGGCGCCGATAATGTTTACGCCACAACCCAGATTTTAACAGCCTTATAAGGCCACACTGCCTCCCTCCTCTTTATTATAATTGGCCCAGTGGGTGGCATCCCTGGGGCCTAATATGGTTCATGGAGGTGGGCAGGGCAGTGTTGGGGTTGGCTGTCATTGTGGGGTTTTTGTAGGACTTGCATGGCGGGAGTTGGCTTTATGTACGGTAATAAAATATTACTTTGTATAAAAAAACAAAGAGATCAAAGTAATGTTATAATCAAGTGTGATTAAAGATCTGTTTTGCTTGAAACAAAACTTTAGCAATTCACTGAAAAAACCAAGGTTAGAGTGATGTTATAGTTAGGTGAATATGTCAGTGACAAAATTAACATTTTGAACTCAAAAAAAGATTGAGCTAACTATAACTTTATACTGCTAATGACCTCACATATTTCTTCACTCCCAACATTTTCTATGACATAATTTATGACATCACTGATGACGTCTCAAATGACATTATCTCGTCCTAAGAGTGGGTTAGTTTGTGTTATTGCGCAGATAGTGGCGGATACCTACCGTATTACTTTTCTACCTAAATTTGGACAGCATGTGTCCAGCTAATGGGTGTAAGTGTTTGCAAAGCACATGTCCTCCTAATGCACCATAGGTGTGTAGAGATATTGAACATGTAACTCTTTGCACCGGGGAAAAACTCTGTGTGCAGGTGGCAGTGGACGACTTGTGTTCAGTATATGCCACACAAGTTTTTTTTTTTCACAACCGGTTTATTGATAAAGATGAGCATATGAATTAAGGTGGCATCCCACATTCAGGACGATACCACCAGGCATTGTAATTACAATCACAATATAAATCTGAGCGTTGAAACAATGAATCAATGGAATCAAGGATACACGAAAAGATTAACCCCACCTTCATCTTTTCAATAATCTACCCACCCAACTCCCTGAGCCCTCCCTCAACCCTCCCTAACCCCATGCATGTGTGTGTGAACCATGATGACGGAAGCCTTTGACGTGTCAAGCGTGTGTGCGGGAACGGGTTTCGCAGGAGCATATAGGGCTATAGGTCCTCCACCGGTTCCGCCGGGGGTCCAGTGTCAACCCTCTGTAGTCCGCCCACCTCTTCCATATTTTGAAATGTTTACGAGGGCATCCTCGTGCCTCAAAGATTGGCCTCTCCAGGCCCATACAAAAGTCTAATCCTGCCTTCCATGCATTCAGGGGGGGGGGGCCTCACGTCCTTCCATGCTCGGGCCATGTCTCTTTTAGCTACCACCAGCCCCAGTAGGAGCAGATGCCGCTTATAGATATTACCACCAACCCCTTCCAGGATGTGTAATAGACCCAGGCGGTGGGTACGGGGGAGGGTCCAGCCCAGCACCTCCGACAGACAGCCCCAAACACCCCTCCAGAAGCCAACTAGTTTGGAGCACGACCACACTGTGTGGAGCAACGTACCCCCCTCCGCCCCACATCTCAGACATTCCGGGGACCCAATCAGGCCCGCCCTCCACAGACGCTCTCGGGTATAGTAGGCCCTGTGTAGAACCTTGAACTGTATGAGGCGAAACCGTATCGCTATAGCCGCCCCCCTCGGGGATTCTAATGCCTCCCGCCAATCATTCTCATCTAATGGTCCTACATCGGCCTCCCAGTGCGCCTTCAGCGGAAGAAGAGTGGATGAGCAATGCGTGACCATGGTCTGGTAGATGCGTGATACTTTTTTGTCCTCAAGATCGCCCATGAAGACCTTCGCTTCGATCGGGCTGAATTCCGGGAGCGAGTCAAGATTGGCTATACTGGGCGTCAGCGCATGTCGGAATTGTAAATAACGAAAGAATTGAGATTGGTGCATATCAAATTCGGTACGAAGGGCCTGAAAGGACTTAAGAGTCGTCCCGGACATCACATGGCCGAGCTGCGAAATGCCTATAGAGTCCCAGCCATCAAAGCCTGACAGCTTAGACAGTTCCGGTAGTAACCCGTTGCGCCATAACGGCGTTTCCGCGGTCAGTCGACCCCACCAGCCCACGCGACGCAGTGCCTGTCGCCATATCGCAAATACAAGTTTAGTGACTCTCGGCAGTGGCCGACGTAGCCGGGATGAGTATAGAATGGTGTGGAGCGAGTGATCACCCATCAGCGCACGTTCCAGGGCATCGGCCGGATCTCCACCGTCACCATACCACCATTCATTTAAAACAAGGAGATGAGCGGCTTGGTAGTACGACTGTATATCCGAGGCGGCTAGGCCCCCACAATATGTGGACAGAAAACAAGTGCGCAGCGCTACCCTGGCAGCACCGCCAGCCCAGAGGAAGCGGCCCAGCACCGAGTTCACCTGCCGAAACCATTGGGGTGGGATA
The DNA here is from genome assembly GCF_964261635.1 of Lissotriton helveticus. Classification (NCBI taxonomy): domain Eukaryota; kingdom Metazoa; phylum Chordata; class Amphibia; order Caudata; family Salamandridae; genus Lissotriton; species Lissotriton helveticus. Next base: position 633,154,377 of record NC_136068.1, on the reverse strand, counting down.
GGATACGGATGGCTCTGTAGTTGGTAGAGTAGGCGCGGTAGTGCAACCATCTTAAAGATAGCTGACCGGCCAAAGATCGATAGGGGCATCCGGGACCAAGTCTTGACATCCGTCTGGACCCGCTCCCAGACGGGCAGTAGGTTACGTTCCCAGGCCGTATCCGCCGAGTTTGATAGAAACACCCCGAGGTATTTCATACCAACTGTGGCCACTTGCAGTTCCGAAGCCCAGGGCTCCGTCACCGTGTCCCCATGTAGTTCCCATAAGGTGGATTTACGTAAGTTCAGGTATAAACCTGAAACTTCCCCAAACAGTTGCATGACCTCCAGGACACGTGGGCCGGAGCGTTGTAGATCGGTGAGGAAGAAGAGGACATCGTCCGCGTACAATGCAATTCTATCCGATAGGGTGGCATTCCATTCGAAGCCCCGAATCAGCGCATCACTACGGACTCTGGCAGCTAGGGGTTCCATGGCTAAGGCAAACAGATAGGGGGAAAGAGGGCACCCCTGCCTAGTCCCCCGGCCAATGTGGAACGTCTCCGACACCGCCCCAGCGACTCGCACCGAGGCCGTGATGTCCGTATAAAGTAGTTTGACATAGGACCGGAAAATTGGGCCTAGGTTGAGCCACGATAGCAATGCAAATATGTACGACCAGCTGACCGAGTCGAAAGCCTTGTTGATATCGGCCAATAGCAACGCCGCCCGGTCCCCAAAGGCTCCAACAGCGTCTATCGCCGCCTGTGCCCGTCGGATATTATGTCGCGTCGCCCTGTGGGGCATGAATCCTGCCTGATCCGAGTGGACCAGATCCGTAATATACGGAGCCAGACGGTTTGCTAGGGCCTTGGCCAATATTTTTGCCTCGATATTGATGAGGGAAATAGGTCGATATGAGTCATGGCTACCTGGGGGTCTACCAGGCTTCTGAAATACCACTATTTCGGCATGGCGCCAATCTGGGGGCAACGCGCCCCGCGCTCTCGCCGCCTCAAGAACTCTGCGATAGTGGGGCCCCAGCTGTACGTGGAATTTCTTAAAAAATTCACACGGGTAGCCATTGGGGCCAGGAGCCTTGCCCGCATTGAGTTGCCCCAGAGCGTCTCCCAGCTCCTCCGCTGTGAGGGGTGCGTCCAAGGCCTTCCTGGCCTCGTCTGACACCTGGGTGGGCGGGAGGTCCGCGAAAAACCGGGCTAAATCGCCCTCAGGCAATTGGTCACATGAGGCATATTGGGCTTCGAAGTACGTGGCGAAGCTCGCTGCCAACTCGTTAGGGTCAGTCAGTACCTCCCCATTGTCGTCTGTGATGCCCGGCAGCACGAGGGGTTGAAATTTGTGTTGGCATAATCTATGGAGCATGGAGCACGACTTGTCCCCCCATTGATACACCCTACTTCTTGTGGCCAGCCACGCCTGCCTGGCTTCATCCATCAAGAGGGACGCGTACGATTGCTGTGCTTGTAGAAGCAGCCTCAGTCCGACCTCATCGCCACCCTCGCGGCGTTTCCGTTCAAGGGTCTCCACTCGCTCAGCCGCCACCGCAGTCTGTTCCCGGCGCCGCCTACGGGCCTCCGAGCACCATGCGATATCCACCCCACGTACGGTAGGCTTCATTGCTTCCCACACCACTTCTACGTCAGCCCCCTCTATCAGGTTTTCCCGCCAGTAGTGATCTATGGTTTCCCGCAAGTGTTTAGTATAAGCTGGCTGTAGCAGATGCCACGAGGACATCCGCCACCTGAACGGCTGCCGTTTTCGCAGGAGGTCCACGCTAACTGAAACTGGGGAGTGGTCGGATAATCCTCTCGGCAAGATGTCTGCGCTCTTCACCCTACTCAGGCATTCACGAGGTAAAAACACATAATCTAAGCGCGAGAATGACCCATGCACCGCCGAGACATAGGTATATTCACGGGTCGCTGGGTGCATATGTCGCCAAGCATCCACCCATCCCAGCCCCTCACTCATGGCATGCAGTCTGGTGGGTGGAAGGGAAAGGGGAGGAGTTGCAGTCGTCTCTTGGCGCCTCCGGCGATCCACACACACATCCATTACGCCATTCCAATCTCCCCCAATTACTGCCACTGACCCGGATATATCTTCCCATACAGAAAACAGTCTCTCAGCCAGGGCCCACTGTAGGGGGGGGGGGCGTACACACTCCCAAACACTATAGGTTCCGTGCCCACCATGCCTTTCACAAACAGGTAGCGACCCTGGGGATCCACCCATTGTTTCTCATGGACGTATGGTATTCTACGGTGTATCAATATGGCTACTCCCCTGGATCCCCTCGAGAACCCGGCATGGAAAACCTGCTGATACCCAAACCTCTGCAGGCCCAGCGCCTTTGTGCCCATCATATGAGTTTCTTGGAGCAATAACACATCTGCCGCTGCACTCTTACCCCATCGCAACACTGCCCCACGCTTGATTTTGTCCAGTAATCCCCTGACATTCCACGTAATCACCCGCATAGAGTCTTCCGGAAGCCGCCGAGTCGAGTCAGCCATAGTCCTTTGGAGTCCACCACACGAGCCCCCCACTCCAGCGCCACCCACCCCACGTCACACGAATCATTATAACGACACACACATGCAGTGCACCATCCACCCCAGAGAACAGCTCCAACCCCCTAGCCCCACAATCCCCAACATTCCCCAACCCCAACTCAGCAGCTACAACCCTGACCGCCCGTCCCCTGCCTCCCCCCACCCTATTCCCCAATGAACTATGAGGTACCTGTCGCGGCATGGGTAGTCCCGAGACCAAAACAGAGGGCTCAGGCCCATCCATACCAATGGATCCCAACATCCCAAAGAGGAACAGTGAACTCACCCCCTCCCCTCAGTGTCCCTCTCACAAACGGGAGAGTGGCAGCCACTATCATGGAGTCCCCGAACCCCACCCCACAACCTCGTCCACGCTCAGTAGACATTAGATGTACTGTCACAAGGCCGCGATACGGCTGAAGATACAGTGGGTCTCAGGCGACCAGGTGCGTCCATCTAGGATTGGCAGCAGTAATAGCAGAAGAGGGAGCCGAGGCCCCGGAGACTTCAGTGATCCGTGCTAGATTGTTCGGAGTCCTCGGTTCTAACAGTGTTTCGTGCGCCATCGGCCGAGGCTGCGCGCTTGCGTGATTTGGAGCGTTTGGTTCGTCCGTGTCTAGACGTCTGATCTCGCTGTGGCCGAGGCGCGCCCTCAGGGGAGCCTGGATTGAGCCCTGGTTGAGAATGTGGTCTGACCTGCACCGTTTCATCGGTCCATCTGAAAAGGTCCTCCGGCGTATCAAAGAACAGTGTCCGTGACTGGAAGATCACTCTCAGGCGCGCCGGGTACAGCAGGGAATATTGTAGCTTAAGGCCTCTCAACTTTGCCTTGGCTGCCATGAAAGAGTGGCGTTGCTGTTGGACGAGTTTGGTGTAGTCAGGGAAGATCAAGATCTTTTGATTTTCACATAAGAGGGTTTCTTTATTTCTAGCTTCCCTCAGTATGGCGTCCCTGTCGTGGTAGTTCAACAGCCGTGCGATTACCGCCCTAGGCCGCTCGCCCTCAGGTGGTTTCTGCGTCAGGGCGCGGTGCGCCCTTTCAATAACGAAGCATGCAGACAGCGTCCCCGGGGGCATCCATGATTCTAGCCACTGTGTAAGGAACTGTTCCATGCCACCCTTCCCACAGCTCTCTGGAAATCCAAGGAAGCGGAGGTTGTTTCGGCGCGCCCGCCCTTCTGCATCCTCCACCCGGAGCGCCGTAATCCGCTGCGCAGTTTCCATCGCCGCCATCCTCTTTTTAAGGTTACTCACGTCGTCCTCCACCACTGACACTCTGGATTCTGCTTCCGTGATCCGCGCCACGGCGTTCCTCAGGTCCTGGCGCAATAGGGTCACATCTGCGCCAACAGCCCCTATCTTGGCATCCAGCATGTCCCGTGACTGGGTTATGGCCGCCATAAGGGCCGCGTTGTCCGGCGCCCCTCCAGGCGAGCCGCCCCCTGATGGCCCAGGGCCCCCACCAGGCCCGGTGAATTTATCGATGGTTACTTGCTTAGCGGTGCTGCTACCCCCCCTGGTCATGATCGCAGAGTTATCAGGGCCACTGGACTGCTGCTGGCCCCTGGGAGGGGGGGGGGAGTCTCAGACAAGTCACTTCGGGTCGGCTTAGTGTTGGGTATATCACCGGGTGGACCTCAGTCACTGCCCCCACTTATGCTGTCCCCCCCAGTCGCCGATGGTTGTGGCTCTCAGTGACCGGTAACGCTCCTCCAGTCGGTGCGTGGACCCACTGCGTCTTGCGCCACAGCGTTGATGTCCCTTCCGGTCTGTGGGCCTGGGGGGGGGGGGCCCACTACTCACTGTTGCCGTCGGTGCGTGGACCCACTGCGTCTTGCGCCACAGCGTCGACGTCCCTTCTGGTCTGTGGGCCCGGGGGGGGGGGGGGGGCACTACTCACTGTTGCTGTCGGTAGGCCGAATAGTTGCCTCGGCACATTCACCGCCGATCGGGCTCTCCAGGGCGTCCGTCCCTCCTCCACGCTGCCGGCCCCTGACACCGGCCGCGAAAATCGAGGTCCCGGCTGTGCCCGGGCCACCAGGCCACCTCTGCCGCTCCGGTCCGCCTGTCACGTCTACACTGCCCCAGGGCTCAGCCTGGCCCTGGGAGGATGGGTGCCAGCAGTCTCTCGGCCTCAGGGCCAGCGGGGCGCCGCAGCCGTCCCCTGGCCGCAACCCACTGCTCGGCTGCTCCAAAATCGAGGCCCCGGCTGCTCCGCAGTCCACTAGGCCGCACCTCGCACCCCGCTGCCCAGCTCCGCTCGGGAGCGCGGGATCGCCACCGAACACACCGGATGGTCACTGGCGCCTCCGGTAACCTTAGCCCCGTTTTGGTTGCGGGTCAGTGGCTCGGGGACCAGGATAAGTCGTCGGATCAATGGCGGGCCGGCGGGAGCTCTAGCAGGCTACAACCGCCATCGCTGCTTGCGTAGCCACGCCTCTGCCACACAAGTTTTTGCTCTGCAGGAAAAGTTTGCAACAGGGCAAATATTCTACGTACTACATACTAAGCATTGTAAGTACCCTTGAGTTATGTGACAGAATCGTCTCAGAATGACAATTTCTACATAACATAGAAGACTGTGTGCACCAGATACTAAACTATGTACATATGCTTGTCAGGGGCATATCTTCAGGGTAGGGGTTACACCCCCTAAAGAATGTATTCTGTAGTACATAGTTGGCTACAAGTACTTTCAATCGGGTAATGTGAAGTGTCTGTCAGATTTCACCTAGGACGTTTACATTCTCACGCTGACAAAAATACACACATTCTCTCTCTTCTATGTTTGGAGTATATTGTGTACCCCTGACAATCTGCACCCCTCTTTCTTTCCAATGGCCCTTAATCCCCCGCTCAGGTCCTGCTTCTCATTTAATGTGTTTTAAAAAATTTCCCCAGTGTGATCGTTGGGAAATCTGAAGCTCACCCCCCCCAATAATACTGACCAAATTCCCCCCCCTTGTGTTTGTTTTGCTTCAGAAAATGGTTATCTGTAATGTTTTCACTACAGTATAAAGGCTGCAGGTAGGATGATCTTATCACTTTCAGACATTGGTTACAGTAAGTGACTAGTCTCTTTTTGGACAAGTTCTGTATAAAGTGTACACTTTTATTGATAGATACATCATTTTAATACTCTGAGGTGTATTTCGCATGGTAGTTTCACTGTCTGCAAACAGTGTTGTACACAGTAAACTCAATCCACACAGTAAACACTGTTTACAGTACCCACTTTTCTACTTATAGCCACTTCGTTTCTCAATGTAGGTTCAGTGACTGTGAAGGGTTTTATATAGATAAAGACTGTCCACAGTAGGGCATTAGTTATGTAATAGGGCTTGAGTATTTGAGGAACTTGGTTTTCCCAGTTGGATGCAGATTGAACCCTGTGCAGTACAGGCTACACTTTTATATGTAGTTCATAGTCAACATAAAATCGACTACCCATAAAATGTGTGGTATAGGGTCAATGATGCACATAACACAAGCTTGCTTCACCTATAGGGATTGTATGTATGATAGCAGTTATGATGCTTCATATTATTCTGATCTATTTTGCACTTACGTTCGTAGCTCTAATGCCATATCCATTCATAGGTGAGTGCAAAAGAAGCTTGGATGATGCCATAAGTGATGTCATCAATGATGCCATTTGAAATATCATCAGTGATGTCATAAATGATGCCATAGAACATGTCATGAGTGATCTAATATGTGACGTCATAACCAGTGCATGGCAGGGGCACAAGTTATAGTTAGCTCTGCTAACTATAACTGGTGAATTTCTGTGAGTTCAAAATTTTCATTGACATATTCCACTCACAACAACGTCACTTCAACCTTTGTTTTTTTTCAGTGACTTTATATATATATATATATATATATATATATATATATATATATATATATATATATATATAGTTATAGTCTTTTTGTAAGTTTTTGTCTCTACTGAATGTGTCTGAGGTCTCTTCAAAGATTGTATTCCCCTCTTTTCAGAAATTGTGAAACAAGGGTGCCTGTATATCTTCACTGGCTCTATCTGTATGTCTGCCGCAATATGTTTGTTTCTCTGCATTGATTTTCTCTAAAGCTTTACAGTGTGAGTGTGTGTATATCTCGACAGTGTTAGCGTCTGTATCGCTGCAGTGTTTTTTATGTATCTAAGCAGTGCTATTGGAACCTGCACTGAATATTTCTATATCTTAGCAGGAATTGTATCCCCACAGCGAGTGTGTATGTACCTGTACAATAGCCATACCACCAAATTGAGCCCCTACAAGCAGGTGTTGTTGAGTAATGTATTGAAATGGCATTTTACTGGTACAGCAGACCTGCCCTCCTAAATAACTGATGTGAGGGAGTCAAGGTAAACCAGATAGCAGGACAGATTAGTAAACACTGACTGATCTTTATATGCTTTTCAGAGACTAATGCTCTACCTTGAGTGATATTTTCAAAATGAATACCATTGTTCTACTTTAAGTATCTTTGTTACAAATAGATTTTATACACAATAATAAAGAAAATGCAAACATTAGCAACTTTAACATTCATATATATATATATTCCTTTTGCTGATTTCAAACTAATTGTCAGGACCTCTTTTAGGCACTGAGGTACTTTGTCCACACATTTTGGACCGCGTGCCATTCATTCTCTTCCCCCAAACCATAATTTCCCACAGACAAGACATTGTAGCCAGCCTTAAACATCACACTTCTATTGGGTCATTTCCTCCTATGTGAGGGTGTTTCATGCAGATGTAACTCCCTGTCGTTGCATTTGCATCCCAAGTGAAGCAAGTGACGGCTCATTTTGAGTCCCCATGATCTCTTCCCTCCATTTAACTTGATCCTTCTTGCCCTCAGGTGTGTGCTGAGGGCCCAGAGGTTACATTTGTGTCCTGTTCACTGCTCTGCGGGTGAATGTCAGCTTCCTGGTTGGCGAGAGGCTCAGATGTCAACTCTTGCATCTGTTTGCCATCCGCCACAGGGTTACTGGCTTCATCATGACCAGAAGTATCCAATGCTTCTTCTGTGGCCGGCTGACCACCGTCCTCATGTCCTTCAGTTGTGTCTGGGAGAGGTGGCTCCGTTGTCATGTTGTGGGCCTGCCCGTCAGCCTTCCCCAGAGCTCCAGTCGCTTCACTTGAAGGGGGAACATTGTCAAGGTCTACTTGACCAGCACCTTCATTGGCCCCCTGCTTCGATTTCCGCTTGAAGAAGCCAACCTTGTAACACAAAATAAATAGGATGTTATTGGTGTGTGTAGAGTCAGCAGGAACCTTCAATGTTCATGATCTAATATGAAGTACACATCACTGTTCAGTAGTCTATATAACCTCCTACTGAGAGCAGCTAGCAGTAGAACTTTTGGTATCACACTATCACTGCTTCTAAGCACTCCTGTACCACTACTCTAAGGCATCACTAGACCTAGCTCTACCTAGGCCTAACTACATACTATATGGGAATAACCATATGCAGTACTTCAGTGAACATTCACTGATAAAAGAACAAGTCTGATACAAACGTCCTACTGTGTGTTGCCCATGAATCACAAGATTAGAGGATGGAGTAGCATCAAGGAGGATTTTGTGCTGTAAGGAAAACAGGCCATTTATACTCTTAAGGAGCTCCAATATAAACATAGCCATTCTAGGGCTGAGCATGTTCAGGCATCATCTGGTCTTTGGACTACGAGCAAGGGCAAAGCAACCCAACGCTGCACCTGCCCAGAAGATAAACTGCCCATCCTGAGTATGTGGATTTAGCTACCTTCTCTGCAACTTTATTCCTGAACAGGGCTTCTGAGCGATAGCTGAGCTCTGATGCATTTGTTGCAGAATTATAGGTTTGCCATTTTAGCGAATCAATGTGAAATCTGCTACACAATCATCAGTTAAGAAAACATAGCGGAAACATGAAAATATGGAATGCAGTGCAGCTCCTGGCACTTTAGAATATGCAATGTTCTGCCTCTCACCGTGACTGCTGTATCAAAGTTTTGATGGGTCGAGAATTCGGAAAAGATAGTGTTATTTTACCCAATTTACTTTTTGTCTACATTGGAAAAGCAAAGTGTATGCAAATGTACTTTAACTATGCTGGAAAGAATTGAATCATTTTTTGTCATGAAAAGGTTTGTTTCACTGTTGATAGCATTTCACTTATACACCAAAGAGATCTGAAAGCAGTAAGTATTTTTTGCGGAATTCTAGAATGTAGAACCTGAAAAGGTAATGAGCACTTCGCACCTCTTATTTATATCTGTTGGGGCGGATTTACAAGAAAGTGACGCATCTCTACAGATGCGTCACTTTCCCTGCGCTACCATGCAAAACCCTTGCGTCACCATGGATGCGGCGTATTTACAATACGGCGCACCATGGCGCAAGGACTGACTGATGCGTCAGAAATTCTGACGCATCTGTGGACGGAAAAGTTACGCTTTGCTGGAGTCGTATCACAAGCATGGCGCAACTCCAGCAATGTGTGTTGCAGCCTATTCCCAATACACTGCGTCACTCCTCACGCCTGCTTCAAGTTGGCGTAAGGTTTTGACGCAGTGGCACCCTAAAAGTCATGCAGTGAAATCTTGTAGATTTCACTACCTCACTTTTAAAAGGCTTTCCTGCGTGGGAACGCCTACCCTGCATACATTATACCTGACGCAGGTATAATGTCCAGCAGGGCTTTACAAAGTGACGCTTCTCCCTAGATGCGTCACGTTGTAAATGGGCCGCAACTTTTATGCTGTTGCTGCGTCACAAAAGTGACGCAACGACGGCGCAAAAGTGATGCAAGGGGCTTGTAAATCTGCCCCCCTGTCTTTAATGTTGAATGTAGTGCTTGTTTGTTAGACACTTACTTAAATATGCAATATACAAAGGTACTCTGCGGGGTTATTTCTTATTGGCTGTGGGTGCTCGCAAAGAATGCAAAGTAAGCATAGACTAAATTGACATCGAGGTTTATGAGACACATATTAAACAACTATTGGCAATGCCAATCGGTCTCGCCATATTGATGTGTTTAGTGGTGTAGTTATTAATAAAGTAAAATATTATAATGCTAATGTTATATGAAGTAGAAAGGAACCGAAAGGTTTTTAAAGTATAGCCTAATCTTTTCTTTAAAATATTTATAAACGCTATTTTTTTAACAGTTTTTTTGTAAAATTTGCTTGTTACGAATACCTCCCCCCAAGCCAAAGAATAGCAGGGCGAGCTAGTGGGCCCTGCATTTCTGGCCCCCGGGTCATAATGCAGCGCCCTGGGAAGGGAGGCACTATATCTATTGGCAACAGCATCGTTTGTTCAGCGATGGAGCAAACAGGTGGGGTGGTGCTGACATTCCACCTTATGAAAAGACATTGCACCACGTCGAAGTTGTTCAAACTGTTTGCACGATTGTCACTGCTTATGTTATAGGCAACGGAGTGAACTCATTTTACCTTTACATGAGTCTCATCTTTCATGTTTGTAAAGGGAAGAGCCCTTTATTAGCATCGCAATGAGTATTGGATGGTACAAGAGACATTTTTTTTTCTTCGGTGAAGAACATTATGGGCCATATTACCAAGGTGAAGTATCGCCGCTTTTTCGGCGAATTGTGCTGAGAAAGCGGCGATACTTCTAGCGCACTAATAACAAGGGCATGCTAACGCCTGCCTCAAGCCCACTTTGCATGTCAGCGAGAAACATCGCTAATGACATGCAAAGTGGGCGTTCCCACGTCCAACCACATGTAAAATGTGGTTGGAGGTGGTAACACCCTATTACCAAGGCAGGCGTTGGGAGAAGGAGACCTGCGATAAGCTCGTTTATCGCAGGTCTCCAAACGACTGCTCTGATCAGGTGTTAGGCATTGATACCATGGGGGTGTGGATCATAAAGCTGAATCCACCCCTCCCTATTATCGAGGCACACATTAGCGTGTGACAACAACGCTTGTTTTCATGCGCTAATGTTCCCTATCGCCGGCTGTCGCCGGATTTAATATTGCCTACGTGTTGCGCGTTGATAACGACGAGCTAAAACAGCGATAAAATCCGGCGATAGCCGGCGATAGGGAAATGTGCGATGTGCGTTTTTTAACGCACATCTTGGTAATATGGCCCTATGTGACCTGGAGAAAAGTCTGCTTGCTCCGCCCTTTTTTGTACGAGCAGCAAACACCAATCTTCTCATTTGCACATTGGTGCAAAATGGTAAGTACTAGTGAACAATCTCCGATGTGAGTAGGTTCTGTTATGAGGTTTTCATATACGTTATGAAATCAAAGCAGTGTTATGCACACTTTCCCAGGCTATATAAAGATACTTTGCAGAATCACTTTTTTCCCTTTTTTTTAAATACAAAACTGCTTTGATAAAGATAAGTCGAACCAGCGCTTGTATACTCTAAAGATGTGGGACTCCTCAGCTGAACCCTGCGTGAAGTCTTGCCAGAAACTTAACACGTTTTGTCTAATTAACAAAATATTTGTTTTTACATACGGAAGAGGGTTTTGTGGGACACAAACCGAGCACGTTACCTTTCATTACAGCTGAGCATTTAGAGGGAGAAATGGTCGTTAAAGTTGTTTTTGCAGTAAAGACTTTTCCACTGTCATAATGGGAAAATACATGATTTTCCAAACATTTCAACGTTGATAACGTGTAAAAATCCTGAACTTGTCTCCATTGAGGGTGAGATACAAATTCTGTCCCCCCCAACACTGTCCTCACAACAAAGATTAAACGGTAGCTGCCTTTGAAACCAAATTACTCAATGGTCAAAAATGAATAGCAATTTTTATATTTTATACTTGTATATTAATTGTGTAAGGCACCTCGTGTCCTTCACAGAAGACACTTCAGAGGCAGCAGTTTCTAAAATAACAAGTCTCGGCAGGGACGCTCAACATCCTGTGATTCTGGGCAAATCACTTACAGCCTGATTCATCAAGCCAAATTGCACTTGCAAAGGGCAAGATTCTCAGAATCTTGCCTTTTGCGAGTGCAATTTTTGCATTTGGGATTCATCATCCCAAATGCAAAATTCGCTATTAAAGAATTCGCACATTTGCGAAGAATTGCATTTAAGGAATCTCTATTTGAGATTCCTTAAATGCAATTCATGAATCATTTTAAAATTGCGAAATTGCAATTTTGAGCCGCTATTTACCGAGAGGTCAGACCTCGTGGTAAATAGCAAAAACTTAGAAAAATGCATTTAAATGCATTTTTCTAAGTTGCATGTTACACACACACATGTCCTTTGGACATGTGTGTGCGCAACACCAATGTAGATTACATTTCAGGGGTGCTACAGGGTGTCCTTTGGACACCCCTGCACCCTTGAAATCGCATCCTTATTTGCGATTAGCAAATTGCTAATCGCAAATAAGGAATAACTCCCCATTCATTCCTATGGGCCTGTAGGTCCATAGGAATGCATGGGGAGCTATTCCTTATTTGCGATTAGCAATTTGTTAATCGCAAATAAGGAACATGTAGGAATCGCAATATTTTTTGCAATTCCTACATGAATCCCGTTTTGCAAGTCCTTAATAGCGATTCCTTATGAATCGCTATTAGGGGCTCGCAAAACGGGAGAATGATGAATCAGGCTGTAAATCTCCCCGTGCCCAACAACATGAAAGCGTCCATCTGTAATGCAACTGGTGCTCATGTAAAGCGCTCTGATACCTTCAAGTTGAGTTTGCGCTATATAAAACAAAAAAACAGGAAGGGTTCGTGGTTAAGATACCATTTTGTTGGTATGAGGTGTCTGCCGGGGGATGTTGAAGCTGGCTAAAACTGCATAATAATCAAATATCTGATGGTATGGCAAAGTTCCTGATCACCCTCTCAGCTTGGGCTTCCTTTGCAACTTCCATGAACAAGATTGCAGACACTTTCTTAGTAAATGACAAGTACATGAAAAACTCTGAAAAAGAATCCCATACTTCATTGTATGTGGACAATTAATTTCGACTGCACAAGTCCTATTAAGGCAATCCATGAGTAGCTACAAAAACTGCTCCTGTTACAGACTAGCCAGGTGCTTTCAATCAACCACCTTCACTTGCTGTGCCAATAAGCCTTCAAACAGCAGAAACATGGGGGCATATTAGCAAGAACCTCGTTAAAATTATCGCCGTTTTAGCGGCAGGAAAATGCTGCTAAAACGGCGTTAATGAGCTTGCTAATATGCGTTATAGAATTCCAATAGAAGCCCAGGTTGGATGTGCAGGGGATGTACGATGTAACAACGCGTGTTATTACAACGCGTGCTGTTACATCGCAGTCGCTACAACGACTGCATGTTACAACGCTATGCCTTTACAACGCAAGTCTTTACATTGACTTGCGCTAGGTGGCGTGCTAACATTAAAAAAGTGTAATTTACTATTCCAACTCCAGTCCACTTATCAGTAGAGAAGGTGTTGGGATAGTAAACTACACTATTTTTAATGTTAGCACGCCCTCTAGCGCAAGTCGATGTAAAGACTTGCGTTGTAAAGGCATAGCGTTGTTACATGCGGTCGTTGAAACGACCGCGATGTAAGAGCACTGCGGTGTACTGACCGCGTTGTAAAGGATGTTTCCCATGTGCAGGACATCTAACCTGGGTTTCTATTGGAATTCTATAACGCATATCAGCAAGCCCATTATCGCCATTTTAGCTGCAGTTTCCTGCCGCTAAAACGGCAATAATTTTAACGAGGTTCTTGCTAATATGCCCCATGGTGCAGATAACAGTGGTCCAGGACCGCCGACTTTGGTATATTCTGAGCTAAAGAAACTACCTCTGCTTCAAGTTTTTGTTGGGTGTTCTGGGGTGCTGGGAATGTGCTGGAAATGAGGAATCCTGGGGTGGAACCCAAAGGGAGAGTTCTAGTATCGACAGTTCCTGCCTCCTGGGGGAGGCCAGTGGTTGTTTGAATAAAACACCCAAAACTTTACTCGGTTCTTTCCATTTAGGTTTCTAAACGTGGAGCTATTCAGACTGATCTTCACCTAGAAGCTTCTTTTCCAAGGGTAGTGAGTGAGGAGAACTTAATATGGGTGTAGCTGCTGCATCCACACCACTCTTGAGGTATTCTCCCTAATAAATACAAAAATATCTGATTCTATGGCAGAGTGCCCCCATCACTCAGGTTATTGTGCCACTGTTGGGATCAGGTCCATCCCCAACACAGCTCATTCACGAGTCACTGGCCAGCCGTCCTCTAAGAACGAGGCACTCACAAACACGTAACCAGGTCAGGAGTCACTGACTACATGCGGATTCCATCCCATTCACTTTACTGTGGCCCTCAGTGCAGCACGGACCTCGACGAACATGCGCAGTTGCTGCGGTTTTTGTTTAGTGTTTGGCTTCCGTCACAACTATGATGACCAGAGCTGCACGTGCTCTCACAATAAATGCATAGTCAACGAACAACACTCAGAAATAACCCATTCCTGCTGCAGCTTTATACAATTAAATTTACTGCGTGCAGCATTGTTCAGATTCAAGCAATTAACACCAAAGCTGTAAAATCTTATGGCTCCCAGTAGCCCTAAGCCTAAATTGAAATGTGAAGTAGAAGCACTCCAAATAACAGAGCATAAAGCCACAATGTGCTTTACTCTCTGTTATTAATGACACACAGTGAGCACTCCACAAAACATCCAAGCCCTGCAGCTCACTGTTCAAGATCACCTGGAATACGGATAGGAGGTAAACACCGGGCTCTTGCCAAACCGATGACTCCCTCCCTCATCCCGGCAGGAGGATTATACAATCACGGCCGTCTGACTGTCGATGGGTCGAAAGTGCTGACTAAGCCGTAAAAGTGAAACTGTTGAATCCAGCAGTAAGGAACCAATGTGAGAGCACTGCAAATTTCAGCATGCTTGTTGGTAAAGAAGGCAGACTGGCAGCTTTTCAGGCTTGGGGGGAGTATTATCAGAGGCAGAGTTTTGGCACGCATGCGTCCGATGTAAAGTATCGCGCGCATGCGAGAGTCTGGACTGGTCAGGCAAAAAAAAGAGTGCGAATTCACTGAGCCAATCAGAGGAGAAGACAAGCATTTACAAATGCAATATGACTCGTATTTACGAGAGACCTATTGCATTGTAAACAATAGTGCGGGCATTGAGGTAGGCATGAACAGGAGTGGGTGGGTGGTGGTGGGCAGAGAGCTTACGGACTGCGGTAGGGAATGGGGGAGGCTGGGGAACAAAAGAGTTTTAAAAGTAAAGGGGCCGATAGCTATGGAAGGAGAATATGATGACATGGCCGTCAGGAGTTGGGATTAAGTTGCCGAAAACCAATCAGATTGCAGCATTTAGAATTTCAGCCAATCAAAAAGAAAGTGGGCGGAGCTTCCCCCACTATACTGTATACAGCATCTCTCGACGAGACAGAGCATGCGATGCCTAGGCAAGACCTAAAAAGTGACGGCTAAAAGACACACCTTACCTGCTAGAAAAAGGATTGTGGTCTGCTGAGTACAATTCTCCTTGTTTTACACAAACTATTTTACTCTTCGAGATGGTGGGCGCAGTATTTAAAAAATGAAGTGGAGTCTTTCTGCACAATAAAAATGTATTATTGGAAAATACTATTTCTGCTGGATGTCTAACGTTTTGTTTATTAAGAAACCTTCGTATTTAACATTTTGGATCAATATCTTTGTATATTAAAATGTTAGACAAGATAGATTACAATGTACTGTGATGTGCTGCATAATTTAAATTACATTTCTTAGTGTGTCATATAAGTTCCCTTTTGCACATCACACTATTCAGTCGGCCTTTACACATAACTTAGCCTATGTTGCAGCCTAATTCTAGTAACTCTAGTTTTGGTAGGATTGGAATCACAGTGGAACATTACAGATATAGTTTTTCATATACATTAAAGCCTTTACGGCCAACAAGTAAACTTCAATATATTCCGTCAACAGTTGTTTGCCTTTGGAGAGCTAGTGGACTGAGCCTCATGTATGTAGAATGCCTGACAAGTTCCCTGCCCTAGACACTATGTAGCAAAACTTATGCAACCAGAGTTTCCGAAGAGGGCTCATATACGGAGCAGAAGTTACCGTTAAGGCCTAATTATGGTCGGCCCAGAAAAGGGTGCAATATATTCAGACACCACAGGGATTGAAATTCTTTATTTTTTTTATTTTTTTTTTATCCGTCAGTCAGTCAGATAAGTCTTTATTTCGACGTCATGTCATAAAAGACAACATATTATTATAAGTAAAAGAGATAAAAAACACATCATCAGAACCTTAAAAGTACATTGAGCACAGCTGATTCATTGGCAATTATACATAGATAAGGGTTTTCACAAAACCTACTGGCTAAATCTGTCCTCTGATTATTCTTTATCAATAATTAAAAAGGTAGAAATTCAATTTAAAAGTAATAAATATGACAACATTTTATCTAAAAACCTTACAAAAATAAAAAAATAAAGGACAGTTCATTTGACATAATAAGGAGGAGACATTTAAATATTTGGGGCAACTACTGATTTTAGTTTGGTCCTTCAAATTGCCCACATCCAATTAAGAAATTTAGACACAGCAATAATTAGGCTTCCCGAACAATCTGTTTTAAAGATCCGTAGGGCCTCGGTTCCTTCTTTGATACCTTTTTGCAGACATACTGGCCTGATCCACCTACGTCGCGGCAATTTATACACAGGGCATATAAACAATATGTGAGCTAGACTTTCCGGTTGTGAACTGCAAAAGGGACACATAACATCCCTACCAGAGGACCATTTGCTTGCGAAGGTGTTAATTGGCAGGGTACCCACCCTATACTGGTGGAACGTTTCCGGTCCTAAGGGATTGTAATAAAATCAAAACAAAAAGGGGGACACTGTTCCTCAGCGTCTGGTGCAAATAGTCACCTGAAACGCACGGGTGCAAATAGTCACCTGTATATTGAAAGGAAGGGTTGCAAGAAGGAGGGAGGAAAAAGGATACCTTAGGCACACAGGACCCACCCAAGGAGTGAAAAAACATATTTCGTCTTCTGTTGCCCTCACACACCCCTGGGGGTGTCATGCTTCATCATCGGGCGTTTGTTCCTCGTAGGGCCGGCGCTGCAATTCCCTACGGGCCCCCGAAGGGTCTCTTTATCGGAGATCTTTTTAGGACAGCCGGATGGTGCATGTGGGTGTGTGGGGTGGGGGTCCAATGAGGGTAAACATGTGCGTGCAAAGTGAAAATTAGGTTGAAAAGGGGTAAATATGCAGCAGATGTTTAATATATATACCCTTAGCAGATTTAACTGCCCAATAAAATCTTGTTCCTGTAGGTATACTAACCCCAGGGATCAAGAAGGTCATGGGTCGACATGTTTCGCGCCTCCGTCGCCTTAAGGGTCGTTTGCGCTTCATCAGGACCAGTATTATAAAATTTATGTGCACATGAATTAAATTAAAATACCCTCTAAATTCAACAGGGCGGGTTCACTATTGGCTGACATTCGGACTGGGTAGGTGCACAGGAGGCAGCACCCGGGGACAAACTTGTCTAGTGATTCGAAGCCCGGTAATGTGCGGGCGCCGAATGTTGTTGCCAGAGAAGACATCGCTCAAAAAGCGAGGTATTGAACAGGAGCGGTACATACAATGAAGCTGTAGCCAGACTACGGGTTTACAACCTCACCGCCCGCCCTGTTGAATTTAGAGGGTATTTTAATTTAATTCACGTGCACATAAATTTTATAATACTGGTCCTGATGAAGCGCAAACGACCCTTAAGGCGACGGAGGCGCGAAACATGTCGACCCATGACCTTCTTGATCCCTGGGGTTAGTATACCTACAGGAACAAGATTTTATTGGGCAGTTAAATCTGCTAAGGGTATATATATTAAACATCTGCTGCATATTTACCCCTTTTCAACCTAATTTTCACTTTGCAGGCACTTGTTTACCCTCATTGGACCCCCACCCCACACACCCACATGCACCATCCGGCTGTCCTAAAAAGATCTCCGATAAAGAGACCCTTCGGCGGCCCGTAGGGAATTGCAGCGCCGGCCCTACGAGGAGCAAACGCCCGATGATGAAGCCTGACACCCCCAGGGGTGTGTGAGGGCAACAGAGGACGAAATATGTTTTTTCACTCCTTGGGTGGGTCCTGTGTGCCTAAGGTATTGCTTTCCTTTTTCCTCCCTCCTTCTTGCAACCCTTCCTTTCAATATACAGGTGACTATTTGCACCCGTGCGTTTCAGGTGACTATTTGCACCAGACGCTGAGGAACAGTGTCCCCTTTTTGTTTTGATATTGATATAGGAGCATGGACACTGGACGTTAATAGCTCCAGGGTCCCCCCTCTCTTCTTTTGTTGATAAATTATTGTAATAAAATCCCAATATGGTTCATAAGCTGGTAAGTGTTTAAGCTCATGAAACTCCCTATGTACTGAAGAGGTGGGACATCTTTGGAATTTTTGTGTTATGACCATCGACCAGTATATTTCCTTAAGAATCTTGCGTGTTGGAAAGATGTTGTGTGCTGGGTTCTCCCATAGCTCAGCCAAGCCCATGGCGTTATAAATAGCCTTGGATTCACTGAACCATTTTATTCTATTGGCTGTGTCCATATTCCTAACTTCAAGGAGTGCTTGAGCATAGTGGGAGAGTTCTGGGGTAACCCAGATCCTCCACCAGTATGCTATGGTTCTAAAGCGCGCTACATCTTCTATTCTCTGGCAGCCTAGGTCAAGATAGAGCGGCAAAAGCGGGGTGGATGGTGGGAGCCTCGCTATTCCTCTTACAAATTTATTTCGGGCATTTGTCAGTTCAGAGATGTTACATGACCCCCATAGTTCGGCTCCATACAAGATAGATGCTCGTATTTTTGTGTCATAGATTTTTAGAGCCGGAGCTATGGGTTGGGTGGCCGAAGAGCGCAATTCTCTCAAAAGTACTCCCGCCAGCTGGGCATGTCTAGTAGCTAGTTGATTAATGAGTGGTTTCCAATCCAGCCTTGAACCCAGTGTGATACCCAAGTATGAGAACGAATGGGTTTGCTCTAGCAACTCCCCATTCATTATTGCTCTTCCTTTCACTTGCTTGTACCTGTGCATTACCATAAATTTGGTTTTAGACACATTGATGGTAAGGCCATAGTCGCTACAGAAGGTCTCAAACCGCCCAATTGCTCTCTGGAGCCCTTGTTGGGTCTTGGATACAAAAAAAGTGTCATCTGCGAACATCAACAGGGGTATCGACACACCACAGAGCTTGGGAGCATCCGATGGAAAATCCCCGTAGTAGTCGATAGCCCTGTTGATGTACAGAGAAAACAATGTTGGGGCCAAGACACATCCTTGTCTTTTTTTTTTTTTTTTTTTTTTTTTTTTTTATTGACAAATTCATAGTTAATACATAAGATTCAAAAAGAAACAGAAATAGGTACAGCAGATGATCACATAGCTTAATTAACAGAACAATTTATACAATATCGAGTGGGGTAATAACAGCAGAGAGGAAAGAGAGAAAAAATGACAAATAAAAATAAAAAAAAATGACAACAGAAAAATACAAGCAGATTAAGCGATCAGGAATCTGAGAAACAGAGGAGATGTCCATTAATCATCAGCAGAACCTAATTGGCGAACCTCATTTGTGTACCATCTTGTAATCGGGTCCCAAATCTGTGCTCCTATTACTTTCATTTTTCTCCCCCTAGTAGCATATATTGCGATTTCTTGTTTATAGATTGCAAGAAAGCGACTAAGCCACATATGAAAAGTAGGGGGGTCTACGTCTTTCCAGCGAGCTGCCAAAATGATACGAAGTACAGCATACCCCAGAAAAACTACCGCTTGCTCCTCTTTCTTATGACCCAGTGAGTCATCGTGGCCTAGTATACAGAGAGTTAGTGAGTCCTTTATCTGACGTCCAAAGACCTGAGCCCAGAACTCCAACATCATGGTCTTTAACCGCCTCAACTCCGAACATTCTGAGAACATGTGAAGTAGATTGGCCAGTGGCTGTTTGCATCTTGGGCAGTTGTCGTCGGCCCGAAGACCCCAACCAAATAATTTTGCGGGTGTATAGTATAGGTTGTATACTGTTTTGTAATATTGTGCTCTTAAATTTGAGGCTATAAAGTATTTTGCAGATAGCGCTAGTGAAAGATCGATATCAACATTAGGATTTGCCAGTTTTACCGCCCAAGATTGTTCTGTTTTTTCGATATCATCGAGGAGATTACCCATAAGAATCTGATATAGAGTCCCTATTCTTGTCGTTTTCTTACCAATAGCTTCAAGAAGTGGGAGTCTGTCTCGTATTATTATTGGGAAAGCATTGCGGATACATGACAGTATTTGAAAATATTTAAGAAAATCTTGCGCTGGGACACTATATTTTTCTTGAAGATATTCAAAAGATATAGGGATACTATGTCCTAATACGTCGCCAACTGTATTGATACCTAAATGTTCCCACCTCTGCGAGGTAGCATCATTAAGGGATGGGGGGATGACCTTACTATGCCAAAGAGGAGTATATCTTGAAAATTTAGGAATTGATAGGTATTTAGAGATTGCTTTCCAACCCACCCATGCGTCTAAGACTGTCTTCAATTTGATTTTTTTATAGTATGAAGGCTCTACCTGTCTTAAAAAAAGCCCTTTACACTTATCACCGAGACTAAGTTCATAGATCGATGGAATATATAGGTCTGGGGGCGTATAGGTATTAGTTTTTTTGTCCGTAAGCAGGGGATCCATAGATTGCATCAGTGTTGCCCAGAGGTATAATTTTAGATTGGGGATAGCTAGTCCCCCTCTATCCAGTGGAAGCGACATTAAGCGGAGGGATCTTCTTATCTTTCCGTAGCTCCATATAAATTTAGAAATAGCAGACTCAATGGTCTTAATGAAGTTATCTCCAGCTAGCAACGGGATCGCTCTGAAAAGGTAGAGGACCCTCGGGAAGATATTCATTTTAATATAGTTAGCCCTTCCAATTATAGATAGATGTAGGTTGTCTATTCTTTTGAGGTCTATTTTAATTTTATCAGTGAGGGGAGTGTAGTTCAGATGGATAATTTTCTCCACTTTAGTAGTAAGACGTATGCCTAAGTATGTAGCTTCTTCAACTTTGAGAGCACTTTCATAATGGATATTATCAGTGGCTAACACCATGGTTTTGTCTCTATTTAACGAATATCCTGAATATGTGCCAAAAGCCTGGGTAATTGATTCGATTTCCAGGATTGCCACCGTGGGGTTGTTAGTTACAACGGCAATGTCATCCGCATATGCCATGACTTTGGTGGAGTATGGCCCTATTTTAATAGGCTGTATTAGAGGGGTCAAAAGTAATTTCTGAATAAGGGGGTCTATGTATAGTGCGAACAGAATCGGGGAGCACGGGCATCCCTGTCTTGTGCCTCTATGTACCCTGATTAGCTCTGACTCATTGCCACATATAGAGATTTTTGCGCTAGGATCGATATATAAGGCTTTGATGGCTCTGATGAATTTGTATCCAAAATTTTTTCGTTCTAATATGTTCCAGAGAAACTGCCATGCTACTCGATCAAAAGCCTTTTCGGCATCGAGGAGAATCATCGCCATCTCGCCCCCCGTGGTTCCCATGATATCAAAAAGGGTAGTGGCTCTCCGGGTATGATCTGTAGTGCCCTTTCCGGGTATGAATCCGTGCTGCCAGGGGGATACGAGATGTTTGATAACCCCGTTGAGTCGGTTGGCTAGTATTTTAGAGTAGAGCTTTGAATCAGAGTTTATCAGGGATATCGGTCTGTAGGATGAGGGAAGCTGAGATGGTTTACCTTTTTTGTGAAAAATTATAATATTCGTTAATTTCCAGGATTCTGGTGGAGCAGAGTGATACTGCACTCCGAGAAAGAGATCTAACAATAACGGGATTATTTGTTTACCTAGGATTTTATACAGTTCTAGGGGAATTTTGTCGGGGCCTGCCGCCTTACCATTGGAGAGTTCGGATAAGGCAATCTCTACCTCAGAATAGGTAATTTCTCTCTCGAGTATTACTTTAATCCTGTCATCTATCCTAGTATTTATGTCTTGGTCTGGGAGCCAGTTGTTCAGAAATGACGTGATGTCCGAGTCCGAATTTGTCAGATCGCTATGATACAATTTCTTATAATATTTTTGAAATATGTTTAGGATATCCTGCTTGGATGTATATTCCTTGGCTTCATATTCAATCATCTGTATATTGCCTTGTGATTGTTTTTGGCGTGTTCGTAGTGCTAGGTGTTTGCCTACATTCTCCCCTGATTCATATAGCTTATTTTTGTTTGCTTGATAGGTTTCGGCTGCTTTTTGGATCAAGGTGTTATTAATTTCATTTTTTAATATCAGTATTTTTTTAGAGGTTTCAGATGTTGAGACCCCCTGGCCTATCTGAGTGGCATGGAGTGTCTCAAGATCAGAAAGTTCCACCATGAGCTGTGTATTGATATTGTCTTCCCGCTTCTTTTTATTGGCGACAAATGAGATAGTTTCTCCCCTTATTGCCGCTTTAAAACAGTCCCAGACCGTTACTCGTGACGCGCTAAAGCGGTTACAGTCGAAAAAACCCTGTGCCCAATTTTTCATATGTGTTATGAATTCCTGATTAATCAAGAGTCTTCTGTCAAAGGTCCAATTAAACTTTGGTTTAACCAGTTCGGGGAGATCAAAGATGAGGGTGAGCGCATTGTGGTCCGAAATTGTTTTAGGGGCCTTGGTCATATCAATCATTACCAAGCCCTCTAACGATGACATGATGTAGTCGATCCGAGAATATATATTGTGGGGGTAAGAAAAGAATGTGTGACCGTCCGTCTTTTTGCCTGACTGAACCCACATATCTAGTAAGTTATGGGTTTCCATTAATTGCCTAAGTGCACTAAATACCTTTGGTTTGCGTCCTTTATAATTCAAAGTGAAACTGTTATTGATGAGTACGCCTGTGTCTATGTTGAAATCCCCACAAAAAATTAAGGAGCCTGTCCAGGAGGCCAGTTCTATCTCTAACTCTTGGAAGATGGTGGGATCATCCATATTTGAGCCATAGATTGCGCATATTGTGAGACCGCATTTTAGTTGAGCTATCGCCCATCTGCCATTCTTATCCGCTAATCTGCGAGTCGGGGGGCCCATAATAGGTTTAGCTAGAATAGCTATCCCTCTAGTTTTAGAGGATTGGGTTGTGGCTACCAACAGATTATATCCAGGTAATTTAAGTAATTCCCTATCAGCAGTTACAATATGAGTTTCTTGCAGGCAAAGTATGTCTGTTGGATTCTGGCGTGTTAGTTGGAATAGTTGAGCCCTTTTACTTCTATCGTTTAAGCCTGCCACGTTCCATGAACATAGACTCACTCTCCCCATCTAAAAAAAGATACGTTCAACCTGGTTTTCATATATCGACCAAATGAGCTGTAACTAGCATCAAAAATTATAATTATAATGTCTCTTGTTTCTCTGCCATATTTGTTGTAATCCACAAATAATATTTGCATATACTTTACTTTGCGAATGAATTTACAAATGAATTTGTACATTTTTTTGCTTTTTCCCCCACCCCCTTTCCCCCTCCCACCCCTTGACTGCCCTCCCCCACCCCCCCCCCGCCTCTCCCCCAGTGAGGCATTTAGACTCTAACTAGAGTCTGTTATGATGGAGAGACATCGCTACCCAGTGCCACCCATATAAACTTATATCTTATAATGTCCTTTTAGAGGGCATAAGATAGGAAAAAATACATGATGAGAATAAAATAAGAAAAGAGGAGAGAAAGAGAGAGAAAAAAAAAAAAAAGAAGCAGTAGTGAGTAAGATAAAGCCAGAGAACTTAAAGAGCAAACAGTGTGACCCATTATAGAAAGCTGAAAAACATCCTGTCTGGAGAGTATGGAAAAACCTCAGTTCTAATATATATTTTTGGTTATCGTTTAGTTAGAGGAATTTAGATAGGACTTAGTTAGCCCAACTGCAAGCACCCTAGGGATTTCCTTTCTTTTTCTTTTTCCCCACCTTTTTCTTCTTTTTCTTTCTTTTTTTTTTTTTTTTTTAAGAATATTTAGTAACTAATTGGTGGCTATCTCACAAAGACGTTATCGAATTCAAAGCCTTGACTAGGTGTGCTGTTTCCCTTTTGCTCCCTCTAGTTTCCTCTAGTCCCACCCTCTTTTTAAGACAGTAAGGCCCAACGTTATAATGAAAAAATACATCTCTAGTTCATGCTGTCAAGAAAGTCTTTTGCTTTGATTTCTGAAGTGAAAAACTTAGCGTGGCCCTTATAGATGACTTTCAGAGTTGCCGGGTTATTTAGGTACACCTGGGCCTTTTTCTCCAGGAAAGGCTTAATCAGTTGACGAAGCCGCCACCTCCTCTCCACCGTGGTGTGGCAGAAGTCGGGTCTAACAAAATAGGAGATTTCACCTCTTGTCCGATGAGCATCCGGTCTTGCTTTCTCGGCAATAGCTTGGCGGAGGAGGAAATTTCCAAAGTACACTAAGATAGCCCTTGGATATTTAGATTGTTCCTTTGTGGCCCTTAAAGTAAATGGGGTTCTGTGGGCGCGCTGCACCTCTAGCTCCCAGTTCCAGGTGGAGAGTTCAGGGAGCGTATCCTTGAGGAGCTGGATTACAAACATACGCACATTTTCGCCCTCGATTTTTTCCGGAACACCAAGTACTCGGAGGTTGTTGCGTCGCATGCGATTTTCCATTTCCTCCAGTTTCCACCTGACGTCTTTTAATTCAGCATCATGAGCATCTACTTGTTCCTTTACAGCAGTGGCCTCAGCCTCATTTACCACTATGCGGTCCTCCATGTCGGTCATTCTTACATTTGATGCAGCCACTGATTTAGAGAGTTTGCGTACAACTCCCTGGACTTTATGAAGTGCTTGTTGAGCCCTGCGCCCATCTTTTGACGTCTGCTCCCTATGGGAGGCAATTGCCTGAAGCACTGTGTCCATGACAGATGTCAGGGTGGCATTTTGTTGGTCAAAAAAAGGGGAACTATCGCTATGAGGTCTGGAAGGAGGATCCTGCTTGCTAGTATGAGGAGATTGGGCCCTAGGGTGACCACTAGCACCAAGGTGGCCTTTTTTCTTTTTTAGAACTGTGTGCCTCCTGTGTCTGCCCATAACTACGTCCGGATCACTATCTTGTGAGCTTGCATCCGTGTTTGTACAGATTTCTGAGTCAGAATGGGGATCAGAGAGAGAGTAGGAGTCTGAGTCGATGTCTTGGTCCTGAAGCAGTATAGACTCCTCCGCACCTTCAGAGATAGTAAAAAACTCTGATGGTTCCTTATCTGTATCTGACGCTAAGCCTGACCCCAATTTGAGGTCAGTTGCACACTGCCCATCATTTAAATGCTGCCGAGCGATGGTAGTCTCCTTACCCAAGCTGGACGTAACTGTCTCGAGAGGGGTTGTGCATGCTAGGGAATGCACTAGAACTGGGACTGATTCATGAGAGTTAGGCTCGACAGGCTTGTCAGAGGAAACAGAAGAAACAGAAGGAAGATCACTGTGGAGGGTGTGCGTAGCCTGTGTTGGTTGAGATACTGGTGTGGATGCAGGCCTTACCTCCTTATGGATCGGTGCCAACCCTCGCTGAGAAGATACTGGTTCTACTGATGGTTCTACTGATGTAGGTGCTGTTTGCATTGTGGATTTAGATGATATTGGTGGCATTGCCTCTATGCCAGGCCCCCCATCCATTTGGGCCTGTGTATCTAATTGTCGCTGTGCGGCGGTATCTGCGGCGGTATCTGCCTCTTCAATCTCTTCAGCCTCAGTCGCTTCAGAAGGGGTCGGATCTGCCGGTTTTCTGGCCTCTGCTGCCTCCGCCGGGTTTGAGCGTTGTGAAGCCTCAGGGACTTCAATGGGAACCACTGTACCGGGCTCCAGAGCAAACACTGCCTGGGGAGAGAGCAGCGAATCAGGGCCGGCGGGAACTTCGGGAGCGGCAGCAATCACCGTCCCGCTCTTTGCGTGGTGAACAGGGGAGGTAGAGACAGCTGCTCCGGCGGGTAGTTTTCGCAACAGGTCCACCACAGACGGCCCTGGCCCGGGCCCCGGTGTAACGGGAGTCTTTGCAACCTTGGACTTGGACTGACCTCGCTCTCTCTTGTGCGGTTGTTGTTCAGGGCAGGCTCCTTCCTCCGACAAAGAACCACAGGCGCGCCTTGCCGCAAGCTTCTGTTCCCGGATAGCCTGTTTAGCTGCGCGGGCTTTGGAGGCAGCAGTACCCGAAGCGGCATTCTTTGGTGCCATCTTTGCAGGGTTACAGGCGCCGGTCCGGATGGAGGGGTTCTCTGTACTTCTCTGCGCCTCTCTGTCTTCGCTCAGAGCGCTCGGAGCATTTGGAAGACGGTGCCAGGAGAGAAGCCTCAGCAGCGCGTAACCGAGCACCGAGGCCACCAGGTGCAGAGATGGATGAGATGGACGAGGCCGGTCTGCTGTAGAAGAGGAATCAGATGCCAGGTAAGCTCCACGCATATTACTCTTTTCCTCCTGAATATATCAGTTCATTCAATTATATCTTTCTGCAACCAGCGCGGATATAGGTCATTCTCGTGTCATTCTCATAAAAAAGAAGATAGCCCCTTTCGTTTTTCCCAGGCACTGGGCAGAAGGTGTCTCACAGCGGTCTAGGGAGCCGCCGCCATCTTGCCTCGGTCCCGACACATCCTTGTCTTACGCCTTTCAGGATTGGAAACCTAGCTGTTACCTGGCCTTTTTGGCCCCACTGGACCTGGGCAAAGTTATTTTCATGAAGTTTAATTAAGAACGCAAGTAATTCAGGTGGCATACCTTGCTCCTGATATACTCGCCACATCTTCATTCGAGGGACCAGGTCAGGTTAAATCGACAAATGCAGCATATAGTGTGCCACCTCCAAGGACCACCCACCTCCAATAAATAGCAACAAATCTACAGACCTGATCCACCGTATTCGTATGCAAACGAAACCCAGCTTGTAAGGGTGATAAGGCATCAGCATCGTCTATCCAGTTCTGTATCCTCATCAAGACTAGTCTGGCAACCACTTTCTGAATACAATCTATTAGGCTGATGGGGCTATAGTTAGCGGCATCCGAACGGTCACCTTTCTTGAAAATAAGTATTATTTCGGATCCTTTCCAGGAATCTGGGATTGGTGATCCTTTAGCAATTGCGTTGGCAAGGGACATTATGTATTTTGCCCAAACATCTTTTCCATGGATAAAAAGATCCACTGGTATGGTATCCAGTCCTGGCACTCTGCCTTTCGGAACCGTTTTTAAGACGCTCTCAACTTCTTTTAGACTGAATTTTAGGGGCACAAAAGGGACATTTACAGGGGAGATATTGATAGTTATCCCAGAGTCCAAGGCCGGGGATGCAAATTGCGTCTTAAAATGCATCACCCATGTTTCCGGAGAAACATTGTTTTCTGGTTGGGCTCTGGGACAGCCTTTGCCCCATTTTACCAAATCCCAAAAACCAACCATGTTTTTAGATTTACTGGCTTCATATAGTTCTTGCCAGTATTTTTCGTCCCAGGATTTTCTCGCTTCCAGCTGAACATGTATATACTTGGACCTTGCTTCTTGGATTGCAACCCTACTTTTTGATTTTACCGCTACAGCAAGTAATTTATAGGAATCCCTGCAGCTCTTATCATACCGGGAGGCTGCTTGCTTCTTTTTATTACTATGTCTAGGTCCCATCACCTTCTTGATAAAAAAGTTTTAAAGATTATTAAAAAGTGTTAGATGAATTGGAACAACTTTGGACAGAGAGTCAGGTTTAGATACACACTCCTGGAGCTCCATAGTTGCCCTACCTGCCAATTCCCCCATCGCTAGGATGTGTTCTTGCTTCAGTAGGCATTCGGATCATTTCACCCTCCGTGTATCATTTGTCTGGAATATATCAATAGATCGTGGACCGGAGTCCACCTGCAATACTCCATACAGATCCAGGGTTAAGCTTAGGGGGTTGTGATCGCTCTCTACTCTTTTCACAATGGACATATCGTTGATTGATTTCCAGAACTCTAGATTAACCAGTATGTAGTCTATTCTACTCTTGCATACCCCGTTATCAAAAGTTGATTCTCCCTCTTTATCTGCTCTGGTCCTGCCATTTACTGCACGTATTCCTTGCTCTAGGCATAGAGCTTTAAACTGGAGTGCAGCCTCAGTCCAGCGCTTTATCGGGGGAATGGTCAATTGCGGGATGTCCCAAGTGCGATCTTCCTCCTTTGCTAAATTAATGTCATAATGATCCAAGGGCTCAAAGCAACAATTAAAGTCTCCCGCAATGAGCAGGTTTGCTTTGCCGTTCTAGTAATCCAAATGTGATGACAACTTGGAAACTACCTCTGACTGTTTACCTCCAGGTTTGCCCCTTGAATACACATTAAAAACATACAAGTCTCTAACGTTTGGGCACTGTATCTTTATGATAAGTATGTCATTGCAGCCAGAGTCTGTATGGGCGACCTTAAATCTGTCGTTCTGTTTAACCCAAGTTATCAGACCTCCCATTTCTCTGCCTCTCCTGCTTTGGATTGCGGGAATAGAAAAATTCAAATATCCCTTCCTAAACTGGGGGTCCCCAGGTCTCTTGGAGTAGTATGACCGTGTATTGGTCTATAAACGCTAACCAATCTAAGGACGTTAACTTGCTCTTGAGTCCTGCAATATTCCAGGAGACTATCGAGTGTGCTGGCATACTATTGCATGCATACTTGGTAGCCTGCAGGAATTTACCATGGGGGGTATTGCCTAACAGCTCTTTATTCCTTAGTGGAGCAATGGACACAATAGACTGATCATTGTAACTTAAGTCAGGCCTGTAATCCCCACCCAACTCTGGGTCCTGCATATAGATAGAATAATCCTGCTTAGGAAGAGAACTATTGTCATCTCCCCTATCCCCTTCACCTGCCCCCGGGGAAGTTACTGGGGTTTTAACCTGGGTTAGGGCATAAGGCTTACAGGTCAGCCCTCTGGCAAGTCAATCAACCCCTTCTAGACCGGACAGCGTGGTAAAACGATTGAACGCTGGAATATTAAAACCACAGCCTGCTAAGTTTCTTCTGTATGTATTCCTGGGTCTTTGTGTGTTTCCCACCAGTGATAGGGGGTAGAAATAGCTAAGATCGTACGTGGACATTCCCCCCCACCACATTCCAGATAGCAATCCCTCATGTGTGCAACAACCCTACCGTCCCTAACGTTTATTATAATGACATCCCCTTCTTTGTCCTTGGGTCTTTGCCCCACCCAGCCCAGGCGTCTAACGTACAGTATCTCTCCATCTAGGTTAGGTGGAAGGGGTCGATTATTCCGAAGCCAGTAGACCAGCTTATTTTTAAGTTCTCGATAGCCCTCCTTCGTCCCAGCAGCCAGTTCTGGGACCCCAGTGAGGACTATGACATATGGGGCTGCTTCAGGTGGAAGATCTATACATTGCAAGGCACCAAGAGTAGTCTTGGATGATAGGTAGTCCCTAGCTCCCTGTACAGATTTAGGAGCCGGTGCGCTTCCTTCTTTGCCTCTGGTAGGTACATTGCTAATTTCCAGAGGGGCCGGAACGGTCGTTTGTGGGCTGCTGATGGTACTAACCTTATGGGTTTGTGATTTTGTGATTAGACCCTCTCTCTGTAGCACATGTGAGGTCGGGTTTGGGTTAGGGGGTGGGAGGTCATCGTGGGGTCGGTTAGTGTTTGTTATAATTGCATCCTTTAGGGACCCCACTTGGTCACTCAGCCGTTTTACTCTCTCCACTAAGGGTATTAATAGAGATTTCAATAAATGTTCCATGGCTCTAATTATATCTGGTTGGGAATTAGTGGGTAAGGTTGGGCAATGAGGTGTTTTTTCCTTATCCTCTTTAGTTGGATTTGAAGCCTTCTTAGGGCTCGAAGTGGTTTTAGTAATTTTAGGACGTCTGCCCGCTTGACAATTCCCCCTGCGCTTTCTTTTGTTTACCTGCCCTGGTCTTAATAGGTTATCCACCTTCTTAGTGGGGGCGAGTTTAGGATGGTGTATCCCCCCCAGTACTGATTAAAATTGGGGATTCTATATTAGAATAATCGTTTTCGGACTCCCTGCTTGTATCAGTCATTATGTACTTGTCTTGTAGTTGCAGAGGGATCCCAATGTCTTCATTTGCAACCCTTTCCATGCCTATTGGTTCAGGGGTGGTAACATATTTGATAGGGCCCAGAGACGAGCGCTTATTTTGCGACAATTCAGTAGATAAGCGTTTCTCTGTGATTGCAATTTCCCGTTCTAGTACATTTGCTGCCCTTGTTATAAACTGGTTTAAGGTCAATTGTACAGACCCTCCCACCAAGGATTTTCTACGTGGACTTGGGCGATGATTTATTTCCCTTATAAGGGTTTTTACCCCAATCACAATGGAATCTAATATAATGTCAAGGGCTGGTTACGATGTTAATTGTGATAAGGGTCCACACAAAAAGTTAAATAACCAAATGTCAGTATCATTAGGTAAGGGTCTTACGTTGTAGATGCTTTTAAGTAGAAATCCGATGTCAGGGGGATGGCCCAGCCCTGCCTCCTCCTGCCCCGGATGGGCATTGATGGCCCGCCCTTTGCCCGGGCACAGCCCGGCGCCGCGCGCGCGCGTCCCGCGATGCGGAGTGACTGGGCTGATTTATGACACCTGGGCAGAGTGTGTCTGGAGGGTGTCTCTCTGCCCCGGTGACTGCTGGGCAGTGTAGTTCCTCCTCCGCTACTTTTGTCAAAAGTCCCCCAAATACGAGCGTTTCCCGCGGAGCGGGAAACGCGAGATGTAGGCAGAAAGCAGGTGGGGGGAGCGTGGTTCTCCTCCAGGACGTGGGCCCCTCTGCTGCTCCAAGAAAATCGGCACAGTTTGCAGGTATTTCATCAGGTGTGACAAATAACACTCTATTACAATATTGCCCTCAAAATGGCACATAACAAGTGGATTTGAGGGCTTGCTGCATCAAATTACACATATCTACTTATTTACCAGGTAGTTTCCCCAAATTAATTTTGGTAGGTTTGACCAGCTGAACTTTACCTGTAGAAAATTGCAGGGAGAGTGGGGCTTATTACACAACTTATTTCTGCGGTATGTATGGTAACTAGATTTACTGCACATTTTGCAATTAATCAGATTAATAATAATAGGGCTCTCTGTTTTTCCCCTATAACCTCCCCACAAAACCTTTTTTTACTTGACTTAAGTTCCAGTCTAGGCATGGACCCTTTTCGGTACACAGAAAAACCAGTTTGCAAAGATACCCTGGCTTTGATTACTACTCCTGTGCGCACTGCTTTGAGGAGCAACTCAATGGTAAGCCTGGGCGTAGTTCGCGGAGTTTAGCTAACGCGGAACTCCGCAAAGTACAAAATAAACACTGCAATACACGGAGCTCCACGAGCAGTGGTGTGTGTTAGATAAATGCAGTTCGCAGTGATTTTCAGTGCCAGGTGCTTGTCCTCACTTTGCAATGATTACAAACTGTACCATACACAGCGCAAGCAGGCGCTGCTTCCTTTCTGCCACTCAAGTAGTTTTTTACTCGAGTGGCAGCTTTTTCAAATCGAACGGACGGTTTCTCAACACGAGCAGACGTGAGCATACGCAACCACTCGCAATGAGAAATTTGACCGCCCGCAGAGTTTGATTTTTCACGCTTGCACTCAGCAACTTGATGTTGACGATCGCGAACGAGGAAAAATCTTGCCGGAAGGTGGATTTTCCTCGCTTGAGCTCGCCAACTTGACGTTGACAAATGCGAGCAAGGAAAAAGACTCCGCTCCGCAACGCGAAGCTGAGTTTTTCGGAACTCTGCGAGCTCTGCGGAGTGCAGAAAACTCCGCACACTCCGGGAGTGGAGTTCACCGCCCATACTTACTCACAAGCACTTTCACGACAAGGCAACTTATTATATCACTAGCTCCCACTTCCTCAGTGCTCCTGAAAATGAAGTGTGCATTGTAAGAAGCACAGGAAGTCTGGAAAGAGGAGTCCTGAGTTCTAAGCAAAAACAAAAAATTAGAAAAAGAGGTTGACAGAGAGAAAAAGAGAGCTAGTGAAAGAGCGAGGTGTGGAGAGATAGGGAGCCACAGAAGGAGAGATGATGTGGGTAAAAAAGAGTGATCCTGGACAGATAGAGGTTGATGAGTAGTTGTACCCGGTATAGGATCGCCACCAGCAGCCCCAACAGAACCAGTCCAGCGATGGAGCTGCCTAGCACAATTGGCAGGAGGTTGACTGTAGAGATCACTTCCACCTCAGTCGTAACCTGTGCAGGACAGAAAGAGGGAGACAGGAATGTTAATGATCAGGATCAGGTTCCTCACTCATTTGGCAAGAGTTGAGACCTGGGTCTGTTTCCCTCCATTTGAAAAGATCAGTGCTAGGCACTAAAGAAGGACTGATATGCAGAGAGGTGGGGAATGATCTACGCAGTTTCTCTTTGTATTTCTTATTTTTGCATTTCTTGTGATTTGCCTAGTGCACCATTGACTTTAAATTACACAAATTCTTCCTGTATCTGGGCTTTGACAGATAGGTTACCTGTGCACAATGGAAGCTCTCCTCCGGGCTCTGATAGAACCTCATCCTGTCGATGGTGATCGAAGCTTCACTCTGGACCCACCGCTTTTGGACACTCAGCTAGGGAGCGAGCAAAGAATGTTAGCAAAATCTTTCCCGCCAATGTATCTCTACCGCCGCTCTGTCACCCTGTCCTCCAACACCACAATGACGATCCCTCACCAACACCAACCACGGCCCTGCATCCGCGACCACCACAACAATATAATGCCAACCAATGCCACCACATCAACAACAACCTATTCCCAACACATCACAGCAGCAACCATCAGCGGTTGGTAGTGGGAGTACCTGCAGGGCGGTGACTTGGGGAGGGGTAGGGGCAGGGTGGGGGGTAGTAAACTATGGATTACGGAGGTTTACAGGTAAGTAAACATATAAATAAATAAAACGAATTTAGTTGTGCGCACTGCATCGCATTTAGGGATGCAGTGCGGGCAACAAAATTTGCTTTATTAATTTATATGTTTACTTACCTGTAAACCTCCGTGATCCATAGTTTACTACCCCCACCCTGCCCCTCCCCACGTCACCGCCAGGCAGGTACTCCTCCTACCGACCGCGGCTGGCAGCAACCTAGCCCCAAACAGCACCTCAAGAAGCAAGCTCTGCAAATATCAGATTTCGTTTTTCTAGTATCCTTTTCATAGTGAATACCACAGAGGTAGACATGATACACGGATATATTCAACCATGCAGCATAAATGCAGACAGATGAAGACCAGTGCAGACAGCTATCCACACACATCGAATTAGTTACAAGGACACAATCACACAAACAACAGACACACAGGCATTCACACACACATAAATCTATGTACAAGCACCTATACAGGCAGGCAACAGACAAGGGTAATTTTACTAGAACCCAAATATAAAAAGGTAGAAACAAATCTTCAAGTCAGGCAACGCAACGTTATATTGTCTAACGGCCAGAATATGCTGTGAAAGTGACACAGTGGTCACTTGGTAGCTAGACTCATACAGAAACACAGACCTAAATGGGTGCATGGAAAATAAAAAAGCCTACAATAGGTCTTTATAAAGTTGCTAATCTTCCATGTTTTTGTGTTGGCCTTTTCAATAGACTGAATATGTGCCCCTGTTAATAAGCTGCTACAGTTTGTGTTGAAATAGCAGTTAGGAAGTACAGTTACAACTTTCTCTCTTCTTTTGGTTTTGTACATGCTGAACAAAAAGTGTGTCTAAGAGCTGCAAAAGTATTTTTTAATGAAAGAAAATAGATTTAATTTGTTAGCAATGGATGGAAATGCTTAGGCCGGATGACATTGCTCTGGGTTTCATCGCTCACCCAGTACCATTTAGAGAGAAAATTGATGAACATCAGGAATCAGATCCATACAACATGTGCAATGTTCTAACAAAAATACCTACCACAAATCTAATATTTCTCTTTCTACCCTCTATTTCTCCTTCACTCTAGCTCCTTTTCTTTGCCTCGTGGTCTCCCCCCTCGTTCTAGCTCCTACTTCACTGCTCTAGATTGTCTCTACCCCATGGTCTGCCAGAAGGTGTACCTAATCTGATTAAAATGAGACCCTGGGACCAATGGAGAAACCTATCTCGTAATCTCCACAATTCCCCATATACCAGTACACATCGAGGGACGCGAGGTACCTGAGCATCGTTGGATGGGAAAAAGAGACCCTCGAAGTGAAAGCTGACAACTCCGGCCCTGGACAGCGAGGCGATTTGGCACTGGATCATCCTTGCACGGACAACATGGCTTCTAACCTGAGACAGAAAGAGAGAGAAAGAGAGAGAGATATCAAGCTCAACAAACGACATTCTCTTGTTACACATCCATGTTCCCCTCTAAAGACTCTCATGTCCACCAGTGTAGCCACCTATGAGTTGCAGTACATGCCTCTCATCCGATCCCCACCTTCTCCGGCAGTAGGATTCCAGCAGTACTGAGTAAGGCAGCTAACATGTTCCACAGCCCACTGGGTCCAGCACCAGAATACACCAAAGCCCTTTAACCCAACCTCTCCACAGTTTTCACCGAATATATGATGTTACAACACAAACAATTACAACGCATGCTTTTACATTGCAACTACCTTTACATCACATGATTCCACAACGCATGCCAATACAATGCATTTTTAGAAACTACCTTTACAACGCATTCCATTACAACGCATACCATTACAACGCACACCATTACAACGCATAATACTTCTAGGGTAACACTAAGTGTTGGATAGTTTAGGAGTACAAATTACTATTCCCATTCCAGTGAGTGCAACAGTAGGGTAAGTGTTGGATAGTGTAGGGGTAAAAACTACCTTTCCCATGTATCCCAAAACCCATGCCCACCCTAAAACGAAACAAAATCTCCATTACTTACCCTATAATGCTTTGTAATGACATGCATTGTAATGGCATGCATTGTAATGGCATGCGTTTTTAATGGCATGCGATATAAATGCAGTTGCGTTTTAACGGTAGTGCGTTGTAATGACTGCGTTGTAATGGTTGTTGCCCTTATCACCACATGTGCAAGTAGTGACAGCTATGTTGCAGTAGCTAAATCTCTTACCTTTGCACCATCCCGCGCTGGCCCAGGTTTAAAGGGAGCACCACTGCCAAGGTTAATGCAGGTTGTGTTTTGTCCCTGTTCAAAAAAGAATAACTGGTTCAAAGAGTGAGCACGGTATGGGTGAAATACTAGATGAATTCTTCCCCAACCCAAACAGCAGGACAACTACATAGGGAGCGCTGTAAAGGTGCCCTGCAGTTGACTCTCAAAAGACCTTTATTTGGTTATTCATACCCCTAAAGTGCAGTGCATAAAATATTTACTTTTTCGCTTTATAAAATGTAATGTTTACAAAAGTAATACTTTCCATTAATATAAATCGTTTGTCCATAATTCATTTCTTTTATTATTGTTCATAAAAAACTGTCCTTTTATTTAGCTTGTTACTGTTGTAAATCCGCTTTTCGGAGGAGGTCACTTGTTTGTAAAAAGAATTTTACACCTCGACATATCAATTTGTTGGATGTACTGCCCATCCAGCAGGTAACTGCTTGCCTACAGGTGCGAAAGTTTAGTGTCTTTCTTAGGTCCTTGTTTATTGGGCATATACACATCAGATGACTGATAGATTCTGTTCTATAGCCGCATAGACGGCAGTGTGTGTTTTGCTTTCTGCCTTTCCATGTTGTAAGTAGATCTTTTGAGTTGTGGGCTCCTAAACGGTACCATATGAAGCTCCTTTTTATGACTGGATGAAAATGCCCTGATATGTAACCTTGCGGCCTCAAGTAGGTGTAGGAATTAATCACTGTCCATGCATGTCGCCATTTGACCAAGATATTTATGTCTTCCAAAAGCAACATTTTCCTTGGTGTGGCTTTGTAAATGATGCCCTGTCCATCTTTCTGTCCCATGCTTCTTGGATACCTAATTCTGCTAAATCTTTTCCCAGATGTGTGCCCCATAAGTTTAATTGTTTTTGCTCCAACTGTGCCTTGATTTCTGCCCAGCATAAGTTATTCAATGATTCGCCTTCTTAGGCACGAAGTTCCCAGCATAGTTTTACGAAGGCATTCATTCTTTGGTATTTCTGGTTTTGGAGTCCAAATTCTAAACGGACCTGGGCTGGGGATGCTGCTTTATGGAGGCACAAAACTGCCTTGTACACCTTGGTCTGTAGCTCATTCAGTATAACTATTTCCTTGCCACACCAAACTGTATGTCAAGGAGGGTAGCACCTGTGCTGCCATCACCTTCATCAGATGGTTATGAGAAGGGCAGCTCAATTTCTTTTTTAAAGAATGTGAGCAAAGATTAATGATTGAGCTTTGGCTCTCATCAACGTTATTTGGTCAGTTAATGACATGTGATGACCCATGTTTATTCCCAAATACTTGTATGAGTGTATCGATTCTACTTGTTCGCCTTTTACATACCATTTGTATTTGCTGAACTGAGTGTCCACTAAGCGTACAACTTTTGTTTTCCTCATGTTCAGCTCTAGCCCTTTCATCTCAATGTAATTTGTCAGAGCGTTGATGACTCTTTGCAGGCCAATTGGACTTTGGCTCAAAACCACAATGTCATCTGTGTATTGCAGGCATAACATTAACTCGTTTGCCAGTTTGGGTGGATGGCTCCTGGCTTTAATCAAATGCCTATTTATGTCGACCAGGTACAAATTAAATAAGCTCAGTGCCAACACACAGCCTTGCTTCAGGCCATGTTTGATGCTTATTTTAGCTGAACCTCAGCTGCCATCTCCAAGTTTTACCTGGGCCCAAGTGTCGCTATAAAATGCAACTATGGCATCAAGTAATTTCTGTCATAGTCCCCATGCTTTCAATTTTGCCTAGAGTTGATCTCGTGGTACTCTATCAAATGCTGATTTTAAATCTATAAAGCATGCAAACAACCAAGATTTTTTTCTCATGGTTTTTTCAGTTAACATTGCCAGGACTGTCAAGTTTGTTATTGTTCCCATGCCGGACCTGAAACCTGTTTGGAATTTTGTAATCACGCTTTTCTCCTCCAGCCATGCCTGGTGGAGTACTAAGATGCAGGATGCATATACTTTTGCTTCCACGTCAATCAAGGCTATCAGCCTATAGTTATCCGGCTTGGTATGGCTCCATTTTTATATATTTGGTGGAATATATTGCCTTTTCAAGAATTTGGCATCCTGTTCTGACTGTAAATGTAATTAACCCTTTCACCGCGGCGGAAATTCCGCCGCGGTGCGGGTGATTTATAGCCTGGGCGTGGTTCGGACGGCCCCCGGCCGTCGTCCGCACACGCCCACCGTGACGTCGGCCGGCCGCCGGCCGTCCGACGCACGCAAGGGGTTAAAGAGCGGCATAAAATACTCAGCCCACTAGCCTGGAGCTTGCTCAAGTAGTACATTTGGGAGACCATTCAGCCCGGCTGCCCTCTCAGCCTTTAATTTTTATTTTTCTCTTTACTAGTTTTACATCAGTTAGTGCTGTGGGCCTGTGTGAGGGTGTATCAGGTGATTCCCCTTCATGTTTTTCCCTTTTCTGCGGTTGAATGCTAGATGTTACTACCCTGTTCATTCCCTCTAGTGTTTCTGCCATTGGTTCTTTGATGTACTTAATTTGTATTTGATTGAGGTTTGAGATTTCCAGTAATTGAATTACCTGCACATTCGTCTCCTGGATGATCTTCCTATGTTGGGGAGTGGTATACATTTTGTGAACATATGATTTCCAGGTTTTTTCACTTATTCCTGCGTTTTGGTACTGTATCTGTACTTTTGTTAAACTGTTTGTCATACCCCAAAATTCCTTACTATTTGGCAGTTTACTAGCCCAGATTAGTTTTCCCCAGAGGTCTTCCTTATACACCTGTTTTGACTCCCTGCATTCTTTCCTATATTTCTTCCTCATTGCTGTGATTTTACTTTTATCCGTTTTCATACCTTTTCTTGCTGCTGCCTGAATTCTCACCTCTCTTAATAATTGTAATTAATAAAACGAATTTCGTAGCGCACCCTGCATCACAAAATGTGATGAAGGGTGCGCTACGAAATTCGTTTTATTAATTAAATTGTTTACTTACCTTCAATAATCCATACTCCGGTTTTTAGCACCCCCCCACCCTGCCCCTCCCCCGCCCCGCCTCTCCGCCCCACCGAAACTCCCTCCACGGGCCGTGGCTGAATACTAGATCAAAACTTTGGCGGAACGTCAGGGTCTCATTACCTTGGCACATTTCTCCACATATGGGCATTCCAGGAACAGATCTTAATGAATTCTGCTGTATGTGCTCTTTGTTGGGCCCCTGGTGTTTTACCTTTGTTATGCAAAAACGTAGAAATAGCCGCTGCACTCCAAGGTAATCAAGGATATATAGGTAATCCAATTGATAATGTACTAGGTACTCTGAGAGATCACCTTCTGGTTGCGAAAGGTGCGAGAAACTGAACGAAAAGGAAGTCTTACAGGGTGTAAGAACTACCGCAGAGTACTCTTACATGCACAGAAAAGTGCATTGCATATAGGTAATCACGAAAGACATAAAGATGTCTCAAAATGTTTGAATAAAGTTTATTCAGTTCTTCAAAAGATTTCAAAGTATCCAAGGAACATATTTTATAATCATATGTTTTTCAAGGTGAATTTATGAGAAACGAACAAAATAGATATAATCCATGTGAGGTTCTTAGGAAGATACATTTAGCAACCCCAATGCATTTCGTGCTACGGATAGCACTTCTTCAGGGGGAATAAGTATCTAAAAAGAAAAACAAAATGTAACAAAATGTAGGTCGCTGGACAACAGGAATACATGAGAATATAACGAAAGCATGCACAAGACATGACATGAATAAAAAGGTTCTAAACCGTAGGCAGGTGAAGAGGTACTGGCATAAAAAACGATAATATATAAAGAACCAAATCCTCCAGATTGGAAACAGAACAGCAAGTGAAAAATAGAACAGCAGGTGAAAAATACTGGACCATAGCGGTATGAAAAACCAACCCGAAAAAATAGTGTGTGAAAAAACTCGAACAAAAATAGGTGAATTAACTAAAATAGGTGAATTAACTAAAAGAGGTCCATGCAGGGCACATTAAAACGTGCTCGTGATTAAAAGTGAAAAACGCATCGTGAATCCATGTGGAATAATCGCTTACCTAGAACCACAAGGGTAACGGGTGAAAACACGTAAACTGTGTTCGGAGAAAAACCGAGAGTAAACCCGGAAGACGCCACGCATGCGCGGAGGTGCACTTTTAAAAAAAGAAAACAGTCAAGAACCGGCACCAAAGAAATAGGACTGGACGAAGTGAAAGTAAACCCACATACATAGACGAAGGAATACGTAAATATAATGCGTGATCAATGAACTCTGTAAAGACGAACAATATAGTATGAGAGCATAAAAGAGAAAGGTAATGAAAGGGTGAAGTAAAAAAGACAAAGAAAAATAGGGAAAATGTGCATGAAGAAAAGGGAATAAAATGAAGGAATAAAGAAAGAAGAGAATAGTGCGAAGAGAATAGTACAAATGATATGCAATGTCCAAAAGAGAAAAAATATATATATAATCTGAGGAGAAAAATCCAGTACATTCAGGAATAAATCACAGGCAGAAGAGAGTAAGCGTCAGATAAAGTTCAAAGGTGACAGCTGAGTTCAATTCTGTCGTTAAGCCCCTTAGGCTGCAAGGCTTGTAGGAGATAAATCCAGTGAAGTTCGCGTTGTAGCAACAGTTTGTTGTTGTCTCTGTTAGGAAATTTCTTTACCACTTCTAGGACAAGAAACCGAATTTGACTAGGATTGTGAGATTGTGCCACAAAATGTGCTGCAATGCATGACCTTAGATTTTTTGTACGAATGCTGCTCCGATGTTCTGTGAGTCGAGTTTTGATTTTTCGTTCTGTTTTACCCACATATGGGAGGCCACACGGGCATTTCATCATGTAAATGACATTCATAGAGTCACATGTTGCATTCACTTGAAGGTGAATGGGGGTATCTTTCATAGAATGACAAATGGTGTTGCCTGGTATGATACTGTTACAATGTCCACAGTTCCGGCAAGGTATGGTACCTTTGTAGACAATTGGAGTCAGTGATATAGGTTGTTTCAGAAGAGTTTGTAGATTGTTGGAGCGTTGATACGCAAAAATGGGCGGTTTGTCAAAAATATGGTTGAAATCTTTCTCTAATTGAAGCATCGGCCAGTGTTTGCGAATTGCTTCCTTGATTTTTGGATTGTGTAGAAAATTTGGAGACAAAGACAGAACGATTTTCATCTGTTTGAGAAGTGTTTTTGGATTTGAGAAGGTCTGCTCTATTAAGACACATTGCTCGTTGTTCTGCCGATTTCGTGATTTGAGTGGGATAACCTCTACGATGAAATTTAGAGATGATTTTCTGACTATCCTGCGTGTAAAGCTCCGGTGTGGAGGCGATGCGTTTGGCACGTAGCAATTGTGAGTATGGTAGATGATGTTTGAGGCTGGGTTGGTGAAAACTTTGGTAGTGAAGGTAATTATTGCGGTCAGTTTGTTTCGTGTATATGGGTGTGATAAATTGGTTGTTGATCAATTTAATCTGGACATCTAGAAAAGAGATTTCAGTTCTGCTGTAAGTGTGAGTGAATTGAATCCGGTCGTTTATGGTGTTGAGATTTTCAATGGCATTGTTCAATTGTGTTTCATTACCCTTCCACACGACAAAAATGTCATCAATGTACCGATGGTACGAACACAGAAATGGTTCCCAGTTTTTGTGTTTCAAAATGTTCTGTTTTTCGAAATGGTACATGAATAGATTCGCGTAGGCCGGAGCAGCACAGTTGCCCATGGCTACTCCAGACAGTTGCAAATAATGTTGATTGTTAGAGGATTGAAAATAACTGTGATGAAGGGTAAACTGCATAAGTTCCAGAATGAAGATTTGTAGATCCATCGGTTTGTTGGTTTGTAGTAAGGCTGATTCTAAGGCTTCAAGGCCCAGATTATGAGGAATCGAAGTGTAGAGTGAACTGACATCAATGGTTGTTAGAATAACTGGTTGATCCGGTGAAATGTGAATGTCATGAAGTTTCCTCAAAAAGTCGGTTGTGTCTTGGATGTATGTAGACATTGCTTTAACACTGGTTTGAAGATGTTTATCAATGTATCGTCCAGTGGGCTCATGGATAGACTCACAAGTACTGACAATCGGCCTGAATGGAGGTTTTGTTGGGTGTTTGTGAATTTTGGGTAGTAGATATATGTGAGGCGTTTGCGGATATTCTTTGATAAGAAATTTCTTGTCTTTTTCAGTGATGGTTTTTGCCTGCGCTGCATTAATCACAATGGTAATCAGTACCGCTTTGAAGTCATTGGTGGGATCAGAATTCATTGTCATGTAGAGATCCGGGTTGTTTAGGTGGGCTTCCAAATTTTCAAAATAGTAGCTGGAATCTAACGCTACGATTGCTCCGCCTTTGTCAGCTTTAGTAATTTTTAGATCAGTGTTATTGGCGAGTTGTTTTAAGGCCTGACGTTCGTTGTTGGACAAATTTGATCTGTGTGGTTTAGGTGATGAAAAAATACCCTGTAGTTGTTGTTGAACCACTGTTTCAAAGTTGTCTAGTACTTTGTGACTAGTAGGCGGGGTGAAAGTGCTCTCCTCCATGAGCGTGTCATCTGTATTTCTTTCCAGAGGTTGGCAAATATTGGTGAAAAATGTCTTAGTCGTAATGTTCTCATGAACTTAAAGAACGAAATGGTAGTATTCAATTCATTGGTTTGATGAGTAGGTACAAAGTTCAAGCCTTTCTGAAGAACTTTTTGTTGAGACGCAGTTAAAGGTGTTTGAGAAATATTTATAATCAAATTCCGTGACTCCTGGTCGACTTGGCTGGAGGTAATTGAGTGGTGTTTCCTTCTGGACCTCCTGGGTCTTATTCATGTCATGTCTTGTGCATGCTTTCGTTATATTCTCATGTATTCCTGTTGTCCAGCGACCTACATTTTGTTACATTTTGTTTTTCTTTTTAGATACTTATTCCCCCTGAAGAAGTGCTATCCGTAGCACGAAATGCATTGGGGTTGCTAAATGTATCTTCCTAAGAACCTCACATGGATTATATCTATTTTGTTCGTTTCTCATAAATTCACCTTGAAAAACATATGATTATAAAATATGTTCCTTGGATACTTTGAAATCTTTTGAAGAACTGAATAAACTTTATTCAAACATTTTGAGACATCTTTATGTCTTTCGTGATTACCTATATGCAACGCACTTTTCTGTGCATGCAAGAGTACTCTGCGGTAGTTCTTACACCCTGTAAGACTTCCTTTTCGTTACCTTTGTTATGCCCCAGAATTTCATCAGGTCCACTGTATTGCTAGGGCCCTAGACACCCATGTCCAGTCCTGATTGCCTTCTTTCTTGGTGCCCTGCAGTTGTGCTAGAGGGTTGTATGACGGAACCCTGCATGCATTCATCCTGCATGCCTTTGCAACTCAGTCACTACCCCAACTGCGACATCACCATACATTACTTTACCACACAAGTCGTTACAACTTGCCTTAGGGGGGGCTAGACTTTGGAATAATATAAATTACTATTCCATCCCCAGTCTACGCAACAGTAAGGAAGGCGTTGGACTTAAACATCCAACACCAGTCCCACAATGCACCACCTACATCAAGTCATTGTAAAGACTTGTTTGGTAAAGTAAGACGTGGTAACGTCACAATCAGAGTAGTGACTTCATTGTAAAGGATGGTCGTTGTTCTGACTGTGGGGAAAATAATGTTTCCCTGCGAAGAGACGTGTAGGGGAGTGAGGCTAGCAGCTTAATTGCTCTGGTCACCCTTCTTCCACACACCTAGTTCCTGTGATCCTCATAAATGTGCCTTGCACAGACTCTTTGTGTCATCCATCTGCATCCAGTTCTGGGGTGACACACTGACTCACAACCTCAGCGTGTTCAAAGGTCTTGACTGAATTCCTCAAACGTCACCATTTTTGCACCAGGAGGCAATACTTGAAATGCGAATGCAGAAGTTCCGGTAATCACTACGGTAAAGTAACATTTTCTTACTGAGCATCACTGTAAGTGCCACTGCAGGTCAATTCTCTTCCCACCAACATGCCACAAGAAGTGGAAAATGTGATCGTACTACCACGGTAAATGTGCAAACAGTGCATCTTCCGAAGTGTCTCAGTCCCCTGTGCTGTGCTTGCCCAGCTCTAGAGAGGGCCTAGTATGGAGGAGATAGGTTTCCTCTACTGATGGGAAATGGCCTTTACAACTGGGGCAGAGCCATGTGTGCTGTTTCCACGTAAACGAAACGTTTCCTTTACCACTCATATGCCTTTACCACGCATATGCCTTAACCATGCTTATCTGTGGTAAAGGCGGTTAGCGATCTAGCATTGCAGCCAGTGTGTGTTGGAGACTTCCTGAAGGTGACAGATGGATTGGGGGCTCGTTGAATACTATTTTGTATGTCTTATTTAGGCTCTAGGGTGGGGGGGAGGGGAGGGGAAGTTTTTATTTTAGGGCTGGGTGGTTTTAGGGCCCAGGGAGGAGTGTGGGCTTGGTCAGGGTAGTTATTAGGGCAGGAGCCCGGTTTTAGGGTTCAGGGCGGGGGAAGGGGCAGTTTTTAGGGCTGGGGTCAGTGTAGGTATTAGGGCAGGGGCCGGGTTTTAGGGTCAGGGTGGTAAAGTCGGTGTTTTTTAGGGTTGGGGCCGGTAGATAGCAGGGATGAGCCGGGGTTTAGGGTTCAGAGAGGGCAGGGCTGGGGTGTGATGTTTACTACGCATATACCTTCTCCAATCATGCCTTAAGAGCAACATTTGTGACAAAGGCATCCGTGGTAAAGGAATGAGTGGTTAAGATGCATTCATTTTTGCGACCTCGTTGTTGAGGCACGTGTGGTTTAGCCATGCTTGCTTCTGTCATACAACCGACTGATAGTCACAGAGCCCTGCTTCAGATATGAACCAAAAGCTCTCACACCTGTTAGGTGCCTGTCTGCTTTGAGTGGAGGTAGCTAGATATGCCTATTGAGGCCAAATGACTTAGGCTGGGGTGGAGCTCTGAGAGTGGGTTCAAAACCAAGTATGCTGCCAGCCAGTACAGCAGACACCATGACTTCCCTCATTATTCACTATTCGCATATGACAACTTATGCATCTATAGGTTGACATATATCAATTCAACTGCAAGCTCCATGCCTGTGATTATCATGACTATAATCATACAATGTTCATTCAAATAACTATCAAAAGCTCTGTCATAACGTTCACACATATAATAAATCACAAACATCGAAATGTAAATCTAGCAGAGTTGTAATACCTTTCTCCTCCTTTTGTTAACCAGGTAGAAGTATAAACATGTGTGAAACCATGTACATATATGTATTCATATTGTAATCACTTCTCATTTGATCTTTTGTCTCAGAGTGCCATACTGTAAATGAAATCCATTGTTGGCAAACGTTCAGAAGTTCTTAAATTTGTGGTAAATAAGCTCATACTGTTCTATTTGAATGTTTCAATTAACCAAAACAGGCTGCCTTGCTATTGAACGGTCTGCTCAACCTGCGACTGCAGAATTCAGACTTAATTTTAGACATATGCCTGAAACTTTCAAAAATTAATAAAAACAGGTGACCTTTCTTTAAAAAAAAAAATATATTGGCCAATATATGAAGGAATATATTCAGAAGAGCCCTTAAAACTGTGACAGTTAAAATTGCTTTTAATATAACCGGTTCTGCATTAACTTTCCTAAAATGCTGCTTTCCCCTTCACATTTGGTGCAAAACCATTAGCTGGAATGAGTAAAATAAATATTTGTTATCTCTTGAGCTGAACATTGGAAATCAGCACGAAACTATCATCTTCTCTGATGGAATATCCTTTTTCTCGGCTCATTCTTCTTCTTCTGAAGAGGTAGGCCAATAGTAACTTCAGCTTTCCATTAATTGTAAATATATTTGCATTAATCTTCACCGTCATAGATCATCTCAGCCAGCATAGTAATTTCTGCATCTGTATATTCCTAGGAAATTGAGAGTTAATAGCAGATCAAATAAGCTGCAAAGGTTGTTAACTGCTTTAAGCAGTGAATATTGACCGGGTATGAGAGAACAGGGGCATCATCAGACCCTTCAGCTTGGTCAGCTCCAGCAGTCATATGCCACCCACACGTAGGTGATCATGTCTACTGCCAAAAAGTGGTGGAGACAGGCG
Organism: Lissotriton helveticus; assembly: GCF_964261635.1. Classification (NCBI taxonomy): domain Eukaryota; kingdom Metazoa; phylum Chordata; class Amphibia; order Caudata; family Salamandridae; genus Lissotriton; species Lissotriton helveticus. The sequence goes on along the minus strand of NC_136068.1, from coordinate 633,109,454 downwards.
TCAATTTCCTAGAATGCATGTGCCACGTAGTCTGCTGGGGGAGGGAGGACTGCCTGATACTGCATTGGGACAAGAAAGAGTCCATTATAATGTAATTGAACATGTCAGCGAACATCAAAGAATGCCATGTCCACTCTTCAAATATAGAAAAACATCTTTAATATATTTCTTTTATATTTTCTTTATACACAGGAGATGTCAGCTTTCTGATGATTTTGTTTTGATGATCTGATTTGGGGTTCTTACGCAGTTGGACTTATAGAGGGTAAAGCACCGTAGTATATATTGCCAGTACTACAGCTAGTGCAATGTGCATATACAACATCTGCCTATTTGTGAAAATCTATCAAAATAATCCGATTTGACTGGAAAAATTTACTTTTAAATAATAAATTAATAAATAAGCCACCCTTAAGTAAGTCTTGTATCCCTATAGGTAGGGTGCGTAGTATTTAAAAACATACATCTATGAATTTATTGTTGGCTAACCTCAAAAAGCTATTTTCACTGTGAAGGGCTGTAGCGGTCCTATGAGAAAAACAGAGTTCATAATAAAATCATAACCCTACTAATTACAGATTGGGACATGCTTCTGGATTAACCTTTGGTTTTTCTTTGTTCGCCCTTAGTTAGTATGGTATGCTCAGACGTGAGTCCCTTACTCACTTTGCCACTGGAGTCAAGCAAGCCCGGCTGAAGACGGCTGTAATGCCAGAAACCGGTCCTCGGAAGCTTGTTTCCGGTCCAGGGAAGGCATGGCTTGGCAGTTCGGGCTGGACTGTTCCCATGAGGCACAGTGTCAGACTGATTTGCATATGGCCATGTCTGAACTGGGGTGGCGGAGTGAGCTAAAGAACGGTGATGGATTAAACCCAGATCAGTGACCAGGGGGAGAACGGCCCATTTACAGTTACATGTAAAGGGAGACCTGGGGGAAAGAAGGGTTTCGTTCCATAGGCCCTCTGTAGCCAGACTGGCACCAGCGCAGTGAGAGGGGCAGCTGGTCCCAGCATCAGCTTGGTGTAGATGAGCAGGAAGGGCCTGCTCATTTCCATAAACACACCCCTGGCTTGCACACAAGCTCCCTTCAGGGCAGAAGGATTCTACCATGTTGAATTTGCCTCAGAATAGTGCGCACTCAAGAAAATCTAAAAATGAAAAGTAGGGGCTTAGATCATTTATGGACTTCCAAGACCTAAGGAGCATCAGCGGGACCTTGCACCAAACGTGTTCGATTTCGAAGTGACTTCATTGAATACAGCTTCAGGCTTTACCCTGATGAAGGATTGTGTACTTCATATGAAAGGCTAAGTCCAAAGGTAGGAATCTGGACCAGGCAAAGGAGCAAATAGTTTTTGCGTGACGCAAGGACTTCGCTGGCTGCAAAATCTGAATTTCTTCCACTGAGAGCTTTTCCTGCCAAAACTAAAGGCTTCAGCTGGACCTCGTCCAGTGGCTCTCTGGCTTCAAGAGGTCTTCGCAACTTTGCCTTGCTGGAGGACTTCAACTTCTATTTCAGAGACTAGAGGCCTGTTTTAAACTCTGGCGGATGGGTTACTCCATCCCAAACTTTACTGATATCCTGTCCACTGTATTACAAGTGCATTATATCAAATGATGGAGTAAGCCGTTTGCTGATCTCTTAATCAGGCCCTAAATCAGAAGGAAAATCTTTGACCAGGACAAACCAACTTGACGTGTATGAACTTGGCTTGTTCGTGGTTGACCTGAAATCGCACCTAGGTCACGCTCAACCGCAAACTGTGACTTGATTGATGGGGTACATTTTCTTGCCACTTTTTTCCCTAATTATACCATATTTTCAGTTCCTCATATTGGATTTTTTTTTAATTATAATTTTGTGTTATTTTACTCACTAAAGTTTTATAAATTAGTTGTGGGATTTTTATTATGCTGACTTTTTAAGTGTATTATCTGCTCTGTGTCATAGCTACTATGGGGCTGAACCAAGGGTTAAATAATTGAGACTGTGTTTTATAATACACAGTTTGTTGACTTGTGTGGTGGACTCCTATCATTATCAATGAATAAACTGCTTTCTTACACGGATCTACTGTTTTGAATTAGAACTGTTGAAGAGGTGCAGTCCGGCTATCCCAGAATGATGGTGTTAGTGAGACTGGGGTAATATTGGTGTAACTCCTGCTTTCAAATTTGCAAACTTCACATGCAGATTTCAACCTCCACCCTGGCTTCCTCTTCAAGAAAGGTGATAATATGAATCCAGATGTAGGCTAAAACCGCGGTGGAAACAATAATGAAAAATGCCTCCTCTCAACTGTATCTCCAGTTTGGCACAGTCCAGTTATTTACACAGTGTTTAATGGTGCTGGTCACATTGTTTATAAGTGCTCTTAGTTTGGGCAGATAAAGAAAGGACAAAAGAAAAAAGTTGATTTGTCCAAAATCAAACAATGTTATCCAAGTGCAAACACTGGATCTAGCACTCAGGTCAACCAGGTCCAGAACCTACAACTCAATCATTAAATGATAATTATTTCATATCTACATAGTGGCCTCCTCCCTCTCTCTTGCACACTCACATACACACCACGCATGCATGTTACCCCCCTTGGCACAGGAACTCACTTTCACAGTAAAGTTTCTGGAAATCTCCCACTGAAAGCCAAAATCGAAGGCCAGGGGTAATTGAACAGTAAAATTCACTGGAACGTCTTGGCGGCCAAGGTTCTGTACCTGTGGGATGACAAAAGAGCAACAGGTTGGGAGGGAGGGGAGAGAAGCTGAAACCATCTCCAGCAGGAAGAGAGATCATCTTTGGGAAGCATGAACCCACTTTACCTCGTATGAGTGAGAAAGCAGTCTCTTCTCCGGTTCGTTGGTCGAGAAGTTGAGGTAGGTGATGGACTCGAGTCTGGCAAAAAGAAAAGGTAAAAGGATAGGTGTCTGAGAGAATCAGATATGGACATAGTGAAATTGTTTGCAGGTGAGGACCCCTCCAGCTAGCCAACGGTCCTGCTTTTTGGAATATCAGAGGACTGTTTGCAGTTTAATTATGTTTCCTCCTCAACTCCTGACGCAGAGGAAATTGTTTGTGAGAAGTGGTTTGAGCTATTGAGGAGTCAGCAGACTATTGCTTATAGAAAAGGTCTAAGGCCCAGATTTGTAAAGGTATTGCATCGGGTTGCATTACTTTTTTAATGCAGATCCGATGCCAAATTATTTTTGGCATTTAGCAACCAATTGCAATTGGTATCTGCATTTATTTAGGAAAGAGTAATGCAAACCAGCGTATAGAGATGCTTTGAGTTACTCTGCTTCAAGGGAGTATCCACTGGGTGATAGATGGGTGTTCCAGTGCAACCACCGATTGTTTTTAATGCTAAACCCTATCTACTAACAGGGTTTTGTGCCAAAAAATAACGCCATTTGAAAATAGGTGTTAAAAGGAGAAATACTTTTATTTCTCCTTTCTTTTCCAACTTTGCTTGTGTGATGCACTGTGCGGCGCACATACACAGTGTGAAATGTTTTATAACTTGTCTAAGCATAGTATTTTGTACTGTAAGAGTACCCTTCCAGTGAGAAACCTATGCTACACTCACACAAACACCCTTGCACCAAGATGCAAAGGTGTGTGCGTGGTGCATGGCTGCCTGATTGTGCTCTGGTGCTAGGGAAAGGGGATATGGCGCTCTCCTGCTCCCTCCCTGTCACGTAAAGCAGCGCAGCAACTCTGGGTGCTGCGCTAAGTTGTGTGACAGGGACGTAAATCTGGGGTAAGTGTGGCACATTTAAGGCTAAAACTTGACCTGGAATGATCCTACCCAATCATTACTGGCCGTTAGGAAGCACAAGGCCTTCCACAATGGCCCTGCTTTTTACGAACTGTCAGGCAATGTCTTTCTTGAATTCTTATTTTGACCCCCATCCATCTAATGGGTTGTTAGCTCATTATTCACCAATTTGGCCTCATAATTCTGCCTCATTTCACAACTTAAGTGCCACGGATGTTTTCAATAATACAGCTGCTTGAGGAGGTTGAAGACTGGGCTGGTAATGCACACCTTAGTCACACATACAATTCTTAAGTCTCCCTTCCTAGAAAGATAATGAGGTATCCAACTCTGTGAAGTTGAATGAAGCAGTTCCAAGATCACTTCTTCCAATTAACAGAATTAGAAGATGTTTCTTTGGTTCTAGGGTAGAGAGTTAATAGTGTGACATTGTTCCAGAGCTTCCATGTATGTTAAATAACCCATACATGTCTAATTTCAATATGTAGCTTAGAGGTTTGCTCTTTCCCTTTCTATGGGTGTCAGCAGCACAGGAGGGCCTATTGCTAGAGAAATGTACTCACCCTTTAACAATGATGTTGGTGGCCTGCAAGACAGGGATGTCCTTTGTTGCCATATTGTCATCCAGTGTTCCATTCTCATTCTCGCTGAGAAGAGAGAAGACAATTCCAAATCAGATGGCATATGCTCTAAGTCATATTTTTCATAAAGGAAGGTAGGATAAGATCAAGCTGAGTTTTATCATTTCTAGATAAGTGTCTAGAGGAGGGGCAAAATAATTTGCCCAATTTTTAAATGAGAGAATGAAGGCATTTTCCTATTTGAAGTTTGTTGATTTGTAATGAAAAGGAGCAAAAATATATAACTAAAAACTGGCATTTTGATGTACGCCCTTTATCGCTGCAACAATTTGGATTAAAACCCATTGGAATTTTAAGTCAAACGTTATCTTTGTGATTAGGTAATTTTAAACGCCCTAGGATTGTTTGATAAAAATGTATAAATATTGCTTATGAGTTTTCAAAGTTGGGACTGTTAGTAAAGACCTTTTAGACGTTTTTAAGAGTTGTAAGAAAGCTTGCTCTGCTAATTAAAAAAACGTAAACTATCTTGGGTGGTTGATTAAAAAAAGGTTTATTGGAGCTTTCAGCATGTTTGTCAGATAAAAATAAAGAAATATTTAGAATCTTATTTAAAAATGGGCTTAATTGCTAAGGCAAAATAAACTGTATTTTAGTTAAAAAATAGTTTGTTCATTAAAGTAAGATTAGTATGTTAAAAAATTGAAATATTAGTTGAAAAGTATAAAAGCTATCTGGGATTTTAACAGCATTGAGCATTCTAACAACCGGTCCAGTCTTAGCAGTTAAGAAGTTACAAACATTTTTTAAAGGAATACAATAAAATATATCATTAGTTAAAACATAAAAGATGTTTTGGAGTTCTAAACAATTGCTATTGGTATTTAGAAAGTAATATAATTCATTTGGAGTTAATAATGTTGACGGTGTTTCTAAGCTTGAAGGATATTAGTGTTATCCACAGAAACGTTTCAAAAGTTATTTAGGAGTTTTATAAAATTGGGATCATTTGTTAAAAGATAACTTAAGAATTTTGAGAAAAGATGGATTTATGAAACATTTAGAATAATTTTCGGGTTTAAAATAAAGGTTTGGCTTGTGATTTGTAAAAGTAAAACATCTTTTTCAAGTGAATAATTATTAGTTATTGCAAATATGATATATTTGTTGTTCAAAATGTTGTAAAAGTCTAGGGAACCATAGTATTTTCAATGACTAATGTATAGTGTAAAGGTAAGTGGAAATATCATTATGTGGAGAGAAATTGGAGGATAAAACCTTGAACTTTCTTTCAATAGAACAAAATGCTTAGGGAATTCTGCATTTTCTCTGTTTTGCAGTTCATTTGAAAAGGAGAAACATCATGGAGGTTCCTTCATTTAGGAAATTCAAAAATAGAATGTGCTTTAAGTTCATCCACTTGTTCAGAATTTATGGAAACAACTGTTTTGGAGGCCTCGGCCCTGGCCTCACTCTTCAATCAGGCCTAATATGGCACAGTATGAATAACATTTGAGTTTATAACAAGTTGTGGACTTTGATTCTGCTATGTCACATCATGCTGGACATTGTGGGGAAGAAGCAGTGTCGCAGTGGCAACAATATCACATCTTCCTGAATATTTAGAAAAGAGGAATTTTAGAAGATTGGCAAACCGGCAACATCGTAGGGTTCTAAGAGGGCTGTTAAAGAAGCCATTTTGTGGCCCATCATGTCAGCTAAGGCACAATTTTCCAAGTAGAACAGCACAGAAGCAGTTCAAAACACAGTGTCTACACTGTGTCAAAACACAATATCACAGCTTGCTGAGAATTCTGGGGAAATCTTCATTACCCAACTCTCAGCACCCCCACTCTATCAGTCATTTCACTGTCTGCTACTCCTAATAAAAATCTCACTCTTCTTCCACATCCTCAAACTCCTTCCCCCCTTCCTGTGGCACAGCTGAATTGTGAAAGAATGGGCCGTCACTGTGCTGTGGAATGGCCTTACTTTTCCAACCTTCACTCCCTGCTTTACCTGTAGGCCTGTATGGAGAAACGCGCCCACTCACTCCACTGGTCCTCCTCCAACACCTGGAAGGAGATGACGAACACAACCTGGAAGAGAAAGTGGAAGGATGAGCAGCATATGGTCAAATGGCCCATCCTCTGGGAGAGGGAATTCATTTCCTCCAATCCACAGAATCATAACAGCAGTTAATTTAGTGCTTAGAAAACACATGAGGCAGTTTAAAAATTTTATTTTTTGTGAGAGGGACAGAAAACAATTAAATAGACGAATTTGTATAGTTAGTCAATCACTTTATTATCTCTAGTGAAAAATAAACGTTAACCTCGGCGTGAACAAGGGTAATTGACAAAGGTTCCAGGCCAGAGGTCTCCAACCTTTTCTGTAATAACAGCTACTTATCATTATTGAAAATCATCCCGAGCTACTAATATCATTAGTTTAGTAATAGCAACAACATCAGACAAGATTACATTAGTAGCCACCATTTGCAAAACTACTAGTAGTGATCACTTTGGCTCATCGGGCATGGTTCCAAGCAATAAAGTTAAGCTATGTGTATTTGTATTGGGCACAACTCACCCCAGAGGGTAGAATGATGCTGAGCAATGAGTAATGTAAAAAAGGCTTTGTTAATCTGAATTGTCACTTTGTGGGTAATACATAACAGCCTTACCAGCAATGCCCGGGGCACATAGATAATAATAATACTGCTGGGACAGAAAATCCTTTGTATGGTAAAAGATGTGTACCCCTGCAATGACTGCCCGATTCCATGACATAGGCTCACGAATTGCGGTCTTGCTTCAGCAGAAGGGATGCCCAAAGTGCTATCTTCATAGTGGCGAAAGGCTGCTGACTTCACCAGGGGTTAAGCAGCACGAGCGTGGTGGAGGCAGCATACTGTGTGTGATCACTAAGAGAGAACAGGTCCTTTTAACCATGTGTCACTGAAGGGAGGCCATCATGCTCACTCACCCTTTCAAAAGTTCAGCTGCTGTGTGCTTAACTCACTCTTGGCCTACATTAGGTAGAAGTAGAGTGCTGCAAAGCGCAGGAGTAGTGACTGTGTTGAAGGTATATGTGTCTGGGAAGAGTACAGTACAGGCATAGAGCAATGCTGTGCAGTATATGTATGGTTAGTGCATGTACTGAGTCTATGTATGCCTGCAAAGAATACATTACATGAGAGATGTAGTGCTGTGCAGTGTGTGCACAATTAAAACATGTGCTGGGTGTATGTCTGCTTGCAAGTAGTACAATACATGAAGGGTGAAGTATTGTGCAGAGTGAGCATGGTGAGTGCGTGTGCTGGGAGTGTGTGTGTTTTTAAATAGCATATACAAAACAGAAAGGGTACAGTACTGTGCAGTGCACACAGAGTGCCTGTGTGTGCTAGATGTATGTGCACCAGGGGTGGCACAATATATGGAGGTGACAGCACTGGACAGTATGTGTGCTGTGTATGTACACTGAGTGCAGTGTGCTTGCAATGGTGTGTCACATGGAGGACCCTGGGTTCCATTTTGGGAACCCAAGCCTGCCTGGTGAAGACATGAGGAGGAGAGGAATCCTATTAGAAAGATTTGTGTATTGCTTTATTTCTATGAGCTGGCTGCGACATACTGGATGAAGGGAGAGAGAGACTCCCCATTTACACTTCAAAAGGTTGCTCTTTGATGCAGTGATAGATCACAAGGGAGACAGGGCTGATAAGGGAATCATAAAGAGTAGGCCTGGAAGCCCGGGATAAACCATTTGACACACATATCACTGTGGCTGAAATCCTGGTGTGAACTCTAGTCACTCCCATGGCCTGTGTTTTGGGACTATCAGCTTCAGAGTATCTCCTGATGTGACTGACAGGTTTTCAAAAGGAAAAAAGAGAAAGAAAAGTGTCCATGTCAAAAGAAGCAGAACACCAACATAAGTTTTCAAAGACTCAGACCCTAAATCACATTTGGTGTCTGGAAATCGACTATCAGGGGAGGTTGAGATCACAAAATTAGTAATCTGCAAAGCATCTAGACAGGTTGTGTGAGAAGACTTCTGCTTGTGACCAGGACTGGGGCCAAGGCCGGCTAGTAGGCTAGTCTCCCTGCTGGACGAGGGGACATCACCCAGGGAAACCAAGACCATCTGCCCTGGAGGACCAGCTCCTGCCTGCTAGCCAAGACCAGTGTGCCCTGTGAGGAAGAGGAGAGGGTTGGAGGGAGCAAGGTCTAGTGGGAAGCCCTACTGAGAAAATTCCCCGTGTGAGGAGTGGGAATACAGCTGTGCACCAATTGGGTTGTTGACCGTATGCAGGAGTGAATTGGTGACCCCACCATATGCCAGTAGAGGGCCACATTGGACTTAGTAATACTTGAAGAGCCATGCGGGAAGTGCCAATCTCATACTGCCTCTTTGTGGTGACGCGGTATGCCTGACGGGGCCATTATTGATATGGCTGTGCCTTAGTAGCAACCCCTGTGCCAGAAGGGGCCACTGTGATGAGGATGATTGCACCGGAGGAGTCTACTCTTTGTTCGCTAGTACAGCAGCAATCCCATATGCCAGGAGGTGCTGTTGTACCACAGAAGAATAGGAGCAGTGACTGGCGGTTCCAGCCCGCTCATCGAGATCTGCCCCTGACTTACCCCGAGGACTTTGGGAACATGCAGAGGAGGATGACCCACTACCGCCAGGCTCCAGTCAGGAGTCGACCAACAACCCCTCCCCCCCCTTCTACCCCTGTGGGGAAGCCAGGCTTGCCGCATCTACAAAGACTGGAAGCATCTCTGATTACTGAGGAAAGCCGGCAGCGCAGCTCAGGAGAGTGCCTGCATCTGCCGAGTGCTTCTGCGTGTACAACAAGAAGCCAGACTTCTTTGATTAAAAACAGAACTTGCAGGTGCCTGCAGATGGGGCACACACTGAGACACTAAATGCAACCATGCTACAGGAGCAGGTAAGACTTCCCTTGAATTAGACCCCAGGGTACTCGCTGCTGTAGATAATGCAGCACCATAGACAGTTTTGACAAATTCCTAAGTGCAGTGTCGGCTGCCTCTGAACGGGGGTGATGGGGCGGATGTGTGGCATGGAGGTTGAAGAAAAAAAACGTACCTTCACCACCGTGCACACCTCTATCACCGTCGCACGCCTAACCTCTGTCTGCTGGCAGCACCGGAAGTACCCAGGCTTCCAGACTTTCCCAGCCAATCACAACGCTGCCTAAGCAGCATTGTGATTGGTCTGAGCCACCTGTTTGGCCACTCAGGCAGTGCTTGGGGAGGCTGGGCATGTTCTCCACGGGACTGTGCAACACAGCTCAATGGCGAACATGCCAAGTGTGCATGATGGTTTGGCCAGCCCTAGAGGGCCAGTCAAACTGTCATGCGCAAATAGGGAGGGCCTGCAAACCATTCCCATTCCCTCTGCTGTGAGGCAGCCCCACCCGCCTGACCTAGCCTAGCTGGAACAAAGAAAAATAAAATGATAATAACTTCTTGTTCTTCTAAATTTTTTTTGCACTACTCAAGGAGCAGTGAGGCGACGCACCTCCGCCTTGGCAGAGGAGGTGCCACTGCCTAAGTGTGAAAGGGCAACTCTTGAGTAAGGCCTAATAGTGAGCATTCCCTGGATGTGCTTACCAGAAAATGGGGGAATAACTCCGACCACACTGCAAGGTGGAGGTTAGGACACGGATTGCCGGAAAAACATGAGTCACGACCTCAAGGGGATTGTGTTGTTGGTTACAAATGCTGTTATATTTCTTTGAATGCGGAGAGTTAGATTTTTTTTCTCAAACAAAAATAAGTATTTGCTTGGACAATGATTTATTGACATTGCTGAGTGCACTTTGAGTTATGAGTCATGTTCCCCAATCTGTATCTACAGTCTCTCCTGCCTCTAGAGGGAGTCTTTTTCGGTCCACAGCTACCACTGTGTCAAGTGCAGAAGGGGTACTTGGCCCTGTTGCTCATGAATCATAGTAGGTCGAACCCCAGGACATCAGGAGTAAAGAGCCTCAACCACCACAGTTGGGTCCAGTAGTCCCTGCGTGCCCGTGGCCCTCTAAAAGGAGTTCTGACATTTAGTATTAAGTCTCCCTGATGCCTCATAATTTATCATTGAAATATCCTCCTCTTTAAATATATTCTGAAAATTCTGCCATTGTCTCCAAATATCAGCTACTGAGTTTTGTAAATGCACACTTTTTGACTTGAATTTTGGTATATATATATTGATATCTATATCTATATCTATATATATATCTATATATATATATATATATGCCATACACTCCGTCCACACCAACAAACTCCCAATTGCTCGGAGTCTTCCGGCGATGTAAGAAAGAGGAGCCGACCCAAAATTGCAAGTGAGCAATTAGTCATTTATTGTTTTTGAAGCTCGCCCTGCCAGCATAACGTTTCGGCCTGCCCAGAGTCCCTGACCATGTCATGAATGATGTAATATGTGACATCATCAGCAATGGATTGCGGGCGCGCGAGATATAGTTAGTACAACTAACTATATCGGAGGAATTTCAATGGTTTTGTATGAGTGCAATGTCTAGCTAACTATAACACCCCTAAAATCTACAGTTTTTTTCAGTGAAAAGTCTAAGGTTTTTTAAATGTTAATTCCTAACTATATCAAGCCTGACACCTATGATTTTTTCAGTGAATTTCAAAGGTTTTTTAAATGCTAATTTCTAACTAAATCAGGCCTGAAACCTATGGTTTTTTCAGTGAATTTGCAAGGTTTTTTAAATGCTGATTCCTAATTATGATGTGTGTGAAACCTATGGTTTTTCTGTGAATTTCTAAGGTTTTTTCAATGCTAATTCCTAACTATAACATGTGTGAAATCTATGTTTTTTTCAGTGATTTTACAAAGTTTTTTAAGTGCTAATTCCTAAATATAACGTGTGTGAAACCTTTGGTTTTTTCAGTGAATTTCCAAGGTTTTTAAAATGCTAATTTCTGTATCAATTTTTATATTTTTTGTATATTTATTTTCCAACAAACTGCCTTTGTATATTGTAATACGTTGACTGTATCCTGTAATATGCAACGGCACAGCTAGTTTTTAAACAGTATAGTCTACATCTACATCTTCAATCAAAATATAAACAGTCAAATTTGTCAATTCAATTATTTTTTTTTCAACAGAGAGGTGTAATGAGGCTATGCCCCTTTTTACACCTCTCTGCAACGCAGCCCCCTGGCGTGTTTGCAGAGGGAGAACTAATTCCCCTTAAATACTGGGTTTCCCTGGGGGCCAACTAGCCCACCTGGAACCTCCAGTATGCGCCAGGGGGCTGCATTGCAGAGAGGTGTAATGAGGCTATGCCCCTTTTTACACCTCTCTGCAACGCAGCCCCCTGGCGCGTTTGCAGAGGGAGAACTAATTCCCCTTAAATACTGGGTTTCCCTGGGGGCCAACTAGCCCACCTGGAACCTCCAGTATGCGCCAGGGGGCTGCATTGCAGAGAGGTGTAATGAGGCTATGCCCCTTTTTACACCTCTCTGCAATGCAGCCCCCGGGCGCGTTTGCAGAGGGGGAACTAATTCCCCTTGCATATCGGGCGTCCCTGGGGGCCAACTAGCCCACCTGGAACCTCCAGTATGCGCCAGGGGGCTGTATTGCAGAGAGGTGTAATGAGGCTATGCCCCTTTTTACACCTCTCTGCAACGCAGCCCTGGGCGCGTTTGCAGCGGGGGAACTAATTCCCCTTGCATACTGGGGGTCCCTGGGGGCCAACTAGCCCACCAGGAGCCTCCAGTATGCGCCAGGGGGCGGCGTTGCTTTGCCCCGGGGGACGGTGGTCCCCGGGGCAGTGTGGGGGGGATTGGGGCCCTTACACTTCTTTATCACTATGCGCCCGCGATTTGGTCCCTCCGGGGGGTAATTTGAAAAAAAACAGACCGGGTTTTTAAAAAACATTTTTTGGGCCTTGGGGGTCCTTGTGGGACCACCTGGGCAGGCCTAGGGGGTCAGGGTGTTTCTACCCTGCCCCCTTTTTGTGTTCTACACGTTTGTTTTTCTGATTTCTTGTGCCTCGGTCTACCGAGCACAAGATGGATGCCAACACTTCCTGGTTTGAAGTATTGAAAGCCAATGAGCATGCAGCTCGTGCTGATTGGCTGCCACTGTCTGTAAACACTCCAAAACGGAAATTGTTGGCAGCCATCTTGTGCCTCGGTAGACTGAGGCACAAGAAAGCAGAAAAACAAACGTGTAGAACTCAAAATGGGGGCAGGGTAGAAGCACAGGGGGTCCCACAAGGCCCAAATTTTTTTTTGTTTTTTTTAAAATCGCGGGGTACGCGTACGGTGCGCGCACGGTGAACGCTTATAGATATATACATTTTTTCAAATTCGATTTTCTCAACAACTACTGGAGGGGTTTACACCATTTGCAGGGTGATCTGCGTATCAGACTCTACCATTTTGCCAAATTTCTTGTAATTCCGTTCAGCCGTTCGGGCTGTAGCCGTGTCTAATCGTCCTATGGAAAATAACATGGGGAAAACACGTTTTGGGACACACAGCTCCCCTTCTTAAAAAATAAAAAACAAAAGACCAGCATCGCCGAGGCCCGCCCCCTCCCAGCAACACTCAGCAAACGCACCCTGTGGTGCGTTAGTTGGGAAATTAATTCCCCATCAATACTGGGGTACCTGGGGGCCAACTAGCCCACGAGGTACCTCCAGGAAATGCCGCAGGGCTGCATTGCAGAGAGGTGATCCAGGCCACGCCTTTTTTACACCTCTCTGCAACGCAGCTCTGTGGCGCTTAATGGAGGTCTTTAGTGGGCTATTTGGACCCCAGGGACCCTCAGGATTTAAGGGGACTTCATCCCCCAACTTAAAACGTGCCACAGGGCGCGTTTGCACAGTGGTGAAGAGAGGGGGCGGGGCCTAAGGTAACATGTGTGCAAACACGCCTTTTAGCGCGTTTTAAGTTGGGGAATTAATTCCCCTTCAATCCTGAGGGCCCCTGGGGGCCAACTAGCCCACCAGGTACCTCCAGTAAGCGCCACGGGCCTGCGTTGCAGAGAAGTGGTCCAGGCCACGCCTCTTTTTACACCTCTCTGCAACGCAGCTCTGTGGCGCTTACTGGCGGTACCTAGTGGGCTAGTTGGACTCCAGGGACCCTCAGGATTCAAGGGTAATTAATCCCCCAACTTAAAACGTACCATGGGGCGCGTTTGCACAGTGGTGAAGGGAGGGGGCGGGCCCTGAGGCGACACGTGTGCAAACAAGCTCTGTGGCACGTTAAAAGTTGGGTAATTAATTCCCCTTCAATCTTGAGGGCCCCATAGTGCCAACTATACCACCAGGTACCTCCAGTAAGCGCCACAGGCCTGCGTTGCAGAGAGGTGGTCCAGGCCACGCCCCTTTATACACCTCCCTGCAACGTATCTCGGTGGCGCTTACTAGAGGTACTTCGTGGGCTAGTTGGACCCTAGGGACCTTCAGGATCCAAGGGGACTTTATCCCCCAACTTACAACGCGCCACGGGCGAGTTTGCAGAGTGGTGGAGAAAGGGGCCATGGCCTTTGTCTACCTCTCACCAATCCCGCTGCATGGGGCTTACTGGAGGTCAAAGGTAGGCTAGTTGGCCCCTAATGGACCCCCAGCAGTAAAGGGGACTTTAATCCCCATCCAAGAGCATGCCAGGGAGCACATTTGTAGAGTGGTGGGCAAAGTGGGCGTAGCCTGGTATGAGTACTTACCAGTGCTGATGTGTGGGACTGACTGGAGGTACTAGTTTGAGAAGTTGGCCCCCAAGGATGTCCTTGGGGGCAACTACCCCTTTTGTTACCTCCAGTAAGTCCCACACAGTGGGATTGCTAAGACGTCTTCGGAGGCCATGGCCCCCTTTCTCTATCACTCTGTAAACGTGCCTTTCGGCAGACTACGGGATGGCGGATGAAGCCCAATTTAGTCACGAGGGAGTTTGGGGGCTAAGAATCCCTCCTGGTACCTTCTGTAAGTCCTATGCAGCGGAATTCCTGAGCGTTGGTTGGACGCCCAGCACCCTTTCTCCACCAATCTGCAAACGCGACTACTGGTTAAAGTAGCATATTTCTGCACCTCTGACTTAGAGATAGTTTTAATCCCCCTACCCTATTATGTACTAGGGCCTTACAGAGGAGGTCATGCTAATCACAGGGGTACCCCAACGCATAGTGTTCCCTAGTGTATGTAGGTGTTTTCACTGTATTCTAAGTGTCTTTTAGCATAGCACTGGCTCTAGGCCTGGTTAGTTAGAATCAGTTACCACCAGTACCCATCTGAAAAAGTTGTGGGCACAGGATGATTTGGCAACAAGGCCTCTTCTGCTCCTCTGTTGGTTCTTTCTGCACATGTTTTGCTTCTTCCTGTACTTTTCTTCGTCTTTGTGGACTTCTGTTGCTTCTTTCTGCATTTTTTTGCTTCTTTCTGTGTGTTTTTTCTTGTTTCTTCATATGTCCTACCTATGTAGGCATAGTTAGAAACTAGCATTTAAAAAACGTTAGAATTTCACTTAAAAAACCATAGGTTGCAGGCACTTTATAGTTAGCAATTAGCATTTAAAAAACCTTTGAAATTCACATAAAAAACCATAGGTATCAGGCACGTCATAGTTAGAAATTAGCATTTTAAAAAACCTTTGAAATTCACTGAAAAAACCATAGGTTTCAAGCGCGTTATAGTTAGAAATTAGCATTTAAAAAACCTTAGAAATTTGCTGAAAAAAACATAGGTTTCAGGGGCGTTAGTTAGATTGACTTTTCACACGGACAAAGCCATAAGAAATTCCCTCCTTATAGTTAGATCAGCTAACTATAACTCGTGCCCCCGCAATGCACTGCTGATGACGAAACATATTACATCACCCATGATATGGTCAGTGACATCACTGATTACATCACTGATGATATCTCAAATGACATCACTAATGACATCACTGATGACATCATCCATGTGATAATTCCATGCATCTTCTCACACCCTAATATAGCTTATGATACACCCACTCTAAATTACAGACTGCCATTCTCAAAACCATAGACACTCCTCTAATTTCCTCACTATATGAGTAGGCCAAGAGGCCTCATCTCTTGACTAAATTGGCCATCTAGAGGTGGATGTTGACAAAACATCTGCTGTAAATTGGCAGCTATGTCCCTCAACCCATCATCTTGACGTACCATGGTCTTATTCTTTTTTAGACATGAGTGACTGCCTACTGGTTCCAAAAATGGAGCCTTCACTTCTGCAAACTCCATGCAGGGGACCCATCCCACAGAGTTGTCTTTCTTTCAGGCTGAAGACCCGTACTACTTAAGGGGGTGTCTTTTGGGACTGATTTTTGCTTTTCACAATCGCCAGGCAAGGTTGTGATAAAAGAAAACAGAACTTTGGACGACTGCCATTGACGCATCTGCTGAAAGTCATTATTTTTTCATTCATTCAGTTACCTACAGAATTTTGAGTCCGGAAGTATTTACATCTCCAAAAAAGTGGAATGATTTTGACAAATCTATTGACTCTCAAAATTGTAAATGAAGCTCTGTTAATGACATTAGAGTCAAATGACCCTATTTAGGGGGGCGTGGCCGAGACAGCGA
This sequence comes from Lissotriton helveticus, assembly GCF_964261635.1. Lineage (NCBI taxonomy): Eukaryota > Metazoa > Chordata > Amphibia > Caudata > Salamandridae > Lissotriton > Lissotriton helveticus. The sequence continues at coordinate 633,093,472 of NC_136068.1, read as the reverse complement.
TGTGAGCGGACGTGTCTCGCCTGAGCTCCGTCGCCCCGCTGCTTTAATTGGCCTGTTTCAGCGTAGTTTTGGGGGAACATCCACTCCTGGGGTCCCCCCGTGCGCCAACGACCCTGCTGGTGTCTTTCCTGGACGGCGAGCGGCGGCTGTGGGGCATTCAGTGGTTGCAGCACCGGCCTCCGGGACCCCCGCAGTCGGCCGCTGCCGCTGGCCGCCATCTTGCTGCGGACCCACTGCTGACACGCCTGGACTGGCTCCCGGGGAGAGGTCCGACACTGCGTCCCGGGTGAGGCTCCGGAGCACCCCTGCTCCCACCCGTGGACTCCCTGCACCAGCGGAACCAGCCTGTCGCCGGCGGAGTCGCGCCGGAGCTGTTGGAGCCGGGCTACCACGAGCGGAGCACACAGCGGCGGCCTGGACGCCGAGCCTACGCAAGCCCCCGGCTTCGGCGGGAAAAACAGGCCCGGACCCGAGGACTTGCCGGCGGCCCCTGCCCACGAGCCCTTGCTCCATCGCCCGTCGCTGGACCCACCCGGTGAGCTGCAGCGCGCTGACCTCCTCCCCCCCCCCTGCTGCCTTCCCGGGGGGTCCGGCGGTTGCGGGGCTCGGCGGTTGGTCTACCCGCCATCTTCCCCCCTCGGCGGAGGGCTGATCCCGCTCACGGACGATCCTTGCCAGAGTGCCCCCGGCTGCCCTGGACTCACTGGCAGCGTGCAAGCGGGCCCCGAGCCTCGGTGAGCCCCATCTCCTCTGGACAAGTCTTCTGGCCACCTCCCTGTTAAGGCCCGGCCCCGCCAAGCCTGGTGGGCCGCAGACCGGGCGCACCTGCCGCGACCACACGGGGACCCCGGGAGCCTTTGCCTTCTGCCTTTCCCGGCGCTGGGCTTCCCGCAGCTAGGGAGCTGGGACGCCTGGGGGGCCCTCCTGGACACTCTTCGACTGCTGTGAAGGGGCTGGCTGGACGCTGCTCTGGGAATAGGCCCTGACCCTGGTGGGACAAGGGGACTGCGCCTAGCCAGGACTCTTCGGAGGCCCCCCGCCTGTGGGCCCCAGGCCCGAACTGCTGTGGGACACCTGTAGCCATCACACACCTAACGTCTCTCCTGCCTCATCGCTACCTTGCCTCCCCGGTCGCTGCTCCCGCTCCGGCGGCCCCACCACATTCTGGACTCCTTCAACTTGAGTGCGCCCCACGCCTTGTCAGAGGACGGACCCGGCTACGGACAGCGAGGGCAGCGGCACGCATTGCCATCTCCTGCATCGTGACCTTGAGCCCTGGATCGTGGGACCCGGGCAGCTACACCACAGGGCACCAGTGCGTCCTCCCTCGAAGCACCCCCCACCTCGGCCCGGCGACTGTGCGTGGAAGCCGAACCTGCCCCCCACTGCCCCGTGCCGCCTCGAGTGGATCATGACTCGCGGCAGGGGGACCAAGCTGGAACCCCCGCCCACGACGACCAGAGGGGCATCAGTAGCTTCTATGTGGGGCAAGGCGGGCTCCCCACCATCTTCCGGTGGCCCCTCATCGGCATCAGGGGGGAAGCCCCCGCCGCCAGCCGACTCTCCACCGGTGACGCAGGCCTTCATGACCTCCTTCATGGCCGATCTGAAGACGGAGATTGGATCCCTCAGGACGGAGGTCCACACCTGCGTCACAGAAATGCGCAGGGAAGTCACTGACCTCGGCGATCGAGTCGACGGCCTGGAGAAAACGGTCGACTCCCGCACCGAAGACCTGGAGCAGATCTGGCAGAGAGTGGCGATCCTTGAGGAACAACACATCCAGCTTCAGATCAAGCAGGAGGACCTGGAAAACAGGGGACGACGCAACAACATCCGCATACGGGGCGTGCCACTTGGAGAAGAGGGGACTAATACCATGGCCTACGTGGCCCTGCTCTTGCAAGCGGTGTGGGGCGAGGAGGACGCCCCCCCGCCGCGCCTCGACCGTGCACACCGGGTCTTTGGAGCGGGAGGAAAAGCGGGCCTCTTGCCCGACATCGTCACTAGGCTCCACTACTTTACTGAGAAGGAGGCCATTTTGAAGGTAGCTAGGGACACTCCAGACCTGCGGTACGAAGGCCACAAGATCCAGATCTACCAAGACTTGGCCCCCACAACACTCCACAGAAGAAAGGTCTTCCGCCCGATCACCGAGAGGCTCCGGACCCTCAACGTCGCCTACCAGTGGGGCCACCCTTTTGCTCTCATCTTCAAGTGGGAGGGCAAGCGTAGGGCTCTCCGGTCCTACCGAGAAGCGGCACACCTGCTAGGCATGCCGGAGTCCCCGGACCACAGCCCGACTCGCCCCCCCCCGCTCGGAGAAGGGCCCCCCGCGCCCAGATTGGTCCACTGTGCGCCCCCGCCGAAGGTCCCCTCCGGTGGCCGCACTCTCGGCTTCTCAGACCAAACAGGACATCATCGCACACATCCGCTCCCTTGAGGGCGACCGCGAGGGGCAGGCCTCCCAACTCCTCGCTTCTGGCTCGGAGGGTGGGGATCGCCCCTCAACGCCGGATGGCCGCTGATCGCTGCTGTTGTATCTCATGCTACCCTGGGCGTGCGCTTGCCAACTGGGCGCTTGGCCTTGCCCTCTTCAATCACGATGGCCTGATCCCACTGCTCTAGAAATGGACAACACTCTTCGCCTCTTCCAGGCCGAGCACCACATCGTCGAGCTCCAGCGCCCTGCGGGCGCCTGACCGGGCCGAATGGACCCCACGGCCCGACGCACCCCCCGAACTACCTCGAGCAGCGGGGTAGACGGGCTCTGAGACGACTTGTTTGCACACTACTTTTCCAGATCTCCGCTCCCTCCCTTTGTCCCGTAGGAAGTGACATTCCTGAGTTCGTCCACACCCTCGGGTAGAGGATGTCCGGTACCTGGGACACTGTACTCTGGGCCCGTTGGCCTGTTTTGGTTCTTTTCCCCCTCTGCACTTTTTCTTCTTTCTTTCTCTCCTCTCTTCCTACTTCCCCCTTCCACATCCCCCTCTTCCTGTTCCTTCCCCGCGCTTGCGGAGGGGTGGCATGGTGGGTCCTGCGGGGGTTGCCGCGCTGGCGACGAGTTGACGCTTCTGCTGTCCCGCTTGCGGGGAGGTCTGCTAGGCCGGGACTTGCGCGACTCCAACCCCCCTTAGCGCTATGACAGCAAACATCCCTACACCCTTGAAGGTCCTTTCCCTTAACGTCAAGGGGCTCAACTCTCCCAACAAGCGAAGGCAGATATGGCGCTACCTCCTGCACCACTCCCCCGACATTGTTCTCCTCCAGGAGACACACCTCCTCAGAGGGGACATCAAACGCATGGCGCACCCTAGATACCCCACACAGTTCTGGGCATCCTCTGACACCAAGACAGCGGGGGTGGCAATCCTCTGTAGGGCTGGCATTAGGCGGGGACCCGTGAAACCCTTTAAAAGCACTGACGGGCGCTTCCTCCGAACCACGGTACAGATAGGCTGTGCACAGTTCACTCTAGGATGTGTGTATGCACCCAACCAGTCGCAGGACAAATACCTCCAGACACTATTGCGGGAACACTTCCCAACGGGCGACGCTAATACAATCCTGGGCGGTGACTTCAATCTTGTCTGGGACCCCGAGCTGGACCGCGCGGGCGCCCCCTTTAACGGCGCGGGAGCAATGTCTTCTACCCTCAGGACGCAGCTTACAGACCTGGGTCTCGTGGACGTGTGGCGCTACCATAACCCGGGGTCCCGAGATTACTCCTTCTACTCGCATTCCCACCGGACGTACTCCCGTATCGACTATCTGTTTACCTCCCTTGAACTGGCCCGAGACTCCTTAGCTGCTGCTATATCCGACATCTCCCTGTCGGACCACGCCCACGTGGAGCTGTTACTACAGGACCCCCAGGCTCGTGCCACTCGCGAACGCAGGTGGGTGCTCCCGCCGAGAGTCCTTCGAGACCCAGATGACGTCGCCAGCATCCGTGACGCCATAGACTCGTATTTCACCGTTAATGACACCCCTGACCTGCCCTTTCACACGGTGTGGGATGCCTTCAAGGCCACCATTCGGGGCCACATCACCTCCTTGGCGGTGGCGCGGAGGAAGGAGGTGTTCAAGTTGGAAACTGACCTGGCCAGTGAGATCAAGCTGGCGGAGGCCCGAGATCGGTTCGCCCCCACTCGGACGACAAAGAGAGCCCTTGCCAATCTCAGGGGGCAACTCCGCGCCCTGCGCACTAACAAGGCGGAATTCTCCCTGCTGGCGCTCAAGCAACGGTATTATGAGGGAGGGGACAAAGTAGGTCGCCTACTAGCAGGCAGACTGCGGGCGCGCGCCGCTAGGGCCCACATCGCTAATGTCAAGCGGCAAGATGGCACCCGTGCCACCTCTGAGAGGGCCAAACAGGCTGCATTTGTTGATTATTACTCCTCTCTATACGCCGAGGAACCCACCTCTGCGGAGGCACGGGAGGCCGTGCTCGCGAACTTTGAGGGATCCCCGCTGTCCCCGGCGTGTGCAGCCACGTTGGAGGACCCCCTGCGGGAGGAGGAAGTGACAGAGGCTATAGGGGACCTCCCCGTGGGGAAAACCCCGGGGCCGGATGGCCTGCCGTTGGCCTTCTATCGCCTGTTCCTGACCCAGCTCCGCCCGCATCTGCTGCGCCTCTACGGCTCCTTTTCTGACGCCACCGGCCCGTCCCCCAATATGGGCATGGCGGAAATAGCCTTGATCCCCAAACCTGGGAAGGACCCCGACCTGTGTGCTTCCTACCGCCCCATCGCCCTCCTTAACACCGATCTTAAGATCTACACTAAGATCCTGGCCAAACGGCTGGAGCCGCATATGCCGGGTCTGGTGAACCCGGACCAGGTGGGCTTTATACGGGACCGCCAGGGGGCCGATAATGTTCGCAGGTTGGCGCACTTGGTGGGAAAGGTACACCATTGGAAAATCCCGGCCTGCCTCCTCTCGCTAGACGCGGAAAAGGCCTTCGACCGGGTCGACTGGACCTTCCTGAGGGCGGTCCTTGAGAAACTAGGTCTTGGCCCTACCATGATCTCCAGGTGCATGGCCCCTTACATTGGACCACAGGCTAGAATCCGGGTCAACGGCCAACTGACACCGCCGCTCTCGATCCACAGGGGTACGAGGCAGGGCTGCCCGCTCTCGCCGCTCCTGTTCGCCCTGGCGGTTGAACCGCTGGCGGAGCTGATTAGGCGTGCCCCTGACATCCATGGCATCCCCCATGGGGGGCGTGCTAACAAAGTAGCGCTGTTTGCGGACGACCTGATCCTTACTCTCACGAACCCTCGAGTCTCCCTCCCAGCGGTGCACGACGCCCTCACACTGTTCGAGCGGGCGTCCGGCCTTAAAATTAACCACACCAAATCTTGGGCGCTTAACCTCACCATCCCCGAGGAGGAGGTCTGCCTTCTGAGGGAGGTCACGCCCTACCGTTGGGCGGATGACCACATCAAATACCTGGGTCTGGACCTCACTCCCCACCTCGACTCGTGGTCCTCGAGGAACTGGGCTGCTTGCCGAAAGGATGTCCTGGCGGACCTGCGGAAATGGAAACCCCTGATGATCTCCTGGTTGGGGCGGCTCAACGCGGTCAAGATGTCGGTCCTCCCCCGCATTCTATATGTCTTCCAGTGCCTCCCCACCCCGATACCGATTCACTGCATCAAGACCCTCCAACGCGACCTCACGTCTTTCATATGGGGAGGCAAACGGCCCCGGTTCTCACAGAAAGTCCTCATGGAGCCGAGGGACAGGGGCGGCCTCGCCTGCCCGAATCTTCTCCACTACTACTGGGCGGCGCATCTCCGGTTCGTGATAGAATGGGGTGCACGCGAAAGCGACAAGCACTGGTTCCACATGGACCGAGTGGTTACGGGGCGCACCATATGGGACCTGCCTTGGTTACCGCGGGTGGCGCGCTCCAGAAGTGCATACATGGCGGTCCCCACGAGGACGGTTCTTGAAGTATGGGACAGAGTGGCAGTGTCCAAAGGTCTGACCACGTTCCCCTCTCCGCACACCCCCATTGCAGGCAACCCGCACTTTCCCCCTGCTGCTCAGACCCGGGCGTTCGAGAGCTGGACCCAAGGAGACTGCAGGGTTGCAGGAGATCTTTTTCTTGGTGGGTCGCCTAAATCGTGGCTGGACTGCAAAGAAGAGTTCAACCTCCCCTCGGCTGCCAGCTTACAGTACGCACAGCTGCGCCACTGGACCTCGGGAGACGACATGTATCAGGCTGCTTCCAGGGCGCACACCCCATTTGAGAAATTGGCACGCTCCCTAGGGGGACTGAAACGACTCATCTCCCAAATTTACAACATCTTGCAGCATCCCTCCACTCCGCCTGCGCATCCCTACCAGAGGCAGTGGCAGACGGCAACTGGCACTGAAATCACGCCATCTCAGTGGTCTAGGCTCTGGAACGACATCCCCAAATCCTACCGCAGCATCCCGCAGAGGGAAAACGCGTACAAGATGTTAACACAATGGTACTACACCCCCCTGCGCCTCAGCAAAATGTTCCCTGCCTCCTCACCGCTGTGCTGGAGATGTGGCACTGCGACTGGCGACTTCATACACATCTGGTGGTCGTGCCCTGCCCTGGCTGTCTTTTGGAAGGAGGTCCTCAGTCACATTAAGGAGGTGTTGGGTTTTCCCCTCCCTGAGGAGGTTTGCACACTACTGCTGGGTATACGACCCCCCACACTTAAAGCACTCACGCGCAGCGACTGGATCCTCACCCTCCACATGCTAGGCGCTGCCAAACAACTCATTGCTCTATACTGGAAGCGGGCTGAGGCACCGCCGATAGCTTCCTGGTTCGTGCGCCTCTGGCAGGTCCTGACCATGGAGCTGCTCACGGCACGGATACAATCAAGGGGGGTGCGATTCAAGGCAGTGTGGGAACCCCTCGTGCGTCACCTGTGCTCCATCAGCTATGCCCGCCACATGCCTCCCAGGCTCCGCGCTTTGCAATTGTTTGAGGACGCCCTCATCCCTGCCGACCCAAGCAGACTAGGCTCATAGTCACTTCCCCCAGTGCTGGTTTGCGTCTTATGCCTCTTGTAGGCGACCGCAGGTACACCTCCCTGGCCCCTCTCCACCTCACCCCTGCTCTCCCTCTTCCGACTTTCTCTTTTTTCTTGCCTTGCCACTCTGGCTTCCCACCCCCCTTTGGGGCAGTTTGGCCCCTGTTGGGCCTTTGAAAATGTGACACCACTGCTCTCCTTCTCATACGCGCCTCCCCCGTACTATGACACATTGCCAGCACATGGCCACCTCTTGCTTTCTACTCCCCTAAGCCACGCGGCCGCCCCCCCGGGGGTTGTAGGCAGGGCGCTGTGTTAAGGATTCCACCTCACCTGGTTACCTACTCCTATTACTGATTTTTCTCTGCGCGGCCGGCCCCGATGAGGGGTTGTAGGCTTATCGCTGTGTTCACAATAAAAACAGATTTGAACAAAATGACCCTATTTATTTAGCTGCTAGCCAGACAGTTGATTAAAAGGTAGTGAAGACACATTTACATTCTCTGTTTTGGGCGGTGAGGTGAAAAGAAGGGTACAATTTCCAACACCATCATGTCGGTTCTCATGGGGTTCTGGTCCTCTGTGGAACCAGTTCCCTCATGATTGTCAGTGAAGAAGACACTATCGATGCATACAGACCTTTGTAGGTATCAACAGCGTTCCTCACAGGTCAATATCGTTAAGCGGGTGGTAGAGATGACAAAGTCATTTCCATGTTAGGAAATCGTGATAGTTCCTGATATGCCAACAGACTGGTGTCTCCGAAAGACCAATTGGAGCAGAGCAGAGTCAATCACATGTCAAGGGCAATCGACAAAACTGTTTAAAGTGTTTTGGAGGCACCAGCCCAGAGCATCTTCTGTATTGATTTGATAGGTGAATAAAAGGAGATTCCGTAGGAGCAGGAGCAAAACCGAGTTACAGGTTTAAAAAAAAAAAGGCTGACAGACTCAGGGACGGCTTCTCCACCTGAGGCGGAGAAGCATCGCCCCACTGACTTCAGCAGGAAAAGCAACATTATAATAACGTATCATAAGTATCATTACATTTTTCCTATTAAAGAGAGTGGCTCTCGGGTGGGGCTGGCAAGAGCAGGGAGAGGAGTGGTTTGCACTCCTTAAGTGCTCATGAATGATTGGCCGGCCAAACAGTCCTGCGCACTCTGCATCTTCCCCACCAGACTTGCTTTACACAGCCTGGTGAGGAACATGCAAAGCCTCCCAGACCCCGTTTGGTCGCTGTGTTTCGGCTCTCAGACCAATCACAATAGCATTGCGGCGTTGTGATTCGCTATGGGGAGCCTGGGAGCCCGGGCGCTTCCTGCTCTTTCCTGCAGCCGTCGGAGACAGGAAGAATAGGATGGAGAAGAGGCAGTGGCCGTCCGGGCCAGGTAAGTGTTTATGTTTTATTTAGTTCCAGACACCCCCCCGCCCCTGCTCCCGTCTCACCACTCCCGATCTGTAGCAGCCGCTACTGGGCTGCCTATTGCTGGACTAGGTGCCGATGCCTTCCAAAGTCCCCTTGCAATGAAGCCATGGGAGGTAAGCCCTATGGCTGGATAACATGAGCTCATGGTACCAAATGATCATGTTAATATCAAGCCTGGCACAGATAATGACTGACTCTGCTCACGGCGCAGTCTACTTACCTTGGGTGCACACTGGTAGGAGAAGAAGCGGGTGGGGGGATTTTGGCGAATTGTTAGAAATCTAAAAAGTGTATGGGTTGGAGAATGCATTTGAAGTATTCAGTGTATTACTTTAAAACCCAATAAAGACTATATACAAAAAAGACTGACTACTACTGTAGAGAGGTCCGGTTTCAGAAATAACACACGCAGCATTGCTCCACGTACGGAGGGGCGACTGGTAGCTGAAAGAGGGCAATTTTCATTTTACTCACTTGGGTGTTCTCTCGTAGGACAGAAGGGGAAACGTTGCAGATGATGCTCTTCTCTGATTGGTTGTTGGAGATGCCCGTCATGTCACAGATAAGGTTGGCCCTGCCCAGGGACTGAGAAGAAAAAGGTATCATTACATACACTATTCCGTGGTTTACTCTGTTGGGAAAACCATTGGGCATGCCTTTAGCCAGGGTATTGCTATATGCAGTATTCCATTTATCAAATAGTCATAGTCGATGTATACAGTGATAGCTCTTTTAAGCAGCAACTATAAACAGTGCTTACTCCATAAGGCAGTCACTTCATCGAATGTTCCCTCTAGACAGGAGACCCACTATGGCACATTCCTTCTATAAAGCCGTCACTACTGTGCGTGCCACCTGTATAGGGTTCGCTCTTTGTGGGCCTTCCAACAAATATGCATATGATGTCCCAATTCTCCTCTGCATTAGTTACTTACCAGTGCTGCCCATGACACCCACCCCCAACTCTCATACAGTCTAGTTTAGAATCCTTTGCTCAAGGAATCTGGTCATCCCCACTAAAGATACCAGAGTCTTTTCAAGCAGGAAGTCCAGTGACCACACTTACTCCCAACTAAATACTGCTCAGTTCCCAAGCAAACCTGGCCCAACTGTCCATCATGTCAAATGGGAGCTACTTCTCCAACCCATAAATCCCCCAATTCAGGCTAGAAGTATTTCTTCATCTTCTTTGGTCAATGTTCACCCCCTGCCAGTGGTAATGGAATAATTGTCAGTGTGGGGCATAACCTCAATTATACCTCACTGAAATCATAGGGATTGTGAACAATCCAAGCATCACACAAGGAACAATTATAGAAGACGAGCCTCGGCTATTCATCAGGAGAGTGGTATGGATGTGGTATGTAGTCGGTCGTGTATTCTGGAGCACACTTTTGTAAATATATTACTAAAGGATGGTGTAGTAGCACTCTGTCATTTACAGTCAGCGCATTTTTCATTGAAACTACAGAGCGTACAAATGATAACATGCTGAAATTGCTTTTCAGTAAATGTTTACTATTGACACATAACCAAGTAAAGTGTCTTCACTTGTTTTGATCCTGTTAAAATCTTTGTGCCCATCACACTTCAGAATTTGAAAAAATGTACTTCAATTATGCTTTTATAACGCCTGATATACTTTTTAAAATATCTGAAGTTATTTTACAGATATTTAAATGTTGTGTATTAGAAACAACTGACATCCTACATCCTTTCCTTTCATACTATTTTTACACCAGAAGGAATGTCAGATAGTTGACTTACAAATCCTCCAAGGTTTCAGTCAGAGAAAAGTAAACAACAATTTGTATGTTTAAAGAATAAGCAATAATTTGTCAAAAGACATAGGCTGACATTTGAACTCTGTTTCTGAACACACACAAAATATGTCAAGATAAAAATAAAAATGAAATGCCTCTTTATTGCTCATTCACCATCTGAACTCCAGGATGGTTATTTTGGGGGTGCTGCAACACCCCCACACCTCTAGTAATAGATCCTATGCCCCCTGGCAACTCACTGAAGATGTTTCCCATTAGTCTGTTTGAGGGTCTTCTGTTTTATTACTCATCTTGGTCTGCGATCGCCCAGGCGCAAATGCTGTCCTGAATATAATGAGAAGGCCTTTGACCAGCACGCTTACGATCAGATCCAAATATTCTTTTGAATGGCGTATGCAGCGTTTCGAAAAACACTCGTCTGTGACTCCTCAGCCCAGCCCCAGATCTTGAATGAAATGAGCGCCACTTCAAATAGTCCTCGCCTTTGACTGATTACACCTCTATTTAGCTCTGTCCACTGTGCAGAGTCAAATTTGTGACACTAACCATTTGTGGCAGTGGCGTAACAAAGGCCCCTTTGGTGCAGGGAGGCCTACAGCTCCCTGGGCCTCCTCAGCACAGTACCCTGGCCTGAGAGCTCCTGACTGACTCCGGAGGGGGTGCCCTCCATGTAGTTTGCAAGAGTACCCCCTCAACTTTCATTACACCACTGATTTGTGCCCTGTAAGTGGTCAAACACTTCCACTGTTTTGGAGATGCAAGCATTCCATTTAAGCAGGCAAACCTTGATTGCAGGAGGCGGTCAGACTCAAACGATGAACTGAGCCAACAAAACAGAGCTGTCACTAAACAGTCAGATCGACTGCAATCCTAAATCAAAGATCAGTGCTTTGCCAAGCCCTGATCTGGAAGATGTTAGGGTCGGCCGGCCAGGATAGCATCCACATGAATGAAACAAGCAGTGGTTTTACTAGCTCTATTCTCAGAGTGGCAGGTCCACAGGGTCGGAAAACAGGCCCAAGCACCAACATTAAATTGCCCACTATTAACTAATCAGATAGCTAAAAGGTGGCCCACATTTGCGAATCAGGGAACGTTTGAATTTGCAGTGGTGCTGTAAGGATGTTTTGCAAGAGATGCGAGGAAGCATCCATTTGTGCTTGCTGCAGGCAATGTTTGTGGTAATATTAGGGAAATCAACAGTAAAAACCGGCCCACCAGCCCATAAACAGGCTCACAAAGAAAAGGAAAATAGCTCACCCATTGACCTGTCAGAGCAGCCCTTCTGGCACTGCCAGATTGCCCTAAAAGGCCAGTCCAACCCAGCAGATCCATACACCTTTCTGAACTATACCATTGGTGCTTTCACAAACCCTGGCTTGCAAGCAGTCAGACCAATCCACTGTTCAGAAACAAGGGAAGATGTGTTGACTAGCTTGGTTCTATGGGAAGCCAGACTCATTAAATGCCCTTAAGCAAACAAGCAGAAAGTTCACCAAACCTGTCCTGCAATCAGCAGCCACATCCCTTATTGCGAACCAAACAACTAGCTTGCCTGCCAACTCTAGCTTGAACACTATGCAATTACTGCTGTGGTAAACCACTTGACAGTTTTTTGACAGAAGCTAGTCTGAAAATCATCAGACCCAGAAGCTATCAAAAACAAAACAGTAGCCTCTCAGCCAGCCCCATCTCTTCATTCCCATGGGCGTTTGGGATGTGTGAAGTTTTTATTACATGAGCAAATTTCCATAGGTCCAGATCTTCAAGTAGTCATGACATTTTCAGATTTTCCTTCACCAATGTCCAGCAGTAGATTTTCTTACCCAAGTATCAGTAGGCCAGGGAAATACTGTTTTGCTTTTCCTCATGAGTGCCTAAACAAATGTGAGGGAAAGGAATGCCAACTTACATTAAAAAACACAACGTGGAAAATAAGGCTCCAGTTTTCACACAAAAGCCAAACTTGTGCGAAACTTTGCCATCTTCATTTTTATTTATTGAGTTTTATATAGCGCGTACAAGACCCTTTCGGTGTCGGAGCGCTGTGCAAGAATATCAAAAGGAAGTTATGAATCTTGGGAGCAAATGAGTTCCAGATTTTTGGGGTAATTCCGTAAAAGGCTCTCTTGTGGGTTTTCCTTTTGTTGAATTTTTGTGGTTTTAGTAGAAGAGAGCTTGTGCTTTGTGAAGATCTGTTTACGCCAGAGAGGATCAGTTTCAGCGCCAGGTAAGAAGGAGTGTTGTGGTGAAGAGCCTTATGGATCATTCAAGCAATTATGAAGTGGATCCTAGCTGCATAGGGTAGCCAGTTCAGTGATTGGAGGTCAGGGCTGATATGATCCCTTTTTTTTTGAGCCTGTGATGAACTTTTTCCCCGCCTCCAAGGTAGCCTTAAACAGTGCAAGTTTGATATTTCGAAGGCCCCCGACGGTAGCACTACCATAATCTAATTTAGATATCACAAGTTCTTGAACCTCTGTTTTGTAATCTGCCATGGGGAGGAAAGGTTTTAGTTTCCTCAGTGCGTGTAGTTGATGATTAGCCCCTTTAGTGGAGGCACTGATGTGGTTCTGCATGTAGAGGTTGTTGTCCAAGATTATTCCTAGAGATTTTGTTGTGTTGAGAAGGACTTGTTTCAAAGTTTCTGACCAACCAATGACCAGATTGAAGGACTTTGAGCACCTCTTGTCTGAAAGCATTCTGAAGACGTGGGTCCTAAATATCGAGTATGGTATATAATTATATGTTAATATTGTAGCCATAATATTGAGGACAAAAATAAAGGCGAGCAAAAGTATGTTTACGTTTTCTATACCTAACTTCAAATCTATATAGTTTGATGATATTTATCATCACACTACATAGCTGTGGAGTTAAGAGTAGTAAACCATACTTCCATATGGGCACTTACCTATTTTGGATACAGTGTCACGATATAACAATAATCCCTACTCGATATTCCAGGCTATAACCCATCAGCCTCCGTCTTGAAGGACATGAGGAGGAATTAATCACCTTGACCTGCAAACATTCTGACCCATCTACTATTCTCTACTAAATCACAGATATTTGCATTGGTCCTGATTGATGGGTGAGTTTAGCGATTGACTTTGACCAGACTTTGCATGTGAATAGTTATACCCTGACACTGCCTTTAACTAAACACATTGCATTATCACAAATCCTTGTCAGTAAGCGGCCCGATGCACATGTTGTCCCTAATAAATGAGTGACCCGTCACTTTTACGCCGCAGGTGCATCACTTTTTGTGACGCACCAGTGCCGTAAAAAATGCCCCTTGCTGCGCCATATTTACAAAGTGACGCATCTAGGTAGATGCGTGACTTTGTAAACCCCTGCGCCACATTATACCTGCGCCAGGTATAATATATGCAAGGGGGGCGTATTGACACAAGAAAGGGTCATGGAAGTGACGCAATGAAATCTATGAGATTTCACTGCGCCACTTCTAGGACTCAAATGCGTCAAAATCTTACGCCTGCCTCACAGCAGGCGTAAGACTGACGCAGGCCCTTTCACATGGGGCTTGCCCCATGTGAAAGGACACATTACTGGAGTTGCGTCACTTTTGTGACACACTCCAGCAATGCGTCACTTTTGCGACTACAGGTACGTCAGAAATACTGACGTATCTGTAACTCCTTGCGCCATGATGCGTCATACTGTAAATATGACGCATCATTGGTGTCGCAAGGAGGGCGCAATGAAAAGTGACGCATCGCTGTTTTCACGCAGCGATGCGTCACTTTTCATAAATGAGGCCCAATGAGTGATGTTTTAACCAACCATGGTGCTTATGGCCCTCTTGCAAACAAAGTGCCCAGTGGCTCCCACATCAAGTGATGAACACAATCCCACAAAAAGTCTGGCAGGACTGATCACACCTTTGGTTCTTAATAAACATCTTTTTGATTTGCCCTTCTGAAAGCAGTTCAACACTTCCAGTAGATGAAAAGTAAAACCAAGGTCATGCACTGAGACTGACATCTCACTGGAATAACTCCATACCTGAAGCGTGACCGCCTGACGGAAAGACAGCCCCATTGGATAGAAAAGCTTCAGTTTGGGACTATATGCGATCTCACCAACATTCTCCAGCACCACGGTTAGGTTCAAGAGGAAGCCACGGACTGCCACCAAAGCCACTGTCCTGTGAGGAGGATGGTGAGAGAAGTATTAGCAAAAGAGGAAGGAGATGGAGAGAAGGAAAAGACATCTTAGGAAAAAGTGAGGAGGGCATTGGTGGTCCACATGCCGCAGGAGTGCAGCCTTACACAGGCAGACAGAGAGGGGTGACAGGAGGTGAGTAGGCTGATGGGGGGGGGGGGCAGTGCAGCAAGTGAAGAGTGATAGCAGGTTCACAGGGAGCCAGGGTTTGCAAGCACTGCACAGTTGTGGAGAGGTGATAGGTGGGGTGCAGATGCTCATTCACTTCATGCAACAGTAGAGATATGTTATCAGCTCTGGGGTGTGATTACCCCATCTGCAATAATCCCTAATGATGCACCCACTGCCCTGTTCTCTTCTCTGTTCTACATCTGAGGAGTACATCAAATGTGCATCTATGCACATAGGCTAGTCGAAGGGGGTGACCCTGTGACATTATGGCCTGTGATCTTGAACTATTTCTCTGGCACTTGGGCTGAAAACTTGTGAGCTATGCTGCTGAAATAGGTCTTAGCTCAAACCCCAACTTCAATCTCCAAAGCTAGGTTGACATTTATCCTAAATGGATGTGCATGTGTTAGTTCATTGAGGACTTCACTAACTGACTGAGTTTGTTCAACCATATCCAACAAGGTTTACATCTTCATATGGTGCCTTGTGGTCCCTCTGCAGCCATGCACCATATGAATCAACTACATTTTGCTACAAAAAATATCCTGGCTTTTGCGTATCCCCCTGTGGCAAACTAATTCAGAACGGGTCATTATCGTAGTGACGTGACAAATGTGCTTCAGCAGGCACAGACTTGGGTTGGAGAGTTACTTTGATCTCATGAACAACCTACAGTAGTTGTTTTCTCTATGTGCACAAATTGTTTTATGTCTGAACTAGAGACAGCCTAACCCTCATGTAATAAAATAAATCATAAATAAAAATGGAAAGGCTGTTTGTCAGTTCCATTAAAAAATGCAAAAAAGTGATGGCTGGAATGCTGGAATATATCTCAGCCTCCCAATCCATATTTTTTTTGTGCACCATGCCACCTTAGATTGAACCTGCCATACCCAAATCAGCTATGATCGTGTTCCACCAGGAACAGTGCAGCCATGTTTTTTTTTGTATGATTCTCTTGCGGGAGGCAAGATGGCCGCTGTCAGGCCGTAGGGAGTAGTCGCACTCTCTCCCTTCTCCCTTGGTTTTTTTAATGCTGCTGTGGAATGCTGCTGTTTGCCTCTGAATTTTGCTATATATAACTAACTTGGCTCAACGCCTTTTGATTTGGCTATCTACGAGTGAAATCAAGCTGCCACGACCACAGTTAACAACTTTGACCAGTGAAATAAAGAAACATTACTGTTGTCTTGGTCGGTGGAACCTGATGCAAGCCATGGCACCAAGAGTACAGAAGGCGCAGAAAGAACAGAAAGATAAGGACAAGGATAAAGCGATCCTCAGTGACACCAGTGTGCCGGCATTCAACCTAAGAACAAAGGCACAATCCCGGAGGTACATCGGAAAGAATCCCGACGAGACCAGAGAAGCCTCGAACAGCAAGAAATCAAAGGAAAAAAAGAAGAAAAAAAATAACAGCAATGTCGAAGAAGAGGTATCAAGGAGCGCCAGAATGGAGAAGAAGTATTAAAGGAAAATAATCTGTGGCAGCCTACTTTGTACGAGTCGTTCTCCCCAGCACCCTCGCCAAATCCAGAGGCGTCACTCCCTGCGAGAGCCGGCACCGCACACAAGCAAGGAGTGCCGAGTGACTGCGGCGCGGATGAACAGAGAGAGACGCAGGCCGTGGATATGGACGCTGATGACGATGTGCGGATGACAGCCCTGGAGACCGCAGTCCTCAGCGCGGAACAATCAGTAGCACAACTCGAAGGATTTGCAGCCTCATATCCTCTGACAGATCAACGGGATCAGCGGGCGGAGCAGGTCCCGCAGCAGGGCTCTCAGGACTTACAGGTATGGGGTAAAGACAACTTGGGCCCTGTTAATATCAATACGGGTGGTAATGAGAACACTGGCGGTCACAATGTGGGGTCCATAGCTCAGAATACCTGTACAAACAGTGCTGATTCAAACATGGTGTCTGATGGTTGTGATACAAGAGTACCAGTGCAGGCTTGGGAGATGGCTGAAAATGGCAGGATTAAGGTTACAGAGGATTTTCCAGGAGAGCAAATAACGCGGCCAAAGCAAAATATGATTTATGGTAAAACCAAGATGTATCCATTAATTATACTGCTACCGTGCAAACACAGGACCCTGCTACTTCAATACCAGGGTCTCCTAGTGATGAATGCTTCTTTTCAGTTAATGACGATGAGGGTGAGGACGAGGAATCAGGCTCGCTCTCAACAGCGGAAGAGAGTTACACTGGAGACTCAGAGCTGGAATCAGATACTTCTGAGGTAGAAGGTAATACAGTCCACAGGGCCTGCTCTCACCGGAAATCTAAAAACACCAATAGTAGATCTCGTAACAGGTCAAAAAGGGCAGAAAGCTTGTCGCAACCAGAGGTGGCAAAAAAACTGCTACCTCCCAGCTGTATCAGGAGGGGGGAGGAAGCAATCTACAGCACCCTCACTTGCACAGTCCAACACAGACTACTACTATGGAGTTGCTATATACAACGCTAAAGCAGATGCAAGGGGAGGCCAGATCCGAATGCCGTAGGGCTAGGCAGGCGAATAAGAAAATACAGGGGTCATTGAGAAAAGTAAATAAACTGTATACAGATATGGCAGGCAGAGTCACGGAGGTGGAAGAGAGGACTGGGATACTGGAAGATGAAGTATCAAAGTGGCAGGAATTCAGGCAAGACCAGGAGAAAATATCGGCTGACGTCCAGTGGAAACTCGAGGATTCCGAAAATCGCCAAAGACGCAACAACATTAGACTACTTGGTGTCGCAGAGGGGAAGGAAGGACAAGGTGTGCGGGTATATGTTATCGCCTTGCTCAGGGGGGCTTTCCCTGAAATAACTGTATGGAATTGGGAGAGTGAAGTACAGCGCGGCCACCGGTTCCCTCTGGTTCAGAGAAAGGGAAACACAGCGGACAAGCCGAGGGCTATTTTGGTTTATGTAGTGAACTATTTGTTGAGAGAAGAGATCATGAACAAGGCTAAACCTGAGGCTAGACGCTCCTATAACGGCACAACATTCTTTGCCCGCCCGGATTTTTGCCATGCCACAGTCGAGAGAAGGTGGCAAATGAGGCAATTAATATCCCCTTTTCAGAACTTGGGTTGTGAGGCCTTCTTGATGTTTCCATGTCGCCTCAAAGTGGGGGTAAATGGGCAGCATATTTCTAGGATTTAGCAGGGGGGGTGAGGGGACAACCTGGTGCTACAGCTGTCACACATAGGTCAGGATTGACCTATTTGCCCGTAAAAGGGGGGGGGATCGATAGGGAGGGGTCTCGAAGGGGGTTGGGGGAGGGGATGGGTACAGGGCACGGCACAACGGAACAGCATTTGGGTATACAGGGAAGAGACACAAACCGGAGGTCACAGAACACTTATAGTCCTGGAGCGCACTTGATTGAAGCATGTAAGGAAGGCAAAAACATTAATACATTTTGCATGGATAACTGGTTAGGACAATCACCGGATGTTTTTTAAATGGGTACTCGAGTAGTCACATGGAATGTGTGTGGACTGAATGACCGCCAGAAAAGACAGCGTGTGGCTACCTTACTGAGAACTATGCGGGTAGATTTTGTGTGCCTGCAGAAAACACATATTGAGGGGACAAAAGGGTATCTGTTAGAACAGCTAGGATTTTATGTGCTAGCATACTCAAAACAGGGGACTAGGAACAGAGGAGTGGCTATATTATCAAATCGTAAGGATATTATAATAAGAAAGAATCTTGAAGATCAGTGGGGTAGATGGGTGCTTGTAGAGTGTATAATCGATGGTGAGTGGGCTACTTTAGGCTCAATCTATGGTTCAACGGAAGACGACCCAGAGATTATTGATTTTTTGGATTTAGAATTGGCTACTTGGTCCCCATGTATTATTTTGGCTGGCGATTTTAACATTAATGGAGTGGGGGATTGGGCTTGGACTCCAGAGGGAAATATCAGGGCAGGAAAAAAAGAGTTTGTCAAGCAATCCTCAGTCTCGCAAGGAACAACGTGCTGGCAGATGTCTGGGGAAGCTTAAAACCTAGGGATCAAGGATTTACTTTCTACTTGACCCCTCACAAGGTATGTTTAAGGTTGGATCATTTTTTCTCGTCAAACTCTCTGCTGTCCCAATTAAAAATTGAAATGCTCCCCCGGATACTTTCCGATCATAATCCTCTGATTTTGAATTTGAGCACAGTAACAAGACCCAGAATGGAGCGGGTCTGGACCTTCGAGAGAGGGCTGTTGAAAGATGATAACTTCATCCAGCATATGACACAATGGATTAAAAGCTTTTTGGAGATTAACACGGATAGAACTGCATCGGGAATTGTGTGGGACGCCTTTAAGGCAAGCGTTTGAGGGGAGACCATAAGCTTTAGCACTTTTAAACAGAAGCAAGAGCAGGTAAAAATGACAGGACTAACTAAGGATATATTGAATGCCGAAGAGGAGTTGTCTCATTGTGTGATAGCGGGGGCACCGCTTGATCAGGTACTTATTAAAGTAGCTAAGTCAAAGATGGAGGCAGAAGAAAATATAGCCAATAAAGCTGCTAAGATCTTTCTGGCAAACAGAGTGCGGTGCCACGAGTTTAGCGCATCTGTGGGTCGTACCCTAGCGGTACGTACTAGACAGAAGGTAGCTACAGGGGAAGTGAGGGAAATTAAGGGAGACTCTTCATAGATCCTGATGGGATACGTGAAGTCTTTAGGCAGTTCTACACTGCATTATATGATGAGGTGCAAGCAAAAGACCCCGCTGAAATACGTGCATACTTTCAGGATATCCCGGTGTCTATTCTACCCGAGGAGGAAGGCAAGAGGTTAGACGCACCCCTGGAGCCAGAAGAGATTATGGCCGCCTTACTAAGTCTTCCCTCTAGTAACGCTGCAGGGCCAGATCAAATTCCAATTGAATTCTTTAAAACCTTCTGGGATATACTCAGTCACGATTTCATTACCACAATACAGCAGGCACAGTCAGGGGTATCTATACCAAGCTCCAGGGCAGGGGCAGATATTGTGATAATTTATAAAAAAGGGGAGCCCTCCAGAGAACCCGGCTCATACAGGCCAATCACACTTATGAATACGGACACAAAGATTTTTTCCAAGGCACTGGCACTTAGGTTTGCTAACATAATAGACACATTGGTGAGCATTAATCAGCACGGTTTTATTCCAGGGAGAGGTACCACCCACCACACACGGAAAGTTATCACCCTATTTGATGCTTCAGAAGTCGCAGGAGACCCGATGGCAGTGATGCTCTTAGACGCTGAGAACGCTTTCGATCGGGTCTCCTGGGACTATCTGTGGTTTATTTTAAGAAGAGCCGGCTTTGGGGATGGATTTGTCAAAGCAATACAAGTTTTGTATACAGCACCGGTAGCTCGTATACGAGTAAATGCGGGATATACATTGCCACTTCAGATTAGGCGGGGAACAAGGCAGGGATGTCCATGCTCTCCACTTCTATTTGCCATGTATATGGACCCACTGATACGTAGAATGGAGATGAATTACAGTATTCCCCCTTTGGATACTCATAGGGGGCATTGCAAAATGTTGGCATATGCGGATGACGTGGCGATTCTCACCCCAGATCCCACAGAGGCTATAACACAGGTTGAGATTGAAGTACTGCATTTTGGCCAGGTTTCAGGATACGCTTTGAATACCTCCAAGACATAAATAATTAAGAATAGGAATGTGGAATGCTCCGACTCTCGTGTGGCTCAATCAGGAGTATATCTAGGGGTAACGATCACCTCGGAGCTAGATAGTTTAGTTGAAGCAAATATAACACCAGTAATCACCAAAGCCAAGAAGGATCTGGACAGACCTCATAATCTGCACCTCTCCATAGTAGGGCGTACTAATATTGTTAAAATGATTCTTCTCCCAAAGTTTCTTTATATTTTTAGGGCAATCCCGTTGATCTTCGAAGCAAAGTGGTTTAATATCACATGATAAATAGGTTTGTTTGGGCACATGGTAAGACTAGAAGAGCACTGAGGTTTATGGCACTTCCGAGGGAGAGAGGAGGGTGGGCTTTACCTGATTTAAAACTGTACTATTGGGCAGCTGCCCTACAATACATGACAGGCTTATTGGGGGGAGCGGAGGTGGAAGGGCAGGATGAGTTAGGAATAATAGCCATATATGCTCCGGTCCTGGGTCCTGAGGCGGAGAACGCCTTTTTGAAATATACCGATCCTAGCTACTTCAAAAGGACTAGATTCAAAACGGTTATTGCAGCGCATAATATCTGGAAGGCCTTTACAAAAAAGTTTGACCTAGGGACATACTATGGGTATACCAGATTGATCAATAATTCTACACTTCCTCGGGATATATTTTCTGACCCTGTGTTCGCAGAATGGGGGAGACAGGGAATAATAAAGATTGGAGATATTATGGGGGCACAGGGAATGATGCAATTTTCTGATATCCGGACAGTGTATGGTTTAGATTCAAGGCATTTTAATTTTTTTTTACAAATTAGAAGTTTCAAAAAGGGAGGCCGGGCGGAGTTTGGAAGGAACTCAATTTTAGAAGTTATTCATGGTGGAGTAGACTGTACAATAAAAAGATTTTATGCCGAATTGATAGAATACAAGCAAGATGACCTGGAGAAATATGAAGATAAATGGGCACATAAGTTAGGTATAGGTAAGGAAGGCTTCCGCCTGTCACTAGATCTTGGGCAGAAAATTCTGTGCTCAGCGGCCCTCCAGGCTCAACATTATAAAACACTGTACTCATTATACTTTAAATTAAATTTGTGTAAATGCGCGACCTATTGCATTGCAAATGCTTGTTTGTATTCTTCATCATCATGCCTTAAGTGCGATGGATATGCCCATGAGCACCTCACTTACTACACTACTGGAAGTAAACTACACCTAACACAAGAGGCCCAAATAGGCCAAAAAGGCTTGGAAGTTTTGGCTGGACTGTCCCCATTAGATCAGTAAAAAGGGTGATTTGCATATGCCTGGGTCTAATCTGAGGTGGCATGGTGCGCAAATAAACAATGGCTTGGGATGTGGAGTTACCACTGTCTGAGATTAATTCAAGTATCCCATTCATCACTGTTTTGTACCCTTCATCCGTTGGTCTTCTTAACTGTCATTCACATGTTGCCTCCACCCACCACAGCATTCAAAATGGGCAATAGGGGGTGAGTATTCACAAAAAGGAGGCAAGGTAGGGACCTTTTTGGGGGCTAGGAAAGTGATTTGGGGAGGTGTTTAGAACACAGCATGTTTCAGAAAGGGCATGGAAAATTGCTGCTTTGAAATTTGTTTTTGAGAACTGAACTCAATTCTGAGTGGTGTGCATTGAAAGTTTTGCTTTACATGGATATGGCTTATATGATACAAACCACTGACTGATTTGGGGGGCAATATCATAGATACTAGTAAAACGTAGAGTGGGAGTGACTTGCATGTTGCCGGATCTATGTCGGTTTGGTAATGTTAGGGGAGGGATTAGTACAGGGAGAGGATGGGGCAGGTAGAATCACAGTGACAACTAAGTCAAAAGCGTACCCTGAGTTCTTGACAGAGACTTTTAGATCCGCAATGCACACCTCATCATCACCGCAATTCTTCTCAAACAAAACCTGAAACAAAGAAAGATGAGGGTGAGAGAGAGAGAGAGTCAACTCTAGAGTACTGTCCCTGGGTTTCCACCAGAGGAGAAAGTATCCAACCTCTTAGATCCTGCCCAATGTCTCTGAAAGTTGAGGATTGGTTTCAAGTCCCTGGTATGAATAAAGCAGCTGGAACCTCATACCTCTGTTTGTAGCATGGTGCTCGATGCAGGGTCGAGAATAGGACGGAGCCCTCTAGCTTTCACAATGGGATCTCCCGCCGCAGAGAAGTTCATCATGATCTTCACCGGAGAAAGGAAGTCCTCTACACAGACCTGAGTGGGGAAGAGTGGAAGGATGTGACCAGGCGAAACTACAGAGACCCAGGGACAAATCTTACATCTATGAGGCTGTATGTCAGAATATCATGTGCAAAAGTATTGTGACCTATGTGTAATTTATAAAAAATATAATGCAATGACATTCAGTTTTGTTTTTCTATTAACTCCAATGCTGCAATATTTTTTGTATTAATATTTAGAACACAATATTTTTGTCAAACATCTCTTTGAGATTGAGTAGGATTTGAATCTCATATTCAGTTTTTTATGCAATCTTTACTTATTTTAAAATATAAATAGCAACACCAAGATGTACAGTAGTTAAACAAGTTTTCAGCTAAATACAATAAATGTCTCCTGCTTTATGGTACTGTGTTGTTGTGTTGCACGGTGTTGCATTCAGTTTTGGCTGTCTTCTGATGTTGTGCCCTCTCATGTTTAGGTTGTCTTACTTTGCATTATGTTATTATGTTGTATTCTGTAAGTACTTTAGAGATGCCAACAAATGCTGCTATATTTCCAGACAAAAGCAGCACATCCCTTTAAATTGTTGGTGACAACCTAATATTTTCCATGGTTTAAGGTGGTAAGATAGCACTACTCCAGCTCTTCGACTATTTAAGACATCTGTCACCCGAAAACTGGGGCACATGTCTTAAATTATTACTTCCATTGCTCAGTTTATGCGATACAGTCCCTAATTTCTTCCTCCTTTGCCCACTGTTTTTTAAACTTTTTATTCTTCTTCGGCTTTCTCATTAAACCCTCTATGCATTTGCTGTTTGTGAAATTTGGATGCATTACTTATACTCAGATTTTGAAATCGTTTAAATAGAGTATCACATCGAGTAATGACAGACGAAAAAGCTGTATTTGCTCTCTCAACTCTTTAATAGAGATTATCTAGTGAATATTCCCTCTCTGAGGACCTATAGTATATCATTCTTCTACATCCAATGTTGTTACTACCCAAAATATTGTTAATGAAGTACTGGTAGCCTTCTTGTGTATGGAGAAGTTATGGTAATCAAAACTACAAACAACTCAAGAGATGGGTACAGTACTAGTTGGTTAAAATACAGCCTAGAAGTTTGATCTTTCTCCACCTCTGCCCGAGATCACCTGTAGAAACAGTGCACTGTATGAGTCTAGCAGTGTGTATAGTTCACTGTTACTACATCAACAACCAATACATCACCAGGATTTACACTAACACGCTCACATTTTCATATTTCTACACTTTAAATGGGTTGTATGTCGGAACCACGCAAGTTATCACAATGCATGGCTTTAAAACGCGGTCTTTACAACGGTCTGTTTTTACCACTACATTCCTTTACCACGCAAGTCTTTACAACGAGCAACAACTTTCCTTAGGGGAAAGCGCTGGACTTGGGAGAGGTATCAATTACTATTCCAACTCCAGTCTGTGCAGTAGTAGGGAAAGCATTGGACTTCGAAGTCCAAGGACACTTCCCCTATGGCAAGTCATTGTAAAGACTCTCATGTTAAAGGAATGCAGTAGTAAAGATGCTTTGCTGTAAAGACCACATTGTAAAGGCAGTAAGTGGTTTCCCCTATCAATGAATTTTTTGCCCACATTTTGCAATCATATCTTTACTATCACATTGATAGTGACCCTATATCGCCTGCTCCCTTAATATCAGCTCTAACCATACCCTAAACCTAAATGCAACCCCAATAATTAATCTCTAATTTTACTCAACCGTAACCATACCCCAACCACTAACCTCTATGCTAGCCCTTAGCCCTAATCCTAATCTGACACTACCTTTAACCACAGACGTTACACTACCCAAATCAATGACTCTATCAGAATGCCTAGCCCCAGTATGAACTTAGTCTATAACCGTAACCCCAACTCCTCAACCTAACTAGCAACATCCGCTATACCCAGTGGCGTAGCTTAGGGGGGGGGGAGAGTTTGGGGTGTTACACCCTCAATAAATGTCTTATTTAATAAAAAATGTGGGTACAGGAGTCTGTTGGATTTCATCCGGACAAACAGCCACACACACACACTCTTGTCTCTGTTCTAAAGGTCTTAAAACATGGTTATTTTACACAATCCTGTATTTTAAGTACCCCCTCACAATCCAAACTACTTTCCCTTTCCATTGCCTTTAAGTCCCTCTCATGCGCTGAATCTCATATAATGATAAACTTTATATGCCAGCGTGATTGTCGGAAAATCTGAAGTTTACACACCCTCAGTCTTACTGACCATGCTACGCACCAGGCTATACCCAATACTTGCCCCTATTCAACAACACTAACTGCACCCCCTAACCCAAACTGCACAGCTTCCTGACTGAAACACCGCATCCTTTTAGGCTTTCAATCTGGCAGTTTTGGCATGCTCTCCCACTTACTGTATGCATAGTCCAAAGGCAGCTGAAGAGGTTGGATGCAACAAAATCACCAGTCCACCTTATGATTAGCTTCTGGCTCCTCCACTTCCAAAATGGATCTAATAGCAATCACGGAACACAGTCCAAGCTGCCCAAATGCGGAAGCCAAGCACTAGCTTTGCTTCGGGTCAGTGGCGTAATATAACTTGAGAAGGCCCCCTGCAAAGTACATAGAGTGGAGCCACTCCAATGCTCCGACCCAGTCAAGAGCTCTCAGCCGTTGCCCGTGCATAGTGCCGGAGGGGACCGTGTGGAGTTTCAGGGCCCCCAACACCGCGGGGGCTATTGTTCCACCATTGCTTCAGGTACCTATTCAACGCGGTAACCCTGACACCTGCTGACAGTATCTTGTTATTTTTTATTTAATTTGTCACCAGTGTTTCTTTTGTGTTAGTGGTGGTAAGTGAAGGGCACTGGCACTCAGTTTTACAGACTATGACTTATTTGTTTCAGCAGTCTGTGACCCAGAGCAAGAGAGAGCTAAAGGCAGAAACAGGGAATAGATGAGGAACAGAAAGACAGGAAAGCAGTGTCTAGGAGATGAAAAAGAACCTGCATAAATGAGATAAAATGACAGGGAGTTTATGATGGTGTAAGAAAGAAGCATGGGTTAATTAAGACTAAACAGCCATGGTATTCAGAAACCCTGGCATTCTGCAGCAAAGGAGGCAACACTCTGATAAAAACTTTGGACCCTTGCACTTATGCTTTTTAAAAAAATTAAGTCATATTCTGTCCATGCTCCACTGTGCAGACAGGGTACTGTATGTTGGACTTCAGCTATAGCTGTGTGTTCAGTACAACATCCTCTGCTGTACACAGAAGACCTCATACTCTGCTACGTTGCATGGCCGCCTCCTGCTGCTGTACGCTCCACGAAGATCAGGAAAACCTATTTGCGACTCAATATGGGAGGTGCAACTGGCGACTGGGTGGCTTGCATCGAACTACATATTCAGCCTGTGTACCCCACTTCACCTATGCCAGCCTATCCCCTTCATTACCACTGATTTCCGCCACATCCAAGAGTCCCAAATGTTTCTTCATGCTGGGAAATTTGCACCTGATCTCTCCTACAGCCTGCAGGTACTTATGGCAGGTTTGCAGGCCCCATTGCTATTTCCCACCAGGGCTCTCTGAGGGTCCTGTCCCAAGTGGTCAGCTACACTTTCTTTGGAGCAGAGAATACCTTTTGCCTTTGTGAAGGCCAACCTCTTGACCCTTGCATAACAGATCCAGTCCCTAGCTACAAGCAGTGGAACTTAATCCTACAGTCTTCTTTCCTCAGCAGTCAGGCAGAATGTTTTGTTCTTCCAAATGGTTCTTCCCATGCCCAGGAATGATCTGAGGAGGTTAAGGTAAGGTGCCTGTTTTATCCTGTGCACTAGCCAGTGAGCGGATAGTTCCCTACTCCCAGTCCTGGCAACTTTCCTGTAAAACCTTCACCTCCCTTTTCTTTCTCAGACAATTGCACTCATTACCAGAGTGTGTCACTACAATGACCTCGGCCACCCTACACATGCAGGAGATCTGGTTTCCTCGAGCCACTACCCTTAGGAGATGAGGAATCCCACACCTTGCCGCTGTCAGTCTGAAAACTGGGTTTCTAGCCTGCTGGGGATGAAGCCTGAAAGAATCTGGTGGTTGTGGGAATTAATGGTTGCAGTTCCTGACAGAAACATTTGGCATTCTCAAGTAAACGGGATAGCTGTGGAAGCTGCCCTGTGTTCTACCAGCTGATCCTTTCCCTCTTCCATATGGCTAATCCTTTCAAATGACTGCTTGTTGATCCCAACCGTGCTTTATTGTAGTCAGAGGTCAGGCCATTCTCTTCCTAGTGAAGAGTCATTAGCAAGCTAGCCAAGTTTATGGATTGAGATTCTGGAGTAGGGTTGAAGGGTAAACCAGTTCTAAACTGCTTTACTCTACGCATAAAGTAAACTTTCATAAAGCTACTTTTCTAGTACAGTTATTAAAAATCTATTTTTCACCAATGAATTAGACTTTTGCAACTAAGTGAAAAATAACTCTTGAGCATTTCCTAGGCATTTTCCCATGTTTAGATATAACAGTGATTTTATTAAAAATCTAGGCCTGTTCCTGGAAAATGCAGCTTTACTGCCAGTGTGATAATTATTTTCTGTCAGGCAATACTTTCCACAATATCTACTTTTTATATTGATCACCAAACACTGTGGGCTCACAAAGCACACTTTAAGTGTGACTTAGCTTAATATAAATCTTTTTTTTCCACTTGGCAAGGGCGCTTTTCTTTGTCCTATGTCACTATAGTGCTTTAAACTGCAGCCAGTCAGAGCTCAACGGTGCCCTCTGAAGTCATACATTCTTTTCATATATGTGATCGTGTAAACACACCCAGCAGTCAAAATACGGTATTTTTCTGGAGCATTTCTTGTGCTATCTACCATGGCCTCACAAGGAAGTTAAATAAGTCACGTATGAGAAAAAAATGCACATTATATGTTCTAGGGTGAAAGGTCACATGCTGTGCCACTATTAAGTAGTAGCATGGTGCACAGAGTTCCAAAGACAGCAAAACCAATCAGGAATAAGTGGGAGAAACATGACAAAAATGCTGTCCTTTCTTTTTGGCGCCATACAAACATCTTGCTTATCCTATATTTTATCAACTTGCAGGCGTCCTTTAAGCTGTCCCTTGAACTACCACAGTAGTGAGAGACTGTTCACAGTAGTACTGCAAAAGATGTCACAGGCACCAATTAATGTGGGTCTTTTGTTTTTGTTTTGTGGTTTATATTGAATAAATTGCTTACCGGAGCACGAATGTTCCTCTGGATGCAAGCCTCGCGCGTTGACACACTCAAGGATCCCCAGTCCTGATCTCCAATCAACAGTCGTTTCTGCTCCGTCTCCCTCCGGCCCATATCCACCTTCATAGAATAGTTTATAAGTAGGCCGAATTCTCCTATGAGTGGGAGAATAGGGTGAGGAGTAGGCAAAACAAATGAAATAGCCTTTATTTTACCAAGGGGAAGGCCGAAATTAGTCCCAGCAGTTTCTCATTAACTTCCTTCCAGGTTGTCCATTAAAGGAAACCAATATGGGTGTTACCAACCTAACAGTAAACTGTAACATGGTTGGGCAAGGCAACATGAAGGGGAAGGTTGCCCAAAGGTTCTCCCTACTTTTGTATATCTGGTAACAAATATAATTTAGTCCCATTCGACACTTTCCATAGCAGAGGGTTAAACAGCAGAACAAACCAGAGACGCTCTAGACATATGAAAGAGGCATCCTCGATGAGATAGGCCAAAGTTTACACAAACAAATCACCATCCCTTCAAGGCACATCACTTTTTCATATGCAAAGGCAAACTGAGGGTGGTCTGTTTTTGGAAAATAAAAAAAAGCTCCACCTGGACCTCCATGCTGTCAGGGCATGGTGGACTAGCTGGTGCTGTTTTTATGCTGAAGGGGTGGGAGCAACATTGCTCAAATACACCCACAACATGGCAGGAAACTTTAAACATGGTGTCCTGACAAAGGGCCTATGTCTATTCAACACCTAATATGAAGTTCTATGTGTGCCACCACCCTAAATACAACATAGCCTCCTGAGCCTATCTGCCCACCTTCTCTTCTTCCCATTTACTCACTTCTTCACCGTGACAGTCCACACTTTATTTAACCTCTTGGTCAGTGGAGTCTCCTGACACTTCCACTAGCCTGCCCTCCCTGTGGTTCTCTTCACTGGACTTCATGCTCTCTCTTACTTATTGAATCACCTCCAGTATTTTTCTTTGGTAATCAATAAACGGCACGTCCATTCAATTAACGCCCATACATATCAGCCTAGTGCCAGGGAATCTTCCAATGAATGCACCTTTGCGATGTGTAAGAGACCTTATAAATGTAAGAATGTATGCATACCAAGAGGCTTTTTGAAATGTACGAAACTCCAGGCAAAACTTTTCAAAGGTTTAGCCAAACAAGGATTTTACATTTGCCATGGGAAGTGTATATTATCCTTAGCTGTAGTGGTGCCATTGCAGTGTTGCACCAGTGTAATATCTTAAGCCTGGTTACGAGATCGGGGCAGCGGTGCCAGCGCAACCATGCCTCTGCTGCGCCAAACCCGTGCAAAGATCACCGGCTGTATAATGAGTTGAGCTTAATTTCAACTTGTAATAGGATTGGCGGCCCCTTGCTTTTCCCATGGCAGTGCCTGGAAAACAGGCACCGAAATGGAAACGGCAAAAACGTTCCAGCATGGCATGAAATGGCATGCTTCGTTTGGGTTTCCCGTCTACCAACAACCTGTCTTGTGTCAATAATTGCTGTGTCTTCAAGAGTTGCTCTTCTAAGTCCTAATGTGTCCTCTATTTTTTTACTTATCTCTTTGAGAACATTTTTGGTAGTGTCACATGTGTGCCAAGCAATTATTGACACAAGACAGGTTGTTGGTAGACGGGAAACCCAAACGAAGCCACCAAATAAGAGGACGTTTTACCCAAAGGATAATATATGTCCCAAAGTGACCACATCTGCCGAAAAAAACCATTGACAATAGACAGCCATTTCCCAGAAAAAGAAAAAATGCATAATTGAAATGCCGAGGCAACAGTAAAAAGGAAAACTATCAGGATTACGATGAAAAGGATCCCCTACCTTACCTCCGCTACACTTGAAACATAGGATAATAAGCAGTCCTGAAGAAGGTGTATATAATAGGTTCACCACCGAAACGTGCGTTGGCCTGGTTTTCCCCGCGGGCTGCACAACCTTGGACAACTAGGAAGATTTATTCCCCACGGGACCAAAATTGCAAGCCAATTTGTAGCTGGAAATTGATGAATGTATTGTGAAGTGTGTATGAGAGTGTTTGGTATGTTTTGACTGCATGTGAGGTTGGTATGATTGTAATGTTGGTATGGGGACATTCTTTGAAGCACTTTGTAGGTTTGTAAGTATTTATCATGTTAATTTTCCTGGATGTATCAACTGTCTAGAGGTAATACTTATGCCTCTGTGAATTGCTATGACTGTTTACAAAAAGGAAATTATGATCTGATTATTTATGCAATGTTTTTGTAAAATGGAAAAAAAAGAGTTGAAAGAAACAAAATAATATATTTCTACCATGAGAAAATAAAAGTATAAATTTTTTATAAAATTTAAAAAAATCTTTATTTGCATTGTTTGAGGGATAGCCCTATGGAGCCAAGAGTGGCCAAAGTGAATTAGTGAGTGGTTGAGTGGGAGGTCTTCATAATTCTAGGTAGTTATCTGGGGTCTACAGCATTGAACAAGTTCCCTCTAGAACTCTGTGCTGTTAGTAGTCCAGCAATGTTTAAAAAAATCCTGAAAATCTGGCTCTTTAGATTGGTTTAAAACGATGGAGCATACTATCTCTCCTACCAGTGAAGTGCGCCGGGACACTCTAAAGAGTAGCTGTGCGCAATACTAGTTGCTTTCATCATCATCATTGTGTGCTATTTTCTAAGCACAAAATGTATTCTAATAGCCTCAAAGCACTCCATGCTCAAACCCTCAAAGGAATTTCCAACCTTCTCATTTTATCAGCCCAGAAGGGATCAATGTTTTGCTTCTTCACTCCTCTTCAATATTCCAAAAGTGAACAAAATCCACTGAGTGGGAAGTTCTTTCTCTTACAAGGCAGCCCTGATCTAGAACAACTTTGTTCTTACTCTTTGTTCCAGCAACAATCATCTACAATTCATCTAACTACCCAAAACGTAGCTTTTAAGGAATTAAACAGCCTATTCATTGCTTTTATTTTTATATCTTAGTGCCAGGACCGCCTAAAGGGTATTGCTGCACATAAACACTAAAAATTAATAATGAACACTACAAAGTGCTCCAGTGAAACCCTCCAGGTGTGCCCACCTTACCTAAACGATCATGGCTGACCCTTGTTATGTTGAAGCAGATGGTCGTTGTCCCAACCAGCAGCGAGGGGTTGTGCGTACGCCGGGAGCACTCTACACGGTCAAGGGGTATTCGAGGTGGGTCAAAGGTCAAGTAGGCTGAAACTGCAACCACAGGGCGAGATCTACTCAAAAGAAAACGAGGAAAGTCATAGATTAGCGAAGGCGTGATGATGAAGAAGATTTAACATGAAGAGGAGAAGCAAGAGCAAGTAAGAGGGGTGGTAACATGAGAAAGACGGAGCAATAATTAAGATTGGAAACAGCAATTGGATAGCAAAACCTCAGGTAGGAAGTGGGTAACCACTGGTCGAAAATGATCAACAGTAAGGTAGAAGAGGTAACAGCAATGGGGGAACAGGGTACAACACCAGAAAGAATTGTGTCACAGCAGGGTGAGGGGGGATAGGCAATACAAAGTGGGGTGAAGTAGTTAGAAGTGAGGTAGAAAAAGCGCAAGTGGGGGACCAATGGTAGAAAGAAAATGGCAGGAGTAGATTGAGAGAGAGTGTCAGAGGTGTTTCTAGCAACGGATAAGAGGAGACCTTAATGGAAAGAGGACAACGAGGAAAAGAATGTGGCAACAATAAGGGGAAAAGGAGTGACAACAGCAAGGAGGCAGACTATCTGGGGGAAGGGGTACATTGGGGGTATGAGGAACAATAGAAAAGAAGGGGAAAGTAAAGGGAGAGCAGGACAATACTTAAGCGGGCAACAGTAAGTGGGAGGGATATAATAGATGGAGTCAGTCCCAGCAAAGAGGAGCAGGTCATCACAGTGAGAAAGACCAACAATTAAGTAAGATATGGCAAGATCAGTGGGGGGATTGACACTACAATAGAAAGGTAGAGAAGGCAGTGGGACAATGTTGTTGGTGGAGAGGTGGAAGGACATGGTAATTACAGAATGAGGGGCAAAGGCAGGGAGAGATGGGGCAGTGGCAATAGGGTATGCAGGAAAGGGGTGATAGAGGCAGCAGGGTGACAGAGGTAATAGGAGAGAAAGTAAAAAAGCAGTAGAGGGGAAACATCTGGCAAACAAAATGAGGACTTGCAGTCATACAACTAAATCTTGCGAGCTCTTCTGCCACTTCCCGCTCTCGAACTCCAAAGCAGCCTCCTTTCATTTTATCAAGAGACCACTCAGACTAAACAAGCACTTCCTAGAAGAAATCACCTCTGCCTCCATGCAACACACCCACCCCATATTCCTGAGAGATTCCAACCTCCTCTGCAACTCTTATACAAAATACATGAGGAACGCATTCAACATACTTCTCAACACACTGAAAATAAAACAACTTAATATTCTAACCCACTCTAAAGGCAATAAAATGGACCTCAGCATGTCAGTGTCTTCTAATATCCACTGCCAGACACCTAAGGGCCTGCACTGGACAGACCACATTGATATCCTCTCCACTACTACATATTCTACTTCTCAGCATCAAGGTCAACAAAAAAGAGGTAAGGGAAGCTTCTTTTTCTGTAAAGACATCTGGAAAAACTCCAAGATGAACTAAGCAACCTGTCAGAACTTTTTCAGCCACATATGCCAATACTAACCATAACATCTATAGCACCACTATGAGAACTCACATCGATAGTTATGCTTCACTAAAATCCCGATCACCCAAGCCAAAGCCCTCAACACTTTGGTGCACTCAAGTGCATAAGGAAAAATAATGTACCATACAAAAGGAGGAAAAGAAATTGAGAAGACCAAAACTCCCAGTTTACCTTACCAAAATGAAAACACAGCTCCAATTGGCAATCATATATCATCACAGCTAAAGCCTCCCTAAGCCCAATAACATTCTAAGATGTCTTTATTGAAGACAGATCATATCCCCCCCTGCTAACGAAATGCTTCCTGGGTCCAGCCAACATCACCAACTTCTGACCTCCGACCCACCTTCCATTCATAGGGAAAACATTGAGAAATTAAATATCACACAGCTACACAAGCACGTCAGCAAGAATAGCCTTCTACAGGTCAATCAATCAGGTTTTACACCATGCTCCAGCACTGAGACAGTCATGTTTCAAGTATACTCCACACGCCTTCTTTCTCAATGACAGAATTGACCACTGCCTCTTTGATCCAACTTGAACATTGTGTAGCCTTTGACACTGTCAACTATCCAGCTCTGAATAACTCTCTGAAAACGTGTGAGATTTTTTAGCCACTGTCTTGTAATAGTTTGCATCCTACTTTACCAACTAGTACAAGCTTGTGTAAATAGGTTCTCTAAGATAATGGACACTCCCAGTCTTCTGCAAATGGGAGCTCCATACTTTTTCCCATCATCATAAGCCTCTACATGGATCATCACAGATCCATTCTTAAAGACAGCAGCATTAAAGTCCATCAGTACTCAGATACCCCCACTTTGGTTGAAAATATCCTCACCTAACAACCTACTGAGGATCAAATACGCCTTGAACTCATCCAGTCTGGGATGCCGTCTAACTTCTTGCAGCTACACCCCACAAAGACTGAATTCATCCTGTTCACAAAAAGCACAATATAGTCCCAGAAACAAGCCTGGCTCTCCAATTTAAATCTACCAGCTTTACCACCCAGCTGACAGATAGTGCCAAATCTCTGGGATTCACCCTCAACATAGACTTCTCATTCATGCAACACATTGCAAGGAAGACCAAGACACCTGGCTACAACTCTCAAAAGTGAAGCCGTTTCTCCTGGAAAATGACTTCAGGCTTTTGTCCTCTCCCATCTGGCTTGCGGATATCTTCTTCTCACTGGTCTGCTCGATGCCACCCTAGTACCCCAGAAAAGTATCCTAAGCATCAGCATGGCTCAAAGGATAAAATACATTTGATCACATCACCACCATTTTAAAACATCTATACTGGTTCCCCTTTCCAGCCCAGATCATCTTTAAGACAAGCTCAATCATTTATAAAGCCATTAACACAAGACCTCAGGGACCGAGGCAAACACACCAGCAAAGTCTGGGGGACAATGCAGATGTGGAACGCAGACATCCCAAACTAGAGATAAACCATTGCAAGAAGGAAAATACAGAAGGAAAGCCTTCTCTGTTTATGGCCCCAGGAACAGCATCCCTAAAGATATCAGATCAGGACCAAATCTCCCACAGTTCAAAAACAAATTGAAGACACATCTTGGCCTGGGTTTTTGGTCAAGGCTTTAAGTTTTTAATATTGTGATACCTAAGTATTGTGTCAAGAATATTTTCATACAAAAAGAACCTGTCACAGAATATTGTTTTCAAGAATATTGTTTGTTTATGCAATATTGTTTTAAATAATATCAGTTTAATTAATTATTTGCTTAAATATACTTGCAAAAAACTATTGTTTTTTGATTATTTTATTTTAATATATATTACTTAATACATGAATTGTGGGTGTTAGTATAATTGTTATTGATTTTGTGAAGTATAGAATGCAATTTAAAAACAAATATGTGTAATTTATCATGTAGTAGAGGGTTGGGTTTGTAAGGGAATAGGGTGGGAAGTAAATTAAATTATAATTAATTGAATTTTAGTGTTAATTTTGTATAGTGAAATAAATATTGTGTTGATTAATAATTGTGTAAATTGTTTTATGGTTAAATAGGTATTGTATATATTGAAGAATAATTTGTTATTTTTAATGTATATTTACATTTAAATGTTTTTGTTAATTATGTTGATTCAGTAGCAGGTTGTTGGGTACGTGGGAGAATAGGATGGGAAGTTAATTAAGTTATTAATAAATGTATATCAGTGGTAATTCCAGTTTAATTGTTAATTAATTATGTAAGTTATTATTATGCAATTTGTTTTTAAATTGTTGTTTTACTTACCTTTTAGTTTTGAAATTATGCAGTATATTGAATAGTTCATATTTTTGTAAGGAATGCATATATTATTAGCAGGGTGGGAAGTTATTGCCAGTATACTATTTTTTAAGTATTATTATTAATGTTTAACAGATTAATTGGTAATTATTTATGTCATTTTTCATGTGGGACAAATTGAGTATTTCCCAAATAATTTATTTTTTAAATGTTTTTTTAACTACAAATGTTTGTAATTGTTTTAATTTATTGTACTTTTAAGTAACTTGTTTTAAGCTTATTTAATATGTTACAAGAATGTTGTTGGGATGATCATTTAAGTTATGTTTCTTGGTGTTTACTATTTTTGTAAGTAGGAAGTAGATTTTGCGTAAATTATGTATTCTTTTTTTAAGTTTATTAAATGTTTTGTTTGATTTGATTGTTACATTTATAAAGCGCAGGCTGTCACTCCGAAAGGAGCATCCTGGCGCTAGTCAGAAGAAGGTTGCGATGGAGCCGTGGGGACCCTATATGAGGGATAGGTAGAATTCATCAGAGGATCCAAAAATTCAAGTTTTTAGTGCCTTCTTAAACTGCGTCTCTGTTTCAGCATTATCAGGTGTGTTGGCAAGAGGTTCCAGGCCTTATTTCCTAATGCGGCTACTGTTTTTCCTCCCTTAGTTTTGTACCTAAAGCAGGGGGATTTGAGGAGGTTTGATGATGTGGGTCTGAGAGTCCTGGCCGTGGTGTATGGGGTGAATCTGGCTGATAGGTAAATTGGGCCTAAGTATAGTGATGCCCTGATACTATTTATTATGTCATTTGTCTTCATAATCTAATTTATTTTTCAGTTTACTTACTGTTGCTTAGATTGGAGTGGGTGTAGTAAATATAAACACTCTGCAGTCCATCACCTTCCCTACTATTGCTTAGTGTTGAGTGTAAATAGTAACTCTAACTCTCGGATCCCACCACTTTCCATATTCTTGCTTAGAATCTGATTTAGATCTCGGTGGATGGGTTAATCCGTCACAACACTGATGGATATCCTGTTCACCGAAAATCTAAATTCCATTATATCCTATGGGATTTATATTTCGGCAGATGGCATATCTGTCACCGTTGTGCAGGAGTAACTCGTCGGCCGAGATCTAAATCAGGCCCCTTAGACTGGATGTCGTGGGAAGTGGGAATAGTAACTATTACCATTCAGAAGCCCAAACACTTACCCTACAATTTATTGGGATGGAGTGGGATTTGTAAATTAGGCCTTTGCATGATACATACTTTATATATTGTTTGTTAAACATTGTTTATAGTAATTCTTTTTTGCATAGGTATTTAACATTGTATGCTTTTATTTGTATAATAATTTGTTGTTTTCCTTTCTATTATTTTTCACAAATGTGTTAAAAAATATTTTTATATTGAATATATTACTATGATTATTTATAAAATGTTGTTACATATGGTTGTATAACTGTTTTGCAGTTAATATTTTTCAGTGGTAAATATGTTGATAAATATGTTAAATCAAACTAGTTTTAAGAATTTATGTTAATATTTAAAATTAGTTATATATGTCTGTAGGCTGTTTTAATTTTAAATTTACTTTACAGTTACTATTTAAAGTTTAAATGTTTCAAAAACATTGTTTAATGAATGCTATGCTATTTCATATATGTGTGTGAATAAATATGTGTATATATGGGTGTTTTTAGCCAGTATGCAATTATAGGTAGGATTAACTATTCCCAGAGACAAGGAGTTTTTTGTTTTGCTAATACCTTAGTTGCCGTTTGACGAATCTTCACGAAATTTACAAAACTAGTTTACCACTCACTTGAACTGTGTTGTGTTGAAGGTTTTGGGGTGATTGGTCAAGAGGTGGCAGAGATAAAGGGGGGTACCCAAAACACGTTGCTCCCATGCAATGTGTATGGGGATTTTGCCATTTTTAGACACGCCAAACCGCTTAACGGATTTACACCAAATTTTTGCTTTTTATAATTTCGTGTATATCTGTTCTGTAGTTTTGGAGTATTTAGAGGAAATAAAATACAGATATCTAGGGATGCGGATCCTCCGTAGATCTGTTTGCGGAGGATCCACAGATCCCCGGGGAAATGCAAGGCCCTGATTGGCTGGCTGCAACCTGAAGGAAAAGTTGTGGTTGATATTTTGTCAGTCGTTTGGGCCTGGTGAGGTCAAAATAAAGTGAAAAAACATATAAGGAATGAGGATACAGGTATAAATCAAATGAGAGAGAGAGGAAAAAAAAGGGGGGGCGCGGGCTAGTTCACTTCCCCTAAACAATACAATTAATATCAATAGGAACTAGTACACATTTTAGAAGCTAGATGTCCATGTGTGGGAAAACTATTTGTTTTTTTATGAGAACCCTCACCCAATAACCTAGTTGGTGGCATGCTTCATCATCGGGTCCCACCCAAGGTGCTGAGTGCACCCCGGGTGTGCTTCAACGCCTGATTTACAGCAGAGCTGGTTTCGTGTGTGATGAGTGCAGAAGGGTGTTATTGTAGTGAAGTTAAAAAACTGTCCGTTGGGTCCCTTTAAACTAAAGGTAAGTATTTTAATTGTGGGCCCTCTGGCAGTATTAAAAAGGAGGCGGATATGGGTAGAGACTAAATTATGTCTCTCATATTCAAAAAATTAAGTCAGGTTTACATGTTTCGTCCAGGCGGCTAAGTTTGCTGGCTTTCTTCAGGTCCTATGTGTAAGTGATTTTAAGTGCAAGAACGTGAAAGGCCAGGTGCGATTTACGTGCCCACTAGTGAAACCGGTCTAGCTAAGGTGCGGAGATGCGGAGGCTGTGTCCTCCTAGAGTAGCTTAGAGTGCTGAAACTGTCATAACGGGCAACTTAAATCCTGCGAGGGGGCAGGACCTGTCGTCACACATTCTTCAAGGTTGTCTGCCTGCTGCCCATACCTGCTTCGGCCTGCTGTTCGTGATTCCGTGAGTTCCTATTGATATTCATTGAGGATACAGGTGTTCTGACTCCACATGACACATGGGCTCCATTACGATGTCGGGCGGAAGGCAATCCAACAGCTTGTCTGTGGCATTTCGTCCGACAATTGAGGCATCAATCCTCTGAATTATGATACAGGCGGTCTGATCGATGCCTGTGGGGGAATCTGCTCCACCTCCAACAGGCTCAAGGAGCCCATTGGGGCAGAGGGCGGATCGTAATCACCAAAATCGATGCGATGCCTGCTCAGGCACCACCATGTGGATTACAATGCACGTTTCATACAGCTTTCTATGGCGGTCTGACCGCCATAGGAAGGCTGTCAAAATGGACTGTGGGGGCCCCTTGCAGGGCTACAGTGACCCCCCCAGTGTCCGCTATGAGGCCTGCGGGCCACCTGTGGTGCCCCTCCAAAGAGCCATGCATTGTGTGGCAGGAAACACATGGTGCATGCCACACGGTGCATGGATGTTTAAAAATATTTCCAATGGCGGCATGTGCTTTCCTGAAGGCGGTTGCATCCAAATTTGGGAAGTGGGACTGCTGACTCCTTGTCGGGCGGTCCCGTTTCCGACATGGTGTCCGACAGGCATTGTAATGGGGTCTCTGAGGGACCCTTCATGGGCAAAAAGTTAGCATGTTTTTTTACGGCCAAACTGTGGATCTGCGGGACAATTACCAGCTCAATGCGAACCCCAGTATAAATCCACTATGAATTAGTGGATCCAAAACACATTAGAAAAGACATACACACCAACCCCATGACGCCCCAGCCCTGCAGCCAACCCCCTGCTGTGTACGACCGAAGTCCATGAGCAGTGGTGGTTGTATTTACGTACAGTAACTACATATTACATTCCTTAAAAAAAAAAAATTCACTGACAAAACCAAAGGTTACAGGGGTGTAATAGTTAGGTTGCCGTGTTACCTACACAGAACCTCAGAAATTTTGCAGTTATAGTTATACTTATAATTATACTTATCTGAAGAAACTATAACTCATGCCGTTAGGTAACTTTGGGGCCATGATCTACAGTTTCTTAACATAGGCTTGAATATAACTATAACTGCTGAATTTCTACGGTTTTGTGAGGTAAACCCAACTATAATATCACTGTAACCTTTGGTTTTGTCCGTGAATATATATATATATAATTTATTGAAACGGTTTAATTTACATTATATCACCTTTAGGTCTAATAATATTTGCATTTATTAACATGTATTAATGTATTACGTTATCCCTGTTTTATGGTATTTCTTTTTTTAACATTTCCGTCTGCATTTATCCATATTAACTCCTGCTAATTTTAACACCTTCGCCGTGGGACTAATTCCCCTGCGGCGCTGGGGGGAGGGGGCCGCGCACAGCACCACGGTGCTCGTGGCGAGCTCGGCTCCTCGCGCTGCACGGTGGCGCTGTGCTCATGACAAGCTGAGCTTGTCATGACCACGCCCGTTTTTAAGAACGCTCAGCCCAGCGGGGGAATTAGCCCCGCGTGTGAGCGCCGCGCGTGTCATGACGAGCTCAGCTCGTCATAAGCACACGGCCACCGTGCCTCATGACGAGCTCAGCTCGTCATGAGCACGGAAGGGGTTATTGGTATTTATCCATAATTATTTTATGTATTGAGAATAAATGTAGTTGTAAAACGGTATATTTTCACATTTATTTAACTGGTAAACATGCACTCATATTGCGTTTATAATAAAACACTTCACTACATTTAAATATTAGCGTTATACTACAAATATATGTTTACATATGCCTGTATTCAAGGGAATCGCTTCCTGTTTTTAAATCCCCATGGTGTCTATCTGCTTAGCTGTTTGTCTTGAATTAATAAAGGACAACAAGGAGTGTCACTCACAAGAAGCAACATTTTCTGTCTTTTTCCACCTTTAAAATAAATTCAGACAGCAAATAGATTGTTTTCTGTCTGTATTTATCAGTAAAAATCTGTAAAAACGTAAAACTGAAAGCCTTACTTATTATGGACAAAAAATGCCTTCCACAATATTTTTGAAACATTATTTTTGTCATTTCTGTTATAAGTTTAGGAAGACTATATTAACGCAAACAATTTTGTTGACTTAATATTTATGTGCCTCAATATATTTTTAATACAAAGTTAGCCCTGACCACCCAAGAGGCTACCGTTGACCTTCCCCCAGTAATTGTATATTCCTGTGGACAATGCTCATGCTCCCTGTTCCGCGTTTTGCTGCTCTCCAGTTAGGTTTGCACTCCTCAAATGTCAACTCATAGATAAACACATACATAAAGAATGAAAGATGGAAAGCAAGAGACTGAGGTGCAATTACTTTAAGAGAGTGTTAGGAAAAGAAGCAGCATTACTGGAAGAGTTGGAAGCACCAGATTAGGAGAGTGCAAATGCCCAATGAGATGAGCTAACAGCAGTGGTAGCAGAAGGGACGCAAGCAGGAAGAAGGACAACAAGGTGAGGAATACACAACAACATGGAAAGAGGGGGCAACCAAAATATGCCTGGTGCTCCCGTTGCCATACCTGAGAATCAGTGCCTGCCCTAAGGATCCCACTGCGATGTCCACAAGTCCATCGTCACTCATGTCTAGTCGGCCATGGATGGACACTCCAAAGTACTTCAGCCCGGTTGAAAAGACAGCGGCTGCAATTCTCTGTGGGTGTAAGTCAAAGAAATGGAAATGTGATCTCCTGATGGTCTCCATTGCTCTCCATTCTTCTCCTAATGAGCCATTCTTTCCTCTGCAATCATACTGTACAGAGCCTTAGAGCCTACTGAGTATCTGCTCCTCATTTCAATAAATTATCCACCTGCTATTCATTTCCATTTCAAAGTTTTCTCTTTTACCTAGTCATCCCTTAACCACCAAGGATTAATAAATGACCAACAGTGACAAACCCACTTCCCAGCTAGAAGGCTCTACATTTGATGACATGAGCAGCCTCACTCCACTCCTTCTCCAAGGTTTCACTATTGTCCATCTGTTGTTGCTCCCACAGTTTCATGACTGAACACCTGCTGTAACCTCTCTACCCTCTGGATTCCATTCTTAACCATCTCTGATTTGCTCCACAAAATTAATCTTCCTTGTCTATCTGTGCTCCCCTCTCCTTGTACTCACTATGTTCCACCCATTGCCATCTGTGGCCCGCATCAAAATCCCCCATTTTTGTACTTCCTGTGGCCACTGATCGGCTTTGTCAAACCAGCCTTGACAAGTTGTAATGCTTCCACTCCCTAAGGGTTTTTATTGAAATATATCTGTTGTATCCCCCACTGTTTCATGGATAGCAATATGGAGGTTGCTGCAAGCTGGCTGCATGAGCGAAAAATACCCCAGAAGCTCCCTATCGTTTTTTTTGTTTTTGTTTTCAATAAGAAACAGATATAATGAAAAAATGTGTTTGTAATATTCCAAACAAGCTTAATTTTGGTTACAATCACAAATCAGCTGTGCTTCCTCAGTGAAGAAGTATGTTTTAAAAACACATAATCATTTCTGGTGTTTTTCTGGTGTTGTCTAGTAACATTTCCCAGGCTCTCTTTGCGCTGAGCCTCTGCCATTTACCTGCCACCCTAGTGTCATGGGTGTTATTTCTAATCTCGTAATCGCCCCAGTTTAACACCCAGCCTGATCCCCCAATTATGATCCAAGTTAAGCCTCTGAAGTTAAGGGAAACATTTCCTATTGCCCTCATACCTCTAAGACCCCAGTAGCATAGGCTCACCTGGCTGGGTAGGGGCCCAAGCGTCCCTTCTTTTTGGCCATGGAAAATGTAGATGGCGCCGTGGTGCTCATCCTCCAGTGGGGCACCCACTGCCACGTCGGCCAGCCCATCCCAGCTCACGTCTCCCAGGCAGACCATTGCGGCACCAAACCTTCCGTGGGTACCGGATGCTGATCCACTGAGAGTTTCATTGCAAGTGATGTTCTCCTGGAAAAGAGAGTGGTGGGCAAGGACAACAGTGTTGAAACCTGGGATGAGTCACAAA
Source organism: Lissotriton helveticus (assembly GCF_964261635.1). Lineage (NCBI taxonomy): Eukaryota > Metazoa > Chordata > Amphibia > Caudata > Salamandridae > Lissotriton > Lissotriton helveticus. The sequence continues at coordinate 633,051,786 of NC_136068.1, read as the reverse complement.
GCAACAGTGTAACAGGAAAGTGATCAGACATCTCTGGCACAGGGATGACTGAGTCGTACATTGCTACATTGTTAGAGACATCTCTTATAGGACAGACAACATCTAAACAACCAAAGGGGCCACTTAAACAACAGGGGAAATCCCAAACACTATAAGGATCTCTCTGACACCAGAGGAGACATTTCAGACAACATATGAGCTACATGGCTTATAGCAAGGAGTCGCTATCCTAGGTTCTTTGAGACGGGGGTGAGAACAAAAGGAATGAGACCTGAAATGAGTCTCAAAATCAATATTTGAAAATGACTGTGACCTGACACCTCTTGCACAAATATGGATATCTCTTACATTGAAAGAGAAATTATTAACACCGTAGGAGACATAACAAACATTATATGACCTTCCTACGCCCTATAATACATACTTGACACCAAAGAAGAACTTTCTTGAACCATAAGTGACATATTTTGCAGCATATGGAGCATTTCTCTTGCTCTGCAGGAGCCATTGCTAATATAAAGAAGCTGTGATCTTTGATTGTTTGGAACACACATAGTTTACACATACCCCAGGTGTGACGCTGCAAACGTGGACAATGCCCCCTACGCCCTGGGCATGGTACAGAGGCACACCAATGAGCACCAGGTCCGTCTCTCCATTGTCGTCTAGATCCACTGAGGTAAGCTCAGCACCAAAGTATGATCCAATCTGCGCACAGGAGATAAAAAGAACAGAATATTACTTGGTGGGCAATTATATGACCCAATCCAAGGAAATAAGAATTCTTTTATATCCATTTAGCCAGTCCCCATCAAGCAAACAACTTAATCAAACATGTATTTTGTCATAATAAGAATAAACTGCGGCCAATCACGAGAGAGCCTTGTTACCGGCTTACCTGTCTGTTGCAAGAAATGTGGACTGGCTTCAACTTCCGATATCCACATGTTTAAAGAGTGTCCAGCCCTGGTCTCTTTTTGGGACAGCATTGGAAGATTTCTGGCTGATACTCTAGTGAGCCCTGTTACCATCGACTTACCCTTGATTATTTTTGGCTTGACAGCTAATGTTAAGGGCCCGTAAGATCGCTGCTTTTTTACGCCATCCTCCTAGCTAGGTGACACATTTGTATACATGGACAGACACCCCCCCCCCCACACACCCCTCCCTCCTTCTTGGAAAGGCAAATGTCAGTCTTGGCAGTCTCCAAGCTAGATCTTATGAGATCCGGCAGCAAGAAGAAGAGAACATTTTGGAATATTCTGCAATCAAGATGGGGCCCAGAGTTGATGGTTTGAGGGCCTTTTTTTTCACTGGGTCCTATGATTCTGCTGCCTCAATACTCTTTGGGCCATGTCGGATACTCCCAGTATGGTACAGGTAGCTCTAAGAGGAGGGCCATCTAGCTCTTGGAGCTTAGTAGAAGAGTTATCTCAGCTGGTTTCTTCATTAGCACCTAGGCAAGATCTCGTACCGGTAGGCGGGTCTTTCCATTTCTAGACACCTACGCCTCTCAGCGTGCTGAGTGTGAGTATTGAGGGGAGAGGTGAACCCAAGACCTAGATGGAAAAACACTGCAGTATCCATCAGGAGCGCTCCAATTCTCCTCTAATTTAGGGAAGAGTTTCCACACCTGTTTAAAAAGCACTACATAATGATGCAGTAAAAATCCACAATCCAGCTACCTCTCCAATCACTTTTGGATGTATCTTTGCCTTTGTACACCACTGCACTGACTGCGGCTAGGTTTGGGCTAAACAAGTACAACATACATGCATAAATACATACATGCGTATTTAGATACATATGGTGGAGAGTGGCAAGGAGGGTGTCCCTCATGATCTGAAAATACACTCTACTTGTATAAATAAGGTCTGAAGGTCTGGCGTTTGAAAAGATGTCACTTTCTGTCAGGATTGCTCTGACATTGGAAGATGATGTCACTTCCTCCCTGTAGTCCACGGACAGCAGCATATACCCACACTTAAGAACCTTCCCACATGTCATAGTTGGTGTCAACTATCTAAGAGAGGATCCATTGCTGCATTCATCAATTCAAACAATGTGAGGCAAGAACATGACACATGCATCTTCCAAAATGCATCTGATCTATCTATCTATCTATCTATCTATCTATCTATCTATCTATCTATCTATCTATCTATCTATCTATCTATCTATCTATCTATCTATCTATCTATCTATCTAATCACTGAAAAAATACAAAGGGTAAAGTGACGCTATAGTCAGGTAAAATGTAACCAAATAAAACCACTAAAACTAATTATTTAAAAGTTATCGCAAGTAACTTTAATTTGTACCCTAACGTAACTATAATTCACACCCTGCTATGCACAGTGCTGACATCAATCATGTTATTTCAGATGTTGCAGTGTTGTTATCAATAATGTCAAACAACAACAAGTCATGAGCGATAGTTACTTGAGATAACCATAAATGGTGAATTTTAGTAGTTTTGTTTGTTTAAATGTCACCTAAATATAACAACACTTTAACCACTGTCTTTTCAGTGAATTTTAAGGATTCTTTTGAATACCTAGCTATAAATCTCACTTTCACCTTTGTTTCTTTCAGTGAATGTTTAATGTCAGCATGTATCAACATATAAAAGGTTAGCCTGCTAGTTGTGTCAATAAACCTAATAAACCTTTCAATAGAGCATTCATAATAATAAAATATGAAACATGTCAGTCTTTATTTTTTAGGTTGAGCCTTGGCAGTGCTTACGGTGCTCTGCGAGGCAAACGGTGCTCTGCGAGGCATACTGTATTGGTGTATGGACGTGAAGCCCCGCCCACTCTCCGCCCACATATTTTGCATTGGCTTGTGTCATTGTCCTTCGTAAATGCTGGCTTCTGATTCGTTAATAGGCTTGTTAGTCCCTCCTTAGTACCACCTTGTCTTCATTTGTAACCTCCCCTGAGGACTGGCCCTCTTACTGCAGCACTATTTTCTTTAATGAGTTTCTCCTACTGCAGGCAATACATGCTTTCCTGCAACATTCAGTGCATTCTGCGCACCATGCACACCTTCACAGGGCACTTTTACCAAAAAAAGCATTTGTTAGTGATCCAGCGGGCTATAGAAAATATATCATAAACTACGCTACCCAATTTCATAACCTATAAACAAAATTCTAAACTATACATGGACCCATTTATGAACCTGATATATTTTTGGGCCTACTGAATCAGGTGGTCAAATAAATCTATATACACATTATTTACAAACTATAAACATATTTATACATTTGCAGAAAGAATATTGTCATTAGAATAAAACCCAACCATTTAAACGACCACCATAGGCGACGTGATCTAGCTAATGGTAACCTATACTTCTAAATAACCAAGACCAGCTTGTTTGTCAAAAGTAAGATTTTATTTTCTAGATAATAGTATATATGTTGTAAGTCTTATATATGAAATTTATTTGCAATAAAGCAAGCATGATGGTAAGAAATAAGAAAAATACAATTTAAGCAATTGAATTAACTTCAAAGAATTATATAAAGTTTAGCATTTCTAAAACATATTTTCCTAACTGAGCTAAATAGACAGAAATTAAAGTAAAGATCTTTGAGGATTCTTACGTGCTCCACGCAAAGTCCAGCAGCACATCACCCTCATCGGAAAGTCAGAAAGCAGCAGCCAGCCCAACCCTAAGGGCATGACTTTTTATACCTTTCTACGCTAACTAAACTAGCAAAGGAAAGTTTTCAGAAATACTCGACGTCCCATTGGCTGAAAGTGACAAGTGACATGTCACCCGATTCTTAAAAAGTTCCACAAAATCATGTCTTACAAAGACCATTGTCTCTTCCACGTGAAGCCAGAGGCTTCCTGCGATTGCAACTTTGTTTTAAGTCATCCTCGCAGCTTCCATAGTCTTACAGTGCAACTTCCGCGGATGCCAAGTTAAGGACTGACAAAAAGTTCACTTTCGACCTTGGCCATGTCCGACAGAATGATGTCAGCTCATCAGTTTTCGCTTTGTGAATGCAGCTTCAATAAACGTTTTAATTCAGAATGGACGTCTCGTGACTTTCTGCAGAAATATGAATTAGCTCTTTTTGTGCGGCTCAAATAGTTAGGCCTCAAAAGCAGGCAACTTATGATTTCTAGTATAAAACAAACACAAGAAAAGTATTAATGTAAGAAATAAAGTATATTCTGTATCCACCCCATGGTTTACTAAATAATTAACCCACCCGATTAATCAAAATGTTACCTAGCCATTGCAAACAAATAAAGCAGCGTTTATATTTACCAGTCTCCGTTTTTCTATGAGACCCATATGCACCTAGAATAGTAGAAATGACATCACACAGACAAGAATAAGCAAAACAAGCACATGCTTATTTTAAATATGCAGCAGTTAGTAATGACAAAAACGAAAACAATAAATTATTTTATTATTTTGCACGAACAAAAAGATGCAACAAATATGCACGTTTATGAGCACACATGTTAGTCCCCCCACGTGTAAAGTTTAATCTAGGTTGTATTAGCACGACATATCACAAATCATTAATAATTTTATTCATGTTATGGAAATGTGATTTTGCGAGTTTAAACAAAATTTTGTTTTCTATCTCGCTCCATCAACTCCCTCATCTGGTGATTAACAAATCACCACACCAGCACTCAAAATTTTGGTAAATTTAATTTATAAGAAATCGATTCAAATTCATTGTATTAGTAAACCTAAAAGTCTGTTTCAGCATAATCCTTGCAATTAACATGACGCTCTCTATGTAACTCCTGCAACTCAATCTCCCTTTCCTCTTCTTTTCTGAGTTTATAAATTCTCTTCTTTTCTCTCAAATGCTTCTTTCTTTTATGCAACAAACAACCTACTTTAGTCAAAATAAAAATGAATATAATTATAATCAAAGGTGCCAGAATCTTGCCAAGAATTGAACTTCCGATATTATGAAACCAGTTTTTAATTGCTTGAAACCTATTTGAAAGTTTCCCAGTAAAATCTTCTTCTTCTAAAGGAATTATTTCAGAATGCATTTGTGTAATATTCTTAATATACATTTCAATATTTTTACTTTCATCCGGTATATATGTACAGCAATGTTGGACATGTAAAATGCCACAGACTCCTCCCTCTTTTGCTAGGAGTATGTCTAAAGCAAGACGGTCTTGAATTACCATGGATCTAATTGCAATAACTTCAACATTCACTAATTGAAATCCATCAGCAGTGTCAGTTGATAATCTATCAACTATAGTGGACAATTTTCTGATTCTCCCTGCATTTAGGGTTATACCAACAAAAGGTATTACAGCTTGAAAAATATCTCCCAGAATTTCAGTAAAAGTTTCTCTTTTAGCTCTATTTACATAATTATGGATTTTAAATAATCCTTCTGAATCTCTGTCAACATGAAACACTTTAGGAAAAACAATTCCCACATAACAAGTTCCATACCAATGGTCTGGAAGGTTGTAGTAGGCTTTGTCACCACAAACAAAATAAATTCCAGGAAAGATAGGATCTTTTCCACCTTTAAATCCCCAACCTCCCATAATCTGATAAGTATCTTCACAGTTGCTTGCACCTACAAAATAATTATCAAAAAGTGTGTTATCTCTTCTAATGCAAAGCTTTCCACTAACAGGTTTGTCTATGTGAATTGCAATATTTTCAAGCATTTTGCCATTTAGTTTCTCATCCTCTTTTTGCCAGAATGATGACTTAGTCTGCTTGACTAATTCATTTCTCTTATAAATTGCTCTTCTCTCCTCAACCATATTCAGAAATTTCTTCCCTTCAGCACTTAATTTACATGTTAGATTATTCTTATAAGCATACTCATAAGTGAGTTCATTAGTAACAAGGAAATATTCTCTCAATTGTTTAGCTTTCTTATGCTTATTTAAAGCATTATCAATCTTGATATTAGCAAAAATCTCATCATAATTTGAATAGTAATATTCTAAACGACCAGTTTGATAAAATAAACTAGTTAATACACTACATGTAACAGCATAAGTGAGAGGAAGCATATTATATGTTACTCCCTCAGAAACAGAAGCGGGTAACTTAACGCATACATAACAATCCTTTGCATCCATTACCTTTACATATTCACTCAAAAGCTTTGTGAAAGTATTGCTTGAAAAATCACCTATTGATTTATCTTGATGAATGTTAGGTTGATGATCAATTACTTTAGCAGATGCACTATGTTTAGTTTGGCTAACCAGAGCTTTGCTTGTTAAGTTAACTTTGTGTAATTCTCTATTCATTTCTAAAGGTATAATCACAGCTAGTATCAACCAGAGCAGAACTAAAATGAGCAGACACACCAGAGTCATCTTACAGCATCTTTTAAAAACAGAGCATTTTGAAGTGCTCTCCTTAATGTAAGGCATTTTTAGGTTAGTTTTAGCCTCAAAATAAAAATAAAATTTTAAATTTATATACACCCCCCTTTTAAAATATATTTTTCTTTTATAACCCTAAACAAGATTTCTTCGACCTTATGTCATACATAAGTTTTTCTTCTACTAGACAGTTTTTCTTCGACCTTGTGTCAACTAACAGGATTTCTTCAGCCTTATGCCAATTTAATAAATTTGTACTTCAATCATTGTCACTAATTTCTTGGATTTCGTTTTCTTCTTCACTACTATCATATATGTCAATAACGGGTGGAATTACTAAGTAAGTCCACTCAGGAGACTTGTATTTCTGGTTTGGTCTAATTATTCTCTTCCCTTTTCTCGATATCACTTCTATTTTCCTTCCAACTCCAACCTCTTTTCCAGGACTCTTTTGACTACTGATTTCTTCAACTTGTTCTATTGGCTTTTTGATTAATCTCACTCTCAACCTTCCACCAGGCCAGAAGTCTGCTTTTCTCACATGCTTTTTCTTTGGTTCAGAATTATTTGATTCTGATTTCCAAGTCCTTTTCTTTCTGTTTTCACTTCCACCTTCCACGTCACTTTCCTCAGTTTCGTAGTCTGAAATTTCAATTGACTCAGGAACTTCTCTATATGGCAAATTCACTCCTTCAGGAACTTCACTTTGTCTTCCATCACTGGTACTCGGTAATTCGTTCTCCTCCTCTTCCTCAATTACCTTTAGCTTCCCAGATTTCGGATTTTTGTTCCTTACTTCAGAGCTTGTTCTCTGCCTTTCGATACTCTCCTGGTCTGAAACTTCTTTTGGTTCAGCTTCTTTGTCTTCAATATAGACAACCGAATCCTCAGTTATCTTTCCTTTTAACAGATTCTCTTCACCTTCAGAATCTATTTCAATTATTTCTAAGTCTTTTCTTGCCAGATTTCCATTCACCGGCACAGTTTCCAGATGTCGACTTTCTTGTCGATCTTCAGAATCTGGAATTACTTCACCTTCTGTTCTGTCTTCTGCTTCAGAATCAGAGTCATCTGTGGTATCACTTTCAACATCAGAATTCTCAGGAGTTGGTATTGGAATAGTATGACTTGGATGAATCCAACGCTTCAATCCTCTGCACTTTACAGCATTAGTAGTGATCAAGATTACCTGCCTAGGTTTCTGCCATCTAGGAGATAGACAATTCCTCCTCCGATGTACTTTCGTTCTGACCCAGTCTCCAGGTCTCAGATCATGTGTCAAAACTTTGTCATTTGATTGTGCTTCAGTTCCCACCTGATTAGATACAGAAGTTACCATATCAGATAACCTTTTACAGTAATCCAAAATTGCACTGTCATTTATGCTCAACAGTTTACCTACAGGTACAAAAGCTTGCCTCATAACTCTTCCCATCAAAATTTCATGAGGACTCAAACCTGTCTTTTTATCTGGTGTACTTCTTATTGACATCAAAACAAGTGGAAGAGCATCAGTCCACTTCACTCCTGTCTCTAGACACATTTTCCCAATTCTGTTTTTGATAGTTCCATTTATTTGTTCAACTACACCTGATGCCTCTGGTCTGTATGCACAGTGTATTTTCTGCTCAATACTCATAGCTTCGCAAATTAATTTCAACAGTTTGTTATCAAAATGACTCCCTCCATCACTCTCAATAGTGACTGGAAAACCGTACCTTGGGATGATTTCTCTGAGCATTAGTTTTGCTACTGTAATTGAATCACAATGTCTCGTAGGAAAAGCCTCTACCCACCTTGAGAACAAACATACAATTACAAGTACATATTTCAAACAGTTGTGTAATGGCATTTCAATGAAATCTATTTGTAACCTGGTGAAGGGACCACCCTCTCGACCAATTATTCCTGTCCCCACCACTGATTTTCTGTTTGGATTCATTTGTTGGCATGACAAACACCTTTGACAAAAAGACTCTGCAATGGTTCTAAATTTGGTATTGAACCATGTTTCTTTAAACAGTCTGACCATAGAATCTCTTTCTAAATGTGCAGGACCATGATATAATCTAGCCATGTCAGAAATCATGCAATTTGGTAAAACTACTCTCCCATCTTTGTAAACCCACACTCCATCTTCATCACGTCGTCTACAATCTGATCTTAACCACTGGTCTTTTTCTTCATCATCTGCTTCGTTTTGTAAATCTCTAATCTCATTCCATGTTTCTACAATAGTTGTTAGCATTAATGAATTTGAATCAGTTTCTGTACTTCTATTCCGATTGTAAGAATAATTTTTCCTTGCGCAGTACTTTGCTGTTTCATCTGCGAAGGCATTTCCTTTGGAAATATAATCAGTCCCTCTAGTGTGTGCTGCACACTTGACTATGGCAATTTCTTTTGGCAATTGTATTGCTTCAATTAATCTTCTAATGAAAACTGCATTTTTAATTGGTGACCCTGTTGATGTCATGTATCCTCTCTGTGACCAGAGTTGTCCATAATCATGCACAACTCCGTACCCATACTGACTATCAGTAATGATGGTAACTCTTATATCTTTTGATATTTCACATGCACGAATTAAAGCAATCAATTCAGCCACTTGTGCTGAACGAACTCCTTCAAGACATGATGCTTCTTTAATGTTTTCGACTGTACAAACTGAGTATGAAGCTTTCAAGACACCACCTTCGGATCTTAAGCATGAGCCATCTACAAAGTAGACAAAATCCGATTCAGGCAAAGGTCTGTCTTTGATGTCTTTTCTTGGTTTTGTGCAGAATTCCATGACATCTAAACATTCATGTTCTGTCTCGATGTCATCAACAATTTCAGAATCAGGCAGTAATGTAGAAGGATTCAGATTCAAACATCTTGAAATCGAAACATTATCTGCTCCTAGTATGATTTTCTCATACTTTGTCAATCTGCTACTTGTTAAATGTTGAGTCTTACCTCTTGTCAGTAATATTTCAACTGAATGAGGTACAAAAACTTTCACAGGAAATCCCATAATGATTCCTTCACTTTGTTCAAGACTGATACTTGTAGCTGCAACTGCTTTTAAACAACCTGGTAATGCTTTTGCAATTGGATCAAGAACTGCAGAGAAATATGCAATAGGTTTCTTTAGGTTTCCATGTCTCTGAATTAACACAGATAATGCACATCCTTCTCTCTCACTGCAATACAGTTCAAAATCTTTCTCATAATTTGGCATACCCAAAGCAGGAGCTTGGCATAAGCTCTTTTTCAAGTTTTCAAAGGATTCCATCTCAACATCATTGAGAATAATTGGATCTTTTACATCTGATTTGGTCAGTCTTTGTAGTGGTTTCGCAATTACTGAAAATCCACTTATCCATTGTCGACAGTAACCTACCATTCCCAGGAACATTCTGACCTGTCTTTGTGTTCTTGGCGGTAACATTGCTTGAATCATTTTTATTCTCTCTATTGTTACTTGTCTTTTTCCCTTTGCAATTCTGTGACCAAGATATTTCACTTCCTGTTTGCAAAACTGTAGTTTTGCTGGGGACACTTTATGTCCTTCTTCTGCAAGGCGATTTAACAGAATTATTGTGTCTGTTACACAATTTTCTCTTGTCTTAGCAGCTATTAACAAATCATCAATATACTGCACCAACGTAGACCTACCTGGTAAGTCTAAATCTTCTAATGATCTTTTTAACAGTTCGTTAAAGATTGAAGGACTTTCTGTATAGCCCTGAGGGATTCTTGTCCATCCAAGGGTCTTACCTTGGAATCTGAAAGCAAAGATTTCATAACTGTCTGGGTGTAGAGGAACAGTAAAGAATGCATTGCAAAGGTCAATGACTGTGTACCATTCAGCATCATATGGAATCTGAAATAGAATCACTGCTGGATTTGGAACCACAGGACAACATGGAATAACAATTTGATTAACCTTTCTCAAATCTTGTACGATCCTAAATGTTCCGTTAGCCTTTTTAACTCCCATAATTGGTGAATTACAAGAGCTACTCTTCATTTCTTCCAATACACCTTGCTTGATTAATTTTTTAATTACAGGTGTAATACCTTCAATTGTCTCTGTTTTCATTTTATACTGTGGAGTGTTTGGAAATTCTATTCCCTGTTTCAATGCAATTTTAACAGGATCTACGTTTTTCATCAGACCCATCTCATTCCCAGTAAAATCCCATATTTCAGATTTCACTGTTTCTTTTAACTCTTCAGGTAAATCTTTTTCTTCAAATGCAGGAAACAATTTTGTTTCTTCTGCTTCCATCATCATCATTGTCATTCTGTACAAACCATCTTCCTCCATTGTTTGTAATTCAACTCCTTCAGGAGAACAATATATTCTGCAATTCATTTTACATAGGATGTCTCTACCTAATAGATTTACTGGACTACTATTACAAACCACAAATCTGTGTTTGTCTCTGTAATTTCCAATTTCAACTGGTACTGGATCAGTTAAGTCTGTTTTAATTTGCTGATTACTTACTCCGACAACTTGGATGGTATCCCCAGAGAGAGGTAGGTTTTCAATTTCCACTGATCTAACAGTAGAACGGGTAGCACCAGTGTCCACTAGAAAAGTGATGTCTACATCATTAACTTTCCCGTTTACATAAGGACCGGACTGGTCAACCTCAAGAGTGGCTCCAACAACACACTCTTCCTCCTCTCTCGGGCACCGTCAGCAATAATCATCAGAATCACTGTCTTGGCTTTCTGTTAATAAAAATTGTTGTGAAGCATTTTGCATTTGAACCCTTTGCTGTTTTTGCTGTTTTTGTGGTTTTATTACCTGTTCACATCCCTGAAATCCCACGTTTGGATTATATTTTTGAACTCCCCCACAATTCGGAAAAGGTGGTTGTGGCAACTGGTCCTGACGATTATTCACCTGTTGTTGTTGCTGTTGTTGTAATTGTCGCTGAATATTAAATTCATTTAACCCCTGTTGCATCTGTAGCTGTTGCTGCACGTTAACACCATTCTGCATCTGCGGATTCAATAAGGGATTCTTTAAGTTTCTAGGAGGATGAGGACACTCGTCCCTCCAATGTCCAATTTCGCCACAATTAAAACAAGGTAATCTTTGTTTCAGTTCTTCTATTTTTGGGCTAAATTTCTTTTGGAAATTATTACCTTTAAACTTTCCTTGTATCTGGTTCGTATTTCCAGTTTGAACAAAATTAGTATTCTTATTTCCCATGCTGGCAATCTGTTGCTCAGCTACCTTTACCTGTGCCCACATGGCTTTCTCCTTTAGCTTCTTCTGTTTTACTTCTAATTCATCGCTACAATATTTTGCTTTTCTCAGAATATCATCTATAGATAGTGCTTGCCATCCGACAATACTAGTTCTGATCATTTCTCCAATTTCAGGTTTTAGTCCATAAACAAATCTATAGATAAAATGACTCATGTCTTTCTCATCTAATTTTTCATAACCACTGTATTGTTTAAAGATTAACAGTAGCCTTTCATAAAAAGAATGAACTGATTCTTTTGTTTCCTGCTCTGTTCTTTCTATTTTAACCCAATCAACTTCTTTGGGTGGAATTTTGTTTTTCATCCAAACAATTACTTTCTCATAAAAATCCATTACAAGTGGATTTGGGGCACCTGTTTCTTTAATTCGCTCAGGTTCTGTTTTTGGCCAACTAATAGATATTTTACATTCTGTCCAAAGATCAGATGGAACAACAATGTCAAAAAATCCATCCAAATCAATCCACAGAACTTTTGACACTTTGATAAATCTATCGACTTGCCTGTACCACTCAACAGGTTTCTCTCTTAATTTCGGAAAGTCATTTGTGAATAACAGAATGTCCTGTCTCGACCATGGGACATGAACATATCCTCCACCTGCAACTTCTCTCATTGGAAATTGTTTTGACATTCTTTCTAATCTTTCATCTTCCTTTCTTTTGGTCCATTTAACTCTCCATTTGTTCAGTTCTCCTAGCTTTTTGATATAGACAATCAAATCTTTAATGTGAACTATTCTTCCCATTGAGTTCAAACTCTCAATGTCGCTTTCTGAGAAATCTAATCTGTAATGTTTTGCAAAATTCTTTTGTTTACTCACATCGATTTCAAGTTCTGCAGCTAGATCCTCTAATTGATCATATTTATTTTTCGTTTTCCATTGAATACTTTTGCAAATGAATAATAGTTCATCATCCCGATAGTAATTTAAACTATCTGGGCCAATTGTTCCAATTATTAATTCTTCAATATTTGCTTTTAATTTGGCCACATCAAGCTTTGGTGTGGTTACCCTGACTTCAGGACTTCCTACATCTGACATAGCACCCATTGGTGTTTTTGGAGATAAATCCTCATTGAAAGTTAAATCAGGCATTCTCGATCTAGAAGTGTTTAATTCTGTCAAATCTGAATAAAATTTTTCAGCAGGCTTTTGAATTTCTGTATTTAAAGGAATAGTTAATCCAGTTTTGTTTGTATTTCTTTGATCAAATACAGGCTGAACAGGACCTATTGTTACTGGAACTGTGACAGCTTCCATGCCTTTTGTCATTCTTTTGATTAATTCTTCTTTAGACCTTAAGTATTCATTATAATCATCATCCTCAACATTTCTTGTTTCTCTTGTATAATCTTTTGGAGGTTCCCTTGCTCTTGGAGTCATTGAAAAATGTCTACCCTCATTTCGAGCATTCTCAAATTCTGGTCTTCTAGGAGTTTCAGTGATTTCACAATTATTTGGATAAAGTTTAGGAGCTTCATTAATTGGAGGTGCACTCGGTGAAGTTTCAGTAGAAACCACCGGAGTAGACCATGATCTAGGAGGTCTCAAAGGCTGATTAGGCTGTTTATTTTTAGCAGTTGTATATATTTCTTCCATAATTGCATCCTCAGATTCACTTTCCATAGATTTTCCTGTAGGAGAACCCATTACCATTTCATGAATTAAATACAATCCTTCACTCATGTTTCCCTGTCTCCACATTCGTAATCTATCTTCATGAGTTTCTCTTTTCCATGATGGATTTTTAGAAGGTCTTTTAATTCCACTAGCTTCTCTTTGTAACTGATACATCTCATCTTCCCACTCAACTAAAGCTTCAAATTGAGTTGGTCTCGGTTTTGGAACAAGAGCATTCATTTTCTCTCGTAAGTTTCTTAAAACTCTTACATTAAATGAACCATCATTAGGCCAAGCCAAAACACCATCGTTTTTAGTATAACGTTTCCAACTGTCGAACCATAAGACAGTATGATATCCATATTCACCTTCCATGTATGCTGCAGGTGTTTTATACTTATGAAGTAGTTTACCACCTCGCGTTTCGATTTTCTTGTCAGGTGAAAATAAATTCTTAAATTTCTGAAATAATGTTGTCTTTTTCTCAACATGTTTAAAATGATAACTCATTTTTAAAAGTTAAATTTAATTCACAAATTCGTTCGTAAAATATTTTCCGGGATGTTCCGCAAAACAACCAATCCGTGCGCGAAACACACCAACAAGCCAATGGCAGTTGAGCTGCGTCACTTTTCAGCTCGACCAATAATTTTGGAGATTTTCCTAAGGACCAATCAGCTCACAGGCCGTCAGAGACTCAGGAGCCAATCAGAATACAGCTTGTGACGTAGGTCACCCAATCCCAGCGCGGCTCTGTGACGTACACAGCAGCTGCGGTTTTTCGCTTCTCACTTCTGGCGCTTACCCCTCCTTCACAAAATCTTTTCACAGCGCCATTTTAAGAACACTTTTCAGTGTAAATTAATTCTTAACAATGACTTATAAAGACAACATCTGTTCGTTTCACTATTTAGGATAGTTTACATACATTCAAGTATCCACACTTCGGAATAGACGGCGCTATTCACACTAAGGATAATATTCAATTGTTAGTAGAGTAACCTTACCCCACCCTTCTAACACGTATAATTATGAACTCGCTTTGCTCTGAACCCACCGCGAAGTGAAAGTTCTAAGAGTTCCACTTGAACATAAAATACAATTCAAACTCGCACTTTTACACGGAAAATTCCCTAATTTCAAACACACACGAAATCCGTACAGGACTCTCACCTGTTTATAGAAATCATGCACCGTTAGTAAAATAACGACGTTATCCGTACAGGGCTCTCACCTGTTTATAGATATGAAACATGTACCCGTACAGGACTCTAACCTGTTTATAGATAATCATGCACCGACGTTAAATTTTACCCTTCACTCAAGCTTGGATATAACTAATACTCTCATCACAGTGAGTTTTATGGAAGGCGCTTTGTCCCTATTCTCATGCTGCTTTGATTTCTTAGAAAATCCTCACTATACAAGATTCAGACCTAGCCCTAAAACTGTGCTGCTCGGCGACAACACTATGGTACACGGCGATACCTCTTGTGATACTCGGCGATATCACTACAAACGAACAGATGGCTTGCGTGACTAATTTCTCGCCACACAATCTATACCGGTATAGCTTACAGATAGGCACGAAAAACGAACTTAACAAGTGTTAAAACATTAATCCTATTTGCATACCATGACGCAATCCTTAGCAACCAACATGTTACCTTGGTTACCGCTTAGCAACCATCAATCCTCTGCTACCAGATAATTGATCCAGCGGGCTATAGAAAATATATCATAAACTACGCTACCCAATTTCATAACCTATAAACAAAATTCTAAACTATACATGGACCCATTTATGAACCTGATATATTTTTGGGCCTACTGAATCAGGTGGTCAAATAAATCTATATACACATTATTTACAAACTATAAACATATTTATACATTTGCAGAAAGAATATTGTCATTAGAATAAAACCCAACCATTTAAACGACCACCATAGGCGACGTGATCTAGCTAATGGTAACCTATACTTCTAAATAACCAAGACCAGCTTGTTTGTCAAAAGTAAGATTTTATTTTCTAGATAATAGTATATATGTTGTAAGTCTTATATATGAAATTTATTTGCAATAAAGCAAGCATGATGGTAAGAAATAAGAAAAATACAATTTAAGCAATTGAATTAACTTCAAAGAATTATATAAAGTTTAGCATTTCTAAAACATATTTTCCTAACTGAGCTAAATAGACAGAAATTAAAGTAAAGATCTTTGAGGATTCTTACGTGCTCCACGCAAAGTCCAGCAGCACATCACCCTCATCGGAAAGTCAGAAAGCAGCAGCCAGCCCAACCCTAAGGGCATGACTTTTTATACCTTTCTACGCTAACTAAACTAGCAAAGGAAAGTTTTCAGAAATACTCGACGTCCCATTGGCTGAAAGTGACAAGTGACATGTCACCCGATTCTTAAAAAGTTCCACAAAATCATGTCTTACAAAGACCATTGTCTCTTCCACGTGAAGCCAGAGGCTTCCTGCGATTGCAACTTTGTTTTAAGTCATCCTCGCAGCTTCCATAGTCTTACAGTGCAACTTCCGCGGATGCCAAGTTAAGGACTGACAAAAAGTTCACTTTCGACCTTGGCCATGTCCGACAGAATGATGTCAGCTCATCAGTTTTCGCTTTGTGAATGCAGCTTCAATAAACGTTTTAATTCAGAATGGACGTCTCGTGACTTTCTGCAGAAATATGAATTAGCTCTTTTTGTGCGGCTCAAATAGTTAGGCCTCAAAAGCAGGCAACTTATGATTTCTAGTATAAAACAAACACAAGAAAAGTATTAATGTAAGAAATAAAGTATATTCTGTATCCACCCCATGGTTTACTAAATAATTAACCCACCCGATTAATCAAAATGTTACCTAGCCATTGCAAACAAATAAAGCAGCGTTTATATTTACCAGTCTCCGTTTTTCTATGAGACCCATATGCACCTAGAATAGTAGAAATGACATCACACAGACAAGAATAAGCAAAACAAGCACATGCTTATTTTAAATATGCAGCAGTTAGTAATGACAAAAACGAAAACAATAAATTATTTTATTATTTTGCACGAACAAAAAGATGCAACAAATATGCACGTTTATGAGCACACATGTTAGTCCCCCCACGTGTAAAGTTTAATCTAGGTTGTATTAGCACGACATATCACAAATCATTAATAATTTTATTCATGTTATGGAAATGTGATTTTGCGAGTTTAAACAAAATTTTGTTTTCTATCTCGCTCCATCATTAGTCAACTTGACAAAGAAATGCTTTTTTGGGTAAAAGCGCCCCATACCGCACCTTCACTTTAATAGTGTCTGCGGACCTTTCTTTAGACAGCACTCGTCTAAAGAAAGTGGCGTGGCTTCTATTAATGTGAAAGCGCAGCATTGGGCGCTTGCTAACAACAAGGATTTGCAATGCAATAGGTCTTGCATTTTAGAAACTTTGACATATTGTTATTGTAAATGACAATGCCTTTTATTATTGCAGGTTTTTTAAACACATACTTTAAAGGCATTGTCATTTATAAAATGCCAACAGCTCGAAATCTCGCAATTCCAAGAATGACTGCATTGCAAATGCTTGTTCTTTTAACTCTTCAGGCCGCATAATGCAGTTACAAAACCAAACACAAAGCATCCTTGTATTCCCAAGCTGAAGAACAAAAGCTCCAGCTTTGGGAAGCTTACAAATATAAATCAATTTCCCTGTGGCCATATTCTATACACCCCAGGAAACATAGGCTTCCTGCAGCCCCTCCCCCCAATACTTAAAAAACATGCTATGGGTGCCCCTACCCAGATTCGGCCACCATCATTTAGCAAAAGATATACAAATTATAACATGAAGGGCATTGACAGGAGCAGGTAATAAGTGAGTGATTTATTTCTTCTTTGTTGCTCTTCTTAAGATTTTGCATTATCAGTGTGAGTGTATCAGGGTGGAGCAGTTGCTTTTTGTTTTTGCTGGGGTCCCCGCGGGCCCATGGCACCTCTGGCTCCCCTGCCAGCACCCATCCTGGGTGAATGCGGTAACCGGCAATTCTTTTTTTTTATATTGGGGAGGGGGTCATATGCTCCTCCTCTCCAATCCATTGCAGGCCCCAAGGACCCCACACCACAGGGCAATTTGTTTATGGGGAGTTCTGCCTCGAACCTCATCCCCTGGGAGCTAACATTTAATAAATGGGGAAGGACATGTGGCCACCTCCCTGAACTAATACTGGTCCGGAGAATCCCATCTCCGAGGCCTATGGTGGGTGCACCGGTCCACCAGGGGCGTTCACAAACATACTAAGTTGGGTGCTGCGGAGGGAGGCCCATAACCTCTGTAGTCCCACCGACTCCCGTGCAATCACCCTTCCTTGGTGCAGCGGTACTGACTTTGCTCCCGTCCGGCAGGAGAATTTTTTTTCCTGCTCCTGTGGGGTTGGGGGACACTCTATTTCCCTACCTGCAAGAGTGCAGACAGGAAAAAAATGTATGCTCAGGTTTTCCCTACCTGTGCTCTTGAGGGCAGGGAAAAAGTGTCCTTGAGGAATGGGGTCCCTGGCGTCTTTTCAGAAGCTAGGAGGGGGGATGCATGCTGCCCTGAACTTTAATTATTGCCTCAGGAATGGGGTCCCTTGAGCCTCATTGAGGCTAGTGGGGAGGGGCTGCATCCCCCATTAGTAAAACACCAGCCCCAAGGGATGGGGTCCACAGGGCCTAATGAAGGCTCAGGGAGGGGGAGCTACATGCCCCCTCCCCATAAAAAACAATTTGTCGTCCACTCTGGCCCTGACGCACCCCGGGGGAGTTTATTAAAGATAAATGTGGATATGCTGTGCCCATTTAGAAACAAAAACATTTTTGGCCCCAGTTGTGTCCCCACTGAGACCTCCCCACCAGGCCTAGGAGGGTAGGGTATGCCTACCATGTTCCCCTATATATTTTTTTAACCTTTTTGTAGGACAGGGGACTGAGTCACTGAGTCATACATGGGTGCTGCCACACGTTTGTTGATGTGGTGGCAGACAATAAAATCTTATCTTAAGATTTGTTGGCTCTGCAAATCCTCCGCAGTGTGAAATAGCTGTCGTTTTTAACCTTAATATATCTAACACTACTGAATGAATTTATACCACAACAAAAAAGCACGCTTTCTAGACCAAGATCTGGCTTTCTGCCAAATGTGGTATAATTTTGTTGAGTCATTTGGGCGGTACCTGTGTCTTACTATGCTTTGGAAAAAAATGGGGAAAACACAAAACGTGAGCCCACCCCCCTTCTTCTCGACCCCCTCTTGACGGATCCCCTCAAAACTTTCCAGGAAGGAGCTGAGCG
Source organism: Lissotriton helveticus (assembly GCF_964261635.1). Lineage (NCBI taxonomy): Eukaryota > Metazoa > Chordata > Amphibia > Caudata > Salamandridae > Lissotriton > Lissotriton helveticus. Next base: position 633,033,191 of record NC_136068.1, on the reverse strand, counting down.
GGAAGAACATCAGTGGTATAATCTTGTTACGTCATTTGGGCTGTATCTGTGTCTTACTTTCCTTTAGAAAAATTAATGGGGAATACACAAACGTGACCCCTCCCCCTTTTTCTCGACCCCCTCTTGACGGATCCCCTCAAAACGTTCCAGGAAGGAGCTGAGCGGGAAGAACATCAGTGGCGGCTAGTGAATTCTAAATATGGTAGCACGGAAATTTCACACTCGAGCACAATGTGCAAGACAAGCGAGTGATAACTTAAAAAGGAGTGTGCAGGAGATTCTCCCACCACAAGATTTTTTTTAAAATATTGATTCAAATTGTGGATTATACAGCATCAGTCAGTCATTGAAAACTTTGCACTTCAATGCAAAGCAAAGAGCAACAGCAGTGTGCCGTGTTTTCACCTTGATTTAACCACACGCTTAAGTATGCACTCATAAAAGAACAATACAATCTTGCTTCAAAACGTTTATTTGTGTACAATATGTTTTGCTAGCAATTTCCTTTTACAGTTCTGTTGCCTTTTTTTTAGCTACTGAAAAGAGATTTATACCAGAAGCCGAAAAGCAAACTTCCTTCATACAAAGTGGACAGTCTGACCCTAGTTCTGGCAGTACCCACATATTGCTGACCTGCCATATTGTACCATTCTTCCTAGTAATTTCCGACCAAGATACTCGGTGCCTGCTAAGATTGGCAATGTATGTGTCATGCTTAATCTCTGCAGAAGCCATCTGGGCATTGCCTGCTGTTGTGCTCATTTTTCTTCAATTCACCCTTTTGGTTTGTGTATGCTTGCCCTTATATCCATGAATTCCAATCCAGGTTCAGGCCTGGGCACAGCACAGAAACTACTATTATCCATATTGTCGCTGAACCTCTTCAAGCCCTTGACCAAGTCAAAACATGTCTCCTAATTCTACAGGATTTATCCTCGGCATTCAACACAGTCAACCACGAGAAACTACTTGAACGCCTCAAATTCAGAATGAGAGTAAGGGGAACCGTTCTCGAGTGGTTTAGACCCTTCCTCCGGAACCACACCCAGAGATTCTTAGTCAGCAGTAATCTATCTGCTCCTTCCTTAATAACGATCGGAGTCCCCCAAGGGTCAACTATTTCCCCAACCCTCTTCAATCTCTACCTTGAACCGTTAGCTGAATTACTACGTACCGCCAACATCTCCTTCCACATGTATGCCGATGATACCCAAATCTACATCAAAATCGCATCTCTAGAGGAGATCTACTCTTTGAATAAGGCCCTAAAGATGATTGTTCAATGGCTCGCCTGCAACCAGCTCAAACTAAATGCACAAGAAACGGAGTTCCTTCTAACCGGACCCTCTAAAAGTAACACTGACATCCGAGAAAGGACCAAGTGGATCACAGCACTAAACTGCACACCGACCGTAGTGGATTCTGCCAAATCTCTCTGAATAATCCTAGACAGCAAACTGAATATGCAGGACCACATCAACTCGATGGCTAAAACTGCCAGGTTTCACTTGAGCTTCCTGAGGAAACTAAAACCTTTCCTTGATGCCTCGGACCGAAAAATGGTAGTCCAGGCATTAGTTATCTTCAGAATCGAATGCGGATGCTCAACCCTTTCAGGCCTGCCCAAGATCTCCATGGCCCTCCTAAAAGCTTACCTCAACATCGCCACCAGACTCTTAACAGGCTCACATATCACCGCATCTGAAGGCGCTGCACTGGCTTCCTCTTGAAGCCAGAATCCAACCCAAACTGGCATGTATCATCCACAAAGCGCTACACAAGAAATCCCCTGCATATCACGCCAAAAAAACATGGTTTCTGGAGGAGCCAAAAACTCCTGATCCGCTAGAGACTTTGTGCTCCAACCACCCCACTTCCGAAAGGAAATAACTTACAATTGTGCTTTCTCTGGGACCGCACACAGAATCTGGAACTCGCTGCCATATTTCATCAGACGAATTCCCTCTCTGTCAATATTTAAAAAGGAAGCCAAAACCTTCCTAATTGTCAAGTGTCTCCCATAAATCATGCATTGCACATACCTTCAGTGGCTTTGCTTATTTTAGTTGCCTCTAGAGTTTGGTCTGACTGGCTGCTATCTATCTCTTACTGACCTTGTACTCCCACAAATGTAATTGCCTGATTTCTCTGAATTATGATCTGAACATTGTATACACCCTGTTATTCCCCAAATGTTTCACTTCCTTCTACCCCTTTTTTTACTATTTCATACTATGTATACAATGTGTTATCCAGGTAAAGCGCTCTGATTCCCTAACGGGTCACATTAGCGCTCTATAAAACACTAAATAAATAAAGACACACACTTCCCACTTTAAAAATAGCTTTTTAAACTTGTATGCCTACGTGTGTCTTCGAAAAGCTACTATTGTTGCTTTCGTGTTGCAGACTTGTTTCCGACAGTGTCAGTGCATTACACTACTTATAAATATGCCACTGCGTTTTAAAACTGCTTCAGGGAAGTCACTGTAAGAGCACACACTTTTAAACTACTTGTTTTTAACATTGGTTTAAAAGGGCTGCAGCAGGCACCAGTCTTTGCCTACTGCAGGGCCCTCTTCTCCAGCCAAGGTTGCTTCCCTTGCCCTCCGAACTAGGAAGTGCGGGTCCTCACTGGCCGTGCTGCCCAGATATATGCCTGCTTGGGCGGTATCATAAAGGGCCAGCCGCAGCATGCGGTAGCCCAGCTCACAGGTCTACCTGAATGAAGGGGTGCATTCAAGTGCCTCAATACTCCCAATCACAAACTCAAACATGCACATTACTGCTTTGTAGGAATTAACTTTACATTTTTGTACCATGATCTTACCCAGAAATACCCATTTGCTTCTTCATCTTTAGCAATATTGGTTAATTTCTTGCAAAAACGTGATCTGCACTGTCTTTAGTTAGAAATTAGATTGCTCTCAGCATGTTTATCCAAACATGCGTTTATGATGGCACCAAGCAGCCAGAATTTTACTGGAGGCAAGCAGGAAAACTAGGAGAAAGAAGAAACAAGGTCCCTACAGTCTGATATCAGGAGGGCAAAACACCTCACAATATATCAAGTGTCTATGTAGGTATATCACTTAATCTTAGTTTAAGTGATATACCTACATAGACACTTGGTCCATGGTGAGGTGTTTTGCCCTCCTGATATCAGACTGTAGGGACTTTGTTTCTTTTTTTCCCTTGTGTATACCCATTCCCTTTTCTTAGCACTGGGGTAACTCCCTCCTTTTTCGATCAATCAGGAAAACTATACTTCATTCAAGCTTTCACGAAGCATACCCCTTTGTCGTACCTGAATGATCATTTGTCACAGGACTCCTGGAATGCTGTATTTCTTGTCCGAGTCCCCTGATCGGTCAACAACTGAGAAAGACTCAGTGGGCCAGGCCTGCTGTATGTCATTAGAAAGCCTCTGTGTTTGGCTTTTGTTTGTGGAGACCTGCAGAGCCAAGGGGCAGGGCTCCGACTGATCCAGTGTCCTGGTTCCCTCAGGAAAATAAAGAGAAGCAAGCTTCGCTGCTATGCGATTAATTCTCTGCAGATAGAGCTTACATCAACGAAAACGTGTGTTTTCACCTCCGGGGCACAAAATAATGCCCAGAGGAACTGTATCCTATCACAGGCTTAGGGCCAGATTTATGAGATTATCACGCAGTACAGCGCAGTGCAGCGCAGCGTCAGCCTGCTGTGCTGCATTGCCCGACTGGCAAAGGGCAGGTATGGGCTGTATTTAAATGAATAAAGTGAATTCCTGCCTTTTCCCCTGCACTGACGCCATTTTGGCTGACTAGCGCCAATGCAGGCATCTCTTTCTATTTGTGTATCAAAATGCAAAACACCTAAATAAAGGAAAAAACGAGGAGCAATAAAGATGTTTCTCCTCATTATGCCACACTTGGGGAATCGTAGGTTTTTGGCGCAATCCCAGGTCTACCACTTCTAGTAAATTGGAGAATGCGTCAAAATCCATGGATGTTGCATCAGAACACCCATGGAAGGCCTCCCTGACGCAGAGTAAGGCAAACCAGCAATTTCAAATGCGTTGCTTTACTCGAGAATTATGAAGCCACTCAGGGCCATGCAAGGTGGCCTTGCGTGGCTACATAATTCTCGTTTTTGAGTTGTGTCACTCTGGCACCACATCTTGTGGTGCAAGAGCGATCCGACGGGGCTTGTAAATATCTCCCTTAGTTCTTTCCTGGCTTTCCTGATCTCTGCCGGATTTGTTCTGGCACTGAAAATTGAATCCTTCCAGCCTGCCTGAACTAAAAGACTCAGATGAGGCAATTTCCTGCCTGCCCTGCTCTGACGGTTCAAATAACTTCCTCAGTGGCGGCTGGCATCTACGGGGAAGGGGTCTGAGGGGGGGGTGAGGGGTTGTGGGAGCGTGAGCTAATATTTTTTTTTTTAAACTTACCTGAACCGACATCTGCCGCTCCTGACCTCTTTTGAGGAACTGGATGCTGTAGTGTGGGCACCAATCCTGGCAAAGCTCTCATGCTGTGAGAGCGGCGCCTTGATTGGAGTGAGCGGCCTCACTCGGCGCTCTCCAGTGCACTAGAGGCCTGCACTTACTCTAACCCAGCTGTCTTAAGACAGTTGGGTTAGAGGTTTCATATTGCGCATGTCTGGCAAGCCATTGCAAGATGGCTGGAAAAGGAACATGCGCACTTTGAAAAGTGTAAAAACAGCCCACCCTCCTCCCTGCTGCTGTCATTCAGCAGTTGCCCCACCCCCTTTGAAGGTAATTTAAGTGGGGGTGGTGCTCCTCCGCTCCAACGAAGGTGCTGCCCCTGCACTTCCTGCAGGATAGTGGCAGATGGAGTTACCTCCTCCCTGATTCCCACTGACATAAGAAGTAGATACATCCTTGGAGCACTCACAGCACATACCGCTCAACCTATCGACTTTCTATGGAGAGTGAAGTAAGGTGTTTGTGGACTGTCATTACAGCAGGAAACTGGAACTGAAGAACATTTTAGGGGGTTAGGAAGGTTTGCAACAAAAGTGGCCCCAATTAAGTTTATAGGAAGTATTTATCGTGAAAGGAGAGTAGAAGTGAATACATGATAGAGTGGTTTGAAAGGTATGCATTATTCAACCAAATATGAACCTTTTTTTGATATCCCTGCTCTTTTAGTGACTGTTGATGCACACATAAGAATAGGACACGTTGCAACACAAACTTTTACAACGCATGCCTTTACAACACAGTTTTTACATCGCAACATCCATTACAACGCATGATTTTACAACACATGCCTTCACAACGCATTTTTAAAAACTACACTTACAGCACATTCCATTGCAACGCATACAATTACAACGCATAATACTTTTAGGGCAACCGTAGTGTAAGTGTTGGATAGTGTAGGGGTTAAAATTACTATTCCCACTCCCAGTGAGTGCAACAGTAGGGTAAGTGTTGGATAGTGTAGGGGTAAAAATTACAATTCCCACTCCAGTGAGTGCAACAGTAGGGCAAGTGTTAGATAGTGTAGGGGTTAAAATTACTATTCCCAATCCAGTGAGTGCAACAGTAAGGAAAGTGTTAGATAGTGTAGGGGTAAAAATTACTATTTCCCATTACTTACCTTATAATGCATTGTAGTGGCATGCGTTGTAGTGGCATGCTTTGTATTTACATTTGTTGTAATGGCTGCATTGTAATGGCATGCGATGTAAAGGATGTTGAGTTGTAATGACTGCGTTGTAAAGGTAGTGAGTTGTAATGGCTGCGTTGTAATGGTTGTTTTCCACACATGCCAATGCTCCACAGTTGGGCGAGCTACGCCCGATTTTTACAAGATAAAAAACAAGATTTTTTTTATCTCCCTCTTAAAACGTCCTTCACTTCAATGGCAGTTAACAAGAAATATTTAATATGCTATTTGTCTGCAACTCCTCCTCTTATCTAGTTCCAAATGCTGCCAAGCATTGCTGATGTCACTTCCTTTCCGCTCTGAAATCAGCATTTGATGCCACTTCCTACCTGTGTTTTTCTGACAACGCAAGACATTGTCACTTCCTTCTTGGCCCTGTACAACACCAATGCAGAATGTCCTTCCTAGCAGCTCTGCTTGTCGTAGATTATGACGTTTCCAGGCTGGCCTGCTCTCACCAGTGGTGTTGGAACAATTTTTCCAAGTGAGGGTGCTAGCATTAATGTTACATCAATGAAATCATAGGGATTGTGAAAAATTCAGGCGTCACTCACAGAACAAGTTCAAGTTCGAGGATTTGTATAGCGCACTACTCACCCAGAGGGTCTCAAGGCGCTTGAGGGAGGGGGAGTGCTTTACTTATCGAATATCCATGTTTTTAGTTGCTTTCTGAAGGAGAAGTGGTTCTGTGTAAGGCGGAGGTGGGTGGGGAGAGAATTCCATGTTTTGGCCGCTAAGTAGGAGAAGGATTTTCCCCCCATGGTGGATCTATGGATGGGCGGAATTGCGGCGAGGGCTTGATTGGACGATCGTAGTTGGCGGGAGGGGGTGTAGAAGGACATTCGCGTGTTGAGGCATTCTGGTCCTAGGTCGTAGAGGGCTTTGTGTGCGTGGGTGAGGAGACGGAACGTTATTCTCTTGTTGACGGGGAGCCAATGGAGGTCTTTCAGGTGGCCGGAAATGTGAGCTTGCCGAGGGATGTCCAGAATGAGTCTGGCTGAGGCGTTTTGGATGCGTTGGAGTTTTTTCTGTAGTTTGGCTGTGGTTCCGGCGTAAAGGGTGTTTCCGTAGTCTAGTCGGCTTGTGACCAGTGCGTGAGTGACCGTCTTTCTTGTTTCGGAAAGACGGATCCATCGGAAGATTTTTTTGAGCATGCGTAGGATGTTGAAGCAGGATGATGATACGGCGTTGGCTTGTCTGGTCATCGAGAGGGCGGAGTCCAGGATGAAGCCTAGGTTACGTGCGTGATCCGTAGGTATGGGTGCGGTCCCCAGGGCCGGTGGTCACCATGAGTCGTCCCAGGCAGAGGGGGATGACCCTAAGATGAGGACTTCTGTTTTGTCCGAGTTTAGTTTTAAACGGCTGTTCTTCATCCACTCGGCTACTTCTTTCATTCCTTCGTGTAAGTTGGTTTTGGCGGTGTTTGGGTCTTTGGTGAGGGAGAGGATCAGCTGGGTGTCGTCTGCGTAGGAGATGATGTTGAGGTTGTGTTGGCGCGAGATGGATGCGAGGGGGCTCATGTATACGTTGAAGAGGGTGGGGCTGAGTGATGATCCCTGTGGTACGCCACAGATGACTTCGGTGGCCTCTGATCTAAAAGGGGGAGGCGGACTCTTTGGGTTCTTCCGGCGAGGAACGAGATGATCCAGTCCAATGCTTTTCCTTGTACTCCGATGTTGCTGAGGCGTTGTATGAGGGTGCTATGACAGACTGTGTCGAAGGCTGCGGAGAGGTCAAGTAGGATGAGGGCAGCTGTTTCTCCGTTGTCCAGTAGGGTTCGAATGTCGTCTGTTGCTGCGATGAGGGCGGTTTCGGTGCTGTGTTTGGCTCGGAAGCCGGACTGCGAGGGGTCGAGGGATTTGTTGGATTCGAGGAAGGCGGCGAGCTGACTGTTGACGGCTTTCTCAATGACTTTGGCAGGGAATGGGAGTAGCGAGATAGGGCGGTAGTTCTTGAGTTCCGTGGGGTCTGCTGTGGGTTTCTTCAGAAGGGCGCTGAGTTCGGCATGTTTCCAGCTTTCCGGGAAGGTAGCGGAGTTGAAGGAATAGTTGATGACATCGCGGAGATGTGGTGCGATGATGGAGTCTGCTTTGTTGAAAATGTGGTGGGGAAATGGGTCGGTTGGCGATCCTGAGTGGATGGAGTTCATCAGGCGGATGGTGTCGTCGGTGGTGATTGGGTTCCAGGTGCAAAGGTTGTTAGAGTGCGGTTTTGGTTCAGAGGTGGGTGGGGTGGACGGGTCTACGGACTGGTTTTCAAAGCTGTTGTGTATTTCGGCGATTTTGTTGTGGAAGAATGAGGATAGAGAGTCGCAGAGGTCTTGGGAGGGGGTGATGTCGTTGGTGCCGGCGGAGGGGTTGGTAAATTCTTTGACGATGTTGAATAGTTCCTTGCTGTTTTGGGCGTTGTTGTCGAGACGATCCTTGAATGCTGATTTCTTGGTGGATCGGATCAGTTGATGGTGTTTGCTGGTGGCGTTCTTGAAGGTGGCCAGGTTGTCAGTGGTTGGGTTTTTTCTCCAGGCTTTCTCGAGAGTACGACAGAACTTCTTGGATTTCTTAAGGTCATCGTTGAACCAGGGGGATTTTTGCTACCTTGCTTGATTGGATGGTTTTTCAAGGGTGCTAGTTCGTCGGCGCTGTGGGTGATCCATTGTGTGAGGTTGGTGGCTGCTTGGTTTGGGTCCGATGATTTGGTAGGGGGGTTTTGGTGGAGCGATGTGAAGAGCTGGTCGGTGGTGATTTTGTTCCAATTTCTTCGAGGAATAGGTTGTGGGGGGGTTGTGGGTCGTGGTCTTTTTGTAGTTGAAGTGAACGCAGCTGTGGTCCGTCCAATGGAGAGCTGTGGTGTGATCGAAGGAGATGTGCTTGCTGGAAGTGAAGATAGGGTCGAGTGTGTGTCCTGCCAAGTGAGTGGGGGTGTCAACAAGTTGTTTGAGTCCGAGATTGGCCAGGTTGTCCAGAAGGGTGGTGGTGTTGCTGTCGTTTTTCTTTTCCAGGTGGAAGTTGAGGTCTCCCAGTAGAATGTAGTCCTCGGAGGGGAGGGCATGTGGGCTGATGAAGTCAGTGATGTCTTCGCTGAAATGTGTGCAGGGTCCTGGTGGCCTGTAGATGAGGGTGCCTCGGAGTGTGGTCTTGGGGTCGGTGTGGATCTGGAAGTGAAGGTGTTCGGCGGTAGCGAGGTTATCGTCGGAACTGGTCGTGATGCGGATGGTGTTCTTATGGACGATGGCGATGCCTCCTCCAGTTTGGTTGGTGCGATCTTTTCGGATGATCTTGTAGGCGTCCGGGATGGCTATGGCGATGTCGGGCGCTGATGAGGCGTTCATCCATGTTTCTGTGAGGAAGGTGACGTCCGGCGATGTAGTGTCGAGTAGGTTCCAGAGTTCAATGGAGTGTCTGTGGACCGAGCGGGTGTTGAGCAGGATGCATTTTAGGTGGTTAGTGTCAAGTATAGCAAATGAGTCACGCCTACTCAGCAGAAGAATGGTATGGGTGAAGTATGGAAACAGTGGTGCATTTTAAAGCACACTGTCAGAAACATAATACTGTCGGAAATATATTACTAACACATGGTGTGGTACTGCATTGCCTTTTACAGACAGCACAGTTTCCATTGGAATGACCACAAATGTCACACTGACATGCTGTTTTACGGATAACGCTATTTAATACGTAATCAATAATGTATGGAAATCGGTTATCGGCCAATATATACCCTTTGCACATCACCAAGTAAAGTCTTTTGATCCTATTACATTTTTTGCTTCTATCACACTTCAGAATTACCCCCCCCAAAAAATTAATTTTTGCTTTCCTAACTGCTGATAGATTTTGAAATATTTGTACAGTTATTTTGCAGGCATTTAAATGTTGTCATCCTACAGCTTTTCCTTTCACACTCACTCCCTGTTCTTGAGCACACGGTCACCATAGCTCACTGACCTGCTCTCTGTGCCAAAAACGAGGAACTGCTTATCTGCCCAAATCTTGAACCGCACTCCCTGGAGCTGAGGTCGGCTGGTGGGAGCGTTACTGCAATCGGCAGTTCACCATCTCGCTCTCAGCGCGACCCGCCCAGGTAGCAGTGCATTGGTTGTGTCCACGAACAGCCCACCGGGGGACTGCGAGGCCCAGAAACCACCGCTCCTTGAAGCCGGCGCCTCTTCCCCCGGCGGCCACGCCCACTGATTGGATCCCTGCCTTATAACCTTTCGCGACACCCGCTGCGCGGGTGCCGCTCACTGACCTGCTCTCTGTGCCAAAAACGAGGAACTGCTTATCTGCCCAAATCTTGAACCGCACTCCCTGGAGCTGAGGTCGGCTGGTGGGAGCGTTACTGCAATCGGCAGTTCACCATCTCGCTCTCAGCGCGACCCGCCCAGGTAGCAGTGCATTGGTTGTGTCCACGAACAGCCCACCGGGGGACTGCGAGGCCCAGAAACCACCGCTCCTTGAAGCCGGCGCCTCTTCCCCCGGCGGCCACGCCCACTGATTGGATCCCTGCCTTATAACCTTTCGCGACACCCGCTGCGCGGGTGCCGCTCACTGACCTGCTCTCTGTGCCAAAAACGAGGAACTGCTTATCTGCCCAAATCTTGAACCGCACTCCCTGGAGCTGAGGTCGGCTGGTGGGAGCGTTACTGCAATCGGCAGTTCACCATCTCGCTCTCAGCGCGACCCGCCCAGGTAGCAGTGCATTGGTTGTGTCCACGAACAGCCCACCGGGGGACTGCGAGGCCCAGAAACCACCGCTCCTTGAAGCCGGCGCCTCTTCCCCCGGCGGCCACGCCCACTGATTGGATCCCTGCCTTATAACCTTTCGCGACACCCGCTGCGCGGGTGCCGCTCACTGACCTGCTCTCTGTGCCAAAAACGAGGAACTGCTTATCTGCCCAAATCTTGAACCGCACTCCCTGGAGCTGAGGTTGGCTGGTGGGAGCGTTACTGCAATCGGCAGTTCACCATCTCGCTCTCAGCGCGACCCGCCCAGGTAGCAGTGCATTGGTTGTGTCCACGAACAGCCCACCGGGGGACTGCGAGGCCCAGAAACCACCGCTCCTTGAAGCCGGCGCCTCTTCCCCCGGCGGCCACGCCCTCCTTCCGTCCTCCATATCTAGCCAGTCTCTAACGCGCCGCGGGTCGCGCCGCGGGTCGCAGCCCGGGGCGAAGACCCGGGCAAAGACTGGGCCGTTTTAGGCCGTTAGAGGCTGGTAGAGACTGGACTGGGCCATCCCCCTTGACCCCAATATTATTCTTCGATCCACTGTTATTAATAGTAATATTTTCATGACTTATCTCATCCCCACAACCTAAAACGATTAGCAATGGTTCTTACGAGAGGGAATAAACCTAAACCTAAAGTCCCCAGCGCTGCAGGTAAACTGCTAGGTCCCATGGATGACTTCCTAGCGAAGGCAAACACGCTCATAGACGAAAGCATAACACTCATTGAAGAAAGGGTCTCTCTAGATCTGGCATTCGCTAAAAGATCCTCATTAGGATCTCTGGCGGAAGCCAGATCTCCAGTGCGAGGAGCCCCAAACGCTGAGTTGGTTCCAACTAGAGAGAGACGCAGTCTACCAAATACAGTAGATCTGTCGGTATCTCAGCTAGCGGACTCCCAACTCAGCTTCGACCCAGAAAAAACCCCCGAACTGCTTCCAACAACTCCTCCAGAAATCTCTTCGTCAGAAAAAAGATTAGAAAGGGGTAGGAGGGAGGGAGCAATTAGTAAGAAAAGGGTACTAAGAAACCCAACTACCCCAGAAAACCTGGTAATAACATCAAGTATCCCACAAATCCAGGATGATAGGGCGACACCTGTCGAGATCCTAGTGTCAGTCCATCAGGTAGAGAAGGATCCATCCTCCCCGATAGTTTTGTACCTTTACGCCACAAAACAAACCCCAGTGGATCTGAACGCTGTTGAGGCTCAGGAACTAACACTCTCCAGCATAGCTAATGTAGTCAAACATGCGCTACAACCTTTAGAACATCGGTTAGCAACCCTAGAACTGCAAATCTCCAAGCTTCTAAAAAATAATCAGTCATTTCTACCATCATGTCCCCAAAATCCATTACAAAACAATAGCAAAAAACCAATAAGCTCCAATGCATCAATCACCAATTCACCTCTACCCAACCCACAACATAAGACTCTCAGGATAACTACTTCAAATATGTTGACTAACAATAACACCTCAAACTCAACCAAAACAACAAAAACTGTAGTAGCTCAAAGCTCTACCAGCAACCCACAGCAGACCACCGTTTTGATTTCCCCAGCTGTGCCTGTGACAACTGTGCCCGCTACTACTGCCGCTACTCCAACGGTACCGAGCAGTATAGCCAACAAAACCTCAGGGAAAACCACGCATAATGCAATAACAAAAACCATACCCCCCCCGCCTGCACCACCAAAAACACCTGCGGGCAGGCCCAAGAGAAACACTGCGGGGAATCTTGGCCGGACAAGACTCTCAGCAGATTTCCCACCAGAGGCCTCACCCTATGTGGCAGTCATGGCTGGAGTGCCAGAACTAATAGATCTTACCCCAGAACCGGTCTGGTCCCTGAAAAATAAAGTTCAGCACTGGCTCCAGACCAACCGCCCAATTCCATCCTCCTGGCGCGGTAGAATCAGATCCGTAGCCAGGGTACCATGGGTGGGTAATACCCGAAAAACCATTCCCGGTGACTGCATTACAATCACTTTCGAGGATTCTCGAACAGCGGATTATGTCTGTGCCTGGGAAGACATCACACCAAATGGAGGAATCAAGATCAAGTCCCTCCCCTTTTTCTATCCCTTCAGGCAAATAGACAGCTATATACAGGAGCAAGAGCCCCCTTGGTCTGTCCCATTTCCCAGGCAGGTTGACTTTCCAAATTCTACCTATAATGGCCCCCATAACCAATACGAGCCAGACTACTCCTGGCACCCAGTGAGACAGCGCCGCCAGGGAGAAAGGTGGGACGACAGAAGACCTTATACACATTGGCCCCCACATAGAGACCAAACACGATGGGACCCATGGCAAAACATCCCACTAAGTAATAGGTTCAGCGGCCTTGAAATGGTCGACTGACCACCAATAGAAATTCCTCCCATTGATATCGAATTATCTCCCCCTTTGCAGCCCAATTTCACCGTCTCGCCTACTAGTAACAACAACACAATAATTCCAGAAGCAGAATTTATCGATGACCCTTCATTTCTCATAGCTTCCTATTGGAACATCGCGGGCCTCCGAAATAAAATCGAGGATGGCTCTGCGCAGAAGTTTTTAGCCCCATGTCAAATAATTTGTCTCCAGGAGACATGGTCCGTAGAAGAACTCCATCTACAAGGTTACAAAACTTATAATGTTCCAGCCCTAACTAGTACAATGGGCAGACCAAAAGGTGGGTTAGCCATCTATATCTCAAATTCCCTACCTCTTAATAAAGTGGCCACACTTTCTCAGGACACTAACCATCAAATCTTATCACTCACTTTTCCTAACAAAGACACTATTATCCTGACTAACACATATAATAATCTATCGGAAGAAAACTTTATAATTCTTCTTACTACCATAACCGATAAACTAAAACAAGTACTCCATCAGAGCCCTGCAAATAAAGCAACCCATTTAATGTGGGGAGGCGATTTCAATCTTCATCCTTGCACAGCTCCCAATTTACTGTGTTGTGGGATCGTGGACGACTTTAATGTTCCACTAGCACACCTCGCACACTCTAAACTGGGAAATATAATTAACATCGCCCTATCAGATCTGGATCTCCAGATTGCAAATCATGTAAAAGCAGATCCAAATGAATTCATACCGACCTATGTGGGTAGAGGACATAGGACAACAGTAGACTTCATATTTCTCTCCCAAACCCTAATGTCGACATTTAAAGATTTTGAAGTCATCGTCACCCCCCTTAGCGATCACGCAGCTTTAAGACTAACCATGCCTATGCCTGCCAACCTTTCACGTAAATCAGAGATGGCGACCACTCTCAGGCAGAACAAGATAGAGGTCGGTAAACGTAATGGACTAACAATCAGATGGGCTAAAATTAACCCATCTGACATAATGAAAAAATTAGTAACGCAGTCCTACTCAAACATAATGAAATGCCTGGATCTCACAACTAGCCATAAAGAAGTCCTGAGAAATTTTAATCTAATACTAGAAGCTATAAAAGATCTGCTTACTACAAAACCTAAAACAAACCGCCCCTCAAAACCAAAGTGGTTTAATCATAACTGCACAGCGGCTTTATCAAAGCTGAAATCCGCTCTCAAAAATAATCCACGTGATGCGGCTCAGATCCACTCGCTCAGGCGCCAATACACAAGGGAAAGAAAGCTGCGAACTGCACAACTAAAGCAAAAGCTATGGGATGATCTTCACCATGGTGCAGTCTCACAAAACAGTGAGCTTTTCTGGCGCACGGTTAGAACCCCATACCTCACAGACAGAGAGACCCCAAAAATAGAAGTCGCTATCGACGAAAACACCTGGGTCTCCCACTTTGAGGAAATTTTTAAGAATACCCATCCAACAGAATCCCCTCTCCCCAAGGTAAATTACCCTATCCTGGTCCCTTTTGATATCTCAGACCTTTTAGACGCTCTGCAGAGTAGTAAAACAGGCAAGGCACCAGGACCCGATGGGGTCCCGGTGGACCTTTTTAAAAGTAATCAAGATCTCTGGGCCCCCATTTTAACTAGAGTATGTACAGCAGCAGCAAGTGAGGGAATCCTAACATCCTGGACAAAATCAATAATGGTCCCCATTTTTAAAAAGGGGGACCGACAAGATGCAAAATGCTACCGGCCCATTTCACTGCTGGATTCTCTCGGGAAAGTAGTGGGGAGAGTGATTCTCGAGCGTCTCCAGCAGTGGACTGAGGATCGGGGCATAATTTCGGATATCCAATTCGGTTTCCGGGAAGGTTATGGTACCCTAGAGCAGGTCCTTAACCTTACCCTAATAATGGGGAAATATACACAGGCCATCCCTACCAAGATATATATGGTCTTTGTTGACCTCTCCGCAGCTTTCGACTGCGTCTCGCACAGAAAGCTGTGGAGGGTCTTGGCTCAATTGGGAGTAGATCCACCCCTTTTAGATTTTCTCAAAGAGCTTTACACTGGGGCCACAGCCAGAGTACGCTTTGGCGTCAATGGTGAGTTGACGTCCCCGTTTAGCGTAGGGCGTGGGGTCAGGCAGGGATGCGTCCTGGCCCCCTTCCTCTTCTCACTCTATACCAACGGCTTGGAGGAGGAGATGTTGAGGGGGGCCCAGGACCTCCCACGCATAAATCGCCGCCTGATCCCAGCCCTGCTCTACGCGGATGACGCTGTCATCTTAGCGCGAACACCCAAAGAACTTCAGAACGCAGTGAACAGATACACGTCCTTTATGGGCAACTTAGATCTAAAAGTGAACGTAAATAAAACGTTCGTAATGACTGTTGGCAGACACCGAAAAAGAACCTATCCAATAATCCTCAATAAGCAAAAACTTGAACCTACCTCACACTATCCCTACTTGGGGGTTATGATAGATGACCAACTCGGCTGGAAGCAAGCAGTGAGCACAAGGGCACTTTTATTTAGGAGATCAATTGCAGCACTAATAACTTTCTCCCAGAAATTAGGCAAGAGGCCTCCAGTAGAGCTCCTTAAGATTTACCACGCCAAATGTCAGGCAATAGCAACATATGGTGCAGGAGTCTGGGGGTATACTGATGTGAGCCCTATTCAGAGGGCGGAAAACACCTTTTTAAGATTCTTGTTAGCCACCCCCAAAGGCACCTCAATTTATGCAATGCACCTAGAATTAGCCATACCATATCTAGAGGATTTAATTAAAATTGAACCTCTGATGCTGTGGCGTCGCATTTGGAAATCAACTAAAAACGCTCTGACTCACGCCATCATCACAGATTCAATGAATATGGACAATTCCGTAAAAATAAAGTGGCTCCTATATGTTAGGAACTTTTTTACTGATTTAGGCCTTGAGAACTACTATTCAGACCCGACATCTATAACGGACATCCCAAAAAAAGTTCTTAAACGACAAGCATTACGCCATTTGGAGTCGTTAAGACTTGCTTCCAACTCGACAAAAACGGCAGTGATCCATTCAAACATGATCCAAGTAGCCTTTGTCATTCATCCGTACTTAGAACTTCAAATGCCAACCTACGAGAGAATGCTTATTACAAGATTTAGGCTAAATATATTCTTTAGGATGGTCACTTTCCCGTCACAAAACTGTTGGGAGGCCATACTCCCGCCTTGTCCGTGTGACGGTATATCAATGCAGTCGAATTTGCACGTGACCTTGCTTTGTAAATACCACCAAGCCCACAGAAAGATCTGGCTTTTACCGATTTTAAAATCTTGGGGATTGCGACAATGCAGACCTGCTCTTTTAAGACTGCAAATGTTGGAAACACCAAATGTCTGTTATTTTATTAGTAGTTTCTTAAAGTGTATCATGAAACACAGAATGAATCTTTAAAAATCTTGTCAGTGTGAGAATAAGCGGTACTTTGCACATTTTTGATCAACTTTTCTCCTTTTAACTATGAAATGAATTTTATCAGAAATACATGTAATAAGTGTATTTTTACTGTGTTTGCTATTTTGTGTACTTTTATGGTTTTTCCACTGTGAACAAGCCGAATAAAGATTTTATATATAACTCATATTCCAAAATCCTCTAACTTTGCAGCCAGCAAAAGAAAACACCATTCTCCACATTAAACGAGTAAGCAGCAATTTGTTTGAGGACATAGCCTAACATTTGACCGCTGTCTTTGAACACACAGCAAATATGACATGATAAAAGTGCAATTTAAAGGCAGCTTTATTTCTCAATCACCTTCTGAACTCCAGTATGGTTATAATGGGGGTGCTACAGCCCCACTCACCCCTTCTTCCAGCGCCTATGGCTCTCATAGTTGGAGGTGGGAAGGACTGAGAGATGATGTCACGACGTTCTATCTGGCCTACTTTGGCACTTGCTTATCATGGCTTTTCCCGCCTTATTTTTTGACGCATTCCAGACAAGTGCACCACACCCACGTGACTGAGATTCAGATATGACGTATCCTGACATCCAAGCAGGGTAGGTCACCCATTTTTTACATGTTGTATAACCGACACTGACTGGGTTTACATTTGTCAGCTTTTAAATGTGCTTGTGTGCACTAGATCTGCCAGACAGGATTACATTTCTGCATTAAAGAACATTTCGCAGTATGTCCTTGCCGAGTTTTTGCCTCTCTCTTGTTTTCAATGTCCAGTCAAAGCTTCCGCATTTCACTAACTCTGCTTAAATGTGAAAATAAAACCTCTAATATTTAATCACGCGTGCGAGCGCCATCCCCACACCAGCTATTCGAACGGATAAGGTATAAAATAAAAAGGTTACTCATCGCAAGCATTTCTGGAGGTTTTAGTTATTTACGCAACAATGCTATAACTAATAATTTTGAAGTGACCTAGCCATGGTGAAAATGTTCACAGTGCTGGCACTATAAACGTTTGTTTGTGAAACTCTCGTTGTTTATTTCCCCCCTTACGTCGCAGTGTGTATTTCTCATGATTTGAGCCTCCAAACATTTAAATATTTCGCCAGTGAAAATAGGGAAGTGTTAAGCAAGCTACACTCGTTGACATTTAATTGAAATACACCAATGATTTAATTAATCACTACATAGGTAGTAACAAATTGGGTGGGAACTGTGCTTTTCACATAGTTTACAAAAATACACGAATACAAACATATGCAGGAACGGGTCTGTCCACGTTTCCAAGCTTCAAAGCTACAGGGATCAGAATGCAGGAAAAATGGGCGTGGCTTGGACGGCAATGGAGACGGTCGTCTAGGTCCGGCAGCTCCACATCCCTGAGGGGAAAACCACCAGCCAAACAAGAAAATACCGACTACCACGGAACAAAAGAAAGTGCACAAGGTGTAGGAAGGTCCTGCGCAACGAACCGAAGTGCAGGAAGAGCCAGAAGCGCAACAACGGCGGAGAAATTAGCCCACGAACATACCGGACAGGCAACAACAGCGAGACGCAAGATGGCGGTGTGAGGCGAGGGGTGAAGGACAGCGGTGAACAAGGAGTGAGACAAAGGAGCTCCGTGTCGGAGACGCGACCGCGGCACCTCTGAGGCTGTTCAGAGTGACCGGAGTAACCCCAAGCACACCCGCAACTGGAGCGAGCGAGGCCAGCGGACTGATAGCGAGAGCCACCCTAGGGACGACAACACAAAGAAGAGGAAGCCAAACTGCAGTGTGGAAGGAAGGTGCGGAGAGTAAGTGCCCCCTACCGTGCAAGCGGGGTGTCCCCAAAGCGAAGCCCGGAGGGTCGACGCCAGGCAACCGGAAGTGAGCGGAGGTGAGGCGCCATTACCGGAAGTCTTCCCCGATCTAAAGCGGAAGGTGAAAGGTAGGCTGCCGAGCGACCCGGAAGCGGAAGGGAGAGCCAGACAACCGGAAGCAATAGAGGCCAAGAAGAGAGACGGTGAGACGGAAGCGCCAGCGGAACCCAGCGGAGCTCAAGGAAGGCGTGAAGGGCGGCGGCAGGAGCTCCGAAGGTGAGCGCTGGGGGCGGAGTGTCTAACGCGCCAGAAGCGGAGCGATTGCCCAGAGCGGAGAGGTCATCACAACGCTGAAAGCAGGGGGCATAACAAGGACACAAAAGGCAAAACAAACGGAACAAACGGACCAGTCACAACAGAAGGGTACACCAGAGGACACAAGAGCGAAAAGCGAAGGTGCCAACTAGCACTGATACCGACGCAAGCCGAGTGCAGGGGCAGCACCAAGAAAGGGGGGCTGCATTGAGGGCGGACTAAGGGTGATCCGCGCAACGCAGAATCAGCGCGATATGGGGCCCTAATATACAGTCGCAGTGAATGCGGGGGCAACACCAAGAAAGGTGGGGCTGCATAAAGGGCGGACTAAGGCGGACTATAGGGGACCCGCAGAAACAGCGCGAAATGAAGGCCCGTGACATGCCAAGCCGCAACTGAGGTAAAGCGGAAACACAGCCTCGGAGAGGCAACGGGCAGGGCAACGGGCAGGGCCAGAAGCCAAGAGCAAGCACCCCAAGCCTGAGAAGGCCACATACCCACAAGAAACACAGAAACAGAGACAGAGACAACATACAGCGCAGCTCATAAGCCCGCTGAGCAGCAGGGGGGGTGCGAAATACCTAGCCGGCCAAGACAAAAGCGCCCAGGCACCCAGCACAACCCCCTCAAGCGAAGCCAAGCGAAGCCGAAAATAGCAAAAGGGACCAGCGAACCAGTGGCCGTGCAAGCCACAACAAGGCAGCCAGCACGCTGGCCGGACCAAAAGCAAAAACGAGAACAAGACACATCAGGGAGCCAAGCAGATACAGACAAGCTGTCCAACCCACTGCGGTAAAGGCACAAACAACGAGTGCACCCAAGGTGGTGCAAGCAGGAGGAAGACTGATCAACATCCTGTCAAGGAGGGGCATCCGAACAATGGCAGGCAGCGACGGGAAGCTGGCAGGTGATCAGCAGAAAAAACCGAAATTTGACAACCAAGGATCCCCGACCAAAGCAAGCAGGGAACCGGTAACGCTGGAAACGATCCTGCGGAAGGTAAACGAGGGCAATGAGGTGGGAAGAGAGACAAAACTCAAGCTGGAGAACATGCAACTGGAGATGGCGGCCATCAGAGCGGACCTGCACAAAACGAACACGAGAATAGAAGCTGCAGAAAGCCGAGTAAGCCTGGTAGAAGATGAAACGAGCAGGAACACCAAGGCGATAACAGAGCTGAGAACAGCCACGCAGGCGGTACAAAAACAGCTAGCGGAGAAGGACGACAGGGCCAGAAGGGGCAACATAAGAATACTGGGAGTGCCAGAGGGAGCTGAAGATAAGGCAGGCTCTTGTTCCGCCATGCTGGAGGAGATGATCCCAAAACTCACAGGTATCACTTTCCAGAGAGGCTTTGAGGTACAAAAGGCCTACAGAATACCAGCAGGAAAACCAACCACAGGCAGAGGCCCAAGAGCGATAATTTGTAACCCGCTGAGACTTAATCAGACTGAGGCCATTTTTGCATTCGCCAGGAAAAATCAAAATCTAACATGGGCTGGCAGCAAGATAGTACTGACCCAAGACTATTCGAAACCGACAGTGGAACTAAGGAAAGGCTTCCTGGCACAAAGAGACACCCTGCGAAGAAGAGGAGCCACGTTTAGCTTTGTTAGCCCGACGAAATTCAAGGTGACAGACAAATGGAAGACGATGTTCTTCGAATGCCCGGAGGCCCTAAAACAATATCTTCAAGGTCCAGCAGTGGAAGACATGGAAGAGAACAAAAGCCCAGGGGCAGCAAAGAGAAGCGCGTCGCCGCTAGACGAGCAATTAGAGTAAAGAGGCGAACAGTGAGGACCGACATGACGCACAGAGCAGCGTATATACAGCGCATGGGATTGAAGGTTAGGCCCAAGATGCAGATGCAGATAGAGACTGAGAGAATGAAGGGCTAAAAGACAAAAAGAAACCCGAACATGGAAGAACACAACTGCCAAAGATATAACCAACTCTACCTCAGGGATGATGCGAGCAGAGGAACTTTGTCGTCGCACACCCTTTTTGCAAGTAAGGGAGGGCGGGGGGTGGGAAGGCGAGAGTGGGGGAGGGGGGAGGAGGGGAAATGGGGAGGGGGAGGTTTTGTACATGGGCTTACTGACTATCTTTTCTTTCTCTGCATCTCTTGCATCTTTTATTTCTCTTTCACACCAGCACCAAGTAGGAGCACAAAGAAACAGGAACACATAAACAGGCACATGGCTAAGGGGACGAATGATCCTGAGAAAAGCCCACCAGCACAGCGAACACAAACCAGCGTTAATGACACATAACGGGCAGAGCAGCATAGGGTCAGACATCAAAATAGTTTCCCTAAATGTCAAAGGGCTAAATAGCCCTGTTAAAAGAAGGAAGGTGCTTGACCACCTAAAGAAACTTAATAGCGACATTTATGTGCTACAAGAGACCAGGCTAGAAGAGGCAGACATTTTGCGATTAAGAGCCAACTGGATAGGGGAGGTGGTGGGATCGCCGGCACAAAACAAGAAGAATGGGGTAATAACACTAATCAGCAAGAATTCGAACCTGTCTATCACCAGCTACCAAGCTGACACCCAGGGCAGAACACTAGTGACCAGCCTCAAGCGAGCAGGAGAGACCTACCACGTCGCAAACATTTACGGCCCGAACAGTGAAGACAAACAGTTTTGGGAAGGGATAGGTGCCCAGCTACACAACTTACCAATGGAAGATCTATTGATCGTTGCAGGGGATTTTAACCAAGTCCTGGATCCAGCTATAGACAAGCACCCCTGTAGACGCCACACAACCGCTAGCCCTAACATCCTCAGGAACCTGTGCTCGAAACTGAGCCTGAAGGATCCGTGGCGCCTAAGCAACCCGGATGCCAGGGAATACACATTCTACTCCAACCCCCACAACTCCTACAGTCGGATAGACTACATACTGATGTCAGGAACACACACACACCTAATAGATCACACAGAGATCGGACCCAGGACAATATCAGATCACGCACATATAAGCCTGTCACTATCAGGCAGACACAATGAAAAGCCAACACGCAGATGGCGTTTTGATGACGGCCTCCTCCAGCACACAGGAGCAAAGGCAGAGATAGACACAGCAATCCGAGAATACCTGACACTCAACGACACACCTGAGACGCCTAGAGAGGTACTATGGGATGCTCTTAAAGCAACCATACGGGGGGTAGTAATGGCAATAAAAGGGAAAATGAACAAGGCAAGAAACAATAGGATCGCAGACCTAGAGAAAGAAATAAAAACACTAGAGAACAGCCACATAGCCAGCCTGGAAGACAATAACACACTCACAGAGCTAACCAAACGGAAGTATGAGCTCAACAGGATACTGAGCGAAAGAGCAGGGACCTGGATCAACAAATACAAGTCAATCAACCTCTGCACCGCCAACAAAGCGGGGAAAAACCTAGCGACCTACCTGAAAGGGAAACAAAAACAGCACACAATTGGGGCAATCAAGGACAAGCACAACAAAGCCCAGACCGCCAATAAAGACATCCTCGAGGTCTTCAGGGACTTCTATGAGGGTCTATACACAAAAGATGACACACTAAAGGAAGATGGGGGCGAGGAACTGCTCAAAAGCATAGCTACACCCACACTAACAGACAGGGAACGAGACATCCTAGAGCTCACGGTCACAGAGGACGAGATAAAGAAGGCCACGGTCGGCCTCAAAGAGAACAAGGCTCCAGGGCCGGACGGATTCACAGCTGGGTTCTATAAACAACACCTGACAACACTCCAACCCACTCTGAAACAGGTATTTGAGGAGTGCGTCCTCAAAGGACGCATGACCCCATCAATGGCTGAGGCAAATATAATAGTCATACCAAAGGAAGGGAAAGACATGACAGAGGCGAAGAACTTCAGGCCGATCTCACTCATAAATGTAGACTGCAAGATATACGCGAAGATACTAGCCAACAGACTTAACGCCTACCTACCTAAACTCATACACAACTCCCAGGTAGGATACCTCAAAAACCGCATGTCCCATGACAACACCAGACTACTATGCCATATCATCAACCACTCGGCCCAGAGCAACAAAGCGGCCGTCATGATAGCCCTGGACGCCGAAAAAGCGTTCGACAGAGTCTCATGGCCCTACCTGGATCACTGCATGGGGAAGTTCGGGCTAGGACCCAACTACAGGAGAATGGTGATGGCGCTTTACAACAGCCCCAAAGCGCGAGTGGTTGTGAACGGAGGCACCTCAAACACACTAAACCTAGGCAGAGGCACACGACAGGGCTGCCCTCTCTCACCCGGCCTCTTCCTACTAGCAATAGAACCGCTTCTAACAATGATACGAACTAACGAAGACATAGCGGGGGTGCCAATAGGAGGGGAAAACTTTAAACTGGCAGCGTACGCAGATGATGTGCTAATAATGACAGAGGACCCAGAGAGATCCATCAAGGCACTGACAGACACAATTGAGAGGTACGCCCAGGTCTCAGGGTACAAACTCAACAAGGATAAATCAGAATGCAAGCCCCTCAACATCCACACAACAAAGACAGTGCTCGGCACATCAGGTCTAGCGTGGCAAAATAAACCTATTAAGTACCTGGGTATCCTCTTCGAGAGGAACTTGAGCACGACCCTAGAACATAACGAACAGGTTTTAATCCAGAAAATCAAGGCCAAGGTAGACGGCTGGTCGCCCAAGTTCACAACATGGTGGGGAAGGGTGGAGACAATAAAAATGATGATCACACCAATGCTCAACTATATGCTAGCCATGCTACCCCTCACCAACACAGAGGACTTCCACAAAAAGATAGACAAGATACTGAACGATTTCCTATGGAGAGGGAAGAGGGCCAGAATAAGTATGCAAAAACTTAGACTATCAAAAGAACAGGGGGGGCTAAACATAACAAACTTCAAGCGATTCCACGAGGCATGTCTAGCTAGACAGGGACTGCACTGGCTAGACCCAAGACAGGACTACACCCCGGCATGGCTAACATTAGAACAAGGGTTGCTAAACGGTATGAAACCCATCGCTCTCCTCACGGCCACCAAACACCCGGCAATAAAAGTCAACCCGATACTCAGAAACACAAAACGAGCTCTGCTTAAGATTGACAAACTGCTAAATACGAGCATCAAAAGGGGACCTCTTGAATCAATCTGGCATAACCCATCCCTAAAATACAGGGGTAAGGTCCTAGACATGCATGACTGGTACAGTCAAGGCATATCCACAGCCAGTGACTTTAAGAAAAAGGGCACCGACGTAACGTTCGAGACCCTGAAAGGAGAGTACAACCTAGAGAGCGTAGAACTATACAACTTCCTGAAGATAAAGGTCGCAATAAGGAAGGCAAACCTCAACATCCAGACACCCTCGATAATACAGCTGGCTAACAGTCTGAACACACTGGGACATCAGGTAGCACACCTTTACAAGATCCTAAGCCCCAAACACACCAGACTGAATGACAAGGTCATGAACTTCTGGGGGGAGGCAGCAGGTCAGGCACTCAGTGAGGAAGCCAGAGCAGAGCTATGGAGGTCCACCAGTCGGAAAAAAGTAACGGCCACGCTGAACCAGACAAAATTCTGGCTGATACACAAGGCATACTGGACACCAGCCCGATTAGCCACCGTAGGCATCAGAGACAGCGATGTGTGCTGGAACTGTGATAAAGAAAGGGGAGACTTAGAACACCTTTTAATAAAATGCCCAAAAATAAAGGACTTCTGGGGGAAGATCAGAACACTTATCCATGAGATCACTGGCACAGACATACAAACAGACCTCACAGGCCTAGCGCTAGGATTCACGTCCCAGGCAATCACTAAGACGGAGGACAGGGACCTCATAGATCTCATGCTGACAGCCGCAGTCAAAGTCGTCCTAACTAACTGGAAGGACACATCAAAGGCGTCCCCACAGGCGTGGCTCAACTGGGTCACGTTCCTGAGGGGGGCGGACAACATAACAGCAAAATACACACCGAAGACGCACAAACAGTCGACCATGTGGGGATCCTTAGATCACTACCTGTCATCATCACACAAGCCGCCATGAGCATCTGGGGTCACAGGCCGAAATAGGCTAGTGCCAACAGAGCACCGAGCACATCTCCTACTCAACCTATAACCTATAACCTAGACTTCTTTCTACTGTCCCCCGGGGTGGCGCGGGGAACAAGCCGCCTGACAACAAACGCCAGGGTATACCAATGGGCGCAATATGGACTACCAGACTATGAGACTTTTGGACTATGAGACCACGAACTGGCGAACGATCTCAAGAGTATGGAAATGCCCCCCCCCCCCCCTCTCTTCTTTTCTCTCTTTTCTTCTTTCCACTCATGTATAAGCCTCTTCCATGTATGTAAAATTATATTTTTCTATATACAATAAAGAATTTCAGAAAAAAAAAAAAAAAAAAAAAAGAATGCAGGAAAAACACAAGACATGTATCGTCACATGATACCGAGCGCACTGAGATCTTTGTATTACACACGAAAACACTGTACTGTTTCGAAGCTAATGCGAGCCGCATTATTATTATTATTATTATTATTATAACGTTTGAATCAGTAAGAGATCCATTGAAGACAACTGCATGGCTCAGGGTCATTATTAATGGCTGGTTTAAGTTAGAACTTTATACCCTCATTGGGTGGAATGTTCTACCACTACCTGCGGCTGAGGCCTATAACTCAGGTTCAGGGCCTTTAACAACAGTAGCAGCTGCTACTTAACGGCGCGGGGGGGGGGGGGGCGTGGAGGGAATGAAAAAAAAAACACCTGTGCGCGGCCGCCTCTCAGTCCTCTTCGCCTACCTCCAGGACTCCAGGTCAGGAAGCAGGAACAGGAAGCACCCAGGCTTCCATACTCCCCTAGCCAATCACAACGCTGCTGATAGCAGCGTCATAATTGGCCTGAGCGTCATGGTTCGGCGCTCAGATGGGAGCTGGGGTCTGGGCATGTTCTCCACCCAGGCTGTTATGTAGCCTAGGTGGAGAACATGTAAAGTGTGCATGACTGTTTGGCCGGCCAAACATTCATGCACACTTAGGAGAATGCCACCACTCCTCCCCCTGTTCCTCTGACACAGGTCAGCCCGCCCCTAACCAACTGAGCAAGGACAGAAAAAGAATATGATAATAACAATGCATTATTATCAATTTATTTTCCTTTTTTATCTGCTCACAGAGCAGTGGGGTGACGCTCCTCCGCCTTAGCGGAGGAACCACCCCTGTTTAACAATCATTATAGCTCTAGCAGCGGGCTATAATGCTATACTGACTCAATTGAGTGGACTCAGACTACAACTCCCAGAAAGCTTTGACTTGTTACATGAAAACCCATGACATAGATAGAGTGGAGATGAAGGAGTTTAAAAAAACAAGACAATGCAACAGGCCATATCCAGCTATGGATGTATGACGTTACAACGCATACTTTTACAACGCCTACCTTTACAACGCGGTTTTAACCACGCATACCATTACAACGCATAGCGCTTTGGGGTGCTGGATAGTGAATAGTTTAATTTACTATTCCAACTCCAGTCCCCGTGGATAGTAGGGAAGGTTATTGGATAGTAAATTAACCTATTCCCTATCCTAGAGCGCCCCCCAGAGCAATGCGTTATAATAGTATGCGTTGTAAAAGTTGCGTTGTAATGGAAGGTCGTTGTAAAAGTTTCGTTGTAAAGGTTACATACCCCAGCTATACACCCAGATCTGGAATGACATCTCCATATTTATCAGTACTGCCCCAAATATGCTTCATATTCAGGGCCGGACTGGCTACCGGGCAGTTGTGTGTGCTGCCGAGCAGGGGGATGATTTCTCCGTGGTATGGGCGTATTTCGTTGATGGGGACCTGCGTGCGCTTTGAAAAAAAAAAAGCAAAACGAATTTCGTTTTGCACACACAGGTCCCTATCAACGAAAGCATCCCCCTGCTTGGCAGCACACACAACTGCCCGGTAGCCAGTCCGGCCCTGTTCATATTAGGAAAGAGGTAGAACTCTAAATCACAAGTCACGATGAACTAAAAGTCCACTTATGTTCTCACGTGTTTTCTGTATCTTTGCCCTTGATCATGTACAACCCTCTGCATCATTTTACCTCAGTTTGTGCTACAAAAATACCACACATACCAGCAACGATGTGGTTTGGTGACATCTAAACATCACGCAGAGGTCTGGGATCTTATTTCCACATTACAACCCGACCTGTGCTTCCTGACGGAGACGTGGTTAAAGCCCCATTCGGTCCCTGCAATCACCCTTGGGATACCAGAAGGGTACAAAATAGTAAGGTTGGATCGACCCACTAAAATGGGTGGTGGTTTTGCCATAGTTCATAGATGTAGCATTACCATTTCTATATTGGACCAATGCTGCACTGCAGATATGGAATTGATGATTTTTAGGATTGATACTTCGGCTAGGACTAGTTGGAAAGGGGCCTTGGTCTATCGCTCCCCTGGCCCTTGCACAACCTTTTCCGTTTCCTTAGTGGAAGCATTGGCCTCACATATTAATCCTGGCAATGATTTCTTACTCTTAGGGGATTTTAATGTATACAGCGAACGATTGGATAACGTGGAGGCCCAGTCCCTGTTGGCTGATCTTTCCCTACTAGGGCTAACGCAGTACAACACTCGCCCCACTCATCGGGCAGGACATTCATTAGATCTAATCCTCTCCAATTCCCCTGAAATTGTGTGCTACCCTCCTAAACAGGTCAAATGGACAGATCATTCAATTATAGAATTTGCGATGCCCAATTTGACCAAACCCTTTAACCTGCCCTCATCGCTACCTCTGTGGCGGAGACAATGGCATAAAATGTCACAGGAGGTCTTCCAAGATGTGGTAGCGCTCTAGTGTTTGGAGAGCGGAACAGGAACCACGTCACCGGACGTGGTAGGCGGACATTATTAGTTCTCTGGCGCTTGCAGCCAGAGGTAGCCAGCCCCGGCGCTCCATATATAATAAAGCATTTAAACACCTACCGCCGCGTTGTGCACTATTTTACAGTGGCGACGAGTCGGGATCACGGCCTACACCCGAACGATCACGCGACCCCAGCAGTTGCACGCATAACGCGTGAGAAGCAAAACGGAGCGCGGCAGAGGTGCCGGCAGGACGGAAAAAGGCGCGAAAACGGGCGCCTGCACAGCCACAAGCCGGAAAGGAGCCTCATAGTCATCCCAAAGCCCTGTGAAGGCCACAGCACCAGAAAACGACACCCCACGAGGTTTGAGGGCACAGCAACACAGCAGAAGACACCGGAGGGAACAAAACAAGGTACCCAGCCATTATATCACGGTGAGCCCTCACCAGCGCCCTGGAAACAGAGTATAGGGGTGCACGCTGGCGGAGACTGCAGGTCCATCGACCGCGAAGGCAGGAGGCAGCTCAAGCACGAAATCTCGCACCACAGAGGGTGGACTGGGAGTGGACAGTGAGGGAGAACACAAAGAGGACGAGGAAGGAGATCAAAGCGCCCCAGGGAGTCCCTCCAGGAAGACTGTCGTCACACCTAGGACCAGGAAGACAGCTCCAACCATGGCGAGCCAGAGCACGTCCCTCACCCAACTAGTCCCATTCCTCACGAAAGGCGGAGAACCAGAAAGAAAATGGGAAGACTGGAAGAGGTACTTCCTCAACTGTCTGGAAGCGCTGGAAGAGGAAGGCGAAACCGCATTCACGAGTCTGAGGAAAAAGAAAATACTCCTCCATAACTTAGGTCCAGAAGGGGTCAGGATCTATGACACCATTGTGAAAAGAGAAAGAGCAGCGACAGATACGGAGGTGTTTGATCACGCCATCGAAGACTTAGACGCACATTACAGGCCTGTGGTGTGTGTCGCCATCGACAGATTTAACTTCTTTCAGAGGAAACAGAAGAGCGGCGAATCTGTTGACGAGTACGTGGTGGCACTGAGGAAGTTGGCTGTCACGTGCAAATTTGGAGGACTGCACGATGATCTCATCAGGGATCAAATCATTATGCATACCTCTAGTACCCACATACAGGAGAAATTGTGGGTGAATGGCGATGCTCCACTCAAGGAGATCTGGGCGATGGTCAAGAAAGCCGAGCTATCGAGAAGATGTGCCCAAGCAGCGAAGAGAGACGCCCAAGAGTCGCAAGCAGTGTGTAGAGTAATGGCGCCAAACAGAAACGACCGTTGGAAGCAAAATGAGATGCGGAAGTCCCAGGGAGGAACTAGAGCTGACGTCTCCACTAAATCACAAGCGGATAGCAAGACACACAGAACAGGAAAAAACCAGTGTTACAGGTGTGGAAGCAGTAACCATCTGGGAAACGACAAGGTTTGTCCCGCCTTCAAGGCCAGGTGTTCCTACTGCAACATCTTTGGACACTACGAGAAGGTGTGTCGCAGGAAACCGAAGAATGCAGTAGTGCGTTTGGTTGACCATGATCAGAGAGAGGATTCCAGTGATCAGGAAGACAAAGGTGAAGATGAAGAACTCCTGTACATTGATGTCCAGGTTCTGGAGATGGACGGTTCCAACACAGACAGGCCCCGTCTCGACATGCACATAGGGGGCATACCGTTGGAGATGATCGCGGACAGTGGAGCACCCATCTCAATTGTTCAGAGGCAGGTATGGGAAGACAACTTTGCGGCAAAGATCAAGGAGACACTCCTACCCATGGATGTGAGACCAGTAACGTACACTGGACAAAAGATCCCCATGTTGGGCTACTGCCCGCTTTTGTTTGAGTTTTGAGGTCGCCATGCGCAGTGTAAGCTATACGTCGCAGAGAGAGGCCCGTCTGTTCTAAGTTGGAAGGACCAAGGGGCTTTGGGGATCCACCTCAACCCCGGAGGCATAGAGAAAATTCTACTCATGGATATGGCGGTCAAGGAAGACGTGCAGCTGTGGAGGAAAACATATCCCAAAGTATTCAACGGGCAGATTGGCGAGCTGGGCAAGTACACGCACCTCATCAAACTGAAGGAAGGGGCAGTACCAGTAGTGCACAAGGTGAGGAACATTCCGTTCCGCAGCAGAGAGGCAGTACAAATAGAACTGGACAGGTTGGAAAAGGAGGGAGTCATCAGGGCGATAGAGAGCGCGGAGTGGCTGTCTCCCCTGGTTGTAGCCCAAAAGCCCAACGGCAAGGTACGTCTCTGCGTGGACCTAAGGGAGTTAAACAAAAACATTGTCATAGACAAATTCCCCTTGCCGCGCATCAGTGAAATGCTGGCAAAAACGAAAGACGTCACATGGTTTTCCACGGTGGACCTCTCGTCAGCCTATCATCAGGTTAAGCTTCATCCGTCGTGCACCCACCTCACGTCGTTCATCACACCCTTCGGGTGCTACGAGTTCGTGAGGATGCCCTTCGGTTTAGCTTCCGCCGCGGCCGTGTTCCAGAAAATCATGCATAAACTCCTAAAAGACCTGAAGGACGTCCTCTTCTTCCAGGATGACATTCTGGTAATGGGGAAGTCGAGGCAGGATCACAACGTGAAACTTCACAAGGTGCTACAGAAACTGCAAGACAGTGGATTGACTGCTGAGTGGACTAAATGCAATTTGGGAGTGCAGTCGGTCACATACCTTGGCCATGAGGTGAGCGGACAAGGTATAACTCCGAAGAAAACAAACATGAGAGCCATCATGGAAGCACCCACTCCGGAGAAGAAGGAAGATGTTCGGTCATTCCTAGGGATGGCCGAGTATTACAGCAAATTCATCCATCATTTCGCTACAAAGACTCACTACATAAGACAGCTGCTCAAGGAGAAGAACAGGTTTCAGTGGGGAAAAGAGGAGCAAGACGAGTTCGACGCTCTCAAGCGAGAAATGGGTACAGCCATTCCCCTCAAGGGATTTGACCCCAAAGCAGAGTCTGTTCTCACCACAGACGCCAGTGACCGAGGCCTAGGAGCGGTACTGATGCAGAGAGAGGAGTCAGGAGAGATGTCGACAGTCAGCTTCGCCTCCCGCTCGTTGTCGCCCAATGAGGAGAAGTTCAGTGTGGTGGAGAAAGAGATGCTGGCAGTGGTCTGGGCGGTGGAAAAATTCAGGCAATACTTGTGGGGTGCCAAGTTTCTCGTGAAAACCGATCACAAGCCCTTAGTTCGCGTCCTGACATCAAGCGGACATGACCACGCCACACCCCGGATTGCCAAGATGACTCTAAGGCTATTGGACTTTGTCTATGAAGTTGAGCACATTCCAGGGCCACAGAACAAAGTGGCCGACTTCCTAAGCAGGGCAGCGGCCATGGAAGAGGCAAGGAATGAAGAAAGGCAAGAGTGGGAAGGATACGTGGTAGCCACCATCCAGGACACGGAGGAGGTGATAAGCGCCCAGGACTGGGAAGAAGCGTACAGGGAAGACACAGACTTGGAGGCAGTAAAAGGATATGTAGTACATGGCTGGCCAGAGAAGAGACACTTAAAGGAGGAGCTGAAGAGATACTGGGAAGTCCGAGAGGAACTGTCACTTGCTGAAAACCCAATGTTCCTACTCAGAGGGGACAAGGTAGTTCCGCCCAGGAACATTTTGGAAAGGTTGATGTCCTTAATGCATGAAGGTCACCAGGGCATCACAAAAACGAAGGCCTTGGCCAGACAAGCCTACTGGTGGCCAGCCATCGACGCACAAGTAGAAAGACATGTGCGCTCTTGCGAGTCTTGCGCAAAATCGGACAAGGCCCAGAGCATGATGAGACCCCCACTGGGAAGATTTCCGATTCCAGATGGCCCGTGGGAGATGTTGTCAGTGGACATAATGGGACCAGTCTTGAACAAGGAGGGCACGCAAAAGTACGTGGTGGTCGCCGTGGATAGGTATTCC
Source organism: Lissotriton helveticus (assembly GCF_964261635.1). Taxonomy (NCBI): domain Eukaryota; kingdom Metazoa; phylum Chordata; class Amphibia; order Caudata; family Salamandridae; genus Lissotriton; species Lissotriton helveticus. The sequence continues at coordinate 633,002,011 of NC_136068.1, read as the reverse complement.
AAGTGGCCCGAGCTACAAGTCTTGGAACGAGTGGATACTGAGGCAGTGATAACGTTTCTGCGTACCACCTTTGTCAGCGAAGGCATCCCGAGGATCATCACCTGCGACAATGGACCCCAGTTCACTTCAGAAAAGTGGACGGCCTTCACCAACAGAAACGGAATTGAAGTGAAGCACACCCCGATCTACCACCCGGCGGGAAACGGCCAGGTGGAACGCTTTAATCGCGTGATTATGGGCACCATACAGGCCGCCATTGAAGATGGTAAGGATTGGGAAATAGAACTGGAGAAGATGATTTGGGCATACCGAATCACACCGGGTAGCACGGGCTACAGCCCCTTCAAGATCTTAAGAGGCAGAGAGGCATTCACCAAAGACAATGCAGCATGGAGGAAGTTGATTGTCCAGAGCAAGTGGTCACCGGCGGTGGTCAGGAAAAATCTGGAGAGAGCCCAGGATGTCTACACGGCACACTACAACAGAAGACGGAACACGCAAAGCACAGAACTGGACAAAGGTGATTGGGTGAGGGTGAAGCTAGCCATCATGAAGAAGAAAGGAGAGAGCAAGTTTTCACCTCCCCTCAAGGTAGTGGAGCCCTATGCAAGATCAGCACTACTGAGCGATGGTAAGATTTGGTCCATGGACAGAATGGCCAAATGCAGCAAGATACTGAAATGGGAAGACGAGGAAGTAGAAGGAACGGAGGATGTCGTAGAGGATGGAGAAAGTGTAAGTGGAGAAGGGCAAGAAGAGCAAGTGAACGGAATGGAAGGACAAACAGCAGTGGGAGAAAGAGTAAGTAGGGAAGCAACGGAAGGAAAGAGCAGGGGCAAGGAAGAGAGTGAGAAGAAGGCCAAGGATGTGGAAGCAGAAGGTGCGAGAGTGAGAAAAGAACAAGAGACTACAGGAGGAGAGAGAAAGATGGAGGGAGTGGAAACTCGAGCAGGGCGGAGAATTAAGGTACCAGAGAGATTCAAGGACTTTGAAATGGACTGGAAGTAAGACTTTTAAAAATTTGTTTATTGTGCATAAAGGGGGGAGATGTGGTAGCGCTCTAGTGTTTGGAGAGCGGAACAGGAACCACGTCGCCGGACGTGGTAGGCGGACATTATTAGTTCTCTGGCGCTTGCAGCCAGAGGTAGCCAGCCCCGGCGCTCCATATATAATAAAGCATTTAAACACCTACCGCCGCGTTGTGCACTATTTTACACAAGAGACATTTGTTGAACCCTGTATCGCACCTTCTGACAATATCGAGATGGCCCTATCCAAATACAACCTTGCCATCGATTCAGTGGTAGAAACCATCGCCCCCCTGAAATTATGTAAATTGCGTGCTGTGCAACGGCAAGAAGTATGGTTCTCTGACCAATTACGGTCCCATAAAAGAGCATGTAGGAAACTTGAAAAGGTCTGGAGATTGTCTCATCAGGAGGCTGATAAAAATGCTACTACACTGCTTTGACCTCCTATCATAAGGGTATCAGAGCAGCACGCAAGGATTGCATTGCCTCTCAATTTACGGAGGCAGGCAATGCCCCTAAGGTCCTGTACCAGATCCTTGAAACTTTCATTAAACCTACAGCCTGTGAGAGCCCCGATGTATCATCGCAACAATTATGTGATGACATGTCCCTTTATTTTACTAATAAGATAGACAGAATTTATGACAAAATCTCTGACTCTAGTCTATCCACGGGGCGGACTTTGGTCCCACCTCAGGAAAAGAGGGTAGCCAATCTCACCGTGCTTACCAAGTTTCCGGCTGCTTCTGTGGATGAGGTGGAGGACCTTATTGGTCAAATTAAGAGTGGCTGTCCATCAGATCTCACTCCAGCAAGAATTATGCCAGTGGTTAGCAGGGTGCTCGGTCCTGTGATCTAGTCCCTGGTCAACCTCTCGCTCTCCGAAGGCCGAGTTCCACAGGAATGGAAGAAGGCACTGGTGAGACCCATTCGGAAGATTTCCTCCATTCCCTGGACTGAGCTGTCCAACCTCAGGCCAATATCTCTTCTTCCATACCTGAGTAAACTGACGGAAAAGCACGTCAATACACATCTGTCGAGCTTTATCGAACAAACAGGGAGTCTGGACTATTCTCAGTCCGGCTTCAGGCCAAATCATAGCACTGAGTCCGCACTTCTGTCCGTCACAGACGATCTTTGTATGTCTCTGGATAAGGGACATTCAGTGGTTCTGGTGCTATTAGATTTATCAGCAGCGTTCGATACCATTTCCCATGACATCCTACTCAGCCGTTTGGCAGAGGCTGTGCTCGAGGGCTCGGCACTGGCCTGGTTGAGGAGCTTCTTATCTGGCCGCACACAATGCGTTAATATGGGTGCATTTCGAGCTGCCCCAGTAAAAACCACAAAGGGGGTGCCACAGGGCTCATGCTTGAGCCCTACACTCTTTAATATCTATGTGGCCCCCCTAGCCAGGATTATGAGAACTTTTGGTTTCATCCCAGTGTCATATGCTGATGACACTCAGCTCCTCTTCCCTTTTAAATCACTCACCCCTGTGGTCAAACAGACCTTCTCTGAAGGCATGAAGGCGGTCTCAGAGTGGATGACTTCGAATTTCCTACAGTGCAACGTGGGAAAAACGGAGGTTATGCTCTTTGGGGAAGCCAAAATGCTGTTGACCCCTGATTGGTGGCCTTCCGATCTAGGCTCCGCTCCTAGCCCTAAACAGGTGGTGAAGAACTTGGGGGTGCGACTGGACCAAGATCTATCTTTGAAGGACCATGCAAATTACACAATAGGGCCCTGCTTTCACGTGATCGGATTACTCCGTAAAGTGTTCCCCCTACTTCCAGATACTACTAGAAAAACGTTGGTCCAGGCTCTGGTGCTCAGCCGCCTGGACTATTGTAACGGGCTGCTGGTATCGGCCAATGGCGGTGTACTTAGCAGGCTTCAAGTGGTACAAAACACTGCTGCAAGGTTAGTTCTAAATGCCCCTCCCAGATCCCCCTCACGTCCCCTGCTAGAAAAATTGCATTGGTTACCAATCCGCCAAAGGGTCAAATTTAAGACCTGTTGTGTGGTCCATAAGGGTCTGCATGGGCTGGGTCCCTCGTATCTGGCTGAAAAATGTATTCCATATAACCCAGCCCGCACCCTTCGTTCCAGCAACCAGTTGTTTCTTCAAGTCCCTTTGGTAAAAAAGGCAAGACAGGGTGGTAAAGCCCTATGTTCCATTGGTCCAGTACTATGGAGCAACCTTCCTATCTTTCTTAGGCAGTGTACGGACCACTTAACATTCAGGAAAAGGCTGAAAACCCTTTTGTTTCAGTCTAAATCTCTCACCTAGGTCTTAGCTCGCTAATTCCATCTTCACGGGTGTTGGGCGCAGAGATATTCCTTCGGGAGTCGATTCAAGTGCGGTACAAACCCACAAATAAATAAATAAATAAATGTCTGGTGTCCTGCATGTAGCAAGTTTACCTTTTCTGCATGGTCACCCCAGATTGTTTGCACTTTTTTATGGATCTTATTTTGCTGGTATTAGAATCATGGCCGGACTGGGAAGTTAAAGCAGCCCTGGTAAATGTTGTCAGATTAGCCCCCGTACGGTGCATAGCGAATGCAGCGAGCCATCCTGGCCACTACAAAGGAGGGCTTTGGGGGTTTTCCTTCAATAACATTTTGGAAAAAATGGTGCATTCTGCAACACATTTGTCATTATATATTCAATTGTATCAGCTTTTAAACCATAGTAAATGATGACCTTACTGTGCACCAGAGTACAACAATCTTTCTTTGGGCTCTTCAATGATTCCCTCACTATCACCCTGCAACAGTGCCTCTCACCTCACCATAGCCTCTCTCTTAAAATGTGTTTCATTTGTTTTATATCGCCTCCCATACCAGTGTGGGGTGTCGGAGGATTCTACATCACATACACATACAAAGACAAAAATCAGTTTATAGCAAATGTTACACAATGCAAAGGGGACTACAAGGTGTAGGATTCACACGCCATCCATACTGGTAGGCAATTTTTAAGAATGCCTGGTAGGAGAAGCACAAACGCAGGATTCAGGACATATCACAGAGGTTACGGTTGACTTTAATAATAAGAATTTATTTCTATCCAAACAAACATTTTTTCAACAGCAGGATAATAACAGACTAGGAAAAACATAACTTACTAACTGTACCCTGCAGTTTGCATGCAGATCTTTGATGGCAGTTGATGGCTCACTGTTGTGGATTACGATTGTAATTTATGAAATGCACAGTACCAAAAGAATCTGTGACAAATGCAGTAACCCACTGAGCTGCTATACACATAAAATACTGTTCTTTGATATGCTTGGTACAAGTTCTTTGCAGCGGGCATATTAACCCTCTGTGCTACTATAGATAAGTCAAAACTGGCACTAGGCAAAACTCCCATCTCTCTCCAGCAGGTACATTAATCACCGGAGTTATCTTGACACTTTTATTGTTGCACGAAAACTGCTAGATATACAAGGAAGTTTGCAGTGCCTTAAAAACAAAAACTCATTCCCATTGGCTGTTCCATCAAGCCCTGGCCTATCCCTGGGGGAATTTAAAGATAAACACCACCCCACCTTTTTTTATTTGTTTCCAGTAATCCTGTGAGTCTCCCCCAGGACTGTGACACCGAATTTCTTTTTTCTTCATTTTGGTCCTGGGGGTGCCTCTGCGACATCCCCACAAGAGCTAGGGATTCAGGTATCCCTACCCTACCCCCTATATGTTTAAAAAAAATAAGGGTACAGTCCCTGAGTCCTACAATTACCACCCAACATCTCTGTTGATGTTGAGGCCAGTCAATCAGCTCACTTTCATCCTTGTCTGAGAGAATTAATGACCTTAGTTCAGAAGACAATGGCCTGACTCTGTGACCATAAAGGTCAGAGTGGTGTTACCTGCTGCCCACTTAGCTGGGATAAGCTATGGGGGGTGGACAGGAACAGCTCAGAACAAAGGCAAGCATAAGCCCTGCTTCTGTTGACTTGGAAATGTCAGGGAGGTGTCTCCTATTCATTCCCAGATCCATACTAAACAGCCAGGTTACAGGCACAGAGGAGGAATTGACCAGTTTGCACACTGTCAGATGGGAGGGGATAGGAAGCTGACGATAGCTTGCCTGATGGCAGAAGTGTCCCGCCCTCATGAAACAGTAGTTCCTGGGTAATTTGAAAAAGAGGACGTGCTACAAAAGGAGATGGGGGACTGCGAGAAAATAGTTACGATTCGTTGGCAGAATTCCTGCAAACACTGGCTTGTGCACAGGAAAGCTCTGGCACCTCAACCACAATCTCCTCAGGACATTCCTGGGTGGTCTGGAAGGACTCCACTTGAATAAGAAGGCCCTGCTGGTAGAAGACTCCTTACTCTTGATTCCTGTTGGATGAAGACCACTGACTCAATGAGTCCTGTCCTACTTGCACCAAGATACCACAAATGCTCTCCAAGATAAAATGATTGGCCTCCTGTTTGCCTGCTTCAGAGACACAAAAAAGCAGAAGGACTGCTCACTCAAAGAGGTTCTGGACACTTCAGTAGTCCTGGCTAGAAAGAGATGTGCGCTGAGAAGGGTGCCCAGGGGAGATAGGAGCTGCAAGACTGAACAGAAGAAACCTTCAAAGCAACTAGAGAAAAGTGGGACCCAGTCAATGTTTCCCACATCCGCTCGAAGAAATATGCACAATCCTTACTCTGCTTTTAATAAAGCTTTTCACAAAACGTTTTCTCAAGTGAATTATTTATTTTTCATCTGTTTTTCGTTGTAGTCATAAGGTTTCTACCAAAGTTTGTTATTATTATATCATCATAACTGGTGACGTTGACCAAACAATTGTTTATGCCCAATGCATTTCCGGCAAGAATGCCCTTCTTCAGGGGTTGTATAGCGAGCTTCACTCAGTTTCGTGTGGTCAGGAGACCCACTGTGAAGAAAAAACAGCAATGGACCGCACACCGCTAGCCCCTCCTCCGGGTCGCCCCTAAGCACTCTGGTATGTGCAGAGCCTGAAGTTCAAAGAATTACTGAAAGTTCGTAAGTGGTTCACCTATGTAGGTGCAAGTAGATACTTGTTGTTCCCCCGATCTCTAGACCCGGGACATGGCCCGGGTTACGGGATATCTTCCCTCATCAGTAGAGAAAGTCTTTCTCTACTGATGAGGGTAACAACAAGTAGCTACTTGCACCTACATAGGTGAACCACTTACGAACTTTCAGTAATTCTTCGAACTTCAGGCACTACACATACCAGAGTGCTTAGGGGCGACCCGGAGGAGGGGCTAGCGGTGTGCGGTCCGTTGCTGTTTTTTCTACATAAGTGCTCCCTTGAGCCTCCCAAGCTGACGAGCTTCTGGACGACGCACCTGCGTGCTGGGCAACGAGGCCCATGACGGTTACGAGGCGGCCTTCTCTTCCATCCCTATTGACTTTCTCAACTGATGAGGGAAGATAACCCGAAACCCGGGCCATGTCCCGGGTCTAGAGATCGGGGTAACAAGAAGTATCTACTTGCACCTACATAGGTGAACCACTTACGAACTTTCAGTAATTCTTTGAACTTCAGGCACTACACATACCAGAGTGCTTAGGGGCGACCCGGAGGAGGGGCTTGCGGGTGCGGTCCATTGCTGTTTTTTCTACATAAGGGCTCCCTTGAGCCTCTCAAGCTGACGAGCTTCTGGACGACGCACCTGCGTGCTGGGCAACGTGGCCCGTGACGGTTACGAGGCAGCCTTCTCTTCCACCCCTATTGACTTTCTCTACTGATGAGGGAAGATATCCCGAAACCAGGGCCATGTCCCGGGTCTAGAGATCGGGGTAACAACAAGTATCTACTTGCACCTACATAGGTTAACCACTTACGAACTTTCAGTAATTCTTCGAACTTCAGGCACTACACATACCAGAGTGCTTAGGGGCGACCCGGAGGAGGGGCTAGCGGTGTGCGGTCCATTGCTGTTTTTCTACATAAGGGCTCCCTTGAGCCTCCCAAGCTGACGAGCTTCTGGACGACGCACCTGCGTGCTGGGCAATGAGGCCCTTGACGGTTAAGAGGCGGCCTTCTCTTCCACCCCTATTGACTTTCTCTACTGATGAGGGAAGATATCCCGAAACCCGGGCCATGTCCCGGGTCTTAAGATCGGGGTAACAACAAGTATCTACTTGCACCTAAATAGGTGAACCACTTACGAACTTTCAGTAATTCTTCGAACTTCAGGCACTACACATACCAGAGTGCTTAGGGGCGACCCGGAGGAAGGGCTAGCGGTGTGCAGTCCATTGCTGTTTTTTCTACATAAGGGCTCCCTTGAGCCTCCCAAGCTGACAAGCTTCTGGACGACGCACCTGCATGCTGGGCATCGAGGCCCGTGACGGTTACGAGGCGGCCTTCTCTTCCACCCCTATTGATTTTCTCTACTGATGAGGGAAGATATCCCGAAACCCAGGCCATGTCCCGGGTCTAGAGATCGGGGTAACAACAAGTATCTACTTGCACCTACATAGGTTAACCACTTACGAACTTTCAGTAATTCTTCGAACTTCAGGCACTACACATACCAGAGTGCTTAGGGGCGACCCGGAGGAGGGGCTAGCGGTGTGCAGTCCATTGCTGTTTTTTCTACATAAGGGCTCCCTTGAGCCTCCCAAGCTGACGAGCTTCTGGACGACGCACCTGCGTGCTGGGCAATGAGGCCCGTGACGGTTACGAGGCGGCCTTCTCTTCCACCCCTATTGACTTTCTGTACTGATGAGGGAAGATATCCCGAAACCCGGGCCATGTCCCGGGTCTTAAGATCGGGGTAACAACAAGTATCTACTTGCACCTAAATAGGTGGACCACTTACGAACTTTCAGTAATTCTTTAAACTTCAGGCACTACACATACCAGAGTGCTTAGGGGCGACCCGGAGGAGGGGCTAGCGGTGTGCAGTCCATTGCTGTTTTTTCTACATAAGGGCTCCCTTGAGCCTCCCAAGCTGACGAGCTTCTGGACGACGCACCTGCGTGCTGGGCAACGAGGCCCGTGACGGTTACGAGGCGGCCTTCTCTTCCACCCCTATTGATTTTCTCTACTGATGAGGGAAGATATCCCGAAACCCGGGCCATGTCCCGGGTCTAGAGATCGGGGTAACAACAAGTATCTACTTGCACCTACATAGGTGAACCACTTACGAACTTTCAGTATTTCTTCGAACTTCAGGCACTACACATACCAGATTGCTTAGGGGCGACCTGGAAGGGGGGCTAGCGGTGTGCGGTCCATTGCTGTTTTTTCTACATAAGGGCTCCCTTGAGCCTCCCAAGCTGACGAGCTTCTGGACGACGCACCTGCGTGCTGGGCAACGAGGCCCGTGACAGTTACGAGGCGGCCTTCTCTTCCACCCCTATTGACTTTCTCTACTGATGAGGGAAGATATCCCGAAACCCGGGCCATGTCCCGGGTCTAGAGATCGGGGTTACAACAAGTATCTACTTGCACCTACATAGGTGAACCACTTACTAACTTTCAGTTATTCTTCAAACTTCAGGCACTACACATACCAGAGTGCTTAGGGGCGAGCCGGAGGAGGGGCTAGCGGTGTGCGGTCCATTGCTGTTTTTTCTAGGAGACCCACTGTGAACTGGCTGTGAAAGGTGCGAATATATACAAACATTCCATGCAAGCACAAACGCCGGAGAACCTCGCCTATCCTTACCTGAGCATAGACAAGGCTAGTCCTGTGCAGGAGTTATAGTAAGCAAATGTTACGAGGCAGAGAACAAAACAACACTGAATCAAGGAACCAAACAATCCCAGCAATGAGCCGGCTATGCCCAGTGTTGTGCCCTTCTAGGAGCACAGGGTGAATGGTGTGACCAGAACTCAAACAAGAAAGAAGGGCAGGGACAGAAAGAGGGCAAAGCCCTAACAAGAAGCATGCAACAGTAGGCAAGAGATGCTCAAGGCAGGCCATGCATCACGCCCAAGAAGGAGCACAGGAGAAGTTTAACAGCAAAACCCACACACAGAGAAAGGCATGGCCATCAGGACACTGTGGCCCAGATTTACTAATTCTCTGCACCGGGGTTGCACTACTTTTGTAACGCAAACTACGAGACAAATGTTATGCTGAGATATACTACGCAAAGTGAAACAGAATTTATTTTGCATAGTTTCCTAAAGTAACACAAAGAGGCATTACTCTGCATCAAGGGGACCATTCCATGAGTGGTACATGGGCATTCTCAATGCACCCATCCATGGGTTTAGAGTAAAATCTCTATTTAAAAACATTTGCAGACAGTAATTTGCACCAAAATCGTATGCCTCCTCGAGGCAGGCGTAATGAGGAAAATGTTTTTATTTTTCATTGTTTTTCCTACTTTTCATGAGTGCTGGATTGCACAGCACACATACAAAGCTGGAAAAGGGTTAAAGGATAGGGTTTGTACTGGAAGGATCCACTTCCAGTTCAAAAGCTATTCTTACAGATGGTACACACCCTTGCACGGTGGTGCAGGGGTGTGTGCGTTGGCGCATGGCAGCCTAAAATGAGCCTGTGCACGGGGAGACGGGAAACCTATGTTTTGCTTTCTTCCTCATTCCTAAATCTGGACCTTTGTTTCTTGTCCTGGACTTTCAGTGTTGTGGTCCCAAGTTTTCCCACGCCATATTTCTTTTGTTCACCCAGTTCTGTTTTTTCCCCCAGATACATGGAACGAAATACAAGTATTAGAATGCAAAATGTTAACCATAGGGTCTACTTCCATAGGGCAAGTTGAGATACATGTATAACTATCTAATGAAGCTCACATTGGACACTGCACTCTTCAATGTCATCTGTCAGGTAACTCATGTTTTTCTAGTGGCATTTCTCAAAGCATCAATATTCACCACGGAGTGATCGGTGTGTCCGAAATAAGTCCTCCCTCTCAATCAGAAAGATTCTACCTGTGGCATTGAATAGGCTGATCACCACCCTCCAGCTCACTGCAGACACTGTTTCCAGTCCTGGTCTTTTGCCTGATAGCCTAGTGCATTCTGAGTGTTTTAGTCTTGTTTTGCTTTCTTTGAGCTAATTAGACTGACACACTTGGAATCAGTGATTTGTAGGTTAAAAGTGCAGTCCGGGAGAGTGTCTGTATTCACCGTAGCAGTAGTAGCTGTAGTAGTAGCAGGAGGAATTAGCTGCCTGCAGGGGATTTGGGCCTTACACAGCAGTGGCTCCTGTGTAATGGCGGAGGAACGTCGCGCTGCCCCACCCCCGCCAGCAGCAGCCTCAAAACTTGAAAAATTAAACAATAATAAAATAGGTTTATCGTGGTATTTTTCTCCTAAGGGCCGAGTCTTGGGGCGGACCATTGTGGTGACAGTCACAGAGGGGGGATTGCTGTCAGTGCACACGTCGGTTTGGTTGGCTGTCTTAGGATGGCCAAACTAACATGCGCACTGAGATGTCTCCAATCCGAGCTGCATTGCCTGGTTGGATACAGCAGGCACAGGCTCCCATTCTCTCTGAGAGCGCAAATCCAGAATGCTCAGCCCAATCCCGGTGCTTCTCTCATGCTGCCAGTAGCATGAGAGCAGTGTCTGGAAAGGCTGTAGGGGAATCTGAGAGCCTGTTCTGCAGTCGAGCCAGAGAGTAGCAGAAGAGCGGTGATGCAGTGGGCGGCAGGTAAGGTTTTTTTCCTGTTTGTTGTTCACCCCCGCCCCTCTGCTTTGCCGTGACACCAACCACTACTCTCCTTACACGTTGTTAGTTAGGAGCAAGTGCTTACATGTTACCAGGAGGAAGTTAATTGTAGCAGAAGACCTTGAAGAAGCCAGGAAGTCAATTTTCGGCGGGGCTCTGACGGCTAAGCTGCTGCGAGAGGTCACATGTATGTATTTGATTCCTGGTGCTCAAGGTAATTTCTAACGGGGCAGCTGGAGTCATTTCTTCTACTGTGAAGACTATCCTTTATTAGTGGTCAATTACTGGACTATTTTAGATACATTTTAAATTCAGGCGGGGGAGGTGTTGTCCAGTGATAACACTGCTTGTATCAACTTCTGGTATGGGTGTGTTAAAAGTATGCGCTGGGAGTCCAATTAAATGTACGATGAAGTGTTGCTCAAAGAGCCATATTTAAATCCAGGAAATACCACCCATTATCAGACAGCAGATGTGAACATTCACACAAAAGCTCCTAAAAACCTGCCAACTTAGCTTCTTCATGTAAGCTCATTGTACTCTGAAGCGTGCATCATGCGATACCTTTAAAATCGTCAATAAATAAATGATAAATGAATACATGAAAAAAGGAAGGGTAGGTGTTAGGAGTACGGATAGGCTATGTCAAAGACATTAGATGAGAAAAGGAGGCAGGCTTCTTCCGGTGGAGGTGTGGCTCTAGTCTCGAGCAAGGGCTCATGAAATAAGTCATGTGTGGGGAGGATAGGCTTAGGTATGGGAAACATCCTTTACAACGCAACTTTTACCACGCAGTGCCTTTACGACGCAACTTTTACAACGCAAACCATTACAACGCATTGCGCTGGGGGGCGCTCTAGGATAGGGAATACGTTTAATTTACTGTCCAACACCTTCCCTAGTGTCCACGGGGGCTGGAGTTGGAATAGTAAATTAAACTATTCACTATCCAGCACCCCAAAGCACTATGCGTTGTAAAGGTATGCGATGTAAAAACCGCGTTGTAAAGGCATGCGATGTAAAAGTATGCGTTGTAACATCATACATCCCTTAGGTATAGCACGCAGAAACTCCTCCTGACAGAAAGAATGGCAAACGAGGGGAACTGACTCCAGGAAGTAGAGAGCCGACATTAAGAAGTAAATTCCCAAGTGCAGTTTGACATAAACCATCTAATTTGCCTCTATTTACATGTGATAATGAATCCATTTGTGATAATAAACACGTAGTGCGTAGTGCTTATCTGCCTCAGATTTGGTTCTCTCTGCCATATGTATATTGGGCCCCTCCTTTTGACTATGGACTTTAGACAAATTGGACCTGCGATTTTATATTTACAGCTTTTATCCACACCCAAACTGTGTTTTTATGTATCCTGGTTTTTGATTGTGGTCTTTAGGGCCAGTTCTTAGTATTTTATCCTAGGTATACTTGGGTCACTGATTTTTCTTATCTTAAGCTATTTTAAAATGTATTTTGTTTTTACTTTGTGTGGCTCTTTACTACTTGCATCTTCTAATGCGTTTTGATTCACTGATGTATTGTTTACTTATATGTTTTTTTGCAAAAAATTGAAAAAGGTTTTGATGATGATGATGAAGAAGCAAATTTAAGACTATCTCTGCTAAATCATTGCCTAAGGCCGAAGAAAGTGCTGGAAACTAAATAGCATTAACCGGGTCGGTTATACGGCATGACAAGAAGCAGTAAGATGTGCACACTAGGAATGACAAGAGAAAGACTTAAAGCTCCAATAGCACTAAAGAGCTTTTGTGAAGTGGAGTACCAGATATAGCCCATGCATCAAATCCAGGGCAGATGACTGTCCAATAGAATGGCTCGGCAATTGTCTGTGCTAATAGGGGCTTGTAGAGTGTGCTATTAAAATATGATGACAAATCTACTAATAAGCAAGTGGGTGCTTTGCTGCCCTCCGGTTTTGTGTCACATTACCATGTGGGGGGGCCACAAGGAGGTACACACCCACTCTTGCCCTAGAAAGACTCACCTGATCCCCCACCAAGTGCTGTCTGGTTCTCCAAGCACCACTGTCATGGTCTCTCCGGAACACATCCACTCTCCCCACATGTTGGTATCGTGGGGCTCCCGTCACGTAGAGGAGCTCCCCGTTACTCCGTACGAGCGTGACAGCATACCCTGAAGAAAATAAATAGCGCAGCCATTATTTAAGTAACATGGCCAGCTCATAGTCACCAGAGTATTTGGGTAAACAGGAACACAAGCCTACTGCTCAAATACATATGTAGGTATTTAGAATTAGGCAGATGTGGGATATTTGCCAAAAATTGCCATATGCCCCGACCGCCCTATTTAGAGCGTATAGCCATGCAGGTACACGAAATACTGCTTATGAATTATCCACCAATTTTTAACAGCTCCCTAAATATCCCCAATAGCCTACTGGTGATCACATTAAGAGAAAGGGCAGAAAGTACCTTCATACCAGCACATTTCCACCATGCAAAAAATTGTTGATGCCCAAACCGGATCATCTGACTGCCATCAAACAGCTCCCTCCCACAAAGGAGGACAAGGCAGGCCCCATTCCGTTTGTCGGGTCTTGGATCAGATCATTTGTCCTCCCACAACATTCTCCAGACTTGACTACTATGCGGGTGCACAGGGTCCCCGCCTTCCAATCTCCCCCCAAATATCCTCACACAATCCTGGTTAATTTAGCAGATAACAGAATTAAGGAATTGATACTGGCAAAAGTTATAAAAGAAAAGTTGTTTTTCTGTGCAGGATGATTTCTCTTTTATGATTTACTCAGACATGGCAGCTGAAAGTGATCCTCAGGCGTAGGGAGTTCAAGAATATGATTCCTGATAGGCATGCTTTTGGGGCGCAGGCCTCAATGGTTCAGACATCTAGGCTCAAATTGATATACAAGCAGGGACATTTTAAGTATTATGGGGTCCTTGCGCCAAAGTATTTTGGGGCCCCCTGCTCTAAACACCTTTGAATACATGATCCATTTTAGGCTCTTTCATGCCCTCTTTGGACAGGTCACTGACAGTGCACAAGGCACACTTATCAGGGACCTGCACTGGCTCATGATACACAAATGTGCTCAATTGAAACACCTCACACACACATTTAAGGCACCACAAAATTCACGACCCACCTACCTGAACAGTCCACCAACCACCCAGACACCTCCGCTTTGCAGGACTCCTACTCGCAAATCACCCAAGCAAAGTTACAACCAGATCAGGAGGACAGGCGTTCCCTTACGTCACTCTTAAAGCATGGCATGATCCCCCACTCAGAGCCTCCTCCTCTCTTCTTCAATCCCGTAAGAAGCTGAAGACCGGCTTTTCAATTACCCAGTTTACCATAGGCAGGGCTAGGCTCAGACACCTGCTCAGCACCAGGATACCCTTGAGGGTGATAGTGCACTTTACAAAGGCCCATAACATAACAATTGTCTAAATTAACTCCCAATGACTATCATTCACAACCATAGCCAAAACTGGCCCTGGCAAAGTGCTTGGCCAGCCCCACAGGGGTTTGGGGTGTGACCGAGCTGTTTACCAGGCCAGGTTTCTGACGATTTTGTTACAGCGGTCGATATAGCTGCTATGCTGCAAAAACGGCCCTGTAACAAAATCGGCCCCCAGGGGCCCAAAACCAATTCCCAACCCTGGAGGCCCCCCAGGGAAATGCCTGGTGCCCGCTATGGCCAGTCCAGCCCTGTGCACCAAGGATCTGAGACAGTTTTCCAACAAAGATCCTATAATCCCCGTTCTTACCTCTAGGAATGGGCATCAAGTAAACCCCACCTACACTGGCAGCACTGGATATCATTTGAAGATTGACCCTCTCCACTTGAACCATCTGAAGAATCCTAACACTTTACCCACTACCCCTCTGAAGAACTGTATTCCCCAACCAAGAGCAGCTCTCAGCTGCTTCATAACTAGATTAACCCATTAGAACTGTCTTCATACATAGTACCTACACAAAACTTCTAACTTGTCACTTCTCAGCTCAACACTTCTCAAAAAAAGAATCCAAAATATATTCAAAATGTCAATTAGAAAAATATGAAAAACAGGGAAGGAAAGGATCAGGACAACAAAAATCAATGAGAGAAAAAAGAGAGAGGAACGTAGAACAAAAAAGTTGGGTGCAGATCATTTTTAGGATAAGAAAAACAAAAAAGGAAAGCCGAAAACAAAAACAACGGACAAGGGAGTTACATCTATAGATAAATTATATAAGGATGGAGATCTGCTCTCCTTTCTGATGTTAGCCGATGAATTTAAACTCCGCTAAACGGAATTCTTTAAATTTCTTCAGATGAGGGACTTCCTGTTGAAAAAACAAAGTATAATAGAGCCCTGCTTATTAGTTGAGGCTGTTACATGGAAGCCACAAATTGGTGGGATTTATAGGTGCCTATTGAATATGCAGAGAAATGATTTGGAAACCCAAAACATAAGATGGAGGAATAGATTGGGAGAGCAGGAAAAATATATAGAACAATCAATTGTTATGGCAGGGAAAACTTATTTAAGAACACAACATTTTAAAACCATTTTTGATATATACCATACCCCGGCGAAGATGTTGAAAGGGGGGGGGCTCAATGATGGGAAATGTTTTAGATGTGGGGTAGATGGGGCTGATATTATGCATTTTTTTTTACATGTAGGAAATCGACTCAACTCCTTGACCATATTGAGAAGTTTCTCTCGGAACTTACGGGAGTTAAAATTATTATTTCTCCGTATGTTATGTTAATGGGTATGGGGGGGATTTAAGGGAAGAACAATCGGCTTTCGATTTCAGATACCTAATTTTCATAGCAGTGGTGGTAGCCCGTCTTTGTACAGCCTCCTTATGGCTTCAAAAAAAGGTAAAAACCTTTGAAATCTGGAGAGCTAGATTCTTTGTTATTTTTATTCTCGAACATAGTCTGTATGCTCTCAAGGGGGCACAGAAATGGAAACTTGGGGCCTTATTTATGAGGCCTTGCGTGAGTTTTGCGCTTCCGATGCGTCACTTTTTGTGACGCATCGGCGGCGTAAAACATGCCTCCTGATGCGCACTATTTACAAAGTGACGCATCTAAGCAGATGCGTCACGTTGTAAACCCCTGCGCTACATTATACCTGCGTCAGGTATAATGTATGCAGAGGGGGCGTTCACCCGCAAAAAGCCTCGTAATAGTGACGCAGTGAAATCTATGAGATTTCACTGCGTCACTTTTAGGATGCTGTTGCGTCAAAATCTTGCGCCTGCCTCACAGCAGGCGTAAGACTGACGCAAGCCCTTTCACATGGGGTTTTCCCCATGTGAAAGGAAGCATTGCTGGAGTTGCGTCACTTTTGTGACACACTCCAGCAATGCGTCACTTTTGCGCTTACAGATACGTCAGAAATACTGACGTATCTGTAACTCCTTGCGACATAATGCGTCATATTATAAATATGACGCATCAATCATGTCGCAGGGAGAGCGCAGTGAAAAGTGACGCATCGCTGTTTTCACGCAGCGCCGCATCACTTTTCATAAATGAGGCCCCCGGATTATCAATATGGGGTCCAATGATCATGCACATGAAGGAATAATATGAAATTAATGTTGTTCTGCTTTTTATTTTTATTTCATTAGTTATCTTGTATCCCCTTTGTATATGTAAGGAATTTTTTGTTAGGCAATGTATGTCAACCTCTGTAGGAATAATTGGATTTTTACTTACCTCATCTGAAATCTATATTATATGTATGCATTTGAAATTTGGCATTGCAATAAAAAATAAAAAAATAAACGTAGACAGGCTGGAGTAAGGTGAAAGCAAAATAAAAGTCAGAGCAAGGAAAACATTTAAATTGGTGGTTCACAACAGGGTAACTAATCCCCACAAGGAAAAAAGGAGAAAGGGTGAAGGAAACCGTGGAGTACAGGGTAAAAAATGAAAAGTGATTCGAAAAACAAAGGAAAGTAAATACAAAATCAGAAAAAAGTAAAACAATTGAGAAGTAACATATTTGAAGTAATGAGGCACATTTGCAAACATACATACTCCATGCCCTCAACAAAACCTACCATTTTTACGTTTTCAGAACCCTGAATACTATTCTTCTTAATGGACTACCTAGTATAAAGGGTAAGAAAGCAGTACCTGACAACAGGGAGAAACCCCTTCTAACAAAGGAGATACGATTTTTCTCCAACCACAAACCAACCAAGATGTTTATCTCTGTGACAATAAATCTCCTATAAACTCTGTTGTTAATGTTCAATAATATCCTGCTTGTATACCACAACAAAAGTTATACCAACATTTTCTAAACGAAGATATTGTTTATCATTTATTTCAATTTTCATTAGAATAAATTATGTATAACTTTTGTAAATGTCTTGGAATTATTTTTATGATTAATATGATTTTTGTTTTAAATGTGTATGAATTACTATGGAGAGGATGAACTTTGGAAGGGCATGTGTTAACAAGGATTTTACAAATGTTATACATAGTTTTCTCTATGAAAATAATAGGATGACAGAATCAGCAGCGTGCCGGATGTATGACGTTACAACGCATACTTTTACAACGCATGCCTTTACAGCGCATTTTTTACAACACAAGATCCATTACAACGCATTCCATTATAACGCATGCCATTACAACGAATTTCCTAAAACTACCATTACAACGCATTCCATTACAACGCATACTGCCTTTACAACGCATACTATTCCAACACATACCATTACAACAAATGTTTGGTAAGTATTGGATAGTATAGGGGTAAAACTTACTATTCTAACTCCAGGGGGTGCAACAGTAGGGTAAGTGTTGGATAGTGTAGGGGTAAAAATTACTATTCTAACTCCAGGGGGTGCAACAGTAGGGTAAGTGTTGGATAGTGTAAGGGTACTATGCGTTGTGATGGTATGCGTTGTAATGGTATGTGTTGTAATGACTGCAATGTAATGACATGCGTTGTAATGGTATGCGTTGTAACAACTCAGTTGTAATGACATGCGTTGTAATGGATCTTGCGTTGTAAAAGTTTTGTTGTAATGGTAGTGCGTTGTAAAAGTTGCGTTGTAAAGGTTGTTTCCCCAGCATGCCAGTGGTAAGCTTTCCCAGTGACTACCCTCTTGTCTACTGCATCCAACTTCTTACTATTTCATGTTGGGTGGTGGGCCATCCCCCATCCCCTGAGAGTTTGCATGTTTACCTGCAGGCTGGATGACTAGATGACTAAGAAGTTTGGTTTTACACGTCCCCTGGGGTGTAGTGGGGCAGAAAGTGAGGCCTTGTACATACGCTCCACCCTGGAGATTACTACCAAGGCTTTGACAGGATACTTAAAGGGCTCTGTAGCTGGTTTTTAGCATGCCCTTCAACATGGGATAGGAACTATATAGTACTTTCGATCTTAGAGAGGGTCTCAACTAAGAATTCATTCTCCCAAAACTACTTGGAGGTCCACTTTTTAACTTTATGGTATTCGGCTGCTCGCTGTATTTCCTTATGGTATGAGGTTGTATGGTCCTCACCTGGTTCTGCGGCTATGTCATATAGCTTATCCTTGTGGTAGGGGCTGTGTGAGTCCGCTGAGAATGGCTGTGAACCCAGAGGTGTATATGCCTTTGTCATAGTGTCTGGATGGGTCATGGGAGAGAGAGGAGGAGGTGGAGGAGGAGGAAGTGGAGGCAGAGGTGGTGGAGAAAGAGTGGAAGGGGAAATTGAACAGGGCTTGTGCCTGTATACTTGCATCTCTTTTTTTGCTTAGGAACTGGTTCTGATGCCGAAGGTAAGTCCTACTCGAAGGCTGACTTCTGCGTTGGTGGTAAGTTGTGGAATAGTTTGGGCGGCGATTTAGTAATAATCTTTTCCATCTGTGGATGAATTTAGAGTCTCTTTTGTCTGGCATCGAGCTCTGCTTGGATCCGCTCAAGGATTGACTGCTGTGAGTTGTCGGGCTTTCGAAGCAGGTGGTTTTGATGTTGAAGGTTTGGCTCTTGGAGGTGGCACCTTTGGAGTCAGCTGAATTGGCGTTGAGATAGGTCTCAGCTCCCACTGTTTCAGTGCTGAAGGTGGTGTCAACTCCGAGTGAGATTTTAGTGCTGGTGGCGTCTGGGGGCTTGTTGGTGTTTTCAACCCTGACATGGCCTTCGGTGCTCAGGAGGCTACAAGCTTTGTCTTGGCAGAGGGTTGGGGAGGTTGAGAGCCCATGGATGCAGGTGTGTTGCCTCTGTGGGCTTATCGTGGGTTTGAAATGTGCCCGAGACTTGTGGTGCTTCTGAGGGCTGACTCGACTTTTAGGGCTTCATGGCCCGACCCCTCTTGGGTGATGCTCTGCCTCACCACAAGGGACTTTGGTGAGCTTGGCCTAATGGTCTGCTATACTCACAGCAGCGGCAGCTGCTGCTTAACGTGGGGGGCGGGGGGAAGAGGGAATGAAAACAAATATCCACTTACCTGTAGGCCGACACCACCTCTCATTCCTGTTCGGTCATAGACTCAGGAAACACACAGGCTCTCCTTGCCAATCATGACGCATGACAGCAGCGTCGTGATTGGTCTGAGCGTCGTGGTTAGACTCTCAGACAGGGACTGGGAGCCTGTGTATGTTCTGCACCAAGGCTGTGCAATACAGCCGGTGGAGAAGATGCAAAGGGGCATATTTACAAGCCCCTATCACTACAAGAATGCCACTTTTAGTGACATTCCTGTGGCGATATAGGCTACACGTTATTTAAAAGGCAGCGTTAAGCCACTTAACATGGCTTAACACATTCTTGTAAATAAGGGCCCCTTTCATGCTATATTTCGCTTGGGCAATGGGTGTTGGGGTGAGCGTTCCACCGCAACACCCATTCATTTTGATGCTGCCCTATATTTACAAGGGCAGTGTAAATATGGGGGTAGTTGCAAAATTAAGACCAGGGAAAACCTGGTCTTCAACAGGCGCAACAAGGAGAAATTTTTAATTTCTCCTCGGTTTTGGTGTTTCTATGGGGCATATTTACAAGGCCCTATCGCCACACCAGCACCACTTTTAGTGACGTTCCTGTGGCGATATGGGCTTTGCCTTATTTACAATGTAGCATTAAGCCACTTAACGTGACTTAACGCTGCCTTGTAAATTAGGCCCCCTTTCATGCTATTCTTAGCGTGAAAGGGGCGGGCAATGGATGATGTGGTGGGCATTCCACCACAACTCTCATTGATTTTGATGGTGCCCCATATTTACAAGGGCAGCATAATTATGCAGCAGCACCAAAATTAAGACCAGGGAAAACCTGGTCTTAAACAGGCGCAACAAAGAGAAATATTTAACCTCTTGGCTGCGGAGCACATTCCTCCACTGTGCTGGGGGGCGGGGGGCGCGTACAGCGCCCCGGTGCTCATGACGAGGTCAGCTCGTCATGAGCTCCGGCGCTCCGGTGCTCATGACGAGCTGAGCTCGTCATGGTCACAAGCGTTCCCATGAAACGTTCAGCACAGCAGTAGAATCAGCCCAGCGTGCGAGCGTTCCGCGGAACGGGTGAGGTCATGACGAGCTGAGCTCGTCATGAGCACCGGAGCGCCGTAGCTCATTACGAGCTGAGCTCGTCATGAGCACCCAAGGGGTTAATATCTTCTCATTTTTCATGTTTCTATGTGTGCTGCGTTGTGCAGCACACACAGAGACAGAAAAATGCCATTGATTGTTTATGTACAGGCAAGTGACCATTCCTGCACATAAACAATCAATTAAAACATATTACGATTTGCAACTTCTATGTGTGCATTTTGGAGGTGTGAAAAAATAACTTTCCAAGAGGTCTGTCCATGACTTTGTCGATACTTGAGTGGAATTTTACAAGCATTGCTAAAGCCAATTGCTAAAGCCAGACGTCTTGGAAGGCTGTTGCTTATATTTCCAAGATGTTCACCACATTATGACATGGTGTCTAAAGGTAAAGTGGCAGTCCTCTTGAAGATTGAAGATAAGAAAATAATGTTCAGCAATCTAGAAACATATGTGTCACATTGCGACTAGGCCATCTTGAAAGTATAGACAATAGCAATATAAGTTAGCTGCCCACCTCTACTGGCTTTGCCAATATGTGTGCAACTGTTGCAGAGTCAATACTGGCAAAGCATGGCTAAATGGCTTTGGCCATGCAGGTTTCCTCAGTGCAAAGTAGCGTTCATGCCTAAAAACTATCAACATACATGCACAGGCTAATATTTTTCCGAGGCAGTAAGAGGTTGTATTCACACTGGAGTTAGCAAGAGTTAATGGTAGCAAAACATAGTTTTTTACTTAAAAGTATGATTGTGGATTATGCTTTTGATTTAACACATTTAGAGACATTCGAACTAATTGATACCAAAGGTGTAGGAAGGCTTCCTATCCCACAGTAGTGGTGGGTTGCACTGCTCCACATATGCAAGGATTCTTACCTAGGTAGGAATCTTTCATATCACTGTCCTGCAAGGTGACGTTGATGAAAGTGGATATGTTCCCGCGTATTTCCTCCAGCCCTCCTGACCAATCATATGCTCCAACGGTACCTACGGTAAGGATATCCTGGCCGTGAGGGAGAGAGAGAAAACATTACTGGGCTATTGAAAGAACATTGCCCATTTTCATGCCACCAGGACGGTGTGTGGCAAATGACACATTTTGGAGACTTCTTTTAATATTTGTTATTGATAAGTACTTATGTTACATTAGAATAGCTTCAATTAATATTCATGAAATCACAAAGTGTCCTTAGATAAATATGAATGATATCATGGGGATCCAGAAATTAATATTCATGAGTTGCCATGATATCATTGGATTAATATTATTGAGGTAACTGAAATGTGTGCAATCTATGTTGTTGAGGTGATACATTCTATTCAATCAAATATTCATGGTGTAACAGTATGTTGCTATAATGATAGATTGTATTATTATCTTATAAATGAATATTCACAGAGCGAGGGATAGCTTTAGACCAGGGTTGTTCAAATTGGACCAAGAAACCCCCAACCAGACTGCATTTTCAGGATAAACACAGAATATAAACATGCATCAAATTCACCTAGAGATAATCCATTTACATAGTCACTGTTTATGCTGAACATCAGGACCAACTTTTGCCCAGTCCTGCTTTGAATAAATGATTATTTGTATTCTAGTTGATATTTATGAAGTGACAGAATTTCATAAGTTCAGGGGTGAAAGTGACACACTGCTTAAGATAGCAAGATAGCCAGAGTCTTCTACCCGCTATCTCACATAGCTTAGCTTCGACTCACCGCTGTCATGAGCGCACTGAAGCCTCCTTGGGAGAGTTCTAGCTGGAAGGAGCTGCTATTGGAGACTTGCTGGGTTCCTAAAGGCGGGAAAAGAACAGCGAGGTAAATCACCGACAAAAGAGAGCGTGGCAGTGTGGTATAATGTAAGGACAAGGTGGTGCTCTATTTCTATGTTCCGCTCTCCTACAGGAGTGACAAGAAAATATGGTAAATTATAAGGTAAATGGCCTCCCCCAAAGTATCTGTGAATCTCTAATGTCTATACTACTTTCTTTTTCATCTTTTTTCTCTTTTTTCTACCTCAATTCCGCCTTCCTTTTCTGATTTCTCTAATTTCCCTGCACACTTTTATGCCTTTATGTTTTACTTTCAACTATGGCGTTTCTTCATCGTCTTTGCTTTGTCTTCCTCACATGTTCTACCCTTTCCTCTTAGATCTCGCTTCCTTTCATATACAGTTGATCTCGCGTTCCCTCAAAGTTTCCATTCTTATGCTTTTTCTTAGTCTGCTTTTTTTTATGTCTTTCCTCCCTATCTCTCTCCTTTGGATTTCCTTTTCTAAGTTTCTGTTTTCAGCTTCCTCTCTGCTCGATCAATGTCCTTTGTAGCTTTCATATTTGTGTGCCTTAACCTTTTTCCCTTTTTCGCAGCATTTCCTAGTTTCTCTATCAGATTGTCTTTCTTCTAGATTTGTTCTGACTGCGCTTTTACCTCTGTAGTAATTTATTTTTTTAATTTCTCTCTAGTTCTCGATTTTAATGCTCTATTCTTCTCATTCTCATCCATCCCTTTCGCCTTTTTTAGACATTTTATTTGGGCGTTTTCACTTTATTCCTCTTTTTTGCTTATTGCCTTTTTTCTTTGTAACGTAACTACCGCCCCATCTCCGCTATCCTGCGTGTTGGTAATTTCATGACTTGCTATATTTCCATTGTCTGTCTTTGGCTTCACCCTGCCTTGACCTCATTTCTTTTGGAAGGCGAGGCATGTCTGTCTGCTGTCCTAAGGACCTCAAGGAAGGGTATTGTAGGGTGACCCTCAAGAACAAGCTGGAGAGAGACCTAAAAGAGGGATTTGGGAGTCACCAATACCCTGCAGTTGTCTTCCTGCAAGTCATAGTGCCAGCACTCAGTAGGTGAGATCATCATCTGGCTATATCAGTCGTCTATATTATAACCCTCTTTTTTCTGTGCCAAAATCTCTTACAAGAATGCTAACTGCACTGAGGAGTAACATCAATTGTGCTTGTTCTGTGGAAAATGCAGGGGGTCCAGATAGAAGGATGGTGGCCATCTTCTCCAGATGTTCATAAACAGAGAGCTAGCACATGGACAATGGTGGGCAATCTTCTCACAGTAGCACATCTATCGTCACATGAATTAGAGCAACCAAGGATCAAAACACTCCCACCGGAGAGACAAGTGAGACTCTGGGTTTGGGGGAGTATGGTATGATATCAGAAAAATACTAAATATTCTGTATAATCCTCTGAACCCAAATCTAGCCCAGGTCCATCAAAGAGAAGAGTCCACAGTGCCGCAGCAACATATTGCTGGAGTTAGGCTACTGAATTCCTAAAGGTCAGCTACAAGTTGGCAAGAGAGTTGAGGTATGCGCTCTTTTTCTCACTTCCGCTGCTCTTGTTCACGAATCTTGGTTGGCTGAATTTGGAGGTCTGGCACTATCTGAAAGATCTAACATGCGGCACAAAATGTGTTTTTCAGTGCCCCTTCATTTTTCTAGCATCCACTACTACTACCCAGCATATTAACACACTCTGCTCCGGGGTATCCATTTAAGCTTTGGGGACCTTGGGTAATGAAAGTATTATGTGTCCCATGATTTTGTTTAACCCCTTCGGGGCTGATGACGAGCTGAGCTCGTCATGAGCGTAACCTGCGCTACGCTGATGATGAGCTCAGCTCGTCACGTAACGCGGTGTTTTGAAAATCGCAGCGCACAGCGGGAAAACCGCTAGCGCGCATGCGGTTAAATTGTGTGTTTTAACAAAATTGTGCTACCATTCCTGATCCTAACTGACATGATCCTAAACCAGATTTCTTCAGGGTTCATAGTTACTCTAATTCCCCTGGGATCCTCTTGCTCATGGTAACACTGATATCCATCTCTAGATAGGTATGTGCCTGAAGCTCCGAGAGCTGGATAATTTGAGGGTGCATCTTGACCCCAGCGTACCTTGCTGAAGTGGCTGAGCGGGTGAGTTCCGGAAGCTGATATCTGGCCCCTTACTCCAATAAATTATCTGGGACCTTGCCAATCAGGCACTAGCAAAAATCAACCCTTACCTTCAATGATGAAGATCCGGTTAGCCAAGGCAGACTGAATGGAGGCCAGCGCACTAAAGTTGTTAACGGGGAAGGCATTCTCTTTGCTGGAGGCGATGGTGTGTAGCTCCTTCAGTGCCCGGGCTGACGTGAAAGCATCCCCAACCTGCATCAGAGAGTGAAAGGAGAAAGAGGAGGTACAGAGAGGGAAAAGAGGAATGTGAGCACAGGAATTTAGGGAAAAGAAAACAATGGGAAGAATCAGGAAAGGGGACAGAGGTAGACAGGGGAATAGGAGAAGGGAATGAAGGGAGACGTGGAGAGGGAGACAACGACACCTTTAGAGATGCTATGTTGTAGAGGTTGAAGCTGTGCTGCCAAGCAGTGATAAAATAGGTGATCCTGCATTCAGGGGACAAGAGGTGCGGTTTGTTTAGCGTGCCATTTCCCCTTGGTTGAGTGAATTTCAAGGCTGCCTTTGTTGGATTAGCTCCAAAGGCCGTTCCACCTTGGACAGTTTCAGTTCTAAGGACACTTCCCCCTCAGTCGAGAGAGTTCCAACAGCCTCTTACCTTGAGGCTGGGTCAGTTCCAAGGGTTTCTTCCTTGTCAGTGAAATCAGTATCACCCCATAATTCTCCCTTCATTAGTTCAGATTAAAATGTCTTTTCCAATTGGTTATTTTATTTTTGAGTTGTCCCACTCTCTTCTTCGGGCTAGTTCAGAAGGCATATTCAACACAAAAGCAAAAGCCTACTCCCCCAAGGTTGAGTTCGGTCCAATGGTTTGTCACCCCTGTTTTGAAGTCAGTGCAAAAGGACTCTAACCCCTTACTTGTGTCAATGCCATGTGCCCCTTCTACCTTGGTTGGGTCAGTTTGGAGGTTAGCTCCCCATCCCCAACCTTTTGGCTGGGCCAGTTTTTAAAAAAAGTTACAGATTGAATGCTTTAAACATTTATAACTATTGGCAGTGGACTGGTTGACACTCCATTGCATCATTTTGTCATACTTTTCTGTTACAGGTATAGGCCAAATACATTTAAATCACTCTCCGGCCCACTCTAAAAAGTCCAATCCAGCCCAAACACTAAGCATACTCTTTCTGAACTAGAACAGAAGCGAATCTAGACTGGTTTCCGGCTTGTTGGGCACATCAGTGAGGTGCTTGTGCATTTGGTGACTGGTTGTGCCACTGAAATGTACATCAAAATGGCACAGCCAACTACAGGACACACATGTTCAGATGAAAATGCATGACTAAAGGCCTAATTTAGATCTTGGCAGACGGGTTACTCCGTCACAATGGTAACGGATATTCCGTCTGCCAAAATATAAATCCCATTGTGTCCTATGGGATTTATATTTCGGGGGACGGGATATGCGTTGTGATGGAGTAACCCATTCGCCAATATCTAAATCAGGCCCTAAGTATGAACCACTGTTAATTTAATCTGGAACCATTACATTGCAGTCTCCTATCAGGAGATATATCTATATGCCAGCAACATCTTGTTAGTAGAAGAGCATGTATATACAACCAGAGAGCAAGGGTATAACTGGCTTCTCTCCTACCCCTAGATCACAATTATTAACAACAAAAGAGCGCTTACTATTGTGAATTTCTAAACAACGTAATGCCTTAGTGGGGAAATACACAGTGACTAAACTTAATAGAATATGCGGTCAAAAAACAGAAAAGTGGATGCAGAAAAAACTATTTTCTAAAAGAACCCTCACTCACCCTAGTGGTGACATGCTTCATCATGGGGTTCGTCACAGGAGGGGCCGACTATCCCCCCCCTGTGTGCTTCAACGCCTGCAAGTGCAGCGGAGCAGGTATGTGCAAAGAACGTGATATGTGTGACCAGTGACAAATGAATAGTGTAATAAAAGATCACAGCTGTACCCCAACAGACTTTATTAAAGGCTCAGTTGTTCACATTAAAAACAGTGAAGTCACTTGGAGATTTTTATTAAAACCCCAGTGACCTGGTGTAAGTGGTCAACATGTTTCTGCTGGTTACTGCTATTTAAGCTCAGCTTTCATCAGGACCATAATTATAATACAAAAACAACACCGTCCTACGGGGGTCCACGCACACTAAGGCGTGCCCTCACCGTTAGGACAGAAAGGAAAAGACCTAAATTCAGTACTCTCCTCAGTTCACTCACGGTTTTACCCGCCGTCAGTGCTCCTACTATTCATCGGGATACACTGGTGCTCAAGAAATCGGCGTGCCTCATGGACTCACGTCCCGTTCCGTTTCGTACAGGACGACTCGCCGCCCGGAACCTAGGAGTTCATTTCACTGTTGTCCAAGATCCGGACAACAGTGAAATGAACTCCTAGGTTCCGGGCGGCGAGTCGTCCTGTACGAAACGGAACGGACGTGAAGAAATGGCCACACTGTGAGTCCATGAGGCAAGCCGATTTCTTGAGCACCAGTGTATCCCGATGAATAGTAGGAGCACTGACGGCGGGTAAAACCGTGAGTGAACTGAGGAGAGTACTGAATTTAGGTCTTTTGCTTTCTGTCCTAACGGTGAGGGCACGCCTTAGCGTGCATGGACCCCCGTAGGACGGTGTTGTTTTTGTATTATAATTATGGTCCTGATGAAAGCTGAGCTTAAATAGCAGTAACCAGCAGAAACATGTTGACCACTTACACCAGGTCACTGGGGTTTTAATAAAAATCTCCAAGTGACTTCACTGTTTTTAATGTGAACAACTGACCCTTTAATAAAGTCTGTTGGGGTACAGCTGTGATCTTTTATTACACTATTCATTTGTCACTGATCACACATATCACGTTCTTTGCACATACCTGCTCCGCTGCACTTGCAGGCGTCGAAGCACACAGGGGGGGATAGTCGGCCCCTCCTGTGACGAACCCCATGATGAAGCATGTCACCACTAGGGTGAGTGAGGGTTCTTTTAGAAAATAGTTTTTTCTGCATCCACTTTTCAGTTTTTTGACCGCATATTCTATTAAGTTTAGTCACTGTGTATTTCCCCACTAAGGCATTACGTCGTTTAGAAATTCACAATAGTAGGCGCTCTTTTGTTGTTAATAATAGTAGAAGAGCATCACATAGCATCATCATCAAAAGCTTTATTCGATAATTATACTCATAAAAGCACAAACATACATTTAAAATACATCATTAAAAAATTGTGTCCTGATTAATACAATACATTTTAAAACAAATTGTGCAGACATAGACGATTAATCAGAGAAAATTTGATACATGATTGCACAGAGGCCACAAGGAATACCCCAATCGATTTACTTTAGAGAAGTGCCCTCCGGCTAATAGACCATGCCCACCCCAGGTACTTTGCTGTTGCTAGGACAACAGGCATATGGGTGAAAGTGCAAATTATTCGTAGAGCCTCGACACCCCTGAATGTCCCTAAGTTTCTACAAACAGGGACTAACCAGACTTTTCTCGGGGTGGTGTAAGCTTTGCACAAAAATAGAAAGTGGCCTATACTTTCATTTGCTACACCACAAGCTGGACAACATGAGGTGGAGGAACTCCTCCACCTACCTGTCAGTGATCTCAATGGAAGGGCACCTGATCTTAGCTGGAAGAAAAGCTTTCTGTCCCCAGGATTGGTAATACTGTCCCAATATGGTTCCAAGACTGGATACAGTTTGACTACCACAAAACGCCCCGTCATGGAGTCGGATCTGGTTTTATTCCAGACTCTTCCAGCTACCCAATCCCAGTATAGATCTTTAATCGTGTTTTTGCTTGGGAAGGGTTCCCCAGATGGATTGTCCCATAAATTTGAGAGGCCAAGATCGCCTAGGGCAGTCCTGAGATTTTTTAGCCAAACTATCTTATGAAAGTTATCAGCATTAATTATGGCCAAAAACCCCTCTGCATAGTGCCGGATCTCCGGGGTAGTCCAGAGGCGTCTCCAATAGAGAATCGGACGCAACCTCGCTAGGTCGCTAACTGATCTTCTCCCTAGATCAAGACCAAGCGGAATTAGTGGGGTGCTCTGCGGGAGTCCTGTAATTCCCCTAAAAAACCTGTTCTCAGATATCTGCAAGGGGGGGAGCTTCCCAAAACCCCACAGCTCTGCCCCATAGAGAGCAGACCCAAGAGCCTTGGCGTCATATACTGCCAAGACGGGTTTTATTGGTTTGGACTTGGATTTTTTGTGTTCCACCCGAAGTGCCCCCGAGATCTGTTGGTGCCTCAAGACCGCCATTTCTATATGCTGCGACCATCTCAAGTCGTTTGCTATCTGTATCCCAAGATAGGTAAATACAGTAACCACCTCTAGCTGACAGTTGTTCAGAAATATTTTTGGCCGGGGTCTACGTTTTGATGCGAAGGCCATCAGCTTGGTCTTACCCACGTTGACTTCCAGGCCATGCTCCCTGCAAAAAAGGTCAAAAATATTCAAAGCTCGCTGCAGGTCGCCTGGAGTTTTGGATAAAATTAGCGTATCGTCGGCGAACATCAGGATCGGAACCCTGAGGCCCTCCAACGAAGGCGCATCTACACTGGCGTCCAGCATTCGAGCCACTATCCCATTAATGAATAAAGAGAAAAGCAGGGGAGCCATTGCGCACCCCTGTTGCACTCCACGTTCAACCGGGAAGTCAACAGAGGATTCGCCATTCATGCTCCATTGGATTTTGGCGAAGTTGCACTCGTGCAACCTCATAATGAGGGTAAGTAGCTCTGCCGGAAGACCCATTTCGCTCAGAACTGCCCAGAGCTTTCTCCTTGGGACCAGGTCGAAGGCAGCCCGCAGGTCAACAAAAGCAACATACAGGCTGCCTTCGTCAAGCACCACCGTCCCCCACTGTAGCAGAGCAAAGCGAAACACCTGGTCAACTGTACTAGTAGCCCGCCGATAACCAGCCTGGTAAGGGGACAGGGCATTGTTCTCGTCAACCCAATCCATCAGTTTGTTTACCACCATCCTCCCTACCACTTTTTGGACAGTGGCGATCAAGCTTATCGGCCTGTAATTAACCGGGAGAGACCGATCCCCTTTTTTATATATGGGTATGATGATCGCTCCCCTCCATAATTCAGGGACAGCCGTTCCCTTCGCAATGGCATTTCCCAAAAGGAATATGTATCTGGCCCCCCTCGCCTTATCATTAATAAAAACATCAGATGGTACACCATCTAGACCCGGGGCCCTTCACCCGGAAACAGTGCATAAGGCATCTTCGGTTTCTTTAAGGGTGAATAAATTCCCAGTGTGATATACAGCTAAGATTGCTACCACATCCTTGTACTGTGCAGTCTCAGCATATTGGGGTTTAAAATGATCAACCCAGGCACCCTCAGGGACGTTGTTATCGGGTTTATCTGGAGTTCCACCTCTACCCCACTTAACAATATTCCAGAATAACCTTGAGTCCTTGGCCCCCGAGGCCTCCTTTAATTCGGCCCAATGCTGTTCGTCCCATATTTTTTTAGCTAGGGATAGGGTAGCCTTGTAATGCTTCCTGGCGCCACTAATCGCTACCCTGTCCCTATTCCGAATTGCTCTGCCCAAACTTAACCTGGCTTCCCTACACTGATGGTTATACCACTTGGCTAGTTTAGGTGGTTGTTTACTATTTGACTTACGGGGCCTCAGGAAGTGCGGAAGGGAAAATAGCTTATCGTGTATGTCAGTTATTTCCCTAGACCCTGGGATTACTGGGGTTGCATCCTCCATAGCGGTGATTGTAATGTCCACCTCAGAAATTATAAATGCCATAGATTCCGCATTAGCCAATACACTCGGCCAGTTTAATCTGCGTATGTCATTAGTCATAACAGGCAGTGGACCATCGGTCGATTGGAGATTCCCTGTTGTGACCGACCACCAATTATGGGTCACACAGAGAGGATTGTGATCACTCTCCAATCTGCCCTTAATTTCCATGTCGCATACCAGCTGCCACAGGTTCAGGCTACAAAGGACATAGTCTATCTGGCTTTGGCTACGACCATTGTCGAATGTACAAGCACCTCCCCTGTCACTCTTCGTTCTCCCATTTAGGGCTCTCAGTCCCTGTTCCAGGCAGATGGCATTCAATCGTATTATGTCTTTTGTCCACCGTCTAACCGGGGCCAGATTTAGAGTTGGAACGCCCCATTGCTTATCTTCCTCTCGCCCCAAGGGATCATCAGAGCTATCTAGTGGTTCAAAAGTCCTGTTTAAATCGCCAGCTACTATAACTTTGTTGCCCAAGGACTGCTTTTCCAAAGAAGTGGACAAAGCCTCTAGGATAGGTGAATTCCCTATGGTACTGCATCACATAGCAAACACCACCAAAATTAATGAACCACTGTCCCTCAGACGCTGTGGCAAAGTGCTATTTATTTCACCCTACGTCAGGCAGCCATGGCAAAGTCTTATATATATATATATATATATATATTGCACACCCCCTCACAGCGAGGGATTAAGTTCGCACTCACAAGGTTTCCAAAGTTTTCCAATTTTTAGTTTATTTTCTTGAATATCAGCTCATCAGTCAAAAAACCGACGCGTTTCGCTGCTCCTACACGCAGCTTGCTCACGGTTAAACATTAGATTCATTCAGACCCCTCCTATTTCTACAGGGTAAAACGCCAAACAAATTTCATTACAATACGTCACTTCCTGTATCACAACCGGAAGTTACCTGGGGATTGTAGTTTCTAGCTGTTTCAAAAAACTACAACATCACGTTATGTATTACATGATTATTTTTGCATTCTTTGTAAATTTTCGACCTTGTATGCAACAGTACATTTTTAGTTACGTTTTTGTGCGTGTGTATCCTATTGTGGTTGCATTCACATATATTCGATCATTTCATCCACATATAGTTGTGCCCCCTATTGGGCTTCAAGGAACTACCTTTATCAAAACAAATGACATGATACTACTTGTTTCTTATATTGTGCTAACTTCGCACTATTTACAACATTACTTAAAACGATCTTATCCGCCCTCTGGTGGGCGTTGTGTCATGTGTATTGTTCTATTAACCCTTCATTTGTTACACACTACTTTTAC
Source organism: Lissotriton helveticus (assembly GCF_964261635.1). Classification (NCBI taxonomy): domain Eukaryota; kingdom Metazoa; phylum Chordata; class Amphibia; order Caudata; family Salamandridae; genus Lissotriton; species Lissotriton helveticus. Next base: position 632,970,721 of record NC_136068.1, on the reverse strand, counting down.
TTTCATTTATGCATATGGCCAAGGCCATCTCTCATTAGATGTTGAATGCAAAACAATTACTTAATACCATTCATTTAAAGTCCCCTCTTGAAAAATAAAAATCATTCTGAATATTGTGTACTGTCATTCAAATCATATTTTTTGATACCACAAACTGTCCCACTGTTATATTCTTGTGCGTCACAAATGTACATGCAGTTCTTCACTCTGGTTGAGCCCCCTCGGGGTCATCGTCCTAAAATTTAGAATTTGGCGCGATTCTCTGCATCTCAAAATTTTTTCTCTATCACCTCCCCTTTCATGTGGGAGAATTGTTTCCAAGGCATAGAATTTCAACAATGTCCAATCACTATTGTGTAAAGTCTCCATATGCTTTGCCACAGCATTATTTCTATCTTTATTTGCTGTGGCTCTTACATGTTCAAGGATTTTTTTTTCAATTCATTTTTGGTACTGCCGATATACTTCAGTGCACACGGACATTCAATCACGTATACTACATGTGTACTTAAACAGTTGATTAGTTCTTTGATTTGCCACATTTTGTTATTGGGCATAAGCACCTCCTTTTTGTTTACTGCTATTTGACACACCTTGCAGTGCTGGCATTTTATGAACCCTTTGGTTTTCATCCATTGAATCCCTTTTGCCTTTTTGGTATGGTCTTTATAGTGGCTTTGTATGAGTCTATCTTTGAGGTTTCTCGCCCTTCTATATGTGATCTCAGGATGTTTGCCCATAATTTTGTTGACAGTTGGGTCCAATTGTAGCAGTTTCCAGTTTTTTCTGATAATCCTTACAATTTGTTTGGATTCTCTTGTGTAATCCAAAATCAATCTTACTTTTCTGTCTTCTGATTTATCGGTGGATACTGTGTTTTTTCGTTTCAAAGTTAGTGCATCCTTTCTTTCTTTTGAGTTGGCTCTGTTCCACCCTTTTTTGATGACCTCTTTGTTGTATCCCCGATTTTTGAACCTCTGTGCCATTGCATAGCTCGTGGTTTTCCATTCCTTCTCCTCTGAGCAAATCCTTCGCACTCTTAAAAATTCTCCGTACGGAATATTCTCCTTTACTGAAGCTTTATGGAAACTGCTTGCGTGTAAAGTTGAGTTTGTTGCAGTTTCCTTTCTGTGTAATGTTGTTTCTACACGTTCATTTCGAATGTATATTTCTGTATCTAGAAATATAGCTTTGTTTTGGCTGATACTGTACGTGAATTTGAGATTAGTATTTGACGAATTCAGGATTTGGAAATATGCATCAAATTCTTGTTTGGTTCCTCCCCATACAATCAAAAGGTCATCAATATATCTGACCCATTTTGCGATTTTATTCACGTAGAAGTCATTGTCAGGGTGCCATGCAATTTGCTGTTCAAACCAGCCCATTGTAAGACATGCGTAGGCTGGGCTGAATGAAAAACCCATCGCACATCCTTTTACTTGTTGGAAGATCTCTTCTCCAAATAAAAAAACATTTTGAGTTAAACATAGTTCCACCATGTCAATAAGCATTTGATTATGTTTTTTAAATTGTATATCTCTGTCTTTCAAGAAGTGTGCGCATGCTTTTAATCCAATGTCATTTTCAATGTTAGTATACAGAGATACTACGTCCATTGTGACCAGCATATAGTTCGATTGCCAAGGTAAATCTTCGAGATGTTTCAATAGGTCAGTGGTATCGCGTAGATAAGAACTCAAATTGGTCACGAAGGGCATTAGGAAAAAATCAATGTAATTGGCTATTGGTTCCATAAGTGACCCCTTTGAAGAAATAATGGGCCTCCCTGGTGGTCTAAGTGGGTTTTTATGCACTTTGGGTAAGAAATAGATTGTAGCCACCACTGGATGATCTGTTGTAAGAAATTTCTTTTCGTCTAGGTCTATTAGATTTTGGTCATTCCATATTTCGAGTTTTTTATCTAATTTCTCTTTAAAGTGGTTTGTTGGATTTTTGTCCAATTTTCTGTAGTATTTTTTATCTCCCAATTGTAAATGTGCTTCTGCAACATAGTCTTCAGTCTTTAAAATAACAATATTACCTCCCTTGTCCGCCATTTTTATTGTTATTGTCTTGTCTCTTGTTAGATCATTCAAAGCCATTCTCTCTTTTTCCTTTAGGTTATCTTGATATTTCTCTCCCTTGATTTTGTAAATTTCATTGATGATGGCTTCCTGGAAGATATCGATTTTATTACCAGGTGGTAATTGTGGATAGAATTTTGATGGTTTTTTCATGCTGCTTAAGCCTGCACCCGTTTGGGGGCATATTCCTGATTCTGGAATTGTTTCTTCCTCATTTGTTACATCCAGATTTACAAGGTTCGCCAATGCCGGTAGATCTCCAGTTGTTAGTCCTTGTTCTTCTTGTATGTTATCCATTCTTTTTTTCTTTTTTTGTTTTGTAAAGTTTGCCATTTGTTCATTTTCATCAAAAATTTTTGCCAATTTTATTTTCCTTATGTATTTGTATACATCAATACGAGTTTGTGCCATGTTTATTGATTCTGACGGACAGAAATTGATACCTTTTTTCAAAAGTGATGTTTCATATTCACTCACAACATCTAATGAGAGATGGCCTTGGCCATATGCATAAATGAAAGTAAAAGTAGTGTGTAACAAATGAAGGGTTAATAGAACAATACACATGACACAACGCCCACCAGAGGGCGGATAAGATCGTTTTAAGTAATGTTGTAAATAGTGCGAAGTTAGCACAATATAAGAAACAAGTAGTATCATGTCATTTGTTTTGATAAAGGTAGTTCCTTGAAGCCCAATAGGGGGCACAACTATATGTGGATGAAATGATCGAATATATGTGAATGCAACCACAATAGGATACACATGCACAAAAACGTAACTTAAAATGTATTGTTGCATACAAGGTCGAAAATTTACAAAGAATGCAAAAATAATCATGTAATACATAACGTGATGTTGTAGTTTTTTGAAACAGCTAGAAACTACAATCCCCAGGTAACTTCCGGTTGTGATACAGGAAGTGACGTATTGTAATGAAATTTGTTTGGCGTTTTACCCTGTAGAAATAGGAGGGGTCTGAATGAATCTAATGTTTAACCGTGAGCAAGCTGCGTGTAGGAGCAGCGAAACGCGTTGGTTTTTTGACTGATGAGCTGATATTCAAGAAAATAAACTAAAAATTGGAAAACTTTGGAAACCTTGTGAGTGCGAACTTAATCCCTCGCTGTGAGGGGGTGTGCAACATAATTAAGGCTGGGCTCAGCCGAGGAGTTCTGCACCGAATCTTGGAGCGCCAGGGGTCTTGCTAATCAGGAGCCATCTCGGAATATATATATATATATATATATATATATATATATATATTTCACTCCTCCAATGCCGGTTAGTGCACACAGGCTGTCGTTGCGCGGTCCTGGACAGGCCACCGACAGGCCTCGAATAACCCCCTCCAAATACCTCGAAGATTTACGAAGCAGGCCAGGACACACAGGATTCGTTTGCAGGTTTATTTAGCAGGTGAAAAAGTGCGACGCGTTTCGCCGATAAGGCTTGCTCACGCTCGTCAGAAAAATAGTAACCACCATTTTTAAAAGTGCTTAACACACACCCCCAGTGAATCATGTGTTTAAACAAGTGTTCATTGCGGCCATTTTGTACATATGCTTACAGCGTTATATGTATTCAATAAACATCGTGAAACATGTCCAATAACAATGTACAATCACAAATAGGGAAACCATATTAATGGGACACAATTGTGCAAAAGCAAATACAATGTTTCAAAATTCGAGTACACATTACATTCAGCTTGTAAACTTATTTCAGTAAACAAGAAATTAATGTTACTTCAAGCCTGTTCGACAATACCCTATATTTGCGAGCGTTCTCTATTTAAACACAATTTTTTACCATTAGTGTTTTCATATAGTACCTCGATAGACATTGGTTGACAGGTTTAACCATTATACGCTAGGTACGGTCTGATTGGTTCGCGTTGCCAAGGGATACATCCTCATCTTAGTGCGTGTCGGGTTATCAATAAAGTTGTTTCAATTGTATTAACAACCACACAACGACGAAAATAAATACATCCATATTTTACATGCCCATGTGGGCTAACCTCTGGACAACAATCGCGATGTAAGCATAAATATTGCTCAACCAAATGTCCATCCAATTACATGTATCTGCCCATGTGGGCTATCGGGTAGATTTTAAACTCTTCAACGGGTGTTGATCCATTCTGCCCCAGTGGGCATATATATCTCCTCATCACATCAAATTGAATTTGAAACAAAAAGTGTCCCATACAGTATATGTTCTGCTTCCCACACTCCAATGTCTCCAATAGTGCCACAAAGTTCCTGGAAAAACACACAAATGTGATATAAGTCTATTAAAATTTAAATTAAAAATACAGACGGCATATATTCAATTCAATTCCTCAATGTCATTATTCTTCATACAAATGTACTGATAATTCCTCACTGGTGTTCAGCCCCATAGGTGTCAAACATTGGAAGTCAATTATGTACTTAGATTCCAGTTTTCTCATGGAGAGTTCATAATTGCCCCCCCGTATTCCCAGATCGACACAATCAATAACCACCATGCGAAGTTTCGTCTCATCTTGCATGTGAAAATCAAAGAATAAAATATGGATGTATTTATTTTCGTCGTTGTGTGGTTGTTAATACAATTGAAACAACTTTATTGATAACCCGACACGCACTAAGATGAGGATGTATCCCTTGGCAACGCGAACCAATCAGACCGTACCTAGCGTATAATGGTTAAACCTGTCAACCAATGTCTATCGAGGTACTATATGAAAACACTAATGGTAAAAAATTGTGTTTAAATAGAGAACGCTCGCAAATATAGGGTATTGTCGAACAGGCTTGAAGTAACATTAATTTCTTGTTTACTGAAATAAGTTTACAAGCTGAATGTAATGTGTACTCGAATTTTGAAACATTGTATTTGCTTTTGCACAATTGTGTCCCATTAATATGGTTTCCCTATTTGTGATTGTACATTGTTATTGGACATGTTTCACGATGTTTATTGAATACATATAACGCTGTAAGCATATGTACAAAATGGCCGCAATGAACACTTGTTTAAACACATGATTCACTGGGGGTGTGTGTTAAACACTTTTAAAAATGGTGGTTACTATTTTTCTGACGAGCGTGAGCAAGCCTTATCGGCGAAACGCGTCGCACTTTTTCACCTGCTAAATAAACCTGCAAACGAATGTTATGTTATGTTATGTTATGTTATGTTATGTTATAAAAAAGTTTTGTATAGCGTGCGGCTACTCAGAAGAGTGTCCCGACGCTTTGAATTGCACACTAACACAACAGGGAGATAACATAAGAAGAAACCAGAGAGGAAGAAAAACCTAACTAGGGGCCAGAACTAAGAGATAAAAAGCCAGGTTTTCAGTCCTTTCCTAAAGGCCAACAGATTGGGAATGCTACGCAGGGGCACAGGCAGTTTATTCCAAAGCTGAGGCGCTAATAGTTTAAAAGAGCGGCCACCGATACGGGCTCTCTTCACGCGAGGAACCACCGCAAGGGACAGGGCTTCAGACCTAAGCGACCTGGCAGGACGGTAAAAGGTCAACCTTTTCTGAAGATATTTTGCTCCGGAGGCGTGCAAGGCTTTGTGTGCCAGAGTGAGAGTCTTAAAAATTATCCGCTTCCGGACAGGGAGCCAGTGCAGGGCCTCCAAGAGGCCTGAGGCTCTAGCACGGCGAGATAGTCCAAAAATGGCACGTGCTGCCGAATTCTGGACAACCTGTAACCGTTGGAGCAGGTATTCTGGCAGGCCGAGATAAAGGACGTTGGAATAGTCAATTCTCGAACCTATAATCGCCTGCACCGTGATCTTCCTATGTTCCTCCGATAGCAGGGGAAGGAACTTGCGTAGCATCCGGAGTAACCCGAAGCAGGTCCCAGTGAGACCGATTACCTGTGAGCGTAGTGTGAGGCCATTGTCGATCTTGATCCCAAGGTTTTTAGCTACCAGGGACGAACATGCTGGTGGAAACATGTTCTCAGGCCACCACACTTTCCAGTCCGGATCCGTTCTGCACCCGAAAAAGAGGACCTCGGATTTATCCGAGTTGCACTTGAGGCTGTTATGATGGAACCATTGAAATACAGCCTCAAGGCAACCCTGGATCCTACCTCCATCGAAGTCCGCACCCCTCTCGCAGGTGAAGAGGAGCTGGGTGTCATCGGCGTAAGAAACGATCTGGGCCCCGAAAGACTCCGCCAGTGCTGCCAGAGGGGTCATAAAGATGTTAAATAAAGTTGGGCTCAGGACAGAGCCCTGAGGAACTCCGACACCCAATGGCAACATCTCGGCGGAGCAAGCCGAAGCCCAGACCGTTTGTCGACGGCCTGCCAGGAAAGATCGAAACCACTGGAGCACCGTCCCTTGGAGACCAATCTCAGAGAGTCTTGCAAGAAGACCCTCATGAGGGACGGTGTCGAAGGCCGCCGACAGATCTAACATCACCAGCATCGCTCTCCCGCCCGAATCCAGCACCTCCTTTATCGCCTCCGAGACTTCCAGGAGAGCCGTCTCGGTGCTAAGATTGGTGCGGAAACCCGACTGGGTGGGGTGCAGTAGGTCGTGGGACTCCAGGTAATCGGCAAGCACCTTATGGACATGCTTTTCAGTGACCTTCGCAAAAGCCGGCAGAAGCGATATAGGTCGATAATTCGCCAACACCTCCGCATCCAAGCCAGGCTTTTTCAGCAGGGGAATAATCATAGCCTGCTTCCAGGACTGGGGAACCACACCCTGTGCCAGAGAACAGTTCAACAGGGGGTTCACGAGTGGATTAATGACAGCTGCCATTCTAGCCAAAAATTTTGCGGGGCAGGCGTCCCGAGGGGAGCCTGATTTAAGCCCGGCCAACAGGTCAAATGAAGCGGTCAACGAGATAGGAGGGAAAGCTGCCAGGACCACACCTGCGTTAGGTCGGGTAACAATGGCATTCTCCACCCGACCTGGCATCTCAGGCTCCAGCACCTGGAAGGAGTCCTGGATCCGCTGGATCTTGGAGGTGAAAAAGTCCGCAATCGCCCTGACCCAAGGCTCAGGGGGGGGGGTCTGGGTTGGTGCAGCGCGAGATGTTGTAAACTCCCGCACGATGGCAAAAAGCCATCTAATCCTGTGTGTCCTGGCCTGCTTCGTAAATCTTCGAGGTATTTGGAGGGGGATATATATATATATATATACATACACACACACATAACAAAGGCTAAAGTGATGTTATTGTTCATTTGAAAATGTCACACACACACATATAAAACAAAGGCTAAAGTGATGTTATTGTTCATTTGAAAATGTCACTTGTAGAGTAACATTTTAAGCTTTAAAAAAACTTTGAAATTTACCAGTTATAGTTTAGTTCACTGAGCTAACTGGAATCTGTGCCCCTGCCATGCCCAGTGTTATCATCAATTATGTCACTTGAGCGGCTGGAGCAAGATGGCGGCCATGTGAAGACGGTCGTAAGTGGCTCCCACAGTGGGTGACAGAGTATGGATTAGACGATAAATCCCCCCGGTATCTCGCACCCTGAGATGCAGACATCCCTCGAGAAGGAGAACGGACCCCTCTTACTTGGCATTAGAGAGTGGGTGGCAGCGCTGACGGCGGCGGCAGAGGTGCTGATAGCCGGCTGTGCGGCGTTTGAGAGCGGCCTCGCTGGAGTCCCGTGGCGGGATCGGACGATTGGCGGAGTTGCAGAAGCCGCCCGATGCCTTCCAAGGGCAGTGTGAAGGGAAGGGGGGTCCCATGCAAGCTGCCCCCCTTGGCTCACCTAAAGAGGATGCGGTCGACTCCGAAAAGACCCCTGTCACAAAGCGGAGGCTCCGGGCAGAGAATCCCCCGGATGGGAAGGGGAGGGGTTCGGGCTCACAGCCCCAGCCGCAGCGGACTGTTATTGATCCTCTCCGGGGGCCGCAGACAGCGCAGATGGAGGAGCAAGCTGGGACTGGCAGCCAAAAGAGGAAAGTTATCGGTAATCCACCGGCAGGGTCAGGGGAAGCGGTGCACGATACAGAAGCAATACAGGGGGGGCTATCTGAGGTGGAGGCTGAGGCGGTGTTGGTATCTGCACAAACTGATATTGAACCTTTGAGGGACTCTGGGGACTCAGAAGAGTGGATGAGCACTAAAGAGGTTCAAATAGATGAACCAGCTAAAAATGACTGCTTAGAGCTCCCCACTGGGGATTGTTGCCCCCTGAACTCTTCAATTCTTATAAATATTCTCAATGCCGCAAACAACACAGGCAGCCCTAATTCTGTTAATGAAGGGGGCAGGTCTCCTCAACAGGCTGGGGAGGATTCCGATGCACAAGGAGCACGCACAATCGGGGGGGGGGGGAGGGATTCCAGGGCTGACCAGTTTAACTGGAGACGGTGGAGAGAAAGAATCCATTGTACCCAAAAAAACACACAGGGTGCCAAGAGAGAAGGATGTTGACTCTGAGGCCAACGACTTTTATTCTTTATCGGATGCTACCTAGTCTGGGCTTGAGTCTGAGTCAGGATCTAACATCGAATCGAGTGAGGATAGTGGCTCAGAAAAACGTGCCAGCGGTAGGCAACCCACTAAGGCCACCCAAAAATCAAACATCAGAGCCCTCAGAACAGATAATCTTAAGTCACAGGAGCTAAGATGGGATTACTCCCTTGGGAACCAACTGGTAGGGTCTGAAAAAGGTATAGAAAATCAAGTGAATAAAGAAGTGGCAGCAATTCAACCCCCCCTACACTGGAAACTATCCTTCAGTGTGTTGTGGCACATCCTGAAGAAGCTCGAATGGAGTGCAAGCGAGCACAAAATGTCACCCGGAAACTACAAGGGGCAGTGAGGAAAATTGGGAGCACCTGTAATAGCATCTGTGACAGGATGACCGAAGTGAAAACAAGAACGGCAACCCTTGAGGAAGATCTTGCAGGCTCAAAGGGGAAAGTGGAGGCACATGAGGCACAACTCATAGACATTCAATGGAAGTTAGAGAAAAGTGAGAACCGGCAAAGAAGGAACACTTTGCGTTTCGTGGGGGTTCCAGAACAGAAGGAGGGGTCAGATATGAGAGAATTCATGGTGCAGATGCTGCAAAAAGCCTTTCCAGAGTTAGAAGGCTGGATGTGGCCCCAGGAAATCCAAAGGGCGCATCGAGTTCCATTTAATATACGTCAACCAAATCGATCTGATGCTAAACCCCGGGCTATTCTAGTTTATTTCGGGAACTTTTTACTGAGGCAGCTGGTGTTTGAGAAGGCCAAACCTGATGCGCAATGGTCGGTAGATGGGTTCTCCTTCTTCACTAGGCCCGATTTCTGCCATATCTCGGTGGAACGAAGGTGGCGCCTGCGCCAAATGATCTCTCAGTTCCAGGAGAAGGGTGCACAAGCCTTCCTTCTAAATACGGTTCGGCTAAAAATGATTTGGAAGGACCGGGTCAGAGTATTTACATCTGAGATTAAGGCTAAGGAGTTCTTAGATCAGTGGTTCCCAAACTGTGCGCCGTGGCACCCTGGTGCACCGTTATCAGTAGCCAGGGGTGCTACGCACGATGTGGAAAAGATAGCGTCTGGCAGTGGGTAGGCAGTAAAATGTATGCATCGATTTGAGGCCCTACCAGGGCCTGAATGCAGGAGGAACGTAGTGCAGCTTAGTGCAAGATATGCAAAGTACGGGGGAGTTACAAATGTCACTACTGCTAGCTGCAGAACCCTTGCCGTCATCAAACCTTTCCTTCCCAGCACTGCAGTGAACAAGCCGTGCATCCAGAAATAGCATACAACACATTGGTAGCATTCATGGCAGTATTCAAAAGAAGAACATCTTTTTCAAGTTCATTCGTTTCTTGTCATAAAATTGGAGCAAGGGGTGCTGGTAGCTTCATTTTGCGATCTACCATGGATACTGCAGTCTTTGTCTGCCTTGCTCAATAGAGATAAATGCTAGAACTACAGGTGGAAAGCTCGCGTTCCTCCCAGAGCCTGTCACATAAAGATGGTTCTTTCCTTGTTATTTTCCAGTTGCAAGACGCATCCTCCCCGGAAGTTCCACTCCTCTTCTATGACAGTTTTATGACCATGATGATCGCTTACAAATGCCCTTTAAATAATTCATAGAGAGTATCTCTCCCTGCACACCTGCAATATGTATTATTTGTGCGATTTGTGCTGCAGCTCCCGCTCCTCTTCTTGCAACATCTATTGCTAACACCCCATGTGTAGTTCTTGGCACAACACACCCAGCTGCAGCTCTGCCTCTCGCTGCATCTACTACTGCTCCTTCTTCAATGTACTGCATCTTCTGCTTCAGTTCCTGTTACACTCATTGCTGAAACCCTACTATAGTTTGTTTTTGTTGAGTTCCTCCAGCTGCATGGTCTATTGCTGCATTCCTGCTTGCATCTCTTGCTTCAGCTCGTCTGCTAGCAGTTCTGTAATTCTTGACTCAGCTTTCCAGCTGCAGTCAATAACTTGCCTTCTATTGGATTTAAAGCTGTACCGTTGGTTTATTTGCTCCAGCCCTTTTCCCGCAATTCCCGACCTAACTGTCTGTTCATCTTGCTTGTGACCTTTCCTGCTGCAAAACTTTTGTGGGAAACATCATTTACCACAAAGGCATTACCACTACTCACGTTTACCACGTGACACTTACCACGCAGGGTGCCTTCCACGCAGGGTACCTTCCACGACGTCTTTACCACGGGCTAGGGGGGAGACGTGGTATTCCTTCAAGTCGATCTGCGTGGGCATGGGGGGGCAGAGGGAGGGGGGGGGGGCTCGGAGGGGGGCTGGGGGGGGTCTCCCCCCCCAAAAATAACAAGCAGGTTACTTTAACAAAAAATCGAACATAAATTTAAAAGAAAGAGGAAAGAGCCTCCCCCAAAGACGTGCCGTGTACGTCAAAAAAGCAGTCCTTTTTTTATTTTGGTATACGTGTTTTGACGCTTGTTTCAAAGGAGGATGGAAGTAAGGGCTCGTGGAGAAAGACGTGAAGGTAAGACGTTGCAACGCGTAGTAAAATGCTACGTTGTAAATACCAGCGTGGTAAAGCCACTTGCGAGGTAAAATTCGCGTGGTAAAGCCATGCGTGGTAACTGAAATCGTGGTATAATCATATATTCAACTTTTGTATTTCTTTTGTTCCGCCCTTCATACCCCCACATCAGTAGCATCCACTGATGCCCCACGGGTATTGCATTTATTTGTTACAATTAGCAGCCAGACTCGTGTTTCATGTGTGAAAGTTTGAAAACTATTATACCAGTGGGCTCCGCCATCCCAATTAATTTAGGAAGCCAACAGGAAGTATTCCCGAAGTCGTGCTTACATCCCCCCCCCCCCACCCGTCCACCGTTAAAAAAATGGTGGGGAGCCACAGCCAACTGCCAATTAGGTCAAGGGAGCCACGGGTTAAAAAAGTTTGGGAACCACTGTCTTAGATAGTGGTGGTAACTGAAGGCCGAATGAAGACCGAGTAGACTGGTGGACAGGGTACATGTGTATATAAAATATAGCAAACCTGACCAGAACTCTATGAGCCTTTTTTTTTTCTCTCGGTCATAAGAAATTTTTCTTTTTTTCCCTGGGTTCGGTGCTGAGATGGTTGGAAAGGTGCAGAACTAAAAACAGGGGGGGGGGGAAACGAAAAGGGTGGGGGGATATTGTCATCCTTTCTTGTTTTTTGCTCTCATTTTCTTGTTTATTTCACTCCAGTGGGGGCTCAACTCAAACCATTACCCACAGACCTAGACAGGTCTGTTGTTCCATGACACAGGGTGGGCAGGGAGGTGGGTGAGGAGCGGGAAGTGGGGCGGGGGTGGTGGGAGGAGGGGAAGAAGGGGGGAGAAAAAACAAAATAAAAAATTCAGGAAAGTAGATCACAGTATAATGAATGCATTTGGGGGGGTCAAGCTAGCTGGATGGTTTGATTCATAAGGCAGACTAGGCGAAGTGGGCATCAAAGGAGATATTGGGATGGGTAAGCTAATGTTTTGTATGATTAATATTGGGGGTTGAACGATTGTGTGAAGAGAGACAGAACTGGTGAAGCATTGCGAGCTTTGGGCTTGGATTTTATATGCCAGCAGGAGACCCATCTTCCATGGCAAAAGAGAGGTCTTAATTTTTATTCCGGTCTTTTCACAAACAATTTGCTCTTCACAGATCTCCACCACGAAGGGGGTGGCAATACATGTTTCTAACCGGCATCCACCAGGTAATCGTACAATTTCCGATAAATGGGGCCGGTGGGCAATGGCTGTAATTCCCACCTTTGGTACACTTTGCATTATATATGGGTCGAATTCAGACGACGCAGATTTTTTGACAGAACTTGAAGTAGAGCTTGCTTCCTGGCCTGCCCCACTGATAATATGTGGTGATTTCAACATTCACATGAATTCAAGTGGGTTAGGGAGTTATGGGTATCAAGGTAGGAAGCCACAAGTTTTTCATGCTGTGCAGGCGCTAGCTGATAGCCATGGTCTGGTGGACGTTTGGTCTGCAAATAAATCTGGAGATCCATGGTACACATATTTCTTGTGCCCACATAGGAAATATGTGAGGCTGGACTACTTTTTTATTCCTGGCTCATTAGTGGACAAAGCCCAGATAAGGAAGCTACCTAAGGTTCTCTCGGGCCACAACCCTCTTGTTCTGGATATTGAGATCCCAGGGTATATAAAACCCCCTGTAAAGTGGACCTTTGATAGGAAATTACTGGTCACTGAGGGATTTATTGATCATATTTAGCGCTGGACCATACAGTTCTTTGACACCAATAAATATAGTACATCTAGGGAAATTGTATGGGACGCATATATAATCTGGGCTTAGAGGGGAGGTAATCAGCATTGCAGAGTTCCACAGGAAGAACCAACAAGAGGCTATTGGTTCTTTGATGCAGGATCTAATTAGATTTGAGCTAGAACATATGGCTACTATTGCCCAAAAACAGACTCAGCTGCAATCTGAAATTGAATTAAATGTAATCAGCACTAAAGCTAAGATAATTGGGGTCTATAATCAATCTATAGCGGAAAGGTTTCAAACTGCCCGTCAGGATAACTATGAATACGGGGAAAAGACAGGGAGACATCTGGCTCTTCGGATTAGGCAAAGAACAGTGGCAAGTAGTGTTACGAAGCTAAAAAGAAAGGATGGCTCAGTGTCCTGTGACCCTCAAGAAATAGTGGGTATCTTTCAAGACATTTACCAGGATCTCTACAATTCCAGGATACACAGCACAACAGATGATGGTACCAGTCCCCCCCCTGTGATCCAAGAGCTAGAGGGAGAAATTCTAGCGTAAGAAGTGAACGAGGCATTGTTGTCCATGGCTTCCGGGAAGGCGACAGGCCCAGATGGGCTATCCATGGAGATCTATAAACTTTTGCATAAGGAACTTGCCCCTCTGTTGTGGGATTTGTTCTTAGCAGTCCAGCAGAACGGCATCCCTCCCCAATCATGGCAGGAGACCAGCATAGTTATTTTTCAGAAAAAGGGGAAGGCAGCTGATGATCCGGCCTCCTATAGGCCAATCACGCTGATAAACACAGATGAGAAGCTATACTCTAAAATCTTAGCGAGGAGGCTTTCAAAGGTTATTGATTCTCTGGTGAGCCCGTGGCAACACAATTTTATCCCCGGTCGTAATACAAACGATCACATAAGAAGGGTAATCTCTTTATTTAACATCGCTGAGATCCCCGGGCAACAAATGTCATTAATACTACTTGACACTCAAAAAGCGTTTGATCAAGTGGAATGGGGGTACCTTTGGCAGAATCTAAGATCAAACGGCTTTGGACCCCGTTTACTTACTGCCCTAAAAGCAATGTACGTTCAGTCATATGCAAAAATACAGTTAATGGGGCAGCAATACGGTCAGGTTAAGATCGCAGGAGGGACAAGGCAGGGCTGTCCCTGTTCCCCTATCCTTTTTGCATTATATGTAGACCCCTTAATTAGAGATATCCTAAATGACCCTGTGATTCAGCCGGTGGTGGTCAGGGGATATAGCACTAAAGTGCTAGCTTACGCAGATGACATCGCGGTAGTCACCCCCGACCCCCAGGCGACAATCAACAGACTAGTAGATCTGGCCCGAGAATTTGGGAAGGAATCCGGGTATGGGTTAAATGTGGACAAAACTAAGATTGTTTGCTCTAGGTCAATTCTTTCAGTACAAAAGGGGGTGGTAATGGACGGAGCATCTGAATCAATCAAACACTCACACCCAGTCAAAAGATCTGGGTTTAATCCATCACCGTTCTTTAGCCCACTCTGCCACCCCAGTTCAGACATGGCTATATGGAAATCAGTCTGACCCTGTGCCTCATGGGAACAAGTCCAGCCCGAACTGCCAAGCCATGCCTTCCCTGGACCGGAAACAAGCTTCCGAGGACCGGTTTCTGGCATTACAGCCGTCTTCAGCCCGGCTTGCTTGAATCCAGTGGCAAAGTGAGCAAGGGACACACGTCTGAGCATACCCTGCCACACTTATGGCGGCCAAAGCAAATAAGTCTTTTGCATATAGCCATGTCTGAACTGGGGTGGCAGAGTGGGCTAAAGAACGGTGATGGATTAAACCCAGATCTTTTGACTGGGTGTGAGTGTTTGATTGATTCAGATGCTCCGTCCATCACCACCCCCTTTTGTACCGCTTTTGGCCGCCATAAGTGTGGCAGTGTATGCTCAGACGTGAGTCCCTTGCTCACTTTGCCACTGGATTCAAGCAAGCCGGGCTGAAGACGGCTGGAATGCCAGAAACCGGTCCTCGGAAGCTTGTTTCCGGTCCAGGGAAGGCACGGCTTGGCAGTTCGGGCTGGACTGTTCCCATGAGGCACAGGGTCAGACTGATTTGCATACTGAACTGGGGTGGCAGAGTGGGCTAAAGAACGGTGATGGATTAAACCCAGATCTTTTGACTGGGTGTGAGTGTTTCATTGATTCAGATGCTCCGTCGATCACCACCCCCTTTTGTACCACTTTTGGCCGCCATAAGTGTGGCAGGGTATGCTCAGACGTGAGTCCCTTGCTCACTTTGCCACTGGATTCAAGCAAGCCGGGTTGAAGACGGCTGGAATGCCAGAAACCGGTCCTCGGAAGCTTGTTTCCGGTCCAGGGAAGGCATGGCTTGGCAGTTCGGGCTGGACTGTTCCCATGAGGCACAGGGTCAGACTGATTTGCATATAGCCATGTCTGAACTGGGGTGGCAGAGTGGCCTAAAGAACGGTGATGGGTTAAACCCAGATCTTTTGACTGGGTGTGAGTGTTTGATTGATTCAGATGCTCCGTCCATCACCACCCCCTTTTGTACCGCTTTTGGCCGCCATAAGTGTGGCAGGGTATGCTCAGACGTGAGTCCCTTGCTCACTTTGCCACTGGATTCAAGCAAGCCGGGCTGAAGACGGCTGGAATGCCAGAAACCGGTCCTCGGAAGCTTGTTTCCGGTCCAGGGAAGGCATGGCTTGGCAGTTCGGGCTGGACTGTTCCCATGAGGCACAGGGTCAGACTGATTTGCATATAGCCATCTCTGAACTGGGTTGGCAGAGTGGGCTAAAGAACGGTGATGGATTAAACCCAGATCTTTTGACTGGGTGTGAGTGTTTGATTGATTCAGATGCTCCGTCCATCACCACCCCCTTTTGTACTGCTTTTGGCCGCCATAAGTGTGGCAGGGTATGCTCAGACGTGAGTCCCTTGCTCACTTTGCCACTGAATTCAAGCATGCCGGGCTGAAGACTGCTGGGAAGCCAGAAACCGGTCCTCGGAAGCTTGTTTCCGGTCCAGGGAAGGCATGGCTTGGCAGTTCGGGCTGGACTGTTCCCATGAGGCACAGGGTCAGACTGATTTGCATATAGCCATGTCTGAACTGGGGTGGCAGAGTGGGCTAAAGAACGGTGATGGATTAAACCCAGATCTTTTGACTGGGTGTGAGTGTTTGATTGATTCAGATGCTCCGTCCATCACCACCCCCTTTTGTACCGCTAGGTCAATTCTTTGGCAGGATCCCAGGAGGACCGAGGTGGCAAACGATTAGGGAAATTCAATCGCAGCAGATGATGATACTATATGGAACATTAATGCAGATCCCCTTCTTAGTATAATAAGGGCTGATTTAAAAAGAATAGATAATTTACATCTATCTATCATTGGAAGGGTAAATGTAATTAAAATGGCAATGTTTCCGTAAATACTATATCTGCTACGCTGCATACCACTGGAGCCCCCGAATCATTTCTTTAAAAAGGGCAAGGCAATCTTCTCACAGTTTATCTGGGGATATGGGAAGGTAAGGAGATCTTTGAAATTGATGTCCCTTCCCCAAAACCGAGGGGGACTGGCAGTGCCAAATGTTCTATATTATTACTGGACAATTATGCTCCAACAAATGACAATATTATTTAGACCCACGCCGGCAGTAAAAGATGCTGAGACTCCACCATCCATCTGGTGGGCAATCAAGCAGCAGGGTTATTACTCAGACAACTGGAGGGTAGTTATTACAAAAAAACGCGATCTAAACCATTGATAGCAGCATGGAGGGTGTGGCAGTGTACCAGCAAACTGTTAAATATTCCAAAAATTCATTACTACCTCTTAATATGGGGGTCGTCATTCTTTCCATACTTCCTGTTTGATAAGATCGGTAGTAAGTGGTAACAGGCGGGAATCAATCATGTTGGAGATATTATAAACTCCTCTGGTATTATGTCATTTGATGAGATCCAGGTTTGGTATGAGATAGACCCACGGAGCTTATTCAAATATTTACAGTTAAGGGAAACGACTAAATCAGTCATGCTGCACCTCACCTCCAATTTAAGGGTTCCAATTTTAGATATTCTGGTCCGTAAACAACTCCAAGTGAAGGAAGTATATGGCATGCTGATGGAAGCCAGCGATGATGATTTAGTTAAACTGGAAAACCAAGATATGGATCTATGTAGATCCCTTGAACTGTAAGGAGATTCTTTTATTGGCTAACTTAAAGGCTCAACATTTCAAAACTATACATAGATTATATTTTACACCGGTGTAGAGATGGGGACAAGCGGGGAGATAGGGGAGCGGGGGGCAAGGGGGGAAGTGGAGCGGGGGGGGACTCGATAAACGTTTAAATATTTGTCTTTTTTTTCCCCTTTTCTTTCTTCTTTCTCTCTAGCCCTTCGTGCTGTTCCCGCCCTCTCTCCTTTCTCCCACTCCTGCTTCACCTGTCCTTTACAAATAAATGTATGATATTAATTTTGCTGTGATTATATTTATGTATCTGATTATAATTGTACTCTGACTTTCCTGAAATAAAAAAAAATGAAAATGTCACACACACATATAGAACAAAAGCTAAAGTGATGTTATTGTTCATTTGAAAATGTCACTTTGTAGAGTAACATTTTAAGCTTTAAAAAAACTTTGAAATTTACCAGTTATAGTTTAGTTCACTGAGCTAACTGGAATCTGTGCCCCTACCATGCCCAGTGTTGTCATCAATTATGTCACTTGAGATTTACTCAGTGATGTCATCAAGGATGTCATTGAACATGTATGAGGGATGCATAAATATAATTACAAAAAAAACCCACAAAACAAAGGGTATAGTTATAGTGATGTTATTTAACAGGTATATGAAGTGACTATAACTTGTGCCCTAAGGTAGGATTTTATCATTGAACATGTCATGAGTGATATAATATGTGAGACTAGATGCAGTGAATCGCGAGGGCGCAAATTAAAACTATTTTAGGGCACAAGTTTTACTTACTTCAGAAAAATTGAACTAGTGAATTAATTTCTGTGGTTTTGTTCATTAAAAACGCTATGTTTTAACTGGCCGATCCTCCGCATCATGAAACATCCAAAGTTTTTGAGCCTTATTATCTCAAAGACTACTGAACGGATTTACACCAGCATGTTTTCTGGACCAAGATCTTTCTTTCAGTTAAATTTGGTGTAAATTCGTTCCGGGCTGTCGCTAGTCTAAATTGAATGAGGAAAATTAGTTTTGGGAGCTCCCTATTTTTCGGTTCCAGCTTGACGGATCATCCTGAAACTTTCCAGGAAAGATGTCAGGTCAATGAAACTTTTTGTTCCAAAAGTTTTGTGAAGATGGGGTTATTTATAAATATATATTACCTACTGGCGGTCGCCAGTAGGTATATATAGTTAGGATTTTTTCTCTATGGGATTTTTGAAAATTCTATGTCTAATAACTTTGGCGTTTGTGGACGGAATTGGCTGAAATTTTCAGGAAAATGGAACATTTTGTTTCTGAGCAGCCCCTGAAAATTTGGGGGGGGGTTCGTCAAGGGGGGCCGAGAAAAAAGGGGGGTCCCAAAACACGTTTTTCCCATGTTAATTTCCATAGGGCGGTTGGCCCCACTTTTAGCCCGAACGGCTGAATGGATTTGCATGAAACTTGGCAAAATTGTAGGGACTGGTAGCCCGATGTGCCTTTGCTAGATCTCAATATATGTGCTCCAGTGGATTTTGATAAATTAACGTTCAAAAAAATATATATATCTGTAACAGCGCTCCGGGTAGCGCTCCGGTTCGCGTACTTGACGCGTAACGGAACTTCGCGAAGCGAAGCTGATTGGCTCTCCGGTGTCTGTCAACATTCTAAACAGTCCGGAGCAGCCGCCATCTTGTCTCTCGGTAGGATCGAGAGACAAGAGGAGGCCAAAACAAAGGGGGAAATGACCATAAGGGGGCATAGTAGATCCTCCCTTACCCCCTAGGTTTGATGTGGAGGCTTTAACAGGGCCCCGTGGGGCAAAAAATAAAAATAAAAAAATTAATCGTTTTTTTTGCGTGGGGAGCGCCCGGTACGCTTTTGTGCAATGGGCGGTGGTAATCTAAATGATGAGGGGGGGGGGCAGCGTTCAAAGCACATCAGCGTGCATAAACACGAAAATGTTTTTATCTACCACGTACTTGACTTATCTCTCTGAGATGCATTCCCTTGTGTTTCGGCAATGGTAGTCTGTTCATTACATAGATCGCCCGAGGGCGGTAGTACAGACCGCGCGTAGGAAAGGGTCAAAAGCCAGGGGTATAGGAGTATGTAACAAGCGAGCCATTTAATTGAAAAAACTAAACGTGACAAACGGTTGCAGGATCAGTGAAGGTTGATTTTATAATTGAAAGTATAACAGGATCAGTTACAATAAAATCGTCCATACGCACACCATGGGCGAGTATCATGGGTAACATTACTTCGAAGCTTTATTAATACAATAATCAATAATGAAAAATCGACATCAATAGGGTTGTCCGTATGCCCAGTCAGTACCCTTCCCCGCCCGCCATGTGCACAAAGACCGCATACATCCCCCATAACGTCAAGGCTAAGTAACTAGAACGTCATAAGGAGTTGCAAGTCGCTCCCATACTGGCGCCATTTTGGTCGAGGCCAGGCAGGTTCAGAGTATAGTTCAATGTCTCCAATAAGTAGCGGCAGGACCAGAATCCCTTTCGGCAGTTCAAAAAGTTCGTTAGCGCCAACAGAAAGAACAGGCAGCATGAACCATGACTCAAAGGCGAGGGAGGCAAAATCTTCCCTACCGGGTCACGCTGCGGTCCCACCGGAGCTGATCAAGTTGGCAGTCTACAGTGTCTCTTAGTAATTCGGACAAAACCTGGCGTCAGCATGAGAGCACTACCATCCTGTGACAATGTTGTGGCCACTTCCGGAGAGCGGAACAGCAGGCGTATCCCTCCGCTGATGCACTGAATCAGCCTCCCTCACGGCACCAGATGTGGATAAGGCGGCGGACACCCGTGGCAGCGGTATATCCATGGGGGATAGTCGAGCAACAGTGGCGGTTGCCCCCATCGGAAGCCCGCGGGAGTCGAGGGCCAACGACTCTCGTAGAACCTTTAAAACTGAGAGGACGTCTTCAAGAGTGGGGCTCATGCCCGAGCAGGCAAGCATTCGAGTTCCAGGGTAGTCCAGAGTCGTTCTAGTGGACCAGGCCCAAATCCGGGGAGTCGTCCGCCATTTTGAGCGTTCCCCAGCAACAGCCGCTCTTCACCCCGGCCACCGGAGCGGGTCCCCGGCCATCCAACCGAGTGGAACGCCAATGGCAGTCATGGTGCAGCTGACCGGGGAGTGAAACGCTAAGGGTCGCCCTGCTGCAGCTGACCGCGGGGACGGGCCTTGGCGCGTGGTGTCGCCCCCGGGCTATTTGCACAACGGTCCTCCACCCCTAGACCGCCACCTATGCTACCTCGACAGGAACAGCGTCATGCATTTGGATCGATGTTGCAGCAGGCTGCCATGTAAATAGTTATTTAATAAAACGTTTTACCCTGTTACTTTGCTGGTGTGTTGTATATATTTATAATATTTGCATAGGGTTTGTCGTTATTTTGGGCGGGGTGGGCGGCGGAGCCGAGCTAACTTCTCTTATTTAGTCAGCACATAAATTGACTTACTGGTGCGCATTATTTTGGGTGTACATTTGGAATATCGGTTGGGGTCGGGTTCGTCGTACTGAAATAACCCTTCAAGTTTCTGGTGTAGGCTACTCTCCCATTCACTAGCTCCAGAGAGAGTCGTTCCTAAGTAAGGAAAGTGCTATATTCTTTTTCGTCCTTCACATGCGGATACCATGTTCGGGCTTATTTTTCTCATTCCATTAACCATTCGATCAATGCCTCAGTCATACAAAAAGCATTCTTTTATTGACCCAGTCGTGCGCCACACATACGCATTCATACCGTACAAATCAGGGCACATGCGCACATTCATACCATACAATCTTTCACGCTCCCAGAGATAGCTCGTACATATAATGTACCGTCTCACAGAGCTAGCCTATTTTTCCTCGCGTGGAACACGGTGCGGTTTAGGTCTTCTCCATACTTTAGCTGAAATTCCAATGTAACCTGCAGAAAAAGAAAAGAGGGGGGGGGCAGCGTTCAAAGCACATCAGCGTGCATAAACACGAAAATGTTTTTATCTACCACGTACTTGACTTATCTCTCTGAGATGCATTCCCTTGTGTCTCGGCAATGGTAGTCTGTTCATTACATAAATCGCCCGAGGGCGGTAGTACAGACCGCGCGTAGGAAAGGGTCAAAAGCTAGGGGTATAGGAGTATGTAACAAGCGAGCCATTTAATTGAAAAAAATAAACGTGACAAACGGTTGCAGGATCAGTGAAGGTTGATTTTTTATTCGAAAGTATAACAGGATCAGTTACAATAAAATCGTCCATACGCACACCAAGGGCGAGTATCATGGGTAACATTACTTCGAAGCTTTAATAATACAATAATCAATAATGAAAAACCGACATCAATAGGGTTGTCCGTATGCCCAGTCAGTACCCTTCCCCGCCCGCCATGTGCACAAAGACCGCATACATCCCCCATAACGTCAAGGCTAAGTAACTAGAACGTCATAAGGAGTTGCAAGTCGCTCCCATACTGGCGCCATTTTGGTCGAGGCCAGGCAGGTCCTTTCAAGTGGTGTGGGACCTGCCTGGCTTGGGGAATCTTTCAAGTGATGTGACTGAGGAGCAAATTGTGGACCTCTTTAAAGACTTCAACCCACTACATGTCAAGAAATGTCAAAGCGGAATGAAATGCTTTGCATTTGTAGACTTCAGTTCAGCGAAGACCCAGCAGAATGTTATAAGTAAATGTCATGGCACGAAGTTCAGTGGGCGGTCTGTCATTGTGAAAGCTTCAATTAAGTTGAATGGCTGCAAGAGCCCCGATTACACCAGCAGCCCTGTTAATATGCCGATCTTGGAAAAAGTTCCTCTGTTGGATTGCAATGGCTGCAGTGATGGTCTTGGGAAACTGCTTCCGAAAACTCTAAAGGCCACGAAAGCTTGCTATGCTGTTTCTTTGGAAATGCGGTGCTGGGTGATTGAAGTTATTGAAGAGTTGGCAGTGGTGTTTTTTGTAGATTTTGGACGCTCTGCCACAGTCCTGGCTTCGTCATTACGAGCACTTGAAAACAAGACATTCTGGGCAATACCACCCTTGACGCAGCCCTTTATGCTACAAGATGGTGTCTACCATACAGAAAATATTGTTGGCAGCATTTTGAAAGGAAAGATAAACGGCCGTTCTCCTAGTGAGTCTCACATTCTTACATTTATGAAGAATGTTGAAGAGTAGTATGTTGAAAATCTGAAGCCATCGTTCTACAAACTCTCAACCAGCCTTGGATGGAAAAATCCTGAAGAATGTACAAACTGAAAACCAGTTTTTGTCTGCATAGCATCAGCAGCAACACTTGAGTCAGCTTTGTGTGAAGCCGCCATCTTGATCCAATCAATACCGTCCCCCGCACACATTCAGGGACCAGGCCGCATTGCGAGGGCACCGCAGGACGTGTCTTCAGGTCAAACGGATTGTGGGACAAGGTCCAGAATGGAAGAGTCACCAAAAGGCTAAAAGTCCCGCCGGACCCCGGGAGCCGGCCGCCTATGTCGGGGGCGATCTCAGGCCACACCAGGGCAACAAGACTTGGGGAGGGGGCAGGAGCCAAGCGCCCCCTCCGAGTCCGCGCCACCACACCGCCCCTCGGGGGCCTGGAACAGTCGCCCGGTCCGGACGTGAGCCATGAAGAAGGGCACCAGCCGCCATCTTGATCCAATCAACACCGTCCCCCCGCACACATTCAGGGACCAGGCCGCATTGCGAGGGCACCGCAGGACGTGTCCTCAGGTCAAACGGATTGTGGGACAGGGTCCAGAATGGAAGAGTCACCAAAAGGCTAAAAGTCCCGCCGGACCCCGGGAGCCGGCCGCCTATGTCGGGGGCGATCTCAGGCCACACCAGGGCAACAAGACTTGGGGAGGGGGCAGGAGCCAAGCGCCCCCTCCGAGTCCGCGCCACCACACCGCCCCTCGGGGGCCTCCGTCAAGCGGCTCAGGGAGGCAACGCAGGCAGCGGTTCTTCAGATCAGTGTCTCTCACCGGCAAGGCTCCCCTCCGTCAGCAGCGATCGTTGGCGCTGTGGTTGCGGCCGGAGGCCCCGCCTAGTCAACGCCCCGGCCTCTCCATCTCGTAGGCCGCAGAGTAGTCGGGGAGAAATCCCGGGAACGGCGGCATGCATTACACATCACTAAGATGGCCGGGCCTACGACCCTGGGTTTAAGAGTCTCATGCTCGATCGATTGAGCTGGCCGGATCAGGCAACAAGAAGGTGGGGGGGGGGGTGGCGGCATCAGCAAGGCATCCCCCCACACAACTTGCTGGACATCATCTCTGGGTGTATTGGGGACGAGCCTTGGCGCGTGGTGTCGCCCCCGGGCTATTTGCACAACGGTCCTCCACCCCTAGGCCGCTACCTCGCCGGGTGATGGCCTTTGTAGACTTTCTAAAGCCCACATCCTACTAAAAAGTAGCCCAAAGTAGCCCAGCATTGCTACTTTAAGGAAGGAGGGACAGGAACAGCGTCATGCATTTGGATCGATGTTGCAGCAGGCTGCCATGTAAATAGTTATTTAATAAAACGTTTTACCCTGTTACTTTGCTGGTGTGTTGTATATATTTATAATATTTGCATAGGGTTTGTCGTTATTTTGGGGGGGGTGGGCGGCGGAGCCGAGCTGTCTTGCAGCCATCATGGCGTCGAGCTCGGTTCCTCTCACTAGTTTCATATTTCTCATGAGGGGTTGTTCCTAATGTTTCTATTTTAGCGAGGTCAAAAAGAGATCCCATCAGTGGCCTACTGATTTTGCTTGATTCCTTTTGTTTTTTCTAACGATTTTTATGTTATAGTTTGCTTGCACGATACAGCGGCTAGTCCGCATTTTATATATATGTCCTTTTTATTAGGGGTGTCCTCCGGTGGAGTCGGATGATCTACCTCTAATAAACGGTCCGGGCTGAACCAACTACCAACAAACGGGGCAGAGATAGGCATGACGGATTACAAAGGGGACAAAAGTCTGCACTACCTATCCTTCACTATCCGCAAAGACTAAACAGAGTATTGCGACTCTGTGCTTATTTGTGAATAGAGAATCACCCAAAGAGAACCAATTCTGAACGATCAATGTTCGGCCAAACAATCAATCAAATGAGGGATAAAAATAGGCACAACGGATTACAACGGGGGCTAAAGCCTGCGTTACCTATCCTTCACTATCTGCAAAGACTAAACAGAGTATTGCGACTCTGTGCTTGTTTGTAAATAGAGAATGAACCAAAGAGAACCAATTCCAAAACAGTAAATGCTTGGATAACAATCAATCAAATGGAGAGGGAAG
The DNA here is from genome assembly GCF_964261635.1 of Lissotriton helveticus. Taxonomy (NCBI): domain Eukaryota; kingdom Metazoa; phylum Chordata; class Amphibia; order Caudata; family Salamandridae; genus Lissotriton; species Lissotriton helveticus. Next base: position 632,946,432 of record NC_136068.1, on the reverse strand, counting down.
CAGGCACGACGGATTACAACGGGGGCAAAGGCCTGCGTTACCTACCCTTCACTATCTGCAAAGAGAGAATACTCCTAAAAGAAAAGAGGGGGGGGGCAGCGTTCAAAGCACATCAGCGTGCATAAACACGAAAATGTTTTTACCTACCACGTACTTGACATTTTAAAGCTTTTGATATTTGCTATTAAAAAACCATAGAAATTCACTGAAAAAACCATAGGTTAGAGACCATATATAGTTAGGAATTAGCATTTACAAAACCTTGAAAATTCACTGAAAAAACCATAGGTTATAGACCATATATAGTTAGGAATTAGCATTTAAAAAACCTTATTTTACTCACACAAAACCATTGAAATTCCATATATAGTTAGTTGCACTAACTATATATCGCGCACCCGCAATCCACTGCTGATGATGTCACATATTACATCATTCATGACATGGTCAGTGACATCACTGATGACATCACTGATGACATCTCAAATGTCATAGTATATGTGAGTATTGGTGTATATAAGTCAGTATATGCAAGAGTGAGAGATTGGAAGAGTTCCAGTATAAATCAGTATGTGTTTCTATAAGTGATTGCTTAAGAGAGTAAGTATGTATGTAAGTATGGCAGGGCCGCCCTGCCATAGTAAACTGCAGTGTCCTGGGGGTGGGCACCCCGGGACTCTGCAGGAGCCGGCCCTGGGGAGTGGTGTTCCCCAGGGCCATGACAGGGCTCCTGGAAGGGGGCGACGCAGCCCCCCTCCCACCATTTACAAAGCCTCGGGGGGTGGTGGTCCCTGTGGGCTTGGGGGTCCGTCAAAGTTCTTTTAGCTTTGGCATAACATGCCTGAATGCATTTAATTATCCATCTAGAAATGTTTGACTTAGATATAAGCTTTCCTTTGTGAGGGTGTGAAAAAGCTTTGTTTGGTTTTACCAAAGTCTTTAGTTAGGTCAATATAGTACATTATAGCTCTTTTTACATCTAACGTATGAAGAGCTCTTTCTGCAACTGAACTGGGTTGCGGAAAGAAAACAGGTAATTCAACTGACTGATTAAGCGTGAAAGCTGATACCACTTTTGGAAGGATTTTTCGGTTGGTTCTAAGAACCACCCTATCTCTGTGTAGCTAGAAGAAAGGTTCTTACAATGTTAGTGCCTGGAGTTCACTCATACGTCTTAGTGAGGGGTAATGGCACTAAGGGAGTAATGGCAACCAAAAGGCAACATTCCAAGATAAGAATTGGAAATTTAGCTGGGTCTGGTGGCTCAGTGGACTAATACGTCCATTGCAGGGGCCTGTGTTTCGACCTCATGGTTACAGGTTCAAATCCCGGCGAGTCCACTCAGCCTTTCATCCATATGAGGTTGATAAAATGAGTACCATTGAGTTGGGTAATAATGAACATCTGTTATTCAGCGCCAAGAGATCTCTGGGTGAACGTGCGCTTTACAAATACACATGTTATGTTATAGTGGACAGTTATGAAATGGTTCAAATTGTGGACCCATAAGTCTGGTAAGTACAATATTGAGATTCCATCAGGTGCAGATGGAATTACTCTTTTAAGGCCTTCCATAAATCCCTTTATAACTGGCACTTTGAAAAAGATAAGTGTTGCCTGTTTTGTAGATAGGCAGATACTGCAGCTAAGTGTAGATTTATAGAAGTGTAAGCTAGGGCTGAGGTCTGTAAGGGAAGAAGGTAGCAAATAATATTTTGCACAGTTTCATCAAATGGATCATATTGTTGACTGTGACAGTAGAAGACAAACCTCTTCCCCTTCGCTGCATAAAATGCTCTAGTTGTAGGCCTACGAGCTTCAGTAAAAATGATCATACATTCAGGTGGGAGATTAAGGTAAGCAAATTCTATGACTTCAGGAGCCAAATCGCAAGGTTGAGGTCTTTTGGATTTGGGTGCCTGATTTCATCATGGTTCTGAGTAAGAAGGTCCGGATTGAGGGGAAACTTCTTGTGAGGAACTAGAGAGATCTAGAGCAGTATGGTGAACCATGGTTGGTGAGCCCAAGTGGGAGTTACTAGGATGAGGGTGAGAGACGTTTGCTTGAGCCTGCAAACCACAAACGGAAGAAGCAAAAGGTGTAAAAGCGTAGGAAAATATCCCTGATCAATTCATTCATAGAGCATTGCCCTTGGATAGTGGGTGTGGGAACCTGGAGGTGAAGCTTGGACATTTGGCATTGTCCTCAGTTGCAAATAGATCTATCTGTGGAAACCCCCACTTTTGAAAGTATGGGAAAAGGACTTGGGGGGGAGTTCCCACTCATATACTTGTTGCCGCATCCTATTGAGGAGGTCGGCAAAGTGGCTGTCTATACCTGGGAGGTTTTTGGCTAGCAGGTGAATGTTGTATTGACCATTGACAAAATCACCTGAGATAGGCACAATGGTTGTAGAGAGTGTCCTCCCCCCGTTTTTGTAAATAGTATATGGTTGTCATGTTGTCTTTCAGGACCAAGACAACCTTGCCTGCCAGCTAAGTTAGAAATGGTTTCTATGATAGGTGAACAGCTTGAGGCTCAAGGTAGTTGACATGGAGAGGCTGGTGTTTCTTATCCCAGAGACCCTGAACTGTGAGATCCTGTAGGTGAGTGTGCCAGGCTGTAAGGGATGTACCTGCAGTATGAATTATCTGTGCAACAGGATCGAGAAATGGCCGCTCGCTCCTTTGATAGGTTTTGTGTGTTCCACCACTGCAGAAAGCAATAAGTGCGGCTGTCTACCAACACTAGATCTTGTAGCTGACCCTGTGAATCAGACCATTGGTGCGCCAGACATTCTGCAGTGGGTGTCTATGTAGTCAAGCATGTGGTACTATTGCAATGTAAGATGCCATCATGCCTAAGAGTCACATAACTGTTTTGGCCTTTATGTGTTGATTGAGTTGAAACTGTGTAGCAGTGTTGGAATCCTGACTACATTTAAGTATGTTTAACCCAACCGTGTGTTGAGTATGGCCCCAAAATGGGGCTGAACTTGAAAAAGTTGAAGGTGTGACTTCTGTATTTTGACAATAAATTACAGTTGATGGAGAAGCTGAAGAGTAGTTTGAGTGTGTTGTTGACATGAGAAGTGTACTGGCTTAGATAAGCCAGTCGTCCAGATATGGGACGACAGGAATGTTTTGTATGTGCAGATGTGCCTGCTACCACTGCTAGGCACTTGGTAAAGACGCGGGGTGCCGTAGTGACTACGAATGGGAGAACTTTGAACTGGTAATACTTTCCAGCTATAGAGAATGTGAGGTATTTGCGATGAGCTGGATGGATTATGATGCTGAAATAGGCGTCCTTTAAGTCTAGTGCTGAAATAAAGTTGCCTTGTTGAATTAGTGGGATGATGTCATGAAGAATGACCATATGGAAGTGTTCTGACAGTATGTAACATTTTAATGGCCTGAGACCTAAGATGGGATTTAGTGAGCCATCTTTTTCAAGTATTAGAAAGTATAGAGAGTAAACTCCTAAACCTTGGTGTTGAAGATGGACAGGCTCTATGGCTCTTTTGAGGGACAGAGCCTGGACTTCTTGTTGGAGCATATTTGGATGTTCTATGGAGAGATTGTGTCTGCGTGGTGGAATGTTTGGAGGTGAGTATATGTGCACCAGACAGTAACTGTGTTGGATAATATCCAAAACCCATTGATCTGATGTTATGGTTTTCCAATTGTGGGAGAAATGTTGTAGATGGCCCAGGGCAGGTTTTAAGTGGTCAGGGGGAATGATAAGAGAGTCACTGTTTTGAGGTGGAGGGTGCAGAGTGTGTTGAGGCACATCTACCACAACCCTTGGGATTGTTCCCTCTATATGTTCCACTGTAATACCCTCTTGAGGGGGAGGTTTGATGTTGCTGCCTGTATGAGGAAGCAGAGGCATCAAGTGGTGTAGTTTTGACACCATGTTTGTATGAGGGTTGCCGAAAGGAAGCATGAAGCAGGGGTTTGTAGCGTCCCACATTGGTTTAGCCACTTCTGTGTTCTTTTTCAGTAAGAAAAAAAAATTGCTTGTTTGGTCCCAGTGGAATCCTTCTGGAATACCCCCACCAAGTCAAGGGGGGCTACCCTACACCCCTATATGTTTTTAATTATTTTTATAGGACAGGGGACTGAGTCCCCAAGTCTTGCAATGGCTGCCACCACATCTTCGTTTATCTGGTGGCAGATCTTATCTTTAGATCCATGGGATCTGTAGATCCTCCTCAGAGTGAAACATACGTAAAGTTTGAGTCTTACAGGTAGATTCATCAACACAAATTGCGATTGCAATAGTTGCGAAACAGCTATTGCGATCGCAATTCCATGAACCGCAATTCATGAAAAGAAAAACAACCAAATTGCGAATTCGCTAAATATATTTTGCGACTTCGCAAATACATTAGCAGAATCAAGCTGGAAACTCCTTTGCGATTCTGAAATTGCGAATACCCAATGATTCTGCGATTTCATTTGCAAAATCGCAAAATAATCGCAAACCAAATGCATGAAAAATCGCAATTAGCGAAAAACCTCAAAATCGCTATTTGCGAGGCGCAATTTAAGGAGAACTCAAACCAGGTGGTAACCATAAAGTTCAAGAATAAATAAATAAAAAATAAATTCTAACTAGCTACAGGTGCGGGGCTGAACAAACACACTTAAGGAGACACAGTAGGAGCATGAGGACATTCACTATGCCAGGACTCTACATGGTGGTAAGGCGGCGAAGGCTCCAGGCTTCAGCCAGGAACAGACGCAGGATCCAGGAGCGAATTTTCCGGCAGCAGATCACACTCCTGGGCCAGACTGAGGAACAAATCTTCTTGAAGTACAGGCTGAATGGGGCAATGATTACCAAGTTCATCCGGGACCTTGACCCCCTGATGCAGCACCCAACAAGGAGGACCAATGCCGTGCCCACCCATGTCCAGGTCTTGTGCTGCATGCACCTCCTGGCCTCCGGAAGCTTCCAGGGGATAGTTGCAGTTGCTGGGGGGATGTCCCAGAGCACACTGTCCCGCTGCCTAAGGAGTTTCCTCGACGCCATGCTGACCCGGCTACATCATTACATTACATGCCCAACCACCCAACAGGTCTTGATTCAAACAAAGCTACAATTTTACAACATTGCGCAATTCCCCCATGTAAATGGATGCATTGACTGTACCCACATCCACATCTGCCCACCCGCTGAGACAGAATACATGTACCGGAACCGCAAGTCCTACCACTCACTGAACATCCAGATGGTCTGCAACGCAAAGACAATCATCACCGACATAGTGGCACAATACCCGGGGAGCACGCATGATTCCTTCATATTCTGGCACAGCGGCATGCACACACGCCTGGCCAGGGGAGACTTTGGCGAAGGACACCTCCTAGGTAAGTACACATGGCAACAAACAGTACATCGAGACTATGTAGCTGCGCATAACAGGCACTAACCCTCTGCTCCTTTCATTCAGGTGACAGCGCCTACGGCCTCCGTGAGTACCTCCTCACCCCATACCTCCACCCTGCCACACCACAGCAACGGTGTTACAATGCTGCACACATTCGCACTAGAAATTGCATTGAGCGGACATTTGGGCTGTTAAAGAGCCGATTCCGCATCCTACACAAGACTGGTGGGGCCCTCAAATACCAGCCTGAGGTCTGCTGCCGCATCGTGGCCGTGTGTGCAATACTCCAAAATATTGCTACCAAGCGGAGGATACCTGTGGAGATCTCTGGCAGTGAGTCAGAAGGGGACAACCGCCCACCTGCTCATGTGCATCATGCACGCGGGGAGAATCCTGCAGAAGGACACAGGCGCCGCAACCAAATCGCAATGAACTGTTTCTAGTGCACCCATACCCCTCACACAACACTGCACTCACACTGCACTCATGCATGACAAATGTAATAATGACATGAGTCGGATTTACGTGTGACATAAATTCTTATTGTTTTTTTCACAATAATGTGCCTTTACATTTTTTTTTTCTAATTGCATGATAACTGTATTTCCTCATACAGCCCCATGATAGAGAAGCAGGTGTGCTTGTCTAATCAGCATGGCCCTGCTGCTAGAGTTCATAAAGTCACTGGCGCCTCCGGCTGGACGCACCCAGTCGCCTCTCCACGTCCTCCACGACACTATTGGCCCGTGATGCTGCAGTGGGCCTGGTGCTGCGGCAGCGTGCGGTTACCACCGGCAAAGACAGGCTGCTGTGACTTGAAGTGCCCTCACTGACATCATCCCCCCCACTTGCTTGGCCATGGCCAGATGCCTGCAGACTCTGCACAGTTGTTGTAACTTGTTCCAAGGCCCTGGCGACGTGCTGGCAGCATTGAACCATCTGAATTTGCATCGCAAGAGAGCGGCGCGAAAGTTGGGAGGTGGCATTTCCAATCAGATGGTTGGATCTTGTGTATGCTGACAGGCGGGTGAGCAGCTGGCGGAGGCGGCGGCGGGTGATGTCCTGCTGGGACACCAGGATCTGGCTGTTCTCCCTGACAGCTGCGGTCATGACCTTCATGCTTTCCGTGAGCTGGCTCACGTTTCGCGCTGTCTTATTGAGCTGCAGGTGGATGGCTGCCAAGTGGCGTGCCTGCTTTTGGTGGACAGCAAGCATCTGGCGTTCTACGGCCAGCCCAGGATCTCGTACATGTTCCCCCCTGCCAGCGCGTGTTGAGACGTTGCGCTGCTGCCTCATCAATCTGCTGGACTGAGATCGCACAGTGGCTGTGCGCCGTGTCTGCCTCCTGGGTGGTGGTGGTGTGGCCTGTACCACTGCCATGGGTGTCACATGGGATGGTTGCTGTGCTCCTGTGGCTGCAGGGGTGGCCCTGTCCACATGGGGAGGATGTGGTACTGCTGCTGGTGTTTGTGATGGTCCGGGTCGTGGGGCAGGATGGCCCTCTCCCTCGGTGTTCTCAGGGTTCTCCTCTATGTGGAGGGCCTCGGTCTCTGTGCTGGGTTGTTCTGATTCAGCTGTGATGTAAATGGGTGCATGATTAATTATATGCATCTTGCACATGGGATGTTGCTACATGCATGCAGGCTTGCATTCCCTGACTAGCTTTAGGGATATCTTTCACTTGACAGGTCTGGCTGTGTGTGGCTATCCGGGAATTGTTGTCACACTACAGATCCCACAATGCAATAGGGCATTTCAGGTGTGCATGGCCTGCATTACTGGGGTTATCAAATGGCTAGCTCTGGAGTCATGGGCATTGTTAGGGGACGGGGTCGCAGTTGCATGGCACTTACCTTGGGATTGTTGGGTGGGTCAGGAGGAGTCCAGCCGGGTGACCCCCACACAGGCTGCAGGATTGAGGGTGTCCTCCACCAGGTCTTCGAGTGGAGTGTTGGGTGCAACTGTGGGGTCTCCTCCTCCGGTGGCATGTTGCTCCCCCAGCCTCTCAGCAATGCGTTCTTTGGCAAGACCTCTGATGTCGTACCACCTCTTTTTGAGCTCATCAATAGAGCACTGGGTCACTCCAACTGAGTTCACCTTTGAGCGGATGCGCAGCCAAATGCGCCTCTTGTCGGCCTCAGGCACCCTCCGGGTCTCCTTGCCAAACAGCCTGTCATAGTCCTTAGATACTCCCTCGATGATGAGGTACTTCAATTCCTGTTCCGAGAATTTTATTTTTCTCTTTCTGCCTGGTGCACTGCTCCCTGCTGCTTCCTGGGACCTTTTAATTTGTTGTTTGTGTCCTGTTGTGGTGCTGCAGGATGTGTGTTGTGGAGCTCTGGGCTGTGCTTCTTCCACTCTCAGGCTCGGTGTTCTGAATGAGGGAGGGAACTGCCTACTTCCTGGTTGTGATGTCATCATTGTGCTCGAAATGTGACTTCCCGTTTTTGCAATCTCGCAATTAGCGAAATTGCAATTTGCGATTTCGGTAATTGCGAGTTTGCAATTTTAACATGGAAAACGGGCGATTCTGCGATTTTTATGCAATTTCGCGAAAATCGCTATCGGCAATTGCGGCCGATTGTGATTTGGTTTTTTTAGTCGCTTTTCTTGATGCATCCCATTCTGCGAATTCTAAATTGCGATTCGGTATTTTTCGCAATTTAGAATTTGCAGAATATGGGCTTGATGCATCTGGGGGTTAATTTCTCAAAAACTTCTGAATAGATTTACACCAAATCACAAAAATCATGCTTTCATGACCAAGTTCTAGCTTTCTGGCAAATCTGGTGTAATTCTGTTCCGCTGTAGCTGTGTGTAATTTTCCTATGGAAATGTGCATGAGGAAAACATGTTTTGGTACCTCCTTTTCTCACCTCCCGCAGATCAACCCAAAACGTTCAAGGAAGGAGCTGAGGTGGATTAACTTTTTTTCAGACTGTTTTGTGAAGGTTTGTTAAACTGCACCAAAGTTATAAGCAAAACAAAAAATGCTTTTTCTATGGAAACATGGTCCAACCTATAACAAGATAGATAGATAGATAGATAGATAGGTATATAGATAGATAGAAAGATAGATAGATATAATTTTGGAATAAGAAAAAGGCTTTTGATAAAATCCACAAAAATACTGAAATATGCTAAGCATTGTTTAGTGAACTAACTATAATTTGCATCCCCATCATGCACTGCTTATGATCTTACATATTGCATAAGTCATGACATATTAAATGACATCACTGATGACATCACTCATGATATCTTAGACTTAGCCTACGGCCAGCCCCTGTATCCAATTCACATCAGGAATTACCTAGGCTATGGCAACTTCCTTCTCTCAGCCCTCCACATGCATCAAATCTCCACAGCACACAATCTTCAGCCATGCGTAGAACAAGTCTGGCAGATGGCTTAGCCTTTGGGCAGGGTGTGCAGCCACTCCTCCACATGTAGGCATTCTCCACTCTACACAGACTTTGAACTAACACAGTGGATGCTGTCTGCATTTCCTGGTGTCACACAAGACCCTGCATCCAATATACAGTAGGGGTTGGGAAGCAGGCTTGCCCTATGGCCATACCTTGATCCCAAACCTCTGCATGTGGCCAACACATGCTGGTGCATGACCTTCAACCATGAGCAGCAGGAGGTGGGCTACAGGGCCTCGCCTCTGGCCAGGCCCTGCGCCCACCACTCCATGATCACCATACTTGATCAGCCTTCAGCCCTTCACAGGAAAGTTTGACCAAAAGGTCTATTTTTCAGTGATGCTCAGCTCTCCACAAGTGACTTACCCTCACTGCACCCAACCTTTGGGGGAATACAAGTAAACAGGAGATGACATTCATTCAAAGCTCTTCACTTCTTAAATACCCAATTAATTTCGCATCTTTCAAAAGCTCACATACAAGCTAATAAGAGAACAACCATTGATTTAGGTTATCATATTACTGCTTGTTGACAAAACCTATAGCATGCTTTCAGAATCATTGGTTGAGTTCATTACTCATTTTAACAATGTAAATACTTAAATATATTCAGTGATTGCATAAATAATGTCATTTAACGTGACATGAGTGAATGTAATATGTAACGACATAAGCAATTCATGATGGGGGTGAAAGTTATATTGAGTTTTCTAAACTATAACACATTTTAGAGTTTTGAGGTTTTTAATGTTAGCTTGTGTCTCACTTCAACTGTTTTCTAGTAATATGTACATGTAATGTTTGGGTCCTTTTATTGCACAAAAAGCAGTGGTGTAAACATATATATGCCCTGACTCCTGATAAAGTTGCCTTGATGCAATGGCCTCTAGCTGGGGTCACCACCTCACTTCATTTCATCACGGGCTATGTATCCCGGGCTGAAGATTTCACCTCCAAATTATTGATATCGGGTGTGGTAGTTTAATTAGTTCAGTGGGAGTAAACCAAAACAACATGCCTCCAGATGCATCAGGTTGACACACACAAACCCAAGACTGGAAACTGTGGGGCATATTAGCAAGAACCTCGTTAAAATTATCGTCGTTTTAGCGGCAAGAAAAAACTGCGATAATGGGCTTGCTAATATGAGTTATAGAATTCCAACAGAAGCCCAGGTTAGATGTCCTGCACATCTAACCTGGGCTTCTATTGGAATTCTATAACGCATATTAGCAAGCCCACTAAGGCCGTTTTAGAGGCAGTTTCCTGCTGCTAAAACGGCGATCATTTTAACCAGGTTCTTGCTAATATGCCCGCCTGTCCGTCATAGCATGGATTGAAGTAGTCACCCTACTCACAATGTACGTACCTGTGATGTAGTGACATACATCTTGAATATGTCCCAGAGGAATTTCTTGTGGTTTACAATCATTTAGGGATTCTATTCCTTACTTTTTATTTTTCTCAGAAAAGTACCATCCACCTGAATTGCATCTATTTTTAATACTCCTATTTCTCTTTCTGCCATGTATAGGGCACTTGCTCTTACCCCAATGGCGTAGCGGATAATCTGCTTCTGGTCTGCAGCTGCAGTGGCTTGCTTGAAATTAGTGGTCCGGTCATTGGAAGCCCCATCCGTGATGGTGATCAGAAGTCGCTTGGTGTTCTTTCGGGCACCCTTCTCCTCAGTGAAGAGGTTATCCCTGGAGCCAGGACACAGAGAAACAGTGAGTAACAAAGCCAGGTTCTCAGTATCGCTAACAAAGATGGTCTAAGAGTTGAGGAGTTGTACGAGTGGGGAAGACAGTAAGTGTGTGTTTGATGTAATGAGGCAAAGGCTTATTAGAGGAAGTGCAAGTTTAATACCTTATGGATAATAAGAAACCCACACAAACACAACCCATTGTCCTTTTTTAGGTCTCGCTGGCGTTGCAGCGCAAAGCGCTGCCGCCAACGAGACTTATAGCCGCCTTCATCCTTGTCAAGGGAGTAACAGCTGTGAACGAGCCCGATACAGACCTGGGCACGAGCCGACCCAGGTCTGTGAACACGCTTCAAGGTTGAGCAGCTTGTGCACGTTTGTTGGACGTCAGGCACCGCAAGCGCCGCCAGACCAATTATCCCAGCATGAAACTCTACTTCCCGAGGCCCACAAGACCAATTATCCCAGCAGGAGTCTCCACTTCCTCAGGCGCCGCAACAATTATCACAGCATGAGACCCACTTATCACAGCATGTCAACAGGTGCCTCAGGCTGCTGGAGCACTCAACTATAATTAATGCACAGTTGAGTGCTCCAGCAGCGTGGGGTGCCTCTCTGCATGCTGTGATTATTATCACTTTGGGGCCTCATGCTGTGATAATTAGGGCGGCATGCTCTATTTGCAGCACTGAACATTTTCAAAGAAGGCGAAGCAGCGACATTCATTGGAGACATTCACCCTCATGCCCTCACCCCCCTCACTCGCCCTCACCCCCACACACCCCCTGACCCCTCACACACCTCCTCACCCTCACACCCCCTCACTCACACACCCTCACCCTCACACACCCTCACCCTCACTCACCCTCTCACCCTCACACCCTCACACACCCTCTCACCCTCACTCCCCCTCACACCCTCACACCCCCTCACACCCTCTCACCCTCACACCCTCACACCCCCTCACCTTCACACCCCCTCACTCACCCCCTCACCCTCACACCCCCTCACCCTGCCTCACCCTCACACCCCCTCACACCCCTCACCCCCCTCACCCTCACACCCCTCACCCTCACACCCCTCACCCTCACACCCCTCACCCTCACACCCCTCACACCCCCTCACCCTCACACACTCTCACCCTCACACACTCTCACCCTCACACACTCTCACCCTCACACCCCTCACATACCCTCACACACCCTCACCCACCCTCACTCACCCTCACACACCCTCACACACCCTCACACACCCTCACACACCCTCACACACCCTCACACACTCACCCTCACACCCCCACCCCCACACCCCCTCACACCCCCTCACCCTCACACCCCCTCACCCTCACACCCCATCACCCTCTCACCCTCACACCCCCTCACCCTCACACACCCTCACCCCCCTCACTCACCCTCACACACACTCACACACACCCTCACATACCCTTACCAGCATAGCATAACAAAACATAGCATAGCATAACGAAACACAGCATAGCATAGCATAACAAACAAAAGCATAGGATAGCAAAAGCACAGCATAACAAAACAAAGCATAGGATAGCAAAACACAACAAAACATAGCATAGCAAAACACAACAAAGCATAGCATAACAAAACACAACAAAACACCATAGCATAACAAAACAAAGCATAGCAAAACAAAGCATATCATAGTAAAACAACAAAACATAGCATAACATAACACAACAAAACATAGCAGAACAAAACATAGCAGAACAAAACTTAGCATAACAAAACATAGCATAACAAAACATAGCATAACAAATCATAGCATAACAAAACATAGCATAACAAAACATAGCATAACAAAACATAGCATAACACAGCAAAACATAGAATAGCATAACAAAACAAACCATAGCATAACATAACAAAGAATAGCAAAACAAAACATAGCATAGTAAAACAAACCATAGCATAACATAACAAAGAATAGCAAAACAAAACATAGCATAGTAAAACAAAACATAGCATTGCATAACATAACACAACAAAACAGCAGAACATAACAAAACATAGCAAAACAAAGCATAGGATAGCAAAACAAAACATAGCATTGCAAAACATAGCATATCATAGTAAAACAACAAAACATAACATAACAAAACACAGCAAAGCATAACACAGCAAAGCATAGGATAGCAAAACACAGCAAAGCATAGGATAGCAAAACACAGCAAAGCATAGGATAGCAAAACACAGCAAAGCATAGGATAGCAAAACACAGCAAAGCATAGGATAGCAAAACACAGCATAACATAGCGCAACATAGCGCATAACATAGCGCAACATAGCGCATAACATAGCGCATAACATAGCGCATAGCGCATAACATAGAGCAACACATAGCGCATAGCGCATAACATAGCGCATAACATAGCGCATAGCGCAGAACATAGCGCATAACATAGCGCATAGCGCAGAACATAGCGCATAACATAGCGCATAGCGCAGAACATAGTGCATACCATAGCGCATAGCGCATAACATAGCGCATAGCGCATAACATAGCGCATAGCGCAGAACATAGCGCATAACATAGCGCATAGCGCAGAACATAGCGCATAACATAGCGCATAGCGCAGAACATAGCGCATAACATAGCGCATAGCGCATAACATAGCGCATAGCGCATAACATAGCGCATAACATAGCGCATAGCATAGCGCATAGCGCATAACATAGCGCATAGCGCATAACATAGCGCATAGCGCATAACATAGCGCATAGCATAGCGCATAACATAGCGCATAACATAGCGCATAGCGCATAACATAGCGCATAACATAGCGCATAACATAGCGCATAGCATAGCGCATAGCATAGCATAGCGCATAGCATAGCGCATAACATAGCGCATTACATAGCACATTACATAGCGCATAACATAGCGCATAGCGCATAACATAGCACATAACAGCGCATAGCATAGCGCATACCATAGTGCATAGCGCATAACATAGCGCATAGCGCATAGCATAGCGCATAGCATAGCGCATAACATAGCGCATAGCATAGCGCATAACATAGCGCATAACATAGCGCATAACATAGCGCATAACAGCGCATAACATAGCGCATAGCATAGCGCATTACATAGCGCATAACATAGCGCATAACATAGCGCATAACATAGCGCATAACATAGCGCATAGCATAGCGCAGAACATAGCGCAGAACATAGTGCATAACAGCGCATAACATAGCGCATAGCATAGCGCATAGCATAGCGCATAACATAGCGCATAACATAGCGCATAGCGCATAACATAGCGCATAGCGCATAACATAGTGCATAACATAGCGCATAACATAGCGCATAACATAGCGCAACACATAGCGCAACACATAGCCCAACACATAGCGCAACACATAGCGCAACACATAGCGCAACACATAGCGCATAACATAGCGCATAACATAGCGCATAGCGCATAACATAGCGCATAACATAGCGCATAGCATAGCGCATAGCATAGCGCATAACAGAGCGCATAGCGCATAACATAGCGCATAGCGCATAACATAGCGCATAACATAGCGCATAGCATAGCGCATAACATAGCGCATAGCGCATAACATAGCGCATAAGATAGCGCACAACATAGCGCATAGCGCATAACATAGCGCACAACAACGCATAGCGCATAACATAGCGCATAACATAATGCATAGCGCATAACATAGCGCATAACATAGCGCATAACAGCGCATAGCGCATAACATAGCGCTTAGCGCATAACATAGCGCATAACATAGCGCATAACATAGCGCATAGCATAGCGCATAACATAGCGCACAACATAGCGCATAGCGCATAACATAGCGCATAGCGCATAACATAGCGCACAACATAGCGCATAGCGCATAACATAGCGCACAACATAACACATAGCGCATAACATAGCGCATAACATAACGCATAGCGCATAACATAGCGCATAGCGCATAACATAGCGCATAACATAGCGCATAACATAGCGCATAGCATAGCGCATAACATAGCGCACAACATAGCGCATAGCGCATAACATAGCGCATAACATAGCGCATAGCATAGCGCATAACATAGCGCATAACAGCGCATAGCGCATAACATAGCGCACAACATAGCGCATAGCGCATAACATAGCGCATAGCGCATAACATAGCGCACAACATAACGCATAGCGCATAACATAGCGCATAACATAGCGCATAACATAGCGCATAACAGCGCATAACATAGCACATAGCGCATAACATAGCGCATAACATAGCGCAGCGCATAGCACATAACATAGCATAGCATAACATAACACAACAAAACAGCAGAACAAAACAGCAGAACTTAACAAAACATAGCAAAACAAAGCATAGGATAGCAAAACAAAACATAGCATAGCAAAACATAGCATATCATAGTAAAACAACAAAACATAGCATAACATAACACAACAAACCATAGCATAACAAAACATAGCATAACAAATCATAGCATAACAAAACATAGCATAATAGCATAGCATAGCGCATAACATAGCACACAACATAGCGCATAGCGCATAACATAGCACATAGCGCATAACATAGCGCATAGCGCATAACCTAACCTAACCTAACCAAGCATAGCGCATAACCTAACCTAACCAAGCATAGCGCATAACCTAACCTAACCAAGCATAGCGCATAACCTAACCTAACCTAACCAAGCAAAGCGCCTAACCTAACCAAGCATAGCGCATAACCTAACCTAACCAAGCATAGCTCATAACCTAACCTAACCAAGCATAGCGCATAACCTAACCTAACCAAGCATAGCGCATAACCTAACCAAGCATAGCGCATAACCTAACCTAACCAAGCATAGCGCATAACCTAACCTAACCAAGCATAGCGCCTAACCTAACCAAGCATAGCGCATAACCTAGCCTAACCAAGCATAGCGCATAACCTAGCCTAACCAAGCATAGCGCATAGCCTAACCAAGCATAGAGCATAGCCTAACCAAGCATAGAGCATAGCCTAACCAAGCATAGAGCATAGCCTAACCTAGCATAGAGCATAGCCTAACCTAGCATAGAGCATAGCCTAACCAAGCATAGAGCATAGCCTAACCAAGCATAGAGCATAGCCTAACCAAGCATAGAGCATAGCCTAACCAAGCATAGAGCATAGCCTAACCAAGCATAGAGCATAGCCTAACCAAGCATAGAGCATAGAGCATAGCCTAACCAAGCATAGAGCATAGCCTAACCAAGCATAGCATAGCCTAACCAAGCATAGCATAGCCTAACCAAGCATAGCATAGCTTAACAAAACACAACAAAACATAGCATAACATAACAAAACATAGCATAGCTTAACAAAACACAGCATAGCTTAACAAAACACAGCATAACAAAACAAAACATATCATAGCCTAGCAAAACATAGCATAGCATACCAAACACAACAAAACATAGCAAAACAAAGCATAACACACACCACACACATACAACCACGCACACACAACCACAACCACACACAACTATCTATCTATCTATCGCCCTCACTCTATCTGTCTATCGCCCTCACTCTATCTGTCTATCTATCTATCGCCCTCACTCTATCTGTCTATCTATCTATCGCCCTCACTCTATCTATCGCCCTCACTCTGTCTATCGGCCTCACTCTATCTATCTAATCGCCTTCACTCTATCTATCGCCCTCACTCTATCTATCGCCCTCACTCTATCTATCGCCCTCACTCTATCTATCTATCGCCCTCACTCTATCTATCTATCGCCCTCACTCTATCTATCGCCCTCACTCTATCTATCGCCCTCACTCTATCTATCTATCGCCCTCACTCTATCTATCTATCGCCCTCACTCTATCTATCGCCCTCACTCTATCTATCGCCCTCACTCTATCTATCGCCCTCACTCTATCGCCCTCACTCTATCTATCGCCCTCACTCTATCTATCTATCGCCCTCACTCTATCCATCTATCGCCCTCACTCTATCTATCGCCCTCACTCTATCTATCGCCCTCACTCTATCGCCCTCACTCTATCTATCGCCCTCACTCTATCTATCGCCCTCACTCTATCTATCGCCCTCACTCTATCTATCGCCCTCACTCTATCTTGCTATTGCCCTCACTCTATCTATCTTGCTATTGCCCTCACTATCTATCTATCGCCCTCACTCTATCCATCTCCATCTATCTATCTATCTATCTATCTATCTATCTATCTATCTATCTATCTATCTATCTATCTATCTATCTATCTATCTATCTATCTATCTATCTATCTATCTATCTATCTATCTATCTATCTATCTATCTATCGATCTAACACCCTCACTCTATCTAACACCCTCACTCTATCTATTGCCCTCACTCTATCTATCGCCCTCACGCTATCTATCTATCGCCCTCACTCTATCTATCTATCTACCTATCGCCCTCACTCTATCTATCTATCTATCTATCTATCTATCTATCTATCTATCTATCTATCTATCTATCTATCTATCTATCTATCTATCTATCTATCTATCTATCTATCTATCTATCTATCTATCTATCTATCTATCTATCTATCTATCTATCTATCTATCTATCTATCTATCTATCTATCTATCTATCTATCTATCGCCCTCATTCTATCTATTTATTTAGATACTGATCGCCATCACTCTATCTATCTGTCTAGCTATCTATCGCCCTCACTCCTATCTATCGCCCTCCCTCTATCTATCTATCGCCCTCACTCTATCTATCTATCCCACTCACTCTATCTATCGCATCACCACAGCATCACTCAGCACCACCACAGCATCACTAAGGGGCACAACAACAGCACTATGCGCTACCAACGGATCATTGAATGCCACAGCATCACTAGTCGCCACCACAACATCACTCAGCGCCACCACAGCATCAATCTGTGCAACCATTCAACAACAACTGGGTCAAATATGATCTCTCAATGTTTCAAGCTTTATTACAAATGTCACAAAAAGAGGTTAGTATTTCACTTCTGTTCTTGGATTTTCGTCACAATAAAATACACTGAACATATTCTTCACAAAAGTTATTTACAAAAGTTTAAGCTATTGCTATTATAAATTACAATAACTTTTATTTAAGTATTAATTATTAAAAAAATTCAAAGCCATTGTTATTTGTAATATCAATACATCTAAGTCACGTGAATACAACACATATTGCATTACAAATGCTATAGGTGTCACAAGTTATAACTATTGCCATTGTAAATGACAAAGCTATTATTTTTGCTATTTTCAAAACCAACACGTATATAAAAAATGTGTCATTTACAATACCAATAGCTCAAACTTTCCTAATGCGAGACCTTATGCATTGCAAATGCTTGTTACTTTTTGTCACCTAATGCTTCTTTCTAAAAACTTAAGCCCTTCCAAAGTAGTCATGGGCCAAGAAAGTAAAGCACTATATGCACCCTAAATGGAAACTAATCAATCTGTCCCAAAAAACGGACTGAACCCTCCTTTTTCATCACACACTCTCTCTGCTCTATGTCAGGTAAGGCTTTAGAGGCCAGTGCTGTGGTCACCTATTAGCCACTTATTCCTCATTCACTATCTGAACTAAGCATGGCACTCAACTCATTGTGGGACTGATAAAAGAAAAGTACATAGTTTACCGCTTTATATCAAAACAATGAAGACTGTGAACACGGATTACCTTATTTTTAACATGCAGAAATCTATTTGCCATTTTCTGTCTATCTGCCACTTAAGTCACATTCAAATTGAATTATATTACATTCATGAGCATTTCATATAAAGTTTGCGCCACATCAGAATTTTTTTAAATTTTTTTATTTCAATATCATTTTATTGGGGTGTTTCAGTATCAAATAAAATGCAAATAAAACGTTACAGTAACACATTACATTATTACAAAAGCAATATTACAGTAGTGCTAAAGAGTAGTGAAGTACAAAATAATACACAGCAGATCAGACTGATACATACAGGCGTATATGGTTGGCTATTATGGAGGCACATTTATCAGCCTACAGCGCTTGAACATGAAGTAGTACAGATCAAAAGCGATAATGTTAAGGGGTTGGATCCCAGGGTCACAGAATTCATAAAGCTAGTAGGAAAATGCCACACTCATGATTTACGGTATTGTCAGCGCAGTTTGACTGTGTAGGGGGGAAACATTATTTTGAACAATATTACATGACTAATTGCTTTGTGCTACATGATGAGATGGTTAAAACCATAGAATCTGAATTTGGATGGCCAAGTATGTACACATTTCAGTGCTGATCTGCCACTTCTCTAACATGATCTTAAGCCTATTGCTTTTTAGTCTTTTAGCATCACATGGAATCTCTTCTAATGGTCTTCTATCACTGGGCAAACCAAGATACCATATTGGATATACATCACAAAAGGTACCATTGAACTGTGCATGCAAATATGGAAGGTAAATGAAAAAATCTCCTGTTTGAAATCATGAAAGATGCCATATTCCTGAAACCAGGACAGCACCTTTTATGAGTTTTGCAAGCAAGGGAATATTAGGTGATGGGTATTGATCTGTCAATATGCAAATTGTAAAAACCATAGCTAAATTATCAGCGTAATATTTAGTTTGTAGGTTGAAATGATAAGTTAAAGACATTCTTATGCCCCGTCTGCTCTATCACATCGCTTACATATATTATGTCCAGTTCCACTTAAGGTAATTCCTTGGAAATTACATATATCTTATATGTTTTGTGCATGGTTTATTTGCCCCTTTTCAGAGAACAGTTCTCTGACAAACCTCAGGCTACTTTTTTAGTTTATTGGTATAAGTAATTTATTATAGAATGCCTATATTTTAACTTTTTATACATTTTACCACGTTCAAGTATACTTCTTCAGTAACTCTTCTCTAGACCATTTTGAAATAACTGTCACCTGAGGAGAGTCACCACCTTCTCAGATGCATATGCATTCCTATGTATGCATCTGCCTCAATTTGAGTCCAGTAATAAAATACCCGAAAGTGAATATTCCCTAAGCGGGAGTTTAAAAAAACTAATGACCCCCACAGCCCAGGGAGGTAAGGTTTATTTTCCACCAGTCTGGTACCGCCTGGGTTTTTCTAACAGTGACAGACAGAAAAAAACTATAAAGAGGGCAGGCGGTCTGATGTCCTTTCTGTGACGGCTCATACTCGGTCATGCCATTGGAGTAAGGTTTCCAATGGCCCAGCCAGCAGGGGCACCGCCCTCAGAAAGATAGCAGTCTGACTAACTAAACTTTATAAAATAAAAAATAAATATATATATATATATATATATATAATAGGACGGCCGGCCAAGGGTTTGATGGACAGTGAACTCCACCAAGCGTGTGCCAGAGTATGCTGTCAAACTATTAATCGGTTGCCAAGTCTAGGAGTTGTCTGTAGTGGAGCCTGAACACTTTGCAGAAAGGGATGCAGGCATGGTTAGAATGAGCATGTACAAGCTAGTGGATGCCAGGAGGGTCATATAAAAAAGAAAACACAATGGTAGCAGAGGCTGTGGCATACATATTAAATGCAATAAGAAATATTCCCCCACGACCTCTACAGTTCTGGCGGTAACAACTCCAACACTTTAACTGTTATACTTTAACACATAGTGGCAACATCAATTTTTTTGGTTTATAGTTTTATTATTTTTTTAGTTATATTTTATAGTACAAAATTATCACTTATCAATTTATCATTTCAATTTGTACATTTTCAAAAGCTCATTTCATAAAACACATAGTACTACATTAAAGACAATAAAAAACATAACCATTCCATGCAGAGAAAACAATGTGAAAATAGACCATTCTTACAATTGCATACACCAAACTCTCATCATACATACTACATTCACTCCTTATTCTGCGTCTGAGGGATCGCAGATTGAAGTGCGAGTTTATACGCAAGGTCGACGCGTTTCGGCGGTATAAAACCACCTTCCTCAGGACCTTTCTTGCAGAATACTCAAATATTCAAAAAGATGCTTTATAACCCCTGCATGGTCGGGTATCTGTAACGATAAATGACATACATTTGCATCTTGTATATTCATTAATTTCTTCAATTTAATTATACTTTAACATCGATTCAATAAGTTGAGTTGCCCTATGTACACAAAGAAACCTGCTTGTTTGCACATTTTATTATTTTACGTCTTGGAAGCTGCATTTCATTGGGACACCTCATCGTTCGTGCTGGTTGCTGCTGCTGGCTCTTGCAGCTGTTACTTGACTCTACAACTTGCGGTACCCGCTCCGCGGGTCCCGCTGCGCTGCTCCTCCTTAAGGGACACCAGGACTGTGTTTGTGGGCGAATTGTTTGCTAGCTGGGCTGCGAGCGCTTGGGGTCCGGACTTTGTTTCCCAGAAGCCCCGGTTCCCCGCGCCTCCCGTCACCTGGCCGCTCTCCCTGCTGGCCTCGCCCCGTCTCCACATTAGAAAAGGTGCTTGGAAGCTGCATTTCATTGTGACACCTCATCGTTCGTGATGGTTGCTGCTGCTGGCTCTTGCAGCTGTTACTTGACTCTACAACTTGCGGTACCCGCTCCGCGGGTCCCGCTGCGCTGCTCCTCCTTAGGGGACACCAGGACTGTTTTTGTGGGCGAATTGTTTGCTAGCTGGGCTGCGAGCGCTTGGGGTCCGGACTTCGTTTCCCAGAAGCCCCGGTTCCCCGCGCCTCCCGTCACCTGGCCGCTCTCTCTGCTGGCCTCGCCCCGCCTCCACATTAGAAAAGGTGCTTGGAAGCTGCATTTCATTGGGACACCTCATCGTTCGTGTTGGTTGCTGCTGCTGGCTCTTGCAGCTGTTACTTGACTCTACAACTTGCGGTACCCGCTCCGCGGGTCCCGCTGCGCTGCTCCTCCTTAAGGGACACCAGGACTGTGTTTGTGGGCGAATTGTTTGCTAGCTGGGCTGCGGGCGCTTGGGGTCCGGACTTTGTTTCCCAGAAGCCCCGGTTCCCCGCGCCTCCCGTCACCTGGCCGCTCTCCCTGCTGGCCTTCCCCCCGCCCCGCCTCCACATTAGAAAAGGTGCTTGGAAGCTGCATTTCATTGGGACACCTCATCGTTCGTGTTGGTTGCTGCTGCTGGCTCTTGCAGCTGTTACTTGACTCTACAACTTGCGGTACCCGCTCCGCGGGTCCCGCTGCGCTGCTCCTCCTTAAGGGACACCAGGACTGTGTTTGTGGGCGAATTGTTTGCTAGATGGGCTGCGGGCGCTTGGGGTCCGGACTTTGTTTCCCAGAAGCCCCGGTTCCCCGCGCCTCCCGTCACCTGGCCGCTCTCCCTGCTGGCCTCGCCCCGCCCCGCCTCCACATTAGAAAAGGTGCTTGGAAGCTGCATTTCATTGGGACACCTCATCGTTCGTGTTGGTTGCTGCTGCTGGCTCTTGCAGCTGTTACTTGACATTTAGCTCAACAGATAAGTGATATAAGTTGTTTCTGATCCGACATAGGAATTCCCAAAAGTTAAATCTGAGAAGGTTTGAATTTGTGAACGAAGCAGGGTTCCAGTCCACCAAAAAATCTAAGGTATATTATATGTTAAGACATTTTTAACTGCTTTGCAAAACTCCATTAGCATTTATCTTTAGGTGTTAGTTTTCATAGATAGAAATGTGGACATGTACACTTCACATCTCAGAAGTCATCTTTGAGAATGATCTAGTTGGTAGGTTTATGTATAAAATTACAAAAACCTCTCACTTAGCTAAATATTTGCTTTTCTAGTCGATAAAATGTTTTCGGTCCATGATGAGAGTGCTAGCAATGATGCGGTCCTGTTGGTTCAGGTCCGGCCTTACAAGACGTAAAATAATAAAATGTGCAAACAAGCAGGTTTCTTTGTGTACATAGGGCAACTCAACTTATTGAATCGATGTTAAAGTATAATTAAATTGAAGAAATTAATGAATATACAAGATGCAAATGTATGTCATTTATCGTTACAGATACCCGACCATGCAGGGGTTATAAAGCATCTTTTTGAATATTTGAGTATTTTGCAAGAAAGGTCCTGAGGAAGGTGGTTTTATACCGCCGAAACGCGTCGACCTTGCGTATAAACTCGCACTTCAATCTGCGATCCCTCAGACGCAGAATAAGGAGTGAATGTAGTATGTATGATGAGAGTTTGGTGTATGCAATTGTAAGAATGGTCTATTTTCACATTGTTTTCTCTGCATGGAATGGTTATGTTTTTTATTGTCTTTAATGTAGTACTATGTGTTTTATGAAATGAGCTTTTGAAAATGTACAAATTGAAATGATAAATTGATAAGTGATAATTTTGTACTATAAAATATAACTAAAAAAATAATAAAACTATAAACCAAAAAAATTGATGTTGCCACTATGTGTTAAAGTATAACAGTTAAAGTGTTGGAGTTGTTACCGCCAGAACTGTAGAGGTCGTGGGGGAATATTTCTTATTGTGTTTTTTGTCTCTCCTCCCTGACCATTGAAGTAAATATAGAGGGGGTCCCATTCTTATGTTAATACATATTAAATGCGCCTAACTACCATCACCGGGACTTGGTACGTGGGTTGGCACATACAGTGCTAATTTTTTGCAACAACTGAAAATATCTTTGCTGTGGAGTTGATCTGCTGGTGATGATCCCAGGACAGGAATATCAACAAAATAAAAAATACTTTAAAAAAAAATTTGATAAAATGGGGAAGCGAAAATTGAAACAAGGCAGTTTTTACTACTTGACTCATATAAGTGTAATAGGATGCATTTGACTGGGATAATATTTTATCACAATGTTGAATGTCCGTGATAATGTAATAATGCTTTGAAATATTAAACCCCATAGGAAATTATAACATTTGCATAGCTGCCCTCACACAAGCAGTTTTACTGCACATTCCAGAAAGTAGTTTCATAAGTAAGACCAAGAAAACCACTTCAGCACAGTGATCCCATCACATAGGCAGTTTTACTTAATATGTGGTCAACCGGGCAGAGTCTTAACTCACTGCGAAGAGAGGGGTCATTATTCTCCCAATGTGTGTTGCTCATAAGGAAACAGAAAGAATCTGTGGATAAAATCAACAAAAGGATACGTTCAGAGAGAAAGGTGTTTAAACTAGCTAGAAGATAGCGTTGTGCTACCGAAGCAGTGTTAATTTAAGAGGAATTATCATTGTGGACCTCAATGCTGTCGGTGATCCCTAGCGGACATAAAATTAGGGGCCCGCGGTCAGTAGGCCGCAAGGATGTGCTGGCATGTGCACACATTGGGAGAATAATGACCCCTCTCTTTGCAGTGATTTAAGGCTCTGCCCGGTTGACTACATACACAACATGCCGTGGGAAATTTATTTCCCCACAATTTCAATGTCCATTACAGTGAGTCTCCTTCTTCTTTAACCTAGTTTACAGAGGAAATGTTTTGTTACAGATCCCAAGGAGCGGTTTGCAACCAATTAGGAAAGTTCAATCACAGTTCTTTCCTCAAGTAGGTACCTGCCGTTACCTACCTTATTTCTCCACCACACTATATTTCATACATTTAATTCAATTTATTATTTTCAGGTGCTCCACATAAACGGAAGACCCCACAATGAGGAACTAATAACCCTTCACCACACAGGGGTCAAAACGTAGACTTCTACATACCTTCAAACCCATAGGAATAGAAGAAATTAATTGGTTACGACCTATGTGTTATGATTCTAGGAGAATTGAGGACCTTTTTAAGGCCGTAAAGGTTTTATTGTACATAATTGTAACACGTTTACCTTGTCCCTCACCTATCCAATCACTCCCATTCTTCCCATCAAACTGCCCTCTATCACACTGTGAGCACTTTAAATAGTACACGTAATTGACGTATATACAAGTGGATACATGAAGTAATGTAAATGTTTTGAATTGAAAAGAATTTAATGAATGTACACGCAAGTGAAGTATATTCGAGTGAATATATGAAGTAACATTAATGTTTTGAATTGAAAAGCATCTAATGAATGTGTCACTTAGTAGAATAAATCCATGTTCCTGGCGAAAAAACCATTAACTATTGCTGTGGTGTAATATGTGTTAAAATTTAAGAATATTGATACTACCTTGACCCTTTCTCGAAAGTAATGTTATGATGACCCAGGCCGGGTGGTTTTATTTGGTTTAACCCCGTTAAAACTCAACACTCCTTATGACACACAGCAAAATGACAAGAAAAAAACTCACGCAACATATTTGATGGCCGAAGGGGTGAAGGTGTTGCCTCTGGTGTGTGGGAAGTCTTCCAGAACTTTCAGATCACCTACTTCTTGGTAATACTTGAAGTCAAAGACTATGTTGATCTCTGTAGAATACTGGACCACAGCAAACTGTGAGGGGTAGAACAGAAACAGAGAGAATGCAGAGGTTTAGTTCCAAAAACATTATTGGATAAAGAATGAGAAAGAGAAAAGAAGAAGAGAAACGGAAAGGGAGATAGAAACAAGCTAGCGTGAGAGATATAGTCAGATACAATTAAAGAGAGTGTGAAAAGGCAAGAAGAGAAAGATGGAGGAAAACAGAGGAGAAATATAATAAAAGGATGCAAGAGGGGGTTGTGGTAAGAGAAACAATAAGAAGAAAAAAGGTAGGAAGAAGGGAAGAAAAACAGAAAAAGGTGAAGAGATGAGTGAGGTGAGGGGAGATGGAAAATGAGGGTGAACCTTGGAAAGATGTAGAGCAAGGGAACTAGGGTGATAGCCACATTGAGTGTCAAAAATAGAGGGTGAGTGAGTGAGAGACAGAGAGAGAAAGCAGGAGAGAAAAGATAAGAGAGAAAGACAGTAACAGAGAAAGAAATAGAAAGAAATCAAGTGAGCAAGTAAACAGAATTGAGGGTTAGAATAATAGATGGGAATAATAATGAAATGAGAGGGACTTAGGGAGAGGGACTCAGGGTAATAAACAGTTTTCATTATATTACACAAATTATCCTTGTAGATAACCACTAAGATTTCAACATGTGTAGGGACTAGTGTGGAGTATTACTGTCATCAATAACCTTTTCAATCAGCACAAAAGTGACTTGTTCATGACTGCGCTACAGGGCTTGGAGTCAAACATATACAACATTCTGCCCAATAACCTTCTCCATGATCTGGGAATCTAGAATCACTGGAAACAAGCATTGACAAAGATAATGGGCCTCACCGGTGCAAGATCAAAAAGCTTTGTCAGTGTTTTTAAGCCATGTTGAACAAAATAATTATTACATTGTAATATATTGTATGCTTATCCATACATATATATGTTTATCATGTATGTACTATAAAAATATAGTACGCCTGACAACTTTTATATAGTATGGTATGGTAATGCCTGTCATTGTATAGTATGGTATGTTACATTGCAATATATTGTATGCTTAGCCACACATATATATGTTTATCATGTATGTACTATAATAATATAGTACGCCTGACAACTTTTATATAGTATGGTATGGTAATGCCCGTCATTGTATAGTATGGTATGTTGTGGTGTGGTATGGCCTGTCATTGTGGTGTATGGTTTGATATGGCCTGCCATTGTATAGTATGGTATAGTCTGTCATTGTGTAGTATGCATGTATTGTATGACTATGGTATGGCCTATCATTGTATAGTATGGTATGGTATAATATGAGATGTCATTGTATAGCATGGTATGTTATGCCCTGTCATTGTATGGTACAGTAGGTTATGATATTGTATGCAATGGTATGGCCTGTCATTGGATGGTATAGCATCGTATGGTATGGTATGGCCTGTTATTGTATAGTAAGGTATATTATGGTATGGTATGGCCTGTCATTGTATAGTATGGTATGGTATGACCTGTCATATGGTATACCATGGTCTGGTATGGTATGGACTGTCGTGTGGTATGGTATGGTATGGTATGGACTGTCGTATGGTATGGTATGGTATGGTAAAGCTTTTTATGGACATCATATATAAATGGGGAAAAAAGAAAGTGGGTTGGGGAGAGTTTAATTAATGAGGAGTTTCGGGAGAAATTTTGGTTGGGAAAGGTTGAAATATTGACTGAATACGAAGGGGAACGGGAGGTTTGATTGGAAGTATGGGAGGAAAGGGTGTTGGTTCGTGTTTATCCGAGGGAGAGCAGGGTTATAAAGAGTGGCAAATGAAAGAAGGGAGTGGAGATGAGGGAGGTATTGAGATGGGGTTTGGAAAGTGAATAGGAAAAAGGGATGGAAATGTACAACTAATGAGGAAAGAAAAGAGGATGAGGGCGAAGGTCGAAGCAGTTGGTGTCAAAGTATAATTATGATTTATAGAGAGATCAATGTTTGACGGAGGCACTGAGGGGGTAAACAACATATTTAAAAATTGAAATAAGCGGCTGAGATTTGGAAGAGAGTTGTAAACTTGTATTATGAGATGTTAGTGTACACATTGGTGGACGGAATATTAATTGTCAAATTGTTATTTTCAGTTACCCCTGACGAAGGGCCCCCAGGGCCCGAAATGCATTGGGTTTTAAATAAACTGCTACTGATGAATTTGGCTCTAGTCATGTTCTTGAAGAGAGGTACGGATGGCCCCGCAGGAACACTAGAAACCTGGGAAATGGTATTCCTTGCATGCGGACTAGAATGGTTTCAAGTACAAGAATAAAAATCAAAGGAAAGAAAAATGAATGATAAATGGAAAAAAGGATAAAACATTGCAAATGCAAATTTCGGCTGTGTCAATGGTTTGGGGCAGAATGTTGATGGTATGGTAAAGCCCATTATTGTATAGTATGGCGTGGGTGTTATTGTATAGCAGGGGATGCTATGGTATGCCCTATTGTATAGTATATATTTAAGAACCGTTGTCCCAAGTGAAACAACAGTAAAAAGGGGGTGGGGGATGAATATAGAACCAGTCAGTACTATATTTGTATAACTTGTCCAGCCGGACAGAGGTCAGATATTTAATATTTTAAATTCAAATAGGAACAATACAGACTAAACCAAGAGGGACAAACAATGAAGAACACAAAAAGGCTCAGGAAAAGCTGTAGGTTTGTTAAACACACAATTTTCAATGTAACAAACAAATTGCAAGAGAACACCTTTACACATTAAATGACAATTTAAAGCAGTGTATAAGGTGTATCGAGTGTCTATTGTATAGTATAGCATAGTATCTTATTGTAGGGCATTGCCGTCATTGTTTAGTAACATATAGTATGGCCTACCATTATATAGCATGGTATAGTCTGTCATTGTATAGTATGGTATGGTATGGTATGACATTGGTATGGCCTGTCACTGTATATTATGGTATCGTACAGTTTGACCTGTCATTATATAGTATGTCATGCTATGTTATGACCTGCCATTGTAGGGTATGCACTATTGTGCTATTTTCACATGTTGTATGGAATACCATGCTATGGCCTTTCATTGTATGGCATGGTATGGTATGGTATTTCTGGTTATTGTATAGAATGGTAGGGCTTGACATTGTATAATATGGTATTGCATGGCCTGTCATTGTATAGTATGGTATGGCATGGACCTGTCATTGTATAGTATAGTATGGTATGGTATGGTATGGTATGACCTGTCATATAGTATGGTATAGTATAGTATGATAAGGTATAGCCTGCCATTGTATAGTATGGTATGGCGTCTCATACAGCATAGTGGTACTATGGTGTATGGTAGGGTATGGTATAGCATGGCATGGCTGGTGATTGTATAGTATAGTATAGTATAGTATAGTATAGTATAGTATAGTATAGTATTGTATAATATAGTATAGTCTGTCTTTGTAAAGTATGGTATGGTATGACTATGGTATGGCCTGTCATTGTATAATATGGTATGACATGGCCTTTCATTGTGTAGTAAGGTATGGTAAGTATGATCTGTCATTGTATGTTATGATATAGCCTGTTAATGTATGGTATGGTAAGGTATAGCCTATCATTGTATAGTACAGTAGGGTAAGGTATTACCTGTCATTTTATGTTATGAGTGGTATGATATGGCCTATCACTGTATGGTATGGTATGGCCTGTCATTTTATAGTATGGTATGGTATGGTAGAGTAGGGTATGGTATGGAGTGATATGGAATGATATGGTGTGGTATGGCCTATCAATGTATAATATAGTATCCTCTGTCATAGTATAGTATGGCATGTCCTTTCTTTGTATAATATGGGATGGTATGGCATGTCATTGTATTGTATGGTTTTGAATGGGTGGCCTATCATTGGGAATGGTGTGGCCTGTCATTGAATAAAATAGTATGGTGAGGAATCAAATGGTTTGGCCTATCATTGTATAATATGGTATCCTGTCATTGTATAGAATGGTATGGTATGGTAAGGTCTGACTTTGTATAGTGTGGTATGGCATGCTGTGGCCTGCCATTGTATAGTAAGGCATTATGTGGTATGATATGGTCTGTCATTGTATAGTACTGTGTGGTATGTCATGGCCTGTCATTGTAAAGAGTGGTAAACCAATTAAAACACACACTGAATTTTAGCATAAAACGTTTTAAGCATGCCCAAGACATCCTATAAATCATGAAACATATACCAACAAGCAATTGTTTACAAACTAAAGGAGTTATTACTTAATAGCATGAAGCTGTTAATGTATTTCAAAATCATTGTTAAAAGTAATGCTAACCACTTGTGACCTTCTGATGTTGTTATGCTGCACCACAGAGTAGAACGGGAGAGGATGAAAAATCAAAGGGAGCGAACATGGGAACTGTAAATGTAACAGAATGGAGAAAAAACAGAAACAGGACAACCTAATAACATATATAGTCGCATGAAGTGATGCACGTAGAAGAAAAAACACAGACTGAAACTGAAAGCAGAAGCACCTGGAGGGCACTCCCAAAAAAGGAAGCAGTACTTGGTACATGCTCCAGGGCCCCGGGAAGCATGAACAGAAAGCTAAGCCAAAATGAAGCCAGCATGTGCTGACCCAATAGGAGTCAGCAATTACGACTGACAATAAAGCCATGGGCGGACTGTAAGTCCCTTGTATGTATGTCTCGTAAGTGACAGAGCATGCGTTGTCTCAGACATGACCTAACACTGAACATGTGCAACACTAACGTTATGTCACAGATTATATTAAGCTCAGATGGACTCTCACAAAATATTACCTCATAAATGGTTTCATCTACACAGTGATGCTGAAGATGTATGTGTGGCTTTGGCGCTGACTCTTGAGACCCAGGTATGTTCCAGTCTTTTGCAGACAAAGGTGAATGCATAGGCTTGGTGATGTGGTGCAGAACATGGATTCTTTCTATAGTAGTTGTGACAACTGGACCTGACTTCTGTCCATATTGTGGAACACCATGGGCTCCCTGTGCAAATGTTACCTGGGTTTTCAGCGTGGGCATTTTTACTAATTTCACGGTTGCTGGGTATGGCCTCTTCCTACGGCCACATAGTTGCTGGCACTCGCCTGGCAATCGACCCCCCTACACCTGATTTTCAGGGTCTCTATTTTTTGGGTGCAGGGTCACTATATTGTATGAGTCGTATGACAGCAATATCACGATCACTACATTTTCCTAATCATCAAATTGCATGATAAGTGTAGGCAACTAGATTAAGAGTTAAACATAGTAAACATGTACTTACCATAATGTTTTTAGGAAATATAGCTTTTGTGACATTTATGTGCTGTGAACCACTGGTTCACATATGTTTGCTCATCTTCATAATATATTAAAAACAAAGACTTTGACAACGTATGACAGGTTGTTTGTTTTTAAAGAATAATGGAAAATTCAGGATTTTGTGTGTGATTTTACCATTACTGCAATGAAAAACAGAAAGTGATTATAGGAGATATGGGAACTAATGAAGATGCGCTCACCCGTTTAAAATATATGGATCCTTTAAGGATTATTTATTTGATGGGTAGCACATTCAAGCAATAGGTACTTGCAGGAATAGCCATTTTGGGGGTCATGAGTTTGGAAGGAGGGAGGGATGAGGTGTGGTTTGCCCTGTTATTTAAAAATAGCATCTTATATTCCCTGAACCATGTAGAGAACAATCTACTTTTATCATTGGTTATCAATGTGGATATACCCTTATGTTGAATTCCTTGAAGAATTTGATGAGGTTGGCCATGAAGGTCTTCATCATGCGGAAATCTTCTCTAGAGATACTGCGCGAGTCGTCATAAAGGATAACAGCATCCACCCCAGTAATGCACTCTGGAATGGGAAGAGGAAAGCAGAGAGGATAGGGTGAGAATATATGGCATGGAAGCAAATGTAACAGAAAGACAAGTGGAGCAGCTGATATTGGGAACCAACCGCAGAACTCTGCGACATGTATAAGGTTAGACCATCCTTTATTAGTTATAAAAGATGGTATGGGGCACTAAATAGTTTCAATTCAATTTCAATTTTATTTATTATGTTTTGGCACTCAAAAGAGGGCCACATAAGACAAAATACAACAAATACAAATACACATTTCTCTAAATAAAATGACAACTACAACATTTACCACTAAACAAGAAAATCAGCGTCACAGACCTCCATATTTCATCAATAAATAGCTAAAAAACATTTTAAACAGTTAAAAATATTGAAGCAAAACATTTCATTTGGGGGAGTATATAGGGCCTGTAGAAAAGAATTCACATTAAGGATACCCAATTGCAGGCATATTGGTTTTAACCACTTCAACCGAAGTGGACGCAATGCATGGCATGTAAACAATATATGGGAACGATCCTGAATAGATATATTACAAAAATTACATGTGGGGGACGACCCATACCATTTTGCCAAAAGAATGTTCAGGGGTAACAGGTCCTGCCTTAAAAGGAACCAAAATCTCCGAATACCATGAGGTAAATTCCAGGCGACATAGGGTTGAGCAAGCTTCATGGAATATGAATTGACAAGGAGATCACCTCCCCTCTTTACTTGCATAGACTTTTTATCCAACGTGAAACATAAATCCCATGACGCCTGTTTCAAAAGGGATTTTAACTGGTTAGGAGAGATAGTAAAGAGAGTACTCACTTCTAATTCAAGAAGTGCCACAGCCTTTCTAAAGTTCTTAACAATTTGGGAGTACTCTTTTAAGTTAACCAACAATTCCCCCTTAAGAAGGAGTCTCAAAGACCCCGTTTCTCCTCTAGCAAGGCTAACAACCCATCGTACTAAAGCTGATAGGCCCTGCGCCCAACTGCTACGGAGACCGAATTCCATTCTGCAGGCGGCCACAGTACAAGCCGGGTTAAGGGATGTAATAGACCTTAATAATTTTCCTTCTACCGTCTGCAGAAAGCCCCAATGCTTTATATCAACCAGTTCCATTCCATACAGGAGAGTTGGAGGAATTTTTACCCTAAAAACCTCCAGTAAACAAGCAAAATGTCTTCTCCCTGTGGCGGAGTAGAGGGCACTCAGACTTTTGCCTTGGGATCTGGCTTTGCGAGAATTGTTATCAATATGAGGCTTCTCACTCAAGTTAGCGGAAATTATTTTTCCTAAAAAGGTATATGTCTTAACCACCTCCAGTTTCTGACCGCCTACTGCCCAACCAAAATTCTCAGATTTAGATTTTTTCTTCCCTGTAATACACATGATTTTACTTTTTGTGGCATTTATCCTCATATAGTGAGACTCTG
This sequence comes from Lissotriton helveticus, assembly GCF_964261635.1. Lineage (NCBI taxonomy): Eukaryota > Metazoa > Chordata > Amphibia > Caudata > Salamandridae > Lissotriton > Lissotriton helveticus. The sequence goes on along the minus strand of NC_136068.1, from coordinate 632,914,209 downwards.
CAAAAAGATGTAAAGCCTGCAGACGATTGGCCAATCCCTTGGGAGTTAGATCCAGGATAAGAATGTCGTCTGCATATAGCAAGCAGGAGATGGAAGATCCCCCCACTACCGGGGCTATGCCTACACAAGATGAGAAGGTAGCAGGAAGATCCGCAATGTGCAGGGAGAAGAGTAAGGGGGCAAGAAGACAGCCTTGTTTAAATCCATTAATGGAGGGGATAACCCGCGATAAACCCCTTTCTCCCCCCTGTAAAACTCGGCACCAGGTGTCCGTATGTAGGGATCGCACCAGATCTAGTAGGAGAGGGGGCATGCCCAAATCAAACAATTTTCTCCACAGCAAGGGACGGTCAACTTTGTCGAATGCTGTGGAGAAATCAATAAAAGCCACATACACTCCTCCCCCCCGAACTCTTATATATTTATCCGTAATAACCTGAAGGGCTGTAAGGTTGTCCAATGTACCATGTCCCTTACGGAAGCCAGTTTGTTCAAGGGGTAATATCTGATTCACATCAACCCAACCCAACCTAAATAGTTTCATTAAGTAATGTTTTTGTCCACAGCTCATACTTGTTACAGCAAATGATCAAGAGAGTATCATTCTAATCTTTTAACTTAAAAAATATGACTACACACAATTGTAAACACATTTCACAGTTTTTTCATCGTTTCCTCAGGGCTATTTCATTTGATGTTAAATAAAATAATCAATATTGTTGTGATTCACAGGCACCCCTCACCACAGAGTTAAACCACACACACACACACATACACACACACAACATAACCCAAAGCCCCCTCCTACAGCTATAAACTCCCCCGAAAAAACTCTTCTATCCCTCCACTATTCCTTTTTAATCCAAATAACAGACTAACATGTCCACCTCTCAAATTGATTTCATATTTCCCTATACTAATGCCCCACTAGTCCTGTTTGGGTTCCGGAGTAGCATGCTACTGGCCAAAGAGCGCTTCAATGCCTCATCAGGGGTAGCAAGCACTATATAAATGCAAACCATTCCCTCTTCCATCCCTCCCCTATCTTTTTCAATCCAAATAGCAGACTAACATGTCCACCGTTCAAATTAATTTCATATTCCCCCAGACTAATTCACCACTAATCCTTTTTGGTTCCAGGGTAGCATGCTGCTTACCTAGAAGCGCTTTGACGCCTCATTGGGGGTGGCAAGTGCTATATAAATGCAAATCTTTTCCCTCCTCTATCTCTTCACTATCCTTCTGAATACAAATCATAGACTAATATATCCACCGCTCAAATTACTTTTATATTTCACTATACTAATTTCACCACTAATCCTTTATGGGTTTCGTAGTAGGGTGCTACTCGCCGAGAAGGTGCTTTAACGACTAGTCATGAGTTGTAAGCACTTTTTAAATACAAATACCATACAATACAATAACATATCTATTATTATGAGGACCGGGCATTGGCTGTAATGAAGTGTGTATTTACTATTCTAACTCCATGCCCGCTTGGATAGTAGGGTAGGTTATAAAGAGGACAGGGGCAAATATAACGGCACTTTTCATTTTTTTAAACACTTGCTTGAAAGTACCTAATAACACTAGGAAGACAGGTCCTCCTGACTCACTGGTCATCACAAAGATAGTGTTTGTCAGGTTATCACATGCTATGAGGACTGTACCGGTCCCCGCAGGGTGGGTTATACAAGGCCACACACACACGCACCCCCAAAACACACCTATATTGGGGAAATAGCCTAGCACCATACAAGCTTTCACAAAAGTGCTCTGAAGGCACCCAAAGTGTCCCAAATGTAACAAAAAAGGAAAAAGTGTAAAGAGTCACTGAAATTCTTTGTCACAGTTCTTTTAATGTTCACATGGAAATCAAATAAAAGACGTTTCAGTGTTCCACAGGGAAATAGCACAATCCTGCTACAATCCAGTGTTAATATAAATGCACAAAATAACAAAAGCAGCACACATTTCTGGTGCTTATTATAATTTATGGGGACATTGAACCAGGCACTAATCTTTTGTCAGTTTTTGAACACTTTTAAGAGCCTCTGAGATTAAATTAATTTCTCAGATGTTGTTTCTTGTCCATAATCTAGAATACTGACAAGTAATAAATTTGAGACTGAACAAATCTTTTTCTGCCTTGACTAGGCAGCAGATTCTGCAAAACATTTCTCTTCTCTTTAAATTATTTGTAACATTTCCTTTTAACTGGAAGGGAGGGGTCCACCATGGGTGTATCATGGCCCCTTTTCTTTTTATGTTATATAGAAATCATTTAGGGCAAAATTTTGATCTCGGAGGGATGTTCTTACCTGCTTGTGCAGGTAAAAGCAGTGGGCAGGGATTTGACGGACGCCAGTGAGGGAAAATTAATTATTTATTTCATTTTCCCTCGTCATTATCTGTCCAATCCCAACACCCCCACTCCGCCCTACCGCTCTTACCTACAGGGGCCGCTCCTGAGGGACAACACATGCCAACTGCATGTTTTTGCCTGATCAGGGCCTTATTGTATGCTGATGATGCAGTATTAGTCTCCAGGATGGCCAATGGCATGACACAACAGTTAGACTCACTTGTTGCCTTTATGTACAGCCTTAACTTAAGTTGTAATTTTACTAAGTCACTTGTCTTGTTGTTGGACCTAGGTCACTAAATTGCAAGCTTATAGAGTGAGGGAGCGACTTATTAGTAGGGCCACATTTTTCCCTGTCTTAGGGCCATTCTTGGCTCATCTAACAATCAGCCTAGTCTTTTCTCCAGTAAAAGACAACTTTTTACTTGATCCATCTCAGCCCTTGTTGGTTTTGTGTCTAGACCTGGCAATAAGTCCATTGAAGCTTTGACTAAGCTTTACTATGTCAAATGTGTAGCAATACTTTCTTATGGATCTGGCATTAGGAGTTATGCCAGCAATTCCTCTTTGCAAAATGAAGAAAATAAGTTTTACAGATGCCTCTTGTCCTTACCTCAGAGATGCTCTTCATTTGTTACTCAGGAGGAGCTGGGTCAAGGTTTTACTTCTGACTTTCTTTTTTTTTTTTTTAAAATATTTTATTGAACAAAAGCAGAGGCAGTGATTAGCAGAAAATCATGAATTACAATCTTGACATAGAATACGTACATTACAGCAGTGTATCACAGGCACAATTACGAGGGGGAACCCGGTCTAGACATTGCCATATCAGTTGAAGGGGAGGTACACAGTTCACCTCTATAAATATTCCATTGTCCCCATTTCTTATCCCAGACACCAGGGCATACCCTAACCTTATAAACCGTCTTTTCGGACAAGATACACACATCCGTAGCAGCAACCCACCTGATCAAAAGCGGTTTAGAAGGTGAGCCCCATTGCATTGCTATTTCACGTTTCAATAAGAGGAAGCCCAGAGCCACCCACTGCTGTTCGAGTGCAGTTAGATCTGTGGGGTCCCACACATTGAGAAGTTCACATTTGGGAATCAGAGGGACGGACTTTCCTAGAGCATCAGCCATCTTGCGGATGGCGCGCTACCACAGGTCTTGAATCACCGGGCATTCCCAGAGAATGTGATAGAAGGTGCCAATCTGACCGCAGTTACGGAGGCAAAGGTCAGAGGTTCGTCTACCAATCCTGGCCAGAAGGGGAGCGGACATGTATGTTCTGTGCAATATCTTTAATTGTATAAGCCTAAATCTGTGGTTAATAGCGGATTCGCGCGGGGAAATTACCGCCGCTTGCCATTCAACTTCCACCAAGACACCGATGTCGTTCTGTCATTTGTCTCCTAGAAGCTGAAAGGTGTTGGGCATGTTGTTACATAATTTACGATAGGTGTAGGATATCGCTTTGGTCTGGAGGGGTTCTGACAAGAGTCTGTCCTCGAGGGGCGAGGATTGCGGAAGAGAGGAGAGATCAGGGACGTTCGCGAGTATGGCATGTTTGATTTGGAGATAGCGGAAGGCCTCAGATTCGGCTAAGTCGTGTGTCTTCCGGAGCTCTTCGAATGTCAGAAATTTGCCCTTGTGAAGCATGTCGCCCAGAGTGGAGATGCCTATTGTGTCCCACTTGTCAAAGCCCTGATAATGACAGAGGGAACCCAGCTTATGTGAAGTCCAAAGTGGGGTGGATAATGTAAGAGTGTTAGACCACCCAAGTAGCTTGTTCGCTCGGTGCCAAATTGTTATTGTGTGGGACATCGGGCCTATATACCGGGTACGAGAGTGTTTGCCATACAGAGCCTCAAGGTAGCCCCCATGGCCCGTCTGGTATCTCTCTAGGTGGAAAGCAGGGTTCTTGGGTGAACCATAGATCCAGGAGTTAGTGGCAGTCAATTGAGTAGCCCAATAATAGAGTCGAACATTTGGGAGGGCGATACCTCCATCATACCACCCTTGTGTAAGTGAAAGGAGAGCAAGAGGAGGCGGAGGTCTCCTTCGAGTGTATTGAAATAGGAGTCAGCTATGGGAAATGGACAGTTTTGCAGGGCATACAAAAATCGAGGGAGTGCAAGCATTTTAAAGAGGGCCGCTCTGCCTGGGAGAGAGAGAGGGAGTGATCTCCAATGTGAGATGTCGGTATGGAGTATTTGAAGTGGGCCTTTGAGGTTGCGGTCATAAAATAGTTTGTGGTCTGGAGTGACAAAGATTCCAAGGTATTTAAATCCCTCCAGGGCAAGTTCAATGGAGTAGGCTCGTGGGAGGGGGCGGGCCACGAAGAACGTATAATAGTGATTTGGACCAATTGATGGAAAAGCCCGAGTATTTACCAAAGTTAGTGATGACGTGTAGCAGACTGTTAAGAGAGGATTTGGGGGAGGAGACATAGACGAGGATGTCGTCCGCGTAGAGCGAGATCTTGTCAATCGTGACGTCATTCCATCGGAGGCCGCGGATGGAGTTGTCAGTTCTGACCCAATGAGCCAGAGGTTCAAGGGTAAGTGCGAACAACAAAGGGGACAGAGGGCATCCCTGTCTTGTACCTCTGTGCAGGGGAAATCGTCTGGACGTATGTCCATTAACATAAACCTGACCCCAAAGATCAGCGTATAGCAGTCGGATCCATTGGATAAATTTAGGACCAAAACCATAGCGGAGTAGGACCTCGAAAAGGTATGACCATTCTATAGAATCAAAGGCAAGCGTAGCGTCTAGGGAAAGGATAGCCGCGTCCTCTTGAAGTAGTGGTATCCTGCTCATTACATTGTGAACACGGCGGAGGTTGAGTGCTGTGTTGCGGCCTGGTAAGAAGCCCGACTGATCTTCGTGGATCAAGGCAGGGAGGACTGTCATAAGTCTGGCAGCGAGGAGTTTCGCCAGGACCTTCACTTCAGAGTTAATAAGGGAAATTGGTCGGTAAGAGCCGCAGTCATTGGCCGGTTTGTTTGGTTTACGGATAACCACTATTGATGCCATCCGCTGGTCCAATGGCAGGCGGCCGGCATCCCGACTCTCCTCGAACATTGCTTTGAGGTGCGGGAGAATCTCACCTGCCATGCCCTTTAGGAACTCAATTGGGACACCATTGGGGCCCATAGCTTTACCTGATTGAACGGCAAACAAGGCATTGCCAACCTCTTCTACTGTGAGGTCTGCCTCCAGTTCCTGCACGTCAGATTCGTAAAGAGAGGGAAGTCTCATCTCGGCCAGAAGTAGTTTAGACTCTTCGGCGCAATAATGTGCTCTGGCTGTGTAGATTCTCTCCAGGTGAACAGCAAAGGCCTCCGCTATGTCGCTCGGGTCTGTGACAGTAGATTGATCTGGTAGGGTCAACTCTGGGATCCATCGAAATCCCTGCTCACGCTTTTCGAGCCATGCTAGCAATTTACCTGCCCTATCTCCCAGTTCGTAAATACGATGGCGAGTTTTCAAGAGCTTGGCCTGCGCTTTCTCAAGGGCCAGCGCTTTAAATTCCAGCTGTTTCGCGCGGAGGCGAGTCGCCGTTTCGTCTGTGGGGTGTGCATTATGGAGTGATTCTAGGTGGGTCAGGTCTGTTTCGACCTGAATTAGGTGTTCACTCTGTTTGTGAGTGTAGCCAGTTTTGAGAGCTAAGGCCTTACCCTTAAGTACTGCCTTGTACACCTCCCATATAGTCACGGCCGATTTTACAGAGCCCACATTTTCCGCAAAATAATATTCTGTGTGCTCTAGTAGGCAGTCTTTTATGTCAGGGACTTTTAGGAGCCAGGGTGTTATGATTATGGGGCCACGGGACCTCTGGCGGTGATACGTGAATTCCACAGTTAATGGGGAATGATCTGAGATTCCCCTGGGGAGCCCTTTGGGGTGGCGAAAAAACTCCAGGTCAGTGGTGGGGGAGAACAAATATTCTATGCGAGAGATGCTGTTGTGGGCATTGGAGTAGTGTGTGAAATAAGAAGTAGTCGGGTGAGACGCGCGCCATAGGTCCTCGAGCCCCATTGTTTGTGTGGAATTAAATAGATCAGAGCCCGACCTGCATGATGTGCGTTGGGGGTGTCGATCCTGAATATCGTTCATTGTCATGTTGAAGTCTCCTCCAATAAGTAGAGGTCCCTGTGGGAGATCTAACATTATGCACTGTAGGGCCTGTAGAGCAGCTGTGCCTAAGGCTGGAGGGATGTAAACTGAGATAACATTTAACGGTTTGCCTTCCCAGGTGGCCTCTAGCACAGCGAAACGACCCAGGGGGTCAGCCCACGTCTTTTTAGATGTCAGTGCAACGTTTTTCCGAATGAGGATTCCGGTCCCTCTGGATCCGGAGGTGAAGCCAGCATGTACGAGTAGCTTATAGCCTCCCCGGTGCAGTGCTTGGCACGCATTTCCCATCAAGTGAGTTTCCTGGAGGAGAACCAGTTCTGGAGCGTGACGTTTAAGATATTGCGTGACTATCCCTCTCTTTATTTTACTACCTAGGCCGTTAACATTTCACGTCATGAGGGAGAGAGAAGTCGTTAATGGGGGTGTCATGGTGGCTCAAAAAACGGGAGGTGTGTACGGATTAGTGGTGTTTGGGGCACTGAGCGTGTCCTGAAGGAAAGAGCGGCCTCAAAGGAGCCAATGACGGAGTACTGGAAAGACCCGGTGTATGCAAACATCGAGTGATGTGCGCCTCGCGGAGGCATATTGTGGAGTGCAGTCGGGCCCGCGGCTAAAGAACTCTTGTATTGTGGAGACTGAAAAGGAATCAGAGGGAACGGCAATACCAGAGCAGGCGTCTCAAGCGTCCATCCCCCTCCGAGGAGGGAGTCGATGTTTTCTAATTGAGAATACAGAGTGTTTTGTGAGGGCGTGTAGTGCTGAGTAGTACGTTCCATGTTCAATAATTCTCTGCTGTGTGTAAACTGAAACAAAACCAAAAACAATAACAGTGTCTGAGCAAACTTCCCAACAACCCATGACCTCCCCAAGCACTCCCCCCTTCCCATTCCCCCCCTTCAACCCTCCTCCCTGCCCCTTTGCCCGCGGACTTGAAACTATCCACTCCCCAACTAGGCAGAGTGCCTGTCGCCCTCCCAAACATTAATGAGGTGCGTGGAGAGCCGTGGTTGCCCCCACTATCTAGTGACAGGATGATATTGTCTAATGCAGTGAAAAACAACTTATATCAGTAATAGCATTCACATAGTAGAAATTATTTAACATATTAGGCCCAGGGCAGCCCCACGCCAAGGGCCCCTTCCCCATCAGTTCAGGCAATTGACAGTGTTACGAGACGTCTCCCAATGTAGCCAGGTAGCAAGTAATAACTAATAGGGTGAGGATGATCAGTCTGTAGTGTTACTCTTCCCGATTAGGCATAATGTACATCACTTTCCCACGCTTCAGGAATTCTCCCGGGGGGCCGAGAGTCACCTCCGCTGTAAGAGTACTAGGTGAGTCAGTCTGGCATCGGGAGGAGGAGTCGGGAGTCCACAGGGCTCCAGGAGGCCCTAAAGCGATCCACAGGAATTATATCAATCACAGGTCAACTGAAAACAACAATCGGAACAACATGCACAATTATGACAGGACCAAAAAGGATATATATGGATCAGGAAGGGCTGCAGACTATAAGGTGGAGTCTATCCGGAGAAGAGGGTCACCAAAATATAGGGTTGGGTGCATAGCGGTGGGCCGGAGGAACATCCGTTGGTTCGAAGCAGTAAGGAGGGCGAGCCCATGGAAATCAAGACATAGCAGTCAATGTGATCTTGAGCAGCGTGAATAGCCCCAGCAGTATAGGTGGCGTAACGGACCAAAGAAGGTGTGGATCTTCACCGGGTGAGCCAGTAGGGAAACTTGTGGTTAGTAAGGGCAACACAACAGGCGTTGCGGGTTTAGACGGTCAAGAACAACAGTGTCGCAATTGCTATATAAGTCTTAAGCCCGTGGGTCACTGCTCACCCTGAAGGTTGTCTACAAACAGGTCCTGACTTTCAGGTAGTACCTCAGCATCAGATCGGTCCATGGATTTCCTGCGACGATTCTGGGTAGATGCAGATTGACGCCACCCCTCACGCCAATCCCACACCTCAGCAGGGGATTCGAAAAACCAGGTCTTGCCTTCCGATTCGATGCGCAGCTTTGCGGGAAACAGCATGGAATACTTGATGGACTGTTCACGGAGTGCCTTCTTTACCTCCAGGAAGCTGCGTCGTCGAGCCTGTACTTTCACAGTAAAGTCCGGGAAGATCATAATCTGCGCATTGTCAATACGCAGTGGCGGTCCCACTCGTCCGTCTGGAGGATGACATCACAGTCACAAAAATTAAATACCCGGGCAACGATAGGGCGGGGGGGAGCGCCCGGCTTCGGCCTGCCCCCGGGGACTCTATGCGCCCTTTCTATGGAGAAGTAGTTGGAGAGTTGTTTCGGTTGGAGATGTTGCAGGACCAGTCTCTCCACAAAGAGATCGGCGGCCGGCTCCTCGAGGCGCTCCGGAACACCTAGGATGCGGAGATTATTGCGCCTCGGGCGCCCTTCATAATCATCCAGGAGCATATCCATTTGGTGCTGTTGTTTCTGGAGTTGAGTCACTTGCTGTTGTAAAGTGGAGGTATCGTCAACGACTTCTATATCTTTAACCTTAGTGTCCATTTTACGAAGATCTGTGCGCAACAGTGTTACTTCTATATTCACGGAGTCAATGCGGGTCTCCAATGATGAGCGGACTCCAGCTATTGCCTCGATGACATCATCTAGGGTGGGGGGCCTCGTTGGCGGAGGGGGAGTTGCTGTTTTGGGTATAGCATCAGGGGCAGCGTCTTTAGGTTCTCCCTTGGAGCCCCATGACAACTTGTTGATTTGTCTTTGGTTGGAGGGTCGATTTCCCTTACCTGAGGCCATTGTGAAGTGTAGGTCTTGTAGGCGGTGGTACTGGCGCAGATCCAAAGGGCGCACTTTTGGAGGGAGTCCCTCGTTGAGCGTAGGGGGTGCCCTGTGCCGTCTGGGATCTTCTTCTTAGGAGGAGTCGGGAGTCCACAGGGCTCCAGGAGGCGAAGACAAGCAGCAGCTCGCAGGTGGAAAGTTGGGGTCAGGAACACCACACCCAGTTAAGGCGGCCGCACTATCTAGCAGGACTCAGAGTAGTGCACAGTTTGCTCTTGGTCGCTTCCCGGGGGCAGCAATGAGAATCTCGAGGGTGCTGATCGCCACACCGCGGGGGCCCTCCTTCCTCCAATCGTCTCCAGCAGTCAAGGTGGCACAGAGAACAACTACAGCGCCACCCAGATGGAGGGGTGAGTGTCATGTACAATGCTACGGAGTGGGGCCCAGGGAAATTGGTGGGCACGTCCTCAGCCCGGCTCACGAGGGCCCCAGAGACCCCCCCGCCGCTCCAGTCACTCGCTCAGGCAGGGGGGAGGTGGACCGGCTGGTGGGGCATGCATACGGTCGTCATGTGGCAGAGCGGCAAAAAAACGAGCGTCCCCTGAAGCTGTGAGGCAGTCCCCGGTTGTAGGCCTGAAGCCGGGGACTCGCGTAGGCGCCGATGCCGGGCGGCTGGGGAGGCCCGTTGTTCGCCGCGTTGCAAGGCACCTGGGGGGTCCAGCAAGGCGTGAATGGGCGGCGGTGGTGGAGAATCGCCTCCGCTAGACTCGATAGTGTAGTTCTCTGGGATTTAAGATCCCATGGCGACTGGAGCAGCCCCGGTAGCCGGAGCGGTGCGTCGGGCGGCCGCCATCTTATGGCCGAGGGAGGGCCGATCTCCGGGAGCAAATTCCGGCATTTTGGAGGACTCAGAGGGCATCAGGGGCCGAGCGAGGGTACCCAGATGGTCAGCGCTTCATGTGCTTGTCTGTCCTGGGCTTTGTGAAGGCACTAGAGCAGGATCAGTGATCTTTAGGCAGCGAGGGCCGAGGAGCCGCCTCAGAGTGCGACCATTCGCCTCGGCTGCAAGCCACGCCCCACTTCTGACTTTCTTAAATTAGAAATTCTCTTAATCTGGCTTTCAGTCTGGCTTAAGCAGGAGACCGGATGTATATGGCCAATAATTAAAGACTGTCTCATGCTGGATTTGGCAGTCAAGCAAATTAAGCAGCTAAACAACGCTTCCACCTGCAGCGATGTCTTTAATGACTTTTTCCATACCCAGGTCCCCTAAAGGTTTAAGTCACCATTATATTAGTACTCTCTCTCTCCTTGGTGTCACCAATGGAATCTATCTCTTCCTACAAAGGCTCTTGCTGCCAGATGGGTCTCTTTTAATGCAATATGCATATCTCACTGAACAATCCATGGGACAGCACCTCTCTTTCAACAACAAAACCTCCAGACATGTTGCCAGTCAAGATCTCTTTGGTCAATGCTTGCTCCACTAATGGCTGTGCCTCCAATAAAAAATTATGGAACAACCAAACTTTTAAATACAGTGCCTGTCTGGAGGAAAACTACTGACAATCACCTTGAGTTCTTTTCAAGAAGTCGTTGATGACGTGGGGCTTCCCATCATTGTAAATGAAGATTCAGGATGATCTATACCAATTTATAAGTAGATAAGCATGGATGCACATTCTCTCACACTGTCGGTAATATTTAATCCATATGCTATGTGCTGTAGGCTCCAGCATGGTGGCAGCATGTCTTTAAACCCGAGGCACTTCACCCAACATCTCCCACTTATATTAAACCACAGCCAACATCCGTTTAAAGACTCTCTTCCCGGAACCAAGAATCCATGGAAAATCAGGGCAGTTTGCTCAGATATGCTACATTGTTATATATAGAAATTAAGGGTAGGTGAAATTTAAACTTCACCAGCAACATTATCTATGAAATTGACAAACATTGCACTTTGTCTGTCAAATTTAGAAAGCTTCTCTCATGCAAATCATACAAAGAAGTATTTTTGCAAAATAATTTTCACACAAAACACTGTTTTTCCAAATCATTCTTTTGCTAAATAACATGTGAATTTGATGTCTCCACAAAATAATCTTTGTGCAAATTTTTTTTCCACGCTACAAAAGTTTTGTGATCTTTACAAAGCCTAACAGTTCTGAAACAAATCTTCATGACCCTAGCGGAGGAACACTTTGCCAACTTTGAATATCAGAAACATAATTATTTAGCTATGGAGAGGATGTAGCCTTGCGGCTAGAGTGGTCGACCTCGCAGCTGGGGAACTGGGTTCGAGTCTCGGCAACGATGCTCAACATCCTGTGATTCTGGGCAAATCACTTAATCTCCCAGTGCCTAACAAATGATGTATCAGGTCTAGTTTGTGCTATATAAAACTCTAAAAAAAAACAAAAAACCTAGATATTTAATACAACTTGTTCTTATACCTTAACCAGAGTTCTGACTGGTGTATACACACAAATGTAGCTGCATAGGTAGGTAAACAGATTTATACAGCCTGATAAACAAGGTAAATGAGCAGGTGACCATACAGCTTCAAACAGCATTTGATCTTTTTCAGCACCTTGGTAAGACGGTCTCAGCTCCTGCGTCACCTGAAAGTCCTTATCGAAGAGATAGCAGATGCCACTTAGATAAGAATTCTCCTCACACTGGCGGGTGTACGTGGGACCACAGGCCTGTGGCGAAAATAAAAAAGGGTTATGATTGGCCACAGTAAGGGAAGAACCTAAACGAAGGAAGAACCTTCATGGTGTACAACAAATGGAGATTGAAGCAGTGTGTAGTTGAGAGATGGTTTGATAAGATTACAGAATGAGATGTGGGCCTTCTGCAAAAAGTGGTGCAGTCGCCCTGAGACTTCCATATCTCATATATTCATATACATTGAGCTGAAAGGGGATGCTCAAGGCCGGTCGCTCTGCAGAGGCTGCGTTATACTCCTAGGTAAGATCTTTCACTAGGTTTGCCTCTATCAGAGTCCTGATAATACCACTTGATAGATGCAGAACCTGGTTGTTTCTTTTAAAACTATTAGAGAGACTTGATTATGATGGTCCTCAGAATTTACTCTCCCCAGACCAATAGTTTTAATATGACTGAGTGTAACAGGTCATGGGTACCAACCAGATCCTTCTGAAGTAGCTTGATACTTACGGTCAGTCCAGTCAAAGAGTGATCGTCTGTCGTCATGGTGAGGCCCAGCGATATTGGCAGAGTGTCTGCAGCGGGAAGAGAAAGAGAAGGTTACAGCGATAGAAATGATAAAAAAATTGAGCTGGAGTTCCTGTCGGCATCTCAATTGGGGTAAGAAAATGGATACAAGAAAGGAGGGACTCCGCATTCCACATAGGAACCTGGGTTTTACATAAAGAAGAACAATGTTCCCAATGACAGACCTGTAGATCACACACACTGCAATATCCCCTAGATATTGTCAGGTGATTTCCCCTTAAACCTAGCTAACCATCTGATGAGGAAAGGCTCCTCCTGCAGGACTGACGCGACAAGGTGAATCCCGATCCAATCATCCAAATTTAGTAAGTTGGACAAACCAGACCTCCCACTCCTTATAACCCTAGAGGCCCTGGGCCTGAGTTCTGAAAGACTGGCTACAATCTGACACAATGATTGTCTTTACCCATAGGGTTAGTAGGCGCCAGGCTAGCCTGAAACTGATTTTAAAAGTAGAACATCTTCCAGTTTCAAGAGCGTGTGGAGTAACGGCCAGAGGTGTTCTGGAATTTGATAAAGAATTGAGGCACAAAAAAGACCTTCTTTGGAGCTGGGAACAAGGGGGCCCATTATGATCGCGGACGGACTTGAGTCCGTCAGCGGTCACCGAGGAGGAGGGAACCTCCGCATGGGCATGCGGAGTTCCCTCCTGTGCAATTAGGATGTGACCGCCACCCTGGCGGTCACATCCTCTATTTGTAACATTGCGGCGGGTGCGGCTTCAAGCTGCACCCGCCGCAATGTTACAAATGCATACATTGCATTTGTATGCAGAAAGCAGCAGGCACCGCGCGGTGCCTGCCGATTTCTGCATACAAATGCAGGGGGGTACCATAGGTACCACCCATGTGCGCCCCCCATCCCCCTTCACCCCTGGGGGCCCACAACGGGCCCCCAAACAAAAGTCCGTATGCCTTTCCACGGCGGAAATGCCGCCGTGGAAAGGCATAGTACTCCACACATCCTAATATGCCTGGCGGTGTCTGATAGACACCGCCAGACATGTTAGAGCTTTTCCGCCGCGGTTGTGAGACGACCGCGGTGGAAAAGCGGCGGACTAAAACCAAGACTCACCAGTTATCCTAATTTGGCGGTGGGTCTTTGGTGGGTCCGCAGAGGATTTTCCGCATCCTCCGGGCCGGCGGTGGCTTCCGCCGGCCCGGAGGATGCGGAAAATCCTCCATCGTAATCAGCCCCAAGGTTCGAATCTCAGCACGGGCTCAACATCCTGTGATTCTGGGAAAATCACTTAATCTCCCTCTGCCTACTAAAAATGAATGCGCCCTTGTGTAATGTAACTAGTGCTCATATAAATACCCTAGGATCGAGTTTGCTCTATATAAAATTGCAAAAATAAAAATAAAATTGTGTTTTGAAACTTCAATTTGTTACAACATACATACTTTGAACTGGTTCGAGGATGTGGTGTGGCCCTGTAAGACCACAAGTAGTCCAGCTTTCATGTACAGGAAGCGCACCCATTGTCAGCAAAGCTCAAGCGGGTATCGCAGCTTAGGTGTGTGTGTTCCTCTGTTTTTTCACTGTGTCTTCTAGTTCATTATTAGTATGAGCAGGACCAGCGTTAGTGGTGGTGGCGCCTGGTGCAACAATGTCTGTTGGTGCCCCCCCCCCCAATGACCACCTCTACCACATATTCTCTCACTACTGCCTATTAACAGTGCCCCTAAAGTCTCCATAACTACTCTCTCTCACATGCATTTAATAAGTTTCATAGAGCCACTCATACTAGTGTATGGTGTCAGAGCACTTTACACCACGCACATATTATAGAGAGACAATCAAACATACATGTGTAAATCAGTGTATTGGAAATAATACCTAAGACAGAGGACTACATGGTGTAGGAATCACAGGTCATTCATACTGCGTGGCAGTATAGTTTAAGAGTTCTTGGTTTGGAGAAGCACAAACCGAATTTAAAAGGAAACACCAGGGATGGCGGTTTTCTTTAAAATAAGAATTGATTGCTACCCAAATGTACCCATTTTGCAACATTAGGATAATGAAATATTGGGAAAAAATCATAACGTTCTAAACATATACCTTGCTGTGTAAATGCAGCTCTCTGAAGACAGTTAATTGCTCACTGTCCTACATTAGGATTTAAACTTATAAACTGCAAGTAAAAATAGGATCTCTCTGACAAAAGCAGTGACCCACTGAACTATTTACATTATATGCACTTTGTGATTTGCATGGTATAGGTTCTTTGCTACAGGCATATTAACCCTCTGCGCTATCTTACGGTGAGTCGAAACTCTTCCACTAGACAAAATTCTGATCTCTCTCTCTCCAGGAAGAATATTAATCACTGGAGTTATCTTGACATTCTTATTGTTGTCTGAAAATTGCTGGAGGCAAAGAACACAGCAGCAGGTGCATTTAAAACCATAATAGGGCGCCCCACCTGAAGTCAGCGCCCAGTACGGTGGCACCGGACGCACCGCCATGGAGTCGGCACTTAGTATGAGTATGCTTGTTCGGGTTCTAAAAGGCTTGCTCAGCAGCACGGTTTCAGTTAAACGTTTAGTAACATTGAATGGTTTGAATCCAATCAACAATTAATGTGGAGAAGCGTGACTCAGTGGTTAGAGGCGGCAGACCCGGAAGCTGAGATCAGCCGTGGACCAGGGTTCAATTCCCCGCCTCGGCGGGTCTCGGGCTAAAAAATTCCACGGACTCGACAATTCTCGCTCCGGTGCCTACTCGACTCACGGGGTCACACTCTGCGACTCTGGGCAATAGCTTGCTTAATCTCCACTACAGCCCCTCGCGGCGGGATGCCTGGCTTTCACCTTGTGAATACCCTGCCGGGGTATCTCACAGGGGAATACCAGGACGGGTTCCCTAAGCAAGCGCCTTGAGACCCCTGGGTGATTCGTGCGCTATATAAATCGAAATACATTAATAAATAAAGCTGTCTTCTGTGGGGTTTCCCTGCAGTACTAATCGTCGGCAGCCCCGTCACCTTTCGCACAAATAAAATTAATGTTGTGTAATCTTGTGTGGGGAGTGGTTCAAATCAAACAGTCTTATACATTTTAGTGCATTTTTTTGATATCCTCTTTTAGTGACAATCATCATGTTGTTAGCAACAGAGGGCCCGATTCACAAAAGTAATCTGAGTTAAAATCTTAACTTTACGACTTTCGGTATTCACAAAGAGAATTTAGGAGGAGTTTAAGGTAGGAATCCTAACTTTACTACTCCTAAATGCCCTTTGTGAATACCGAAAGTCATAAAGCTAGGATTTTGTCTCAGTTAAGCTTAAGTTTTGGTTAAACTTAAGACCAAAACTTAAGTTTAACTGAGACAAAATCCTAATTTTAAGACTTTCGGTATCCACAAAGGGCATTTAGGAGTAGTAAAGTTAGGATTCCTAACTTTACTACTCCTAAATGCTCTTTGCGAATACAGAGAGTCGTAAAGTTAGGATTTTGTCTCAGATTACTTTTGTGAATCGGCCCAAGAGATAATTAATGTTTGATAAAGAGAGAACTGCTCCTACACTGTGGCACCCAGGGGTAAACCAGGTGCTGGAAAAGATATTGATAGTTAATTTCAGTTTTTTTTTGTTGATGCTTGCTTGCTTCTTGAAGGTGAATTCCTTCCTTGTGTGTCCTCGACCCAGGCTTTGGACAAAGAAAGCATTATCAGGGTCTTCATCTGGATTACTGGGTCTTGCCTTTCATCTTATATGACTAATTCCATCTAACCGGAGATGGTTGCTCAGTTTCCTGCAAGACAGTAGGACTTTTTGTTGTTGTGGTGTTGTAATTTCGCTGTGTCATGCTGTACTTTTCAAAATCTTGTAGAGTCAGTCTCTGAAGACTAGCCCGGTTCAGGTTTATTTGAGCCTCATGTCTGCGTCTCTTGCTGAGTGAGCAGAACCCTTGTTAAGTGTTAATTTGACATTCTATTCATGATTGGTTAACACAATCTGAACAATCTAATTCCAATCAGTGGCCATTGTTAGTTGCACCTTTCTGGGAACAGCTTGAAGAATCTTTCCTAATGCAGACTGAATGATTGTTTAGCAAAGGAAATGTCATTTTTTTTGTTCTTGTGCAACTGTTCTCAATGAAAAAGCGGTATGAAAAGAGCCCGTCTTCAACACAATGTCATTTGCTTTGAAAACAGACACTTTTCAAATAAATCACTTTTCATTTTAAACATGGAAGCTATATATTGCCTGTCCGCCCCATGCCTTAATGGTGGGAAGATTTAACATAATAGTTTACAATCATCTGCTACCCGCATATCGTCTTTTATACACTTCCAGTCGATCATTAAAGGTCCACGCGACCAGTGGATTAACCTTTACGACGACCATACCCAGGCCCCCAGATACACAAAAGTGCATCGGATCACTTGCTTGAATGTTGTGCTCTGGGATGCCGTGCATGTGATGTACGCTTTCCTTTTTGCTTTATTTTATAGATACATTTGATGGATCTCGCGTTGTTAATGTCTGTCCTGACTATCAGTTGTGGGGCTGCTTTCGATGCCAACTTACCCTTGTTTCATGCCAGTGGATTCCTTTCCTTGTTCCATGGCATTCCGTGCCTTTGTGCCAGCTGGCCTTAGTGCATATTTAATTTGGCAGGCTTAATGCTTAATTTAATGCCTGTCTCCTTGGCTCTACTCTTTGTGATTTGCAAAGTGCTTTTTGCTTGTTCTAGATAATATTCTTAGCATGAGCTCAAGAATGTATTATGCTTAGTATTCATGTTTTGTTGTTAGGCATCTTTTAGATAATCAATTAATCAATCAATCATAGCTGGTAGAGCATGCTAGTCTCCGAGGGGTATCCAGGCACTTGCATGAGGTGGAGCTCCTCGAACAGCCAGGTCTTGAGTCTACTCTTGAAGTTGGCGAGGGAGATAGATGTTCGGAGGTGGATGGGGAGGTTGTTCCAGGCTTTGGCTGCGAGGTGGGGGAAGGAGTGTCATCCGGCTCGGGTACAATGGATGCGTGGGATGTGGTGAGGGCCAGGGCGGCAGACCGCATGTCTTTGGTGGGCTGGTGAAAGGTCAGGCTGGTTGTCCAGGTATTCTAGTCCCCAGTTGTAGGCGTGTGTGAGCAGCTTGAAGTGGCATCTCTTCTTGATAGGTAGCCAGTGCATGCAACAGAGGAGGGGGCGGTGATGTGGGATCATCTGGGCAGGTCCAGGATGATTCTTGCTGCTGCGTTCTGGATTGTTTGGAGGCGCTTGAGGAGGAGGGTGGTGGTTCTGCATAGAGGTTGTTCCCATAGTCAAGGTGACTGGTGATGCAGGCTAGAGTGACGGTTCTTCTGGTGTCGGTTGTGATCCATCTGAAGACTTTCCGGAGCATTCTGAGGGTGTGGAGGCAGGTGGAGGCACCCAAGTTGATCTGACATCTCATGGAGAGTTCTCTGTCGAGGATGATTCTGAGGTTGGGGGTGTGGGTGGTGGTGGTGAGTGCTGGTCCAGGGGTGGAGAGCCACCAGGTGTTGTCCCATGGTGAGGGGGTCTTCCGAAGAGGAGAACTTCATTATTTTCGGTGTTGAGTTTGAGGCAGTTGGCTCTCATCCAGTCAGCGATGTTGGTCATGGCGTTTTGGAAGTTCGCTCTGTTGATGTTCGTGTCTTCGGTGAGGAAGAGTATGAGCTGGGTGTCATCTGCGTCGGAGATGCTGCTGAGACCGTAGCTGTGAACCATGGGTGCCAGCGGAGTCATGTAGACATTGAACAGTGTGGGGCTGAGTGAGGAGCCCTAGGGTATTCTGCAGATGATGCTCTTGAGGTCGGAGGTGTACGGGGGGAGGCGGATTCTCTGAGTACGTTCTGTGAGAAACAAGGATAGCAGCTTGAGGGCATTGGTGTAGATGCAGATAGCATTAATTCTTTGGATGAGGAGGTGGTGGGAGGTGGCCTCGAAGGCCTCTGACAGGTCCAGGAGGATCAGGTCTGCTGACTCGCTGTGGTCAAGGACGTCTCTTACATCATTGGTGGCACCTATAAGGGCAGTTTCTGTACTGTTGTTCGGGCGGCAACCAGATTGGGAGGGTCGAGCAGGTGGTTGGATTCCAGGTAGTCTGTGAGTTGGCAGTTGACGACTTTCTCCAGTACCTTGATAGTGAAGGGGAGGAGTGAGATTGGGTGGTAGTTCTTGAGGTTGGATGGGTCCGCTGTGGGCTTCATCAGAAGTTGATTGACTTCGGAGTGCTTCCAGGTTTCCGGGAAGGTGGCAGAGCTGAACACCGCGTTGATGACGCTGATGAACGGGGGTCCGATTTCTTTGTGTCTGAAGTTGAAGGTGTGGTGGGGCAGAGTCGGTGGGAGCTCCGTAATGGATGGAGGACATGATGGATGTTGTGTTTCGGTGAAGAGAGATTATAGTGCTATTTAGCCTCCTGGAGAACTGCTATTTTTCTCCAATCTCTTAAGGCTTGCATGTGTGCTGCACACAACACATACAAAGTAGGAAAAGTTTTAAAGTTTGTCTAAGCATAGTATTTTGTACTAAAATGGTACCCTTCCAGTACAAAATCTATGCTAGGCATTATGCACACAACTATGCACTATGGTGCAAAGGTGTTTGTAGTGCTGGTAGCATATCTCTGTAGATTTGGTTCTTTCCTGCTCTCCCCCTCTCATGTAACACAGTGCAGCAACTTTGGTCACTGCACTACATACATTTTTAGTAAGTATACCCCTTCACGTGCCTTACTGTCTTGCTCTGCTATATTCACTGCAGTTTCCCATACCCTTACTTTGTACTTGCCATGTTGCTTTGCTGGAACACCTTGTGTGATATTGCCACCACTCAAGTGCAGAATGTGTGTCACGAAAGTGCTGTTTCCGACAATATTACATATTTTAAGGATATGCTGTTTGCTACATTTTCTTTCCAGCGGTTGTATCTGTTTAGCAGCAGCAAACATCATTATTGGTATTTGTCACTTCAAAGTATGTGGTTATACAGTAAATATGTACAAAAGGTTATTTTTTGACACACTGAACTTTGACCATGATTGCTTTGTAGGGAGAATTGAAAGCATGTAAGACTTTGTGCTAACTATCACACCACTGTGCCAGATACTCAGCAGAACTTTCAGTCCACTTGAATACTCACAGAAATCAATAAGGCACCGTTATCTCTATAGTGTCTGACTAGGTACAAAGTCCTTATTATCATTTGCAAAAAGGTCACCTGTCAGGACCAGAGTCAATAATTTGGGAGTGGGGTACCCCTACCAACTCAATAAAGCCATTCTCGTTAGATCAAAATACATTTCTTAGAGAATCTCTGTTCAGCCACTTGTTGCTATGAAACCCCACAGATGTTTGTGTTAAGTTCAAGCAGTGCCAACAATTTTAAAGTAAAAAACACAAAAATATAGTCCCAAGCCAACTTAGAAAACTAAAAAGATATTAAGGCAAAAATCACAATGAAAAAGTACAGTGATAATGAATGTGTGTCCGTCCTCATGTAACGTAACTGGTGCTATGTAAAGCGCTCTGATAACTGATTCGGTTCGGTTCTAGTTCGCGCTATATAAAACTCTGCAAAAAAAAAAAAAAAAAAAGGTCTTGCTGTTGACCTGGACCTGGGTGATTTCAGGCCGACTGTGATGGAACGGAGGTCCGATATATGTTAAGTGGGCCATCCTGGTCAAAGCTTTTATCTTGGGATTTCGTTTATCAAGCTTCTCCAACAGGGCGTGTCCAAAGATGTGGCTGGCTCAGCTTGAAACATTTGGGTATAAAATCCCCAGTCGGGATAAAGTGAGAGTTTTTGGCTAATGATGGTGCTGTAAATCAGATAGACTTGCAACCCCATCCCAGTCCAAGTTTTATCTTCATGATTAGTCAAGTTTTTAGAAGTTGAAATCCTCCAGCAAGGCAAGGCTGGAAGCCACAGCCAGGAAGGGCTTCACTACCCAAATACCTTTGCCACAAAGTCCAGCTGATACAGATTTCAGTGCAGAAAAAAGCTCAAACAGTAAAAAAAACCATTGTTTTCTTGCTTGCCGTAGGGGTGACCTTCCTGGGAAAGCCTCATCTCCATGCTCTGGTTCTCTGGTACAGGAACAAATTTGCTAAGTTTCAGAGTCTTTGAGTCCTCTTCTTCCAGCAGGAGTCAAGACCCCTCTTCCAGCAGCGCCTTCACCTTCAGAAGGAGTCTTGCCAGGTCCAGGAATGTTATGAGGAGGTGGTGGTTGAGGTGTAAGATTTTATATATCTATGCACTAGCCTGTGATTGAAGAAATTCTATCTCCCAATCTTGACTATTTCCTTGCAGTTTCTCCATCCCCCTTTGTAGCACATCTTCTTTGCCTTACTGAAAGCCACTGTTTAAAGATGGGAGATACCAGCAGCCACCTGGCAGCCTTAACTTCAGCTCCCTGGTCACCCCTGCATTTAGATTAGGTCTTCTAGCATCTGATGTCACAAAACAGATTCTTCTCCCTACTGCAAATAGAGCCTGCCTGTCTGAAAGGGTTGTCGAAACCAATAGGAAACGTGCTTCCTGACATTCCAAGTCAAAAATAGTAGTGCTAAAACTTACCTTTGTTCTGCCAAATATTCCCATCCACTCCTAGTTAGCTAATCCCTGCTAAGTGGCTATCAGCTTTTACCCACTTCGTGGGCTTGGAGGCAGGCAATTTTACTCTGATCCAGAGTTGTTAACTTTTCCAGCCAAGGATGTGTATTTACGTTCTGTTGGTGTGATCAGTGGTAGAACTGATAAGCATCTTAAAGTATATTGTAACAAAGTTACTTTTCCACCCAAGCATTTCAAAATCTGATTTTACCATTCATTTAAATTAAGTGAAAAATAAGGGTGGAGCCGGGATGGCCAAGATGGTGGTTTCTCTTTCTTGAGCTCCCGCTCGGCTCCCAATTCACACTTACTGACAATGGTGCTGGCGGTCAGTTTGCCCCACTGGGCTGCTCCGGGAGGCCATGAGCACAGGAGAACCCCAGTGAGCCACTCTGGCCCAGCACAGCTGTCAGGGACGGCGGCTCGGGCAGGCGCCTTTTTAATGACTCAGCGGACCTAGTTTGTGGAAGCGGATCTTGGGGTGGCAGCGGAGTGCGGCCCATCACCCGGCAGCATCCCCACCCAGCAAACCCTGGGGGAGGGGGGGTTGTAACAGTAGCCAGAAACCGACTTCCAGGACAGTGGCCCGGATCCCAGCAGCATTGGCAACTGTGAGAAATGGCGATGTGGGACCTAAAGTGCGTCACACAAGGCAATTCCTTCTTAGTGTGGCCTGTGTGTGGCATTATGGCCGTGACCAGCCGGATCTGAGATGGGGAGAGAGGCCCTCTAACCTCTTTCAAAACCATAAAGGTCATGTGGGTCCGGGACCCTGCATTGTCAACAGTGTGGGGGAGGTGCAGTGTGCCAGTAGGAGGCCCCCGGAGAGCAGGAGAGTTTTGTAGTGAGCGGCACAGATCAGGGGCTCTAGCATGGGCCACAAAGGGGCAAATATCTGTGGCTTCCAGATGCTTCTGTCACCTGCACCCAACTCGGCAAGGCAAGTGGGCCGGAGTCCATGAGTCTAACATACTGCTGGCCTACAAAGGCCGTGGAGGGACCTAACGGCGATAAGAGGAGCCTGGGAGATACCATGGGCCACGACTGACCCCCGGTAACCCTGGCTCAATCCAAGATCAACATATTTACAGCTCCTACTGGCGGTCATAAAGGGGCTCGAGGAAGAGAAATCCAGACTGTCCAGGCCCAGGGTGGAGGAGACACCCTTAGTAATGCTCCAAGTGATCAAGGACTCACACATTCCTCAAATCCAAGGATGGGGAGGTACGAGTGGGTGTTGTACTTTTGCACCAGGATCTTGGTAACATTACAGCGAGGGTCTTCAATGCAGAGGGGTGCATCTTAGAACTGGAGGATGCGATATGTGAGCTGAAAATCGAGGTGTCTAGTCTGACATCAACCTCCAAGGCCTTTACCACCAGGGCAGATGATGGCAATAATAGAAGTTGCAGAAGCAACCTCTGCTTTGTTGGATTCGTTGAGGGGGCGGAGGGGAACACCAGTTTTTCTGGATTAATGAATTACCTCTTGGATTGATCCAGTCCACTTGTACACAAGCTTGATCATTGAACAAGCCCATAGGTCCCTGGCACAAAGGATCCCTCTGGGGGCTCTGCCCTACTACACCCTATGATAGTCAACATCCTGAATTTCTGAGACAGGGACTTGATCTTGTGGGAGGAACTAATAAAAGAGCAACTCATGTACTAATCCAGCTGGGTGAGTTTAGTCTTAAATTATACTAGACAGGCCCAGGCTTAACTCACAAACTTGTCACTTACTTGACAAAGTAAAAAAAAACTCAGGTCCATGGCGCTACAATATACACTCCTCTTCCCAGTGGGTCATCCTCAAGGACAAAATTTCTTTGAGGCCTGGAAATGGTTAACAGAACAATGCCCCCTGCAGCCGAACTCACTGCTGTCATGGAGGGATCACCCAGGCAATGGAACTCCAGGGTCATTGGACGCAGGGAAGAGTCGGTCCGGATGGAGGCAGCGCTCACGTAAGGGCCACTGCGATGTCTGAGCCAACTCGAACTTAGACAAGGAAGGTGCTCGGGGATCACCCGAAGCAGAGAATGGTGCCACCAAGGAGCCCCCAGCCCAGGCTAATGCAGATAATAATAACGTATTTGATGAAACAGGGTGTCTCCATGGCCTTTATGTATCACTTATTACACAATATTTACGCACACCGGCAACATTAATCCTTCTTTAGCTTTAGGGCCTCAGAGCGTCAGTAACGGCGATTTTGTGATCAGTTCCCTCACCACCCACGATTGTGATGGGGATAGTGTTTGGGTGACAGATGCTTCTTTTGGGGGGGAAGTATAGGGAGGGGGGGTTGTTGAAGATGGGGTTTTGGTTGACTTGTTATATTGTTTGGCTTATAAGTTATTATGTTAGGCGCTGTAAGTGGCAAGCCCATCTAGCAGCACAATCCATTCAACGGACTCACTACAAACCGTACTCACATGGCTCAGACTGATGAGAGGTCATTAACTCCCCCAAGACACTCACAAGGAACTCCTTTGCCTCCAATGTAAGGCTCTACATGACCCACTGTGATGGCCTTCATGGCTATGACAGGGATCGTGAATGAATTTACAAAGAGTATGCAGATCCAAGGGCTGTGTTGAATGGGAGATCATGTAGGTATCACACCCATACCAAGAAAGGAACATACATATTCAGAAGCAAGAGCCCTCGCCCGCCTCTTAGTGCACTAATCTTATCGACATGAAGGTGGAGGGTCCGGCATAAACGCTCCTAGGTGTGTGTTTAAAACCTGCAACTTTTAATAACTACTTCTCGATGGAGCGAAATATTCTGATGTTGTGCAAAGGTGAAACTCTTCCACATATAAAATATACATACATAGAAACTAAAGTAAAAGGCTTCCACGTGTTAAAGAAAAGCACATTATTGAAATCTGTAGAGACTTAGTCATACATTTACAAGATGATTCTTGCACAATTTACATGCCAAATATTTTCAAGGCTTAGAGCCAAGGTTATCCTGACCCTTGGTTCAGTTCCGGCTGGACTCTCCTGTTAATGTGTTGGCTCGCTCACCTCTAGTCATAGGTACGACCGAGTCCGTCTCTGTACTGCTATCTTGAGCTTTTAAACCCTAGAAATTGCGCCATGTTGTGCCTATCAAGCCCCATGGGTGACCACCATTTCCCATGACACTATTCTCAGTTCCTGTTTCACCTACGTTGGGGAAAACTTGTGCTCTTAAGGTTGTGCAAAGCCACAAATGAGGAAACCACTCATATTGAAAGTTGTGCAACTAGGCCCACGTGAGTCTCCTTATCAAAAAAAAACAAAGCTGTGAGTGGGGAACTTACTGATGGACAAACTGCAGCTGGATGATAGTGCCCTGTCATCAGCAACACTGACAAGCTTCCGCCCATGAACTCACGTGACCCATTAGCCATAGTAAGTGAATGGAGCGTTGTGGTCTACTCTGTGCAAAATTGAGGCAAAAAAACTGTCCATTCTGACAAAAGTCGTTACACAGAGTAAACCTCTTTGGGCAGATTTACAAGCCTCTTGCAACAGTTTTGCGCTGCAGTTGCCTCATTTTTTTCTGACACAACGGAGGTGTTAAAAAATTCTGGCAAATTTACAACGTGACGCATCTAGGGAGATGCTTCACGTTGTACAGCCCTGCGTGACATTATACCTGCGTCAGGTATAATGTATGCAGGGTAGGCGTTCCCATGCATGAAAGCCTACAAGATTTCACTGCGTCACTTTTAGGACGCCACTGCGTCAAAACCTTAGAAGTAGTGACGCAGTGCATTGGAAATAGGCCGCAACATACATTGCTGGAGTTGCGTCGTGATTGCGACATGACTCCAGCAATGTGTGACTTTTCCGCCACAGATGCGTCAGAATTTCTGACGCATCTGTCAATCCTTGTGCCATAGTGCGCCGTATTGTAAATATACAAGAAAAAAAAAGAAAAAAGAAGAAAGAAAAAAGTAGATTTTTGCCCTGTGTGTTATATTTCAATTGTTTCTTCAAAATTATGTTTCTTTGAAATGATTCATTGATTGTTTGATTAAAACTGTTGTTCACCACTAATTAGAGTGTAACCTTGAGAAATACTTTTTAGATAATGGGCCACATGCATCAAGCCTTTTTGCATTCGCAAACGGTGTGAATCGCAAAATGCGTCCGTTTGCAAATGCAAAAACCTTTTTTGGGATGCATCGTTTTTTTTCCATTTTTCGCAATTTACGAAATCGCAATTTTTTGCGAATTCTTAAATTGCGATAGCATTTAAGAAATCGCAAATTTTGGGATTTCTTAAATGCTATGCATGATTTTTTTTAAATTGCGAATTCGCAATTAGGAAGGGAAAAATTACCATGAAGTAAACCTTCATGGTAATTTTTGAAACTTATATTTTACACACAGACACATGCCCTTGGGACATGTGTGTGAGTAAAATGTACTTACGTGACATTTCAGGGGTGCAGGGGGGGTCCTTGAAATTGCACCCTTAAAATTGCATTCTCATTTTGCGATTCCTTAATTGCGAATTCGCAAAATGAGAATGCCTTCCCATTGATTCCTATGGGCCTCTAGGCCCATAGGAATCAATGTAAAGGGATTCCTTAATTGCGATTCGCAATTAAGGAATCGCAAATAAGGAAAATTAAGAAATCGCAAAAACTTTTGCGATTTCTTGATGCATAGGAATTTGCGATTCCTAAACTGCGATTCCTTAATTTTCGCAATTTAGGAATCGCAAATTCCTACAATGATGCATGTACCTGAATATCTCTAAAAATATTTGATAAACAAAATCCCTTGTAGGCAAAACACTTTTTTCTTGTATCTTTATCGCCCAAGCCTCCAAGGGAATATTGGGTTACCCACTCCTTTTGAAACTGTATTATAAATATGGAGCATCTATGGTGGGGCAAGGGTTTTTCACGCAGGCGCAGGGAAACTGACGCATCTATACAGATGCGTCAGTTTCTTGTAAATCTGCCCCCAGAAGGTTGCCTAGCTGCTATAAATTTTACACGACAAGCACTTTACATTAGGAAGCAATACGGTCAATAGCTCTCTTTGTGATGCTATTAAGTGTGTGCCCAGCCATTGTATGATGTCAGCTGATGCTGCTGAAATTGACCCACTGAATGTTTTATAATGATGCTTGTTTTATTACTGTACGCCCACTTATTGAATGCTGTAATTGGATACTGCCATGATTGATCCATTGAATGTTTTTATTGATATCTGTATTATTTTTGTATTTTTTATGAGTTTTAATTGATATCTCTATTATTATAGTATTCTTTTAAGGCTGTTTAAGATGAATAGAGACTCATCGAATGAACGAGTAAACAGGAGATATCTTAGTCAAATGTGGGTAAAAATCTAATATTAAAATGAAGTTGGCAATCACTGTATGCCTGTTAATTCAACAAAATGCCACAGGTAACGGACGTGACATAAGGCGCCATTTGACCCTCAATGACCCAAAAGCCTTGATTCCTGCGGCTAAGGCTGGGCTGAGGGCACGGGGTGGGAATGACAGGATGTAAACACATCTGTGGTTACTACCACTGACTTTATCAACTTTGACATCAGGGTAGAAAGAACAGTGCCAGGGAACACTGACGAAACACTGACACCTCTTAACTGGCACCAAAGAAACAGGGTTTGTGAGGTGTCTGCTTCTTCAAAAGACATAAGGAACGGAAAGATCTTAAGGGCCTTGTACACCAAGTTTAACACTAAGAGGCCTATTAGGATGGCGGACGGACCTGCGTCCGTCCCCCACCCCCGAGGTGGAGGGACCGTCCGCAGGGGCAGCGGCGGTCCCTCCGGTGCAATTAGGATGTGACCGCCACACTGGTGGTCACGTCCCGTATATTTAACCTTGCGGCGGGTGCTGCTTGAAGCAGCACCCGCCGCCAGGTTAAAAATGCATGCTTTGCATTTACATGCACAAAGCGGCAGGCACCGCGTGGTGCCTGCCGCTTTGTGCATGTAAATGCAGGGGGTACCATAGGTACCCCCCATGTGCACCCCCTTCACCCTGGGGGCCCGCAACGGGCCCCCAAAGAAAAGACCGAAGGCCTTTCCGTGGCAGCATTCCCGTCATGGAAAGGCATGTCCTGAAGCACATCCTAATATGGCTGGCGGTGTCTGATAGACACCGCCACCATATTAGAGCTTTTCCGCCACGGTCGGAAGGCGACCGCGGCGGAAAGGCGGCGAACGGTCTTCCCGTCCGCCGATAATCCCCCAGCCATCCTAATGTGGCGGGGGGTCTTTTCATGTACCGCAGCGGTGAATCCGCATCCTCCGGGCCGGCGGTGGCGTCCGCCGGCCCGGAGGAGGCGGATTCACCGCAATCCTAATCGACCCCCAAGCTCGGATTTAGAAGGTAAATAAAAAATACATTGATTAAAAAATATATATTACTCATATATACATGGGCAAATGGATACACACACACATACATCTGCACACACACACACACATATATGTATATATATATTAAACAACACACACAGATAATACAAATATATAATACAATCAACACAGTTCAGTGTACACTAGTACATAACAGAGTTTAAATTCAAGACAGCAGCTATGCCTACAGCAGAAGCAGTTATACGTTACTATCTCAAGGCCGACACATATCACCCGAAAAGCATGACATGAATATTGAGGTTGTGGTGGCACCAATGTGGCATTGATATACGTAATCAGCCGGCATGGCTGGTCTGTAAACCATGTTATAAAAGTTTTAAAACCTAATGAGGATGGTTAAAAAAAAAAATCAAGCCGACAACATCGACTTAAGGTTATATTTCACACACTACATTCTAAGGTAAGTATATGTTTACTGTTCTTGTATCAACCCATAGTTACCTTAGGAGGTAAGTATAAGTGGAGTTAAGAATGTTAAATATGTGCTTCCCTTGCAATATAGTACTGCATGCAGTGTTATTGCCAGTGGTGGAAGTGGGGAAAAAAAGTAGGGGAACTGTGGGCGGAGTATCAGGGGGCGGGAACCAGAGGATTGGGACAGTGGGCGGAGTGAGAGGTGTGGCTTGAAAGAGCAAAACATTCCAATTTTTATTAGTATGTTTGGCATTTCACTGACCAGTTACAGCTTAGAACAGTATTTAATGCAACCAATAGATACACGTTTATTTGAGGTTTAATAGATGAGTTATTGACATTGACAAAATATCCCACATTGTAAATGTATTTTAATCACAGAATGTCCCAAATACACTTATAAGTGGAATCATAAGCCATTTGTCTTCGAACCATGTAGTTTCTTACATCAGCACTTCTCCTCTCTTTTTCAAACCATAACATTTGGGTTTAAATTCTATGACAGGAGAGCCCACGTTTTGGGGAGCACTATTGATTATATCATTCCGTGCCCCACAGTCAATGCAAAATTGTAGTCCTATATTTTGTATGTGCTTCACGCAACATGTCATGAGGCCAGCATTAGAAGCCTCGTATTTCCTGTTATTGTATCTAGACATAACACTCAAAAGTGAATATATACACCTAATACAACCGAGACATGTTGGTTTTGCAGATGCTTTAAGCAGTATCAGATGAATGAGATACAACTATTATATTAAAAGTTTGTGTAATTACTACTCAATGTAGTTAGTATTGAGAATTGCAAATGTATCAACTCTGGAATTATGAGTGTAGAAAGCTGGCTCTGTGTAGACTATACCTTACTTTGGTATAGTGTACACAGAGTCCAGTGGATCCCCAAAGGCTTACAAAGGTAAAAGAAGATAATACCTTACACTCTATTTGTGGTAGTGTGGGCGAGCAGTAATGCTTTATCGGAGGGTAGTGGTGAGCATTTATTGAACACTCAGACAAGAAATGATAGCACACACTCAAAGAAGGAACTCAGACCAATTGTTTGTATAAAAACACTTCTTTTATTGTATTTTATTTTTAGAACCAAGCAGGACTTGGTAGTGGTAAGTAAAATTGTAATTTCAGACAAGTTGATAAGAATATGCAAGCTGAATGAATTTGACTTTGTTACAGGTTGGTACAATGCCTAAAAACCGTTGTACTTACTTTTGGATTACTTTGTGATGACTTTTTAGGTTACTTTTTCTACTCAGTGTGATATGCCTAGATATAACACTGGGACATTTCCTAGACAAATATAAGTAAAACGCTTTTACATTAAAAACACAGTTACTTAGGTTTTCATACAAACACAACTGAACACAGAACTTTTTCCAGAGAAAAACAATCAATGCAATCCTATGGAGGAAAATGTGGTTATCGGTTTGCAGGTAAGTAATCGGTCTTGAGGGTTGAGTTTCAGGGGTTAGAACAAGGAAACCCCCAAGGTCAAGGATGAACTCAAAAAGCACCCTCAGCGGCTCTAGGGCAGCTGGCTGTAGAGTGTTGATGCCCAATGTTAGCCTATTGGGTTAGGGGGGCCTTTGATTGGTGGCTGCTCATGGGTAGGCTATTGGTCTTGGGAGTCAAGCTCCTAGGGTTAAGGTCAGAGCAAAGGGGGTCCCAGGTCAGCACTAAGTCCATTAAACGAGCGGTGCCGGGGCAGCCGAGTGCAGAGTGCTTAGTAGGGGTCAGGAGCCCAATGCAATCCTATGGAGATTGCCGGTTTTGTTTTTTAGCTGCAAGCTCGGTCCAAGAAGTCTTATGGGAGGAACCAGGTAAGCTTGAGGGTTTGAAGACGTAGGCCCACCTCAGGTCTTCTTCTCCAAGGTGTAGGGCGGCCAGATGCAGGGGTGCCTTTTGAGGTTGGATTTCACCTTACCGGGCCACTCAAGGTTGGGGGTGTCTCCATACAGAGGCTGCAGGCAATGTCAGGGAGTCCTAGAGGGGTCAACCCATGGAGGATTTGGACTCTGGAGCTCTAGCGGACCTCGCTGGGACTGGTGGGCCACTTGGACTTGGGCCATAGGCGACGGGTGGAGTGATGGTCCCAGGCATCGGGTTTCTTTGTCTTCAGCAGGCTTAGAGACTTTCTTTAGGGATTCTTTTGAACAGAGTTGCTGTTCACAGGATATCCTTTGTTGAAGGCAGTCAGTCCTCCCATGGGTTCTGGAGGTCGCTGGCTGCAGGACAAGATTACTTCTGGCGCAGGACCTCAGGAAACTGCAGATGGGCTGGTAGGGCTGGGACCAAGTCAGTTCTCCTCTGCTGTGCATCTTCTTTCGTCCTTCTTCGTAGGTTGTGGGAACCTCCCTTCTGGGTCCAGGGCAACCTCCAAATCACAGTATTTAGGGAGCGTTGTAGGGGTCTCAAATTAGTAACCAATCGGCTACTGACCTTAGGGTGACTGCACCCTTGGTGTGCTCACCCCACGTGGGGGAGTGGGCACAATGCCTAACCCTGATTGGAGAGGGCCTACCATCTGCAAGATGGCAGGTACTGAACAGTGGGCTACATCTCTCCTCCCCCACCTGAGGGGTGGGGTTGGCAGAGGTGGGCGCATCTTCTAGGCTGTCCTAATGTTTCCCGCCTGCCTTCCTGCCAAAAAGGAGGTAAGGCAGGAAGAGGGCATGCTCCTGATAGCAGGAGAGGCTGGGGTGGTGTTGCAAAGGCGGAAAGGCCTTTGAAGCTCCCCTGCCACAGATGGCGCTTCCTGACCTGGGGGAGGTGTGAACACCTCCGTCCAGGAAAGGCTTAGTTTCTGGCCTCAGAGAGCCAAGGCTCCCACCCCAGGGGTCCAGAAACTTGTCTTGTGGTAGCAGTCAGGGAACCCACCAGAGGCTGGTTGTTTTTCAGGTGGCATCTCTAAGATGCCCTCTGAGTGTATTCTTGAATAAATCCCACACTGGCATCAGTGTACCTTTCTGCACAAAAACAATCCTGAGAGGCTATATGCTGCACATAGAGGAAAAAACAGGGAGAAATAAAGATTTCTCCTTGTTGTGCCTACCTTGGGGAGGTGAAAGATTTCGATGCATTCCCAAGTTAAGATGGGAATGTGTCAAAAACCATGGAAGTTGAGTGGGAATACCCACTGCAATGCCTTCCTTGTGCAGAGTAAGGCAAAGCAGCGATTTCCATTGTGTTGCATTACTCCATATTTTTTTAAACCATTCAATGCCATGCAAAGTGACTTTGCGTGGCTTCATATATATGAAGTTCCGTGGTGCAAGCATGACGCAAGGCCCTCGTAAATATGCCCATTAGTTTGATGACCGTGCAAATCAAGCATTGCCGATCCCTGGTGAGTTGCACTACTAATGCTGGAACAAGGCCAATGGAGGCACCATTGGGTGAGGCGGACTGGCCTCGAGGGTCCTGTATTCTCAATGACAATGTCTCTGTTGATCTAGGGTTTGCTGCTTTGTAGGCCTTCCTGCAAGACTGGAAGTGAACCTCAGTATGGATTGTGGTGGACAGGCTTTAAAGGTTAGCCAACACTGGCCACTAGTAGGATCCACCTGCTGGTGCTAAGAGACCAGGGCTTCTATGGTCTAGCGGGGGCCTTCTACGGTCCAGTAGGGAATGTGCTCCCTCAGGACAGTGGTCTGGGTGACTGGTCATGATGCCTGATCCTAGTTCCCCAGTTCCAAATTTGGTAGCTCTGGGCACAGTGCCACATTCTCTCCCCCCCCCCGAACACCTTTCTGCCCCACTGAGAGAAACATGCACTGCTTTCAGCTACAACCCAATTGTGCCCTGTTATAAATGCATAGATTTGACTCAATTCAAATTATGCACTGCCTGGAAAAAAATAATAACATCCTGGAAAAAGCAAACACTCATAGGGAATGCAAGATTTTGTAAAGCATGCAAAATATAAGCAGGAACAACATGGTTACCTTTAATGTTTTAACACTCACTGTTCAGAAATCAATGAGTTTTTTTGCCTCAAACGTTGAGGACAAGAATACAGGGCTCCTCCTGTACACAGGTGTGCCTTTGTTGCACTCGTGGACAGCAAGGAAGGGGTTAAGTAGGGCTCAGAAGATAAAGAGACTCTTCAGGAAAATCTGATCTGACTCACGGAACCCCACAAGGGCTTGTCCACAATCATGTCACCCGGCTAGCTGCTCAAACATCGACATTATGTATTCAAGTATCCTGCAAAGGATAACTTTTGAATTGTCCGGCTTGGCTAACTCTCTTTCCCACAAAAAACTTGAGTTGTTGAGAGTAAAAGGCAAAAATTATATTTTCATTTGGGAAGTGAAGGACACATCCAACTTTATTTTTTTGGGTGACACCATAGTATGTTAGTGATGCTAACAAACAATTCAGAAACCTAAGAGGTCCCAAAGCAAGACCCATTGGCTTTGCTAATGCTTGTTTAGATATCTCATTTGCTAAATAGGGCACTTTTAATTTGGTGCCAGACAGGGCAGAACTGGGAACCCAAAGCAGTCCTATCAAAGAGGTCCCAAAGACAAGACCTATTGGCTTTGCCTCTGCTTGTTTTTATATCTCATTTGCAAAATGGGGCACTTTTAATTTTGTGCCACACAAGGCTGAACTGGGATCCCAAAGCAGCCCTGGCACTTTGTCCATCCTCTGTACGGTGTGTTGCGAGCCAACGCAGTAAGCGAGCCTGACCACTACAAAGGGGACATGGGAAGAGGGTGTGCTCTATCCAAGAAAATTTAGAAAAAAGTACTTAAAGTGTGCATTCTACAACACATTTTATGATATATTCAATTGTATTGGCATTTAGAGCACAGTAAATGATGACCTTACGGTGCACCAAGATACGACAATCTTGTTGGAGCTCTTTAATGTTCCCCTAACCATCACCATCACCCTCCAACACTGCCCCTCATCTCTCCATAGCCCATCTCACATGTATTTAATTTGTTTTATGTAGCGCCTCTCATACCAGTGTAGCTTTGCGCGACAGGGAAGGAGCAGGAGAGCACAATATTTTCAGAGATATGGCTTACTCCTCCCCTTTCTCTTGCGCCGGCCCTCATTACAGCTGTCCTGCGCCACACACAGACCTTAGTGCCATAGCTAAGCAGGTGGTAAACATATGCAGGATCCTCTGGGAGGGTTGGGGTGTGAGATATAAGGGTAGGAGAAGTAGGGGAAGGTAGTGGAAGGGAGCATTATTGGCAGGTAAGGTCATTTTATGTTTATCCTTTCAAAAAAACATAGAAAATATGAATTGGTTGACGCTGCAGCCAAAGCCATAGGTGAAGTTTCCAGCCTGAATTGCCGGCTCTAAAAACCAGTTGTAGAATAACCAACACACCCATAATCAAGCTGAACAAAATTCTATATAGTAATTTCAGTCGGAATAACTCATAAGCATGGTCATAGCAATTAGGTCGTACTCAGGGATACAATATTATACGCATACATTATATTTTCTGAGACCAAGTGACCCACCACCGTAGAGTAGTCAGGACAAGGAGAAGGCAAATGACTCCTAGAGAGGAACTCAGGACGAATAAGAACCATCTGGGAAAGTGGTTTGGACTAATATTAGTACTAATACACTCACAAATCTTACTGGAACTCAACTCACTAAGAGAAAATTCAATAGGAATTTGGCCAACAAGCATCAGCAATAGCAACCAAGGATATCTACACCTGTTGACAAATATGGATTTGGAATTCTACGTTGCATTTCTAATCAGCTCTTTGTATTTTGAGTTGTTTATAGAAATGCTATTCTTCAAAAAAAAAATATAGAGACTGACAACCTGACACTGCAGACCTTTTGGAGTTCTATCGAGGATAACCCTATCAACAGCATGAAGGCAGATCTTTATATGTCTGTAAATTCTCTTCTGTGGAAAGCCATTAGCAAATGTAAGGGCACATATTAAACCCACTGAGTAATGTGAAAAGAGCATCGGCTGTAGTATATACCCTTGCTCCACTCCATTATCAATGCCACAGCTAATGTAAACATGACCCTTAAAACTCGACTTCCCTTTGGTCCAAGTATCATAATGTGGGCTTTTATCAATGAAAGGAGTGAAGGGGGAAATCTCCAAGCTTTCAAGTTTTGCCTCTTGCATAGGATATTAACAGAATCACACACACAAGTCCAGAAAGCATGCATGAAGGCTATCCCTTACTGTGGACATCCACTAAATATGCCAAAGTGAATACACCTGGGTGGACTGTACCAAGACTGGGGTGATAGCCAGTCTGCTCCATTATTATCAGACAGAATTATTCCACCTTCTTCTTCAACCACTGAAGCAGGAGAGTCAGACAAATTTTAGCAGCTGAATTGGGTCTTTTTCTCTAAGTATTTGGTTTCCCATATTATCCTATCCAAACAAAATCACAGTTTAGACTAGTTTGACTTTCGAATGAAAATAAGGGGAGATATGACTCATTCAGACTTCTAGAGATTTTTTTAATAAAAGATTTTGAAATTCCATCTGGACCAGGCACGGTACTATCTTTAGTGTATTTGGTAATTAGTATACAGATGTTGCGAGCCCATTAGATATGGATTTATCTGGGTCAAACATGACTTCATTATTTGTGAACCTTACAGCATCAAAATAAATTATTTTGAGGGAAGGGCTGCCAAGATTAATTGGTTATCAAAAATGTTGGGCCCTTCTTGCAAAGCTGAGGTCCCAGAGGCTACTAGAAACCAACATATATATGGATTTTTAATTGCTATTACTCAACCAGGTTTTTTAAGACTTAGGCAGAGATGTATACTTTCGCCTAAGATCATTATAATACTTGAATCCAAATCATCACAGCTGTGAGTAGATATTAAATGTGTTGTATAATATAGCTTGAAATTCCAAGCAGCCTGGGTCATACCATAAGTTAGACATCTTTCAATTTTACCTTTAGCAATTACAGAGAAAGACTCTGTAATACTATCTATTTGGTCCAAATATTTTAATATAGAACTGCTATAATCCTGAGTGTTATATCCTCTAACTTTCATGACTGCTTGCGCCAGGTGAATAATAGCATTATCGTCATATCGAATTTTCTGTTTTGATTTCTTTGACCAGGTCTGCAGAAAATAACCATAGGGAAGATGTGTTAAAAAATGAATCAATGCAGAACGTAAGACTTCAAAATCATAGAAAGTACTCTAAGGCTATATAATCACTGTGGCGATGACTGCATCCTTCATTATTAGTTCGTATTTTAGGATCATTACCAGGTGAGGTAGATTTGCCCAAGAAGA
The DNA here is from genome assembly GCF_964261635.1 of Lissotriton helveticus. NCBI lineage: Eukaryota > Metazoa > Chordata > Amphibia > Caudata > Salamandridae > Lissotriton > Lissotriton helveticus. The sequence goes on along the minus strand of NC_136068.1, from coordinate 632,878,938 downwards.
GTTGAAGGAGAACCTTAAAAGACTGTAGAATGCATGGTAGAGGACTCCAAAGCCCAATGAGTCATAAAGTGCAGGATTTACACATTCTCAGCCATTCACCAGAGGGTAATCGGTTTCTCACACTAGTGTCATTTTAAGGATTTGGGGGGCCCTTGCAAGACATATTTTGAGGACTGCTGTAAGAAACAAAGTTTGCATTGTATTACCCATTTCCTGCTAACTCAAGCCTGGATGATTCCAAACATTATTACATTATGGGAAACAACCATCACAACACAGTCATTACAACGTGCTACCTTTAAAACGCAGTCAGTACAACGCAACATCCTTTACTTTGCATGCCATTGCAATGCAGCCATTACAACGCATGCCACTACAACACATGCCATTACAACACATTATAATGTAAGTAATAGGAAATAGTAATTTTTACTCCTACACTATCCAACACTTACCCTACTGTTGCACTCACTGGAGTGGGAATAGTCATTTTTACCCCTATACTATCCAACACTTAACCTACTGTTGCACTCACTGGAGTGGGAATAGTCATTTTTACCCCTATGCAATCCAACACTTACACTACTGTTGCCCTAAAAGTATTATGTGTTGTAATGGTGTACGTTGTAATGGAATGCATTGTAATGGAATGCGTTGTAAGTGTAGTTTCTAAAAATGCATTGTGATGGCATGCGTTGTAAAATCATGCGGTGTAATGGATTATGCGATGTAAAAACTGTGTTGTAAAGGCATTCGTTGTAAAAGTTTGTATTGTAACGTGTCCTATTCTTAAATTATATGTTGCATTTTAACAGGGTCATTCAATAATAGTGGAAAAAAAGTCTTATCCAGGACCCCAAAAAGCCTAATGATGACACAGGGTAGAGAGACAGATTCTGAGGCAGAGATAGGCAGAGAGTGAGAGGCTTTGACATAGAAAGAAAATAGAGATAAAAGAGAGAAAGCTTGCTTTCCCTTGGGGCCCCTTGGAAATGGGGGAGCCCTGGGTAATTGCCCACTTTGCCCATGCCTTAAAATGTCTCTGACCCGCACCTGTGAATAATGTGGTACAAAACAAAGAAAAAGTAAGAATTCAATTAATGTGGAAAATCAGAACTGTTGTGGGGTCACTATGCTAGAAATAAAGATACTTTGCAAATAATGTGCGGGGTTATGTCAAACTCTTTAGCCATCATCTTTTTGCCTTTAGTTCCAAACCATCCTCTTTTCCCCACACGAAAGGCGCACCCCATTTTGCAAAGGATGTACTTACTGTTTACTGGGATTGGCTCGCAAGCTTCCTGTATGTAGCTGCATCTGTAGAGAGCTCCGGTCTTTTGGCGGGAATCTCCTCCTGTAAGAGGAGCGCTTACAACAACCCTGTGGAGCAAGGAAGACAAATACAGGTTGCATGAGCATCACCAGCAGAGCATCTGAAAGAGTGCATCACTGTTGCCCTCTGCATGCTTCAGTGAGGCCAAACATTCAATGATGGGGGGCGGAATGAAGGGTTCACCTTCACACCAGTCAGTCCTGGGGTCCCCAATGCAGAGGGCAAGGCTAAAAATGCACTTTGCTGGGCAATACACAAACTACTCTGCACCTTGAAGCCCTCTAATCACCTCACAGACCCCCTACCTGCTAATGCAGTAAAAGACTTCATCCCCTTGCTCCTCCCTCTCTGGACCAAAATCATCAACAGCTCCCTTCAAAAAGGTCTCATCCCAGACTCCCTCAAGGTGGGGCAAGTCACACCTATACTCAAGAAACCCACAGCTGACCCGTCTGACCTGAACAATTACCGGCCTATCACCAATATCCCCACCCTGGCCAAACTGCTGGAGAAATGTGTCCAACTCCAACTAACAAAACACATTGACCAATATGACCTCCTCAACCCTCACCAATCAGGCTTCCGAGCGAAACATAGCATGGAAACAGCTATGACACACCTAATTGATGACGCCATCCAAATCCTTGACCGCAATGAGTCCTGCCTCCTCATCCTTCTTGACCTATCTTCAGCATTTGACACGGTCAAACATGAGAACTTATTGGAGCTGCTAAGCACTAGAATGGGTCTATCGGGAACTGTTCTCAAATGGTTCTCTTCCTTCCTTCATAACCGGTCGCAGAAGTTCAAGATCGACAATGTGCTATCTAAACCAGTGCCTGCAGATCTAGGTGTTCCACAAGGATCTTCCCTCTCCCCCACACTGTTCAACCTCGTCATGGAACCGCTCGCCACCTTGCTCCAAGCATCCAATGTTCAATTCCATATGTACGCCGATGACACACAACTTTACCTAAAGCTACAATCCCCGGAAGATATCAAGCTTCTGAATTCCACACTTAGCAACACTCAAACTTGGTTGGCCGATAATCACCTCAAACTAAATGCGCTGAAAACCGAGTTCCTACTCATCTCACCCCCGGCGAAAACTTCCACCACCCAAACTTGGCTCAATAACCTAACAGCACTCAATGTCCAACCAACCATCGTGGACTCAGCGAAATCACTAGGCATCACAGTCAACGCCAAGCTCAACATGCAACAGCACGTTAGCAAAGCCACAAAAGTAGCTAATTTCCAAATCAACACACTGAGGAAACTTAAACCCTTCCTCCCTGCCAAAGACTTCCAAACTGCTGTACAAGCTTTAGTCATCCCTCGCATAGACTACGGAATTGTAGCCCTCAGCGGACTCCCGCTATCCACAACAGCACCCCTAAGAGCCTCCCTGAACGCTGCCGCGAGACTCATTACTGGCTCAAGAAAACACTCGCATATATCCCCAGACTTAAAATCTCTAAAATGGCTGCCTTTTGAAGCCAGAATACAGCTAAAAATTGCAGTAATGACACACTCGGCCGTGCACCACAAGGCACCCAACTACCTCGCGCAAAAGTTGTCTATATCAGGAGAGTCGAGATCCAATCGTAGCACAAAAAATCTACTCCTGAAACCTCGTAGATTCCGGAAAGAGAAAACACACAAGCGCTCCTTCTCAGGAATGGCACCCAGGATCTGGAATGCGCTCCCTCCGGAAACCAGGCTTATCTCCTCCACTGCACTCTTCAAGAAAGAGGTGAAAACAATCCTTCTGGCCAAGATCTCCTGAACTTTATAGATACTGAACCTGAGACTCTGCATCGCTCTGTATCACTGATCACCTTGTTCTTTGGCACTATACTCCTACCATATGGTGTCACTACTACGCTACTCTCTTACTACCGACCAATATATGTTACACTTTGGTGTATTGACTCACCCTCCCGATGCCCCCACCCAGAGCTTTCTCTATCCTAAGAAATTGGTATAAGCCATCTACACATCCAAGGCTTTACCTAAACCCTTCTGTAGTGGGAGCAATGACTAGTGCCGTCTTATACTACTTGTTTACCTGATTGTATTTTGATATGTTTCTGTACATGATTGTTATCCTACTATGTTAGTGATTACTATGCTGCCCCCATTATCTTGTTCATTCCTGTTGCCCCTACCCCTGTTCTGTGAAGCGCTCTGATATCTGTAAGGATCTTGTTCGCGCTATATAAAACTTTGAATAAATAAATAAATATTTCCTCTCATGTGTGAAGTAATGTGTCAGTTGGTCTCTCTTGGTTGGCTATGCATGAGCGGAAAGTGCGAACCTGATTCACAAATGTAATTGTGCACCTAAATGAAATGTAGGTGAAAAAACAACCACATGCAGAGACAATTTGCCCTTTTTGATTCACAGGATCAGAAAAGCTGGGATTTTGCCCCTGTAAATAGAATGTGGTCATACAGTATTCCCACAAGTGTGGAGGTATTTCCATGCATACAGAACAGCTCAAAGGAGTGGAGTTGTCGCTGTTCCATGGTGGCCTTTCCTAAACAAAGATGGAGAACACAAACAAACTTGCAACACTAGGGGCGCTTGCAGACCATGGGTAGGTTGTTTCCCTGACTTAATATAGTTGCAGCTTTCTTTCAAGAACAAGAGTAAACCTGTTTTCCTGCAAATAACTGGCAAGGAGCACCCCAAGATTGCAGGGTATTTTGGCACAAGGTGTTAAACACTGGAGAAAAATGTTCCCTTCCTCAGGGGTTATCATGACAATTGCTCATTTAACTGCTTAAAAACAAGTTCAATAAAGTCCTATTTTCAAGGCTGCTTTTTTCAGCTTACATTGACAATGTAACCTAAAGGTGTGCGGGACACATCCGAGTTGATCCGCGAAAGGATATGGGACAGCCTGAAAAAAGAAGCCTTGAAAATAGGAGTTTATGGAACTTGTTTTTAAGCAGTTAAATGAGCACTTGTCACGATAACGCCTGAGGAAGGGAGGTCCCGAAATGCATTGGGTGTCTGTGAATAAATCGTGACTTGTGGAAACATTTTTCTCCAGTGTTTATGTGGAAACATGCTAATTGAGAAGCAAATGAGTAAAATAAATTGAAGAAAATGAAAAGAAAAACATAGAAGAATAGAACGGATAAAACAAATTGAATATGAATTTGATTTATTGGATTCATTTGTAAGATGGCTGTGCAGCTTGAATGGAGTCACGATTGGCTCCTCCCTGTTTGGTTTCACAATTGCAGCGCAATTGGGCGGAGCGCGGAGCAAGCGTGCACGCCGATAAAGGATAAAATGGCGTCATGATAACTTGGAGTAATCTAACGTTGATGAATAGAGGTGTGCATCTCACCACCATTGCCTTTTTGAAGAGGGCCATACGTGAAAGGGTCTCTGTGGCAATGGTTCCACATGGGAAGCAGTGTGTAATGGGACCATCAGAGTTGTTTCCAGAGGTGGCACAGTGTGTGTTAGAGTTAGAGTAGATCACGAGGCGTTCCCTCCATACCAGTGTTGGCTTCCACAGGTGCTGGCGTAGATATGGGAGTTCTAGAGATATTTTCCATGTGTGAGTGTATAATGTACTTCTTTCATGGCAGTGAAGGCTCCTATCAGTGAAGAAGTGTATGAGTAATCTATAACAGGCAAGACTGTTTCTAAACATAGCTCTAGAGAAATCTGGGAGGCGGTCTCTCCAATTGATCACTTGTGTTTAGTGTTGAGTGGTGGTCTCTCCAGAAATGTTTTCTGTTGATGAAGCAGTGTTGAGGTAGTCTTTCAAAGGTGTGAACGGTCCTGTTTCTGGAGCAGTGCATGTTGTAGGCCGTGTTAGGCACCAACAGATGCCTTTGAGTGAGCGAGATTAAATATACCTTAAAAAAATTACATTTATCTTGTTATGATTTCAGTTAAGTTCAACAACATTTCCTTGTCACATTCTCATATTGAAAAAAATGCCTTCTCACCTCGTAATGTGTTGTATGTTTTTGTTTTATTTTCCTTCTGCACTTCTGCTATGCTAACAACTGGGTGACTGGTGCCTCCGGTTTTGTCTAATATTTCTAGCTATGTTGACAGCTCACTGTCTCTAGCAGGTACTTTCTGAGGGTTCTGCCTGTAACTGTAAGACTGATGGAACTGGGAATTGGGCAGTTGTTCCACCCAAGAGCATCAATGCCCTTTACTGTGAAAGCACATGTGTGTGTAATACTCAGCATAGTAAGAAGAGATTGTTAGAAAGACTTTTTCTCCTCTTCCTGCCTCTTTCCCTCAATTTTTCACAGGGGACAAGGGTATGCTAAATGCACCACCCTTGTTGTAAAGAGAACCAGTCAATAGCTTACACCAGCACTGACGGGTCTCCATTGGTTACAAGCAGACAAAGATTCACAGTCAAAGTCCCATGCACAGGGCTCTTCATGGCTGCAGCACAGTCTGCTTACTGAAACTGACCCTTCCCACACCACCCAATGAGCTGCCTATGATCGACCTCTTTGAAGCCTACAACTCTGCCCACTTAGATGCCAACAGGTCAATGGAGGATCTCTGTGCCCACAAGGCAACTCTCTCTAGGATTCCCTTCCTTTGCCTCTTTGCATCTAGATGGACTCCAGGAAATACTGGAAAAGTCTGTTAAGCACACTGTCCAGACTGCATTTCATTTCTACTCTTTGTTCCCATGTATTCATTTCCATGTATTTAATTGCAAAGTGCGGCATCTTTACAAGGAAAGCTTCGCATTAGTTAGCATTCGGGACATAAAGACCTTGTAGTTGAAGGCAACATGCACCAGGGTGTTTACTGGGTGAGTACCAGAAATGAGGAATGTCAGGTAGCATGAACCAAGACCAATGAGTAATTAGAGTCAGAGCATGCCAGAGCACATCATTGAGAAGTGTAGTATTCAATTTAGAATCCCAGGGATCAAGGTGAGAAGGGCAGATACGGAAAACAGTGAGCAGGTAGGTTACATTTATGAGTCAAATCTAAAACAGGGTATTTAAAAATACCAGAGTTAGCACCTTGATATAAGGTAACGAGGCCACTTAAGGGTGGAGCAATCAACCGGGAGGGCAATATTCTTGAGATTGGTGCAGTCAGTATGAAGTGGGACATCTGTCATTCCGCAGTGCCATCTGCATTTGTGCGATTGTCTACTGAGGTCATTTTAATACATTTGTGAGTGCGATCTAAGGAGCATGTCAGTGGTAAGGGCAGCTTTGTAATACACTGCCTGTGGTGTCCAGGTAACTGCACAATTTGTAGGCTTACACTTAGTAATTTCCTCTGGATTATGTGGAAAAATATAGCGAGAGGCACTGTACTGCTTTGTTACCTTAAAAGGGCATCTTTAAGGAGAACTATCCGGAGACATTGCTGAGACATCCCTCTGCAACAGCTGTGAGATTCTGCTAAACAGTTTTTCTAAGATACCAAAGCTCTTCACCAAGGTCCTGCCAATGTCCTGCATCTCAAATCCTGCATTTGATCATTCAGAATTCCAGAGATGTAGATGCCTCAGTTGCAGAAGTTCCCAAATCCCCAGCAGATACTGAGTACTGATTTTAGACCTGAGAGGTAAAAAAGCCTTCAAGAAAGAAAGGTAGGGTTATGAGGCTGTCTTCTAGATGGCATCCAGATAGGCTTCTGGGGTTGCTGTACACAGTGTGGATAGATGGAAACTACACATCACGGTCAAGTGGTGCATATTCCGCCACATCTTGATCTCGATCATCACTTCCAGTGCATGACCAGGTCAGGAGCCATAAAGCAACTCATGTTAAAGGAAGACTCTCTTGTGACAGTCTGCATTACCAACATGGAAGCACCCTAGCAAGAATAATGCAGTAAGGGGTTATGCGAAAAGCATGCCTACTTGCATGAGAATATCTCTGTCCACATTACTGAGGCGAGGTGCCACATATAATGTGAAAGGGGAATGGATATGCCTTGGCTAGCTGCGGTGAGATCGAGTTTAAGCATGGTTAACTATGAACAGATCTTCTTATGTCCAAATGAGATAGATTATGTTAGCAAAAAAGCTTTCCGGATGGTATTATATACACATTATAACAAGGCAAGAACTGACAGAGAGTCCAAAAAAACAACTGTAGTCACTTTCATGTCTATTGAGAACATCTTTTATCAGCTGGCCTGTTATCTTACTAAACCTATAGGCAGCTGGGAGAGGGGCCTCCTTTTTGGTCTAAGGGCTGGCACAGTAAAATGTTTGCTTTGCTTTCTTCTTGGATATCATTATAATCTAGAGGGGGCAAACTACATTTCACTTTTTATTCTTTTGTAAGTTTTACATAAACTATGCCAAAGGGTTTTTAATTCCGTTTTTTTTATTCGCCTGTCCAACTTGGAATAGCATATAGGAATATCCTCAATTGAAGGATGATGAATTGATTTGCGGAGTTGGCACTTTCCTGAAAACTGCTATACGAGCCGGCAACGTTGTGTGCACTTTATGATCTTTGTTTTTACTGAATTCGTTTTTTATGTTGTTATCATGATTATTATGAATTTGTGTATCGTAATGTGCTGTTATGTGAATTGCACGTTAAATGGATATGCTTTTGTATCTGAATAAAGGAATTAAATTGAATTGAGATTAAAGGCAATGTTTGCATTAAAGGCAGAATACGAGAGAAAAGAAGAAAACTTTTTTGAAAATCTTCTGTGAGGTTATATCAAATGACCCAACCCACTCTGCAAGTGGACTATTTGTATTTAGATAGGGTGGGGAATTTACAACATAGATTCAGTTTGGTGAGATTTTAACTTAATCTAATCCCCCTGATGATGGGTTTCCCACTGAAGAGGTATTCGCTTAGTGATTTAACAGCATGACCCTGTAATTGTAGTTCTCAGCAGTCTGATCTTCATTTAATCTTCTTTTGTTGTTTTTATAAAGAGCAAAGGTCAAGGTACATCCTGCCCCTATTGCGCCAATATAATTTCAGCCAATGTCACCCAGCACTTTATTCTTTAAAAAACATAATGACTCATTCCTATGTTTTGGGTTAGCTTCATTTCTTTGGTCCTGTATGAAATGGAGGAGAGCTTGCCTAGCTTGGGAACCCTGAGTCCACTTAAGATGTGAATGTATTTATATCAATTGCCATTCAGCACTTTATAACACCTATCTTTCCTGGTTGCTAGGGTTGAAATATTACAAGATTTATTTAGAATTTCAAAGGAATTAGTAATTGTTTTAATAATGTATTTTAAACTGATTGTAATATTGTTTTATAAATGCGCTTGATTTTGGATTGTTTTTAATGTCTTTCTTTTTACTCTGTGTACTTTATAGGCAGTAAAAATACAGCAAAATAAAGATAATTGACTGACTGACTGGATTTCAGTTAGATTTACTGCTGCAAACATTTCATGTAAGAATTCTGCCCCAATTACCACTAAGAATAAAATATTGCCTACGTAATCATTGCTAGGTTCTTTTTTTTTTTTGGTTAAAATTTTTTTTATTGAACAATCATATAAAATACAAGGATGGGCCCACAACCACACGGGCTGGCCGCTAAGTCACATAGCATTACACATGAATTAAACAATCAGTCCCGAGGCCAGGCCAAATCATAGAATGAGATTGCTCCAAACAGAGAACAGGATACAACAATTTTCTATATAAAACATAAAAATAACGAACACAAAAACAAGGCGAGTGCAATAATCAAGTCAGCCCAAAAAGCAGCGGGGAAGGTCACTAAACAGGAGAACAGACGTAAATCAATGAGATTCGGTAAGGCCGTGAGGGGGGGGGAAGTAGGGAGGACAGGAAGATCCTAGAACAGAATGAAAAATTCCGGGAACGTCGGCCTAAGGAGACAGGGTAACATCGGAGGTGGCAACCAAAGGAGGGGTACCAATTTCTCCACGGTATGCATTCCATTGACCCCAGATTTTCGTCCACGCCCCTGGCCTGCCCCTAGCCACGTAGACTGTCTTCACACGGAACATGGACCAGTCCATGTTGTCTTCCCACACCGAAACGTCAGGAGGTCGGGATGCGCCCCAGAGTTGCGCAATGTCGCGCTTCGCGACCATGTAACCCAGGGTCGCCCATCTAGTCTGGGCCACAGAGTAATCGGAGGGTTCCCACACATTCAGCAGGCATCGTCGGGCCTCAGGTCGCAGAACAACACCCGTCACCACAGTCATTATCGCAAGCACATCCACCCAATAGGCCGCCACCACAGGACACTCCCAAAGTATGTGCAAAAAAGTAGCGCTCATCCCACAGCCACGCTTACACAAACCATTTGGGGAAAAACCCATCACGACTAGACGCGGACCAGTCACATACACCCGGTGGAGGATCTTAAGTTGCACCAAACGAAGACGGGCAGGAATGGCGACCTCCTTTGGGGAGGAGAGTGCCAACTGCCAGTCCTCGTCATCCAGTTCCAATCCATCACCGACCCACAACTCCCGGAGTCGGGTCAACAAATCCGCACGATTATGAATCAGTTTCTTGTAGATGAGCGAGATAGTGCTGTCGGGCAAGTGTCCATCTAGTATACGATCTTCAAGGGGGGAAGACTCGGGTAGGGTCACATCAGGAGTCAAAACCGAGGCCAAGGCATGCCGGACTTGCAGATACCGGAAAAACTCTCTATCACTCAAGTCGTATTCCGCCTTAAGGGCCTGGAATGACTTCACGCGACCATTCACACAAACGTCACCCACCTTACAAATCCCAATCACATCCCAGCGTTCAAAACCCTTAGTAGACCAGAGACATCCCAAACGTTCAGAAGCATAAAGCGGAGTCGCCAGCGTCAGTCGATTCTCCCACCCCAAACTCACATTCGCAGCACGCCACACTTTGACCGCAGCCCTGGACGGGCCCACAAGATGGCTCCCGGCTGATCTAGAGTATAGCGCTCTATTAAAGTCCCCACCCGGCAACTGGAGCCTATCCATCTCAAAAGCCGGATCGCGACCCGGCGAGTACATCGCGTGATTAATGGCCGATAGCTGGGCAGCCCAGTAGTATCTCTTGATGTCGGGGAGCGCCATGCCCCCGTCGTACCAAGGGATAGTAAGTTTCGCAAGGGCTATACGTGGGCGCCCAAATCAATTGTCTTTGCAGACTCTCGATTTCTCTGAAATAAGTAGCGGGAATGTCATCGAAGGAGTTCTGAAGGGCGTAGAGGAACCGCGGCAAGGACATCATTTTAAATAGAGCCGCCCGACCCAGAGGAGACAGGGGTAGCTTACGCCAACGGGCCACATCCAGCCGTAATCGAAGAAGCGGGGGGAGGAGATTACGCTCAAACCGGAGGGAGGGATCCAGGGTAATAAAAATCCCTAAATACTTGAAGCCAGACTGGACCACCTGGATAGGGAACCTGGCCGGCAAAGAGGGCAAAACACCCGAGAGAACATACACGCAGGACTTAGCCCAATTAATAACAAGGCCCGAATTAGCACCGAACGAAGTAAGAACATCAAATAAGACGTTCAAGGATTTACGCGGGGATGTAAGATATAGAAGAATGTCGTCCGCGTAAAGAGAGACACGGTCTTCGAAGTCCGGTGACCAACGGATCCCTTTGAGTGAAGGCTCCCATCGGAGCCACGCAGCCAACGGTTCCAGGGCCAGCGCGAAAAGCAATGGAGATAAGGGGCAACCCTGACGGGTCCCTCTACCAAGGCCGAAGGGGACAGAAACTCTACCGTTCACCACCACTTGCGCTAAGGGTTCCACATACAACAACTTCACCCATCCGATAAATTCAGGTCCAAAACCAAATTTTTCGAGAGCTGCCCAAAGATAGGGCCACTCGACCGTGTCAAAAGCCATCGAGGCATCCAACGAGGCCAAAATGGCCGGCTCCGTCAGACGCCCCGCCCTCGCAACAGCACCGTGGAGACGACGTAAGTTAAGAGCCGTGTTGCGATGCGGGATAAATCCGGACTGATCCGGATGAACCAAGTCGCCAATGACCGTCAGTAGTCGGGTCGCCAGGAGCTTAGCCAGGACCTTAGGCTCAACATTTAACAGGGAAATGGGCCTATAAGACGAACAAAGGTCTCGCGGTTTCCCGTCCTTGGGAATTACAACTATCGTAGCAAGACGCTGGTCATACGGGAGAATACCCCGTTCCCGGGACTCCAAAAACATAGCACGAAGATGGGGCGCTACCTTGTCAGGGCGTAGCTTGTACAGCTCAATTGGCAACCCGTTCGGGCCCAAGGCCTTGCCCGAACGGAGCGAACGAATGGCAGTCGCTATTTCATCCGTAGTAAAAGGGGATTCTAACGATACACGGTCTAAATCGGAAACACTGGGCAATGCTATATCGCGCAACAAAAGGCGAGAGTCAGCCACATCCCGTCCAGACACAGGGGTATAAACCACACGAAAATATTCTGCAAAACATTCCACTATTCCAACCGGGTCTGTCACTTCGACACCATTCGACGACTGAATCACAGGCACCACACGATTCGCTCTCTCTTTCTTATCCAACCACGCCAGCAATTTACCTGCTTTGTCCCCCACATCATACAGACGACCCTGCTGTTCACGAAACATCAGTCTAGCCGCATCCGTGACCAAGGATTTATAAGCAAATTGTTTCAAACCCAGGGCGTGGAGTTTATCAGAGGTGACTTCAGACTCTAAGTCGGCCTCCCTCTCCGCAATCTCTGTCTCAAGGTCCACCACCTCCCGATTCCTAGCCTTCTTGGATTTAGCAATAAGGGAAAGGGCCTGCCCACGTATCACTGTTTTAAAAGCCTCCCACAGGGACACAGCCGAGGAAACCGACCCCTCGTTATCCAAAAAATAGGCATCTAAAGACTTAGTCAAAAGGTTTCGGGACTCAGGGGAGGCAATATACCAGGGGTTAATAGGAGCCACTCGGCCCGCCGCCTCCACCCCAAACTCAAAACAAAGCCAGAGCGGAGAATGATCGGAGATGCCCCGGGGGAGGTGTTTGATCTCACGCACCGCCGGCGTCTGCGCCGCGGGCATCAGGAAATAATCCAGTCTAGACAGACTCCCATGGGCCCCCGAATGGAAAGTGTATTGGAGCTGGGCAGGATGCATGAGCCTCCAGCAATCCACCAGGCCAAATGTGTCCAAAAACCCACCTAGCCATTGTTGGGCCGAAGGAGTATCCCTAGGGGGGTAGCGATCTTGCAGACCGGATATCACAGAGTTAAAATCGCCTGCAAGAAAAAGGGTACTGTCAGGGAGGTTCAGCAACACACGGCTCAAATCGGAAAAGGTGGAAGTCTGTAGGCCGGGGGGCACATACACAGTAAACAAGGAGAGGGTACGACCCTCATAGCGACCCACGAGGACAGCATAACGCCCCCGATCATCAAGGATCACATCATCAATGGCTAGGGGGAGGGAAGCCCGAACAAGGATACCCACCCCCCTGGAACCAGTGGTAAACCCCGAATGTGCAACAAGGCGATATCCCCACCTATTCATCGCACGACAAGAATTGCCCACCAAATGAGTTTCCTGCAAGAAAACAATATCTGGAGATAAACGGCGTAGACATTTTAACACCACGCTCCGCTTAATGCGGTCTCCCAGACCATTAACATTCCACGAAACCAGCCTCAACCCGCTACCCCCCATCCCACACAGCAACGCCGAAACCCCTCCGCAATGAGCATGACATAAAAAGGATCAGAAACAAGATTGATTCGCCTTGAAAACATAACACTAAAACATCAAACAACCCAATCACCCACCCCCCAACAACGAAGAAAACACCCCCCACCCTGCACCCCTGCAAAATGCTAAATAGCCACCCCAACATGCAGTGTGCCTGTCGCCCAAGAACCCCTATTCTACAAAAAGAACCCCGGAGGAGGAAAGGCTCTGGCCCACCCGCCACCCCGAGTAGGACAGATAATGAGGAGAACACACAAACAATAGAGGCACTGAGGCATTAAATCCCCGAAGAGTTTACTCTGTTCGAGGGTCCAGGTGTAGGCGGATTGTTCAGCTCTCCACGCCACCCTCAGCACCACCCGGGTGGGCGGCGGACTCAGTCCCAGGAGGTCGGTCAGGCAGAGAGTCCATCCAGTCATTTACAGAATCAGGCCGATCAAAGAAGAAGGTTCGGTCGTTGTACTCGACGCGCAGCCTGGTCGGAAAAAGCATGGCGTAGCGAAGCCCCATGTCTCGGAGACGTTTCTTGACATCACGGAAGCCCATACGCTGTCTCTGGACCTGTTGAGAAAAGTCCGGATAGAAGTTCACCGTGGCGTTCTCAAAGGCCACCGGGCCCTTCATACGCGATGCTTGCAGGATAGCATCCCGATCCCTATAATGGAAGAGTTTCGCAACAATAGGCCTCGGCGGGGCACCCGGCTTACCCTTGCCCCCCGGAACACGATGGGCACGTTCCACTGCGAAAAACTTAGTCAAACCAGACGGGGAGAGGTGGTTCTGGATCAAGTCCTCAACAAGGAGATCAACAGAGTGAGGTTCTGGATTTTCCGGAACTCCGACCACGCGCACGTTACAGCGACGGGCCCTGTTCTCAAAGTCCTCCAAGCGCCGGGTCACGAAGTCGTTCACCTTACGAAGGTTGCCGATCTCCGTCTGTATCTCCGAGACGTCTTCCATGAGAGTGGATGACTTGAGATCCAATGACTTCACCTTCTCATTGGTTTTCGACAGGTCAGCGCGAATCAAATTCACGTCAATGGCCACGGTGTCAATTTTGTGAGCCAAAGCTTCATATTGTTGGCCTATCGTCTCCTTCATGGCAGAAATGGCGCCCATGACGTCCTGCAAGGATGGCTCCGTTGACGCATCAACAGTGTGATCACCGGTACTCGATCCGGGCAGGGCGGCTCCGGGAGACCCCTTGGAATGGGTGTAGCGGTCCATAACGTTGGACTGGACCGGGCCCCCACGCAGGGGCGTCTTGGTCTTCCGAGTCTCTCGGTCCCCTCTGCCAGCCATAATAGAACTGCGTCACCAGGAGATCAACCAGGCTCGATGGAATGGCCACCGGAAAGCAGGGCCTCGGGACCAAAGCACCGCAGCCAGGGTACCACTATTAGGAGAGCCAACAGACCGGAGAAGAAACCAGCCAAGGCCCGACAGCCGTTCCGTGCCCCGACTTCAGCCCAGGCCAGGCTCCTCTGCCAGATGTCTCAGTCTGAGGCAGAAACGAAACCGAAACTTAAGAGGGGGGTCCACAAGTCGAATCCCCCTGCCGTTGTTGTTCAACTACGAGACGGCCACTGAGCCTCACCCAGTCCCGGGCGTACCTCGAGGGCGGAGCCCGAAAGTTCGAATCGATGCAACTCCGGCACCCCGGGTCCAAATCAAATTTCAAAAAGTCCAGGGCAATCAGCCCAGTGTCCTCTACATAAATCCTCGTAAAAAGTCAGGATTAATTCAGGATATCATGCCGGGATTGGAGGGGGTCCGGGGAGCGCTGTGCTCACGCGGCCATCTCGGATGCCCGCCAAGCTCCTCCCATTGCTAGGTTCTTGATACAGCAAGTAATATCTAACAACCATTCTGGATTTACAAGAGTCTTAAATTCAAGGAAATACTCTGATAGAGGATTGTTAGATGAAACTCTAGGATTGTTCCCTGTTTCACAGACAAATGACTGCAGAAAAAGTAAGATAAGACAAAGATATACTAAATTCAATACAAGATCTCTTTTGGAAAGGGAAACTTATAACTTTACCTCCGTCATGAAAAACAGCAGGCTGTATTTGTGTTCAGACTTCAGAATTAATGTGATGGAAGAAGCTGAAAGAGCAATCACACCAACCAGAGGTGAACCAGTTAAAGGGGAACCAGGGCAGATTTACGTTACGGTTGGTGGGTCAATGGGGAAACAGCGTTTACAACGCTGTTTGTACAACGCAGTGCTATTATAACGCGGTCAGTAGAATGACTGCGTTGTTACCACACATACCAATACAATGCAAGTCATTAACACGACTTGCTGTAGGGGCTTTAGGTGTTGGATTTTAAATCCAACAACTTCCTTACTGTTGCACGGACCGGAGTTGGAATAGTAAATGATACAATTCCAAACTCCAGCGCCCCCTACAGCAAGTCGTTGTAATGACTTGCATTTTAATGGTACACGGGCTAACAACGCGGTCGTTGTACTGACCACATTGTAAAGGCATACGTTGTAAACGCATGCAAAGTAACATCATATATTCGGGCCAATGTCTGTCTTTTGACCGAATTTACCAGACTCCAGGGCCTGCAGCATTCGCCCGTTGGAAAGCATCTCCCGTTGTGTAGAGGTCAGACTACGGCCAGTGTCAGGCTTTGAGACAGATTTAGAGTGTGTCTAAGACTATGCGACCACCCCTGGCGCGACCTGCAATATTTAAAGGTGCACTCCGGTTATGCGGATGATGACTAGCGTGGGAGGCGAGCCAGTCTCACATTTACTTACCATGAGGTGTTGTCTGCCTTCACTTGGATGACTCTGAAGCCAAAGTAGCTCTTCCCATCGCCCTGAAACCTCGTAGGGTTTTCGGTGTCGATATTGAAGGCCCCACAAAGCAGGAACACTGGAAGAGAAACAGAAGAAGGATTAGAGGGACACTGCTGGGGGAAGGTGAACCTGCCAGGCATTGCTGGAGTCGCGTATCACTGACAGGGCGGAGCCGGAGGAACTGCACACTACAAAGGCACTGTCAGGAGGACACTACAAGGCACTGTCAAGAGGATGCTACAAGGCACTGTCAGGAGGACGCTACAAGGCACTACCAGAAGGATGCTACAAGGTACTGTCGGGAGGACACAACAAGGCACCGTCAGGAGGACGCTACAAGGCCCCGTCAGGAGGACGCTACAAGGTACTGTCAGGAGGACGATACAGGGCACTGTCAGGAGCACGCTACAAGGTACTGTCAGGAGGACTCTACAAGGCACTGTCAAGAGGATGCTACAAGGTACTGTCAGGAGGACGCTACTAGGCACTGTCAGGAGGACGCTACAAGGCACTGTCAGGAGGACTCTACAAGGCACTGTCAGGAGGACGCTACAAGGCACTGTTAGGAGGACGCTACAAGGCACTGTCAGGAGGACGCTACAAGGCACCGGCAGGAGGACGCTACAAGGCACTGTCAGGAGGACGCTACAAGGCACTGTCAGGAGGACGCTACAAGGGACTGTCAGGAGGCCGCTACAAGGCACAGTCAGGAGCACGCTACAAGGCACTGTCAGGAGCACACAACTAGGCACTGCCAGGAGGACGCTACTAGACACTGTCAGGAGGACGCTACTAGGCACTGTCAGGGACGCCTCTAGGCACTGTCAGGAGGACTGTACTAGGCCCTGACAAGAGGACGCTACAAGACACTGTCAGGAGGATGCTACAAGGCACTGTCAGGCGGTCGCTACTAGGCACTGTCAGGAGGACGCTACTAGGCACTGTCAGGAGGACGCTACTAGGCACTGTCAGGAGGACGCTACAAGGCACTGTCAGGAGGACGCTACAAGGCACTGTCAGGCAGACGCTACAAGGCACTGTCAGGAGGACGCTACAAGGGACTGTCAGGAGGCCGCTACAAGGGACTGTCAGGAGGCCGCTACAAGGGACTGTCAGGAGGACGCTACAAGGGACTGTTAGGAGGACGCTACAAGGCACTGTCACGATGATGCTACGAGGCACTGTCAGGATGACACTACAAGGCACTGTCAGGAGGACACTTGACACGGCAGAAGACATTCAGCATTGACAAACTATAGATTAAGGCCACTTACTCTTCTGGGGTCCTGCATCGCTGCCATAGGTCTGCTAGAGGAAGTCCACACTGCAGGAGTCCTACAGCTCCGAGTGGACACTGGCTTCAACAAACTTGTGGTGCCAAAGTCATATAGACCTAACAACGTACGCATGGATGACACTGCTGGAGTGTGCTCACAGTGGTAGAGCATCACTGAATGAAACTCACACTAACATGGCACTGCTTAGAGGAAACTCATTCACAAAGAGAGGGCAGTGAAAGTGGAAATCTCTTGGTAGCAGGCAGAGGTGGACTGGCCATTTGGGCATCCTGTTATTTCTGTAGCAGGCTGCTGGAAAGGGGGCTGACAGGCTTGACCAACACTAAAAGCTTTTAGCCAATATATATTTTTTTATTCTGTCGTAATTTGTACCACATAGACCCTTTTATTTTAAACATTTGTGGGAGAGTGGCAAATAACCCTAAGGCCACGGGGAGGGACAGAATATCATGCTCCCTGGAATTTCCATGGTCCAATATGGGACTCATTTAAACATTTCACCAGGGCTGGTTTTGGTTCCCAATCCAACTCTGGTAGCAAGAGTCTCACATGACAGGCATCTTAGTTTCTCTTGGCATGAGGACATTTTTTTTAGAGTACTGAAACCTTTCCCATAGGTGTGGAAAGAGTCAGTGCTGTCAGTTTCCTCTTTTGGTTTCTGTAAAGGGGCTTTTTGGCGGGAATGTTTCCAGTCTTGTGTACATTTGTACGCGATGCCTGCTTAGGTTGAGTAATATGTTTACTGAGAACTAAAAATACCCATTAGTACTAACACCATCTGATCTTTTTTAATGATTATATACATCTTTGACACATTTTTAGTCTAGGCGTTTACGCTATTGTCCCGGCACAGTGTTGAGTCTGCGCTAATACAAACTAGAATCAGATTTTACGGCACTACATGTAATAAAAGTGTCTCATCTGGCCAAACTGCTCACCATCTTTTGAGGTCAGGGGTGACTCTGGATGGAGTAAGGGCTCTTTTCATTGGATATTGAATGGCATACATTCAAAACATTCCTTGCCCCGAAGAAATTCTTCCCTAGTTCTGCAACCAACCTCTGAAAGTGCTTTCCTGGACTACTAGGAACCGAACCAGAGCTCCTCATCTGCAGGAGGTCACAAAAAATTCCCATACTCCTTCTTCACCTGGACTTACTTTGGACTTATTAGTTCTCCTTGCAACTCATTTTCTTTCCACTTTTCTCTATATTTGCTTGTTTGCCTCCTAAATTGTGAACTGTACTATTTCTATTTATGTGTAAAGCGTGCAAAATATTAGGCCAAGACGTTCTGTAAATAAATGTTAGATGTACAAATAAAATTATCTGAGTGCATCCTTAATATCGAACTCAGAAAACTGATGGTTCTTAATATCGAAGATATAATATTGTGTAACTATTTATATTGAATTAAATATTATCGTTGGTAAGTATATAATTTCTCTATTTTAAACAATAATATTTAAGTATTAAATATCTACAATGTAAATATTGCTGTAGAATATTATCGTTTTTAAATGTTTTAAAGTATTAGTAGCAGTATAAAAACTTTCTTCAGTTGTGAAACCATAAAAGCACACACAACTGTACACAATAAATAAAAACAAGGCAATTTCATGACAAAAATCACAAAAGCATTAATAACAAGCCCCAAGTTAATTTAAATAAGCTTCCCACAAAGTAGCATCAAACACACATGAGCATATCTAATAAAGTACATAGTGAAAACAATGCATAATTTACAGTAGCAAGGTATGCATAATAGTTGATGCCAAGGCACCCAAAAAGGATATCCTACAATTGGCCATTATTCCCCCACAATTCTACGTAGCCTACAGTCTATAGACTGCATGCATTTCCAGTTTGGTTTGAAGAAGCTGGAGATGTAGTAACGCTGGGCTGCTTCGTCTACTATTAAGGATTCTGAGCAGGAGGACCAGGATCATTTTCTTTGGGGTCTTGTATAGGTCACAGAAAAAGAAAAAATGCGACTGTTGTCATTTTGCGTTAGAAGGGCAGGATATCAGATCGTTGTCACTGTGGCCATGAGACGGATAAGCAACCAGCAGGTGAGCCATATTCAGATAAACCTTGCAAGATAGTATCTTTGTCTGATGGCAATAATAATCAGGTAGGGCTGTACATTAACATTCGCCCTTAATAAAGTGTAGGTTCTGACCTTCATCTTAATACTTTCCCTATCTTCTCTGCTGGTTGCCAGAAGGGATACCAGCTCTTTTTTAACAAAGGCTTTTGAGTTCCTCGTAAGGGACTATGGGGCATATGATCAAGACAGGCGATAAAATTATCGCCGCTTTAGCGGCAGAAAACTGCCTCTCAAACAGCCATAATGGGCTTGATAATATTCTCTGTGGTATTCTAATTGAAGCTCAGGTTAGATGTCCTTCACATCTAACATGGGCTTCAATTGGAATTCCATAGAGCATATTATCAAGCCCATTATCGCAGTTTTAGCGGCAGGTTTCTGCCTCTAAAGCGGCGATAATTTTAGCGGCTGTCTTGATAATATGCCCCCATGGGTTATCAACGTATTCATGGCAACCAATTAGATACAGCTGTGTCTTAATGTATTGTAGCTACTGAAAACAGTGTGCATTGCCAGGGCAGTCTGCGATAATGACCTTATTGAGGGTGGTTTCAGGACGGCATCAAATAGAAATCCACAATATTGTCGGGCTGACTGAATTATATCCTCTATGTGTTGTAAACCTAGATCATCATGGCATATGCTGGCAGGGACTCAGTGGGGTAGCCACAACAGTTTGCGCAGAAAGCCGTTTTCGCCAGTTTGTAACGAGGTTGAATCGCATTAGCCCCAGATACCTGCCGATAAGAGTCAGCCAAAATATATCTGGCTTTATAAACGTTGAGCATGGCTTCAAAGGGACGATCCCAGTTTCTTCACAAACTTGAGAATAGCTGCTTTGTTCTGTTCAAAGTGTGTGCGTCTGACCTCTATGAGATGCCGCCAGCAACAGTTATAGGAAAAGGGAGTGCCCAGGTAAGTAAAAGTTGTGACTGTCTAAATTGTGGTTCCAGTAACATGGAAAGACTTCACTTTGCTCTTAGGGCAGCCACAAATCATGGTTATGATTTAGACTTATTTGTGAGTAATTCTAGCCTGGTCGTATAACCTATAAAACTGCCCAGCAGTCTTTGCAGACCAACTCCAGTCCTGGAGATAAGTACACTATCATCGGTGGCCTTAAGGACAGGTAGTCCTTTAGTGCCTGCCTTAGGAGGATCACAGACCACCTCCAAATTGTTAATGTAAAGACTAAACAAAAACGGGGCAAGCATACAACCCTACCTGATGCCTTGGCCGATCTTCATGGGGAAGTGCACTCTCCATTAGGTCAGTATCTAACGCATCCCACCACGTCCTCATGGAGTCTAGATAGTATATGAACTATCCTCTTATCAGCGCCCATAGTCAGCATCTTGGACGAGAGTCTGCCGTGTCAATGTTGTCAAAGGCAGAGCTGAGGTCCATAAACACCAGGTATAGGCACGCTTCTTTGATCTGAACATACTTAGTGATCAAATGATGTAAGTTGAGACAGGGATCAGTGGTCCCTAGACCTCGCCTGAACCCATATTATACTAGTGTTAAAATGCCCTTCTCCTGTGCCAGGTCTAAAGGTGGTCCAGCAGGATCCTACCCATCATCGGTAAAAAGAAGGGTCTCCTCTGTCCCCCCTTTTGAAAATAGGAACTATAACAGCCTTTGACCTGGACTTGGAGAGGCCACTGCTGATGGCACTGTTCAGGACAATAACTAGAATTGGTGCCTATAGGTCCATGTAGTTTTTAAAGAGGTCGATAAGAGCCCATCCTCGCCCGGAGCTTTGATGCTAGGGCAACCCCTCACAGTCGAGGTCACTTCTTCCAAGGTGATCTGATGATGCTCACTGACCCCAAGAATAATAAAGGGATTCACTGCACCATGAACTACAGTAGTTGGAGATTTTAGTGTGAGCACTTTTGTAAAGTGCGACACCCATGCAGATGGCTAGATGGCGACATCTGTGATAGTGTTATGGCCTTCAGTAATGTAAGTCGAGTTCACCACCTTCCAGAACAAGGAACCATCATTAGTTGCACCGGCTCTTTCAAGTTGTTCCCAAGCATTCTTTCTAAAATCTTCCTTCTTTCTCTGGTTGCTTCTTTATAATGATATCTGTTGTATTGTACCTCCCTGGAATTACTGGGAGTCTTTTTAAGGGTGGTTTTTAAATAGCAAAGTGCTTGTGAGCAAGTTTTGTCAAACCACTTTATTTGTCTGGGCACCTGAGGAGATTTGGGGGCTGTTAGCAATTCCAATGCATACTGGCAGATGCCTGCATATGCCTCCAGAATGTCTGATGGGTGTGTTTCACTGTTGAGACAAGCCATAAAATGGTCCACATTATCGCGGAAAGGCGACCTACAATTGCCCCAGTACATATGTCGGCCTATTTGAAATGGAACTCATTGTTTCTTTGTGTAAATAGATAGAAGTAAGGTGGGTACATCTTGTGTCTTATTTTGGCCCAATGATAACATTAAAATTAAATGATTTTGGTCACTCAAGCCGCTAGGAGGAATGGAGGAATGAAATAGCTTCAATCCCAGATCTTCTGACAAACTATAAAATCAATTAAACTTCTTTTCTCCCTCCAGATAAAAGATACCTGCTCCTCAATCCAGTCAACAGTGAGTGTAAGGCGGTGTCTCACCATTGTTTTATTTAGCTCTTCACAGCATATACTGTGGTCGAAGTGCGAATAATCAGTGAATTCTTTGCACCATAAACAACATTGCAGGCGATCAGGCATAGGTGGTGATTAAAATCGCCACCCCAAAAAATGGAGTACTCCCCACAAATTCGACTTAGGACACCCCCAAGGGAGGATTCAAGGGAGTCCACTATGAACGAATTCCTACAGTTAAAATTATTATGATCAACATTTATCAAGATTAAAACAGGACGTAGGGGAAAAGAGAAGAAAATTATCTGGAAGTGACGGGAGTCTAAGTGGGACTTCACTATTTTGAACGAAAATTCAACAGCGATTAAGGTCAGCAGACCACTGCTATTATGACGTGTGGATGGTAGAGCATGCCTTGTTACTGAATAGCATCCATTAATGTGCACATACGTCCATGTAAATCAAAAAAAGGGGAGAGAAAGTGGTCAGGTTACAGAGTACTCACCCTCCTTTACTCAGTCGAACAACCAAGAAGAGTCCCACTGTGCTGGAAAATAGCTATCTTTCCAGTCTCCTTTATAGTTAAGGAAAATAGAAAGTTTTCTTAAAGTAACCCTTACCAACCAAAATGTCCCTTTGTGGCATGTTTCATCCTAGGGATCTTCCTGTCCTGCTGTGGGACCGGCATGCTACGACTGATGAAGACGTGGGAGCAATTTGTGAGATGTATACTATAAAGAAAAATTATGGTACAAGAGTGGGAGGGTCTGTTTTATAGTGAAAGAATTGGGAACAAAATATTTATTCAATCCTCTTGCTGGTTCTATTAAAAATGGAGAAAGGAAAGACACATGTCTATGTGTATGTGTCTCACGGTCAACATGTTTCAAGCCCTTACCCTAAGGCATTTCTCCAGGACCATAACAATGATCCCTAGAACCACTCTTATTAGTGACACCACCTAGGTCTTCTTAATAAATATGTAGGGAAAATACCATAATATGATAGCCAATCTGTATTTTGTTCTGTTAAGATCTGGAAAGACAGAATATAAAGTTATTACATTAATTTCAATAAAGATAATTGAAGTTAACTAGAAAACACATCACCATATGTTGAACTAATGTGTGATATATTTTTCAGATTAATCCTAACATTGTCGCATATTGTGTTGTGCTGCCCTTTAGAAGGTTTTTAAAACTTTTTTACAAACAAGACAGTACAAAACACTTAACATACAGTACACACTCTTTTGCTTCCTGATGCATGTCGTTATTGAAAACAGATCCACTTTTATCAAAAGTATGCTCCAGCTTCCATTATTGTCAATTTTGACTTTATTACTATATTAGGTGCTTATGGTGAAAACAACGATCATTCTCTATTTATAGAGTGTGATTGACAGTTGTCAAAGAGGTCTCAAAAAACATACATCATTTCAGGTGAAATTTAGCCCCATGAACTCAACGGGGGAAGGGACACTTGCAGTCACACACTTAAAATTGTCTAAAGTAAAGTGAGACTTTAAGGTCATATTTCATAGAGAATCTACCATATTATGAAAGAAAAGAAGAAGAAATGCCGTACTCACATTCTCAAAGCTATTCCCTTGCCATGAACATTTTGCCTGCCCGCGGCTCTGACGATAACCCGTCTATTGGAGCCCGACCTGTAAATGACAGGCGGCTCGGTGTCGGCGTCCTCATGCGCGAGCAAGCTAGAACACACTCGCCCAAGATGGCCGCCTAAAATTTGCACCACTTCCTGGTTGCTCGGCACCCAGAGGTGCCGGTTTGCATCCACAGACAGTGAACTTTAAAAATTCACAAAAGGATTTAAATGTAGATTTTTTAATTGATGATTATAGAAAACGAAAACATGAGGAAAAAATTACTACAACTTTTCGGTCACAGTGGAAGAGATTTTTTGGGCATGATACCTCCAAGTTGTTTAGACTAGGTATGAAGAATGGAAACATTTGCAAGAGTATAATTCAATATTGTAATTTGCGTTTGATGCTGGAAATAGTCCAAAAATAGAGGTGACACATAAATCAGGTAAAGGTACTTTTACACGATCCCGAAAATACACAAGAACTTAACGTAGCCACCAGGTCGACCAATTGTGGCAGGAATTGGGTCAATACTGGAACAGCTACCGAAATTTGCTAATGCTTTCCTGAGACCTATAATCCAACACACTGATACCTATTTAAAAGTCACGAAGGATGTCCTGAGACTATTACAAAACAGATTGTTCGACCCAAACACTGCACTATTAATGGGCTTAGACATCGAGAATCTGTACACCAGTCTCCCCCATGGAGAAACATTAAACATCATTGAGGACGTACTGCTCGAAGTAGACTGGGAATACCAAACCCCGCAAAACATAGTGATGGAATGTTGCAAATGGGCACCTACCAAGAACTTCTTCCAGTTCAAAGATACCCTCTACCTCCAGAAACATGGGACCCGTATGAGAAGCACCTTTGCTCCTGGTATAGCAGGACTATATGTACACCATCAAGAGAAACACAAGATCCTCAGCCCTCCCCACCCATCCTTGACCCACATCCAAATGTGGAAGCAGTACATTGCTGATATTCTCATTTTATGTGATGGTAATGAAGAAACAGCACACCATTTCTTGACTTGGATGAATTGCCAAAATACATTTCTGAAGTTTACTCATACCGTATCAAATAAGGAGTTGGTGTTCCTAGACCTGAACATCATCTCTGCCGAAGGAACATTAAAAGATAACGACACATATAAAGCCAACAGCAAAAAATTGCCTACTAGTTTTTGATAGCTTCTACCCGAGGCATCTCAGAGAAAACCTTCCTTTTGGTCACTTCCTTAGACTGAGACGGAACTGCTCTGAGGTAAAAAACTTCAAAGAACAAGCAGAAGGTTTACGCTGCAAACTGGTGGAGATAAATTACCCTCCTAAGATCATTGATAAAGCACTGAAAAGGGCCAGAAACAATAATAGAGAGGGCCTTCAGGGAGCAAGACCTCCCAAACCAAGGGAAGAAAGACCGATTTGTATTACCACCAAAAACATAGCGTCAAATCAAGTGAGCAAAATAGTTAATAGGCATTGGCGCCTCCTGAAAGCGGATCCCTAAATTTCCCAAAAACAATGTTTCCACATAAACGTGGGAAGAGCTTGAGAGACATGATAGTACATACCAGACCACGCAGAAGTGGGTTCCTCTCCCCCTCATAGGTCACCACCCATGTGGTAACTGTGGTGTCTGCCATTTGACCACCCCAAGTGAAAAACTAACATTCAAAAACAATACTACCTTGGAACAAAGACAGTTCACAAACTGCAATTCATGAAAGGTTATATATAAGATCACCTGTCCGTGCCATCTTCATTACATCTGGATGACCAAATGCATGATCAGAATACGTATCTATGAACATCGTAGTAACTTGAGATGTGACTGAGCTACGACAAAAATGTCTGCACACTACATGGAGAAAAGACACACCCTGCAGGGTCTTCGCTGGACCATCCAAAAACAAATCTCCAATGACTCACAGTTATTCGAAAAGGAACAACGTTGGGTCTTACAATTAAAAAAACATAGTAACGGATTGACTGAGGGCATACTATTAAGCCATTTCTCATGAAAACACCCAAAATGTACTGTGTAAGTCAGCGCCCATGTTATGAAAATCACGAAAGTCTACAAAGACTACATCCTGTGCCCCAATTTCATCACACAGTAACCTGACTAAAGAAATAAGGTACCTACCGTAGCATATAAATAGATGTTACTCAGGGGCGTAGCAAGCACTTTGGCAGCCCGTTGCGGTACCCGTATTTGCCGCCCCACCGCGGCTGAATTAAAGAGCGGGGGTGGGGGGGTGCTGGCAGGATATTTTTTATGTGCTGCCCCTCGGCGGTCGATTGAAGAGCAGGGGGTGGTGGTGAGGGGTTTCTATTGCCACCATAAGACCAGCAGGTAAGAACAGGGCGAGGCTGCCGGTCTCAAAACTTGTGCTGCCTTGGGTGGACCGCACCACCCCTTGCTACGCCACTGATATTAGTACACCTATTCATTCAAGTGTTGTTACATCCTGGTATAAGGTAGCTGCTACTTTCTTGTTTTAGTTCCTAACCTTTACCTGACTTTTGTGTCACCTCTAATTTTGGACTATTTTCAGCGTCAAACACAATACCAAATTTTTTTGTCATTTTTTTCCTCATGTTTCCCTTTTCTTCAATCATCATTTAAAAATCTACATTTAAATCCTTTTGTGAATTTTTAAAGTTCACTGACATTGGGCGCGAACCGGCACTCCCGGGCGACGAGCAACCAGGAAGTGGTGCCATTTGTATGCGGCTATCTTGCACGAGTGAGCATTCTAGCTTTCTGGTTCACAAAGATGCTGATGCCAAGCCACCTGTCATTTACAGGTCGAGTTCCAATGGACGGGTTATCGTCAGAGCTGCGGGCCGGCAAAATGTGCATGGCAAGGCAGTAGCTTTGACAATGTGAGTACGGCATAGCTGGGACCCCATGGCAACGAGCATTTCTTCTTCTTTTTCCATAATGTGGTAGATTCTCTATGAATTATGACCGTAAAGTCTCGCTTTACTTTTTACTCTCTTCGGTGTGTGCTCCTTCCCCCGTTGGGTTCATGGGGCCAAATTTCGGCTGCAATTATGTATTTTTTTTTAGACCTCTTTGACAACTGTTGATCTCACTCTATAGATAGAGAATGTTCATTTTTTTCACCATAACCACCTAATATAGTGATAACGTAAAGATCGACAATAATGGATACAGGAGCATACTTTTAATGAAACGGTACCTGTTTTCAACAACGGCATGCATCAGGAAGCAACAGAGTGTGTACTTTATGTTTAGGGTTTTGTACTGTCTTGTTTGTAAATTTTTTAACAAAAACCTTCTAAAGGGCAGCACAACACAATCAGCGATAATGTTAGGAATAATCTGAAAAATATATCACACACTATTTCCACATATGGTGATGTGTTTTCTAGTTATCTTCAATGATCGAATATTTAAATGAATGAAATAACTTAATATTCTATCTTTCCAGATCTTAACAGAACAAAATACCAATCGGGTATCATATTATATGTATTTTTCCCTTAATATTTATTAAGAAGACCTAGGTGGTGTCACTAATAAGAGTGGTACTAGGGATCATTGTTATGGTCCTGAAGAAAAACCTTGGGGTAATGGCTTGAAACATGTTGACCGTGAGATAAACACACATAGATGTGTCTCTCCTTTCCCCATTTTTAATAATACCAGCGAGAGGATTGAATAAATATTTAGTTCCCACTCAGCCAGCTATTTTTTTAACTACAAAACAGACCCTCCCACTCGTATACCATCATTTACTTTATAATAAAGTGCTCCCACTTCTTCGCCGATCGTAGCACGCCCGTCCCACAGCGGGACGGGAAGAACTCTATGATGAAGCTTGCCACCATGGGGCATCTTGGTGGGTGCAGGTAATTTTAGAAAACTTTCTGTTGTCCTTAACAATAATGGATGCTGGAAAGATGGCTATTTTCCAGCACAGTGGGACACATACGTACATGACTATGTCTCCTGTAAACAAAGAATATGATAATCCTTTCATCATTTTGAGCTATCAGGATCTGCCAGTTTGCATTAGGCAATGGCGGGTCATAAACAAGGATATAGATCTGGCGGAGAGGCGTTTATCTCTGTCCTTCCCACCAGCCTTTCATATACTGCTGGGACACTGTAATGTTACCACGGTTACTGAGGATTCAACCCAGTCCAAGATAAATAATAATTAGAATACTGTTGAAATTACAAATACCCCCAACAGTTATCCTCGCATAAAGCTTGCAAATCACACTGAAGAGTTAGATAAAGGCGGGAAAACAAAGCATAGTGGGGGAGCTAATATTCCTTCAAGAGGGGCAAGTAGCATGCTAAGGGACAATGCTTATAGTTTTCAAACAAACTTAAATGCGAGAGGCGGAGCTTCGGTGCAATTGGAAAAACCACACAGCCCTTTAAGTAATAGCCATGGTGGCTTCAAAGACCCAATGAAACTTCCAATTGTGCGATTTTCCCCCAAAGCTTCTTGGGTGAAAATGTATTATTTATTTAGGTATGTACCGTATTGTGTTTTTTATTGACTTTCATGGCTTTGCTGAATAAAGAGATTTTGACTTTGACTGACTCAGTTCAGCAAGTGTACCCTTCGGGCTTACCTAGAGACTGATGTTCCCTGGCTCTTTCTCCTGTCTGTTCTGCTCTACATAATCAGGTTTTTATTCTATGAATCTTATCTGGTTCCGAAAGCCTAGCTTATCTTTCAAAACCCTTCCCTGTTTCCTAATGTCCCACCAAACTAATACCCGTTAACCAAATAATTGGTTTCCTTACTCCCCTGCATAGCCAGTATCCCTTAGCCCACAGCTTTCCAAACTGTGTGGCGCGACCCATATGTTGGTGTGTCGCGCGAGATGCGATGATCTGACGTCTGCCGGCAATCAGCAGGGCTCTCAGAAGGGGTGAAAGCACAACAAAGCCCTATTAACATGCACAAGGTCTTTAAAGACCTGTGAAGTGCTCGGCGGATGCGGTTGTGAGCTGTCCCGGGCTGCCACACACGACGGGGGGGGGGCTGGAGCCCTTTGATGCCAATGGGTGTTTCGCGCAACTATAACGCTCCTTAGTTCACCCTTGAACTCAGGCCTCTTCGCCTTGTGCTGTGGTCCTTTCACCTCTGGCCTTTGCCCTTGACCCCCTGCGCTCCTCACTGTTCAGTCCTGCAATTCACATCTTGACTACTAGTCCTCCTCCTGTATCACGTATGAGCCCCTTCCAGTGTAATATGTTTACTGCTCTCGTTCAGCGCCTTGCGGATTCCTTCCCCGTTTCATTTCTCCAACCCCACTTGGCAGCCTCTCGCCGCTGAGTCTGTAGCCCTCTCTCCAGTTGCCCTGTAACCCCTCCTTCCTTGTGGTTGGCACCTCAGCCTCTCCCTATCTCTCAGTAGCAGTCTCGCCTGTTGTTGGTGTCTCTTTCCAGCAGTCTCCCCTCTGGCATCCTCTCTCTCCCTGAGCTCTCCTTGTCCCAGGTCAGTAGGCGAGCCTCCTACCTCCTGGAGACATCTCTAGACACACAGCACAGAGGCAGGCAGTATGAAGGGCGAGGAAGTTAATAATGAAAGGAGGGTGGCCCTGTGTCCACTCCTCTCAGAGTGTTCCCTAGCGAAGCAGGAAGTGGGGGGCCATGCTCATCACTCCTTTCATTCAAGAGAAGCGGGAACAGGTGCCACTGAACCGAATGCTGTGAGCAAGTTTCAAAAAGGCAAACAAAATAGTCTTGAGAGCGCACTTACAGACAATATACAGACCATATACATTGTGGCGTTTAAAAATAACAACAAAGCCCTATTAACATGCACTAGGTCTTTAAAGACCTGTGAAGTGCTCGGGATGCGGATGTTAGTGGTCCCGGGCTGCCACACACGACGAGGGGGGGATTCTGAAGCCCTTTGATGACAATGGGTGTTGCGCGCCTGATACAGTATATCAACTATAACGCAACGCGAAAGCAGCTGGTCTGACAGACTTTTTCCTGGCGTGGTTTCATCCTTGCTTGCTATTTCAGATGGTTTAACCCCTGATGGACTGCAGGGAATAAAAGATTGCCTAAAAGAGGCTGCGCTTTAGATGACATCTGCAAGTATGATTGGGGAGGAGGGAGAAAGGGGGGTCCTCAAGGAGTAATTCTAAGAAAGCAATTACGTTGATAAATAATGGTAGAAAACATCCTTTACGCTTTACAATGCAGCTTTTGCCAAACTTTTTTTGTTGATCAAACTAGAGCCAAAGGTATCAGAGCGCTTTACATGAGCACCAGTTGTGTTACAGACGGACACTTGTATTTTTGCGTGTGTGGGTGTGTGTGGAGTTGTGTATGTGTGTGGGGTTGTGTGTGTGTGGGGTGTTCGTGTGTGTGGGGTGGGTGTGTGTGGGGTATGTGTGTGGGGGGTGTGGGTGTGTGGGGGGGGTGTTGGGGGTGTGGGGTGTGTGTGTTGGGTGTGTTGTGTGTGTGGGGGGGTGTGTGTGTGGGGTGTGTGTGGGGGGTGTGGGGTGTGGGGTGTGTGGGGGGGGTGTGTGTGGGAGTGTGTGGGGTGTGTGTGTGGGGTGTGTGTGGTTTTGTGAGTGGTGGTGTGGTGTGTGTGGGGTTGTGTGTGGGGTGTGTGTGGGGTGGGGTGTGTGTGTGTGGGGTGGGGGCCCGAACCCACCATTGGTGGTTCGGGCTCGCTCGCTGCGCTTCCTCGCATTACCGTGTCCCTGAACATTTTTTCACAAAAAGGTGTGTCACCAACATGAAAAGTTTGGAAAGCTGTGCCTTAGCCAAATGTTGGAACTTACTTGACCCCCTCCACCATCATTCAGGCCCATTTCTACCAGAGAAAAGGATCTCCTTTAGGCATGCTGAGCTCTGAATTCCATCACCACAAAACCTGTGACATGCTGTTGCCATAGTTTGCAGTGATCTTTGGCTCAGCTTTGGAATCTCATTCTGAATCTGCATTCTGCTCATGTTCTCCAGCCATTGTTTATAGGCTTCATGGGACTTAAGTGATACTCTCCTATAAATGAACAGAATAAATGTATTTTAAGGGTTAACTTTTTAGTATTGACAGGGTATCCAAAGATTGATCATCTCCTATGTTCTTCACATCCAGGTCCCTGGCACCTTTACCCATATGTGGGTACAACCTGTGTAGTGGGTCACGGTGATGCTGAAACTGCATGCAAAATATCGCAGGAGCACCAGTTATTGGCAGAATAATACAGAAATGTATGAACCCCCAGGGGCACTTGGAATGAAGATGGAAAATTGTGTTGTTTACAAACTGTGAGTGCTGGCACAATTTTTTATACATAATTAAAAGTACAATTTAATCTACTCCTTTTTGGTGATAACAAGTGCTGCTCAGTGCCCTTGGTTGGAGATCAAAGCCGCTGAGGGATCAAGATCATTTAATATTGATATTTGCTGGATCACTGACATTTGTCTATATTTAGTTGAAACTTAAGTGCCAAACACTTTCTATCACCCTCTCATGAAGAAGCACTTTTGCACTGACCAACGATGTAGTTGTTAGAGTCCTCAATAACACACACTTTTATTCGCAATGTGTAACTTGACCTTGCTGTACAAACTCAGGAAGCCATAATGGCAGGAGGGGGACTGTGCCAACAGATCTGGGCAGAGACATGGACAGCGACAGGAGAGGTGTGCAATGATGTCAGTATAGGCTGGGGTAGAAGTGGGGCAGTGAGTTGCACTGATAGGAGAGAGATGGCTGTGAGAACAGAGTAACACATAGAAAGCATTAAGAGAGAGGACTGCTCCAGTGAACACTTCCTTGTATCCATTGCACTCTAGTACAAATCTCACTGTGTGTACAATTCAATGAGCCTCCTGTTCTCCATTACCCAACCCGAAAGTTTGTCCACGGAAGTCCAAACTTGAAGACATGTTCCTAAAGGCGATCTCTGAAAAACAAAAATCGGAGCCCACTAGTTTAACCTAAGGTATATGGAAGTCTGAGCCTATAAAAATGTTCTAACTTTTTTATTGATTATGGGCTGAGGCTGTGAGATCTTTTTTACTTTACTGCGTTTCCTGTTAATGGTAGATTTACAGTCATATTATATTATTGGGAATCTACATGGGAGAGGTGGGATGGAAAATGAAAAGATGGGGAAGGAAGACATGAAGAAAGATGCTATATAGATTTTGAAATTATTGGTATTTATCCATATTTATTTTGTGTTTTGTGAACAGAGGATGTGATAACTCGTATATTTCCACATTTATTTAACAGATAAACGTGCATGCATACTTTGATGGCTGTCGCATTTTAGCAAATTACAAAGTCAAAAATAAAATAATACACACATCAAACAATTGCCATGATAGCACAAATACATGTTGAGATATGCAGCAATAAATTTAAGCAAATCTGAGTACGCTTTATAATTCCCTATGCTGCCAATATGTACACCTACTGGTCTGAAAATCAATAATCTAAGCAGAGAGAGTCACCTAAAAGAAGCCAATTATCTATATTTTTCAACTTTTAAAAATAAATACAGACGGGAAATACAATGTTTCTTTCTGTTTGTATTTATCTGTAAAAATCCGTAAAAACAAAAACCAGGGAGCCCTACTTATAAAAGAAATGGCTTTTTAGCCAATTTATTTGAAAAATGTGCTGTAACACGCAAAATTTAGCTCCATTTTTTTGATGGGGCTATGCTCACTTTACACGTTTGAAGTAACAGCTTATTACCCACATCTTTGAAACTTCAGCAACCCCCAATGCTTGGAAGGCAGTTTAAAGTATTTGCCATTTCATGTGGTTTTTGTTTCACAAAACGAGGGAGGCATGCTGAATCAAGAGGTATATTTTGACATTTCCTTTCCTGCTGTCTAACTTCCCATTTTTCGAAGTCAAGCGGGTTATGAAAGAGTGATGCTGCAAATGTCTCTCTGTGCTTTCAGTGCGGTGAAGGCTGAGCATCCAAGGCCTATGCAAGTGGAGCCTGGCACTGTGCCCGTGCCCCTCTGACAGATCGTAACTCTCCTCTGCATGTCAATTTATGTTTTTCATATTTCTCAAATTCTTCACTTAAAGTCACCACAGCTCCGCAGAACTCGCCCTGGTTGCATTTCCCATGTCCCTAAAATGGCAGCTTTAATTGGAATTGTATTTGCGGTGACCCGTGCCTTATTTGACACTTCTGATTTAAGAGTGGTTTATGCCAAAAGTAACTGCCAGCCATGGCAGTGTATTCTTATTTTTTGTGGTCTCCTGAGAGTGCTGCAGTTGGCATTAGTGGTGATTGACAAGGGGTTTGTGTTTGTGTGTAGGTAGGGTACCCATGCAGCAGACAGGGTGCCACTGGCCCTCTCTGAGGCACCCTCCCTCTTAGGAAAGCCCACTCTTACCACACTTCCTGTGGGCTCCAGAATTTGGATCTTTGCCAGTCCTGCAAGCTATGAACTCCCCTGGTGGACATCTCTGCCCACCTTCACTCACAAAGGAGACCAACACAGAGTCGGGAGAGGCTGGTGTTATATGAAAGAGTGGTATCCAATTAGCCACTGTGTCCCTGTTGCCTTTAACCTTTTATTGTCCTTCTTTTATGTCCTTATCCCTGTTTCCCCCTCCCTGTACCCCAACCCTAACATTCTAAGCAGTCAATATTCTGTTCAGCCGGGGCCCAGCTACCAGCCTGAGGACAGCTGTAGTAGCAGTTTAATTCAGTGTGAAATACACTGTTTTCCTTGGACCTTTTTTTTGCTGCTTGTTAGCTTTTCTTAATTTTCACAACTGGAGTGGATGCTCCTTGCAATGGAGCACTTAGTTCTCATTCTCTTTCTGCAAAAACGCCCAAAAGTCATACCTGACCTGGTAGGAGTAAATCTCTAAACATTTCCAGTTGTGTGTTCCCAAACTTCCCAGGGAAACATCAGTATTGTGACATGATATATAAATGATCGCTAAGAATTTCAAGTGCAGTGTCAATTATTGCGATTGCCTTGAGCTTGTATATTCATCTCTTTATCTTGCCCAAAGTGTTTATTAGGACATTGTAATGTTGGGCGCTCCGCTGAACACAATCGAGTGCGTGGAGAGCCAATAATAGCTGGTAAAGGCCCTCTGCTCCAAGATTTGTTTTCATCTTTCTGTTTCTCCCTTTCTAATTTAAAACATACTACACTTCTGCCTCAGGCTATACCAGTTGTTGCAGACCTTGTCTTCATTATAGACCCTCAGCTCCAGGGCCTTTAACAACCATTATAGGCCTCTACACCAGGCTAATATGCTTTATTATTCGACAGAGATCATAAGGGACATTCGACTGTTAGCAGGGCCGGACTGGCCGTTGCGGGCACCGTGCAATCCCCCCGGTGCGCCGCAGAGGTGGGGGCCGGTTTTGGGCTCCTGGGGGCCGTTTTTGTTACAGGGGCGTTTTTGCAGCATTGAGGGATTGAGGAGGGGCGGCCAAGCACTTTGCCAGGGCCGGTTTTGGTTCCAAGTTCGGCCCTGACTGTTAGCCATGACCCTTTAGTGCCTTAAGGTATTTCAGAGGCCTACGACCTTAACTCAGGTGCAAAACAATACAATAGTACCTGGCATCATACAAGCACATCAATGACAAAACAGGGAGGCCCCCAGACATTGGCCCTTTGCTTGCTGTGCTTCAGGATTCAAACTATGCCTCACTGATGAGGCACAATAAAGCCGAAATCGGTCTTGTGTTGTTTCTGTCCCCTTCTGGAGGGCAGTGGCGTAGCTAGAACTTTTGCCGCCTGTGGCGGTCCCTGAGTTTGCCGGCCCCCAACGTCCTCAGGTAAGAACAGGGCGGGGGGCTGGCCATTGCTGAGTGGGCTGACCCACACCGGTCACCGGTAAGAGTGCCTCCAAAACTCATGCAGCCCGGGGCGGACCCCTACCCCCTTGCTACGCCACTGCTGGAGGGGCCTGGTCTGGCAGTGTTAGCTCGACTGACCCTATAGGGAGTTGGGTCTGTTTACTGATAATTTTAAGGTAGATCTCTGTCTAGATTAGCACAGTGGGCAAAAAACAATGGGGTGGAATGTTGCCTAAAGCGATTGTCATTGATTTAGACTATTTGCAAGGGCTCCTGCCTTCACCTTTTGTGTACTAAATATATACAGGGTTGTGTTGTGAGGTAAGGTCAATGTAGGTGCACAAAAATATTTGTAAATGAGGGGCCTCATTTATGAGGCTATGCGTCACTTTTACGCCGCTGGTGCGTCACTTTTTGTGACGCACCAGTGGCATAAAAAATGCGCCTTGTTGCGCCATATTTACAAAGTGACACATCTAGGTAGATGCGTCACTTTGTAAACCCCTGCGCCACATTATACCTGCGCCAGGTATAATGTATGCAAGGAGGGCGTATTGACGCAAGAAAGGGTCGTAGAAGTGACGCAGTGAAATATATGTGATTTCACTGCGCCACTTCTAGGACACAAATGCGTTGATTTCTTATGCCTGCCTCACAGCAGGCGTAAGACTGACGCAGTCCCTTTCACATGGGGCTTGCCCCATGTGAAATGATACATTGCTGGATTTGCGTCACTTTTGTGACACACTCCAGCAATGCGTCACTTTTGCGCCATACAGATACGTCAGAAATACTGACGTATCTGTAACTCCTTGCGCAATGATGCATCATACTGTAAATATGACGCCTCATTGGTGGTGCAAAGAGGGCGCAGTGAAAAGTGACGCATCGCTGTTTTCACGCAGCGATGCGTCACTTTTCATAAATGAGGCCCGAGGTCTTTATACTCAGAAAAAGATAGGCGCCAAAATGGCAAGTAATCAGCACATGCAGCGCAATAAAATAATCAATCAGCTCATTTGTTGCATGCAAGATATTCAAAGCGCAAATAAAAGAAGTTAGTCATACTTTAAAAAGAGCAAGCAAAGTCATAATTTTTCAGCTACCAAGATCGAGTCCACTACTTTATAAATCATTGTATGTTGTACACTGATTAGGGATACATTGCACTGATTCACATCCATCACTTTTGTTTTTTCTCTCTGCCTACAGTACATCTATGACATCAATTTATAATATCAGGAGAAAAGTGCTTTTCCCTCCAGGTACCTGCAACTATATATAGCGTTATTATCTGCCACGGTAAGTGTATGGTACCACGTGACAACGGTACAAGAAGAGTTGAGACCTTGCGTTGAAGAGGACCAGTCAGCTGTCTGATGGGCACCTGGCAACCGCTTATGGCGCCAAATGATGGTGCTGAATTGCCTACGTACACCTGCAGTGGAACATTGCACCACCTTTGAATTTCCAGTTACATACATGCTGTTTCTGGGATATACCATCCAAAGCACGCGTTGATTTTATCCAGTCAGAAACATGGCCGCCCCTGGTCTGATGTAATAGACTTACGTAAGAGCAAGGCTGTACTGGCTGTACCGGGCATGGACGTTTCCCCGGGAGGCTGGGAGGGAGGGGCAGTTTTGTTACTGGGGGCTGGTTTTGTAGCAGTTTTATAAGCACTGCATAGTTACTCGTAAATTCAGCAGTTTTCGGTCAACAATAAAGGTGTCAAGTTAACTCTAGTGATTAATGTACCAGTTGGAGAGAGATGGGAGTTTTGTCTAGTGACAGTTTTGACTCATCCAAGGTAGCACAGAGGGGTAGTATGTCTGCTTTAAAGAACTTGTACCATGCAAATCAAAGTCCAATATTTTACATGCATAACTCAGCCGGTTACTGCTTTTGTCACAGAGATTCTTTTGTTACTGAACAGTTCATAAGGTACAATTATAATACAGCTCAGTGAGCTATTAACTGCCATCAAAGGGCTGCATGCAAACCGCATGGTACAGGGTAGTAAGTTATATTTTTGCCCAGTCTTTCATCATCCTGATGTTGCTAAAAATAAAGGTTTGTTTGGGCAGAAATAAATTCTTATTATTATAATCAACCCTGGCCTCTGTGTTATGTTTTGAATCCTACACCTTGTAGTCCACTTTGCATTACGTAACATTTTCTATAAACTGATTTATTTTACACATGAATGATTCATTGTCTCTGTATGTAAGTGTGTGTGATGTAAAGTGCTCCAACAACCTACACTTGTACGAGAGGTGCTATAAAACAAATAAAATACATGTAAGAGAGGGGCTATGGGGTGCAGAGTAAGAATATTGATGCAAAAATATAGAATTGCACAAATATCATGGTAAAAATATCATTGGTCAAGAATATCGACAGACAAATTCTTGTTGTCAAGAAGAGCGATTATTAGGTAAGTAATATCAATTTAAAAAATATCGAACTGTTAAATATCGTTTGCAAAAATATAGATGTTAAAAATATTGATTTTGAATTAATGTTATGTTTTTGAGTATATATTTTATATATGTGTGATGTATGTATTTCTGCATAAGAATTGTTTGTGTTTTTATTATACATATTACAATTTTAGTAGTTTATTTTCTTTTTTTTAA
Source organism: Lissotriton helveticus (assembly GCF_964261635.1). Classification (NCBI taxonomy): domain Eukaryota; kingdom Metazoa; phylum Chordata; class Amphibia; order Caudata; family Salamandridae; genus Lissotriton; species Lissotriton helveticus. The sequence continues at coordinate 632,842,008 of NC_136068.1, read as the reverse complement.
TTTTGCGTTTTTAGTTCCGTAGCAGGTTGTGGATTTATAGGGGAATAGGGTGCGAAGTAATTTAATTATATAAAATGCATTCATTATTTCTAGTAGTTAATATAGTTTTTTATATGAATGTTGCATTTTTAGTACCGCAGCGGGTTGTGGGTTTATAGGGGAATAGGGTGGAAAGTCATTTATTTATATAAAATATTTTCATTATTTTTTGTATTCATTTTTTTAAATTTGAATTGTGGGTTTTTAGTACTGTAGCAGGTTGTGAGTTTATAGGGTATAGGGTGGGAAGTAATTTAATTTCACTAAATTTATTGAATAATTTGTATTTATGAATATTAGTTTAATTGAGATGTTATAGTGTTAAATGTGTGAATTAAGTTTTTATTAATTATTTAATAATTAGTTTTTAATTATTTTAATGAATTAATTGGCAATTAATTATGTTAATTGTGTAATCAATTTTAGGTGTGCAGTGTGGTGTTTATAGGTGAAAATGTTGGGAAAGGTGGGCAGTAATTTATTTTTCATTGATGATTTAATAATTAGTTGTTAATTCATTTAAATTAATTAATTGACAATAAATCATGTTAATTGTGTAATTATTTTAAGGGTGTGTTGTGTTTATAAGGTGAAAATGGTCGGAAGTAATTTATTTTTAATTGATGAATTAATATTAGTTATTACATATTTTGAATTAATTAATTAGTAATTAATGATGGTAATTGTGTAAATAATTTTAGGAGTGTGTTGTGGTGTTTATAGGTGTAAATTGAGGGAAGGGTGGGCAGTAATTTATTTTTAATTGATGAATTAATAATTATTTATTAAGGAATTAGAATTAATTAATTAGTAATTAATTACGGTAATTGTGTAATTAATTTCAGATGTGTGTAGTATATATTGCAGTGTTAAAGAATGCGTATTCAATGAATGCCTATTATTTGCTTATTACTAATAATATTTTTTATTTTCATTATTAATTATGTTAATTTTGGAAATTGATTTAAATAAAAATGTTGAGGTTTTTTTCTTGGTGTGGTGTTATAGGGTAGTACATAAAATAAATACATTCATGTTTTAAATATTTTGTTTGTTTGTTAATATTTGCTTCTTTTAAATAAATATTGGTTATAAATGTTTTTTTAATTAATTTAATTAATAGTTGTACCTTTTAGTTATATGTAATTATTATGTTTTATGTTAATGTTTAATATATTTAATAGGATATTTAAAAAAAATATTGTTTATTTATTTTTAGGATTATTTGAATTTTTTCAATTGTTTAAATGTTATTAGTAATTTTTGATTCTCTGCTATCCAACACTTTCCTTACTGTTGCACTTACTGGAGTGGGAATAGTAATGTTTACACCTCCGCCATCCAGCACTTTCCCTACTGTTGCACCCATTGGAGTGGGAATAGTAATTGTTACCCCTCCGCTATGCAATACGTTCCCTATTGTTGCAGTCATTGGAGTGGGAATAGTAATTTTTACCCTTTTGCTATCCAATACTTTCCCTATTGTTGCACTCAATGGAGTGGGAATAGTAATTTTTACCCCTTTGCTATCCAACACTTTCCCTACTGTTGCACTTACTGGAGTGGGAATAGTAATGCTTACACCTCCGCCATCCAGCACTTTCCCTACTGTTGCACCTATTGGAATGGGAATAGTAATTGTTACCCCTCCGCTATGCAATACTTTCCCTATTGTTGCACTCACTGGAGTGGGAATAGCATTTTTTACCCCTCCGCAATCCAACACTTTCCTTACTGTTACACACACTGGAGTGGGAATAGTCATTTTTACCCCTCCCCTATCTAATACTTTCCCTAATGTTGCAGTAATTGGAGCGGGAATAGTAATTTTTACCCCTTTGCCATACAGCACTTTATCTAATATTGCACTCATTGGAGTGGGAATAGTATTTTTTACCCCTCCGCTATCCAACACTTTCCCTACTGTTACACTCACTGGAGTGGCAATAGTTAATTTTACCTCTCCGCTATCCAACAATTTCACTACTGTTACACTCATTGGAGTGCGAAAAGTAATTTTTACCCCTTTGCTAGCCAACACTTTCCCTACTGTTGCACTCACTGGAGTGTTAATAGTAATTTTTGCCCCTCCGCCATCCAGCACTTTCCCTACTGTTGCACTTATTGGAGTGGGAATAGTCATTTTTACCCCTCCGCTATCCAACAATTTCCCTATTGTTGCACTCACTGGGGTCGGAATAGTAAATTTAAATATTCCGCTATCCAACATTTTCCCTACTGTTGTATTTATTGTATTGCAAAATGTACATTTTCATTTTTTTAAGTTAAATGTTTGAATTAATTATAAAATGTTTATTTTTTAATTTTACATTATTGATATATGTATATATATTTTTAATATAATTTAAAGGTTTAACTTTTAAATAAAGATAATAGTTAATAAATAATGTTTAAGCAAATATATGTATATGTATAAATTATTATGTTTGTGTGTTTATATATTTTTTTAAGTTTATTTGTTATATTACTGAAAATGTATATTACCTGTAATTTATTTATTTTGTTAAAAATAACATTATTATTTAATATATTTAATACATTTTATTTTATATATATTTTAAAATCGATATTTTTGACATTGATATTTTTTACTTCGATGTTTTTTAGTCAATATTTTTGTACTTACCTGTTTAAGTATAGGGAGTCGATATTTTTACGTTCTATATTTTTTTCTAGATATTTAGACCATCAATATTTATTACATCAATATTCTAACAGTGAACCGGGCTATGGAGAGGCGAGAGGCACTGTTCCTGGTGATAGTGAGGGAACCATTGAAGAGCCCCAACAAACATTGTTGTATCCTGGTGCACAGTAAGGTAATCATTTACAGTACTTTAAAAGCTAATACGATTGAATATATAATGATAAATGTGATGTAGAATGGACTATTTCTTTCCAAACTTTTCACCCCGCAAAGTCTCCCATTTGTAGTGGTCAGTGCACCGTGTGGGTGCTCTTCTGACAACATTTGCCAGGGCGGCTTTGGTTTCCCAGTCTGGCCGTACAAAAGAGGCAGCAACACTAGACAGGGCTACACCTTTTAAAAAGTGAATATTCCAGGATTGGAGAAATTCATCCACTGGTTCAATGCAACAGAAGGAAAGGCTGTTGTGTAGAGGGTGGAGAGGAGGAAAAGAAATGGGCGCAGCTGGGAAAGAACTCATGCCTCAGCTAGAGAAAACATGACCTGCTTGTCCATCTTCCCTCTCCACAGTAACCTTTAGCCTCCCACTGAAACTGAAAAAGTTAAAGTCAGCATAGCAGCCTCCCACCTCTCCAATACAGCTGACTCCGTTATCCACCAATGACATAAAAGGAACGCCACCCCACATAATATCCTGTAACCAAAGCCACAAGCAAGATGAAGTCCCACACAAAACAGGGTATGGAGGCATGGAAAAACTATACTGTGGCGAGGAAGACTAGGACTCGGAGTAATGAAGGTTACAGGTATGTAACCGTAGCGTTCCCAGGCAGCGACTTGTGTATTACCTAGATTGGCAAGGAAAACTTTGACTATATGAGGGGATTCAAGACAGGTTCAATAGAAGAAAAGTAAGTTAAAAGGGCCAGAGACGCAGATAATGTGGGCAGGAAGAAGGGAAACCAGTGTGTAGTCGCGAAAAAGGTGGAAAATAAAGTGAGAGGATGGAGCGCTGTTTGTTACAGGGTGACTTTCCTATTGGGTGGTCTGGTGAAAATAGAAAAAGTGACACTTCAGCAGATACATCAATATTTCTAGGTGGATGTGGGAGGGAAACAGTGAACATTATACTGACTAGGCTAAAAGATGTGCTACATATTAAAATGCTGATTTGGTACTGAAGTGGGCGAGGGAGGGGGGGGGGTGAATAGCCAACGCAGAATCCAAACTGCTCCATGTCCCCGAGAATAGATTTTGCACAGTAGGGCAGGATTTATACAGCAAAGCCAGTGATGAGGTAATCAGTAGTGTGTGCAGAGCTCGAGCTTTTGAGGAGCAACAACGCAAGGGTTTTTTAAAATTGTCTAGGTCTGCACTCACTGGGTGACTTCCTTGTCATGAACTATGCTAATATCGAGGCAAAATGCAAATAGTCATTTTGAGTTTTTGATGAGCTAGCCCGGCGTAACGAACCTTGAGGGGGCCCCCCTGCAAGCCAGCTCGGGGGCCCCCCTCCAGCTCAATCAAGAGCCCTGCAGCCAGAGTGCTGTGCTGATGGGCCCCCTGGAGCTTGAGGCCCCCCCACACCGCAGGGGCTGCGGGGGGCTGTGTTACGCCCCTAGGGTTGGGTCCTTATGAGAGGTGGAGAAGGGCCTTACGCTTCTGAGGGGACTGCAGGTCTATCTTAACTTGCAGCCAAGGTGAACACTAAAAAAACCTGCCTTTCAGTCAGGCATCTAACGTGTTGTTGACAAGACACGGAATAATTGACAAATAAAATGTCCCACTGAATATTTGAGCTGGGCTCTGCTGGGCCCAGCCTCAGTCCAGGTTCACTTTATGCAATATTCTTCTGAGACTTGACCTTTTTCTCATGATGCCAAATTACGAAGCCCACGTCTCCTTCCGCCTCTCTTTTAGAGGATGCAAAGCGGACAAAGGTCCATAGAACTGGTCTCCTCACTTCTGCAGTGAGTAACAAGTTCTGCGGCTCGAAGCCTGTGTGGAGCGCTATCTCGAGTGAGTAGAAGGAACTCTGAGCTGCTGAGCAGAGACCGGACAACTATAAACTTACACCTCGTGTTAGATCAATAATAATGTTTCATATTTAACTGTGCTACACTATGACTGTGAACAAAGCCCGCTCCTCAGTTTACAGTTCATCGGGTGCTTAGGGCTGGTTTACAGTTTGGCGGAGAGAGTACAGTGACAGAGTACCATCTCTGCTTAGCTGAACGTCCGCCTGCTTGATTTACAGCCGGGCAGACCTTCAGTATGCCAGCGACAGTGCCTACTCTGACTTCATCACTGACATACTCCTCTGGCAGCCTAACGGAGAAAGGTTTGGCCATTCGATCACCTGCCCGATTTATAGTCGCCAAGAAAAAAACTGGCAGTAAGGGACAGTAAAAACATGTAAATGACTCCCACACCATGGGAGAAAACTCCCATCACAAGGGGGGGTCATTAGCTTTTGTTTTTTCTAAAAGCAAAATCCCCAAAATCTTATCAATGACTAGATATGTCGACTGGGTCAGCAGACATCTCTAAATTCGGAGTATGGGTTCTCTGTCAAGGTGACATAGTATTTACCTCCATCGCCCTGACGGTCTACAATCTGTACTCGAAACTCCAAATCAAGCCCTTACATTCTAGAAATTGTTTGAAATACCAGATTAAACGCTTAAGGGACTTCATATCTGCCTTAAGGGACTTCATATCAGCCTTACTGAACAACACTTACTCGAGTGTAGCTTGTAAAGAAGCAGTCTTTTGGATTCACATATATTAAACGGCAAGACCAGCACATGCTCGCTTAGATAAATGGATAAAGGTACAGGTATTAGCTGATTACCGACCAGACATTTGTGAACTGCCTCCCTTTTTCTGCAGACGCTAACGGATCCACCGATCCAACCGCGGAGGACGCTCCTTCTCACACCCAGTGGACAAAGCCAGAAACAGCCTTCTCCTGCACCTCAGGAGCACTGCATCATTTCGGAAATTCAGAAAAGGACTCAAAACATGGCTGTTTGAATGAACAAAGCACCGGAAAGCAGCTAGCACCTCCAGTGCCTTGAGACCCCAAGGGTATTTGACGTGCTTATTAAATCCTGATTTATTCAGGGTGATGCGCATGAACAATAATAGTGAGTTGAAAACATACTATAGTTTCAGCGTCACTTGAATTTTGCTTTAAAATTGATTCACACAGGTAGTTTGTTCTTCGGGCATGTGGGATTCGCAAAGTATGGACCATCCAGGAGCCGCCACAGCATAGGTGTAAAAAGGAGCATCAGCTGTCAGTGTGATTGGTGTTAATATTTGAACCCCACAGCATATCACTGTGCTGAGGCGCGCTTGTAATCCAGTTCGCTGGCAGGTAGAGATCTCTTCTGATACAGTACTGTCTGAGCGATTCAGATGTGCTGGACGGGTAGATGAAGAGCAGAGGAATGACTGACTGGACAACCTTGATGATTGTACTCTTTCTGGTGCTGCTAGCAACACCGGTGTAGGGCACCCAGTTAAGAAACAGAAAAGTGTCTTTGTAGTGGGCAATGAGTCTGTGGTGACTATTATGAGGAAGCTGGCAACATAGTGGATGTGTGATGAGGCTGGTGAGGGAATTGGTGCTAAAGTGTTGAAAATGGAACACCGAATCTAGGAAATGGATCAAGCGAGGGATGGGTAATTGAATAGCAGAAGTATTACCTTGTTTGCATTGGTTGTACCTGGGGATGGGCAATGGAGGCAGAAGGACATTGTGACTCAGATGCCACAGGGCCCATGACAAGTAGAAGAGTGGTGATCTTATAACACAAAACGTAGATCAAAGTCTTTGGCGGTGGTTCATAAAAGTTATTCGACTTGTGGATTGCAAGAAAATGAAGTATGGAAAAGACCCTGGCATCATGAAAATGCTCGAGTGGGATGGGAGTACAAGGAGTTGGGCACATATTTTGGAAAATAAAGACAGAAAGTTAAATTCAGCAAATGAGTTTTCAAACACTTTCTAAATACGGTCAGTGTTCTAGAAAGTCAGGAAGGCCATTCAAAAGCTTTGGGTCTAGTAAAACAGAGGACCTTAAATGGAAATAACACAGGAAAGGCGAGGAATAGCGGAAGCTCACAGGGTTGTCAATGGACCTCATTTAGCTATTGAGAACTTCACCTACTCAAAGTTACCAAAACTTGTCCGAACCAGTCATTTCTTGGTTTGTGGGCCTTTTCTCTTCTCTTGTAGGTGGAAACAAATTCCGCAGAATAATGTTGGAATAAACTTCCCAGTAAGATGGAAAATATATATATTTCACCTATCACTACGGAGGACACACCAGGAGATCTTTTTCAGCAGATAATAACTTTCAGCCAGGTTGATAAGAATGAAATAGGATAGAGCTAGACCCTTATTACAGTTGAAAACAAACATGTACTGCAAGTGAAATTGGCATACAGTGCAAATGAGATAGATATGGTGTAATACTGCATTATGGTCAGAATTCCTGAGCTCAACTAAAAGGCAAATGAAAGAGTGTAGAATAAAATAAGGTGGATGTGGAGTATACTTGGAATGGGGTGGTAGATCATCTAAGAGAAGAACCAGCGGACGCCCCTATCCTGGCAGGGGAGAAAACCCCAACCCTCCTTTTCGCCGACGACACCCTGCTGTTTTCCAAAACACCGGGTGGCCTGCAAAAACTCCCAAACAGGTTTATCCTCTTCTGCGAATATCGGGGGCTGTCAATTAACACCAGCAAAACCAAGCTAATGGCAATAAGCCCGTCAAAACACTTTATAAATGGCATTACCCTTAATGATACTCCACTTGGCACCGTCGTGTCTTTTGACTATTTGGGAATCCGGGTCTCCAACTGTATGAAGTGGAGTTCCCATATGGCCAAGAGGCTCCTCAGTCATAAACGGGTATCTGGGGCTATCATAAGAGAACAATATCTTTCCATGAGTAGGTCAGTAGCCCCGGCTACTATGAGGGAAAAGCGCTACCCTCGGCCCTATACGGGTCCGAATTATGGGGCTTCGAGAATACCATCGAACTTGTAAGATCTGAAAATAAGTTCTTCAGAGGGTTGGTTTCACTTCCAACCTCTACACCACTGAAGCTCCTATATCAGGACATGGGTAGACGCTCTATTAAGGACAATGCACGCCTCCGCCCCTACTATTTTGAGCACGTATAAGAAGGACTCCCGAGTTGTCCAACTATGCTGCTGCTTTAAGCGAATTAATAGCGGCAGACATAGGAAACAAGATTAAATGGATCTCTAACCTTAGGCAGCTTTTATCCGACATAGGGTTTGGGGAGGCGTAGACCAATCGGGTTCCGGCATCCAAGCAGGATTTAAAACGCGCCTACCGGTTATGGGTACAGGCAGAAGAGATGAGCAACTCTAACATGGGGAAACTCACAGAGCAGTTTCTGGAGCACAAACCTGTTCGCAAATTAGAACCCTTTCTTGATTTCATTCAAATACCCAGGAACAGGGTGGCACTCCATATTTTAAAAACCGATGCCTCCTCCCTTACCTTGGTCTGTGGTGTAGCAAAATACTTAGGCTGCGCGTGGCTAATAAGAACAAAGCTCCTAGCGATAATTAGCAGCCCGGTATTGGCTATGTTGTGATGTATTCCTATAGGTTCTGTATCGATCCCCCTATTCCTGACCCTGTTCTGGTTAATAATTAACTAGCAGCCATCCCACGGTGCAAAAAACAGTTATCTGATTAAGCCACACCACGGCACAGGAACGCGTTATCTGATTAGGTCATAACGCTTGCCATCTAATTAGGCAAGCACTATTCCTCCAGCCCCTGATAAGGCATACGGAGCTCTCAAAACAAATCAAACCTATGACAACCTGGGAAAATCCCTGCGGCCATTGTTTTGATTTCACCGAGAACTTCAGTAAAGAATGTGCTAACGACCAGTCCGTATGACATCCTTATTGACGTATCTATGTCCATCCTTACGTCAATCTCGACACCTTACAGGTATAAATATTACCGACATTGCCTTAAGCAAACACACGCGGTGGTGACGAGATCGGAGCAGCGAGACGTGCTGAGAAGCCCAGCAGAGAGCGAAGCCCACACGCGCTGCCCCGCCTTCCTGACGCGCTGAGAACGAGACACTCTTTTTCTCCTGCCGAGAAATCCAGCTCCGGCGCTTCCAAGTGGCCCTCGCAGGCACCTGGAATATCAAGACCAGAGACGAGAGATACCAGCCCTCAACCATTCTAGATCTCAGGTACAGAACTGAACAACCCCTTACAGAGAATTCTTGAGTCAGTCACTTGGCAAAACAAACTTAACTTAAACTGCTACTTATCTACTCCCGCCCACGTATTAGGCTTAGGTCAGGTACACTGGGGTAGGCGTGGTTAGAAGCACCAGTTGAGTACGATTAGTCAATGTATATATGTATATATCTATTTTATCGATTTTAAATATCATATGGCTTAGAAACCATATCAATGCTTCTGCAGTATTATTTTATACTTCTGCTTTTATTGTATGCACTTTACTTAACCATAAGTATCGCAATAATATCGATTCATTTCTCTTGTACGAGAAAAGAGACTGATCAATAAATAACATCTTTTATTGAACCACGCCCATCTCTTATTTCTCTACAAACTGGTGAAACTAAGAATGCACGTACTGACTGAGTAAAATAAGTTGTCTTTTGTTTTCACACGACTCTAGAGATATACTCTTGATTAGGGGAGAGCAAAGTTGTCATGTTCTATGGTTGTCAGAAACTAAATCCCTTCTTGTCTATCCAGGGAAGTTAAACTCCTCCTTGCCTATTCGAGAAAGTTTCTAGTGAACTCTGAGCTAGCTGGCAAACACAAAACTTTAAGTCTAATATCGTCAGTAGAAGACCTAGTTAACCTCCGTCCTGGGTCTATACTATTGAAGATATTATTCCAATGCGCAGAGCCTATTGGGATAATAGGAACTACACTACATGGTGCCCAACGTTTGGATAGGCGATAAAACGAACGCAAGACATTAGAGTAACTCAGTCGTGCTTTTTCACACAGAACCCCCTTTTTTCCCATAATACTCCAAAGACGTCTGGAGTGGGTGAAAGGTCATATCCGCCAAACCTCGCAGGAGGAGACTCCTATGTATGGTTCTTGGTTTAGTCAACGTTGAAGGATACACTGTTCCAAAATATTGTGCATCTAATCTTTGTTTCCATAGAAACCTGATCTGCAAACAAACAGAATAACCTTCCTGTCGGTAAAATGGTAGACAGTGATGATGAAAGGGAGACAGTTAGACTAGCAGCTGAACTCCTAGCAGCTGATAATACTCTGCTACAAAATGACCCGGATATAAAACTCATCCCGGTCAACATAAGAAAATCTATAACTTTAAAACTTATAGAAAATGGACTGACATCGAGAGGTGGTACAGTCATATTCGTAATTGAGGCACACGAATATCGACAGATAGAGGTATTCTATTCATGGATGAACTTTCCAGCAGCAAACGCTGCAACAAAAGAGTTCCACTATTATAAAATAGAGGAACCACCGGATACCTACACTCCTTTCGAGGAGGTGGAAGTACCACTCAAATTCCAAGAGCACCTGCTCTTGTTTAATGGCGCCCTAAAACATAATAATCACATCACCAGGCTCGGTCCACTAGGTAGACCAGGAGCAACGTGGCCGGTCCTAGCCGGATATACACCACATCCAGACATTGAAGAAATGTCTGCAGCAGAGCTTTTAATACAGCTAAAACAACTAATCAAAATACATAGACAATTAGTCCAATATGTAATGCGGACTTCAACAATCCAACCAGCAAGTAAAATTCCACAGCTGACCCCTCATCAGGGTAACACAAATAAAATTACACCACAGAACATACAGTCCTGTCTAGGTAAAGTACCCGCAAAACGGGAACAAATACCTTTCTGGCTAGCACAAAAAATCACTCAAATAGAGGCGGTGTTTCCAGACACCACCCCTGTAGATAAACACAGGATTCTGACTATCTGTCTTCCAATGGGAATCGAACCACACGTGGAGGACTGTGACACTTGGGGTACAGTCTTTGCTTCCATATACACGAAAACACATGGTGTTCCATCCATGTCAGTAATACCAGATGTGCTAAAACAAATTCAAGATGAATATGGTCCAGAACCCGCTTTACCTCTTGGTATGAAATTACTGAAAGACTTCAAGCAGGTCTCGGCTATATTATTAGCCAACATAAAGGGAGAAGCAGCAAACGTGGCGATCCGCCAAAGGTTAAAAGAGACAGATATAGCAGACCAACCAACTGAAATTGCCAGAATCATAGAGAAATCCTATGAAGAACTAGGAAGAGATAGTCTGGGTGGAATACCGGTAAAACCTCAACTGATTGAAAGTCCTGAAAAGGTATTTATTAAAAATAATTTAAACACTCAAAAAAAGAGCTGGGATGGAAACAAACAATCCAATCCTAAAGAAAAAAGATTCCAGTCCAGAGGAAGGTCTCCTCGGCGGAGAGAAAGATCTCCGAACCAAGGACGCAGGTCTCCCCAAAGTGAGCCCTCTGGGAAAAAATACAACCTTAGAAATAGGGATAATATAAAGAAACCTGATAGATATCAAGATAATGATACACGTCCCTCTCAATCTTTTCAGACTTCCTCGCAGAAATCGGAAAGAAGAGGACGATCAGAACACAGGGAAGAGCACGTCAAGTCCAAAGACAAGGAACCTGCTCATCCAAATAAAAAGTTACAATTTCCAAAAAAGAAGGTAGCCAGTATTAAAGTAATCAAAGATGCCGAGAATACTGAGAACACAGCTGAAAAACGGAGAATGGGCTCAGACAATGCTAGACAGCGCAGCAGAAGTGAGCATAGCTCGCAAAGTCCTTATGAATCATCTGGAGACAGTGGACACGAATGAATACATTCAGGTGGAAACTGCAGATACCAGAGTTAGCAAACCTCATAAAATATATGAAATTACATTGCATATAGAGGGGGATAAGACTAGAAAAATAAGGGGTCTCTTTTGGGATAATCTCTCCCAGGGCTATGACATCCTTCTAGCTGAACGAGACTGGCCACCCGAGTTTGTCAGGGAGTGCCCTCATGGCGAAGAAATAATTATGCCTGCCTTCTCAAATCATATTCCAATTCATAAAAAATATACACTTGCTAGAAAGTGGGCAGTAGCTCAAGCTCCAGCTTTATATAAAAATCATGTAGGATGGGATGAGGACTCTCCTCCTCACAAAATCCAGTTAAAATCACAACCTACTGCACAGAGGCAGTACCCAATTAAGCAAGAAGCTAAAAAACTGGTCAAAGAGATCCTAGATCAACTTGAATACCAGGGGGTGATTGAAACTTGCACCTCACAAATGAACAATCCTTTGTTTCCTGTCTCCAAACCAGACAACTCATATCGTCTAGTTTTGGACTACAGACACCTTAACTCATGTTGCAAAACCTTTGCAGTACAAAACTCACATAGTGCTGCACTAATGAATAACATAGTGCGCAAAAAATACAAAACAACATTAGACATCTCTAATGGATTCTTTTGTCAAAATATAGCACCAGAGAGCAGATATTTGACTGCATTCTCGGTAAATGGCTCGCAAAAAAGTTTCTGCCGTTTACCCCAGGGGCACAAGAACAGCCCAGGATTATTCTCAAAGAGAGTAACAGAATTACTACAAACATACGATGACGAGGCATTATCATATGTCGACGACATTTACCTAACAGATGATGACTTGGATACTCACTTGAAGAGAGTGAACACCATAATACTTGGGTTCGCAGCAGAGGGTTACAAATTCAACTTTAAAAAATCAAGAATTGCCCATCTAACAGTCCTGTTTTTAGGATATGAATTATCAAGTGAAGGCAAAAGCCTGGCTGACAATTTCCTAGAGAAATGTGCTGTACTCCAAGCTCCTAAAACACTAAAAAACTTACAATCAATTCTAGGCTTCCTAAATTTCGGAAGAACATACATTGCAAATTACGCAGAAAGGGTTAAACCCCTTTATGATCTAATAAAACCAGATTTTAAAAGAATCAATTGGACTCAAAAACACACAGAAATTTTGAGATCTTTACAAACAGACATGCTAATTAAAACAAAATTAGAAACACGTGATAACACACGTAATCTTGTGATTCGAGTCATCCCAGGAAGATGCGGATTCACATACCTGACCTCTAATGAGGGAGAAAAGGTACCAATTGCATACAAATCACACTTGTACACAGAAGCTGAAAAGAAGTTCAGTATTAAAGAAAACATTGTTCATGCAGTTCAAACGGCTATAGAAAGAGAAAAAGACAACGCTGACGGTAGACGTATCACAGTCAGAACAGCGGAGTCAGCCTTTGAGGCATTAACAACCCCATGTAATTTACCAACAACAGCGTTGAATCCAGAATGGATACAATGGGTGAATTCAATTACAACGGACAGAGTATTCAATTCAATTCAAGAATCTTTATTCGGTGATTAAAAAACACCATAAAAGCACATATATATACACAGGTAAACAATAAAACATTATTAAACACTAATTAAGATCCTTGTACATAATTCATACGCTAAAAAGAATGCCGACATAGGGCCATATAAATACAAATCACAATATTTCATTCCTCTCCCCTCGTCGTTCTTAAACGAATTGCGACTTTGATGAAATTCAAAATACTACACAAAGTTAAAGGGTCAGAGGCTTTTAACAAAAATACTAAAGCATCCCTGGCGTGTTCCAGTTGGGCCTTTTTTAAAATATTTACAAGGAATCTACGCCTGGGCATGGAAAAATAGGGACAAAGCAAAACAAAGTGAAGGGAATCCTGCGGAGACCGGTTGTCGCAGCCGCAGGGGCCCTTCTGCTCGATAGATGAAGTAAACCCGGCGGGCACAGCCAACATGAAGGGGAGCAAATTCAATCTAAGACGGCACATTAAAAATCTGTCCTGTGCATTATGTAGAAGAAATAGGTAAGGCTCCATACCCTCCACGCTTTTTACCAAACTATGGGCCCTTACAGTCTTTTTCATTCCTTCAGCACCAACTCGACGTTGGGTTTCTCGCTCCAGAAATAGTTCCCCTACTCTCTTTTTGTGCTGTGCTGAAATAGTAGCTGGGTTCGTGAAGAGATTCCCCAACCCTAAATCCTCCAGGGTGTTTTTCACGTATTTGAGCCAGGGGATGCGCATTGAATGGGTCCTACCTAGGCAGTCCAATAAAATTTCTCTGCTTAAATGCGCATCTGGATTTGTCCATATTTTTAACCAGGCTACTATTGGCCTAAGTTTTAACAAATCTTCCAAATATGGCCGACCTAGCTCCCTGTGGGCTATAAGACCAGCCGTGCTGGGTGGCACCCTCAGGGTTGCTTTCAAATACCTATTTTCTTCCTGTTGGATTTTTGCTGTATTCACGAACCCCCAGACTTCTGCCCCATAAGTTACTTTGGAGCATGTTATGGAGCCATACAAGTTCATCACCTGTTCCGGACTCCATCTGCCCACCCTCCTGCCATAACCAGCTATCGCCCCGTTGGAGGCAATCATTTTAGTACAGCGTTCCGCTACCAAAGGGGTAAATTGCAAGGCACCGTCAAAAGTTACCCCGAGGTAGGAGAACGTCTTAACCTGCTCCAAACTGTGGGAACCAATTGTATAAACAAATTTGGAGGAAGGTTTTTTGCCGGCCAGGAGCACATATGATTTACCTAGGTTGACAAATAGGTCCAGGTTACTCATGAACTCCGCAAACCCCTCTATCAGGGTTTGTAGGCTTCGAGGTGTTCTTGCCAGTAGAACCGCATCATCTGCGTAAAGCAGGACGGGGATACTCCGCGGCCCAACCCTTGGACAATCTGCCTTTAGGCCCAAAAGGAACTGCTCCAGGTTATTGATATAAAGGGAGAACAAAAAAGGGGCAAGTATACAGCCCTGTCTGACTCCACTCCTACATGGAAAGGGGTCAGACAGTCCTCCCTCCCTGTTAAATCTGACCTTGGCCGTGGTGTCACTATGCAGTTCCCTCAATATGGTGATTAGGCCACTTTCTATCCCCATACCTGCCATCATATCCCACAACTTTCCTCTGTTGACGTGATCGAATGCTGCTGCCAAATCCATGAATCCCATATAGATGGGTTCATCGCTGGCCAAAGTATACTTGGCAGTCAGCATATATAGGTTCAGGCACTGGTCGCTAGTGGACCTCCCTGTCCTAAACCCATACTGGGTATCCGAGAAGATGTTGTTCTCTTCGGTCCATTCGGTCAATCTATTCAGGATTGCCCTTCCCAAAAGTTTGGCCGATACGTCAATCAGGGAAATGGGCCGATAACACTTCGGGTCATCCCTATTGCCCTTTTTAAAAATTGGCACGATGATCGCCTTGGAACAGGATGGTGGAAGCCCACAGGTGATAGCGGTATTTAGGACCCTGGTCATCAAAGGAGCCCATAAATCTATATTACTAAGGAACAGGTCAGGAGGAATTCCATCCGGGCCCGGGGCTTTATTTTTAGTTAAACCCTCCATCCCTGTCCTGATCTCTTTAAGAGAGAATATAACTGGTGGAACCTGTCTTGGGGATACCGGTGGTTCCGCGTGGGTGCCCAACTCATAATTGTATAGACCCCTAAAGTGGGTTACCCATTGCTCCGGGAGAATATTAGCCCCTATCTCCGGGGAATCATTTTCTAGAAAAGTCGGTTTGTTGATAATTCTCCAGAACCCCGCTAGATCTTTTCTTTCCCCAGCTTCTCTTAGATCTGCCCATGCTTCTGCTTGTAGGGCAAGTTTCCTCCGTTTGATCTCTTTTTTATAGTTTTCTCTACTGGCCCTAATAATCTGAGGATCCCGTGGTTTCGTTTTGAGGGAGCATTTCAGTTCCCTCAGCGCCTTAGAACAATCTCTGTCAAACCAACGGGGATTTACCTGGTTACGTGTGGGCGCACTAGACCTTAATAATTCATCAATTAAGTTGGCAATGTGATCAAATGCTTCCAAAACCCTTGGACCCTGTATTTCCAAATCTAAACAATCATTAATGGCCACTAGGCCCTTATCGCCCAGAGTTTTATAAAACTGTGCCCCATCAATTTTAGACCATTTCAATCTCCTGCATTGGTCAGTGACCCTCTCCTCGATTAAACAGCGAGATTTAATTCCCATGCCCGCCTTATAAAAGAGCGTTAAGATGAGCGGGTTATGGTCGCTAAAACTGCTCCACTCTATCCCTACACTGATTATTTTGTTAATCAAAGATCTCGAGACCAAGATGTAATCTATAATAGATGCACAGCCCCTACCCTTGAAAGTTGGTGGGAGCGTGCCATCCGACTGTGGGTCTATCATGTTAATGGTGTGCTCTAGGTCGTACTTAAGCCGAAGCAACCCAAGAGCCACCCCAGTCGGCGTATGTGAAAAATGCGGCCCCTTCTCAATTGGGCATTGTGCCCAATCTGTATTTGCCTTAATCAGTGCCGGACAGAGGTGACAGTTAAAGTCTCCTACCAGAAGCAGCCCATGGGACGGCCCTTTGTTCTGGGATATAATTTCTTGACCCAGCCTATGGTCAAGTTCAGCTAATAGTGGGGAATGGGTGTTTGATGTCTCACTGTTATAAAAATTAAAAACCGATAATTTCAACCCCTTTCCAGAAAACCGAATTGCCTGTATTCCATATAAATTCCAGTCTGGGGACGACCAGGTACCTGGGAGAGATAAATCTACATAAACAGCTAAACCACCCATTTCTCTCCCTGAACTAGATTTTCGGGCGGGAACAAAAAAACACTTATAGCCCTGAAGATGGTAGTTATTCGCCACAGCCCATGTCTCCTGTATGCATATAACATTAAATTTCCTGATAAAATCAACCCACTCCTTGTTGTTAAATATACCTGCTAAGCCCGCTACATTCCAGGAAATAATCCTCAGATCCTCTCCACCCAATGCTACATCCCCCTGACTCCTTGATTCTATCTCCTGCAGCACCCCTTGCATAGCCCCCCCACCTCCTCCTACCAAACTATCTACAGCCGTACCCTTGTTTTCAAAGAACATCGGTTCCTCCACCCCATTTATTTGAATTTGCGAGGCCATGTGTCCTTTCTCCTCCGATGTTACTGCTTGAGGGCCCTTTTCTGTGTTCTCCTTAGAGGCCTTCTCTATTTGTCAGTCCACCCCCTCTAGGCCGTTCAGACCGTTAAACCGGTTGTAAGTAGGAAGAGGTGGTACTGGTCTGTCAAATAATGGCCTAGGGTAAAAGGCCTGATGTCTCCCCCTTCTTCCAACCCTCTCCCATCTGTTATGATTTGGGTGTTGGTCGAGTGGGCCTGGGGCGATGGGAAAGAAGAAGGACACACGGAGGGTTTGGATGGTAGATTCCCTTGATATGTTTTCCCCTTGACAGACGGACAGAGTAAAATACTACTTTGATCCAGAATTAAAGGAATTAAAATATCTAGAATATGAAATGACATACCCTCTGCCAATCGACATTCTGCCTTTACGACAATACGCCTGTGTAATACATACAGACGGGCATGCTCAACCCTCAGTTTGGGGAGAGCTGGCTTACAAGGCAACATGCGAAATTGTAAAGGAAGTGTGGCGCGGAGGTAAATTAAGACCTCTACTTACAAAAACACACTCAGTGGACAATAATTCCGAACAACAAACTGAAATAATAGCGTTAAAAATTGCGCTAGATAATGCCGATCGCGAATTCCCGACACTTATTGTGTGCGATTCGTATTACTGCGTCAAATCATACAATAACGATTTACAGAAATGGATACAAAACGGTTACAAAGATGACACAGGTGCAATAATAGAGCAAAAAGTGCTTTGGGAACAAGTAGCTCTTTTACAGAAAGAACTACCAAAAACTCACGTGATACATTCAGTGAGTCATCAGCGTGATGGCGTTCACGTTACAGGGAATTCATTGGCTGAGAAAGCCACAACGGGAGCAACTGAATCGGCTTCCGTAGTCAAGAAAAAGCGTGCAGTAAAATACATTGACGGTGAAACAGTGCTGGCTGTAAAAACGTCATCAAAAGGCGACTGTTCGGCGCTACCGATCAATTATCCACTCAACTATACATACATAATCGATGCAAACTCCGTTCCTTTTGCTCGAATCCCTGGAGTGGGGAATAGAGTGATTCCAAACACGGACAGGAGAGGCTTGTTAATAGCTGACGCACATATGGGTGAGGGTCTCAGACACCTTAAACAAAAAGATTCTCTGGAAGAATTACAATCAGTGTACTGGTGGCCAGGTATGAGCCTGCATCATCACATCTTTGTAAAGAACTGCCCAGACTGCAATAGAGATCGCAGTGGCGAGCGAGGAGGACTATTACCATGGCACTTCGCTCCAGAAACACAACAAGAATAAAAAGTACCCATCACAAAAAAGCGTTATATTAACACATAAAGACTAATTTACACTCATGATGTAGGACCCCAGCGCTCGGCTGACGTCTGGACTGTTATAAAAAGATTTGCGAGTCTATAATGGCATATACGCTAGGAGCATGCTACGTTTTGACTAATGTATTCCCTTTAGCCTTCAAGCTTATGGCGAAGCAAGGCCAGATGAGCATAGCATAGCGGGACTCTTCTCACTTCCTTCCTGAGGGATACGGGATGGTGTAAAGAAAAAACCAAAGGC
This sequence comes from Lissotriton helveticus, assembly GCF_964261635.1. Classification (NCBI taxonomy): domain Eukaryota; kingdom Metazoa; phylum Chordata; class Amphibia; order Caudata; family Salamandridae; genus Lissotriton; species Lissotriton helveticus. Next base: position 632,823,571 of record NC_136068.1, on the reverse strand, counting down.
ATAAAGCAATCTAGAACAGCGAAGGTATTAGGTTCGGGAGCTGGGTGGGTCAAACATCTAATAAGTGTCCAACGTAGTCTAAATAACCTGCCAAGAAATTCTCTGAGGGGATTCAGTCCGTACGAATTATTGTTTGGAACTAGAATGATGGTCTTAGATCTTGACAGTCAGACTTCAGTGGTTAAAGAAAAAAGCTTTGATATCAAAGATCGTTTGGCTATTTTACAGGACTTAAACGAAACAAGGAAAGACCTGAGCAACATAAAGTTGAAACAACAGCCAACGACCACTGAAGAAAAACCACCTGTCCCAGCAAGACCTGTCTGGATTCCAAAAGTCGGGGATCTAGTCAGAGAAAAGATCGCGGTAAAGAAGGAATTTGGGCCTTCTTACAGAAAAGCAGTTCCTGTCTTGTCTATCAACGGGACAAGATCAGTAGTACTACCGCCCCTTGCTGGTAAAAAGGAGAACAGGGTTGTATCAATCGACCTGATAAAACCACAATCATGTGGCCGATAACAAACAGTAGGCCAAGTGGACTTCCGATGAGTAGTAGAACACCAAGGTTTGCTACAAACACAGAGGTTCAATCTAAGAGGCTACTCACATTTGAAATGCCAAAAGAACAACAACAAGGACTATGCAACAATGCTATGGAACTTAAACCTCTAAAAACCCAAATAAAAACATTTAGCAGAGACACACCAATCTACAATGAAGTAACAAATGACTATTCTGCTGCAACAAAAAAAACTGATAAAGCAAATATCAATCCTGAAGCAATAGGAACAATAGACAGAACGGCATCCGGTTACTTCATCAACTTCAGCGATTCATCTGAAAACCTGAGTGAATCAAAGGAACAAACATCAACAAAAACCTTTAAAAATAAAGCTAAGGAACTTTTTCAACATCTGAAAGAAACCTATCTGATTTCTCCATGGATTGAATTCTGGGTGGCCTTAGGTGCACTTATCCTCATATTTTGGCTCATCATGGTACTATGTTTGGGACACTTCATTGAGGGAAAATATGCTAAAATGGACACAGCAAGCCAGAAAATCAACTTGATCCTCAAACCACACACGTCCTCGCACGTCGAGAAAAGAGAACTTTCTTCAGTAAACTTCACAGCCAATCCTATACCAGGCGGTGTAGCATGGGACAATACTGATTATGAAATCTATGGTCCGGTTGAAATCCTGAAGTATCCACATCAAATCAAGATCTCATTGAGTGACTTTGTAAAACCGAGCTCAGTTGCTGATGATTGGGACGTTGAAAGCATTAATAATATGATGTCTGATCTAGTGATGTCTGCTAAATTTACAAAACATGATTATTTGCAGGGTTCATCTAATTATGATAAAATGTTCTGCTATAATCACTATAGTAATCATTATCTGCATAAATCATCGCAACCTAGAAATGTTTTAAATTATAATCAATGGGAACACTGTGCAACCCCTCCAAAAGGTAGCTCAAGAACTTTTTATGACAAATATTCATATTTTTCAGGGTTCAACACAAGCAATGCAGAAACATTTTATTTCAAATTATCAAATAAGACAGGTACAAAGACCATGCTTACAAACACTAAATTGATATATTCAGACTCATTTTTTGAGCAAATGAGTACATTTGGTTTTGATTACTGGGACAAAAATGTTGAAGTAAAAAGTGTTTGGGGTACAAAGGAATGGCAAGTACAAGGTATAGAATCATTGTTTAGAGCCTGCATGATCCCAGAACAAATTATATTTTTGAATGACACTATTCAACAAACTACCTGTCTTGGCCTAGCCAAAATCAAAGAGTTAATTCCAAAGCCAACAATGAACAGTAATAGCTCTACAGATGAGGAGATAGACGTAAACCATATATTAAGTCAAAACAGAACACATCCAGATTGGAAAAAGTGGTTGATCTGGCCCACAGATACTAATAACTGTCAAGACAGATTCCTGAACAAAATCCAGGGGTTCAAATTGACCAGGCCAGACCCTAGATATTCCCAAAGACAACACCCAGGGATAATTACCACGTACAGTGTGGGCAAGCTCTGCCTTCAATGGCTACAAACATCCACACTGTCAGAAATTAAGCAACACCTAACTTTACTTACTGATGGTGCTGACTTGCTTGATTTCATTATGGGACCGCGCAAACAGCGTCAAAAACGCTTCATAGCAGCCTCTGTATATGCAGCTTATAACGAAGCCTGGAAAATAACTCAAATTGAAACATCAGAGAAAATACGGGAAATTGACCGTATTAATTTGGAAAAATCACTTTCTGTAGTGGACAATGGGTTAATGACTCTGTCCTCCAGAATATACTCTTTGGACAGCATTGTGTCTTCAGCAATCGACATAATATCGCAAGACTTACTGTTATTACAACACGGTCAGTCCCAATTGCGTTCTATTGTACAACTTGGCTGGACGTTACAAAATCTGCGTTCAGGCTATGTGCCTTGGCGTTTAATCAACACAATGTCACTGTTCAATATCTTTAACCTTACTGATAAACAAATCAGTATGGCACAGAAGGGTGCTGATTATACAATCCTGAGCATTGAGAAACTCGAGAGATTACCATTGACAATGTCAGAACGACCTGTCAGTGAGTGGATAATACATGGAATAATTAATATTCCAATATCTACTTTCAGGTTTCAATACTGCCAAAAATATATACAGGCTGGCATGTACGAAAAATTGGGTAAAGGGTACATTAAGTCAACATGGAACTTGCCCTATTCACATGCATGTGTCAGTAATAAAGGCCGGAAAGTGTTTCTTAGTGGCAATAATTGTGCCATGTCACTAAGTGGTACACTTCTGTGTAATGGTATTAGTTTACACGGAGCATGTGAAGGGTCCTCAAATAACCTTTCATGTCACCAGCTAGGCACACCTGCGACACAAATAGAACCATTCTTTAGGAGACTATCGAACGGGAGTTACATTATAATTGTAGACCGCAGATGTTGTAGCTTAGTGCCCGGAATAGCTTATCTCATAACTACGACTGCGAAGGTCATGTGCTGTGAACGAGTATTGTTCCCCAGCGCAATGCCAGACAGGGAGGCAAGGTTATGGCCGAATTTGAAAATTTCTTCCATTAGAGTTGATACTTTAAGCAGAATGAAAACTGTGCTCCTTCAGACGCCGACCAGGCTCACGCCATCAAAAGAAACGTATGATCTCCAAGTTGCAAGGACAACGGCAGAGATTCATTCATTGTTATCAACTAATTCCCCCATACATTTCGCAGAAATCCTGAACGAAATCTTAAATATTTCTGATACCAGTGGAGTCTCAAATGTATTTAAGACAGTGTTTTCGGGGGCTCTAACACCATTTAAAGCCATTCTGGGTATTTTTCCAGACTTTGTCCATTCCATCTTTGGTGGACTCCCTCTCCTTTTGGGACTAGTGGCAGGAATCCTATTTTTGATTCTGTTATTTCGCTATGGCAAACCATGTCACAGACAAAACACCTGCGACAAGGGAAGAAACAATCCTAGCCATTGGATACCGGGACCGGATATCTAAAATCCTTGGACTGTCCCGACTTAGAGACCTGAACATGACTTGGTTTCTTTCATTTAGACCAATGTGGCAAAGCTGTGTTTTACCTGTATTAAGGTGCTTGCTATGCGGAGAAGAATGCGTGTTGGACACCTGTCTGACGCTACAATCGGATGCGCCAATGGATGCAGAAACTTTGTTGGGTCCGGTCACGGCTCATGCATTGTGCTGTCCCCAGCGGCTACCAATCCTGATGACGGCATTCGTGGAGACTTCACCACTACGATTGAGGGGTAGTGAGGTTCAAGATGAAAGCAGCATCGATCAGGTACGACCTTCTGTCAGCTATGCTGATCAAAACATCAATGGAGGCAATCATGCTCATGAATGCATGGTAACATCTTTTTCCGAGTTAATGGAACTTTCACAGGAAGCTGTTGACAGCTTTTTCGAGAGTCTAAATGATATGATGTTCTCACCAGAGCAGAAATAATGACTTTTGAGCAAGCTAGCACAAGGCGTTCCCAACACCCTGAATTTGGCCTTCAATTTTGATAATACAGTATAATGAACAAAATTTTTCTCCAGTTTACGGACAGCGGAACATAATTTTTCAGCGGCCACAAAATATTTTGCAATTTTTCGGGACACTTATCTTCTGCTTAAAGTAGAAACTATTCTTAGAGAACTATATTTCTATTTTAGGACCTTTAGAGTCATTAGCTGCCCTCTGGCCTGTTCATAAATATTTTATTTTGTGATGAAATGGTCTCGCACTTTTTCTTCTGTATTAAGAGCCATTTCATGTGTTATTTTCAATATTTTATTAATAATGATGTATGAATATGCGTGATTAATTTAGCATTTTTCTACTGCTTGAGTGCATATAATGCTTATGGTTATTTTTTTCTCGTATATTACATAATTTCAAAATGCATATGGATGTATTTTGGGGTGGTACGGTATACACATACACTACTGTATATTTACTATGCCTAGATCTTGTAAATATGGACATAGTCAGCGTGGAGTGGGTGTGATGTATTCCTATAGGTTCTGTATCGATCCCCCTATTCCTGACCCTGTTCTGGTTAATAATTAACTAGCAGCCATCCCACGGTGCAAAAAAACGTTATCTGATTAAGCCACACCACGGCACAGGAACGCGTTATCTGATTAGGTCATAACGCTTGCCATCTAATTAGGCAAGCACTATTCCTCCAGCCCCTGATAAGGCATACGGAGCTCTCAAAACAAATCAAACCTATGACAACCTGGGAAAATCCCTGCGGCCATTGTTTTGATTTCACCGAGAACTTCAGTAAAGAATGTGCTAACGACCAGTCCGTATGACATCCTTATTGACGTATCTATGTCCATCCTTACGTCAATCTCGACACCTTACAGGTATAAATATTACCGACATTGCCTTAAGCAAACACACGCGGTGGTGACGAGATCGGAGCAGCGAGACGTGCTGAGAAGCCCAGCAGAGAGCGAAGCCCACACGCGCTGCCCCGCCTTCCTGACGCGCTGAGAACGAGACACTGTTTTTCTCCTGCCGAGAAATCCAGCTCCGGCGCTTCCAAGCGGCCCTCGCAGGCAGCTGGAATATCAAGACCAGAGACGAGAGATACCAGCCCTCAACCATTCTAGATCTCAGGTACAGAACTGAACAACCCCTTACAGAGAATTCTTGAGTCAGTCACTTGGCAAAACAAACTTAACTTAAACTGCTACTTATCTACTCCCGCCCACGTATTAGGCTTAGGTCAGGTACACTGGGGTAGGCGTGATTAGAAGCACCAGTTGAGTACGATTAGTCAATGTATATATGTATATATCTATTTTATCGATTTTAAATATCATATGGCTTAGAAACCATATCAATGCTTCTGCAGTATTATTTTATACTTCTGCTTTTATTGTATGCACTTTACTTAACCATAAGTATCGCAATAATATCGATTCATTTCTCTTGTACGAGAAAAGAGACTGATTAATAAATAACATCTTTTATTGAACCACGCCCATCTCTTATTTCTCTACAAACTGGTGAAACTAAGAATGCACGTACTGACTGAGTAAAATAAGTTGTCTTTTGTTTTCACACGACTCTAGAGATATACTCTTGATTAGGGGAGAGCAAAGTTGTCATGTTCTATGGTTGTCAGAAACTAAATCCCTTCTTGTCTATCCAGGGAAGTTAAACTCCTCCTTGCCTATTCGAGAAAGTTTCTAGTGAACTCTGAGCTAGCTGGCAAACACAAAACTTTAAGTCTAATATCGTCAGTAGAAGACCTAGTTAACCTTCGTCCTGGGTCTATACTATTGAAGATATTATTCCAATGCGCAGAGCCTATTGGGATAATAGGAACTACACTACAATGTCTGCCCCCTGACGTATCGATTTTATGGTTATCCAATTTTTATTTAATGATCCTGTTTTATGCATTTTTAATATAGTTGTATGATGTCTAGTTGGACTGTTCTATGAAGTTGTACTGTATTGCAAGCTTTTTTTTTAATGAATTCTAGATGTATGTGCTTTTATGATAAAAAAAAATATTTTTTTATTTATATTTTTATTGTATTTTCATAGACACGATACACACAAAAATACAAACACATATACCATTTCTTGAGCATAGAGCACTGCACCAGTAATCGAATAAAGTTATTTAAACGTGCAATGCTGCAATATGGTCAGAATTCCTGAGCTCAACTAAAAGGCAAATGAAAGAGTGTAGAATAAAATAAGGTGAATGTAGGGTATAGTATGGAGTACCCACACAGAGTAAACAACAGCCATCGAGTTGCGATATAATGGGACATTGGATGAGGACTTTAGCAGGGAGGAGGGAAGAAAATCAAAGATCTTCTCAATACTTTACAGTTGTTTGAGGCATGTACGTTAAACCAAAGAAATCTGTTTATGAAAGCATTAAAGATGATACCAAGATTACACTCGCTTCTGGAAGGTACAATTGTAGAAGAAAAGGAAATTGAAAGAGGAAATGAAATACGCATCTGAAAGGTATTTCTGTTCTGCAGGGCTAAAAGTAGACAAAATGAGACACCACCCAGTTTTTGATGGCAGATTGACAAACAGAAATGCTAACATTTAAAAATGCTTTAAAGATTAACAATACAAATTAGACATAGAAATCACCTGCATAAAAATAAACCTGAAATAATAGAAGACAAGGGAATAGTATACAAAGTAAAGAGTAGATGGCCAAGCGAATAGCGAAAAGGACCAACCTTATAAGTAAAGAAAGAAAATACAGGACCTGAGATACACAGAGAGTGAAGTGCAGATATGGGATATAGGAGATCCTAGTTTCAATAGTCGCAGAGAGATCCGCAAGGATGGATCCTAAATACCGAATACAGAATATTGCGGGCGGCTAATATCTTAGACAATATATCGAAGGACAAAATATGGAAAGGTAAATATGTAACATTTCCTGAACCTAGCTCCACATATATAAATCTGATATATACATTTTCAAGGTACATAGATGTCAGAGTACATCTATACTTCCCTATATACACTTGCATTTCGATATTTTGTCCCTCAATATTTCGTCTATATTAGTGTGCCACAATATTTTTGTGCTCAATATTCCAGGGTACAATTTTACCAAAAAGTACCAGAATTAACTGTGCACAACCCAGGTTCCTTTCCTATCACTCGTTGACTCCATGCTTCTCGTTGACCCTGTACAGGGCTCCTCTGCCGTTTTGCTAGGATCACGCTATAGAAATACCATATACATACATGCATAGATACAGAATCGAAGACAGTTTCAGATGGTGATACTGAATGATGAAGCGATATACTGCCGATAACGTAATCTCAGCAGAGTGGCCGGGACAGGCGCCAGAGTATGAGGAAGTACTTTGCGCCCTTAAAAAACAAGTTAACTGAAAGAGGATGACACATTCCAGAATTCGCAATACTTATGGTCACAAAAAAATGTCTTAAGAGTTAGAAGGAAGTGATTTATTAAAATACTGAAGAAAAGATACCAGATGATAGAGAACTTTTAGGAAAATTAACGTGCTAAGGAAGAAGTAAAAGATACACAGACTTGATTAGAGAGTGGCAGGAAGAGAGTAAGCATCAGAGGCAGGAAGTGGAAGCTGAAGGGGGAGGGATAAAGTGGGGAGGGCTGGGACTTCTTTTAAAACCAATATATATATAGGGGCAGATTTTCAAGCCCTGTGCGCCACTTTTGAGCCGCTGTTGCATCACTCATGTGACGCAGCGGCGGCGTAAAGCTAGCGCCATGCTGTGACGGATTTACAACGTGACGCATCTAGGGAGATGCGTCACGTTGTAAAGCCCTGCGCCACATTTTTTTTTTTTCTTTTTTTTTCAGAGTTTTATATAGCGCGAACTAGACCCGAACCGAATCCGGTATCAGAGCGCTTTACATATTTTTCCAGTTACGTTACATTTTTACGTTTTCCAGTTACTTTCATTTTAGGCACGGGGAGATTAAGTTATTTGCCCAGAATCACTGGAGGTTTTGGCGTCGTTACCGAGACTCGAACCCAGTTCCTCCAGATCCGAGGTCGAGCGCCCTAGCCGTTAGGCCAACTGTGTCAGGCTTAATGTATGCAGGGTGGGCGTTCAGTCGGAAAAAGCCTCGAAAAAGTGACGCAGTGAAATCTACAAGATTTCACTGAGTCACTTTTCCGATGCAGCTGTGTCAAAACCCTGCGCCTGCTTGAAGGAGGTGTAAGGCATGACGCAGCATGTTACGTATGGGCAGCCCCTGAGCATTGCGGATTTGCGTCACGCTTGTAACACGACTCAAGCATTGCGCCGCCCTTACGCCATCAGATGCTTCACGCATCTGTTTATCCTTGTGCCACGATGCGCCGCATTGTAAATGCTGCGCATCTGTGGTGGCCCAAGGGTAAACTTGTGTGACGCATCTTACCTGGTGCACCCCTGCTGATATGCAAGGATGCGCCAGTCCTTGTAAATCTGCCTAATAGTGTTTTAATCTGCCAATAAAGACATACTATATATATTTTTTAAAAAGGCATCAGAGGCAGGAGGATTTACTTGAGAAATTAAATTAAGAACTTCTGACTCAAAAGCTGACGCAAAATCATGTAAGGTAGGACACAGCTGGGAATCATCACAGCATCCACAACTCATAGTATACAGAGAAATATATCTTGGCCCCGGTGCTATTACACCGGTTGTACTAATGATAACTATGTCACAGTGTGTGTTTTTGATTGTTACTCTGTATTCTGTTGGCCCCATAAGGATTTACTTAGAAACCACTGTAATGATTGTCAATCAAGGGCAAAACCACCTGGCCCGTGTAATACATGTTCAAAAATGTGGTATTAAATTATTCAGAAAAAAATGCTTATGTTTGCAAGAAGCTAGGAGACTGGTTTATCAATTGACATTTTTAAAGTTCAAATTTCTTCAAGTTTGTGCCTGATTGCAAGTTTGTGTTGAAACAAGGTGGTATTTATTGTACCTCATAAATAACAAAACTCCAGGGTACAGTATTTCTTGGGTGCGATAAATAGCACTATTACAAGTTTTGGAGGAATAACATGCAGATTTTGTTATTTAACGCACCAAAAACTGCACTGTACGGTAAACACTGTACACATTTCTTCTGTTAAATTTCGTCAGGTTTGACCAAGCAAAATTAAACGAAGGGTGAGGTATTTAATGCATCTGATAATATTCAAAATCAATAAATAACTCTCAACTCGTAATTCCGACCTGAGCACAGACAAGGGTTTACAAACGGGTTGGAATGCACTGACTCGCTCGCAAGAGGCGCTAGGTGTGCAGGCACAGCACTACATTTGTCAAAAAATATAATTGTAGCGCCAAAATCATTTAGGCGCTCACTGCTATCATTTCAGAATACAGGAATTGTTGACTGCCAAGACTGCTGTGCCTCGATTCTATTTGATGCCTCTTTCTTCCACCAGGCTACACTTTGAAGGTTCTTTTTCCTCCCTGCGTTCTCCCTTTGTCACTGTTTTCCGTTCTCTTCCTCCTTTTAGCTCCCTTTACCGTTTTACTTTCTCTTTTGCTGTTTATCCGTCCAATGAGAAAAAATAAGCCCTAGCCCCCCCAAAAATTATTGGTAGTGCCCACAACCTGAACAAATTAAATACTACACAAGAGCCATGAATGTGCTTGTATATTCATCAGCTGAAACTGGGACCCACGTGCAGCCCAGCCCTAAAACCTTGCATTCAGTTATTTTTTTTTTTTTAATACATGCAGGTGCCCAAATATGTGTCTAGTGAGGTTACCGCCCACTCCGCCACTCGCATGACACATACACTTTGGCACAAAAATAATAACTTGTTTGTATATTTTTCATTTTATAGTATTTCACACTGCACTTCTTGCGTTCCTAACCACTGTGAACCACAGGTGTTACTATTACCCAATTTATGATATTCAATTTACTAATCTCAGAAGATTTGAATGCGGAGTCTCCCTTGCTAGGTTTCAAACTCACTACCTTCAGGTTAAATAAACCGCTGAGGTATGTGTTAAACATTGATTCCTCTTGTCGGCCGCATGTGTGGGCATATTATCAAGAACGGCGTTAAAATTATCGCTGCTTTAGCGGCAGGAAACTGCAGCTAAAGCGGCCGTAATGGGCTTGATAATATGCCCTGGAGAATTCCAATAGAAGCCCACGTTCACACCAGAACATGGACTTCTATGGGAATTCTCCAGGGCATATTATCAAGCCCATGATCGCCGCTTTAGCTGCAGTTTCCTGCCGCTAAAGCAGCGATAATTTTAACGCCGTTCTTGATAATATGCCCCAGGTTCTTTTACAGAAATGGTGGCTGAGATACTTTTGGGCACATACACAAGGGTTCTCATGGCCAGTAAATCACACATACTGTGCACCTTGGAGCACGAGGTAAACCAGCAGAGGCTGGATTATTGTTAGTAAGGGAGTGCAGGGGTCTGTACTGTGAAGGTGGCAGGTGGGAATGAGAGACAGAGGGAAACAGAGTAAAAGAGAACAAGAAGGATGAAAAAAGATGCAGAGGAAAAGAGAAAGATAATCAGAGAGGTGTATGCAAGGAAGGTTACAAAATAAACTGAGAGATTGAAGAAGGGTATTAAGGACTGTGGACAAGAAAGATAAAGAAAGAGAGAACAGGAGAGCAGTAATAGGAATTATGGAATCACGCTTTTAAAAGCAGGCAAATGGCTATGTCTCACATATTAGGTGAAGGAAGGCAGAACAATGGATGTAATTGCAGCCCGCCCTCACAAGTTAAACTAATGCTGAAACACGTTCTATATCAGCTAGAGGAGAGAGGTATGGCCTGAGGTAGGCAGACAACATACAGCTGAACCTCCTCTGACAGAGAGCAAGTCAGACCTGCCAGTAAAGTACTGACCGCAGCCCCGCCTTTCCAGTCAGTAGAGGAGGGTACAGTTCTGGCATGGCACCTCAACCCCACCTGTAGCAGCAGCCCCCGCTCCTAGAGGCCAGAGTCACACACAGTTCTCCAGGTGCACCTTATACCCGCTCTGGCAAAGAATGCATCTCAGTCCTCACGTACAACACACCCTCATATTCCAGTACTGACACAAACACACTGGGTCTGATTCACAAAGGGCCTCTGCACTGTTGAGGGAGGGCCCGCAGTCGTGGTTGGGGTGGGTGTGTGGCGGTACTCCTGGCGCCACCTCCATCATGAGATACTGCTGTTCGGTGGTCCCGCCACGAGAGCGGAGGCTCTTTGTGAATCGGCCCCTGATCTCTGCCAGTACCCTCCAGTCTTTCCCTGGACCACCACCAGCCATTGCAACACTACGACAGATGCGGAACTCCGCTTGGGGCCGCCATCCTAACCGGCAACATGCACCTCCATGTTCTCTGCGTGGGGAGCCACACATGTATGTCACTATTCAGTACCTGGACCAGGTGCGCTAAGCCCATTGGGCTGAAAGGGCCCCCCGTTGTGTGTCTCAGCCCGGGCTGCTGTGGGCTCGGCTGGGCAGTGTCTGGAGTCTTATCTCCAGCACGCACCAGTTTTTCACAGGTCTTTAAAGACCATTTGCATATTTACATACCTTTGTAAACTCATTAACAAGGCTTAGTTTTTTTCTTAGGTCCAGTACCCCTTGGATCCCCACTCTGCTTTTCTTTACATTTGCATTTTACTTTTACTGCCATAGTGTCAGAATGCATTTCATAAAAAGGAATATAAAGTTGGGTTACCCAAAGAAAAACACAATTAAAATAGCTTTCTATTCATGTTTGCTGTTCCAAGTATGCGCAGCTAAGTGCTGAAAATAAGCTTTGGGTGACTGCTTATTTTTGTATTGTCTCGGACATCAATATAACAAGCTGGCAACCCTGATCATAAGACTGGAAGTTTGTTGCAGGATCAGCACAATATTTATTTCCTCCGCCCTCGAACCCTCGACCATGAATAATGCCATAATATCAATAGTTTAACTTATATCTGAAACCCTACGCCGCCATCAATAACATGCTGAGTAACTTCAAATGTCTGGGAATGCACCCTGCATTCAGACAACTTACTCCTCATTCTCGCCCTTCACTTTCATGCTCACCCTGCACTCGCAGCGATTCCAATGCACTCACACTGATCACCATGCACTCACACCATTCACCCGCTCACCCTGCACTCACAGTGATCACTCTGCACCCAATGTGCTTGGGCTGCTCACCCCGTACCTCACCCTGCAGTCACACGACCACACTACTCACCCTGCACACACGGGACACTTCACTCACCTGTCGTCCTCACTGCTCAATCAGCAATCTCACTCAAACAAGCCCATCACTAACCATGCAGTCATTCGTCCCACTCTGCACTCAAATTCATACGGTCACCTCACTCACCCTGCAGCCACTCCTCTAACCCTACTCTCACACTGTTGCATCGCTCACCGTGCACTCACATGGGCACTCCTGCTACCCACACAGCACAGAGGGTTAATGCGCCTGCTACAAAGAACGTGTACCATGCAGATCACAGAACTGAGTGTGAGTAAACTACGGGTAGCCCTACAAAAACATTAAATGTTGGTCAGAAAGGGGCTATAGAGAGATGAGGTGCATTGTTGGCGAGTGGTAGTGAAGGAATTCATGGAAAAGGAAGAAATGAGGGGCGGGCGTGAAAAAAGACTGTTGCACCGTGCGCGACCAGTGCTAGGGCTAGCCCTGGCTGGGAGTCTTAGCCCCCCCCTGTGCCTCCCCACCCCAAAACCGGGTCTAGTTTTGCCCCTGACCTGGACCTACCTGCTCTCTGAGCCCCTCAGTACTGGCTTCCTGGTAGCTCTGACTGTGCATCACAGTACTGATCTGACGTACAGATGCGCAGCCCCTCCGCTACTGCAGTACAGGGGCTCAAACGCAGTTCTGCAGGTGCACCTCAGTTCTATTATTTCAGTACCTCGACTCGCACCCTGCTGCGCCCATGTGTTGCTGTAGTGTACCGCATCTTTGCCACACAATTCGAGGGCCAGAGTCGCGCGCCAGCGTGCCCCGCCACATACCTGGAGCCAGCGGCAGCAGCAGCAGGGCCGTCCTCGCCATCCTGTGCAGTGAGATGCTGCCTCTCCCGGGTCCAGATGTGGTCTAAAGGGCAGTGTGGCTGCCGCAGCTGTGCACTTTCTCCTCCCCCTCGCGCCGACACGCTCAGCTCACTCTCTCTCCCAAAAAAAGAGTGAGATGACATGACATCCTTCCCCTTCCTTCGAGCTCGAACGCAGAAATAATCCGGGGGAGTTTAAGGCGGACAGTCAGTCAGAGGCTGAGGAAGTGGGGGCCGCCATTGCCAAACACCAGGGGAATTCCTGGAAGGGGATATGACCCTTACGGGCATCCTTAATTCCATGACCCACCTGCCCACTGCAGATTACAACATTGGGTTCTCAGGGTGTTTCAACGAGTCATCGGCCAGAAGACATTTTATCAGAATGTTGACCAAGCTGTGACTCTGCAGGCACCATACCCCCCCCCCCCCACCCTCCCAACACTGCTTTTAACCCTGAACACTCAGACAAATAGTGACTCAGCAGTCTTGCGAGCACTCCAACTGCGTTTTTGTTGTTGTTTCGCATTTCTTTATTAATACTCCTGTTCTCAAATGTACAAAAACATTGAATGACTATCACATATCAGTCTGTAAAGAGCATTTTTCATAAAGAAAATATGGAATGGGAATAGGAAATGCAGTAAAGAATGATATGACAAGCATTGGCATAGCCAATAGGTCTCGCTTTTGGGACCTTATAAGTATTTAGTTATGCAGCACAATATCCTTGGTGCAACAACGTCAAATGTTGCGTGGCTAAACACGTATAAGGGCCCAAAGGCGAGACCTATGGGCTATGCTTGTGACTATTGTGTCAGTGCAGAATAAGCCAAATGCGCTCAACGACCATTACTACCGGATAGAGAATAAACAAGAGTGTATACGCGTTGGGGACGGGGCGAGAGGGATGAGAGAAAGACGCATGGACATGTGTGCGGTGAGATGGGGAAACATGCCTGTAAAGCTCCAGCAGAATGTGTAAATAGATGAATAAAGCTGAACCACACTAAAGTGAATGAATCGAGATAATTTGATTACACAATCTTCTTCCTTGATAGCTGGAGGGCAAATCTCCTAAGTGCCTGGAGGCTATTGACCAGGAGAGTAACCGGGCAGGATGTTCCTAGGATTCAAAAAAAAAAAAAAAAGGATCTAGCCAGCAGAGGATCCGGCATTAGGGGTCTGAAGGAAAGGGTCAGACAGCAGAGGATCCAAGCAGGAGAGGACTGGGGTAGCTAAATCATAGAGAGCAGAGGTCTGGTAGAAGGGTTTAGATAAAAGTAGTGTGAAGTGGCTTGAACAGAAGAAAGCCATCATGGGAGAAGACCATCAGAGGGGATCCCATGAGGGAGGGCTCGCCCGCAAAGGGGTCACAGAACTGGGCTATGGAAGACAAATTTGGCCAGGAGAGAATTTGGATTAGACAGAATCTGGACAATTAAGTGCCCAGCCACGAGAGGGCATGGGCAGCAGGACACCATCTAGGGGGTCAGTCAAGGAGATTGGTATGACCTAGAGAGGGCCTGCCAGCAAAGTCCCACTGGGCGAGAGAGATGTTGGAAACGGGGTGGGGGGTGTAGGACAAATGCAGATATAAGGGCAGAGCTCAAGAAGTGGAGTACAAGCAGATCCACACAGGAGAAAGCTTTGGGCCCTGGCAGAAGCGGTGTCACAGAGCGCTGACCCACACACGCAGCTTCTGTTGTGTCTCCTCCAGATGAAGGTGGCCCTACCAAAGAGTGAGCAGGCCTTCCGGCAGGAACAATTCCAAGAAGGGCTGCTTCTTGGGACACTGAGAATGGGAGCTGGGAGGGCACCGGGACGGGGAACAGAGACATGCAGCATCTACCTGGCCACAGAAACATGGGGCTGCAGCAGGCAGCACACAGGAGCAAGACCAACATCTGCCTGTCAGAGACAGCATGAGAGCTCTGCTTCAGAGCAACAGCCCCAAGATATAGGAGAGAAAACTAATGTGCACTGGCAGTCTGAAGAGAAAGATTTGAAGGGCAAAGATACAAACAAAGAGATGAAAACAGTATTTCCAAAGTTCGGAAAAAAAGTCGAGAAACCCGAATAGAGAAAACCAAAAAGCAGGGAATTAACGTGACAAAAAGGAAAATAACAATAATAATAATTATAATATATAAATATAATAATAGGGTTTAGGGAGTGTTGCATATATGAATACCCCTCGTTTACAGCATGCATGGGATCAGATTGGGGTTACTGATTTGGTTAGGACTTGAGCAGGGCACAAGTCCTAAAAAAAGAAGTGGGGGGACGCTGTCACCGGAAGTGACGTCACAACAGGAAGTGACGTCACGAAAGGTGTCTTGCACCATCGGGCCTATCGCCTCCCTCGCTCACCCCTTAGATGCGATTGCATCTGAGAAGTCAGCGCGTGAGCAGCGTGCTGTGAGCTCCGATCTCGTCCCAGAGAGGCAAAAAGGTGAAGTCCAGTGTTTGGCAGGAGGGACCGCGTCCACCCGGTTAAATAAGTGGGGGGACACCGTCCAACCGCGTGGTACCCCGACTCGAGCCCTGGGCTTGAGTTTGGAAGGAGGGTAAACAAAACCCTTTAAACTGGAGGATAAGGGTAAAGGATAGGGGGGCGTGGCTTACGCGCCGACGAGGAAGGACGGCGGCTCCGTGAGCTCCGTGGTGGACAGTGATCGCGGATGCCGTAAGGACCTCTTTTGCCGCTTCTTCAGGCATTTTTCCGGTATGCAGCGTTGGCGGAAGGTGGACTGTACATGAGGACCACGTAGGAGGCTGTCTGTGAGCCGTTCGTCATCTTTTACTAACAGCAGTAATTTTCTCTCACTTCCGAGACGCGGGCGGCCGCCATTTTGGCTCGCTTGGCTCGCTTCGCCCGCCTCTTTCCTTTTCAGTATTTTATACTGCTCTGCCCCTTTTGAACTGCCGCGTTTTTCTCCGGTTTGACTGCACGGCTACTACAGTATATTAAGACACATCCTGTTATTGGTGGCTCTTGTACACAATGATGCCCAGTTATAAACCTCCTGCCTTTATTTTTTGTGGAGAAATACAGCCGCCATTTTGTCTATTCTGGGTCTGAAGAAACTGTTTACACTTTACCAGTCTATGATGTTTCAATGAAGCCCAAGTTCAACATTTCCCTATGATGTGGCTTTAATTGGTGCTAACCCATGAAGGTGTTTTGTTTGAAGGTTTCTGGTCGCCTCTAAGATCACCAGTAAGTCGTCTGCTCCTGAGTCTCTCACTTCAGTGCTCCAGCCAGCATTTCTTCAAGTGTCTTGTGTGTACTTTCTCTTATCTTCTACTGCTTATCGTCTTGGATATATTGACTCCAAGTACTGACTCAATCTTTATGTGGCAGTGAAGGTTACACACGCGGTATAGAATTTGCTGATTTTTGCAGTGTGCGCCACAGTCTTTATACATTACTGCTTTTTAGGGCTCGGCTGAAACGCGCGGAAGCGCGTCTCCGCCGAGAACTTATTGTGGCCGTGTCTCCTTCCCAGGAGACAATCCTGGCCGCGCGCATCGCCTTGGAGGCGATTCCAAACTGACACGCGCACGCGAACGAGCGCTGCGGCCAGGCGCTGTCTCCTGGGAAGCACACACACAAGCGAGGTCACTGAGCTGCGTCCAGCAGAATGCAGGGATTAGCACCGAGGACACAGAGCCTGCTTGCTGCTCTCAAATTATTTCGGATAAACCGTGGATTTCATGAGCTCATCCGTGAGGGTTGGGAAAATACATTTGGTACTGTTGGGGGGGGGGGCTAGCATGCTATCTGCACGAACCTTTGCTAGAGAGGGGTCTGTATTGGGTTGTTTCAATGAAAGCTCACAGGGAAAGGATTCATCTGACCCAGTTTTAGGAAAGCCCCATCAGCAGGACAAAATCATGTTGTTTATAGGAACATTCATCAGGGTATGGGCAGGGAGGAGACTGTGCTTGCTCTTTCCATGGGCACCGCGACAGGATTATATTGCACTTGCTCTACAAATGGAGGGGGCATGCTGTTCTACTGTTAGGAAATGGTGCTTGGAGCTACAACTATTATTATTTTTTACACCGAGGACTATGCAGTGAGGTGGCAGCTACACTATGGTATTCGATATACTACAATTGTATCTGTAGTTACAAATAAAGAGCGAAACAGTTTAAATATGTCCCAAATCAGTATCACTGCTACCTAGCATACTGTATCTCTAGGTTGTTCCACACTTACTCGTAAACAATATGACCTTGTTGTTACTTCTATGCAGCTTGTATCTGGGGGACTATTTTACTGAGAAGCTGCCATGCCTGGGTGGGAAGCGCCCTGGGAAAATTTCAGCTCCTTAAAACACGCACACTTCTCTACAACACGTACATATCAATGTCTATGTGAAACTCCTTCTCTCGTTCATTTCAGATAATTACATATGCTTCTAGTGACTTTTAAACCACCCTAAGATGTCCCGCGTCCTAGGCCTGACTCTACATTTTTGAATTCGGTTCACCTCGAACAGTACCCCGATAAACAGATAAGCGCGAACATGTCCATTTACAAAACTGTCCCAGTCTGCCTGAAAACACTTCGGAACCATAACAACCTTAAGGTAGGGCAGGCTCGCTCTCTGTGACCCTTGCGCCCCCATCTGTGTAACCCGCTCCGAAGGGTAATAAAATCGAATCAAGGGCACTTACCTCTTTATCTATATCCTTCCCTCCTAAAGGAAATCGTTTGGCCCTTGAAAGGACGACAGACACATTTGCCAGGCACCTCCTTAAACTGCACTGCACTCACGGCTTCAAAAGTCACAAACTAAAAGAGCACCGATATGAGGATTTTACTTGACACGAGTCACAAACTAAAAAGCGCACTAATGCGATGAAATTACTTGGCACTATAAAATCATTTCATCCTGCCAACTAAGATATTGGTATTTCTTACTTCAGGAGACTTTCTGCTCGAATTAGGAACTTGCATCTACTTTAAGGTAAAATATGACCTACTTATAGGAACCCCTCCTCCCCTCGGTCCTTACCACACTACATTATGGATATGTCTTACCACAAACATATTCACTTTCCAATACGGGCTATTATTTCTCCAACTTCAAGATTCGCTCCTGCCAAATGAAGGAACCCATAGTCACTCAAAGACAACACAGATTACTACCCAACTTCCTTATTGTGGTCTGGCTTGTCAGTGCATCCGTCACCTAACAACTATTTGAGCATCACTGAAGAGACCGTGCTCCGCCCAGGTGCTTCCACAAAAAAAAAAACATAACTTACCCTTCACACAACTGTATTGTGCTTATTTATCCAGCTGGCCGAGCTAGGAACTTTCAGGGGGATACACATGATATGGTCATGTTGTAAAGGTGGCTTACATAACTAGATGGCTGTCGATCATTCTGTCACTGTTCTATCTTTATCTCGTATTCTGTCTGTATCGTACTGCTCGCCCCCCCCGTTTTCTCACTGAATCCTTTTCTTTAGCGCCCTCTTTTCTTCTCTGTTTCTTCTGTCTCTATCTAACTCATTCTCCCGCTCCTCTATCTCGCTCTCTTTGCCCCTTTAATTTGTTTCCACTTTTTTGAAACACTTTCTATTCTTCACTTTTCTCTCCCGCTGTCCCTCGTTATGCTTATGCCTCCGTACTGGCTTCCTCATTCTCTCCCATGCCCCCCTCTCTTCGTCCCTGTTATGTTTCACTTTGCCCCTCTTTCTCCTACTCGTATTCTCTTCGCCCCTTCTTAATTTGTCTCCCATCCCCCGCCCTCTGGTTCTCTCTCACGTAAACACACCTAATGATTCCGTTTCTCTCCCTCTTAGTCTCAACTCTCGTGTAACCTATCCTTGTCCTCGCCTTTGCCTAAAGCAGACACACGAGGGCGGGGAAGCCTTCTAGTGCGCTTTTCACATGCTACAAAGTGTGTATTCTTCAGATATATTGGCCAATAATAGGGTGCCCATGCGTCCCGGATTTGCCAGGACTGTCCCCGTTGTCCACCAGCTGTCCCGGCAGATGTCAGGGATTTGGCTTTAACATTCTGGTCACCCTACCAATAAGCACGTGTCGCGTTGCTATGTCCACGTTTGAAGTGGGGGCTCTAACTTTTGCAATGCCGAGACCGTTGCATTGTAAATGCTTGTTTTGTTTTGTTTTGTTTCTTCTTTTGGCGCACCCCCACTGCAGTAGAATGGTGAATGATTCTCCTAACCCAAAATTATCTCATACTGGAGCCAAACCTAAAAGACCAAAAAATTATCCACCTTCACCTATCCAGTCCTCGTCCAACACGGTCTTGACTCCATTTTAGAAGAAGTACGGGGTATCCAACCATTCATGTCTGCCACCAACGAAAAGCTTAAACAGATTGAAGAGCGCTGGGTTGTTATGGAGGGCAAGGGTTTGCATTTGGAGCAACGTGTGAGTGATATACAGGATGCCTCTGCAAAAATCCCTTTCTTGGAGCAAGAGATCCACAAACTGAAATTACACACTGAGGACCTTGAAAATCGTAATCGTAGCAACAATCTTCGCGTTTATGGCATTCCGGAAAATGTGGAGGGGCCAGACATGGTGTTTTTTCTACAAAAATTTCTTCAGGAACTTTTAGATCTTCAACCTTCGTATTCTCCCCTAAACATACAGCGTGCCCACCGTTTGGGTCGTCTGAACTCCACTTCTACCAAGCCTCGTGGTATTATTATGCTTTTCCTTGAGTTCACAGAGTTAATGTCGGTCCTGAAGGCTGCTAGGCTCAAACGGCAGCTCCAATGGTCTGGTCACAACATATTTATTTCTCAGGATCTTTCAACTGCTACGAATGCCCGGCGCAAGGAATTCTTGAATCTCCGCCCTCTGATGAGACAGTTGAACATTCAATATGGCATCCTGCACCCTTGTTTCTGCAAAATCACGCATAATGGTCGCACCCGTTCCTTTGATGATCCACAAAAGCTTCAGACGTACTTGCAGAGTATCTCTCCTTCCAGCATGGACACTGCTGATTAGTGTATATCATCCTTTAGTCCTTCAATGTGGCCTTTTTTTTTTTTTCTATCTTCACTTTGGCTTCTGATTACTTTTTCTCCTAGTCATTGCTTCCTTTTCTGAGGTTCTGCGTTTCCATTCTTTTCTTTTCCGCTTATGTCCTTTCTGTGGATGCTCATGGGGTTGTGTCCCTTCTTCGGTGTATCTTCGCCCCTGATGTCTTGGTTGTTTTCCTCTTCTCTGATCAGGCTCTTATGCCTTGATCTGTTTACTCTTTTTTTCTTTCTTTTTAACTGTTTTCCTTTCCCCTTTCCTATCTTCTGCTTTTTCTTTTGCTTGCTTTCCTCCTTCTCCTTCTTGCTTTCATATTATTTTCTTCTTGAGTGGTCTCTACGTTCTTATTTGTTCTTCATGTTGATAGTCATTCGTATTCTAGGCATTATGTATTACAGTATCATAAGTGTATTGGGTGTTTTCTTCTCATGTAAATTAATTGTTTGTTGTTTCCCGCTTTGCAGTTGCCTCCCTGAAGTGTGTTTATTCCATATGTCGCCCATCCTTCCCTCCTATCATCATGTGTAACTTTGTTTCGTGAAACGTACGAGGTCTCGGTCACCCTGTCAAACGTCAAAAGGTATTGTCACACTTATCTCAACTTAATTCGCAGGTTGTTTTTCTTCAAGAAACGCATTGCTCTGATGTTGAATCTCTTAAGTTGAAAAGGAATTGGGTGGGCCAGGTTGTGTTTTCTCCTGCCATTAGTAAAAAAGGGGGGGTTGCTATTTTGTTTCATAAAGCGTTAAATGTTCACATTATTTCCTCTCAGAGTGATGATGAAGGACGTTGGGCAATGGCTAAGGTTGTTATCCAAAATAAGACTTTGGTTTTACTAAACATTTATGGCCCAGTTCGTCCGGACCCCAAGTTTTGGAATGATATTAAAGTCCTCATTTCGTTCATTGACTGTCCAGACTTTGTTATCGCTGGTGATTTTAATCAATGGTTAGACCCCTTTTCAGATAGATTATCCTCTAGTAAGTTTCAACCTGACAAATCTCATAAGAGTTTTCAATCTGCCATTGCCTCCCATCCTTTATATGATTCTTGGAAATTGTGCAATCCTGATGTGTTAGAATATACTTTTTTCTCCAATGTTCACCACACCCGTTCCAGGATTGATTATATTATGGTTAGTAAACATCTGCTTCCTTCTATTAAAAAATCTGTCATTGATTCTATATTTATATCTGACCACGCCCCTGTTTATACTTCCCTTGACCTCTCCCTCACTTCTTCCACATTCAGTCGATGGAAATTCAATTCTTTCCTATTGTCTGATACTGCTTTCATGAAAGAAATCAAGGGTTTTTTTAATGAATTTTTTACTTTTAATATCCCTTCCGACACCTCTGTTCCTAATAACTGGGATGCTTTTAAGGCTGCACTCAGGGCCTTTACTATTTCTTATGTCTCTAAGAAAAAGAAACGTAACAAGAAGGAATATGAAGACTAACTCAAGAACATTAAAGGGCTTGAACATTCTTATTTTTCCTCCAAATCCCCCTCTGCATTACAGGATTTAATCAAAGCTAAAACTGACCTAAATAAAACTATTACTCATGAAGCTTGTAACACCCTTATTAAAATCAAATCCAAATTTCATGGCGGTCAAAATAAAGCGGGGAAAATGTTGGCAAATTATTTAAAAATCAAATCAGAACATAAGAGTGTAGGCCTATCTTCAACGACACAATCAATAAGTTAGTCTCGTCGGATGAGGATATTGCAGAAGTATTTCACAACTATTACCAATCATTGTATACTGACGATACTCATCCTTCTGAAGTAAACTTAAACTACTTTTTTGATGGTCTTCCCTCGCCCCCTTCCCTTGCAGATGAATTTGCATTATTGGAAAAAGATATTTCTCTCCAGGAAGTCACCCGGGCCATTAACTCCCTTAAAAAAGCGAAAGCGCCAGGCCTTGACGGGCTGCCTGTTGAGCTTTATTCTACTTTTCATGCATTTTTGACGCCTAAAATCCTACAATTGTTTAATTCTTTTATTGCGGATGCCAAATCATCTGGATCCTTTCTAGACGCGCTAATTATCATAATCCCTAAACCCGACAAGGATCGTTCACAATGTAAGAATTACCGCCCTATATCCTTAATTAATTACGACTGCAAAATTTTTGCTAAAATTCTGGCCTCGCGTCTTGACTCTATTATCCCCAGTCTAGTAAAAACGGGCCAAGTGGGGTGTGTGAAGGGTAGGCTTGCTGCTGACAATGCTCGTATGTTATCTAACATCATAGCTCATAGTAAAAATCTAAAAGTCCCTATGGCAGCTTTGTCCTTGGACGCAGAAAAAGCGTTTGACCGTATTAATTGGCAGTTCATGTTTCGTACCCTCCAATGGTTTGGTTTTGGTCCCTCTTTTATTTCCCTAGTTAAACTCCTATATTCCTCTCCCCGGGCCAGTATATGTGTTAATAATCAGTTTTCTAAGTTCTCCTCTTTATCAAGAGGTACAAGGCAAGGGTGCCCCCTTTCCCCTTTGTTATTTATTTTATGTCTTGAACCTTTTTTAGAACGATTCGTTCTAACCCTAAGATTGTTGGTTTCAAACTTCCATCCTCTGAGATTAAATTGTGCTGATGATGTTCTGGTATATATGGCTAACCCCACCTCCTCTCTACCACATTTTTTAGATGAGGTGCAGTTATATTCATCTATATCGGGTTATAAACTTAATTTATCCAAAACTGAAGTTCTGCCCCTGAATGCAATTTGTTACCAATATATGTTTAGTAATACTGAATTTGCATGGTGTCCTACCAAAATTAAATACCTTGGTATATGGTTTTCATCATCCTTAGTTGATACACTTAAACGTACTTTTGACTCCCTCTCAAAGAAAATTCAATCCCTCCTTCAGATTTGGTCCCCCTTATTTCTTTCCTGGTGGGGTAGATTAGATACGATTAAAATGATGATTACTCCCCATGTGCTTTATACTGTCTCGATGCTTCCTTTTAAAATCCCAAATTCGTATTTTTCCCGCATAAACTCTATATGTACTAAATTCTTGTGGAATGACAAACATCCTCGCATAGCCTTACATAAATTGATTCGCCCTAAAACTGAGGGTGGTGTTCGTTTCCCCAGCTTCAAAACATATCACTCTGCATTCCTGATCAAACAATCCTTTTCACTAGCCTATGATTTCTCAACTAATCCTGTGCCCTCATGGGTACTTCTAGAACGTTCTCTTTTGAAAGATTTTTCATTTCAGCATATTGTATTTATGTCAAATTGCTCTTTTTTGTCTAAACTTCCTATTTTAAAATACTCCCAAACACTCCTACATAATGTCTTCTCCTCTAATCTCTCTCCTCTTCAATGTTTCCTAATCTCTGTTGTGTGGTATAACAAATTCCTCAAATACAAAGGTAAATCATTTTATTTTAAATATTGGAAAGAGAAGGATATTATGTTTGTGCATCAATTTTGTGATGGTAACTCTATCATTCAGTTCCTTGTGTTGCAAACTTTATATCACCTGCCTTCATCGTCCCTACATGAATACACTATTATAAAATCTGCCTTTCAAACACATTTATCTTCTCTTTCACTACCTGACATCTTTCCCACTTTCTCTCCCACCACTCAACGTTACCCTTTATTTTCCACTCAACAGCCTAAGGCTGCTCTTGTTTATTCAATTTTGTTATCTAATGTTAAGGATCCCCTTAAAACAAATGTAGAGACTGCTTGGGAAACTGATCTTGCTGTTTCCCTCTCTGTCTCGTTGTGGGATCGTTTATGGTCTAAACTGTTTAAAGTATCAATTTCAGCTCGTATTACTCAATCTTTATTTTTCATTTACCATAGAGTTATTATTACTCCTGTTACTATTCATACATTTTCTCCAACTGCCTCTCCACTATGTTGGTCATGCTCTAAAGACCCAGGTACACTTAAACATCAGTTATTTGAATGCTCTCCTGTTTTGTCCTTTTGGAATGGTGTTTGGAATATCTGTATGCCAATGTTTCATTGTTCCACCCCATTATCGCTATTGAATGTTTTTCTAGGTTCTTTATCGACGGATATTGATATTGTTTCATCCTCTGCTAGATTGCTTGACCTGTTTATTGCTCTTGCATTTAAAGGTATTCTATCGTGCTGGAAAGATAATTCTAAACTGTCTGTACATACATGGTAGAATATCATATGTGATGAGCATCGGATTGCTATTGCTTCATCCTTCTCTATTCCCCTAAAAATCAAATCTGATCTTCTCTGGCTCCCCTTTACTACGTATCTTTCTTCCAAATCTCCTAGTTGATTGCATTGTTTTATTCATGTTCATCCTTAATGCCTATTTCTCATCCTCTTCTTCCTTCTCCCCTCTTTTCTTCCTTCTTCCCTCTACTCTTTTCTCCTTTCTCTCCCCCCTGTTTCTTCTCTGTCCCCCTTTCTTTTTCTTTTCTTCTCTTCTTCTACACTTAATCCCTCTCATTCCATATGTTTTATGCTCCATGTTCTTTTGTAAATCTTCCCATTATATATGACATATGTATGGTTATTTCTTGTAAAATACTAATAAAAATCTCTTAAAAAAAAAAAAGGGTAAAGGATAGGTGAAGGCTAAGGTCTAGGGCCAGACGTGGAGTTCCCCATTTGTAAATCAATGGAAAGACATGTAACAGTACATATAGAGGTTAGATTTTACAATTTAATGGAAAAGCCATAGGGATTGCGCACAGGATTAACAAAGTGCCACCAAATGTTTGATCACTCACCATAATTCTCATTTAAAGTAGAGAATGAGAGCGGAAAAGTTAAAATAGAATGGAGAGATGAGAAGCAGAAAGAAAGAAGTAGGAAGAAAATTATGGAAGATAAACGTGGAACAGTAAAAATAGAGAGAAATCAAAATAGCAAGATAGAACAGTAAGAAAAAATAGCAGAGGAAAAAGAGAAAAAGAAATAACGGGGGAGACAGAGAAAAACTAAGAAATAAAGTAGAATGAAGATAGTAAGAGAAGCAAAGAAGAAAAGATTTGCTACATACTGATAGTATGCAGAGGCAGCTTAGCAGAGAGAGAAAATAGCAGACAAGACAGAGGAAGAAACAAACACAGATAATGTATTAAGTGAGAAAAGAAAGCAAGAGAGAAAATGTTGGAGAAACAAAGATGGACAGAAGAAAAGAGGCAGAAAAAGCTAAAAACCGAAAGAGAAATAAAAAAACACAAAGGAAAAGAAAGAGATTGGGAGTTGCTAGAGATGCTGCAGACCGAGACAGCATGGTTATTTTGCTAGAATCCCTGCAAATGCTGACAGGCTTGGAGAACAAGAGCAGTTCATAGGTAGAGAGGCTGAGAAAAAAAAGGCAGATATCGTACAGAGGAAGAGAGTGAGACAAAGAGGGAAAGAGAGCGGCAGAGAGCAGCTGCAGAGTGAGACTGTGTCCAAGTAGGTAAAGCATGTCATGGCCTGTGGCTAATGTAGATGAATGACCTCACAGCGGCAATGCAGCAATACCAAATGTGATGATGGACAGAGCATTTGAGCAAATCAAACACTCACCCCCAGTCAACTGATCTGGGTTTAATCCATCATCATTCTTTAGCTCACTTCACCACCCCAGTTCAGACATGGCCATATGCAAATCAGTCTGACCCAGTGCCTCATGGGAACAGTCCAGCCTTAACTGCCAAGCCATGTCTTCCCTGGACTGGAAACAAGCATTCTGAGACCGGTTTCAGGTTCATAACCCTCATCAGCCAGGCTATCTTGAATCCAGTGGCAAAGTGAGCAAGGGACCCACGTCTGGGCATACCCTGCCAACTTAGGGCGAACAAAGTGATACCAAAGGTGATGATGGACAGAGCGTTTGAGCAAATCAAACACTCACCCCCAGTCGACTGATCTGGGTTTAATCCATCATCATTCTTTAGCTCACTCCACCACCCCAGTTCAGACATGGCCATATGCAAATCAGCCTGACCCTGTGCCTCATGTGAACAGTCCAGCCCGAACTGCCAAGCCATGTCTTCACTGGACCGGAAACAAGCATCCTGGTTCATAACCCTCATCAGCCAGGCTATCTTGATTACAGTGGCAAAGTGAGCAAGTGGTCCCTTGCTTTTTTAGCATGAAAATGTTAAAAACTTGTCTTAAGAGGTGTAAGCACTCAAAGTACAAATGAAACAGTAGCTGACTGATGAATGTGAAGAGGACTCGAAGTACCGGAACGCATAACGTTTATGAAGCCTGAAAACAATGATGTCATCAGGTGAAGTTCCACGGCACACATCCTTTTGATTTTAGAAAACATGGTTGCTGGAGCTCAATGGTGTCTGCACACCACTGTAAAAGGATTTTACTGCTGAGTGGTTGAGTGGTTCTAAAACTAGTGTAGCACCAGGTGAAAAAGATGAGTTCTCACTGCTGATTCGAAATAATAGTGAAATGGAGGTCAACAAAGAAATCTTGTTGAAATAAACAGTATCATATTTGAGGAATGAAGTGTACTTGAGTGAGATGAAGAGAATGGGTAAGAATATAAAAACCATAAATAAACAGCAGGGATAACTGGCTGGTGGGCAGAAATAACACCATCTGAAAGTGGGTCTCTCTATAGAGAAATGGCGCTATTGGTCCATTGAGCTGGCAAGAAGACCTGTCATCTTGGAGGCCCAGGGCCTTGGAGAATAGGCCTGAAGTCCACCTAAGGCAAAAGTTTGCAACCTCAGAGACTCTGAACCTGTGCCCCACGTTTTAAAGTAAATATCTCCTCGGGTCGGTTGTCCCTGGCTGACCTGTTTTCATTGAGGAAGAATGCACTTCTGCCAAACTTCTTCTCTCTAGTCCCAACTCTGGAAATATGGAGAGTGGACGAATTAGCCATACACTGGGGACAAGGGGGCTCTTTTAACCATTACCCTCGTTTCTCCTAATTCCATAGGCTCCTTGGAAGATTTAGGATGCCCACGTTCAAGTGCTTGCTGGCGATCCCTTTTGGCTCAGGCGCCTTTGATTCCCACTGTTGTCAAAGTTTAGAGCCTTAACTTTGTGCATATTCCTGATTGCTACATCTCTATTAAAATTTCTAACTCTTCTAGGTTGATACCTCAAGCGTCTTTGGTTGGAGTTTGGAGTTTGAGAGGATGGTCTGAAAGCCTCGGGACAGTTGAGTAACGAAACTTGAGGGCCGCCCCCTGCAAAGTACATGGAGAGGGCCCACTGCTCTCTGGACTCAGTCAGAATTCCTCAGGCCTGGGGCCAAATGCCTGTGCATCTTGCTGGAAGGGGCCCTTGAAGCTGGGGGGCTATTGTTATGCCACTGCCTCAGGACTGCTCCTTGGAGGTTGCACTATGCATACCACAACCTTCGTGACTTGAAACTCTAACTTTCTACAGACATGGCTGTATTTTCATACCTGGTGCTCATCTAAGGAATTTCAGACTACAGTTTGTAATCCTCTCAAAATTCTCAACTTTCTTTTTCTAAATGTTTTTATTAAAACGTGTTTCCGCCATTTTCATATAGTACAGCACAGCACAAGAAGAAAAAAAATGCAATAACAAGTCAAATGTTATACAATGAACAAACTTCTGTCCAGTGTGAGCTAAACGTTAACACACCTAGTAAAACTAGGAAAAAAGTAAGAAAAAACAGAATAAAGAAAAAATTATTTCAGCCTAAGCAGGCTTCTCTCACATATGGGCAAGTCATTATTACACAGCAAGGAAAAACACCTATCACAGGACAAGCTTCACATTATTACAAACATTCAACCCATCACCAATCCCTCCTTCCATCTCTGAATTGGATCGCAAATTCTTAGCCCTAACTGTCTCCCCCTCCTGCCTTTCCGTGCGTAGATTCCTTTTTCTAAATTATAAGCAGCCAGAAGACTTGCGAGCCACTGTTGCATTGCAGGAGGTGTTTTATCCAGCCAGGCCCTGGCTATAACAAGTCTGAAGACTGCCATAGCAACAAATATAAACTCCCCATGGGAGACGACCATGTCTGGAATCACCCCCAATAGTCTCAGGGTTGGGGTACGTGTGACTTGAATTTCTATTGATCTGTCTAAACAATTCTCAACTTGCTTATGCATGTTACTAGGGTTAGCTGTTTCCACTTTAAAAGTAATTTAGCTGCTAGTAGAGCATTCAGGAAAAAAGATATTGAACCCATCCAGGATTTGACTTCTTGTCTTTTGAAAAGTTTCCATCTCAAATGCCCTAAGTCCCTGCCCCAGATACTTCCCTGGACCTGTCTCTAGTTCTGCAGGGTTTACAAGAAGCCCCTTTTAAAGTTCTTCTGTCTGCTGTCTTAATGCCATTTGTTCACAGTGTCAGGTGGGACAGGTGGGTGCCTTGTTCTGTGGAGACATTTTCTTTAGATTATTCCCAGACAAAGTAGTTCTTCATCTGTTATTGTTTAATTTTCCCATATTTAATCATGTTTTTTAAGTTTACCAAGATTTAACCCCATTGCTGCTGGTCCACCCCCGTGCTAAGACTTTTTTGGCTATTTGGGTTAGTGCGCGCTGAGGCCCCTGTAAGGTTTTGACCACATAAGGTATGCACGCCAAGTTTAAGTCCTTTTTTTCCAAAATCGTGGGGATTTTAAAGGTACCCAGGGTTTGTAGATTCCCCTAGAGGGGACCCAGAAATTAGCAAAAATACACCTAAATGTTTTTTTGTTTTGGAAAAATGGGAAAAAAGGGCTACAGATGAAAACATTTGTTTTTTTTCCCTGCAAAAGGTATCAACAAGGGTTTGTGGTGCTGAAATCACCATCTTCCCATCTTTCAGGGACAAGCAGACATTTGACAGAACAGCAAAACTTTTTACACAGTTTTTGCTTTTTACTGGGACATAGCCTATTTTTGCTATTTTTGGAGCTTTCAGCCTCCTTTCAGTTAAATTTTAAAATGGGTATAAAAGCAATCATAGATCATGGAAAGCTCTACATTTCTGAAAAGTAGACACAAGTCTACATTCAGCAAGGGGTCATTTGTGTGGATCCTTCACGGCTTTTTTTATAAAACCTAACAGTTGAAAATAGGAAAAATTGAAAATGAGTTAAAAGAATAGCCATTTGTGCCAACGTTTTCACCTGTAACTTCTTCTAAGTATGCCAAATTTTTTTAAAGCAATATACTGTTACATCCGCTGGACCCTTCTGGTTGTGAGGAAATAGAGGACTTGTAGGTTCACCAGAGGAACCCTGAGCCAATAATGGAGCTGCGTCTTGCAATGTTTTTTATTGTGTACATGGTATATAGCCATTCATTTGGGTAAATATATACAGGGACAAATCGGTATGAAAGACACCTATGTATTTCTGAAATGGGAACAAAATATAGAGTTTAGAAACAGTAGCTATTTGCACATAACCACAATTGTGGGTACCTATACCAGCATGTGAATTATAGGAAATTTTTCAAAGTGACTTCTTTTTTACAAACTGTCTTACATTTGGAAGGCAGAAATACATTGACATTCTATAGGTAATAACAGTTGCTCTACAATTCTGTGTTCCCCTTAGTCTCCCAATAAAAATGGTACCTCACTTGTGTGGGTAGGTATAGTGCCCGTGACAGGACACGGCCCAAAACGCAACGTGTACACACCACATTCTCACAGTGAAAAGTGACCCTTTTTTCCAAAGTTCCTAGCTGTAGATTTTGAACCCTAGCTCTGCTGGCACCTAGGCAAACCCAGCAAACCTATACATGTTTGAAAAATAAACACCCGGGGGAATCCCGGATGGGGTGACTTGTCTGGCTCTCACCAGGTTCTGTTACCCAGAATCCCTTGCAAACCTCAAACGTTGTAAAAAATACAAACATATTTTCCTCACATTTCTGTGGTGGAAAGTTCTGGAATCTGCATGAATCCACAAAATTCCACCCACCCTGCATTCCCCAAAGTCTTCTAAGAATTATGGTACCTCACTTGTGTAGGTTGGCCTAGTGCCCGCAACAGGAAACAGCCCAAAACGTAATGAGGACACATCACATTTTCAGAGTGAAAACTGACCGATTTTTTTTGCAAAGTGCCTGGCTGTAGATTTTGAACCCTACCTCTGCCGGCACCTAGGGAAACCTAGCAAACCTATACAGTTTTGAAAACTAGACACCCAGGGGAATACAGGATGAGGTGACTTGTCTGGCTCTCACCAGGTTCTGTTACCCAGAATCCCTTGCAAGCCTCAAGCTTTGTAAAAAAAACACACATTTTCCTCACATTTCTGTGATGGAAAGTTCTGGAATCTGCATGAATCCACAAATTTCCTAGCACCCAGCGTTTCCCCAGGGCTCCAGATAAAAATGGTTCCTCAGTCGCGTGGGTAGGTCAAGTACATGCGACACGCAGGGGCCCAAAATGTATAGAGGAGACATCAAAATTACCTATCACAAAACAACCTGGTTTTGCAAGGGGGGGTCAACTGGGTTTTCAGTCCCAGGCTCGGTGGCCATCTTGGGAAACCTAACAAACCCACACATTTCTGAAAACTAGACACCTTGAGGAGTCCAATGAAGTCTGGGTTGCATGAATCCCCCAACATTTTTCTACCCAGAATCCCCTGCAAACCTCAAATTTAGCTGAAAAAACACATTTTCCACATATTTATGTGTTGGTCACAGTGCCAGCACAAATGACATAACCCACAGCGTTCCCCTCAGTCTCCCGAGTAAAATTATACCTCACTTGTGTGGGTGTTCAATGCAGAATTGGCTAAAAACATATTTTTAAAATAATGTAGTCACAGGCCATTGCCCCACTCCCACAAGTGAGGTATAATTTTACTCGGGAGAACAAGGGGAACGCTGGGTGGTGGGACATTTGTCCCGGCACTGTGATCCCACGCAAAAATGTATGGAAAAAGGGATTTTTTTCTGCTAAATTTGAGGCTTGCAGGGGATTTTGGGTAGGGAAACGTTGGGGATCCATGCAACCAATACCCCATTGGACTCCCCAGGGTGTCTAGTTTTCAGAAATGGTAGGATTCCCTAGATGGCCACGGGCCCGGAGCCAAAAACCAGGTGCCCCCCTGCAAACCAGGTACTTTGTGATAGGTGATTTTGAAGTCTCCATAGTACGATTTGGCCATTTCTTGTTGCAGCCACTATGCCTTCCCAAACAAGTGAGATACCATTTTTACCGGGAGACCAGGGGGAACACTAGGTGGTAGGAATTTTGCCTCAGCCCGGTGGTCATACAACTTTTCCCCGCAGAAACCGTAGAAAATCGGATCAGATTTTTTAACAAAGTTTGAGGTTTGCAAAGGATTCTGGGTAAGAGAACCTGGTGAGAGTCACACAAGGCACCCCATCCTGGATTCCCTTGGGTGTCTAGTTTAAAAAGATGTATAGGTTTGCTAGGTTTCGCTAAGTGTCGGCAGTGCTAGGGTTCAAAATCTACAGCTAGACACTTTGCCAAGAAGGGGTCAGTTTTCACTGCAAAAATGTGGTGTTCACGTTGCTTTTTGGGTCGTTTCCTGTCGTGGGCACTAGGCCTACACAAGTGAGGCATCATTTTTATCTAAAGACTTTGGGGGATGCGGCGTGGGATGAATTTGGTGGATCTGCGCAGATTCCAGAACTTTCCATCACAGAAATGTGAGGAAAATGTGTTTTTTTTACAAAGTTTGAGATTTGCAAGGGATTGTGGGTAACAACCGCGTGAGACGCGACAAGTCACCACATCCTAGATTCCCCTGGGTGTCTAGTTTTTTAAAATGTATCGTTTTGCTAGGTTTCCTTGGGTGCCTGCTGTGCTAGGACCCAATATCCACAGGTAGGCACATTCAGAGAAAAAGTCTGTGGCTAGTGGGCTTTCTGCCACCCTGGGGAGGGGGAAATTGGGGGCTATGGCCCCGATATGCCCCCAAGGGCAGCCCCCACTCCTGAATTTTGAAAAAAAAATCACCCCTGGTGCATAGTGGGCTTTCTGCCCCCGAGGGGTCAGATAAGGGGCTATTGCCCCCTCTGCCTCTGGGGGGTGGGGGGCAGAAAGACTGTGGTCATTTTTCGGGTATGGGGGCATTGTCATGCCCATTCTGGGAAGTCCCCACCCCTACGTATGAAAAACAAACAAATCTATAGTGCCTAGAAGGGATACTGCCCCCATCTGCCTCCTGGCGGGGGGCAGAAAGACTGTGGCATTTTTTTGGGGGGGGAATTCCTGGTGCCTAGGGGGCTTTTTGCCCCTCCCCCCAGGGGGGCATATAAGGGGCTATTGCCCCATCTGCCTCCCTGGAGGGGGCAGAAATACTGTAGCATTTTTTGGGGGGTGGGGGCATTGGTATGCCCAGTCTGGGCAGCCCCCACCCCTACGTATATATATAAAAAAAGATCCCTGGGACCTAGTGGGCTTTCTGCCTCCCCCCGGGGGCAGATCACGGGCTATTGCCTCCATCTGCCTGCTGGGGGGTCTGAAAGTCTTATGCCTTGTTTTGGGGGGGGGGCATTGGAATGCCCATTCTGGGAAGCCCCCACCCCATGCCAATAAAAAAATATCCCTGGGGCAATCCCCAATCATGGATCCACTAGGGAAGGGTACCATTGGAAAGGGGAGATTCTCCCCTTTCCAACGATTCCTCTCCCAAGTGTTTTGGTGCTCAGGAGCTGAGATAGTCCCACAAGCACCGAAGCATTGAAACTGAAACTAAGTTTCGGTTTCTTTTTCAATGTAATTGCGACAGCACGCCATGCACGCGATCGTCATTACTTTGAAAATCACCAAAGGGCCTCGGGAGGTTGGGGCAGCATATCCCAAACCTCCTGAGGTCCCCCGCCAAAAAAGAAATCCCTCTGCTGTTTGCAGCAGAGGGATTTAGCGCCCCTGTCCTCATGACGGAATGGTTCCGTCATGATCACAGGAGCACTGGTGCTTATGACGGTCTACTGACCTAGGACAACACATTTCTTTAAAATCACTTTGTTGTTTTTTATTCTTGGTCTTCCAGGGTGAGGAAAGCTTCCAACCATATCTTCACTAATTTGTTAGATTTGTTTAGTGATCACAACAGCATAAGAGCTTAGCGATGCTAGCTCGCCAAATTATGTGCTAGGGTAAGCTCTATAACTTGAGGAGCTTTGATAGGAGCTTCTCTAAGAGACATCTGTATTGCAGCAAGATGGTCCTCTCCACGTACCTTCATAGCTCATTCACCTTTGTGTGTCCAAGGGGATTTATCTGCAGATTTTGGTTCTCTTGTGTTGAGTGTTCTAGCTTCATGAGGTCTGTATATTTTTTGTTAAATTTCTGCTAAATGTGGCAGCTTTGGGAGACACAGATCTTTGTGATGTAGTTAGGTTTTGGTCCATTTTCTGTAATCTTCACTGCTCTCTGAGTCCTGGTTTTCCTCACTAGTCATAAGCTTCCATTCCCTCTCCTATAGGCAGTGTCCACAGGGCCTATAGGACATCAGTAAAGGTGTCTTGACGTTTACTGACGGGATACAGAGAACAGGGAGCCCTGGAAACACAACCATCTCCAAGAACCACCAAAGGCACTTTGCAGAAAGTTTAACAATTATTTGATCAAGGAACAACAAATAGTGTTCTTATCTTGTGCCTGACATCGAGACATCATAGGTAAGTACCAAACGCTTTTGTGTATACATTATCTTATTGCATTTTCAGTATAACAACATGTTACATGTGCAACTTGCACATGAGTACATTCCTTTGGTACTTACATGTTCAATATTTGTACATGAAATGAAGGAAAGACTCAGATTGCATTTTAAACATTACTTTTCACAGTCCAACATGTAATAATCATATTATAGACGGTATACTATGAAAGTAATCCAATCAATTTTTTCACACCTCTTTGTGTATCTTGGGTTATCGTCTTGAGTTTTATATAGATCACTTGGCTGTAGGACAAAAATCCATACCTTTAAGCCATTGTGCAAGTGCACTAGTTCTGTAAGAGCACCAGTGGCAAGCAATATCTTTTTGTGATACTATCAAGCCAATGGCTACAAGTAGTCGGCCCCTGGGATCCAACCCGCCCTGTCATTATTCCTAGTATTGTGGTTTGCCTAGTGGTATACCAGTTACTGTTTCTAGCATTTTATGAATATGGGCCCAAGTTGTCTGAAAAATAAACACACCCTTATGGTATGAAAACAGATTCCCACAGCTGTGTTACATTGTAGGCAGTTAGAACCGGCCCTCTTCCTATCTTCCATAAACTTTGAGGGTTGTAGGCTCTATGAGAGTACTTAAACTGGACTAAAGAGAGTCTGGATGGTATTGCTAACTGTCTGACTACCATCATAGCAACCATCCAGCCCCATCTCACATCTCACTCAGGTATTGCTCCCATCTGGTTCCAAGCTCTTTCAAAGGATCCAGCGTATTCACTACCAGGGCCCTTAAGAGCCTCAAGATGCCATTCTTTTCAAGTGTTTCAATAATTAATTTTGACTCCTAAGGGGTTTCGCGCAGGGATGGGGTCCAAACCACTTCTATTTTCATCACTAGTGTGATACATCTCAAATAGAAAAATAAGTGCCTTATGATGTATTCTCTATTGATAATTGTTGAAATGATTTAATGTGGATGGGACACCAGGCATCCCCTAACTTTGAGGTCCTAATCAGAATCTCAGGTATGAAACTTTGAGTTGTGCTACCTTAGCGATCCAGCTGCCATGACACAAGGTTGTCTCACAAGTTAGAGTACCCTCCTGTTTAGTCAATCTCAGTACTTGATTCTATCAACCAAGAGGAATTTTGGTGATTGTAGGCAGCACTTGTGTAGGCTGTTTGCAGCACAATTCGATCCAGTCTGCTAAATGTCACGGGTATCTCTTTTGAGTCTTGCTCTAGGGTCAAGCCTGTCATCAAACAGCTAGTCATTCGGAGGGATTGACTGCACCCTATAATAGTAAAGCTTAATGTCTGCCAGCCCGAGTCCAAACAATATAATTGCTCAAAGAGGCACGAATTGAATGGCATACAGTATGCACACAGATCACACAAATTATTGTGAAAACTTGTCTTCTTAGAAAAATCTTCTTTTATTCTTTATCCACACAGCCAACGCGTTTCACCCCAGCGGGATTCATCAGGGCTAATGTAGAATATTCAATTCCACGTCCTAACAAGTCGTTAGATGGGAATCGAGAATTCACTTCTTCTACAGATGTCCTTCTCGAATTGGAATAATCAGCGAGGTATCCAGTGTTTACGATCTTGCTTAAAGACCGTGCAAGGCTCCAGACAGATTTAGTGTAATATACTTGAACATTAATGAGTTCCAGATTTAGTACTTCGTTTCGCACACAATGCCAGTGGTGATGTGATAATCCACCCGGTCAAAAACACGAGTCCACCATCATTTGAAGTATGAACACATTTGTTAAAAGAATCTCTTGGAGGCCCACCCGCCCACATGTAGCTCGTCGGTGAGAACTGCAACCCTGCAAAGAAATTGTTGGGAAGGTATAGGGGTAATTCTGTAACATATATAAATAATGCACCAGTGAGATAATTTTTTCTAGGATCTGGTGGAAAAAACAGCAGCCTATTGAGTTAAAGGCATTCTCAAAATCCACCAGAACCAGTGGAGTAGAATCATGGAGTTGTTCAGTGCATGCCAGTGCCAACTGTAGGCGTCTGATACAATGGTGAGTGACTCGGCCTGGCTTCAAGCCATTTTGGCCTTGACTGATTAATGATCAGATAATTTTCCCAAATATTAGCTAGGGTCTTGTTCAGAATTTTTGTTTCAACATTGATTGGTTAGATTTTCCTATTTAAGGCACACTCATTGGAAGGCTTATCTGGTTTGGGTATGACTGTAATGGTAGCCATGGAAGAATTGTATGAAGTGACTTTATGTAAGACCCCCCCAAATAAAAGCTAGAAAGTAAGGGATCAAGTGGGATGTATTGTTTTAAATAAATGCCATTGGAAACCCATTGCTTTTCAACATTTTAACAGTTGACATCTCATGTAGGACACCATGGATCTCTTCTGAAAGTTCCAAAGTCAATGTATCATCTCTACGCAAATACAGATAGTTAGGGGTAACTCGTACCACTTAAGCATTTGCAAGTATGGATATACATCACAACACATTCCCAACAGCAGTGTTCATACCTCATTCGGGAGAGTGAGACACCTCAGGTAAGTAACAACACAACTATGAATTAACATCACAACAAAATCCCTAGTTTAGAACTAGTGTTGGTGTCCTGGAGAATGGAAAAAGACTGAGGACCACTGCATCATGCAGTTAATCAGTACAACAGTTGAGTTTGTTTTAATTTTCTGGGATAGGTAAACCCTGTCTATTGTAAGGACTAGGAAGACCTCAGTTTGTAAGGTCTGTGGAGGAGGAAGACCAGGACTCAGAGTAATAAGGATTACCTGTAAGTGACAGGGTCATTAGTGTAGAAGAAGTACTGGCACTGGGGTCAATGCATGTGATGGACCCCCTGCACCCAGTTATTAACTTGCATTAAAATTAGTGGTGGGGCCCTATGTTTTTCTTAGTATCCAGCCTCCTGTGCAGTTGAATTCCAGGGATGGAAGGCTGCCAAGTCTTGATTCTACTTCATGCCTTTTTCTTCCACTATCTTCCACTTCCTGTCTCTTTATCTCCGTTTTAATCTCTTTTGAGAGGGCCAGTTACAAACCGTCATGCGCACTTTGCTTCTTTCCCACCAGGCTGCATTACACAGGCTGGTGGGGAACATGCAAAGCCTCCCAGCCCCTGTATGAGCGCCAATCATCAGTGCTTAGACCAATCACAATGCTGCTTAAGGCAGCATTTTGATTGGACATGTCGATGCTGGGAGGTTGGGAGCTTCCTGTTGCTGCACAGGGGAGATGGAGCAGATGCGACGACACCCGGCAGTACCCAGGTAAGTCAGTTTATTTTTATTTGTTTTGTGGAAAAGTAAATTTTGCCATGTTCTGTGTCCCTACGTGTCATCCATCATATGTTATGTGTGCATGATTAAATATGCATATGTATTCCCCATGTCCGATTAATGACGCAATTACAGTTGTGTCCACCTCTAGTATGCCAGTTTCCAGCCCTCGTGAATACTACGAATATCAGGCCTATGTAAAACTACGTTGCCACGTTTCTCAGTGTGCACGTTATTCCATTATAAAGTCCCCGTTTCTAGGCCTCAAAAGGGCCTGGACACCAGATTCAGCTCCTGTCTCCTGAAGCCTCGCTGAGGAGCGATACAGCCCCCACCTGTATCCTCGACCCTTCACTTACTTCCTGCCTCGCAGTGCCCGGTTCAGCTGGCTCTGCCTCTGAGTCTGCCAAAAGTATGTTATAGTTCCAGTTATCAGTTCAGTCCTCCTTCTCTGCATTCCTAAGTTACTGAACTGCATCAATAGTTTCCGTCATTGTCTAGCCTTCACGTCTCCACGTTAGAGAAATACTGCATTTAATGGTCATTTAATATTCTTCATCACGTACTACATGTAGAATAATGCATGGTCCAGTCTTAGAATCAAGTCAGCCTTTCCCCTCCTGACTTATAGTTTATATCAACATGTTCTCTAAACACCAGATACTAGATACTGCTTAGGTACATGTCGCCCTGACTCTCCAGACTTCAGTCTCTGCTCCTAGCACAGAGTTCATAGCCCCCAGCTTCTCCTAGTGATACGTCATTGCTAGTTTGCGCGCACCATCAGGTTAGAGGTCCCGGCTCCTTAGGTAGCCCCCTCCATGGTTTCCGCCCCATTCATGACATATTCTGTTACGTTTGCATCACATGTCTATGTATACACCCCGTTACACCTCTTTCCGCCCTTATCTTTCGCGACTGCTACGCGTCACGCCTTCTGCTCCACCCACTGCTACGCCTACTGTAATATAATGCTATGTGTTTGCGTTATGTATATATGCTCATGTATTGTTATTAAAAGTCAGCGCGCTCATCCCAGATCCAGCCCCAGCAGCTGCTGGGCCCTGCCATCCTATTCCTATGCAGGTTGTCCTGTTCCTGTCCTTATGCTGTATTAAACCTGCAAAACTCCTACTACCTCGAATCTTGACTCTTATTTATTGAGCTATCTGTTATGATATATGTCTAGTCAAAAAGAGAGGTATTATTTATTTATTTACCACATAATGGCGCCCGAACAGGGACCTGCCCTTTCCCCACGCGTCGGTGAAGCCACGCCGACCCCCTGACCCTCTGCAGCCGTGACGGAACCATATCGTGCACCGGCAGATATTTCTGCTTCAAGTATCCCTCAGGCCCACGGAGGAGACGGAGGAGGCGGTCCAGCATCCAAACGAGACGGTGGAGGAACGCGGCGAGTCCCGACCAGAGCCCAAGCCGAGAGTCCAAGGTCCGAGGTATCCGGAGGTCCACCCGTAACTGAAGTCCGAAGTTCGTCGTCCGTCGTCGTAGCAGTCCAGTCCAGTCCGAGGCTTTCCGTTCTTGCTGCCCGGTGAGTACCATTACTGGGGTAGTATCTAGACAGGGTCAATCTAAATTGACTCTGGTCCGTGGGTTGGTGGTACACAGACTCACAAACGAAGTGTTCACCTAGGTGGATACGGGTCTTGATGCGTCCCTTTATGGGACCGGTATGTTCCGTACTGTTTCAGCAGTGCATCCAGTAACTCTAGTCTGTTCCGTTCTCGAGAAATTCTTGTGTTTCTGCTTTCAGTATTCCAGGTAATATTCTGTCCGAACTGTTATGTTATGATGTTGTTCAATGTATTTCCAATGTCGTGGTATGCCTGAATTGTTCTCCCAATTGTTATTGTTCCTCGTGTATTGTATTGTGTTCCGATTCAAGTTTACAATGTCTCTCTTTTCGAGATTACGTCAGCTAAAAACTAGAAAGGGTTTGTTAGAAGAAGCAGTTCCTGTTCCGCCGAGGGACAGTCCAGGTCACTTTATGTATCAGAAGCATGGCATAAGCGCCATATTGTATCTAGATTTATGGGTAGAGTATACCAAACAGTTAGAAGAAAAGTATAGATGGCCCGTATCGGGTACATGGGATGCCGAGTGCATCATGCGAGTAGAAGAAGAATTATGGAAAAAGAAAGCCAGACAATCACAGAAAGATGCCATTGAGTTATGGCGTAAAGAATCTCAAAAAAGAACCGAAAAAGAAATCAGAAAGTCAGAATTAAGTAGAGAATCCTTAGAACGAGCACAAGAAAAAGAACTAATCGAGATTGGTGAACAAGTCAAAGCCGAACAGTCAGACAGACAGAGGCATGCCCTTAATAGGGGTATGTATCCTCTCCTTGCCGAGGGCTTGCCAAAAGCGACCCCAGAGGCATCCAGTAATTTCCCGCCACCATTAGTTCCGACCAAGCTACGTCACAAACAGACCGCAGCTGATATTTTTATTTCATCCTATTTGGACGACACAGTCCCAGAATATGCAAATCCTGTTCGTGCTCCGCCAGTCCCTGTAAATCAGGCACTTCCCGCTCCTCCAGACACCGGAGTACCTGTTACGGTACCCCCGGTCCAGCCCGCCATACAAGTCCAGCCTGCATTTCCATTTCCCACTCTGCCAGGACGAAGAGCCTCAGTAGACGACTCCAGTTTAGGGGCCGCAGGGGGAGGTACTCCTCAAACCCCGCCGCCACACAAGCGTTTAACGACAGCCGAATTACATGCACAAGCGTCACAGCGTACGCCTAGACATCAGACTATAGCAGAAATAAGAAAATCCCTTGCCGAATGCGGCTATGATCCAGTCCCAGGCGAGGATAATATGGTTTTATATTCATTCCGCGTAAGAAAGGTGGCCGAGTATCTAGTCACCTTACCGAATATGAAAGAAGATCTAGACAGAATATATCGTTTCATCCGTACAGGGGATGATCCAGAAAGCATTAGCGAGGCCATGTCTCAAAGGAAAGCCGAGATCCAGCTCATGATATTAAAGTTTCTGATCAATTGTCTAATAAGAGAACTAGATTACCCGTCTAAAGATCCGGCCGAAATGAGAACCCTGACAAGGTGGAGTGATAATATAGCCGAGGGTAAGCACAAGACCGTCGGTGCTATGGAGAGTATGTACAAGAAAATCCGTAGAGAAATAATAAAGATACACGAACAACGTAAAGCAGCACAAGTAAGCGAGAAAGAAAGTAACTCTGATACTGAAGAGGTAGAGGACGAGAATCCCGCCAGAATAGCGTATGTAGGAAAACCTAGATTTCCAGATCGCCATTTACGCCTAGAACACAAGTCTACTTTCCATCATCCAGCACTAGAACAAGGTTCACTAGAACAAGTGTTTCAAGCTACCGATCACATTCTGAAATCACGAATCGGTTACAGTGAGTTAAGTACCATGCATGAACAAGAACTAGCCCGATCAGCAGTCCGATGGATTACTGATTCTACCACTTTTCCAGACGAAATAGTGGCACAAATGTTTCTGAAAATGCCCCCAGCCGAACAACGACTGGTGGGTATGTATATGATTCAGCACCTCATTACTTTGTATGAGGGTCAACACTCTGATCCAGGCCCGTTACATGATATCCTGAACGAGTTACTCCAGTATAGATGGAGAGGTCTAGGTACCGACTTAATTAGTGTCATTCTAGAACAGCGTCACAAATATAGAACGTTTTTGAATCCGCATTTTGTTCATGTCTCAC
Organism: Lissotriton helveticus; assembly: GCF_964261635.1. Taxonomy (NCBI): domain Eukaryota; kingdom Metazoa; phylum Chordata; class Amphibia; order Caudata; family Salamandridae; genus Lissotriton; species Lissotriton helveticus. The sequence goes on along the minus strand of NC_136068.1, from coordinate 632,782,761 downwards.
CCCCAGAAAGTAAACCATTTTACATGGAGAGACAGAATCCGTTACGAGAAGTCCACCCAGTTAAAGGAACGGGTGGCGAAATGCAGCGAGTGTTTGTATACACTCCAATAACAAAGATGGAACTCCTCGAGATGAAGAAATTAATTCCCTGTCATGACAAAGATCCAGCAGGGTTCCATAGAGAATTAAAAGACATGCTCCGTATGGGAGAATACACATATCCAGATATAATTAAAATGTTAAAGGTTCTGCTGCCCGCAGGGGTGTATGAAAAGCTCAAGGAAAAAGAATGGGAGGTGGGAGAGAAAAAGATCGATTGGGCAGTTCTAGAAGCTGAAGATAAGGCACGAGTACCAGGTACCGGTCTTGGAGACAAATGTAAAGAATTACCAGAATTATTAATACAAGTTTTACCCAGATTATTGACAACTAGAAAAGAAGACTGGGATGCAATCTCAGCCTGTAAACAGAAGCAAGATGAGGATATTAGTGATTTTTATTCTAGATTTGAAAAATGTTTCAGCATCAACAGTGGCCTCAAGACAAGTAGTGAGTCATACCCTCACCTTTTTGTTACTAAATTAGTCGAGAATTCAAGCCCACAAATTAAAAATCGAGTTTTGAAAGTCGAAAGTACCTGGCAAGCTAATACCCCGTCCCAGATGTTGCAAATGCTCCAATACCATCAGAATAGAATCAGAGAAGAACAAGAACACGAGAGAAAACGTATGAAAGACACGAAAATGAAAGTACTAGTTGTACAATCTGTTCCTCAAGACAGTCAGAAGAGGGGTCTGAATCAAGCCAGTCATCCTGCAGCTCCCGTTAAAGGGAATTGCAACTATTGTAAACAGCCAGGTCATTTTATAAATGAGTGTGCAGTTCTGAAACACAACATAGCTACTGGTAAGACTAAAGAAAGACCACGTCCGCCTAGACAAGAACAAGTTTCACAGATTCCTCAGCCACAGAATGCACAACAGACAGTTACCGCACCGCAGCCTATTGCTGCAACACAGCATGTTACATCGCAGATGTACCAGTATGCACAGTCTGAGTATCCAGAGTACCAGCAGTATTCATGAAACAGCCTAGAGAGGGAGGTAGGCTTGCCTCTCATCGAGATACCTGTAGATCAAGAAGGTCCCTATGTTCACAGTCAAGTATTAGGGAAAGACAGAAAGTTTTTGATTGATACAGGGGCAAGTAGGACCACAATTAGTCACGCCGAAGTTCCAGGGGCTCCGCTCTCAGGCTCAAGAAATGTTTCCCTTGGATTTTCAGGAAAACCTATCGTAAATGAGATTTCAAAGCCAGTTACTCTAGAAGTAGGTCCATTGTCCCGCACTACTGATCTGTTACTTACTAAATCATGTCCAGAAAATCTATTAGGCATTAAAACACTGAAAGAGTTAGGTGCAGTTATATGCTGTTCCCCAGAGGGAATACGACTGTTCCTACGTGACTTTAAGGGTCACTATGTATTACGAGATTTTGATTCAAGACTGTCTAATGTTCCACAGCATCTATGGGCGCAAGGTCCAACTGATGTCGGTTATATGCAAATCACACCCTATCGTGTGACTCTCAAGCCAGGTGTAGTGTTACCACGAATCAGACAGTACAGATTGCCACCTGAGGCTGTAGCAGCCTTATCCAAAATTATTGACGAGCTTATTGCTCAAGGAGTGGTTGTAGAAACTGACTCCAATGTATGTAATTCTCCGATCATTCCAGTCATGAAACGTACTGATCCAAATGCACCCCCAGTATATCGATTAGTGATTGACCTACGAGAGCTTAATAAATGTATTATTCCTCAGTACCCAGTTGTCCCAGACATCTCTTCCCTATTAACAGCCATTGATTCCGAAGCCACGTTCTTCACTGTCATAGACCTCAAGAACGCATTTTTCAGTGTTCCTATTCATCCAGACAGCCAGTTCCTTTTCGGATTTTGTTTAAATGGAAGGAGCTATATGTTCACACGAGCTCCTCAAGGTTTCACAGAAAGTCCTAGTATTTACAGTCAAGCACTCAAGAGACAACTAGACAACATTCACATGCCAACTGACACTGCCCTGCTCCAGTATGTCGATGATCTACTGATCACAGCCCGTTCTGAACGTGCTTGCGAGCAAGCATCCCTTACAGTCTTGTATTTCCTAGCCGAGATGGGGCACAAGGTGTCCCCTTCTAAGCTTCAATTCTGTGTCCAGCAAGTGGTATACTTAGGACACTTACTGTCCAAGAGGGGTAGGCAGTTGACACCAGACCGTATCCAGTTAATAGCGAGTCTTCCTCAGCCCAAGACCCAGAAGGAGGTACGTGCTTTTATCGGCCTCACTTCTTACTGCAGACAATGGATTCCTCAGTATGCATTTCTAGCAAAGCCACTGATACAGTTAACAACACAGGAGGCAGCCGTATCGACTGTCCTCCCTTGGACATCTGAACATACACTTAGTTTCAATGAGTTAAAGAAAGCCCTATGCCAAGCTCCAGTTCTAGCAACACCGAACTACAGTAAGCCTTTTACACTTTTCGTTACTGAACGTGAAGGTACAGCATTATCTGTTCTCACACAAGATCAAGCAGGACAATACAAGCCCTGTGCTTATTTTTTGAGCACATTAGATCCTGTAGCCCAGGCCCTGCCTGCGTGCCTCAAGTCAGTTGCAGCCACAGCACTAGCTATCAGACAAAGTGATTCCATAGTCTTAGGACATTCCTTGACAGTACAAGTTCCACATTCTGTGGAAGTTCTTTTAAACCGAACACAAACTCAGCACTTGACAATTGCACGTTTAACAGGTTATGAATTGACACTGTTCCAGCCACACATAGAAATCAGACGCTGCAACATTTTAAATCCTGCTACATTGTTACCATCAGTTACTTCAAATCCAGCCACACATGATTGCGTGGAAGTAGTTAACATTACGACAAAGCCAAGACAAGATCTGACAGATATTCCGTTACCAGATCCCGACCTGACACTTTATGTGGATGGTTCATGTATGAGAACAAGTACAGGAGAACTAGTCGCCGCGTATGCAGTGACTACTGACACCGAAGTTATTGAAACACACCGTATTGACACCCTGTCCGCTCAAGCAGCAGAGCTAGTTGCTCTGACACAGGCCTGCATACACGCCAAGAACTTGAAAGTTAATGTTTACACAGATTCACGTTACGCATTTGGAGTCGTACACGACTTCGGAGTGCTCTGGCAGGAGAGAGGTTTCATGACTTCTCATGGAACCAAGATTCAGCATGGTCTCCTTATTCAAGCTCTGTTAGATGCCATACATTTGCCGACATCTATTGCTATCATGAAGTGCAAAGCACATACGAAAGTTACTGACATTATTTCCCAAGGTAATGATCTAGCAGACCGCACAGCCAAGCTTACAGCACAGACTCCAGACATTCAAGTTAATCCGACACAGACACATACTCCAGATCCGATTACATGTATGACAGTTAAGGACCCTACACAAGATGTCATAGATATCCAGTTACATGCTACTCCCGATGAAATCAAGAAATGGTCCGAACAAGGAGGGGTCCAGACAGATCAAGGATGGTTAACGAAGGGTAGAGCCACATGGTTTCTCCCCGACTCTATGGTTCAAGTCATTATCAATACCGCACATAGTCCAGCACATTTAGGAGAAAAAGCTATGTTAGACAGTATCCAGAACATTTGGTTCAACAAGCATTTACGAGCTGCAGCCAAGCAGAAAGTCCGTACCTGTATGATATGTTGTCAGTTTAATCCAGGTAAAAGTGTCCCGGTGGAACAAGGTGGATTCCAGCCTCCTGACCACCCTTTTGAAGTCCTCCAGATGGATTATATTCAGATGGAGCGATGTCGAGGTTTCAAGTATGTCCTTGTAGTTGTATGCGCTTTGTCCAGGTGGACAGAAGCATATCCAGTCCCAGATTACACAGCCGCGACCACTGCCAAGCAGTTGGTTCGTGAGTTCTTCCCTCGTTATGGACTCCCTAGAGTCGTATATTCTGACAACGGCCAGCCATTCTCATCTGAACTCATGAAGCATGTTTCCCTGTTGTTAGGGTACCAGTGGAAGTTTCATTGTGTACGCCATCCTGAAGCAGCCGGTCTCGTAGAGAGACATAACCAGACTCTGAAAATCCGTATTGCAAAAGTGTGTAAAGAAAAAGGTGTGGACTGGCTAGTAGCTCTGCCAGTCGCTTTATTTTATATGCGCATGGTCGCACATTCCAGATCAGGTCTGTCCCCGTATGAGGTCGTATTCGGCCGCCCCCCTAACATGTGGGGTACTCCTAGACCCCGAAGTATTACCGATGTTTCAAGTAATATGCTGACAGATTACCTAGCTTCCTTGATGTCTGCCCTCAACTCATGTCGTTCACAGGTTGCCGCCGCATTTCCAGACAATACCGAGGTGGCACCGCATGAAATCGTTCCAGGATCCATGGTGATGGTCCGCAACTTTGACAGATCAAGTCCGCTGGAGCCTCGTTGGAAAGAGCCCCGACAGGTCCTCCTCACCACCCGTACAGCCGTGAAGTTGGAAGGACGCAAAGGCTGGGTGCACCTTTCTCATATTAAACTTTTTAATGGACTGAAACCCGTCTTAAAGAACATTTCCCAGGATTTGAAGGATTGCCAAAATATTGTTCTCAAGGACTGTCCCGCAAATGACATTGCTACAACCCCTCCCCTGTTAGAGAAAACTCCGCAACAGGAGTATAAACTAAAACTCCGGTCTAGTAAAATAAGTCAGTCAGTTTGATTGTCTAAGTCCTCCCCTAGGTGAAACGGTTAGACTGTTTCTGACATGTATAAAATAGACCCCCATAGTGAGAGAGTTAGTCAAAACTCAATTCGATGTATCGTTTTTCTATGTTTCATATTGTTTCTCAGCATTATGATTTCCTGCACGAGTTATGCATTCTACTTGTATTTCCCAGTTCTTCATGTAAATAAGTCTGCTAATGCTACAGTAGAGCACACGTTTAGTGATCTGCCTCCTCATGAACTCTCTTACCGCCTCGCTATGCGAAATAACTCATTCATCCGCATGTTACATTACTCACACCAAACCAGCAATACCACAAATTGTTGGGTGTGTGGTCGACTCCCCCCTTTCCAGACACCGAAGGGAGTTCTGCCACTTTTTCCTTATCCGTTTTCACATAATGGTTCGTGTGGAGCATGGTCCACGTTAACGTCATCCTCAACAGATATGTCTTTTCTTAACAGTACATGTTTTCCAGACAAGCAAGGTCTTCCCCACAGAACTGGGTTAGATCTAGAAAATGAAGTGTATAATTTAGGTCATTATTCGTCGAATTTTATGGTCCTGAATGTTCAGTCTGATACTACTCCAGACTTACCTGCTATTTCAGTACTACCAGTCAAAGGCGAATTATGTGTCCGAAATTATGGTTCTGTACATGTAGGACACAGTGATTGTACTACTATTGTCAAGTATAGTGACAGTGGGAAATCTATTTTCAAAGCTTCACGTCATTCTTATTTTATTTGTGGTCAAACCGCATATGTTCGTTTGCCCCTCGATTGGGAGGGAACCTGTCACATTGCCTTCCTACTGCCACCAGTTTTTCTAACCCCACCTGATTATCATAGAAATACACGTCTAGTACACATTAGACATAGAAGGGAGTCCCCAATTGTTGATTATACTGAAACTGCTCTAGAACAGTATACAGATTTCAACAGAGGGTTCTTTTTCTTTATAGGACCTATCCAGAATAGTAAACTGATCCGTAGGTTAACCAGAACCCTCGAAGCTGTAGTAAATGAGACTGCCTCTGCTCTAGGTAACTTAACCGAAGAGCAATCTGCTATGAGATTTGTCGTTTTACAGAATCGTCCCGTCCTTGACGTCATACTGGCCGATAGGGGCGGGGCCTGTAGAGTCATCGGATCTAGTTGCTGCATTTTCATTCCAAATAACGCGCCGTCTGTTTATTCAGCTATAACCAGACTCCATAAAATTGCCCATCTGATACACCAAGATCCAGGCACCTGGACATGGTCCGGTTGGTTCTGGAATATAATTTCCGCATGGGGATGGAAAATATTGTCTTTTCTAGGTATTGCAGTAGCGATCATATTTAGCTGCTGTCTCTGTATACAATGTGGCCCTGCGATTTGCGGCATTTGTGCTACCTCTTGTATTCCTAGTCCCAAGCCCCGTTCTAAATCCCGTTCCAGGATAATTCGAGACGAACAAATGATACTGTATGAAATGATAGACGGTATCATGAAAATTGATGTTTCCTGATGGAAACGTAGTGACAAGGAGGGAATGTGGAAAAGTAAATTTTGCCATGTTCTGTGTCCCTACGTGTCATCCATCATATGTTATGTGTGCATGATTAAATATGCATATGTATTCCCCATGTCCGATTAATGACGCAATTACAGTTGTGTCCACCTCTAGTATGCCAGTTTCCAGCCCTCGTGAATACTACGAATATCAGGCCTATGTAAAACTACGTTGCCACGTTTCTCAGTGTGCACGTTATTCCATTATAAAGTCCCCGTTTCTAGGCCTCAAAAGGGCCTGGACACCAGATTCAGCTCCTGTCTCCTGAAGCCTCGCTGAGGAGCGATACAGCCCCCACCTGTATCCTCGACCCTTCACTTACTTCCTGCCTCGCAGTGCCCGGTTCAGCTGGCTCTGCCTCTGAGTCTGCCAAAAGTATGTTATAGTTCCAGTTATCAGTTCAGTCCTCCTTCTCTGCATTCCTAAGTTACTGAACTGCATCAATAGTTTCCGTCATTGTCTAGCCTTCACGTCTCCACGTTAGAGAAATACTGCATTTAATGGTCATTTAATATTCTTCATCACGTACTACATGTAGAATAATGCATGGTCCAGTCTTAGAATCAAGTCAGCCTTTCCCCTCCTGACTTATAGTTTATATCAACATGTTCTCTAAACACCAGATACTAGATACTGCTTAGGTACATGTCGCCCTGACTCTCCAGACTTCAGTCTCTGCTCCTAGCACAGAGTTCATAGCCCCTAGCTTCTCCTAGTGATACGTCATTGCTAGTTTGCGCGCACCATCAGGTTAGAGGTCCCGGCTCCTTAGGTAGCCCCCTCCATGGTTTCCGCCCCATTCATGACATATTCTGTTACGTTTGCATCACATGTCTATGTATACACCCCGTTACACCTCTTTCCGCCCTTATCTTTCGCGACTGCTACGCGTCACGCCTTCTGCTCCACCCACTGCTACGCCTACTGTAATATAATGCTATGTGTTTGCGTTATGTATATATGCTCATGTATTGTTATTAAAAGTCAGCGCGCTCATCCCAGATCCAGCCCCAGCAGCTGCTGGGCCCTGCCATCCTATTCCTATGCAGGTTGTCCTGTTCCTGTCCTTATGCTGTATTAAACCTGCAAAACTCCTACTACCTCGAATCTTGACTCTTATTTATTGAGCTATCTGTTATGATATATGTCTAGTCAAAAAGAGAGGTATTATTTATTTATTTACCACAGTTTTATTATGATATTTTGGCATAGAGACATTCCTTACTCAGTATTCAGGACCCACACCCACTGAGGGGAGGATATGGTTATGTATTGTCTGATTACAGGTCTACCCCCTACTATTTCCTGTAGGTAAATCACCAAAACAACACTCTCCTGTGCCGCTAGGCACTCCAGATTACATGAATCATCACAATTTGAAGGACAATCTGTTGAAAAGCTCCCTATCGAGTCACCTTGGGCAATGGACAAGAACGCTGACAGAGCGCTCGGCACTCTCAAATTTGTAGGAGTGCATTATACTCATGAATAATCTGCACTCATATGCGTATCGTGTGGTTATGTTATAATTCGTGTTATGAGAACAAACTTGTATCAATATATCAAGACACTTAACTAAGAATTGCAATGTTAAATGCAAATTGAAATAGTATTTTACATACATTTAGAGAAATTATATAGTCATGTACGCGTAGTATGAACATTAGCTAAAATAAATGTATTAGTTCACTTAAATGGTTCGTATTGCGTTTTGTGCATTATTATGTATTACATAGTGTTCTCATGTTAGCCAACCTTGTAGGCGTAACTTTAGTTTTCTTAAGTTTCATTTCTCCTTGTTTGCTCCTCAGTTGTAAAGGTGAAGAGAATGTATGTGTGTATAGAAGGTTTCTTTCACCCCTACTGCAGGTCCCGCAATTTGAACTCGTTATTTTAGATTTAAGAAGACACTTTGGGGGCCATCCTCACGGTATTTGGGACTGCCCACCATAAGGGCGGGGGTCCCGTGGGGGGTATTAGGATGTGCCCGCCACAGTAGCGGGCGCATCCTGCATTTTTTTTTGTAAAACTTTTATTTTTCGTTTTAAGGAGGAAAAAAAGAAAGAGAGAGAGAAGGAAGAAAGAAAAAGATCATCAGCGACAATCCCGCACAGCCCCTCACACAGGAGGTAATCATAGTGGTTAGGACGCAAGGCATTACTATCAACAGAGTGCACATCATACAGATCAAAAGGCCGAAACTGGAGGTCTCTAGGCAGTCCCAGCAATGTCCGAAGAGAGAGGCGTAAAGCAAAGGCAAGGCAGTGCAAGGCAGTCATATAAGAGGGTAGGCTACAGCAACCATCGTAGCCGATAGCGTAGTGCGTACGCCCGCTGCCAATGCTACGAGATGTGACGCATGATAATAGAGATCAAGGAACAACCCCCCCCCCCCGTCTCCCCCCTCCCCCCAGTGGTGGTGACAGCATTCATCTCATCAGGCAAACCAAAAAACAACACTCAGACTTGGAATAGGTGGAGGGCCGGAAACGAGGCCGGACAGACAGCGGACGGGAGTCCCCTGGAGAGGAAACGCACCAAGGGCCCCCAGCGAAACATAAAGTTCTTGAAGTTACCTAGGAAGATGTCCGCCACCCGCTCCATGCTCAGCAGTTTCCATAACCGCGCATGCCACAAGGAGATCGCCGGGGCCTCTAATTTCTTCCATGCTGCCGCCAAGGAGAGTTTAGCAGCACCGATACACAACCATAGAATTCGTTTGTCCGCTTGGGTCTGGTGTTCGAGCGCAGGATCTCGAAGACCCAGTAGAACATGGGCCATGGAGTCAGCGCCAGGATAACCTAGAATGTCTTTGATATGGGACAAGATCTCTTCCCAGTACGGACGGATAATCGGGCAATCCCACCAAATGTGGCGGAAATCCCCAAGAAGGCCGCAGCCCCTCCAGCACCTGTCAGAAACAGCTGGGAAGATGCGATGTAGGCGGGCGGGGTGCAGATACCAATCCATGAGAGTCTTAAGGTGGGCCTCCCGGAGCTCCACGGAATGGTTATGCGCAGCAATGTCCCGCCATAAACTCGACCACTCAGCATCCGAGATGTCTCTACCCAGGAGGTCCTCCCAGGTACTCATATAGCGGGGTCGAGGCGCCACCGCGGAAGTGAGCAGGAGATTGTAGAGGAATGAGATGACTCCCTTCATAGAAGAGGTGCGCAAAAGGAAGGCCTCAAAGACGGAGGGGTGTCTCGTGGCCGCCGCCTGAACCGCAGGGGACGTAGCCCAGTGGAGCATCTGGACATGGTGGAAGCGCTCGGATCGCAGCACTTCATAGTCCCGCATACAATTATCAAAGGTGAGAGTAGCCATGAAACAGATGTGTGAGAGCGCGACAGCCACCTTCCCGCCAGACATCAAAGGGGCCTTCATGCAGCGCCGGTGGGAATGCCGGATTAAAGTGTATTGGAGTGAAGGGAGAGGGGAACGTAGTCCAGCGGTCATCACTAGTCACCGTGTCCCAAACCTTTAAAGTAGTGCTAGTGGGTGTACTAATGTACGCGTTCCTGGGCCTGTCGTGTTTGGGCTTCCATGCCAAATCCCAAATCGACCACTTCACCAATACCCGCAACTGCGCAGCCTTGTAATATAAGTGCATGTCAGGGAGGCCCACTCCCCCTTCCTTCCGCGGTCGGCGAAGAGTGGCAAAAGAGAAGCGTGCCCTACCTCCTTGCCAGACAAACCGCAGCATCTGGGTCTTAAGAAGACGGAAGAAATCAGCCTCAAGCGGTATAGGGAGGGCCTGGAAAAGATACAAAAACTTTGGGAGAAGAACCATTTTAAGTGCATGGATCCTACGGAGCCACGAGATGTACTTCGGCTTCCAGCGCTCCAGCTCTGCATGAGTCTGTGCTAGCAGCGGGGGAAAGTTAGCGGCGTAAAGCTGCCCAATCGAGGGAGTCCGCGGACCCCGAGGTACAGGAGAGATCGAGAAGCCCACGCCAAGGGCGTTAAGGGCCGTAGTTGATCCACCTCCGCCCCGGAGAGTGTAAGATTAAGGATAAAGGATTTATCATAATTAACTTTGAAGCTGGCCACGCCCTCGAAACGTAGCAAAACTCGCTGGACGTGTGGGAGGGAATGAGCCGGGTCCTCAATAGAGAGGATGTCATCCGCAAATAAGGTGATCTTATGCTGCTCCCGGAGAAGGGGAGGCCCCGTATCTCTTCATGTTCACGAATCGCCAGCGCCAGCGGTTCGATACTGAGGGCGAAGAGCAAAGGGGAGAGGGGACAGCCCTGCCTGGTTCCCCTCGAGTGTGAAAAAAAGGCCGAGAGGTGACCGTTCACCGCAACTCTCAAGCGAGGGTCGCTGTAGTTTGCTCTCACCATCGAGATGAATTTAGCTGAAAAACCGAAGGCCTCCAAGGTGTGAAATAAAAAGCCCCAGTCCACCCAATCAAAGGCCTTTTCGGCATCAAGGCCCACCAGGATCGCCGGGATCCGGAATCTGCGCGCCTTCTCAATTAGATGAATGATCCTCCTTGTGTTATCATGGGTCTGGCGCCCCTTAATAAAGCCAGACTGATCGGGGTGAATGAGAGCCGGCATCAGGTCCTGGAGCCTCCCTGCTATGATGGAAGAGTACAATTTGGCGTCGATGTTGAGGAGGGCAATCGGCCGGTAGGAGGAGCACTTGGATGGGTCCTTCCCCGGCTTTGGAATAATGGAGATCACGGCTTCGGCCATGGAGCCCGTTGTCTTCCCAGCGTCCGCCATGGTGTTAAAGAGGGATACCAGATAGTCGCTTATCTCAGACGCAAAGGTCTGGTAAAAGAGTGAGGTGTAGCCATCCGGCCCAGGGGCCTTGTGGGGTTTCAATTTGGCAATAGCGGCCAGCACCTCCTCCCTAGTGAACGGGGCCTCCAACAGTCCATTCCACTCCGCGGAGACTCGGGGCAGCGGAAGCTCCCCCAAATAGGTACGCTGGGCACCATGGTCAGAGGGCTCCCCCCTGTAAAGAGCTTCGTAGAAACGCCGAAGAGCTCGGACTTGGCCTCATCTCGATGGTGCAGGGTCCCTGCCGAATCCAGAATCCCCCCCACATAGTCCCGCTCCCGTTTGTCTCGAAGTTGACGAGCCAAATGTCTCCCCACCTTATTCCCCTGGGCATAGGAGAGGCGGCGAAGTTTCAAGAGGGTGAACTCCGCCCTGTTATTATAATGGGCCCTAAGCTTCCCCCTGACCGCCGTTAATGGGCGAAGGGTCAGTCTAGAGGGGTTCTGCTTATGCTTCTGTTCGAGAACGGAGAGTTCGCTCTCCAAATCCTCACGTTCTTTACGGCGCAGCCTGTTAAGTTGGGCGTTAAGGGCCAAGCAGGTGCCTCTCGTGGAGGCCTTAAAGGCTTCCCAGGTGGTAAACACCGACGTATCAGACACGGGATTAAGATCGAAAAATTCACGTATGGACTTGCGCAGCTCCCTACAAGAGGTGTCATCCCGGACAAGCGGGCCGGGAAATACCATTTGCGGAGGCCATCCCCTCTTGCTGCCCAGTGGAGGCCTATCACTAGCAAGCTATGGTCGGAAACCGAGAGCGGGAACACACTTGCGTCGCGGACATCTCCCCTAAGGGACTGGCTTAAAAAAATGTGGTCCAGGCGGGAATAGGTGTGGTGGACATGGGAAAAGAAAGTGTAATCTCGGGAGAGGGGATGGAAAGAGCGCCACCCTTCCACCAGCCCCAGGTCACCCACCCGCCGTTGAGTAGCAGCAGAGAATACCCCAGAATCCGATCTCTGACTGTGGGAGCTATCCACATCCTTGCACCAAACCAAGTTAAAGTCACCCAACACAAACAGGGCACCTTCCACAAAATCTTCCACCCTCCCCAGTAGATCCTGCAAAAAGCTATTCTGGCCCACATTCGGAGCATACACCACCACAAAGGAGCACATCCTATCAAATAACAGCCCCTTGACCATCAGCCATCGCCCCTCCTTATCGCTGCGCACATCTAAGGGCTGAAAGTGAAGAGTAGATCGGAAGAGAAGGGCAACTCCCCTATGTTTCGAGGTGGCCGAGGATCTATATATGAGGGGGACGTTTTTATGTTTGAGGCGCAATTCGTCCTTGCGCGCTAGGTGAGTCTCCTGGAGACCCACCACATCTAAATGATGGTCCTGCACGTATTTCCAGATTTTCTGACGCTTTTGCGGGGAGTTCATACCTTTCACATTCCACGCGCCTACACTAAGTACCATGGTGTAAGTAAACCTCCCCCCTCGCTGCGCACATCCTGCCAAAAGAAAACCCACCAATCCCCCTCCTTGACTGGTGTCGCTCCAAAATAATCAACAGCAGCCCAACAACATACAACCGTCCACACGCAGCCATCTAGGTCACCACCACTGTCCCCCCATTCCCCAACATCCCCCCTCCCCGCAGGAGCCCACCCAACCAACAGCACTCCCCGGTCCTTGAAAACCCCTCACAGAACAACAGAACAGGGGGAAACACAGGGGAGAGGCATGGGGAAAGCTCCCCAAACATTTTAAAGAAGTCGACAGTTCCAGATCATAGGAAGAATCGGGCCGTCGTAGGGAACAGGGGCCCGGGGTATAGTCAGTGATCCCCCAGAGGACCGTACCGGGGTGTCTTCCCAAAAAGTACATAAGTACCCTCGATACCTGATCTGAAGGCATCCCTCCGACACGAACCATTCAATCGACCAAAGTTCAGGCCGCTCCGGAGCTGCCCTGTGATGAAGCCACCGTGACCGTGGTCACGGACGCGACTGCAGCCCCCCCGCTCTTGTTGACTAGCTGCAGGATCCGGCCTCCTCAACGCGGTTGCGTTGCCCACTCGGTGCCAGGAGGAAGCATCCTGCATTTTTAACATTGTGGCGGGCGGAAAAGCGGCGGACGGTCTTTCCATCAGCCGCGGAACCCCAGCCATGCTAATATGGCGGGGGGGTCATTCTGGTTAGGATGGCAGGTGGATTGCCCCCACCAGGCCAGCGGTGGCTACCGCCAGCCTGGCGGGGCAATCTGCCCACCATCCTAATGGGCCCCTAAGAGAGGAGAGGAATATCTTTGAAGAGTCTGAACAGCGAGAAGGGAGGACACCTTCCGTGCCTGGTGGAACTTGGGATCCAAGGTCGTTGGAGAAGCGCTGAATTATTTGGAATTTGTGGAAAGTTACTCAAAGGAGACGTTCACTGAATAACATGTCACATGATTTGTTAGGGGTGTTACTGGTGCCTTTTTGTAGTAGGTACAGAGACAGTTTGGGGGACGTCTGCTATTGACTGAGGAAAGGAAGCATCTTAGAGCGAGCTCCATACCTTTATGCTACTTGACCCATTTAGCGTGAGTGCACTTCTTATGAAGTCAACACGTGCTGACTGACACCTTTTGCGGGGATTTCAATCTGAAAACTAGGTAGGAATATCACTCTAGAGATAGAGTAGGGACAGATTATTCTTTTAATTCTCTGAAATACAAATGAAATGAGATTTGGACACAGCGTCCTTACTCAGTTGTGTTCACATTTTGAAGTTCATTATTTTGTGCCTCTTATGCTATATTCGTAGATTTGGCTCTGTACTTATATTCATGTACCTCTATACTCTGATTTTGAGGTGTGTCTATATTGTGTTATTTTTGGCATTGTAATAAATTCTCGAAATTCAAATTAAGAGGCTGTGGTCATTTAGCCATGAGAGAGGAAAGGGGTATATTGATAATCTGTATTTTTCCCCTCCACACTTCTTTAGCAGGCAATAAAGACCATCAGCCAGGGGTTCCTAAGAAAATTTAGCACATGGAATCTGGCCCCATCATCGCCAACATTTTGGCCTGAGCAAGGAGAAACACTCTGCAACTGAGAGGGTCATGAAGAAACGCAATCGAAGTTTGCATCTGAGGTAGCTGAGATTTATTACACTTTATCATCAACAACTCCATGCTTGATATGATATCGACAAGACAACTTGCATGCAAAGGCCTTGGAAACCCAGGGTCGGACAGGGACAGAAAAAAAATCTGGGCACCAAAATAACAAAATATCCATCACCCCTGTTAGTGAATCAGATAGCTAAAGAAGAGGCCCACATTTGCAAATTGAGGCAATTTTGAACTTGTAAAGGCATTTTAGGAGTGTTACAAGGTATGTGGGGGTGTGCATATATTTGGTTTTGCTGCAGGCAATGTTTTTGGTAATATTAAAGAAATCAACAGTAAAAACCAGGCTATAAAACAGGACTACAAACAGACAAAACAAGCATTGGCATAGCCAATAGGTCTCGCCTTTGGGACCTTGTAAGTAAAAAAATAAATGAAGTGTAAGACTTCACGTTTATATTTACTGCATCCTAAATTCAAAGTAAATGTAAACATGAAGTCTTATACTTCATTTTATTTTTCTTACAAGGTCCCAAAGGCGAGACCTATTGACTATACCACTGCTTGTTATAGAAGAGATCAGCAAGATGTAAATTTTGAGGAGAAAATGTGTATTTAATTTAGAGCATGGGATTATGACATAAATATGCAAGTACATCAACCTAGGCCCAGATTTACTATCTTCCACGGAAACGGAGCGCAAATTTCAACTCTGTATTGCACTATAAAAAAACGCGTAGCACCAAATTTACAAAGAGTTGCCTTCCGATGACATCTTTGACCGCACGAGTGCTAGAAAAGAATGTACTTTGCACTATGAGGCAGTGAATGGTAAACCAGCAATGTCTTTCATAGGTTGTGTAGGCGAGGTACAAAATCCAGCACAAATTCCCCCACAAATAGAAGCACAGAGATGCCAAAGCGATATCGGGACTGAACAACGGCCAGAAAGTTAATCAACTCTGCTGTTGACACTACTTTGCCCGCACAAGCTCCCGCACAAACCTGGAGGCAATCTGAGCATTGGCTTTCCCGAGTAATTTTTGGAATCGCCGGTTTCCATCAGAGAGAAACTATCACGCTCATTAGAGAAACTAGTGCGCGCCTCGCGCGGCAGCCTGGAAGGGGGCCTGCTCGATTCCATTGCGGGAGCGTGCGACCATAGGGCGCCACCATATGGCGCCATGCGCTCCCGCAAGGAAATCACCAGACGTGCACGCATTGCCATTTCAAGCAATGCAATGCGTGCACGTTTTTGCCCCCAAAGCTGTGCCGATGTCATTAGGTCTCTCTCCTATGCAGAACTAAAAACTGTCACCCACAAAGTCTGACCAGCCCTTCTGCATTGCCAGATTGCCATTCAAGCCAGTTCCACCAAGAAAAAGCCCTATTCTTCCAGCTGAGTGACCTCTCCGTTTCAGGTATCAGAGCGATGGCTAGGTACTTGTTAGAGAGCTAGGCGGAGAGAGGCTTACTTCCTCACTGTAGGAATTCAAATGAAGACTGAAGATTTCCAGGGCAAGCGTAAAGGATGCATATAGTGCCAGGATGGGTGCCTACAAATATTACTGGGGCAAGATAAATCAATTTTGAACGCTGGCGCGACAGATATGGTCGGAAGGGTTAAGATGAGTGACAAGACGCATGCTTTAATATCATATTCTTGTGCAAAAAGGCTGAAGGCGAAAGCTCAAACATTGCCTGATGTTGCAGAGGCCGCCCCCAAAGGGGGCCTCGAGGGCCAGCGCCATAACGGACGCCAGAGCCCAGGAAGGATCCGGTTCTAGCAGCCGGGAAGCGCCCCGAACCAAAAGGGGGCACTTTCGTGGTGGTAAAAAACTCACGCCAGGGTGGCGCCTAGGCACCTGGCCAATGGGGGGGCCAGGTGAGGTTTGACCCTCCCCCAAATGGCAGAACTGCCCGTTAATGGCGGGAAAATTGTGGGGGGAGTATAAGACGCCGCTCCCCATACTGCAGCTCGTCACTACATCGTGGAGCTGGGAAGCGGTGCACAAGGATTTTCGAGTCCCACCCACCCATACCTACGTGCCAGCAGTGTCGCAGTGCTGGTGGATAAGAGAGTGTAATAAATGGGGTTACCAAATCTCCAGGAGTGTAGCACGGAACCAAGCGGGCAGGCCAAACTTCGGAGGACATGTGAAGCACTCACGCAGTACTCACAGACGACTCACCAGGCACACCACAAAAGAGGCACGACACCAGCTTGAGTTGGAAAATTAGTAAGTTCTCTATTGACTCCAACCTGCAAGGGTAAACATAACATAGGCCGCAATCACAACAAGGCGCTAGCGAGCGCCAGGGCAGGGTATGCCCGGGGGATTATTTACAAGGGAATTGGGAACAAGGCTGAAACGGTAGATAAGTCTGAATTGTCCAGGTGAAATATAAAAAGGTTAGCACTTGGCATGTACCATCAGCGACATCAATATGAGGGAAGAAAACACTAGGCATGGGAGCCTATTAAGCATGAAATCAAACATTAGTGGGAAGAACCCAAAATAGCTGTCAATGACGTCTCCTGCAAAAAGGATAGGGATCACCCAGCATTTACATCAAGCAGGAACACCTTTCATAGAAGGCACATCAAGGTTTACTCCACCATCCACCTGTGGGAATAAAACACTAGGCAGAACTTGTAATGCCTAAACCTGTGGGTATCCAACTTTAGGCACAAACTCATTGAACACAGGGCCTTAACAGCATATTAGGAATCAACCGGTACTGGATAACTACTCGGCCCGGGACCTGCATGAAAGCATGAGGGCATCAACATTAGGCATCGGTCTCAATCCTGGGGCGGGACACCTGTAAAAAAACATCAAGGCTTCCTCATTAGCATGGAGCCTAACAATGGGCCTGGAATAACACGTCAGGCAGGAACTCCTTTCACCTAAGCACCTTAGGAGAATCAACAACATATGGTGCATAACACGGGGCCCGGACTAGCTTAACATCAACCCTCCGGGGGAAAGCATCCATATACCTTAGCATCTGCAACATTAGCCATCGGCAACCTCACCTTAGGCCGGGGAGATAACCATCTCATCAGGTAAGTAGGCACCTTGTATTCACTAAAACCTTAGGCATACACGCTAGGCATCAAAGGTAACATGGGGACCCCAGGCCGGACACCTCCAATCATGGGCAGGTATAATCAAACTATTACTATAACCCGGTCACTGTGAAGGAATAAACATTTCATTAGGGCGAACCTAAATATCTCATCAGGCGAATAACACTTCCTTAGAGGGGCTGTAGACCCATTTGTGTAATGGACCAGGCAACATTTCAGCACCAAGCCCCGGTAGCTAATCCATCAAACCAGTACCCAGTTATCAACTCAGTTGGGGACAAGCAGATCACTGATTCAGCAGGGGACTGTAGCAGTGGAACTCAGTTCTGGCCCACATCTAGCCTGGAAGCATTCGGCCTGACCTGTGGGCATATCCTGGTGCCATGCGTATCATTAGGCACCACTGTCCCCGGTTTGGGCACCCCTGTCCTTGGGGGTGAGTCTCCACAACAAAACACTGGTCCTGGGTGGGGGGAGGGCTCCGATCCTGTTCCCCGACACCCCCCAACTCCACTGCAAGCAGCCCCACTCACCGGGCTCCTCATGTCCTTCAGGCGTCTTCCGGGGCTCTGGCTTCTCTGTACAAGCGGGCGGGGCTCTCCTCACAAGATGGGAGCCCCGCTGAAGTGCAGACGTCCTCCGGCCGGTTTCCCTTCTCCGGAAGCTCCTCACACTCGATGGCAGGGCTCCCTCTCCACGCGGAGCCCTGCAGGCGACGCGCTGCTCTTGTGGGGGTCCTGACCGGCGGGGCAGTCTTGCGGCCGGCTTCACTTCTTCCCCCGGGCCCCTCCTCCCTCACGGGGGCCCAGGACTCCAAGGCAGCCTCCGCGAGGCTTGCAGGCTTCTCCGGGCGGCACTCGCTCTTCTGGCTTCACCCGGGCCCCTCCTACCTCACGGGGACCCGGGGCTCCAAGGTTGGCTGCAGGGCTCGCCTACCAACGGGAGCCCTGCGGACGTCGGGCAGCTCTCTCGGGGCCTCAGTGCCTCGAGGCCCCCCCCTCCGTCTCTCTAGCGGCGACCACGGCGGCTTCCGCGGGCTTTCCGGGCCTCTTCCTGCTGTCCGGCTGGGCAGCCAATCCGCGCGCGGCAAGGGCGGGGGCGCGGCCAATGACGCGGCCGGGCGCCCCTGTCACGTGGGTAGGTCGAGGCTGGCTTCTCGGGCCTGGCGCGGCCCTTTCTTCTCTCCGTCGGCCCTCTTCTCCCTCCGGGGGTCGCTGCAACGTTACCCCCTAGCAGCGGGGGTCTCCTGATACAGCGCCGGGCCGCGGTGGTGATTTTCGGCGGCGTTAAGGGGTAGGCTCCCTTTTCTTTAATTATTTATTTTACGGGGCAGCTCCAGCCAGCATTAAGGGGACAAAAGCGCGCCACACCGAGGGGTAGGCTCCCTCGACGCTATCTCCTCGGGAAAAGGGCGCATAAACGTGGGGTAGGCACCCACAGCGCTATTCACGGCACTCAATGTCAGCGCTTCTTAGGGCAACCGTCTTTGGACTCACAGCGCTTAGGGGGCAATGCAGCAGTTTGTGCCAGTCAGCAGTACAAAGCGCTACACAGTAGGCTCCTCACAGCCCAGCGCTTCCAAAGGGGCCACAGCTTCACCAGGGGGGGCAGACAGTCCCACAACAGTTCCTCAGGGGCACACTCCTCACCTCCTGGGCGCTTCTTTCGCTCAGCGCTGGCGTGGTTCAAGGTCCCACCCAGTGACAGGGACCTGGGGGGGCCCTCCTTCGTCAGGGGCCCGGGGGACAGCAGAGGGGGGGTTTGAGGGCTACAGGGCCCAGCTCACAGGCCCATGTGGTGGTAACACCTCGCAGCAGGTCCCCTCTTTTTCCTGTCCCATCTCTGTCTCAGTCTCTGGTGGCACATCCCCCTTACTTATACCCTCCTCCCAGGCAGTGCCAGAACCTTCTAGAATGTTGGCAAAGCTGGCCTAAACTGGCTCAAGGGGAGGGGTTGAGCACCCTGGGTGCCAGGCTTCCCTCCAAAAGCTTGGGGTGGCTGGGTAATAATATCTAGACCGCTGACCTACGGCAGTCAGGTGGCAAAACCCATGGCCTTGGCATCCATTTTAAATACAGAACATTTCAGTCAGGTGCATTTCTAAAATGGGGGAATATTTCCTGCACACCATTTCGTGACATTACATTTTAAAACCAGGCAACTCTTACCACACATGGCCTATACAGGTTTATTACCATGGGGGAGACATTTCAAATTAGGGGGGCAAAAAGCGAAAAAGTTTGGGGGAAAAGGGCCAAGTCCAACAGAGGGGTACAGCGGATGGTTATGGAGGCACACCGACAGGGCGGTGTGTAGAAGGAGGGCCACTCACACTGGGATGCCGAACGGCAGGGTGGGTAGGCTGGACAAAAGAGGGTAGCAGACAGAGATGGCGCTCGCAGCCCAGACCCAGCCAGACGGCAGGGCACAAAAAGAGACTAGCAAGGTAGCGAGTTGGGGCCTAACTCTGGGGAGAGGCTACCCCCCCCCCCCACACCCAAAGGGGCGTGGAAACCAACAGAACAAGTTGAACCACAAAAGTGCCAAGAAAGAAGATACGCCTATAAGAGAGTGTAATAACGAACTGTCATGGTGATTCACGATTCTAGGATATGCAGAGGAGGCATGACAAGCAAATGATTAATGACCAAGAATGATGGATGACAAATGAGTGACAACAATGTAACACAAATGATTTATGATGTCCAAATTATGGCGGTCCATGACACACATAATTTATGGTACACAAATGATTTATGACACGTGATGTATGATCCTCTGATATGCAAATACGTGATGACAGGCCAATGATTTATGACAGACAAAATGATTTATGACCCAACAAAATGATTTATGACAAATGATTTATGACAGGCGACGCTAATCAGTTATGACGTCCGATTTATCAATACAAAAGGGGGGGGTGATGGACGGAGAATCCGAACCAATCAAACACTCACACCCAGTCAAAAGATCTGGGTTTAATCCATCACCATTCTTTAGCCCACTCTGCCACCCCAGTTCAGACATGGCTATGCAAATCAGTCTGACCCTGTGCCTCATGGGAACAGTCCAGCCCGAACTGCCAAGCCATGCCTTCCCTGGACCGGAAACAAGCTACTGAGGACCGGTTTCTGGCATTACAGCAGTCTTCAGCCCGGCTTGCTTGAATCCAGTGGCAAAGTAAGCAAGGGACTCACGTCTGAGTATACCCTGCCACACTTGTGGCGGCCAAAAGCGGTACAAAAGGGGGTGGTGATGGATTGAGAATCCGAACCAATCAAACACACAAACCCAGTCAAAAGATCTGGGTTTAATCCATCACCGTAGCCAGAAACCGGTCCTTGGATGCTTGATTCCGGTCTGGGAAAGACATGGCTTGGTAGTTCGGACTGGACTGTTCCCGTGTGGCGCCGCGGCCAGGGCGACTGACGCTGGAATCTGGGGATCACGGTTCGATCCCCGGCTCCGGCGGCAGGTTAGCCCAGCACCATGTGACTCTGGGCAATAGCTCGCTTAATCTCCCCGACGGCCCCCCAGCGCCTAGAGACCCTTACGGGTGATTGTGCGCTTTACAAATGTGGACTTTACTTTACTTTACTGGGTCAGAGCTGATTTTCATATAGCCAGTGTCTAGCCCAGGGTGGTGTGGAGTGCAAATAAACGATGGATCTAGGCCCAGATCCTTGTACTGGGGTGAATGTATGACATTGTTCTACATTCTGTCCATCAACTGTGTTTTTTGCAATGTCCGATTTATCATGACACTAATGATTTATGACATATGGATGATGTATGACACATGATTTATGATATGCCATGATAATGATTTATGATCCTGGCCATAAAAGTGATGCCCAGGGGATAGGAAAATGAGTTGGTATATAATGGTAATAAAACTGCGGCCAACAACGACCACAACAAACTATAACTCGTGTTGGCTGTGATTTTGGTAACATGTCTGTTACCGGAGTGGGCCCTGTGCGGGGGTTATGCTTATTACATTGGAGGTAGAGCTTCAAGATACAAGACACTTTCTCACATGGCCACAGGAGGGCACTGCTGATTCACGATGTCCCTTTTTTACCCACAGCTAATATCAAGTTCTCAGAAAAAATATATCCCCAACTGGGAATAATGACAACGCCACCGACCTTCAAGCTTTGAGATAAAGCGTTAAGCTCCCTGTTATTGTAGTAAACTCATATCCGGCCAGATTCCCGCGCTCCCCCGCGTTTCCCTCATGCCACTCCTTTCATGAAGCCCACAGAAATAAGCATAACACAGCAGCCAAACTTGTAACGGTGAATTCCAGATATTGCAAATTTGTTTTCACCCGTATCAACAACTTGCCTGTATTTTAATTAAATCTGCCCCTCAGAGGTTGGCACGGTTCCAAGAGAAAAATAGTACCGGCCCTTTCTTGTTGTTTTAAGAGTCTGCAAGGCCTGGACATGATACTAAAACCAAATCCGGCATTTGTGAAGCGCAAACTACGCACCCCGAAGGGTCTCAAGGAGCTGGGGCCTTTGGGGAGATTAAGGGCCAGATGTATCAAGCCTTTTACCGTTCGCAAACGGGGTGATTCGCAGAAACGGCCCGTTTACGAACTGTAAAAGCCTTTTGGGATGTGTCATCCCAAAGGGCAGTCACAAAAAAGGGAATCACATTTTTTGCGATTACCTATTTTGCGAATGCATTTAGGGAATAGCAATTTGCGATTCCCTAAATGCAATACAGAAAATATTAAAAAATTGCGACCTTGCTTTATGGAATCGCAAATCACCACCGACTTCCAAATGCCATGTGGTGCATACACATCGTCACATGTGCACACATGACATTTTTGGGGGTGCATCAGGATGGCCTTTTGGCCCCCCTGCACCTTTGAATTGCATTTGAAATTTACGAGTACCAATTTGGTAAGCGTAAATTGTGAATGCCTTCCTATTAATTCCTATGGGCCTATAGGCCCACTGGAATAAATGGAAGGCATTCCTTAATAGCGAATCGCACATTTTCATTCGCTATTAAGGAATATGCAGGAATCGCTATTTATTTTGGGAAACCTACATACATTGCATTTTACGATTCTACAATAGCGAATCGTTAAAATTCGCTATTATAGAATCGCAAAATGCAATGTTGATACATGTGGCCCTAAGTGAGCTATTGCCCAGTCACATTGTGCTAAGCTGAGCTGCCACAGGCAATCGGGCCGTCAGCCACCCTGGCCGCTGCGCCACACCTCTCCCTCTAAATAGGAATCTAAATAAAATAGTAACTATTCTATTATAACATGACTTTTATGTCTTTGTTTACTTTAAATATTTGTCATGGATCATTAATGCAGCTCTAGACAGAACACGTTTAAAAGTGTTTTCAGTTTATATTTGCTGTTTGACTTTTGAACTGCTAAATGCTAAAAATCCCGGCTTTGGGTGATTTTGTTTATTTTTGTATCAGCTGGGACATCAAAGTACTGGTGTGATGCCGATAGAAAATCTGTCAGGTAGCAACCCTACTCATACATGCCAAAGGACCGTAATCAGGCGGGAGACTCCCGCTGTTTGAAGCAAAAAATAGCTTTATTTTAGCTGCCACCGCCTAAAATTGCTTCTGCTTCAATGTAAGTCAATGGGGAAAATACACTCCCCCGATTATTCTTTTTTTTCAGAATCTCCCACTTTTCCCATTTAAAATGATGGCATGCATGCTACTCATACCAGAGCCACCTGTTCAAGGAAAGCCAAGGAAGTCAAAACAAAGAGCAGTAGTGGAAGGAGACCATTCAAGATTTCCACTCCTCCACAGCTTTCCCCTCTTGCAGAGTTTCTCATATGCGGCTGCTTAATCATCACCGAAGCCCACGCACTATAAAAGAAAGTTGCTACATGCATTTTACCAGTAGTTGTATGAATCGACTCTTTTGACCGTTCCCAACACTACCGCTTATCTCTGTTGGCATTTGGGATTGTCATCATCTGACGTAAGCGACAGACTAGCCAGGGCGGTACCCTTACTTGTCAGTTACTCTTGTATTCGTTGTCAGGATTTAGTTTTGGGGGATAAAAGCTTAAAATATGGGGCACGCGGTGCCAGGGGCCAAGGTATTCTGCTGCAGCCAGCACCTTCCACAGCTCCTGCCGCTGCTGGTGAAAGGTCAGGGCCAGCATCACCTACTAACCATGATCACACTTAAATAAGTGAAACATTTTTGATTATCGCACATGACCCCGTATTGTAAGGATTGCCTGGAAGGGAGAGTTTTAATTTTGTTTAATTCACTGAGTTTCTAAACTCTTGTGCTGTCTTAAAAATAGGTTGACTGAGCCGCCATGTGGTGTACTCTCATAAACAAGTGCCGGTGTTTGAAAATAAATTCCAGTACATAGCACCGGCAAAAACGGGTACAAATTAAACTCCGGGGAGGCTCTCCAACCTCCCCACAATTCATAGAGCGTTCGACCTGTGTCCTGGAAAAATCCTCGCTCAGATCAGATCAGATCAGTTCAGATCTCAGAACTCCAATCAGCTAATATTCATCGCTGCATTCGTAAAACAAAAAGTGAAGCGACAAACTAAGAATGGCATTTAAGAGCGATGTGAGGTGATGCTCTCTGTGCAACACAGGAGTTGAAGGCATTTACAGATGTGCTTCCTGATTACATTAAATATTAACTCCAGGTCCTGAAAAGACAGAACCTCCCTTTTTTGGAAAATATATGTGTACGGTCACAGAGCATGCTCTGCGCAATGACACTGAAACATTTTGTTTTGTTTTCGATCTGGAAATGTTCCTTGTATCATAATGATGCTGTGTGATGCACCATGGGTCTCATTGATGCACATCCAATGTTGGTCTAGGTCCTCTAGGACCATATTGAGGCCAGGTTTTCAGTATAAACACCTAGGATAACTTACATACAATGAATCTAAATGGATCCGCTTTACATAGGCAAAAGCTAGCCTGCAAAGTGTACATGCATCGGCTTTTCCTGGCCTAAAATTGACTGGGGGAGAAAATCGGACAGAGCACCCAAAAAAAATAGCCCCATTAGCGAATCAGATAGCTAAATAATTTACAAATTGGCACAGTTGTGAACTTGTAAAGACATGCTCTCTTTTTCTCTTTTTTTAGTTTTATATATCGCGGGAACTCAACCGAAGGTGTCAGATCGCTTTATATGAGCACCGGTTGCGTTACAGATGGACACATCCATGTTTGGTAGGCATAGGGAGATTAAGTGGTTTGCCCAGTATCACAGGATGTTGAGCGTCACTGAGAAGACTCGAACCCGGTTCAAGCTCCACCGATCTAGTCCTTAGGCCACATCCTCTCCCGCCTGCTCTTTAGTGCAGCTGAGTCTATGTTTGCCTTGAATGTGAAAAAAAAGGATTACTGGTAAGGGTCTAGTTTACTGTCTAAACCAGTCCATGGCTATTACAGGCTGTTTTTAAATGTCCCTCATAAAGTACTGTTACAACTAGTTCTTCTGCCTTTTTATGAGTTCCTCCAAGTTATGCTAATCTTGAGGCTCAATGTAACACTGAAAGTTGGGAACACTCCGATATACTCTAGTCATATCTCACCTTAGGGTCTTAAGGCTCATCCTTGGTTTCTCTCCAACCCATTGGAAGTCTATTACCTTCTTAGAAAGTCATGTGAAGGGCCCCATGTCAAGGAGGCAAGGATGGCACTCATTAAGTGATTTAGCTGAATCACCATCTTTCAAATTTGCTTTGTGACCCACAGCTGAAGGTTGCATCCTCTTCAGACTATGAAGGTCTTTTTGCAATCTGCAGCTAAAATGTCTCCTTAGATGTGACCTTACTAGTTAATGTTATGCTATATTATACAGACTTGTATAGTGCGCGTCTACCCGTGGGTGTCTTGGTGCTTGCTGCACATAAACATGGTGAGCAGGGAGTTACAAGTTGTTAAATAACCATGCCTTAAGTTCCTTTATGAAAGTAATAAGGATAAGCATGGACCTAAAATATGGTGGAATATAGTTCCAAAGCCTAGCTGTACTGTTGGTGAAGCTCCCTCCTCCCCAGTTCACTTTTTTGAATCTCATGGTGGTAATCAGTCTAGCACTGGCCGACCGAAGATGTCTGTTTGGAGTATGCCAGTTAAAAAGCTTCCAAAGAAATGCCGGCCCTTCTCTATGCAAGGCCTCAAGGGCTGTGCAAAGTGCTTTGGATTTAATGTGTTGTCGGACCGGGTGCCAGTGTAGTTCCCGGATGCCTGAAGACACAGAATAATATTTGGGAATAACCAGAATCAATCTGACTGCTGCGTCTTGCACCACTTGGAGCTTTCAGAGAAGTTTTTCCTAGAGGTTCATGTACAAGTCGTTACAAAAGTCTAGTTTCAACAAGATGGCCAGGGCAGCTGACTTTTGAGCACAGGATTCACAGTTTGATCCCCGGCTCCAGTGGCAGCTCAGCTCAGCACCATGTGACCAGGCCCGGACTGGCCATAGCGGGCACCGGGCAATCCCCCGGTGCGCCGCAAGGGTGGGGGCCGGTTTTGAGCTCCTGGGGGCCGATTTTGTTAGAGGGTCGTTTTTGCAGTATAGCTGCAAAATCAGCCCTGCAACAAAATCGGCCGAAAACCGGCCCTAGCAAAGCGCTCGACGGCACCTCCAACCCCCCTCCCCCCCCCCCGAGTGGGGAGGGGGGGGGGCCGGCCGAGCACTTTGCCAGGGCCGGTTTTTGTTCCCAGTCCGGCCCTGCATGTGACTCTGGGCAATAGCTCCCTTAATTTCCACGACGGCCCCCAGCGCCTTGAGACCTTTAAGGGTGAGTAGTTTGCGCTTTACAAATACGGATTTATTTTATATTTACAAGACTAGTGCAGAGACCATAGTCTTCCTGGTATTTCTAGGAATACAAGGAAAGAGTTTCCTTAAAGTTTTGATAGTATAGAATGAGGAGGAAACTACCTCATGTCTGAGCTTATCATCCCCCATAAAGCCCAAGTTTTTAGCTCTGGTCATAGGGTGGGGAGGTGAACCCAGACTATCGGGCCACCAGGCAGAAAATCATGCTGGAGAGAGATTGCCAAATAGTATAACCTCAGTTTTACTTGAGTTCAGCTTTAGACAATGACTGCTCATCCAACTGCTCGGGGTAATCATGCAGTCATGTAATCTTAAGGAACAGGAGACATAATTGTCTACAGCTGATACAACCAATTGTGTGTCATCAGCATAACATATTGGACTTAAATTGAAGCTTTTGATTAGGGAGACGAAATCCAAGACATAGATATTGAATAACGTTGGGCTCAATGAGAGCCCTGGGGAACCCCGCATGGTAGTGTAAAGGGTGAGAATTTAAACTGACCAAGGTTCAGAGTTTGAGTTGTCTCCGATAAGAAGGATGTTAACAATACAAGAGCTTTGTATTTGACACCTATGGCGTTCAGACGGTGGACCAACACTTCATGTATATTCTTATCATTAACTTGCATGATCTCAGGTACTCCTACACATCAGATGATCTGTTAGACAAACTAGTTCAGTTATGACTCAATTTTGTTTGTACTCTAAGATGTCTCCGTACGGTGTCGAATTTCAAATTAAATCAAACAAATCGAATCAGGGAGCTGCAGGATTTGTTTTAAAGAGAAAACGGTTTGAATAGCTAAACAGGAGTGATCAGGTCTACTTCCACTTACAAAGTTCTAAACTTTTCAATATGAAAAATATGATTATTTATAGAGCTCTTCAAAAACACAGATCCCAATATAGCACAGTGAATGGTGATAATCCAAACTTTGGAGGAGACAGGAGCAACCAGGTGGGAATACAATTATAACATTTAACGTGCCCCGGGCTTCCCATCAGGATTTGTTTTTATAGACCCATTTTCAACAAATGTGCATCACTATAGTGTGCTTTCTCCTTAATAAAGCTTTGTTTCTCCTACACACTTCTGATTACACTGTTTAATGTAGTGGCTGTCTATTTTTTGCCTAAACACATGTGAAAACCAGTGGCGGTAACTATCATTTAAAAGTGGAGGGCGGGTGGAGGGGCACGGGAATTGTGGGGTGAGCGTGCAGGGGATTAAAAAAACTAAAAAAGTTCCTCATGATGACACCCGCCTCATCTGTCGCTGCTTCTCTGCTCTGCTGCTCCTAGCAGTCCCTGCGGGATCATTATGGACTCCCCATTCGATCCTCGTGCGGCCCTCAAGCATGAGAGCCGAATGTGGATTGGACTGAGCGGGCGGAAAAGATGCTAGCTATGGCACAGGAAGTCTGTGCTGTTTCTCCAGCCCGGCTGTACAATACAGCCGGGTTGGAAAAAGGAAGGCCAGCCAAACTGACATGCGCACTTACAGGTACACATACCACTCCTCCTCCCATGGCCCTGTCCCAACCCTCCCTGTAGATGCTGGCTCAGAGACAGCGGCTAAAAAATAAAACTATGGTAATATATTGTTTTTCTCAGCTACTGGCTCTGACCCAGGGGGGCGACACTCCTCTGCCATTGTGAATGAGCCGCCGCTGGTGAAAAAAATCACAGCTTCCTAGGGTATTACGGTATTATTGTTTTATTTAAATATGTATAGCAACGTGTTTAACAATATATTTTATGAACAAATATGGATGTTATTTATTATTGGTTTAAGGTATCCATTACCCTCAAACGTGCTTGCTAAGTTGCATGATTCTGGTAGGCCCAGAAGCCGTTTTCTTTAAGGTTGTATATTTATACGTCTCTGCAAAGCGTAACTAACCCCGTTTCCTGTCCTGGATACCGGAAGCTAGATTTTTGAGAGAATAATTAGCTCATTTTTATATTCATGATTAGTATCTTCCCCTCAAGGACGTCTTGTGCTTCCTTTGGAAAAAGATCCTGCCACCTCATTAGATAATTTTGTGCTGAAAGTAACTCGTTTCTGTCACATAATTAGCTTCCAGAGACTTGTTTTGAAAGAACACCTTTTTACATTGTTTCTGAAATGTATGTATTTAAGCATTATGCTCCAACGGACACTTTACTAGTGAGAGCTCTGGTGACTTAAATTGGCAACTGTCGTTTAATTATTTTGCTCTACTGCCTGCTATTTTACATTAATTATAAGTTAGCCTTTGGGCTGCCTGACACATGTGTTATCATGTTACCAATACCAACCTTTAATTTAGTTTACCTTTGTAGGAGGGTGGATACCTGACTATGGTTACCCCAGATTTTTTGCCTAGTGTTTAGCTGGTTTTCGACTTAGTTGGCCTGGGATCCTGCTAATCAGGGTCCCAGGCTATCTGCTCTCTCTTTAAAATGGACTCCATGTACCCTAGGTGCATAACTAAATTGGATTGGGTCACCTTATCAGCCCCTGTACAGTGTACTATAGGTCCCCAGGGCATAGGTGCATCCAAGGTCTACCAGGGGCTGCAGCATATCTTTTGCCACCCCTGGCTGGCTATCCAAACTGACACAACTGGCTGACCACTCAGCTGGGGCAAGGTGGTGTAATCACCCCTTGCTTGGATATAGTATACCTGTATCTAAACCTATATCTGGACACATATATACCTATAAGTCACTCCTATGGCAGGCCTTAACAATCCTGGAGGCAGAGTGCTTGGTTTTATGTGAGATGGTGCTCTAGCATGAGCTGAGCCTGTCTGCAGCTTTCGGAACCATTTCCTTATAGCTGTTCCAGGGTATTGCCATACCATATACTCTTAAGTGCATTATAATCCTCACGGTTATTGCTAACTTTGGTTTGGCTTTATCAAAACATGTCGTGGAAGGTGTCATACACTTTGGAATACTACCCCCTCGCCAGTTCTGGCAACGGGGGTAGCATTCCAACCTTTCCAAAGGGAGACGATATGTTACTTTACTTAAAACGCGGTTAATCCTAACCAGAGCCTCAGCATCACAAAATGGATGCTGCTGCCACAGACACAAGTCTGGCCTCCTGCTGCTGACCGAAACCTGGCAGGGGAGGCTTGGACAAAGAGTTTCCTGTCACAGGGAGGTGCTACACCTCCCCAGACAGGAGATAGTGGATTGGGGCAGGGAGGGCTGAATGAAACTAGACACTGCCTGGGGCACACAAGGTGTCCCATGCAAAATCCAGTCAAACCGGTTCTGGGGCACTCCAGCCCCAGCTCTGGCATGAAACTGGACAAAGGGAAAGGGGTGTAACAACCCCCTTCCTGGGTCCCACCCATAGGAGGGACCTAGCAGGTAATCCAGCCCCTTGATTTGGAATAAAGGTAGGAGCTGTGCCAACGCACGCCAGATTATCCTGACTGAAACTTATGAAACAAAACTCTGGACCCTTCAACATCCTACTCGACGTAGAAGACTGAAGAATCTCCCTTGTGGTCAAGGAGTGACCACCCTGTGCAAACAGGCACCATCCAGCGCCCAATGGTTTGCTTTGTTGCAGTTCCCACTGGAACTCGAGCAACAGAGATCAACAAGACCCAGCCTGCCTGACTTCTAACCGCCCGATCCACAGTTTCAGTGAATCTGAGACCCGTGGAGGTGACGTGAAGCGTGGAGCCAGCCATCTTGGAAAAACTACGAAGTGCTGACCGTGCAGCTCCCGAGGCTCCCTCGAAGCTGTGCATTGGGGTTTGAGAAGCCCTAGCCCCGAGCAGCTTTTGCACTGAAGTTCTCCCCTCCACACTCACCGAGTGCTGCGTGGGGCTCTTTTGCATTTTTCTACTTGACGCGTTGGTCTGGTCACTTGCCCATTGGCTAGTGGCCCCGTACCAACGAACTATCAAATTTACACTGCTAGTCTGGTTGCTCTAGACTGGCCCTCGCTCCCCTAAAAAGGAGCAACCTCTCTGACTTTGCTAGTCCGAGTAAGAAGCAATCTTCTAATCCTGCGTGGGTTGTATTTGCCAAGGCCTGTTTACTCCGATCCAGAAGCCGACACCGCCGACAGCGAGAACCTTTGTGGGACAGCTTGTGATCCACTCCTGGACATCCTTGATGCCCCAGAGTCCACGTGGCAGCAGAGACAAGATTGTCAACAACCACCTAATTGCGCCCGACATTGCCTGGTTCCTTCCTGGTTCCATCCTGGTCACTGCTGAGTGACCCAGACTCTGTCCCCTCTGCTTTCAGGTACTCTACATCTTCAATCCACCTTTGGATCCAACCGGACTCTTCTCTCCTGGCCGCCTGCAGCATCTTCATCTCCAGGCTCCATAGATCTCCACGACGAAACTCGACACACTTTGGCACCTATGCACCCGCTTCCTGTGGGAGAGGTAACGATCTAACACCGGTGCTCCTGTAATGGTTTACACCTCTAGTGTCCTAGTTTAAAGGGTGGTAATTCTATTCCAGTCGGAAGACTTCCAAAACAGTAACTTTCTAACTTTTACGCACCATTGACTTTGCATTGGTGCATGCGTGTGCTTTTAGCGCTGCACCCGAATCCCGCAGGCTACTCCCGTCCTAAATGCTGTTAGTCCAGTGTAGTCCCAGCGATTCCCAAGGCCCTAGACTGTACCACTGTTTGTAAAGTGATACTTATACCACTTTCTTAATATATGGTTTGAGTGGCCACCGGCCCTATCCATAATCGTGCAACTTGTGTATGTTTAACTGTGCTTTTGTTTAAACACGTGTGCCTTTGGACTCATAAAGAGAGTACAGAGGATTATTCTAGTAATAAATACATATATTTTTATAATATATAACTTGTGTGGTGTCCTTTCATTTGATATTACAGGACTGCATGTGGTAAAACAGCTGGCTTCACATGCCCTCTTGAGTTAAGCCTAAGACTGCTTAGGCCTATGCTACCCCTAGGATAGCTAGTCTATAAGGTTGACTTACAACCACCACCATAAGGGATTGTTTGGACTGATACAAGGTGCCCACAGAACTGTGGACATCATACATCAGGCCAACTTCTCACATTGGTGTGCAGCGGTTGGGATTTGAACTTGCTGTTGGTTTACCATTGCAATCTTTATATCAAATTGAAAGATCACATTAAGTACTATAGGTACATATAAACAAAAGCTTAGCATACTTAAGTTCTACTGAACTTAGTAGTTGTAGATTAAAGGGAGTAACACACCCTGACTACAACTCAGTAGCAAGGTTCCAGTAGGAAAACACTTAGTGTAGGTAAGTGCACCACTTACACCTCACTAGAGCTATGTCTGGCACAGGTGAACCTCCCAGTTCTCTACCTGTGAGAGGTGACCTGGCCAAGGCACCTTCCAGATATGCAAATCTCAGCTTCAAGGACTTGAGTGGCTTTTGCAAATCAAGGGGGCTGAAAAAGGGTCACAACCCTACCATCTCACTCCTGATAGCAATCTTAGAGAAAGATGATTTTGAGAAAGCTAGTGCAGGTCCCACAGGGAACCCAGGAGATTAGGTAAATCCCCCAGAGACTGACCCCACCCCAGAGATAGAGGTAGAGTCAGAATCAAGTGAGTCAGAAGATTCAGATGACCAAGGGGATGACCAGGTCCAAGTTGGGAGGCTTAGCCAAACTGACTTGACCCTACATGGGAATGGAGAGGGAGACCACCTCCCCAGACCCAATAGCAGAATATACCCTGGCAATAGAAGAGAGAGATCCCTTTCCAGGGAATCTAACCTTTCTAGTGCCTCAAGGGCCTCTGAAAAGGGAATGACTTCCTCTCAGAGAAAAGAGCATAGGGCTAGAATGAAGCCTGTCAGACTCCAGATAGAGAGGGAAGAGATAGCCCTGGCCCAAGCTAAACTTGCTTTAGCAAGGGAACAAAAATTGAGTGGGGAAATACCCACTGGTGGCAGCAATATCCTTAAAGAGAAAGACAGGTCCTATGACCATAGAAACCTTAAAAAGATTGTGCCCCCCTACAAGGAAGGGGATGACATCCACAAATGGATGACTGCTCTGGAGAGAGCCTGCATGGTACAGCAGGTTCCTCAAGATCAGTGGGCAGCAATTTTATGGTAATCCTTTTCTGAGAAAGGGAGAGATAAGCTCCTCACTGTTAGACCTGAGGATGCTAAAAACTACACTGTCCTGGAGAGTGCTCTTATTGATGGGTTTCGCCTAACCACTGAGCAATACAGGTTGTTGTTCAGAGATACCCAAAAAGCTCAGACTCAGGACTGGACTGATTTTGTAGATTGTGCTACTAAGGCTCTGGAAGGTTGGGCAGCAAAGTACATGACTATACCGGATTGTATAATTTGATTATGAGGGAGCAGATCCTTAGTAATTGTCAAAACCAGCTTTTGCACCAGCACCTGGTGGACTCAGATCTGGAGATCTGGCCTCTCCACAAGAATTGGGTAAGAGGGCAGACAAATGGGTCAGAACCAGGATTAGGCCTAAGAATCAGGGTAATGACCAAAAGAAGGATACTTCCAAGGGAATCTATGACAGAATATCGAGAATACAAATATCGACAGACAAAATATCGGCGCTGGAATATCGAAGGCAAGTATATCAACACCCTATCTACAACATGGTAAGTACAAAAATATCGAAAATAAAATATCGATGTTAAAAATATCGTAATTAAAAATATCGTTTTTTTCAAGTAAAAAAAAAAGTTAAATTAAATAAATAATACTTATATATAATTTAAACTTATTTTAAAATTTGTTATAATGTTTAAAATGAATAAATAAAACATATTTAATATTAAACATTTAATTCAAATTAAACATACAATATATAATATATACTTAATTATTATATATATATTTATTAAATTAATTAAAACTACATCAACACTCATAAAAAAATTAACATAAATAATAATAAATAATTATTTTTAATAAATAACAATTAAATATACTTTTAATATTTTTAAAATTAAATACAACATTATGTAACATATTAAATACATAAATAAATATAAATAATATTGGATAGCGTAAGGGTAAAAATTACTATTCAAATTCCAAAGAGTGCAACAGTAGGGAAAGCGTTGGATAGCGTACGTGTAAAAATTACTATTCCCACTCCAGAGAGTGCAACAGTAGGGAAAGCGTAGGATAGCAAGTTGGTAAAAATTACTATTCCCACTCCAGTGAGTGCAAAAGGAGGGAAAACGTTGGATAGCGGGTGGGTAAAAATTACTATTCCCACTCCAGTGGGTGCAACAGTAGGGAAAACGTTGGATAGCGTAGGGGTAACATTACTATTCCAACTCCAAAGAGTGCAACAGTAGGGAAAGAGTTGGATGGCGTAGGGGGAAAAATTACTATTCCCACTCCAGAGAGTGCAACAGTAGGGAAAGCGTTGGATAGCGGGTGGGTAAAAATTACTATTCCCACTCCAGTGGGTGCAACAGTAGGGAAAGTGTTGGATAGCATAGGGGTAAAATTACTTTTCCAACTCCAAAGAGTGCAACAGTAGGGAAAGAGTTGGATAGCGTAGGGGGAATATTTACTATTCCCACTCCAGAGAGTGCAACAGTAGGGAAAGCGTAGGATAGCAAGTGGGTAAAAATTACTATTCCCACTCCAGTGAGTGCAACAGTAGGGAAAGCGTTGGATAGCGGGTGGGTAAAAATTACTATTCAAACTCCAGAGGGTGCAACAGTAGGGAAAGAGTTGGATAGCGTAGGGGTAAAATTACTATTCCAACTCCAAAGAGTGGAACAGTAGGGAAAGCGTTGGATAGCGTAGGGGTAAAATTACTATTCCAACTCCAAAGAGTGCAACAGTAGGGAAAAAGTTGGATAGCGTAGGGGGAAAAATTACTATTCCCACTCCAGAGAGTGCAACAGTAGGGAAAGCGTTGGATAGCGGGTTGGTAAAAATTACTATTCAAACTCCAGAGGGTACAACAGTAGGGAAAGAGTTGGATAGCTTAGGGGTAAAATTACTATTCCAACTTCAAAGAGTGGAACAGTAGAGAAAGAGTTGGATAGCGTAGGGGGAAAAGTTAGTATTCCCACTCCAGTGGGTGCAACAGTAGGGAAAGCGTTGGATAGCGTAGGGGTAAAATTACTATTCCAACTCCAAAGAGTGGAACAGTAGGGAAAGAGTTGGATAGCGTAGAGGGAAAAATTACTATTCCCACTCCAGAGAATGCAACAGTAGGTAAAGCGTTGGATAGCGGGTGGGTAAAAAATACTATTCCCACTCCAGTGGGTGCAACAGTAGTGAAAGCGTTGGATAGCGTAGGGGTAAAATTACTATTCCTACTCCAAAGAGTGCAACAGTAGGGAAACAGTTGGATAGCGTAGGGGGTAAAATTACTATTCCCACTCCAGAGAGTGCAACAGTAGGGAAAGCGTTGGATAGCGGGTGGGTAAAAATTACTATTCCCACTCCAGTGGGTGCAACAGTAGGGAAAGTGTTGGATAGCATAGGGGTAAAATTACTATTCCAACTCCAAAGAGTGCAACAGTAGGGAAAGAGTTGGATAGCGTAGGGGGAAAATTTACTATTCCCACTCCAGAGAGTGCAACAGTAGGGAAAGCGTAGGATAGCAAGTGGGTAAAAATTACTATTCCCACTCCAGTGAGTGCAAAAGTAGGGAAAACGTTGGATAGCGGGTGGGTAAAAATTACTATTCCCACTCCAGTGGGTGCAACAGTAGGGAAAACGTTGGTTAGCGTAGGGGTAAAATTACTATTCCAACTCCAAAAGGTGCAACAGTAGGGAAAGAGTTGGATAGCGTAGGGGGAAAAATTACTATTCCCACTCCAGAGAGTGCAACAGTAGGGAAAGCGTTGGATAGCGGGTGTGTAAAAATCACTATTTCCACTCCAGAGAGTGCTACAGTAGGGAAAGCGTTGGATAGCGGGTGGGTAAAATTACTATTTCCACTCCAGTGAGTGCAACAGTAGGGAAAACGTTGGATAGCGGGTGGGTAAAAATTACTATTTCCACTCCAGAGAGTGCAACTGTAGGGAAAACGTTGGATAGCGGGTGGGTAAAAATTACTATTCCCACTCCAGAGGGTGCAACACCAGGGAAAGCGTTTAATAGCGTAGATTTTTATTTTAACATACTTATAAATCATTCTCATATTTGAAATAATGTATAAATCCATTTTTAAATACATCAACATCAATAAAATACAATCACTAATTAATAAAACCAATGAAATTTAAAAAAATTAATTGTCAATAAATTAACAACAAACACCATTAAATAATAATAATTAAATATTACTCACCAAATAATGAAAATAATAAAAATAACTAGTTATCATAAAACATTTTTTTAATTAAATTACTATTAAAATTTAAGAAACAATATACAAAATATTTTAAAAAAATTAAAAAGTTTACCAATTAATTAATGATTTTTTCTAGTTATAAAAAAATAATTATGATTTAAAAATATTAATTCCCAATTAAATACATTTTTTATGTTTAAAAATAATTATTTGCCAATTAATAATTAATTAATACATTAATTATCAGTAAAAAATTTGTTTACATAATTAAATATTTACAATTAAATTACTTCCCACCCAATACCCCTATAAAACCACAACACGCTCCAATACTAAAACATCACATTTAATAACAATTAACAATAATTACCAATTAAATAATAAATTTATCAATTAAAATAATTAATTTCCAAATAATAAATTATTACTAAATACATTATACATCAAAAAAATTAATTAATTACAATTAAATTATTTCCCACCCTATTCCCCTACAAACCCACAACCCACTCTGGTACTAAAACATAACATTTAATAAAAATAACATTAATTACCAATTAAATATTTAATTTATCAATTAAATTAATTAATTGCCAATTATTAATTAAATTAAAAATAATTACACATAAAAAATTCTTTAATTATTTACAATTAAATTACTTCCCACCCTATTCCCCTATAAACCCACAACCCGCTCCGATACTAAAACATAACATTTAATAAAAATTAACATTAATTACCAATTAAATAATTAATTTATCAATTAAATTAATTAATTGCCAATTATTAATTATATTAAAAATTAATTACACATACAATAATCATTAATTATTTACAAATAAATTACTTCCCACCATATTCCCCTATAAACCCACAACCCGCTCCGGTACTAAAACATATAATTTACTTAAAAATAAATTTATTAATATATAAAAAAAATACACATATAATATGAATTAATTTAAATACTTAACAAATACATATAACACATACATAATAAAAAACATAAAAATAATACAAATATCGATATTAGTGACATCGAAATTAGTTACATCGATATATATGCTATCGATATTACTAACTTCGATATTACTTACATCGATATAAATGAAATCGATATTACTTACCTTAGGATCGATATTCTGTCCAACGATATTCTTGACATCGATATTCATGACCTTCGAAATTTCAAACACGATATTTTGGTAGGTCGATATTTACTACTCGATATTTTGACTGTGTACCCTTCCAAGGCTCAAGAGAAAGGGGGGATAAATCTAAAGACAAGTCTCCCACAGGGCCCCAAAACTCCAAGGATGGGGGTGGGTCCCAAAACACTTCCTCTACCCAGAAGAAAAGAAACCTTACTGCCATGCATGTAAGCAGACTGGCCACTGGAAAACAGATAACTGTTGTCCAAAGAATAGCGATAAAGAGAATATTCCTCCAAGTAAAGCTCCAACACCTCCTGTTACTGTTAGCAATAATCCCCCAGGTGGTGGGAGCACCCCCAAGAATTTGGCTGGGTTTACTTTTGGAACGCAGGTGGACTCTGGCCTAACCAGGTCCCCCAATACAGCTACTCTTGTCTGTGAAAATGGCATGGGGTTTGCCAACTTCACCTCTTGCCCAAACGCTTTGAGCAAGTACAGACAGGAGCCCCTCATCAATGGTCAGAAAGTTGAGGCGTATAGAGACACAGGGGCTAGTATCACTATGGTGACTGAGAAACTAGTCCCTTCAAGGCAATTTTTACCTGGTGCCACATACCAGGTGACCAATATTGATGGAGTGCAAACCAATCATCCCATGGCAGTAGTAAATCTCAGCTGGGGAGGTGTCACTGGCCCAAAGAGAGTGGCAGTGTCAACAAACTTGCCTGTAGATTGTCTACTGGGGAATGATTTGGAGATCTCAGCCTGGGCTGAGGTGGAACAAGAAACCCATTCTAAAATGGTAAATCTCCATGGAAAGGTTAGTGGGGCTGTGATGGCCACAGCCCCAATCCAAGATGCCCTCCCTGAAAAGGTTGGTAGGGCTGTGCTGGACACAGCCCCATCTCAAGCAGACTCCTTCCCTAGACAGATTAGCAGGGCTGTGATGGTAACAGCCCATACCCAAACCGAGTCCCTACCTGAAAAGGTTGGTGGGCTGTGATGGCCACAGCCCAAACTCAAACTGATTCATGTGTTGTGAAGCCTGAAACTATGGATCACTCCACACAAACAGAGAGCATTGAGGAGGAAGAGAAATCTCCCTCCCACCAGACTTTAGGAAAGGATCAGCCTCCTCAGGGAACTGATCTTACCCCTTGTGAAGAAACTGCCCCAGAGGTAGTCAGGCCTAGCCTGACAGAGCCCCTGATGTCAGTGGACCCTTCCAAGGTGGGACCCAGTCTGGAGCAGGTAACCTGCCCCTCTCTACCCTGCCTCAGTCAGCCCAGGGCTGCAGAGGTCAAGGATGTCAGTGAGCCCCAAAGGGCCCCCTGTCAAATAAAACACCCCTATCAGCAGATTAGGGGCACCAAAGCTAGCAGCCCTAGCAAGGTGAACACTTTAAAAACTCCTGAGGGATCCCCCTTACCACTAGTTAGGGACCTCCCCCAGATGGACACTGTTGGACACAGCCAAACCTGGGACCCCAAGGCCCCAAACCTGACCTGTCCCTCCAGTAAGCCAACAAAAGGGACCCAGCCTCCAGCTTTAGGTAGCCAGAGGTTGACCATGAGAGCACAGTGCAACTCAGTCAAGGAAAGAAAGGCACACATGGTGGAAGATGATTGGAGGAAGCTGAGCCCTACATTAGTGGACCCTCACTTCAGTACTCCATCTCAACACCAGCCCTTTACTTTGCCAAAACACACCACAGGTAGTAATTCCCCATGGTGGAGACCCTCTGATACCCCTAGAGTGAGGGATTACTTGGTGGACCATGACACAGGGGGTAACCATGCCAGTGCAGGTTCCTCCTTATATGGCCACTCAGGTAATATACGCTTACCTGGCCAAGGATAGCCTTATCTCCTTTCGTTGGGGGGGGGGTATGTAGGAGGGTGGATACCTGACTATGGTTACCCCAGATTTTTTGCCTAGTGTTTAGCTGGTTTTCGACTTAGTTGGCCTGGGATCCTGCTAATCAGGGTCCCAGGCTATCTGCTCTCTCTTTAAAATGGACTCCATGTACCCTAGGTGCATAACTA
This sequence comes from Lissotriton helveticus, assembly GCF_964261635.1. Classification (NCBI taxonomy): domain Eukaryota; kingdom Metazoa; phylum Chordata; class Amphibia; order Caudata; family Salamandridae; genus Lissotriton; species Lissotriton helveticus. The sequence continues at coordinate 632,744,114 of NC_136068.1, read as the reverse complement.
AATTGGATTGGGTCACCTTATCAGCCCCTGTACAGTGTACTATAGGTACCCAGGGCATAGGTGCATCCAAGGCCTACCAGGGGCTGCAGCATATCTTTTGCCACCCCTGGCTGGCTATCCAAACTGACACAACTGGCTGACGACTCAGCTGGGGCAAGGTGGTGTAATCACCCCTTGCTTAGATATAGTATACCTGTATCTAAACCTATATCTGGACACATATATACCTATAAGTCACTCCTATGGCAGGCCTTAACAATCCTGGAGGCAAAGGGCTTGGTTTTATGTGAGATGGTGCTCTAGCATGAGCTGAGCCTGTGTGCAGCTTTCGGAACCATTTCCTTATAGCTGTTCCAGGGTATTGCCATACCATATACTCTTAAGTGCATTATAATCCTCGCAGTTATTGCTAACTTTGGTTTGGCTTTATCAAAACATGTTGTGTAAGGTGTCATACACTTTGGAATACTACCCCCTCACCATTTCTGGTGACAGGGGTAGCATTCCACCCTTCTAGAGGGAGAAGACATGTTACTTTACTAAAAACGCGGTTAATCCTAACCAGAGCATCAGCATCACAAAATGGATGCTGCTGCCACAGACACAAGTCTGGCCTCCTGCTGCTGACCGAAACCTCGGTACAAAAGGGGGTGGTAATGGACGGAGCATCCGAACCAATCAAACACTCACACCCAGTCAAAAGATCTGGGTTTAATCCATCACCGTTCTTTAGCCAACTCTGCCACCCCAGTTCAGACATGGCTATATGCAAATCAGTCTGACCCTGTGCCTCATGGGAACAGTCCAGCCTGAACTGCCACGCCATGCCTTCCCTGGACCGGAAACAAGCTTCCGAGGACCGGTTTCTAGCATTACAGCCGTCTTCAGCCCGGCTTGCTTGAATCCAGTGGCAAAGTGAGCAAGGGACTCACGTCTGAGCATACCCTGCCACACTTATGGCGGCCAAAAGCGGTACAAAAGGGGGTGGTAATGGACGGAGCATCTGAACCAATCAAACACTCACACCCAGTCAAAAGATCTGGGTTTAATCCATCACCGTTCTTTAGCCCACTCTGCCACCCCAGTTCAGACATGGCTATATGAAAATCAGTCTGACCCTGTGCCTCATGGGAACAGTCCTGTCCGAACTGCCAAGCCATGCCTTCCCTGGACCGGAAACAAGCTTCCGAGGACCGGTTTCTGGCATTACAGCCGTCTTCAGCCCGGCTTGCTTGAATCCAGTGGCAAAGTGAGCAAGGGACTCACGTCTGAGCATACCCTGCCACACTTATGGAGGCCAAAAGCGGTACAAAAGGGGGTGGTAATGGACGGAGCATCTGAACCAATTAAACACTCACACCCAGCCAAAAGATCTGGGTTTAATCCATCACCGTTCTTTAGCCCACTCTGCCACCCCACTTCAGACATGGCTATATGCAAATCAGTCTGACCCTGTGCCTCATGGGAACAGTCCAGCCCGAACTGCCAAGCCATGCCTTCCCTTCCCTGTACCGGACACAAGCTTCAGAGGACCGGTTTCTGGCATTACAGCCGTCTTCAGCCCGGCTTGCTTGAATCCAGTGGCAAAGTGAGCAAGGGACTCACGTCTGAGCATACCCTGCCACACTTATGGCGGCCAAAAGTGGTTTAAAAGGGGGTGGTAATGGACGGAGCATCTGAACCAATCAAACAGTCACACCCAGTCAAAAGATCTGGGTTTAATCCATCACCGTTCTTTAGCCCACTCTGGTTTCTGGCATTACAGCCGTCTTCAGCCCGGCTTGCTTGAATCCAGTGGCAAAGTGAGCAAGGGACTCACGTCTGAGCATACCCTGCCACACTTATGGCGGCCAAAAGCGGTACAAAAGGGGGTGGTAATGGACAGAGCATCTGAACCAATCAAACACTCACACCCAGTCAAAAGATCTGGGTTTATTCCATCACCGTTCTTTAGCCCACTCTGCCACCCCAGTTCAGACATGGCTATATGCAAATCAGTCTGACCCTGTGCCTCATGGGAACAGTCCAGCCCGAACTGCCAAGCCATGCCTTCCCTGGACCGGAAACAATCTTCCGAGGACCGGTTTCTGGCATTACAGCCGTCTTCAGCCCGGCTTGCTTGAATCCAGTGGCATAGTGAGCAAGGGACTCACGTCTGAGCATACCCTGCCACACTTATGGCGGCCAAAAGCGGTACAAAAGGGGGTGGTAATGGACGGAGCATCTGAACCAATCAAACACTCACACCCAGTCAAAAGATCTGGGTTTAATCCATCACCGTTCTTTAGCCCACTCTGCCACCCCAGTTCAGACATGGCTATGTAAATTGTAAATTGATACTTGTATAGCGCACTACTCACCCGCAAGGGTCTCAAGGCGCTTGTACGAATACCGCTGTGGAACCCATACTGGCTTTCCCTGTGAGGTGTCCACTCCTGGGCACCCCCAAGGTGGAGGCCAGGCATCCTTAGCGTTGTGGGGGCCGTTGTGGAGATTAAGCAAGCTATTGCCCAGAGTTGCAGAGTGGGACTCCATGATTGGAATAGGCACCGAGGCGGGAATTATCAGGTCTGTGGAATTTTGAGCCCAAGACCCGCCGAGGCGGGGAATTGAACCCTGGTCCCGGGCTAGACCTCTGCATCAGGGTCTGCCGCTCTAACCATTGAGCCACACTTCTCCACGCTCCTCTATAAGCAAATCAGTCTGACCCTGTGCCTCATGGTAACAGTCCAGCCCGAACTGCCAAGCCATGCCTTCCCTGGACCGGAAACAAGCTTCCGAGGACCGGTTTCTGGCATTACAGCCGTCTCCAGCCCGGCTTGCTTGAATCCAGTGGCAAAGTGAGCAAGGGACTCACGTCTGAGCCAACCTGGCAGGGGAGGCTTGGACAAAGAGTTTCCTGTCAAAGGGAGGTACTACACCTCCCCAGACAGGAGATAGTGGATTGGGGCAGGGAGGGCTGAATGAAACTAGACACTGCCTGGGGCACACAAGGTGTCCCATGCAAAATCCAGTCAAACCGGTTCTGGGACACTCCAGCCCCAGCTCTGGAGTGAAACTGGACAAAGGGAAAGGGGTGTAACCACCCCCTTCCTGGGTCCCACCCATAGGAGGGACCTAGCAGGTAATCCGGCCCCTTGATTTGGAATAAAGGTAGGAGCTGTTCCAACGCACATCAGATTTTCCTGACTGAAACTTATGAAACGAAACTCTGGACCCTTCGATATCCTACTCGACGTAGAAGACTGAAGAATCTCCCTTGTGGTCAAGGAGTGACCACCCTGTGCAAACAGGCACCATCCAGCGCCCAACGGTTTGCTTTGTTGCAGTTCCCGCCAGAACTCGAGCGACAGAGATCGACAAGACCCAGCTTCCCTGACTTCTAACAGCCCGATCCACAGTCCCAGCGAATCTGAGACCCGTGGAGGCGACGTGAAGCGTGGAGCCGGCCATCTTGGAAAAACTACGAAGTGCTGACCGCGCAGATCCCGAGGCTCCCTCGAAGCTGTGCATTAGGTTTGAGAAGCCCCTGCCCCGAGCAGCTTTTGCACCGAAGATCTCCCCTCCACACTCACCGAGTGCTGCGTGGGGCCCTTTTGCATTTTTCTGCTCTACGCGTTGGTCCGGTCACTTGCCCGTTGGCTAGTGGCCCCAGTACCGACGAACCTTCAAATTTACACTGCTAGTCCGGTTGCTCCAGCCTGGCCCTCGTTCCCCTAAAAAGGAGCAACCTCTCTGACTTTGATAGTCCGAGTAAGAAGCGATCTTCTAATCCTGCGTGGGTTGCATTTGCCAAGGCCTGTTTACTCCGATCCGGAAGCCGACACCGCCGACAGCGAGAGCCTTTGTGGGACATCTCGTGATCCACTCCTGGACATCCTCGATGCCCCAGAGTCCACGTGGCAGCGGAGACACGTTTCTTGACAACTACCTGATTGCGCCCAACATTGCATGGTTCCTTCCTGGTTCCATCCTGGTCACTGCTGAGTGACCCAGACTCTGTCCCCTCTGCTTTCAGGTACTCTACATCTTCGATCCACCTTTGGATCCAACCGGACTCTTCTCTCCTGGCCGCCTGCAGCATCTTCATCTCCAGGCTCCATAGATCTCCACGACGAAACCCGACACACTTTGGCACCTATGCACCTGCTTCCTGTGGGTGAGGTAACGATCTAACACCGGTGCTCCTGTAGTGGTTTACACCTCTAGTGTCCTAGTTTAAAGGGTGGTAATTCTATTCCAGTCGGAAGACTTCCAAAACAGTAACTTTCTACTTTTACGCACCATTGACTTTGCATTGGTGCATGCGTGTGCTTTTAGCGCTGCACCAGAATCCCGCGGGCTACTCCCGTCCTAACTGCTGTTAGTCCAGTGTAGTCCCAGCGATTCCCAAGGCCCAAGGCCTTACCACTGTTCGTAAAGTGATACTTAAACCACTTTTTTAATATATGGTTTGAGTGGCCACCGGCCCTATCCATAATCGTGCAACTTGTGTATGTTTAACTGTGCTTTTGTTTAAACGCTTGTGCCTCTGGACTCATAAAGAGTACAGAGGATTATTCTAGTAATAAATACATATATTTTTATAATATATAACTTGTGTGGTGTCCTTTCATTTGATATTACAGGACTGCATATGGTAAAACAGCTGGCTTCACATGCCCTCTTGAGTTAAGCCTAAGACTGCTTAGGCCTATGCTACCCCTAGGATAGCTAGTCTATAAGGTTGACTTACAACCACCACCATAAGGGATTGTTTGGACTGATACAAGGTGCCCACAGAACTGTGGACATCATACATCAGGCCAACTTCTCACAACCTTGCATTCCAATATTTGGGGCTTTGTACAATATTAAGTCATGAATTAAAACTCATTTGTGATTAAATGTTTTTTCGATCACCACTGCTTATCTCTTTCCTCACCCAATATGGCAGCCGTGGAAACAGTGTGGCTTTCCCTTTTAGGTCAGTCCCTATAAATGACTAGTGAATAGAGTTCTCTTCTCCGAGGCGCCTGACTTTCCTGGAGTATCTATTGAGGCTATATTGAACCAAAATGTAGTCACCTCCCAACAGTCCCACTTGACTTTTGCCCCCCTCATGTAAAAAATACAATTGGTCCAGTCCTCGGCTTTCCTACAACATAATCCATATTATAATCCATATTTGTAAAGCACACAATCACCCGTTAGGGTCTCTAGGCGCTGGGGGCCGTCGGGAAGATTAAGCAAGCTATTGCCCAGAGTTACATGGTGCTGGACTAACATGCCACCGGCGCTGGGGATCGAACCGTGATCCCCAGATTCCAGCGTCCGTCGCCCTGGCCGCGGCGCCACACCTCTCCCATACCTCTCCCAACATAAAGACTTGCTGCCCTTGAAGCACCAACACCGGCACTGGGGCTCAATGTACAGTTCATCAGTGACTTCATTTATACAGTCATATATGGCAATGAGTAAATTCACAGATGTTCTAACAAATAATAGTGCTTAGTCACAGGATTTCTGATATGGCTGGGCAAATGCTGATGATAAATTCATAGGCTTTGTTTATTAACCTGACCCGCGCCAGACTCTCATGGCCAAAGTCTCAGGTTGGTAGGCGACTCCTAGCACAACACAAAGGGAAAAGGCTGTTGAGCTACTGTTGACACACAGAATTCTAGCTAGCAGGATTTGGGTCTACATACACAAAACTGAAGAGGGTCCTTGGTCCCACAATCCAGCAGCTTGCAATATGTCACGTCCACACAATGTAAAAAAACAATGAAGTTAGGACACTAGTCATTGGACGCTGCATATATTTTATAGGCTGCTTGGCTAGCAGGGCGATAGGTAAAAAGGCCTTCACCAAGGAACTAGAATCAGATGCCGTCTTTCCTCTATCTCCCCATAGACTGGCATAAGAGGTCAGTTGCCTTCCTCATCCATGAGCTGGGTACTCTTTGGGCACCAACTACTTGGAGACAAACCTATTCAGGCAAAAGCCAATTTAGTTTGCAAGCCGTCCGAGTCCCATAATTAGACAAAGGTCTTCTGAGGTGCTACTAGCTCTACCAGAGGTTTGTATTTAGATAGGATTTGGTAACAGAATATCAACTCTCAAATATTGTGGTACAAAAATATTTTAGCAAAAATATTGCCACTACCAGAATATTGGGAAGTATATTTGTAATTATTGTACAAGTAAGTGTAGATTTACCATACGTAACTTTGTATCTATGTAATTGTATATTTTATAGTCGTATTCTGTGATGCAACATTAGCTGTTGGATTATAGACAATGCTCCTGTCTCAGTTAACTTCTAAAACAAGTACTGACAAAGGCAAAGGGTCTGAATTTTGGTGAGGGAAATTGCTTGGTAATAGTTGGGCAACTTGGAGTGTCTGTTGCCCTTAGCTACCCTAATTAACAAACTTAAAAGGCATACACACCAAAAGAATTCACAGAATTTCCATTGTATCTTTAAGAAAGCTTAGGCACCTACACATCCTTACTTTTTTAACAAAAAAACTGTTTAAAAAAGTTGTACATCCTACTTATTACATTGGCAGTAAAACAAAAAGAATTTGCAAAGGAGGACAGTAAATAGCAATGCGCCCTTATGACAGAGTAAGGCATCCAAAAGGCAAGCCCATACTAAACTAAAAAACTGTAAACCAGAAATTAAAATGTTGCTATATATGTACATACACCTAAGAAAACACACTGTATTATTTACAATACAGTTGTCACATCATATCTACAGTCTAATAAAAGGACTACTTGATTCCCCTTTGCCAAAACCTAATGCAATACAAACGGGACAAAGTAACTACCCGCGAAACGCCATGATCTTGATGGATAGCCCTTCCAAGCAATGTCAAACTATGAAAAACACATGAAAGGCAGTGGTTGAATGGGTGGGCTGACCTAAAGTCCATTGACTCTTATTGTACTGGAATTTGTATTATGGAGTTTTTTTTATGGCCAGCACCCAGGTTTCAGAGGGGAACCAAGTGGCTGCAACCTTTGAAGATTTATTAGTGGTCAGTTGAAAGGAGCTTGATAGACATCCCCTATCATGTCAGAGGCCAAATTCCTTTCTAAAAATTCCAACCACGGGAACCCTATAATTCTAGATGCCCGGAGTGATATCCAGAACTGCTAAAGCCCCACAGGTGGTAGCAGCACTACACTAGCGCTCCCTACCCTTAAAGTTGAGTTAGTACCTACTTCCATAGCACATACTCAAAATTGATTGGGAGGTTATTGTGGATCACGGATGGGATTGTTCATGACTGGGGAACTTTTGGTGATTTTAGGTTTGACATGTAATGGTGCTTGAAGTTGAAGTTAAAATATTTATTAAGCGCACAACTACCAAGCGGTTTCTTGGCGCTGGGGATGCGAACCCGGGGGGAGCGAGGCACGTTCGTTAAGGCGAGAAGGCTTATGAGAAGAGGAAGGTCTTCAACGCTTTGCGAAACTCAGGGTAGGAGGCGGAAGACCTAATGGAAAAAGGAAGGGTGTTCCAAAAGGAAAGGGCGAGGACAGCAAACTTTGTGCCACCCGCTTTTTTTTTCCTGAAACGGGGCACAGAGAGAAGGGACTGGGAAGAGGACCGTAGCTCTCTGCCAGGGATATAAGAATTAATTTCGGAATTGATGAAAGCTGGAGCAGAGCCGATGCGGGCCTGAAAAGTGGCACGTTCTCTGAAAGCGAGCCAGTGGAGGGCTTTAAGTAGGGGTGTGACATGATGTGATTTAGAGAGACCATGGATAAGGCGGGCAGCTTGGTTTTGGACCAATTGGAGGCGCCGAAGACTATAAGCTGGAACACCATTGTACAAGATGTTACCGTAGTCTAGGCGGGACAGAACCATGGCCACGAGAATAAGTTTCAACGCAGAAAAAGAAAAAAAGCGGGAAATTTTACGGATTGTGCGAAGTGTCAGAAAGGAAGATGAAACCACTGTGTTGATCTGGGAATGTAAAGTGAGATGGTTATTAAGTTTTATCCCTAATGTTTTAACTGAGGAGGAGGGGGATGGGGGGGTTCCTAGGACAGACGGCCAAAACGAAGGGGTCCAGGGACTGGGGCAACCACCTACAAGTACCAATTCGGTTTTATCAGGGTTTAACTTGAGGTGGTTGCAGTTCATCCAGTCCCGGATAAAAATCATAACAAATTGGTAATTGTGGATGGAGCCTGGGGAAGAAGAGAGATTGAAAATAAGCTGGAGGTCATCGACATAGTTAAAGACCGTGACCTCCATCTGCTGTAAAGCAAAAATAAGGGGGAAGATGTATAAATTAAACAAAAGAGGGGAGAGCAAAGAGCCCTGAGGGACCCCACATTGGACCTTGCGTAAGGGGGAGGAAAAGTTGGCTAGGTGGACAGCCTGCGTACGGTCACTCAGAAAGGAAGCGAGCCAGGCCAGAGCAGGCCCCCTGATGCCAGCTGCCCTGACACGGGTGAGAAGGATGGAGTGATCAACCGTGTCAAAGGCGGCGGACAAATCAAGGAGGACCAGTGCCTGAGGCGAGTTGATATCCACCCCCCTCTGCTTGTGACATTCAGAGTGAACATAGTATATTAAATACATACTTTTCACATACAGAAATGGGCTTTGGGCCAGCCTCCTTCAAGGATTGATATTTTTGCTCAGGACTCTTCAACCAATGGTTTTTAGACATTGTCTATCAATTCTTGGATCAACTCACAGGAGCATTTTAGTCTCACTGCCTTACTATTGTCTGTTTGAGTTTTTCTTTTCACCCCTATTGGGACACATGGGGGACTATTTTACATATGAAAAGTACACTCAATCATTGCCAATTTAATTTGTCTCTCGTATGCATTGTACACAGAGATACTTGCTAAACGAAGATGATCAGCATGCATACTTTTAATTAAAACAAGCATTATTCATCCATTCCAAATCTGCTGTCATGTTCAGGGGAGAGACTTGTTTTGGACTTATTTTCAAGAGAAGTTGTATTTGTCTACTATTTCTAACCTGGATAATGTACATCCTGCCTTCTGTCTGTGCATAATCCATCCAGAGGAATTTCCTTTATGAAAGCATTTTACCACAAACAATCAAAGGGAAAAATGAATAAGTACATCTATTTACATGTATACAATGTTGGAAATTGTTGTGCAAATGTAAGTGCTATGAACAGTGACCACACAGTGCAAAACATTTGAAGAAGTGGCGTGTATATATTTTAAAAAGTCTAATCACTCTTGAGTCCAGAGGATTTTTGACATTGGGGGTCAGTGATTCTGTGTATTTGTCTGAAACCAACAACATTTCTGACTCTCTACTTAGTGGGAAGTCATCATCAGAATGGGGAGACAATGAAGAGCCCTGTAGTCTACAAGAAGAATTAAAGGGGAATATAATAATATTAATAGGAGGTTGGTTAGAAATGAAATAACTCAAGAGAAAAACACTTGCAAGGACCAGATGTACCCTGGAGATTGGGCTGGTGTTGCAGAGTGGGTGATTTGCAGAGGATCTGCAAGCAAGGAAGGGGTGTGGGTAGTGAGTTGATCTGGCATAGGAGGTGGGGTAAGGGCAAGATGGGGGGACTGGAGTATGGTATTCACCCCCAAAAAATACATGGGCACATCGGGTGGAGTATGGTGATGTTTCTACATAATAAATAAATAAGCAGAAACTGTAGTTAGAAGGCAAAGTGTGGAGTGAGAAGGACCAATGGTGATAAGTCAAGCCATCTGGATGAGTCGCGTGGTGAAGCTCTATAGGAATGTTATGAAGGAAGACTAGTGAACCTGTCAGCCTGTGGTGGGAAGGCTAGACAACTGGGAGCCAAAACCTCACACCTAATTAATAAACACAAGGTGAAAGGGCATCTGTGGTTGATGATATTGGTGAGTAGGGCTGGAAGAGCAATCAGCTGTGTGTGAGTGCCCTTTAAGGTGGACAGAATCCAGGGAGGGCAGGAAACAAATGTCAGGTTGCAATGGTGTGGCACAATAAGAAAATCCGATGGAAGATTCTTTTTTTAAGTATTACGTGGGAAAACTGGAGCAGAGCACATACGCTGACCCAGCTAGCAACAACGTCAATGTGACGAGAGCAGTCAAACTAGCCCTGCGAGCCGGTTTCGGTGGGGGGGGACATTGTGCAATCACGTGGATCTCCGTAGTATGTGCTATTACAGATCAGCTAGACCGCGTAATACTGAGAGATGGAGAGGCCATATGAGCACTGTGTAGGGTTAAGTGAGGAAAAGCAACAGTTGATGGACAGAATGCAGAAGAATGTCATACATTCAACCCAATACAGAGATCTGGGCCTAAATCCATCGTTTTTTTTGCACTCCACACCACCCCAGTTCAGACAAGGCCATATGCAAATCAGCCCTGACCCTGTGCCTCATGGGAACAGTCCAGCCCGAACTGCCAAGCCATGTCTTTCCTGGACCAGAATAAAGCATCCTAGGACCGGTTTCTGGCTATCAGCCGTCTTCAGCCAGGATAGCTTGACTCCAGTGGTGTGTAGAGCATGAGACTCACGTCTGAGCATACCCATCCCACTCGGGGTGACAAATGCAAAAGCAACAGTTGATGGGCAGAATGCAGAACAATGTCATACATTCACCCCAGTACAGAGATCTGGGCCTAAATCCATCGTTTTTTTGCACTTCACACCACCCCAGTTCAGACAAGGCCATATGCAAATCAGCACAGTTGAGTGAGAGTAGCTCTATTTGGAAAATTACAGGTTTGGTCGCAAACCATTATTTACTTTATTTATTTAATTCATTTATTTATTTATTTGAAGAGTTTTATATAGCACTGGTTAGACCCGGAGGTATCAGATCACTTTACATGAGGATCGCTGCGTTACAATTTACAAATGACATCTGTTACAAGAGCATAGTAAGAACACAGGAAAAAGAACAAAGTTAACAGTATTTCGTCGGAGGGAGGGGGTGGAGGGAGACAATACATCCCATTGCGAATCGCTGTTTGAAAGGGACACCCTAAACATGCCCCTTCCAAATAGCTATTCAGTATGTAGTCTCAAACCAAAATTGTGATTCTGTAACATGTTACCAAATCGCAATTTGATGTTGGTACATATCAAAAGGCCATTTCGCATTCGCAAAAAAAGTCCAATCTTGTGACCCAGACCATTTGCAACTGCAAAATGCCTTAGTACATCTGGTCCTTAACTCCTGATTTGCGTAAATTCTTAAATGCTCATTTGATGATACTTGTGGTATTTCTCAATCCTAGAAAATCTCGTAATTGAGATGGGGGCTCAACTAACCGGAGGCAGCTAGTAAATCAAACTGTAATGGTAAGCTCCTGAACACCTTCTGTGCCCGCATTGTTTATCTACCATAGTGTACCTCGATGGGAGCTATTATTTCACCTTGTACAGGAATCTCTGGGACATTGTTTCATCTCTCCTGACATCTGATTCTCAGGGACATCACAGAGCATCATTTGTCACACAACACCCTGAGTGGTATTTCTCCTGGCGGTTTAACACAGTATCCCAGGTAGGCTTGTTTGTCTTGGCACGTTATTTTGGGGAACATTATTTTCCTGGGCACATTCCTGCCATGGGCATTATGTCACAAAGCACAGTATTCCGAGGATCTTCCTGTATCCTGGCAATGTATGCTGGAGGTCACTATCTGTTTTAGCCGCAACATTGGTTGTTTCTTATTTTAGCACTCAATGCAGTAGAATTTCCTCTTCTCCCATTTCAGTGACGCGTACTTTATCCCCCATGTTTTGTGCCATTACCCAAAGAGAGCCACCACCATCTTAGTCCTCCATTTCAGATAAGGCTATCTCAGTGCACAAGTATCTGCTCCTTTTCTTCTCTCTGCTAGGGTCTCAGCCCCTTACTCCCTGAGTTTCCAGATCTCTGTCAACCCCCATCCAAGTGCTCATATATCTGTCTGTCACTCTCTTTCTCAGGGTACTGTTCTCTGTCCCCTCTCTTTCTGTCCTAGGGTTTCCGTCCATCCCCTATTTGCAGGCCCGAGCTGGCTCCAATGGGCACCAGGCTATTCCCCAGGAGTCTGGGATGTGGGGGGCGGGTTTGCTTATGGGGGGCTTGGGGCCAGTTGTGTTCCTGGCAGCCAGACCAGCCGCATGTCATTCCTGCAATATTGCAAAGCAGATGTTTTGAAAGTGTGCCCAGTCAGCTCACTTCAGACCCATTTGTTTTGGCATTTAGTTGGCTCCTGTCTGCTGCAGGCAGTGTAGGGTCACCACAAACAGCAATGACCTTGAGGGGAAGGGGATGAGGGGCTAACAGAGTCCAGAACATATATGACTAACATCTTCAAAATCCAAAACAGTATATTTCTTTATAATGCGACTGTTGCAAAGCAATTAATTTTAGTATGCTAACGTATACCAATGCATTGAGTGCCAGATATTAGAAGTGATAGATTCTAAACATGATCTTAGAAACCTTCATGCCCCCACTGTCCTGACGATCATGTTATTAGTAAACCAAGAGGGCAGTCTGCTGTCTTATGATCCCTATACCTTGGGTATTAATATAGATGGAGTAACATTATAGTCTTTTATTTTTATGTAGCACACACCCCGAATAGATGTATTTTAAGGTGCTCTCATGTGGTGGTGAAGGAAAAGGAGGTACTGTGAAAAAAGTAATTCCCTATGATCACACAATGTGGTCAAGTGGAAGCCAGGATTAGGGCAAGGTTTGCTGCTTTCGCGCTGTGCAGTTTATCCTCAGGCCCCCACTGCACTCGGGATCACAGATCTATACATTTTATACGCTTTACCTCTGCCCTTTCTGGAATCTGTTTGGACACACAGGTGCATGGGTGGGAGAGAGTTTTCTGTTACGTTACTCTCTCTTTTAGTACCTCACTTTCCTTAACTGAATCATTGGCAGAGTGTATAAACAAACCAACCTGCGGTGCACAAATGCCAATGACCCTTCACAAACACGGGGTTAGCTGGTGGTAATTGCTGCGGCATTCATATGTATAATAGTTTATCAAAAACACGTTAATGTCTCTTTTTTGACATCCTTTTGCCTCGCGGTACAGTATGACGGGAAACTTCTCAAATATCTGTGAAGGAAACCTCCAGCGAAGTTCAGGTTTATGCAGGGCTCGAGTCGGGGCACCAAGCGGGTGGACGGCATCCCCACGCTTATTTTACCGGCTGGAGCAAATGGAGCCACACATTCACTCTTTGGCCTCTCTGGGGCGAGATCGAAGCTCATTCAGAACGCTGCTCACGCACTGGCTTCTCTGATGCAATCGCATCTAAGGGGTGAACGAGGGGAGGTAATGAGTCTGATTGTGCAAGCCACCTGTTGTGAAGTCACTTCCTGTCGTGACATCAGCGTCCCCCCACTTCTTTGTGTAGGACTTGTGCCCTGGGTTTATCTTTGTAACACGGGCACTGTCGAGCTTTGAACAAAACCAGAGAGGAGGGGGCGCTGCGCGTGGCACTTACCGAGCGAGAGAGCTGCTGTGAGGAACGGAAGCGCCATCCGCAAGGACAGGAAGGAGGCTCGCACAGGTGGGCAGCAGGGCAAGACTGCTGCCGAACATGGACTGCGCTTCATAAGATGGGAACTGTATTAATGAAGCAACCTTCAGTTGTAGGAGCCACAATGCCACTTCTCCTTTCTGCCAAGAAAGCCCAGCTCTATCACAGCTTCCCTGCGCTGAGCGGTGCTCTGTGATAATGGCTTCCTCATAGGGCTAAAAAGGCTTCAGCAGCTTCAGCAGCTTTTGGTACAGGGGGCCGATATTGCAGCACTGCTACAAAACTGACCCCTGGACCTAAAATGCACCCCACCGGTCCAAAACCCGACCCCACCCTTCCGGCCCACCCTGTGCCAGCTACGGCCAGTCCGGCCCTGACCCTGAAAAATGCCATAGTAGCAATAGTGTAACTTATATCTGAAACCCTACACCAGCCCTCAATAACATGCTAAGTTACTTCAAGTGTCTGGGAATGCACCCTGCATTCAGACAACTCACTCTTCGTTCTCGCCCTTCACTTTCAAACTCACCCTGCACTCACAGTGATCACCATGCACTCGCACAATTCACCCAGCGATCACAATGCACTCACACTGATCACCATGCACTTAAAGTGACCACACCACACTTATGCCACTCGTCATGAACTCACACTGTTCTCCTTCTACTTACCCTGCGGTCACATGAGCACACAGTTCACTCTGCACTTACAGTGATCACTCTGCGCTCACAATGTGCTTGCGCTGCTCACCCTGTACCTCACCCTACAGTCACACAAGCACACTACTCACCCTGCACTCATGCAATACTTTACTCACCTGTTCCCCTCACTGCTCACTCTGCAATTTCACTCAAACAAGCCCATCACTAACCATACATTCATTTGTCCCACTCTGCACTTACATCTGCGCTCAAATTCATATGGTCACCTCACTCACCCTGCAGCCACTCCTCTAACCCTATTCTCACATTGCTGCATCGCTCACGGTGCACCCACATGGGCACTCCTGTCACCCACACAGCGCAGAGGATTAATGTGCCTGCTACAAAGAACGTGTACCATGCATATCACAGAACTGAGTGTAAGTAAACTACGGGTAACCCTATAAAAACATTAAATGTTTGCTATAAAGGTGCTACAGAGAGATGAGGTGCATTGTTGGCTAGTGGTGATGTGGGAATTCATGGAGGAAGAAGGAAAAGGGGGAAGGGTGCAAAAAAGACTGTTGCACTCTGCGTGACCAATGCTAGGGCCAGCCCTGGCTGGGAGTCTTAGCCCCCCAAAGTTTAGGTCTAGATGTGCCCCTGTTTTAAAGGCCCTGTTGATAGGAATGCCTTTCTTCCACAACAGGCTTATGAAAAAAGTGCAACCGTCCTTAGCCCCCTTACTTTGCCTTCCTTTCTTTGTCGTCACCCTTTCACACTTTTTCCTTCTTCGCCTTTACCCTTCCTCTCTAATCGTTAACTCCACAATCTGTCGTTTGTTTGAGGTCACTTTCCCTATCATCCCCTGCCGCTGTCACTGCCCTCTTGCTCATCTCGTTTGTTCTGTTACCCTCACCCCCCTCCTGTTGCTCTACCCTCTCACCTCTTCCTTTTCTCAAGTTGGGTCATTTGGATCAGGCTGTTCTCCTCACCAAAACCTGACAGATCCAGACAGGTGTAGCACTTTGGACAGACACAAGAAGATTATCCTACCAGTTAATCAACTTCACTTGGCAAGACCTTAGTCGGCAAAGCTTTGAAAACAATCGGAGGGCAAGGGACGCCAGGGCTCAATGGCCTTCCAGGATCCATCTTCAGGATGAACACAGAATTTTGAGGCAATATCCTTACTCCACTCTATAACCAATGCTTTTTAACGCCTCAAATTCCTGATTCCTGGTGTGGACCCATGTTAAATCCCAACCACAAAAAAGTCTCAAATACCGATCCATCATACTACAACTAATCTTGCTGTTAAACATGGAGGAAAAACTGTATGCTGAACACCTACTACATGACATAGAAGCATGGATTTTAGAAGAAAGCTTAATTCCATTTTACCAAAATGGCTTCAGGCAAACACCATCCGCTATAGACAGCATGGTTGATTTTATCTCACCCTGTTTACTGCTCTCTTCAGGCATTGGAAAAGGGGTCATCTCCCAGATTCTTTTAAAGGCAATTATCTCCCTTTATAAACGCACACACACACACACACATATATATATATATATACAGTTTGTGTCCAAAACGCGTCAGAGACAGCACCGTTTATTAAATAAAAATTGGTAGTTCGTCAGTTGATATATATATATATATATATCTATTATTCACCAATTTGCCCTTCAGCATTTCGGGAAGTCACTCTCTTCGAAGTCGACCATCCGGTCTTCACGTTCATCTCTCCACATAGTCCCGCAGTTCATTATCTTGCCTGACGCGTTTCGATGCCATGTTGCATCTCATCAGAGGCTTGCTCGTACTTGGACAGTGAGATCAGCCCTCCTTTATTTCTATTATTTGCACGCCTATTACCCTCAGTGGGTGTGCGCTTATAGAGGCAGTGCATGCTGGGAGTCCGAGTCCTAAGTATGGAGATCAGGATTCCCCAGGAGAGCCATTTCGTAATCCCTAAGTGGGTTCCCGCTGTAAGTATCATTGAGAGCAATTATAATATCCTTAGTAGGATTTGGGACGCTGTGGAGATTATTTTTCAACTGGACTTCGAAGCGCTGACTCGCCACAGAGTAGTTTGATGGCACAGCTTCTCCTTGATAAACGAGACGGTGCTTCTCCCACGACGAGGCCGCCGTTTACATAGTATTCACCAATTTGCCCTTCAGCATTTCGGGAAGTCACTCTCTTCGAAGTCGACCATCAGGTCTTCACGTTCATCTCTCCACATAGTCCCGCAGTTCATTATCTTGCCTGACGCGTTTCGATGCCATGTTGCATCTCATCAGGGGCTTGCTCGTACTTGGACAGTGAGATCAGCCCTCCTTTATTTCTATTATTTGCACGCCTATTACCCTCAGTGGGTGTGCGCTTATAGAGGCAGTGCATGCTGGGAGTCCGAGTCCTAAGTATGGAGATCAGGATTCCCCAGGAGAGCCATTTCGTAATCCCTAAGTGGGTTCCCGCTGTAAGTATCATTGAGAGCAATTATAATATCCTTAGTAGGATTTGGGACGCTGTGGAGATTATTTTTCAACTGGACTTCGAAGCACTGACTCGCCACAGAGTAGTTTGATGGCACAGCTTCTCCTTGATAAACGAGACGGTGCTCCTCCCACGACGAGGCCGCCGTTTACATAGTATTCACCAATTTGCCCTTCAGCATTTCGGGAAGTCACTCTCTTCGAAGTCGACCATCCGGTCTTCCCGTTCATCTCTCCACATAGTCCCGCAGTTCATTATCTTGCCTGACGCGTTTCGATGCCATGTTGCATCTCATCAGAGGCTTGCTCGTACTTGGACAGTGAGATCAGCCCTCCTTTATTTCTATTATTTGCACGCCTATTACCCTCAGTGGGTGTGCGCTTATAGAGGCAGTGCATGCTCGGAGTCCGAGTCCTAAGTATGGAGATCAGGATTCCCCAGGAGAGCCATTTCGTAATCCCTAAGTGGGTTCCCGCTGTAAGTATCATTGAGAGCAATTATAATATCCTTAGTAGGATTTGGGACGCTGTGGAGATTATTTTTCAACTGGACTTCGAAGCGCTGACTCGCCACAGAGTAGTTTGATGGCACAGCTTCTCCTTGATAAACGAGACGGTGCTTCTCCCACGACGAGGCCGCCGTTTACATAGTATTCACCAATTTGCCCTTCAGCATTTCGGGAAGTCACTCTCTTCGAAGTCGACCATCCGGTCTTCACGTTCATCTCTCCACATAGTCCCGCAGTTCATTATCTTGCCTGACGCGTTTCAATGCCATGTTGCATCTCATCAGAGGCTTGCTCGTACTTGGACAGTGAGATCAGCCCTCCTTTATTTCTATTATTTGCACGCCTATTACCCTCAGTGGGTGTGCGCTTATAGAGGCAGTGCATGCTGGGAGTCCGAGTCCTAAGTATGGAGATCAGGATTCCCCAGGAGAGCCATTTCGTAATCCCTAAGTGGGTTCCCGCTGTAAGTATCATTGAGAGCAATTATAATATCCTTAGTAGGATTTGGGACGCTGTGGAGATTATTTTTCAACTGGACTTCGAAGCACTGACTCGCCACAGAGTAGTTTGATGGCACAGCTTCTCCTTGATAAACGAGACGGTGCTCCTCCCACGACGAGGCCGCCGTTTACATAGTATTCACCAATTTGCCCTTCAGCATTTCGGGAAGTCACTCTCTTCGAAGTCGACCATCCGGTCTTCACGTTCATCTCTCCACATAGTCCCGCAGTTCATTATCTTGCCTGACGCGTTTCGATGCCATGTTGCATCTCATCAGAGGCTTGCTCGTACTTGGACAGTGAGATCAGCCCTCCTTTATTTCTATTATTTGCACGCCTATTACCCTCAGTGGGTGTGCGCTTATAGAGGCAGTGCATGCTGGGAGTCCGAGTCCTAAGTATGGAGATCAGGATTCCCCAGGAGAGCCATTTCGTAATCCCTAAGTGGGTTCCCACTGTAAGTATCATTGAGAGCAATTATAATATCCTTAGTAGGATTTGGGACGCTGTGGAGATTATTTTTCAACTGGACTTCGAAGCGCTGACTCGCCACAGAGTAGTTCGATGGCACAGCTTCTCCTTGATAAACGAGACGGTGCTCCTCCCACGACGAGGCCGCCGTTTACATAGTATTCACCAATTTGCCCTTCAGCATTTCGGGAAGTCACTCTCTTCGAAGTCGACCATCCGGTCTTCACGTTCATCTCTCCACATAGTCCCGCAGTTCATTATCTTGCCTGACGCGTTTCGATGGCATGTTGCATCTCATCAGAGGCTTGCTCGTACTTGGACAGTGAGATCAGCCCTCCTTTATTTCTATTATTTGCACGCCTATTACCCTCAGTGGGTGTGCGCTTATAGAGGCAGTGCATGCTGGGAGTCCGAGTCCTAAGTATGGAGATCAGGATTCCCCAGGAGAGCCATTTCGTAATCCCTAAGTGGGTTCCCGCTGTAAGTATCATTGAGAGCAATTATAATATCCTTAGTAGGATTTGGGACGCTGTGGAGATTATTTTTCAACTGGACTTCGAAGCGCTGACTCGCCACAGAGTAGTTCGATGGCACAGCTTCTCCTTGATAAACGAGACGGTGCTCCTCCCACGACGAGGCCGCCGTTTACATAGTATTCACCAATTTGCCCTTCAGCATTTCGGGAAGTCACTCTCTTCGAAGTCGACCATCCGGTCTTCACGTTCATCTCTCCACATAGTCCCGCAGTTCATTATCTTGCCTGGCGCGTTTCGATGCCATGTTGCATCTCATCAGGGGCTTGCTCGTACTTGGACAGTGAGATCATCCCTCCTTTATTTCTATTATTTGCACGCCTATTACCCTCAGTGGGTGTGCGCTTATAGAGGCAGTGCATGCTGGGAGTCCGAGTCCTAAGTATGGAGATTTTAAAAAAAAAAGATTTTGTTTCTAGCTCAAGTGATTCAAAAGTGACTAAAAATGCAGCGACATCTGTTGCCGCGCAGCATAACTCCCTTTACAAAAGTTGACTGGCCACTTTTCTCTTGCTTATTACTATATTTGGGTGTTAAACCAGTACTAGTGAGGTGCAATCTAAGCCCAGACTGTTTTAACAAGTGTAAAAATCAGAAAAAATTAAGTACTACTACCACAAAATATGTCGCATTACGCTGCATAGCTTGCCTTAACTTGCTGCATAATTTAATCAAACCTGACGCATAATTTGGCACACTGCTGCCACATAATTCTAGTGGCTCTGCCTTTGTTTTTCGTAAAATATAAAAACAAAGTCAAACAGTTCAGGAGACTTTGTCAGTTAAAAATCAGACATACGCTCCATTACAACTACCTGGGAGTATGGGTCAATGAAATGCAAAGGCTAACACCTACCTGCAGTATCAGCGAAGTTATTGCCAATCATCCCCTGTGGTCACCAAACCCTTCCTGGGAAATTTTCCATCATTTCAGACAAGCTTCAGTGCAAAGCATATAGAGGAATTTTCATTCTACCAAATTTGACTCAGCAACCACTATTGCAACTCGAGTTTAGACTAAATAGGCAAGACGTAGAATGTAAGGCGTCATTCATTAGGTATTACCACTCACTTGTTGCCACCAACCCAGGAACTTTAAAGGCAGCTCTATTCGAGCTTTTTAGGGGACCAAACAACCCATGGGCATCATATTTAGCAAACGCAACCAATGACCTAAATGTCAATTTGGAGACAGTACATGCAATGTCTGTATCATATCAAGCCATTAATTGAGCACTAAAAACAGGTGATGTCCCTGTCAAGAAATTCTGACCTGGAGTAGATGCAGGACGCTCTTATGGCCAGTTAATCACCCACTCCTATGACACGACAAAGATGCCGCCATATTTAAAACAGGCATTAAGCAGAAAGTGTAGACACTTAAGACTTCGTGCTAGGCTAGTGGTTCTGATGATATCTGAGAATAGATCACACTGGTCAATTCAACGTGGCACAACGTGCTGCAGGTTTTGGGACTACAAGAAAGGAACCATGCTTCATCTCCTAAATTGCAGCCCAGGATTCCTACCCGCATGTCACACTGTACTTAAGCCAATGTTTTTAACTCAGGGAATTTTAACCTGCCAAGAAGTTTAGGTCTACTGTCTAAGAATTAACAGGTCGTCAGACTTGCTGCGTCTTGGCAAGTTTGTTAACATTGTGCACACTGCTATAAAGAACTTTTAAAACAGGGCGCACTAACACGTTGCTTTTATATGTTTCAAAGAACGATTTTTTAAAGAATTTCCTTTTTTTCCAATGTTTTAAAACTGCTTGCACTGCCTGGTTGTAATTTTCTTTTTACCTTGTAGCCATTTTTAGTAACTGACCCAATAAAGATGACTTACTTACTTTCCATCAGTGTCTCCATGTCAGTGTCCTTGTGTCAGTATCCCTATGTCAATGACCGATGTCAGCCAACCACAGATCAGTACCCCAATACTGTGTTCCTGCAGTCAGGGCCCTTGTGTTAGAGTCTCTGTGCCATTTCACTTTTGTAGTGTTGTGTCCAAGCGTCAATATATTAGTGTGTGTATCATGGTGTCTCTTTTCAATCTCTCAGTGTCACTGCCCCTTGCCATTGTCCCAGCATCAATGTTTGTGCCCCATGCCAGTGTTCCAGTGTCACTGCTTCTAAGTCAACATCCCCATGTAAGTGTTGGTGCTCTTGTGTCTGTGTCCTAGTGACTGTGGGACATATTATCAAAGAACAGCGTTAAATAGCGCTGAGCGGGCTTAGCGAGGATTTGCCTAACGCCGGAACAGATCGCCGAGATATCGCATAATTTGCAACGCTTATCTCCACAGTGATGTGAAATCCAGCGATGGCCGCGAAAGGCAGGATTATCGCTGGTAATCCAGCAATAATCCTGCAGCCGTAGAGGAAACTTGATAATAGGAAGATGTGGATTTAGCCACTCAATCCACCTGCAATCTAAAATATATGTTAGTCAGGAAAAAAGCAGACGTATAATAACGGCGATCAACGCTGTTAGTAAGTCTTTAATTATTGCTAAGGGTGTCTGGGACCTTTTTGTAAATACGGCGAAGGACAGTTAGCGATAATTTCCCATCTGTTTTCCCAGAGAATGCCTACTTTGCATCTCATTAGCGATGCAAAGCGAGACATTCACAAAATGGGCGCAGAATCAAGGAACCAAGCGCTAGCGTGTCCTCGTAAATGATGCGATAATATTATCGCCGCATTTCGTCCGAAAACGGCCGCTAAAGCGGCGGTAATATCATCGCCCAACCTTGATGATATGCCCCTGTGTCTTTATAACAGTGTGTATGTGTGATTGTGCCCCTGCGGCAGGGTCCAGTGTCAGCGTTCGTGCCCCTATGTCAGTGTCCTAGCCTAAATGTTTGTTATCCATGTCAGTGTTGCATTTTCACTGCCCCTCGTCAAAATCCCCATGCCAGTATGGATGTCTTGGTGTCAGTATTCTGGTGTCCACCTCAGAGGGGCATATTCCTGGTGTCAGTGTTTTTGTGTCAGCATGCCCCATTGTGCACGAATTTGGGTACCCTAAAGTCTTGTCCCCTAAATTAGTGTCCCCGTGCTTCGCCGCTGTATTTCTATCTTAGTGTCAATATTCTTGTGTCGTAGAGTCCCTGAGTGCCAGTGAGACTCCCACATGCCAGTGTCCCAGCATGAGTGATTGTGAGGCGTGTCATTGTTCTCATGTCAGTATTGGTGCTCCTGTTTCACTGTCCCTTGTCAGTGACCTAGACTCAGTGTTGATTTCCTTGAGTTACTATCCCAGTGTCAGTGTCCCCTTGCTACTGCCCTAGTGTCAGTCAACATTTGTTGCTGTAATCATGTCAAGGTGGGTTTCCCTGCCGCAGTGGTCCAGTGAGGGCGTTAGTGCCCCCATGCCAGGGTTCCTGTGTCATTGCTGGGAACCATGAGTTAGTTTTCTGGTGTCAGTGTGAGCCCCTGTTTCTGTGTGAGTGCACTAAGGGTCCTACATGATGTCGTTGATTGCTTATAAACTGCCGATTCCAACCTAAGTAAACTTCGAAGTACTAAAGGGATTAATAAGCACTGGGGGAGGGGGGTGTTGTGGACAAAGATAGTTCTGGTGATCTAATAAATGGACCAGTGATGGGGAGTATTTTTAAAAAATAGCTTGAAAAAAGTTGTGACATAATGGAGCGTATTTTCTAAATTACTATATTGACTAGAAATGGCCTGCTGTTTCTTTCTATGTACTGGTGTACAAACAGGATGCCAAGTGACATGCACACACCTTTCTTTGCCCCTTTGTGCAAAGGTGTGTGTGATGTCGGGCATAGGTATTGTACTGCAAATATACCCTCACAGAACAAAATATCATGCCTAGAT
The DNA here is from genome assembly GCF_964261635.1 of Lissotriton helveticus. Taxonomy (NCBI): domain Eukaryota; kingdom Metazoa; phylum Chordata; class Amphibia; order Caudata; family Salamandridae; genus Lissotriton; species Lissotriton helveticus. The sequence goes on along the minus strand of NC_136068.1, from coordinate 632,721,596 downwards.
AATTTTTATACCATCCCACATTTTTGGATGTGTTTGGTACAGTACAGCACACATACAATGTGTCAAATCTTGGAAGAAATGAAAACATTTCTCAAACTTTGTGCCTGCTTCGAGGAGGCATTATTTTTTTATGAAAAGCCAAATCTGGCTATCAAAAATGATCGTATATAGAATATTATAAGGACAACCTCAAAGGCCGGAATGTGAACCCAAAGCAGCCATGGCAAACTGTGTCAGACCAGCCCCCATACGGTGTATAGCGAGCATGTGCAGTGAGCAAGCATGACCACTACAAGGGGAATTTAGGGGGGGAATTCTTCCATCACAAAATTGCACAAATGGTGCAATCTAGAACACATTTTTCATAATAATTTCAATTACATTCGTTTTTAAAGCATAGTAAATGATAACCTTACAGTGCAACAGGATACAGCCATCTTTATTGTGGCTCTTCAATGATTCCCTCAATATCACCCACCATCACAAAAGTGGCCCCACTCCCTTCCTGCCTCTTGGGGAAATGCCTGATGCCTGGTACGGTCAGTCCGGCCTTGACAATCCTACTAGCCCATGAGGGCCAGGGTGAGATTCACACCACTGGCAGAATCACAGATGCATATTATCAACTTGTACGAATGGATGTGACGGGCCACTTTGTGTTTGAGGCAACATGTGGATTGATCATGATGAAGGATGTGAATTGTGGCAGACTGTTACGTATCTGAAGGTTCTACTCAGATTTAGGAGCACTTGGAAGTGATTTTATGGTTTTATGTGGTTCTGTTGAACACAGGTGCTGGAAAGTACACAGCGGTACATCTACTTGGGCATCTGCTTTCAGGAGTCGGGGCTCTCAAGTGCCCATCTTAAGTCAATCCAGGCTAAAGGTAAATCCATCACCTATGCCATTTGCAAGCTGCAAGCCTCCTTATACAGTCCGTCTACCACGGCCATCAATAGAGTACTTAAAGCCAAGCTTATGCCGGCACTCAACTATGCCCTCCAGGCATTCCCGGGCAAACTGAGCAATGAATTAGAAAAAATTAATTGCAGGGCATACAAGAGACTTTTCCATCTCCCAAGCTGCACCAGAAACACCCTCGTTCGCCTGGAGTTCTCACTCAACCAGCAAAACCTGGAAGAGTTGGCCGCCTTAAGTAAATATTATTTTTTAACAACGACGGCACAAGAGAATACATTGAAGGCAGTCTTGAAATGGGAACCCCTGGTCAACTACCCTCGAAGCGGCTAAGGTCCATCTCAACCTTGCCATGGACTCCTGGAACCCTGAATATGTTACATACTCTGCCATCAAAAACATGATTAAAAAACAAGTGCGTGCGCGGTAACGGGAACTAGATCTGGAGTCGCTGAGGAGAAGAGAAGACTTGCATGAGACACTGTGTTTCCCGCACACCCTACACACTCCTACACAGCATCTCACGCAGGCAATGGGCAGTGCAGCCCTTCATAAGATCTTGGCTTACAGATTACACCCATTGCCCCTCAAAGAATTATACCTGTGCGGCAAGGCCAGCCCAGGAGCACAGGAATGTAGGCTCTGCAGATATAAACGGGAGTCATTGGCCCATCTTCTTTTTTGCTGTCCGGCCTTGCGTTCGCCCCGCAGTCTTTACCTTAGGCCACTACTAAGACATTTAGGGTTATGCTCTGCAAAGGATGGGATCTTTCATCTTTATACCCTGTCCACGGTAAAGCACATGGCTGCCTTTGGGAAGTTTATCTTCCAAGCACGGACAATGCTGATGACTTCTACTGGTCGGACCATAGAGTCTTTTGCTGGCCCTTGAACCTTTTCCCTGGCATTTCTGTACTCTCGGAGCAACTAGATAACTTGATCTGTTTGAAATTTTTATTTTTTTATTTTATTTTAACTTTTGTAATGTTGTGACTTTTGTATCTTTGGTCTTATATAATGGTTTTCAGTAACCAACAATAAATATCATTAATTCATTCATTCATTCAGGTGCTGTAGAAAGTTTTTTTTTTGTTGTATTTTCGTTATTGATTGGAGGTGGTAGGCAATTTCCGTTGCATGGCTATACATTAAGATAATGGTGGTGAACATAGGGGAAGCAGCACAATGGGGGAGTGGTAATGAAGTTATACCTGGAGGAAACAAAGGTAAAGGTAAGAGTCAGGATACGTAGATAGTTATATGATAGTAGATGTAGGTTAAAGTGTTTATAGATGTAAAGATTGACAGTTCAATGTCACCGGATGAGTTATAGTTGCAAAGTAAGTATGTTAAGGGGGCGGGAAATTTGGGGATTGGGGTAGGGGGAGGTTAGGTGAAGAACTGTATAGTGATGTCTGGTTTTGTGAGTCTAAATCCTAGGGTGAATTTTTTGTGATGTGCACCTGTCTTCTTTAAAGCAGCTTTTTGCACAGTAAGTAACGAGTATGTGATCAGTACTGCCCCTATTGGCCCAAGGCGCTGGCTGCACATTGCATTTATTGAGTGACAGAGCTGTGGTGTGACGCGGAAGAACTATCCTCCCAGGACAGGCAGGAGACACGGGCAGCTGGGCAGCAGGGCAGGTCTCTGCTGCTGAACGGTGATTGCGGTTTATAAAACACGAAATGTCCTAATGTAGCCAGCTTCGGATAGTTGCAGGTGCCACTTCTCCTTTTTTACAGTTACATGTTGAGACGAAACCACGAGGGCGGGGGTGGGTAAGTGCAGCCCCACACAACTCCACCACAGCTTCCTCTAGCTATGCGGTGCTCCGTGATAACGGCTCTCTCATAGGAAATAATGACCCAGATGCATCAAACAAAAATCCGCTCGCAAAGGGGCGGATTCTCAGAATCTGCCCCTTTGCGACCGGTATTTTTGCATTTGGGATGCATCATCCCAAATACAAAAATCGCAAATTGAGAATTTGCTAAATTGCGATTACTTGAATTTAAGGGATCTCAAATTGAGATTCCTTAAATGCAATGCATTAAAGTTTAAAAGATAGCGATTTCGCTAATAGGGCACGCAAATTACCATGAAGTACAACTTCATGGTAATTTGCAAAAACTTTGAAAAATGCACTAAAGTGCATTTTTCAAAGTTTCATGTTGCGCACACACATGCCCTAAGGGCATGTGTGTGCGCAACATATGTGCACAGATCAATTTCAGGGGTGCACCCCTGCACCCTTGAAATCGCAATCTCAATTTGCGAATTGCAATTTGCGAGTCGCAATTTAGGAATTTTAAGAAATCGCTATTTTTTTAGCAATTTCTTGATGCATTGCATTTTGCGATTCCTTATTTGTGATTCCTTATTTTTCGCAAATAAGGAATCGCAAAATGTATGCTTGATGCATCTGGGGAAATGTCTTTAATGCCATGGTGGTAATAAAGCCCTCTTTCCATAATTTCCGTAAGAAAAATCTGCTTACTCTTCTTTCACCACCCTCTCCCCCTCGCCTTCCTTTCTTTGACATCACCCTTTCTCACTTTCTCCTTCTTCGTCTCTACTCTTCCTCTATTTTCATAAACCCAAAAGTCGTTGTTTGCTGTGACCACATGCTAAACTTTCACCTCCGCTGTGTCTCCGTTCTCCCTCTTCTTGTTTGTTCTTTTATCCTCATCTCCTCCTACCGTTTCTCTGCACTCACGCCTTCCTTTTTCCAACTTCTTATGTCATTTAATTTCTATCATCTTTTCTTTTGCTCCCTCCTTCTCTTTGATTTTCTTTCTCCCCATTCACCTTTTGCTATTGATTCGTCCTATTCTGGCTTTTCTGTGCTCCTTTCTTTCCGTGTGCTTCCAGTTTCCTACTTACTCATTCCTTCTCCCTCCTCTTCTTCCGCTTGAACACTTCTTCTCTTTGTATTCATTTCCCCTTTCTTCTCTGGCATTTCTCTTCCGGCTCTTCTATCCTTTCCCATTTCTTTCTTAATCTGTTGAAAGCAGTGGTACGCGACCACCTGTGGCCAATGTTTTCTCAAAAATGTGCCCGGGCCTTGAGTATCCCTGTAAAGACACTTCCGTCACAAATGCGACATGTTTCCATGATGTACATATACGTCATTAGCAGCGGCAGCTCATGCGTTATAGTGGTGGAGAGTCACCCTGCCTGCTGCCCGCGCAGTAGGCACACACATTCATAAAATGGTAATAAATATCATTTTATTATGTGTGGCAGGCTCGCGCTGCTACAGCGTGAGGTCAGGGGTCGGGGCTGATTAGTGCAATTGCACTATTACTTTAGCCCCTTGTCAGTGCGCATATCAGATTGGCCGGCTGCCTACAGCTGGCCAATCTGACATATGCACTTCAGAGCCAGCAAACCCAGGGCTGAGAAAAAGCTTAGGGATTGCAGCCGCAGGCCCCAGCCTCAAAATAAGCACTCGGTTAGCCTGCTTCAGCAATCCTGGACCTGCGCTGCAGCTCCAAGATTGGTTGGATTCGCACAAGGGAGCATGTCCCTCCCTTTCCGCCCCTAGACACCGAAAAGAGCGCCAGAAGAGAGAGACGGCGATCAGACCATGTGGACAGCAAACACAAAATATATATGGTGAGTTTTTTGGGCATCGCGCCCCACAATATTTTAATGTTGCCAGCCTCTACTGGCCATAAGGCTGTGTTGGGGAAAGAAGTCCGGGTTGTCACTATTGGGACCGTACAGCGCAGCGAGTATCAGCGGCTGAGCCTGCAGGGTACCATGGAGGATCACAAAACGCCCCCCAGGGTCGATAATTACCTGGGAAGTCTGCCACGGAAGCCCTCTGCGTATAAGGATGGACACCCCAGAGAATAATTAGAGTAGAAAGAGGAGTGTGTTTCGCCTCAATACCAGGTGGGAAAGAAGTCTGGAGAGGTCCCAGGTAGCAGGTGAGTCTCCTGTAGAAGACAAATGTCTACCTTATGCCGGCTAAGGTGGGCATGAACCAGGCGTGCCTTGCCGTGGTCATTAAGGCCACGGACGTTCCATGTCCAGAAGGTGGTGTCTGTCATGGTGATGTATTAAGGAAAGTAGTGTCGAGGGAAGTGGTAAGTGAGGGAGAAACCTCATGTAAATGCGTAGAGCAGTGCAGTATATAGTGAAGGGAGAAGCAGAGTGCAGCAGCATTGGAAGTGCAATAAAACAACACAGTATGTACCAAAACAAACAAGATGGCCTGAGAGGGAGGCGACAAACCCCAGGAACCCCCACCCTGCCACTCACACCAACCCCCCAATCAGGCTGATAAACCACCCACACCCACCCCTGGGACCCACAACTGGGAAGGGGGAAGTCTATGTCCAAGGAGGGAATCATCCCGTGGAGGCATGGCGTCACTCAGCATACACCCTGCCAAGGAGGCAGGGTGGCCAATCAAAATGGCGTAGCAGACAGCAGAGGGAAGGACATCAGAGGTTCTGAGGCACCTAGCCCAGAGCATTGCTGTGATAGGAAGAGCCCTGTGGGAAAAGGGCATGCAAAGTGGACCAAGACAAAACAGGTAATCTAGCAACAAGAAGAAGAACCAGCAGAAAGGACCATTGTTCACTCCATTTCAGTCATTGTCACTTAAGTTGCAGTCGGCAGTGGCTTAAGAGTTCACAGGAGAGAATTGATGCGATCGGTCTAGTTTCCTTGCAAAGGCCAGAGCATCCTTGGGATCAGTGAAGACAAGTGTCTTGGAGCCTTGCCTGACTCGCAGTTTAGCAGGATACGCCAAGAAGTATGAGACTTCATGCTTCTGGAGGATTAGTTTCGCAGGAAGGAACTCGCGGCAGGCAGCCTGCACCGCCATGGTGTAGTCGGGGTAAAAAGACAATGAGTTGCCCTGGTGACGGATCTCGCCTTTCTCTCTGGCCGCTCGAAGAATTGTGTTGTGGTCCCTGAAATTAATTTTGGAGATGATTAGGCGAGCCGGCAGGATGGGGCGAGGACCAAGGGAGCTGTGGGTCCGCTCAACGATGAAGACCGAAGAAAGGACCTCGCCTGAGAGTTTACAGATAACTTGTTCAACAAAGTCCTCCATTCGCAAGATATTGGTGGATGCGGGCACACCTGTGATGCGAAGGTTGCTCCTACAGGAACGCGCCTCCAAAGCCTCCAAATGTATTTATTTCCCATTTTTCCTCGATTGATCTATCATCCATCCACCATAGGTGCACAGCCATGCAACAGCATTCAGTTTTGTTAGGTATATAATTCCATTTCCTCCTTGACAACCTGGCTGCAGTGCACTTTAGACACATCAGCATCATTTATTTGTGTGATGATGATTATTCCGTTTCTGCCTAGCACACCTTGCCTGCCATAGGCGCACCCTAACTTGCATTTTTGTAAATATTACTATTCCATTTACCCATATAGTTCCCTGCGTGGCACATGCATCTCCTTTAGCTAATATGGACATAAAGGAAAGAGCTCTATCATTCTGTATATTGCGTGCTTTTCTGCTGGTGAATAAAATGTTAGGGTACGTTGGTGTGGTTAAACTGTAAAGTGGTTATTACTACAGAAGTAGAAAACCACACTAATATTGCCTTTGTCTGTACTAGGGGCCTGATTGTAATACCGGGCGGTCGGCCCGCCATCCGTTGTTGCGGCGGTCAGGAAACCTCTCGACAAGCGGTCTGCCTAATTATGATATGACTGTTGGAACGTGCTCCGTTACACTGTGGCTTGTGCTGCAGCTCAGGAAAAGGGTGGCAGCACTAGCCACAGTGTAAAGGAGCACTTTGTGCACATCCATGCACTGTGTGCCATGCATCATGTGGTGCATGGCACACAGCATAGCATTGATGTGTGTGGGGGCCCCACAGGTGCCCCCAGGGCCACTGTTCAGTGGCCAACAAGGGATGAGGGCCCTGTAGAGTAATCCCAAAGTACCTTTCCAACAGCCTTTTCATGGTGGTCGTACTGCCATGAAAAGGCTGTTGGAAAGGGATATTGTAATCCCGACGGTGGTGCCTGCCTAGGCACGCTACTTGTCGAGACTGTGATTGTGACCGCTGCCCCATCGGGATCTGAGATCCTGGCGGAGGCGGTGGTCTTCCCCCCAGCGGCATGCATCTAAATACAACGGTTGGAACAAAGGGCTGTCTGTCAGCTGGACCGCCACCAACAGCCTGTCGGTGGTGTTCTGTTCGACATTGTAATCAGGCCCTTAATGTTTTTCTTGCTTGTTTGCTTTTAAGTGCACAAGAGAAGAGACATCACCCACATTACTGGCAAAAAGAAGGCCTGTGCAGTCACATGTCAATCCTTCAATCTCTGACACTTGTGCAGCTTAATGCAACTGCCAACTGAGATCTTTAAGATGGCCCCAAAGAAAGATGCTTTCAAGAAAGTGGTCAGTGAGAAGAAGCAGCTTCCCACCAGCGAAATGTCGCCCCAAACCTTTATTGGACCACCACGTTGTGTGCCTGCCGCACTGGTCTCCATGGAGCTAGCTGAGAGCAGCACTCCTGAATATACAGCAGCACCCCAACCTAAGCCCAAGAACACCATGTCTGTCAGTGAGGCGGCCGCAGCAATCATGGTAATGCCGATGAGCCGTGACACTGAATTTGAAGTGTCCCTTTCACAAAGTGGTACCCACTCATTTCAATAAAAAGAGCAAAGTGGACAGCAGCTGCAGCAGGTAATAGTACATCTTCCTGATGTTGGAGCAGAACAGGAGGTTGAGCTTCCTTCCGAGCAAGAACCTCCTCTTTTATGATCATTGGCTCTCATTTTCCAGCAAGAAAAAGGAAAGGTACTACTCCACCATCATCTCCAAGCACCACTTCTGATGATGATGATTGGGACATGGACTGGAACCCAGCAGAGTTCAGGAGACGCCAGGAGAGTCAAGAGAAAAGGAAAATTCCTCAAAGCCATAGACTTAGGGAAGGGGATGATGAGCACGATGAAGCAGTCATTGTGACAGGTGACACAGAGGAGTCTGAAATTGCTATTCAACCTGCTCCCAGGGATGTGGCACAGGTAGCACCCCCCAGCTCGCATATTTTCAAAGCCCAGCAGAGACCTGTACTAGTAACCACTGCCTCAGTAGAGGTATGCACTGCTAGGAGGCAATCAATGACATGCCCACCTACCTCCAGTTTTACTTCAGTCTTTGGCAGAGACACAGTAAAAAAGTACTCCTCCCTAGTTTGGGACTTTATTACGGTTAGCAAAGAGGGGGAGCGCATTGCGGTATGTCTAGGTAAGTCTGGTACACATTATGGTACGGTAGGCCAAACAACACATATGAAAAAACACCACGCAATCAAGTGGGAGAAGAACCTTAACCCCTTCCATGCTCATGACGAGCTCAGCTCGTCATGGCATATACCTCTCAGGTGCTCATGACGAGCTGAGCTCATCATAACCACACCCGTTTTCGTTGCTGTCCAGCACACAAGGGGAAAGTAGTAAGCAGTGATGTGGTTAAAAAAATTGCTAAACCTTGTCGTGGTGGTGAAGGTGAGGTGGAGAGCTGGGGAACATGAGCTACAATTATAACCACGGTGGGAGGTGATGATGATGAGGAAGAAGAGGGTGACATCCTCACATGAAGCAGCCCTGTCCCCAGCAGTGCAACCACCTCAGCGACTTCACAATGGCACAAGACTCGGAGTGAGCTGGAGACACCACGGTATACAGTGACTGCCCCAGAAAAGAAGAAAAAATACAAGCTACTATTCCGGACATGCTCAGGCAGGATGGGCCCTAAGATCACAACCACCCAATGGCACATTTTACAATAGGAATCAGGCAAAAATGTTAGCAGGGGACCTCTTCCCTTTTTCTTTTGTGGAAGGAGAGGGATTTTTAGAATGTGTGGCAGCCATCTGCCCGAAAAGAAAGGTTCCAAGTCGGACCTATTTTGCCAGAGTTGCTGTTCCAGGGCTGCATCACAATGTGCTGCAAATGGTTGGACAACCTTGCAGGAAAGTGTTGTTCACACTATCCACCTGACGACAGACGTGTGTGACCAGTTGTCAGGCGACTGATTACATGTGCATCACTGCACACTGGATCTCTTTTTCAGAGGTAAAGCAAAGACATCTACAGGTCTTGGTCCAGAAGACAATTTTAACAGTGTTTGGTGGCATACAACATTGCTCATGCTCGCCATGGATAAATCAAATCCATCTATAAACATCTTGGACAAATTTAACAGCAAGGTTTAAGAATGAGTGTGACCCTGAAGTCTCAGAATTGCATTTATTGCCACGTGCAATGGCAGTAACATAGTCAAGGCCATGTCAGACTGTGGCTACTTCAGGGTCCTGTGTTGGCCCAATGCATCAACATGGTGGTGCAAGACTTTTTCAAAAAAGAAGACCTAGTCAGTAACATACTGACCAACTGCAGAAGAATCTGTACTCATTTCAGTCATTCTTTTAAAGCCAGGAAGCAGTTGCAGATTATTCAGCAAGCTAATAGAGCACCAGTTAATGCCCTGATACAGGAGGTGCCAACATGTTGGAACTTGACCTATTACGTGTTGCAACGTCTTTTTGAGCAATACAAACAGATCAATGACTATGCCATTCAAAGAGGAGAGGATGCAGTTGGGAAAGTTATGACCATGGATGCTGACAAATGAGGCCTAGTGAAATGCCTAACACAGATGCTACTCCCTTTTGAGGTTTTCACACGGGAAGTTAGCAAGGAGGACAGTACGATGGGCCAAGCTATCCAGTTGCATCTGTTACAGGACAAGGTAAAGAAGGTGTCTGAAAGGTTCACCTCCACAGGTGTGAAAGAAAACACAGATGCACATGCTTTGGTTGAGAGCTAATTCCTTCACTTTGCTTGTAATACAAGACTGCAACTTGACATAATTTCGTCCAGCAGCCAACAACGGCATCAACCAGAACACCGGCAACAACAGCAACAGAAGGACTGTATCTAACCTCTGCATTGTATTGGTTTCAATCCGCAGGGCTTAAGTCCAGTGCAGAGGCGATGTCAAAAGAGGTTGAGCAAGTGGCAGTAACAGAGAACCTGCACAGGATATTCCAGGAGTATCTGGATGATCCAAAAGAGGTCTATGTGGATCAAAGCCCATTGATGTTTTGGTATGGGAAGATGCACTGTAGGAAGCTGGCTCTGTATATGATATACCACTAGGTAGTTATATCATGCACTGAGTCCAGATATCCCACCAGAAGTGTACAGGGCTCAATGCAAACCTAAAGTGCTCTATTTGTGGTAGTGTGGGTGAGCAGCCTTAGTCCTAACACAGATCGGTTTAAGACATTTGTTGTGCACAGAATGTCCAATAAATGGCACGCAATTCTAATAGGACACAGTTATGATTCCACTTGTGTTGGTGGCCGAGTGCCTCCCTGGAATCTTGCTATACTTAAGTTATTCTGATACAAAGCGTTCCTCATGACTCAGTCAGAGTGGCTGTTGCTGCTGGCTGAGGAGAAAGGGACGCTGTAACTTCTATGTGCCTGAACTGAATAAACTGATTTAAGTTGTTTCCTGTCTACGTTTGTTAAAGTCACAACAGACACCCATGGCAATTTTATAAAAATAAGCTTTGCTCAAGACTTATTTTAAGACCAAGATATTTGCAAAAAGGTAAGCACGTTTTTAAATAAAACTTCTTTTCAGTTTCAAAAGTGGACATTTCAATTTCCAGTCTTTGCAATGTCAACCAATGTATAAAAACAATGCGGTTTAACAGGTAAGTAAACAACTTACAAATCCAGTTTTGGGTTGCAGGGTCAACAGAGGGCAAGGTTCAGGTGACCAAAAAAACTTCACCACCAGCTGCACCGGGGCTGCTGGGTGCAGAGGTCAAAGTTGAAGACCAGGTCCAATGTTACCCAATGGAGACTGGGGGTGCTTGAAGACACACTACTTGCAGGCAACTAAAAGCAGCCTCGAGGCTTAAGCTCCAGCGTTTTAGGCGAGCACGGGTGGAACAAGGTAGTACCAAACATACACCACCAGCGGTACAGGGGCGACTGGGTGCAGGGTGCAAACATGCTTGATCTCCTCAAGCTCCAGGGGCGTCGGGTGCAGGGGTGTCCTGTGATGTCAGGTTTCTCTACCAGAGCAGGTCGCTGTCAGGGGGAGCCTTTGGATTCACACTGCAGGTATCATCCTGAAGTCCAGGAGGGATCAGCCAACTCTGGACTTGGACTCCGGATCGCTGAGGAACCTTTTCTGAATTGGTGAGCCACCTGGACACATGCTGGAGGTGTCGGGTGCAGTGTGGTCATGGATTGGGGATCCGGGGTGCAAGAAAGCCCTTTGTGTTGCCTTCATGTAGATAGAGCCACTGTCCTTGGGAGTTCCTGTCCTCTTCAAAGGCAGGCAGTCCTCCCAGGGGTTGTGGAGGTCACAGATTGCAGAACCGGCATAGTTTCTTTGCAGGATCTTCGAGGGCTGCAGATAGGCCAGTAGGGCTGGGGCCAAGTCAGTGGGCATCACCAGTCTTCTCTGCACAGAACCTTCTTCATCCTTTTTTCTTCTTAGGTCAGAGGTAACTAGTTTCAGGGTCTGGGGGAGCCACCTAAATACTGCATTTAGGGATGTTTTAAGGGAGTAACAGGTAGGGCCAATGGGCACCTTACCTGGGGTGTCTACACCCTCAATTATGCCACCCTCCTGTGAGAAGGGGCATAGTCCTAGCTCTGATTGGAGGAGTCTCACCATCTTCAAGATGGCGGGGAGTGAAAGATGTGCTTCACTTTGCCTCCTACACCTTGGGGGTAGTGTAAGCATAGGTGGGCACATCTCCTATTCTTCCTATTTTTTCCTGCCGGTCTTCATGCCAAAAGGGAGGGGGCAAAACTGGATTCTGCCATCTGCTGCTAGCAGCAGAGGCTAGGTGGTTGCATTTCAAAGGCAGCAGGCCATTCAAGCTTCCCACTCAAGCACTGTGCCCATCCTGGAGGAGGAGGTGTGACACCTCTGCCTAGGATGTGCGTTGTTTCCTGGTCCGAGAGAGCAGGGGGTCTTGACTCAGGAGTCCAGACACATGTTCTTCTATTGACATAGTATAAATGCAAACAGCAATGTGTAGGAATAAATAAACTCTATTTTATTATTATTATTTTTTTAAGTTCACATGATCCTTTCTGACACGGAGAGCGCTGCCATCCCACTGCAAGCTTGGACTGAAGACGCCGCACCAGAGGGTGTCTGAGTGTGCATCAAACACAAGAACTTGTTTTCTTATATTTCCCCGCGAAGCATTACTAAGCCGCAATAGATGGCGAATTATAACCCTGCTGCACTTTACTGTTGAATTTTAATTGCTCATACCTTTTCAAGGCACCCATATTTTCTTTCAAGTTAAGTTATAGGTGTTGCATTCCTTTTGCCCTTGTCCTGATGAGGCCCAAATAAATGGGCTGAAATGCCCCGACCCCACCCCACAATTTGGAGGAGTCCGAAAGGTTATGCATAAGAAATTGCTACACACTCCTTTTTAAGTAGAGGGTTGAAGTATCCCCTTAAGTGTGTATTGGACTATCTTCTCTCCTTTCGGATTGCTGTTTGTATTGTTTGTTTATTATGTAGCATCCATAACACAAGAACGGGTAGGAAGGAATTGTATATATATATATCTGTATTTACTTCTGTACATGATTTGTGTGTTGTGTTATTCAAAAGATAAATATACTTCTTGACTACTACTTCTGGTGTTGGTATTAGAGTCAATTCAAATAGTGTACGGAATCTATGCTCAGCAAGAGGGATCAATTTGTTTTTTCCTTCTAAAAATAGAGTTTATTTATTCCTCCGCATTGCTGTTTGCATTTATAATAGTTCCCGTGCCCGGATGTGGTAGTTTTGGCAGAGCAAACCCTGATTCTTAGTAAGAACTTCTATTGACATAGGCATTACAATGGCTAGCCTGTGTTACTGAAACTATTGACTTCCACAACATGGGTGAAGTGTATTTCCAATTGCTTTGAGCCTTCTTGGGAACACTGTAGAATAACATCTTGAAACTATTTGATCACAGAATATTTGTGAGGTAAAATTTCCAAACTCACAATAAGAAGCTAACCCTTTCAAAGCAGTGACATAGGTATAGATAGATTCAGTAGGACACTGTGTCCTCGTGAATAATTTGTGTCTGCGTATGACCAGATTTATTTTGTCTTCAAAATAAATTTCTAATTGTTTGATAGCGACCTGAAATTCATTGAGCACTTCATCCTCATCAGAAGTAAAATCAGGCAAATTATCAAACAAAATTTGACACTCAATGCCAAGATAATAATACAATAGACTTCTTGGGGCATATTACCAACAACTAGCGATAATTATCGCTATGTTGGCTTAGTGGCAATAATTTTATCGCCGTGTTGCGGCGATTTTTATCGCTTAGGAGCTTTGCTATTATCAAGGTTTATCTCCTAAGCGATAAAAATCGTCCGAAATGCAAGAATATCGCTGTAAAGTCAGCGATATTCATGTATTACTGAGCTAATGCTCTTAGCCATGTTATCCACCTCCCATTGGATAACATGGCTAAGAACTGCTCAGGGCAGGTGTTAGCTTTTGGAGATATTCGCGCTTAGCGCAAATATCTCCAAAAGTTGGTAATAGGAGATAGCGATGTTAGCGACTGTTTCCAGTCGCTAACATCTTGGCACGCCCACTTTGCATGTCATTAGTGATAAATATCTCTGACATGCAAAGCGGGGCCCAAGATGGTCGCTATCTCCTACTAGCTGTCGCTAACTGGTGTTAGCGACAGCTAGGTAATAGGGAGATAATTTTATCTCCGCTTTCTTGGCTTTTAAAGCCAAAAAAGCGGAGATAAATCCCTTGATAATATGCCCCCTTGTTCTGCCGGGTTAAAACGTAATACTATCAATAGCACCAAGATAAGAATTGACTGATCAAAACCAATTGCATCACCTCGAGGAGGGGTGGTTCACCAGGTTCCTGCAGAAATAAAGCAGGAGAAGTTACAGTTTGCATCATATTGTAGCAGGAGTGAAAGAAGATAAAAGAAAAAGAACAAGGAATAAGAATCAAAAAATGCTAGCGATTGCTATGAATACAGAATGCAGACCAAATATACAAGTTGTATTAACATAAAATTAATATATACAAAAGAAATAGAATTGCGTGTTATACCTTATTTACTCCACAGTTAGATTCCAAGGGGCTCATTTATGAGCCCTTGCGTCACTTTTACGCCGCTGGTGCGTCACTTTTTGTGACGCACCAGCGGAGTAAAAAATGTGCCTTGTTGCACCAAATTTACAAAGTGACGCATCTAGGTAGATGCGTTACTTTGTAAACCCCTGCGCCACATTATACCTGCGCCAGGTATAATGTATGCAAGGGAGGCGTTTTGACGCACGAAAGCGTCATTGAAGTGACGCAGTGAAATCTATAATATTTCACTGCGCCATTTCTTGGACACTAATGCATCAAAATCTTACGCCTGCCTCATGGCAGGCATAAGACTGACGCAGGCACTAACAACATGGGACATCCCCATGGGAAAGTACACATTGCTGGAGTTGCGTCACTTTTGTGACACACTCCAGCAATGCGTCACTTTTGCGCCTACAGATACGTCAGAAATACTGACGTATCTGTAACTCCTTGCGACATGATGCGTCATACTGTAAATATGATGCATCATTAGTGTCGCAGGGAGAGCGCAGTGAAAAGTGACGCATCGCTGTTTTCACGCAGCGATGCGTCACTTTTCATAAATGAGGCCCCAAGATTTGCATCAGTTTGCAAATCGCTGCAAGTTGAATCAGACACCACAAGTTAATTTCTATTGGTTTAAGGTTCCAGATAAACTGTGTCAAAACTGTAGATTCCGCAATTAGCGCAGCGTGCAAATGGCTGAAATTTACAGAGCACTAAAAGTAACTTCTTTTTATAAAGCTTCAACAAGCTCTATTCAACAGTGAACAGCAGGTGGCAGCATTACATCAGCTTTTATATTCTTAACGTGCAGAATGAGACTCCATCTAACCCTCAACTGGAGAAAGCTGTATCCGAACTGTCAAGGTGTGGAAGAACAGTACCAGCACTTAGCATCAGTAGTGGCCCGTGCAGGTAAGAGAGGCGGGGTGGTGGGCTGGGTTGGGGGAGGGATTACACAGACGACCATGAGGGAAATTTAAATAACAAATTAAGGGGCATATTATCAAGATGTGCGTTAAAAAATGTACATCGCACATTTCCCTATCGCCAGCTATCGCCGGATTATATCGCCGTGTTAGCGCGTCATTATCAACGCGTAACACGTAGGCGATATTAAATCCGGCGATAGCCAGCGATAGGGAACATTAGGGCGTGAAAACAAGCGTTGTTGTCACGCGCTAATGTGTGCCTTGATAATATGGGGGGTGGATTCAGTTTTATGATCCACACCCCCATGTTATCAATGCCTAACACCTGATCAAAGCAGGCGTTGGGAGAACTGCGATAAACGAGTTTATCGCAGGTCTCCTTCTCCCAACGCCTGCCTTGATAATAGGGTGTTACCACCTTTAACCACATTCTACATGTGGTTGGACGTGGGAACGCCCACCCTGCATCCCATTAGCGTTATCTATCGCCTCCAGCGCGAGGGCGATAGATGAAGTCAAGAATACATCTCTAACTCCGGTTACAGACGTATTGAGAATAGTGCGATACAAAAATGCGTTAGCGACTTTAAAAAGTCGCTGACGCATTTATCGCGGGCTTGATAATATGCCCCTAATTTCCCCTCGTCTTCTGTCAAAATCCCCCCCCCCCCCCCACCCGACCCCACCGCTTTTACTTGCACGGGCCGCTGCTGCTTAGCATTTTTATCCCTAGGCCTTCTGTCATCTGACATGTCTACACGCATTTTTGTGAAAAAATACAGTTACATCATCAACAAAACAGACCATGCGCTTCTTGTGGGAAAAACTGAGTGCAGCGCGGTTTAGGACTACCCGCTGACACCCATCCTGAAACAATCTACAGCCACCGGGCATTACCTTGCTATCTTACTATTCATCCAGTGCTGTATATTTTGCATTGGGGCTGCGGCCCAATAATATTAATGGTTGCTGCACCCGTGCCAACATGAAGCGAGTTAAGGCCAACCCCCAGCTGTCACGGTACCAACTGTCCTTCACGGGATGAAGGGGTCGCTGTCGCGTCCTTATGGTTCCCTATGGCCAGAGGATCTCATATTTAGCGGTCCCATCTCCACCTGATGGAGCATTTATAATTTTTACATTAAGATCACCCATAAGACCTGCCACGACTCAGGGTGGCCTACCTCAACCCTGAGTCCCCCACGTGTGTAGCTTTAGAGTTCATTCGCTGCAACCAACTGGTTCCAGGCCCCACCAAATGTTCCTCACAAACACCTCATTGCCAAGGTCTGATAGGTACACCTTATCTGTCGTAAAGTAGCCAAGCGTTCTTGTGCAGAGCGGGTCATGCCTCATAAAGCCAAATCCAGGGTTCCTCATGAACTTCTGCATTGTGATATTCACTCTTCTCTTAAAGGCTTCTGCTGCTGTGTGTGACTAAGCTCCCTGCTACTCACCCCTGGGGGTGATCTCAGACCAGATTATGTCACAGGGAACCAGGTCCACTGCCAGTCTAATCAGTGCTGCCCTCATGTTGCGTAGAATTTGGCCCATGCCCAACGTGGTAAGGTCATTACCCCCTAAGTGTATAGCCAGTATGTTGGGACCTTCTTGACTGCCCTCAGGATGTGCCTTGGTTTGGGTTCCAGCATTGTCCGTGTCATGAACGGGGTGCCGATCAATGTCACATGTGCGCTCGGGTGTCCGCTCCACTCATTCTAGTTCACCCATCTTGCTGCCCTAGCCATGAAAAAGTGGCCCATAACCCAGACTCTTGTACTGATTTAAGTTGTTTCCTGTCTACGTTTGTTAAAGTCACAACAGACACCCATGGCAATTTTATAAAAATAAGCTTTGCTCAAGACTTATTTTAAGACCAAGATATTTGCAAAAAGGTAAGCACGTTTTTAAATAAAACTTCTTTTCAGTTTCAAAAGTGGACATTTCAATTTCCAGTCTTTGCAATGTCAACCAATGTATAAAAACAATGCGGTTTAACAGGTAAGTAAACAACTTACAAATCCAGTTTTGGGTTGCAGGGTCAACAGAGGGCAAGGTTCAGGTGACCAAAAAAACTTCACCACCAGCTGCACCAGGGCTGCTGGGTGCAGAGGTCAAAGTTGAAGACCAGGTCCAATGTTACCCAATGGAGACTGGGGGTGCTTGAAGACACACTACTTGCAGGCAACTAAAAGCAGCCTCGAGGCTTAAGCTCCAGCGTTTTAGGCGAGCACGGGTGGAACAAGGTAGTACCAAACATACACCACCAGCGGTACAGGGGCGACTGGGTGCAGGGTGCAAACATGCTTGATCTCCTCAAGCTCCAGGGGCGTCGGGTGCAGGGGTGTCCTGTGATGTCAGGTTTCTCTACCAGAGCAGGTCGCTGTCAGGGGGAGCCTTTGGATTCACACTGCAGGTATCATCCTGAAGTCCAGGAGGGATCAGCCAACTCTGGACTTGGACTCCGGATCGCTGAGGAACCTTTTCTGAATTGGTGAGCCACCTGGACACATGCTGGAGGTGTCGGGTGCAGTGTGGTCATGGATTGGGGATCCGGGGTGCAAGAAAGCCCTTTGTGTTGCCTTCATGTAGATAGAGCCACTGTCCTTGGGAGTTCCTGTCCTCTTCAAAGGCAGGCAGTCCTCCCAGGGGTTGTGGAGGTCACAGATTGCAGAACCGGCATAGTTTCTTTGCAGGATCTTCGAGGGCTGCAGATAGGCCAGTAGGGCTGGGGCCAAGTCAGTGGGCATCACCAGTCTTCTCTGCACAGAACCTTCTTCATCCTTTTTTCTTCTTAGGTCAGAGGTAACTAGTTTCAGGGTCTGGGGGAGCCACCTAAATACTGCATTTAGGGATGTTTTAAGGGAGTAACAGGTAGGGCCAATGGGCACCTTACCTGGGGTGTCTACACCCTCAATTATGCCACCCTCCTGTGAGAAGGGGCATAGTCCTAGCTCTGATTGGAGGAGTCTCACCATCTTCAAGATGGCGGGGAGTGAAAGATGTGCTTCACTTTGCCTCCTACACCTTGGGGGTAGTGTAAGCATAGGTGGGCACATCTCCTATTCTTCCTATTTTTTCCTGCCGGTCTTCATGCCAAAAGGGAGGGGGCAAAACTGGATTCTGCCATCTGCTGCTAGCAGCAGAGGCTAGGTGGTTGCATTTCAAAGGCAGCAGGCCATTCAAGCTTCCCACTCAAGCACTGTGCCCATCCTGGAGGAGGAGGTGTGACACCTCTGCCTAGGATGTGCGTTGTTTCCTGGTCCGAGAGAGCAGGGGGTCTTGACTCAGGAGTCCAGACACATGTTCTTCTATTGACATAGTATAAATGCAAACAGCAATGTGTAGGAATAAATAAACTCTATTTTATTATTATTATTTTTTTAAGTTCACATGATCCTTTCTGACACGGAGAGCGCTGCCATCCCACTGCAAGCTTGGACTGAAGACGCCGCACCAGAGGGTGTCTGAGTGTGCATCAAACACAAGAACTTGTTTTCTTATATTTCCCCGCGAAGCATTACTAAGCCGCAATAGATGGCGAATTATAACCCTGCTGCACTTTACTGTTGAATTTTAATTGCTCATACCTTTTCAAGGCACCCATATTTTCTTTCAAGTTAAGTTATAGGTGTTGCATTCCTTTTGCCCTTGTCCTGATGAGGCCCAAATAAATGGGCTGAAATGCCCCGACCCCACCCCACAATTTGGAGGAGTCCGAAAGGTTATGCATAAGAAATTGCTACACACTCCTTTTTAAGTAGAGGGTTGAAGTATCCCCTTAAGTGTGTATTGGACTATCTTCTCTCCTTTCGGATTGCTGTTTGTATTGTTTGTTTATTATGTAGCATCCATAACACAAGAACGGGTAGGAAGGAATTGTATATATATATATCTGTATTTACTTCTGTACATGATTTGTGTGTTGTGTTATTCAAAAGATAAATATACTTCTTGACTACTACTTCTGGTGTTGGTATTAGAGTCAATTCAAATAGTGTACGGAATCTATGCTCAGCAAGAGGGATCAATTTGTTTTTTCCTTCTAAAAATAGAGTTTATTTATTCCTCCGCATTGCTGTTTGCATTTATAATAGTTCCCGTGCCCGGATGTGGTAGTTTTGGCAGAGCAAACCCTGATTCTTAGTAAGAACTTCTATTGACATAGGCATTACAATGGCTAGCCTGTGTTACTGAAACTATTGACTTCCACAACATGGGTGAAGTGTATTTCCAATTGCTTTGAGCCTTCTTGGGAACACTGTAGAATAACATCTTGAAACTATTTGATCACAGAATATTTGTGAGGTAAAATTTCCAAACTCACAATAAGAAGCTAACCCTTTCAAAGCAGTGACATAGGTATAGATAGATTCAGTAGGACACTGTGTCCTCGTGAATAATTTGTGTCTGCGTATGACCAGATTTATTTTGTCTTCAAAATAAATTTCTAATTGTTTGATAGCGACCTGAAATTCATTGAGCACTTCATCCTCATCAGAAGTAAAATCAGGCAAATTATCAAACAAAATTTGACACTCAATGCCAAGATAATAATACAATAGACTTCTTGGGGCATATTACCAACAACTAGCGATAATTATCGCTATGTTGGCTTAGTGGCAATAATTTTATCGCCGTGTTGCGGCGATTTTTATCGCTTAGGAGCTTTGCTATTATCAAGGTTTATCTCCTAAGCGATAAAAATCGTCCGAAATGCAAGAATATCGCTGTAAAGTCAGCGATATTCATGTATTACTGAGCTAATGCTCTTAGCCATGTTATCCACCTCCCATTGGATAACATGGCTAAGAACTGCTCAGGGCAGGTGTTAGCTTTTGGAGATATTCGCGCTTAGCGCAAATATCTCCAAAAGTTGGTAATAGGAGATAGCGATGTTAGCGACTGTTTCCAGTCGCTAACATCTTGGCACGCCCACTTTGCATGTCATTAGTGATAAATATCTCTGACATGCAAAGCGGGGCCCAAGATGGTCGCTATCTCCTACTAGCTGTCGCTAACTGGTGTTAGCGACAGCTAGGTAATAGGGAGATAATTTTATCTCCGCTTTCTTGGCTTTTAAAGCCAAAAAAGCGGAGATAAATCCCTTGATAATATGCCCCCTTGTTCTGCCGGGTTAAAACGTAATACTATCAATAGCACCAAGATAAGAATTGACTGATCAAAACCAATTGCATCACCTCGAGGAGGGGTGGTTCACCAGGTTCCTGCAGAAATAAAGCAGGAGAAGTTACAGTTTGCATCATATTGTAGCAGGAGTGAAAGAAGATAAAAGAAAAAGAACAAGGAATAAGAATCAAAAAATGCTAGCGATTGCTATGAATACAGAATGCAGACCAAATATACAAGTTGTATTAACATAAAATTAATATATACAAAAGAAATAGAATTGCGTGTTATACCTTATTTACTCCACAGTTAGATTCCAAGGGGCTCATTTATGAGCCCTTGCGTCACTTTTACGCCGCTGGTGCGTCACTTTTTGTGACGCACCAGCGGAGTAAAAAATGTGCCTTGTTGCACCAAATTTACAAAGTGACGCATCTAGGTAGATGCGTTACTTTGTAAACCCCTGCGCCACATTATACCTGCGCCAGGTATAATGTATGCAAGGGAGGCGTTTTGACGCACGAAAGCGTCATTGAAGTGACGCAGTGAAATCTATAATATTTCACTGCGCCATTTCTTGGACACTAATGCATCAAAATCTTACGCCTGCCTCATGGCAGGCATAAGACTGACGCAGGCACTAACAACATGGGACATCCCCATGGGAAAGTACACATTGCTGGAGTTGCGTCACTTTTGTGACACACTCCAGCAATGCGTCACTTTTGCGCCTACAGATACGTCAGAAATACTGACGTATCTGTAACTCCTTGCGACATGATGCGTCATACTGTAAATATGATGCATCATTAGTGTCGCAGGGAGAGCGCAGTGAAAAGTGACGCATCGCTGTTTTCACGCAGCGATGCGTCACTTTTCATAAATGAGGCCCCAAGATTTGCATCAGTTTGCAAATCGCTGCAAGTTGAATCAGACACCACAAGTTAATTTCTATTGGTTTAAGGTTCCAGATAAACTGTGTCAAAACTGTAGATTCCGCAATTAGCGCAGCGTGCAAATGGCTGAAATTTACAGAGCACTAAAAGTAACTTCTTTTTATAAAGCTTCAACAAGCTCTATTCAACAGTGAACAGCAGGTGGCAGCATTACATCAGCTTTTATATTCTTAACGTGCAGAATGAGACTCCATCTAACCCTCAACTGGAGAAAGCTGTATCCGAACTGTCAAGGTGTGGAAGAACAGTACCAGCACTTAGCATCAGTAGTGGCCCGTGCAGGTAAGAGAGGCGGGGTGGTGGGCTGGGTTGGGGGAGGGATTACACAGACGACCATGAGGGAAATTTAAATAACAAATTAAGGGGCATATTATCAAGATGTGCGTTAAAAAATGTACATCGCACATTTCCCTATCGCCAGCTATCGCCGGATTATATCGCCGTGTTAGCGCGTCATTATCAACGCGTAACACGTAGGCGATATTAAATCCGGCGATAGCCAGCGATAGGGAACATTAGGGCGTGAAAACAAGCGTTGTTGTCACGCGCTAATGTGTGCCTTGATAATATGGGGGGTGGATTCAGTTTTATGATCCACACCCCCATGTTATCAATGCCTAACACCTGATCAAAGCAGGCGTTGGGAGAACTGCGATAAACGAGTTTATCGCAGGTCTCCTTCTCCCAACGCCTGCCTTGATAATAGGGTGTTACCACCTTTAACCACATTCTACATGTGGTTGGACGTGGGAACGCCCACCCTGCATCCCATTAGCGTTATCTATCGCCTCCAGCGCGAGGGCGATAGATGAAGTCAAGAATACATCTCTAACTCCGGTTACAGACGTATTGAGAATAGTGCGATACAAAAATGCGTTAGCGACTTTAAAAAGTCGCTGACGCATTTATCGCGGGCTTGATAATATGCCCCTAATTTCCCCTCGTCTTCTGTCAAAATCCCCCCCCCCCCCACCCGACCCCACCGCTTTTACTTGCACGGGCCGCTGCTGCTTAGCATTTTTATCCCTAGGCCTTCTGTCATCTGACATGTCTACACGCATTTTTGTGAAAAAATACAGTTACATCATCAACAAAACAGACCATGCGCTTCTTGTGGGAAAAACTGAGTGCAGCGCGGTTTAGGACTACCCGCTGACACCCATCCTGAAACAATCTACAGCCACCGGGCATTACCTTGCTATCTTACTATTCATCCAGTGCTGTATATTTTGCATTGGGGCTGCGGCCCAATAATATTAATGGTTGCTGCACCCGTGCCAACATGAAGCGAGTTAAGGCCAACCCCCAGCTGTCACGGTACCAACTGTCCTTCACGGGATGAAGGGGTCGCTGTCGCGTCCTTATGGTTCCCTATGGCCAGAGGATCTCATATTTAGCGGTCCCATCTCCACCTGATGGAGCATTTATAATTTTTACATTAAGATCACCCATAAGACCTGCCACGACTCAGGGTGGCCTACCTCAACCCTGAGTCCCCCACGTGTGTAGCTTTAGAGTTCATTCGCTGCAACCAACTGGTTCCAGGCCCCACCAAATGTTCCTCACAAACACCTCATTGCCAAGGTCTGATAGGTACACCTTATCTGTCGTAAAGTAGCCAAGCGTTCTTGTGCAGAGCGGGTCATGCCTCATAAAGCCAAATCCAGGGTTCCTCATGAACTTCTGCATTGTGATATTCACTCTTCTCTTAAAGGCTTCTGCTGCTGTGTGTGACTAAGCTCCCTGCTACTCACCCCTGGGGGTGATCTCAGACCAGATTATGTCACAGGGAACCAGGTCCACTGCCAGTCTAATCAGTGCTGCCCTCATGTTGCGTAGAATTTGGCCCATGCCCAACGTGGTAAGGTCATTACCCCCTAAGTGTATAGCCAGTATGTTGGGACCTTCTTGACTGCCCTCAGGATGTGCCTTGGTTTGGGTTCCAGCATTGTCCGTGTCATGAACGGGGTGCCGATCAATGTCACATGTGCGCTCGGGTGTCCGCTCCACTCATTCTAGTTCACCCATCTTGCTGCCCTAGCCATGAAAAAGTGGCCCATAACCCAGACTCTTGTACCTGTGTGCAATGAAAAGGAATACTTAGATAATTGAGCTTGAGTTAATGGGCCTCCCTTCCCACTCCTGCTTTGTGATGTTCCCTTCTTCACTGCACTTTTGCCACTGTCACCACCTCATGAGCTTCTTCCCGGGAAACATCCTTTACAACGCAACTTTTACAACGCACTACCATTACGACGCAACTATAACAACGCAAGTCATTACAACGACTTGCGCTGGAGGGCGCTCTAGGATAGCGAATAGTTTAATTACTATCCAACACCTTCCCTACTATCCACGGGGACTGGAGTTGGAATAGTAAATTAAACTATTCACTATCCAACACCCCCAACGCAATTCGTTGTAATGACTTGCGTTGTAAAAGTTGCGTCGTAATGGCATGCATTGTAAAGCATGCGTTGTAATGTCATACATCCCTTCTTCCCAAGGTGGTGGAACACTCCCGTCCATCATTTAACACATTTTATGTTCAATTATCGATTCCCCACTAAACCCTTGCCATTGTTTGGTGCTGCAGCTTTTACTGGGGACTGCGATGGCCCCTTGGTTTCCACCCTATGTATAATGCAAAATATTGCCATCTTAGTCATTGCCTTTCCTTTGCATGCACCCCCTTGCACCACCTTTGTACTGTTCTGTTAGTTCTTCCTGATTCATGGCATGTTCCCCTGGAACCTCATCCTTTGCCTATGGTCCTACATACAGCGTGTACTTGTCGGATGCCCAGCAGCCAATGCATTATATTCTGTCACTGAGTAAGCCTTGACTGAATGCAGTTGTGCCTACGCCAATCCTAAAAGAGTGTGCAGAGTAGGCTCCTTCTGTGTAACCCGCCATTTGCAGGTATTTGGACAGGACTCTGTGGAACTGAAACATGGTGAGTGGTGCGCCATCTAAGTGCATGAGAAAGAAACCTGCTGTGCTTGGATGCACTGCTGCTCTAGCATGACTGGGCAGTACATGCGCCCCTCTAGGGCATGTGGAGTGATGGTTGCATCCTTCCCTGCTTGAGCTGTCTTGGAGCTCCTCCCCGTGATGTGCAGCTGTTTGCCTCTTACTTCAACGTCCTTTGCTGACAGGGCTTTCATCACTGTGTCCCTTTTGGAGCTAGCTCGCTGCATCTGCAGGTGTAAAAGAGTGCTATTGTGAATGCTGCCCTGAACCAGTGGTGCACCGGCTACCCAGCTTGTCGAGCATCTTTCTAGAGTCACAAATTCTATTGGAAGCCTGCTGTCCACTGCCTTGGGCTCGTCCCATCCCCACCCCTTCAGAGCAGCCCTTAGTAGGAAACTGCTAGTTGGGTTGGTTTTCCCTGCTTGCTTGGTGAAGTAGGCTCTCGCTGCAGCATGCCAGCACACCCAGGCATGGGAATTTCCTCTTGTCCTTTGCTCATAGCACAAATTGTTGCACCCTGACTTCCCTCTGCGTTGGACTTCCACTAGCCTGACTAGATGTTACAGACAGGAAAGTGGAGAAGCATTTCCTGCACCGATCTCTGATACTGCGCGACAATACTCGCTCACACAGAGCCAATAATCTGGGGTCCATTGCACCCCTCTCCACCAATAATCTTGGAAGGGCGTCATCTCCTGATCTGCCGCTGGGCATGCCATTCGGAATCTCTCCTACTGGAAACGAGAAAGTGCGTCAGCTGCGGTATTCTTTACGCCTTGCACGTGGCGCGAGAGGAAGTCGACATTGCCGTACAGGCACATCTTGACCAGCTCTCTGATCAGGCCCAGCATTGCTGTCTGGGCATTAACCACATGCAATACTGACATAATGTCAGGCCAAAACACTATCTCCCTATCCTTTAGTTCCATGGGCAAAGGCAGGAGTGCCAATGCTATGGGGAAGTGCTCTAGGAGTGCTACGTTTTGGGGAGTTTTTTTTATATAGCGTGAACTAGACCCGAAGGTATCAGAGCAATTTACATGAGCACCAGTTGTGTTACAGACACACATATTCATTTTTGTTAGGCACAGGGAGATTAAGTGATTTGCCCAGCCGAGACTCGAACCTGGTTCCCCAGTTCCGGGGTTGACCGCTCTAGCCATTAGGCCACATCCCCCCATCACGTTCTTCGTTATGCCCCCCCTTGTGCCAAGCACTGGGCTACTTTGCTGTGCACCATTTAGTTCCTAGTATGGCTCAAAATCCTTCGCGCCTGATGCGTCTATGAAGAGCCTAAACTGTTGGTTGGTTGCTTGTGGGGCTCGCCAGATCAGAACCCCTTTGAGCTCTCTCAGGAATGTGGTTCACATGGCCAGGTCTTTTTTGATCCACTGGTTCAGCCGAACCAAGTGATGCTTCCTGACTGCCTTGTCCAAAGCCCTTGCCAATCTGCAAGCAAAAGGCTTTCCTGACGGAATTACTCTAGCAGCAAAGTTCAGTCTGCCTGACAGGCTCTGGATGTTACCCAGTGTCACCTTTTCCATAGCCAGTATATTTTGTATCTCTGTGCAGAGTGACACTATCCCATGGCAAAAGACACATCCCCTTAACTGTATCCAGCTCTATGCACAGGAATGTCAGGGCATGGGTGTGGTCTTGGTTTTTTCGGGTGCCAGTGGCACTACAAACTCGTTGCAGAGTCCCTAAAAGGCTAAGAGGGTCTCTTTGCACTTGTGTGTGCTGCCTTCCCAACCAGCAATAAATCATCCAGGTAGTGCATGGCACTCCCCGGGTGGGTCTTTTGTCTTGAGTGCCCACTCCAAGAAGAAGCTGAATCCTACAAAGTACAAGCAGGAAACAGACCAGCCCATTGGCATGCACTTGGTGAAATAAAAACACCATGTATGTCTAGCAGGTGGAAACTGCTGGGTGGACTGGTAATAGCCTGAATGCAGATTCTATGTCCGCTTTCATCAGCTGTGCGAGTGGTCCTGCCTGGCGAACCAGTTCCACTGCATCTTCGAAGGATGCATATGTCACTGAGCATGCACCAGCTGCCATGAAATCGTTCACCAATGCACCCTTGGGGTAGGACAGATGATGGATGAGGCAGAATTTACCCTGCTCTTTTTTGGAGACAACACCTAGTAGGGAAATTATCATGTTCCCTAGTGGAAGGGATTCAAAAGGGTGAGCTACTCACCCTAGCTGGCACTCCTTCACTAATTGACTGTCCACAACTAGTGGTAGGTCCATGGCAGACTACAAATGTTTTGCCGTTCTCACTACCAGTGGCCTGTGTAAGGGATTTTGAAGCCATTTCTGAAACCTGCGAACAGTAGTTCTCATGCATCATGCCAAGGATAGCCTACCAGTAATGCTGCTAAATTGTTAAATTTAATAGGTGAGGGAGGTACTGTGTTGTCAACCTTATGTCTGCTTTGCGTTGGGCCCTTTCCCCCTTGGTTTGTCCAGCCTTGGGCCCTGTCTCCTGCATGCTGACACCGGCTGGGCGCCAAAGCACTTGGCACATGTGTGGCTAAACTTACATGCCATTCCCCATGTGCATGCCCCGTTGTTGTAGAGTGACCATACTGAACTGCCATGACTCCCTGTGGGCAGGTGCAATTCTGGCCCCCATGTGTTGCATCCAAAAATGCTACATCCTTGCTGTCCCATGTCATTGTGTGAGTGTATTCCATCTTTTGCCTGAAATCCCTATTGTATGTTAACCAACCTGTCCTCCCATTGATCTAGACCTCATCTTGGATGGTCCTATTTTAACTGCATAGCGCTGGGCCTTGCTCTGGGGACTTTTCCATGATTATGGTTCATATGATTTTGCCGCCTTTTTCCTCTTGAGGTGGCGGGGTGTCCTAGCTCAAGGAAGCTACACTTGAGTCTTTGTCTGACGGCCTCGCGGAGCCATCGGCTGTTGTGTTTTGGGGGTCCCACGAAAGTTGCAGCTCTATGATCCGCTAGAGCCCATATGGCCCAGTTGGCACCCTGTGCCTGAGTCAATGTTGTAAATTCGAACCAGAAAGCTGCGTTCACTGCCTCGCTTGTTTCTGCCCCTGGGTTAGGGGTATTTCCATGGAGAATTACTCAGGGGAGCTATGATCTTCCATTCTTGTATGGGTTCTGCGAGCCAATGGGTAGGGTGGTTGGAAGAGGAATATCTAGGTGGCGAACCCACCTAAATACCCCACCGATCTCCCAGAAGGGACACCATACAACTGGGGTCACGGGGAGGCGTGATCTTGCACTGACCACGGCTAACTTCATAGGCCAGGTGGTCAGAGAAAAAAAAACCTGTGCAGTGAGGAAACACTAAGGGGCTGTCCCCTTTATTGTCAGCCAGCGGGTGACAAGGCCATCCAACTTCCAATGAGTGAAACATGATCCAGATAAGGTATTGTTGAGCAGGGTTGGACTGGGACAAAAATAAAAGTGGCACACATGAGCGAAGCAGATAGAAAAAAAGAAGTAATATCAGGGAAATCAAATGCAAAACCTGGCACACCTGGCAATAAAAAAACTGCCCACACACTGATCTGTCAGACCAGTCCACTGGACCTTAGGGCCTTGGTCCCTGCTTTTGGGAAGTCATCAGCAGTGAGAGGCAGCTCAGCACGTTACACAGTGTAAACAACGAAGCCGGCTCGAGCGCAGGACATTCTAGAGTATTAGTCATAAGGCTATGACAGTCTCTGACAACGGCACAAAACAATGCTGATAAGGAAAATAAGAGCGAAATTGTGAACTTGAAGTGGTTAGAAAATTTCCCCAAACGCCGTGCAGTGACAACTGGATACTTCCTGTGCCTTGCACGTAATGCATAAAATAATGACCTGCGGCTCTTTGCAGACACAGACAAAGGGCCACGTGTATCAAAATTGGAAATTGTGGTTGCCTAATTGCGATTTTCTGAGAATCACAATTAGGTCATCGCAATTTCCAATCTATGAAACTCCAAGAGTTTCATATACCGATTCCTAGGGGTTCGCAAATTGACCTACCTAATTAATATTAATGAGGTAGATCACAATTCGGGACCCTCTAGGAATCGCCAAAGTCACAGGGATGGTCGCCTGCAGGGGTCAGCAGACCACCATGTCTGTGGTTGCTTTTAAATAAAGCAATCTTTTTTTTAAAATGCAGCTCGTTTTCCTTAAAGGAAAAAGTTTTCTTTTCATTTTTTAAGAGCAGACAGTGGTCCAAAAAAACGTTTTTACAACCATTCGCAAAAGGTCCCCTTCCCATTTGCGAATGGGTTACCACCTACTTGAAGTAGGTGGTAAAATGCGAATATTTTACGACTGCATTCATGGTCACAAAACTTTCATACACACCAATGGGATTCGCAATTTGGAACGGACGCCCTAAACACGCCTCTTCTAATTACCGAATTCCAAAATGGGTTTTGATGCATGTAAAAATCCTTTTTTGCATTCGCAAACAGACTGATTCTGTGAATCAGCCCTTTTGCAAATACAAATTTAGTTGATACATGTGGCACATAGTACCTTACAAGCAGTGCAGCAGGATCTCTCTGGGTAACCTTGTCAAATGTGAAGTCATATAGCATGTATCCAGAATCATGCTAAAAAGAGACCTTTTTTGACTAAACAGAGAATAGCTTAGTCCACAGCCAATGGCTCAGGAGATCTGTGTGACAACAGTCCACAGATTCAAATAACAACAATCTACATTCTTATAATCAATGCACTGACAGTCAATAGAAAGAAACCACAGATATGACATAGACAAACACAGTGAGAGAATGCTACAAAGCAGTTCCATCATTTGCTAACTGGGACATCAGACGTGATAAGTCATCTCAAAACAGTCTGTCTACAATCCCATTATAGGAAGGTGTTTCAATAAAGAAACTGGAAGTGAGGTAGGAGCAAACAAGATTTATTCTTTCAGTTACGGAGGTCAGAACTCGTGATAGGCACAGACGCTCTAGGGCTTATTTATGAGCCCTTGCATCTAGGCACATGCGTCACTTTGTAAACCACTACGCTACATTATACCTGCATCTGGTATAATGAATGCAAGGAGGGCGTTCCCCTGCATCAAAGCCTATTAGAAGTGACGCATTGAAATCTATAGGATTTCAGTGCGCCACTTCTAGAACGCCATTACATGCAAACCTTACTCCTGCCTCATGGCAGGCATAAGGATGACACAGGCCCTTTCACATGGGGCTTGCCCCATGTGAAAGGACACATTGCTGGAGCTGCGTCTGTTTTCAGATACACCTCAGCAATGAGCCACTTTGGCGCATACAAATACGTCAGGAATACTGACGTATCTGTAACTCCTTGCAACACGATGCATCATACTTTAAATACGGCACATCTATGGTGTCATGAGGAGGGAGCACTGAGAAGTGTTGCATCGCTGCTTTGTCGCAGCGATGCAACACTTCTCATAAATGAGGCCCTCAGTTTATAATCCTCCAGCCCTAAACATTCAGAGCGGGTGCTAGGAGGACGGAACCATTATAAGCACGAACATGAGGGAGAAAACCAACATGTAAATAACAATAATTTGCAATGCTTTATGTTATGTTATGTTATGTTATGTTAAAAGCATTTCTACCGCGCACGGTCACCAAAAGGTTTCATGGCGCTCAAGACAAATGCGGGAGAGAGAGTGCTGTGAGGGGCTCAGTAGGCTAGTTTGAAAAAGTGGGTTTTGAGTAATTTACGAAAACAATCATACTGAGGACATAGTCTGAGACAGGAGGGAAGGGAGTTCCACAAGGTGGGGGCCAAGAAGGAAAAACAGGAGCCACCATGCTTTTTCCTTTTGTACCTAGGGATCGTCAGCAAGTTATGGGAAGTAGATCGGAGTGCTCTAGAAGGAGTATAACACTGGAGGCTGGAGATAATGAAAGCAGGTGCTTGGCCAATGAGGGCTTTGAACACCAGACAACCAAGTTTGAACTGACAGCGGTAGGCCACCGGGAGCCAATGCAGACTGTTCAACAGGGGTGAAACGTGTTGGTGTTTCGGGAGATGGAATACCAGTCTAGCCGCCTGATTTTGCACCAGCTGTAGCCGATGAAGATGATAGGCCGGAATACCTACATAGAGGGAGTTGGCATAGTCAATGCGTGAGGTCACCAAGGCCATGATAACCAAAATAAGGGCTTCAGTGGTGAGGAACCTACGGATTTTGCAGATCCTGCGAAGATGGAAAAGGCAGGATGATGTTACCGCATTGATTTGAGGTCTCATAGACAGATCATTTGAAATGATGACCCCAAGGCTCTTTACCGACTTGACAGGGCAAGGTGGAGGCCCAAGGGAGGGGGGCCAGAAGCTAGAATTCCAAGGATTGGCTGGCCCACCCATCAATACCAACTCCGTCTTATTAGGGTTAAGCTTCAGCTGGCTAAACTGCATCCACTTTGAGATCTCCAGCATGGTTGATTGAAAGTTGGAACAAGAAGAAGGGGAAGAATCCACGGGGAAGATCAGTTGAAGATCGTCCGCGTAGTTCAGAATAGTGACAGGGGCGTGACGGAGGGAGACCAAGAGGGGTTGCACGTAAAGATTAAATAAAAGAGGGGACAGAGCAGAACCCTGAGGGACACCACAAACTAAGGGAGTGAGGGGGGCAGAAAAGTTGGACAAGTGAACTGCCTGAGAGCGCTGATGGAGAAAAGATCTAATCCAGGCAAGGGCCAAACCCTGGATGCCGGCATTGTGGACACGGTCGATCAAGATAGCATGATCGACCGTGTCAAATGCGGCCGACAGATCCAGTAAAACAAGGGCCTGGGCGATGTTCTTATCGGCACCCTGTCTCAACACATCCATCACCGCTACGATGACAGTTTCGGTGGAGTGAGCTGGACGAAAGCCCGCTTGATGCCCCTCCAAAAAGGAGGAGCTCTCGATGAATGAGCTGAGACAGCGGGTGACGTAGGCCTCCAGGATTTTCCCCAAATAGGGGAGGAGAGAGATAGGTCGAAAGTTACTCATGACAGACGGGTCAGCCCCTTGCTTTTTTAGAATGGGGACAACCACCGCCTGTTTGAAGGATTCAGGGACCAGGCCGGTAGCAAGCGATTTGTTGAGTAATGACAGCGGAGGGTCAGGACAAGCCAGGAAAATGTCTCTAAGGATTTGGGGGGGACAGGGATCATTGGGAGATCCAGAGCTCACAGATTGTAACAGAGAGATAAAATCCGTCCGAGAGATGGGAGGGAAGACCTCTAGTCGGCAAGGGTTCATAGGAGGCAGGGGTGGGGGAGTGGGTGATGAAAAAGGAGGGATGTTCTTTTTGATGGTAACAATTTTATCCAGAAAGTACGAGTTTAAAGAGTCGCACAAACCCTGAGAGGGTAAGGGTTGTGCGGTAACACGGTCTGGCAGGGTAAGTTCCTCAACTATGGAAAAAATTACCTTGGACTTGGACGCAGAATCAAGAATTTTTTGGGAAAAATAGGAGGATTTTGCTGAGAGAATAGATTTTTTATAATGTTTCAATAGATCCACATATTCAGACTTGGCTTGAGGGTCGTAATTACGCCGCCAGCGGCGCTCAGCTTGGCGAAAGGACAGCTTGTCAAATTTAAGTTGGTCAATAAACCAGCGCTGAGCGTCGTGAGGACGTTTACTTTTAATGATTTTATGAGGGGCTACTATATCACTTGCGGATGTCAGCCAATGATCAAGGGAACTAACCTGGTCGATCAGCAAGCTCTGTTCCCCAGGGGCAGTGGAAGTCAGAATAGTATGGAACTCCGTACGGTCAGCATGCTTCCAATTACGGGCGGTGAAATTGGAAATGGGGGTCGGGCGGGTAACCAAAGCGAGATTGACAGAAAAAGAAATAAAAAAGTGGTCAGACCAAGAACAGGGATACACTAAGGGGGGGGATATCTCGAGGTTGGCTGTCCAGACTTGGTCTAAAATGTGACCTTTACAGTGAGTGGCAGTCGTGATATGCTGGCTGCAATTTAAACTCACTAAAAGGTCAGTAAAGTCAACAGAAGAGCTACTCTCCCGGGAATCGGAGGGCCAGTAATTAAAGTCGCCAACGATAAGAATTTTGGCGGAGTTAAGAACAAGAACAGTTACAAGAAGTTACAACAATAAAGTTATGCATGTATGTAACACATAATTTCTTCATAGAATAAAAATAGAATAAGCAAAGCAAAAAGTGACTAGCATTAATCATCAAATAAAATCTTTCTTAAAGTCATTCTAGCACTATGTCATTTTTTTACATTATGAGCAACAGATTCATTGCCACTTTGACTGTCCTCTGGCCTTTCAACCACTGACTTATCACTTGAACTCGCAAAGATATTCAGATTGGGGCTATCATTTTGATACATAGAGTAGTCACTCATAAGATCAATAGTAACACAATTGTCATGGGAAGATCCCTCACTATCTTGCTGACCACCTTCTAGTTGGGGCGACATGACTTGATGATCAAACTTCCCCTAAGCAATACTTTTGAAACTCCAGCGTTTTCCATCTTGTGTAATGATACTATTTTTGTTGATTTTTACTATCTTAATAGGTTTTATGAATGTACTTTTCCCCTTTTCCGCCTGCCTGGGCAATCTTATACGAACAAAGTCACCAACAGAGGCATTTGGTCTTGCTACTTTTTTTTCTTTTAACACACTTTATTGGTGACCATGGTACATTACATAGTATGCATGAAATACATCAGAGACGGTCTTTTTTATTTTCTCTCCGTGCATTATTATACAATTAGCTCTAACTTATATCGTTCAGTGAATTTAGTAAATAGTCCTGAAACCTGGACTCCATTAGCATACGTGCCAGCAAGGCGTCTTATTAGCAACGTGAGTCACAGCAGGAGTAAAACAGTGTGGGGATACTCGTAACAGAACTAAACCTAACTCCCGGTGTTCCCTCCCTCCACCCTTCCCTCCCCCAGGACTCCCGGTCAAGGGCTCTCTATTAGGCCGTAAAGGTCAGGGTGTTTTATTACAGACATGGTGCTCGAGGGGTAAACATGGCCTAGGACAAGAGGGTGTTAGTCTTGAACTGGGGGCCTAGGAGTCTGCAGTTATCTGGTATCCTAGTGTTATCCAAGTGTAATATAGTATAGGGGCAATACGGGTTATATGGGTGACAAATCAAGTGTTTCAAGCTCTATCAGCATGGCTTCCCACTCTAGTGAAATGGGCTGTTTCCGCAACCCTCTCTCCTCTTCCCTGTGCAGGACTGCCCTTTCCGCGCTTCCCCACTGTAGCATGTCTGCTTGCCAGATGGACACAGCGGGGCATCTCAGGGATTTCCACCTCATAGTGAGGGCCCTCACCGCTAAAATAAATGCTATGTCCAAGACCTTTAATCGTACCTTTTGTATCTTTGAGCGTCTCCGGTGACCCATGAGACAACTCAGAACCTCAGCCGGTACTGGGAGTTGTGTAACGGTGTGCAATGAGGTACAGATTCATCCCCAGTAATCACTAAGGCAAGGGCAAGACCATAGCACGTGGAGAAAACCTACTTCGTCTTCTCGACATCGGAAACAGCAATGAGGGGAGTTCGGGAACATATGATGGATCCGTTTGGGCATGAGATACGATCTATGCAGGACCATGGATTGGATGAATTTTAGTTTCGCGTTGCGTGATACCTTTCTGGGGTGCTCTAACATACGTGCCCATGCTGTGTCAGTGATTTCCAGTGTAGTGTCCTCGGACCATTGTGTCCTGAGGGAGGTGAGTATGATAGCCACATGTGTCCTAATTCCTGTATACAACCACCGCACCAAATTGCCTCCAGGTCCCATATAATACAGAAGGTGTACCAGATTATGTTGTGGGGGTTCCTCCCTCTGTGGGGCCCAGGTAGTCCGTATGTAATGTGTCACAGTGGCGTGTAGTAAGAATAAACGCGGCGGTGCTCTGGTGACCTTTTTAAACGAGTCGTGGTCTAGTATAGTGCCATCGCCAAAGAATACGCCAATGTCCTCCACCCTGGCTTCCGTCCAGTCTTGGATCCTTACCCTCGATAGTCTACCCTGCGGTGTAGGGATTCCCAAGAGGGGAATATTTGTGGTGTAAGGGATCACTGTATTGGTGTACATTAGAGCCTTCCTACAGCATTGAAGGGCGGTTCTCAATAGGGAGGGGCAGCCTGGAGGTATCCTGGCTCTTGGCAATAGTAAGGAGTGTAATTCACCGCGCTCTATTCTCTGTGGCGTGAATCCAATCTCCTGTAGATTTCTCCCTGCTGTCCAATATGATAGCCATTGGAGTTGGCTAGCATAATAGTAGCTTCGGAAATCGGGGACTCCTAGGCCGCCTTTGTGTGTCTCCAGCTGGAGTTTGCGGAGACTGATATCTCGTCGATCAGCTCCCCAGATGAGTGTAACTAGCATAGCATTTAATGTGTCAAAAATGGATTGGGGAAGGATCACAGGTATATTTACAAAGAAATATAGGAGTCTGGGCAGCATCACCATCTTCGATTCAGCAACTCTGCCCATCACCGAGAATGGCAGGGAGGCCCAAAAAGTCACACTGGCGCGCAGGGCTGTCATGGCTTGGATAATATTACCCTCAATTTGGTCTGGCTGTGTCCTATAGACTTGAATGCCCAGGTATTTGAAGGTGGAGGGGGCTACCTGTATTGTATCAGTTCTGAATTGTATGTGGGGTGGATGTTGTGAATCCTGGAAAAAATAAGTAATCGATTTCTCTGGGTTTATAGTCAATCCTGACAGCTGTTCAAAAATGGAAAAGATATCTGGGAGAGGAGCATTGTCCGTCGTTAGATCTCATAAATATAACAGTATATCATCCGCGCAGATTGATATTAGGTGGTGGGTCCCAGCAATCGGAATTCCGAGCTGAGCCGCTGACTATCTGAGGGCTAGTGCTAGGGGTTCTAGTGCGATTACAAATAATAATGGGGATAACGGGCATCCCTGCCTGGTGCCCCTATGGATAGTGTAAGGGTCAGAGATGAAGCGGCCCGTGCGTGCTCTAGCCGTGATGGATGTGTACAATAAACTGAACCATTTAAGGAAAATATCTGGAAATCCGAATCGTTGCAGTGTCATGAACAGAAAATCCCAGGAGAGGGAGTCAAAGGCCTGCTTAAGGTCCAATGCAATGCATCCTGCAGCGTGATATTCTCTAGGGGCGGCCTGCATTACCGAGTGTAGTCATCTAGTATTCAGTGAAGTACTACGATTCGGTAAGAATCCGCATTGGTCCTCATGTATCAGCCTATTAAGATGTGGTTGTATACGATTAGCGAGGGCTTTGCTTAAAATGTTATATTCGGTAGACAGTAAAGAGAGGGGCCTATAGTTGGAGAGTTCCAAGGTATCTCGGCCTGGCTTAGGTATCGAAGTGACCAGGGCCTGCATAGTGGATTCTGGCAGATGACCAGCCTCAAAGGCTACCCTATAGACAGACTCCAGGGTGGGTACCAAAGTCTCTGAGTAAGTCTGGTAAAATTCTACCGGGAGACCATCCATCCCCGGGGTTTTGTTACGATTCAGCCCCTTAAAGGCAGCGCGGATTTCCTTTTGAGTAATAGGGCCATCAATGTCTTTTTTTACTGCCTCAGGGATCTCCGGTAAAAGGAGGTCCTGTAGAAACGCTGCTATGGAGCGACTGTCCACCGGGTCGGGGTTCATATAGCATTGTCAGCTGCTCACAGAAGGCAGTGTTAATTTCCCTTTGTGTGTGAACTATCTGTCCTGCCCGGGTGTGGATACTGGTTATGACTGGCGGGTCTGGCCGATCCCTAACTATGCGGGCCACCAATGCACCCAACCTATCTGCGTCAGTGTGTTTCCGTTGGAGGAATGTGTTGTAGTCAATGGTCCGCAATGTTTCCAATGTTTCTGCGTGATCTATGTGGGCATCTTGTAACGCCCCTTGTTTTTCTGGATTGGCTAACACTTCCAATTCCAGCGTGTTTAAGCACTGTTCTATAGTTTTCAACCGTTGGTGTGTCTCCTGTCTGGCCCCCACTACTTGACCAATCGATGCTACCGTATTACTACTTTCAGGGCATCCCAGTCTACCAAGTTGGAGGAGGCTGTGTTCCAGATTTCAGTTAAATAATTAGTGATACTGTTAGAGAGGGTCGTGCGGAACGGGCCATCCTCTAGTAGTTGTGGGTCCAGTTTCCAAGTAGGGATTGGGATGGGTACCGGGCCCCAGCCTATCGTGAGTTCTAGGGGGTTGTGGTTGGAGAATGTTTCAGCCAGATAAGTGGAGTGGGGAATCCTATCAATGATGGCTCTGGAGCAAAGGAATCTGTCAATTCTAGTGTGTAGACCATGTACAGAGGAGTAGAAGGCATATTCTTTATGAGTCGGGTGTAGGTGGCACCATGTGTCGGAGAGTGTCCACCCATCCGTCCATGTAGTGAAGAAATCGGCCAGTTTATTGGCGTTTGTGCTTTGTAGGGGGGGGTGTGATCTATCTAAAGTCATGCTCAGGACTGCGTTCCAGTCGCCACCCAGGACCCAGGGTATGCCATCCCAGTCGGCCAGCGCTGTGCCTAATCTACGCAGAAACTGTTCCTGGTCAAAGTTAGGGGCATAAATGCAGCTCAAGACCACTAATGAGCCGTCTAAAGAACCCTTCACCAAAACATATCTGCCCTGATCGTCTACTCTTCTGTCCAACTCCAGAAATAGGACCCCATGGCGTATCCAGATGGTCGCCCCCCCCACCCTAGCGAAGGTGGAGTAATTGGTAGAATAAATGTGCCCCCTCCATTTTTTACGCGTTTTTGTGCTTCAGAGTCAGTTAAGTGAGATTCTTGGAGGAATACTATTTGTGCCTTACGCCTAAGAAGGTATGCATGAATACGATGCCTTTTTTGAATGGCCCCTAGGCCAAGGACATTCCATGTGACAAAGTTATACATCCCTGTGTTACTAACGGTCCCGGGCATGTCTGTATAAGTAAGAAAGAGTTCTGCATGTGCAGAATGTGTGAACCGAGCCCGACCAGGAGTCCCACATCCCAACAATCTTAACTAACTTTGGCGCAGCATCGGAACCTTGCTGTGCCCAACAATATTGCATAAATAGTGCATAACAAATAACGGTGCATACGCTAACATGGAGGCGGCTCTCCTCAGCAAGAATCGTGTTGACCGTCAGATCTAAAACCCTACGTCTCTACGGATCCCATCCCGGGGGGGGAGAAGGTGTGCTCAGTGCTTGCTCCTGGGGGATGTTGTGTCTATCCGTCATCGACGGACTGTTGCGGGGTGTCTTCGGAGACCCCGTCAGAACAGAAGAAAATAAAAGAGATGGTCTATATATTGCCTATACCCGGGGAGACTTAGTCTGTATCCCTAGAATTTATAGTTTGTGCCTTCTACCATAATCTACCAGACACAGCAGGGTAACAATAGGCTGGAGAAACAAGTTTAGT
The DNA here is from genome assembly GCF_964261635.1 of Lissotriton helveticus. Lineage (NCBI taxonomy): Eukaryota > Metazoa > Chordata > Amphibia > Caudata > Salamandridae > Lissotriton > Lissotriton helveticus. The sequence goes on along the minus strand of NC_136068.1, from coordinate 632,684,078 downwards.
AAAAGGATATAACAGCTTCAGGGGTGTAGAGTCCTGCGCAATGGTGAACAGGGAGACCATTACGTTCTCCACGAGTTCCCTACATTCGGCACCAGTGTTCAGTTGTCGAGCATGCCATCAGCAGTGCCAGGTGTGATGGAGGGGAAGAGAGTAATACTATGTTCAGAGTCTGAATGTATGGTACTCTCATCTGAATCCTTGGATATTTTATTGATATCGTCCCGGAAAGCACCAGTCACTGCTAGCGCTCCTTCCTGATCCAGTCGCTGCTGCTCCCGCGAAGCGCCCGTGCCACCTCCATTCCGGGCGGAGTTCTGGGGGCGGCGAGAATTTCGCTTTGGGAGGCTGGCCGAGTCTTGTGAGGAGCAGTCTGCGTGGCTAGTCCGGCTGGAGCCAATTCCCATCACCTCCATCCATTCCTCAGCGTCCGCTGGACTTTCAAAGAAGTGGGATTTCTTGTCATGGATTACTTTCAGCTGGGCGGGTATAAAAGCGCATATTTGAGTTGTGCTTTCTGGAGTCTTTTCTTTATGGCTTGGTAGGAGGATCTTTGTCTCCGTACTAGGATGGTATAGTCTGGATACAAGGAGATACATTGATTTTCAAACTGGATTAGAGCTTTTTCTCTCGCCTTCTGTAGGAGGGTATCACGGTCCCTATAGTTGAGGATTTTTACTATCAGAGGACGAGGACGAGGCGGTGTGCCAGGTTTTGGTGGGCCGGTCGGGATCCTGTGTGCGCGCTCTAGGCAAAAGTATGGGAGAGCCCCTCGGGAGCCACTTGGTCCTTGAACCATTTTTCCATAAAGTCCGCCGCCATAGTTCCCTCGCTGCGTTCCGGTAGACCAATAACGCGTATATTATTATGTCTATTTCTGCCCTCCGCGTCTTCCACCCGGTCCATAAGTGTTGTCATTTGTTGCTGCAGTCGCTGTAATGCAGACAAGTGATCTGTAACTTTGATGCTCTGTGATTGAATGGTCATGGGCTTTGACTGTGTCCGCCAGTTTGCTATGATCTGTCTTAAGTAGCGTAAGGCCTGTAGTGAGGGTACCTATCTGTAATTCCAGCGCCATTCTAGATTCACGGATCTCCTTGAGAATAAGGTCGAATTTGTCCGGCGCATCATCCGGGTGCTTTGTAGGGGCCTTTCCAGGCGAGGGGGGCCGGCTACCGCGTCCAGACATGTCGGAGGATGGAGCCGTTTCCTGTGGGTCTCCTGACGTTTTCGTTCGGGTTCTTCCCATGACTTGGCGGTCTCACTCGGCCCGGCGCTATTTTCCTCAAGCGGGTAACTACAGAGAAGGGAAGCTGCACCGTCCGTGGTTTCTTATAGGTAGCTCCTCACCTGCAGGGGGGTCCCGCCGTGTGTCAAAAGACAGCACCAGTCTAGACAGGCCCAGTGTGTTCCGGGGGCAGTAAATAGGACATCCAAGAACCACTCACCGCACATCAAGCAAACAGTACCGTGGTCACTCCCAACAGTATCTTATTGCAATCCTCAGTAATAGTCTACAGCCTCGGGGGGGGGGTTCCGCTCCAGCCGGTATGGCAGGTCTCTTTATTGCAGCAGGGGAGGAGGGGATAGAGCTCCAAGTCAATCCTATGCCAGCAGGTGAGCTCAGTGAGAAGTACCATGAGGTCCGGTAAACAGTAAGCTCCCTGATCTCTCTGCTCTATGCCACCGTGGGAGAGTTTATCCGGGTGACTTTTCTGGCTCCCTGGGTTCTATGGTGAGGTGAGTGGGCAAGGGCAGAAACCATAGGGCCACGTCACTCACCGCTCTGCAATCCCTGGGGTCTTCTTATATTGCGCCTCTTTCTTCGTGTCTCAGCCCTTTGTTCTGCACGATGACCTTCGTCCAGCCCCTCGGGAAGTCCGGTCGAACAATCCACCTAAAGGGGGCATGGGGCACAGATGGGGGGGGGCGTTCAGTCTCCGGCTGTAGATGCAGTCGCAGTCGGGCTCGGTACCACCGAAGCAGTACTTTGTGGATGCTCCGCCCGCTCCCGGTTCCACTCGCAGTAACAATCGGGGCCAGATGTGAGCCCAATCGCAACAAAAGTCTTTGGCAGGCGAGGGGCGGAGGCCACTGTGGGGCCACGCAACCCCCGTCGCGTCAGTCTCTGCTTTCCCGTTCTAGGGAGCCGCCGCCATCTTCTTACCGCGCGTTCCCAGTTGATCGCGGGACAGGCCAGCAGGGTCATAGCACCTCCGGTATCTTCCGCTGGACCTCTGCTCCACTTGGGCCGCCGCCAAGTGGGCAGGGACCCCCGCAGGCTGCGGCCAGGGGGTGTCAGTTGCCGTTTTCTGTCCCCGAGCCAAGGGGGACACTCCACACTTCAGCGCCAGGCACGTCGCGCTCGGGCCCCGCCTCCACCTCAGGTCCCAGTCTCCAGCGATCACAAGCAACGTGTAGGCCTTAGATGGCGTCCGCGGGTGCAGGCAGTTGTAAGCGCCGTTCCAGGCACTTCTCCTCACTGCGGGGGCTCCGGTGATCTGGTATCTACATCCCCAGGTCAGTGGCCGCCGATATCTTGGGGTATAGATGCTGATTCCCCCGGGAGGGTCCGGAGCACATTCAAGGTATGACCGCCATGTTAGACGGCTAGCCACGCCCCTTGGTCTTGCTACTTTATGCTGAAAATCATACCTTTCTTTGGCAACTTTCTGTTTTCTAGATACTTTAGATCTCACTTCTCCGAGATTAGGTTTCAAAGTGACTCCCATCTTATTCCCCAGTCTGGTTTTTAGCCACCATGAACAAATGGAAGATGGTTGCCTTCCCTTGAGTAATATGAACAGTAACAGTTGTGTGACAGAATTTGGAGTAATCCGGTAGGCCCATATTCTGTTCCTCACCGCTAGAAAGAAGGGAATATCCCCAACCATGAGCAAATTAATGTTTTCTTTTAAGTACCTATTGAAGAGCTCCACTTGGCCATTGCATGCCGGGTCTAAAGGACTGACCTGACATGTTTAATGTGATGTGTATGTAAGAAAGAGGCCATTTCTGAGGATACAAACTGTACACCATTGTCAGTGACAAAGACTTGGGGAAACTCTTCTCTGCCAAATATCTCCATGAAGGATTCCAATACAACAGAAGTAGTAACATTTTCTGCAAACATAACCTTGCGCCATTTCGAATGGTAATCGATAATAACAATGGTAAACAACATGTCATTGGGAAAAAATTTTAATGGACCCTCAATGTCTACACCCACTTTTTGGCAACCCACTAAAGGCCATCCAACATTCAATAATGCAGTATTTTTTCTGGAAATCTTTTTATCTGCTGTGGAACAAATTTGACATTGTCTTACAGTATTCTCCGCCTCAACATCCATTCTCGGCCACCAATATTTATTTATTTATTTATTTATAGTGTTTTATATAGCGCGGACAAGACCCGTGGGTATCAGAGCGCTTTACATATGAGATTACAGATTGTCATTATATAAGCAATTATAACAGCAAACATACATGGAGGTAGAAGGCAATATACTATCTAGGATGGTTACAAACTGACATAGGAGGTTAATAAATTGACATTATAGTAGCAATTAAAACAGCAAAAACAAATATGGAAGGTAGGAGGCAATATGCTATCTAGGGTGATTAAATAAATATATTCCTAACGCCTGATCACTTAGCGATAAGTGGTGCATATGGTTTAGGTTGTGCCATAGTCGTACAGTCAAGTTCGATGAGGTAGGATTGTAAATTATTATCAGAGCAATGTCAGAGTAATTACCAAAGGGTAGAATGGGTATGGCTAGTTGTAACGATCATAAATATTCACATGACAAGGTAGGGGTAGTATCTTTGGTGTGAGACATAGTGCAGATAACACCTAAATATGAGGTAGCGATAGGGTGTACAGCCGAGGCTTGAGTGGATAGTCATAGCTAGAGTGGTTAGACATTTGTCTTATTGGTCTTCCAATTGTTTATGATGGCTCCCGTCATCTTTGGCGTAAAAAGTTTGTGCCACTGGTCTGTGGTCATCTCTATGTAGGGTATTTACTCATCATATGGCTTTTCAGTTCCCTTTTAAATGCTGCAATATTTTGAATCTTCCTGATATAGGGTGGGAGTGAATTCCAGACTCTGGGGGCGGCTCCCGAAAAAGCTCGGTCATAGGTCTTTTTTTCCGGAAGAAGGCCGGCCGTAGTAGCAACTCTTTAGCGCTTCTCGTTGATCTGTTACCTCCCGATAGCTTGATTTTCTTGGCTAGATATCTCGGCGTGTTGTAGTGGACCGCTTTGTGTGTGATACAGGCCATCTTCATTTTAATTCTAGCATCGTAGGGTAACCAGTTTAGTGCCTTCAGGTGGGGAGATATGTGATCGAATTTCCTCGTTCCCGTGATAAGTCTTGCCGCTGCATTGAGACAGGCTTTTAGCGGAGCAGTGGATGTTTTTGGTAGGCCAGCTAACGTAGTGCAGCCATATTCGATCCTTGAGATAACTAGCGATTGGATAGCAAGTTTTAGATCTGCTTCTGAGATAAAGGGTTTCAGTTTCCTTAGATAGTTCAAATGGAAACGGGCGCTCTTAGCCATTGCATTGATGTGTTCTTTCATGTCTAGGTTCTCGTCTAGTGTAATTCCTAGAGATTTGGCTGAATTAACAAGTGTCGGAGTGCAGTTAAGCGCAGTCACCATTTTAGCCCATTCCTTTACCTCTGGTTGACTCCTTGTCGGTGAGATTAACAGGAATTCTGTTTTGTTGGCATTAAGTTTCAAATGGTTGGCTGTTAGCCAATGCAACGCTTTCTTTAGAGTTTCATTCATAAGGTCAATGTCATCGCTGCAGGCAATCTTCATATATATTTGTGTGTCGTCTGCGTACATGTGGTAGGAGATCTGTGTATTCCGAAGAATCTCTGTGAGAGGTTCTACATAGAAGTTGAAGAGATCTGGGGATAGCGTTGAACCTTGAGGGACCCCTATTGTGTTAGGGCATGGGGAGGAGATTGCTTGGTTGACCAGGAATAGCTGAGTCCTGTTCTGCAGGAAGGAGTTAAACCACTTCCGAACATTTCCAGATAAACCCATCCTGTCATGTAGTCTGGTCATCAGTATCTCATGATTTACCGTGTCAAATGCTGATGACAAGTCTAGTAGAATCAGTAGGCATGCATGATTTTGGTCAAGGGCTTGTAAGGCGTCATCAACAATATGTAATATCGCAGTTTCAGTACTGTGTCCTGTTCTGAAACCTGATTGGCAGTCATCTAATAGTGAGAACTTAGCGATGTGTTGACTCAGTTGGCCTTGCACGCATTTCTCAATAAGTTTGGCCAGTAAAGGGATGTTGGTCACTGGTCGATAATTATTTGGGTCAGTTGCATCCGCTGTCGGTTTTTTGATGATGGGAACTACCTGCCCCATTTTTAGGCAGTCAGGGAGGGTCCCTTGTGATAGTGAGGCATTTATTATCTCGGTCCAGATTGGAACTAGCGTGTGGCTGATTTCTCTTACACATTTTGCCGGTAGCGGGTCTTGGTAGTGGTTGTTGGGTCTAAGTTCCGCTAGAGTTTTGGCGATCTTTTCCTGGTTGTATAGTTCGAATGTATCCCAACTTGCCTTATTTTTTGTTGGGGGATCTTCCGTTGTCGCGTTCGCCTTATTTTTGGTAACGGGATGGGTCGTGAGGTTAGCCGCTGCATTTGTGAGCTCAGCTTCTAGCAGTTTAGTTTTATCCATGAAAAATGAGGAGAATTTCTCACAACTTATGGGATTCTTTGGGTTCTCTTGGGCCGTTTTGGTTAATTTGTTTGACTGTTGTTTTAGGATCTCAAAGAGTTTTCGAGGTCTGTTTATGGCATTGTCCAGTTCAGCCCTTATAAATTCTTTTTTGGCGCTAGTTATCTTTAGATTATATTGTTTTCTTGTTTTTCTGAGGGCCTTCAGTTCGGGGGAGGAGGGATGTTGTCTCCATTTCCTTTCTGCCATTCTCAGTTTTCGCCTGTCCTCGTTCAAAGCCTCATTAAACCAAGGATTTTTGGGCTTTTCCGAGACACTTTTCAGTTTTTGAGGTAAGGTGTCATTGACTATATTACCGATTGAGGTTATGTAATGATCAGTCAGCTCCTTTACATTCTGCTCGTTGATGCCTGGCTTCAGGTCTTTCTCACATCTTTCAACCAATCGTTCAATATTAGCTTCTTTTGTATCTCGTATCAGTTTTTTGACCTTGCGAGGTTGCGTGTTCCTGCCCTTTTTCATTGTCGGTATCACGAATGTTATGGCGTGATGATCAGACCAATCACACGGGTCTATGGCGGTGATTGAGATTTCTTTGTTTCTAGAAATTATCCAGTCTAAAGTCGCTCCTTGTGAGTGAGTGGGCTGGGTGCATATTTGCGAGAGGTTTAGCTCCTTGAGGAAGTCTTTGATCGAATTGACCATATTATCATTGCCGTCGTCCCAGTGGAGGTTAAAGTCACCTAGGAATATGTTGTTGGCATCTGGGTTAGAGTTAGCAGTTATGATCTCCATAAGATGCTCTGTGAACTTTGCGTTATCTCCCGGTGGGTGGTAAAACGCATGTAGGTTGTAATTTTGATTATTTGGTGATCTTATGTTAAGACCAAGGTATTCACATGATTCTATATGGTCGGATTGGAATTGGTTGACCTCTATCTCTGAGCGATGGATGCACGCTACACCTCCTCCCACTTTCCTGGGTCTGTCCAACCTGGCAATGTTGTATTGTGGTGGTACTAGAAGATCCATGGTAGGAGAGGATGATTCATTGAGCCATGTTTCCGTGAGGATGGCCAGGTCGATTTCTTTGTTGAGGATTAAGGCGGCTATGTCTGATGCGTGTTTATTTGCCGGGCGACAGTTAAGCAGTAGGCAGTTCAGTGTTTTCTGTGAGTTGACGCTGTTTCCATTTTCTACTTCGGTTGTATTTACCTGGATATGTTGTAGGTTGTGGTGGATTGCTTTCCTATCATTCTTTCGGGACAATCTATTCGGGTCAATAGGTACAATTTCGATAGGTACAGTTTCGATAATCTCTTCCTTTCTCGGAGCCTGTTGTTCATAAGATCGAAGTAGGGCATGAGCTACTTCTTCTGGAATGGGGTTGGTCCGGTTTGGTCGGTTGGGTCGGAGTATTAGATTCTGGATGTGGGTGATTTTGGAATTCGTGTTTACCGTCATCTCCCAGATTTTCCCAATTGTCTGTGAAACTTTCCGCGAGTCTTGTGCCATGTTGCTTATTAGTTTCTTTAGCTCCTTGGTTTCTTTCTGCGTTCTGGGTAATTTCTTAAGTGAGATAGATCTGGCAGTCTGCGTTCTGCCATTTGCTCTCCTCTGAGCGTAGTCTGTTCTCGTTGCCACATAACTTGTCGTTGTATCCTTACTTTGGTTGTGATTCCTGATTCTGTTGAGGGTGTCATCATTGTTTCTTATATTGTTAGGTGTAGGGGGTGTTTTTGTAGGTATGGATCCGTGGACTTCTAGTCTCGTATTCGAAGGGGGTTGGGGAGGGTGTATAGCCTCTACTATGTTCCTTTCATGGTTCTCATCATAGGGGCGCTCACTCTGATCTGAGCTACCCTCTTCCGTTGGAGTGGCCACGTGAGATGGCGGCAGTGGTTCTTCTCTTACGGTCTGGTTTTTCTCTTCATTTGCAATGATATTATACACCGTTATCTTTTCAGTCTCATTCTCCGGTGTTGCCATCTCCGTAACAGATAAAGCTCCGGTGTTAGAGATTTGATTGTCCGGTGTTGCCATCGCCGTAACAGATAAAGCTCCGTCGTTAGAGAGATTTGATTGTCAGTTAAATTGACATCTCTAGTGACAGGGTAGTTGTTGTAGGGTGTGATATCTGGTGGGGTCATGTTTTGTTGGTGATTTGGTCTTACTATATTATGTTGGTGATTAGGTCTTACTATGGTTTCCTTTAAAGTTTGGAAGGTTATCTCAAATTTCTCGAGTTCTTTGTTGGTTGCTTGTATCAGCACTATTCCCGTTTTGTATATAGTAATGCATACTTCTGTATTACCTCTTTTGGTTATTGAGGTCGTTATTTTTGTGCCATGTGGTATATTTTTTACCACTTTTGTGAACAGCATTTTTGTAAAGATATCACGCCATTTAGCGGTTTTGTCTGTGTAGAATATCAGGTCGTTCATCATGATACCTTTAACTCTATCAAAATATGGGTCCGCGAACAGAGTGTCCGGATTTTTTCTCAGTGTAGTATGTTTGAATTTTTTGGCAGCATTTTTGGATAGGGTGGAAGGATATTCTATATTCTTTGCATGAGACCCGGACGTCCCTCGGTATCTTCCCTCCATTTCCGCTTCGTTTTCACGTTGGGGGTCTGCAGAAGCCTTTAGGCTATTTGTATTGCGTAGTTCCCCTAGAAGCCTTTGACTATGTTGTATTGCGTAGTTCCCTGCTGGAACACACTACACACTTTTTATTTCAATATGTCAGTGATGCTAATTTCGCTTCCAGGGGCGTTCTTGGGGCCTTATATTTGTGGTATCTGGTAACACTAATTATAGTTGGCCCTTTATTGAGGTATATCGGTTAAAAACTAGATATTCCAAGATGTCCGCCGTTTTTGTACTTGCTAAAGTCAGGGGACTTTTTCTCTTTCTACTTATTCAATTTGGTCCATTTTCCCTTTCTCGCCTCATATTATCTATGTTGTAGGCTCCTTTCTCTGTGTTTCTTTGTCCTTTTTCACTTTCTAGTCACCAGGTTGTTTACTTCCTTCGTTATTCAATTGGTCCATTTTCCCTTTCTCGCCTCATATTATCTTTGTTTTAGGCTCCTTTCTCTGTGTCTCTCCTTTTTCTTTGTCCTTCTTCACTGTCTAGTCTCCACGTTTGTTTACTTCCTTTATTATGTGCAAGTTAAATGTCTCGAGCGGCCGCCATTTTAAGGTCAGGCGCGCCGCTTCGAGTGCTCCCGCGTAAGCTTTATTCCATTCCGCTCTCCTCTCGCCGTGTCTCTCACCCGCTGGCTCTCTCCACCTCCAGGTCTCCTTGTCGTCGCTCTTCCTCCTCATCCGTTCCTCTCTCCAAGCCTCCAGCCGCGCCGGCAGTGCACACTCACCGCTCCTCGCACCGCACCGCTCCCAAGGCCAGCCCCCGGTCCCGGGGCCCCCGTCTCAGTGGTGCGCTGCAACCAGCGTCGGCGCCAGGGCTGACCAGCGCTGCAGCACCTCCCGAAACGCCTCCAGGGACATCCAGCATCTAGGGCAACATGGACGCCTCCCTTTCTTCGTGGCCACCGACACAGCGTGGGTCGGGCACGCCGCAGTCAGACCTCCAGGCAATTGATCCAGGCAATTGATCCTCCGTCCAGGCGGCCCGGTCGATCCTCCAGGCCGACGATCCTCAGTCCGTCCAGGCGGTCCAGTCGATTCCCCAGGCGGACGATCTTCAGTTCAGCAAGGAGCAGTCTCGATGGATTTTGGTTTCTCGTCACCCGGTATCTCCAGGTAAGTTGGCGTTTGTTCCTCGTGTTGTGGGGGGGAAGGTGGGGGCGAAGATGGCTTTTTGCTTGGGTTTTTCGAGATTTAAACTAAAATCTAGTTATCCCTAACCCAGGAGCTCTTACAGAGAGCTCCTATGTAGCGGCCATGTTCATGCAACAAGCTCTTCAATTCAGATATTCCCATGTGTCCCGCAAGACAAGTCTTCTTTAACTTCGCATGGTATGCATTTGTTATTCCTGAGTACCAAATGACCATTCTCTCTCAACTCTGTTGCCACTTGAGAAAAGGATTGCAGTGCACCAGTGAGATTCTTGCTGGATGGCCACCCTTCTTGAATGTATTTCTTTACTAGATTAAGATCATCATCCTTAGAGACTTCAATCATCCATTCCTTTTTAACGATTGCATCATCACATTTCACACATACATCCGTCACAAAGCCACCAACTCACTCTCATCATCATTCCATATGTTCTTTTAACAAGGTAATCTATAAAATCAATCAGCTGTGCAATTGTTTCTTCCTGGTACAGAAGTAACATTAAAATGTTACTGTACTGTTGTGGCATAGAACTAAGCCGAACAATCCAAGCTGTGAAATTCCTCTCACTTCCCGGAGACAAAATGGTAAATTATGGTTTTTGGTCTGTATGCAATGAAATATTGTTTCCCCACACAAAGTGTCTGAAGTGGTTGATCGCCCATACATAGCAGTGCTTAACCACATTAGTGCTAAGGCAATTCCCCCTCTGTGCTGAAGACCATTATTTACCATCGTTCATGACGAGCTCAGCTCGTCATCAGCACAGGACCAGTGTACTGCATGACGAGCTGAGCTCGTCATGAGCATGGAAGGGGTTAATTTGTAAAATATTAAGTCCAGTCATTTTTTAGGAGGCCACACTCATTTCCCCCAGCTCCATCAACTTCCTCCACTGGCTCCACCCACTTACTCTATTGGCTTCACCCACATCCTCAACTGGCACTGCTGAAAGCTAGATGTAATACCCGATCTGAATTTCAGCAAGGGAGACTTCCTCAAGTATGGTTTTGATAGGTGGTTTCCGCCACCCCGAGAAAATGTTGATAAAAATGAAAGCAAAAGTGCTTTGAAAACACAATTTAGGAATACATTGTCAAAAATGACTATTGTAAGTAATGCAACTTCTGCAACATTACACAGCCATTAAGGTTGACTTTATCAATAACAAGATATTTTTACCCAAACAAACCCTTTTTAGTAAAATTAGGATAGTCTAAGACTGGGGAAAATCATCACTTTCTAACGTGTACCATGCTGTTTACATCTAGCGCTTTGATGGCAGTTTATAGCTCACTCTTCTAAATCAACATTGTAACTTATTAATTGTACAGTAACAAAAGATGTCTGTAACAAAAGCAGCATCCCACTGGGCATTGCACATCCATGCAATACTGTTCTGTAATCTCCACAGTACACATTCTTCGCAACAGGCATATTAACCATCGGTGCTACCTTAGATGAGTCAAAACTGTCACTAGGCAAAACTCTGATTCCTCTCCAGCAGGTACATTAATCACCAGAGTTATCTTGGCACATTTATTGTTGCCTGAAAACTGTTGGATATACAAGGAAGTCTGCAGTGCTTTTAAAACTGCTGCACTGCTACAAATGTGCCCCCCCTCCCTTCCAGCCTCCCAGTACGGCTTGACCGGCCTTGATGTAGATCATGTCTTAAGGACAGATGGAAGTCTGAGCTAAAGGGAAGAGGTCAGTGTTTACATTAAGGACCATACCTCACTCTGAGTAGCAAAGAGTAGTCTGCCACCATTCGGTATTCTGGAAAAGCAGCACAATGTGTACAGTATGGACAGCTGACACCTTCACTGCATTTGAGGAAGGTGGGTGGCCTCTTTGTTCAGGGCAGGTGGCATATGCCCCTTTCCAAGGGCACCTCTTATAACCCTCACTGTCCCAAGGAGTCTCACACACCATCGTCCTCTGTAACCACAAGGTCCTCGGAACCCCCTCTCGTCCACAGACCCGGACTTCTCTAATAACCTGCACCCCCCCTCCATGACAATGCAGCCCCAGGGACCCTGTTACTTTGATTTGCCCCTTTACATACTGTGTCCACCAGTGCTTTAAATGGGCCGGTACTCACCGGTACTGAGTACCGGCACTTATTATTTTTATCCCTTCAAGTACCGGCACTTCTCTCCACGCCAAGGAGAGTACTGGTACTGTCATATATAAATTGATCATTGCTAATTCTGTGGAGCCAGGGTGGCGCCTGCCTCTATGATGATACTTCGACAGCCAAAGTGCCCCTGTACCCTTGTGCTGAGCCCCTGAGGAACCTTTCAAATGCAGCTCAGTTGCGTTATGTCTTTCATGTGCAGGTGTCGAGAATTTCACGTTCACGCTGAGCTTGACAGAGCAGTGTCCATTTCATTCAGACACTGCTCTGTCAATCACATTTACACTATGGTGTGAATTGTGCGCACCCTGGAATCCAGGCGAGCCACTGAGAGCGGCAAGTAAGGAACCATGGGAGGTAAAAATGTCCTTTACCCTGTGTGAGCCTTTTGTGTGAGTGTGTGACTGCTTGTGGGTGTTTAACGGCTTGTGTGTGCTTTTATGTGTAAGGGAAAGAGGAAAATAAAGAATCTGGATAGACTGAGAAGGTGTTTTAAAGAAAGTGTGCGTACTGCTTTGTATGTGTATGTGTGCTCGGGCCTGTGTGAGTGTGTGCGCACACATGAATTTGAGTATTTAAGCCCAATGCAAATAAATCATAATAATCAGAGCCACTGTAATTATGCATTAGGGTTGATTAAATTAAGCAGCAAGAAAAGGCAACTTATGCTGCATAATGCAGAATAGTTAGTGATTGTATTACTTCATTATTTTGTAATGTGTATTCTTGTTAACACTGTCTGGGCATAGGTTGCCCTTCAGTTTAAACATAACAATAAGCAACAGGAAGGTGAGAAGTCAACCTTTGGAAAGGGCATTCCAATGAGCAGCAGCACGTGTTGGTACAATGTTACTAACTTTTGATCTGTTTTAGGTAGAAACAATTTTTTGTTGTTAAAATATAAAGATTATGCATCAGATGATGTGGCAAATGCGGCAGATCCATAATTTATGTGAAAAGGGATCGCATAATTCCACTTTCCTGACAATAACAGTGTGGTATCAAGAAGCTGCACTAGATAAACAAGTGTTGGCAAAGCCATTAGGTGTGGTCTTGGTAACGCTAGTGCAATTGTTAATTCAAAAAAGATTATTGCACTAATATGCCACAAAAAAAGAAAACATGCCTCCTATATGTGGTGAGCTGAAGCATCCAAAAATTAATTTAAATAAAAGAGGATTTACGATTGCATATAAATTAACAGTATCAGTGCGCCCTATCAGGCATGTGAATTAGAATTGTTTTTTGGGGGGGTAAGGGGGAGAGTTTACTACAGTGCAAACTAGACTCCAAGGTATTAGAGCACTTTACATGAGCACCAGTTGCGTTACAGATGAGAATTTTGTTGCGAGGCACAGGGAGATTAATTGATGTTGAGCATCCCTGTTGAGACTCAAGCCCTGTTCTCCAGCTTCAAGTTCAACTGCTCTAGTTGTTGGGCAACATCCTCTCCTCAACTGGTTTAGAACCCCTTTTTTAGTTTTAATACACATTACTTGGAAGTATGATTCTTATGGTGCAAGGAAAAGCTACATTGGCCAGTAATTACTGTAACATGGAGACCTATTTTAAACAAACACAATGACTAAAAAATTGATAAAAACTGTTAAGAAAAAAAGAATTGCCAAAGTAAAGTACTGGCCCACCATCCTGGCAGTCAAGTTCACTTTTTCAGGCAAATTTGCCACTGTGATTAGGAAAAATGTTGTCACTCACAGTGCAAGGTGGTTAGTTGCCTTCATGGGCTGCCGCTTTACCCCTTGCTAGTTGTTGTGGTGAGTGGAAGCAGACCAAGAATGATAGCTGAGAGAACCATTGATGAAGACGGTTTAGTAAAATTCCCCTCTACATGTGTACTTTTTATTTCTGGAAATTAATTTCATAAGGCTGATGAGCCGTCCAAACCTTAAAATGAAAAGGGGGTAAGCTGTGCTTCATTTTCCCTACAGGATCTGAAGGAGGACAGATCTGTGATGTTCTTTTGCTGCATTTATTGTTTCTATTGTCCCGAGTTAAAATGAGAGAGGACTAGGAGCGTGTGTGTGTGTGCATGCGGGATTGTGGGGAAGGGAATGCAATTAACAGAATCTGGCATGGCTGCATAAAATGCATTAAAAGGGTTCAGTAGGTTGTGGACAGAGTGTCCAACCCCCAATAATGGGGAGTGGACGCGGCGCTTAGGTACCGGGCCCCCGTGGGCCGGGACTTGCACGATCCGGTGGGATGCCGGCCTTGGGTATCCAGAACCAGTTCTGACCTCCGCGCCTTCCAGCCTCACGATTGGTGGGTGACCGGAAGTGCGTCATCGCTGGGTGCCGCCATCGGGATGGCCAGGGTGGGGTATAAACACTCCGTGCCCTTGGCCTTTACTTACCTGGCTATCCCAGCGGCATTGTGGACTGGCCCCTGCATCCAAGACATGTCCAGCACGCAGAGAGACTTGCAGAATCCGTACGTTGTACTTAATGAGTTCTTTTAGGTTGTCCTTTCACTGTAGGCAGCACACCCCTGTTAAATCACCAAACTGAAAAGGAAATGTGGGTTGTGAGCTGAGATTCCTTATGTGCCAGAAGACACCCCAAGTCAGTCAGTCTTGAATATTTGATGCCTCAAACATATTTCCATGTGTTATGTAGGATAGGTAGAACCTAAAAGTTCCTAGATGGTCGGTGGCTTCAAGCCGAGGATGGCAGATGCTAAGTATTCTAAAGTGTGTTGGCAGTAATGCATGAATGGTAATACTGTTCAAGGAATGTAATGTCATCTTTAGGGATAATTGAGCTAAAATAATGAGATGCACATAGTGTTACAAATAATCTACTCTAGAATATTTAGCTATTCACCTTCTGACACCAACTAAGGACGATGTAAGAAGAGCAGGTGTGAGGGAGACACTATTGCACATCTGCCTTCATGCTTGGCTGTGCCACGCCTAGGCTGGGGGATTCATAACTCACAAAGAGAGATAGTTGAGATGTTTGACATCCCCCTTCCAGACGCTAAAAATGTTTGTCATTGATTTGTTTCCATAGGGCTTAAACCATGAACTAACACAGGTCCCACCCATTACTGACTTTACTCTACTCCGCACGCCCACTGCAGACCCAGTATGACAGTGCCCAAATTAACATACTAAACTACCAACACCCAGTACTCCACAGTGCTGAGATCCCATTGCATTTAAGAGGAGATGAAGATGAGCCCTTTAAATGAGAATCTCTTGAAAACTATGGTGTTAAAAGAGGGACAATGCCCAGGACTGTACAAATACGGTTTGGTGTTACCTGGTTTAAAAGAAAAAAATGGTAAGGCAGTAGTCTAGGAATGTGCATGTTGAAGCTGCTGTGCCAGGGTTTTCCCCTGCAATCTCCTTTCATGTAGTAAAGATAGGTGGAAGGACCATGGCTACTTACATTACAGACCCCCAATGTATACATGTCAACATATTCGGAATACCTAAGAGTTATTAGAGAGATACATTTCAATTGTATTGCCTGTTAGCTTTCCTGAGAATGAAGGAAAAAGGATGAGAAACTCCAAATATAAGTTAAAGCTAAAAGTCTCCTCTCTGTTTCACAAGTTTTTGCATGCATGCCATTATGAACTAAGTGCTATTCTTCGTGAGCTCATCCTGATCTTTTCGTGGTCTGTGTTCTCTGTGAGAAACAAGGTACAGAGCAAAGATCTGAAATTCCAGAGGCAAGGTCTGATAGGGCTGAACCAGGACCCCACATCACTGGCACAATATACTACATAGATTGCCCAACATCACTCCGTGCTGGCTAAATACAGCAAAGGCTCATGATCAGGCAAGGAAGGTTTAGAAATCACACTGTGTTGAGCAGTGTGAAAACATTTCTGGCCAAAGACCACACAGAATATGTCAAGATCACTTTAAGTGCAATGGGCTGCATACATATTTCAGTAGTTAAATAACAGCAAATTCCCTATTAATTACTAAGCATGTATTATGTCACATGTGCAGAGGGACATATGGGGAATTTGAGATTACCAACAAGGACAATGCAAATAAAAAATGAATACACATCAGATGGAAGAAGTGCCATTTTATCATATCCCACCCCTAGCCCTGCCCCTAGCCTCGCCCACTAGCCACACCCCTAACTCAATTTGATGAGTACCTGCACTTATTTTTTTCCATTTGAAGCACTGGTGTCCACCATGCCGACTGCAGCCGTGGCCCATTAGGCTTTTAATGTTCACAGGTACTTTGAAAACGTAATACAAGTAGTGCACGGTCAAATCAATTGACACTGTTATGCAGATATTGTTTACTTACAATTTGTAAAACATTAAGTGCCAAGGATCAAAGTTTTACATAGAAGAGAATGGCTGGTGCTACTGAATGTCGGTATGCAGAATGCCAAGGCTACCAGGGTCGGCCTGGCCTATAGGGCAATTAGGTAGTGACCGATGGGCTGGTCAGACAGGTCAGTGTGTGGGGCGTTTATTTCGTCTGTTTGTGGGAGTGTTTTATGGACTACTGGGCTGTGTTTTTCCTGTTGAATTACCTGGTATTAAAAAAAGCATTATCTACAGCAAGCTCAAATCCATGCCAAATTACATAGCTTTAAAAGTACTCATATAACTTTTTTTTTTACAAGTTCGGAGGCTGGAGTTGAAGGCTGCATACTCTTGAATCCACCTTATGCCTTGTTAATCCACCCCCAAAACTCTACCTACCCACTTTATTTCACTTTTGCTGGTTCCTTCTTGTCCTTGCCTTTTTCCCCTTGTCACCGTTTTTCTGTGTTCCGTTTTGATCTATCACAAAATCTTTCGATTTTCATGCAGAGCGGTCCACCTTAGGAAAAATACATTTTTAGAGTGCAACACATTTGATAGACTGTTACCTGAGGCCTTAAGTGATCTATTTGTTTTACTGTTCAAACTCTGGACACAATATACGCAGCTCCTCAACCACGTTTGACAGCCCGAGGACCGGAAAGTCTGCACTTCTTCGACTGGGTTTGCAAAGAAAATGTCTTTAATTCGTTTCAGCCATGACTTTATACACAGATCTGTTGTTGCTGCGTTCTACCTATCCGTGCAGGCTGCATGACATGTGACTTTATTCAGCCACAGGAAGACTTGTGGTTCCATCAGGGACTGAGGCAGTGAAAGTTGGCCTTTGCTTTCTGCATAATAAGGCTTTCAAGTGTAGTTTAGGGGAAAAAATAACATTTTAGGCCAGGTAGTAACCGTAGGGCTGTCAAGCTAATATGTGAGGTTAAAGACCTTGCAGTAGGGTTCTGCCAATCCTGTGTAACATGAGGTGGCATTCTGTAGTCCTGTCACTGTCTGCTCGCCCCCTGATTTTTCCAAGGCACATAAAATCAGTATTGAGTTTTGTGACCGCAGAAGTAATACCAGACTGACTCCTTCCCAGCTCTTCTAGCCTTTCTCGGGCTTGTTGGGAAGCTGTCATATTTCCACAGGGGGCGACCATCTCTGGATGACATAGGAGAAAGCTGACAGAAAGAAGGGTGCACTGGGAGCATTAGCACCAAAATGAGCAAACGTCTCTTTGATTCAACCTCAAGAGAGGGGGGATGTATGTCATTACAACGCGGGCTTTACACCGCGCTACCATTACGACACAGCAATCACAACGCAAGTCATTACAACGACTTGCGCTGGAGGCGCTGGATTTAGGAATAGTATAATTTACTATTCCAAATCCAGCCCACGTAACAGTAGGGAAGGTGTTGGAATAGTAAATCATGCTATTCCTTAGTATATAGCGCCATCCAGCGCAAGTTGTTGTAACGACTTGCGTTGTGATTGCTGCTTCGTAATGGTAGCGCGGTGTAAAGCCCGCGTTGTAATGGCTGTTTCCCGAGAGGGGGCGACCAGCTAGTGCCCGAAAGCTGACGTCAGCGAGAGGAACAT
Source organism: Lissotriton helveticus (assembly GCF_964261635.1). Taxonomy (NCBI): domain Eukaryota; kingdom Metazoa; phylum Chordata; class Amphibia; order Caudata; family Salamandridae; genus Lissotriton; species Lissotriton helveticus. Next base: position 632,666,511 of record NC_136068.1, on the reverse strand, counting down.
GTTGTGTTATCCTTCCAGGGCAGAGGTGGTGTGCAAGGAGAGACTTAAAATTGAGTGAGGGCAGAATAAATAATACACACAACGTGCAAAATAACTCCCTGTCCTGGTAAATTCAAGTGAATATATTGTGAGTCCCCACCTACTGAACAATGACGCAACATGCAACATAGCATACATCTGACATTCCATACTTGCTTCGCCTTCACAGTTCACACACTACTGCTAGCATCATGTTACAAAATCGCACCTTACTGGGACAGGCTTTTAGTTTTATTTAATCTGAGGCCTGCTGCGCAACACGCTGCTTGCCTCATGTCATCGGTAGAAAAGCGTTGCTGCTGCGCAGTATTCTTGGGCGGGCCGCAGAGAAAACACTGATCCCATTGGTCTGACTCAGAACACACGTGACAATTTGCCGAATAGGGACGGAGCGGGCTTATAATGTAGTTTGTAAGTGGGCATCATTGGTAGCGCTTAATTAGAGTGACCTGTAATTTACGATGAGGCAGGGACCCTGGCAGTTTCTGAGTGTGTGCCTCATTAGGGGGGCTGCTGCAGCGTCCAATTTGTAAAATGTTACACACCCAATCACATGCGATATCAGCTCTTCACTGGGGAGACCTGTGTGAATTTAGTGAGCAGCCAATATGGTGCGTAGACCTGGCCTTAAAAGTTAAGTGCTGGTGCTTAGTACTGGAAACCACTGGCACAAATTAAGCACTGATACATAGGCAAGAAGTTCTCATTCCATGACAGAATATCTTTGTTTTGTCTCACTCAATGTTTTTGAAGCATACGCCACCACCCATTCTGATTCGCCAGATCTTTGTGATAAAACGGGTTCAAGTCGATATGCACTCACATCTACTGTGATGAGGCAATGTTTCCCATAGTTGATTGGCTGCAATGCAGTGCATTGATGATTTGTTGTTTAATGCAATTGAGGGATTATGTTGCTCATCCTTCTATACAAATTCTGCTCCCTTTCTTGGTAGTTGTCTCAGAGGTTCCATCCTAGATGCAAATTACTCCACAGATGTGCTATAATATTCACACAGCTCTATAAAAGATATTAACTTCTCTGTATTGTCGGGCTCTGGGACATCTGAAATAGCTTCCACCAAAGACTCTTTCAGGACCACGCCTTTGTGGGAAATAGTGTGCCCTAGTTAATCCACTTGAGACTCAAATATGTGGTATTTGTCAGCACTCAGGACCAAACCACTCTTACTCAGCTTTCTACAAACTTCTGACAATGTTTTATTCACATTCTGTGGAGTGTTGGAGCTGGAGCAGGTAAACATCCTTTACAACAAAACGTTTTCCACGCAGTACCTTTACAACGCAGGAATTACAACGCAAGTCGTTACAACGACTTGCGCTGGAGGGCGCTGTAGGATAGGGAATAGTTTAATTTACTATCCAAAACCTTCCCTACTATCCACGGGGACTGGAGTTGGAATAGTAAATTAAACTATTCACTATCTAGCGCCCCCAACGCAAGTCGTTGTAACGACTTGCGTTGTAAAACCTGCGTTGTAAAGGCATGCGTGGAAAAAGCATGCGTTGTAACGACATACATCCGCTGGAGCAGTACATGGCCATGCCATGCCCACATTACATGGTTGCCCAGTGGTGGGCCAACCAAAGTTCTCGGGGGAATGAAAAGTTAATCGGAAGAGGAAGAGTTTAGTCCGCAGCCGGATTGCTGTGTCATTGGTAACCAGAGCAGATATGGCAGTCCATGTTTGGGTCCAGGTGAATGTCGCAGAGTGTTTTGGGGGACAGTGGGAGGTGTTGTTCCAGGGCATGATGCATGGGGCTGAACGAGGCAGGGACAGGCCATATGGCAGGGATGAATGCTACTACCTCCTATTTCACGCAGTCATTATCATCCACATCTTACTCCTCTGATATGTCTTTTGTGTCCGGTGTGTCAGGTGTGTGGTGGTGTTATGGCTGCATCACTGTGTGCGACTGACACATAAGGGGTCAGAGGTGGTGGGGCTGCATCACTGTGTGCCAATGACACATCAGGGGGCGGAGATGTGTGTGTCGAAGAACCTGCAGCAGTTATCTGGCACTGGCTCTGTGGCAGCCATGGCAAGATGAAGATCTGCAGGGAACGGAAGATCCTAGCTATATCTCGCTGGTGTTTAGCCGTGGCAGCCATACTTCCAGCCTGCATCGGCTCCATGGTCTTCATTGTCCTCCACATCTGTGCCAACTATGTGCTGTCCTCGCTGGAGCCTGTCTGATTAGACAGTTCTTGTATCGGAGTAATGGCCCCAGCGATGTCAGCCAAGGATTGTTGGAGAGCATGGAGCGGAGAGTGGGTGTCCATTAGGGGCTGTAAGTGGTCCCTGATGGGATTCAGACACCCACGTATGGCATCTAGTTTGGCTGCCATGAGATCGAACCCCACCCGCAGCTGATCATCCATCTTCTCCTGGTACCTTAACACACGGCGTTGGAATGCTATGTGTTGGACGTGGGTGTCCTGGGAAACATCCGTGGTGGTGTGTGCTTCCTGTTGTGTGATCTGTGCAGGGGGTGGGGTCACCTCGATGCAGCTGGGCTGCCCTGCTCCTGGAGTCGGGGTGCGGAGGCTGTCTACGAATTGTTGGAGGGTGTCGGAGCAGATGACCAGGGTGTCCTCTTCATGCAATGTAAAGGTGAGATGCAGGTTAACAGTGTATCCCATGTATGTTGACACATTGTACTTGTTTCCAGACAGACAACATTGTGCATGTTTTGGAGACTATTTGATGGGAGACAGTGGACATTTAGACTACATGAAGGATATGCGGTTGTACTCGTACATTATGATCTCACACTTTCATGCAATGCCAGAGGTGATTGCCCAGTTTCTACGAACAAGGGGCACCAATTGTGTCCTCTGTCCTGTGGTGTAAGTGTTTCAGTTTGCACTACATTGTTGTCAATGTTGATGTGCTGTGATGCTATGTGTGTGTGCTGCATTGTGGTAGAGTTGCCCCTGCAGCTCTGATTTAGCGTCCCTTTATCCCTTTGAGGCGGTGGGCCTTTGACTTGAGTGCTTTTCAAGTGCTGTGGTGTGGACGACTTGGCACATTTGTGCTCTTAGACGGTTTTTGTACTCTTGTGCATTGTTTGTCTGCAGATGTGCTGTTGACGTCAGGGGTTGTATGTGCACGTGGATGTGTCAGAGTGTGACCTGCTACTTTGAGGATGTGAACCACCCTGGTCCACCTCAGTGTCGTGTCGTGCACCATGTCATGTATTTTGGCTGCAGTCATGCTATCTGTCATGCAGTGTCACTTGCATTGTCAGAGTGGCTCACAGAGCCTCGGCTTTGTTGCATTCAGCACATGTGCATGGGTAGGTTGTGGGATTGGTGATAGGGAGGGGGGGGTCTTTGTGTACAAAGTGGAAAGAGGCCTACTTGGTGTTTCTATGTGTGCTGCTGTGTGCCAAGGGTATCAGGGACATGTTCCACAATCATTGTGGGTGTGCAGTGTGCTACACATGTTTGTGCATGTATACCATTGGGCCCATCTCCCTCCGTGTAGCTGTTGGGTCAGGTCATATTGAGCTGTGTCAGGGCTCCCGACTCCTTGCACCGTCTCCACACCGTCTCCACACTGATGACTGGGGCCACCATTTGCTCCAGCTTATTCAACTTCTCCTGTGGCGCAGGGCTCCCACCTCCAGTCACCTTTGCTGCCTTCCTATTGGCAGCAAGTTTCTGCTTGGTTTGGCTTTGCACATCATGCCAGCGCCTCTTGACCCCCTCCATTGACCTCCTCAAAACTCTGACTGCATTCACGTTGTTAATGATGGACTGCCATATTTCCGTTTGTGTTGCCAATGACGCAGTGGAGGTGACGAACGGTTGTTGGTAGTGTTCGCTCACCTCCTTGACGATGACCTGGTCTTCCTGTGTACTGAACCCCGTCTTCCTCTTCCTCATCTCCTTGCCCTTCCCCGAACACGGGGTTCCTGGCTGGTCCTCCATGGGGTTGTGGGGTTCGGGTAGTCCTTTGCACTCGGTCCGGGTGCATCCATGGTGCTACGCAGTTTGATTTCGTTTTGGTGTGTTTTTTTGTTGCTTTTATAGTGCATTCTCCCGCATGACGTGAGGGAATTGCAGGCCTGTCGCTGGTTGTCGCTGATTTTTGTATTGCAATTTGAGGCATTGCAACTTTTTTCGCGTTCGTGTTTCGGTCATTTGACGCGTTATCATGAGACTATCGCATGGTACCGCCATTCTTTTCCGGCGATAGAATGCAATGTGAAGAGACGCATTAAGCTAATTTTGCTATGTTTATCACACGTTCTTGAGAATACCCCCCATCATCTTTCCATTACGTAGGGCAGCACTCCTGTGAGGCACCAATGCCCAGCTTAGAATCCTCCAGCCCCGAACATTTGGAGCAGGTGCAAGAAGGACGCAACTAATATAAGCACGAACACAGGGGAGAAAAACAACAAGGAAACAATAATAATTTAAAATCCTTTACAACAATAAAGTTATGCATGAATATAACATAAGGCCACATGGTACAACTCTTAAGCATAGAACTGCTAAAGACAGTAACCAGATCCCTTGAAAGATTGTAGAGGAAAAATTCAACATTATTGACAAAAAAAGTGCCTTCAAAGACAGTACTAAATCCACAGAAAATCCCTCAAAATCGAGACAAGATCACTCAACTCATCACAGATGCGTGCCTGCCAAAGTGCTCTTCAAGAGAGTCAATGTTTTTCCTGACACTGCAAGCATCAAAACAATCATAAAACGTTGTCTGGAGCTCGGTGATGCCTTAGCGATACATTTAAGTGACAAGGAAGATCATGAGCTAAAGTCGCATAATTTCCTTTTTCATAATTCTATGAAATTTCTGAAAAATCATGAAAATCCATCATGTAGTGCTACATTTTAGTGTGAATGCAAAAAGCACAAGTGCCCATATGCTGCAGCTGCTCACTTTCTAGTAGTTCACACTGTTCCCACACTCCTGGAATAGGACTCTTACCGAAGGCGTTTAGTTACGCAACCAGGCATATTGGGGTAACGTCTGGAATTTTGCATAATGCGAAATAACAGAAATTTTGTGAGATTACACCAGCGTAAAGGTAATTTCTCGAAGGCCTAATACCAATCTGCAACGACCCTGCTAAAACTAATCACCCTGATTACACAACCTATTCTGTGCTCCTTCACCCTTCTGACTGAAAAGGAAACTAATAACCTAATCAAAGGCGTAAAGTTGGCAGGATCACCAAGAGGGCCCTGCTCTCAAAAGATCACCAGAACCATTCTCCTATAATTCCTTGCATCCATTTTAGTGAGAGGGATCATGAACTCCTGTCTATCAATGGGTACATTACTATGCAAACTGCGAACATCCTTTATTAGACCTAGACTAAGGAGATATGGATTCGATCAGGCTGATTTAGCGAACTGCAGACCAATATCAAATGTTTCCTTTTTAGGTTAATTATTCGAAAAGGTGGAATCCTCCCAGATCTCATCCATCGTGAAACAATACAACCTCCTATTGGGGAGAGGGAATGGTTTTAGAAATGGAGAAGCACAAAATCTTGGCCGCCCTCAAGAAATACATAGACGCTAACTGAGTGGCTACTCTACTTCTCCTCAACCTAAATTCAGCATTTGATACAGCTGTCCACCAAATTCTAGCCCAAATATGTTATGATATAGCTATCTATAAGACTGTGCTGTAATGGATAAAATCTTGCCTTAAGGGAAGGCCCCACATTGTTTGGCTACTACCACTGAAGTCACCACTGCACAATATACAAGTATGTTCCAACAAGGATCAACAATCACACCATTACTTTTTAATCTTCATCTAGCTGCTCTTCATGAACTTGTTTGATCTTTCTTTATTTGGTATTTAGGCATATTTACATTCAAAAAGTCAAAAAGTCAAAATAATTATTTGCATGCGACAAGAGCAAGAAGGGGTGAAAGGGCGTGGGAATGTCAGGGGAACCATGACCTGGAGCACTGGATGCGGAGAATATGAAAGAGCGGGTGCATGTGACCATAATAGAAAAAGGAACCCTCCACCTTGACATACAAATGTTTTTGGTAAGGTTTAGATCTTTCTGCCCTTGGTCAAGCACCTTTCGCTTTTTCCTTAGTATGGCCTGTTTATCAATCATTTCATTGAGCTTTAGAACTTGGTGGGTTTAGTACCAGTAGCAATGTTGAGGTGCCCAGTGTGGGAGAACGTGGGGTTACTAGGATAGGAGGACCACATGCCATTGGCAAGTATTTATTCTGCTCTTGGGTTAATCCATATTTGAAAGGAATTCAAAATGGTCTGTTCTGGGCCGTGGATGATGTGGATCTTGAATTTTTTATCTTCTGATAACTCCTTTAAAGTAGTGGCATTTTCTGCTATTTTTTTGCTTGTAGTTTTCTTAGCTGCTTGGAGGAAGGCTGTGACTTTCTGAGTAATTTCTGCTAAGTCGTCGTCTCCCAGTCAAAGTAATAAAGTATTTTGGTGGTCTTGAGATTGAATTAGTCAATGTTTTTACAGAAGGTATTTTCTACCTGAGAGTAGTATTTTCATTTTAGGAGAACATGTGTGATGTTTTCAATTGATTTTACATTACAAAGGCATTTTGACTGAGATGCCTTCTTCAATATGTATTACAACAGAGCAAAGTTTCTGCAACCATCCTTGCCTTGCAGTGTGGCAACATATGGTTACCGCTGTGAATGTAGCTCAGAGATCGAAGTCCATGGAATGCTCTTAATCTGATCCACATTCTCCTGAAATTCTTGATGGTTGAGTCTTGTATATTCCTTTTTGAGTCCTGTTTTGGGGCCACCTGTCTTGAGGGACATCGATGGGAGAGAAACATTCGGGCAGGCTAGATCCATTTTCATGCAACTTTAGCTGCCTGGTCTTTCTTTGCAGCTTTGCTGGTGGAGTTGATAAATTGTTCCCAGTAAAGGTTGCTCAGGGTAGTTCACCATGCTTTGGTGCATTTTCAAAAATGTAGGAATTGTAGAGAAATAAAAGGCATTTACAAGAAATACCAGTGGCCCTTCTCAGCTCATCCACCAAGGTTGACAATTCCTTAAACAACCATGTTTAACAAAATACATTTCCACTGTAACAATAAATGTTATAAATAGATGGAGGTCCCCCTATTTGTGATATTTATTGTTAAAGTGAAAATTTGGTTTGCTGCATTGAGCTGCATAACCTTTAATCTTTTGGAGGGCGGTGACTGTGGTGTCTGTAGTTGGGATTTCAGAAGGTTCCTTTGTGAGGTTCTCATGTTTGGATTTCTCTCTATGGCCAGCCATATTTCAGCACCATCCATATTGGTTGAGCTATGGTAGATAAATACTACAGAATTCTTCCTCCAAAGTGGCATGTGAAGCACATGTTCCCCTTAGATTTTGCTTATGTCTTCTTAGAGGAGTTTTCTTAATGTGGTTTCCAGGAGGGTGCAATGACAAACGTTATGCCAAGGTAGGTAAAAGTCTCTACTCTGTTGGCTCCCCCGCCGGTTAAAATTGGTTAGATCTAGATCTCTTAGATTGTGAACCCCCAGACCATTAGCATGCTTTTTCCTTTGTTAATCAAGATGCTATTTTCTTCACAGGAGTTTTCTAAATGAAGAAGGAGCTGGCATTTTTAGTGTGCGCAAGGTCCACTGAGTAGTATCTTGTACCATGGTTTAATGGGATTTTCAGTGTGTCTGTGATCATTTTCAGGCGTACCACAGGGAGATCGCCTACATGTATGTTAAAAAAGGAAGGAGCTCAGCAGGCAGCCATGTTTTACTCTTGTTTTGATGTCAAATGTTGGTGTCAGCTGACCAGGTGATCCAAAACTCACCTGCGCAGATGTGTCTTGGTTTAGTATTTTGCTAAGTGAAATAACAAGTGGATTCACAGATTTTTTTATCCAGTTTCGACCATAGTTTATTTTTTTATCTGCACGGTTGAGTGCGAAGAATAAATCTAGATTGACACAAGATGTTGGTGAAAAAAAGAGAGGTGGAGCCTAAGTATCTGGTCAGGATGGCTCTGTCATCTTCCTTTTCATGGATGTTTTTCAGGTTATGCTGGTGAGATCTTCGCATCTATTAGGCTGATGGACCTGTATGATTTTGAGGCTGACGTTTTGCTTTGCTTGTATAGCCGCACCATTACACTATTGAACCACGCGTTGGAGAAGGTGCAGGCTTGGATGCAGTGATGGAATAGGGCCCCTCAGAATGTTTGCACACCAGTTTGGGTGCATTTAAACAGTTCATATGGTAGGAAGTTGGGGCTCAGTGCTTTTTATTTTTTTAAGCTGGAGATTGCCTCCTCTTCCTGTTTAGGATGGAACCAGTTTCCATTTTGTGTTTTTACAGGTGGCTGTTGGTTTCAGAATGTCTATGGCTTAAGTTGTCATAATTGTATTGCTTTTGCTCCTGGGTTCAGTCAAGGGTTTATTTTGGAAGACATTTTGAAAGTTCTGAATACAGGAGGCTTGTGAGATCTGTGAGAGGCAGTCTCTCTGAGGACACCAGGCAGCCATCTCTCAGAAGCGTTTTGTGTTGTTATTCGGTAACATTTGTTGGGGTTCTTTCCATAATCTTTATTTTCTCAAACTTCCTTTATTGAGTTTTAAAGGGCAAGTAAGGCAGTATGACAGTGTTACAGATAATGAGGACCATCTATGCAGACACGAAGCTAATAACAGGTCCAGATTATGTTGAGCAGGTCACAGTACACAGTAATACAAGAAACAATTACATGGCAGGGAAATTAATGCAACATTTGTCTGTCAGGTAAAGAACATTCACTCATGTCAGTTGCCCGTTAAGACTATAGCTCCAGAATATCCTAGAAAAGAGATAAAGAAGAATAATTTTAATGTGTGGGAGGAATATCAATAATACATATCATTGGAAGAAGGGCATAATCCAGGCATGGGGAGGTGGCAGCATGTGTCATATCGCAGGGAGGTGCAAGGTGACCGTGAGACCAGGGTACGTCAGGTTTGAAAGAGATGGAGCGCCATTGTGTGTGTGGGGCAGGAGAAGAGCAGAAGGCCCGAAGAGAGGAACTGAACCAAAGGTCCCCAAATAAAGTAAAAACCCTTCCTAGTGTCTGTGAGGATGTCAGACGTACTCTCCATCGCTAGGGATGGCCAGAGGCGGGCCATGCCATTGCGACAATGAGGGGGCAGCAGCTTTCTACCATGCCGCCGCAAGGGCCATTTTTGCTGCTCCCAGGCAGAGCCATAGGATTGATCGATCTCCCACCCAAATTTTGGTGTTCAAGAGATTTATCTCGGAGGCTTAGGAGGACAAAATCCGGAGTGTGTTGAATGGGATAGCCCATAATATCTTTTATCTGCCCAAGAATTTCAGCCCAGTTCGGTTGTATCGGTGGACAGTCCCACCAGATGTGTTTAAAGTCCCTTAGAAGTCCACCCCCTCTCCAGCAGCGATCTGAAGTGTTTGGGAATATTTTCTGTAGCTTTTCTGGATATTGGTACCAATCATAGAGCACTTGATAGTGCACTTCCCGGAAGCCAATTGAGCAGTTAAACCCGGGCATATCTTTCTAAAGTGTGTGCCATTGTTTATCAGTGATCGCTGTCCCCAATATTTGTTCCCAGAGTAACGTATAACATGGGGTGGGCGTGCGTGCAGTGGAGGTCAGGAGTGAGTATAGAAAGGAACTGTACCACTGGGTAGTCTCTGGCCTTTAAACACAGTCATTGATAGGTAAGAGGTATCTGGTGGCAGCTAGTCTCCTGTCTGGCTGTAGTACCCAGTGCTTTAGTTGAGTGTAATGATATACCTTTGACGCAGGAAGGTAAAAGTTATGACAGCAGTTCTCAAAGGTGAGTATATCCCACCATTGAAACAGAGCTGAGATAGTGAGGCATCCTCCTTTCCACCACAAATCGAAGGGACAGGGCAAATAGCAGTGGCAGCCTGCACGGAGTGGGGGTGGCAGGGGGAGTTGTAAAACATTCAAAAAAAATTAAACGTACCTTATTGCCTACGCATCTCTCGAGTCTCTCCTCCGCATCAGGACTCAGCCGGAACAGGAACCAGGAAACACCCAGGCTCACCTGACCCACCACAATGCTGCAATGCAGCGCTGTGATTGGTCTGAGAGGTAGGATTTGGTGCTTAGCCAGGGAAGGGGGGCCTGGGCATGTTCTCCACGCAGGCTGTAATGTAGCCAGCGTGGGGAACATGCAAAGTGCGGATGACTGTTTGGGCGGCCAATGTGGGCCGGCCAAGCATTCATACGCATTTGGCGTGGGCAAACCACTCCTCCCCTGCCCTGCTCTGAGAGCAGAGCAGCCCAGCCTGCCCCGGCTGCAAAGCAGCAGGAGCAAATAAAATGATAATAACATTCAGTTATTATTATTTTAGTTCTTCTTTAGTTACACTGATTAAAAGCAGTGGGCCACGCTCCTCTGCCCTAGCGGAGGAGCCGCCACTGGAACATAGGCCGGTTTAAAGGTGCGTTACAGTGAATAGGGCTGTAAGGAGAGGCGAGTGATGTCAGGCTGTGTGCCCAGGTGACGCTATTCCACACTGTTGAAGTTGTATTGGGCGGAGTGCTCAAGTAGACGTTATATGGTTGATCATGTTTGGGTTTCCACAGATCATCCCAGAATGTTATACCCACCACAGCCCTGTCCATGTGGAGCCAATGTTTATCAGATTCCTTAAGAGACCATTGGGAGTTGACTCGTAATTGTGAGGCTTTGTAATAGAGGGTGAGTTCTGGGAGAGCTAGACCTCCAGCTGTTTTGGGGAGAGCCGGTAACCTATGTAATGATCGAGCTCTGTCGTTTTGCCAAATTAATTTTGCAATTGCCTAACGAACAGAGGAGAAGAATTCCATGTCAACGCCAATGGGCAGTCCCTGAAAGAGGCCCAGGATTCGCAGGAGTACCGTCATCTTTATCGCGTTTATATGGCCTAACCAGAAACAGTATAATGGAACACATTGTTTAAGACCAGCTTTCAGTCACTGGAGTAAAGGAGGGTAGTTTGCATTCTACTGGTCAGTCACTTTAACAGTATTTCTGATCCCCAAATAAGCAATTTATTTTTAATCCATTGGAAGAGAGGGGTGGTTGTAATAGCCTCCATTTCTCCTGTTGGGGCCTAAGTTCTGGTGATCGAAATGCAATATATGGCGATCACATGTGTTTAATGCAAAATCAAGACTTTACACCCCACCATATTGAAGTGGCACAGCTTTTTGCGGCACCCTTTTCAACCTTACCACATGCATGAATGCACACACAGACACTTATCAGATTTATAATTTGATACAGATATTACCCAACTCAGAGGTACTCATTTTTACAACCTTAGAAAGATGATCAGTACTGTGCCAGGAGTGACCGTCAGCTCTTAAAGACCCTACACCTGTGTTTTCAAACGTCCTGGAGTGGGTATAATACTGTATCAAGGTTGACCATGTGCACAAAGCTGCCCAGAGGCTGATCGTGTGCACAATGCTGTACCAGACTCGGCAAGACGCACAGCGCTGGACAAGGGCAAGGGATATTCATTAATATGCAGAGGTTCAGTGAGAGTTGCTGCTCATCTTCTCCCTTCTTGACTAGCTGCCTACATTTTGTTGTGCTGACTCCCTTCCCCCTCTGCCTCCACTCTCCCCAGGACTGCACTCCAACTCTCTGCCACTACACCCTCTCACTTATGCTCCCCAAAGTTTCTTTCACTTTCTACTGCTCCTTCACTTGCCTAACACCTCTTCTTTCTGTCACATAATTCCCTATCTTCTCTCCATCTCTCCGCCTCTTCTTGGCTGTCCCTTCCCCTAGCTCTCTCCCCTTCATCTCTCTGACTAGTCATTCGACCCACCTGTCTCTCTCTCCACCAAGTCTTCCATCCATCTTACGCACTTGCTTCCTCCCACCTTGCTCACCCTTTTACAATGTTTCAACCTCCCAGGTCTCCTTTTATTACATACTTCAAATTTTTACACTTCTCCCTCCTTCCTGATCACCCATCTCCTTCGTACATTTGTGTTTTCTCCCATCTTCATCTCCCCTTTATACTCCCTCCTTCTAATGCCTCCTTCTCCTTGTGCCCGTACCTTCTCTCAGTAAAATGTCCCCTTCACCCTCTATGCTTTCCTCCCATCTCTCTATTGCCACGCATTATCTTAAAAGTTTTTTGGAGTGGACCCCCCCCCCATCCCAACTTTTCTCACTTGAGCTTGTTTGCTTTGCTCATTCGTACTGATAGAGCGCGAGGGTCACCCGACCAATAATTTCGCCGCTTCCGGCTTCGGGCCCATATATTTCAAATCACCATATACATTGATCGGATGACCTCACGGTCTGCTATCAAAGTTTGTGTGTTCTTTTCGTTATTTCTCAGAGTACCCGACTTACCATCCACCGACACGGGTACCTATGACCACAATGGATCAGGGAGCTAGCTGTAAAAGGAAAGGCAGCAAAATACAAACCCAACCAATAACATTAAAAATGTTCTTAGCAAATGACCACGGACAACTGGAAGTTTTAAAGTCTTTATCTAAAGTTCGTTCTCAGAAATCATTAGGTTTACAAGAATAAGACAATCAATATTCAAGATAATGAAAAGTTCGTAACTATAGAGAAATAAAGTCAGGGTAATCATTGAAATGTAAATATGAGATATAACGGGAATATGCTATGCATTTAGGGCAAGAGTTCTTTAGACAGTCTAAGTAAGGAGGTTCTAGACCATATCAGGAAATGACAAACTGCAATGCAAAATATAATTTCTAGCAGGTAGGGTAACATAGGAACTCTTTATGAAATAAATGCAAATGACTTTATGATTTCAATGGATGCAAAAAAGCATGGAAAGTTAACATGTGCAAAAGGTATGTCTTTATTAAAGCAAAAGACAGAAATTCAGAAGGTGCAAGATTTTAAAGATTTCAGAGCAATATTTACCTAGACTGGTGTGGAAACCAAACCCTGGCCACGGGTCAGTTAAGGACAGGAAACCCTCAAGGAAGGATACCCCTCAGTGGACAGCAGGTGCAGAATTGACACCCAGGACAGGACAGGAAACCCTCAGGACAGGAATCAGGACAGGAAACCCTCAGGACAGGACCGGCACCCGCAGTTCGGAAGCAACGCCTGCGCTCCACCCTCTCTGCAGCTATCGATCAAGACCCCGATTGGGTCAGCGAATTCCCAGCAAAGTGCTCCGCCAGCACTTTTAAGGTTTAGTAAAACCTTAGTCTATGGTCAATTTCGGACAGAGTGCTCCGCAGTACTCTGTATCTTCAGTCACCTATTGAGTGCGTTGGGTCAGTGACAGGTCAGCTAAACCAGACAAGTCGGACAATTTCCCTAGGTGAACCCAGGGTTGTTATACTGTTTTGGGACGGTGTACCACCCCCCAATGTTGCAAAGTGTCAGAATCCCTCAATTTGGATTGGTCCTAAGGTAGGATTTGGGTAACACACCAATCAGAATAGACTATTTGGAGGCCTAATTTACATCTCTGGGCACCGCCTAGCAAGATTGGGGTTCCCATGAGAAAGACGCGCAGAATACAATGAAAGAATACAATTGTGTTACATTTAAACAATATCATGATGCCTCGGCTGGGCGAAGGTGTCCTGTTCCCAGGGTGGCTCTGGCATCAACCTTCTTTGGCCTCAGTTCAATGCCATAGTAACTTCTGGTGAGTCTGCGCAGAAATACCCTCCAAGATGGATTCCCCAGCCCAGCACCCCTCCGAGTCGAGGATACATGAAAAGTAAGCGAAAACAAATTAATAACACAGAAGTGACAGTATGAAAACACATCATTGGTTTTGTACTTTAAACTTATCATTGTAAAAATATACTATGCAGTTTAAATGTTAGCAACATATACACTGGCACAAGAGCATCAGCGCGTTATTCACGAAAGCTGTGTATTACGCATGCGCACTTTTTCCCACCTAAACTTATAACTACGTCAGGTCACGTGAGTGTGACTGACGCATGCGCAGAAGAAATTTTCCAGGCGGCGGCCATGTTTTAAAGACATGGATTAGTTATATTAGAAAACACATAGAAAAGCTTCATCTAGTTCGTTCGAATATAAAAATAAACATTAGTAAGACGTACAATTTATTAATTAATTACACACGGGCGAGGTTCATGACTCGAGCAAGTCGCGATGCGAATCTTGCTCTATCAATCCCCTCTTTGATGATATTTACTATCATCACAAAAATAATGGAACCAGATGCCAACTTCTCACACTTTATACAGCTCTATCTCTTCCAACAAGCGATTCAGCTTTTCTTTCTCATTTTTGGTAGGGTGAGAATTTTTCACCCTTTTGTATATCTGATTATTCATTTCCTCTAATTCAAGCTCATCCACACTTCGTTTCACTCCTCTGGCATTCACTTGATGCTTTCTGGTGTGCTTACGACATTTGCAACAGACAAATATGAAGAATAGGATAAGACCTATAATTCCAATTAGCATCAGTACCTTAAACAATAAGCTTTTACCTAAGCTAGCAAGCCAATGACCTACGTTTGAGAGACCATCTACTAGTCTCTTCCAGGCACTGTCAACCTCGAGTGGTTTGAGTTCTTTTTCCAAATTAGTAATGTTTTTCACATATCTTTTGAGCTGCACACTTTTGTCCGGAATATAAGTGCAACAATGTTGCGCCTTCAACATCCGGCAGACTCCGCCCTCTTTTGCTAATAAGGTGTCAAGAGCAAGTCTGTTCTGCAAAACCATTGATCTGATCGCAACCATTTCGGTATTGACCAGCAGAAATCCATGAGCTGTGTCAGTAGACAACACATCCACTATTGTGGACAATTTGCAAATTCTGTGAGTGTTCAGAACCACTCCCACTCCAGGTATCAGTGCACTAAAAATACTACCCATTATTTCACCTACGCTTTCTCTTTTACTACGCATTAAGCCATTAGTATTTTCACTGCTTCCAGCAACTTTATTCACATGGTATATTTTCGGGAAGACAATGCCAAAGTAGCAGCTTCCATACCAGGGATCCGGCAATTTGAAATAAGCCTTGTCTCCACATATATAATAAATTCCGGGAAACACAGGCTCTGACCCATTTTTGAAACCCCAACCTCCAATTAGCTTGTAATTATGTTCACATTCACTGGAACCAATGAAAATGTTATTATAGTAGCTAGTCTTCTCGCGGTGAAGACATAGCTTTCCTTTCCTTTCAAAATCCAGCAACAGAGCAGGACCCGCCCCACCATTTGAGGTGCCTTCCATGTTCTCAGCCCATTTTGGCGTTTTCTGTCTCTCGTCATCTGCCTTTCTTTGTATTTTTATTCTCCTTTTCTCTGCCATGTTCAGGAACATCTTTTCCTGTTCACGCAAAGAACAGGTCAAGTTATCTCTGTGTGCGTCACCTATGTCGATATTACCTATAGTCAGGAAGTATTCGCCCATGTAGCGAGTAACGTCACTTTTGGTATGTACAGGATTCAGGTTCCCACGTATAGGAAGTTCAGAAAAGATCACGTCATTGTTAGAGTAATAGTACTGTAACGGTCCTCTTTTGTAAAATAAGCTTGCTAAAATGCTACAGGAAATTCCGTATGTCAGGGGCAGGTGATGGTATGTCACGCCTTCAGCTACAGAGGTAGGTAGCTTCATGCAGACATAGCAATCCTCAATTTCCATAGTCTCTACATAGTGTATTAACAAGTTTGCGAAAACATTTAAATGTGTCTTATTCTTAACTCCATGATAATGTAGTCCTCCCTCATCTGATGCTTCTAGGTCTCGTTTTGTTTGTTTGAGTGCTCTCTCATGTCTTGCTACACTTTGTGTTGTTAGTTCTTCAGTCTCAGTATTTACAATTTCAGTAGGGACAACATTAGTATTTTTGCTCACCGCAAAAGGAATGAACACTGTTAGTCCTATCCAAACTATTATCAATATAATTATACTACATACACATACCCTGCAGCATGTTTTGCAACAACTGCGACTAGGTCTACCACTCACGTTTGAATCAGACATTTTGGCTCAGAAGAAGTTTCTCGACCCCTCTTTGTGTCTTTACACGAGTATCTTACTTTGTGCAAATTCACGGTGGCTCGTCTTCTTCTTCGGCAGAGTACTCAGCGACTGGTTCTCCGTCGCTTTCGTCAGTTATATCAAGATCTTCAAATTCTTCCAAAACGAGCGTCCATTCAGGAGACTTGTACTTTTTGTTCTGTCTTTTTATTCGATCGCTCCTTCTTTTGGAAGTGTCTTCTTGTTGCTCAGCTATGCGAGCACTTCTCCTTTCTTCAGCACGTTTTTCTTCCACTGTCTTTATCCTCAGCCTCAATTTCTTTACGAAGCCAGGCTCAATGTGCTTTCTTTTCTTAAGTCTTTTAGTTGGCACTTGGATTTCGTTTTCTTCTCTTGCTCTTTTATTTTCTTTAGTTTGTGGCAACTCTGCTTCTTCTATTTCCCTTCCTATCTGACTAGTTCCAGGGCTTGCATCTATTTCTTCTGCCTGGTTACTAATCTGGCCTTGTTCAGGAGTGTCTTCAGCTTGCTTATCAAATGTCTCTGTCTCTGTGTCCTGAACACGTTTATCTAATCCTGTCTGATCCTGTTCGAGCACTTCGATCTCTTGATTTTCTTCCGCTCGAATCTCTTTACTAGGTCTAATCTGTCCCTTTTCGATATCAGGAGTCAGTGGAGGAGTATCGACCACTTGTTCTGTCCCTGTCTGACCTTCTCCTTCCTCAGTTTTGATGTGAATCTCAAGAGTCTGAGGTTCTTCGCCTGTGCCTTGCTTTGCCTCTCTATTCCACTCTCTACCTTTCCAAATTCGTTCACTTGTTCTGATGGGGTCTTCGGTAAGGTCAATCAATGGTATCCACTCATCTGGCCATATGCTTGTCAGCTCGTCATCAGCTACTTCTGGACCAACTTCTGGGTACCCTTCAGCCGGCTGGACTCTTGGTAGCTTGTTATCAACTACTCCTGGACCAACGCCTGCAGACCCCTCAGCTCGACTGGTACTGGGCTGTGCGTCGTCAGTTACTTCTGGTCTTGTTTCTGCAGGCCCCTCTGCTGGACGGCCTTCTTCTTCAGGCTCCTCGTCTGGTAATACCTTCTGGGTGTGGCTGGCGTGGATCCAATGGGGAACACCTGCACACTTCACTGCTGTGGTCGTTACCAGGATCACTTGGCGCTTCTCTCCCCACCTCGGTTCCAGGCAGCTTGACCGAGTATGCTTCTTTATCTTGACCCAGTCCCCAGGAACCAGTTTGTGGAGAGGGGTCGTTGGATTGGCGACGGCGTCTTCTCCCATCTGGCGAGAGATATAACGCACTTGGTCACCTAATCTCTTGCAGTATTCAAGCACCAAATCATCAGTAATACTCAACAGTTTGCTTCCTGGTACCCACGCTTGTCTCATCACTCTTCCCATCAGGATTTCATGGGGGCTCAGGCCTGTCTTTCGGTCTGGAATACTTCGGAGTCCCATCAGGACCAGAGGCAGGGCCTTCACCCAGGTCATGCCAGATGCATCACACAATTTCGCTAGTCTGTTTTTGATAGTCCCGTTTATTTGTTCCACTACTCCAGATGCTTCTGGACGATATGCACAGTGGAGTTTTTGCGAGATCCCAAATGCCTTACAGAGTTGGTCGATCACATCATTCTGAAAATGTCGGCCTTTATCTGATTCAATCGTGACTGGAACCCCGAATCTAGGTATCAGTTCTTTCAGTAAACACTTTGCTACTGTCAGTGCGTCGCTCTGGGGAGTAGGGTAAGCTTCCACCCACTTTGAGAATAGGCAGACAATGACAAGGACATAACGCTTCCCTTCACAACGTGGCATGGTGATGAAATCAACCTGTATTTTCACAAAGGGACCCCTGATCTCCCAATTTTTCCCAGTTCCACCATTGTTCTCTTGCCTGGGTTCATCTTTTGACATGACAGGCACCTCTGGCAGAGGGACTCTGCTACTTTCCTGAACTTTCCCTACCAATGTGTGATCCCTCATGTATCAATCTCGCCATTGTGCCAAGCAAGTGTCTGGGTAACACAGGCATACCATTTGGGCCCAAGATGACACCATCCTCACGTCTTGGTCTACACCCTTCTTCCTTCCACTTCTCTCTCTCCTGCCAGGGTGCCGCCTGCTGCCATTCTCTCACTTCATCCCATGTAGGCACTTCTTCAAACACTCGAAGTTGGCAGCTGGTTCCAGGCCCCCCTCGTTTTGGATTTATGATATATCGATCTCTGGCGCACAATTGGGCCACTCGATCAGCGAAATCATTTCCCAAAGATACAGAGTCAATGCCCTTCTTGTGAGCAGCACACTTGACCACTGCCAGTTCCTTTGGTAACTGGATTGCCTCTAAAAGGTCTTGAACAACTTTCCCATTTCGAATAGGGGTACCTGATGAAGTCAGGAACTCCCTCTGTAGCCACAATTGGCCAAAGTCGTGCACAACGCCAAAACAGTACTGACTGTCAGTATACACTGTTAGGCGTATGTTTTTCCCAATTTTGCAAGCCTTTATCATAGCGATCAATTCGGCTACTTGTGCAGACTTTACTTCAAATAAATAACCTGCTTCTACAATTTTTGTTAAGGAGACTACCGCATAGGCAGCACTCAGGCCTCCTTGTTCATGTCTTAGGCATGAACCATCCACAAACAATTCCATGTCATGTTTAGGCAAAGGTGTTTCACTAATGTCTGGGCGTGGGTTTGTGCACAATTCTGTTAAATCAATGCAGTTATGCTCATCTTCTTCCCCATCTTCCATATCCATTGAGTCGGGAAGCAGAGTGGCGGGGTTCAGAATGTTGCACCTGACAATTGTTATATTTGCAGCACCCACAAGAATCCTCTCGTATTTAGTCAGCCGACTAGGGGTGAGATACTGAGTTTTCGTTCGTGTTAATAAAATTACCACTCCATGTGGAAAATACACAGTTACAGGATGTCCCATGACAATGGATTCACTCGGCTCTAAGCTTGTGCAAGTAGCAGCTACTGCTTTCAGACATCCTGGTAATCCAGCAGCCACTGGATCCAGGGTGGCAGAGAAATATGCCACAGGCCTTCCGGTTCTGCCATGTTCTTGGGTTAGGACTGACAATGCACAGTCATCGCGAGTGTCACAGAACAGGGCAAATTCCTTGGAATAGTCTGGCATTCCCAACGCAGGTGCTGTGCACAGACAATCTCGCAATTTTGTGAAGGCTGTTAAGCTTTCATCATCCCATTCTACAACATCTGGTGATCCTCTCTTGGTCATTTTTATCAAGGGCCTAGCTAGGACTGCAAATCCCACAATCCATTGCCTGCAGTATCCTATCACTCCAAGGAACATTCTGATTTCTTTCTGAGTACGGGGTAACTGCATTTTTTGAATTATTCTTACTCTTTCTGACGTTACTTTCCTGATGCCCTTTTCTATCTGGTGCCCCACATATTTTACTGATTTTGCACAGAACTGTAATTTTTCAGGGGCCACTTTATGTCCCTTCTCACCCAGGTGGTTTAGTAGGGCAATGGTGTCAATCACACAGTCCCTATGACTTTTGGACGCCACCAAGAGGTCGTCGATGTATTGCACCAAGACAGAATTTCCAGGTAGGACCAAAGTTTCCAAACATTTTTTCAAGATCTGATTAAAGATAGAGGGGCTCTCTGTGTACCCCTGGGGGACCCTGTTCCAGACATACACGTGACTATTGAAGGCAAATGAGAAAAGAAATTTGCTGTCTGGATGCAAGGGAATGGAAAAGAATGCATGACATAGGTCTATCACAGTGAACCACTCAGCATCCCAGGGAATCTGGTACAGAATCACTGCTGGGTTCGGGACAATAGGGCAGCAAGGAACCACTATTTTGTTTACCTTTCTTAGGTCCTGCACTACCCTGTACTTGCCACTAGGCTTTTTGATGCCCATAATCGGTGAATTGCATGGGCTACTCATTACTTCCTGTATGATGTTTCCTTCCAGCAATTTCTGTATTTCCAGGGCAACACCTGCTCTTACTTCTGCATTCATTCTGTTGGGTTTAGTATTAGGGTATACTGCATTGTCCCGTATTGCTATCTGTATGGGGTCTACGTTTTTCATTAATCCTACATCTTTTCCAGTAAAGTCCCATACCTCTGGCTTCACTGTTTCTTGGAGTTCTTTGGGCAAATCCTGCATAGTCATTCGTTTAATTTCTGAGTCAGGTCTGATTAACATTAATTTATAAATGCCATCTTCATCTGGGGTCTGAATCTCAACACCCTTTGGTGTGCAAAAGATGGTACAGTTCATTTTGCACAGCAAATCACGTCCCAGTAAGTTCACTGGACTGGTGTCACAAACGACAAATCTATGCATTTCTTTAAAGTTTCCAATTGAGATCTCCATGGGCTCGGTAACAGGAGTACTAATCAGTTGATTAGATACACCTACTACTTGGATGGCTTCTCCTGAGAGGGGTAGGTTTGGAACGTCCACTGTTCTCACAGTAGAACGGGTAGCGCCAGTGTCCAACAGAAAAGTGACATAATTTCCGTCAACCGTTCCTTCTATGTATGGTCCGGACTGGTCTACCGGCAAGGAGGCGCCAAGTACGCACTCCTCGTCCTCCCCTCTCAGGCCCTGTCAGTACTGGTCATCACAGAGGAAGGTATCATTTAGTAAATACTGCGAAGTTGCTGTATTTCTGTTCTCATTGCTTTCCCAGACTTCTACGTCATCACCCTGCGTGGACTTTCCCTTAAATACTTGCTTTGGTGCTCGGGGCAACTGAATCGTTTTTACCTGTTGTTGGGTCTTTCTCCGTCTTTCTTTCTGCGTCTGTGGAGTTAAATCAGGTGTTTGGGCGTTATCATCCTGCAAATAAGGACACTCGTTTCGCCAGTGTCCAATTTCCCCGCACTGGTGGCAGGGAAATTTCTTCTTTGCCTCCTCCCTGCTCATTTTGGGCCGGGGCTTTCCTCCACCCCCACCCCCAGGACCTTTATTCTGAGTAGAGTTAGCCATTTCATTCAATTGTTTTTCCTGCTGTTCTGCGAGCTTCACTTGAGCCCACATAACCTTCTCCTTGAGAGCCTTTTTCTTTTCTGCCATCTCGTCCTCACAGTACTTTGCGTACCGTAGGACCTCATCCATCTTTTTAGATTGCCAACAAATTTTGTTATCTTTTATCCACTGACAAATTTCGGGTCTTAAACCGTTTACAAACCTGTAAATAAAATGTGTCATATCCTTCATCTCGATGTTATCTATACCACTGTATGTTTTGAACACCTGCAACAGCCTTTCATAAAAGGAGTGCACTGTCTCTTCTCTTTCCTGTGTTGTCCTGTCTATTTTGGTCCAATCAGTTTCCTTTGCGGGCACCTTATTTTTCAAATGCTGAATTACTTGTTCATACTTTCTCATCACTTCAACAGACGGTTCCCCTGTTCTGGAAACCCTCGAGTACTCTTCACTGGGCCAGGCTATCGCTATTTTACACTCGGTCCACAGATCTACCGGAACCACAATGTCAAAGAACCCATCCAGGTCCTTCCACAGGCATTTTTGCACCTTTACGAACCTTTCCACCTGTCTATACCAGTCAACTGGCTTTTCGCGCAATTTCGGGAAATCGTTAGTAAAGGATACAATATCCTGTCTGGACCATGGAACGTGCACATATTTTCAAACTGGTACTTCGCGCATGGGGCATAACTGTTCTGGTTTCTCAGTTTCCCTCAGAATATATTCGGGAGATACCTGCCTAGTCCTGGCCTCATCCTTTTTCTTGGTCCACCTGGCTTTCCATCTTTCCACATCTCCCCATTTCTGCAATACTGACAATAGTTCCTTGACCTGTGCTTTCTTCCCTGAAGCATTCAAGTTTTCCAAATCTTTGTCTGAGAAATCTGCCCTATACGGTTTTTGCAGGGGTTTCGATCTTGTAATATCTATTCCCATGCTAGCAGCAGTGTCTGTCAGTTTTTCATGAAGTATTCGGGTATTTCGGGTGAGACTTTTGCAGATAAACAGCATTTCGTCTTCGGAGTAGGTATTTAATCTGTCTAATCCTACGTTTCCTGCCATCAATTCCTCTATGTCTATTCTCAGTTTGTAGAGATCTAAAGGTTTCGTTGGGGACGCTGGCTTTTCCAATTCCTGACTCCACCTTTCAATTTCTTCAGGAGTCACCAATGTGACACTCCTAGTGCCCGAGGTTGATTCCATCTGAATTGCCCTCGTACTAAACGTGTGCGGCTTCGGTATCTTTTTCCCGTTCTTTCTAATGGGCAGATCTAGTAGCGAGACCTCCGACTCGCACTCACTTGTCTGGTCATCTATAATTAAGGGTTCTGGTCTGGACGGTGCAAGGACAGGAGTTATTACGGGAGGTTTCGGGCTGCTTTGACGGTCCCCATACAACGGAACCACCGGTCCGATTGTTACTGGGATTGTCAAGGCTTCAGGACTTGCATTTAGTTGTGACATTTTCCGTATTATTTCAGCTCTCTAAATTTCCTAGCGCTTCTCGCTCTTTCTCTTCTAATGCCCTGTCCAAGGAGTTTCCATGTAACACCTGCGGGGTCAGAATGGGAGCATGACTCGGGGCAGTGGGATGAGTCTCACTCGGCCCTCCGCCATAGTTAGGCTTCTGAAACAAACTTCCTGTGCCTAGAATTCTCGGATCTTCCTCGTCCCGGGGCTGTAATAACGGCATTTCTGAACCTAAGGACCTCGCTTCGCCTCCGTAGGGGAGACGCGGGCAAACATCTCCTTCCCGTGAATATCCCATCTCCCCACCTGCCGGTCTCCGGGGGTAAATACTTCTGGGTTCTACGGGCCCTAGATTCTCAGTATAAGGAGGAATTAGATAATCCCCTCCCACACTTATGGGCCTGCCCTCTTCCCTTTGTAGAGGTCTCCGGGGAATATCTCCTGCACTGGCAGGTCGGTGCCCTTCATTATAAGGAGGCGGACTTCTCATGCATAAGTCATCTAATAATTCATCATCTGATTCTCCCGGGGGCCCCCAATGTTTGGTCTTTTCTGTTCTTTTCCCCCCCCCAGGAGGTTCTTCTGGTTGCATCATGGGAAACAGTCCCTCAACAATCATGCTCTGTCTCCACTGCTTCATCTTTTTATCTCTGGTTTCTTGTTTTGGGTAAAACTTGGTCAGCCCTTTGTCCATTCGGGGCTTATCTCTTTGGAAAGCCTCAATCTCCCATTCCTCTAATGCCTCGTACTGCGTTAGTCTCGGTCTGGGATGTAATTCATTCATTCGGTTTCTTAAATTGAATAGGATCCTAGCATTAAAGGTACCTTCTAATGGAAAAGCCATTATCCCGTCGTCTTTGGTGTATTTCACCCAATTTTCTAACCACACACATGTATTGTACCCTCTGTCAAACATCATGAAAGAGGCGGGAGTATTTGGTGGTGGAATAATAACGCCTTCTCTAGTTTGAATCGGCTTGTCCTTTTTGAAGTAATTCTTTACCTTATTTACAAGGGACATTTTTCTCTTAGTTCCGTACATAATATCGTATCTATTAGCCTTCCACTGATCCCTTTCAAAACCTAGGTTTCTTGGATCGGGTCTAGTTTCTGGAGTATACGAGTGCCACATACAATTTCTACGCTTAACTTTTGTTTACAAAATTACCTCCAATCAGAATGCGTCTTGCAATTCCGTGCGACCAATGGGTGCGCGAGTTCAAAATATTTTCGGCCAATGGGTGCGCGGCCCCTTCGTGAGACAGTTCTCACTCTTCGGCGCTTACCCCTCCTTCACAATTCCAGCCCCGCTACCCGCCCGCTGTTTCTACCAATCCCAGCGCGGCACGGAGTGACGTCAGAGACGCTTCGCGACTGACTCCCTCCCTTCACAAGGTAACGGAAACTTTCTTTCTTTCTAAAGTGCTAGTGCTTGGTTATTTTACAACGAATACACATTCGCCACAGTGCTCAAGTGTCTAGACAGGAAAGAGTTGTTTTACTGCAAGTAAACTACTTCCATTTACTTTTCACACGCTGCGGGTAGATCTCTTCCGCCTACCCTTCACTCTAGCATCAGCGAACCTGTTACTTCCCTAGACCCATCCACTTGTTCCGGGATATATCAGAGTCTAAGGTTTCCTTTGCTTTCACCCAAGCTCCGATGAACCTGCTACTTTTCCGATGTGACCCTTTTGCTAGGTTGCGCCACTATTGGAATTTTGCCAATGAACCTCGTTACTAACATTTATTCACACATGTATTCAGAAAAAGCCCTAGTTAGTGCTTCTGGGTTTACCTAACCTGCACCTAACTTTCCTTGAGCCTGCGACCTCAAGGCAATGGATTCTATTCACCACTTGCCATTCAATTCCCCGGGGAGTTCAGACAACATTTAACGAGACGTTTTACAAACGCATGGATTAATACATATAACAATATAAGAACAAGAATAACAATTTTAAAACAATTCATAAATTTAAAAGCAACACATTTCAAGAGAGTGATCAGTTCTTCGAAACGGCCGCTCTTGTAGCAGCATCAATATACTAGCAGCTACCGACTTGACTAGCCCAACTAGTCCTACCTAACCTTTAACTAGTCCCTAACCATAGCTCTGCTACCAGAAAAACTGATAGAGCTCGTGGGTCACCCGACCAATAATTTCGCCGCTTCCGGCTTCGGGCCCATATATTTCAAATCACCATATACATTGATCGGATGACCTCACGGTCTGCTATCAAAGTTTGTGTGTTCTTTTCGTTATTTCTCAGAGTACCCGACTTACCATCCACCGACACGGGTACCTATGACCACAATGGATCAGGGAGCTAGCTGTAAAAGGAAAGGCAGCAAAATACAAACCCAACCAATAACATTAAAATTGTTCTTAGCAAATGACCACGGACAACTGGAAGTTTTAAAGTCTTTATCTAAAGTTCGTTCTCAGAAATCATTAGGTTTACAAGAATAAGACAATCAATAATCAAGATAATGAAAAGTTCGTAACTATAGAGAAATAAAGTCAGGGTAATCATTGAAATGTAAATATGAGATATAACGGGAATATGCTATGCATTTAGGGCAAGAGTTCTTTAGACAGTCTAAGTAAGGAGGTTCTAGACCATATCAGGAAATGACAAACTGCAAAGCAAAATATAATTTCTAGCAGGTAGGGTAACATAGGAACTCTTTATGAAATAAATGCAAATGACTTTATGATTTCAATGGATGCAAAAAAGCATGGAAAGTTAACATGTGCAAAAGTATGTCTTTATTAAAGCAAAAGACAGAAATTCAGAAGGTGCAAGATTTTAAAGATTTCAGAGCAATATTTACCTAGACTGGTGTGGAAACCAAACCCTGGCCACGGGTCAGTTAAGGACAGGAAACCCTCAAGGAAGGATACCCCTCAGTGGACAGCAGGTGCAGAATTGACACCCAGGACAGGACAGGAAACCCTCAGGACAGGAATCAGGACAGGAAACCCTCAGGACAGGACCGGCACCCGCAGTTCGGAAGCAACGCCTGCTCTCCACCCTCTCTGCAGCTATCGATCAAGACCCCGATTGGGTCAGCGAATTCCCAGCAAAGTGCTCCGCCAGCACTTTTAAGGTTTAGTAAAACCTTAGTCTATGGTCGATTTCGGACAGAGTGCTCCGCAGTACTCTGTATCTTCAGTCACCTATTGAGTGCGTTGGGTCAGTGACAGGTCAGCTAAATCAGACAAGTCGGACAATTTCCCTAGGTGAACCCAGGGTAGTTATACTTTTTTGGGACGGTGTACCACCCCCCAATGTTGCAAAGTGTCAGAATCCCTCAATTTGGATTGGTCCTAAGGTAGGATTTGGGTAACACACCAATCAGAATAGACTATTTGGAGGCCTAATTTACATCTCTGGGCACCGCCTAGCAAGATTGGGGTTCCCATGAGAAAGACGCGCAGAATACAATGAAAGAATACAATTGTGTTACATTTAAACAATATCATGATGCCTCGGCTGGGCGAAGGTGTCCTGTTCCCAGGGTGGCTCTGGCATCAACCTTCTTTGGCCTCAGTTCAATGCCATAGTAACTTCTGGTGAGTCTGCGCAGAAATACCCTCCAAGATGGATTCCCCAGCCCAGCACCCCTCCGAGTCGAGGATACATGAAAAGTAAGCGAAAACAAATTAATAACACAGAAGTGACAGTATGAAAACACATCATTGGTTTTGTACTTTAAACTTATCATTGTAAAAATATACTATGCAGTTTAAATGTTAGCAACATATACACTGGCACAAGAGCATCAGCACGTTATTCACGAAAGCTGTGTATTACGCATGCGCACTTTTTCCCACCTAAACTTATAACTACGTCAGGTCACGTGAGTGTGACTGACGCATGCGCAGAAGAAATTTTCCAGGCGGCGGCCATGTTTTAAAGACATGGATTAGTTATATTAGAAAACACATAGAAAAGCTTCATCTAGTTTGTTCGAATATAAAAATAAACATTAGTAAGACGTACAATCTATTAATTAATTACACACGGGCGAGGTTCATGACTCGAGCAAGTCGCGATGCGAATCTTGCTCTATCAGTAACATAACACTCATCCCCAACCTTTACGCCACCACTTTCAAAACTCACCAGCCGCCACTGAGGATAAAGCGCTCCATCACAGAGAGGACCTTTGGGATCCTGAAGTCCCACTTTCGCTGCCTCTAGGAGTGTGGCGGGGCACTACTGTACAGACTAGATACTTGCGGCAAGATAGTCACCACATATGCCATACTGCACAATATCGCAATGAGGAAGGTCTGCACAACATCCCCCCACAGAGCCTGAGTCAGACTCAGATGATGCCTTACCACCAGCAGGAGGGTGCAACAAAGGGACGTGCACAATGGATAGAGCTGACCAACAATGATTTCTGAGGTAAGAGATTTCTAAACATCCTATAAATGAGACATCACACATGGTGCACAACTGAGTGACCACCTTTTATTCAGGTGGCCACAACATAGTTGCAAACAAGGATCGACTGCATCCTTCTACATGATACATAGTTGACATGAGAACAACAAAGTAAATATGGTGTTATGTAAACTAATGCAACTCATTAAACTGAGGTTAGATAGTATCACTTCTTACAGCCCCTTGGGCTGGGTGCTTTGTCAGCAGCGCTGGGTTGTGGGAGTGGCGGGACTCAGTGCCAGATGTGTGGCGGTGTGAATGCCTGGTGCTGCATGGCTCGTGCACGGATACACCACTGAGGGTAGAGTCCTCCTTGCTATCCGCTGGGGCCGAGATGTTGGGATACAGAGACTATGGGTCTGATGTTCTCCGGTGTGGTGGTGGCTTGGACTAACCCACGTGCAATGTCCTAGCAGCAGTGTGTCATGTCCATCTAAATGTTGACAGCCTGCCTTACCAGCATTGATGTTACGGCTGCCAGCTAGTTGATGGACTGGGTGAAGGTGTCAAACCCGGCCAAGTACTGCCTGTGCCTCTGATGCTGCACATGGTGCTCTCTCTACATTGCTGCTAGCCAATGCTCCTGCTCTTTCTCCATGTTCCATAGTGCCCTGGACATGCGTTGCAGCTGCCAACAGACTGTTCTTATTTGCTTTGTGTGCAGGCGCTGTGTGGATATGATTGACCTCTCCAGGCCACCAAACACTGGATGTGCATCCAACATGTCTTACACAGTCTCTGTACAAAGCAAACACAAGGAGGCAGGGTATGCCCAGACATGGGTCCCTTGCTCACTTTGCCACTGGATTCAAGCTGGCCTGGCTGATGAGTGGTGTTACCCCGAAACCGGTCCCAGAATGCTTGTTTCCGGTCCAGGGAAGACCTGGCTTAGGAGTTTGGGCTGGACTGTTCCCATGAGGCACAGGGTCAAGACTAATTGCATGGGTCTGAACTGGGGTGGTGAAGTGAGCTAGAGAACGATGATGAATTCAACCCAGATCTGTGACTGGGAGTGAGTGTCTGAAAAGTTTCAGCGCTCCATCCATCATCTTCTTGTGTTTGATTTTCACAGTCTCTGTACAACCTGCTGAGGTTTTGGCCGTTGAGCCTTTGCTGTGTCCTGGTCTCTGAGGTTGTGGGGTCCCTGCCTTGCGACTGTCCCTCATCGCTGTCCTGAAACTCTCACAGTGGTGAGATGGTGGCTTTCCTGCCAGTTGGGACTGTGGTTATTGGCTGAGGGGATGGGGGTGTTGTAATCTCAAGGACCTCCTCACTGTCAGTAGTCCCTTCAGCTACCACGGGTCCTGAGATGTCATCGCTGTGATCTGTGGAAATGCATGTATATTGTTATCATTAAGAAATGTTTGGCCGCAATATTGTTGTGACTCTGCTGCATGTTTCTGACATGTTTGTGTTGCACTAATATGTTTGGTGTGGTTAGCAGCACTCAATCCTGCATGGTAATCCCGTTCCGACGCAGCAACCAGTGCCGTTTGAGCGGAGGGCGGGACAGGAAGAGCCAGTCACCCCACCCAGCCTCTCGCGCGGTTAGCGCTCTAGTCTCAGCAGCAGGCAGGGCATTTAAGGCAGCGAGGAGCAGCGTGAGCTTGCGGTAGGGAGGGCGGTGGCAGAGTCTCCCCGACCCGCTTTTCATCATGCTGTGAGTGTTACAGCGCTCTGCGCTCCATACTGCCTGACACCTGTCTGTTGTGCTTAGCACATTTTAAATTGTGATTGCGACATTTTAAAAATTGTGTTTTAAACTTTTGTCTACACTCTGTTGGTGCACCGGGGAATTATTGGAGCTTCCTACATCTAGAGGGCCTGCGCTCGTTTCTTCCCCTGCCCCGCCCCGTTCCGACGCGGCAACCAGTGCCGTTTGAGCGGAGGGCGGGACAGGAAGAGCCAGTCACCCCACCCGGCCTCTCGCGCGGTTAGCGCTCTAGTCTCAGCAGCAGGCAGGGCATTTAAGCCCTCTCGTCGCCCAAGCGCGCAGCGGTTGCGCGCAGACGTGCGCCTGAGACGCGCCTGAGAGGAGCCCGTCTGTGCCCGTCCGTGACCGAACGGTGCCAGGGGCCATGACCCCTACTTCTGCCGCTACTACCTGTAGTGTAGTGGACAGAACAAGGTACTCCTCCAACGAACTGCACAATCTGCGGACCTATCCCCACAAAGGCTGTGCACAGGACTCTGGGCCATGTCCAGGAGGCCCGTTTTCATGTAAATACCGCCATTTCCAGTCATACCCCTGTATACTCCCTTCTGACATATCATCTTTTGAGGACCTTAGACCCAGGCCCCCTATGGGAAATAGTATACTGTGTAACATAAGATCTCTCTCGAAGCACCATTCACAGGTCTGGGATTTGATCCATTCTGCCCGCCCAGATTACTGTTTCTGCACGGAGACCTGGCTCAAACCCCACCTGGTTCCTGCAATCACATTGGGGATTCCTTTGGGATACAAGATACTTAGGCTGGACCGCCCTGTTAAGACCGGCGGAGGGGTCGCTATTATTTATAAGGACACCTTTACCGTCACCATGCTAGACCAATGTATTACCAGGGACATTGAAATCCTGGTCTTTAAAATTGGTTCCAACCTGGCGGCCAGCTGGAAGGGGGCATTGGTGTATCGCCCCCCGGGCCCTTGCTCAGATGCTTCCACTATCCTTATAGAGACTCTGGCCCCTCATATTAGCATGGGGACTAATTTTTACTCCTTGGAGATTTTAATGTCCATAGCGAATTGGTCGATAATGTTGAAGCCCATACCTTGCTGGCTGATCTAGCAACTCTGGGCTTCAGACAGTGTAACCAGGGCCCTACTCATCGTGCTGGTCACACTCTTGACCTAATCCTGTCTAATTCACACACCCTGACCTGTTACCCTCCCACACAGGTGGAGTGGACAGACCATTTTGTGATAAGCTTCTCCCTCCTTACCCTTACAGAGGAACGCCCCCAACCTGCTCTCCTCCCTTTATGGCGTAGGCAGTGGCACAAGGTGTCCACAGAAACTTTTAAAGATGCTTTTATCCCCCCGGACTTCTCTCCCTTGGATACTCCCGACATGGCCCTCTCCAAATACAATGTTGCCTTGAACACTGCTGTTAATCTCATTGCCCCTCTAAGACTTTGTAATCAGCGGTACAACCGCAGGCAGGAACTATGGTACTCCGATTCACTGCGTGCAGAAAAGAAAGCATGTAGGAAGTTGGAGAAGGCCTGGAGGATCTCTCAGAGTGTAGTAGATAAATCCCGCTATCACTCTGCCTTGAGATCCTACCATAGAAATATCAGAGCTGCCCGCAAAAACCATATTGCTTCCCAACTATCTGAGGCAGGTAATGACCCTAAAATATTGTATCAGGTTCTTCGAACCTTTACTAACCCCATCGCGTGCGACAGCCCAGAGACGGTGTCCCAACAACTCTGCGATGATACTGCTGGGTTTTTTGCAAATAAAATCGACACTATTTACCAAAATATTGCTCAAGCCACTACTTTGGTCGATATTAAGGATTCTTCGCCTAGCCCACAGCTCGGAACAGTTGGTCTTGGCCCTCCGGTACTGTCCGCTATCCCCGAGATCAGTCTGGATGATGTCAACTCGCTGATTGGGACGATTAAATCGGGCAGCCCGGCGGACCTTGTCCCCGCCCGAGTGATGCATCTTATAGGGAATGCTCTGAGTCCCACCATTCAGATGGTGATTAATCGCTCCCTCTCTGAAGGATTGGTCCCTCTGGAGTGGAAAAAGGCCCTGGTTAAGCCCATAAGGAAAAACACCTCCATTCCCTGGTCGGATATAACCAATCTGAGGCCTATCTCCCTTCTGCCGTTTGTCGGCAAACTAATGGAGAAACACGTTAATCTCAATCTCTCCAGTTTCATAGAGGAGACCGGCTGTTTGGATCTCTCTCAGTCAGGGTTCAGACCTAGGTATAGTACCGAGACGGCTCTTCTTTCTGTCACGGATACTATACGTATGTCTCTGGACAGGGGTCTATCTGTGGTGTTGGTGCTGTTGGACTTGTCCGCAACATTCGACACCATATCTCATACCATTCTCCTAACAAGATTAAAGGAGATCGGCGTAGAGAAATCTGCCCTGGCGTGGTTCACCAGCTTTCTTGCAGACCGTACCCAGCAGGTTAATATGGGCGCCTTCAGTTCCATCTCCACCAAAATCACCAGAGGAGTCCCGCAGGGCTCCTGTCTCAGCCCTACGTTATTTAACGTTTATGTCTCCTCCTTAGCTGATATTATGAGGTCTTTTGGGTTTTCACCCATTTCATACGCTGAGGATACACAGCTGCTGTTTACCTTTAAAACCTTTACCCCGGAGATAAGGCAAGCTTTCTCGAATGGCATGACTGCGGTCGCCGGCTGGATGGCCAGGAACTTTCTCCAGTGCAATGTGGGGAAGTCGGAAGTCATGCTGTTCGGGGAAGCAAAAATTCTGTGGACCCCTGACTGGTGGCCTACAAGTTTGGGAGCGGCCCCTTCCCCCAAACAGGTGGTGAAAAATCTGGGGGTCCGTCTGGACCATGACCTCAATCTTGTACATCATGCAAACACCACGGTGGGGTCTTGTTTTTATATCATCAGCCTCCTCCGGAAAGTGTTCCCCCTTCTCCCTGACAGCACAAGGAAGACCTTGGTCCAGGCCCTCGTATTGAGTCGCCTCGACTACTGTAATGGTCTACTTTTAGCGGCCAATGAAGGAGTGCTTAACAAACTTCAAGTGGTGCAGAACACCGCGGCACGCCTGGTGACAAATGCCCCCCCCAGAACACCATCTCTGCCCCTTCTTAAACTGCTTCACTGGCTTCCTATCCGGAGACGGGTGGAATTTAAGACCTGCTGTGTGGTGCACAAGAGTCTCCATAACCTAGGGCCGCCCTATCTGGCCGAAAAATTTGTCCATCATCACCCCCCCCGTAATCTACGGTCCAGTAACCAGCTGTTACTTCAGATTCCCCGACATAACAAGACCAGACAGGGAGGACGTGCTCTTTCTGTTATGGGTCCGCGTCTGTGGAACAACCTCCCCCTCTCCCTTAGACAGTGCTCTAGCCATCCAGCCTTCAGGAAAAGTCTTAAGACAACCTTATTTCAGTATTAGCGCCTGCTAAGATCTGTTTCCTCCTACAGCACTGCGCGGAGATACACCTTCGGGTGTGATTCCGGCGCGTTACAAACCCACAAATAAATGTGTAGTAAAACTCCTTTGATGCATTGCTTGAGTGGGCCAAGCACCTCCATGTAGTAATTCATGCTGTGACGTATGATATGTGGATTTGCTAACATTATGCTGTGTATGGTACATAAAGGGAAGATGACTTACCCTGACTAGTGCCTGCTGGATTGGAGGTGTCAATGTCTCCTACTCCTGCCACACTCTCGGGTTCCAGTGTCCCCTCTATGAGTGTGTCCTTGGGAGTCGGGGGTTGTGAGTGTCCTCCACCAGTAACACATCCCTCTGCCATCCTGCTGGCCCCCTTCTCCTTTGTACGATACCTCAGGTCGTACCACCTCTTGCGGATCTTTGGGATGGTCCTCTATGTGACTCCTAGGGAGTTGACCTTCTCCAGCATGCTCTTCCACAGCCACGGCTTTTGGGCCTTAGGTACTGTAAAGGAGGCCTTCCCAAAAAATTGGATCATGTGGGAGACACATTCCTCAGGCAGTACCTCAAACTCCCTCTCAGAGAACTTCACCTTTCTCTTCCTGTTCCCCTTTTCAGCAGCCATGGTATTGCTTGGAGTTGGTGAGATGAACCGGCAGCAGTGATGCAGGAGCAATCCTTGCTACGGTAGCTTTTTAGACCTCTGGCTTGTGGCCACATCTTGTAATTATAGACTATCTGGGATATGACATCATCATTCTGCTTCCATAAGCCTCAGTGTCCTAATTTACGATTCGGTATTAGGAAATCATAATTTGGGATTTCTTTTTATGCAATTTCCTAATAGCAAATGCAATTTCCTAATAGCAAATGTGATTTCCTATCAGCGAATGTGAATCTGTAGGAATCGCTATTCGGGAATCTGCTGTTATATATATTCCGTTTTGCGATTCCCAAATAGCGAGTTCTATGAATTCGCTATTTGGAAATTGCAAATTCTGATTTTCGTACATATAGGCCTTATTGCCCACATGCAGTCGGCATGATTCCCAATAAAGATAATGTTTATGTTCTCAGTTGTTAAGAGATTGCTTAAGGGCCCGATCACAATAGAGTCACAAAACATTTGTGCAATCTGCGCACCGCTGCATTTGCTTTAATGTGAGATGCGCTAATATGAGAGTGCATAATTTGGGTCTGATAATGATTTAGGCATCTGGGAGTGGGGATTCACACTTACATTTAGTATGTTTTCCCCATTTCGAGGTGCACAAGCAGCACCTGTGAATTATTTTTCCCTCCTTTTGCCACAAAAAAAGCGAGGGAAAAAAACAATGATTTGCAGCCAAATCGTAATCTGTACTAGGTACAAACAGGCATTTTGCGCCCAAAATGTAATTACTAGCCTCATCTGAATCATAGACTTTAACAGTAATTTCTTACATTTTTACGTTTATCATTAGTGTTGGACTTGGCCCTTTTGGCAGGTTCACACCTAAACTTTTTGCTTTTAATCGTGACCTGATACTAGTTGTTTTTGGCTTCTGCGCACTTTAACACTGTGTCCCAGTGTAAAGTACGTGCGCAGTCTGAGTGCGTGTGGCGAGATTGGCCTGCCCTCCCATAGGAATGCATGGGGAATGTGTGTGTCCATGGTAGTTCCTGATGTGTGGGGAGTGCAGGAGCGAGTTTGGTATGTGAAAACTCGTGAGATTAAATGCTGTGCGACGGTGTGCGCAGATTTAATGTGTCTAGTGTAGAAGTGCCACTTCTAGAAGTTTGCATGTCTGTGCAGTGAATGTGAATTGACTGTCTGGCTTGTGATTGGATGGAGCTGGCTGGTGTGCCTGGCTCCAGGAGTCAGGATGGGTCTGCCCCGGTGGTGAATGGAGAGATCTGCATGCTGATGGGAGGGAGGAGTGCACCTGGGACCTGAATGGGGCTGGGCCTTCCCTCCACAATGCTTGCTCCGCCCCCTGTGGCGCGTCTGATGTCCCTAGCCTGTCCTGGGATTAGGGACAGGGGCTGAGCAAAACAAAGTGCTCAACAACCAGTTATAACTGGCTCTCCCCCTGCCCTACAGCTCCAGACAAAGGAAATATGTGTATAAAAAGGGACTGTGACCCCATGCAAAAGGCTCTGACTGATCCTATCTTGAGGGGGGCCTGCTGCTGGGCACCAGGAGGTACCGCCACTGGGGACTGCCTCCCTGCTGGAGGGCCCTGTGAGCTGGCCCCTGGGCCCAGCCTTTGCCCCCCTGCATCCTGAAGAGATTCCCCTGGGCTTAGCCACTTCTAGTGCCTTGGGAGAACTTGGCTTTATTGTAAATAGCGCTTGGTTTGTAATTTTGAGGAGTGCTATCTCTTCCTATCCCTGAGGGCTCTTCACTTTTATTTAAAGGGCACTGGTGGCCACCGCGCGAAGCTCCAGCGTGTGAGACCCCCGCGCTGCCCTGGTAATTTGATGCATTTCTGCAGCCTTTGGTGATTCTTTTTGTAACTCCTAGCGGGTGCCCACCCCGCTTTATATGTTCATTCAAGAGGGAGCCTACCCCTCATCTGCCCTGCATCACCGCCGCGGCCCAGGATCAAAGCAAAAAGTCAGGCAACCCTCGCCGTGACGTGGGCGGGGCCTGACCCGTAAGCGTTTAAGCTGGAAGCAGCGGGAGCCTACCCCATGCTCCTGCGTGTGCCCGGAGAGATGCGGGGAAGGACTGAAGCCGGAAGCCGCCAAGGAGATAGAGCCTGCGGACGCCTGAGGAGCCCCGCTGAGGAGGGCTCCCCCGAGCTGCACAGGCACCAGGAGCAGCACCGGCAGAGGAACCCGCCGCAATAAGGCCGGTGAGTGGGCTCTGTGTGAGGTGGTTGGGGGGTGCGTCGGGGCACGCATTCGGTGCCCGCCCCCGTGACCTGGCGCTCCTTCCTCCTTCCCGCTGCCCCGCTGAACAGTGGGCAGCGACAGCGCCTTGGGAGAAGTTTGCCACATTTCCCTGTTGGCAGTGATTTCAGGAGTCCTGGAGGGGGCTCCAAAGCCACAGCTGTGCCCGTTCTCTGTGCCTTTGTTTCCCGAGTCCCCCAGAGCGGGACTCCAGCGCGGGGAGGCATATTTTCTTTGGGGGCCATTTGTTTTGAAGTCCCAAGGAGGACTTGGGGCACATCTTTCATCAAAGTCCCAAGGCGGACTTGGGGGCATATTTCCTTTTCGAGCGCCCGTGGCTCCAACGTTTGGGGGCACACTTTATTTTGTAGGAGCCCCAGAGGAGAGCCAGGAGGCACACTGGTGCCAGGCTCAGTTTCCCCAGCTGCCCAGCACTTAGTTGGCAGATGCAACGTTTAGGTGGTGACCCTCTTGGTGATTTTACAGCTGCCCAGCAATTAGTGGGCAGCTGCTACGTTTAGGCCCTAAACTCTTGCGCACTCTTCCTTGGCTGCGTGTACAGCCTGCCCTGACACTGTTGGACAAAGGGCTTTTGAGCCCCATTGAAGGCCAGTTGGCCTGGGGTCAGTATCATATGTGATTTTGCCGCAAGGTGATTGCCTAATGTAATGAATGCGTAATGCGTTATGCCTTTATGCTTGTCCTATACCTCGGAAATGTGTTTTCATGCTTAGGAGGTTGTTTTGCCTAGTATAGTTTAAACTAGTGAGGTTATGTGTCCCTGCGTGATCTATGCTTATGGTGATTAGCAGTGCGTAGTGTGTACCTACCTACCTTTTAGCAGTGGTTACTGGTTGTGTTCTACACTTGTTATTTGGTGCTACAATTATTCTATGTTCTAGAGGTGCTATTTCTACTAAGTGCTATTTCTACTAAGTGCTGATTCTGACAGTGGCCCACGTGGCCCTGTCCTGGTGTAAATAATCCCCTGTAAATACTGCCCAGTGCCAGTTGACACAGTGTACCTGTGTGATTATGATCTAATGTGTTTATGGTAATACAAAGGCTATTTTTATATATAACCTTGTGTGGAGTTCCTTTTTGTGGCGTGCCCAGTGTGTTGCTGCTGTGTGTGTGTGCTGCGCAAACGCTTTACACATTGCCTCTGGGATAAGCCTTACTGCTCGTGTCACGTTGCCAAGGGGGTGAGCAGGGGTTATCTTGGCGTGTAACTCCCTTGCCCTGACTAGAGTGGTGGTTTCTGCCTGACTTTGGCGCAAGCCTTAGCCAACCAGAAATCCCATTTCTAACAATTATTGAGTTTTTGCAGCTTGAAATGAACTATTGAGCTAATAATGGGAGCGAACCTAATGGAACATTCCTATATCTTGATTATACATGGGAAGTACAATGTTGAGCTGAGAAATTAGGCCAATTGAATGGATCCTTTGGTGGATGGTTTATTGTTTAGGGACATGACCGAACCAAGAGAGGGATGATGAATGCAGGGGAATGACGTCAGACCGAGAGTGAGCTTTGAGTGACAATGATGCTCTGATGATGCCAGGTATTTTACTAACTGTCAACTCTTAATGCCAGGGCTTTCATTACACTAGTTCTGAGAATGCTTGGGGCATTAACCACTGATGTTTACTATTTAATTTTTTTCAAAACTATGGAATGTAAATGAATAGTAACATAGAATACAAAATGGCGTATTAGCTAAACCTTCGCAACCTACAATGCAAAACACAAAGGGCCTCCCTAACAACACTTTTGCACCACCTGAATGGCACTTTTTTGACGTTCTGGTGGCGCAATGTACCACTGGCATATTTATAAGGCCTTGTAAAGCTACTTTACATGGCTTTTCATGGCCTTATAAATATGTACCCCTTACACACAGAAAACTGTATGACAGGGGCATTCCACTGGTGTTGCTGGGGCATTCTCAGTAACTTCCATGGCTATTTGACAGAAGAAATTGTAAGTCTGAGGCATCGCCAAAAACGTACGCCTCCCCAGGAAAGGAGTGAGGGAGGCACAACGAGGAGAAATATCTTTATTTCTTCTCGTTTTCCTTTTGCTATGTGTGCTACATTCTGCAGCACACATACAAAGAGTAAAATGCCTCTTGTGATTGTTTTTGTGGAGGAAAGTTTCCCTTCCTGACCAAAATAATCACCATGGTGCAAAGGTACCTAAGTTGGCGCACAGCAGTCCATTGTGTGCCGACGCAGGGGAAAAAGATAGAAATGTGCTGTATCTTATAGATACTGCACATTCCTGCTATTTTCTTTTGCCGTAGGGCA
The DNA here is from genome assembly GCF_964261635.1 of Lissotriton helveticus. Classification (NCBI taxonomy): domain Eukaryota; kingdom Metazoa; phylum Chordata; class Amphibia; order Caudata; family Salamandridae; genus Lissotriton; species Lissotriton helveticus. The sequence goes on along the minus strand of NC_136068.1, from coordinate 632,629,190 downwards.
GTGCAGCAGCAAGGCCTGCTGTGCTACCCAATGGCAAAAGAAAAAAATAAATGAGGCTCAAAATGCTTAACATGCTGTAACATTCAATCCAGCCAAAAGGGGGTATCATGCTCTGGAAATGTTGGTGCAACCTACACTGATTCCCGCCTCCCTACCACATTTTTGAGATATTGATATTTATAACTATAAATTTAATAGTTTTGGAGGAAGCAGAGTGAACACAAACAGCCATTTTTGTGGTGTTGGAAACACTCAGATATCTGTGGTGACCTAATGTCACAACTCACAAGTAAATGCGATTTAACCCCAAAGCAGAGCTCTCAAATCTCTCTCCTTGCCCTACTTCTGCTTCCACAGCAGAAAGTTCCTCTTACATAAGGTACACTCTGTCTCCTCATACGAGGCAGGCAGGCACCTAGCAAAGAGGTCACAGCTGTTAACCAATCCCTCCGGTCTTTGCACAATACTCTAGCATTTTTCTGTGTGAAAGAGTGTAGCAATGTCTCCATGGCCATTTAAACATGTACGACTTATTAAACGTAAAGGCGTGGAGAAAATAAAAGTTTTCTTTAGCTAGTTTTGCACCTACAACAATCACTAGCAAAAGGAACAATTGATGAACAGAAAGCAGAACAATGTCATACATTGAGCCCAGTACAGAGAGCTGGGCCTAAATCCATCATTTTTTGCTCACCATGCCATTCCAGTTTGGACCCAGCCATATGTAAATCAGTCTTGACGGTGCACCCATTGGGAACAGTCCAGCCCAAACGGACAGGCCAGGTCCTCCCTGGACTGGAAACAGGCATCCTAGCACAGGTTTCGGGCCTTCAGCTCTCATAAGCCAGGATAGCTTGACCCCAGTGGCATGGAGAGCACAGGACCCACGTCTGGGCATACCCGTCCCACTTGGGGTGACAAATGCAAAAAGAACAATTGATGGACACAATGCAGAACAATGTCATACATTCACCCCAGTACAGAGATCTTGCCCTAAACCCATCTTTTTTTGCTCACCATGCCATTCCAGTTCTTGACCCAGCCATATGCAAATCAGTCTTGACCCTGCACCCAATGGGAACAGTCCAACCCAAACTGCCAGTCCAGGTCCTCCCTGGACTGGACACAAGCATCCTAGGACCGGGTTTGGTATTTCGGCCCTCATCAGCCAGAATAGCTTGACTCCAGTGGCATAGAGAGCACGGGACCAACGTCTGGGAATACCCATCCCACTCTGGGTGACAAATGCAAAAAGAACAATTGATGGACAGAATGCAAAACAATGTCATGCATTCGGGTGTGGTGAGCAAAAGAATTATGGATTTAACCCAGATCCTTGTGACGGGGCGAATGTTTGCATTATCCAGCATTCTGTCCATCAATTGTTTCTTTTGCATATGTCGCCCTAAGTAGGAAGGGTATGCCCAAACGTGGGTCCTGTGCTCACTACACCACTGGATTCAGGCTAGCCTGGCTATTGAAGGGTGATGCCCTGAAACCAGTCCCAGGATGCTTGTTTCCGGTCCAGGAAGGACCTGGCTTGCCATTCCGGGCTGGACTGTTCTCACAAGAAACAGGGTCAAGAATGATTTGCATATGGCTGGGCCCAAACTGGAGTGGTGTGGTGAGCAAAAGAATGATGGATTTAACCCAGATCCTTGTGACGGGGCGAATGTTTGCATTATCCAGCAATCTGTCCATCAATTGTTTCTTTTGCATATGTCGCCCTAAGTAGGAAGGGTATGCCCAAACGTGGGTCCTGTGCTCACTACACCACTGGATTCAGGCTAGCCTAGCTATTGAAGGGTGATGCCCTGAAACCGGTCCCAGGATGCTTGTTTCCGGTCCACGAAGGACCTGGCTTGGCATTCCGGGCTGGACTGTTCTCACAAAAAACAGGGTCAAGAATGATTTGCATATGGCTGGGCCCAAACTGGAGTGGTGTGGTGAGCAAAAGAATGATGGATTTAACCCAGATCCTTGTGACGGGGCGAATGTTTGCATTATCCAGCATTCTGTCCATCAATTGTTTCTTTTGCATAAATCACCAACAACAGGCTTTCCAGAATATTTCTTTGCTTGATGATGTCTTCTTGGGTTTTGAGACCTAGTGTGACATCATTAACTGAATGCCCCTTTAAGGTGACCGACTTTGCCTCAGAGAGACAACTTTACACGCTTCTTCATCCACTGAATGTAATGCAGGGAGTGCCCAACATAAAGTTAGAAGTTTAGTTTATTGATGTTCAATTAATTAAATTCCTTACATCCTAAATGGAGCGAGAAAAGCAAAAACAGAGTGAAATAAATAAAACACACATTCATGCGGTAGAAAAGAAGCACTGCTCTACAGAAAAAAACTCACAGAAGAGTGGTGCTATAAGGAATACACCACGAAAGCGATCAGGACAAGGCCATTCTCTAAGGGCGGCCCAGTAAGTGCAATCAGCTGTAACCAAAAAGTGCTTTTAATTGTAAAACATAATTTAGACGCAGGTGTATTAATTCATATTGCGTTAAAATGCATCAACTTTTAAAAAATATTTTAATTAAATTATCTACCTCAATGCAGAATAGTAAATGATGGCATGACAAAACAGTATTTTAAGGGCGCACATTACTTCATAAGCTTTTAAAGGATGTGCGTCTCAGTCGTACTTATAATTCTTAATACATAAATTGTTCCTCGCGGAGGTCTTACCATCCGTATATTCCAGATCATCAGTACCCAACACTGACTTTTCGATTTTTCTGTTACTGATTTCATGAATTTTATAAAGCGCCCAGATAACTGATATGATTCTCCTTGTAGGCAGGTAAGCGACTCCACATGTTTTTATGTTTAAAATTCTAAATATTGGTCGGAGCCAGTAGCATCTTAGGGGTTTCAGGATTTCGCAAATGCAGATACAACATAAAGGTAATTCCATGGAAAGCGGTGCGCTCTAGGATAAAACCAAAAATAAAGCACTGAGGTAAGAACTGAATATCTCTTTCTTTTAACGAGACAATCACATGCAGAAGGGAATGTCAGACGTTTGTAATGACACGTGACTGTTGTAGGGGTTGTATTTGTGAACATCTCACACAGAAATATGTTTGACATCAATATTGTTTTCCTAAATATCGTTTAAAAACTATTGTCCCATTTGGAGTAAATGTTATATTAATAGTTCCAAGAAGGCAACATTTTTGTAGGCAATAAATAGGACTAGTTATATACAGGGCTTTAAGTGGGATGAAAAACTGGAGGGGGTCTCTCAAAGGGGCGTGGTCAATGTAATCAAGGGCGTGGCTTAAAAACACAAAAGCTAGAAATCTGTGTTTAGCACAGTGTGTTGCCCGACTTGTATTTTGCTGTTCCTGTCATTGCGTCCAGATATATGATACAATAAGTCAACGAATACCTACAAGTCAGGACTATTGGCTTTGTCAATGGTTGCTAGTTGCATAAGATAAATAAGCAGCAACTATGGCTTGTAGATAATATTGAAAAACCTTCCACTTAAAGCCCTGGTGACACCAGGCCAATGTTGCTGCTCCTGCGTTTCAAAAAGAGAAGGGAAATCCAGAGAGAAAAGGACTCTCTTTAAAGGATTTCTCTTCCTCTACAACGCTCACCACACGCACAGTGATGTGCCTGCTGTCGCGTCTGGAAAAAAAACGGACCGCCTGTGCCAGGGCACAAAACAGAGCCTGATAGAGACCTGTTTTCAGGCCCTCTTAAAAAAACTTCTGGTGCTCAGACCCAATGAGACCCAGCCCACTTAGAGCCCTAGTTAGATATATATCACGAGACATTCTGACAATGATATTCTGGTTCACCTTTTTAGGACCCCTCCTTTTTAGGTCTTACCTGCAGACAGCTTTTAGCTAATTGCGAAAGGCCTCTTGTGGACTGAAACAATAATGTACAGTGGGCTTAAAGGCTTGTATTCTTTCACTGCTCTCATTTAGAAGGTACTTTTTACTTTTCCAATAAGTATTCCATGAGAGTGCATGTTTATTCTTGCTGCTGTCCCCCTAAATATTCCCCATTTCTTCCCTTTCGTTGGTTCCCCTACATCCAGTCCTGTGTTGAAGAAAATGTTTTCGCATTCATTTTTGGAGGGCCTGGAGGCTGCCATTTGCAGTTCTGCATTCCAAAAAGTTATTGCGTACACCTTCCTTGCTCCCATGCGCCCGTTCTCCATTGCTTGTCCCCAAACCGCCCTCCACCTGCTATATATCGGCTTCTCCATTCCTCCCCCATCCCTCAAGGTCTTTAATTTTTTATTTTTTAAATAATTTTGGAGGGCCCTGCACCAGCCACATTTGCTTTTTTTTTTTTTTACTTTTGAAGTGATTGCATCCTCCTTTTACATTTTGTTTGTTGCACGATATACATGAGAGAGCGCTATTTACAGTGAAACTTTGTAGGGGTGCATCATATGTACAAGTAGTCCGCACCCGTATATATAGAGGACTTTCTAATCATGTTTAGATGCAATGTGGGATAGAGAACTAATGAAATTGGTACCAGAACACGAAGGGCCAATGTTAAGAGTTGCAATGCCACCATTGCTGTTTAACTAGAGATGTCGTTGAAATGAAATCTTTCACTAATGAGAACGTACTTAAACGAGCACTATTGTACATCTAGATTGCTTTATTGAAATATATAACTGTGTCTTTTTATACTCGATAACTAGCTTGAAAGTAGAAAATGCATTTGCTGTTAAAGTTGGAGGCCTAGAGAACCAAGGGATTGCTCATGTAAGATGTTGGGCCTATAGACAAGCAGAGGCCTAGTCATGGAAATTGTGCAGGCCTGATAGAAAATGTCTTGCTTAACGTTTAACTGTAGAATAGTGGTAAAAGATGCCATAGAAAAGAATATTGCAACATTACTGGAATGTGAGCCGTTTTGCATGTATTTCTTTGCAGGTGCACCGCTATGTAGACAGTAGAGTAGAAGGGTCCATTGTGTAAGAGTGTTAGGATGCTAGACTCAGACATGGAGGAGTAGCCGAGGAATTTAAAGATACAACTTGAAGCGACGGAGAGTCTGGGACCCAAGGACGTCTTAACAGACCAGGATGGAGAGGTGCCATGATGGAAAATTGTGAAAGCCAACACCTTCGAGAAGGGCGTGCCTGAAGGCGTGTCGTCTACATTGTGGGGTTTTGTATTAGGGACAGTGCCCCGGGGTAGAGGCAGGGCAGATGGGCTGAGGTGCGAGAGGGAGCAGTTGGTTGCCAGAGAGCTTAGCTATGACTAAAGAGTCTCTAGACTAAGTAGGGAGAAAGTGAGTGACCTTCTTTGGAAGTCACCACGGCTGACACCTTTATTAGGTTGGGCTATTGTTGAGTAGGGATGTCACTTAGTATAGTGTAGGGACAGATTAACCTGATTAATATTTTCCCAATGCATACTAGAACTCAGGTTATAGCAATTCTTATTAGCCTGATGATTCTCGAATTGATTCTTGTATTGTTCATAAGCCGCCTGAGACTTTTCCGTAGAGTTATGTTTGTATTAGTACCTGTTTACCTTCTGAATCTTTTGCTGAGGTGTTTATACCTTCAGTTGTTTTTGGTTATGTAATAAACCTTCAAACTTAGTCCTTGGTCAGTGGTTCTTTGGGGGAAATATTGAGATCATTGAGATTTAAATGATTATTGAGAGATAGATTGCCTAATTCATTCTATGACAGATAAAAAGGTTCAGTCGACCTGTGTCGGGATTCTGGAGAATGGTAAGCAGACTCTAAAAGAGAAAATCCCGCCTTTCCAGTTGGTAGCAGAGTAGGATGGTTTATCTTCTGGAGTGAGGGTAATCTAGAAGTAGGTTGAGACTTCCAGAGGCCCATAGAGAACCAATGACGAGTGTCCAGAGAGTCGCGGACGGAGGATGGCGTCCCATGGAAACTGACGGAGAGTGACAGTGCGGCAGAAAGCAGCAGGTCGAAAGAGAGTGAGTATGAAAAGGGTCATGCGTTGTTAGATTGCGGTGTTACGTTGTACTGTTGTGTTGTGTTGCCTTGCGGAGTTGAATGCATGTAGTGTGAAAGGAGAACAGGTTGTGAGCGCGCGCAACCAGTGAAAATCTTAGGCTCAACTGGAGCTTGAGTGGTTCGGGTGTATCGAACACCTATAGTAATTGTCGACCATTGTGAAGGGGGTCATGAGGTACCATTGATCGCCCGAAGGACCGAGATAGGGGGGACGAGTGTGTGAGTGCGTAGGGTAACGGACGCTGGTCGGAAGTTGCCGTGTGTTTTGTAACCTATCAGTGGGGCGATTGTCCGGTCGTTCGCGGACAGACATTTGTCAAGTTTGGTGACAATTACAGTTAGACTGTGGCCGTACAGTCAAGGAAGTGGTTGCTTGGTCGGAAGTGATCATTTCCAGTGTATGATTGGGACGCATGCGTGACCGGGAGACGAGCGGAGAGAGGAGGGGAACTGCTGCGAAACGGAGGCGAGTGACGTCAGACGGAGCCGCGCTGGGATAGGGCGGTTAGTGTGAAGCCGCGCTGGGATTGGTGGATTGTCATCAGGAAGTAAACGAGTGCTGTAAACAAGGAAACGTGGTTTTCATCATGAAATGTTTTAAAGTGTTGCGGAATTGTTTCAAGGGCGAAAAGAAGATAGAACCTCGGGGTGGGGAGGAGGCTCCACCCGAGGATACTCCAGCCCATTATATGGCTACGAATGTTGGGTTACATACCATATTGTGGCTTGACAGTTGGTGCAAGATGACAGATGGAAACGAGGAATTGACTTTTCCTAAATATGGAACGTTTAGACGAGAGGTGTTGTATCAGTTGAAAGCGATTATGGCTGCATGCGACCTTTGCCCAGACCAACACAGTTTGAAGCGCTAAATGCATGGATCAGGGCATCCCAGGAAAAGAACAGGGATAGGAGGCAAGAAAGAGTGAAACGATCAGTTAGGGCGGTTCAAGATGCGGTTCAAGATGTGAGGTGGGATGCACTGGCCAAAAGATGGAGAGTACAGACCATTGAAGGGGATAGGTTGTACCCGTTGCTGGAAAATACAGGGGATGCGCAGAGGAAAAGTACGGAGGATGAGGACAGTGAGACAGACGACAGCCTGATAGAGAGACTGTTGTCAGAGAGACCACCTCCATATAATCCTGAGGTGGAGGGAACGCCAACATCAGCAATGAGTCGGGGACGGTGGTGTCTCAATGGTGAGCGGATCGAGCCCCTTAGGCGACAGGTTTGGCCCGGTAGAAGGAGAAAGGGCACCTACACCTTCACCAAAGACGAGAGTAGTTGGAAGATTTACAGTACAAAAAGTACACGTAGAAGAGGGTGTCGAGTCTCGGAGACTGCCAGACGCTCTTACGGTACCTGTTACCATAGGTCCTATAGTATCAGTGTACAGTCCAGAACAGACACAAGGTGAGGGGCCGCCACAAACAGAACGGGAAAGAAGTGTCAGCGAAGACAGGAGTAATGTGGCGGATGGATGGAGACATTTACCAAGGCCTGTAGAAAGGAGCACCCCTTTGGCAGCATCGGCAGACTCCTCTGAAGAGCAGGGGGGTTTGAGGGGACCGATGGATTTGAGGGGACCACGGCCGAGGTCGATGAGAGAATTGAGGCCTGATTTGAGAACTTGGGAAACAATTGTGGACACGCAGAGCAACAGGTCGATGAATGATTTTGGGTCTGGAAATCAGGAGAGTAGGGGGGTGTCTCACTGTGCCCCTAGCAAAATCAGGCAGGAATGGGATCGCGGAAGTGTGGGAAGTAGGGGGGTGTCCCACCACACTTCTGGCGATAGGAGGCAGGAGTGGGACCGAGAACATTGGGAAAACAGGAGGGTTCCCCCTAACACCCCGGAAGAAAACAGAAGAGAGGGTTCAGGACGGTGACGGGAGGGACCCTAACGGAACTTCTAGTCAAGGTACATTGAGGGCGGCAATAAAGGCAAGAAGGTTAGATGTGCTGAGACTAAAGTCAGAAGTGGAGGAAATAGTGGAAGGTACATTGCCACTAGAAAGGATCGAACTTTATGAACCAGATGAGCTGTTCCTTGTGGTGAAAGATGTTACCCGGAGGGCTAGGACAGCTCATGAAAAACTCTCTGAACTAGCGAACAAGTATGCTGTGGATTTGGCAAAGACAAAAGCACTACAGGGTGGCCATAGGTTGCAGTATTCAGACCAAGATCTAGAAGAGAAGAGGGTGATCAGATTAAAAACCCACATCAGGGAACTGGTTGTGGGAATCCAAACGTGGTCCCATTTGGAGAAATGGGAAGAAAGGTGGTCAAGGAAAAAGAGTGTTAGACGGAGTACTATTGAGACATCACCGGGAGGAGGGCTGATGCATGCAGAAGCATACCCCTTGCGGGAGGTGGCTCATGGGGGATATGTACATGTACCCTGGAGTAGGGGAGATCTGGCTGCCTTTACGAACTTATTTCCAAAGTTGCGTGAAATTCCAGTGGAATGGTACAAACAGGTAAAGAGGTTCGTTAAAATATCAAAGGTGCTGTGGATTGATTTGAACACATTGTTTGACATTGTGGTCCCAGGAGACCTGTGGATAGCATGTAAGGTCAGTGTTGAATGGCCCACAGTGGAGCCAGATAGAGATGCTGCCACGAATGGACCCTCACCCAAGGTAATGATAAAGTATGACCAGGCGATCACGTGGTTGAAAAGTAAGGTACCACCACAAGACATTGACTGGGTGAAGATAGATCGGACTAGGCAGGAACCGAAGGAGACAGTCCATGAGTATTATGAGCGGCTCTTGCAGATTTTTAAGCAATACAGTGGATTTGATGTGATGCATCCAAAAGACATGGGACAGTTTGTGTCTAAGTTTGTTCTGGGATTGAGACCTGATATCTGTCTCATGATACAGCAACATTTGATTTGCTGGCAGAACAAGCCTCTCGATGAGATCTTGAGGTACGCGAGGTATTGCAGTGACGAGATAGACTCCAAGACAAAGAAGCTTAAGGATAAACTGATGCTAGTACAGATGCAATCGGGAGGGCCGGGTCAGTCAGGCAACGGAACATTGGGGAGAAAATCAGGGGGGCAGAAAAGGGACAATGAGGAGGGACCAAGGCCAAGGATAGACCTGGCGACTCTGAAAAAGATGACCAAGTGCCACCAGTGTCACGAGGTCGGACATTGGAGACGCGAGTGTCCCCATCACCCAGACAACCAGGTACAGGAAGAGGAGGAGGAGGAGGTTCAAGCCCCTCCGGAACCGAGAGTAACAGTAACCAAATACAAGACGACAAAAGGGGGGACTTCAGCCCCTAGGGCTCCGGTTCCCCAGCCACCGAAGATTACAACAGGGAACAAGGTTTACAAGCAGATGCCCTTCATAGTTGAAGGGGACGAGTATTATTATTTTGACCCCGTGATGGGACGGTGTCTGAGTGGGGAGGAGGACTGCACCCTCGGGGCAGTCCTGGAGGTAGATCAGAGGGGACCATTCGTAGAGGCTGATGTAGCCGGACACCCCACCACCTTTTTGGTCGACACTGGTGCTTCCCGTTCTACTGTGCGGTCTGCAGTAGTCCCCAATTTGCCCCTATCAGGACATACCATCCAAGTGGTAGGAGTCGCAAACAGAAGAATGACAAACCCCCTGACTGAGCCAGTCCCAGTAAGGATCGGAAGTTTCAGAGACAGACACCAATTTGTAGTATGTGATTCCAGTCCTGTGTGTCTGTTAGGGAGGGGCCTTTTGTGTAAACTCAACTGTACCATCTATTGTAACCCCAAGGGCGTAGAATTGCAGACAAATGATGATGATGCTGACTTTAAGGTTGCAAATACACAGGTGTGCATTGAATTGTACCCTGCTCTAACTGTGGAAGAACTCCCTTGGGATTTGAGGGATTCGGTTTCACCGGAGGTGTGGGACTTTACAGGGGAGGAGATCGGATTGATCAAAGGAGTAGAGCCAGTCAGAATTCAAGTAAGGCCGAATGCTGAATTCCCGAGAACACCCCAGTACAAGTTGACTCCGGAAACAATTGCAGGAATAAAACCTGTGATTGAGTCCATGATTAGACAGGGAATTCTGAAGGAGGTCATGGGCAGTCCATGTAACTCCCCGATCATGGGTTTGCAGAAACCAAGTGGGAAGTTCAGAATAGTGCAGGATTTGCGAAAGGTGAACAACATAGTCGTTCCATGCTGTCCAGTGGTACCGAATCCATCAGTGATACTGTTTAAGATACCGTTCCAAGCTGAATGGTTTTCTGTGATAGATTTGTGTCAGGCGTTCTTTTCAATTCCATTGCATGAGGAGAGCCAATTTCTTTTTGCGTTCAAAATAGAGAACCGCGTCCTAACGTGGTGTTGTATCCCTCAAGGGTATACAGAGAGCCCATCGATCTTTAATCAGTTGCTGAAAAGGAATCTTGAGAGTCTGGTACTGCCGCAGAACTCCGTTCTCGTCCAGTACATAGACGACCTCCTTGTTGCGTCAGACACCGAAGATGCATGTAGAATTGACACCATTGCCTTGCTGAACCATTTGGCAGAGAATGGACACAAGGTATCCCCCAACAAGTTGCAGTACTGCTTGTCCGAAGTACAGTATCTGGGTCACAGAATAGAGAAGGGAAAGAGAAAAGTGTCGCCTGACAGGATTGAGTCAATCATGAGAATGATGGTGCCTTCGACCCAAAGAGAGGTTAGGATGTTCCTGGGCATGGTTGGCTATTGCCGCCAGTGGATCGCCAACTTTTCCCTGAAGGCGAAATCTTTGCAGAAACTGACGCACAAGGATGTAAGTGATCCGGTACCATGGGACAAGGATTGTATGATGGCTTTTCTGGAGTTGCGAGAAGACTTGTGTCGCGCTCCGGCCCTGGGAATGCCAGATTACACCAAATCATTTTCACTGTTCTGTTGTGAGAGGGAGGGGTGTGCTTTGGCAGTCCTAGTGCAAGATCATGGAGGAGTCCGTAGACCAGTTGCTTACTTCTCAGCTACCTTAGATCCAGTAGCCGCAGCGTTGCCCGGATGTCTCAAATCAGTTGCCGCAACAGGTGTCAGCATTGAAAGATGTGAAAGCATTGTAATGGGTCATCCACTGACAGTACATGTGCCCCACTCGGTGGAATTGTTGATGACCAGGACCAAGACACAGCACCTGACCAACAACAGGCTCACACGCTACGAGCAGGTCATACTTGCTGCGGAGAATGTGACCCTTAGGAGGTGTTCGGTCTTGAATCCTGCTACTTTGATGCCATTGCCAAATGATTTGGACGATGATTGGGAAGACCATGATTGCCTCGATGTAACTGAACTATGCACCAAACCCCGACCAGATATTGTTGATGAGCCACTGGTGGACCCTGATGAAATTTACTTTGTGGAAGGCTAATGTGTAAGAGACAATACTGGTCAGTTGAGAGCAGCCTTTGCTGTTTGTACTATTTCTGAAATAGTTGAAGCGGCCTGCCTGGAAGGAGTACACTCCGCTCAGGTGGCTGAGATAATCGCGTTGACGCGTGCCTGTTTGGCAGCCAACAAGATTCGGATCTCCATATATAAAGACAGCCAATATGGGTTCGGTGTGGTTCATGACATCGGACAATTGTGGTCCCAAAGGGGTTACATGACATCATCAGGTTCCCCTATCAGGAATGGAGAATTCATCAGGTTACTGCTGGAGGCTTTGCAGGGTCCGGCAGAGATAGCTGTCGTAAAATGTACGGCGCACACTAAAGGTGCTGATTTTGTGTCCATGGGAAATCATTATGCTGATGAAGTCGCACGTTACTGTGCTGAGCAGGGATATTCATTTACTGAACAAACAGTCGAAGGGGCACAGGAAAGAACCGAGTTAAGCATGATGCTTGAGGTGGCGGATACCTGGGAAGAGTTGAAGAGCATGCAGAACCAGGCGTCAGACTATGAGAAAAGGGTGTGGGAGTTGGCTGGTTGTGTTAGAGGAGAGTTGGACTTGTGGGTTTCGGCTGATGGGAGAGCGGTGTTGCCGAATGAGCTGGTGAGTTCGATGGCACGTCAGATACATGGTCCCGTACATCTGGGGAGAGATGCGATGATGCGAGTGTTCAGACAAACTTGGTAAAACCCGAAATTCCGAACGGCTGCGGAAGCAGTATGTTAGAGAGGTGTTACATGTCAGTAGTTGAACGTTGGGAAAAGAACACCAGTCACATTGAGTCACATTGGAAGGTCCGGCGGACCTTTCTATAGGATGCAACTGGACTTCATTGAGATGGCTAGGTGCAATCGCCTCAGGTATGTCTTGGTGATTGTGTGTGTGTTCTCCAGATGGGTTGAGGCATATCCCACTCGTAGGTGCGATACACTCACAGTAGCAAAATTGTTGTTGAGGGAATTGGTGCCACGATTCGGGGTTCCGACCTCTTTGGAATCGGACAGAGGGAAGCATTTTAATAGTGAAGTTGTGACGATGCTCTGCTCTGCCCTGAACATTGACCAGAGACTGCATTGTAGCTACCGACCAGAGGCTTCTGGCATAGTGGAGCAAATAAATGGAACTCTGAAGGCTCGAATGGCAAAGGTGTGCTCATCCACATCCCTGAAGTGGCCAGATGCATTGCCGTTGGTACTGATGAGTATACGCAGTACACCAGACAGGAGGACAGGACTCTCACCTCACGAAGTATTGATGGGGAGGGCTATGAGACTGCCATCTATCCCTACAACCACCTAGCTAAATATCATAGATGATCTGATTCTTGATTACTGTAGGGGACTTTCTGATGTCATCCGTTCTGTGTCTCTTCAGGTGCAGGCTGCTGAAATCCCGGCTTCTAGCGACCTTTGTCACGACCTGTGTCCGGGCGACTGGGTCCTGGTGCGGAAGCACGTCCGAAAAAGCTGCCTGGATGTGCGCTGGAGAGGACCTTTCCAGGTCATTTTGGTGACAACCACTGATGTGAAGTGTGGTGGGTGCCGACTTGGATCCATGCTTCTCACACCCGGCGAGTCCCAGCACCCCTGGAAGATACAGCTCCTCGAGTAGGGGAAAATCCGGACGAGGAAGAAGATCCACAAGAGGGGACAAGTCAAGCTGTGGGGGTGCCGGTGGAAGTTGGGGACTCTCCTGAGCGAGCAGGAAGCGACCACGACAACAGTGACACTGAGTCTGCCTCTGAAGGGGAAAGTGGCGATGAAGGTGATCTGAGCGCAGAAGAAGCTGAAAGTGAGGACGAACAGGGTGTACAAATGAGAAGCAGAAGAGCCAGGAGTGCAGAGGCTCATTGGCCCGAGAGGCGGAGGCGATTGAATGTGAGATTGGCTTCCGAAAGAGATCTTGCCCCTGTGTCCGAAGAATCAGACCCAGAAGAGGGAGAACAAGAAGCAGAGCAAGGAGGTCCGAGAAGGTCAAGGAGGGTGAGAGTACCTTGTCGAAGATACACCACTCCTGAGTGGACCTACCCTTTGACAAATGCCAGGTGTACTGAGGTCCGGGAGGGTGAGGTCAGTGATTGTGACCAATACGATCCCAAACGTTAAGCTGGAAGTGATACTGTTGGTACCTGGACTTGAAATTGAAGGCGTACTGACACTCACTATTCCTAATCCCCCTTACCTAAGCAAGATACGTGATCTAATTCTAGATAGACTGATTTTTCCTACATTTGGCCCTGAAATACCAGCATACGAAGCAGTTGTACTTCGCATGGAACTTTTGGATTATGTGCTATGTGCAGTTGGAGCAAATATCATCATTGATTATTAAAGACTTTTGTAAATAGTTGTTGAACTAACCTAGAGCTGAGTGGAAGAAGAAGAAAGTTAGGGACCTCCCATACAGGACGGAGAAGGGTTAGGGTTGTCTGTTGAGAAGAAAAAGAAAAACTGAAAGGGGGATTTCCGCTTCCGAGGGTGGTTCAAGAGACACAAATAACCAAGAAAGAGACTTTGGGTCGTTGCTGGAATTGAACTACATTGTTTCGAAACCATGGAGGCTGGAGACCCGAATCGTAGAGCTAAGTGCATAGTAGGCACCCTTTTAGGAGGAGTGATACTCCTTATATTTGTAGTAGTTTTAGTTTCCTACTTTGCACCACACGAACAGGTAGTACAAGTTGAGGGGACACCGACACCTACCACCCCTAGCAAGAAGGAAGACAGAGCAAAAGCAGAGAGGGCCTTGCTGGCTGCAGAAAGTCGTAGGTTACATGCAGATCTGTCTAAGGGAAATTTTGGACAGAATGCGTATGCAAAGTTGTTGTATGAATATGTTGATGCAATGGATGCGAAAGACTGTTATGTGTGTATGCAATTGCCGGCTTCAGTAGATGAGGGTATTAGATACCATCACCTTCCATTGACATATGGAATTTCATGTAGCCTGCTGCTTAGTATATTTTATGGGCGAAATCATTTTGAATATTTATTTTCGAATTATGATGCTGTGTTACCAGAAGTCCCTGCTCATAAGCACTTGAACAAGTGGGATTATTATAAGTCAGAGGACAGACTTGGATATTTCTTCATCCCCACACAAGAATTAGACACCCCGTATGCACACCGACACAATTTGACATGTTTATTATCGGAGACCGAGCAGAAATTCATTGAGCAGGTGGAAGATAGGTACACGAAGCAAAAACAGTTGCGAGATTCAGGGTAAGGCAAGGTAGATTGGACGGATGTGGAGAAGCAGCACAGGTCAAGAAGGAGTTATGGTCCAATAGCTCTAGATGAAGCGCAGAAAGGGAAGTTGTGCATTCACAGACCACAGACGTATTATGAAAATGTGTATGTGGGTCATACTACATGTGAACACACTTTCACATTGGAGTATTACACGAAAGATTTCTTGAAGAGTGTGGTGCAAGTGATCCCTACTGTGTATTTTGTCTGCGGAAGGAATGCGTATGTGAGACTGCCAGAGAAGTGGTATGGAACAAGCTATCTAGCGATTATTTTTCCCAAGATTTACCATACTGAGGATTTTGCTCTTTTGGAGGGAGGGCAGCAGAAGAGGGTGAAGCGAGGGGAAAGTGCTGGTGTGATAGTTGGAGATGTGTTTGGAGCAGCGATACCTATGTTGGGTGTCATTTTGAACAATGTGAAGATACGACGATTGGCAACTGTGGTGGATGAGCTGTCAATGAATACAGCTAAGTCATTAGTGTTGGTTGAGGGTGAAATGTTGTCGATAAGGACAATGGTTTTACAGAACCGTATTGCGCTAGATGTCATCCTAGCAAAAGAGGGAGGAGTCTGTAAACGTTTGAAGGTACAAGAATGTTGCACTTATATTCCAGACAACTCTAAAGATCTGGAGAAATATATAAGCAACATTACTGCAATCCATTATGAGATTGAAGATTTGACTCAAGAGAACGCGTGGGAGATGGTGGCAAGGGATTTGGAAAGGTTGGAAACTGGTTTGCAAATCTAGGAAGGAGTTTCCTTGGGTTTGTACTGAAACCCCTCATCATAGTAGTGGCATGTGTGATTGGATTGTGGGGTTTGGTAAGAACGTACAAGTGGTACAGGTCAACTAGATTGGCGAGATCGATGAGAGTGCAAGAGCAGCGAATGGAGAGGCTGCAAGACAGTCAATATCGCAGCTTGAGAGCGTTGGAGATGCTCAAGCGAGGGAAAGTGGCAACAAGCTCTGTTTAGTTTGGTTCTTACCCTGGGGATGGTGTAAGGGTGGTGATGACACGGGTCATCAAAGGGGGGAACTAAGAGAGCGCTATTTACAGTGAAACTTTGTAGGGGTGCATCATATGTACAAGTAGTCCGCACCCGTATATATAGAGGACTTTCTAATCATGTTTAGATGCAATGTGGGATAGAGAACTAATGAAATTGGTACCAGAACACGAAGAGCCAATGTTAAGAGTTGCAATTCCACCATTGCTGTTTAACTAGAGATGTTGTTGAAATGAAATCTTTCACTAATGAGAACGTACTTAAACGAGCACTATTGTACATCTAGATTGCTTTATTGAAATATATAACTGTGTCTTTTTATACTCGATAACTAGCTTGAAAGTAGAAAATGCATTTGCTGTTAAAGTTGGAGGCCTAGAGAACCAAGGGATTGCTCATGTAAGATGTTGGGCCTATAGACAAGCAGAGGCCTAGTCATGGAAATTGTGCAGGCCTGATAGAAAATGTCTTGCTTAACGTTTAACTGCAGAATAGTGGTAAAAGATGCCATAGAAAAGAATATTGCAACATTACTGGAATGTGAGCCGTTTTGCATGTATTTCTTTGCAGGTGCACCGCTATGTAGACAGTAGAGTAGAAGGGTCCATTGTGTAAAAGTGTTAGGATGCTAGACTCAGACATGGAGGAGTAG
Organism: Lissotriton helveticus; assembly: GCF_964261635.1. Lineage (NCBI taxonomy): Eukaryota > Metazoa > Chordata > Amphibia > Caudata > Salamandridae > Lissotriton > Lissotriton helveticus. The sequence continues at coordinate 632,612,866 of NC_136068.1, read as the reverse complement.
CCGAGGAATTTAAAGATACAACTTGAAGCGACGGAGAGTCTGGGACCCAAGGACGTCTTAACGGACCAGGATGGAGAGGTGCCATGATGGAAAATTCTGAAAGCCAACACCTTCGAGAAGGGCGTGCCTGAAGGCGTGTCGTCTACATTGTGGGGTTTTGTATTAGAGACAGTGCCCCGGGGTAGAGGCAGGGCAGATGGGCTTAGGTGCGAGAGGGAACAGTTGGTTGCCAGAGAGCTTAGCTATGACTAAAGAGTCTCTAGACTAAGTAGGGAGAAAGTGAGTGACCTTCTTTGGAAGTCACCACGGCTGACACCTTTATTAGGTTGGGCTATTGTTGAGTAGGGATGTCACTTAGTATAGTGTAGGGACAGATTAACCTGATTTATATTTTCCCAATGCATACTAGAACTCAGGTTATAGCAATTCCTATTAGCCTGATGATTCTCGAATTGATTCTTGTATTGTTCATAAGCCGCCTGAGACTTTTCCGTAGAGTTATGTTTGTATTAGTACCTGTTTACCTTCTGAATCTTTTGCTGAGGTGTTTATACATTCAGTTGTTTTTGGTTATGTAATAAACCTTCAAACTTAGTCCTTGGTCAGTGGTTCTTTGGGGGAAATATTGAGATAATTGAGATTTAAATGATTATTGAGAGATAGATTGCCTAATTCATTCTATGACAGATAAAAAGGTTCAGTCGACCTGTGTCGGGATTCTGGAGAATGGTAAGCAGACTCTAAAAGAGAAAATCCCGCCTTTCCATACATGCCAAACATGTTCATGGCTAGGCTCATGCACAGACTCTTAGAGCCACACCAGACCTATGGCTCAGCTCTGCTCACCCTATTAATTTGTTGGCACCCACCTCTACTTCCAACTCGGGTCTAGTACACGGGTTGTCAGTCAATTCATAAAACGATTGAGAAACGGTGAGGACTAGAAAGTTGGAGCCCTGCTTACAAGTATCAAATTGTCAACTCTACCATCAAGGCGTCTTGTAACAGAGATGAAGAAGAGTGTGTGACGTGAAAATACATTTAAAATAATTATCCCAAAGCAGGGACCCCAGGTCCTTGTGTTGTATGTGACCGAAGTCATGAGTTCCCCAGGAGATCTACCATGCTCTGGTGGTATGGACAGGGGCGTTGTTTCAGCAGAGATTGTGTGGGTTGTGACACACCTTAAATGCATTCTTGGTTTGGTAGTTGCATCTAGGGGCCCTGAGTTGGGTCTGCTTTGTCTGTGTCAGTTTTTCTCATTTTACTAAGAGAGTTTTTATCTAGCTAATTTTCCAGGTCGGGACCTTAAATGTATATAGTGACTGGTTTACCAAAAAAGTAGTAAATCTTCACCCACAGAACTCCTTGAATGGGTGCACATTTACTTATTTTTTGAGTCACAAACATTGGCAGTAGCAGGCTTGGAAAGCTGCACCAGTCTCAAGTTTCCAGGCATACTACTGGCAATCACATTCCCAAAAGCGATGAGAAGAATGCTCACAAATAGCCTAAGCTCTGGCAATCTCTCGGGGTAGCATTCCAAACCACTGTTTTTTGCTCATTGTGCCACTCTAGACAGAAGCTCACCTAATGCAAATCAGTAATGGCCCTGTTCCTCATGGAAACAGTCCATCCCAAACCTTGGGGAGAGGAGTTGGCCTAACGACTAGGGCGGTCGACCTCTAATCTGGGGAACGGGGTTTGAGTCTAGGCAAGGACGCACAACATCCTGTGATTCTGGGAAAATGAATGTGTCCTCATGTAACGCAACTGGTGCTATGTAAAGCGCTCTGATACCCGATACCTTCAGGTCAAGTTTGCGCTATATAAAACTCTGTAAAAAAATGAATTGATCATCTCGCTCTTCCACCCTGCAACCCACTACTTTGTTAGTTGGGATATTTGAGATTCACATACCCAAATCTCCTTGCTAAGCTATAAGCCTGCTTTTAATGACAGCTTAAGGGCAACTGCAGAAGTCCTCTATTAAAGCAGGCACACAAAATATCACACTGCCAACACCATACACGCCCACACTCTTGAAAAATAGAAATGCAGATTTGCACTACTGACATCACCCCACATAAAATGCAAAAAGTCATTCTCTCCTTACCGGATCTTATTTATTTCTGCACTATGGTGCAGGGGGGTTGTACTTGCTGTTAAATAAAATATTTCTGTGTCCTAGAAGTTAATCTGGTATGTGCTTTGTGCATACTAACAAAGAAAGATATTACAAAGTGTAAGAGCAAAGAAAGCAGTAACCTGACAAAGTTAAGGGTATGATATGTAAAAATAATATGGTACTAACAATCATACCACTGTTAATAAATTAACATTTCTAAAAATAAGTATATACCGTATGCTAGAAAGAAAGAAACACAGTGAAAACAGTTAATGAATAAATTATTGCTGAGCAATGTCATGTAGTTCCTACTAATCCATAGGATCTGCGCATTGTTTGGACAACATAAACTAAGGTTTTGGTGTCAAGACTAATTCCAGACACCCCCGCATGATATGTCGGCTTATAGACCAGCTAGCTCACAGTGCCACTGTAAGCATTCATAACCTTATCAGGGAGTGAATGTACTCTGACAACCATGGAACATGACAACCCTGATCACTCAGGAATCGTGGAAACAGTACAGAATCTTTCGCTCAGTCACTGATGCTTGTTTTCTCTCAGAGAAGTATACAGAATACACAGTTGGACGTTTTCAATATATTTATTGAACCAATGTTAATCTTGTATAAAATGCATGTGCTGCAATGATTAGGAGACAGACACAAATAAAGGAGATTACAAGCACCAAAAGAGTGAAGATTAGATACATTTCTACCATGGTGCTGAAGCAACGAATATATGCAGGCATATACAAAATATGGTAATCTAACGTACTCCTACGATGCATGCCCTACTCTAAGTGTACCTAGAGTGTGTATGGGTGTAGAGCAAAGAATCTCCCCAAGGAATAATCCAACCCCATTACCTGATAGGATAGATTGAAGCCTTGGTCTCGATTTGGACACCCCTTACGGAATGTCAGAGCAGTGATTGGTAGATTCTCAGCATGCACTGACCTTCAGTGTCAGCAGAAGTGCCTCCTCTACCAATCTATCGAGTGCCAATAAAAAGCAGCCTTCACTATGTGCGCATTAGATTAGTGATGCTGTGGATATATAGATGGCACTGTCGCATCGTGGATGAACATAGGACAGCTTTTGTGCGTAGAGAGGCGTAGTACATGATGTTCAAGGCATTGTGATAATGTTGTGCAAAGCTGGATGTGTAAACAAAGTAGTTTCAAAGAAACGAATCCAACATTGTTGTGCATGCAAATGTGTGCAAAAGTTCACTGCTGAAATGTTATTTTCTAGGGCAATGTAAAAAATAGGCTTCTTTGCTACATAGGTCTAACTCGGGAATATAACACAAATTAAATGCATTTCAGTATTGGTAGATAATTCTGCCGGATTAGAGGAAGCAATAAGAAACAAGGGAGCACACACTGCTCTGTTGACTGTGGACAACTTCACATAGTGTAAGTCAAGAATCACCTTGGATATGAGAGGCGATATGGCTGATATATCGGATGACTTCCTCTCGCTGAATAACGTACTAATCAACAGTAAAAGATTGATTGTCAAAGACAGTATTACGTTGGGCAGCATGATGGATGAATAACCATCAGTCTCAATATTGTATTGGAGATCCGTCTAAGATGTGTGGTATGGCCTCCAACAGAGAGTCTTGAGAATTGAGGAAGAGACAAAAGAAAGAAACAACGGACTCCTTGAAACAGTGGCACTTCTTTATGGGCATCACACTGAGCTATGTGACAGTGTCGACATGGGTGGCTCCTTGTGCTTTCAGCAAGGAGCAAGGGTGGCCACATGGATCCATAAATATTAATATACGGGTAGGGCCCTAAAGGATAGTTCATGTTGTTAATGAGTTATGTTGGATGGGTTTGGTCATTGTTTTTAGGGACTTGGCTACATGCTCGGAAGTCTTTTAGAGAGTTGCATTGTCTCTTTAGATTGATGATGATGTTACCATTCACCACACTCATGTTCATCAATGATCATTTCAGCTCTCTTGACTCACCCATTATTACTTTGATATTGCTGTTGTTGAGGTACTGTCTGTCCTAACTAAGATTATTTCTCTTCACTTGAATGATATCAATAGGCCTGTTAAGCAAAAGCAAATATTCCAGATTCTTCAAATGAGAATGGATTTCAGAGACATAATTGCAGGAGACCCATGTGGATAGGGAAGACTCTGAGAGGTGGATATGATGATTTACTGTATTTCTTCTGATAAAGCTGTCTGTATGCAGATTTACAAGGACGAATGTTAGAAATGGGGGTCTCAAGTTGGTAGTGGAATGCACAGTATCCAAGTAGGGACACTTCCTTTTAGTCAGGGTAAGGGAGTTACACACCCAAGATAACCCCTGCTCACCCCCTTGGTGCCTTGACACGAGCAGTCAGGCCTATCTCAAATGCAATATGCAAAGCATTTGTACATAAAACACACAGTAACACAGTAACATAGGGAAAACATAACCAATCTTTATCAAAACCAAACAGGACCAACACAACAAAAATCCAACATTCAGAAATAGAAATATCACTTTTTAAAGATTTAAGCAATTCAGTCTATAGGACTCCATGGATGCCTTGATTTTAGCATGAAGTACATTTGGTGCATCAAAATCCAAGATGATAAACCGGCACAAAGGAGGGAAGTGTCGGAAAACACAAGCCATGTATCGATTCCTAAGTCCCACGGGACTGGTGGCATCAGTTCTGCTGCACTCAGGAGAAGTGTTGTGTTGATTCCTTACGGCAAGGAGAAGCGATGCATCAATTTCCAGAGGCGGCTCCTTACTGCGGGGCAATGAGGTGGAAACATGGCGCACAGGATGCATTTTTTCAGCCACTGGCAGATGATGCTTCGATTCCCTCAGCCGGGCCTGCATCAAAGTCAGAGAGGGGGTCTTGGACATCAGAGATACGGTGCTCTGGACTCCGGCTGCGGCGGTTCTTCCAGCCAGGAATAGGCAATGTGTTGATTTTTCGGCCGCACTGCGTTGATCTGTTGGATTTTTCACCCACACGGGAAGCTTGCAGTGGGAAAAACAGCAGTGAAGGGCGATGCATGGATTTTCAGTCTTTGAAGCATCTAAACCACTTCCAAGGGCCCAAAACTGGAATTGGCACCACTTGGCGAGTCGGAACTCCCAGCAGAGGAGTACAGGGGAGCTACAGATGAAGTCTTTGATGACCCTGAGTCTTCCAAAAGCAAGAAAGCACACACAAGCATTTGGAGAACTAGGAAAGCAGGATTCCTGAAAGCAAAGTCTGGTTCTTTCACTGCTCACAGACAGAAGCAGCAACTGCAGGCGAACACAGCAAAGCAACACAGCAAAGGGGCAGTACTCTTCCTGACAGGTCTTCAGCTCTTCTTCTTGGCAGAGTCCTCAGTCCAGAAGTGTTCTAAAAAGGCATAATACAAAGAATAGTATTTGTAGTGCACACATTTTACCTTTCCCTGACCTGGCTCCAGACACACTACAGGGGGGTGGGGACAGCATTGTGTGAGGACAAGCACAGCCCTATTCAGCTGCCAATGACAGCTTCTCCAACCACTATAGCTCAGAAAGCCCTATCAGGCTGCTGATGGACAATCAGGATATGCAGGGCACACCTCAGCTCCCTTTGTATTGGTATGTTTCATATCGGTATCCAAATATAGGCTCAGGTAGTCACCAAACATTTCACCTATATTCTCCCCTACCATTACACTACATAATGGTTCTTGGGACTGGCCTTCTACCTAGTTATAATACTGCTTACAGGATTTAGGGTTTCCCCTGAAAACTAGCCTCATCCATTATGCATGAGGATTCTTGGACAATCAACAGGACTACCATCTCCTGCATAATAAATATGTATAAGGGTCATTCCTTCCGTCATCCTAAGTCCGACATGACACAGCAAGGTAGAACCCCTGAGGGTACCACTTTGGGTATATAAACACCATATCTTGCTGAGGTAGTCAGAGGAGAAAAGGCCTTCCATGCTGACACACTGACGCGAGATGCTGAGTCTCCTGCATGCAGACACTCCAGCTTGCAGTGGGCTGACATCCCTTGCGGGGTGTCCATCTTGAAACCAAGACTGGGTCCCGCAGTCTCTAACTTCAGGTAGCGGGGTTGACTTACACCTACATACATGCTAGGTACACTTAGGTACATCTAATTAGAGTCACATTGTAGGAGTACGCATTTATTACTGTCATGTATTTTATATACTTGCCTGTATTCATTGTTTTAGCACAATGGTAGAAATCTACCATCATTTTACTATGTTAGTGCTTCTAATCATTTATATCTGTTTCTGTATAATGGTTGTTTCAGCACACCTTTTTTACACTGGAATGACGCTGGTTCAATAAATGCTTATTGAGAAACGGCCCCACCGTTTATTCTGGTATCTCTCTGAGCCAAAGTGAGCATGAGCGACTGAGCGAAAAGTATCGCACTGTTTCCACGATCCTGAGGGATTATGGTTGTGATGTTCGATAGTTGCCAATAACTATTCTCTCCTCGGTAAGAGGGGTTTCTTGTGGCACTGTGAGCTAACTGGTATACAGGCTAACATACCCGCCGGGGTGTCTAGAATCAGTCCGTACACCAATCCTACAGTGTATGTTGTCTAAACGCTCAGGTCCTATATAGGTTTATAGGAACTACACGACAGTGTGACTGTCTAGAGTGAATGCACAAACAGCCCGACCGATGGCAAAGCAAGAAAAGACCCACTTTCTAAAAGTGGCATTTAAAGAAAGATGTGTTTTTAAATTCTGAGTTCAGAGAACCCAAACTCCAAATCTCTATCTCTTGCCAATTGTGCAATAGTGAAAAACAAAATTAGGAGTATTTCGCTATCAGAACATGTAAAACACAGCAGTACATGTCCTACTTTTCACACACTGCATCTCGCCCATGGGGCTACCTTGGGCCTAACTTAGGGGTGCTTTACATGCAACAAAAGAGAAGGTTAGGACCTGGCAAGTGGGTGCCTTTGACAGGTCAATGTGGCAGTTTATAACTGCACTCACAGACACTGCAGTGGCAGGTCAGCAGTGGTAAAGTGCCCTGAGTTCAAACACCAGCAAAAACTAATAAAGCATTAAATAAAAAATACAGGAGGTAGAGGCAGAAATACAGGGGAAATCACACCAAGGATGCCAGGTCTAGCATGTGTCCCCTCCAACTGAAAGTAGCGAGAACTACCCAACCTCCTGGGCGTACTCCTCACTAAGGCAGAAAAATCTGGACAGACAATCAGCATTGGAGTGTTCTGTACCAGGGCCTGGCAAATGGGTGCCTTTGACAGGTCAACATGGCAGTTTATAACTGCACTCACAAAACTGCAGTGGCAGGTCAGCAGTGGTAAAGTGCCCTGAGTTCAAACACCAGCAAAAACTAATGCAGTATTACATTAAAAATACAGGAGGTAGAGGCAAATATACAGGGTAAACCACACCAAGGATGCCAAGTCTAGCATGTGTACCCTCCAGCTGAAAGTAGGGAGAACTACCCAACCTCCTGGGGGTTCTCATCACTAAGGCAGAAAAATCTGGACAGACCTTCAGCATTGGTGTGTTCTGTCCCAGGGCAGTGTTCCAACGTAAAGTCCCTTCCCTGTAGGGAGCTGGGCCACCTCAACAGTTTTGGGTTCTCATCCCTCATCCGCATCAACCATCTGAGGGGCCTGTGGTCCATCTAAACCCGGAAGTGATTCCCAAACAAGTAAGACTATAGCTTCTTCAGTGCCCATACCACAGCAAAAGCTTCCTTTTCAATTGCGCTCGACCTCTGTTCCCTGGGGAGTATCCTCCTGCTGATGAAGGCTACCAGTTGGTCTAGGGGCCCCCTTTATTTAGCTGTGCAAGTACCACCCACACACAATGCTCTGAAGCATCTGTCTGCACAACAAATTCTTGGGATAAGTCCGGTGCCTTGAGCTCAGGCCTTTAGGGCATCAAAAGCGGTCTTGCAAGCCTCAGTCCAGATCATTTTCCTGGGCAGCTTCCTGGAAGCTAGCTCAGTCTAGGGGGCAGCAATGGTGCCATAGCCCTTGACAAATCTTGTGTAATAACCGGTGAGATGTAAAAAGGCTCTCACCTCTGTCTGGGTCTTGAGGGGCTCCCAAGCCAGAATGGTGTCAATCTTGGGTTGTAAGGGAACCACTTGGCCGCTTCCTATCTGGTGTCCCAAGAACACAACAGACCCCTGCCCTATCTGGCACTTAATGGCCTTGATAGTGAGGCCTGCGTTATCCGGGGCCTCCAACACTTCCCAGAGGTGATGCAAGGGATACTCTCACTGCAATGGGGTCAAGGAGAACCGTGAGGCAAACTGTCCCAGCAATTGACGACAGTCATTCTGCTGTTCCAGGTTCAGTGTAGGAGAGAGGTTCACACCCTCCATTGACACATCCTGCTACTTGGCAACCAGGAGGTCAGGGAGAGGTTGACTCTCCTCTTCCACCCTATCATCTGTAGCCAAAACCATGGTCAAATCAGACCTCTCAAAGAGCGGGTTGAAGCAGTTCACATGTAGGACCCTTAAAGGGTTCCTTGGAGTCTGCAAGTCCACCAGGTAGGTGACATCACGTGCTCTCTTTTACCTGAAAAGGCCCGGACAACTTGTCATGTAGAGTGCAGGGCTCCATTGGGGCCATGACCTACACTTTCCGGCCAGGCTGAAACTCAACCAGAGTATTCTGATCATACCAGCATTTCATGTCCTCCTGGCTTGATTCTAGGTTTGCCTGAGCGAGTTTTCTGAAGCACGCTGTCAGGTTTCTGAAGGCCAGCATGTAGCTAAATACATCCTGGGGGGCTTCCTGGGAGCTTTTTCCCAGAGTTCCTTCACCAGACTAAAAGGTCCCCTCGCAGGCTGCCTGTACAGCAGCTCAAAGGGGCTAAAGTCAACCCCCTTCTGCAGTACCACCCTGTAAACAAAGAGAATGCATGGTAAGAGGATGTCCCACTTACCCTCAGCCAGACCCCTAATCATGCCCTTCAGGGTAAGCATGAACCTTTCAACTAACCAATTACCTTGGGGGTAGTAAGGAGTGGTGATTTTGTAGTTCACCCCACACTCCTCCCACATGGCCTTCATGTATTGGGACATGAAGTTGGTACCCCAGTCAGATACAACCTCCTTGAGGAAAGATTCCCATCAGTTCCCAGTCCACCACAGCTGCTGTCACTGTACACAGAAGGATAGGCTCCGGCTACCGGGTGGCATGGTCCACCAAGACCAGGATGTATTTGTTCCCCATGGCTGTCTTGGGGTCAAGAGGCCCCACAATGTCGATATCCACCCACTCGAAAGGGGTGCTCACGACAGTGAAAGGTTGGAGCGGAGCCTTTCATCTCCCTTCACTCTTGCCACTTACCTGGCAAGTTGGGCAAGACCTACAATGCGCATCAGACTGCCTTTGTATTTGGGCCAAAAGAAGTGGGTGACAAGCCTCTCAAAGGCCTTGTCCTGCCCCAAATGCCCTGCCAAAGGCACATCATGAGCCAAACCCAGTAGGAATGCTCTGAAGCTACCACCAGCACATGGGCAGCCCCAGGCTCAGCAATCTTAGGCTCACTATACAGGAGACCATTCTCCCAGTAACTCCTTGCCATTTGCCTGGTCTGTACCCTGCCACCGCAGACCCTCAAGAGAAGGGCAATCCTGCTACTACCTTCAGAATGCCTCCCTGATGGAACCCCTTTCTTGCTGCCAATGGGTCAGCTCAGGCAAGTCTCCCAATTCGGTCACTTGCTCCCCTGTAGGTTCCGGGGTATCACCATCAAGGTCAGCCTCATCCTGGACTGTGGGAACTTGTGGGGTGGGTTTTCCATACCCCCTCCCGCTCTTCTTTCTGGCAGGCACCTGGGCCACTCTTTCAGACTCCAGGTCTTTCGATCACACTTACCGGCTTTCATAGACCGAGTGGTCATGCATGCCCACTCAGGCAAAGCAAACACAAGGAGATGATGGACGGAGCGCTGAAACTTTTCAGGCACTTACCCCCAGTCACAGATCTGGGCTGAATCCATCATCGGTCTTTAGCTCAGATCGCCACCCCAGTTCAGACCCACCATATGCAAATCAAACCCACTCAGACAGGCCCACCATCTCCATGTGTGACCTGCATTCAACCTCAAACCAAGGGGATTCCTCCAAGTTGTTACCTAGCAGACAGTCAACAGGCATTGATGGACTCATAGCTATCCTCAAAGAGGCTGAGACCCCCCCCCCATTCAAAGAGAACCTGCGCTACCTTATACTGGTGCTCTGAGTTGTCCACAGCAACTACTTGGTGAAACACATTTGTGAACACCTGCTCTTCAGACACCAAGTGACACCTGACAGTATTCACGCTGGCTCCTGTGTCTCTCAGAGCCTCTACCCTCTGTCTATTGATGGTCACCCACTGCCTGTACTTCTGAGTGTTCTCAGGCACTAGGGTCCCCTGGACCATCTCACTGTCCTCTATTGAGACAAGGGTCATCTCACCTGGCTCCCTTCTGGAACCAACTACTCCCCAAGCGCTACACTAGTCAACCACTGTGACTGCCCACCAGTGGGTGGCAGTGCAAACTTGGGACCCCCTTCATGTGACCCTCCTGATCACTTGCATAACACTTGTGGGCACCCTCCCTGCAGGCTTCCCTTTAGAGATCCAAGGTTTCTTATCACCTGGGAGATGGAAATCCTTACCTTGGGAACTAGATGTGGTCCTTTAGAGAACTCCTTCTATTTACCCTTGTCCCCCCACTCTTCTGCTGGGGACCTTGCCCACCCTTAGTGGAGTCTTTCTCAAACCTCGCGAGGACCCTGGTACGCATCCAGCAGTCTGACTCCTGAGCAACCTTTCTGGGGTCAGTCAGCCTGCTGTCAATCAGAGGCTGGCGCAGCTCTGAAAAACAAAGGCTATACAAGTGCTCCCATGCAATTCAAGTTTACAGCCCCTCAAAGTCTATTGCCTTGATGCCCTTCATCCAACCATCCAGTGCTCTGCAAAACAAATCTACACATTCAGGCTTCTTGTATGTCTTAAACTTTACCTTGCACTGCTCTGGAGTGAGACCAGATCTAGTGATCAGGGAGTCCTTCATGGCAGGGCAAGTGAGACCCTCCACTGGCCCTAGGGCTGTCAAGGTGTCCCTCCCATCTACCTCAAAGTGCTCCCAAAGACCCGCCCCATTGTGTATCAGGGACCTGGTAAATGTTGAGAGCTGACTCATACCCCAGAAAGCACCTGCGTATGTCATCCTCCCTTGTGTACTCCTTCTCTATATCTTTAGGAATGTACACCCTCCCCTCAGATTGCACTGGACATTCTCTGCCACCATTTGTTCTGGACTCTGCCTGCTTGGCCTTGATGCCCAGCAACTTCATACACAACTCATGAGCCAAAAGCAATTTTCTCCTTCTCTTTTTCTTGTTGCTTGAACTCCATTTCAAACATTTTACTTTCCAATTCCAACTTTTTGCTTTCCATATCCCACTTGTCTTTCTCAAGCTTCCGCTGATGCTCTCTGGTCTGTTGCCTGTCTTCCAGCTCCTCTGAAGACAGATTTCTAGATGACACATTGAGGCCTGGAGGGTGCTTCCCCCACGGCCAGATTCTGTGCTTCACAATCCCCTTGGTGGTTCTGTACCTCCAGATCCACATCCTCATTCTCAGCCTCCCCAGTTGTTTCTCTTGTTGACCACCATGCCCTCAGCACCTTTTGTACTTCCTCTTTCCTTTCTACCTCAAACACAACCTCTGCAACTTCAACTGCTGGCTGACCAGACTGAGACACGAGGCACTTTATAGTTCAGATCGAATGGAAAGAGAAGCACTCAAATCAACTGTTGCGATTTATCAGAAAAATGATCTAAGCAGGAGTAACCTTGCACAATACCTCACCTTACCTATGACGAATTGGGAGAGATCACTGCTGTTCCGGCTAAGGGCAGGCTCTATTAAATTCTTGCTGGGATTTCCCCTGGGCTATCAGCATACAAAAGATTACAACCCATGCCCATGTGATGGTATCAGTAAACAGAATGATTTGCACTTTCTATTCTTTTGTAAATTTTATTTAAAATATATTAATTGGTTTTTAACTCCGTATTTTAGGAATCACAAACCCCTTTCGTTAGGGGAATCTTATTCAATGTTATTGTCCCTGGATACAGATGAATTAATTTTTCGCACTAGCACTTTTTTGAGAACTATAACATGTGTACACAAAACAATGGAAAGCCCTTGAAAATTGTCCGATGAGAAACGCATCAGTTTTTAATAACTTATTAATTTTATACTTGTTTTTACTGTGAAAATGTATGTTTTATTGCGGTACTTTTATGAATTTTACGAAATTCGAATAAAGGTCTTTTGAACTTGACTGAGACATGATTTATAGATCCAAAACTCAAGAATAATTAGAAACAGAAAAATCAAAAAGTAGTATATTGTTGCATGTTGTGCACACTAATCACTGTATGTCAAGTACAAACACAAGTCCTATCTTCCTTGCTGACCACAGTGTTAGAATTGGTGATCTCTAGTTGGCAGTGGTACGCACCGTGTCGAAGTAGGGACCTTTCCTTTTTTGTCAGGGTACGGGAGTTACAGATCCAAGATAACCCCTGCTCACTCCCTTGGTAGCTTGGCACGAGCAGTCAAGCCTGTCCCAGAGGCAATGTGTAAAGCATTTGTAAATAAAACACACAGTTACACAGTGAAAACACTAAAAATGGACACCACTCCAGTTTAGGAAAATAGCCAATTTTTATCTAAACCAAACAAGACACAAACGACAAAAATCGAACATGCAGAAGTAGAAATATCACTTGTGTTGATTTTAGCACAAAGTACTTTTGATATGTCAAAATCCAAGATGAAAAACAGTCGCAAAGGAGGGTCGCATCGGAAAACACAAGCAATGCGCCGATTCCTGAGCCCCAGGGGAATGGTTGCGTCAGTTCTGCTGAAAGCAGGAGAAGTGGTGTGTCGATTTCTTACTTCGAGAAGACCCAATGCGTCGATTTCCAGAGGTGGCTCATACTGCGGAGTGATGCGTTGGTAACTTGACGCACAGCTGTAATGCGTGGAAAATACAGGCACTGGGTCAATGCGGTGGTGAAACAGGTGATGCGTCATTTTTTCGACTGCGCCGCAATGATGTTTTGGTTTTTCAACCTTACAGCAAGCTCGCAGAGGGAAAAACACTGCTGAAGGGAGATGCGTTGATTTTCAGTCTTTGAAGCAGCAAAACCACCTCCAAGGGCCCAGCACTGGAACTGGCACCACTTGGCAGGTCAAACTGGGAAACATCACTTACAACGCAACTTTTACCACGCAATGCTTTTACATCGCAGCTTTTACAACGCAAACCATTACAACTCATTGCGCTGGGGGCGCTCTAGGATAGGGAATATATTTAATTTACTATCCAACACCTTCCCTACTATCCACGGGGACTGGAGTTGGAATAGTAAATTAAATAATTCACTATCCAGCGCCCCAAAGTACTATGCGTTGTAATGGTATGCGTTGTAAAACTTGCGTTGTAAAAGCATGCGATGTAAAAGCTTGCGTTGTAATGTCGTACATCCGGTCAAACTCCATGCAGAGGAGTCCAGGGGAGCTGCAGATGAAGTCTAATGGCCCTGAGACTTCCAATAGGAAGCAAGCACACACAAACCCTCAAAGCACTACGAAAGCAAGATTCCAGAAAGCAAAGTCCAGTTCTTTCACTGTTCACAGACAGAAGCAGCAACTGCAGACCAAGCCAGCAAAGCAACACAGCAAATGGGCTCCTCCTGATAGCTCCAGCCCTTCTTCTTGCAGAGTCCTCAGTCCAGTAGTGTTCTAAAGATTTTCATTTTGGTCCTAGGGTACTGTCTGACCACTCTTCTTTTTGAAAATTGAAGCCCACTCCCAAATTCTGGCTACAATATCTGGAAAGACTTTTGTGTATAACATCAACCTTTTGGGTGCCAATATGGTTATCCCAGAGATGTAGATCCCAGAAGTCCATTGAATTGCTGCCATAGGGCTTGGAAGGCAAAAGGGGTGAAGATCCCCTTTATAAAGGACTTGCTCCAACACACCTGGTGAGGTGAAAGTGGGTCTCCAGCTGCAAAAAACACATTCATAACCATGTGAGTAAGACTGCTGACCCCACAGCAACGGCTGCAAAGTTATGTTATAAAAAGACTTATATCGAGCTCTAATACTCTAGAGTGTCCTGGTGCATGAGTGGACTGTGGGAGAGAAGGCAGGAAAAATTAAATTAGCTCATTAAAAAGATATGTGTTTAAATGTTTTTTAAAAAGACAAAAATCTTGGGTATGCTGTAGGTCCACGGGGAAGGCATTACAGGCAGCTGCTGCTTTGACAGAAAGGGACTGGCCCCCAGGCGTGACCTGCGAAACCGCGTGATAACCATCCGGCGTTGGGTGGCAGAACGCAAGGGTCGACTGGGCGTGTACAAAGCAAAGCACCTCCTGAGGTACATAGGCCCTTGGCCATGAAGGGCCCTGTGAGATAGGGTAAGGGCCTTGAATTGCACCCGCTGGGCCACAGGTAGCCAGTGCAAATCCTGCAAATGCTGCCGAACACTAGATCTCCAAGAGATGTCAAACAGGAGTCTAGCTACACATTCTGTATTATTTGAAGTTTCTTTACCAAATAGCCAGGAATGCCAATGAACAAAGCATTGGCATAGTCGAGGCGGGAAAGGATAAGGGCATGCGCTACCATTTCTTTAGCTTCTCTAGGAAGCAAGTGAAAAAACCTTCGTGAGGCCTGAAGGGTGCCGAAGCAGACTCCGGTAACTTTCTTAACATGATCTGAAAACCGGAGATCTTCACCAAAACACACCGCTAAGTTCTTTGCCTGGCCACCCTCTGAGTTAGGGCAGGGGAAGTCTGGAGGCCACAAAGATTCTCTGAAGGCAGGGGGGAACCGGCCATAAAAGAGTACCTCTGACTTATCCTCATTGCACTTCAGTTGGGCATGTGCAAGCCAGTGGAATACAGATGAGAGGCATATCTGGGCAGCATTGGTGTCCAGATCAGTCTTTTCAGGTGAATAGCAGCTGGGTGTCGTCTACGCAGGCTAGCATTTTTGCTCCCAGCTCCTCCGCCAAAAAAATTACCGGGGTCAAATATATGTTAAAAAGCAAAGAGCTCAACGTGGAGCCCTGAGGGACCCCGTTGATTGTTTGACAACGGTTGACATACAGCTACTGAAACAGCGCTCCTTTAAGATCTTACTGTCGGCAACCAGATTTTACCAAATGCTTGGCCGACCTACATCATTCCCTCCAGAAGGCCAAAACCAGGCTTGATCAGCTTGAAATAAACTTGGTAGAATAGACTTATGACCAAGATGAATTGACAGCTAGAGTGACTACAATGGAACAACAAAAGCATTGCTAGTACGGATGACTATTTCCCATCTCATTCAAAAACAATCACACGTGACACTCATAGTGAGTGAAAAAGTTAATAAATATTTTTATTTTATTTTTTAATAAAGTTAAATATTTATCAAAAGGACTCTCTAGTTCATGTTATTATTTTCATGAGCATTGCCCATGTTATTCTTTTGGCAAACCACAAAGTAATACAACCATAAAACAGATATTTTACATTTATGACAAAAACATAACGATACATTTACTAATTCAAGGACTTTATATGAATTTGAGTGAGCTCAAATTCCACAGCAATATAAAGGAAGAAAAAAGAAAAGATTAAAAAAACCCAAGGGGAAGGTTAGAAAGAGAATGCCACAGTTGTCAGTTTAAGAGATCACACAAACCAAGTGGGGAATTTTTGGCCAAACAGTTTAGGTATTCAGGTCACGGAAAAATGAATTTTCATCACTTATTATACATTTCTAAAGACCTGATACTTTTCTTTACAAAAACAAAACTTGCATGGGGATCCAGCTGTTTGGCTGCAAACCTCCTAGGGTGATTTGGGCTGTTTTTGGTAGGAGACCGAAGGGAGCCCTTTTCTACCTGGTGGTCCACGGAAACCCAGAAGGGGAATGGATGGGCAATTGGTGCGATTACAACCGTCGCCAACCCCAGTTGTCCTGAGCGGTCCAGGAGTATTTTTTGAACTTCAAATAGTTAGACGCTGGGGGTAGCTATTCATAATTAATAAAACAAAATGTGTGGTGAAGCTACTCAACTTCTACTCCTTAGTTATAATGAAAATGAATGGGCAATAGGTAGGAAATCTTTTTTTTTTCGCTAAACACGTTTGTCTGGTTTCACAAATCTACTTTACTGTTATTCTGCGTTGCTATTTTCAAGGCAATCTGACACCCTTTGGTTTCAATGTAATGCAGCATAATGGGGGGGTTATATGTCAGAATATCGTATAAGGTATATGTTCTGACATTAAAATAAACCCAAAACATCGTTTAAAAAAATAGTATCCCATTGAATGCAGATTTGTAGTTATTAATTCCAACGGGGTGCTGATTTGGTAAATTGGATTTAAGAACTGGGGTTTATATAAAACAATATTCTGACATTAAATTATATTTAGTACCATACCGAATGGAGAGCGCTGAAAATAGCTGCCCATAAGACAAACTATTTTCAATTAACAAAAGGGCTCTCAAGAGCAAACAGTCGCCCCGATCCTAGCCAGACTTCAAGAGCATCATGGCAGCCTTTCTTAGAGAGCACCTAATCCCACAATCCCTAGACGGATTGTAATCAACTACAGCCAGGCACTCGCACTTTTGCTGCATCTTTCAGCGCCCCCATGATTTCCTGTTCTGTGATGTCTCCATTGAAACCCCTTGCAACGTCCAGATTAAGTCTCTGTAAACCACAGCCAGCCAGTTTGTAATTCATACTTGATTCATTGTCCTGGAGTTTAATCGAGGACAGTCCTGATAAAAGAACTTAAATTCATTATGTTTTTGTGTTTTGCCCACTGCCAATGCACAGTCTACCGCCATGAGTGCTTGCATATTAGTGGGAACCCTCCCTCTGCTAGTCAAGCAGGCCAAGATCCTGCGTGACCCATCCACCTATTGATGCATCAGAAGTTTACATTTCTCATGGCTGTGTCTTTTTGAGCGATACAAGAATCCTCAGATTAAATGTGGTCCCATTTCTAAATAGCGGTCCTTTGAGTTCACATCTTTTCTTTGCGAAGAGCCAGTTCCAGCTGAAGCGACTTGGTAATTGCGGCTGCTGTGGACAAGACGAATCCGCTGGTGTACGGTTTGAAGGCTTCCCGCACAGATGCGTAGGTTAGACTGTACATTGATGTCAAAGATTAGGACCATTTGCACCCTCACTGTGTCTTTTTTGTAAACACTATGGGCCTCATTTATGAGAAATGACGCATCGCTGCGTGAAAGCAGCGATGCGTCACTTCTCAGTGCGCACTCCTTGCGACATACCCGATGCGTCATATTTAATGTATGACGCATCATGTCGCAAGGAGTTACAGATATGTCAGTATTTCTGACGTACCTGTAAGCGCAAAAGTGGCGCATTGCTGGAGTGTGTCACAAAAGTGACGCAACTCCAGCAATGCGTCCTTTCACATGGGGCAAGCCCCATGCGAAAGGACCCGCGTCAGTCTTACGCCTGCTGTGAGGCAGGCGCAAGATTTTGAGACAACGGCGTCCTAGAAGTGACGCAGTGAAATCTCATCAATTTCACTGCGTCACTTCTACGAAGCTTTTTGCGGGGGAATGCCCCCCCTGCATATATTATACCTGATGCAGGTATAATGTAGCGCAGGGGTTCACAAAGTGACGCATCTGCTTAGATGCGCCACTTTGTAAATAGTGCGCAACAGGAGGCATTTTTTACGCCGCCAATGCGTCACAAAAAGTGACGCATCGGAAGCACAAAACTGACGCAAGGCCTCATAAATTATGCCCTATATTTTTCAATTTTATTGTCATTGCATAGAACTATAATCAGAGAGGTAGAGAAAGAAAGGAAAAGGATAGAAGAATTATTCAGGTTAAAACATAGTAAAGCTGAGTGGAGCTTTGCATTGTCCATTGTTGCCCATCAATACATATTGTGCATGTATACTGCTTATTCAGTTTAGTGATACACCATATATACAATTCGTATTATGATCTGAATACAAGTGGCCATAAACATGCATTTATGTTCATTTAACATAAAGTTGGATAAGGTTATAAACATATGGTCAGGTGTCAGGTGATGATTCAGAGTCATGTAATCTTTCCTTTTCACCAACTCAGACTGAGACATCTAAGGACACTGGGGACGGGCACTGGCAATACCTTCGATATGGTACCCCATGCCACTCTCCTAGCCCGTCTCCAATCTATCTGAATCGGCTATAAAACTTTAGACTGGCTCGCCTCATTTCAAGGTCTGGATCCCTCCTTTCTCATCTCTGTTGGGTGGACTGCAAGTGGGAGTACCTCAAGACTCTGTTTTAAGCCCCTTTAATATCTGTCTAACTCCTCTTGCCTTATTCGCTGAGGACCTGGGAGGAAAAATATCTCTGATGCTGATGACACCCAGCTACTGTTCTCCTGGGAGCAGGACGTAGATTCCCTGAGGAAAGAAAATCAGAACTTGTCTGACAGCCGTCTTTGAGTGGGTCTCATACCATCCGCTCTCAGCTGGCGCTGTAGGGAGGGGCGGGCCGAGGCATGGGAGGGGGGAGGAGTGCTATGTACACACCCTAAGTGAACATATGTGTTTGGCTGGCCGTCTCGAGCCGGACAAAACACACATTTGCACTTAGGTTTCTCCAGCCCAGCTGCATTGAACAGCTGGGCTGAAGAAACCACACAGACTCCCTGGTCTGAGTGGAGTGTCTTTCCAGCCCGCTCAGGCCAATCCCCGTGCTGCTCTGCAGCATGGGGATTGGATGGGAGACTGTCCCAGGGCCTGCTGGGACCAGAAAGAGGACAGGAGGCACGACGTGACGTGACACAGCAGGCGGCTGGCAGCTAAAGTTAAACATTTTTTTATATATTATTTCTAACATTACCCCCCACGCCACCCCTGCCACGCTCCCTCCACCTGCCCTACCACCCTTTGTTTGTGGTGGCTGCCACTGGAACACAGAAACAATATTATAAAAAGAGATATGTTTTCAGTTTCTTAAGAAAAGGTCTGTGAGAGGGTAAGGGCCTAATTTATGTAAGACCGGGTAGCCCGTTTCTCAGCCCTTATGTAGGTGCCACCGCGCTACTTTAGAAATCACATCCAAGCTGGCGGTAATTTCTAAAGCGTTGGTAGGAACTGCCTTCACGCCGGATCCAGTCAATGCTGTTTACAATTTGGTGCAATGCACCGTCCACATGACGCAGCCTTGCACTAAATGGTTTCTTTTATATCTTCAAAAAGAAAATCCCGATACAGAATTTTCTTTTTGAAAATAAAGAAAATCCTCCCCTCAACATGGGAGTCCTATCCCATGGCCAGAGGAGCATTTAGCAGTTTTCACTGCCCCTCACTGCCAGGGTTTTCCTGGTGGTAAGTGATAGTGAAAACTGACCTATCATTCCACCCATCTAGATTAGGTGGGCGGAATTAGAGGTCAGTCTCCAACGAGTGCTGATGGAGGGGTTTAATCACGGCAAAGACAGAGTAGTCTCCGTCATGAAGGTGTGTCCGCTTTTAAATTTGTTGGGCAGACTTTTATGAGGGCGGTATGTTTACTTTGTCACCGTTGCAATGGAGTATACACACTGTCAAGATATAAATAGAGCCCAAAGTGTTTAGACCTATATTGGTAACTTATTCCAGAGATAAGGAGAAGCTTACAAAAGGCCTTTGGACCACAAGAAACATTTTTTAATGCAAGTTGCACTAGTTGAGTTGCTGAGGAACTATGGAGAAGCTGGGTAGGGGTATTTCTGAAAATGTTTGCTTTTAAATATTCTTTAACATTTCCTTGGAGACATATATGAATCAAGCAGTTTGTACTGCTGGCACTTACTTAATTAAACTTTTCCCTGAACTTAAAGATAAAGAATTATTGAGCAAGTTCTGCCTCTCTGTTTAGTACTAGTTTCTAGAGACCCATTTATTTCCAATACCCTCCTTCCACTAAAGGTCCCAGAAATAAAGAAAGCAGTGACAGTGTATAAGAGCGACATTTATATGTACACACATACATAAAATGTCCCTGAGCATGGTAGTTTTTGCAAGGAATCACTGCAAGCTTTTACCACACACAGTCTACTTTAGTTCTGTATTTTTTGGAAGAACACCAAAGGAGAGAACCTGAATGTCTGATCTGGCAGGGGCATGTTGTTGCAACTAATCTAACTCTCCTATGTATGTAGATACTATTTGTGTAGTCTTCATAAAGGAGGAACCTTAGAGGCAAAAACAGGAAACAAGGGCGCCCTCAACTCAACTTCTGGATCATATACAAAAAAGCCCTTGTTGCACTTTCCTTACACATCAAGACGGAATTGTAGGGGTTTCCCACTTGTTCGCTCCATGGTGGTTGCTCATGTGAGGCACTTCTTAAACACATACATATTTAATATTTGTCTAACACTTGTAAGAATAACCTTCTAGCACAGGCCCACGTTTTACCTTTAAATACACATACAAGAGTTGATGTGTAATGTGCAACAAGGGCTTTTTTGTATATGATACTATCTGTGCAGTGCCAAAAGGCACTCTGTACAGGTACAAGAAGGATATTCCTATCCTTGTTTTCATTGTTCAGTCTTGCCCTGCTTCCATCTTTGTGATCGACAATCTGTTACCCAATGAGGGGGCTCAATGTATATTTCACATTTCACAAGGAGAAACCAGGCTCTGCAGACCAGGGGTGAACTGGGTCGCCAAAAGTATAACTCTACCCATGGCAGAATGTGGCCACTGCAGTTTTGCCAGGCTCTGGAGAAACTACCTGTTGATGAAAGCTAAGGGACTTTTCACTTAACCACTTTGTAGAGGAGTCTATGGTCTTCTCCATGTACAAAAACATTCAGGGGCATCTTCACAAAAAAAGTGGTGGTGGGAGGTGTTAGCCACCTTGGCTTAACACCTCTCACTGTCACTTCGGAAATGCCAGTCTGCACACTAATCACAAGAATGTTGTGCAGTCTGGCGTTACCCACATCGACGGCGATAAATCTCATGATTTATCGCCATAACAGGCACCCTTCCACCAGAGTATTATGCTTTCGGTCATAGAGTTCTTTGTACTTGTCATGTTTAAGACTCAAATTATTCATGACATCAGAAGAAGACCAACTCACCTCCCCGCAACCTATATTCCAACCAGGCAACCACTTGGCTCTGGGCTTTCTACCCCTCATGAGGTCGAAAGGGAAGAATATTGTAGAGTCAACAACAGAAACTCTATAAAACTAAAGTGTTTTGAACAATTGCGTCTCCCAAGGAATTATATTCTTAAAGGCCAACCTTTAAAAACTCTATTGTACCTTTCTACCAAAGCATTTCTACTTGCATTGTACAAAGAGGTAGTTTTATGTTGAATTCCACATTTAGATAAATACTGAATCATAACCTTGAAAGTCAACTGTACCCCATTATCACTAATGATGAAAGCGGGAGTGCCCTCACTAAGGAAAACATCATCAAAAAAGTTTATCACGATGTCAGTGTCCAATTTTTTTATCACTTTGACTACAGGCAACTTAGAAAACACATCCATCATAGAAATGACATGCTATCCAGAACTGCCAACAGGGTCCATGATGTCCACAGCAGCCTGCTCCCAGGGTGATACAGGGGACAAAAGATCACTCATGGGAGGTCTTAAAGTTTTAAGGGTTTTGTTCGCAGATGAACACAAACCGTAATCTCTCACAGCTCTCTCCACTTCAATATCAAGACCAGGCCACCAATACCTGCTTTTAACAATGCACTTCCATGAGGTTATCCTAGTTTTCAACCATCTGGACTGACAACCAAGAAAGAAAATCAGCAACAGCGTTCTTTTTACCAGGTAGGTATACAGCTTTGTAGAGAAAATCCAACAGCCGCTTGATCATCCATGCTCACCTGGCAGTAACATTAACTATTCCAACATTAGACAAGAACTTAACTAAAGGTTTATAATCACACTTAATAAAGACTTCATTGACCCAAACAAATTTACGAAAATGATCCAAGGCCCAAGCACAAGCAATTGCCTCAAGTTCGATTACAGCGTATTTGCACTCTGCAGGTGACAAAGGTCTAGAGGCATATGCAACAATGGATTCAAAATCTTTTTCGTCAACCTGTGACAAGACAGCACCAATACCAGTACCACTGGCATCCATGGTAATGAATTATTTTCCACAAGGGTCAAAACCCTGAAGAGCGGGAGTAGAGGAATTTGCATTTTTAATATCGTAAAATTCCTCCTGACACGAACCAGACCACACAAATTCAGACTTGATTTGAGAAGTTGCCTAATGTGAAAGGTTCTGCTAGTATTTTTTAATAACAAATTTAATAAAAAACTCAATAAGTCGTAAAAAGGATTTAACCTCATCCTTATTTTTTGGACTGGGGCACTAGTAATGGCAGAAACTAATTTGCTTTTTGAATGAATGCTGACAGCACTAATTTCATGACCAAGATAACTCACACTATTGGCAGCAAACTTGCATTTAGAGAATTCTACTGTTAATCCAAATTTATTTAAGAGGGAAAGCACATGAAGGAGTTTGGTTTTGTGATCGCTACTGTTCTTCTCCATGAGATAAATGTAATCTTGGAAAATGAGCACATAATCCAAATGACCAAAATCTTGTGCATTAAACGCTGGAATACAGCAGTTGCAGAAGCCAAACCAAACGGCATTCTGGTGTATTGAAAACAGCCAATGTGAGAAATTAAAGCAGTAAGATTTTTACAATCATCAGAAAGGGGAATTTGGTGGTAAGCTTGAGACAGGTCAATAGTAGAAAAAACTTCCATGCTTCTGGTTTTAGTGTGCATTTCATTGATTTTTGGGAGTGGGAACTGGTCTATCAAAATGTTATCATTGAGATGGCACAAGTCAATGCATAATCTAAGCTTTCCGTTGGCCTTCCTCGCTGCGACCAACGGATAAATCCATTGAGAAGACTCTATAGGTTCGATGACACAATAATTGGCTAACCTATTTAATTCCTTCTCAACTTCATCTCTAACAGAGAAAGCAATATTCCTACATTTGTGGACTTTTGGAGATGCATCAGGTTTGAGGGGAATGTGATGCTCAAAACCTTCCAATCTCCCCAAAGTTCCAAAACAAATATCAGGAAAAGGATCACGTAGAGTCTTGCCCAAGTTTTCACCTTCATCTAAAACAACTTGTTCTATACCATTAGGATCAAAAATAATATTTAGTTTGCTTTGATCTTTCCACCCAAGAATAGATGGACCCTTTTTTGAAACATAAAGTTTGCACAAAGCACTTCTGCTCTTGAATCTAAAGATACGTTTCCTAAAACCAAGCAAATCAATAGATTCACCCGTATAACTCTCAGGAGCAATATCTGGTTGTAGTAATTCAGAACCAAGTTTTTAAACAAATTTGTCGGACCATACAGCCTCATTCACTATAGTGAAAGGAGGACTGGAATCCGCTGCAATGTGCACATTAACTCCCCCCATGGACATTAAACACATTGTCTTGTTAGAATCATTACTGTGCGAAATATTAAGGACTACATTACCGTTAGAACTTGAAATAAAACAATCTTCATCATCACTGTCCTCATTAGCGGAGGATAAAAGACCCTCCTCAATGCATTTAACTTTCTCTTTGTTAGGCTTTTTAGTGTGGCACACTCGGCTGAAATGGCCTTTTTTTCCGCATAGAGTGCATCCCATAATCTATCTTTTATGGAGGGATCAAACGCATGCATGACTACTTGATCTCTTACTAACTCTTCTTCAATTACTCCAAATCTGCAATCAATAGCAAGTTTTTGAAGAGCAGTCACGAAGTCATCTATAGATTCATTCTTAAGCTGTTTCCTTTGAAAGAACTTAAAACGGGTTACACCAATACAAACCTTAGGTGAAAAGTAATTGTCTAAATGCTTAATTGCTTGGTTAAAAACATTGTCATCACCAGACACAGTGTCCTTGTTCAATTTACCATATATCCTTAAGCCTTCAGGACCCAAACTATGCAGCAATAATTTTTTTTCTTTCACCAGATAACTTATTAGCATGATCAATAGTTAGAAGGTAATTGATAAAATGCTCCTTCCGTTGTAACCACGGAACAGGCGGATCACCAGGAGTGCACATAAACTCTTTTGGTGGGTTGACTGTAATGTTGGTAGTAGGAGCCGCCATAGTGCAAATGGATTAAAAAAAAGAAATCTGAGGTAATTAGAGTTAAAATATATTCAACCTTACAATTTCAAGAATAAAATGACACAAAGTCAGTATAAATTGTGAACTCCAGAACTGCGCAAATACCCAAATGAGTATTATCAAGGTAACAATAGTGTCCTGCAGGTGCCAATTAATGTTGCAGAACAAGGAAATGTTCCTGTCGCGGAGGAAGAGTCGGAGAAACTCAAAGCAATTTGAGAGGCGAGTCGGGAGGAAAACGTCACGTGATCCTGAAGAAACTGATTTCAGGAAATACGATGAATTGCAGACACGTGGGCTCAGTCTGGCTAAGATCATCGCCCAACTCTGTGTAGTGACGACCATAATGAGGATTCTAGGCTGCCCTCGTGGGGACTCTCATGAGAACCCTCATGAGGGAAGAGAAAGGAAAGAAACGCTACAATGAGTTAACGCTACTTTGAGAATAGGGCTCTGGCCCTATCGCCACGGGAACGTCAAAAAAAGTGACGTTCGCACGGCGATAGGAGCTTGTGAATATACCCCTCAGTTTCGCCCAGCTGAGCTTTTACTCTACAGCTGTATCTATGCGATGAGTTGTGAGAAGTTTCAGGTGAGCAATGAATGGCTATTGAGCACACAGTAACTGTAGCAAAAGGTGGAAGTTCCTTGCTTTGCACGCGTGGCATCCTTCACACAGTTTCTTCTTGCTGTGTTCTGTATCCTGACTGGGATGTCCTAATGAAACCCACTCCTGACCCTTTCCAGCCATAAGCCCTGCTATAGAACAAAGGATTGATCCAAACCAGGTATACCTCCACTGCTTGCAACAAAACACGCCGACTTGTAGTGTTTAACAAAGGACTGCTCAAATCCACACCCAGTGGCCATCTTGGGGCTCCATCATGTTGTCCTGCATTGGGAGCTATCTAGATAACCCAGAGCCCACACTCAGGAATAATACCCTCCCCGCCTGGAAAATCATCCCTTTTGATAAGCTGATTTCTACTCCACATCTTTCTGGCAAAAGCCTGAATACTTGGGACCTGCTCTGCTTGCCCAGAGATTTTGATTCTGAATGACACACCTCTTGGAGTTCCACACTCAAAGGCACTCTTTGGTACCCGCTTGTAGCCGGTTTCTTCAGTAGGAGATGGGCACTGCCGCCTGGAGCCAGTAGGTTATATCCATTGAAAAGCATGAAATTCTCTGCTCCACTGGCATTGGGGTGATGGCTGGTGAGTAAAAGAACTCTGGAAGTTACTGTACACCACCCAATTCTGGGAACAAATGTAGATATCTGGAGGAGGCTGCGCTGCTGTGATCTGCCATGGAGGAATAAGGAAACTCGGCTGCCTGATGAGAATAGAAGATGGGAGGATCGAGGCCAATAGCACTGAACCTAAGTGTCATCTGAGGGAAGTAAGACACTCTGACTCAAGGGGATTGAGCACCTGTGAGAGACATGTGAAATTTTAAGTCCTGCTCTACACACTTCGTACATTATTGCCTTTGATGGGTTCATGTTTTTTATTTAACTCTTGTAAAGTGCTCTGGTTAACCAATTCAAGCTATTAAAAAAAATGCACATACATTGGTTTTAAGTCCCAGGGAACCAATTGCCATGAGCCTGCATTGTCCTAACCCTCTCTGTACCGTCCCTGTGTCACCCCTTCCCCAGACCACCACAGATAAGGAGGATTATATCTATTTAACCAAGGATTTAGGGCAATACTTGTTGGCCGAGGCTTGTAACCCTGAATCTGGAATTATTTGAGCCACCTCACCACCCCTTAAGGTTTCTGAGATATTGCAATTTAAAACTGTGAAAGGACCACCGTGCCTTATCCCGGTCTCCCAGTTCAAGTGAAACCGATGGGTCCAGTGAGTGTCTCAAATCCCAATGGTGCAGTGGCTTTTGAGTATTTATACTGAAACTGGCTGTTCATGAGACACGGGCCACTCAGTTCAGTTCAAAAGCTTTATTCGATTTGTAAAACAAACCATACAAGCAGAACACATGCATATGTAACATACATTGCTAAAAAGGCATCAAGGATACAACAGTTAAAAATGATCAAAAGAAAACCATTGTAAACATAGTAAGAGGGGGTTCTAAGAACATGATATGACCAGAGTTAGGATTGTACTGTACAAAGGCTGTTGCCCAAGAGAACTAAATTCATTTATAATACATACTGCATACATTATACATATGATATATTGCACATAAATAAATAAACTAATATACAGACAGGAAGCCAAGTTAAAAGCGGAACACAATCAAAAATATCATAAAGCTATGGTTTTCCTGGCAGCTGTACATTTGGTAAAATATACAGACAGGAGGCCATAGTAAAAACAGGACACAGTCCAAGATATCATAAAACTATGGCTTTCCTGGCAGCTGTACATTTTAATATATATATGTTGCTACGAAAAAGCAAATATCCATATCCTCTAGGGAACTAAGAAGCTGTAAAGCATTTCTCGTAGAACGAACATTGTATTTTAAAAAGACGGGTTTTAAGTATGTTACCCTAAAAAAATGATAACATTTACAAAACAATAAAAAATGGCAGCAGCTCTGGCGAGAAACATTGTCACAGGGGCATGCTATATCAGATCTAGAGTTCATAATGGGAAATGCAACAAGGTGATGAACGATTCCCAATCATAAGCGTGTTAAGACAAACCGGTGAGAATTACGAGTGACACCAGAGAGGTAAAGTTGGAAACCAGTGGGTAGGTTGTAGTCCCAGTAAGTCATCACTGATTGCAGCCATCCAGACACCTTTGCACGGCATTCTCTCTTATGACTTAAAAACCTTTGTTTAATGTCTTTCTTTGGGATTGAAACAACAGATTTAGGGTCAAGAAAAATGTCAAACTGGAAGAGGAGATAAAACCAATGATGTATATACTTAAGCCAGAGGATACGTGAGGAGTGGTCCAACCTGAGGCAATCAAGGATTATCTCCTGGGTAAATTGGGTTTCAGACTTAGCCCAGATTGAGCGCCAGAGCAACAAGGGGCGCAGTGCTGCTAGATCCGAAATAAATTCAATTCCTACTTCTTCATGGATCAATTCTACTGCTGCAGAAGGTGGTACACATAACAATTTTCTGAGGAACTTATTTTCGTCTCTCTGCACATTTGGGCCAACACAATGACCCCAGACCCCCGCACCATACAGCGCTGAGGACACACATTTTACATTATAAATGTTCATCATATCTTTGATGCTCCTCACCCCAAGTTTAGATGAAAATCTAAAGATGCTGTTAGTGGACCTCATTGTTTTTAAACTAATGTTTACAAACTCGGTTTGCCATGACCCATTATTAGCAAAAGTAATTGCTAAATAACAAAAGGTTTTAACTTGTGACATCTTGTCCTTATCAATAAAAAAGCTGGAATGGGTTTTCTTAGCTTTCATACCACAGGACATTGCAAAGGTTTTGGATTTATTTACTAGTAGTTTCCTACTTTCGATAAATATCATAAATCTGTCAATGAGGCGCTGTAAACCAATCTGTGTACGGGACAATAGCGCAGCGTCGTCCGCATACAATAAAATTGGAACCGGTTTACCTCCAATCAAAGGTGCATCAGCCGGGGTCTGGCACAGTATAGAATCAATTTGGTTAATAAAAAGGGAAAATAAAAGAGGGGCCAAAACACAACCCTGGCGGATGCCTCTTGAGACTTTGAAGAAAGAGGTACATTCGCCTAGGGATCCAAAGCGCACCTTACATGACAGTCTCTCATATAGCCTGGCCAAAAAATGTACAATCTCCTTTGGTGCTCCTGCCTCTATCAGGACCTGCCATAATATACGGTGGTCGACCAAGTCAAACGCACTGCTCAGGTCCGCAAAACATAGAAACAGGTTCCCTTTTTTAACTTCCGTATATTTGTTAATTAAAAGATCTAAATTAACACACTGTTCTAGTGTCCCCATACCTTTTCTAAAACCATATTGAACCTTGGTTAAAATATCCTTTTCATTTGCCCAGGTTTCCAGCCTCTGCAGCATGATTCGACTCATCACCTTTACTGAGGCATCCAGTAATGAAATGGGGCAATAATTACCCGCCTCCGATTTGCTGCCTTTCTTAAATATGGGAATGATGACCGACTGGCCCCAAGATGGTGGGGGACTTCCCTCAGCTGCAGCATTGAAGACCCTCACTAAGATCGGCGCCCACAGATTCATTTCGGTTTTGAGAAGGTCTATAGGTACTCCATCGGGGCCCGGGGCCTTTCCTCCTTTACTATCAGACAGGCCTTCATAAACCACATCCAAATTAATTCCCAAAGGTAAGGGCAACCAGGCTGAAACCTCATGGGCCGGAGTTTCTATGGGCTTCCCTTCCGGGTTAAAAATATTGGAAAAATGTTCAATCCATGCATTACATGCTACATAAGATGTTAGTTCTGGAATACCCTCAGTGTTTAAAAAGGGGCTATTTATAGTCTCCCAATAAAGTTTACTATTTTGGGTTTCCGCTGCTCGATTAAGATTGTCCCAAGCTTCTTCTTGCAGGGCCTTTTTCCTATTAGAAAGGGCCTCCTTATATTTGACACGCAAAACTTTGATATTGTTATAGTTGCGTGGTTTGAGACATAATGCCTTTTTAAGTTCACGTAGGGACAGGGTACAGGGTTTGTCAAACCATCCCAGCCTGACTACTCTAGTTTTATGTTGCTTCCTTGTAAATACATCTTCTATGACTGTATTTATCCTAGTGTAGCTTGACAGCAGGATTGCCGAGTTGGTGTCTTCTCCAAGACAATAGAAGATCTCATTCCTACATTTTTCCACAACCTCCTTGAGTTTTTCCGCAGGGTCAATTCCGGCCCATTTGATCCTTGGGCCATTCGGTCTCGTGGGGACTATATCGGTAGAACAGAATTCTTTATTGGATGTCTTAAATCCCCAACCCAGTAGAGTTAAAGAGATACTGTTATGATCACTTAGGGATTCTTCCCTAACCCTCAGGTTGGTAAATTCACTAGTATTTGACAGCAAAATATGATCGATGTTGGTGTTAGCATGCCTGCCTCTAAATGTAGGGCAAGTATGATTAAACTTGTTTCTATTACAGCTAAGCAGGTCTAGGTCAAATTTGGCTATCATGTTATTTAAAAGACTACCATAGTTACAGTGTGGAAAATGAAGAGAATCCACACTGTCTGTCATCCCATTATTGCCCAACTCTCTCCTAAAACCGCATGGGTTACCTAGTGCTAAAGGGCATGGCTGAATGTTGAAATCGCCAGCCCACAAGATGCCTGCCACTCTACGGGAGGATGCCAATACCCTTTTGAGTTCAGTTTCCAGGGGAAATAAAATATTTCCCCTAGAGGCATCAAAAGTGTTATTGTAGAAATTAACAAGGATTAGATCTCTAAATTTATTGGCCACCATCCGTAACACCTGACTATGTGGTTCAATAAAGGAGTAACTTTTGATTTTAAAATTAGTCAACTTGTTAGAGATTAACATCAATAGGCCACCCTTAGCTCTACCTGATGGGGAGTTAGATGCGTTGAGGCAGTAGGATGAATAGCCTTCTACATAAATTGGTTCTTGGCACCACGTTTCCTGGAGACAAATAATGTCATGGCCAGCCCCTATAAATTCCTTCCAAAAGGGGGTATTCAGTTTACCTGAGATACCTGCTATATTCCAGGTAACAAAATTAAGCCCCGCCAATACGACTGCTAAGTGAGTAACACTATCTCGTTGTGGGGCGGGCAATATATCAAGGGCAAGCTGCTTGTCACCTATAGACCCGGCAAATGATTCCTGATGAACCACTGTAGTAGCTACTTCAATGTCAGGGATCCTGCATGAGGTATGGATACCTGCTATGTGTGTAGTAGGGTTTGGGTCATTAGGTAAAACTGGGACTATACAAGTTTCATGGGGAATAGCTAAAGTACTGCCTAGCATCACATCTGTCCCCTGGGCCCCCTGGGTTGGGTTATCGCTAGATGGAGTGGCCAATGGTCAATCGACCATTTCCAGGCAATCAAATCTATTACTAACAGGGATTCCCCGCCACCCCCCCCCGCAGTATGGTGGCCGCTGTTAGTGCGCCACGGCCGCTGACCCCACACGCTACTCCTATTCTTCTGTGGGTACCAAGGACCTATGTTGTTCCACGTGCGCTCAGGTGGTTGCGCCCAATTTGGAACTGTCGGATGTTGGCGCCCAGGTGGTTGCACCCAGTTAGGAGCAATCGGGGGCTGACGCTCAAGGGGTTGCACCCAGTTAGGTACTATCGGGTGCTGCAGCTCAGGTGGTTGCACACAATTTGGGGCTATCGGGGGCGGGCGCTCAGATGGTTGTACCCAGTTTGGGACTATCGGGTGCTGGCGCTCAGGAGGATGTACCCAATTAGGGGCTAACGGGTTCTGGTGGCTACGTTCATAGGGATAGAAGGAGGAGAGGCGGTGGGCATCAATCCCCCCCTTCTTGGCCAAGGCAGGCCAGGAACAAATGTAATCCACCATGTCTGGATCATCACAAGTGACTATAATACAGTCTCCCTGTATGTTTTTGGGTTCGTCCCCAATCCACGGGACTCTACGTACTTCTGAGATTCGACAATTGTGGGGAGGTTGAAGGGACCTATTCATGGTAAGCCACTGTGAGACCTTGTTCCAAAGGGACCAGGATGGCTCCTCTTTATTTGTAGATAGCTCGGGGACTCAAGTAAGAACGATGGTGTAAGGGGACACTTCTGGCGATAAATGAACGGGGCGTTTAGACCTGAAACCCCTCTTTCCCTCATCAGGTCGAGTCAATGATGGATGCTGGGGCAAAAGTGGGGTAATAGGCCTTTTATTCGATGGCTGAGACAGACCCTTGTTAGGGACAGACTGGGTGGACTGAGTGGAAGTGGGTTGAGAAGGAAGGGTGGCCGTAGTTTCAGTCATAAGCACACTCCCAAGGGGGGTTAAAGAGGATATTTCTAGCTTTTTAGGCTTAGTTAAATTGGGCTGGGTTTTTGATGACGTAGAGGACTTAACTCCGCTGTCCAGTTGAGCCCCTAGGACTCCTGATCTAGAAGGAATCGTTAGACCCACCCCGGGTTTTGCTTGGGCCAAACTGAGCTGAGTCGATGGCTTCTGAGTAAGAATAGCGAGTTGTTTTTCTATCGACATAATGCTCTGTTCTAGGGGTTTCAAAACATGATGTAGTAATTCCCTAATATTCGCTAGGAGCTGTGAATTGGCGTTACCTGAGATACAGACCCCCCCCCTCTTTGGCCGTAAACACTGAATTTGCTGTAGGTTCCAGTAGGTTAATAGATATAGAGTTAGAGTCATTCGATACACCCTGCGATGGAGAAATGATTGCCCCTTTCTTGTTGGTAATAGCAGATTGGGGATTCGTGAGATTGCCTTTCTTTAGGTCTTTTGCCTGTTTTGGAACAGCGCCCTCCTTTGCCCCAATTGGCTGAATCTCGGGGCCTTGATCTTGAGATAACAGTAACTGGAGGTCTGGGGAATTCTCAAGGTTCCCCGTGGAGTCAAAGTCAGAAGTGATGTTGGTAGCTGACAAGTCGACCGTTTTCGGGCTGGAGTGGACCTCAGCTATGACATTTGGTTGCAACAACACCGGGATGGATGTAGTCAGTTGAAGTTGCGTTTGTACTGATGCTAAGGGGCCCAAGGAGGACCTCCTAGCGATTGCCAGGTCCTGTGACACCCTCCGCTCCAATAAGGAAATGCTTAAATTAATGGCCTCGTTAGTTCTAGTAATGAATTGATCGAGCGGCCCAGTAAGCAAAGCAGTTTTCATGGCCGTCTTACTTCTAGATCCCCTGGTCATGGTGGGGGAGAAAGTTTACTTTTAATCTAGCAATATGTCAATAAAAACAAATGTACCTTAAATGGGAAACGTGTAGACCAGATCGCAAGGCCAAGGGGGGTGGCCCAGCCCGGCCTCGCTCGGTCTAGAACGGGCTAAAACGGGCCGGCTCGTCCAGCGCGCGTTCCGCGATGCGCGGTGCTGGTGCAGAATTTCAATCACCTGTGGAGGGCGTGGCGGGGAGGTGCTCCTGGCCCAGTTGTATTGTGGGCAATGTTGTTTTTCGGCCTCCCTCTTGGCCACCTAACCCCCAGCAACGAGCGTTTACCGCGGGGCGGGAAACGCGAGAGGTGACGGACAAGCGCTGCCAAATAGCGCTAAGAAGCCCAAAAGCGTGGTTCTCCTCCTCTGCTCGGCCTCAGTCTTTAGAAAAGGTCAGTCCGCTATGTGGGCAGTAGCTGCAACAGAGATTCCCGCAATCCGCCGTGCTGGTGCAGAATTTCAATCACCTGTGGAGGGCGTGGCGGGGAGGTGCTCCTGGCCCAGTTGTATTGTGGGCAATGTTGTTTTTCGGCCTCCCTCTTGGCCACCTAACCCCCAGCAACGAGCGTTTCCCGCAGAGCGGGAAACGCGAGAGGTGACGGACAAGCGCTGCCAAATAGCGCTAAGAAGCCCAAAAGCGTGGTTCTCCTCCTCTGCTCGGCCTCAGTCTTTAGAAAAAGTCAGTCCGCTATGTGGGCAGTAGCTGCAACAGAGAGTAAAACACGCTACTCACCCGCAAGGGTCTCAAGGCGCTGGGGGGAGGGGGGGTCGCTACTGCTCGAACAGCCAGGTCTTGAGTTGTCTCCTGAAGGAGAAATGGTCCTGGGTCAGCCGTAGGTGGGTGGGAAGGGAGTTCCATGTCTTGGCCGCCAGGTAGGAGAAGGATCTTCCTCCAGCGGTGGTTCTGCGAATTCGTGGGACGGTGGCGAGGGCGAGGCTGGCGGATGGCTGGGGTGATGGCTGGTGAGTAAAAGAACTCTGGAAGTTACTGTACACCACCCAACTCTGGGAACAAATCTAGATATCTGGAGGAGGGTGCGCTGCAGTGATCTGCCATGGAGGAATAAGGAAACTCGGCTGCCTGATGAGAATAGAAGATGGAAGGATCGAGGCCAATAGCACTGAACCTAAGTGTCATCTGAGGGAAGTAAGACACTCTGACTCAAGGGGATTGAGCACCTGTGAGAGACATGTGAAATTTTTAAGTCCTGCTCTACACACTTCGTACATTATTGCCTTTGATGGGTTCATGTTTTTTATTTAACTCTTGTAAAGTGCTCTGGTTAACCAATTCAGCCTGGTTCAAGCTATTAAAAAAAATGCACATACATTGGTTTTAAGTCCCAGGGAACCAATTGCCATGAGCCTGCATTATCCTAACCCTATCTGTACCGTCCCTGTGTCACCCCTTCCCCAGACCACCACAGATAAGGAGGATTATATCTATTTAACCAAGGACTTAGGGCAATACTTGTTGGCCGAGGCTTGTAGCCCTGAATTTGGAATTATTTGAGCCACCTCACCACCCCTTAAGGTTTCTGAGATATTGCATTTTAAAAGTGTGAAAGGACCACCGTGCCTTATCCCGGTCTCCCAGTTCAAGTGAAACCGATGGGTCCAGTGAGTGTCTCAAATCCCAATGGTGCAGTGGCTTTTGAGGATTTATACTGAAACTGGCTGTTCATGAGACACGGGCCACTCCTTTTGGGTTCTCCTTAAGCAATCACTTTGATTCTTGTCCATTCCAAGCACCCAGAGTCGTTCTTTTGGCCAAGTAACTTTTAGGACCAGTTGGAGCTATTATAATTAGTCTCTCCTGAACTGTGTTCAGTGCTCCTGTCAGAAACGTTATAAATGCAATAAATCAATCAGCAGATTTGTAAAACACACTACTCACCCGCAAGGGTCTCAAGGCGCTGGGGGGAGGTGGGGTCGCTACTGCTCGAACAGCCAGGTCTTGAGTTGTCTCCTGAAGGAGAAATGGTCCTGGGTCAGCCGTAGGTGGGTGGGAAGGGAGTTCCATGTCTTGGCCACCAGGTAGGAGAAGGATCTTCCTCCGGCGGTGGTTCTGCGAATTCGTGGGACGGTGGCGAGGGCGAGGCTGGCCGATCGGAGCTGGCGGGTGGGTGTGTAGAATGTGAGGCGGCTGTTGAGGTATTTGGGTCCCATGTCGTGGAGAGCCTTGTGTGCGTGGGTGAGGAGTCTGAACGTGATCCTCTTGCTGACGGGGAGCCAGTGCAGGTCTCTCAGATGGGCAGAGATATGGCCGTTTAGGGGGATGTCCAAGATGAGTCGTGCAGAAGCGTTCTGTATGCGCTGGAGTCTTTTCTGGAGTTTTGCTGTGGTTCCAGCATAGAGGGTGTTCCCGTAGTCCAGTCGGTGGGTGACGAGGGCATGGGTGACCGTCTTCCTAGTTTCGGTGGGGATCCCCCGGAAGATCTTTCGGAGCATGCGCAGGGTGTTGATACAGGATGACGAGACGGCGTTGACTTGCTTGGTCATCGTGAGGGAGGAGTCCAGGATGAAGCCCAGGTTGTGTGCATGGTCCGTTGGCTTGGGGGCGGTGCCCAGGCCAGGGGGCCACTAGGAGTCATCCCAGGCAGAGGGGGATGGTCCCAGGATGAAGACTTCCGTCTTGTCTGAGTTCAGTTTCAAACGGCTGAGCTTCATCCATTCCGCGATGTCTTTCATTCCTTCCTGGAGGCTGGTTCTGGTGGTGGCGGGGTCGTTGGAGAGGGAGATGATCAGCTGGGTGTCGTCGGCGTAGGAGATGATGTTTAGGTTGTGTTGGCGTGCGACGGCTGCAAGGGGGCTTATGTAGATGTTGAAGAGGGTGGGGCTGAGCGAGGATCCTTGCGGAACGCCGCAGATGACTTCGGTGGCCGCGGATCGGAACGGGGGGAGGAGGACTCTCTGGGTTCTTCCAGCGAGGAACGAGATGATCCATTCCAAGGCCGTTCCTTGGATTCCGGTGTTGCTGAGGCGCTGTATCAGGGTGCGGTGACATACGGTGTCGAAGGCTGCTGAGAGGTCCAGGAGGATGAGGGCAGCTGTTCCCCGTTGTCGAGCAGGGACCTGATGTCGTCGGTAGCTGCGATGAGAACGGTCTCGGTGCTGTGGTTTGCTCGGAAACCGGACTGCGACGGGTCAAGGGATCCGTTTGTCTCAAGGAAGGCGGAGAGTTGTTTGTTGACGGTCTTCTCGATGACTTTGGCAGGAAAAGGGAGGAGCGAGATGGGGTGAAAGTTCTTGAGGTCCGTGGGGTCCGCGGTGGGTTTCTTCAGGAGGGCGCTGAGCTTGGCATGTTTCCAGCTCTCCGGGAAGGTGGCGGATGCGAAGGAGTTGTTAATGATGTCCCGGAGTTGGGGTGCGATGATGGAGTCGGCTTTGTTGAAGATGTGGTGTGGGCAGGGGTCGGTTGGGGAGCCGGAGTGGATGGTGTTCATTGTGCGGGTGGTGTCTTCGGTGCTGACCGGGGTCCAGGTGCAGAGGGTGGTGATGGGGGGCGCTGGTTCGGTGGTTGGGTGCGTGGTCTTTGCACCGAAGCTGTTGTGTATGTCGGCGATCTTGCGGTGAAAGAACGAGGCGAGTGAGTCGCAGAGGTCTTGCGAGGGTGTGATGTCGTTGTTGCAGGCGCTGGGGTTGGAGAGCTCTTTAACAATGCTGAAGAGTTCCTTGCTGTTGTGGGTGTTGTTGTCCAGACGTTCTTTGGATGTTGTCCCTTTGGTGGTGTGGATCAGCTGGTGGTGTTTGCGGGTGGCGTTCTTGAGGGCTGTCATGTTTTCTGTTGTCTGGTCGTGGCGCCAGGCTTTCTCGAGGGTGCGTCAGGTTTTCTTGGAGTTTTTGAGTTGTTGGTGAATCACGAGGCTTTCTTGCTGCCGGGTCTGCTGTAAGGGTTCTTCAGTGGCGCGAGGTCATCGGCGCAGTTGGTGAGGGCACTGTGTGAGGTTGCGGGCTGCTTCGTTGGGGTCCCTCGCGTTGGTGGGAGGGTTCTGGCTGAGGGTGGTGGTGAGTTGGTCGGCGGTGATCTTGCTCCAGCTTCTGCGGGGAACTTGTTGCGGGTGGTGGTGGGTCGTGGTTCTCCTGAAGTTGAAGTGGACGCAGCTGTGATCTGTCCAGTGTAGTCCGGTGGAGTGGCTGAAGGCGATGTGCTTGCTGGAGGAGAAGATGGGGTCTAGCGTGTGGCCGGCGTAGTGGGTGGCGGTGTTCACCAGTTGCTTGACTCCGAGGTTGGTGAGGTTGTCCAGCAGGGCGGTGGTGTTGCTGTCATTGTTGTTCTCCAGGTGGAAGTTGAGGTCCCCTAGGAGGATGTAATCTGAGGAGGTTAGGGCGTGTTGGCTGACGAAGTCTGCGATGGCTTCGCTGAATTGTGTGCGTGGTCCCGGGGGTCTGTAGATGAGAGTGCCTCTGAGGGTGGTCTTGGGGTCGGTGTGTATCTGGAAGTGAAGGTGCTCGGCGGCGGTGAGAGTGTCGTCGGAGTTGGTCGTGATTCGGATGGTGTTTCTGTGGACGATGGCGATGCCTCCTCCTGTTTGGTTGATGCGGTCCCTCCGGTTGATCTTGTAGCCATCCGGGATGGCTATGGCGATGTCAGGGGCTGAGGAGGCGTTCATCCAGGTTTCTGTGAGGAAGCTGACGTCTGGTGATGTTGTGTCGAGTAGGTTCCAGAGTTCGACGGCGTGTCTGTGGACGGAGCGGGTGTTGAGCAGGATGCACTTGAGGTGAGTGTTGTTGGTGCCTGGCTTGGCGGGAGCGGTGCAGGTTCGGAGGCAGGTGAATTTGCAGGCTTGGCAGGTGAAGGGTCCGTGGGTGCGTTTAGGGATGGCGTGGTAGCAGACAGGGTTCCGGCCGGCGTTGAGTGCGTGGAGGGTGGCGGCGTCATAAGTCCGTCGTGTGGGCTGGCATCGTCGGGGGCCAGGGTTCCTGGCGCTGGGCGCGGTCCAGGCGTGGATGGGCAAATACGGGCTTGCCTTCGGCGCGCCTTCGGCGCGCCAGCGGCGCACCCGCAGCACGCGGCCTCCATAAGAGGCAAAGTGGGAGGGAGGAGCAGCTGAGAGGCGGGAGCGGGGTGGCCAATGGGCAGTGGCAGGGGGTACAGAAGGGTAAAGGGGCGGGGCTGCGGGGAGCAGCGGCGGGGAGCGGGGAGGGCACAGAAGGCAGGGACGCCTGAAAGAAGCAAAAACAGAACGAAGTACGCAATAAAGTAAAATTATAACACAATTAACAGAGGCAGCAAGAAATAAAAATACAATTCACAAAGCAAGCGAGAACAGGGATACCAGGGGCGGACCGGCGGCACCAGGGGCAGTGACTCGGGTGGTCAGGAGGAGCTGTGCGGCGTGGGGGGTGGCCTGGGGTCAGGTCACACTCACCTGCGCCGCGCGGCCTCCATAAGAGGCCAAGTGGGAGGGAGGAGTAGCTGGGAGGCGGGAGCGGGGTGGCCAATGGGCAGTGGCAGGGGGTACAGAAGGTAAAAGGGGGCGAGGCCGCGGGGGAGCAGCGGAGGGAAGCAGGGAGCGGGGAGGGCACAGAGGTCAGGAACGCCTGAAAGAAGCAAAAACAGAACGAAGTACGCAATAAAGTACAATTATAACACAATTAACAGAGGCATCAAGAAATAAAAATACAATTCACAAAGCAAGAGAGAACACGGATACCAGAGGCGGACCGGCGGTGCCGGGGCAGTGACTCGGGCGGTCAGGAGGAGCTGTGCGGCGTGGGGGTTGGCCTGGGGTTAGGTCACACTCACCTGCGCCGCGTGGCCTCCAAAAGAAGCCAAGTGGGAGGGAGGAGCGGCTGGGAAGCGGGAGCGGGTGGCCAATGGGCAGTGGCAGGGGGTACAGAAGGAAAAAGGGGGCGGGC
Organism: Lissotriton helveticus; assembly: GCF_964261635.1. NCBI lineage: Eukaryota > Metazoa > Chordata > Amphibia > Caudata > Salamandridae > Lissotriton > Lissotriton helveticus. The sequence continues at coordinate 632,574,734 of NC_136068.1, read as the reverse complement.
CACGGGGGACCAGCGGCGGGGAGCGGGGAGGGCACAGAGGGCAGGGGCGCCTGAAAGAAGCAAAAACAGAACGAAGTACGCAATAAAGTACAATTATAACACAATTAACAGAGGCAGCAAGAAATAAAGATACAATTCACAAAGCAAGCGAGAACACGGATACCAGGGGCGGACCGGCGGCGCCGGGGGCAGTGACTCGGGCGGTCAGGAGGAGTCGTGCGGCGTGGGGGGTGGGGTGGTCTGGGGTCAGGTCACACTCACCTGCGCCGCGCGACCTCCATAAGAGGCCAAGTGGGAGGGAGGAGCAGCTGGGAGGCGGGAGCGGGGTGGCCAATGGGCAGTGGCAGGGGGTACAGAAGGGAAAAGGGGGCGGGCCGCGTGGGGGAGCAGCGGTGGGAAGCGGGGAGCGGGGAGGGCACAGAGGGCAGGGGCGCCTAAAAGAAGCAAAAACAGAACGAAGTACGCAATAAAGTACAATTATAACACAATTAACAGAGGCAGCAAGAAATAAAGATACAATTCACAAAGCAAGCGAGAACACGGATACCAGGGGCGGACCGGCGGCGCCGGGGGCAGTGATTCGGGCGGTCAGGAGGAGCCGTGCGGCGTGGGGGTGGCCTGGGGTACAAAACAATGCATAGCAGTGCAATGCAAAACCACTGGCATCCCCCCAAAGTAAGAGAACCGAGTGCAGAAAGTTTCTGGGAATAAATGAGAACTCAGATACCTGTCCTATTATGATAACAGTGCCATAAACTGGTGTGTTTTGTTGTTCATCGATGTAACTGCCAGTCTTCTCCTAATAGAAAATAAATAATTTTAACAGAAGGGTTGACAGAGCATAGAGTTTATTGTGACATGTAACTGGGTCAAAATGTATTTGGATTGCCCAAGTACTACAAGATCCTAGAAGGAGTGTGTTAATTCCCATGTTTTTCTGTGAAGTTTCACCAAAATGTTATGCTATGTTAGTTTAATTCAGAGGTCTTGGCCCCCCTCCAAAACTTTATGGCAAGGATTTAGGGAGCTGGAGGGGAGGGATGATCACAGTGGCGGCTGGCGGGGATCATGAAAACATTTATGTGATGCTTTTTTGTAGCTATAAACCACACTAAATGTGAGAGTTATAAAAAATGCAACAGCATCAAATACGAACAGAATTTACCAAAAATACTACTGTCCATAATTGGGGTGCTGTGGTCTCCAATGCACCCCACTTGCTGCACTAATGATGGATGTAGTCCTGAGTACCAGGCTATCTCCTCATCTTTCACTCCTTCAGTCTGACCATCACTTCAATCTCAAAACAATTCCAGTCTCTTTCAGAAAGAGAATGAGTTACTGCATGCTGCTGCGTCCTCTTCTTTGCGCCAAGGGTGTCATCTGCCCTAAAGCTAGCAAGGAAAAGGAGCCCCAATGCCCACTTTTTATTGTAAACCATTCAGTATTGTGAAGCAGTAGGTCCCAGGGTAAAAGTGTCACTGCGACTATTTCACTAATAATAGGTACTGCCTTGCTGCCGCCTCTGACATTTGTTAACAACATGGGCTCCCATCTCACATCATCTCTCTCCCTTCCATCTCTCATCATCCTGCTCCCCCCATCTCTGAGCATCCCTCTCATCTCACTGATACCCCCAAACAAGTTGTCTCCTCTACAGTTTTCCCCTCCCTTGTGCAATTGCTCCAAGGCTCAAAGAAATACTGACACAGCTGCATTAAAAGTATGAAGAACATTTGCTTTAAGAGGTTTTGGAGAACTCCCGCCTCCAGACAGTTCATGCTTCAGAGGCTCTCACCGAGGCAGGGCAAGGAGTGGGGGCCCTGGGGGTAGGGTGGGGGCCCTGGGGGTAGGGTGGAGTGGGGGCCCTGGTCACCCGTCGCCTCTGCAGAGTTGGCGCGAGGCTGAGTTTCGCTTCGGGTCTTTCTCTCGGGTGATAGACAGATATGGCGAGAGGAAGGAACTGTGGCGGAGGCTGCGGCGAGCGGGCGGGCAGAGCTGGGAACCAGGCCTGACGCATCCGTTGACTTGCATCACACCCGAGACGGCAGGGACCGGCGCCCCGAGCTGCGCGGCTGGGACCTTGGCTGGGGCACCCTGCGCTCGAGACCCCAATGGTGTAGCGCCTCGCGGGAGCTCGAGGAGCTGAACCCGCCCTCTCACTGCCTCCTCGCACAGTGAAGTCCAGCGGCGGAGGGCTCCTTGAACTGACGCGATGGACCTCTTCTTCGAGGCGGTGGAGTATCTCCAGGAGAACCGAGCTGGAGGTAAGGCCGCGGCGGGGCACTCACCTGTCCGAGGGGGGCCCCAGTCAAGACAGACTCCTTATGACGAATACACCCACGCAGCTCCCTCAAATGTAGCTGATGCTTAGTTTTCCACAGCTCTAAACGCATCCTCAGGTATAATGAGTATTTGTGAAACTGCACAGTTGTCATGTTGCTGAGCTAGAGTTAGGAAGCTGTAGGCGACCTAGCAGAGTAAGAAAAAGAGAGGAGTCTATTGGGGCTACTGTGAACCTCTATTCAGCTATATATATTTTGTTTACACATCTCTAGTACACGTTCAATCACAGAAAACACATACACATCACAGAAAACACATACACGTTCCTGTATGAACCCAAAAGAAACAACCATAATACACAAAAGGATAAGGAACTCAGAAATCCATACAATAAAACTCCTTTTTGGGATATGGTTACATCCAAGGAACCTCCCTATGTCCAATAGAATTATGAAGTAATGGACTGATGAATTGCTATTGAGTGATTCCTTTTGGAGTAACTGTGTTGTGATGTTTTGATTGTTTACAGTTCATTTGTCTCTCAATTTTTTTTTAATCTGTTGATCATCATTTTGATGTATTGTATAATCATGTTTTATCCTAAAAAGACTTTTTAATTGAAATATAATACACTAATTAACAAATGTTTTATTGTATGGATTTTTGAGTTCCTTATCTTTGTGTGTATCTTGGTTGTTTCTTTCGGGTTCATACAGGAATGTGTATGTGTTTTCTGTGATTGTTTGAACGTGTACTATAGATGTGTAAACAAAATATATATAGCTGAATAGAGATTCACAGTAGCCCCAAGAGACTCTTCTCTTTTTCTTACCTATGGTACCCTGTCTCTTGGCAAATGGGATCACTCCCTTTCCCTTATTTTTTGGCGACGTAGTAGAGCCATGGGGTTGCTATGTTCACAAATAATTGTTAAATACGTTATAAAGGTGAAAATGGACTTACATTTAATTGAGAACAACCAGGCGTAGAGCGCATACCGCAACAACGGAATCCTTGAATGAAAGGATTTAAGGGTACTCGACATAAACTACTGCATATATCAACTTTGGAAGGTTGGAAGGCTGAGTGAGCCCGTCTAGGACTCGTCACGACACACGCATTCGTGTATTGTTGTACTGCAGGTGCTTACATGACCAGGCACACCCTCTACAAGGGAGGGAGTCTCACGACTTTTAAACCCAAAAGCGCAAAATCGCTCCCACTTCATTACAAGTGATTGGAGGAAATTAATTCCCCTGGTTTATTTTATTACGCTCCTTCCTTCTTCCAAATGTTAGCTTGTATACAGTCGCATGAACCAACTGAGCTGTGGTAACGGGCTTCCCCTGGCGGGGGCAGAGGAGGGGCACTGGGCACTTCCTCTCTCTTGAGTGATGCCCGATAAAGTCTGTGGTGAGTCTCGTGTTTGACTCTCGGAGTGTCCCACGGTCAGCTGTTTCCGTCCCGTTGGTGAGGGCACCGATATGATCGACAGTCACAGAAACATCGGCGGGTAAAGGAGTTATAACGGCTAGCGACGCGTGACACGCATGCCCGGCCTACCCAACCAACGTGCGCAGGCCAGGCGTACACTTTGACGCGCGAGGCTACACTCAGACCAAAGACCCAAGTGGTACCATAGTGGGACACCATTATTTGGACTGAGCTGCAATTTTAATTCAATCCACTGACTAGAACATACAATACATCAAGTAACCACAGCCTCACTAGAGCAATCACATGCCTAAAACTACCCCTTCCTTAAGCCTCGCCAAAGTGGGAACAGTGCCCCAAAACCCAGTCATACCCCATAACATCCTTTCCCCATCTTCCATCCCCCTCACAAACCACAAACATTTCAAAACCATCACTGATTTGGCCTGCAGATAAACCCTAAGCATTAGACCCTTTCTGGCCTGGTCTGGTGGCTCAGTGGGCTAATACGTCCACTTTAGGGGCCTGTGTTTGACCTCATGGTCAAAGATTCAAATTCAGGGTGCACTCAGCCTTTCATCCTTCAGAGTTCAATAAAATGAGTCCCATTGAGTTGGGTAACAATAAACATCTATTCAGCAGCCAAGATACCCTTCTGGTTGAACGCCCCCCTTAAAAGTGGATATATCTGCACCTCACTCACCAGCCCCCAAGGTACCAGGAACACCCTAAAAGGTATATTCCTGACTCACCACAAAAATACACTGCACATCAGCCGTACACTGCAACCATAACTTCTCATTGTCTTCTAGGGGGCCTTTCCATCGCTCTTTTAGAGCTGCAAATTGGTCTGGGGCATTGGTTATGAGGAATTGGTATAGGGTTGAAATAATTCCCTGATCCAATAGACCAAGCGTTTTATTCTGACGTGTTAGTGGGAGTAGGCTGGTAGAACGTCATAGCATGGCACAGTTGTAGGTATTTATAGAACTGCGACTTGTGGAGCATCTCTTGCTGTTTATACCCCACCATATCGCCTCGTGTCTGCTGCTGGTGTGTCCCAGAGAGCATGTCCTGCAAAAAGAGAGATTGGAGCAGTTCCTCTATGTTTGATGTCACCTACCAATTAATTAGTGGTGGTGAGAAGGGAGAAGGGTAAAGGAGGTAGAGGGATGGGGAACCCGCTTGGGCGGAACTAGGGTCCTCACACACCCAGCAAGCTAGGTGTCATGCTTCTAGGTGTCATGTGTCTATTGACCCATAGAGTAGAGCACAAGATTTAATAAATACCCCTCACTAGGGCTGTTGCCACTCTATTATATATTATTTTTATTAAGGTGGATTACCAACCAGAATAAACGCATTTATTTGGAATATCCAACCTTTTTTATAACAACGCACTCACTGCACCACCCTTTTATCTACACACACAAGGGCCACATACCCGCACTTCATCATACGGCTAAGGAACAAAAGATCTCCAACAAAGAGCCCCTTCGCGGGTGCCCGTTGAGCATTGCAGCGCCGGCTCAACGAGGAGCAGGTCCATATGATGAAGCATGACACCTAGCTTGCTGGGTGTGTGAGGACCCTAGTTCCGCCCAAGCGGGATCCCCCATCCCTCTACCTCCTTTACCCTTCTCCCTTCTCACCACCACTAATTAATTGGTAGGTGACATCAAACATAGAGGAACTGCTCCAATCTCTCTTTTTGCAGGACATGATTCAGGTGGGCAGGGAGTCTGGACCTCTTTAAAAAGCCCCCCTTAGTCCCCTCTCTTTTTGTTGAGTCCCAGAGAGCAGCCACATGGGTGGGTATCAGCATATTTTGCGGCCCATCGCACCAGAAAATGTTCCGCAATCTGTGTGATCATTTTATTAACAAACGGGCCCTGAATACAACCAGCAGCAAAAACACAGAAAAACAACCCATCACAACAAGGAAGCTATTAACCCAAGAGTTCATCCAGTGGCTTCATATGCTTGAGGCATCACCACGACTTCCATCTTTTAATTGTTGTGATATCCTTTATGGGAAAACCCAAACTAGCTGCTTCTGTGGCCATCCCAATCCTGAATGACTGTGTTCCATAACCTTCATCTTTCCCACCCAGTAAAGATAATGTCTTCCTTAACTCTCCCAAAAGATTGTATACCTTCACCCTAGAGACATTGGCCTGTCAAAAACACTTGTCAAATGTTGTCCCCGCGACCTCTGCCCCCTGCCCTTCCAAAAATTCCTGCCAAGCAGTCTCAGGACATACAGCTCTATTCTATAATCTGTTCAAACACACCCACCATCCTCTGCCACTCTGGTCTTTCTTAGACTGCTACAACTGAATTCTCACACAGTCATTTTCCACTTACACCTGCCTGCTGCACAAACCCAAGCAGTAATTTGACCTAAGCACCTCTGACATACACAGGCGCCTGTTCCAGAAAATCCCATTTGCACGTTCTGCACTGCCTCCTCCTCTGAGAAGTACATGGAAACACCATGAAATACTCCAAATAATGATGCCCTGCCTGCAAGTCTGCACTACCTGCCAAAGCATTCTGAACCCTCTCCAATTTAGTCTTCGCCCTGTGAGCATATACTTATATGCAGATGACATGGTACTGTACACTAGATACCCCGAAAAGAACCTCAACCCGCTGATCAGGGAATACATCAAGTTTGAACAATATTCAGGTCTAAGTATAAACTGGGACATATCAGTAGTGATACCTTTGACGGCGGGAACTTTAGAATCCCAACTAGATTATCCATTGACATGGAGTACTGAACCGGTGAAATATCTGGGGATCTGGATACACCGCGATCCGGAGACGTGATCAGAGCAAATTATGGAGTGGCAGTGAGCAAACTAGAGCACCAAGCTGAACGATGGATTAAAATGCCGCTATAAATGGCAGATCGTATTGCACTGCAAGAAATGATAGTACTGCGCCGATTCCTCTACCTGTTTTGGAATGTTCCTATTTGGCTCCCACAGGCCTTCTTTACTAAATTGCGAACGACGCTGCAAAGACTCACGTGGACCATAAAGCAGCCCAGGGTGAGCTATAGGGTCCTCACGAAACCGTACTACCAAGGATGCTTCTCCGCCCCCGACCTGCAACTATACTACTACTGTGCACAAGCACATCATGCACACTACTGGACGCAGCCACACTCACATATCCCGCATATAGCTGTGGAGACTGACAGCATCCACCCGCATAAACTGATACAATACATAGTAGACCCAGTAGGGAATTACCCAAATGACATAATACACCCTGTCAAGTGCACCTCGAGAGCTTGGCATGTATTAGCAATGCGAGCACGTAAATTACCAATTTACGCACCGGCGCTGCCACTGGTGCATCACCCCAAACTGTCGGTCACACAAGAACAGAATATGAGAAAGATTCTTGGGGAGATGGGTATTCAGACAATGGGTGCACTATTCCCACCTAACAAATTCATTTCTTGCCAGGACCCGTCTCTGAGTGCGCACCAAACGCCATTGAAACGGTTTGCCTACTTTCGATTGCGGGCGGCAATGAGAGAACTATATGATGATTTCCCGACTGCACCGATCCCATTGCAAGCACTACAGACGCTACTCACTGCGCTGACCAGGGCAGCACTGGTCACAAAATTATACACAACTTCACAAAATGAGCAATATACAGACACAAATAGGGCAGTGGCAAGGTGGGAGGAGGCACTTGGGGCCCCTATATCTGAGGAGGAATGGAACTACAGCTGTACACAGTTGTGCCTGCTTACGCCGAACTGCAATCTGCGCATTATACACTTTTGCTTTCTACATCAGACATACTACACACCAGATAAAATGTATAGATATGGGCTTTGAGCAGATGATAAATGCAAGAGATGCGCCGCCCCTAAGGCTGACTTCCTACACATGGCGTGGGCATGCCCTGTACTGGAAACGTACTGGCGTGAGGTGGTGGAAGTACTGCCTCGGATGTTGGCAGACCCCATCCCCAACACACCCATGACATGTCTTCTAGGCAATTATAGGCTCAAACTGACTAGGCGGCACAAACTGCTGGCACTGGCGCTCCTCCTGGCAAAAAGACGCATAGCTACGAAGTGGGGCAGTGAGCGCCCGCCTAGGTTTAAGGAGTGGGTGTCTGATATGGTATATTGCAAGGAAACACTGAACCTACGAAGAAGAATTGCCACAGGTATCTAGGCCGAAAGATTTTTGTCAGCCCCTTATGGAATACTTACAGAAACAATCAGAGGCTGGATCATCGGACAATGGGGAGGAATTGGGAGGCGCTGTAATAGGTGACGCACTTGTAAATCAAGCTACAGGTCGGGAAAATGTAATATAAGGCCCACCAAATGATGTATATGCTCGATACAAGTATAATGTGAACTGTCTATTCCATTGTAGGCTCCTGCACAAGTAATATGTCGACATGCTGCATCACTGCCGTATGATTATTACTGCTTTTTATAATGTAACATTGTACAGAGAGACGAGATGCTGTATCTGAGACTATATTGTTGGTGTATGTATATACTGCTGCCTGGTGAATCAAAAAAAAAGTTTTAAAAAATTTGGTACCCTCTGATGCTGCAGACTTGGCAAAACACATTCTCCTACAAAAGGTTCTACCAGCCCTAAGCACTCTACATGCAAAATGTAGGTATTCCAACAACTTTTGCATCTCATGCACCACCCAACAGCTCTCCCAAACAACCTCTTCCATGAAAACAATGATCTCCTGAACCTTTTTCCTCACCTGTATTTCAACTACGCTAAGTTCAATTTAAAAAAACAAAAAAAAGTGGCTCCGCCTTCTCCAGTGCCAGCAGAACCTCAAACTGTTCAGTCAATTCGTGAATGATGCCCAGAACCCTCAGAGACCCCGCCCCCTCCCAAAAAAAGGTGATACTTTTTGAAGTCAGTTGCAAAATCTAATAAACAGATAAAAAAGATCAATATATTGTGTCACAAACCAGAAGCAGAGAAAATAAGGCGATGCAAATAGTTTTAGATATTTGCTTCAAAACAGAGGATACATAGGACATCAATTAGAGTATGGTAGATGTCCCAACTGTTCACCTGACTAGTGCTGGGATGTTCTCTGCTAACATGATGGAAATCGCCTGCCTTGCCTAGAGATGTCTAGCTAGCAGGGTTCTCTGTGCCTTCAGCTAAATCACCTATATGGCGGCCCTATGGAAGGGACTGAAAGTTTGATGAGCAGGTGCCACCTTTAATGTGCTCACTCAGAAAAGTTTTCCTTTTATTTTCAGAAGCAAACTCCCAAAGTGGAGGTTCGTTAAGTGGGAGCTTGTTATGGGGGCGTGGCCAAGATCGCTGACAATATAATGTAAACAACAAGGACCCCCTGTTTAAATTCGATGGTTCATGAGACAGGGAAATAGACAGTGTGTATAAAAACGCATCAGTAATAACAACCCAGGGAGAAAACAATACCAAACAACAAAACTACATAAAGATTAAAAACATTTTTCTTATCTTTTTAATAATATTCTTTATAAAAACATATTGCAAATGTACACAATTAAAAATAATTTTTTTAGATACACAAGATAGTACAATACTAAAAATAAGTCATAAAAATCCAAATAACCATATAGAACAAAATTACATTCAATATTTTATCAAGGTTAATGTAAATTATTACAACCACAAAAGAAGAGAGTGGCAATCAATAATAACACGACGCGCGTTTCGGCGTTTGAACCAACGCCTTCATCAGGAGCCACACATATATATCTAAGAACTAAAAATTATTATTCAACCATCAATGATATGGTGAATTAATACCTGTTTCCAGGTCAAGCATTTGACATTCCTCTATAGGCGTAATTTAACAGTTTTCCTATCGACAAAAGGAGGGAATTTTGAAGCTGCTTGTCTTTCTAACGGTCACAGAACGCTGACCACTTTCCTCGGCAGTTACCATCGACAACGCCAGTTAAGCTCTGCCATCTATCTTTTATCGAGTTTCACGGAACGCAAGGCGGGTTACAGATCAGTCCTTGCCGAACCGATGAACTTTATGACCCCCGACATGAATCTTTAACGTGCGGGCGGAATAAACAAACTCTACATGTACGTTTTTAACCATTCAATCTAACGAAAAGAAAATAATATAGCAGAGGAAGGGGAAAAAGGGATCTAACGTGACGGAAAGCGTCCTTCGACTCCATGTGGTTGCACATCAAGCAGCTTCAAAATTCCCTCCTTTTGTCGATAGGAAAACTGTTAAATTACGCCTATAGAGGAATGTCAAATGCTTGACCTGGAAACAGGCATTAATTCACCATATCATTGATGGTTGAATAATAATTTTTAGTTCTTAGATATATATGTGTGGCTCCTGATGAAGGCGTTGGTTCAAACGCCGAAACGAGCGTCGTGTTATTATTGATTGCCACTCTCTTCTTTTGTGGTTGTAATAATTTATATTAACCTTGATAAAATATTGAATGTAATTTTGTTCTATATGGTTATTTGGATTTTTATGACTTATTTTTAGTATTGTACTATCTTGTGTATCTAAAAAAATTATTTTTAATTGTGTACATTTGCAATATGTTTTTATAAAGAATATTATTAAAAAGATACGAATTTTTTTTTTAATCTTTATGTAGTTTTGTTGTTTGGTATTGTTTTCTCCCTGGGTTGTTATTACTGATGCGTTTTTATACACACTGACAAGATCGCTGACAAGACAGATGTGCCTTGTAAAGCTTCACACCGACAGCTCACCGAAAACATCCTGTATACTATATAAATCCCCCTCTGGACTCAGGGGGCTAGCTGCAAAATCTCTGATATCCCCCAGGGTAGGGCTGGGACCTGAAGGCTTGAAGCCACAGCACTGAGTCCCCGGTACACAATCGCAGCCTACTGTGAGTTGCAGCCACGTGCTCGAACACACCAGTACTCAGCGACGAGAGAGGTGGCAGCGGCCCTGACCATCTACTAGTTACTCTGGATGCCACTGGATTCCCTCTCTCCGAGTGCTACCTCACCCTATGGGAGGTGGTGCCCACTCATCAATACTGGATGGTGGGACCGTATGTGAAGTGGAAGAAGGGTGGGCGGGAGGAGCAATGCTCAGATCTAGACCTCCCCGATACGCTGGCCCGGGAGCCTTCATTAGAACCTCTGGCAGTGTGAGCTCACGGCAGCAGAAATCTGCTGGGCTTTGCAGTTGAGGACCCGAGGGCACCGCCGCCTGCCTACAACATAGGCAGTGAGGGCCTCATGATCCAGCTGCCTGGGGCCCTACAGTGTGACTTGTACTGGATGGCCTGATCTCCTTTACCCCATTTACCCCTATGCAAACACACTGCCTGCGGTGTGGAAGCAGTGGGTTGTGGTAGGGGAGCAGGATATAGGCACCCTCCAACTTCCGTCCTTCTAAGGTGCCACTCAGTGGGCCCTAACCATTCATACATGGGGGAGCAGGGGTGCACTGGTACTCGGATATCATTACAGACCCCCCTCCGTTGCTCAGTCACACCCCGGAGACATGTAAACATTGGGGCCCACCGGGCTGGAAGTATTGCATGCTTCACACTGGCAACCCCCTCAATTCTTGATGCATTTCTCAACACAGTCATGGTGAAACGCCCTAGAACCTAAACTAGACACCCTGATGATCGATATGGGACTCCTGGGGCCGAAAAAGGTAAAATTAAGAAACAGGATGAGAAGAATGGAATCCACACTAGCGGGCATGGTTGCCTCCATGCTGGGCAGGCAAGCTAACATTAAGGCCCTTCAGCTGGAGGTTTCTTCACTGCGTTCCAGGGCCAAGAAAGCTGAGAGCTGGTCACACCACAATAATATTTGTGTAGTGGGCCTACCAGAGGGAATGAAAGGCCAGGACATGGAACAATAACAGTCCTAGGTGGCAAGTGATCTACCTTCTTCTCGGTGGAGAGGGAACACAGAGTACCCGGCTGGACCCCTATGATGGGGGCCCTGCCCAGGCTGGTAGTTGTGCGCCTATTCAACTATCGAGACTGAGATCACATACTATAAGTTGCCAGAACCAAAAGCCTCTGGAAAATAGACAACAGCTCAGTGAACATATATGCAGATTGCACGGCAGACATATGAAACTCAGGGGCTATAATCAGAAACTCTGCAACATGGGAGTTCCATACTCCCTCATGTTCCCGGCCAAATTGAGAGTAATAGACTCTGGAAACAAGCTCTTCTTTATGTCTCCCCGGCAACCTGAGACCACAGGATGGACCCTGATTGGCGCTGCCGGATATCGGAAGAACGGTAACACAAGGGTTCCAAGGGCAGACCTAAGTACGAACAGGGGGTGAGAGAACAAGCAATGACGGTGGTGCAATCACTGGCCCTTCCAGTCATGCATTGGACTCTCTGGAAAGGGATCACACAGATCATTGGGGAGATGGAAGGGAGATTTTATTGGGGATATTGTGACTGATCTCCCTTCCATCTCCCCAATGATCTGTCTCCATCTGTCATTCTTTGATCAGTCTGAGGCTGATATGTACTTTTGATATGTAGTGTGCATGTGATATGGCTTGTATGTAATCTCGGTATGTATGATAGTATGACAGTTGATGTTTTATATGTGGGACTGTATTGATTTTTTCTCTGGCATTCTGATTTTAATAATCCAGCATGTGGTTGATATTTATGTATCAAAAATGATTTATATGACTTAATAAAATGTTTACGTAACGGTAATAACATGTCTCTGGTCTGTCCTGGGGGGGTTTGTCTTGTATATTGAATGACCTCAGAGATCCTGGAGCGGTCAGGTACATTCTTAATTGGACACCAGGGAACATAGGTAAAACAATTGTCCCCTGTGACCTTACATATTTTTATCCAAGAGCCCTAGTGGCTCCCATGTCATGTCCTTGGCCACTCCCTGCCCTACTGAGTAACCCAAGCTCCAAATACAATAATCAGTTTTTCTCGTTGTTGCCCAATCCTGTGGCCCCAAAGACTGTATTTGGGTGGGACAACGTTCCTTATAGGGGTTACGGTAGTAACTTCGGGAGGGCGGATCACATGTTAGAAACAAGGGGGATGGAACATCTACTACCCTTTACTCCTTTAGAAGTCAACAATAGATTTGAAGTCTTATCAGGCCTCGAAGATTGCGAATGACGGTTGGGTATCTCCATTAACTCATCGTTACCCCTGAGGAATAACAGCAATAAAGTGTATCCAAGTCACTGTAAACAGATCCGGCCAACCTCCAGTGTATACGAAGGGCAGGGGACTGTGGGAGGCAATGCTGCCAGTTCTACTCGGGAAAACGAAACGTCCCACCCAGATAACCCAACCCCCTACAGTGCGCGGGCTCAAGTAAATTTTTTACCTGATAGTGCACATGCTCGCGCACTGGTACTCATTGATCAGCCTGGCCCGATTTTAACATCTTTTGTCTCACCCAATCAGGAACCAACACAATTACAAGGGTCCCTTGTTCAGCAAGTGGTCATTGATTATCCCAAAACTGGGGCATTGGGCTCCAAATCAAAAGCTCTACCTGGAATTTTGAAGGTTCCGTCCTGGAATGTTGCGGGCATTGCCAACAAAATACACACTGATGACTGGGACTTACTAGTAGCTAATAGTGACGTGTGTCTCTTTCAAGAGACTTGGGCTAGGGAACCCCTGTCCAGAATGGGATATGCAATCTTTGAAATCAAGGCCAGCTGGAGCGGCAAGGGGAGGCCCTCGGGTGGCTTGGCGGTGTGGGTAGCCAGCCACATTGGATGCACTGCGGAGAATGTAGTTACGTTCTCCCAGGACATACAGTGTGTTCTACTTAAGTGGCCCAATGCTCCAAAGTTAGCAATCATAAAAGTGTACTCTCGTCCAGTTGGTCCAACCATGGAGTCACCCACACTTGACGATCTCTCGTCCTTTTTGGGACAGCTACCCAAAGATTGCAAGATAGTGATGGGTGGTGATCTTAATTGTCACTTCGAACCTCTGGAAGGGTTGAGGGAAGGCGCACTCACTGCAGAAGATGACTTTTGGGGTGTTCCGGTGTGTCAATCTCCCCACCCCAAATCTTGGTCTCCCCTAGCGGTGCAAATTATGTCTTTGACACTTAACTTTGCGCTAAGGGCCTGCAATGGCCGAATAATTTCAGACTCCCCCTCACAATGTACCTTTAATAGGAAGGGCCAGGAATCGCTGCTGGACTACATTCTCGTAGATATTAGCCTGTGGTCCAAGGTGAAAGATTTTAAAGTAGTTGCACGAACGGACAGCGACCATAATGCACTTCTTTTAGACTTGGTGCATTCTGCAGTCGCAGTTGGACCGGAACCCGTTGAGACCGGGGAGGACCCATGTAACTTGGTTCTCACCTCTAATAGGCGCAGGGTAAAATGGGAGAAACTGGCAAATTCGCAAGAAAGTACCAGGAAATTGTATGAGCTAGCACTCCCCAAGCTAAAGGACCTGGACAATCTAATAAACCAACCTAGACTGCAAGATTTTAATAAGAGGTTGGCCCTAATCCATGAAGAGTTAGTGGGTGCTCTGGGTGAGGTCCTCTACCCGGAGGTAGTGCAGCGTAAACAAAAGACCCGAACCTCTAACTGGTACAACTCAGCCTGTAAAAAGACCAAGACTGAGATAATAACAGCATTAAAAGCAGGTACAGATAGGGGTAAGGTCGCCGAGTTGAGGCGGGAATACAAGGATACAATGGCACGGGCAAGGTCAGAATGGGACTGGGACAGATGGCAGGATCTCTCTCTCGCCCTAGAATCGAGGGACTCCAGGAGATTCTGGTCCCTGGTAAACATTGGCACAGGTGAACCAAAAACTGCAGTAGAGCCTAATATTGCAGCTCCTGTGTGGGAAGCCCACTTTGGTAAACTTTATGCAGATACTTATGAAGGTACCAATGATGTGGCTGCAGCCGTCTTATTCCAATCTGGCGACGGATTGGAATTTAGTCTTGGGGAGGTGGTCAGCGCAATAGAGAGACTGGCGTTGGGTAAAGCTCCGGGTCTTGACAGATTGCCTGGGGACCTCTTTAGGTCCCATCCTGAGATTTGGGCCCCGTACCTCCAAATTCTCTTTAATTCAATTGCAGGAGGCATGGAGATCCCCTGTACTTGGCTGGGGGCGGAGATAGTACCCATCTTCAAGAAGGGCTGTCCTCTTCTCCCGGCCAACTACAGGCCGATTAGTCTTATAGATGTGCCCCAAAAACTCTTTTCCCGCCTCATACTGGACCATCTCCTGGACTGGATGGAGGATAAAGACATCCTAAGCCCCCTGCAGGCTGGCTTCAGGAAAAACACGTCCACCATGGACCAGATCTTCCGCCTCGTACTCCTCTATTGGAAAATTGTGAGGATCGAGGGGGGGAGGCTGTATATGGTGTTCGTGGACCTGAGGTCAGCATTTGACCTGGTCCCCCGTAAGAAACTTTGGGAGGTTTTAAATGAGATGGGGGTTCCTACACACCTTCTTCAGGCCATAATCCGGCTCCACGATGGTAATTTTGCTCAGGTCAGGTGTGGGAGGGGTGGAGCTTTGTCAAAAAGGTTCCCAGTTCTTAGGGGGGTAAGGCAGGGTTGTGTTTTGGCGCCAACCCTGTTTTGTCTTTACGTTAATAACATTATATCCCATCTCTGTAATGTAAGGGATAATGATGCTCCAGTTTTGGCAGGCAGGAGGGTCCCGGCCATCATGTTTGCTGACGATACCCTCCTGCTCTCCAAATCCCCGATGGGGATACAGCGAATCCTGGATGGATTTGGTCTTTTCTGTAGACAATACGGTCTAGAGATCAATACAGGGAAGACCAAATTCATGATATTTAGCCCCTCACCCAAGACAAGACCAAATCCCTCACTGAGCTCTGTAAGGTTGGAGAGGGTAAAAACATTCCAGTATTTGGGGGTAACCCTGCACGAGAATCTATCCTGGGAACCACAAATAGCAAGATCTCGGATAAGGCTGTCTCAACTGTCTGGGGCAATTCTGAAGGTTACGAATACTTCTACCTTCAAACCCATTGCGCCTGCAGTTGAAATGTACAAAACACAAGCTAAAGCTGCTGCATCATATGGCAGTGAGCTATGAGGGTATAAAGCAGGGTCAGCGTTGGCGAGCGTAGAAAACAATTTTTTGAGACGCCTCCTGGCCCTTCCCCGTGGCACGCCCCTCCTTCCGTTAAGATTAGACGTGGGTCTTCCCCCTATAGGTGAGGATCTGGAATCAAAGCCACTAAGATTCTGGCACAGGCTCTGGGCCACCACTGAGCTTGTACACTATAGGCAAGACTTACCTATGTAATGAACTTGAACCAATGTGACAGAAGGCATGGAGATCCCCTGGCTTTTGTAAAGAAAGAACTATACCGGTTGAGTCTCCATGAGCTTTGGGAGGCTCCTGAGGTAGGCTGACAAAAAGTTTCCCGGAAAAGACTTGTGGAGATTTATAAGGAGAGAAGTCTTGCTTCCCTTGTGCTTGCACCCCACAATGGGATTTTAACTGAACGTTTCCTGCTTTCCAAAAATTCTTATTACTTTGAAAATTTTATGGATATTATCTTCCCGATATTGGCAAGAAAACTATTCATCCAATGGAGGCTTGGTACATTGCCCATTACATCTTTTACATGCAAATGGGCCAAGGGGGAAGACAAAACATGCCCTGGCTGCAGCAACTATGTTGAGGAGGAAATTCATGTTCTGTTCTTCTGCCCAGCCTACAACAGACCCAGGAAACACTGGCTAGTGCCTTTATGTAGGAACCTGGGCGTAAGGAGCTTTGTGATTTCATACAGAATATTGAAAACAAATATTTCCCCTCATATAGTATTTGCAATTGCTAAATTTCTAATGGCCATGTGGCTCATCAGGAGGAAGTTATTAAAACCGTGACTACCAAAAGATGGATCTTTTATACAATTGTATTGCCAATGTATTTCTTGGTTACTAACCGGGAATTAATATTTGTTTTTACTTATTCCTCCAAAGTTTGTCTTAACACAATGTTTTAAACATAATATGTATCTTTTGTAATATATGTTTTTATATGTATCTTTTATGGCCTAAATGGCCGAAATAAAGAATTTTTGGATTGGATTGGATTGGAATGACCTCTTAGTTAGGCATATAATGGAATGTTCATAGGCAGGTACCTTCTCTGACTTTTGAGGATATATTTTCCCAGCATACCTGCCTGTTAAACAATTGGGGGTCCCCCTTCTTCTTAGTATTTCGATAATGGGGACCGTAGTTGGGGATACTGAGCTGCAATGTATGGGAGCCTGTCTTACTCTATACGGACAATGAGTTGATATACCTGTGGAATGTACACAGAAATCTAGACAGGTAATCGACAACCTGGACGAACTTGGAATGATCTCCATCCATAAGCTAAACTGGGCAAAGACATGCCTTTTTCCCCCACAGCAATTGTCAAACCATGGACGCGGAGCCCTCACAGGCACAGGACCAGAGTGGAAGCTAGGCACTCTTAAATATCTGGGCGCTAACGTATACCATTCAGACAAGGACCTTGTTCAGGTAACCTCGGAAAGGTGGTGGCAGGCGTGCATCACTCCATACCTTTCTGGAGCTCTCTCCCAATATCCCCAAAGGGTAGAGTAGCTTAGGACAGTATAGGGGCCAGATCAGACGGAACCTACAACATCCCTGGTACTGAAGCTGCTGTGTAGCCATGGAAATGACAGCAGGGCTGTCACAGGGCTATACTGGCTGCTATTGGAACCCTGTGTTGTGCCCCTGACTGTCCTGAAAATCAAATTAAGCCCCTCTAATTTGACAAGACCTTACGGACAGTTAACTGATCTCCACACTGGAACAAGTGCAAAGAGTGTCCAGAAACCCCTGCTTGAAATACCCCCAATTCAATTACCTACACCAGACATGTCTTACCTCCAACCGTGTCCACTGCATGCTCCCTAGGGTGCCTCCGAAATGCCCAAAATGTACATGCCAGGAGGCAGACTTTTGCCACATGATATTGGCCTGCCCAGATATTGGGCAAGTTTGGTCAGTGGCTGTGACCACATTGTCAGAAATTATAGGTCGATCCTTCAGTAGACCCCCTAACATGTCTACTGGGGATATTACTTTGTTCATGTAAGAACAAGTACACCACAAAATGTATAGACTTAACCTATGTCCTACTCAAACTACATACAACAATGTAGTGGAAATGTCCGGTTGCACCACCCTTGCGACTCTGGCTATACGACCTATCCAATTGGGCCCACGTAGAAAATACAACTTGGTGCTCACTGTCACTACGGCAGGGGGTGAACTCCCAGTGTGAAGCATGGGACACATATATCAACAAACTAACCTCTAAAAACGATGAGAGATCTCCCTGAGGCTCCAAGCCTCACACACCTGGGGTCACCTATCTACCATTGGCAACTGGATAAGGTTATGTCACATCTCACAAGAGCAAGTGAGTTGAGCATGTGGGAGTGATACAGTAGGACAGTACCTTACACTGGTCCCCCTCCAGACACATGCATATATATGAGGTACACACAGGACCTTCCTGTTACACTACAACCCACCCCATAGAGATAATTTGGGGCCCGATGTAGGTAAATCTCATTTACCGACTCTAGAATACCGAATTTTACCGATTCGGTATTCTAGATTTGGTAAATGAGATTTAGGTAAAAATTCGGTAATTTTTACCGAATTGGTATGATTCGGTAATTACCGAATCAGTATTTACCTTGAGGCCCATAGGAATCAATGTCAATTACTGAATCGGTAAATACCGATTCGGTAAAATTACCGAATTGTCAAGGGGGACAGTGTGTCACTTTGACACCCTGTTGCACCCTTGATTCTCGCTTGTGTGCCATGTGACACACATACATGCCCTTAGGGCATGTATGTGTGCCACATGGCACAGGTGTACATGCACAGATGTGCATGTATACAGGAATTCGTTATTTACCATGAAATAGTATTTCATGGTAAATAACGAATTCCTCAAGGGCCTGTGGCACTGTTTTCAGTGACACCTACATCTAGATTTACCGATTCGGTAAATTTACTGATTCGGTATTTTACCGAATCGGTAAATTTACCAAATCGGTAAATTTAAGGCCCCCTACATTTCGATAGCCAAATACCGGTCGGTAACGGCCGAAATCGGCCGTTACCGACCGGTATTTGGTGTCCTACATCGGGCACATAGTTCCTTTGAATCCTTGTATTTTCAAGTCTTTGGTGTGCTGGCTCACTGTAGCAGTGCTGTGGTGTTACGGCAGAACAGAGGTGTACCAGAGGGCAGGAATTACATCTCCTTGCAGTATTCGGGGCGCGCCGCCGCCTACGCTGTCCATGCATCAGAAGACGCTTTAAGAGGGGCCAGTGCTCCCGCAGCGTGGGAGCCTTTGAATCCTTGTATTTTCAAGTCTTTGGTGTGTTGGTTCACAGTCCGCGGCCAATCGAGGCTTGGCTTGCCCCCCCCCTCTTGGTCTGATGTCCTGGGATTCATGCTCACCTATGACTGTGGTAACTATGATGTTCTAGGCCGCCGAAGGAGCTGTGCATTGCCCCAGTACTTGTTACCTGTCATCTACCAGTGACAAAAGAGTTAGGATTGTGTAGTGTGGTGTGGTGGACTGGGCTCGTCTCATGACTGTTCTAATTTGATTAATACCACAATATCATTGCTTTGCGGTTGATCTTTGTCTACAAGGTTAAGAGGGTCTGCTTTACCCCCTCTTTTGCCAGTGTCATCCTGCTTTTCAGTTTTTGCTTCTATCTCCTGATCATTTGGTTATGGTTAGGCACAAGGTTACGTCAGCTACAGCCTCGGTGAAGGGAAAGACTGGCTCCACTGCTACGGTTTCTACTATGGATTCCTTCTTGCAGAGGGCAGCAGCAGTGATAGACAAGGAGATCGAGTTGGTGAACAGGCATCTCTCGAGGCCTCCAATTGGCATTTCTCTTCTTCCCCTCATAGAGACTCTTGCGTCTCAGACAGAGGGTGACGACTAACTCTTGAACCTGTCCAGTAGCCCTGGGATTTTTGTGGACTCGCAGATCGGAGCTGGGACAACTAGTGTGTTAATTGCCCATTCTAAGCAAACGCCAACGCCTCTCTCGGCTGTCACTATAATATGCAACATGGGGGGTAATGACCCTATTTATACTCAGGGAAATGTCGTTCACATGAACAGTAAGCCAATGGAACCATCTCCAGCCTGTAGAAGTGAAGATGTAAACCTGACAGCTAAAGGGAACTTACTGTCGGACATTGGCTCTGCAAGGAAAATTCAATCTACTGGGGGTAAAGCGAAGAAACCAAAACTTAATATGGTCTCTAATCCTCCACCACCTGCCACAGTACACCCTACCACTATCCCTACCTTGGATCTTCCCGGGGTACTGGAAGCTCTGAGAGAGCACAAGTTTGAAAAAAATGTATAAGTACGCCATATTTACAAGCACGTAGTTAGTTTAAACATGTTTTGCACACGAGTGTTTTATATTCAATAGCGAAATGTATAGAATGTTAAGTAGAGTAACCATAATTATAACGGTGTGAGATTAAATGTAGAAATGTTGGAGTATATGTGAAAACCTCATGGTTCTCTCATGTTAAAAGAGTCATGTCCGAATTAAATGTAACTTGGATTCCAGTATTTTGTGTAGGCCTTAGGGCAATTCACAGCAAACCTGAACGTGCTGCTAAAATAATGTGAGATAAAGTTGACATGGTTCTTTCAAAATGTACTATTGAACTTAGGGTTAAAAGTATATGCTTTATAGATGTGTTATTTTAGAAACGTATGCTAGTTAAGAATGTTTTGCTGTTTAAATCAAGTTAACGTTTTAAGAGTGCAGGAACCTGCTGCATGTAAATCAAGTAGGCCAGAACAGATAATGTCATGTAGTTTAAATCGTCATGTGCTCGTTAGAGGAGAGGTCGTGAGGTGTCCAGTATGGAGTTCTGAGAGTGTTTTATGGCCTAAGATATGGTGAAGTCTGGAATTTGAGGCCCACTGCAGGACGAGCTGTATGCAGGTGCGAGGGTCCTAATCAGCTCGAATGAAAGGGACTTTGTTCAGCGGCGCCTTGCGCAGGCCTGTAGGAGTTTCCAGGAATTTCAGGGGGTATCAGCGCACGGAAGAAGGAGCCTGGGAACCAAGGTCAACTATAACGAGGGTCTTCAAGAGTACCATCATGGAGTTTGCCGCGGAAAGATGTACCACGTGAGGGGCGTCCCAAGGGGCGTTTCTATTGGAAATGTGATTTGGTATTAGGGAAAGTGACCCGGGAGGAGAGCAGAGCAGATGATTTTGGGAGCCTAAGGAAGCGGATGGGTAGGCAGATAGGTTGATCAGGAGAGACCCATTATCAGAGAAGAGACAAAGAGAAGTGCGTGATCTTCTTAGGAAATCACCACGGCTGACACCTAGAGGGTAAAGATCTTGTTAAGTAGGGATGTCATTTAGTGTAGTGTAGGGACAGACTAACCTTAATTTTTCTTTCTGTAATGACTTTGAGGTTGCAACTTGTATTCATTTTGGCAACGCTCATGTTATTAGAAGTTGTACTTATTATCTTGTTCTTCAGACTCAGACTATTCAAAAAGTTCATGTTCATAGTGATTCCGATCTACCTCTTGAATCTCATTTTGAGAAGTTTGTATCTTCAGTTATCTTTGACTTTATATTAAATCTTTAAAACTTTATTTTGGTCAGTGGTCATTTAGAGTGGTGTAAGTTCTTAAATTGATTGTTTATTGCGAGATTACCTTTTACTCAAGACAGGTACCAACGATTCAGTCGACAGGAAATGGGATTTGGTAAGATAATTAGTAACCAGTAATCCCGCGTTAGCAGTTGGTAGCAGAGTGAGGATGGTTATCTTCTTGAGGAAGGTAATCTAGAGAGGTTAGTTTACCCCAAGGCCCGAGACGTCGAGAGACGAGCAGCGGAAGAATCGTGTGCCGAAAGGTGCAGACGGTGCGAGAAAAGCAGCAGTATCGGAGAGTGAGTATAAAAAGGGTCATGCGTGAACAGATTGCGGTGTTTTGTGTTGTATTTGTATTGTAATGTCTTGCGGAGTTGAATGCCTGTAGTGTGAAAGAGAGAAGGTTGTGAGCGCGCGCAACCTGGTAAACTGGTAACCTGGTAAACGGGTGAACTGGTGAAATCTTAAGTTCAGGCCAGAGCTTAAGTGGTTTTGGGTGTATCGAACATCCAGGGTAGTTGTCGACCATAGTACGGAGGTCACGAGGTACCATTGACCGCCGTGGATCCAAGATAGAGGGCTCGCAAGGGAAGATGGGAATGACATAGAGGGATATACACCACTCCCTATATCGGAATGGACACCTATCAAAAGTGGAGAAACACCTCCAAACAACACTGTACAGAGTGTAGTGGGAAGGTTTGTGGTGCAGAAAACGCCTACCACAGAAAGGGTTGAGTCTGTGGGATTGCCAGACGCTCTTCAAGTGCCTGTTACCATAGGACCCATAGTTTCGATCTATAATTCTGAGAGAGATAGAGGGGAACAACAAAGGCAATTGGATAGGGAAAGGATTGAGATGGAAAGGAGGAATAATGTGACGAATGCATGGAAACAATTACCAGGTTCGGTAACGTGGAACACCCCATTAGACACAACTGTCGGTCCCAATTCAGAACAGGGAGGTCCGAGAGGACCAATGGATCTAAGGGGACCGCGGCCAAGATCTTTTTCAGAGTTAAGAGCTGATTTGAGGGAATGGGACGGGTCCATAGTATCTCCGAGTAACAGGACAAGAACGGAACCAGAGTGGGAAAGCAGGGGAAACGGGACAGTATCTCATTGTGGGGCCAGCGAGAGTAGTCAGAGCCGGGAAGGCCAAAGTCAAGAGAATAGAGGGGATACATGTCCTACAAATCAGAGAGAACAGCCGGAACAAAATACTAGGATTGTAGAATGTGAGGAAATGTCTGGGGGAAAGGAGGAGATGAGGCGGTACGGGCTTTTCAGAATAGGTTTAGGTGCCTTCATCATACACTTGGGGAAGACGTTCAACATTGGAGAAAGGAGAACAGCGATAGGTCCCGCCACGCCTCGAATAATCAGGAATCACAGGGAAGTAGGGAAGAAAGAGGGAGTAATAGAACCTCTTACCCTCTATCCCGTGAAACTAGCCAGGATGGAGAGAGAGAGGCTGGGAGGCATGAAGGAGTGTTTCACCACCCACCCCGAGAAGATGGAAAGGCATGGGACTTAGAGAGATGGGAACAGGGGAGGACTCCCTATAATTCACCAATACCTAAACGTAGATCTCGGAGCTGGGATGGGAGAGATGCGGATGGAGGAGCTAAATTGAGTGTCTTGAAAGCTGAAATAAAGGCAAAAAGGCTTGATGTTACCAGTTTAAAATCAGATGTTGATGAGATAATAGATGGAACATTGCCTTTGGAAAGGATAGAATTGTATGAACAGGATGAGTTATTGTTCATGGCAAAGGATATTACTAGGAAAGCTAGAGCGTTTCATGAAAAACTGACTGATTTGGCAGACAAGTATGCCGTGGATTTGTCTAGGACAAGGGCATTGCAGAGCAACCACAGATTACAGTACGCAGACCAAGATCTAGATGAGAAGAGAACTGCTGGATTAAAAACACACATAAGAGAGCTGGTAACAGGGATAAGAGTGTGGAGAGAACTGGATAAATGGGAAGAAAGGTGGTCGAAAAAGGGCACGGTTAGGAGAAGTACAAATGTATTGACTCCTGAGGGAAGGGCAATGCATATGGAGGCATTCCCTTTGCGAGAAATATCAAATGGAAATTATGTACATGTGCCCTGGAGTAGAGGAGACTTAGCCGCATTTACCAACTCATTTCCGAAGTTGCGGGACAATCCAGTCGAGTGGTATAAGCAGGTAGAGAGGTTTGTTAAAATTTCGAAAGTATTGTGGATAGATTTGAACACGTTGTTTGACATCGTGGTCCCATCTGATCTATGGACCCCGTGCAAGACTAGTGTCGAATGGCCAAATGCTGAACCATTGAGGGATGTTCGAACTAATGGACCATCTGAGATTGTCATGCGAAAGTATGAAAGGGTAATAGCATGGCTGAAAGATAAGGTACCACCACAGGATATAGATTGGGTAAAAATAGACCGAACAAGGCAGGAACCCAAGGAGACAGTTCACGAGTTTTATGAAAGATTGTTGAAAACATTCAAGCAATACAGTGGACTAGATGTAATGGATCCCAAAGACATAGGGCAGTTCGTGTCAAAGTTTGTCTTGGGGTTGAGACCTGATATTTGTTTGATGATACAGCAACATTTAATCTGTTGGCAGAACAAACCACTAGATGAGATTTTACGATATGCGAGGTACTGCAGTGACGAGATAGATTCTAAAGCCAAGAATCTAAAGGAGAAATTGATGGTGGTGCAAATGCAGTCCGCTGGGAAGGGTGGCCAGCAGAAGCAGGGGATGGGACGAAAACCAAATGGTCAGAACAAAGATAATGAAGAAGGGCAGAGATCTAGGATAGACTTTGCCACTTTAAAGAAAACGACAAAGTGTCATCTGTGTCATCAGGTGGGGCATTGGCGACGCGAGTGTCCCTTTAACCCTGAAAATGGGGAGCTAGAAGTAGAAGAACAGGTCCAAGAAGACCCAGTGCAAAAGGTGACAGTCCCAAGTAATAAGGTGGCCAAAGGGGGGACTTCGGCTCCACGGGCCCAATTCCCACAGCCACCGAAGATAGCAGCTGGAGGAAAGGTCTTTAAACAAATGCCTCTGTTTATCGAGGAAGAAAAATGTTATTACATTGATCCATTGACAGGACAACGGGTGAGCAGTGAAGAAGACTGTACCCTCGGGGCAGTTCTAGAAGTGGATCAGAGAGGGCCATTTGTTGAGGCAGAAGTGGCAGGGTGTCCCACTACGTTCTTAGTGGACACTGGGGCTACTCGTTCGACTCTGAGATCAGCGGTAGTTCCAGACTTGCCAATGTCAGGGGAAACAATTCAGGTGGTAGGAGTCGCAAATAAGAGAATGACTAGTCCGTTGACAGAACCAGTGTCTGTGAAAATTGGAAACCACATGAACGAACATCAGTTTGTGGTTTGTGACTCGAGTCCGGTATGTCTGTTAGGTAGGGATTTGTTATGCAAATTGAATTGCACCATATACTGCACCCCACAAGGAGTGGAGGTACAGACTACCGATGATGATGCTACCTTTAAGGTGGCCAATTCAAAATTCTGTGTAGAACTATATCCTACTCTGACTGTAGAAGATCTTCCACAAGACTTAAGAGATGCAGTGGCGTCAGAGGTGTGGGATTTCACAGGAGAAGATATAGGATTGATTAAAGGGGTAGAACCGGTAAAAATTCTGGTAAAACCAAATGTTGAGTTTCCAAGAACGCCTCAATACAAATTGTCCCAGGAAACGATTGCGGGAATAAAGCCTGTGATCGAGTCAATGATACAGCAGGGAATACTGAAGAAAATCGTGGGCAGTCCTTGTAACTCCCCGATTATGGGTTTGCAGAAACCTAGCGGGAAGTTTAGGATAGTTCAGGATTTACGAAAAATTAACAACATAGTCGTTTCATGTTGTCCCGTGGTACCGAATCCATCAGTAATATTGTTTCAAATACCATGTCAAGCAGAATGGTTCACAGTGATAGATCTTTGTCAGGCTTTCTTTTCAATCCCATTGGATGAAGAGAGCAGGTACCTTTTTGCGTTTAAAATGGAAGATCGCGTTTTAACATGGTGTCGAATCCCACAAGGATTCACAGACAGTCCATCCATCTTTAATCAGTTGTTGAAGAAGAATCTTGAGAATCTAATACTGCCACAGAACTCGGTTCTGGTACAGTACATAGATGACCTACTTGTTGCGTCAGAAACAGAGGAAGCTTGTAAAGTAGATTCAATTGCCTTACTGAATCATTTAGCTGAGAATGGACATAAGGTATCTCCGAGCAAGTTACAGTATTGTCTGACAGAAGTACAGTATCTAGGGCACAGGTTAGAAAAAGGGAAACGTAAGGTGTCCCCAGAGAGGATTGAGGCGATAATGAAAATGAATGCGCCTACAACACAGAGAGAAGTTAGAATGTTCCTAGGAATGGTGGGTTACTGCCGACAGTGGATAGTTAACTTTTCACTGAAAGCAAAGCCCTTACAGAAACTGACGCACAAGGAGGTGAGTGATCCGGTACCATGGGATGAGGAATGTCTGGTGGCGTTTTTACAGCTGAGAGACGATTTATGTCGTGCTCCGGCTCTGGGAATGCCAGATTATGAAAAGTCGTTTTCACTCTATTGCTGTGAGAGAGAGGGATGTGCTTTGTCAGTCTTGGCACAGACCCACGGTAATGCCCGTAGACCAGTTGCATATTTTTCGGCTACATTAGATCCAGTAGCCGCAGCGTTGCCCGGATGTCTCAAATCCGTTGCCGCAACGGGTGTCAGCATTGAAAGGAGCGAAAGTATTGTAATGGGACATCCAGTGGTGGTGTATGTACCGCATTCAGTTGAATTGTTAATGACCAGGACGAAGACGCAGCATCTGACCAATAGTAGGCTCACGCGTTATGAGCAAGTTATACTTGCCGCAGAAAACGTGACTCTCAGGAGATGCTCTGTCTTGAATCCTGCTACTTTGATGCCATTACCTACGGTAATAGAAGGCGAAGGATGTGAAGACCACGATTGCCTTGATGTGACTGAACTATGCACGAAACCCAGACCAGATATAGTGGATGAGCCATTGTCTGACCCCGATGAAATTTACTTTGTTGATGGCTCATGTTTAAGAGACGATACTGGTCGGTTGAGAGCAGCTTATGCTGTTTGTACCATTACTGGAGTTGTGGAAGCCGCTTGCCTGGAAGGAGTACATTCCGCACAGGTAGCAGAGATTATTGCCCTAACTCGTGCCTGCATAGCAGGAAATGGAAAGAGAGTCACCATCTACACGGACAGCCAATATGGTTTCGGTGTGGTTCATGATTTCGGGCAGTTGTGGTCTCAGAGGGGTTACATGACCTCCTCTGGTTCGCCCATTCGAAATGGAGAATTTGTGCGATTGCTGATAGAAGCATTACAAGGTCCTGTTGACATTGCAGTAGTGAAGTGTGTAGCTCATACTAAGAATACAGATTTTGTGTCACAAGGTAATAGATATGCTGATGAAGTCGCACGCTATTGTGCGGAACAAAGTTATTCTTTCTCAAAGGTGGAAATAGAAGGTGCAGAAGAAAAGACTGAATTAAGTATGATGTTAGAAACTGTAGACACTTGGGAGGATTTAAGGATAATGCAGGAGAACGCACCTGAAACAGAGAAAAAGGCATGGGAAATAGCAGGCTGTGTGCGAAGTGAAATGGATTTTTGGGTTTCAGCAGATGGGAGAGCTGTGTTACCTGAAGAATTAGCTAATCCCATGGCGAGAGAAATACATGGTCCAGTACATCTAGGAAGGGATGCTATGATGAGAGTGTTTAGGCAAACTTGGTATTGCCCTAAATTTAGAATAGCAGCAGAATCAGTATGTAAACGATGTGTTACTTGCCAACAACTGAACGTAGGCAAACGAACACCAGTCACACTGAGTCACATTGGGAGGTCGGGGGGGCCTTTCAATAGAATGCAACTAGACTTCATCGAAATGCCAAGAGTCAATCGCCTTCGGTATGTGTTGGTGATTGTATGCGTATTTTCCAGATGGGTTGAAGCGTACCCTACACGTAGGTGCGATACACTCACAGTGGCTAAATTGTTGCTCAGGGAGTTGATACCGCGCTTCGGGGTGCCTGCCTCTTTGGAATCGGACAGAGGAAAACATTTTAACAGCGAAATAGTGAAGATGTTGTGCTCCACACTGAATATCGATCAAAAGCTGCATTGTAGTTATCGACCAGAAGCTTCAGGAATTGTGGAACAAGTGAATGGCACTTTGAAGAATAGATTGGCTAAAGTAGTGGCATCCACATCCTTGAGTTGGCCAGATGCTCTTCCATTGGTGCTCATGAGCATGCGCAGCACACCTGATAGGAGGACAGGTCTCTCTCCCCACGAGATCCTGATGGGGAGGGCCATGAGACTTCCTACAGTTCCAACTACTGCTCTATTGAATATTACAGATGATCTGATCTTGGATTATTGTAAAGGACTGTCTGACGCCATCCATTCTGTGTCCCTTCAGGTGCATGCGGCTGAAGTTCCAGCAGCGAGGAACCTGTGTCATGACCTGAACCCAGGGGACTGGGTCTTGGTAAAAAAGCACGTCCGGAAGAACTGCCTAGATGTTCGCTGGCGTGGGCCCTTTCAGGTAATCCTGATCACGAACACCGCGGTGAAGTGCGGGGGGCTGCCAAATTGGATCCATGCATCCCATACTAGAAGAGTTCCAGCACCTCTAGAAGGAACAGCTCCCATCCCAGACGAAAGCCCGGAAGTGGAAGAAGAGTCGCAAGAAGGGATTGAGGCAGCTGAGGAGGTGTCGGAAGAAGTTGGGAACGCATCGGATTCAGAAGAAGAGCGAAGGCAGGACGGCAGTGAGACAGAAGACGCAACTGAAGGAGAGAGCAGAAGTGAATACGACTCAGACTCAGATCCGTATCGGAGCGATCAAGAACCAAGTGGGAGGACAAGGAATAGGAGAATAAGGCTTGGAGCTGCCACTTGGCCAACAAGGAGAAGAAGGCTAAGTCTGAGGTCGGCCCAGGAAGAAACGCTTACTCCTATATCCGAAGACTCAGATCCAGAAGAAGATATCCAGGATCAAGCCGAGGAGGGTCTTAGAAGATCAAGTAGGGTGCGAGTGCCTAGCAGAAGATACTCTACTCCCGACTGGACCTACCTTGTTGCAGATGTCTGGGAGACACAGAACAGGGAGGATCAGGGAAGTGGAACTGATCAGAACTGACCCGATCATCACAGTGCAAATAAAGTTTCTACTGCCAGGAGCGGAGACCGAAAGGTTGCTGACACTCAACATCGTTCATCCTGCTCTCCTGAGTGGAATAAGAAAATTGCTTTTAGAGACAGTTGAGTTTCCAGTTTGCTGTTCACGATATCCAATATTGGAGGGAACTCTTCTTCGTTTGGAAATGCTTGAGCGAGTAGTAGAAATGCTAGGAGCGCTTATTGTTGTGGACTAATACCATATTGTGAATGTCTTCAAAGGGGCGCAGAACTGGAAAGGTGAAGAAAGTGATCTTGATTAGAACGGACCCCTTTGTAACTGTGGATGTAGAACTGATAGTACCAGGAGTGGAGATTGAAAAGACATTAACTCTTCATTTTGTTCGTCCCCTGGTCCAGAGTGAAATAAGGAGAATAATCCTAGAGACAGTTGAATTCCCGTGTTGTTGCAAGAATTGCCCAGAACTTGAGGGAATGTTTCTTCGTATGGACATCTATGAGGATGTAGTGTCACTCCTTGAACCATACGTAACTTCAGACGAAAATAAGACTGTTGCAAAGAAATTGTAAACTTGTTGCAAGATAACCTAGCGCCGAGTGGAAGAAGAAAAGTGATAGGGGTTTCATTTTAGTGGATGGAGAAGGGCTAGGGTTGTCTATATTACTGGACTTTGAATTGTTTTGCGGAAATAAATTGTCAAGCTTCCAAGTGTTTCGAGAAAGACATTGCAAGAGAGAAAGACTTTGTTTGAAAAAAAAGAGGAAGTGAATGCTGGAAGATAGTCGAAAAATACACTGTTTGAGAACATGGAGGCTGGCAACCCGAACCGCAGGGCAAAATGTATAGCTGTTACATTTTTAGGAGTAGTGGTTTCTCTTATCATTTTAGTGGTAACTGTTTCATTCCTAGCGGGACACGAAGGGGATGGAACCACAGTTAAGGAGGATAAGGGAGTGTCAACACCGAGAACTACCATTATTAAGGAGAAGGGAAACATCAATGAGAAAGACAAAGCGTTGTTAGATGCAGAAGTAAAAAGGTTACACATGGATGAGTCACAGGGGAATTACAAGTCAAATGCTTATGCTAAGTTGCTTTATGAATATGTTGATGCCATGGAGGTAAAGGACTGCTATGTCTGTATGCAATTACCAATTTCGGTGGAGGAGGGTATCAAATACCATCATCTCCCGTTGACATATGGGATAACGTGCAGTTTATTGCTAAGTATGTTTTATGGACGAGACGGATTTGAGTATTACTTCTCGAATTTCGACTCGACATTGCCAGAGGTTCCGAATTTCAAGCATTTGAACAAATGGGACTACTACAAAAGCGAAGACAGGTTACACAAATGGTTTATTCCATGGAGAACGTTAGATACCTCACATGCTCGAATAAACAATCTGACTTGTCAAATATCAGAAGTTGAGAAAAAGTTTATAGCACAGGTAGATACTAGATACAGGAAGCAGAAGGTATTGAAGGCGTCAGGACAAGGAGAAACAGATTGGACCAAGGAGGAAAGGGCACAACAACGAAAAGGTAGTATTGGTCCAATTGCTTTGGATAAGGAGAAACGGGGGAAACTGTGCATTCACAGGAGTTACTCCTATTATGAAAACGTTTATGTAGGACAAGTAAATTGTGAACATGCCTTTCAATTGGAGTACTACTCTAAGAACTTCATGAAAGGGATGCAAGCAATACCAAATGTATATTTTGTATGTGGAAGATATGCCTATGTGAAGTTACCAGATAATTGGTACGGATCATGCTATCTGGCTGTTGTCTTCCCTAAAATATATCATGTTGAGAATTTAGACACGCCTAAGAAAGAAATATCAACTAGATGGAAGAGAGGGCTGGGTGCAGCAGAAGTAGTTGGAGATGTAATAGGTGCTGCATTCCCTTTCTTAGGATTGATAATGAATGACATTAAGATCAGGAGGTTAGCTACAGTCGTAGATAGACTGTCTGCCAGTACTGCAAGATCCTTGATGCTGATAGAGGGGGAGATGCAATCGATTAGGGCAATGGTTCTTCAGAACCGACTTGCTTTAGATGTTCTGTTAGCAAAAGAGGGAGGAGTCTGTAGGGCCTTGAAGGTACAGGAATGCTGTACTTACATTCCAGACAATTCAAAGCCTCTAGAGAAGTATATACAAAACATCACTGCCATACACTACGAAATTGAGGACCTGGCAAAGGTAAATGTGTGGGAAAAAGTAGGCCATGGAATGGGTAAAGTTGGAAGTTGGTTTGCCAACTTAGGAAAGGGTATCGTTTGGTACATATTGAAACCCATCATCATAGTAGTGATTTGTGTAATCACTTTGTGGGGATTGGTGCGTTTGTATCAATGGTATAGAGCAAATAGGTTACAGAGAGCTATGAAGAAACAGGAAGAAGAGTTGACAGCGATGCAGGACACTCAATATAAGAGTCTGAAAGCATTAGAGAGTATGAAAAGAAGTGGTACTGCCCTGTCTTCACTTTAAAGGTTCTACATTTTTAGTGTCATGGTGATGATGACCCCTAAAGGTCATCAAAGGGGGGACTGAGAGAGCACAAGTTTGAAAAAAATGTATAAGTACGCCATATTTACAAGCACGTAGTTAGTTTAAACATGTTTTGCACACGAGTGTTTTATATTCAATAGCGAAATGTATAGAATGTTAAGTAGAGTAACCATAATTATAACGGTGTGAGATTAAATGTAGAAATGTTGGAGTATATGTGAAAACCTCATGGTTCTCTCATGTTAAAAGAGTCATGTCCGAATTAAATGTAACTTGGATTCCAGTATTTTGTGTAGGCCTTAGGGCAATTCACAGCAAACCTGAACGTGCTGCTAAAATAATGTGAGATAAAGTTGACATGGTTCTTTCAAAATGTACTATTGAACTTAGGGTTAAAAGTATATGCTTTATAGATGTGTTATTTTAGAAACGTATGCTAGTTAAGAATGTTTTGCTGTTTAAATCAAGTTAACGTTTTAAGAGTGCAGGAACCTGCTGCATGTAAATCAAGTAGGCCAGAACAGATAATGTCATGTAGTTTAAATCGTCATGTGCTCGTTAGAGGAGAGGTCGTGAGGTGTCCAGTATGGAGTTCTGAGAGTGTTTTATGGCCTAAGATATGGTGAAGTCTGGAATTTGAGGCCCACTGCAGGACGAGCTGTATGCAGGTGCGAGGGTCCTAATCAGCTCGAATGAAAGGGACTTTGTTCAGCGGCGCCTTGCGCAGGCCTGTAGGAGTTTCCAGGAATTTCAGGGGGTATCAGCGCACGGAAGAAGGAGCCTGGGAACCAAGGTCAACTATAACGAGGGTCTTCAAGAGTACCAACATGGAGTTTGCCGCGGAAAGATGTACCACGTGAGGGGCGTCCCAAGGGGCGTTTCTATTGGAAATGTGATTTGGTATTAGGGAAAGTGACCCGGGAGGAGAGCAGAGCAGATGATTTTGGGAGCCTAAGGAAGCGGATGGGTAGGCAGATAGGTTGATCAGGAGAGACCCATTATCAGAGAAGAGACAAAGAGAAGTGCGTGATCTTCTTAGGAAATCACCACGGCTGACACCTAGAGGGTAAAGATCTTGTTAAGTAGGGATGTCATTTAGTGTAGTGTAGGGACAGACTAACCTTAATTTTTCTTTCTGTAATGACTTTGAGGTTGCAACTTGTATTCATTTTGGCAACGCTCATGTTATTAGAAGTTGTACTTATTATCTTGTTCTTCAGACTCAGACTATTCAAAAAGTTCATGTTCATAGTGATTCCGATCTACCTCTTGAATCTCATTTTGAGAAGTTTGTATCTTCAGTTATCTTTGACTTTATATTAAATCTTTAAAACTTTATTTTGGTCAGTGGTCATTTAGAGTGGTGTAAGTTCTTAAATTGATTGTTTATTGCGAGATTACCTTTTACTCAAGACAGGTACCAACGATTCAGTCGACAGGAAATGGGATTTGGTAAGATAATTAGTAACCAGTAATCCCGCGTTAGCAGCTCTCCAGGCAGTGATGACCAGCTTGCAGGACTTAAAATTGGGTCCTATCCATGAGAGGCTGATTCGGACCGAGAAAACCATAGCATCCTGGAATATCAATGACGTGCCATCTCTAACAGGAGAGTCAAGTGTCGATTTGGGTCAGAGAATTGTACGGTACTCCAACATGCGGACAAACCCGTTGAATACCATCATGGACCAGCCACAAAATCAACCACAGAAAGTCTGTAGTTCAGGGGGCTTGGAGCAAAGAATATAGACGCAGGCGAGAGGAGGGATTCCTCTGTGCATGCTAGAGCTACAGATGAAAGTTACTGTTTAAGGGCCGGGAGGTTGGTTAGCAGAGAGGCCCAGATATCGAGTCTACCAGTAATTGACTTACCACCTGAATCCACCCCTTATGTAGTAGTCCTGGGGAATGTTCCATCTCTTCCCCGGGGGATTAACGAAGATTATGGGCAGTTAAAAAACAAAGTACTTCACTGGCTATCAAGCAACACCGCTTTGCGTGCACGGGTGGCTAAAAATATCATCATGGTCCGCAGAGTTAGTTGGATTGGTAGTTCTTGTAAAACGGGCACGGGCGATTGTGTTATTATTAGCTTTGATAGTCTTCATCTTGCTGGTAGGATATTGTTCAGGGACACACACCCCGCTTTTCTCAAACTTGGATCTGTTGTTAGGGCTTTACCATTGGGCTTTTCTTTATAAACCTGACCCTCCAGGGGATATTTATAGGAATGTCTCCATGGAAGCTCCCAGAGGTGGGTGTTCACATAGATTTCCGCCTGCATTTGCTCAACTGCCTACACCCGCGGTTAATGCAACATCTGTGACAGGCTGTCAGTATATTGCCCCTCCAACACTGGAGTTAATTATTAGATTTTCCCATTAGCAGGGTTGGAGGAGTGTGACTGGCTTAGGAGCCCTTCATTTTCTGGCATCGAACCCAATTTAAATAAGCATCACTCACCAGTGGTAGTTGAGGGGGATTCTTGTGTGTTTGATAATATTATTCTAACATGGAACATTGCGGGCCTGGCTAACAAGTTTCACGACCGAATATGGTTGCAATTTGTGAATCAATTCCCTGTGATTTGTTTACAGGAAACGTGGTTGGTGGATTGTAATTTATTTTTGGAAGGATATAAGGCTTTTTTTGCGCCAGCCTCCCCTTTGATGGGTGGAAGACGTAAGGGTGGTCTAGTTACTTATATATCCCTGGCAGTCGACTGCCAGATTCAGATTGTGCCGTCCCCAAGTTCATGAATACTGCCATTGATATTAAAAAGGGGGGATACTAGATTGGGTCTCATTAATTTTTAGAACTCCGTGGTATGCCCTTCAGGTGCCTGTAATATTACAGCCCTGGGGACATTTATAAGGCAGTCCTTTGACTCTACTCGACATAACCTCCTGGTTCTCGGTGATTTTAACATCCACCCTTGTGGAGACCCAAGGACAACCTTCATTTCTGAGTTAGGCTGCCCTCGGATGAGGGGGATTCACTTTGAACATCTTGCTCAGGGGGAACTACTAAATAATCTATTAAATGGATTTGATATGATGTCCCTGATGTCCTTATCTGATCCGCATAGTACATTTCCCGTCCCCACCTTTAAAGGGAGAGGTAGGGGGTATTTTATAGATTTTTCCAGATGACTTTTATTGTGCAGTAGGAGAATCCTGTGCTTCTGAGTTAGCGCTGTGTACCTCTGCGGGTACTTTCCCTGGCAAGGTTATCTGTGCCTATTAAATCATCTCCACCAAAGTTGGTGAACTTTTAAGTGGACTGACCCGCAGAGTAGCGACCTCTTCCCCCAGATGGTTTGACTCTTCCTGCTCCCAGGATGCGAAAAAGCTGAGGGAAGCCCTGTCAGCTAACCCGAGAAATCAATCTCAGGTTTGCGCGTGTCGCAAAGAATATAAAACAACATTGGCCAAACGGAAAGTTAGTCAGGTACCCTCAGGAATAGCTCTAGGTTTTGAAGCATTGTTTACAGACCGCTTTTTGAATATGAAGTTGGGGGGGGCTTTAGATTCGCATATTACTGAGGAGGAATGGGTGCTCCATTTAAGATCAATATTTGAAAGCCCTACTGAGCAATTTGGTCAGCCGTGCCATGATATGAACGCCTCTGTAGTGATTTTTGCACGGGGCGAGATTGAGGTTGGCATTGCAGGGTTAACCAGTATTAAAGCTCCAGGACCAGATGGTATTCCTCCAGATTTGTTTAAATCTGATCCATCTTTTTGGGCACTGGTCCCCATGGCTGTGTTTAATGCAGTTGCTTCGAAAGGTTGCACTGAATCCTGGGCCACCTCTACTATAGTCCCTGTTTTCAAGAAGGGTGATTGGAATAGCACGTACTGCTATAGGCCAATCTCTCTTCTTGACTCCGTGGTTAAGGTAGTGGGCCATATAGTTTTAGAAAGATTATCCACCTGGATGGAGGAGCACAAGATCATGTCTGATGCCCAGTTTGGATTTCGTCCTGGGCGATCAACCATTGCCCAATGCCTTAATTTAACTATGTTATTAGGCAAATATACAGTCACGCGCCCAAGTACTGTCTACCTAGCCTTCATGGACTTGCCTTCCGCATTTGATTGCGTGAATAGGGTTAAACTGTGGCAGTCCATGAGGGCAATGGGGGTAGAGAATAAAATTGTTAATTTTTTAGAGGACCTTTATAATTCAACCAAGGCCAATGTTAGATTCTCCTAAGACCTCCGCGTCTCAAGGGACTTTGAGATAAAGAGGGGAGTACGGCAAGGCTGTATCCTGGCCCCATTTTTGTTTAATTCTTACATTAATGATTTGGACAGAGCTTTAGGAGCTACTGGGGTAGACTATCCATATGTAGGGCGGCATGGCCTTCCCGTCCTACTTTATGCGGACGATGCTGTCCTTTTATCGAGGACTGCCATAGGTCTGCAAACCTTGCTAGATCCATTTTCCAACTTCATGGCGGACCGTGACCTATCAATCAACAATTCAAAATCTTATATAATGCAGGTGGGGTCTCGACCCCAAAAAAGTTTTCAATTCAGAGTCGGCCCGCTAAAGTCCCCAGCACTGATGTTTTTTCTTATCTTGGGGTCCCTTTGGATGATCAAATAAAATGGGGGCCACTAATTTCTAGGAAAAGGGGGGATTTGGCCTTGGTGGATGCAGCTATTTTCAATGTTGCCTCTAACTAGGGAAGAGACCAATTGCAGCGCAGCTGAAAGTGTACCAAGTGAAAAGTGTAGCTATAGCTAGTTATAGAAGTGAAATATGGGGGTATATCGCTGTCGATTATCTCCAGGTGACTGAGAATAATTTTTGAAGCGCTTGTCGTGTGTTCCGCGTGGTCTGTCGAATTTGGCAGCCCATGAGGAACTGGGGGTACCCTGTGACACCCTGGCACTACGCCCACTTGTGTTTTGGTTGAAGTGTTGGTTAAATCAGGCATTAACTCTTAATCATCTGATTTTAAGAGAGTGTAGGTCTCTTGATAATGTATCCCGAATACCGTGGCTTAATTATATTAAATGTAACCTCAAAGGGTTACGGCCTGCTGATTTATATTTTAGGCCTGAAACCATTGTAAAAAAGGACGTGGAGTTAATCAGGGAATCCTTCCTCACTCTAAGTAAACTGGAAAGGGATGAGCGTGAACTTCGGAAGCCGAGTGCATCTTTTTAACGCTCATAACAACTCCTTCTACTGAGCCTTATCTCCTGGGTCTTCATCCACACATGAGCATTTTTTATTGACTAGGTTACGCATGAATCTTTTTTCACCTCCTGCTAGCTAGGCCCAAAGGGTCCAGTAGTGGTCAAGTGTTAGCACCCTGTGGCTGCGACGGACAGTCTCCACAGGTTCTGCTACATTTTATGCTTTTCTGTAATTTGTTTGCGATCCCTCGAAGGTATTCTTTACTCCCTATTTTAAAGAGGATGAATTTTACCCAGGCTCATCCTGCCCTCCGGTATCTTCAACTGTTGGAGGAGGATTGCATATTTTTTATTGTAGTCTACCTAAAATCCACTGTGAAAACCAGGGTCTGCTTGGATATGTAGCCATTTGGTTGATGAATCACCAAGGTCTTAAAGGTCAAGGAGGACCAGCTCACTCTAGAAGAGAAAAAACAACCTAAGGGCGATGCTTTTATGGTTTTATGCATTTTACTGTTATAGATTGAAATGGGAGGTTGTGCAATGGGTTCACTTCACTTTTTTTATAGTGTGTTATTTAATGAATTCATTATGGATTTTATGCAACTTTTATGGTTTTATCTATGTGAAACCGCATACATTTTATTTGATTCTGATTCTAATATAGATCCTTCACAGCTAATTCTCAACAGTTATGACCCTGTTGGGCTTTGTTCTTGTTTCATGAAGGCACGTGTGGGAGACACACTACAGATACTTTGAGCTGACTTTAAGTCATACTTTGTGCCTTACCTGCATGCTGCCTTTGGCTATTTCAATAGATGCTCCAAAGCACACAAGGGAGTGTCACAAGCCCTTATCCACTTCCAAAGCAGTGAAAACAATATAATTGTTGTGTCGGGACATCATCATATAATATGTTGTTGCTTTGCGTGGTACCTATGTACTTACTTTCTGAAAAATACAATAAAGATTCACTGGGAAAAGATGGGGGGGGGTTGTTATTGAAAAAGAAGCAAGAAATCCCTCTGACTGCTGGGTGTTTTCTCCCAGTGCATGGAGATCGTTTCTTTGGTTTCCTGTTCAGGATAACAGCCTTTCCCAGGTGGTCGCAAACAGGGAAAATGTACAAAGGAACAACTGCCCTAAATAGGGCAGAAATTCTGTGGTGCATCAATCACAACCAAGCAGATCTAGGACACATAGTTTTTATTGATCTAATGCCAGGAATTTCTGGTCTGAGTTAGAGACAACAATACGTGACATATTCCAGCGAGCTTTACCTTAAACCCTTGTACTGCCAGCCTTGGACCCTGGCACTTAGATTTATCTCAAGGATTGTCAGATAGCGACTCATCTCTCTTTGACCTCCTCTTAACTATAGGAATCAAGAAAATCCAATGTGAATGGAAGAACTCCAACAACATTCCATTTCACACTTGCTGGACTTGAGTTTCCTGTTTTAAGATCTCTGGCAATATTCTAACTCCCAATAGGCCCTCTGAACCACTTGTGAACAAATTAGGGCCGAGAAGCTTTGGAATAATTTCTGGTGGGATTTTACTAAAGCCAATCACGATTAATTACACATGATACTGTATTGTCATCTACTATATATGTATTTTTCACGCTTTTGATATTTTTAGGATATTCTAGTTATTTAATTGCTCCTTTGGGTTATTTTCTTGCTGCCCTGATTTTCACTTTGTTTAAAGTGATCATGTAAATCAGTGACATACTCTGACGTGGAAAAAAAGAAGAGGAACAAATTAGACCTCTACATTGCAAAAAATCAACTCCCTCCAATATAGCAACATATTTCTTTGGCCTTTGACTTTCTCTCCAATTAGTGGTATTATTAGCTTCTCATCTCACGCAATCACATCCTGCCTGACCAAATAAACGTATATACCCCATCATGAAGTGTCCCCCTTCCTCTCCTACAATATTATCCCTTTCTCCCCATCATTAGTTTTAGGTTTCTCTCTCTCTTCTTTTTATATTGCTATTTTGTTTAATGTCGGATTTACCATGTATCTAACATTGTACTCTGCATAATTTGTGTGATGCAACATAGGAAACTCAGTCAATTCTGCTATAACATTCTGATTTTTCATGTTCCTTAACTTATTTACGATGTATGGTATGCAGACATATGAACATCCCCGTATTTTTACTTGCTGTCTACCTTAAACTTTCATAAAAATAATTGAACACAAACGAAATTCTGTCGTCCATTGGCCAACAGAGAAGTGGCAGAAGGGTTGGTGGTCAAAGGTTCATGACAGCACAGGCCCTGCCGTCAGGAACACGACACTTCCCCTCATTAAACAGAACCGGAAACCACAAGCTAACAGACAGGAAATCTGTCGCTTTTTGGCAGATGTCCCACATTTACCAAACTCTAAATGTTTGTGGCCCAACGCTGAGACCTACGGCCTGAAAAGATGCTTCTATTGCGACCTGCTTATTACTGTTCCAAAATATCCCTCATTTGCCGGGCACAAGAAGGTCATTGACACCATCAGCATCAGATAGATATCAGGTCCAGATTAGCAAATGAGAACACGAGGACCGACTTTGGGGAACGCATCACTGTCATTGAATTGTTTACATTATGGGCTTGTATATGTACCATTTGAGTATGCTTGAGGTGCTGCAGCGTCACTACCCTTGGGCAATTCGAATTTGTCAGTAATACAACCCCATATATCATTATTGTTGTCGAAACATATTAATATATATTAGATTAAATATTAAAATGTATATATATAATGATCAGTCGCATCGTTAAGTGTGTTCCATTTAAATACGCGGTCATTTGTTAGCAATAGGCCAAATATGAATCTAAATGCAATTTATGATACATTTCCGATGTAATTATATTCAGTGGCGGTTGCTTTGGGAGGGCGAGGTGGCGCAACCCCCGCCCGCCCGCTGCAGCGGCGTTAAACGTGAAAAATAAAATGGCAATTAAATAATTTCATTGCCAATTTATTTTTCACGTTTAGGGCGTAGAAGCCACCAGCCGGAATCAATGGGAGCGTGTCCATCTTTGCTGCCGATTGCCAGCATAGAGGACTGGAGGAGCAAGATGGACCCTCCGACTATGCATGTCAGTTTGTCTGGCTCTCTTGAGAAATTATGAAGTGTTCATAGTAGTAGTCTGTGGTGGTAGACAGTGTCAAATACTGCTGCTAGGTCCATACGTATTAGAGCAGCCTAACCGCTCTTGCCCACTTTAAGTTTTAGGTCATCCCAAATGGATATAATTGTGGACTAAGTGCCTCTGGTTGGTCTGGTACCAGAAATGCCAGTGAACCATACTTGAAATGTCAGAAACTGTTCCCACAGTTTAAGTTTGGCCTATAGGTCCTCATAATTCTCTTGAGGGAGCTCCTGATATGGGATCACCATAGGTTCTTGTTTGTGCCCTAAATGAGGCAGCATCAGTGAGTGTCCTAAGATAAGTTTCTGCATGGGAATTCCTTTGTAGTTTAACCCATTTGGTGTTGTAATGCACCAAAAAGTAATTCATCCTGCAATCAGACGTCTACTTACCTCGAATATATGGGGCACTAAAGAGTTTCCTGACCCCAAGCACAGGAATTTTCAATGTTCAATGTTTTTAATAACAGATATATTTAAGTGACCCCTCAAACTGGGCAGCATAGATTGTTGCTTCCCAAGCCCCCATCTGATAAACTTGTAGTCTTGCTCTAAGTGGCTGACAGACAACCCTTTGTTTACATCACAAAACAGATTTAACCCCTTCACTGCGGCGGCAATTCCGCCGCAGTGCTATGGAGGAGGGGGGGCGCGCGGCGCTCCCAGGCTCGTGACGGAACCGCTCCGTCATGAGCCTCGGGCGTGCTGTGCTTGTGACGGAGCGGTTCCGTCACGGCCCCGCCCGCTTAATAGAATGCGCCGCGCAGGCGCGAAATCAGCGCCGTGCAGGCGCGCCGAGCGGGCCGTGACGGAACCGCTCTGTCACCAGCACAGCACGACCGAGGCTGGTGACGGAGCAGTTCCGTCATCAGCATGGGAGGGGTTAAAAAAATCCCCTGTGATTAGTTTCAACATAAACACAGTTTTATCGCACTGCAACCCCATGCTACCCTAGGGCGTAAAAAAACATTCAGATAACCAAAATCGGTTACAGGATTGGCTATTTTTACAAAATGTTTTCTTGATCGGTGCCCCTGGCTAGTGCCTAGGGAATTGTCTTCCAGCAATATGTCTCTGCAAGAATCTGGGTTCGTGTTTCAGGCACACATGGTCCATTCAAAGGACAGAGAGTGGTAGCACAAGTGAGGTTCAAGCCCTCATTCTGAGCCATGTGGCACGGTAACCCCACTTTGTTCTGAATGTCAAACGCTACATGATTACGAGTTCCTCTGCCACTTCCAGGCTACAGGACTACCCTGCCTGGGTTCTTGTGATCAGGGTCTTGAGAACACTGCCCGACCATTAAAATGGGTTTCAGTGCTTAATTTGTAAAAAACGTAAGTGCCAGGGCTCTCGTCAGGAGGCCACTGCAGCTTACGCCACACATTGCCTCTGTCATGTTGCCAATGATAATAACAACACTACTACTAACCAATACACCCCTACAAGTGTGACACTTCGAATTATTTCAGGCCTTCAAAGCTATAAGAATGGCTTGGGGGGCAGGAAATAGTCATTCTTAATGTATATTGAATTAATAATTACATGTGGTTGTGTTCATCTCTAAATTTTCCAGACAGCACCATCTTGTGGCAGACTATCACATGCGCTGGTGCTGAGAATTAAGTAAGCATGGGCGAATTTTGCGAATTCGCAATTCGCGAATTTGCGGATTTGCGAACTCGCGATCCACAAAATTCGTGAATTTGTGCGAATTTGTGGATTTTTATATTTTTGCGTGTTCGCGGGGTGCTTTGCGTGTTCGCGGGGCGTTTTGGCATGTTCGCGGGGCGCTTTGCGTGTTCGCGGGTTTTTTTTTGGGCGAGACCGTGATGCGCATTCTGGTTCATCACTGCCACCCTCTCGTTTTTTATGCCCTTCTGCCCTCTGCCCCACTCGTGTTTGTGCCCTTTTGCCCTCTGCCCCACTCGTTTTTGTGGTCTTCTGCCCTCTGCCCCAATTGTTTCTGCCCTCTGTCCCACTCGTTTTTGTGCTCTTCTGCCCTCTGCCCAACTCGTTTTTGTGGTCTTCTGCCCTCTGCCCCACTCGTTTCTGCCCTCTGTCCCACTCATTTTTGTGCTCTTCTGCCCTCTGCCCAACTCGTTTTTGTGGTCTTCTGCCCTCTGCCCCACTCGTTTCTGCCCTCTGTCCCACTCGTTTTTGTGTTCTTCTGCCCTCTGCCCCAATCGTTTCTGCCCTCTGTCCCACTCGTTTTTGTGCTCTTCTGCCCTCTGCCCAACTCGTTTTTGTGGCCTTCTGCCCTCTGCCCAACTCGTTTTTGTGGTCTTCTGCCCTCTGCCCCACTCGTTTCTGCCCTCTGTCCCACTCGTTTTTGTGCTCTTCTGCCCAACTCGTTTTTGTGGTCTTCTGCCCTCTGCCCCATTCGTTTCTGCCCTCTGGCCAACTCGTTTTTGTGGTCTTCTGCCCTCTGCCCCACTCGGGGGGGAGGGGGGGGGTCTTCTGTGCGAGTTCAAGTGCCTCTTGTGTGTATAAATGGTCAGAGACCGATCAGAGCAGCAGATGAAGAGAAAGAAGCTCCTGGTCACAGGAACAGCACGGGGATTGCGCTCGTGAAAGTCAAGGATGCAAAGGCCTCTATCCAGCATCACAGCTGATTTTCGACGGTAGATTTGGGAAGAAGGCACACCTGCCCAGCCTCGACGATGCTCACGATTGTTTTTGCAACAAGGGGTGGTGAGGGACAGAGTCTCTGAATTAAGCAGAATACTCTCACCCAGTCAAAAGATCAGGGCTAGATCCAACACCGTTTTTTAGCTCATTGCACCATCCCAGTTTCAGAACCTGGCTGTATGCAAATTAGTCTGTTCCTGTCCCAGTGCATGATGGGAACAGGGCAAACCAAACTACAAAAGCCAATTCTTACACTGGGAAGGAAACAAGCTTCCGGGGACCGGTTTCTGGCATTACAGCCGTCTTCGGC
The DNA here is from genome assembly GCF_964261635.1 of Lissotriton helveticus. Lineage (NCBI taxonomy): Eukaryota > Metazoa > Chordata > Amphibia > Caudata > Salamandridae > Lissotriton > Lissotriton helveticus. Next base: position 632,532,260 of record NC_136068.1, on the reverse strand, counting down.
CAGGCTTGCTTGAATCCTGATGGTGCAATGAGCAAGGGACTCATGTCTGAGTATACCCTTCCACGCTTAGGGTGGACAAAAATATTTACAACAAGGGGTGGTGAGGGACAGAGTCTCTGAATTAAGCAGAATACTCTCACCCAGTCAAAAGATCAGGGCTAGATCCAACACCGTTTTTTAGCTCATTGCACCATCCCAGTTTCAGAACCTGGCTGTATGCAAATTAGTCTGTTCCTGTCCCAGTGCATGATGGGAACAGGGCAAACCAAACTACAAAAGCCAATTCTTTTGTTTGTTTTTGGGCTGATGAATGAGTCACTGAATTGAGCTTCAACTAGTTCCAGCGACTATGTGTGTGTTACTATGCAATTGCGCCCAAGGGCGCAGGGGTCCCTTGAGTGAGCTGTCCATCATAGTGGGTAAATGGCGGGAAGACTGTGCACACCGCGATTGTGTGGGCGGGGCTTCCATGCGAGTTCACATGCCTCTTGTGTGTATAAAAGGTCAGAGAAAGATCAGAGCAGCAGATGAAGAGAAAGAAGCTCCTGGTCACAGGAACAGCACGGGGATTGCGCTCGTGAAAATCAAGGATGCAAAGGCCTCTATCCAGCATCACAGCTGATTTTCGACGGTAGATTTGGGAAGAAGGCACACCTGCCCAGCCTCGACGATGCTCACGATTGTTTTTGCAACAAGGGGTGGTGAGGGACAGAGTCTCTGAATTAAGCAGAATACTCTCACCCAGTCAAAAGATCAGGGCTAGATCCAACACCGTTTTTTAGCTCATTGCACCATCCCAGTTTCAGAACCTGGCTGTATGCAAATTAGTCTGTTCCTGTCCCAGTGCATGATGGGAACAGGGCAAACCAAACTACAAAAGCCAATTCTTACACTGGGAAGGAAACAAGCTTCCGGGGACCGGTTTCTGGCATTACAGCCGTCTTCGGCCAGGCTTGCTTGAATCCTGATGGTGCAATGAGCAAGGGACTCATGTCTGAGTATACCCTTCCACGCTTAGGGTGGACAAAAATATTTACAACAAGGGGTGGTGAGGGACAGAGTCTCTGAATTAAGCAGAATACTCTCACCCAGTCAAAAGATCAGGGCTAGATCCAACACCGTTTTTTAGCTCATTGCACCATCCCAGTTTCAGAACCTGGCTGTATGCAAATTAGTCTGTTCCTGTCCCAGTGCATGATGGGAACAGGGCAAACCAAACTACAAAAGCCAATTCTTTTGTTTGTTTTTGGGCTGATGAATGAGTCACTGAATTGAGCTTCAACTAGTTCCAGCGACTATGTGTGTGTTACTATGCAATTGCGCCCAAGGGCGCAGGGGTCCCTTGAGTGAGCTGTCCATCATAGTGGGTAAATGGCGGGAAGACTGTGCACACCGCGATTGTGTGGGCGGGGCTTCCATGCGAGTTCACATGCCTCTTGTGTGTATAAAAGGTCAGAGAAAGATCAGAGCAGCAGATGAAGAGAAAGAAGCTTCTGGTCACAGGAACAGCACGGGGATTGCGCTTGTGAAAGTTAAGGATGCAAAGACCTCTATCCAGCATCACAGCTGATTTCCGACGGTAGATTTGGGAAGGAAGCACACCTGCCCAGCCTCCTCAACGCTCACGATTGTTTTTGGGCTGATGAATGCGTCACTGAATTGAGCTTCAACTAGTTCCAGCGACCATGTGTGTGTTACCATGCAATCGTGCCGAAGGGCGCAGGGGTCCCTTGAGTGAGCTGTCCATCATAGTGGGTAAATGGCGGGTAGACTGTGCACACCATGAGTGTGTGGGCGGGGCCAAACGGGCGGGGCTTCCATGCGAGTTCACATGCCTCTTGTGTGTATAAAAGGTCAAATAAAGATCAGAGCAGCAGATGAAGAGAAAGAATCTCCTGGTCACAGGAACAGCACGGGGATTGCGCTCGTGAAAGTCAAGGATGCAAAGGCCTCTATCCAGCATCACAGCTGATTTTCGACGTTAGATTTGGGAAGGAAGCACACCTGCCCAGCCTCCTCAACGCTCACGATTGTTTTTGGGCTGATGAATGCGTCACTGAATTGAGCTTCAACTAGTTCCAGCGACCATGTGTGTGTTACTATGCAATCGCACCAATGTGCGCAGGGGTCCCTTGAGTGAGCTGTCCATCATCCTGTAACTATTTTAGGATGGCGCCGGCAAGCTGCCAGCGCCATCCTAAAATAGTTACTAAATTAGCTTCATCAGGAAGCACTAATAGATAAAATAAAGCAGGTGCTCGAGCACCTGCTTTATTTTATCTATTAGTGCTTCCTGTTGAAGCTAACTTAGTAACTATTTTAGGATGGCGCTGGCAGCTTGCCGGCGCCATCCTAAAATAGTTACAACAACTTCAAGCTTGAAGGCTTGAACTTTTTCCCCCCGGATCCGCCGCTCGCGGATTTGCATATTTTCAGTAAATTCACGGGAGTTCGCGGATTGCGAATTTACCGAAAATCCGCAAAATCCGCGAGCGGAACGGATTTTGTGCTCATGCTTACAATTAAGTACCTGGGCAGAGTACTGGAAACCACCGGATCAAATTAAGCACTGGTTAAACTCTGAAGCAGGTGCAGTTATCACTTTCTGTTTCTTCCACCTACCGCATCTGAAGAACATTTAGCCTACTCCTGCTGCAAATTATTCATTGCGACTACTGCCACTATTACATCACATCTTGTTATGGTAAACACTATTTATCTGGGTTTGAGACATTATCTGGAGCATAACTTAAACTGCTGCAGGTCTCGAATGAAGGCTTGTGGTGACAGCACTGAAAATTCATATGCATGACACATGCTGCTATAAAAGCTGTATAATGGCTGCCGGCAGAGGAATGGGTCCTATCTTCTCCCTCAAACCACCAGACTTTTTAGGTCTCGACTGGCGCACACTGCGCAGCAGGGTCGCGCAGCTCGAGAAATTTTGTTTTTCAGTTACTGGGGTTGAACCCGCCTCTCTCTTCCATTGGCTAGCCCCATAAATGGAGGCTAGCCATTGGAAGAGAATAATGTCAATCATTCTTGGAGCAGATTCGTGGGCGTTTCTGAGTTTTTTTAAGCCCCGCCCCTTTGTTTCGTCATTCAGAGGTGGGCCATTGTGGGCGTTTATTTATTTATTTTTTGGTCGGCGCTTTTCTTTTGCCATTTCCCCCGACCGCCGCCGGAAGAAGTCGTCCTCAGGTGAGTGCTTGTTTGTTGTTGTTGTAACTGTCGGTGTCAAACCTGCACGGATCTCCCAGGTAGGAACACGCAGCACCGCTGGTCCAATCACTCGGGAGCCGCCGGGCCTCACAAGGTCGCACTCCCGCTACTCTGGAGGGTGGGTCAGGAAACTTGCTTGCCTTATTTGTCAGCTGCGGATCACACTGAGCGCCCCACTCCGCACAGATCCTCCAGCCCCCTTGTCCGTCTGTCTGCCGAGGATCACACAGAGTACCCCACTCCACACAGATCCTCCAGCCCCCCTTGTCCGTCTGTCTGCCGAGGATCACACTGAGCGCCCCACTCCGCACAGATTCTCCAGCCCCCCTTGTCCGCCTGTCTGCCGAGGATCCCACCAAGCGCCCCACTCCGCACAGATCCTCCAGCCCCCCTTGTCCGTCTGTCTGCTGAGGATCCCACCAAGCGCCCCACTCCGCACAGATCCTCCAGCCCCCCTTGTACCGCACTCCAGGGAGTCTCACGCACTGCAGCTGCCTCAGAGCCATGGCTTCACTTGCGCCGCAGGGCAGGCGGCTCCTTTGCCAGCACTGGCACAGGCTGGTAATGGGAGGGGGTTATCTGAGTGTCAGCGCCACCTGGCACTGAATGTATGTTTTTTTTTATTTTAAAAGGAAAAGGTGAGGGAAGTATAAATGCTCGACGCAGCCACTACCGGCGGCAAGTGCGGTGGGTCTGTGTGAGGGGTTATCCCGCCCACAGCCTCAGTCAGGACAGGCAGTGGTTGTGAGAGAAGATGGGGTGTCCCCGCTCTCCTCCTAAAGAGGGATGGGTGTTCTCCGGGGTGCAGGGTGAGGTGTCTCCCTACCACGTTCCTATAGCCCCACTCGGGACAGGCAGGGAGCTCCCTCCCCGGGGCTCCCCTCCGGCAGCCGCACTCAGGTTAGCCAGGGTCGCTCGCAGGTGCAATGATCTCCCCAGGGCTTCTGCCGTCCTTCTTCAGTGCTGCCAGGGCCAAGCTTCCCGTTCCCGCCCCGGCGCCCCTCTTCAGCAGCAGGCACCAACAGTTACCCCGGGAAGGATCCAGGCTGAGCCCTCACTCCTCATCAGTCCCCTCAGGAGGGGCTGCACCATCACTCACTTGTTGTCCTGCAGACCCAAGCCTCCAAGTCAGTTGTATTGTTGTTGTCTCCTACACCCCAGCCCTTCTACCGATCATTACTCTAATGGTCGGGGCTTCGGGCTCGGGGGGGGGGGGAGACGGGGTGGAGGTGGCTCGTGGGGGCGGGGTGGAGGTGGCTAGGGTGGGGTGCTAGATTTTCTTAAATAGACCGCACCGCCCTCATTTTTAAAAAACATTTTCTATTCCCTTTCCATGTTTGCCAATACCAAGTGAGAGAGAGGGGGTTTCTAATGTTAGCCCAGAGGAGCTGTGACTCATGACTACCGAGTGGCCCCTGTCATGTCTGCCAAGTGCTAACAAGTTACTTTGTGCAGTTGATCATGTGGGGTTTGCTTTGCATTCTGGTACTTTTAGTTTTACCTTCCACCAGCGGTGGCGCTCTACAGTTGTAAGATGTGCAGCCCCCAAGTGGCCGGGATGGCTACTAACGGAGTGCACGAGGACGGAAGGCGTTAGAGAGGGATGTTGTGAGAGAGAGGTGCTGCCAGTCAGAAGTCCCCCAGGGAGGTGACATCACCTTAAGGCCCAGCGACAGCACTCCCTGAGGGGGCAAGAGCACAGCTTTAATCCGGCCGCAAGGTTCGTTTTACATACAGCGGCAAGAAGCTTTGGTACTAAGGAGCTTGACAAATAAAAGTAAACAAAACCCTACCCCCCTCAACTGGGGTCTTTAAGGGAAACCTTTTCTTGGGTCTTGGAGCAATCAGAGGTTTACTGGGCCTGTTCTCCAGGACAAGGTGACCTGCCCCTTCTGTCCCAGGGACACACACACCCTTGCACTCCCTCTGAAATGGCGAGGCGCTCTCTTGTAGCACTTGCCCTACTCAGGGCAGCAGCAGCAGCACGGGGTCTGTGCTCGCCCCTGGAGGTGGGCGAAACTCCCCATAAGTCATTGAACGAGAAAAGAGCAACTGCCTGCACGGCAGCCAATTATAGTTACATAGTTCAACATATGCATTTTACACCGCCTCCCCACCGCACATGTTTATCAGGAATAGTACAGGTTTTATGTCAAACAATTTGGCCATCGTAAGAAATTGTAAACACCTTCATCTTCCCCCCGGCCATCCAATGCGCTTTTCAGTCCCAGCATTTTCAGTTTAGTTACTTGGATTTCTATAGGTGTTCGATACATTAAAATAGTAGTCACAAACAATATAGGTAGTCAGAATGTGTGTGTGGCTCGGTGTGTGTGTTTGGCTCTGTGTGTGTGTGTGGCTCTGTGTGTGTGTGTGTGTGGCTGTGTGTGTGTGGCTGTGTGTGTGTGTGTGGCTCTGTGTGTGTGGGTGCAAATGCAATAGGTCTCGCATTTGTGAGAGATTAAGCTATTGGCATTGTAATTGACAATGCCATTTATTTATCTGTTTTCAAAACCAACACATAAATAAAAAAAATGTCATTTACAATGCCAATAGCTCTAACTTTTGCAAAGGCGAGACCGTTGCATTGTAAATGCTTGTTTATTTCTGGGTTTAATAAGTAGTATCCAGCTTAGTACATCCTCTGAGGACCTCCTGATAGTCCTGCCTTACAAAATGTCAAACTGCTTGTTACTGGTTCCCTGGAATAATGTTTAGAACATGAGTACTCACAGCATTTTCCCGGGGCACAAAATGTTTGGTCTGTAGTGTGACTGAGGGTCGCACTGATGCCAGCAGGTTAGTGGTCGATAGGGATGGAAGGAGGGGATGTAGGTGGATTTAGGGGAAGAAAAGAATGTACATCTAGTGGCTAAATTGAATTGCACGATGTTGCCTTAGGCGTAATGCCCCGCCCTTGTTTTTTTTTACTTTACGTCAGCCGTCATGTGAGGAATACCAAGAAAACAAAACTAGACACTAACACCGGGGATCTGGCACTAGCTACGTCTACACAGCAGTCAGAATGGGCTGAGCCACAAGGTGTATCCCTCGACATACTGCTGTTCTTTTCGCTCTCTTGCCGCTCGTGCTGCCATTTTGGATCCCGCTGGTGGGCGGGGACAACTCCAAGACTCCAAGCCTACATGGGAATCATTCTCTGGACTCTCATGTCAGGGAGCTCTTTGCCCATGGAGTCGTTTGAAACAACATTTCCCATGTAAGGAGCTTATGCTGTAGAGCAATCATTGCTATATCTGTTTAAACACCACATTTACCCCAGACAGTAGGTCCAATGGCAAGAAACTTTTATTCCACAGTGCCACCCTGTCCCGGTACCTTATGAAGAATGTATACATTACAACAGTAGAGTTGGCGTCGCTGACACTCCCCCCAAAAGAGCCATCATGATTCATAACCAATAAAATAACAAGGTACACATGAGCTGATCGGTTGAACGTTATGTACGTGAAAGAAAATTATTGGTAAACCACAAGAAGGAAGTGGAGTGGGCGTGCTCTAAATAGACCGTTTTGCAAGTGTTTTGTGTCATATAGCCAAAAGAAATGTAAATAAACAAATCATAAAAACAATGCAATATTTATTGTGCTTTTTTGAGTCGCATATTGCGAAGTACAACATTGTACTTATAAATATATTTCCAACTACTTTCAACACTGCTACTCATAATTGGGAAAATATATTCATAAACTAATGGGGCTGACAATGAAAACTGCATGATATTTATTAATTTGGTGGTGTACGTAAACATATAAATAAATAAAACTAATTTCGTTGCGCGCACTGCATCACATTGCCTCAAGAGGCCCCAGGGAGCCCACCCCTGGACCCTGCTCACAATCTATGTCCCCAGGAGTACACCTTCAGGACATACCAGTTTCCCTGCCTGTACAGGCATGGCCTTGGAAACTTGTGTTTGGTCTCACTTGGTGGAAGCATTTTCAAAACTCCAGCCAAGCAGGACCACACAGAAAGTCTTCTCCCAGTGGGCGGGAGCTTTGAAAATGCTGCCACCCGCTGGGAGAAGAATTTTGATCTGTTTCCCTACCCGCACTGAAGTGGGCAAAGGAAACAGATAAAAATATTGCCCCCAACCAGAGAGAACATCATTAGTAGCTTCTGCCTCTGGGTGGGAAAAATGCTGGCTCCTGCTGCAATCGGGAAGCCTTCTGGGGCCGTGGAGCTCCCCCCATAGCCGCCAAGCACTCACCTTTAAAAAATGCAGGCCCTGGGAGATGGGGTCACCGGGGCTGACAGTGACTTGGAGGGGCACGCAGCCCCCTCCCTTTATAAAAATACATGGCCCTGGGTTATAGAGGGCTTTTTTAAGGCTCAGAGATGGGGGCATGTGCACCCTTTCCTTAATTTTAAGAAATTGCCCTGGTGGATGGGGTCCCGGGCCTCACAGGGCTCAGGGAGGGCAGCTGGTCGCCCCTCCCCTTTATTTAAATAAGTGGCTATGGGGCCTAACAAGGCTTGAGGGGGGGGGCTGCACGGCCCCTTAATTTTAGTAGTGGAGCCGGGGGACAGGCCCCCAGGGCCTAACAAGGTATGGGGACTGGGCTTTGCGCTAACCCTTACATAAAAAAAGGACCCGGGGGATGGGGTCCCCAGGGTCTTATAAGGCTTGCAGAGGGGGGCCAAATGGCCCCACTCCCCTTCAATTAAAATAATCTGCCATCAGGGATGCGGTCTGCAGGTCCTAATAAGGCTTGGGGAGGGGGTCCTCTTGGCCTCCCTCCCCTTTAAAAAACATAAGGCCCTTTGGCGAATGCCCCCGCCATGCACGGCCTTGGGGTTGACTTTACGTATGCTAATAAAATATTACTTTATGTTTAAATATTTCACAGAAAAACAGATGACGTGAGATGTCATCAGTGATGTCATAAATAATGTCATAGAACATGTCATGAGTGATGTTAAATGTGATGTCATAAGCAGGTCATGGAGGCCCACTCTGCTAACTATATCTGGTGAATATCTGTGATTTTTCTTTTGTCGTAAACGTTAATGTTGTCACTGATGAATTCTCCTAACTATAAGGTTATTTTAACCTTTGTTTTTCGTCAGTGAATTTGTAAGATCTTTTTTGTAATTAAAAACAGGTCTTTTATCGCACCTAAATATAACATTAGTTTAACCTTTGTTTTTTCTCAGTGTATGTATATGTATGTGTATATATGTATATCTATGTGATCAAGGCTGCATGTCTGGCAGCCCAAACGCGTCATTTGGACCTTGATGCTTGAATAAACTTCTAACTACTTTCATATCAGCTTTCCGAGTCTGTGCCCTGGTGTTGCGCAGCTGTGGATGGTGATGCTTTGGGATTTCGCAGGAATATATATATATGTTATGTGAACAAGCTCCCCTGCGGAGCGAAACGCGTCATTCTGTAATAAACGTTTTTCCTGCATACTCACTCGAGTTGGATCGTTTTTGAGCTTTTCTGGCCGTTTGATGTGGCGTCCTGAGGTCTGCACCCTGCCGTAGCCTGTCGTCCATTGACGGGTTGGGATTTGTTCTTCATATATATATATATATATATATATATATATATATATAAAACCTGCTGGTGGTCGCCGGTAGGTAGTTATTGTTAGGATGTAGTTTCCATAGGAAGAGCATTTTTTCATTTCCCCATCACTTTGGCGTCGTTTGACTAATCCTTGCAAAATGTTCAAAACTAGTATGACGCTCACTCCAGCTGCTGTCTTGAAAGGTTTAGGGTGATTCATCAAGCTGGGGCCGAGAAAAATGGGGGGGTGCCAAAAAGTGTTTTCCCCATGTTAATTCCCTCAGAGATCTTAGACACAACTACAGCCTGAACTGCTGAATGGAATTACACCAAATTTGGTAGAAAGTTAGCTGTTGGCCCAGAAAGCGACCTTTTTGTAAATATGTATAAATCAGTAGTTCTTGAAATATTAAGGAAAATCCAAATTTGTATATATTGGGGCGCAAAGGCTCCGTGAACCCTTCCGATCTCAAATTTGGCAGCCATCTTGGGGCTCGGCTTGAGGTTTATTTTTCGGTGGGAGCCACATTGGATCTACAGCTCCAGCAGAAAGAAGAAGCGCTGGCGCTCTTCTCTACAATTCAGCCCGCAGGTGGTCCAGGGGGGATGCAGGAATTCATTTAAAAATGGATGGCCCGTGCTTCCCCGCACATCTGGAATTGCAGAGCGCTATATATAGGGAGGAAAGGAGGCCCACCCCCTCTAGGTGTTGCCCATTAGCCTCCCCACACAACCACTAACGCAACCACTAACTCACATATACCGCCACTCATGCACCTACTCACTGACCAATACAGCCACTCACACATTCAGACATACAGACATACAGGCACCATATACACCCACTCATATACCTATACAGCCACTCTCACACTGGATCACTCATCCATACAGCTACTCACACACCTAGGTAGCCATGCAGTCACTCACACATCCACCCAGTCTGTCACATACCCACTCACTCTTGTATACACCACGTGCACACCCACTCTCTCACCTATACAGGTACTCCCACAGCCACTTACCTTAGTATATATGTTTAACACTCTGTAATTTTTAGAAAACACTCACAATCACTGGATGATGCCATCAGTGATGTCATTTGAGATGTCTTCAGTGATGCCATTTGAGATGTCATCAGTGATGTCTCTGACAATGTCATGATTGATTAAATATGTAAGTTCATAGGCAGCGCATTGTGGGGACGTAAGTTATAGCTCAGCTAACTATAACTGCTGAATTTCTCTGGTTTTTTATGAGTGAGATATGAGCCTAACTATAACATCCTTATAACCTTTGGTTTTTACTGTCTGCGGGGCCCAGGCCACAACTTAATGGGGGAAGGGGGCTGTGCAGCCACCTTCCCCGGGACGATTTCGGCCTTAGGGACCCCATCCCCTGGGGCCCGGCCTTAATTCAATGGAGGAGGAAAGCTGTGCAGCCCCCTGGGCTGATTTCAGCCTGGAGTCCCCTTCCCTCAAGGCCTGTCCACGTCTCCCAGACCCCATCCCTTGGGGCATGGCCCCGTCTTCCTGGGTGCCCTGGTCCCAAATAGGGCACCTAGTGTGCTATGGGACCACGGGGAGAGCCTCAAGGCCCCTGCGGTTCCAGCGGCTCCCCACCTCTTGCGGGAGACAAAATTACGCTTGCACAGGGATCTGCTGGAAATACATCTCCCTGCATGCAAGTGCAATAGTTATAGATGAAAACTCTGCTTCCAGCAAGCGGGAGCATTTTGACAGCTTCCGCGTGCTGCAACCGAAGTGTTTGCTTTTGTTCGGCTGCAGCTGTCACAGCTCTCACTAAGCAAAGGCAAACTGCTATGTCCCGGGGATTGGAACCCCAGGACATAGCTGTAGCCGCCCCTGGGGGGTGGTAGTCCACAGGGCCATATATTGCTCCAGAAGGTGGGTTGCGGGGCTCCCTCCTTTCTTGTGCACAGACTGGCCCCAGGTAGGTGGTGTTCCCCAGGACCGTATAAGGCCTGGGAGGGGGCCGCGCGGCCGCCCTCCATGTTTACATTTTGCCCTGGTTTGCAGGACCCCCATATACATTTTTTTATAGCCCCAGGGTAATGATGGCATGGGGACGGTCCATGCGCCCCCCCCCCTTTAATGTTGACCTTAGCCATGGGGTGATGGTTGTCCCCGGGGCTTAGGGTGGACCCATGAGGCCCCACTGTGTATTTTTTAATATAAAGCCACAGGGAGGTGGTGGTTCCTGGGGCATAAATTAGCCCCCGGAGGGGGCCCTGTGCTCCCCTCTCCTTATTTATTTAAAATGCACATGGCCACGGGACCTGGTCTGCCAGGGGCACTATTAAAAGCAAGCGCGGAAGACAACACTTGTTTTCTTTTATTAAGTCATGGCGATATACGTGAATATTTTGCAAAAATTGCGAAGAATTAAAAAAAAAACCTGCTTTTGTTCCCTGGTGGGGTCTTTCTGGGACCCCAGCACCAGAGCTAGAGGGTCAGGGGATTCCTACCCTACCCCCTTTTCTTTTTTCTGCAATTGTTTTTGGGACTCAGCTGAAGCAAGTTCCAAAATGGCTGCCAACACTGCCTGGTTGAAGTTTTGGCAGCCAATCAGAGCTCAGCAGATCTCTGCACAAGCTTGTCATTATTCACGAAGGCTTCGCAATCATAGACATACAAATTTGGATTTCCCTTAATATCTGGGTTTACATCAAATAACAAAAAGCACAATCTGCGGACCAAAAGCTAGCTTTCTGACAAATTTGGTGTAATTCCGTCCAGCAATTCTGGCTGCAGGCTTGTATAAAGACTCTATCAGAATTAACATGGGAAACACACTTTTTTTTTTTTAACGTAATTCATTGGAAAAAAGCAGAGTCAATAAATCAGTCACATTTAGAATGACACAATGAAAGCAAAATACAAAACAGATACATTGGTACATCAGCGCACAATTCGAGCTAAAGGTCCATTTCTGTCCATGGCTAATTCCAACGTCGGAGAGTCACATAGTTCTCCACTGTATTTGTTCCAGTGTCCCCACTTCTTATCCCACTTTGCAGGGCAGCCTCTAAGTTTATATACTGTTTTTTTGACGAGCATACAGCGGTCCATCTCTGCCATCCAACCAACCACCAGTGGTCTTTCAACAGAGCCCCATTTCATCACTATTGAGCGTTTGGTAAGTAGGAAACCCATTGCAATTCCAGTTCATTCGGGTCTGTGGCCCCCCATATATTAAGGATACATTCCTTCGGTGACAGCGGAACTGGCTTTCCCATATTTCGGACAATCCCCCCAGAATTGTTGTATTATCCGACAATCCCACAAGACATGATAGAATATGCCAGATAGGCCGCAGCCCCTTAAACACGGGTCGTCAGGACGCCTGCCGATTCTAGCCAATAATGTAGCAGACATGTAGGCCCTATGTAATACCTTCAATTGAATCAACCGGAACCTATGGTTGATTGCTGTCTCTCTAGGGGACATTAGGGTCGCCCGCCAGTCCTCCCCTTCCAGGGGACCTAGCTCAGCCTGCAATTTGTCTGGTAGGGACGGCAAGATTTACAAACGGTTATGTGTTTATTATTAGGCTGTACAACATTACCATTCAATGTCAACACTTTGCGGTCATTAATATGTTTCAATATTCCTGATGATATCGTCTTGAAATTTGAACTAAACTGCCAATACTTATATTTGAACTTACAGAATGTGTTTTTGAATTTGAAACTTTCTAAATCATTGTAACAAGTGTTAAAGTTGCCGATTCACGGCATGATAAAGAGATACATTTTCTGCCTCTATATAAGAGAATTTGGCTGGCCGATTCACGGCTTAATGTAGCATTGTTATTGACATATTTGTTAGTATTGTTTAAAGACTTGTCGATCATCGACTATGAATCATTTGTACATGAATTTGCCTAATATGCACATTCCAAGATGGCGCTCGTACAATTGTTGATGAGTAGTCCTACCTCGTTGTTTCCTATGAGACTGCATGCTGCACTCGTGTTTACACATTGATAAAGGGCTTGACCCGAAACGCGTCTGTGAGGAGCGCTTGCTTAAATTGGAACAAGCTGACAAAACAACCCGTGAGTGCTTCTTTTTCCTTCCCGGCTGGGGAGGAGACCTGGAGGTGTATTTAATACACGGTACACCACCGTGTTAGCGGCACCCACCGCCAGTGCCCCGTCGCTTTGGTGTAAAACTTGAGCTGGAATAAATATATATATATATATATATATATATATATATATATATTTTATTGAATTGTTTATATTTCTATGGCTTTATTATATATATTTGTTTCTCTCAGTTTGCCGAAGAGGAGGTTCTGAGAGCCCTGTGTTTTTATATATATATATATATATATATATATATATATATATATATATATATATATATCGAAACTCCACAAAACGCCACTTCCTGATCCACCCAGGACCGGTGAGGCAGGCAAAGTAGGAGACGGACCACTGGATTCACAGGTTCCTTACTTTATTGCAGCTGATAAAACAGGAGGGCAATACGCGTTTCCGGCTTCAAGAGCCCTTGTTCACATGCAAGGAACTAGTGCAAAAGTACAAAGTTCACTATGCACAGGGAACCTGACTACCTGAGGGAATAAGATTTATTGGAGCAAGGGGTAAAGTTTTTAGAGAAAGTTACGTAAATCTACAGTGTTGTTGAGCCCATTCGGCCACTTGCTGTCATATTCAAGAATAAAGCGAGATTCTAGTTGCCTCAGTTTAAGCTCTCGATTACCACCACGTCTAAGAGGGGGGACTGAGGCTACCACATAATAAGATAGACAATTAACATCTTTATTATGTGTGCTTTGAAAATGACGAGCCACTGGATAAGATTGGTCACAGTGCAAAATGGCCCTGATGTGTTGTAAGATCCTGACGTGCACCTGCTGCTTGGTACTGCCTATATAATTAAGGCCGCAGGTGCACGTCAGGACGTACACGGCATGGTCGGTCTTACATGTGTGGTTGCCAATAATAGGCGTATCCACTTATTTAAATGGGGTGCTGTAGTGAGTTTTATTAGTGCCAAATTGGCCAGCCCTACAACTAGAGCACTTACGGAACCCCGATGCTGGTTGAAACCAGACCGCCTTTTGCTTCAATTCTGGACTACTTTGATCCAACACTGTCCCCATGCTCTGTGCTCTCCGGAATGTTACCAGTGGTTTATTTGGCAACATACTTCCTAGCACTGTGTCAGTTAGAATGGTAGGCCAATTACGATTGATGATTTGTCTAATCTTTTTCTCCTGACTGCTGAATGCAGTAATAAATCTCGGACATTCATTAGAGATTTCCACAATTGGGGTTACTGCAACTGAAGCATTCTCAGCAGATTCAGGGAATAAAGAAGATCTGGATCGTTTGTCGGCTCTAGCCAGAGCACGATCAAAAACTTGATCAGAATATCCTCGAGCTTTAAGTCTTATTCTTAAATCTTTGACACATTTGAGAAAATTTTCTCGGGAGCTACATATTCTTTTGATTCTGAGGATTTCTCCTAAAGGTATATTGTCAATGGTGTGCCGGGGATGGAGACTGGAAGCATGCAGGGTTGTGTTGCCTGCAGTGGCTTTTCTGTGTAGGGTCGTTTGTAATCTGTTATCCTTATCTACATAGACAGTGACATCCAAAAATTCAATTTGTTTGGCACTGATATGGGACGTGAATTTCAGGTTTAGGGTATTGTTGTTGATTTCATCAATGAATTGATGGGCTTCCCCTTCGTCTCCCTGCCAAACTATAAAAATGTCGTCTATATAGCGCAAAAACTTAACAATTTTTTCTCTGACCCAGACCTGATGTGTGACGTTGAGGACCCGCTCCTCCCACAAGCCCACGTGTAAACACGTGTAGCTGGGGAAGAAGCAGGCCCCCATCGCCACACCCCGAAGCTGTCTCCACACCTCCTTTCCAAAAGAAAAGTAATTATTGTGTAAACACCATTCTATTAAACTCAGAATCATTTTGTTATGCTGATGAAATTCCAATGGCCTTTGCCCCAAGAAATAAGCTGTTGCATTTATGCCACAGCTGTGGGCATTGCTAGTATATATATATATATATATATATATATCCAACACTCCGTTCCTCTGCTTGCCGTCACCAAGAACGAATGCAGACCCAATGGTATGTGCTAAAAGTTGTTTATTTCGCCCGCACCACCGCCACAACGCCATGTGATCAAGCCCTGGGAGCAGGGTGAAACGCGTTGTGGCGGTGGTGCGGGAGAAATAAACAACTTTTAGCACATACCATTGGGTCTGCATTCGTTCTTGGTGACGGCAAGCAGAGGAACGGAGTGTTGGATATAATTATCGGCTGGCTTCGCTGATATCTGCAGACCCCTCCTTCAAACAGGGCCGAACGTCAAGGAGCCTACTTCCGGGTTTCCTGGCAGGACAGCAGTATATATATATATATATATATCTATATATCTATACTACTATTATAAAGGAAGAACTTTGAACCTTTGAGGCGGGTAAACTCGGGAACCACAGCACCAATCCACACACCCGATACATCGTTGTAATTGTCAGGGTGTGCAGATGGACATAGGCTATATAAATTTAAAAAATATAAGTTATTTAAAAAATGTACGAGAAAAAAAAGTAGTCCCATGGAAGTAGTGCCGGCCGCGACGTGCATGTTGACATCAGGAGCACGGGGAGGAGCGGCGTCCAGGAGCGCGAGGAGGAGCGGCGGACAGGCGGGGAGGAGTGGTGAGGAGCGGCGGACAGGCTGGGAGGAGCGGCGGACAGGCGGGGAGGAGCGGTGGACAGGTGAACTCAGGAGCGCGGGGAGGTGCGGCGGATGAGGTAAGGCTCTGGAGGACCCACGGACAATGTCGGGGCGGGCGGGGGCCCTGAAGCCATGTCCGGACTGGCTGCTACTCCGGGAGGGGCTGCCTGCTACTCCGGGGGACCCACGGACAATGTCGGGGGCCCTGAAGCCTGATTGCTCCCGGACAAGGTCGGGACGGGCTGCTAGTATATATATATATATATATATATATATATATATATATATATACACATATATATATATAATTCCAAATGCGCTGCCTCCTGGATGATCAAGCAGCACGCCGTGGACACAAATGTTGAAACAGCGGTGTTTTTTATTCAAGGTTTTTCGTCAAGACCCTATATATATATATATATAGCCACCAAACACAAAGAGCCCAACGCCGACTTCTTGACAGGCTGACCTTATTCACCAACATGCGGAGGGAAAATTAACACACTTTTGTACCTTACGCGTTTTAGCCTATAGCCTTGATCACAGGTGAGTGTGGTTACAATTATAGACCAAGTGGTCATGTGGCTTGCTAGTTTGACCGCACGCCCCAGAATGCAACGTTCTTTTGCAGTTCATTGCGACATGGCACATTTATTTTTATTGCTGTATCGCGTGTTTAAGCAATGTCCCAATGCTTCAATTCATTTAGCATAGTGCCGGTTCCTCTGCATTTACTTTGATGATTGCATGTCATGCGGTGCCTTCAGGGAGAGAAAACACCCCTCCCTTTTTCAATCAGAAGTGTGCCTAATTGCTGTGGAAGTCCTTTGTGCTGGCGCTTCTGAGAGCGGATCATGTCCCCTCATTTAACATTCCAAAAACACCTCCATTTACCGGGGGCCCCTGATCCTGCAGGGCGGGCTCTGGCGCCAGGAATGAAGATCCTGGCAACTACGATACTGCCACCAAACACAAAGAGCCCAACGCCGGCTTCTTGACAGGCTGACTTTATTCGTCAAAATGACTATTAATAATTAAATAAAACATTCTGAACCACTTAAAATTACAAGCTATATTGAAAAATCATTACAACATTTATATATATAATAGTAACACATAAAAGTAACGTAGCAGCTAAAACACATTAAAATAATAAAAAAGATATTTTTAACAACGATATTACTGAAAATGATATTAAATCATTGATATGCTTTAAAACGATATTACATCAAAAAATACCATTCTTGTCAACAATGTTAGTGAATCATGATATTTGTGTGTCGCGATATTTAATCGCTAATATTTATGTCTCCCGATATTTTCTATTAAATATTTTGTCTGAACACCCTAACACAGCATACTGCCATCACTGCACTTCAAGCATGAAACCCGTGACAGGGATGATAGTCCATTATCACTGTGAGGATGCGCTTGGTGCACTTCTTCTGGTTCAGAACAAGGCCCAGAAATGATCATTGTCAAAAGCGGGCCTAGGTCAACAGGTGCACATGGGATTATTGTGTGGCATGATCAAAAATAAAAAACAGGATCAAATGTAAATGCAGTTTGGACATGCAGGGCAGGAGTCATGATAGTATATAATACAGGGGAAATTTCCATCCCAACATTTATTACAAAAGCAGAGTGGGATTGCGAATGTTGGAGGAAGCTGTGGATGAACAGGGGTGGGAAAGCAACTTGGAGAGCTCAGGAGGCTGGGTGTGAATGGGGAAACAGAACACCAGGAAAAGGGGAAGAGATCAAGAAGTAGTTCCTGGAATTTAAGCTGTTAGAAAAACACAGGTTATCTATTCAAACCATGCTAAAGAAAATACTCCAAAGGCAGGACAAACAAAGAACAGGGAGAAAAGCCATTGAATAAAAAGCAGAGGCTGACCCAAAGCCCTCTATTTAAATATATTTTAATGTATTGAAGAAATCAGGGCTTTGGCAACAGATAGCTAAAGCTGTCTGTAGGCAAGACCTAAACAGCAGTGTGAGGAAAATTGAATAAATTGGCCCTCAGTTCAGAGTGCATAATTATTTCGTTTTTTTTGTCTCGGGTATACTGTCACCCAGAAGAATCGAAGACATTCATCCCCATACTTGGAAATATAGTATTCCTATCTATCAATGCTCTACATGTTGATTCAGGGACACTGCAAGGACTAAGCCCTTTCGGTTGCATTTATCGGTTTTTATGCCTATTTTCTAAAATCGTTAACTTATTCAGTAATCATCTTATCAACAAATTATGCTCTGAAGGTGAAATAAATGGATTTTCATCTTGTGGGTCTTCATGTCATTACTAAACGTTTTGTTGGGACATGTTAGTAAATAAACTATCTTCTCAGAATTGCACTGTTTGTGACTTCTTTGAATCCAAGGTGTTCCCATGACTGTAATAGATCCCAACTGATTTCTTTGTGTATTTGCAGGTGTCTCATTCCTCTAGGCGGTAGTGTCTCTGGATGAGGGGGAATTCCAGAGTGTGTCCTTTTTCTGGTGATGTGTTCAGAGTTTTAGGGCCTGATTTAGATTTCGGCGGACGGGTTACTCCATCACAATGGTGACGGACATTCCATCTGCCAAAATATAAATCTCATTATATCCAATGGGACTTATATTTGAGTGGACCAGATTTCTTCTAAATGTAGAGTGAGGGCAGGTCTTTTGTCCTGTGATCAGGATCTGCCAATGTCTGAATTTGGCCTGGTTGATCCTGTTAGAGATTGTTGAAGATCTGGAACCTGCAACCCCAATTCATAGAAGACATAAATGATAGCGCCATTTTAGTGGTCCACCATTTTCCTACATTGCTGGCAAGCTTTGAGGTGTGCACCAGTGGATTGCGGGTGTAACCCATAGGAGGAAACAACCTCCTACTTCTTGCAACACTCCGGCAGTTACTTTTGTATGATGCCTAGATGCAAACTGAAGCAGGGTTGTTAGAGGGGGTAACTAGGGTAGCAGAGATTAATTTTTACAGTAAACGTCGGATGTTGCTCCAGTCTCAGGCTTGGGCATAATCAATACTCTAACTTATCTGATGGTTGGATGTAACAACATTGTGGCCTTTGTGTTTATGGACTAGGTAGGTATCCAAGAATTAATTGGTGTCCGGGGGAATGTAAGTAGACAAAGTGACATGAATAGGATTACACATTGTGAGGAGAGCTTGGGCATTTCAGTGCTATCAGGATACTGATTTCAAGAAATTGCATATGTTCTTGAAATATAATTTGTGACTTATTAGATAAGGTAAGTACAAGTGCTGACAATTTGCCTAGAGGTGATAATAATATTTAGTCAAATGAGGGATAAGATAACTGTTGTAACTAGATTTATCTCCTTTAGGTTGCTCAGCCAGAATGAGTGAGATGTCTGCGTGGAATGTTGGTGTGCGTGATGTCAGAGTGAATAGAATGTGTGTGTGCCTGGTGTGTGTGGAGAATGTCAGTTGGTGAGTGAGGGCTGAGCAACATCCATCAAGCTCCTGGTGGGACCTAATACTTATCTTATTGAAACCAACTAATAAACATCTTACTTGGATTATTTACCTGGCTACCATCTACTTTATATCTACATTAACCCACAACAATAACATTTTCTGACTGTCTTCTACTTGACTTGTACTTCCACGTACAGAGTGGTGTAACCCTACGCTAATGTGTACTGATGCTCCAGTTGGCCTAGGATTAGACCCTTAGGAAAACCTCTTTATCCCATTCATGATGGGGAGGCGGACGTGACTAGCACAGAGCAGCAGATAGCTGTGACCCAAACTTATAATATGGTCTGCGCCGCTGTTAGCAAAAAGGTGAGCCTGGCTTGTATTAAATTGAATAGAGGATGCAGACCCTACATCACAATATCTTGCCAGCAAAAATTAAGAAAGAGGCCAAAACATCTGAAAGTCAAGAGCAAAAAGGGAATATTATCATTTGTTAACATAGAGGGTGAAGCGTATAACAGCTGTGAGGAAGAGGAAGGAAATGGGGCTTGTCCGTGGCTTTCTGCAGTGCTGCTTAGAAAACAACTACAGGGCAGACAACTCCTAGTAAGGCATAACCGATTGCTAGCTGAAATGCAGTTGGAATGAAGCCGAATCTGGCCTGTTTGGGGTTGAAAATTTGAACAGTAAATTGGACGTACTATGCATTTAGGTGGCAAGATTAAACACTGGAACTGACTGTGGGGGCTGTAATGGGGTTTGCCAGCTAGCCACCGAAGCGGAGAGGAGATGACCTACAGTGGATGTTGCATCAACAAAGTGACCAACCTCAAAACATTCCTTTTCAGGAACTACCTTCCCTTGACTGTAGAATACCCTTTCCATAAATATAAGACTCGCCCCTTCACTTTAAGGGCCTGACTGAGAGTTTGGTGGAATGTTACTCTGTTGCAAATGTGATGGCTATTCCGTTCGCCATATTATTAGTGCCATGGGATATAATGCACTTGTAATATGGTAGATGGGATAGCCATCACGTTTGTCACTGAGTAATCCTCTGCCAAACTATAAATCCTGCCCTAAATTGCCAATTAGTTATAGATTTGCCACATGTTCCAATAATCCAACATCAGATGCATAATCTGCATATTTTAACTAATAAAAAAAAAACATTCCCACTCAAACTGTGCAAAAGTTATAACACATTCAGCGACACCTCTTGTCACGCAGTGGAAGGCCTTCTTCAAAGGTTTACTGGACACCTTTCTGTTGCTTATTGCTGAATTTGGGTGTTAAATGTTGATGTTCAACCACTGCCCAGAGGGTGTTAACAAGTGTAAAAATTACAAAATAATCAATAATACTACCACAATATGTGCCCACATTAGGCCACATAATTAGCTTTTTCTTGCCGCATAATTTACTCAATCCTGCTGCATATTTTGTAGCCTCCTTGCGCCATAATTCTAGGGGCCCTGATTATGTCATATCTACCACAGTGCTATGAAGGGGATTCCACTATCAACCGCCTGTACTTTTCAGACCTCTTCTCTTTTACTGCCATGTCATCTTTAGTATCATTAAAATAGCTGATGCCCACTCTTATATTTATCCTTCCTGGGCCCAATTTATAGATGGATTATGGCTAAAAATTCATAAGCCGTCCAGCCTCCTTACTAATGTTGGCTTCTAATGTAGGTCACTTTTGGACTACTTTTGACTGCTACTGTCCGCTAATGTACGTATTAGTTCCTTGCTGTATTGTTGTACTATTGTTGACCTCCTGTAAATCTATGTAGATTGCCTAATTACCGGACATGTCATATATAAGCATACCTCCTACAAATCTCCTGCACATCTTGCTGAAATCTCAATTAATCAGTATTGAACAATAGTGCGCCACCCTCAAGGGTCTATCAGCACTGTCTAAAATCCAATAAATAAAGAAGTTCTGATGGAAGTCCTCAGACAGTAGGTTTAGACAAAGAAGGTCCCCAGTCTTGTACAAACCATGTCATTGAAATGCAAAGTGTATCGAACTCCAAACCGATGCAATAAAGAGTCTGTGAATCATGGCCGCACTATTAGTCGCTAAACAGGCATTAAACAACAAACACATACTTGGGTTGACTCGAAGGTTTGAGGTGGATGGTCCTTCTTGAAATTGCCTTCAATTTGATTACAGGAAGAGCTTAAGGCTACTTTGTGAAATACTAGTTACCAATCTCATCGAAATTACGAGAACTTCTAGAACACCACATGAATAGAACCTGTTACCAAGCATGCCAAAACCACGCGTGGATTAACAACGCAGCCAGTACCACAACTGTGTCGTTACCACGAGTTCCAGTACAATGCAAGTCATTACGACAACTTGCTTTATGGAAACACTGGACTTCGGAATAATTTAAATTACTATTCCAACTCCAGTCGGTGTATCAGTAGGGAAGGTGTTGGACTTAAAATCCAACACTAGTCCTACACCACATTCCCTAAAGTAAGTAGTTGTAATGACTTGTGTTGTAAAGAAACCTGTGGTAACGTCGCAGTTGTGGTACTGACTGCTTTGCAAAGGCACTACAATGTAATCCCTGCGTTGTAATAGATGTTTCCCATACAGCATATCTCTCATAACTTTCACACAGAGATTTTAGCTGCTGAAAACAGCTGAAACCTCTGTGTGAAAATAGTGGGGAAAAGGAGGCCTTGCCAGGGGAATAAGACTCGGAATTATTGATTCCCCGGTAATTCCTAATTTCTTAGTGGACTTTAACGTTCCAAATTGTAATGTGACAGATTTTCCCCACCTTATAAAATATGTAACCCCAGTCTGGGTAACTAGTGCTTGGGGAAAATCCGGCGCATTACCAGGCCACTCATTGTTAGTGTCTAAGATGTTAGGACAGGTTTAGCCACAATCATGATATCAAGTCAGCTACAGATATAGATACACCTCACCCACCAAGTGGAGGTTTGTGCGGCACACCCACTCACAGCAGCTCAGTCACGAAACGAAATTTTAAGGGTCAACCTGCAAGGTACATGGAGGGGTCCCCCTCCGGTCTTAATCAGGAGCGCTCAGGTCAACTTACTGTGCTGAGGGGGCTTCTGGAGTTTGCCCCCATATCGTGGGCGCTGTGGGGGCCTATGTTACGCCACTGACTGCTCTCCCTCTGTCACTCTCACCTTAGCCTCTGTAAAGAGATTGTATAACAGTAATGAATTATTAAATGCTTGTTGTGATCCTTTCTTGCTCTTTTGCATGTTTGCAGTGGAAGAATCGGATGGAGAAGACTACGAGGAGTGCGAGACCGTGTTCCGCGAGGGCACAGGCGATGCCATCACTTTTGTGGACAGCCCCCTATGCCTACTGAAGGGTTCCCAGGACAGCTTCTCTACCATGCCCAATGAGCAGGTCTGTGTGACTTAATGGAAACCCACTTCCTGTACCCCAGTTTGGGTCTGTCCTGGCCTTTAGAGAACAAATCTGGAGCCCAGTGGGCGAGGCTGAGTTTCATTGAGGAAGGATGGCATTTATAATGGAGGTTGGGGTGTTGAGTGAGGGAAATAGGGTTACGGTGAGGGGTGCTGGGGTTCAGTAATGACTTGAGGTTAGCAATGAAGAAAGGGGTGCAATTACTGAGACTGGGATGCAGTGAAGGAGGTTGACATCAGTGAAAAGCTGAGTTAAAGACCAGTTTTATGATGTACATTGATGTCACCAGCATGGGGCTCCACAATTCACAAAGAATCATAAAACATAGAAGAAGGAGAGATAGCCAATGTCTCTTTACCTATGGCACAAGGAGGCATAGCACTGACCCATTCCGGGGTTCAGCAAAGGAGGATGGACCCTATTGAAAGAGAAAAAGGAATAGAGACAATTCTCTGACAGGATGATGATTTCCAAAAAAGTTAAAAAGTTCTTAACAACAAATGTAGCAATATCATATCAAACCTCTTCTTATTCAAAACCACACTGAAAGCGAAGACAACAAATAAAAATATATTAACAAAAAGATGGCAAAGCGCATACATAAAACATTAAAAAAAGGTACAAGAGACAATTTATTCTTTTACAGTTTTTCTAGAGAATAAACTGACTTTTTACTTATAAATAACAGATTTATGTTGGTGTAACTGATTAGCCTAGAAATAACAGAGACTTGTTTTGAATATGTGCAGTTTCCTTAAATGGTGAAAAAGTGACACTGTTTTTTAATAGATTGATAACTGACTTCTTATGTAAGCATTGTGAAAGGTAAATTCGATTTTCACCGTAAAACCCGGTAACCAGCAGCCATCTTACAGTGTACCAAGTACCATATCATTTCTCTCCCTTCCACTAATGTTTCTCGAATAATCACCTTACTATAGTTCTCAAAGCCTGTTAAAGCATCATGTAAAACAATGGGCCTAATTTCGATGTTGGGCGGAGAGCCTCCGACACTCTGTCTGAGACTTTCCAGCCAACATCGAGGCTTTTCCTCCGACCGCTGTATTATGATGATGGCAGTCGAGTGAAACCCGCGTGGGAATTCCTCTCCTCTTCCAACAGGTTCACAGAGGCTGTCAGAAGAGTAGCGGAATTGTAATCCCATGAATAACGGCGGAGCCAGTCTCGGCTCCGGCGTCGGAAAGCCAATGTTGGTTTCCGACAGCCTTTCCATGTCAACCTATCTGACATGGAAAGGCTTTCGGAAAGTGACTTTGGGTGCCCGTAGCAGGGCCCCCTTCCCCCTGGCCTTCCGCTATGGGGACTGTTTGGCACCATAGCATAGTCCTCCTTCTTTGAACACACTGCAAATGTGGCAAGATAAAAATTATACTTAATGGTCTCTTTAATGCTCATCCCCTTCTCAACTCTTGCAGCATTAACTTGTGGGTGCTGCAGGACCACCCGCACACCTGCTTCCAGTGCCCCTGTCTAGGTTTTTTCAAGAGGACAAGAGTCTCCTTGGAATAGACAGTGGCCTTTGCTACCTACTGGGAGTGGTAAGGCAGGCAAATGGGAGGTGGGTGCCAGTAAATGCAGGCACAATACATCAACTAAATGCATTACATTATCATAACTCTGAAACAGTAATGTAATGCATGTTGGCAATTAAATAAATTCAAAACATTAACATAAAAACATTAAAAAAAGAAAATAAAACACGCCCACGCGGTAAACATCCTTTACAACGCAACTTTTACCACGCAGTGCCTTTACGACGCAACTTTTACAACGCAAACTATTACAACGCATTGCACTGGGGTGGCTCTAGGATAGGGAATAGGTTTAATGTACTATCCAACACCTTCCCTACTATCCACGGGGACTGGAGTTGGAATGGTAAATTAAACTATTCACTATCCAGCGCCAAAAAGCACTATGCGTTGTAATGGTATGCGTTGTAAAACTTGTGATGTAAAGGTAGGCGTTGTAAATGTATGCGTTGTAACGTCATACATCCCGTCCACGCTCTCGTCCGATGTCCTTTACTCCTCCAGCACAGGCCCCAGACAACTCCCCTAACCAATCCTGGCATTGCTCTAATGCAGAATGAGAACAGCGCCAGGATTGGTTGGAGCAGTCTCTCTCAGCGATCCAAAGAGCACTTGAGGCCTGTGCTCGGTCTCAACCCAACTGTTCAAGACAGCTGGTTTGAGAGGTTTAAAGTGCGCATGTCTGGCTGGTCGTCGCAAAGCGTCCGGCCAAAGGGACATGTGCATTTTAAACATAAGTGCCCTGCCCATGATTTCTTTCTGCTGCTGCCAGTCAGCACCTGCCCAACCCATGTCCTGACGCTCGCATCAAGACAGGGTTATTGAAAAATAGAATGGTAGTACATTAACTTTACTACCATTTTATTTTTCATCTCTGGAGCATGGGGGTGGGGCATTTCAATTAGTGGGTCGACATTCCCCCGCCTTAATGGAGGAGCCGCCCCTGGGAATAGAACTAACTCTGTCCTTGGTACTGAGGTGACCACAAACCGCTGGGGTTTGTCCCTGGAATCAGACACAAGAGGTAGTGATTTGATTTTGCCATAGGGAGTGCAAAGCTGTCCCCCAATTTCTGACTAAACAGGTCTGTTTTACAGTTTCTAACAATGTCTGCCAGACCCATTCATGCTCTACACCATTAAGCGTCCCTGAGATGTCAGCAACGATGCCATGAGCTAGTACCAGCACCAGTTCACGATCCAGGGAGTCAGAATGCGTACATCTTCCCGCTACTGTGTAATTTTCACTGACATTTACACTGAACAGTGCAAACAACAAATGTTTGCACTTACCAGTCAGTGCAGATGTTTTGCATTGCTTGTTGGGTGCAAATTGTAACCGTCTCAGTTCTACTATATGTAATCCAGTCTAGTAATTTCAAAAAGGGATATACCTTCTACAATGGCCTGAAAACCAGGACACACCATTGGCACATTAAAAAATGAACACTGCGCTTTTGGTCTTCGGTTAGAAGAGGTTCAAGAGAAAATATTATGAGGTGTCGGACACCACTGTGGTGCAATACGCAAGCCCTTAGTCTCTGTCTCTTACCTCAGGTGGTGTCATGGGAGGAAGATCTGCTGGAGAAGCGGACCGCAGCCCTGCGGAAGATGGTGGAGTGTGAAGCAGAGTACTTGAGCGGACTCCAGGCCCTGGTGCTCGTGAGTATTGTGAGGTCACTGTCAGAACAAGGCTCATGCCCCTAAGTGTGTTAAGTGGCTTGCCGTTTACGTCTACAGAGCTTAGTAGCTTGGACACTTTCTCCAAAGACAGTGTCTTAATAGTGCCACATTGATCGGTCTTCTACTAGTGACACATGAAAATAATTTCAACAAATATCCGGCTATCCATAGTTTTGCGTTCTATTGTGCCCTATTTTTATATCCTGCTGTACCCTAGCTGTATGATCCGTGAAAATGTAGTCATGCACTTTACAAAACTGATTATGAGATTTGTAGTTCCATATTTTGGTAGATTTGTTTCTTAGTTATTTAATCTGATATGCCTAAATGTTGTAATCTGTGCCTCTCTACATATGTGATATGTAGCACCCTGGTTGGCTTATCCATTATCCCTTAGCTATGCTAAACTGTGTGATCTGTGGTTCCTAATTCATGTTATCAAAGTTAGGTGATGGGTTTGACCCTGCTCGTATCACCTGTGTTCATCTGAACTTTGGAATCTGTTGCATCACAGAGATGGAACCAGTGGTACCCTAGTTGTACAATCCATCTTACACTTGTTAGGCGGTTCATGCTAATCTCATATTATTTTTTATTTCCTAATTTTTTGTTCCATGGGACTGCATTTGAAGGTGTATCAAGATTGGAAAAAGTGGTTGCAATTTGCACACCGACTTTTGTGAATCCAATGAGGTTTTGAGAACCAACTTAGCTACTACAAGGTCTGTTTGCAAAATTTTCATTCAGAGTGGGTAACAATCCGACATACCTCATAAGTATGGATACATATTAAATTGGTCTTACTCTGATTAGGATGCCGTCACAGGGATGGCGGTCTGCTTAGTACACCGCTGGACCATTGCCTACTCCACAGCAAACCATTTTTTATTATTCACAAAGGAGACCGAGTCCCAAGAACATTCCTTCCGCTTTGTAAATGGGTTACCACCACCTCATTAGAGGGTCAGTAACTTTTCATTGTTCTTTTAACCAAAATTGTGGCTGCATGCCATTGAGACATTGCATTCCAAACTGCCTATTGGAGGGGATGCCCTAAACACAGTTCTTCCAAAACTGCAATAGCAAAGAGCTAATTAGCCATCACAAATCCTGTGATTTAGTGAATTGCTGGGTCTGTAACTGCTAAATGGCTGAGTAAATCTTGTTCGTTGTGTGATCCATGGAACCCTTGTTGACCATTACTATGGTAGACATGTGAACAGAGGTTCTGCCAGTTTCTGGAATACTTACATGGGAGCAGAATGTAACCACTTGCCACTCGCACTTTAATAGAGCTGTTGCTTGGAGGGAAGACAACAGATGTTGGTAAAATGTAGAGGAGCGAGTTAGGAAACAGTCAAGAGCAATAAGAGCCTTCTGGAGGGATGTTGACGAGTGCTCAGTTCAATGTTGTTCATGAGGAAAAAGTCTTCTAGAAGTAAAAACAATTAAGACTGCTAATCTTAGTTCCTTGATTGAGATGCTGTGGGAGCAAAACCATACCCCAAAATCAAGACATCGTAAAAATGTAAACACCCCGGAGGAGCTACGCTCGCGAACAAGATGGCCGCTTAGGCTCTCGGCTCCGCCGACCTCCGTCTCCCGTCGGATCATCCTTTTATTTATCCTGATCTTACGCCCGACCTCCAGATGGATGAATAGTTGCTGACCCCGGTGGTGCAATCTCGATCATTTTGCGGACCTGAGCGACAAAGTTACACCGTGTTGAAATTCTCGGCCTAACCCGGCTGGTGAACCGGGGCTTCGAGTACTGGCCCGGCCGGGTTATAATTGAACAACATCGGCTGTGGGACCCAGGTTGGGTCCGGTCTCTCGCTGCGTAAGTCATTTTGCCTGATTCTGATGGCGGTCGCTTGGTCTACTTAACACCGAAGAAGAGGTGCCGCGACGCTCCTGTGGCCGCGTACCGGAGCCCCCCGCCCCGGAGACCAGGCACGCACTCCCCCCCCGGGTTCGAAGGGCCGGGGTCCCCGCTCGCGGTAGCGGAGAATAAACTGCCTGTGCGGTACAAGATTAACCGCCCTCTGTGACCGACCGCTCCGTTCTGGCCTGTTTCCCCGGTGACCCGAACCCCTGGGGACCACAATCCTGCCATTAACTAACAGAACGGAGATGGGTCGGACGGAAAGCGAACCATCGCTGAGGACCGTCCTACTGGCCATCGGGGCCCTACATTCACATGTGGAGGCTTTAATCCACAAGATGTCCGCTTGTGCAGCTGGGACTGAGCGCCTGAGACCGTACAAAGTTCCATTGCGGGAACCCGATTGCTCGGGGCTTCCCACGGTACATTCTCTGCCGGTGGATGATAGCCCCGTGCTGGATGCAGTGTTGGATCCCTTGGTTTGTAATCAAATATCTGACCGTAACCTTGGTATCATGACTATATTGCCACATCTACTAGTTCTTCCGACGAAGATGGAACCGTCCGTCCCCCAGTTCCCGGAGCCTCTCTTCAACTACTCTCGAACCGCAATAACAACTTCTCCCCCCCCGGAAGCTTCATCGTGTCTTCGGAGGAAACGGTTCTGGGACTTACTGTCGGAAAGGGGGTGCTTATGTGAGACTGGGATCCGTGATGGACTACCACTATTGACTTTACATGGACTTAACATTTTTGCCCCTTTTTTCCATCTCGTTTATCAGGTGGGGAGAATGGTTCCGCCTGAGGGAGTTCGAATTGCAGACCGTAAGATTGACTGAAAGGGGCTTGTAACGTTGCTTCAATAGACATCGGTTTGCTACCACTATTTCTGCGGAGGGTCGGGCGGTGTTTGTAACCTCCCCTATTAGTTCTGTTTGAATATCCTGATTGTCTTTTGGTTACACGCTTAGGGGTCGGTGTTTCTCACGGGGGGTGAGGGGGGACCGGGAGCCGTATGTCAATTTCCTCCCCCACTTTTCTTCTACGTTTAGTACACAGTTATTTGGGGCGACAGGCACACTGCTAGTTGGGGTTGGACGGAAGCCTTATGCAGGGGTGCAGGGTGAGGGGTAGGGGTTTGTTGTAATGTCTTCCTTTTTTTGTTTTTATGTATAATATCCTGTCCCGTTTCTGTCATTAGATGCCTTCCTGAGGGCTAGATTCATTGGTGGGTGGACGGGTCCTAGGGGTGGTGATGGGCAAGGATCCTTTATGGGTTTTGCCTTTAAGTGCTGCAAATGGGGAGCGATGGTTGTTTTTTATACGGTTCAATTCTTTTAAGCCTGCCTGCCACTCGAACTTTATGATTCTTTTTCTCCTTTAAAATCCTGCTTCTAAGGGTGGATGCCCTACGAAATGTGTCGAACTGGTCGGAATGATATATCCTGTGTTCTAACGATCGCATGCCATGGTGACTGGATATTTTGCTTTCGCCTTATGGAATTCCGTACATTATCCACTGTTGATTTGTATACATGCTGCTTATCCCGAAATGTAAGGCATCTGTTGATTGTTTTTCCTATTTCTTAATAAAAAGAAGTTAAAAAAAAATGTAAACACCCCAAGCATTTACCTTATACGATTCTCCCACAGACAGAATTTGCACTCCAAGGCAGCCTTCCAAACATCAATTAGCAGAGAAGAAAGAGATTAGTAATCAATTGAGTCCATTCAACAATTCTAGTCAATTTCACATAGGCTTTCAGATGCAAAGTTACACAGAGGATAATAAAATTAGAAATTATTCCCAAATGAGCAGCAAAATCAATAAGAATTCGGGCAGCTTCCCTAGTAGAATAGAAAATCTTCTCCTGGTTCACCTACAAATTAAGAGTCTCTTATGCACAAATCTTGCATAACAAATTAGGAAAAACAGCAGAACTATCTTGGTGTGAGCAAAAGTATAAATTCTTCAGCAAATCAGAACACAATGTAAATAATCATTATCTTAACACATAAGCACCACACCAGTTTCTAGGAAAAAATATTCAAAACCTTCTATGCTAACATCATCCAGAGATGTTTAAACTAACATTGAACTTTTGACAATAGGACCTTTTGTCAGTGAATGGATCTAGTATGAAAACAAACAAGTCATAACATGTGTTTGGGAGAGATGTGTTTGTGGCGGGAGGAGGGGGCCAGGAGTGAGTGAGTGACAGTGGTGACTTTCCCCTTGTCTAAGATGGCATTTTACATAATGAATGTGGTATAAACAAATAACATTAGTAAAAGCATTTATACATACCAATTGAAACTATATATGTAAAATCAAGAATTCAAATGGTATTTTAATCATTATTATTGATACGTAGAAAGGAAATCCTGAAACAATTATCTAACAATGCGTACAATTCAACCAACACCCAAAGATGATACTGCCAATTGATGTCTCTTCAAGGAGAACCTGACCTTCTACTGTCTATTCTCAGAAGGAAGGGATGTTGGGGATTAGGTGAGAACCAGTAATTGCCTGAAAAGATAAACATCCATTAACACAGATCCTTTTCATAAATAGCCTGCATATTTGTATTTGCTACAATTTGCACCCCTAAACTGCAAACACACATCTAACAGTTCTGCTTACGATGCAGACTCTGTGGCAAATTGTCATTGGATTCCTTTGGAGGTCTTACTTCTTTGGACTGGATATTGACTTTTATTATTTTACCTTTATTCCACATTTTCGTCCACAATCTGCTACATCCCTTTTCCAAATGTCACACAGAAAATGTCCCTGGAGGTGCTTGGCTGTGGCTTGGTCATAAAGTACCCAGTTCCCTGTCTCCTATTCACTCATCAAACTGCACACACTCTACAGATAGTGACATGCTCACTCAACAGGATGTTTTTGTCCCTTTGTTATGATATCCACTTTTCATGAGAAAAAGATTCATTTTAGGTAAGCCCTCTGGATTTCTTTGGCACAACTGCTGTTTGCTCTCTATCACTGACAGCGGCCATCTTGCACAGAACCTACATAGATACCCCAGCTCCACGCAAGTATGCGTGATCTTGCTAGATCCGTAATCTTCCTGTGAGATCTTGCCCTTCCTGAACACATTCTTCTTATGGAAGAGCAAGGTTTAAACAGCCGTGTGCCCCAACACCAGGGATGCGGAGACCTCACCAGAACCTTCCACATTCCTTGATAAGTGCCTGTGTCCATATAATAAACTGCCTGAACAAACACTCCTCACACTTGAAGGGGCTGCAGCCTCAGGGACTTTGAATGGGAACAAGGCCGGACTGAGAGCCAAAAGCAGCCCTGGCAAATTTTGTCAGACCAGCCCCCTCCCTGCATAGTCGGTCTCAGGCAGCTCCGTTCGGCTGCACTGAGGCTTATATTTTCATTGTAGTGCACTGCTCAAACAGTGAGAGCGGCCCGAAAAGTGAAAATCAGCCCTCTTAAGGGAAAATCGACCCTCTGGCCTCCTGCCTACCGGGGAAACGCCCGATACCAGGTATAGCAAGTCCGGCCCTGAGTGGGAAGACAAGGGTAATGGAGGAGGCTCCAGGGACACCCGATGGGGCACCGATCTGAGGATCATAGAATAAGGCAGAAGTGGAGGAAAAGGTGAGGATAATCCCCAGGGTGGGCCCTGACAGGTACTCTAGTTGACTGGTCTGGGGTACCCAATTTTGATGTTCTATGATATCCAAGTAGAAGGATTTCTTTTTTTCTTATAGATGATTCATGGTACTTTGCTGGCTGTGTAATGTACAATTCCCTATTTCAGTGATCTCTGGTGCTTGTTCGACCATATTTCGATGATCTGTGGAAACATAATTGCACAAATAACGATATCGTACCTGTGTGACGTTTGGTGCTGATATTGGGTGTTCTATGGTAACTCATTGAGCACATCAAGTTACCAGATCTGTGTCATTTATGATGCCGTAGTTGGGTATTCTACGATACGTTAGTTGCAAGATTCATGCTTACAGCGTTGGTAATGCGTGGTGCCCTAGTTGGGTCATTTGTGGTACTCCAGTCATCAGTCTGCCTTGGCTTGATTTCTCGTATTTCAGTAGTACCTTTATCATTACAGAGGAGGCTAATTGGTAGGTGTGCAAATCGAAAGTCTCAACCCAAACTGGGCCCTAGAGGGGTCTTTTAAATGATGGATGTGCAAGGGGCTCATTTAGAGGGATCCTGCTGATGCTGCCACCACCAAGTCAAAGCTTCTGTGCCTGATTGGCCATGCCTTCTTCCAGGCACCTCTCTCGTTACAGAGAGGTCACAGTCAGGCCACAAGCAGTAGAATTTTCATTAGCAGTCTTCACACCTCCTAAACAAACATGTCCGCCCAAACTGAGTGAGAACTCACCACGGATTCAATTTAAAAGGGCAGTAAATGCACTAGGACGCGAGACAGAAGTGTGATGAGGAACTACAGTTTTTGCAGTTCTTTTATATAGCACAAACTTAATCCAGAGTTATTGGAACGCTTCATATGAGAACCAGTTACATTACACAAGGTTACATTTATGTATTTTAGGACCAGAGAGATTACGTGATTTGCACTGTATCCTAAGATGTTGAGCCCATGCTGAGACTCAAACTTGGTTTTCCTGCTCCAACGCCAGTAGCTCTGGTGTAAAGCCTCATCCTTACCTCTATGCCTAGAGGCGGCGAGCGTGAATCCCTTGGACGTGATTTTGTTAAAAGGGGTATTAGGAGCTACAGACACAGATAATGAATGCATTTATATACCTCCATATGAGTTTAGGAGCTTCAGCATTAAATCATCACTTCATCTTCATGCATCTCTACAACTGGCCAACAGGTCAAAAACTTACATTGTACTTGTGAGACTCTAAATATTTTAAGAACCAGAGAATCCCACTCCAAGGGACCACAGGCAACAGAAACATTACATGTTTCCCTTTTTAAAATAAACAAATGAAGAGAGTAATAGAAAGAACCAAGTATAAGAAAATGAAGACAGATGAAGAAAACATTCACAAAAAAACAGTCAACAATTGCAGTTCACATTAAACGCTGAGGTAGACATATGATCCTTCCAGATATATGAACAGGCGTGTCATCTGTGGTGTCAAAACCAGAATAGTCTTGTAAAGGAACATCATATTTAACTTATGACATCTGGGTTTTATCTTTCACCATTACTTTCTTAAAATACGTTGACTCTGAAGACCATGGTCCTGATTCAGAAAGGAAACTTATACTTTTGAGTAACATACATGGGTGATTTGCTCTTACACTTTTGAGTAACTTTAAACTAGGGTTTTGTGAATAGCCAAGAGTAATAAAGTTAATCAAAAGTGTAAGAGTAAATTACATATGTAAGTAGCTGCTTGCATTTTGTGATATGTTTTGTAGTTCAACAAAATGCAATTCGTGAATTGCCAGGCCTTTTAATTTGTGGGAGACATGTAAGCAATACTCTAAGAGTAAATTTACTCCCTGATTTTATGAATAGCCAAAAAGTTGATAAGGACAGTGGGGCTGGGTCTGCTCCCTACACCCATAAATATGAAGTTAAGCAGGAAATGTGCTATGTTGGACTTCATTATTATGAAAAGACACATTGCAATTGAATGGAAAAGACCAACGCCCCTGAGAGTAGATAGATGGTTAAAAGATATTTGTGAATCGGCCACTGCTGAGCGCGTAACAATGAAAATGGTTCGAAAAGATGAAAAATTGGCAGACGACCTCCTAGCATGGTCACTAATGATAAATGACCTCCAGACAAAGCCGAACACGAACCCGCAGACCGAGACACCTGACTCACAGCCTTCATATAATACACAAAAATAGGAATTTCAACAATTTCTACTATGATAACATGTTATGGTATAAGTATCCAAGGGCCGTCCGTGTGTGGGGGGGGTTGTGGGAGTTACATTGAACTAAAGGATATGTTCAAGAATCTGGTTACAAAACATAGTATCATCGTATGCATTTAATACAAGATGCCTTGTATGTGATAATGTTGATAAGCATGGTTGAGCAGTTATAAAATGTTTAAAACAAACATATTGCATTTAAGTATAATACTGCGAATGTACTTTTGTATTACAATCTTTTGTGAAATGCCAATAAAAAACTTTTTTTTTAAATGAATAGCCAAAAAGTAATACACTTTTCAAAAGTGTAAATTACTCAAAAGTGTAAGTTGCCTTTGTGAATCAGGCCCTGTATATACAACTTTGTCACACATTCAAAATAAGAAATATTTCTCCTTATGGACTTTTATAAGCCAATTGTGGACACCCTTGTTCCTTTAACTTGAGTTTCCTCTGAACTGATATCTGATTCTTTGGCCAGAAGTGGATTCTATCTCATGCCTCTTTAATCCACCAGAAGAAAGCCCTGGACTCTTTGTCTCACCCATGGCGGTTCTTCTAAATCCCTGCTTTCCCCATTGTCATGGTTTTTCCGTCTTCTTCTTCATCTTTCTTTTTTCCTTGTGTGTTTTACTCTCTCTGGCTCTGGCTCAAAGTCTGATGAAGAAAAATAAGTGGTGGTCCTCAAAAATCGGTGTTAGTGGGCCCCACCTTCAACTACCAGTGCACATTAGGCACTGGTAGACTGGCTTTCTTAATGATAGTCATGAGCTTTTTAGCAATACCATTTGCTTGTAGGCATTGCTGGGTAATTTTCGTGTGATTATATATGATATAATTATATAATTAGAGTTAACATATATTGACTGAAAAAAACTAAGGTTACAGGGACATTATAATTAGGTTGATGTTTTACCCACACAAAACTATAGAAATTCAGCAGTTATAGTTATACAGTTATACTTATGTTAAGAAACTATCATTCGTGGCCTAAAGTTACTTAACCAATAGGAAGAAATGATGGACAGAATGCTGACCAATGCAAACCTTCACCCCCAGTCACAAAGATCTGGGTTTAATCCGTTGTTCTTTTGCTCACCATGCCACCCTAGTTTGTACCCAGCCTTCCATCCATAAATTGTTTCTTTTGCTTTTGTTGTCCCTTGTGGGAAGGGTATGCCCAGACGTCGGTCCTGTGCTCACTGTGCCACTGGATTCAATCTGTTATATAAGAGAGGGGTCCCAGACAGAGAACTGACAATTACAATTTTAAACAATTATTTCCAAAAAAGACAAAAAATGAATGCAAAAAGATTTATTTCAAATTTGCATTGTTACCATCCATTGGTTGGATTTCATCAGCATCACAATACAAAATTCTTATATAAGTGCCCACATACACAACAGGGAGGGGGGTGAAGTGAGGGAGAGTGCCAAGGTTAAAGACGGAATAGGGAAATAGTCAGATTCGCTCGTGATAAGTATTAATCACAATTCAAAAACAATAGTCCATGTGATTCCTTGATCCAAGGTCCACGAAAATTATGCTCTTATAGAGTCCAAGATAAAATGGGTGTAGACCACCTAACTCGCCATCAGCTGCTTAAGTCTAGCTTGGGGGTAGGAGTTGGTGGAGATATTGGCGTCTACGTTTCAACCCACAAGACGCGTAGGATGTTAGTCCTTACAAACGGGGTCTTCTTCAGGACGGGATGGTTGTGGGTGGGCAACCACCTATCGTACACAGGAAGATGAACCACAATAGATTCTTGATCCTGATGGGTCACAGAACTTTAGGTTGTATTCCCATTAGTAAATTGGTGCCGTTGGCGAGGGAATAGGCCTGAAAGGAGCGTTTCTCAAAGGGGAGTATAATTCAGCCGCGACGACTTGAGCGTGTGGTTCAACAACCTTAAGTATACAATTCAAATTGTAAGCTGTCTGGGCTATACTGGAAGGTGGCCTATATAGCTCACGATTGGGGTAGGATCCTGTTTGGCGGCTCACTCTGGTGCCTTCAGTTCATAGGATTATGATTGTTTTATATCTCCTTCTTTGTCCTTAACAGAGCCCTGCTGGCAGACAAATCAAAAAATAATAATAATTGTCGTTTCACGTATGGCCTGCGTTATCAATGGATCCCCATGTGATATACTTCTTAAATTAATCGCCACCAGTCAAGAGGGTATCGGCGGTGACCAACTAACACCGCCGCCGTAGGGTTCAAACCGATTCCACTTCCAAACTAAGTCGCACAGTCACTGTCCAGTATAGCCCAGACAGCTTACAATTTGAATTGTATACTTAAGGTTGTTGAACCACACGCTCAAGTCGTCGCGGCTGAATTATACTCCCCTTTGAGAAACGCTCCTTTCAGGCCTATTCCCTCGCCAACGGCACCAATTTACTAATGGGAATACAACCTAAAGTTCTGTGACCCATCAGGATCAAGAATCTATTGTGGTTCATCTTCCTGTGTACGATAGGTGGTTGCCCACCCACAACCATCCCGTCCTGAAGAAGACCCCGTTTGTAAGGACTAACATCCTACGCGTCTTGTGGGTCGAAACGTAGACGCCAATATCTCCACCAACTCCTACCCCCAAGCTAGACTTAAGCAGCTGATGGCGAGTTAGGTGGTCTACACCCATTTTATCTTGGACTCTATAAGAGCATAATTTTCGTGGACCTTGGATCAAGGAATCACATGGACTATTGTTTTTGAATTGTGATTAATACTTATCACGAGCGAATCTGACTATTTCCCTATTCCGTCTTTAACCTTGGCACTCTCCCTCACTTCACCCCCCTCCCTGTTGTGTATGTGGGCACTTATATAAGAATTTTGTATTGTGATGCTGATGAAATCCAACCAATGGATGGTAACAATGCAAATTTGAAATAAATCTTTTTGCATTCATTTTTTGTCTTTTTTGGAAATAATTGTTTAAAATTGTAATTGTCAGTTCTCTGTCTGGGACCCCTCTCTTATATAACACTTAATCACCCAGGTCCCTTGACTTTATTGGGTCTAACCCTTTGTGTATACCACTGGATTCAATCTAGCCTGGCTGATGAGGAGTGATGCCCCCAAACCGATCCCAAGATGCTTGTTTCCGGTCCAGGGAGTACCTGGCTTGGCAGTTCGGGCTGGACTGGTCTCATGAGGAACAGGCTCAAGACTGGTTTACATATGGCTGGGTCAAAACTGGGGTGGTGAAGTGAGCAAAAGAATGATGGAATAAACCCAGATCTTTGTGACGGGGGGGGGGAATTTTTTTCATTATTCAGCATTCTGTCCATCAATTTTTACTTAATGGCACGAGTCATGGTTTCCTCAGGTAAGTATAACTATAGCTATTACCTTTCTATTGTTTTGTGTGTGTAAAACATCAACCTTACTATAATGTCCCTGTAACCTTTGACTCTTCAGTGAATTTTTATGTTTTTTTAACATAAAGTAATATATAATTACCGTACATTAATACAAACACCGCCTGCAGCTTGACACTGCGGCCAACCCCCACCCGCATGCACCCACCCCCATGTCGTACACTGTCTTTGGCCATGTGCGACGAGGGGTTTGTGTGTGGGTAGTTTTTTTTTTTCCTTGGCTTTTAGATCCGCAGATCCATCGCGGAAAAATTGTGCATTGTTGACTTAGGTTAAATATATATATATATATATACACTGAACATCCCAATGGATCCGCAGAACCTTGATTCAGCCCCCAAAAAAGGGCAACTGAGGGGTCTTTTACAGACCCTTCCATTTCTCTCATGGGGTCAGTCTACCTCTAGTTTGACCCTTTATCTTATTTTTCACTTTCCTCCCTAACCCCTTCCCCGCGGCCAGGGCGACTGACTCTGGAATCTGGGGATCACGGTTCGATCCCTGGCTCCGGCGGCAGGTCAGCCCAGCACCATGTGACTCTGGGCATTAGCTCGCTTAATCTTCCCGACGGCCCCCAGCGCCTAGAGACCCTTACGGGTGATTGTGCGCTTTACAAATGTGGACTTTACTTCCCGGCCGATCGAGAAACAAAATTGTGCCCGAAACTTTCCTTTCAGGTTGTGGCTAGTCAATCAGGGCCTTGCTTTGCTTCTAGACGCGCGGATACCCTGCAAGTACCCGCGGACAGTCCTCGGGTGGCTCTATGAAGGATCTGCATCCTTAGATATACAAATGATTCTTTCTTTAATAGCTCCCAAACTACTGAACAGATTTACACAACATTACAAAAGGGCTCTTTCTATACCAAGATCTACCTTTCTGCAAAATTTCGTGTAATTCCGTTCAGTGGTCAGGCATGTAGTCGTGTTAAAAAAATGCTAAATTCCTATATACATTGCCTGGGGGAAAAGCATTTTAGGACACCCCTTTCTCAGCCCCTACTTGACAATTCACCCTGAAACTTCTCAGACAGCAGCTAAACTAACTAGCACCGTAGGTTTGAAAATTTCTCAAAGATTCGTCAATCGTGAGCAAGTCATTAGCAAAATAAAAAACGCTTCTTCTACGGGGAAAAGTTGGTCCTAACTATTACCAGTAGATAATATATATTTATATCCATATAAAACGGCCATTACCCACGTTTGCTTAAATAAATCAATTCACTGACCTCACATCCAGGAAGAGAACGCCACTCAGGGCCTGATTCAAATTACCTAATTTAAATGCCTTTGAGTAACCCAAAGTATATACATATATGTAATTACTCTCCTCACTTCCAGGAAGAGAACACTCATGAAATGCTTCAAATTGCTTTTTTTAAATGCCGTTAGGAAAGACATTGTAGATGTGTTACCTAACAGCATTCAAATAAAGCAATTTGAAGCAGTCCCTGAGTGCCGGTCTCTTACTGGATGTGAGGTCAGTGAATTGATTTATTTAAGCAAACGCATGTAGTGGCTGTTATATTTATCAAGCAGTGGTTTAGAGCCTGTCAACACACTGCCTTATGTATGACGTTACTACGCATGCTTTTACAACGCGTGCCATTGCGACGCAGGTTTTACAACGCAAGTCGTTACAACGATTTGCGTTGGGGGGCACTGGATAGTGAATAGTTTAATTTACTATTCCAACTCCAGTCCCCGTGGATAGTAGGGAAGGTGTTGGATAGTAATTAAACTATTCCCTATCCTAGAGCGCCCTCCAGTGCAATTCGTTGTAATGACTTGCGTTGTAAAAGTTGCGTCGTAATGGTAGTGCATTGTAAAAGTTGCGTTGTAAAGGATGTTTCCCGCCTTATTTTGCCTGCTGGAATATATATATATATATATACTTGGACAGGACATGAGAATCCATGTTACTACAGCATGTGAGTGGATGTGCAATTTAGGTGTAGATTCTAACCGGAGCAATAGGTATTTTACCGTGACACGGGGCATCTACAGAAGAGCTATTTTGCATTTAGTGATTTTTACATGATTTTAGAAAGGTATTAATGCCTCTTAAAATTAGGATTTGATATATTTATATATAATCTTTTATGGCATTTTATACAATTGATTTTAGCTCTGTCGGCTCAGCACATTTTTAAAGGGATAATCTGTTTTATTGGACCCAATATAATGTGTAGGTGTTTTTAAATATTTATGGAATCATGAATATTTATATTATGCTCTTTTTGCACATATTTTTCGTATTTCAATTCATGAATCAATTTC
Source organism: Lissotriton helveticus (assembly GCF_964261635.1). Classification (NCBI taxonomy): domain Eukaryota; kingdom Metazoa; phylum Chordata; class Amphibia; order Caudata; family Salamandridae; genus Lissotriton; species Lissotriton helveticus. Next base: position 632,493,178 of record NC_136068.1, on the reverse strand, counting down.
CCGTATTCTGTATGGTAACTGGATCTCCATGACCATGTGAAGTGTACCATCTATTTCTATGATGCTCTTTACGTGAGACCGTTGCACTGTCACTTTAAATAAGGGAAAAAAATGACTCAGAAACATGTCATGTGATCAAGGCCTCGTTGGAGGCTTAAACGCATAATGGCAGAGGTGCGGGCGTTTCTGGATTAAAACTGCTTTGCACAGAATTTGGGTCTGCTTTCGTGTCCTTTGAATGGCTGGTGTGGCGTGAAGCATTGTGGATATATATATATATAAGTGCGTGTGTGTGTGTGTATACATATATACGCTGTGTTTGGTGGCAAACGATATTGACAGGGCGACCTCCGCCCCTGGATTGCACCGCGGTTGAAAGGTCCCAGCGTAAATGGAGGAAGTGGACTGATATATTATTACAGACGCTGGTTGACCGCGCTGGATGTACATTACAAAAGCGGAAATTACAGGAGAATAAGAGAAATATACTGGACAACCCGGAAGGGAACCGCCGACTTAGAGAACAGACGGTTCACTCTGGAATGTTGGCGTGATCCCGGGGTAAGTCCGTTCGAAATTTCTACTTTTTGCATTTTTTGGCAAAGCGCAAATCTTACGAACAATGCTGCCTGCATAACAGACTTTCCGAATGATGGATTGAGTGGCGGCAACTACGCAAAGCCATTTTTGTACCTGTTTCGTTTTCCGTTTTTTGTTAATTTTGTGACAATCTCAAGCGTAACCGTTCTGTGTTCGACCTGCATTGGGATAAATCGGCAGGTAGGAGGCACGGGCACCCAATACAACCAGGTATTACTGATATCCAAAACAGCGCGCAAACAGCATATTAACGCTAACAAATAGCCAGCATACACGTGGGTACTTACCCAATATTTTACACGGCAGTATGGATGAGGAGACAGAGTCCCGCAGGAGGCTCAGGGCACAAACAATGTTTGTAGTGACACCTACAGGACAATCCAGCAAAGAACCCCAATCTGCAACAGTGAATTTACATAATAAATATAATAAATTGGAAAAATTAATCCGCAAAGAGGTCTCAAAATGGTGGGAGGCTATAACCCTGGAAAAATACCAAGAAGAAAAAAGAATCCCTAGAGGGTTGAGAATTTTGATAGCACCATCATATGAGGAACCAGACATGGAACTTGCAGAGGAATGGGCGGAAAATCTAATGGATTGTTCGAATAGAATGCTATCCATCCTAATAAAACATGCGTGGAAGGATAGACTTATATTACTTAAGAAGATAGCAGAGCTCAGAGAAGAAATCTCCAAGGAGGAGACACTAGAAAATATGACCAAAAGGATGGAAGAAATTAACAAAAGAATTGGAAAACACGAAGATGAAATAATCGCTAAAAAAGAACGAAAGTTCGTAAGAGATCAAATTGATTATAACTCTGGAAGAGTATTTACGTTCAGCAAGAAATATGACCACATGGTGCGCAAAGGAATACAAGCGAATATTGACAAAACCCAGACGGGGGGTGAGTCTGGTGAAGAAGTGGTAGAGAGTGATGTGTCTGTAGAGGAACAGGCCTCAGGTTCGACAGAAAATTTAGCAAAAGATACAACCAAGTCGACAAATTTTTGGATGGAATTCAAACGTATGAACCAGAACCTACAACAACAGAACTGGCAAATAGATCGGGGCCGAGGAAGGGCCCAAGGATTCAGAGGAAGAGGCAGAGGCAGAGGAAATCAAGGAAAAAGCGACAACAAGCCCAACCAAAAGATAGGCGTGGAGGAAGCGGCAAAAGGAAACACAGCCCCCATGGGAGTGGAAACACGGGGCCAGAAAAGAAGAGGAAAATGAATTTACAGAATGTGATAAACCTGTCGTCCCGCACCTTATCCAAGGGTGAATATGAGGTACTCCAATTTGGTCTTTCTTTCTGTCCTACTACTAACTTTTGTTACTCACAAGAACGTATAGACCTTTTTAAATTTACAAGGAAGCTAAGACTCCATAAATGGAATAAATTAAAAGTAAAGAATACCAATGTGGTACCATCTAGCATAAAACCTGCTAAAGAAAGTATAATTGATATAGAAGCTTTGATTACCTTGAAAAGTTTAGAAGGGGGTACTCCTATGAATGAACCAATTGATGCCAAAACTTTGGGTTTTGATACAAACTTAAACTGTCCTAATTTGTTCAAGCAGAAATCCTCTTTCAACCCCTCGTTACCTACATGTGGTATTGATACATTTGAATCTCTGATGATTAATGACTTAAAGCACATGGCAAAACATAAACATTGGTCGGAAGACAATCTGACCAAATGTGAAAGGTCTGCCATAAAAACACTTCGCGAGGATTCATCAATAGTGATAAGACAATCGGACAAAGGGGGGAACGTGGTAGTGATGGATGCCACAGCATACATCGCTGAGGGTATGAGACAATTGAACTGTATTGACTGTTATGAGGTTTCATCTATGCAAAAGATTGAAGAAACAAATGTAAGGTATTTTGAAATGTTGAAAGTTTGGAAAGATCAAGGTCTGATTGAATGGAACGAATACTCATTCCTTCTCAACCGTAACCCAACAGTAGCAGTCTTATACCTGTTGCCAAAACTCCACAAGGATTGTGTCAACCCTCCAGGAAGACCAATTGTTTCTTCAATTGGATCCCTGCTGGAAAACACATCCAGATATATTGACCATTTCCTACGCCCCTTTGTGGAAGACACCCCATCCTACCTTAAAGATAGCAGGGATTTCATTAACAAGATGAAAGACTGTGTCTGGAAGGAGAACTATTTATTCATCACACTTGACGTGTGTAGTCTCTACACATCAATCAGACATTGCAATGGTATTGAGGCTTGTCGTAGGTTCCTGAAGAGGAGATCCATCTCCTATCTTGAACATACTAACATGATCATTACGATGATGGAGTTCTGTCTTGAGCACAATTATTTTGTGTTCAATGATGTGTACTATCGTCAATGTCAGGGCACGGCGATGGGGACTTGTTTTGCTCCCAGCTTCGCTAATCTATTCATGGCGAGCTGGGAGCAGCAGGTAGCCAGGACCAATCATCTGTATCGCAGCCATGTGAGAGTATGGCTGCGGTACATAGATGACCTATTTATTATTTGGGAGGGTCCACAAAGCAGTGCAGAGCTATTTATCAAAGAACTAAATAGGAACGAAATGAACCTGGTACTAGAGGGTAACATCAGTGATAAAGGCGCAGTCTTCCTTGATTTGTCTGTGGAGGCAGCAGCAGATAAACTTGTGATGAAATTGTTTCGTAAAAAGACCGCAGGTAACACCCTGCTCCATGCAGAAAGCAGCCACCCCAAAACGCTGATTAAAAGCATTCCTTACGGGGAATTCCTCCGGGCCCGGAGGAATTGTAGCAGAGACTCCGACTTCTTTAAAGAAGCAGAATGCATGAAAAAGCGCTTCACAGAAAGAGGATACAAACAGGAAGTTGTAAATTGTGCCTTGGAGAAAGCTAGCAAGGTCAGCCACCTGTCCCTTCTGAATCCAGTAAAAGATAAAAAGAAGGAGGAAACTGAGCCAATAAGATTCATTTCCACTTTTCACTCAAAATCATGGAAAATTCAAAAAAGCTTACAGAAACACTGGAATGTACTAAAAACTGAACCTACCCTCAATGATATCCTCCAGGAAAGGCCAAGCAGTACCTATCGTAGAGCAGACACTTTAAGAAGCAAAGTAAGCCGTAATGAGGTGAGCATGATTAAACCAAGCTCGTCTAAAATTCAGGGCTTCTATACTTGCATGAACTGCAAGGCATGCAAGTATAGTTCTAATGTCAAGAAAGTATACTTCCCAGTTGAGGACAAAGAAAGAATTATCGAAAAACATCTCACCTGCTTGTCAGAATACTGTGTCTACGTACTAACATGTCCTTGTCACAAAAAATACGTAGGCAGTACTATGTTCCCAGCCAAGACCCGCATCCTACAACACATGAGGGCAATCCAAAATAAGGAACAAAATTCTCCTGTCGCTCGACATTTTGAAGAGCTGCATGGAGGGAACCGCAATCTTCTGAAATTCTTTGTAATAGACAAATTGCCACCAATGAAAAGAGGTGGTGACAAGATCCGCAAGCTACGACAGCTTGAGAACAGATATATTGTTGACCTAGACTGTCTAATCCCGGGAGGTCTGAACTCCGAGGAGGAGATGGTATGGCACTTGGGCGAGTAAATTACCAAGGACAAAGGGGGTTTCTAACCTCTTTTCTCTGCAAAATTCTGAGTACTGACTTTAGTTTACTAGATGAACAATATTGTGTGTCCTAAATCCTGTAATGATTTTAATCTTTTAATCACACTGGTATCACTGAGGTCTTGTAACCGATCTTATTTGAACATAGTTTAGAATACGATGGTAATTGATTGAAGGTATTCAATATGCATGAGCTGACAGGCTGTATTTTGTCCATATTGCAGGTTTCAGATGACTTGTCACCAGGAGAGAATATATGGTTTATCACTTGAGAAGATGAGATGAGAAAGATGAGCGTAGCAGTATCCTTAACCCCACATGGCTTAAAAGAAGCAAATACATCCTATATGAACTGAGTGAAATTTGGCCACTTGGCTTTTGCTTATTTAACGTTTGCATTTTATTTTGGGAGACCTTGGGGTATAGAAGTATATTTCACCTAGGCTTTACGAGTACGATACCCATATACTGGGTGAAAATAGCAGTCTTATATCGGCCACTGGGCCTGAATTTCGAGTCATGCATATATAACATTATTATTATTATTAATTTATTTCATTGCGTAAGTAATGCACCATTGACTGTTGCATGGTACATGAAAAACCCTGCATAGCTGAAACTAAAGAGCTTCTTGGGTTCACATAGTGTTAAGAAGGAAATTATAATTTAAGGTCCGCTTTTTGATTTCATTTATTGATGCAAAAAAACCGATCATATGTACATATGTAAATACTGTGTATAATTAGCCACTGGGCAGGTAAACCTGATGCGGTTTTCATTATATGAAGTATAAATGTCCACAAGAAGCATTGTGTTATTTAAAACGAAAGGGTTGTCATTTATAATCACCATGCAAAGATGGCCACCACAGGAATCTAACTGTGTCCTTTTTCTATGTTCATGATCGTTTCTGACCACGCATGCACTTTGGTTTAACTTTATTTAATCAGTTGTCTGTAACACACGAGTTACCCGTGAGCAAGGCGAGAGGTATCGCCGAAACGCGTTGGGTTGGTCTACACTAGCCGTGTACTACATGCTGGAACTGAATATGGAATAAATTTTTCATCAGCAAAATGCGCTGTCTAAATGGTAATTATTTGGATTGAATTGATTGGAGTGGAGTTGCATACACACAGCGGACGCTGTGTTTGGTGGCAAACGATATTGACAGGGCGACCTCCGCCCCTGGATTGCACCGCGGTTGAAAGGTCCCAGCGTAAATGGAGGAAGTGGACTGATATATATATATATATATATATATTTATTTATTTTTTTTCCTCTCAAATGCCAGTTTTTTGGATCCATTTCTTTTCTTGATTCCTTGCTTAATTCCCCAAATAAAATAATCAGTGAGACAAAACTGGTGAGGCATTCATTTTTTCTGTGCAGCCCCCAAGAGGAAGAGGCGTTCTGCCTCGAAACGCGTCGGGGAATTAAGCAAGGAATCAAGAAAAGAAATGGATCCAAAAAACTGCAAGCAGCCTCGAGGCTTCTAAACCGGATGGTAAAGAGCTGCTTTGTGTGACCTTTGCAAAGCTCAGGGCATTTGAGAGGAAGATTAAGCACACGGCAGTCCTGGCCGTGGCAGAGGAGCACCATTTCCGATAACTATATGGAAAGGCTAGGAAGGAAACCCTTTCTTTCCGTGAAAGCATGTAGCTCTAGGCAAAACGAAGCCTGCAGCTTTTGAAATCCAGCCTACTTAAGGATATAATAAGCTTTAACAAAAACACAGAGACAATGAACTTTCAAATGAACTTTTATATATAATACTCACCCCAAGAACTACACGGACCATCATGCCATTGGGCAACTGTGTGCCACGCCCATGGAGGCGATGTTCTCAATAAAATAATCAGTGAGACAAAACTGGTGAGGCATTCATTTTTTCTGTGCAGCCCCCAAGAGGAAGAGGCGTTCTGCCTCGAAACGCGTCGGGGAATTAAGCAAGGAATCAAGAAAAGAAATGGATCCAAAAAACTGCAAGCAGCCTCGAGGCTTCTAAACCGGATGGTAAAGAGCTGCTTTGTGTGACCTTTGCAAAGCTCAGGGCATTTGAGAGGAAGATTAAGCACACGGCAGTCCTGGCCGTGGCAGAGGAGCACCATTTCCGATAACTATATGGAAAGGCTAGGAAGGAAACCCTTTCTTTCCGTGAAAGCATGTAGCTCTAGGCAAAACGAAGCCTGCAGCTTTTGAAATCCAGCCTACTTAAGGATATAATAAGCTTTAACAAAAACACAGAGACAATGAACTTTCAAATGAACTTTTATATATAATACTCACCCCAAGAACTACACGGACCATCATGCCATTGGGCAACTGTGTGCCACGCCCATGGAGGCGATGTTCTCAATAAAATAATCAGTGAGACAAAACTGGTGAGGCATTCATTTTTTCTGTGCAGCCCCCAAGAGGATGAGGCGTTCTGCCTCGAAACGCGTCGGGGAATTAAGCAAGGAATCAAGAAAAGAAATGGATCCAAAAAACTGCAAGCAGCCTCGAGGCTTCTAAACCGGATGGTAAAGAGCTGCTTTGTGTGACCTTTGCAAAGCTCAGGGCATTTGAGAGGAAGATTAAGCACACGGCAGTCCTGGCCGTGGCAGAGGAGCACCATTTCCGATAACTATATGGAAAGGCTAGGAAGGAAACCCTTTCTGTCCGTGAAAGCATGTAGCTCTAGGCAAAACGAAGCCTGCAGCTTTTGAAATCCAGCCTACTTAAGGATATAATAAGCTTTAACAAAAACACAGAGACAATGAACTTTCAAATGAACTTTTATATATAATACTCACCCCAAGAACTACACGGACCATCATGCCATTGGGCAACTGTGTGCCACGCCCATGGAGGCGATGTTCTCAATAAAATAATCAGTGAGACAAAACTGGTGAGGCATTCATTTTTTCTGTGCAGCTCCCAAGAGGAAGAGGCGTTCTGCCTCGAAACGCGTCGGGGAATTAAGCAAGGAATCAAGAAAAGAAGTGGATCCAAAAAACTGCAAGCAGCCTCGAGGCTTCTAAACCGGATGGTAAAGAGCTGCTTTGTGTGACCTTTGCAAAGCTCAGGGCATTTGAGAGGAAAAATATATATATATATATATATATATATATATATATATATATATATATATATATATATATACACACACACACACACACATATATATACATATATATATAGCTTTACATTTATATTATTATGAATAAAAAAGTCTACAATTCTTAAAATATTATTAATTTATGTTACTGTTAATTCTGAAAAATTAAACATAAAAATTGTGCTTTGTTGACTTAGGTTAAATATATATACACACGCACACACACACACACATATATATATATATATATATACATATATATATATACACATACATAATATATATAAATAGACATATTCTTTAGAAAATTATACTATATTAATAAATAAAAATTATATTACATTTGAGAGTAAATTGTTTGATACACTACTTTTAAGACAATAGTTAATACAAATCATCTTTTATCAAATTTTGGGCGATATTTTCGCAAACAATAATTTTGTAATTTACAATATAAGTATGGGTCCACAATATTTTTTGACAATTATATATATTTATGACACAATAGTCTGACACTTGTTTGAGTACTTTATTATTTGTGTACACATTAACTTGTTCCCTTTTTTTGTTGTTGTTGCCTTTCTTTTTTCTACTTTTTGTCCAGCTAGTCTCCCAGTTAAAAAGTTTCTTTGGACCATTTAGCCCAACCGGAAGATGATCCCTTCCCCTCTGGATACAATCCTAACATGTCCATTCCTCTCCACAATATACAATATTCCCTTTGCTGTGTTTGTAGTGTTACACATACCTACTGCTCGGTACTTTCATTTGTCTTGAATATTTTGACGTGTCCGTCTTCGGATTCCCTCCCAAAATGTCTACAGTCTTGTAAGCAGTTGGCTGCAGACATTGCACATGTTGCACAGTGCAACAGTGTCAAAAAGCACATTACACAACCTCTACATCCTCCAGGAATGCTGCCACTGCTGCAGCCTAGGACCACCACCAATCACACAAGGATCACATCCTGCAATGACCACTGCATCGGTGTATAGGGGGAGCGGCACATAGCCAAGAAGATGATTAACCTCCAACAAGTACAAAATCAAAGAATTGTCACCACTATACTGGCTCCGAATTAAACAAATGGTACATTCAAGTCCTACTTTCCAGAAGGCCATACTCAATCAGGCGTCACCCTACCTCGCTAAATTGATGGTGCTGTTCCAACCTGCCAGACCCCACAATCAGTTACACAAAGTAATCCTTCATCTATCCGTGAGGTACACATAGTTTAGGTATAGAACGTGTACAAGGCTCTGACCTATTGAACTTCCTGTCACTTTATATGGAATTTATATTGCAATTTCCTGAGAAGGACTGAACTTTTGCCCCTTCCATCAAGCTTACAATCAACATCCCAACTTACTCCTCACAAGTCTGCACTGACCATCTCAGTTCTTATGATCTTCGATCATCAGAAACCTCCATCTGACATCATCAGTGCCATACAAAAATACAAATATATTAAAACAAAAAATACAATAAAAATCCTCACCTGATGAAACTGTCTTTGGGTTAAGTTTCCTTTGTCTTTTATTGTAACCAGCCTTTGTTGGGTCTCTCACTTCAGCTCATGAAAGCCCTGAAGATGACGGCGAAAACCTCCCAGCCAGTCCTAAGCTCCCAACAGATCCAGGCTATATTTTTCCAGGTGCCAGAACTCCTGGAGCTGCACCAGTGGTTCTATCGCTGCCTGAGGCAGCGCCTGGAGCAGGTCAAGAGCCAGCAGCCGGCAGTGGGAGACCTTTTCCAGAACCTGGTAAGTGGGATGTGAGAGCGTGGATCAGGATAGTAGGGGCAGTGCGGGGTTGGCAGCCAATGGTGGGAGATCTCTTCCAGACTCTGGTTTTGAGAATTCAAGAGTGGGTTCCAGTGACTGGAGAATGCGGGCAAGTACAGTATACGGAGGCCAAAAGTAGGAGAACTCTACTAGAACATGGTCTGTGGGATATCCGAGCGGGGCAGAGGAGATGAAGCGAAGAATTGGGAAAGCAGCCTGTGGAGGGAGACCGCCTCAGGAATCTGGTATACGGGATGCGACAGGAGGTATTAGGCTATAAAGAATGGAGTGGAGACAACAGCAGGCAGTGGAACAGTGGGGAACTGGAGATCAAAAACAATGTAGAACGCACTATATTAGGAGACATTTTCAGAAACTGGTAAGTAGGATGTAAGCGAAGGCTAGGGAGATGGAAGAGGGAGGGAGCAAGCAGCTGATAGTAGAGGCTTTCTTCAGGACCTGGATAGTGAGAGAACTGATCAGTAAACAAGGAGGAGGGGTATCCCATATCTACAAGGGTCCATTCCCAGAGCCTGTTATGAGACAGGGAGTCTGGGGGATAATCAGGTGGCCGAGTCCGAGGTTGAAAGTAAGTGGGTGCTTGGTATGGGAGAGAAACAAAGTGTTAGAAGTGAGGACCCAACCTGCAGTAACTACATATTCCCTGTAGGGGGACTAGAGAATAGCCAAAGGAAGGAGTAGCCTATGACAGAAGACGGTTCCCAAAACCTAGCGCATGGGTAATGTAACCAGACAGGTCCATGTGACCAATGAAACACTGCTTCAGTCTTGGGTTTCAGGTAACAACCTTTTGCGAAGTGGGAGTTGTAGTTGGGATTCACTTTAGTTTATCTGAATGAATAGATACCTGAAAACAATGATTTCTAAAAGTAGCCATTTCACACATGGAGTCATCTGGAAACAGTACAGAGGAGAGATACAAGCAGAGTAATTGGAAGAGCTTTGGATGGAGGAGTGATCTTGCTAGTACTGGGTGGTGAGAGATCTTAACTCCCTAGATCTTTATTAAACCCTGTTGAGGAGGAGGATCTGGCATGGATAGACTTCAGAGCTTCTGGTCAAGAGATATGAGCAGCGACTTTTCACTTAACAGACCACAATCTTATGTTTCAACTCATATTAAATCATACAGGTTGGGTATAGAGGAAGGGTTGAGTTCTCTTGGGGTCCAAGACGATATTTCCTGGTTGCTTTACGCAGCCATGCCTTAAGAGCTTATTGACAGAAAAGAACATAGGTCATCACCTCTCTCACTTTCAGGTGAGGCAGAAATCTCGTCACCTAGACATGAATAATCCCCCTCTCTCGCAACAAGTTTTAATGACACGCACATCCACGCTTTTTTGACCACTGGAGGGCTAAGTTCAGATCTGCACATCTGGATTTCTAGAAAATGTCCCCGTCCCTCCTGCAACACAAGACAAAGGTCAGGGCACTTTGAACAAAAGTGCTACAGATCACTGATCTTGTTACCTTGAATGAAACACTCATGGGACTATCAATAGAGTGTTTTATCCCAAGTAAATTCACAGTTTTGTATGCAGTGGGGTTTGGAACGATTATACTTGGCTTGCAAAGAAAGGTACAAAATGGTAAAATGAATCCAAGCTTTTCCAGAATCTACTGAAGCCTTATCGCTGTGTATCTGTGCACTAGAAACTGGATTTCTTGCATCTATGCCAAGAGAGCAGAAATAGTATAAGAACACATCCGCAATCTAAAATCTACTCTGCTGGCATTGCCACAGACAGACGGCTTCCGCTAGAGGGTTTGGCTCCTAGCCCTTTCTGTGCATGAGCAAACATCCAATTGGTTATCCACTTTCAAGGGGTCCTCAAAAGAGCTACAGAATTACCTGATCTACCCTTTGGATTGAGAGAAGGTAAAGATAGACAAAACACACAAGAGAGTCGAAGCTAGCAAAATGAAAGCAAAGGCAAGCGGCCAACCTACTATCATCACAACCTTTTTCTAAAAGCTGGAAAATATCAGGCGAGCGGTATGATGCGAGGAAAACGGGTGATATCAGGAACCATATTTTTCCAGCATTGATACATCCAGAGAAGAGCTTTGACCTCAACCATATCCATGAAGGAGATGCCGGTAAGCAGCAGACACTGAAAGAGACCACGTTCACAGTCGGACACACAATGGCGGAGAATAGAAAGAGGGGATTTTCCCAGTTCTGGTACACCATGACTTAGCTTATGAAAGACTGAAGAGACATCTGGAAGAGTGGAGTACCTGCAGCCTGATGTAGACCATTTTTCTTCCCCAACTCATTTCCTCCTTCTCTGCTCTGAATTTCTTTTATCTCTATATTTTTAGTTTTCTTACTTCTGCTATGTCTACCACCTCTCATAGGTCCATCTTACTTATGTTTCTGTACAGGTGACCCAGCTGGGTGTATACCGCTCCTATATTGGTAACCATCACATTGCTCTGCAGACAGTGAAGAAGTGTACCAACTCAGATGGACGCTTCCAGAAAGTGGCTGAGGTAGGTACAGTACCAAAGCAAGTGCTCATGGGGGAGACCATGACCCCACCTGCCCTGTGAATGTGGAGAATTAAACCATGTATTAGAGACATGGAGTCCTTGTGGGTAGGACCATCTGAGAAAAGGAACTGTCCTGCCGCCTTCAAAGGTTATGATGAGTTAATCATTTATTGCTGGAGTAGCTGCCTTATCCAATAGGAGGTCAATATTTTTTTCCGGGAAAGTGATTTGTTGGGGATAAATACTGTGTTACTCCAGAATTATGGGGAGAAGAATTCTGCATTTATGTGCATTCCTGCACTATGCATAGTCTATAGGAAATGAACTTGTATATCCTCTTAAGCTGACATAGACTGAAAAGATTGGCTGCATGATCTTGTAGGTTCACACAGCTGTCAATTTCCCTGTCATATCTCTCTTCCACAGGCAATAAAGCTACCAATCTCTTCGAAAGATGCAAAGTCTATCTACACACTCGAAGGTGAGTATCTATTCACACCTTTCCGCTGTCAGTCCAGAATTCTGGATCTCACCAAACAATCACTACTTCGTGGGGGCATATATGGAATCCTTCATTGGTTTTGGAACTTGTGAAGTTGAGAGGCAGACACTCGAAGTAGTTTTCTCTTGAAGTTTATTGCAGGAAAAGCTTACAGGTCCAACTGGCCCAGAGGATCAGCACAAACTGCACATCCGAGTTCTTATCTCCTGTCCCTGACATTCTAATACAGAATAACATATAATAGAAGCACCAACAGGGTGCATACATTCTAAACTATGAAATGAGGAATAGAAGAGCCGACAAATAGTAAACAAAGGATAAGAATCCGAGGTAAAGGAATACCACATATCTCCTCCCCCTTTAAAAAAAATAAAAGAGAGAAAAAGAAATTAAGCAAAACAAACTAGTCACAACGTTTCTTAGGAATTCTTCTTATTCTGCAACTCCTCCGTACATTTTCAACATCAGAATCAGTAAACTCTAACTTTGATTTATCAATGTAATGACTAATTTTAGCCAAACGAGACACATTCCACCACTGTCCATTTTCAAGTTTGACAGCATGGCCTTTAATATCAACAATGCAACTGAGTTCTCTGAACTTAGACTTGCCTTTTTGTAAAAGTAGAGGAGCTTTTACTCGAACACACTCACCCACCACAAATGTTGTCTCTTTTCTTTACCTTAAAGAGCTGTTCTTTACATATTTCTCACGATTGAAAAGATCACTAGTATATTTAGCCTTTCTAGAATGAGAAGAAACATCACAATCACCACCAAGTGCTTTTATTTTCCAAAAATGATTGCGAGAAGAAGAAGCCTGTCTTCCTCTTATTAACTCAAAAGAAACTGCTCCAGAAACTGAATGGGGCGTGGTTCTATGTGTCCAAACCACATCTCTCACAGCTGTTTCACAGTCTCCTCTCACTGACAGTACTTTGTATGCATTCAACCAAAACCCTGTTGAACCTTTCAACTTTGCCATTGGATTGTGGATGGTAAAGAGGAGTGCGTAGATGTTTCACACCTAACTTTGTTAAAAATTCTTGCATACACGACAAAGTAAACTGTACACCATTATCTGTCAACAATTCCTCCGGCACCCCTTCTCTGCTAAACACATCAAATGACAGATTTGGTATTGGGTTCAGAAATGCCTCTCAGTTCCACCCACTTCCACCCATCTGGATAAGTGATCAATTAGTACAATAAAATAGTTTATATAATTGGGTAGAATATGAAAAGGACCAAGAAAATCCAAACCAACTCTTTGCCATACTCTGTCAGGACAAAGAGCAGGCTTGGGAACAGGGGTAGATGTTGTCAAATGCTTATCACTGTAAGAGCATTGCACACAATCTCTTACCATGTACTCAATATCACACTCAATACTGGGCCACCAAAAATCATTCCTGATCCTGCATTTGGTGGCAGTCATGCCAAAATGACCAGAATGAGCCGCTTCCATAATTTTAATCCTGAAGTTGTTGGGAGGAATACGTTTATCTCCCCACACTAGTAAGTTATTTTCAATTGAAAGTTCATCAGCTACTTTCCAATAAGGTTGTAAATCAGCCATCAAGGATTTTTCTTTGGGCCAACCTTTGACAACATAGGCCATAACTTGTTTCAGGATAAAATCATTGGCTAAGACATCCTGCCAAATCTCCATGTTGGGACATATCACAGTGTCATCTACATTGACAATGATACATTTTTCAATATCCTCTAGACCTTCAGCTTTCAACTCAACATTTTCGATGGGAAGTCTGGACAGAAATTCAGGTTTAACATTTTTGCCACCAGCAATATGAAGCACAAAATAATTAAATTCTAACAATTTAGTGGCCAACCTAACAAGTCTAGCTGTAGACTTATTTATTTTAATACCTGAGAGGATGTCAACCAAAGGTTTATGGTCAGTTCTCAACCAAAGTTTCCATCCCCACACATATAATTTATATTGAACAACACCCCATACGCACACCAGCATTTCCTTTTCAATAACTGAATACCTCAATTCAACATCTTTCACTCTCCTTGAAGCAAAACCTATTGTCACTTCCTTGTCTTCAATCATTTGAGATAAGACAGCGCCCATACCATAGGAACTGGAATCTACTATAATAAAGGTTTCCCTGCTTTCAACATATGCCTGAAGAGCTGGAACGGATAAAACGCACTCCTTGATAAGAACAAAATGTTCTTGACAAGTGGCCATCCAAATGAAATGGGATCCCTTTTTTAGTAAATTCCTGAAACACAGGATGTGGTGCATTAACAATGCCTTCGACATTGCTGGGTTTCGGTTTTACACCATCCTTGGTGAGAACATGGCCTAAATATTCAATTTCATTAACAGCGAAAATACATTTATCTTCTCTCAATGTTACATCATTGTTTTGGATCATTTGTAAAACTAACTCTAGTACTTGGTTGTGTTCATTTTCTGTATCAGTGTGGACAAGGATATCGTCTTGAAAGTCTACAACATTAGGAACATTTTGAAGCATCTTGGTCATAACTTTCTGAATCACCGAAGCAGCAGAAGCCAGTCTAAATGGCATTTCACAAAATTGAAATGTACCATCAGGTGATACAAAAGCTGTTAGATGACGAGATTGTTTATCTAAAACAATCATGCTGATGCACAGAGACTTAGCGTGTGGACAGCCATGGACTTATCATGGGGCGATGGCCCTGACATCACATGTTTGACTAGCGTTGGGTGGGTAATTCCTCTGCTGATTGCGCATATAACTTTGTGCCCTGTGATTTCCCATCACAAAGCTTGTCGTAGTATACCCGATGTAACCCTCTACTGCGCTGCCAATGAGAAAATGTCCAATGCACTGTGATTTTCATTGCTGTACTGCAAATGCCAATAAACAGATTTGACCAAAAAAAAATTGTTTATCTAAAACAACCTGATGGTACGCTGACTGCAAATCCACCTTAGAAAACCATTTGGACTGACCTACAGCTGTAATCAAATCATCAATGCGTGGTAAGGGAAAATTCTCCACCCAAATGGCCTTGTTAAGGGATCTTAAATCCACACATAAACAAAGTTCACCAGACTTCTTTTTGGCCAAACCATGGAAGATAACCACAGGGTATCATCAACTTTTTCAATAATGCCATCAGTCTGCATTTTATTTAACATGGTAGTAAGTTCACTTCTTATGCTGTGTGGGACTTTTCTAAGTTTGTGTTTCATGGGAATTACACCATCTTTAACCTTACTGGTATGGACAAAATCTTTGACCCCGCCATCTTATCATTGAACACATTTTCAAATTTTTTAATTCATTGACTGCGTTCAAAAACAGAATTCCCTAAAAAAACAGGATTTTTCCGGCCTGGTCTGATAATCATGCCAAACTCCGCTTGGTGCCAACATCTTAACACATTAATGCCTTTGTAAGCCACATATACTTTTCCATGAATGGTTTTGTTATCAAACGTGATATCTGCCCAAAAATAGCCAGCCAAATGAATATTGCTGCCTTCAAATGCAGTTGTGATAACATCAGGAGGAAGTAGTACCATATGTGACCAAGGTTGATTGTACATGTCAATCGAAATAATAGTGATTATGGCTCCAGAGTCAAATATTAAAGGAATGTCAGAGTTTTGAATTTTTATATTTACTAACGGGTCGCCATATCTTTTTTCAGTGCATACGTTGTTGAATTCGAAATATTCAACAGAAAACACAGACAAAATTAATTCACCCACTCTTTTTTCAACAAACTCTTAGTTGTCCGAAATTGAGTGCTCTTGAACACTTCCGATATGAAAACGTTTACCACCCCTGCAAACCTTTCCAAAGTGGCCCATTTTCTTACATCTCCAACATTCCTGAGCTATAGCTGGACAATTTTGTCTAGTTAGATAGATGAGATAAGGAACCAGATCTAAAAAGTTTCGACCTGGTGCTGCGGTTTTTCCTTCTCTGGTGCTGCTATCAATAGAATCTTTGCCCTTCTTTTGCTTAACATCATTGGGATTAAAGGTCTGTGGATTGTTACATGAAACATTAACTTTAGCTACAGTGGTATTGTTGGTATTAAATTCTAATTGTTTACAATCCATCTCTAAACGTTCAATACTCTTGGCTATATCGATGGTTTCATCTAGGGATGGGTTTTTACAAGAAAGTAATTTCCTTTGAAAAACATTGACAAACTATTTGATCTCTGATGAGTTGAGACGTAAAGTCTTCAAAATCCCAGTAACTGGCTAAGACTTAAAAGGCAGCGACATATGTATCAATAAATTATTTCGAACCCTGAACACGAGTAAAGAATTTAATATCTGTGCACCACCAAGTTGACTCTACCCTCAAAATATGTACTCAATTGTTTGAGAGCCATTTGATATTCATCCATATCACCACTGTCATGACCAGTATATACACAGGTGAATGGTCAAAGGCATTCTGCCCTTCTACAACTAAATAGTGGTACAGAAGACTACGTTTTCTGTCTGGTTTAAATTTCAACCCATTGATTGCTCCCAAATACACATTGAAAGATCTGAACCATAATTGCCAATTAAGAGATGGTTCACCAGGTTCTTGTAAAAAATAACTGGGAGGCGTAACAGCTTGCATAGTAATATAAATGCTTCTAAAAGATGACCAACAAAAAAAAATAGTGTGAATGGCAATATAAAAACAAACAATGAGGCAAATAAGTGAGTAATTGTTTCAAAAGAATTTAACTAATAGAATGACTGGATGAATAAATCCACAAAAATTGCTGGAGAAATGTCAAAAAATTGGTGTGTGGATCACCAAAACCACATGAGACACAGCAGGCAAGTAAGTGCAAAATGAAGAATATGTGCTAGAAGCAGTATGTAATAGGTGCACATGCGTGTGAATGTCACAGCAGACAAAGGAACACAGCATTGAGCAATTCACGACCGGAGCGATCTCCCACAGCAGAGGACGTGAAGAACCAGAAGTGACCGGAGCAATTTCCCACAGTCAAAGGAAGACGGAGGTGTGACACGGAACAGGTAAGCTTGCCATTTTGAAAGGAATCAGGTAGCAGTGTCACGTTGCAGTCAGCGGGGCAGCATTGCCGTCGAAAATGAAGTCACACAGAAAGAACCCCAATGATAGAAGTCATGACAATAGAGGCAGGTATCCAAGTAATGCATGGAATGCTGAACACTGGGAGTTCGTAAAGACAGCTTGCGCAGCTGTGTTGAGAGGAGAGAGGGTCGTGCAAGCATGGATATTAAAAAAGAAACAGTACCAGCTGATGCGGATAATTCACTCATAGATAAAAGAAAACATCAGTAAGGGCGTGTGATCGGCATAAATAAAATCAAGAGGCCGGAAAGGAAATAAACACGGAGATCCCTGGGCCTTTAACCCCTTCGATGCTGGTGACGGAACCGTTCCGTCATCAGTCACGGCTGAGCTGTGCTGATGACGGAACGGTTCCGTCACGACAGCGCCCTGTTCTGGAATGTCCAGCACAGGGCGCGGCTACGGTGCCGCACGGAAGCGGTTAAACAGAGAAAACAGTAGCAGTAGCGGAAAGGCTAAAAGTACTCAAAACAATTACAAGCAGGATGAAAGTGGAAAACAAAACTTTCCGAGTTGGAGTCCATATCCCAAGCTTGTCGCCAAATGTGAAGTTGAGAGACAGACAATCGAAGTAGTTTTCTCTTGAAGTTTATTACAGGAAAAGCTCACTGGTCCAACGGGCCCAGAGGATCAGCACAAACTGCTTATCAAAGTTCTAATCCCCTGTCCCTGAAATTCTAATACAGAGTAACATATAATAGAAGCACCAACAGGGTGCATACATTCTAAACCATGAAATGAGGAATAGAGGAGCCCACAAATAGTAAACAGGTGATAAGAATGCGAGGTAAAGGAACACAACAGCACTTCGCTGATCAGATAATACAGAATCTCCCTCACGGTGGCTCAACCCAACGAAGCAGGACACAGTAACACAAAACAAACAACACCTTTAGAAAAGGGTTTCATTTTGCAAAATGCAAAGACTCTCTCTTTTAGAATAAGGCTTGGGGTTTTATTTTACACTATGATCTCTAACAGAAAGGCTTTCCCAGATGCCAAATGCACAAAATTCAAATACACAAAGATATATATATATATATTTATATGCAAGCAACAATAACACATGCAACAGTAAAATGCATGAGTAATACCATGAATTGACAAGCAGCAAATAAAATGGGATAACACTCAAGAAAATATAATATGCTGGACATCCTGCAAGAGATCAGAAAGATATTTATATTTACTAGATACATCAAATGATTACTTTGGACGTGCACCTCAATTCACCCACACATTACAAAGAAAACACCTCAAATGATCAAAGCCACTGGCCAAACATCACAATGGCAATAATCAAAACTCCCCTTTGGTTTTTCTTTGTTCGCCCTAAGTTGCCAGGGTATGCTCAGACGTGAGTCCCTTGCTCACTTTGCCACTGGAGTCAAGCAAGCCCGGCTGAAGACGGCTGTAATGCCAGAAACCGGTCCTGGGAAGCTTGATTCCGGTCCAGGGAAGACATGGCTTGGCAGTTCTGGCTGGACTGTTCCCATGAGGCACAGGGTCAGACTGATTTGCATATGGCCATGTCTGAACTGGGGTGGCGGAGTGAGCTAAAGAACGGTGATGGATTAAACCGAGATCAGTTGACTGAGGGTGAGTGTTTGTATTGTCAACGCTCCGTCCATCACTACCTTTGGTTTTTCAATAATCAAAACTCAACATTTCACCTGGTGCAGACACTGCATCTTAGCCCACTCCTGACTAGGGGAATTAAACAGCCGGGGATAAGAGCCTGAGCAACCAGGGTACCAAAGTAGAAGTGTCCGTCCCCGTTTGGATTCCAAAATCCCGGTTTCTAAGTCAACAAACCTCAGCTTTATAGTCTCAAACACACTAAAAGGTTAGAGAGAAACCTTCCCACCCTGAACCAAAGGAATCTTACCAGAACTGGCCATCCTCCAAGCAAGCATTCCCTGGCAGGAAGGGGTTCCCACGTCCCCTTCTCCAATCTTGCATGTTCCAGCCTTTATCTTGACAAAGCTCACGAAAGCCTCCAGGGTACATTAAACAATCTCTCACAAAACAATCCTTGAACGTGATTAACCCAAACAACTTGGAAGAGCTGCTGTGCACGCAGAAAGCTTAAACTAAGCAGAGGCAGAAAACAGGATGACATAAGGCCATGTCAAAGCCAATAGTAAGAACTTCATAATTCTACCAATATACAACACAATGTACATTTGTGAACACACTGCTTATGGCATCACATACTTCATCTCTCAATGTACACACAGTGTACATTTGTGTACCACTGCTCACAACACTGAACTTCGAGACCAAAAAATAATTTCCTCACCTCTCTCTCCCTCTCATGCTTTCAAATGCACATCCCACACGTTCTGCTCTTGGCAAGGCTGTTCTACTCCGTGACAGCTCCCACTGAAAGACAGCAAGATTACAAGAAAAAAACTTTTAAGAGAAACAAGGCATGTGCAGGACATCGTACATTCAGGCTAGGGTAAAATAACACACCCAAGTCAATTAAAATAATGGTAGTCAAAGGTCATCACAGGGTGCCAGACCACACGAGTGCCTCTAGCGCTACAGGAGGTGAAGCCCCATAGGGTTTTGTACCTCATGTCGAGGGGTAGCTGTTTGAAACACCATAGGTATTTTTACTGTGTATTGGACTACAAAATGTATGAAGGCCAACTTCAGCTATGTGTTTGAGCACCGTGAATTTGGATCTCATGCTGAGCATTGAGGGCTCAAAGGCCTTCTATATATTTGAAGACAGAACACCTTTGAGAATTAAGATCTCTATCAAATAGAGCTTGAAGGCCATTGATAGGTGTAGAACAATATGATGTTTTTGTATTGTACGTTTTATGGGGGCTTTAGGGCTGTCTGCTGCTTTTGAAGGTAGAGTGGCATAGGCTTTCTGTTGAATTACACTGGTGCCTTTTGACGGTGTGAAGGTCCTTGGTACCTTCTACACTGAATGGCTGTGGCTTGTTTGAAGACTTGTATATCTTTGGCTGGTTTGGTGCTTCAAGTCATCCACTTTGAGTCTGCTGGTCTTGTATTTAATGCCTCTAACTTGTTTAATGGTTGGTCGCTTGTCTACACCCAGAGACAGGGGGAAGCACATGAGCTCCAGAACCACATTATGTTTCGGGACTGAATTAATTATGCAACCAGCACAGGAAAATAAAGAGCCTTTATGTTAAAGGCAAAATATTCAGTATGTTCTGTGCGTTTCTTATTTAGTTATAATGACGTATTAACAAGCATACGTTCTCTATAGTTAACAAGATGACTCAGAGAAGCAGGTGCCCTTGAACTAACTATGTTTTGATCTGTAGGTCATGAGCTTGAATCTGGAGAAGGACCCATCAAACGTCCATCCTTCAGAGGTTAGAACATGTAAATTAGTTTAGGCAGACCTTGAAACTAGATGCAGCATTTGGAGCACGCGATAAAAACAAATTATTTCGACAAACGGGATCCCGATGCTTTAATGGTTTCTTAAAGACATACACATTCAGAAGGTTCTATTAAACGGGATTCTATTGATTTTGTCTTGCATAGAAGAATAACATCACCTTTGTAACATCTAATTAATAGGTTTCTCCATGTACATCAGGGTGAATCTGGTTGTGTAAAATATGTTTATTCAATGTTTCACTCATCAATGAGAAATCCTATATCTACACATTTCTTGTAATTTATGGTAATTAAAAAAGTGCCCCTTTAGTATGGCCTGGTGCATAGTATTGGGGTGTTTTATGTTCACGTTTTGAGGTTTCTGGACCCACTCCTTTCCAATAAAAAACATATCAAGGTTCAAAAGATGAGACCTTAATTAAGAATTATAAAATCTTTTGGATTCTTCTAAATTGTGAGTGCCCGTTTACATTAGTAATTGGTAAAAAGTTGACATAGTTTGAAATATAAAAGCTTGAAAAAAACCTTTAAAAAATGAAGGCGTGAAAGGGAAAGGTTTGGAAAAGAGTACCATTTGTTTCAAAAGTCATTTGCAAAATAGGGTTTAAATAAAGGACCTGGATCAGGGTTGGGTTGACAGTAAAGGCTAGGATTAGTGTTCAGTCATGTTTAGATTCAGGGTTCATGTTTGAGGAAGGCTGAGGGTCTGGGGCGGGGATAGGGTTAGAAGTAAGCCCCTCATTACGATGGCGGTCGGATGAGTGTCTGACTGCCATAGCCGCTGGTAGCAACCTGCCCGTCCTATTAGGATACGACCGCCATGCAGGAGGTTTTAAAATGCTGGTTTCTAGTGTGGCTTGTGCTGCGTCCCAGGAAAAGGGCTACAGTGCAAGCCGCACTAGAAAAAAGTATTTTGTGCACATCCCTGCAGTGTGTACCAGGCACCATGTGTTCCTGCCACACAGTGCATAGCTGTGTGGGGGCCCTACATGTGCCCCCCAGGCCACTAAGCAGTGGGCCACAGGGAAGGGGCCTACTTGGGGCCACAAAGTCTCTTTCCGTCTGCCTATTCATGGCGGTGGGACCGCCATGAACAGGCAGTTGGAAAGGGATATCCTAATATCTGCGGCATCACCTGCACAGGCACCGCTCCGCAGTAGGGTTTGAAATCCAACTGCCTTCCCGACGGGATCTTTGATCCTGTTGGAGGCGATGGTCCTCGAGGCATTGTAATACAGCGGTCGGACCAATGCCCTGGATGTCGGGCAGACCTCCACCGCCGGCCTTTCAGTGGCGCTCCCCCGACATCATAATGAGGGCTTTAGTGTTTAGCTGGAAGGTTACAGATACTATTAGGGTCAGGTTAGTGTCCGGGTCACATTTTAAGGTTAGGCTAAGGGCTACATGTAAATGTGAATTAATTTGTTTATTTCAGACCTACGAGTTGAAACATATGGTTCTTGTGATGTAAATTGTGTGTTGCACTGCATGTTGAAATTTTATTTACTTCTTTAAATTTTGAAGTGAACATGTTTCAAATGTGTTTTGCAACTATAGCTCTCTTTTTATTTGTTGTTTTGAGAACAGTGCAATATAAGCATGCACGGGCATCCAATGTCAAACAAAGTGAAAATAATTAATGAAAGAAATGAGTGAACTAAATAGTGAAAAATAATTCATTTTTCTTTCTGATCAGTTTGAAATATATTTAGATATAGCAAATTATTGTGTCCTGATGTAGATAAATGCACATCTTGCAATCCACCCATTATTCATATTAACACCATCTTGTAAAAACCATCAACTGTTTAGTACCTGAATATAGCACAATCAACAGATAAAAGGTCATAGTTAAATTTTCCAAAGTATCATGAGGTACACAGCATTTCACATATCGCCTTTTATTATCTTTTCTGTTTAAGAAACCATTTGTCCCCAAAACCTCTAAGCGATAAACAAGATGGTGGATTATATGGAAAATTCACAATTACACAGAAATATCATTGCCTTGTTTAAAGCTTAAATCCAGTGTTGCTATATATACCATAGAAGCTAGAAAGCCACATGTCTTTGGATCTTGAATTAAATTAATATACTGGGCTTCACCATTGATACTTTAGCAGGGGTTCCACCATTGGTAGTTTTACCATGTTTGACATTTGGCGTTACTTAAAAACAATTTTGTACAAGAGCTCAGTGAGTTTGGTATTTAATTTTTCTTGGGTTTAATGTCCACAGAGATAAGCCTGATGACTATCTTGTTTTAGGGTTGAAGGCCAGGTTTTCAGTTCAAGAGCATGGCAATAGGTCTACAAGTAACTTTGCCCAACCAATGATCTGGCTCAGGATGTTTTTTTCCTTTCAGAGCTTCTTCTGACACCAATTGATCGAGTAACCAGGAATACTCTGGCTCTTCATGTAAGTTTCGCCGGACATGTTTTCCCTTGCATGTTGCTCCGAACGTGTTACACCTTCATTGAGGATAGATGTCCACACACGCCTATCCTGTTCTGCTCAGCCAAAGGGAAAATGGAGTCTGTTTTTTAGACAAGTAATTGTATGTGGAAAAAATAGAGCTAATTGTGTTAAAGTACTGTTCAAAAGCGATCATTAAATTAATAGCAATAAGTCATAGGGTCCTCACTTTCTTCATCTGCCTGCCCTCTCACGCACTCTTTATCCCTTTCGACTAGTGTCTCTCGCAGCCTTTTATGCCCTCTCCTTGCATGTTTTTTGGTCTGCAGGACCTGTTGCGGTACACCCCGAAGGACCACCACGATTATCCCCTGCTGCAGGATGCACTCTGCACCTCCAACTACTTCCTCTCAGGGGTGAATGATGAGATATCTCCTCACAAGAGCAGTGAAAACTCAGCTGCGTCCAAGGTGAGTCAGTCTGGATGGTGGACCCTGTGTTTTCAATACCTTGTGTCTCATTCAAGGTGTATTTGTTGTGTGTTGCATTTTCCTTCTATCAATCCTGTTGTTCGTTGTCTATGCTTAAAATCTGTCTTTATATCTGTACTGTTCATTTCTAAGTTCTAGTGTGCACATAGTTGGTTGTCACATTGGGCCAATTCTCTCTCTATCCTCTATGTTATTTACATCCCAAGAGTTTCTAATTTGCGGGTCTTTAAAACTTTTCAAGGATTTTGGAGATAGGTTGGTTATGGTTGGAGAAATTAAAATGTTATATTTAAACATAAATGTTAGTGAGAGAACGTATAGGAGAGGAGGGAGTACAGTTGGGGGGGGGGGGGGTATGATGACTTGGTTGAGGATGCCTGCTTATGTTTTATCTTTTCTCGTGTCACGTATGTTATGTCATGTCACGTCACATCAAAACATCACATACATACCACTGGCACATCTTAAAGCACAGGCATGGAACTGAGACACCCAACAAACTTGTTGAAACATGTCACATTGCGGAAGGGTGATGCTTCATTGTCCATCAGCATTATCTCCATCTTGACTTTTTTTAAGGCCAGAATACTCAGACCCATCCACCCTTGGATCCCGATCAAAAAGTTGAGGCGAGAATCACTTTGACACCACTTAACCAACTCGGTACCATTGATTATCCCCCTTGTACTCCACGGGTAGCCCACCTAGATGCTGGATATATACTAAATGCTGACACAGAGAAATATTCCATGAATCATTATGAGTCATCATCCATCGAGGCAGGAAAAGTGACCCCAGGCAGGCCCCCGGCTCTCATCTGGAATGGAATGAAGGCAGGCATGTTGTGGTCAGCAAAAGTCGTTCATGTGCATGCAACTGACCAAAAGTAACAGCTTTCATCATGTTACTGAATGTAGGCAAGTTAGACATGAGATGATAGTTTTCTGATGTAGAGGAAGTTATTAAGTCCTTCTTCCCCACTGATAGCTTTACTTCACCATTTCAACTTCCTGGAAGTTTTCACACTTGAACCCTTCTGTGAAAATGAAGATCAGTGCTGAAGCAAGGACTCCCTTTAGAATCTTGAAACTAAACATGGGGTACAGGTTTAAGCGTGAAGGGGTGTGGCCCGGTTTAAACAGCAGCCAGGCCACAGCTTTCTCCCTCTTCCATATCTGTGCAGTTTCCATGTTTACAATGGACCTGTTTGAAAGTGGCATGAGCTTACTGGCTAGGATGGTGTTCCAATTTATCGCAATTTTCTACTAGAAAAACATTGCTAGGTTGTAGGTAGAGCATTGTCGGAGAGGCAGTAGAGACCTCGACCATGTGCCCTAAAGTGGTAAGTGCTTCAAAAATCTAAGAGGGCTGCAAAACCCCTGCCTTTATCTTCGGTTCACCCTGAATCAGTGAGCTTTGCTTCACCGAAAGCATTTTTACAAAAGCATTTTTACAAAAAGCATTTTTACAAAAGCATTTAGGTGACCGTGGGAGAGGTGTGGCGCCGCGGCCAGGGCGACTGACGCTGGAATCTGGGGATCAGGGTTCGATCCCCGGCTCCGGCGGCAGGTTAGCCCAGCACCATGCGACTCTGGGCAATAGCTTGCTTAATCTTCCCGACGGCCCCCAGCGCCTAGAGACCCTAACGGGTGATTGTGCGCTATACAAATGTGGATTATTATTATTATCTCGCTTTTCGTCCCTTTCAGTGGAGTTGCTTGTACTCTATTCTGGCTATCCAGCACTCCTGTATAAACCAGTTATTCTTCCAGATTGCATTTTTATAGCCGCTTGATGAAGGTGCATGCGTGTCCAAGTCTTCCAATAATCAGCTGTTAAACCAGTTGGCAGTGTCCTACATTGAGTCTTTATGGGAACACAAGTAGGACCTAAGTTAGAGTTTGAGAACAATGTCCTGAGCACAACTTCGTATCGAGTGTAAAGAAGTCCAATCAATCTTCTTTACAGATGATTTTATTCTTCAAATCTGATCAAATCTTCTTGTCATTCATATATAATGGTCTTCAAATTATCCAAAGCCAACACGTGTTTCGTCACTTCTGATGCCTCCGCATCTCTAAATTCTTCAGGGCTATTAAGATATTCTTTATTCAAAATTGTATCAGAAAAAAACGATTTTCAGGAAGAAGATTTCACTACGTAAAATCCTTTACAACTCGCTTAGTATTTTATTAGGCATCCAGATGAGATCCGAAATTAAAAGGATCTGTTTCTCTGTATCCGAGTCGCGGAGAGTACTCCTCACAACATCAGACCGGCGTTCAATTCAGGCTTGAGTTTGGTAGGCAGGGTCCTCTGACCCAAACATCGTGAAGTTTCATGTCCACCAGAGTCCGATGAGCAGTCAAACTTCTACCAATGGAGCCTCCTCTGGATGCATCTGGGAGGCTTCCTCCAGCCAACATGGCCGGGAACGTATAGGGAGAAAAATGTTGACTAAAGAAATTCCACAATGGCTGTCTGCCCTGAGTTCATGGCCAGCAGGAATGTGGGTGCCCCAAGGATGGGGAAAAGGGGATACATTGTCAGTAGCCACATAAGAAGTGTCCCACACCTCAGTGACACTTTTTGGCCGGCACCACATAAGTGAGTCGTGGTTTTCATGGTGGTCTTCCACTATTACTGCTGCTAATTACATCCATTTAGTGCCTAATATCCATTCCTGTCCACCTCTAAATCAGCTCCTAATACTTGAACTCAAGCTTTGATAACTATCTGAGCGTTTGAGGCTGACGAGAGCAGGTCTGAAACCTTCCTGCTCCTTCATTTAAACAGGAAGGTATATTGGCGTCCGGGCTGCAGTTTGAAAGAAGTACAAATTCTCTCTTTTGTGGGATTTAACTTGAGGTTTTAAATACTTCACCTCCTATATTCAAGGCCAAACTATAAGCCCTTCTCTTTCAAAGATATTTTTATTTAATCCCTCTTTTCCTGATCGCTCTTTGCGCAACTTCTTATCTGACTGCTTCTACCAGACACTGAGGGGCAGATTTTCAATTTCTTTCTTTCTTTATTTATTTTATGTGTTTTTATATAGCGCAGACTTTACCCGAAAGTGTCAGAGCGCTTCACAATAGGAACAGTAATGATACATGAGGAGAAAATTACAAGTGAACAAATTACAAAAGCAGACATAAAGTTACATGAGGCAAAAGTGACAATCGTGAGCAAACAAATACAAGAAGTAGCAAACGGTACAATTCAGGAGGAGAAAGTGACATGTGTGCAGGTTACACAAGCGTACAAAGTACCAGTAGAGGCATAGTACTGCAATAAATGGCAGACACACAAACACAAGAACAAACGTTACATAGGCAATCGTGGCACTTGTGCAAGTATCTAAAGCAAACTAAATGTAAGAGGTAGCAAACAGTGTGTTACAAGAGAAAAGTGACGTGTGCATGTTACAAAAGAGTACCAAAAACACACTCAGTACCCCTCTGCAGCCCCTCCCTCCCCTTGCACAGTCCTTGTCCCCCACGCACGGCACCTTCCTGCACAAAAACAATCACTACAGGAATTTCCCTCTTTCAATGCGTGCTGTAGAATGCAGCACGCATTGCAAGAGGAAAAAACAAGGAGAAATTAAAACCTTTCTCATCAGTGCGCATCCCTACGCCTCCTCTGGGGAGGCGTAGCATTCACACACATTTCAGGATTTACAAGTCCTCGTAAATCTGGAAATGTTTCTGGTTCCATGGCTGTTGCGTGGGAACACCCACAGCAACACCCATGGAACTCCCCTTTCACTCAAAGTGCTGCGTGTAAAGGGGTCGTATTTACAAGGACAGGAAAGTCAGGCAGGGTGGCTTTTCCTGTCCTTGTAAATATGGGGCAGTGAAATGTGCTGCCAGTGGGTCACAAAAAGTGATGTACTGGTGGCGCAGGGGGTTTGTAAATCTGCCCCTGAATATCTGGTTAGGGCTTGCTCCTGTCCCCGTTCCCTTCCTTTCTCTGCTGTCCTCTTCCTGCTCTCTGCTGCGTGAAACCCTATCCACGACTCCATCCCTCTGGGTCTTCGCTGCCAGGTCCCTTTAACTTCTCATGGTCTCTTCATGCCACTTTCTTCCATCTTGGCTAACATCCTCCGTTCCTATCATATAATGAGACTGCCGGGGACTATTGCTGACGAGCGGGATGCACTGTGACACGTTTATATTGCTCACCCTTTACCTTTTTCATGATGTAAAACCTGTGTAAAATGTTATACTTGCTGCTTCCTCTTGAATGCGATGTAAGGCCTTCAGCCAATGTTCAAGCCAAATGCAGTTGCATAAATAAGGTTCCATCAGGTTGAGCGCTTTTTAAGAAAGAGAGAGAGAAAAAGGGAAAGGAAGAGAGAAAGAAAGAAAGAATGAAAGAAAGAAAGAAAGAAAGAAAGAAAGAAAGAAAGAAAGAAAGAAAGAAAGAAAGAAAAAGAAAGTGGAGTCCCAATCAGAAAGATAGACGAGCCAAACTAACAGACAGGAGAGAGTATTGAGAGTAATATCACAATATTTATCTATGCTTGGGTGCGTCGGTCAGAACACTGTAGACATTGGTTCCTACATCAGCTTCGTTAAGGTAGTGGTCGATTGCCCAGTAGTGCACAGATTGCTATTGAACACGTTTTTTACCATCCATACATCTTTGAAAATAAACACAGCAACCCTTACTCACACACATGCAGGCATGTATACATGCACACTTCCATCCACTACCATCATTTGTTAGGGAGACACACAAGAGCTTGCCAGGCATACAAGAACAATACAATATTTGCGGTAATAAGTTCCAGTGTCATCGCTTGTTATCCTGAAGGATTCTGAATGCCACAGGAATGCCAGAGCAGTTTTTATTACCTATCGATTTGCATAAAACAGAATCAGTTCATTATACCTACAACAATATGCATTGTGGTATGCTGCATAGCAATGGAGGCACTCATGTGGAGGCAGACAATCTGAAGCCTGTTATAATGACCCTCTACTGTATTACCTGTACAATACAATTTCTCTAAAAATGGTAAATACGTTTTTCCCTATGTTTAGCTGTTTTTGCTCTTGCTCTCTCTATATCTTTGCCACCCTCCGTATATTATTACATATCATCCATAATTTTTCTTGCCTGTCTTACAGAAGCGGCATCTTGTGAAGGATGGCTTCCTCATCGATGTTTCAGACGGGAGTCGGCATTTGCGCCATCTTTTCCTCTTCAGCGACGTCCTGCTCTGTGCCAAGCTCAAGCCAGGGTGAGTGGGATATGCCCCGCTACCAGCACGGGTAAGCAAGGCTTGCCCATGCATCAGCGAGAATGAGGACTTCTTCACCGTCTGTATTCGTGAGCTAGATCCTCCCCATGTCAGGCTCTGGTACCAACCTGTTGGGCGCAATTGGTGCACTGCTACCTGTCTTGGTGAATGGCACTTGTCCTTGTGACATTCTGTCTGCGTGAGACCTACTTTTCTGCAGGCTAGGGTAACTGGGAGGTCCAGTGTGATCCAGAGTAGGAGAGACCTTCTCCGGTGCTAGCTGTGGTGAGACCTTCTTCACTACTAACCGGAGTGAGAGAGACCTGCTCAATACCAACTAGACTAAGTGATACCTGCCAAGAGCTAGCAGAGATTAAACCTGTTCTAATGCCACCCACAAAGTAATTGAAACATACTCCGGTACCTGGCAACTTGAGACCAGTCCACATGCCAGCTCGAGTACCCGAGAAAGACAGACTGTATATAAGGTGGTAGTTAGCATAGTCTTACACATCTGCTAGAGCTTTTTGGTATTTCTTTTCGCAGGGGTTCTATTGTTGCCTGTTTAAAGCCTTGCAGTACTGAGCCCTTTTAAAGGGAGGCATATACTAGATGGATAAGGGCTGGACATGAGTTGCCAATGTCATCCTAAATTACTGTACCTGAGCCACAATAGGATGGGAGGCTGAATGTTTCTAGGTGCTTCATGGAGTTGGTCAAGTTACCCATTACATCAAAATTGGGATATCTCGGTCGTAGTGAGCATCACCAGGCTGATGGTTTTTGTTTTGTAGGTTGTTCTTCATTGTGTACCATATCTTCTCAATTTCTGCCTCAGCAAAGGATAGAAGTTTGTCACAGAGTTGGAATGAGGAAAGTGAAGAACTCATGCTTGTTTCAGGTTTAATACCTCTTGAAGATCTGAGTCAGCTTCTTGGTTTGGTTTGTTGTCTGATCAGTTCATGCGGCGTAATACACTCTCTCTAGGCACCACTTTGCGATATTGTCGTATAGAGGCTTTACACAGCAGCATCCTACATTATTGGATTCTGCAGATTATTTGCAGCAATTTTATAGTTTATGTCCTAGTCTTTTCAACCCACAGGACTGTATTGCAAATCACTTGTTGCCCACCTTATTTGTTGCTTTTATATCCGGGCTAGCTTTTCAAGGTTTTGGGTGATGTTGGTGTACAATATGGTCTCCTTAACAGATCTGCGGCAGCCTGATTCATTCCAGAGGGAATTTTAAGACCATCCACATAAGATATGTTTCCACACAACAGAACTAAATGAGGATCATTTACGCAGTCAGTGGCTATCCTG
This sequence comes from Lissotriton helveticus, assembly GCF_964261635.1. Lineage (NCBI taxonomy): Eukaryota > Metazoa > Chordata > Amphibia > Caudata > Salamandridae > Lissotriton > Lissotriton helveticus. Next base: position 632,463,046 of record NC_136068.1, on the reverse strand, counting down.
AAAATCAAGTATGGCTCTTGCCTTATTTAAACTATGTTGGAGAACACTGGCATCTAAGGCATCAAGAAATTACTCAGCACTAACCTCTCCTCAGTGTGGGGCACCTCAAGTTATTATCAAATTGTAGTGTTTAGCTATCTGGTGTATCTATGTTCAATCGAGTCCGGACAGATAGGAGCTTTTAGTTTCATGTGAACATTGATTTTGCTTAACAAGTGGTTTGATGATGTTCTGGCCTGGGCATCCAGTTTTAATGCGTTAAAACCACAGATGAAAGTTAAGTCCAGGGTGTGACCAGATTTACTGGTTGAAGATTAACTAGAGGAACTCTGGCGAACCCAGGTGGTCGACTACATCCGATGTTTGTACCTTGTGTGTAGGGCCTTGGATGATAATCTGAGAAGCTGGGTAAAGATCAATGATTTTCTCAAGGAAGGAGGCAATGCATCATGGTCTGTGGCAGGCAATTATCAGGAGGGGGGGGACAGTGTTAGGGGCGGCCTTAGGCATGTGCAAGCTGTGCACCTGTACAGGGCCACCAAACCCCAGGGGCCACCACGCCAATGTATATCCTTAATATAATAATCCTCTGAGGATGGATACATATTTGCGTGGCGGTCCCTGGCAGGGATTTGGCAGCCTCTGGCTCTGTTCCACTTCCTAACACCCTGACCCCCCCTCCTGAGCTCCGGGGGGCTCCGCCCCACCCGGACCCCGTCTTCCGGGGCCCCCTACCTACGCTCCCTGCCCAGGGCCGCCATGAGCCTGGAGCCGCCCCTGAGGGGGGACAATGCGCGTTAGCTCAAGTCTGCTATCGTGATACAACCAAAAATCTCTAAATAAATAATTGTCATTACTCCACCTTTACCAGATTCACTAATTGATACATTATTTTTGTAGTGAGATGCGAGCGATTTATCTTAGGTAGTGGGTGCATTGGCTTCAAGCCAAGATTCTGTAACTTTTACTAAATGGCAATTTTTCCGGTTTGAGTATGTTGTACGTTTGGAGTCATTTGTGCACTGATCTTGATGACCTTGACAGGGTGAGTAGGGGGCTGAGTGGATCTGCCTTAGGAGGGCAGAAGACTGATAAGTCCAGGTCAAGCGTTGGAGGTGTCATTGCTGGTGCTGACCTGGGTGTGTCATTCTTTGTGCCTCCTGTTAGCAGTTAACTCTGCTACTAGTGCCCTTTCTGGTGTTTTTTCAGTCTGAATTGTTAATAGGTGGTTGCTTTTTTAGGGCATTGGTGGTAATTCAGTATGCTAGCCGAACATGAGATTTCAGGAGATGTCATATTATCGGCCAACAGCTTCCATCATGTCCTTAGGTCCTAGATGCAGTTTAGTCTGTACATCACGCTTTACAAATTTAAATAAAAAGTTAGTTGAAAGTCAACAGATGTCAGTTGCATGCCAGGATCCTGATGATGGCATTACGATACAGGCTAATAGTGTAATTGTCCCTATTAGGATGTTTTTCCCTGGTGAGCATTCTTAGGTATAGGGGATCTTGGTGTGCGATTTTACTGCTTTGTGTAGGATTCATAAGTCTATAAGGAATTCTGGGGCATATTATCAAGAACGGCGTTAAAATTAACGCAGGTTTAGCGGAAAAAAACTGCCGCTAAAGCGGCGATAATGGGCTTGATGATATGCCCTGGAGAATTCCAATAGAAGCCCATGTCCACAACAGAACATGGACTCTATTGGAATTCTCATGGGCATATTATCAAGCCCATTATCGCTGTTTTAGCTGCAGTTTTCTGACGCTAAACCAGCGATAATTTTTAACGCCATTCTTGATAATATGCCCCTCTCTGCTGTGCAGAAGAGAAGGTTAGTTTTTGCATTTTTCGGTTCTCCATGGATGGATGTACTTCTACCAGGCATTAGCAGAGGAGGTGTTAAAGAAAATGTTATTTTGACGGCTTTGAATTCTGAATGGCAGAGATGGCGGGTTCTTGTGATCTCTATTTGGTAGATTTTAGCTGAAGATTACGGGATGGTTGTGTATTCACCAACAGTGAGTACCAGTAGGTGAAAAGGTTGGTGGTGTTATTGATAGTTGGATAGCTTCTATTTTCCACCAATTTGGAGTAGTTCCAGGGTCTTGGTGCTGGAGCCTACACCGTTTCAGTTTGATAGCATACCTGTTGATTTTTTTTTTTGTAAACAGATTTTATTCAGCAAATTTCAATTACACAAGTAAAACAGGGATTAGAGCATACATTGTGTATAGCATACCTGATGATACAGTGTTGATGCAGATGCGGGTGTCAAGATATATTCTGATGGAAGTTAGTGCTTCCCTACAAGGCGTCTGCACCTGATAGTGTGTTGTTATTGTTAAGGGGTGGTAGGTGATTTTTTGCAGTTGCCTCTCTGCTCGCTTGTTTAGGGCAGAGAGTGGAAATTCACTTCGAATATTCTCTTATGTGTTTTTTGGTTTGGAAGAAGAGAGTATCTGAAATTCAACAGGAGTTGGTTGCCCGCCTGAGCAGTTGTCATACTCGCCAACTGTGCATTACCCCATTAAAGATGTTTGTCTCTCACTTTGAGTATGGTTTAGTGGGGTATAATCAATAGAGTGTGCATGCGCAGTGTGTAAGGTATCTCAGGGATCGCTTGGGTGGAATCTTGTTCCTCGATTCAGCGTTATTATAGGGAGTACTGATTATATATGTGTGTGTGCGTGTGTATGTGTGTCTGTCTGTCTGTCTATCTGTGTCTGTGTGTGGTATAAAGATATCTTGGGAATGATCTATCCTAGGAGTAAAGGGGTGGGTGTACATTCACCAACTATGAGGATGGTATGCTTTATAAATGCCCCTAGTGATTTGGATGTCTGAGCATCTAGCTTTGAGGCCAGCTGCGGTCCGTGCAGGTAAGAGCAGTGGCGCTGGATTTCAGCAGACCATGATGAGGCGAAATTCATTATTTATTTAATTTTCCCTCGTCATCGTCCGTCAAAATCAACCCCACCCGGCCCCACCGCTCTTACCTGCATGGCCCGCGGCTGTTTGAGGCAGAACAATAGGTAATACCGTAATGATTCTGCTGTTTAAGCAGTGATTAAAGTTGAGGGCTAAATTCCAATCCCTGTGCAAATATCTCTATGTCGCTATGTCAGTAATCTGAATTATGTATGATAATTACCACACCCACGCAATTTTACCAAGATACGTTTTTGGCAGTTTAGGCATACCCCAATTTACTGGGTGAAAAAAACATGGTAAATTCAGAGATATGCAGAATTTCTTGTGGACAGCAACTATTCCGGATGTAATTCCTCATTTTTATGGCAAAAACTCTGAATCAGATGCACCAAATCCCACACACACAGTTATCCGTATTTACCAGGTGCGATAGATGTCTCACCTCATCACACCATCCGACCTACTTGTAATCAAGCATTAGACTACAATTTATCAAACAAGGGCTGCATTGGCATCTCTGGATCATCTTGCAATATCAATTGAATTCATCTAATTTTTGTCCCAACTCTGACATGTATTGGGCCAGGTACCTCTGAACTGAAGCATCATGTCCAAAAATGTATCAACTTTGATATGGATGGAGGAGAATCTGATCCATAACCATTCCATGATGGACATAGAAACATAGGGCAATTAAAAGGATCAAATATTCAAAATGCTGTGTGCAAATCGCCAATGTGTAATTACAGTAACTAATAAAAGCCTTGCTGTTTGCTAAAATCCAATGGATAGCTAAAATGATCAAAGTGCAGTTTGCAGGTAACCAATATGCAGTTACAGCCGTTAAAATAAAAAATATATAAAAATAAAAAACCATTACACTAGGCAAGATCAGGTAAAAACAACTAATGTGCCCACAGTGCTAATATAGTGGCAGTCTGCGCAGTTCTAAACCAAACTTGGCGTAGCAATCATCCGTTCATGCTCAGGTGTTTTGCATTGATTGGTTGCCCACAACAGAACCAATCAATAAAAGCAACTAAGATGTTCAAAGTGCGGTTGCAAGTGACCAGTATACAATTACGATGGCTGTTTATGCTGGGCTAGGCTGAGCTTGGCGTAGCGCTCACCAGATCGTATTGCGGTGCTTTACATCGATTGACTGCCCAACGGAAATACCGTCTACAACGTGGACGTCCCAGCTTGGATCGCATATTTTGTTATTAAGTTCTGGCTGTGCTGTTGCCACTGTTCGGGAAAGCTGATGTCTCAGAGTTTTGACAAATTTGGCACATCTCACCAGCAACCAGGGAGCCTTGATCTTGAAACGGATAGATGATGCATCCTGGCATGTGCGCGCCTCATTGACCAGGAAGACTCAATTGAGCAAAGTGCTTGTTCTCAAGATGGCTTCCCTCCTGCTTTCAGCCAGCTACCAAGGGTGATAAAGCCTATTTTGAAATTGTAGTTCAGCCTAGTCAGTTATTAGCTGGTCCTGGAAGTGGTTGTGCAGTGTATGCAGCTGAGGGATTTGTTGACCCACCACCTGTATGGCATTGGTGCTGTGCATCCTCTTGCTCATGAAAGCAAAAATCACCAGGTGTATACTGATGAATCCTGTTGTGGTGTTTGTTACTGGAGTGGATGGGAGAATTTCAATGCAGAAGTTCCATGGATGTCTAATGGCTGGGAACTGTATCTGGGTAATTCTAAGCTTCCAAGATTTGTCAGTGTCCTGAGCAGAATGCAGACCTGAGGAGAAATCCTCATGAATAATCCTCCCTCTTTGGAGATTGCCTCCCAAATGCATTCAAAGGCAATTCTTGGGCTCCTATCTGTTATCCCCCTTCTGAGAAAATGTCAGGTCTAACCAGCCAACTCCATAGGACAGAAAGAAGACTTAAACCAACATTGCCCATACTACATGTAGGACACACGGTTCCTCTTTGCTGGGTACCTCTGACACCAACTAAGACACTATGGCCCTCATTTTGATGTCAGTCAGAAAGCCTACGACCTGTGGTTGGAGGCTTTCCGACCAACATCGGTTTCACTTTTTAGCCCGCTGTATTACAATGACGGCGGTCGAAAGTGAAATCAACCGGCTTCCGATAGCCTTTCCTCCAATATAATGGTCTGCCCGTCCCATTTAAATGCGAGTGAACTTTGGTGTAACGATAGTGGAGACTACTCCAGCTCCATTGATGTTGTACCCATCTGATGACCCGACCTAATTTTGATGGGCAGACATACAAGTCAGTTTTCACTGTCCGTCACTGTCAGGAAAAGCCTGGCTGTAAGGGGCAGTGAATACTGCAAAATACCTCCATGACTCCATTGGCGAGGGGAATTTTTATTTTATTTTCAAGAACAAAATCCTGCTTTGGGATTTTGTTTTTGAAAAACAAATTGGAACTTTGCTACACTGCTTTGTCATGTTTGATGGAGCCGTATAGCACGGTTCATGTCAATGTTCGAAATATCTGCCAGTCCGAACTGTGGTCATCAGGTCCTCGCCAGGACAACAGAGTAATTTAAGTTTTAAATCAGGCCCAAAGTTAAACAAGCATTAGAAATGCAATAGGTCTCGGATTTTTTTGAGTTCGAGCTAATGGAATTGTAAATGGCAATGTGTTTTAGCCATGTGTTATGGAGTGTATGCATGTGGTGTGCAGTGGAAAATGTGTGTTGGATTGGAATAGTAGGAATGGTGGCATGCTGCACTTTAGATGAATATGTTTAAAAGTAAAGGGCATCATATTGCGATTGCTACAATAGTTAATTGTGGATGCGTTAACAATTGATGTGTGCACTGATGGGTGGTGGTGTGTGTGCCTGTAGAAATTGTGCACTGATGGCTGGTGGTGTGTGTGCTTGCTAAAAGCGTGCACAGATGGCTGGTGGTGTGTGTGCTTGGTGAAAGGGTGCACTGACAGCTGGTGGCGAGTGCGCTTAGTGAAAGCATGCACTGACGGCTGGTGTTGTGTGTGACTGGTGAAAGTATGCACTGATGGCTGGTGATGTGTGTGTGTTTGGTGAAAGCATGCACTGACATTTGGTGTTGTGTGTGTGGTGGAAGCTTGCACTGACGCCTGGTGGTGTTTGTGCTTGATGAAAGCGAACATTGATGGCTGGTGGTGTTTGCGCCTGGTGAAAGCGTGCACTGACGGCTGGTGGTGTGTGGTTGTGTGTGTGGTTGTGTGTGTAGTGGTGAGTGTGTGGTGGTGAGTATGTGGTGGTGAGTGTGTGGTGGTGAGTGTGCGGTGGTGAGTGTGTGGTGGTGAGTGGTGATGAGTGTGTGGTGGTGAGAGGCTGGTGTGTGTGGTGTGTGTGAGTGTGGTATGTGTGTGGTGTATGTGTGTGGGGTGTGTGTGGTGTGGTATTTCGTATGTGGTCTTATGTATGTGTGTGGTGGACTTAGTTTGAGTGTTCGTCTCCTGCACTCACACAGTGCCCCTACACACTCATACACTGTTCTCCCTGCACACTCACACTGTTCACCCTGCATAGTTTACACTGTTCATCCTGTACACTCCCACACTGTGCACCCTGCACACTTACACACTGTTCACCCTGCACACTCACACACTGTTTCTATTGCACACTCACACACTGCAGTCACTGTCAATCTGCAGTCACTGTTACTCTGCAGTCACACTCACTCTGCAGTCACTCTGCAGGCACTCTGCAGTCACACTCACTCTGCAGTCACTCTCCAGTCACACTCACTCTGCAGTCACTCTGCAGTCACTCTGCAGTCACGCTCACACTGCAGTCACTCTGCAGTCACACTCACTCTGCAGTCAATCTGCACTCGCACTCACTCTGCACTCACTCTGTACCTGCACTCACTCTGCACCTGCACTCACTGTACACTCACTCTCCAATCACACTCACTCTGCAGTCACTCTGCAGTCACACTCACGCTGCAGTCACTCTGCAGTCACACTCACTCTGCAGTCATTCTGCACTTGCACTCACTCTGCACCTGCACTCACTTTGCACTCAGTCTGCACTTGCACTCACTCTACACGCACTCTGCACTGACACTCATTTTGCACTCCCTCTGCACTTACACTCACTCTGCACTCACTCTGCACCTGCACTCACTGTGCACTGACTCTGCACCTGCACTCACTTTGCACTCACTCTGCACTCACGCTGTACTGTGCACTCACTCTTTCTGCACTCACTCTCTGTGCACACTGCACCTGCCCTCACTCTGCACTCACTGACTGTGCACCTGCACTCACCCTGCACTCACTTTGCAACTGCACTCACTCTGCCCCTGCACTCACTCTGCACGCACTCAGCACTCTGCACTCACTCTGCACTCACTGTCACTCTGCACTCATTTTGCAAACATTCTGCACTCACTCACACTCTGCAGTTACTCACTCTAACTCTGCAGTCATTCTGCACTCACTCTGCACTCTGGACTCACTCTGCACTTTCTCTTATTCTGCACTCACTTCTCTCTGCACTTATTCTGCACTCACTCTACACTCACTATCACTCTGCACTCACTCTCACTCTATTTAATTCTGCACTCACTCTGCACTCACGCTGCACTCACTCTCTCTGCATTCACACTCACTCTGCACTCACTCTGCGCTCACTCTGCACACACTGCGCTCACTCTGCGCTCACTCTGCAGTCACTCACACTCTGCGCTCACTCTGCTGTCAATCTCTCTGCACTCACTCTGCAGTCAATCTTTCTGTACTCACTCTCACTCTGCACTCACTCTGCAGTCACTCACACTCTGCACTCACTCTGCAGTCACTCACACTCTGCACTCACTCTGCACTCACAGTCACTCTCGCACTCACTCTGCACTCACTGTCACTCTCGCACTCACTCTGCACTCACTCTGCACTCACTGTCACTCTGCACTCACTGTCACTCCGCACTCACTGTCACTCTTGCACTCACTCTGCACTCACTGACACTCTCGCACTCACTCTGCAATCACAGTCGCTCTGCATTCACAGCCACTCTGCACTCACAGTCACTCTCTGCTCTCACTCTGCACTCACAGTCACTCTCGCACTCACTCTGCACTCACTGTCACTCTGCACTCACTGTCACTCAGCACTCACTCTGCACTCACTTAGCACTGACTCTCACTCTGCACTCACTGTCACTCTGGCACTCACTCTGCAATCACTGTCACTCTGGCACTCACTCTGCACTCAGTCACTCTCACACTCACTCAGCACTATGTACTCACAGTTACTCTCACACTCACTCGGCACTCACTCTGCACTCAGTCACTCTCGCACTCATTCTGCACTCACTGCGCCGTGAAACAGATGGAAGTGTTATATGACAGCCAACACATACAAAGACAGTAATACACATACACACCCTGGGCCCTAGAAACATGGGAAACCCAGTAAACCTTGATAATTCCTGTACTTTACTGTTCATCCACTTGTGAATGGGGGACCATTCTCCTTGCTTGCTCTATGGCCCTTGACACACTTGGTATTATGATCGGCATTCAATCAATCATGTTTCAACTCCCTGTGTCTTGTGACTTTAAGAGGCATCCAGTGTGTGAAGTTACAACATAGCTCAAAACGCCAGCAGACATCTTCAAACAAAGAAACACTCTAGACTGCCTGATGCTGGCGATTGCCACGTGCTGGGCTGAGTAAAGGGACTTAGAACAGACATCTTCAAACTGTGGGGTGTGTCCCCCTAGGGATCTGTGGCTGCGTTCCCGGGGGAATGCGAATGTCTCAGTAAATACTTGTAAATTAAGATGCCGTGAAAAGCGTGACCGTGTTTATTTGGTGTGTTTTGAGGCTGCCTTCATGTACATGCAACTATTAAATGTAAGCATAGAAACTGCGATCCTAAGTTGCATGAGTGCGGGAGTCACCCAGGCTGGAGGCGGGGTCAGTGACCTGCAGAACAATTAGCAGGCATTTTTCTCATGTTAAATCGCCGCAGGACTGAGCTGGCTACATTGCGCTCCAGAAGCGGACTTTATCGCACCTGCTAAATACCAGGTGGCCACAAAATCTGCAAATTGTATAAATTTGACCCCTGTACAAGCGTATTTTGAGGGGCTGCATATTGTAGGTCACTCGAAATGACAGCCCAAATCGGTCCTTATCTCACGAAATAACTGGGACATTTACGAAGAGAGCATTTTATATGTTTGTACGACAAGTGCGCACAACTTTCTAATGTTCATTTTTTCAACGCTTGCCCTGTTTTTAACGTATATTCATAATCCGTGCGGACTTTGCCCATGTTGCAGCTGTAGCGCCACTTTTTCTAAAGCGCCAGTGCCCTAAAGGCATGGTATTAGTTTACATTGCCTGTGAAATGTCAAGGAGGCGTCTCACCTGAGGATTCAACGACTCTTGAAACCCACACAAAAGCATCTGATGCTCTGTTCCACATCACGTACACAATATCCACAGTTTGGTGAACTAGCTCGCCTGTGCTTTGATGTGCTGTCTACCTGCCTGCTCCTGCTGTGTCACTGACAGCGTGCCTCTCAGCCATTCTCCCCTCAGAGTCATAGCTTTCTGTCACTCTCTCCTGGGCTTCAGATGTCTCCATTTCATGCTCAGCTTTGTCGGCAGTATCTGTCTCCTCATCGCATCCACAGCGCACTCTGTTGTGCGATAAAAGTCAATTAGCCAATTATCTGTCGCCCACCGGGAAGCAACTGATAAGAGACCTGTGGTGTCTGCTCTCGCGACCCTTAGGCGCTGTTACCACAGGACGTCATCATCAGCAAAAACATTGCAAATGTCGCCACTACCGGTCAACTCTACCCTTGAAAAAGCACAGTTGGCTTTCATTTAATGTATGTATGTTTACATTCATGAATCAAAGAGGAGCGGGGGCAAGGGAGTGCAAGAGAGGCGAACGCGCAGTGCTGCTCGTGCGAGGAATGTTGTTTACTCTGTGGGGCTGACGTGAGCACGCGCGCCCACCATCTGCCTTGCGCGCCCAGCATCTGTCTTCAATTACCGCGAGCCATGACAGCTGGTAATTGAAGATTTATGCCCTTCTGCTGCTCGTGTCCGCACGGAATATGCAGGAAGTGGAGAAACTCTACAGAATATGGCCTATTGCGTGCTGGCTTGTAAAAACACAGCCATGCGAGGGCCAATTGCCATGCAGCTACCAATAATGACAAACAAAATTCACGCGCTTCTCTGGAATTCGTAGGTTAGCTTGTCGAAGTCCTCTGTAAAGGACTCTGAAGCCACACCCACTTCGTGAGATGTAGGCCGAGCCCTAAAAACATATAAAGAATGAGTTGAAGAAAGCATGGGCAAAGTAAACTCTTTAATTGAAGTTTATATTGTGTCTCATCCCAGTCATCTAGCCATTGAAGTGCACTTCTTTTTAAGTGGATGTGCACATGTTTTCAGGTGAAAAGTTGTCACTCATAGTGCAAGAAAGGAAATAGCTGAAGTGGCCTGATCCATTGCTCCATGCTGTATGCTGTAATTGGAGGAAGCATAATGTGAATGACAGTTGAACAGACCAATGGTTGATGAGGGATGACCCAAAGCTCTTTCACGTATGCACATATGTATGTATTCTTTATTATGCTTTTTGATTATATGGGGCTCGCAAGACAGATTAGGATTTTTCTAGGCCAGACCAAAAAGGTACTTATCTGTTAAGAGGAGACACAAAGGAAAGTGGCTGCTAACAGTGGAACTGATTTAACTGAATATTCTGAGGTTCTCAAAGCTGACATGTGGAGTAGTGTGGCTCACTGGTTAGAGGCGGCAGGCCTGAAAGCAGAAGTCAGCCTGGGACCAGGGTTCAATTCCCGACGCGGCAGGGTCGTGGACCTTGGTCAGCGGACTCGATAATTCTCGCTTCGGTGCTTACTCTAATCAGGGGTTCCACTCGGCAACTCTGGGCATTAGCTTGCCTAATCTCCACAACGGCCCCACCAATTCCGGGGATGCCTGGCTCCACCTTGGGGACTCCCAGCAAGGGACCATCCCACAGGGAAAGCCAGGACGGGTTCCCCAGAGTTATACAGCGCCGGGACGCCCCGTTGCTGGGGCAGCTGTGCGCTTTACAAGTATACTACTTTTACATTTACATCCTTTGCATGCTGTTAGAGGAAAGCATGTAAAATGGTAACGCAGATAATGCACACCTCCGTTCTTCACATACATTCTATCAATGTCTTAGGAGACAAGTATAGGTGGAGTTAAGAATAGTAGCAGTGCATGGTCACTCAGTTTTATCATGTTTACTAAATACTTTGCCTTGGGCTTTTGATCTAATTTTTTCTGAAAACGCCAAAGCTTGTGATTTTAGAATTCCTTGCCCATATGTTTCGCCGGTAAGCCAAATACCACTCTTGAGTTCAGTTTTAGCTTCTTTGTTTTGCCGCTTGACCCATGGCAAACGGACTGTCGCAGCAGGACCAGAAATCATCTATTTCTTAGTTCTATAGTTTTCTATTTTTTATTTATCAGACCCCCTTTCGAGGGGCAACGGGACAGGCAGGGGCTGCTGGGCCTTGACTGTGGTGGTTGGGATTGCTGGTCTCTGGGATCCTTGGATTCTTACTACTGTGGCTTTGCAAAGTGGTCCAAGTACACACGTTCTACACTTGATACTCAGGGTAAAGAGTGCGAGCAGCCAACGCTATCTCAGGCAGGTAGTGTGGGGGTAGAGACTAAGGGCCTCATTTATGAGGCCGTGCGTCACTTTTACGCCGCCGGTGCGTCACTTTTTGTGACGCACAAGCAGCATAAAAAATGTGCCCTGTTGCACCATATTTACAAAGTGACGCATCTAGGTAGATGCGTCACTTTATAAACCCCAGCGCTACCTTATACCTGCGCCAGGTATAATGTATGCAGGGGGGCGTTCTGACGCAAGAAAAGGTCATAGAAGTGACGCAGTGAAATCTATAAGATTTCACTGCGCCACTTCTAGGGCACAAATGGGTCAATTTCTTATGCCTGCCTCTCAGCAGGCGTAAGACTGATGCAGGCCCTTTCACATGGGGCGTGCCAATGTGAAAGGACACATTGCTGGACTTGCGTCACTTTTGTGACAAACTCCAGAAATGCGTCACTTTTGTGCCATACAGATACGTTAGAAATACTGACGTATCTGTAACTCCTTGCGCAATGATGCGTCATACTGTAAATATGATGCATCATTGGTGTCGCAAGGAGGGCGCAATGAAAAGTGACGCATCGCTGTTTTCATGCAGCGATGTGTCACTTTTCATAAATGAGGCCCTAAGCACTCAAACAGTCAAATGAGAAACACAATGATGTGTTGTCCAACTCACTGCTTGTCTTAGTAAGAAAGATGCATTTACTATCACAGCAAAAGGAGATATTACACACAGTAATGGAGGCTCAGGTACTAGGCTTTTCTGAATACACTATGGGGCTCTAGACAATATCTACAGCTCCCACATCAACAATGCCATTTTAACACAGTGGTTACAGTTACCCCACCAACTATAGGCTTCCAACACAGACTGTGGGAAGGAAGCAGACATGGGACTGAATTCACTATTAGCATTGTGCGTGAAAATACTAGGTTTGCTAACTCCTACATCAGTTCACTTCATATTTGAAATAAAATAGTTCAAGGAGGCAATCATTATTCCCTGGAACATATGGATTTATTATTCAAGACACAGCTTCTCAGTCTTTCATTACAGGCCTTGTGTTACCTGCTCCAGGGGACGAGGTCCAGCATGGGAACTGCTGGTGCATCTTCTCGAGGCAGTGAAAGAACAGGTCACCCTGGTCATGTCGCAGGGATTTAAGAAGGCCTTCTGTCGCCTGAAGGATCAGGATGTTGATTCTTCATGTAGCTCACTAAATAAACCATGGAAGAGGGAGGCCGGTTGACTCCTCACATCTCGGGTCTGTGGTCTTATCTTATGGGTGCTCCACACTCTGGGAACACAGCTGAGTTTCTCCTCCTAATAATTCTCTCATCCTGCAGGGCCAGGCACACACTTTCCATCCCTTGAGTAGGCAGACAGACTTCTATGTGCTAGGCAGACACAAAGCTCTCCACCAGGTGATATCCTGTCACCTCTGAGAGAAAGTCTGTCAGGTCTGTCAAGCAGTAGCTCTTAAAGTACTATGTGTAGCACTGCCTTACTTGGTCAAGAAGAACTTGGAACTGGAACAAAGTCTGATGGATCGGGTTTCACCTTTACACTGGTTTTTCAGACTGAGGATGTTGATCCACTATCAAAAGTCCAGGAACTGCTGCACGGTGGTTCAATTTCAAATAACATTTTCTGTCTGCAGCGCAGGCACTGCCTTTGTGTAAGGGGATGGCTGTTACAGCAGGTGGCAATGATGCTGGATGCAAGCAGGAGTATCCAAACTATGACCACAATGATGTGTGAAGACTGTATATCTGACTGCCACCAGCCTTCCTGGAGTAATATTCAGGGAAGGACAAAATGGAAGACCCTACCTCGAAACTTCCTTAGTCTTGTCAATAGAATCTGCTGACTCCTCCCTGTGATCAACCCGATGACAGTGGATAGGAGAAACTAATCATCAGTGCCGTCCTACAAAATTATCATGGAATTTGTAAGGGTAGTCCTGCATCCATCGTCCCACACTTGAGAGCCTGGAGCTCCTCCTTTCAGCTTCAAGAATGCAGACGTTACACTTACACTGTCTGGGGCAGAAACATTCCATCCTTATCTTGTCCCATGTGACACCAGCGACAGTCCACAGTGGATTCCGCTTGCCCAAGCAATCATTCTGTCACCACAACATGGAGACTTGTGACCATCCTCACATTACACACAAGCACTTGAAATGAAAATGGAATCTCAAAAGGTTCTGAGTATCACATATAAGCAGAACTTTACACAAGTAGGACCAGTAGGCACCACACTCCAAGTGAACAAAGGAAAAAGGTCTGTTCAGTATTATAATCTTAAGAAAACTGGATGTTATTACCACTGCTTTATGTCAACAACCTAGGACATGGACAGTAGTCCTACGTCAAAACAGAGGGCACACTTGATCTCAGAGTCATCATAGACAATTGTAGGCTTCAGCACACACTCGAGATTACCATATTATCTGAGCCATAGTAAAGTCAGGCTAACAGTTTCACATGCAGTCAGGTCACTAAGGCGAGGGGTACTTGGCTTTTTGCCATGAAGGTAACATTTCCATCCCAAATAATGTCTATCCTGATTCAGGAGGTAAGGATACTCCTATTGCTTTTGCTTACTACTTATGTTCCACTCAACAAGTTCAGCTGCTTTAGACTAGCAAATGCTTTTGGCGCCCGTAAGGGGTTGAAGCTGAAGTGCTTCTTGGCCAAATCATGTGAAAGGCCCCTTATAAGTTAATAAGAAGGGTGAAATGTCAACTGCATTATAAGACCATTGTTAGGCCACAAAAAGTTGCATTGATTTAGCCAGTCATTAGCCTTTATAAAAATGTTCTTGTGTATCATTTCACTTGTCATATTTTTATGGTGTGCACAATTAGCACTGTCACACACCCCAATGTTTAAAGCATCCTTTAAGGTTGTTCCTTATGCAATGAATCATTCCTTTTTGTTTGTGATATAAAAATATACTTGAAGTTACACATAGGCTACAAATGTGTTGGACAGGCCGCATGGTCGGGCTGTCCCCCCCTCCCCACAACGGGGCCCGGACCCTGGCTCTCCCTGAATCCCCCGCAAGAGCCCCCGGCGACCCCCGAAGTAATCCACAACAAGACTCCAGCTCCTGAACCCTCCCGTACCGGCTGGCCCTGGTCCCCATCCGCACCATGGCCCCGGCCCAGCCGCCATCTTTTGATACTACAGCACGAGGCCACGTGGCCTCAACTCGACCCTAACCCTGGGCCTGGCCGGCCCCGACATCGAGGCACCAACCTCCACCCAGGAGGTAGAGAGACCACTTGGCGGGTCAATGGGAGAAGGAATCGTCAACGGCTCTCCTCCGCCAGGTGTCGATCACCCCCGGCCGCCCTGGGCGCTGGCTCCACCCCCCTGCTGGGTGTCTGGACTCCCTCATCCCGGACCTTCCGACCCCCAGGCGCGAGGGTCCGGACATCAAAGGGGACCAGGCCTATAACTGGGGCAGTGCCAGACCAGGAAGGCAGTTGTATCCTGGAGTCGAGAGACACCGAGAAGAACTCATCTTTGACGGACTACCGGCGCTGCCGTAGCTCTGCCTCGTGAAACCATCGTCTTGGCCTGCTGGCGCTGCCGCGGCCCTCTGCCTCGTGAAACCATCGTCTTGGCCTGCTGGCGCTGCCGCGGCCCTCTGCCTCGTGAAACCATCGTCTTGGCCTGCTGGCGCTGCCGCGGCCCTCTGCCTCGTGAAACCATCGTCTTGGCCTGCTGGCGCTGCCGCGGCCCCCTGCGTGGACATTTTCATCCTAGCCAGCTGGCGCTGCCGCGGCCCGACCTTGCAGACTCTTCAGCTCGAGGATTGTGAGCTCCCCTCCTACCACCTCCTGTGCCGACCCGGTACCAAGACTGTCCCGCTACCCCCTTTCCCTACAGAGACTAGAATTGAGAGGACCCTCGAGTCCGATATCTCCTGTATCGCTGATAACCTTGCCGCACGAACCCTATATAAAGTGTAGAACTCATCCTTGTGTGGTGTCTATCTGTGGGGAGGGAAGTGACCTGTCTGTACGATCGCCGGAGGCGGCCTCATCGGAGGCCTCTCCCTCAGTATTCGGCCGACCCTCTGGGTTCCCGTCTAACATTGGTGGCCAGCGGCGCGATCCGAACCGACGCATAATCGTACAGAGGGTCACTCGCCCCACGACACACAACCACCATGACAACAAAAGAGAGCGGAACAACGGAAAAATTCCAGATGGAAAAATTGGAAGACTACAACCACAGAGAACTGAAGCAATTTTGCATAGAACTTGGCCTTCCAACCACAGGTCTGAGCACGAAAGAGGACTTCAAACGAGCCCTAGAATCTTGGGCAGAGACGGGTACAGCCGTACCCCAAACACGAAATCCCGAAACGAGCCCCACGCCGATAGAAGAAAGGAGAGCGGGTCTCTCCCCAGAAGAGATCCGAGAACGAGAAAAAAGCAGACTCCATGAATTGGAACTGGCGCGACTTCGCTTGGATGGAGAACTCAAACTGGCGGAACAAAAAATAACGCTAGAACACTTACGGCTCCGAGAGGAGCGAGAAGAGAAGCAAAAACAGAGAGAGCTAGAGGAAAAGAAGCTAGCCTACGAACATGAGCGCAACCTCAAGGAACTAGAAATTCAGAAACAGAATAAAGAGCTCGGGGTTCCCGAACGCCCGATCCTGCCTGCCACTACCGATCCCAAGGTTCACATCCCCAAAGATGTCATCAGGGAGTACTACAAGAACGACGATATTCAGCAGTGGTTTAAAGCCTACGAGGTAGCCATGACCTCCCACCGGATTCCCAGGAGCGACTGGGGAGCCGGGTTATGGGGGAGGTTCGTCAACGAAGGACGAGACGCCCTGCTGCAGCTTCCGGACCATCTGATGACATCCTACGACCACATGAAGGCCACCCTCCTCACTCGCTACGGACTCACCCCCGAGATGTACCACCAGCGGTTCCGCGACTGCAAACGGATCCCGGGTACAACTTGGGTGGAGTACGTGAACTTCTTTAGCCGAGCCTTCGAGGGGTGGATCAAGGGCAGCAAAGTGACCACCTACTAACAACTTTTCGACCTCATCGTATGGGAACACCTTTCTAACAACTGCTTCGTCGAACTCCGGCAACACCTCTTGGACAGTAAACTGACGGAACCTCGACAACTCGCCGCCGAAGCTGACCGATGGGAAAGCACCCGAGTTGGCCGGAATGGGCCCAGCGAATCGCACAGACCTTACCAAGGGCCCCATCGCCCCCGTGGGGGAGGAGGAGGCCAGGGTCGGGGTAGAGACCCCGGCCCCATGACTCCCGCAAGCAACCCCTCGCCCCCGGCCGGCAGGGGGAGCCCTCCAATACGGCCCGGCTTCCGGGCCAACATTATTTGCCACCGATGCCAACGACCCGGCCACTACGCCAATGATCCCAACTGCCCAAAGAACCAGAACGCTACCCCCCGCCAGGTCGCGGCGGCCGCCCTAGGGGAAGAACCAATCCCGGAAGACCAAGAAGAGTACGAGACCGACCAGCCTGAGTGGGCACCGGCCGCCATGTCCCTGGTCTGCTTGGGGGAGAGCAACATGATTCCGCGGGCCCCCCTTCCCGCCAACACGCAGAAGTACGGCCAGTGGGTCAACATTAATGGCCGCCGGGCGGAAGCCCTCCGCGACACCGGGGCCAGTGTAACCGCGGTCCGATGTCACCTGGTGACCCCAGACCAAATCTTGCCGAACATTCTTTGCCCTGTCCGATCAGCAGACAACTCAGAAAGTCTGTGTCGCATGGCCTGCGTCCCCTTCGAATGGGGGGGAGTATCCGGGATGCTAAAAGTGACTGTCCGCGATGATGCCCCCGTGGATTGCCTCCTAGGGAACGACCTCGAAAGTTCTCCCTGGGCAGCCGTCGAACGGAGAGAACACCTGGGGATGTTGGGCCTCCCCGAATGGGTCTGTGTCACGACCCGGTCCATGACCGCCCGTGCGGTCCCCGGTCCAGAAGAGCCCGAGTGGCCGGAACCTCCTCCCGCGATCACCCCAGAGGAGGCCGCCCCAGAAGCAAGTCCCCCGACCCAAACCGAAGAAGGATCCGACCGGCTTCAGGACGTCCATGACCTGGCACAGTGGCGTCAGGAGGGGGGTCCCACCCAGGAACAATTCCGACATGAACAAAGAACATGTCCTTCCCTCGAGGGACTCCGGCAGCAAGCCCTTGCCCAGAGCGCAGGGGATACATCGGGGGCCCACTGGATCTACTGGGACCAGGACCTGCTCTACAGCGAGCAAAGAATTGCAGAACTAGGGGCCAGTCGGGTGCTGGTGGTGCCCCTTCGCTTCAGAGATTTCCTCCTGAACTTAGCCCACGATGTCCCCCTTGCCGGACACCTGGGACAGGACAAAACATACGACCGCCTGGTGACCCACTTTTACTGGCCCCAAATGCGAAAGGATGTCACCAACCACTGCAGGGCCTGCCCCACCTGCCAGGCCAGCGGAAAAAGTGGCCGAAAGATCAAAGCACCCTTACAGCCCTTTCCTGTCGTCACCACCCCGTTCGAACGAGTGGGAATAGACATTGTAGGGCCCCTGGACCCCCGAACCGCCCAAGGACACCGGTTCATCCTGGTCCTGGTGGACCACGCCACCCGTTATCCCGAGGCCATCCCTCTTCGAACTGTGACGGCCCCCGTGGTAGGCCGAGCTCTGATGGGGATCTTCTCCCGGGTGGGGTTTCCCCGGTAGGTCGTCAGCGACAGGGGCACGAACTTTATCTCCAAATATATGAAGTCTCTCTGGCAACAGTGCGGGGTCGCCTACAAATTCACGACCCCCTATCACCCGCAAGGAAATGGATTGGTCGAGCGGTTTAACCGCACCCTCAAAGGAATGATCATGTTCCTAGAAGAACCCCTCCGTCGCCAGTGGGACGTGCTACTCCCGTGCCTTCTGTTTGCCTATCGGGAAGTCCCCCAGAAGTACCTCGGCTTCAGCCCATTTGAACTCCTGTACGGACACCCCGTCCGGGGCCCCCTCAGCCTAGTCAAGGAAGGTTGGGAAAAGCCCCCCTAGAAAACTCCCCCTGACATATACAAGTACCTCCTGGCCCTTCGCAACCAGACCCGGCGATTCAGGGAGATCGCAAAAGCCAACCTAGAAGCCAGTCAGGAGGACATGAAGAAATGGTACGATCAGCACGCTTCCTCCATTGAGTTCGAACCGGGACAACAGGTCTGGGTGATGTCCCCGGTTGAACCCTGTGCGCTACAAGACAAATGGTCCGGGCCCTTCAAGGTGATCGAACGCAAAGGGCCCGTCACCTATTTAATCGACATGGAAACCGCACGGAACCCTCTACGGGTCCTCCACGCCAACAGACTCAAACCCCATTTTGTGCGCTCAGAACTCAGCCTCCTGATGGCCACAGATAATGGGACGGAAGAAGACTCCGAGCCCCTTCCGGACCTGCTGAGGACCCTCGAGCAGGATGGCTCAGTGGAAGGGGTCCAACTCTCCGAGGCCTTGTCCCCGGAGCAACGCCAAGACTGTCAAGCCCTCCTGAGACGGTTCACCTCCCTATTCTCCCTCGACCCCGGGGTCACCCCCTGGTGCCTTCACGATGTGGACACCGGGGACAGCCCCCCTATTCGACACCGGGCGTACCCCGTACCAGACCGGGTGCGCGCCTGCATCCAGACCGAGGTATCCAAGATGCTGGCCCTAGGAGTGATCGAACCCTCTGACAGCCCCTGGGCCAGCCCAGTCGTCCTGGTCCCCAAGGCGGCCGCCCCGGGCGTTGCCCCTGAGCTCCGGTTTTGCGTGGACTACCGGGGGCTGAATGCCGTTACCAGGACCGACGCTCACCCCATCCCCCGGGCAGATGAGCTAATCGACCGGATGGGGGCCGCCCGCTACCTGAGCATCTTCGACCTAACAGCGGGCTACTGGCAGATCGGCCTCACCCCTAGGGCCCAAGAACGATCCGCCTTCTCTACCCCGGACGGTCACTACCACTTTAAAGTGATGCCCTTCGGCATGAAAAACGCTCCGGCAATGTTTCAGCGGCTTGTGAACCAGGTGCTGGCGGGCCTCGAAGAATTCAGCGCCGCCTACCTGGACGACATCGCTGTGTACAGCCACCACTGGACAGACCACCTCCGCCACCTGCGGGAAGTTCTACACGCCCTCCAGCAGGCCGGGCTCACCATCAAAGCCAGCAAATGCCAGGTTGGCCAAGGGTCCGTGACATACCTGGGACACCAGGTGGGAAGCGGGCTGGTGGCCCCCCTCCAGCTCAAGATTGCTGCCATCCAGGCCTGGCAACCCCCTACGACCCAAACGGAGGTCCAGGCCTTCCTGGGGCTCACCGGGTACTACCGCCGATTTGTGAAGGACTATGGCAGCATCGTGGGGCCCCTCACGGAGCTCACATCCAAGAAAAGCCCCAAAGCAGTCAACTGGACCCCGGACTGCCAATCGGCCTTCGAGAGATTGAAGGCCGCCATGTGCACGGCCCCCGTTCTCCAGGCTCCCGACTACAGCCGGGAATTCATTGTACAGACGGACGCCTCCGATCATGGCGTGGGGGCCGTCCTCTCCCAACTCAACACCGAGGGGGTCGATCAACCAGTGGCCTTCATCAGCCGGCGGCTGCTGGCCAGAGAACAGCGATGGAGCACCATCGAGAGGGAGGCCTTCGCCGTAGTCTGGGCCCTCAAAAAGCTCAGACCCTACCTCTTCGGCACCCACTTCCGGGTACAAACAGACCACCGACCCCTGCAATGGCTGATGCAAATGCGGGGGGAGAACCCGAAGCTGTTGCGCTGGTCCATCTCCCTGCAGGGGATGGACTTCACTGTGGAACATCGTCCAGGCCAGGACCACGCCAACGCCGACGGCCTGTCACGCTTTTTCCGCCTCGGCGAGGAGAGTCCCCAGGAGGATGGCTGACTCTCCCCGCCTTCAGCTGGGGGGGACGCATGTTGGACAGGCCGCATGGTCGGGCTGTCCCCCCTCCCCACAACGGGGCCCGGACCCTGGCTCTCCCTGAATCCCCCGCAAGAGCCCCCGGCGACCCCCGAAGTAATCCACAACAAGACTCCAGCTCCTGAACCCTCCCGTACCGGCTGGCCCTGGTCCCCATCCGCACCATGGCCCCGGCCCAGCCGCCATCTTTTGATACTACAGCACGAGGCCGCGTGGCCTCAACTCGACCCTAACCCTGGGCCTGGCCGGCCCCGACATCGAGGCACCAACCTCCACCCAGGAGGTAGAGAGACCACTTGGCGGGTCAATGGGAGAAGGAATCGTCAACGGCTCTCCTCCGCCAGGTGTCGATCACCCCCGGCCGCCGTGGGCGCTGGCTCCACCCCCCTGCTGGGTGTCTGGACTCCCTCATCCCGGACCTTCCGACCCCCAGGCGCGAGGGTCCGGACATCAAAGGGGACCAGGCCTATAACTGGGGCAGTGCCAGACCAGGAAGGCAGTTGTATCCTGGAGTCGAGAGACACCGAGAAGAACTCATCTTTGACGGACTACCGGCGCTGCCGTAGCTCTGCCTCGTGAAACCATCGTCTTGGCCTGCTGGCGCTGCCGCGGCCCTCTGCCTCGTGAAACCATCGTCTTGGCCTGCTGGCGCTGCCGCGGCCCTCTGCCTCGTGAAACCATCGTCTTGGCCTGCTGGCGCTGCCGCGGCCCCCTGCGTGGACATTTTCATCCTAGCCAGCTGGCGCTGCCGCGGCCCGAGCTTGCAGACTCTTCAGCTCGAGGATTGTGAGCTCCCCTCCTACCACCTCCTGTGCCGACCCGGTACCAAGACTGTCCCGCTACCCCCTTTCCCTACAGAGACTAGAATTGAGAGGACACTCGAGTCCGATATCTCCTGTATCGCTGATAACCTTGCCGCACGAACCCTATATAAAGTGTAGAACTCATCCTTGTGTGGTGTCTATCTGTGGGGAGGGAAGTGACCTGTCTGTACGATCGCCGGAGGCGGCCTCATCGGAGGCCTCTCCCTCAGTATTCGGCCGACCCTCTGGGTTCCCGTCTAACAAAATGTGTTTGCAGACATTTAATATTTTGGCACTGCTGGGTTACAAATTAATATACAGCGCTTTTTGTTATGGCTCTGTATTTATAAAGTGTCCTCCTGATAAGCCTTTAAGTACATCAAGCTTTTTAGCCAAAAGAAGCCTTTGGAACCCCCAGCATCTGACTCAGAAACTACTCAAGCTTTGCATAATTGAGGTTTGCCCAACTGTTTGGAATGCACTAATGACCTATGGGGCAAAGGCAACAATTGTATGTGTGTTTAAAGCCATCAGGTTGCCAAGGGAGGAATGGTGTTCATGTTAAGTGCACTAAACCTATGAATAACCTAAGGTGGAGGGAACAACCAAGTCAAATGTATATAAATCTATAAAAGGCAGATGGAAAAGGGAGCAACTATTGCTAGTTATTTGTAACCAGACTAGGTCATAAGGACTCATTATTGGCAGGTGTGTCCCTTTTTGCTTTTCATTGAACTTTTTCTGTCCTTCTTCAGGAAGCTGGAGGGCTACAAATGGGAGTGGTTTGTGCCGCTCACTGACCTGACCTTGCAATCTCCACTGGAGAGTGAAGTGCCGCTGCCAGTCCCAAGTGAGCCTCTTGAGCTTCTTGAAGATGTGCGACTGAGGATCTATCAGGCAAAGCTCGAGCTGCAGGAGGAGAAGGTAAGATCACAGAGATCTCACCATCAAAGCAGGATCGCCGCTTCACTAGTTTTTGTGCCAAACTTGAACCATGTCTAATTTTTTAGGCATCATAGAAAGGACTCTAGGAGGAGAGGAAGGACCTGGATTGGAGGTCAGGGGAATCTTTAGGAAGAGGTTGTGAGCTTGTGGTGAGTCTCAAGGGACAAAACATTGTGAGAAGATATTGAAAGGAGGACAGTAAATGCCAATCTCCAGTCCCAAAGAATTGGACTCTTTGTTGTAGTTATGTTTATTGTCATATTTTGTGCTGTGTTATTCTTCTTGTAAGTATTTTTATGGTTTGACACCATTTGTTTTGTTGGTGGGGACTTTGTCCTAATGGAATGCTGGTTCTTATCCTGAATTGATGTGGAAATTGACCCTCCTTGTTTAATGTTGTTTGTGGATTGCTAATTTATTTTTTATCAATGTTTGTTTTCTTCTTTGGTCCTGGTGGTAGCTGATGTCATGTCTGGTGTGAAGGGTGAGTTACCGCCTTCTCTATTATTGGTGATGGATTGCTCTCTTGTCAGGTCTGATGCTGTTGGTGCATTCTATCTACTCAGTTCTTGCTTTATTCGAGACAGGTTTATTTTCTCCATTGTCAGGTGTTGTTGTGGGATTTATCAGTGTTGATGTGCTTAAGTCCATTCTATGGGGATGCTGGTGACCTGATTTATTTTCTGCTGTTGATGCTGGTTGATATTTTGTCTGGGTCAAACTTGCATCTAGTGGTAAGTTGTCCTTTCACATTTCTAGTATTCATTGTTGGAGTGGTCCTTCATGTAGTGTTAGTTGTGAATTGTTTTGCCCTGAAAATTGTGGTTCACTCTTGTATTTTTGTATATTATTGGTTGAATGGTGATCAGCAATATATCTCGGTGAGTTAAGTGATTGCTGTTGACTTGAAACCAGAAGATCACAGGTGGTCAACTACAGCTCCCTGGGTTTGATCAATCGAGCTCCATTAATTTGGGTAACTGTAATAATATCTCTTGTTTACAACAACATAAAAAATCTAAACTGGGAAAGAAATGGATACTTCAAAACAAGGTAGCCTTATCTTTATTATTGTTGTCTTTTTCAGAGGCTCACTCGAGGATCGCTTACACGAGCAATAGAAAAAGCTAAGAAGAAGTTGATAGACAATGAGCTCTGGCTGCTTAAAAATGCTCCTACGATACCACTCAATATCCACAGCAAGAATGGCAAGGTAATATGGGTGAGGTTTGGGAAGGAGGATGTTGGACTTGGCCCTCTCTGCAGGGTCACCCCCAAAGTTTTTGCCTTCTCCCTCCTGTTTTGCTGAATTCGTTTTTGTTGACTTTTGAACTCTGTACACGTTACAACTGCTAACCAGTGCTTAAGTGCTTGTGCTCTCTCCTTTGAACAAGGCAACATTGGCTTACACCCAATTGGCACATTTAATTTACTTGTGAGTCCCTGGTAAAGTGGTACTACAGGTACCCAGGGGCTGTACATTAAATGCTATTATGGGGCCAGCACCACATATTGATCCACCCACTTAAGAAGCCCTTGAAACTACATGTCTCAGGTCTGCCATTGCAACCAGTGTGTGAAGTTTTAAACTGCTATTTCAACCTGGCAAACCAAACTTTTTCCAGACCTAATCCTGCATTTAAATACATATATGTAACCCCTAGGGTAGGTCTTAAACAGCCTGTAGGGCAGGGTGCGGTGTATTTAAAAAGCTGGACATGTACTTTTAAGTTTTACATGTTCTGGTAGTGAAAAACTCTCAAATTGTTTTTCACTATTGCAAAACCCTCCTCCCCCATAGGATAACACTGGGTTGCTTTATTAGATTTAATAAGTGATAATGTCTGATTGGCAGCAGGAAGGAAATTTATGTTTTGTGCCTTAGGAATTGTAATTTGAAACCTTCTTTAATGGTAAAGTCCAATTCTAAGTGACAATTCTGAAAATGCCACTTTTAATAATAATAATAATAATAATAATAATACTGAGCTTATACAGCGCCTGGTTACACTAGTCAGTGTGTCCCCACGCTATCCGTTGGCCTAAGCAATCCCCCAATAAAGCATACCAGACCCCTCAGCAGATCTAAATCCTTGGGAACAGAAAAGTTTTAAGTTCCCTCCAGAAAACCGCCTCCGAGGGCTCCATACGGAGTCTAAGGTATTCCATCTACGAGCCGCCAAGAATCGGAAGGATCTACCTCCCATTCTGGCCCTACTGATCATAGGGACATGCATCAGACCAGCACCCTGAGACCGCAGTAGCCGAGTTGGTGCGTACGGTGTGAGCAAACTGCGCAGGAAATGAGGTCCAATCCCCTGAACAATCCTAAGGCTGATACAGAGAGCTTTAAACTGAATGCGCTCCCTGATAGACAGCCAGTGCAATGTCTCCAGAGCCTTTTTGGAGGAAGATCTCCTGGGAAGCATCAATACCAGGCGTGCGGCAGCATTCTGAATGTACTGCAGTCTCTGGAGACACCTCGAATTCGCTCCCAAGTAGAGGGCATTCCCATAGTCCAGCCTGGACGTGATCAAGGCATGGACCAGGGCCCTCCTAGCTGACATAGGGAGCAAATCAAGCGTCTTCATCAGACTGCGGAGAATGCCAAAGCAGGTTCCTGCCACACGTCTTGCATGATATTCGAAAGAGATCTTAGTCGATCCACATACCGAGGTTCTTCAACAGATCCTTAGGTACAGGTAAGGGGCCCAAAGCCTGAGGCCACCATGCAGATGTCCAAACAGACGGAGACTTGCCCACGATTAGCACCTCTGTTTTGTCCTCATTTAAACTGAGAAAATTCTCGGATATCCAACTGGCATGGTCCTGCAGACAAGACGCAAACCTACTGGCTGCGTGCTCAGCTGGCTGTGTCAGAGCCACAACCAGTTGCGTATCGTCAGCAAAAGTCACCATTTTCACACCATATTGTTCCGTGATTAGTGCCACAGGAGCCAATTAAAGATTAAAAAGGGTGGGGCTAAGGCTGGAGCCCTGAGGGACCCCCTGATTTAGGTCAAAAGCCTCTGACCTGTAGGGTCCCCCCTGCTCAACACAGAAGCTGCGCTCACGGAGGAAGGATTCCAGCCATTGCCATGCCAACCCTACCACTCCGCCCTTCCTCAGACACTGTAGCAAGGTATGATGTGCCACAGTGTCAAACGCGGCACTGAGGTCAAGAAGAATCAGTGCCGCTGTCTGACCCTCATCCGCATGTTTCCGCAGAGCCTCCTTGGAGAAGAGGAGCGCAGACTCTGTTGAGTGGCAGGCACGAAAACCTGCCTGAGTGGGATATAGGAGCCTCTGAGCTTCAATATGCGCCGAGAGTTGTTGGTTGACCAGTTTTTCAGCAATTTTGGCAAAATAGGGAAGGAGAGAAATAGGCCGAAGATTGCTCAATTGGGTTATACTAATCTGAGGTTTTTTCTTGAGAGGCAGCACCACAGCTTGTTTCCAAGTTGTTGGCACCCTGCCAGATTCGAATGACAGTGTTAATAGGTGTCTGATATACGGTGCTAACGTCTCAATATTTCCTCTTAAGATTTTAGCTGGAGCCGGGTCTTTAGGAGAACCAGATTTCACACCTCCAGCTACTTTAATCAGAAAATCCTCAACAGGGACCGTAAATGCCCTCAGGCTGTCCTTTTCCGAGACTCCCTCCCCCAGTGACTCTTTGCCTCGGAGCCAGCCCTAGCCTTATTTGGGAAGGTAGAGTAAATGTCCTGCACCTTATTATAAAAAAAATCAGCTATCTGATTACAGGATTGCACAGAGGCCGTCACCTGTTCTCCAATTGAGTCCAGTGAGGATAACTCTTTATAGACCGTAAAAACTTCCTTAGCGGAGCAGTCTGCCTTGTCAATCCGCTCAGTGTAATAAGCCGAGCGAGTTTTCCTTATCAAGGCATGATACCCTCTAAGGCTCATTTTATACGCCCTCTCAGAGGCAGGCAAATAGCCCTTTCTCAAAGTTCTTTCAAGGCGCTTACATGCCGACTTAACCGCTTTTAGTTTGGCATTGAACCACGCTGCGGATTTAGTGCGCCTCGTGGGTCCCATGCTGGACCAAGGGGCCGTTTTATCCAAAGCATGCTGAATACGAAGGTCCAGGGCTTCACACTCCCCCTCAATAGCTGTGCCAAGACCTTCTGGGGGACCCTCCTGCACTAAATTTGCGGCAAAGTTTTCTGGGGAGAACCTAACCCATTTTCTCTGCCTTTTAATGGTGGCTCCCCCCTTCTCAAGGTTATTTCCTGTGGGACACTTTATATGGAATGGCACTAAAAAATGGTCCGTCCAAACCATCGGTTCAGGAGGATCAATCTTAAGGGCTTCCCAGTTACAAAAGATAGGGACTAGCAGATGTCCTAGCCGATGTGTGGGTAGCTCGGATTTTAAAACTAATTGCAGGGTAAGTAAATCATGACGAACCTCTTGGGCCTGAGAGTTAGAGGCAGCGTCAAAATGCAAATTAAAATCCCCTAACAACATTTCTCATAGCGCATTGCAGGAGACAGTACATTTTGTATAAGGCTAGCCAGAAAGTGACTGCTGCCGCCAGGGGGTCTGTACACCAGTATGCCTTTAATTTTATAGCTGTTAGAGACAGTTATGGAAAAAGCCCCAGTTTCACTATCAGATATAGGGCGATATGTATCAACATTCCGTTTTGCGATTCCTAAATAGCGATTTTTAAGGAATCGCTATTTAAAAATCTCAAAATGGTATGTATGTACAAAATCGCTTCTTTTTAGCGATTCCTTAATATTCCTTAATTGCGATTAGCAAATTGCTAATCGCAATTAAAGAATAATTTCCCATTCATTTCTATGGAACAGGAGGCCCATAGGAATGAAGGGGAAATTTGCGATTCGCAATTTGCTAATCGCAAATTGTGAATATTTTCAAGGGTGCAGTGGTGTCCAAAGGACACCCTGTTGCACCCCTGAAATCTACATGGGTGCACATGTGGCGCACATACATGCCCTAAGGGCATGTCTGTGCGTCACATGGCACTTTGAAAAATAAAAAATAAATTATTTTGGAAGGAATTGGCAACTTACCACCAACTAGAAGTTGGTGGTAATTTGCGATTCCTTAAGGCCAATTTGCTATTTTTTTTTGCTTCTTACATTGCATTTAAGGAATCGCAAAATTTGCGATTCCTTAAATGCAATCGCAGAATAAGGAATCGCAGATTTTGCAATTCCTTATTCTGAACCACGTTTTGTTTAATACATACCATTTAGCATATTCGCATTCGCAAAGGCCGAAATTCGCAGAATTTCGGCCTTTGCGAATGCGAATTTGCTTGATACATATCGCCCATAGTAACTGGCTCCAAGGTGCACTTAATGTCGCCCTTATGGATCACCGCAATCCCTCCCCCCTCCCGCTAGGTCTGTCCAATCTGCATATCCCAAAGCCAGGGGGAAGAGCATCTAGTATTTCAGGGGCCGAATCCTCATCTAACCAGGATTCGGTAATAAAAAGAATATCCAACTTGTTATCCGCCAGTAAGTCACGTACTTCCATCCTATGCTTCTTGAGTGACCTACAGTTAATAAGAGCGCATCTGAGCTCCCTAATGATGCTTCCGTGGCGTGCCCCGTAGCTAAGCGCATAACCACAGTGTCTGCACCCCTTCATTTGGTCCCCCACATAGAAATCCATACCATGCCTACATTTAGACATAATATTGGAGCGCAGATCAAGCATCTCCTGCCGAGAGTAGGTAAGGCCTACCTGGATTCCTCCAGGGGTCCTGGCCCCAGGCCCCAGCCGGCCGCGGATGGGCGCAGACGGGCTTGCCTTCGGCGCGCCAGCGGCCCGCCCGTTGCGCGCGTCCGCTGCGCGGTCGCTGGGGCATGGTGAATTTATGCCCGATTCTCCCCTGCAGCTAGAACGCTAACGGTCCCAATCTGAAGTGCCTGACTCTACCTACCACGCCCTCCGCGCAACGGTACTAGTTACCGCGTCGGACCAGGGCGGGTAGGCCAGGTGACTGAGTACAGGCGAGAGATCCTTCCAGGTGAGGCTGAGCGCTAAGAGGCACGAGTACAGTGGCAATAGCCGGAATACACTTCAGCAAAATGCCCCTTCACAATTAATTATTAACAACACTACTGGGTTTCGGCTCCCAACAGTAAGGCCAAGCCTTTGAACACTAAGTAACAAAAAAAATGCTAGTACTGAAGAAAACTTTTGAAAACCTAATTTCCTACCATTAATTGATATGAAACAAGAAATGGGGTAGACAACTTGTTTGTCTGATTTAATCAAGTATCTATTTATTCTTTTTTATGCATATTTTTGATAGCAAAAATAACACAATTAAAATATACACAAGTACAAATCCCAAAAAAACCTCATTCTCATTTTACCATCCAACTGTACACTTTTGCATACTTTCATCCAAGCCCACTCAACACATTCATCCAACACAGAGCAAAATATTTACACAAATTCAGATTTTTATATCTATATCACATTACTGAAATGCCATAAAGTAAACATTCCGACTGCAATCCTAATTATTTTGTGTTTAGTTCAACAACTACTATTTACAAGACTTTTATGGCTGAAAAGAAAAAGGTCTACACGTTTCGAACTCGGAACAGTTTTTTGAGTTCTCATCAGGACCATAAAGAAAGCTCAATTAAGGTTTGTTCAACACCAGAATGAATCTGCCGTGGGAGAAATTTTTCCCGGAGGTTTGGGTCTTTAAGTTTTGGATTTAGGACGGTTTCCCTTTGGACTGTGTCAATCAGGGTCCAGTCAGTATTAGCGTATGTCTTTTAAGTTGGTCCCTCGTACTTCTGCGCGCTCTACGCGCGGCTGGGACCGCTATCTCAATTTTCTTGTGTTGTATTTTCACTTTATTACTGTTTGAGTGCTGCTGATAGGCCTTACTGCTTTGTACCAAGCTACCAGAGGGTTAAGCACAGGTTAATTTAGTAACTTTTTGTGCTTGACCTGACAAAGAGTGTGGCTGTTGCTTGAGTATTGTTCAAACCCCACTCTAACATCAACCCAATTTCTCACATATCAGGAACTGCAAAGGTCCGGGTGATTAGATGAGGGCTTTGTACATTTGACTGCTATGGCTTTCTAAGCCATTGAAGGGTGAAAAGACTGGGGCTGTGTCTTGGAAAAATGTTTACCTTAGTGGAAAGTCAGGGAAAATACAGTGAGATGACAATCTCAAAGGCTATTGTCAGGAGACTGAGGTTGACGGTCATCTGGGGGTCTCTGAATCTCTTTGAGGGTAAACCTGGGATGTCTAAGGACTAACGATAGGTCCTTGATGAGGTCCACTAAGAATTAACTGGGTGTATTTGAAACAAAGCTGAGGGTCTCTGTTAATTGGCTGGGGGTGACTAAAGCAGAGCGATAGAAGGGAGCAGCCTGGTCTTTTAACCTGGCTCTAGAACTCTAAGGACCCCACAATTGTGATTAATTTCTAGTCTCAAAGACAGCAAGAGGCCAACAAATATAAAACTTTGTTATCACCTGTCCTGGGCCTGTGCTGAGGCAAAATATGCCCTAAAAGAACAAATGTTGCTTAAAATATATCTCTGAGCTGTGCTCTGCAGAAACAAAGGATCATTCAGTTGCCCTGCTGCACGAAGGTTTCACACTTTCTCCTCTGTGGTTTTTTGTGATTTTTTACATTATCTAAACACTCACCAATGTTTCTTTGCTAAAATACCTTATATCATTTCATTTTCACTAGAGCAGGGTTCTCCAATGTCGGTCCTAGAGGGCCGGATCCATGCCAGATTTTGTAGATACCAACATTTATCTAAATTTGTATATGCTAAAAACCTGGCATAGATCCGGCCCTCCACGACCGACATTGGAGACCCATGTACTAGAGGAATATTTGTATTGCATCTGTAAATCAGTTTGAGGGATCTGAGATGGATTTTTTTGTGTGATTTCATGCTTTCTGTGCATCAGTTTATTCCTCATTTTCTAGTTTGTGCCTGTTTGTAGTACATGTTCAAAACTTGCTTTAGGAAAACTCGATTTTAAGTAGTATTTTTAGGCTACTGTGGATTAAAAAGTTAATGTAGGTTAGCTATTGAGTTCTGCTTTATTTTGACTACAGTATAGTGCTTAGCCACATGCCGTTTGTCACTAAATTTGAACCAACTCTTCCTGAGTATTCCTGTCAAGCATACAGGCGACCCTGGAACTCAACAGCACCAGCACATTTTAAATAATATGTGCCCCTCTACTCAGTCAATGGTGGTTACATCCCCGACTCTAGGGAGAAGCAGCGACTAGGTTGAAAACCTAACTTCTATTGCTTTATGAACATTCAAATGTTTACAGTTTAAGCATTGTTCTCTAAGTCCATAGTGAAAAGGCCAGGGCCAGGCCTCAATAAACTTCCTATGAAGAGGCACAAAGCAATGCTGTATGTGAGACCTTTTGATTTCTTAACGTGCACCTAGGTGAGAATTACAGTGTCTTGTTTTTAGTTCAAGCGAAAGTGTACGACCTCTTGTATACTTTAGTATACATATATCACTGTGGGCCAAATGTCATTCCTTGATTCTCATTTGTTTGTTTCAATATCCTTTAAAAATCCTTGCTTAATTTCTACAGGGTTCAGGTGTTACCTATGATCTTTCATACGCAACAGCGTCCAACGCTGCCATGCTCGGTTGTCTCCACACTCCCACATGATGGCTGATGCACTCAAAATACTGTCTCTCAATGTAAAAGGCCTCAATAACCCGATTAAAAGGAGAGCAGTCATCTCATACTTGGAAAATTCAGAAGCTGACATCTGCCTGTTGCAAGAAACCCACCTCCTAGCTAAAGACTGGCACAGGATGCGCTCCCGGGCTTTTCCCCAGCAATACTTCTCTTCTCTCCCATCCAAGAAAGCAGGGGTGGCTATTCTTGTGTCCCGACGTTTCCGGGGCCGGGTGGGAGCCAAGACAGGGGAGATCAAGGGACGCCTCTTAGCTCACACCTTCTCAATAGGGACTAGCGCACCTACGATAGGTTCCATCTACGCTCCCAACACGAGTCAAGAACCATTCCTGAAAACTGCACTCTCCGAGGCACTACAGTCACCTCACTCTCAGCTGCTCATTGGGGGGGGACCTCAATCTCGTCATGGATACGAATAAGGATAGATCCGGGCACCGCTATGGTGACACTGGCGCGCTTTCAGATGCAGGCAAATCCTGGTTGCAGGAAAGGGACCTCTAAGATCTCTGGAGGACGGCACACCCCGACGCAGCGCGCTATACCTTCTATTCCCATGTACACCACACTTATGCACGTCTAGATCACTTCTTGGGTTCCTCAGAACTAGTTCCTCACATCACCGAGGTTTCCATTGTCCCAGCAGCCCTCTCTGACCATGACGCGGTGGAATTGATACTCAGGGTGCCCAGGCAGCCGCGCTACCCAGGCTAGTGGAGGCTCAACGAACCCCTTCTACAGAGACCGGCCGTCGTCAAACAACTTCATAAATGCATTTCGGATTACCTAGCCACTAACGATACCCCTGCAGTCTCGATGTCATCCCTTTGGGGGGCCTTAAAAGCCGTGGTAAGAGGGGAACTGATAGCCATTGCTGCCGCTTATGCCAAGGTTCGCAAGGAAAAGAGGGCTGACCTCACAGCCAAAGTGGCTGAACTAGAAAGGGTTCATAGCCGCACATGCGCCCCGAGAATCTGGCGCCAGCTGAAAGCTGCCAGAGCTCAACTGGCCAGCCTCGACACTGACAGAGCGGAATTCGCCGCTCTTCATCTCCGCCATACGTACTACGTGGGAGGCAACCGCACCGGACGACTCCTGGCCAGCGCCTTAAAGCACAAGATTCAACGCTCAAAAATCACTACGCTCCTGGACGACTCCGGTAACACCATTGCCGAAGATGCACAGGTTGCTTCCGCCTTCCGTTCCTTTTATGCTTCCCTGTACAGCGCGGATAGAGTGTCGCCGACAGCTGTTGACGCGTACTTGCAATCGGCCGAAATCACGCCACTATGCCCAGCGAAAACAGAGGCCCTAGACGCTCCTATCCCGTCCTGACGAAGTCCTTGTCGCCATCACACGCCTCCGCCCGCTCAAATCTCCAGGCCCTGATGGCTTCTCATCAGGTTTTTATAAAACCTTTGGCCACATACTAGCTCCAACACTCGCGAGGCTGTTTAACTCCTTTGAGGGCCCAAGCTCCATACCACCGGACATGCTGGCAGCTGACATAGTGGTGCTGCCCAAACCGGGCAAACCCCCGACGCATTGCTCCGCATTCCGCCCCATCTCCTTACTTAACTTAGACCTGAAACTATTTACGGTGGTGTTGGCGGCCCGTCTGGGCCCTTGCCTCCCGGGAGTCCTTGAGCCGGACCAATCGGGTTTTGTCCCAAACCGCCAATGCGGCGATAATACTAAGCGGTTGCTGCACCTCGTGGACAAAACTCACTTTCAGTACTCGGACTCGGCACTACTGGCCATCGACGCGGAGAACGCATTCAACCGCGTCGACTGGACCTACTTGCAAGCAGTCCTGCAGCGATACCACTTGGGCGACCGATTCCAGGCGTGGATCGCGAGTTGCTACCACCACCCCATGGCTCGGGTCAGAATAGGCGGCCTTAAATCGGACCCTTTCGAGATCCAGCGGGGCACGTGTCAGGGGTGCCCTCTCTCGCCCCTTCTGTTCGCCCTGTATTTGGAACCCCTGGCGCAGAAAATTCGAGACAATCCTCGCATTAGCGGCGTCTCCTTCGGCCATGAACCCCATGTGGTGGCGCTCTATGCTGATGATATTATTGCTGCTTTAGACCGACCGTCCAGCTCAATACCTGCTTTCCTGGAGGAACTTGAGAGCTTTGGAGCGGTGTCCAGCTTCAAAATCAACCGGGGGAAATCCCTGATACTGCCCCTGGGCAGCCACGCCCATCCCAATACCCCAACGCCTGACTTTGGCTGCGCTCTACAGACCTCCGCGAAGCTCCCGTATCTGGGGATTACTCTAACCTCCTCCACGGACTCAACAGTGGCCCTTAACTATAAAACATTATCCTCCCAAATCCAAGCTGACCTCACGCGTTGGTCGAAACACCCCTCTCCTTGCTAGGCCGCATAGCGGCTGTAAAAATGTCCGTCTTACCTAAGATCTTATATATCTTTCAGACCCTCCCGGCTCTGCCACCGCCAGGCGCGCTTGCAGATCTACAAAATGCTATCCAACAGTTCATCTGGGAAAAGAAACGCGCAAGGCTACACAAACGGGTGGCACATAGGAGTGTCGATGAGGGAGGCCTTGGAATCCCCAACCTCCTGCAATACTTTCAAGCCTCTCAACTCCGTTATCTGGTGGAGTGGTACAGACCCGAGTCCGAGAAAAGGTGGCTATTCCAAGACAGGGCAATGGCTCAGACATCTCTGTGGAAGATCCCGTTTCTTGCCCGCCAGCATAGACCACGATACCTCCTCCGCTCCCCTATTACACGCACCATCATGAAGACCTGGGATATGGTGGCAGTCAAGAGAGGCCTTACGACCTTCCCTTCCCCACTCACCCCTCTCTTCGATAATCCTGCATTCCCACCGGGCACCGATCCTCGCGCCTTTCCACAATGGCGTGCTACGGACTGCCGCTCGGCTGGCCATCTCTTTGATGTGGAGGGGTTTCTCCCACTCGCCGACATCACACCCTGACCCATCTCCTGTGGGACTGCCGCGCTTTGCAGGGGTACTGGAAAGCAGTTTTAGATGATATAGACTCTACATTTGGCACTGAAATCCCGCGCTTCCCAGCATACACAATCATAGGGCTGCCCAATGCGCTCACATTTCCCTTGAGATCACCTCGCGGCAAACAGATGGGCATTGCCATGCAGGCAGCGTCACAACACGTCCTGTCACTATGGAGATCGACCACCTTACCCACCCATACTGACTGGCTACACAAACTGTGGTTCACACTAGGCATGGAACGTATCCAGGCAACGCTCACACACACAGCAGACTCATTCCAGACAACCTGGCAACCGCTCCTGTCAGTCCTGTCCAGAGAATTTCACGAAATCACATGCCCGAAATATCTCCGCATTCTGCGGCTTACGGACCACCCACGAGACCCGACACGAACCTGTACACCTTGATACAGATCAACCTGTAAGGGCTATGATGGAACCTCTGAACAACTGGCATACCGGTCGGGGAGGAGGGAGGGGGTTGGTGTGGGATGTTGGGGGGGGGGGGAGATTGGGCTTTTCTTATTGTTCTGTTTGATTACCATTCTTACATGGCACCTTTACCGAACTGTAGGCGACGCACTTCGATCTGGGCATGTTTATCTGCATCTTTATCGACTCGTAGAGAAGACGTGTATGTCTGTCTCGCTCGCCATATACGCCTATTGTATATTTATTGCATTGCATTGCCTGTCTTCTGTGCTCCTAAACTTAATAAAAACACATTTGAAATTAAAAATCCTTGCTTACTAGTGGCCAGTCCTGCCTCTTTGTCCCTCCTTTTTTTCCTCCAAGGAGCAGGGACTTTGTACAATATCATTACGCTTTGTTCTGTTGAACTGCTCGTGGGGGGTCTGTTTTATTATGTTTTCAAGCTTGTGTTACACTGTGGGTGCACAGACTTAGCTGCTTACATTTTATTGCAGCATTCACCCTCCCAGTTACTTCCATGTGGCTGGCATTCTTTTGTATCCTTCCCGAGGCAGCTCCCAGGCTGGTTTGGAATTAAAACAAATAATTATTGTGGTTTTAAGTTTGCCTCCTTTAATTTCCTCCAGAAATAGGCACACAAACACTGCAACAGCAGCTCTGGGCCCCACAGGGCTGTAACTAGCATTGATAGTTTCTTTAACGGGTCCCTTGAAACCGCCCTGGCTCTCTTGTCTTGTCTTTCCTGTCCGAAGCAGCACCATCCAGCCATAACTTTTGGCTACTGCAGCTCTAAATTATGTAAAAAGGTAGACCACTACTTAAACACAGCGTATTGTTTCAGTTCCATTAAATCTAAGCTTCAAATGATACTTTAATATGCATGCTGCTTGTGTACTTTCCTCCACTCCAGGACCTGTGCTTGTCTGCTGGCTGAAGAGTTCGAAGTCTCTCCTGGTCGGTTTAGTGCAGAGGCAAAAAGGTTTCCTTCTTGAAAAATGTCCCCCTGTAAAATGTGCATTTGAATGCATTACATTTAATAAATGCATAACAAGAACACAGGGCCAGCACAAGGGCAGTGCGATTGCATTGGATACTGACTTCAGAGGGGCAATGTTTCAGTGCGATCCCACTGGATACTGACTTCATTTTTCAGAGTTTATTTTGCTTTTAAAAGCACTCCCTGACACATTCCGGCCTCAAGCAATTTCCAGACAATAAAAATGTCAAGATAACTCCGGTGATTAATGTTCTTGCTGGAGAGATCAGAGTTGTTTAGTGGAAGAACGTTCGCAAGGTGGCACAGAGGGTTAATATGCGGGCTGCAAAGAAAGTGTACCATGCAGATCACAAAGTGCATAAAATATAAATAGGTCAGGGGGTTACTGCTTTTCTGTTACTTGCAGCTTATAAATTCAAATCCTAACATAGAACAGTGTATTTATAACAGGCATCAAAGAACTGCATACACTGCAAAGTATAGATTAGTGCAGATATTAATGATGCAAAAAGGGTTCATCTGGGTAGAAATCAATTCTCATTAGTTAAGAAAATCCCCAACTAAGGTGTTCTGTTTTCAATTCTGAGTTTGTGCTTCTGGGGGCCCAAGCACTCTTTAGCAATGCTGCCTACCAATTTGCATGGCTTGTGACTCCTACACCCTGTATTCCTCTATCTTATGTAAAATGTCCTTTACGCTATTTTATACACATATGACTAATTGCCTCTGTGTATTTTGTGTGTGATGCAAGTGCTCTGACACCCTACACTGGTATGAGTGGCGCTTAATAACGAATTAAATGCATCTGAACGTTAGTGGTTATGGAGCCTTAAAGGATACTGTTAAAGGGTGGTGGTGGTGGTGAGGGAATCTGCATAACTCTGCCTTACCTCAACATCACCTCAGCACCACCTCAGCATCAGCACAGCACCACCTCCACATTAGTGTACCACCACCAGTGCAGCCCCAACTCAGCCTCAGCTCAGCACCACATCAGCTCCAGCGCAGCACCACCTTAACATCAGCACGGCACAGCATTATCTCAGCATCAGTGCACCACCACCAACGCAACCCCACCTCAGCAGCAACACAGCACCACCTCAGCACAGCACTAACTCAACATCCCTCAGCACCACCTGAGCATCAGCTTAGCACCACCTCATAACCAGTGCAACATCACAACCTCAGCATCACTCAGAATCACCTCAGCATCATTTAGCACTACCTCATCATCACCTCAGCCTCACCTCCTCATCAGTTTACCACCAACTCATCATCTGTGTAGCACCACCTCAGCACCAGAATAGCACAACATAAACATCAGCACAGCACCATTTCCCCATCCTTGCACCACCACCAACACAGCCCTATCTCAGCAGCAACTCAGCACCCACGCAGCACCTCCTCAGCATCAGCAGAGCATCACCTCAATACAGCACCAGCACAGCATCACTCAGCATCATCTAAGCATCACTCAGCACCACATCAGTAACACTCAGACTCACCTCCACACAAGCACACCACTACCTCAGCATCACTCAGCACCACCTGAGTATCATTCAGCATCACCTGAGCATCACATCTGCACCAGCACATCACCACCTCAGCACCACTTCAGCATTACTTAGCACCACCTCAGTGTGCCCTTGGAATCTGGCATCTGTTGATTCCCTCCTAGTGTCTGTCTGCTGCTTGTGCTGTAATTCAGGTACTATTTCTCAATCTCCACCCTCCTATTGTTTATGTCCCTCCATTCATAACAAAAAAAAGCTATAACAGACAAGAATTACAACAGGCAGGAAGAGGTTGCCAGTATTGCAAGGACAAACAAACTAGAAGACATTTTTTGTTAATTTTTTTTTTTTTTAAAGTCATTCAGTTGCACATAATATATTCTTTAAACTCAACTACCTAACACTCCATTCACAAAATACCATTCCACATACTTACACTCCATTACACACAGTCAAACTCCACATAATTCCACTACACTCAAAAACACATATTTACTATCCACATAATACAACTGCACACCAGTCCACATAATTCCACCACACAAATTCACACCACACAGTTTTACACCACACAATACACAACTAACAAGTCCAATCCAACCCACACAATTGGTACACACCACATACATCTACTGCAATCCATAACACATATGTAAGAGACATTTACATTTACAATGCCAATAGCTCCGTTTCCTTTTTAAAACACACAGATCTGATGCTTAGCTCCTCCCTATTTGTTATTTTCCATCATCAAAAACGCAAAGCTGTACTCACAGTTCCATGCCACACAATTCATCTCCACACATTTCCAATCCATTCCACACAATTTAGCACCAACTACATAATACAACTCAAAAACACAATTACACAACACACCACATACATCCAATACACACCACACAACTCCACACCGTGCTGCAACATTCAGCAGCACAACACAAAATAAAACTGCGCTACTTGCTACTCCACAATACACAATTCCACTCCACATAATGCCACTACACTGAATTCCACATAATTGCTAACCATATTATTCTACAACATACCATGCCACATAATGCCACCTCACATATTCACTCCACACCACAAAATTACACAACTAACTAATCCAATCCAACACATGTAGTTCCACCACTCACCACATACATACACTCCATAACACATAAGTAAAATACATTGCCATTTAAAGTGCCAATAGTTCCAACTAAAACAAATGCGAGACCAATTGCATTTACAATGATTATTCTTTTTTGCCTTAGAGTTTCACTGTCCTCCTGTCCTCTGAATATGAGCTCCTGGACTGGAAAGAGCAGATCGAACAAACCAAGAACAGGAGTAAGAAGTAAAACCCACAAAACGTTCTTGCCGTTCTGTATTTTTTCTCCTCTTTCCTATTCCGCCTGTCACATCTACTTTTCTCCTTTCCTTCTGTACCATTGAAGAGAAACACTTGTGAAGCCTGCAGCATTTGTCTTCCTGGTGTTTCGACTATGAGATGGGCAGACTCTTTGAGGCCCTGGAACTTGAAGTCCTTTCACATCCTTAGCTGTCTTTTATGCTAAAATTGTTACCTGAGAAAACTGGCACACCTTTTCAAGGTTTAAAAAGGATAATGAAGTTGACCCAGATCAGGTGCAGGGGAGCTGCTATGCTTTTCCCATGTTCTTTATCTGAGGAAGTGTCTGTCATTTGTACCAACACAACCTCAACATTTTGTTCATTCATTGTTGATTTAAATACTTCTTCAATATTCAACAATTATGCCTGAAAGCTGGGGTTAAAACTAGTAGCCACAAGAACTGTAAATTAGTTGTCTTTCTGCTATGAGGAACAACACAAACTTACAAAATGCTGTGGGCGAAACCAGTGGCGCTTCATCCTGCATGTGAGATAATCTAGTAAATTGCTTCCTTCCTAAGTGGACGTTAAGGTTCTTCTTGAATTCTTTTTCCTATGGAAGGAAGAATGCTAATTTCTAATGCATAGTCCCACATTTGGTTCCCTGAAAAACAGATTTCTTGCTTTGCCTTTACCGTAGAATTTAACCTTTTCTCACAAGTTCTTAGGCTTGGCCAAATACATTTATTTGCTATAAATTAGCCTTGTGATT
The DNA here is from genome assembly GCF_964261635.1 of Lissotriton helveticus. Classification (NCBI taxonomy): domain Eukaryota; kingdom Metazoa; phylum Chordata; class Amphibia; order Caudata; family Salamandridae; genus Lissotriton; species Lissotriton helveticus. The sequence continues at coordinate 632,423,954 of NC_136068.1, read as the reverse complement.
AGCCTTGGGTGCTTTCAAAAAAGAGAAAGATGTGTGGCTAGCCACCATCATGGGGGACCCTACATGAGCAATCTCTCTCATGTCTGCAGGATCCACATGGGTTTTCCCCCTCAGACTTCCAAAAATAAGAAGGACAGGGGATTCCTTGGCCAGTGTTGTTCACTTGTGCCAGAGACAAAAGATAACTTCTGGAACGCAGTGGCATCATAGAGATGAGGGTAAGCAGCGCATCCTACGCCTGGGCACACTTATCTCCATGGGTAATCATGGGTTTTGCTGCCATAGATCAGTATTACCCACAGATTTGTTCACCTCTGCTTGTGGTACAAGGCTGGCAACCCTCATTGACCTTAGGGAGATACTAAAATATCTAAGGGAGAAGCATAATCACCATCACAGTGTCTGAGCGATCAGTCCTGAAAGAGATAGCGTGCCTCTGCTGGGACCCCAAGGTCGCTAGGTACCTTTCAAAGCCCTGAACTTGTGCTACCTCTGGTGAAATTGCCTCATTCTGCTGTTCCAATGAGAGCAGAACCTATTCTCCTTACAGCCTGATGAAGAACACTCTCACTTACACCTCTCTTCTTTGACAGATCTGGACTCGGAGCCATTGGTGTTTTCCGCCATCACAAAGCTGACCAGTTTGCTGGTAGAACTGCGCAGGACAGAGAGACTGCCCATGCAGAGTGAGCGCAATGGTATGTGTATGAGTTGACACCCATGAGGCGGACAGTGTGTGTGGTGGTCTATGCAGGGCAAGTTTGGTTCCATGGGTAGAGTAAAATGTGGGGTTGCCCCTTCATGGCTGGTTCCCTTGGGGGGAGTAGTGCCTGCGAGGATGATTCAAGGTCAAGAACTATTTCTTAGAGTGAAGCATTGCATGAGGGAATTCTTCCGTGGCAGGATTCATGCACATGAGTGGAGAGGGGTGTCAGGCAGTTCCCCTACATATGGGTTGAAATGGGAGGAGCAGAATGTGATCAAGCAAATAATAGAAAGAAATCCCTCAAACCAAGGGGACAGGGTTATACAAACCAAATCAGAGTAGGCTGCACCCTTCAGTGTGAAAAAGATAAAAATCACAATTACACATACACTCAATCCCACCAACTAACAAGGTAAAGCCCCCAACCAAAAGAATAGCAAATATGAATGCCAAAGTGCTAGAAACATATATATACTTCAAACCAATATATATATATACTTTAATCCAATAAAGCAATACTTAAAACCTATAATAAATAAAAACATACATTGCACAGCACAGGAAGGAAGAATTGTATAAGACCAAAAAAGGTGTCTTTTATCATGTACACTTCTACTTTATATGTCGCTGAGAATTTATGAATCCTCATTCTCATGTAATGACCCGTGGCAGTAGAAAACGTCTCGATATTTTATGTGAGACAGCCTCTTTCAGTATGGATCACATGGGTGAGGCAATATTTTGTCCATGCAAGCTCAACATATGCATAAGCTTGTCCTCTTCAAGTACATGTGTGATGCCATCTTGATCTGAGCCTGCAGCTGCCATTTTACCTTGAAACTTAAAGGACTCTCTGGGTTGGAGATACAGTGTGGGCACAGGAGGTGAGCAGTGAGGTAACTGAAAGGCAACTTTGGCAGGTCTGCTCCACCCTGGCTGGCTGTAAGGGAAGGGATTCAGAGGGCCTGTATTCCACTTTTCATTACATCTGTGTCTTCTTAATTCCTCACATCAGGCAGCAATCCATGTTTCTTGCTGTGTGGAACACTGATCGTTGCTGTTCACTCAATCAAGAACCTCACGAGTTCGGCTGGTAAGATTATTTACTTTTGGTTAAAAAAAAACTCATGCTTATGGCAGTTTTTTCTCTTAAACAAGGGTTGTGGATGGAGCAACAAGAAATCCTTCCTTTCTCCTACTTTTATGTGCATGAGTTGTGTGCTTGTAAAGGAAAATGAGTTATGTGGAGGAATGATTGATTTTGCTGTCTAAGGACCCACTGACATGTTTCCGGAGGTCTGTGTGACAGATTGTTGAGCCTAGAGATATGTTCTCCGGAGAAGCGCCTAATTCCATCTTCCGTGTTTCTTGCAAGCTTCTCCAAGGGTTAGTTCCCCTATGTATTCATCAGTTCAATAAAAGAAAACTATAGCTCACATGTAAGATCATTTCCAGCCAGTGGTGTTGTAGTGGTGCCATGTGTCCTAATTAGGGGTTAACGAGATTGTGTTATTTATTTGTGAGATTTCATGGAAATTCTGCAAAATGATACTTTTAGCACAAAATGTGGTTTGCTAGTATCTTGGGTGAATTTGTTCATGCAAGGAAATACCTGAAGTAAAAAAAAGCCACACAGGGAATTGGTATATGACTGGTTCAAGCAAAAATGGCCTTCTGTTGGACATTTTCTGTCTGGACAACTATCCTGAGGGCAAATATTATGCAAAACTGTGTATGTGAAATTTCTAGAAAATGTGCACATTTTATGTTGGACCTGACAGCCTTAGGGTGGTATTCCCCTAAACAATTTTGCCTGCCTGCCTCATATTTTTTCTGAATTATTTTGTTGGCCTTAAGACTCTGAGCACTTTACCACTGCCAACCAGTGCTAAAGTGCATGGACTTCTCCCACAAAACATGGTTTGATTGACTTAGCCACAATTGGTATATTTAATTTATCTGTAATCTCTAGTAGAGTTCACTGCATGTGCCCAGGGACTGTAATTTAAATGCTACTAGTGGGCCTGCAACTCTGATTGCACTTTAAACATGTCTCAGGCCTGACACTGCAGGCCCTGTAGTTGCAGTTTACACTGCCATGTCGACTTGGCATTTCTAACCCCTTGCTAAGCCTTAGACTCCCATTTTATTACAAATAAGTCACCCATATGGTAGACCCTAGGTAGTTCATAGGTCAGGGTGCTGTGTAATTAAAAGGTAGTACATGTACTTTTAAGTTTTTCATGTCCTGGTAGTGAAAAACAACCAAATTCATTTTCCCTCTCATTTGTTTACATTGGAAAAACCTTATCACAATTATACACTGTAATTCTCTAATGAGAAGGAGTAGATCTGTCGTGGTTCGTATCACTGGACAGGTGATGATAAATCATCTTTACTAGTAAAGTTGAATTTATCATTACCCTTTTAGAAATGGCACTTTTAGAAATACAGCATTTTCCTGTTCTTAGCCCTGTGTGACTGCAGCCTATCTCCAATACACTTCTGGGGTGCTTGACAACTTGACTTTGTGCATTCCCTTTAGACAACCACACACAAAGGGAGCTTAGGTATGACTGAGTGGCCATCCACATCCGGATGGGTCATCCTGGGCAGGATGGGAGGGAAGAGCTGACCCTTACATCTGAATAGGCTGTGTCCTGTCCTGACACAAAGGACTGCATACCCCCCTGTAGTGCGTCTGAAGGCAGGGCTGGGTAGAAATGACCCCTGTGTACTTCAAAGCCCCTTTTTATAGTCACCCCCACTTCAAAGGCACAACTGGGTATAAGTACTGTGTCTCGGACCCACCAAAGTAGACACTGCTAGACCTGTGAAGAACTCTGTCAGGAGAAAGGACTGCTATGCTGCTATAAGGACTGCCACTCTGCTGGACTGCTACTCTGGAAGAACTGCTGTTCTGCTGTGCTGCCCTGCTGCCTGTTACCCTTTGCCCTACTGAGGAAGGGCTGGACTAGCTGAATTGAACACAGAGTGATCTCCAAGGGCATACTGAATTGTCATCTATTATAAGAGTCAGGGATATCAAAGTCTTACCTCCTGCTCTTGTGCCTGGTCCATTTGAAGTGGATCCATGTATTTTCTCCAGTGGAATTGACGCATCCTCTGCTGCATGAGTAGGATCTATGCACCTCTGCTGTTGCTGGAACAGAACCGGCGCATTGCCCTTGGAACCAGCGCATCACCATTGGAACCGACACATCAGAACCACAGTATCACCACCACTGTAGAGAGAGATGAGCGACGCATCCCGTAAACTGCGTGAAGAAGCGTGCTGCATCCGCTTTGGAACCAACACATCTCAGAACCAGCGCTTCATCTTTGGAAATGGTGTATCGCCATCATTGCATGGAGAAAATCGACACATCACCTCGAACTACGGGATCGACACCTCATGTCACTTTTGTTCAACAGGTCTTCCAAGGCTTCTGTATTTAGCCCACTGTCCATTGTGGTCGGCTTGAAAACTTGACTTTTCTCTGATCCAGTGCGACCTGATAACCCCATAGGCACTTATTGCTTCTGAACACTATTTTTCACTTTAATCTTTAAAAATTCACTTAATTACTTCTACTTATTGGATTTTTGTCGTTTTGGTCTTGTTTTATTTATAAAATCATAATCTATTGTTCTAACATGTGATGGAGTTTTTTAACTGTGTTATTGTTTGTAGTTTTGCACAAATACTTTACACATTGCCTTCTAAATTAAGCCTGTCTTCTCTGTGCAAAGCTACAAGAGGGTGAGCAAAGGTTAACGCATTTAGTGAATATGACTTACCCTGACTAGGATTGTGGTTCATGCTAGGACAGTGTGCATACCTCTTCCAAGCAGAAACCCAATTTCTAACATTTTGCATTATACGAAATTTGGGAAATTCATAAATTTTGCTTGCATAATTAAAGTTTCACATGGCCTATTCCTAATGCAAGTACGATAAATTGAGCTCCTAACCCACCAGTGCTCTTGTGCCTTCATGATAACTATGCCCTTCTTTCCATCATAATAGGCACAATCTAATTCTCTTTAGAAGATAGCAATTCAACCCTGAATCTGTGGTTCTAGCAAAGAAAAGTGGGGAAAACTGTGTTCATTTCTCTGTTTCAGTTACACGCTGTATTCTTGGTCATATACGAGCAGATCATAACGGTTTGCAAATGTAGCTCAGTTTAGTTTTCATCTTTGGTCAGTGAGCTCACATGTATTGTAGCACTAGAAGCAGTGTAGGTGCTGGTCCTGCGGATTGTTGAGTGCGTACGCTGCAAGCAATATATGGGGATTCGCTGCAACTGGCCTTTCCATGTGCAATCATGTTGTGGGTACCAGGACGAAAGGCCCCAGTCTAAGGGGAAATCTAGATTCGCAATGGAGATGATGCATGGACACATTAGCAAGATCAACGAGGATGATATTCTGTAGGAGACTGTGTTGTGGAGATGTTCCCTAACCATTCCAGCTGATCTGCGAGTGTCCTGAACTGGGAACATGGAAGGGCCCAAATTGATTCAGACCATGATCATGTGACAAAGGGTATAAGGCCACAGGGAAGAGTCTCACAAGTAACCAACAATAAACCCATTGGTCCATCTTGGACATTCTTGAGGTCTTCCCTTTGGAGTTTCTCCCTTGGTGTAGTAGGGAGAAATGCACTCTGTTAGGGGAGATGCAAAGAGAGGGGAAGAAGAAAGACTCAGTGGAGTGATGCTGTTCATCTTGGAGAGACTGGACATCAGCATTCTCATCTGGGGACAGGCAGGTCTCTCAGGCAACATATTCTCATGGCTGGGTTCAGAGCAGTATATTAGGTGCTTGAACTTCAATGTGAGGAAAGCTGAAAAGAGATGGGTGGAATGCTTTAATTAATCCCAGTCACTGGTAATCACTCAGGTTGCATCCCAGAGCACTGTTTGTTGCCATTCATACTACCTCAGACAGGAAACAGCCCCATGCCAAAAAGCCATGGCCCTGGTCTAATTGGAACAATCCAGCCTGAACTGCAACGCCCCTTCCTCCTTAAACTGGACCACAAGCAAATCCAAACTGGTTTCACCCTATTTAGACTCGTGAGTGAGGCATAGCTTTAGTCCCTTGGCACAGCGAGTACAGGGCGCATATCTGGGAATGCACACTGCATTTATGGTGTAAAATGGTAATAGGTAAAATGCTCGAATTAATCTAAACCATAGCTAATTACTTAGGCTGCATCCCAGTCCATATTTTTTTGCCCACCTTGCCACCTCAATCAGGAATTAGACATATGCAAATTAGATTTGTTCTTGCTTCAATAGTCCAAAATGCCAGGCCAGGACCTTTCCAGACAGGAACTCAATTAACCAGAGACTGGTTTTAGCTGAGTTAGGCCTCGTCAGTGAGCAGAAACCAGTTTATGGTTGCTTTGTACCAATGTGGAGAGGAACTTGTTTGACAGTTTCTGATGGACCAAGGTGGATTTGCACATGGCCGGTCTTAATCAAGAGTGGCATAGTGGGTGAAAAAAGATGGAGTGGAATGCTATCTCCAATGGCTGAGAATAATTCAAGCACATCTTCCTTCAGTTTATTGTTTGTTGAACGTGAGTGGGAATCTTTTCTCTGCTCTCATGGCAGATTACCTACTCGCAGGGCAGACCTTCTCAGTCCTGATGCCAAACCCCATCTCCAAAGGAGAGTGGCATGATTCCATGATTCTTACACTTGGTGTAATCCTTCCTGTTCACTCTTGCACAGAGCTTTGCTGTAGCTAAAAGTGAGCTGATCTTATACTTTCAAAGATAAGGTAATATTTCAAAGTTGAAGCAATTGCAGATTCATATCAACAAGCCGCTCTTTTGCTGAGATACACTTCAACATATGGTGGCAGACAAAATGTAAGTACATCTTTCTGTGCGTAAAGTGCAACTTCTTGGTGGAAAGACATTCCTTAGTATGTGCAGGGCCTCAGATTCCATGGTGATGGAATACATCCCATAATACTCTCAGGAGATACGAATTCCTTTCAGACAAGTCACAGCCGGGTCAAGACTGCAGCCCAATATGCACTAATATTCGGAGGGGTGTTTGTAGAGGGTGGGAGCTCACATGCTTATTTTTTAATTTTGGTGTGCAGGAAGTGAATACTGAAATCCCATAGAATCCTCTGTTATCCATCTAGTGACAAAACGTTTTTTACTGGAAAAGGCAGCAACTCCCCCTCCGTAGGTGGTGCTGAGGAAATTGCCAAAACGTATCCTGGCCCTTGGCAAGATAGGTGTGTTAAAAAAAAAAGAATGATGTGACAGTTCTTTTGATCCTCCTTTGTTCACGAAGGGGCGAGAGGTCACAAATCACTTTCCAGCCATTTCCTCCTCTGCACTTCCGCATGGCAGGGATAGTAGGGCCCAAAACCATCCTTCCGGCCCTTGAGAAAGACACAGTAGGAACGTGTAGTTGCCACAGTGTAAAAATACATGTAACTGAGAATTTGCTCCCACCTTTGGGCACAGTAGGGGAGGTTCTAAGCTGAAATTGCACACCGGGCTCTTCCTTGGGCCAGTATGCTACGTGGACCCCAGGCTTCCACGAACCTCAAATGAGAAGTGTTGTTACTCTGTGTTAATACCATATGCTGAAATCATCCATGCTCAATGGCCAGTTGGTATTTGGGTTATATCTTGAAGGTAAGTCCACATCTAGGGTGAGAAAGAATTGTGACTGCTCACAGAAAGACATGTGGCACTTATGAATCAACAGGAGATCTATCACTTCCAGTCATGGGACACAGAGGCCTACAACGTAAGGCGTGAAGGAAAGTCTTTGGTGGTAATGCGTATACCTCACTCCTCTGCCACACTCCTGCAGCCATCAAAGGGTGGTCCTGTGGCACTTCTGTTGAAAAAGCATTTCTATATTCTAGAAGTGAAAATGGAACTGTGGTTACAAAAACATCCCTAGTGCGTCCAGGTTTTGTGCCAGATCAATGGAGGAGGACTATCTGAATGTTGGAACAACAAGGTCAACAAGTGTTCCCAAGAAAATAATGAAGGCACGCCAATTTAAACAGAGAACAACTGTTTAACTTGCGGCACCTCTTATGCATGTGTCTGTTCTTAGAAGGGCAGCACTTCGACGGTCCATGCTGTACCATTTTCAGCAAGTGCAACAACAACAGGGATCATCCTTTACAACGCAACTTTTACCACGCAGTGCCTTTACGACGCAACTATTACAACGCATGTTATTACAACGCATAGCGCTGGGGGGTGCTCTAGGATAGGGAATAGATTTAATTTACTATCCAACACCTTCCCTACTATCCACGGGGACTGGAGTTGGAATAGTAAATTAAACTATTCACTATCCAGCACCCCTAAGCGCTATGCGTTGTAAAGGCATGCGTTGTAAAAACTGCGTTGTAAAGGCATGCGTGGTAAAAGCATGCGTTGTAATGTCATACATCCAACAACAACACCTGGTGACTTTCCTGAGAAGTTGCCTATTAACTTTATCCAAACACTGGCACTCTTAAGTGAATGTGACGGCCCATGTATATGAACTACATCCAAGACCTGAATAAATAGGTACTCGGAGGAGAGGACATAACAAGTACACATGATGTGCAGCGCAGCAGTGTTGGTCTCAACGATTTTCCAGAAATTGTGACTGTGGAGAATGGGGAGGTGCACTGGCTGTAGAGGATGGGGTAGGTGTACTAACTTGTATCAATGTTGAAGTAGAATTGGTGCAGGAGCATAAAAATGTAGATGGCATAGAGCCTTTGATGGGATGGTATCATGTGCTCAGATTCTCACTGTCTTCCTTTTGGTTATTTTCTCAAGCTCATTACATCTCTCTCGAGTCAGATACATATGGATATTTTGAGAAGAAATCAGAGAGCAGTGACTTCTCTTCTGAAACAGTCACTGACTGGGAGGAGGTGAGTGTCACCCGATAAGATAATGTAAAATTAAAACATGATAAAGGCTTTTGACCTCCAAAGGTCAAACAAGGGTTACTATTTGCAGATGTCTCAGCTTGGAACCTGAGATATTTGAGGATAGATAACCATCTACTCTGGGTTACTAACTTGACAGAGGTTTACTCTGCTGTTAAATATTTGCACATATTTTTGGAGTTATGTCTTTATATCATGTTATATTTGTATCTCCAACCAATGCTAAATATTATCTTCATGGCATGTAAGAGATGCATGTTTATGAGCTGCAAGAATGATGTCGTCATATGATGCTAAATTGGGTCTTCTTGGAATCTTGAATTTGAATTCTCATACGAGGCTAGAGTTGTGTGTTGGTTGAGTTGAGTTGAGTTGATTTACTGGGTTGTTAAGTTGTATCACATGGGATTCTAGAGTTGGATCCTCACATGATTTTAGGGTTCTATCATTGGATGATACTTAGTTGTATCATCGTGGGACTCTAGAATGGCATTTTCAATAAATAATAGAGTTTTAACTACATTGGATGTTAGAGTAGTGCCCTCAACTGATAGTAGACATTGATTTTCCGATGATGTTAAAGTTGTATCTTCATGCACTGGTGGATTTTGAGCTTTATGGAATGCTAGAGTTGGATTTCTATGTTAGACTATGCACTGATATTCAGTAGATGTTAGATTCAGATCTTTGCAGGAGGCTACAGCTGGATGATCTGGGATGCTCTAGTTGATCATCATGAGATTCTTTCATGGATCTTCATTTGGACCATCGTGCTTTACTAGAGTTGTATTTTCACGAGGAGCTAGATTCATATCGTCGTAGGATGCTAGATTTCTATCTTTGAAGGGCGCTAAAATTGGATTTTCAGACAATGCTAGAATTTACTCCTGATGGGTTGTTGGAGATGCATCTTCAAATGATCCTAAGTTGATCTTGATGGGATGCTAGTATTTCATTTTAGTGGCATTCTAGTCTTGAATGTAGTGGGCTTGTGTCTGCTGCTGACCTCGTCCCCTCTGTGGGGTGGTGATTTATCATAGATGAAGTAGGAACCAGTTGTTAGTAGGAATGGTAGCTATTTGTTGCATGTTTTATTACGTATCTTTAATTTAATGGTCACTCACTGAAGGAAGGATGTCTGATCATTAATGATGTGCTCACTCCTTGTTGATGAATCAGTGACATTATCAGGGCTGTGGTCTCTAAATAATGGCTTTTTCCAATGCAGGAGTTGGAGTTGGAGCTGGATGGAGCGCAAGCCCTGCGCCTTCTGTGCTATGAGCGAACGGAGAAGATACTGTGCAAAAGCAGAGTCATCGGGAGGACTGAAGTACCGGTAATATGGGTTGCTGAGGCAGAGTCAGCCACTTGGCAGGTCTCAAGCTTATGCCTTTGAAAGGTTGATGGGGCAGATTCATTTGTATACATGGCAGATACAACTGGGACAGACAGTCAGTTGTTAAGTCCCTGCATTTGCAAGTGCTGGGGAGGAGTCAGTTACAAGTAAAGTCAGTGCCTTTGAAAGGCCGATATGGATAGAGGCACAGTCAATTTAATCTAGATGAATCCTCTAAGGAGTCATTTGGACATGGGCAGGGTCAGTTATATGTCAGATGCCAGCATTTGACAGACGTAAGTGACTGTGGCACACTCAGGTGTGTATCAGTTAATATCTTTGATGGGCCAATTGGAGTAAAACGTATACTTGGGCTGAGAAAAGGCCAAGAGGCTTAAGACAAAGCCAGCTACATGTCAAGCTCTCCCCGTCCACCTCAATTATTATCCCATCAAAGTATGCCATCTCAGAGCTAACCAACCTACCACAATGGTATCATATCAATATTTTACCACATTAAAACATGGTATTGAGAAAACCTTAAATTGGCAACCATTAGTAGTAGAGTATTGAAGATCTCGTCTATAATGAATGGGTATTTCCACAGCAGTGGGCTCAGATGGATGGAGAATGGTATGAGAGCAGCATACAACAGAGCAAGAAGGGAGATATTATAGAGATGTGTGCAGTACAGGAGAAAGAGAAGACTCACGGTAGTGATAGATTATTGTAAACATTTACAAAAAACTATCTCTACAGAATGGAAAGAGAGATGCATTGAACTATTCCCTTTGGATATAAACACTGTAGAGAAGTGAATTATAAATATAAATTTATTTTTTCTAAATGTTGCACTTGTTTTTTGAAGTATTTCAGTTGTTATTGCTTTTTCCCAAGCAGTCCCTCCTGTTTTATAAATGCTATTCACCAGGGCTAATAATTTTAGATTTGTTTGTTAAAAGTTAGGAATAGTGTGTGTGCTAGCAATTACTACATAACTACAATTCCAGCTATTTAAATAGTTACTTGTGTGTTATCATTACAAAAACATTCTCAACTTTAGTTAAGACTCATGATTTAGTTACATAACTATTTTAAAGTTGGAGCTTTTTTTTTAAAAGCAATGCATATCTCTGAAATGTTATTTGATAGTTAAATGACACAAAATAAGGAATATTTTTTCCACATTCTTCACGTTTTAAAATGTTGTCATAATAAATAACAGTAGATTATGGAAAGCAAACACAAACTTATTTTAAAGTTAGAAAGTTAGAGAGGACATTTTACATTGTTAAGACTGTTGTTTAGAATCTGTAAACATTTAGACAAATAAACATAACTTTGGTTATACATTTACATCGCCGTTTTAAAAAAAGTTAGATTTGCTTAAAAAACTTTTCCTAATCAACATGGATAACTTTACATAGAGTTTGGACTAATTATTAAAACGTTCTGGATAACTTTTTGACAAAGTATCTTAGAGTTTCTTTACAGTGATGATGCTATAGGCTTCAATGGAAGGCGTTCACATTCAATATTAGGTCTATGGACTCAGAAAAACAAATGCAATTAAAATTTGGCACAACCCAGAGTTTTCCATTTTTTGTAGTAGAAATGCTTCCTCAAGATTTACAAATACATCAAACAGGTAGGACAAGTGTAACAGCATTTCATACTTCCTTAACCCCTTCGATGCTTGTGACGGAACCATTCCGTCATCAGTCACGATTGAGCTGTGCTGATGATGGAATGGGTCCGTCACGACCACACCCTGTTCTGGAATGTCCAGCACCGGGGGAGAATCGGCGCCGCACGCATGATGTTAAATAGGCAGGGCACGTGAAGCATGGTAGTGTGAGCTTCCCTCACATTTATGGGAAAGAGTGTACAGAAAAAAGGCTAAATCAAGAAGCTAAAAAACACAACTTAGCCAACCACGGTGACAGGGAAATGGTGCAACTAGAATTGATCCAAAAATCGAAAGTGTGCTAAAGATATACAAATGTATGTGTGTCGAGCCTGGTGATGAAGAGCTACAACAATGTAAACCAGGGGCCTCATTTGTGAAAAGTGATGCATCTCTGAGTGAAAACAGCGATGCGTCACTTTTCATTCTGCCCTCCTTGCGACACCAATGATGAGTCATATTTACAGTATGACGCATCATGTCACAAGGAGTTACAGATACGTCAGTATTTCTGACGTATCTGTAGGCGCAAAAGTGACGAGTTGCTGGAGTGTGTCACAAAAGTGACGCAACTCCAGCAATGTGTCCTTTCACATGGGGCAAGCCCCATGTGAAAGGGCCTGCGTCAGTCTTAAGCCTGCTGTGAGGCAGTCGTAAGATTTTGATGCATTTGAGTCCTAGAAGTGGCGCAGTGAAATCTTATAGATTCCACTGCGTCACTTCTACGACCCTTCCTTGCGTCAATACACCCCCCTTGCATACATTATACCTGGCGCAGGTATAATGTGGCGCAGGGGTTTACAAAGTGACGCATCTACCTAGATGCGTCACTTTGTAAATATGGTGCAACAAGGCGCATTTTTTACGCCTCTGGTGCGTCACAAAAAGTGACGCACCAGCGGCGTAAAAGTGACGCACAGCCTCATAAATGAGGCCCCTGGTGTTCAAAGCTGATGATGTAACATGAGAGTATTTTTTATCTCAGATGTGACGAAGACATTGGTGGGCATGGAAGATATTTAAAAGGGGTGGTTCTTGCATGTGTATCTTGGTAGGACATCGTAGTTGGGAATTGCCTTATACATATTCCTAAATCAGAAAAAAATGGACAGACATTCGGGGTGTAGCTGGGAATGGACAAGGAATTAAATGACAGCTACAGTCTATTAAGTGTTGTGCCACATTAAAATAATAAATATATCAATGCAAAGTAAGAACACTTCACGGCGAGGTTTGCGAAGTGCAGGCTTCTTTTAACACCTTTTTCACATTTCGATAATTTGATACATGGAAATTAATATCTCCTTCATTACATATTTGAAAAGGATTGATCAATGTGATTGAGGCACGAAAGCCGAAGAAGTATTTCGGAGAAGGAGGTGGAGCCAACAAGGATGTAGCTCTGAACATTTGTGGGAAACTGCACAGCAGGCCTCTGAGGCGCTGGTGACTAAAAGCCTGATTATGATCTCAGGCGGACCGGCACGGAAGCAGGACTCCTCGTTCCACAGTCCTCGTGAGGTGTTCTGGCCTCACGGGTCGACGTCCTCTGAGTCCTTTCGGGTCAGCAGATTAAGTCCAGTCACCATAGGGCTACCATTGCTTGGCCGTTTCTTGACAGAGGCATGCATTCCTAAAACCCTGCGCCCCACCAAAAACTACCCTGACACCAGCCCCCCCACCCTGAGCCCTAAAATTAATCCGCACTGTCCTTAAAAGTACCCCTTCCTCCTTCCTCTGCCCTAAGACCTAAAACCCTGCCCCCACCCATTAAATAAACTACCCAGACCCCCCTGCCCTGAGCCCTAAACACCCCACTCGTTAAAAACTCCCCCCAAACCCAGCCCCAGCCCTTAAAACTACCCGACCCCTGCCCCACCTTGAGACCTAAAACACTGCCCCTTCCAAAAACTACTCCTACCCCCGCCCTGAGCCCTAAAACCGACCCCACCCCTAAAAACTCACGCCAAACCCAGCCCTTAAAACTACCCCTCCCCCTCCCCCACCCTGAGTTAAAAAACCCTGCCCCCTTCAAAAACCTACCCCGCCATGAGCCCCATAAAACCACCCCATCCCTAGAAAATTACACCCCCCCCAAAAAACCTGGTCAAGCTCCACTTACCTGTCCGTATCTGGAGCTTCCTGTTCCGATGATTCTGCTTCTTCTCCCCGTCCATCTGAACACCAGACCGCTATCTGCCTTAACCAGGCAAGTATGGCAAGCATGGCTATGCTTGTGGGGAAATGACACACATGGCTCAGCCCGCGTTGTAAAGGCTTGTTCCCCATCCGGCTACAGTGGTTTCCTTCTTTGGACAGTTACTCTCTTTCTGGGCAACCAGGCTGCACTCTGACAACTCTCCATGGCCCAGCAGAATCAGGTGCAACTTTTGAGTATTGGGTCTTGGTCTCTTAGCCTGCAAAGTGGTGAGGAGTAGCAATCTGATGATCTGGGCCACCAGCTCTCCCCAGTAGTATTCCTTCAGCTTTTGTGGCCCTGCGCTTTTAACAGGAAATCAGTCAACTGACTCTTGGAGTCTCTGCTTCTGGCTGGGTTCGCAGGACGACTTCTCAATGAGTTGGACCCAACAGACACAGTCCTTTCCCATGCTAGCCCAAGGAGCAGTAGGTGCAGTCCAACTGTGGTGCAGCTTCTTTTTTGCCAGTTCCAGTGTCAGCAGGGCAGTCCTGCTTCGGGCTGCTTCTTCCAGGGAAGCGAGATTTGAGTTCTTGGTGCCAGGGAGGCCATTTTATTCCTAGAAAGTGGCCCCAAGAGAGATTGCCAATGGGCTACTAGGCTCCCTCCCGCCTGATAAAGACTTCATGTGATGTCTGGCATCTAGCTATCTCAGAGTGCTCTATTCTGCCCACTCCCAAGATGTTCTGACCCCTCTCTTGGTGTGTGAAGCTTGGTTGCCCAACGCAGAGGTGTGGCTACCTGTGGGTTACAAACCCATAGAAAAAGCTGTTTGGCCCGCGTTTCCCCTTCTCTGTCCCCAACGCCAAACTGCCCACCCAAACAAAAAAGTATCCCTTTGAAATGTGCTTTTCGGACCAACACAGGGTGTGGCTGCCTGCCAAGAGTGTGTAACACCGCCTCCAGTGGCAGGTCTCTGATGTTATCTGCCCTGGGAATCACTGACACATCTGCTCAGGTGGGCAGAAGACTGTCTCGTGACCAGCCTTAGCAAATGGCCACTTGAGAACTTGGCAAATGAGTGGCAACTTTCTAAAAGCTGCATGTGACAACCAGTTACATTAATTCCGACTTTAGCTCCAAGTCGGGCTTAATGTAACGAGTTGTTTGATACCTTGAAGTATCAACTTTGGTAGTCCCATTCAGAAGTTAGCACAGCTGAGGTGTTCAGTGTGTAACTGTGTACTTGCCATTCAGGCATCCAGTCTCTCTCCCAGTAAAAACAACAATTACTGGTTAAACACATATTCTACGTTTCTTATATGCTGCACTCTGCAATAGGACTCAATAGGCCTACTGTAGGGGTGACCTAAACATATTAGAAAGGGAGTTTGGTCTCTCTACCATTGATTAAAATGGCAAAGTTGAGATAGTAGTTTTAAATTGGCCTTCCGGTCTGCAGTGGCAGACTGGGAGCCATGTTTTACCTTGTCATCCTCGGGAAGAACAATGAGTGCTGCAGTCCCAGTTGGGAAACTTTAACTTACAGGCCCTGGGTACCACTGGTACCATATAATAGGTGTTTATCAGTAAGTTAGCTTGTGCCAATTAGGTATAAGCCAATCACACAGACATGTTAAAGGCTCAGCACTGGCACTGAGCCTGTTTAGCACTCTGTTGTTTTGTAATGATTTTTTTTTTATTGCTTTGTGTTGTGTGGGTGGGTAAAAATGTGATGTAATGTGGAGATGGTTACATTATATGTTTTGTGTATTTCAAGGTATATTGTGTTTATGATTTTTTTGTTTAAATAATTGCAACAAAAAAGAAATTAAAAAGGCTCTTTAAAAAGTTATTAAGTAAAGTTGAAGTTCATAGTTTCAGAGTCAGCATTGGCGTCTTGGTATTTTGGTAGTATTTGTAGTGGCCTACTTTTATTGACTAATTAAGGGTCCATTCCCCAGTTTAGGTATTGAACTATTAGAAAGGAGTATTTTCTTACTTTAGCCATTTGGTGCCTGTTGCCTTTCTCTGATCACATGTCTGGGGTGGGTGGCAGCTGGGCTTTGTGTCTCCCACCTATGCAGCCACAAACACTGGGAGCTTATATGTGACTTGAGGGGCCATCCTGGCAGGATGCGAGGGAGGAGCTGACTCAGCCTCACTTACACTTGCATAGGCTGTGTCCTGTTCCCACACAAAGGGCTGCATACCTCCTGTAGTGAGTCTTGAGCCAGGGCAAGTACGGAGGACCTCGGTGCACTTCAAAGGCCTGTCTTAGAAGTGTCCCCCACTTCAAAGACAACATTGGGCATCAGTACTGGACCTCAGACACCACTACTTCAGTGCACTTCTGAACCTGTGGATGCCAGGAAGAAGGAGTGTTGTGCTGCTGAAGGACTGCCACTCTGCTGGATTTCTACTTTGTCTGACTCCTGCTTTGGTGTGCTGACCTGCTGCCCCCTGCCCTCTCTCCTGAATGAGAAGGACTGGACCTGCATCATTGGACCCCAGAATCCAGAGTGACTCCAAGGGTTAGCTGGCTGACCTCCTGACCTGAAGTCTCAGGGACATAAAAGACTTCCAACCCCTTCACCTAGACTCAACCATCTGTGAGTCTGCCCTGCCAAACAGTGCCACACCAGTGCTGGACCCTTGGAAGTGAGCCTAAGGTGCTAGGCAGTGGAACAGTCACATCTTCTCTGCCGAGTGATGCATCCCAGAGTGGAACCGACACATCTCCTCAGCTGAGCGACACATCCCCGAGCAGTATCGACGCATCACCGTTGATGCGTGGATTGGACCGCGCCTCATCAAGACCGAGTTTTCTTTTAAAACTTGGAAATTCAATATCTCCAGTTCAACCAATTGGATTTTTGCTGTTTTGGTCTTGTTTTATTTATTAAATCAGGCTCTATTTCTCTAACCTGGTGTAGAATATTTTGTGTGGTGTTTTCACTGCTTCACTGTTTGAATTGTTGCACAAATCCTTTACCCGTTGCCTCTAAAATTAAGCCATTGTGCTTTGTGCCAAGCTCAGAGGGTGGGCACAGATTAATTTAGGGTTTGCCTACTTTTTACCCTGACTAGGCTTGTGGTTGCTGCTTGACTAGAACTCATAATACAGTCAACCAACAACCCCATTTCTAACAATGTTGTTTCTTTTTTGTGTTCAGAAAGATTTTATTAAGTTTTAAGACAAAATGAAAAAGTACAATACAAAAAAGAGGAAGGAAATTACAAGCGGAAATGATCAAATATTATTATTATTAAAAAATGTTGTAGAGCGCGTAGTCACCCGGGGGTATCCCAGCGCTAAGAACCCTACCCCAACCTGTCAGAGGGCCAGGAAAGGAGGGGGAGTGAGGGAAGGGACGGGGGGTTCAGTAATACGGACAGGCGGGTTTCATTGGGGAAAGAGAAAAGTTTTACCATTAAATACATCTTTAAGATATAAAATCCCTCTTGAAATCCAAGAGGACCAGAAGGAAATGTTTCTGTTCAGTTTAAGTAGTGCACTGTGCCATAAAGACAAGTGAACTGTGGAGAGTAGGGGTAATTCAAAATTAGAATCTAAATCATTAATTATCAATCTGGAGCACTTAATGATAGAGGAAAGATGAACAACCTTCGCTGTGGAAGACATCGACAACAAGGAGGGTAAAGAAAAGGGCCGCACAATGGATGCTTCGATATCCAACCAAATGGGAGGTTTTACCATATGCGAAGTATTAAACCAAAGGGCACTCTGTTTTAAGATAAAAGCTTTATGGTAAAGGTGAAAGTCTGGAAGGGAAAAACCAGCCTGGGACTTAGGAGTTTTTAACTTCTTGTAAGCAATACGGGGAACTTTGTTAGACCAAAGGAATTTAGATAAGAGAGTGTCAACAGTTTTATAAAATCTGAGAGGAAATTGGGTGGGGATCATAGCTAAAGAGTAAAAGACTTTAGGCGCTATATTCATTTTTATAGCTTCCATTCTTACCCACCAAGTGAGATAAAGGGCAGACCACTTGGACGTTTTGTTTTTAATGTAGTCAATTATGAAATCAGAGTTAAGTTTCAATGTAGCTGGCAACGATGACGCAAATAGAATACCCAAGTACTTAATTTTAGTTGATTGCCAAAGAATATCTGTGTCTCCGATGTACAAAACATATTCAAAGGAAAACATTCAGTCTTGCTTACATTCAATTTGTAACCTGAAACCATAGAGTATTGAGCAATAATGTCTAATAGGGAAGGAACAGAAGAAAGAGGGTTATTAATAAATAATAAAACAGCATCTGCATAAGCTAAAGTTTTAACAGTAACATCATTGATCACAATACCCTGAATGTCATCACAAAGGCGAATATAATTAAGAAAAGGTTCAATACCTAAGAGAACTAACAGTGGAGAAAGGGGACAACCTTGCCTAGTACCTCTAAAGAGAGGAAATTGACTAGAAATTTGACCATTAATAAACAAACGAGCAGTAGGGGCAAAATATAACGCAGAAATCATACGAATAAAAGGGGCACCAAAATCAAAGGACAATAAAGTTTTAAATAAAAATTGCCAGTGAATCTTGTCAAATGCTTTTTCTGCATCTAAGGCCATCACTCCCGCAGGAGAAGTAAGGTGAGAACTTTGTTCAATAATGTGTAGTAGAGTTCTAGTATTATTAGCAGAATATCTATTTTTCATGAAACCAGATTGATCTGGGTGAATAATGGAATGGAGGACAGGAGCTAATCTGGTAGCAGGGATTTTCGCATAAAGCTTACAATCCTGGTTTATTAGGGAGATGGGGCGATAATTAGATACCAAGGTAGGATCTTTATCAGGCTTGGGCAGAACAATGATTAAGGTGTCTGTAAAAGAGCCCAAGATAGTACCAGAGGAGCCAAAATGAGAGAAAAGGGTATTCAAATAAGGGAGGAGATGAGATTGAAATTCTTTGTAAAATTCTGCTGGGATACCATCCGGACCTGGGGATTTATTCTTGGGAAGTGACTTGATGGCAAGCAAAATTTCCTCAGAAGTAATTGGTGAATCTAGACCTGTTCTATCTGACAAAGAAATATGGGGTAAATTGCACTTATTTAAAAAAGAATCAATTAAAGATTCAGGGCAGGTGTCAGGTTTACTATAAAGGGTAGAATAAAAACGTAAAAATTCTTGTACAATATCGTTATGGGAAATAGCCACTTGGCCTTGAGATCCTCGTATTGAGGTAATCTGAGTCTTATCTCTTTTAATCCGTAAGTAGTTAGCAAGGAGCTTTCCAAATCTATTGGTATTAAAACGAAATTTAGCATTGGATTTTGTAAGTTGGACTCCTGCTCTCTGACTAAGGATGGCATTAAATTCATAGCGGAGTTTTTGAAGTGTAAGTTTGTACTGAAGGTCATTAGAAGAGATAAACAAACGCTCAATTTTAGCAATTTGCTTTTCCAAATGCTTAATGTTAGCGTTAAATTGTTTGTTCTCATGAGCCATAATAGAAATAGTGGTACCTCTAATGTAGGCCTTAAATGCATCCCATCTGGTGACAATTGATGTGGTATCTTCAGGGTTGAACAGAAAATAGTCTTGTATAGCCTGCAATAATTTAGGTTTATGCTTGTCAGTAAGGACAATGCTCGAGTTCATACGCCACCTATTTTGCTTAGTAAAAGTAGAAGAGATATTTAAGACAAATGAAATTAAAGCATGGTCTGAAATGTCTATAGTACCTATAACAGGATTTGTAGCTGACTGAAGTAGGGAAGGTGAAATCAAAAAATAATCAATCCTTGAATGAGAATTATGGGGATTAGAGAAAAAAGAAAACCATTTTTCAGTGGGAAAGTGCAGTCTCCATATGTCAGCCAGTTTGGTTGTACTAAGGAAAGATTTAAAAGCATGAAAAACTTTAGGGGGTCTAAACTTGGTAGTAGAAAGTCTATCAAGTAGCGGATCAATGATCACATTAAAATCCCCTCCAACATTCAAAGGAACTTGTCCCAACTTTAGAACTTCTGTAGATAAGTTAGACCAAAACGATGGGTCATCGGCCGTGGGGCCATATATATTAAGGAAAAAGAAGGTGGAGTCATGAATTTTAACTTTAACAACAATAAATCTACCTTCTGTATCTGTAAATTTACTAATAATTTGACAGTGCAATCTCTTTGCAAAGAAAATCGCAACCCCATTTTTCTTACCAAGGGCAGGCGACGAGACAATATTGCCCACCCACTTTTTCTTCATATATTGTAAAATGTTGTCATCAACATGTGTTTCTTGAAGAAAACATATGTCAGCTTTAGAAGCACCCAAGTAGTCTAAAATTTTTGTTCTTTTAACTGGATGTCGCAGACCTTTAACATTAAGAGAAACAATTTTAACATCATGAGTAGCAGCCATGAAGAGGTAAAATGAAGAGGAAGAAAGGAGTTAAAGGAAGAGAAGAGGGAGAACAGCCATGGAAGATAAGTAACTCTACGTAGAAAGCCAGAAAAGGTAAGGAAAGACACAAAAGGAAGAAACAGAAAAGGAGGAAAAAGCTACAAACAGGGCATATAAATAAGGACACAGAGACGCACACCCGTTCCACAAGCATGGCCAGAAACCGTTGGAGCCCATGAAGAAAGAAGAAGCGCCAGGAGTGCTCAAATTAAATGCCTTCAGGTAATAGGAGCTTGAGTATCCATTGATGACGAAGCTTGTTGGTCCAGAAAAAGTCTTAAATCTTCAGGACGATGAAAAGATTTTGAGAAGGTATCTTTCCAAACTCGCATTGTAGACGGATCAAATAGACCATACTTAAAACCAAGGCTTCTCAATTGTGGACGAAGAGAGGAAAATTCCTTGCGAATAGCAACCGTTTCCTTAGCAAAGTCTTGATGGATAAATATTTTGGAACCATTTACCAGAAGCGAAGGAATGTCTCTGGCAGCTTTCCTTATGAGGACCAAGTGATGGTGACGCAAGACCTTGAAAATCATAGTGCCCACACTCCCAGCGCTCACTCCCTTCTGCGCACCTTCAACTCACATACCAAGAAAACCATGAAACAATTTAGTGGGAAAACCGTGGTGCAGGCTTTATTTTGCACAACAAGTGGAAATAAGGTGGGTCATCTTACGGGCGATCCAATACGGCAGCCCCTCGCTGTCCCGCATGCCTAATGAGCCATTCTTGCACGGCGAGTCGATGCTCTGACGGTGCAGTCCCTTTTTACTTTCTTTTGTTCACTCCCGCCCCCCCTGTCAGGGCGGAGCGATGAGGCACACCCCCGGTCGGTTCAGGCCCCCCGACCGCCCGAAGGACTAACGGGGCGCCGACGCTGTTCGCTGGAACCCCCTCGGCTCCAGGTTCTTGGCTCGGGCACCCCTACTGTGCCAGGCAGAGGTATTGCTTGTGTCCTTCTGCCGCAGAGGTACCCTTACTGTCCATCTGCCTCCAGATCGCCCTGTGACTCCGCCTGCAACACAAAATCAGACCATTAACAGTTCCAACACGCCTGCCTGCCGCTCTGCCGCTGGGTTTGGGTCAGGGCGGGAGAAGCGCAGAGCAGCCCGGAGCGACGGCAGGAAAGGCCGAGCCTCGCTGCCGCGCTGGTTTTGAACTCCTTCAGGGCCGCCCCCCACCTGAGGCCTGCGTCCATAGGCTGAGCGCGGAAAGGGGCGGATCAGTGCTGGCGTGCGCGCGGAATGTGGGACTAAGATGCTGTCTTCGCTTAGCTCCCCTTCGCGTCGCGCGGCCAGCGGCATAGTGCCCACACTCCCAGCGCTCACTCCCTTCTGCGCACCTTCAACTCACATACCAAGAAAACCATGAAACAATTTAGTGGGAAAACCGTGGTGCAGGCTTTATTTTGCACAACAAGTGGAAATAAGGTGGGTCATCTTACGGGCGATCCAATACGGCAGCCCCTCGCTGTCCCGCATGCCTAATGAGCCATTCTTGCACGGCGAGTCGATGCTCTGACGGTGCAGTCCCTTTTTACTTTCTTTTGTTCACTCCCGCCCCCCCTGTCAGGGCGGAGCGATGAGGCACACCCCCGGTCGGTTCAGGCCCCCCGACCGCCCGAAGGACTAACGGGGCGCCGACGCTGTTCGCTGGAACCCCCTCGGCTCCAGGTTCTTGGCTCGGGCACCCCTACTGTGCCAGGCAGAGGTATTGCTTGTGTCCTTCTGCCGCAGAGGTACCCTTACTGTCCATCTGCCTCCAGATCGCCCTGTACTCCGCCACAGCTCTGGAGGAGGCCCCCGTCGATGACAGAGCCCCCCCACCACCTTATACTTTTTGTACTGTTTTCATCACTTGTATCTTACTCTGCCGTATCTTCTGTGCCTCGCTGCATTGTTACCTGTCAGCCAGATCACTGGCACCCTGCTGCTGTTAAGCACTCTTCCAAGTCCAAGAGGAAGACATCCATGCCCAGCCCAGACAAGTGCACCCCGTCCTTTTCGTAATAACCCACAGTCCTTTCCTGAATCAATGCATGTCTGATGAACCCCAGGCCTCTCCTTTCCATGAATTTCTGCATGGCCCTGTTTACCCTCTTCCTGCCCTGCTCCAGGACAACAGCTGCCGCGCTCCCTTCCAAGCCCTCCGTGGAACGAACTCCGACCATATTAGTTCAGTGGCACCCAATTTGTTCGTTATAGCAATTGTGCCCTCTGCATTGCCTCTAGCAATGCTCTTCTCCCCATTGTCACCAGAACATTCCCGCCCAAGTGGATGATGAGGATGTTGGGAGGTCCCCCCTGCGCTGCCAAACATTAGTCGATCCTGCGCCTCAGCTGGCCCCATCTCATACCCGGGCAACCCAGCCATAAAATTTGTGTCCTTGCCAAGGCCGAATGGTAGGTCCCACTCACACGGGACTGGATACCACAACATTGCTCTCGCCACCTTGGGACCTGCATAACCCATAATTCCCTGACTCAGGGCGCCCGCTTAATATGTACCTGGCTCAGGGCCCTCCACCTCTTGTGAATCCCGCTGTTTGAATTTAGGCTGTTTGGCATTAGCTGACAATCTCTACAAGAGGGGCCGCATGTCCTTGCTTGGTCCCTGCTTCTCTGTTGCATTCTGCATGTTATTTGCAAGATTTGCCGGATGCTAATGAAAGACCTGGATTGACTTCTCTGTTGCATACTGCCTTTTATTTGCAATATTTTGTCGGATGCTAATGAAGACCGGTATTGATCCCGGACCAGAAAGGGATGGGTAGGTGGTCATAATGTTAATGCCTGCAATGCAAGGCCATCATGTATCAACAGATGACTGCTTAACTTCGTGTTTGTTATAGCTTTACTTGCAGCTCATCACTGGAATCCTGCTAACGGACCACCGTGGACTGTGAAGGATATGGGACTCCTGTACCTTGTGACCCTCTCCGTCACATGAACACTATGTATACAGCTGTGATTACCCACTTCGCAATGTATTGTACCTGTATAGTGTGCATGTTTACTAAACGCGCTCTACCATCCCGGATGAGAAGAGTAGTGCTGTGATGAATGAATAGTGCTTTATCAAACGTATTTGGGTAAGTACAATGACAGAGAAAGACATCTGGCAATCTTTCAGTGCCTGTACTTATATGTAGGATGAACCAGTCACGGCATGACTCCCAAGTCACTGCCATTCGGCTGCAGTATTATCCTTGTACTTGTGTTTAGTACTCTTTTGTAACATGTAACCGTAATACGGGCACGGCATAGTAGTCCTTATGACCATGAATTTCAGCAATCCTCCTTCCCGTCTAATGTTGTAACGGTATCGTTGCTTGAGGCCTTCCGTGCCATGACCTCGTCTTCATGCTCCATCCTTCCCCTCAGGGAACTTAAGGGTGTTATTTCAAGATGTCAGTGGTACACCTTCGTACTATCTGCTTGATGAACAAGCGTCGGCAGTTTTCGGCCAGTGCCTATTTGCCTTACTGCATCTGGCGCTGGAAAACCCGTGATATGTGACCAAGCAAGCGAAAGCATTATGGAAGTCACCCTGTGATCAGGATTAATTGCTCGCTGCTGAACGCAGTAGCCGAACAATGACAGTGCATGTCCTAGCTAAACACTGCAAGGTCATTACCTGATGGCTATAGCAGATACACCTAACAGGTGGTGGTACTCCTATCCCTTGTAACCCTCGCCGTCTCATGTAAGCAGTCCCTGTGAAGTATTTGCCATTATGTGCAATATTATCCTTGCACCTGTGCGTGGTACTCTTATGTATTAGGCGTGATCTGACAGAACAAAATGTACTCGTTGTGCACACTTTGGTTTGTGCTCCACTGCCTTGCACGTTCCTCAAACTACCCTTGCTGTTCTCCCTTCGTCTGTTTCAAAGACCAACCATACATAAATTTGTGTCATTTACAATGCCCATTGCTCTAAATTTTGCAAAGGCGAGACCGTTGAATTGTAATGCGTGTTATCTCTTCTCATACTTGAAAGATATCAAATTTGTCACTGATGGGTAAATGCCCCCTTATCCGCCATCCTTGCCTGAAGATGCTTCAACAGAAAGGATGGCAGTTAAAACCCTTTCCTTTCCCACGAGTTATTTATGCTCCGGGAACTTGGGCGGGACTAAGGCAGGACATGGTGATGTTTCGTGACTGCTGTATTACTTGCAGCACACACCAACACATGGGAATGTGTTTATATAAACCAAGCAAGTTTACTCATTGCACGAAATGGCAGAAAAATGCTGTAATTATGTTAACATTTCCTTTCCTTGCCATATTTAACATTTACTTTTGTTGCAAGATGCACCGTCTTACTGCCATCCAATCATTCAATCTCCCCTTGCCCAATTCCCCGTGGGCGCATGCAATGCAACTGTCTCTCCCTCTCTAGTTTTCAGTTGCATGCAACATTGTATAACACATCTGACACCTGGCTTATGTTATACAGAACTGCAAAAACCGCGGTTTATTTATCTCACTGTTCTATTTCCTTGTTGCATTATAAGGTGCGCCAGTGTAGGTTTACTCTACCTCAATTATCTAGGTAGGTACGTTAAACAAGCTCGTTATTTGTTTTCTGTTGCTTCTAATTAACATTTACCAATATACATATATAAGGCATATATAAGGCTGTTGTTGCTGTATATTGCAGTAATAATCACTATTTTAGAAACAACACGTTATGTATTGCCATTTTTCAGACAGGAAAACTTTGAACAAGAAACAAGAAACCCAAATTGTCAAAACAGCGACATTAATAGGCCTGTGGGTCCTAATTTACCTAATGACCGGTATATTTCCTTGTTTGCCTGAGGTCTAAATACTTACTTTCCTCACTCTGTGAACTAACGGCTTTCCAATCAAAGTATCATATTAGTTCAACTTCTGGTTTCTGCTTAATGTGCACTGCGTTCGCTTATTTCATCCAGAATTGCTGCACGGGGGATCGGCAAGTGACTATTGAATTCTTCTATCTGATGCTGATGATTAGCATTTGTTGTAGCATGTACTTGCAGCTCACAAACTGGAATCCTTCTGATATAGCACTGTGGACTATGAAGGATAAGGGACTCCTATACCTTGTAACACTCGCCGTCTCATGTAACACATGGATGCTGCTTTAATGACCCACTCATGCAATGCATTGTCCATGTGTAATGTGCATATTACTTAAAAGCGATCTACCATCCTGATTGGGAAGGGCACACTAAATAGGACCCCAAAACACCTCAGGGGTAGATTGCTACCGCAAGGTAACATGTTGGATTTAGCACCCTATTATTTGCCAGCTAAGCATTAGTGGTCTTTAAGGCTACTATCAAAGTGCATGGCAATACAGGGCTCTATTTCCCCATATACACTACTTAGGCCGTATTCTATTTTAGCTGGTGGAAATCGCAGCATTAAAACACAGAACCAAGCACAATTTGCACACGTTTCAAGATTTGCAATGTGGTGCAAACAACATTTGCGCAAGATGTTCACTCCTGCTGCTTCGCTGCTCAAATCGATCCTATATAATCTCTTTCGTTGCTGCTTTATTGTAAAATGTATTATTAATTCATGCGTGCACTCGATAAGTAAATGGTCGGACTGAATTCTATCTTTTGGATGCACATTACACTGTGACTTTGGAACCGCAGTGAACGGGGGAAGGGCGGTAATTAAACAATGTACTGCACTGTTATTATGTGCCTACAGCTCCAACTAAATTACCCATGGACATTTTACTGAAAATCTACTAACCCAATTGTAACGCTCAAAGGTTAGGCTCGTAATTTATGCGGCGTTCACAGCTAATGAGCCTCGCTGGCAGGTTATTGGGGATGCGTCCATTCGTAGGTATGATCTCCGTCAGTGTAAATGGCTTCTAATACGATTTTCAAATAATTACTGAGAGCTAACACAGTGGATCTATCTGGCCCTCCAAGTGTGTGCATGGTAACTGTCTGGAGCTGTTATGTTTTGGGAGACATGCACCAGCGGTTTTCCTAATTATAGCTCCTAAGCACAGCTTTAAGAAGTGTTTTTCATCCAGGGAACATAAAAATCAACTCGGGGACATGCACACGCTTGCCTAGTAAATTAATTGTGCGGTGCCAATAGCTTTGAGTGGGGCATATAGTTCGTATTGGGTAACTGACGCACAGTACCCAGTGCATGGACATCGACAAGGAGCACCACTTTGATTTGTGGTAGTTAGAAACCGTTCGCCATAATGCGTGCGGCATTAATCAAGGTTTTCGTAGTCGAAGAATTTTTAAGAGGGTGCATGTGGAAAACACGCCGATGAGACGCGGCTCAGAATATCACATGCATGGGCAAAAGAACGCCCGCTGAATAATGCCCCCCCCCCACCATATCTAATGCAGTTTATTGCACCCACTGGAATATGTATATTTACTACTCCTTTAATAGGGGAATGTTTACCGAACTCCAAAATGTCTATTCATACAATTACTATTGGGAGAGTAGAAACGAAAAGCCGCATTCCGCGATTGTGCCTTTCGAAAGGTTAATTAGCATGACAAGAGGCTCGTCCCTGAAGACGGTGAAAGACAGGACTAGCTTCCTGGAGGGGGGATGGGCCCATTTACAACGGAGCACACCTTGCTAAACTTGGTCTAGAGAAGCAGCATGGCATACAACTCTCAGTAGTTATTGCCTCAACCTTACTACGAAATTATGGTCACCAAACAAAATGAATTACATTTGCAGGTGCCGAACACCATTCAATGTGGGTGCCCACAATTGCTGTATTATTTATTGCATTCAAAACAAAACCTTTCCCTAGCTGCACCTGTGGCAGAGTTTGCGCTCTGTGAAAAGTTTAAAGGCACACAATAAACAACCCTTTCTTTGTCGTAAAACATTGCTCTTACTGAATAAAAGCGTGGCCAACATAAAATGAACGTAATATGACGGCAGATGTGGAAGAAAGAGAGATGACGAATGGAGACCATGAGGAAAATGGAATCTTAGACAGAAGTACATGGAGAGGAATCAGAGAAGGGAGTTGGAACACCAGGAGGATCAGGGCTCTCACACAGGGAAGACCTGAAATTGGATCAGCTGAGAGGGTATGCGCCAAATCAGATTCCTTTGGACAAGTAAACTGGTATTTTCACAATCTGCACACCAGACTAACAGAAACTGAGTGCATCACTATCCGCCGCAAAACGGAATGTGGCATTTGCAGTGAGCAGATTCGGATTTCAAATTCTTCGTTCGAAGCGTCAATCTATCGCTCTGATAAAACGGGTGGAGCAGCACGCTCTGATGTGCCCTGCTAGTGCGACTCCGTTGCTCATTTGGTCTATAAAGCATGTTGCCGCGCCGGAGGTCCACTTTTAAACAAAGCTCATATTATTTGACTGGGACCCGGCTTCCTAAAAATCGAGCCTCGCTCCAAAACACAGGGCTAAAATTGTATTTTTGAAATTGAAATTGCACTACATTTGTCACACCCTGCTCTTCATCTACAAACGAGACATTCGTTTCAAAATGAAAGTTAGTCAATGAAATGCTACGAACACATGTGCTAATGGCAAGAATGTAGTAGGAATGCTGAGCTATCCTAATTTGGAAAAAAAAAGCCAGCGATCGGTTTGCCTTGAAATAACACTCAAGTCGAATGCGGGCATCGATCCCGCTACCTCCTGCATGCTAAGCGAGCGCTCTACCATTTGAACTAATCCTCTGCGAAATCGAGGCGCATTCAGACTGCTCACTATTCTCCGTAGTATTGCCCTTGGAAGCTCGAGAACCAACAAGTGAACGGCAATTTTAACCAGTTTCATACGGGGGGAGGAATATTACTATAGACGACCTGGCTATAAGATCTGCAACACTCGGGTAAAATAACTAACGGCATTACCTCGGCGCAAACATCCGTTCCCCATGACTGATCCACATGTTATACCAGAAACCGCACGCACCACTGCACGCGCCGTCTGGCAAACGATGATCCAGGCCAGGCAGCATTTTTATCGCTGAGAAGGAACATATAAACGACAGCCTGAGAGAAACACGGCTCAACTGGCTAAAACGGCAGAAGGAGATGAGCCCCAGTTATATTGCAGACGGCTACATTCACTTTTAATCAGGAACCAGGCCTGAAGGTATCAGGGCACTTTTAATGAGCCCCAGTTATATTGCAGATGGCTACCCTCACTCTAGTCAGGCACGGGGAAATCAATCACGCAATGTTGCGCGTCCCCACCGAGACCCGAACCCGGATCCCCCAGCTCCGCGGTCGACCGTCCCAACTGCTAGGCCACCCTCTCCATGAAACCAAGCACAACCGGAGATAGACATTGCACACGCTAAGGGGCACTCCGTGCCATGCTCTCGACCTCGACAAAGATACACAGCGATGCCACACCTAAACTCAACCAAAGCTCTCCTGCCCATCATAGCCAACCACACCGGCGGACTCATGCTCACGACAAGGCGCCCGAGTCCATC
The DNA here is from genome assembly GCF_964261635.1 of Lissotriton helveticus. NCBI lineage: Eukaryota > Metazoa > Chordata > Amphibia > Caudata > Salamandridae > Lissotriton > Lissotriton helveticus. Next base: position 632,395,218 of record NC_136068.1, on the reverse strand, counting down.
ATCCTGAAATTGCCCACAGCAACCGACCTCAGAGCAGACTGGCCGACTCGGCTGCAAACCGTGTCGATGACCCGCGGACCAGGGGCACTCGGGCCAACAGCCTGGCCAGCAAGGCCCCTTTCACGCGACCCCGAAATTCGTCCAGACATTCGACAGACTCCAACAGTGCTACCCAGCCGCGTCGAGTCTGCAGCACCACAACCGCAAACAAACGCTCCGCACTGTTTTTTTTTTTTTTTTTTTGTTTTTTTTTTTTTTTTTGGCTCATTCAAGTTCACAACAGCAGAGCCTCCCGAGCCACGGCAAAGCACATCCACGACCCAGGCACACCCAAACATGCAGTACCCCCGAAGAACACGGCCTGACCATCCATACCGTGCACGCTCTCCCTCGGCGCCCCAGGCAACACAAACCGCTGCTCGGCATCAGGGGACAACAACGTACCAAAACTTCCTCTCTTTGTCCCCACCGCTCTCAAACACCGGCACTCACCGCAAAACACGTCGCAAGATGGAAACCCGACGCAAAACCATGCTCCATGCAGGCGCTGGACGCCCGGCACAGAGGCCGGCAGGGGCAGCCATGAAGCAGAAGCGCAGAGCAGCCCGGAGCGACGGCAGGAAAGGCCGAGCCTCGCTGCCGCGCTGGTTTTGAACTCCTTCAGGGCCGCCCCCCACCTGAGGCCTGCGTCCATAGGCTGAGCGCGGAAAGGGGCGGATCAGTGCTGGCGTGCGCGCGGAATGTGGGACTAAGATGCTGTCTTCGCTTAGCTCCCCTTCGCGTCGCGCGGCCAGCGGCATTTGCCTGGGTTTGGTGTGGCGTGGATTCCTGTGTGAGGGAATTCTATGCGCTTTATCCACCTCAAATTTTTCCGGAAACTTGATATTTAGAAGACCAGGAAGCAAAGATTCCAAGTACAAGCGACAGTCGGAACCCTCAACTTCTTCAGGCAGATTGAAAATGCGGAGATTATATTGCCTATTACGGTTCTCCAATTCCAGTAATTGGTTATGCATTGGTACTATCTGAGCCATTAAAGGAGTAAAAGCGTCGAGCTTAGTTTTATTGTCCTGAATTTTAGTAGTATTATCAGAAACTTTCATGGACATGGACGCCATATCTTTGCGAACATTTTTCACTTCATTTGCAATAGTATCAGTGTTCATGTGCAGCGCTTTAATTTCTTCCAATATCAGTGTAAGCGAGGGTTCAGAAGTTTCAACAACCTTAGATTTATTTGGGGGAGGAGACACCTGCTGCTTCCTTTTGTTATTAGCAGAATTTTTGTTTTCCATTTTGAGGAGAAAAAACAACTTTTTACGTCAGAAAAATGTAGATAGACAAAATCCACCTCAAAATTTAATAAATATGAGGGAAAAGGGTATACAAAGCTCCAGAAGCACTTGAAAAAAGGCAGTGCAAGAGTTAAGGTGGGGCGTGGGAGTGGCTAGGCCCAAGCCAGGCCCTTTCTTTGTAAATGCACCGCCCCCTGTGCAGAGGAAATCGGCAGAGCTGGAGCAGAGTCAGGGGAGAGGAGCCAGGATGCAGGCAGAAGGACCCCCGTGCGGAGAAAATGCCTGAAAAACGCAGGTAAGGTAGGGGGTCGGCATAGGAGGCAAGCGCTGACAAAATTGAGCAAACCTTGACAGAAAAATCGTCGTAATTCAGCTCATTGGGCTGAAGATGTTACGGAACTCCGGTGGCGGCGGCCATCTTGTCGACGCGCTCGCGCGACTCCTAACAATGTTGTTTCTAATTGCAGTGTCTCTTTTGTGTTCAAATACATTGCTAATCAATTCAAAACCATTATTTTAATGAACACTTGTGTTGGCACTTGTTTTGCAGGCGAGAGGTCAGATACAGAATTGTTTGGTAACAGATAACGCTCTGTTTTCTGAAGAAAGGGCTCGATTTAAAGAATGGTGGACTTGTTACTCCGTCACACAAACATGACGGATGGCCTGTCAGAATTATTTTAAAAGTTATTATATTCTATGGCAATTGAAATAAGTAAGACGGAATACCTGTCGTGTTTGTGATGGACTAACCTGCACGGCAAACTCTAAACCACGCCCTAACCCTAAATTTGGACAAGGTTTCATCTGTGGAATTTTTTACCGTCACTGTCTCTTAGGTGAAGGTGTTTGCAGTGATGGATTCTCACCCATTGGTCACTTCCTCCAGAAACCTGAGATTTTTCAATTAAAACCCACTTCAAAATCAGACCAAAAAACATCATTAGATCACATAAACCTGCCCATCCAAGACTGACTACTTTAAGTAAAAACGAAATCAAAAAGGAAAATAAGTACAAAGATATTTAATTAGTTAGAGTGCCAATACAAATGGTCCAGGGCTTTCAGAAAGAAAACAGCACAGTTCTGTAAATAACAATTCCCTTTCCTGTAAATTATTGGTTGCGCAGATCATTGGTTGCATATGTCACAAACAATGTAGTATGTTTTTGATAAGTCTTAAAAGGCGTGTTTTTAGAATGGAACTGTTTATCCACATTCATTGGTGGTGGTGATGTGAGCTGCAGCCTCAGAGAGGTTCCGTGTGCCTGGGTGGACTGCTGCTCTTCTGGAACATTCTTCTGGTCGCCCCTCACTGCTTCTCTCTCTCTCTCTCTCTCTCCTCTCTTTGCCACAGCTGGACCCCCACGACCTGCAACCCACGGAGTGGAGCGAGATGACCCTGGATCTCAGTGGGGTGAGAACTGTGTGCGCTTCAGGCAGTCCAGCCACATGGACGCCAAGCTTTGGGTCCTGGTCCTATTCCCTGATCCCGCCCTGCTCTAGAAGGGCCCATTCCCTTAGCCTCTTAGCACCAGGGGTTATAGGTCATACATTGTCCATCAGCGTCTTCTTTTCTGTGCCCGCCCCTTTGTCGTCTAGTACTGGGGTGTCGGCCTCCAGGCCCCATCAGGGAGCCCCTAAGCCACTCAGTATGAGAGGTTGCAGGCTTTGCATCCCACATTGAAGGCTTCTGAACACCCTGTTCTAAAGGTCACTTCCGGCCGGTCAAGCCCTGGAGGCAGAGGATTCTTCCATCAGACCTCTGGGTCTGGCTAGTCCTGGAATTAACACGCTGTGACCTTGTCTCTAACACCTGAGCATATCCAGTCCTAGAGGTGGCAGGCTCTGTGATGATGGCCAGTCTCCTTGGGCGATCCAGTGCTGGGGTGCCAGGCTCTGTGTCCCTGTAGCAATTTCCTGAAACATCCAGTTCATAATGTACTATATAGCCTTCATACCGCACTTCCGGTGTTGCTCTTACCCAACATAATGGGGTGGAAGGCTGGATTGGTGATGCAAGGATTCAAACTCCTGGCCTGCACTTTATGGTATCGCAGTGCGTCTAGGAATACATTGGTACTATAAGTAGGTCTTACTTTCTTTTCCATCTGGTTAAACAAAAATCCCTTTAAGTTTCTACGTCGAATGTATATAACCCCAGCCAGACTCCACAGAATAGACCCTAACAGGACTCATCACTGCACCAGGTGTAATGCTCCAAATGCAGATTTCGCCCACCTGGCTTGGACCTGTCCCATAAATCACTGAGGTGTGTATGCACGGAGAGAACCTGCACGGCAATCAGTGCAACATACTAGTTTCCCTATGTTAGACTCATGTTTTGATTTGTTACCTTTGCCTCAAATTGTAAAGCACTCTGATATCCTCCAGGATCAAGTTCGCACTATATAAAACTTTATAAATAAATACTGTAGCACTTCAGTAGCGTTTCATAGCCCTCATGAGAGTGCCAAGCACTTCTATCGGCACCAGTTGCTTGTTTGCGCTTAACTATCCCAGCCATCTTGACAGCTAGGCTCGTTTGCTGATGTCACTCACAAGTAACTTCTTTTTCTTCCTCTATCTCTATACTCCCAGGTGGAGATATCACTCTCACTGCGGTTTGTGGCTCATGACCTACAGCCACCCAGTGCCATGTGGTCCACCCAGAGGGAGGTGTTTGGGGCACCCATCGCCAGCACCTCCAGGTGAGCACGAAGACTCCTCTCAAACATGTGTTGGCCCCAGGGAGGATGCAAGGGGATGGAAGAAGTGCAAGTGTGTACAGACATACAGAAATCAAAAAGGAAATTACTTTCAAACAGCTAGGGGGGATCTCCTGCCCACAAAAGGTCCTGATTACCAGCAGTGGGAACTTGGAACAGGGGAATCTCACATTCAGCTCACTTCCATTCAGGCAGACAACTTTTACTATTTAGGCTACAAAAATGTCAAAGTCTAAACATGATCAAGGCTTTTGTGTTATTATGATGAATTACCTCCACAAATTGTACAGAAGGACATGGTTGCACTGGCGACTGGGGTTAGGAAGGGTGGAGCATGAGGGAACTTGGGAGGAAAAAAGAAGAGAAGATCTATATACTCCTATGTACTCTGTAAGGATGTACAGGATGTGGGGAAGGTTGGAAAAATTGGAGACTCATTCATTCTCTTTTTTGGTGTGTGTTTTTGGTGTGTTTACGTGATTATGTTTGTACTTGTGTGTGTGTGTGTAGAGGGGTAGGTGCATACATTTATTTATGTGTGTGTGCCTTTGGTGTCTGTTTGTGTGACTGTGTGTTTGTGTGTGTATGTGCGTGTGTGTGTGTGTAATTGTGCATATGTTTGTGTGTGTGCATGTGTGTGTGTAGTGATAGGTGGGTGCGCATGTGTGTGTGTAGGGGTTATTTTAGTGAGGTTGATTGAGCTACCACTCCATAACCTGAAAACTGTTGTTCTTGATGGTCACAAGGTAAACATTGGTTTTATAAATCGGGGGCTATCCACCCTTCGTAACCATATTTTGCACCCTTAACACAACTTAAGTAGAAAGTTATTCAAAGTGAATGCATTTTCCAGCCATCAGATACCCACATTTTCCAGAATTTTTATTAATTATTATATGATCTGTAAATTGTTAATTCCTCAAACAGTCCGAAATCACAACAGTGAGGCAAAATCTCCAGCTGCTAGTTCTCCAGAATATTGGCTGCGCTCATCTTCTGTGATTGACCCGCTGGTCAAAGAAATGACAGGGTGGTGGAGAAGAACAATTGAAAGATAATGCAAATATATAAGGCATAGAGGGTCATCTTCCAACATCATACTGGGTTTTCATTCTAGGCAGACATGCTGTCAACAATCACAGTGAAGAGTTCTGATATAGATAACCTGCAAAACTGCCCTGATCAAGCAAACGACAACATCCAAGCCCTCCTTGACTGAGGAGAAACAGCAACTCTGATCCTCATCGACCTCGCAGCAGTCTCCCACTGCACACTGATCGAAAGACTCTACCACATTGGCATCCAAGGAGACGCGCTCAGATGGATCACCTACTTCCTCACCAGAAGACCCTAGAGGATCCACCTCCCACCTCCCACCTTTCACCTCTGAACCCAAGGAGATCAGCTACTGCATCCCCCAGGGTTCATCCCTCAGCCCCATGCTCTTCAACGCATATATGACCCCACTGGCCAACATCGTCAGATCCCACAGTCTCAACATAATTTCCTACGCAGACAACATCCAACTCATCCTCTCACTCACCCATGATCCCACCATCACGGGAACCAACTTCCACAGATGCATGACAAGGGTTTCTGACTGCATGAAGAACAACTTCCTGCAGCTCAACACAGACAAGACGGAAGTACTGATCTTTAGCCACAGCAGAAAAACATGGAACAACTCCTGGTGGACATCAGACCTAGGACCTGCATCCACTCCCTCCAACCATGCCAGAAACCTCGAAATCATCATTGACAACAAGTTCACAATGAAATCACAGATTAACGCCGCCTCCTCTTCCTGCTTCATCACTCTATGCATTCTATGTAAGATCTTCAAGTGGCTACTCCTACACACTAGGCGCACCATGAGACAGACCCTCACCACCACCAGCTGGACTATGGCACTGCCCACTACATAGTAATTGCCACGCACCTCCTACAGAGACTTCAGACCAAACAGAATTCGGCAGCTAGACTCATCCTTGACCTTTCCTGATGAACCCTCATCACACTCCACCTCAGGCAACTCCACTGTCTCCCCGTGCAGAAGAGATGCCAATACAAGCTGCCGACCCACGCACACAAGGTTCTACACAACCAAGGACCCGCCTACATTAACCACCGCCTGAACTTCCACCAACCGGTGAGAAGACTACACCTCACATCCCTCTCACTTGCCCATACTCCCTGCATCCATCAAAGCAGGAGTGGTGGGCTCTCCTTCTCCCACATCATTGCAAAGACCTGGAGCAGCCTCCCCACGCACCCCCCGACCATCACCTCACTTTCAGACTTCCAAATGGCTCTCAAGACCTGGCTGTTCGAATAAGCCTCAAGGCCCTTAAGTGAATGGATATCATACCAGGGGATTAGCTCTGCTTTATAAATCCTGATTGACTGAAGTACAGTATGGGAATCTGTAAATATGCAAGTGGTAAATCCACTGTTGTGTAAAGCTTCAATTGGAATCCATTACCTAAAACACCTGAGTCAGACCGGGTTATTCAACTAGTTTCATTTTCACTGCTCTCATATCAGAGCAGTGAATAACTGGGCTTTGAAGCAAGTGTTCTGGTGGACACTGATTCACTGCTGCTCATGGGCCTTTAGAAGCCTAAGGGAGGAGGTGGTAAGATAACGGACAGCCTGGCATCTCATTCACCTTCGCCAGGCCCCTGATAAGAAGTGGGTATCCCTTGGGCCAGGAACAACATACAATATGCCAGTTCCAGAATGAGGTAACCCAGATGTGAAACATTGTCTCTAGAATGTCCAGGCCAGCATTTTGTCTTGCTTTGCTGCCTCCATCCTCCCCCACCTCCATGCGAGCCATATACCACACACACACACACACATTCTCACTCACACACTTTTGTTTTCATTCATTCAGTGTCATTTTCACTTACTTTTACTCTCGCTCACTTTCAGCCCCCGTCTCACTCCCACATATTTTCACCCTGCCTCATTCTCATAATTTTACTCACTCTTACTCACTTCCCTTTTCACTGTCACTAATGGTCATACACATACACTCACTCATATACATAAAGGCATGCGCACACAAAAACACACTCTCTCTCCCACAGAAACACCATTTACATATTATTTTTCGTGCTGTCTTGGCTTCAGCTGCCTCTGCCAGCCTTCTTCAACTCTTCAGCCGCTGGTGCATGGACCATCGGGCAGGTACCCAGGTCCTTCCTGCCTCTGACTCTGAAGAAGGACACTGAAAGCTAACATCTACACCATTATTTACTGCTTAGTGAATACGATTGGATTGGTGTTCACCAAGAAGGCTTACATTTTTGGCTTCTTGCTTTTTCACCTCACCTTCTTCCATCTCATCACAGAGTGGGGTGACATCAGTGAGGTTATTGAAACCACCCACCGTTTAAAGAGATGAAGAGGGTGAGGTGACAGTGTGACGGATAGCCTTTAGCACTTCAGGGCCTAAGCCTGAAGAACCCAGGGCTATCTGTCTGTTTGCCACAGTGCAAACCTCTGTGTCCAGGGCTGGGAATGTCCAACCTTGGTACAATCACTTTGAAGGCAGGCACAGAGGCCTATATGGGCCTGCTCCAGCCACCAGACAAATTTGTTTGGAACTTCTTTTGACCCTCACAGTGAGGGCAGACATCTGTTTTTATTATACCAGCAGTGAGTAATAGGCTAATATTCACTATTGGTATACTGAAATAGAGGCAGAAATCAAGGAGGGTTGAGTGCTGGTAGCCATAAGGGTGGGATGCTACTGCTTGGAATGCAGAAGAACTGATGCAGGAAATTGAGCAAGTGCTTGTGGAGCTGCTGCCTGCTGTCTTTCTGTCAACCCTGGGTTTATGCCAGCCTGAAGCTAACTTGGGATTGCAGTCTACTTTACAGTAGGGTGAGGCAGAGATCTCTGCCTATGTGTGAAAAGTTAGTGTTAGTAACTTTACACTATTAAATATACTCTTAGATATCTCCAGCCCCTGATTTCGTGGGGTGATGACAAGTAACGTGTAAATCTAAACTTGAAAATGGTGAATAACACAGAAGTGTAGATTTACACATAAGTGCATGAGTAAATTTACGCATGAGTAAATCCTGAATGGAACCCAATATATATAATTGTAATTAATATATTGTAGTTATTTAAATATATAATACACATTTAATTTGCTGAATGAATGCGCTGTAACATTGTATTTCATAAGTTATTGGTTATCAATATTAATTTCAAACTATTTGCAATTTTATTTTATATTCAAATATATGTATTTTAAAAACAAATAATAATAAACAGCATCACTCTTCCCATACTTTACCATAGGCAATCTTCGCCCCAGTGTTGGAGACCTCTGCCAAGCTGGTGTCTACTTTGCACTCGTAAATTCAGTCTTAGATGTCTCCATGCCCTAGTTTCAAGGAGTGAAGGCATCTAAGTATACAGTTAGGTATAAATCTACACTTGGAAGTGGCGACTAGCAAAAAAAGTGTAGATTTTCACCTAGGTGCAAGAATACATTTACATTTGAGTAAATCTGCATGTTTTGAGTTACTTTTGTAAATAGAGTCCAGGGTGTGCGTGTGCGTGGGAGTGTGTGTGTGTGTGCGTGCAAACATGTGTGTGTCTGTATGTGCCTGTGTTTCTGTCCGACTTTTTCTTCAGTGCCTACAGCTGTAATGGCCACCATATAATCAAAAAGAGAGAACTATAGCAGTCTGTAGTAACCAGGCCTCCTGATACTGGGATCTGCTCCAGAAAGGTAGGCTCGCCTAGCCTCCTTTACTCTCTGGGTAAATGTGGTGAGCTGTAAAAGGCTTACTAAGGGCATTGGTAAAGGATGAGTTTAGCGAGTGTGCAAAAAAATTATAGTACTTGCAGCAAACATGTAAATGTCCGTCCAGAGCTCTTATGGCACAACACTTATATATTAACTTAAGAAGAAGGGCATATAAACATACTTACAGTACAACGGTGAGTCAGACGATACAAAGTATGCAGGAACGTACCAGCCGGGGCCCGTGCAGGTAAGAGCGGTGGGGTGGTGGGGCCGGGTGAGGGGGTATTTCGAAGGACGATGAGGGAAAAATTAATAATTATTTAATTTTCACTCTTCATTGTCTGTCGAAATCCCCCATCCCCTCCACCCGGCCCCACCGCTCTTACCTGCACGGGCGCGGCTGGAACGTACTCACTAAACAAAGCAGTGTAACGTGATCAAGAACCAGAGCCCCGGTATGAGTACTTTATAGAGTATTTATAGTCATGAAATGATCATGAATCTGGACAAAACCATCCAGCTAATACTGCAATACCTCAGCAATGCAGTTATAGAACCTTTGGAAGGGCAAAGTAATGTACACAAACTATACAATAATCACTAGCAGACCACGACCAGCACAATGCAAAATGGAGGCTTCGGAATGCTCCCGGGGCAAAATGATCTTACTATGTTACGCGCCAGTTAAGTTTTGCATTTGCCGCCTTAATGTTGTCAATACCTATAACAATACTGAAGAGAGCGCAAGCTATGACAAATGGCAGACAATGTGCCTGATAATCTGCATCAGCAGTGGATACTTGTAGCATTGGACTAATTGGGAAGCCATCCTCAGGTCTCTGATGAGGGACATAGATTGATTCACACATTGTGGAGGAATCCCTATACTCATTGGACTGGCTGGTGCCTCCCCGCAGTATCAGGTCAGCATCGGTCAATAGAGCCTTCAGCCAGGAAGAGAGCGGCATCACTCCAGTCTGCATTCTGTGAGTCCCCATCAAGAGAGCAGGGTGCCTGCTGTCTCTGGTCCAAAGGTGTCCTTGAAGTGGGTGTGTATAGGTTATTGGACAACAGCACGCTGACAGACAGAGGCACTGCTTCCTCCACATTCAAAGGGTCCAGCCAATCAGGTGGGGGCAGTTTCCCTCCTCAGAGAGGAGTCTTGGAATATCCCCTCCTACAGAATGAAATGTAGTGGTCAATACACCAGTTCAGATGACTATGTGCACCTAACAAGGGGATGCTTTTGCGGGATTGTGTGTGTCCTCCAGAAAGTCATCGAAAAGAACAGAAGTGGGGAAGGACAAAGGAGAAATGCCAGGGATGACACAGGTATGTGGGAACCTGCTTTCTTGCAAAGTAGCTATATGAAAATACTGAAGATCCTAATTTTTTCGTCTCTTTGTAGAACACTAGACAGTGTTCAGCAACTCTCCCATTAGCTTCTGTTTGTAGGGCTATAGAGAGATGGGAGATATGGGGACGAATTTCAAATTCCATTCAATCCTATGGGATTAATATTTTGGCAGATGGGATATCCATCACCTTTGTGACGGAGTTACCCGTCCACCAAGATCTAAATCAAGCCCTTAGTCCGGTTGTGAATATTTACCTTAGGAGTAGGTCCCGGATTGTGAGTAGCGGTGTGAAAAATTGACGTGATCTGCTTTTGCTTAACTATGCAAAATGTCAGGAAAATTAAGAGAAATTATGCTTTATTACGCAAAACTTAAATTTGTCATTTGGCGCTATATTTTAGTGCGAAATGCACCCTTGCATCCATTGTTGACACGAGAACACATTTCGAGCTAAAACGATTGTGTAAAAAGCACAATTGTCATGAACTACAGCTGCTCGTGGTCTGGCTGTTCACCTTGTTCCTGTTCGCCCATGCAATCATTTCCTCAAAAGATGGCATAATTGCAAAGAGTTGGACTATTGCATAATTTCAGGAATTTTGGGTAACAAGCGCAACACGAAATATCCTAAATTATGCAAATTACGCTGCTGTAATTTAAATTAGACTCATTGTGAGTGCCATGTTTACTGTATCCAGAGGATCTGCATAGCATACATAGAAAAGAAACTATAGACTGCTGTCAGCTAGCTCTGTTTGTGATCTGAGGTGGCACAAGAACAAGTATGGAAGATCCTAACTCCCTCTCTCTCTTTCTCTGTCCCTCCCTTCCACCACTCCAGGAGAGATGGGTCTCCGGTCCCCCACATTATCCAACGTTGCGTGGAGCAGGTTGAGAAGCGAGGGCTCGAGGAACTTGGAATATATCGTATTTCAGGTCTTGCAACCGATGTCCAGACCCTTAAAATGGCTTTCAATACAGGTAAAGCGGCAAATCTTATTGATAAGGGGGTTGCTTCTCGGAATCCATGGGAGTAAGTCTCTTACTGTAAGAGACCGGTTCTTAAATGAGGATTCGGCAAATATGAGTTACATACGTTAATGATATGCTGTTGACATGGCATTATTCTCTAAAAAAATTTGATAAGCTGACCGTCAGTGCTTACCACCATCACCAAGTGTTTTTTTCACGTGGTCATTGTAAATACTGTCAATTTGGCTTTCAAGCTATAAAAAGTTTGCCAAGGGTTTTCTTCTTAAAAAGAGAATTTAGAATAATTCTTGTATAAGCTGTCAAACCACTTTTGAGATGTATGTGTAGGTAGGTTTCTCAGGCTCAGGACTTGATTTTGGCTGTAAAATCCGTCAATTGAAAATCCTAATTGTGGAAAATATTAGAACGATCTAAAAAAAACTAAGATTTTGGGTATGCAATCGCTTCTCATATACATACATAACATATTGGTAACATTGAAGGCCTCAAGTTGTGGCTTTGGAACTTATATCAAAGGGTTTTCGACAGAGGTGGTAGGGAGAATATCCTGTGACAAAAAGAACGCAAATATATATTAGCATTGAAAAGCTTAGAACCATCGGGCTTCAATAAAGAACTGGATAGGCGTATTTTCTTCAGAATTGCTTAAGAGCAATACGTTCCAGTATAAAGAGAGCAAACCACTGTGAGGTTGAAATGTGTCCGGGATGCGAGTGTAAAATGGCGAGCTCTAATTAGGCGGATTTATTAAAAGATCCAGTAGATGGCGATAGAGCGCTAACTATATATTTTTAATTTGAATCGGTAGAGGACCCGTTTTAAAAGCTTTGTGTGATAATTAGTAATTTTCAATTAAGGCGGTTTCCTTTTTGGAAGTTAAAAACTGAGCAATGATTGGTTATTCGCTGTTGGAACCTGGGAAAGGATTGTCTATTTGCATAAACGGTTTTAAAAGAGTTACTGCTGTAATAGAAAGTAATTGATTAGCGGAAAGTTGCAGCCCTTAATATATGCAAAAACAGCTTTCGGGAATCATTCTAAGCATACATTTAATTTCTATCCAATAAGAGGAAGTTGGATGGCACCTAGGCACTTCTGCAATCATGTCCTAATCAGGGCCGGACTGGCCATAGCGGGCACAGGGCGTTTCCCCGGTAGGCTGCTGGGGTGGAGGCAGGTTTTGGGTCCCTGGGGAGCTATTTTTGTTACCGTGGGTCAGCAATAGTGGCCCCCTGTAACACAATCGGCCGAAACCGGCCCTCTCAAACTGCTCGGTTGCACTCCCCCCTCAACCCAAGGTGGGGGCCTGCTGAGTAGTTTGCCAGGGTCCTTTTTTGTTCCCAGTCCGGCCCTGGTCCTGATCCTTTTAGTAACTACTGATTTTGAAGACCGGCCCCAACTAGTACCTAAGTGTTACTTCAGTCATCAGAAATCCAGACTTGAACCTGGCATTGTTGAATGAACGTTACAAGAGCAGATGATGAAAATGTGTAATTCATTCCAAGAGCGGAAACACTGAAACTCTGAAACTCTTTAAGTAATGTGGCTCCTCAAAGAGGACACTTAATGCTTTTCATGGATCTCACAGGATGAGCCCCACGTAATGACACACATATAAAGAAAAACACCCTGGCATTAATGCAATTCAGCACATCATGTTTGGCAAACTGCGACAAGAGGCTCACTCACTCGTTTTAAAATGTACAACGGCCAAAAAAGAGATAGTCACTTACTCTGATAAGTCCCTTGCCCTCAACTCCAGAGTCCTTCACCATGACCACCTACTGTGACACTAAATGTTAAACAGAATGTTAGACCTGGCACCATTGGCAGGGGTCTTCCTTCCATTTTTGCTGTTGCCTCATGTATTTTTGCTGGTGTTAGATGCTTTGGGCACTGTGCCACTGCTATCCAGTGCCACAGTGCAAGTGCTCCCTACTGTAAAATTGATGTACTAATCAGTGGTTCCATGTTTGGCTATTTGGTTTACTTGTCAGACCCTAGTCTAATGCACTGCGTGTGCCCAGGGCGTGTAAATGCAAATGCTGCTGGTGGGCCTGCAGCACTGGTTGTGCCACCCACAGAAGCAGCCTTGTAAAATGTGTCTAGGGTCTGCCATTGCAGAGCCTGCGTGCAGTCTGGTACTGTCATGCTGAATGGGCAAGTGCACCCACTTCCCAGTCCCTAAACCTTCCCTTTTCTTCATATCAGTCCCCCCTATGGTAGGCCCAAGGTCAGGGTGCATTGTAAGTATAAGGTAGGACAAGCCCTGATGTGTGTGGCATGTCCTAATAGTGAATTACAGCCATTTTTGTTTTTCACTATTGCAAGGCTACCTCTTCTCCATAGGCCAGAATGGGCTGTTAGAGTTATGACATTTTATAATCCTAACTGTCTCTTAGAACATGGTAGGAATTCGAGTTTAGTATGCCTGATCTCGGAATAATAAAATACATCTTTTAGTAAAGTTTATTTTAATATTGTGTATTTGCAAATACCACTTTTAGAAAGTAGGTATTTGCTTGTCTAATCATTCAAACCTGCCTCTGCTAGGTTGTGTATTCCTATGTCTGGTTTTGTGAGTGAAAGGGCTGGGGAATTCCAGGAGACAGGCTGAGTCACCCGGTGGTGAATAGAGAGAGCTGCAACTAGATGGGAGGAAGGAGTTGCACCTGAACCTTGAATAGGGCTGTGCCTGCCTTCCACAATGCTGGGTCCACCCCTGGGGAGCAGCTGATGTGCATGCCCTGCACTGTGAAAGGAAAGGAGACGTCTGGTAAACAGAGTGCTTCAGAACTGGTTTGGGCTGGACAAAGGCCCCTCTCCCCTCAGAGAACAAAGGATTTGGGGGTATAAATATTGGGACCCTGATCCCATGAAATTAGATCACTTTTGGACTACAAGAAGAAACCTTTACTGAGGAGAGGAACCTGAAGAAACTGAGGAGAGATTATTCCCAAGCTGAAGTGCTGCTTGGGGGATTGGCCTGCAGTGGTTGCCTTACTGCCAAAGGAAGGAGAAAGGTACTTTGTATACTTTGCTTTCAACTTGTGAAGGATCTCCAAGGGCTTGGAAAAGAGCTTGCCTCCTGCTGAAGTCTCAGGGACAACAGACTTCACCCCCCCCAGCTTCCCAGAGTTCTTTGGAAGTGCCTGCTGCTGTTTTGGGCCTTCTGAGGGACTGCGTGTCGCAAGGAGCTGGAAGCGCGACTCAGCAAGAAAAGTGTGTCGCCGTGGCTGTGCCTGCCATCGCAACTCCGAAGGAGGGTGTCGCCGCTGGAAAAGTCACACTGCACCGCATCAGAGAGAAGCGTGCCGCAACGAAGAGGAAGCGTGTCGCCGTCGCTGCTGCTGCCGTCGCAACTCTGAAGGAGGGTGTCGCCGCTGTAGTTCTGGCACTTCACCCCCCAGCTCCCCAGAGTTCTTTGGAAGTGCCTGCTGCTGTTTTGGGCCTTCTGAAGGACTGCGGGTCGCAAGGAGCTGGAAGGGCGATTCAACGAGAAAAAGCGTGTCGCCGTCGCTGAGCCTGCCGTCGCAACTCTGAAGGAGGGTGTCGCCGCTGGAACTGTCGCCCTGCACCGTATCAGAGAGAAGTATGCCGCAACGAAGAGGAAGCGTGTCGCCGTCGCTGCTGCTGCCGTCGCAACTCCGAAGGAGGGTGTCGCCGCTGTAGTTGTCGCAGTGCACCGCATCAGGAGAAGAATCTCGCAACTAGGTCGGAGCGTGTCGCTGTGCCTGCCGTCGCAACTCCGTAGGAGGGTGTTGCCGCTGGAACTGTCGCATTGCACCACATCAAGCAAGAGCACCTCACATCCCCGAGAAGCGCACCCCAATCGGAGCTGCTGCCATCGCATCTTGGAGGTCGCCGCTGTAGTTGTTGCATTGAGCGGAAGCTTCACGCATCGTGGGAGAAGAGCGTCACCGCTGGAGCTGCTGTTGTCGTATCGTAAGGGTGTCGCCGCTGCAGTCCACGCATCAAACTGAGAACTTCTCGCATCCCCGAGAAGCGTGCCGCATCTGGAAGATCTTCACGTCTTTATTTCTTTGTATGTGAACTTTGCCGCATTTCCCATCGCTGCGACATTGATTGTCGTGGAAGCGCAATGCAGTCTAAGGTACATTGACGCAGAGTGTTGCATCTAAGAACTGAACTGAACTAAGCTTAAATCTACCATCTTAAAGTAATCATAGTGTGTATTTTTGTCGTTTATTGTCTTGTGGTAACTCTATATAAAGTCTACTTATTTTTTATATAAAACCTGTGTGGTGTCCATTTGTAGTGTTGTCACTGGGTTACTGTATGTGGTCACAACTGCTTAACTTACAACGCCTTTGAAGTAAAGCCCTTCTGCTCGTGCCAAGCTACCTAGAGGGTGAGCAGGGGTTATTTTAGGAGTGTAATCCCCTTATCCTGATTAGAGGAGAGGGTCCCTTTTTGTCACAAGTACCCACCTGTGTCAATTAGAGACCCCCAAATCTCACACAGAACCTATGTGTCAGCAACGACTAAAGCTCACAGTTTTGGCAAGAAGCATATGGGTTTGTTCAGGGGCAAAATGAAAGTATTGGAGTGGAAAAGAAAAATACCTTTCCAAAACCTTAGGAGGTACCCTCCCCCAACATCTCAACACTAAAAGTTTAATGACACCATCGTCAATTCACTTGTCCAATTCTATTCCATTCTCCAAGATCATTAGCACTGTCTGTCTGTCTTATCACCATTAACTCATGCAATCTCATTGGCTATGCAGCTCCTTTAAACCGATCACCTACCCATGACCTTAGGCCGAGCAGATCCTAAAACTGACTTTACAATGGGTCACTAAGAGGTCCTATATTCATATCCTTAAATTTCAAGTCAAAAGCATTGATCAATATCTTAATAAAGGCTCTGAAAAACCCTAAGCTAATCCATGCCACCAACACAGTTCCTGTTTACATTTCACCTTCATTTTAATTTCACCCTTCTTTAACTAAGAGTACTTTCTTTTCCCAGTCGTTTTTCTGCATTTTTGTTTTTTAAAATGTGTAATAAGCCAGCCCATTTTACAAGAGTCCCACCCTTTTTGCCCCCACTTGGACTACTAGATGCTGATTTTCGACTCTGACAGTGCGCTGAAATCTGCTCACCAGGCCGCAGTGCCAGTGCTCTCTCCCTAAAACAGACAGATGTGAATTGGCACCAGCAATGGGCTAGGACTTTAACACCCCTTATAAGCTCCTTGTATAGGGTACCATTGGTAACCAGGGCATGGGTGTTAAAGAGGTCACCAGGGCCTGAATCACTGTTTGTGCCACCCTGGGTGACCCAAGTAAACAGATGACGTCAGTTCTGCAATTGCAGACTGCAGGAGCAGTATAAACTGCTCAAAACAGACTTGCCCTCACCACGTGTGGCAAAGTTAATGCATTATTTTTTAATATATGCCAGTCACCCCTAAGGAAGGCCTCCTGAGCCCAGGAGGCAGGGTGCATTATATTAAAGGGAAGGACATATAAGTGCAGCCTTATATGTCCTTATAATAGCCTTTTTTCACTAAGGGCTGAGCAGCATTCCTTAGGATCAAAGCAAAAAACAAGGATAACATGGGATGGCACCAGGGCAAACTTGAGGTCACAAGCTGCATTATGGTACCACTGAAATATGTCATGTTTGGTATCAACCAACGTGCCTCATCACACCTGACATGATTCTCGTGTCAAGGTTGATGTGGCATGCAGCCAGGTGCCTACCTTAGAGGTTTCTCACATGGTTGCCTCAGCCTTTACAGTGCTCTGGCTGGCAGCCCGCAACTGATGCCACGATAACAGAAATCTGACCCCTGCCAGGAGATATGATCTCTCCCAGGAGTGATAAACAATGACCTGGATGGGTAGGAGGTCACACCTCCCTCCCTGACAGGATGGCAAGTGAAGTGGCACATGACGGTGGTGAGCTCCAAAGTTTACACCACCTGTGATATACAACTAGGCTAAATTGAACCTGTGTAGACAGAATCTGGGTTGAGGGCAGTTTCGTATGCTCATCTGGACAAGTTGAGGCCCGGGCTTTTGGAGCCCTTTTTCTTCCCCACATCTTTCTAAAATCCTCCATCTGCATATCTCACGTCATCGCTTTCCTGTTCGGCTTTCACTCTCTCCTTGTTTATGTTTTCCCTTTCATCAGTGCAGGATCTGATGGGGACCCAGCCACAGCTAGTAGAATGCATTGACCCAAATCTAGGCCAGGTACTATTTACTACAACTTATCTGCTTTCCTTTCAGAGGAGCTACCTGTAGGGGGGTTTCTTATTTTCGCTTTAAGCTTGGATCAACACAAAGACCTCACTTAGACGACTACCAGCCCTCTTTCTGTTGGTGTCTCATCCCGACTGTGAGCTATCTGACTCCAAAAGCTAGATGCCAATTCACCTTTTTCGATATCCCTACATAGGCGCTTAGAAAAACTACGATTTGATGTCAGGATTTTGACTTAATGTATGAGAGATATGCAGGCACAATAAGGATGCCTGATGTGTCTCTTCGTACTAGTAATTACTTTAAGAATTATTTAAATTGTACTTTTATTAACATTTTTTTTGTAGCACTACTTATCCTAGGGCAAGGGTAGGGTGTTAGAACACTTTATATTACACACATATTACCCAAGGAATTATAGAAGAGTGTAAATCAATGTACAATTGGTGTTACATAAGAGAATGAGGGTTACAAGGTGTAGGAGTCACACATCCTTCATCCTGGTAGCCGTTGTATGTTAATAATGCTTGTTTTGGTGAAGAACAAAGCCCAGCTTTAACACATAATACAGTAGTTGGGGGGGCCTATACAAAAAATGTTCTATTACTGTCCAAATGAAGCCTATTAGCAATCCAAGAATAACAAAAGATTGGCAAAAACTATAGGGTTCTAAATCTATGCCTTGCAGTGTGAATGCAAAGTCTGAATTCCGGTTCTTGCCTCCCTGCACTAAAGCAGCAGGATTGTAACTTAAAAACTTGAAGTAACAAGAGGTGTGCTTTACAGCAGGTCCATTAATCCTCTGTGCTACTTTATAGTGAGTCACACCTGGTATTAGACAAAACACAAATCTTTGCACAAGGTGGGTTAACAAACACATTTTCCTTACCATTATTAGTATTCTTCATTCATCTCACACAGGGCCTCAAACACAATGTGGGGTACAGAAAGACTCCTCTCTTTTATTTCAGGCCAGGTCGCTGTGAAGCTTGACTCTTCCTAAGCACAAGTCACTCCGTTTCTGGAGGACTGGACACACACTGCGCAGGATTCTGTTGAGTGCTAGAAATGGAAAAACAGAAGTGCAGGTACTTTGCACCAGAGTACCTGCTTGTTTCTGAGAAGTGCCGGTACTCTCCAATTAAAAGTATAGCATTTCTCTTGAGAAGTGCCAGTACTCTCCCTCCCAAAATAAAAAAGTGCTGGTACTCCGTACCCGACAGTACCGTCGCATTTAAAGCACTGATTCTGTTCAAACAGGGCCATCGTTAGAAGCGTTTTCACACACTGAATGAGAATGGCACCCCTGTAATAAAGCATGACGTGCATGACGTGTCCTTGCGCTTTAATGTAACTATTTATGTCATCATGGCCGGACTGGGAACCAAAACCGTCCCTGGCAAAGTGCTGCCCCCCCCCCGAGGGGTTGTGGGTGCCGCCGAGCTCTTTGCTCAGCAACTAAAAGAAGAGGAGGCTGGGGGGTTGTGAATGTTTAATGCATTGTGTAGTTATTAAGTACAGCAGCCCCGCCAGGAGCAGCCCGCCTGCTGCTCAGCCCATGCTCCAGCTGTCACACTTCACCTCACAGGCACCCAAATATTCAATTCAGCATCATCACACCAACATTGCATGCAGCACACAGCACATTCACATTGGGCTGAGCTGGTAGAGAGATAGAGATAATAACAGGATATTAACATGGACAAGATACTACACATTGTGCTGTAGTGTTCTTTGACAAGATGAGTCTTCAGCTCTCCTAAAGTGAAGCAGCGTTTAGGCAGTCCTCGTAGATATGGGGATGTTGCTCCAGATCTTCAGTGCATAAATTGAAAAAGCCTGTTTTCTTGTTCTTCTTTTTTTTTTACACTTCTTAGTCTGCAGTCTGATGTTGTCCTGGGTGTGGGTATGCCAAGAACCACCAGATGTGGTGAACTAGTCTGCAAGATAAGTGATGGTGCTGAGCATGACGTTTTTGTAAACAATGCAGCTGGTTTTGACAATGGTGAGGACTGGCAAGGGGAGCAAATCAAGTTCCATCAGGATGGGGGTGATGTGATCATATTTCTTCAGGCCCAGGATGAGACGTGCTACAGTGTGTAGGATGCCCCTAAGAGGTGTAAGTGTGAAGTCTGGGAGGTTATATATTAGGGCCTTACCACAGTCCAGATGTTAACGTTCAACGCAATTCTGAAGTCACTTTC
The DNA here is from genome assembly GCF_964261635.1 of Lissotriton helveticus. Taxonomy (NCBI): domain Eukaryota; kingdom Metazoa; phylum Chordata; class Amphibia; order Caudata; family Salamandridae; genus Lissotriton; species Lissotriton helveticus. The sequence goes on along the minus strand of NC_136068.1, from coordinate 632,375,631 downwards.
TGGAAGAAACTGATTAACTTTCTTTAGGAGCGGGAGTTGGTAGCAGGCTGTTTTTGTTTTTTAGGCAGTGTGTTCTTTGAGGGATAGGTTGGTGTCCAGGTGAACCCACATGATTTCTCATTCGGTGAGACTTGTGGTTCGAAGCTGGCAAGGTTAGTATTGTTGAAGCAGGTATGCACTGTATCTTCTTTGTTGTTCTAGATGAACATTAGGAATTCTATCTTGGTTGGGTTGAGCTTCAAGTGGGTGCTGAACATTCAGGTATGGATGATGTGCAAGCAGTCTTTGAGGGGTTGGGTGTCTGCAGCAGAGGGAAGTGTGAAATGATATATACTGCAGCGTGATTTTGTGAGCGCAGAGCAATGAGATTGGTGGGAAAACATTATCGGTACAAGAAGCTCCATTCCTCCGGTGCAAAATTTTACACTATATAGCATTTTGCATTTTCTCTTTCATTTCTTTAAGCAGGTTTTATTTCACTTCTTTATTAGTAACTTATTTTTTTTTGCCGACCACAGTACAACTAGGCCGCACGGTTGCTGTTCTGCTGCTTGTTTCATATGCATGGGGGCGCTTTACATGTGGCAAATGCTTCAAAACAGGGCAAGATTTTTTTTTCTTCTTTTTGATTTGCATACATAACCTCAACGTATGTAGATGCGAAGTTAAAAATAATACAGCTTTACTTATCTGGATGTGCTATGTGCTTACATTCACCATATTGCAGTAGTCAATATTCGGGATACCATATTTTTGCTGTCTATATTCTCACATACAACCCACCGAAAGTAAATGGTGATGATTTATTTTACCAGTTTTGTGAACATTGTGGTCTAGTCGTGATGTCTGTGTCCATTTGGCTGTTAATGAACTCAGTGTTAAAGCCTGTACCAGAGATTCACTACCTACTTATATTCTTATATATGACATGCAAACTAGCAAGGTACATAGATGTGAAGCAAGAATGTACTTACTTTCAGGATGTTGATATTCTTGATACAATATTTTTGTGCAGGGTATTTAAAACTCAATATTCTGTTAGTACACGCTATTTTTATTTCTATTTAAACAGGGCCAAGAACTTAGCTGGGTTCTTGCAATATGGGTTTGATGGAGGTGCTAGAGCAAGTGCAGAGATGGCTCAGTCTAAAAAAAGTTTTTTTGACTGGTCAAATATAAACCAGTGGCATGTGTTCACTACCAGTAGAAGGTTAATATGAGCTTCTCTCCCCTAATGAACCGTGCACAGGTATCACTACTATACCAACTTGTTTATAGTCACCATTTCATCAGCTAGTCTTGAGACTGAGACAACACTGCGCTTACTACAAGGTCCTCTTTAAACCCATTAAATGGTCAGAGTGGAAATGTTGCAAAGGGTTGCAAATCTACAATATCTTATGCTCTAAACATAACTGTCAGTCACCAACTGAACTTGCAATCTTGTTATTGGCTCAGTCAAACTCTCTCTCTCTCTCTCTCTCTCTCCCCTCCCTCTCTCTCTCTCTCTCTCTCTCTCTCTCCCCTCCCTCTCTCTCTACCTCTTTATCTCCGTCTCTCTCTGTCTCTCTCACTTTAACTCTGTCTTCTCTCTCTATTTCTCTTTGTGCCTCTCCCCCCCCTCTCTCTTTCTCTCCTTCTCTTGCTTTGACCAATTCAAGCTTGTGACTCTGTTGTAGCTTGTTATGGTCGAGGGTCGGTCACGTCCTTGGCTCCGCGCTCTCACATATGGTGGTGGCACCTATGACACGGGTCTCTCCTGACTTACCTGGGTGAGCCCTGTAATTACCTGTGTGCTGAGGATGGGGCAGTTCTTGACTCCTCAGTCCCAGATATTGTGATAAAATCTGTGGATCATGGACGAGTCGTGTTACCTTATTGTCATGTGGCAAAGAGCCCTGCTCAAGCTAAGAAAGCTGGCAGCAGCGTCTCCTGCCTCTGACCCCACCCCCAGGCCGCCTCCATCAATAGGAGGTAAGGATAATGGCTAAAGGGTAGGTCCGGTCTGGACGGTTCTTTTCTTCCTCTAGTCTTGTATGCTTGGTCATCCTCTGTCTGTGGGCCATGAAGGCCAAGAGCCCACGCGGCACCAGAGCAGTGCTGTGGTGCTAGGATAAGTCTCAGCTAAACTGCAGTACTGAGAGAACATAGCTTCACGTGCACCAAGTGTACAATAGTGCCGCAAAGCTCTCAGTTCCTGTCGCTGGCAGCCAGCCTGTCCTGGCGACGCACACACACCGCATGTGTCAGATGATGTCAGATGATGAGTCTCAGCAGGAGATACTTCAGGTGACTACATCTGTTGCTTATGCCTCCAGATGACCCTGGGCTTTTCACCCTTCTGCTAATTGGTTAAGAATAAAAAGCCCAATGAAGTGGACAGGCTATAAAAGTGAAATGTTAGATTAATAACTGAAATTCATACAGAACCAGTGATAGTCGAAAAATCCCATTCTATGAAAGATATCAATGCCGGAGAACCAGGTTGCATGTAAGTAACTTGCTTTCTCTGCTAAGAACGCCAATGAGAGAAACACCAGTGGAGACCCAGCCTTTAGGTGGAGACTTAAAACCAGCAACATCTAAATCTGCTCGCCTCAAATATCTGTTACTCCAGCAGAGACTTTAGGCCTAATGTTGAAAGTTGTCCACGCTAAGCTAGGAAAATGACAAAGTCTTCTACCATCTTCCAGCGTTGGATTTGCAAACACAATCCACGCCAACCAAAAATAATGAGAAAGGTATTTTATCATTCCAGGCAGCTCCTATAAGATTAGTTTTTCTGAAACTTCAGTCATGGACCCAACGCTCTTGCCCCCGAACTCTGTTCCGGTCTTCATATACTCTTGCACCAGAAGAAAAAACAAGCCCCCTACACTAAGAAACATAAAATCTCGGAGCTCCGCCCACTGCTTACGCAGTGCGATGGAGTCCTCGACCTAAAAAGGACTAAAGGGAGGAAGGGCCGCTGGCGTTAAGGGGTGGAGCCAAGGAGGGAATTCACTCACTCCTAGGCTTCAAAGCTCAGGGTACTAACCCCTGAAGTGCACCGGCTCTATCAAAAGGAATGGGCTTTAAATCAAACTATGGGGAATCACTAAAATCAGAGACACAGCGTATGCTACTGACGTAATAACTGGACATCCCACTCACTTTCCTGAAAAAGTGATCACTCAGTCCTCCTATGTTGCCCTCTCGATCTCGTACATTTATATACCTAAAGCTGGGGCTCATTGGAGCTAGGACTTTGGTGGTTTATGATATGCCCTAATACCCAAAGCAAGAAGTGTCAGGTTATTGGACTGTCTTAGTGTTTTGGTCTTTGGTGCCTGATGTTGTCCATTGCTGTTTGGGTGTCTGATGCAATCACTACTGACAAGTTTTGTTCTGTTTTCTCATGCCATCTTTCTCTGTTGTTCTCGCCTTTGTTGCATCCTCAGACACAAGGGTGGCCTCTGTGCGAGCATCTGGGATGGATGTTCACGCCGTGGCTGGGTGCCTGAAGCTTTACCTGCGTGACCTTCCTGAGCCTCTCCTCAGCAGCGAGCTCTTCGCTGACTTCACCCAAGCCCTGGGTAAGTGGAATAATGTGTGGCCACTGACTCTCTGTACAGGTGTATCACTATAGTTCTCACAAGGCAGGGCTACAGATGCTGGTCCTGCTGGGGAGATGCTCTCTCTGCGGGGGACGTTGGCTCTTCTGGGGGATGCTCCCTCTGCGGGGGACGCTGGCTCTTCTGGGGGATGCTCCCTCTGCGGGGGGCGCTGGCTCTTCTGGGGGATGCTCCCTCTGCGGGGGACACTGGCTCTTTTGGGGGGTGTTCCCTCTGCGGGGGACACTGGTTCTTCTGGGGGATGCTCCCTCTGCGGGGGACGCTGGCTCTTCTTAGGGATGCTCCCAACGCGGAGTACGCTGGCTCTTCAGGGGGATACTTCCTCTGCGGGGGACGCCGGCTCTTCTGGGGGATGCTCCCACTGTGGGGTACGCTGGCACTTTGGGGGGATGCTTCCTCTGTGGGGGACGCTGGCTCTTCTTAGGGTTGCTCCCACTGCTGGGTATGCTGGCACTTTGGGGGGATGCTTCCTCTGTGGGGGACGCTGGCTCTTCTGGGGGATGCTCCCTCTGCTGGGGACACTGGCTCTTCTTAGGGATGCTCCCACTGCGGGGTACACTGGCTCTTCAGGGGGATGGTTCCTCAGCGGGGGACGCAGACTCTTCCAGGGGATGCTCCCTCTGCGGGGGATGCTGGCTCTTCTTAGGGATGCTCCCAACGCGGGGTACGCTGGCTCTTCAGGGGGATGCTCCCTCTGTGGGGGATGCTGGCTCTTCTTAGGGATGCTCCCACTGTGGGGTACGCTGGCTCTTCAGGAGGATGGTTCCTCTGCGGGGGACGCTGGCTCTTCTTAGGGATGCTCCCACTGCTGGGTATGCTGGCTCTTCGGGGGGATGCTTCCTCTGTGGGGGACGCTGGCTCTTCTGGGGGATGCTCCCTCTGCGGGGGACGCTGGCTCTTCTTAGGGATGCTCCCACTGCGGGGTACACTGGCTCTTCAGGGGGATGGTTCCTCTGCGGGGGACGCTGACTCTTCCAGGAGAGGCTCCCTCTGCGGGGGACGCTGGCTCTTCTTAGGGATGCCCCCACTGCGGGGTATGCTGGCTCTTCAGGGGGATGCTTCCTCTGCGGGGGACGCTGGCTCTTCTGGGGGTGCTCCCTCTGCGGAGGACGCTGGCTCTTCTGGGGGATGCTCCCTCTGCGGGGTACGCTGGCTCTTCTGGGGGATGCTTCCTCTGCGGGGGACGCTGGCTCTTCTGGGGGATGCTCCCTCTGCTGGGTACGCTGGCTCTTCTGGGGGATGCTCCCTCTGCGGGGTACGCTGGCTCTTCTGGGGGTGCTCCCTCTGCGGAGGACGCTGGCTCTTCTGGGGAATGCTCCCTCTGCGGGGTACGCTGGCTCTTCTGGGGGATGCTTCCTCTGCGGGGGACGTTGGCTCTTCTGTGGGATGCTCCCTCTGCGGGGGACACTGGCTCTTTTGGGGGATGCTCCCTCTGCTGGGGACACTGGTTCTTCTGGGGGATGCTTCCTCTGCGGGGGACGCTGGCTCTTCTGGGGGTGCTCCCTCTGGAGAGGACGCTGGCTCTTCTGGGGGATGCTTCCTCTGCGGGGGACTCTGGCTCTTCTGGGGGATGCTCCCTCTGCGGGGTACGCTGGCTCTTCTGGGGGATGCTCCCTCTGCGGGGTACGCTGGCTCTTCTGGGGGTGCTCCCTCTGCGGAGGACGCTGGCTCTTCTGGGGGATGCTCCCTCTGCGGAGGACGCTGGCTCTTCTGGGGGATGCTCCCTCTGCGGGGTACGCTGGCTCTTCTGGGGGTGCTCCCTCTGCGGAGGACGCTGGCTCTTCTGGGGGATGCTTCCTCTGCGGGGGATGTTGGCTCTTCTGGGGGATGATCCCGCTGCGGGGTACGCTGGCTCTTCTGGGGGATGCTCCCTCTGCGGGGTACGCTGGCTCTTCTTGGGGTGCTCCCTCTGCGGAGGATGCTGGCTCTTCTGGGGGATGCTCCCTCTGCGGAGGACGCTGGCTCTTCTGGGGGATGCTCCCTCTGCGGGGTACGCTGGCTCTTCTGGGGGTGCTCCCTCTGCGGAGGACGCTGGCTCTTCTGGGGGATGCTTCCTCTGCGGGGGACGTTGGCCCCTCTGGGGGATGCTCCCGCTGCGGGGGACGCCGGCTCTTCTGGAGGACCATGGCTCTTCTGGGGGACGCTGCCTTATTTGGGGATGCTACCACTACTGCGGAATGATGGCCCTTCTAGGCTATGCTGGTTCCAAGGAGGAATGCTAACTCTGTTAGGGGATGCTAGCTCTGCTGAGGGATGTTGGTTCTGCTGGGGGAAGATGGCAGTGCTGGGGAATACTCTGCTGTTGGATGCTTGTTGAAGGATACTTTCTCTGTTGGAACTGCTGCATGATGCTAGCAATGTTTTAACAAAGTGGTGACTGCTTTGGGGTGCTGTCATTTCAAAGGAATGCTGAGTGATGTTAGCTGTAGGGGATTGACCCTATTAACATCAGTGGGTGTTCTTAGAGAGCACACTGTAAGCAGATATAATATGCAGTTCCAAGGAGGCAAAACGAAATTGAAATTAACAAACAAGAAAAATATCAGCATGCAATATTGAAAAGCACAAAAGCCCTTGTTAGGCTTCTGCTGTGGAGCCCAAGAGTGTCAGGGCCAGACAGGCCTTTTATTGTACTGGGTATTTCCCCGGTGGGCTGAAGCCCTTGAAGGCTGGATTTGAAAGCCTTGGACCGCTGCTGGAGCCTCTGTCCCTTCCTCCAGCTCCCTGAAGTTAAATGTAGCAGGCAGAGAGGCGTTAACGGAGAGAGAGAGGAGGGGGAGGCAGAGAGAAATCGATCCAAGGGGAGTAGGGGACAGAGAGAGAACAAGAGAGAGAGAGAGAGAGAGAGAGAGAGAGAGAGAGAGAGAGAGAGAGAGAGAGAGAGAGAGAGAGAGAGAGAGAGAGAGAGAGAGAGAGAGAGAGAGAGAGAGAGAGAGAGAGAGAGAGAGAGAGAGAGAGAGAGAGAGAGAGAGAGAGAGAGAGAGAGAGAAAGAATAGATGGATGGAAAGAGATGGATTGCACGAGGAGATGAGGGGAAGGGGCTGTTTTGAGGATGTTTGCCAGGGCTACTTTTGGTTCCCCTGTCCGGCCCGGGCAGTACCCATGAACTCCAACAAGTAGTGCATCTTTGAGTATCTGCTTATGAAAGATGAAAACATGGCCAATGTCTGTAAAATGACCCTACAACTGTAACAAGGCAATTAAAAATCCCAGTGGCACAGGACAAGTACACCCACTGTCAACCCTAAACACAGCAAAAAGACATAATTAACCCCCTCAGCGCTGATGACGAGCTCAGCTCGTCATCAGTTGCGCCGCTCGCCCGCTGATGACGAGCTGAGCTCGTCATCTAACGCAGCTTTTTGAAAAAAGCCGCGTAGCGCTAAAATCGCCGCAGCGCGCATGCGGTTAAACACTAACACAAGTTAATACAGCCTTGACAACGACCATACATTAGATAGAGAGAGCAAAATTCACCAACAGCAGCAGCAGTGCTGAGTTTTACCGCAAACAGCCAATGACCTAGGCAAGTACAAAACAGAGTTTTTAGCAGCAGTAAATACATGCAGGCCAGTCTCTTCACACAGAAGCTGGTGATCCCCCCCACAAGCCGCTCATCCCCTGCTGCCTGGGAGATGTAAGGACTAACCCCCAGATGCATCAACAACCCAATTTGCGATTCCTTAATAGCGAAAAATACAGATTCGCTATTGAGGAATAGCAAAATGGAATGCATCAAGATATCACTTAAAAAATAGCGATTTCTTAGAGTCGCAATTAAGGAATACCTCCCCATTCATTCCTATGGGCCTGGAGGCACATAGGAATGAATGGGAATACAATCTTAATTTGCAAATCGCAATTAGCGATTCGCAAATTGAGATTGCGATTTCAAGGGTGCAGGGGTGTCCGAAGGACACCCTGTTGCACCCCTGAAATTGATATGTGCATATATGTTGCGCACACACATGCCCCTAGGGCATGTGTGTGCGCAACATGAAACTTTGAAAAATGCACTTTAGTGCATTTTTCAACGTTAACGTTCCTGCATTGCAATTAAGGAATCTCATTTGAGATTCCTTAAATGCAAATAATCGCAATTTAGCGATTTCTAAAATTGCGATTTTTGCATTTGGGATGATGCATCCCAAATGCAAAAATACCGCTCGCAAAGGGGCAGATTCTGAGAATCTGCCCCTTTGCAAGCGGATTTTTGTTTGATGAATCTGGGCCTATGAGTGCTGCTTGGGGTCTTAGGTTTGTGATCCTCTGAAAACAGCTTCCTGCAAATATGTAAAACAAACAGTTACTACCTTGGTCTAATGAAGCACACAGACATACACAAATCACATAGTAAGTCCTGAAAAAAGAGAAAACGTATAAAAAGTGTAAGAAATCTCAACAAAACTATAATAGTGTGTTTGAAGGATCCACTGGGTAGCAATTTCTCCCATCTGGTGGCCCTGAGTCTCGAAGGTGCCTTTAAAACCTCAGATCCAGTTGTTTGTTTTGCTATTAGTTTTTGTCTATCGCACTGCCTGACACTTGTTTAGTATTGTAGTGCTTTCTGTAGTCCTGGTATACATTTCTGGAAGGGTTCCGAGGTTCTACTGCAGACTCCAGTTTGGACCAACCTTGTTAGGCTTAGCACACAGAGGCACTTTAAGGGGCTGAATAAATAAGCCGCCTTATGGACCATGCACCTGAGAGTGGTGCGCTAACACACAAAATGGAGGGCAAGCCGCACGTTTGCCATGAGGTGCCCGGACACAAGCAGGAAGGGGGGAGGCCAAGACGCATGCAAAAGCAGGTGGCGTTGGAGCCAAAGGAAAAGAGTGTAAATGCCACCAACAGTGTGATTGGCCAGCTACATTCAAAATGGAGAATCAACACCCCTCACTGTTACAGCAGCTAACAATTTAAGAACCTACAGCAGTCTTGTGCACAGCATTGCAGAAGGAACCACTCCCTTTTCTAGCAGCCCCCCAAAATATTGCTTCAAGAGGATTGTGTCTCTCTACAGCTTCTGCAATTCTGTATGCGCCTTTGCAAACCATTGAGCAAAAAAACACCACATTGTGGCTACTTATCTTTGTACACCATGTATTCCATGGTTTTCCACATCACAGGATGTTCACCGGATGTTGCTTCCCACCAGATAGCTACTTTTCTCAGAGGGTGGATACAGTTTTGTAGTTGTTTTCTCGTTAACAATGCCCAATTCTCACAAGAACTACAGGTTTTATGTGTGCAAGGAGAGAGGGGCAGGCTATGTGAAAATGTCTCTTGCAATACGTCTCATTGTGTGATCCTCATTTACACCATTACTTCATGAGAGTGAGTCATCCTGCGTATATTTCCCTCACAACTGCCCATTTTCGCGAAACATTTCTGTTCGAATCAACCATTGCGTGAGAAAGCCAGGCTAGCATTGTAAGCCTGAGGGAAGGAAGAAATAATATGGGCTTTGGTATCCCCCCAAAATAGGCTTCTGGAATGTCCTGTAACCCCAACCAGCTGTGGTTTGAGTGCCATGGAAAAAAAGAATGCCTGTTCTCCTTACTTTGCATAACAATCTACCTACAATAGAAAGCAAGAAAGTACTTTTTGAAAGCCTCACTCGAAAAAGAAAATATGCTACAACCTGAAAGTAAACTGATACGTGATTTACTAAGCACAAACTAAACAGGCACAGAGTGACAGCAACAGCGACAGGTGCCATGACAGAACCTACAACGGATGGAACAAGCTATCAAGAAGAAGGCTAGGGTGCCTGCTTGTGGAGAAAAGGAACCGGTAACATTTATGGAGGAAGTCCTATCCATCTTGGACATTCTGAATCCAGCGGTGGATTCAGTTTCTTGCCTTGATGCAACACTCCAGTGGGCATCCCTGGAGATGCCCCAAGTTGATTTATTACACTTTTAGAGAGCAGCGACGATGGACGGACATTGCCACTTGGTGACTGGGACATCACTGCATGCGTGACACTGATCTTGCTGGGGGAGATGGGAGTGATGTTCGAGATTTAGTTCAGACTGCTGAAAAATGCTGCTGTGGCCGAGGGATGCTGCTAATGATGGTGTTTGGTGGCACTGGCTACAGTGAGTTATGCTAGCACTGGTGGGTGATTGAAGTGTGGTTAGATGAGGTGGGCTGAAATTGACACTAGTGGGTGATGTGAGTATGGTTAGATGAGGTTGGTTGATGTTGGGTCTGGTAGATGAATGTGGGCTGGTTAAAAGATGCTAGGTTAAGGAAGCACTGTTGAATGACATTGATATGGTTAGAAAAGGTTGGGTAAAGTTGGCTCGGATGAATGAAGTTGGCAGTGAAGGGTAAAGATAACATTGGTGCATGAAGATGCCACACCTAGTGGATGCCACTATGGCATATGAATTTATTTTCTAACATGTTATTATATTTACATGATTTCTCCTAGACATTTCTAACCCAGTCGATAAAGATAGACGGATGCGGGTGCTGCTGGAATCACTTCCGGATGTCAATCTGCACACCTTCCTCTTCCTTCTGGAACATCTGAAGCAGTAAGAATTGCACCTTCCTCGATGAAACACCACCCGTTATCACTTAACACGGTCACTATAAAAAAGAAAAACATGTTTAGCAGCAGATTATCAAAGTGTTCGTACTGATTTGGGTTGTTCGTTAAAAGCAGGGGGTTGCAGAAGGCTTGGAAGGTAGCTCTCATCCTTAATGGATTTAGCACCTCTCACTCCTTGGATGGTTGTCTGCAGAGCCTGGTCGGCGGTTGGAAGCCAGGTCCTGCACCAAAACAAGGAACGCAAAGCCTTTGGATGTGTCAAGAGGGGATAGCCTCCTGTGGAGTGTTGGGGGCAGGACCGGCCGGAGACCAGACCCTGCAGTTAACCCCTCCTGTGCACGACCAAAGACTGTACGCTGTGGATGCTGGCCACCAGTGGTCATGCCCTGCAGCCAACCCAGCTGCGCGTGGACAAAAGCCATGTGCACTGAGGTTTGGCCGACAGTCGAGCATTGGGCACTAGGCTTCAAGTCAAGACCATGTGGCCAGGCTTGACAGGCACCGTCAAAGGCCATGCTTAACAGGTGTTGATCACCAGTGGAGTGTTGGGCATAGTACCAGCTGTGCATGAATTTATTTATATATTTATATAGCACAACTAATACCCCAACATCCTGCCAGCCATGAGGGAACAAAGACCGAAGAGGGAAAAGCAAAGAAACAAGTCACGTGTTACTAGGCCTTAAAAATCCAAGTCTTCAGACCCTTCCTGAAAGATATCAGGTCTGGTGAGTTTTTCAGTGAAAGTGGCAGTTGATTCCACAGTCTGGTGGTAATGTGCAGAAAGCTTTTGCCACCCCAGTTGGAACAGTGGGAGATTGCTGGCTGTATACCGTTGGGCACAGAGAACTTTTGGTTGTGGTATGTAATCGAAAATACCCCACAATTCAGTGAAAAAATAATGGTTAAACTGAAGATGTGGGTAGCTTTAGCTATAGCCATTCAACTTATGTTAACAAGTCCTCGGAACTTCACCTAAAAACCCAGTTAAAGTGCAGTTATGGTTACACATTGAAAATGAATATACATGCAATTCGCAAGTTATGCAAGAGCCATACAAACCATAACTCACTCACCAAATGCAGTGCTTTTGACCACACAATACTTATACCGATAAATACCAACACAGTAATGATACTGCATTGATAGTCGTCTCTGTTTGAGTGTTAAGGGTAATGTGCTATGTACTGTCATTGGCTAGAAGAGAAGATTTAGTACAATTGTAATTGCATGTTTCTTTAAGGGGGATGTTATAAGCATTGCGTTTGGTGTCCCAGACATGGTTTGCATGTAAAGGATTGTGCTCCTAAACATAACCTTTTTGGTTTTGAATTTCTTGGTATGAGTTGTGCATTCCTCTTAGAAACCAGACCCAAGTGGCACATAACAAGGCACCTCCTCTGAGTAAGCCCATCCCCCCACTAATAAATTAAAGCTCTTTTAGCTCAAGGTGATGGTGTCTGAGAAATCTCATGACTGCCTATACAGAATCTAGTAAAGTTGCATGCCATTGAGCACAGTCGGGTTGCTGTTCTCAGCTATTAAACTGCAGTAGAGATCAAGAAGGTCCACATCATGCCAGCCACTAGATTTAAGCAGTTTCGACCAGGGTCTGAGTGAGGCGTATTTATCGATGGATCAGTCATAGACAGACCGTTGTAAGGTCAGCAGGTCCAACAGCTCAAGCAGCGGTGAATCTCCTCTGTGCCTAGGAGTCGGTTCTATGAAATCCCACCAGAGTTTGCCAATAGTACAAATGGTTCACATCTATGCAACGAATCTAAGAGAGGAAATCGAATGAGTCTTCTTCAGTGATCCCATCACAGTAATTTGTAAAGTACTTGCATCCAGTGGTTAATTTGAGCAGGTGGTTACCGGTGGGGGATACCAGCACTTGTTTTTGGGGACCGGCACACATCAATTATTTACTGAGTGCAAGATGTGGAAAAACATACAGATCGGAAAGAAGGAGGATGAGAAAGATAGCAAAATTGTCACAAAGGGAGAATAGAGGTACCTGCAAGAGTGAGATAAAGGGGCAAGTAGTGACTGGTAGTGGATTAAAGAGGCATGAGATGGATTTAAGACTACCATGATATTCGGCACACTGACATTTAATGGCACCGGATGCAGAATTCTGTGCATAGCGTAGGACACCGGCACTCATTCTTTTACAGATGAAGCACTGCGTAGATCCAGAGACCTGCTTCATTCTGCAAGATTCAGACAGGCTATATTTGGAAGGAAGAATCATCTGTGGCAAAGCAATGCATCAGTCACCCTTTCCCATAGATAACAAAATCTGGTAGTGCCTTTGGAGAGCTGTATGTCAGAATACCCCTGTCGAAATATTAACCTACAGCTGATTATGACCGTACGTTAGACTACCAAAATATCATCAAGGTAAGTAAGGATTTACTAGTATTTACTCAATTTTAACAGTATTTTGGGAGTCAATGTCATGCTCACCAGATATCTGTAAGTTTGAACAACACTGTGGGACAACACTTGGAGGAGTTCTTAGCTATGGGTCTAAAGTCCCTACTTAATCTTTGTGATAGCCAATGTTAAGGCAAGGCATATGACATGGCCTCACAATCGTTTATTGGCCTATTTTGTCTTAAGATATTCTATAGCAGGGGTTGCAATCCAGTAGCTTGTGAACTACTGTAGCTTTTCCAGCTACCTCTGAGTAGCTCACCTGTGTGCAGCTCAGCTTATTAAATTAGAAAACGTTTTTGCTTGGTTGAATATATATATATATATATATATATATATATATATATATATATATATATATATATATATATATATATATATATATATATATATATATATATATATATCAGTATGTATATATATATACCAAAATTGAGATTATACAACACTGTTAATATTAGTAGCTCTCAATGTGTTTCATTGAACACGAGTAGCTCTCAGTACAGAAAAGGTTGGATACCTCTGTGCTATAGTATTTCAAAATCTGCCCTTGCTGCATCACTTGCAAGTTGTAACCCAAACATGTGGCTCATGCGTGTCACCTGCAGAGACGTGGATGGTCATTGGGCCTTGTATACTTCACCCAGTTGGTGGCCCCTACAGTATAGGAAGGAGAGCATTATTAAAGTGACAGATATTTTCTTTTAATTTGTTCAGGTTTACCTTTCCGAAGATAACAATGAAACAAAAGTGTGTAAACCTCTGTAGAGAAATTATTTGTAAAATATGGCAGGGTATCCAGAAAAAACACTTGGGTAATGAGAAAGATTTTGAAAGTCACCTAGTTAAAGAGATACTGACCCTGGCACTGGTCAAGAAGTCCAAAACTATAGCTAACGGACTGGCAGGTAGTGTCCCCAGCCGCACAGTTTATTGTGACAGAGAGACTTTGTAACGCTTACCACTTTCTCTAGTTGTGTCCACTTGTGTCTCCACCCCAATTTAATCATCCCAGAGTATCTGCATGCCTCAACTGGACTGCTACCTTCAGATACAGCCAGGTAAGGGAAACCAGGCGCAGTGGAAGAGTGACAATCTTGAGTAAGCGAAGTGGGAGGGGGCGGGGGGCACCCCACCCCGTGTTACCTGAATTAAATTATACATATATATAGATATACAAATCCAAACTTCACGATATGACAGAGAGAAATACGGACACCTTGGAGTGGTTGCAGAAAAAATTGTGATTTATTGTTGCAGAAAAAACAACGCGTTTCAGCTTTCGCTTTGGTCACGCTGGAAACGCTTAGTACCATTACTGCATATATACTGAATAACCAGTCAAACATAGAAAGAGGACTAATCCACACCCTAGTGCAAGTGCGGGCGCCATCTTTACACGGTCATTCGATGCAATACAAATAAAGTTTATACAATATAAAACAATCCAATTGATTTTGGCACTCAAGAGTCTTATAAATCATTATTGCATCAAAAGAGTACATGTATGTTAAAAATATTATGCCATTTGACCACATCATGAACTGTGAATTATGTTGGAAAACGGATTAATACCATCGCGAAAAATGACGGCACATTATTATAATATAATACAATTTTTAGGAAAACTTGTATTATAGCCTTATAGTCCGCCGTAGAGGGCTATACCGGCTATTAAAGGCCCTCTCCAGCGTTAAAGGCCCCGAGCCGAAGGCAAGGGCCTTTAACAAGGGAGAGGGACTTTAATAGCGGTATAGCCCATCTACGAAGGGCTATAAGGCTATTGGAACATTCTGTCACTAGAGGACAGAATGTTCTAGCAAAAAAAACAAAGCCTTTTGGAAGCGTGAGGGGATTGGAATCCTTTGTTGACAGCCATAGCTGTGAACAAAGAAACATTGGAATGTTGGAGCTCCAGGCTTATACCAGCCATTATAAGCCCAGAGCACTCCATTGTCTTCAATGGAGCTCCCAACATTCCAATGTTCTAATATATTATAATCATGTGCTGTGAACTAAATCATATAGTTAGTGCAGCAGTTGCAGTGTTCTGCTTCCAAATTCTTGGTCTTCTGCTATTCTAGGACGTTCCTTTACATGGGAAACCTTTGTAAACAAAGCTGCCTTTTAGTTAATAATCTCAAGTGAACAACTAGCTCCATCTGCCAATTTTGATCCATTATTCATGGGCCTCTGTGATAGAACCGCACCTCAAATTAATTATAAAAACTGATATGGAGTAATCAATTGGTGTTTACATTAAACCACACACTGTCAACACTGTTTACATTAAAATTGGTAATTGTCAAATTATCCATTAGGAAATAGCAAATCACAAAAATATGCTACCACTTAAGCTATTGTCTCTAGGTAAATAAGCAATCATAAAAGCAATTACATCAACACTGCATCCTTTATTATCTAAATAAGACATCTAATTGATTAAAACACCAACATCACCAATCATAAAACCTATGATGACGTAGGAACAAAGCAGGTCATTTCAAAGAGTGTTCAATATGAAAGGCTGAAGTAAATACCAGGCCTCAGTACTACCTGCCACAGTGTCCTGAATGAGGGTCACAGCAAACTGTTATTGATGTTACCGCACTGATATAATAAGATGCCAGATGAGATGAAAAACACCAACAGTGTTTTCTGTGTGATCAAAAACTGCAGGTTTTTGCTGAGGAAACAGTCAGGTCAACCAAGATGTGATTTACTAGGCCCCCAAGTCAATTACTCATGTGTTTATGTGGTCCCGTGTATTTAAGCGGTCAGCCATGACGCGATATTCAATGAACATAGAAAATTGATCACGTCCACAAAACATTTATGAGGTCACCAGTATGATTCACGATAACATGGCAAGATGTCCAGATGTCCTCCAGAGTCCTCTCCTAATAAAGTTTAAAAAAAAGGTTTTTGATGGAATGTTCAACTTTGAGTAAGAACTATTAGATGCTTCTTGCTTCTGGGTCTCATGGATGTTCTCTTGCTGTTGTCTTTCTCTCTTCCTCTTCAGTGTGGCCTCCAGGGAATCTGTGAATAAGATGTCGCTCTACAACCTGGCCACGGTATTCGGACCCACCTTACTCCGCCCTCCTCAGAGAGACGAGTTGTTGCAGCCTGGGTTCCCATCACACATCTCCCAGGAGGTGGTGGTACAGGTTGGTAAACTGAAGGAAGCGGCGAGTGATTTGGTGAGAAGGGGGTACGAGGGACAGGGTAAACGGAGATTAAGAGAAGGGGAAAGAATTTAGGGAAATGGTAAAAGGAGGTTAGGGCAAATGATTAGGATGGAAGAGGCGAATGTTGAAGGGAGGAGAATGAAAAAAGAGTGAGGACAAGGAATTTAGTAAAGGAAAAAGAGGAATTAAAAACAGGAAAAAGATGAGAGAAGAGAGGCTTGTAGAGAGGAGTCGTAAAATCATGATTTGTTTTTATAAATAAAAGAAAACACAACTGAGTTACAATGATAAGGCTTAAGAGTAAAGATAGATAACACACATAATATTGTAAAGATGCCCTTTCACCTTGCTGTGGTGCTCAATTCCTTAAAATATGACACTGAGCCGGTGTTCAGGATTAGACTATCTTTAATTGCTCCGAGCGCCGGGGAGAGCGTCTGACGGGCTCGAAAGCCGCGGCTCTACAAAATGGCTGCGCTTCCGTTTCCGCCAGCGACGCCCGCCCGGCAAAACACTAGAGCGTCACCACATATCTCCCCCCCTTTAACACCCTCACAGTAAATTCACCTAGAACATGATGAATACTCAGTCCTGGTGGAAGTGTCTAATGAGGGAAAACAATGGAACAGTCTTTCTTGATTTCCATGCTGAAGTCCTCGAATTTCTTGGTAGCTTTGATCTCTCTGCCTGACCTTGTTCTCACAGGCTCCTGGCTGGTGTTCTCCCTTTGGTCTCTGACAGTGCTTCTGTCCATCTTACGTGTTGTCATTCTTAGTCCTCGATTGTGTCCATCACGTCCTTGGCTCCTTGGTGTTGGAGGGTTTGTTTTTCCATCTTCTTCACCTTCCTCCTGAAATCGCTGGTCTTCATCGCTTTCCCAACGCGGTTGGTTTCCTGACTTGTTCGCTTCCACTGCTCCTTCCTGTCCCGCTTATTCGCCACTCTCCATGCCGAACGAATCCGTCTCATCAGAAACTTCCCACTTTAGGATTTTGCTGCACTTTGCCATCCTGTCTTGCGACCATACCTTTCCATCACTGAGCAGAGCCGACCTAGCATACGGTTCTATCACTTGCAACGGTGGTGTGAATTTGCTGTCACCCTTCTTCTTCAACATGGCCTGTTTCACTCTCACCCACTCGCCCTTTTCTAGGGCCACTTCTTGAACATTTCGTCGTTTGTTGTATTGTCCTGTATACAAGGCTTGAGCCCTTTCAATGTTCCTCCGCACCACAGCCGGGGACCATTTGCTCTGGACTATTAGATGTTTCCACACCAGATTGTCCTTTGTGAAAGGGTCCCACCCTCGTAGTATTCGGAAGGGGCTATACCCCGTGCTGGCAGGAGTGATGCGGTACGCCCATAACATCTTCGGGAGCTCCTTCTCCCAATCTTGTCCTGCACTTAGCGCAGCCTGCACTGACCCCATTATCACTCTATTGAACCTCTCTGCCAATCCGTTCCCCACTGGGTGGTAGATTGGAGTGTGTTTGACCTCGATTCCGTTGCGGGTCATGAAAGCATCCCACTTTGCGGACACGAACTGCGGTCCATTGTCACAGGTGATCACTTTCGGGATACCTTCCCTCACGAATGTGGAGGTTAGGAAGGAAAGCACGGCTTCAGTGTCTACTGTGTCACACACTTCCACCTCCGGCCACTTGGAGTACCGGTCCACCAGTACTATGGCATATTTCGGCACTCCATGTGTATCCAAGATGGGTCCTAAAATGTCCACCGATAGCATCTCCCACGGGCTGGTGGGGACGGTGAATTTTCCCAGGGGAGGCCTCAGCAAGATCTGTGTTTTGTCCGCTCTGCTGCATGGTTCGCACATCTGGACATGTCTTTCCACTTGGCTGTACATGGCAGGCCACCAGTACGCCTGCTTCGCCCTGGTCTTGGTCTTCAGTATGCCAAGGTGTCCATCATGGAGGATAGTTAGGAGGTGTTCCACCAAGGTCTGCGGGGGAACTACCTTCTCCCCTCTTAGTAAGAACAACTGGATTGTCTCCTATCGACCAAAGGTAGGCCAGAGGGGGCACCGGGTCCTAACGGTATCCCCCCAATATTGTTTAAAGCTGACCCGAACTACTGGGCGGCTGCATTACTACAAGTGTTCAACTCCATAGATGAAGGGGCTGGCATCCCAGACTCCTGGAAAGGATCCATAATATCCCCTATCTACAAGAAGGGTGATAAGAATAAACCTACTAGCTACAGACTTGTAGCCTTAATTGATGTCGAAGCAAAATACTGTGCTGGTCTCCTTTTGGACGAATTAACAGTATGGGCAAATGAAAAATCCCTCATCCCTATCAACCAGACAGGCTTCTCCAAAGGCACTGGGACCATCACAAATCTACTTGCACTGACGCTACTGATGGACGGTGCCAAAGCAGCAAATCTTCCCCTATTTTTCTGCTTCATAGATTATTCTGCTGCTTTTGACAGTATAAACATGCAGAAGCTGTGGGCTAAACTAGCAAAGATGGAAATTGCAGCAGCACCATTAAAACAGATAATCCAGTTACACACTAACACTTGGGTTCAAATAAAACTAGGAACCGGAGAATATCTGTCAAGGAAAATATTATCAACATTTAGCGGATTGAAGCAGGGCTGCGTACTGGCCCCCATGCTTTTTAACCTGTTTATGGCAGACCTTTCTACAGAATTAAACAACAGCACTTCTAATGCACCGAGGTTAGGCGGGCTGTCACTCTCTAACCTACTGTACGCTGACGACGTCGTCCTAATAAGCCGAACTCCAATTGGGCTTCAGCACTTGCTAAATACAACTGCCAAGCATGCTGCATCTAACGGTTTAACCATCAATTTAGATAAGTCAAAACTCATGAAGTTCAACCCGAAAAAGAATACCACAGGGTTTAATTGGAACCTGTCAGGTGCTCCTATGGAAGTCGTGTCAGAATACAAATATCTAGGGGTGATACTGGATGATTAAGGTACCTTCAAGCCACAAAAAGAAGCCATAAAACGGAAAGGAAACACAATAGCGGTAGCTCTAAAATCTCTGAAACACAAAACTGCTGGGCCAAGCTTTTATCCCTTACTACAAGTACTACAAGCAAAGCTAATCCCAGCTATTACATATGGAAGCGAATGCCTCAGGGGAAAAGATGAAGAGACTTTGGAACAAACTGTGCTAAGAGCTGCAAGAATAATCTTTAGCCTACCAAATTATGCCTCTCCCGCGCAAATCAGGCTGGAGCTTGGCCTACAGTCACAAAAAATAGCTCGCAACGCAGCTTATGTGAAATGTTGGTTTCACCTATGGAAAGAGATAAACTCAAGCAGAGCTTGTATCCCAAGGGATTACCTGACCACATCGATAAACCGTCTAGGCCTGAAGGAATTGTGGGCTACTACGGGAACGCAAAATAGTTTTAAGACTTTGGTAAACAAGACAGTTAAAAATCTATCAGTACTTGAAGATAAGGAAACACTCAGAAGACGATCACACGTCTGGTGCGTGCTGCAGAGCTACACAACACCTGGTCCTCAAGACTACCTGCATGCGGGCTTCAGCCGGAAGCTAAAAGAGAAATACCTCAGGTATCGATTGGGAATTCTTCCTGTCCTCCCGCATCTACCACCATGGAAGCGAACCACAGAAACAACTGAGTGCCGCCTCTGCGCAGAAGCTGAAGAGAGTATCATGCATCTACTATGCATTTGCCACAGTCTGGACCTAGAACGACGCTTGTTATTGAAATCTATCTTTAACACCAAGAGGATAAGAACCTGCAGGCAAGCAGTGAAGGCTTGCTTTGGTGGAGGAGACATACAGCTGGCATACCGGTTTGTACAATTTATGGGGGCGGCAGAAGAGAAAATTAAAGGCCCTGGATTACCATAAAACAGGTCTAAATTAGGGGGTTACTCTGTCCGGTCCTTAAATGGCCAACCTAAAGGATAAAAGAGACACCCTACTTTGACCAATATTCAAGCATAACGGTACCAGGACCTGCAGGCAGACTGTAAAACTGTGCTTCAATCCGGCCGAAACACAGCAAAACGGCAGGCTTACAAACATTTTTGACACAGTGGCAGAGAGACTCAAACACATACTGCAAGTGGACATTGGATAAACAAAAACAGCCTGGCCAGGCTGTTACTGTTGCTGAACTTGGCAAAGCTTGGGCTAGCCCACCTTATCTGGCGTGTAGGCACTTTAGATCTGATGAAGCGCGTAAGCCCTACCATGTGAATTTTAACAAGATGCATAATGATGGCTGCTTAACTTGGCAAAGCTTTCGCTAGCTCCGTTTTTATTGATGCACAGGCACTTTAGATCTGATGAAGCGCATTAGGACCAAAATGTTAACTTTAACATAATGCATAATAATGGTTTTTAACAGTGTTTTTATCCATTGAATTACGTATATTAAATTGTTAATGTTATGTGTATGCAATGGTTTTAATTAATTATGCAAAGTAATAAACTACTTCTACTTCTACTTCCAATCGACAGTTCTTCTCGAACTTCCCAGAACTTCTTCAACTGGCTGTCGAGGTGTCTCTTGTCCGGCCACCCATGTGTCACGTAGCCTTGCACGGCCTCCAAGGTCTCGTCTTGGGTGTACGCCTCTTCCCATTCCTTCTTGCGGATTACCGTTGCATGGTCTTGCATCAGCGCCACCATGTAGCCTTCCCATCCTGAGGGTTCTTGGTCTATCGCCTGTTCCATAGCTGCTGCCCTACTTAAGAAATCAGCCACTTTGTTCCTGTTTCCTGGAATGTACTCCACCTCGTATACGTAGTCCAGTAGTCTCAAGGTCATCTTCGCTATGCGGGGTGTCGCATGAGCGTGTCCGCTGGAGGTGAGGACCTTTACTAGTGTTTTGTGGTCCGTGCGGAGCAAGAAACTAGAACCCCATATGAACTGTCTGAAGCGCTCCATGGCCCATACCGCTGCCAGCATATCCTTTTCTATCACGCTGAACCTTTCTTCGTTGGGCGCCAGCGAAATTGAAGCAAAGCTGACCGTGGTGACTTCACCCTCTTGTGATCTCTGCATCAACACTGCCCCCAACCCTTTGTTGCTGGCGTCAGTGGTCAATATAGACAAGGCGGCTTGGTCGAATCCCTTGACGGGTACAGCATTGCAGATCTCTTGTTTCAGGGCATCAAACTCGATTTGCTCTTCGTTGGACCATTTGAACGTGTTCTTCTCCTTCAGGAGTTGCCGCAGATGATGGGTTTTGGACGCGAAATGCGGGATGAATTTGCTGTAAAATTCTGCCATTCCTAAAAACGAGCGGATGTCCTCCTTCCTCGTTGGTGTGGGTGCATCTTTAATGGCTGCCACATTTGCTCTCTTCGGCTCTATTCCCTTCTCACTGATCTCGTGACCCAGGTATGTCACCAATCTTACGCCAAGCTTCCATTTTGCCCATTCCTCTGTGAGCCCATTTGTTTCCAGTATGGCCAACACGGTGTGTAGTTTGGTATCGTGGTCGTCTTTCGATTTCCCCATTATGAGGATATTGTCTTGGAAGTATTGTACTCCATCTACCTTTTGAAACAGTCTATGCATTAGTTTCTGAAATACCACTGCCGCCGATGCTAGTCCAAACGGCATCCTCAGGAACTTGTAACATCCAAACGGTGTTATGAATGACGTTAGGTGACTGCAGGAAGGGTGTAACGCGATTTGATGGTATGCGGATGAGAGATCCACGGTGGAAAACCACTTTATCCCATTTGTCTTCGACAGCATCTCGTTGATCCGGGGTAGTGGGAACTTGTCCACCCATATGTTCTTGTTCAGTTCCCTTAGGTCCACACACAAACGCACCTTCCCATTGGGTTTCTGCAAGACGACGAGGGGAGCGAGCCATTCCGCACTCTCGATAGCCTCAATAAAACCGCACCTTTCCAGGCGCAGTAGTTCCTCTTGTACTGCCTCCCTACTTCGGAATGGAATGTTGCGGACCTTGTGGCTCACCGGGCTCGCTCCCTCCTTCAAGCGTATTTTGTGCGTGAATTTGGTCATCCGACCTATGGTCCCCTTGCAGACCTCCGGGTACTCTCTCTTCCACGCTCCCTCCTTGTATTCTTGTTCGGTGTCCGTCATCAGGACTTGGTTGATTCCTCCTGGGTTAAGTTCAATTCCTAGGGTACCTTGATCAATCCATCCCAGGACCGAAGGCCCTTTCTCTGCAACGTACAGTTTTCCGTCCACCATTCGCCCCTTGAATTAGAACGTGAGAGGACAATACCCTTCCATGGGTATGGGTTCGCCTGTATATGTGACAGGACGTATGTCCGGGGACGTAGGTCTTGCTTTTGTCTTTTGTTGAAAGTCTCTTTCCCACACCGTTCATTGTATTATCGTGTATGGGGACCCTGAGTCCGCCACTATGTCGATTTCTACTCTGCCGATCTTCATTTTCAGTACTGGTTTCTTGGATGCCGAGCAGTTTATTCCCCGGACTTGGTCATCTATGCACAAGACTTCCTCTTCTTCTTCTTCCTGTGTTTCTTTCTCCTCCTCGCCACCTTGGGCTACGTACTTCACTTCTGTCTTCCTGGGCCGGCGTCGGCATACCTTTTCATACTGGCCCATAATGCCACAGTACGAGCACTTGGCCCTGATGGCTGGGCAGGCCTTGTCGTTGCCAACGTGCGTTGGGTTTCCACACCAGTAACAATTTTCCTTGTTGTTCCATTTGGGCCTTTGCATCCCCCCTGGTCTCTGAGGGTATCTCTTTTGGGACCGTGTGTTGGATGGTCCTACTTGTTGGGTCTTGGCTGGTCTGTTCCCTTCTGAAACCTTGCAAACTGTTGTTTTGCTGATTGTCTCCTTCCTCGTCGCTTCCGCGCACCTCTTTGATAGTTCCGCCTTCTTTACAAGTGCTAATACTTCTTTGAGAGGAGCGTCACTGTTGACCCACAATTTCTCTTGGATGGCCGTGTTGGATGTATGCATTATGATCTGGTACCTTATCAGTTCGTCATGCAGCGTTCCAAATTTGCAGGTCACTGCTAGTTTCTGTAGGGCCACAACGTATTCGTCGATTGATTCTCCTCCGCCCTGTCTCCTCTGGAAGAAATTGCACCTGTCTATGGCTACACATACCACGGGTTGGTAGTGCGAGTCCAAATGTTCGATCGCATGTTGGAACTCATCGGTGTCCGTAGGAAATCTGGTCTTCTTCACTAGGTTGTCATATACCCTGATTCCTTCCGGGATTAGGTTGTGCAGGAGTATCTTCTTCCTCCGGGAGCTTGAGTACGCCCTTCGCTCTCTTCCTCTAGAGCCGATAGACAATTCCGAAAATACCTCTTCCAGTCCTCCCATGGCATCGTTGGTTCCCCTCTCTTGGGTAAGAATGGGACCAGGTTGGTGAGGGAGGATGATTGTGCACTCTCCTTGCATTGCGTTTGCCTGGGTTCTTCTGTGCGACGACGCTTGGCGGGCTTCCCTGTGCCTGTCTCTCTTCCTGTCTGTCTTCTTGTGTAGGGCCTGGGCTTCCTTCTCCACTGCCGGAAATGCCTGGGGAGTCCAGGGCTGCGTTCTGAAACTTGTAACTGGGTTTGGCTATTTCCCTTCCTCAGTTGACCGGTTCGTGGTGGGACCTTCCGGGGATACCTCACACTCCCGCACTCTTGCTCTATACCCCCTTGCTGTTCTCCCTCTTATGAGTGCTGTGGACGGTTTGTCTTTTCCCTCCTGGTTTGCCTTCGCCCGTGTCTGCAGCGGTCTCCTTTCACTTTGTTGCTCTGTGGCGTTCTCGTGCTTGGTGCCTCCCCTTTCTGGTGCTCAGCGTGGTAATCAGCACTTACCAGCTTTTCCGGGTGCAATTTACACTCTCTGGTGGCCAGGTCGTGCCCCTTGTGCCGCGCTCTTGCCTTGGGGAGGTGCTTCGTTCTCATGGGGCCCACACTTGTCCCTCTGCCACGCTCGGACTGATGAGGGTGGTCGGTTGTGCAGCGTGTGGCTCAGCGCTGCTACACCATCCCATGCCTCGTCGCCATTGTAAAGATGCCCTTACACCTTGCTGTGTTGCTCAATTCCTTAAAATATGACACTGAGCCGGTGTTCTGGATTCGACTATCTTTAATTGCTCCGAGCGCCGGGGAGAGCGTCATACGGGCTCGATAGTCACGGCTCTACAAAATGGCCGCGCTTCCGTTTCCGCCAGCGACGCACGCCCGGCAAAACACTAGAGCGTCACCACAAATATTGCCCTTTCATTAAATTGTCGAATTTGTGGAGTCACAGTTTCCAATTTCAGTTTTGGATAGAGTCTAGTCTCATCAACCTGAGCAAATAGAGTCAGAAAGCCTAGTGAGCGACAGCCTCTCAGTGATCCTCGACCAAAAACCTCAAAGGAAAGATGCTGTGTGCTCCTCGTAGCTAGGGTAGTTACAGTCCACCAGGTCAAAAAGGGCTTCACAGTTAGGTTATGTGCATTTGTATAGTACACAACTCACCTGGGCGGGTACCCTACAGCTGAATAGGCACAGACACACAATGGGGCTTATTGACAAGCCCCATGCGCTGCCGGTACGTCACTTTTAATATGGGTGTCTTGTTCCATAATGATTTATGGGCAAATGGTCATCTTGTCAGAAAGCCTGTAACCAGCTATTTCTCAACCCGTTAAGATTGTTCAAAAGGCGGAAGGTAGAGCTTCATGCAGATCTCATCCCTACTCCATTATTTACAATCATTTGTAGTTTGCAGTTAGACAACATGGGTGTTTGAACCTATGTAAACCAGTGTGAGAGCCTCAAAGAAAAGGAATTTGAAAACAACAATGAAAAGCCACACAAACCCCTCTGGTCGCAGGCCTTCCAAAAGTATTACATCCTTCTAGCAAGATGTTATCCACTTCCACAAACTCCTGGAGCATTACGATACCAAACAAGATATATACTCAATGAAATCATAGCATACAACATGCAGGCGTTCCCTGCCACAGTCCACCAGAGCCCCAAGATCATGGAGCCTGTGTAATGTGGCCAGCGCAGCCCGCATTAAATCCTGGCTTGATTTCTCCTACCCTTTCGCCTTGAGATTTTGTTTCTTCGCTAACACTCCCATCTTTCCTTGTCACAGTTGTCTATATCATCATTGCTATATTTCACATAGTTTCCAAAATTTAGAAAGAGAATGGGTAGCATTCCACCTCCAATTAGAACCAATCACCCTGACTGCAGAGGATTGTTCTTAAAAGCTACTCTTTTTTGCAGCTGTGTTCCCTTTGAAGATCTTATTAATAGTCATCCTTCTGAGTGGGCAGTCCTCACTGTGATCTGCAGGTACCAGTAGTAGATCATAACTGAGTATATGAAGATGCTCTGTGTAGTTCATTGTGCGTTAACCATACCTTGAGAGTAGTAGTCAACTTAGGTTGTTTCATTCTATGAGGCACGTGGAAATTTAGACAAATATACTCCGTACTAAGGACATTATTTGCAGTATGCTGTGCAAAACATCCGGTACCCCTCCTCTATTTAATATGAGCTTCTATCTTATAGTACAAAAATGTAGCACTCATATAGTTCTATTGGGATAACTCTGTGCTCACCTCAGGGCATGCACAGGTCTGGGCTTCCGTCAGTTCACTGCCGCCACCAGATTTACCCTCTGTCAAAGAGACATTACAGCTGCCATCATCCATAGATGTGGCGAATTCACAAGCGTGAGCTTAAAGAATCACTTTACTTCCCCGAAAGGGGACTTGGAATATTCCTAATTTTTTTTTTTATAAGGA
Organism: Lissotriton helveticus; assembly: GCF_964261635.1. NCBI lineage: Eukaryota > Metazoa > Chordata > Amphibia > Caudata > Salamandridae > Lissotriton > Lissotriton helveticus. Next base: position 632,350,069 of record NC_136068.1, on the reverse strand, counting down.
CAAAAACGCATTATAAACCCCAGGCACTACTACATTGCCTATGAACTGCTGACACTTGTTTGGGATACAGAAGTCAATGGTCCTAGAACCTTATTTTCAAAAGTAATCAATCAAATAGCATAGTTAAATTAAACCGTATGTTGGTGATGGAGCCTAGAGCCAAAATTTGAGGCAGACTCCTGAGGATCTAAATCAATAATTTGAACATCAGTTATATATAGGGATAAACAGACAAAACAGACCAAAAAATTATGTTCACCAAGTAATTTAATGTACTCAATTTCTGATGAAAACTCAAGTAATATTCAAGAGGTACTGGTTAGTTAAAAGGTTGCTCCAAGGGGGAATGTGCCAGTAAGATGAGGGGTGCTCAGTGTGAGGAAAGGAAAATAATTCAGTGGCATGGAGGAAAAAGAAGAAAGTATTATTTAAAAAAAAGGCAAAATGAGTGGTTGTCATTCACCGTCATATGCGGCCTAGCTTCACAATTATTTATATACAGATTGATATTGTATGTATAATCACAGAAAGGAATTCAAAATTTGCACGCTAAAGAATACAACATGAAAGTAAGTCTAGGCCTATCCAAGGGCGTCGACGTTTCGATCCGACTTAGGGCACATGGGGAATTCACAACCTCGGCCGTGCGGATCTTCTTCAGGACTGGGGTGGTTGGGAGCAACCTAGATGAAGGCGCCCATCTAGGGCATTGCATTAAAACAGCATTTCCATTTCATGTGGTGTTTCCTCAAACAGGACAATTAAAGGAGGGGTAATTTGCCCAGATCCCTATGTTGCACAGCACCTCCCACTACAGGCGCAAAATGCATTGTCATCCTTTTTTATCTTTTTACAGTCCATGCTAAATGCATTAAGAACTTCTTTCCTATGTTTCCCTGTGTTTGTATGCACCATTCTTATCCCTCAGGGGCTCAGTTAATACATTTTACCCACTCTGCAAGCTTGTTACCCCTGGGATCTCGTCCTGACCAGTGCCCACTTCGAAATATTTAGGTGTGATATCAGTTAGGCCAACACAATCACAAATATTCCCTTCAGGTACCACTCCTAAGTTTTTGTTTTTTTTACTTTATTTTCAGGTTTTGTCAATGAGAAAACAGGTAAGGTGCATTTATGCATACACAACATAGCTCATAGTCATCAATGCGTACATGTAGCCGGGCACATCAACAGGGCAAGAAAAACATATCAATATAATGTCACAATCAGCACAAAAGACCTTCCCCCTAGGTTTCAGACCGTTCAGACATGTGAATGCCGCAAGGCAACAAATCTAAGCAGCAACACAAGTGTCCAGTGTAGACCATTATTGAGTTAAGTACTCACACATGGTTAAAGAGGCCTTAGGTAAAAAGCGAGTAATCCCATCAGTCCGAGTCCTTCAGGTCAATCCATCTTAGCCTGTATTATATCATCGATCAGCCACTCCCCAATCTTGTACTCACTTCCTAACTCCTCTGTACCATATCTCTTACGAGGACGTGCTGTGAACTATTACATGAAGGCATTATGACCGTGATTCGTGTGGTGTCTCTGCGTTACCAGGGTCATCTCTCTCTAGTAGACAGCACTGTAGTGGAGCCCAGATATCAGCCGGCCTTGAGGAAACCGGCAATAGCTCAGCATAGGTAGCAATCTGTTCCTGACAATATGTAAGATCTTGTAGCCAAGTCTTAAATTTGGGGGCTCTACCTCTTCCCCACCTACACGTCACTCTCCTTTTAGCCACAAGGAATGCTAGTGCAATGAATTTATGGTGTGTTTCCTGTATCGGTTCTACGTATCCCAACAGGGCAAGGATTGGGGAGGGTTCCACTTCTGTATTTACCATCTTGGATATCGCTCCAAACACCTAGCGCCAATAGGTCTGCACACCCTCACACTCCCACACCAAATGCAAGAAGTCGGCCCCTGGAGCGTGACATCTGTCACTGGTGTCATTGTCACTCAGGTGAAACCTGTGCATGCGGACCGGTGTGTAATTTAGCCTGTGTATAAATTTGTAGTGTATTATTCCAAATTTGCTGCTCGACGAGACGCGTTCAGTTTGTTGTAAGCAGAATTCCCATTGCTTATCTGTGAGCTCAGCGCCCAATTTGTGTTCCCATTTTGCTTTAGCCGCAAGTGGCTGCTTGTCTCTTAACATGTGTACTGTTCGGTAAATTGTCGAAACTAGTTTTTTTAGGAGTTTCATTCTGAAGTATACAGTATAGTGGTGCAAAAACTTCAGGTTCATTAGGAAAGTCGGGTGTAATTGATTTCAGTCCTTGACGCAGTTGAATGTAAAGGAAGGTGTCGAGAGGAGACGGGCGTGTGCCAGAGGGATGTATGACGTTGCAACGCATACTTTTACAACGCATGCCTTTACAACGCGGTTTTTACAACGAAAACCTTTACAACGCATAGCGCTCTGGGGTGCTGGATAGTGAATAGTTTAATTTACTATTCCAACTCCAGTCCCCGTGGACACTAGGGAAGGTGTTGGATAGTAAATTAAACTTATTCCCTATCCTAGAGTGCCCCCCAGCGCAATGCGTTGTAATGGTTTGCGTTGTAAAAGTTGCCTCGTAAAGGCACTGCGTGGTAAAAGTTGCGTTGTAAAGGATGTTTCCCGTGCCAGAGCATAAATGGTCTAACGCACGGAATGTCCCTGCATGATATAAGTCCCCTCATGTTGCGATATGGAAGCGTTTAGTGAGTTTGTGGAAGATTGTCTCCTGTAGCAGGGGCATGTCCGGGTGATAGGTGAGCGGCAATAATGGTGAATATATCATAGCCGCGTCTAGCATAGCTCCTAGTCGAGCCCACGCATTGACAGTGCTCATCACCGTCGACGGCGTCCGATCCCTACCTTTGGAAGGGGTGTATAATGCTCCTTCTATTGGGATTGGATGAGCAAGCCAGTGTTCTGCTGCTACTTGAGGCATTTACCGAGGCTGGTATATCCAGAAATAGGCATAGTGTGCTTGAGCAGAGTAATAATACATTTCAAAATCGGGGATACCAAATCCGCCTTGATTATACGGCCGAATGAGGGTATCCCACTTTAAACGAGCCGTCTTTCCTCCCCACACCAACCGAGTGAGTTCTGACCGAAGCTGTTGGAAGAAGTACCGTCCAGGATAGAACGGTACATTCAGGCAAAGGTAAATCAATTGTGGTAAAATCACCATTTTTATTAGAGATGCTCTGCCAGCCATCGACAGCGGTAGTGTGATCCACCTTATGATATTATCAGTTATACGGGACATGGTCGTGCCATAGTTTATCCGCAGTAATTCATCTCTGTCCTTTGCTACGCGAATACCTAAGTATTTGAAATCCTCTTCACATCAGGCAATGGGGTAATCCAAAGCAAATTTCAACGTGGATGTTGTCAGGGGAAATAGACACAACTTACTCCAGTTAATCTGGATGCCAGAGAGTTTGCCAAATCGAACAAACTCTCTGAGGATGGGGTTCAAGTTGTGGCTGGGATCGCGAATATATAAGGTGATATCATCCACGTACATTGATATCAAAATCTGTCGCTGGTTACATTGTAACGCTTTATCCTTATGATGCTGTCGCAGTTTTGCAGCTAAGGGCTCAGTGGCAATTGCAAATAGTAGGGGCGACAAGGGGCAGCCCTGTCTCGTGCCTCTTGTGATGGGAAATTCTGGGGATAGTCTCCCATTAACAGTTACTTTAGCTACTGGTGACTCATGGAGCAGTTTAATCAGGACAAGAATAGGGTCAGGAAGCCCATGAGTTCCATTACCTTGAACACTTAGTCCCATTCTAGGGAATCGAAGGCCTTGGTGGCATCTAAGAATATAGCAGCCATGGCTAAGTCTTCGTGGACATTATTCATAATCGTAAAAAAAGTACGTATGTTATGAGATGTTGCCCTGCCAGGGACAAAACCCGATTGGTCGGGTAAAATCAGATTAGGTAGAAGTAGGTTGATACGTGTAGCAATAAGTTTGGCTAGTATCTTCACGTCACAATTTAACAGCGACAGGGGCCTGTATGAGTCGCAACTATTTGCCGGTTTCCCTGGTTTTAGCAAGGACGTGATAAGCGCAATACGCATGGATGGGGGAAGATGTCCTACCTCCAGTGCGTCTTCATATACTTCCCGCAACATCGGGGCCATGAAGTCAATGTAAATTTTATAAAATTCCACTGGGATTCCATCTAATCCAGTGGCCTTACCCCATTGCATATGCATTATTGCATCGCGCACTTCGTCCAATTCAAACGGAGCATTTAAAAAAGACCTCTGTGCATCAGCCAACCTAAGGATGCATCCTCCAAATAGTCTTGCAGATTTAGCTCATCAGCTCTCGTGGTAGTGTATAAAGCGGTATAATGTGTAACGAAAGCATTAAGAATTTGTGCCGTGTCTCTATATACCAGCCCATCCGAACCTTCAATTTCCAGTATAGTGTTTGGTTGCCGCATCAACCTGACCGTCACGGCAAGCGCTTTCCCAGGCCTTTCACCTTCGCCGTATCAGCGAGCAATCCAATGACGCCCTCTAAACTTGGCCTCTCTATTAGCCTCCTCAGTGTATTCTGTGAGTCTTTCCCGGAGGTGCGATAATGTTAGTCTATCTGGACAATTGGCCAGGGAGCCTTCTAGTGCCTTAAGTTCCGCTTCTAGACAATTCAACCTTGTCAGTCTGCTTTTAAGGACTCCTGACCCTTTTGCAATGCATATCCCTCTTAGTGTTACCCTAAAGGCGTCCCAAATAATTTCAACATCTTTTACTGAATCCTTATTGGGTGCAAAGAATTCTAAAGTCTCTTCCCTCAACTCATCCTGAAAGACGGCATCTAGAAGCATTGTAGGTTGCAGACGCCAGGCAGACCTCGGCGGACCAAGGTCCTCCACCCTCAATGTGATCTTCACAGGCGAGTGGTCAGAGTAAGTCCTAGCCAAATGTTGTGCCCCTACGAGCGCATGGCAGAGTCGCGGAGATATAAACATGTAATCAAGCCTTGCCCAAGATTGTGCCTGTGCAGTGAAGTGGGTGCCCTCTCGCGTAGTGGTGTGAAGGTGTCGCCATGTATCAATCAGGTTATATTCTGTAATCACCGCATGCAGTGCAGTCCTCGCTCTAGTGTAGTGATGAGGGGCCGGGTGCGACCTATCAATGGTTGGTACGTGTGCTACATTAAAATCTCCGCCCCATATTATGTGATCAGGGCCCGTGCCTATAACAGTGGCCCATAGCTCAGTAAAGAATTGAGGGCCATCGGTATTGGGTCCATAGCAGCACACCATAGTGACCGCCATGTGCCCCAGCCTCCCTCATACCACTCAGTATCGTTCCTGAGTGTCTTGCTTATCACCTACCAAGGTAAACGGCGTGCCCTTTTTAATAAGAATCGCCGTTCCTCAAGCATATGTAGAGTAAGAGGAAAAGATCGCATTAGCCGCCCACCTACAGGCAAAGGTGTGTCCAGTGCGAGGTATGAAATGTGTTTCTTGTAAGAAAGCGATATGTATAGCATGACGGTCTAGATATGACAACACGTGTCGTCTTTTCCGCGGGTCACCTAGCCCCCGTACATTCCACGTGATAAGGTTTAAGTCAGTCAGTGCCATGTGTAGTTTGGTTTACATTGGTATCATTGCCCGTGTGTCTTACTCAGGTAGGCAAACCATCCGACTATGTTGTGATATGTAATGTCTATTGGCTGTACAATGCAGGACTGATCGTGTCTCGGCATCCATGAATCGCAGCAATTGCAGTAGTATCCGACTGTCCAGTGTGTGTGTCCTAAATGCACCATGTTAACAATCCCTCCCCTCCCTCCTCTCCTCAGTCGTTCCCAAATTACCCCCATACATGAGCAGTCCAACTATGATCATAACCATCTTGTAGAACTGCTGTAAAACTTCCCATAACCAAAGATAAGTGGGAGTTCGCACAGCGTAATGAAATTTGTGGGTTGTAAAGAATTGTAGCGTGCCACTGGATAGAACACTGTCTGACCAAGCAGTGTGAGCACAAAGCTAAAAATGAGAAGGTCCCCCTACTGGGAGGGGAACTAACCAGTGCACAGCGAAAGGACCGTAGTCTTATTCCATAAACATCATAATCACAGCAGTCTGTGTGAAAAGTTTCAAGAATTTTAATCCATTCGTGGAGAATATTCAAGCATATTCAAGTTCAGCCAGAAGCGTGTCGTTACACGTCAAATAATCCAACCATAGTGATTAAATAAACAAGTCCCGATGCATTTCGGGCAAAAGCCCTTTCTCAAGGGAATGCTATGCTGGGATTCTACGGGATGCCTAGCGGCATAACAGCCAGGTAGTGGCTGTTATGCCGCTAGGCATCCCGTAGAATCCCAGCATAGCATTCCCTTGAGAAAGGGCTTTTGCCCGAAATGCATCGGGACTTGTTTATTTAATCACTATGGTTGGATTATTTGACGTGTAACGACACGCTTCTGGCTGAACTTGAATATGCTTGAATATTCTCCACGAATGGATTAAAATTCTTGAAACTTTTCACACAGACTGCTGTGATTATGATGTTTATGGAATAAGACTACGGTCCTTTCGCTGTGCACTGGTTAGTTCCCCTCCCAGTAGGGGGACCTTCTCATTTTAAACTTCCCATAACAACATGCATTACATTGGTTCTCGATTTTGCCCCTTTCCCCACCCCCCTCCCACTGAAGCTTCCCCAACTTGCCAGAATACCCCTCCCGCCCCCCTCCCACAACATTTGTTAAGCTCCCCAGTAACATCAGTACTTCAAACGTAAAAATTGGGGAATTCCCGCTGGGGGACATCTAGAGGTGCACATATCCGACTCCCGTCACCTTTGCCCTACAACCTGATCGACCCTGGGGTGGGCTTAATCAAGGGAGGGACGTGGTGCCTGGAATACGTTACCACCAACAGCCCAATACCCATCCATGGTATCTCGATCATACAGCATCAGTCCCCCACGATATGGGTCACCTCCAGTTCTGTGTGTGCAGTGTCTTAGTCTGGGAAGCGATGCAAAGTGGCATCGACCGGTAATTCAGTGTTCGTCATCCCTTTCCGGTTCGTCCTCCGACTGCGCCCCATCACGATCTCCAGTCCCACGGCACGCTCGACGCAAATTTTTCAAAAAGTCTTTTACTTGTTGCGGGTTGGTAAAGAATTGTTGCTTCCCCTATGTGTCACGCGCAGCTTCGCAGGATACAATAAAGCGTAGTCGATCTGCACTGCTCGTAGTCTTTTCTTCACTTCCAGAAATTTACGTCGCTGTTCTTGCACCATTGGTGTAAAATCTTGGTAAATTGAGAAGGGCACACCTTCATAAGACAGATTTTGGTTGGTGCGTGCTGCTCTTAGTGCCACATCTCGGTCCCGGTAGTTGAGAAGTCTCGCAATGATGGGCCTCGGCAGGGCCCCAGGTTTAGGCCATGGTCCAAGAGAGCGATGCGCCCTTTCCACTATAAATTGCTTGGAAAATACCTCGGACCCAGTCGCAGAAAGGAGTAGCTTTTCGACATAATCTTCAATGCGCCCCGTGTTTGTGGATTCTGGCACGCCCGTGACGCGGATATTATTATGCTTGCGGCAATGACCCGAAGAATATTGTCCATACGTGCAAGTTGTGTGGTATGAGAGGCAGTGGTGTCATCATTGTCAGAGATTCGTCGCTCGGTCTCCTTGATTCTCTCTTCATGTAGATCCAATTTATGCGCAATCGCATCCATTCTGGAGGACATAAGATCCACCTTGTCCACAACAGTAGCGAAGCCCTGTCTCATCTCCTGCACCAACTGCTGTATGTCCATACAGGAAGAGCTGGGCCCTGTCCCTGTTGCCTGCGGACTACAAGATCCTCCAGCTTCCGATGCCGGTTTCAGCCCTTTTTTTGTAGACGTGGCTTCAAAGGTGAGCTTTGACTGACGATTGTCCGGTTTGCCCATAGTTGGGTTAGTACTAGAGCCCGCGGCGGTCAGCTCTGTACGGGTGGTATACTTTCTCAGGGTAGGGCTGGAGCCTTGTGTCATAGGCGCAGTGTCGTCCGTTCGCCACCCCCTTCAGCCAGGCATTCGTGAATCCGAAATGTAAGTGATGGCGTAGTCAGCCGGACTCGAGAGATCCGCAGTATGCTGTGGTAAACTGCAGTCTCGTTGAAGATTGGGCCAGAGCGTACGGGCCCCATGCACCAGCGCTGCCTTCTATATGGCTTCGCGCTATGCTGCAGATCTGCACTTGAGGTAGAGCTACTCTCCCAAGTTTTGCGGACCATTGTCTTCAATGTTATCGGTACCCCAATCGTGGTGTAGGTATCGCTAGCTGTTTACAGCGTCGTACTTCATGTCTGATGCAGCGTGCCAGGCAATGGGCTCTCCCGGATATTTGTGTCCGAAAGAGCTGTGGAATCCTGTCGTTATCCGATGCCTCTTCCCTGCGCAGTTTCTCAGTCAATGACGATGGTAGGCACGGCCTGGCCTCATATTTTTACGAGGTGCTGCTGTCTGGTCCAGCAAAGGAGTATCACTCTATATTGCTGTTTCGCTCTTCCCAGCTGCAAATTCAGTGTGCAGGGTCCGTCACAGTGCTGTCCTTTCTGCAAAAAAGAAACAAGCAGGACCGATCACAAGGGTGCAGCACGGGCACCCCCTCTCACTCGGCTGTATCGCCGGACCCTAAGTCGGTTTCGCGTCCCACAATTTCACAAATCCTCCTGCGTGGTTGTTGTCGTTCTCCCCGGGGGGAAGAGGGGGGGGGGGGGGCGGGGGGAGTGGGGTGGTGTATCAGCAGGGTTCAGCGCAGGCCCTTAGGGATGCCCCGGACATGTAGGCCAGTCGGTCATCAGATGCCGGCTTATGCCTGTATCCCTGTATCGTCGACGCTCGAGGCGGGGCCGCCCCCAGCCTGCTGCTTGCGTGCTGTGCTGCGGCCTGTCTTACTGCTAATCCCCGCAGGGCACTCCGCCGCAGGGTCCAGCAGCACCGACAGTGTACCTTTAACCAGGGTAGTGGAGGGTATTGGATTTGCCCCAGGAATCTCTTTTAAGGTCGTTCGGGTCCCAACATCTCCCACATCCAGGCGACAATATCCCAGCCGGTGACCGGCCTACCAACACGCCGTGTAGCCAGCAGTTGAGCTCCCGTAGGCCGCCTCGGTTCACCAGCCAGTTTCGGGGGGGTGGCGTAAGATACCTCACCTCGTGCCCGTACTGCGACCAATGCTCCCGGCTGCAATCAGTGTCTTGCCTTTCTCTGTGATTGCTTCATCGTTCGGCCAGGCAGCGTCTCCGCAGCAGTTGGCGCCGGATCACGCTATTCCCAGCCTGGAACCTGGAGCGCTGGTTCTCCACCGCAGGCAGCTCAATCTCTTCGGGGACGTCTTCTACAGCAGGCGGTTCCCTCCCAACCCGCCTCAGCGGCACATGAGTTCCAGCGCCACACTGGGTGGGAGTGCAGGGTTGCTCGATGCAGTCTCCGCCCTGAGGCCTGTGCGCCTCGTGGGAAGCCTTTGGGCTAGCGTAGTCTCCGGCTCCCAGTCCGCTGTTGTTACAGGCCCCAGGTCATCCGCGGTCAACTCTTTGTCCGCCTCTCATGTCGTCCTGCCAGATCGGAGAGCCTCCAAATTTTCGTCGAGTGTGAGACACAATGTCTTCTTCACTCCTGCTTGTTTATTCCGGGTTTAGCATTGGTTTTACAGGATAATTAAAGGTTTTATAGTCCAGGCTTGCAGGAGCCTCACTCACGTTCGGCCATCTGCATGCGCGCCCTCTAGCGCCCCCCGTACCACTCCTAAGTTTAATGAAGATATCACCTCCTTAGGAGTTTTGTATCTGGAGTGCAAAATGCATTCCCAAGTACTCACCAAGGTCACTTTGTGTGAGACTCCTGGCATTTTGGGGGTGGTCGAGATTTATCAGATAGCCCATTTAGAGCCTTCTGGATGGCCCCAATCAATCCAACATTTCCACCAAAGAAGCTTCTCCATCTAGCAATTTCACTAAAATCCTTTTCTGCTTAGCAAACTTAGTTAGCTGAGACTTGTAAGGAACCACTAAGGAACTTACTACAAAATGTAGGGTTTTTGAATTAACTGGAGGTTTAGCACTATTCATATCAGCCAATATAGCCTCATAGCCCACCATAGCGAGCTATGCAAGTCATTAAAGACCCACTCCAGAGTTCAGCGAGGACCTTTAACACGGGAGCTGGACTTTATTGCTGGTATTGCACAGCTACAGAGGGCTATAAGGCTATTAGAGCATTCTGCCACTAGAGGGCAGAAAGTTATAACAAATTAAACAAAGGACTCACGAAGCCCAAGGAAATTGAAAGCCCCTCGGGGATCCGTGAGGTATATGTTAACAGAAACAGCTGTGAAAGACAACATTGGAATGTTGGAGTTCCGGGCTTAGAAGTCCGGAGCACTCCATTGTTTTTAATGGAGCTCCCAACATTCCAGTGTTCTAATATAGCCTTGTAGCCCGATGTAGCGGGATATATCAGCTATTAAAGGCCCTCTCCAGCATTCGGCTAGTGCCTTTACCAAAGGAGAGGGACTTTAATAGCCGGTATAGCCCTGCTACAAAGGGCTATAAGGATATTAGAACATTCTGCAACTAGAGGGCAGAATGTTCTAACAAATAAAACAAAGTCTACAGGGAGCGTGAGGGGATTGAAATCCCCTCAGACTCCCTGTAGCCTTTGTTCACAGCCAGAGCTGTGAACAAACAAACATTGGAATGTTGGAGCTCTGGGCTTATACCAGCCATTATAAGCCCAGAGCACTCCATTGTTTTCAATGGAGCTTCCAACATTCCAATGTTCTAATATAGCCTTATAGCCCGCCGTAGCGGGCTATTGCAGCCATTAAAGGTTTTGGCTCAGGTTTTTAACAAGGGAGAGGAGCTTCAATGCCGGTATAACCCAGCTACGGAGGGCTATAAGGCTGTGAGAACATTCCGCCACTAGAGGGCAGAATGTTACGACAAATAAAACAAAGGCCTCACGGAGCCCAAGGGGCTCCATGAGGCCTTTCTTCACAGCAACAATGAATGTTGGAGCTCCGGGCTTCTACTGGCCATTAGAATCCCAGAGCATTCCATTGTTTTCAAAGCAGCTCACAACATTCCAATGTTCATAGTGTGTGAGCTGATTTGTCATTTAAGAATAAATTCCTTATTATCTCATTTTTTATTTAATCTGTCTCATCCTTTATGTTACTATTTCCTGGAAGCGTGTATGAAATTGACAGATGTTTCATTCGATTCACCCCCTTTACTCTCCCCCAAGCAGGCATCTATGACCTTGTCATGCTACATCAAACCCTCACTTTACAATAGGTTGGGAGTCAAAGTCTGTACACATTATTGGTCACAATGTTAAGGACACGGAGGACCACTTTTCCTAGGAAAAAAATCATTCTTTACCAAGTAGATTATGGCTCTAGGAAAGTCTTGTGTAATTTAAGTTTGTTCTTATGTATCCCTACGACAGACCAGATGAATCCAGCAGCTCACTATATTACTAAAAGTAAATCATGTTTATTTTAAAAATACCAAGCTAGAAATGGCTACCCTGGATGTGCATAGAGTAAGAGCAATTATTTTTCGAATTGTCATGGTGATTTGTCAGACTGCACTAAAGCTATTGGCAAGACAAATTGGCTTTCCCTAGCAAGTAACCATCTAAGCATAACTACAGAGGCTCTCTCAGTAGCCCAGCTTGCTTCTTGAAAAGCACTCATACTTTGCCTCCAAAATCAGCGATGTTGTTTGCGTATAAATCTCCCATTGACCAGTGAGGCTACACAGCTGTGTCAAAGCATTAACAAGCCAACATCCTGGCCTAAAAGATGTATCTGAAAATAAAAAGAGAACATTACAGCGACTATTCTAAGGAGTTGTTTCACATCTTGAAAGCATTCCAAACTCCTGCCTCGCCCATGCAGTGTCCTTTTTGAACCCCCAGTGGTGTAGCTAAACAACTTTGTCAGTTAGTTGGCCAACACGTCCGACTTCAATGGCCCAATGAGTCCGACTCACCTCATAAAGTACTTCAGACCACGTCCACGCTATTCAATAGACCCTTTCATTGCCCTTTAGATGTCTGCAGCAGCCATATGTCTTCTCAATATAAATCCAACTTGGAGAATACCAAGTAAGAGAAAAACAAGTAATGAAAACCTCTTCTGTGAAATGGCGCGATTTAAGAAAATACATTCTAATGATTTTCATCAAAACAGTACACTGACCTTTTGCAAAATCACAAGACGGCAATTTTTTCACATTTCTTACAATTCCAAATTCACCAAGACCAGCAGTTACACAAAAAAAAGCCATAGTGCTGGATGACCATTGAAAGGAAATACGACTCGCAGTAGTATGTTGGAAAATGTCATTAGATTATTTGTAACCCGCGGCCGCAGGGAGCCTAGCAAACATCACGCATCCTCTGGATCAACACTTTACAGCACTGCTTCCCCAACTTTTTACAGTTACAACACACTTTTTTGAACGACAAACATTTGCGACCTACCTAGCTGTAATAGACGTGCGGTGGGTGAATTTTTAATGTAACTAAAGCATTGTGTGGGTTCTCACAGCATATTTTCCAGTGAAATGGCCATTAAATTTGCATGGACATACAGTTTTACTTATATTCCACACAAATGATAATTTGTGGAAATTGTGTTTCATTGAATATTAATCATGTGTACATCACCAAGTAAAGTGTACTGATTTGTTTTGATCCTAATAAAATATTTGCTTCCATCACACTTCAGAAATACATAAAAATGTGCTTCATGTTTGCTTCCCTAACTGCTGAACGTGAACAGTTCATTTACAGGTATTTACATTTTTTGTGTGTGTTACAAAAACTGACATCCTACAGCCTTTCCTTTCACACTCCTTGTACTCCAGCACGATTGTCACATAATTCACCTTACATTTCTTTCACTGACTACAAAGTGAGAGAAGTTTGTAAACACCAATCCCCATGTTTAAAAAGCCGCAATTTGTCAGAAGGCATAGCCTGACAGTTGACTCTGTCTTTGAAGTGCAGCAAATGTGACAAGATAACTAGAGAATTTAAAATGATCTCTATTTATTGCTTGGATTTTCATGACCCACCCAAAAACAGTTTGTGGCCCACCAGTGGGGTGCGACCCCCAATTTGGGAAACAGTGCTTTAAAGAATTATATCAAAATGTTAGTCCTTCTGTTATATTTAACTATGGTAAAAAATAATTTACTTAAGAATGCTGGGTAGGTGATGTGGCTAGCAGCCAACGAAGATGGCCGCAGCCTAGGATGACTCCGCGCCCGAAGCTTCATCTCCAATCAATCCTGTAATAGATCCGGTGTGAAAACACACAAGAATCGTGAGCAGACACTCCAAAACACCGGAGGAGTGATCGCTGAAAGTTCCGGCCTTGGGCGAGAGACCGGAGAGGAATAAGATGTGGCGGAGTAGTTGAGGCCCAGAACCAGCAGCAAAGCCGGGACCTCACCTGAATTCGGGGCCGACTGCATTGGGGACCAACCCGCACTGAGATCCTTGCTGGAGGCCCCCCCGACTGCCGGTGCTCCTGGCGAGATCTGATACCCTCACGGAAAAATGAGCCAACACACGGTGAGGTGCCCAGTAGCTGCATGGGGTACCTGTGCGAGGGGAGGAGAGAACACTGAAACATCGCACCGAGGACTGGCCGAGGTGTGCCGGGTGCCGCTGAGTGGCAGATAGAGGCGAGTTGTGAAGACCAGATTGAGGGTGACACACCCTGATAGCCTGCTGCCCAGGCCGCCCTCGCTGAACTGACTGCGCATAGCGGGCGCCCGGGCCCATCCAAGAATAGACAATAGCGGCATTGGTGCGGGAGAATTGGCGCACTAATTTAAATGACCGGACCCCTGCAGACTGACTTAGAAACTGCTCTGGTACACGTGGCAGAAAGAAAATGCCGGTAGAGACATCCGTCACGGCCTCTATACAAACTTAGCACCTGTTTAAGACTCAGCAGTGGGACCGGGATTGTGGAGGTTCCAGGTGCTATAAAAAATACATAGAAGTTATAAACGGGACCCAGCAGCGCACGTTGTAGGGCACCAACGACCGAACCACCTGGGGGTGGAACAACTAGATATCTGGCTCCCCATGGCCACACAAGACCTCAGGGCAATCGGCCTATCGTGCAAGACTCACAACAGGGTCCAGGAAAACCGAAAGGCTGTGCGTGGACGACATTCCTGCGGCATGCAGCGGCAATTACTGGTCTCCCCCTTCATCCCCCCAGAGTGCCCTACTGTAGCGCCTCTTGCTTTGGCCACCATGGGAGGCAGGGGACAACGTACAGTGCCCAACATTAAACTAGACAAATATGCCTGCCAAAAAAAGCAGACGGGTGCGCCGTCTCCCCCCTGTGACAAGCGGCACTTGCACACCGCCTAACAAAGCGAAAGAGGCCACCCTCCAAGACGTGATGGCCGCACTGCACCAGATGCAAACATCCATAGGAACAATCTCGACGGATATCACAATACTGCGTGACGACGTCTCCAAAATAAGTACAAGAATGACGGAGGTCGAAACCACCATGGTGGCTCTATCCATAGACACAGCGGCACTGAAAAAGAGGATACAAACATTAGAGCTGACACAGAAGCAGCTAGTGGATAAGCTTGCGATCAGTAAGGTAGATCAAGAAGAAACAATGTGCACTTCATGGATGTCCCGGAGAGCGTGAAGGGGCCGGCCCTGGATCTCTTTGTCGAGGATCTCATCAAAAACCAGCTGCGGAGGAGGAGCTTCGCGGGCATCCAAGATGGTCGCGTGAGCACAGAGCTCCCCGGACCCGCGCCGCCCTTCACGGATATCCTGACTACATCCTGATTTTAACGACGGGCTTTTGTTCGTATATCCTTACTGATCATTTTGTCCTTCGAAAAATGGAATTCGGACGCTGGGGTCCACTTTTACATCGTTGCTGCTTTCTGCGGCCCGCCCTGAGGCAGGCCGGAGGCTCAGTTTCCTGGCAGGCCGTGGAGTAGATGAACAACAGCGGCCGACGGGGTCCCCTCGGGTCGACCCCCCTCCTGACTTTCGGTTTCGTTTCCTACTCCCGGCTCGGATTGACGGAAGCACAGCCCTTATCTAACTTCGGCTAGCCTGGTTTCTCTTTGCTGTTTGTGCTGCCCCTACTGAGTGCCCACACTCCAGCTTTTTGGTGCCACTGCATGTCTGATCTGGCTTTGTCGTCTGTTTGGACACTTCACGACCTGCCATTTTCACCAGGTCGCGAGGACCCCTCCGGGGTCCCTTTTCCAATATGGCCACCGGACCAGCTCCCGAGAGGCGCAAGATCAAAACACCTCACCGTGGGGGCCAGACCCAGACGAACATTATGGATCACTATTCACAGTTAAAGGGGTCCCCTGGCGGTTCTACTCGCACTTCGGATGATCCCATGGTTGCCTCTTCAACGCCTTTGGACGTATCCTTACAAGACGTCATGGGCGCCATTACCAACATGCAGGCCTCCATGGGACAGCAATACGAGGCCCTTGCCTCTAAGATCGACACAGTGGCCGTTGACATCACGCTGATTAGAGCGGATCTGGCGAAGACTAATGAGAGGGTCCAGTCATTAGATCTGAAGACCTCTAGTCTCATTACGGATGTCTCGGAGGCCCAGACGGAGAGTGGTAATCTGCGTTCATCCCACGACCTGATGTCTCGTCGTCTCGAGGATTACGAAAACAGGGCTCGCCGCAATAATGTTCGCCTTGTCCGTGTTCCGGAGAATCCCTAGATACTTGCGGTTGATCTTTTGGTGGAGGATCTGGTCACGAACTATCTTGCTCCCGCAGGACTTAGCAAGTTCTTTGCAATTGAATGCGCTCATCGAGTCCCAGGCGGGAAGGCGAAGTTGGGCGCTCCTCCGAGGCCCATTATTGCCAGATTGTTCCACTTTAGAGATCGGGATGCTATTCTTCAAGCCTCACGGGATAAGGGCCCAGTGAAATTTGAAAATGCCTCTGTTTCCTTTTCTCCTGACTTTTCACCGCTTGTTCAGAGACAAAGACAGAGTTTCCAGGGAGTGAAGAGACGATTGCGGGACTTGGGCCTCAAGTACGCCATGTTGTTCCCGACCAGGCTTCGGATTGAATATGGGGACCGTACATTTTTCTTTGATCGCTCTGAAAATGTTAGTGACTGGCTTGACTCCCTGCCTAGAAGAGACGAACGTACTGGGCACCCCGGAGGTGCCGTCGGTGGTGCGCCAGAGTGAAAGCTGTGTCGTGGATTCTGGCGTCTGAACTTTTGCCGCTCTTCAGCTAACTCAGGACTATGATCTTTTTGTTTTTTCAGTTTAGATTGGCCTGGGGGTGGCGGGGGGTGACTGGGGACTCTTCCTCCTCCTGGGTTCTTTGCGTAGCTTAGTTTGATAATGGGGCGACAGGCACACTACAAGTTGGGGTGGCTTATGAGTCGTACGCAGGGGTGCAGGGTGGGGGGTGTTGTAACGGGATCAAGTTGGGGGGTGGAGGGGGGGGGTGTATCTGTTTTCTTTTGTTCACAAGGCATCGTATTGTTTTCTTCCTTGTCTCTGATCGTTGGGTTTTGTGTGGGTTCTGCTTTGCCTATCTCTTGGGGATGGGGGGTGGCGAGTTGAGACTGCTATCCTGGAATGTCAATGGTCTGGGTGACAGGATAAAGCGAGGGATCGTGTTGCGCTTCCTTAGGGGTCATACGCCCGATATAGTCCTTCTGCAAGAGACGCATTTAATAGGTAATGCATGTCAGGCCTT
Source organism: Lissotriton helveticus (assembly GCF_964261635.1). Taxonomy (NCBI): domain Eukaryota; kingdom Metazoa; phylum Chordata; class Amphibia; order Caudata; family Salamandridae; genus Lissotriton; species Lissotriton helveticus. The sequence continues at coordinate 632,333,259 of NC_136068.1, read as the reverse complement.
GAATAGGCGCGGATATCGACTGGTGGCCCACTCTGGGTTTACTTCTGGTTCCAGGGGGGCTGGTATTCTTGTCCGGTCCTCTCTCCTTCTCGAAGTTGATGACGTTAGGATTGATGACAGGGGGCGCTACGCGGCGCTCACTGGTAGATGGGAGGGGAAGACATTATCCATACTCTCTGTATATGTCCCCCCGGGTCTACAAACCTCGACCTACGCTGATTTCAGCAGGGTCATTTTGGAGCTTCCTGAGGGCCTTCTGATCCTGGGTGGGGATTTTAATTCAGTTGTCTCTGGCACTTCTGATCGTTATCCTCCCAGGGATTTGCCCAGGGCCCACATGTGGCTGAATGATCTGCTTGAAACCTTTGGGCTGGTGGACGGCTGGAGATTACTGCACCCCACACAACTACAGTACACTTTCCACTCTGGGGTACATGGTAGTCTTTCAAGACTGGATTACTTCTTAATGCCAGCGGTCCAGTCCTCCTCCATCAGAGAGATTTGTCATCTCCCTAGGGGTATTTCCGATAATTCCCCCTTGTGGCTTCGTTATGAGGTCGGGGCGGGCAGTGAGGGTGGGGTCGCTCCTATCAACCCCTGGTATTTCCGGAACCCTAAAACCCGCTCCGAACTTGTGAAAGCTATTGACAATTATTTTTACGAAAATGTGGGGTCTGTTTCTTCTGCTGTTTCGTTGTGGGAGGCTTTCAAGACTGTTGTGCGTGGGCAGTCCCTTTCTCTGATTACCGCCGCTAAGAGGGCTTCCAACATGGAGGTTGTGCGATTGGAGTCTGAGATAACTGTGCTTGAAGACGATCTCGAGACAGGCGTCTCCAGTGCGAAGTTGCATTCCCTTGCCTTGAAACAAGCTGATTACAGGGCTCTTGTGACTTATGCTGCGAGAATGATGTACAGGGAGCAGCAGGGCAGGTTGTATGAAGTGGGAGACAAGGCTGGTAAATTGTTAGCATGGCTGGACAAGAAAGAGAGAGTGAATCGTGTTGTTCCCGTGATTGAACGGCCTGATGGAGAATGTGTTGTGGATCCAGTTGGGATCGTTCAGTGTTTCGTGGACCACTTTAGGACTGTGTACACCTCGGTTTGTGGTAGGGATGAGGAGGACTCTCGTTTGTTGCTGCGAGATATCGCTCTGCCTAGCCTTTCTGACACTGACAGGGACCTCATGGATGCTCCGCTCACGGTTGATGAGGTTGCTGTTGCTATACGTTCCCTCCGATCCGGTAAGGCGATGGGCCCCAATGGTTTGCCCATTGAATTGTACAAGCTGCAACCCGACAAAATGGCGCCCTACTTGAAGGACATGTTCCTAGAGGCCTTGGAGTCTGGTTCCATCCCCGCAGACCAACGACTCGCTACCATTGTAGTCATCCATAAGGAGGGTAAGCCACGGGATCGTTGTACCTCGTACAGACCTATCTCTTTACTCAATGCCGAACCCAAAATTTTGGCTAAATTATTGGCTAATCGCTTGGTCACTGTGGTCGGGGACTTGATCCATCCAGATCAGTTCGGTTTTATCCCGCATCGCAATACCGCTCTGAATCTTCGCAGACTCCATGGTGTTCTCGCGAGAGCTGAGACGCTTACTGAACCGGCCATTTTGGCTTCCCTTGATGCTACCATGGCTTTCGACACCATCGAGTGGCCTTACCTTTGGGCGGCCCTCTCGAAGTTTGGGTTTGGGCCGGTGTTCATCGCCTGGGTGAAACTCCTTTACGAGGTGCCCCTGGCTCAGGTGGTGGTCAATGGGAAAGTGTCTTGCGTCTTCACGCTAGGGCGTGGTACCCGGCAGGGCTGTCCGCTGTCTCCATTGCTCTTCGCTCTTGCCCTGGAGCCTCTGGCGGAGTGGCTCCGTTGGGAGCCTTCCATGCGAGGTATCCGGTGGACTCCCGACTTTGAGGATCGAGTCTCGCTTTATGCGGATGACATCCTCCTTTATCTCACCTCTCCTCAGAAGTCCCTGAATGTACTTTTCGATGTTCTTACCTCCTTTGGGAAGACCTCGGTCTCGTTATTAATTGGGCTAAATCCTGCGTCTACGTTTTGGCTGGAGAACTCCCTCCACTGCCTCGTAGATTTCCGATTCAAGTTACTGAGACCGGGTTTAAGTACTTTGGGATCTACGTTTCCTTGGACCCTTCTATGCGGTATGAGCGTATTCTGCTACACCCCCTTCGACGGCTCAAGCTGGATGTTGCGCGCTGGCGTAGGTTGCCCTTATTGCCCCTCGGTAGAGCGGCGCTTTTTAAGATGATGTCGCTGCCTCGATTTTTATACGCACTTCAGAATTCCTTTGACCCGATTGCCTCGCGCTATTTTCGTGAAGTGGAGAGCCTACAGAGACAACTGGTCTGGGATGGGCGTGCCCGTATCGCTCTTTTCAAACTCACGCTTCCGTGGTATGATGGCGGTATCGCCCTCCCAGACATCAGGCGTTATTATTGGGCGTCTCAGCTGAGTGCTATTAACCATGCAACCTACGCCCCGGGCCCTGCACCGGCTTTTTCCATGGATAAATTTCTTTTGCCAGGGGGGACCTTCAACAGAGCGTTGTACTCCGAGGGACTCCATGGAACACTGACTGGTCCCACTAAAATTGCTGTGAGGGTGTGGCGTGATGCGAATGCGGCATTGGGTTGGCGTGGCAGATTTACTCGGGCTACCCCTTTGTATGATTCCGAATGTTTGGGACATTTGTGGAGAATGAAAGGCTTTGATAAATGGGACATGATTGGTATAAGTAGAGTGGGTGATCTGTGGTCGACGGGTGCCGTCAAGTCATTTGACATGTTGAAAGTGGAGTACGACCTTCTTGATACGGAATTCTTCAGGTATGCCCAGGTCCGTCACGCTCTGTTGTCCGTGTTTGCTGCGGGTGATGAGATCCCTGAATCCTCCCCTCTGGAGGACCGCATTCTGGATGGTCATGTACTCGACAGCACAATCTCCTTGATATACAAGAAACTTATTAACAATAGAACTGACTTGCTGGTGCGCCTTAGGGCCTCGTGGAGCGCTGACGGACTGGAACTGGATGATGAGGACTGGCAATCTGCTTTGTCCTCGCCCAAGGAAGTTGCTATTCCCGCTCGCCTGAGGTTCGTTCAGCTTAAGGTACTCCATCGAGTGTATGTTACTGGGTCGTGTCTGGTACGGATGGGCTATTCTTTGGATGGGTTGTGTAAGCGTGGATGTGGAATGTCTGGCACCTTCCTCCATATATTTGTGGGAATGCCCGGAGGTGGTTGAATTTTGGTCCGAATACATGTTGTGATGGAGAATGTCACGGGTGTGTCGCTATTGCCCGAGGCCAGGCGTTGTCTGTTGAATGTCTGGGAGCCTAACGACTACAGCACAGCACAGTTTACATGGGCGACCCTTGGAAATATGGTTGCAAAAAGGGACATTGCTCAGCTTTGGGGATCGCATAGGCCTCCCACTGTATCTAAATGGAAGGAGAACATGGACTGGTGCATGTTTCGGGAAAAGACGGTGTACCTTTCCCGGGGCCGGCCCAGGAAATGGGGTAGGATCTGGTCCCAATGGAACGCTTATCGTGGGAATATATGTACCCCCCCCACATGATGTAAACCCTGACGTTTCTACGTCCCCCTGATTGGCGTTCAGCTTTTCCATATTGCCAAAAACTCTTTGCTTGTCTCCTTGTCCGCCCCTTTCACCCCATGCTCATCATTTGCACTATATGTACCTAACACTGGAGCTTTGCCTGCATGGACCCATGATCGTATATCAATGTACTTGTGCCTTGTGAGTTTTGTTCTTTTTGTTGTATATTTGTTTGTTTCAATAAAAAAAATGTTAAAAAAAAGAAAAAAATAAACAGCTGCAACCATGTGTGCTGTCCAGCTTTGTCTCGTGGAGGGAGCGCACCGGGTGCCCGGGGGGAGGGAGGCCCCGGCCTGGTGCCCCCCCAAGACCGATATTGGCGCACATATTCAACTTCCATGATCGGGACATAGCCAAATCGATACAAGTAGATAACTGCAATGTAACCCTATATCCGGACTATACTGCGGCAGTGACAAAACACCGCCTTAGCTTCATGGAAGTGAAAAGAGAACTCCGCAACCGCGAACTTAAATACGCAATTGCTATATCCAGCAAAGTTGAGAGTGGAGGTGGAATGCAAAACTTGGTTCTTCGGGACACCTGAAGAAGCCTCGGACTGGTTGGAAGGATGGCGGCCGGCGGGGGATGTAAGGAGACAGGAACTCAGGCAGAAGCAACAATCCATGATAACAGCGTCGCAAAATAGAACAGGACTAGAAGCAACAGAAGGTTCACAACAAAATGCAGAAGAGAATTCAGACTGATCTGACGACTACGTAACCTGCGTATTCATAGACTCTCACTGGAGACCCGTGTGATGCTCCAGCAATGTACTGGATGAACAGACCTGAACACATAAAATGTACAGTTTGATCGCAAAGAACTATGAGCTAATCAGGGAGTGAGCTGACAGCACGGAGAAACTCTCCCCCCCTACGCAAGTACAAAGTTAGGGGGAAAGCACTCTGCTGAGTTGGGGTGGTTGGTAGTTTTAAATCCGCTGTGCAGGGAGGCAGGGAGTAGGGAGGGGGGATGGGTAAAGTTTAAGGGTTTTTTCATAGACATAATTTTAATGTTGACGCAAGATGCAGTATCAGAAGATATATTTGGCATTGACACAGTGGGACATAGATGGGCGGCACAACACTACATCTCGATAGATGACAGATAGGACGCAAATAGACATGATCGCTGACGATTTGGACACCCAGCTACAGACCTCATGGACCGTCTGGCCTTCCATTTAAAGTGCTGTCGTGGAATGTAAATGGCCTGGGATATAAAATTAAACGGGGATTGGTCCTAAAATATATCAAATGTAAGGGCCCCGCTGTAACGCATCTCCAGGAATCACATTTAACAGGGTCTGCCTGTAAAGCCTTAGACAGATGGGGATACAAAATGGTAGTACACTCGGAGTTTACTTCTGGCTCTCGGGGAGTGGGGATCCTAATTAATAAACGTTTCCCATTAATAATATCTGGGTCCCGGAAAGACAACCAAGGAAGGTTTGCAGCGATAACATGTCAATGGGACGGTAAAATGTATAACTTAGTGACAGTTTACATCCCTCCGACATTACAGCAGACAACTCTCCTGGCCCTGGGGAAATTCCTATTAAAACTCCCACAAGGCGAGCTGATAATAGGGGGAGATTTTAACACGACCATGGATGCCTCCATGGACAGAAAACCCCCTAGAGACCACAGCAGCACAAATCTTAAACTGGTGGAGTTTGTTGAGGCTCTTGGCTTAAAGGACGTATGGAGAACCAGTTACCCGACAGAACAACAATTCACATTCCAGTCAGGAGTACATAATAGCCTCTCCAGATTAGACTACATCTTCACATTAGCGACAGGGCTGGCAGGGGTGACAGAGAGCACACATTTAGCCAGGGGTATTTCGGACCACTCTCCAGTACTCATTACATAGACACCCTTCACTCCGAGACGTCGCCGGATATTCCCGATTCACCCCGAATACCTTCAAAACCATAAGATTAGTAAAGCTCTCATTAAAATGACAAAGAATTATTTTGCAGAAAACCAACACTCAGTCACATCCTCGACGACACTGTGCGAGGCTTATAAAACCGTAATTCGAGGGCAGGCTATTTCCCTAATTACGGGTCACAAACAGACTCAGAAACAGCAAATTGAAAGTCTGGAGCAAAGTGTATCCATGGCGGAGGCGGAACATGCTACACACACTGATGAGAACACGACACATAGGGTACTAATGGCACAACAGGAGTACAAGGCTTATGTTTGGGAAGAGGCAAAAATTAAGCTCACTAAAACACAACACTGTCTATGAGCTAGGTGACAAAGCGGGTAAGCTTTTAGCGTGGCTCCATAAGAAGGAAAGAGCTAACAACTGGGTGGCACAGATCAAGTTGGAAGATGGGAGAATGACGGCAGAACCCCAGCACATAACTGCGGTATTAACGGCACATTACAAAAAGGTATACATCCCAACGGCCACAACCACGACAGTAGAAAATATGGAATTTCTCAAAGATATAAACATGCCCACACTGACCCCTGCTGTGGTTGAGGCTCTGGAAAAAGACCTGACGCCAGATGAACTAGAGCTGGCAATAGGCGCACTGCACACAGGGAAGGCATTAGGGCCAAATGGAATTCCGGTGGAGTTTTATAAGAAAGCAGCAACTAAACTCGTACCCCACTTACTGAATATGTACACAGAAAGTTTAGAGAAGGGAGTCTTACCCAGAGATCAGCGCCAGGCAACCATAGTGGCAATCCACAAACCTAGCAAACCACTGCATGACTGTATGTCCTATAGGCCGATCTCCTTAATTAATGCTAAAAGCGAAAATACTGGCAAAGACACTGGCCATGAGACTACAGCCGCATCTAACCACAGTGGTCCCCCCGAATCAGTCCGTATTTATGCCAAACCGGAACACGGCCCTGAATTTGAGGCAGCTGCATGGTGTCATAGCACGCCGCTCTACTATAGAGGAGGATGCGGTTATTCTGTCACTAGATGCGTGAATGGTGTTTGACCTAGTCGAATGGCCTTTCTTATTTGCGGACCCCCAACATCTGGGATTCGGTCCCAAGTTCTGCGCATGGGTCCAGTTATTCTATACGCAGCCATTGGCACAGGTTGTAGTAAATGGCCATATATCGTCCGACTTCCCGTTGGGTAGGGGGACACGGCAAAGGCTGCCCTTTGTCACTGCTCCTCTTTGCGCTAGTATTGGAGCCTCTGGCCGCCTGGATACGTCAAGACCCAGTTATCAGAGGAATAAAATGGGCCATGGGATGGGAGAACCACATCTTGTTATATGCGGACGATGTACGTTTGTACCTGGCATCCCCTGCACTCTTGATTAATTGCCTGCTGGACATCTGTACATCATATGGGTGGGTCTCTGGGTATACCATAAACTGGGCAAAATCACTTTATGTGCTGCACGGCTCCCCACCATGGTTTCCATGGGGATGCGAAATACTGATAGCAGATAACGGCTTTAAATACCTAGGGATATACATAACACACGATAAAACACAATTCATAGCTGAGAACCTCACACCGCCACTGATGCGCTTTCATCGCAACGTCAAGCATTGGCGTACACTGCCACTAACACTTCTAGGGAGAGTAGCTCTCTTTAAAATAATGGCGCTCCCCAGGTTCCTATAGGCACTGCAGAATACCCCGTTCCCAGTCGCCCCAACATATTTTACAGCGATAAATGCAGAAATAACAAGTCTGTTATGGGACGGGAATGCACCACGCATAGCAATGCAAAAACTGACAAGAAGTTGGTATGATGGTGGCATCGCTCTCCCCAACATCAAACTATACTATTGGGCCTCACAGTTCGTGGTCATAAATCAACGGATTTACGTACCCCAAGATGACCCTGCATATCGCATGGATAGACATTTGCTGGAGCCAGCTGAGATTATGGATGCATTGTACAATAAGGTCAGAAAAGAGCACCGCACAGGCCCAACGGCACATACTATTCAAATCTGGTTTGAGGCACAGCATGCACTGGGGTGGGAAGGAGTGATGACACAGGCCATGCCATTATGGGACAATGGGACCTAATATGAATATCAAGAGTGGGATTTCTGTGGAAGAAAGGAGAAATGGTCACATTTGCCTAATTATAGGTCACATATGGACTGGCAAAAGCTGAAATGTTTCGTAATATGCAAATAAGACAAGCACTCACGGCACAGATCCCACCAGGGACACAGCTTGCAGAATATTCCCCACTGGAAGATAGGCTTCTCACTGATTACCTAAATATAAAAGCTATCTCCCACAGGTACCATAAAATAATCAATAACCAGCCAGACCCCACTGAAGCCCTTAAAATCAAATGGGAATCAGAAGTGGGGGGTTAGATGACACAGACTGTTATGCAGCGCTTGCGTCCCCTAAGGAGGTGGCGATATCGTCTAAACTGAAATTAGTACAATTAAAAATCCTACATCGCACTTATTATACGTGGCCGCTCCTGCACAAAATTAACGGGACAGATACACCGCTCTGCCTTCGACAATGTGGTGCAGAGGGCACACTCATCCATACTCTCTGGCTCTGTCCAGAGATCGCACGATACTGGAGGGAGGTTATGCGCACACTTTCGCAAGTCACGATGATTACGCTTCTCCCAGAGCCAAAAGATGTCTCCTTAATATATGGGAGACCACAGATCTCAACCATGCAACGCAAAACTGTGTGACGCTAGGCATGATGTTGGCAAAGCGTAATATAGCAAAACACTGGGGGTCCTGCCAAACTCCTACCCTTCATAATTGGTGTAAAGACATGGACAACACAATGACAGTGGAGAAATCAGTATATATGGTCACATAGGATGCCCTAAAAAATGGACACGGATATGGGGAGGGTGGAATACATACCGTGGAAATATGTGAACCCCCACTTGAGGATTCCTTGTCAGACAACAGTGAATAACTGGCCCAGAATAAAAAGAGGCTGCATGATATTATGTGTTTTGATTGCCCACAAGCGGATGGCAGCAGCGAACACCCCATGATGATATAGTCCGCCAGTAGCCCATTGTATAACATAATATACCACTATGTATGTATCATAGAACTGAATCTCACTGTGATCAATGCTTATATTATTCAAAATGGCAATAAAAATGATTTTTTTTTTTAAGATTGCTGGGAAGGAGGTAAGACAAATAATGGATGTGCCCAAAGTGTTTTTATTCATAAAAACCGGTGATTTATTAAAGCTATATGTGTATATATAGTAGGTGATATAATAGCGGATAGTTTGCATCAGACTTTAGTTATCCTCACTAATTGCTTAAAACGCATTAGTCAGAGACTGGACACTGCAAAATTGTCCTTAGTCATTCTCCTGATTGACTGTAGAAAGGGTGACTCCTTCCACTGATTCTGGTGCCATTCAGCATAGTCCCTTGCTCACTTTGCCACTGGATTCAAGCAAGCCGGGCTGAAAACGGCTGAAATACCAGAAACCGGTCCTCTGTAGCTTGTTTCCGGTCCAGGGAAGGCATGGCTTGGCAGTTCGGGCTGGACTGTTCCCATGAGGCACAGAGTCAGACTGATTTGCATATGGCCATGTCTGAACTGGGGTGGCAGAGTGGGCTAAAGAACGGTGATGGATTAAACCCAGATCAGTTGACTGGGGGTGAGTGCTTGTATTGTCAACGCTCCGTCCATCATTTCCTTTGGTTTTTCTTTATTTAGCATAGAATAGCATAATTGATAGGTGTAAAGTATCTCCTTAGGGAGTCAAACTTAGGTTGGAAACCCCACAAATGTGGGAAAAATCTACTTGGCGATCTGGTAATGCTTTATAGATGAATATTCGAATTGAAGAATAACAGCAACGCACCAAACTCTTCCTGACATCAGGAAGTAGAAAATAATCAAGCTAAACTCTAATCGAAGATCTCCAGAAGAATGATGAAAAAAACAGAAGCAAAAATCTGGGACAAAAACAGAAAGTAAGGGGCAATCAACATGACAAAAAATAGGGAACTAATGCAGTTGATGCATCCAGAACTTAGAAATGGCCCATTGTATATGACAATAAAAATAACTGACTTCACAAGAAAACCACTGCCACATTTTGGATTGGAAACATCTGTTGATACTCCATGGGCAATCCACCATGTTGTATAGGGCTAGTATATATGGCTTAACCATGTCTGCTTTCTAGAATCCAAGGTATTCACCAGGTAGTCGAAGAAGAAACCCAAGCTTGACATTACTCTCCCAAAGTGAACCCCTTTGATTTTCCAGACTACTCCGTATGTCTAGTGATCTAAGCAGCTTTTGCAGTACCCCTCAATGCAGCTACAAGCAAGGAAATACTAAAGTGGCTCACCCGGCGTGGGTGCCCAACAGCTTGCTGAGTGCAGCCCTCGCATACATGAGGAACACCAATGTGAGCCACTCGTCTTCCTCCTCCTCCTCAGCTTAGGGGAAGCTTCTGAGTTCAATCTCGGTACACCACTTCCATATTTTCTTTAAAATTTGGTGTCAAATAAGTTACTTTTTACAGAAGAAATTCATTGAAAAATGTGTGGCCATCCACCTTTCAAGGTTAACAGAAAGTGAAAGTCTTCTTGAATCCTACCAATCCAGATACTATAAAGGCAGCAACACTGAAACTGCTACCACCAACATTTTGGATCCCATTCACAATGCATTTGAAAATGGAGAAACATGCCTTTTTGTCCTTCTTGACCTCTTAATGGGCTTTGACACAGTTGATCATCGAACATCATTGAAATCCTCAACAGTAGTTGTTTCTCCAGTAGCAACTACAAACAGTTAGCTAGAATGGGGAGTTACAGTTCAGACCCCGACACAGTCGCATGCGGAGTACCGTAAGGCTTGATTCTGGCCGCAACACTGTTGAATTTGTACATGAGCCCCCAAGACTCATGATGGAGGATTTGAGTGAGTCAGTCTTCCAATATGCTAATGGAAGTCAATTATACTTAAAAACGTCCTCAATCGATGACATCCACACCTTCAGGCATTGCTTAGTAAACATTAAAAAAGCAGACATCCTCAAATCCAAATCATGGATTTCATCTTCCTTACACAAGAGCATAACTTAATGTTCAATACAAAATGGCTTGTCAAATTACAAATCGAAGACTTCTCTTCTAGACTTACCTAAGAAGTGAAAACCCTTGGTTTTTTTAATTGACCAAAGTCTCACAATGGCAGCACACATCAATCACATGTCGAAATCAGCCGGTGCATCTTTTTTAATTAAACATTATTCAGATCCCTAATAACAGGTATGTCTGCTGTTTTCTAACTCATTGCAATCTTTAAATTTAACTAAGGCAAGGCAGAACTCATCGGAGCACTTAAAAGCACAGTTGCACTCCTGATGGCCTTAATTACTACACTGAATGGCCAGACTTGTATACATTTTCAAATATATCACCATATGTAGGAGGCTGACTTAGTATATGGTGCACACTTACTCAAGTGATGCACCTTGCACTAATCCACTCAGCCCTTATAATGATTTTAGTGGTCTTTCATAACCATAGAAAGCTCTCAAAGTGGTAGCTGTGGAGAGCAGCCTCCAGGCTTATCTTTAAGGAGTGTAAAACAGCTTGCTTCACAAACTTTAATCAATGGTGCAAGTTAAATGGAAAAGAACCACACAGTGTGTATATTGAAATACGTCTGTCTATTGCACAACACTCAGTAACACATTGGTACACCTCCTTCCCGGAGATATCAACACAAGAATACTTTGCAATAATCAGGTAAGTAGCACAAATATACACAGGTCTCCAAGGGAAGACCAACCCATATATTAAAAAAAATTGGAATTCAAACTGCACAGGATAAGGGGATTGGACCAGAGAAGATAGAGGAGCTGGGGACACAAGGAACCACCCAAGGTAAGTAGCCAGGAACCCCACGGAGGCTGTGTGGAAACACAGTTGCGTGCCCAATGGGAGTCAATGGAGAAGTCGCGGTTCCAGTTTTAAAGAAGAAGAGCCCTTTCCGCAAGACCCCCAAAGAAACCCTTTTGAAGACAGAGGTTGGAGAGCCACCCCACATTTTGGATGTCCCAGGTTACCTGCACCAGGGAAGCCGAGTGTATAGGGGTGAAGTGATGTCGGAACCTGCCGTAGACAACAATTTGAGACTTCAGAGAAAATGCCTCTTGAGAAGACTGTGCAGGAGTCCGGTGGAATCCGGGGGTGGATTCTGGAAGTGAAGAACCTTCAAGCAGAGGGGACAGAGTCTATGCCACTCAAAGGTGACCAGGAGGCACGGAATCACATTTCCTGCCGATGTTGTGAGGTTCAGATGAGACGACGACGACCTTGTCACTGCAGCTATAAGGACCAGGCGATGCTGATGAGGACCAGGAGCTGTGCACAAGCTGTCCCATGTCAAATGTCAGTATCTAGATAGTCGGTGTTCTGCAGGAGCACCAACAAGCCTTGGTAGCCGCAACTGGCGTGGATAGCGAAAAGGAGAAAACATTGGGACCAACAAGGTCCAAGGGACTCACCAAAGGCAGAAGAGTCAGAGCAGGCCCAATCAATCTGGGGAGCCTACTGAAGCAAGAGAAGACCCCCAGGAGGACCCGGAGGCACAGGAGTTGCAAAAGGACCTCAAGCAGCTCACCAAAGTCAGAGGCCCAAAATGCAGAAGATGCAGGGAGGACTCCGTTCTTCAGGAAGTGAGGTGCTGGAGGCTGGAGCTTCTTGTAGCCTAAAAATCTGTGGAGTGCAGCGCTAACAAGCCTTGGCAATGGCAAGTTGATGTGGTGAACAGGGTTTCAGTCCCAGTGGCCCAGACGAGGGTTACTATCCTCAAAATTTCTGAGAAGACAGGTCCGGACTCTAGAGAGCTACAGAATCACAACCTGTGTTGCTGGTCCTCTGGAAGTCCGTAGGACGACAGGAGCACCAGACCGGTAAGCTTTGCTGCAGTGCCTGCAGATACAAGAGAGTGACTCCTTCTCTTTAAGGGAGATAACTTTGGATGTCCTTGATGCCCACAGGTCTTCTAGAGAATCTGGATGAGGCACAGGCACAGACGATGAAGAAGACTTGAAGAACAGCAAGATCAAGAGCAGCAGGAGTCTTCCTTGATGCAGTCTCGATTACAGTCGAAGTTCAAAGAAGTCCAAGTGTCCAGACGATTGAAGGGCAAAATAGTTTCACGGTTGAGTCTGGTCCCACAACGAATCTGATGACCCACCCACAGGGTAACCCTTAACTACCCTAAGGAAAGGGTTGGGAAGACCCAGGGATCCCTCCCAGAGAAAGGGCTGGACAGAGGGGAGTATAGTCCTTTGTCTAGTTCTGCGCGAGAGCGGGAACCAAGGGTTCCTGAACTGTCTCAAACCGGAGTATGCAAGGAGGGCACACAATGTGCCCTTCAAAGCAGTCTGGCGGCACTGTTAAGCACCCCCATCCCAGCCCAATACACCAAGTCCTATCTGGGAGGTGGTTATACCTCCCTGTGACTGGAAACCTATTGTTCTACCTTCCCTTGCTCGAGCTCAGCTCAGCAGCAGGAAGGCAGAATTGTGTCTGTGGGCGGCAGCAGCACTAGCTTTCTGGAAGACTCTGAAATGCCATTACTGGGAGTACAGGAGGGTTTCCTAGCGAGCAACTCAGTACATGGGATGATACCTCCAGACCCGGAATCAGTGTTGGGGTATGGGTAATGCAGCTACTATATAGTTAGACATCTCGTAATGACTGATGTCCACTATATGTCTTAAAATAGCTGATCGCACTTACAAAGCCTGGAGAATCGACTCCAGGGTTTGTAGGGGTTTCTCATGCAGGGGTACCATAACACTTGTAGCAAAGCACCCTGTCCTCAGGACTCAAGGGCCTGCTATAGGGGCGATTTATAGGTTTTAAGTGCAGTGACCTCAGATATAAGGAAACTTATATCTGTTGTGAGAGGTGCGAGCATGAACTCACATAAGCAGCAATGGCAAGCCTGTATTCAGAGTTTAAGTGGACTCCCATGAGTGGCACAATACATCCTGCTGCAGCCCATTGGAGACCCCTCAGGACCATATACTAGGGACTTATAAGGGTACCCCATTAGCCAATTGTGGAGGTAACAAAATACTTACCATGTCAATTTAGGGGATACAGCACAGATGCTGTGGTCCTGATTAGCAGGATCCCAGTAGACTAAGTCAAAAACACACTGACATCTGGCATAATGTGGGGGTAACCATGCTAGAAGAATCCTACCTTCCTACACCATATGACACTGATATTATTGGAGTTTCATTGGCTACCCCTGGAGGCAAGAATTAACTTCAAGCTGGCATGTCTGTCCTTCGAAATACTCAAGCAACAACAAATTGCATACTTCCATGCCACCCTAAAGAGACCAGTTATTTCAAAACATTCAGACTCAAAGAAGCTTGTTAACTGAAAAACAAAAAGATTTGAATCCCATTTTACTGCAATCAAATCCTTTTCCGATGCTGCTTCTTCTTTGTAGAACTCTCCTATTGAGCACTTAAGATAGAGAAAAAGGACATCATTTCATTCCATAAAAAGGATAAAAAATCATAAAAAATTAATTACTTAGCACCGACTAAAGTTTTTGTTGTTTTATTATGTTTTTCCATTCTTTTTCATGTAAGATTTGCATAGAGGCTCGTCTCATGTTTTGTATAACTCTCTGGTGCCCCATCGGGTAAAGGTAGCCCTGTATAAAAAAAATCTGAATTGAAAGAAATACAAATTAGAGACAAGATAAGGGCAACTTCATCTCCTGCAATGTTTACTAGACCAAATGCGTAATAAAAACTGGATTGTGAGAAGATCCATAATAGTTTGGAATGCATCTGTAGAGCAAATATTTGAGATCTAATTCACGAGACAGCTGGGAGGAAATGTTCCATGGACCATCATCAAGAAAATGGAATGTTTTACAATTTCCAAACCCTAAGATTCATTTCAGTAAAAATAATAAATGTCTTCCGTGGTGTTCTTTAACACCATAGCGAGGTCAATAATATCACCCTAGAGATATATCGCATTTTAACACATTGCCCACCAGTACATAGTCATGTTAGTATATAAATAATATTTACCTCCACATTGGCCAGGCAACCCTTTTAAGTAGTATTTTCTGTATTTTACTTACTTATACTTACCATGCGATGTACTGGGTATGCTGATGTTTTTGTGCAATGTCACTGTCATATACATTTATGCATATAATATGGTGGGATTATACCGTTCAATCAGTAGTTCCGACGGGGAGAGGTAGACTTGCTATCAAATATTGGCAGTTTCTGACTGTAGACTTATGTTTGCTTTTGAAGTCTTAAAGGATTCGTTGTCTGCTTTTTAAAGACACTTGTGGCACTTTTCACAGGTTTTATTCTCATGGTGGCCAAATATGTGGGACATCCCTTCTACAACCCGCAAACACCACATGTAATTCCAAAACCATGGTAGGAAAATAATGTTTGAAATACCTGCTGGAAATTGGTTTTCCAGAACCAATAAAACAAAACCACTTCTAGCAGGACAATTGACCCATAAGAAACTTTTGTGTTAAAATAGTAAGGTATAGCAGGCTTAGTTGTGCACGAGAGAGTCACAATATCGCACCTTGATGAAGTTCAAAAATCTTGAACTTCATAAAACATTGCCAGCTTAATTTTAATTCCATACGTCCATACCTTGAATCACATATTAATATATAGGGGATTGCCTTAGTGACCTCATGATACCCGGGCAAAATACAAGTAAACTAAAGTGTGGTATATTGTGGAAAAGAATCATACATTTTCACAATGAATACTTGAATTAATCACTGGTGTATATGTCCGATTTCAAAATACATAGTTCATTGCGCTCATTTTTTGCTGTGTAACAGTCTTCACTCTTGGGACTGGTACCTGGAGTGTGCCTTTGAAATTAACATTTAAACAAACAAACACAAAAGAGCAAAGAAAAGAGAAGTGGGAGTAATTGCTGAACCTTTTTTCTACAATAACATAAATGTAACAACTAAAAAAACATTGTGGTCTTCCATTTGATTTGAGTGATGCGGATGTACTCCTTGTTTAATAGGCAGTCCACATAGGAGGTAGTCCTTTAAGCGGAATCATATGGAGGGCAATCCTGTCCTCTAATTATTTATTTATTTAATTTCACCTCGTCATTGTCCGTCGAAATCCCCCCACTCAGCCCCACCGCTCTTACCTGCACGGGCCGCGGCAGGCAACAAATATGAGTTGCTGGAGTGAGAAACATTACATCTTAGTATTACATGTCTTGGAACAACCTTGGAAATCGATAACTCCAGATTCCATGGCAGTAGAGGTTTTTGATGTAATCTGCTGCACATATTTTGCTGTCCCACCCACAACAACTAAAGTTCTAATGCCCATTCATTAGTACCTAACCCTTCACAAAAAGAAAATTACTTACTCAGAGTCCCTCGCATGCATTGGCCAGTGGATCACTCTGAAATATGAACCGCCCCAACATTTTTTAGTGTCCCATCAATCAGGGCTATAACACCCTGGACTGACCATACCGCCCTTCAGGAAGATTAGACTGGACTTCGAATGCTTCCTCCAATGCCATGGATGGAAGATATTAGTGTCCGGTAAATCTGAATTATGGTTAGCAATGGGATATCTCCCCAGAAATCATCCGACAGAGGCAGAGTGCATTACTGTAAGCCAAAGTACCATTTATGTTAACTTGTCTCAAATAATCCATCGTACCTAGTCCAATAAATGATATTTACTGACCTATTGGGGGCTTTTCCAAAATGTAAGGAGCACTTGGCGAATCATCTTTTGGATTTACTTGGAAAAAAGATGAACTAATTAGAGATGGAGACAGATGTCATGTTTATGTCTGCTACTTACAGAACAAGATATTGCATGGATTGCAACTAAGATCTAAAACTACCCTCTATCATTGAGGTCCCTCAATTCTGTTTGGTCACGCCATGCCCTGCTTTGTGTATTTCATCGTACTCTCTTATGGCCACCTGAGAGACCACCCTATCTTTTACCAGATCTATAAGGGGTTTTCTGCCTCTGGTCGGAATTGAATCTAAACCATGCAATGCACATGCTGTCTCTTTATTAAACGACTGATGGTTGAGCATGGTTTTCGGTCATTTGACGTCTTTGTGCTGATGTGATTGTATCATTCATTTCATCTGCTAATATTTATTCACACGGGAGTCTACTTCTACCCAGGGGTATCGCATGGTGGTGGATACTCTTCTAACGCGATTCTATTAGAAATGTCCCGACATACCATGATCGTGGTCACTTTCCACTCTGCTAGAAATCCACAACTGCTTCTCGCCACCAGTAATGATCAATAATTAGGAAATTATCTATGGCAGTTAGAATCTTAGGTTTGTTAAATGTGTGCGAGCTGGATGTCTAAGACAGGGTGGTCATTAATAATGAAGAGACTATAATTAAATTCCAGTACCAGTCATTCTCAATCTCTTTTATAGGCAGCATTCCTTCTTGGAATTCCCCAAGCCATGTCTCTTTATATGTGACAATTCAGCAATGGTCACTCGAAGCCCTGGCATGAACATCTCCCACAGTATTGTGCACTAAATAGGATAGTAAGTGGTGCAGTGACCTTCTAATAGAGAATCAAGCAGGAAGGATGAAAACAAGAAACAATTGGATGCCATAGTTCTCCCTAGCCCGTCTCTGCATTAACGAACAGTGCTGCCAATAAATGTTCATTCTTATACATAATACCTGGACAGAGGGGACCCGATTCTTACAGTCAGTAATACAATCTGTACTTGCAGGATTACAACCCCTCAAGAGTGCAAATGTGTCAATGCTGGGAATTTATGGTTTAAATCATTTTATTGAAATAAATGTCACGCATTGTATGCTAACAAGATAGCACTGCAACCAATTGGGCCATGCCGGGCTCTAGTGCAACCGAATGACATATTAGATTACAAGGTGAAACGATCCATAGAGAAAAGAACAGAAGTACACCCCCACCCTAGCCCAGGAGTAAGAAGAATGGAAAAAAAGAAAAAAAGAGTATGATAGTGCTCCTCCGCTCCCATCACCACCCGGCCCAACCCATCTATATGCGAGTGGCACACTTGCCTCAGATTTCTGTCTATTCATATTATGAGATGCTAGCTACCCACCCTCTGCTTTCCTACCTTTGTTTTGGGTCTTAGTAGTTACTTGGTCACTCAAACATCCTCCCTTCATGTCAGCATTTCAGCATCAAACCAGGGCTCTTTTGCCAGAAGATGGATTAGTCTGCTGACCAAAGGCTGAAAACTTAAGGCTCAGACCCTTCCGATCTCTAAAAATCCCATTCTTTGCCGAGGCAAGTAACCCAGGAAATCTGTGGATGAGATTCCAGCTTTACTTGCCATATGTCCTCAAGAAAATCTAATTGTCAATCAGATGTGAAAGGTTTTTTAATAATGTACATGATTTTGCCAGCACTTCAGTTTCCTACTCTACAGAAAAATACTTGGCAATTGCTCTGTTTTGTTCCTGCACCTGTGCTGAATACTCAGACATCACATAATGTACAACGTGTGCCAACTTCATACTACTTACTCAGCCATTCCATACACAGCGTTCCACCGACATCCTTCCTAGTGCTAAGATGCACTCAGTCCTGCGGCCTATTCTGGCTCTAGTGACAAACCTACCCAGGCTCAGGTCTAGCACAGGTAACACCAGCTTCTCTAAGGGCTACAAACGCACAGACCATTTAGAATGACTGCACCAGGGAATAGGGACTCCCTCTGCAAGTCATCTCTGGGTTTGTTTGTGACGCATCATAAAAGAAACAAACCCTATATTAACAGTGTCTCTATGGCCTGTGATGGA
Organism: Lissotriton helveticus; assembly: GCF_964261635.1. Lineage (NCBI taxonomy): Eukaryota > Metazoa > Chordata > Amphibia > Caudata > Salamandridae > Lissotriton > Lissotriton helveticus. The sequence continues at coordinate 632,314,761 of NC_136068.1, read as the reverse complement.
TCACAAAAGACACAGAATCTACAGGAAGAACTACAGAGTTGAAGAAACTTCATATTTGCTTTACTAAATCCTTAGTGCAAAAGTAGATGAACAGAATGCATGTCCTTGAGCCTTACTACTAGATCAATTGTGATTTAAGGGATCATGCTTAGCTTTGGAGGCCCAACACAGGATCTTAACTCATTTTTTGAGTGGCATGGTCTTTTACCTTTCTACCAGTGGTTGGCACCTATCTAAGTCTACCTACCATAGTCCGCATGTTGCAATCTTTTTACAGGCCATCACATCAAAGCCTTACCATAGATCTTAAACTTCTACTTCCATTGTTTTGTGTGTCCGGTAGGAGTACTGATATCTGACTGACTGCATGTGCATGAGTATACGAGCAGATCATTACAGTACATTTGAGTCCATATTGAGATGTTCGATAAGTTGACTTGGAGAGGAAGACCATAGCACTGGCGGGCACAGGCATTTGCTTGCCAAGCCTCGCATGGGTTTAAGGGACTTGTTATCTCTATTTGGAGGCCCCCTCTTAGTCCAGGGACCCCAGCCTGACTGCAAGGACCAGGCCAGAGGTGACCGAAAAGTTGAATGGACGCACATTAGTTCTCATTGAGGCACTGTGAGCAGATTTCCTGAGGCTCACTTTCTTGTAGATCCCATCATCAACAAGAGGGAAAGAAGTTGGTCAAACCGAGAACCACAGTTCCTTGTTAGGCAGTAACCAGGCTGCCAGACACCAGTGAGATGTACGGATATAGGTATAATCTGCAGGGTTTAATGTCAGCCGAGATCTGAAGAATGAAATTACAGGACTAATTGAAGGTGAAACCAAGGTCGTGAAGACATGGTATGAGAGGAGGGGAGAATAATTGAGGGAGAGTAGGTGAGAAGAAATGGGTAGAGAAGAACATGATTTTAGTTTTACAAGGGTAGGTTTTAGATAACCCTGGGCGTAGTTTGCGGAGTTTTGCTACACGGAACACCGCAAAGTTACAAAAAAACTCTGCGAAGTTCCACGAGTAGTGGAGTGCAGTGCGAACTGCAGTGTGTGCTGGTATTCCTGCCGCTTGGGTAGAAATTCTACCCGAGAGGCAGCTCGCGCTCGCGAACTTACCTTTACCGCGAGGTCTGCGGAGTGCAGAGTACAGAAAACTCTGCAAACTCCGTGAACGGTGCGAAGTTCACCGCCCAGGCCTAGTTTTAGAAAATGAGTCTCCACCGAGCCGCTGAGAGCAGAGTGGCAGGAAGAAACTCATTTCTGAAGAGGAATAAATTGAGAAGAATATTTTGGAGTTGTCTGCATAAAAATGGGACTGAAAACCTTAAGCCAGGATGATGGAAGACAGAGGAATTGTATGGAGAGAAAAAAGAAGTCGACACAGAACAGAAGGTGAACAACACAGTTCTCTTCCAGGAGACAGAGAAGGAGTGTTGAGAAATGTAAGAGGGAAACCAGGGCAAAATGGAACTAGAGATACCTAACAAATGGCGCGAATACAGAAGAACAGATTGATCCACTCTGTTAAATGCAGCTGGAAGATCAAAAAGAACTTAAATTGAGGGCTGATTTTTGTGACTGAAGTGGAGAAGAAAGTTGAAGATGACAAGATGCGCTGTTTCAGTACTTGGACAGAAACCAGATTGAACCAGAGAAAGTTGGTTATGTGCTTGACGAAAATCAGAGAGCCCAGAAAGAGACACATATGAAGGATTTGAGAGAAGAAAGGAGGTAAAGAAACAAGTCTAAAGGAGGCATGGTCATTAGGGACTGATCAATTTTCTAGAAAGAGCACAATAGTTGCGAGTTTGAAAGAAGATGAGGCAATAGCAGTACCCGACAACAAGGTGGGGTCAAAAAAGAAGACAAGGCATACAACATGTGAGGAGAAAAGAGGTTTGGCCAGTGAAGAGGGAATAGTGTCTCTGCTTATTTTCCCTGCTGTGAGAGTGGCTGTAAATTCTAATATTTTCTGAGTATGGCACACACAGCCATATCACGAGCCAATTTACTTGAGGAGATACATGATGGAAGGTTGTCCGCGCTCAGCACCAGAATGTAGTTTATAATAGCCATACCCGGTCTCTGCAGCTTATGTGCAACGTGCAGACTAGGCAGCATGCCACTCTTGTGCAGGTTTGTACCAGCCAGACCAACCCACATAGGGTTCATGGTGCATCAGCGGGTAACAATGAGTTAAGCACATATCCATACCACTAAAATACAACTGCTTAAAACAGTCCATTGAAACTGACCTAAAGGAACTGGACAATGATTTCATTTCATAAAACCCAGCAGATATAATGGGACAGATCTGAACCTAACCAGAAGGTAAAATCCCAAAATTATGAAGACACCCCTGCTCTTGTAGGCTCCCCTTTCCGCAATAAGATAGCACGGGTGCCATAGCTTGCTCTTTCCTAGACTAATGTATTCTCTTAAATCACTTTGCTGCCCGGAACTCCATTCACAAGAGTTTCTAGCAGTGCTTAATTTGAGCCAGTGCTTAGCACAGCACCTAATCCTCAGCACCGGCCCTTATAGCACCAGTTAAGGACACACTCCTTTGGAAGGCACGTGATTTTCCCTAGAATCACAGAATGTTGAGCCACGCCGAGACTTGAACCCGGTTCCCCAACTCCGAAATCGGCAGCTCTAGCCATTAGGCCGAGTCCTCTCTAGAATAATAAGTGCCGGGGGCTCTAGTCAGAAGACAGTTTGCACCAGCACATTACTCCTGTTAGCGCTGCTTCCTGAGGAGAGCACTTTTTATTTTACAAATTGACCACTGGTTTCTAGAAGGACCTTTTCCATGAAACTGCAGCCCGGTCCTGCATCTCTGTGACGGCAGCCAGCAGCATACGAACAGTACAATAGAAATGCTTATCCACGTGACTGGAAGCGCAAACATCCTTGTGTTTTATGTGAAAAGGAGGAGGAAACACGCTTCGCAAACACAGAAATTGTTTCTGGCAGTACCCAAAATACAATTAACCAAGTCCAGAAAAACAACCACCATTGTTATGCTCCATTGTCACCGAAGGACAAATCATTATATTGGATGCACCATTAATACATTTCAGCATGTTGGTAGATAATCGAACATACTTGCCAAAAAGGATATGTATGAGCAACATTTTCATTGAAAACACGTTTAAGGTACAGCATTTTAGTACTGTAAACATTTCTAAATGAAAGAAAAGTATATCCTTAAGACAGGCGAGTGCTGGGTATGCTGTCAAATTTGCCAGTTTTTAAAGTAGACATGCACTTATAAGAACTCCAAGTTATCGACTACTAACATATTGCCAATGTAAGCAGAGTTAACCCTTTAACTTCTGAGGCTTTTTACCCCCAGTGCTGATGTTTTTTTTGGCTATTTGCGGTGTTTCGCGCTTAGGACCCCATAACTTTTTATCATCATAAGGTATCCACGAAAAATTTGTTCTGTTTTTTTCCCAGCATCATGGCGATTCGAACAGTACCCAGAGTTTTCTGAATTTCCCTAGAAGGGAAATTCCAAAATATAGTTACAGTTAGAGTTTTTGGGGAGAAACAGAATTTTTCCGACTTTTTGTACTTACTGCCTACTTGCAGTATGTGGTGGAGAGCGATGTGAAACCCACGGGTGAGCCCGAAAAGCTATAGATTTCTGAAAAGTAGACAAAATTCTTAATTCAGCAAGGGATCATTTTTGAGATACCTCAAGGTTTTCCAAAAGAAACTCACTGTTGGAAAAAGATAATATTAAAAATGAGTAAAAAAAATGTCAATTTGGTACGTTTTCATCTGTACGTTCTTGTCACAATGGCAGATTTACAAAAGCAATATACCACTAAGTCCGCTAGAGTCTTTTGGTTGTGGAAATATACAAGGTTTGCACGTTGTCCAAGAACCCAAGGTACCCAGAGCAAACAACTGAGCTGCATGTGTACAGAGTATAAAGCAATTCATAAGTAAAATGTAAAGAATGACAAATGGTAATGAAGGAAACCTATGTATTTCTGAAATGTACACCAGATGCTGCATCTATCCCGGCATGTGATTCTGCGGGCATTTTCCAAAATGTCTTCTTTTTTACACTCTGGCTTACATTTGGAAAGCACAAACTTTGACAAAAAACACACATTTGCCTCACATTCATGTGAGGAAAACCTCTGGAATCTGTGGAGAGCCACATATTTCCTACCACCCAGCATTCACCCAAGACTCCTGATACAAATGGTACCTCACTTGTGTGAGTGACCTAGTACCTGCAACAGGCAGAGCCCCAAAATGCAACATGGACACATCACATTTTTCTACTGAAAACTGACCGTTTTTTTGCACTGTGGGTGGCTGTGGATTTTGCTCAGTTAGGACGAGAGAAAACTAGCAAATCTGCACATTTTTTTGAATTAGATGCCTGGGAAATCCAGGGTGGGGTGACTTGTGTGCCTCTCACCAAGATTTAGTACCCAAAAACCCTTGCAAACCTCAAAGCTTGACAAAAAAATACACATTTCCCTAACATTTCTGTGAGGAAAATGACTGGAATCTGTGGAGAACCACAAATTCCTCACCACCCAGCATTCCTTCAAGTCTTCCGATAAAAGCAGTACCTCATTTGTGTGGATACCTAGATAGGTCCTAGATAGGGCACATGATAGGTAAGGGCCAGTGGTGGCTGGTGACATTTCAAAGTGGTAGGGCATAATAGTTGGGGATGAATTTCACATAGTGAGCGAGTACAGCTGGCTTAAGGGCGTTCAGTCAATACATCATTCACCTAATCAGCCTCAGTCATTCATCCATGTTTCCATCATCCACTGCATTTATTTGTTCATGCATACATACATACGTACATCTAGAGACTCTCCCATTCACTCATCCACCCACCCATCCCCCGCCAAGCACCCTGCCCGCAGACACTGAGGGCACTCAAGCCTTGGGTTAAGAAATGATTCTAGAAATGGGAACACAAAACACAGGGGGATAGAAAGCAGTTCAACAATGCACTTAAAAGTGTCCCTTCCTCAGAGAGGAGCCTGATCCCAACTTGTAATGCAAACTTCATGTGTCAAGTTCATCAAAATGCCTGTAATGACTCTTGAAACCCATTTGAACAGCTTTATTTTTTACAGTCTGGCTTCTGACATTAGCCACCCCTCGTTGACTTGTTACTCCGTTCCCTCTGCAAGGGTAATGTACGGAGTGAGCAGCCAGGGGTCCAGTTCTAGTAAAGGACGTATGTCTGAAATTAGGCACTGGGCACCTCACACAGGGGCGCAACGCCCCTCCAGCACCTGAAGAGGAACCACCTCTCTCTGGACAGCCAATTTATAGGCCTGACAGGTGGCCCGGAAAGAAAGAAAATGAATGCTTGCAGCAAATGATGGAGTGATTTCAGTCTGTCTGTCTTGTAGGAAGCATGCCTTTTGGGGCTTTAGAGAAGGTTGTTGTCATGGCCATTGTGGAGTGGAACTCTTAAGGGAGATGGTGTCTGCGGGCAATGAAGCCAAGATCAGAGGAGAATCGGTGGGGTTGCTGGGACTGAGCCACCTGCACTCCGCATAATTTTGACCTTGTGCCGCTCTCTTCTACAGTGACTGCAGCCGGTGCCAGTGTCTGTCCCGAGCAGCAACACATGGAATACAGCACACCTGCTGCATACCTATTATGCTGAAATCAGAGCTGTGCAGTCAAACTCTTCCACAGCTCACACCCCAGTTCCCATTATCCAATAAGGTGGGCTAAAAGTAGCGCGAAGGCAAGGGAGTGCTCCAATTGTTGCCACCCACTACTCTGTCTTTAGATAGGCCAGCACTGCCCTTTGTCATTCATTTCAGTATCGCGCTGCTAAAACCACCTGGAACCCAGCATAAGCGCCCTATTTTAAACCGACCGTTTGGCGCTTTCTCTGGCCACTCCCTTCAGGCTGACATCACTCTTCTCGCATGTGCTTCGAGGGCGAGCAATAGTCCTCGCCCGGGCCCGCAAACTCGCAGGAGGTCTCTGACCTCATCCCTTCCAAAACAAAAAAACTGAATTTGTAATCACACGCTGCAGTGAGCACTTCATTTGAAGCTGCTGCATGGAGTACAGTCTCTCTCTTTTATCTCCTCTCGTCGCTCCCGATGCTAGTCCCGAAGCTAGTAGGGGGGTGTTATGTTTGTACTTCCTTGTTTATATTCAATGTATGACTTGCAAATGGAATTAGAATGTTTTACTGTGTATTCTGATTCTGTCCTGCTTCAGTCAGTACTTCTACTGCTGCTGAGGAGTACGGATCTGTGTCCTGTATCTGAGATTAAACAAGCTTATTCTTACTACAATCGTTTTCTTGGAATTCCTATACAACAGGGGGCAACGCCCCTTTCGCCCCTTAACACCAGCCACCCCTGGTAAGGGCCCAAAACACAACATGGACATGTCACATTTTACAACTGAAAACTGATCCTTCTTTTGCACTGTGGTAGATGTGGATTTTGGCCCATAACTCAGCCGACACCTAGGGAAACCTAAGAAACCTGCACATTTTTTTAAACTAGGCACCAGAGTAGTTTTGGGTGTGGTGATTTTCATGACTCGCACCAGGGTTTCTTACCCAGAATGCCTTGCAAGCTTCAATCTTTGACTAAAAGAACACACTTTACTTTCATATCTGTGCTGAAATGTTCCGAAATCTGTGCAGATACACACATTTGGTACCACCCAGAGATCGCACATCTCCAAATAATACTAATATGGCACTTGTGTGGGTGGGCCAAGAGATGGAGATACAAAAGGCCCAAAAAAGTGCCACGGGGAGAAATCAGCGATGGGGGTAGTTGTGGTATTTGGGACCATGCTCAGGTGTCACCCATGGAAACCCACCAATCCCAGACATTTTTTAATACTAGACACACTGGGGATTCCAGGGTGGTGTATCTTGCATGGATCCCACACGGTTTTCTGTCCTATAATGCCCTGCAAATGTCAAACTTTGCATAAATTCATACATATTTCTTGCACTTCTGTGACGTAAACTTCCAGAATGTACAGCAATCCATAAATGTCCTACTACCCAGTGAGACACCACTTGTCCCGATAAATTACTGCCCCACTTGTGTGGCTGGGCCTAGTGCCCGTGACAGGAATGGATCAAAGAAAGATCAATGGGTATTCCCTGTGAGGTCTAACATTGACCCTGCTTTGATTCATTCTTGTTGCGTTCAGCACATTTGTCAGCAATTTGACTTTTTTTGCAGCGCGGCTCCAGAAATTCTTCATAAACCATCACCTCAGCCCAAGGAGCTATTCAAGAATTTCTCACCAGTGGGCCCATAACACTACAATTCATTTATTCACACATCTACTCTGCTCTGAGGATTCAGTGAAGACCAAAAGGAGAGCCGCGGGGCTATAGCTTAAGATTTTATACATCATTTACATCTGCAGTTTTAATTCGAATACCATGGTTTTTCTCTAAAAGAAAGACTTAAAACACCCCACCATTTATTTTCGATGGATCAGCTAGTAAAAGTTAACTAAAGGACAACAAGACCTTCTTAATTCTCCATTTATTTAATTTTTATTTAGAGATTTAATCTCCTAGCATGATCTCTACGTTTTAATTGAAAGAAAAATTCAGTTATGCATTAATAATCCTATAAGAAAAATTAAATTTAAAACATTCATTTATTAGCATGACAGTTCAGGAAAATAATTCAATACATTTTACCAAGATGTAGAGAGGCAGACATCAGCATAGAACAGAATAGTTCCCAAAGAAACACCTCTCTATCTCTCTCGATGTTCCCCTCTCCTAGGACTTCGCACCCATTCAAAAGTTAAAGTTCATAAAAATGTCAAAGTCCCTGCGCCATGGGGGCTTGGCTTGCGCGCCGCTACTAGATGGCGGTCGGCGCTTGAGCTCCGGGGCAACAGCGGCTGTCGGGACGATTTTGGGATCCCTATCGGCGTCGCTCTTATTCCCGAACACGGCAATTTATATCGGAATGTGCCGGGAACGTGTGGAAGTGCGCTGCTGTCGCTGAAGACGGCAAGAACCTTACTTTCCACCGTTTTGAAGCTCCGTTCACTGGATTTCACGAGCGGCCGCCATTTTGTTTCCTGTGGCGGCGTCGCTCGCGCTTTCTACCTCAGGCGCAGTGGCAAAATTCTGGGAGCTGCGTTTCTGCTGACATGAGGTGACATTTACCAATATTTTCACCATTCTTGCTTTCAACTTTGCGTTTCCACCGCTCGCAGTCAGTTCCATGACTCTTTCTGCTCGGTGTGACCTCATGTATAACATCAGTGGCCTCCCTCTGATATTTTGCTTATGTTTTTTGGCCAATTTGGAATGATGTTCTGTTTAACCTGAGGGCGAGGTTGCTGGATATCTGGAAATTCAGTTTTTCTGAGTACCTGAGGAATCTTTTATGGCGTGTTTTCTCCTCATTTGATATTTACTGCCATTGTGTGTTCTAATACTACGGCCATTGGTCATCATTTGTTGCTTACTCAGCTACTGTTACCAGGGAGTCCTTGTGAATTACCATTTTTGTCATTTTTCTTACACCTGCTTTGTTCTATCTCTCTCCGCATAATTGTTCAGGTGCATTTTTGATATTTTCAACGTGGGCTGCTCTTATGGCGGACAACATGGGTCCTCCTTCTACTACCAAAGAGTCTAAAGGGGCTATAAAGAGGTCCAAACAACACTCTCCTACTCCAGAATCTTCTCAGAAATATACTACTACCACTTTAGATACTATTTTGTCGCGTCTCAATGCGGTTCATGATATCGCACAATCTACTAAGACTAATACTGACCTGTTACAAGTTGAGGTGGCGGCTATCAGGAATGATTTAAGGCATTATCTGTTAGGGTCACTGCTGCGGAATCTCATATTAGTGCTGTGGAAGATGCTGCCCACCAACATTCACGGTCTCTTAAGCAGATGGATCGCTCAATGGCTGCTTTGCAGAGAGACCTTACGGAGCAGGAGGATCGTAACCGGAGAAGTAATTTACGAATTTTTGGTCTACCTGAAGACGCGGAGAAGTCAGCCTCCTCGATGATTGACTTTATCTCCCAATGGCTTCCTTCTACCTTACAGATTTCATTCGTGAGAGACTTTGAGATAGAGAGGGCTCATCATGTTCCTTCCTTTAGGTCTAAATCCTCGACAAGGCCAAGAGCGGTAATTTTCAAACCACTGCGTCACCAACATTCAGCACATTTTGGCTCATATGAGGAAGGCCAAATCAGTGACTTGGGAGGGCCATCGTATTGCTATTTCACAAGATTTTGCCAGAGACACTGTGATTTGTAGAAAGGGGTTCCTTAACCTGCGGAGACGTATTTTGGACATGAACATCCCTTTTTCCTTTGCTGGTCCTTCCAAATTTCGTATCACATTCAAGGGTCGCTCTAGAATTTTTGATGAACCTTCTGATCTTTCCTCTTTTCTTGATAATCAATCTGAATCACAGATGGATTCTTCTCCTGCTCATGTTCCTTCTGGATCTTGATTTTCTTTGTGTTTTTTCTGTAAAATCTTGCATTTTTCCGTCTGACATGTGTCACTGTTTTAGTGTTACATGTTAACTATGTTTCTTTTTTTTTCAGGCGTCTTGTTTTTTCATATTTTAGGTGTCATGGTTACCTGTAGTTGTTGAGTAGTTTGTTGATCTCTTTGTATTCCTTGTCCGTTTTGGTTTTCCTCTTCCTCTTTATAATGCTGCATCTGCTTTGGTTGCTCTTTCTATACCTTCAAATATGTTCATTTTCCAATGGTCCTCTTATTCCCTGATCGTTCATTATCATTTTCTTTGATATCTGCTTCATGCGTTGTTCTCATGTCTCATTATATTCTCTTTAGATTTTAATTGGCTCTTTTGGCCTTTTCGTTTTTTCCTCGCGTAGTGTTATCCCGTGTAGTGTTATGTTGTTAATTATCCTTCCCCATATTGACTCTTATTCTTGTCTTTCTCTTTGACTATTTTTTCTGTTTGAAGTCATGTCTTCTTGTTCCGTTTACATGGCTTTAACGTTGGTCTTTTGTCCATTGATATGCTTAAGATGTTTCATATCATTCTCTGTTCATTTAGTTTCCTTCATATTACAAATATCTAAGTTGTCTTTTTATAACCATAGATAGTATATTTATCTATTTCTTATGCTAGCATAATTTATTTTTCTTCCTTCTGATGCATTGATTATTGTACTGTTTCTACTTATGTACTATTTATACAGTTATAGGTTTTGTCATTAGTACTGTATCATACTTACAATTATTCTAGTTATTAAGCGCTTTTGATCGTTGTACTTATTGACTTCATTTCATACATTTTTTATTGCTGCTTACAATCATACTCATATGTTCCTTATGTTTCCCATGAATTATAATATGTTCTGCAGTATATTTCAATTGGGTCCGGGTTCCATCTATCTTTATCACTATATTGGCTGGTATGGGGTCTATAGCTACCTCTTTTGTTCTTTCCTGACGGTCTCCTGTTTCCCTCTCCATGTCCCCCCTGGTATGAATATGGTCTTTTCTGGACCTCCCCTGGTGGGCTTCTCTTTCTCTCTTCTACCTTTCTTCTCTTTCCTTTTCTTTTTTTCCTCTCTTCTTGCTCTTTTTCCATGGATCTTTTGTGGGTGCTTCCTGTTTGTGACGTTTTTAACGGGTCTCTGGTTGTCTGCTTTTGCTCCTGTATGTTCTCCTCTTTTGTTATCCATGCGGTATGGATTTTTTATTTTTGCAAGACTATGCCTGGCTTGAATGTCTTGTCCCTTAATGTCAGAGGACTAAATCATCCGGTGAAAAGGTCTAAAATTTTAGATTATTGTACATCTTTATCCCCTGACTTGGTTCTCCTACAGGAAACAAAAGTTTCCTCTAAAGAGGCTCTATGCCTACGGAAAGACTGGGTATCTAATGTTGTGTGCTCTGATGCCCTGGGCAAAAAGAATGGGATAATTACATTAATTTCTAAGAAGTCTGGTTTATCTGTGGTCTCTGCGGAACATGACTCGGAGGGTCGTTGGGTGTTGGCCAGATTCTCTAATGGTATTCAGGACTTATATGTTATGAATATTTATGCTCCAAATACTGACGATCCATCATTTTGGCGGATGATCAATAAAAAATTAGCTGATACTCCACATCATGGGAGTTTAATTGTTGGTGGAGATTTCAACCTACCAATGGACCCCCTGTTGGATAGGCAGTCTGCTTTTTCTCATTGTCCGCCTAGAGCACATACACAAATGACGAATATGTGTTCCTTTGCTCACCTTCAGAATGTTTGGCGTCTTCATAATCCTACAGGTAGTGATTTTTCTTTCTTTTCCTCTCCACACTCCAGTTTTTCTCGTATTGATTATCTTCTTGTTCATTCCTGCCTTGTTTAATCTTCATCTTCTTCGTACATTCATCCTATCCTTGTTTCTGATCATGCGGCTGTTTCCTTTACCCTCTTGGCTTTTACTTCTCCTAAACAACCTCGTTCGTGGAGATTAAATACGGAGATTCTCCATGAGGATTCTCAGGTCTCAGCCCTCTCTGCGGAAATTGAAACTTTTTTTGCAGAGAATGATGGCTCGGTTACTTCTCCAATAGTTTTGTGGGATGCTTTTAAATGCACCTTTCGAGGTCATGTTATCAAATGTATGGCACAGAGGAATGCGGCTATTAAAAAGGAACTTACTAATCTCGCAAACCAGATAAAACAGCAAGAACGCCTTTATCGTAGCTCCCAGGATAAACACATTTTAACTTCTATTAAAAATCTGAAATACTCTTATTATACTATTGTTACTAAAAGAGCTCATATAGGAGTGCAGGCCCAGAAATCCAAACGCTTGCTCTTGAAGAATCGTGCGGGTAAACTTTTAGCAGCAACATTGAAATTTCAGGATCATACTTTCAAATCATCTCAAATTTCTTCTATTACAGATAGTCTTGGAATCAAAAAATTCCAGTCCAAGGAGATTCTTGGTATCTTTCGTGATTTTTATAGTAAGCTCTATACTCTCACGAAACAAGCCTCTCTTGAACTCTGTCAAGATTTCCTGAAAACCATCCCTATTCATACTGTCTCAACAGAGGATGGCCAGAAATTGGGTGCCCCTATTACACCTGAGGAGATTATAAAAGCATTCAAGGATACACGTTCTGGGAAGGCCCCTGGTCCCGACGGCTTCCAGATTCTGTTTTATAAAACTTTTCTTCCTCTCGATCTGTTTTCGAGGCATTTATCCAAACAGGCTCGGTCTCTGGTTCGGCTGCTGAAGCCACTATTGTGGTGATTACGAAAGAAGGTAAGGATCACTCAGACCCTAAAAATGTTCGCCCTATTTCTCTTCTTAATATGGAAGCCAAGATCTTTGCCAAGATCTTGGCAAGACGATTAGAATCCTATATTCCCACGCTTGTACATCCTTTTCAGACGGGTTTTGTTAAAGGTAGACTGGCTAGAGATAATATTCGTACCTTTTGCCATGTTCTAGGAGCAGCGAAGCGATCTACTTTTCCGGCTGCTGCTGTGGCCCTTGATGCAGAGAAGGCCTTTGATAAGGTTTCTTGGCCATTTCTACGAGCGATCTTATGTGCACATAATCTCGGAGAATCTTTAATTAATATGGTTATGTCATTATATGCCCAACCTAGAGCAAATATTAGGGTTAATGGGGCGACGTCTTCATCTTTTAGTTTGTGTCAAGGTACTAGGGAGGGTTGTCCTTTATCCCCCTATTGTTTTTATTATCCATTGACCCGCTTCTTCGATTAATTGATCGTCATCCTAATATTAAAGGTTTTATTTTTGGTTCTCATTGTATTAAGACGGCCGCTTATGCGGATGATGTCCTTATTTTCTCAGATGATATTGGTTTGGCCATTCCTGCTATTTCCGACACCATTTCTCTTTTTTCTGAAGTATCTGGTTATACTCTTAATAGGGAAAAGACGGAGATGTTTCCCTTAAATGCGTATTGCTTTCCTGTACATATGGGATCTGCAGGTTTTAAATGGCAATCTAAACAACTTAAATATTTAGGGATCTGGTTCTGCAGTACTCTTTATGATACTGTCTCGTATAATGAAGCACAAACTTTAGCTAAAGTACGACATCTTCTAGATACCTGGTCTCCTAAATATATCTCGCGGTGGGGCCGTCTCCAAACTTTGAAGATGATGATCACACCTATTGTTAATTTTGTGTCCTCTATGCTCCCTGTTAAGTTGTCTTCTTCTTTTTTCCACGAGTTAGACATCCTTACTTCTAAATTTCTTTGGAATGACAAGAGAGCTAGGATTGCATATACATTTTTACGAAAGCCTTATGTCATGGGTGGATGTAGTTTTCCTCATTGGGAAAATTATCAAACAGCTTTTTTGGCTTCTCAAGGGGTTCTTTGGTTTTCTTCTTGCTCTGACCATGTTCCCTCTTGGTTGCGTATTGAACAGGAGCTTTCTTCTCCTTTGCCGATGTCGTCCTTCTTAACTGCCTCCTCTCTCTCTATACCGTTTTCTCGTACGATTATTATAGATACGATCTCAGCAGTTAGGGTAATTGACAGGAAGGTCTCTGTCCCAATTCATAAGTCACGGTGGTCCTCTCTTTGGAGCAATCCTAAGATTAAAATTGTTATTGATCCTACACTGATGCATTATTGGGCTACCAAAGGGATTACCCTTGTACGTCATCTCTATGACTCAAATAATAATCCATTACCTTACTCTTCCTTGGCCCAACAATTTGCCCTCACTAATATGGATTTTTACACGTTTTTGAAAAATAAAGTTGCTGTAGCCAAATTGCAGTTACACCCAACTTCTCCTACTATTACATTATTGCAATTGTGGCTTAAATCTGGCCATGTGGCTTTAAAGATTTATAAATTCTTGTCCTCTACTACCTCTAACGGTTTGCAGCCATTATCCCGCATTTTTCATTCCGCATACCTTTAGTCCGCATACCATTAGTACGAAAGTACCATCAGTCCGCAAAATTTTAAAACGCATGCCATTATATCTTACATGGTTTTATCACGCATGCTTTTACAACGAAATTCGTTGTAAAAGCATGAATGGTAAAAGCATATGTTTTTAATTTTTAAGTGTAAGGTAAGTATATGGTTTTAGTTTGGGGGTGTTGGGGTATATGTTTAGGGGTTCAAGAGTATTTTAAGGGTGAGTTTGGGGGTGTTGGGGTATATGTTTTAAGGGTGTGTTTGGGTTATTGTGTATAGGGGTATTTTAATGGTTCTGGGCTAGGTTTGGGTTTTGGGGTACAGGGGTATTTTTAGGGTTTAGGGTTAGGTTTGGGTTTTGAGGTACAGGGGTATTTTTAGGGTTCTGGGATAGGTTTGGGTTTTGGGGTACAGGGGTATTTTAGGGTTCAGGGGTAGGTTTGGGTTTTGGGGTACAGGGGTATTTTTAGGGTTCAGGGATAGGTTTGTGTTTTGGGGTACAGGGGTATTTTTAGGGTTCAGGGAAAGGTTTGGGTTTTGGGGTACAGGGGTATTTTAGGGTTTTGGGGTACAGGGTTATTTTAGGGTTCAGGGGTAGGTTTGGGTTTTGGGGTAAAGGGGTATTTTTAGGGTTCAGGGGTAAGTTTGGGTTTTGGGGTACAGGGGTATTTTTAGGGTCAGGATGGGTTATTGTTTAAGGGTGCTGGTGTATTATAAGGAGTAAGGGTGGGTTATGATTTTGGGGTGCAGGGGTATTTTAAGGGATAAGGTATATTTTTTTGGGGGTCTATAGGATAATTTAAATTGAAAAAAAAAAAAATATATATATATATATAAACATTAAATAGTTATTTAGATAAAAATATAATTTTATATTTAAATGAGGAAAAAGTTTATTTTAAAAAATTGATTTAAAAAAAAAATATATATATATATATATATATATATATATATATATATATATATATATATAAATAAACTATTTTTACAAAGTATTTGCCTTTACCACGCATGCTTTTGCGTTGTGATGGCATGCGTGATAAAGGCATATGTGGAGTAAATGTTTGCGGGATAATGGTATTGCGATTTTTTGGTTTTGCGGGATGAAAAATGCGGGATAATGGTATGCGGGATTTTATCCCGCAGGATAACATCATATATTCACCTCTAACATCAATACTGTTTCCCAACTAAATGGTGTCGACATTTTGATTCAAACATGATTGACCACATTTCTTCTGATGTTTGGCAGATGATTGGGAAGCTTTCCCTTTGTAATAAGATAGCCCCTTCGCTAATTCAGTCTAAATTCTTTCCTATAAATCTTTTACATTGGACCCCAGTACGTCTACATTCTCTACAACTGAAAGATGATGACCTTTGTTGGAGTTGTGGCTTGGCGCCCGGTGACTACCAGCATATGTTTTTTGATTGCTCCCTTCTTTATTCTTTCTGGGATCTAATACATAAACATCTTATGTTAATTTTTCATATCCAATTCCAACTCTCTTTTCCCATGATTATGCTAGGTCCTTTAGCGTCCCGAGTTCCCCTACCTTTAGATCCCTTGGACTTACAACTAATGGATCTTTTATTGACAGTGGCGGTTAAAGTAGTTCTCATGGAATGGAAGTCATTTTCTTCTGTATCATATCATACTTGGTGGGCTTGGGTCTCCTTTTTGAGGAGCGCTCATACTTCAGTGGATGTGGCACATCTTTCCCCCTCAATTTCTAATGGTGTTTGGAGAGCGTTGGATGCCTATATGGATTTGGCGTCGAAAGGTTTGGTCAATAAATTTCCCTTTACGTAATCTCGTGGTGTCTTGTATATTTGTTTTGTCTGGATAGCCCTTCAGTAGATCCTTTCTTTTCTGTTTCTTTCTTTTTCTTTCTTTTTCTATTTTTCTTTCTTTCTCTTATCCTTTCTTCCTTTCTTCTTCACTTTCTGTCTATCCTGGTTTTCTCTTCTTACCTTTTGTCATCTCTAGGTGATACTTTTATTCTCTAACAGGTTTTATTTCTATAATGAATTGGCGCACTTTATAATGCTTGTATTTATCATACTGGATATATTGTGTGCGATCTCTCGTATCGGTACAGTTTCTTCTTTTTAATTCTCTTCATTTGTATCACTCTGTATGCATTTTAACTATTTATGTGCTCTTCTCAAACTAATAAATTTTATTGAACTAAAAAAAAGTCCCTGCGCCATAGGAAAATTGCGCAGGCTGACAGTATCTCGGGGTGCAAAGATTAAGTTGAAATGCAAGCTTTTTTCATTGTCCCAAATGTCTCTTTTATACCCTTTTTCACTAACTTATCTATCTAAATTTGTAACTCTTATGTCCTAGAGTGTCCGTGATTGGTCAATTTAGAGGTGGATGAGCATCACCTTATCGCCTTACTGTTCAATTTATGTTGAGTCATCATTATAATTGAAAAAAAATAGTGGTGCCATTGTTCATGTTCAACTTCCTTCGAAGTGTCCTTTAAATTGTTATTCAATACCCCATTCCCACGGATCATCTGCTGACTTTCACAAAATTTGGCATCTGCTCCATGCGGCAGGCCATGCTGTCCTTGACCCATACTGCACAGGCACAGGCAGCTTGCGCTTCCAGTCGGCGCATGTGTTCTTGGACCGCCACTCGGAGTCACAGTCAGCTTCCATTTTCTTTTGGTCACATAGGCCTCAATTTAGGAACTATTATAGAAACAAACACAATTAAACGTAAATTTATTAAATAAAGCCCTTCTGTTTACCTCCCCCCTTCTAATAATATCCCAGTTAGTATTTACCTAGCTTTAAGCAACACATGCGTGAATATACTTGCCAATCTTCAGGATTTATGCCACAAATAAACAGACAAAAAGCACATTCATGCAATTTCTAATTAGATTACGAAAAATGCTTACCTTTTATGACGTGATACATGACAAATTAGTAAATTATGCTTGGCAATTTCATGCAAATGAATATCCCACGTGTATTTGTGTGTGTGCATTCTATTCTATGTTGGTTAATTTCAAAACCACACGTTTAGTACATATTACTGTTATTGAAAGTTATTTTCACAAGGGGTATACAACATTTTTTTGTTTCCAACTTGCTCCATCACTTTTTATTTACATACAAATATTCTAATACTGGCTTATCTATATAAACTCATCTACTTCAGTGCTACACGCTCTGACATTGACTTGACATGACCAGCATATAGAAAACCATAAGTTAATGAATGAATGATTTAATTAATACATCTCTCTCTGCCGCTGAATACTCAGATGTGGAGAACTATGAGCTGTCACACAAGAACAACTTGATTTAAAGAAAATACCTGTTGCCAATGTCCAATCATTATAACAGCTGCACAACTTGAGAGACAGCAAATAGCTATTGTTTAAAGCATCAAGAGACAATTGTATGATGTGTGCTACTGAAACAGGCCTAGCATGACCTTTGCCCTTTGTCCTCTCAGGTCCAGGTGCTCCTGTACTACCTGCAGAGTGAGCCCCTCACAGCCCCCCAGGAGCGAAGACGGACCCGCTCGGTATCTGCACAGAAATTCCAGCCTGAGGGGCACCCTGAGGTAGCGGCTGCCCCTGTGCATCCTCTGGAGTAAAGGAAGTGACATCATACATCACCACCACACAACCTTAGAGCCCATAGGCAGCCCACTGTGGTGTTCAGTGGTCGGGGTCCTATGCAGGGTTTGGCTGTAAACAAGCTTCCAGGACCTTTTACAAAATGGAAGAAGAATTGATAGAACTCGGTGGGGTATGGGAGGGAGGCAAAGGGACTTGTCTTTGCTCTCTAAAAGGGTCAGTGACTGAGACCGATTGTGAAGTATGGGATGGACAAGGGACTTGCTCTATTCGGACAGTGAGTTAGTGGCAGTGCCAGGGTTGGACCGAGCCCAGGATCAAGAGAATCTGAGATCACACAGTGAATCAGCGGCAGAGCTGAGGTCAGATGCAGGTGGCTGGGCTGTCTTGAGGTCACACAGAGAGTCAATGGTTGAGCCAAGACTAGACTGGGCATCAGGAGAATCTGTGAGAGTCCTGATGCCAGAGGCACTGATGCCGGAGGTCCCATGCAAAGTAAGTCCACACTGCTCTGGCATCACTTTGGTTGTTGTGGTCATTCCTTGGAAAACAGTCACTCTGTAAATATCACTACGAAATGTAAATAAAAAGTGTATTGTACCTTGTTTTCTTTTTTCCTATACGTTCTATTTTAAGACTAGTACGGGGAAATGCACCAGTAAAAAAGATGAGGGCAATGGAATGGAACTCTTTGTTTATAATGTCTGTATAGGGCGGGGTGACCATCACTGAATTTCCTTTCATGTGACCACCGTGCGAGGCATTGTGGGGTGAGCAAGGTGGTATAAACAATGGCCTTCCTGGGCCCAGAGAAAGCACTGCACCTGAGGAACATTGTATTTTTTCTTATTTTAGAATAAACTGCTGCCTTGGGAATTTGTTTCAGAAGTACAAAAAAAAGGAATAACGAGAAAGGTCTAAAAAGCATTGGCACGTTCTACTCTGCCTTCAGTGCATAAGCAAAGAGGTTCCTGCCAGGCATTCGTGGAAGTAAGGATGGTGACGGGCAAGCTGTTAGGGACATGGAGGTCAGAGCCTTTGAAGATCTGGTTGACCACCGGCTAAAGTTTAAATGAGCCCGTAGAGAGGAAACGCGTCAAGCTGGGCTGGGGGTTGAGAGTACAGAAAAAGAACAGTCATTCCCCCCGAAACAGACATGTCAGGATAAGGGTAATTGTGACTCCTTCTATTTTGGAACCACCCAACAGTTATTGTGATGATAAGTGTGTCATGTCATGAAAACCCAGATTTCATTTCATCCCTCTGCCAAAAAATAAATGCAGTGCTATTTTCCATCCTATGATCTTTACTTAATTCCTAAACACTGAATAGCTTTGTATGTAAGCAGAGCACTTTACAAGAGGGGACCTTTTATGTTTTAAGTTTTCTAGAGACAGCCACTTAAATCCTAAAATTGACAAATTATTGGTATGTTACTGTGAATCTTCCTATTCCTCCCTGTCACCACTAAAAAAATGGATGAAAGGTGGCAGAGAGGTAGTGCAGTTTTACACACAAGGAGTTGTACAGCTTTAAGACCCCAGATTGGCCCTGAACGTTGAGAGCTTCTGGAGTTGTCTGGCCGTACATTTTTATAATTTATTTATTTATTTTATTTTAAAGGTTTTATATGGCGCGGGCTAGACCCGGAGGTATCAGAGTGCTTTACATGAGCATCAGATCATAGTTACAGGTTACATCGTTACAAAGGTTACACAGTTCTTAGAGCATGGCAACATAGTTACTTGTAAGGTCAGGATAAACAATAAGCACAAATACGTAAGGGGAAAAGCAGGCAAGGGGAAAGATTTAGGGGAGGGGGAAGGAGCTGGGGAAGTAGACCGGTAATGAAGGCGGGAAAGTGGAGGGGAGGGTGAAGGACACCGCAAGGAAAGAGGAGGGGAAGGATGACTGGGACACAAACCGGTAGACGAGTCAAAGCAACGTCCAAAGTCCAGTAAGCTGTGATCCCAGGGGAAGTGGTATCACTTCCCTATCTCTGTTGCGGGAGGCTCCCTTTACGCAGTGGACTCTCTCAGAGGGGTCTCTGAGACTCCAAGGCCTACATACTGGATCCTCCCCCAAAAAGGGGAGAGGGAGTGCTTTGGCAAGGGGTGCCATACCAGGCTCCCTTGGCTCAGTGGACTCTCTCAGCGGGTACCTCTGGGCTCTGCTCACTTGTGTCATATCTGACCAATTTTAGTGGCTCTTTCTGCTAAAACCAAGCATAATTTCATGTCCTTCAGTGTTACTGTAAACTTATTGCTACATACTTAAGAAATTTTCCAATTATTTATATTTTTCAGCCACTCCAGTGACTAATGGTCATTTGAGCAGGGTGGGCCACACGCACACACTCACATTCATCCGTCTACATGCAGACTAACTAATACCCATCCATTCACAAGCGCAAATACATGCACACTCCCATTAACAACACGGGCACACAAATACACATACATTCAAAAATACATACACACATGAGCGCATGCACCAAACATTAAAAAAACTCACCAGGCCGAACCGGTGATCTCGGGTGGCGGGAGGAAAGCCTCAGTGGTTCCTGGAAGACTGGGATTGTCACCTCTCATTGACTGACCTTGGTATGGGTCAGCCAAAGAGAGAAGGCGTCAGTCCCTTACTTGTCCCAGAGTGAGATGGGGTTAGTCAGACTGGTGACCCCACCCTACTCTGTACATCAGTGACACTACTTCACAGTTGGCCCTGGGCACTTCAGGGCTTAAAACTGAAGTACCCTGGTCCAAGTCTATCTGTGGCGCTCCACCTTGTCATGAATGGGAGGCCCTCCAAGCTCTTTGTCATCCTAAGAAGGTCACACTCAAAGGGCTGTGAAATCCTCATCCTGGCAAAGTTCAACTCAGGCAGCAAGGCACCTATGCATTTAGCGCATGCACAGTGCCTGGCTGCCGGACCTGAACTTGAAGGGTGTCAGTCAGGCTGACCTTTGCTTAGCCTGACAGACACACTTCATGTTTTCAAAAAGGTGGGGTGGCAGAGCCCCTCTGCCCTTAAGAACTTCTGTGCCATCCACTGTCAAAAGCCCAAATAACAGGGCATTTGCTGCTGCTAAAATGAATAATGCCAAGATCATTGACATTGAGAGACAATGAGTCGAGAGCTTTGATGTTGAGTTAATGCCCTCCTTCACTGAAGCCTACAGAGAAAAGGAAATTCTGCTCACTGCTAGTGACAAAGATTCTTGTCCAAGAAGAGTAGGTTTTCACACCTTCACTCTGAAAAATTCATGCTAAAAGAAAGCCTTCATCTGCTCCCCAAAACCCTCTAAGAAGTGACTCAGTTATTCACCTCCACCAGGAAAAGTATGGGAGCAAAGGCATGTGCCCATTTGACCAAAGCACACACCGCAAATATACACTCCAACTCCTGATAAGTCTCACAGAAAATCTAGGATACCTAGAAATGACACTGAGGGGCATATTATCAAGGGCAATATCACCACTTTTGCGGCACTTTTTGCCGAAAAAGCAGTGATATTTTAATCGCCCTATTAATAACCCTGCGCTAACATGCGTTAGCGCAGGATTACAGGCGTTAGCTATCATTTTTTTTCCACTTTGCATGTCAGCGATATATACCGCTGATGACATGCAAAGTAGGAGTTCCTGACTAACACGTCCATGGAAACACTCGCAGACACAACTTCGCCCTATTATCAACGCGGCCCCAGAACCGTGAAGAGATAAAAAAAGCCGCGCTAACCGCGGTTATCTCCGGTAATTAACATCAGCAAAAATCCTGACTTGCCTATCTATATCATGGGAGGTGGATTGTATGGCTAAGTCCACATCTCCCTATCAATAAGGAATCCCCTATCGCTGCAGGTTTATTGCTGGATTCCCAACGATAATCCCACATTTCGCCGCTATTGCCGTATTTTTAATCACCTTGGAGATATGCGTTGATAATAACGCGATATCGCGGCGATTAAATCCAGCGATAGCTGGCGTTGGCCAAAATCGTGGGAAATGCAATATTTATTGCGTTTCCTAGATAATATGCCCCTAGGTCTGTGTTTTCCAGGTCTAGGTACTCTCTAACAACTTTTACGCAATCCCCTTCAAGGGTATGCCTAGTATGAACAGCGGGCTGATATGGAAGCACTGCTTACACTGAAGGAGCCGAGACAGCCTTTGGATGGAATGAGAAAGGGTAAAACACCTCAAACATATGGCATCCCAGCTGACTTTCATCAGGCAGTGCCATTGTTGCTAGTGAATAAGTTGTTGGGGGTCTTCAAGGAGGCACATAAGATGGGATGTCTATCCCCTCTGCAGAGGAAGGCAGAGATTGTCCTTGTCCCCAAGGGCAGGGAAGACCCACCCCAGTGTCAGGATATTGACCGTTGTTGATGCTGAAAACAGACGCAAAACTGCTAAGTACTTACAAATAGACTTCTCATAGTGGTGTATGCCCCTGTCCATGCAGACCTGATAAGCTTTATACCGGCCAGGAGCACGATGTTTAATATAAGGCAGCTAACATAGATTAGGCACTCATTAGAGATGTCTGTATTTTACAATACAAGGGAGATCCTGGATTCCATGAGGACGAAGGGTATCTAGCAATTTATAAGGTACAGTGCTCACTATTGTAACAATAATAAAATCAGATTTAAAACAAAAATTATATTGCTGAAGAATGTTTTATTAAGATTTTTTGGAAATTGGTTAAGACCAAAACATAATATAATTAAAATTGTCAGTGAGTTCAGAAACATGCTCGGGGCTCCAGAAATTGGGATACAATTGTGCAAATCAAAAAATGTTTGTGTCATAATGTATATACACAACACCTATGATACAACTTAGTATAATTTAAATGGGTCTCGTGTTATCTGTCTACAGTGTTTCGATCCCCTTCTGATATGGGAGCATACTATAATAAGAAATGGAGTGAGACACTAAGGGCCCGATTATCATGTCGGGCAGATCGCCACTGGCATGCCTTCAGTGGCGGGCTGTCTGGCATTGGACTGACGCCTAATGACGTGGTCTGGCGGAGGGACTGACCGATGCCTCCGACAGGCTTAAGAAGCCTGTCGGAGTATCGGTTGGAGCGTAATCCCTACAATGGGGGCAGTCCCTGCAGAGGCACCGCCATAGGGATTACAATGCCCCTTTTCCCTCTGCCTTTACGTGGTGGTCCGAAAGTCATGGAAAAGAAGACGGAATGGGACTTTGGGGGCCCCCGTGGGTCTCTGCCATTGGACTAGGGGGGCACATGTGGTGCCCCCCCAAACACCTATGCACCATATTGTTAAAAGCAAACAATGCGGCTGACCATGGTTAGGCACCTCAATTTCAAAGTAAATCTGTGAATCCTTTGTTTGTGCAAACACATCCGGAGCATGCCGCACTTTTGCTCCACTGAGAAACAGATACCAAAGTTTTTGAAGAAAAGGACGGTGCACCAAATGGTAGAGGTTAAAAAGCTTCCAATTTGTCCAAATGAGTCCTTTATTCTTTTCAATCTTTTAAAACCTCAGCCAACGCGTTTCGTTCCATTGGAACTTTGTCAGGGCTGAAAAGGCACAAATATAAAAAACACACTAAGTATACAAAACAAAACATATACACAATACACAATACATACTATATATATATACATACACAATTGGTGAACATATAACAAGACTTCAGGCAGGTAAGGATAAATAAACAAGCATTTGCAATGCAACAGGTCGCGCATTAGGAAAGTTTGAGCTAGTGGTATTGTAAATGACATTTTTTTTATTTATGTGTTGTTTCTGAAAATAGCTAAATTAATAGCTTTGTCATTTACAATGCCAATAGTTAATAACAATGGCTTTTAATTTTTAATAATTAATACTTAAATAAAAGTTATTGTAATTTATAATGGCAATAGCTTAAACATTTGTAAATAACTTTTGTGAATATTATGTTTAGTGTATTTTATTGTGACGAAAATCCAAGAACATAAGTGAAATATTTACATCTTTTTTGTGACATTTGTAATAAAGCTTGAAACATTGAGAGAACATATTTGAACCAGTTGTTGTTGAATGGTTGCACAGATTGATGTTGTGGTGGCACTGAGTGATGTTGTGGTGGCGACGAGTGATGCTGTGGCGTTCAGTGATGCTGTGGTAGCGCATAGTGATGCTGTGGTTCCCCTGAGTGATGCTGTGGTGGTGCTGAGTGATGCTGTGGTGATGCTATAGATAGATAGAGTGAGTGCGATAGATAGATAGAGTGCGATAGATAGATAGACTTTAGTACTGCAATATTAATTTGGTAGGCCTCTAAGACTATTTCAATCAGAAATGGTTATAAACTGTGTTCCTTTGCAATCTTCTAAACACATGCACTCCCCCACCTCCGATTAGGAACACCAGGCACATTGATTAACCACAAACCTAATTACTAATATCAGTACTCTAAATCAATAAACTTTGCCTCTAGCTACATCGAAACCCGCAATCTTAGATCACCAATCACAATACCAATTTCGAAGCCTCTTACCTGCTAGGCTCACTTCACTGGAACTCCCCACTGTCTGTCATTCATGAGACTGGGTTGTTACAGGAGTTCAAAATTGCACTCAAAGGATAGTTGACGCAACAAAACACAATAAGGATAACCACCCGTTATCATGTAACTGTGTACTGGTCTTTACTGTGCCTTTCAATTTCGGAGAATTAAGGTGTCCAATAGCTAAACAATGAAAAGTATTGATAATAGTTCTCTCTAGGAACAACAGCATCAATAACCCCTGAATGCGCAGTTCAGTGTAAGAACAGACAATATATAGTCTGAAATGAAGGGGTTATTATGCTGGCTCAAAGGAAAACGGGCACCAGAAAAATCATACATAATTTCTCGTACAGGCCCACACAAAAAAGGAACGCTCACTGCAGTGAGACCTTCCAAGTTATACCACCACACCCATGCTATGACAATGATGTTGCCAATATGATTATACGCTTCTCCATGGACTGGCCTACACTACACTACACTACACCACACCACACCAGCAATGTTTTTTATGACGATTATCTGTTTATTTCATTGTTGTAGTTGGGCTATAATGTTTCTCTGGTTTAATACGATGTACAACATAATCGCAACAGTTCCAAACGTTAGGACTGGGTAGACAATATCCACATATTAATTATGTGATTTACAATGCTTAAATGTAAAAAAAAGTTAATACAAACTTTACTGCAAACTGAAGACACAGTTTAAACACAAATGGGTGGCAAAAGAAAACAAAGAAATAATGGAAAGGAAAAGTGAAAAAAAAAACAAGCAAGTGTTGGCTTATATGCTTTTGCATTTAAGTGCATTTCTTTTTAGGCTGATGTGTACATGGCCAGGCAAAACGGATTTACACTACCCCATACTATATGCTTTGATTGGAGGAAGCACAAATTGAATGTCAGTTGAAAAACTGGGATTATTAGAGCAGGCACAAGGGCTTAACATATATTATGTATTTTTTATATATATTACATGAGGCTTGCAAGACGTTAACGTTGTGGTTGAGCGAGACCTAAAACAAACTAATTGGAAACAAAGGAGTGCTCTGCCTTCTGATACCAGCCAAGCTGTGACAAAGCAACAGGAGTGTAAACACAGAAACTCGGATGTGGTCGGTAAACCAGACAAATAGACATTGACGTATCCTGGATTCCAAGCCAACTCAATCGTTATTTTTTCGTGTACAATACACAACAAAAATAAATCGTCTTACTCAAGATGTAGAACAATATTAGGGGCAGAATGGAGAGCATGTTTACTATTTTTTTCTGAGCAAACAACTTTGCAGCAAGGGCATTATTTATATTCCTGAGTGAAAAATACTCATATTGATGGGAGACAAAGTATGGCTGTTAAAGTAACTATGTGATATAAGAACCCGTGCCAAGCTGAACAGAGATACATTTCCAGACGCCCACTACAAGTTGATCGCGATCAATTCTTACACTGTTGCTATTCTTAAAAGTGTCAAATTAAATTCCGATCTATGGTCAAATAAAAGTTTTTCCCGAGGATTGGATTTAAGAGTTATGTGATAATGGTATTTTCCACGTCTGGTAAATACCGTTCCATATTCCGTACAAACTTTAAGCCTTCAAATAGAATTTAAGGTGGTTCTAGGACTCGTTTGTGTCTTACCATGCACGGTCTCGAAACAAAATCAGAAGCTACACAAAATGTATATAAGTTAAAGGCATTGCAAAATAAAATCATCAGCACGCAATTAGGTATTAAGGTTTAGCGAGCTTACCCGCTACAGGTATTCTCATTCTTGAAGCTCTAACACGTTCGCGTTCAGGAACCACTTAGGTACAACGTATACAACAATTAATACTGTAGTTTATAAAGTATGCTTAGTTTATGTCTAGTGAACGCAAACCTGGAAGTCAAATGAGAAACTAGGTCGCGGTCAGATGGGCTCCCGAGGTACAAGTCTCTTCTTCAAAATTAAAAGGAGAGGGGCTAACGAGGAAGCAAGCATTTGTTGCGGGGTGTGACTGCGGGAGAAGGCAGCATGTAGCTTACGCAGAAAAGGAAATCACGGATAGTTCCTGGCGCAGAGAGGGCAGTCACTTTGGGGGCCACTGACAGGCGCCTGGCGTTTCCCCGAGGTGATTGTGGTGGTAACGAGGGGTCGAGAGAAAGAGAAAGACCCGAGCACAAAAGGAGCGAGAGAGCTCGGATGATGCTAGACGCTACTTGGGAATGGGCTGTTGGAAATGGAAACGCCAGACACTCATCACCAACCCGGAACCAGAGAATACAGGTAAACTGCGCGCGCTGCCAAACACACTGCGCATGTGCGGCAAAGTTGTTTCACACTCAGTGCACATGTGTTGTTAAAACAAGAGCGTCGATTTGTTCTATGAAAGGATGGCTACAGGATATTAAACTGAGAGCACGAACTGGCAAGTGCGACCAATAGTATCACTTACATTTTGAAGACAGGGTGATGCGGCGGAGAGTCGTGACAAAAGAGCCAGATGAGTGGGGGGGAGGGGGAAGGTGGCTGTGTGCGTGCGTGTGTGTGAGCGCGTGTGTGTATGCAGCGTGTGTGTGTGTGTGCGTGTGTGTGTGCGCATGTGTATATGCAGTGTGTGTATGCCTCCGTTTGTGTGTATGCAGTGTGTGTATGCAGTGTGTGTGCGTGTTTGTGTGTGTGCGCATGCGTGAGTGTGGATGTGTGTGTGTGCGCGCGAATGAGAGAGGCGAGAGGCTGCTGAATGTTGAACAGGAGTTGTGCACGGCGCCGGGCTGGGCGTGCGCGCCCACGAGGTGAAATCGCCGAGGAAAAGCGTGTGCACATCCCCTGTCCAACATTCCCGGCAAGTCCACAACAATAGGTCTGTCGCTGGACGCAGCGCTTGGCGCTGCTAACACCAGCAAGACCTAAAAAGAGGGCTTGTTCCAGATATGTAAAACACAGTACTTATACTGATACTTAGATACACATATAGATATATATAAAACGTGAGTAGGTCTGTTACACCGACTGCAGAACAGTAACACAAAACGTTCTTAAATACAACAACACATACCTAGATAGGTAACACACAAGAGGATCAAGACACTGTAAATGATCGATAAGAACCTTGTTAACTAAATATCAACAACGGCATTAAATCCAAATGTCGTAAATCTATATTACACCAAAGAGCCGATGAGCTACATCGTGAAAAATATATACAACACCAAAAAGTAGTGCATAGGCATATACGTCAAGTTCATAACAAGAGGTTGAGAGGGGGTGAAGAGAAAGAAGGCGAAAGGAAAGCAAAAGGCCCCTGAGCGAAACCGGCCTAGTGCGAAGGGAAAAGCAAAAATATATAATATATAGTGCAGGTGAATCCACCTCACTCATCTAAGAGATTTTAGGTTCTGTGGTCCAGAACAGTGACCAATGCAAAAAGTATAACATATTTATTACGTCAATATATAAATGCTTCAGACAATTCATGGACCCATCCATCCGTGAATCTCACCTAAATAGTCTCTTGTAGGTCCAAAAGAGGGTCCTGAACCAAGGAGTCCGAATGTATCAGGCCTCGTTCTAGATAATACAAGTGAGTCATAAATCTAATTAGAACAGTGATGATCGAAATTCAGACACGTATATGTGTCTGCATGTATTTGACATCAAGGTTACAATACAATCTAGAGTACCTTTGTAGGAACTGGGGTCGCCAGTTCCCCGGGGGTAGCCTGGCACGAGCAGGTAGGCATCCGAAAGCCTCCCCTGGTGTAACCTGTCCCTCCTTTTTCCCCGTCCCCTCTCCCCTCTGGGTGGGCCCTTACCCTTGCCCTCACAGTGGTATGGAGCTCCTCCTTTGCGGCTCTCCGCCCAACCGGCACCCCCATCCCCTGACAAAATTCCAATGGCAGTTTGGCCAGCTGGAACTCCATTTTGCCAGGTGGGGACCCAGATAAAAATCAAGGAAAGATCCTAGGACGTGGGTAACAATTCTGGGTTAAACAGGTCTCTACACACAGGCTAGACAGTGGGGGCAATTACTTATGCTTGCAGGCACGATAGGTGTCCAGTCTAATTGCGGCACAATCCGTCTCACTGGAGGGTGCTGCATAGTCACAAGTCCTGAATCCCACCGCTCGGCACCAATGTAGGAACTGGGGTCGCCAGTTCCCCAGGGGTAGCCTGGCACGAGCAGGTAGGCACACAAAAGCGTATGTGTTAAGTGACTACACAGCACACACTCCCTGAGACAATAAAAGGCATGCAATGACTGACGCCACTCCAGTGTGTTTGATTAAAAATCAAATAACTTTCATGTAATATTAAGGTTCAGGAGTGGAAAATCACAGTATCACTTAGTCATTAAAGCATTTCATTGGAGGGGAGAAAAGGGAGCAGTTCAATAATCACTTAAACCTGTTACAAGAACATCTCATTAGATAATTAGCATTTCAGTAGTTAAAGATGAACATTTCTTGGAAAAATTAGCATCTCATTAAACAGGAGCAAAACATCTCATTAGGTATGGAGAAATCACCATGTCATCAAGTAAGTAACCTGTTCAGTAGGTAACACAATTAGCCTCTCACCCAACAAGGGTGAACTTTACTTAAACTCCTTGGCAGGATTAAAACATATCCTTCAGCAGGAATGAGCAGTGCATTAAAGGATAAAACATTTCATTAAATGTAGGACATTTCCTCAGCCCGCAGTAAGCAGTACCTTAGATAACTGTAGACCTGGAGTCAACAACTTCCTTTGTAGGCCTAAACACTTTAGGGAGAATCAGGCAACCTCTCCTTAGGTACAGCCCAAACATTTCCCAATCAGGAGTAAATAGGTCATTAGAAAGTAAAACATGTCCGCAATCAGAGGGAAGACCCCATAAGGTAAACATGACAACTTCATCATCAATGCAGCATCTCTTAATAATCATTTGCCTGCAGGAGTAAAGGGTGTGATTCTCTAATCACCACAGCATATCGCCATAACCCTGTCAGGAAAGAAAATAGCGTTTCTCTACACAACAGTAAACATTCCCGTAGATAACTGTAGGCTTCCTTTAGCATCTCATTAACCTGGAATAAACCATGCCCAAGGTGAGAAGGAGCATAGATACACTAGGCATTAATATCTTCATTCCAGCATTGCATTAAAAGGTTAAACATTTCATCATGTCAGGCATCAGCATGTTCATAACCAGGAATAAAACCTTTCCTGAGGTACAGATAAACATTACATCCACTAGGAACACCTCCGCAGATCAGAATAATCCTGACCTTAAGCAGGAATAAACCATTTCCTGTATCACCGTAGGCATTCGGGAACCCCTACCCTAGGCTGGAGTAAAATATCTAATTAGCTGGAGTGAACGGCTTCAGTAGTCAGGTTAGGCTATGCACAGGGCTAAGATTTAAACATTTGTTTACGCAAGGGTAAAACATTCCATTGACCTTAGGTAGAGCATGTCATTAAGTACTTTCAGTACAGCAGAAACTCCAAATACACAGCCTGTCACTGTAAATTATTCAGCCGGCTGGAAGGTAGTTTCATAAACCATGGATTAACCTGTAGGAAGCAATCATAAGCAGTTCCTCTTGTGAATATCAACAGTCTTGCAACCAAAATCAGACCCTCGAAAAAGTACTGGCATAAATCACTAGGGTCCAGAACTTAACCCCGTCAGGAACTGAAGAGGCCCACCCCTGCAAGAAATTCAGCACAGGGAAAAAGATCCTCTCATAAGCAGGCATGAAAACATTTAAGCCAGTATGAACAGTAAAGGCAGCATAAGACTGCCACCATGCACCACCAGTCAATGAAGTGGATTATTTGTTCACCAAACATTAACTCACAGTTCAATTACCAGGCTCCAAGCCTAAAACTGGCAAAAAGGCAGTTCAATGGGGAAAGTATCTGTTCCCAAGGCTCCCAGCTACTGGAGGCACATTAGGGGGGCCAACAGGGCCCAGTCACAGTTTTCCCCAGGGGAGGGGCGACCTCGGGCCTTACCCGGCCTACGGCCCTCCTCCCCGGGGGTTACCTTGTGTATTTTGGCCCTCCGGGGCCCTTGCGTAGTCGTGCGGCCGGTGAGGGGGGCTCCGGCCCGCTGGTAGGCCTCACCCGGCCTGGGGATTTCCTTTGGCCCTTCCGGGGCTTGTGCCGGTTGGTGGGGGCCCTCGCACCTTCTCGGGGGCCCGTCGGAGTCTGCAAGCTGTTCCCGGGCCTGCCGTGGTTTCCCCGGCCCGGGTACAAATCAGGAGGCGGGACCCGGGGGTGTGTCGGCAGCAGCCAATGGCTGCGCGGCTTCAGGCGGGGGCGCGCCCTATTACGTGGCCGGCGTCCCCCGTCACGTGATGGGAGTGTTCCTGCTTCACTGGGCCCAGCGCGGCCCCACAGCACAATGCGGCGGCCCTCTCTTGGCTCCGAGGGCCGCCAGGACAATGCTGTCAGCAGCAGGGGCTCCTAGGTTACAGCGCCGGCCCGCGGCGGGGACGGCGGTGATGAGAGGCTTCCGGGCGGCGCGAGGCAGCGCCAGTGATTCCCTGCCCCCCCACCGGGCTGCGGCGGTGAGTTCTGTGAGGGCGGCTGCGAGGAGGCAGCCACAGTTTGGGGCACAGTATTGCCAGGGCACAGCGCTAGGATCGGAGACAGTCCAGCGCTTGAGGGGGAAACACAGCGCTTCTGGCCACAGCGCAATCAGGGCAGGAACAAGGCGGTCAGCGCTTCTGAGGGGGGGGGCCATTACAACAGCGCCCAGGAACTTCGTGGCGCTTCACGAGTATAGCGCTTCAGGGCAATACAGCAACTGTCTCTAGAGGCCCAGCGCTTCACAGGGGCACTGCAGAAGAGTGCTGAGAAGGCAGTTTAGGCAGTCTAGCAGTCCAGACAAGACAGGACAGTGGCAGGATAGCAAAGGGGGTCCAGGACAGGATTAAGGGGCGCAGATGCAGCACAGTCCAGTACCTGGTGGATTCCCCAGCAGTCCTGTGGTAACTTGAAGGTCTTCTTTTTCTTGGCGCTTGATGGTTTCTGCGCCCTTGTAAATATCAGTTCCTTGTTACTTGAAGGGGGGTTGAGTTGGGGACTGCAGGCAGGCTTCTTCTGCAGGTCACTGTAGATGGTCCCTGGGATTCCCTAGCGCCGGGCCAGATCAGGGGGCTAGTCTAGGACACCTCACCCAGCTTAAGAGGCAGCACCTAAATCCTGTCACTCTCAGTAGCATAGGTTCCTAACTAGGCCCTCCCGCCTAAAACTCCTTCGTGGGTTCCCCAGGTCAGTGATGCCCCAACTGACTGGAAAGTTTTCCCTCCCTTGCTTATATAGGCCCAGGTCAGGTGACCACCCTCTAAGGCGGCAAAACTAAGCCCCGCCCTTATTCTAGAAGGTGCCAGAAGCTTCCCTACTCTAACTGTGGGCAGGCAAGGCAGGCTGGAATGGCAACATTGTTTGGAGTCAATGCCAGCTCCTGGCAACTAGGATGTGCCTTAACAAGACCACACTGCAGTAACAGGGGCCTATGGCAGCCATGTTGAGGGAAGTCAAGCACCTGCACCTAGCATTGATTTTAATAATACACAGGGCATTTTAACCTCACAGGGCCTATACAACTACATTACAAGGGGGACTTCCAGAATTAGGGGAAGCAAAAAGCAAAAAATGTCAGTGAAAAGGGCCAAGTCCAACACAACTCCCCCCAGCCAAAAGCCAGGGTAGACCAATCATCACAGTGATGGACTTCCCTGCTTGGGGCGGAAAAAGGTGGACGCAGGCCCGTTACTCCAATGGCATCTGCCAGCTCTTCACCATTCAAACCACCCCACTGGTGTTCCCTAGTGGGATGTGGCCAGGACTGGCCTCTAGACAGTCCAAAAGTCTCTGGCCCTAGCTCTGTCGCAGAGTGGGGGGCAGTAGCCCCAGGCCCGTAGTACCATTTGACCACTCTCCTTCTCAACCTAGAGTCTAGACCCTCAGGTTGAAACGGTGACAGGGGCGAGTCCTCCCTCCCCCTGCACACCCTCCCAGAGTTCCGCACCCTCCTAACCAGAGAAGTACCCCTGAGAGTCAAATCCGGGGGGACTCTGATCACAGATGTCCCACCCGCCAGGTCCGGCAAACCCTCAACCTGGCCACCCAACCCGGGATCTATGCCCTGTGGCTGAGCCAGTGACAGAGGAGAGTCCTTCCTCCCTCCGCACCCCCTCACAGAGTTCCGCACCCTCCCACCGGGAGAAGTACCCCTGGAAATCAAACTGGTAGGGACCTGGGTTACAGGTACCCCACCCTCCAGGTCAGGCAACTCCTGAACCTGAAACCCCAGTCCAGGATCTAAACCCTGTGACTGGTCAGAACCCCAAACCACTGGAGCTCTGATTACGGATGCTCCGGGTTCTCCTGGCACGAGGGGATCCTCTTTACTGGAAGGCACAACAGGACAGCCTAGGCTCCCAACCTGGGGTTCACTTATCAAACTCTCCAGGCCCTGTGACTGCGGTTGGGGCACCTCGGGACACCTCCCTGTCTCACTCCCTCCTGTAAATGGGATGTGAGGCCCTACAACCCTCACACTATCCTGGGACCGAGCTGGGTTACTCCAGCCCTCTCCCGCCTCGCTGGGTCGGAAGATCCCTGCACCACTCCCTTCAGGATCACTCCCCCGAACCTTGGGTACGCTGCCACCATTAGAATTTCTTGGCGCACTTAATTGTAAAGCTCTCAGCTCCAACTCTTTAAGGTGAAGCTCGTGCGCCAGCTTCCTTTCCTCCATATCTAATCTTTCTCTCTCCAAAGCAAACTCTCTATCTTCCCTTTCTCTCTCCCTCTCGTATGCTAGCTTGGCAAGCTCCAATCTCATTCGCCTCTCTTCCCTTCTGTCCTCATACACCTTAGACGACGCACTCCTACTAGATACACTACTGCCTGTCCCAGAACGTCTTCCCGGCAACACATTTCCACTCATCACAGTGTTCAGTAGGTCTAGTCCTTCTGGAGCGCCCGCCTCCCCTGGTGTAACCTGTCCCTCCTTTTTCCCCGTCCCCTCTCCCCTCTGGGTGGGCCCTTACCCTTGCCCTCACAGTGGTACGGAGCTCCTCCTTTGCGGCTCTCCGCCCAACCGGCACCCCCATCCCCTGACAAAATTCCAATGGCAGTTTGGCCAGCTGGAACTCCATTTTGCCAGGTGGGGACCCAGATAAAAATCAAGGAAAGATCCTAGGACGTGGGTAACAATTCTGGGTCAAACAGGTCTCTACACACAGGCTAGACAGTGGGGGCAATTACTTATGCTTGCAGGCACGATAGGTGTCCAGTCTAATTGCGGTGCACTCCAGTCTCACTGGAGGGTGCTGCATAGTCACAAGTCCTGAATCCCACCGCTCGGCACCAATGTAGGAACTGGGGTCGCCAGTTCCCCGGGGGTAGCCTGGCACGAGCAGGTAGGCACACAAAAGCTTATGTGTCAAGTGACTACACAGCACACACTCCCTGAGACAATAAAAGGCACGCAATGACTGACGCCACTCCAGTGTGTTTGATTAAAAATCAAATAACTTTTATGTAAGATTAAGGTTCAGGAGTGGAAAATCACAGGATCACCTAGTCATTAAAGCATTTCATTGGAGGGGAGAAAAGGGAGCAGTTCAATAATCACTTAAACCTGTTACAAGAACATCTCATTAGATAATTAGCATTTCAGTAGTTAAAGATTAACATTTCTTGGAAGAATTAGCATCTCATTAAACAGGAGCAAAACATCTCATTAGGTATGGAGAAATCACCATGTCATCAAGTAAGTAACCTGTTCAGTAGGTAACACAATTAGCCTCTCACCCAACAAGGGTGAACTTTACTTAAACTCCTTGGCAGGATTAAAACATATCCTTCAGCAGGAATGAGCAGTGCATTAAAGGATAAAACATTTCATTAAATGTAGGACATTTCCTCAGCCCGCAGTAAGCAGTACCTTAGATAACTGTAGACCTGGAGTCAACAACTTCCTTTGTAGGCCTAAACACTTTAGGGAGAATCAGGCAACCTCTCCTTAGGTACAGCCCAAACATTTCCCAATCAGGAGTAAATAGGTCATTAGAAAGTAAAACATGTCCTCAATCAGAGGGAACACCCAATAAGGTAAACATGGCAACTTCATCATCAATGCAGCATCTCTTAATAATCATTTGCCTGCAGGAGTAAAGGGTGTGATTCTCTAATCACCACAGCATATCGCCATAACCCTGTCAGGAAAGAAAATAGCGTTTCTCTACACAACAGTAAACATTCCCGTAGATAACTGTAGGCTTCCTTTAGCATCTCATTAACCTGGAATAAACCATGCCCAAGGTGAGAAGGAGCATAGATACACTAGGCATTAATATCTTCATTCCAGCATTGCATTAAAAGGTTAAACATTTCATCATGTCAGGCATCAGCATGTTCATAACCAGGAATAAAACCTTTCCTGAGGTACAGATAAACATTACATCCACTAGGAACACCTCCGCAGATCAGAATAATCCTGACCTTAAGCAGGAATAAACCATTTCCTGTATCACCGTAGGCATTCGGGAACCCCTACCCTAGACTGGAGTAGAATATTTAATTAGCTGGAGTGAACGGCTTCAGTAGTCAGGTTAGGCTATGCACAGGGCTAAGATTTAAACATTTGTTTACGCAAGGGTAAAACATTCCATTGACCTTAGGTAGAGCATGTCATTAAGTACTTTCAGTACAGCAGAAACTCCAAATACACAGCCTGTCACGGTAAATTATTCAGCCGGCTGGAAGGTAGTTTCATAAACCATGGATTAACCTGTAGGAAGCAATCATAAGCAGTTCCTCTTGTGAATATCAACAGTCTTGTGACCAAAATCAGACCCTCGAAACAGTACTGGCATAAATCACTAGGGTCCAGAACTTAACCCCGTCAGGAACTGTAGAGGCCCACCCCTGCAAGAAATTCAGCACAGGGAAAAAGATCCTCTCATAAGCAGGCATGAAAACATTTAAGCCAGTATGAACAGTAAAGGCAGCATAAGACTGCCACCATGCACCACCAGTCAATGAAGTGGATTATTTGTTCACCAAACATTAACTCACAGTTCAATTACCAGGCTCCAAACCTAAAACTGGCAAAAAGGCAGTTCAATGGGGAAAGTATCTGTTCCCAAGGCTCCCAGCTACTCAAGGCACATTAGGGGGGGGCAACAGGGCCCAGTCACAGTTTTCCCCGGGGAACTGGCGACCCCAGTTCCTACAACCTTCTACTAGTAACGTGATATTAGAGAGAAGGTGTATATTTATATATATATATATATATATATACACAGCACCTATAGCGTGCCACAGTTGTAAAGATACATCTAAGCGAGTTGGTAATGTTCACTTTCAAATGGCACTGTATGTACAATTTAGTTCAACGAGACCCAGAGGGACCATGGATCAATCCCAACTATAGAGACAAACACCCAGATAAGCAGGTCCCACCTCTGAAACAATCTTGTTGTGTAGAGTTGCTTGAAAAATTCTCATTAGTCAAAGGCGTTTCTAGTGGCCCAAAGTCTCGGCGAACATTCCTATTTGAAAAAGGAGTCACAGTTCAACATACCAAAGTTAGACATATTATGCAAATGCGAATAATGTCTCTCTCAATTATGTGATATAGGCGGCATCCTACCTCAGTATTAAATTGTCGATCAGAAAGGTAGTACAGTTAAAATTCAACGAGCCAATACGACAAAAATTCTCGTTTCGCTTAAAGTAATCCAAGTGTCTACAATGTCGGCCCGTAGTCCTAATATGAACAAGACAAAATAGACCATAAAACAAATGTGTGCGATAAATACCTCTATGGGTGATATGCATCATAGTTACACAAACACACATCTGCTTACATCCGTGTTAGCAGGGCATGAATAACCCCCGGTAGGAATTGAGACGACCACAGACCAAACTAGCGGCCGTCCGTCCTAATATAAGCAAGACAAAACAGACCATAAAGCAAATGTGTGTGATAATACCTCTATGGGTGATATCCATCATAATTACACAAAAGCGCATCCGCTTACCTCCGTGTTAATGGGGCATGAATAACCCCCAGTAGAAAATGAAGCGATGATCAACCAGTATAGTGGCCGTCCGTCCTAAAGAGGGGGGGAGAGGAAATAGTGATGGATCAAAATTAGGGACAGTATTGCCATACCAAAGAAACAAACGAAACAATACTCTCGTACCCACATCCCATATATATGCGGAGTGCAGAGACGTCTCTGAAAAGAAATTAGCCCCCGGTTACCTTCTTGCGAATCGTGCGTCCTTCATATCCAGGGACCACAAACACGCGCCATGTTGATTTCAAAACTTAAGTAGGTTACTCAGGTCCCATCATGCATCGGCCTGGTCACATGTACGTTCCCAAAGTGGTACAAAAGGGGGTGGTGATGGACGGAGCATCTGAACCAATCAAACACTCACACCCAGTCAACAGATCTGGGTTTAATCCATCACCGTTCTTTAGCCCACTCTGCCACCCCAGTTCAGACATGGCCATATGCAAATCAGTTTGACCATGTGCCTCATGGGAACAGTCCAGCCCGAACTGCCAAGCCATGCCTTCCCTGGACCGGAAACAAGCTTCCGAGGACCGGTTTCTGGCATTCCAGCCGTCTTCAGCCCGGCTTGCTTGAATCCAGTGGCAAAGTGAGCAAAGGACTCACGTCTGAGCATACCCTGCCAACTTATGGCAAACAAAGCGGTACAAAAGGGGGTGTGATGGACGGAGCATCTCAACCATTCAAACACTAACACCCAGTCAACAGATCTGGGTTTAATCCACCACCGTTCTTTAGCTCACTCTGCCACCCCAGTTCACATGGCCATATGCAAATCAGTCTGACCCTGTGCTTCATGGGAACAGTCCAGCCCGAACTGCCAATCCATGCCTTCCCTGGACCGGAAACAAGTTTCCGAGGACCGGTTTCTGGCATTCCAGCCGTCTTCAGCCCGGCTTGCTTGAATCCAGTGGCAAAGTGAGCAAGGGACTCACGTCTGAGCATACCCTGCCAATTTATGGTGAACAAAGCGGTACAAAAGGGGGTGGTGATGGACGGAGCATCTGAACCAATCAAACAGTCACACCCAGTCAACAGATCTGGGTTTAATCCATCACCGTTCTTTAGCCTACTCTGCCACCCCAGTTCAGACATGGGCATATGCAAATCAGTCTGACCCTGTGCCTCATGGGAAAAGTCCAGCCCGAACTGCCAAGCCATGCCTTCGCTGGACCGGAAACAAGCTTCCGAGGACCGGTTTCTGGCATTCCAGCCGTCTTCAGCCCGGCTTGCTTGAATCCAGTGGCAAAGTGAGCAAGGGACTTACGTCTGGGCATACCCTGCCAACTTCTGTGACTGGGGGTGAGTGTTTTGCCATTGTGCAACATTCCATCCATCATCTTGTGTGTTTTTCTGGGTGGTGTGGCGTTGGGTATCCTTCGCTGTGGTTGTGTGGCAGTGCTGTGGGTTGCTGGTTGACTTTTGTGTTCTATTGAAAAAGTAAGGAGGCCCCCTCTTTGGGTTTGTCTGGGACCAGGGGGAAGAAATGAAAAAACACAGGGTGTCCCAATCTATAGTCCCAAAAGCTGGGCTAAGGAACTACTGTATGTACACATTCATGGGTCAGACAACAAGACCCAGTGCAGACCTATCTGGTATTACTAGGTCGCTGAAAAAAAGGGCAAGAGGCGAAAGAGGTTCTGGTATGACAGGAATATGAATGCTGTAAGTGCCAACAGGTTTGGTATTACTGTTGGTCACA
Organism: Lissotriton helveticus; assembly: GCF_964261635.1. NCBI lineage: Eukaryota > Metazoa > Chordata > Amphibia > Caudata > Salamandridae > Lissotriton > Lissotriton helveticus. The sequence goes on along the minus strand of NC_136068.1, from coordinate 632,276,879 downwards.
CAAAGGGCAATTAACAAAGGTAATCCCAGGTAGTTTTTGTAAAAGTGTATACAAATTTTATTATCACATACAATATAAATTGCTAATATTTGTTTAAAAACATAGGTGATTGCACATCACAATTTATTACACAGTTATAAAAAAAGCAATACATGATACATAAAACAAGAATCACTGTAATGTCGACGCGGCGTCTCGTTTTTTTTCTTATAGAACACCTTCTTCAGGACAGATTCTAGATTTAAAAAACACAGAATTACCAACCATTGATAATCATAGTGTTGTTTTTTTATACACATTATTACAAACTACTTTATTGCCTGTACACATTTCTATTTGGCAAGCCCACTCCGTTTTTATATCTAAACACAATTTTTATATCTAAACACAATTCCTGTCATTGACCTTATCATGAACCATATTATTAGTAAGCAACCATTTATACAAAAATCGGATTTTGTCAAACAATGTTGCCTCTTCCTTAGTCCTAATGGTTACAGTCAATATCTGTATGGACTATTCCCCTATTTTTAAATCTGTATATAGAAACCAAGGTGTTACATACCTCTAAGTTAAAAAATATTAAAATCATTTGTTCTGAACCCAATTGTGTATTGAAGTTCGTTTTGCCTCAGGGTCCCTTCACTCTTGTGGGACTGTTGGCTACTAATGCTTCTTTTGCTGAAAATGGCAACTAGCTGTGTTAAAATCAGGAGAGACAAAATATTTGTACTTTATATTTTGTACATTGTTTAATATAGCCCTTCCTGTCTTCTAGCTATAGATGAAATTCTATAGTACCTTTAATGATTGAACATATGGCGATACACACTGTCCGGAGGAGCCACCGATATGAAAGAGATATTTCTTCTTAGTGGTATTTCTAAAGATAGATAATAGGGATGTGCATTAATACACCATCTCTCTGTTGTGTTTTGTTGTATGTTAAATAATGGGGTGCATGCACTCACCGTTTGTTAGTTGTGCGAATCACTGCAGCAGCAGACATTTTTTTGCATTAGGCACGGCACATGGAGACTCGGGGGTTGACCTCCCGTCTCTATAGGTTTTCACACTCGGAGCTGGAAGACACTAAGGTAGTCAGTCATAGTTTTGTCATCTATGCTAATTTTTACTTTATGATATATCTGTCATATTGATTTTGGCGATTATTGGTAGGTGCTTCTCTTAGTATTTATATCTCTAGATGAGCAGTTTTTTGGTATATACTACTATAAAGAGCTGTGGTTATGGTGTCTTGTACCTTCTTTTCACAGCATCAGGTACTAGTAGTGTTTGTAATCTGCGTCAAAATCACGGGGGGTATAACATTAAGCCCACCTTAATTTATGCTAAAAACATGCGGACTGGTGTCATGTTTAGGGCCACTGTTCCTGCCGTGGGGTTGAGATGATTTAAAGTTTTAAATTATTGTCAGCAGCATTCGAACTGTAGCCTCAACTCCTGTCACCCTCTCAGCTGTCCATTTATGCTAAAGGGTCATGCCCTGACTTTGGTTTTAAAGGTCTGAGGAGAGTATCCTATCAAGCCTACCTTAGCAATATCATGCGGCATCCCTGCTCCTTCTCGTCACAGCGTCGCCCGGTCCGTCTTCTTGTTTTTCAAAAGCGGATAATCTATCAGGGGTTTTTCTGCCTCTTTTATATTAACCGCATTTCAATAGGCAGAGACGTCTGGGCTCCGCGATTGGTTAAAAAACGGCCAATCAGGGTTGCGTTGCTACAATAACCATAACGCAATTTGCCATGACTGTCATCAGTTATTTCCAGCCTGATTTGTTAGATTTTAGCCAATAAGAACTCCGTTGCTGCGGTAACCTAAACGCCTTTTTGCGCAATAAACACTGTTGCCCGCTCTGAGTTTAGAGCCGCGTGATTGGTTGGCTGGTGGCCAATCAAAACTTCATTACTATGGTAACCCGAATGCATTAGTGCCGAAGGCGTCATGAGTTTGGGGCAGCGTGATTCGGTAGCGACGATGTAAATATTACCTAGGGATTGGTCGATGGATACCCAATCATGTCTCGTTATGTTATGTTATGTTATGTTATACTGCATTTCTAAAGCGCTCAGCTACTCAGAGTATCCCGGCGCTGCTACCCTAAACCTCCACCCCCAGCTGAACAGAAAGATGGGCTTAAAATAGTAATGTTTTAGGTTCTTTTTGAAGACAGCCGGATCCGCAATCCTCCTAAGAGCAAGAGGAAGCTCATTCCAAGCTAAACAAGCCTTACGGGTGAAAGAGCAGCCCCCAAGTCTCTGGCGTGAAAAGCGCGGGTTCTGAATAAGAAGTTGGTCCGAAGACCGCCAGGTCCTGGAAGTAATATAAAAAAGAAAAGCGCTTCTGTAGATATAGTGGGCCCAACCCATACAAGGCCCGATGGACAATCACCAGCATTTTAAATTTCAAACGGGCCTCGACAGGGAGCCAGTGAAGGTGGCGGAGAAGGACCCGCACGCTCTGCCTGGAAGAAAGACCTCCGAAGGAGACGCGCAGCCGCATTTTGAACTACCTGTAATTTTTTTATCAGATAGCCTGGACATCCCACTAAAAGCAGGTTGTAGTAATCCAGCCGGGAAAGGATCAATGCCCGGACTACAGTTTCTTTAGCCTCATCCGGCATCCTCATCCTCGCTATTCCTCGTTCCTACAATGCCTGCTTCAAATATTTAAAATGGTCCCTCACTAGCCATTGTGATAGTCACCTGCGCATGTCGCGTTTACCATAATTGTCGTCTTGGCTTTCTTTATAGTCCGTAGTATATTGTCCCCATTGGGATGTACGGATGTAATATATAGTTAAACATCTGCTGTTATATTTATACTAGTTGCAGTACTGTTCATATCGGAACCCTCTATCCTCTATAGTGAATTCCCATACCCTACGTTGTTTTTAGTGTTCTATGTTTGGTCCGCTATTGACCAATCTTGTTTCTATTGTTATGGTGACTGTCGCTGTACCTGCTTGATATTATCGCCCTATTGGCCTTCGTGTCAGCAGATCTGTTCTTTCCTTGTTTGGCAATCCTATCTTCCTGTAACTTGTGTCTAATGGTAGCTCTCTGCCGATATACAATCTTTGCGGCTTTTATAGTGTGTCTGTCTATCCCTATTGCCATGTTGTGTTGTCTATCCCTATTGGTATCATCCAGTGTCAAGTAATGTCTAAGACCATATGGAACAAAGTGTGCTAGATCTCAGCTTATTGCACAATTCGTTCCCAATCTTCTCTGCTGTTTAGGCCACATCTTACACTGTTCAATCGGGACATATAAAATTGTACCTGTTTCTTTCTTTTTGTGTTCACATTTCCACCTCTTGCTTTGATTGTTAATGTTTCTAGACCGCACCACTTAAGGTCGTCTATGCTGTGGCCTGATATCTTCCAATGTTCTGTCAGTGGGGCACCCTTCTTGTTGTTTCTAATGGCCGACTTGTGTTCGTTTAGGCGGATCCTTACCTCTCTGGAGGTCTCGCCCACGTAACACAGTTGGCAAGGGCATTGTATCAAATATATCATTTTCTTTGTTCGGAAATTCATGAAACTCTTGATTTTTAGAGTGACGTCCCTATTAGTAATGTCGCTTCCTTTGATGATGTTGCCACAATTGACACATCCTTGACAGGGAAAGGTACCTGTGGGTAACGGTGCATTATCAATGCATAATAGTGTTGTCTGTCTGTTTTCCCTGTAAGTGTGAACCAGACTGTTTCTAATCATCCGGTTTCTCCGAAATGAGAACATAGGTTTAGGTAGTTTCTCATGTGCTTTGTTAGTGACTAAGTGCCAATTCCTGTTCACGATGTTTTTTATTTTGTTACTGACCTGATTAAAGTTAGTAACAAAGATTATGGGTTGTGGCTCATTGGGGGATACATCCTTTTAGCTGAACAAATTCTCTCGGTTGTAGTATTTTGCTCGTTTGTAAGCATGACGGATCATGCGTCGTGGGTACCCTCTTTCTAAGAATTTTTGTTTCAGGACTTCGGCATGTCTATCATAGTCTTTTATGGTCGTGCAATTCCTCTTCAACCTTAAGAACTGCCCGAACGGAATGTTGTTTTTTTGACAGGGCGGGTGGTTGCTGTTGAAATGCAGCATGGTATTTCTGTCGGTTGGTTTGGTGTACAACTCGACATTTAGTGAACCTTCTGTATGTTTGATTATGATGTCAAGGAATTCACATTGCTCACGATCTTTGTGTGAGGTGAATTTGAGATTTGCATCTCCCAAGTTCAGCCAATCTAAAAATTCAGTAAGAGTGTCCATGCTGCCTGTCCAACTGAAAAAAATATTGTCTATGTATCTAGACCACTCTGATACATTTTCAAAAAAGGGCACATTTTGATTGAATACATGTTTGTCCTCAAACTGGGAGACATACAGACAGGCCAAGCTTGGAGCACAAGTAGCCCCCATGCTGGTCCCTTTGACCTGTCTGTAGAGGTCTTTCTTAAATAAAAATATGTTGTTCTTGAGAACCAGAGTTATACAGTCTATAATGAAAGTCTGATGGGCTGTCAAGTCTCCTCCTTCAACACTCAGGAGATTTCATATCATTGCAATAGTGCTGTCCTGGGGAATATTGGAATAGAGTGCCTCTATATCTAACGTTACTAAAATTTGCGTATCAGGATTAAAACTGAGGCACTCTACTTTTTTTTATCATAGAAGTGGTGTCTTTGACGTATGCCTTTTGTTTGATGACTAACGGCTGTAGGAACACGTTCGCATATTTACTGAGGGGTTCTGTGAGTGAACCTATGCTGGATACGATGGGTCTCATGGGAGGGTTTTTAATATCTTTATGGATTTTTAGGAGAAAATGTAATGCTGGTATGATAGGGTCAGGGTTAGATAAAAACGCGAACTCATCATCACAGATGACTTCGTCTTCCCTTGCCTGGATCAACAGTCTGGTTATGTTATCTTTTAGTGTTGTCCATTCATTTCTGTAAGACTCCCTGTAGTGTTCTATGTTATTAAGGAGTTGGTACATTCTGTTATTATAGTCCGGACTATCCATTACCACTATGCTTCCACCTTTATCTGCCAGCTTTATAGTCAAATCTTCCTTTTGTTCTAAGGTCCTTAAGGCTATTGTTTCCTACTTGGTCAAATTATAGTTGATCCAGTTTTTTTGTTTTAAAAGGTCGTCAATACTTTTGTCAACTACACGTTCGAATGCTTTGATATCTTTATGGACCATACTTAGGGTAGGTGTCCAAACTGATTTATTTTTAAGGCCTGATTTGTTGGGTCTAGATTGTCTCTCCTTGCCCTCAAAAAAGATGTTTAACCTAATTTCTCGGAAGAAACTCTGCACGTCACGTTCCAATGAGTATCTATCTATTGTGGAGCAGAGGGCATATCCTAAACCTTTCTCTAAGAGTGTTGTTTGTGCTGTTGTTAAGTCATATTTTGAGAGGTTAATCACAGCTGCCTTGTGCGTGTTAGTTAATCCCAGACCTTCTGGCTTCTTGTCCTCGGACGTTGAAGGAATTGGGGTTGGGAGTTGTAATTGCCCCGCCCCCTCCCTCTTCCCCTTGGCTGTCCAAAGTTTTGATGGCGCTACTCTAAAAAAGATAGGCCCTCTCTGTAAAATCCCGTTGGGATGTTCCTCTCTTTTGTGTTCCTTTTATCGTTTAGTTGTTCTCCCTCAGATTCGGAACTTGTATAGGAAGTGTCAAAAAACCTTACTTTCTTCTTAGGAAAGTTACGAGGTTGTTGTTGCCAATGTTTACGTGGTTGAAACTGTTCTCTCGGGCGCTCATAGAAATCCTTCTGTAAATAGGGATATACAAACTCTGGATTGTAATTTGTAATATCTTTCCTAAGTTTGTTACTTTTTTTATTCACTAGGTACTCACTGTAACCTGCTATATCGGTTTGTATTTCTTCAAGTTTCAATTTGGCTTCATCTAGGGCTGTCCTATCGCTTAGTTTTAATTCGAGTTCATCAATCTCTCTACGTTCAAACACCAGGACCTCATGTGCCGTCTCTATGATTAGCAACATCCAATCTCGGCTGCAGCGATTTGCCACTAGAGTCCAATTTTCTACGAATTTTTTATTCGCAATGAAAATGCCCAGCTCGTTGGTCACCTGTAGTCCTTTAGGTATTATGCCATTTTTGCAATATTCCACAAGGAAGTCGGCATGCAGTTCTGCCCTTACTACCTTCTTTTTTAGGTTCCAGAGGGTGCGCCATTGCTCCTTTTCTGTTTTGTCTAGTCTGACTGAAGTGACATGTTTTGATGACCCGTTCATTATTTTATTAAACTAGTCTTCCTATAAGCTATAGGTTTTTATTCCCTCCATTGGCCTCTCGGACTGTCTGAAATTCACGGTATGACAATCGTACCCTCTGTTAGTCAACAGAGATAGCAATGTCCTCCTCAGCTGACAAGCCGAGTGTATATTTGAAAAAGTAAGGAGGCCCCCTCTTTGGGGTTGTCTGGGACCAGGGGGAAGAAATGAAAAAAACACAGGGTGTCCCAACCTATAGTCCCAAAAGCTGGGCTAAGGAACTACTGTATGTACACATTCATGGGTCGGACAACAAGACCCAGTGCAGACCTATCTGGTATTACTAGGTCGCTGAAAAAAAGGGCAAGAGGCGAAAGAGGTTCTGGTATGACAGGAATATGAATGCTCTAAGTGCCAATGGGTTTGGTATTACTGTTGCTCACACAAAGGGCAATTAACATCCCAGGTAGTTTTTGTAAAAGTGTATACAAATTTTAATACAAAATACAATATAAATTGCTAATATTTGTTTAAAAACATAGGTGATAGCACATCACAATTTATTACACAGTTATAAAAAAAGCAAAACATGATACATAAAACAAGAATCACTGTAATGACGACGCGGCGTTTCGTTTTTTTTCTTATCGAACACCTTCTTCAGGACAGATTCTAGATTAAAAAAACACAGAATTACTAACCATTGATAATCATAGTGTTGTTTTTTTATACACATTATTACAAACTACTTTATTGCCTGTACACATTTCTAATTGGCAAGCCCACTCCGTTTTTATATCTAAACACAATTTTTATATCTAAACACAATTCCTGTCATTGACCTTATCATGAACCATATTATTAATAAGCAACCATTTATACAAAAATCGCATTTTGTCAAACAATGTTGCCTCTTCCTTAGTCCTAATGGTTACAGTCAATATCTGTGTGGACTATTCCCCTATTTTTAAATCTGTATATAGAAAGCAAGGTGTTACATACCTCCAAGTTAAAACATATTAAAATCATTTGTTCTGAACCCAATTGTGTATTGAAGTTCGTTTTGCCTCAGGGTTCCTTCACTCTTGTGGGTCTGTTGGCTACCAATGCTTCTTTTGCTGAAAATGGCAACTAGCTGTGTTAAAATCAGGAGAGACAAAATATTTGTACTTTATATTTTGTACATTGTTTAATATAGCCCTTCCTGTCCTCTAGCTATAGATGAAATTCTATGGTACCTTTAATGATTGTACGTATGGCGATACACACTGTCCGGAGGAGCCACCGATATGAAAGAGATATTTCTTCTTAGTGGTATTTCTAAAGATAGATAATCGGGACAATTTTATATGTTCCGATTGAACAGTGTAAGATGTGGCCTAAACAGCAGAGAAGATTGGGAACGAATTGTGCAATAAGCTGAGATCTAGCACACTTTGTTCCATATGCACCTGCTCTCAGGACACCCCCGCGCCGCACGGCCACCAGCTGTGTGCGTGCCCCCTGCCTCGCTGCTGCCCGTAGCCTCGCTCTGACTGCCTCCGTGCTCCCCGCCCCCACGCCGCACTCTGCGTGCGTGTGCTTCTGCCTCCGTGTTTAACCTTGCTTTTGTTATTTAACTGTTTCCTTCCTCATGCGTGTCTCACTGCCCTCTGTTTTTTACCTAGATTTGTTTTCAGCTGTTCCCCCTCGTGCGTGTGTTATTTCGCCTCATAGCTGATCAGCCCCCTGTGCCCGCCCCGCTCCCCGCTTCCCGCCGCCGTCCTACGACCACGCCCCCTTTCTGTTCTGTGCCCTCCCCGCTCCCGCCTCCCAGCTGCTCCTCCCTCCCTCCCACATGGCCATATATGGCGACCGCGCGGCGCAGGTGAGTGTGACCTGCTCTCAGGACACCCCCGCGCCGCACGTCCACCAGCTGTGTGCGTGCCCCCTGCCTCGCTGCTGCCCGTAGCCTCGCTCTGACTGCCTCCGTGCTCCCCGCCCCCACGCCGCACTCTGCGTGCGTGTGCTTCTGCCTCCGTGTTTAACCTTGCTTTTGTTATTTAACTGTTTCCTTCCTCATACGTGTCTCACTGCCCTCTGTTTTTTACCTAGATTTGTTTTCAGCTGTTCCTCCTCGTGCGTGTGTTATTTCGCCTCATAGCTGATCAGCCCCCTGTGCCCGCCCCGCTCCCCGCTTCCCGCCGCCGTCCTACGACCACGCCCCCTTTCTGTTCTGTGCCCTCCCCGCTCCCACCTCCCAGCTGCTCCTCCCTCCCTCCCACTTCGCCATAAATGGCGACCGCGCGTATGCGCAGCGGTCACGCGCAGCGGGCGCGCCGATTGTGCGCCGAAGGCGCACCAAAGGTAAGCCCGTCTGCGCCCGTCCGTGCCTGGATCGCGCCAAGCGCCAGGACCCCTGGACCCCACCGACGCAAGACGACCCGACAGACCTACGACGCCGCCGCCCTCTACGCACTCAACACCGGCCGGAACCCCGCCTGCTGCCGAGCCGCCCCCAAACGCTTCCACGGACCCTTCACCTGCACCACCTGCAAGTTCACCTGCCTCCGGACAGGCACCGCACCCACCAAGCCAAGCACCAGCAACAAGCACCTCAAGTGCATCCTACTCAACACTCGCTCCGTCCACAGACACGCCGTCGAACTCTGGAACTTGCTCGACACAACATCACCAGACGTCGCGTTCCTCACTGAAACCTGGATGAACGCCTCCTCAGCCCCCGACATCGCCATCGCCATCCCGGACGGATACAAGATCATCAGGAGGGACCGCATCAACCAGACGAACGACGCCGACGACACCTTCACCGCCGCCAAACAATTCCACTTCCAGATCCACACCGACCCAAAGACGACCCTCAGAGGCACCCTCATCTACAGACCCCCGGGACCACGCACACAATTCAGCGAAGACATCACGGACTTCATCAGCACACACGCCCTCCCCTCCGCCGACTACATCCTCCTAGGGGACCTCAACTTCCACCTGGAGAACAACAAGGACCGCAACACCGTCGCCCTGCTCGACAACCTCACCAACCTCAGACTCAAGCAACTGGTCAACACCCCCACCCACTACGCCGGCCACACGCTTGACCCCGTCTTCTCATCCAGCAAGCACATCGCCTTCAGCCACTCCACCGGACTTCACTGGACCGACCACAGCTGCGTCCACTTCAGCTTCAGGAAAACGACTACCCACCACCACCCGCAACAGGTACCCCACAGGAGCTGGAGCAAGATCACCGCCGACCAGCTCACCACCTCCCTCAACCAGAACCCACCTGCCAACACACCGGACCCCAACGAAGCTGCCCGCAACTTCACGCATTGGCTGACAACCTGCGCCGACGACCTCGCACCACTGAAGAACCCTCCCAGCAAACCCAGAAGCAAGAAGGCTCCCTGGTTCACCGACGAACTCAAGGACTCCAAGAAGACCTGCCGCACCCTCGAGAAAGCCTGGCTGCTCGACCGGACCACTGACAACATGACCGCCCTCAAACACGCGACCCGCAAGCACCACCAGCTCATCCGCACCACCAAGAAGAAATCACTCAAGGAGCGACTGGACAACAACGCCCACGACAGCAAGGAACTCTTCAGCATTGTCAAGGAATTCTCCAACCCCAGCACCGGCAACAACGACATCACCCACTCACAAGACCTCTGCAAGTCTCTCGCCTCGTTCTTCTACCGCAAGTTTGCCGACATCCACAACAGCTTCGGCACACCATCCTCGCACCCAACCATCGAACCAACGCACCCCACCACGACCCTCTGCACCTGGACCGCAGTGACCACAGAAGACACAGCCCGCACGATGAACACCATCCACTCCGGTTCTCCGACTGACCCCTGCCCCCACCACGTCTACAACAAGGCCAACTCCACCATCGCACCCCAGCTCCGAGACGTCATCAACACCTCCTTCGACACCGCCACCTTCCCGGAGAGCTGGAAGCATGCCGAGCTCAGTGCCCTACTGAAGAAACCAACAGCGGATCCCACCGACCTCAAAAACTTCCGCCCCATCTCGCTCCTCCCTTTTCCTGCCAAAGTCATCGAGAAGATCGCCAACAGACAGCTTGCCGCCTTCCTCGAGACGAATGGATCCCTCGACCCCTCGCAGTCCGGTTTCAGAGCCAACCACAGCACCGAGACCGCCCTCATCGCAGCCACCGATGACATTCGAGCCCTTCTCGACAACGGGGAAACAGCGGCACTCATCCTCCTGGACCTCTCTGCCGCGTTCGACACTGTCTGCCACCGCACCCTAGTCCAACGCCTCAGCAACACCGGCTTCCAAGAGAAGGCATTGAAGTGGATCATCTTGTTCCTCGCTGGAAGAACACAGAGAGTCCACCTCCCCCCGTTTCATTCCGAAGCCACCGAAGTCATCTGCGGCGTCCCGCAAGGATCATCACTCAGCCCCACGCTCTTCAACGTCTACATGAGACCTCTCGCAGCCATCGCACGCCAGCACAACCTCAACATCATCTCCTACGCCGACGACACCCAGCTGATCCTCTCCCTCACCAGAGACCCCGACACCACCAGAACCAGCCTCCACGAAGGGATGAAAGACGTCGCCGAGTGGATGAAGAACAACCGCTTGAAACTGAACTCAGACAAGACGGAAGTCCTCATCCTTGGACCATCACCCCCGCCTGGGACGACTCCTGGTGGCCCCCAGCCCTGGGCACCGCCCCCAAGCCGACAGACCACGCACGCAACCTGGGCTTCATCCTGGACTCCTCCCTCTCGATGACCATTTAAGTCAACGCCGTCTCCTCGTCATGCTTTCACTCCCTCCGCATGCTCCGCAAGATCTTTCGATAGATCCCGATGGAAACCAGGAAGACGGTCACCCAGGCCCTCGTCACCAGCCGGCTGGACTACGGAAACACCCTCTATGCCGGAACCACTGCCAAGCTACAGAAAAGACTGCAACGAATTCAGAACGCCTCCACCCGACTCATCCTGGACATCCCTCGACGCAGCCACATCTCCAGCCACCTGAGGAACCTGCACTGGCTCCCCGTCAACAAGAGGATCACGTTCAGACTCCTCACCCACGCACACAAGTCTCTCCACGACCTGGGCCCCAAGTACCTCAACGACCGCCTGACCTTCCACACGCCCACCCGCCAGCTACGATCCGCTAGCCTCGCCCTTGCCGCCGTACCACGCATCCGAAGAGCCACCGTCGGAGGCAGATCCTTGTCCTACCTGGCGGCCAAGACATGGAACTCCCTCCCCATCCACCTTCGGCTGACCCAGGACCACCTCGCCTTCAGGAGACAACTCAAGACTTGGCTGTTCGAGCAGTAGCGGCCCCCCTCCCCCAAGCGCCTTGAGACCCTTCCGGGTGAGTAGCGCGCTATACAAATGCTATGATTGATGGACATTGATATGGTCTTAGACATTACTTGACACTGGATGATACCAATAGGGATAAACAACACAACATGGCAATAGGAATAGACAGACACACTATAAAAGCCGCAAAGATTATATATCGGCAGAGAGCTACCGTTAGACACAAGTTACAGGAAGATAGGATTGCCAAACAAGGAAAGAACAGATCTGCTGACACGAAGACCAATAGGGCAATAATATCAAGCAGGTACAGCGACAGTCACCATAACAATAGAAACAAGATTGATGAATAGCGGACCAAACATAGAACACTAAAAACAACGTAGGGTATGGGAATCCACTATAGAGGATAGAGGGTTCCGATATGAACAGTACTGCAACTAGTATAAATATAACAGCAGATGTTTAACTATATAACGTCCGTACATCCCAATGGGGACAATATACTACGGACTATAAAGACAGCCAAGACGACAATTATGGTAAACGCGACATGCGCAGGTGACTATAACAATGGCTAGTGATGGACCATTTTAAATATTTGAAGCAGGCATTGTAGGAACGAGGAATAGCGAGGGATAGCGAGACATGATTGGGTATCCATCGACCAATCCCTAGGTAATATTTACATCGTCGCTACCGAATCACGCGGCCCCAAACTCATGACGCCTTCGGCACTAATGCATTCGGGTTAGCATAGTAATGAAGTTTTGGTTGGCCACCAGCCAACCAATCACGCGGCTCTAAACTCAGAGCGGGCAACAGTGTTTATTGCGCAATAAGGCGTTTAGGTTACCGCAGCAACGGAGTTCTTATTGGCTAAAATCTAACAAATCAGGCTGGAAACAACTAATGACAGTCACGGCAAATTGCGTTATGGTTACTGTAGCAACGCAACCCTGATTGGCCGTTTTTTAACCAATCGCGGAGCCCCGACGTCTCTGCCTATTGAAATGCTGTTAATATAAAAGAGGCAGAAAACCCCCTGATAGATTATTCGCTTTTGAAAAACAAGAAGACGGACCAGGCGACGCTGTGACGAGAAGGAGCAGGGAGGCCGCATGATATTGCTAAGGTAGGCTTGATAGGATACTCTCCTCAGACCTTTAAAACCAAAGTCAGAGCATGACCCTTTAGCATAAATGGACAGCTGAGAGGGTGACAGGAGTTGAGGCTACAGTTCGAATGCTGCTGACAATAATTTAAAACTTTAAATCATCTCAACCCCACGGCAGGAACAGTGGCCCTAAACATGACACCAATCCGCATGTTTTTAGCATAAATTAAGGTGGGCTTAATGTTATACCCCCCGTGATTTTGACGCAGATTGCGAACACTACTAGTACCTGATGCTGTGAAAAGAAGGTACAAGACACCATAACCACAGCTCTTTATAGTAGTATTAGCCAGGACAATATACCAAAAAACTGCTCCTCTAGAGACATAAATACTAAGAGAAGCACCTACCAATAATCGTCAAAATCAATATGTATGTATGTATGTATGGCATACTTGTATAGCGCTAAACTGTCACCCCAAGGGCATCCTGGCGCTTGACCTGATCAACCATACACAACTATTGTGCTGCTTCAGGACTTTATGGGGACCTGGGAAAAAGGTATGTTCATAGACTTTTTTTGAAGGAGGAAAGGTCCTCCTTACTTCTCAGTGCCAAGGGTAGGGCATTCCACAGTTTAGCTGCGGTGAACCTAAAACAACGACCCCCCATCCTCTTCCTCAAGATTTTAGGAATAACCACCAGACAGGCGGAAGAGGAGCGGAGGGATCTGGTGGGGATGTACCAGGAGAACATCGTCTGCAGCGATGAAGGCCCCTGGCCATGAAGAGCCCTAAAAACAAGACATAATGCCTTAAAGTCAATGCGCCGGGCGATTGGCAGCCAGTGGAGATCCGTGAGCGCCAGAAAGGAAGAATCAAGACGCCGTCTGGAGAGTGCCAGCTTGGCAGCCATATTCTGCACCCGCTGCAGTTTGCCCACTAGGGTGGCAGGGGCACCCAGAAGTAGTGCGTTGCAGTAATCAAGCCTGCTTAAGATGATACTACGCACTACCTCAGGGCGGGCATGTCCCGGGAGCGAGGAGAGGATCTTCCGCAAGGTTCGGAGCAGCAGCATGCACGTTGCCACGGTTTTATTGATGAACGCGTCGAGCTGGAGATTAGGTTCGAACAGCACCCCCAAGTTCCGAGTGGACACTGCCACTGCCCCCGTGCTCTGGAAGGAGGAAGGGCAAAAATATGGTAGCAAATACCGAGGGACGCCATCGGAGGATCAGTGCAGTACCTCGGTCTTTGAACTGTTGAACTGCAGTGAGTTGAGGCACAACCATTCAGCAGTGGCTGACATGCAGCGGTGGAAGGTCTCCTGTGACACAGCATCCTTACCCTCAAAAGAGAAGATAAGTTGCGTATCATCTGCTTAGGTTGATGACCGCAATGCCATAGGACTTGATTAGGCTGATCAGGGGACGGAGGTAGAGATTGAATAGAATGGGGCTAATGGCCGACCCTTGAGGCACGCCCTGCCCCACCCTCCTGATGTCCGAGCGGTAGGGTGGCAAGGTAACCACCTGGTGTCTGTTATCAAGGTACGAGACCAACCAGTTAAGGGCCAGGCCGGAGACCCCAATCTACTCTAGTCTCCCGATCAGAGTGGCATGGTTGACCGTGTCGAACGCGGCCGACATGTCGAGCAGCACTAAAAAGGCTGCTCGACCATGGTCGACAAGCGAACGAAGGTCATCCAAGGTGGTTACCAATGCAGACTCAGTGCCATGGATAGGCCTAAAGCCAAACTGGGCCGTGTCCAGACAGATGTTAGTCTCCAAAAAACTGGATAGATGTTTTGTCACCAGTTTCTCCAGAATCTTAATTGGGAAAGGGAGCAGAGAGATAGGTCTGTAATTCGTTGGGCAAATAGGGTCCAATGTGTCCTTTTTCAGAAGTGGCGATACCACAGCCAGCTTCCAGCAATCCGGGACCTGAGCTGTTCTGAAGGACTGACAGCAAATAGCATGAAGAGGGGGGTAAAGCTCCTCATGGAACAGTTTCCAATATTTTTGTGGCAATGGGTCTAGAGGAGAACCCGATGAGATCACGCCCGCCACAGAGCAGAAATCCTCAAAAGAGGGAAGAGGGAAGCTGTTCATCTGAGCCCGCTTATCATCCAGCTCTGGGAGACCAGGGTTGATCCCTCCTGTAGGATGAAGTGTGACTTGAGGAGCTGGGGTGACCGAGGTCCCAAGCTTACTCAGAATGAGGGAGATCTTATCCTCAAAAGCCTTGGCCAAAGAATCGCAAAGCAGTTGGGAGGCCACGATGTCCTTAGAGGCACATGCGGGTCGAGATAGATCCCTCACAATCTTAAACAGTGCCTGAGATTTGTTAGCCGCGGTTAGCAATGTTTCCTCAAGGAAACTAGCTTTGGCGCGCTTAATCTCAGTTTTATACACCAGTAACGCCTGTTTAAAAAGCACCTTATCCGACTCATAATATTGTCTCCTCCAGTGGCGCTCAGCGCGTCTACACTGGAGTTTCAGCTGAAAGAGCTCCTTAGAGAACCGAGGCATAGCCGGTTTAGTCCTGTCTCTAATTTTCCGAAGTGGAGCTAGTTCATCCAGTGAAGTGGTGATTTTCTGACAAAGGGTCAGATAACTCTCCTCCATGTTGTCTCCCAATGAGAAACCTTCCGGTAGCAGGGTTGGCAGACTCGACTGTTTCAGGAGCCTGGACCATTGCCTGCCCCGCTTTGAGTGGACTCCAGTCTTACCCCTCTGTAAGGAGTCAGCAGGCAGTAACAGGGAGAAATGTACCAAAAAATGGTCCGTCCAACATTGGGGGATGATATTCCGTACCAACACCCGACTGGCCTCTGCCAGGATCATGTCCAAGACATGGCCCCTTGAGTGGGTCGGGGTGAGTACCAGTTGCTGGAGATGGATGTTCCGGCAAGACTGAATAAACTCTGTAAAAGCTAGATCCATAGGTCCATCCGGCCACAAGTTGAAATCTCCCAGGATTAAAATCCTAGTGTGTGAGTTAGAGAGCTCGTAAATCAGGTCAATCAACTCAGGAACGGCTGACAAAGCATTAGCTGGGAGTCTGTAGCACAACAACCCGGAACACAGAGCGCCTCCCTGTCCATTTATAGAAAATGCCATTAGTTCGCACCCCAGGAAATCTCTTATCTCTAACTGAGAGATGTCAAGATTTTCTCTATAAATAAGACCTATGCCTCCCCCTCTAGTCCCTACCCGGGGCTTATGTCGAATTTTATAGCCCGGTGGGCAAGCAAGACCCAGTTCAACCGAACTGTCTGCTGTGGTCCATATCTCTGTCATGCAGAGCAAATCTAAATCATGTGACTCTATAAGTAATGCTATTTCATCATGATGTCTGCAGAGCGATCTAACGTTAAGCAACCCACAGGACAGAGTATCCTGATGAGAGGCAATAGCATGAGTTCGATACCTCGGTGCCGGAGAGGGGTTCAGTCTTATAAGCTCGTCGTATGACAGATATATCATAAAGTAAAAATCAGCATAGATGACAAAACTATGACTGACTACCTTAGTGGGCAGGTAATAGAAAATGTAAAAAAACCTGTCTTCCAGATCCGAGTGTGAAACCCTATAGAGACGGGAGGTCAACCCCGAGTCTCCATGTGCCGGTGCCTAATGCAAAAGAAGGTCTGCCGCTGCAGTGATTCGCACAACTAACAAACGGTGAGTGCATGCACCCTATTATTTAACATACAACAAAACACAACAGAGAGATGGTGTATTAATGCACATCCCTATTATCTATCTTTAGAAATACCATTAAGAAGAAATATCTCTTTCTTATCGGTGGCTCCTCCGGACAGTGTGTATCGCCATTCGTACAATCATTAAAGGTACTATAGAATTTCATCTATAGCTAGAAGGCAGGAAGGGCTATATTAAACAATGTACAAAATATAAAGTACAAATATTTTGTCTCTCCTGATTTTAACACAGCTAGTTGCCATTTTCAGCAAAAGAAGCATTGGTACCCAACAGACCCACAAAAGTGAAGGGACCCTGAGGCAAAACGAACTTCAATACACAATTGGGTTCAGAACAAATTATTATTATTATTTTTTTTTTATATTTTTATTATTCATCAACATCAAGATTACATTTCCATTGTATTATTCACCAAAATCAAATAATGAACAAAAAACATTCATTTCAGCAAATTGATCCTTATAATAAACTCCTCATACAAATTCTGACTGTATTCATTCTTACTGACTCAAAGTAATACAAATTATTAAATATCTTGTTACAAACTTAAACCTCCCCCAATCTTTGTTTCCATTCTATTATTAGAGCCCATATCCGTCTCGCAGCTTCTTTTCTCACCCTTCCCTTTTTCTCAAATAGGGCCTGTTCCAACGTATATATTGCCAAAACCCTAGAGACCCATTGTTGTAATGTTGGTGGCCTGGGATCTTTCCATAACGACGCTATGCATAATCTACTTAATACCATGGCTATATACAAAAACTCGTAGTGAGGTATATCCAAGCCATTCTTTGTTACTCCTAAGATCATTACTTCATCAAGCAATGCTATATTCATTCCCAACGAGTTCTTGAAAAATTGCTCCAATTCTTGTTTATATTTATCTAAAACAGGGCATGAGGCAAACAAGTGAATAGTGTCGGCTCGAGTAGATTGACACCTGGGACAGGTTATACCTCTAGTTCCACCCCACTGTGCCACCCTGTGGGGAGTATGGTATAGTTCAAACAGAGTTTTATATTGCTGGGTTTGTAGATTTGCTGCTCTCAGCACAGTATTTGACATTTTTAACGATTTCTCAGCCTCATTCCCTGTCAGCCCCAATTTTGTTCCCCATTTCTCATACATTTTTTCAGTCATCTTCCTTATATTTGCATATTTCACCATATAATTGCGATATGGAGCATCCAGTTTCTTTTCTTATATCTTCCATTATATCTATTTTTTGCATATTAACACCCCCACCACGCTTCTTTGATAAGACTGACCTAACTTGTAAATATTTATAAAAATCTCTATGCCTTAGATTATATAACCGTTGCGCATTCTCATAGGTGATTATTAACCCTGCCGCCCCTATCAGATCTCCTATAGTTTTAACCCCTTGCCTATCCCAGCCTTTCATTACGGAATCATGAAATACTACTGGGAGCGATGGATTTCCATATAGTGGTGTATAATAATTCATTCTGCCCAATTTTATCTTCCTCTTAATGATAGACCATACTGTTATAGCAGCCCCCAGGGTCTTGAAGCGTACCTTCTTATAATAACTTTTCTCCACGTATTTAAGAAGCCATCTATCCGGGTCTTTGACCAGAAGTTCATATACATCTGGAATCACGTCCCTCCCTCTCCATTTATCCGTTATATCTCCCCCCAGCATCCCTCTTATATACTGCAAGACTGTAGTCCAATAATAGGCCTTGAAATCAGGAAGCATTAGCCCACCATGTTCTCGAGGTAGCGACAAATTTTTTTGACTACGGCGTGTTCTTCCTCCTGCCCATATGAATCTGTTTGTTACTCCTTCCAACTCCCTAAACCACTTATTATCAAATAACAAGGGAATGGTCCTAAAGAGATATAGCCCTTTAGGTAAAAATGACATTTTTATCACAGTACACCGGCCAATTGTAGTCAGATGTAAATTGTTTAATCTATTAAACTCGAGCTTGGCCTTGCTAATTATAGGTTCTATATTTTTTGCCACCACTGTCGAAATATCAGAGGTAATTAAAACCCCTAAATATGTCGCTGTTCCAGTAATTCTTTGGTCCACCAACGTTATTTTTTGGTTTACTACAACCTGTGTTTTGTCTACATTTAGCTTGTATCCTGATAATTTTCCATATATAGCTGCCTCCCTTTCTATCGCTCGCAATGCCAATTCGGGATCACTTGATGTAACCGCCAGATCGTCTGCGTACCCCAGAATTTTTGTTTCATATCCGTTCAAAACAATTGGTCGTATATCTATGTTCTGTTCTATTCTTCGTATAAATGCGTCTATATATAGGGCAAAGAGGAGCGGAGAGCAAGGGCACCCCTGTCTGGTTCCCCGCCCAATCGTTATTGTATTGCTCATTTCACCCATAATCCTAAATTTTATTCTTGGATTAAAATATAATGCCCTTACCGCTTTTATAAATATGCTCCCTATGTTTACTTTTTCTAGCACTGCCCAGAGGAATCCCCACGCGACCCTATCAAATGCTTTCTCCGCATCTAAAAGTATCAATGACATAGGGTCTCGTGAGGCTGCTGTGCCATCAAACAGGGTTAACACTCTCCTAATATGCTCTGCGGTGCCTCTCCCAGGTATGAACCCATGTTGTCTGGGGGATACGATCTTGCCTATTACACTCCCTAATCGATTTGCCAAAATTTTTGAATACATTTTAACATCGCTATTCATTAAACTAATAGGTCTACATGACCCGGGATTAGTCGGAGGTTTATTTTTTTTAATGAACACAATCATGACTGCTTCACTCCAAGACTCTGGGGGGGGGGTTACCATTTTGTATATTAGTTATTAAATTAAAAAAGTCCCCTTCTATTTCAGGCATAAAGGTTTTATAAAATTCTAACGGAATGGAATCCGGGCCAACAGCTTTTCCTGCTGGAAGATCAAAAATTGCTCTCTGCATTTCCCCTTGATTAAATATTATTTCCAGAGCCCCTTTATCAGCCACGTCCAATCTTTCTAGGTTTGCTCCTTCAAGAAACTCCTCTATATCTCTTATCTCGCCCCCTTGTTCAGGACTATAAAGTAGCTGATAAAACTCTTGAAACCTTGCGCATATATCCCTAGGTGCTGTTACTTTACTTCCATCTTGGAGCATGATCTCCGCAATATCACCCTTTGTGGCCGCCTGCCTTGTTCGAATAGCTAGTATGCGGCCAATCTGTTCACTGTATTCATATTGTTCCTTCCTCCATGCCAGGTATTGCCCTGCTGCCTTAGATGCAAATATTTCCCCCACTGCAGCTTTAGCGATTGTTAGTCTCTGCAATATTGTTATAATGTCTTGTTTAGACCTAATGGCCACAACAACTTCTTCCTCAATATTAGCCACCATTCTTATTCTCTCTGCCATCTCCTCCCTTTCTGCCTTGTTTCATCTAATTGAGTAGCTAAGTGTCTCTCCCCTTATGCCTGCTTTCATTGTATCCCAAACTATAGCAAGTGATGCTGTTCCTCTGTTTACCTCTAAAAACCCTTTCAACCATTCTCTCATATATTCAATGTACTTAGCATCATGTAGTAGGGCTCTCTCAAAAGTCCAGTTTGAGGTCTGTTTGTATTGCGTTGGGATTGCAATATCTAAAATCAGCGGGTTATGATCTGAAATGACCCTTGGGAGCCTATTCACTTTGCCCATAGCTGCTATTGTAGGGGAGACCAAGAAATAGTCTAGTCTTGCTAATGTTTTGTGGGGTGCCGAAAAATACGTACTACCCCCACCAACATTATATTGCTGTTCCCATAAATCTATTAAGCCATTGTCCTCCATAAGCCTTATCAAAGTCTCATGGCTTCTCTTTTTCCTCCCCACAAATTTTTTGGGATCATTCTTCCATAGACCGTTCAGGCCGTTGATATTTAAATCCCCGCATACTACCAAGGGCTGGGGCCAGTTAGACAATTGTGTATTCATCCCATTGATCATTTCAGGATCATCAACTGTCGGGGCATACAGGGAACATAAAGTAAAGTTGAACCCCTTCATCTGGCATTCCATCAGCACCCAACGCCCATATGGATCTGCTTTTTGTCTTTTAACAACCACACCGCCATGCCGCGCTAATACAGCCACCCCTCGTGTCCTCGTCCCTTGTGTCGTGTAAGAAAGCAGTTGGAAACCTAGCTGCCCCAATAATCCCTTTTGAGCCACCTCTATATGCGTCTCCTGTAGACAGAGCAAATCAACATGCATGGTTTTTAAGTACTCCTTCACCTCCCTTCGCTTCCTTCCATCGTTCAATCCACAAACATTCAATGTACCTATCCGCATTGATATTCTTGTTTTATCCTCAAATCAACATTCAGCCTTTCTTCTATTCTCTCGTCTTTCATAATTTGGTGTCTCTGATCCTCCCCTTGTTTTATCTTATCTTGATGTGATGATTTTTTTGTTTTTTTTCCCCCTCCTTCCCCCTCCCCCCCCCTCCTCCCCCACCTGTTACAGCAAGCAGGCCGCTGGCCTCTGTGATGGAGTCTGGCTATCGACTCCCCTTTGCCGACCTTTAAAATTGCATTAAATCTCCTGAATAGATTACTTCGCTTTGATATCTTCTTCACATCCCCTTCAACCAAATCACCCGTGGCTTTACCATTACCCTCATCATTATATTCCATTATCCTTATTTTATCCCCAGCCAATATGTGCAACCCCCTTGCCCCTAGCCCTCCTTCATCCATATACTCTCTCTTTGTATATATTAGACAAAGTTAGATCAATCTTAGACCAACTGATCTTTTGACTGAGTGCAGGGGTTAATTAGAAAAGAACATCATCAGAGAAGACTTCAAGGTTTATCTCTAGCTTCACTGCTGTTCTCTCCGCTGACACGAATCATGTCCATATATTCTTTTGCTTGGATTTCAGAAAAAAAAACCCTAGTGGAGTTCTTGTATATTATTTTAAGTTTTGCCAGGTTCATTAAATAGGCCTGCAGGCCCATCTTATGGCATGGATCCAGTAGATCTCTGAGTCTCCACCTTCTTTCGACAGTGCTATGGCAGTAATCTGGGGTTGAGAAGAAGGACTGACTTTCAAACGAGCGTTTGGCATTGGGGCGAGCTTTTGCATATACTTCTTCTCTCAATAAGAAGTTGCCAAAATACACTAATATAGCTCTCGATCTTGGTACCCCCTCAGTGGTAGAATGCCCTTTCTTTTTGAGGATCATTGGGAATCTATGCACTCTTTGAACCTCCCTGTCCCAGTCCCAGTGGTTTAATTCCGGGAAAGCTCCTTTAAACATTCTCAGAATATACGCCCTGATATCCCCACCTTCTGCCCCTTCCTCTATACCCAGGATTCTGAGATTATTTCGTCTCTGACGATTCTCTAAGTCCTCTAGCTTCCACTGGGCATCCACCATCTGTTTTTCATACCCCATCAGTCTAGCTGAGTCTTTGGCTTGTTGGTCTTCCACCATACCCGTTCTATCTTCCAAGTGTGTCATCCTCGTGTTTGTGGCTGCGCAAATCTTGGCCACCTTCTTAATAGCTCCTTGTAAATGCTTGGTTGCTAAGCGTTTTTTTTCCCCCTCAGCCTTTGTTGCATCCTGCAATTGTTTAATTGAGTTTAGAATTAGTTGAAGCGTGGGTTCCGCTGAAGGTGTCTGTCCGTGTGCCCCCCCAGCACTAAGATCCTCCTTCTCATTCTCAATCTCATTATAAATATGCTGTGTGGCTGAGTAATCCCAGTTTAAGCCTGCTTCTGTCTCGGTGCTTGCCACGCTGATTCGTCTACGGCTGTTACCAGCTTTCTCTTGTGACTGCGTACTTCTCTGACGCCTGGACAATCTTTTTTTCCTTGGTTCATGGTCTTTCCCCTTTGGCGATCCACTTCTCCCTTCCAGACTTATGGCCAAGCTTGAATCTGTATTTGTCTCATCATTCTCTTCCAAGTCAGAATGTGTGTTCTTAGATGTGTCAGACCCATCTGTCACTGAGTAGAAATTATCTACTGGATCTACATTATTCTCTTGTCCTGCTCAGGCCGCTATCTGCAGTTATTTCTTGTACCAGCAATCCGGTTTGTTGCGCTATAGTGGTTGTTGCCTCCGGAGTCCCACTAATGGTTATATCCATATTTATCGCCGTTGCTGTTTCTTCAATGGGGCGTGTATCTTCCTCTATATTGTCCACTATATCATTGAGGTCCATGATATTACCCCACTGAGTCTCTGCTGCGGGAGTGCTGGGCGGTTCAGAAGTGTTGGCAGTGTCTAATTTAGCTGCATTCACTGTATTGCAGGGAGCAAAATACCCGGGGATGCCCTTCAATTGTCCTGTTGTCTGTGCAGCGTTTATTGCAGCCTGTTTTCTAGCTCTCGTTTTGCTCCAGGCAGATGCTCCTTCCTCATTCAGAGCGCTATGGGGATGTATATCCTTATCCTTATCACCCCCTTGTTTTCTCACGACCTGCCCAGAAAGTTGTTTGCCAGGATTCTCGCCCGCCTCAGGCATTTTCGGCTTTCCCCCTCGAGTAGTTTTCGGTGCCATTTTGACCCCCTCAGCAACCTCTGCAGCTTCTGCCGCTTTTCTTCCCTCCGTCTTTATTCCTGAGTTGCAATATCGCTGAGAGATTCTCGACCGTTCTGTACCAGGCAAGCTCCAGCTCAGGCTCAGGGTCCACCTTAATATGCAGTTTCAAGCTCCCACAATCCTGCCTGTTAAAATTATCGAAGCTGAAGTCTCTCTCGCAGCCCCTCTAATCACACGCGCTGCTTTTGTCTTACCCCTAGTGCCTGGATCAGCTTTACAGGATGTGTGATTGGAGCAAGATGGCGTCTGGCTAGGTGGCTAGGGGAGAACGCTCCGATGCCGACCTGTTTTTTCATGGAACTCGGATGGAATACGATGCAGCCAGTGGAATTTACACTTTGATATCTCAAAAGGCTTAAAGTTTTAAGGCTTTACCGAATACAAAGCTTATCTGTAACATACCTGAATGGGGGTCGAAGAGATCCTGGGATTGAATTCAGCCGTAGCAGCGGCTGCGGCGGCAGCCGAGGTGCAAGTCTCGCAGTGCCTTCAGCATCTCCAGCGTTCTCGGCAGACCAGCGCTGTAGGCGGAATCTGCGGAGCGGGCTGCGGAGTGGACTGGGCGGAGCGGAGCACGGAGCACGGAGCTCGCAGAATCTGCAGCACCCGACGGCGCAGGAGGTACAGCGGAGCTCAGAAGAGCGGAGTACCTGTTGAAACGCTGCAAGGACTGAAACGGGAGCTGAAACGAGGACAGTGGAGGTGGTGCAAACGACGGTGGTGCACATCGCAGCTGAAACGAGGACAACGCAACCTTCACAGCGACGGCTTGAGAGGATCCCAGACCGCCGTGCACAAGAACAAATTATTTTCATATTTTTTAACTTAGAGGTATGTAACACCTTGGTTTCTATATACAGATTTAAAAATAGGGGAATAGTCCAAACAGATATTGACTGTAACCATTAGGAAAAAGGAAGAGGCAACATTGTTTGACAAAATGCGATTTTTGTATAAATGGTTGCTTATTAATAATATGGTTCATGATAAGGTCAATGACAGGAATTGTGTTTAGATATAAAAATTGTGTTTAGATATAAAAACGGAGTGGGCTTGCCAATTAGAAATGTGTACAGGCAATAAAGTAGTTTGTAATAATGTGTATAAAAAAACAACACTATGATTATCAATGGTTAGTAATTCTGTGTTTTTTTAATCTAGAATCTGTCCTGAAGAAGGTGTTCTATAAGAAAAAAAACGAAATGCCGCGTCGACATTACAGTGATTCTTGTTTTATGTATCATGTTTTGCTTTTTTTATAACTGTGTAATAAATTGTGATGTGCAATCACCTATGTTTTTAAACAAATATTAGCAATTTATATTGTATGTGATAATAACATGTGTATACACTTTTACAAAAACTACCTGGGATTACCTTTGTTAATTGCCCTTTGTGTGAGCAACAGTAATACCAAACCCGTTGGCACTTACAGCATTCATATTCCTGTCATACCAGAACCTCTTTCGCCTCTTGCCCTTTTTTTCAGCGACCTAGTAATACCAGATAGCTCTGCACTGGGTCTTGTTGTCCGACCCATGAATGTGTACATACAGTAGTTCCTTAGCCCAGCTTTTGGGACTATAGATTGGGACACCCTGTGTTTTTTCATGACTTTTGTGTTCACCTTGGTCATCTCCTGCTTGTTCAGGGTGCTGCAGCCCTTTTTTTGGTTGGGAGTGTTGCAGGCTCTCTGCTTCTGCCTGTTTTTTACCTGTGGTTCTCCCGTCTACTTCGCTTGGGATGCTGCTTTCGGTGTGGTGTCCTGGGTGTTCTTTGGGGATTTAGAAGCCCAGGTTCCTGGCTTTGGTATGCTCCATACGTCACGTATGGACAGAGGACTGGAGGGACCTGGGGGTAATGCCCTATTACTTACCGGTAATCTTCATTACTCCTGGCCCCGTTGTCCTTGTCCTATTCATGATGCCCCTCCCTCCCTCCTGGATGGCTGACCTTCCTGTTGGTGGCTTGGTATTTCATGAAGAGTAATGGATAAGTACAGGTTAAGTACTCCCAGTGGGAGGGGGTGGGGTCTCAGCATTCCTCTTTTCTTTTTTCCATCTGGGAGATGTTTATCTTGATAAGTCATGAATGGGACGAGGACAACAGGACCAGGAGTAATGAAGATTACCTGTAAGTAATAGGGCATTAACCAACATTACCGTAACACGGATTGGTAACCTGCCTATGAGACTGTGAGACACTGAGAGGGAGATCGACAAATAATTAAACTTTAATGCTTGTGACGAAGAGCTACATGGAGAAAACCAACTAAAAAGTAGTCAAAGTTCTGCTCCATTATAACACTCATAGTCAAAGTGGAGTGCAGCAAAAGGTTGACAGCAGGTTTGGGATGTGTGATCTGGTTCGTGAATTTGCGACCCAAAAGGTAAGATACCAATAATTCATGGAAAATGCTGTGTGCTGGCTGTGAAATGCCCAGTGAAGTTGGAAGACATTTCAAAGAGCACACTGTAGGTCATGGAGAATTGAAGAAATGTTGCCATATGAGAGAGAAGCTGATCCATTGTGGAAAATAGGATTGTGGTCCTCAATACGAAGAAGTTACGAGTAGTGAAAACCAGAGATTGCTTCCTAAGTGATGTGTCAAGCAGTGATACTTTCTGAATAGTTATCAAACTATGTTAGCTGTGGACATCCGCTGACTGTTTCTTGAAGCAATGGGAACTTGAAGGAGAGAGAAATACGACATGCCTCCAAGCCAAGGCAGCAGGGAGCCCTGTGAGAACAGGACTGGCTGGGACAAGATCATGTTTACAGAAGAAGAGGAAATACAGAGAGGAGGAATAGACACAGACACAACATTGATAGATGCAGGCCGCCCACACTAAATCAAATGTCTGACTCAAGAGGCAGTCACGGTTTGAGTAACATCGAGTCAGACTCGCGGACTCGGAGACACTTTACTTCCGGCTTTGAGACAAATAATATTTCATTTGGAAAAGACACTATTTCGAAATGCGTGACTGAAGGTAACCGAGGTCGTCTCTTGGAAACACGTAAGACAACGTCACCCCAAGCACGCACACCAGGAGGACGCTGAGGCTTGAGTCAGTCACGTGGTTCATGAGGACAAGATGGTACCCGGTAGTGAAATTCTGACTCGGTTCTCCAGTGCATGCTTATAATTGTTTCCATGAACTCTCCAGTGAGCAGTAAGTGCAAGTTGTGAAAGACAACTTCGTCTCACAATTTTGATTGAGATTGGACGTGTTTACTGTAAGAGGAATTCATAGCTGCCAAGGTTTCAGATTGCTTAAGTGTGACATTTTCATATTTCAGTGTAATTATGAGTGACATTTCAATGACTATGAGTGACACTTTCGCGCAAGCAAAATCAAGCAATGAAAATGAGGGAAGCATATATAAATATCAGAAATTACACACATTTGAGCAACGAGAAACTCTAAGAAGATCTTAAAACTGCTGCAATTGACCTATGGATTTGCTGTTACTCACTATTGGTGACTGCTGTAATTTCTATTGTAATGCTCTTTGTCTATCATATATGGCCCAACACTATCGTGTAGTACCAATAATTTATGTGCCTTATATCATCGATTTAATTCCAAAAGCACTCTAACATCTTTCGGTCCCTCTCTCACCAACAGTTCATTTGCTTAATAGTTATTCTCATACCAATGTAGGGCGTCAGGGCATTTCACATCAGACACACTAATTATACCAACACGATGACTCTTTTGTGGGTACTACAGTCTAGCAAATGTTATTTGTAGCACATCTCTTTGACAGCAGCTGAAGTGTTTAATATAGGTAGTTCATCCATCAAGCAAGCAATAGCGTGGGGTGAAACTGAAGTGTTGCAGTGTTCACAACCATTCTGTCTTTCAATTTCGATTATCCTGCTGGCCTGAGCCCCCAGTTGCTAATTATATATTTGTGCTCGTATTTCTTGCAGTACACCAGACAGAATGGTTGCAAACACTGCAAAGCACTGGGGGCGAAATTGGAAAAAATCCTGCAGTGTCACCTGTGAGCTTAGTACTAACACACGCTGGCACTGACTGAAGGCTGCAGCTGTGCCTGACCATGCGCTGCCATTCATTCGGTAAATCACACAGGCTGGTGGCACTTACTTTAGCAGTAGTAGTCGCAATGTCCGGAAGATTGTGGCGCTCTAACAATTGCTTGACATGCGACGCCGTCGCTCTGTAAGGCAGTGGTTGCAGGCTCACTTAGGCCTCAAGCTACTGCGCTCGCGGTAATTTCGGTTTGCCGGCCGCCTCAATTATGGTCACCCTCCAGGCTCAGCAGGCCAGTGAGTCACGGGCTGGGCTGTCCAGTCACGGTGACACTCAGACTGCCGTGGCGGCCGCTGCAACCTGGTGGTGGGTCACTCACTCTTCTCAGGCTCCCTTAGGTCTCCGGCATTATTGAATTGAGGAGGCTGATAGCGCACGGCGGCACCGGTGAGAGTTGTGCTTGTGGCAGGCAGCGCGACGCTGCAAGTGCCATATTTGAATACATTTGTGGAGCCGCGCAAAACACTGGCCAGCTGGCACTCGACTGTCCACTTACTTATTGTTGACTGACCTGCTGCTGCCCAGCCACGATCGTGCAGCACAGACACTGCCTACTGCCATACTGCCAGTGCTGTCTTCATCCACTCTGAGGCAGTCTGAGCTCAGGTCAGCTGAGCTGCTCATGATGCAGCCGGAGGGTCGGGACCCCCCTGCGGCCGGCCCGGCCTGCCTGGTGGCGCCATGATGAGAGGCTGTGAGAGTGAGCAACTGAGGCAGCCTGCACGCTCACTTTGATTCCCCCCGCCGACCGTACTAACTTCCTGTTCCTGGCGGCCGGACGTGACGCGGGACTACCGCACATCCGGATTTAATCCCGACCCCCTGGTGACACGTCGGTGATCATCATTGGCTGCACTGTATCGGGACTGGCAGACAGAAGTGCAGTACTCAATACATTTGTAGCGCCGGCTCTCAGAGCGCTGCGCAGTCTGCTGCTGTTAACTGTTTGGGACACAGGCGGCACCTCGAGCAGCAGAGAGAGCCACGGTGACGGGCACAGTGACAGGCGCCGTTGGCTCGCCTGGCAGGTGCAAAATGCGTGACATTTCATTTCAGTGCGGTGATGCGGATCACCGCACTGAAATGCGTGGGCGTCACACGTGTTTCGTGACGCTTGGCAGGACTGGGAATTAGCCTGTGAACCAAAGGGTTTACCGATAATGGGATCCACATACCCAGGAAGGGGCGGGCCAAATTATGCGGCAGGATTGAGTAAATTATGCGTCAAGAAAAGCCAAATTATGCAGCGTAATGTGGCACATTTTGTGATAGTATTACTTCATTATTTTTACACTTGTTAACACTTTCTAGGCATTGGTTACACCTCAATAGTACCAGTTTAACATTCAAATATAGCAAAAAGCAACAGAAAGATGACCAGTCAACCTTTGCAAAGGGGCTGCCACTGCTCAGTAACATGAGTCGCAGCATTTTTAGTAACTTTTTAACTGTTTGAGCGAGAAACAAAATTTGTTTTTGTTGAAATCTGCAGGTTATGTAGCAGACGACAGATCATATGGCAAATGCAGCAAATCTACAATTATCAGAAGAACGCTGCGGCTGCATAATCACCTAATTCCAAACTTCACTGATGCAAGGCAGACTTCAAACATATATCCTACTGCAGACTTGTTTTAGCATCAGACACACAGTTAATGGACGGAATGTGAATAAATCAAAACATTCACTCCCAGTCAAGAGATCTGGGTTAAATCCATCATTCTTTTGCTCACCATGCCACCCCAGTTTAGACCTGGCCATATGCAAATCAGTCTTGACCCTGTGCCTCATGAGAACAGTCCAGCCCGAACTGCCAAGCCAGGTCCTCCCTGGACCGGAAACAAGCATCCTAGGACCGGTTTCGGGGTTTCACCCATCTTCAGCCAGGATAGCTTGATTCCAGTGGCACAGTGAGCCCAGGACCCACATCTGGGCATACCTGGCACACTTAGGGCGAGAAAGCAAAAGACACTCAATTGATGGACGGAATGCAGTACAAGTCAAAACATTCACCCCAGTCATGAGATCTGGGTTAAATCCATAATTCTTTTGCTCACCATGACATTGTTTTGCATTCTGTCCATCAATTGTTGTTTTTGCATTTGTCACTCCGAGTGGGACGGATATGCTCAGACGTGAGTCCCGTGCTCTCCATGCCACTGGAGTCACACTATCCTGGCTGATGAGGGCTGAAGAGCCCAAAACCGGTCTTAGGATGCTTGTTTCCAGTCCAGGGAGGACCTGGCCTGGCAGTTCTGGTTGGACTGTTCTCATTGGGCGCAGGGTCAAGACTGATTTCCATACGGCTGAGTCCAAACTGGAATGGCATGTTGAGCAAAAAACGATGGATTTAGGCCCAGATCTCTGGACTGGGGTGAATTTATGACATTGTTCTGCCTTCTGTCCATCATTTATTATTTTTGCATTGTTTTAGCATCAATCACTTGCCCGGAGAACAAGCAGGATCTTAGCTGAGCTCTCATTTTACAGCATAGAGATGGGCTCATCTTCTAACCCACCGTACTATGAGCAGGAAAACAGGCAGTAACAGGGTACGGTTATGCTAAGGCAGACACATGTGTTTAAATTCTTGTATCTCACGTAGTATGTCCCTAGGGAAGACTCTTTTTCCACACAGGGAAAATAAATATTTTATTTAATTAGTGAAACCACATAATTGAGTACTCTTAGTTTAAAGTACAGTTGGACAAATTAGGAAGCTTATTTACCTGCATAGTACAACATTAACCTCCATCAGTTATTCGAAAGTGCATAGTGGTGTGTGAAAAAAACGTCAGGGTTCATTTTGTCCTCATGAACAAAAACTAGCACTGGCAAAGGCACTGTCTGGCGTGGGCAGACAGCCTTTTGGCTTTACCAGTGCTTGTTTTGATTTGTCATTGTTTATGTAACATTTTATTTTGGAGTGGTGGCTGGGCCCACGCCAATATAAACATTAAACATTGGCTAAACACAAAAAGATGTTCTTGTCTTTCAAAGCACACTTTGCCATAGCAGTCCTTGGTAATGAGGGAAAGTACTTTGAGACAACGTGTTCTTTGTGAAAGAGCAAAATACCATCACTCACAGTGAAGTTAGCAATGGCTGAAGTGGGTTGACCCATTTCCCCAGACTGTACAGTGTTGTGAGAGGAAGAAAAAGGTGAATGACACAATAACAGACCCATGGCTTAAGAGGCGGTCTGAAACCCGTTACAAGTGATTATATATCATATGTAACTTCAGTGCCAGCATCAGATATCGTTTTCAGAGCCCCTGGTGGCAGTGGGTGGCACTGTTTTGAAAATAGGAAGCCTGAGCAGCCTCTTAGGAAAAAATGTGGTCCTTAGCACTAATTCTTCTGACGAATATGTATGGAAGTCGATTCACCAAAATGCAAGTTATATCATACACCCTTCGATCCACCACCTCCTGACCAGCCGCGGTCGGTAGGGGAGTGCCTGCCGGGGCGGTGACGTGGAGAGGGGGAGGGGCAGGGTGGGGGGTAGTAATCTATGGATAATGGACGTTTACAGGTAAGTAAACAAATAAATAAATCAAACGAATTTCGTTGCATGCACTGCATTGCATTTAGGGATGCAGTGCACACAACGAAATTCATTTGAGGTATTTATATGTTTACTTACCTGTAAACGTCCATTATCCATAGATTACTACCCCCCTCCCCACGTCACCGCCCCGGCAGGTACTTCCCTACCGACCGCGGCTGCTCCTGACATCACAAGAAATTACTTCACATGACCTTTGACACCAGTGACCGTCAAGGAAGTGACATCATTGAATGACGGTAATGGAAAAGATACGAAAGCAGATAAAAATACTGTAGTGTAGGCAAAACTCAGTTCAGTGTACTGCGGGGAGACACACTGTCTGGGTAGGCTTCATTGAGAGCAGTGGCGGTGGGTGCGAGCCGACCCGGGTGTCATCACTGAGGGGGGTGACAAAATGGCAAAAATA
This sequence comes from Lissotriton helveticus, assembly GCF_964261635.1. Classification (NCBI taxonomy): domain Eukaryota; kingdom Metazoa; phylum Chordata; class Amphibia; order Caudata; family Salamandridae; genus Lissotriton; species Lissotriton helveticus. The sequence continues at coordinate 632,245,834 of NC_136068.1, read as the reverse complement.
TGTGTTTTAAACACATATTTTTGCCATTTTGTCAAGCCGGGGGGTGACAATAAATGTTCCGCACCTGGTACCACCTGACCTTGCTACACCACTGATTGAGATATGCAGTTTATCCCCTTCATAAGACATTGGAACGGTACTCACCCTGCTACGCGGGAGGTGTTCACAGTACAGTAAGTGCACTCTGGAATTATCCTGCAGAAGGATCTGATTTCTTTGAAACTGATAAATAAAATGAACCATGCATCTTTCTGAAGAAAAATGTTGTTGATGTTTCAACATTTTTTGATTACAGGAGGAATAGGCACTCCTTTGCTTAATATACAGCCTCATGTTTGTATATTTTCCTAATGTCAATACATTTTCTAAATTTTACCATTAGAGTGTACAAGCAGCCTTTCAGAAAGTGCATGTCAGACTGAGCAATCTTACTTCTGCTTCCGGAATAGGCATCTTTGCCCTACCCTTGTTTGATGATGGAACATGTGGGCTGAAGGTTGCTCAAAAACCACACCTTTAGACCATACCTTTTATTTATCATTAGGCTGTATGGAACAGACGCCAAACATGCCTTTTATCTAATCAGGTACTAAAGAGACAGCCGTTCACGTGGACAATGTACAGGATACTTAATATTATTTATAAGCAATGACAGTTACCATTGACATAGTGATGCTGAAAAAGAAGGCCAATCACATAGAATGCTAAGTACAGGACAATAATATTTGTGGAAATAATTTAGTACCATAGAAAAAAGGTGCTCAGTGTCCCAAGTCAACATAGAACCTAAATCACCAGTAGCAGCGGCCCGTGCAAGAAAGAGCGGTGGAGCCAGATGGGGGTATTACGACAGACGATGATGAGGAGAAATTAAATAAATAATTAATTTTCCCCTTATCATCGTCCGTCGAAATCCCCCGGCCTCGCCGCTCTTACCTGCACTGGCCGCGAGTGATCACCAGAGTGGCAATTTATAACATATATTGAGGTTTAAAAATCAACAAAAAACTACCATTATTCAATACATACAATACATAGTCATTATTCCTAGCCTTTTACCACATTTGTGAAGGCTATACAATGGTTCGTTCAAATGTGTCAACGGTGTTTCGTCCCCTCGTCCAGTACAACAATGAGGGACATCAGAAAATAACAAAAAAAGGGGGGCTACGCACATTGATCAAAAATATTATCTGTTGACAAATGTTCTGCATGTTGGGAATGTTACCTGAAATTAGATGAGTAATGATTAGATCATCATGTAATTTGAAATGATTTCCTGTGATGTCACAGTCTGGCCAAAAAAGTTGATACCATGTTCTGATGATTTTGTCATTAGATCAAACTCGAACTTGTATTTGATCACAGAATGTTGGTAAGTATACTTAAAAACAAGCAAACCTGCAGTCAAAATGCATGTTTGATTCATTTTCACAGATTAAACATTGCTCAGCTATTTCCTGCTGATATAATTACAGTGCCAAGATTTGCAAAGAATCAGCCAGGAGTTGCAAACAGCAAGCCCGGTGTCATAACTGCAAAAAATGTTTATTTTAAATATTAATGCAAACTAATTGTATGTATTTATTTTAAATGTAGTTTAAAATGAATAAATGCTACAATCATATTAACCTAATTTTTAATTATATGTTTAATTAATTTAAATTAAAAAAATAAAATAAAATAATTTTTCTGAAGTTTCAATTCAAAAATAAATTTCTACCTAAAGTAAAAAAAAATGTATTATGCAGTAATAATTATTAAAAGTCATGTACAGAATTAACTAAAAGTCATTTAATTATATGTTGATAAAAACATTATTGTTACATTCATTTATAATTCAAAACATTTTGTTAAAATAGTTTCTATTTAAGTAATATGTATGTATTGTAATTGCATTTATATAGTGCTTACTGCCCCTGACAAGGAGTCCAAGCGCTTTTTCTGCGAGTAGCACGCTACTCCGGAACCCATAAAGGATTACTGATGAATAGTATAGTGAAATATGAAAGTAATTTGAGTGGTGGATATGTTAGTTAGTTTTTTGGATTGAGAAGGATAGTGGAGGAATAGAAGAGGGAAAAGGGTTTGCATTTATATGATGCTTGCTACCCCTGATATGGTGTTGAAGTGCTTTTTAGGTGAGTAGCATGCTACTCCGGAACCCATAAAGACTTAATATAGTGAAAATATGAAAGTAATTTGAGTGGTGGATATGTTAGTCAGTTATTTGGATTGAGAAGGATAGTGAGGGATAGAGGGTAAAAGGTTTGCACTTATATAGCGCTTACTACCCCTAACGAGACATTGAAGCATTTTTTCTGCGAGTAGCACGCTACTCTGGAACCCATAAAGGATTAGCGGTGAATTAGTACACAGAAATATGAAAGTAATTTGAGTGGTGGATATGTTAGTTAGTTAGTTATTTGTATTGAGAAGGATAGTGGAGGGATTGCATTTTTTATAGCACTTGCTACCCCTGATAAGGTGTTGACGTGCTTTTTCAATGAGTAGCATGCTACTCCGGAACCCATAAAAGATTAGTAGTGAATTATTATTGTGACAATATGAAAGTGATTTGAGTGGTGTATATGTTAGTCAGTTATTTGGAGTGAGTAGGATAGTGGAGGAATAGAGGGAAAAAGGTTTGCATTTATATAGCACTTACTACCCCTTACAAGGCATAGAAGCACTTTTTCTGCGATTAGCACGCTACTCTGGAACCCATAAAAGATTAGCAGTGAATTAGTACAGAGAAATATGAAAGTAATTTGAGTGGTGGATATGTTAGTAAGTTATTTGGATTGAGAAGGATGGTGGAGGGATCGAAGAGACAAAAAGGATTTGCATTTATATAGCGCTTGCTAATCCTGATGAAGTTCTTTTTCGGTGAGTAGCACGCTACTCCGGAATCCATAAAGGATTAGTAGTGACTTAGTATAGTGAAAATATGAAAGTAATTTGAGTGGTGGATATGTTAGTCAGGTATTTGTATTGAGAAGGTAGTGGGGGGATAGAGGGAAAAAGGTTTGCATTTATAAAGCGCTTACTACCCCTAATGAGGCGTCAAAGTACTTTTCTGTGAGTAGCATGCTACTTTGGAACACATAAAGGATTACTGGTGAATTAGTACAGTGAAATATGAAAGTAATTTGAGTGGTGGATATGTTAGTTATTTGGAATGAGAAGGATAGTGGAGGTGTTATTTTTAGATTTATTTAAACAATAAATTATATTTATTTATATCTTTGACAATTTTAAATTACCTAATATAATTTAACATTATTTCTAATAGTATTTTATTTTAAGCCCCGATCTCCAATAAATTCTATGAGAGCATGTTGCAGTAACAGTGGTTGGACATGTGTGGTGCTGGAATTACTCTAGCTCTGAGATGGAGTAATTAACTACTGTTTTTGCTCCTTTTTTGGCTGAAATAACTCTAGAAGTGCAGTTTGTGAATAGCAATGAGCTTACCCCTTTCAGGGTGGGTGCATGTCCCTGCTAAAACCACTCCGTAATCCTCCTTATACCTCTTCTATTTTGTGTTAGGTATACCCTCTTCTCCAGCCACTCCTCCTGGTTCCTCCCAAATTTACTACTAAGAGATAAACTTACATGTGTGAGGGTCTCCCATAAGTCCCGGTAGAAAAGATGGGAGAGGTGGAGGTGGAGATTTACACTCTTAGATGTGCATAGAGCCTCATGTGCGCATTGACATACAAACACTTTCACCAAATATTTGAGGACTGAAGATAGAATAGTAAATCATCTTCATCCTCAAATACTCCCTGGGATTTATATGCCTCCCCTCTGAGTTTCAGCAGATTCATTCAAACACAGGCACTTCTTGGAAGTATGGAATGACGAGAAGCATGAGTGGTTAGAACAGCTCCAGGGGCCTGTGAGGACCCAATAAGCAGAATTGTGATGGTGTCAATTCATTGTCAGGCATGGGACACAGCGGGGGCTTGGCCGCAGCCTGGAGTAGCTACAGTGTGAAGAGCAGGGCTTTAAATCGACTGGGACTCTCATGTACTATGGGGCTGATTACAACTTTAGCGGTGCGGGAGTGGGGCAGCACACCACTGCCCCGATCCCGCACCACGAAAGTAGACTGCCGGCCGCACGCCAGATTAGGAGTTTTCTTGCGGTCCTTTGGCATTCCCACAGCGGTGCCTTTGAAAAAGGCCACACAATTGGACCCCCAAGTCAAATTCTTGCATGGCATGGACTGATTAGTCCGTGCCGTGCAGAAACTGGGTGTGCATGCATAAAGGGGGGCACACCATGCGGCACCCTGCATGCATTCCAGCGTACAGGAGCAACATGGGGCTCTGTAGGGCCCCCTTTGTTTCCCCACCTCCAGCCTTTTCATGGTGGGCTCCCTGCCATGAAGAGGCTGGCGGTGTGGAAACTCAGAATATGCCTTGCGGTGACGCAGCGGCACTGCCAAGCAGATTGCTGCCACAGACCACTGCGCCACCACCATGGAATGCTGTTCCATGGTGGTTGCTCCGGTCCCAAAATGGTCTGACCACCGTACTTGTAATACGGCAGTCGAACCACTGGTGCGGCAATCCCCGACTGCCACTGCACCTCCAACTTGGAATTCGGCCCTTAGTGCCAGCACTTCTTTAATGTGAATGGTAGAGTACCATCACTTCTCAATGGTGGTGCAATGCCTTTAATGGGGCAGTACCTTTGCTTCTCAGCTGCGGTACAATGATTTTAATGAACAATAGCTACACCTCTCAGCTGTGGTGCAGTACTTTTAATGGGACAGTAACTGCACTTCCCAGCTGTGGTGCAATGCTGCTAATGGAACAGTACCTTCACTTCTCAACAGAGGTGCAATGCTTTTAATGGGACAGTACCTGCACTCTTCAGCTGCTGTGCAATGCTTTTAATGGGACAGTATTTGCACTATTTAATGGGACAGTATCTGTCCCTCTCAGCTGCAGTGTAATGCTTTTAGTGGGACAGAACCTGCACTTCTCAGCTGCAGTGCAATGTTGTTAATGAGGCAGTACCTGCACTTCTCAGCTGCATTGCAATACTATTAATGGGACAGTACCTGCACTTCTCAGCTGCAGTGCAATGTTGTCAATGAGGCAGTACCTGCACTTCTCAGCTGCGTTGCAGCACGATTAATGGGACAGACCCTGCACTTCGTAGCTGCGGAGCAATGCTTTTAATGGGACAGTACCTGCACTTCTCAGCTGCTATGCAATACTTTTAATGGAACAGTATCTGCACTTTTTTTAATGGGACAGTATCTGCACTTTTTTAATGGGACAGTAGCTACACCTCTAAGTTGAGGTGCAGTGCTTTTAATGGGACAGTACCTACTCTTCTCAGCTGTTATGAATGCTTTTAATGGGACAGCACCTGAACTTCTCAGCCACAGTTCAATACTATTAATGGGACAGTACCTGCAGTTCTCAGCTGTGGTGCAATGTTTTTAATGAGACAGTATATGTACTTTTTTAATGGGACAGTTTCTGCACTTTTTAATGGGACAGTATCTACACCTCTAAGCTGCGGTGCAGTGCATTTAATGGGACAGTACCTGTTCTTCTCGGCTGCAATGCAATGCTTTTAGTGGGACAGTGCCTGCACTTCTCAGCTGCGGTGCAATACTGCTAATGGGACAGTACCTGCACCCCTCAGTAGAAAACGGGTACACTATGACAGTGAGTACAAGCACTTCAATAGTTTCCTTTCAAGCACTGGTGTGGAGGAACACAGCAGGGATATGTCAGCCTTGTGATAGCAGACTGATGGTGCAGGCCACGGCAGGACCCTGGTACCCTGTGAACCCCTAGGCTGCCGCATATACGGAGTGTACTACTCCTGTAAGCGAAGCGACTGTCATACACTGAGTGTACTGCACCTGGAAGTGAAGCTTGTGTCATATACTGAGTATACTCCACCTGGAAGCGAAGCTTGTGTCATACACTGAGTGTACTGCACCTGGAAGCGAAGCTTGTGTCATATACTGAGTATACTCCACCTGGAAGCGAAGCTTGTGTCATACACTGAGTGTACTGCACCTGGAAGCGAAGCTTGTGTCATATACTGAGTGTATTGCACCTGGAAGTGAAGCTTGTGTCATATACTGAGTATACTCCACCTGGAAGCGAAGCTTGTGTCATACACTGAGTGTACTGCACCTGGAAGCGAAGCTTGTGTCATATACTGAGTATACTCCACCTGGAAGTGAAGCTTGTGTCATACACTGAGTGTACTGCACCTGGAAGCGAAGCTTGTGTCATATACTGAGTGTATTGCACCTGGAAGCGAAGCTTGTGTCATACACTGAGTGTACTGCACCTGGAAGCGAAGCTTGTGTCATATACTGAGTGTATTGCACCTGGAAGTGAAGCTTGTGTCATATACTGAGTATACTCCACCTGGAAGCGAAGCTTGTGTCATACACTGAGTGTACTGCACCTGGAAGCGAAGCTTGTGTCATATACTGAGTATACTCCACCTGGAAGCGAAGCTTGTGTCATACACTGAGTGTACTGCACCTGGAAGCGAAGCTTGTGTCATATACTGAGTGTATTGCACCTGGAAGCGAAGCTTGTGTCATATACTGAGTGTACTCCACCTGGAAGCGAAGCTTGTGTCATACACTGAGTGTACTGCACCTGGAAGCGAAGCTTGTGTCATATACTGAGTGTACTGCGCCTGGAAGCAATGTTTGTGTCATATACTGAGTGTAATTCACCTGGAAGTGAAGCTTGTGTCATACACTGAGTGTACTGCACCTGGAAGTGAAGCTTGTGTCATATACTGAGTGTAATGCACCTTGAAGCGAAGCTTGTGTCATACACTGAGTGTACTGCACCTGGAAGCGAAGCTTGTGTCATATACTGAGTGTATTGCACCTGGAAGTGAAGCTTGTGTCATATACTGAGTATACTCCACCTGGAAGCGAAGCTTGTGTCATATACTGAGTGTATTGCACCTGGAAGTGAAGCTTGTGTCATATACTGAGTATACTCCACCTGGAAGCGAAGCTTGTGTCATACACTGAGTGTACTGCACCTGGAAGCGAAGCTTGTGTCATATACTAAGTGTACTGCACCTGGAAGCAATGTTTGTGTCATATACTGAGTGTAATTCACCTGGAAGTGAAGCTTGTGTCATACACTGAGTGTACTGCACCTGGAAGTGAAGCTTGTGTCATATACTGAGTGTAATGCACCTTGAAGCGAAGCTTGTGTCATACACTAAGTGTACTGCACCTGGAAGCAAAGCTTGTGTCATATACTGAGTATGCTCCACCTGGAAGCGAAGCGTGTGTCATATACTGAGTGTAATGCACCTTGAAGCGAAGCTTGTGTCATACACTGAGTGTACTGCACCTGGAAGCGAAGCTAGTGTCATATACTGAGTATGCTCCACCTGGAAGCAAAGCTTGTGTCATATACCGAGTGTACTGCACCTGGAAGCAAAGCTTGTGTCATATAGTGAGTGCACTGCACCTGGAAGCAAAACTTGTGTCATATACTGAGTGTACTGCACCTGGAAGCGAAGCTTGTGTCATATACTGAGTGCACTGCACCTGGAAGCGAAGCTTGTGTCATATATTGAGTGTACTGCACCTAGAAGCGAAGCTTGTGTCATATACTGAGTGTACTGCACCTGGATGCGAAGCTTGTGTTATATACCTAGTGTACTGTACCTGGAAGTGAAGCTTGTGTCATATACCGAGTGTACTGCACCTGGAAGGGAAGCTTGTGTCATATACGGAGTGTACTGCACCTAGAAGCGAAGCTTGTGTCATACACTCTGTGTACTGCACCTAGAAGCGAAGCTTGTGTCATATACTGAGTGTGCTCCACCTGGAAGTTAAGCTTGTGTCATATACCGAGTATGCTCCACCTGGAAGAAAAGCTTGTGTCATATACCGAGTGTACTGCACCAGGAAGCGAAGCTTGTGTCATACACTCTGTGTACTGCACCTAGAAGCGAAGCTTGTGTCATATACTGAGTGTGCTCCACCTGGAAGCGAAGCTTGTGTCATACACTGAGTGTACTGCATCTGGAAGCGAAGCTTGTGTCATATACTGAGTGTAATGCATGTGGAAGCGAAGCTTGTGTCATACACTGAGTGTACTGCACCTGGAAGCGAAGCTTGTGTCATATACTGAGTGTAATGCACCTGGAAGCGAAGCTTGTGTCATACACTGAGTGCTGCACCTGGTAGTGAAGCTTGTGTCATATACTGAGTGTACTGCACCTGGAAGCAAAGTTTGTGTCATATACTGAGTGTAATGCACCTGGAAGTGAAGCTTGTGTCATACACTGAGTGTACTGCACCTGGAAGCGAAGCTTGTGTCATATACTGAGTGTAATGCACCTTGAAGCGAAGCTTGTGTCATACACTGAGTGTACTGCACCTGGAAGCAAAGCTTGTGTCATATACTGAGTATGCTCCACCTGGAAGCGAAGCGTGTGTCATATACTGAGTGTAATGCACCTTGAAGCAAAGCTTGTGTCATACACTGAGTGTACTGCACCTGGAAGCGAAGCTAGTGTCATATACTGAGTATGCTCCAGCTGGAAGCAAAGCTTGTGTCATATACCGAGTGTACTGCACCAGGAAGCGAAGCTTGTGTCATACACTGTGTGTACTGCACCTGGAAGCGAAGCTTGTGTCATATACTGAGTGTGCTCCACCTGGAAGCGAAGCTTGTGTCATACACTGAGTGTACTGCACCTGGAAGCGAAGCGAGTGTCATATACTGAGTGTACTGCACCTGGAAGCAAAGCTTGTGTCATACACTGAGTATGCGCCACCTGGAAGCAAAGCTTGTGTCATATACCGAGCGTACTGCACCAGGAAGCGAAGCTTGTGTCATACACTGTGTTTACTGCACCTGGAAGCGAAGCTTGTGTCATATACTGAGTGTATTGCACCTGGAAGTGAAGCTTGTGTCATATACTGAGTATACTCCACCTGGAAGCGAAGCTTGTGTCATACACTGAGTGTACTGCACCTGGAAGCGAAGCTTGTGTCATATACTGAGTGTACTGCACCTGGAAGCAATGTTTGTGTCATATACTGAGTGTAATTCACCTGGAAGTGAAGCTTGTGTCATACACTGAGTGTACTGCACCTGGAAGTGAAGCTTGTGTCATATACTGAGTGTAATGCACCTTGAAGCGAAGCTTGTGTCATACACTGAGTGTACTGCACCTGGAAGCGAAGCTTGTGTCATATACTGAGTGTATTGCACCTGGAAGTGAAGCTTGTGTCATATACTGAGTATACTCCACCTGGAAGCGAAGCTTGTGTCATATACTGAGTGTATTGCACCTGGAAGTGAAGCTTGTGTCATATACTGAGTATACTCCACCTGGAAGCGAAGCTTGTGTCATACACTGAGTGTACTGCACCTGGAAGCGAAGCTTGTGTCATATACTGAGTGTACTGCACCTGGAAGCAATGTTTGTGTCATATACTGAGTGTAATTCACCTGGAAGTGAAGCTTGTGTCATACACTGAGTGTACTGCACCTGGAAGTGAAGCTTGTGTCATATACTGAGTGTAATGCACCTTGAAGCGAAGCTTGTGTCATACACTGAGTGTACTGCACCTGGAAGCAAAGCTTGTGTCATATACTGAGTATGCTCCACCTGGAAGCGAAGCGTGTGTCATATACTGAGTGTAATGCACCTTGAAGCGAAGCTTGTGTCATACACTGAGTGTACTGCACCAGGAAGCGAAGCTAGTGTCATATACTGAGTATGCTCCACCTGGAAGCAAAGCTTGTGTCATATACCGAGTGTACTGCACCTGGAAGCAAAGCTTGTGTCATATAGTGAGTGCACTGCACCTGGAAGCAAAACTTGTGTCATATACTGAGTGTACTGCACCTGGAAGCGAAGCTTGTGTCATATACTGAGTGCACTGCACCTGGAAGCGAAGCTTGTGTCATATATTGAGTGTACTGCACCTAGAAGCGAAGCTTGTGTCATATACTGAGTGTACTGCACCTGGATGCGAAGCTTGTGTTATATACCTAGTGTACTGTACCTGGAAGTGAAGCTTGTGTCATATACCGAGTGTACTGCACCTGGAAGGGAAGCTTGTGTCATATACGGAGTGTACTGCACCTAGAAGCGAAGCTTGTGTCATATACTGAGTGTGCTCCACCTGGAAGTTAAGCTTGTGTCATATACCGAGTATGCTCCACCTGGAAGAAAAGCTTGTGTCATATACCGAGTGTACTGCACCAGGAAGCGTAGCTTGTGTCATACACTCTGTGTACTGCGCCTAGAAGCGAAGCTTGTGTCATATACTGAGTGTGCTCCACCTGGAAGCGAAGCTTGTGTCATACACTGAGTGTACTGCATCTGGAAGCGAAGCTTGTGTCATATACTGAGTGTAATGCATGTGGAAGCGAAGCTTGTGTCATACACTGAGTGTACTGCACCTGGAAGCGAAGCTTGTGTCATATACTGAGTGTAATGCACCTGGAAGCGAAGCTTGTGTCATACACTGAGTGCTGCACCTGGTAGTGAAGCTTGTGTCATATACTGAGTGTACTGCACCTGGAAGCAAAGTTTGTGTCATATACTGAGTGTAATGCACCTGGAAGTGAAGCTTGTGTCATACACTGAGTGTACTGCACCTGGAAGCGAAGCTTGTGTCATATACTGAGTGTAATGCACCTTGAAGCGAAGCTTGTGTCATACACTGAGTGTACTGCACCTGGAAGCAAAGCTTGTGTCATATACTGAGTATGCTCCACCTGGAAGCGAAGCGTGTGTCATATACTGAGTGTAATGCACCTTGAAGCAAAGCTTGTGTCATACACTGAGTGTACTGCACCTGGAAGCGAAGCTAGTGTCATATACTGAGTATGCTCCACCTGGAAGCAAAGCTTGTGTCATATACCGAGTGTACTGCACCAGGAAGCGAAGCTTGTGTCATACACTGTGTGTACTGCACCTGGAAGCGAAGCTTGTGTCATATATTGAGTGTAATGCACCTGGAAGCGAAGCTTGTGTCATACACTGAGTGCTGCACCTGGTAGTGAAGCTTGTGTCATATACTGAGTGTACTGCACCTGGAAGCAAAGTTTGTGTCATATACTGAGTGTAATGCACCTGGAAGTGAAGCTTGTGTCATACACTGAGTGTACTGCACCTGGAAGCGAAGCTTGTGTCATATACTGAGTGTAATGCACCTTGAAGCGAAGCTTGTGTCATACACTGAGTGTACTGCACCTGGAAGCGAAGCGAGTGTCATATACTGAGTGTACTGCACCTGGAAGCAAAGCTTGTGTCATACACTGAGTATGCGCCACCTGGAAGCAAAGCTTGTGTCATATACCGAGCGTACTGCACCAGGAAGCGAAGCTTGTGTCATACACTGTGTTTACTGCACCTGGAAGCGAAGCTTGTGTCATATACTGAGTGTACTGCACCTGGAAGCGAAGCTTGAGTCATATACTGAGTATGCTCCACCTGGAAGCGAAGCTTGTGTCATACACTGAGTATGCTCCACCTAGAAGCGAAGCTTGTGTCATATACCGTGTGTACTGCACCAGGAAGCGAAGTTTGTGTCATACACTGTGTGTACTGCACCTGGAAGCGAAGCTTGTGTCATATACTGAGTGTGCTCCACCTGGAAGCGAAACTTGTGTCATACACTGAGTGTACTGCACCTGGAAACAAAGCGAGTGTCATATACTGAGTGTACTGCACCTGGAAGCGAAGCTTGTGTCATACACTGAGTATGCTCCACCTGGAAGCAAAGCTTGTGTCATATGCCGAGCGTACTGCACCAGGAAGCGAAGCTTGTGTCATACACTGGGTTTACTGCACCTGGAAGCGAAGCTTGTGTCATACACTGAGTGTACTGCACCTGGAAGCGAAGCTTGTGTCATATACTGAGTATACTCCACCTGGAAGCGAAGCTTGAGTCATACACTGAGTGTACTGTACCTGGAAGCTAAGCGAGTGTCATATACTGAGTGTACAGCACCTGGAAGTTAAGCTTGTGTCATATACCGAGTATGCTCCATCTGGAAGCAAAGCTTGTGTCATATACTGAGTGTACTACACCTGGAAGTTAAGCTTGTGTCATATACTGAGTGTACTGCACCTGAAAGCGAAGCTTGTGTCGTATACTGAGTATGCCCCACCTGGAAGCGAAGCTTTTATCATATACTGAGTGTACTGCACCTGGAAGCGAAGCGAAGTGTCATATACTGAGTGTACTGCACCTGGAAGTGAAGCTTGTGTCATATACTGAGTGTACTACACCTGGAAGCGAAGCTTATGTCATATACTGGGTGTACTACACCTGGAAGCGAAGCTTGTGTCATATACTGAGTGTACTGCACCTGGAAGCAAAGCTTGTGTCATATACTGAGTATACTGCACCTGGAAGTGAAGCTTGTGTCATATACCGAGTGTACCCTGCTTGTAAGTGAAGCTTGTGCCATATACTGAGTATACTGCACCTGGAAGCGAAGCTTGTGTCATACACCGAGTTTACTTAGCCTGTAAGCGAAGCTTGTTTCATATACCGAGTGTACCCTGCATGTAAGCGAAGCTTGTTTCATATACTGAGTGTACTGCACCTGGAAGCGAAGCGAGTGTCATATACTGAGTGTACTGCACCTGGAAGCGAAGCTTGTGTCATACACTGAGTATGCTCCACCTGGAAGCAAAGCGTGTGTCATATGCCGAGCGTACTGCACCAGGAAGCGAAGCTTGTGTCATACACTGTGTTTACTGCACCTGGAAGCGAAGCTTGTGTCATACACTGAGTGTACTGCACCTGGAAGCAAAGCGATTGTCATATACTGAGTGTACAGCACCTGGAAGTTAAGCTTGTGTCATATACCGAGTATGCTCCACCTGGAAGCAAAGCTTGTGTCATATACTGAGTGTACTACACCTGGAAGGGAAGCTTGTGTCATATACTGAGTGTACTGCACCTGAAAGCGAAGCTTGCGTCGTATACTGAGTATGCTCCACCTGGAAGCGAAGCTTGTATCATATACTGAGTGTACTGCACCTGGAAGCGAAGCGAAGTGTCATATACTGAGTGCACTGCACCTGGAAGTGAAGCTTGTGTCATATACTGAGTGTACTACACCTGGAAGCGAAGCTTGTGTCATATACTGAGTGTACTACACCTGGAAGCGAAGCTTGTGTCATATACTGAGTGTACTGCACCTGGAAGCAAAGCTTGTGTCATATACTGAGTATACTGCACCTGGAAGTGAAGCTTGTGTCATATACCGAGTGTACCCTGCTTGTAAGTGAAGCGTGTGCCATATACTGAGAATACTGCTCCTGGAAGCGAAGCTTGTGTCATACACCGAGTGTACTTTGCCTGTAAGCGAAGCTTGTTTCATATACCGAGTGTACCCTGCATGTAAGCGAAGCTTGTTTCATATACTGAGTGTACTGCACCTGGAAGCGAAGCGAGTGTCATATAATGAGTGTACTGCACCTGAAAGCGAAGCTTGTGTCATACACTGAGTATGCTCCACCTGGAAGCAAAGCGTGTGTCATATGCCGAGCGTACTGCACCAAGAAGCGAAGCTTGTGTCATACACTGTGTTTACTGCACCTGGAAGTGAAGCTTGTGTCATATACTGAGTGTACTGCACCTGGAAGCGAAGCTTGTGTCATATACTGAGTATACTCCGCCTGGAGGTGAAGCTTGTGTCATACACTGAGTGTACTGCACCTAGAAGCAAAGCGAGTGTCATATACTGAGTGTACAGCACCTGAAAGTTAAGCTTGTGTCATATACCGAGTATGCTCCACCTGGAAGAAAAGCTTGTGTCATATACTGAGTGTACTACACCTGGAAGCGAAGCTTGTGTCATATACTGAGTGTACTGCACCTGAAAGCGAAGCTTGCGTCATATACTGAGTATGCTCCACCTGGAAGCGAAGCTTGTGTCATATACTGAGTGTACTACACCTGGAAGCGAAGCGAAGTGTCATATACCGAGTGTACTGCACCTGGAAGTGAAACTTGTGTCATATACTGAGTGTACTACACCTGGAAGCGAAGCTTGTGTCATATACTGAGTGTACTACACCTGGAAGCGAAGCTTGTGTCATATACTGAGTGTACTACACCTGGAAGCGAAGCTTGTGTCATATGCTGAGTGTACTGCACCTGGAAGCAAAGCTTGTGTCATATACTGAGTATACTGCACCTGGAAGTGAAGCTTGTGTCATATGCCGAGTGTACCCTGCTTGTAAGTGAAGCTTGTGCCATATACTACGTATACTGCACCTGGAAGCGAAGCTTGTGTCATACACCGAGTTTACTTTGCCTGTAAGCGAAGCTTGTTTCATATACCGAGTGTACCCTGCATGTAAGCGAAGCTTGTTTCATATACTGAGTGTACTGCACCTGGAAGCGAAGCGAATGTCATATACTGAGTGTACTGCACCTGGAAGCGAAGCTTGTGTCATACACTGAGTATGCTCCACCTGGAAGCAAAGCGTGTGTCATATGCCGAGCATACTGCACCAGGAAGCGAAGCTTGTGTCATACACTGTGTTTACTGCACCTGGAAGCGAAGCTTGTGTCATACACTGAGTGTACTGCACCTGGAAGCGAAGCTTGTGTCATATACTGAGTATACTCCACCTGGAAGCGAAGCTTGTGTCATACACTGAGTGTACTGCACCTGGAAGCAAAGCGATTGTCATATACTGAGTGTACAGCACCTGGAAGTTAAGCTTGTGTCATATACCGAGTATGCTCCACCTGGAAGCAAAGCTTGTGTCATATACTGAGTGTACTACACCTGGAAGGGAAGCTTGTGTCATATACTGAGTGTACTGCACCTGAAAGCGAAGCTTGCGTCGTATACTGAGTATGCTCCACCTGGAAGCGAAGCTGGTATCATATACTGAGTGTACTGCACCTGGAAGCGAAGCGAAGTGTCATATACTGAGTGTACTGCACCTGGAAGTGAAGCTTGTGTCATATACTGAGTGTACTACACCTGGAAGCGAAGCTTGTGTCATATACTGAGTGTACTACACCTGGAAGCGAAGCTTGTGTCATATACTGAGTGTACTGCACCTGGAAGCAAAGCTTGTGTCATATACTGAGTATACTGCACCTGGAAGTGAAGCTTGTGTCATATACCGAGTGTACCCTGCTTGTAAGTGAAGCGTGTGCCATATACTGAGTATACTGCACCTGGAAGCGAAGCTTGTGTCATACACCGAGTGTACTTTGCCTGTAAGCAAAGCTTGTTTCATATACCGAGTGTACCCTGCATGTAAGCGAAGCTTGTTTCATATACTGAGTGTACTGCACCTGGAAGCGAAGCGAGTGTCATATACTGAGTGTACTGCACCTGAAAGCGAAGCTTGTGTCATACACTGAGTATGCTCCACCTGGAAGCAAAGCGTGTGTCATATGCCGAGCGTACTGCACCAGGAAGCGAAGCTTGTGTCATACACTGTGTTTACTGCACCTGGAAGCGAAGCTTGTGTCATATACTGAGTGTACTGCACCTGGAAGCGAAGCTTGTGTCATATACTGAGTATACTCCGTCTGGAAGCGAAGCTTGTGTCATACACTGAGTGTACTGCACCTGGAAGCAAAGCGAGTGTCATATACCGAGTGTACTGCACCTGGAAGGGAAGCTTGTGTCATATACTGAGTGTACTACACCTGGAAGCGAAGCGAAGTGTCATATACCGAGTGTACTGCACCTGGAAGGGAAGCTTGTGTCATATGCTGAGTGTACTACACCTGGAAGCGAAGCTTGTGTCATATACTGAGTGTACCACACCTGGGAGCTAAGCTTGTGTCATATACTGAGTGTACTGCACCTGGAAGCAAAGCTTGTGTCATATACTGAGTATACTGCACCTGGAAGTGAAGCTTGTGTCATATACTGAGTGTACCCTGCTTGTAAGAGAAGCTTGTGCCATATACTGAGTATACTGCACCTGGAAGCGAAGCTTGTGTCATACACCGGGTGTACTTTGCCTGTAAGCGAAGCTTGTGTCATATACCGAGTGTACCCTGCTTGTAAGCGAAGCGCTTGTGTCATATACTGAGTGTACTGCACCTGGAAGCAAAGCTTGTGTCATATACTGAGTATACTGCACATGGAAGTGAAGGTTGTGTCATATACCGAGTGTACCCTGCTTGTAAGCGAAGCTTGTTTTATATACTGAGTGTACTGCACCTGGAAGCGAAGCGAGTTTCATATACTGAGTGTACTGCACCTGGAACCGAAGCTTGTGTCATATACCGAGTGTACCCTGCCTGTAAGCGAAGCTTGTTTCATATACTGAGTGGACTGCACCTGGAAGCGAAGCTTGTGTCATATACTGAGTGTACTCAGCCTGTAAGCAAAGCTTGTCTCATACACCGAGTGTACCCTGCCTGTAAGCGAAGCTTGTTTCATATACTGAGTGTACTGCACCTGGAACCGAAGCTTGTGTCATATACCGAGTGTACCCTGCCTGTAAGCGAAGCTTGTTTCATATACTGAGTGGACTGCACCTGGAAGCGAAGCTTGTGTCATATACTGAGTGTACTCAGCCTGTAAGCGAAGCTTGTCTCATACACCGAGTGTACCCTGCCTGTAAGCGAAGCTTGTTTCATATACTGAGTGTACTGCACCTGGAAGCAAAGCGTGTGTCATATGCCGAGCGTACTGCACCAGGAAGCGAAGCTTGTGTCATACACTGTGTTTACTGCACCTGGAAGCGAAGCTTGTGTCATATACTGAGTGTACTGCACCTGGAAGCGAAGCTTGTGTCATATACTGAGTATACTCCGTCTGGAAGCGAGGCTTGTGTCATACACTGAGTGTACTGCACCTGGAAGCAAAGCGAGTGTCATATACCGAGTGTACTGCACCTGGAAGGGAAGCTTGTGTCATATACTGAGTGTACTACACCTGGAAGCGAAGCGAAGTGTCATATACCGAGTGTACTGCACCTGGAAGGGAAGCTTGTGTCATATGCTGAGTGTACTACACCTGGAAGCGAAGCTTGTGTCATATACTGAGTGTACTACACCTGGGAGCTAAGCTTGTGTCATATACTGAGTGTACTGCACCTGGAAGCAAAGCTTGTGTCATATACTGAGTATACTGCACCTGGAAGTGAAGCTTGTGTCATATACTGAGTGTACCCTGCTTGTAAGAGAAGCTTGTGCCATATACTGAGTATACTGCACCTGGAAGCGAAGCTTGTGTCATACACCGGGTGTACTTTGCCTGTAAGCGAAGCTTGTGTCATATACCGAGTGTACCCTGCTTGTAAGCGAAGCGCTTGTGTCATATACTGAGTGTACTGCACCTGGAAGCAAAGCTTGTGTCATATACTGAGTATACTGCACCTGGAAGTGAAGGTTGTGTCATATACCGAGTGTACCCTGCTTGTAAGCGAAGCTTGTTTTATATACTGAGTGTACTGCACCTGGAAGCGAAGCGAGTGTCATATACCGAGTGTACCCTGCCTGTAAGCGAAGCTTGTTTCATATACTGAGTGGACTGCACCTGGAAGCGAAGCTTGTGTCATATACTGAGTGTACTCAGCCTGTAAGCAAAGCTTGTCTCATACACCGAGTGTACCCTGCCTGTAAGCGAAGCTTGTTTCATATACTGAGTGTACTGCACCTGGAACCGAAGCTTGTGTCATATACCGAGTGTACCCTGCCTGTAAGCAAAGCTTGTTTCATATACTGAGTGGACTGCACCTGGAAGCGAAGCTTGTGTCATATACTGAGTGTACTCAGCCTGTAAGCGAAGCTTGTCTCATACACCGAGTGTACCCTGCCTGTAAGCGAAGCTTGTTTCATATACTGAGTGTACTGCACCTGGAACCGAAGCTTGTGTCATATACCGAGTGTACCCTGCCTGTAAGCGAAGCTTGTTTCATATACTGAGTGGACTGCACCTGGAAGCGAAGCTTGTGTCATATACTGAGTGTACTCAGCCTGTAAGCGAAGCTTGTCTCATACACCGATTGTACCCTGCCTGTAAGCGAAGCTTGTTTCATATACAGAATGTACTGCACCTGGAACCGAAGCTTGTGTCATATACCGAGTGTACCCTGCCTGTAAGCGAAGCTTGTTTCATATACTGAGTGTACTGCACCTCGAAGCGAAGCTTGTGTGGCTTCCAGAAATGTTACACCATGCTCTGTGAATAATACAGGTTATGATGTCCAAGAAAAGACGCACCTACCCTGAACAACAATCTATCTTGTAAGGCATCTTTGTAATCCTGTTCCCTACAATGTGCTTTCTCTGGGAGGGGAAATTCCACGTGCTGCTGGCTGTGCTGAAGCATCTTCTGTGGAACTACCTGTGGAAAGCTTGTCCTGGTGCTAGCCAAGCTGTGCATCCTCTCTGTGTTATTGATGGTTGTGAAGACCTTTCACTGAGCAAACACCAAAATGGTGCTCTTTGATTGGCATTACAGTTTACAGCACTCTCTGGCCCAGGCTTTGCGAGGTAGACACTTGTCAAGAGTGATATCTGTGCGTGAATCATGAGAAATGAAAGTGTGGTAGAAGTAAAGCAACCCAGGTACTTGTTACTGTGCTCTGGGATGTATGTGTAGTAGTCAATTTAATGGGAAATGTACGGTGCAACTAGGGAATATGACCTTACAGTCAGGGCATGTCTACATTTGAATACCATGGGCCCGCTTCGTAAAGTCGGACACAAATGGCTGTATGTACGCCTGTCAGGTAACCACAGAATAGTACCTACTATGAATAAAAGCGTTTAATAGGACATTATGCCACCAATGCTTCCAATTATGCAGTTGTAAACATCACACAATGGGTGTGGAGAGGGTGGGCCAAAATATGAGTTGACGAGTTCCTGAGTCTCCCCACAAATTTACAAAGTTGTGGTAATTCCTGCACTCTTACCTTACCCTCTTTTAATCCTGGAAATCTCCAGATATTTGGTCCAGCAAAGGACTGGAGTAAATTCCCTTCAATGATAGAATGTGGTGTGTAAAAACCATAAACTTTGTGCGGGTGTGGGAGTTGGATCTTTTTCCATGGAGGAAAAAAACAAATAAAGGTACAACCATTGCACAGTGGGGAGGCTTTAACCCAATGCGGAATTGTACTTTCTGTACAAATCTGCATTGGGGAAACTGCAATGTTGAAATATTGTCTCATGGCATTCGAAGTAGTTATCTTGGAAAACGTGTGACTGGTGCAGCTTTCAGGATTACCGTGGTCCTGCCTGTAAATTGCCTGTAAGAGTAGTAAATCAGCACCCATTTCAGTGCTGTAGCAATGCCACCAGTGACTCTACTTCAAGCAAGAGTGTTGGGCATCATTACCTGGCTTCATAGTTTAAAAAAATATCCATTAATTGTGTGGGCATTTAACCCTGGTCATTTGACTAAGGAGTTTTATTTGTGTAATGTTTTTTATCGTCTATTTTTATCATGCATTTATTTACTTGCTGTTTATAAATTCTGTGAGTAGACGAGGACGTGATAATGTTTTATTTATTTGCATTGTGTTTTTATGGCTGCCTCTTGCCCCTGAAAAAAAGTATTATCAATCATTCAACCATTAATTGGGTAAAGTGGGCCCCTAAAACTCCTGGGCGCCCCTGATTCTGCACCTGCTGCTCTACTCACATGAACACCTTTGACCTATTCCTAGAAGTACACTGACAAAAGCAGCATCACAAGTGCAAGCTTACTACATTTTTGATGAAATGGGCTCTCAGACTTTAGAAGAATCACAAATAAGTGTTTCCACTGAGACATGAACAGAGTAAATATGAAATGAACTATACTCTTCTGCAGGGCTGTTTCTCCCTCCTCTTGATCGACTTGCAAATGTCAAGGGCACATTAAAGAAACGTGATGACATCATTGATACGTGTGTTTACACCACTGCACCCTGACACCGGAATAAACTACACCCTCAGTTGCCAGCCTAGGTTCAATGTCCCCTTGCAGTAAAAGCAAAGACTAATTTGTCAAAGAGAGAAAAGCTGGCTGGACTCCAGTTCACCTTTGCCTCTCACCAGCCTTTAAGCACTGAGTATAGGCAAGACATCCTCTGCTAAAGCTGTTTGCATAAATAAATTACAACCTGTCGTAACTATGCAAACCATACTAAAAGTTATAAAATACAAACTTTACTATTTCACGTGCAGTCCTATCCTCACTTTCAGTATGCAGATGCAAGGCATATCTGTCTTATTTTACCAACAAAATCAACTCCATCAGAGACAGCAGCCATCTTATCCGGATCTCCTTCGTACATGGCCGACCAAAGACAAACAGCATGTGGTACATTTTTACCAGGCGCGGCTCCTCCACTGTGACGGAGGAGCGTTGCCCCACTGCTACAACGCAGCAGTAAGGAGAAAAATAAAATGACAATACATCTATTTTATTCTCATTCTATTTTTACTTCCAGCCAGCCGAGTCGGGGGTGGGGCGGGGCCAGGCAGCAGCGTCACACAGCAGGGGGGAGTGGTGGTAGGCAGGCACTAAAAGTGTGCATGTGGGTTTGGCCGCCCAAACCCACATGCGCACTTGGATACCTCCAGGCTGTTCCCTTGGAGATGTCCTAGTGCTCAGGGGCACAGGCTCCAAGACGCTGCTGGAGCGCAAAAGGGGCCCGCTCTGCCCAATCCCAGAGTTTTTCTCATGCTGGGAGAAGCGCTGGGATTGGGGAGGGGGGGTGATATGAGTGGAAGCTTGTGCCCACGGGAATTGTAGTGTTACAACGGGAGCAGTGGAGCAGCGTGGCGCGACAGGAGATCGCGGCGGCCGGCAGGAAAGGTAAGTTTCTATTTTTATTATTATTCTTTTTTTCCTTCCCGCTCCTCCACCTCGGACTGACAGCAGTCGCCCCTGATTTGTATAACTATTTCAGTTAAAGAACTCTGCAAAGTATTAAAACTGCAAGCTACTTCTACAAAACTCTCCTGGATAATATCATAAATTCAAAGTTCCAACTTTTAACCAATCCGGTGTTCATTAATTAATGATGTGCTTGGGAGTCTTCCCAGATCCACTAAAATTGGTCAGATTACACTGGTTATGAAAAAAGCAAGCCTGCATTCTAACTTTCTATCTAATTTAAGGCCATTGTCAAGTCTACCTTGACTGGGGAAAGTGAATGAGAAATGTGTTTCAAATTAACCGATCCCTGTACCAACCTGCTAATACCTTATTGGAAAGTTAAGCCATCGTGGTGGAACTAATTACACAATATCCACGGGGACAAGGCACAATTAATGGGTTACTAAGGCGCAGAGTTACAGGAGACAGTGTCATAATACCAGGTGGGGGAGGGAATGATAAAAGTCAAAAAGAATGGCAAGAAGAAAAAGGCAATTTGTTGCAACTGGAATTTCCCTTTCACCAAAAGAAACTGCTTAAATTCTGTTGGTACTTCGGCAACATGAGAATTACCTTCCTTCAGTCCCCCTGGGTCCTCCAATGGCACACAATTATGTGCTGCAGCATCCTAGAGTCAGTGGGCCTCTTGGGTGGTTATCTGAGTCAGAGAGTGACGTTGGGTCCTACAATGGGTGAGCAAAATGTCTACCACCCACAGGCCATAGGTGTGATATTAATTAAGCATATTATTATGTGAGTCTGAATAGTCAAAAGCTTTCACAAATAGACATCTGGTTGCAGTAGCTTGGTTTTCAGTTCTGAGAGTTTTTGTGAAAAGGGATCATTAAAGATACGAACAATTTATTTAAAATGCCCAAAGACCGACAAGCCCCAAGACAGAGCAGGTAACCAGTAATCTCTATTTTTGGACTTAAGAAACAGGATAAGCCAGAAGTCCTAGGTCAATGCAGCCGTCCAGTTCAGTTTCCAGGCTACACCCTGCTGTGGTTGTTTTTTTATAGTAGAGAGGGTACTCCACTCTTCTACAGCTACAGATTCGTCTTTGATTCTAATGCATGTAAAAAATATATCAGTTGTTTAAAATATAACATAGATTTAATCATGAATTGCCTTTTTTACTTCCTAAGAAATTTTTTTATTGCCAGCTTTCCAAAAAAAGGAGTAAAACAGTCCTAATAAAAAAAAAATCATCAGATGTCCTGTGTTTGATCAGTTGAGACTCCCTTCCCCACTCTGTTACCCCCTATGTAAAAAGTGCAGGTCAGGACAATTCAGTTCATGAACCCAGCTTTTTAGTTGTCCAAACTTTTGGTTCTGTTTACATTCAGTAAATGGTACCTCCAGACAATCTCTTTTCTCTCTTACCAATAAAACGTAAAAATGTATTTTCCCTCTGTCTAAAATCACTGGAGTTTTTAATTCTTGAAATGACTATGGTTAACTTGTTGTTATGTAAGACCATCGTGCCCCCCCCCAGCGTGCCCTGCACCTAGTCTCCCCGCGCCCATCCCTGATTTGGACAAAGGCTGGTCCGCTGGTGGCTTAAGTAGTCAGTGGAATGCCACAGACCAACGCACTAGTCTATAACGCCCTGTCTGCAGCTGCACACAAACCTGGGGCCCTAATCCCGCCCAGTTAGTGCGGAACCAGCGTGCCTTCCTCACGGCTCCAAATATTACTCCTTTCTGACTCTCATCCTGACATCAGGGGCCTGCAGCAGTGTCTAAACCCACCTACTCACGGCAGTAATACATACTTTACTCTTAGTAAGTCGCTTGCCCGTGCACTTTATTTTTGCACCATTTTGTTCTCCCTGGCTCAGCCCATTAGAATGTTGTCCCTTATTCTCCTACAGTGTCCCACAGAGGGTAAGGTATTATTATTTTCGTTAAATCTATCGGTGAGCCTGCACACCTTTTGCATGTCACACCCCTACCTTCTGGCATTCAGGTACCCCTGTTCAAATATTACTTTACCGTATATCAGTTTTACACCTGCTCACCGAGCTAAAACTTACAACAACAAAAAAACATTATTAATCACGTAGGGGAAGTAAAGTTTAAAGTTGTTTTTTTATTGCACAATTATTTAAAATCATTGCAATATGCAAGAATACAAAAAAACGGTAGTAAAAACATTCGAGGCTGTTAAAAACTAAAACAGTGAATGGGTGGGAAGGGAAAGTAAAAAGACAAGGAAAGTCAAAAATCGATTACTTGCAGGGAATTAAATTCAGGCATTGCACAGAGGGAAAAGTCATGGAATTAATTTCGGTAATGAATTTGACAAAGCGGGTCGCCATTTGAGGCGAATCCCCCCTCATGCATTCCTCAAGTGCTTCTTGGCATGTCCTGATACCTAGAAGGAGCCAAATTGGTCTCAGCCAGGATATTCTTTGTGGCCGCAATTGATGACACATGCACAAAATGTGAATTAAGTTTTCCTCTCCCCGTTTGCAAAACCGACATTGGGAGGAGGCTCCTATCTTATATCCTTGCCCAAACTTGTATGCTTTCAGCGGAATTAGGCCAAATCGAAATCTCATTAGCTGGTGTTTAATATACGGTTTCAATGCTGATGCAAGATAGGATGGAAGGGTTTTCGGAGCGTATAATTTGGCGGCCCAGGTGCCATGAGAGAGCTTAAGTACCAGTTGTGTGTCCGATTGGTTTGAAAGGATTTTTGCTTGCTTGATTAAGAGATTTCCTTTCGTTTCGTTGGGCAGAGAAGAGGACCATATGTCCCCCGCTTCGAGCAATTTGAGGCAGAACGTTAGGTATTTATTCCATGATGTAGCGGGGTTGTTGAGGACCAGCCATATACAGCTCTTTAGCGTATGAGAATTTGCTTGTTTCGCTTTTAAGCAATATGTAACGAATCTTGCAGCCATAATCCAACGCATGGAGGATAGAGAGAATTCTTTCCGTATTTGGGCATGGGAAGTCGAATTTGGCAGTTGAAAGACCCGGCGGTAACATGATGATTGCGCTCTATCAAGCCAGTTATTCAGCTTGTCCTTGAAGATGATTGCTCCAAAGGCAATTGTGGGCAGAAATTTTGCATTAATCAATTTTATTAATGGGACAAAATCCTGAGAATGTAGGGCATTCTTTGTTCTCATAAAGACCCCCTCTAGACGGCGAGCCACTGTCAGCATCTCAGTTGTATGCACCGAGCATCTACCTTTGTGGTCAATCCAGACGCCTAAATATTTATATGTAGGGACAGTCTCCAATTGCTTCCCCTCTATGAACCACAGGAGCTTTTTGTGTTCGTAGGTGAGACTGCCATCGCCTTGATTTTACCTACGTTTATCTCGAGCATATTGTTTTTACAATACTGGGCGAGAGAATTGAACAGCCTTTGGAGGCCCACCTGAGTTTGGTCTAACAGAATCGTGTCATCCGCATACTGCAGAATTTGGATTTTGCTTTGGCCGATTCCTGGGGGGAAGGCTCTTGATCCAGTTAACCATTCGGGAAGGTCAGCGAGGTACAGATTGAAAAGTAGTGGTGCGAGAGTGCACCCTTGTTTAAGGCCTCTATTTGTGTAAATTTTATTAGAGGTGGTCCATTTTGATGTTACTCTGACCTTTACCCATGTGTCCGTATGAAGGGCTATTAGCGCATTTAGTAGTGCCCGCGGAATTCCCCATTTTGACAGTTTTTCCCATAATCACGTAGGGGAAACCTATTGCATTTACCAATACTTGTTATACTTGATAACACTACCTGGGCAAAGATTGCACCTCATCAGTATCAGTTTAACACGAAATATAGCAATAGGCAACAGAAAGGTGACCATCCAACTTTTGCAAAGGTTCTTTCACACGTGTCTCTTCGTTTTAAGTAATTTGTAAACCGTTTGACGTAGGAACCATTTATTTTTTTTCAAATCTGCAAATATGCAGCAGATGATGGAATATGTGGCAAATGTGGCAGATCCATAATGATACTACAAACACAGCGGCTGCATAATCGTATAATTCCAGTGGCCCTGGCCATGACTCAGGGGGCCTGAGTTAAGGTCGATGAGTTTATGCACAGGAAGGGGTACTTTCCTGCACAAAAACTATCCTTTGAAGCGTATTCTTCTTTGTATGTGTGCTACAGAATGCAGCACACAAGCAAGGAGGAAGTAATGAGGGGAAATAAAGATATTTCTTCTTGTTACACAAGCCTTAGTTAGGCGGATCATTTTGGTGCAAACTCATGTTTTCTAGTCTTTGTAGACATGTGTTTGCGGCAAAATACATGGGTGGATGAACACCCATGCCTCACCCTGCAACGCCTACGTGATGCAAGGTAAAGTAAGGCAGCGCTATGGGCTTCCTTACTTCTTTTTTTTTAACAAAGTCACACAAATCGGGCTTCGCGAGGATTTGCAAATCCAAACATAGATTTTGCGTTAGGGCTGCTACAAAAAAAGTGACATAACCTTGACACAAAATCATGATACATCTGGGCCTACATTATTTTAACATCAGGTGTGTACTGTTCTCTGTAAAGTGTTATATTACTCAAGAGAGGCAGTAGTGTTATAGAAAAGTGTCAGATAAATAGGTAAATAAAATAAAATTTGAAATTTCCATTGGCTGTTTAGTGTTAATAGAAAGAAAAACTAAAATTGAAGACAAATTGTAGAACATAACTGGGATACAAGAGCCTCATCTTTCATTAAAAGTACTGTGTACGTGTCAGCATCCAGTCGCTTTCTCAGCTAGGTTTGCATAACGTAAATGCTGACACATAGATGCATACGTAGGCTTGTTTTACTGCTGAGTGCAATTATGCATATATTTCAGACAGTGTTATTAAAATTGCATCCCTGTGCCTCCAAGCGAAATACTATAATTTAGTTTTGGCGACTTACATTTTTACAGGATCAGTTGAATATGATTAGTTTCATTTTTTAAGGATCCCATATGTTTTTTCTTCAGTATTGGAATTCATTTTGTATCAATGCGATTTAAAAAGTTGCTAGAATATAATACCAGAAAATGTGCTACATAATTTGCCTTTATCTGCATAATATGATACACAATTTCCCTTCTATTGCCTCGTGATATACCTCTTCTTTACATGATTTAGTCAACTCTACCGCATAATTTAGCACTCAGTGACCTCATATACATGATCCTTGGCAGTTAACAAATGTAGTATTCACTCTTACAAGAATTTAACAGCTGAAAGTTTAGGCATGAAAACCATCACAATTTGTCTTTAGCCATGCTGCCTTCTGTGTCATAGTTTACTCTGGTAACGTTCTTACTTCTTTATTTTGTATTGGTCATTCCTCAGAATTCTCCAAGTGCAGAACAAAAGCCTATTCTCTCATTTCCCTCTGTCACCACTTTCCCGCCCCCCAGAAACCCCTCCCTCTCCTGCCCCCCTCTTCCCGCATTTCAAATTCAAAAAAAATCGAATGCCTGTGAACCTCATTGGAAGGAAAAGTTTTGCAAGTTTACCCAAAGTTTTTACAAAACACGGAACGCAACAAAAAAATTCTGAATGCCACTGTATGTATGTGCAGCTTTTGATATCCGCGTACATTTCGAAGCTGTTCCTGGTGCTGTAAAGCACACCCTTTCCCTCTCACACAGCCCGGGCCCCACAGGCTTCCTCCGGCCCTCCCACGCCGGCAGCTCCCGGCGCTTCGGCAGAGGGAGGCAGACAGGCAGACAGACAGACAGACAGAGAGGGACCGCGGCGGGAAGGGCAGGCGCAGCTGCATCCGGACCGCTGGATCATCCCGGCAGCCCACCCTCATCCTGCGGGGAGTGGGGGCGGAGGAGGGAGGGGAAGAGCGCAGAGTACCAGGGCTCCCCCCGCTAGGC
This sequence comes from Lissotriton helveticus, assembly GCF_964261635.1. NCBI lineage: Eukaryota > Metazoa > Chordata > Amphibia > Caudata > Salamandridae > Lissotriton > Lissotriton helveticus. The sequence goes on along the minus strand of NC_136068.1, from coordinate 632,219,098 downwards.
GCTGCAGGCACCATCAGAGCTCTGTCCTCCGCCGCCGGACACACAGCCCATGCCCAGGCCCCCGGAGATGGGCCAGTGAGGTAAGAGAGCGCCTCGCACCCTCGCCCGGGATTACTCCCCCAACCCCCCGATTCTCTTCCAGTCAGAGGAGCTGCCCGTCCATCCCCGGGTGCAGCGCTCCGCGAAGGATGACGAGGTTAATGAGGCGCTCACAGGTAGCTCTGGGCTTGGAGCCCAACATTTTCCATCTCCGGCTGAGTTTTGGGGTTCATGATCCAGAAACGGAGTCCTTCGTAGACTAGAGCTGGATTCCGTCGAGTTCTGTGGGAAATAATGCCTCAGGTCCCGCCAGCTGCCCGGATACAGGAAGACATGTCACCAGGCACGGGGTAAATGTCTGAATTCAGGGAGATAGCCGAGCCGATAGGTGAGATAACCCGTTCTACAACCAGTGGCATGTCTAGGTGCCAGTGGCAGGGCCGGACTGGAATCGCTTCATTCTACAAAACGTCCACATGGTCCCCATACGCACGTGCCTTCCACTCCTTCCTCCCTCTCCAAAAATGATTCCACTCCCTGGACTTAAGTGGTATCATCCGCCGGGGACTCTCGCGTTCACCCTCCTAGGTGCCTCAAAATGCCACTGAAAATGCGCAAAGAACCAAAATATTTGAGTTCAGATTTTCGTTCTGCAAATCATTGATACACACAGATGTTGCCCAGTTGTTTCATTCGGGATTTTGCTGGACTACAACTCCCAGAATGCACCGAATGGTTATATGAGAACTCAGCACTTGAGGTCACCAATGACATGGAATTAACTGTCAATCTCAGTTAGTTGTGCAGTTTGAGAATGATACTGCACTCAGTCCCTGGAAGCAGCACCATCATCTCTATGCATGAATGAATGTTGCCCTTATCTGCTTACCACGCGCCAAGTACTACGGGGCAGATTTTCAAGCCCCTTGCGCCTCTTTTACACCGCCGTTGCGTCACTTTTGTGACGCAGTGGCGGCGCAAATCCAGCGCCATGGTGCGGGGTACTTACAACGTGACACATCTGGGAGATGCTTTACTTTGTAAAGCCCTGCGCCACAAGAAGGCGTTCCAGCGCAGGGGGGGGGGGGTGGGGGCGTTCCGGTGCGGGAACGCCTCCTAAAAGTGGCTGACTGAAATCTACAAGATTTCACTCAGTCACTTTTAGGACCATGCTGCGTCAAAACCCTGCGCCTGCTTGAAGCAGGCGTAAGGATTGACGCAGCATGTTAGAGATAGGGCACCCCCGAGCCTTGGAGCTGCATCGTACTTGCGATGCAACTCCTGCAATGCGCCGCATTTCCGCAGGGGATGCGTCTGCCCATCTGAGCTCCACGGTGTACCGCATTGTGAAGGCGGCACATCAGTGGTGGCGCACGGGTAGGCAGATGCGTTGCAACTCTTATGGCGCATCTCTGCTGATTAGCAGAGATGCGCCAGAAGTCGTAAATCTGCCCTTACAAACTTAGCAGAGCACGCGCAGGGCTCGCAGCAGGGCCTGGCGAAGGCTGATGCGGCTGGGTCCACTTTCATAACTTTCTAGGACTGTCACCTGACGCCATGTTGGTAGGACGCCAGTCCTGGGTTTTCTTTTATTATGTTATTTACAGGGCGTGGTTAATACCTCACAACTTGTAATCATGCCCCAAGTGGACCTGTGTTCAAAATTCCAGGCATATTTTGTGCGCTTGGCTGTAACGCCAGGTGGACTGAGAGTGGCACACAGGATCGGGGGCCCCCCTTACTAGTCAGTTGGTTCGATGTAAATAAACAAATACTCCATACCGAAGAATGTAATAACTAGGTTGTCAAATGAAAGCTTGAGAATGGAATGCGCTTGTCCTGCAAATATTGGGGTGGGGATGTAATGATGTGTGTTATGTTTTTTGCCTCAACCATTTTATTGTGTTCCAGCACATTCCGTAGCTTGGCGCTGTTTCCTGCGGGTATTGGAATGCCACTGAACTTGACAGACCATTGTTTGAAACTGTAGGTCTTATGCTAGTGTTAAAGTAAAATGAGTCCTTCCATGGAGGTTCTGTGTGGTGTTTTATGTTAATGGCGGCGTGCGATGAATGACGTCTCTGCAGTGGTCCAAATGCATAAAAAAAAGTATGGGAACCGTGATGGAGGCGAGGTAAATGAGTGGAGGGGCATGGTCAAAGGCGTGCCTAAAAAAAGAAAAACTTTGTTACATTTTTTGGGCTTTCACCTTCAGGTAAATATATATATATATATATATATTAACGCACAGCTTAAATCAAAATTAAATGCAAGTTATGTTAATGAGTGGGAAAATGCACTATCGTACATTAGAACACTGGAATGTTGGGAGCTCCTTTGAAAACAATGGAGGGATTCTAATGGCCGCTGTTGCTGTGTACAAAAGGCCTCACTGATCCCAGGATTTCAATCTCCTCGGGCTCCGTGAGGCCTTTGAACATTCTGCCCTCTAGGGCTGGAGTTTTCTATTAGCCTGCGAGCCCTTCATAGCAGGCTCCTCCGGCCGTTAAAAGCCCGCTCCTTTGTTAAAGGCCCTCGCCTCCGGACGTTAACGCTGGAATGGGCCGGAATGGCCAGTAAAGCCTGCTATGGGGGGCTCTATTATGAAACCTTTCTTAGTTAATGCTCTGCAGAGGTTAGTGTCTGTAACCAGAGAGCCACAGAATTGAATCCTGGTTGGTGCTGTGGAGATGAATGATTTATGTATTTTTAGTGCTAAGAGGTCAGTCTGTGACAAAGCACTGTGAATAAGTAAGTAAGTATTTTTAAACTTGCAGTACACACACCTGCTACAAAAGGGGCAAAAAGGTTTAAGATAAAAAAAAACTGCTTTCAAGATATTTTTAGTAATACCCATACTATACGTAGTGCCATTTTTAGGTCTCGGCAACGAGAACTATTGTCGCCTAGTAAGCTAGCAAGGGACTACAGAGAGGTGGACGAGCCGACCAGGGTCTGTGAACGCGCACAAAGGCAGGCAGGCAGGCAGGCATGCGCCAGACACACACACAGACAGACAGACACACGCACGCACGCATGCATGCATGCACACACACACACACACACACACACACACACACACTCTCACACTCTCTCTCTCTCTGCCCCCCCCCCCCCACTCACCGGGCTCTTTCCCTCCGCATCGGGTCAGTCACGGCAGAAGGCAGACTTGTGTCTTCTCCGGCGATCTTCAGCTGATGTGCACGCCCACGCTGCGTCGTGCGCGCCCGTTGATCCTCAGCTTGTTTACAATAGCGATCGTTTCTTCCGCTAGCACTCCGTGGCATCTCAGACGCACAGCAGGTAGCATTAGCACCTCTTGTTTTAAAATGCGTTTGTTTATCTAGGACGGACACGTTTACTGGTTGCTTGTTATTTATTGTCTTCTTTCCTCTGCTTTCCCCTCCCACCCCCTGCATGCGTTGCTTCTTCCCTTCCCACCCAGTGTGTATTGCTTCTTCCTAACCCCCAACCCCCCACGGTCGGTGTTGCTTCTTTCCCTCCTACCCCCATTCAGGGTTGCTACTTCACCAGTCACCCCAGAAAGTGTTCCCTATTCTCCTATTGCACATACGACATGCTTTCCTACAAGGACACCTGCTTTTCCACTCCCTGCTCCTCATCTCTGGCCCGCCCCGGGCGTCGTGCTTTAGGTTTTCGCACTGCGCCAGCTTTCATATTAACACTGGCGCCATGCTTAATATTTTGACAGGAGCCCGCTTTTATGTTTTTTTTTTTGGTATTCATTAGCATTTTTTTACAGTAGTACAGCACGCTACACGTAATCTTCAACAAGGGCAGCCACGCAGCCCGCCTAGCTCTATTTCAACATCTGCCGCTCCTAATCAGCAACAATGGTGGCTGCACCTTCTACATCTTTTTCGTGTTTATCCAGTTGGTTCCTTTGTGAGATCTACACAACTATGTGCCTTTCCATTCAGTGGTCTGGAGTGCAGGTTTGCACGTATGTCGCAGTTTATTCAGATTCCTAACATACCGCGGTTTTGCACCAGCACTGGTGTGTTTCGGGCGGCCTTCAAACTGATTTATGTTCTGCATCTCTTCCCCACCAAAGCAGTGTCCAGTCCGAGTGCGCTCTTCGAGGACTTGTCGTTTCACTAGTTCTAGGAGCAGCTCGTGTGAGCACCAGTGTTTACAGGCGCACAGGCTGTTCATATTACTTATCGTCCCTGAGATATTTATTACCTATCTCGACTCTAGGGCAGTCACAAATTCTGACACTGCTTCCTACCAAGGACCTTTTATGGCCACATAAGAACCATTGTTTTTCTAAAACATTAGTCAACCCCAGGTTCACTTATTAGAGTCCCCTTGTTTTCCTTACTACATTGTTCTCACACGGCACGCCGCACTCTATTTCAACATCTTACAATGCTTTTTAGGTCTCGGCAACGAGAACTATTGTCGCCATGTAAGCTCGCAAGGGAGTACAGAGCGGTGCACGAGCCGACCAGGGTCTGTGGACGCGCACACACAAAGGCAGGCAGGCACACACCAGACAGACACAGACAGACACACGCACGCACACACACACGCACACACACACACACACAGCCTCCCTCTCTGCCCACTCCCTCTCTGCCGCCCCCCCCCCTTCTACCCCCACTCACCGGGCTCTTTCCCTCTGCAGGGGGTCAGTCACGGCAGCAGGCAGGCTCGGTGTCTTCTCCGGCGATCTTCAGCTGATGTGCACGCTCACGCTGCGTCTCCTGCGCGCCCACCACGCTGTTTCGCGCCCGTTGATCTGCGTCTCCTGCGCGCCCACCACGCTGTTTCGCGCCCGTTGATCCTCAGCTTGTGATTACTACTCCTTCTAACCCGGATTCTAAATTACTATTTCTTGGTTCTCTAACTCCACTCTGTTGATTCGTAACAAACTGATATTCAGCACATTTCACAGTCTCGCTTTTGCTTCTCATAAATACAATAAGATTATTTTAAGCAATGTCTACCCTTCTTTTGGTTCTGTGCCTATTATGCTTCGGACTATAGAGTTTTAGAAAGTGTGGTGGAAGATTCCGTGATATCAGCGGTGTGCACAGCGCAGAGTGAGTGTGCAGAGTGCAGAGTAGTGAGTGCAGAGTAGTGAGTGCAGAGTAGTGAGTGCAGAGTGAGTGTGCAGAGTGAGTGTGCAGAGTGAGTGTGCAGAGTGAGTGTGCAGAGTGAGTGTGCAGAGTGAGTGTGCAGAGTGAGTGTGCAGAGAGAGTGTGCAGAGAGAGTGTGCAGAGAAGTGAGTGCAGAGTGAGTGTGTAGATGAGTGAGTGTGCAGATGAGTGAGTGTGCAGATGAGTGAGTGTGCAGATGAGTGAGTGTGCAGAGTAGTGAGTGCAGAGTAGTGAGTGCAGAGTAGTGAGTGCAGAGTAGTGAGTGCAGAGTAGTGAGTGCAGAGTAGTGAGTAGTGAGTGCAGAGTAGTGAGTGCAGAGTAGTGAGTAGTGAGTGCAGAGTAGTGAGTGCAGAGTAGTGAGTAGTGAGTGCAGAGTAGTGAGTAGTGAGTGCAGAGTAGTGAGTGCAGAGTAGTGAGTAGTGAGTGCAGAGTAGTGAGTAGTGAGTGCAGAGTAGTGAGTGCAGAGTAGTGAGTGCAGAGTAGTGAGTAGTGAGTGCAGAGTAGTGAGTGCAGAGTAGTGAGTAGTGAGTGCAGAGTAGTGAGTAGTGAGTGCAGAGTAGTGAGTAGTGAGTGCAGAGTAGTGAGTGCAGAGTAGTGAGTGCAGAGTAGTGAGTGCAGAGTAGTGAGTGCAGAGTAGTGAGAAGTGAGTGCAGAGTAGTGAGTGCAGAGTAGTGAGTGCAGAGTAGTGAGTGCAGAGTGCAGAGTGCAGAGTAGTGAGTGCAGAGTAGTGAGTGCAGAGTAGTGAGTGCAGAGTGCAGAGTAGTGAGTGCAGAGTGCAGAGTAGTGAGTGCAGAGTGCAGTGCAGGTATGTGCAGTGCAGTGCAGGTGAGTGCAGGTGAGTGCAGTGCAGTGCAGTGCAGAGTGCAGTGCAGGTATGTGCAGTGCAGTGCAGGTGAGTGCAGGTGAGTGCAGTGCAGTGCAGAGTGCAGTGCAGGTATGTGCAGTGCAGTGCAGGTGAGTGCAGGTGAGTGCAGTGCAGTGCAGTGCAGGTGAGTGCAGTACAGGTGAGTGCAGTGCAGGTGAGTGCAGTGCAGGTGAGTGCAGTGCAGGTGAGTGCAGTGCAGTGCAGGTGAGTGCAGTGCAGTGCAGTGCAGGTGAGTGCAGTGCAGTGCAATGCAGGTGAGTGCAGTGCAGTGCAGGTGAGTGCAGTGCAGTGCAGGTGAGTGCAGTGCAGTGCAGGTGAGTGCAGTGCAGTGCAGGTGAGTGCAGTGCGGTGCAGTGCAGTGCAGGTGAGTGCAGTGCAGGTGAGTGCAGTGCAGGTGAGTGCAGTGCAGGTGAGTGCAGTGCAGGTGAGTGCAGTGCAGTGCACGTGAGTGCAGTGCAGTGCAGGTGAGTGCAGTGCAGTGCAGGTGAGTGCAGTGCAGGTGAGTGCAGTGCAGTGCAGGTGAGTGCAGTGCAGTGCAGGTGAGTGCAGTGCAGGTGAGTGCAGTGCAGGTGAGTGCAGTGCAGGTGAGTGCAGTGCAGTGCAGGTGAGTGCAGTGCAGGTGAGTGCAGTGCAGGTGAGTGCAGTGCAGTGGAGTGCAGTGCAGTGGAGTGCAGTGCAGTGGAGTGCAGTGGAGTGCAGTGCAGTGGAGTGCAGTGGAGTGCAGTGTTGGTAGGACGCCAGTCCTGGGTTTTCTTTTATTATGTTATTTACAGGGCGTGGTTAATACCTCACAACTTGTAATCATGCCCCAAGTGGACCTGTGTTCAAAATTCCAGGCATATTTTGTGCGCTTGGCTGTAACGCCAGGTGGACTGAGAGTGGCACACAGGATCGGGGGCCCCCCTTACTAGTCAGTTGGTTCGATGTAAATAAACAAATACTCCATACCGAAGAATGTAATAACTAGGTTGTCAAATGAAAGCTTGAGAATGGAATGCGCTTGTCCTGCAAATATTGGGGTGGGGATGTAATGATGTGTGTTATGTTTTTTGCCTCAACCATTTTATTGTGTTCCAGCACATTCCGTAGCTTGGCGCTGTTTCCTGCGGGTATTGGAATGCCACTGAACTTGACAGACCATTGTTTGAAACTGTAGGTCTTATGCTAGTGTTAAAGTAAAATGAGTCCTTCCATGGAGGTTCTGTGTGGTGTTTTATGTTAATGGCGGCGTGCGATGAATGACGTCTCTGCAGTGGTCCAAATGCATAAAAAAAAGTATGGGAACCGTGATGGAGGCGAGGTAAATGAGTGGAGGGGCATGGTCAAAGGCGTGCCTAAAAAAAGAAAAACTTTGTTACATTTTTTGGGCTTTCACCTTCAGGTAAATATATATATATATATATATATATATATATATATATATATATATATATATATATATATATATATATATATATATATATATATATATATATTAACGCACAGCTTAAATCAAAATTAAATGCAAGTTATGTTAATGAGTGGGAAAATGCACTATCGTACATTAGAACACTGGAATGTTGGGAGCTCCTTTGAAAACAATGGAGGGATTCTAATGGCCGCTGTTGCTGTGTACAAAAGGCCTCACTGATCCCAGGATTTCAATCTCCTCGGGCTCCGTGAGGCCTTTGAACATTCTGCCCTCTAGGGCTGGAGTTTTCTATTAGCCTGCGAGCCCTTCATAGCAGGCTCCTCCGGCCGTTAAAAGCCCGCTCCTTTGTTAAAGGCCCTCGCCTCCGGACGTTAACGCTGGAATGGGCCGTAATGGCCAGTAAAGCCTGCTATGGGGGGCTCTATTATGAAACCTTTCTTAGTTAATGCTCTGCAGAGGTTAGTGTCTGTAACCAGAGAGCCACAGAATTGAATCCTGGTTGGTGCTGTGGAGATGAATGATTTATGTATTTTTAGTGCTAAGAGGTCAGTCTGTGACAAAGCACTGTGAATAAGTAAGTAAGTATTTTTAAACTTGCAGTACACACACCTGCTACAAAAGGGGCAAAAAGGTTTAAGATAAAAAAAAACTGCTTTCAAGATATTTTTAGTAATACCCATACTATACGTAGTGCCATTTTTAGGTCTCGGCAACGAGAACTATTGTCGCCTAGTAAGCTAGCAAGGGACTACAGAGAGGTGGACGAGCCGACCAGGGTCTGTGAACGCGCACAAAGGCAGGCAGGCAGGCAGGCATGCGCCAGACACACACACAGACAGACAGACACACGCACGCACGCATGCATGCATGCACACACACACACACACACACACACACACACTCTCACACTCTCTCTCTCTCTGCCCCCCCCCCCACTCACCGGGCTCTTTCCCTCCGCATCGGGTCAGTCACGGCAGAAGGCAGACTTGTGTCTTCTCCGGCGATCTTCAGCTGATGTGCACGCCCACGCTGCGTCGTGCGCGCCCGTTGATACTCAGCTTGTTTACAATAGCGATCGTTTCTTCCGCTAGCACTCCGTGGCATCTCAGACGCACAGCAGGTAGCATTAGCACCTCTTGTTTTAAAATGCGTTTGTTTATCTAGGACGGACACGTTTACTGGTTGCTTGTTATTTATTGTCTTCTTTCCTCTGCTTTCCCCTCCCACCCCCTGCATGCGTTGCTTCTTCCCTTCCCACCCAGTGTGTATTGCTTCTTCCTAACCCCCAACCCCCCACGGTCGGTGTTGCTTCTTTCCCTCCTACCCCCATTCAGGGTTGCTACTTCACCAGTCACCCCAGAAAGTGTTCCCTATTCTCCTATTGCACATACGACATGCTTTCCTACAAGGACACCTGCTTTTCCACTCCCTGCTCCTCATCTCTGGCCCGCCCCGGGCGTCGTGCTTTAGGTTTTCGCACTGCGCCAGCTTTCATATTAACAACACTGGCGCCATGCTTAATATTTTGACAGGAGCCCGCTTTTATGGTTTTTTTTTTTGGTATTCATTAGCATTTTTTTACAGTAGTACAGCACGCTACACGTAATCTTCAACAAGGGCAGCCACGCAGCCCGCCTAGCTCTATTTCAACATCTGCCGCTCCTAATCAGCAACAATGGTGGCTGCACCTTCTACATCTTTTTCGTGTTTATCCAGTTGGTTCCTTTGTGAGATCTACACAACTATGTGCCTTTCCATTCAGTGGTCTGGAGTGCAGGTTTGCACGTATGTCGCAGTTTATTCAGATTCCTAACATACCGCGGTTTTGCACCAGCACTGGTGTGTTTCGGGCGGCCTTCAAACTGATTTATGTTCTGCATCTCTTCCCCACCAAAGCAGTGTCCAGTCCGAGTGCGCTCTTCGAGGACTTGTCGTTTCACTAGTTCTAGGAGCAGCTCGTGTGAGCACCAGTGTTTACAGGCGCACAGGCTGTTCATATTACTTATCGTCCCTGAGATATTTATTACCTATCTCGACTCTAGGGCAGTCACAAATTCTGACACTGCTTCCTACCAAGGACCTTTTATGGCCACATAAGAACCATTGTTTTTCTAAAACATTAGTCAACCCCAGGTTCACTTATTAGAGTCCCCTTGTTTTCCTTACTACATTGTTCTCACACGGCACGCCGCACTCTATTTCAACATCTTACAATGCTTTTTAGGTCTCGGCAACGAGAACTATTGTCGCCATGTAAGCTCGCAAGGGAGTACAGAGCGGTGCACGAGCCGACCAGGGTCTGTGGACGCGCACACACAAAGGCAGGCAGGCACACACCAGACAGACACAGACAGACACACGCACGCACACACACACGCACACACACACACACACAGCCTCCCTCTCTGCCCACTCCCTCTCTGCCGCCCCCCCCCCTTCTACCCCCACTCACCGGGCTCTTTCCCTCTGCAGGGGGTCAGTCACGGCAGCAGGCAGGCTCGGTGTCTTCTCCGGCGATCTTCAGCTGATGTGCACGCTCACGCTGCGTCTCCTGCGCGCCCACCACGCTGTTTCGCGCCCGTTGATCTGCGTCTCCTGCGCGCCCACCACGCTGTTTCGCGCCCGTTGATCCTCAGCTTGTGATTACTACTCCTTCTAACCCGGATTCTAAATTACTATTTCTTGGTTCTCTAACTCCACTCTGTTGATTCGTAACAAACTGATATTCAGCACATTTCACAGTCTCGCTTTTGCTTCTCATAAATACAATAAGATTATTTTAAGCAATGTCTACCCTTCTTTTGGTTCTGTGCCTATTATGCTTCGGACTATAGAGTTTTAGAAAGTGTGGTGGAAGATTCCGTGATATCAGCGGTGTGCACAGTGCAGAGTGAGTGTGCAGAGTGCAGAGTAGTGAGTGCAGAGTAGTGAGTGCAGAGTGAGTGTGCAGAGTGAGTGTGCAGAGTGAGTGTGCAGAGTGAGTGTGCAGAGTGAGTGTGCAGAGTGAGTGTGCAGAGTGAGTGTGCAGAGAGAGTGTGCAGAGAGAGTGTGCAGAGAGAGTGTGCAGAGAAGTGAGTGCAGAGTGAGTGTGTAGATGAGTGAGTGTGCAGATGAGTGAGTGTGCAGATGAGTGAGTGTGCAGAGTAGTGAGTGCAGAGTAGTGAGTGCAGAGTAGTGAGTGCAGAGTAGTGAGTGCAGAGTAGTGAGTGCAGAGTAGTGAGTAGTGAGTGCAGAGTAGTGAGTGCAGAGTAGTGAGTAGTGAGTGCAGAGTAGTGAGTGCAGAGTAGTGAGTAGTGAGTGCAGAGTAGTGAGTAGTGAGTGCAGAGTAGTGAGTGCAGAGTAGTGAGTAGTGAGTGCAGAGTAGTGAGTAGTGAGTGCAGAGTAGTGAGTGCAGAGTAGTGAGTGCAGAGTAGTGAGTAGTGAGTGCAGAGTAGTGAGTGCAGAGTAGTGAGTAGTGAGTGCAGAGTAGTGAGTAGTGAGTGCAGAGTAGTGAGTAGTGAGTGCAGAGTAGTGAGTGCAGAGTAGTGAGTGCAGAGTAGTGAGTGCAGAGTAGTGAGTGCAGAGTAGTGAGAAGTGAGTGCAGAGTAGTGAGTGCAGAGTAGTGAGTGCAGAGTAGTGAGTGCAGAGTGCAGAGTAGTGAGTGCAGAGTAGTGAGTGCAGAGTAGTGAGTGCAGAGTGCAGAGTAGTGAGTGCAGAGTGCAGAGTAGTGAGTGCAGAGTGCAGTGCAGTGCAGGTGAGTGCAGGTGAGTGCAGTGCAGTGCAGTGCAGAGTGCAGTGCAGGTATGTGCAGTGCAGTGCAGGTGAGTGCAGGTGAGTGCAGTGCAGTGCAGAGTGCAGTGCAGGTATGTGCAGTGCAGTGCAGGTGAGTGCAGGTGAGTGCAGTGCAGTGCAGTGCAGGTGAGTGCAGTGCAGGTGAGTGCAGTACAGGTGAGTGCAGTGCAGGTGAGTGCAGTGCAGGTGAGTGCAGTGCAGGTGAGTGCAGTGCAGTGCAGGTGAGTGCAGTGCAGTGCAGTGCAGGTGAGTGCAGTGCAATGCAGAGTGCAGTGCAGTGCAGGTGAGTGCAGTGCAGGTGAGTGCAGTGCAGTGCAGGTGAGTGCAGTGCAGTGCAGGTGAGTGCAGTGCAGGTGAGTGCAGTGCAGGTGAGTGCAGTGCAGGTGAGTGCAGTGCAGTGCAGGTGAGTGCAGTGCAGTGCAGGTGAGTGCAGTGCAGGTGAGTGCAGTGGAGTGCAGTGCAGTGGAGTGCAGTGCAGTGGAGTGCAGTGCAGTGGAGTGCAGTGCAGTGGAGTGCAGTGGAGTGCAGTGCAGGTGAGTGCAGTGCACACTGCACTGGAGTGCAGTGCAGTGCAGGTGAGTGCAGTGCCGTGCAGGTGAGTGCAGTGCAGTGCAGTGCAGGTGAGTGCAGTGCAGGTGAGTGCAGTGCGTGCAGTGCAGGTGAGTGCAGTGCGTGCAGTGCAGGTGAGTGCAGTGCAGTGCAGGTGAGTGCAGTGCAGGTGAGTGCAGTGCAGGTGAGTGCAGTGCAGTGCAGGTGAGTGCAGTGCAGGTGAGTGCAGTGCAGTGGAGTGCAGTGCAGTGGAGTGCAGTGCAGTGCAGTGGAGTGCAGTGCAGGCGAGTGCAGTGCAGGCGAGTGCAGTGCAGGCGAGTGCAGTGCAGGCGAGTGCAGTGCAGGTGAGTGCAGTGCAGGTGAGTGCAGTGCAGGTGAGTGCAGGTGAGTGCAGTGCAGTGTAGGTGAGTGCAGTGCAGGTGAGTGCAGTGCAGGTGAGTGCAGGTGAGTGCAGTGCAGGTGAGTGCAGTGCAGTGCAGGTGAGTGCAGTGCAGGTGAGTGCAGTGCAGGTGAGTGCAGTGCAGGTGAGTGCAGTGCAGGTGAGTGCAGTGTGTGCAGTGCAGATGAGTGCAGTGCAGGTGAGTGCAGTGCAGTGCAGGTGAGTGGAGTGCAGGTGAGTGGAGTGCAGGTGAGTGGAGTGCAGGTGAGTGCAGTGCAGTGGAGTGCAGGTGAGTGCAGTGCAGGTGAGTGCAGTGGCATGCAGGTGAGTGCAGTGCAGGTGAGTGCAGTGCAGTGGCGTGCAGGTGAGTGCAGTGCAGGTGAGTGCAGTGCAGGTGAGTGCCTTGCAGGTGAGTGCAGTGCAGTGCAGGTGAGTGCAGTGCAGGTGAGTGCAGTGCAGGTGAGTGCAGTGCAGTGCAGGTGAGTGCAGTGCAGGTGAGTGTAGTGCAGTGCAGGTGAGTGCAGTGCAGGTGAGTGCAGGTGAGTGTAGTGCAGTGCAGGTGAGTGCAGTGCAGTGCAGGTGAGTGCAGTGCAGGTGAGTGCAGTGCAGGTGAGTGCAGTGCAGGTGAGTGCAGTGCAGGTGAGTGCAGTGCAGTGCAGGTGAGTGCAGTGCAGGTGAGTGCAGGTGAGTGCAGTGCAGTGCAGTGCAGGTGAGTGCAGGTGAGTGCAGTACAGGTGAGTGCAGTGCAGGTGAGTGCAGTGTAGGTGAGTGCAGTGCAGGTGAGTGCAGTTGAGTGCAGTGCAGTGCAGGTGAGTGCAGTGCAGGTGAGTGCAGTGCAGGTGAGTGCAGTGCAGGTGAGTGCAGTGCAGTGCAGGTGAGTGCAGTGCAGGGCAGGTGAGTGCAGTGCAGGTGAGTGCAGGTGAGTGCAGTGCAGTGCAGGTGAGTGCAGTGCAGGTGAGTGCAGTGCAGTGCAGGTGAGTGCAGTGCAGTGCAGGTGAGTGCAGTGCAGGTGAGTGCAGTGCAGGTGAGTGCAGTTGAGTGCAGTGCAGTGCAGGTGAGTGCAGTGCAGGTGAGTGCAGTGCAGTGCAGGTGAGTGCAGTTGAGTGCAGAGTGGTGTGTATTGACAATGTAAATGACAATGCCATTTATTTATGATTTAAAGAAAAAAAAAGAAATGTCATGAGCAATGCCAATAGCTCTACCTTTAATGATGCCGAGACCATTGCATTGTAAATGCTTGTTTTATAACTGTCTTTTAAAAGCACACACTTTGCAGCTCCCTTATAATAGGTCTCAAAAATAATAAATCGGTGTCATCAGGAAGCTTCAAGGATTCTATCAATTACCCTCTAACCATTCATAACACTAATCTTCCAGCACTCACCGGCTGCCTCCTCAGGGTGCTCGGCAGTCATTGACGCACAATTATGTCCCCAGAGTATATTCCCATTATTTCCAACATGGCTACGCTCCCAGGAGCCGACCTCCCCTGGCAGCTCAATAATGCCTTAGAAGAAAGAGGGTAACCTTGTAGTTATAATATAACGTGTATTTTGCATGTTCATCCCTTGGGGCATCTTGGCACTGAGCAGATCTTTATTGTTACCCAACTCACTGGTACTCATTTTATCAACCTCTGAGAAGAAAGGCTGAGTGGACCATCCGGGATTTGAACATGTGATCATAAGGTCAAACACGGATTATTGAAAGGGATGCTTTACTTCAATGAGCCAAGAGGCCCCGTTATCAGGTGATTCAGTTCCAAAGGACATAGATTCTAGTCCTGGGTTTTAATTTTTAAAAAAGTGGATTCTGCGATTCATAGTATTAGTTTGCTTTACATGAACCAAGTTGTCTGAGAAACCTGAAACCACTGATTTAACCTTAGAAAGCCCAGGGCTAGAAAGCGGGTGTCTCACATTACTCAGCAGGCAGCTGGTAACTAAAGTTTAACCTCAAATGCATGTGGTAATTAAAATAGACACACAAATGATTTGCATAGCTTTTGACCTGTAGGGCACTTTCTGTTTTTCTTGTCACTTTCGTAGCTTCTTCGCTCTTGATCCATTTGAATTCATGCTCAAATGAACATGTCTGTGACTCTAAAATGTTAGGGCTGGGACAGAATCCGTCAGATATTAGGCAAATAGGCAGGGCTTAATTTGAGCCGGTGGTTTCCGGTGCTCGGCACCGGCACTCAATTGTCTACACCGGAGCTTGACAGTCTTCCACAGGGTGGCGCTGCCTGGCTAATTTAGCGATTAGCACAATAACTGTTAATTATTATTTCAATAGACATTAAAAATAACTATTACATGCTGCCCAAGCCACTCTTATAGTTTTGGGGGCCTTAAATAGTCCGAGCTGTCACACTGGTAAGAGTGTGATGGTTAGTAGTTGTGTTGTAACTATCATTGGCAGCATGGCAGGGGCAATGTGTGGTGCAAGCTGCAGTGCCCTCAGACGAGTGCCCTGGCACTTATTTTTAGTGTGCAAATTAAGCACTGCAATTAGGTGACTTGCTCTTCCTGTCCCTGCCAGATTCTTAAATACCTGGCATTTCACTGGTCAAGGTGGGAGCTGTAGCTGGCAAATGGCCCCATTCCTGGCATTGCAGTCAACAGCACTTTGAACACATGCATTTTTTAAACCTGTATTTACAAAAATGCTGATCTAACTGAAACTAGCACAGGTAGCATAACAGGCATTTGTAGAGCAGACATTCACAATGCAGGAGATCTCCTGGTGCCAGTGATCGATAAGGGACGGTTGTTACCAAACTCAATGATTTTATCAACCTTGAAAAATTGAACGCCCAAGTGGGCCTGTTGGGATTTGTGTCTATGACCATGAGGGTCAAACACGCGTAATCCTGCCAAGTTACAGCGATCTGTATGTGACTAGCTGCTCCAGTCTAGGTTCTTTATTTACATTATGGCATGTGTACTCTTGGTTTTTCCATTATAAAACTGGGACTCCAAGTCTCAGAAACGAAATACCTGAATTGGAGCAGCTAGTGCAAGGCCCTGGGAAGCTTGGCAGCTTAGCGCAGGTGGACTAGTCCGCTTGAGTTGCCAGAGTCAAAATGGGGAACTGCAGCAGCTCAGCCTAGAGGCTGCACCCAGCTACCAGATTAGATGTATTTTTAGTGAAAGCAAATACAACGTTCTTGCTGTCTCTCTTCAAATTGTTCAGAGAACTCCATGCTTTTAATGGTAACGTCACTATGACTAGCATTTCATGGCATGTGTCCTTCTCATAACTTTAAAGGTTTGAGAGCTATGCTCTAAGGAGGGCATTGCAGTAAATTCTTGGGTTGCTCATAGCTGCCAAGTTTCCGGGGCCCATGGGTGACTAGTTAGACCAGTCCTGTTTTTTTCCCCCTAAAATTCTGGGGCTTGTAGTCTATTTAATCCAGTGTAAAACCACCAGGACTATCAGCTGCAAAATTCTGAAAAGAAAGACTGTATTGACTAGTCCAGGCTCCTCCAATGAGTAGCTTGTGTGAAACTGGTAGCTCTGTAGCTGGCTGTAAGTAGCTTGCCTGTGTGCAACCCAGCCTACTAAATTAAAACATTTTACTTGGTTGAATTAAGGTATTTATATCAATATTGAAAAGCATGCAATCAAGACAAAAAAAGGTGTGTATTTTCAAAACTCATAAGCCACTGTTTGATAGAAAAAGGTTGGATTTCCCAAAAATGTATTTAAAGTTGCTATTTGAGTAGTAAATCATGGGTATTGGGGAGACCTATTACTCATATTAAATCCTGGTGCGAGGGGCATTGCAGCTTTGGCTGGTATGTATTACCCAGGTACAGGCATTCCACATTACATTACTGCTGGCAACCCTGTCTGATGCTGTGAGGGGATCACTGCTGGTGATCTTGCTATGGTGACCAATATTATAATCTTGTCTCACATGGTCACTTTTACAACACTAATATTACAAGTAGCTCGGGATTATTTTCATGGAACATACGTAGCTTTTATTACAGAAAAGGTTGGAGACCCCTGAGCCAGCCACACATGGACCTGTGAAACTTGGAAACTACGGTTGGTTAATCATTTATAAATGTCCTCGTTTGGTGTTTCCAGTCTTGGGCAGTCAGTTAACTCACCAGGGCATTCTGGGAGTTGTGATCTTTGCTTTAATTGAGCCCGTTGAGCTAACACACTTGACTCGACCTGCAAAAGAAAAGCCTAGGACTGGAAACAAGGTGTCACGCTGGGCAAATTAGTTACATTTTTCTGCCACACTCCTCACGTGGGGCCACATCTGCTGCTTCTGGCAGCCGTGCTAGGGGCTCGACCGACCAATTTTCCAGGGTGGGGATATCCTGACTCCTAGTAAATATTTCTTGCATTCTAACATTTGTTCTTCTTTTCACTCCCCACCCACCAGCACTCCCTCACATTATTTTATTTATTTAGCCAAGAAATATTTCAATTTTTTTAACCATATAACCAAGTGGCTTTATGCCAAGGGTGACATCTTCAGCGACCTGTGGCATTCAGCCAACTGCATTCTGGGCCTTGGGGGTTGGATTTACTATTTAATTTGGGCTCAAAAAAGTGCTGCATCGCCAGGACTGGCTAGAAGTGCCAAACTTGATACGTGGCCGCCTGCCATCCGAAGCGTAACAGCTTCACCCAGTCCAGGCTATTCATTCAAAAGCCGTTCCTGTGCTGGTGCATGTAGGTTTTTGTATTTTCCATTGGAAATAGCTTAATGTATCGGCCCGGAATGTACCCTGCATTAGTGCAGACCCGTTCCCCATGCTTGCATTGGGGCCCCTGGTGGCATTTGTGTTACGCCGCTGGTCCCAGCATGCAAGAAGTGCTTAAAAACAGAACTGGCAGAAGTTCTCAGACATGGCATAGACTTGACAGCCGTACAGTTTACACTTCAAGGACGGACTCTCACTCTCTGAACACTGCACTTTCAGTAACTACCAGCCCCCACCTCCAAAACCGAGCCCCGAGCTTGCCCTGCAGCGCCTAGAGGCCGTTCCTTCCAGAGACGTTTTAAGGCATGGGCAAAGTGGGCCCCCTGATAGAGCTAACTGTTCTGCAGAGAGTCTTGCCCTGATGACCTTGAATATTTCTTAAACTGTTTGCTTTAAATACTATTTTCCTATAATTTCATTTTAACTTGGGTGATGTATGGGAGTCTATTCCAGACATTTTGCTGAGAAATGTTTGTTTTTCAAAAACACAACCATGAAAAGTTTCTTTTAGATAAAAAAAGGACCTCATATATGAGAAATCGGACGATATCACAAAGGTTATTTGAAATGATATTAGTGAGCTGCTGTGGTAATATAATATTGAAAACTCGCATCACTACCCCTGAATATTAGATACAAATACATTTAGAATGTGTACCGTTGTGTCTGTGCAGTGTCAATGAGCTGGCTAAAAAGGGCATGAATTGAAAGCTGCTATGAACAGGGGCCCCCAAATTATGATTGGCCCAGAGCCCCCAAAATCATTAAAATGTCCCTGCGTTCCTAATCCTATCGCAGCGTGTCCCATGCCTGCGCCCCAGGCGCGGCCGCGGTGACGTCGACGCCGTGCCCGGTGAGGTCACGGGGCGCCGCGTGCCGGGGACCTGACTCAGGGCCAGGAGGAGGGAGGGAGGCCTGAGTCAACAAGGAGGGCCGGGGCAGCACGCTCCGCCCGGTGACAGCGCGAGGGAGGCGGCGCGCGGCGGCCGCAGGTGTCGACGGCGCAGGAGGGCGGCGGGAGCCTGCAGGGGCGGCGGGTCACGGCAGCGCCGGACGTGGGGCTGTGAGACACGGACACTGGGGTGTCGCAGCCTGCAGGAATGTGTGCTGGCAGCAGAAGGAGCCCGGCCAGGGTAAAGTCCTGTCAGGAAGGAGTGTGGTGCCCGCTGATGAGACATGAGAGGGAGTGTGTGTGTGTGTGTCCCTCAAGAAGGAGTAAGATGCCCACTGGTGGGGCACTGTGCGCGTGGAATAAGGATGTGCCACTGGTCTGTGTGTTTGCAAGGAGCGAGGCATCAGGCTTCTGTTCGAACGGGGATATGGGTGGATAATCTCATTCTTTGGTTGTTGGGGGGGGGGGGGTTGTATAGGTGAGAGAAGAAGGGGTGATGTGGTTTACTTTTTATTGTTATTCTAATTCTAACGCATCCCCCTTTTTTCCAGGCTGAGGCGGACTGAACCCTGACTTCGGCTGACGCTTGTCTTTGGAGAAAGGTCTTCGGGTTATGGGGAACTCAAATGCGAGGTCCACTCCGGGCACTCCCACAAGTAAGCTCTCACCTGTAGCTCGTGATCGCTCCCTTGATGTGTTTACAGTTTAAATGGTATGATGCCACTCACGCTGCGCCATTAAACCCGGTTTCCTATGACGTCTGCCTGTCGAGCTGGCTTATTTGCTGACATCTCCTTCCTCATTCAGGTATCAGGGGAAGTCTCGTGACCTCATGCATGCTACCTTAGACCCCGCCCTCTCGTGCTTTATCATCTCCCCCATCGACTCTGCTGCAAGCTGCAGGGTTCTAAGCAGGCCCCAATGACGAACCTGTGACACACAGGCCTTACCGGCGTGGACCATGGGGCAGGAACGTTGTTCTTCACACTATTGCACTGTATTGCATTTGCATCACATCATTTATATATATATAGTGCCTACTATCCATATGTGGGGTTCTGAAGCGCTTGCCCGCATAGCACGCTACATCGTGCATGGTGGGTGGTTGGATGTTGCCTTTGTTTTGATCCTGTGTGGGAAGTGCTTCCACGTCGTGCATGATGGCACCACGGAGGTGCGGTTATCGTATTATGGGGCACAGCCCGTAGCAGTGTGTTTGATGATGAAGTGTGAGAGACAGACCTGCAGTTTATGATTTTCACTAAATTGCCAGCTTTGACCAGCTCTGCAGGTCCCTTTAAGGCATTTCATAGGTTATAGTTTGCTTAGCTGGTTACTGCACTGTATTGTCCAATCTGAGATTTTGTGTATAGTTGTGGTTTCTGGCTGTACAGTGCTGGTTATGGCTAGTCCTCATAGAAGATATGTCTTGTGTGAATGTGGGAGGCATAAGCAGAGCCACTGGAATGTTGCGATTGTTTCCTGCAGCGGCTTTCACATAGTTGCAGATTTGCTGCATTTGCCACATAGTCCATCATCTGCTGCATAATTTGCAGATTTTAACAAAAAAAATTAGTTTCTTACTAAAACGGTTTCAAAGCTACTAAAAAATCACGAACACTTGTTGCCAGGCAGCAGAAAGCCCTTTGCAAAGCTGGACTGGTCACCTTTGTGTTGCTTATTGCTATATTTGGGTGTTAAACTGATACTAGCAGTGCTTTATATGGGCCGGTACTCGCCGGTACTGAGTACCGGCACTTCCACATTTTTTGCCATCAGTACCGGCACTTCTCCGGAGCCAGGGAGAGTACCCGTACTGTGATCGACAGCACGGCAGGCTCAGGTTAGGTTTCTCTTCCAGCAGGGCAGAGGCCGCTCTGCTTCCGGGGAGCTAGTAATTAACTCGGCTGAAGCAGCCTTTTGCAGATTTGCTGGCGAAGATTCCAGCAGCGCCCATTTGAATGGGCCAAACTGCAGGGATTGAGAGGGCTTGTGTCACGCTGTGATTAACAGGACAGGGTCACTAGACAGACCCTGCATTGTGAATAAGGTGCGAGCGACCATTCGGGTGAAAGTGCCATCATGACTTTTATCTTGTGTAAGGAGTTAATCTTTTTTTTTTTTTTTTTTTTTTTTTTTTTTTACAGAAACGCATTTCTCATGTGTTTTAATATGTGCTGCAACTGGTACATAAGTAATTATGTATGATCAAATGTTGCCCTTAGCCCCGCCCACTTGCCACACTCTATTTTAATGAGTACCTGCACTTATTTTTCCCCATTTAAAGCACTGAGTACTAGTGAGGTGCAACCAATGCCCAGACAGTGTTACTAAGTTTAAAAATGCCAAAATAATGAAATAACAGTATTACAAAACATGGCACCTTATGCAACATAATTTGCATTTTCTTGCCACATAATTTCCTCAATCCTGCCGTATAATTTGGCCCACTCCTGCCGTATAATTCCTGCGGCCCTGGTTATAAGTTGCAGTTTGCTGCTGACTGCTGTTAGTAATCATCTTAGTATTAGTATAGGACATAACTGTCATATAATGAAGTACTAGGACTGCGCTTGAAAGTACAAAATGTTTTCTGGGCTCTCTTGCCGGGATGAAAGGTGGCACAGTTATCTAGGTAAGGGACATGTTTTACACTGTCTTTGAAAGTGTACATGCTCCTGGGTGCTCCTAATAATGTTGGGAAGTGACTTATACAGCTTGGCAGCTTGTGCTGAGAAAGCAGTGCCTCCTACGGATTTCTTAGGGTAAGGTGGTATGATGATAAGTGGTTCATGCCTGGAGAGCAGTGTTCTGTTTGGTTTAATTTGCCTGAGTTTAAGTTGTAGCAATAGGGTCTATGTATAGGGTCTTTTTCCTTGGGAGGCTCTATGGACAATGCAGAATGCCTTGAGCGTTGCCCTTCTAGCTGAAGGAAGATAGTAGAGCAATTGCAGGACTGGAGTTGTGCGTTCTCTTTGGGTGACGGCGGAGAAGAGGCAGCATTTTGGATGAGATGTATTTTGCATATGATGAATGTGGGTGCGCCAAGGCATAGGGTGTTGGCATTGTCAAACTTGCCATTTATGAGTGTGAAGACGGATTGCAGTTTGTGTTGGTATGCAAGGTATGGGAAGATGCAATATATTTTTATTGTGTAGAAGGCACTCATTGTGACGTTAACAGGCTGTATCAGTAATAGGTCTGTTGATCAGAAACAGATCGCGTCTTAAGGTAGCTCTGGGGGTTAAAGCAGCTGAAGTGCTTTAGACATATATGTGACTCCAGTAAGTCTCTGTGTAAAACACTGCTATAGCTTAGGCATTTATCACACTTGCTGCAGAGATCTGTGTGTAATTTATGGACATAGGTTTGCCTCTGGGTTAGTGTGCCTGCTGCTGAGGATTGCATGTGACTGGGACGGATTTTCAATGGGGGTGTGTATCGGGGCTACACCCTCCCTCCCCTAAAGATGGTCATTTTAAGGTTGAGAGTTGGGTCTAGGGGCTGACAGCTAGATTTGCCAGGTTTCACAGGGTACCAATATCACTGAAAAACGCAGACTTTTGCCTGTGTTTCCCTCCTCTTCCGTCCCACAGACAAATCAGCGATAAACATCTTTGAGTCCTGCAGGCTGTCTAGTGAATTTACAGAGAAACACTTCAAACTGTAAATCCATGCTTCCTGCAATTATTGCACCTTGAAATATTTTCGCCTATTTATTTTGTCGCCTGCTAGGGGACACCATCTCAATATGTATTTGCTCCGACAGCAAGGGAAGAACAGTATTTTTCTGTTCAGCGGCTTACCTGTTGTTTTGTTTTTCAAAAAATTAGGAGGGAAAACTGGATTATGGAAAAAAGACAACTTTTAAGAGGAAATTAGGGAATGTGCAAAGGCCCATAATATGGCTATTTTTACGTAACAGCGATGTTTATTTAACAAATCAATGCTGACTGGCTCATTTGTATATATGTTATGTGTCTTTTATTAATAGTACGAAGCACTCAACCTACCTACCACTCCGAGAGATAGCTCCTATTAATATCCTTTTTAAATTTACTCATTTTGATCCTGGAGCCTGAAGACATTGGTTAGAATGTAGGTTTCACTATGTGCAATTGTGGATAAAATGCTGTCCCTCCCTTAATCTCAAATTGTAAATGTGTGTCATATAAAAATATTCAATATCAAAACTAACGGTGCCACATTGAGGTACCTTTAGTTTTGATCACATGCACACCTCGTGTGCAATCCTCTGCAGCAGGCACACTAACCCTGATTCAAATCTTTGACCAGAGATTACAATTTCCTATTAACAAGTTGCTATTGCCTACACCATCATTACATTATGTTTTTTAATCTGGTTTCAACAAAAGCACCTCTTGCACATAATATGGCCTTTTCTACCGTACCTCATTTTCTTACTCATAAAATTGTTCTTTGTGTAATACCCAGTATTGCTTCTAGCAGCTAACATAAGACTACCTCAAATACCGAACAGGCAATAAAAATACCCATAGAGTTGCTCACTCTCTCACATTAACACTTCACGCTGATTTTTAGCGCAAGATATTTGTTCTGTGCTGGGAAATTAGCGCAAACGACACCATGCGCAGCGCAAGAGGACGCTGCTTGTTTCTGCCGCTCAAGTAGATGTCCTTCTCGAGCAGTGGCTTCCTCAACGTGAATGGAAGGTTTCTCAATGTGAGCGTTAGCGGCCATCCGTGACCGCCCGCGTTGAGAAATCTCTAACGCTGGCGAGCGTGGAAAAAACAAGTTTTTCAGAACTCCTCGTGCCACACGGAGCCGGAGTGGAAAAAACTCTGCTAATTCCATGAGTGGAGCCGAATTTCATACCCAGGCCTACTTAACCCACACAAACGCTCTCTATCTCTCTTTTTTGTGTCTCACTCTCACTCTCACTCTCACTCTCACTCTCACTCTTACTCTTACTCTTACTCTTTCTCTCTTACTCTCACTGTCACTCTCTCTTTCTCTCTCTCTCTCTCTTACTCTCTGGCCAGTAGGTGCATCAACCCACCAAACTAGCCTACTGGCTTTGACTTGGCCAGTGACTGGCACTTTTCAAACAGATCACAGTAGCCAATACTTAGCCTACTGATCAAACTCATTGGACCCAGAGCCTCTAACCTGCAGGGGCCAGTTTACTTTGCATGTGCTGCAGGTGCAATAACCCACCAAACTGTCTCACTGTCATTGTCATATCTGACATGTAGGTTACTAGCAGAGCTCGCGGCGGACTCTGCCTCCTTAGCTATCATTACTTGGACGGGAGCCTGTAATCAGAGGGTGTTAGCTCAAATCGTGAAGCATGGTTAGCAGTATATTGCTCACTCCTACTGGAACGCCTGACCCTGTCGGTCCCTGCACTCCACCCATAGCCTGCACGCTGTACCATTGTTTTTTGTTAGATTCACAGGAGTGATTTTTAGGGGATCTCAGAATCACATCCCTTGAATCTCAGTGACTAAGAAACGCCTCTGCATGTGTCCTGCGACCAGGTCACAGGTTCGTATTCTATGTGAGACAGCTCAGAGATTTAATGAGTTTACTGCAGTGATACTTGTGATTTCAGGTTACAGTCATCGTGCAATAGTTCAGTGGTATATGTGCTTGTAGTAAACAGCAGCATGGAACCAGCAAAACATGTTTCCATTTGTGTAGACTTTATACTTGTAAGATAAAATGGGTTCCATCATGCCAGGTGTTAATTAGTCCGTATTACATACCAAAATTAGTTTGCATTGGGTGCCTGTTATTACACACAGACCATAGTGCAAAAAACAGATCATTTCCTTCTTTCCCTCAGTGGGATACTAAGACTGGAGATCAGATGTGGCCATATCCAGCTGTGCTACTTTTGACAACTTCTGTTAGCCAGGTTACAACTTGGACATAAGGAATTGCTGATTGTCATTGAAGTGTGGCATTTGGAGCCAGCTCGCAAGCGGAGTCTGCAACCACCTTAAAGTGCTAGGGAGCTGCTGCTTTCACAGCTCTTGCAACAAAGGCACTCAGTCGAAACAGGACACTGTCTGGGTGGTTCGCCAGCCTGGTCCGGAGACCGGGTTTGACATCAGAATAGCTCCCAGCATTGGAATTCGGCAGGCTCACATACTGTGCCAGGACTGAGACGTGTGTCTCCACAAATGTGCTGAGTGCCTTGAGGCTAGTTCAAACATGAGAATACCAGGGCTGCTCGTAGCCACCACCAGCAAACATATTGACCACATTTTATGGCTGAATGACACAGGAAAGTGGACTTGTTTGAAGTGGCGTACAAGAGGGCCTAGAAGCCCTGGTATACTCAAAGGTGAGGGGCCATTGTACCCACCTGTTAAGTAGTAAATGCCAACCATAATAGGGGTACCCCTTATATCCTGGGCCCCGGTGTCACTGCACCTGCTGTACCATTAATAGGCATAGCCGTGCCTGCTTCTGCTTGGATAGAGTCTGTGCAGCCAGCCTGGACTATGGGAGAGCAGCAGCAGGAGCGAGTCTGCTGCCAGAGCCCTTGGTACCTTACACAGGCCTTTCAAATCCAACCACAATGCCTCAAGTCTGGGTCTTAGTGGAGTAAGGCCTGGCTGTCTACTGGCCTGGGAATCCGTTCAGCATGACAGATACATATGCTTTATTAACCGCCTCCATCCAAACCCAGGCACGCACAGGCACAGGCAGAGAAGGCCACTTTCAGAGTTGGTGGCCAGGGACTGGAAAAAGAGGCGGGTAGACCCAGACCTGGAAACTACAGGCAGCAGGATCTACAAAGAATGTACCACCCATCGTATTGAAAATGAAAAATCTTTTTTTCATCCACTGTAGCAAATATGAAGCAAAAGGAAGGTACTCTTTCGGTGAGTTAGAAAAGAAAATCGAAGACTCTCAAAATCGAAATTGTGAACTGAAGTTACAGACCTGTAAAATAGTAGAAAACCGCAGATTACTTAGCAGTGTGTAACAAGATAAGGCACCCAGTAGGCCAGCACACGAAGGAAGGCGTGTTACTGCCCAGACCACAAAGCCTTTAAGGAACATGCAGCATAAACAACAAGGACGCTCTTTCTTTCTCCCGACGTACATCTTGTCGCTTCAATAAATGAAGTATTGTGCTGTGATGTGAAGGGCTTTATATAAAACAAGACATGCTGATTAGCAATTTCTTCTGCCCACTCATGGAAGCTGCTGGTTTTAAGTGGAAGCCAATACACGGGTCAAGATGGGCAATCTAGAGGAGCTCAGAAATGGATTCAGACACAGAGGTACGCTGGGGTGCAGGCTTACCCTGAGGGTTTCATTTTACAGATCTCACCTTGTAACCATGGACTTGTGAAGACTGTGGCCACACGCATAAGATCTGTGGTTGTCATGATATAATGCAAAACCATAACAAGGCCTGAAAATTTGATGATTGGTCCCTAAAAGTTAGCCTTGGATATCTGTATCATAAATATTTAATCTGGCGCGGTCCCCTAGGAGTAAGGGTTCCCCCGCTTCAGAGTCTCCAGGGAATTACGTTATTCCCCTTGGTGGGAGCCTAGACCTCATCGTGCATCTTTCAGGCCATAGGTCAGACTGGTGGCTGTGCTACCATGCACTCCCGCAAAGCCTTTTCATGCCTCTTATCGCTCGCAAATACCCACTCTGACTGCATTTTCATTGCTCCAGTATTAGTAACAGTGCTAAATTGATTATTTCACCTTCCTCACTTGTGCAAACATCTTGCCTGGCGATTTCAACATCTCTGGAGATCCCAACACCAAGGTGTTGAGGAAAATCCTACTTGGACACATCAACACTACGGACTTCACCAAACACATGACTGACCCAACTCACAGGGATGGCGTAATTTTGGACTTCATCCCTTCATCTTTCCTTTCCCGCCAATATTCTCCACCAGTATGTCTTTCTTGGTTAGGCCATCACACCATCCTTCTCACAATAACCAACCAAACATCAACCAACCATGACGCACAGTTCTCACGCTCATTCGAGAACCATCAACCAACCATGAAGCACAGTTCTCATGCTCATTCGAGAACCATCAACCAACCATGACGCAGAGTTCTCATGCTCATTCGAGAACCATCAACCAACCTGGACGCAGAGTTCTCACGCTCATTCGAGAACCATCAACCAACCATGAAGCACAGTTCTCATGCTCATTCGAGAACCATCAACCAACCATGACGCAGAGTTCTCATGCTCATTCGAGAACCATCAGCCAACCTGGACGCAGAGTTCTCATGCTCATTCGAGAACCATCAACCAACCATGACGCACAGTTCTCATGCTCATTCGAGAACCATCAACCAACCTGGACGCAGAGTTCTCATGCTCCTTCGAGAACCATCAACCAACCATGACGCACAGTTCTCATGCTCATTTGAGAACCATCAACCAACCATGACGCACAGTTCTCATGCTCATTTGAGAACCATCAACCAACCATGACACACAGTTCTCATGCTCATTCGAGAACCATCAACCAACCTGGACGCAGAGTTCTCACGCTCATTCGAGAACCATCAACCAACCATGAAGCACAGTTCTCATGCTCATTCGAGAACCATCAACCAACCATGAAGCAGAGTTCTCATGCTCATTCGAGAACCATCAGCCAACCTGGATGCAGAGTTCTCATGCTCATTCGAGAACCATCAGCCAACCTGGATGCAGAGTTCTCATGCTCATTCGAGAACCATCAACCAACCATGACGCACAGTTCTCATTCTCATTCGAGAACCATCAACCAACCTGGACGCAGAGTTCTCATGCTCATTCGAGAATCATCAACCAACCATGACGCACAGTTCTCATGCTCATTCGAGAACCATCAACCAACCATGACGCACAGTTCTCATGCTCATTCGAGAACCATCAACCAACCATGACGCACAGTTCTCATGCTCATTCGAGAACCAACAACCAACCATGACGCACAGTTCTCATGCTCATTTGAGAACCATCAACCAACCTGGACGCAGAGTTCTCATGCTCATTCGAGAATCATCAACCAACCATGACGCACAGTTCTCATGCTCATTCGAGAACCATCAACCAACCATGACGCACAGTTCTCATGCTCATTCGAGAACCATCAACCAACCATGACGCACAGTTCTCATGCTCATTTGAGAACCAACAACCAACCATGACGCAAAGTTCTCATGCTCATTTGAGAACCATCAACCAACCATGACGCACAGTTCTCATGCTCATTTGAGAACCATCAACCAACCATGACGCACAGTTCTCATGCTCATTCGAGAACCATCAACCAACCATGACGCACAGTTCTCATGCTCATTCGAGAACCATCAACCAACCATGACGCACAGTTCTCATGCTCATTTGAGAACCAACAACCAACCATGACGCACAGTTCTCATGCTCATTTGAGAACCATCAACCAACCATGACGCACAGTTCTCATGCTCATTCGAGAATCATCAACCAACCATGACGCACAGTTCTCATGCTCATTCGAGAACCATCAACCAACCATGACGCACAGTTCTCATGCTCATTCGAGAACCATCAACCAACCATGACGCACAGTTCTCATGCTCATTTGAGAACCAACAACCAACCATGACGCAAAGTTCTCATGCTCATTTGAGAACCATCAACCAACCATGACGCACAGTTCTCATGCTCATTTGAGAACCATCAACCAACCATGACGCACAGTTCTCATGCTCATTCGAGAACCATCAACCAACCTGGACGCAGAGTTCTCATGCTCATTCGAGAACCGTAACCAACCAGGATGCACGGTTCTCATGATCATTCAATAACCGATTCTTAGATCCTCTCATCCAAGACCTCACCACTACGGTTTGGATTAGTTACGTTTATAAAGCAAAACAATGCCAGGAAACCATGTACGAAGGTGCCGAAAAATATAAAACAACTACACAAAAAGCACAGAATAGCTATAAAAACATAAGACCTTACAAAAAATTACCCTTACACCATTCACAACTGGCATAGGCACTCAGCTGAAGACACTATAATGGAAACTGCATAAAAGAACGAACTGCAGTAATACACACCATCTGCGCACCCTGGTACACCCGAGCACTGAATATAAGCATCTGTAGCCGGGAGAAATACTGGTAAATGATACAGTGAGGCAAGATCGTACGTCACTACAAACCTCTTCATATCGCACACACACAATTAGTCATGTCTGTCAAAGCCAGCTATTACCAAACCACAATTGCTTAGGAAAGCAACAAAAGTAATACCTTCTTCAAAGCCACAAAAGCGTTTGTGAATGCTCTTTCCTAGACCCTCCTGTTTTGCTTCCCTTTGATACAGCGACTGCTTTGCAAGATGGTTTCTTGTCTCCTAATGCAGGTAGATATGGCTCCTGGGCATGCGCAGTGCCAAACTTCCCTGCATCACATATTTTGGGATTAGGTCGTAGTTTGTACTCCATTTGCTGTGGAATGTGCTGTCTGCTCCTTGACAGTGGATGCTGAATTCCCCATACCCTTTGGGTGGATCACAGACACAGAAATTATATTTTGAGAAAAAACCCTCATACAACAAGCTAGGAAAAAAGCTGCAAGTTGCTTTGGTTGGGTTAGCAACATAAACTACAACCAGAATCTATTCTCCAACTGTACACTAGGTGCAGGGTTGGATTGGGATGCAAAATAGGCCCAGGCACCCTAAAAAACAGTGGCCCATATTTGCGGATTGTACCTTTTCGCAAAACACTGCTTCAGTGTTTAAAGTAGAATGAAAAGCTGGGAGAGGGTTGTCCAAGAGGCATGTTTTCTTAACTTCACTGAAATTTAAAAAAAATTACAAATGTTGCCATGACTCTTTGTGCACGGGTTAGTTCACAGTGGTGACCCTCACCTGAATATAAGTGAGGCCACTTCTACTCAGGACTCCTACCCCTGTTCAATCTGCCCTCATTAATGGGCCGGGCCAAGGTAGGGACTGGGAATGCATCCCCGCTCCTTGGTAAAAGGGAGGTAATAGAGGCCCATCTGCCTCTGGTAACGCTGCTCAGGCCCCCACCGGGCCACTGGCGGCATCGGAACAGCGCAGGCACAGCCCAAATCGGCCTCCACGCTGGCCAAAAAAGCAGCCACATCTACAAATCCGTACAAAAGGGGGTGGTGATGGACGGAGCATCTGAACCAATCAAACACTCACACCCAGTCAACAGATCTGGGTTTGATCCATCACCGTTCTTTAGCCACTCTGCCACCCCAGTTCAGACATGGCCATATGCAAATCAGTCTGACCCTGTGCCTCATGGGAACAGCTACAAATCCGACACCGGCCAAATGCCTGAATGCCCACCTTACCAATCCGACTCTGACTAGATTTGTTTTAACCCACACATCTTGTCTCTGTAAGATAAACAACTGGGAACAAGAGAACGACCCTTGAAAACAATTGTATACAATAACATGGATGGCACACCTGTGATTTGCTTCCCATGTTATATAAAAGAAATTCCATACGTTGCTTGGAGGAGAATGCAACTTGGAGGAGAAAGATGCGCGGCTGCCCTGAAGGTCTGTTATGGTGAATATGCATTGCATGGCTGTCTGTAACAATGTCACTTGGTTATGGTGCTTAACAAACCTTTGACTGTGTCACCTGCGGTTCTAGGGCGTGATTGGCCTATATATAGGAATTGAATTTGAAGAAGGGATGTCCTGGAGGTCAATGGATAGTAATGCAACTACTTCTGCTGATGCCAAGTTTACTTTAAATGTGTGTGCACATGTATCAACAGGGGTTGGAGCTGTTGATGGACTACTCTTGTAAAACTCAATAAAGACTATGTACAAAAAAAAATATTTAAAAAACCCTGAAGGAGAAAGAATTGCTCCAGCAATCTAGTCTGTAACCTACCTGCACCCTAAGACTAACACCTCCTCATGGCCATTGAAAGCCACACCACTTACTGTGTACAACAAAATCCTTAACCAGCGGCCATTTTCCAACTCCTCCTCACCAGTTGAAGTTCTGTGCGCTAGACAGGTCTTGTGATTCATTTCCCACCCAGTAAGTGAGATATCTCACAACATCCAAAGCAAACCACATTAAAAGGCAAAGGGTTGATCTATGGCAACTCATGCTTGGGCTTGTTGAGGCCTGGAAAGGACAGCGTGTCAGAACCTCTGCCACAAGCTTTTTGCGAAGCACAACACTGTGTGCCTGAGGCGTGCCACAAAGTCCATGTACTCACATACCCCAAATCATCTCTCACAACCCTGCACCCCCAACCTCATATACACTTCACAAACACACCGATTCAACAAAATGCGACATCCCTTTTTAGCATCCGCATCTCCATCACTCCTCCCGTTCTCCACTGTACACACCCAAATTACCAGCACTGCAGCCACTTGCACAGTTCATTCCAATATCCTGATGTCTTTAAAAGCAGTACGACTTCTTCCCCTCTTTTGACTTGAAGTCAGTCCTACCTGTGAATGTGTGTGTGTGTTTATTTTCACTTATAAAAACCAAGTGTTAACGTGACGTTAGGTGTGGAATTGAGATAAGAACTAACGTTTAAAAACCCTGAACAACCACTGAAATTCGCCAGTTAGTTTAGTCAATTAACATTAACGGGCCGCTGTCTTGAACTGCTTATGACCTCACATATTACATCACTCATGACATGTTAAATGAAATTGATGACATTCCTTGTGCAACCAGAAATTCCTACTATTCACTATGTAAAGTGGGTTTTACAGAGTAGATTGTCAGCTCCTGTTGGGAAGAGGGTGACTTGGTAATCACTGTTAATGTTTGGTATGGATCTTGTCGCAGGAGGCAGTATCAGTAGAAGGGCTCTGGAGAACAAAAGTTGGAGTGAGGTAGGTTTGTTAAGTTGATAAATGGAGGAGGGGTAGGAAAGGGGGCTTGCCTTGTACAAGCGAGGGCAGGCTGGATTGGACAGTGGTAGATCAAGACTGAACGACTGATGGTCAATCGGTAGGATAAAAGGGACGTGCAGCACGTCTGCTATGATACTGGTTATGTTTCTGTATTTGTAAAGCACACTATCACCAGATAGAGTATCCTGGCGCTGAGCAGGTGTGTGTGTCTAGCCCTTCTTAGAGTATGATGGTTAATTTATAATTCCAGTCTTCAGTTTCTCGCGGAATTCAAGAAGAGAGGAGGAACCTCTGATATGGAGTGTGAAGTCATTCCACCTTTATGAGGGGAGACGATTGGAACAACGTGGGCTCAGCCATGCGTGTCCCAACAACACAAGCGCAACCACGCTTGCCTTACCCATGCATATGCGTGGTTAAGGCAGTGCGCGGTCTAGCTGCTGGAATGGGCTGAAGAAGAAGGAAGAGGAAGGATCGGGAGGAATGCTGTGAGGTAAGTGGGGCTGGGCTTTTAAGGGTTGGGGTAGTTTTCAGGACTGGGGGAGTCTGGGTTGTTTTCAGGGTTGGGTGGTCAGGAAGCTTTTTGAGCTGGGGTTCGTGGTAGTTTTTAGGGCTCGGGGAGTCGGCTATTTTTAGGGCTCGGGCAGGTCGTTTTTCGGGCTTAGGGGAGGGTTGGGTAGTTTTTAGGACTAAGGGGGAGGGTTGGGTCGTTTTTAGAGCTTTGGGTGTTACGGTAGTTTTTAGTGCTCAGGGGAGAGTTGGGTAGTTTTTAGGGCTCGGTTGGCTTTCAGGAGGGAAGGGGGTAGTTATAGGTTTCAGGGTGGGGCATGGGGCCGTTTTAGTGCTCAGGGCAGGGGTAGGTTTTGGTGTACTTTTAGGCTTGGGGGTGCAGAGAAATTTTTAATGCTTGAGGGGGAGGGTTGGTTTTCAGTACGGAGGTGGGGTAGTTTTAAGGCTCAGGGCATGGGGCGGGGGTCAGGAGGGCTAAACCTAGATGATAAGTCTTAACCATGCATATGTCTTTGTCATACATGCCATATCAATGGATATTTCATTGTAAAGGCATGCGTGGTGAAGGTATATACGTGGTTAAGACCGCGTGGGACCGGCATGCGTGATTCCGTCACACGACCTTTATGAGCGATATAATAGCACTCCTGTTTTTCTGATTCTGTACTATGTGTGCATGAGATGTGTTTGAGTAGGAGTCCTGCGAAGGAATCTGGGTAGTTGGTGAAGGAGATGTGACTGTTCAGGTAGGTGGGGCCTAAGTTGTATAGTGCCTTGAATGTGTGTAGGAGGAGTTTGTAATGAGTTCATTTGTGTGTCTGGAGCCAGTAGGGCTGCTTGAGGTGCAGTGTGTTGTGTGTTCTTTGTGGGAGGTTGAGATGAGTCTGGCTGCCGAGTTCTTGATGGTTTGTACTTTTATCAAGAGTTGCTTGGTTATCCTGGATTCCGATAGTCTGCTTTGCTGGTGACTACGGCGTGAGTGACTTTTTCTGGTGTTGCTTGAGGGCCATTTGAAGATCTTCCTCAGCATCATTAGGGTGTGAAAGCAGGATGGAGTGATGGCATTGACTTGTGCAGTCATGTCCATTTTTCTGCCAATGAGAATTCTGAGGTTCCTAGCATGGGTGCTGGGTCTGGGTCTGAGTTCAGCCGGCAACCAGTGGAGTCCTATTGTGATTTGTACTTTCCAAAGATAACTGCTTCTGTCTTGTCAGTGTTGAGCTTTAGACAGTTGGCTTTCATCCAGTTCGTGAATTCGGTCATTCCAGCTGTAAATTTGGTTCTTGTCCCGAGGATCTTGTCCGAGAGGGAGAGTATGAGGTATGTGTTGCTGGTGTAGAAGAGGATGTTGACATTGTGTTGGTGGATGACGTTGGCAAAGGGGAGCATGTATATATTGAAGAGGGTGGGGCTGAACAATGAACCTTGAAGCACTCCACAGATGAGTGTGCGGACTTCTGAGGGGTAAGGTGGAGAAGCGTGGCTCAGTGGTTAGAGGCGGCAGACCCGGAAGCTGAGATCGGCCGTGGACCAGGGTTCGATTCCCCGCCTCGGCGGGTCTCGGGCTCAAAATTCCACGGACTCGACAATTCTCGCTCCGTGCCTACTCGACTCATGGGGTCACACTCTGCGACTCTGGGCAATAGCTTGCTTAATCTCCACTACGGCCCCTCGCGGTGGGATGCCTGGCTTTCACCTTGTGGATGCCCTGCCGGGGTATCTCACAGGGGAATACCAGGACGGGTTCCCTAAGCAAGCGCCTTGAGACCCCTGGGTGATTCGTGCGCTATATAAATCGAAATACATTTACATTTACACAAGGTGCCAGGCTGACAGTTTGTGTTCTAGCCATTAAGAAGGAGCAGATCCAGTGGGGATTGGTCTTTGGATGCTAATCTTGTGCAGGTGCCTGAGGATGCTCACATGTGAGACTGTGTCAAATGCTGCTGAGAGGTCCAGGAGAATGAAGGCAGCCATGTCTCCTCTGCCAAGGGTCATCTGGACGCTGTATGTGGTGGTGACTGTGGTTGGGCCAAAATCTGGAGGGCGTGGCATCGATGAGCTGGTGGTTGCTGAGGTAGTTGATGAGGCTTTGGTTCACTAGATTCTCTAAGACCTTGTCCGGGAATGGTAGGAGAAAGATGGGTCTATAGTTGGAGAGTGTGGCTGGGTCTGCTCATGGGTTCTTGAACAAGGGCGTGCCGGTGGCATGTTTCCAGTTGAACTCGAATGTCCCCGAGTCGATGGAGGCATTGAAGATAGTGATCGGTAGGAGTCCTTTGGTGAAGGCGTGGTGGGGAGAAGGGGTCAGAGGGGCCCGAGTCGATGGTCTTAATAGTTACAGCAGTTTCTTTGATTGTGATGGCAGGACCAGAAGCAAAATACTGAACTTTGAAAACATTGTGCAAAAAGGAGAGGGGATAGGGGAGGGAAGAGTTAGAACCAACGTGATTGGGTAGATTTGTTTAGAATGTGTGGGGAGTTACTATGAACTTTATTAGTTTAGTGTGAGGGACATAGTGTGTGAGGTGAAAGTTGGCCGGGGATGCAAAGTATAAGCTTAATCTGCCTCAGCATAAGTACTTGTGTACAAATTAGTAAACATTCCCTTGGGGGGGGTTGGCCCGGTCTTTAACGCAGGCCCGGTTCCAGGAATATTTATTTGGGTGTGCCAAGGGTGCATTTGGGTGGGCCACTGCGGGCTCGATTTGTCGCATATATGTCTAGGCAGGCCTGCTTCAGGACCCTCCTTTATCTCTTCTTAGTCTTACAAGGCCAAGTAAAATGCAATCTCTCCAAAATCTCTTTCTAAATGTGACCACTCTCAAAAAATGTTTTTCCATGTAATGCCCCTTAGGTTTCTCAGGTGGGAGTATCAGGCAAGTGACACTTCTTGGGCTCCCTCTGTGCGAGCCTTCAGGGAGAATCCCTCTTCTTTACTGCCTCCACCTTACCACGGACTCTGCAACTCACTCCCTTACAGGCTTGATTATCCTCTACTTCTCTCTAGGAAACCTTGTCTCACAGCTGACCTTGGGCCCCAGCCCCATATCAGGCACCATTGGGCTCCACTTTCATTTTTCCCGGTAAAAACATTAGTAAAATCACCTTAAAAATTAAAACATTGAATACAGCAGTAAATATAATTAGCACACACTCCACAGTAGCCCTTATGACCCGACTGCTAATTAAATAAACAAAAACAGAAAGGCCGCCTTTAGCGCTGATGCCAAAGTCTTTTTTGGCGCTGCCCCAATATCCTCTTTCTCCATAAATACCTTTACTCCCACCATCCAACAGTGCCCCTCATCTTCCAATGGCCCCCTCTATTGACCTCCTCCTCGGATTCCCTCAAAGCCACACGCCACAAGGGCCCCTCATCTCCCCATAGCACCTCCCCCTATTGACCTCCTCCTCGGATTCCCTCAATGCCACCCTCCACCAGTGCCCCTCATCTCTCCCTAACTTCCCCCTCCACCCCATGACCTCTTCATCGGATTCCCTCACTGCCACCCTCCACCAGTGCCCCTCATCGCTCCATTTCCCCTCTCACTACCTCCTCCTCGGATTCCCTCACTGCCACCCTCCAACAGTGCCCCTTATCTTTACGTAGCCCCTCTCTCATATGCATTTCATTTGTTGCATAGCGCTACTCATATCAGTGTAGTGTGTGTCAGTACTTTACACAACGCACACATTATACAGAGACAATGAATCAAACAAGTATGTAAATCAGTCTATAGGGAATGTCACATAAGCCAATGAGGATTACAAGGTGCATGAATCACATGTCATCCATACTGGTGGGCGGGATATTTTAAGAGGGTTTGGTCTGGGGAAACACAACCTTAGGATTTAAAGAGTATTCCATGGGGTTCAGCTTTACTGATAGAAATGTATATCTGCCCAAACATACTCATTTTAGCAACATTAGAATAATGAAAGCCTGGGGAAGTTCTAACTATATCACAAAACCAAAAAAGTGAAGTTCTAACTATACCATTCATGTTTGTATGCAGCTCTTTGATGACAGTTCATTGGTTACTGTCCTATGTTAGGATTGTAACTTCTGAACTGCAAGTAACACAAGGATCTCTGTGACAAAGGCAGTAGCCCACTGAGCTATCCAGGGCTTTAAGTGGTCCGGGTCTCACTGGGTCTGAGCACCTGCAGTTTTTTTAAGGGGGCCTCGAAACGGGTCTCTATCGGGCTCTGTTTTGTGCGCTGGTTACAGGTAGTCTGTTTTTTTCCTGAACTGCAGTGACAGCAGTCTGCTGTCACTGCATTCCGGAAAAAAGTGCCAGGGCACAAAACAGAGCCCGATAGAGACCCCTTTCGAGACAGCAGGTACATTGGTGTACCCCCTCTCACTACTCATAAGTGGAAAGTTACGGCATGATGTCATGCCAGGCGTGCGTTGTAGGGGGAAGGGAAATCCTTTAAAGAGAGTCATTTTCTCGCTGGCTTTCCCTTCTCTTTTTGGAACTCAGGAGCTGCAACATTGTTATAATGTCACCAGTGCTTTAAATTGAAGCTTTTGCAATATTATATACAAGCCTTAGTTGCTGCTATATATCTTATGCAACTAACAACCATTGACAAAGCCAATAGTCCTGACTTGTAGGTATGATGTTACTTGTTGTACTAAATACCTGGATGTAAGGACAGAAACAGCAAAATACAAGTCGGGCCGCACACTGCTAAACACAGATTGTTAACGTACTGTTTTTAAGTTTTGTCCTCAATTGCATTGGCCACGCCCCTTTGAGAGACCCCCACCCCCCGTTTCTTCATCCCACTTAAAGCCCTGGAGTTATGGAGTTATCCACATAAAATACAGTTCATCTGCATTTGAAAACTACTAACAGACAAATGATTGCCCTCCAGCAGGATTATTAATCACCAGTGTTATCTGGGCATTTTGTATTCCTATTGTTGTCCTGCATTGGCCATGATAATGATAAAAACTGTTTAAATGAAGCACACACGAATGGGCCTTTGCAGATTTTAAAAAGAAAAAAATATAGTAACATATTCTCTTACCTACTCCATTAGTCAAACTTTGTGTCACAGCCTTCTGTGATAAGCCCCTGCAGGGGTCAGGAAAGGTGAATAGTAATAAACAAACGTCTTTTCTCCTGCTGCTTCATAGAAAAATAAATATCAACGCAGCAGGACAGTAGGCAAAGGTTACCAAAGGTTACCCTTGTCAAAGAAAGGATGTGTTGCCTTTCACCATGCAGAGATGAAGGGGTGAAAAAAAACAAAGTCTCGTTAACATGTTAATGGTCTTTTAAAGACCTGTGAAGTACTCGGGTGCGGCCGCGATAATCTCTAAACTGTGTGTGTGAGCCCCTCGGCCCGGGCTGACACACACGACAGGGGAGGGTTGAAGCACTTTGATCCCAAAGGCATTGTGCGCCTGCCTTCAAGCCCTCACTGCGATGGCCACGGATCCTGTTTGGGTGGGCCAGGCTCATGTTTGGGTGGGCCCGGCCCACCCGCTAGAACCGGGCCTGCTTTAACGGTATACCATGTGACATCATCCGATCCAGGAGAGGCTAGAACGATGGATGTAGTCCAAAGCGCCTCCTTCGACAGTCTGTGCAACACTAGCGTTGGTAAATTACCGCTGCTCAGTCCTTTTACCCAAGGAACAGAGTAGAAAATGCTGCCAGTGGGGCTGGGAACACCAGGTAGTGTGTTACATTTTAGTGGTATTTACATAGTGCTTGGTATCCTTGATCAAGCTTTGCAGTGCTTTATCGAAGGATATCTGGTGTGAGGAGAGGATGTGGCCTAAAGGCTTAGAGCGGTCCACCTGGACCTGGGCTTTAAGGGGGATGAAAATACTGGGGGGGGGGGTTCTCTCAAAGGGGCGTGGCCAATGTAATTAAGGGCATGGCTTCAAAAAGCATAAGCTAAAAATCTTTGCTATGCATTGTGTGCCGCCCGACTTGTATTTTGCTGCTTCTGTCATTGCATCCAGATATATGATACAAAATATAACCTACAACAAGTCAGGACTATTGGCTTTGTCAATGGCTGTATAAGATAAATAAGCAGGAACTATGGCTTGTTGTACAGAATACTGAAAAAACTTCCACTTAAAGCCCTGGTAACACCACGACAATGTTGCTGCTCCTGCGTTTCAAAAAGAGAAGGGAAATCCAGAGAGAAAATGACTCTTTTTAAAGGATTTGCCTTCCCCTAGAACGCTCACCTAGCATGACGTCATGACGTAACTTCTCCACTGGTGAGAAGTGAGCAGTGTGAGCACACGCACATAATGTGCCTGCTGTCACTGCAGTCCGGAAAAAAAACGGCCGCCTGTGCCAGGGCACAAAACAGAGCCCGATAGAGACCCGTTTCAAAGCCCCATTTAATAAACTGCCGGTGCTCTTACCCGGTGAGACCCGGCCCACTAAAGGCCTGACCTGGACGCTGGGGAACCAGGAGTTTTGGCAGGGACGTTCACCATCCTGTGATTCTGGACATATCACTTAATCTGCCTGTGCCTAAACATGAATGTGTCCATCTGAAAGGCAACTGGTGCTCATGTATAGCGCTCTGATATCTTGGGCCCTATTGTGCGCTATATAAAATTCCCCCCCACGCCCCCCCCCCCCCCCCCCCGCCCCCAAAAAAACAAGCATTTGCAATGCAATAGGTCTCGTATTATGAAAGTTTGAGCTATTTGTATTGTAAATGACAAATTTTTTATTTAGGTTTTGTTTTTGAAAATAGCGAAATTAATAGCTTTGTCATTTACCATGCCAATAGTTATAACTTTCGCAAATGTGACACCTATAGCATTTGTAATGCAATATGTGTTGTATTTACGTGACTTACATGTATTGATATTACAAATAACAATGGTTTTTAATTTTTTTAAATAATTAATACTTAAATAAAAGTTATTGTCATTTATAATGGCAATAGCTTAAACTTTTGTAAATAACATTTGTGAAGATTATGTTCAGTGTATTTTATTGTGACGAAAATCCAAGAACATATGTCAAATATTAACATCTTTTTGTTACATTTGTAATAAAGCTTGAAACATTGAGATAACATATTTGAACCAGTTGTTGTTGAATGGTTGCACAGATTGATGCTGTGGTGGAGTTCAGTGATGTTGTGGTGCCACAGAGTGATGCTGTGGTGGTGCTGAGTGATGCTGTATGCTATGCTATGTTTTGTTTTGCTATCCTATGTTTTGTTATGCTATGCTATGCTGTTTTGTTATGCTATGCTATGCTATGTTTTGTTATGCTATGTTTTGCTATGCTATGCTGTTATGCTATGCTATGTTTTGTTATGCTATGCTATGCTTTTTTATGCTATGCTATGTTTTGCTCTGCTATGCTTTGTTATGCTATGCTATGTTTTGTTGTGTTTTATTATGCTATGCTTTGTTATGCTATGCTATGCTTTTTTATGCTATGCTATGTTTTGCTCTGCTATGCTTTGTTATGCTATGCTATGTTTTGTTGTGTTTTATTATGCTATGCTTTGTTTTGCTATGCTATGTTTTGTTGTGCTATGCTATGTTTTGTTGTGTTGGTATGCTATGCTGTGTTTTGCTATGCTATTATGTTTTGTTCAGCCATGCTATGTTTTGTTTTGTTAAGCTATGCTGTTTTGTTGTGTTTTGTTAGGCTATGTTTTGTTATGTTATGCTATGTTTTGTTATGCTATGCTATGTTTTGTTTTGCTACCCGAAGCTTTGTTTTGTTATGCTATGCTATGTTTAGTTTTGCTATCCTATGCTTTGTTTTGTTACGCAATGCTATGTTTTGTTGTGTTTTGTTATGCTATGCTATGTTTTGTTGTGTTTTGCTAGGCTATGCTTTGTTATGCTATGCTATGTTTTGTTATGCTATGCTATGTTTTGCTCTGCTATGCTTGTTCTGCTATGCTTTGTTATGCTATGTTTTGTTATGCTATGCTATGCTTTGTTGTGTTTTATTATGCTATGCTTTGTTATGCTATGCTATGTTTTGCTGTGTTTGGTATGCTATGCTGTGTTTTGCTATGCTATTATATGTTTTGTTATGTTTTGTTAAGCCATGCTATGTTTTGCTGTGTTTTGTTATGCTATGCTATGTTTTGTTGTGTTTTGCTAGGCTATGCTTTGTTATGAGATGTTTTGTTATGCTATGCTTTGTTATGCTATGCTTTGTTTTGGTATGCTATGTTTTGTTATGCTATGCTTTGTTATGCTATGTTTTGTTATGCTATGTTTTGTTATGCTATGCTAAGCTTTGTTTTGTTATGCTATGCTATGTTGTGTTGTGTTTTGTTATGCTATGCTATGCTTTGTTGTGTTTTGTTATGCTATGCTATGCTATGTTTTGTTATGTATGCTATGGTTTGTTGTGTTTTGCTATGTTTTGTTTTGCTATGTTTTGTGATGCTATGTTTTGTTAGGCTATGCTTTGTTATGCTATGCTTTGTTGTGTTTTGCTATGTTTTGTTTTGCAATGCTATGCTTTGTTATACTATTCTATGTTTTGTTTTGCTATGCTTTGTTTTGTTATACTATGTTTTGTTATGCTATGGTATGTTTTGTTGTGTTTTGTTATGCTATGCTTTGTTATGCTATACTATGTTTTCCTATCCTATGCTTTGTTTTGTTATGCTATGCTATGTTTTGTTATGCTATGCTGGTGAGGGTGAGTGAGGGTGGGTGAGGGTGGGTGAGTGAGTGAGTGAGGGTGGGTGAGTGAGGGTGGGTGAGTGTGGGTGGGTGAGTGAGTGAGGGTGGGTGGGTGAGGGTGGGTGGGTGAGTGAGGGTGAGTGTGTTAGAGCGAGGGTGAGGGTGAGAGGGTTGTGAGGTTGTGTATCCTATGTTTTTTGTTATGCCATGCTATGTTTTGTTATGCTATGCTGATGAGGGTGTATGAGGGTGAGTGAGTGAGGGTGAGTGAGGGTGTGTGAGGGGGTGTGAGGGTGAGGGCGAGGGTGTGATGGTGTGTGAGGGTGAGAGGGTTGGGAGGGTGAGGGGGTGTGAGGGTGAGTGAGGGTGTGTGAGGGTGTGTGCGGGTGAGGGGGTGTGAGGGTGAGGGTGAGTGAGGGTGTGTGCGGGTGAGGGGGTGAGGGTGTGAGGGTAAGGGTGTGAGGGTGTGAGAGGGGGTGTGAGGGTGTGAGGTTGAGTGAGGGTGTGAGTGAGGGTGTGAGGATGTGAGGGTGTGTGATGGTGAGGAGGTGTGAGGGTGAGTGAGGGGTGGTGAGGGTGTGTTAGGGTGGGTGAGGGTGTGTGAGGGTGAGAGGGTGTGAGGATGTGTGAGGGTGAGAGGGTGTGAGGATGTGTGAGGGTGAGAGGGTGAGTGAGGGTGAGTGAGGGTGTGTGAGGGTGAAAGGGTGTGTGAGGTGAGAGGGTGTGAGGGGGGGTGATGGTGAGTGAGGGTGTGTGAGGGGGTGTGATGGTGAGTGAGGGTGTGAGGGGTGAGGGTTGTGAGGGTGGTGCGGGTGTGAGAGTGTGTGAGGATGAGGGTGTGAGGGTGCGAGGGTGAGGGGGTGTGAAGGTGGGTGAGGGGCTGTGAAGGTGAGTGAGGGTGGGTGAGGGTGAGGGTGTGAGTGAGGGTGAGAGGATGTGAGGGTGCTTGATGGTGAGGGTGGGTGAGGGTGAGTGAGGGTGGGTGAGGGTGTGAGGGTGGGTGAGGGTGTGAGAGGGTGTGAGGATATGTGAGGGTGAGTGAGGGTGGGTGAGGGGGTGAGTGAGGGTGGGTGAAGGTGTGTGGGGGTGAGGGTGAGTGAGGGTGTGAGGGTGTGTGAGGGGTGAAGGTGAGTGAGGGCGTGTGAGGGGTGAAGGTGAGTGAGAGGGTGAGTGAGGGTGCTTGAGGGGGTGAGAGGGTTTGAGGGTGTGTGAGGGTGAGGAGGTGTGAGGGTACCAAGTAAATAGTGGCAGGGCAGACATCGTAAGAGAGAGAAAGACAAATGTTAAGATAACAGTGCTCGAAGGGGTTGTGAGAAGGTGCATGCTGAAGTCAGACAATGAATCCTATACATGGAACCCATTTCTAAAACCACAGATGCGGCCTTTGCTGTGTTAGAGGGGGCACGGGTTCCTGCTAAGCCTGACGTCCTTGTGAAGACTTAACCCAACATGAAAAAATGGTTAAAACGGTGCACCCATAAACAAATTTATAGAGCGAGTCTAAATTAAGTTATTATCAGATTGATGTGTGAGACTACTGCAAGAATGTCTAACACAATATAGTATGTAGAGAGATGGTCTCAATTGAATTTAAAGATGAACCGGCCTACCCATTAAAATCCCGTTAAAAAAATGCTTGTGGCTAAAGTAAAATATTTCGTTTGCGCATTTATTTGCCGAATGCTTGTTTCTGCATTTATGAGGTTCAAATCACTTTAAATTGCTTAGGCGAAGTCCTCAGTGACTCGGGTGTGTGGGTGTTGGGAGTGGGTCCAGATTCTAATAACGACTCAATGGGGATTTCCAGTAATAATTAAGTGGGGGTCACAAAAAGTCAAATAGGAAGAACCGCTGCATAAAGCGATCGCTCTTAGCCGTGCATTCACGGTGTGAGATCTCGAAAAAGAACAATGTACTTGGTTTATTGTGTGCTCTCCTGCCATCTAGTGTTTCTCTAGCAATGCAACTTATTTCCTTGGGGTCTTTGTTGCTTTGAACGTGCAGTAAGAAGACCTCTGAGCACGTCACCAGACAACTACAAGAAAAGGGACGCAGACACCCCCCAACATTATTTCCGTATTCCACTAACGCAGCGGCTGGTAGAAATGAATAGAAGGTGAAGCAAAGTCAGTCTTTAAACCGTCTGAGGGGTTTCTCTGCTAGCTTGCACATCGGAGAAATGTCTTATGAATAATATGGCCAACAACAAGCTCTCGGCATTGGTGTGGGGGGGAAGGGTGGCGCGGGGAGCAGCAGCCTTTGATGTGCGAGCGAGTGGGAGGGAACGACCATATGGGGTGTGCATGAGAAGTGAGGCCAAGCGCGTGCTGGGGAAGCGTCGCGCTTGAGTACCTCATCATAAACAAAGCGGTGTACTTCAAGAGGAGTTCAGCTTGCCTGATGCACGACTTCACTGTAACTACTCGTACAACAAAGGAGGGCGGCAGGGAGTGCGCGATGTGATGTTGCCTCCTCTGTTGTTCAGCTTGAATGAGCACTGTGTGCATTACAATGAGAAACTAGGTAGTTCATAAACATGGGGGGCTGCAGTTTGGCAAGGAGGAGGACGGCAGGGTTGACAGGAGAGACTGTAGTCAGGCAGGGGGCAGCATTACATGCTTTCAGTGTCACATTTCTGAGGGTTTGGTAGGGCAGGAATAAGGATCCACGTTGTAATGCAGCCGGTTCCAAAACTGATTTTACCAGCTGGATCGTTTTGTCCGGTAAAATTGTATCCGTTATTCTCACACGCAGTATATCTAGGTCTGTGAACAAAGGCTCACTCATGATCGAACAGAACAGAATGCCATATGGGAATTACATTCTGCTCAGCTCATGACCGAGATCTAAACAGATTTAAAGAGAGGTGGCAAAATTAGAACCTTGCGGGAAACCAACCCCTAATAGTACATGAGCCATGGCACAATAAGAGACGCAGTTACCAAAACTCCTATATAATGGAAATGCTGCCGAAATGTGTCTTCTCTCTGCACGACGGCATAAGTGGATTTTTTTGTTAACGGGATCAGTAGATTTCGGAAGCAATCAAGTATATATTTTATAAAATTTCACAACCCCTGCGGCAGGAAGCTTGTGGAGTGCAGGTAGAGACTATATAGAAGATGATACAAGCGCACAGAAAGCAAAGGAATGAAGAACGGGGCACATGCATGACAGGCCGTAGCAGGAGGACTGGTGGGTCGTATGGCCGATTGAGTGTTGTCACGATGAGAGAGTAGGCGCACAAGTGTAGGGTGTGCTGGCACTCCCCAGCAGGGAGTTGAGGCGTAGCGGCTGGAACACGGAGGGAGGGGAGTATAGGCACGTAGGAATGGCATAGCATTGTAAGAGGTCACTGACAACAAGCAATGTCCTGAGCAAATGGTGGGGGCCTGAAGCAGTGGAAATGAAGAAACAATTTTAAAACAAACAGCAATATCGAGAGGTGGTGGGGGCAGGGTTAAGTGTAGGGAGAGAAGGCACAGGCTGGACAGGCTGTGATCTGGACGCTTTGATGTGGTGTGCGAGGCGGGCAGAAAGGACGGCCGTGGGAGGTGGGAGGAGAAGTATGGAGAGTGGTGCAGGCGGGGGGCGTGGAGCAAACCCTTTGAAGAGCGTTTGGCTGCCAGGGGGGCGGAGAAACAGATTGCCTTCAAGGCAGGCAGAA
This sequence comes from Lissotriton helveticus, assembly GCF_964261635.1. Lineage (NCBI taxonomy): Eukaryota > Metazoa > Chordata > Amphibia > Caudata > Salamandridae > Lissotriton > Lissotriton helveticus. Next base: position 632,175,592 of record NC_136068.1, on the reverse strand, counting down.
GGCTCGGGCAAGCTCGTGCACGAGAGCACATGCACTCGTCAAAATCCGGATCGTAAAAAGTCAGCTTTGTGGATGGGCGGCATTAGGTCTCTCTACGAGACCTAAAAAAGAAGGGATCTCCCTGCTGTGGTCTAGATTTCAAGTCCAGAGGCGCTACCTTTCTGGCGCTCAAACTCTCATATCGTATAAACCATAAACCAGGCGCACAACACCCATTGGGCTCACGGGCCTTCAGCCACCTCCCCTCCTCCCCCCATCCCCCCCCCCCCCCCGCCCCCGTCGTGTCCGTCAGCCCGGGCAGAAACAGCTTCGCGGGCTGGCAAGCATCTTATTGCAGCCGCACCCGAGTACTTAACAGGTCTTTAAAAGACCATTTACTTGCAAATGGGGGTTTTGTTGTGTGTTGACCCCTTCTTACAGTCACTATGTCTAAGGTGGAAGAATTAGCCCCCCCCACCCGAAATATTTTTCTGGCCCCCCCCCCCGAAATTTGACTTGAGTTGCCCGCCTGCCATAAACCACACACAACCTCCCACACGCACACACCAAAATGCACATCAGAGTACAACCCCACACTCTAAACCATACAACTCTCCCACACTGAAAAACACACACACAACCAGCACGAGTGCACCAGCCACACACTAAATTGCACACAAGCTCTCACACGCTGAACCCCAACACACATATCAAACTCTCCATCGGCACAGCAGCCATACACTAATCCTTACATAAATCCATATCCACTGGACACCAAAACCTCACACTCCACAGGCCAAACACGCCGAACCGAGGTGCACATTTTCGTACAGAAGTACATGGGTGAGGTCTGAACTGGAGAGATGGCCCCCTTCCTCTGCTGTACATTTGTTAGACTGCTTCTCTCGCTCAGATTTTTGTCACGTCCTCTCTTTTACAGACACACCTACACGCGCGTATTCCTCACCCTATCTTTTTTAAGCACACACGAACTCGATCACTCTCTTCCATACACACACATTGCCTGTCAGTTTCTTCTCTGTTTTCCCTCTCTCTCTCTCCCTCCTTCTCATCTCGTTCCCTCCTCTGCTCACGGCCTTTCCATATCAGCTTCTGTGTCAATATCAGACTCCAGGAAGCTACTGTCCTTGGATCTGGGAGTGAAGGTTGCAGACCTCTCATTGGTGGGAATCCCCCTCCCCTGCCTGGTCTTTGTCTGCCTACAGTTGACAGGGTGTGTGATCTTGGCCATGTGACAGCATTCCAGTGCGTGACCCCCTGTTGTTGATAGCTTGGTTGTATATTGCATCAGAGAGGAGGCCGGGCAGTGTTGGAACACGTTATGCTCCGCTCTGAGAGGCGGTTATGCCTGGGCACAAGCACTCCCTTGTTAGAAAGATGTCCCTGATAAGACTTGAGCAGAGTTCGTGACGTCATGGTTCGGTGCCCCTGACAGGCTGCCAGTAGCAGGGTGGAGTGAGTTCATGTTAAGCCGATGCCTGGGGTGGAGACGGTCATCCAAACGGAGAATAGTGCGAGAGCAAAGTCACCCACATAAAAAGGCCCGTCGGGCTGGATCAAGGGCAGTTCCTTGCCAGACTACTAGTGTCTGCAGAGGCATTGGCCTGCACAATTTCCCTCTTTCCCCTACAGGGTGATGGTCACAGGAGTCTGGCAAAGCCATAGGAAGCGGACCTCCTTCCGCTTATCACATACAGATGAACGCGCAGCGCTCGCTGTAAGTCAAGGGCGGTGCTTCGCGCAGCCAGGGAACCCTGCCAAAGATCACACGGCTCTCAGGAGCCGCCCAAGAGCAGCCGCAAACCTGCCGGGTGAGCCGAGCAGGTCTAGGGGCGCGTTCCAGGCCTCACCCCGCACCTGGTGAGGCCCGGGGCCTGCCTGGAGCCTGGGAGAGGACAGGAAGCCTCTCCCCGACTCTCAGGCGCAAACTTATGGGCAGGGCATGTTCTGCGGGTGCTGCCAAAACCATTAAATGTGAAACAAGCCAGCAGAGAGAAGGTTACCTCACCTCCTCCAGGCCAATCTACCCTCCTGCCAGCTTCTAGTGGGTATGCGTCCCCTCGCGCGCCACTTTTTGTTCCTAATTTATGCGCAGGGACTGTGGCCCTCTCGCATACCATTCAGCCATCATATAGCCACGTGACACCTAGTACCCGTCGCTTCCATTCCCGACACTTGCACAGAGTAGTGTGAGAGCCATCGGAAGACGCGCTTCAAGCCTCAGCAGGAGATTGAACTGTTGTATAAATGCAGCTTTAGTACAATACAGCATTTATTTATTTAGTAAAACTGTCACGCACACGCCTCCCCAGAAGCAAGGTCAAAACACCGTTTAACATTTAGCTGGCAGGCCTAAGCAATTCCTGGATTTAAAATTGTTAATAAAAATGTAAACCAATGAGATGCATTTATATATATTGTGTATTGGACAATATGTCACCTGCAGCACCCCAAATCTATCCAGGTACTAAGCCTGGAGTACTTTCTGCTTTGAGACTTGTAGGCGCTTAAGAAATAACGATTAAAACACGTGTCCGTATTGGCTCAATGCGTCACCCTTGGCATGGAGCCCCCTGGCAGCAAGGACTGTGCGGTGTTATCCTCTTCCGCGCACGTGTGCACTGTGCAGGCGGCGACTGGTTTTGCCTGCGAGGTTGCCCAATGCCCATGGTTGTTCTGTGAGCCCCTCTTCCCTGGATAGGCGATGAATGAGACTGACATTGGCACAGGGGGTGGCCAGGACTCCTGCCTTTTCCCTCCCACCCCAAGCTGGCTCTGAATAGCTTGTCTTTTGGGGGTGTTTGCCTTCTGTGTCCCAGTGTCTGCACCCACCTCACTGGCTGCACTTCTACTGGCATGGAAGGGCCGCGGTGCCCTACAATTGTTTTGTTCAGATGGCACCCTGCCGTGTCCGATACTCCTTCGCATTCTGGTCTCATAAGCCCACTCCGGATGCAGTCACAGGCTGCATGTCCTAGCAGGCAAAGCGCTATTGGCCAAAAAGTAAGTCTTTCTGAAAGTGTAAGACATGATACGGGTCCACTTGGCAGGCACACATCCCCTCTGTTCTCCAAGACACCCATCACCCACCCTTCCATTACTACCTCTGGATGGTGCACTCTAAAAGTGAGAGGGGCACACCCTCATCCCCAGTCACTGCTCCTCCACTCTGGGCCAATTCTGAGTGATGTTGGTGTGAGGGAGAAGACAGGGCAGATTGGAGGGGAGCAGAGTTAGATCTGATTTACACTGTGTTCGTTAATCACAACCATGTCCCTTCAGAATCTCAAGGACACTTCAGCATTGCTGCCAAGTTATCCAAGGTCATACGTGACACTTATTGCCACATACAGCTTTTTAGGCAACAGCCCCATTGCATTCTGGAACTTGTAGTTTCCATTTCTCAATTATATGTAAGCTCATATTTGCAGCAAAGACAACAATGTTGGCTGAACAGTAAATGCTAATTGAACGTGTCACACATAGCGTGGGGTTAAATGAGAGCTATGTTCCACGAGGAATGGCTGAAGTGTAGATGACAACAGACCTCAGGAACAAACCAGTTAGAATGCATTTCAAAAGTAGTCTTGTTTTCACCCCATCCCTCTTTCTTCCACCACCCTACACTTCCTGTCTCTTTCTCTCAATCTGCTTCATCTCTTATTTCTCGCTTGTCCACCGGTTTCCTCTATATGTCTTCTTTTTTTTCACTTTAATTCCTCATTTGTTTGCTCTGCTTCAAAGTTGGATGGTGAAAAATAAGTCCTGATCCACAAAAATGAGTATAATTACCAACCACCTGCAACTTCCGGCACAATGTCAGCATTGCATATTGAGAACAATACTGACTCTTTTGGGCACTGGGAAAATTGGAACCTTTCCTCAACGATCTGGTCGATGGTTCTTGTTGTGCAGCAGCGGCTAGTGGAGGGAGTGCTGCGGGGCGGTGGGCAGGGGTGGGGGAGCGGCAGGGTAGGGGTAGTAAACTACGGCATACAGCTGAACAGTGTTAAGTAACTAAATAAATAAATAAAACACATTACATTGCGTGGGCTGCATTGCCAAATGCAATGGAGCACGCACAAGAAAATTCGTTTAATTTATATTTTTAGTTACTTATCTCTGTTCGGCCGTATGCTGTAGTTTACTACCCCTCCCCTGCCCCACAGCCCGTAGCACTCCCTTTACGAGCCGCTACTGTTATGCAGCATAAGAGGTAAAGATAAAACTCCTTCCATAATATCTACATTTCAAAATGTCTAAAACAATGAGTACGAACTCAGGTCGACAACTAAATTCACGTTAGTTTGTTTTTTTCAAATTCAGAAACAGATTAATTAGTACACCAGTCCAAGCATTATGGTGTAGAAGTCAAATCTCCGGAACAAATGTATCCTATTTAACAGAGAGAAAACAACTAACTCAATCACCACAACATATGTTATTTGAAGACAAAAATGTATGTTGGATTTCATAAAAATTTCATGCAAACACACCTACAAATCCCGGACTGCCCCTAAACTACCTTCAAGCTGAAATCCTAACCTAGGCAAGTTTCAGTAAAGATGGGAAAAGGTGTCAGCTGTTAGAGCCTTCCAAAGAAGTAACTCCAATCAGAGTCATGTAGCATGAAGCCACAGATCCAAAGATGAGGTCTGTACCTCAAGGCGTCCTAAAGCAAAAGTAACAGCTGTCCGTAACTACATTACAACACAAGGAATCACTGAATTAAGGTGCCTCCCACAGCGCTACTAGTATTTTTCCATTATTCCAGCATCCTCCTGCTTCCTTCCTCCTCCTACATGTTCACATTCTGAGATATTTTGTACGTCCTTGGTGCCATCTCCTTCTCCCACGAGAACTTGTCCCCCATCCGTTATCACAGTTCTTCCTCTCAGGCCTCTGCAGTGGGAACACAAGATACATTCAACATTCCACAGTGCCAGCAACATGCGAATCCAAACATTTAAAACATTTAACTGGAAAATACTTTGAAAATGCACTTCAGTCCTACAGTCAGGCTAAATGAACAACCTACATGTTACAGCATTCAGCATTTACTTCAACAATTATAAATGTCAACCCATGAAACAATAGCATTATGAGCAAAATGTTTAACAAAATTAGCAAACATATTTAGTTTGTTATCCCTCAACAAAGTTAGTGCACACTTTTCTCAGTTACATCTCTAAAGTACACAAGATTTGCGTTAATCATGAGAATATTTAAACATCTTGTATTCCACTTTCTTCTTTTCATTCTTTAGTCACACAATATATAGGTGAGTGCAGACTACAGGAATTATAACGCACTCCTACTGTCAATACAAAAGACGGGCCCAAACTACTCTCTCTCCCCCAGCACCTTGGATCAGTAACAAGACGTCAGCACATTGATGGGGCTTGATGATTGATCCTTTCAATGTGACACCCATGATGTAATCTTCTACTGGACTGGGTAGCGAGCATTAGGCCTCTGAAAAAGAGATTAACACACAGTTTGTCTCTCCAAGATGACCCCTGGTCATCTTGGAGATGACTCTCACAGCTCATCCTCAGCATTCTACCAGAGTTCAAGCAAGAGCTGAGTATAGCTGCACCCGTACAGCACCTCAGACCCCTGGCGCCTTCAGTCACCCATCTCTGATGGTGGGATACATGAGAGTCGAAGAAGGACATGGTCTGCCTTGGACTGACTCCACCGGCAACCTTAGTGGTTTGTTAGGGCGCTGCTGGTATCCTGTCCCAAGCTAAGGAGCTATTGATAATCTGTGGTATAATACTAGAGCCTGCAAACCCTGTATTAAAGCTGGTCTTTAACTTCCTCATTACAGGCGATTTGTGACACACTTACAGGCCTGTAATAAAGAAATGATGTAGCCGTTTAACTGTAATAACTTATCAGAGTTAAGTTCTGACTCCACAATGCCTGATGCTAGAGACAGCGGCTGAGGGGAAAAAGCAGGACATGTAGCATCATTAAATCTTCACTTTAAAATTAGAAAACAAAACATGTTTTTTTTCTTCTACTCTGTTTTTCTACACAATCGGTGCTAAGCAGAAAGGAGATATTTATGGCAACATGCTTATTTTTGAATGCTTTATGGAAATATAGAACCAATAATATCTCTCTGCATGCTTCTACTCTTTCTGAGCTACAGCGATTACAAAAAAATCGTATTTTTATTAAAGTAATGCTAATATCTTTTTTGCATCAAATCTCTAACTGCTTTTTGGTGTTTTCAATTTTGTACTACAGATTTTACCTAAATATTTTTATGTTTGCAAACATCCTATCTCTCATGAAAAAGGAACACACTAAGGATTCAAGCAGGTTGTAGGAAGGATGATGTTGTAACTGTGCATTATAAGGAATAAAGTCCCCCTGCTGTACAGTATAAGGATATTGCAAATCACCCCGGAGGTTCATGACCTTATAAAGGAACTGTGCCTCCCCTGTGACTTGCAATATCCTTATAATGTACAGCAGTGGGTACTTTATTCCGTATATATATTAGGCCAAGATTATCCTTAGGCATCCAGTTCCAAAGCAAGGATTCTCCTGCTATTGTTATATGAAACCATTCTGTTTAGAACATTTCTCAAGTTGTTTCTAAATGTTCTGCTGAAGCCCAAAGTTCCTCAAAGTGACTGAAATTGTTAAAGGTGTGGCAGGTGAAGTTAAGAGGCAGAGTAAATTGTGACAGTCCCTGATAGTGAGGAGGACGGATTTAGTGTACATTTATTCGGTAATTTTCTAAAGGGTGAGTAGTTAGTTATTTTCCCCACCCCATGACCAAATGTGTTAAGCCTCTGTCCCTCCTAGCTGTGTACCAGTCAATGCTGTTAATCCTCCCTGTCTCTCATTGTCAAAGACATTAAGACAACATTCTTGATGTGTGAAAACGCCTGCGACAAGCGTGTGACACTGGATATTAGCCAAATACCTGAAGCCACACCAAACAAGAGAATCTTGGCACACCAGGCTAGTTTATAATGAATAAATCTCATTGACCAAAGACACATTTGCAGTGGTCTTAGAGTCACAAATAAAAAAAAGACAAATATGCATATATCTACAGCTTCAAACAAACAAACGTGAACTTAATATATGGCTTTTCAAATGGTAACTATGCTCTGATTTTGCTTTGCTAGACTCCATTTTAAAGCGCAAATAAAAACTTCTAAGATTAAAGCTCCCTTTACATATAATTGATAATCTCACTTGGTTTCAGAATCTGTGGGATATGGGATCAGGCTCTAGAAGCCCCCAGGAAGAGTTTCATTGTTCTCAGAAAAAAACACAACAGCCTCCCTGCTCCATTTAGTTGCAGGAAGTGATTTCAGAGCTTGGTGCTGCAGATTCCAACATGTCCCAAGTTATTCCCATCTGTTGAATCAAGACATGAGAGTTTAAAGAAGATTGTGTTGCTTTGAAACCTGGCTATCAGTCTCATGACTTGCTGCCTGTGGTGACAGACCGCACAGGCTCTTCTCTGATTGGCTATCTCTTGCTATTAATCACACATGCAATCCATTAAAATTCCTCTTGCAACCCCTTGACAATTTCAGGATTGGGTGTGTATTGGGTTCAGAGAGATAGAGATCCCAGTTTCTGTCCCTATTAACCGCCATTTTTAATGGACAGCCAGAAGTAGCCAGTTCCCCAGTTATTCTGTGGTCATTCTAATTCATAATTCTCATAATTACTTTTGGTGTCTTGCCTTCTTTAAAAAAAAAATTTTTTATTAGCAGCACAGGAAAGAAATATAATCAAAAACAAACATATCAAGAAGTTAACAATAGAAAAGATCAGATCATGGACAGGATTAACATATCATAATAAATAAATTCTCATTAAACCCAAACACATCAAATGTAAATCATGTTGCAGGCAAATATTATAAATCAATATTCATATTCTAAGTAGACCTTGAATAAGTATACGTTTCAGCAGATAACAGACACCCAAATCTTATCAAATTTAACCAAGGCCTTATTGCCTCTAATCCTAGCCAGAGTAGATTCCATGCAGTGAATCTCGTTAAGTAATGACCACCATTCCATGAAGTGTGGGGGTGTAGGGGAAATCCAAGTGCGGGCGATTATAAGTTTTGCGCATGATAGCATGATTGTAATTATAGACTTTTGTGGAGTGTTCGCAATATTAACATCAAGCAGAACTAAAGCAGGATCCAGAAAAAGTGTACACCCTAATTTTAATTTCATTACATTCTCGACCGATGTCCAAAATTCAGATATCTTAGGGCAAGTATACAACATATGCACCAAGTCTGCCGCAGCCAGCGAGCACTTAGGGCATTTAGTTCGATCAGTAAAGCTACTATTAGAGGCCCATTTAGAAATTCTTTCAGGGGTATGATAAAGCATGCAAGTTGTCTTAAATTGTTGCAATCTTAAACTTGAGGAGAGTACAGCTTTGTGGATATTACCCAAAGATCTGTTGATAACTACTGAACTAATATTACTCCCTAGCATCCTACTCCATTTCTCCACCAAGGTACTACAATCGCTATCTCTGTATGTAATAAAACATTTACAACAGCGACTTATTAGGGACTTATTTTTAGGTCGAGCTGGTACAGCTGGAGACCTAATGTTGCCCGTCACGAGGGGAGGAGGACAAGAGGGTGTTACTAGCATTTTCCCTGGATTCGGGTGCGCGAACGCGCACGTCGCGTCCCGCGCCATACACATGCGCGCGCAGACAGACACTCGCTCACACACACACACCCCCTCCCCCACAGTCACACACACGCACTCCAAGACACATACACACACACGCACGCACACACACATACACAGCCCGCCCCCCCCCCGCACGCACGCGCACACACATGCTCCCCCCTCCCCCCCGCAGCTCAGCAACCCACTCACCGGCTTCCTTCGTGCGGCGGCTCTCCTCAGCTGCAGGGCCCGGCAGCAGGACTCTTCTTCCCTCCTTCGGCACCGGGGCGCAGGGTAGGCTCCTGCCTGCTCCGGTGCTCCAAACACGGCTCCAATCGCGGCTCTTCCGTGGGAGGCGGGGTAGGCTCCTGCCCTCCTACTTCCTGTTTCCGGTTGTCGCGCCGGCCTGCCTGACTTCCTGGTCGCAGGCCGGCAGAGTGACGAGGATGTTTGATTTGCCGTATTTATTTATTTAGTTATTTATGCATTTTTATATAGCGCAGACTTTACCCGAAGGCGGTATTTATTTATTTATGTATTTATGCATTTTTATATAGCGCGGACTTTACCCGAAGGCGGTATTTATTTATTCATGTATTTATGCATTTTTATATAGCGCGGACTTTACCCGAAGGCGTCAGAGCGCTTCACATTAGGAACAGAAATGAAACATAATGAGAAACATTACAAAAGAACAGGTTGCAAAAACATACGTTACTTACATAAGGTAATAGTGACAATTGTGAGCAAACAAAATACATGAGGTAGTAAAAACTATGAGCAACCAAAAATACATGAGGTAGTAAAGGTAATAGTGACAATCGTGAGCAAACAAAATACTTGAGTAAAAATTGTGAGCAACCAAAATACATGAGGTAGTAAAGGTAATAGTGACAATCGTGAGCAAACAAAATACTTGAGTAAAAATTGTGAGCAACCAAAATACATGAGGTAGTCAAAAGTGCACAAGAGGAAATGAAAGTGACAAGTGTGCAGTTATAAGAGAAAACAGTATAATTAGAGGTATAGTCCTGCAATAAGTGCTAGACACTCAGGCTCAGGAACAAGCGTTACATGGGCAAGGTGGCACTTGTGCAAGTATCAAAGGTAAAGACATGTGAGAGGTAGCAGCCGTGTGTTGCAAGGGCAGAGTGGTGTGTGCATGTTACAAAAGGGCACCGAACACCAGTACATGGAAAATACTGCAAAAAGGCAGACCCTCCAATCACAGGCATACACTGGGAAGGCACTTCCATGGTCATGGAAAGTAGAAATTATCAGTAGTGGGAAGTCTTCCTCACAATAGCAAGAGGACGTGAATTACTTTTGGAGGTGTCTCTGGAGGAGAAGAACTTTGAGGTCCCTTTTGAAGGCCTGGGAGGAGGCGGTGGTTTGTAAATACAAAACATATTGCATTACAAATGCTATAGGTATCACATTTGCGAAAGTTATAACTATTGGCATTGTAAATGACGAAGCTATTAATTTAGCTATTTAAAAAAAAAGAAACATAAATAAAAACTTTGCCATTTACAATACCAATAGCTCAAACTTTCCTAATGCGAGACCTATTGCATTGCAAATGCTTGTTTTGAGAGTAGAGGCTCTCCCAAATAACAGTGGACTCAGAGATACTCTGAAGCTGCATTTTTCGGATCAGGAAATCATATATTTGCATGTACTTGTACCTCATAGTATCCGTAACATTATATAGTGTTTTAAGAGTCTCAAAGCTCAACAGCCCCTGTGCGCCATGTAGATCTCCAAGTGTTTTTATTCCATGCGCCAGCCATATACTAGCGGTTCCATCGTTAAATATCCCTGGTAAACCCGGATTACCCCATAAAATTAAATTAGGGTGAAAAAAAGTCAGATTACAAAAAGCCTGTATATTACGCCAGATTTTTACCAAATCTCTTGCGGTCTTGAACTGTACTCTTTTAAAGTAATTAGGGTCGTTAATCCTCCATAGAAAAAACTTAGCATCCTTATCAAACATAAACGTTAAAAAGTAAGGTCGAATGTCTGATCCTTCCGAATTAATTAAGTATCTCATGCGTCCAACAAAAGCGGCCCAAAAGTATAATTTAAAATCCGGAAAGTTCAGCCCTCCTGCTTCTATGGTCTCTTTTAAGAGAGTCATAGATCTGCGGGCTTTATGATATCCCCATATAAAGCTACTAAAGATACCATCCAAGTTTCTAAAGAATACGTTTCCCAAAGCCAAAGGAATAGAGCGGAATAAGTAAAGAAATTTTGATAGTATTATCATACGTATCAAATTGATTCTGCCTATGATATTTAGGGGTAGTTTATGCCATTTTTTTAAGAGAACTTTAGTAGTTTTAACTAATTCCTCATAATGTATTTTCGTTATGTTCTTAACTTGAGCAGTGATCCTGACCCCTAGATAAGTGGCCGCTTGACACAATCCGATGATTGCCCTCCCCGGTTTGTAGTTACCAATTATTTGGGTTTTATTTATGTTTAGTTTATATCCGGACACATCCCCGAATCTGGTTGCTTCTGCCTTAATGCCTTGCATAGCTTTTACGATATCAGTTGAGTAGATAGCAATATCGTCGGCGTAAGCGGTCATTTTTAATGTATGCGGGCCAAATTTAAAAGGAATGATATCAGATTGGAGTTGTAGTGCTTGGAGAAATGGCTCTATAGATAATGCAAATAGAAGGGGTGACAAGGGACACCCTTGGCGAGTTCCACGAGTAATAAGAAAAGGAGCTGCTTTCAAATCTTTGTAACAAACAACAAAATGACGTAAGGAATGCTTGAACTAGTCCCAGAAAATAGTGATCGCACGGGGCTGCATCCATGTCCACTGATTTTGTTTTTGGATTTCTTTTTGGGCACTCTCCCTCTAAACACAGAGACCAGCCATATGCAAATCGGACTTGGTCATGACCCATAGGAAATATCTAGCCCAAACTGCTATTGAAGGCTGTCACCAGAAAGGCACGCAAGCAAACGAAACCAGTTTGGGTCTACTTCGGCCTCACCAGTGACCTATAGCTTGAGTTCTGTGACACTGTGAGCACAGGATCCACCTTTGCGCATACCGTTTTCTGCAACAAGCAAAAAACGGATGGAAAACATGCTGGAAAAACGTCAGCCACTAGCCATTGCTCTGTGCTGTGTCCACTTTGTTTTTTGCCCACTTTGACTCTCTTGCCAAAGATCATTCATATGCAGATCAGTCTTCATGTTGCTCCAATGGGAACAGTCCTGTCTGAACTACCAGGCAGAATCCTTCCTGATAGAAACATCAGCAACCCCCAAAAATGAGGAACTGAGGTGTGGCCTGAGTAATCAACAGTGTCTTCCACCAGTCACCTTTTTGTTTTCCTCAATGCAACACTCTAAGTGGATTGGGTATACCCAGATAGGGGTTCTGTGATCTACGTGCCATCAGACAGAAACTGTACCTCCCCGATGAGACTTAATTAAGCCTAATGTGGCCGGGGGTTGTTTGTGTTCTCATCTGGAAGGGACCTGGTATGGTAGTTGGAGCTGGACTGTTCCTTTTGGAACAGGACCAACATTGATTTGCATGCAGCTGGTCTCTGTATAGAGTGAAATAGTGGGTAAAAATGATGGACTGGATTGTACCCCAAGTAGTTATCAGTGGCTGAGAATAATTCAAGTATTCCACTGCACCTTTTTATATTTCTCACTTTCTTCAAATGTTAGCAAGAAGTCAGCTGGAGTGAGATGCATAAAATTGCCTAAAATAGGAGAAATACTAAGCATTCTGCAGAAGTGCATGGTCATATTAAAAAGCCGACTATACAATGGCTGATCAATGAGTTAAAAATATAACCAGACTAAAAAAGCAGTGCTTGGACTTCTAGAAACCTAGACAGTAGGTGCCCTGAGTTTCCATATGTGCTTCTCCAGACATTATTCCTCAGTACTGATACACATAAGAGGCTTCAGTGCTCCTATGTATATAGGTTTCCGCAATTCTTCTGTACACAGGCGCAAGCTCTACCTACTGTTTCACATACAGCGTCTACTCAGTGCTCCAAATAAGGGTCTATTCAGCTGTACTGTGCACATATAGAGGGATCTCATCAGTGGTCCAGTACATAACAAGTGCATAAGTTCCCCTAAGTCCTTGACATGCATACAGTGTTTACTCTTTTTATTTGTGCACATATGAGGTAGGGATGTGCGCAAATATTTTTACTCAAGTGTAATCTTGCATAAAACCCAATGATTATGCTATGTGTGTGACACATAATTTCAGTTTTTATCATGTTTACACTGATAAAATAGCTTATGCCCGCAAGACACTTGGTTCGAGTAGAAAATGTGTTGCGTAAACTGTAGAAATAGATGTGGGCCACAGCTGAATGCCTTGTACGTTCAAAAGTCATGATGGACTGTAAAAAACGTTATTGGCAGTACATTAAGTTGGTATATCGTGCCTTTTGCTTGCAAGTGGATATACCCGAGGTACAGTTTAGTATCCAACAGATTGCCATGCATAATATAGCATAAAACCCATAATTCTCATGTGTTAAGCGCAGACATTTTTTTTCACCCACCTCTAAAATGGGACCTCCACACTGTTCATCTAGACGAAGCCAGTAGGTTTGGTTATATGAATACTCATCCATGCTTCTGTACTATATTTTCATAACTCCGATACATGCACACAGGGTCACCTGAGGACTCCTATACATGTTTGTCGTATAACATTGTCTCTTATCTTTTCTTGCAGCATCTCCTGCGTTTGAAAGATCCGATTCCTCTTCGGACAAGTCGCCTCATCCTCTCTACAAACCTCATAGAAAGAGTGGCAAGTCGCAGGGTGGGTCTACCCCGACAAGCAAGCACCTTCCCTCCTTGGCCAGCCCATCAACGCCCACAGAGAGCCTCCCCAGTCCAATTCTAGACGGCATCCGCAAGAAACTCTCTAAAGTTGGTCATTCACCCCCTGGATCAGTTTCGAAGCATGGCCAGAGCTTGGCAGCGAAATCGGCCTTTTATTCTACCCCGGTGTCTTCAGGTTCATTCTCCAGAGAGGATAGGAGGCCTAAGGATGCAACGGCGAGTGTGCGTACAGAGAGCCAGAAGGAGTCGCACAGAGAGGGACTGCCCGGCCTCCAGAGCCCAAGTGATGACGGGCAATGCAAGACTCACCAGAAGGTCAGCCAGGATTTTGAGGAAAGAGATGCTGGCACCGGTGATCTCACAAATATGAGAAGAGAAAAGAACCCTAAAGCTGGGCTCACTGGCCTGTCTTCAGAGTCGCAGACAGGGAGCTCTGCTGAGCTTTCCTCCAGCAGTGGGGTCTACGTCTCTCCCGGTGAAGATGAATCTACAGATGATTACTCAAGTAGTAGCTGGAACTCTGCTCTGGCCAACCAGGACTTTATGAAGCTCTATTGGCCCAACCAGGTGGACCGAGAGGACGATCCCTTCCAGCGGGCCTCAGATAATCTAAAGGAAGTATCAACTGAGGTCTCTAACCTGCATATGGACCTCCTTGGGCTACTTTCACGAGTAGACTCTGGTAAAAGGACATTCCAACCAGGCAGGGGAAGCCCTGAGCTTTCCTCGGCCTTACGGATGCAGGGGAAGGCTGGCCGAGAGGCTTCCTTGGAGGCGTTGGTAATGGAGTCTCAGGGTGGACTGCTTGTGATGGCTCAAAGCTGGGAGTCCCAGTTAGTGGGTATTCTACAGAAAGTAACCACCAGCCTTAATGACTTGGAGATGCTGAAAGGCCAGAACATGTCTTTGATCAGGGACAGTGTCATGTCAAGGAGCAAAGAGAATCCTACTCTCCGGCCAGCAGCCAACAGACAGGGTGTTGACGTTGTGGATGCGAATGTTGAGAGCACAATGCAGGCGCCCGAAGGTAGGTGTGTAGAATTTGTGGGGAAGTTGAGGGAGTATTCTCGTGCATTGGCCGGCAAGTTGCATTTTAGGAAGAGTTAATTATTCCATGTTAAGGTTTTTGTGTCATTGGATGACTTGTTGTAAGGTACTCGGCTGCAGTCACCTTCAGTCCCTTTACCTATGCCCAACAAACCCAGGTGGAGCTGGCCAGGTTGCTGACGTAAGGCTTTTTTTTGTGTATAGGTTTTTATTGGCACTTTATATTAGCCGTTACATACAGTATCACAGGTAAGCATGATGACAGAATGGTTCATAACAATATACATTCAGCAGGAAACAGGTCTCTACCCACCCAGAATCCGGCATCCCTGTCCCATTCACAGTAGTGAATCAACAATTAAACCAGATTTTCGAAAAAGAGCCCATACCGACCCCGCCACCCTGATCACCGGTGAACACTAATCCCCCACCCCCTCTCCATTCATGAGCCCAACATCCCACCAAGTCTAGTTCAAGGAGGTCCATCAGCTCAGTAAGCATTACAGCCCATGCCCACAAATCATCCTCAATTTTAACGTCCCTACGGGTTTTCCGCATATACCATTCTTTGCATTTGCCCATTCAGCCATATCTTTCAGCCGCTCAGCGAACACAGGAGCTCTCCGGGACGACCATAATACAGCCATCCGTCGCTTGGCCAATGTGATCCCCAACATCAAAAACTTCCTACTTCATTTCTTTTTCTTTTGACACAACACTTTGTTTTGTTTTTTCTCACCAATAGCTCTTCACAAAGAAGCACACTACAAACGTAGAAGAAAAAACAGGTTGCTTTAACAAGTAACATTAAAATTACAGAGCAGTGCATGAAGCATGAGCTGTGATTGTGTACACCTGTGCTAATATTTAAAGAGTCTGGGAGGGTTGAAGGAGATACTTAGATCTTAATTACCTTATCACGAAGCAAGCCTTGGCGAGGTTTGAATAGCCTTTACATCAAAAAGTGAGGAAAGAGGACAAAATACATGTGTCTGTCAGACTCATTGTTGAGGTGTCCGTTTAATAGAGCATAAGCATGTACTCAGTTATTATGCTTCAGGTGTTGGGGAAATGCAGAATTGTTACATTACCACTAAACATTATCATCCACCCTTGATATTCATCCCAGTTTCTCATTCTGTATAGAAATGTTACTTTCTTTAATATTTTTTTCAGGTTATTCGTGACCTCTCATGAAGGTCCAAAAAGGCAGACAGAATCCAATTCAGTCGCGTTATCTCAATTTACATTGTCCTTCTTATTCCTAGTGACCTTATGGTGTATTTGTAGGTAGTAGGTACAATTTTGAGAAGCCCCATTAAAATATAGACTTTATTACATACCACGATGTTGCAGGCTTTGAGTGTGTCTTCCGGAGTAGAAAAAATAACATTAAGATTATTTGCCAGAAGCTCAACTTTGGGCCATATGTATGATCACTACATTTTGCGAGTTCCTAATTGCAAGTTTTTGTTACTCGCTATTAGGAAGTCACAAAATGCTAAGTACAGCAGTCTGTTTGACACTGTTTGGATTCCCAGTGGGTTGCAAATGGATCTGCCTCATCAATATTCATGAGGCAGGTCGCAATTTGCAACCCATTGGGAATGGCCAAGATCAGAGTGATGGTGGTGTGCTGGGGCCAGCAGACTACCATGTCTGTAATGGCTTTTTAAATAAAGCAATTTTTTGGGGGGAAATGCAGCCCATTTTCCTTGAAGGAAAATGGGATGCATTTCTGTTAGACCTGGCATCCTTGGCGTGGTTTCCCCCTATCTTTTTGCCTCTACCACCTGTATTTTTGATGCTGTGCTGGATTTCGTTTTTGCTGGATTAGATGCTTTGGGCACTTTGCCACTGCTGTTCAGTGTCAAAGTGCAAGTGCTCCATGGGTAAATTGTTATTGTGATTGGTTATCCATGATTGGCATATTTGTATTACCAAGAAGTCCCAAGTAAAGTGCACTGAGAGTGCCAGGGCTGGTGATTCAAATGCTACTAGTGGGCCTACAGCACTGATTGTTCCACCCACATAAGTAGCCCTAAAATGGTGTCTCAGGCCTACCACTGCAGTGCCTGTTTGCAGTCTGTGAACTGCCATCTCCTCCTGGTCAGTGTCCCCACTGACCGGGCCTAACCCTTCCCTTTCTGTACACATTGGTCACCCCTATGGAAGGCTCAAGGTACTCCCTTGGGCAGGGTGCAGTGTATGTGAAAGGTAGAGCATGTTCTAGTGCAGGTGACATGCTCTTGTAGTGAATTACAACCATTTTCGTTTTTCACTATTGTAAGGCTATCTTGCCCCATAGGCTATCATTGGGAATGCTGGCTACAGTGGCTACCAGCATATCTCCCCCTAGGAGCAAGATAGGACATAAAAGTTTGGTATCCCTGAACTCAGAATTTAATAACACATCTTTTAGGAAAGGTTGTTTTTAAATCCTGTGTTTGGGAACATCACTTTTAGAAAGTTGCTGTTCTCTTTTCTGCCCTTTCTGTGCGCCTTGCCCTGTTTGTGAATTGACTGTCTGGTTTGTGAGTGACAGGGGCTGGGTGGCTCCCAGAGGCTGAGTGGGCCATCCCTGGGCTGAATAGCCCCATCTGCATGCAGAGTGGTGGGAGGGTGTAGCACCTGGGCCTGAATAGGGCTGTGCCTGCCTTCCACAATGCTGGCTCCACCTCCTGCTGGGTTGCTGAGGACCCTGCCCCTCTCTCTGAAAGGAAAGAAGAGGCCAGGGAAACAAAGTGCTCAAGGAACACCCAGAACTGGTTCAGACCGGGCTCAGAGCCCTCCTGCACAAAGGGATCAAACACTTTTAGGGGTATAAGTCCAGGACCCCTGACTACAGAAGATTAGATAATCCTGGAATCAAGAAGGAACCTCTGCCAAGGAGAAAGCTGAAACTGAAGAAAGAAGACTGTCCAGCTGTTGCTCTGCTGGACTGACCTGCTGTTGCTTTGCTGCCAAGGAGAGGGGAAGGACTTTGCTTTGTGCTGTGTCCCCTTGCTTGAAGGAATCTCCAAGAGCCTGAAAAAGCTGGCTCCCTGTTAAGAAGTCCCAGGAACAAAAAGACTTCACCCCAGCTCCCATGAACTCTGCTGAGAGAGTTCTGTCCTTCCTAGAGTGCTTGGGCCAGTTGTGTTGCCTCTGGAAGTTGTACCTGTGTTGGGAAGCTGGAAACCAAGAAGACTTTCTGCAAGTTTTACCACATCGCTCGCTTGCGGTGCGCATCCCTGTCAGTGCGAGGAAATTCCCGCTGCTACGACGGCCGAGATCATCGCAGCGCCTGTTGCCACTGACAGAGTCGTCGCATCCTCCGTTTGCGGGACGCACCAGTCCAGTGCGGGAAGATTGCCATCGCTGCGAGTATCGTTGCAGAGCCTGACGTCACTGGGTGTGATCATCGCACCGCTTGCATGCGGACCGCATCACGTCGCTGCAAACATCGTCGCAGGGCCATCGCATCGAGGAGCTGCGAGAGGAAGTTCGTCGCTGGACCTCGCATTGTCGCCCCGGAGATCGTCGCAGCCCCCAAAGATCATCGCATCATGTCTTTGCGAGCTTTTTCACTACAGAACCTCCACACCAGAATCCATACAAGGGATCGCCTCCCTCCCCATACAGACCCGATTCGTCGCAACACTCCCGCTACATCCAGCGGGGTTGTCGCATCGCCTCCCCAAGGTTTCAGGAGTGACGCATCGCTTGTTTTCCACCGCACCAGCTTCTGTTTTGGAACTTTGTCGCATTTAAAGGTACTGTTGGCTAAACGTGACGCAACTGTGAACTTTTCACGCAACTGTGGATTATTTTATCGCAACTTTAAGAACTCTTTTGAAACCATATTCTTGAACTGTGTATGTTGGATTTTTGTCGTTTTGGTCTTGTGTAGTTTAGATTAAATACCTTTATTTTTCTAAACTGTTGTGGAGTCAGTTTGTGGTGTTTTCACTGTGTTACTGTGTGTGTTGGTACAAATACTTTACACATTGCCTTTGATAAGCCTTGCCTGCTCGTGCCAAGCTACCAAGGGGGTGAGCAGGGGTTATCTAAAGAGTGTATTCTTCTTACCCTGACTAGAAGCAAGGGTCCCTATTTGGACAGTGGTACCTACCCCTGCCAACTAGAGACCCCCAGTTCTAACAATTTCAAAAACAAAAACGAAAAGTTTTCTGTCCATTTTTTAGGAGTAGGCAGTGGTCCCAAGTAGGCAGTGGTACCCAGGACCACTGCCTGCTCTTAAAAAGGTAAGCCGTTAACACGCTCCTTCCTAATACCCACTCGAAAACCCTATTTTGCAATTTGGTAATGAGTTACCGACTCGCAAAATAGGGTTAGTACCTGTCAAAAGGCTATTTAGCTGTTACAAATGGCTTGTTTCTCCGGTATCTACTTCTGAAACCTTTTGCACACTTGGCCCAAAATTACACAGTGCAGCCTTTGCTTTCCCTATTTTTCTCTTTTAAGTTGGATAACAATGTTCATTTCAGCCCTGTCGTTGGCTTCTGCAGCATAGTCCTGTTGTAAATGCCACTTGACCAATTCACTGTATATTAGAATTGGGGTTGCACTGGCAATGTGTTTCCTCACATTTAGGTTAAGAAACCCCCAAAATACAGGTTAAATCCTATTGCCCACATCCTACTGTCATAGCTTTCGGGGATCGCCCCTCTAAGTGTAGATTTGCTTGAGATCAAGGCTGCTAATGTAGCGATGATGTCTGTTTTTGCCCCCTTTGGCTCTCTGTTATCGTAAGACTAAATAATTTTTCTTCCTAAGCAACATGATTTTCAATGTTGCTTAATTCCTTAGCTTTTCCATTCGACCCTTTTTCGGCTTTTGATTGGATTTGTACAATACTTAGTAGGTAGATGCTGGATCTAGTGTATAAACTACAGTAGTATCCAGATAAGATGGGAGGCTGGCCAATGCATGTTACATAATTGGGCTAAAATGCACAACAGCTTTAGGTCAGTGGTGATTTAGATTATATTGGAGGGATCTCTGATCGGCAGTGGTACCACACTTGCATCCAATCCGATGAATGAAGTGTGACTAATGCATACTCCATGCTTGACATTAACTGAGTATCCCATTCTGATTTCCTTTCTCCGTGATCACTTTCTTCAGGCTCTTCACTCCTCCGTATCTTTTTTAGTCATCTCAGACTTCAACTTACTACTATGATCTCCCAATTAACAGTTCTGATTTTCTTCCCTCTTCTGTCCCTCCATTACTCTATTCAATCCAACTAACAGACTCACATGTCCTCCGCTCAAATTAATTTGTACTTCCTTATATTAATACTATACTCATATTTCCCTATACTAATCCCCCACTAATCCTTTTTGGGTTCCGGATTAGCATGCTACTCGCAAATAGCGCTTCAACACCTTGTCAGGGGTAGTAAGCGCTACATAAATACAGTTACAATTATAATTACTGACTCCTATGTGTTCTTCCATTAATCCTGTTAGAGGTTGTCCACGGCCTCCAAAGCATCTGAACCAGCCATAATGCTGCTGCTTCATGGGCACCTGAGACAGAAGACGCCCTCCCGCCCCATCACTATGCTGCCGGTCAACCTCTGAGGAGCTGGAGCTGACCCAAGTCTCTGGAGCTGGATCATTTCCAGATTCAGTCATTTTACATCGTAGTTCATGTTTTCTGAAATGTTTTATGGGGCAATGTATAGGCTGTCCTTAACACGCATGTGAGTTATATTTCCCCTTCCCTTCTCCTTTCCTGATCTGACAGGTTAAAAAAACACATGGAACCAGGATGACAGCATTATAACCTTTTAGTTGGCTTCTTCCTGTTTACCAGTAGCTGGTTCCATGTCCGATGCCTCAGGCTCCAAAATGCCTACTGAAGTGTAAAAAATACACACACTAAATCAATTCTATATTGCATATATTTCTTTTCAAATTTGATGCACTCTAGGCGTAATCATTACAAACTTGCCAACATCTTTTACCATCACGATTCCAAAACTACATCTATGAGAAACCTATTTACAGAATACTCTAACTTACTAAAGAGTTCATATATATATATATATATATATGTGTGTGTGTATATCATAAATCATATTCGTTACAAATATAATGTATCTGAGTTTTTTACAGTGTGTCTGAAAACTACCCGCTTTTTAAAAAATAACAGGATTATTGACACCCAGATTTATTTATTTATTTATTGAAGTTGTGTATAGCGCTAGCTGGACCCGAGGGTATCAGAGCGCTTCGCAGCATGTACAGTTATGAACAAAAAAATATCGGGCGGAAAACGAGAACAGAGAAGAAGACAAAATAATAATCTGTAATTTACCAACTCAAGAGCAATATGGACAAAGTTACAGAACATATCTTCAGGCTGTTGGGTTTCAGGAAGGGGAGTTGGTTGTCCTTCCCCAAGTCATTTGTGGATTTCTCGTTACGATCGAGAGCGCTTGTGAGAAAGTGCCATCTTTCTTGCATTGGTATGCCCCCATTTTTTTCTGAATTGCTGATGTGCTTTGACTGAGTGTGCCCTGGGCTCCTGCCAACCAGGTACCCAGGGCCTGTGTTCCTGCCCTAAAACTGTACTGAAACCAAAGACCCAATTGGCATCTCTGGCCACCTGTCAGCCCCTAGTAAATGGTACCCTAGGTACCCAGGGCATGGTGACCAGAGAAGACCCCTGAGGGCTGCAGCACTTATTGTGCCACCCTCAGGGGCCCTGTACCCTGGCACCCAGACACTGCCTTTGCAGACTGAGTGCCTAAGTACAGAACTAAAACAGGATTCGACATGGCGCACATCCTGCCATGCCCACAGAACCCACTTCAGTCACCCCTCTAGCTGGGTGCCCTATGCCAGAGGTGAGGGCACAGGTGCATGATCCCTGTGCCCCTACAGTACCCAGGGCCATTCCTGGGCACTGTAAGTGCAGTGATGCCATTAAAAGTATTTGGTGCTGGGAGGTTGTCATTGCGAACTCCACAGCACCATAATGGCTACACTGAAGACTGACAAGTTTGGTACCAAACTTCTCAGCACATTAAACCTGCACTGATGCCAGCATGGGACTTAATGTAACATGCACCAGAGGGCATCTTAGAGATGCCCTCCAAAACCAGAACCTCAATCCACGTCTGGGCTGAGTGGCTGCAGAGGCTGCCACACAGCAGACATGTTACTGGACCCCTGGGTGGAGAGCCCCCCACTCTCCTGGGCCTGCAACAAGGCACATCCTGGGCGAGGTGCTGTGTCTCCTCTCCCAGGATAGACAGGGGGAAGCTGCAAAGGCATGCCGCCTCTGAGAGCTTCTCCAGACCATTTGCTTTACCCAGCAACTGGCCCCCACCAGTTCTACCCCCACACTGGCGGGAAGACTGGCGGGAAAAACTACGTCAGGAAGGTGGGCTGTGCCAACTCCACCCCTCAGGTGGAGGAGGCGAGGTGAAGCACGACCCTGGGCTCCGGCCATCTTGTAGATGGGGAGCCCTGCCCAATCCCAGCTAGGCTCCTGCCCCCTCCCACAGGAGAGGAGCAGGCTAGGGGTGTACTCACCCAGGACAGGGACCCATTGGTCTCTGCCCTTGCCCTACCTGTAACACCCCTAAATTTAATATTTAGGGGCTCCCTGAACCTTCCTTCCTCAGATCCCGATATCAAAAAGAAGAAAGAAAGTCAAGTAGAAGAAGACCCGCCGCGCAGCTGCTAACAACAGGACAACAACAACTGACTTGGCCCCAGCCCTACCGGCCTGTTGATCCTGGAACCTGCTCCTGCCTAATCCCGGCAACCTCCGCGGACAGCAACCTTGGGACACCCAGAGGACCTGCCTGCCTTGACCCTCTCGACGATTGGGACTCCCATCAGCAGAGGCTCTGCTGCAACAACCCACCTGGTGCTCACCAGGAAGCTTAGGACCAGCCCACTCTGCACCAGCCGAGCCCGGGCCGGGCCAACCCAAACCAAGACCACGAGGACGTCCCCCCAGCGACTGGGACCCGAAGTTCAGTGCCCAAAGACCCTCCTCGACGAACCAGCCGACGCCTGCAGACTCAGAACCAGGGGCCACCCCAACCGCGACCAGCCGAGGGTAAGCTTTTCCGACCCCCAAAGACACCCCTGCACCCGGTGCCCCGCGGCCGCCTGTGCCTCACTTTGGGGTACCTACCTGTGCTCCAGCGTCGCCCCTGGAGAGTCTCCTAGCCTGCAGCCTGTGTTCCCTCTTCAAGATCCTCATTGGATAACATTGAGCGCCTGACGGCTCAAAACCACCCTACACCCAGCCACCCGAGTGCCACTGGCTGTGACCCCTTGGTCCTACCCTACTTCAGCCAGCAGCCACCAACCGAAGGCCCCCTTTCCCTCATTGGATATCATTGGGCCTACCTACCTCTGCACCCGGCCGCACCTGTGCCACTGGAACTGAACTAACTGTACTCATCTGACCCTGGGGGACTCCTGAGTCTATACCCAGAACCTTAACTTCACCAACCAAGTACTCACCTGGAAACCGGTAACTCACTTACCTGCCATTGGATAACATTGGCCCATGTTCGACTTGAAAATCTTCGAAGTGTGACGTTTTGAAAACTGAAAATATTCCTATAAAATCAGCCAAAGTTCGAATTCCAAAGTATTCACCTGTGATCAGGGGAAGCCAGTACTGTACCTTTCAGCCCAGTACTGAACCGCAAAAGTAATCCCTAGCGGGTTTACTAGTAACCTGTATTTTCTCCAAAGGAACCCATTGTCTGCTTTTCTATAAAATTTCTTAGTGTCTACTTTTGAAAACTGCAAATATTCTATAAAAATCATACGAAATACTGAAACACAATTACCTACCTGTTTTGAGTTAAGCCCCCAGTGCTGGCCCTAGGAGACCAGCGCTAGGTTACAAAAGTAACGTGATCGTACCTTACCTGAAACCTGAATTTCTTCCCATTGAATAACATTGTCAGATTTACATTGAAAAGTTTCTAAGTGTGAACTTTTAATACGGCTTTATATTCATGAAAATTCATCACAGTAACTAAAACGTTTTTGGTAATCTGGTTTCCGCTTAGACCCCAGGACTGAATCTAAGATCTGGTCCTGGAACTACCAAAGTAATCCATAAAGTAATAAACTGTACTTATCTGTGAAAAACCCATTGAGCTCAATGCTAGAGTTTGTTTCAGAACTGTGTTGCTTACTATCTATCCTATAATTATTGTGTGCACAAACTTAATTGCTCCTCTGCAAAGTATTTACATGAGAGTACTCGTAACTTGAAAAGTATATTTTTATAACTGTTGGTTCTAAAAATAAAACCACTATATCTGAGGATATAACAACAATTGGCCTGGGGTTCAGTTCTTGAGTGTGTGAAACCTTTTACTGACTGAGTGTGTACAACAAATGCTTTACACTGTCCTCTGGTACTGCCTTACTGCTCGACCAAGCTACCACTTTGGAGAGTAAGGTCAGTTCTTGCTTGAACCTCTGTTATACCTCTGGGGTGGGTGGACTCTATACACGCTGTACTTCATTCTAGTCCCGTATATATAGAGTCACTTTCTCACAGCGCTCTAGGAAGAGGGCTTTGAATAGTATCTTGAATTTCGGGAAGGAGTTGGTCATTCTGATGTGGGGGGATAGAGTACCAAATCATGGGTGCATTTCCCGCAAAGGATTTATTTGTGGTTTTGTGTTTCCGTGATTTCAGTGGGATGAGTAGAAGCTATATATTCTGGTTTACCTGTGTGCAAGGCTTTGCGTGTGAGACAGGCTGCACGGAAGCTGGCTCATTGATCAATGGGGAGCCACTTCAGTTCCTTGAGTGCCGGCGAAATGTGCTCATATTTCTTGGTTCCTGTGACCATTCTTGCTGCGGCGGTGAGGGTAGTGGTCTGGGGACCTAGGTGAGATTTTGCTGTCCCGGTGAGTGCTGCGATTCCATGGTCTATTCTGGAAAGCGCCAATGCCTGAGTGGCCTGTTTAAGATCTTTGGGGGGAGGAAGGGTTTTATTTTGTAAAGCAGTTTCAGATTTAGGAACGCACTTTTGGCGACTTTTTAGATGTGTTTTTTTATGTCCAGTTTGGGGTCGAGGGTAATCCCTAGGGATTTCACCGAGTCCGTTGGCGCAAAGGCACCGTTGAGGGCGTCTATGGCTTTGACCCCTTCTTCGATTTGAGGGTTTTCGTCTCTATTAGAGATGAGGAGAACTTCTGTTTTCTCTTGGTTGAGTTTGAGGTGGTTCACTGAGAGCCAATTTTGGACCTCTTTGAGCATGACATTTAATCTGTGTATGTCTTCGATCGAGGTGGTTTCCAGATAAAGTTGTGTATCGTCCGCATAGAGGTGGAAGGGGATGCTGCAGTTCCTTAGAAGTGTGTTGAGGGGTTCCATGTAGATGTTGAAAAGTTGTGGAGAGAGTACTGACCCTTGTGGAACTCCTCTGCTAACAGGAAGGGGGTCAGACTCAAAGTCATTGATTTTTATTCTTTGTGTGCGGTTGTGAAAAAAGGAGGAGAACCATTTTAGTACTGTCTTTTCAATGCCTGCTCTCTCATGGAGGACTTTAAGGAGCAGGGTGTGGTCAACTGTGTCGAACGCAGCCGATAAGTCTTAATAGGATGAGAGGGCAACATTGGTCAGAGTCAACTAACATGTGAAGATCGTCTAAGACATTTAAGATTGCGGTTTCGGTGCTGCATCCCTTTCTGAATCCTAATTAGTGTGGGTCTAGTATAATAGCAGTATATCCTCCAGTAAACTTCAATAATCTTGAGGTGCCTCTCAGGACAAAAAGGTGACCCTTTAGCATTTACTAATAAGAAGGGGAACCCCTGACAAAATGGAGGCAGGTAAGCAGGGGAAATGCACAACAACAAAAGCAAGAAACTACCTGCCCCGTACTTTCAAACAAGGCCCTGGCACAGAGTCCTATAGTAAATCCACTATCTCCGGAACAGATCAAGGGCACAGATGAATGATCGCATCAAATTGTACACAATATAGAGTCATTTTATTTATTTTTAAACTACTCGATAGAACGGCGGGCGAGCGAGGAGGCGTGCTGTTGAGCCCCTGGTATAGCTGAAAATACTTATTCTACAGATTCTCTGCTTATGAATCAGTCAATGAATATCCTGATGATGTGAAGCTGCCGGATCTGTTCCCCGCTGAGATCTGTTATTTCTGTACAACATTGAGAAGAGAAACTCTGGGAATTTTGTGGATGAGAACCCACCGTGATTTCCCTTGAACCTTGCGGAGAAGACTTATTTGTTGGGTTTCTCTACGCCACCTTCACTTTAGAAAGTTCTTTTGGCGTCTCTTGCTTCCCTAATTATGGGTGCTTTGTCCCACTCCCTATTGTTCATCTCCGCCCTGATGAAGGTGTAGCCCCGGCTGGAGCAACACACTGAAACGAGCGTTGGCTTTATTCTTGTGGGGGCAGCTGGATTGTATCTACCCCTACCCCCCTGATGATCTGTTTCCACTCTGTCATCTGACCATCTTGTGGCTGTTATGCACAATTTTTAAAATAACATGTTTGTTATGAATAGTGTGAAGGATGTGTGAGTCAGTATGATGAATATTGGGTATGTATGAAGGCATGAATTTGATGTTTGAAACAGGTGTGTGGGACTTGATTTATTGATTTTTGTCTTATCAAATTATGACATGTTTTGATAACTGTGTAGTGTATTTACAAATTGAAAAATATCTTTTGTTTAAAAATAAATAAAATTACTCTATATTTTGTCAAATTTGATGCGATCATTCGTCTGTGCCCTTGATCTGCTCCGGAGATAGTGGATTTACTATAGGACCCTGTGCCAGGGCCTTGTTTGAAAGTATCGGGCAGACACTTTAGCATTTAGTTTACAGTGAGCAGAGATCTTGCGATGTACATGAGCTTTTGCCAGTCGGGAGCGTTAAAGAATTTAAAACAGATGATTGGTGTTCTCATTGCACCATACCTAAGTACTTTCCTGAGTATTT
The DNA here is from genome assembly GCF_964261635.1 of Lissotriton helveticus. NCBI lineage: Eukaryota > Metazoa > Chordata > Amphibia > Caudata > Salamandridae > Lissotriton > Lissotriton helveticus. The sequence continues at coordinate 632,149,013 of NC_136068.1, read as the reverse complement.
GTAGTGAGATTACTTCCAAGCAGAATTGCACAAGCGAACCTGAGGGAAACAACATTGTGTGGAATTTTGACAGAATTAGTGACCACACACCTCCTCCTTCATTATACGATGATTGGGAGGAAGATACGATGGAATGTTGTGCGAGGCTGATACAACATACATTTTAGGACCACCTCATGCCTCATTCCTCTTCTCTCATGCCTCATCCATTTTCCCTCATGCCTCATTCCTTATACTTCATTCCTTAATCCATCTGTCATTTATTGTCCATCATTCCTGATACCGCTCCCATCATCCCTCATCTGTCATTTCATGTCCTTAATACTCGTCCATCATTGATGATTGCTTATCCAGCATCCGTCAACTCTCGTCCTTCGGTCATTATCCTTCATCCATTACCACCATTCCTCATCTGTTAGCCATCATCTCTCACTTCTCATCCCTCATACGTCACTGATCAGCCTTCTTCCTCATTAATGAGTGAAATGGACAAAGATGGCGAGTGATGATAACTGACGAATGAGATGTCCTGAAATGTACAGCGATGAGGGTTTCTGATCTCTCATTCCTCACACTTCATCTTCATTTCTACCCTCCACTAGTCTTGAAAGAAGGTGCTGATGTTCTTAGTTATACCTATGACAGACAAGCATTCCATGCAGGAAATGACATATAAACAGGAACCAGAGCGGTGGCTCGTGGGCTCCTCCGGGTCAACGGAGGCAGCGTCAGCATCAGTCTGTTTTTTGACGCAGTCAGGCGCGTCATGGGAAGCCCGGATTGGCGTCCAAGGATATAGTTTCTCTTGCCATTTTTGCTCCTCCGGTGTGTTCGGCAGCTGGGGGTGTTCTTCTAGAGGCAAAATTAGAGCAATTGCAGGAGGCGCAACCACTAGTGGGAGCTCAGAAATCACAGGTTTGCTCCCCATCATAGGTGAGAGGGACTCCAGTGGTTCTGGGGGCCTCAGAGGTGGATTTAAGAGGGGAAAAGAAGAAAAGAAAAACACGCGGGCCGCCTTGGGACTGGTGAGGGCTAAAGGGAGCGGAAAGGTGAATAAACAACAAGCTGAGGAGCAGAGTAAAAATCAAGTTGTATCTTCTATAAGCTGCACAACGTTCCAAACCTATCAGGTCAAGGAAAAGAGTATAAAGCCCGGGAGGAATAAAAGTAATCCCCCATCCGTAAAGTCAGCGTCACTCCCTCTCTACGGTAGTTTTTTAGAGTGCAACCCGATGTTCTAGATATCACGAAAGGGAAGGACCTTAGAGGGTGGACCACCAGTGGTTTTTCGGCTAATTTACTTATTGATGACATGGAATCTGCTAGTTCTTCATTCACCCAGGCCGAATCATTAACCACGGTTAACGATAGCTCATTCGAGACAGTGCCAGATAAAACAATAGAGCTGGTTGAGAAGAACCATGTTGGGTCCGTTAGTCATGAGTGCGGTGGGGTAGATAAAGGTGCTAATTTTCAAGTACTGGCGGGGCCCCCAGCAGTCTCAATAGAAACTCTTTTTGCGACATTAATAGAGGATATAAAAAAGGGTTCTCTGTATTGACTACCAATCAAGCTGAGATAAGGGAGTGTTGTGAGTCCCTAGAGAGGAAGGTGGATCTCCTAAACACCAGGACGGAGTCCCTAGAGAAGTCTGTTGAAGAACTAAAAGACCATCTCGGGGCTGCAGAGGCTGAGATCCAAACACCTAAAAGGGAGGAAGCCGCTCTCCGTGATAGAATGGAAACATTGGAGAACAACTCCCGTAGGAATAATCATCGCTTTATGAATGTTCCAGAAGGGTGTGAAGGGCCTGATCTTAAAATGTATATTATTTCCTGCTTAAGGAAGCCTTGCAGCTTGATGAGTCGGCTGAGACCCTAGGAAATGACATTCAGAGAGCCCATTGAGACCTGTTCCGTAGGAACCCAAATAGAACAAATCCAAGAAAAATCCTTATTAATTTTCTCACTTACTCACTGAAGGAGAAAAATCTTAATTCAGCTTTAAAGGCAAAAACATTAAGAGTCAGAGATTTCTCCTTTGAAATCAGTTCAGATCTTGCCAGAGTTATCCTTGAAAGACAGTGGGAACTAGGTAGGAAGATGGACAACTTCAAGAAGATTGGTGCAGTGATACAGTTGAAATTTCCCGCCTTCCTCAAAGTCATGCATAACAATAAAATGAATAATATAAGATCAGTTCAGGAGGCGGAAGAGTTGCTTGACAAGAGCCGTCATCCAGATTGTTTGTCAATGGAAATATGACTAATCCACTTAAGATCACTAGGTGTACCAGGCAGGGCTGTCCCCTCTCCCCTCTCATTTTTGATATGTATATAGAGCCTTTCGCTCAGAGGCTGAGAGAAGACCCTAGTATTGTGCCTTTTAGTTATGGAGAGTGGGAGAGGAAGGTGGCCCTGTATGTAGACAATATTTTGTCTTTTCGGCAGATCTAGAAACAATGTTGCTGGCAGTGATCGGATGAGCACAAGAATTCGGGCAGGTCTCAGGGTATGAAGTGAATGCTCGGAAGACTGAGATCACGACGTGGAATCTGGACAAGTGCCAACATTGGGTCAGCCCCAGCATGCGATACCTGGGAGTTAAAATCGTCCAGGATATAGCCAAGATTGCAGAAGGTAATTTACTGCAAATCTCACGGGAGTGTCAAAAACAGTTGAAATCCTGGGCCCACCTCCCTCTAACCATTCTGGGGAGGGGGAATTTAGTTAAGATGGTGAAACTACCCAAGATAACCTTTCTCTTTTATTCAATCCCCCTACACTTTGATAAGCGGGCCAGTTTGCCTGAAGAGGGCTTTTTGTTTAAATTTGGGGAACCAAATTTCTTCAAAAAGGTTAAACTTAAAGTCCTCTAGGCAATGGTCAAAGCAAGGGCTAGACTAAAACATCTGGTGGGCCTTAACTATTTTTCAAGCCTAGCGCCACTTTGGTACTCACCGGGCTCACCGGAATGTCTTCAGGATAGGCTTGCTTTACCACTCAGAGAAGCAGGTTTGAAAGTATGGGGAGACTTGGTCTATGAGGGTACTCTCATTTCATGGGAACAGCTGAGAGAGAGAGTGGGAGTGGGCCTCTCTAGGTTCAAGTACATCCAACTACAGAGCTGGGCAAAAAAAAAACAACAAAGCGAGAAAAAATCCATAGGCAGGGGTAATAGTCTTGAACAACAGCTTGTAGACAGGCCAGTAGGGAGGAGGGAGGTCTCCTACTGGTACCGGGCAATAGAAGAGGCAGCGGATGGAGAATTCAATCTCGCAAATGAAGTATGGAGTGAGCATCTTGAGCAACTGTGGCAGAACCCATTTAAGACTCTATATAACATAGTTAAAACTTCGTGGCTGAAGAGAAACCACATATTCACTGTACATCTCTCCCCTCTAAGGCTGTCCAAGTTTTCAACTTGGTTGCAAGTTAGCTGTACGAAGTGTGGTTTAGTCGAAGCTTCAGACATTCATATGTTTAAAGACTGTCCTGCCATTGGTTTGTTTTAGGAGGAAGTCCAGATGACATTGGAAAGTATTTTGAAAGTCCCAATCCAAATAGATTTGGCCCTGATAATCTTCGGCCTTACAAAACAAGTTACTGGCCCAGCTAGTTCTTTTTTTATTTTATGCTATTCTGCTAGCAAGGAGGCAAATATGCAAGCGTTGGATTGATTCCACCTCTCCCATGCACTCTGAGTGGTTGGCCTCAATGTTTGAGACTTCCAAGATTGACTTGTCTAGAGCCTGTAGCAGTAAAAAGACAGCATTTTGGGACCTGTTACTTAAGTGGGTTAAGGCATGAATGATAGGGAGGCATACTCCAGTCTTAACAATAAATTCATGAACAGCGAGTCCTATGATTATGCCTCCTTGGTACTCTCTGGACTACGTTGGGCACCCCCGTTCACTCACCAATGAAGATGTCTATCAGGTTCTTTCGGACCTAGTCAGAGAGACACCTCTCCCCCTTTCAGGGGGATGTAACATTCATGTCTGCCAATGTACCTTACAGGCCGAAGGCACCGTTAGATTTCAACATAAAGCCTACACTCCTCAGACTCTCGAGATATGGTACGGATAGCTTGGGCGTACAATGGGGTTTGAGACAAATGAGGACAAAAGAAACACCGGAAACTGAAAGAGCATCTTAGGTCATTTATATGGTTTCATTGATTTTACAAAATGCACTCAGCAGATGCAAAATATATTTCAAAACTTGATGAGAGAGCATTACTCCTGGTTGACAGTGTGTATGGAGGGGTGGAGGCGGTGGATTGAGACGGTGTGCATAGTGGATTAGAGGATGCACATTAGGGAGATGATAAACATGGGGGAGACGTATAGGAGTGAGCGCATACATAAGGGAGAGCATGTACTGGATTGGAAAAGGTGATGTATGTTTGTTTGTGGCATTACTATAGTGTAAACCTAGCCGAAAGGCACTGGAGAGCTGTACAGGCTCAAAGACAATCATAAAGTCAATGAGAATCCGACCGGTCACATTGTAATCACTCGGGCGGAACCGCTGACCGCGAGTCGGACGGATCCGATTCCAAGACGGTGTCAGCCGGAAAGTATCCACACAATATCATAATCTGCCCCTATGTGTGGCATGGGAGTCACTGGCCTCATTGGAGAAAAGGTTTGTCTGTGGTCCTCCGCAGCAGATCGGATTTCCAGATGAGGTGAAGGGCAAGCAAATTGAACACAATTTATTTATTTTAAGCATCTTAAACTGTGCACATGTTGTAATTGTGGTAGTTCTAATATGTAATACCATTTTTTAATATTGTATGACTGTACTGTTTTGTATCTTTTATGATGAACAATCATCGAAATAAAGATTAAAAAAAATAAACTGTGCACGCTATGGGCTGAATCATCTTTTGACTCACCACTATGCATGGTGCCCCCGTTACACTGGACATGATTATATCTGTGTAAGCACCCTGAACATTTCATATGTTTGTCACTTTGTTTATTGCGTAAGGCAACTACCTTATTGAACAAATCACGGTGTATCTCACACAATGCATTTTTTCTCTTAATAGATTTCAGATTTTGCATTCTCACACTGTACATTTCATGTCAAATGTCATGTTGTACCCTTCACAAAGGATACATGTTTGCATAATACGGTGCATGTCATACTGGACGTGTTGCTCTGCCTACAACCTTTCTGGGCTGTGCCATTTGTTGCCGCGCCCACCAAGCTGTCCACACCCAGTGGAAAAGAACGATGTCCACTCTCAGCATCATTACAGTTCGGCTCCCCCACTTGATCATAATGGGTGACTCTATCCCATTCATATTCCCTACGTGTGCCTCAGTTCCTTGACCTTCCTGGGGGTGCTAACTCAAGGTATTCACTTTGCAGTTCATTCTATACAGACACGTACCGATCTTTGATCGCAACAGGAAGTACAAGGTACAAGCTGACGCAAAAGAGAATATCTTTGGGACACATGCGTGAATGGTTTACAGACCGTCTGCATGTGCCTTATTTTGTCTGAAATATTTCCAGTTTATAGCAGAGTAATCTGGAAAGAGAAAGTATCCGGAGTTTGGATTTGCACAGCTGTGCCATGTAAAACTAGCTTTAGATTAACATTCGAAGTAGTTCACATTTAAGGAAGGATTATCTTATTCTTCCCCACAAAGGTTGATGTCTGTTGTCTACAGCTCCCTAAAAGGCCCCTGTTGTCAATGAGTAAATATGCATTTTTATCTGATTGTTCAAAGAAGGATTTGTGGTTTCTGGCTGTGAATAGGGCTAATGCTGCGAGTTCCTTTGCCTGTTATTTAATTAAGACGTTTGTAGCTTGCTGCATGTTAGTTTTTTTTTTCTATTCATCGGCTTTTGGTTTTGCCAGAGCTCGGAGCCTCCTTTCAGTTACGTCAGAGCACTCGACGAAGGGGTGGTAGAAGAATACAATAGCCCGGTAGGCTGGGGACGTTTGAGTCCAGACACACAAGTGATTAACCATGTCTGGTATTCTTGATTGCAACCCCTGTTTTCTCCTAAGGTCTATTAAAGGCAAGTCACAAGAGTTGATTAACTTAAATGAAATTGAGGTGTTATCGATATAACAGCATTAGGCTGAATTCACTATTTATATAAAAAACAATTCTTGTATATACCATATAGCCTTTTCAGGTCTCACCTACAGACAGCGTTTAGCTGTCTGATGTTAACTTAAAAGATACAGTGGGCGTTCATTGCTCACCATTGGTTGGCCCAAATAGTCCCTCTCGTTTGATTCTTATTCAATGGGTGTCCTGCCACTTCATGTGCTTGTCCCTCCCCGGAGCACAGCTTCTTTATCGTCCTTTTGATGGAATGACTTTTACCACTCACATTTTGTTTCTTTTTCTGTGAGCTCTCAATGAGCTCTTGTATGCTGCTTTCCCCACCCTGGCGTTTTAACCAGTGCTTAATTTGTAAAAAAAAAAAAATAAGTGCCAAGGACCTCGTCACGAGGCCACCCTGGCGTGCACCATCCATTGCTACTGCTGTCGCTGCCAATGCAAGTGCTTACACAACTACAAGACATCACACTGCTACAAGTGTGACAATTCAGACTGTACGAGGACCCTCCAAAGCTATACGAATGGCTTGAGAGGAAAGTATTAGTTGTTTTAATTTCTGTTTGATTAATAAACAACTTGATGTCGTTATTACTATATTTCACAAACAGCGCCACCATGTGGTAGCTGTCATAAATTCTGGTGTTGTCAAGGAAATGCCCGTGCTGAGCACTGGAAACCACCGGCTCAAATTAAGCACTGGTTTTAACCCCCAGCCCAACTGCCTCAATCATGTCCGTTGCTTCACCCTCAGATTTCTAACTCAGCTCCTCTATTATTCCCCCGCCCCTCACAGTCCTTAAAATATTATTTTAAAAACATTTTTAGAGGGCAGAAACCTTTCTTTTCAATATGGGCAGTTAATAGTAGACCATGTATCCAGAATCCGGAAACATTGGATGACACACGTCAGACGAGCAATGCTTCGAAATCTAGGATGGCTTTGTCAAAAACAGGGCTGAGCAGTAGGCGTAGGTTTGTGACAAGCCCTCGTCTAGTCATCCTTCATGGTGCTTGCTCTGTGAGTGAGCCGCAGTATAGAAGTTCAGGGCAGATGCACATGAACCAAGTGTTTAGTGTCTTTTTATGATCTTGAATAGGCCTCCTTAAAAGGAAGTTCAGTGGGCGCCCTGTAGAGACTCCTGGACTGAAATATGCAGCAATGAAGGATTTTTCACAAACTAGACTGGAGCCCCTCAGTGAAGAGAAATGCTTCATTTGGAGGAGTCACAACAGTTTGCATAGTTGAAGGGTATTGGCAAAAAAAGCAGTGATGTAAAGACGTGCATATCCTGCAACAAACATGCTAGATGTCTGGGGAAGCAACAAACGAGTTTGGGGTATCATGCAGTGGTGGGGAATGTGAAATGGGAGCTGGCACACGGGAGAAAGAGAGAGCATGAAGCCCTAATGAAAAGCCGTGGAGGGATATAAATTATCCAATCAAAAGCATGGTGAAGAAGCTATGCTCAAGGGGAGGGACAAATCCAAAAACAGGCATGAAATCCATTGAGTAGGAAGCAAGTAAATGACATTGACAAGAAAGACAACCAATAGTATGCAGTGGACTGACCGAAAGCCCACTTTAAGTATTGGTATTGTACACAATAGGTCTTTGACAATTTCAAGACCCAAAGCAGATCACTGTAAGTTAGATGTTGTCAGTACTAGGCCTGGGTGGAGTTCCTATGCGGAACTCCGCAAAGTGACAAAAAACTCCACGCACTGCTCAGAGTTTTGCAAGTGGCGGAGTAGGTTACATCGTGCCGTTTGCACTGATTTTTAGCTCCGGGTGTTTGTCCCGTGCTGTAAAATCAGCGCTACCGGCACCACGTGCAGCGCGAAAGGACGCTGCTTTTTACTGTCGCTCGAGTAGAAGTTCTACAGCAGCTTCCTCAACGCGAATGTATGGTTTCTAAGCACGAGCGGTAGCGACTGCCCGTGCTGAGAAATCTCACTGGGAGGTGGTCTAGCATTGGATTATCCTCACTAGCGCTCACCAATTTAAGATTGAGTGTGAAAACAACTCCGCTCCTTTGGAACTCTGCATGCTCCGTAAAGTGCAGAGAACTCTGCAAACTCAACGAACAGAGCAGAGTTAAACACCCAGGCCTAGTCAGTATCCTACATCTAGGTAGGTCCTGCTAAGTCCTACAAAGTCTATAAGTGAGTCAGAAGAGAAGTGGAAACCTTATCTGAGCACAAGAGTGAGGGGGAACTTGTACACAAAACTGAGCAGTTTTACAGGTATGCAAAGTTTTTATCCAAAACAAAAGGCCCTTGATACGTCTCACATAGCCAATATACAGTACAAGGGATTCCCCTATTATATATTTAGGGAGGGAATCGTTTTAGTATTTATCTAGGAACTGCCCCAGTGTGTGTGTTTCAAGGGTTTCTTGTTTTGAGGGAAGCTTTGAGTGGAGGGCTCCCTGTTGTGCCCTCTAGATCTCATTTTTTGCATTATGCAAGGTTTTTATACCAACACCTAAGCGAGCAATGAGACTCCCATGTCTCTTCTAGTCAGCTTGCAGAGAGAAGGATATGCCTCAGCAGGCTCCTGTAGGCCCCAAGAAACCCAGGCATCCATAAGAATAGCAGCATATGATCGGGGGAAATCACAGTACTGTGGCCAAAATATTGATGCACACAAGTATTGCACCTAGATCATCTGCTACCACTTCATCATCAAAGTAAGTAGGTGTGGAGTTCAGAATAGTACATCTATATTTGCCTACATATACTTTCCTTAACCATATAGGGGTAGTCGATATTTTGCTACATTGTGCCCTATAAATGAGCCACAGGAGACAACATACAACAGTGCATTTACTTGCTAAGCTGCCACCAAAGCCTTGGTCAACGGTGGGCTTTTAATTTTTGAAGTTTGATGGTCAGACGTTTTTTGCTCCAGGCATGCTGGCCACCTCTCCAAGGATATACAGGCTCCCCTGTGACAGAGAGTGGAAATTCCTATAGGGCCTGTATGTTGCAATGTGCAGTAGCAGTTGGCTCGGAAACTGTATAGCGGATGCCAGTAGAGGAAAGGTGCAGCAACCCGTCCTAGCGGGGCTGGGCCCAGCAACCCCTCACACAAAGGGTGTTCGGCAGCGTCCTCCAGGATGGCCCACCCTTGGAAAACATGATCCAATTTGAAAGGAGTATTCTTCATTGGCTCTTGGACATCACGCGGACTCATTCTGTCAATTGAATTCTACCATTGCGGTTGTCTTTGATAATGTGGTCCGCTGATGCAAAGTACAGAGCCTCTGGCTGTGACATAAATCAAGTGGATCACACCCTTATTTCATGGGAAAACAAATTACGAAATGCCTTGATCGCAAGCGGTGACTTGCCTAGCCTTCTGTAGAAAAGATGAATATGTAACGACGCTGGCACTTTAACCTAGTGCGTAGTTTGGAATTGAAATCACCAAATGCCATGAGCCAAAGTATTGCACAGGAGGCCACTGAAACTTGCACTACCATCTCTGCCACATGCAAGCATAAATGCTCCTTACTGCACATCACACTCCTATAAATGTGACAGTTTGGCAAAACCAGGCCACCAAAAGCAGTAAGAATGGCCTGGACGCTCTAGAATTGTTTTTTGAATGCGTATTTAATTGTTAAACTGATGAGCTTCGTACAAAACTAGGGAGACAGTGCCACTATGTGGTGGAGTGTCATAAGTAAGTGCCAGATTTAACAATTAACTATAGTTGCCGCAAACACCGGCAAAAATTAAGCACTTATTAGCAGTCTTAAAAATACTATGTACTAATGCGCAAAATTAGTTAACCTGCTACATGTTTTAAGGAACTTTTGGGGGCCCAAGGATCCACCACTGTCACTTCCTTCTGGTGTGAATGTTTGTATCTCCTTCTCAGGCCTTAAAGGGGGCCTGGTCTAACCGGGTCTGAGCACTGGCAGTTTTTTAAAGGGGCTTCAAAACGGGTCTCTATCGGGCTCCGTTTTGAGCCCTGGCACAGGCGGTCAGTTTTTTTCCTGACTGCAGTGACGGCAGGCACATCGATGTGCGCTGCTCAAGCTCCTCACTTCTCACTAGTGGAGAAGTTACGGCATGACGTCATGCCAGGTGAGCGTTGTAGGGGAAGGGAAATCCTTTAAAGAGATCCATTTTCTCTCTGGATTTCCCTTCTCTTTTTGAAACTCAGGAGCAGCAACATTGTCGTGGTGTCACATGCAACTAACAACCATTGACAAAGCCAATAGTCATGACTTGTAGGTATGATGTTACTTGTTGTATCATATATCTAGATGCAATGACAGAAACAGCAAAATACAAGTCGGGCGGCACACTATGCTAAGCACAGATCTTTAGCTTACATGTTTTTAAGCCACGCCCTTAATTACATGGCCACGCCCCTTTCAGAGACCCTCCAGTTGTTTCATCCCACTTAAAGCCCTGCTCCTTCTCACTAAAGAGGTGCGAAAGATTTGAAAGCCTAATGCTTCACCACCTCCTTGACTTTAGAGCTGGTGCACGAGATGGACTTTTCTGTACCTCATTAGTGCACTTGCCCCATGGTGAAACACGGATGCTCCTTTATCTGGATCTTCTAAAGACCCTTGGAGGGAAATGCTCCAACCATCACCCCATGGTGAACTAATATTTGAGGCTCTTCTTTCGGCTCAGCTGTGGTTTTAGGCCTCCAAAGAGCTCTCCGGTGACCCCACCTGTTCATAAAAAAGCATTAGTTTCACATCCCTGACATCCACAAGGATCTAATTTTAATCCTGACACAACTGCCTTCATAGATGAGCTCCTCCAATGGACAGTTACGCCTGAACACACTCCTGTGCTAGTTTTTGGTACCAGAGAGCAGCCAGTTCTGTGTTTGAAGCAGTGACAAGTGGTGCCATTACTAAATCTGCCAGTGGCTACCAACATGGCACTCCAATCCACATGACTGTTGTCAGCAATATATACATAGGACATAGTGGCCTCCTCTATTTCCTCTTGGAAAGGGTCTACACCATTACTCTTGTTCCCTACCTTCCTTGTCTCATGCGGGCCTACATCCACAAAATGCTGTACAAGGCATCCCCCTCTTGCCTGTCTTATCAAAAGAGCCATTTGGTGAATTATGCAACAAATCACCTAAAATCCAAAGCAGACATCATCAAACAAAGGAACATTCTAGAATGCCTACTGTTGATTGTTGGCAATGCCGGACTGGGTAAAGAACAGTTTTTGTTCTCTGCACTAGATGACCCCTTTACATAGTAGATTCTGCATCCAGTTTCCCTCATCTGTTCCCTTTCCTTCCTCTGGCACTTCAGTGCTGGTGACACCTAGATTTTGCATTGGATGAACCAAGATCTGGGTACTAGGTCGAAGAGAGCCAGTGAACACCCGCTAGGTTTCACCTGCTGCCCGGAGAGTGACTAGCTGGAATTGACTATAAACTCAAGCGTAGCTTTGGCTGTAGTTTATCGAGCTCAGAATCTCTACATTAGAGTCCTGAAAGATGGGTGAATGCCAGTCACTGGCTGTGGTGTAAAAACCTTGCTTTCTGGCTAGGTTTGGACGCGTCTATGGCACCACAGGTGAGATTTGCCATTAAGTGAATATTTATTATGTGTTTGTTTTTGGGGTTTTCATATAGCAAAGGCTGAACCGCAAAATGCCTGAGGGTGGTGGAGTATTTTATACTTTGCGCTGCAGACATATAAGGCAGTATTACTGATTTCACAGTAAGACGTTATATGGTTCAGGAGTTTCATAATTTACCTACCAGAAGGTGTTGTTACTTTACCCTCCTAACAACAAATCCATACCGATTGCAATATATTGTAATAAATGAAAGTTTTTCTTTATATTCAAGTCAAAATTCCTGTGATATGGAGCAGACTGAGCACTCTAAGGGACCATGGGCCATGTGTATGAAATGTCAGATTTGCGTTTTCCAAATAGTTATTCCATAGAAATTGTTATTGTTACAAATCGCAGTATGTATGTAGATGCCGATTCCACAATTAGCGATTCCTGTGAACTCTCATTCGCAAATAGGAAATTGCAGAATTGTGACTTCCTAATAGGAAATCGCAAATTAGAAAACTGAGCTTTCTGGATGCAGAATGAGGATGTCAGACCAGGAAGTTTACAAATATAGGGTGTGGCCACAGCCCAGCGGCCTACGAAGGTGCTGGGAGTAAGGAGTGCTTCTACATCACTGCTGTCAGTGTATCATACCAGTCCTGGAGAACACCATGGCTACAGAAGATGGGAACAGGGACTCTGGGATCAGGAAGAGGAAGATAACATTCTCTGAGTAGGAGCTAGAGCTCCTGACAGAAGAATGTGTGTACCATATGGACCAACTGTTTGGGAAGGCCTCCTTCACAGTCCCAGAGAGCCAAAAAACATGTATCTGGACAAGCATCCTGGAGAAGGTTAACTTCCCCTTGAGTCACCTAGAGGACTATCCCAGAGATTTGCAAAAGGTGGTATGAGCTAAGGTCTTGCACAAAGGAGAAGGCAGCCAGCAGGCTGGCTGAGAGACGTAGAACAGGTGGAGGACCCTCAAAACACCCCACTCCGACACCCATGGAGACGCTCATAGAGGGGACCCTGGAACCGTAGAGTTTGGTGGAGTAGTTGACATCAACACCTCCAGTCCAGCAGGCACCAGCCAAGGCAAGTCATCTTATCTTTACTTATCTAACAAAAAATTATGTTTGCAAATACATATATCATACAGCACAACATGAATAACTCAATTGATATGCTTGCCCCATCCTGGCAATGCATCATTGGAGTTCTAGTACACATCAGTTGCTTGCTGTACTGTGTGCTGATGATTGCAGCAAACATATCTGTACAACATAGACATGTCACAAACACATGAAGCAGAGTCACAACATCATTGTGGGCAAACATTAACCATTTATTTACACAAACTATTTACATGCATTTCAAACAGGTCCACAGCCTAGACTTGTCTGGGGCCATTGCAGTTGAAGGGGCTACTGACACTGATGTGGTCATTGAGGACACAACACCATCATCCCCTCAGCCCATCACCCCTACTCCAGCTGCCAGGAGAGCAACCATCTCACCCCTGACAGAGTTTGTGGATAGTGATAAGGGACAATCGCAGCGTAGAGACCCTACAACATTAGAGGGCAGGACACACAGACAGCACAGAGGCCAAACATTAGTAGTCCATACTGATATCGTGTCAGACCTGCTGTAGTGTTCCCATGTGTATGGTGAATTGGGGAGGTCCATCATCTCCTTCCAGCACCCACAGACAAAACAAACACGACTGTCAATAGGCATCTGCTACAACTGTCTATGTTACTGTAGAAATTTGAGAAAGGGTGAGACTGGTGGCTAGCAGCAATGCAGAAGGGGCCCCTTCTGCTGGGACAGAGGCACAGGCAGCACCTGGCAAGGTTTGATTCATTCAACCGGTCCATCAACCCCTTGGCAGTAGCCACAACAATGCTTGCAAGGCGGACTGTGAACATTCAGACCGACATGGGGCACTGCAGTTGGGGCATTGCACATGGGCTAGTGCAAGTGGCCACAGCCCTTCAGAATATCCAGACCCACAATCTCTGTATCTCCAACATCCTGCTCCCGCCTGAGAGCGTAGAGGGCTCTAGCTTCAGTGGCTAGTCCATTTAGGAGGCATGCAGTTCTAGACATTCACTCCGACACACTTCTGGGACTGACATTTCAGTAGTCCCACAGCTCTATGTTGCTGACAAGGCACCCATCCCAATCAGTCGAAATAAGTGATCCATTAAACACTCAGAGGAATGAGTCGCCTTACTTTTGTTTGGTATTACTTACTTTGATGTTTCTTTTTAACAATGTTACATCCAGGATACAGTTGATCTTTGAGTGAAACAATATTGTTCCTACCCGAATAAAAGGTAGTCTTTCAGTTATGCACCAAGCCATCATGTGTGATACCTCATTATTAGATGTGCTAATTACTCTTACCTCGGAAATAGTTGTTGGTGATCACTCTAGGTCATGCACGCCCCTCGGCTTCATGTGTACCCTCCTGCTGCACCTGTAGTGGGGGTAAATCATTATCAGAGTCGGAATCAGGCTCAACGGGTCAATGGGAATGTCGTACAGATCCTTCTTCATTGCAGTATTGTGCTGGGTGGCGCATGTGGCAATGATCTTGCAGCATGTATCTGGTCTCTATAGTAGTGCCCCACTGGTCTTGTGGAGGCCGCGCAATCGGGACTTCAGGATCCCAAAGTTCCGCTCTATGATCGAACATATTGTCCTGTGTGCCCTGTTATACTGCCTTGTCCTTGGAGTTGGGTACAGTGTGAATATCCAGGGAGGTAAGGCATATGCACTGTCACCTTAAGAGCATGGGAAGGAACACCGTTAGGTCATGTTACACGCATTTTCCTGGCCACAGTATTCACTGAGCCTGTGATTCTCTTACCTCGTAGGAAACCATCACCAAATTCACCCTGTGACAGTCGGTTTTGTATTCCGCAGTGGTATAACATGAATTAGTTGTGGGTGCAGCTTGGGAATCTGGACACAAGGTTGGTATGATAGAGAAGGCATCACACACCTCCCGCACATTGAGTGAGTGTGAGCTTTTCCTGTTCCTGTATATGTATTCAGTTGCTGAGGGAGTACATATGACAATATGTATTCCATCAACACAGCAAATGACATTGAGGAACTGTGCTATCTTGTAGAACATCAATTTGTTTTGGTGCAACAATTGGGGGTTATTGGGAATGATATATATTGGTTCACTTTGATCACCACGATGTCCTGAAACCTGCAAAAGAACCCAGAAAAGGCACTTAGTGACACACCCCGCCACTGCCCCTTGGTAACTGACAGAAGCTAAGAGGTGTAGGGAACACAATACCTGCACATGTGGTGGGATTGCGCTGCTTCTGAGTGTTGGGGCCTGTAACTGAGGTTGTAACTCGGAAATTAAATCAAGTTTCACCTGACTACTGTGTCTGTACCTCTCATACATCTCCTCCTCAGTCTATTCAAACAGGGAGACCCTCACCCTAAATGTCCTCTTCTGTCTCCTCCGTCTTCTCTGCTTCCCAGCCAAAATCTGAATAATCCTTGCCAGAACCCACAAAGCCGCTATTGTGAAAGAGCCTGCTGCATTTTGGGTGCCTTTTTATAGTTTGTACTTGGTTACCACCTGATCCAAATCAATGGTAATTGCATTTCCTAAATGGACATTTTGTGACTAGTCGCAATTAGAAAATCTGTTGTACATGCAGTTAGCGTTTCGCAATTTGAAAATCCCTAATTGCAATTTCCTAGTTTGCTATTTCCAAAATGCGATTTGTACTAGGTAGGAATCACATTTTGCACCACCACAAATGGCTTTCGTACAATCCGAAATGGCATTTTGCATTTCCTAATGGCCCAAAATTGCGATTTGCACTATTAGGAAATTCAAAATGCCTTTGTACATATGGCCCCATGTAACCACTGTTTTGTAATATGTATATCTTGAATCATGGGCAACGTCATCAATAATTTAATTTGGAATAAAAGCACTAGGACCCATCGTATTGCCACTGACGTATTTTGACTTTATTATTTAACGACAGTAAGTACAAGCAACAAGCCTGTGGCTTCTAGTGTCCATCGACTTTTTATCACACGTTTTGACCAATTGACTAATGGTGTAAGAGAACTTCTCCAAGATAGTCATTAATGTTTTTGATAGATTTGTGTGTATTTGTTTGGAAAGCTGTCGGGGTACCAATCTGGAGCAATATTAGAGCCAGTTTATACAAAAAGTGCCAAAGGACTATGTTTATGTCCTTGTTACCATAACAAATATATACGTCATAAGCTATCAATGTCAGCTGAGAGATTTTTTCTCTTCTGTATTATCTTTAGTATCTTGGGTCAGCCCTTTTTTTTTTTTTTTCTTGTTCTCCTTTTCTCCCGCTCCTCTAGCAGAATGAATATGTTGATATCCTCATTCTTTCTCGGTTATATCAGTGTATTTCCTGGCATTAAACGGAGTAATGAATTCGTTTTTGGAAGGTAGCATGTCTACTTGCAACATGCTTCAATTCACAACTTTAGGTCTCCCAATTAAAACCTCATTACTGTTCCAATGTTAAAGAAAATGAAGGGTGTCTTTGCCTTTTGGGTATTAGCATGCATTTCCTGGAACCCTCTTCCATTCTCAATGTGTTCCCTGGAGAATCTCTAGGCTTTTTAGAAATGAAACCAAGCTATTCCCTAGGTAACCTATCTGTCTTGTAAAAAACAACAGTGTTGTCTTGCAGTGACAAGAAGCCCTATGGTCGGGGGCCACTTGAATTATGTGATTATGCAGATGTGGCCTTTTCCCCACAATTCAAGATTGATCACATGTGCCACATAATCCACCTTGTCCTGCCGAATTTGGCAAATTTCACTCACAAATTGTTTCTCGCTCAAACTCATCAAAAATGAAACTTTAAAAAAGGCCACATAGAGTGCTGCGAAGCGGCAGACACATTGCAGAGGTTAACAGGTCACCTTTCAGTTGCTGATTATTGTTTTTAAATGCTAAATTGTATTTTTAACATATGCATAGACTTTATTAAGGTCTGCTAAAATAACAAAGTAATACTGCCACAAAGCGTGTCACGTTGGGCTGCATAGTTTGTGTTTCCTTGCCATGTAATTTAGTCAACGCTGCTGCCGATTTTGGTCTTACATTGCTGCACAATTCCAGTGCCCTATCCTAGTTGGTACCTACTCTGTACAGATTGCCTGTTTTTTAGACAGTACATGACTTAACTTGGATGACTGTGTTACAGGGTGGATGTTGAGTCAGTGGGTGGGTTTCTTCCCTTGTCTCTTTACCGAATCTTCTGTAATGTCTTCCTTGCAGATACCTTGTTGAAATTGGCTGCAGGTGGTGATGATTGCATAGTTATTCAGCATTAGAGCAGGGATGGTGTTTATGGCAGACTGAATTGGGTGCTTTGTATTGGGGCGGTGGTATGTGGTGCTATGTAATGAGGGGAAGAGCTGGAAACTAATTGGTTGATGGATTCATTTTTACTGGCCGAATAATGTGCTGTTACTAGGGAAGAGTAACGCATCTAGTAGAGACTGTGGCTTTTGTGGTTCTTATTTCAGAAGTGTGCTTTTTTTTCTCTCAATATATTTTTATGATGCTGCTTTCGTGGAAATATACAAGCATTCCTACAAAGAGTGCTCAAGTTTAAATCTGCTATGGTTTAGTGCTGTGTGTGGCGCCTGGGTGGTGCTCCGGTTACGTAAGATGGTAATTGTGGTGGTGCTTCATAGTGCGCAAGGTGAGGCTTTTTGAGTTTGCCTCCTTTTCTGAACTTTGACACTGCGAAGTTGGTTGATTTGGTGTTTGAGGGTAGGGTGAAGTGGATATGTTTGTTGTCACTCCAGCTTATGTGTTGATTGGTTACAGTGAGATGTAGATGTTCTCTGATAAAGATCCTAGTGTGTGACCGGCTACGCTGGTGGGCACTGGTTGTATCAGCTTCAGTAGGTCTAACTCTTTCACAGAGGGTATGATCTATTGATGCTGAAGTTCCCTAATGTGAGCATTTCATCATATAGTCCATAAAGGAGAAGCTGCATTTAGAAGAGGATGCCAAAGCGCAGTTTGTCCTTGAGGTTGATAGTATAGTATTCCTTGTGTTGTGGTGTTTGGTAGGGGTCAGTGGTAGCTCCTCCGCTGTGGCGGAGGAGCATCGCCCCCCACCCCCACTAGCAGCCGCAGCTGCAAAACTTGGAAGAAATATAAACGATAATTAACCATGTTTATTATCGATTTATTTTTCTCTTACTTTGTAGTCTTGGGGGGCGGTGCCAGAGGATGTCAGGCACTGAGGAGGAGTGGTGGGCACTATCCTTCAGTGCACATGATGGTTTGCAAACTGTCATGCGCACTGAAGCTTTCTCCAACTCGAGCTGCATTGCCGAGTTGGATACAGCAGGCTCCCAGTCTCCCTGGGAATGCAAATCGAGGGCACACAGGCCAATCCTGATGCTGTGAGAGCAGCGTCAGGATTAGCCGCAGGGCAGATTGGGAGCCTGTGCCTAGTACGTTTTTTTTGTTTTAGTCCCCCCACACTCCCTCTGCCCCACCACTTTACCCCAACAGCAGCCGTGACTGGTCTGGGGGCTCCTGAAGTGCAAATTAGAAGCACTAGCATTTGTTGGGGGGGGGGATTTTTGGCTGGCTGCCAGTGTTTACCCTTTGCCTGTCCTTCCCTTGGCAAAGAAGAGGAAGTAGCCCTGTGGGTCCAACTCTTAGAGTCAAGAGGATCAGGTTTCTCTTGAGAAGGGAGCGGGTGTGTTGGATTTGCTTAGCTTGTTTATGTCCCACCTGTCTCAAGGCGGGCAAACTAATGGAAAAGGGACGCTGGAAAGCAGGTGGGAGCTCTGAACAAGATGAAGAAATGATGGTTGCGGATAGCTGGGGGCATCTTGAACTGTTAAGAGAAGTTCTTGAAGAGGATGTAAACAGCTGCTGTTGAGTAAGAGGCAGTTTGTGTTGGGGTGAGGGAGTTTTTGGGAGACTGTGAGTTATTGGCACTGGTGTAGGCTGTCAAGGGTGCGGTATGGTGCTAGAGTATCATCTGACTAAAACATTGTGTCCTTGCTATTGTTGGCAGGAATATCACTCAATTGGAATCAATAACAGAAAGTCTCCCAATGGAACAATATGTTTAACGATAATTTAAGCTGCAATATTTATGTCGCAGCAATATTTTTGTTATGGACATTCTGACAAACAACTGGAAGTATCATAATGCCATAGAGTAAAGCTAGCGAGTGAGTCGGATTCTCTTGCGTTCCAGCGGGAGGTGGTTACACTCACCCCAAAAATGATCCCACATTTTATTTTACACTGCAGGTTTCCTGTAATATTGTGTAAATGGCTATAGGTTATTACAGGACTTCTTGTGGGTACTAAATAAATAATCCACTGCTTAAGCCACTGACATGGGACCAGGGAGTACTGCATCTATACAGCTACCAATCATGTATATGTCTACGAACATAATCAGGGTTGGATTGGGATTTAAAATCGGCCCGGGCAGGCTAAAAAAAAAGTGGCCCACATTTGCATATTGCCTTGCAAAACACTGCTACTGCGAAATTTTATTTAAACAAGCATTTACAATGCAATAGGTCTCGCAGCATTAAAGTTTGAGTTATTGGCATTGTGTATGACAATGCGTTGCATAACATTTTTAGCAAACTTTGAATTGGTGAGCAGTGAGAGTGTGTGCAACAGTATGCTGTTGCTCACAGCTGTTATTATTCACACACCTCTGATGAAGCACCTCATGCTCGGGGCTGAAGCCGTTATTATTCACACAGCTCTGATGATGCACCAATATGTCTATTTAAGGTTTGGTGGCCCAGGGCAAGGCATATTTCCTTTTTCGTAAACAATTTTTATTGGTTTTCACTTATTGGCAATACAAACGGTACGCATTTTCATCCCCATATGGCCAAGGCATATTTCAACTGTTTGTTCAGTGAACCCCAATTCTGAAAGTTGCTTGGCATTAAACAGGCCTGAATCTACGTGGACTTTGTCTAGGCTGCATTTTCTTCACTTTAATATAACCCCCTCCCCCCCCTACCTGTGAAGCAGGTATACAGCCCCAAACTGTGTATGAGGTGGCAGCAGCTACTTAGTTAAGCAGGTCATATAGAAATTTGCATAAAGAGGCACGTCTGGCGAATTTTGGACTGACCGCATAATTATTCAATTAATATTGATGTGATATTGAATATATGATATGCACCGCGTGTCCAATGTGTCGCGCTCGAGAGCTGCCAACTGACATGCTTCACCCCATCCAGGAGGGGTGTAGCTGATAGGAAGGTCGGGAAATCCGCCAATTTTTAGCAGATATTCTGAATCTAAGTTTCGGGATGTTAGAGGGAAGATGTCCACATGCAACACCTCCATCGGATCTTTGAGCTTCAGCCTGTCTTTTTTTGCAGTTCATATATCGCGAACACGACCCGAAGGTATTAGAGCGTTTTACATAAGCACCAGTTAAGTTACACAAATCATTCATTTTTAGGCACGGGAAGATTAAGTGACTTGCCCAGAATCGCAGGTTGTTGAGCTGACGTCGAGACTCGAACCAGGTTCCCCAGTTCCAACGTCGGCAGCTTCCACCATTACGCCACATCATCTTGATTTTTCAGGTGGCAGGTGTCTTCGATGCCGCAAGAAAATCAGTTTAATTAATACTGAGTGCTTTTGCTGCAAACGTTTCATAACGTTGGCTTTTGCTGACTCTTGTTAACATAACCATGTGCTGTAACTTAGGGTTCAAATAGCGCCAGTCTGCTACTGACATGACCTCGAGGTTCGTAGCGCTATGACACCCCCTCAGGAGAGCTTCTTCGGGGCGACTCAAGACCAGGCCTCCCTGGCAGTTAGTCCCTGCCCCTCCCCGAGGCTGGTGGGGGATTCTCACGCGCTGGCCCCCTGCAGAGATCTGACTGGGCTCTCCCTTGGAAGTGCTGACCCTCTGACAGCGGGGAAGACAGATGGAGCGGGCCTGTGGATTCAGGTGTAGGACGGCCAGCAGATGGCCGCCATCTGGGGTGAGGTCTGAAGGCCTGTGATCATGCCCGGGACCGAGGGGCAAGGCGAGGGGGCACTGGGCGAGAGAGGAGGGCATCATGGGGGTAAACCCGGGGCCCAAAAATGAGCCTCGAACTGTGTGGTGGAGACACCGAATCCAGTTAGAAAGACTGGCACTGCCCATGCCTTCAGCCAGTTACAGTGCATAGTTTGTAAAATAGTACCGGTGCAGTCGGTGCGTTGAAATGTCCGCGCGCCAAATGCTATTGAATGGACCTCGTCCAGTTTGTTCACCTGACTACCAGACAGTTCCTTCCGCGTTCTCTCTCTCTTGCGGGTCCCTACTTTCTCCCGTTGCGACGGGTTTTCCGACTTGCCCTTCCTTCTTCTTTCTGCAGTGTGTTTCCCCCATCGTTGATTACTGCTGAGGAGAAAAAAGAAAGTGCCGAGCCCCAAAAATGAGTGTCGGTGACCCCACCGGAAACCACCGGATCAAATTAAGCATTGCAGCCGCAGTGCCGATATTTTGTACAAATCAGCCAGTAAATGGGTATTTGGATTTCCAAAAGAGGTCTGTGAGGAGACACGGGATTTCAACATGGCGGACAGCTGGGGCCGTATTCCGCCGATAGAGAACATTGCAGCCCTCGCCGAGCCGGACTTGAAAGGACCGCCCCTCCCCTGAGAGCTCCCTTCCGGCAGACGTCAGGAGAAGGAATATGAGAGCGGAGCAGCGTGGGATCACAGACCGGCAGAGACGGGCAGCGGGCAACGAGAGGAGAAACCGGCGGAATCCAAGGACTGCACGGAAGAGAACAGGACCGAACAACTTAGTTGTAGGAGGTAGGAGGGGGAGGGGGTCTCGGTGCACTCATGTGTGTGTATGCGTGGGAGAGTGTGTGTCTCTGTCTGTATGAAAGTGCGTGCGTGCGTGCATGGGCGCTCGTGTGTGTGTCTGTGTGAATGCGCATGCGTGTGTCGTGTGGGAGCTTCCCAGGAGACAGCAGCTGGCCACAGCGCTCGTTCGCGTGCGCGTGGCCCGCTCAAATCGCCTCCTCGGAGAGAAAATGCGCGCGGCCAGGTGCTGTCTCCTGGGAAGCAGACCCAGCGACAATAGATCTCCTGGCGGACACAGCGCTTACGCGCTGTTACGCCACGAGACCTAAAAAGGGGGAGGTTTAAAAAAAATGCGCCGATTAGGTTACAGTGGTGAAACACACCGGAAAACAAGTGATGCCACTTCTGCTCAGGCCCCCTGCCCCGCTCAATATGCATAAATTAATGGGCCGGCCCAGCGAGAGAAAGGGAGTGACACCTCTGCCGTTGATAAGAGGGAGGTAATGGACGCCCATTTACTTACAGAAAGGCCCCTCAGGCACCCACAGGGCCGCTGACGGCATTGAGCAATACAGAAACAGCACACATTGGCTCCCCAGGCTGCTCAAAAAAGAAGTCCACAGCTGGAACTGGGCACCGGCCCCTCGGGCATTGCCCGATTGCTCTCGTTACCAATCCGACGCTGAACATAATTGTGTACTTTCTTCCCGCCCTGCGCCCACCGAGGGTTGGGGTCATTCTACCCATCCAGCCCTGAGTTCTACCCCCATGACCCCCACACCAGAATACTCTGTAAGGCCTGCATGGACTGTCCAGCCACGGGCAGGTGTATGGATGAATGGATAAGTGCACCCCCGGATTATACAGGGTGTCAGTTGCACTGAGCAGCAGGCGAACTGGTCGAGCACATCTTGGTGCTATGAGGCGGCGGCCCTGCAGTAGAGAGGCATGTGGAAACGTTCACTGAATCATTGCCCAATAAAACGACCTGAACCGTGAGAGTGCAGTTTGTTGAGAAAGTGGAAAGTTTCAGGGAGAGGCGGCAGATGACAAGGGGTCTGACAGTGACTGGCAGGCGGGAAAGGAGAAGTCCGGATATTACCCTGTCAGGCAAGGCGAAGCTGAGGCGGGCGTGTTGGGATTCTGCCCGACTTAAGGGCAGAGAATGGGAGAGGTGAAATGCTTCACACCCTGTTTGTTCTTCTGGATGAAGTGAATGGCGTGGGAAACCGACAGGGAGCAGATGAGGGCTCAAGGACTTCCGACGTAAATCCCAAGATGGCCGATGTGCTCTGCGTGCGTCGCTGACGCATCCTGTTTTAGCGGGGAAGCCTCTTTTGTACGGACCAGAGTATTTGTTATTAAATGGATTACTTCATGGCATTGATAAACAACTGCCGTTTGCTTATAGACAGGGCCACTGGAATTATGTGGCAAAAAAGGGACAAATTATGCAGCAGGGTTGAGTAAATTGTACGGCAATAAAAAGTAAATAATGTGGCATAACGCAACACATTTTGCAATAGTATTACTTCATTATTGTGTCATTGGTTGCACCTCATTAGTGCCAGTTTAACACTAAAATATGACACTAAGAAACAGACAAGTGACCAGTTAAGCTTTGTAAAAGGAATTCCACTGCGCGGCAACATGTGCTGCTGCATTTTTGTAACTTTTGAACCGTTTGAGCTATAACACATTTTTTGTTAAAGTCTGCAGATTATGCAGCAGATGATGGATTATGTGGCAAAGGCGGCACCTGCATACTATGCAAAAATCACAGCGGCTGCCCAATCGCATAATTCTAGTGGCATCTTCTCAGATGCATCATGGTCACAGTGTGCTGGATGCCATCTAGAAGTCAGGTGAGTGTGTCGATCGTTGATGGTCTTGTAGTTGGTTCAGAACATCACCTTGCCATGGATATGTCTAGGGCATGTCTCTGTTGCATAGGTCTGTAAGTCTGTCTGACTTCAGAGTGAGAGTCACTCGGAGACCAATGACCGCTTCAGGGAGCGCCAGAGCAAGACTGGTACAGTGTCATCGGTACCAGTTCAGTGGTGAGATGCCACTTGGTCAGTAGTGGTCATGTCTGAGACGTAAGCCCTGCAGAGCTATGTCTGTTGTAGCTCTTACTTCATCCAGTCTGAGCAGGGCACTGCAAGCTAACTAAAGAGAACTTCTTACTCCCTCTCAGATACAAGCTGAAAAAACATGTTTGATCTTGAAACCAGATCTGGATTAAGTGCTCAGTTACTGGTGGACCCGTCGATGTTGAGATTTGGTCTGAACTGCGCAGATAGATAGCAGCGTCAAAAGCTTCTGTGAGCAGAGCATCTTCAGTCCTAATGTCACTATAATGAGGGCCAGGGTTTGGTTTTTGATGTTTGTGCATCATTTCACAGAAACTGAGTGTAAAAGGACATTTGGCATTTGCATGGGTGGACCTGGAGTCTGTTGAGATGTAAAACATGGAAGTTAGAGTGGGCTTTATTTACCTGTGGCCTGTGAGTTGTCAGGGCAGTGCTAGTGATGGATTGACTGCTTCACCTGAGTAGGTTGCATCCTTGGACCATGTTGGGCATGAGATGAGTGGTCTTAATTGCATATTGATACCAGGGCTTCGGTGGCGACTGCTTGTGGTTGTCAGGATGGTTGCTTTAGGAGACTAGGGGAGAGATTGAGGAGTGCGTGGATGGCTTACCCTTTGATTTGATACAGAGTCGATACCAAATGGTGCAGTTGTAGAAATTGGAGCAGAAATCATGAGAGTTTTCTTTGTCAAAAGTGCGTCATCGACTATTTTTGAGAACAGGGTCTGATTGTCTTCATCTGCCTCACAGGTGTGCAGGCAACTGGCGTCTGCACTCTTTGTGTTGCTGTGGGTCCTGGTGCAGGATCATGGAAAAGGACATGGTAGATCTGTCTTTGTTCCTCTTTATGGTTGTGTCTGCTCATTCATGGCTCAGCGATGCACACTCTGCAACATCAACAGAGTACCGCGTTGACAAGGGCACCGGGGGTTAGCACGTGAGAGTGGGCGTCTGAGCATGATTAAGCCTGGTCAGCATCCACGGCAGGCCTTTTGTTCTGGGCAGTGTGTTTCTGCATGAGAGCAGAGCAACCTAGTCAGTGGCACGAGGCACCGAAATGTGTGCCTTCTCTTGTGCAGGACTGTGATCGGGTTAATCAGTGGGAATTTACAGGCCACCTTAATTTGTTTAGAAAAGTTGTACTAATTGTGGCCCTTGCATCATGTGCAACGCATATGGCCTGCGGGCTTCAGAATCAGGCTTAGCAAGCGTGGTGGCCATCTTTGGGGCAGGTGTCAACCTTATTCACCTTTCGCAAGCTTCTTACCCTTTAGTCTGGCATAACACCACAGTCATCCCTATTCTGGGGCCTGTAGGGTCCCTGGGTCCATGACGGGAGAGTCACCACCATGGGGGGCAGCTGGCCTCATGGTGCTGGTGCATGAGCTATGCTAGCTTCCAACATTAACTCTTTCACTGCTAGGCTGTCTGCACGTTCTTGTGAAAGACATATTGTCAAATGTTTGCTCAGACTTTGTACAAAGGTTACAGCAGCACTTTCCATGACATGTTTAGGTATCGCCTGAAAGGCAACGCACGCGTTGTCGCTTGTGAGCCATTTTGTATACTAAAAGGGACTTGAAGCCTGCTCATTGCTTACCATTTGTTGGCTACATTGAAACTCTTATTTGCTGCGTCCTAATTGCCCAGTTCATGCCAGTTTCACTTCCTTTTCATTCGTTTGGAAGTACTGATTGCTTTATTCTGATTAGTGTCCTTACACTCCTTGTGCTATGATTGGGATACACATTTTTCTTTCTTCTTCCCCTTTTGTCATTGTCCATGTTGCTTCTTCCCTTCCACCTCCTGGTGTACATATTTCTTCTATTTCTCCCACCCTCACCGTTGTCTGTGTTTCTTCTATTTCTCCCACCCTCACCATTGTCTGTGTTTCTTCTATTTCTCCTAACCTCTCCCATTGTTCATGTTGCTTCTTCCCTCCCACCCTCCAGTTGTCCGTGTCGCTACAATCAGCCTGATTCATGTACATGCCGTTTTGCGTGTCCCTAATAGCGAATCATAGCGATTCGCTATTGAGGACACGCAAAACGTCATACATGTAGGAATTGCTACTTAAATAGCGATTCCTACATGTTCTTTATTTGCGAGTAGCAATTTACTACTCGCAAAAACTCCCCATTCATTCCTATGGGCCAAGAGGCCCATAGGAATGAATGGGGATTTGCGAGTAGCAATTTGCTACTCGCAACTAAGATAGCGATTTTAAGGGTGCCAGGGGTGTCCAAAGGACGCCCTGTAGCACCCCTAAAATGCACTTTTGGACAGGTGTTGCGCACACACATGTCCAAAGGACATGTGTGTGTGCTACATGCAACTTTGAAAAATGCTTTTAAAAGCATTTTTCTGAGTTTTTGCTATTTACCGACAGGTCTGACCTGTCGGTAAATAGCGGCCCCAAAAGTCCAAAATCGCTATTTTGTTTTGTGTCATGAATAGCATTTGAGGAATCTCTATTAGAGATTCCTTAAATGCCATTCCACGCAAATATGCGAATTCTTACATAGCGACTTTTGCATTTGGTATCATGAATACCAAATGCAAAAATCGCACTCGCAAAGGGCCAGATTCTCAGAATCTGGCCCTTTGCGAGTGCAATTTACCTACATGAATCAGGCTGTTAATTCCCATCCTCCAGTTGTCTGTGTTGCTTCTTCCCTTCCACCCTCCTGTTGTCAGTGTTGTTTCTTCCCTCCCACCCTATTGTTATCCGTGTTGCTTCTTCCCTCTCATTCTCTCATTTTCCATGTGGCTTCTTCCCTCCCACCCTAACGCTGTCTGCGTTGCTTCTTCCCTCCCACCCTCCTGTTGTTCGTTTTGCCTCTTCCCTCCCTTTGCCTGTATTGCTTCTTGAGTTTTCTGTGGTGTTTCTTCCCTTCCACCCTCCCGTTGTCCAAGTTGCATCTTCCCTCCCCCTCCGTTGTCCATGTTGCTTCTTCCATCCCACCCTCCCACTGTCCGTATTGCTTCTTCATTTCCACCCTCCCGTTGTCCATGTTGCTTCTTCCTTTCCACCCGCTTGTTGCCAGTGTTGCTTCTTCCCTCCCACCCTCTTGTTGTCTGTGATGCTTCGACCCTCCCGTTGTCCATGTTGCTGCTTCCCTCTCACTCTCCTGTTGTCCATGTTGCTTCTTCCCTCCTGCTCCCCTGTTGTTTGTGTTGCTTCTTTCCTCCCACCCTCCCGCGGTCTGTGTTGCTTCTTCCCACCCTCCTGTGCTGTTTCTTCCCTCCCTTCCACAATCCTGTTGTCCATGTTGCTTCTTCCCTTCCACCCTCCAGTTGTTCATGTAGCTTCTTCCCTCCCACCCTCCTACTGTCCATGTTGCTTCTTCCCTCCCACCCTAGTGTTGTCCGTGTTGCTTCTTTCCTCCCACCCTCCTGTTGCCCATGTTGATAAATCCCTCCAACTCTCCTGTTGTCCGTATTTCTTCTTGCCTCCCACCCTCCCGTTGTCCATGTTTCTTCTTCCCTCCCTCCCACCCTCCGTTGTCTGTGTTGCTTCTTCCTTCCCACCCTCCAGTTGTCTGTGTTGCTTCTTCCCTCCCACCCTCCCACTGTCCATGTTCCTTCTTCCCTCCGACCCTCCCACTGTCTATGTTACTTCTTCCCTCCCACCCTGGCGTTGTCCGTGTTGCTTCTTCCCTCCCTCCCGCCTGTTGTCTATGTTGCTTCTTTGCTCCCACCCTCCCATTGTCTGTGTTGCCTCTTCAATCCGTGTTTCCGTTATCTGCGTTGCTTTTTCCCTCCCACCCTTCCTTTGTCCGCGTTGCTTTTTCCCTCCCACCGTCCCTTTGTGCGCGTTGCTTTTTCCTTCACACCCTCCCTTTGTCCGCGTTGCTTTTTCCATCCCACCCTCCCTTTGTCTGTATTGCTTTTTCCCTCCCACCCTCCCTTTGTCTGCATTGCTTTTTCCCTCCCACCTTCCCTATGTCCGCGTTGCTTTTTCCCTCCCACCCTCCCTTTGTCCGTGTTGCTTTTTCCCTCCCACCCTCCCTTTGTCCGCGTTGCTTTTTCTCTCCCACCCTCCCCCTTTGTCTGCGTTGCTTTCTCCCTCCCACCCTCCTTTTTGTCTGCATTGCTTTTTCCCTCCCACCCTCCCATTCTCTGCATTGCTTTTTCCCTCCCACCCTCCCTTTCTCTGCGTTTCCTTTTCCCTCCCTTTATCCGCATTGCTTTTGCCCTCCCACGCTCCCTTTGTCCGCGTTGCTTTTGCCTTCAACCCCTCCCTTTGTCCGCATTGCTTTTTCCCTCCCACCCTCCCTTTGTCCACGTTGCTTTTTCTCTCCCACTCTCCCTTTGTCCACGTTGTTTTTTCCCTCCCACCCTCTTGTTGTCCAAATTGCTTTTTCCCCTCCCACCCTCTTGTTGTCTGCGTTGCTTTTTACGATGTTTGTGTTGCTTTTTGTAGCCCAGCCTCCTGTAGTCTGTGTTGCTTTT
The DNA here is from genome assembly GCF_964261635.1 of Lissotriton helveticus. Lineage (NCBI taxonomy): Eukaryota > Metazoa > Chordata > Amphibia > Caudata > Salamandridae > Lissotriton > Lissotriton helveticus. Next base: position 632,120,933 of record NC_136068.1, on the reverse strand, counting down.
TCCCTCCCACCCTCACGTTGTCCGTGTTTCTTTTTCCTTCCCACGCTCCCTTTCTCCGCGTAACTGCAAACAAGCGTAGCTTTTTTCCTACCTTTGTCCGTCTTGCTTTTGCCCTCCCACCTTCCTGTTGAGGTGTTGTTTCTTCCCTACCATCCTCCCGTTGTCCAAGTTGCATCTTCCCACCCAGACTCCCGTTGTCCATGTTGCTTCTTCCATCCCAACCTCCCACTGTCTGTATTGCTTCTTCCCTCCCACCCTCCCGTTGTCCATGTTGCTTCTTCCCTCCCATCCTAGCGTTGTCCTTGTTGCTTCTCCCCTTCCACCCGCTCATTGCCAGTGTTGCTTCTTCCCTCCCACCCTCCTGTAGTCCGTCTTGCTTTTTTCCTCCCACCCTCCCGTTGTCCGTGTTGCTTCTTCCCTCCCACCCCCCTGTTGTCTGTGATGCTTTGTCCCTCCTACCCTCCTGTTGTCCATGTTGTTTCTTTCCTCCCACCCTCCCGTTGTCCATGTTGCTTCCTCCCTCCCTCCCACCCTCCCGTTGTCCGTGATGCTTCTTCCCTCTCTCCCACACTTCAGTTGTCTGTGTTGCTTCTTCCATCCCACCCTCCAGTTGTTCATGTTGCTTCTTCCCTCCCACCCTAGCATTTTCCGTGTAGTTTCTTCCCTCCCTCCCACCTTTTGTCCATGTTGCTTCTTTCCTCCCACCCTCCTCTTGTCCATGTCACTAATTCCGTCCAACTCTCCTGTTGTCCGTGTTGCTTCTTCCCTCCCTCCCACACTCCCGTTGTCTGTGTTGCTTCTTCCCTCCCACCCTCCAGTTGTTCATGTTACTTCTTCCCTCCCACCCTAGCGTTGTCCATGTTGCTTCTTCCCTCCCTCCCACCTGTTGTCTGTGTTGCTTCTTGCCTCCCACCCTCCCATTGTCCATGTTGCCTCTTCCCTCCCTCCCACCCTCCTGTTGTCCGTGTTGCTTTTTCCACCCTCCCGTTGTCCCTGTTGCTTCTTCCCTCCCACCCTCCAGTTGTCTGTGTTGCTTCTTTCCTCCCACCCCCCCCACTGTCCATGTTGCTTCTTCCCTCCCACCCTAGCGTTGTCCGTGTTTCTTCTGCCCTCACACCTGTTGTCTGTGTTGCTTCATTCCTCCCACCCTCCCATTGTCTGTGTTGCCTCTTCAGTCTGCGTTCCCATTATCCACGTTGCTTTTTCCCTCCCACCCTACCTTTGTCCACGTTGCTTTTTCCTTCGCATCCTCCCTTTGTCTGCGTTGCTTTTCCCTCCCACCCTCCCTTTGACCTCGTTGGTTTCTCTCTCATACCCTAGCTCTCTCCATGTTGCTTTTTCTGTCCCACCCTCCCTTTGTCCGCGTTGCTTTTTCCCTCCAACCATCCCTTTGTCCGTGTTGCTTTTTCCCTCCCACCTTCCCTTTGTCTGCGTTGCTTTTTCCACCCTCCCTTTGTCCGCGTTACTTTTTCCCTCCCACCCTCCCTTTGTCCGCGTTGCTTTTTCCCACCCGCCCTCCCTTTGTCCGCGTTGCTTTTTCCCACCCGCCCTCCCTTTGTCCGCGTTGCTTTTTCCCTCCCGCCCTCCCTTTGACTGCGTTGCATTTTCCCTCCCACCCTCCCTTTGTCCATGTTGCTTTTTCCCTCCCACCCTCCCTTTGTCTGCTTTGCTTTTTCCCTCCAAGCCTCCCTTTGTCCACGTTGCTTTTGCCCACCCAGCCTCCAGTAGTCCGTGTTGCTTTTTCCCTCCCTCTCTCCCGTTGTCTGTGTTGCTTTTTCCCTCCCACCATCCTGTTGTCTGCGTTGCTTTTTCCCTCCCATTGTCTGTGTTGCTTTTCCCTCCCACCCTCCCGTTGTACGTGTTGCTTTTTCCCTCCCTCCCTATCTTTGTCCGTGTTACTTCTTCTCTCCCACCCTCCCGTTGTGTGTGTTCCTTCTTTCCTCCCACCCTCCCATTGTCAGAGTTACTTCTTCTCACTGCGTGAATCTGGTACTGACTCTCAAATCTAGTGTAATGGTAAAGATGTGTGCAAAATCTCTCTGACCTTGATTCTGGATGACACAAATCTACTGTACTTTGTAACTAATGGTAATAACCTCAGTTGTCTTTGTAAATGTTACAACCCCTCCATCAAGACATTTGGAGCTGCACGGTGCTATGAGCACAACTTTTTCTGCATGAATATTGACTTTCTGATTTATCCCCCATTATTCATGTACCATCTGCTTTGGTGTATTTTTCAACACTCACCAAAAAACGTTTCTTACTTTAATACATCATTTGTTACAAGTCCAATACAGCACCAGACAGTTGTCAAAAGTTAACTGGTTACTTTTCGGTTTTGAGGCAGCCGCTCTGTATTTCACTAGAATGCACTGTCCCCAGGACAGCACGAGTTTGCGGCAACCCTGAGGGCATCACATTCACCATATTACAGCGTACTTTCCCTGTGTGCACCTTGCGCACCTGTTTTAAGGTGCGCCTTGGTGCAAACAGGGAAAGTGTGCCCGTATGGCAATACGGACCCTGGTGTCTTTTAGTTGGAAAGGTGTGCTTCAGAGTCCCAATAGTTGGAACTTGGAGTAAACCTGAATCAATGGAGGCATCTAAAAAAATAATTATCAGAGCATAAGTGACGTGTCTCTTAATAGAAGTTTACTTTTTAATTAAAGTGCACACATGTGTGGGTTAATTCGGGTGAATGCAACCAGAACTGTTTACTTTGTGGAGGATAGAAAAGACAATGTTAATAAAATGGTATTCTATCCTTCAATTAAAAAAATACTTACATTTTTTGTGAATTGCATGTTGAATAGGATCCGCTTAAAAATGTTCAGTTTTCTTTCTTAAGAAATCTGTGTTCTTTAATGTGTGACATATTCAGTGTAATTTGCCTTTGTTAGCTGTGTAACTTCAGTTTGCTTGCCTCCTACTCTGAGTTTCCCTGACGCATGATTGCATGATTGTTCTTCAATTGTCACTTAACTCCTGTTGTTCTGCCTTACCCAGATTGTGAGTAAAAAAAGCCAAAGGTTACACCAGTTATACACAATGCCAGAAAACGTACATCCCTACAACCTCACTCAGAATAAAATAACATTACCTCAAGTATCAGGATAAAAGATAATATGTTGTTAAATGCTTTCTCGAATTGATTATAAAAGATACACAAAGCCTTCCTGAAAGAAGCCGAAAGCTCTTAAAACCTACAAAAATTGAAAAAATGTTCCTTGGCAGCCATGGCTTTATCGGTTTAAAAATTCTGCAAAGTAATTTACTGTCGAAAAGAAACCTACCTCATTGTCCCCTACACAGCTGAAACCGAGGTACGAACAGATGTCTTGTGCGTGCAAATGTTAAATTTGATAGTTTTCAGGTTGGTGTGTGTTGAATGTCCCTTTATGTTAATTGTTTTCAAATGTGTTGATGACTTCACATTAGTGAGACTCAAATCAAATCTTTGACAGGGGTAGTTAGAAATGGGGGTCTCTAGTTGGCAGAGGTAGGTACCTTTGCCCAAGTAGGGACCCTTGCTTTTAGTCAGGGTAAGGGGGAAACACTCTCTAGATAACCCCTGCTCACCCCCTTGGTAGCTTGGCACGAGCAGAAAGGCGTATCCCCAAGGCAGTGTGTAAAGTATTTGTGCCAACACTCACAGTAACACAGTGATAACACCACAAATGCACACCACACCGGTTTAGAAAAAATAAAGGTATCTTTATCTAAACTTGACAAGACCAAAATGACAAAAAATAAAATCCAACATATGCGTATTTAGAGAAAATGTCTTTCAAAGATGTTGCAAAAGTAAACTTGAAGACTCTCTTTCAAAGGTGTTGCAAAAGTAAACTTGTAGACTCTGTATTCTTCTAAGCTAATGCAGTCACAAGCCCAGGTTACTGCACTCTTTACCACATGACTGCTGACTCCGTGGTCAGCGAATACGAAAATATGCCCCCAAATGCTTTAGAGCATGATGCACTGTGCAACAAGGGCCCCCAGTACTGTCGTTCTCTTCCGGGCCAGTACGGGTCGTCGGATCACCCAGAGAGGAGGCTCCGCTACTGAATGGAAATCGGTGCAGTCCCTCGCAGACACGCAACCCGCCCCAGGCAACGACACATGCAGCGGCTCAGGACTTCGGCCCAGGCATTACCTGGGGGTTACGTTCTCTCTCTCCTTCGTGGCCGAAGTCCTGCTGGGTAGCTCCGTCAGCAACAGCGGCTCTTCGCAGGGGAATCCCGGTTGCCAGGCAACACCTCGTAGCCGATCAGGTTATGGTGCTGCTCCTTCTCGGGCAATCTTGATCTTGGGCCATTGCTTCGGGCCGGCAGCGGTACCGAGCTCGCAGCACTTCTTGTTGATGATGGCTCGGGCCGGTTGCGGTGATTAACATGCAGCACTTCGATGGTCATGTTGTAGGTTACAGGTCAGGCAGGGCTGTGTTCAGACACATGTACACAGCGCCGGCCTCACAGCGGTCTCAGTGCAGGTAGAGCTGGGGGCGGACACACGCACACAGCGTCGCTGAGATGATTTTGGAAACTTTGATGTTCCTGAGTTTCCACAAAAGGAGGCCAGCTCACTCAGGCCCTTGTGTACTTTTCTTCAAGTACAGATGGACACAGCACACAGCAAAGTCCCTTGTCCGTCCCTCAGCTGAAACAGCAAACTGCAGGCCAACCCCAGACACACAGCAAGGGCAGTACTTCTCCTCAGTCTCTTTAGCTGTCCTCTTTGGCAAAGGTTCCTCTTGATTACGAAGTAGTCTAAAATTCAGGGGGTTCAGCTCTAATATTTATACCCCAAAAGGTCTTTGTTCTCTTTGTGTAAGGGGTTCTGAGCCGAGTCCAAACCAGTTCTGGGTGCCCTCTGCCATACAAAACTTCTTCCTTTGTCAGTGAGGGCCTGGGTCCCAGGCACACCGCAGGAGGTGGAGCCAGTCTTTTGTGGAAGGCAGGCACAACCCTATTCAGGTACAGTTGCTACTCCTCCCACCATTCCCAATGCTGAATGGCCTAATCAGCCTAGTGCTGACTCACGCAGCCTCTGTCACTCTAAAGCCAGACAGTCAATCCACAAATAGGCCGAGGCACTCAATGAGGTTGAACAAGAAAATAGTCATTTTCAAACACAGAATTTAAAAACCATCCTTACTAAAAGATGTGTTATTAAATTCTTAGTTCAGGAATACCAGACTCCAATTTTCTATCTGACTCGTATGGGAAGATATGCTTGTAAAAACGTTACAGAGCATGCCCAATTCTGTCCTATGGGTAAGATAACCTTTCAAATAGTGAAAGACGAATATTGGCCGTATTTCATTATCAGGACGCGTTACACACACCAGTACATGCCCTACCTTTCCCTTACATTGCTCCCTGCCCAGGGGGGTACATTGGGCCTACTGTAGTGGTGTCCTATGTGCAAGGAAAGGGAAGGGTAGGGCCTGGCAAGTGGGTGCACTGGCTAGGTCGAAATGGCAGTTAACAAACTGCGCACAGGCACTGCAGTGGCAGACCTGAGACAACTTTTTAGGGCTACTCATGTGGGTGGCACAATCAGTGCTGCAAGCCCACTAGTAGCATTTGATTCACCCGCCCCGGCACACTTAGTGCACTTTACTAGGGACCTACGGGTAAAACAAATATGCCAATCAGGGAGAACCAATCACAATATCAATTTACGCAGGGAGCATATGCACTTTAGCACTGATCAGCAGTGGTAAAGTGCCCAGAGTCCTAAAGCCAACAACCATAGGTCAGGAAAAAGTAGGAGGAAGAAGCAAAAAGTTTGGGTATAACCCTGCAAAACGGGCCATTTCCAACAGGGGTCATGTGCATTTTTGTTGGGTTCTTGTTGGTTATTTTTGGATAAGTGGGAGGGATGCCTATCTATAAAAACTGGTACAAGAGGGGGTGGTGATGGACGGAGCATCTGAATCAATCAAAAACTCACACCCAGTCAAAAGATCTGGGTTTGATCCATCACCGTTCTTTAGTCCACTCTGCCACCCCAGTTCAGACATGGCTATATGCAAATCAGTCTGACCCTGTGCCTCATGGGAACAGTCCAGCCCGAACTGCCAAGCCATGCCTTCCCTGGACCGGAAACAAGCTTCCGAGGACCGGTTTCTGGCATTCCAGCCGTCTTCAGCCCGGCTTGCTTGAATCCAGTGGCAAAGTGAGCAAGGGACTCACGTTTGAGCATACCCTGCCACACTTATGGTGGCCAAAAGCGGTACAAGAGGGGGTGGTGATGAACGGAGCATCTGAATCAATCAAACACTCACACCCAGTCAAAAGATCTGGGTTTGATCCATCACAGTTCTTTAGCCCACTCTGCCACCCCAGTTCAGACATGGCTATATGCAAATCAGTCTGACCCTGTGCCTCATGGGAACAGTCCAGCCCGAACTGCCAAGCCATGCCTTCCCTGGACCGGAAACAAGCTTCCGAGGACCGGTTTCTGGCATTCCAGCCGTCTTCAGCCCGGCTTGCTTGAACCCAGTGGCAAAGTGAGCAAGGGACTCACGTCTGAGCATACCCTGCCACACTTATGGCGGCCAAAAGCGGTACAAGAGGGAGTGGTGATGGACGGAGCATCTGAATCAATCAAACACTCACCCCCAGTCAAAAGATCTGGGTTTGATCCATCACTGTTCTTTAGCCCACTCTGCCACCCCAGTTCAGACATGGCTATATGCAAATCAGTCTGACCCTGTGCCTCATGGGAACAGTCCAGCCCAAACTGCCAAGCCATGCCTTCCCTGGACCGGAAACAAGCTTCCGAGGACCGGTTTCTGGCATTCCAGCCGTCTTCAGCCCGGCTTGCTTAAATCCAGTGGCAAAGTGAGCAAGGGACGCACGTCTGAGCATACCCTGCCACACTTGTGGTGGTCAAAAGCGGTACAAGAGGGGGTGGTGATGGACGGAGCATCTGAATCAATCAAACACTCACACCCAGTCAAAAGATCTGGGTTTGATCCATCACCGTTCTTAAGCCCACTCTGCCACCCCAGTTCAGACATGGCTATATGCAAATCAGTCTGACCCTGTGCCTCATGGGAACAGTCCAGCCCGAACTGCCATGCCATGCCTTCCCTGGACCGGAAACAAGCTTCCGAGGACCGGTTTCTGGCATTCCAGCCGTCTTCAGCCTGGCTTGCTTGAATCCAGTGACAAAGTGAGCAAGGGACTCACGTCTGAGCATACCCTGCCACACTAATGGTGGCCAAAAGCGGTACAAGAGGGGGTGGTGATGGACGGAGCATCTGAATCAATCAAACACTCACACCCAGTCAAAAGATCTGGGTTTGATCCATCACCGTTCTTTAGCCCACTCTGCCACCCCAGTTCAGACATGGCTATATGCAAATCAGTCGGACCCTGTGCCTCATGGGAACAGTCCAGCCCGAACTGCCAAGCCATGCCTTCCCTGGACCGGAAACAAGCTTCCGAGGACTGGTTTCTGGCATTCCAGCCGTCTTCAGCCCGGCTTGCTTGAATCCAGTGGCAAAGTGAGCAAGGGACTCACGTCTGAGCATACCCTGCCACACTTGTGGTGGCCAAAAGCGGTACAAGAGGGGGTGGTGATGAACGGAGCATCTGAATCAATCAAACACTCACACCCAGTCAAAAGATCTGGGTTTGATCCATCACCGTTCTTTAGCCCACTCTGCCACACCAGTTCAGACATGGCTATATGCAAATCAGTCGGACCCTGTGCCTCATGGAAACAGTCCAGCCCAAACTGCCAAGCCATGCCTTCCCTGGACCGGAAACAAGCTTCCGAGGACCGGTTTCTGGCATTCCAGCCGTCTTCAGCCCGGCTTGCTTGAATCCAGTGGCAAAGTGAGCAAGGGACTCACGTCTGAGCATACCCTGCCACACTTATGGTGGCCAAAAGCGGTACAAGAGGGGGTGGTGATGGACGGAGCATCTGAATCAATCAAACACTCACACCCAGTCAAAAGATCTGGGTTTGATCCATCACCGTTCTTTAGCCCACTCTGCCACCTCAGTTCAGACATGGCTAAATGCAAATCAGTCTGACCCTGTGCCTCATGGGAACAGTCCAGCCCGAACTGCCAAGCCATGCCTTCCCTGGACAGGAAACGAGCTTCCGAGGACCGGTTTCTGGCATTCCAGCCGTCTTCAGCACGGCTTGCTTGAATCCAGTGGCAAAGTGAGCAAGGGACTCACGTCTGAGCATACCCTGCCACACTTGTGGTGGCCAAATGCGGTACAAGAGGGGGTGGTGATGGACGGAGCATCTGAATCAATCAAACACTCACACCCAGTCAAAAGATCTGGGTTTGATCCATCACCGTTCTTTAGCCCACTCTGCCACCCCAGTTCAGACATGGCTATATGCAAATCAGTCGGACCCTGTGCCTCATGGGAACAGTCCAGCCCGAACTGCCAAGCCATGCCTTCCCTGGACCGGAAACAAGCTTCCGAGGACCGGTTTCTGACATTCCAGACGTCTTCAGCCCGGCTTGCTTGAATCCAGTGGCAAAGTGAGCAAGGGACTCACGTCTGAGCATACCCTGCCACACTTATGGTGGCCAAAAGCGGTACAAGAGGGGGTGGTGATGGACGGAGCATCTGAATCAATCAAACACTCACACCCAGTCAAAAGATCTGGGTTTGATCCATCACCGTTCTTTAGCCCACTCTGCCACCCCAGTTCAGACATGGCTAAATGCAAATCAGTCTGACCCTGTGCCTCATGGGAACAGTCCAGCCCGAACTGCCAAGCCATGCCTTCCCTGGACAGGAAACAAGCTTCCGAAGACCGGTTTCTGGCATTCCAGCCGTCTTCAGCCCGGCTTGCTTGAATCCAGTGGCAAAGTGAGCAAGGGACTCACGTCTGAGCATACCCTGCCACACTTGTGGTGGCCAAAAGCGGTACAAGAGGGGGTGGTGATGGACGGAGCATCTGAATCAATCAAACACTCACACCCAGTCAAAAGATCTGGGTTTGATCCATCACCGTTCTTTAGCCCACTCTGCCACCCCAGTTCAGACATGGCTATATGCAAATCACTGGATTCAAGCAAGCCGGGCTGAAGAAGGCTGAAATGCCAGAAACCGGTCCTCGGTAGCTTGTTTCCGGTCCAGGGAAGGCATGGCTTGGCAGTTCGGGCTGGACTGTTCCCATGAGGCACAGGGTCAGACTGATTTGCATTTGATAACTGGGGTGGCAGAGTGGGCTAATGAACGGAAATGGATTAAACCCAGATCAGTTGACTGGTGGTGAGTGTTTGTATTGTCAACCCTCCGTCCATCATTTCCTTTGGTTTTTCTTTATCTATAAAAACTGGGCATCTGGGAAATATTTATCTGGGATTGCTGAACATATTGGAGAGTTGTTGATTTGTGGTTGTTGTTGCCAAACCTTTATATGTTCAGCCAAAAAGAGGTTTCAGGATTAATACAAAGAGGGGATTTGGGTCCACCCTAGGTTGATGGACAGAAGTACATGTTTTGGTTGGGCAGAAGGTGTGTGCTTCTACAGAAAAGGTCCTAACGCTCCAAGAGCTGTAATTATTTTGTTATCGAGGTGCCAGAGTTGTTTATCAAGCCTGGCTAATGTGTTACAACAGAGTTTTCGCTTTGGGCCAAACACACGCCACTGCAATGGTATGTTTCTCTTGATAATTAGGTAACTATGGTGTTTGTTCTTCTCTGTCAGCAGCACAGATGGGAGGAGACTGTCGATGGAAAATGTTGTTGTATTGCAGTTCCCTGAACCCTAAAAAACCTGTAGTATTTCTTAATGCTACCCTTCCATGAACCCTGCAAACCACGTGCTGTCCCGTAATTCAACTATTTCCAGAACCCAAAAAGTCCTTACTACCCCTTAACGCTACCCATCCTTGAACCCTAAAAAAACCCTTACAATCCATTAATGATACCCTTCCCAGACCCTTAAAAACACACTTTTTCACTACTTAACACTACTGTCCCTTAACACTAAACAGCCCTTATTACACCTTAATGCTCCCCATTGCTGAACCTTAAAAACTCAGTAGCACCCCTTAACACTACCCTTCCCTCAACGTTAAAATCCTTTACTAGCCCATAGCGCTAATCTTTCCAGAATCCTAAAACCACTTAACGCTTCCCTTCCCTGTACCCCACAAACTGTCTGTACCACTGAATGATATCTTTCCATGAACCATACAAACCCCATGCTTTCCCTTAATGCTACCCCTCTCTGGACGCTAAAACCATAACTACCCCTTAACGCTGCCCTTCCTTGAATGCTAAAAAGCTATTTCTATGCCTGAACAATACACATCTCTGAACCCTAAAATTCCTTACAACCCATCAATGCTACACTCTCCTGATACCCCAAAAAATCTGCTACCCTTTAACGTTACCCTTCCCTAAACCTTAAAAACCCCTTACTGCTCCTTGACGCAAACTTCCTGCAATGGTGCAATGAGCTAAAAAACGGTGTTGGATCTAGCCCTGATCTCTTGACTGGGTGAGAGTACTCTGCTTAATTCAGAGACTCTGTCCATCACCACCCCTTGTTGTAAATAATTTTGTCCACCCTAAGCGTGGAAGGGTATACTCAGATGTGAGTCCCTTGCTCATTGCACCATCAGGATTCAAGCAAGCCGGGCCGAAGACGCCTGAAATGGCAGAAACCGGTCCCCGGAAGCTTGTTTCCTTCCCAGTGTAAGAATTGGCTTTTGTAGTCTGGTCTGCCCTGTTCCCATGATGCACTGGGCCAGGGACAGACTAATTTGCATACAGCCAGGTTCTGAAACTGGGATGGTGCAATGAGCTAAAAAACGGTGTTGGATCTAGCCCTGATCTCTTGACTGGGTGAGAGTACTCTGCTTAATTCAGAGACTCTGTCCATCACCACCCCTTGTTGTAAATAATTTTGTCCACCCTAAGCGTGGAAGGGTATACTCAGATGTGAGTCCCTTGCTCATTGCACCATCAGGATTCGAGCAAGCCGGGCCGAAGACGCCTGAAATGGCAGAAACCGGTCCCCGGAAGCTTGTTTCCTTCCCAGTGTAAGAATTGGCTTTTGTAGTCTGGTCTGCCCTGTTCCCATGATGCACTGGGCCAGGGACAGACTAATTTGCATACAGCCAGGTTCTGAAACTGGGATGGTGCAATGAGCTAAAAAACGGTGTTGGATCTAGCCCTGATCTCTTGACTGGGTGAGAGTACTCTGCTTAATTCAGAGACTCTGTCCATCACCACCCCTTGTTGTAAATAATTTTGTCTACCCTAAGCGTGGAAGGGTATACTCAGATGTGAGTCCCTTGCTCATTGCACCATCAGGATTCAAGCAAGCCGGGCCGAAGACGCCTGAAATGGCAGAAACCGGTCCCCGGAAGCTTGTTTCCTTCCCAGTGTAAGAATTGGCTTTTGTAGTCTGGTCTGCCCTGTTCCCATGATGCACTGGGCCAGGGACAGACTAATTTGCATACAGCCAGGTTCTGAAACTGGGATGGTGCAATGAGCTAAAAAACGCTGTTGGATCTAGCCCTGATCTCTTGACTGGGTGAGAGTACTCTGCTTAATTCAGAGACTCTGTCCATCACCACCCCTTGTTGTAAATAATTTTGTCCACCCTAAGCGTGGAAGGGTATACTCAGATGTGAGTCCCTTGCTCATTGCACCATCAGGATTCAAGCAAGCCGGGCCGAAGACGCCTGAAATGGCAGAAACCGGTCCCCGGAAGCTTGTTTCCTTCCCAGTGTAAGAATTGGCTTTTGTAGTCTGGTCTGCCCTGTTCCCATGATGCACTGGGCCAGGGACAGACTAATTTGCATACAGCCAGGTTCTGAAACTGGGATGGTGCAATGAGCTAAAAAACGGTGTTGGATCTAGCCCTGATCTCTTGACTGGGTGAGAGTACTCTGCTTAATTCAGAGACTCTGTCCATCACCACCCCTTGTTGTAAATAATTTTGTCCACCCTAAGCGTGGAAGGGTATACTCAGATGTGAGTCCCTTGCTCATTGCACCATCAGGATTCAAGCAAGCCGGGCCGAAGACGCCTGAAATGGCAGAAACCGGTCCCCGGAAGCTTGTTTTCTTCCCAGTGTAAGAATTGGCTTTTGTAGTCTGGTCTGCCCTGTTCCCATGATGCACTGGGCCAGGGACAGACTAATTTGCATACAGCCAGGTTCTGAAACTGGGATGGTGCAATGAGCTAAAAAACGGTGTTGGATCTAGCCCTGATCTCTTGACTGGGTGAGAGTACTCTGCTTAATTCAGAGACTCTGTCCATCACCACCCCTTGTTGTAAATAATTTTGTCCACCCTAAGCGTGGAAGGGTATACTCAGTTGTGAGTCCCTTGCTCATTGCACCATCAGGATTCAAGCAAGCCGGGCCGAAGACGCCTGAAATGGCAGAAACCGGTCCCCGGAAGCTTGTTTCCTTCCCAGTGTAAGAATTGGCTTTTGTAGTCTGGTCTGCCCTGTTCCCATGATGCACTGGGCCAGGGACAGACTAATTTGCATACAGCCAGGTTCTGAAACTGGGATGGTGCAATGAGCTAAAAAACGGTGTTGGATCTAGCCCTGATCTCTTGACTGGGTGAGAGTACTCTGCTTAATTCAGAGACTCTGTCCATCACCACCCCTTGTTGTAAATAATTTTGTCCACCCTAAGCGTGGAAGGGTATACTCAGATGTGAGTCCCTTGCTCATTGCACCATCAGGATTCAAGCAAGCCGGGCCGAAGACGCCTGAAATGGCAGAAACCGGTCCCCGGAAGCTTGTTTCCTTCCCAGTGTAAGAATTGGCTTTTGTAGTCTGGTCTGCCCTGTTCCCATGATGCACTGGGCCAGGGACAGACTAATTTGCATACAGCCAGGTTCTGAAACTGGGATGGTGCAATGAGCTAAAAAACGGTGTTGGATCTAGCCCTGATCTCTGACTGGGTGAGAGTACTCTGCTTAATTCAGAGACTCTGTCCATCACCACCCCTTGTTGTAAATAATTTTGTCCACCCTAAGCGTGGAAGGGTATACTCAGATGTGAGTCCCTTGCTCATTGCACCATCAGGATTCAAGCAAGCCGGGCCGAAGACGCCTGAAATGGCAGAAACCGGTCCCCGGAAGCTTGTTTCCTTCCCAGTGTAAGAATTGGCTTTTGTAGTCTGGTCTGCCCTGTTCCCATGATGCACTGGGCCTGGGACAGACTAATTTGCATACAGCCAGGTTCTGAAACTGGGATGGTGCAATGAGCTAAAAAACGGTGTTGGATCTAGCCCTGATCTCTTGACTGGGTGAGAGTACTCTGCTTAATTCAGAGACTCTGTCCATCACCACCCCTTGTTGTAAATAATTTTGTCCACCCTAAGCGTGGAAGGGTATACTCAGATGTGAGTCCCTTGCTCATTGCACCATCAGGATTCAAGCAAGCCGGGCCGAAGACGCCTGAAATGGCAGAAACCGGTCCCCGGAAGCTTGTTTCCTTCCCAGTGTAAGATTTGGCTTTTGTAGTCTGGTCTGCCCTCTTCCCATGATGCACTGGGCCAGGGACAGACTAATTTGCATACAGCCAGGTTCTGAAACTGGGATGGTGCAATGAGCTAAAAAACGGTGTTGGATCTAGCCCTGATCTCTTGACTGGGTGAGAGTACTCTGCTTAATTCAGAGACTCTGTCCATCACCACCCCTTGTTGTAAATAATTTTGTCCACCCTAAGCGTGGAAGGGTATACTCAGATGTGAGTCCCTTGCTCATTGCACCATCAGGATTCAAGCAAGCCGGGCCGAAGACGCCTGAAATGGCAGAAACCGGTCCCCGGAAGCTTGTTTCCTTCCCAGTGTAAGAATTGGCTTTTGTAGTCTGGTCTGCCCTGTTCCCATGATGCACTGGGCCAGGGACAGACTAATTTGCATACAGCCAGGTTCTGAAACTGGGATGGTGCAATGAGCTAAAAAACGGTGTTGGATCTAGCCCTGATCTCTTGACTGGGTGAGAGTACTCTGCTTAATTCAGAGACTCTGTCCATCACCACCCCTTGTTGTAAATAATTTTGTCCACCCTAAGCGTGGAAGGGTATACTCAGATGTGAGTCCCTTGCTCATTGCACCATCAGGATTCAAGCAAGCCGGGCCGAAGACGCCTGAAATGGCAGAAACCGGTCCCCGGAAGCTTGTTTCCTTCCCAGTGTAAGAATTGGCTTTTGTAGTCTGGTCTGCCCTGTTCCCATGATGCACTGGGCCAGGGACAGACTAATTTGCATACAGCCAGGTTCTGAAACTGGGATGGTGCAATGAGCTAAAAAACGGTGTTGGATCTAGCCCTGATCTCTTGACTGGGTGAGAGTACTCTGCTTAATTCAGAGACTCTGTCCATCACCACCCCTTGTTGTAAATAATTTTGTCCACCCTAAGCGTGGAAGGGTATACTCAGATGTGAGTCCCTTGCTCATTGCACCATCAGGATTCAAGCAAGCCGGGCCGAAGACGCCTGAAATGGCAGAAACCGGTCCCCGGAAGCTTGTTTCCTTCCCAGTGTAAGAATTGGCTTTTGTAGTCTGGTCTGCCCTGTTCCCATGATGCACTGGGCCAGGGACAGACTAATTTGCATACAGCCAGGTTCTGAAACTGGGATGGTGCAATGAGCTAAAAAACGGTGTTGGATCTAGCCCTGATCTCTTGACTGGGTGAGAGTACTCTGCTTAATTCAGAGACTCTGTCCATCACCACCCCTTGTTGTAAATAATTTTGTCCACCCTAAGCGTGGAAGGGTATACTCAGATGTGAGTCCCTTGCTCATTGCACCATCAGGATTCAAGCAAGCCGGGCCGAAGACGCCTGAAATGGCAGAAACCGGTCCCCGGAAGCTTGTTTCCTTCCCAGTGTAAGAATTGGCTTTTGTAGTCTGGTCTGCCCTGTTCCCATGATGCACTGGGCCAGGGACAGACTAATTTGCATACAGCCAGGTTCTGAAACTGGGATGGTGCAATGAGCTAAAAAACGGTGTTGGATCTAGCCCTGATCTCTGACTGGGTGAGAGTACTCTGCTTAATTCAGAGACTCTGTCCATCACCACCCCTTGTTGTAAATAATTTTGTCCACCCTAAGCGTGGAAGGGTATACTCAGATGTGAGTCCCTTGCTCATTGCACCATCAGGATTCAAGCAAGCCGGGCCGAAGACGCCTGAAATGGCAGAAACCGGTCCCCGGAAGCTTGTTTCCTTCCCAGTGTAAGAATTGGCTTTTGTAGTCTGGTCTGCCCTGTTCCCATGATGCACTGGGCCTGGGACAGACTAATTTGCATACAGCCAGGTTCTGAAACTGGGATGGTGCAATGAGCTAAAAAACGGTGTTGGATCTAGCCCTGATCTCTTGACTGGGTGAGAGTACTCTGCTTAATTCAGAGACTCTGTCCATCACCACCCCTTGTTGTAAATAATTTTGTCCACCCTAAGCGTGGAAGGGTATACTCAGATGTGAGTCCCTTGCTCATTGCACCATCAGGATTCAAGCAAGCCGGGCCGAAGACGCCTGAAATGGCAGAAACCGGTCCCCGGAAGCTTGTTTCCTTCCCAGTGTAAGAATTGGCTTTTGTAGTCTGGTCTGCCCTGTTCCCATGATGCACTGGGCCAGGGACAGACTAATTTGCATACAGCCAGGTTCTGAAACTGGGATGGTGCAATGAGCTAAAAAACGGTGTTGGATCTAGCCCTGATCTCTTGACTGGGTGAGAGTACTCTGCTTAATTCAGAGACTCTGTCCATCACCACCCCTTGTTGTAAATAATTTTGTCCACCCTAAGCGTGGAAGGGTATACTCAGATGTGAGTCCCTTGCTCATTGCACCATCAGGATTCAAGCAAGCCGGGCCGAAGACGCCTGAAATGGCAGAAACCGGTCCCCGGAAGCTTGTTTCCTTCCCAGTGTAAGAATTGGCTTTTGTAGTCTGGTCTGCCCTGTTCCCATGATGCACTGGGCCAGGGACAGACTAATTTGCATACAGCCAGGTTCTGAAACTGGGATGGTGCAATGAGCTAAAAAACGGTGTTGGATCTAGCCCTGATCTCTTGACTGGGTGAGAGTACTCTGCTTAATTCAGAGACTCTGTCCATCACCACCCCTTGTTGTAAATAATTTTGTCCACCCTAAGCGTGGAAGGGTATACTCAGATGTGAGTCCCTTGCTCATTGCACCATCAGGATTCAAGCAAGCCGGGCCGAAGACGCCTGAAATGGCAGAAACCGGTCCCCGGAAGCTTGTTTCCTTCCCAGTGTAAGAATTGGCTTTTGTAGTCTGGTCTGCCCTGTTCCCATGATGCACTGGGCCAGGGACAGACTAATTTGCATACAGCCAGGTTCTGAAACTGGGATGGTGCAATGAGCTAAAAAACGGTGTTGGATCTAGCCCTGATCTCTTGACTGGGTGAGAGTACTCTGCTTAATTCAGAGACTCTGTCCATCACCACCCCTTGTTGTAAATAATTTTGTCCACCCTAAGCGTGGAAGGGTATACTCAGATGTGAGTCCCTTGCTCATTGCACCATCAGGATTCAAGCAAGCCGGGCTGAAGACGCCTGAAATGGCAGAAACCGGTCCCCGGAAGCTTGTTTCCTTCCCAGTGTAAGAATTGGCTTTTGTAGTCTGGTCTGCCCTGTTCCCATGATGCACTGGGCCAGGGACAGACTAATTTGCATACAGCCAGGTTCTGAAACTGGGATGGTGCAATGAGCTAAAAAACGGTGTTGGATCTAGCCCTGATCTCTTGACTGGGTGAGAGTACTCTGCTTAATTCAGAGACTCTGTCCATCACCACCCCTTGTTGTAAATAATTTTGTCCACCCTAAGCGTGGAAGGGTATACTCAGATGTGAGTCCCTTGCTCATTGCACCATCAGGATTCAAGCAAGCCGGGCCGAAGACGCCTGAAATGGCAGAAACCGGTCCCCGGAAGCTTGTTTCCTTCCCAGTGTAAGAATTGGCTTTTGTAGTCTGGTCTGCCCTGTTCCCATGATGCACTGGGCCAGGGACAGACTAATTTGCATACAGCCAGGTTCTGAAACTGGGATGGTGCAATGAGCTAAAAAACGGTGTTGGATCTAGCCCTGATCTCTGACTGGGTGAGAGTACTCTGCTTAATTCAGAGACTCTGTCCATCACCACCCCTTGTTGTAAATAATTTTGTCCACCCTAAGCGTGGAAGGGTATACTCAGATGTGAGTCCCTTGCTCATTGCACCATCAGGATTCAAGCAAGCCGGGCCGAAGACGCCTGAAATGGCAGAAACCGGTCCCCGGAAGCTTGTTTCCTTCCCAGTGTAAGAATTGGCTTTTGTAGTCTGGTCTGCCCTGTTCCCATGATGCACTGGGCCTGGGACAGACTAATTTGCATACAGCCAGGTTCTGAAACTGGGATGGTGCAATGAGCTAAAAAACGGTGTTGGATCTAGCCCTGATCTCTTGACTGGGTGAGAGTACTCTGCTTAATTCAGAGACTCTGTCCATCACCACCCCTTGTTGTAAATAATTTTGTCCACCCTAAGCGTGGAAGGGTATACTCAGATGTGAGTCCCTTGCTCATTGCACCATCAGGATTCAAGCAAGCCGGGCCGAAGACGCCTGAAATGGCAGAAACCGGTCCCCGGAAGCTTGTTTCCTTCCCAGTGTAAGAATTGGCTTTTGTAGTCTGGTCTGCCCTGTTCCCATGATGCACTGGGCCAGGGACAGACTAATTTGCATACAGCCAGGTTCTGAAACTGGGATGGTGCAATGAGCTAAAAAACGGTGTTGGATCTAGCCCTGATCTCTTGACTGGGTGAGAGTACTCTGCTTAATTCAGAGACTCTGTCCATCACCACCCCTTGTTGTAAATAATTTTGTCCACCCTAAGCGTGGAAGGGTATACTCAGATGTGAGTCCCTTGCTCATTGCACCATCAGGATTCAAGCAAGCCGGGCCGAAGACGCCTGAAATGGCAGAAACCGGTCCCCGGAAGCTTGTTTCCTTCCCAGTGTAAGAATTGGCTTTTGTAGTCTGGTCTGCCATGTTCCCATGATGCACTGGGCCAGGGACAGACTAATTTGCATACAGCCAGGTTCTGAAACTGGGATGGTGCAATGAGCTAAAAAACGGTGTTGGATCTAGCCCTGATCTCTTGACTGGGTGAGAGTACTCTGCTTAATTCAGAGACACTGTCCATCACCACCCCTTGTTGTAAATAATTTTGTTCACCCTAAGCGTGGAAGGGTATACTCAGATGTGAGTCCCTTGCTCATTGCACCATCAGGATTCAAGCAAGCCGGGCCGAAGACGCCTGAAATGGCAGAAACCGGTCCCCGGAAGCTTGTTTCCTTCCCAGTGTAAGAATTGGCTTTTGTAGTCTGGTCTGCCCTGTTCCCATGATGCACTGGGCCAGGGACAGACTAATTTGCATACAGCCAGGTTCTGAAACTGGGATGGTGCAATGAGCTAAAAAACGGTGTTGGGTCTAGCCCTGATCTCTTGACTGGGTGAGAGTACTCTGCTTAATTCAGAGACTCTGTCCATCACCACCCCTTGTTGTAAATAATTTTGTCCACCCTAAGCGTGGAAGGGTATACTCAGATGTGAGTCCCTTGCTCATTGCACCATCAGGATTCAAGCAAGCCGGGCCGAAGACGCCTGAAATGGCAGAAACCGGTCCCCGGAAGCTTGTTTCCTTCCCAGTGTAAGAATTGGCTTTTGTAGTCTGGTCTGCCCTGTTCCCATGATGCACTGGGCCAGGGACAGACTAATTTGCATACAGCCAGGTTCTGAAACTGGGATGGTGCAATGAGCTAAAAAACGGTGTTGGATCTAGCCCTGATCTCTTGACTGGGTGAGAGTACTCTGCTTAATTCAGAGACTCTGTCCATCACCACCCCTTGTTGTAAATAATTTTGTTCACCCTAAGCGTGGAAGGGTATACTCAGATGTGAGTCCCTTGCTCATTGCACCATCAGGATTCAAGCAAGCCGGGCCGAAGACGCCTGAAATGGCAGAAACCGGTCCCCGGAAGCTTGTTTCCTTCCCAGTGTAAGAATTGGCTTTTGTAGTCTGGTCTGCCCTGTTCCCATGATGCACTGGGCCAGGGACAGACTAATTTGCATACAGCCAGGTTCTGAAACTGGGATGGTGCAATGAGCTAAAAAACGCTGTTGGATCTAGCCCTGATCTCTTGACTGGGTGAGAGTACTCTGCTTAATTCAGAGACACTGTCCATCACCACCCCTTGTTGTAAATAATTTTGTTCACCCTAAGCGTGGAAGGGTATACTCAGATGTGAGTCCCTTGCTCATTGCACCATCAGGATTCAAGCAAGCCGGGCCGAAGACGCCTGAAATGGCAGAAACCGGTCCCCGGAAGCTTGTTTCCTTCCCAGTGTAAGAATTGGCTTTTGTAGTCTGGTCTGCCCTGTTCCCATGATGCACTGGGCCAGGGACAGACTAATTTGCATACAGCCAGGTTCTGAAACTGGGATGGTGCAATGAGCTAAAAAACGGTGTTGGGTCTAGCCCTGATCTCTTGACTGGGTGAGAGTACTCTGCTTAATTCAGAGACTCTGTCCATCACCACCCCTTGTTGTAAATAATTTTGTCCACCCTAAGCGTGGAAGGGTATACTCAGATGTGAGTCCCTTGCTCATTGCACCATCAGGATTCAAGCAAGCCGGGCCGAAGACGCCTGAAATGGCAGAAACCGGTCCCCGGAAGCTTGTTTCCTTCCCAGTGTAAGAATTGGCTTTTGTAGTCTGGTCTGCCCTGTTCCCATGATGCACTGGGCCAGGGACAGACTAATTTGCATACAGCCAGGTTCTGAAACTGGGATGGTGCAATGAGCTAAAAAACGGTGTTGGATCTAGCCCTGATCTCTTGACTGGGTGAGAGTACTCTGCTTAATTCAGAGACTCTGTCCATCACCACCCCTTGTTGTAAATAATTTTGTTCACCCTAAGCGTGGAAGGGTATACTCAGATGTGAGTCCCTTGCTCATTGCACCATCAGGATTCAAGCAAGCCGGGCCGAAGACGCCTGAAATGGCAGAAACCGGTCCCCGGAAGCTTGTTTCCTTCCCAGTGTAAGAATTGGCTTTTGTAGTCTGGTCTGCCCTGTTCCCATGATGCACTGGGCCAGGGACAGACTAATTTGCATACAGCCAGGTTCTGAAACTGGGATGGTGCAATGAGCTAAAAAACGCTGTTGGATCTAGCCCTGATCTCTTGACTGGGTGAGAGTACTCTGCTTAATTCAGAGACTCTGTCCATCACCACCCCTTGTTGTAAATAATTGTGTCCACCCTAAGCGTGGAAGGGTATACTCAGATGTGAGTCCCTTGCTCATTGCACCATCAGGATTCAAGCAAGCCGGGCCGAAGACGCCTGAAATGGCAGAAACCGGTCCCCGGAAGCTTGTTTCCTTCCCAGTGTAAGAATTGGCTTTTGTAGTCTGGTCTGCCCTGTTCCCATGATGCACTGGGCCAGGGACAGACTAATTTGCATACAGCCAGGTTCTGAAACTGGGATGGTGCAATGAGCTAAAAAACGGTGTTGGATCTAGCCCTGATCTCTTGACTGGGTGAGAGTACTCTGCTTAATTCAGAGACTCTGTCCATCACCACCCCTTGTTGTAAATAATTTTGTCCACCCTAAGCGTGGAAGGGTATACTCAGATGTGAGTCCCTTGCTCATTGCACCATCAGGATTCAAGCAAGCCGGGCCGAAGACGCCTGAAATGGCAGAAACCGGTCCCCGGAAGCTTGTTTCCTTCCCAGTGTAAGAATTGGCTTTTGTAGTCTGGTCTGCCCTGTTCCCATGATGCACTGGGCCAGGGACAGACTAATTTGCATACAGCCAGGTTCTGAAACTGGGATGGTGCAATGAGCTAAAAAACGGTGTTGGATCTAGCCCTGATCTCTTGACTGGGTGAGAGTACTCTGCTTAATTCAGAGACTCTGTCCATCACCACCCCTTGTTGTAAATAATTTTGTCTACCCTAAGCGTGGAAGGGTATACTCAGATGTGAGTCCCTTGCTCATTGCACCATCAGGATTCAAGCAAGCCGGGCCGAAGACGCCTGAAATGGCAGAAACCGGTCCCCGGAAGCTTGTTTCCTTCCCAGTGTAAGAATTGGCTTTTGTAGTCTGGTCTGCCCTGTTCCCATGATGCACTGGGCCAGGGACAGACTAATTTGCATACAGCCAGGTTCTGAAACTGGGATGGTGCAATGAGCTAAAAAACGCTGTTGGATCTAGCCCTGATCTCTTGACTGGGTGAGAGTACTCTGCTTAATTCAGAGACTCTGTCCATCACCACCCCTTGTTGTAAATAATTTTGTCCACCCTAAGCGTGGAAGGGTATACTCAGATGTGAGTCCCTTGCTCATTGCACCATCAGGATTCAAGCAAGCCGGGCCGAAGACGCCTGAAATGGCAGAAACCGGTCCCCGGAAGCTTGTTTCCTTCCCAGTGTAAGAATTGGCTTTTGTAGTCTGGTCTGCCCTGTTCCCATGATGCACTGGGCCAGGGACAGACTAATTTGCATACAGCCAGGTTCTGAAACTGGGATGGTGCAATGAGCTAAAAAACGGTGTTGGATCTAGCCCTGATCTCTTGACTGGGTGAGAGTACTCTGCTTAATTCAGAGACTCTGTCCATCACCACCCCTTGTTGTAAATAATTTTGTCCACCCTAAGCGTGGAAGGGTATACTCAGATGTGAGTCCCTTGCTCATTGCACCATCAGGATTCAAGCAAGCCGGGCCGAAGACGCCTGAAATGGCAGAAACCGGTCCCCGGAAGCTTGTTTCCTTCCCAGTGTAAGAATTGGCTTTTGTAGTCTGGTCTGCCCTGTTCCCATGATGCACTGGGCCAGGGACAGACTAATTTGCATACAGCCAGGTTCTGAAACTGGGATGGTGCAATGAGCTAAAAAACGGTGTTGGATCTAGCCCTGATCTCTTGACTGGGTGAGAGTACTCTGCTTAATTCAGAGACTCTGTCCATCACCACCCCTTGTTGTAAATAATTTTGTCCACCCTAAGCGTGGAAGGGTATACTCAGTTGTGAGTCCCTTGCTCATTGCACCATCAGGATTCAAGCAAGCCGGGCTGAAGACGCCTGAAATGGCAGAAACCGGTCCCCGGAAGCTTGTTTCCTTCCCAGTGTAAGAATTGGCTTTTGTAGTCTGGTCTGCCCTGTTCCCATGATGCACTGGGCCAGGGACAGACTAATTTGCATACAGCCAGGTTCTGAAACTGGGATGGTGCAATGAGCTAAAAAACGGTGTTGGATCTAGCCCTGATCTCTTGACTGGGTGAGAGTACTCTGCTTAATTCAGAGACTCTGTCCATCACCACCCCTTGTTGTAAATAATTTTGTCCACCCTAAGCGTGGAAGGGTATACTCAGATGTGAGTCCCTTGCTCATTGCACCATCAGGATTCAAGCAAGCCGGGCCGAAGACGCCTGAAATGGCAGAAACCGGTCCCCAGAAGCTTGTTTCCTTCCCAGTGTAAGAATTGGCTTTTGTAGTCTGGTCTGCCCTGTTCCCATGATGCACTGGGCCAGGGACAGACTAATTTGCATACAGCCAGGTTCTGAAACTGGGATGGTGCAATGAGCTAAAAAACGGTGTTGGATCTAGCCCTGATCTCTTGACTGGGTGAGAGTACTCTGCTTAATTCAGAGACTCTGTCCATCACCACCCCTTGTTGTAAATAATTTTGTCCACCCTAAGCGTGGAAGGGTATACTCAGATGTGAGTCCCTTGCTCATTGCACCATCAGGATTCAAGCAAGCCGGGCCGAAGACGCCTGAAATGGCAGAAACCGGTCCCCGGAAGCTTGTTTCCTTCCCAGTGTAAGAATTGGCTTTTGTAGTCTGGTCTGCCCTGTTCCCATGATGCACTGGGCCAGGGACAGACTAATTTGCATACAGCCAGGTTCTGAAACTGGGATGGTGCAATGAGCTAAAAAACGGTGTTGGATCTAGCCCTGATCTCTTGACTGGGTGAGAGTACTCTGCTTAATTCAGAGACTCTGTCCATCACCACCCCTTGTTGTAAATAATTTTGTCCACCCTAAGCGTGGAAGGGTATACTCAGATGTGAGTCCCTTGCTCATTGCACCATCAGGATTCAAGCAAGCCGGGCCGAAGACGCCTGAAATGGCAGAAACCGGTCCCCGGAAGCTTGTTTCCTTCCCAGTGTAAGAATTGGCTTTTGTAGTCTGGTCTGCCCTGTTCCCATGATGCACTGGGCCAGGGACAGACTAATTTGCATACAGCCAGGTTCTGAAACTGGGATGGTGCAATGAGCTAAAAAACGGTGTTGGATCTAGTCCTGATCTCTGACTGGGTGAGAGTACTCTGCTTAATTCAGAGACTCTGTCCATCACCACCCCTTGTTGTAAATAATTTTGTCCACCCTAAGCGTGGAAGGGTATACTCAGATGTGAGTCCCTTGCTCATTGCACCATCAGGATTCAAGCAAGCCGGGCCGAAGACGCCTGAAATGGCAGAAACCGGTCCCCGGAAGCTTGTTTCCTTCCCAGTGTAAGAATTGGCTTTTGTAGTCTGGTCTGCCCTGTTCCCATGATGCACTGGGCCTGGGACAGACTAATTTGCATACAGCCAGGTTCTGAAACTGGGATGGTGCAATGAGCTAAAAAACGGTGTTGGATCTAGCCCTGATCTCTTGACTGGGTGAGAGTACTCTGCTTAATTCAGAGACTCTGTCCATCACCACCCCTTGTTGTAAATAATTTTGTCCACCCTAAGCGTGGAAGGGTATACTCAGATGTGAGTCCCTTGCTCATTGCACCATCAGGATTCAAGCAAGCCGGGCCGAAGACGCCTGAAATGGCAGAAACCGGTCCCCGGAAGCTTGTTTCCTTCCCAGTGTAAGAATTGGCTTTTGTAGTCTGGTCTGCCATGTTCCCATGATGCACTGGGCCAGGGACAGACTAATTTGCATACAGCCAGGTTCTGAAACTGGGATGGTGCAATGAGCTAAAAAACGGTGTTGGATCTAGCCCTGATCTCTTGACTGGGTGAGAGTACTCTGCTTAATTCAGAGACTCTGTCCATCACCACCCCTTGTTGTAAATAATTTTGTTCACCCTAAGCGTGGAAGGGTATACTCAGATGTGAGTCCCTTGCTCATTGCACCATCAGGATTCAAGCAAGCCGGGCCGAAGACGCCTGAAATGGCAGAAACCGGTCCCCGGAAGCTTGTTTCCTTCCCAGTGTAAGAATTGGCTTTTGTAGTCTGGTCTGCCCTGTTCCCATGATGCACTGGGCCAGGGACAGACTAATTTGCATACAGCCAGGTTCTGAAACTGGGATGGTGCAATGAGCTAAAAAACGGTGTTGGATCTAGCCCTGATCTCTTGACTGGGTGAGAGTACTCTGCTTAATTCAGAGACTCTGTCCATCACCACCCCTTGTTGTAAATAATTTTGTCCACCCTAAGCGTGGAAGGGTATACTCAGATGTGAGTCCCTTGCTCATTGCACCATCAGGATTCAAGCAAGCCGGGCCGAAGACGCCTGAAATGGCAGAAACCGGTCCCCGGAAGCTTGTTTCCTTCCCAGTGTAAGAATTGGCTTTTGTAGTCTGGTCTGCCCTGTTCCCATGATGCACTGGGCCAGGGACAGACTAATTTGCATACAGCCAGGTTCTGAAACTGGGATGGTGCAATGAGCTAAAAAACGGTGTTGGATCTAGCCCTGATCTCTTGACTGGGTGAGAGTACTCTGCTTAATTCAGAGACTCTGTCCATCACCACCCCTTGTTGTAAATAATTTTGTCCACCCTAAGCGTGGAAGGGTATACTCAGATGTGAGTCCCTTGCTCATTGCACCATCAGGATTCAAGCAAGCCGGGCCGAAGACGCCTGAAATGGCAGAAACCGGTCCCCGGAAGCTTGTTTCCTTCCCAGTGTAAGAATTGGCTTTTGTAGTCTGGTCTGCCCTGTTCCCATGATGCACTGGGCCAGGGACAGACTAATTTGCATACAGCCAGGTTCTGAAACTGGGATGGTGCAATGAGCTAAAAAACGGTGTTGGATCTAGCCCTGATCTCTGACTGGGTGAGAGTACTCTGCTTAATTCAGAGACTCTGTCCATCACCACCCCTTGTTGTAAATAATTTTGTCCACCCTAAGCGTGGAAGGGTATACTCAGATGTGAGTCCCTTGCTCATTGCACCATCAGGATTCAAGCAAGCCGGGCCGAAGACGCCTGAAATGGCAGAAACCGGTCCCCGGAAGCTTGTTTCCTTCCCAGTGTAAGAATTGGCTTTTGTAGTCTGGTCTGCCCTGTTCCCATGATGCACTGGGCCTGGGACAGACTAATTTGCATACAGCCAGGTTCTGAAACTGGGATGGTGCAATGAGCTAAAAAACGGTGTTGGATCTAGCCCTGATCTCTTGACTGGGTGAGAGTACTCTGCTTAATTCAGAGACTCTGTCCATCACCACCCCTTGTTGTAAATAATTTTGTCCACCCTAAGCGTGGAAGGGTATACTCAGATGTGAGTCCCTTGCTCATTGCACCATCAGGATTCAAGCAAGCCGGGCCGAAGACGCCTGAAATGGCAGAAACCGGTCCCCGGAAGCTTGTTTCCTTCCCAGTGTAAGAATTGGCTTTTGTAGTCTGGTCTGCCATTTTCCCATGATGCACTGGGCCAGGGACAGACTAATTTGCATACAGCCAGGTTCTGAAACTGGGATGGTGCAATGAGCTAAAAAACGGTGTTGGATCTAGCCCTGATCTCTTGACTGGGTGAGAGTACTCTGCTTAATTCAGAGACTCTGTCCATCACCACCCCTTGTTGTAAATAATTTTGTTCACCCTAAGCGTGGAAGGGTATACTCAGATGTGAGTCCCTTGCTCATTGCACCATCAGGATTCAAGCAAGCCGGGCCGAAGACGCCTGAAATGGCAGAAACCGGTCCCCGGAAGCTTGTTTCCTTCCCAGTGTAAGAATTGGCTTTTGTAGTCTGGTCTGCCCTGTTCCCATGATGCACTGGGCCAGGGACAGACTAATTTGCATACAGCCAGGTTCTGAAACTGGGATGGTGCAATGAGCTAAAAAACGGTGTTGGATCTAGCCCTGATCTCTTGACTGGGTGAGAGTACTCTGCTTAATTCAGAGACTCTGTCCATCACCACCCCTTGTTGTAAATAATTTTGTCCACCCTAAGCGTGGAAGGGTATACTCAGATGTGAGTCCCTTGCTCATTGCACCATCAGGATTCAAGCAAGCCGGGCCGAAGACGCCTGAAATGGCAGAAACCGGTCCCCGGAAGCTTGTTTCCTTCCCAGTGTAAGAATTGGCTTTTGTAGTCTGGTCTGCCCTGTTCCCATGATGCACTGGGCCAGGGACAGACTAATTTGCATACAGCCAGGTTCTGAAACTGGGATGGTGCAATGAGCTAAAAAACGGTGTTGGATCTAGCCCTGATCTCTTGACTGGGTGAGAGTACTCTGCTTAATTCAGAGACTCTGTCCATCACCACCCCTTGTTGTAAATAATTTTGTCCACCCTAAGCGTGGAAGGGTATACTCAGATGTGAGTCCCTTGCTCATTGCACCATCAGGATTCAAGCAAGCCGGGCCGAAGACGCCTGAAATGGCAGAAACCGGTCCCCGGAAGCTTGTTTCCTTCCCAGTGTAAGAATTGGCTTTTGTAGTCTGGTCTGCCCTGTTCCCATGATGCACTGGGCCAGGGACAGACTAATTTGCATACAGCCAGGTTCTGAAACTGGGATGGTGCAATGAGCTAAAAAACGGTGTTGGATCTAGCCCTGATCTCTTGACTGGGTGAGAGTACTCTGCTTAATTCAGAGACTCTGTCCATCACCACCCCTTGTTGTAAATAATTGTGTCCACACTAAGCGTGGAAGGGTATACTCAGATGTGAGTCCCTTGCTCATTGCACCATCAGGATTCAAGCAAGCCGGGCCGAAGACGCCTGAAATGGCAGAAACCGGTCCCCGGAAGCTTGTTTCCTTCCCAGTGTAAGAATTGGCTTTTGTAGTCTGGTCTGCCCTGTTCCCATGATGCACTGGGCCAGGGACAGACTAATTTGCATACAGCCAGGTTCTGAAACTGGGATGGTGCAATGAGCTAAAAAACGGTGTTGGATCTAGCCCTGATCTCTTGACTGGGTGAGAGTACTCTGCTTAATTCAGAGACTCTGTCCATCACCACCCCTTGTTGTAAATAATTTTGTCCACCCTAAGCGTGGAAGGGTATACTCAGATGTGAGTCCCTTGCTCATTGCACCATCAGGATTCAAGCAAGCCGGGCCGAAGACGCCTGAAATGGCAGAAACCGGTCCCCGGAAGCTTGTTTCCTTCCCAGTGTAAGAATTGGCTTTTGTAGTCTGGTCTGCCCTGTTCCCATGATGCACTGGGCCAGGGACAGACTAATTTGCATACAGCCAGGTTCTGAAACTGGGATGGTGCAATGAGCTAAAAAACGGTGTTGGATCTAGCCCTGATCTCTTGACTGGGTGAGAGTACTCTGCTTAATTCAGAGACTCTGTCCATCACCACCCCTTGTTGTAAATAATTTTGTCTACCCTAAGCGTGGAAGGGTATACTCAGATGTGAGTCCCTTGCTCATGGCACCATCAGGATTCAAGCAAGCCGGGCCGAAGACGCCTGAAATGGCAGAAACCGGTCCCCGGAAGCTTGTTTCCTTCCCAGTGTAAGAATTGGCTTTTGTAGTCTGGTCTGCCCTGTTCCCATGATGCACTGGGCCAGGGACAGACTAATTTGCATACAGCCAGGTTCTGAAACTGGGATGGTGCAATGAGCTAAAAAACGCTGTTGGATCTAGCCCTGATCTCTTGACTGGGTGAGAGTACTCTGCTTAATTCAGAGACTCTGTCCATCACCACCCCTTGTTGTAAATAATTTTGTCCACCCTAAGCGTGGAAGGGTATACTCAGATGTGAGTCCCTTGCTCATTGCACCATCAGGATTCAAGCAAGCCGGGCCGAAGACGCCTGAAATGGCAGAAACCGGTCCCCGGAAGCTTGTTTCCTTCCCAGTGTAAGAATTGGCTTTTGTAGTCTGGTCTGCCATGTTCCCATGATGCACTGGGCCAGGGACAGACTAATTTGCATACAGCCAGGTTCTGAAACTGGGATGGTGCAATGAGCTAAAAAACGGTGTTGGATCTAGCCCTGATCTCTTGACTGGGTGAGAGTACTCTGCTTAATTCAGAGACTCTGTCCATCACCACCCCTTGTTGTAAATAATTTTGTTCACCCTAAGCGTGGAAGGGTATACTCAGATGTGAGTCCCTTGCTCATTGCACCATCAGGATTCAAGCAAGGCGGGCCGAAGACGCCTGAAATGGCAGAAACCGGTCCCCGGAAGCTTGTTTCCTTCCCAGTGTAAGAATTGGCTTTTGTAGTCTGGTCTGCCCTGTTCCCATGATGCACTGGGCCAGGGACAGACTAATTTGCATACAGCCAGGTTCTGAAACTGGGATGGTGCAATGAGCTAAAAAACGGTGTTGGATCTAGCCCTGATCTCTTGACTGGGTGAGAGTACTCTGCTTAATTCAGAGACTCTGTCCATCACCACCCCTTGTTGTAAATAATTTTGTCCACCCTAAGCGTGGAAGGGTATACTCAGATGTGAGTCCCTTGCTCATTGCACCATCAGGATTCAAGCAAGCCGGGCCGAAGACGCCTGAAATGGCAGAAACCGGTCCCCGGAAGCTTGTTTCCTTCCCAGTGTAAGAATTGGCTTTTGTAGTCTGGTCTGCCCTGTTCCCATGATGCACTGGGCCAGGGACAGACTAATTTGCATACAGCCAGGTTCTGAAACTGGGATGGTGCAATGAGTTAAACAACGGTGTTGGATCTAGCCCTGATCTGTTGACTGGGTGAGAGTACTCTGCTTAATTCAGAGACTCTGTCCATCACCACCCCTTGTTGTAAATAATTTTGTCCACCCTAAGCGTGGAAGGGTATACTCAGATGTGAGTCCCTTGCTCATTGCACCATCAGGATTCAAGCAAGCCGGGCCGAAGACGCCTGAAATGGCAGAAACCGGTCCCCGGAAGCTTGTTTCCTTCCCAGTGTAAGAATTGGCTTTTGTAGTCTGGTCTGCCCTGTTCCCATGATGCACTGGGCCAGGGACAGACTAATTTGCATACAGCCAGGTTCTGAAACTGGGATGGTGCAATGAGCTAAAAAACGGTGTTGGATCTAGCCCTGATCTCTTGACTGGGTGAGAGTACTCTGCTTAATTCAGAGACTCTGTCCATCACCACCCCTTGTTGTAAATAATTGTGTCCACCCTAAGCGTGGAAGGGTATACTCAGATGTGAGTCCCTTGCTCATTGCACCATCAGGATTCAAGCAAGCCGGGCCGAAGACGCCTGAAATGGCAGAAACCGGTCCCCGGAAGCTTGTTTCCTTCCCAGTGTAAGAATTGGCTTTTGTA
The DNA here is from genome assembly GCF_964261635.1 of Lissotriton helveticus. NCBI lineage: Eukaryota > Metazoa > Chordata > Amphibia > Caudata > Salamandridae > Lissotriton > Lissotriton helveticus. The sequence continues at coordinate 632,091,487 of NC_136068.1, read as the reverse complement.
GTCTGGTCTGCCCTGTTCCCATGATGCACTGGGCCAGGGACAGACTAATTTGCATACAGCCAGGTTCTGAAACTGGGATGGTGCAATGAGCTAAAAAACGGTGTTGGATCTAGCCCTGATCTCTTGACTGGGTGAGAGTACTCTGCTTATTTCAGAGACTCTGTCCATCACCACCCCTTGTTGTAAATAATTTTGTCCACCCTAAGCGTGGAAGGGTATACTCAGATGTGAGTCCCTTGCTCATTGCACCATCAGGATTCAAGCAAGCCGGGCCGAAGACGCCTGAAATGGCAGAAACCGGTCCCCGGAAGCTTGTTTCCTTCCCAGTGTAAGAATTGGCTTTTGTAGTCTGGTCTGCCCTGTTCCCATGATGCACTGGGCCAGGGACAGACTAATTTGCATACAGCCAGGTTCTGAAACTGGGATGGTGCAATGAGCTAAAAAACGGTGTTGGATCTAGCCCTGATCTCTTGACTGGGTGAGAGTACTCTGCTTAATTCAGAGACTCTGTCCATCACCACCCCTTGTTGTAAATAATTTTGTGTACCCTAAGCGTGGAAGGGTATACTCAGATGTGAGTCCCTTGCTCATTGCACCATCAGGATTCAAGCAAGCCGGGCCGAAGACGCCTGAAATGGCAGAAACCGGTCCCCGGAAGCTTGTTTCCTTCCCAGTGTAAGAATTGGCTTTTGTAGTCTGGTCTGCCCTGTTCCCATGATGCACTGGGCCAGGGACAGACTAATTTGCATACAGCCAGGTTCTGAAACTGGGATGGTGCAATGAGCTAAAAAACGCTGTTGGATCTAGCCCTGATCTCTTGACTGGGTGAGAGTACTCTCCTTAATTCAGAGACTCTGTCCATCACCACCCCTTGTTGTAAATAATTTTGTCCACCCTAAGCGTGGAAGGGTATACTCAGATGTGAGTCCCTTGCTCATTGCACCATCAGGATTCAAGCAAGCCGGGCCGAAGACGCCTGAAATGGCAGAAACCGGTCCCCGGAAGCTTGTTTCCTTCCCAGTGTAAGAATTGGCTTTTGTAGTCTGGTCTGCCCTGTTCCCATGATGCACTGGGCCAGGGACAGACTAATTTGCATACAGCCAGGTTCTGAAACTGGGATGGTGCAATGAGCTAAAAAACGGTGTTGGATCTAGCCCTGATCTCTTGACTGGGTGAGAGTACTCTGCTTAATTCAGAGACTCTGTCCATCACCACCCCTTGTTGTAAATAATTTTGTCCACCCTAAGCGTGGAAGGGTATACTCAGATGTGAGTCCCTTGCTCATTGCACCATCAGGATTCAAGCAAGCCGGGCCGAAGACGCCTGAAATGGCAGAAACCGGTCCCCGGAAGCTTGTTTCCTTCCCAGTGTAAGAATTGGCTTTTGTAGTCTGGTCTGCCCTGTTCCCATGATGCACTGGGCCAGGGACAGACTAATTTGCATACAGCCAGGTTCTGAAACTGGGATGGTGCAATGAGCTAAAAAACGGTGTTGGATCTAGCCCTGATCTCTTGACTGGGTGAGAGTACTCTGCTTAATTCAGAGACTCTGTCCATCACCACCCCTTGTTGTAAATAATTTTGTCCACCCTAAGCGTGGAAGGGTATACTCAGTTGTGAGTCCCTTGCTCATTGCACCATCAGGATTCAAGCAAGCCGGGCCGAAGACGCCTGAAATGGCAGAAACCGGTCCCCGGAAGCTTGTTTCCTTCCCAGTGTAAGAATTGGCTTTTGTAGTCTGGTCTGCCCTGTTCCCATGATGCACTGGGCCAGGGACAGACTAATTTGCATACAGCCAGGTTCTGAAACTGGGATGGTGCAATGAGCTAAAAAACGGTGTTGGATCTAGCCCTGATCTCTTGACTGGGTGAGAGTACTCTGCTTAATTCAGAGACTCTGTCCATCACCACCCCTTGTTGTAAATAATTTTGTCCACCCTAAGCGTGGAAGGGTATACTCAGATGTGAGTCCCTTGCTCATTGCACCATCAGGATTCAAGCAAGCCGGGCCGAAGACGCCTGAAATGGCAGAAACCGGTCCCCGGAAGCTTGTTTCCTTCCCAGTGTAAGAATTGGCTTTTGTAGTCTGGTCTGCCCTGTTCCCATGATGCACTGGGCCAGGGACAGACTAATTTGCATACAGCCAGGTTCTGAAACTGAGATGGTGCAATGAGCTAAAAAACGGTGTTGGATCTAGCCCTGATCTCTTGACTGGGTGAGAGTACTCTGCTTAATTCAGAGACTCTGTCCATCACCACCCCTTGTTGTAAATAATTTTGTCCACCCTAAGCGTGGAAGGGTATACTCAGATGTGAATCCCTTGCTCATTGCACCATCAGGATTCAAGCAAGCCGGGCCGAAGACGCCTGAAATGGCAGAAACCGGTCCCCGGAAGCTTGTTTCCTTCCCAGTGTAAGAATTGGCTTTTGTAGTCTGGTCTGCCCTGTTCCCATGATGCACTGGGCCAGGGACAGACTAATTTGCATACAGCCAGGTTCTGAAACTGGGATGGTGCAATGAGCTAAAAAACGGTGTTGGATCTAGCCCTGATCTCTGACTGGGTGAGAGTACTCTGCTTAATTCAGAGACTCTGTCCATCACCACCCCTTGTTGTAAATAATTTTGTCCACCCTAAGCGTGGAAGGGTATACTCAGATGTGAGTCCCTTGCTCATTGCACCATCAGGATTCAAGCAAGCCGGGCCGAAGACGCCTGAAATGGCAGAAACCGGTCCCCGGAAGCTTGTTTCCTTCCCAGTGTAAGAATTGGCTTTTGTAGTCTGGTCTGCCCTGTTCCCATGATGCACTGGGCCTGGGACAGACTAATTTGCATACAGCCAGGTTCTGAAACTGGGATGGTGCAATGAGCTAAAAAACGGTGTTGGATCTAGCCCTGATCTCTTGACTGGGTGAGAGTACTCTGCTTAATTCAGAGACTCTGTCCATCACCACCCCTTGTTGTAAATAATTTTGTCCACCCTAAGCGTGGAAGGGTATACTCAGATGTGAGTCCCTTGCTCATTGCACCATCAGGATTCAAGCAAGCCGGGCCGAAGACGCCTGAAATGGCAGAAACCGGTCCCCGGAAGCTTGTTTCCTTCCCAGTGTAAGAATTGGCTTTTGTAGTCTGGTCTGCCCTGTTCCCATGATGCACTGGGCCAGGGACAGACTAATTTGCATACAGCCAGGTTCTGAAACTGGGATGGTGCAATGAGCTAAAAAACGGTGTTGGATCTAGCCCTGATCTCTTGACTGGGTGAGAGTACTCTGCTTAATTCAGAGACTCTGTCCATCACCACCCCTTGTTGTAAATAATTTTGTCCACCCTAAGCGTGGAAGGGTATACTCAGATGTGAGTCCCTTGCTCATTGCACCATCAGGATTCAAGCAAGCCGGGCCGAAGACGCCTGAAATGGCAGAAACCGGTCCCCGGAAGCTTGTTTCCTTCCCAGTGTAAGAATTGGCTTTTGTAGTCTGGTCTGCCATGTTCCCATGATGCACTGGGCCAGGGACAGACTAATTTGCATACAACCAGGTTCTGAGACTGGGATGGTGCAATGAGCTAAAAAACGGTGTTGGATCTAGCCCTGATCTCTTGACTGGGTGAGAGTACTCTGCTTAATTCAGAGACTCTGTCCATCACCACCCCTTGTTGTAAATAATTTTGTTCACCCTAAGCGTGGAAGGGTATACTCAGATGTGAGTCCCTTGCTCATTGCACCATCAGGATTCAAGCAAGCCGGGCCGAAGACGCCTGAAATGGTAGAAACCGGTCCCCGGAAGCTTGTTTCCTTCCCAGTGTAAGAATTGGCTTTTGTAGTCTGGTCTGCCCTGTTCCCATGATGCACTGGGCCAGGGACAGACTAATTTGCATACAGCCAGGTTCTGAAACTGGGATGGTGCAATGAGCTAAAAAACGGTGTTGGATCTAGCCCTGATCTCTTGACTGGGTGAGAGTACTCTGCTTAATTCAGAGACTCTGTCCATCACCACCCCTTGTTGTAAATAATTTTGTCCACCCTAAGCGTGGAAGGGTATACTCAGATGTGAGTCCCTTGCTCATTGCACCATCAGGATTCAAGCAAGCCGGGCCGAAGACGCCTGAAATGGCAGAAACCGGTCCCCGGAAGCTTGTTTCCTTCCCAGTGTAAGAATTGGCTTTTGTAGTCTGGTCTGCCCTGTTCCCATGATGCACTGGGCCAGGGACAGACTAATTTGCATACAGCCAGGTTCTGAAACTGGGATGGTGCAATGAGCTAAAAAACGGTGTTGGATCTAGCCCTGATCTCTTGACTGGGTGAGAGTACTCTGCTTAATTCAGAGACTCTGTCCATCACCACCCCTTGTTGTAAATAATAGAGTTGTTTATCAAGCCTGGCTAATGTGTTACAACAGAGTTTTCGCTTTGGGCCAAACACACGCCACTGCAATGGTATGTTTCTCTTGATAATTAGGTAACTATGGTGTTTGTTCTTCTCTGTCAGCAGCACAGATGGGAGGAGACTGTCGATGGAAAATGTTGTTGTATTGCAGTTCCCTGAACCCTAAAAAACCTGTAGTATTTCTTAATGCTATACCCTTCCATGAACCCTGCAAACCACGTGCTGTCCCGTAATTCAACTATTTCCAGAACCCAAAAGTCCTTACTACCCCTTAACGCTACCCATCCTTGAACCCTAAAAAAACCCTTACAATCCATTAATGATACCCTTCCCAGACCCTTAAAAACACACTTTTTCACTACTTAACACTACTGTCCCTTAACACTAAACAGCCCTTATTACACCTTAATGCTCCCCATTGCTGAACCTTAAAAACTCAGTAGCACCCCATAACACTACCCTTCCCTCAACGTTAAAATCCTTTACTAGCCCATAGCGCTAATCTTTCCAGAATCCTAAAACCACTTAACGCTTCCCTTCCCTGTACCCCACAAACTGTCTGTACCACTTAATGATATCTTTCCATGAACCATACAAACCCCATGCTTTCCCTTAATGCTACCCCTCTCTGGACGCTAAAACCATAACTACCCCTTAACGCTGCCCTTCCTTGAATGCTAAAAAGCTATTTCTATGCCTGAACAATACACATCTCTGAACCCTAAAATTCCTTACAACCCATCAATGCTACACTCTCCTGATCCCCCAAAAAATCTGCTACCCTTTAACGTTACCCTTCCCTAAACCTTAAAAACCCCTTACTGCTCCTTGACGCAAACTTCCTCTCAACCCTAAAAGCACATTTTTTTACTCCCTAATGCTACCCTTTTCTGAACCATTTAAACTTTTACCACCCCTTAACGCCCACTCAGGGACTCTGGCTGTTGAACGTCGGGGGTCTCATGGTGAAATATTGGGAAAAATTGGCAGTCAAGCTACTGATTCCCTGGTAATTCCCTATTTCTAAAGCGACCCTCTGGGACCACTTGTGATCCTTTTGATTTCTAATGCCAATCTCCCGCTACAGTTATCAGTGTCCCCTGTATCGGGAGCTCTGGGGATGGGGTACCAGGCGATATCAGGGACATTGTTATAAAGTCCTTATTGGTGTCAAGCAACATGGAAAAGCTTACCTCCTTAAAGAGTCAGAGGAGTATTTTAGGGCATCACTCGAAGTACTTTCAGGACAGCATTCTGCTGTTTATGTAGAGTGGAGCTGTGATGCATTACCATTTGGAAGAATCGAGCACCTACCCACCAATGGAGTCATTTATAGAACGTTGGATGTTTTGCTGATGCACCACAATTCAGAAATACTGTTACCACAAGCACTTATCATGACTTTGTTGCATGTTTAGAGATAAATGTGCAAGTTTTGTTTCATTATTGGTGAACAGTTAGCATCAGCATTTTGCTTGTGCTCTGGTGTCATTAGGCACCGATTGCAGTATTTTCTCGTGATGCAAAACTAGCGCTAAATGCACTAAAAACCACTTTCCACCCATTTCACCACAATTTACAGCTCCCCACATATTCTATATGACCCCCAAAGAAGTGTGTATGTTAATGACAAACTACACCAAATATTAGTGCATAACTATTCTAATTTGTGTGTAATAATGGTCTACCTAGTTAAGCCAAACTTCCCTTTTTAGGTCTCGCCCTGGAATAGCATCCAAAGGATGCGTCCAGGGTTGTTAGGTCTCGCCCTGGAATAGCATCCAAAGGATGCGTCCAGGGTTGGAGACGTATAGTTAGCTGTCTCGAGGGAAGGACGGACGAGAAGGTGCACAAGTTTGTCCAGGCTGGATTGGTGTGCGCGAACGCGCACGTTCCGTCCTGCGCCGCCCTCCCATACTCCAAGCCTAACGCGCATGCATGCATGCACACAGACAGACACAGACACACACACACACACACACACGCGCGCGCACTCGCACTTACACAGACACGCAGGCACCCAGACAGGCAACCCCCTCCTCCTCCTCCCCCACAGTCACACACGCATACACACAGACTCCAAGACACACGCACGCTCACACACATACACAGGCCGCCGCCGCACGCGCGCCCACACATGCCCCCCTCCCGCCCTCGCAGGCCAGCCACAAAGCGAAGCCCCACTCACCGGCAGCAGGACTCTTCCTCCATACTTCGGCACCGGGGCGCAGGGTAGGCTCCTGCCTGCTCCGGTGCTGCAACCAATCGCGGCTCTTCCGGCTCTTCCGTGGGAGGCGGGGTAGGCTCCCGCCCTCCTACTTCCTGTTTCCGGTTGTCGCGCCGGCCTGCCTGACTTCCTGGTCGCAGGCCGGCAAAGTGACGGCGGTGATTTGCGTTATTTATATTTTAAGTTAGTTATGCATTTTTATATAGCGCGGACTTTACCCGAAGGCGCTATTTATTTATTTATGTATTTTTTTCAATGGGCCTCGCGCGCGGAGCCTCTTGCCTATATCTCTTTCGGGCATACATTTGATGTCAGTGTCCCTTCACCCGCCTCTCAATTCGCAGTCTCGCTATACTGACAGCTTTTGTGTGGGAGGACCCGAGGCCTCGCGGCTTTATATGTTTTTTGTGTGATTAACGCAGAGGCGCCGTCAGAACAATAAACGACTGGATTAACAAAGGCAAGCAGCAGCTGGACACTGGAATTCTCCCGAGGAAGCCCCCTCCCCCGAATATATATTTTTATTTCACGACGCATTATGAGATCCCTGGCTTCCTGGCTTGTATTTCCATGGCAACTGCACAGGGAAGTGTTTGCGCGTCTCGCCAACCTTGTTTTTTATTCAAATGCCCAGATTAAAAAGCTTTCTGGAAGCATCAGCTTTTAATTACGTTGAGTAGCTTTCATTGTAATATGGGGGGCGGGGGCGGGTCACGCAGTTATAATTTGCAGGCTCGAGGGCGAGGCCCGGTACCGTACAGCACGGAGGACGGTATGTACTCCATTGTTAATGTATATTCGCGTGGGGCTCACATTTCATCTTAAATGTGTTGCACAAAGACCCTTATACGTTTAAATAGAGTGGGATTAACCATAGGGAGAAACCACATGTCCATTTGAATCTAGCAACTAGGTGTTTGAATGCATCATTTTATTTTCTGCTTGCTTGAATCGGGTACTCAACGTCACCAAGGAGGGACCCGAGATTCTGAAAACTGATTTATGCAATCTAATACCTCGGCGGGTTACTTATGTTGGTTCAGAATAGTGTGGTTTGTATTTGGGGTTTGTTGCTTAACAAAACCATTTTTCAGGGGATACATTAAAAGTTATACCTGTTATTTTTTAGGGTGCCTTGTAATAAACAATCATTGGCAAAGCCAGCAGGTCTGGCGTTTTGGCCTTGTCAATGCCTGTGTTGTTTTGTCATGTTGTCTTATGATGTTGCGGGAGATGTCAGACCCTCACCGACGTAAAAAAAAGAGCTAAAACCCCCAAAAATGTTTGGTCTCAAAAAGCACACATTGCCAAAGTGGCCCCTGGCACTGAATGATTTAAGGCAATACATTCAGGTTACATTATAATTTGTAGGTGTTGGTTTCAAATGCTCTTTCTGGCAGCATCTTCCAGTTCTATGTTAGTAAATATGATTTGAAACGCTGCAGAGGGTCTTGTCCAACCAATATGTATTTAACAATTTTATTCAGTTTCAAAAGCTGCTATTTACAATAGTTCGATTTCACTTTTCATTAAAAACAATCTTACTGCGGCTAATACAGATCATGCGTACTCTGCATAATTTTAAGAGGTGTGCCAGCGTAAAGTACTCGAACAACAATGACGTCTGTCTTATAAATGTCACAAAAAAAATTTAATATTTCACTTCTGTTCTTGGAGTTTCGTGAAAATACAACACATATTGCATTACAAATGCTATAGGTGTCACATTTGTGAAAGTTAAAACTATTGGCATTGTAAATGACAAAGCTATTACTTTAGCTATTTTCACAACCAACACATAAATTAAAAAAATGTAATTTACAATACCAATGGCTCAAACTTTCCTAATGCGAGACCTATTGGATTGCAAATGCTTGTTAGATCTGGCTTGTATTGTATTGTATCGGTCACTTGTAAAGCTCACCTTCTCCCAAAAGGTATCCTGGCGCTACTGAACATGTGCTCAGGTGAGCCGCGGTTGGACAAAGCGGCCCTGAGTAGACTGATTGAGGCGAGCCAATATATTTCATTCTCTCTAAAAGAATCAAGTTTTGACTATTTTCCTAAATGGCATCAGATCCTCTGACTGTCTGATATTGGTGGGAGGCGTTTTCCAGAGCTTTGCTGCCGCAATGCTAAAACCTGAAGTTGTCTTTCTGAATTTGGACACCTTGACCAAATTGGCTGAGGATGAACGTAAACTCTGGGTGGGGACATACCATGCAAATTTGTACTGCAGGGGTTTGGGTCCAACACCATGCAGAGACTTGAACACTAGGCAGAGATATTTAAACTTTATCCTTTCTGACACTGGAAGCCAGTGTAGCTTTGCCAGCCCCTGTGAGGCGGATGAATGTCTTGGTCTTTAAAGCCTTTTTGTCCACCGTCGTTTGGACCCTCTGCAGTCTTTCAATTAGGTACTTAGGAGACTCGAGCAGCAGTGGATTACAGTAGTCAAGTCTACTCAAGATAACGCTTCTAACTACCAGTGCTCTGGCCTGTGATGGTAACATTGGTAGGATCTTTCGGAGCGCCTTGATGAGAGCAAAGCAACATCCAGCAGTTTTGTTAATCTGGGTTTCAAGGCTCAATTTATCATCGAATATGACTTCTACGTTACGCACCGTCTCTCAATATCTCAGAGGAGTATCGATCGTTAAAGGCCAGAAGTCATCTGGTAGTGGACAGGGAACTTTACCTGCTGCGCAGCACAAGATCTCTGTCTTATTTGCATTAAATTAAAGAGAGTTTTCTCTCAGCCAGCCAGAGGCATCCTTCATACAGGTATGGAAATCTTCCAGTGAGGTGAAATGGTTTCCCTCCAGTGACAGGATGAGCTGTGTGTCATCGGCATCATTAATAAGGCTAACGTTATGAGCTTTATTGTCAGTCAGCAATGGTCTCAAATATATGTTAAATAATATAGGGCTGATAGCAGATCCCTGAGGCACACCCTATGGGTTGTTAGTAAACTCAGATTGGAATGGTGAGAGAGCCACTGCCTGCCGCCTCTTGGATAGATACGATTGAAACCATTTCAATGCTGTACCCGCTATCCCTACGTCCTTGAGCCTGGCCAGAAGTATCTTAGTTAACCGTATCTAAAGCGGCTTGAAAGCACAGCTGTCTGCATGGCATGTTTTTAGCAATTCTTTATAACATACATAGAGTTGGCTTTGTCTCAGCTCTACTCAGAAGGCTGTGACATTTCCACTTTATGCTATCAGCTGGAGATTGGTCACTCCGCCCTACAGGAAGCACTTCCAATAGAATGCACAAGGGATTAATCTTAATCTGAAAAATAAACTCAACTATTCTCCTAGTCCCGTTCAGTTCTTTTTCTCCTGTATGCATGCTACACAGAAAGCAATATTTTTGCTACTTTCCCAGCATTGGCAAAGCTAGTAGGACAGGATAAATAATATATGTGCATACCATGCATGCAAACAGCATTCTTGAATGCCTGTGTTTGTTTGTTGGGACATAAAAGCCAGGGCGTTTGCTTTGCCAATGCTTGTTAGGAATGCCTTTCCAAGCCAGATCTGTTGGCTTTGCCAATGCATGTGTGGGATGTCTTTCTGTTATAGTTAAACATTTTAGGGCGCTTTCACTCAGAGATTGTTCAAGAACCTTGAGAGATGGATTCCTATTTTTTTTTTTTACCATTGTTGAAAATTTCGTCGGTGATCAACTAACTCATTCAAAGACCGTCATCTTTCAAATGGCGCTTCCTTCACGTTGCTGTTTTCTAACTTTTTGCCTTAAATCACTGAACTATAAGTGTAAGAGTTTAATGTAAAAGTGTGTGAAAGCACGTCCACTGTTTCTGAGTAAAATCTGTGCGGATTGTGGGGGATTGTCGCTTTTGGGATGAGGTCGTCTGGTTTGCATATTGTTGGTCCCAGTTTATAATGGTGTAGTGAGCAAAAAAGTGATGGAATGGAATGCTGCCCAGAGCGATTGCAAGTGGTTAAGATTCATTTCAGTCTTCTCTCCATCAGATTCTTATTGTTGTTCACCTATAGAAACGTGTCTAATTTCATACTTTAAAAATCCAAACATGTTAACTAACCAAATAAAATAACATTTGTGTGGGTGACAAAGTAACACAGTTAGGACTCTCTCTCTCTTTCCAAAACAGGAACTTTGGTGTCAGACGGCGACAAACAGAAGGCTGAGTCCAGAGTCCGAGCTCTTGAAGAGGAAATCGAGAAACTGCAGGAGGCACTGTCTAAGGCGAGTAACTAAGAGGTTGAGGGGAGTTGTAGTCTTACCTCAGGGGCGCAGCTTGGTAAGTAAGATTGGGGGGGGGTGATCATGGATGTCATTTAGGGGTCGCCAGAGATCACTGCTGCGACCCCTGGCATGGCCCTTGTGACTTCTGACCCTGCCTTTGCGACCTTAGCGTCAGCAGTGGCAAAATCAGGCTGGAGCAGAAGCAGGTCGTCCTTAAGGACGTCGTGGGGGCTTCACTCACTCTTTTTTTGCCAATTTTTTATTACACTAATAGTGAATACAATTAGATTATTCGTTATTCGTTTAATATTAACTGGAGTACAAATAGCTGGAATATCATTTTCCCCTTGCAACTGAGGGAAGTAAAAAAGAATGCTTCTATATGTATGTACTAGCAGCCCATCCCGACCTTGTCCGGGAGCAATCAGGCTTCAGGGCCCCCGCCCGCCCCGGCCCCCGCCCGCCCCGACATTGTCCGTGGGTCCCCCGGAGTAGCAGCCCGTCCCGACCTTGGCTTCAGGGCCCCCGCCCGCACCGACATTGTCCGTGGGTCCCCTGGAGCCTTACCTCATCCGCCGCACCTCCCCGCGCTCCTGAGTTCACCGGTCCGCCGCTCCTCGCAGCCTGTCCGCAGCTCCTCACCGCTCCTCCCCGCCTGTCCGCCGCTCCTCCCCACGCTCATGTCCGCCGCTCCTTCTCGCGCTCCTGGATGCCGCTCCTCCCCGCGCTCCTGATGTCAGCACGCACGTCGCGGCCGGCGCTACTTCCATGGGACTACTTTTTTTTCTCGTAAATTTTTTAAATAACTTATATTTTTCTTATTTATATAGCCTATGTCCATCTGCACACCCTGACAATTACAACAATGTATCGGGTGTGTGGATTGGCGCTGTGGTTCCCGAGTTTACCCGCCTCAAAGGTTCAAAGTTCTTCCTTTATAATAGTAGTATAGATATTGTGTGCGTGCTTGCAGTTTTGATTGTGTCTGTTATATAAGAGAGTGTGTGTGTGTGTGTGTGAGCATGTGTAGGCAGAGTGTGTGTACGTGTGATTGCATGTGTATGTATAAGCATATGTATGTGTGAGTGAAAGTGAAGGTCAAGGGGCACGCTATCCCTGGCATTTTGGTGAATTGACATCCATCGGTGTAAGCTTCAGATTTTCCAACAGTCACGCTGGCATATATTGTTAAAATAAATGTTACAACAAGCAGGGTGCATGAGAGGGGCTTAAAAGAGGAGGAATGCGCATTGGTAGGGGTCTTAAGTGAGAGAAACCACAATATTGTGTAAAACAAATATTTTTGACGACTTTAAAAATATAGAGAGAGAGGGAAAGAGCGTGTGTGCTTTTTTATATGTGTGTTTGTAAATATTACAAGTGAAATCCGACACCTACCTCCCCATACCTGACTAAAAGCACCAGTACCCAGTACCAAACTATTTACCAGAAAATAGATTCATGGGGGGGGGGGTTACTGGAGGCCAGCCGGTGCTCTGTGGAGATACACAATGTGTGCCCAGGTGAAAGCCTCACCCTTCCCGAAAGGGCGCAGAGTGGTCCCTAAATGTGGGACAAGATCTTTGCTTCCTAAAGCAACCCTACCAGGTGCAGCAGAACACACTGCACACTCTTAATTGTGCAGAACACTCCCTTTTGGGCTGGGCCTTTGGGTGCAGTGGAGCGGACGGACTTTGCTTGCCAGTCCCCACCTGTGGACTTGTTAGTCCACCCCGAAAGCAATCCCGACTCCACCCTGTGGAAATGTGGAGCTTACCTGAGGTGAAACTAATATGGTGTTGGGGATGAGCAACCTTACTGCAGCGATCCATGAAACCACCGCTACATATTAAGTACACTAATCGAAGGAAGACCCCTTCCCTGGTAATGTATTTTCTAGGTGGATTGGCAGGTTTAATGGTATTACTTCTTTGAACCAATACGATCACCGCTTAGAGCTCATTTATAATCTGAACTGCTGCATGGGAGTTCAGAGAGGAAGCCGGAGTGCTGATGCAATAGTGACACCCAGTGGTCCACTAGTGTATAGCATTGATACAGTCTCCAGAGTCGCTAGTGCAGCCGTGACACTTGATAGCCACACACGCATTACACAGAGGCCAGCTCAACGGTGCCACCCAGTGATCAGTAAGTATCACAGTAGCATTGGATAAAACCCCCAAGGAAGCAGACGCCAGTGACACAGAACCAGAATGTCACATCGCAAAAGTAGGAAAAACATACGCAAAGGTCACTGAGTTTCACGCGAGCTGTGCTTTCTATTGAAAATCTGAGCTAATATGATTCTTTTAGTGCACTAGAAAGTTTGTTTTGAACAACATCTGTGTGAAAACTACGCAAAAAATGCACTCAATTACTCGTGGCACGCCGTTTAAGAATGCTTGTGGCAGAAAGCTAATTCAGTATTCAGTAGGTACTTTCATAAAAGATGCCAGTGGGTTATCAGCAGCAACTAACAAGCACGAGACAAAACCATGCAAGTGTGTATGAAAATGGGGAATCTCTGCAGACTGTGTCTTGGACAATAACCAGGAACTCCAGGAGATAGTATATTTGCTCGCACCTAATCTTGAACGGTGCAGACAGCAGTGCAGCTGAGCTCAGTGTATGGAGGATTCTGCAGTGACAGTGGGTGACCCCTCGCATTGTGTCATTGGTGATTCATTGTGGGAGAAGACTGTCATTAATGGGAACACACAGTGGCCTTTCACAGTAGTATATGTAAGTCCTGAATAGAGCAGACAGCAGTGATGTGATGTTATGCTGATTTGTATAGTGCACTAATCACCCGATAGCTTGGGCATGGTGTGTAGGTGTGTAGTGCCTGAGGTGCTTATATGAAGAGCCAGGTCTTCAGCTTCTTGCGGAACTCAGTATGTGAGGTGGGGACTCTGATGTGTTGAGGGACGGCGTTCCATGTCTTGGGTGCGATGTAGGAGAATGAGCGACCTCCAGTTTTGCTTTTGCGGATGCAGGGTGTGTATGCACGTGAGGCAGACGGTAGGTGTCTGGTGAGTTGGTGAAAGTGTATGCAGCTGTTCAGGTATTCTGCTTCTGTTTGGTGTAAAGCTTTGTATGTGTGCGTGAGAAGTTTGAATTGACTGCTTGTGAATGGGGAGCAAGTGAATCTTCCTGAGGTGTGGTGTAGTGTGGTGTGAGAGGCTGAGCATGAGTCTTGCACCTGCATCTGGATGGAGTCTGTGTAGGAGTTGTTTCGAGACTCCGGCTTAGAGAGCTTTACCAAAGTCCAGCATGCTGGTGAGGAGTACTTGTGTGATGGTCCATCTGGTGATCTGAGGCAACTATTTGAAGATCTTTGCCATCATGTTGAGGTTGTCATCTAGGAGGATCCCTAGATTTCCTGCGTGGTCTCTGGGTTTTGGTCCTAGCTCAGACGGCCACCAGGTGTTATCCCATGGAGAGGTCTTGTTGCCAAATACCAGTTCTTCTGTCTTTCTTGAGTTGAGCTTCAGGCAGTTGGTTTGCATCCAATCTGCTACCGTGGTCATGCAGTTGGTGAAGGTGGTTCTGGTGGTGTTTGTCTTGTCCATCAGGGAGAGGATACATTGAGTGTCACTGGAGTGGGAGATGACAGTGATGTCTTGTGATCAGACGATGTTGGAAAGCTGTGTCGTATATGTTGAAAAGAGTGGGGCTGAGGGACGATCCCGGTGGGACACCGCATATCAGTTCCTTGGTTTCTGATTTGAGGGATGAGAGCCTGAACCTTTGGGTTCTTCCCATGAGGAAGGAACATATCCTTTTGAGAGTGGATCCTTGTATGCCAATCTTGTGGACTCTTCTGATGAGGTTGATGTGGGAGACAGTGTTGAAGGCTGTGGAGAGGTCGAGCAGGACAAGGGCATCTGTTTCTCTTCAGTCCAGGATGTTTTGAATGTCGTCAGTGGCCGTGATGAGTGCTCTTTCGGTGCTATGGTTCTTTCTGAATACTGATTGTGTGTTAGTCTAGAAGATGGTGAAGTTCAAGGTGGGTTATGAGTTATTTGTTAATGGTCTTCTCAATTACTTTGGCTGGCTAGGAGAGAAGGGAGATTGGTCGGAAGTTGCTCAGTTGATAGTGGTCAGCTATGAGCTTCTTGAGGAGGGCATTGGTTTCTGCAAGATTTCATTCATCCAGGAAAGTGGCAGACGTAATGGAGGTATTGATAATGTATGTGGGTCATGGTAGTGCTGAATGGTGATGTTCACGGCTGTAGATCTGGTGGGTGCATGGGTCTTTTGAGGCTCCTAACTAAGTGGATGGTCCGCTTGATTGCCGCTGTGTCATTTCTGGAGAGGGTTAGCCATTCTACCAGAAGGCATTCTTGCTTGGTGGTCGGTAGGTTACCAATGTACCCTGGAGTTGGGTTGGTGTGTGAAGTTGCTGTAGATGTTTGTGATTTTGCTGGGGATGAAGTTGGATGTGGTGGTTGTTGAGAGAGGATGAGGTGAAATTCTTGACGATCAAGAAGATCTCCTTGCAACTGTTGGAGCTTCCTTTGATGTGGTCCACTAGTGCTATTTTGTTGCTGTCTCTAATTTGCTGGTGATAGTCTGGGTGCAGCCTGGTAGGTAGTTCAGTTAGTGGTGTCGTGGCTGCCTCTCCATTTTCTTTCCAGCTGTTTACAGTGCTGTTTGTTGTCTTGGAGGTCTTCTGTGTACCAGCTGGCCTACTTGTTTGATCTACTATGCATGTTGGGTTTGATGGGTGTGAGGGAATCTGCGCAATTCTTGATCCAGTTATTAAAGTTGTTGATGTCCTTGTCGAGGTTGTCTGTAGTATTCAAACAATTAGTGCCTCACCCATCTATCAACATCCATGTATAAGGCAGACCGGGTAGAGAAATACATTTTCAGTGCTACCTGGAATATGTCTAATAACATAAATCCACAAGTCTGGATGTGTTCTTTACCAATATAAAATATCACACAGGACCAGATCATTCACCCAAAGAAAAGTGTGAGAGATAGAGAGAGTACCTCACGGTAGAACAACCCGAGGGGGTTCCCGGTTAGTGATTGCCGGTATACCCGCTTCTCATCATTGGCAACTCTCTCTATTATGAAAAGACAAACGTGCACTCAACAGAAGAGTAGTGCGGACGTGAGAATAGTGAAGGAAAAACACAAATAGTGACCAACGTATCAAAACACTGATACCTGTTAAAAGTGTACACAGACACGTAACAGAACCCCAAACAAACCACACCAAAAACGAATAAATTGTGTAGTGGTGCTTTGCTTGCTGATACCGTTTTATTCTGATGCAGCAAAGCACTATTGGTTAAAAATGGTTACTTGTATACCATCAAAATATATCTCCTCAAGCCGACATGTTTCATCGCTCCTTCTTATGGCGATTTCATCAGGGCATATGAGGGGTTTTCTATTCTCAATCTTTGTCAGGTTGTCTGTAGGGCTAGACTGTTCAGTGCTGAGGGGTGTTGAGCCACTCTGCTTCTGTGATTTTGCTCCTGCTGGGTTTTGGGGTGCTGAACCCGGTAGGAATGTTGCACCAGTGACTCCCTGCATCCAGGCACAGTATTAACATCACTGAGGTCATGCAGGGAGCAGACACAAGTGTAGCAATGACACCTAGTGGCCAGCATCAAAATTAACTTGTGTAAAGTTATCGATGGAGCAGGCAGCCTGTAGTGTATCTGTATTTAAATCCACTTATGAGCAGATAGAGTGACTAAACACCTATTATTCCATCCCCCTTGAACGGTCTAACATCACGCTATTAAAGAAAGAATAAGGCTGATATGATGTGTAGCTCGCATCACAAATTTCATGGGACATATGATTCTGGGAAAACCAACATCCTCACCACAAATTTTGGCTTGCTTCACTATTGGGCTTCCCAAATAAGATAAATTGAGTGGATGTCCTTGACTGTTCTACCTCACTAACCCTCTGGCATAAGAAAGATTTCCCTACCAACAAAAAGCCCCTTGTTCCCACAGTATGTGGTAGAGCTCACACAGATCCAGAGGCCTGGGTGTGAGATGCTCGATGATGAAGCATGCCACATATTGTGGTAAGAGCATTGTTTTTCACAGAATTATCTCTCTCACAAAATCCAATATGACATATGTATCATATCAGCCATATTCTTTCTTTAATAGTCTGATTATGTAGCTTAGCTGTGACATCCAAACCTGAGTCAAGAAATAAATATAAGAAAGAGGGTCTAGGGGATAATTTTTACCGACCCTAAAGTCTCCATACCCCAAATAATATATATGCAAAAAGACACAAGGAGACAACCGGTCATCTATACGTAAACTAGATTGGTGCGCAAAAGATAGAGGACATCACGCAACCACAATTTGAGTAACACCTAGCTGAGAAAGGAGTCCCATCAGCCCACCCTGCTGGCGGAGCATCGTCATCTGGGAACTGGTGAAAGATCCATGCTGCCCGACCTTATTATCAGGCAATGGTGCAGTACTGGATATCAAAAAATCAAAGGTTAACTCTACCTAAGGTGTTGCTCAGAGAATGGTGCTGATGGTGTGCAGTGTAAAGTGAAAGTGAGGTAAAAAATGACTATGAGGACAAAACATATGTTTAATTGAGATTGTCCAGGTGTCAAGATTAACCCCTACCGCGTTTTCCCGCTGTGCGTTGAAACAAAAATGGCTTGTTTATGACAAAGCCAGCTCGTCATCCGCGTAGCGCAGGTAACGCCCATGACGAGCTGGCTTTGTCATCAGCGCCGAAGGGGTTAAAAACCACGCCTGATAGTTTGAAATTATAACTATCTCATGGCGCTAAACAGGAGGTCAACATGTTTCAGCCGTAAAGGTAACACTGCCCGGCTTTTGTCAGGACCTAGAAGATGAAATGCTACTGCAATTGAAATACTGATGTGTATGAAAAATAAATGTGTGTGAAAATTCGTACTTCGGTGAAAAAATATAATAATGCAATAGTGGTTATTTACCACCCTACCAGAACCCTGTATACATCGAAATTTAGCAGGTTGGTATGGATGCAATCTTCTTTCCCAACTGTTTGTGGGAGTATGCCTCACCTACCCGGCAAGGTGAAGGCTTGGTTTCCAGCTGGAGGTACCGACGGACAGAGCGGGGCCTCATTCACCGAGCAGTTGCCGGGTGAGGTGAGGCATACTCCCACAAACAGTTGGGAAAGAAGATTGCATCCATATCAACCTGCTAAATTTCGATGTATACCGGGTTCTGGTAGGGTGGTAAATAACCACTATTGCATTATTATATTTTTTCACCGAAGTACGAATTTTCACACAAATTTATTTTTCATACACCAGTATTTCAATTGCAGTAGCATTTCATCTTCTAGGTCCTGACGAAAGCCGGGCAGTGTTACCTTTACGGCTGACACATGTTGACCTCCTGTTTAGCGCCATGAGATAGTTATAATTTCAAACTATCAGGCGTGGTTTTTAATCTTGACACCTGGACAATCTCATTTAAACATATTTTTTGTCCCCGTAGTCATTTTTTACCTCACTTTCACTTTGGACTGCACACCATCAGCACCATTCCCTGAGCAACACCTTAGGTAGAGTTAACCTTTGTTTTTTTGATATCCAGTACTGCACCATTGCCCGATGATCAGGGCGGGCAGCATGGGTCTTTCACCAGTTCCGAGATGACGATGCTCCGCCAGCAGGGTGGGCTGATGGTACTCCTTTCTCAGCCAGGTGTTACTCAAATTGTGGTTGCGTGATGTCCTCTATCTTTTGCGCACCAATCTAGTTTACGTATAGATGACCGGTTGTCTCCTTGTGTCTTTTTCATCCAAACCTGAGTCACATCGTGTAATTGTATGTGGCCTAGGGGGGCATAGCCACTGATGCAGCAGAGACAAGCCACAACTTGTCACACTGCAGCAGTGGTGGATGACCGGCAGGGAGCAGGCGACCTTTTATTCATGTGTGGCACTAAATTAAATGTAGCAAAATATCTGTAGAGGCTTCTCCAACGAGTGCTCCCTGTATGTAGCTCTTCATATGCAACCCAACTTACTAAATTAGAATCTTTTGCTTGGTTGGATGAATATATAAATGTATACCAAAATTGAAAAGAGTTAAGTCGAAATAAAAATGTGTGTATTTGCTGAACTCACAAACTGATGTTGAATTTCCAATGGAACTTCCAGTTGAATTTCAAATTCAACCATGATAACCTTTGAGTTGGGTACCAATAAGCATATTTCATTTTTGCGCCAATATACCCTTTAGGTTGCACATGTGCTTTACAAATCCACGTTAGATTTAAAGCTAATGTATAAGTGAGAAATCGTGCAGTACTAGTACCTTTGTGCCAGGGGCAGTACGCTGTGTTTTGTATGTATTACCCATGTACAGGCACTGCATATTGATAAAACCTTTTTCACATTACTGCTGGGCACCCTGCCTAATGCACTGAATTGATCACTGATGATAGTCTTAAATGACGTGGTCACCAATGTACTCTTGTCTCATGTGGCCACTATTACAACACTAATAACATGAGTAGTTCAGGAAGATTATCATTGAACATAAATAGCTCTTACTACAGAATAAGTTGAAGAACCATGGGATGAAGCTAATTTCTATGGGACACTTGATAGTGGGACAGCAGTGACACTCCGTGGCCAGTCTCAGTATGGCAATGACTGGAGTTGGGAACAATTAGACACCCAATGTTCAAGCATTGACAGCCTGTGATTGATTCTGCTGAGAGCTTCCGTAGCGCAAATACACACAAGTGCAACAGTGACACCTATTGGTTGTTCACAGAATGACAGGTGGCCGAGGGCTGCGAGGAAGCGGCTAAACACTAGTGCGGAAGTGACACGCAGTAGAGTAGCAAGTACCAAATAAAGCACTTGTTGACTTGCTAGAGAATTGTTCCCTTGGACCCCTGGGCTCCACTGTAGCGTCTGTGCTTGGGCAGGATTGGTGAAATTGAGTGTTCAAGGGATTCACGTGTTCACCAACATTTCTCATTTTTCCTCAGGGCGACGAGGACCGCCGGCAGCTGGAAGGGGCCTGGGCGCTGGCAGCCTCGGAGCACCAGCAGGAGGCGCAGCGGCTTCGGACGGGCCTTCGGGAGCAGGAGGCCCGCAGCGGGGAGCTGGCGGAGCGGGTGCGCACGCTGGAGGCTGAGCGGCGGAAGGAGCAGGGGCTGAGGACGCAGGCCGATGCCGGAGCCACCCGGCTGCAGGGTACGTCTGGGGACTGCTGGTCACAAGAGCACACGTGTCACCGCAATAGTGAGCTGGTGCCTTGGTAACCCTGTCACTACCGCTCGGGGACTTTACACACCGACACTGGTCTAGTGCACTGGGAATGTGGCTGCTGCACAAGTGCACTGGGGTTTGAAACCTTTAACTAGTACGCAGAGGGTATGAATGTTTCGACTGATGAAATGGAAGTACTAATTATCCCCCAGTGCCTTTGGATTGTAAATCCTGCTATTAGAACCATGTTCGTGTGAAGCGGTGTTAATGGCTTCTTAGGTCTGTCCATGCTCCTTCAAAAGTCAGTCTTATAGCTAGGATACTGCTAGTGCAAATCCTGGCATCAGTGCACTGAGTGTGAACCCTAACCGTGCACAGGAATGTCAGTGGTGTGGCACGTGCATCGGGTGTGTGAATACTGGAACCAGTGCACTTGAAAAATGAAGTGTATTTCTAGTGCACATAGAGTGTGCAGTCTACAACCTGTTCATTGGTAGTGTGAATCCTATCCTTCTCGCACTGAGTGTGACTCTTGTGGTGGAGTCACTGGGAGTATGAATCATGTCTGTGGTGCACTGGGGCTCTCGTGTGTGGCACTAGTGCGCTGGGAGTGGTAGTCCGACCGCCGGTGCCCTAGGTGTGTTAATCATAGTACTAGTGCAGTGTGAGTGTGAATCATGCCACGAGTGTGCCATGGTGTTTTCCTGCTGGTATTATGTTGATAGAATGTCACCAGTGCTATTGAACATCTTATCTTTGCTGCTCGGGGACTATAAATAGTGTTTCTAGAGCCGTGGCGCCAGTATGAATACTTCCAGTATTGCACTGGGGGTGTGAATTCTCACTACTTCGATGAGAGTGTTAATGATGTAATTAGTGCATGTGTGAATGAATCTTGTCAATCGGCCTGCCAGAGATGCCACTAATCCAAACGCGGGTGTTTTCAGGTGATCCACTGGTGTGTGCATTTTGTTGCCATAGAAATTTAAATTCTGACACATCATTTTTCATGTGTAGTCGGAGTATAAATTGTCACTAGTGAAAATCCTATCACTAGTTGTACTATTTATTTTTCATGCTACCGGTACTAGTAGGATCCGCGCTGTCTTTAGTTCTCAGAGGTGGATGTGATCACTAGCGCATAGAGGTAGTGGGAATGCTATTTCCGGTGCGACAGGGGGTGGATTGTTTCCTTGCTGTTCTCATACCATCGCCCGTGGATTGTCAGTCCTGACGCCAGTGCACAAACACCAAGTCGTGCAACTACAGCTTTTAGAGAATGAATCCTGTGCCACTGGTGCCTTTGGGGGGTGGTATTCTGCCAAACACCTGTGATGCTCCACAACTCATCCTGGTGCCATCAATACATTCGGTGCACCACAGCAGGCAGCCATGCAACCAGCACAGCGCCGACAGACTTCCAGACACAAAATGGTACTCTCCAGTAGTGCAAGTCCCAAACCTAACCGCCTGTGGCAGCTGTCAGAACCCAGAAGTGTGGGCGAGGCCCAGGCCGCAAGGAGGGCGTTCGAAGTATACAATAATGCAGTGCAGGGAAAGTGAAAACGCGGCAGACCGAGCATCAGGCGCCATCTACTGGTCATAAGTTGAATTAGGTACCTCGCCGTTAATAAATGGGGAAGCTTTGCTATAAACCCATAAATAAATGTTCCTCCACGGGTTCGAGCTCTGAAAAAGCGCGGGAGCTGGGAAATAACGACTCCCTCTTGTTACTACACTGGGGATGTGTTAATCTTTCCCTGAGCCACAGTGAAAGGGAATCAAGCGAACAGTACCAGGGGGAGCGTCATTTCACACAGGTGCCTTTGGAATATAAATCCGAACACTAAAGTACTGAAGATATGAATGTTTTCACGCTCTTCGTATACGGGCGCGCCCAGAGTGTGAGCCCTACCACAAATGCAGTAGGTGCTAAATCCTGACACTATTGCCCTTGAACTTTTGAGCAGTTTCATCAAGCACACCAGTACAGCACTAAACCCGCACCTAATCTGTATATTATCTACACAACCCACCAGAGGGCGCAGCACTACACATTCATGAAGCCACACAGCGTCGGAGGCCACACCGGAGGTAACCTGTCACTTCCCGACAGCACTAATCACTTAAGAATTGGTGTAGGCTGTCATCAACATACATAGTCACGCTCAATCACAGCGCCAACCTTATTCAGATGGTACAGGGCCACCCACACCGTATCAAACATAACAGAACATTCCTGGCACACCAAAAATAGAACTCTTCTCTTGGCCTGAACGTTTACAACTGGCCAACAAGTCATCGACATTTTTTTCCCCTGAAAGCCGAGTCCGGTCATCAGTTTACGGAGCAAACAGATCAGGGGACATGACTCTCGTCACTAGTGATCTGTGGCGAGTTCTTTCACTAGCGCCCTGATGGATTGAATCCTGACATTAGTGACCTGGGAGTGTGAACCATGCCAGCAGTGCAGCATTGGGTGTGCAAATCTTGCTGCCTGCTTGTTACTTCTCTGAATCCAATTGCGTGTGCAGGTGGATTGTAAATCTTTTAACTAGACCACTGGGTGGTTTCTTTTCACCACTAGTGCACTGGAAATATACTTCTGTCCCTCTTCTACTGGAAATGTTACGTTTGTTGCAGGGCACATATGTCAGAATTGAAAATCATTTAACCAGAGCACAAGGAGTGTGGCTTGTGAACAATGAACTTCCGGTGGGAATCTTGTCAGTATATTCTTTGCACTGCAGATCACTGGGAGCATGAATCTTGTCGTTAGTGCCCTGGAGCGTGAATAAGGCTACTGGTGAAATATAGTGGAGTTCTTTAACTAGAGCACCTGGAGTTTTAAATCCAGTCATTATTAAAACCGGAGTATGTTATTGTTTTTGAAATTCAATGTCTATTCCTAGTTGCAGTAGGATTATTTTTTACTGCACTTAATAAGTGCACAGAGAGTGAGAATCTCATTACGTGTGCACTCTGTTTCCGAATCTGTTCACTAATGTACTGGGATGGGACTCTTGTGTGTGCTGCACTCAGTGTGTAACTGTGTCACCAGTACACCAGGGGAGGTAGAAGAGCAACCAATCATGCCCATGATGCTCTATGAGTGTGAGTAATGTGTGTAGTGTCACTGCATTGTGAATCCCGTCACTAGTCTCCTGCAGTTAGGTGCCTTAAAGAGCATATGAGTGCAGGTTTTCAACCCTGCGTGGTTTGTGCAGAAGGGACACACTTCCAGTGTTGTCCTTTGGCGTTGTCTGTCCAGTGTAAATCATTTCCGGTCTGTCCAAGAGATTCCGCAAAATGGTGGCGGGCGATGACTGTATAGCGTGCCAGTGCCAGCCTGACGGTGCCTCCTGCCCCCTCTCTCCACAGACTCCCTCCAGCGGCTGCAGAAGGAACACGAGGAGCTGCAGCACAAGATGGCCGCCCTCCAGGAGAAGATGCAGGTACCAGGGGGGCGGGCGCATGGACCTGAGCCCAGTGCAGGGAGTTCCTTGCAAGCAATGGAAGTTATGGGTTGGCTTATTTTGTGGGTAAAACAAACTGAAAGGAAATAATTAAAAAATATACAATCTGTTATTTTGTATAATTTACCTTCCAGCTGAGTCTTTGCTAATGAGAATAAGCACTGAACAGTCTTATCACGAGAAAGGTGTAGTTCATGAATGCTTACCCGTGGGGAACACATTAGCTGCCCTGTGCCCGCAAGCCCAAGCTCTCAGTCAGAACCCAGTCAGTGTGTGTGGCAATAGAGAAACAAGCTGCCTGGGTTCTGAAGTGCATCGCTCTGTCCGAGGGAGTGGAATTGCTGTAGTTGCACTGTATCTTAGAGTTATTTTCAGAAAGTGTCCCCGTAATTTGTGATGTAGTGTGAGAAGAATCGAATTGGAATTCTGACTTGTAATAATCCATATTGGAAACCACTAGGACTAAGGTAAAACACTATAAAAGAGTTTGTGCTATAAAAAACTGCAAAAAATAAATATATATATTTTCTTTTTTGCAGTTTTTTATAGCACAAACTCTAATTGAAGGCATTGGAGCGCTTCACATGAGCACCAATTACATTACAGAAGGACACATACATTGTTGTTTTTTTAGGCACAGGGAAATTCAGTGATTTGCTCAGAATCACAGGATGTTGGGCCTTGACGCAGAGATTTGAACCTGGTTCTCTTGCTCCAAAGTGGCAACTCTAGCCGTTACGTCAGAATTGCCTACTCATTGGTTACATATATGAATATATATGGACTAAAAGCACACTGTCATAGTACACAAAACATGCTTCACATGTTGTTATAGGATAGTAAGCATACATGCAACATGCAATAAAGGGAAGCATCATTTACAATAAGAACTTGGGGCCCCTGGCTTCAAAAGAACGGTGGGGTGGTTCACATGATGGTGGGCACCTATGCAAACAGTGTGTGAATACATGCCACACCATGCCCTGTAATAAATGCACACAAACTCCTCAGGCTCAACCAGTGCTTCATTTGTTAAAAAACAAGTGCCAGGTCTCTCGCCAGGAAGCCACTGCAGTTTGCACCACACATTGCCCCGGTCGTGCTGTCAATGATAGTAACCAGACAACTACTAACCATCACACTCCTACAAGTGTGAGAATTCAGACTATTACAATTTGCCAAAGCTATGATAATGGCTTGGGCGGCAGGTGATAGTAATTTTTTATGTATATTGAATTAATAATTAAGTGTTATTGTGGTCATCTCTAAATTGCCAGACATCGCCATCTTGTGGCAGACTGCACGAGCGCCGGTGTTGACAAGTAAGTTCAGGTGCCGAGCACCAGAAACCACCAGCTCAAATTAAGCACTGTGCTCAACCTGTACATATACATCGAGTACACGTATCTCCCATACTTAGGCCATGCCTATGCAGGTCAAATCCTTAAGTTCAGGGAGACTGGCAGAAGGTTTACATGGGGAGGCCAGAAGGCTTATCCACCTGAAGGAGACAAGGAAAAATGCTGCCTCATTACAACTAATCACACTTCTTCCAGTCCCATCCAGAAAGGCAGATAGAAGGTGGGTAGCCACTCCTGACCTCCACGCATGGTCTCAGTCCACTAACAGTGGGGACGCTTCACGAGCGCACATGGTTGTCACACTCGTAAAAAAAAAAAAGGTTGACGGAGTCTGTACAGGAAAATAACATAGATCAGGGAGCACGCTCTCCAGAGCTATGCCAGAGCCTTTATGTCCGAACAAAGGCGTTTTCTAAAACACTTTTATGCATAAAAGATGGTTTCTGAGATCTTTGAAAGGTCTCCTCCCAAGCCCAAATAACTGCTGTACAAAAATTGAGGAAAGAAAACACCACACCTGGCTCTGTTTTTTTAACCAGGCTATAGTTTAGAGAATACCTTCTAGAAATGGTGTATGTACGACCTCCTTCATGTAATATGTCACAAAAGTATGCAAAAAGGGAATGGGAACTAAAGTGTATTTTTAAAATACGACCAGCATGGTTGTTTGTTCACATTAGACAAATGTAAGAAGACAGTGGAGGAGGGAGAGTGGGGCTTTCTCCGAAGAAGTGTGTAGAAATCAGCACTGGGAACTTTCCTATCACATTTGCCTCAGTCTTATGTAAATAAGTAGAGACTGTGTGTGTGTGTATACGCACACACATGTGCAGTGTATGTGAATTTATATCCTTTTTCAATGCTTAATAAGTAGATAGTGTATGTGATTGATTTGTGTACAAATGAATAGTGCAAGGGAATATCCTCTAAATGGTGTCAGTGTGCATTGTGTGATTGGTATAGTGTTCCTACGTTTTGTGGTGGTGTGCCTAAAATAAGGTTTCTGTGAAAGATATTCATGACTAATTTTTTGTGTTAATTGTAATCCATGCAGTGCTCAAGTTGCCATTGATAGGGCACAGCAGCTTGAGCTCGGTAATATATATCCCGAGCCACAACGCTCTGAACCTCATTCTTGGAGGTGGAAATTAGACTGCGTGACAGGCCGCGATATTTAATTTCTGACAATCTTACACAGTGCGTACAAAAAAAAGAGATTAGAACTCTGTTTTTGTTTGCGCTGTTATTAAACTCCCAAAAATGAAATGCGGATTGTTACCAACTATGGCAGAAGACCCGATTCGGGCAGATTGTCTCTGCTTCAGTATAAGTCAGCAGGGAAACTACATTCTCCACACTATAAAATCTCCCACTTGTCTGCTCTAAAAAGTTGACATGTATTATATATCAGGGCGCAAGTCCTAAAAAAAGAAGTGGGGGATGCTGACATCACAACAGGAAGTGACGTCACAAAAGGTGGCTTGCACCATCAGGCTCATTGCCTCCCCTCGCTCACCCCTTAGATGCGATTGCATCAGAGAAGCCAGCGCGTGAGCAGCATTCTGAATGTGCTCTGATATCGCCCCAGAGAGGCCAAAGAGTGAATGTGTGGCTCCATTTGCTCCAGTAATCGAGCTACTGGTAAAATAAGTGGGGGGACGCTGTCCACCCACGTGGTACCCCGACTCGAGCCCTGTAATATATCCCCTTTCTCTCCTCCCATGGCCAATACAAGCGCTTTATACCGGACCCAAGCTCATGCTTTCAGTGGTTCATGTTTCGCGGTATTTGAGCTGTCGGCAGCAGTGCTGTGTGCCACCAGTGTGGGTTATCACTCCAGCGGCCCATCTGCACTATAGAAGAAGCTCCATCACCGTTGTCTTCCTCCATCAATGACCTGCCTCGCTTAAAGAATTCTCTGATGTTACCGTCTCTCAACAGTTCCCTGACATTTTCACTGGACTCAGGAGTCTTCGTGTTCTTGTAACACTGTCTTGTCAGTGCTGTAGGACTCCGGAAGTATGAACTTCCTTCCTGCAGTGTCGAACAATTTGTTTCCTGAATTCTGACGTCTCCTTAATTGTTTGACAAATTCCTGATACTTTTTCTAATTCTAAAGTTAACTGGAATGTATGGCCTTATCTTACCTGCCATTCTTTCCTCATAGTGCCTAGGTAAACATAGAGAGATATCAGGAAGAGGGGTTTAGTATATAGGAGCCAAACCAAAGAATCCGGTGGGTGGTCTGAGAAATCCTCAGGGTGACGGTAACGCCATCTCTTCCAGCCTGGAGCAGAACCTTCCAGCATATTCTGGAATTCCCCACCGGCTCAGCGTCCATCTTGTTTTTTTAAATTGCTCCCGGTATGGTGCACCGGGAGGGAGTGTTTCAGCAAAATTGCAATGCAGGCCACCCGCCATGTTATGAAAAACAGTCAGCATTTTTTTTGCATTTCAGAAACAAATAGGGGTTGTTTCTGAAATACAGAAGAGGGATGGTCCTGGCACTCAGTAAGCTTTCTTCCTCTGTAGGAGCCATTGATGATATTTCACACCCACTCCTGCCATGCTTTGCAGACCGGGGTATGGAACATCGGTGTCAAAAGGCCCTCCATAAGTGGGCGCACTTCATGACTCCACAGTGCTAATGAGTGGTCGAAATGCATTAAAAAAAAGTATGAGAACTGTGATGCTGTAAGCAAAGCGGGCGGGATGAGTGGTCATGGGGGTGTGGTCAAAGGGTGGCTAAAAACAATTTATTATGTAACGTTTTTCAGACATTCACCTTCAGGTAACTACATATAAAATAAGGCATAGCTTAAATGAAAAATAAATGCAAGTTAAGTTAGTTGGGAAATGCATCATTGTAAATTGTGAAACTTCCATTAGTTGATGCACGGCAGAGGTCTGTGTCTGTAATCAGAGAGCCACAGAATTGAATACTGGTTGGTGCAGTCAACAAAAGTGACTTATGTATGTTTAGTGCTACGAGGTCCCTGTCTGTGGCAGAAAGCACGGTGGATATGTAAGTCATTAATGTAGAAGATAAGCTGCTACGAAATGCGCAAAAATGTTTAAGGTGTAAAAGAGTACTTCCAAAATATAGATTTTTGTAATACCCAGACTGTACATAATGCAACTTTTTTTATAGCCTTACTTTAAAAGCACACACTTCACAGTTTAACTGATAACTCCCTTTCAATACCACTCAATAGAATATATCTGCGCCAGCATGAAACTTTAATTGATTCCACCAATTAAAGTCAATACTTGCTTCCAAGCACCCTTTACATTTGCATATTAACCAGTTAGGCACATTAATTTTTTTTTCAGGCAGGCACCCTGGCAAGAGGGCTTGTTTAGCTGTCTTCCCCTCCCTCGGTTTCAAATCACTGGAGACTCTGTGCCTTACGGTTCCACTGAAGCGTTTCAACTCTCTGAATTATCCTAACCCGAGATGGTTGTCTTCAGTGGTGTCTCACTGAGCAGGTCAAAGTGGAAAAAAATAAAATGATAATAACTCGTTATTATCATTTTATTTTTCCCCTTGCTCAGCTGGGTAGGGGCAGGGCTGCTCTTCTCACAGGGTAGGAGTGGTTTGCTCATGCCAAGTGTGCAGGATGCTTTGGCTGGCCATCTCGGGCTGGTCAAACCGTCACGTGCACTTTTCATGTTCTCCATTCAGGCTGCATTACATCCTGCATGGAGAACATGCCCAGACTCCCATTCTCTGGCTGAGCGCCGATCCATGGCACACAACGCTGATTGGCTATTAGGAGGTTGGGAGCCGGGTGCTTACTGCCCTGGAAGTGGGCAAAGAGGGAGAGGAGGAGGTGGCGACAATAGGAGATAGGTAAGTGTTTTTTTAAATCTTCATTCGCTTCCCCGTCCCTTCGGCTCCGCGACCCTCTCACCCACCACTGTTAAATACCAACCTCCACTGATTGTCTTTTCACAAAAAGTATGGAAAATGGTTTCTTCAATTAAACATAGGCACGTCTTGGCCCTCAGATCTCGACCACTTGGACCACTAGTGCTAATGAGCCTTAATAAAATTTTTAGACTGAGGAGCCAGCTGAGTGTGTGCTGCCGAAAATCAAGAAGTCTTCTACCTTTAAATTAGGCGGGAGCACTTCGTGTTTGGCAGACAGGGTATCTATTAGTTTTTTTTCCAGATTCCATGCATCTGCCAACCCCAAATGACCTCCTAAGACACTGAGATACAGAGATACAGACTTGCAATTTACAGAGGGGCCCTATGAATGGATTTTTTTTTTGTCAGATGTTCAGCAAGCTGTAACATAGCATGCACATTACCCATTGGGATGGTTTCTACCTCAAAATATTCTGTACATTGGATACAGCAGACATGATAATCTTCTGCTACTAGTTTTCCTACTACTCAGAAACTCATACAACAAACACACTTACTTGTTTAATTGTTTCTTGCAATAAAGGCTCTGATGGGTACTTCTTACCATATATTTCTCACCTTAGAATGTCCCTGACGTTCCTTGATCTGTAGATGTTTTCAATGCAGTGCTCCCGCGTGCAGCTCTGCGTTGGATCCACACCGCCTTTAAAGTGACAGAGCAGCAGCATATAAGGGCTTCCCCTGTGCACTGACGTCAATTCCTCTCTTGTAATACCTCCTGACACAGATTTTGTATGTTTTCCTACAACTTCCAAAACAGTTTCAAATCAGTGTCCCCACCAAAAATGACAGGCTTCAAACCATTGTGTGACTGCAAGAAGCAGATGTCGGTCATGGAGTCTCAAGAAGTGCACCTTTGGTGCTTGGTCTTGGGATACAATTCCAATCATGTGCTTAGTGCGCCCTCTGGCCCCCAAAGGTGATCAGAGGCTGGGAGGGAAGGTTGCATGTTGCCGAACGCAAGAAGAAGTCAAAGCTTTGTATAAGTCTTGCTGCAGGTCATGGGCTTGGAGTCTATCCCAGGGCCACTCCCACGACCGTTCAACTTCACGCTTACCCAGGTAAGTCAAAGTGCAAACACAAGCATACAAAAGCGAAGTCGGACTCTACCCGATTTCACCACTCTGACTTCAAAGAGAAGACACGAGGACATTACAATATAAGATGCAGTCCTTCAAAGTCACTGGCCACCCATTCCTCAGTTGGCTCACATGTGCCTCAAATTTTCCAGGCTGTCGTCCTTCCCGTAGCAAATCAAGGCCTTAAAGAGGCCATGCTGCAAATCTATAAAAGGCTCCATCTAGCATGCCCTCCGGGCCCTCAGAGCCGCAGAGGCGTCTGTTAGGGCTACCCCCAGGAGGTTCGTCCCCCGCACAATCTGTCCTGTGGGATCCATTTCTTGGCTCATACCAACTCGGTACAGACTTCCACATCAGCCCCACAATCCAAGCCAGTTCCAACCACCACAGCTCCATTGCCGATGGCACTGGATGATTATTTGGTACTGAAGCTAATGTCAGGCCCCAAACTCAACTGAGGTCTTGCTATGAAATTACAAAAGTGCAGCTGGTGGTCATGTAGTCTGGCTCTCATCTTGTGCCTCACTCATGTTGCAGCTACCATCAGAGGCTCTCTTATCTTTTTGGTTCTGACTCTGAATCTGAGTCACAGCAGAGTGCACCCCAGGATGTTGATGATGATGGTGAAGTGGACATCTTGCTCTTTCCTCATTATACTGGTGATACCATATACCATGATTCATAGAATGCCTGCAGGCTTGATACCTCTCTTGAGAGAGAAGTTGGCTTGCTACATGGGCTACCAGTTGAAGGGAGAGCCTCATCTGCAGTGGTGGTTCAGAGCGGAGCATCCAATGAGACCAAATTCAGTGTTTTGACAGACAAGTCAAGACACAAGTACTTTATTGGGCCACTAAAAGCCATAAAAGTTAACAATTAAAACAGATTCCAAGAGGGCTGATGCTTTTGGCTGCAAATGCAGGTTTTCTTCCACCAGTCTGGCACCGCTGGGCTGCTACAGCCATGCCCTTTGGGACATAGCTAACACTGCAACGTGCTGCCAGTCCCAGAAGATCTTAGGGCCTCTTTCCTCCAATGGTACACAATGGACAAGACGTGGGCTAGTATATTATCCACGCAGACCTAAATGCCATGGATTGCCTGTTCGATTCTTGGGTGCCAGTGTTGTCCTTTAGATATAGATTCTTCAAAATGGCTATGCCCTGCATTTTCTCTCCTCTCCATCCACTATCTCTCCCATAACAGAGCGAATTTTGAAGGAGTAACTGTCCATCCTGCAACTGGAGGTACACCTGATACAATCTATTGGTGCCATCGACAGGGTATTGGATTAACAGAAATGCATGGGTTGTTTCTTTTGCTATTTCCTCTTGCCAAAAAAGGACGAGTGCCTCAGGCCTATCTGGGACCTGCAACCTTTGAATGCCTTCTTGTGCTTGCGAAAGGGCAAATTCAGAATGCTCATGTTAGGCCAAATCCTGTCTCCCCTGAACCCAGGTGACTCAGATATTTTCACATACCCGTTCTGCAGTTTCACAGGGATTATCTACAGTTGAATGTGGGCAGACGCATATTCAGTTTGTCGTGCTCCCCTTCAGTGCAGTGATCACTTCCCATCTTAAGAAATCGGGAGTCCCTGTATTCTTGCACCTCGATGACTGGCTGCTGAAGGCGGGCTCTATGCAGTCAGTTATGGACCACCCCTGGACAACAGCAGAACTCTCAACATTGTTGGAGTTCACTATAAATGAGCTAAAGTCCCACCTGATTCCTTCTCTGAGGCTTCCATTCATGGCGGTAACCCTGAGCATGGTGGAGTCCATGGTGTGTGAGCGCTGTGCTGTGAAAAAACTTTAAGATCCAGTCTGACACACTGGGGGAATATGTGTTTAGATGGAGTATCCACCAGACACAGCATTATCAAAGGTAAGTAACTTGTGCATCTGTAAAACTGCAGGCTCAGTTGAGAAGTGCTTATGTCTCCACATACTTGCAAAGTTGTGACTTATCAGGCAGAGTAACTTGTACTGCTTATTTCTCAGTGTTCATCAAGGTATGACATAGTGACCATGTGAATGGCCTCTTTCATAGAATGATCTCCAAGGTGTTACTCGGTAGGCACTGCAACTTTCTGAATTTCTTCTTAGAACGTATTTATCAGGTTTATCTCTTCCACCAGAAGTGCTGTACATAGTTATCCTATTTCACATATAGAATTAAAAGGGGCTTGGTTAAATTAAATGCAAGGGTATCGTCTATTGTAGATGGTGGGAATACAAGAGGCAAGACATAACAGGATACCTACGAGTGAATACATTGCTGAATACTAAGATTTTAAATTGTATACGTAGGAACAGTGGGTTCTGTGTCCTGATGCATCGTAGTTTTCCGAGGTGTCACAAGTTACCTTGAAACCAACAGCAATTTGAAGAGAAACAACTTGTAGTGTTCTAATCCAAACACTAGATAGTAGGAGTATTGACTGCGTGTGAATTCACTGCACTAAAAGCTGTAACCTAATTGTTAAGTAAAGTTTTCCTTATATACATAGGAACAGTGGTGATACACACTATTTATAACTTGAGATTTTAGTTTATGTTCAAAAAGTTGAAAGCAAGGTACAGTGTTGAGCTCTGAGAGGAGGCCATTCCAGTAGGGGAGGTCTTTTAATGTTGTCGGACTTGGAATTCATTGGGATCAGTGTTTCCACAAGGAGGGCACGCAGGTTAAAAAGCAATGGGGCTCTACTGGGATATGGCATGTGATGAAATTAGAGGGAGGTTCCTTATAGCATTAGAAGGCCAATGTTGGAGCCTGTATTGGACCAGGGGGTGTATTACGCATAGGGCACAATTTCCCTGTTTGTCCCACGGTGCACCTTCCAGGAGGTGCGCTGGGCGCAAACAGGGACCTATTATAAGGAATTAGCTGCCCCCATGGCCGCTGCGGACATGTTCTGCCCTGGGGCAGTGCATTCAGTGAAATATGAAGTGTCTGCTGTATGTTTCCCTGTGCAGACAGCAACCTGCCTGCATTTTACAGAAGGGTCCATGGGACCCCCTTTAACCCCTCGAGAGGGATGCCTTCTGGAGGTGCACTAAGAGTGTGCCACCTTTATGTGGCATACTGCGGGTGTGCCTCCTGAGGACCTGTTTGCATCTATACGGGGCAGGCGCAGAGGCAAAGAGATTCCCTCATTTGCATGGGCCCACACCCCATGCTAATGAGGGAATGCGCTTTCATTATAGCGCTGGTGCTACATGTGTGCCAGCTCTATCAGTATTGCAGAAGGGTCTGCACAAGCATCAGTAGCCCCTTCTGTAATACCATTGCACCTCGGGGGCACACAAAGCAGGTGCACACGCCCATCAAGCCCGGGAGCACAATGTATAATATGGCCACTGGTTACAAGTTTTTGTGGTGGGTGGAGGTAGGCAGGTTGGATATGTGCATGATGGTCACCTCTGTTTGAGTGATGTTACCAAAAGCTAGACCGTGATGGACTAATGAGATTGTGAATGGATAAAAAGATGATGAATCTATTGAAAAGAAGCTCCAGAACTTTTATGAAAGCAGGTGAGTTCCAGGACACTAGTTGATAACATAGGATAGGTGCCAATGGATATAAAACAACCACAAACGTAAAGCAGCAAGAGTACAGTCCCAGTTGAATTAGAAGTAGGAAGCAAGGACTAACAGATAAGAATTCTGTAGGAAAAGAGTGAGTGATTTGATGATTTTGGTTAAAATCTCCACACAGGCGGATGCAGCGGAGTGGCGCCAGTTCCAGTCAGACCTGCAGACGGCGGTGGCCGTGGCCGATGACTTCAAGATGGAGGCAGAGGAGCAGCTGGCGGCCACCCGGGAGCAGCTGATGGAGGTGCAGCGGGAGGCTGAGGGGCTAAAGACCGAGCTGAAGCAACAGCAAGCCCGGCGGCTGGGGTAAGAGGCTAGGGCACAGCATGCTTGGAGGCAGGTGCCTAGAGAGGGAAAGAAGACACTTTACATGGATTCCAGATTCAAATGAAGAGTATGTCAAGAGGGAGGTTTTTCTCTGAACTTTCATTAGAGTAGTTGTTGGCTGGCAAGTGCTTCTGAAAGTGCAGTAAGGTTGTGATAAAGTCATTACTGTTTACTAAAGACCATATTGTTTCGCTTTCTTGTGTACCCAGCTTGGACACAATTGACGGTACTGAGAGAAGCCGGACTCTGGATGGCAGAAAAATGCCAAAAACCCTCACTGTGACCCCCTTGGCTGTGAATGGTACAGTCCAAGCCAAGGTGAGCTACCCCCTGTAGCAGTGATGCCTTACATTAGGCTGAAATCTTGGCCACGGGTTGTGTGGGATGTTGGGATGGGGCGATGAAAGATTAATGTGAAGATATGAGTCAGCCTTTGGGAGTCAACTCCCTCTACCTCAGATCGTTCTTGATAATAGGGTGTGTTTCCTGCTAAAGTTCAGCACTATTACAAACATTTATTGCGTTAGAAGGTGTGTTCCTATGTGTAACATTAACTACCAGTTAATAGTAATCCCTACAGACCTCTCACTATTGTGTCTTCTTTTTGGTCCAGGATAATGTGGTGAAGTCGAGCAGCGCAAGGAGCTTCTCAACTTCGGAGAGAGAGCAAAAGAGTCTAACAGGTGAGGAGTTGAGACTAGCCATAGGAACTAACTCACACCCTGGAGACCACTTCACACGCTGCTCCGTGTAGGCATGGAAAGCAGTGCTGCAAACATTGCTTAATTCCTGGGGAAAACTTCGGGCCGGGGACCTCCTCAGAAACAACACCACCCACATACTCCAACCCTGGATTTACCGCCTTACACCCTGATCCTCCGGTGTAGAAAAACGTGTCCATGGGAGATCCCTGCTCCTGAGGAACACTTCACACGCTGCTTCACCCAAGGAAATGAACTTTGAAGTAACCACCTGACACTAGGCTACAGTTATGCCAACCCTAACCAAATGCCACCATACGTATTGCCCCACCTACATATTGCCCCACCTGTGAGAAGCAGCTGTGGAGAGACCACATCACACAGTCCCCCCCTCCCCCAACCCGAGGGAAACATCACATCCTGAGGAAAGGAACCCCTCACAGTCTGCTCTACCCTTGGAAACAAACTGTGGAGCAGCCACCTCATGTACTGCTGCAACCATGGCAACCAACCCTCCCCACGCAACCAGCTTACATACGGCGGGCCTCGCCTATGAGAAACAACTCTGGAGAGGCCACATCACACACTTTCCTACTCCTGACCAGATCTGTAGCAGTAGGTTCAGTGTGTCGGTGCCCGGAAGAGGGCGGGAAATGCTTTATGGGGGACGCAGGGTCCAGGCAGCAGCCTGTCACTATTCTCCTGCCTGGGGAGGCCTTTCGACTCAATTAAGAGCTTGATTTCGTCAACAATTCCAAGGTGAGGCTAATCTGTGCCCTGGGAGACGTGAGGCCGAAGATAAGTACTCAAAGCCCATCCTCTGGGAGGGCTGGATAAGAACACTTAGCGCAAGACCATCAGTCCCCCGGGGTGAAATGTTCTAGGATTAGGTGAATCACGCTGGCAAAACAGAAGAGCGTAAAAACAGAAGAAACACAGGCACCTTGCACCCACATACAAACTGCTCTCTTCCCGAACTCTGTTCTCTGTTGTTGCTTAGGGTTACCTTCCTTTATCCACTTTTAGAGGCACATGCATCAAGGTAGGCTTTTGCGATTCCTTAATTGCGATTAATAAGGAATCGCAATTATAGAATCGCAAAAGCCTATGCATGTAGGAATCGCTAAGAAAAATAGCGATTCCTACACATTCCTTAATTGCGACTCGCAAATTGCAAATCACAATAAAGGAATGGCTTCCCTTTCATTCATTGGGCCTACAGGCCTATAGGAATGAATGGGAATTGCATGCGCAATTTGCGAGTACCCAATAGGTACTCGCAAATCGCGCATGCAATTTAAATGGTGCAAGGGTGGCAAAAAGACACCCTGTTGCACCCCTGAAATTGTAATGTGAACACGTTGCGCACTCACATGCCCCAAGGACATGTGTGTGTGTAACCAGGAACTTTGAAAAATGCACTTTAGTGCATTTTTCAAAGTTTTGGGAAATTACCGTCAAGTTTCATTTGACGGTAATTTGCGTCCCCGAATAGCGAAATCGCACCATTCATTGCATTTGAGGCATCACAATTTACGATTCCTTAAATGCAATCACAATTTAAGTAATCGCAAATTTTGCGATTCCTTAAATTGCGATTTTTGCATTTGGGATGATACATCCCAAATGCAAAAATACCGGTTGCAAAGGGGCGACCGGTTTTTCTTTTTATGCATGTGGCCCTTAGTATGCAAAGTTTTCACACTATTTCCCACTGTTGTTGTTTGTTACTCTGTTTATATAGTGTCTCACAGGTTACCACGTTTATCCACTGTGCTGCACTTTTTTCTCTCTATCGTCCATTTTCATCCGCATCAAGTCATTCCCTGTCAATTAACTTCAGTTCATTACTTTGAAAATATTAGACTCTGTTTTCCACTGTAGGCTGTTATGTTCCCTCTCTCGGCCTAGGGCGCTCACATCCATTCTTGGTTCCTTCGCAGATGCCCGCGGGTCTCTCTCCATCAGCCACCGGGGGGAGCGCGCCACCAGACCCAGCTCGACGGATGCCAGCCAGCTGACTGCCAGGTGGGTGGTTTTCTTTGTGTCGAAAAGGACATCCGTGACTACATCGTCCGTTAAATCCACATTTAATAGCCTGACACGTGACTGACTTTCCCGAACCTTGATAGCCCTTCAGAAGCACCAGCTTGACGTGACTGACCCTCCCGCAGCCCTACAGGCCTCCGAGCGCCAAGTGAAGTGACTCGATTCAGCCGTAGCAGAAGCATCAGGCTGACTATGTTCCAAGCACCCCTGACAGTTCAGAGTGACTGGCCCTGTTGTGTGACTGACGCAGCCGCTCTGAGAGCTGCGATGTGACCACGCATTTCTAAACCCTGTAGGATTCCATCTCTCCCTCTTCGCTGAGTTTAATTAGTTGCCTCACTGAACATAATCCGTAAAATCTCAGAAAACACCAAACCCCCCGGGATTTAACTCGTGCCAGATAACCAGAGATCACTTTTCATTGTGTGTATTTTTTACCTTTCCGATAGACGTGTCTTGCTGACAGACAGTAAATGTGCGTGCGTGCGTCTTGCGTCACGTATGACTTCAGAAGGGGAAGCAGATGGTGTGCGCGGTACCTGCAGGTGATGATCACCCGCACTTATTCCAGGGGACCAAGACTGTTTTTTATCCTCAATAGAGTTTGAACCCGAGCAAGAAAGATAAAGGCCGAAAAGGAAGCAGAGTTCAGGCAGGAAAACAATAATTACGGGAGACAGAAGGCCTGGAAAAGAACTCGCACAAGTGAGCTAACGAGCCTGGCAGTGTAGGGCGGTGGAAGAGGCAAGAGGTAAAATCAAAACAAAGACCAAGCTGCCTTCTAATCGGAAGTGGACTCTCAAGGAAACTTTAGGCCCCTAAACTTTAATAATATTATTAATATTGTTACAAATTAAGTAGCCTGCGCAGTGCTTAATTCGTTAAAAATAATAATAATAAAATGCAGGGGTCCAAAGTTCTCTTTAGGAGCCCACTCCCAAAAAGAAGGACATATTCGGGCGAAGTATGCCAAACCGGCAATTTTTTAAGTAAATGCTGTGCTGCAGGGTTTTATGGTCTAGAAGAAAATAAGGGTGGGGTGAAGTTTCTCTCTTCCCTTTAACAAAACAATTTCCCAGCTGTTCCATTAGTACAGTTAATAGCTGCCAATTTTACTGTAAAAATGGGCTTCTCCATTAGTGTCCTTGGAAACACCACCTCCGTCTGGGCCGGAAGCTGTTTCTCCACAGCCTTGTAGGTGGAAGAGCAGGTGGCGTATGGTGATGAAGTAGTGAACGCCATGGAGGGATCAGTAAGTAGTGGGAGGTGGTGGGGAGAGGGAGGGTGCAACGTTAGTCGTAGAGCAGCGTTGGAGGACATATACACAAACGACATGTCAATAGTGGTCAGAGCGCCATGGCCTCCCTGAAGACTGATGATGACCCTGAAATCAACCACATATCTCTGTACTTGGTCCCAGCCCTCATATTGCACTCCCGCCCTCTGCTACCGCATGGGCAGTAGAGTCACTAATACTGAAGGACCCATGACGACGACTTAGGGCCACTGTTACGTAACTTTACAACCGGTCCGCCTTCTGGGATGGAAGTTGACAAATCCTAATGCTGATTATCTGGTCGACACTGGGCTTGATGCGTGTCTTTTAACTAGTCCGAGAAGATGTCCATATCTGTGATGTTGTCTTTCCTTTGGTTTCTTGCAGTGACAAATGGGCTGAAGACTCGGAGGCCTTCTTCCGGCGCTATGGAGGATCAAAGAGGGGGATCTTCCTCCGGTGGTGTCAGGGCAGGACGGAAGGCTACAAGGTATGTGCTGGAGTGTGTCCCCAACCCACGGGAGTGTCCTTGAGGGACTGCATCCCCTATTGCTCCACTCATAGAAACAAAAATACCGAGGAATCACTGCACACACTTTTCCACTGCTGGGAACACCCTCGTAAATCTGGAATTTCTTATTATTTGAGTTTTCACACATTTAGTTTCTAACAAACATGTAATTGTAAGCAAAGCGTCCCTCAAGAGTGTGGAGAGCATCCCCTATTCCTCATATCTGCTGAAAGCCCAGGAAGGCCCTTTTCAGTCTCTTCTGGTTGATGATCACACCAGTGCTGGTGAATATGCTGGGCCTGTGGCTACCTCTGAAATGAAACAGAAGTAACCCAGCTTCACTAGATTGTGAACAACACTTACACATAAAAAGTCAAGCTCAGTCTGCTTGACTCCTACATCTTGTTATTTATCAAGATCAAGCAGGCGAAACTCAGAATTTACATAAATTGAAGGAAACGTACAGTGCTACACAGAAATGTTCTACAAGGAAACAAAAGACTGTCTAGTAGTATGTTTACCCAACAGGAGGAATTGCAGTTAAATATGGCCTCAAGATGCAGGGCACAATGTGGAGATTAAGCCTAGTGTACCAGTTACACTCCTCAGTTGTTACCAGAAACCACAGGAATTCGACTTCTCTCCCTTCTCCAGTCAGCCTTTCAGCAGCCACTTTGGGCTGGATTTCACTGTCTGCCAGTATCCATATCTGCAGTTTGGATGGACTATGAAACAAAGATATTGAGGTAATCAAGATTGCCAAAGGAATTTAATTAGATGGAAAATTAAGGATTCATTAAAGTGACCTCCCTCTGGCACTATGGAGAAAACAAATTTAACATCAACGACTCCATCTTGGGGAGGTTCCAGAAATCCCACCTACTCCTAAGAAGATGAGGACTGAGATGCCACGGGCATGACTGGCCAGTGCATGGGGCAGTGCATTGCACGGAAAAGGTTCCAATAACTGACACTTCTGATGTATACTTCTAACTGCATATTCCTCAACTTAGAATACTCCCGACTCCCGAGGCTCCAGACTGGATCCAGAAAACTTTTCCATAGCAGTGCTCCCCATGCACCACTAGGTGACGTTGTGCAGCTTGCATTGACTTCACATTGCCTGGAAGTGACGGAGCATGGCCTCATATATAGCACAGGCATCAGTTCCTTTCTTTCTGTGCATTCTGACGTGGTTGCGTTGCTCAGCTTCTGTTGTTTTTTATCTCTTTTCCGATGATTTCTAACGGTTTCAACAGTGTGCTATACAGCGGCAGTCTGTGCAGTTAAGCGCGGATGGAGTTGACAGACAACAAAATAGGTAAAAAATCAATTAAATAAATAAATCCTATTCTGTCGACATCCCCGCCCCACTGCCCTTACCTGCTCAGACCACTGCTGGTGCTGGAGAATGATGTCCCCAAGCCACGCTGCCACTGCGGAATCAAATGTCATCACAAACCCGCACAAGGTGTGTCTTTGCTGTCTGGATACGACTGTAAGTCATGTGATAAGTGCGCCCTTATGCACCCAAAGCTGATCCAAGACCAGGAAGCAAAACTGTATGTCACCAAACACACAAAGAATTTTCAGCCTTCGCGTAGGTCTCACTTCAGCCCAAATCGTGGCCTCAAACCTGGTGCTGAAAGCCGCACCTTTGGCAGCTCAACTGTGCACTCAAAATACTCCAGTAAGTCCAAGTGCAAGCATCAGACAGCAAAGCAGGATTTGACCCCATACTGACACTAATTACAAACGCAAAGCCCCAGGTCATCAAAAAGCAAGTTGTATCCCATTGAGTTCACCGGTCACTAACCTGATTCCTCAGCTGATCCCAACGCTTACCTCAGCCGCTGTCTAACCTGTTGCAGATTGCAGACTTCAAGAAGGCCTTACTGCAAATTTTTGGTACTTTTCTGGTTTCCTCTGGTGCCCCTTTGGGCCCTATGAACTGCAGGGACCTGGACCTCCTGTTGTGTTACTACCAGCAGGCTTATCTCCAGGACCAACTCCGTTATGAGGCCCATAACGCCAACAGTGCAGACTTCTGCTCCAGCCCCGAGATTTACGACAGTGCCTGTCACCGGTGCCCAAAGGTGATGTGATGTCACATCAGTGCTGGACCCCGAACTGACTTTAGCTTGAACCTAGCCGATGTTGCGCTATGAAATTATAAAAGTGCAACCGGTTGTCCTGCAACCTGACTAATCCAATACCTCTGCAGTGTCACACCTATTAACTGTGGCTCACCCGTGTATTTGGTTCTCTGATCCTGTACCAGAGCAGTGGGCACCCAAGTGGGGATGGGGATAGCTTGCTCACCGCTCATTATAGGGGTGATACTTTATTCATTAATTTATAGAATGCCAGTGGGCTTGACACCTATCCCAAGACAGAGCCTAATTCGCCACTTGGGCCACTAGCGGAAGAGAGGCCTCATTTGCAATGATCTTAATTTTCGAGCTGCTGAGGCACTAGAATTGCAGCTACCCTCCATTGAGAGCAAAACTAATATTCTAACAGAGATTGTTCAGCCTGGATCAGTGACTTCTGAGCCCTTTCTTCCTTTCAATGATGCCCTCACAAATACTTTGATGGCGACTTGTTCGAATCCTTGTACTTACCTGCCTATGCATATTCAGTTGGCCGTACTGGTACCTGGTAACTCATATTTTCTCCCAAGCACCCCACCCCAGAGAACCTTATGGGGCAGGCCTCAACCAGTAAGGTGAATCCAAACTCATGCGGATAGGGAATCTAGGATGATTGATGGTTTGGCAAGTGCAAGTCTGACTCTGCGGTGCGTGAATGCTTTTTATCTGTTGGGCCTTTACAAACATATCCTTAAGGATGTGGCCAGCAAATCTTGCTGGCTGTCACAGAAGAACTTAGGGCCTCATTTGCCTAGAAGGTTCACAGTGAACAGGACTCCCCCGAATACATAAATCTCGCAGGTCTTGATACTACGGATTGCCTGAGTCGGGCAGTCAGTACCAATTTTGGTCTTCAATGACATGCGTGGATGTTATCTACAGGATTCTCTGGTGATGTACAGGCCTTCCTTATGGATGTGCCTTTTGATGTGTTTCGGCTTTTCGGTGAGAAGGCAAATTCTGCATTGGAGCACCTTAAGTACAGCAGAGCTACATCGTGCTCCTTTTGGCTGTTGACACCTGCCAAACTGTCTCTGCATCAATTCAGAAACTTCAAAGGCTATTCCAAAGGGCTGACTTATAGACGTAGACAGCATTCCCAACTATTGATGCAGCAGACACCCCAGTCCTTTCGAGGGCATGGATACAGGTCTAGCAGGCAGCATGCGAGCCAGGAGGGGCATCAGTCCTCCCGTTCCTCTTTCCGTGATGCAGTTGCCACCAAACCTCTTAAGTTGCCCTTTGTGGTGCATGCTCAACCAGTGGAGGTCAGGATGAAACATTTCCTCCCAGGTTTGCCATCCATCACTTCCGACAGATTAGAGATTGTTCACCTCACCACTAGTTCTCCCACACCACAGCAAGTTTCAGACAAGCACCTGTCCATTCTGTCACTGTTGGTGCGACTGTTGCTCTTCAAGGGTGGCATCTCGAAATTGCCAGACTTGGAAAAAGGAGGGCCTTATTTATTTATTTATTTATTTATTTATTAACAGTTTTCTATAGCGCGTACAGGACCCCTGGGTATCAGAGCGCTTAACATCTCATGGCATGAGTTGAAACAACAATGTGTAGTAGTCAACAAGATCTTAGCAACAAAAAACTTAATAGGTATTACTTTAGACCTAGTCTATAAGTATCTAATATACTGTTTTCATTTAAGGCTCTTTCAGTTCCATTCCTATGGTGAATTTCTAGCGATCGCCCCATAATAAGTCTTAGATGGCGATATGTCGTACCTATGGGAGGAACTTACTCATAAGAAAGAGCTTTATTTCCCTCTTAAATATGATAGAGTTTGTGATTTTTCTGATGTTTGTGGGAAGGGAGTTCCAAATTCTGGGGCTACGCCTGAGAATGACCTCTCATATGTTCTTTTCTTCTTGAAGATTGGTGGTCTCAGGAGTAGGTAATTTGCCTTTCTGGCTGGTCTATTTCTTCCTGCAATTTCTATTTTGTTGGCGAGATATCTAGGTGTGTTGTGATGAATCGCTTTATGAGTGATACATGCAATTTTCAGCTGTACTCTAGCTTCATATGGTAGCCAGTTTAAAGCTTTCAGGTGAGGGGATATATGGTCAAATTTCCTCGATCCTGTAATAAGCCTTGCTGCTGCATTGAGGCAGGCTTTTAGGGGTGCTGTGGAGATTTTTGGTAGTCCTGCTAGCGTTGTACATCCATATTCGATCCTTGATATAACCAGTGATTGCACAGCTAGTTTTAAGTCGGTCTCCAATAGAAAACATTTCATTTTTCTCAGATAGTTCAAGTGGAAACGTGCGGTTTTTGCCATTGTTTTGATATGAGTTTTCATATCAAGGTTCTCATCCAATGTGATTCCGAGTGATTTCGCCGAATCAACTAGGGTAGGGATGCAATTTAACGCTGTGATCATTTTGGACCATTCCTTCACTACGGACTGATTCTTTTGCAGTGTGATAAGTAAGAATTCTGTTTTGTTTGCGTTTAGCTTGAGATGATTGTTGGTTAGCCATTTTAGCGACATTTTGAGGGCTTCATTCATTGTGGTAATGTCATCCAGGTTCGAAATCTTGATGTAAAGTTGCGTGTCGTCTGCATACATGTGGTACGATATTTTTGATTTCTTCAGAATTTCTGTAAGCGGTTCAATGTACAAGTTAAACAATGAAGGAGATAACGTGGATCCTTGTGGAACTCCGATTGTGTTTGGGCATGAACGAGAAAGCGATTGGTTTACTAGGAATCTCTGAGTTCTGTTCTGTAAAAATGATTCGAACCATTTCAGTACAATGCCAGATATTCCCATCCTGTCATGAAGTCTGTTCAGTAAATTTTCATGATTAACTGTGTCAAATGCTGATGACAAGTCTAGGAGGATGAGTAGACAAGATTGATTGCGATCTAGTGCTTGAAGTGCATCATCGACAATGTGTAGGATAGCTGTTTCCGTGCTGTGATCAGCTCTGAATCCCGATTGACAGTCATCTAGCAGTGAGAAGTTGTCGATATGTCTGCTCAGCTGATTCTATACACATTTCTCTATCAATTTGGCCAGGAAAGGGATGTTGGTCATTGGGTGATAGTTGTTTGGATCTGTTGGGTCGACTGTGGGTTTTTTGATGATCGGGACCACTTGTCCTGACTTCAGGCTTTCTGGGAGGACCCCCTGGGAGAGTGAGGCGTTTATAATTTCTGTCCATATTGGGATCAAAGTATGGCTGATTTCTTTTAGGCATTTCGATGGTAATGGGTTGTTATAATGGTTGTTGGGTTTAGTGGTCGCTAGTGTTTTAGCAATCTCATTTTGGTTCAATAATTTGAACGAGTCCCAGTGTGCTCTGTTTTTAGTCGTCTTGTCCGCATGATTTGGATCAGCTTGTGATGGTGGTGTATTGTCATCGATGTTATCTGCAGCGATCTTAAGTTCTTCTTCCAGCTTGTTGGCTTTGTTAGCGAAAAAGGTAGAGAATTCTTCACAACTTAGTTGCGTTTTGGTGACCTCTTGGACAGATTTTGCCATCTTGTTTGATTGCTGTTTTATAATTTCAAACAATTTTCGTGGTCTGTTTTTAGCGTTATCCAATTCTGTTCTGATAAATTCCTTTTTAGGTCTCGCGTCAGCGAAAGACCTTATGTCGCCCGTTTGCGGGAATGTGGACAGGAGATATGCACGCGCTTTCCCTCGGCGGATTTCACCTCGTGGGCGTGCACGTGCACATCTCCTGTTCAACATTCAGCAGCCTCTCGCCTCTCTCATTCACGCGCGCGCACACACACAGCCTCATGCATGCGCACACACATTCCCACGCGCACACTCACCCCCCACTCCCCCCCCGCACACGCAGGGCTTACATACACACACAAACGCGCACACACACACCCTCCCAACCCCACTCACCGGGCACACGCAGGGCTTCCATCACTGGGGG
Organism: Lissotriton helveticus; assembly: GCF_964261635.1. Classification (NCBI taxonomy): domain Eukaryota; kingdom Metazoa; phylum Chordata; class Amphibia; order Caudata; family Salamandridae; genus Lissotriton; species Lissotriton helveticus. The sequence continues at coordinate 632,047,036 of NC_136068.1, read as the reverse complement.
CATGTCATTCGGTATCATGTCAGGAGGGAGTGGCTACGTGTCCAGCCCCGGTCGCCGATACCAGCCCGGCAGGAGCGTGAGGCTCTGACGTAGCACGGTGGGTAGGGACTTCTGCCGCGCGCAGCATTGTATATGGAGGAGGTGGCTTCCGCGCGCGTGAGCTTCTCTGTAGAAAGCCACTGGTAAGTTTAGTTTTTGCTACCAGATTTGTCCTGTCTCTTGTTTACAGTGCAAACGTTCAGCCTATCACAGGACGGTGAGTCTTAGTAATAAGTAATTCAGAACTCAAATTTATTACAAGTAACTTTAAAGAAATATGAGAAAATAGTCTACCGTTCTGTGCATTTGCGAAGCTACATTTCTCATAAAGCTTCAGGGAAAACCTCGAGTTAGAGCTAATGAGGAAGGTGAGTGGGAAGTGCCCATTTTCATGGGCTATACCTTATCTACTTCATTGCAGAGTACTTTTAACATTACTTATACTCATAACAATGAGGGTGAAACTGGTCTGTGGTTGTTGACCCTCTTTGCGAGCCTATGTTGTCGCTTGGTAGGCCACACTTCCTTTAGAATATGAACTTGTATTACGTTTTTTGCTTACACAATTACATTATAAAAATCTTGTTTCCACAAGTACACAGTCTCCTGTTTTGGGGTGCATTTTCCACACTTTTCACCACTCTGTACCAGGCATCAAAAGACGTGACCGACCCTAAAGTTGTTAAAGTTCACCACCTCCAACTTAATAAAAAAAATTTTTTTCTAACTATTCGAATTTTCTTCTCGAGTAAAGAATAATAGAAGGCACCATTGAAACAGAAAAGGGAAGTAATATCCAAATATTAACTTTTAAATAAAAAACATTTATGGGATCGACCACTTGATCCTGAAGACTGAAGAGAGAGAATATGATTTTGTTTTTTTGTTTGTTTTGCTTTTTTAATAAAAATCAAATTCGTAGCAGCCACTCCTTGCAATAAATGTTTCTCTCTGCAGTAAACTGCCCGTCATTTCCCTCTGTGGCACAAACGTCTTTTCCTCAGTCTTGGGGAGCCACAGCATGGACACATAATGGAAGCCAGCAGGATAGCTTGGAGGGTCAATGCACGTGCTATGGATTTCTGAGTTCACAGTGCCTGTCCCACTTTTTTGGTAACGCTGATGCACACTTCCATCCTAGGTCGATAAATGGGAGGGGGGGGGGGGTCTAGTGTTTACATTGAATCAAGCGCTAATCCCAAATTCCTAACTTGTAAATTCATACAAACTTTATTTCCATCTCTGGTTCCCTGCCAAAAAGGCAACCAAGGTCCGACCCATCGGGCCGGTCATACCCTCGACATAATCCTGTCCAACTCGCACTTCCTGACCTGTTATCCTCCAACGCAGGTGGAGTGGACCGACCATTTTATAATTAACTTTTCCCTCCCCACTCTCATTGAAGAACACCCCCAACCTGTTCCCCTCCCGTTATGGCGCAGGCAGTGGCACAAGGTGTCCGCAGACACTTTTAAAACTGCTTTCATACCTCCGGATTTTCTCCCCTCTGACTCCCCCAGCTTGGCCCTGTCCAAATACAATGGTGCCTTGAACACTGCGGTTAACCTCATTGCCCCTTTAAGACTCTGCAACCGGCGTTCTAACCGCAGGCAGGAACCATGGTACTTGGACTTACTGCGTGCGGAGAAAAAGGCATGCAGGAAGTTGGAGAAGTCCTGGAGAATTTCACGCAGTGCTGCCGATAAAGACCGCTATGGCTCAGCCATGAGACTCTATCATAGGAATATCAGAGCTGCCCGTAAATCCCACATTGTCTCCCAACTTTCTGAGGCAGGTAATGACTCTAAATTGCTGTACCAGGTTCTCTGTACATTCACCAAGCCCGTCGCTTGCGACAGCCCAGAGACACTGTCCCAAAAACTTTGTGAGGATACTGCTGGGTTTTTTGCCGATAAAATCGATGCAATTTATCGAAACATTGCCCAATCAAGCTCACTTGTTGATGATAAGGACCCCTCTCCCAGCCTTCAGCCCGGAACAGTCGGAGCTGCCTCTGCTGCGCTGTCCTCTATCCCTGAGATTAGCTTGGACCAAGTCAACTCTCTGATTGGGACCATTAAATCAGGCAGCCCAGTGGACCCTGTACCCGCCCGTGTCATGCACCTCATTGGGAGTGTCCTCAGTCCCTCCATTCAGACGGTGATCAATCGCTCCCTTTCCGAGGGACTGGTCCCCCGGGAGTGGAAAGAGGCCATGGTCAAGCCCATCAGGAAAAACACCTCCATCCCCTGGTCAGACATGACCAACCTGAGGCCAATCTCCCTTTTGCCGTTTGTCGGCAAACTGATGGAGAAGCATGTTAACCACCACCTTTCCAGCTTCATTGAGCAGACCGGCAGTTTGGACCATTCTCAGTCGGGGTTCAGGCCTAGGTATCGCACCGAGACGGCTCTTCTCTCCGTCACGGATGCTATACGCATGTCCCTGGACAGAGGTTTGTCTGTGGTGTTGGTGCTGCTGGACTTGTCCGCAGCATTCGACACCATATCCCACGCCATTCTCCTAACTAGACTAAAGGAGATTGGCATTGACAAATCTGCCCTGGCGTGGTTCACCAGCTTTCTCTCTGAGCGCACCCAGAAGGTGAATATGGGTTCCTTTAGTTCCACCTCTGCCAGCATCATCAGAGGAGTCCCGCAGGGCTCCTGTCTTAGCCCTACGTTGTTTAACGTATATGTCTCCTCCCTGGCCAACATTATGAGGTCTTTCGGGTTTATGCCCATCTCCTACGCTGACGACACGCAGCTGCTGTTCACTTTTAAAACCTTTACCCCGGAGATAAGACAAGCTTTCTCTAACGGCATGACTGCGATCGCCAGCTGGATGGCCAAGAACTTTCTCCAGTGCAATGTGGGAAAGTCGGAGGTCATGCTATTTGGAGAGGCAAAAATCCTGTGGACCCCTGACTGGTGGCCCACCAGTCTGGGTCAGGCCCCTTCCCCGAAACAGGTGGTGAAAAACCTGGGAGACCGTCTAGACCATGATCTCACCCTTGCTCACCATGCCAGCACCACGGCGGGATCTTGCTTTCACATTATTAGCCTCCTTCGGAAAGTGTTCCCCCTTCTACCTGATTACACAAGAAAGACCTTGGTCCAGGCCCTCGTTCTGAGCCGCCTGGACTATTGCAATGGCCTATTTCTAGCAGCCAATGAAGGAGTGCTGAACAAACTTCAGGTTGTTCAGAATACCGCGGCACGTTTGGTGACCAATGCCCCCCCCAGAACACCATCCTTGCCCCTCCTCAAAGCCCTCCACTGGCTTCCCATCCGGAAACGGGTGGAATTTAAGATCTGCTGTGTGGTGCACAAGAGTCTCCACAACCTAGGGCCGCACTATCTGGCCGAAAAATTTGTATACCACCGCCCTTCCCGCAATCTGAGGTCCAGCAATCAGCTGTTACTACAGATTCCAAGACATAATAAGACCAGACAGGGAGGCCGTGCCCTCTCCATCATGGGCCCTCGTCTGTGGAACAATCTTCCCCTCTCCCTTAGAGAATGCCCAAGCCATCTAGCTTTCAGGAAATGCCTAAAGACAACTCTGTTCTAGGATGAGCGCATGCCCCGACCTGTTCACTTCACAGCACCGCGCGGAGATACACCTTCGGGTGTGAGGCCGGCGCGATACAAACCCATAAATAAATAAATAAATAAATAAAGTAACGTGTTAAAATGGCAAGTCACATAGCCAATAGGCATAACATAATACAAACCTCAATTCAGATAAAAGGATCCCTTAATAACACTTTAAAGCAAAGCAATGTAAAATAAAACTGAAAATGTAGGTGACATTTAAAGTCCCATAGTCACAAGACCATTAAAACACACATGTCTCTGTAAAACTTGGAGGCAAGGTACATTGATGAAAATAAAGCAGGAAATGTAGGTGACAAATTAAATCATGTAGCATTAAAGTTCATTAAAACAGAGAAAATTGGAATACTGAACTGGCATAAAATAATGCAAATACTGAAAGCAGAAAGTGAATGTGAATTGTTTAAAAAAACACATTGGCAAAGAAATGTCACCACAAAATACCTTAAAACCAAGCAAAGTAAAGTTTGTAATGTGGTTCAGAACAGTGGAAAACCTTCACGCTGTGTGAGAAGACCTGAAAACACAGCAGGAAATGTAAAGGATGACACAGCATGAAGTCTTGTCGCCAAATGTGGTAATATAAAATAAGTCCATTGAAGCCGAGGTGTAGAGGAAGAAGATAGTATTTATTGAAGATGGTAGTTATCAATTAAGTGAGAGCCTTGTAGAATATAATGTGAAGCCCCACCAGAAGCAGCTCCCTTGCTGCTCAGCCCATACTCTCAACTCACACTCCCCAGGCATCCCAACACTCTGTGACCTCACCACTCATACCAAAATTCTACACCATCCACACTGGCTGGGCAGCAAGGACCATGAACAAGGAAAGATGCATTGTATTGAAGATAAGATACAACAGGCACTTTTAAGATTGTTATTAATGCGTAAAGGTATTACAATCAACAATCAGGGGTTGACATCATGGGTTTCACTTCGTAGAGAAATAGATCACATCAGTATCTTCGGCACGTGGCGGTATGAAATCAATGCCATTCGTGGGACATACCTATCACAGGCTATATGATTAATAATCATTTGATGAGTGCGCATTTAAAGGACATCAGAAACAGATACATTAGTCATTACTAGCAAGGTCAACTGTCATTGGCATTTTCCAGACCCTCCAGGATTTCGCGATGTGCACAAAAATTGAGAAATCAGCACTTTAGTAAAAAGGCAACACTTTTTACCAAAGTGCCTGCGAAATCTGGGCCCGCCGCGTCCCCATACTGTTTTTACTGCACTTCAACCACAGCTTGGGACATGGAGTGAAGCAAGCACCACCTGAATAGATCTGCTTTCAAGCAACAGAACTGTAGATCTAAGATCCCCGGACAGGGGGGAGGAGCCAAGATGGCGACCTGAACGGACGTGTGGTCGCTCGGCTCCGCCGGCCCTGAAGACCCGCGCTCATATCCTGCCTGTAATCCTGGGGTTTCTTTCGCCCGACATGCGCGGGACACGAAGTCGATCCTGACGGTGTCCCTCTGGCCTCTCAGCCCTCCCGGAGTCGCGAGCTCTGGGGAGATCGTTTCTGCCCCGGACCTCCGCCCGCTCCCTGCAGCCTGCCGGACCTCGCAAATCTCAAGGGGAGGCTCTGTTGCTGTGGCTGCCTGTGCTGGGGGAGTGCTTCCGCCCGTCTACAGTCTTGCCTATGCCCTGTGCTCATTGACCTGCCGAGCTCACACGGAGCAGCTCCGGCACGGATATGTGAGGGCTTGCATGGGTTCCTTTGTTTGTGGCCGCCATGATGCCGGTCGGCTTTCTTCCTAGCTGCGCTGATGGCCGGTAAGATCGAGCTGCCCTGACTGCCCGCCGCACCATCGGATGCCCCTCGCTTATGCAGCGCACAGGAGGGGACGTAAAGTGTTGTGGGGCAAACATCCACTTCCCTGTCGGAAACTGTGAACCCCGTTTTCCCCCCCTCCCAGCACTCCGTGGACTGCTGCTAAGATGGCGATGCCTGATCACCAACGGGGTGGAAATGGCGCTGGGACCTCTTCCTGGGGTGGCATGTGTTCATTGGTACGGGGGACCGTGTTTGAGCCCTCCACTGAGATTGGAGAGCCTCGAGTATCACGGCCGGACTGCACCTACAGGGAGGTGTTGAATATCCTGGATGAGGTGCGGTCGGAGATACTGCGTGCCTCGGCGGTGCTGTTTGAGAAACTTGATGCGTGTCTCCCTGCTGTGAGCCGAACGCGAGGGGTTCACTCTCAACAGGACTCAGGTCTGACTTGGTTACAACTTGCCAGCCCCTCGCTACCTCCTGTTGCTACTGTATCACCCGACATAACCGCTACTGGAGCTTCTGCAGACTTGTTGCCGCTCATTCACGCTGCTGTTGCTACAGTGTTTCCCCTTTGTTCTTCGATTGGCTGTCTGCCTCGTGAACCAGCCTGGCTGTGCAGTGCATCGCTAGCTTGTTCTCCTGCCCTTGCCCCTGCTCCCTCCTTGACTAGTTCCATCTCGTCGTTCAGCGACTTTTGCCATTTATGCGCTCTGGGAGTACATTTTGTTGTTGGACTACTATCTGCGGGGGACGACCGGAGTTCCCTCGGCGATGGTGCGCTTTCCTTATCCTCGAGGCGGCCATGTTTCCTCGTCAAGACGGATTGCAGCGGACTGCCAAGATGGTTGGGTGACAAGGTGCCTCCTAGATCGGGCCAAGGCTAGCCGATCCTCTGATTGCATTCCTGTACGGACTGGTGGAGGCCAGGACAGACTTGATATGTGTGTGGTACACAGGGTATTACTTACTATCTTTCCCCAATGAGGATATCTCGGGTGCAGTTCTCTGGTAATTGATGCTGGGGTGTGGGATGTTTAATGAGCCGGGGGTGTCCGAGCGTGTACATTTGATGCGGGAGGGGCGGGTTCCTGGTTGTGTCACCGTCTTACCGGGTGGGGATCGGGGCTAGATTGTGATACGTATTGGCTACATGATTTGTATTTACGATGTAGATTGTTTCCCCCCGTCTGTCTCTATTATAGCTAGTGGTTGTTTTGCTCTCCAATTAAGGCATCCTTTGGGTGTTGCGACCTTTGTCATTGACACAAGCTGCATTATACACTGGCTACCCTGATTAATTGCTCGCTATCGGCTCCGCCACGTTTTTCTTTGTTTCCTGTTTGCTGGTCCTGGAAACTTATAGTGACGTGGGGGTTATTTGTACAGGGTAGCGTCCATCTTGCTCTCCTCTGTCTGCACTCTCATTACGGCGGCCATTTTGTCCCTTTGTCCTGACTGGGGAGGGCGTTTGCTGGGCCTCATAGTATAGTGGTCGCTCGCGACCGGATTAGAGATCGTGGTCTTCGGGGCTTCACTCTGCTTGTCCTGGCTGTTCTGTTTCTGACTGTGCCACCTCTCTGGTGAATGTAGAGGTCGTAGCTCCCCATATCTGTTCTGCTACTGTTGTTCATCCTGGTGAATTCGCACGTGGGGTGGAACTGGGTTTATCCTGTTACCGCCCATATGGACGGGGTGATCATTTCAGTACTGTCTCGGGGTCCGGGGCACATCTGTTTCAATATTTCATTTGCTGGTGTATTTTTCGATTTTATTGCTTCAATTGGGGCAGGGGGCTATACATGGCTGGGGGACCGGGAGTTTGTTAATATTAGGGCTCCTCCTCCCTCGTTTCCTTTCCTTTTCGGGAGTGATAGACTGGCTTGTTCTTCTCTTCCTCCCGATGCTTCAAGTGTGATGGTTTTCTTTTCTTATCTTTTCTTCTTTCTTTTCTATTCTTCCTCTGTATTTCGGGTTTCTTTACTGGGCGACAGGCACTTTGCCGGGGGGGGGGGGTAGGCCGTAGCCTCCGGATTGTTGTAGGGTGGGGGGGTAGATTTAATTTCTCTTTTAGTTTCTATGGGCCTTATTTTTCTAATTTCTGCGCTTTCTTGTTCTGGTTTCAGTTCTGGGTCTGCCCTGAAGGTTAGTAGGTAGTGGGTGGCGCTGAGGGTAGTGCGTAACTGTGGACTGCAACTCCTATTGTTGGGTGTGTTACTGCCATCTCGACGTGGTGTTCTTCATATTGTTGTTCTAATTACTGCTGCCTGCTCATGTTTGTGTACTTACTGTCTGGACTCAGTTCTCCTTGATTTCATTCTTCATTGTTATATTTCTTTATAATTTTAAAATTTAACCTTCAATTCTCCTTTTCCTTGGCGACATGACTCCATTTTGTGTCACGGCTACTAATTGTTGCTATCATACCTGATGCCGTTGTGGAATAACGTTGCTCGCACCTGTGCTTAAAGTTTTGTGGCCGGCCTGATGGTTGTAGGCCCGTATTTGTTCTTTTTTGTGCACAATAAAGGTTTTAAAAAAAAAAAAAAAAAAAAAAAAAAAAAATAAGATCCCCGGACAAGCAACACTCTGAGAGCCTTAAAGCCGTCAGAGCTACGTAGCCATAAAGCCCAGAGGCAGAGCAGTGTCAGTTATCTTCCCACGCTGTGTGGCCACATGGGTTAATTTTTGTCTTTTATTTTCTTTTGTATGTATTTTGTGTGACAATTTAGGCACCATTCGGACGCAGATTCCTCTTTGTACCCAAATTGGGATTACTAAACCAAAAGGAATGAAGGCCTTAGTGTTGCTGCTTTTGACACTCAGTAATGGTACATTACCGCATGCTAGATGTCCTTAACAAAATACTTTTTGACATGAGCAAGTGATTAAGTAAAGCAGTACTAAACCAATATTTTACTTTGCAAAGAAAAACACGACAAAAAAAGAAATGAACAAACATGATTGCATGCACGATATTTGCTGACACATTCTTTAGACATACAAATGTAAATGCTATTTTAAATTCCTCTGAGCAGAAATCATAACTGTGTGTGCCAATAAAAACCATCTGCCTGTTTTTAAACTGAAAAAACTGGGGGATATCTGTTTTTGGAAAATATTACAACCGGTTTGCATAGAATGCTGCTGCAAGAAACGTGCTTAATTTGTTATTCTCTCAACCTAGAGAAGGTAGGAGTAAAAAGCAGCACATGGCTGGGGCGCAGCCTGCCCTACCAGACAGCATAATTACAAAAGGTCTCCATGAGCAACTTGCTCATTATTAAGCCACAACGAGCCACCTCTGATTGCAAAGTAAGGGGCAGCAAACATTGATAAGTACAGTACGGGTACATCATGACCATACATCTGCCTTGCACACCAAGATCAGAATGTCGTCTTGTCGACACCAGACCTCCCAAAGTGACACAGCGAGGGCATTTCTATGAACCATTAATATCAAATGCTATTTTGGAAAGCAGATAACCGCATTCATTATATAATGATTTTAACAGCAACAAAAACCTCAAATCCTCAGTTTGAAAGAGGGATATTAATATGTGCCCATCCCATCACCAGAGAATTGCAGGATATATCCGTAGCAGAACAGGCATGTACAAACAGAGCAAACTGGGGGCTGAAGAACACACCTTCATATGCTGAAATAGGACTGGTAGGTATTAAAACATGTAACGTGTAACACAGTTAATACAATTTTACAAAGAGAAAAAAAATATCACATCCCGGGCACAGGTTCCCCGGCATCAGCTAGGTCTTCGCAAGATAAAACATTCCAATAGGCAGGGATTTATTTATTTATTTATTTCGAAAGTTTTATATAGCGCGGACAAGATCCTTGCGGATATCAGAGCGCTTTACAAAGAGTACATGGGGGAGCATAGTCAGACAGTTACATCAATAGGTTACATGGTATAAATGGTACAAATAAGTGGAAGCAAAGACAACCTGTGTGTAAAATATTACAAATAAATGGCTACAAAGTCCAACATGTGAACAATCAGACAATTCCTAAAAATAATCAAGGTTGAGTGAGAGAGTACGACGGTAGGGTGGAGGACCCGTTGGGCGGGCAGGTGTAGTTGTGTGAGGTGTTGCCGAGGCAACGAGAGGGACGAGGGCAATTGCTGCGTCTACGAGCAGGGAGTGTGGCGTGTTGAGTGAGTAAGACCGCCGGATGGGTGGGGGATAAGATGGGAGGGGAGGTGGGTGAGGGGTGTATGGGGTGTGTGGCGTAATGGGGGCTGAGGGTAGGAGGGGAAATGGGATTGGGAGTGGTCCTGTTGTGGGGAGGGGAAGTTATACTAAGAGAGGAGGTGAGAGGGTAGTGGGGACTGAGAATGGGGGGGGATAGGGGGGGATCCATGTTGCGATGCTGGTTTAGGTGAGAGGTGGAGAATGCACTATAGTGGCATAAATGTGCAGGGAAAACAAAAACAAAAATAGGTTACACGATGTAGGAATAGTACTAGTGATCGTATCCTAAATGTAAGAGTGTGCAGAGTAACATATAAATAGAATAGGTTACAATTTTATAGGTTATAGTGTACAACAGTGGTACTAGCGATCAACCAGATATATATATGTGAGGTAGTGTCACCATCAAAAATAAAAAAAATCCAAAATCATAGATATCAGAAGTGACAATAGTTAGCAAACCAGGGTAAATGAGGTAGCATTGCATTACAAAAGTTCGAAATACCGGTCGAGGAATAATGCTGCGGTAAAAAGGTGTATGAGGTAGCAATCTGTGCCTTAAAAATGATCAAAATACAGGTATAGGTAGAATACTGCAAAACTAGGCAAACGCTCTATCCGATATGGTGTGGCAGACTGTACATCACCATGTTCAGAGTAAAGCTAGGAGTGAACTGCAATCATAGGCATCTTTCCATATATGAGGTATCATTCTGTGGATTACGCATGTTCAGAATATAGTTCAAAGTATTGTGGTACAATAATAGAATAGAATAAAACCTGCACCCATTGGTGGTCTATAGTGTCCCTGAACTATTCCTCCAATTGTACTTTGCACTACCACTTTACACAACTCTGCAACCGCACTGCACTACCACAAGTATTCACTTTACCTATCCGTCATGTAATGCACCGACTGCACATATGCCTGTCGTCTCACTAGTGTATCTTTCTGCCCGCTAGTGCTGTGCCATCCCTGATCCTGATAACCGGAGGTGTTTGCATGTGCATCTTGCTCCGGCATATCACTAGGGCCCACTAACCCCTGCGCTATACTGCCACCATACCAACATGGAGCTCAGCGGCAAACACACATATAAAATAAACTACCCTCCCGTGCTCACCAAAAAAGCTACTAAACGCTTTAAACACGACTTCCTTAGGTCTCACCCAGAAATACCCTTTGCCGACACCTACTTCTCATCGGTCAATGGACCCTTGAACACCGACATCATTTTCCACACCACACGCAGAGCGCAATGGAAAAAAGTGTTCCTCACCCTATTCACCGTCTCCACCTCCCGGAAATCCGCACATGGCGTAACACTCTCCATCACATCGTCCCAACTCCTCCCAGGCAGAACCACCGTCACTATATACAACAACGGGATTGTCTTAATTCAAGCGACAGACAGAAACCTGGAACTACTTGACAACATGTTCCCCTCTCTCAAAGAGCATCTTTCCAATCCTCCGACTTGCACGCATATCACCCCCTGTCCTACCTCTCCTAACGTCACAGCTCCCACCCTTAACTCTCCTAACCCAGTGCAGCAGCAAGAAGACACGCACCTCACCTTCACACCCTGCTCCACAATCAATCACCTGCCTGTCCCAGCTACCCCTCCCCGCCCCTCATACACAGACTTAGACCTGGTCCCTCCACACACCACTCTCTTTCCCAGCCCCCCTACTAACCTCCCTACCTCCGCTCATCCTCCTGTCTCCCCCCCACACTCTGCACTCCCGTACCTTCCCCCGCACATTTTTTATCAGAGCACCCCTCCTCCCCCAATGGCACCCCACACATCATGACTCTCTCTCCGACTTCCGCCCCCCCCACACTTAGCACTCCCGCCACGCCTAGCCTGTATCCCTCCCTCAACCTCCCACCCCCCTCGCTCACTCCTCAATATTCCACCTCCTCCCCCACAACAGCCAGCCTTCACATCGCCCCCTTATTCCCTTCCCCCCCTAGCGCGGATGCGCCTCCCAACAACACCTATCCTCTCGCTAACGCCCCCAACACCCACACCAGCCCCGCCTCTCCACCCGGACTGCCCCCTGTCAACGTATTCGCCGATTCAGCACCAGTACCCTCCCCCAACACCGCGCCCATCATCACCTTGGACATTATTATGTCCACCCTCCTCCAACTGAAAGAAGAATTTCACTCCATTAAAGAGTTGCTCATCACACACCCCATCAGACACCCCCCCCCCATCACCACCCTTCCCACACCTAACACCATGTCCCCCTCACCGCCTTCTCGCCCTACCACACAACTCTCCACACACCGGACTTCTATCCCCCCTCGCAACACCAACAATCGCAATAACAATTGCAATCTCTTTACTACCAAGCGCAATATTCCTCCTTCCTCTACACCTAACAACACTTCCTCCACACCTCCTTCTCGCCTCATCACACATCCTTCCCCAACTTGGACTTCTACCCCTTTTTGCAATACCACCAATCGCCCCAGACGCACCACCAACACGATCTCTGACCTTGACGTACACACCCTTCTCCACTCTTACGACCCGGCTCCCCAAAAGCCACTAGCTACCAACAACATGTCCATCCCAACGATTATATCTAACGACCTCAGGCACCTAAAGGATAACAACAGAGGCGCTGTCCCCAACAACCTCACTAATGTACCCCTCGTTTTGGAATCTTCCTCCACCCTATGCACCCCTAGCCTTAAATGCATACTTCTCAACTGCAGATCGGCCCAAAGACATTCCACGGAGGTCGCCGAACTCATCATGTCCCTGGAATTGGACCTAGCCATCCTGACTGAAACATGGCTGTCTGACACCTCCACACCTATACTGGATATCCTAGTCCCCCCCAATTACTGTATCATTAGACTTGACAGGGACAAAAAGATAGGCGGTGGAATTGCCTGCATTCACAGAAGCAACCTCTCAGTCTCCAAAGGGACCGTCTCCTCTCTTACTTCCTGTGAATACCTCTGCCTTGATATCATCAGCGAAAGCAAACCGGTATGTTCACTACACATTATATACCACCTTCCTGGGGACAATCTCTCCTTCTTCCAACAACTCATGGACACAATTACAGCCAACTCAGGACGTCAGCACACCCAAATTTTCCTTGGCGACTTCAATCTCCACTGGAATGACAACAGTGACACAGTAGTAAACAGCCTCAAAAGCTTTCTCAACGCACTTGATCTCAACCAAATATGCAACAGCCCGACCCATAAGAGAGGTTCTACCCTTGACCTCATCATCTCCAAAGAGGGCGCTATTCAACTGGAGTCAATCCAACCGTGTGACTGGTCAGATCACCATATTGTCTCCTTCATCATCAAGGAAAAAACCAGACTTCATTCAGTTCAACCCCCTAAGCACAAAGTGTGGAAAAGAGACTTGAAGAAACTCAACCCAAACTCCCTACCACCTAACAGCTGCAATCGGCTACTTCCCCCTCCTGGCGATACAGACGTTGAACTTCTGACTGACTACTATCTCAATACTATGTCCACAATAATCGATGAGGTGGCGCCCATGCAACTGAAAAGAGTCTCGTCCAAGAAGACTTCCAACCCATGGTATGACGGAAGCCTCAATGAGGATAGACGGGCGATGCGAATGGCAGAGCGTACCTGGAGGTCAGCCCCTTCTGCAGTACACCTAAAAAATCTAAAGAAACAGAGAAACGCCTACTTCAGGAAAATAAAACGCTCAAAAAGAGACTTCTTCAACCTCCAGCTCGCCCAAGCTAAAAACCGTCCAAGAAAACTGTTTGAGTTAGTCAGAACTCAATCCAAAGAGCATCCCCAGACAATCAGCTCCATGGACGTTACTCCTTCCTGCGAAGACTTCTCTGCCTTCTTTACCCAGAAAACTGAGAGAATAAGAAGCGATCTCCTCAATGACGCTATCCTGTACTCCAACCCCCGACACTCAGCAATACCTCAACCAAAGAACAATGCTACTTGGTCTTCCTTTGACACTTACTCCGTAGAAGAAATTGGCAGACTGCTCAGCGCCTTGAAACCTTCCAATCACCTCTCTGACCCCCTTCCTGCTAACGCTGTAAAAGACTTCTCCCCTTGGCTTCTCCCACTCTGGTCTAAGATTATCAATAGCTCTCTTCAACAAGGATCCATACCCAACGCCCTCAAAGTAGGCCAAGTCACACCGCTACTAAAAAAAACAACAGCAGACCCCACTGATCTAAACAACTACCGCCCTATTACAAACATTCCCACTCTCGCTAAACTGTTGGAAAAATGCGTTCAACTACAACTGACTAAACACATAGATAAGTTTGATCTCCTAAACGCTCATCAGTCAGGCTTCCGAGCAGGGCACAGCACCGAAACTGCCATGACTCACATAGTGGACGATGCCCTCCAAATCCTAGACCAAAACGATACCTGTCTCCTCATCCTTCTGGATCTCTCCTCAGCATTCGATACAGTTAAACATGAGAACTTACTCGAACTGTTAAACACAAGAATGGGCATATCAGGGACTGTGCTAAAGTGGTTCACCTCATTTCTACACAACCGGACACAAAGAATCAAAAGCAACAACCTGCTGTCATCTCCGGTTCCAGTATCGCTAGGCGTCCCTCAAGGATCCTCCCTCTCCCCAACACTGTTCAACCTAGTTATGGAACCTCTCACCACGTTGCTACAGGCTTCTAATGTGCACTTTCACATGTATGCCGACGACACCCAACTTTATCTTAAAATACAATCTCCCAAGGACATCATGCTGCTGAACACCACGATCAGTAACACCCAATCCTGGCTTGCAGAGAATCACCTCAAACTCAATGCTCTGAAGACCGAGTTTCTCCTGATCTCACCTCCCGCTAAAATATCAACGGCTCAAACATGGCTTAAGCAATTAACGGCTCTAAATGTACAGCCCATCGTAGTAGACTCTGCAAAATCTTTAGGCATAACACTTGACACCAATCTCAACATGCAGCAGCACATCAGCAAGGCAACCAAAGGAGCGAACTTCCAAATCAATACCCTGAGAAAACTTAAACCATTCCTTCCTGCCAAAGACTTCCAAACTGCAGTACAATCTATAGTCATCCCGCACATAGAATACGGTTGCACCGCCCTCTGCGGGCTCCCCCTAACTACGACGGCACCCCTAAGAGCGTCCCTTAACGCCGCTGCGAGACTCGTCACAGGCTCAAAAAACACTCACATATCTCCCCGGACTTTAAATCACTGAACTGGCTACCTTTTGAAGCCAGAATCCAACTGAAAATCGCATGCATGACACACAAGGCTGTGCATCTGAATTCACCCGCCTACCTCACTCAAAAGTTGACAATTTCGGGTGGCTCCCGAACTACTAGGAGCACAAGCAATCTGTTGCTGAAACCCCGAAGATTTCGGAAGGAAAAAATGTATAAACGCTCCTTTTCAGGAATGGCGCCCAGGATCTGGAACTCACTCCCTCCTGAAACAAGGCTCATCACCTCCAACACTATCTTTAAGAAGGAAGTTAAAGCGATCCTCATGGCAAAATACACATGACCTATTTCTACGTATCACTCATGAATCTGCGCTGTAAGTCCTGCCCGTCCATGGCCTATTGTACCCTGTATTATCGAATTACGTATTGTATACGCTCACTCCTTGTATTTTGTTATAATGTTTGATGCACCTGGTTGATTATGTTTACTGTTATATTGTTGACGCACCTGGTTGACTTTGCACACTTTACCCTCTCCACCTCAACGATCCTTACTTCCCTTCTACTCGCACCTGTGGGTCTTTACATCCTGCACACACCCACCTCAACTAGGCCCACCTTTAAACTCTAGATACTCTAAAGACGCTTAAGCAAGTATATGCTCCTTGCTATTGCACTTTATGCTATTGACACAACTGTTTGTCTATACTCAGTGTACCTACATTACCACACCTATGACCTACCTCATGTCCTTTGACCTACCTATGTAACTAGCACCTTGTACCTAACTACCTCATATATTACTTTGTATATTCGCTTCTTTACTTTGTATTTTTACTTTGTATATTCTACTTGTATTTTTTACTTGTAAAGCGCTCTGATATCTGCAAAGATCTTGTTCGCGCTGTATAAAACTCTCAAAATAAAATAAAAAATAAAAATAAATAGGCAGGCATTCTTTCTTACAAAGGAGGGTGTAGATACCTAACTGAGCCAAGTGATCAGAAGTTGTGCTTAGTCTAGAGTGTTAAATTCTAAACGAGTGATCAAATAAAGAAGAAATGACTAATCCAAGATGTCCGTCCCTGAAAGAGACTAATCAGACATGTCCGCCAAATAGGTGGAATAGAGACATTAGTCCTCTGTTTGTTTCAGCTGCTTAACTAGTATAGAAGAGCAGTTCCCCATCTCCTTCATGCAAGCAGATGAGGTGGAGATATTAGTCCTCTGTCTGCTGCTGTTACTTTAGGCATAGGGGGAGGGGTTTCACTTTCCATCAGAGCCAGCAATGCTCCAGCTATCTGGGAGGAATGCTTATCTCTGTGTGGGGGAGATAAAGTGAGGAGCCTCGTGGCTAGAGGTACCGTGGGGGGGGGGGGGGGGGGATTTATTGTTACAGGTTTATGGCTCCAGCCATCTTGAACAAAGGAGGTAATTTAAAGTGAGCAGGCGGGTAGGAGAAATACAAATACCTCAAGTCTCTGTGTGCCCCCTGAATCCGCGCGCAGAGTCTTTCAACAGCAATGCATTGTTCCACACAGTGTCTCAGTCCTTTCCAATTTGCTGAAATTTGCGTATTGCGAGTGGTTGAACTCCATAGAATACAGTAGATCAGTTCATGGCTGCCAGTCTGTATCACTGAGAGGCGCAGCGTATGTAGACACCCGGTAACCTAAGGATCCGATGGGGGCAGGCTTCAGTCTTCAGACGCAGCGCCGCTCCCGTTGTTGATCTCAGGGCTTTCCTCAGTCGCTCCCCTGGGCAGCGGCGGCGCCCTACCCTCCGGGGGTATCCAACTCATTAGCCCGTGTCCTGTCTCCGGTGCTGTGGTGCGGTGGGGGGAGGGGGGGGGACTGCTCCCTTCTTAGCAGCCGGCGTCCTCCACCGTGGAGCGGACGGTAGGGGGGCCACTTTCAGACCTCTGGCGTCGCTCTCTGTAGTTCCTCTGCTGTGGCTTTGCTTAGCCTTCCGTAGCTTCTGGGACTATTCACTGCGAATCACTGCGGTGGAGCGGGCGGGCGGTTCCGGCACAGTAGGCTCACGGGGGGTACCCCTCTATGCTGCCGGGGGTGCCCTCTGATGCTGACTTTGTAGTTTAGGGATGAATGAGTCAGCAGCCAAGCTCCAGTGCCTTCCTCCGCCGTGTAGCGGAGGACCTCTTCCAGCCTTCTGAAATCGTCGGGCTGTCGGGAACAGGCTCCTGGGGTTTCAGCCGCCCCTGTGATGCGACACTCTACTGCCGCGGGCGGTTCCGGCACAGTAGGCTCACGGGGGGTGCCCCTCTATGTTGCCAGGGGGTGCCCTCCGATGCTACCCGATGCTGCCGTGTATGCCTTTTGGACTTTGTAGTTTAGGGATGGGTCAGCAGCCGAGCTCCAGTGCCTTCCTCCGCCGTGTAGCGGGGGACCTCTTCCAGCCCTCCGAAGTCGTCGGGCTGTCGGGAACAGGCTCCAGGAGTTTCAGCCGCCCCTGTGATGCGACACTCTACTGATGCCTAGGAGCTGGTGGCAGGGTGGTCCACAGTGTCGGCAGGGTGGTTCGCACTGTCGGCTCAGCAGGCTCCCGCGTTAGTGATGAGGGTGTCTTAGTCGGTGGTCCGGTCGCGGGGCATTTCAGGGGTCAATCCAGGTCTAATAATCAATCCAGTTTCAATCCAGTTACTCGATCCAGTTACTCTTTTGTTCCGATCTTCTTGTCAGCTTTCATTCCGTCGTGCTGGTAGGTGCTAACAGGGATAATGCCCGCATGGGATCCCCAGCACTGGGAGCTCCTCACAGGAGCTCCTACCAGGCGGCCATCTTGCCTCGTCGGATGATTTTTCGCTATGGTATCCAACAAAGAAACACTCCCCCCTTCCTCCACTCTTTACCAGTTAATCTGGGTGTTTCTCCTGAGCAGAAAGCCCCAGACCCAGTTAGCGAACTTGGTAGCTAAAAAAGTGGCATTCTTGATGCCTCATTCGATAAGGTGTCTGCACACAACGCCAGATCAAACCTTCCGGAGACTTCAGCGCCTGTGCCTTGTCTTTCCAGATGTTATTTAAACCCTAGCTTCTCCTGCATGCCCTTGTAACTAGCCCTTGGTAGACACAGGCCATCAGAATGTGGGGCTGTTAATTACCAAACTGTAGATGAAACTACCCATTCTCGTTCGATGGTAACTTTTCAAACAATCTGGGACCCGAAATCTGGTTGGGTGTTAAGTAATACTGTGGCAGTACCTGCGCCTGTACCTTGCTCACTGTCTGTCTTCCACTTCTCCAGGGCTTTGTTATAGCTACTTGTGCATAAATCCATGTATAATAGATATAAAGAGGAGACCATGCCTTTTCTACCTGGATTTTGAACGAGATATGTAAGCAGGGTGTACACAATGGGAAAGATTGCCATGCAGCCACGACTACTTGTCCCAGGCGCATGTAGTCGGAGATATCAAGTGGGGGTAGTGTTTCTATTGTGCATTTTAATTAATGTAAATTGCCCTGCATAGATAATGGAAGTGTGATCCCCTGTCGATTTGCTTAATCAATTTAGCCAGCCCTGGGCTATAGTTTTCCAGTACTATTTTTTTTTTATGTGTCTGAGCTTCAGTGTCATCTTGATTGCAAAGCAGGGGAATACTCCACCGGTTTCTGAACTGCTGCTGATAGCGGTAACATATCTGAGTTTTACCAATTATTATGAATGCCAGATAGGTATCATGTTATTTTTACTTTGAGGGGTTCAAGGTTTGTTTCTAGATTCTTTAGAAACAGAAGTATGTCATCTGCGTATAAAGACAATAATACACACTTGTTCCGAAATTTTAGTGCTTGACATAGATGTTTGGATTGTAGTCAGTGGTTCCATAAATAAAGCTAATAAGTGAGAGGGGCATCCTTGTCTTGTCCCCCTACTAGCGTAGAATTGGTCTGAGAGGCAATTGTTAATTCAAACTATTGCCTAAGGTTTAGTGTACATTTGCTTAAATAGTTCATGGGGATGCCCAGCCACCGTAGAAGGATGTATGACATTACAACGCATGCTTTTACCACGCATGCTTTTACGACGCAGTTTTTACAACGCATGCTGTTACAACGCATAGCGCTTTGTGGTGCTGGATAGTGAATAGTTTGATTTACTATTCCAACTCCTGTCCCCGTGGATAGTAGGGAAGGTGTTGGATAGTAAATTAAATCTATTCCCTATCCTACAGCGCCCCCCAGCGCAATGCGTTGTAATGACATGCGTTGTAATGGTTGTGTCGTAAAGGCACTGCGTGGTAAAGATGCGTTGTAAAGGATGTTTCCCACCGTAGAATAGCAAAGAAGAAAGGTCATTTGAGAGAGTCCTACGCCTTCTCAGTGCAAAGAAAGTGCACAGGGTTTTTAGGGTATCCCTGCCAGGGATAAAACCTGATTATTCCGGTAGTACCAAGCTAAGCACCAAATAATCCATTCAATTGGACAGAATGCATGTCAGTATTTTAGTATCTAGGTTTAAGATTGGCAGAGCTTCCCATCCTTACCGGTTTTTAATATGGCTGTAAAGACAGCATTTCTGGTAGTGGAGGGCGTTCTCCTTCCTCCAGCACTTCTTCGTAGAGTGTGGCAAGCTGAGGTGCCAGCAACAGCTTATATGATTTACAGAACTCAGCTGTGAGACCGTCGGTACCCGGGGACTTCTCGTTCACCAAGCTGTAGATTGCACTTTTTCACCTCCACCCAAGCTAACACTATGCTGCCTAGGTAATGCTGTATGTCAGCAGTAGAGTTTGTTGTCTGGCCTGTGTATAGTGACGTAGTATTCTTCAATTGTTTGGACTTCATCGGTCCTATCTGTTATTGTGTCCACAGTGCTAGGCTCAAGAGAATGTATCAAGTCCTGCGCACACACTTTTTGCAGCAGCCATGACAAGGTTTTTCTCTGGTGCTCCCCCTCTCCGTATGTACAAGCTTTACTGTTGTTGGTTATATATTTGATTTTCCTTTCCTTAAGGTCCCTGACCTCCTGTATGGCCTTGTGTATTTCAGCTAGTGTGGATTGTGGGTTAATGCATATGTCGCTTCTAAGTGTCGGAGACTAGTCTCATATGTCAACTTTGTACGGATCGACTTTAGGACTACAATATATTTGCTTATAGTGAAACCCCATATATATGCTATAATGATTCCAAAGCCATGGCAAAAGTTGACATTGAATTTATATTAGTCTCAAAGTACTCTTTCATCACGCTCTTCATGTCATCAAAAAAGGCTGTGTCGTTAAGCGTCCCCCGCGGTAAATGCCAGGGGCGATATGTGGGCCCATCATCAGGTACTGTAAATTCTGAGGATTACTGGGGAGTGGTCAGCGATTGCGAGGCAGGTATGTGGTGGTGCGGACCCATGGCAGCACCTCATTACTGGGTAACCAAAAGTCTGTAAGGGAGTAGGTGTTGTGTACTGCAGAGTGATAAAAGTATACCCTTTCTCTCCAGATAGCCAATCCCTCCATGCCAATACTCTGTCGCAGTATCATAGCAGCTTTTGGGTGGTTGCTGCAATTTGGAATGTTATTGTTAGGTTAAAATCTCCTCTTCAGATGGCACTGCTCGCCGTACGCTGATGGCACATGGCCATAATATCCTCGAAGAACCCGGGATCATCAGTGTTGAGTGCTTGTGACTTGATAGCGTGACTTGAGTACCATTCAGTTTCCCTTCTATATATAAATATCGCCCTGCAGCATCCCCATGTTGAAATGTCAGTTGGATTTGTAATGAATTTTTTATGAGTATGGATAAGCCTCTAGCGTTTGTACTATAGGATGCACAGAACTTATTCTGTCCTCATGCTCTCGCGAAACCTCTTGAATCTGCCAGACTCGAGTGGGTCTCTTGTAAGAACACAACTTCAGCGCAGTGTCTATTCAGGTAGGACAGTATTTGGCGTTTCTATTTAGGGTTGCCTAGCCCTCGTATAGTCCATGCAAGTAACCTGATCCCTCCTGCAATAGGATCTGTCATGTATGTCGCAATAGTAGCGATTTGTAAACAGAGGATTTTGTCGCATGTGGCATTGACACTTGTGTGCCCCTCCAAAATACCAAAAACCCAATTTTCCCAATGCCACTAGATTTGAAACTAGATTTGATCTTACTGCACTGATTTAACCCTTCTTCTCAAGTTTGACTATTCAACACATTGTGTCCTCATCTTGATCTCTCTTCTCTTTTTTTCCAGAACGTAAGGATCACAAATTTTAGCTCAAGTTGGGCAGATGGAATGGCCTTATGCGCCCTTCTCCACACCTACGTCCCTGAAAAGATCACCTACCAAAGGTTGTTCCCGCTTGAGAAGGTGAGGAGCCCTAGGGGTCTGGAAGAGGAGCTGCTCTTCCGTTAGTAACTGTCTCTCCGCAGGAGGGTCTTCTTCACAGAGGCAATTCCATGCATCCACCACCTCTGAGTGTGGCTGTGCTGTCTACCATTGAGTAAATCTAGTTGCACGTAATTAAGCAACACCACTTTTACATTCTGTTCTGTCACTGAGCCCACACAAGGCTCTCATAGATACACATCAGTTCTGTTCTGCATGCAATACTGATCGTTATTGATATACTGGAGGCCACACACAGTACTGACAAAATACCTCAGTCCTGGCTTGCAGGTCCTGCTCTGTTCTAGCACCTGAACAGCACACATCATAACCAATGCACCCCAGGCCTTACTTGAAGCCCCCTGAGGTAAGGGGGGGCCTGGTGTGAAGAAAATAAAACACACACACACACCACACCCCACTTAATCATGTGATTGAAATGCTTGGCATTTTACCTCACACATATTGCTAGTTTGACCTCAATTCAGTGCACTGTAATGTCTAGCAAACACATGCTGTCATAAAATAGTCAAGTTTCAAAAATGTAATCTGTATTTGTTATTAATTGACAGAGCATAGAGAAGTAAATTCTTACTGAGAGGTCTGAACAGTCTACCTACGTACATAGTGTACTTTTGTCTGTGATATAGTCCATGATGTAAATTACATATATATTGGTATTAAGCCACCTTTTATTTATGTGCTCTAGTAAATTATTAAAAAACGATGATTCATCTCCGGCATAGAAAGAGAGATAGAGAAGGGACTCGAGATAAAAGGCTTCCCTTCAGGCCAGTGGTTTATTTTGAGCCGATCATGTTTCATAGAGCCTGGAAACAGTACACTCCTGCTATACAGAGTAAGTTTTTTTCCGTGGGATCTATGCCAAAAGTTGACGATAGCTATACCAACCTTGGAAATATCTACAGAACTGGCGGCAAGATGCTTTAAAAGTGGCATACTTTTTGCCAAGTGGACATTTCATGGGTAGACTCTACCCATGTCTTTTTGTCCTGGCTAGGATCCAGATACCTCTTGACAGGTTTTTTGGTCCACAGTGAATTTTCAGATATTCCTGCACCAGGCCTGACTTCCCCTTGCTTTGGCATTCCACACCTTGTCTTTCATGTGCGTGTAAAGAGCTTTTGAATATGTGTCCATGGCACTGTCTCAAGCTAGCACGTCTAATGGGCGAGTCTATTTCTGTTTTAATCCTCTTTAGCTTATGTGGCCACATTCCCCAGAGATGTCTTAAGTTCCCTGCATGAAGACTCTGGTGGTGGTGTGACATAGCTGCAGTTAAAAAACGTATCCAGCATCAACATATTTTGCAGCATTACTCTTGCCAAACCATATTTTCTTCTTGTAACCTCAGGAACAATTACTTTGCCTTACATCTGTCCTCAGTATTGTCAACTATGATTTCAGGGTCAAAACCATAGGGAATTGGGAGACCCCATCCACCTCCTACCAACACCACAGCTGTAAGCCTGTAAACTAATATAGTTATAATTCATATAGTTAAAACTCCACCATTGATTTTGTGTGTGGCAGTGCAGACTTTATATTTTTTACCTAGTTTAAGGAAATGGTAACCGCGGACTTCATCAGAAAACTCTCCATAATTCTTTTAACCAGTGGTTAGCTTTTATATACAATGATTGTGACCGGCGTACATTGATCTTTTATTTTTTTTTATTGGCATGAGTGCCTCTTCTTCATACAGTAGCTGATGGGCCAAATGATTGCACCTTTGTTGGGCCAGTCAACAGCTCCCAGGCAAATACAAATAAAACTGGGTCTGAAACATGTTGTTGGTGTGTATTCTCAAATATTGAAATGATTCTGCTATAGCACCATGACTCTAGGATCTTTGTGAATACACTCATTACAATAAATATTTACAGCCAGTATCTGAACCTATGAGTTTAGGGTATCTTAATGTTAAAATTCCTAGTACTAATGAGCGAGTCTCCTCCAAAAGTTTGACTGCTTCAGGGCATTATGCAAATGTCTGAACCCAGTTAGTTCAATGGTTGGCACTTAACTACTTCTTTAAACTCTGAGAGGCTCTAAAGAACTTTCGTACAGGTCACCCTGGTCCTGCCCGGTGTGTGGATCATCTAGCCTCTAAAAGTCTCAGTATTTTCTCTTTTACCCCTCCCCGAACATCATGTTTTGTGAATGTTCTTCTCATTTCTGACATTAGAAGACTTTAATAGTGACACTCGTGTATCGTCGCTTGCTGCTACGTCACAGCCTACCTTTTCTTCACTCCTGTTATTTGCTACAGATTCTTTTTGAGATCAAACAGTTGTTGCCAAAGTATGTGTTCCTACAAGCACTCTTAGAATCTGTGCCTTTATCCAAAGGAGGTATTTCAGCATTTGTGGCCATTCCTTAATTAATAATGACTGTTGTTGTGAAAATATGCTGCTACAAAGGGTGCTTGATCATAGTATACTTTGATCAGGAGCTATTGATGTTCTCACCAAATGGCATCTCATTTTTTCTTGTTCTTTGTAAGGTAAGAGGTATTATAACCTATGACAATTATTACTTTTCTCCTATTTTGAAATCTGATTGTGAGCAGTGCCTGCAGTTCATTGCAGTTCCTTACATGGCTGGTTGGTTCTCTCCCTTATCACTTTTCAATCTTTGTGATCTGTACCCAGTTCCCAAATGGCACTCGGCAACTGCTTCTTCCACGATAAGCCTACAACTGTATGCACCATTTGCAAATTACTGTGCTTCTAAACATGTTTGTTTTGCACAGTTTGTATATATGTGATCTATGTCAAGATCTGTATTCCCTGTATTTGTCCGTCCTTCCCACATGGATCCCTTCCAACTCCACCTCTTACCCACTGGCGCTGTGACTTGTAAACTTTCATCCATGCCTGGACACACTGTCCATCCTGGATAGATCTGAGGGCCCGAATCTATGTAAAGCTGCTGCCATTCGGGGCTAGGTCTGTATTAGTCAATACCTTAAATAACTTAATGGATGAGCAGGACTATGTTCAAACAGAAGATAAAGAGATCGAGAGCAAGAGAAGTTTAATTTATTTTAGTCCTCTTAATTTACCAGGCTAAAAGAATTGTACTGACGTCAAGTTTTTTTTTTAAAGAATTAAGAATCTGATTAACTTGCTAAGGATCCTTGATAGCAGGTTTAACTCTACTGCCTCCTGAGGCTTCTTCTGCATAACCCAAATAGTATATCCTATATTTTGGGTTTTTGGAAGTTGCAACCATAGGTGGTGATGCTTCCCTTATTATTTGGCTTCTTGGAACTTCTCGAGATCCGGCATTGCGTCAGCTATACTAAGGACCTTCTTGATATCGAATATTAGTTTCCTAGAGTCTGATCTGGGTTTCTACTCTGGGAGCATAATAAGAGTCTTGTTAGATTTAGGTAAAGACAGCTATAGTTCTCCGGTGTTGAAAACCTTTAGTTAATAAGACCACTTGTCAATTACATTTCGTGTATCAGTTGAACATTATCTGCATCTTACTTCTCCTCACACGTTTCACACCTTGATATGTGAGCTATGACTTCAACTCAAAATATTGCATTTTGTACAATGCAAGCTGTGGACATAATTGTAAACAAGAGCATAGAAAAGAGCTACATTTGATTACTAAATTACTAAATTGGACCGATGGCATTGGGGCCAGGGACATCCAGTGTCTGAATTTGTTTTCTACCTTGTACCAATAATGGGTTTAAAGGTCCACCAGATATGACTAAGTTGAACTAGATGTGTACTTTTTTCAAACTCATAATGTTCCCAGTAAGGAGTTATTTTAAAGCATTGTTCAATTAACCAAGAGCAATTGAAACTATTGTGTCTTTGTCCCATCGTAGTGTACATAAGTAGTTTTTTTCTAAAAAAACAGATTTTCAGTTAAGATCACACACACTTTGTATCAGGGGTAGTAAAAAACAGTTTATTGTCTGTGGCCTAAAAAATATGCTTATCCCTGAAAGTCTTTTCTGCATTGTTCATGAAATCGGCTAATGGGAGCACATTTCATGGAAACCGCGAATGGAATCACTGGTTAATATCACGGGGCTTAACCAAGTGGGGATGGTGGTAAATTTTCACCTCCACCATCTAGTTATTCATTT
The DNA here is from genome assembly GCF_964261635.1 of Lissotriton helveticus. NCBI lineage: Eukaryota > Metazoa > Chordata > Amphibia > Caudata > Salamandridae > Lissotriton > Lissotriton helveticus. The sequence goes on along the minus strand of NC_136068.1, from coordinate 632,021,701 downwards.
CACACTCTGCTTTCCAACACATGAAAATGCGCGTTTGCCATAATGCGGCCCCAGTTCTTTTGAGCATACTTGGCAAGCCAGGGTGTATTGCTTGTACAAACCATATTTCCAATCCAACCAGTGCATGGCGCATCTTCCCAGGCACTTCAACGCTACAGGAAAGCGGAAATGGCAAGGATTCTGCGTATTGGAGAGAAGCAAGACACTCTTAGCAGGCTCTCGTCATCGCTGTGCAGATATCAGCACAGCACAAGGATGAAGGGCTACACATTTATATGGCAGACTCCCGAAGTGGGTTGAGCAGTTGCTCTAGGTATACCCAGGCATTTAAACTGGTTTCAGCCAGTACATTGTTTCAATCTCTCTAGATTGCAGCTGAGAAATCAGGCAAGGGCTCTATTACGAAAATGTCTTGACGTTGATGGCATCAGGGGCCACTCAAGGGGATTGAGACCCTGGATGAGACTTACGCTGTTGCAGGGAAACACCATCTTGGGTGCTATGCAGCATAAGGACACTGTTCGTATCGCACATGATTTCTTTGCATACTACACGTAAGCATGACTACACCACATACACACTTATTGAGAAGTGAAGGATCCCGGGAATGACAGCACAGAGTTGATAGGCACCTTTCCCAAAGGTAGGGGTAAAGGCCTGTTCCCTCACATTTGCCAGCTGCCACCATCTGCCCATCGCGACATATCCGGGTGCAACCATCCAGAACTGTGTCTCGTTCATGGCAACCCCACCTGGCTGGACTAATGAGATGCCCCACTGAGCCAATATTAAAATGCAATGATAATAATTTAATATAGAATGATGTGTTGGTACAGTGCTGTGTCACTCAGAAGACTGAATAAAACATAATAATAGCAACAGAAGATCAATGTATATCACTGCACATACTTACCAGGCAGATACTCATGGTGAAAAACATTTGCATACCAGTGAGCCTATAACACTTCCATTGTTCCTGAAAGAGCCACAAACAGGTTCTGAAAAGAAGTTCCGTACATCAAACACACGTAGGACGGTAATATGTTTTTTAGACCAGATGAAAGACTGTATGAATGCAATATTACAAATGAATAGGCGAAAATTACTGGAGCACACTCTACTCAAGAACAAGGAGAAGCCACTTCCCGGGGCAGAATTCCCTCGCCAGACGTTTTCTGGGCATCTACTAGTTATTCTGCCTAAACATTTGCAAAACATCACTGTAATGATAGACACGGAGGAAAAGATCTGCTTCTGTAAACCTAGTATCTTCGAACCCAGTGGTTCTTAACCCTCAGGGGGTTCGCAACTGCTTGCAAAATTATATAATATTAACAGATTTTTAAAGTGCATATAAATAAAGAAGGAACATGAAAAAATGGAGGCTAAAAATTAAGTTAATGTCCTCGGATTCATTTGGAGGAGTAGTGCACATGCACCAAACAAAATATATTATGGTTGATGAGAGGCCTCAACTGAATTTATAAAAGCTTCAACATTCCCAAAAAGATGTATATTTTAATTTATTTTTTATATTTGTGAATTAAATAAAATATTCAATCATTTGTGTGTGTATTAATAAATGCTTGTTTCTGCATTTTTATGTATTGTTTTGCTGTTGAAATCATTAAAAATGCTTAGCGGGGGTCCCCGACTTCCAGTAATGACTAATTGGAGGTCCCTAGATTCCAGTGATGATTCATTTGTGGGCCGCAGGCTTCAGTAGTGATTAAGTGGGAGTCCACAGATGTCAAAAGATTATAACCCGCTTGGCTAACCCATCTCCTACTTAAGAATACCTACTTGCAAATCTGTGCATTGCATGTGAATCTTTAATTCATGCCCCATGTTGCATTGTGCAGTTTTCATAGTTATAGATTCACAGTTGAGCTAGACAAGCTTCTCATGAGGTTGAACGAGTTAAAATTCACTGTTTTCTTTCTTCCGTCTCCTGTGCAAAATGAATGGTTTCTCGTGATACATTCTGCCAGGTAATTTTCAAAGCACCAGTAGGGAAGGCAGTTGAAGACATTCACTCAGTAATCCTAGTAAATGCCAGCAGCATAATAGTCTTTTTTATTCTTGGACTGCAGTACTGAGAATCACTCACAGTTTTATTAATGCACCTCAGTATATTTTATTTATTATTTATTTGAGAGGTTTTATATAGCGCTGGCTGGACCCAGGAGTATCAGAGCGCTTTACAAGGTGTTTCCATACAGGTACAGTGTGTATAAGCACAGACAATGGAATAATAAAAGAGCAAGTCCACATAGGATATATGACATCTAGATAAGAGAGTAAAAACAAATTGCTAGACACTATGATTAATACAAAATAGCGTTCACAGTTTGGCAGGAAGCCTCACTTAAGTATACAAAAAAAAACATGCAAGAGAACTGAGTGTCATGAGGAGGGGAGGTAAGGTGATCAGATAGAAGGAAAGGGAGTTGGCCAGGCGGGAGGTCACAAGTCAAATGCGGAGCAGCTAGGCGGGGTGATGCAGAGGGGCGAGGCTACCAGGGAGCGATTAGAAACCCCAGTATTTATTAAGGAGAAGAAGTTTGAGTTCTTTTTTGAAGCTGGGGTAGGACTTGTTACAGCGGAGGTATTTTGGGAGGGCATTCCAAATAAGAGGGGCATTGCCTGAAAAGGAGCGTGACTGAGTGGAATTCTTTTTCTGAAGGGGGGGGGGGATAAGTAGGAGGGTGTTGGAGCTTCTCAGTGATCGTGTGCATATATCCATGCTCCATCTTTTCTAAAGTTTTTTTCTTTATCCCGCTTTTTAGAAAAAGAATTTGACTTTGGCATTCGACACAGCAGAAAGCATTGGAATCCCCAAAACACTGGTAAGTAATACCCATGGAAAGGAGAGACAAGTACTCCTCTTATTGTTTCATTTAATAGCCAATAATGCTATTTAACTTTCAACAACACAATCTTTAGAACGCAAAGTACAGTTCTTACAGTGACACCTGCTGACTGAGATTGGAACGGTTACTCAAGTGGCACAGCCCCTGGTATAAGAGAATGGGACACTTTTCATACAGTGACACCTGCAGGTCAGGAATCGGTGCTGTCCAAAACCACAACCACTAATGATGAAAAGCCACTCACTGCTGCAGGATCAATGCCTGCTTGTCAGGACTGAGTGTGCTTTTAAGGCAGCAAAACAGAGCACATTGTGTTGTTTTTTCTTTACAACTCATGCCAGTTTTAATATTAGACTGACACGGTTTCAAATTAAATTGCTCAATAGCAAAAATGAGAAAAATAGGATGGGTCACTTTGTGCCAAGATTAATAGAGATTTACATTTAACAGAGGAGGTTTGAGGATAAGGCAGTGATGAAAATAAAAGTGGAGATGAACCATTACTATTACATACAGGCAAAGTAAATGAAAGACAGGTAGAAATCAGGCAAGATGGAGAAAGATAAACAATTTTTACATTGCAGATTTGTAATTAATTACTTCTGATCGGCAGGTTAAAGGCTGAACCAACAGAGGTTCTTCTCTCTTCATAAGTGGAATCTCATTTCTACTTTAGGAGGTGTTTACAGTATCTCAGTGTTGAGACTAGAACCTCTTTGACTTTTTATATGTGTTTTAAGTGTCAGTTGAGTTGGAGTAAAGTTTGTTAGGGGGCATAGTCAGCCCAAGCTCAGAGCAAATTCGCCTTATCTGTTGATTATCCATTCTCAAGACCATTCTTAATCACACTTAGCTTTACATAAATCGTACACTCCTGGGTTTCAGCATTCTGGGTCTTGATTATGGGTGGGCAGAGAAAAGACGGTCTGTTTACTGCACCTGGTAAATACTCATACTGCAGCGTTCAGTAGGTACTGGTTCATGTACATATTTCAATTTTAAAGTTTTGCTCTGGAAAATTAGGATTACATTTCAGAATTCATGGTGGTCTCTAAGTCTCGAATGTATCAGAATTTACTGCATGTTTTCCCGTGGTAAATTTCAGCAGGTTCGACCAACCTAAATTTAGCATGGGGAATTGTGATGCGTACAGTAAATCTCAGAATTCTGATTGGATCGGAATTCACAACCCTGCCCCTCCTTCCTAATCTGTATTCAGGGCCCAGGTTTTGTACATAAAGCTTTTGTTGCATATGTGTGTGAGAAATTGGGTTTTGGTTGCCTGGGATGTGAGCCCTGGTCAATCAGCAACCACAATCCTTTTCACTGGGAGGTACAAGCCAACCCCAAATTAATATGTGCTCAGCCCTCTGGTAGCTTGGTCCAGAGCAGTCAGGCTTAACATAGAGGCAAGGTCTAAAGTATTTGTGCAACACTTCAAACAGTAATAAAGTTAAAACACCACACTAAAAGCATCCCACCCCATGCTAGAAAAATAGAACTTCTTTTAGTAAATAATTTTAGTGAAAATGTCACCAAAAAGCACACAGTACCAACTGTGGATATCTAGTCATGCCAAACTGGGACATAGTGCAAGTTCAGGCTGACCTCAGTAGAGTGTGGGCCGGCTACAGGTACCCAGTTAGGCCTGCTGAACAAAGTATCTTTGATCCTGGTTTGCAAAGCGTTGCGTGGACCCACGTTTGAGATACATCATTCAGAAATGAGGTGAGGCTGCGATGCTAGGACCTGCATCATCATGGAGGATCCCATCAACAGGTTTGCAATGCGAAGTCTGGCATCAAGGATGGGGTGGACAGTTGGGACTATGCAGCGCTTCTGAAGAGCTGCAATGTAGAGTCTGTCGCCATTGATGAAGATGCCATCGACAAGGGATGCAGTGGCAAGCATTGAAGATGTGTTGTGCAGTCGGGCAATGCTGCAGGTCCAAAGAGCTGCGATGCGGGTCTTTGCAATGGGTCCAATCAATGCAGCTACACGTCTGTCCTGTTCTGGTTTGCATTTTGCAGCGGAGGAGATGCGTCAGTTCCACTGAGTCCACAGAGGTCATATACCCAGGTATTAAAAGGTCATTTGGGTATACCCTTGTTGTTTATATAGGGTCCACAGAGGTTGGCAGAACACCTTAAGCCCACTTTCAAGGGTCCAGGACTGGGGTGGCACCATTTGGCAGGGTCGACTCAGAGATGGCAAAGGTCAGGTACTGGTGCAGGGTTGTTGGAAGCCTGGTATGTCCCTCAGGCTCAGATCAGGAGGCCAGCCAACTAGCCCTTGGAATCACTAGGGGTTCTGTGTACAATAGATGCTGGTTCAGTCCTTCTCACCCAGGCAAGTCGGCAGCAGGCCAGCACAGGAGGGCGCAGGTCCTTCAGAGCAGCAGTCCAACAGAGTGACAGTCCTTATAGCGGCACCGTAGTCCTTCTTCCTGCAGAGTATATACAGGTCTAGAAGTGTCCTGAAGAGCTTGTGTCTGAGATCCAATATTTATACCTAGTTGTGTCCTTGAAGTGGAGAGAAGCTTTCAGTGGTTTCCACCCTCTGAGGTGCCAGGCATCCCCTTCCTCCCTGTCCTGGGCCCAGCTTGTCTGGGGTCACTATAGACTGACGATAAGCCCTTCATGTGATTGGTCAGGCAGAGCCTTTGTGATATGCAAGTGTGGTAGGTGACAACTCCTCCCCCTGTGTGAACTCGCAGTGGCCCATCCTGCCAACACCTATCTTCTCCTTTGTTTCACTGTCTGGGAGCAATACACAACGGCCAACTGCCAGGTACACCTAGTCATGTGACCCAGGATATGGCTGCAGGCACTACAGGGATAGACCAGGAACTGCCAACTTTCAAAAATTACATTTTCAGAATTGTGATTAAAAATCCGACTTTACCATTAAAGAGGGCTTTTAATTAAAATTCTTTTGACTAGGCCTGGGCGAAGCACTACGCTACGCTCGCGTAGTTTGCAAAGTTTGCACTACTTCACACTACGCAAACTGCACGTAGCACAGTGCAAACATGCGTAGTGTAGTTCAGCTGTCATTTTTTGCTACGTCAAGTTGGCGACCGCGAGCAAGCAAGATGACATGCCGGCAAGACTTTTTCCTCGTTCGCGATCGGCAACATCAAGTTGCTGATCGCCAACGTGGAAAATAAACCTCCCGGCGAGATTCTCAACGCGGGGAGCTCAGGTTTCTCATTGCGATGAGAAACTACCAGTCAGCGTTGAGAAAGCTGCTGCTCAAGTAAAAATCTACTGGAGCGGCAGAAAACTTCAGCTCGCACTGTGCAAGATGCCGTTTTCAATGATTGCACAGTGCCGTATGCTTGTCCGCACTGTGCAATCATTGAAAACAGCATCTTGCACAGTGCGAACAGGCTACTACACAGTTCGCGTAGTGCTATGCGTAGCTCGCGTAGTGCACTTCGTGTAGCTTTGCGAAGTGCTACTTCGCAAACTACGCCCAGCCCTACTTTTGACACCAAACTCAACCTGTTTACCTGGCCCCAACTGACAATTACAGCTTATTAAAGGTAATACGGTAGCTCCAATGTTATCCTTTGGTAAAGGAAGGCTTTGTAGCAGTGACAACCAAATATAAGAGTTTTCCACTACCAGGACATGTAAAACTTTTTAAAATAAACTGCACCCTGCCCTGTCTAGTGCCTAGCCTCGTAGTGACATATGCATTAAAATGAAGGTTTGGGCCTGGCAACAGATTTATTTTGCCAGGTCAAAATTGCAACGTAACACTGTACACACAGGCTGCAATGGCAGACCTGAGACATGTTGAGAAGGGCTGTTTAAGTGAGTGGTACAATCAGTGCTGCAGGCCACTTTTCCTGGGGACTTACAAGTAAATTATATATGCCAGTCGGGTATAAGCCAAATCTACCATGTTCTAAGGAGAGATTAGAAGCTGTTTAGCACTGGTTAGCAGTGATAAGGTCCACACAGTCCTATGGTCAACAAAAATGAATACAGCAAAAAATAGTAGGAAGGCAAAAAGTCTGGGGATGATCCTGCAGAAAGGGCTAAGTCTAACGATGTCATTTTATGCTTATTTGTACAAAACCCTGTCTGCCTGTTTCTTGGCCTATTGGTGTATTCAGTTCTTGGGCAAACCGCTTTATGCATTTATAGGTGTGCTCGATAGAGGGTCTCCGTGAGCGGACTGGGGAATCCATTATATGAGGATCCCTGATCCCAGTAAGTATAGGGAGGGTGGTTTGCGGGGTGAAGAATTTCCCCGGGGTATTGATCTGTAAAAGTGTGATCTTGTTTTATTTCATTGTAACTTGTGTGAGTGTCAAGTGTGTTGTGGGTTATCCCTGCAGTGTGCTCCGGTAGAGGAGGCGTGGAAAAGGGTTTTTGGCTTCAGTTGTCGCATTGATTGCCTGACATTTTTGTAGTCTTGTGCTGTTCCAACAATCTCTGAGAGTCAAATTGTGTGTTTGCTATGTGATGATGATTCTTGGCTTCGAACATTTGTTCCGATGTTTAGTTTTACTCGAGCTCACATTGTCCTAGTTCGTTGTTTCCTTTTGATTGGAGCAGATCTGCCCTTGTGGCCTGTGTATGGCATTTCCTGTCCCAGTGTCTTACTGTGTCCGTTTCCCTGTCCCCTGCCTTCTTGTGACAGTCTTGTTGTGCTCACAGCACTCTGCCAGAGAAGGCTACACAAAGAGGTCCATCTTGACTACTGTCCTTAATAGAGAAATGTTCCTGTTGTGCCCAGTTGGAGAAAGAAATTGGTGAGGTAGGGGCAGAGTGCTGACTAATAAGTATGGGATCACTGTAGATGTCAACGGAAGCATAAAAAAGGTGGCCATATGTTCTCCCCAGTTTGATATAGCTATACATTCACAGGGCAGCTTGTGGGCGTTTATGAAACATTAAAAATCAGATTCAAACAGCATGGGCCTGTGAGTCACTTGATGCCAGGAGCAATGTGGCCCAAATGATCCATCCCCATTACTTGCCACAAAATCCTATCCAGGATTATGCACCTTGATGGCCCAGAGTTATTTATTGTATGATGCTTTTTTTCCAGGAAAAGTCTTTGTAGTGGCGGAGGGTGATTGGGCATAGCTGGCATTCCTTGATTTTCTGCATGCACTGACAACCAGTGTTAAAGGGTAGTGGGAGCCAGGTTCAGCTGTTGCAATGATCCTTTGACTTCCAGGGCCAAGTGGGCTTATACAGTAATGCAGTACTGGTGGAGCTTGCATTGAATATTGCCTGTTAGGTGATGGTGCCAGCGCAGGAGAGAAAGTAACTGCCACTATGGACTGAGATGATCATCAAAACAAATGTTTTTTATCTTCTTCTAGTTGGAATGTGACTGTGTGTATTTCTTATTTTTGCAGACCGTTGAAGAGATGCTGCGACCAGGAGGCCCTGATTGGCAGCGTGTTCTGGAATACGTTGAATCTATCCACCAACACTTTGAGGCCTAAATGCCAGCACTGCTGGGCCTGGACACCAGCACTTTCCGACCGGAGTAACAGCACTTGCGGGCCCGGGTCACATCACTGCTGGGCCTGGACAGCACCACTGCTGGGCCGAGACATCAGCACTGCTGGGCCTAGACACCAGCTCTGCCGGCTAAAACACCAAGAATGCTGGGCCTGGACTTAAGCACTGCAGGGCCTGGACACTAACACTTCTGGGCCTAGACACCAGCACTGCCGGGCCTGGACACCAGCACTGCCAGGCCTGGACACCAGCACTGCCGGGCCTGGACACCAGCACTGCCGGGCCTGGACACCAGCACTGCCGGGCCTGGACACCAACCCTGCCGGGCCTGGACACCAGCACTGCCGGGCCTGGACACCAGCACTGCCGGGCCTGGCCACCAGCACTGCCGGGCCTGGACACCAACCCTGCCGGGCCTGGCCACCAGCACTGCCGGACTAGAACACCAAGAATGCTGGGCCTGGACATCAGCATTGCTGGGGCTGGACACCAGCACTGCCATACTGGAGTAACAGCACTGCAAGGCCTTGATAACAGAACTGCCAGGCCTGGATAATAAGAGAACTGCCGGGCCTGGGTAACCGCATGCTGAGCCTGGACACCGGCGCTTCCGGTCCTGGACACCGGTGCTGCCAGGCCTGGACACCGGTGCTTCCGGGCCTGGACACCGGCGCTGCTGTGCCTGGACACTGGCGCTGCTGGGCCTGGACACCGGCGCTTCCGGGCCTGGACACCGGCGCTGCTGGGCCTGGACACCGGCGCTGCTGGGCCTGGACACCGGCGCTGCCAGGCCTGGACACCGGCGCTTCCGGGCCTGGACACCGGCGCTGCTTGGCCTGGACACCGGCGATGCTGGGCCTGGACACCGGCGCTTCCGGGCCTGGACACTGGCGCTTCCAGGCCTGAACACTGGCGCTTCCAGGCCTGGACACTGGCGCTGCTGGGCCTGGACACCGGTGCTTCCGGGTCTGGACACCAGCGCTTCCGGGTCTGGACACCGGCGCTACCAGGCCTGGACACCGGCACTTCCGTGTCTGGATGTCGGCGCTTCTGGGCCTGGACACCGGCACTACCTGGCCTGGACACCGGCACTTCCGGGTCTGGATGCCGGCGCTTCTGGGTCTGGACACCGGCGCTACCGGGTCTGGACACCGGCGCTACCGGGTCTGGACACCAGCACTTCCGGGTCTGGATACCGGCGCTTCCGGGTCTGGACAGCGGCACTTCCGGGTCTGTACACCGGTGCTACCCTGCCTGGACACCGGTGCTACCGGGCCTGGACACCAGCGCTTCCGGGTCTGGACACTGGTGCTATCGGGCCTGGACACCGGCGCTTCCGGGTCTGGACACCAACACTTCTGGACCGGAGTAACAGCAATGCCAGGCCTGGGTAACAGAACTACCGGATCGGAGTAACAGCACTACCGTGCCTGGACCCCAGCACTGATTTTATGGACGTTGGACTTGAATGCAAGCACCAATCAGGCTTGTATATGAGACCCGAATATCAGCACTGCAAAGCCAAATATCAGGCCGGCAAGGCCAGGATACAGCACTGCAGGTCCTTGGATATCAGGCCTTCCCGGCCAGAGTAGCAGCTCTGTGGTGTTTGAAAACGAACACTGAGCCTCGACTAACTCTGTTGCCCGAGTATGAGCACTGAATGCCACTTAACAGGGAAATAGCCACACCTGTTACTCATAACATTTAGAAATGACAAACTACTTTGGTACCAAATATATAAATACGTTAATATTACAATAACCGTATATTGTGCCCTTAATATAAACACTGCTAAGTCGGTAGCCCGAGTGTGGGCACTGGCCTTATGTCGCCTACTCTGAGGGCATCCGGGGCAAGGGTGGAGAGTGAGGACGCGCAGCCGCTGTGGTGGAAGGTGTGCGGTCAAGATGGATGATTAGTAACACCAGCGGTGGCAGATAGGGATAGTCTGTGATATGGGGGGATGCCAGGATCAGAATGGTCTAATTGGATGATTGTCTGCTGGGTCTGAGGGTTAGTGTGCCCTTTTCAGGAAATCACAGGTCCTGCTACGTCACTTCTTGCTTCGCTCTTCTAATCTCTTTTGCGTTTGTTGACTTTGATATGACGAATTCAGAGCTAAGCATCCCCTCCACCCAAATATTGAGATAATGTGGGGGCGCTCGTTCTGTGCTGTTGCTGGCTGTACAGTACTAATCGTCAGTGCTGTGCTGTCAGATGCCTAGTTCTGGGGTCTGAAGAGTGGGACCCACATTTAACTACACTTCCTGAAAATTGTAGACCCAAAACCCACGGGCCTTCACTTTGACACTGTGAAAATCACATACCCGCGCCTCTGCAAGCTGAAAGTTACATGAAGCCAATGATAGGCTTTTCTCTCTTCCTCCCCCAATGTACATTTTCAGTTCAGAATGTGCCCATTGACTTAGGGCTGACAAGACTGGGTTTGTATTCCCGCTTTCTGGCAGCACTTAAAGCGTAAAGTCTCATTGTAAATCATTCGGTACTGCTAACAACCTGTGGGAAATTGAATATACTAACACCATATTAGCACAAGAAGTATTAAAAACCCAAATGTGTACTAAAGCACCCGTAAAGTTAGCACTAAAGCAGAGATAATACTATACGGGTATAAAATATATTGAAACAGGGTAGTTGCAAAAGAATACCTTTGGTAGAGAACCAGAAATATGTAAGAAAAACAATCAGACTTCCAAATAGTATCCCATTCATGGCCAGATGCTGCTGGTAGGTAACTTTAATTTGTTTCTTAGTTTGATTGAGCTAACCTATCACCTCGTTGGTAACCTGCTACCAAACACGAGACGTCATTTCCTCTGCTTGTAAATTCAGGTCATTGTCTTCCTTTCTGAGCTTTCTTTGTTCTTTCCACCCCATATTTTTATATTCTAATTGGAAGGCTGAGTCCAATAGGTATCTTAGCAAGCAGAGAGATCTACCTCTGGAGAGAGGCTGTTTGCTCATTCAAACTGATCTTCTGTCCTTCCTTGGATAAGAAGTTTAGATCCAGCTGTAACACACCACGCAAACTCCCCTTACTGTCTTGAGGCAGGCAGGCTTCTGGGTATCGCTTCTCCATCTCTCACTTTCGTGTGATCTGCCTTCTGTCTTTGTTCATGAGTGGTTACCCCCTAGCAGTGAGCTTTATCTATGTGCATGTGGGGCAAGTGGCAGCATGTGACTTTAACCTAACTGGGGGTTGGCTCATGGGAAGATATTTAAATAAGTGGGCGGGTACTACCAGTCATGACGTTTACCAGGGAAGGGCATTTCCTGCTATTTGTCTTTCAGCCGTGGCGCTCATGATGAATTTATATAGAGTTACTATGAATTGGTATTGGAAAATTTCCACTGAAATATATTTATTATACGCCTTCATATGCTCATGAGCTTTTGTCTTTTCATTTGTTGCGAGAAGTGATGACGACCTCTGGTTCATCTCAAAGTGTGGTGACCTCAGGCCCAATGATTGTCAACCTTGAGCTCAGGTCAGCTCAAGGAAAGTGAGCCTCATGCTCTGATCAGCCGCCGAAGGGATGAGAACATCGCGCACAGGTACTCGTACACCAATCAGGGCGAAGGATAGGGCCCTCTTGAATACCTCAACTCTAGGGATGGTGAACTCTGGCATAGACCGTCCCAGGAGTGTGGGACCGCCTGCAAACACCAACCAAGAAATTGGGACCTGAATTAAACATCAACCCAATGTAAGAAGACCTCTGGCAGAGACCAGCTAAAGATGGCAAAGAAATCCACTAACTTGACAATTGCCATTACTCTTCAGTGAGCCCTTATAGTATTTGGTTTAGAAACCTCTAAAAGTCTGGCAATCTTACAATCTGAGAAGGATTTAAGAAAACCGGTTTCAAAGTGGAGCATGAATTTAGGAGTACAATAGGGTGCAGACGAGTAATTATATTAACAGATTTTTCTATGTTAAATGCATTTTAATGAAATATTGTCAGGGAAACCCAGAAAGCAAATCTGGTGGCAAAAATGGTACGTGAAAGTGGCAGTTGACATGGATCGCGGGTGGCGGGGTGGGGAGAAGGAGAAATAGACTTTCCTCTTCACAACCACATCTCTTTTCTGCTTCTCTTCCCGAGTCCCATGACGGAAGCAGGAAGCACACAGGAGGCTCCCCTAAATGAATCACGACGCTATTGTCACCTTGACAGCAGCATTTTGATTGGTGTCAGCACTGTGGTTCGGCGCTCAGACGAGGACTATGAGCCTATGCATGTTTACCACCCAGGCTGTATTACAGCCTGGTGGAGAACATTCAAAGTAAACATGACTGTTTGGCCAGCCCTAGACAGCATGCCAAACCATCATGTGCACTCAGAAAGTGCCCCAACCACTCCTCCTCCTGCTCTGTGCGCAGCCAAACCCACCCGCAAATCTGCCTCCGGAGGGAAAAATAAAATGATAATAATATCATGTTGTTATCATTTTATTGCTCCTTTTTTGCACTGCTGAGAAGCTGTGGGGCGATGCTTCGCCACCTTAGTGGAGGAGCCGCCACTGTATTCTTCATCTTCCTCAAATCAAATCAATTTCTGTACAAAGTTTAACAAGCACTAAATTACTCCAACGTGGAGCTATAACAGACTCTCCTATGCCCAAGCCACAAATACATAAATACATCAGCCTTTCTCAAAGGCTGGGCGAAGCCTGTTTCGTGAAGTGGAAGCCCTTAGTCCTTGCACCATACAAGACTGGTGTTTTGTTGTCAATTCCCTTCCAAGATACAACACCCAACCCATGAAACCCACACTCCTCAATTGGTTCCAGGAGCATGCAGGGTCCATGCCGAAGAATCCCACCTACTCCAGCGTTACTAGTTGAGTATGCAAAGGATTAAGGCAGAAGAACGACTAGGAGAGATGATGGGTTGTAAGGACTAGGATGAGGAATGCCAGACCAGTCATACATTTTGCTTTCTTAAACCACTTTCTCTTCTCTGTAAGTTTATAAGACTGAAGAAAGGATGCTGGTCCAAAATGGGTGTGAACCCCCTCCACTGCTCAGACACTTGATAAATGGTGTGCAAATATGAAGGTGTTGCTCAAGTAATGCCCTGCAAATACTGGTCACTGTGACCATCCAACCCCTGCCTAATAAGAAGAGCCCTATCTAGTACGTACCATTGACAAACGCGAGCTGGGGGATCGCCACCCTATTATAGGCTGAGAACATAGTGTTGACGTATCTCTTGAAGATGGAGGAAGTAAACTTCGAGCCATACCCAGTAATCCCGAAGTTTAGAAACAACCTACACCAGGGACTGGCCACCAAGTCAGCCTAGTAAATCTCCACCACCGTTTTCACATTCATAAGCTGCATGTGCGATTGAAGCCGCCAACCTCGGGTAAGAAGAAAAGCTGTATTATGCTGTTGACTGCACTCCGAGAAAGTTGGAGCCCACCTTGGAAAGAACCAATAGAACCAACAATTCGGAATGCCCAGCAAGGACCAACAATTTCGGAATGCCCAGCAAGGGCTTGATTAACCCCATGCATGCTGATGACGGCCCCCAGCCATCATGCACTACGGTGCTCGTGTGCTGATGACGGCTGGGGGCCGTAATGACCGCACCCGCGATCGGAATGTGCCGCACAGGCGCAGAATCGCGGCAGCATGCAAGGGGTTAAGAAGGACCCTGCAAAGAAGACAAAACAGTGGGAGATTCTGTGCATCATGAGCCAAAGCTCTACTAATCAGTCTGAGGGCAAAGCCCCTTAGATGCTGAAGGTGACTTACCAGAGCATTCTTGGTGAGAAGGTTCTCTCCTTCCTAAATCTCCTCAGGACTTGTGCAAGGTCATAGTGCCTGTCCATTGTATCCACAGAGTGACCACTCATTAAGCCCTTAGTCAAATGAGAGGACAACCTAATAGTGTAGTTCCTAGGCCTCATTGCTTGATTCAGGCATTCAACCTAGAAAGTAGTCCAATGATGGTCAGAGGCCAAACCTCCTGCTAATGTCTGTGAAGAGGGCCGTTCAAGACAAAGATCCTGAGAAGACAGAGTCCCCATTCTCAGGTAGTCCAATGAATGTTGTCCACCTCCTGAATGTGCAAGGCTTACGTGGCCAGGAATTGACGTGCGATGCAAGAGATGCACATGTGACCATGCCTCCCTCTTCCTGTTCAATTAAAACCTGGCAGTTCAAGCCATAACAGCTTATTGTTTGAAACTGGTAGAGGAGTTCATGGACTGCTGCAGCTTTCGGTATTTCTTCTATTCATTTTTTTTTCTTTTTAGTGTCCTCATTGTGCAATAATATCAGTAAGGAGTTGTCGGGGGCCCTCCTCTCTTTGTCCTTTTCCTTCACTGCCTTGTTTCTGGGCGGTTTCCCCTACGAAGTTTAAGAGAGGGTAGGATCCCCTTATTTCCATTACTTTACAAAAGATTTCACCGAGGCGGTTGAGCTAGCCATCTTGGCTACTCTGGCAGGTCTGATTGAATATTGCTATCGCATAATCATTGGACGTTGGGATAGTGAGCCAACCTTGACCATTGCCATTTCAAACATTATCGATGTATTAACTAGCTTGATAGTTTTCCCAAATCTCCCAAAATGTGTACTTTTTACTCGGTGGTGTTTTTTTATCCATTTTATATATTCTTAATATCGAGGCCAGCCATTCTTCATGAAGAGGAGGGACTGAACTCACCCACTTCACACACATCTCTCTTCTGGCCAATAAAATCAATAGGAATAACAGATTCTCTTGCTTGCTTGCCAGCCTTTCTGTGACATTGGAACCCAATACTCCAAAAATAATTAAATCAATACTTACAGACAGATGTCTTCCTAGCACCTCATCTAGTGTCTTACCCACTTCATTCCAGAAACCATCGATCTGGGGGAGTATTTCTTCTACTCATACAATTGGTGTTTGAACTGCGGACGACTACCCTGGGCTGAACTAGATCTCAATATCTGCCAACCCCCCCCTCCACTCCACAAACACGCACACAGAATCCACAGAGTAAGGACAAGGATTAGCAGTGACTCACTTCAAACCACATCATTGTCACATGGGTATTGTGGACCAACCCTGGCGCCTGCTGTGTCTTGGATGTTCCCTTTAGGGGTCAGTGAAGCCAATTGTCCATATTATGGTCCTTTTTCACTTCTTTCCATGCTGGTAGTGTTCTCTGTTCCATACAGAGAGCTTGGACTCCACTAACACTGACATAAAGAATTGAGTCGGTGAGCGCAGTTATGCTTAAAATGGCTTCCTACTGTAATGTGTTCACCCTGCTTTGGGTGACAGTGAGAGACACTCTATTTGGGCCTCTTTCAGTTCTGACTCTGCGGCATTCTGTGTTCTAATACTCTGACCAAGGAGTCACTATGGCTTAGCCTGACACCCATGTGACTACAGCCGCTCATTTCTTCCTCCTGAACAGGGACGGAGGAGGTAGCTGTGAAAAAACTAGGTCAAGGGTACCCTGATTCTAATTTTTGTGAGGTGCAAGGCTTTACTGTCCGGTCTGGAACTCCATGACAGATCTTGGACTTGTTACCAGAAATAATTAGTTCCATGTGTGGGCAAACATGTCAGACTGGGGCCTGAAGCTGTAGGGTTCTGCAGAAGATGGGTATGAAAAATCAGATGGTGTGAGTAAGATGGCATCTGAGCAGAAGACAACATTGCCAAGTGGCTTACCCACATAAGGACATTAGGGGTTCTTTGTGTGACTATTTCATAGTGGTCAGACAAGGGTACTTTGCTTGCTTGGGATCCCAAAGACATCATTCAAGATGTCAGGCTCTTTTGGGTTTCACAGAGTCTTGCTCTGAAGTCACCAATATTTCAGGGGACCATTTTCCTAAGCGAGCAGTTACTCTCAGTACTGTTTCCAGATGTTTACACAGCATGAACTTCTAGGCTACTTCCAATGACAGCTGTGGGTTAGTTTGTTTTAATGAGTGTATTTATATCATATTCAGTAATACAAGAACAGGTTTGGGGCCAGATGTATGAAGCCGTTTGCGATTCGCAAACGCCGGAATTTGCAGAATTCCAGCATTTGCGAATTGCAAACTGTGTTTTGGTATGTATGTGCAAAATCGCAAAATAAGGAATCGCAAAAATTGTGATTCCTTATTTTGCTCAAGCATTTAAGGAATGGCAATTTTGAGATTCCTTAAATGCTATGCATCAAGCATTTTTTTGGGCAAATCCACATTAAGAAATCGCAAATTACCACCAACTTGTAGTTGGTGGTAATTTGCGATTTCTTTTACAAATGCACTCTTTGGCATTTGTTAAGGTGCCATGTGGCGCTCATACATGCCCTTAGGGCCATATGTGCCATATGCGCACACATGTAAGTTTCAGGGGTGTAGCAGGGTGTCCTTTGGACACCCCTGCACCCTTGAAATTACTCTCATTTTGCGATTAGCAAATTGCGAATCGCAAATTGAGAATAACTTCACATTCCTTCCTATGGTCCTCCTGGCCCATAGAAATGAATGGGAAATTATTTCTTAATTGCGATTAGCAATTTGCTAATCGCAATTAAGGAATTTAAGAAATCGCTAAAAAATAGCGAATTTCTACATACATCCCAATTTGCAATTCCCAAATAGCGATTTCTTAAAAATCGCTATTTGGGAATCGCAAATGATGGGGAGGATACATCTGCCCCTTACAGCTAGAATCATCAAGCTCAATTGCGCTTGCAAAGGGCCAGATTCTGAGAATCTGGCCCTTTGCGAGTGCAATTTTTGCATTTGGGATTCATCATCCCAAATGCAAAATTCGCTAATAAAGAATTCGCACATTTGCGAGGAAATGCATTTAAGGAATCTCTATTTGAGATTCCTTAAATGCAATTCATTAACCATTTCTACATTGCGAATTCGCTATTTTTAGTCGCTATTTACCACGAAGTCTGACTTCGTGGTAAATAGCGGAAAAATAGAAAAAAGCACTTTAGTGCATTTTTCTCAATTGCATGTTACACACACACATGTCCTTTGGACATGTGTGTGCGCAACACCTGTGTAAATTTACATTACAGGGGTGCTACAGGGTGTCCTTTGGACACCCTGGCACCCTTGAAATCGCAATCTTATTTGCGATTAGCTAATTGCTAATCGCAAATAAGGAATAACTCCCTATGCATTCCTGTGGGCCTTTAGGCCCATAGGAATGAATGGGGAGTTATTGCTTATTTAAAATAAGGAATCAGTGGGAATCGCAATAAATATTGCAATTCCTACATGAATCCCGTTTTGCGAGTCTGTAATAGCGATTCCTTATGAATCGCTAATATAGACTCGCAAAACGGGTCTTTGATGAATCTACCTGTAGGTCCCTTAATCGGCATTTGCAGACAGGCTGTAATACATGCGAAATGGCTAGAAGATTAAGAGTTATTGTGTTGTTTATTTTAAGAAAATATGTAATGAGCATCTTGAATCAAAGCGTACTGTGTGTGTTTGCATATTCCAGTAGCTCATCCATAGGAACTTTATTGAAGTGGGCATCTGAACAAGAAATGTGAATACACTGGACTCAGGGTACAGGGTTTCCATGGTGGTCCTTCCTCTTTATATGGGCAGAGGCATAAACTACCAAATTTGTGCCACAGGGCACTCATAAGTGACAGTGCTAAATGTGGGAATATACCACATTTAGCCTAATTTGAAGCCCCTTTGTACGGAGATTGAAACAGTTAAAGTAATGCAAGTTTTTAGCATACTGCCCTCGAAATCACCCTTTGAGACTAAATGGGATGAATACTGAAGAAAATGATAGAGTAGCTCTCTAGCCGACAGTTGGAAGTCTCACAAGGTAAATCTACCCCAAAAAGAAAACTGTAAGAAAAACAGAAGACTTGTCCTACAAGCTGTAACTCCAGACCAGTTTCATTTCCAGTCCA
The DNA here is from genome assembly GCF_964261635.1 of Lissotriton helveticus. NCBI lineage: Eukaryota > Metazoa > Chordata > Amphibia > Caudata > Salamandridae > Lissotriton > Lissotriton helveticus. The sequence goes on along the minus strand of NC_136068.1, from coordinate 632,003,407 downwards.
GTTATCGAACAGAAGACTCAACCCATTCACTTCAAATCCAAGTAGTTTCTGATTTTAGATTAGAGAGTTTTACAGGATCATGTAAAATGTGTGGTTTGTTTCAAAACAGACCTTGTACACATTTACAAAGGTAGAAGGGAAGCAAATAAATCATGGACACCTTCAATTGGATAGTGAGCGTATTGATGAGCTTGTTTCGTTAGGGATCTATTTTGTCCCAGACTTGAGAGGAATAGGGTTGGAGTTGGCACTAACAGGATGCGTAGCCTCAACCTTCCATCACCCCTGTGGTCCTCTGGATTACTGGATCATATTCAAAGTTTCCTTTCACATCAGGCGCTAAATTAATGCCTCTTTAGAAGCCCCCACATTGGTAATCCAAGTTTATAATGTGGTGTATCAATGCTACAACAGAATACAATCTTAGTGTCCTGGGACGTTGATGGTATAAAGTTTAGGGTGCGGGATTAATTTTTGATGTGCTTCACTCTTATTGGCTGTGTTGTGATAGACCAGTCGGAGACAACAGATTCGTGTTTGGGCTATGATTTAGAAATTCATACCTCAAGGCGAAAAAATGCATTGAACAAAATAGGGCTCCGTATGTTCAGGGGAGCTCTGCAGCACTATGATTATTTTTAGGAGCATTCTAGCAGCATCTTTGCCGCACTTTGAATCTTGGGACGAAGTGGAGACTGGCTTCTTCCATCTGTGAATTCTTCCATTGCACAAAGTCCACTCAAGGTAGGTTTACTCAAAAGAGAGAATGGAAGGAAGTCAACTGGACATAGTTCTTGCTCCACACTTACACACCAGCGTACACACTGACCCTCTCATGTCTGCTGGGAGGTCTTGTAAGGGGCAGAAACTCCTGCCTCAGGCCATACAGAGTTGAGGCCTCCAAGGATACAGTTGTTTTCATCGTCTAGGCACACCCCCACAGTCTCCTGCCTTCACGTTTTTCGCAGTTTGTGGTTTTTCGTATTCATGAAGGAGAGAGTGTCAGCACGCTACACAGATCCTTTGATGCACTCTGGTCACTGTTACTGGTTGAATGCGGTTCTGTTTTGACTTTTCTGCATCCTTGTTTTATGGAACTTTCTGAAGTGGAAGAAAATTGAAAGGCTGTATGTTAATACTATTAAAAAAAACGAAAAAAACAAATATACATATTCAGATAAGGTAAATGCCAGTTTCTGGTGGGTATCTTCAAACTGAGATTTTATTTATTTATATGATCGTTTTTCATGTAGCGCTGTTACAAATTGAATTGTGGCAAGTGCTTTACAACAAAGGTTCAATTTGAGGAAAGGACCATTTGCACTTCATAAATTTTGTGTAGGTATAGTACACTTGGTGCAATAGTAAGGCAAGTGTGATTGGCAGTCAGCAGCAATACTACAGTGAGGTGCATAAAAGATGTGTCCATTTGTGGTCAGCAGCAATTGAGGAAATAGGGTGAAGATATAATTAGCACTCGTAATTAACTTGGCGCCAGTGCTGATCTAGAGAAGACATCGGTATTTTATTGATTCCAATTAAAAAGATACACACTATTGTAGTTAATAGCAGTGCAATATTAAGGCATGTAGAGCATAACTATGTCATCAGTGCATGCGTATATGATGCCTGTCTGTGTAACGATGATAGGACACATTTACTAGTTTGAAGTGAAGGAACAAGCCTTGTATGTGTGGTAAACGCATTTCAAATCCTAGGTACTATTTTTTTCAACAAATTCTTTTGAAAGGTAGTGTCGGACTTTTTTTTAATTTGTAAGTTCTCCCCATTTTCTAGCCACTCCCTTGTCTCCCTCTCACATTTCCTACAAAAATACATACTTGCATGTACGGGGAATCTGCAGAGCAGAGATCTCTTCACCTATACGTGCAGGAGAGGCAGAGACGTAAACTCCGCATGTAGCTTTCCCCCAGATGCATCAACAACCCAATTTGCGATTATAGCGAAAAATACCGATTCGCTATTAAGGAATAGCAAAAGGGAATGCATCAAGAAATCACTTAAAAAATAGCGATTTCTTAGAATTCCTTAATTGCGAGTCGCAATTGAGGAATCCCTCCCCATTCATTCCTATGGGCCTAGAGGCCCATAGGAATGAATGGGAAGACAATCTCAATTTGCGAATCGCAACTAGCGATTCGCAAATTGAGATTGCGATTTCAAGGGTGCAGGGGTGTCCAAAGGGCGCCCTGTTGCATCTCTGAAATTGATATGTGCACATATGTTGCGCATACACATGCCCTTAGGGCATGTGTGTGCGCAGCATGAAACATTGAAAAATGCACTTAAGTGCATTTTTCAACGTTTTTGCAAATTACCATGAAGTTGTACTTCATGGTAATTTGTGTGCCCTATTAGCGAATTCGCTATTTTAAAAACGTTCATGCATTGCATTTAAGGAATCTCAATTTGAGATTCCTTAAATGCAAATAATCGCAATTTAGCGATTTCTAAAATTGCGATTTTTGCATTTGGGATGATGCATCCCAAATACAAAAATACCGCTCGCAAAGGGGCAGATTCTGAGAATCTGCCCCTTTGCGAGCGGATTTTTGTTTGATGAATCTGGGCCTTTGTGAATAGCATTTTGGACTGTGGGAAAGACGCTTCAAATCCTAGGTACAATTTGTTGGAAAAAATATTTTCCATAAACAACCAACACTCATTACCGCAGGGCGCTGAGAAAATCAATTATTGCATCAACAGAGGGGAGGATGAGCTTTGCCTTTCTCTCAGGTTACAGCTTCCTCATTTTTCCAACATCGAGTTTACTTGATGTGAAGTTACGAATGCTAGAAGCACTGTGACCTTAAGAGCCAGCTTTCTGCCCGTAAAACCCATGTAAATTACAGGGTGTAAAGATAGGGAAGCTGTTTTACTGCTCTTTTGAAAGTTATCAAATGTTATTGCTGGTGTTTATGGACAGTGTACTTTATTGAGACTATTTAATGAGCGCATTCTCTCAATTAGTATTTATCCTTTTATAAGTTATAGGATGAATGCCATAAACATAACATGAAATGCAATAATTCCCTGTGAGAAATAGGTACATATGTGCACACAGTATGTCTGCAGTGAAGTAAGTCATATGTAAGAACAGATTAACTTGCTATCCAATAGAGTTGAAATGTTCACTGCAGAGAGGTGGTTCCAGGTTTTAGCTTTTTTTAATTTTATTTTTAGTTTTTCATCTGTATTTATCAATATTTATTTCCCCACATTTTATTGGTATTTTTACATATTTTTGGTTGGTGAGAAAGTGAAAATGCTGTGGTATAACGCTACATTTATTGAACATAAGTTCAGACTTTGATATCTGTAGGACAATTTCTTTCATATCTGTAAGACGATAACAATAGAGAAATGCACTAGGTCGAAACCATTAGTATTGTAGTACTAGCTCGTGTGCACAGCAGCCGTTTTTTAAGCTTTATTGGACAATTATATGTTGTTTCTTTTCCTCTGCTTCCTGTGCTGCCTCTACGCATAGCTACTGACCTTGTAGTGACGACTGGAAATATAGCAAGACATTAAAATTAGATCTAATGCTGTATTTTACCTTACAAAAAAATAAAGAGTGAAATGACCTCTCTTTAGGTATAAAAATCAATAAAAAGTGGGAGCCTTAAATTCCAATGTCACCCTTTAGATAGATTGAAAGCAAAACATGCCCCTGGGCCATTCATGCTCAGCAAGTACTACCTGGGTGACAAGTGTTACACAAGCAGAACTTTTTTTTTGTTGTAAAGAGTTTTATATAGACTCGACATATCGGGTATCAGTGCGCTTTACATAGCACCAGTTTTGTTACAGAAGGACACATTCATTTTTGTTAGGCAAGGGGAGATTTTCCCCCAGATTCATCAAAGTCCTGTTTTGCGAGTCCTTAATAGCGATTTTTAAGGAATCGCTAATCGCAAATAAGGAATGGCTTTCCCATTCATTCCTATGGGCCTAAAGGCCTATAGGAATGAATGGGGAGTCATTCCTTATTTGCGATTAGCAATTAGCGAATCGCAAATAAGGAAGCGATTTCAAGGGTGCCAGGGTGTCCAAAGGACACCCTGTAGCACCCCTGAAATGGTAATGTACACTGGTGTTGTGCACACACATGTCCAAAGGACATGTTTGTGTGTAACATACAGCTTAGAAAAATGCACTAAAGTGCATATTTCTAAGTTTTCGCTATTTACCACGTAGTCAGACTTCGCGGTAAATAGCGGCCCCAGATTGAGAATTCGCAAATTTAAAATGGTTCATGAATTGCATTTAAGGAATCTCAAATTGAGATTCCTTAAATGCAATTATTCGCAATATAGCGATTTCTAAAACTGCGATTTGTGCATTTGGGATGATGAATCCCAAATGCAAAAATAGCGCTCGCAAAGGGCCAGATTCTCAGAATCTGGCCATTTGTGAGCCGTTTTTGGCTTGATGAATCGGGCTGTAAGTGATTTGCCCAGCAGAGACTCGAACCTGGTTCCCCAGTTTCGATATCAACCGCTCTAGCTGTAAGGCAACATCCTCTCCCCAACTTGAACTGGTTCCAGCTTTTCACTGACCCTAACTAAAGGGATAGTCACAGAAAACCCTCGGCATTGATTGTAACCAGATGAGAAATGAAACTGGATTAATTCTTATAGCAACCTTCTGCCCACTTACGGAGTAGGCTGAGAGCACAGAGGTCACAAATGTAATTAAAGAGCTGTCACACGAGGGGGCGTGGCCAAGATGGCGGCTGAGCTTTAAGGAAGGACCCAACACCCATTTTATTTATTTGTTTATTTAATGCATTTTTATATAGCGCAGACTTTACCCAAAGGTGTCAGAGCACTTCACAATAGAACCAAGTACGTTACATGAGGAAATGTACATGCTTACATGTTACAGATACAAACGGGATAGTTTAAAAAGTAAAATAAAAAAATAGGTGGCAATCACACAAAAAACAACTCATTAGGATCGTACAGGCATAGAATACATATTTACAACATTGTAAGAGTTTACAACATCAGGAGAAAGCAAAGTAGCCATGAGGGACATGAAAAAGGATGTATTCATTCTGGAAGTGTCTTTGGAAGAGAAGAGATTTGAGGTCCGTTTTGAAAGTCCGGGTAAAGGTGGTGGTATGGAGTAGTGGAGGAAGTGAGTTCCAGGTTCTAACTGCATTGTCTGAGGATTGAGCCATCGATCTTTCCCTTTTGAAGGTGGGTGGCTCAAGGAGTATAATTTCTGCATTACGTGATGGTCTAGAGCCTCCAGAGATTTTAATTTTATTTGCCAGGTATCGAGGGAAGGAAGTGTGCAAGGCTTTGTGGGTGATACAGGCAGTCTTGTAGATTGACCTTGCTTTGATGGGAAGCCATAGAAGAGAAAACAGTATGGGTGTGATGTGGTCACTTCTTTTGGCCCCAAAAATAAAACGAGCTGCTGAATGGAGTATGGATTTAAGAGGGTAAAGGTGGGATTTGGGGAGGCCAGCAAGTAGAGAATTGCAATAGTCCAATCTAGAGAGAAACAGAGAGTGGACCAAGGTATTTAGGTCTTTCTCTGGAAAGAAACATCGAATCCCCCAGAGAAGGCACAGTGGGTAATGTGCATTCTTACCAATGAGATTGATGTGGGAGTGTGGATTGAGCCTTTTGTAAAGTATGACACCAAGGGATTTAGCGCTGTAGCCAACTATAGGTTTGTTGTTAAGTAAATTCAGTTTATCCATCCAAGATTGAACAGGAGGAGGCGAGAGCAAGGTAGAAAGGAGGAGGAATTCAGTTTTGGAAGGATTCAGAATGAGTTGATGAGCTAACATCCAGTTTTGAATAGAGTTGAGAATAGTGTTAAAGATTGAGATGTCATGTGCAGAAGACACCTTAAAGTAGATTAGGGTGTCATCAGCATAGGGTTGATAAAGGGTCCCAGATTTCCTTAGGAGGTTTGCCAATCGTTCCAAATAAAGAGTGAACAAAGTGGGTGCGAGGATAGATCCTTGTGGGATGTCTTGACCTACCTCCATTGAAGCTGAAAGACTGTTAGCAATTTTAATCACTTGAGATCTATCCGAGAGGAATGGACAAAACCATTTAAGCACTGTGCCTTCCAATCCACTGTTTTAACCACATCGCTGCTGATGATATTCTTCTCCTGTGCTGGACAGCAATAAAAACGGGTGTGGTCATGACGAGCTGAGCTCGTCATGACCACCGAAGGGGTTAAAGTGTTTAGGAGAGTGTTGTTAATAACAGTGTCAAAGGCTGCAGAAAGGTCTAGAAGAATCAGGAGACAAGATTCCACCGAGTCAAGTACACACAGGGCATCGTCAATCACTTGCAGCAGGGCTGTTTCAGTGCTGTAGTCTTGCATGAAATCAGACTGGAATTCGTCGAGAAGATTGTTATCCTTGATATGTAGGGAAAGTTCTTTCGCTACACATCTTTCTGTGATTTTCGCGAGAAAAGGAAGGTTGGTGATGGGGCAGAAGTTGTTGTGGTCATTCGCATCAGCGGAGGGTTTTTTAAGAATTGGGGTTACCTGTCCTATTTTAAGGGCTACAGGAAGGGATCCTTGGTTGAGAAAAAGGTTAACCAGAGTGGTCCAATAGGAAAGCATGTGGGAGTAGAAGTCAATGTTGGTGATGTCACTAGGGATGGGGTCAAAAGAATGGTTAGAGGGTTTTGTTTCGAGAATGATTTGAGGAGGGCATCTTCAGAGGTGACATCAAATTTCTGCCAAATGATTAAGGATTTGTGCTCCTCTAGGGGGGTAGGATGAATGACCTGATCAACCAGTGAGTTCACTTTTTCATCAAAGAATATAGTGAATTCTGCTGTTTTCTTTAGAGGATCGTCATGCTTGATGGTTGAGGGAGAGACGTTGGTATTTTTGATGAGGTCAAATAGTTTTTTGGGTCTGTTTTTGTCTGAGTCGAGGAGGGATTTTGAAGTGTGACGCTTTTTCATGGAAGATGTGTTTGTGGTATTTTGATCTTGCTGAATGTAAAATAGAGAGATTAGTGGTGGATGGAGATTGTCTCCATTGTTTCTCCAGGAATCTCAGGTTCTTCCTTTCTTCATAAAGGGATTAATTGAACCATGGTTCAGAAGGAATAGGCATTTTTGCTTTGAAGTGGAGCAACACTATCAATTTCGACTGCAAGACTGGAGAGGCATTGGGACGTAAGATCGTTGACATCAGAATTAGGGTCTAACATTGGAAGAGATAGCATAGCAGAATCGCAAAGAATGTCAAGGTCAATGTTTTTGGTCTTACGGAACGAGGTAGTAGTCCTTTTGGGATGGCCAAGATTTACAGAGTGAGATAGGTGCAGAGAGAAGGGGATGAGTAAGTGGTCGGAACAGTCTACTTGAATAGGGTCACCAATAGTTAGCGTATCTGCTTTGGATATAACAAGGTCAAGAATTGAGCCCTTAGAGTGTGTTGGTTCTGAGCAGTGTTGGATAAGATCATTTTCTGAGAGAAAAGTAGCAAGCCTATTGGCAGCTGAGTCTTCCAACGAGCCCAGTGAAGACTAAAGTCTCCCAGTAAAATCTGTCTGTCACTTTGAGAGTATTTGTCGCTGGCAAAGTCGGTAAATTCCTTCAAGAAGGAGGAGCAGTCACCAGGCGGGTGATCAATGGCATGAAATCTGAAAGGGGAGCAGAGTTGCACTTGAAGCTCCAGAGAAAAGCATTCAAATGTACGGAAGTAGCTGTTAGGAAAAACCTTGAATTGAAGGGAGTTTCTGAAGATGATTGCAACACCTTCTCCAACTTTATCTGTTCTTTCATTTCTAAAGATGGAATAGTCGGTGGGCAGCAGATCAAAAATAGTATGAGAGGTGTCTTTGAACCAGGTCTCAGTGAGGAAAAGAATGTCAAGTTTGTGAATATTGAAGGTGTCAGAAATTTCCAGTTTGTGTTTTATTGTAGATCTGCAGTTGTGGAACAAACAGTGCAACTCTGACAAGACTGTTCTGGTGAAGGGGACGTTTGGTCTTTTAGGGGTCATAGGAATAATGGGGCATATTATCAACACAGGCGATAAAATTATCGCTGCTTTTATCGGCAGAAAACTGCCGCTAAAGCCGCTTTTGCGGCAGAAAACTGCCGCTAAAGCCGCTTTTGCGGCAGTTTTCTGCCGATAAAAGCAGCGATGATTTTATCGCCTGTGTTGATAATATGCCCCAATATTCCTGTATGAGGGTGCCAGGGTAGAATAAGGCTGATGTTTAGTTCCGGCAGAGGAGATGGTCGGAATAGTGCACAGGGTAGACTTAATAGGAGAGGGGGGGAAGGGGATGATGTTAGAAGTCTTGTAACTAGCCAGTAAATTAGCAATGCCTGCAGATGACATATTGTGTGTGGCTTTTTTGGGGCGCGGGAGCGGGGTACTCCTCGTGAGCTTGAGGAAGTGAGTGCGTGCCAGGGGGATTGGGTTGTTGGGAAAGGTGGATATTTTAGTACTTAGGAGTGAGATGGTAGCTTCAAGCTGGGAGATAGAGGAGATGAGAAATCTTTTTCTGTTTTCTAAAGAGAGTAGGGCTGAACACAGAATGTTAGGTGGCTCGATGGGCTCTGGATGGAGTGCAATCGGCGAGGACGGGCAGGAAGAGGTGGGGGTGAGGAAGGAGTATTGGGGTGCAGGAGTAAAAGGTGGAGGTAGATGGTTGGTAGAAGTTATCGGTGCATCTGAGGTGGAAAGTGAATTAAATACAAAATAAGGAACCAGTGGTGGACAATGTTTAACGGGGTCCAAAGTATATGTCCAGACAACTTGTAAGCAAAAGAATAATGAGTTCCCCAGAGATAGAAAGGAAGGAGGTGTAAGGATATGGAGACGGGACAAAGGCAGGGAACAAGGTGTTCCCTTGTTGGAACTAGGGGACCTCACACACCCAGAAACCTAGGTGTCATGCTTCATCATTGGTCTCCTGCTCCTCGTCAGACTGGCGCTGCAATGCCTGACGGGCGCCGTAGGCGCTCTTTGTTGGAGATCTTTTGCTCCAGCCAATGGTTTGAGTGCGTGTGAGGGGTCTGGTGAAAGTGTAGTCGTGAGGGGTTGGTGAGGTTGAAAAGAAGGTGAGTCAGTCCACAAGGGACTTTTATTGGAGTGGCTGACTCCCTTATTAAAAGGGTGGGAGGGGAGAAAGGAACTGCTTAACTTACAGTGGACTAACTCAACCCTCTAAAAAGGTCGACATGTTTCATGCCTGTCTGGCAATTCTTCAGGACCTCGAGTTTCGGGTACTACACAGTGAAAATTATGATAAAAATTAAAAAGATACAACCTCATTGGGTCAATCAGGGAGCAAGCCAACTGGTCCTACTCTAGAGGGGAACCTAAGAACAACCCTAGTGGGCCCCGCAGTCTGTTCCCGTGAGGCTGTTCGAGAAGGTAGAATACCTGTGACAACGAACAGCCAGGGTGAAAACCTACCCCCAACGCGAGGCGCCCCTGCCGGTAGCGCGGAACAGCTGGTCAAGGGGACGTTTGGTCTTTTAGGGGTCATAGGAATAATATTCCTGTATGAGGGTGCCAGGGTAGAATAAGGCTGATGTTTAGTTCCGGCAGAGGAGATGGTCGGAATAGTGCACAGAGTAGACTTAATAGGAGAGGGGGGGAAGAGGATGGCGTTATAAGTCTTGTAACTAGCCAGTAAATTAGCAATGCCTGTAGATGACATATTGTGTGTGGCTTTTTTGGGGCGCGGGAGCGGGGTACTCCTCGTGAGCTTGAGGAAGTGAGTGCGTGCCAGGGGGATTGGGTTGTTGGGAAAGGTGGATATTTTAGTACTTAGGAGTGAGATGGTAGCTTCAAGCTGGGAGATAGAGATGAGAAATCCTTTTCTGTTTTCTAAAGAGAGTAGGGCTGAACACAGAATGTTAGGTGGCTCGATGGGCTCTGGATGAAGTGCAATCGGCGAGGACGGGCAGGAAGAGGTGGGGGTGAGGAAGGAGTATTGGGGTGCAGGAGTAAAAGGTGGAGGTAGATGGTTGGTAGAAGTTATCGGTGCATCTGAGGTGGAAAGAGAATTATCTGGGAAAATGTTGAACAGAGGAGAAGAATTGAGTTCACATTTAGGTGGAGACGGGTGTGGGAGGACGGAATGCGGGATGGGGAAAAAGGGGAGCCATTATAGGGCAGGAGATTAGGGGAGAACAGAGAAGTAGGGGCTGGAGAGGTCCTCTGGGCTAGAAGAGATGGGTGTTTGGGGATTGGCAACAAGCAAAGTGGGGAGGATTGACCTAGAGGGTAGTTGAAGAGACAGTATGGTTCTACTAGGCCCGAGGGAGGGAAAAGGAAGAAATTGCCATGAGGGGATAAAGGGTTGAGCAGCATTTCTGGAGAGATGGGAGGATGAAGAGAGATGAAAGGGGTTTGTGCAGAATTCAGTATACAAGGAGAGGGGGAGAGCAGGTGGGGTAGACGAAAAGGGGAATAAGGGGGAAGGTACGCAGAGTGAACTGAGAGATCAGGCTTTTGGAAAGATGGATTAAATAAGTGGGTCGTAGGCCGGGTTGAGTGGGGGGTTACTTCGGAATTCCAGGATGGTGCAGAGGGGAAAAGGAGAGTGTTGGCCATAGGTATGGCTGATGTGTTGAGGGTAACGTCCCATTTGGAAGTGGAAAGAATGGGAGATGGGGAAGCAGGGGAGATGGAGGGCACAGGGTTGGCTAGGGGGAGGCCTGTGCCTCCTGGTGGAGCAGCCTATTGGAGTTTAGGAAGGTCAGGGTGCATGACAGTGACAGTTAAAATTCCTCGGAGGGCTGTCTGGGCAGTGAACTCCCCAAGGCTGCCATTGAGGGCCCCAGAGGCCACTAGGGATGACAGAGACGGCCCTGTGAGACACATTCCATCCATGCACCACAGGAGACAGCAGCTACCATTGTGGCATAGAGCCCTTGAGGCACTGTGGTACACCTCGTTGCCCTGCTGATCTGGCTGAGACAGGGGCTGTGTTTACTGAGCAACTTGTCACTGGGGGCCAGTGTAGACGGTGGACTGTGGCCCGGCAGATTGAGTCCTGTTGAGGCAGGACCTGCAAAGCCAGTCTCTCAACATTATAAAGCTTTTCTCAAATATTGTAAAAAAAATGCGGTAGATACCTTAAAAACCCAGAGGGATTGTAAAAGGCAGCCTAGATCTGTGGTATGTCCTGTTTCCCAGCGGAATGCAATCAAAACATCCTTAGCAATCCACATCCACACTCTCTGTGTATTTAATTGAATTACTTTTTTTGTGAAAATCAGAACGTTTTCTCTGAATAAAAGTATATATTCCTTTTTTTGAAAATGATATAAATAGTAGGGACAGCTATACAATGAACCAAAGTCAAAAGTGAGGTGCAAAGATTTACAGATAAAACCATACCTCTGAAAAGGTCCTTAGGAATGAGAGAGGTGGACCCACCTCAGCAATATATATACTTGTGCCTCCCCTTCATACCAGATTTGATTAGCCCATTAACCAAATGTACTTTAAAATAAATATATTGGGCCTGAGATGGCCAAGTACCGGAGCACATTATGGGGGTTGAGTACTCTGGCCTGACTCCTATTCTCCAGACCCGAAGTTGCTTTAGGTCCAAGATCGGACGGGGAATGCTCTCCCTGAGATCTGTTAAAGGATTCCACCTCATCAGGTTTTCTTCCCCCTATCAGCTAGAAAAATGACAAGTAAAACGTCTGTGACCCTGGCAACATCAATATTGCTGCACCAGCACTCCTGGGCCCTGGCAGTGGGAATGCTTCCAAAAGTGGGTATAGCAGAGGACCTCCATTGCGACCCTGCTGATTTAAAGTGACCCAAACCAAGAATTCAGAGCTGCAGTGTACCGGAATGGCACACCAGCTTCTCCCAGTGGATGAAAAGCGCTGGGCGAAAGACCGGAAAAGTGAGAGTGGGCCTAAGAGTTAGGGGTGTCCCATGGGAGAGTGAATGAATGTCACTGCATGACAGCTGGTCCTGGAGGCCTTGTCAAAACCTGAATTTAAGGAGACCTGTAGCAGTGCACTTTCCATGCCTCCAAAAGAAACAAAAATAAAAGCAAGAAAGATCCATTTGACTTTTGATCTTCCACAATGCCCTCAGAGTAGGGGGCAATGATAGGGAGATGATGGACATCGCTATTGAGGATGATGTTTGGAAGTCTCCAAGGGAATCTAATCCTGTCAGCCCTAAGAGACCTGTAGTGAGCTACACCAGATATCATAATGGCAATCGCTTCAAACAAATATGGCCTCATTCACCAGCAGCAATGCTAAACAGAGGGAAGATTGTAGGATAACAAGCTAAAGATTGGCTAGCGGCAGGCCTCCGTGATAGCACTGTAGGATGATAACAAGAAGCTCAGGGAATTCAAGGACTGTGCCACTCCAGTTCTGGTTCATATGGAGTCACAAAGTGAACGCCTGGAAGACCAGATCTGTACAGCCGCCTTATGGGAGAAATCTGGTGAGGAAACCATAAGGACTAGAATCAAGAAGATTTAAAATTCCAAGGAAATTTATTTGGAGGATAGCTCCAGAGTTGTAGTAAGGAAGGCATATCGAAACTCTACAAGGAAACTAAGGAGATTTTAAGGACTTCCGTGCAACTGTCATAGCAGAACTTTGAGCCCCACATGAAAGAGCATTGGGGCATCGGTACAAGCCCCAATCGCCACCACAACGTCGTCTATAGTGATGTTGTGGTGGCAATAGGGGCTGCGCCTTATGTACAAGGCAGCGTTAAGCCACTATGGTTGGCGTGAAAGGGGTTGGCAGTGGGTGTTGCAGCGGTGTGCGTTCCACTACAACACCCATTTATTTCCTCACTAATTCTGACTGACTCTGCTGCAGGAGGCCCTGTGTGCTGCTAAGGGGGCAGGCAGCGGCAGCTTTGGAGATGCCGGGGGTCAGGCTACATCGTCTGGTTGGGGAGGACTGTGCCTGTCAAGCTCGGAGCCTCCAACTTACAATAACCCTTCCTCAGTTATATGTTATATTACTCAGCACACCACACTAGTTGACTGTAATTAATGCTTCTGTCATATCAGGGGTAACATAAATACAAACCTTTTTTCCTCCTCTATCCTTCTGCTATCATTCCAAATCCAAATAACTGACTAACCTATCCACCACTTAAAATGTACTTGCATGTTTCACTATACTAATTCAACACTAATCTTCTCTGGGTCCCGGAGTAGCGTGCTACTCGCCGAAAAAGTGCTTTGATGCCTCGTCAGGGGTAGTAAGCGCTATATATATGCAATTACAATACAATAAGTGTGCTGTCAGGCATAGCATCCATCTTTAGAGGTGTGACAACTTCTGTCAAACTACCCCCAAGATACTTTTTCTTGTGTCCCATCTCCTCCTCCTTCTTTTTCTTCTTGACTTCCCAAGTATTTCACTTTTTGAGTCAGGGCAACAGATGCTTCACAGGAGAAAATAGGGGGTGGGGGAGCCGGGGGTGGTCTGGTTGATGTTTAGGCAAATGTTTTTCTATGTTACTAATGTTTTTTTCCCCTCAGCTTTTGAGTCAGTGAGCTTTCCCATATTGCGATATAACTGTACAGACTTGTGGTTAAGGACTCTGCCTGGTGGGTAACTCTGGCTCCTGACGGGTCCAACTCGTTAACACACCTTTCCACAACTTTCCCACAATTTTACAATATTTTCGTGGAACACCAATGGCCTCTTAGACTGTGTAACTTCGAAATGTGGCTAGGTTAACCTTCGCGCAATGCCATTGCTATAACCAAGACATCAATGTTGTCCAATAGATGCTCAAGGGAACAAAAGGGAAACAGACACCCTCGTATCTAAATGTCCTCTGTGGACAAGGTTCACAGAGAGCAAGTTGCAAAACTAGATCCTGTTCCCGAGCAAAGAGCAAAATTATTTCATCAAAAAGTCAGTCCAAAGAGTATCAATCCAAAATCTGTACTTCAGTGTTCTTCTTTATTTTCTGGTTGTCATCACATTCAAAAGCCATAGATATTTGGCAGATGTTTCATATCAACTTATAGGCGTAACCGATGTAGCCAACACGTGTTTCGTCTTGGGTATATCACCCATTGACTTCCTCATGGCTACAATAACAACAATAGAGAAACATACACTCAGAAAACATTCAGTGTTATTTATCCAGAAGTTGTTGTTGCTTGAGTAGTGACCATCTGAACAGCAAGATTTATAAAGAGGAAGAGAAAGGAAGGATTTTAAGGACAAGTGAGAAGACCACCAAAAAGGTCCACCAAGTGAAACAAAATCTGACGGGGGGCTAAAGAAGTGAACATGAGGAAAGGAAAAGTGGGAGTAGAGGAAGCCCACAGTAATGGAATTAGGCATATCAAGAATGGTAAAATGACAGAATAACTAAAGGGATGTGCGCGTACTTCAGGGGCACAAAAAAGAGTATTTGAGAAAAGCGCACACCCACAGTGAGGGTACAGTAGGTGCACATAACTTATGTTGTAATAACAGAGAAGAAACAGAGTGAACATAGTTGTGCCAAAACACAAGCATATCACTCACCAGTTGTCAGCTTAAGAACAGGTCCATCAATATCCAGGCAAATTTGTGAATAATCCCATTCAACATGGGTCTGAAGAAAAAGGAGAGCATAGCCGAAACTCAGAGTTTCTGCGCCATGCCACCTTTTCGTGAGCAGGTTTTAATTGAGAAAACATTCTGAAAAGAATGGTCCAGAGTGCCTCATAATAATTTATGTGGAGGGTGAGGTGTCAGATGATACTGTTTTACAAGTTGAGCCGAGATGTCAGAAATCAGAAAGTTTATCTTGAAGATATATCCGTATAAGCCTAAGGTTAAATAGATCAATGAATAGTCCTATACCAAAGGCACTCCCCTACTGCCTCTAAATATAAAATTAAAGGTAACGGGGGGGAACTTCCATGTTCCTTAATGGGACTGTATCTAATTGTTGGCCATCCTGCAATATATCAAAATGTACATGCCTACAGTAGTCCTCCCCATCCCATCTAATGGGAACTCATTACACCCTCCGTGACTGATTTGGATACGATAGAGTATTCCACTTGGGGCTCCAGGGGTAGTCCTCCTTGTTCATAGATCCCTTCCCCTAAGGGTAACTAAAGTACACACTGATACACAGGGAAGAAGCATTGGGATTGAGGGCCACATGGCTACTAGTTAATATCATTTTTGTCTCCAGCTACACCCCCCGCATTTGCTGCCGCCCACACTTCAAGAGCTGCGCTCCTTACTGATGTCTCTGCCCCCATGGACCACTCTGGTGGGGGGGAGACTTTAAACCCTTAACTGCAGGGCTAATTCCCCCGCTGTGTTGGGGGAGGCCGTGTGCTCATAACGAGCTGAGCTCATCATGACCACGCCCGTTCCAATGGAACGCCCAGCACAGCAGGGGAATTATCCCTGCGTGGGCGTGGCGCAACGGTCATGATGAGCTCAGCTCGTTATGATCACACGGCCCCCGTGGCTCATGACGAGCTGAGCTCGTCATGAGCATGGGAGGGGTTAATGGTGTCCCAGACCCCAAACGAGATGCATGCACTGAACCCAGTCCTGGCAGTGGGTCCAGAGCTGCGTGTCTTACAGCTTGGGCTGACTCCCTGGACCTATGCAATGCCTGGTATTTTTGGAACCCCAAGACACGAGCTTACACTCATTACTCAGCCGTCCATAATACTGAAGCTCAGATTGACCTGATTGATCTCCTAGCACTGTGATCCATCCAATTCCTCCCACATGGTGTATCAGATCATGCCCCCGTCCTGGTGGAATGGGGTACCCAGCTGGAGACGCTGAGACCCGTATGGCGCTTTAGTGCATGGTACTTGAAGGAACCTGAGTGTGCCTCCTTCTTGGAGGATAAACTCCAAAATGATTTCAAACTAATGAGGGCTCAGTATCATCAAAAATAAAGCTCTGGCTGGCATTCAAGCCCTCCATGAGAGAAGTGCTTAATAGCTATGTTTGGAGACTAGAGGCGACGCAGCAGCAGCGGGCGACTAACCTAGAAACGCAAATACGACGCCTGGAATGTTGCACCCACCAGCCTGGCTCAGAGGAAGCGCATCATCTACTAGACCTTGCGTGCGATGCGCTATGGCAACTTTTGTTTGAAGAAGCAAAACAGTACTGGAGGGCCTCCACTCATAGAGTCTGTGAGTTGGGGGACAAATCAGGCAGGCTGCTATATTGGCATGAGACTTGCTGTGTTTCCTCTAGAGCAGTACTGACTATTCGAGATCAAACAGTTAGCCTAAGGGAAGAGTTTGTGATCACCCAAGCTTTCCCTACATACTATCAGGATGGATAGGCATGCCATCCAGCACCCCCTCTGGAGGTGGGTAACCCCATCCTGCAGGATATTCCTCTGTCCTCTATCCCTCATTCTTTGGCCCTGGACCTAAATAAACCACTGATGGAAGACGAGGTAGACCCATTTCTAGGCTCCAGTCAGATATAACCTCTGGGACTGATGGATACCTCATCGAATACTATAAAATTTCTCTCCATTATTGCACCCCACATGTTAAAGTTTTACACTGAAGCGATATGCCACGGATCCTTTCCCGTGAACTTAGACTGTGCTACCACTGTGGTCATCCCCAAGGAGGGTATGCCTCCTGACCAGTGCGCCTCCTACTGGTTGATCTCACTCATCAATGCAGACATAAAGGTTTTTGCCAAAATCCTGGTGGCTTGTTTGACGCACACCCTCACCCATCTCTTTTACCCGGACCAGTGCGGGTTTATGCCTGGTAGAAGCACACATCATTGCATCTGATGAGTACAAGTGGCCCTCTTCCAAATGCAGAAGTTGGAAAGAAAATTGCCCTCCTTCTTTTAGACTTCACTAAAGCCTTTCATACTCTCTCCTGGATATTCTTGGAGGGAGTCTTGGTGGGAGTGGGCCAGGCTTCCGGAAGATGGTCCGCCTCCTCTACCACAGCCCTAGGGCCCTGATCTGAGTTAAATGCATACTATTGTCTCTATTCCTAATCGGATGGGGGATGCATCAGGGGTGCCCACTTTTAACTCTGTTGTTTGCTTTGGCTATTGAGCCATTGGCACGCCTCATCTGCTGCGATGCATGGGTCGGTGGATGGAGATGGCTTATCATGATTTATCTGTGTAGGGGGACTAGCCTCTGCATGGGCTGTTATTGATGCTACTGTTTATGTGTCGCAACCACATTCTGCTCTTTTAAAAATTGTGATGTGTGGAAAATGCTTGCTATATGTACAAACGCAATACCATTGGTCATAAATAAAATAGAGCTGTTACACGAAAGAACTTTGTGTAAAATATAATAACGTTTCAAAATATGTGTACTTTTCTATACTGTATAACACTGAGGCCCGATTATGAGTTACCTGGTAAGTTCTAATATACATAGTAACTCCTTAGTGATACTGTTTCTAACCTATGTTATTTGTGCGACTCTGTGTGTGAGGGGCTGTCTGAGTGGCTTGTAACTTGTGTGTGAGTGCATGAGTGTCTCAGTGCATCTGTGAGGTGGTGTGAGAGAATATGAGTGGGTCTGTCAGTGGGTGTGTGTGAGTGGGTCTGGGAGTAGCTGCATAAGTGTCTCACTGGATGTGTGATTGGGTGCATGAGTGAGTGAGTGGGTGTGTTAGTGACTGAGTCTGTCTCTGAGTGGGTGCATGAGTGTCTTTGTGGGTCTCTAAGTGGGTGTGTGAGTCTCTGAGTGGGTCTGTGAGTGAGTACAACACTGAGTGAGTCTGTGAGTGAGTGCATCAATCTCTGAATGTGTCTGTGAGTGGTTACATGAGTCTGAGTGGGTGTGTGAGTGGGGACATGAGTCTGTGAGTGGGACTGTGAGTGAACACATGAGTGTCTGTGTGGGTCTCTAAGTGGTGTCAGACTGGGTCTGTGAGTGGGTGCATGAGTCTCTGAGGACTAAGAGTGGTTGTGTAGGTGTCTGAGTGGCCTCTGTATTGCTCTATTCTGCTCTGTTTTGCCTCTTCTTCTCATTTTTCTGCCCTCTGTTTTGCCTTTCCTGCTAGTTTTTCTGCCCTCTATTTTGCCTTTTCTGCTTGTTTTCGGCCTTCTGTTTTGCCTTTCCTGCTCCATTTTATGCCCTCTGTTTTATCTCTCCTGCTTGTATTCTGCCCTGTTTTGCCTTTCTGCTCCTTTTTGTGCAGTGTAAAGGGGAGGGTGATCACAAAGACACCCTCCATGGGCTGATTTTGGCCCGGGCAGGGTGCCGAGGGCCCGCCACAATTCAATTCGGGAGGGGGGCTGCACGGCCGCCCTCCCTTGGCCATTTTCGACATCGGGGACCCATATCTCCCGGAGCCTGGCCATGTGTGCCTGGGTGCCCTGGTCCGACCAAGAGCACCCAGTGTGCTATGGTACCGCGGCGGGAGCCTCATGGCCCTGTTGGCCCAGCCGTTTCCCCACCTCCTGCAGGAGCAGGCGCTGCTACTGCATGCGTGCAGAAGCAATTGTTTCATCTCTTTCCCTGCCAGCATGTCTGCAGGCAAGGAAAAAGATGAAACCTCACCTTCCATAAAACATGAGCACTTTGGCTGCTCCCACTTGCTGGAGGCTGAGCGTTTGATTTTGCTTGGCAGGAGCCGTCAGCTCATGGCAAGCATAAGCAAATAGCTATGTCCCAGGTGTGGGCACACTGGGACATAGCAGAAGCTAGCCCTGGGGTGTGGTGGTCCCCAGTGCCATTAATGGCTCTAGGAGGGAGGCTTCGCTGTCCCCCTCCTTTGTTGTGCACAGTCCGGCCTCTGGGAGGTGGTGGTCCGCATGGCCGTATATGGCCCAAGAGAGGGGCCATGCGGCCCCCTCCCTCTTTTTAAAAAACATAATTGGCCCCGGGAGGCGGTGGTCCCCAGAGGGGGTCCACGCCCCTGATCAATTTATTAATATATATCTTTGGGGCGATGGGAGTCACAAATTTGGGAATTTCATGGCAACATTTTAAAAAATGTATTACCTTGCCAGGATACCTTTGGGATACCAGGACCAAGGCTAGAGAGTTCAGGTATTCCTACCCTGCCCCCTTTTCTTTTTTTCTGCTTTTTTTAGAGGACTCGGCTGGCTGGCTTACTGGTTGAAGTGTTGGCAGCCAATCAGAGCTGTGCAGATCTCTGCACAAGCTTATTAATATTTGTTAAGGCTTAGTGCCCACAAATATACAAATCTGGACTTCCTTTAATTCTCAACAATTGCTGAATGGATTTACACCAAATATGTGATATGCAGAACAAAATCTACTTCATTGCAAAATTCGGTGTATTTCTGTCCAGTGGTTCGGGCTTTAGTTGTGTTCAAAACTCTTATCGGAATGAATATGGGAAACACTTTTTTTGACCCCTCCTTTTTTCTTAACCCCTCCCCTTTACTGATCACCTAGAAACTTTCCATGTGCAAAAAGAATCATCTAGTTTTCTAAGACATTTTAATAGCATTACAATTTCTTGTGTGTGCCCCTCAAAGTTCAACCTCAGACTCCTGCATAAATAAACAAAATGATGACAGGCGTGAAGGGGCAGACGCTTATTTGCGAAAGAAAACAACATCTGCCCCCATAAAAACATGTTCTCCTGGCTCCTAACATACAGGCAGAGCTAAAGCCCTATTCCTGGTGATTCTCACATAACTGTCTGGCAATAACTGTGCTGTCAAGCCAGATTCATAAAAATATGTTCCTGGCTGTTCTTATTTTGCTGTAATGTTAGTAGGGCCTGATTAAGAGTGCCGGAGAGGATGGTGTCATAGTTATTGCATCAGATAAAATCTGACATCACAGATCTGTAATCTATCAGGTGAGATTAATAGCACTGAGCACAAGTTTTCCCTATAAATGGAAAATAGAGATGTTGGTGCTTTCCACACCCAAATCTGTATTTCCTGTTATTGACTGGGCTTTCTTCATCAGGTAAATTCGACTCCCTTCACCTGCCTGCAAGGGATCTCTAATCCCCTATAAAAGTGCAGTTCAATTACCGCCTGCACTTTGTAAACATGGAGAGGCTTCAAAGCAGCTGCCCCGTTTTTCACATGCATCCGCTGCCCCCAGGGCAGCAAGGTTTACGCTGCCCCAAGGGCAGCGCATTCCATATAATAGGGCACACTTTTCCTGTATACACCCAGCGCACCTGTTTTAAGGAGCGCCAGGCGCAAATAGGTAAAGTCCGCCCTTTACATAATAAGGTCCCTGATCTTCAGGCTTCAGGGTCCTGCCACATTTGGTGGGTAGCTGGAACTGGCTACAGATTTCTGCGCCGCATCAACTGGTACCCAGGGCTTTGAGCTGCCTGCATCCAGGTTTGATCCGACATTGTCCAGCTGCCCGCCGCTGTTAATTCTGCTCTTTCACATTTCCTCACCAGGTTCGCTACCATCGAGCTGTTTTGTGCCAGATACCTGGCCCTTTCCAACGTCCTCTTGCAAGCCATGAACCGAAACACCAATGCTGCATCCTGCCTCTTTAAATAATTAGTTAAGTTTGCTGCATTCTAACCTGCATCAGCGCATGAGACAAAACGTATGCTCACACTAAGGGCCTGATTTGGAGATTCTCAGAGGTTACTCTGGGGCAAATTACCAAGGGCCATTATCGCCGCATTAGCGGGACTTTTTCCCGCTAATGCGGCGATCATTTTATCGCCCTATTACCAGTTAGCGACAGCTTGTAGGCGATAGCGGGCATTTAGGGGCCCACTTAGCATGTCAGCGATAATTATCGCTAATGACATGCAAAGTGGGCGTGCCAAGATGTTAGCGACTGAAAACAGTCGCTAACATCGCTATCTCCTTTACCTACAAAGGCGTAGTTTTGGAAATATTCGCGCTAAGCGCGAATATCTCCAAAAGCTAACACCTGCCCAGAGCAGTTCTTAGCCATGTTATCCAATGGGAGGTGGATAGCATGGCTAAGAGCATTGTCACGATAATGTGTGAATATCGCTGTATTTCCAGCAATATTCACGCATTTGGAATGATTTTTATCGTTTCTGAGATAAACCTTGAGGATAGTAAGGTATCTCAGCGATAAAAATCGTCGTAGCGCGGCGATAAAATTATTCCCGCTAACCCTGCTTAGCGATAAATATCGCTATTGCTAGGTAATATGCCCCTTTGTCCCCACCACCTACATACACTTCTGATAGACCTGCAAATGAGAGCCGTCAGAGGTTTTGCCATTAGTTCGCCCACCTGAATATGAGCAGGTGGACATATGGCAAGCTTTTGCTTTCACACACCACCATCCAAGGTGTGACAGTAAATAAAAGTTTAATATTATTCAATTTCCACCACACCAAGGGAGAAAACTCCCAGAGCTAGGAGGTGATTGTTTTTTTTTTCGAAAAAGATAATCCCCTTTTTGTTTTTTAAAATAAAAAAGAAATTGAACGTGTGGCATGCAGAGCCATCATGATGTCGCTGCTGTATGACACACTTCAATACATCTAGAGGAACATCAGTGAAAGCATTTACCATGAATGCAAGCGATGTCCACTGGACTGATCGACATCTCTAAATGTGGCGAGTGGATACACCCTCGGGGTAAAAGAGTACTTTACTCCATCGCCCTCATGGAGTAAATCCTGCCCTCCAAACTCATAATCAGGACCTGAGTTTGGATTACTTTAGTCCATTTACATTCTTTGCTTATTTTTTCTTTTTGCAACATTCCTTTTACATTTGTATACATGTGTCCAGAGTTTGTGAATTTACTTGTTATACTTTTTTTATCTTTGTAAGTAATTTTGGTTTGAACCGATATGATATTTATATATTGACTGTAGAGGTGCGTTTGTAGTCCATGCAATCATATCACACCAACTTTGTGATACAAACTACAAATTGTAAGCCAATACTTCTTTAAAAATATAATCAGTTTACCTTTCTTGTCATGGTGTTGGGCCTTGTAGGAGCTCTCACAACTAACAAGAAGTCTGTGACTTCCGTTCCCTATAGTCTAGCATTCTGATGCCCTAAAGCGACACAGCAGGCTTTAGGATTTTTATCTATTTCCCCCTAAAAAATATGTTCCAAGCTACCATTTGGAGAATAACTTATAGAATAGTGGTCCACAGAAGAGTGATAGGTTGAGTACAGAAGCTAATGAGGCAGACTCAGTAAGTACAACATCAATTATAACAATGGAGTGCTCCAGACTTCTAATGGCTGGTAGAAGCCTGGAGCTCCAACATTCCAATGTTTGTTCACAGCTCTTGCTGTGAACAAAAGGCCTCACGGAGCCAGTGGGAATTTCAATCCCCTCAGTCTCCGTGAGGCCTGTTTTACAAATTAGAACATTTTGCCCTCTAGGGTCAGAATGTTCTAATAGCCTTCGAGCCCTCCAGAGTGGGCTCTACCAGCCACTGAAGGCCAGCTCACTTGTTAAAGGCCCTGGCTGAAATGCTGGAGTGGGCTTTAATGGCCTGTAGAGCCCGCTATGGTGGCCTCTAAGGCTAAAGTAAATACATTCATTGGTGCAATCCTCTCCAGCTCCTTCTTCACAGAATGAAATGGGTCACCCATGGAACCGTGCCCAGCCAGAGTTCCATCTTCCAGGATAGAACTCTAGCATGGGCCTTCCCCTGGCAGAAACAACATACCCTTCCACTTGCAATAAAGAAAACACACAAGAAGAAAGGAATTCTTCTAAAAGTGCTAACGGAGAACTGGTTTCCAATTAAAGAACCAACAAGCGAATATAAATCATCCATAAAGTACATAATTTCAAAATGTTACTGGTACTTTTCTGGCTCGAGCTGTAGGACAAGCACCCATCACACTGCCAGTGGCAGTCGGGTCCTCTGCAGTATGCAGAGAGGAGTCCATTTCCACCTCAGACACCGCAGTTCATGCAGTCATTCAATTCATACACAAGCTAAACTTAGTACACCACCTCCTAAGACAGTACTTCAGTCATCCAGTCATTCACCTGGAGGCAACTCCTATACGTCATGTAGAATATGACCTTGCACTCAGTCAGTGTCAGGCCATGACTTGTCCCTACTCTTAGGGCCTTATTTATAAAAACTATCAACGTGTAAAAACAGTGATGCAACATTTTTCACTGTGCCCGCCTTGTGACATGAGGAATGAGTCATATTTACTGTATGACACATCATGTCACAAGGAATGACAGATACGTCAGTATTCCTGAAGAATTTGTTGGCACAAAACTGACGCATTGCTTGAGTTGTTTCTGAAGCGTGACGCAACTCCAGCAATGCAGGGGGAGGGCTATGATTATAGTACTGCATCACCCTTAAGCGCGGGCGTAAGGATTTGACGCAGTGGCATACTAGAAGGGGGCAGTGAAATCTGATAGATTTCACTGCGCCACTTCTACGAGGCTTTCTTGCGTCGAAACGCCCACCCTGCTTACATTATATCCGACGCAGGTATAATGTGGCGCAGGGCTTTACAAAGTGACGCATCTGCTTAGATGCGTCACTTTGTAAATATGCTGCAACGTGGTGCATTGTTGATGCTGCTGCTGAGTCACAAAAAGTGATGCAACAGTGGTGTAAAAGTGTCACAAGAAGCTCATAAATAAGGCCCTTAATATATACGTCCACTGCCACACGTGCCATCCGAAATGTTTATGGAATGCCGAAGATTCCACAACCTGGGGGTTTGCTTATTGTAAATAATGTTGATATTGTAGACAATCACACATAACTAATGACAATCGACCAAAACATTGTCATTTAAGCTGTGTCAATTCACATATGTGTATCTTTCCTCACCATGCATGTGACTACGTTCGGTGACAACCACACAAAATACAGTGGACTTTGTGCTTCGCAGATTGGGCACCATATTTCAACATGATAAAGTACAGGGCGCAATTCATTTTGTTCGACCTTGATTTTCTAAACCGCTATGCTCAGTCGTTTGTCTGTAACTTATAACTTGTCCTGCGTGTGTCTACCAGAAAGCTATTTAGGGCGTATTTACAAGCTCCTTGCGCCGCCGGTGAGTCACTTTTTATATGGGAAAAGAGATGCAACGGCGGTGTAAGGGGCTTGTAAATAGGTCCCTAAGTGTGTCAAAATAATAATACCAATCCTTATTGCTCCAGTATGCACCCAGTTAATACCAGACTGCAGCTATGTTATAGCCAAATGCATACGTCCTAGCTTGAGTGCTACTTATAACAGTTCCAGCTCTGCATTGGATATTTTGTCATTGCTTTTGGGTGGCAACTTGAACACCTTCCAACAATCTGCCAGTGGCAGCAGCAAGGTTTCCTGACAGCAGTCTCTATGTAAAGCTGCTATGATGATGTGGAAACGCCTCATGAGAGCAGCAGGGGGATACCAGATGCAGGCAGATGTGGAATTCCAGGCTTCTCATTAATGGTGCTCACTCATAGTGTAGGTCAACCCAGTGGCGCGTTTACTGTTAGTACCACAGGACAAGGTGATTGTTACCTAATTGGTTGACCCTCCTACCGGCTGCCCTATTTAATGTTAGGGGGCCTGATTGCAGCTGGTTATAGTGTGTTCTTCCCCTATATTAAATCATATCTAGGAGATGCCTACTCTTTTTTTTTTATATATTTCTTTTTATTGAAACTTTTAACAACATAAACAAGAATAAATAATCACGGCAGTACAATCAATCGAATGGCGAAGCGTCCTGCGGGGAGGAAAGCATAAGAGCATAATACAATCATTGACATTATAGGATGGGAGGATTGAGGGATGCAGCAAGTCCGGAGACAATTCGAGCAACATATTAGCAGGAATGGCGGATCAAGGGGAGGGAGGACCCGCCACCGAGTGTGTGAAGGGAGGTGCACATATTTCTGCCCGGTAAGAGTTCCATTGACCCCAAATCTTACTCCACTTGCGAGGCCTGCCACATGCCACATACACCGTCTTCTCTCTGAACATGCACCAGTCCATATTTCCTTCCATGCGAGAACCGTGGGTGGCCTCTGAGAGCCCCACAACTGGGCGATATCCCTCTTAGCAATCATGTTGCCACGGGTCACCCACTGAGTCTGTGCCAAATCATAATCATTAGGTTCCCAAACATTCAACAAGCACCGTCTAGCTTCAGGCAGCAACGCAACACCCGTGACCTCTTCCATAACTGCATGCAAACGATTCCAGAAACGAACCACCACCGGGCACTCCCAGAGTATGTGAAGATAGGTGCCCGGGAGGCCACAACCACTCCTACATAGCCCATCCGAAGCATAACCCATACTGACCAAGCGTGGACCGGTAACATAGATCCTGTGGAGAATCTTAAGCTGTACAAACCGGAGACGAGCCGGAATTGCAACCTCTTTCGGCGAAGATATGGGCGACTGCCAGTCTTCGTCATCTAACTCCAGACCATCGCCAGTCCAAGCTTCCCTAAGTCGCCGTAGAAGATCGGTCCTGTCGTTTATCATTTTTTTGTAAATAAGCGAAATCGTACTGTCGGGAACATACCCATCCAGCACACGATCTTCAAGCGGCGACGCCTCCGGAACAGCGGTACCCGGAGGGAAAGCCGCCATCAGCGCGCGTCGGACCTGGGCATACCTAAAAAACTCATTGCCACTTCAGTCATATTCCAATCTCAACTCCTCGAAGGTTTTGACCCTACCCTTAGTCCATATATCATTCACCCTGCAGATACCAATCACGTCCCACCTATCGAAGCCTTTCGTCTTCCTTAGGGAGCCCAGCCTCTCGGAAGCATAGAGAGGAGTGGCGCGCGTAAGTCTATTCTTCCATCCCATGGCATCATGCGCACGATGCCATACTTGCACCGCGATCATAGTAGGGCCAGTGAGCATCCTCCCTGCGGATTGCGTATAAAGTGCCCTATTATAGTCACCACCAGGCAGCAACCATCTGTCCATCGCAAACGCAGGATTCGACGTGGGGTCGTACATGCCGTGGTTAATCGCCCCCAGTTGGGAGGCCCAGTAGTAGCGCCTAATATCCGGGAGAGCGATCCCACCGTCATACCAAGGAAGTGTTAACTTGGCGAGGGCTATGCGGGACCGCCCACCTCACATCAGTTGTCTCTGCAAGCTTTCAATCTCCCGAAAGTAGCTGGCCGGGATGGTATCGCAAGTATTCTGTAGGGCATATAAAAATCGGGGCAATGACATCATCTTGAAGAGAGCCGCTCGTCCGAACGGGGACAACGGAAGCCTACGCCATGCCTCGACATCGGACCGCAAGCGCTGGAGCGGGGGCAGCAGGTTACGTTCATAACGAACCACAGGATCTAAGGTGATAAACACCCCCAAGTATTTGAAATCCGCGTGTACCACCTGTATTGGGCACCCACGCGGCAAGAGAGGAGCGTCTCCCGAGAGAACGTACACTCAGGACTTGGACCAATTGATCACAAGGCCAGAATTTTTACCGAAGGAAGTCAATACATCGAAGAGCACTACTAACGACTTCCGAGGTGACGTGAGGTATAGCAGGATGTCGTCAGCGTAAAGCGATACTCGGTCCTCAAAATCAGAGGTCCAGCGTATACCCTTCATTGACGAATCCCACCTCAGCCAAGCCGCCAGGGGTTCCAAAGCGAGGGCAAAAAGAAGCGGAGACAACGGGCACCCCTGGCGAGTACCCCTTCCGAGAGAGAATGAGCCAGAAACACGACCATTAACAACCACCTGAGCCAAGGGGTCTTGATATAGTAGTTTCACCCAACTGATGAAAACAGAGCCAAAACCAAACTTTGCGAGGGCAGCCCAGAGGTATGGCCATTCCAGCGTATCAAACGCCATAGTGGCGTCTAAAGAAGTCAAAATGGCCGATTCACGCAACGAGGACGCTCTCGCCAGGGCGCCGTGTAGACGCCGAAGGTTCAGTGCCGTGTTTCGGTGCGGAATAAAGCCGGACTGATCCGGATGGATCAGGTCGCAGATAACAGTGATTATACCTTTCGCAAGCACTTTAGCAAGGATCTTAGGCTCGGCGTTTAAGAGCGAGATGGGCCTGTACGACGCGCGGCAATCCCGCGGCTTCCCCTCCTTGTGATTCACGACAATAGACGCAAGTCTTTGATCGAATGGGAGGGTACCCGCATCTAGCGATTCTAAAAACATCGAGCAAAGATGTGGTGCTATTTTATCTGGGCGTAGTTTATAAAGTTCGATGGGAAGTCCATTCGGACCCGTGGCCTTTCCCGATCTCACAGAGCGGACCGCGGTCGCGACCTCCTCTACAGAGAGTGTCGCGTCCATCAGTTCCCTATCCAGATCCGACAAGCATGGCAAAGCAATGTCTCTCAGTAGCAGATGCGAATCCTGTTCCGGTCTGTCCGATACTGGAGAGTACACGGTTTGGAAATACTCAGAAAAACACTCCACAATCTCATCCGGGTCAGTCACTCTCACTCCATCCGCTCTCTCAATCGAAGGAACCACACGACTGGCCCTCTCCTTCTTATCCAACCAGGCTATCAACTTTCCTGCCTTATCACTCACATCATACAAACAACCCTGCTGCTCTCTATTCATCACCCTGGCAGCATCAGTGACCAACGCTCTATAGTCAGTTTGTTTGAGGCTGAGGAGGTGCAGCCTGTCCTGGGTAACATCAGATTCCAGCTCCCTTTCTAAGTCTGATATCTCAGTTTCAAGTCGGACCACTGCCTCGTACTTACGTTTCTTAGCATTATTAATTAACGATAAGGCGTGGCCGCGGATGACCGTCTTAAAAGCTTCCCATAGCAAGACAGAAGATGACACAGACCCCACATTCTCTACAAAATAATGGTCGAGTGATTTAATCAATTCCATGCGGATCTTAGGGTCACGGAGATACCAAGGGTTGATCGGGGCTACCCGGCCCTCAGTTCCCGGTCCCATTTCCATTACAAGCCATAAGGGGGAGTGATCTGAGATACCCCTAGCCAAATGTCTGATCTCCTTAACAAGTGGGGCCTGTGTTGCGGGCATCAGAATATAGTCAAGTCTCGAGAGACTACCGTGTGCACCAGAATGGAAAGTGTATTGTAGTAATCCAGTGTGTAGCAGCCTCCAGCAATCTATAGCCACTATAGCCAACCTTGATACTTTGGTTGAAGGCCCCTCCGAATCCTTCACCCAATTTCCAGCACTCTCACTGGAAGGACTTAATCTCCTGCTAGACAGGACCAAATCCTCTTCCCCAAGGGATCCTGTACCACTAAAAAAGCTAAAGGAGTGCAGAAACAGCATCCTTCCACCTCTGCTGGAAATCATGAACGGGGCTATTGTCCAGGGTGTATTTCCGCCGGTGTGGAAGAAGGCTATAGTGAAGCCTCTCCTTAAAAAAACGTCCCTGGACCCGGGCCTCCTTAAAAATTTTAGGCCGATCTCTTTACTCCCAGCCCCGGCAAAGATGTTAGAAGCGCACCTTAATACACATCTTTCCACCTTCCTTGAGTCTAGTGAGTATCTTGATGGCTCTCAGCACGGATTCAGAAAACATCACAGCACCGAATCCGCTCTCACAGTTGTGGTGGATAATATTCGCCGCAAAGTTGACCTTGGCCAAACCACAGTGCTGGTCCTATTAGACCTCACGGCTGCGTTCGATACCCTGTCTCCCGCCATTTTAACATCTCGGCTTAGGGAGGCAGGGGTTACTGGACCGGCCTTGAGTCTTCTTAACTCCTTTCTCCATGACAGAGAACAGAGAGTCATGCTTGGAGATTTCCTCTCCCCTGCCAAGTCATTGCAATGTGGGGTGCCACAGGGGTCGGCCCTTAGCCCGACCCTATTTAACATCTACGTGGCCCCCCTTGCTAGACTAGTAAGATCGCAGGGGATGGAGGTGGTGTCCTATGCCGACGACACCCAGATCATGGTGTCGCTGGCCCACTCTGTCAGTACATCCGCATTCAGCTTTAGGTCATGCATGCAGCGTGTGGCGGAGTGGATGATCCTTAACTCCCTAAAGCTGAATGGCGACAAGACAGAGGTCTTGGTCTTCGGTAAAGACCAACACGTGTGGTCGAGCGAGTGGTGGCCTTCATCTCTCGGCACCTGCCCCACTCCCTCCCAATCGGCCAGAAACCTCGGCGTAATCTTTGACACTTCACTCTCCATGACGCTCCAAGTGAATAGGACAGTGGCCACTTGCTGGGGTGTCATCAAGATCTTAAAAAGAATTCTCCACTATCTCTCCTTCCAGGCGCGCAAACAGATTGCGATTGCTCTTCTTGGCTCCAGGCTTGATTATTGTAACTCTCTCTATGTGGAGTCTAACAAGGGCCTTATCCATCGACTGCAAACTGTACAGAACGCCGCAGCGCGCTTCGTCCTGGCCCTTCCCATAGCATCATCTGCCACCACTGCTAGGAGAGATCTTCACTGGCTCCCGGTCCAGTTTAGAATCTCCTTTAAGCTCCTATGTCTCACATATAGAGCACTTGCGGCTGGCCCTGCGGACGCACTTGGTACCCTGCTTACCCGCTATGTACCCACGAGATGCCTACGATCGGCCGGGCTACACCAATTGGTAGTGCCCCGCGCTAGGCTGACCAGATGGGGAGCGAGAGCTTTTTCTGTTGCCGCTCCTCAGCTTTGGAACTCCCTTCCGGTGGAGATAAAAACCCTTTCCTCCATCGACCTGTTTAAAAAGGCCCTTAAAACTTGGTACTTCATCAGAGCCTACCAATGAGATATCACTGTCTGACCTGGATTGTTCCGTTATTGGATGTAGGCGCCTTGACGCCCATTGGGCTAAGTTAGCGCGGTATAAGACACAATTCATTCATTCATTCATTCATCAATCCCAGAGTATCAAGGAAGCCACTCAGCGATCGATATTTCCGGAGACCACAGAGTTAAAATCACCGCCCACCACAAGGATGCCTTCCGGGAGCCCCAGTACCACCCTCCCCAAGTCAGCAAAGGTCGTGGTCTGAAGGCCAGGCGGGACATAGACGGAGAGCAAAGTAATGACCTTCCCCTCCCATCTTCCAGTAATGGCGGCATACCGCCCTCTGTCGTCAAGAATGATAGTATCGATCTCAAGGGGGAGGGAGACTCTGACCAAGATACCCACCCCCCTAGAGCCAGTGGTGAAGCCGGAATGTGCCAGGAGACGGTAGCCCCTCCGATTCATGGCCTGGCATGTATTGCCTATCAGATGTGTTTCTTGCAACAGCACAACATCGGGGGAGAGACGTCTCAAGAGTTGTAACACCACGCCACGTTTTATCCTGTCCCCCAACCCGTTGACATTTGAACACAGCAATTTGAGCCCCCTACCCCCCATCCCGAACATATTCGCAGCATCCACCCCACATTAGTCACGACAGCCAAGTCCAAAAGTCCATCAATATAGTGCCTTGAAGTGAACCAAACAAAAGAAACTTCCCCCCCTCCTCCCCCCAACCTACCCTCAACACAATACCCCCCACCCTGCACCCCTGCGTTAGACTCGAAGGCCCCCCCAACTTGCAGTGTGCCTGTCGTCCTAGCAAATAACTAGTCTACGGAAAGAAACCCCAGAGGAGGAAGGGACTCACTCCCTCCGCCACCCCTGGAGAACCACCTCAATTAAAGCAAGTGAAAGGATTCACAAACCATACCGAAAAACCAATATGTAGTCCAGCAAACCAAGTTACATTAGTATTCCTGTTCCATCAGTCCACCCCCAGCTCCACCAGAATGTTCAGGGTGTTCCTGCTGCCTGGGTAGCGTGTCGAGCCAATCACTTGCAGCCTCAGGGTGATCAAAAAAGAATGTCCGATCTCCATGTTCCACACGTAGCCGAGCTTGAAATAGCATTGCGTATTTCATGTCCCTGTCTCTCAATTGTCTCTTCACTCCCTGAAACCCCATCCTTTGCTTCTGCACCAACTGAGTAAAGTCCGGGTAGAAACTCACCGTCGTATTCTCAAATTTTGCGGGGCCACCCAAACGCGATGCCTGCAGGATAGCGTCCCGATCACGAAAATGAAATATCCTGGCGATGATGGGCCGCGGGGCAGCACCCAGCTTAGGTTTACCACCCGGCACTCTGTGAGCCCGCTCCACCGCAAAGAATCTACTCAGGCCTTTGGGTGCGAGATGATTGACGATGAGGTCCTCCACGATGAGGTCAACATTCAAATTATCAGAATTCTCGGGGACACCCACAATACGGACGTTGTTCCGCCTAGAACGACTTTCAAAATCTTCCAGACGACGAGAGGAGTCGTTAGAGGACCGTAGATCGCGGACCTCCGTTTGTAGATCGGAAACATCCGTCGTGAGGCTAGAAGTCTTTAAGTCCAGGGATTTAACTTTTTCGTTCGTTTTAGCCAAATCCGCCCTGATCAAGTTGACTTCGATCGCTACTGTATCCAGCTTTTGCGTCAGGGTTTCATACTGCACCCCGATTGAGGTCTGCATGCTCGCAATGGCGCCCATGATATCGTGCAGAGTCGGGTCTTTGTCCGCCATAAGGTCATCTCCCTTGTCCGCCGGAGGCTTGCCCGTTCCACCGGGGGATCCCTTAGGGTGGGTGTACCGGTCCATGACAATAGATTGTATGGAGCCCCCACGGTGAACAGTCTTGGTCTTTCGCCTTTCAGCCTCGGGCTTGCCGGCCATTTTGGAAGCAGCGCCCCCGAGGGGACCCCGAGATCTGGTGAAAATGGCGACATCAAAATCACCCACAGATGCTCAGCCAAGGGACAGTGTGTTCCACTTCACACACCGAGCGGTGATAGGCAGGCCCAGCCCTTGAGTGGGACCGCAAAGTGAAGCAGTCCGTGGGCGGCCGGGCAAATCCGCTGCGTAGAAGAGTCTGGGCCAAAAGCGAAACCCAAAGCCAAATCCAGGGGCGGAAGCAGGATCAGGGAAGCCGCTGTTGTTCAATTACTGTCCAGGCAGAACATCAACTCGAGCCTGGGGCAGATCCGTGGAGCAGGCCAGGAAAGTTCAAAGCAGCGCAACATCGGTTTCCTTGGACCAAATCAATTTTTGAAAGCAACTAACATATCAGTTTGGTTGCATCTTTGATGATCCATCGTCATAACCAGGATTATAGTCAGGATAAGTGCCGGAGGTTGCGAAGGTCCGGGAGCCCTGTGCTCACGCGACCATCCCGGTTGCGCGCGAAGCTACTCCTGGTCTACTCTTTTTAATGGGTATTGCATCCCTAATATGTATTAAAAAAGTCAAGACATGTTAAGATCGACATGTTTCACTGCCAACACAACTTTTGGCAATTTCATCAGGACCAGAAGAGGACTGACCAGCTTAGTGTCTCAGCAGTATCTGCAATGTAAAAAAGGAAAGAGGCCTAACTGGGTCATGTTAAAACATAAAACCACCAGCATCATATGAACACATTGTGAGCTTGCATTTATGTGAGCTCAATGGGGAATATCAGTCTGCCAATGTTAGAATTTGCTGCAAGAGCTAAATGGATGCCTTTTAAATCATTCATGAGCATATACCATTTATACCCATTCTCCCACCATGCTTACACCGGAGGATTGCAACCCATCAGCACTATGATCACACTCATTCAGACTTGCAACCTTCCAAAATGCTTGTAAACACAACTCTCCTCCATTGCTGAAAAAACCCTCTGCAGATCCTTCAACTTACTCTAACTACAGACCTATCTCCCGTTACCATTCCTGGCCACGGTCTCAGAGAAAATCATGAACAGATGCCTCATTGAATACCTCAATGACCACCAACTCTTCAACATAACACAGTCTGGTTCAACCCCAACCATAGCACAGAAACTCCTTCTTGCTGCCGCAGATGATATCCGCATGACTCTGGACGGAAAAGAAACTATCGGCCACATGCATCAATGTTCCCGTTTGCGAATTCTTTATTGCGAAAATTAAGGAATCGCAATTAAGAATTCGCAAACGGCTATGCATGAAGAAATCGCAATTTTTTAGCGATTTCTTAATTTTCCTTAATTGCGATTCACAGTTTGCGAATCGCAATTAAGGAATCCCTTTCCATTGATTCCTAGGGGCCTAGAGGCCCATTGGAACGAACGTGAAGGCATTCTCATTTTGCGATTCGCAATTAAGGAATCGCAAAATGAGAATGCAATTTCAAGGGTGTATGGGAGGGTCCAAAGGACCCCCCCCTGCACCCCTGAAATGTATCTTTAAGTACATTTTTCACACACACATGCCCCAAGGGCATGTGTGTGTGTAAAATGAAACTTTCAAAAATGCACTTTTGTGCATTTTTGAAAGTTTTCGCAAATTACCATGAAGGTTAACTTCATGGTAATTTACCACTTCCTATTTGCAATTTCGCAATTTCAAAAAAATCATGCATTGCATTTAAGAAATCGCAAAATTACGATTCCTTAAATGCAATCGCAATTTAAGAAATCGCAAATAAATTTGCGATTTCGTAAATTGCAAAAAAAGCAAAAAGCTTCATGCATTCCCAAAAAGGGATTTGCATTAGCAAACGGCCGAATTTTGCGATTCGCACCGTTTGCGAATGCAAAAACCCTTGATGCATGTGCCCGTATGGCACTTATCCTCCTGTACCTCTCCACAGCATTTGAGATGACCCCCCCATTCTATCCTCATCTTGCACAACATCAGAATCCAAATACATGCCCTCCGATGGTTCTGGAAGGACCCAGTCAGTCACCTTAGCACCGTAAACCTTCAACCATAACCTCATCTGCACATTTCACAAACCTGAACCAGACCCTCTTCAATGCATACATGATCCCTCTAGCCCGCATCACCCACTCTCATGACATCAATATCCTCTTCCATGCCAATGACACACAACTCATTCTTTCTCTCATGGGCAAGATGCCCATTACCCAGATCAAGTTCAATGCCTGCAAGACTGAAATTGCCCTCTGGATGAAGACCAGCTGTCTGAAGCTGAATACTAGCAAGGCTGAAACTATTAACTTCGTGAATAGCAATTCACCAGGATGGAGCAGGATTCCACCTGGTGGCCAACAGAGCTAGGACCAACATTTACTCTCAATACCCATGCCAAGAGCCTCAGGATCATCATCAACATCAAACTTGACATGACTGCCGAACTTAAATCTGTCACCGCTTCATGCTTCCATACCCTGAAGATGCTGAGGAAGATTTCCAAATGGCTCTTAATTAACACCTGGAAAATCTCACGCACAGCCTCATCACACGCAAGTTAAACAATGGGAACATCTTTCATGCCGGGGTCAACAAACTAACTAAAAGACTGCAGACCATTCAGAACTTGGCGGCAAGAATCACTCTCAACCTCCCACACCGCCCTCACATCACACCACACCTGAAGGAGTTCCACTTGCTCCCCATACACACATGAGCACAATTCAACCTCCTTTCATGCACACTTTCAAGGCACTACATAACAATGGCCCAGCATACCTCAACAATCCCATCTACTTTCACAAACCTTCCAGACACCGCTGCCCGTCTTGACTCCTACATGCGCACATCCAACACATACCTAAGTCTTGATCTAGCACCTGAGCCTTCTCCTACATTGCTCATAAAGCATGGAATGACCTGCAGCTACTCATAAGAACCTCCTCACGCAGTGAATTTTTCAATCAGCTGAAGACCTTTCTTTTTGAATAATCCCACTAGGTCCCAGGTTTGGCTAGACTCACACCTGCTCAGTGCCATGTAACCATCCTGGGTGATGGTGCATTCTACTAATCTGCAAAACACAACTTGTTTATTTTTAAATTATTATTTCAAGTTCATCAACATTCTATTTCACAGGTGTGTCTTTATCCATTTCACACTCTTATGTTCAAACATTCTGCATTGTCTGTCCGAATTGATCTCATCTATGCTTTGTTATACCATATGAACCGGGTTTAAAGTGAAAGCCCTGCTTATTGTTCATACCTTATTGTGGTGAGGATGGAGCATCGGTGCCAGTAGCAGCTGCTCTTCTTAACCGGTGGTGAGTCGGATGGTGGGGAGAGGGTTTAAATAACAAACAAAAAAACAACAAAAGTACTTTCCTGCCATTGCTGCCTCGGGGTTCTTTGCCTCCGTCGGACTCCGATTATCCAGGGGCTGGTACTCACTGCCATGCTCCCAGACGCCAATTATGGCGCTGCTCTCATACTGGTAATACAGCATGAGAGAGCAGCACCATGATTGGTCTGAGCAGGCTTGTTTAATGCTCACTCAGGTCCTAGGAGCCTGTGCCTCTGCCTCACTCAGCTGTCCCACACAGCTCGGGTGTAGAGAGATCAAAGTGCTAATGACAGTTTGGCCGGCCTTAGACAGCCGGCCAAGCCGTCATGCGCACTTACAGAGTGCACTACTCCTCACCCTGCTCTCGTCATGGCCCCTCCCCAACCAGACTTGACCTGCTGGTTCAAGCATGGAAAAAAAGAATATAATAAAATGGTTTTATTTATTATTTATTTTATTTATTTATGCGATTTTATATAGCGCAAACTTTACCCGAAGGTGTCAGAGCGCTTTACATAGGACCCAGTTTCAAACATAAGGACTGACGGTACATAAAGAATTTGCAAATTTTTTGACTTACATAAGGACCAGTTGAAAACATACGGATTTAGGATTACATGCGTTATAAAAAGGTACAAACAGAAAAAAATTGCAAATGTACAAGAGATAAAGTCACACAAGGAGGAGATACAAACCAATAAACTCTAGGCATATACTAGTGAAATCTCTATCTACTTAAGGAGGGGGTACACATGGATATACTCTAAGAGTCACATAGGAATGGTAGAGAGCAGAGCGTACTCCTGCATAAACTAGTGATTAGAGTTATCTCTATATTTTTTCCTCCCTCAGCTAGCTCTCAGCAGGGGAGCGTAACGCTCCTTCACCATAGTAGAGAAGCCGCTGCTGATTTGTGCATTCTCATTTGGGTCTCACATTCCAGAGTTTGCAATTAGGGACAAGGCGTCGTCTCGTTAATGGTCTGTCTCGAAAGCGCTGACGCGCTAGTTGCCACTTTAATAAGTGCTGATCAAAAGCCCATGAGCCATGACCCAGGGGAACTCTGAACTTGAATGCCATTGGGGCATGCAAATGATTTAACTAGGGCACTTACCTTGTGTGTGTGCGTGCCATATGACGTCAACACATTTGCAGCATTTGCATTGGCAGCGCCATCTTGTAATGACGTTGTGTTTGTGTAGCATGCAAGGATCTAACTACGGAACCTGAGCAAGAATCATGAATAAGATTGAATACCAGAGTGCCGTTTTATGTAAGAGGGTGAATCTGTATGCTTTGGAAAAAAGAGAATATTCACTGAGAAAATAAAAAAAGTGGGTTAGAAACTGAACACTTGGGCAGTCAAAGTTCTACAGAGGGGTTCTCCAGTAAATTTCTATAGCCTCCCAGAATAATTTTTTATGTCAAGCCCAGTTGTCTCGAGGTCCTGTTCAACAGAGAGCATTTCAGAAGTTGTGGAACAAAGCAGCAAGCATCTAGAGGGCGGTCCGGGAAAGAGACAGGGACAATTATTCCATAATCTTTTAACTCGCAAAACTTTAAGGAGATCTCAAATCTGTCATAGATCTGAAAGAAGCGAACAAATCTATTCCATATCAATGATTAAAAATGCTGTCACTTCAGAACGGGAGACAACCTTTACAACGCAAATTTTACTACGCAGTGCCATTACGACGCAACTTTTACAACGCAAACCATTACAACGCATTGCGCTGGGGGGCGCTCTAGGATAGGGAATAGGTTTAATTTACTATCCAACACCTTCCCTACTATCCACGGGGACTGGAGTTGGAATAGTAAATTAAACTATTCACTATCCAGCACCCCAAAGCGCTATGCGTTGTAATGGTATGCGTTGTGAAAACCGCGTTGTAAAGGCATGCGTTGTGAAAGCATGCGTTGTGATGTCATACATCCCTTCAGAACATCTGACCACTGTTTCTACAGGGGGATTTCCTTACACCAGTCAACCTGAGTGGCACGTATTTGTATATTCCAAACCACAAGAACCCCAAGTTGTTTCTGATTTCTGCATTCAGAAAAAAGGTGGCATTTTCAAGTCATCCCTTTTGGACTGTTTTTACAAAACTATTAGCTGCAGTAATGGGTAGAATTCATTCACAAGGAAGTAGAGCTTTCCCCTGTTTGGGTGACTGACTGATTGGCTTGTCTTCATTCTTTAAGGGTTCAGAAGATTATCAGGCTATCTGCAAAGTCCTCAGAGATCACATGTGTTTGATAATTACAAAAAAGTTCAATCCAGTACCATTTCTGACTGCAGTTTATGGGGGGTTTATGTGGCACAATTCTGGGAAAGGTGGATATTCTACAGCACACAAAGGAGAAATTAAAGAACCATTTTGAGGATCTTTTGGCCAAGACAGAACCTGAGTGGGTGAACCAGCCGAGTCTCTACTTAACATCTTGGATTTCCCTAGCTCTCCATCCCAGAGTATTGCATCATCAGATTCTTCTGGACCTTTTTGCCACTAAAGCCAATGCCGGTCTCCCAGTTTTGGAGTCACATTCCAACTCTGGAAGTATGGGCAGTGGATGGATTGTCGGTATTATGACCTTAAGGCGTACTTTATGCATTTCCACCAATTCCCGGAGGGTACTTAAAAAGATGCCGGAAGATCAGGCAGTGCTACAACTTATAGTACCTTGCTGGCCTCAACGGCCTTGGTTTCCGCCTTCTGCTTCCCCTATCAGTTTGTGTTGAGTGTTACCTGTCAGATTCTCTCCTCTCAGGTCTCCACACCTGAACCAAACACTCTTGGTCCGGCTCTGTGCAGGAGCTTAAGTTGATGACCCGGCCGTCTCAGGGATGTTCGACCGAGATAGCTCATGTATTCAGGAATCCAGATGCCCCCTCAGTGAAGGTGTATGTAAGAGATTGGTTATCTTTTTCCACCTGTTGGTCCACTTAAATCATTCCACATCAGTTCTTGTGAACCAATGAACATTCAGGGGGCGTATCATACATATGGCACATTTCCCTTGTTTGCACTGGGCGCAACTTTTAAAAGGTCCATCCTGCGCAAACAAGGAAGATGCGCCACATTACGATGAATTTGCAGCCCCCAGGGTGACCGTGAACCCGTGCTGCCCCCAGGGCACTGCATTCTTGTGAAAAACGGAGTGGCTGCTGTGAAGCTGCTCTCTGTTTTACAGTGCGAGCGGCAGCCCACCTGCACTTTTAAGGGTGGATTAGAGATCCCCTGGCAGGTGGGTGCAGAGAGTGACTGCACCTGTCTGTAAGGAGATGTCTGGGGGCTCCATGGGACCCACTTTACCCCTCCAGAGGGCTGCCATCAGGAGGCGCACTGTCAGTGCGCCACATTTTAGGTGGGGCACTGATAGTGCGCCTCCTGACAGCTTCTTTCCCTCTGCACCCGCGTCTATATTACGGTGCGGGCGCAGAGGACAAGGGATTCCCTCATTTGCTTGGGGCTACGCTCCCATGCAAATGAAGGAACACTCTCTGTTGATACCGCTGCCGCTTTATGTGCGCCAGTGCTATCGGTATTACAGAAGGGGACACACATGCATCTGCGGCCCCTTCTGTAATTCCGAAGTGCCCCGGGGGTATGCAAAGCGGGCGCAAACACCTGTTGCGCCCCCGGAGGACTTCTGTATTACTGCCCCTGGATTTCTAAGGAGTGTTTTTTATTATGGCTTGCAGTGTCATATAGAGCCATTGGACTGCAATTCGAGCTTTTTGGAGTTCATTTGTTTATCCATTTGATAACTTGATAAGCAGGTTATTAAGAAGTTTTCCCCTAAAATGAACTGCTTTCATTTCAGAATTTACCCCATGTCCGGAAACCTCTCCAATCTCCTCCCTATGAATCTTTGGAATCGGTTGAGTTAAAAATTTTGTCATTTGAAGTTTTCTTTTTGCGCTACTTGTTTCATACATATTTCGCAGATAATGTGATTTTGAGGCTACGCCTCATCGTTATACAAAATTCTTCCTACATTTCACATCTCACAAGATTTATTTCTCCCTATTTATTTGTCATCTCACTCTTTACCAGAGGAAGAGGTTTTACAAGCTTTAGATGTCCCTAGGACATTGACAATTTATGTGAACAGGACTACGCCCCCTTCATGATGGTGGAGTCATTGTAACCTTTGTTCTGGCAGATAAAAGCATACACCCTTCCTCTTTGACTTTAAGCAGGTGGCTCAAACAGACACTTTTGATGTGCTACAAGGAAGAGGGCAAGCCATTGTCAGGGCCTGGACAAGTAAGATCTACCAAGGGCATCGCTGGTTTCTGGGCAATGCTGAAAGTGCAACCATGAGAGTAATGTGTTTGGGTGCCACGTTGGCAAACCCATATACTGTATATCCCATTTCCGACTCCAGGTGGGAGATAAAGTCTCAGGGAACTTTAGTGAATTGGATTCAGATATAGCCAGGGCCAGTGGAATTATGTGGCAGGAGAGGACTAAATTATGTGGCAGACTTCACTGAACTAGAAGGCAGAAAATACAAATTATGTGACAATGCTGCAGATTTTGAAGCATTATTACTTCAATATTTTGTCATTTTTACACTCATTAACACTCTATGGGCAAAAGTTTCACCTCATTAATATCAGTCTAACTCTGAGATGCAGCAACCATCAACTGAAAAGTAACTTGCCTCTTGAGCAAGAAGAGGCATACCTCTGCGAAGAAACACTAGTGGTAACATTTCTTCTGACATTTAATCCATACCAGCTATAAGCGAAAGGTTTTTATTAAAATCTGTAAATTGCGATGAAGATGATGGACAATTTGTTAAGTGTGTTAAAACTCTAACTATGCGGAAAGCACTGCAGCCACAGAATTGCATAATTCTAGTGGCCCTGGTTGTAGCTGACAAGTATGGTTATTCATTAAATTACAGAGTGTTGTGGTACACAGAATGCGGTGGACTTGCGTTTTTCTTGTTGCCCCATTACTGCTTGGCTATAATCTCATTCACTAAGGGCAGCGACTAGGAGGCGATGATCAGATTACTTACTCATAATCTTCATTACGCTGTGTTTACGTCTTCCATGTATCAGTCCAAGGTTGCCCTCCAGACCTTTCCCACTTTAGGGCAACCATAAACATTTTATTTGATTTTTATTTGTTTTTTGTAGTTTTTTTTATGCCTGCTTGCTTATTACAGGAAGTGGTTTATAGCCCCTCCCCCTTTACAACACAGGAACAGGAAGTCATATTTGTAGTTTAATTATTTGTTTGCTTACATTGGTGAACTACGTTTGCCATGGGAACCGGTTTCTCATTCAGTGAGGACTGGGACGTGGAAGAACTGAACTCAGAGTAATGCCTAAATACTTCTGGCGTTTTACAGTTTAGTCTTTGTTGGTATATTGTCGCTTCATTGTATTACTGTATTGTGTATTCTCTCTTTTGTACATTTGAATTTTTGTTACCTATCTAATGTCAGTGTTGTTGATGTAGTGTTGTATATTCAGCCTTTTGCTACTACTATGGGCCTGTTTATGTACTGTCTGCATTGTTTGAGAAAGGAAAACTATTTTTTTAAATGTATATTGATGTGATTATCTTATCTATTTTTCATATTAATAAAATGTCAATTCATAAAATGTTGTGATACTCCATATTCTGCGGGACAACTAAAAATATATAGTGTGGATGATTCACCCACTATAGCATACCCCTGTGGAGGAAGATTTTGATATTTAACAAGAACAAATACTTCTGTCCCTCCACCTTCGAAGAAGGACACAGTAGGACACATTTTCTTTCAGCTCAGAAAATTCCTCCACCCACAGCAACATACAAGTTGCTATATACGTGATAGCATATTCACAACCTAGTGGGCTTGCAAACATGGACAATTGACTTAAATTTCAAATCAAAACGTGAAAGGTTCTTCCTAATAGGCAGGTCTGATAAAAAAAAGTATCTTCTAAAAATATTGTCAGCTAAGGGCAGGACCCTTCTAGAGAAGAACTCAGAGAATTAGGTCCAGGAGGTGAATTAAAACGATGGTAAGGTAGGAGCTGGAAAGCAGAAAACGCTAAGAAGATATATCCATCCATTTGAGTGGGGGCTCCTCCGCTAAGGTGGAGGAGTGTCGCCCTACTAAACAAAAGGAAAAATAAAATGATAATAACTATTATCGTTTCACTTTTCCTATATATTTCTGTGGCTCTCGGGCTGGGCGGGGCTGGCGGAGAAGAGAGAGGAGTGGTTTTCACTCCTGAAGTGTGCAGGACTGCTTGGCCAGCCCTCTCTGGTTGCCCCAAGCAGTCCTGCACACTTTACATGTCCCCACCAGGCTGCATCACACAGCCTGGTGAGGAACGTGCTGTGCAAACTCTCCTAGTACCCAGCTGAGCGCCGTTCCACTGTGCTCAGACCAATCACATCGCTGCATTGCAGTGTTGTGAATGGCTATGGGAAGGCTGGGAGGGCGGGTGCTTCCTGCTGCTGGCCAGGAGTGCAGGAAGATGTTGGAGGGACGGAGGACGAAGGAGAGGCGGCGACCATTTCATTTAAGTGTGGGTTTTTTTGTGTTTTTTTTTATCCCCTGCCCCTTGCCCCTTGCCCACCACCCGGGTCCGTTAGCAGCTGCTAATGATCCATTTGGTGAAAATACTTGAATTATGTACATGCGGAGAAGCTAAAAAACAGATGACTTAAGTTCATCAAGATGTGGATGTGGAAAATTATAGGTCTAATTTATTGGTAGGTATGAAATAAATAATGTTGCAAACCTGTGCAGCTCCAGTACAAAACTAGGCCTGTGTGACATTATAATTAAGGCAGACTAATTTATGCCATTTTGGGAATTTCGTGAAATTCCCAAAAGGATGGTATCATACCCCATTGCATAAATTAGCCACCAAACACAGTAACAAATTTACCAGGAATGCACTTGAACAACAGAATGCGAGGCTCTGTTTTTCACAGTGCTTTTGCTGTTTGCACTATTATTAGCACGAAATGAGCCCTTAGATCAAATATTGATATAAAGGAGCATTTCTCACTAAAACACAGCGGTAAATGCTGGATTTATATTTCATGTAATTGCACAGAATTTTGTCAACATTTTGCTTAATTGTGCAAAAGCAATTCGAGCAAATTTTGCACACCCCTAAAATTAAGGAGCCCATTATGAGGTTCCCAGAAACTGAGTGGGAAGAGATCAGGACTAGAACTAATGATTACTTCTGGTGTTTAGGTTATTTTGAGATTTAGTCCCTGGAATGAGGCATAACCCAGTGGGCCTGAAATTACTTGCAAAACAGTAGGTTTACACAGATTACCATACTATTCTGTTTATATACATCACAGTCTAGTGGTTGAAGTGCATTAAAAAGTATAGGAACTGTGATTCTGTGTGCAAAGGGAGTAGGGTGAGTGAGCTTTGTGGCGGGGTCAAAAGCTTGGCTATAAAACCAAAATGTTCTGTAACTTTATTAGCCTTTCACCTTCCTGTGACTATATATACAATAAGGCACAGTTTAAATAAAAAAGAAAGGAGAGTTACGTTAACCAGTGGGAAATGCACTATCATACATTATGAAACCTCGATTAGATTACACAATTGACTGCGGAGGTTTGTGTCTGCAACCAGAGAGCCACAGAATTGAATCCTGGTTGGTGCAATGGAGAATAGTGAGATGTGCATGTTTAGTGCTATGAGGTCCCAGTCGGAGACAGAAAGCACTGTGAAAATGTAAGTCATTATTTTAAACTTGCATTACACACAGTATAAGATAGGCTGCTACAAAATGCACAAACACGTTTAAGATAGAAGAGTGCTTCCAAACTATAGATTTTAATAATGCCCAGACTGTACATAATGCAATTATTTTATATGCTATTTTTTATAGCTGTCCTTTAAAAGCACACACTTCATTGTTCAGTTGGTAACTCCCTTGCAATACCAGTCAAAAGGAATAAATATGTATCATCATGAAGTTTCAAGTGATTCCACCAATTAAAGCCAATACTGCCTTCCAAGCTGGACTGGCCGTCCCAGACATTGGACATTTCCCTGGAAGGCTGGATCAATTTCAGGGGTTCAACAGGGTGTCCTTGGGACACCCCTGCACCCTTGAAATCGCATTCTCATTTTGCGATTCGCTAATTACGATTCGCAAATTGAAAATTCTTCCCATTCATTCCTATGGACCTCTAGGCCCATAGGAATGAATGGGGAGGTATTCCTTAATTGCGACTCGCAATTTGCGAATCGCAATTAAGGAATTTTAAGAAATCGCTATTTTTAAAGTGATTTCTTCTTGCATACCATTTTCCTATTCCTTATTAGCGATTCCTTATTTTTCGCTAATAAGGAATCGCAAAATGGATGCTTGATGCATCTGGGGGAAAATCTCAAAAGAGCTATATAATTATGTCACATAGTATGCCACATATTTTTGCATTTAACCACACAATGTGCCACACAGTTGAAATTTCCTTCCCTCATTGTTTTTCCATGCTGCTGCACCATTTAATTAACAGAGATGCATAAGTCAGTATTTCACTGCTCCATAATTCTGGTGGACCTGAATATGTGGTACCGATCTATTAATGGATACCTGCATAAGATTGAAAACATAAATGCCCCGGTTACTTACAGGTAATCTTCATTACTCCGAGTCCTGGTCTTCCTCGCCACAGTAATTGCACATGAGTATTCTGCTCCCACAGAAAACTCCAAGCAAACTTCAGTTAGCCTACTAGTCTCCCTATTACTTCAACATGGCCCCCATGGTCCACCACCAATCATAAAAAAGGACACAACCCAATAGCCATGACCTATAAACAAAGCCATAAACATGAAGCCACCAATGAGGGCTGGGCGGAAAGGGAAGCTATACTGTGGCGAGGAAGACCAGGACTCAGAGTAATGAAGATTATCGGTAAGTATCCGGGGCATTACCTCCTCGTCTGTCTTCCTCGCCACAGTAATTACACATGAGAAGATACCAAAGTAACATCAGCTTCATAGATAACTAAATACAGCCCACACGTGGAAGGCAGCACAAAATGTTTAATAAAAACGCAAGTAAGGCATACACACATCTCAAGAAACCACAGATTCCAGAACCGAAGAGGCAAAAGCAATGGAAGCACCACCCCCAACCTCAAGCCGGTAATGCGTCATGAAGGTATGAGGAGAAGACCAAGTGGCCACCCTGCAAATATCCTCCATGGAAACAACTTTAAAGGCGGCCCAAGATACAGCAACAGAATGAGTAGAATGCCCCAGAATCGGCTCTGAGGGAACCACAGACTGGACATCAAAAGCTGACAGGATAGCCTCTTTAATCCACCTGCTAAGAGTAGAAAGGGATGGCTTCAGGCCCTGCTGGGCAACACAGAAAGTGACAAACAGATTGTCCACCTTGCAAAAAGAAGCCATGCAAGACAAGTAACATCAACAAGGCACGCTTCACATCCAAAAGATGCAACAGACACACCTCCTCAGAAATAGGATCCGGAAAGAAAACAGGGAGGACCACCTCCACCGACCTTTGAAAGAAAGAATCCACCTTAGGGACAAAAGTAGGGTGAGCCTGCAAGACCACCTTATCCTCCAAAATTCTCAAAAATGGACCAGACCACAAGAATGCCCCCAATTTACCAACACATCTGGCAGAGGCAATAGCCACCAAATAAACCACTGTCAAGGTCAAAAACATTTTAAGTCAACAGACTCTAGGAGCTCAAAGGGAACTCCTTGCAAGGCATGCAAAACCAACGGAAGGTC
This sequence comes from Lissotriton helveticus, assembly GCF_964261635.1. Taxonomy (NCBI): domain Eukaryota; kingdom Metazoa; phylum Chordata; class Amphibia; order Caudata; family Salamandridae; genus Lissotriton; species Lissotriton helveticus. The sequence continues at coordinate 631,958,714 of NC_136068.1, read as the reverse complement.
CCACGGAGGCAGAGACAGACGAGGGCGTTGGAAGGTCCGGATACTTCAAAGGACGAGCCACCAGGGGCTCAATAGTTACAAAAGGAGATCCATGGAAAGCCTGAGTAGCCGTCCACTGGGCACGAAGAGTAGAAAGGACCAAGCCCAAATCAAAAGCCTCTTTCAAATAATCCAGAACACGAGCAGGATCCAATTAATCAACAGACCAACCATGGTGCAGACACCAACGAGAAAAATTGTCCCAATGCCTTGCATAAGATTTTAAAATAGAAGCGCCCCGGGACTATTGAATGAGACCCGCAACCTCTTGCAAACAACCACTCTGGATCAGAGACCTCCTTTCAAGAGCCAAGCCTGAAGACCCATGGATCGGAACACAGGAAGGGGAACTGGAGGACCCATCAAAGGATACGGATGAAACGGCAACATCCAACCAGGACGCACCGCCAACTCCAACAACAGAGGGATCCACGGGCGGTGATGCCAACCCGGCACTACCAGAAACATGAAGGCCCCTTCCCTCCTGATCTTCTGTAAAACCGCCGGAATTAGGGGAATTGGGGAAAAGGCATACAACAGACCCAGAGGCCACAGGAAGGACATTGCATCCACTCTCCAGGCCTCCCAGCAAGGCATAATCGTGCAGAAACAACGCATCTTGGCATTGTCCGGTGAAGCAAATAAGTCCACCATCGGACACCCAAACATCCTCTGCAACCTCCAGAACATCACATGGGTCAGAGACAACGACCCCATGGAGGAAAAAACTCTGCTCAGACAGTCCGCCACCACATTCTTCCTGCCAGGCAGGTAAATGGCAGGCAGGGACGCCAACTTCAATTCTGCCCACAAATAAATGCTGTGACTGAGGCAACTGAGGGACCAAACCCTGCAACCCCCTGATTGATGTAGGACATGACCACCTGGTTGTCCGTCAGGACTTGAACATGCTGTCCCTCGAGCAAGGCTGAAAATGCTGATAGACCCACCTGAACAACTTTCAGCTCTCTGTAATTGGGAGAACAATAAATCAGTGCCCTGAACCATTTATCCTGTATCAAGGATTCGTTCAGGGTGGCCCACCAGACAGGCATCCGTAGTAACCACATGAGAAGGAACCACCAAAAAAAGGACGACCCCTGGAGAGGTGTTCCCTGTCCAACCACCACCCCAGATCTTCCCTGACCTGGACAGACACAGGAACCCCTTGGGTAAAATCCTAACCACAGGGGTGCCAATTGTACAAAATATGGTTCATAACAGGATACATATGGAGTCGAGCCCATGGAACCACCCACAGGGAGGTGGACATCAGAACCTGCACCCTCAACCAAAATCTCACAGGAGGACAAAGCCTGGATAACAGGACCAAATCTTTGACATCAGCGTCACCCTCCGGGCCTGAGGCGGAAACACCATACCCAACAGAGTCATGAAACAAGCGCCAATGTACGTCAGATCCTGAGTGGTAACCAGGCAAGACTTCTTCTGATTCACCAGAAATTCATGTCCTTCCAGCACCTGGCAAACCTCCTGGACATGAAGCTCTGCGTTAGATAAAGAAGAAGCAGAAATTAAAAAATCTTCCAGGTAAGGAAAAGCCTTAATACCCCTCCCATGTAAACGCCCAATCAGCGGGGGTAGAACTTTTTTTAAAGACATGAGGAGAGGAACACAGTCCAAAAGGCAAATACCTTGAACTGATAATGAAGGCCCAACACACAGAAGCATAGAAACCTATGGGATTCCCGATGGACAGGGACATGGAGATACACATCCTGTAGGTTGAGGGAAGCCAGAAAATTCCGTTGATTGATCAAAGGAAGGATCACCTGTAGGGACACCATCTTGAACTTGACCGGAGGAATGAACCAACTCAACCACTTCAGATCCAACACAGGCCTGAGGTCGTCTGTATGCTTCTCCACCAGAAAGAGAATAGAGTACACCCTTAGTCCCCTCTGCTCCTGGGACACCAGAACCACAGCACCCTTGGCCACGAGACAACGGGCCCCGCAGGAGTGCTTCTTCTTCAATTCATCTCTGGGACAGGGAGTGACCCGAAAATAGTCTGGGTGCGTCATGATGCCCCAATGCAAAAACCTTCTGACACCACTTGAAGGACCCATTGATCCGAAACATTCCCCATCCAGCTTTCCACAAAGAGAGACAGGTGACCCTCCACAGGCCCCACGCTCGGAGCCAAACAGTCAGGACTTCGAGTGGGTAGAAGAGGTGGCAGGGAACCGGGATTTTTCGGCGGAAGGAGCACCCCGGCCATGCCCCGCCCACAAAAGGGCTGAGAAACCCTCCCTTGCGAGCCGGACCAAATGCTCTACGAGCTCCAAAAAATTGTGAACGTGCCGATCTCTCTCGGGTCAAAAGTTTACATCTTCTGCAGACTTTTTGACCATCTCCACCATGGGAACACCAAAGAGCTTAACTCCAGAAAAGGAATCTTCATGAGCAAGCCCTTTTGAGCTGCATCAGTCTTCCAGGAACATAACCACAACTGGCGTTGAGCCACAATAGAAGACCCAGCCGTAAATGCTGCCACCCCCAAGGAATCAAATGAAATGTCCAAAAGGAGCCGGACCTGTTATTCCATCAGAGCGAGAGTGGGAGAAACGTCCTCGCCCTAGTCCAAAAACTTAGCCAATGACTCGAAGTCCTTCAATATTGACTGAATGGCATAATAAGTAGCTGCTCTAATGGAAAAATTGGAAGCAGCAAAAGTATGCTTCAGAGCCATATCAAGCTTCTCATCCACAGGGTCGGCAGGAGAAGTATCCTCCGAAATAATAGTGCCCTGAGAAGACATGCCAGCCATCAAAGAATCAACCTTCACTGAGGCCGGAAACTTACCTGCAAAGTCCTGCAAGGGGTACCTTTTGGCCAGAAAACGGGGGAAATTGTTTCTATCAACATCCCTCCACTCGGAATCCGATACCCTTCAAAATAGAGGCGTGAAGAGGCAATGACTCAGGCTCCTTTTTCTGATATTGCGAAAAGAAATCCGTATTCTCCACCTCAACACCAGAATCTGGAAACACCATGCTAGAGCGAATATGCTGAAGGACGTCTTCAAGATCAGACCCCTGCAGGAAACGACCCTTAAGCTCAACATCCTCCTCACCATCCGAGTCATGGGAGGGACCAGGATCACACAAGGGCTTCTTTGAAGGAGGAACAGCCTCCCTAACTTGAAAAGCCGCAACTACAGCTGCCTGGATCATTTGCTGTACCACAGCCAAAGACGGCAGAGTCTCAGCAGGACCTAAAGTCTCCCCAGCGTGGGACGAATCCAAAGCAGCACCTTCCTGCATCATATCCATAGAACAAGTGGCAGGAGAAAGCACTACGGCAGGCCAGGACGCTCAAATACGTCCTCGTTGCCCATGACAACCCCCACAAGTCACAGGACGGCCCCCGGCACACACCCTAAGTGTGTACATCACTGCAAAGTACAAATCTGGTGACCGGAACAGCGCAAAGTACCTACAACCATGCTGTCACAAAGCCGCGCCCCCCCCCCCAGCTGCCGTACAACACACGGACTGCACCCATACCAAGCTGCCGAGGCGCCCCGGTGAGTACACCCCAAAGAATCACCCCCTAATTCCCCCTCCCCGCAGGGAATTAAGGCGGCCCACAGGGGGAGCAACCGACTGGTAAAACAACCGGACAAACGTGCCAAAACCCGCCAAGCCCGCTAAAGCAGGACCCAGCAGACACAGTGCAAAATGCACAAATACAAACAAGTTGCACTCCCGACGTCCGCTAGACCAGGGAACGAGAGGTTGTCATCAAATGAAATGCAAACCAAGACCTCTCGGGGGCCCCCACTCACTTGAAACAGGAAACAGCACTCGGAGTAGTGCAGGAACAAAAAAACAGGTCGTGACTATGGAGTTGTGTCCTTTTATATGATTGGTGGTGAACAATGGGGGCCATGTTGGAGGGAAAGGGAGACTAATAGGCTAACTGAAATTTGCTTGGAGTTTTCTGTGGGAGCAGAATGCTCATGTGTATTAACTGTGGCCAGGAAGACAGAGGAGGAGGTAATGCACAATTTATTTTGAAATCACCACTCAGAGAGGACCTCCAATGAGAGAAATAATAAATATGACAATTATGTAAGATAATAAATCACATAAGCACTTCTGCGTCAAAACGGAACTATAATGATAATGGGACGAGAAATCACAGGAAGGCCTCCATTCGCTCATGAAAAGTTAAGACCTGTGATCATAGAGTTTAGAAAAAAAGACACTTATTGTAAGAAAATCACTTTCATTGATTCCCGGCATACAGGCCAAGCTCAGGAAGGAGGTAGCAGAGGCAACAGATGCATCCAGCTTTGGATTAGAATGTCTTGAGGGGTGTGGGACCTGAATATTGAGCAGGGAATATCGTTATATCTTAATATAGTAGCCAAAATATAAAGGACAGAAATATCTACAGGTAGATAATTATGTCCCTTGCTCCACATATGTGTATCTTTGTGATATATGTATATACATCTATATGGGGTCCCCAGGGCCCACAAAATATTAAGAGAAGGGGGGCCACACAGCCCCCTTCTAACAAAAAAAAAACCAAAAAAAGAAAAGCCGGCATCTCACCGGAGGCCCCGCCCCCTCAATGCACCACTCTCCAAATGCGCCTCCTGGCGTGTTCTAAATTGGGGAATTAAATCCCCTAGAATCCTGAGGGTCCCTGGGGGCCAACTAGCCCACCAGGTACCTCCAGTAAGCACCACACAGTGGGATTGCTGAGAGGTGGTCTGAGGCCATGCCCCTTTTTACACCACTCTGCAAACGCACCTCTTGGCACATTGCTGGTGGGGCGAAGAGGTCTTCTTGGGTCCCGAGGACCTCAGGACTAAAGTGGACTTTGTCCCCCGGGCAGAAGTGCATCAGGAGGCGCGTTTGCAGAGTGGTGTAAAAAGAGGGTGTGGCCTCGGACCACTCTCAGCAATCCAGCTGTGTGGGGCTTATTGGAAGTTCCTGGTGGGCTAGTTGGCCCCCAGTAACTCTCAGGATTCAAGGGGACTTAATTCCCCAACCCAGAATGTGCCAGGAGGTGCGTTTGCAGAGTGGTGGAGAAAGGGGCCATGGCCTGTGTCCACCTGTCAGCTATCCCACTATCTGAGGCATACTGGAGGTATCAGGTAGGCTAGATGGCCTCTAAGGACCCCCAGCAGTGAAGGGGACTTTAATCCCCATCCGAGAGCACACCAGGAAGTGCGTTTGTAGAGTGGTGGGGAAAGGGGGCGTGGCCTGCTATGAGAAATTAGCAATCCTGCTGTGTGAGACTTACTAGAGTTAATATGAGGGGTAGTTGGACCCTAAGGTTGACCTTGGGGGCTAACTACCCCTCCTGTTACCTCCAGTGAGTCTCACACAGAGGGATTGCTAAGAGGTCTTCGGTGGCTACGCTCACCTTTCTCCACCACTCTGCAAACACGCCTCCTGGTGGAGAAGTGTGCCTCAAATGGTTAGAGCGGCAGACCCTGATGCAGAGGTCTGGCCCGGGACCAGGGTTCAATACCTGCCTTGGCAGGTGACCTGATAATTCTCACCTCGGTGCCTATTCTAATCATCGGTCCCACTCTGCGACTCTGGGCAATAGCTTGCTTAATCTCCAAAACGGCCCCAAAAGCGCTGGGATGCCTGGTTTCACCCTGGGGGTGCCCAGGAGTGGACACTCACAGGGAAAACCAGGAAGGGTTCCTAAGCGGTATACGGACAGCGCCAGGACACTACCTCAGGGAAGTAGCTGTGCGCTCTATAAATACCGGTACATTTACATTTACATTTACATTCACACTACGGGTCGGGGGATGAAGTCCCTTTACTTCTGAGCGACTTTGGGAGCCAAGAAGCCCTCCTGGTACCTCCTGTAAGTCCTACGCAGTAGAATTCCTGAGCGCTGGTTGGAGGCCCATGTCCCTTTCTGCACCACTCTGCAAACGCATCTACTATGTTGTAGTTAGAAATTAGCATTTATAAAACCTTAGAAATTCACTGAAAAAAAACCATAGGTTTCAGGGACGTTATAGTTAGTTGGACATTTCACTCATACAAAACCAGAGAAATTCGGCTGTTATTGTTAGTTGAGCTAACTAAAACTCACGGCCCCGCAATGCACTGCTGATGACGTCACATATTACATCACTCATGACATGGTCTGTGACATCACTGATGACATCTCAAATGACATCACTGATGACATCATCCAGTCTGTTTCTGAAAAGTTTAAGTATGTTTTATATATATATATATATATATATATATATATATATATATATATATATAGGCTACAGTGTATTGAAGAATGGGGGGTGTATGAGTGTCTGAATGGATGATTTAGTAGGTGCATAACTGACTGTATAAGTGAATGATTAAATGTGTCTTAGTGATTGCATGGGGTAGTGACTAATCTGTATGAATGTCTGTATCAGTCTTTCAGTTGGTGTGTAAGTGATGCATGGGTTGGTGAGTACCTACATGACTGTCTATATGGGTTAATGATTGGTTGTCTGAGTACCTGTATGGGTGCCTGAGTCTCTGTATGGGTGGGTTTGGTCTGTGACTCCCTACATGGATGTGTGAGTGGGTGATTCACTGGATGTATGGGTTCATGAGTGCATCTGTGAGGGGTTGTATGGGTGGGTGAGTGGGTGTATGCCTGTGTTGGTGAGTGAATGGATGTCTCAGGGGTACATGTGTGAGTAACTACATATGTGATAGGCAGTTTATGTGAGTGTTGGAGTATATAAGTCTCAGTGGTACTGTGTGAGTAACTACATATGTGAAAGGCAGTATATGTGAGTATTGGAGTATATAAGTGACTATATGTTAGAGTGAGTGATTGTGAGCATGGATGTATGGATGAGTGTGTGTGTGTGTCAGTGATTGTAGAAGAGAGTAAGTATGTGTTAGTATCTGCATGAATAAGTGAGGTGGTGTGTGTTTAACTGTATAATGAGTAAATCACAGTGTGATCGATTCTATGGGTGACTGACTAGGTGTGTGAGTAACTCTATGGGTGAGTGGCGGTGTGTGAGTATTTGTATAGGTGTATGAGTGCATATATCAGTGGCTGTATTGATGAGTGACTAAGTGGATGAGTGACTGTATGGGTGAGTCGATGTGTGTGTAGACCTATGAATCAGTCAGTGGGTATGTACTAACTGGTAATGGTGAGTCTATGGTTTTGAGTATGGTGGTCTGTATTTTAGAGTAGGTGTATGAAAGGTTATATTATGGTGTGATGAGGTGCATCAGATATTAAGTGGATGATGTCATCAGTGATATCATCAGTGATGTCATGAGTGATGTCACTGACTATGTCATGAGTGATGTAATATGTGACGTCATCAGCAGTGCAATGCCGGCGCGAGTTATAGTTAGCTCAACTAACTATAACCGCCGAATTTCTCTGGTTTTGTACAAGTGAAATTTCCAACTACCTATAAAGTCCCTGAAACCTGTGTTTTTTTCAGTGAACTAACAAGGTTTATTAAATGCTAACTTCTAACTATAACGTCCCTGAAGCCTATGTTTATTTGAGTGAATTTCTAAGGTTTTTTGAATGAAAAAAAATAATAATAAATAAATAAAAATTTATATATATATATATATATATATATATATATATATATATATATAGATATATATATATATATATATATATATATATAAAAATATCTTGAAGGTACATAGATGTGACTTTAATTATAGTACATCTATACTTCCATATGCGTACTTACCATTCAATGTATTGGCCCTCAATATTTTGGCTAAGCTAGTAAAGTTTCACAATATCATTGTACTCAATATTCTTGACAACAAAAAAATAAAAGATTTTCCCTTTTCCTGGTTGTGGATGATAGAGCGGACTGCAATATACAGCGCTTCTATCACTGCGTTTAATCGGCAGCTGGGGGGTATGATCAGGTTTAAAGCGCACCACACAGTAACAAATTTACAGGGAAACTAATCAGTATGGATCATATTCCTTTCTTACTTAAACATGCATAGTTATAACAAAATTTAGGGATATATGAGTGGTAAGACAAGAGGTAAAGCTCAAATAATAGAGGTTAGGTTGATTTAAGCCAGTATATTTATTTATCACAAAATTGATATTATAAATTTTATTAACATTTCATAAAAACAAAATATCATCCATTTTATACAAAGGCATAGTCATAAAACATTTTCGATTAAAAATAATAATTAAAAGAAAAAGCACAATAAACTGTCGACGCGGCGTTTCGGTGAACAAGTTGAACACCTTCTTCAGGACAATGCTTTCTATGGTTAAAAACAATCTATACAAATGATGTAAACAGAAAAACTTTGTTACTAAGCATTCTATTCAACAGACCTCTTTATTCCATTTCTTTAAAAAACTGTAATTATTCCAGTTAGTATTACCTCTGTCTTCTAAACATCTCTGTTTATACATTACATGTCATTTCATTCAACAATAAGAATATTCAACTCCAAGGGGGGATCATCTATACAAATCTATGAACAAAAGATCTATTTTAACTTCTACCATTCGTTGCCCCGTGGTGTTTCATTTCTTGATCAACTTTAGTATCCAGGTTTAGCATGCTAAACCATAAGATTCTCATTTTAGCTTTATTATATTTAGCTCTATGGTGTATGTCCACCAAATACTACTGGTATAGTTATATTATGCCATTGTGATGGTCCTCTTGGAGTAATCATCATAAAAACGATTGTTTCCTGTAAATCGTAGAATTGACTTACTTTGTATTTTATAAGGCAGGGTTTTGTATATCTTCTCTGCTGTTGAAGTTATTTCTCAAGCTGCTGGTTATTCATTACCAAATATTAGCTATGGGAACAGAGATACCTTCACTGATTATTGATCGCTTGCTTGGTACATTTAAAGCGACAATTGTAAAGAACATTTTTTTTGCTGACCTTTGATTAGATAAACTTAGTCCTAGTTGGTATTTTTTCTTTTTTCTTTTTTGAGTTGAACAGAAAATTCCCCTTCTGTGTTGTTTATTAAGATATTTATCTGTTCTGTTTTGGACTGCAACAAGTAAAAGTAATCAAAAAAGATAACATTTTTATCATTTTTATAACTGTCCAACCCTATTAGTTGTTACAAGGAGTTTCAAATGATAACTCTTACCTCTAGTACGTTATGCTAGGGTTCTTTAACAGGTTGGGTGTGGTTTAAGCATCAGGTAACTATAGAAAACATAACCATGCGTTATTAGTTGCCCACTTCTAACAGAAATAAATTCCATTATTCTCACTCTTCATTATCCGTATTACCTTTTGATTGTTAACTGTGAGCAACCTTCTCCTTTTCTGGTTGATCAGCTTCTTGATCTCCCTGCTTTTATATTTTCAGGGCTTCTATTTATCAAAAGATCACATTTTATTCTAATGGTCCCTTCTAATAGATTCAAGAAGAAGAAGTATTAAGAATAAGGCACTAATTCCTTATTTTTGTAGTTGATTAACCTAAGGTTAAAACTACTATTTGAGAGGGCCAGCACTTACTTGTAAATTTCCTCGAAGCTACTTCCTCACCGTCCTGTGTCTGGGCTGCAACTGAGATCGTGGTTCAGTTTTACTCTCTTACTTATACTCTGGTTAATTGAATAACAAGCACCTAATTGATTCTGATTAGGAGAGTTTCGAGCGTTTACCTGGCCTTATTCCTGTGAACACTTCGGCCATCTTGGAACATGTTCTACCTATTTGTTTAGATCTTTCTTGCCCAAGTAAGTATTCTATCTTAATACATTGACCTGTTGTTTTGGATTCCACTTTTCTTCGATATTAATGTAAAAGATCAAACAGGATTAAAAATACATTGAAGATACCATCGCGGAGGTTCTAGCTTCACGTCTTTTAAATACTCATTTAACTATAATTTTTTGTTTATTAATTTATTAATCAATTGTACTCAGGAGAATTTCTGTTTTTGCCCATTCCGCTGTTCCTCTATGTTTTGATGGCTGTTTAAATATCTAGTTGGTTACTACCCAAACGCGATCTTTTTTATGCCTGGTTGCGCCATCTTGGAATGGGTTAAATTGACCTTTTGGTGCTTGGTTCCGCCATCTTGAATTGGATTTGGTTGCCTATTTTGCGGCATATCCAATGACTACTTGTCATGTCCGTCAAACACCCGTGCTCTGTTTTGTGTATAAACGAGCCTGCGGCAGTGTTTTGGGGCCTACGGGTAGATTCTAATTTCCCGCAATGAGATAAGCTTGATTATCAAAGTCAAATTCTATACCCCGCCATCTTGGAGTGTCTGTATATTCTATGTATACGGTTAATTCTAAGTTATTTTTCCGGAATGGATATTGATGTTTGGTTTATGTCTATCAATACCATGGTTTGCAGATTATCAAGATTTTACTGAGTGTTATTAATCAAGTTGATCTCGTTTTTCGCAGAGATCCAATGTAAGCTAGCTTAAGTTGATGTTATAATTCCTTATCTGCTGTCATTGATAGTGATCATCATTCTCTTTACATCTTGTATTCTTTTATATTTTTTTGTTGACTATAAACCCATTCCCTTTTTGCCATAAAGGGTGATTCCCTAATTATTTTGTATTGTTACAAGCTCAATATTCTTGACTACAGCTATCTATTGAGGCTGATGGCAATAAAGGAGAAACTGTTACTGTTGTGGGGCCAAGAGCGAGACCTGGAGGAAGATACAGAGCCGCTGGAGCGCCAAACTCAGTTCACACATAGGAGAAGAAAGGCCGCACTCGCCCCTCCAACCACATGGAGGCCTGGAGTCGCAGACCCACTGTCCAGAGGTCATAATGGGGGCCCTGATGCAGCGGTGAAAGCGATACAGCTATATGATCCGACTGACCGGCTCCAGATGAGATTGTGTAGCCTACACAGATAACCTCAATGCGGTAAGGAGAGGGCTGGGGGCCATGCGAAAGGGAGGCTGCAACAACGACCAGGGCCCTGAGATGATATGGTGAAAGTCTGGCACGCCTGAGGTCCCAATGGTGGGTTTCTCGAATACCCGACTATAAGTCCACCCTGCCAAACGCCTGTACACATATAGAGGGATCATCGGGGGAGCTGCGGAGGAGTGAGATCGGGCCCCTGGGGTCATCCCTTCCTCTGCCCTGCCTCCCTTCTGAGCAGGATAAAGGCTACATATGTTACAGAGCACGCCATGAACAGAGCAGCAAGACGAGTGAAGACAGATCTCAGCCCACTTGTTACCCCAATAAGGCGATACCTGGACCCATCCCGCCGGTTTGCGCATAGTGCCAGATTTGAACTAGGACTAACTGTTAACAACAATCACGAGGGAGCAAATTAAGAAAAACAGGTTACTCCCCCCCTGCTTAATTCGATATAATCAGCTCACGGAGTGGCTTGCGGGGCCTAGACTGTGGCGGGATGCCTACGCTTAAGCAGAAACCGGGGTGGACCCAGCCCACTACTAGAGAGACATCCCCGGCGCCATGGGGATGTGGGGAGGAGAGAACAACGGAGTGGACAACTCTCTTCACTCGCACCTGGTAGAGTGCTAGCAACCATTGCCAACACTAAAACAGCCCTACAGCAGGATATTGGGCCGTCTCCATTGGGCTGGGCCCTCTGCAGGCTGAGCACTACAAGCTGGCCAACAGAGTAAAGGGAATAGAGAGCTCGAAAACAGTGCTACAGCCTGAACAAAAATTTAACACGTCCAGGATAAGAGTAGCTCACATCCAGAGTAAAAATTCTAGAACGTAGGACTGAAGATGCGGAAGGTCGCAGCCAATGAAATAACATACGAGTAATAGGTGTTTTCGGAGGACGCTGAAGGAACAGACATGGTGGCATTTCTGGAAAAGTGGATATGATCCCTGATCGCCCTAGAAAATCCTTTCGCAATTCTTTGCACTAGAGAGGGCTCACAGGGTTCCGGCCCGCCTCCCGGTGCTAGGAAGAACCCATCGTAGCAAGACTCCGTCACTATAGCGATTGAGATAAAGTATTACAACAAGACCCCACTCATGGCCCTTACATGATAGACAATGGTAAAGTGTCAATATTTCCAGATTTCACAGCCAAGGTACAGGCCCAACTTGCATCTTTCCTGGAAGCCAAACGGACCCTCAGAGGCAGGACTCCCATACTCCTTAATGTTCACTGTGAAGCTTAGAATTATCTTAGATGGAGCCACACACTTCTGTGAATCCCCGGAAGAGACATTGTCCTGGCTGGAAGCATAGAAGGCGGGTACACCATCAGGACCCCCAGGCACAGACCTACCCTATCAGAAAGAGGCTAAGCCGCACCTGGAGAAAAATACAATGTCAGAAACCTGCAGCCTCTCTAACTGAACAAGACAGGCATGCGGCGCTACAAGCAGGGGCACAAATTATATCACCTACGAATGATGAGCGGACACAGTTGCCTCATCTGAATCAAGATACACAGCCTCAGAATCTGGAGACTCTATCGGGAGTGACTTCCCACCACCAAAATTGACCCCATGGTCAGCAGATGATATTGTATGAACACACTTGACCCAGATCTGACTCGCGGTTGGGGTGCCACTGGATGACTTGATATGGTCCTCTAGATGGAACGAGGAGGCCTATGTGATTGCCCCTACTGGGGTTTAAGTGGGGGGACACTAAGGTTCCCAGGAGAGCAGCCGACTGAGCGCAGAACTTATGAGAAGGGCGAGGATGGAAAACCTGATGCTGCCTAACTTGATCCTCCCCCCCAGCAGAGTGTACTGCCTGATATATTGAAGGCAGCGTTCTTACCTAATGTATTGGTTTGTTTACATGTTTGGGCGATTAACAGTTACGCTGTTGCCCTTGGGTGGGGAAGTTGGGTTTAAGAATTTAAAGTTGAGCACTCAGAGGTTAAAATATAATCCTACTTGCATGGCAGTTGCAAACTCACACAATAGGGGGATAAAAGTCCTATCTTGAAACGCAGGGGCATGAGGTCTCCCGCAAAACGCCACATCATGCACAGTTATTTTTGGAAAAGGGGAACACACATAGTGTTGATTTCAACAAACGCATCTTACAGAGGAAGAAGGCTTCCGCCTCTGCAGAAGATGGAGGGAGCAACTGTTTGTGACTTCCTACTCGCCATACTATAGGGGGTCCCTAGTGTGGGTACGTCTGGGGACCCTCTTTGAAGTGACACAGACATTTACTGCCCCGATGGTCACTATGTGATTGTTAAAGGTAGGGTACTAGGCAAAGAGGTGATAGTTGGAAGTATTTACGCCCCTAACCAAGACCAAATACAATTCCTACACAAGCTATATGAACCACTGGCGAGGGTTACTGCAAACTACCTCCTACTGGGGGGAGATTATAACTGTGTGGCGGATATAGGCTTGGATAGGTCCACTCCCCCACTGCCTGGAACAGTGCCAAACATGACCACGAAAGGCCTCCGCGATTGGATGGGACACTGGGGCTTAGTCGACATATGGCGGCTCCAACATGAACACACGCGATACTACTCATACTACTCTCCACTACATCACTTACACACTAGATTAGATATGTTCCTCTGCTCAATGCATCTGAGCTCTGCAAGGACTAATACTTGGTGCCTGGGGCGCAAATCAGACCATTGGTCCTGTTTCTGTTCCCTGCGCTCGAGTATATGGCCATCCCGGTCTGGCATCTGGACCCTGCCAAGATGGAGGAAACCTGCTTCCAGCAAACTTTACGTTCTGAAGGAATATAAAATAGATATTATATAAGGTTGTCGTAATATATCCAATATAACATTACTACTTTGATAGAAACCCCTTGTAAATACACTCGACTCATGTATATTCTAAGAATCGGGCCTGAACTAAACAAGCACCATCTTGGTTTCATTTCCCGGGGTCTCTTTCGTTAGTTAGGAAAGCATGTGACATGCTGATGAGAGGAGAGCCTGAAAGGTCGGCCTGGGCTATGAACAGACCATTGATTCTAACTTAGGAAACTCAAGGTCGCATCTGCCTTTCTTGTAGGATGAGCACATTCTTGCAGGCGCCATGCCTATACTCCTGTGCACCAGAATGAAAGGGAGGCACCTTTACTGACCTACCCCGGAATAACTTGAGCTGAGTTTCGAATCAATCAGTTGTGCCTTATATGGGTTTTCCTGTTAGTTTCTCATGAACTGGTACTTTTCCATGTACGGTGTTTCTATGAGGTATGCTGAAAGTATATATGCACTGTTTTGAATGTAATCCAGCAGTCTCCTCTGCACACCTTTGAGAGCTGTGGCAAGAGGGAGGCTACCCTATATAGGGCACTTTTGCAAAATAAACGGTTGGACCTTCTCCATTGCAGGCTGACTTATTCTTGGTAAATGAGGTATATGGGCTATTGATAAGGGATCACTGACATAATATTGACTCCAAAAATATAGGCATTTAAAATATCGACTCCAAAATATCGACTACAAAAATATCGAAGTCCTATCTACAAACAGGTAAGTACAAAAATATCGAATCATAAATATCGTTTAGAAATATGTACTTTGTAAAAATATCGAATGTATTAACCGCATGCGTGCGGGCGGAATTCCGCCCGTACGCTGAGATTTACTCATTCCCATGTTTCATGACGAGCTGGGCTCGTCATGAGCGTGCGAGGAGGCTACCTCATGACGAGCCCAGCTCGTCATCAGCATCGAAGGGGTTAAAATTAATGTAAAATTAAAACAAAATGAAAAATAAATAACTAAAATATACTTAAAAATACTTAAAAACCTTAAAAATATTAAATAATTATTTAAAGTTATAAAAAAATACAATTTTATTTGTTAAAACATATATATATATATTAACATATTATTATTAAAAAATATACTATATTATTACTGTAGCATAGCAAGAGTGTTACAATTACTATTCCCACTCCAATGAATGCAACAGTAGGGAAAACGTTGGATAGCGTAGCGGTAAAAATTACTATTCTGACTCCAAAGAGTTTAACAGTAGGGAAAGCGTTGGATAGAGTAGGGGTAAAAATTACTATTCCCACTCCAAAGAGTGCAACAGTAGGGAAAGCGTTGGATAGCGTAGGGGTAAAAATTACTATTCCCACTCCAGTGAGTGCAACAGTAGGGAAAGCGTTGGATAGCGTAGGGGTAAAAATTACTATTCCCACTCCAGTGAGTGCAACAGTAGGGAAAGCGTTGGATAGCGTAGGGGTAAAAATTACTATTCCCACTCCAGTGGGTGCAACAGTAGGGAAAGCGTTGGATAGCGTAGGGGTAAAAATTACTATTCCAACTCCAAAGAGTGCAACAGTAGGGAAAGCGTTGGATAGCGTAGGGGTAAAAATTACTATTCCCACTCCAAAGAGTGCAACAGTAGGGAAACCGTTGGATAGCATAGGGGTTAAAATTACTATTCTCACTCCAAAGAGTGCAACAGTAGGGAAAGCGTTGGATAGCGTAGGGGTAAAAATTACTATTCCCACTCCAGTGGGTGCAACAGTAGGGAAAGCGTTGGATAGCGTAGGGGTAAAAATTACTATTCCCACTCCAAAGAGTGCAACAGTAGGGAAAGCGTTGGATAGCGTAGGGGTTAAAATTACTATTCCCACTCCAGTGGCTGCACAAGTAGGGAAAGCGTTGGATAGCGTAGGGGTAAAAATTACTATTCCCACTCCAGTGAGTGCAACAGTAGGGAAAGCGTTGGATAGCGTAGGGGTAAAAACTACTATTCCCACTCCAGAGAGTGCAAGAGTAGGGAAAGTAAATACTTCATATATTATTTAAAAAAATATAAATTAATATCTATAAAAAATTAATTACAAGTAATTACCAATTTAATATAATATAATAATTAATCAATTAAAATTACAAATTAAAATTAATTATTACAAGAAGTTAACTATTAATACAAATTAATTACAAATTAACAATTCATTAATGAACAATTAACAATTAATTAACAATTAATTCAAATTAAATGCAATTAAATAAATTCAATTATTTAATTAATTATAAATAAATTACTTCCCACCCTATTCCCCTATAAACCCACAACCCGCTACAGAAAATAAATTAGTAAAATTAACATAATTAGCAATTAATCAATTAAATAAAATTAATTGACAATTAAAATGTAATTAATTACCTATAAAAAATTAATTAACAATTAATTCTAAATAAATACCAATAAATAATATTACATATTTAATTAATTATAAATAAATTACTTCCCACCCAATTCCCCTATAAACCCACAACCCGCTACAGAAAATAAATTAGTAAAATTAACATAATTAGCAATTAATCAATTAATTAAAATTGATTGCCAATTAAAATTTAATTAATTACCAAATATAAATTAATTAACAATTAATTAAAAATTAATACCAATAAATAAATATACATATTTAATTAATTATAATTAAATTACTTCCCACCCTATTCCCCTATAAACCCACAACCCGCTACAGAATTAAATTACGCAAAAATTAAAAAAACAAAATTCATTAATTATAATAAATTTTAACATAAATACACACTTTTCCCACATATAATAACATAAAAAAGACTATAAAAAATTCGATATTATGAAAAATTCAATAATTTTAATAACCTATATTATATACTTCGATATTTTACCTTTGTATATTTTTAACATTCGATATTACATTACTTACCTTAAAAACGATATTTTTGATGTCTAAATTCTGTCCATTCGATATTTTGTCCATTCTATATTTTAAACTCGATATTATGTTCATTCGATATTTTTTACTCGATATTTTGACTGTTTACCATTGGTAAGTATATCTCTATGATATAATTTTTGGTACTACAGTTGGCTACTCCTCCGGGACTCCGCGATAGGGTTGTCACCACCTGTAAACAGGAGAAGAGGGACGGGGAGGGGCTCTGGTCGAGGGGGTGGACTGAAAAAGAATCCTAATTGAGAAACCAGTTTGTGGTAGAAAAGGAAAATTACGCTCTTCAGCCCAGTGACCTTCCCAGCTGCTAAATAACCCTTCGCCGGAGTCCTTCGGGCTTAACCCGGGAACAGCTGACCGTGTTTGTCTATAAAAGAAGTCGGCAGTGGAGAACGCGCAATCAGACCTGAGTGCACCAGGTGAGTGAATTGTATTGTAAGTCCTTTGTGGATTTTGGAACGAGCACTTTTGAGAAGTGGCTCAGAAGAACAGTTAACTGAGTATGGAATGTAGTGGTTAGTTAACCACAAGGAATCTGGGGGTCTGACGTGGCAGAGGTGTGACTGCACGGGCAGATGCTCCACAGACTTGTTGGTGATTAATTGGGACAACATCGGACGCCTTAGTGTTGCACGGTGGGTGCTCACTCGGCCGAATCCTCTTCGGAAAGACCCGCAGCAGCAACTGGGTAAGCGCGGGGTCTGGGGTTGCGCCCATAACGCCCGGCCCAACCAGCACAGGACTGCGGGATAGTCTGTAAGAGGGTTCATGGTGTGCCTGTCTGATGATCCCAGGGCAGTCTTTGGACTGTCTCTTTTGTGAATTCTTTTAGTGGTCTGGAATCCAGGGTGATCGATTCCCCGAACAGGAGTCGACGGGCTCTGTTCGAGTATGAGACATGTCGTATGGAATTGTGAATTCATGACCGGAGTACTTTTATCGATCGAACCTTATGCACTTTAGGTATGTTATATGAACAGAATCGTTTTAAGTTGAACAGTGAAAGAGTGTGTGGTGTTTGGATGCGTCCATGAGTGTACCTGAAGTTGGAATGGTATGATTTGTTGAATTCATAAAGAATGTCTTGTTTTAGTAAACTATGTTTTGGGTGCTGCCGTCAGAGAAGTGGACGGCTGGAAGAAAGACAGCCCGCTCCTCCGGAAGGCAGTCCTAGTTTTGACATGTACGTTAAACATGGTATTTCTCCCATTTTGTTTAATACACTGTGGAATAAATATACTAAAGATAATGCAGAATTACAATGGCCTTTAACAGGGTCTTTTGATGAAAGGAAAATTAATTATCTACAGAATAAGTTGTTTTTAAGGAGGAGCCACCAGACTATGTTTGACTCCTTGACATTATGGTTAAAGGAGGCGAAGCGACGACGAATAAGAGAAGAAAAATTGGGAAAGATTAAAGCAGGACAGACTGTAACCCAAAAAGCAGTAGCATATGAAAAAGAAAAAGTAGAGAAGAATATTGAGCAATTGGATAGACAGTTTCGATTACAAACAGATAAAAGTTATGTGACCTGAACCGAGGCAGAAGATGAAATAGAGGAACTATTAGAGGTCCGCCCTCCGCCTCCATATGCCCCCCAAGGTTTGTACCCGGTGGTCCCAGTGGACCGGACAGAAAAGGCATTAGCAGCGGTGCCTTTAGTCGCTACCGCACCGGTAGCCATACACCCTCCAGCCCCATTGTCTGCTCCTCCTACCCTTCGCTCAACTACCTCAGATTAGATCACTTTATTGCCTGGGTCGGTTGCCGCCTCCCCCTTGTCCCCAGTCTTTTTAACCTCCCCTGTTAGAGGAACGACGGTCACCCCTATGGGGATGACCACGGCCTCTTCAGATGTCACGCCACGACGCCCCATGGGAGGGATGGAAGGTCGATGAGTTTTTACTCGATCGTCCTTAGGAGATGAAGAAAGACGGGCTATAGTGATTCAGGCGTCCCAGTGGATGCGGAATCCGATTTATACTCTGGAGGACATTTGGAGCACTATGAAAGATTTTGAACCAGTTACACAACAACTAGCATTGGAACATATGGCAATAACACTGATTTCCTTATGTTTTCAGGAAGGACTGGCCCCCCAGATATTGTGTGATATTAAAGATCGAGCTTTTAAGTTCGAATTACAGGTTGAAGAAGTATTTCAAAATGTTGAAATTTTGATACAATATCGAGACCGAATGAATAGGAGATGCCCAGACGTAGGTGCACAGTACCCTATGAGAGAAGTGCACCCTCTTTTCCATCCAGAGATTCCCGAAGTGTTAGATGGAGGGGGCCAAGTAACCAGAGCACGTGTAGAGGCACGTTTCCAAGAGCAGTGGGTTTATACCCTTAGAAGCGAAGCGAGGTTCTTACTTTAAAAGCCCAACTTCCTGACTCGCAAAAAACTCCACAGCTTATTATAAAGAGCTGACAGAAGCCGCGAATTCAGCCGTTATGACTTTAGCTGACATCGAGTTATTTTTCGGCCTCTTGATCCCAGTTGATATAGGGAGACAGGTGCATGATTCAGATCATGCTGCAGAAATGGGAGGAACCTGGGACCAGATAAAGACATCGGACAAAGATCGAAAACCGGGCGACAAGCCTAAAGACGAGATTTTAGCTATACCCGCTCGAATTATTACTTATATGCAAACCCTTATTCCTCCACGAAAGGTGGATTGGGATAAGCTAACAGCCTGCAACCAAAAGAAGGATGAGAATGTCTCTGATTTCTTTACTCGGTTTGAAAAAGTGTTTATTGATTTCAGTGGACAAGATTTGTCCACAGAAGGTGGCATACAGCTATCTGTAAACAGATTTGTTACTAATTTGTTACCAGAAATAAAGACGCGTTTACAGGCTGCCGAAAGTACTTGGACCACTTCAACTCCCTCAGTCATTCTTAGCATGGCTCAGTACTATGAACATCGAGAAAATGAGAGCAAGGATAAGTCGGATAAAAAGGTTAAGGAGTTGAAGACCCGAGTACTGCTACAGCAAGTCAGCAGAGGGCAAAACGGTAGAAAGGGAGGAAGGGGCTCCTTCACTAGAGGAGCAATGATGAGAGGAGGAGGAGGTCAGGGTCCTCCTATAAGGATTAACCAGTGTTCCAATTGTAGGCAGGAAGGACACTGGCGAGCCCAGTGTCCATTATTATATGAGCGGGTGGTTTTAATCGAGGACGAGGAAGAGGAGGTACTGATCGGAATAGTATGAGGCGTGATGACAGGTCCGGTGATGAGTCAGGAAAGAACTATTTTGATGATTTTCAAGGAAGCCAATACTTTAATGAGGATTATCGGGAAGACGGCTATGATGGAAATAATTATGCATGAGACAGCCACGGACAGAGCAGGGGCCTTATATCAGTACCAGTTGACCAGCAGGGGCCTTATGTGCAGGGGCAATTGATGGGGACATCTGAGAAGTTTTTGGTGGATACTGGAGCAATGAATAGTTCTGTTGCTCATACATTGGTCCCAGGGGCTGCTCTGTCTAGGCAGAATAACGTATCAGTGGGATTTTCAGGAATCCCTGTGATAAGCCCTGTTTCAAAGCCACTTCCCTTTACTATTGGCCCTGTTACTGTGGACTCACCGTTCTTGCTTACTTCTAGTTGCGGCAAAAATTTGCTAGGATTGGATATACTAAAGAAGTTGCATGCTCGTATTCATTGTTCTCCTGATGGTGTGTATTTAACATTGCAGCCTCCTATTGAACGTATGTCTCAATGTTTAGTCAAAGATGCACCTCTACCTCCTGAATTTTACGATATACCCCACACTCTTTGGGCTAAGGGAGACACGGATGTCGGATTGTTGAAAATACCCCCTGTATCCATAACTCTAAAACCAAACGTGCATCTACCGCGCATTCCCCAATATCGAATTTCACCCGAAGGCGAACAGGCTTTATTGCATGTCATTCGTGATTTAATTAAGAAAGGAGTGGTAGAAGAAATGGCTGCAAATATTTGTAACAGCCCCATTTTGCCGATTTTAAAAAAGCCCCTCTAGATGGTGACCCTGATTATAAAGATACTTATCGTTTTGTAATTGACCTCAGAGAGGTTAATAAAATAGTGATTCCTCAATACCCTGTGGTCCCGGATATCACTGCCATTTTGACTATGATTCCCCCTACTGCACAGTATTTCTCAGTGATAGATCTGAAGAATGCTTTCTTCAGTATCCCAATACATCCTGACAGCCGTCATATCTTCGGATTCTCGTTATCTGGCCGGAGCTTCAGATTCTGCCGCGCACCTCAAGGCTATACTCAAAGTCCTAGTATTTATAGCCAAGCACTAAAAACAGTATTAGATGAATTAGTCCTGTCCCCAGGTAATGTTCTCATCCAATATGTGGATGACATCCAAGTGGCATCAGATACGGCAGACGGTTGTAAGGAAGCCACTGTTAAATTGTTGCATCATTTGGCAGCTAATGGTAATAAAGTGTCCTTGTCCAAATTTCAGTATTGTCGACAGGAAGTGACCTATCTTGGTAATTTACTGTCGAAAGCGAAACTGCTATTACTAACATGTCTGTGCCCCGTTCTCAGCGTGATGTTCGTGCTTTTCTAGGCATAACCTCTTACTGTCGCCAATGGATTCCTAATTTTTCTCTTCTGGCTAAACCTCTGTTGCATCTGGTTACCAAAGATGTGCATGAACCCTTGCCCTGGACGGATGAATGTCAGGATGCTTTTAATTCTTTAAAATCTGCTCTTTGCTCTGCACCCGTTTTGGGTACTCCGAACTACCGAAAACCTTTTGTACTTTACGTGCATGAGGTGGACGGTTGTTCTCTTTCAGTGTTAACCCAGGGTTTTGGCGGAAAGCAACGACCTTTGTTGAAAGTAGGCTGAAACCGTCAACATTATCGGCGCCCTCTTGCTCTCCTTAACCTTTTTGTGCGCGTAAAACAGCCGCCATTTTGAGCACCATGGCTTCCCTGCTCCCGCCGAGAGCCAGCGCGCCTCTCTCCCACTCCTAACTTCGCCGGCATCCCCCGCATACTGACAACCCCCCTGCCTGCACCTGCCGCGAATCATAAAACCCCTCTTCAGCGCTGCTCTGCCCCAGACCCTCGTCCTGTTCCCAGCGCGACACCTCCCTTCTTCCCATTTATGATCCCCGGTCCTTTGATGCAAACCCCTTTTCCCCGTGTGCCCGTTTGTCTTCCTCGTTCCCAGGCCGAAACCCGGCTCTGCCGATACTGTTCCTTGCCCCTCCCCGTGCAATAGAAAGTTTCCCCCCAACAAGGGATCCCCGGGTTGATCAAAGCCCCCCGCCCTACGAGATCCGATCAAATCCCACACACTCCGTGAATCGGCGGAATATCCAGCTGCGCGATGATCATCACCTGTTGTGAACGGGGCGGGGACTCCCACTGTAACCTTGCGTGGGAACGGGCTGGGAAGGGGGGATTCGGAGGATGTCTTTCCGTACATCAAAGTATCGACGAGAATGTGTTACATGCAATAAAAAGATAAACTTGTGTATAAGAGGCCAGGCCTCAGGGATGCAGTTAGAGCACCTCAGAACGATACCTTCTGTCCGTTTCGTTGTGTTCTCCTCCGGAGAGAATAAAAACCTTGTTTCCTGCCTTCCAGTCTCCAGCGCCTGCCTCTTCAATAGTTTAACTTCTTTGTGGGTTCCAGAGGCGATACCGCCGGGCAATACTTAAGGATCTTATATTCTGGTTGGTAGTGCCCCCCATTTAGTTTCTACAATTGGCGTCCCAAGCGTGGGGCCCATCAGCGACCCATGGATCCAGTGGGAGAGGTCCTGACGACAAAGTGAACGACTGCAACGATCGGGAACGCGTCTGTCCGATAGACCCTCGTCTGACAGCCGATCATCCGAACTTCACTGGTTCCGAACAGACCTCTCTCGAGTGATCTACGGTCCTGACTGGGAACCATCAGGAGTGCCGCGAGGATAACGGAGAAGAGAGGACGATCGGGCGCTGGATTCGGAAGACAGGAAACTGTCCATGCGGTCCGGGTAAGGTCGTGTAACCACGACAAGTCGCGAAATATTTGCTTGATTGCTTGTTTGTTCAAAAATACTAGTATTGCTCTTTTTATTTATTTGGAGATTCACTGTCTGCAAACGGAGAAACAACGGGCTCTCTCTTTGCAAGCAGTGGAGGATAGGTAGGGCAGCAGCCGTGCTTATTTTTTCTCCCCCACTCAATAATCACTTGAAACTGAACTGTTGTTCGCAAAACTTTTGTTTCCTGGAGATTCCCTGTCTGCAAACAGGGAAGAGACCACCCTTTTTGCAGATAGTGAAAAGGGTAGGTAACGCAGATCTTTGCGGACCTACTCATTCTCCCCATTGTTATTTATTGGTCTTTTGTTATTTTGATCCATGAGGTATTCACTGCCTGCAAACAACGTAGAATAGAAATATTCTGTCCCGTCTTTGCACCTAGTGATAAGATAGGCAGTGCTGACTTTTTAGTCCCTCGTTACGAGCCGTCATGTCTGTCTTCTCCCCACTGATTGGTAGCCTGTTTAGCCCGGACCGCTTATTAGAGATGGACCATCCAGCCCCACTGGAAGGCACCCCTAATAAGGACATGTTCATGAAGCATGGATTGACCGCTATAGCCTATAGTAAACTATGGCATAAATATACAAAAAAGGGTCAAGAAAGTCAATGGCCCCTGATAGGATCCTTCGATGATGATAAAATAAAAACGCTAGAAACTGCCCTGGGTAAAAACAAGACAACACCTACTATGCTTGACAGCTTCGGCATGTGGCGAAAAGAAACTGAACAACGTAAAAAGAAAACTGAGAGTAGGTTGGAAAAAGAGCTGCGAAAAGCAGCCCACCTAGCTGCTCAGAAACTAGAAAAAGAGATAAAAGAAAGAGAGAAAGCTAAACAGAAACTAGAAATGGAAACGCCAAGCCAGTGTCCGGTTAGAACCCCCTCCATGCTCTACCCTGATTTACCCTCGAAACGACAAGCCAATGAGGACCTACTGTTAGGTCCTCCTATCATCTACATGCCCCCTCCATATGCCCCTTCTCAACCCGTGGCGCAGCACGCGCCACCCCCAGGTACAAACGAAGGTACCGCCACAGCGTCGGCCCCAATGGCCTCTGTGCCAGCCGAACCCCTTGTGTTAAAACCCGCATCAACAACGACGTTAGACGACCATGAGACTCGAGGGGCTGGCCCTGCAAGAACAAACAGACTAGACAAAGATGAGCGAGCGGGGATCGACAAAATAGCAAGGACACTGGTAGAAAGGAAGGATGATGAAGAGTACATCACAGATATGTTCAGCTCGTATACAGGGAGTCACAGACGACATTTTACCGTACGACTGTGTTATCATGTCTTGAATGCATACGAGGACCGATATCGAGACAAAGGTCCCGAGAGCCTAAGGACTCTGTACCGGAAGGTCGATATCGGGGATGAGGGCGAGTGTGATGTGTCGGACCTCCTTACGCGTACGCTTGAGGTTTTCCGCCACCTCACTGAACGAAAGCCGGGAGCTAAATCCGCAGCCCCTGTAGTGACCGAACCACCAACCGAGCAATCTAACACCATGATGCCAATACGTGAGGCTGCCCCTTACTGGGTTCCTCCTAGGGGTACAGGGACTCACGATGATGCAAACAACCAAGATGCGAAGGGAAGGGTAGTGTACAACTGGGTCTACCAGCCGTGGGACCGGCAAGAGATACTGACATTCCGGAAATCTCTACCCGACCTACGTAAAAACCCCACTGCCTTCTATACTGAATTGGGTACAGCCCTGGGTTCAACGATCATGACCCTGGCTGACATCGACTTGTTCTTCGGGTTATGTCTACCAGCTGATGTGTGGAAGCAAATCCGGAAAGTCGACCACCTTGAGCTGTTTGGACATACCTGGTCACAACTCGATGACCTGGACAAACAACGGGGACCAGGACAAAAGCCGTTGAAATCCATTCTAGACCTCCCAGATAAAATCGTAGAGAAATTAAAAACCCTAATCCCAGAAAAGAAAGTGGACTGGTCGATAGTAACAGCCTGTCGCCAAAAACCCCAGGAGGATGTATCGGAATACTTCTCCCGGTTTGAAACGGTGTTCTCCGATTACAGCGGCCAGGACATGACCACTGCAACCGGACACCATCTGTTTGTCCAGAATTATGTTAAGGGCCTATCATCGGAAATCTCCCAGAAACTACAGGCCAGCGAGAGTAGTTGGGCAGCCTCCAAACCTACAGCGATTCTCCAAATGGCCCAATATTATGAGCATCAGAAAAATGAAAACGATAGGGCGACAGAGAAAAAGAAGAAGGACTTAAAAGAGAGGGTGATGATTGCCAAACTGCAAGGGGTGACTATAGGACGAGACCAATACCGGGGAAACTACCAGACAAACGTCCCTAAGACTACATTTCCCCAGGACCGCACTGTGACTTCCTACAGTGGACGCACAGACCTTAGAGAAGACCAGTGCGCTTTCTGCAAAGGGACTGGCCATTGGAAATCCCAGTGCCCAGTTCTTCTGGAAATGATCAGAAACAAAGACCCCAGGGATGTAGCAAACGGACCGAGACCTAAGGGACAACAACGAGGGCCCCCAAATGACGCAACTAATGACAGATCAAACAGACCAAATACGTTCGATCGACCCCGACAGAACCAATATCAACAATCTGACTATGACGACGCTCACACCTTCGCATAGGACAGCCAAGGGCGAGGGAGGGATCCAGTCGAGCTCTATGTTGACCAGCAGGGCCCTTACGTCACTGCTAAGGTCCTGGGTACCAAGTCTCCATTTCTGGTAGACACTGGCGCAACACGTAGTGCGTTATCTAAACGACTGATTCCAAGGGCACCCTTGTCTGGCTCACTCATAACATCGACAGGTTTCGATGGAACGCCCTCCACCAACCCTCTGTCTGCCCCGATTCTCTTTGACGTAGAAAACAACACCACCGACACCACGTTCTTGCTTTCCTCCAATAGCCCTGACGCCATTATGGGACTTGACTTACTGAAACACTTCCGAGCGACGATTAGGTGTTCTCAAGATGGAGTTCGAGTGTTTCTTTACGACAACCCCGTTCTGCTTAGACATTGTTCCCCCCGACACATGTTTTCCATCACCGACGTTGACGCGTCCCTGCTTGACACTCTACCTCCGTATCTGTGGGCCAAAGCGGATTCGGACGTAGGGCGTATGTTAATTGACCCAGTGCACCTTACTGTCCGACCAGACGCAACACTCCCAAAACTCCCACAATATCGGATATCGCCAGAGGGCGAGAAGGCATTGGTAATGATTATCCAGTCACTGATAGACGCAGGAGTGGTAGAGGAAGTGGTTAGCAACGTTTGCAACAGCCCTATCTTGCCCATTATCAAGAAGCAGGGAGAGGGAGATGAGAAAGCATACAGTTTCATCATCGACCTCCGAGAGATCAACAAAGTGGTGGTACCCCAGTACCCTGTGGTCTCAGACATCACCACCATCCTGACCTTGATTCCATCCACTGCCACCACCTTTTCCGTCATCGACCTCAAGAACGCATTCTTCTCCATCCCCATCCACCCGGACAGCCGATATCTCTTCGGCTTTACCCTAAAAGCCCGCTCATATAGGTTTTGCCGAGCTCCTCAAGGCTACACGGAAAGCCCTAGCATCTACAGCCAGGCCCTCAAAAGACAACTAGACCAAGTCCAGTTACCCGACGGGGTGGTGTTGGTACAATATGTCGATGACATCCTTTTGGCAGCCGACACCACCCCTCTAGCGGTTACCGCCACCATTCAACTCTTGCACTTATTTTATTTTTTTATTTTATGGAGTTTATAGAGCGCGCAGCTACCCCCTGGGGGGTGTCCTTGCGGAAAATGGCCACAAGGTCTCCAAGAAGAAGTTGCAATTCTGCCTACCCCAGGTCACTTACCTAGGCCACCTTTTGTCCAAAGATGGAAGAAAACTCACCCCTGATCGAATCCAAACCGTTCTAGATACCCCTGTCCCTAAAACCCAGAAGCAGGTTCGCTCCCTATTAGGCCTCACCTCCTTCTGCCGACAATGGTTACCAAACTTCAGCCTCGTTGTAAAACCACTGCTTTCTCTGCTAAACAAAGACGTCCCTTTCTCACTCCCTTGGACTCCCGAGTGTCAAACTTCCTTCACAGAACTGCGAGATGCCCTTTGCTCAGCCCCTGTCCTGGGTACCCCTGATTACAAAAAGCCCTTCTCCCTTTACACTCACGAAAGGGAGGGGTGCGCTTTATCTGTCCTGACCCAAGCCATTGGCCCTAAGCAACGACCGTGCGCTTACTTCTCTGCCACTCTTGACCCTGTCGCCAGAGCCTTGCCTGCCTGCCTTCGAGCTGTAGCTGCTGCTGCAGTCTCTATCCGACAGAGTGAGGGGATTGTACTCTCGAATTCCCTCACGGTACTGGTACCCCATGCAGTCGACACCCTCCTGAACCAAACCAAGACACAACATCTGACGAGTGCACGACTGACTGGATACGAACTGACCTTGCTTGCCCCCCATATCACCCTGAAAAGATGCACCACACTGAACCCAGCAACTCTGTTACCCTTGCCAGAGAACGATCCCAATGTGCATCCCGTACATGACTGCGTGACTCTTACGGACGAACAGACCAGGAGCAGGGTCGATCTCAGAGACACAGCTTTCCCTGACCCCGACGGGGAGTTGTGGGTGGACGGTTCTTGCATCAAACTCCCCGATGGTACCACTTCCGCTGCCTATGCAGTCACCACGGCTCGAACTGTAGTAGAAACAGCCCGCATCGCCCAGCGATCTGCCCAGGCAGCGGAACTGATTGCTTTGACGCGAGCCTGCATCCTGGCAACAGGAACCACAGCGAACATTTACACCGACAGCCAGTATGCCTTCGGGGTGGTTCACCATTTTGGGCTCCTCTGGAGGGAGAGAGGATTCTTGACCTCACACGGCACACCCATTTTGCACGGGGATCTAGTCTCCGCCTTAATCGAAGCTGTCCTCCTCCCCAACAAACTTGCCGTTATCAAATGCCAGGCACACAAGAAAGTAACAGACATTATTGGACAGGGAAATGCGCTAGCCGACATCACCGCCCGAACGACAGCTGAAAATAGAACGACAACACATATGTACGTGACCAGGTCACAAGCAGAAAACTGGACTGACGCCAAGGACACAATTAGAGACATACAAACGACTACCACACAACACGAATTGACTGAATGGACACGGGTGGGATTGAAAGACGATGAAGGCTGCTGGCGGACAAAAGACACGAACAGATGGTTGCTACCTGATTCGTACTTGATTCCCATATTAACCATGGCACACTCCCCTGCCCACATAGGATCAGCCCCCATGATCGAACTTGTCTCCAGGGTTTGGCACAATGACAAGATCCCAGATTCCGCCAAACGCCTGGTCCAACAATGCTTAATATGCCTACAACACAACCCCGGGAAGGGAACTGTAGTACCCCGGGGGGGATTTGGGGTCCCAAACCACCCATTTGAAGTCCTGCAGATGGACTACATCCAGCTAGACAGATGCCAAGGCCTGAAATATGTACTAGTCGTGGTGTGCGCATTTAGCAAGTGGGTGGAAGCATATCCAACCCGTGACAACACCGCTATGGCCACTGCAAAGGTTCTGTTAAAGGAGTTTTTCCCCTGTTATGGCCTCTGTCGTGTTTTATGGAGTGATAATGGCCCCCACTTTGTAGCCAACGTTATCCAGCTCATCCTAAATGGGCTGGGTATTAAACAGAAATTCCACGCAGTCTTCCACCCTCAATCTGCTGGGCTTGTCGAACGACACAATGCCACACTAAAACTTAAACTGGCCAAAATAGTGGCTACGACGGGCCTGAAATGGCCAGACGCCCTCCCATTGGCATTGCTATCGATGCGCTCTACCCCCACCCGACATCACTTAACCCCTTATGAAGTTGTCTTCGGTCGACCCATGAGCGTCTGGTCTGCCCCGAAACCAACTTCCATTCATGACGTTCCGGATGTCCTAATGTCTGATTATCTGTACAAATTGACTGAAACTTTGTCTGTCCTTCATCAGCAGGTGCAGCAGGCCATCCCCGATGCTTCCAGGGGTCCGGGTCACGCCATCCAGCCGGGGGACTTCGTGCTGATCCGAAATTTCCAGCGATCAAAGAGTTTGGAACCCCGGTGGACGGGCCCCTGGCAAGTGCTGATCACCACTCGGACCGCACTTCGAGTGGAGGGGAAGAAACACTGGCTGCACGCTCATCACTGCAAAAAGGTCTCTCCAGCCCTGGCCACGACAGACACCGTCAACACCCAAGAAGAGCTCCTGAACCAGGACCGACCATCGTTGAACTGCTACCCTGATACTGAGACACTTGAACTTTCAAAACATCCTGATCCCACTGTGCCATCTCGAGAAGGGTATTTCCTGCGTCGAAAGGAGGGAGCTTCGGCTAAGTAGGCCACGGACTAGGTTAAAGGATCTCAGAACGGTGACCCAAACTACCAAGGGTTACCTGGAGAGAAGCTAAAACTAAGTCTGTGGTCCTGCCCACTACCGAGCACCTTGAAGACGAAGATGATGGAAGCGCCAGATAAGAAGATGATGGAAGCGCCAAATAAGAAGCCGACGGAGACAGCAGGAAATACCCACTACAGAAACCCGAGAATAGACAGACTCCATAGCTCAAAGACAATTGCACTCTTCATCGTAATCCTCCTCTGTTTTCTCCTCATGACTACGCTCTGGATTATGGAAGAACACGCACCTGCTCACGAAACATTCCTAACCACTGCTCAGCCTACCACCATGAAGGAACATTATCTAATTTCGCTCTCTCCTCAACTAAGAGAGAGGCGAAAGGAGTTTTGGAACAACTCTTTCGTGCAGCTACTTCACCAGCACAATCTTGCCACCAATACCACCAACTGCTGGATCTGTGGGTTGCTACCCCATGCCACTGGACATTCAATACCATTCATCCCTTCACCCTTCTCTGTCCACGGCTCCTGCCTTGCTTGGCTGATCCTCCTGCAAGAAAGCTATACGGGCAATGCCACCTCCAGCAGAACTGCAGCACATTCTTCTCATGGGGCCGGGCGAAACAAGACAAAGACACACTTCTGCCCGCTGACCCCCAGCGACTCGATCCAATTGGACATCCCGGCCAAAGAACGAATCGAAATGCAGGTGTTCAACAATCCAACCAGACCCACCTTCTCCTATCTGCGGAAACGAACGGCTGCCACTCTGACTGTAGCCCTGACGGTCATCAACGTCACAGGCCACATGTGTGTAGAAGGACTTGGGACACAGCTGGTGGGTCGCAGCGCCTGCCGCTTTACCAGAACTCTGGATTCCACGGATCCACCTTCCTTTGTGTCATCCCCAAACATGTATTTCATCTGCGGCACGAAGGCCTACACCTGGCTCCCCAAAGGCTGGGGGGGCGCTTGCTACATCTCCTTCGTCCTTCCTCCAACCTATGTGGCCCCAGCGAATCACCACCGGCAAAAACGAGCCAAAGACGTTGAGCAAGCCGACTCAACAGGGGCGCAGTTCCTCGATGCTATGAAAGGACTCGTCCCCCTCTGGGGCCCGATGGCAAACAGCCGTGCCATCCGACATTTGACTCAGGCAGTCGAGACAACCATGAACATCACAGCGGGCATCTTTGCCAACAACACTGCCGAGCTCCAAGCGGTCCGTTTGGTGGCTCTGCAGAACCGCCTCGTTCTAGATGTGGTTCTGGCGGACCGTGGAGGAGCATGCCGCATTATTGGGTCCAGCTGTTGCACATACATACCGGACAACTCACCCTCAGTGTACAAAGCCATCGAACATCTTCACAGACTCTCTTCGGAAGTTCACCAAGAGCAAGAAGAATGGTCGCTTGGTGGTTGGTTCTGGGACACCGTCAAAAGCTGGGGCTGGAGACTGCTCACCATTATCATGATTCCCGTAGTTGTAATATGTGGCCTATGCTTAGGAATTCAATGTTTGCCACCTATGTGTTCTTTATGTGCGAGTTGTATTTTTCCCAAAACTGTGGACATTGGAAGCGAACATATGAGAGCATTGTACGATACCGAAGTTAGGAATTTGATGAAAATTGACATTGAGTAAGCAAGTTGGCTAGATATGTTGAAAAGGGAGGACTGTTGAAAGTAGGCTGAAACCGTCAACATTATCGGCGCCCTCTTGCTCTCCTTAACCTTTTTGTGCGCGTAAAACAGCCGCCATTTTGAGCACCATGGCTTCCCTGCTCCCGCCGAGAGCCAGCGCGCCTCTCTCCCACTCCTAACTTCGCCGGCATCCCCCGCATACTGACAACCCCCCTGCCTGCACCTGCCGCGAATCATAAAACCCCTCTTCAGCGCTGCTCTGCCCCAGACCCTCGTCCTGTTCCCAGCGCGACACCTCCCTTCTTCCCATTTATGATCCCCGGTCCTTTGATGCAAACCCCTTTTCCCCGTGTGCCCGTTTGTCTTCCTCGTTCCCAGGCCGAAACCCGGCTCTGCCGATACTGTTCCTTGCCCCTCCCCGTGCAATAGAAAGTTTCCCCCCAACAAGGGATCCCCGGGTTGATCAAAGCCCCCCGCCCTACGAGATCCGATCAAATCCCACACACTCCGTGAATCGGCGGAATATCCAGCTGCGCGATGATCATCACCTGTTGTGAACGGGGCGGGGACTCCCACTGTAACCTTGCGTGGGAACGGGCTGGGAAGGGGGGATTCGGAGGATGTCTTTCCGTACATCAAAGTATCGACGAGAATGTGTTACATGCAATAAAAAGATAAACTTGTGTATAAGAGGCCAGGCCTCAGGGATGCAGTTAGAGCACCTCAGAACGATACCTTCTGTCCGTTTCGTTGTGTTCTCCTCCGGAGAGAATAAAAACCTTGTTTCCTGCCTTCCAGTCTCCAGCGCCTGCCTCTTCAATAGTTTAACTTCTTTGTGGGTTCCAGAGGCGATACCGCCGGGCAATACTTAAGGATCTTATATTCTGGTTGGTAGTGCCCCCCATTTAGTTTCTACACCTTGTGCATATTTTTTGGCAGTATTGGATAATGTTGCCAGGGCCCTTCCTAGATGTTTAAGGGCCAATGCTGCTGTGGCAGTGGCCATTCGACAGTCAAAGGGGATTGTTTTAAATACTGATCTCACAGTGATGGTACCGCACGTTGTGGACATATTATTGAATCAAACAGAAATTCAGCACCTCACGAGTGCACGATTGACTGGTTTTGAATTAACTCTATTTGCACCTCACATTAAAATTAAAAGATGTGCCACTCTGAATCCAGCCACGTTACTACCCCTCCCTTCGAGTGATCAAAAGGACGATGTCCATGATTGTATATTTCGGACTGAAGAGGAAACGAAGGGACGTGTAGACCTCACTGACTCTCCTTTATCTGACCCACAAGGGGAGTTGTATGTGGATGGCTCTTGTTTCAAGTTACCAGATGGCACGACAACAGCTGCTTATGCTATAACCACCCTTAGAACAGTAGTAGAGACAACTCGGGTTTCTCAGCATTCAGCGCAAGCAGCTGAACTAATAGCATTATTAAGAGCATGTGAACTGAGTGAAGGTTTAAGAGTAAATATTTTTACAGACAGCCAATACACCTTTGGCGTAGCCCATAGTTTCAGGCGGCTGTGGAGGGAACGAGGATTTCTTACCTCCCATGGTCAAAGAATACAACATGGCCCTTTGATTGAAAGATTGTTAAATGCCCTAACCTTACCAGAGAAGGTGGCTATCATTAAGTGTAGCGCCCACAAGAAAATCATTGACACTACAGGAGAGGGAAATGCCTTTGCCGATCAAGTAGCAAAAGAAACAGCACAAACTAAAATGTCCACGATGTTCCCCAGTGTAGCAACCCGATGGGTGGCGGAGACTACAGTATTTGATGATACTATTGAAAGTGTTAGAGAATTGCAGAAAGAAGCCACTGCTGATGAATTATTGAAATGGGAACAGGAAACAGGGCGGTTAGACATGAATGATTGCTGGATTGATATGACTGACAGACAGAGATGGCTATTGCCTAATGCCCTGGTGTACGCAGTAGTAGTAATGGCCCATGGCACTGCCCACATTGGAGCAAAAGGTATTTGTGAATTATTGGACCCAGTGTGGAATAACTCGAATATCCCCAAAACGGCTGCCCATGTACTGCATGGTCTGTTCACAGCATAATCCCGGTGGGAGAGAGACAGTTCTTAGTGGAAATTTTGCACCCCCTTCTTTGCCGTTTTAAGTATTACAGATGGATTATATTCAATTTGACAGAGTAAACAATCTTAAGTATGTGTTGGTGGTGGTCTGTGCGTTTAGCAAATGGGTTGAAGCATACCCCACCAAAGAGAATACTGCCCTAGCTACTGCAAAAGCCCTAATTAAAGAGTTTCTGCCTCGATTTAGTTTGCCCCGAATTATATCGACAGACAACAGGGTACATTTCAATGCAGAACTTGTTAAATATGTTTGTAAAGGATTGTAAATAAAACAGAAATTTCATGCAGCACGACACCCGCAATCTGCAGGACTGGTCGAGAAATATAATGGCATATTGAAATTAAAGTTGGCAAAGATACAGGAAAGTACGGGTTTGAGTTGGCCTGATGCACTGCCCCTAGCATTAATGTCAATACGAGTAACCCCTCATTCTCGGGCTGGGCTGTCACCTTATGAGGTTGTTTTTGGTCGGCCAGCCAACATGTGGGGTGTCCCAAGGCCTAGATCCTTCCGTGATCTTGATTATCCTATGATGACAGATTACCTGTACGCTTTAAGATCTGCGTTCCATTCATCAACAGGTGTCAGCAGTACTGCAGCCTCTGCCGGAGGGTCCCGGACATCTCTTGGAACCAGGACAGTGGGTCCTTGTGCAAAATTACCAAAGGAAATCGAGTGTAGAACCGAGGTGGAGCCGTCCATACCAAATCCTTTTGGCCACCCGAACAGCAGTGAAAGTGGATGGGAAAAAGCACTGGATACATGTTTCGCATGTAAAGAAACAACCCCTACCAATTGTAGCCATGCGGACTGCGGAGAACAGAGAGGTCTACACTCAGCCCGAGATCCTTACTTGCTTCTGGAGTTACTATGAGCGGCTGTATCGCAGTCGCTTACCGCCGGATACTACTCCGACGGACACCTTCCTGCGCGATCTGCCGATCCCCACTCTGGAACCAGAACAGGCGAAAGCCCTGGGACGGGATGTGGAGCTGGGAGAGGTCAGAAGCGCCATTAAAAAAATGGCGCGAAATAAAACGCCGGGCCTTGATGGACTCCCAGTGGAGTTTTATTCCACATACATAGAACTCCTGGCCCCCAAACTCCTGCAGGTTTACAAAGAAGCGAAGACTCTGGGACGACTACCGGGCTCGATGCGAGAGGCCCTGGTGATACCTCTACTTAAACCCGACCGCGAGGGCGCGGAGCCAGCATCTTATAGACCGCTCTCAATGCTCACGATCGACTATAAGATCTTGAGCAGCATATTAGCCGCACGACTGCTGGAGCACATGAGCTCTCTAGTACATACTGACCAGGCGGGCTTCATCCCCAGGCGTAATACCACGATGAACATCAGACGCTTGTTCCGACTATTGAGGGGGATCACGCCGATGCTCCTGATCCCATGATTCTCTCGATAGACCTAGAGAAAGCCTTCGACAGCCTGGAGTGGATTTATCTCCACAGGGTCCTTGAGCGCTTTGGCCTGGGTGAGGGATTCTTGAGATGGACCACGGTATTGTATGCCTCGGCGGTGGCTAGGGTGAAATCGGGCCCGCTGATTTCTTAACGATACCCCGTAGATCGAGGCACGAGGCAAGGCTGCTCGCTATCCCCATTGCTATTCGCCCTTGCAGTAGAACCGCTGGCCATATCGATCCGCACGGGGGCCCATTACAGGGGGTTGCAATCTCCGTCGGGCCGCCAGCACATCTCCCTATATGCTGACGACCTGCTGCTTTTCCTTGAAGACGCTCAGACGGCCCTGGCCGGAGCTGATTCAGTACTCACGGCTTTTGGTGAGATGTCGGGACTCCGGGTAAATTGGGCTAAGACCTGCCTGTTTCCGGTCCACATTGACAGCCCCCAACCGGACATTCACAGAGAGATCCGATGGGAGCCTGTTTGTTTTAAGTACCTAGGGGTGCATGTTTACCATCGCCCTGCTGACACACTCGAGGGTAACATCTCTAGAGGCATCCGGGCGCTCAAGGGTAGCATGGCCTTTTGGTCCACTCTACCCCTCTCAGTGGCAGGACGGATAGCGCTACTGAAGATGGTGGCACTGCCCCGCCTACTATACTACTTCAGGACGCTTCCGATCTGGATCCCTAGATCTAGCTTCCAGGGCCTGGACTCCATGATAGTGGCGTTCCTGTGGGGCTCGGGCCGCCGCAGAGTGGCGCTCAAGACCTTACAGAGACCCAAGGCGGAGGGGGGGCTAGCGGCGCCCGACTTTGAGACGTACTATTTGGCTGCCCAGCTACAGACCTACACCCAGGAGGTGGCGCGTGAGTTCCGGGGCCCGGAAGAGACACGGGGCAGTGGCATACCCAGACATGTCTTATCATATATTGCGCTGCAACAGAGGCTCAAATTGAGGGACCTCACCCAGGAGGAACGCACCATACGCTCGTGTTGGAACCGAGTGCATCGCAAACTGGGAAGGCCGCGACCTTATGCCCCGGAGATCCCGCTGGGAATGCTCACTGCCTTGCCCCATGGTGGCGACTGGTCTCGGCTAGGAGTTTGGGAGGAGATGGGTGTACAGACCCTGGGCGACCTCTACGAGAACGGGGCGTTGCTGCCCTTCCAGGCGCTTCTGGACCGATACCACGTCCCTCGAGGCGATTTTTTGCTCCATGCCGCGGTCACAAGGGCACTCCAGGCACATTGGAAAACTGGTCATGACGAACCACAGGTGTCGGCGGCGTGTCAGTACGTCATGATGTCCGCGGGAACGGTTAAAGCAGTGTCATGCTTATATTCCAGGATGAAAGATGAGAGACTGACCCCCCTAGCGGTTCTTAAGACCCGATGGGAAACAGACATAGGGAAGGAAATCCCGGAGACCACGTGGGCCCAGCTGCTGCGTTGGACCTGGAAGGGGACGCGTAGTGCCCGATTCCAACTGGTCCACTTCTATATATTACATCGCGCCTATTTGACCCCGGAGAAACTACAGAAATATTTCGACCTGGAGACGGCAGCCTGCCCTAGATGCAGGACAGACGGACCGGGTCTTTTTCACATGCTATGGGCCTGTCCTATGCTGACTTCCTACTGGTTGTTTGTGGGAGACACGCTGTCCGAAGTGACTGGGAGATCGTTGCAGATAGATGCAGCTGTAGGGATCCTACACTGGTTTCCACATACCCCTAAAAATAAGATTACTAGTAAATTTATCGACTTAGGGTTGCTCCTAGCCAAACGGGAAATCACCAGACACTGGAAGGCGCGAGTTGGTCCTACAGGCGTTAAGTGGCGCAATGAACTTCTCAAGTGGGCGGGAAGTGAGAGCATGTTGCGACACCAACAGGCGAGGCGACGACAAGATGAGAGAGCTCTAGAGGCGGCGCAGGCATGGGAGACATTGGTGCAGGCCCTGCGCGACCATACCATACATACTGACTCTGATAGTGCCGATGAGGAACAGCCTGGTTCCCGATAACAGGATATTGGTGAGTTAGGCCCACTAAGAAGACCTAGATCTCTTATCACATACTATTCGACCAAGCGATATTCTGCCGATGACGAGGGGGGTGGCGGGAGGGGGAAAGAGGAAAGGGAGCGCCATTCGCTTCCTCAAGCTTCGGAGTGCTGTACCATAGAGACTGACAATTCACTCCTCTGGGGGGATAGAACTGTTTGGGGAGGGGGGGCGTTTTCTTTGGGTTGTTTAGAAAAGCAGAAGAGCTTTATTCTTTTCACCTGTTATACCCTACTAGAACAGAGGGTTATTACCTGCAAACTAATGGCACACGCCGCCCGACCCCCGGGTTGTGGGCTGAATGGCCGTGTATAGAGATTTTACCACTAACGCCGACATGGCTTTCATTACCTTATCAGGTGCCAATAATGTGATTCCAATTGTTTCCTGCAATAAAAACATATTTGCAAAAAAAAAGAAAAAAAAGAAACTACCCCTACCACTTCCTTCTGATCAGCAGAACCGAGATGGGGTTCTGACACAAGAAGGAGAACGAAGGTTGAGTTTTGTCCCTTTCTCGGATGCCATTGAAATTGGGCAGGAGGAAGGATTGTTGCTGCCGCAAGGAGACGAACCAGCCTCAGTTTCTGAAACTCGTGATAAGGCTGATCCCCCTGAGGCTTTTGAAAAACGTGTTGCACCAAATGTCCCTGTTGCTGTGTTGTTCCATGACCAAGAGCAACCTGGCCATCTTCGATACAATTTACGGCCCCGAAAACAACGCGATACCCCAGTTTTGGATTGTAGGAGACAGGGCAAGACTTGAGTTGTAGGGTTGAAGATAGTTCTTTTCTGGGGTATTGAGCAAGACACTGGACTGAACGTGTTGAGAGCTTGGAACTGACGCATTGCTCTGTTCAGAAAGAAAGACTGTGTTATATAAAGGGCCTAAATTGCAACGGTGAAATTACAGTGAAGATTGTTTCTGTGGATGGATAATAAGAGCCTGCCTGTGAGGCTCTAGACGGACACAGGGAGAAGAAACCCTCTGACAGTTGGCTTGCACCCTTTTTCCCGAGTTTAGTTTGGACTTTTAGTTAGAATGTATCCCTTTGCCCGATTTGCCCTTGAAGACGAGAGACCTCTTGCTCCCAGACCTTTTCTCGAAAATGTTCCCATGTTTTCCGGTTGGGCTACCAGAGTGAAGATAGCCTTTGTAATAACTATTGCAGTAATTATGGTAACATTAATGAGTGTGTTTATATATTTGGAATTTCAATACCGTATGCATAAGGTTTTAGGTACCACCGCAGCCCCACCTGAGAATTTCTTTTATACCTTGCCTCCCCACAAAGAATGACATTGAGAAACGTATGCTAAAAATGTATTCATAGAAATGTTGCATGAAGCTCATAGTACTACGAATAAGACAAACTGTTGGGTATGTGTCCTTTTGCCATCTGTAATGCATCAACATGATTTGTTCATTTCTTTGCCATTATCACACTTAGCGAGCTGTGAAGCCTGGTTTCAGCTACTATCTCTCATGTATTTGCATTATGTAGCCGATCCTAAAAGATACACTGAAAAAGATTATGAAGCTGTTTTAAAGTATATAGAACAACATCAGGGATTTGATGCTCAGGGGAACCAAGGGGAGGGATCTTTAGATCCGGATGCCTGTATGAATATGTACACCACTTATGAAAATGCTACGTGGTTAAAAGAAGAAATGCTAGATTTTGAACAATTTAACTCTACGCAGTATTTCCAACATTTCCAGGATCGCAATGTTACTGATGATAAGGCAATGCCAGTTCCTATCTTGAATAGTACTGCTTCTTTTTGTATACAAGGACAAGGTCATGTTAAAGTAGGAGATAGTAGATGCAACTACACCTACACTTTGCATACCATTAGCACCCCGCCTTTAATAACTCCGCCAAATGTGTATTTTGTATGTGGTGAGAATGCTCATACTTGGCTCCCCAGAGGTTGGGCAGGGCGATGTTACCTGTCCTTCCTTTATCCCCCGGTGTACATAGCCCCTTCTAATTATCACAAGACACACCAGCTGACTAAACGAAGTTCAGATACTTACCGAATTAGCAGAAGTATTGATACTGAAGGCACTGATCAGACTGACACAGCTTCTCAACAGTTTGTAGATATAGCAAAGGGTCTCTTTCCGATATGGGGTCCTATTTTTACTAGCAGAGACGTTAGACGTCTCTCTAGAGTAGTGGAAAATGTAGTTCAAACCACTACTGGGATTTTGACCAATCTGACTGTAGAGCTTCAGGCTACAAGGCTTGTATCGCTTCAAAATCGGATGGTGCTTGACATCATCCTAGCTGATCGAGGAGGAGCAAGCCGCGTGATCGGCAGCTCCTGCTGTGTATATATTCCAGATTCTGCTCCAACAATACATTTGGTCATTCAGAAATTGCATCGCTTGGCTGCGGAAGTCCATGCTGACACTGGTACTTGGTCTTTAACCGGGTGGTTTTGGGACCTCCTCTCCACTTGGGGCTGGAAAATGTTCATGATTCTGGCTGGAGCACTTGGAGTGGTGTTTGTTTGTTACCTGTGCTTTCATTGTGGGCCGGCATGCTGCTCCTATTGTGCTACCAAGCTCACTTCCTCGTTGACAGTTTCACGACAGGCGAATATTGAGAAGCAGTTAGTGCAAAAGGAGGTTACTGACCTCATGCAAATAGATGAAGGTGTGTTCTTAGATTAGGAGATTTGTTGTATTATGTATTGGCTACATCACGCCAAAAGGGTGGTCTGAAGAAATATAAAATCGATATTATATAAGGTTGTCGTAATATATCCAGTATAACATTACTACTTTGATAGAAACCCCTTGTAAATACACTCGACCCATGTATATCCTAAGAATCGGGCCTGAACTGAACAAGCGCCATCTTGGTTTCATTTCCCGGGGCCTCTTTCATTAGTTAGGAAAGCACGTGACATGCTGATGAGAGGAGAGCCTGAAAGGTCGGCCTGGGCTATGAACAGACCATTGATTCTAACTTAGGAAACTCAAGGTCGCATCTGCCTTTCTTGTAGGATGAGCACATTCTTGCAGGCGCCATGCCTATACTCCCGTGCACCAGAATGAAAGGGCGGCACCTTTACTGACCTACCCCCGGAATAACTTGAGCTGAGTTTCGAATCAACCAGTTGTGCCTTATATGGGTTTTCCAGTTAGTTTCTCATGAACTGGTACTTTTCCATGTACGGGGTTTCTATGAGGTATGCTGAAAGTATATATGCACTGTTTTGAATGTGATCCAGCAGTCTTCTCTGCACACCTTTGAGAGCTGTGGTGAGAGGGAGGCTCCCCAGTATAGGGCGCTTTTGCAAAATAAACGATTGAACCTTCTTCATTGCCGGCTGACTTATTCTTGGTAAAGGAGGTGTATGGCCTATTGGTAAGTATAGCTCTATGATATAATTTTTGGTACTACAGTTCATCTATTTCAGACTATTTCCAGGCGTATCAGGGCACTGTGAGCTCCTTCGTGATCGAATGAGAAGCATTTAAAACAGAAAAAGAGGCCAATGCAGGGGTCAGACAATAGGTGTATACGGAGGGGAATTGATAGTGAGCTCCATAAATTTGAAACCCAGATTCACTCCTTGGGAACCAGACCCGGGGAGCAGGAAGACACCCAGAGACAGCTCTCTGACGCCAAGAGCAAACATAACACAATACTGGCAAGATTGTGCTTACTTGACATCTAGGCTTACCAGAAAAGGCAATATATTGAAGGCGGGAAATCAGGGAAGCTTTTGGTATGGCTAATTAGGCCAGAAAGCAGGGGCACCCCCATCACTCGGTTGTGGCTAAAGACAGGACCACACTATACTCACCCAAAACTATTAATACTGCCTTCCTAGACTACTACACAATATTACATAAGACACCAGTAGATCTTTCGGGCGAAAATATAGACAGATATCTCCATATGCTGCAATTGAATAAGGTAGAACCTGATACTCAGAAAAGTCTGGGAGGGCTATAACTACCCAGGAGATCTGAGCAGCCATTAAAGACATGGCTAAGGGGACCCCCGCAGATTTCTACTCCACCTTTATCCCCCAGATTGGAGAAGATGTATGCCAACTCATTGCAATCTGGCCGCCTGCCGGCCTCAACAAGGGAGGCTCTGGTGGTCCTACTATCAAAATCCAAATCTGGGAGACCCAGCACTTCTGATTTTAGGCCACTGTCAATATTAAACATGGACTTCAAAATATTAAGTAAAATATTGGCCACAATACTACTCCCACACATGCTTGCTTTAGTCCACACTGACCAAAATGGATTCATTCCAACAAGATCGACATTGGGGAATCTTATAAAACTATATCACTTACAGTACCACCGAGACATCACAATATGTCCCAAAACTGTGGTAGTAGCAGGTGACGTAGAAAAAGCCTTTGATTCCCTGCAGTGGGATTTCCTAATACTGGTAATGCAAAAGATGGGACTGGGAGAGGGATGGCTAAATGGGTAAGGTTGCTCTACACCTGCTAGAGTCAGAATGGGTGGTATAGGCTCAGCATCATATAACACCCATAGAGGGACTAGACAGGGTTGTCCATTGTCCCCCCTCTTGTTTTCTTTGGCTATTGAGCCTTTGGCAGAACGCTTCAGGGAAGAGGGAGTGAGACAAGGTCTTATTCTGGACGGGAGGGAATTCACAATGTTCCAATATGCAAATGCCATACTCCTATACTTAAGAAGAGGCATCCAAGGGATCACACGTGCCATAACCATAATGGGGGAATTCGCTAATCTGACGGGACTGCACTTAAACAGATCTAAAACACATCTTTCCACTCACACCTTCAAGCCCTCGCCAACTAACATTTCCGAAGGACGTCAACAAGTGTACCATGATTTGAACAATGGGACCATACGGAGAGTAATCTGGAGCAGGCAATGTGCTCCCTTAAATAAAACATTTCATTCTGGCACTCCCTTAAACTTTCCACTATGGCCAGGATTATTATACTACTTTGTCAACCTCCTGGTGGTGATCCCAAAGAAATGGTTCAGAGACCTAGACACAGTGTTGAGAGAGCTGATTTGGGATGGGGGGCGTCACAGCGTATCACTGGCTACTATGCAGAGATCTCCAGCGAGAGGGGGGCTGGGAGCGCCAGACTTCGAAGCTTATTATTTGGCACCTCAACTACAATGGCTCGCCCAATGGTTGGACGGACCGGGAGGGGAGAATTTAGATATCCAGACATATACAGACCAACGGGGGAGACTACTTGCGAGACTACTATGCTCAAATATACAGATTCAACCCCAGGGCACCTTATTCAAGGTAGTGTTGAAATGGGACAGAGGCACCCAGCAAGCAGTGGGGGCCCCTATGTATGCTCCTGGCCTTGCCTTGGTGGGCCTCCCACGCGGTGATACTTCCTCCTTCTTCACAGAGACTCAATTAAGAGAATGGACTATCACGGGAATCCTAAAAATCAGCGACTGTTATCAGGAGGGAGAACTGATCGCCCTTGATGACGTTCTCACTAAATATGATGACCTGCCTCTAGGTCAATTTTTGAACTAATATGGGTTATTGAAATATTATAGATCCCTTTTGGGAGGAAACAACCAAGAACCAGGTACACACTCATTGCTGCAAGCGATAGTGACACTGGGGTCCGCCAGACACCTTGGAAAATGGATATACAGAGCCCTCAGGGAGATGTCGGAAAGGCCGTTGACCTCATTGCAAAAGAAATGGGGGGACCGGATAGGTAGAGAAATGAGTATCCCAAAGAAGATTTCGAGAGACTCCAATTTTAAATACACCCAGTTAAATATCTTACATATGACCTACCTCACCCCGCACAGACTCAATAATAATGCTAGGTACCACCGTCAGGCAATGCCCAGGATGCACGACTTCAGGCATGGGGTTTGCACATATGGTGTGGGACTGCCCTGCGCTGCTAGGATACTGGCGTCAGATCACTGTGATCCTACAGGAAGTATTGGCACGCACAATCCCCCTTACAGCAGAGGCCTGCATGCTGGGCCTGTTCCCAAGTGCCAAGGCCAGGAAAGGGAGCACTAGGTGTATATATCTTGCGCTGGCGCTGGTGTTGGCAAAGATGCGGATAGCCCTGCGTTGGCAGACTTCAATAGGACCCAAAATATCTGACTGGAAACATGGATGTTATGGCCGGGGCAAGGGCGGAAGAGCGAGCATTGATAGAAGAGGACTACTAAGGCATGAGACGCCGGCCAATGGCAGATCTGTGGGCAAAGGTGTTGCGGGAATGGGATGCCAGGGGAGTGGGAAGTGGAGGGGACCTTCCACTACCACGCAGAATGCATAACCATAAACACTCACCCCCAACTCCCCGCTAACAAGTTCAATGTGAGGATTAGACAACCCACTTGAGAGTACTTCATCCCCCCTGA
The DNA here is from genome assembly GCF_964261635.1 of Lissotriton helveticus. Classification (NCBI taxonomy): domain Eukaryota; kingdom Metazoa; phylum Chordata; class Amphibia; order Caudata; family Salamandridae; genus Lissotriton; species Lissotriton helveticus. The sequence continues at coordinate 631,915,811 of NC_136068.1, read as the reverse complement.
CCAGACCCTAGACAAGGATGGACACTCACTCACCGAATAGAGAGTCACCCGATACAGAGTGAACAGAACTTTCTTGACCGACTAGATAATAAACCTCTCAGTGATCTCGTTGCTCAAAAGTTTAACATACAACTTTGTTTTAAAATGTTCTATCATAACGCATTGAAATATCGTATTGATGAGAATGCACAAGGCTCCCAAAAGACACTTGGTGGTGATTGGGCTCAGAAGATACTTCCATATTACTACTGCCAGGGCTCGAGTCGGGGTACCACACGGGTGGACGGCGTCTCCCCACTTATTTTACCGGGTGGACTCCGTCCCCCCTGCAAAGATGCCCTTGCTGAGGAATAAAGTGTATTCTTGCCATTAACTGCATGCAAAAACATACCCAGAGTAGCAGAGAGCTCTCTGTTAAAACATCCGGTGCCAAATGACAGTGCTTAAGCAGAAATAAAGTAGACGCACACAAGCGCGCGCGCATGGACTCAGGCATTCCACACACATAAACACATCCTCCCCACTCTTAAGAAGCGTGCGTCGCAGCTGTCTTGGACAGGAACTACCAGCCCCAATGCATCTCCATTAATTGTGTGCTGATGATGGCCCCCGTCCGTCATGCATCACAGTGCTCATGTGCTGATAACGGCTGGGGGCCATCATGAACCCGCCCACTCTCCGAAACGGCCGCACAGGCGCAGAATTGCGGCCGCGCCCAAGGGGTTAATAGAAGACTATGTTTTTTTTTACCTCTCGTGACGTCACTTCCAGTTGTGACGTCACTCCATGCCTTTGAGCGTACCTCCACTTCTATGGTTTTACCTTTTGTGATGCCACTTCCTGTCGTGACATCACTTCCTGTCTTTGAGCGCCCTCCACTTCTTTATTTAGGACTTGTGCCCTGACTACTGCCATCTAACACAATGTATCATCACAGGTCCTTAGAATGAGAATATGTAACATCTTTTATACTGCATGCCTAATGATGACATGTCTTAGTGTCAAGATGCCTATATGCATATTCTGTGAAAGAAAAAATGATTAAGAAGATATTTCAAAAAAAGTATTTCCACGGTAAGTCAACCTAAACAGCGCAAATAAAAAAAATGTGCTCCCATACTAATGCCAATGTTGTTGTTTAATGAATCATTGCGTCAAAGGCAGCAGGGGCACGTAAAGTCATCGGAATGACATATCGCCCTCTCGCTGTGGGAGAGCTAAGGCTCCCAAAAATGTATCTTTGGGCTTTTAGTTCTCAATGTATCTTTGGGGCTTTGACACTAGGGGGCAAATTTACAAGCCCCTCACGTCAGATTTGCACCGCCGTTGCGTCACTTAGGTGACGCAGCGGCGGCGCAAAGCCAGCGCCATGCTGTGGGCTATTTACAACATGACGCATCTGAGAGTCTGAGAGATGCGTCACGTTGTAAAGCCCTGCGCCACATGTGGGCGTTCCTGCGCGGGGGGGGGCGTTCCGGCGCAGAAACGCCTCCTAAAAGTGGCTGAGTGAAATCTACAAGATTTCACTCAGTCACTTTTAAGGCCATGCTGCATCAAACCCTGCGCCTGCTTGAAGCAAGCGTAAGGATTGACGCAGCATGTTAGGGATAGGGGCACCCCGAGCCTTGCTGGAGCTGTGTTGCGCTTGTGACGCAACTCCAGCAATGCCCCGCCTTTCCCCCCGGGGGATGCGACACGCATCTGCCCATCCGTGCGCCACGGTGCGACGCATTGTAAATGCGGCGCATCTGTGGTGGCGCATGGGTGGGCAGATGCGTCGCAACTCTTCTGGCGCATTTCTGCTGATTAGCAGAGATGCGCCAGAAGTAGTAAATCTGCCTCTAGGGGCTTATTTACAAGCCCATTGCGCCACTTTTACATCATTTTTAACATGGGAAAAATTACGCAAAAGTGGCGCATGGGGCTAGTAAATCTGCCCCCTAGTGTGCAGGTAAGGTTGGGAGCACAAATTCCAAAGCAACTTCCCGTCAGACTTGAAACTACGTTCAACAATATGTTGCTTTAACTGTTTTTTAAATGTGATTTTTGGTGTAGACTTTCTTTAGCTAAAATATACATTTTTAGCATTTCAAGATATGAACGAATGCTCCACCTTTAAATGGGGCAATCATCTGCTCTGCTTCCGCCGGAAGCTATAAGCTATTGTGGAAACATCCGCACCCTTCATTGTTGCCCAATAGAGAGCTGCCTTCTTCGCCGCCTTAAGCTGACGTCAGTCCTACCGAGCTCCTGCCTAAGTAAGGTCTGAGGGGTAGGTTGATGCAACTTTAGTGGGCGTCTCAGCTGTAAAACAGAAGTTGCTAAGACCCACTTTCCTACCTAAAGAAAGAGAAACAAGACTTCACTGCATCCTTTGCACCAGTTCAGCAATGTTTGGGAATTAGCGAATGCACTTTATGACCATGATTCTACAATAGGCCAGAACTTTTAGCATCCTTTCTCTCAATTGGCTAACATACAATTAACATCTTGAGCAGAGTATTGCAAAATGGAAATGTATGTGATGCAGTACTCAGACACAATCCTAGAACTTTTCAGCACAGGAAATCAGTGATGGAAGTTTTCTCACTGCAAAATTCCTGGCACTGAATAATCTGTCCTGTGCCTCCCCCATGGGCGTAGGGAGTGTGGGAGACGAGGGGGATATATCCCCTCCAGATTTTAAAGTGGGGGGGACACGGGGGACAAAAGAATTTCCCCTCGCCCTTCTGTTATTGACAGAGCCATTAGCGCGCGAAAGCGCTACCTAATGGCCCTGTACTTGACCTGCCCGGAGTCAAAGAGGACCCCTGCCCTCTGCCCTTTGTTATGCTGCAGGAAGGCTCGGTGTCTTGGGAAGGGCAGAGAAGGAAGACAGCTCTGTCTCTTTTCTTTCATGCCCAGAGAAGGCAAGCACAGTGTCAACTTCTCCTGAGTCCTGATCTGCCTCTGGCAGCGGCCCTCCTCCCCCTCTCTCTTTCTTTTTCCTCTATCTCTTTCTGTCTGTGTCTTGCTCCTCGTTAAGGGCCAGATGTAGGTAATTTTAAATTACCACCTCTTAAATACCGATTCATACCGAATCGGTATTTAAGAGGTGGTAAAATAGAGGGGGGGAGATGTAGGTATTTCAGGGTCGGTAAATACAGAATCGTTAAGATTCGGTATTTACCGATTCTGTAAATACCGAATCGGTATTGCCCATTGATTCCTATGGGCATTGCCGATTTTTGCAAGGGTGCAGGGGGTGTCACTTTACACCCTCTGGCACCCCAAAAATAGGCATGTGCGCCATGTGGCACACAGACATGCCCTAAGGGCATGTCTGTGTGTCACATGGCACAGGTGTGCATGCACACATGTGCATGCACACCTGGATTCGGTATTTTACCACCCAATTGGATTGGGTGGTAAAATACCGAATCTGAAAGGCCTGCAGCACTCAAAGATGTGCTACCTACATATGCTTTTACAGACTCTGTATTTTTACAGAGTCTGTATTTACCGATTCGGTAATTTTACTGAATCTGTAAATACAGAATCGGTAAAATACCGATTCTGTAAAGCATGCTCCTACATCTCAAAATCCAATTACCGGTCGGTAACGGCCGAATTCGGCCATTACCGACCGGTAATTGGCCACCTACATCTGGCCCTAAGTTCTGATTTCGAGACAGCTCTTAGGTTCTCTCTCTTGCCTCTCTTTGTCTTTATTTGTTTCCCTGTGAAATTGATCCAAAATAGGAAGAACACTTTGGCTGGAAATGTCCCCATTTGCTGATGGTTTTATAATTCCAAAGAAAAACCTTAGGACGGAGAGAAAAAAATATTAAATACCTAAATAAAGCGAAACAGAGTGGTCAGCAGACAGGGCAGATTGTTATTTACACCCACACACATTAGCACCACTTTACAGAGTGTGCCAGTGAAAGCGCTACTTTCTTTTTTTCTTCTTTCTTTGAAGAACATTGTTTTCCCAGGGTGGGGAAGTGCACTATCCCTATAGGGACTGCAATACCTGGTTGATGAGTGGAGTAGAAACGTTTAATATGATCGTTTTCAACTGTTTTAATTATTTTAGCTTATAAAATGTGTACTGCAGCTCTGTGTTCGGGGATGTGGTCTTTTTTTAAACCAAACTGCTTACATTTTAAAAGGATATAAGCAATGGACATTGAAACGGGTCCCTTCCTGACTGGTCCTGTAGCCATGTCCTGAAATTTACAGGCAAAATCACTTACTGATTTCTGAATAATGAGTTTAAAACTGTTAAGGTAACCATGTTGTTCCTGATTACATTTCACATGCTTTGCTTATTCTTGCATTCTTTATGAGTGTTTGCTTTTTCCAGGGTGTTCTTTGTTTTTTTCAGGCAGCATTTTACTGTTGTCTAGTGCATACTTTAAATTTAGTTGCAGCACAATTGAGTTGTAGCTTAAGGCAGTGCAAGTTTCTCTCAGTGGGGCAGTATGGTGTTCAATGTGGGAGAGGATGTGGCACTCTGGCCAGAGCTGCTGAATTTGGAACTTGAGCATCATTTTCAGCCTTCATGACCAGTCCACCAGACCACACTCCTGACAAGGCTCATTCCGATGCTACACCTTAGAAGGCGCGATAGACCTTAGAAGCCCTGGTGTCTTAGCACCCGTAGGTGGACCCTAATGGCGGCAAGTGTGAGTTAACCTTGAAGGCCTGTCCACCACAATCCATACTGTAGTTCACCTCCAGTCTTGCGAGCAGACATACAAAGAAGCACACCCTAGACACACCATCGACAGTGACTGTCACTGAGGTCACAAGATCCTTGAGGCCAGTCCACCGCACCCATTGGTACCTCCATTGGCCTTCTTTAGCAGTAGTGGTGCAACTCACCAGCGATCAGTAATGAAGGATTTGCATGCACACCAAACTTATGGGGTGATTATAATGGAGGTGGGACTGCCCCGTCACCCCGTCAGTGGCAGTTCCACCGCCATCCTTGACTGCATTACCGCCAGCAATATTACAATGGCGGGTGGTTCCCTGGTGGTCGGAAAGACCACCGCCACACACCCAGCTGGCCCCTTGAGCCCACCAGTGCGGCGGAGGAGCTCGTGGTTCCTACAATGCTGGTGGTGCCTACCAGCCACCACAGTAGGGATTACGATATCCCTTGCCCGCCAGCCTATCCATGGCCGTTCACCCGCCATGGAAAAGTTGGTGGAAAGGGACATTGGGGGCCCGTAGCAGGCCCCTGTCCCCTCTGCCCCCAGACATGGGACCATGGGGATATCTAAGATGCCCCCCTACATATCACTGCACCATGTGGCAGGCACCTGATTGTGCCTGCCATGTAGTGCAGTGATATATGTAACATGTCCTTTTTCACATTGCGGCGGATGATGCAGCCAGCAGCACCTGCTGCACTGTAAAAGATAGGCACTGTGAATGCCATAGTGGCGGTCACATTGTAATGCCTATCGTGGGGCCGCCACCTTGAAGGCCAGTGGTCCCATTCCCCGATTCGATGGCGGACGGACTGAAGTCCTCCTGCCATTGTAATCAGCTTCTAAATTTGCAAACTTCATGGTCTCTGCTTCATGCACAAACACTTTTAACATGTGCAGCCTTCTTTCGGGCCACTGGAGTTATGCAGCAATGGAGGCCAAAAAGATGTTGCAGTGTTGACTAAATTATGCAACAATGAAAAGGCTGCAGCGTAATGCAGTGCAATTTATGATACTTTATTATTTTGACATATTTATACATACTAACAGCCTCTGCAAAGCTTTTGCCTCATAAGTACCTGTGTAACATACAAATGCAGCAGTGGGAAAGGTGACCAGTCAAGCTTTGCAAAGGGCCCTACACTTCACAGCAACATAAGTCACATTTCTCTTAGTAATTTTTGATCCGTTTGAGCAACAAAATTGTTTTTGGTCAAATCGTTAGATTATGCAGCAGATGATGTATTATGTGGCAAATATGACACAGCCATAGTTAAGTGGAAAACATTTTTCCACGTAACTTATTTTTGCCCCAGCATTGTAGTTGATTAATTTGCAAGTTCCCCAAACCGAAAAGTCGAGTTTGGGCACAATTTTCATTTTAAAAGCAGTCCTACAATACAGGGCTACTTGTAAACTGACCCCAGGCTTCAGCAGCGCACACATGCAAATGCAGAAAGGGCTACTGGCCTCAAAACTGCCATGCCCTATTATATTCTAGGGACTTAAAGGTAGTTCTAATCCCCCTGCCCTATTATGTACTAGGGCCTTATAGGAGAGGCCATGTCAATCATAGGGGTACCCTAACCCATAGTGCACCCTAGTGTATGTAGGTGTTTGCACAGTATCTTTAGGTGTTTCTTTCAGAATAACACTGTTCAGGCAGAGGCCAGGGTCAGTCAGGTATCACCAGTACCAGTCAGCAAAACGATGGAGAGGGCCCAGGGCAGAGGATGGCTTTGCAACACTAAAGAAACACAAACTCAGAATTTAAAACATAACACCATGGTTGTGGGATTCTCTTTAATATCAGAATTCATTTCTATCCTAATGAACCCATTTTCTAACATTAGGATAAGGAAAGACTGGGGAAAAATCATAACGTTCTAATCTATACCTTGAAGTTTTCGTGCAGTTCTTTGATGATGGTTAATAGCTCACTGTTCTATGTTAGGATTTTAACTTATAAACTGCGAATACCAAAAGAATCTCTCAGACAAAAGCAGTAACTCACTGACCTATTTACATGATATGCATTTTGTGATCTGCGTGGTACACGTTCTTTGCAGCAGGCATATTACACCACTGTGGCTACCTTACCAAGAGTCAAAACTTCCACTAGACAAACCTCCGATCTCTCTCAATAAAGGACATTAATCACCAAAGTTATCTACACATTTTTATTGTTGCCTGAAAATTGCTGGAGACCAGGAATGCAGCATTATTTTTCAAACCATAATGCACCTGCAAACACGACGCCCCCACCCTAAGTCCGTGACCTTTGTTTGCTTGGTGCATGAAGATGCAAGATTCATATACATGTTTTTTTAACATTTGGTCTGATTACTATATGAAATAACAAACAAGCCTACATGCAAACTGTGACAACATGCCTGCTTTTCTCGATATTTCACTTCGAAAGTATGCGATTGTATTTGTTTAACGGGCGGTGATTTGTATAGTGTCACTGGGAAGTCCACAAGGTTGTCCCTGTCCCCCCCAGAATTTTAGTGTCTCCTACGCCCCTGGCCTCCCCCCTCAACCCCCCACTGTGATGCTGGCAGCGCCTCTGCTTAGGGGCTGCCCACCGAGTCCTCCCGCCCTCTGCGGGGAGTCCCACATCATTCAATGTTCGGTGTAATTCCATTGTGCATTCCCACCATTGACATGATCTCAAACTTTCTCCTAGTCTGGGCACCCCTCAAGGTTCTTGGATTCTCAATGGTCTGTTGACATTCTATCTGGTGGTTTTTTATTATGTTTACAATCAGCCATATTGGTTATGGCCACAAAAGTTGGGGTAAACTGACAAACTGTGTAGCGATGAATTATTGGATCGTGGTCATCTTAAGTGATGTTATGGATCTGGGAGGAGTACTATTTGTATGGATTAGTGTGTCAAACGCTAAGGTGGAGGAGTGTTGCCCCACTGCGCAAAAAGGAAAAATAAAACGACTACAACGTATCGTTATTGTAATTTTATTTTTCCGATGGTATGCAGTCAGTGGCCTGTGTGGGGCAGGGCTGGCCAGAGCTGGGATGCAGTGGTTTGCACTCCCAAAGTGCGCATGAACTGTTTGGCCTACCCTCTTGGAAGGGAAAAATGCACGGAAGGGGACAAGGGGCCTGAAACTGGAGAAAGCACTGGAAAACAGCACAATAATAGAAAATAGACACAAACGAGAAAAATTAAAAAGAGAATACTGCACAGATATCGAAAAAGGTCAAAAGGAGAGAAAACACCAAGGAAAGAAGGTCGCAAAGTGGAATAGGGTGGTAAATGAGAGTAGAAACGCAATAGAGAGCGAGGCGCTAAATAGAGGAGGCATAAGAGAGAAAAAGAACAGGAAACTGTCACAAGAGTGTGTGTGGCAGAGAGAGAGTGAGAGAGAATGAGGAGAGAGGTGATGCAGAGAGTGCGTCGCGGGAGCAAGGGCGGGCCCAACACGGCCTAGACTGGTTGGAGGGCCAGTGCTAGGTAAGTGGGTGGGGGCTGGGCCTAGGCACCTGTTGGCCCAGGAAGCACATAAAAGAGCCTGTACACAGCAGCCTCTCTCCACAAATGGCATCTCATTGAGCCCCCATCACACCCTCTCTATATACACCTGCATAAAGCCAGGGCTCTTAACCATCATTGTTGTTCTGCCTGAGCATCCCATGGTACCCTGGGCCTCCTGTGGTCGTGACCTCTTCTAGCCAGCATTGACATCTAGCGCCAGTACCTGTTGTACCATCATTAGTGTTTGCAAACAGCCACCCTCAGCTGAAAGAAACGCCAATGCCCCCAGCCTTCCTTCCAAGCTGTTTCCGATGCAGGAGGCACCCCAAGCAGGAAGGAAACCCAGACCGCGATGAGTCACAGCTACGTCACATCCTCCCCAGAAGCCCAAGCTCTACCCATGAAGTGTCACAGGCTGAGGGCATCTCTCTGAACCAGAACCAGCACTACAGGGAGAGCTTGAGATATGGGCTGTTTTTGGTATCTAGTGCCTCCAACGTGCCTGGGAGGGGCCAAAAAACCAAGCACTGCAGGGCTACCAGAAAATATTAACCATGACCAGCAGGTTCTTTTGCATAGGAAAACTCTCTAGAATTGGAAATCATTTACTAAAGAACCTAACCGATTAGAGGCGGGGCAAAAAGAGGGTGACATTAGCCAGTTCTCTACCAGTACAAATGCATCATTATTCAAAACTCGGACCCTAAAGTAATTGACAAGGAAAATATAATAGTACAACTGTTCTGGCTTAACTTGTTAGCCACAAACCTCATGTTCATGTAATTTAGGATTAAGGAACATACTTCAGATATCTATGTGTATCCAACAAGTGACAGGGTAAAATATTGGTAAACTAGCACATGTGGCTAACGCGCTTATTACAGAAATGTATCTATAATCTCTCTGACAGATTTGAATTGTCATAAAATAGCTTAGTGGTTCTATAGAGATATACAGCTAGATTCATGAAGCCAAATTGCGATCGCAATAGCTGCGAATTCGCAATTGCGATCGCAATTTGACGGAAAGGAATTCAAGAAACAGAAAATTCCAAAAAAGCGAATTTGCTAAATATAAATTGCGACTTCGCAAATAAATTCGCAGAATCCTGGAGGATTTGCGAATCGGTAATTGCGAAAAAACATGGATTCTGCGAATTGATTTGCGAAGTCGCAAAACAGTCGCAATCACCATTCATGAAAACTCGCTAATTGCGAAATATGAGAAATTCGTAAATAGCGAAGCGCAAATTAAGAAGAACTCAAATCAGGTGGTAACCAGTAAGGAAAAAAAATATTTTCAAAAAACGGTTAACTAACTCCCAACTGGTGCAGGGCTGGCCAAACACATTTAAGGACATGCAGCTGGAGCCTGGGGATTCCCACAATGCCTGGACTCTACATGCTGGTGAGGCGGCGAAGGCTGCAGCGAGCTGCACGGAACAGACGGAGGATACAGGAGCGGAAATTCCGCCAGCGGGTCACCCTTCTGGGCCAAACCAGGGAGCAAATCTATGCTAAGTACCGCCTGAGTGGGGCTATGTTAATCAAGCTCATCCAGGACCTAGACCCCCTGATGCAGCACCCAACTAGGAGGACCAATGTCGTGCCCACACATGTGCAGGTATTGTGCTGCCTGCACATCCTGGCCTCCGGAAGCTTCCAGGGGATGGCCGCTGTTGCAGGGGGGATATCTCAGCCCACCATGTCTCGCTGCCTAAGGAGTTTCCTGGAGGCTATGCTGACCCGGCTACACCACTATATATCATTCCCCACCAGCCAACAGGACCTCAATGAGACCAAGCTGCAATTTTACAATGTAGCTCAATTCCCACACGTCATATGATGTATTGACTGTATGCACATCCACATTTGCCCACCTGCAGCAACGGAGTACATGTACCGCAACCGGAAAAGCTACCACTCCCTCAACATCCAGATGGTGTGCAATGCAAAAACATACATCACGGACATTGTGGCACAGTACCCGGGGAGCACACATGACTCCTTCATCTTCAGGCACAGCGGCATCCACACACGACTGGCCTGGGGAGACTTTGGGGAAGGTCACCTACTAGGTAAGTACACATGCCCCAAAATTGTACACTGTGATCATGTAGCTGCGCAGAACATTCACTCACCCTCTGCTCCTTTCATTCAGGTGACAGCGGCTACGCTCTCCGTGAGTACCTCCTCACCCCATACCTCAACCCTGCAACACCACAGCAACGGCGATTTAATGCATCACACATACGCACAAGGAATTGTATTGAGAGGACATTTGGCCTGTTGAAAAGCAGGTTCCGCATACTGCACAAGACAGGTGGGGCCATGAAATACAATCCTGAGGTCTGCTGCCGCATCGTGGATGTGTGTGCAATCCTTCACAACATTGCTACCAAGCGCAGGATCCCTGTTGACATCTCTGGCAGTGAGTCTGAAGGGGACCTACGCCCACCTGCACATGCGCGTCATGCACGCGGGGAAAATCCTGCTGAAGGACACAGACGGCGCAACCAAATCACAATGAACTGTTTCTAGGGCACCCACTCCCCTCACCCAACACTTCACTCATGCATGACACTGGAAATAATGACATGAGCCTGATGTACTATTATTGAATAAATATTATTGTTGGTTGCACAATAATATGGCATTATTTCAAACAGAAACATTAGAGGAGTATTGCGTCATACTACTCGAGATTTTGTAGTCGGCATGCTTATGTCAGCAGCATGTCCTTGCCCTATGAACATTAATGTCATTGGCGCCTCCGGCGCGTGGCTCCCAGTCGCCTCTCGGGCTCTTCCTCCGGCTGAGCACGTGATGCCGCAGTGGGCCTGCTGCTGCGGCGTGGAACACTAACCTGTGACGAAGACAGGCTGCTGTGAGTAGATGTTCCCTCACTTGTGTCATCCCCTCCTGCATGGCCATGGCCATTTGTCTGCAGAGCCTGAACAGTAGTGGTTACCTGCTCGAGTGCCCGTGCCACGTCCTGACAGCATTGGACCATCTGGAGTTGCATGGCCAGAGACCTACGGGCCAGCTGGGAAGTGGCGTTGCCATTTACATAATTGTCAAGTCAAGTCAAGTTAAAATTTGTATAGCGCACTACTCACCCAGAGGGTCTCAAGGCGCTTGAGGGAGGGGGGGAGCTTTACTTATCAAATATCCAAGTTTTTAGTTGTTTTCTGAAGGAGAGGTAGTTCTGTGTGAGGCGGAGGTGGGTGGGGAGGGAATTCCAGGTCTTGGCCGCTAAGTAGGAGAAGGATCTTCCTCCCATGGTGGATCTTTGGATGCGTGGAATTGCGGCAAGGGCTTGATTGGACGATCGAAGTTGGCGGGTGGGGGTGTAGAAGGACAGGCGCGAGTTGAGGTATTCGGGTCCTAGGTCGTAGAGGGCTTTGTGTGCGTGGGTGAGGAGGCGGAACGTTATTCTCTTGTTGACGGGGAGCCAGTGGAGGTCTTTCAGGTGACCGGAAATGTGAGCTTGACGGGGGATGTCTAGGATGAGTCTGGCTGAGGCGTTTTGGATGCGTTGGAGTTTTTTCTGTAGTTTGGCTGTGGTGCCGGCGTAAAGGGTGTTTCCATAGTCCAGTCAGATTGTGACCAGTGCATGGGTGACCGTCTTTCTTGTTTCGGTGGGAATCCAGTGGAAGATTTTTTTGAGCATAAGTAGGATGTTGAAGCATGATGATGAGACGGCGTTGACTTGTCTGGTCATTGATAGGGAGGAGTCCAGGATGAAGCCCAGGTGACGTGCGTGGTTCGTTGGTATGGGTGCGGTTCCCAGGGCCGGTGGGAGTCGTCCCAGGCGGAGGGGGATGATCCTAAGATGAGGACTTCCGTTTTGTCCGAGTTTAGTTTTAAACTGCTGTTCTTCATCCACTCGGCTACTTCTTTCATTCCTTCGTGTAGGTTGGTTTTGGCGGTGTTTGGGTCTTTGGTGAGGGATAGGAGCAGCTGAGTGTCGTCTGCGTAGGAGATAATGTTGAGGTTGTGTTGGCGCGCAATGGATGCGAGAGGACTCATGTATACGTTGAATAGGGTGGGACTGAGTGAAGATCCCTGTGGCACGCCGCAGATGACCTCGGTGGCCTCTGATCTAAAAGGGGGGAGGCGGACTCTCTGGGTTCTTCCGGCGAGGAACGAAATTATCCAGTCCAAGGCTTTTCCTTGTATTCCGACGTTGCTGAGGCGTTGTATAAGAGTGCTATGACAGACTGTGTCGAAGGCTGCGGAGAGGTCAAGTAGGATGAGGGCAGCAGTTTCTCCGTTGTCTAGTAGAGTTCGAATGTCGTCTGTTGCTGCGATGAGGGCGGTCTCGGTGCTGTGTTTGGTTCGGAAGCCGGACTGTGAAGGGTCGAGGGATTTGTTGGATTCGAGGAAGGCGGCGAGTTGACTGTTGACGGCTTTCTCAATGACTTTGGCAGGGAATGGGAGGAGCGAGATTGGGCGGTAGTTCTTAAGTTCAGTAGGATTTGCTGTAGGTTTCTTCTGGAGGGCGCTGAGTTCAGCGTGTTTCCAGCTTTCCGGGAAGGTGGCGGAGTTGAGGGAGCAGTTGATGACGTCTCGGAGATGGGGTGCGATAATGGAGTCTGCTTTGTTGAAAATGTGGTAGGGACATGGGTCGGTTGGTGATCCTGAGTGGATGGTGTTCATTAGGCGGATGGTGTCTTCAGTGGTGATTGGGTTCCAGGCGCAGAGGTTGTTGGAGGGAGGTTTTAGTTCGGGGGTAGATGGGGTGGGCTGGTCTCCAAAGCTGTTATGAATGTCAGCGATTTTGTTATAGAAGAACGAGGCTAGAGAGTTGCAGAGGTCTTGGGAGGGAGTGATGTCGTTGGTGCCGGCGGTGGGGTTGGTAAACTCTTTGACGATGTTGAATAGTTCTTTGCTGTTGTGGGCGTTGTTGTCGAGTCGATCCTTGAATGCTGATTTCTTGGTGGATCGGATCAGTTGGTGGTGTTTGCGGGTGGCGTTCTTGAAGGTGGCCAGGTTGTCAGTGGTTGGATTTTTTCGCCAGGCTTTCTCGAGGGTGCGGCAGATCTTCTTGGATTTCTTAAGGTCATCATTGAACCAGGGGGCTTTTTTGCTGCCTTGCTTGATTTGATGGTTTTTCAAGGGTGCTAATTCGTCAGCGCTATGGGTGATCCATTGTGTGAGGTTGGTGGCTGCTTGGTTTGGGTCCGATGATTTTGCAGGAGGGTTTTGGTGAAGCGATGTGATGAGCTGGTTGGTGGTAATTTTATTCCAGTTTCTTCGGGGAATTGGTTGTGGGTGGTTGTGGGTCGTGGTCTTTTTGTAGTTGAAGTGTACGCAGCTGTGGTCCGTCCAGTGGAGAGCTGTGGTGTGATTAAAGGAGATGTGCTTGCTGGAGGTGAAGATTGGGTCGAGCGTGTGTCCGGCACAGTGGGTGGGGGTATCAACAAGTTGTTTGAGCCCGAGATTGGCGAGGTTGTCCAAAAGAGTGGTGGTGTTGTTGTCGTTGTTCTTTTCCAGGTGGAAGTTGAGGTCTCCCAGTAGAATGTAGTTCTCGGAGGGGAGGGCGTGAGGGCTGAGGAAGTCTGTGATATCTTCGCTGAATTGTGTGCGGGGTCTGGGTGGTCTATAGATGAGGGTGCCTCTGAGTGTGGTCTTAGGGTCGGTGTGAATTTGGAAGTGAAGGTGTTCGGCGGTTGTGAGGTTGTCATCGGAACTGGTCGTGATGCGGATGGTGTTCTTATGAACGATGGCGATTCCTCCTCCTGTTTGTTTGATGCGGTCCTTTCGGATGATCTTGTAGCCGTCCGGGATGGCTATGGCGATGTCGGGCGCTGATGAGGTGTTCATCCAGGTTTCTGTAAGAAAGGCGACGTCCGGCGATGTGGTGTCGAGTAGGTTCCAAAGTTCAATGGCGTGTCTGTGGACCGAGCGGGTGTTGAGTAGGATGCAATTCAGGTGGTTAGTGTCGGAGTTCTGTTTGGAGTAAGTGGATTTGGTGTGGGTCCTGATGCAGTCGAACTTGCAGGAGTGGCAGGTGAAGGGTCCATGTGTGTGTCCTGGGGCGGCTTGGTAGTAGTTTGGTAGTCGGCCGGGGTTAAGGGCTGTAAGGGTTGTGGTGTCGTACGTTATGCGGGCGGAGTGGATTTTGCGGGGGCCAGGGCGTCTGGCGCTGGGTGCGGTCCCGGCACGGACGGGCGTAGACGGGCTTACCTTTGGCGCGCCTTCGGCGCGCATGGGGCGCGTTCGCTGCGCATGAACGCTGCGTGTCAGCTGTTCTGACATATGAGGATAGTGGGGGGGCGGAGCGAGGGAGGAGCAGCTGGGAGGCGGGAGCGGGGTGGAGAGGCTGGCTACGAGGCACAACAAACAAAATGGCAGTGAAATCAAAACTGAAACAGGACGAGATTGGGGCACAGAGATGAATGACGCTATGGGCAGTGGCACCGGCACAATCAGGCAATAATTCTTAATTTAAAAGTCAAGCAATGCGAGCTCTTCGACAGTCAGATTGCACAGATTAAAATGCGAGCAGTGAAATAACTTGCACAAATTAAATGCGAGCAAAGGACACAATAATTCTTTTGCAGCAGTGAGCAATAGCAGGCACAAGATCTTTACAAGAATGCGAACAAGTGCTACGATACCCAGGCACCAATATTCTTTACAGGCAAGCAGTGTGAGCCAAGCGCTACGATATCCAGGCAGGGAGCGTGGGGAGCGACCGCTTCTCACAGAGTAAGAGAGGTCACCTGGAGCGCGTGTACGCCGTGAGGCGTGTGAAGAGCTGGCGGTGGCAGCGGCTGCAGAGGTTTCGCTGCCTAACCATGGCCGCAGTGTTTTCCTCCATAGCTGTGGTCGTCCGGTCCATACGGTCGGACAGATGGGCAACATTCCTGCCTGTATTGTGCAGCTGCAGGTGTATAGCTGCAAGGTGTCGTGCCTGTAATTGGTGCACGCGCAGCATGCGGTACTCTATTGAGAGCCCTGGCACACGCACAGTCATCCCCCTCCTGCCGGTGCGTGATGTATTTTGGCGCCGCTCCCTGACCTGCCTGCTGGGCTGGGTGGGCACAGTAGGTGTGCGTTGTGTCGCTGGTCTTGCAGCTCTTGGGATTGCCGATGTCACTGGCATGGGTCTCACTGCTGACGATGGTGGTGCGCCTGTTGTAGCTGGCGTTGCAGGTGGTGGCACGCCTGCTGGCACTGGTGCTTGGGCAGATGGAGCTGGTTGTGTGGGTGTATCTTCCTCACCCTCAGGATCCTCTTGTGTATCATCAATTTGCAGCCCCTCACTTTCGCTGCTGGTGTTATCAGCGCCACCTATGATGGAAAGTGGACGTTGATTAATTACATGTATCTTTGACATGTGAGGTTGCTACATGCATGCTGGCTATCATTCCCTGACTGGCTGTTGCATTGAGTACATTGGGACATGTCTGGCTGCATGGGGATTTTTGAACATTGTGGTCAGACTACATGTCCCACAATGCGCTAGGGATATTCTGGTGTGCATGGGCTGCATGACTGGGGTTTATTATGAGTAGCTATAGGGTCATGGCCATTGTTAGGGGACAGGGTCGCAGTCGCATGGCACTTACCTTGGCTGTCTTGGGTGGGTCGGGATGAGTCCAGGCGGGTTACCCCCACGCATGCCTCAGGTTGCAATGTGTCCTCAACACGATCCTCCAATGGGGTGTTGGGAGGGACTGTAGGCTCTCCCCCTCCTGTTGCAAGGCGCTCACCCAGCCTCTCAGCCACCCTCTCCTTGGCACGACCTCGGAGGTCGTACCACCGCTTTTTGAGTTCGTCTATTGATCTCTGTGTTACTCCAACAGAGTTCACTTTCGCGCAGATGAGCAACCACAGTCGCCGTTTCTCGGCCTCTGGCACCCTCCTGGAGTCCGTGCCGAAAAGTTTATCATGGTCTTTACAGACTCCATCGATGAGATATTCCAGCTCCTGTTCGGAGAATTTCATTTAGCGCTTTCTCCCTGTGTCACTGGGCCCTGGTGCTACCTGTGACATAGCTGCAGCCTGCAGTATCCAAATGCAAAAACTGGAGGTGGTTGGAGTGGAGCTCTGAGCTGTGCTGCTTCCAATTCTGCCTTAGTATTCTGAATGAGGGAGGGAACAGCCTGCTTCCTGGTTGTGATGTCATCACAGTGCTCGAAATGCGACTTCCCGTTTTTGCGATCTCGCTATTAGCGAGATCGCAATTTCTACACGGAATTTGACCGTTTTTGTGAATTCTCAGCGATTTCAGGATAATCGCTATCGGCTTTTGCGGCCGAATGCGATTCGCTATATTTTATCGGAAATTTACATGAATCCCATTATGCGAATTCTAAATTGCGATTCGGTATTAATCGCAATTTGGAATTCGCAGAATAGGGTTTTCATGAATCTGGCAGTATGGGCCATATGTATCATAGTTCCGTTTTGCGAATTCTAAATAGAGATTTTTAAGGAATCGCTATTTAGAATTCGCAAAACGGTATGTATGTACAAATACGCTTTTTTATAGCGATTCCTTACCATTCCTATTTTGCGATTAGCAAATTGCTAATCGCAAATTACCCATTCATTTCTATGGGCCAGGAGGCCCATAGGAATGAAGGGGGAATTTGCAATTCGCAATTTGCTAATCGCAAAATAGGAATTTTTTCAAGGGTGCAGGGGTGTCTCAAGAACACCCTGCTGCACCCCTAAAAAATGACATGTGGGGGCATATGGCGCACATACATGCCCTAAGGGCATGTATGAGCGTCATATGGCACCTTTGGTTTTTTTGTAAAAAGCTTTTTTGAAAGAATTCGCAACTTACCACCAACTAGAAGTTGGTTGTAATTTGCGAATCCTTATGGGCATTTTTTGAATATTTTTTCTTTGATACATTGCATTTAAGGAATCGCAAAATTTGCGATTCCTTAAGTGCAATCGCAAAATAAGGAATAGCAAATTTTGCGATTCCTTATTTTGCATCAAACATGTTACATACATACCATTTAGCTAATTAGCATTCGCAAAGGCCGAAATTCACAGAATTTCGGCCTTTGCTAATGCTAATTAGCTTGATACATATGGCCCATAGAGCATTGCATGTAGCCTGCAGGCGATATGATTTCTGTTGTATGTAATAATGCTTTGTGGGTTAATTAATGCACGTGTTTCTGAGATCCTTGTGTAATGTTCAGGTCACAACGTCCAATGCTGGTGTTATTTACCTACAGAAAACAAAAGCTCGAATCACATTTGAATCCTTGTGCACTTAGTTTATTTTTCTAAAGTAGATAAAATTGATTCTTTTGGGTTAGTTAGTAATAAATAAACAACAAAACAATTATTTTTCCAAAAACCATTACATTTTGTTTGGTGCTACATAAATGGTGACTATTGTTGCAATTACACACAAAGATCTATATACCTCACAGACATTTAGAGCCTGACAAAGAAACCCTTTTGGTTTATCCCTTGGGCAGCTCGTGACGCGGCATGCAGAGTGTATCTTTGCTTTCCTTGATGGGTTACTGAATCCGCGGACCAGGTGTGAGTGTCGAGCTGGGCTCCCATTGACTTTCTAGGCCTGCTTCGACCCAGGACACAGCGTTGACTAAAGGAATTATTGATTGTCCTTCAATTGAGGCATTTGGAGGTTAGTGCAGTCATGGAAAATAGCCTTCACTTCACCATTTACAAGTGGGATGCACACAGGTGCCGCTACCTGTGGCACCTTCAGTAGCGGCCGGTACAGGTAAGAGCGGTGAGGTGTGGCGGGAGCGGGTTGTCGCTGAGATGGCGATGTGGCGAGCACAAGGTAAGTGATTTTATTTATTTTTTATTTAATTTTACCTATCTAGTTGCATGTCGACTTGCCACCCAACTCACCCCGCCGTTCTTACCTATGCCGGCCGCCACTGGACCCCTTGCTGGCATACTGCTCTTGTGCCCTGCTGCAGGATATTTACACTGAAACTGCTTTCACCGACATTATTGAAGCAGGTATGCTAAATATTGACAGTGCTGGCCTGGCGAGGGCAACATGATAGAGTTTCTGGAAATTTCTTTTCATTTTCTGAAGTCTGTCTCCGCAAGTGGGGAGGCTGAATGAACAAATAATGCCCGTGCAAATTGAGACATTGTCATTTTTCTTCTGTGAGCTACAAACTCTCACTTTCCCTTTTTAGGTCTCGGCTATAACGCGCTGAAAAGCGCGTTCTCGCCAGAGAACTATTGTCGGCGTCTCAGCAGTCTGAGAACACTGAAGTGAGACAAGACCTGGCCACGTGCAGCGTTTTCCCATAGGATAACGTTGTGTGCGCGGCCAGGTCTTGTCTCCACAGTGCTAATGCAGCCCGGATCGCGACACGCGCCTGCTGGAATGCAGGGGGAGTCTGCATACCAGCGCGCGGCGCGTGAGCTTGTTTTTTGAGTGAGAACTGCCGGTCGACATCGCCTGATGCGAGTGGTAGCTACCTCGCATCGTCATTCTTCTGACCGGCGGTATAGATGCTTATTTTCGCATACGGAGCTCTAGCATACACGCCCTTAAAAAAAAATCCTTATCATTAACAGAATCAACAGCACATCTTGCTGAGCCCTTTACTCTGCTGATTGTGTGTTTTATCTATTTACAGTCACCTTTTGTGGATGCTTACTAGATTGTTATTGGGGCTTTGACACTCGGTGTCGGCTTGCCACCTGACACCCCATGAATCCAGTTTTAAATATTCTTTGCTTTGACGCAATTTCAGAATTTGTTGTTTTTCTAAATACTCAGTATCCAACGTGTGTCTTTCTTTCTAGTTTTACAGCTCCAGCGAGAAATATAGCGTGCGCTTGAAGCGTTAAAAGCAAGCTTTTCCGCCACTTAAGCGCGTATGTGCCCTCTGTCCTGTGGAGGGCAAGCGTCACACTGTGAATGAAAGCCACTGGTTCCTGTCAGCCCAGCCCCCCTGGGACGGGTGAACATTGCCAAGGGCACTTTTCCACCGCGAGATTAGAGAAGCAGCGTTTGGTTTAGGAGCTGCGGCCGCTTGGTATTTGGGTCACGTAGCATCGGGTACCACGCAGGGCTGTGAGGAGATGACACCTGCGCAGCCGGTGTATATATACCTGCCAGCGGGCCGGGCCCGGCAGGGCGGTGACACGTCAGAGGCGAAGGCGCGCCTGTTGCAGGTGCTTCATGAGCGCGAGGCCTGTCGTTAAATCCAGCGCAGTCAATAACGCATACTGTTCATTGCCAGCTGTCAGAGCAGGAATGACAGGCAGCCATGTTTCCATCTGCCAGGCTGTTTCTGGACTGGGAATATTCCCACAATGTTCCGACTCCAGGAGTTTAGGCTGTGGGAATGCGCTGCATTTGTGGATACGTGGGGGTCCTGTGAGTTATGGTATCAATTGTTATATATTATACTGATGCCTTTCTCAGGTCTGCAAAGTTTTAGAAAACATCCTCGTCTTAAACGCGCCAGCGTCGGTTGTTGGCATAGAGGGCCACCTGTTCAGCTGAAGGTGTTATACTGGGGTCAGAGGATTGCACTGGTGTGGCGTTGTAGCGGAGCCTGAGGGGAATCCATGGCAGACAGCACTGTGGTTGGCAAGGCAAGAAGACACTACAGTGGTCATTTTTGGTACAGCTGTGCAAAATATCATATGCTACAGCGCACATTTTTGAGATGTACATTTTCGTTTGATAAGCAGTTACTGGTAGCACTTCATTACAGACTTAACGTGGTTGTAACATAACCACAGGATGGAAGTACCTAAAACTACTTCTATGAATATTTGAATGTTTCTCCAGTTCCTATTAGGCAGATATGCTTGGTGGTTCTTTGTGTAATTTTAAGAGTATGAACGCCCTTTCCCACCCAGAGGGCCCCTTGCCTCTTCATAGGCCTCCTCCTCACATATTAAAGACTCCTTGTTTAATTAGTGAGGAAAAAAAAGTGCCAGGGCCATTGTCAGGAGGCCAGTGCAGCTTGCCCCATCCGTTGCCCCTGCCAGTGCTGGCAATGACAATACCAACTCAACTACTAACCATCACACTCTAACAAGTGTGACAATTCATACTATTCTAGGACACCAAAGCTACGAGAATGGCTTGGGTGGCAGGTAATAGTCACTGTTAATGTATAGTCTGTTAATAAACAGCTGTTGTTGTGATCATCCCTAATAAGACACACACTGCCACCATGTGACAGACTTTCATAAGTGCTGGTGCCGACATTTAAGTTCTGGTGCTGAGCACCGCAAACCACCGGCTCAAATTAAGCACTGTAAAGACTCTTACCAAATGTGGGCTACAACCCTATAAACAGGAAGGAGGTGGGGGTACGGTTTGTCTGTAGCCTGACACTTGCAGTGCACAACACTTTAATTCTTGCAAAGCATAGTGGTGATACCTCCGAGGCTGACACACACCAACATGCAAATAAAGGAGACCACCTTTTTTTCTGTAAGAGTAAAGGCATCAGTTTATTGGGTATTTTCACTTACAGGCAGTCGTTTCACATTCACTTTGCTATCCTCATTGAAATAGAAGATTTGTGTGTAGTATTTCCTTCCTGCGAGATAGGTTTGTTGTACTTCCTTCATATAAACTTCTATGCTTGGCACAACTTTCTCTACTGGCTGACCATTTTACCAGTGCCACCAAATGCTTCATCCAATCAGGCATACCAGGTAGGGTTGGGGTTGTGTGACCCTATATTAGCAATGCTTAATCATTTATGACAAATCAAGCAGTAACTATGATCACAGAGAAAAATGTAATATGCCTTACCCCATCGCTGCTCGCCCCCCCCCTCACCCCCTCCTGTGGCTCTGTCTGTGTGTGTGTGGCTCTGTCTGTGTGTGTGTACGGCTCTGTGTGTGTGTGCACGGCTCTGTCTGTGTGTGTGTGCACGGCTCTGTCTGTGTGTGGCTCTGTGTCCGCGAATACTCTCTAGTACTCTCTAATGCTCACCTATTGCCATTGTAAATGACAATACTATTTATTTATGTTTAAAAAAAAAAATGTCATGAGCAATGCCAATAGCTCTACCTTTAATAATGCCGAGACCATTGCATTGTAAATGCTTGTTCTTTTTGTGTCATGAAAGTTACCGATGATGACAACGTGAGCAAACTGGTGAGTACCAACCAGTAGCTCTATGGGTGGTGCTTATTGATGAACTTTCTGACCTCCCACACCTTTTTTCTTTTTCTTTAATTGATGTGACCTTGTGTGTGGTTGGTTGAAAAACTCAAATTATTTTTAGAAAAGAGCACAACTGATAAATAAGCGTAGCCTTACCTGGGAGTATACACATATCCCTTTTTGTTGATGTAACATTTAAAGGTCGCAGTGTTCCATGTAACCAGGTGATTGGTGTATGGATTTGTGAGTGGAGTGCGTCTTGGCACTAATCCCTCTTTTGCGCCAATTTTTTTGATGAGTTTCCAAACAGAAACAAGCATTGGCAAAGCCAATAGGTCTTGCCTATGTGAGATCTATTGGCAATGTCAACGTTTTTCTAGCCATGTTCTACCGCAGCGCAGCTGCTATGCAGCTTGGCTAAAAGCAACGAAGGAGCCAGGATACTGGATGGGAGTGGGAACAAAGTTGTGGCCTATGGGCAAAGCTGCCGTCCTCGGTACTGGGGAACCAGCTTCCAGTCTTGACGTTGGCTCAACATCCTGTGATTCTGGACAAAACCCTTAATGTCCATTCCCGTCAAAAAATAAAGAATGTGAAGTTGTGGAATGTAACTGGTGATCATGTAAAGCACTGATACCTTTGGGTCGAGTTTGTGCTATTAGAAAAATCCCAAGAAAGAAAACATAGTACCTCAATCACAGCGCAAGCAGGGGATGAACAATATTTAACATTAATCAATCTGAACTTGGTCCATGCGCTCGCAAACAAAAGGAAGTGACGCAGTGCATGTTCTAGCGAATTAGAAGAGTGATGAGGATGCAAGTGAATGCAAAGTAACTAAAAGCCCCTTTTGGGAGTTTGTTTCTTTTAGACAAAAGAGATCATCGCCTCAGTTACAGCCCATGCACAAAGCCTTTAGGCAAGGCTTAAAAAACACCCCGAGATATGACATTAGAAGGTCTGCCACAAAGAGGGTGATCCTTCCAACACCATATCAGATGGAGGATATCTCACAAGAGGATGTTTCTAAAGGAAAACCCAGCTGTGGCTCCTCCATCTGAAACACAGTGCTTCCCCAGACTGGAAATGGACACAGTTCTAGAATACAAATGGCTGATACACTGGAATCCAGTTCACAGTGTCAGCAAGGACTTCCTTAACCATAACCACAAGCCAAGTCAGACCAGAGATCCTTGCACACAATCACAGACATTCACTGAAGCCTTAAAAGGAACTTCATTACACAGTGCTGAGTACAAGAAAACTTTGTTTTCGCCCAGTGAGGAAATCTATTGCTTAAAGTAACTCTGTAACAGTTGTTGCAAATTAAAGCTACACAACCCTGTTCATTCTATAGGACTGGAAGCTGCAGATTTGCAAACACTTTGACCCAGGCCTGTGAGGAGTCTTCCGATAAATTAACATTACCCTGCTCAGGGCTTTAAGTGGGCCGCGTCCCTCCGGGTCTCAGACCCGTTAGTAATTAAAAGCCGGCATTGACATGGCCCCTTATCATGCCCTATTGTTCATGTCCTTAACATTAATGGCAAAAACACTGGTCTATTTCTCAAGAGTGAATGCAAACAATGTTTAGGTAATCCATGTCAGCGATGTACTTCCTGTTTATAGTTGACACGTTTTTTTCATGTAGCATATTACTCTTGTTTTTTTTTTAATAAAGACCTTTATTGTCCGATATACAGCGTACACAGCATCTTTGCTTACAACCCAGCCGGGCCAGCTGCAGTCAGTGAAGTTCGTGGTATATAAAGAGATTGAACACAGCTTCAAGCTCGGCAACCCTGGGGTCCGGCAGCATATATCAACATTTCACATTACATCATGACGCGTACACCTTCAGTGTCTAGTAAGTGTGCGGTCTATGGGTTTTTCAGCATGGATGCGGTGGTTCTAGGTGGCTGCGCTGAATCTACCCCCATCTGTGGCCGTAGGGACGGTCGTGTCCGTCGCTACCAATACGTGTCATTTGCGAGTGTTTCTGTGGGAGTCGGCATTCGGACGGGTGTATCATCGTGTGAGGGAGCATGGAGGGTGTTCAGCGACTTAGTGTGACTGGGGCGTGTAACCTCCATGTGTATCCGCATCGGCGGGAAGAAATGTACTGCACCTCAGTGCCCATGCGGGGCGTCCAATCCTCGGCCGCTACACCTGAGGGTGTCCTGTGATACGAAATGTTATAAAGCATGAAGTTGTGTGCGTATGGACATGGTCTAACGGAGGATTAAATCAGATCAACAACTAACTATAAAACAGGGACATGGGTTTCACGGGAGGTGGGTAGGGGTAGGTGTGTGCAGAGTTCGCCATAGCGCCTAGTAGGTAGAAGTCTGTGTCAGTATGTCAGTTGCGTCTCGCGGGGTAGGCAGACGGGGGGGGCCGGGGCCCAGGGGAGCGCGGGTCGTCCGTGCAGCAGGGCCATTAGGGGGGGGGTCTTCCGAGTGGTCGGAGGGTGCGGTTTCATGGTGTAGTGCTCGGGCCTCCGCCGCCGTGTTCATGTGGCGGTGTGGCTCCGGGAGTGGGGTAAGTGGTCGGCAGTGTGAGATATGAAAGCAGCAGTCAGACAGTGTGTCGAGTCCGACGGCAATGGGAAGTCGTATGGAGTATCACGTGTAATCAGTGTGGTGCCGTATCAGGGAATGGGGGTGGGAGTGCATGTGTCTTCACGCGATTCCCTGTTCCGCGCATTTCTGCAGGAAGGAGTGTAGTATGCCCTCCCATTGGTGTGCAATGGGGAACTTTCTGAGCCCCGCCGTTTCCTCTCGCTGTAGAACAGAGTTTTCAGCCCGTGCCCAGTTTGTCAGTGACAGGTGCCAGTGTCGGAGGTGGGGGGGTGTGGCAGCCTTCCATCTCTTGGTGAGCAGTCGTTTGGCCGTGATAAGTCCGAGATCCCAGAATCTAGTTTGGACTCTATTTAGGCGTGTGCGTTTATATAACCCCAGTATACAGGCCTCCCACGTACTCGGTACTCGTTCCCCAGTGCAGTGTCGGAGTATCTTGGTCACACCTTCCCAATACTGCTGAAGGGCGGGGCAGAGCCATAGCATGTGAAGGAGATCTGCGCCTATGAGGGAACAGCGGCCGCAGGCAGTATCAGTTACCGAGAAGTATTTATTTATCTTATCAGGGGTGAGGTATGCACGGTGTAATATATAAAATTGTATGATTTTAAAACGAGGGCTGCGAGGGATGTTCACTGGGCCAACGAGGATCATAGCCCACTCCTTGTCCGTCCAGTCCCGCCCCCTGTCCGTCGCCCATTTTTCCCTTAGGTGCACAGTCGCCGGTTATGTATGTAGGAGAAGCGCTTGTGTCAGCCAATGAATGATGTGGGCGCCGTTGCTCATGACATGCAAGTATTGTATGAAGTGGTGTGTCGGTGGTTCACTAGACATGTCTCCCCAGGCGGCGGTCAACGCATGAACGAGAGACGCGTGTGTCAGGAACTGACCAGCTGGGAGGGACGTGCCCTCCGCGAGGGTCGCAAAGGGTAGAAGGGCGCCGTCGGAGTAAAGGTCACCCA
The DNA here is from genome assembly GCF_964261635.1 of Lissotriton helveticus. Taxonomy (NCBI): domain Eukaryota; kingdom Metazoa; phylum Chordata; class Amphibia; order Caudata; family Salamandridae; genus Lissotriton; species Lissotriton helveticus. The sequence continues at coordinate 631,890,949 of NC_136068.1, read as the reverse complement.
AAGTTTCCACCTCTGCGGTGACCCAGCTGTTCAACCGCGTAGCGGTCAGGGTCCCCGCCGTCGTCGGGGTGCCTAACAGTGGCAATATCGGCGCGTAGGGTGTCGTCGCTCGTGTTAGGCGCAAACATCGGAGGAAGCATTTGCGCGCCACTGCGAGCAGTAGTTGCGATGGTCTGGGAGTCCGAGTCAGCGGGTGGAACAGTGTTTGAATTTGGGGCTGGGACCAAACGGCGGTGTCCGTAGCCGTGTCACTTAGGTTCTTACCACCCAGCCAGCACGACACCCACTGCATTTGTGCAGCCAGATAATATAACTCCATGTTGGGAACTGCTAGCCCGCCCTCCGTAGTGGGCATGTAGAGTTTCGTCAACGCTACCCGGGGTCGGCCTTTGTTCCAAATCAGGGTTCGGAGCAGGACTTCTATGTCTCGGAACACCCGGGCAGGCACATACGTCGGTATGTTCGCGAAATAGTACAACAGCCGCGGAAGTACTATCATTTTAGCCAAGGCTGTGCGACTAGGGACATTGAGCGGTAGTGTATTCCAGAACCCCACCTGCGCTCTGGTGGAGGCGATCGCCCTCATCAGGTTGCCTTCCAGGATGTCTGTTGGGTCTCGGTAGACGTAAATCCCAAGATATCTAAACGTGCTGGGATACCACTGCAACCTTCCACCCCCGATGTGTATGTCACATTCGGGAACGTTCGGGTCGAACGAGTAGGCCCCCGACTTGGCCCAGTTCACTCGCAGTCCCGACATTTCCTCGAAGGTGCCGAAAATGGCGGTGAGGGATCTCGGGACGTCGCTGAGGTCCCTGACGTATAGAAGCAGGTCGTCAGCGTATAAGGATACTACATGCAATCCGTCCGCCAATGGTATTCCCCAGTCGGCTCCTTGCAACCGGAGCATCTCGGCTAGGGGTTCCACCGCTAGGGAGAACAGCAGGGGTGACAGTGGACAACCTTGCCTAGTGCCTCTCCGTACGCGGATAGAGTCAGAGAGTAATGTTCCAGTGCGGACCCGGACCGTGGGTTTGCGGTATAAGAGGCCCACCATCGTCAGATAGTCATCTCCTAGCTCAAACTTTTCCAACGCCGCTCGCAGGTAGGGCCACTCCACCGAGTCAAAAGCCTTCTCCAGGTCAAGCACAAGGCACCCCGCTCTTGGCCATTGTCTCGTGGCGTATTCCTGCAGGCGAAATAATCGTCGGATATTGTGTGATGTGTGTCTTGTCGGCACAAATCCGTTTTGGTCGTGATGTACCAACGTAGGCACGAAGGGGGCCAGCCTGCGGGCAAGCGCGGAGGCAAGGATTTTATAGTCTGTATTCAAAAGCGCGAGAGGGCGATAGGAACCCATCTGCGTGCTATCCCTTCCAGGCTTGGGCAAGGAGATAAGTGCCGCCTCATTGAGAGTCGGGGGCAGGGTGAAGTCGTCGGTGGCCGCGGAAAACATCTTCACCAGTTGTGGGATCAGGATAACCGAGGTGGCCTTATAAAACTCGGCCGGTAAGCCATCCGGTCCCGGAGTTTTACCGTTCGAGAGGTTAAAGATGGTGTCTCGGAGTTCCTCGGGGTCTAGTGGTGCCCCTAGGTCATCCTGTTGCGCCGCAGTCAAGGTGGGTAGTCGTATGTCAGAAAGATAGTCCACAATGGTGGGCAGGGAGACTTGGAGGCGGGAGCGGTACAGGTCAGTGTAGTGTTCCGTGAATGCCTCGTGTATTTGGCGCTGAGAGTAAAGTGTCCTGCCATCTCCGGTTTGTATGTTAGATATTGGAGCTGATCGGTCTTCCCGCGCGATCAGCCAGGTCAGTAGTCTGCCCGGCCTATCACCTTGCCTATGCATCCGAGCAGAGTGTGCCGCAAAGTTGACACATTTCAGACGGTCTAACAGGCGGTCATGTTCCGTTTTAGCTGCGGTCAGTCGGGCGCTCTCACCCCCATCCGCAGGGCACTCGAGGTCAAGCAGTTCCGATTCCAGTCGCGTCAGATCACGTTCAAGCTGGCGTCTCATGTGTCCCTGTGTCCCCAGGCAGTACCCCCGTGTCACCACTTTGAAAGCGTCCCATTCGATTTGGGGGGAGGACGCTGAGTCAGCATTAAGTTAAAAATATTGGGCTGATTGTGTGAGCAGTGAGTCTCGGAACGAGGCATCAAGTAAAACGTCCGGCTGGAGGCGCCAGGTGGGAATGGGGGGGTGCGGGATGTCCCATGCAATGGTCAATGTGTGAGGGTTGTGATCCGAGTGGGTGCGGCCCATATATTGGGAATCTAGGACTAGCGGGAGGAGGTCTGGGGAAACCATGTATCTGTCTAGGCGGACATGTAGCGCATGCGCACCTGACCAATAGGAGTATGTGCGTGTCGTGGGGTTGCGGGTCCTCCATGCGTCTTGCAGTCGCCACTGTTGGGCCCAGTTGAGGAGAGCTTTCGACGTGACGTGTGCCTGTGCGTTAGGTGGGGGAGCAGTGGACCTATCTAAGTGTACGTCCAGGACACTGTTGTAATCGCCTCCAAGTATCCATGGAAGCCCATGCCAGGGCGCCAGCGCTGTGGAGAGGCAGTGGAGGAACCCGCTTTGTTCAGTGTTAGGGAAGTATATGGAGGCAACTATCGGGTGTCCATCGAGCCTGCCCCTAACTATCACATACCGGCCTCCCACATCTATCTGTGTGTCCATGACTGCCCAGGGAGTGCCCGGCCTTACCCATATGAGCGCCCCACGGGCATAGGAAGAATATTCAGTAGCATAGATTTGTCCGCGCCATCTCCTGCGCAGCGCGTGGACCTCAGCCTTATTGAGATTAAGCATGGGCGGATTTTGCGGATCCACGATTCACGAATTTGCGGATTCACGGATCGTGGATCCGCAAAATCCGCGGATTTTGCGGATCGGCGGATTGGCGGATTTGGGGGCGGGGCTTTACTGGATAATCAGTAAGTGCTACCTCGTTGGGTAAATGTATAGTGCGGGAACATGGTGCACACCTCGAGTGTGTGGGCGGGGCCAAACGGACGGGGCTTCCATGCGAGTGCACATGCCTCTTGTGTGTATAAAAGGTCAGAGACTGATCGGAGCAACAGATGTAGAAACAGAAGCTCCTGGTCACAGAACAGCACGGGGGTTGCGCTCGTGAAGGTCAAAGATGCAAAGGCCTGTATCCAGCGTCACAGCTGTTTTTCGACGGTATATTTGGGAAGAAGGCACAACTGCCCAGCCTCCACAACGCTCAGGATTGTTTTTGGGCTGATGAATGAGTCACTGAATTAAAGCTTCCCTCAATTCACCTTCCCTTCTTGTTCATCTCATGAGAGGAGGCTGTCTCCCATGCAGCCTCCTCCAATTGCTCATTGTATGCCCGCGATACTATAAATTCCAACGAGGACCTACGTGCAGTGTCTCTCACACCGTATGTGCCACACGCTGTCCTTGGGGATCTCTCCTTGCTCTCGAACGGCCCCTATTGTTTACCTTAGCCAGCGGCTCATCAGAGCACGAGAAAACTGCTGCTTCTCCCTCAGCACGCCACACCGGGCATGTCACTACATGCGTCTCGATGTAATGAAATCTATGTGTCCTGCCTCTGCCAGTAGGCGCATGGCTTCCCGCCTGAATCGTCTGCCATCATTCTCCTCAATGCGCCTAACAAATTTTACTGGGGCCACAATGCCACTTTTCCCAAAATGGTGGCTGATACGATGAAACTTGCTGGTTATATCGACAAGCCCAAATGTAGCTTTGGCTGTCCCATCCACCAATATCCCCCGGGGCACAGCTCCCAAGGACAGCTGCCCCCCAAACCCTATTCTTAAAATGGGCCATTTTGCATGTATGTTATTTTTCTTGTTCCTAATCCCATTCACATTTGAAATTGTGACTACATGATGTAAGTATTTTTCCAAAACAGCAGCATTGTTTGGCATTTAGTGCAGCAAGCATCAAAAGGTTGGGCTTGGGGAAAATACTTTAGTACACATGGGCAATTATGCTTAAAAATAGTCTCAATTCAGCCTGCAAATAACAAACTAACTGACATGCTCTGACTCTTTTGGAACACGGAAAAGTTTGTTCAAAGAGGTGTAATTTTTGTGCCAGGACCGTCGTGCCAGAATGAACCCTGCCCTTCATATTTATTGAAGAAGACACCACCGTTTTTTTGTAACTAATTTACGATGGCGCCGGCAAGCTGCCAGCGCCATCCTAAAATAGTTACTAAATTAGCTTCAACAGGAAGCTCTAATTGGTAACATAAAGCAGGCGCTCGAGCCCCTGCTTTATCTTATCTATTAGAGCTTCCTGCTGAAGCTAATTAAGTAACTTTAGGATGGCGCAGTTACAGAGCAGCAAGGCGTGAACTTTTGACCGGGAATCCGCCGCTCGCGAATTGCGGATTTTCGGTAAATTCGCGAGAGTTCGCGGATCGCGGATTTACCGAAAATCCGCAAAATCCGCGATCGGAGCGGATTTTTCGCTCATGCTTAATTGAGATGTGTTTCCTGTAATAAAGCTACATGGAATTTGTGGCGGCGTAAGTATGAGTATATTTGGTAACGCCTCAATGGTGTGTGCATACCTCTCACATTCCATGTGCCTATCTGAATCTCAGCCATACCCACTATCTCGGTACGAGGCCTCCGCCTCCTCCGCCGCCCATCCCCCAGACGACCGCCCCCATAAGGCCACTCGTCCCCCCCCCCCCTGCTGCTGCCAGAGACACAAAATACATTATCTAGTTATCTAATACACTAATAGCATCCCCATGGCACGTGTGTTTCCATGAAAGTTCAAGCTTAGGATAAATAAACAAAATGATCACAGCTTCTTGGAGGAAAGGGCGGCAAGCACTTTTTTTGTGGAAGCACACAACTTCTGCTAAAACAAAACATGTACTCTTGGCTCCTAACATGTCAGCGGAGTCAAAGCTTCTCTCTAGTGATGCTCACATAATTGTCTGGCGACAGCTGTGATGTCAAGCCATAGCATAATGAGTCACCTTTAATTGTTTATAACGGGTCACAATTGAGAGCTCTGGAGTTCAGGCTAATGGCAGTGCAATTTCAGTGGATTAAAAAGGCATTCAGAATACATGGTCATTCAATTCTTGGCCTCTCTGCAGAAAGCAACGAGCAATGGTCACCTATTCCAGCTTCAAGTATGATTTTGTTCAAATGTGTGCGAAGGAGGGACACATTTATCAAAATGTTGACAAGGCAAAAGTGAAAGAAAATTGAGTGCTTAAAGGTGAGAGTGTACGTTGTATGTTTAGGAGGTGGTGAAGTGAAAGGGATTAAAGGAAGAGCATTCAGGACAAGGTGAAAAGAAGGTGCTAAAAGGGTAAGAGATGAGATGTAAGATATACTGATGGACGAGCTGTGGAAAGAAAAATGGCGTACAAGTCTAACATAGAATGAACATAACAGGCGTGATTGAGACACTCTGACGACCACTACCCCTTTTGAGGTCACAGTTACTAATTTTGAAACAGCTAACAAACATTCAGAATGCCAATATATATATATAGCATGAATTGGCCGAGTGCTCCTTAACGAGATGTGGTGCAGGTGAGCCCTACGCTACTTTAGAAGGAGGGGCATAATCAATAAAAGAATGAAGAAAAAACAAAAAACTTTGAGATTGTAACAACGGAGGCATCTGATGAGGCAACCGCCGAAACGCGTCATGCCAATACAAAATAAAGAATTCCTTTGAAACCCTGCCGTGTCCCCTCATCCTTATCAACGGAGAAGGGTAGCTGTGGATATGTTAGCGTGTGGCCAGTGACACGCAGAGGGGACCCTTCCAGAAGTGTCTTCTGGGAGTGTTTAGGGTTAGGTGGCAATAACCCAGACCGCCCCGCACCCGATGGAGGTAGAGATCTTTCTGTCAGCTGGCAGTCCGTGACACGCACGGAGAGACAGAGTTACTTCAACGGCATCTCCAAGCCTCACCAACAGAGGATCTGCGAGGTTGGAAGTGCAGGGGCAGGAATTTACGATCTTCCAACACAGTGTTACAAACTCAAGCCTACCACTCTCCAAACTCAGTCACTCACTGCGAGTAAAAAGAAAAAATCCGACTGTGTGGGATAATTCGTCCACATTGAGAACCAACTGCATGATGGGATCTGCAGTCCGCATAACATGAATTGGCCGAGTGCTCCTTAATGAGATGTGGTGCAGGTGAGCCCTACGCTACTTTAGAAGGAGGGGCATAATCAATAAAAGAACGAAGAAAAAATAAAAAACTTTGAGATTGCAACAACGGAGGCATCTGATGAGGCAACTGCCGAAACGCATCATGCCAATACAAAATAAAGAATTCCTTTGAAACCCTGCCGTGTCCCCTCATCCTTTTCAACGGAGAAGGGTAGCTGTGGATATATATATATATATATATATATATATATATATATATATATATATATATATATATATATATATATATATATATATATATATATATATATATATATATATATATATATAAAACAATACCCTTTTAGAAATAGAGTGCTGCATAAATTATGCAAAAAAGAAGCGGAGAACTCTGGGTAGTTCCCAGGTTTAGGTAGAGAGCAGCTCCTGTATAGAGCATTCTACAACACCCGCGACACTCTAGATCTGCTCACCTCAAATGTCTGTTTTTGTAGCGGAGTTTTTAAGTATAGGATTAGCAAGTGCCATCCACTTTGAGCCAGAAAAGGACAAAGCCTATTGCCATTTCTACAGCAAAGTCTTTAAGCATAGGATTAGCACACTGCTTTCCATGCAGAGCTGTAAAGTGACGAAAACCTTTTACCACTCCAGGCACAGTATTTCAGCTTTGGATTGTTAAAATACCATCCAAGCCACCCTGGAATGAATAAACCTGGAATGAATAAATGCAATGCCTGACAAGTGTTTCGCTGTCATTATAGGTCTTCAGAGAGGTTATCTTTGTCCAGGAGATGCTCTCCAGCTAAACTTGGTGACCTTCCCAGAGTTTTCTGCTTCTTCTTTTGAATAATTTATGCAGCACTCTAACTCTGTTGAGAAGAACAAGAATTCAAGGATTACGCTGGTAACTATAGGTTCATTCTTAAATATGATAAAGAAAGAGAATAATAAGAAGCATCAGACAGTAGCAAGTCCCATCTCTTCCTCCAACAGCTGCAGCTCCAACCACCCAGGTGCAAAAGAAAATCCCTCAATATTTTACAGCATCATTTTTTTTCTTTTCTTTTTTTTTTAAACGAAGTTTATTAGTTTTCCATATAGAACATACTTTGACTATTACAAAACATAGATTATCTTATCCCAATATGACTTGGAATGAAATATAACAGATTGTACAAGCAATGTCTCCATTTATACATTCCTCAACCTACTCTTATCTATGTCCCAATCCCTCCTCCCCCCTCCCCGAACCCGTCACTGACGTCTGTACATATTTTCAACCATCTGTGTAGAGTCGCACAGGAGAGATCATGTGTCTTCTAACTTGATGCCCTGTCATGGTTTATGATCCAATTTCTATTAGCCATCTATTCAGCACTATTGCCCTCTGTCTCATGATCCCTCAAAGCCTGTACTAGTGTTTCCCATGCAGTCGCAGATTCTAACAGTTTATCATTGTTTAGTCTGCGCGCCTGCTGATATCGTAATGTGCTTTCGCTGCTAGCCCACTTAAGAAATTCCTTCTTCCATCTATGCCCGCTGGGTCCCACTGTCGCTTTCCAATGCTTAGTGATTTTGCGCTTCGCTAGTACTAGTCCCATGTCCACAAATTTACTAGTGATCTTATTCTTGGGCGTATGCGGGATCCAGTGTAATATGCTGACAGCCGTATCAAAGTCAAGCCGCCTGTCCGTTATCGTATTCAAAATGCCCCCTACCTCCCTCCAGTATTGAATTACCTCTGGGCAGGACCAGAGCATATGCGCTAATTCAACCCCTGCTCGCTTGCATCTAAGGCACGCTGCATCTGCTACCTTAAAAAACGTTTTCACTTTTCCTAGCGTTAAATATGCCCGGTGGAGAATATAGAAGTGTACCAGTTGAAACCTAGCGTTTCTTGTACTCTTCCAGGCCCTCCGCACTATCTGCGCCCACACCGCTTCAGGTATATCTTTCCCCACATCCATCTCCCATTTCCCTTTCAAAGTGTCTAAAGGTAGTAGTGATTCGTTAAGCATTCTGGAGTATAGACATGTAACACCTTAAAAGTGCCTGCCGCTAGCAAAACATACTGACAGGCTCTCGTCGTCTTAGGCTCCATAAGCCCTTCTTGCCAGCGTGCTTGCATCGCTCTTATCACTGCTGCATGTAGTAGGAAGTCACCTCTCGGCAGCTCAAACCGTTCCTGGAGTACTTGATAGGGTATTATTGCTCCATCTTCAAACAGATCCCCCAACACTTGGATTCCCACCTCCTCCCAGATTTGTAAGTGTGACCAGTCACCCCCGTGTGGCAGCACTGTCACCATTCCAAGAGGAAATTCAGGTGCCTTACGTTGGGAATTGTTCCAGCACAGTCTTAATGTATTTTCTTATAACGTCAGATCCTTAAGGTTAAGTTTCTGTTGAAGGGCTATAAAAGAGAGGACATGGCGGGGGATTCCCTCATTTCGCTTGTGTACCGGGCCTCTAAACACTCTCGCTACTTCTTGTATTAGTGTTTGTAGTTGGGCCACCAAGTAATACAATTCGAAATCCGGCATCGCTAGACCCCCCTCGACTTTAGGTCTCGTGAGTGTTGATTGCGCTACTCTGCGTTGTCCCGTGCCCCAGAGGAAAGATATAATTAATGACTTCAGCAGCCGAAAAATCGAGTTACGTTTCCATATCGGCAATGTTCTGAAATAGTAGAGGAACCTGGGAAGTGCTATCATTTTTAACAGTGCTATTCGGCCCGTCATTGACAGAGGAAGAGTGGCCCAAAAGGTCATGCTACTCTTTAGGGCTCTTATAGCCCGACCTATGTTTCCTTACAGTATATCTGTTGCCTCGTGGTATATTTACACCCCCAGGTATTTCAGGCAGTTGGGTTCCCAGCGCACCATTCGTGGTGTGGTGGGTTGTATCTCTCCCTGTCGCACCGGGAACAAGCAAGTTTTGGACCAGTTCACTTTCAAACCTGAAAGTTCCCCGAAGTCTGAGAGCAATCGTTCGGCTCCCGATATCGCCCCGTCTGCATCTTCTAGGAAGAGTAACAGGTCGTCTGCGTACAGTGAGATATACTGCGGGCCAGTTCTGCCCTGTAATCCCCTGTAATGGTTCCCCTTCCGTGCCGTAATCGCGAGGGGTTCCACAGCTAGGGTGAATAGTAAAGGGGATAGCGAGCATCCCTGCCTCGTCCCTCTTTCTACTGGGTATTGCGTTGACATTATAGTGCCTACTTTTACTCTGGCCATCGCAGACGTGTATAGTACTTTTGTCCACTGTAAATAACCATCTCCCAAGCCGAATCGACTCAGCACTTTGTATAGATATTCCCACTCCAAGCTGTCAAAGGGCTTTTCGATATCTACTGATAGTATCATTGGCTGTTGCTCCTCCGAGTGGTCTTCTCCTAGCAGACGCAGCAGTCGTCGGACTTTCGCTGTTGTGTTTCGCGTTGGTATAAAGCCCGATTGATCCTCATGGAGTAGTGCGGTCATGTGTTGTAATAATCAGGTCGTTAGAATGCTACTCAATATTTTATAGTCAGTGGTTAACATCAACAGTGTCTGTAAGAGGCCGTATCCCTAGCTTCTCTCCCTGGTTTCAGAAGCGGTATTACCAACGCCTCTCGCATGGATTTGATTTCGGAAGCTGCCCTGTTTCCTTCGCCTCTCTATAGACTACTTGGAGTCATGGTGCGAGTAGGTCAGCATATTTCACATAAAATTCTATAGGCAGTCCGTCCATCCCTGGTGTCTTGTCATTCCTTTATTGGCGCTTCGTATCTTCCCTATTTCTATGTCCTTCCCCAGCTCCTCTGCCTGTTCCCTATCAAGTTCCCGAAGGTGCAGGTCCCCAAGGAACATATCTATGGCCGAGTCCCCCGTTTCTAACGTACTTCTGTAGAGTCTTTCATAATAATGTGTGAAGCCTTGCAATATCTCGTTTTGAGAATACACCTCTTGCCCTTCTGCTGTGTCTAAGGCCACAATAGGAGAGCTACGTTTCATAGGGTTGGCCAACCAGGCAAGTAATGTTCCTGCCTTATCGCCTTCTGCGTGGGTTCTCATCGTGTATGCTTTGTGGTCAAAAGCTACGCAAGCGTTCTACCTCTGTTGCTACCGCCTCCTTTGCAGCGCTAACTTTCTCCTGAAGCTCTGGTCGGCCAGGCCGTAAAAGTTCTACCTCGCGGAGAGCACTATCAGCTGTACTCAGGTCTTTCAGAAGAGTCCTCCGCACTCCCGCATACTTTCCTATGCATAATCCTCTGATAACTACTTTAAATGTGTCCCATTCTAGCGCTCTCGTCTCAGTCGTCGCACCGTTCTCCGCAAAATAATGGGTAATCCCCTCTTCGATCGCAGTGTGAAATAGTGGGTCATCAAGTGTCTCGGGCGTAACTTCCAGGTAGGGACACTCGAGGTTCCCGGCATCCACTGCATCGTAAATAATAGTGGGTTGTGGTCAGAGAACGTTCTAGGGAGATATTCAGTGTGGACCACAGTGGGCATTACTCCTGGGGAGCACAAGACCGCGTCCAATCTCACGTGTAAATCATGCATGCCCGAAAAATAAGAATAGTCTCTGTCCTGCGGGTGTTGTACTCGCCAGGCGTCTAGTAACCCCCAACGCGCCTGCCATTCTAGTCTCCCTTTGGTCAATCAATGTATCGGTGAGTCAGCCATGGGTGGGTGTGACCTATCCAGTGATATATCTGTTATAGAATTAAAGTCACCACCTATTATTAGCAGGCCTGCCATATAGTGTGCCAGGGACCCCGATATTCTCGACAAGAAACTCAATTGGTCGACGTTAGGAGCATATACACTGCAAAGGGCCACCTCTCTACCTCTCAGCCTCCCTTCAATGGCCACGAATCTGCCTTCTGGGTCTATTGTCTGTTTATTTATTTGGAAAGGGACCCCTGCTCTAATCCATATCAACGCGCCTCTAGCGTATGCAGAATATGTAGTATTATAGACTTGGCCTCTCCACCTGCGCTGCAGCGCTACCCCTTCAGCTTTCGTTAAGTGTGTTTACTGAAGCATTGCAATATGAATTCCCCTACGGATTAGGTATGCGTGGATTTTGTGTCTCCTTATCATGGTGTGTAGACCTCTCACATTCCAGGTTATGCATCGTAAGTCAGCAGAATCACCCACACTCCCCCAGTTTCCCGCACTTCTCCCCTAGCTCCTCCCCGTATCTCTTCTGTGTATCTGCGTCAGTGACAATCCCTCCCGCTCCCTTACCCAAACATCCCTGAACTTCAACCCCCCAGAACAGGACCTAGCTTCAAAGCTCTAGTTCCCATCCAAACAAATACAACATTCAACACGTCACTAAGCCTGTCAGTAATAATTGCAGGCATGCCTTAAGGGCAATGAGGGGGAGCCCACAGCCAACAAGTGGTTCTACGCTCCAATGAGTCTCGCCGATCCAAGAGCCCCGCCAAAGAAAGAAAGAAACTCTCCCACGTGCACACCCTCCTCCCCCCACATACATCACACAACCAACCTCCCTTGTTAAGTCATCTGTGGAGGTCCTTTCAGCTCTAAGTCCAAATCTAGTCAGCTTCGCGCCTCCGTCTACCCTTCATCCAGCATGCCTTCTGCTGTCGCTGGCGTAATCTTCGGTAGCCGCACACTATCCGTTTCCAAGTGCTCCGAGTCAGATCTCGCGTTGTCTCTCTCCGATCCCGGGCCGTCCAAAGAAGGGTTCTCCAATGCAGCCAATAGCGTGGACACTGCCGTCAGAGCACCCCTCCGCTCCGCCGCTGTTTGAGCTGGGGACGGTCTCCTCAGTTCCCGTCGACGGTTTCGGAGCCTTCTCGATTTCCGCTGTGGCAATCCCTCAGTGGTGAGCTGTAGCTCCCATTCGCCGCCATCTTTTCCAGCTTTGTATGTTTCCAGCCAAGCACAGGCATCACCCGGGGTGTCAAAGAACCAGGTCTTGTCATCAACTACAACCCTCAGCTTGGCCGGAAATAGAAGTGAATACTGTAGCCCCTCATTGCGCAGCTCCCGTTTGACTGCCAAAAAGGAAGTTCAACGGCGTTGGGTTTCGTACGTGTAGTCGGGAAAAATATTGACCTTACTATTGTCCACCTGAAAGGGCCCATTCACTCTCGCTTTCTGGAGGATCAAGTCCCGGTCTTGGAAATGCAGCAGTCGTGCTACCACTGGTCTTGGGGGACGACCTTGTTGAGGCGGTCGAGCCGGAACTCTGTGTGCTCGCTCCAGCTTGTAGAAAGCCGACAGGCCCTCCGGCACCACTACTATCTTGAGCCAGGCTTCCAGGTATGATACCACATCAGATCCTTCAATTTTCTCCGGTAGGCCTACCACCCGTATGTTGTTCTGTCTGTTTCGGCTTTCGGCATCTTCCGCCCTTCTTTCTAGGGCACCCACTCGATCAAGCACATTGTCCAGGGCGGCTCTAAAGGTCTGTTGTGCCGGTGCAATTGTCTGGAGTGTACTTTCCACATCTGTGACCCTATCAGAAAGTTTCCCATGATCAGCTCGGAGCAATCCCAACCCTGTGGCCACCTGCGCTATATCCTGTTGGAGCGCCGTGCGCGAGTCTGATATAGCTAACAGGATTTTTTCTACTTGTTGCTGCAGTTGGGGGTCTCGCACTGCCTCCCCCTGGTCTTCTCTTTCAAGCGTGTCGCCTTCCGCCGATTGCTGCGTCCCACTCTTTGATCCTTTTTACTTTACCCATCTTCAGTTGGTCCTGTGGCGATCTGGGTCAACCTCGGCAAAGTGGGTCCCCCCGGGGTCCGCTCCAGTCGCTCTCTCCGTGAATCTTCTTTCCAGAGCTCCGTCGCCCGTTATACGTCTTCAACCGGTCATTAAAGCCCAGTCACCTCTATCCAGTTCGGCCCAGACACAGATTTGTCCTTCAGTCAGCAGTGTCGCAATCGATCCGCCGTAGTCCTCTCAATTCCCTTCCGTAGCTACATTCGGTCTCCCCCACTTCGTGTGAATGTCCCCGGGGGGTCCTGGAGTTCGTGTATCGTAGGGCCACGTATTCCCCAGTGTGTAGTGCAGTAAGAGGCAGGTCGCTTCCCTTACCCCGGAGCCCTGCAAGGCGTTGGCGTCTACACCTCCAGCAGACGGCGTCCACCACCAAAGTTGTCACAGTTGCCGCCAGTGGGATCCACCCTGTGGTCGGGCCCCTTTCAGTTGTCCTCTGAGAGGTGTTCCTTCCCTTCGTGCCACCTCTTGGTCCCCCTCCGCAGCTCTACCAGGCAGTAGCGCCCTTAATACATCTGGGTGCTTAGCTGCACCATTTGCCTCTCCCAACGTAGCGGACACCAACCTTCCGGGGTCTCTCAATCACCCCAGTCTCCACGGGTGTTTCAAGGCTGCCCAGGAGGAATCACAGGCCGTTTGCTCCCCTCATTGCAGGTCCTGCAGTGGTGTGGTGGCACTTCCGCTTCCCTCACCCCTCGACAGTCTGCTGGGGTTGATTCAATAACCCTCTGAGTCCACTGCCATTTTTCTGCCCGTGGAGGGAGAAAAAGAAGGGCGGGGGGCCCCCCGCCACGTCTAACAATGGCCTGCACTGTGGGGAAACTCTCGTCTCAGCGCCGCCTCTCCGTGTGCAATGCCCGCAGGTGCTCACGTTGGCCGCCCCAATCGCCACTTCAGTACCGCAGCTCAGCACGGGTCAGGTAGCCGAGGCGCGGTGCGGGAAATCGCCTGAAGCTCCCGTTGCTTCCTCCGTGCAGCTAGAACAGTCGGGTGCCTCGCGGCCACGCACACCTGTCTACCGCTCCTCCTTCAGGCAGGCGCCGATCCCCGCTGCCGCAGTCAGCACTCCTGCTGCTCCTCAGCGCCTGCCGTTATTCCGGTAGCGTTATCCTCCCATCTGTTATTGCGGCCGCCATGTTTGTCATTCACCCGCTGCTCGGGCCTTCACGATGATGCCGCCGCTCTGCAGATCGCCAATTTGGGCAGCGGGGCGGCCTCCAGCTCCGATCTCGTCGCGCCTCAGGTCGGTTCGTAGCCACTACGCGTGGTGCAGGCTTGAAAGTCTTTAGTTCCGCGATGCGGCCGCCATCTTCTTTTGTGTATCGCGGCCCCCGGCTCACCGTCAGGCAGCGAGTCAGTGGATTCCCAGCCTGCCACTATCTCCGATTCTCTGACACAGGGGGGGAAATCCCTTCCCATACCTCGGTGGCAAGCGGGGAGTTCCAATCATCATGCATTCAGCATAATTGATGGCTCCGAGTCGGAGCCCTGCTTTCAAGCAGCCACCATCGTTGGCTGCTACCCACGCCCCCCCAATATTTTACAGCATCATGTAGAGTGTTTCATACTAAGATCCCATCATCATCCTAGACACAGCACTACATATAGCAATGTGTACCTTTTGATTCGGGTCATAAATTCTGAACAGGTCAAGCTAGGGGCTGCTAGGTTGTACTAGAGATCGTACTGTCATTGTTTTATCAATTTAAGTGTGTATTAAAATGAGCAGGCCCAACATTTATTGATTGTGAGAGCTTTGTGTTGAGCTGTATTTGCTGCTAGTCTTCCAACCACCTCAAATGAGCTAGGCTGACGTTTCTTAACCCCTTCTGCGCTCATGATGAGCTGAGCTCGTCATGAGTTGTGCCGCTCGCACGCTGATGACGAGCTCAGCTCGTCATGTAACGCGGCTTTTTGAAAAAAGCCGCGCAGCGCAAAAATAGCGGCCGCACGCATGCGGTTAATATTTTGACTTCCGTAGACCCCCACTGAATTATTACTAGAGTCTGGGGACCTCCACTGAGTTATTATTGGAAGCCAGGGACCCCCGGCCTAAGCAATTTTAATGATTTGAACCACAAAACAATACAGCACAATACCCAAACAAGTATACACCATTCAAATGCTCAAATATTGGAATATTTGGTTTAATTCACAATCAAATATTGAAAAAGTTTTCACATTTATACATTTTTGCTTCTTTTTTTAAAACATCTTTTTATTAAACAAAAAGGACATTACACAACTCAAAACTGACCAGAGCACATTGAGCAACTGCAAATATACACATAGAGAACATAAACTTCCATATTAGACAGATAAAGCAAAATATAAAGAATGGGCTTACGCGTCTTCCGAATCCACACTGGCAGGATCTACCTCAGGTGGTGTACAAATGTCCCCACGGTAAGCGTTCCAGACTCCCCAGATCTTACCCCACTTGCGGGGCCGCCCCCTAGACACATACACAGACCTCTCCCGGAACATACACCAGTCAAGGTCCTCCATCCACTTCCAAACCCGAGGCGCCCGAACAGCACCCCAGAGCTGTGCGATATTACGCTTGGCTATCGCGCAAGCAAGAGTGACCCAGAGTTTGCCATGGCTCGAAAGGTCGGAGGGCTCCCACACATTCAGCAAACATCGACGCGCCTCCAACTCGATCCGCACACCCCACACTTCACTCATCTTCAAGTGTATCCTCGTCCAAAAATCACGGACCTTCTCACACTCCCACAGAATATGTAGGAACGTTCCAGGCCTTCCACACCCTCTTCGACAATCCGCAGACACAGCCAACCCCATCCTCAACAGTCCAGGACCCGTTGTGTAGGAGCGGACCAATCGAAGTCTCATTGGGACCGCCACTATTCTAGGGGATGACACCGCCTCCCTCCAATCTTCCTCCATTTTTGCTTCTTTAATTAGATATACTTTATTCGTTTTATGATTTTTTTTTATATTTAATTTGGAGAAACAGTTGCGGAACCCCTAAATAGGCCTTGCAGATACCCAGGGATCCTTGGACCACAGGTTAAGAACCACGGAGATAGACCTTTACACCCACAGCATGCCCTGGTGGAAGCTGCAGAGGCCCCTCTGGCCATTACAGTGCAAGTATCCTGAGATCTGTGCCAGTATCAAGAGTATTCTGCATCACCCGCATCTCTCCAAGGTGCTACCTACAGCCAAGAGCCTCAGGAGAAAAAGCCCAGCATTGCTCATTGAGACTTCTTTCCACATAATAGTGTCCTGTGACAATTACATCAGAAGTGTTCTGACTTCTTGATTTTTAATCTCTAAGGAATGCCATTATCATATTGTCCCTCGTTTTTGTCACAGTCCTTATCAGACCCTTCTATGGAGGTGGGCATTCTGAGTGGTAACATTTCTAACGGCATAGAAATATAATGCAATGCACTTTGTTAACCCCGGTACTGCACCCTCTCCAAGGAGGAAACATGATAAAGATGACCTTCCCATAATCCTGATCTGTTTCTCATCTCCTAGTCTGGTCAGATCAGGTAGATGTTCCTAAACATGTTTCTTTTCTTATTCAGGTATGTTTGCTTTACACAATTGTATACATGTGCAGGTAACATTAAGACACTCATTGGTTTCTGTGTGCTATTAATGACAGCATATTTTCAGAGCTCCTTCCTAGTGTCTGCTTCTACTTCTCCTGTACTGTACAGTTTAAGAGACCTTTGCTAGATGTTACATTTAAAAATAAAGAGTGTATGTTAAGCTTAATTGAAATTGCACCAGTAAATATTTCAAAAGCCCAGTGGTTGTAAATTTAATTTAAGACCGCCTTATTCATTTGAATTCCCTCTATGGGTCCTCCTCCTGGTTTGTACTTTAAATGCTCATACACAGTCTCTACCCTTTAGCTGTTGAAATATAGGCTCTCTTGCTGCTTTGACTTGGAGTTGTGACTGTACATGACCTAACCATGTCCGTTGTTTTTCTCTAAGGCTGCCATTTTTGCTTTTACTGACAATGAATCTTCATTGCAGGCCAATCTCTTAGCTGAAAGCTTAAAGGGAAACTGTCTTTCCTACATTTCATTTACCAACATAAAAAACCCCCCACAAAGGGGCATAAGTACAACAGAATGACGGAGCATTGCATTAAGCAAAACGTGCTAACGCTATGCTCCGCCATTCTGAAAACTCAGGGATGCACCGTATTTACAAAGATATGGAGCACCCCTGCATTTTCCTTAGTGCTGGCGCTAATTTATGCTGTCTAGCACCAATTCAGGCACCGTTGTACCATATTGCAAGGGTACCTGCGTTGGGGGGAATGATTGTTTATGTGCAGTACACACTTAAGTTGCAATCGTTTTTCAATGATTGTTTATGTGCAGGAAGGGACACCTTTCTGCTCATAAACAATCATTCCCCTCAACGCAGGTACCCTTGCACTATGGTGCAAGGGTGCCTGCGTTTGCACTAGACAGCTTAATTAAGGAAGCGCCGCCTTACAAATAAGGCAACACCCCTATCACCAAAAGAACGTTGTAAAAAATTACATTCCTGTGGCTATAGGAGCTTGTAAATATGCCCCAAAATGTGGGGAAGCCCTCCAGTCTAGCATATGTATAATGCATGTAATGAAATATATCAAGAAGCACTGCAAATAAATTAAACATTTGCCATTTCAACTGACAAGAACTCTTGCTGGAAAGGGGTAGGTAGGAGTAGAATGCTATAATACATATAATTTAGTAGAGTATTTATGTTTTTCTCAATACAAGTCTCTGAAGCCTAATCATGTGAAACATGTCACTTTCAGCAAAAACATATCTAATGAGCACGTGGCAGGATCTTCTCGTATGTGAAGCATGAGACATCCTTGAGTAACAAATATCATTCATAAATACCATGCTGAGTTCATTATTCTTCTAAAATTCCACTTCTAACTGCCAACTCTGAAAACGAGGTTATGCTTTACAAAAATCTGGACAAAATGGATTCTGAACCTACTAGAGTAATGAAATTTACCGAGCATAATTGAGGCTAGATCATGCTTCTGGTCAATAAGAAACGATATCCAAATTTGCTTATAAAATGTACATGAAATGCAATAATGCTGAAATATATAATGTGTGATTATGTTTCACACCTGGTAACTATTGCAAATTCTCTTCTTGATTCTAGCATGATGTGAAAAAGTCTGTGCTACTTCCCTGTAGAGTTGTATGGTTAAATTGTACAGGTTCTCCTATCTCTATCTAGTTATGCAAAGCCCCGGCAAAAACATTCCTGCCAACTCACACAGTGCCACTGTGTGTGACATGACAGCAGCTCTTCACAAGGTATTCCCATGAAAAGCCAATATAACACAGTGAAAGGCAAAGTGAGCTGGGAACCCCTACAGTGATGGCTTTCGGGCTCGTGAGGGGAAGCTCTGCAATCTGACATCCACCAAAGGTTTTGTAGCCTCCCTAGGATTGTGGCGAAGTAGATCCCAGACAGTTCTCAGCTCAAAGTCCTTAACCCCTTCCACGCTGGGCTAATTCCCAGCTCAGGTCGTCATTCTGCACAGTGGAGCTGTGCTCATGACGAGCTGAGCTCATCACGACTCCGCCCACTCCCATGGAACGTCCGCACAGGAGGGGAATTAGCCCCGGGTGGGCGTTCTGCGGCAGTTATGACGAACTCAGCTCATCATGAGCACAGCTCCACTGTGCCTCATGACGAAATTGTCATAAGTGTTGAAGAGGTTAAGCTTTCCAGGGCCCCTCAAATGCCCTCCACGGCTGGTTAGGCAATGAGGTTTGCGAAGGTCCACCCCCTTACCTCCCCCAGTTCACTCCTGCTCCTCTCTCACAGTGAAAATATTTAAAGGCAACAGCCATTCTGCCACCTGACCTGGCCATTAATCATATCAAATCCTACTTTTGGATGCAAGCAGTGGCACTTTGGGAAGTAAAGTAAAGTCCACATTTGTAAAGCGCACAATCACCCGTAAGGGTCTCTAGGCGCTGGGGGGCCGTCGGGAAGATTAAGCGAGCTATTGCCCAGAGTCACATGGTGCTGGGCTGACCTGCCGCCGGAGCCGGGGATCGAACCGTGGTCCCCTGATTCCAGCGTCAGTCGCCCTGGCCGCGGCGCCACACCTCTTCCAGTTTCCTTCTTGCCTTTCTAAAATTTCCCCAAATATCATAAAAATAGAGTCCTTAAAGCAAACCCACAAATCTAATAAGTGACTAATTCCAAAGCTTCCAATCAGATACAATCAAAACAAATCTCTTTTTTCACAACTGATATATCACTCTAAACTGAAACACCTTGGGACCTATTCTCCATTTCAAAAGGCTTCAGAATTCTCTATGGTGAAAATTGACTCTCTCAACATACCAAAACCAGAAATGTGAACTGCAGATCAACCTAAATCCGAATGGGAGGACCATGATGTAAAGACATCAACGTTCACATATTGCCAACTCCATGTAGCTCCCTGAACACCCTCGTAGTCTTGGACTCTACCATAAGCGAAGAAAAGTAAATCATGCTACAATACAGCCATTAGTGGAATCACATGTCCTCCAACATCCCTTCATCTCCCTACCGCTTTCTTCAAGATGCCATTACTGTTTGGAGCTCTTCTAATATTCTAATACTTCTTACACACATTCTACTCTGAATTACACCTCATCACATCCCTCAGAGACACCACCTTCGGATCTCAACACTAAGGCAGGTTACATTATCCATGATCATAACATGGGACACACCCACCAGATAATGTTGTAGAAAGACATTAATAAGACTAACCCTACCCCAGCCCCTAACATATTGCCAGACTTTCCAAAATGCAGCCATCATGGGCCAGCAAACCATTTGATCTCCTAAAACAGCATGGCAGAGCCGAGGCACACAGACTAAGATTGCTCTGGTAGTACTGACCACCCTCTTCTTCAGGCCCAAAGAGAGTTTAAGACAGTCACTGTCAGCCAACTGTAGCAAGGTAGGATCCTTCTGCATGGTTACCCCCACTTGTTGCCTGGTGCTAAGCCCTGTTAATCAGGACCCCAGTCTCCCTCATGCCTCCTTTAAAATGTTATGTTCAGTACTTGGGTACATCCCAGATTGGTTACTGGGGTATCCTTATAAGTCCCTAGTATATGGTACTGAGGTACCCATTCCATAGGTATCCCAGAGGTCCCCCATGGACTGAAGCATGCTTTATGCCACTCATGGGAGACCATTCAAAATGTAACTACAGGCCTGCCATTGCAGCCTGTGTAAGATGGTGCTAGAACCACTTACTAAAGATATAGGTTTCATTATATCTAGGGTCACTGAACCTAATACCTATAAGTCACCCCTATAGCAGGCCTTTGCAATCGTGAAGGCAGTGTGCTTGGATCTAAGTGTGAGGGTGCCCCTGCATGAGCAGGACACTCCAACAGCCTACAAAATCAATTCTCCCGGGTTGTAAGTGAAGCAGCCATATACCATATAAAGGGGCACCTGGCTGCAACAAATCCTATCATGTATGGTATCAAACATGTTTGAATCATACTCCCACACCAGAAACAGTGTGGGAGGTATGATTCCATGCACTGGAAGAGCCTTCCGTTAGGCTCTCAGTGTTCCCGGTGCCAGTCATCCACACCCGGACAGCACAACATGACTGCTGCCGACCAGAGACATGATTCTGCCCTCCTGCTGCTGCTTCAAGCTTGAGCAAGGGAAGGCAGAACAATAGGCATCCTGTCACAGGGAGGTGTGACCCCCCTCCCAGACAGGATTTAGTGTATTGGGGCCGGGTGGGTGCCCTTGCAGTGCCACTCAGTCTGCATGAGGGGCCCATTTGGTGTCCCCATCCTTAGGCCAGTTCAAACTAGCTCTGGGAGATGGTGGCTCCCGCTCTGGCATGAAACTGGACAAAGGACATGGGAGTAACCTCCCCCCTGTCCAGACCCTCACCCTGCATTGTCCCAACCCTTTCCTTAGGGTACTTAAGGGCTTACCTGTGAGTGGGTCCTAGATTCATCGTGGGACAAGATTCAGATCAGACACCACTTCTTCTTCTACCGTCTGGGCACTCTGGACTTTGCTGGACTTCGTTTGGGCTTGACTTTGTCTCCCTTCCAGCCTGCTGCATTGTCTGTGCCTGTGCACCATACAGGAACCTTCCAAGGCCTGTGGGCATCAAAGACACCTGAAAGAATAACCCTTGAAGTGAAGGAGTCACTTCCCTGCAATCACTGGCACAGCAACTAAGTCAACTGGTCTGCTGATCTTAAGCTCCTCCAGACTCCGAAAGGTTATGCAACACAGGTTGTTGTTCTTCGCAGCTCCCGAGGCCTGCCATTCCCTCTCACCAAGTTTGAGGGCAGTATCCCTCATGGGGGCTGCAATAACCGAACCCCTGTGCACTGCACCCACTTGCAGTTGCAAAGGCTTGTTGGCTTCTTTCAAAGGACATCTTCAGGCTCCAAGTAGCCCCAAACTCAAGCATCTCCAGTGCCAAGAATCTTTGGCCACACCACATCGTGTGCATTGTGGCCTGCATCTTTTGGTGAGCTCCTTGAGGTTCTCTAGCAACTCCAGTACCCCGGGTCCGTGGGTCCATTTGAGGGTCACCTTTACTTCTTTTGGGCTCCCCTGATTGCTTGAGGCCTGCCCTGACTCCCCTGCTTGTGGTGAGTCCCCAGACCTTGCTAGTCCGAACACTGCACCTTCTTCAACTTCTGTTTGGGGTGCATTTGCCAAGGCTTGTTGGTGCTTCCGCCGGACACCGACCCCTCAGCAATCGACATCTGATGTGGGACAGCTTGTGCACAGCTCCTGGTCTTCCTCAGGGTTGCCTGGTCCTCACAGCTGCAGAGTCAGGTTTATCATAATTTTCCCTGCAACATCTGACATTGGAGGGCATTCATCTTCCAAGTCTCCTGGTCACTCCTGAGTGACATAGACTGTTCCCCCTCTGCTTGCAGGTACCTCTCATCTAGAATCCACCTTTCAGATTCTACCGGGCACTTTCTCCTTCTTCAGCAGTGGCACTTTCCTAAAGTCCTCCATTGGATTTGACTGAGGGTTCCAACCACTTTACACCTATGCACCTGGCTTTTCTGGTGTAGGTAACATGGGTACTAGGGTATCCACTGGTGGGGTGGCTCTCCAACCTTCTCTTTTCCACAGGGTTTCTTCAGGGTCCACTGGAAAGGGTCCTTAATCTTTAAAAATCCAACTGCGACTTACACGTAGACTTGTACAGAGCATGCAGTCGTGTTCCCTCACTGCACACGCTCCCCGTGGGGTTCTTAGTCAATCACCTTGGCTGGTTCCTTGGGTCCCCAGCACTTCTACGTCCTTTTGCTATTGTCTTGACCTGAGTCGTGGTTCTTATATCACTTTCTTAGTATATGGTTTGCCCCCCCTCCCCCCACCCCCCGGGTCCACTGTGTATTCTGTGCTCTTTACTGTGGTTCTTTGCAAATCGTTGTGTGCATTGTGCGTATCTCCGTGTAGGAGATATCTAAACGTATTAGAGGGTATTATATAATAAATACATATTGTTATAAATACCTTGCATGGTTCTTTTTCACCTAATCAATACATATAAGATTGTTTTCTGGTATAACAAGCAGCTTTACACTCCTTCTGGACTAAGCCTTAATGCTGCTCTCCACAGCTACCACTTATAGAGCTTTCTAAGGATGTCCAAGACCTCCTGAATCACCATAAGGGTTGTCTAGACTGGTGCACGGTGTCCACTTACATAAGTGTACATCATATACCAGGCCAGCTTCTCACACCAACCAACTAAAGAATCACTTAGGAGCGTCCCATAAAGTACTTACTGGGAGCAAACCAAATCATGAGCACATTTGCAACATAATCAGCAACTTCCACACGACTATCATAAACCATTTTCTGCTAAGCACTCTGCTAAAATAAAAACACTCTCACAATCCCTACCTGCCAATCATTTTTCTGCAAACACCATCTATCACTCTTCAAGTTCTTGCCACTGACTTCAGTTTCTCAGACCCCTCACCTTAGCTCATCACCACAATCCAGATGCCACTGCAAACACAATCTCAGATCATTGCTTAAATAATCTCTTGAAATTAAGCACAACATAGTACATCATCATCTATTAAGTACACAGATAATGCCCTCTTAAAAGTTAGATCTGCGATCTCCAATACTACCTCAATTTTACTCTTGTTCATGATAAAGACCATGCTGAGCTTTTGCTCACAGAAAGTTTGTTTCTTCCAACCCTAAATTTGATCTGAACTACCACCAGAGTACAGAATTATCCCGCCAGCCAGAACCAAAAGAATTGAGACATGCCCTAACCCTTCTTGAGTGGTGCAACCCACTTCTACTCTGAATCAATATTTTGACTAACTATATTTTTTACATCGATATTTTTGTACTTACCTGTTTGGAGATAGGAGTTCGATATTTTTGTATTCTATATTTTTACCTCGATATTCTTGTAGTTCTATTCAATTCAATTCAATTTTATTAAATATGTTTTGGAACTCCGTGGAGATCCACATATTATACAATTACAAAAGGCAATGAAAAATTTTGACCGTATAAAACAACTCATACAGACAGTAATTATACAAAAGTAATTTACCATTCTATTAATAAAGTTCTAAGAAACATTTAAAAAAATTAAAAATTTTGTTACAAAAAATTCCATTCGGGGGGCTAAAAATAGCATCCAACAGAGCTGTTGCAGAAGAAATACCAAACTGAATACAAGCCGGTTTTATCCAGAGGCGCCGGTAAGTCAATAATGCAGGACAAGCTAACAGGGCATGTTTGGAGTCTTGAATTGCTAGGTTACAGAAATTACATACATTGGATATTCCGTACCATTTGGCCAACAACTTGTTCAGGGGGAGCAAGTCCTGCCTGAGAAGTAGCCAAAAGCGGCGTAAGCCATGCGGGATGTTCCATGACAGATAGGGTTGTATCTGTCTGATTGAATAGGAATCAACAACTTGAGTGGCCCCCTTTTTTTGTGTTGTTAAATTCCGATCCCTCTCGTAGCTTAGCTTCCATGTAGCTTGTTTTAGTTGTAATTTCAATTGATTCATGGAAAGCTCTAAGATAGAAGCTTCCTCCAACTCCAAGAGAGTGATAGCTTTCCTATAGTTCTTTATTAGGATCGAGTATGCATTTAGGGGGCCCATCAACTCTTTTGTAATAAGAGATCTGAGAGTGGATGGCTTTCCTTTAATCAGACTAATGACCCAGCGAATCACTCCTGCAAGTCCCTGAGCCCAGCTACTCCTAAGGCCGAGTTCTAGACGCAGGGTTGCAGAGCTACAACTATTGTTAACCGAGGTTAAATTTCTCAGTAGGGAGCCCTCCACTGTGTCTAAAAAGCCCCATTCCGCTAGGTCAATTAATTCTACCCCGTAGAGCAGAGTCGGGGGAACTTTTGCCCGAAAGGCCTCCAACAGATGAACGAAGTGTCTCTGACCTGTTGATTTATACAGAGTTCTTAGGCCTTTACCCTGTGACTTTGCTTTTCGAGAACTGCTTTCAATGTGTAATTTATTACTTAAATTACTAGTGACTACCATACCTAGAAAGACGTACGATTTTACTCTTTCTAATTTCTGACCTCCCAATTCCCAACTAATGTGGTCCAGTTTTAGTTTGTTTCGTCCCTCCAAGCACATTATCTTACTTTTAGAAATATTTATTTTCAAAAAGTGCTCTTCAGAAAAGATGTGTAGTGCATGCAGACGGTTATTAAGACCCTTAGGGGAGAGGTCTAATATTAAAATATCGTCTGCATACATTAGGCAGGGGATGTGTCTTTCGCCTAAACGTGGAGCAATTCCTACACATGTTGATAGAGTAAGGGGAAGGTCACTAACATAAAGGGAAAATAGGAGGGGAGCTAGTAGGCAGCCCTGTTTGAGGCCATTTGCAGATGGAATGAGCCCGGAGAGACCTCTTTCTCCTCCCAACAGAACCTTGCACCATGTATCGTCATGCAGATCCTGGACCAAGCGTAAGAGGCTATGTGGCATTCCTAAGATGTGTAGCTTTCTCCACAATACCTGACGGTCGACCTTATCAAAGGCCGTGGAGAAATCTATGAAAGCCACATAGACTCTTCCCTTCCTCGCTCTTATGTACTTATCAACTATTACCTGGAGGGCAGTTAGATTATCCATGGTCCCGTGGTTTTTTCTAAAGCCTGTCTGTTCAAGTGGAAGGATATTTGCAGATTCAACCCAAGCATTTATCCGTTTGAGCAGGCATCTAGTAAAAACTTTGCCGATTGCATCCAACAATGCAATCTGGCGATAGTTCTGGGGGAGAAGACGATCACCCTTTTTGTACAATGGGACCAGGATGCTTCCCTTCCAGGAAGGTAGGACCTTTCCGCTGAATATGCAGGAATTAAAGATAGGGCATAAGAGCTTGCTCCATTTGACCCTGTTCTGCTTTAACACATTAATTGGGACTTCATCGGGGCCCATAGCCCCTGAGCGTCTCATTTCCCCAATGGCGAGTTCTATGTCTTTTTCTGAAAGAGACTCTGTCGGTGGGCAAATGTCTAAAACCCGTACTTGAGGGGAAACTGAATGGTTACTGGCATAGAGGTTAGAGACAAAATCCCTCCATATGTGTTCCTCGATAGGGATAGGGAGTGGAATGGTTCTCGTTCCGCACCCTTCGCCTATAAGGGACCAAAATTGTCTCAATTCTCCATTAGTTGCAGCTTCCCTTATTTTTACCCAGATGGTATCCTCTTTTTCTTTTTGAAGAGCATATAAGAGTCGCCTCCTTCTCCTTTTTAGTGTTGTTATTTGTCGGGATTTATCCTCAGTTCTATTTAAGTATTGGGCCCTTATAAGTTTATTCAGGTCTACATTGAGCAATTTCAGGGGACAGTAGGTTATTTTGGGAGATTTTTTCTTATTCTGCTTTTCAACCCCTGTTATTATTGAATTCAGGAATAAGGAAAAAAGCTCGTTTTCACGGCCATACCAAGAGGGGAGCTCGGAGATTGCTATATCTAGCATATCCTCCAGGTAACGGTGAGCCCTTGCATTCCAATAACATCTTCCCGAACTGTTACCAAAATTTATTTGGTTACTGTTCAAGGACCATTGGTCACATTTAGGGGGATGTACGTTCATTAAGATTGAAATTATTTTATGATCGCTGAAGATGGTATCGATTACAGCGATATCCTTTAATAACTCAAATGTATGAGACCCTGTTATAACATAATCAAGAATCGATTCCCCTTGATACGATCTGTGGGTAAAGTTTGCTGGAGAGTCCGAGGGGAGTCGCCCGTTTGCGATTATCCCATCGATTTCTGCCAACTCGTTTAGTAATAATTTACCCCGTTTATTTGTTAATATATTTTCAGGGAACGTTGCCCGAGGAATATGGAGTGTTTCTTCTCTTATTTTGTCAGAAAATAGATTTAAGCTAAAGTTGGAGATTTTACAATTCAAGTCCCCGGTTAGGATAATAACCGTTCCAGGATCTTTCTCCTTAATGCTCTGTATATGGAGGAAGATTTTATTTAAAATTGTGTTAAAACCCGTTTCAGGAGGGATGTAGGCATTTATCAAGGCCAGGTGGATTCCAGCTAAAAGGTTGCCTGACCCAAACAAGGTAACTACCTGGAAAAGTTTACTCGAATCCAGGAAGTGGTTGTAGTCCCAGTTTATACGGTTGGATAATAGGCAGGCTATGCCCCCGCTGGCGTGGCCTTTTTTATTCGCAGTGGCGCTGCCTTCTAGAACGATATAGTCCTTCCCTATTTGGATATTTTCATTGCACCATGTCTCCTGGAGGCATATAATGTTTGCTTCTAGGGATAGGAGAAATTGTATTTTCTCCATATTGTTTTTTAGACCTGCTGAATTCCACGATATTATAGATAAATCCGTGCTAAAGGAACTGATTAGATAATGGTTTTCCCGAAGATTTGTCGGCTAATACTTTGGGCAGCCAATTCCAGAGATCCTTTTCCTCTCTGGGAGTAGTTTGATAAGTTAAAAAGGAGGTTTGAGCATATGATACCACACGAGAATCACTAGACTTGCTTATTTTTAATTCTTTGATTTCACCCAAGTTATTTATATTGCCTGCTGCGGCAAGCAGCAGGGAAGACGGGGGATTCCGTTGGTTTAGCGTTTTAACAGCCTTATTCCGACAGGAGGGCATTAAAACAGGAATTACATCTATTCCCCTACTCTGGAGGTCTTCAGCCCGTTGCAAGATGAGGTTAGCTACCAGTTTAGAGTAAAACTTCACCCTCGTAACCTTCCCCACTTCGGACTCTTGTTGCAGAACTATATCTAGGTCGGCTGATTGAATAAGTTTCAGATTGGCGGATTCTTGGAAGTATTTCAACAGGAGGGATCTGTTCAGAATACAGTCAGGTTCAAAAAGGGGAAAGAAGTCTACCCATACAGTATCTATATTATTTTCTATGTATTCTTTGCCCGAGGTAACCTTTGCAGGAGCTTCCGTGGGAGTAATTACAAAGGGATTGAAAGAAGACATTTTTTCGGCGGGGTGATTATGCTCTTGCCCTAATGGAGTTGGTTTATCTGCTTCTTGGTTCATAGAGCCTTGGGGAGGAGCACCCTGAGCTGTTACACCCTGGAAGACGGATGCGAAGGGATTAAGTGCCATGGTTGCTTGGGTAAGTGGCTTTAAAACCTGACATGGGGAGGTCGATTTATGTGCCACTTTTGTAACCCTAGTATTATTGCTTTGTTGGCCAAAGGTAAATATGTTAGTAATTGCTGACAAGGGGGATGTATGGGTAGGTAAGAAGGGTGATTTTGCCTTGGATGTTAAGGAAGTGTTTTCTTTGGCTGACATATTGACGGGGTTTTTGTTATTACCCGCTGCCATCTGTGCTTTAGGTGACACTTCCAGTGGGGGAAAGTTTAAGTATTTCCTGAATAAAATTTTCCTCCGCCTATTTTTATCTATCCGTCTTAACAGTTTCCTTTTGTGCTTTCCGTTCTTTTTTAAAGGCCCTATTTTCTCTCTACTATCAGTTTCCCCCTGAATAGCTTCCTCCTCTGTTTCCCCGTCCCCCTTCTGTTTCTTAAAAATTGGGAATAAATTATTTCCAGTTTTTAGCGGGGTTTCCCCATGGGGTTTTATTACAAAATCGTGATTTACTGAGCCATTTAGATTGGAAAATGGATAGGGAGCACCTGTTTTCTCTTGCACTATTTTTGAAGTAGTTGTAGCTACTAGGGGTTGCTCATTTATGCCAATCTGATCTGGGGCCGTGGGAGGGGAGGAGGGCCCCTTCCCGCCCGCTTCATTCTCTTTTTGGGACCTCAGCAGGACTTTTAGGATTTGGGTCACTGTGTCAAGCACACAATCAGATCCCCCCACAAATTTTTCCAATAAGTGTAAGATAGAGGCCAATAAATGTTCTAAGATGCAGAGGGAGTCAGAAAGCGGTTTGTCGGGCCCCTTACATTGGGAGGAATTTATTCCGAACAAGTTTAAAGTTGGGCTAGAGGAAAAGTGAGAGTGTGAGGTTTTGGAAGGGGTACTGCTGTAAAGTTGTAGGCCGGCATGGTTTGACATTAGCGGAGTATTCTGGGGTAACTCAACTGCTGTGGGATCGGATTCTAAATACCGTTGACATAGGGCTTCATCTAGGATCATTGGAGACAGACCATTGTGAAATGAAGTTTTGGTTAGAGAACTGTTTGCAGGCTGAGTAGCTTCATCGAGGGGAATTGCCATGATGTTTAAATTGTCTTGCTCTATATCTTTTTTTGTTTTTATAGTTACCTCTGGTACTAGGTCAATATTATTTTTCAGAGTAGAAAACAGGGGGGGTGAGAACTCACTCTTGGGGGGGGATTGTAGCGTCCTAGCTGGACTTGAGTCCGCCTTAGCTTTTTTAATTTCAAGATTTTCTGAAACATCATTTAGGGTAAAGTCTAAATGGATAACTCCGGGATCTTTTGGGTCCATTGCTTTATTGGCCAACCCTAAGGCTTTGTTTTTTCCCTTTTCCCAGAAGTTAAAAAGCTGGCAGGTACTTTTCATGTTGGTAGATTGGCTATGTTTGTTTCGAAGGGGATTTGATTTTGTTTTGGAGCTGGATCTTCCTACTATTATTTTACCAGATCTTAGTTTCTTTGTCATCTTGACTGGGGAACACTATCGTGAGTGCGCTGTAAAGGAGCGAGTTTTATGTCGAACGGGAAGTCTGTGATTACACTGCAAGTAAGTGTTTCTAATGGAAAGGAGCTTAAATGCCTACCCGGCTGCAGATTAGCTTTAGGTGCAGTCTCACAGGTAGTTTACAATAAGGTATGACTTACCGGGCCTAAGGGGATGGGCCTAGCCTAGCCTTCTCGTGCCTCTGAGGGCCTCAGAGGGCCCGCCCTTGTCCCGGGCTTCTCCCGGGCGCTCCCGCGCAGCGGTGCACGGAGTCTCTGTTTATTGACTGACCTTAGGAGGGGGCGTGGCCTTGAGGGAGAGCGTCACCAGGTGTGATCGGTGAGGCAGCTGCTGGGACTCTTGGGAGTTGGAGTCCAGCAGTCTGCTCGCTCGCAGCCCTGAGTGCCTCAAGCCCTTAGTCCAGAGATGGCAGTTACAGCAATGAGCTGCTCCGGTGAAGCGGGACCCGCGGAGCGGGTCCGGCGAAAAGTAGCGTTTACAGATGCGCTTCGACAGGAACACAAAGCGCTATACCAGTCCTCCAGCGCTTGATACAGGAACAGTTCAGCAGGCAAAGATGCAGAAGGGTATCCGCTGTTGGTGGAAATCCGGCGCCTTTTGCAGGGAAGAAGGGGGCGTGGCCTTGAGGGAGAGCGTCACCAGGTGTGATCGGTGAGGCAGCTGCTGGGACTCTTGGGAGTTGGAGTCCAGCAGTCTGCTCGCTCGCAGCCCTGAGTGCCTCAAGCCCTTAGTCCAGAGATGGCAGTTACAGCAATGAGCTGCTCCGGCGAAAAGTAGCGTTTACAGATGCGCTTCGACAGGAACACAAAGCGCTATACCAGTCCTCCAGCGCTTGATACAGGAACAGTTCAGCAGGCAAAGATGCAGAAGGGTATCCGCTGTTGGTGGAAATCCGGCGCCTTTTGCAGGGAAGAAGGGGGCGTGGCCTTGAGGGAGAGCGTCACCAGGTGTGATCGGTGAGGCAGCTGCTGGGACTCTTGGGAGTTGGAGTCCAGCAGTCTGCTCGCTCGCAGCCCTGAGTGCCTCAAGCCCTTAGTCCAGAGATGGCAGTTACAGCAATGAGCTGCTCCGGTGAAGCGGGACCCGCGGAGCGGGTCCGGCGAAAAGTAGCGTTTACAGATGCGCTTCGACAGGAACACAAAGCGCTATACCAGTCCTCCAGCGCTTGATACAGGAACAGTTCAGCAGGCAAAGGTGCAGAAGGGTATCCGCTGTTGGTGGAAATCCGGTGCCTTTTGCAGGGAAGAAGGGGGCGTGGCCTTGAGGGAGAGCGTCACCAGGTGTGATCGGTGAGGCAGCTGCTGGGACTCTTGGGAGTTGGAGTCCAGCAGTCTGCTCGCTCGCAGCCCTGAGTGCCTCAAGCCCTTAGTCCAGAGATGTCAGTTACAGCAATGAGCTGCTCCGGTGAAGCGGGACCCGCGGAGCGGGTCCGGCGAAAAGTAGCGTTTACAGATGCGCTTCGACAGGAACACAAAGCGCTATACCAGTCCTCCAGCGCTTGATACAGGAACAGTTCAGCAGGCAAAGGTGCAGAAGGGTATCCCTTGTAGTTCTATATTTTTTACATCGATATTGTTTCAGTGATCTGCCCGATAAGTGGTATTGAATTGTATTCATATTTTTAATAGGGTTTGTCCTCATGTAAACTATCTTTTGACATCTAATTGATTGGAGACACATCTTTCCAGAACCTCAGGGAGGAAAGAGAGGCAATGTTATAGCACTTCATGGTCTGCTTTCGGTTTCTTGAGAAGAAGGTGGACACAACTAACCGTTGGAGCTGCAAGTGGGGCACCCTAATTGAAGGAGGCATTGATGATTTGTGACCGGGGCCGGGCTGGGAACCCAAAACAGCCCTGGAAAGCGTTGGATAGCGTAGGAGTAAAAATTACTATTCCCACTCCAGAGAGTGCAACAGTAGAGAAAGCGTTGGATAGCGGAAGGGTAAAAATTACTATTCCCACTCCAGAAAGTGCAACAGTAGGGAAAGCGTTGGATAGCGTAGGGGTAAAAAATTACTATTCCCACTCCAGAGAGTGCAACAGTAAGGAAAGCGTTGGATAGCGTAGGGGTAAAAATTACTATTCCCACTCCAGAGAGTGCAATAGTAGGGAAAGCGTTGGATAGCGGAAGGGTAAAACACACTATTCCCACTCCAGTGAGTGCAACAGTAGGGAAAGCGTTGGATAGCGGGAGGGTAAAAA
Organism: Lissotriton helveticus; assembly: GCF_964261635.1. Taxonomy (NCBI): domain Eukaryota; kingdom Metazoa; phylum Chordata; class Amphibia; order Caudata; family Salamandridae; genus Lissotriton; species Lissotriton helveticus. Next base: position 631,859,648 of record NC_136068.1, on the reverse strand, counting down.
TTACTATTCCTACTCCAGAGAGTGCAACAGTAGGGAAAGCGTTGGATAGCGTAGGGGTAAAAATTATTATTCCCACTCCAGAGAGTGCAACAGTAGGGAAAGCGTTGGATAGCGTAGGGGTAAAAATCACTATTCCCACTCCAGGGAGTGCAACAGTAGGAAAAGCGTTGGATAGCGTGGGGGTAAAAATTACTATTCCCACTCCAGAGAGTGCAACAGTAGGGAAAGAGTTGGATAGCGTAGGGGTAAAAATTACTATTCCCACTCCAGAGAGTGCAACAGTAGGGAAAGCGTTGGATAGCGTAAGGGTAACATTTACTGTTCCAACTCCAGTGAATGCAACAGTAGGGAAAGCGTTGGATAGCGCGGGGGGGTAAAAATTACTATTCCGACTCCAGAGAGTGCAACAGTAGGGAAAGCATTGGATAGCGGGAGGGTAAAAGGTACTATTCCCACTCCAGAGAGTGCAACAGTAGGGAAAGCGTTGGATAGTGTAGGGGTAAAAATTACTATTTCCACTCCAGAGAGTGCAACAGTAGGGAAAGCGTTGGATAGCGTAGGGGTAAAAATTACTATTCCCACTCCAGTGAGTGCAACAGTAGGGAAAGCATTGGATAGCGGGGAGGTTCAAAATTAATATTCCCACTCCAGTGAATGCTACAGTAGGGAAAGCGTTGGATAGCGTAGGCGGTAAAAATTACTATTGCCACTCCAAAAAGTGCAACAGTACGGAAAGCGTTGGATAGCGTAGGGTTAAAAATTACTATTCCCACTCCAGAGATAGCAACGGTAGGGAAAGTAAAGATTTAATATATTAATAAAAATTAATTAAATATCAATACCAAGAAAATATTAATTAAAATAAATTACCAATTTAATATTATATAATAATTAATCAATTACAAATATAAATTAATATTAATAAATACAATTAATTACCTATCAATACACATTAATTACCAATTAATTAATACATTAAAAATAAATACCAATTAATAAATACAAATATTTTACTTAATTACAATTAAATTACTTCCCCCCTATTCCCCTATAAACTCACAACCCACTACAGAAAATAAATTAATAAAATTAACTTAATTATCAAATAATCAATTAATAAATATAAATTACCAATTAAAAATTAATTAATTAATAATTAATTAAAAATTCAAACTGAATACCAATAAATAAATTAACATATTTAATTAATTACAATTACATTATTTCCCACCCTATTCCGCTATAAACCCACAACCCACTACAAAAAATAAATTAATTAAATTAACATAATTATCAATTAATCAATTAATAAATATTAATTACCAATTAAAAACTAATAAATTACCAATTAAAAAATAATTAACAATTAATTCTAAATAAATACCAATTAAAAAATTAACATACTTAATTAATTACAAATAAATTACTTCCCACCCTATTCCCCTATAAACCTACAACCCGCTACGGAAAATAAATTATTAAAATAAACATAATTATCAATTAATTAATTTAAAAAATACATTACCAATTAAAAATTAATTACCAATTAATTCAAAATAAATACCAATAAATACATTAACATTTTTAATTAGTTACAATTAAATTGCTTCCCACCCTATTACCCTATAAACCCACAACCCGCCACAGAATTATATTACACAAAAATTATATAACATAAAAAAACAACTTTAAAAAATTAGATATTATAAAAAATTCGATATATTTAAATACCTATATTATATACTTCGATATTTTGACTTTCTATATTTTAAAAATCGATATTACTTACTTCGATATTTTGACTTTCTTTATTTTAAAAATCGATATTACTTACTTCGATATTTTGACTTTCTATATTTTAAAAATCGATATTACTTACCTTCAATTCGATATTTTTAACCACTATATTCTGTCCATTCGATATTATGTCCATTCTACATCTTTCACTCGATATTATGTCCATTCTATATTTTTCATTCGATATTATGTCTGTTCACCGTACTGGGTCTAAGCAAATAAAAAGAATGAAAAGTCAACGTTAAAATTGATGATACTCAGAAAATGTCATTCTTAAATTAGCATAGAAGCTTATAAAAAAGAAAATATAAAAAACATGACTATCTGAGGGGTATTCCATTCTAGTAATGCTATGGGAAGGCCCTATTGTCTACACTCCAGCAGATCTTACTAAAGGTTTGAGCCAGAGTGACCTTAGCAGGGTGAAGTGAGGATAAAAGAAAAGAAAATACTGCTGTCTCCTAAGCTGGTCAGTGGTGAGATATAGTTAGGCCTCACTGGAAACTCAGATAGTTTGAGGTAGAGGGATCTAGCAGACACTGGAAAGATTAAGTTGCGTGTTGTTCATAGATGGGAGCTGATTTCTTTTGATTAAAGATCCTAGTTCTGTTAGAGGACCTCTTGTGGATCTTGAAGTTGTAACCAATGATTCCCAGAGAGATGAGATGTTCACAAAACCCGAAATCGTTTTGCAGGTTGAAAAATAGCGCTAAATGCAGAGTTATAATCCTGTTGTAATCTTGCATAATGTTGCTGTAATTTTAAGTAAGTATTTGGCAGCAAATTCTGTGAGCAATGCCCAGCCCAAATAGTTAATTAATATCAAATGGTAACACTGATTATGTCAGATTAAGATCAGGAGGACCATCAAAAGACTAAAGTAATACTGTTCTCAAGCTTGTTATTAGAGGTAAGAGGTAGGGTTGGCATTGTTTACTATGTCTGTGATGTGTGGCGGTAACTATTTTTAAATTTCTTCATCTTAATAGTCAGGAAGTGGGTTTTCAGGAGCAGAGAGGCAGCAGCTACAGCCAATATTGAGTGAAAATGCATATTTGTGTTTTAGTTCAATTAGGTCAAAAAACAGATCACATGGTGTACAGCCCTACATGTCTCAAATAATCACATACTCTGAACACCGATATCCTATTTAGCATTGGCATAATCAGTACCACTGGCCTTGGCAAGCTAATGCAATGGCTAGTTTTGAAAAATTGCAAGCAGGTTCTGCTCAAAAAGGAGACATCTCCTAAATGTGCTAGCAATAAGAATTTGACATTTTAAAAATAAAAAAGTTATTGCTTGTAATTTTAATAGAACAGGATGAATGTTTCGAGCAGTCAGATTTACTTGGAACAGGAATAAAAACCCTTTTTGACTTTACTGCTCAAGATAGGGAAAATATGATTCTTTTTGTCACAAATAAAATATACCACTGGTTATAAATTACTTTAAACTGAGACATAGTTTACACATACAAGAATGACGTAAAAATAAAAAGGACAAGGAATAGAAGAGACCACTGACAAAGTGATGTACTGCCCAACCAACCCTGGCACTGAAGTACATTTCATTTTTGGCATAAATACCGGTGTGATCAGGTAAAATACCAGTGGCTGGGACAGGCTGACCTATTGCCCCATGATGTATGATATGGTGAGGAGAAACAAAATGTGAATGACACTTGGACAAACCAGAGAATAAAGTGGCCTGACCCAAGTCCCTCTATGTGTTTATGTATTCATAATTTATGAATTATTCCAATTACGTGGCAAAACAGCTAAATGTCTCTCTAGTCTGGACCTAATGGAGAATGAATTTAATGCAATTCATCTTGGAAATGTCCTTACTTGGCATCTAATTGTAATGTAATAGCTGAAACAAGGTCTATCTGAGCAGATCTTCTGTTCCCCTCACCAGTTCAATCTTAAGGATTTGTGAGGCGCTTGGCAAAAAGTATTTTGGGGGCCCCGGTTCGAGACAACTTTGATTATTATTATTTATTTTCTGCTAATTCAAGCCTGCACGGAGCCAGCTAAATGAACTTTCAAAAACTGGGCCACGCAGAAACAATTGAAACATGTATTTTAGGGGGCCTCAAAAAGCCTTAAGATGGCAATGGGCGAGGAGATAAAGTCAGAGGTAGTGGAAGCCAGAGAGATGGAAATAGGTTGAGATTTAAAAATAAAGGTGAGATAGAGAGAAAGTTCACTTTCCAGGGGGGCCTTGGAAGGTGTGAGTCCTGGGCAATTACTCACTTTGCAAACACAAGGAGATGATGGACGGAGCGCAGAAACTTTTCAGACACTCACCCCCAGTCACAGATCTGAATCCATCATCATTCTTTAGCTCACTGCCGCCACCCCAGTTCAGACCCAGCTATATGCAAATCAGTCTTGACCCTGTGCCTCGTGGGAACAATCCAGTCCGAAATGGAGCAGGTGGGGGCGGGGCATTCTTATTTTAGACTCCCGCTGGGCCAATAACAAAGGGTGAATTTGAGGGGTCATCAGGCCTCCTTTTGTGAGTCTCTTGGCTGGGAGCAGTCAGGAGCCTCACACCTGATGCAAATGAAGGGGGGAAACAAAGGTTAGCACTTCACACATACTTAAGAAAGGCAGCTTTTCACTTTGTTCAGCCTCTATTTACTAGATATGCATGCACTGTAATAATGTCAGATGTGTTGGTCTCTCCCAGTATTTACACAAAATAAATGCAATTCATATAGCGCTTACTACCCCTGAGGAGGCGTTGAAATAATTTGAGAACCACTATTTTTTCTTGTATAGTGCTACTCATCCCAATGCTGACTGTCAGAGAGCTATACATCACACATACGTATTAAAGTCGTAGCTTGTGATGCCACTTCCTATGATGTCAATTCCTGTGATGCCACATCATGCGCTGTGATGTCATGTTCCATGATGTCACGCGTTGTGATGTCACGCACCGTGATATCACTTGCACACTGCCTAACTAGGTTAGTCCCCCCCACTTCTTTTTTAGGACTTGTGCCCTGATCAATCAATCAATCAATCAGTCATTTATATCGCGCGCTACTCACCCAGAGGGTCTCAAGGCGCTTGGGGAGGGGAGGTCTGCTACTGCTCGAACAGCCAGGTCTTGAGCTGCTTCCTGAAGGCGAGGTGGTCTTGGGTCAGGAGGAGGTGGGTCGGGAGGGAGTTCCACGTCTTGGCGGCCAGGTAGGAGAAGGACCTTCCTCCTGTGGTGGATCTTCGGATGCGGGGACGGCGGCGAGGGCGTGGTTGGTTGATCGAAGCTGGCGAGCGGGAGTGTAGAAGTTGAGGCGGTTGTTGAGGTATCTTGGGCCTTGGTTGTGAAGGGCTTTGTGTGCGTGGGTGAGGAGTCGGAACGTGATTCTCTTGTTGACCGGGAGCCAGTGCAGGTCTCTCAGGTGTCCGGAGATGTGGCTGTGTCGGGGGATGTCCAGGATGAGTCTTGCTGAGGCGTTTTGGATTCGCTGGAGTCTCTTCTGGAGTTTGGCAGTGGTTCCGGCGTAGAGGGAGTTGCCGTAGTCCAGTCGGCTGGTGACGAGGGCCTGGGTGACCGTCTTCCTGGTCTCGGTGGGGATCCACCGGAAGATCTTACGTAGCATGCGTAGGATGTTGAAGCATGACGAGGCGACGGCGTTGACTTGTCTGGTCATGGAGAGGGAGGAGTCCAGGATGAAGCCCAGGTTGCGTGCGTGGTCTGTTGTTTTGGGTGCGCTGCCCAGGGCAGGGGGCCACCAGGAGTCGTCCCAGGCGGAGGGCGAAGATCCCAGGATGAGGACTTCCGTCTTGTCTGAGTTCAGTTTCAGGCGGCTGTTCCTCATCCACTCGGCTACGTCTCAAAAATTATATAACATAAAAAAACACTTAAAAAAATTAGATATTATAAAAAATTAGATATATTTAAATACCTATATTATATACTTCGATATTTTGACTTTCTATATTTTTAAAATCGATATTACTTACTTCGATATTTTGACTTTCTTTATTTTAAAAATCGATATTACTTACTTCGATATTTTGACTTTCTATATTTTAAAAATCGATATTACTTACCTTCAATTCGATATTTTTAACCACTATATTCTGTCCATTCGATATTATGTCCATTCTATATCTTTCACTCGATATTATGTCCATTCTATATTTTTCATTCGATATTATGTCTGTTCACCGTACTGGGTCTAAGCAAATAAAAAGAATGAAAAGTCAACGTTAAAATTGATGATACTCAGAAAATGTCATTCTTAAATTAGCATAGAAGCTTATAAAAAAGAAAATATAAAAACATTTTAATTAGGTCTTCCTTCATGTTGTAGTCACTCATTAATTCTGCCCATTTCATTCAGAAAAAAATAAGATTTGCATCTACAGGCGTCATGTAAAAATTGTTTTTACGCCAACATGACTATCTGAGGGGTATTCCATTCTAGTAATGCTATGGGAAGGCCCTATTGTCTACACTCCAGCAGATCTTACTAAAGGTTTGAGCCAGAGTGACCTTAGCAGGGTGAAGTGAGGATAAAAGAAAAGAAAATACTGCTGTCTCCTAAGCTGGTCAGTGGTGAGATATAGTTAGGCCTCACTGGAAACTCAGATAGTTTGAGGTAGAGGGATCTAGCAGACACTGGAAAGATTAAGTTGCATGTTGTTCATAGATGGGAGCTGATTTCTTTTGATTAAAGATCCTAGTTCTGTTAGAGGACCTCTTGTGGATCTTGAAGTTGTAACCAATGATTCCCAGAGAGATGAGATGTTCACAAAACCCGAAATCGTTTGCAGGTTGAAAAATAGCGCTAAATGCAGAGTTATAATCCTGTTGTAATCTTGCATAATTTTGCTGTAATTTTAAGTAAGTATTTGGCAGCAAATTCTGTGAGCAATGCCCAGCCCAAATAGTTAATTAATATCAAATGGTAACACTGATTATGTCAGATTAAGATCAGGAGGACCATTAAAAGACTAAAGTAATACTGTTCTCAAGCTTGTTATTAGAGGTAAGAGGTAGGGCTGGCATTCTTTACTATGTCTGTGATGTGTGGCGGTAACTATTTTTAGAAGGAGATGATCCATTCTAGTGCCTTCTCTTGGATTCCGACGTTGCTGAGGCGCTGCGCTAGGGTGCGATGGCAGACAGTGTCGAATGCCCGAATGATGACATGCCCGTCTATGAAAGTGTTTCTGGCGGACTGCCTGTGACGAGGAGCTGTCCTTGTACCGACACACTGCAGTTCTGTCTCTAAAATGGTACCCTTCTTTACCTGACGGGCTAAAGTCCTTTCTCTAAACTGGCACCAGTCGTGTACCTGGCAGACAGAAATCCTACCTCTGAACTGGAAACCCTGGTTATCTAATCTTAGTACCTTGAAGTCCCATGCTTGCTAATTGCTCCACTAAACACCTCAATCCATTGTGTTGCTTTTAGCGCAAGGCCCTATGCATGCTGGGATTTGTAGTCTTCTGCTTATTATGGCCTAATGAAAACTGCAAGTGTAGAGGAATGCAGTTATTTTAAGGCACCTTGTCATGATACATCATGATTCAGTCCACTAGCTACGGACCGGGATTGGAAAAATATGCTGCAGACAGCACAGGCCCCGCTGGCGTCTCTGCAGCCTTATCTCTCTGACGTAGACTGCAGCCTTGTTACAGGCAAGAGGCAGTTGCATAACACAAAATGGTGGGCCTCCTGGAGAATGTGCACCCCCCCCCAGTCTTCCGTAGCTCACAGATATGTATTGGCTTGGGGCTGACCGGGGGCCCATTGAAGGGTTGAGGGCCCCCCTAATGGGTTACCCGCCCCCAGCCGCGGCCCGTGGAGGGAGTTGCGGTGGGGCAGGCAGGCGGGGTGGGGGTGTGATAAACACCAGAATATGGATGTTTACAGGTAAGTAAACAATTAAATTAATAAAACGAATTTCGTAACGTGCCCTGCATTGCATTTCGCGATGCAGGGCACGGAACGAAATTCGCCCCACCCACGTCACAGGGGCTGCTGCAGAGGGTGTTCACCTCTGGCAGGAGGCTAGAATTGCTTCTTCCCGAGCCGCAATCTTTTGTTTTTTTCTTCTCTGAATGGTTGTGAAACGTGAGTCTTGACTGGACATGTTGAGTGCTGGAGAGGTGGATGTTCCCGTGAGCTGAAAGAGGGTGAGCTGCACTGCCAGGTCTGGTTCGCTTCAGGGCGGTGATTGGTAGTTCCCCATCACCGGCAAGGGCGGCTGCCTGTACAGCCTGTGCTCCTCTGGGCCAGGTCGCAGTCCCGTGCCACCAAATGGTGCAACAAATGACAGTGTTATGCAGTGGGTAATTTGTCAAATAAAAAATGCCGGGCTCTCCTCAGGAGGCAGCGCTAACAGAAGTAATGTGCTGGTGCACACTGTCTCCTGAATAGAGCCCCAGCACTTAATATTCTGGAGAGGACTAGGCATAATGCCTAGAGCTGCCGATTTCGGAGCTGGGTAACCAGGTTCGAGTCTTGGAGTGGCTCAACATCCTGTGATTCTGGGGAAAATCATGTGCCTTCCAAATGAGTGTGTCCTTAACTGGTGCTATAAGCAAAGGATTAGGTGCCCTCAGCATTATGGAATGTCTTTACCTTTTTCACTTCTGGAACAAGAAATAAAGTAGCACAAAAACAATCCTTAAATGCATGGTCCTCCTGGGTGTGCTGCTGAATGCAAGTCAGTGCTATGTGCTGAGTTGCATTTCTTTGTATTTACTAAGCCTGCAAAGTGGCTTAGCCTGGCTTAGTAAATCTCTATAATGATAATGCATAGGGCAGAGCCACAATGTGATGAAATCCCAATGCAAAATCTTAGTAATTCTGCCCCAGAGTAACACAACTACACTGCTTTGTGTTACTTTGCATCAGGGAGGTGTTCCATGAGTGGAACATAGGTGTTCCAACGCATCCATCCATGGATTTTGGTGCATTCCCAGATTTACAAAGGTGAGTAAACATTGGAATGCTTCAACATGCCATGCCTCTCTGAACCAGGCGTATCGAGGAGAAATATCTTTAGTTCCCCTCGTAACTTCCTCTTTCTATGCATGCTGCAGTCTGCAGCATGCATAGAATGAGGAACATGCCATAAAGGATTGTGCTTGTGCTAGAAGGGATCCCTTCCAGCACTAAAACAATCCTGCCCGTAACGCAGGCACCAGGGCTTTAAGTGGGCCGGGTCTCGCCGGTGCTGAGCACTGGCAGTTTTTAAAAAGAACCTTCAAATGGGTTCCTATCGGGCTCTGTTTTCTGGCCTCGCACAGGCAGTCCGTTGCTTACCAGAACTCAATGAGATCGTGCACATCGATGTGCGCTTGCTCATTTTGCTCATTTCTGACCAGGGCTCGAGTCGGGGTACCACGCGGGTGGACGGCGTCCCCCCACTTATTTTACCGGGGGCCGCCAACCCCCCTGCCAAACAGCTGGACTTAACTCTTTGGCCTCTCTGGGACGAGGAGCTCGGCACCTTTCGTGACGTCACTTCCTGTCGTGATGTCCCTTCCGGTGACAGCGTCGCCCCCACTTCTTTTTTTAGGACTTGTGCCCTGCTTCTGACTAGTGGAGGTCACGGCAAGTCATACCAAGTGAGTGTTGTTGGAGGAAGGGAAATCCTTTACAGAGAGTCATTTTCTCTTTTTGCAATGCAGGAGCAACATGGTGGTGGTGCCAGCCTTTGGAATGAAGACATCATCGGATGAACTACCAATGGACAGGACTTGCTTCAAAAACTGAAGAGTCAGAAGACTACAAGCAGCCCGCCCCAGCACGACCCTGTTCTGACCTTTCACACCCAGCGTGGAGCCTGCAGTGTAATCCAGCCTGCTGACCTTGAAATCGACCCATACTTAATGATTTGGATGCTGTGCTTTCTGAAGGTAGGATAATTGGAGGGGTTGGGGAAATAATTGGTTTTACATTGGTTGCGGCATTTCACACCTAGCCATAGCTTTCAAACTACAAGGTTCTCATTGAAACAGGAATGTAGGATAAAGCAGGCTGGGGTATTCACGAGAGAAGGTGTGCGCTTGTAAGATGTGTACGTGATGTGTAGGAACGTATCAGGCAGTGTGACAAGGGAGCAGCCGATATACATGTGAGGTAGAAAGACAGCAGTCTGGTGTCAGGAAGGAGGCTGTGTGTGCCTGTGCAGCATGTGAATGTGTGTGATTAGTGTGCAGGCGTGGTGTACCTGGAGCTGATGATATATTTGTGAGGCAGGGAAAGCCGTTTAGTGTACTCACAAGGGAGGGTGTACGCGTGCAAGACGTGTACACGTGTCACCAGTGTGTAGGCAGTGTGAACATGGAGCCTTAGCAGCAAGTGTGTGTATGGGTGAGAGTAGTGTGCAGGCAGTATGTACCGGTATCTGTGTGTGAGGCAGCAAACAAAGCCAGTGTATGCAAATCACAATGCTAGTTCTAATGATTTGGGCCTCGTCCCTAAATGGACAGGCCACACCTCTTTAAGAGGTTTGCCCCTTTTAGAGCACCCATGGGGCTAGGGTGCCTGCGTTGGTGCCAGACATCACACAGTGTGCCAATGCTATGAGACAGCAGAAAGGGGCCATATATATATATATTTTTTTATATATAGTATTTTATTAGTTTTTAAGATATTGACATTTGCACAGACATATGTCAGGCATATCATCTATACAGCTGTTTTCAGTAAAGGTATACATAAAGATTGTACTCTCTCATCGTATACTCCATATATCTTAGTTGATATGGCGCAGTTCTTCTGTCTCCCTTTCACACAACGCAGCACAGCCACTTTGCCTGCTGCCCTACGTTGCGTGAAATGTATGTAAATATTCCCCTCTGAACTGACAAGGCACCTCACTCATGGCATGCTATTCCAGCGCAGACATCAACACAACTCTGCCACGGCTCCTCCGTCGTGACGCGCAGCAGTCCCAAACATCCAAGAGGAACCATGATATAGCTCTATTGATGTACCTCACCCTGACAATACCCCCTACTAATCCAGTATTGTGATTCACATACAGCTCTATGGCTACCTGTGCGCCCGCTAAAGAGGGCGACCCCTTAGTGCTGCATTCTGGCGCACTAACCATCCGACCAGTCTACAGGACAGGGAGAGGTCCGTCTATTTTGGCACGCACCCCGTGTCATGTCCTGTGCCTGACGGGCTGTGGCCAGGTACTTATACCTGCCCCACACAATTGCCGCCATCTTTTTTCCCCACTGGCAGTCCTGTCGGTCATGTGATGTCTGGTCAGTTTGGGACAGCTTTTGTGGTGCGTCAGTTGATGGTACGGCGAGTTGGGCTTGTTAGGGCTGTCTCTACCACGAGTTGCGGTTTGCATCAGGGCTGCATGGATGCTCAGCGTGGTCACACTTATTTTGTTTATAAGCAGTGGCGGCCAGCGGGGCTCGCGAATGATGGGTTAGGCATGAGGGGGGAGTAGGGGGTGCAATGTAAACATTTTTTTTTAAAATAAGCACCTTGCCGCCGGGTCCCGTCCGGGTCTCTGTTCCAGCTCTCATCGCAGCATTGTGATTGGTAAGCATCCAGCCTCCCCCAAGCTAATCATATTGCTGCAATGCAGCATTGTGATTGGTCTGAACACCGTGGTTCGGTGCGCAGAGGTGCACTGGGGGCTTGGGCATGTTCTCCACACAGGCTGTAATGCAGCCTGTGTTCAGAACAGGGAAAGTGCCCATGACTGTTTGGCCGGCCCCAGAGGGCCCTGCGTTGGTGCCAGACAGCACACAGTGCTCCAGCCAAACAGAGGGCTGGCCAATTAGTCATGTACACTTAGGAGTGGACAAACCACTTCTCCCCTGTCCTGCTCCGACAGCAGAGCAGCCCCGCCCCGCCTGCCCGCAAAGCAGCAGGAAGCGCAAAATGATAATAACTCAAAGTTATCATTTTATGTTTCCTTTATCTGCACTGCTTAAAAGAAGTGAGGCAATGCTCCTCCGCCATACTGGAGGAGCCACCACTAGGCGCCACTGGGAGTTCGAGGTTGTGGGGAAGGCAGCCTTGGTCTCCTGGCATTCGGTGTCAGTGGCATTGAACAGGGGGGTGCATTGGATCCCAGGGCCAAATTGTGTTTGGGCGGTGTGATTTGAATTTAGCACAGTACACTCGATGTTTGTTTACAGCAGTGATGTAAAGGGTAATGGTGAAAGCCCAACATCGTAAACGCGTCACATTGTATGGGGCCCACTGGACAGAGAAGGGTGGTGTTAGCCCCAAGTTAAACTTGATTATGCACTGAATATTGGGGTCAAATTGTTATTCAACTTCCCAAAGGCTGCTATAGGCACAGTCTCCCACCATAGCTGTATAATTTAGATAGGACGGATATAGGATTCACTATAGGGCCTTGGGGACAGGATGTACTGCAAGGCCAGAGCTGCCGACTGTGGCGCAAGGGATCCGTTTGCTCAGCATCCGGTGATTCTGTGATCCTGATGTAAGACAGAGATAAGAGTGGAAGAGAATTGTACTGTATTCAATCCTAGATTGTTGGACGGTCACAACACTTTAATTAAGTCTCGGTCAATTTAAAAAGCACAGTCGCCTACTAATCCAGCGCTGTGATTCACGCACAGCTCTGCCAATGCGTCTCGGTTCTCACGGCTGTTGCCAGGTTACCCGCACAGCTGCTGCAGATAATCGCCTGTAAGCGTCAGAAGGCCGGACTGGGCGGTGAGAGGCGCTTTACTGCCCAGCTCACACAGGCGCTACCTCACAGCTGGCATTACCCCTCGAGTGGTCGGCGCCGAAAAAGGGCGGCAATTACTGAAGGTGACGTCACACCATGCACAATAGTGCTGTTTGGTGGCATAGAGTATTCACCAGCGCGGAGAGTGAAATTGTATCGGCATCTCCATCTGTCTGAGACCCGGAGGGGCACACCCCGCGTCAGGTAAGCAGGAAGGTAGAGCTAGCGGGGCCATGCAGGGCAGTGGCGTGCATCCGCAAAGCTGTGTGTTGTTCCTGGTGCAAGGATAGCAGGGACACTACAGCTCAGGGCTGAGAGCTGTGTGTCGGTCCCAGAGATGGAATAAGTATAACCCGGCGCTGCAGGCCAGGGGTGATGTGCTACAGCCTACATACAGCTCAGGGCTGATGTGCATTTGCAGAGCTGTGTGTTGTTCCTGGTGCTAGAGGAGCAGGGGCGCTACAGCTCAGGGATGAGAGCTGTGTGTCCGACCGGTCCCAGAGATCGAATAACCCGGACCTGCAGGTCAGGAGTGATACACCACAGCCTACATACAGCTCAGGGCTGATGGGCATTTGCAGAGCTGTGTGTTGGTCCCGGGGCTAGAAAAGCAGGGGCGCTACAGCTCAGGGCTGAGAGTGAGAGCTGTGTGTGGGTGAGGGTCCCACAGCTGGAACAACCGGGCGCTGCAGGTCAGGAGTGAAGTCCTACAGCTCAGGACTGATGTGCATCTGTGGAGCTGTGTGTTGTTCCTGGTGCTAGGATAGCAGGGGGCGCTACAGCTCAGGGCTGAGAGCTGTGTGTCGGTCCCAGAGATGAAATAACCCGGCGCTGCAGGCCAGGAGCGGCTCCCCACTGTCAGGATTGAAGTGCGTCGGCAGAGCTGTGTTTCTGCCCCGCTGTGAGGGCAGTAGGGGTGCTGGCAGCGTGCAGGGATCCGGTGCCCCGCGCGAGGTTTAACTGAGGGCGGGTCCCAGGCCTAGAGGGCAGAGGTGCTGCAGCTCATGATTGTGGCGCATTAGAAGAGCTGTGGCTTGGAGTGTGTCCCCAATAGCATCGAAGACGTACCCTGCACGGATGTATCATCTCAGCACCGATACCCTGGCACACTCCGCGGGGGCATGGGATGCCCCGTCACGTGGCCAGTGCTTTAAATGGACAAAAACAAGTGCAGGTACTCATTAAAAGGAGGGATAGACTGGGGGTGAAGCTTGGGGCGGGCATAAGGGTGGTGCTAAAGGCGGAACAAGGGATGGGGCTACATTTTTTCCTTTCTAACGTTTTTATGTAATAAATATGCATGCATTGTTAGAATATCAGTTGTATCTGTCCATTAGCTTTTTACACTAATAACCATTTATATAGCACTTACTAAGTGTTTATTACTACCCAAAGTAACCCCTTTTTAGCAACCTAAAAAAATTAAATGAAAAGATTGAGAAAAAAAACAGTAAGGATCTATATATATATATATATATATATATATATATACACCTTGTTTTTGCATGCAGGTCCTTGCTGCAGGGACATAATTCACTAAGATATATGCCAAGGATGTTAACTTGTGACCTACACGGAAGACGAGGATCTATGCAACAAAAACATTATCCTACTGAGTTATCTACATAAAAAAAAATATCTGAACTACATGTTGCATGCTATGCTTTCCAGCGGGCACAATGACCCTTGATGCAATTTTATTGTGAGTTGAACCTTAGATTAGAATGCACACAAATCTTTCTAGCAAGCGCATTAACCACCAGAGTTATCTACTTTCTTGCTACTTATGGTGCCCCAATCTTACTTAAGAGAAAGGCACTGGCTTCCTGTGTCATACGATTAGTAAATGTTTAGCAGCAAAAAAGCTAGCAATTTATCAGACACTCTTTTCATTCTCGGCCCACCACAGGCATCAGTAACTGGAAAAAATGCTTGTATGTGTTTTGAAGATGCACAATATCAAGCCTTTGACTTTTACATAGTGCTCAACATCTTGTCTTGTGTTAGATGTGCTGGCGAATTTGTGTTAAAAAGTCTAATGGTAGCAGTTTACAAATAGAGCTTTCTGCTACAGAAGCGTAATTGTAGCACCGTGTTACCCTGAACAATGGCCCTCACACCCTCGCCAATTTGATCTAATTGCCATCTCTCTGCCCCCCCCCGCTGTGTAAAAACAAAGGCTAATCGAACCTCCCTGCAGCCACACCTCTGCTCTGATGGCTTCCAGAGCAGCGTATGCAGATCACTCTTGTACGAGCCCGGCCCAGGCTTCCACTGTGATTAAGAGTGGAAGGGGCTGCTGACGTACGAGGTGATTGAGGACAGGAGCACCACCTGCATCAAAACCAGGCCCTCGTGAGTACCGGTACTCTCCTTATTCAAGGAAAAGTGCTGGTACTCGATGCGAGAAAATAAACAAGTGCCGGTACTCAGTACCGGTGAGTACCGGCCCATTTAAAGCACTGCACGTGGCGGAAGGGGAACCCCAGCACAGGCGGGCGAGGAAGCAGCAGCTGCTTTACCTGTCCTGTACTCTGCGCTGCACCTGTGCCCAGGGCACAAGTAGTGGGCACACACACGAGGGTGGACGCCGTCCACCCACCAGGGGCGGATTGGCAAGGCGGGCATTCGGGCATGGGCCGAAGGGCCGGTGCCTCAGTGCCCTCTGTGGGCCGTTTTTTTCTCCCCTGTCTCAGTCCACAGAGAGTGGACTAGGAAAGGGGAGAGAAAAAACCGGCCCACAGAGTGCACGGAGACAGAGAAAATGAAAGCAGCCTCGCTGTGCGGCCGGACAGCGATTGTCAGCTGTGGCCTCTCCTTCACCCCTGCCCTGCCAAGCAATCAAGCTGAGGTTGGGCTGGGGAGGGTGATTGTTTGCAAGAATCGGCCTCCCTGGGAGCCAGGTGTTTCTCAGGCCTTTGAGCCATTTTCACCTCGGCCCCCCTGGGACCCATGCAGCCCAGAAACGGTGTTAGTATTAACACCTCGCCCACAGCCCTTCACATTCAGGGCATAGTGGGCGAGGAAGAATGGGTCTTGCTGTGGGGGCCAGGTGATGTTTGGAATTTTTTTTATTTATTTATGCGATTTTATATAGCGCGGACTTTACCCGAAGGTGTCAAAGCGCTTCACCCTAGGAACAGCAATAATACATGAGGAGAAAAATTACAAGTGGACAAATTACAAAAGCAAACGTTAAGTTACATGAATCAAAAGTGAAAATAGTGAGCAACCAAAATACATGAGGTAGCAATCGGTACATTACAGGAGGAAAAAGTGATATGTGTGCAGGTTACTAAAGCGTACAAAGTACAAGTAGAGGTATAATACTGCAATAAATGGCAGACACTCCAGCACAAGAACAAACGTTACGTAGGCAATGGTGGCACTTGTGCAAGTATCTAAAGTAAACAAAAGAGAGAGGTAGCATACAGTGTGATATCAGAGAAAAGTGACATGTGCAAAAGGGTACCATACACAGGTACAAGGGTAATACTACAGTAAATGGTAAACACTCAAACTGCCAGAACACACTGGGAAGGCACTTCCCATGCACCAGCTTCACCTCAGCCTCCCCCCTGGCTACCTGGCTACCTTGGATGACCCAGAAAGCTGTGTTTTGTGCTCCCCTGCCAGGACATTTTCTCGAGGCCCGGACGGCTGATTAATTTACTAATTGCAGGGGCCTTACCTCTGTTCATGCGTTCCTGAGATGAAGGTCTGGGGAGGGCTAAGTAGGTTAGTAATAGCAGGGGCTTTGCTGCTTTTCAGTTGTTCCTGTGCTGGAGGGCTGGAATAATTTTGTGACAGAAAGGGGCCTTGCTATTTTTTTTAGTTGCTCAGCATGTAGGCCATTGTCACCTTGGCCCTGTGTCCTGTGCAAGAACAGTATCCTCCCACTTTCATTCCTTGTCTGTGCAAATGGGGTTTCATGAAAGGGCACGCCCCTTGAATGTGGGCCACGCCCCTTAAATATGGGCCACGCCTCTTGAATGTGGGCCACTTTTTTCGTCAGTGCCCGGGCCGAATTGTGATCCCAATCCGACCCTGCCACCCACTATTTTCACAGGGTGGACGCCCTCTCCCCTCTCAAGAAGTTGGGCCCCATATAATATGCTGAACATGTCCCGGTGTAATTTTCCGACACCGGGACAAATTCAGCAGCGCCTGCACGCTGTCTGCTTGCCCGAGGGAGCATCAACGGGCTGGCGCTGGAGGGACTTTCTTACTTTCACCTCCAACTGGGCCACAGACAAAGGCCTAATTTAAAGGGCACTCAGCCCTCCTTTGACTGGGAGCTATCCCAGGCCTACCACCTAGATGCCAGAGCTATGGACTGGAAGCAAAGGCGCACAGCTTCTTATGCCTCACTTAAGCACTTAACAGAAACTAGGATTAGGAAGCAAGCTGTTGACTTTGTTCAATCATATAAACACGGCTATATATGCAATGGAATTTAAGATGTATGTGTGTGTACAAGTATTTACATGAATAACAATTTTAATGCCACATTCTTTTAAATGTAATTCTTTTATAGTGCTACTCCCGATGTAGGGTGTCAAAGCGATTTACATCACATGCACGCATTTTACATTGACAATAAATCATACAAGTGTATAAATCAACATAGAGGAGGTGTTTCATAATACAACGATGACAGGGCCACTGTAATTATGTGGAAGGGACAGTCCAAATTGTTTGGCAGGGTAGACTAAATTATGTATAGGACTCCCGGTTTTATGTTTTTTTTTTTACATTTCCGTTTGTGTTTATCCGTAATTATTTTTGGGACATTTTATCTGTATTTATCCATATTTATTTTGTGTATAAAAGAAGTTTTAAAACTGTACATTTCCATATTTATTTAACTGATAGACACGCTCATACTTTAATGTCTGTTGTGATTTAGCTATTTAAACGGCCAAATATTACGTAACAATACATCCACTAAATATTAGCATTGTACCACAAAGGTATGTTGACATATGCCATAATTTCAAGAAATTTCATCCTGTTTTTTAAATTTTCGATGCTATCAATCTGCTCAGCTGTTGAGTCACAATTCACAAAAGACAGCACCGCGAGTCACTTAAAAGAAGCACCATTTTTTGTATTTATTCACTTTGAAAAATAAATGCAGACAGAAAACTTTCTGTCTGTATTTATCTGTTAAATGTGTAAAAACTGAAAACATGGACCCGTAATTATGTGGCATGACAAATTATGTGGCACGAAAAGGCTAATTATGCAGCATAATGCATTATCTGGGCAAAGGTCTCATCTCATTAGTACCACTTTAACACCCAAATATAAAAATAAGCAAAAGAAAGGTGATCAGTCAACCTTTGCAAAGGACCTTCCACTGTGTGGCTATATCTGTGACTGTGTTTTTAGTAACCTTTAGTAAATTCGAGAAATAAACAAATATTGTTGTTGAAATCTGCAGATTACACAGCAAATGATAGAATATGTGTCAAATGTGGCAAATCCATAATTATTAAGAAAATGCAGTGACTGTAAATTCACATAATTCCAGTGGACCTGAAAGAGGGTTCCAATGTATAGGAGACACACATCGTCCTTAATAGCTCACTGTGCTAGATTAGAAGTATTACAATTAGGATGTGCAAGTAACAAAATGATCCCTGCGCTAAAAGCAGTAACCAACTTACACATCTACAGAAAATAAAAGATGTGATCTGTGTGTTACATGTTTTGCTTTGCAGGAGACATTAACCCTCTATGCTACTTTGAGCCAAAACTGTGACCAGCCAAAACACATATCCCTCTAGCTCATGCATTTATCACCAGAGTGATCTTCCTATTAATATTTTTCCTTGAGATTTACTCAGAACACAAAGATCTCTGCAGCAGGTGCTTTAACCCCATAAGATATTTTAAAATGTGGCCTTTGCACCCAGTTAAGCCAGAACAGATCTAGGGCCGATGTAGGTAATTAGTATTTACCGATTCGTAAATACCGAATTTTACCGATTCGGTATTTACAAATCGGTAAATGCTATGTATGTATTTTTACTTTTTTATTTACCGAATCTGTAACATTCGGAAATTACCGAATCGGTATTTACTGATTCGGTAATTGCCATTGATTCCTATAGGAACCAATGTCAATTACCGAATCGGTAAATACCGATTCAGTATAATTACCGAATTTGCAAGGGGGACAGGGTGTCACTTTGTCACCCTGCTGCACCCCTGATTCTGGCTTGTGTGCCACATGACACAGGTGTACATGCACAGATGTGCATGTACACAGAAATTCGTTATTTACCATGACATATTATGTCATGGTAAATAACGAATTCTTAATGGCCGGTGGCACTGTTTTCAGTGCCACCTACATCACAAATTTGCAATTCGGTAAATTTACCGATTCGGTAATTTACAGAATCTGTAAATTTACAGAATTTGTAACTATAGTGAATCGGTAAATTTAAGGGCCCCTACATCTGAGACTCCAAATACCGGTCGGTAACGTTACCGACCGGTATTTTCCTCCTACATCTGGCCCTAAGTGTCACATTTCTCGTTGTTGCCAATTTCTTTGTGGCAGAGTTGTTTAAAAAAAATAAAAGTTGAATGTTAACCTACTTTCCATGACTCCGCCCCTTGTGACCCCATCAACATTTGTTGCCCATAGACATAGGTAAAAATTAACAGGGAGACCCGAGCCATAGTCGAGCAAAGAGTCTGGTTTGGCTGTATGAGCCTGTGTACGAGCTGAACCCTCAAAAGGTTTGGCAAGTAAATCATGCAACAAACAGCATCTTAGAGTATGTTATGGTGTCTTCAACATTCATTGAAGTTTTTTAGTGTACAGAAGTGTTTCACAGTAGTACATCAGATGATATCACTGCATTGATTAAAAGTAATGCTTTTTAAATATGAACTTGTAAACAGTCCTTCCCATCCCAGCCCCGGCTACAATGGCATAGTAATCTGAGAAGCAAGTCAGTTTTCAGGCATACCCTAAAAATTACCCAGATCCTTATTATAAATGGAGCAATATTGTAGTCTATTAAATCACATACAAGAAGTTTTTGAACAGCGCACACCCTGAACTCACCTATCTGAAGGTACTCTCATATGTGGTGATAAAGAAAACAAAGGCTCAGTGAAATAAAATACTTACCTAGGATCACGTAATTGGTGAGCATGGTAACCGTGATGGATCATTGGTTTTCGTGTTGCACATTGTGCAGTTCACGCCCTAGATGGGTATCTTTATGCGTTAGTTGCTAATGCTTTGTCTTCAACTCTTGGTGCAGGAGGTTAGAGCATGGTGTCAGGCAGAAGACTTGGGGCCCAAGAAGATCTCAAGTGAGCCAAAACCAGCCACCTGGCTCGAGACCGTCTCCAGACCGCCTTAAGCGTTCAGTGGGTCACCCAAACCCACCACTTGTATGCCAATTAAAAAGCCAGAATGTGGTACTCACGTCTGAGCATATCCTGCCAACTTATGGCGAACAAAGCGGTACAAAAGGGGGGTCCAGCGAAGGCATGGCTTGCCAGCTCGGGCTGGACTGTTCCCATGAGGCACAGGGTCAGACTGATTTGCATATGGCCATGTCTGAACTGGGGTGGCAGAGTGGGCTAAAGAACGGTGATGGATTAAACCCAGATCTGTTGACTGGGTGTGAGTGTTTGATTGGTTCAGATGCTCCGTCCATCACCACCCCCTTTTGTACCGCTTTGTTCGCCATAAGTTGGCAGGGTATGCTCAGACGTGAGTCCTTTGCTCACTTTGCCACTGGATTCAAGCAAGCCGGGCTGAAGACAGCTGAAATGCCAGAAACCGGTCCACGGAAGCTTGTTTCCGGTCCAGGGAAGGCATGGCTTGGCAGTTCGGGATGAACTGTTCCCATGAGGCACAGGGTCAGACTGATTTGCATATGGCCATGTCTGAACTGGGGTGGCAGAGTGGGCTAAAGAACGGTGATGGATTAAACCCAGATCTTTTGACTGGGTGTGAGTGTTTGATTGGTTCAGATGCTCCGTCCATCACCACCCCCTTTTGTACGACAATGCAATTAGCAAATAGATTCAGCCCTGCAGAGTCATGGGTTACTACCCGTCTGACAAAACACTTGTCAGCTGGTTTTTTCTTTGGATCTCCCCTTGAAGGCGGACCATAATCATACATAAAACCTAAAAAATCAACTTTTCTTTGTCAATCTTGTTTCCTTACTCCTGCCTTTTCATTACAAAGACTGTGATACTTTGATACTCACACATTATATGTGTTACAACAATTAACTTAACCTGTGCTCTGGACTCAGTGTTCACATTTTGCAGGGTGGGTCGTGACCTACTCTTTCTCAGGGGTTTTGGGTCTCCCCTGACCAAGTAGCATCGTTCTTATTTTTGTCCTTAATCTAGTCTCACCGCTACCTTATGTGCGCCAAATAATTTCGGAATACTAAAACCCTACGCAGGATTCTCAGTCTAGAGTTATGTATCTAGTTACGTTTACCTTATCTGAAGTATTGCTTACAGTTCTAAAGGCCACACCAGAATTTTTGTGTCTATTTCTAAGGCTATATTTGAAGTTTTATGTACAATTATAATAACACATCTAGTGCTTTCTTTCCAGTACTAAAGGCCACATATGGAGTTATGTATCCAGTGCTGGGCACCACATCCCGGGCATAGCCTTTCGTTATGAGGGCTGCACCCTGGAGTTTTGTGCCCAGGTACTAGTGCCACTTTTGGAATTTTGTGTCCTATTATAGGTTCTAAATTGGAGTTTTGAGACTGGTTCCTAGGGATACATCTGGAATTTTATGCCCCCATCTATGGGCACATCTGAAATTTTGTTTCCAGTTCTAAAGGTCACGTCACAGGCTTTATGTGCAGTTCCAGGTCCAGAACTGGAGTTTTGCGTCCAGTTCTAGGGGCCACATCTTGAGTTGTGCATCCAGTTCTAAAAGCAACATATGGAGTTTTGTGTCCAGCTATAAAGGCAACATCTGGAGTTTTGTGTTCAGTTCTAACAGCAATAGCTGGGGGTTTTCTTCAAGTCCTACAGGTCACATCTGGAGTTGCATTGTTAGGTTTGAGTACCACATGTGGAGTAGTGTGTCCAAGTTTAGGTACCACATCTGCAGTCTTGTGTCCAAATCTAAACACACCATCTGGAATTGTGTGCCCACTTCCAAAGGCTACATCTGGAGTTATATGTATGGTTTTAGGAGTCTCATCCGGAGGTTTGTGTCCACTTCTGAAGGCAGCATCTGGAGTTTTGTGTGTAATTCTATTGGCCACATTTGTAGTTGAGTGTCCAAGTTTGGCTACCACGCCTGGAGTTTTGTGTCCAGTTCTGAAGCCATATCTGGCGTTTTGTGTCCAGTTCTGGAGGCAAAATTTGGAGTTTTGAGTCTATTTCTGGGACCCCATGTGAAGTTTTGAGTTCAGTTCTGTTGCGATTTGTGGCATGTATCGTCGTATGTATTTATTTGTTCATTTGTCTTGAAAAGCCCCTTGCTGTTACCAAAGTCCACTTGGTTAGAAGGTGTCCGTGTTTCCCAGATGGGCTTGCATTAGTGAAGGGAATGGGATACAAGCTCATTGGAGAAAATCTGGAGAGTCTGAGAAAATATTGAGCGAGAAGACTAGTCCCCCTCCCTTCATATTCAAAGCTGATTCTTTACAGCACCACAGTCCCTTGCCTTGCTGCAGGGTGCTGACTGGCAATCTTTGCTACTGTTCTGAAACTGTGGTTTAATGGGAAAAAAGTGCAGTTTCTTCCTAAACTTTGTGAAGTGCCAGGGCTCAAGGGTAGGAGCAGGAATGTTGAGGGACAGGGTTAAGTGAGGGTATTCAACATAACTGCTAGATTTTCTAGTGTGCTTCCTTTCTACAGCCTGTGCACGTGGCACTGCCTATGTGGTATTGTTTGTGCACAAGGACCCATTTAATACTGTGTGTATGTAACTATCGCAGACCTATCTAGGGAGCACTGGAGCATCTAGGCAGAAAACTGCCGCTAAAGCGGTGATAATGGGCTTGATAATACGCCGTAGAGAATTCCCATAGAATCCCATGTTCACACCAGAATACGGGCTTCTATGGGAATTCACAAGGGCGTATTATCAAGCCCATTATCGCCGCTTTAGCGGCAGTTTTCTGCAGCTAAAACGGCGATAATGTTAATGCCGTTTCTTGATAATATGCCCCTATGCATTTAATTTACATATGTATGGTATATTGCTACACCTGCAAAGCCTTTTCATATTTTTCAATGGGGTTGTTGGGACCCATTGCCAGGTTTTGTATATCAAATAGGGAATTCTACAATGGAATGCCATGTTTATGCTACATTTTTACATTTGCGTTATAGTGTTACATATTTAAAATTTTAAGCCCAGGCAGTGCTTAATTTGAGCTGGTGGTTTCCGGTGCTTGGCACCGTCACTTAATTGTCGGCTCTGGCTCTTAATTGTCGACATGGTGGCACTGTTTGGATAACCCAGAGATGAGCAGAACAGCAGTTGTTTATTAATTCAGTAGGCAATAATACAACTAATGCCCGTCGCCCAAGCTATTTTGATACCTTTGGGGGCCTTGAATAGGCTGAATTGTCATGCTTGTAGCAGTGTCCAGGCTAGTAGTGTTGTAGGTACTGCCATTGGCAACGCTGACAGTGGCAATGGGCGGTGCAAGCTGCAGAGACTTCCTGACTAGAGCCTTGGCACTTTCTTTTTTGGACACATTAAGTACTGGGCACAGGAAGATTAAGTGCCTGATTTAAAGCGTGCAGATAGGTTACTCCATCACAAAGATGAGGGACAGCCTGTCTACCTTATTCCAAGTGCATTTTGTCCTATGGCCCTTGGAATAAGGTAAACTGGATATCTGTCACTTTTGTGCCCAAGTAACTCATTTGGCAAACTCTAGATCAGTGATTATCAGCCATGCTCTAAAGCTAGGATTAAAACCTAGATCTCATGTTCACCTAGGTGCTGTAAGTAGGAGTCCTGCTGCACCCCAACAAAACCATCCTGGACTTCAGAAGGCGCAGGAGTAATAAAGATATGTTGACATTTTGTTTTTATCTTATTACATTTGCTGTGCATTCAGAGACAGAGCTCAAATTTCAGGCTGTCTTCTGTCACACTGCTCCTTATTCTTTTGAAATGGCGTCTACTTTTCTTTCTCTAACTTCAAAGTTAGAGGATTTGGTCAAGTTAATTATCTGACAATCTTGCTAGCATACAGGGAGTGTGACAGGCAATGCTGTAGTTGTCAGGTTTTTTCTTACACGTTTAAATACCTCTAAAACAACTGTACAGATATTTCAAAATATATCAGCAGTTAAGAAAGCATACATGAAGCATATTCTTTAAAAAAAATCTAAGGTGTGATGGAAATAAACATTTTAATCGAATCAAAACAACTCAAGACACTTTGGCAATAAGCAAATGATAAATATTTTCTGAAAATTAATTTCCGCACATGATGGATTGTGCGATACATAGTTTTATTGGTAAAAATGAATGCACGTGAGAATTTTGTGGCCGTTTCAATGAAAGATGTGCTGTCTTTAAACAACAGTGCACTACCACAGCATGCTTTAGTAATATATTTCAGACAGTGTGTTCCAAAGGTACCACCAGCTACATACAACTCCCTTACCATCTCCTGCTGAATAGGCTTGGCTCATTTGTGACACTTGTTCTTTGTTTGACTCTTGGGGGCATATTTACAAGCCCCTATCGCCACCACAAAGGCACTTTCAGTGACGTTGTGATGGTGATAGGGGTTTCGCCTTATTTACAAGGCAGCGTTAAGCTACTTAATGTGGCTTAATGCTGCCTTGCAAATAAGGTCCCCTTTCACGCTGTATTTAGTGTGAAAGGGGAGGGCAATGGGTATTGCAGTGGGCGTTCGACCGCAAAACCCACGGATTTTGATGCCACCCCCTATTTACAATAGTGGTGTAAATAGGAGGCAACGCCAAAATTATGACCAGGGAAAACCTAGTCTTAAACAGGCAAAACGAGGAGAAATGCTTTATTTCTCCTCGATGCTGCTGTTTCCATGTCTGCTGGTTTGTGCAGCACGGATGTACGTTGTTACAACGCATGCTTTTACTACGCATGCCTTTACAACGACTTGCGTTGGGGGTGCAGTATATTGAATAGTTTAATTTACTATTTCAACTCCAGTCCCCGTGGATAGTAGGGAAGGTGTTAGATAGTAAATTAAACTATTACCTATCCTAGAGCGCCCCAGTGCAATTTGTTGTAATGACTTGCGTTGAAAAACCTGTGTTGTAAAGGCACTGCGTGGTAAAAGTTGCATCGCAAAGGATGTTTCCCGTGCAGCACATATGGAAACAGCAAATTGCCATTGATTGTTTATGTGTAGGAATGTCTCACTTGCTGCACATAAACAGTCAAAAAGAAGAAATTACATTTTGCAACTTCTACGTGTGCTGCATTAAGCAGGACACATAAAAGTTACAAAACGGTATTTAAAGATTGTTTATGTGCAGGAAGGGACACCTTCCTACACATAAACAATCTTCCCATCAACGCAGGCGTTGGCGCTAGGCTGCTAAGTTGACCGCCAGTGCAGGGGGAAATGCAGGGCAGCACCATATTGTTGTAAATATGGTGTAGCCGTGCGTTTCTGAAGTGGGGGAGTGCGGCGTTAAGCCAGGAAGGCTAAGGCTGCACTCCGTCACTTCATTGTAAATATGACCCTTGGATTTTTTACAATAACAATGACTCCAGTGATTTAACATTGATGCCAGCAAATCCACTCTGAAATTGTTCCGGGCACTGCGGCAAGTTCCAAACTTATTAGTTCAATCACTAGACCACATTTTCCCCTAATATTCACTTATTCCTTCCCCTCTTACGCAAATAAGTTTGCGTGACCAGAACTTCTCATGTCTCTGCCTTCCTCCCCACCTCCCATCCTCAACTCGGCAGAGAGAGCTTCTGCACAGCCTCCACGTGCCTTGGTTTCAGAATATAATACAAAGCCTTTTTAACAACATGAACAGATGAAGCTAATGGTGAATAAAAATCAGAGTGCTGTGCAGAGCTTTTGGAATAATAGGAACAATACAAGTACCAGAATGCAAAGCGGAATCCAGAAATGTATGAGATATTCACGCCTAAGATGGCATGACCTCTACCGCAAGAAATTTTTAGAGAATATTATTTTCCTATATTCCCTTTCCATGTCACTGTCCTCATAAAATAGCCCATGCCAGACACAATGTATACGTTTTCCCAATCTCTGTGTTTGTCATTGCATTCTGGTATCTATAGTCCTGTATTATGAACACAATAAAAAAGAAGCACTGGCTAAGCCAATAGGCCTGGCTTCAAATTTCTTTTTTTATGGCAATGTGAAGCATTACATGTTGCTAGCCTGGGAAAAGATATGTGTTTGCCTGGAACCAAGGAACTATCATACAATATTGGTGCAGGTAAAAGGTCAAGTGACAGATGCACTCTCAAGCCAGACCTATAAATCCATGTAGGTTAATGACTGATCTCTTTCTATTTGCGCTGCTGCCAGATAACAACATCATAAATTGTTTAGTTATCTAAGGCACTTTAATAGCCTTGCAATGTATTGTGTGTCCCTGAAAGTCCAAGCAGCTGGATAAATAAAGCAATGATCACAAGTATGTGGAGGGCAATCACTTTCTTTTGTGGAAACACACAATGCCTGCCCAATCAAAACATGCACTTCTGGCTCCCAATATGTGGCCTGAACAAAAGCCCCTCTCCTGGTGATTCTCACATAAGTGTCTGATGACAGCTGCACTGTCAAGCCAGACATTACAAAAAACAAGTACGAGAATGCAGAGCAAAATCCAGGACTGGAAAAGTGACAAGTGTCATGTCCCCTACATCAACACTCACCCGAACTAAGGCATCTACAAAGTTCCCAACTACAACGCCACTACTTTTTTTTATTGCACTGGACTTTAACCACCAAGCCATCCAGGATTGGGCCAACGCACCTCTATCAAGGCTGCAGTGTGCATTTTTAAGCAGTATTTAGTCACCTACAGAGCCCAGAGTGCCCTTCAACCCTGATTCCCACTGCACCCTGGGTTCAAAGTCTTGCAATAGAACTCCTACAATGCACATCTATCCTAGCCTGCATCATTCATAGGTTCGAGCGACGCTACAAGATTTTTTTTTGCAAAACATTGCCAAATTTTGCAAAAATGGCATAACATTTCAAGAAATGAAATGTCACTGTATGGCTCTAAAAATGTTTGAAAGGTATACCTTACATTGATAAGTCACCTGAGAAGCAGAGGGACTTTTTCAAGTAAATACATTGAATTATCTGCTCGAGCCAGTCTCCTACTGAAAATAACTATGCTAAAATGTGCGAAACTGCAGCAGCAAACTACATGGAATTTCAAAAAATTTGCATAATGCAAGTTTGCATTTTGCAGGCATAATAACATTTTTGCACATATTCAGACCCTGCTATTTCTCTGTACTGTAGGTAGCCCCAGTGCTTAATCTGAGTGGGTGGTTGCCGGTGGGGACCACCAGCACTTATCTTAGGGGACTGGCCCTTATTTCTCCACACCAGACACTTACTGATAGCAAGAGAGAGAAAAACAATCAAAGCAGAAAGACAGATAATAATAACAATAATTCTGAGCTTATACAGCGCCTGGTTACACTAGCCAGTGTGTCCCTGTGCTCGTCATTGGCCCCAGCATCCCACAGTTACAGCCTCCTCAAGCCCGCCCAATGGAACTAGTCCCTAGGAAATAAGTACGTTTTTAACTCTTTGCGGAAAACCACCTCAGAGGCTTCAACACGAAGCCTCAGGGGTAGGGTATTCCAGCGACGGGTAGCCAAAAAAACTGAAGAATCTTCCTCCCATTCTGGCCCTTCTGATTTTTGGAATCTGCAACATGCCAAGCCCCCTGCGAACGCAACAGCCGAGAAGGAGTGTACACTTTAAGCAAATTGCGCAGGAAACAAGGACCTTTACCTTGCGCAATCCTATGGCTGACGCAAAGGGCTTTAAACAGGATGCGTTCCCTAATGGGTAGCCAATGGAGCGTGTACAAGGCTTTTTTAGAGGCGGCTCTCTTGGGTAACATCAACACCAAGCGGGCGGCAGCATTCTGAATATGCTGTAGTCTCTGAAGACACTTCACATTAGCTCCTAAATAAAGAACGTTCCCATAGTCCAGCCTGGAAGTAACCAGGGCATGGACCAGGGCTTTCCTCGATGTCACAGCGAGCAGATCGAGTGTCTTTCTGAGACTACGCAGAATGCCATAACAAGTTCCGGCCACGCGTTTGGTGTGGTATTCATAGGAAATTTTCGAACCAATCGAAATTCCCAGATTTTTACCTTGATCCTTGGGTACCGGTACAGGACCCAATCACTGGGGCGACCAGGCGATGTCCAGACCGATGGTGACTTGCCCACAATCAACACCTCGGTTTTGTCACCATTCACTCTGAGACAGTTATCGGACATCCATACGGCCAAATCTTGAAGACAATACGCAAACTTGCTGGCTGCCTGCTCAGCCGGTTGAGTCAAAGCCACAACCAGCTGCGTATCGTCTGCGTACGTCACCACTTCCACTCCATATTGCTCAGTTATCAGCGCCACAGGTGCCACATAAAGGTTGAAACGGGTGGGGCTCAAGCTGAAACCCTGTGGAACCCCTTGATCCAGGCTAAAAGCCTCAGACCTATGGGGTCCTTGCTCAACACGAAAACTACGTTTGTGGAGAAAAGAGTCCAGCCAGTCCCATGCCTTCCCCACCACTCCACCCTTCCTTAGACACTGCAGTAAGGTGTGGTGGGCCACAGTGTTGAACGCGGCACTGAAATCAAGAAGAATCAGTGCCGCAGTCTGACACTCATCCACATGTTTCCGTAGAGCCTCTGTGGAGAAGAGCAGGACGGACTCCATTGAGTGGCATGCACGAAAACCCGCCTGAGATTGATGAAGGAGCTTATGAGCTTCTATGTGGGCTGTAAGTTGCTGATTAACCAGCTTTTCAGCTATTTTAGCAAAATAGGGGAGGAGAGATATAGGCCGCAGATTGCTCAGCTGGTCCATACTGATCTGTGGCTTTTTCTTTAGTGGAAGAACCACTGCTTCTTTCCAAATTATCGGCACCTTGCCAGATGCATATGACAGTTCTAGCAAGTAACTAATATAGGGTGCTACGGTCTCGATATTCCCTCTCAGAATTTTAGCAGGAGCTGGACCTTAAGGTGAGCCGGATTTCACGCCTCTAGCAACTTTGAGCAGCAGACCCTCATCTGGAACCATGGCAATCTTTTTCCATTAAACCCTTTCAAATTCAAATTCAAAAGAGCTTTATTCGAATTTCATAAAATTCATAAAAGTACCACATAAAAACAATTCATTTACATAACACATCATTACAAAAATTCATGATTAAAATGTAATACAGTTCTGATGAGGCTAATTTCAGGGATTTTCCATCATTTTGCGCACTCGTGTTATCAGTCTCAAGAAAGTGCTAGTGCGAAAAATTAATTCATCTGAATCCAGGGAAACCAACATTAAATAAGACTCCTCCAGCGAGAGGGGTCTATGTTTCCTAAAATATGGGGTTAAAAACCATTTAATATATCTTAGATAAAATTTACAGAAGAATAGGAAGTGCAAATCATCCTGTGTACTAACACCATCACACGGGCATGGATTATAGTCAGTGCTATGTCGATAACCCAAATGAAAGGACAACAAAAATTTAACTGAACCCGCTCTTAAACGAAACAAAAGTGATCTCTCCCAGTTGGTCATGGGTAGAGTAAGGTAGGGCGGGAGTGGTTGCCTACACAGTTCATTTCCCATATATTTTACAACAGTGGATTTTGATAATTCTCTTCCCATCCGTTTAGATTTATAAAGTGCATACAGTGCGTGTTTAACCTCAATATTGTCCTTGAGCTCAATCTTGGTGGGGTCGGAGAAAAGATTACCTCTGTCCACGGCGCTTAGTGTTTTAGAGACTCCTGAGAGCCATGGAATCGCCATGCCATGGTCACAATTTAAGCAATCTTTTATAATATTTTGTGTAAGGGTGGCTGAGTTGTTCCTCCAAACCCTAACCCAGAATAGTGCTGGTCTGGCTCTGATAAAATCACATACATAGGGGAGGTTTAATTCATTATGACAGATAAAATCAGAAGATGAGATTGGGGCGCCCAGTATTTTTCTGCAAAAACGACTTTCTTCCCGCTGAATGCATGGGCTACTTCCCAACCCCCAAACCTCAGCTCCATATGAGGCTACTGGTAGGCACTGTAGTCTAAAAAAAAATTAAGATAGCTCTTGTGGCACCTATTTTCTTCGGGCGAGGCAAGCTCAAGATAGAATTGGTGGCTTTCGAGAACTTGCTCGTGGCATGGGCCAAGTGCCCACTCCACGAGCCGTTCGCAGCGAAAACCAACCCTAAGTAAGGAAATATAGGCACAGATTCGAGTTTATCTGTCCCTATATGTATGGTGTTGAGCTTCCGTTTCCCAGGGCCGCATGACATGATAAAAGATTTTTTTAAATTTACACGCAGATCTAATCCCTCCATATATTGGACAAAGCTTTGAACAAGTAAGCGGAGGGCATTTGGTGTGCGGCCCATAAGCACCGCATCGTCTCCGTATAATAGCACTGGTAGAGGTTTCCCCAGGATTGTCGGTACGTCACTAGTAACTTGTTTAAGACTTCCGGCTAAGCCATTAATGTAGATAATAAACAACAGGGGTGCTAAAACGCACCCCTGTCTCACCCCCCTGCCGATATCAATAGCTCCAGAGACTTCTCCACCCATCCCAATCCTGACCTGTGCTTTAAGATCAGTATGGAGGTAGGCCAGGAAGTTAACAAGAGCCTCGTCTAGCCCGTAATTCAATCAGATGGTCCAGAGTTTAGATCTATTCACTAAATCAAAGGCGGATGAAAGATCCATAAAAGCAAGGTAAATAGGAGATGATCGAGCAATGCTATACTTGTCAATTATCAATTTTAGGTTCAAGCATTGCTCCACTGTCCCCAGCCTGCTCCTGAATCCCATCTGACACGGGTCCAATAAGTCTGTGTCTTCAGTCCATTCGAGCACCCTATTATAAATTACTCGCCCCAAAATATTTAAGGTATTATCCAAAAGGGAGATCGGACGATAGTTGACTGGGTCCGACCTGTCTCCCTTTTTAAAGATTGGGACGATGGTGCTGGTTGCCCAGGTAGTAGGCATAGGCACTGTTGGCAAGCTGTTAAAGACATTAAGAAGAATTGGTGCCCATAGATCTGGACTGTACTTAATAATATCAATGATCAAACCATCAGGGCCTGGTGCCTTGTTTCCAAGGCTCTCTTTTATAGCTATTTCTACTTCGTGGGCATCAATCTGTAGGCCACACAACTGTCCTGGGCTGAAAGTCATCGACTCCTCAGGTGGTGCGGCATAGATTTGAGAGAAGTGGGCCTCTCATACACTACTAGTTATATTACAGCTAATTGGTGTTAGCTTTTTACCCATTTCTCTTGTTTTCCTGACTGCAGACCAGAAGGGCCCGCTGCCCCCCAGATTTGCGCTGGCGACCAGCGACTTCCACTGTTCCGAGAGTAGTGCGGCCTTTCTTCCAGCTATTTTAAGTTTGTACTGTTTCCTAGCTGTCTGAACAGCCGTTATACACCTGGGTTTAGTAGTAAGTGCCCTTCGTAATTCCCTGTTTGCCAGTGAACAGGCCGAATCAAACCACCTTGGTTCTTTCCCTTCCTTTGGTAACGGTACTGACAAGAGAGTTTTTATGATTAAACACAATTTGCCAAAGTCAGCAATTATCCTGTGGTGATTACCGTCCATGGATAGACAGGAGTTAATCAGGTGCGGGTATTTAGATTGTACACTATCCAAAATTACCCCGCTGTCAACCCCCCTCCATTTTAGTCGCAAACCATCAACCGAGGGTGTGATGTCCCTTGCGCCATTTAAGTTCGTGTAGACCGAACTAGGGGCTAAATCCAGAGTTACTGTAAGTGGATTGTGATCGCCAAATGATGTCTCCATCACTGTAGACTTTACTACACAATCTATTAAATGGGGCGACATAAAGATATAATCAATGGTGGAACTACTGTCCCTACCTCTGAACATAGGAGCATGAAAAGCACTAGAAGTGTGGCCTGTTTCCATGGCATCACCAAGGGTGAACTCAGTTAGTATGTTGGCTAATTCAATGCCATTTCGTTCCGCTTGATCTAAGTGGGTCCTATCCTCAGTCCCGTAATTCTTTAGTATCTTTGCATTGAAGTCACCCCCAATTAAGATCCCTGGCCCAACATCAGCCTGTGGGCTAAATTCCAGATTGTGTAAGGCCTTTGAAAGTGCCTCAAAGTTCTTATTAGGTACGCAGTAAAAATCATTATTATAAAAATTGATTAAATAAATCTGGGTCTTTAACTTGTATTCAAGAATTTGTATATTCAGATTCCCTCTAGACAAATCTCTGATTGTGCCACCAGCCAATATCTTAATCCCAATAAACAAACCGCCCACTGCTCGGCCAAAACTAGGTTTGGGCGCTGTTACACTGAAACAGTGATAGCCCTCTATGTGTAGGTTCCCAACAGCCCAGGTCTCCTGAAACATAACAATGTCTATGCCATCGATTATCTTGGCCCATTGAGGATCTGAGAGCCTTGATTCTAGCCCAGCTACATTCCAGCTAAGAATTGACAAACCACGATGACTGGGATGTCTAGTAGGCTTGTTCCCAAGACTCCTCACTATATTCACATTGGGTTCGGGCAATGTATGAATTTTGTATTCATGTGTGGCTATGAGTGTAGCAGTGTGGTCATGTATTAGTGTTCCCTGGGTGACATTAGCTGGTGTTGCTAGTAGATGTTCCTCGTTAATGTTGCCAACTACTGACAACCACTATTGCCGTCCATATCACCAGTTAATCTTTCCTGAATTGTTCTATCTTCTACTGATAATAGATATCCCTTGTTGTCATTGCTTGTATCTATACTTCCAATGTTGTTACCTACCCTATTAACCAGGCAATCCTGCTCATCTAAATTTGAAAAGGCATATTCAAACCGATTATAGGTTGGGATATTAAATAGTGGCCTTACTTCATTCTGATGCGTATACTGATTTGGGGTGATTGTTGGATGTAACCTTTCCCTGTGGTCGTACTGGGGCATTGTGGGAAAGTGAGGGTAGTACAACGGATATGCTGGCATTGGGGCCTGATGGCACTGGACAGGGCCCTTCAGGGGATTGAGGTCTTGATTCTGGTGAAAGAGTGGAGACTTAATCCTAGTACAGAAATTTGGGTCCTGGTAAGGCACAACAGGGTTATTCGCCATATTCGGCTTAGGGGAAATCAAGTGTCTATAAAAGTAACCCAATGGGAGCAGGGTGGTGTTAAATTCCCATGGTGAGGGTAGTGGTGCACTAGCCAGAGTTTTTTCGGCCCATTGGGGGTTCTTAAAATTTACGGTTATGCAGTCCCCCTCGAACTTTTTCCTCAGTGGGCCTACCCATCCCACTCTCTGGGTATGAATGATCTCCCTTGCCCCTTCCATTGGGAAGTTACAATTTGTAATTAGCCAATGTAGGGTCTTATTCTTAAGGGATGTGGGGGTTTCTTCTTGGTCCTTCCTAAGTTTGGGAACATTAACTAGGACCAGCACATACGCCCCGCATTCAGGCGGCAGGCTGATGCGGGGATGAATCTGCCTCATGTTAGTTGCCGTATTTTGGACGGGCTGAGCCCTTGGGGGATTTTGGGCAGAGTTATTAGTTTGACTGGTTGGAATCCCCTTGCTCTGGGCAGTATTTTGCCCCTTCCCTAACTGTGTGGCTACCTTGGTCGTATAAAGATTAACGGTAGGATTAACGATAGTGTTTGCTGCCAGTTGGTTGGCAGCAGTTCCTTTACATGGAACTTGTGGGGTTTTGAGCTTTGTAGTTATGATTGGAGCTGGGGGGTTCTTGGGTTTAGGACATGTAGGTTTTGAGAAACTTGATTTAGGTCCCACACAAGTTGGCGCCCCATCGCTAGGGGTGTTTTTAATGCGAGCGCTTAATTCAGCTAGTTGCTTTTCAATGCGTACAAGTCTGGATTCTATCGGGGACAAATAGATGCTAAAAAGTTCACCCATTCTTTCCAACAGTTGTTCATTTGCAATATTTGCGTCAAGTTTGTCCCCTGTGCCCAGCGGCATCCCCTGAGACTCTTCGCTTTCTATCTCTATGGTTACATTTGTTCCATCTGCGTTTGGGTGTGAGTTAGCGCCCTTCCTAGGCTTTCGCTTTGGCGCGCTATACTTTCTAACCTTAGACATACTAAGCTGTGTTATGTGTTTTATTTGTTTCCGTATGGCACCCTCCCGCCTACCCCTTAATTGCCTTGTACTATCTACAACTGCTTCATCTGGTGTAGGATTGATGAGCAGGTCCGGGGTCCTTTCCAGTTCCATGTCAATCCGATGAAGAGAAAGACAGAAAAACTGTCAGAAGGGAGAAAGCAAGAAACTTGATGAGTGAGATAAAAGGAGAGGGAGTGTCTGGTAGTGGATTAAAGAGGCCTGAGGTGAATTGAAAACTACACAGCTCTGGTATTAAACGCATCGCCATTTAATTGCACTGGCCGCTATCTTCTGAGCTGAGGTTTAGGCACCAGCAATCATTCATTTACAAATTAAACCCTGGGTTCCCCTCACACAGGACGTATGTTCTGAATGCAGTGTGCACACATATGCTCACAGTACTCCTTAATATGCAGATGGTGGAGCACATTCCAGGAGGGAGTTAAAGCAATATTTTCTTTCTGATAAGGTTGTTTAAGCAGAGAACATGCTTGTTGCAGAGATTGACTCAACCTACAGGTTCACAATTTTAAATCCCATGAGTAATGATACTGTCTGTTGGCCTGGGGATGTCCCAGAACTCAAGAAGGGCAAACTGAAAAGTTGAGGTACTGGCCCTTTAAAGCAATATGAATAATACTCTATAAGGTTCTGGGTGTCTCAGACATCTCATGCTTGGGGCAGATTCACAGGGTAATGGACCTGACTTTCTAGCCATGGTCAGCATCTAAACACTTTTCTCTGCCCTCAAGACCTGAGTCTTTTATGAATACCTGGGTGGAGAACCAAAAGAATACAGCGAGAAATCTTAGGCCAGAGGTCTCGGTGAAGACGATAGTCATAAAGGGCTCCTAGCTCAGAGGGGGCAATTTGGAGAAAATAAATGGAAATTTTTTTTTTTTAAAAGGGACATAGACTGGCTAATTGCATGGTTTGCCCAGGACACCTTTTCTGAGAGCTTCTTTAGGGTCACTCATGCTCCCGCCTCTCCAGTGGTAGTTGGCTTGCATTTCACCCATCCGAGTGCTTTAGAACTGCCTCCTTTACTACACCCAGAAATTCCTTCTGAAAACCTAGAGCTTTCTGCAGCATGCCCTAGTTTTGCTCTTAGTGGAATATACTTTGAGTCAGAGAAGAGAGGATAGCAGAGGTTTTCCGAGAATCTTTTTAGGTCTTACATGAGACAGCTCGCTGTGGCTTGTAACCATCTATTGATCTATTGCTTCTAAAAAAAAGTTTTTGGAAGCGCCAGAAAGTGGTTTGTAGCCGCCCTATTGCCTACCATTGGTTGGCTTCATTGCCATTCTAATTGTCTACTTTTTTCATTGGTGAGCTCGTCTGCACATCTCAGCTTCACTTCATCTCAGTGTTTTGGTTTCTTCCCTGGAGCATGAACCAAATACTGATTCATTTCTTGATTAGTGTTTTTCCACACTCCTTGCACTTGGATTGTGGTGTTTTTTTTTCTCGGTGGGTGTGTTTTGCTTGTTCTTTTTTAGATGCTTCTATACTGCTCTATCTCATTTTTAGGTCTCGCTGGTGTTAGCAGCGCATAGCGCTGTCCAGCGAAAGACCTATTGTTGTGGGTTTGCCTGGAATGGCGCACAGGGGGTGGTTACGCGCTTTACCTCGGCGATTTCCTAGCCTGTACGCGCACGTCCAGGCCGGCGCCGTGCACATCCCGTCCCACATTCAGAGCAATTCAGGCATTCGAAATCGCGCGCACACACAGCCACACTCACGCATGCGCATACACACACACACACACACACATACACCCACGCAGGCACAATGCATCAGGACGCACTTACACAGACACAGCCCCACATATACACAAGCACAGCTAACAGACACACAGTCACACATATACAAACACACGCACAGCTACACACGCACACACACACAGCTACACCCACACACGTGCACACACACAGCTACACGCACACACGCGCTCACACATTCCCACCCCCACTCACCAGGCTCTTTCCGCGTGTCCCTCTCTCCCTCAGCAGCCAGCGGGTCAGTCTAGCATGGTCTTCACCCGGGTCTTCACCCGGGCCCCCTCCTGGGACCCGGGACTTCAGCTGCCGGCGCCGGGGCTCCCTCTTCATAAGAGATAGTGCGCATGCGCAGGCAGCCCCCGCCCTCTCAGTCACAGCTTTCTGTTTCGCTGTCTTCCGTGTTCGCTGCGGTGGCTGCCCAGCTCAAACTTTGAATACTGTGGTCGGAGGGTTTGTCTAAAAGCAATTTGTGACTGAAGTGCCTAGATCTCTTTTAAACATCCTTTCCTTTTTAGTTCACTGCGTTACTCCTAAACTGTGCGTGCCTGCTCTCTGGAAGATGTTTATGAGCCGATGCCTGGCGTCTGCAGGGAGTTGAGGGGTTAACACGCAGCTCCTTTAAGGGGAGGTATGGTGGGCGAGATTCCCTCCATGCAGGGGGCTGGCCCTGGTACTCCGTCTATTCCATTCTTTCCTCTCACAGCCTAGAGATCAGCTGGCGTCCAGCAGAGAGCAGCCATGCAGGTGAGGAGAGAGCGCGAGACGGTCATCAAGGGACAGATAAGGGACTGCGTGAAAGGACAGGGGTGGCGGGTGGGCACGCCTGGCGAGTCCAGCGTTGACTGCCTCTCGCTGTATTATGGGTGTGCGGGTGGGGTGGTGGGCTCTAGGGGGTGAGGCACACGTGGGCGGAAAGGGGTGTGTGCCCCAGGGAAGGAAAGAGAAGGGGTGCGCACCAGATAGCGGCACACATAAGGATGGCGGGGTTTACGCATCTGGCGATAGTGAGGCATACGTATCGCCGTCTCCAGTAGGCGCCCCTGCGGTTTGGAGGTACAAGGGAGTGTGCACATCTGGAGAATGAAAAGGGAGCCCCCTGATGGAGCGCGGTGTACACTTTAGGGTAGCGGCGGATGAATGGATGCACCAATACTGAGAGGGAGGTGCACTTCTGTGCCTCACATGGGGCCGCACCTTGAAGATAGTTGGATGAACGCCTGCCATGATTGGGTTATGACCACCACAGCGTTTAGAGAAGAACACATTAGAGGGATAGAAACGAACCCTGCGGGAGCTGCCTTTCCGTGTGGTTGGAGGGGTGTATGTGAGTTGGAGAGAGTCCACAGTCATGTCTGTCTTATGATGTCTGCCCCTCACTCTCACACCCTCTCACCAACACTCATTCACCTTCACACCCTCACTCACCCTCACACCCCCTCTCACCCTCTCACACCCTCTCACCCTCACACCTCCTCTCACCCGCACACCCCCTCTCACCCTCACATCCCCTCACCCTCCCTCACACCCTCACCCTCCCTCACACCCTCACCCTCCCTCACACCCTCACCCTCACACATCCCCTCACCCTCTCACTCACCCTCACCCACCCTCTCACCCTCACACACCCTCTCACCCACACACACTCTCTCACCCTCACACACGCTCTCACCCATCCTCACACCCGTACCCACCCCTCACACTCACACCCACCCCTCACACTCACACCCCCTCACCCTCACCCCCTCACACCCCCACACACCCTCACACCCCACCCCCTCACCCCTCTATGCGCTACCACAGCATCACTGAATGCCACTGCATCACTAGTTCGCCATCTCAACATCGCTCAGCGCCACCACAGCATCAATCTGTGCAACCATTCAACAACACCTGGTTCAAATATGTTCTCTCAATGTTTCAAGCTTTATTACAAATGTAACAAAAAGATGTTAATATTTCATTTCTGTTCTTGGATTTTCGTCACAATAAAATACTGAACATAATCTTCACAAAAGTTGTTTACAAAACTTTAAGCTATTACCATTATAAATTACAATAACTTTTATTTAAGTATTAATTATTGGAAAAAATGTAAAGCCATTGTTATTTGTAATATCAATACATATTGCATTAGAAATGCTATAGGTGTCACATTTGCGAAAGTTATAACTATTGGCATTGTAAATGACAAAGCTATTAATTTCGCTATTTTCAAAAACAAAACAGAAATGAAAAATGTGTCATTTAAAATACCAATAGCTCAAACTTTCCTAATGCGAGACCTATTGCATTGCAAATGCTTGTTTTAGCTGTTTTTATGCCTCTTTGTTTTTTCCTTATCTTATTCGGCCACCTGCTCCCCTCGCCTGTTGTTTGCTTTCCAGATTTTTCAAAACATCACTTTCCAGTAAGTCGCTTTTCTCTGGCCTGTCTTTTCTGAGCCATATAACAACACAACTTCTTAAATTGAAATAGTTACATGTTGCAGCATTCGCCGAAGCTGCATTTGTTTATGACTTTTCCTCATTGCATTCCGTGTAATACTGCCTTTCTCCCAAAGTTGGGAAACCTACAGTAAGTTACATGATTTTAAATTGTAGCACCTGGTGATATCCACACTTGTATAAATGCATGTGTATGCGTGCAGTTAGGCGTTCATAAGTTGTATGCCTCAATAACACATCACACCTTACTAATACCATAATGTACTATACAATAACAGAGCTAGACCTTAGTTTCCCCAGACATAAATGAAACAGTCACACATTGGACTCACAAACACGCTCGATCTCCTTAAGGGCCCAATTCAGTACCACAACAGTATAATGAGATTACACAATTTTCATATTAGCCTTCACATATGTACATAACAACGAATACCCCTCAAATTTGGATAAATCATTACATCAATATCACAAATTGTTAAAATGAGGTTAAAATGGAATCTTCATAATACGGCGCAACACATATCAATAAAAGGTCTCAACAAAATAAGAATAAGGGAGACACATAAAACAGGCAATCATCAGTATTGGGAACCGATCTGTTATATTTAGGGAGTCAAAGCACTAGGGGTCAGATGTGCAACCCTTTTTATGGGTCGCAAAGTGGTCGGTTTTCTGTCGCGACCGCCAAAAAGAGTTGAGGTATGTACAACCCCAATTTGCAAGTCGGTACGCTATTACCGACTCGCGAAATAGGCTTTGCAAGTTGCTATTAGGAAGAGGCATGCCATGGGCATTCTTTCCTAATACCAAATCGCACTGGTATATATGATAGTTTTGCGACCACAAATGCGGTTGCAAAACAATCATAGTTACCATATACTTCAAATAGGTGATAAGCCAGTCGCAAACGGCAAGGGACCCCTTGCCCTTGGTGTTGGGCGGCGAAAATATTTTTTATGAGTGGGCAGTGGTCCCACAGACTTCTGCCCACTCTTAAAAAATTAAACAGAACAGTTTCATTTTTATTTTTTTTAAATGCAGGAAAACGGGCTGCATTAAAAAAAAAAAACAGTTTCATTTAAAAAGCAGTCGCAGACATTGTGGCACAGACATGGTA
This sequence comes from Lissotriton helveticus, assembly GCF_964261635.1. Taxonomy (NCBI): domain Eukaryota; kingdom Metazoa; phylum Chordata; class Amphibia; order Caudata; family Salamandridae; genus Lissotriton; species Lissotriton helveticus. The sequence continues at coordinate 631,820,390 of NC_136068.1, read as the reverse complement.
GTCTGCTGACCCCCCAGCAGGCCACCATCCCCGTGAGTGCTGGTCATTCCCAATGGGTCACAAATTGCGACCTTCATCATGAATATTGATGTGGCAGGTCATTTGCGACCCCATTGGGAATCGCTAAACGTGTCTGAGAAACATTGGTACCTTCCATTTTGAGAGTTGCAAGTTGGGAGTCGAAGAAATTCGCAATTTTCGCCCCCCAAAATGGAATGGTCAATCATCTGGCCCTTGGCGTGGTGTTTACGTTGTTCCGGTGGACTGGACTTGTAGGTCCCCACCTACTTCAGAACAAACACAATGAATCTCCCAAACAATAAAGACATATAACTGAGAAGAAAAAAATATTCACATACATATCATAATTCATGACATCTTAAAAAATTATTTTGCACATACATCAATTTTTACAACCCACACCAACTGGTGTTCACCTACCAGATTGTGGTGGTACTTGAATTTCAGCCTTTTGTCATCCTTCCAAAGTCATGCATACATAATTCAAGCTCTTGTGGCGCCATACACACATCGGTGTCCCACCCCTTCTCTTAATTGCCAAATTCACTTTACATCCATCTTCTCACCATACTCAACATGTTAACCTTTGTATTAATCCCACTCACCGTTTGGATTATTGTTTGAAAGCTGCACTGTGGACCCCACAACTGTAGTCCCAAGTCTTTCTGTGGTCTTTCATCAAAGTGAGGAAGTTACACTTGATTTAAAAAACCGAACAAAAAAGGGGGAGAGAAAACACATCCCTACTCATCAGTAAAGATCACCCAATCCTATTTATTTAACTCTATTGTTAACGTGTCGGTTCCTAAGAATATAACCTGGGATACATCATCTGAGCTCGCCTTAAAAACATATTGATATCTCCACATAGGACACGGCCGATACCGTGACTTAAAACAATCCTACCCACTGTCTGGGGTTCTCCCTCTTCATGGATAGTCCTTCTAGGATAGAAGGGAAGAGCATTAAAACTCACTATTTGGTCACTCCCTTCTTCCCAAGTTGAATCCCTCTACATGAGAGGCAAATAAATGTTCACCCACCCTGGTAAAATATGGGGGACCTGCCCTTGAATCCCCACCACAGGGTTCAGGATTGCGCGGAAAAATAAGCGGCGTCCCCAAAAATAAGTGCTGGTGCTCTCCACAGGTTAAATTTAGCACTGGGTATTTTTGAGATAAAACCCATTTTGGAGGGGATTTCAGGTTTGAAAATTCCCGTAGTCTACAAAAGGTTGTATGTGAAAATATTGAAGACGAAAATATCGATCCGCCAAAATCTTGTGATCAAAATATCGCCTCCCAGAATACTGTGAAGGTATGCATAGATAGGTAAGTATAGATTTTCTCTTCTCAACTATGAATCCACATTCCTTGAAGACACAACTATTGCCAAGGGACATATATTCAGATTTAAGTATAGCAAACCTATAGTTTCCTCTATACAGTCATATTTTGTGAGGTCTATTTAGGGATGTGCGAAATTTGCTTTTGCGTAATTACACGGAATTCTGCAGAAATGATGTGAAATTACACAAAATGTAAAACCAGTATTTAGCGGTATATTTTAGCAGACAATGCACTGATGTACCCATTTTGAACTTCAGAATGAATTTAAAACAAAAAAAGCATAAAAACAGAAGTTGCACGGGCACACGGGTTCTAGTCGTTCCTGTGCTAAAATTTGGTGCAATTGTGTAATTTCCACAATGTTGCAAAACAGGTTCAAAGCAAAATTAAGCATTATTATGTCGACGCAACAGAAATTTCGCCCGGGCCTAATTTAAATCTGATTGGCTTGTAGTAAACCATGCAGGCAGATCACTTTTTGAGGGGAACCAGCAAAGAATTTGGACGCCCCTGCAAGAGAGAGCTGCTTTGGAGGGCGGGGAGCCCTCACAGGAAGCCGGCGTGACTCAGGATTCTGGCGGGAGATATCAGCTGAGGTCATTACCACATGCGGCCGCCGAGGAAACGTGGGTGAATCTTAGATACTGAGAACCCCCCCCCCCCCCGGAAGATGAAGAGTGCGTGAGTCACAGGAAGGAAGTGAGAGTGGAGTGAGGGAGGTAAGAAGATTGGAGAGAGTCTCCCCACTGTAACTACGTCAGATGTGTGAGTAAAAGCAGACTGGTCAAGGGGAAGCCTGGAGACTGACTGGTGGGCTGCCCTGAGTCCTATCAGCTATCTTCTATTTTTTGTGTTTAAGGAGTTTGAGTTCAGTTGCAATCAGTGCTGAAAAGGGAATAATTCACTCCAGGAACTCAAACATTGAGGGTGGGGGATCACCTTCAAGCCCCTCATCCACGCACACAAAGCTCTCCACAAGACCGGCCCAGCATACCTCAACAGACGACTCAACTTCTACTCCCCCACCCGCCAGCTCCGCTCTGCCAGCCTCTCCCTCGCCACTGTCCCCCGCATCCGAAGAATGACCGCCGGCAGCAGATCCTCCTCCCACCTCGCCGCCAAGACCTGGAACCCCCTCTTCACCAACCTACGGCAGACCCAAGAACTGCCAACCTTCAGAAGACTCCTCAAGACCTGGCTCTTCGATTACTAGCAGCACCCCCCCGCCCCCCTCCCCCAGCGCCTTGAGACCCTCATGGGTATGTAGTGCGCTTTACAAATGTCATGATTGATTGATTGATTGATTGGGAGGGATAATCAAAAGGGATGGACATAGGAAGTGGAGTAAATAAGTCACCTAATATATTAAAAATATTACTTTTATCTGGCCCCAAAGAAATAGGCCACATGGTAAAATGTGATAGCAAAACTGTTCTGGCTTACTTATTTGGTCACAAATAGACTGCATTTTTAGCTGATGGAGCATGCTGTACAAATCTGTATGTCTAACAAGTTTCAGGGTATAATACTTGAAATATACTCTGATGAATAATGCATTCATTGGAAAGTTTGGCGTGCACTCGCTAGTCACTGGTTTGAATCATCATAAAGTAGCGCAGAGGGTTAATGTGCCAGCTGCAGAATGTAACATGTAAAGGTTACAGATTCATATTTTACGTTGATTGCTCTGGGGGTTGATGCTTTTGTCCCACATATCGTAATGTTACCTACAAGTTAGTTGGTAAAATAGGTCAGTGGTTTGGTGCAGACATCAAACATTACATTTGTATTTTGTGCTGTGTACTGTGTACAAAATCATTCTTTTTATGATCGCACGCATAGAAAGACATAACATATATTTCTACAGAGTATGCATTGACCTAAATATTTTCCATAGAGCAAGAGAAAGTCTAAAACATTTTCAAATGTCAGTGACACACAAAATGCAGCATAGTTCTTCAATTCCAAGTCCACATTAAATGCTGCACATGCCTCAGTGCGCTTCAAAACTATGCCATCTCAGCATGGAATCAAAAATTCTTTATTTATTATAAAATAAGGTGCATGGTGCTAGTGCATGACAAAAAGGGCCTACCGTGTAATGTGCATACTTGAAACATACCGGGAAACATTTAACCTAATAGTGAACTGAAGAGGTCAAGTATTATGCCAAGAAAGGGTGGTGAAGGTACCGTGAACTGGAAGAGTACACAGCAGGTTCAATCAGAAAGTTGTAAACATCTGAGGATCGGCATAGCGCTCGAAATGGAATAGTGATGGCACTTAAATATGTCCCCCGTCTTTGTAACCCTGCAAAAGATCTTCACACATGGAGGTAGAGCAGGATTTTGCATAATGATTGAGTTATCAAGACTTTTCTACACTTCGAAGAACTTCCCGCTCACAATAACAAAGATTTTTTTTTAACCGTCATACTTTGTGGGGATGCAAACAACCACACATTGCATTTATTAAATGCACCCACTTAATGTACGAGGGAAGATTGGGCATGGCAGAAATCAAACTGTATTACTGAGATTCACAACAGGTTACTGTGAAAGAGTAGCCTTTTGATGGCAAGGAAATTCCAGCCTTCCTTCTTGATTGGCAAGATCTACAAGACACAAACCAAGGGGAATCTTGTATGGAGACCTGATCCCTAAAACACTCCTGTCACCAACGCAGTGGCTCTAAAATGTTGGTGAAAAGTCCTTCAATGCACACAATAGAATGCTAGACATACACAAGAAATATCACTGTAGTATGAGTGACAGTTAAAGCACTCAGTTTAACTATCTTCATACAATCTAATATAGCCCAGTGAAACTTTGGAAAATGGAAACGGCCTACCCCGACTCTTACAGGGGTCATCAAAGAGAGGCAGACTTATTTCACATGGTCGCATACTGTTCCGCCATTACACATTACTGACAATATATCATACATACCCGGGGCTGGGAGTATCAATAGTCTCCTAAACTGATGATTTTGTGGGTGCTACAAGATGTATGAGGAACACAAGGGAAAGGAGGCATGGTTGGAATGGGGCGCCTTGTTGGCCAAGAGAGACATAGGAAAAAACTCGCAGCCTGAAAGAGGTCCCCCAAAGGAGAATGGCTGAAAGTGATCAATAGATGCTCTAATATAGAAGAACCAATTTATAAGGTCTGTGGTTGACCACAAAATAAATAGACATTTTGGTGGCTCTGGTGGTACCATCTTGAGATAACAATAACTCAATCCAAAAGAGCACATAGGTTTTTTTGAGATAAAACAAAGAGATTGATAAGCATGGATTGGTGATCTCAACACCAATTGAGAAATGTTGGTCAACTCATTATCTATTTTGTTGATGAGATGTACATGTATTACCTTATAAGCGTTAATAGGTATAACACAATAAAAACTTTTCATAAAAGAAAAGGTGCCTAATGCATTTCTGCTGGATCCCTAAGCGTATTGAAAAGAAGAAAGCAAATGCCATATTGAAGCCAACATACATTAACCTTAAACCTTAACCATAAAAACAAAGATAGATAGGGGCTTATTTACAAGACCCTTGCGCCATCGGTGCATCACTTTTAATATGGCCAAAAGTAATGTACCGGCGGCTTAAGGGGATTATAAATGAGCCCCATATTTTTTTTTAAAGATTTACGAATAATCGTGAGAAATTTGGTGAATACATTATAAAGATGCAGTATAATCCTGTTCTAAAGGCCCATGACTGTAACACTGAAAACTGAGAGATGTTCGGGTATTGACAGTTTGTTGGGACAGAATGTCCCCTGCATGATAAGTGGGTGTGTACCCCTGCCCTGAGGGTCTGATTACATGTAAAGGATTCTATTCTGTGACCTAGAGGGATGCAACAAGCGCACCCTGATACTAGGCATTGGGCTGATGTTTCTGCTCTAGGTACAACACTTAACCACTTCGGCGCTCATGACGAGCTCAGCTCGTCATGTAATGCGGCTTTTTGAAAAACGCAGCGCGCAGCGGGAAAACCGCTAGCGCGCATGCGGTTAAAGAGGTGGTGGCAGTGAATTGTGTTTTGTGAATTCGCAGTGTGGCCAGACCTTTTTCTCTGTGTCAGTTTGCACGCAATCTACCGACCCCTTTTGTATAAAGTTCTGCTGTTATGTGAAACCCAGAATGTTGCAATGACATCCAGGTGCATGTAAAGTGCATGTGTGTGCACAGTGCATATCTAGCACATGTTGGGTGGTAGGATTATATCTGTTATGTGAGTCCAAGTGCTGGGGCTAGTTGGTTGTTGTGGGTCGACGAAAGCTATTGCACTTCTGAACTTTTGGTAATAGAAAGGTCAACATCATACAGCTGCAATGCATCAGGCGCTCCATTGGCGACTGTAGCTCATACTGATATTGTTGGCAAGCTGCTAGTAAGGGTAAGTAAAAGGCAACTAAGTTGCAGGACCCGCCAGATCAAGTAAGGCGGTGGAGAGAGAGGCTCTTATGGTCAGGAGAAGAAAAACATTTGCAGAGGCCACCTGGGGAGCATGCTCAGAGTCAGAACCAGACTGCCTCCTGGAAACTGAAGTAGATCAGCGCAAAGTCACACCCTGCTCAGCAAATGACACCCTTCACAAGAGATGCAGCCCCGTTATGAAACACTGCAAATGCTTCTTTTTACTGTAGTATACTTTTTATGCCTACATTGTGTTGGCGAAATAAAGTTATTCTGACTGACTGAGATGCAGCCCCTGGTCAGGGGCTGTGCGCAGGCCCTGCAGCCCTTGTGGCACTGGGGGTCCGCAACCTTTCAGGCCCATAAACCTTTCAGTTGGGCCTGTTCCACTCTAAGTCAATGAATATCTGTCAGATACGGGAAACTCAGGGGCCTTCCTCACATTCTGCTGGTGGGGGGTATAATTTTACATTATGCCACAGCCCCTGGTCCCTGCTGTCTTACTTTGGAGACTAGGGGCCAGTTGTAGGTAAATACCATTTACTGATTCTAAAATACCGAATTTTACCGATTCGGTATTTTAGAATGGGTAAATGGTATGTAGGTATTAATTCGGTAATTTTGTACCGAATCTGTAAAATTCTGTAAATACCGAATCGGTATTTACCGAATCGGTATTCCCCATTCATTCCTATGGGCCTCCGATAGGATTGAATGGGGAATACTGATTCGGTAAATACCGAATCGGTAAGGGGGAAGACCTACAAGGGTGGCAGGGTGTCACATTGACACCCTGTTGCACCCCTGAATAGTGCATGGGTGCACATGTGGCACACAGTATGTCTGCCACATGGCACTGTTAAAAAAGCACAGAATTGCTTCTTTAACGGTTTTTGTTATTTACCACCAACTTGTAGTTGGTGGTAAATAACAAATCCTTACAGGTGAAAAGCACTCACTTGAGTGCTTACTACATTTCAGATTCGTTAAATTACCGAATCTGAAATGTAGCCACCTACATGCCAAATGCCTAATACCGGTCGGTAACGGCCGAAATTCGGTAATTTCGGCCATTACCGACCGGTATTAGGGTTCCTACATCTGGCCCTAGGTCATTAAATATGCTTGAATGATGTTGCTTTGGATGGAGCTGCTGCCCTACTGTCTGGGGAGGGGAGTTTGTTCTGGGGAGTGTCGGAGAAGGGGTGAGCTTCTTATATGCCTACATGAAGTCTGCACAACTTAATTCAGCAACATAGGGTGAGTGCAATATTGCTATGCATGCTCCCCCTCTATCAGCAGTGAGAATTTAATGATAACCCCTCCCTAATTTGCATGCTGTTTTTTTATAGGTTTTATTCATAATTTGATGAGAGTGCACGACAGGAACCTAAACTAAGATTAGGAGAAAGGGAGGTGCACAGATTTGTAATGAGAAGGACGAAAGTAAACTACCAGATGCTGAGCTAGTCATTTATGACTGCTGGCTAGGCAGTGCCTAGCATGAGAGCGAGCCTGAATACATCAGAAGCAAGGGAGCAGAGAAGGCTCTCTTTTCTGCTCTCTTGCTCCATGTATTATATGGACAGAACATGGAAAGCAAAATGGCAGTAAAAAAATGAAAGTGACGTGATCAATTTCGAAAATGTAAAGCAATTGTTCTGACTTTTTCTCAATGCCACCCTATTGCACCAAAAGGTGCAACATCTATAATAAATCAATGGACCTTATTATATTGATTAAATCATTCAGCTTCATCTCATGCCATTTTTCAATGTCAAAAACAAGGTTAGTTCCATCATCATCTTCTGGAATTGCCAGTGGAAAAGAAGGAGCATGGGGCCTCATTTACGAGGCCTTGCGTCAGTTTTGCGCTGCTGTTGCGCCATTTTTTGTGACGTATCGGCGGAGTAAAACATGCCTCCTGTTGCACACTATTTACAAAGTGACGCATCTAAGCAGATGTGTCACTTTGTAAACCACAGCGCTACATTATACCTGCGTCAGGTATAATGTATGCAGGGGGGGCGTTCCCACGCAAAAAGCCTCGTAGAAGTGACACAGTGAAATCTATGAGATTTCACTGCGTCACTTCTAGGACACCGTTGCGTCAAAATCTTGCGCCTGCCTCACAGCAGGCGTAAGACTGACTCAAGCCCTTTCACATGGGGCTTGCCCCACGTGAAAGGATGCATTGCTGGAGTTGCGTCACTTTTGTGACACACTCCAGCAATGCGTCACTTTTGCGCAAGGAGGGCGCACTGAGAAGTGACGCATCGCTGCTTTCACGCAGCGATGCGTCATTTCTCATAAATGAGGCCCATAGTCTTTATCAGTATTGAAACGATGAATAGCGCGCACACCAACACGAATGAGTATGTAAATGAAAACCAAGATAATGAGACCAGCCAACACTATTTGAAGAGTCTTCATTGCCCTTCCGCTGAAGCTACTTTTCAGACAAGACCAGATACCATCGATTATAGGTTGAGGTTCCCTATCTGCACACTTACCAGAGCCCAAGTACCATGAACTTCTGTTATTACGTCTTGGCGTTTTCACATCGAAGGATCTTACACCCTCCTGGAAATAGCACTGGACAATTTCAGAGTGTCGGCTTGATGGCCCAAAAATGAATCCATGCTTCATTTTCTGTGTGTTTGCCCGGCCTTGTTAACACAGAGACAAAGACTCCTATGCCCTACTCTAAGAACCAGTGGTTAATTTGTGAAAAAATAACTGCTCGGGCTCTCTTCAGGCGGCAGCTTGCACCAGCCCATTTCTCCTGTTAGCGCCGCCTAAAACAGAACCAACTACTAACCATGAAAGTGGGGAGAGGATGAGGCGTAATGGCCAGAGCTGCTGACTTCGGAGCTAGGGAACCAGTTTCGAGTCTCGGTGTTGGCTGAACATCCTGTGATTCTGGGCAAACAGCTTAATCTCCCCATGCCTGCCATAAATGAATGTGTCCTTAAATCGTGCTCATGAAAAGCACCGGTGTTAATGATTAAGTGCTGGTGCTGAGAACTCTGCAAATCAGGTAATGTTGACCAGTTGTCATTACCTTACTGGGGGAGCTTCTGTGCAACTGGCAGGTAAAACAGTAAGATTTCTAAACTTAGCTGCCAAGGAACTGGTGAAAGACAGTATCTGACTTTTAACCTGTGTCTTCATTTGAGATTAGAACATTGGTTCCTCCCAGAGGTTGTAGCCACACAGCAGATTTTATTCTGTGGTTTGGACCGTATTTTATACGTTTATAGTAATTTACATAAGTAGGCCGGGTATTGTGGTATACATTGAAATCATTCGCCCCTCAACTTCCGTAGACCTTCTAGTCAAGGTAAACAGTATTTTTTTTAGTATACTATATGGTAAAATAGATGCACTTTGTGGCAAAAGTTTTGCACAGCAGGTATGCACTTTATCACTACTAGAAAAAACAGCTTTCCCATGAAGTAGGCCTCAGACATTTGGGTGTAGCATTTTAATTGATAGTATTAAATTATTATTTTGGGAAGTTTTAACTGTTCAAAGTTAAGTGTGATATTGTGCACTGACTTACTGATTTTTTAACCATAATGTTTCAGTGGCTACATGGTAATATCATGATAATATTTTGGTATGCTTTATGTACATGTAATGATTTTAGTTAACTCCGCATACATAAAGTTACTTATTTCTAAACCAAACCTCCTCTGCACCTCACAACAGCAGTAGTTAGCAAGCCTGGTAGGATCTCTTCCACTGGAGCTGCAGGTGGACTGTTGATGAGCCAAGACATGTAGCCTCTCACCAGGATGGAGGTCATGACTAGCTTCATTTGGGCATTCCAGCATGTCAGCACGAGCCTAGTAATGGAAACTGTGGAGACAGGTAATACGTTGACTGCAATATTGCAGTACTGCGTCATCATTCGGAGACAATCCAGCCCATGGCTGCCTCCAAGTGGATCTGCTTGGTCTTGTTAGAAGGCATGACCCATATCAACCAAAGAGCCAGGTGCAGTGCACCAGGCCAGGAATCTTGGCATAGATCTAGCCAATTCTTTCTTGAGCACACTGTTGTAACGACATGTCACATCTCGTTCGGGGAGCCGAAGTGGCAGACATGGGCTACTGGTCCCCCGCTGTGGGGGCTGGGTTCCTTTTCCTCTACATACCTGAGGTCGATCTTATTATGCTTTGTATATTGGGCCACGTACGACCTCTTCGGTACGTGACTCTCAGATGGTGAGCAGTTACGGGCTACTTGGAGAGGTTAGTGTTAGAGAGACAAGAGGCTCAGAGCTCAACATACACCCAGAAGTGCAGTAAGATGGATGTGGGGCTCAGTCCTTCATTTGGCAAAAAGAAGAGTACTGTATCACAGTATGGTTTTACAAACTAACACAAAAGTATCAAATACCCTATGTGCAAGGCAAATGTAGCTAGTAAGGCTATGACTCTACCCCTCTTCTGTCCCCCTGGTATACAAAGGGCTGTCAAGTGTAGAAAGCAGCCCGGGTGCAGCGCTTCCCTTCTTTCTTTGGTTATTAGTCTCTTTAGGGCTATATCAGAGTTCAGTCTCCCACCCGTTGTTTGGGCTGCATAAGGTGTTGCCTTGCATTTTCATGCTGTGTTTGCTGGAGGCTTGCAGGCTGTGGTTGAGTCATGCCGCTGCCTCACTTGGGTTGTGCAAGAGCAGGCCGCATGGCAGTGCTGTGGATTCAGTGCCTGTCTTCAGATGGCAGCCATCTTCAGGACTTGATGGAATCAGCAGTAGTTGGGCCCTGCAGTGGGCATCTCACTCTAGACTGATTAATCTTGGTGGTGGCAACTGGGCCTCCCAGGGGTGAGGCAGTAGAGCAGTCCTCTTTCCAGGCACAGGTCCCATGGCGGCGTCTTGTTGGCTTCAAGACGCTTTTGGCAGCAACGGCTGGATCCAATGAAGAGAGATAAGAGATGCATAGCACAGGCCTGGAAATCCCCTAGAGATTTTGGGTTCAGGCAATGGGTTATATGAGTCACATACTAGGCACACTTGGGGAGGTAGGTCCCCTGCCCAGAACAGCTTGACGGAATGGTTGTGGGGACACAGTACTTGTCTGGAAGGACACGTTCTTCCTTCCTACCTCCCTGATGTACTAGTATGTGCCAAGTTTGCCAGGAGCATGTGTGGCATATTAGTCCAGTTCTGTTACGTTTCTTGGAATTCTGGGACTTGATCTATTTAACCCAGCATAAAGCCAGGACTACAAGCTCAAAACGTCTAATAAAAAGAGGGAACTGGACTAACTAGTCACACATTGACCTGGGAAACTTGCCAGCTGTGGCATTATATCAATGTATCCATAGATATGGTAAACAGACTAGTAAATGGGGCTGAGGTGCAGGTGATTGTATTCAGGGCCATATGTACAATCACATTCTCTTCCACTAGGAGGCAGTTTGAAGGTCCACCGATCCTCCGTTCACATGAAAAATTAAAAAAGGACAACTACACAGTTGTTACCTTACCTTTTCATAGCATTGTTATCTAGCGTATGAGTGCCATTTGTTCTACTGAAGCACAAAAAAAACACCTCCCATAATGCCTTGCTTTGCTTACTGAAAACATAGGATTAGAAACATGGAGGCAAATTTACAAGCCCCTAGCGTCACCCGAGCGTCACATTTTTTTGGCGCTCCAGTGGCGCAGTGTGGTGGACCATATGTATAAGGCCACGCAAAGCCACTTTGCGTGGCTTTACATGGGCTTGAAAATATGGCTGTCTTTCCTGCAGTACCCTGCATGAAAGGGGCGTGTCATGGGTGTTGCTGTGGGTATTCCCACGCACCACCTATGGATTTTTGACACTGCCCCAGATTTACGAGGATTCATCAATCTAAGGCAGCGCCAAAAACGAACACCTTTCCAAGGATGGCATTAAAGTGGCATGAGGAGAAATACTTTATGAATTCTCCTTGTTTTTTGCTCTTTCTATGTGTGCTGCATTTTGCAGCACACATAGAAAGAGCATAACACCATTGATGATTGTTTATGTGCAGGAAGGTGTCCCTTCCAATACAAACACAATCATCTCTGAAACACAGGCACATGGTGCAAGGGTACTTGCATTGGAGCACGGATGCTGTTTGTGCGCCGGTGCAGAGGAGAGCACAGGGGGACACTATAGTCTTGTAAATACCGCGCATCCCAGCGTTTTTAAATGACGCAACTCGGCGCATCAAAATTGCTTGCGGCACCGTGCTGTGCCATTTCATTGTAAATATGGCCCAAGGTGTTTAGCATACATGGATAGGTCTGTGATCCCTGCAGCATGATGCGATTTGCATTCAGTAACTGTACCAAGTTCCTTTTGAAGCTAACTGCATGGTAATATAACTGAGATTGTTTTGCTGCTTTCAAAGGAATGAACCTCTCTGTGGCCTTTTGCAACAAAGTAGATACAACCTTAGAATTGCTTTGCTAGGTTATTCGGCATTTCCCATTAGTCTGTGTCTCTTTATCTTCAAGGCAGAGAGAGTTTCATGAAATAAATATATGTAATTAATGGAGTGAAATGTAAAATGTCCAGTAGCTCTGCCGCCAGCCAAGTACATTTGGCATGCATGTCGATATCACATTATAGAAAATGCTAGCCTTCTTAAGGGTGGTGTGCAATATATAAGATAATGTGTATCAGTATCTAATCAAAGAAAACATGCATACAAAATAGCAGTTCTGAAGCATGAGGCTGGCAGATAAACCAAGGGCATACACAGCAGCTTCAAATAGCACACAAATGGCCATTATTCAAAATTCTGTGGCGCATAAATACCAACTATAAGGAGCATCGGTAAAGCCAAATCTATGCAGGGATTATAAAGACTTCAAACACTTTTAAACTATGAAACCCTTGACCAATATCAAACTCCAAACATGCAGGCGCGTGCGATTACTAGTAAAGGCCATTCATCATTTGGTGGACTTTGAACAACAGCAATCAGTATCAAATATATGATTTGGAATATGTTTGTGTTAAGGGCACATCAGAAAGAAAGTTGTCCGCAGTAGCTTTAATCCCTGGAGTTACAGAGAGAATTCCATAACTGCCTTGCAAGCACTGACAAGATGTGTCAAGTTAGCTGATTTGCATGTGGCGCCATAATCACTCAGGTATCCAGGTGCCAGGTACATTATGCACATTATGCACACCATTAATTTTGTGATAATCACATGATGAAACCAAGCAGGACAAACCGCTCTGATTTGTTCGCAATATCCAAATCTCTTGCTCAAAATTGTTGGAGCAGAGCAATGCAAGGTGCGCTGTGCCATAGTTTGGGTGGTGAACACCCTTTCCAGCTCTGTCCGCAAGTGTTGTGAACAGTTCGATATGGACACACGGTACTGTTGTTCAGGTACAGCAAGATCCATGCTGCTGAGTTTTCTAGCCGCTGTAGTTAAGCTGAATCCACGCAGGAACTAGTTAGTTGATACTGGGGACAGCAAGAGCCATTACAGCTTTCCACAAGCCTGCTGAGGTTTAATGGCTTTACACAGATCAAGGTGTCATTTTCTGGTGAGGAGCACAGCACCGTCGCCACATGTAGTTTAGGTAGAAAATAAGGTAGTCCCAGGTCAACGTTTTCTGCAAAGTCCAACTTGAAAAGAACAAGCACTTGTGGCCCCTGCTATAAAACCTATTGGTTTTGTCAATTCTTGTTTGCGTTAGATAACCGCCTCGAATGTGTGTGTATCCGTGGGGACCATCTTGAAACAGGATTGAAAAATATAACAAAATGGATTCTTAGATGGTGGTTTTGGGCACACATATATCAACTGCTGCCAACTTTGAATGTATTGTTATATGTTTTTTTTAACAAATTATATTTATAGGTAGTCACTTTAGAAGTGTGTGCATTCAAGAAGGCCATCTTTAAAGGCATTTTGTTTTAAATTAGTAAACAGTGTTTACTAAACACTCTCATAGATGACCGCCTTATATGTTCGTGCATCTGTCGTGCCCATCTTTGAATGGGATGTGTTCAAATAAATCACAGCCCAGGCACAACTACCCACTGCACATGCATGTGCATGAGCACGTGCGGGCGGCCATCTTGGGATGATCAGAGAAACATTTAAAGATGGCCGCTTAATGATAGTGCGGCAAGTGAGAAGAATTCTTTTTTTAGATCAAGCGTTGGCAAATCTCTATTTAATGTGCTCTTGTCTGCAAACATGGATACAGAAATGCTGTTTCCAATATTAAACGTACCTGCACTATACAAATATGCCTACTGGTCTAATGATATGCATCAGAAGCAGCACAAGGTGCAGTGTGATTGAATGACTACACTGACATAAGGCCACCCACGAAGACATGTGTGGAATCGGTAAAGGAATGAGATGCATTGCCAAAAAGCTGCACATTGTATCACAAATCCAATTTACTTACCTTTCACTGTCACTAATTGCATTGGATTATAAAAATACATTTAAACCACAACTTCTCTAAATTACCCCTACAAGTTTAACAGCCTTCACACTGTAGCTGCTCAATCACAAATAAGAAGCAGGAATTGGTTTCTAGTTTACTATGTTTGCCACAATCCTTATAAGAATTCGCATTGCCATCTAGGCGCTGTAAGTAGGGGTGCTGGGGATGCTGCTGAACCCCCAAAATCACCATGCTGCATTTCAGAATGTGAATGTGCAATAAATATGCCTTTACATTTGTATGTATATGTTACCGTGCATTCAAATACAGAAGTCAAGTGCCAGGCTGCGTCTTTTCTCAAATTGCTGCTTATTCTTTTAACATGTAGATTGGTGTTTACTTTTCCTTCTCTGACTGCAAATGTAAGGGATTTTGTGCAACGAGCTCTCCGAAAATCTTGCTGGTGTGAAAGGAAAGGGTGTAGGATGTCAATTTTTCTGTGATGCACAACATATAAATACCTGTAAATGAACTGTAAAAAGAGTTCAAAATATATCTTGGAAAGCATAAATTAAGCACATTTTTTGAAATGTTGAACTGTGATGGAAAAAAAGGTTTTAATAAGCTGAAAACAAATAAAGACACTTTATTGGGTGATGTACAAATTATAGATATTTGCTGAAACCTATTTCTCAAATATTATCGTTTGTGCCCTATATCATTTTCTGAGTAAAACTGCATGTGTAAAACTGCTGGGATGGTTCCGGGTAGCTATGCGCTCTATAAGTGCTGTTTCATACATTCATTCATTCATGTGAGTGCACATTTTGTTACCATTTCAATGGAAAATGTGATGTCAGCAAGTGACACATGGCTACAAACCACACCTTTACCGCTCTCTTGCCAAATAGGAGAGGCTCCTTTGCTACACTGTTTCTTTATGTAATGCTTGGATTTTTCACAATCCGTCTGACTTCAGTGATATAACATTGATGGCAGCACTCCCACTGCAAACATTGTTATAGTACCTCTGCATTTCCCTTAACTAACCTCTCCCGCCCCACTGTCTGAAATGCATTTTAAATTTTGCACTCAAATGTGTCTTTGGACCGAATACAAAAATCTAAATTGAAATTGAAATTAAGATGCTGGGATCTGTGCCTTACTTTAATAAAAAAAACAGTGTGGGTCTTTTCAGGTTTGTGAATACAAGCAAAGAGTACATCCGAGCTGAAATAGCGTCTGGACAAAACATGCATGCAAAGGAAATAAGATAAGATGTACCTTTTATGTATGTGCTGGCACTGCTGTATTCTGCAGAACCAGCAGACAGGGCTATTTTAAGGAAGTCTTCTTGAAATAAGTGAATAACAAAATGAACTGTTTGTGGTGCAGAAATGCATTTGCCCCCCGTATACATGTATGAACAATGTGCATGTAAGCCTACAAAAGTAAAGCAAGTATGTTCAATTTGATCTTTTTATTCAGCCCTTGAGTGCATCTAACTTGCTTTGTCGGGTCGTAACATAGATCCCTACATGCCCTGCGGTGCAGGGGGACTTAACAATTGAGCGCCCCCCCTCCCTTCCCAAGCACTTCAGGGGGCCCCCATTCAGCCCAAGGCAGTAACATCTGTGAGATATTGGAGACTCCCTACTCACATTCTGATTTGGGGCCTCATCAGTTTGTGTTATGCCACCGTAGCTTTGTGATGAAGTTTTAAATCCCTGCACTTGCTATTAGGCAGTGCTTAATTTGTGAACAAATAAGTGCCAGGGCCCTCGTCAGGAGGCCACTGCAGCCTGCACCACGCATTGCATCTGCTAGTGTTGCCAATGCCAGTACCAACACAACTACTATCAAACTCCTACAAGTGTGACAATTCAGACTATTCCAGGACTCCAAAGCCATAAGAAAAGCTTGGGCTGCAGGTAGTAGTAATTTTAATGTATATTGATTTAGTAAACAACTGTTGTTGTGTGCACTCTAAATCAGCCAAACAGCGCCTCCATGTGGCAGTATATCATAAGTGCTGGTGCCGAGCACCAGAAATCACTGGTTCAAATTAAGCACTGATATTAGGCCCAAATACAGTGCCTAATTTGTAACTGCATGAGTGCAGATGCCTAAAGCTCTGCTAAGGGGCCCTCACCCAGCAGTATTAAATGTCACATCAGTGCACCAAACACTAAGTCTGGGTAGTCTTCAATTGACCTCACGCCTATTTAATCTACTACCAGACACTTCTTGCCCATTTATCTCACTCGTGCCAGTTACTACTTTCTCCCCGTGTGTCATTTTTTTCCGTCTTTCTCTCCCTCCTTCATTCTACTTTGTGCATTTTTCTCTTCCATTCTCTTGAGAAATGTCTTACGGGGGTAAATAAGAGCAGGTCTCCAAAAAATCTGTGCTATGATCCCCACCACCAAACACCAGCTCAAATTAAGCAATATCTGTATGGAATTTTCATTATGCTGGCATAATCTTTCATGATTTTTGGAATTTCATGTTATGCTTGTTATGCAAAACTTTGAAAATAATGCAATTATGCCACGCTGTGTAGTTACCTATTGTTCACACAACAATTTAACGCAATTGAACGTGAACCATCAGAACACAATCGGCTACTGTTCGTAGTGTGTAAAATCTTGCAATTTTGTTTAGCGCAAAAAGTGTTCTCTTGTCAAAAATAAATTGGAGGATGCCATTTGTGCTCAAATATAGCGCAGAGTACCAGCTTGGCACTTCACATATTGTTTCCAAAATTTGGTGTAAATACACAAAACTCTCAAAAAACAAAGGTGTGGAGGGTTAGGGGGAATATTTACAGACCTGTCTACTCAATCCCCCTATTCTAAATATATAACACACAAAAGAGAAGGACAGGTCTAGGTGTGGTGTGCTTCTGTACAGGCGACTGTGAGACAATTGGATCTATGCAGGGGCGAACAAAAACTGTTCAGTCACTGAGGTTGGAAGAATCCCATCAGACCACCCATTTGGCGGAGTTTCATCACATGGGACTAGATAAATATCCAAAACCTCACCCAACCTTGTGGTGCCGGGAGAAAACAATACTTTATGTATAACGTTCCTCAGCATACTAGCGTTAATAAAGTGCAGTGCTCAATGATGGTGTAATGTAAAATTGACTACTGAGACTCAAGATATTATCAGATAGAAGTCTGAGTGTCAAAGGTTTAAAAAAATCCGCCGGGTAGTAAAATGTTGATACTACCCTATGGCGCTAAGCAAAAGTGGTCGACATGTTTCAGCCTCTAGGGGAACTACCCCGGCTTTCTTCAGGACCTTTCATTTATAATTGCTACTACAGCTAACAGTAATTTGTGATATGAGGAACAAAAATTGTGTATGCTAAAACAGAGTCACATATCTACCAGAAACTATGCGCTCCAATGTTCACTGGAGGAGAAAAGACAAGACTTCTTCCTAAAGAGACAAAAGATAACACAACAAAACAGGGTAAGGTCACCCATATACACCCGCATGAATACACAGACACAGTACAGACAAACACACCTGCGTAAATAGTTTCTATTCCGCATTACCAAGCATAATAGCTACATCACTCAGAGGCATTTCCTCAAGGTGATACTCACCCAGCTTTGTGTGGGTGACGACCTCACCTCACCCGGCAACCGCTCGGGAGAATGAGGCCCCGCTCTACAGTGTAGAAAAGAAGGCATAGTAAGTGCACATCATCTTCTATGCCCAGCCAAATAGCTCTACACAAAACCCAACAAACGTGTGATGAATACCCTATTATCAGGCCACTAAGGTGTCTAACGGGAGTTGATAATAAGACAATCAGAGGATCCAAGTCCCAAGTCGTTTAAATGTGTTTCTGATCGCCATGTTGGCGCCAGAGAAGTTCTGTAGGTTGCCACTTAACAAAATCCTATCAAGTCACTCAGTCAATACTGCTAAATAATTTAGTGTTGAAACGTTCTACCTTATAAAAGCATGTAGTAGAAAACACAAGATATATTAGGTGTAGAAACGATCTCAGCTGAAAACACCTAATCTTAAACCAAAGGTGGATGATACAAATGAGCCATCCACTTGAAGGAACATGTTCAGTATCCCTTGTTAGAAAAATTGGTATTTATGATGAAAAAAACAATTTAGGCTAGTTACAAACATAGTAACTGCCAAATAAAACCCAGTAAACGCAGCTAGGACACCTTGCATATTACCTGTCCGTCGGTGCCCCTTGTGTAGACCGAGCGGAAGTGGAGGTGTTTCTCAATGCGCCCGCCTTCTCTTTGTAGAGGGACGATAATTGGTTTAGTTAGTCACATGGGACTAGTATCGCGCTAACCCCTCATAGTACATATCTCTAATTATCCAGAATTTTTAGATAATCACTAATATGAGGGCATGTGATGTGAAAAATATAGAAACGCGCCGCTGCGCTGGATCAAGACACCGAAGTACGGGTCCTGACGTGACTGCGCATGTGCCCAGCGATAGTCGCTGTCCCTTCGCGCATGCGCAATACCATCAGGGCTGCAATGCCGTGAACACTGTATTTTCTTTCAGAGCCCTTCTTTCAAAGCACTACGTAGTGCTAGAAATGGTAAAAAAATGAACGATACTCGCAGAAAGAACTGTGTCTATATCAAATCGTGCATATAAAACTAGATTCACTTATTAGTCTCGTTGGTATTAATATTGCGCACGCATGCCCAAGCTATAAACACTATTCCCTGAATGTATATACATTGCGTGGTCGTAGAACTCGCGTATGGGGAAAACTGTGTTGCAAATATATCGCCAGTAACTATGTCTCAAAAGGAGAAACTAGTTCCTAAAGCTGCAGATGCCGGGATCACTGTGTATTAGAGTACTGAGTGATACTTGTATTTCATGCAAATGTCAATCCAGCATGAATGTATGTGCTTGGCTGACTCAATCTCGATGACTATATACAAAAAAAAGGTGTTTTTTTTCGTATTGTGATTCATGTCATGTAACTGTCAAGCAGAAAAGGTTAGACATGGTCTGTGCAGGGTGATCATCACAATTAGGTTGGGTGAGCTGTAATTGTAAACAAGAGATGCGTTTACATAATAATATGACCCGCAACTTTTGCCATGCAGGTGGCACAGGTAGTGGGCAGTGGGACTCATATTTTGGCACAGGGATATTTTTTCATCACAAGACTTTGTCCTAGAGCGTGAAACAGAAAGAAAGAAGTGGGAGAAAGGAGAAAGGAGAAAGAAGATAGGAAAACAGTGACATTGGGAGGGATGAAACAGAACCTACATGAGTGAGATAAAAATAGAGGAAGTGTAGCGTGCTGGAAGAAATAAGCAGAAGGTGAAATCAAGGCTAGGCAGCCTTGGGATTTGGCAACCCAGACATTCGCCAGCAGTTGTAGTGGGCTCCTAGGAACATCTGTGGGCCCCCTCAATTATTCATTAAAAATTAAGCACAGATTCATTGCTTTCTATCTCGTTTTTAAAACCCTCTGAAATGGTGATTTCCGAAGTGATATATTTCCCTGAAGACCTGATGGGTTGTGGTTTTGGACAGCACTACATATTGTTCTAGTGAGATAAACGGCTTATCTGCAAAATACTGGTGTTACGCAGCACCCTCATGCGCAGTGAAGCTCGCTCCTGCCCAAGTTGCATTGCTGGGGAGAGAAAGCACAGACTCCCAGTCTACCTGGGAGCGCAAGTTGCCAGCACTCAGGCCAATCCTGAAGCTGTTCTCATGTGAGAGCAGCTTCAGGATTGGCACAGGGCAGGCTGGGAGTCTGTGCCCAGGGCCAGAAGCAGGAAGAATGTGATGGGGTGGAAGACGGCAGCAGCATTAAGGTAAGTCTATTTTATTTGTTTCTTTTTTATTTCTTGTCCCTGAACCCTCTCCGCCTACCTCCTCCCCACCACCCTGCTCAGGCCCGGCCAGCCCTCCACTTTAGCTGGGGATGAGCCGCTACTGGTTTAGGTGCCTGTGAAATTCAAACAATTTGCTTATGTGTATTTACGCAAATTTCTGGAAAAATTCTGTGAATTTACAAGAACAACCTGAAATGCATAGCTGGCATGTTGTGCTATATATTTGCACAAAATGCATCCTCCCATCCATTTTAGACATGAAGACGCTTTTTGCGCTAAAAAGAATAGCAAAAACCTACGCACTACAAATATTAGCCGGTTGTGTTCTGATGTTTTACATTCAGTTGTGTTTCATTGTTGCACGAACAATAGGTAATTAAACAATGTGGCATAATTGTATCATTTCAGAAGTTGTGCATAGCAAGCGTAATGCAAATTTCCCAAATTCATGTGAGACGATGCCAGCGTAATGGAAAATCCACCTGGGTCTTGTTTAATTGGAGTGGATGGTTGCCAGTGGTGGCCACTGGTCAGGGGCGTAACACAGGCCCCCGCAGCCCACGCGGTGCGGGGGGGCCCTAGCTCCAAGGGGCCCACTCGGGACTGAACACTGGCCGGGAGAGCTCCTGATTGAGCCTGGAGGGGGCCCCCCTAAGTACCGTGCAGGAAGGCCCCCTCACTTTTCGTTACGTCAGTGCCACTGGCACTCATTTTTAGTGACCGGCACTTATTTCCCCGCATCAGACATTTCCTGAGAACAATCATTAGAAATGCAATAGGTCTCTCATTTTTTTTTAGTTAGACCTATTGGCGTAGCTCAGCAGCTACTGGACAGAATTTGCCACTTTGCAGATACCAAACAGAGCATTGCTTCGTGAAACGGCCTGAAAGCCTAAAAAGATGTTGATAGCCTACACAATAAAAGGGCAGATCAGGATGACCAGGAAGAACCGCGGACGTATTGGGATGGCCAACGCAAGCAAACATTTAGTAAAATCGCCTGGGCGTAACTCAAGCACGCAAAGGCAAAATAATCAGATCTAGTGCACCAATAAAAACCCTGTATTTCTAAATGGCACAACAACAAACAAATGGCAATTCATGGGCATGCCAAAAGCCGATAGAGGAGATAACAACAGGTCTTGCAAACAGCGCATATGCACTACCTAGGCTCGACCTAAAAATGCAGACAGGGGAAAGAAAGAGGTTTTGAGGATCTCATTGTCCCTAGTTTGCAATGTAAGTACTGTACAGGCTGCACATGGAGGTGATTGAACACTTCCCTTTTCTTATTACGCTTGTCAGCACATCTCTGGCTCTGTTTGGGCCCTTTATTTCAGAGAGCAGCACCTAAATTTAATGGGCACGCCTGGGGCCATTTTATGACCACCTATGCTTTTTCAGGGCAGAGCTGTGCATCTATTTTAATGCAATTGTATTTACAATTAACTCCTAATTTCTCTGAGTTAGTGCATGAGCTGCAAACAGCACAGCCCGAAAACAGTGAACGGTGGTTGCCACGGCCAAGAAGCCCAATGCCATGCGGGACAGCTTTGACCAGTTGAAGCTTTTTAGCCAAAATATCCTTGCATTGTTGAACATGTTTCAGTGTTAGCATTATTATTATGGTCTTCAACCTCCCAGCATGCAATGTAATGCTGACTAAGAACCCTGGACTTGCTGAACGTGATATGTGGCCACTTAGCATCCTTTCTCTACTGGTTCCAAGGTTAATTAATTATACCCGGGGCAACTCGAGACCGCCCTGCAGTATGGCTGGGTGCACTAACCACATTTACTTAATTTGTTCAGGGGTAGATTTTTGTAACTGTGTTGCAAATATAGGTGTAGGTGTGCTCTAGAGTGGACTAGGCAAATTCAAGGAGACATAAGAGAATGAGGCCTATGAAAATAAAAAGGAGATGAGGAAGCCCACAGGACACTGGATGAGACAGGGCCTTTTACAATTCCCAACCCAAGTCAAAGCCAAAAATGTGGGCATTTCCAATGCATGGCCCGGTGTTAACTGAAATGGAAGAAATTGCAGCAGATGGCGGGCAATTAAAGTTTAGGGACGGTGACAGTAGGACAGCTAGAACAGGAAGGGTTGAGTGGATATTGGAATGGAATCTCTGACTCATGCAATAAAGACAACAAGGCATACATTTAGCACAAAGTGTAAAACTTGATTGATTGTTGGCAAAAATCAAAATGGTCTCTCAAAATCGGATCTTTCCCTGCTACTTCAACCTTCTTCACCTCGGTGACCTGACTAGCATGTACGACTTTGATGAACGCTTTCTGCAGCCTCAAGATCCCTCCTGCTATAAAAACAACCAAGATCCTGAGCACTTTGACGCAGCTTGCATAAATAAAAACATGTTGGGTATGTCAGCACTAGGTTGCAGAAAAGCTCCAAGGATCAAGTAAATGTCAGGGAAAAAACGAAGGCCTTACTCAAAAGTCCTTGTAATGTAGGTGCTGCATTACTATGCTCCACCGTTTACCAATATTCTGTGCATTCATTTATTACCCTACCCGTTCATCCATATATGTGATTGCTCATTCAACCCTCATTCATCCATACACTCACCCATTTGTCATACAGCCACTCAGTCAACCATCTATTCACTCACTCACTCACTCACCCATTCATTCATTCATCCATGCACTGGCTCATCCGTTCTTTTGCTCATACCGGCACTCATTCATTCACCCATGCGCTCAATTCATCGTTTCACCCATTTATTTACTTACTTCGTATTTTCCACTCACACACCCACAAGCAATATTTGCCAACACGTCTAGAAGCATTTTCCCTGAAAAAAGCCAGATCTAGTGCCTTTATCAATACCAATCAGTGCATAATTTGAGCAGGTGTTTTCCGTTGCTTGGCACGGGCACTTGATTGTCAACACCGGGGCTTGTGACAGTCTGCCACAAGGTGGCACTATCTGGTTAATTTAGAGAGGACCACCACAACAGTTAATTATTAATTCAATACACATTAACTCTGACTATTATCTGCTGCCCAAGCCAATTCTTATAGCTTTGGGACCCTGAAGTAGTCAGAATTGTCACACTTGGAGGCACGTGATGGTTAGTATGAGTTGTTGCCATCCCCGGCAGCATGGCAGGGGCAATGTGTTGTGTAAGCTGCAGTGGCCTCCTGACGAGAGCCCTGGCACTTTTTTCACACATTAAACACTGATACCAGTGAACTATGCCCTCCCTAATCACCATGTCAAGGCAGGGAAGGATGGGGGGCGGGGAGAGGGTTATGCCTATAGGCCTAACATCCTCGGTGGCCATGAGCCAGCCCAGGTATTGTAAACAACCCCCTTTGGTTGTGGATACCCCCGGCTGTGTCAAGGGCCGGGCTTTTGACGGGTGTGGAAATACCCTGGGAGGCTCCTTATGTATTATGCAGCAGCAGAATACACATTCATGCATTATGGAAAAGCGCCATCTTTCTTTTATCGAGGTTCAAAAACACCAGCTGTGTGTTTGTTTGTTAGTAACCTTTCTGCTTGTAAGAAACATGTTTGAAATTGTCTGGTAGGTATATTTTTTTTTAAATAGTCCTGTATATCTTTTCTGTTTTGCCATTTGTTTGAGAACACCTCTAACGTTCATGAACAAATGTGACGTTTGCAAATGGCGGACTTTTCACGCTGATTTTCATGTTAGATTGGATAGCATTTACGTTATGGTTTGCTAGTAGTATTGTAAACAAAACCGTGTTATCAAATAAAAACTACCAAATTGGAGCGCTCTTATGGTTTTGATCTGACATTCAAAAACTACTGACAACAGCTATGCAAATCATAACTTCCAACTCTAGTGCACTGTTCATGACATCACACATGGCTTACAACTAACTAGTGACCTCACTCATGAAACCAGACATGACAACACCAATCACACTTTCAGCCATTTATGCAGAGGACAGACCACTGCCTGTATGGTCTTTGGTCATAGACTGGACTTGCTAGATACCGGGGAAACGTGGGGTACACGTTCCTGGCCTCTCAGGGCTTTGTGGAGTGAGTATGCTGGCGTGACACCCATTGGTCCCCTCAGAGAGCTAGAATGCCACCCATTCAGGGCACTAAAGAGAATGAATGGATTTAGGGCCAGATGTACGACCATTCATTTTTGCGAGTCGCTAATTGAGTCAAATTGCAACTCACAATTTGCGACTCGCAAAACTGAATGTACAACAGTGTCTCAGACACTTTGCAATTCCAAATGGGGTCGCAAATTGAATGCCTAGTCAATATTCATGTGGCAAGCGCAATTTGCGACCCCATTGGGAATGGCTAGAACTTGTAGGGATGGTGGCCTGCTGGGGTCAGCAGACTACCATGTCTGGGACTGCTTTTTAAATAAAGCAGTTTTTTTTAATTAAATGGAGCCTGTTTTCCTTAAAGGAAACGGGAGGCACTTGACAGCACAACTGTCTGTAAGACATATTGATAACAAACTTTTAAAATACACATATAGTAGACTTCGGCTCCACCCATGGGATTATTACTCTCTCGCTTCATGCACTCGGCTGTTTGGTGTATCATTCTGCCTCCTATCGAGTGCTTGCTTTGCAATGCATGAGGAACTATTTCAAATTTGAAAAATACACTAATTCATTGCACATACAATTCTTTGTCTCTTACATGTATTTTTATACAAAAAGCAATCCTGGTTTGTATCTTTTAACTGCAACAGTCTTTTTTTAAATCTGCTTGCCAAGTGTTACCCATTAAAACCACCACCTTTACTACCAATCACCATTAAACACCAATACCACACCACCACCTTCATTGTAAACACCATAACCGCCACTGACCATTACTACCACCATCAAAATGAGCACCACAACAGCATTGGAACTTCCTAGTGTTTGCATGCTTTACTACAAGAAAGCCAGATCTATTGGCTTGCCACTGCTTCATTTTAGGCCTGGCTATAGAGAGCTTAAGCTACCTGCCACAACTTTTGATTTGTTGTTTTCTAAAGAAAATACACAAAGTGGGCTTCAGATGAGTATTTCTCTTACACCATTCTGCTTTTGGCTTTGTGGTGTATTGCTTTCTGTGACAGCAGCAGCAGGTGGCATCGACTATTTGATGAAAACAGACACCATCTTGAAAAGAAGGCTTCTTGCAGTTGAAGCAACACATCATGTGCTGTAAACAAATGTTTTCTTGTAATATGATGTAAATAAGCTTGGCAATGCACTCCAATGTTTGTCAGTGTTATTTTAATAAAAAAGTTATTAAATACTAAGTCATGGGATTTAAAGTGATGTTTTTTCACATATATTAATATATTAAAGTAGGCATTTTTAATGCATTGAGTACTGCATGCAGTTAGAAAAGCAGCTTTCTAATATGGACAAACTTGATCCATTGTGTGCTTCTACGAACATGGCCTTCTTTCAAGATGGCCTCACGGCAACGAGTGTAACCATCTAAGAATGGCAGGTAACCTTTAGCTAAACTATGGTTTAATTATGAAAGTGCATTTCTGATGCAATAAATATGTAAATCCACTATAATTCTCAATGTTATTTTTTTGATATAATATTTGATTTTTCTGCAGGGTAAAACATTGGAGTATTAGTTGCAGGGGTTATGTACCCACCTCAAGCAATGATCACAATCCTTGCCAGAATGAACCCTCAAAATCACTAAATTATTATGGGCTCAAACCCCTGGTAGCTAAGGCACAGAACAGACATACTTAACTTAGAGGCAATGTGTAATATATATATATATATATATATATATATATATATATATATATATATATATATATATGCAGTACTAAAACAATTTATAAAGTGAAAATGCAAAACAATGGAAATCCCAAACTATGTTAGATAAATAGAGTAATATTTATTAAACAAAATGACATCAGAATGACAAATATCCAATGATGGGAAAAAGAGCTATGAATGTGAACACTTTAAATAAAAATAGGGCCAAGAAGCACAAAGTGGCAATAATAGACAATGGTTGCGGAATACTAGGCACAATTTGACGCTGACTGAGATGGAGCTCAGGTCAGATACACCAACCAGGTTTGTCCTGGTCAAAGATTCTACCTTCTGACTTTAGTCCTTCAAATCATAATCCATCACAGGAGTACACTTCTCAAAACTCGTAGGGTTTCAGGGGAGGCACTTAGAGGAGAGGCACTTAGAGACTCACAGGGTGTCAGTCAGAGACCAAACAGCAGGATCCAGTCAAGTCTAATTGCCACTGGTGAACTTAGAAGTTGCAGGAAAGTCCTCTTGATATGTTCAGTCTTCTAGGCACTTCCCAGTTCTCAGACAGCAGGTTCAGTCCTCTTCTGGTCTTCCACAGGTCCAGAAGTTTTCTGAAGTGGGTGCCCGGAGGTGCCATATTTACGTCTGGCATGAGCTTTTGGTTGGGATTGACTTCTGGGCACACCCTTACCAATGGGGGGGAGTTTCTGTGGCCCACTTTAAAATTGTGGGCATTAGGTGAAACTCTTCAAATAGAGTAAACATGAGCTCTGAGGGCCGGGGATGTATGTGGGGAATGTACTATGGTAGTCGTAGTGTTCTCTCACATCTAACACCAAAATCCAGTTTGAAGCAGCTATCGTACCCACAATAAACCCAGAGACAGAAATCTGGTTGAACAAAAAGTAGGGTTTTTAGCAACTAGACTGTAGATACACATTAATTGTTTTGCATCCTGTTGTTGCCCTTTGAGATGTGTCTCAAGTGTTATATGCAAAACCCCATCAGACCTATCAGAAGACCTATCAAGCAGGATTTCACATTCAAGCTGGATTTGACATTGTAGTGTCAAAAAGAGGCTCACAGTAGTTGGAGCCTGCCTGGCTCAGAGGACAAAGGAAGGGCCCTACCCAGCTGCCAGCTAACATTTGACTGTGAAAGGGGAGACCACTTTGAAGTTAATCAAGTTCATCAAGTTCATGGACCCAGCACGCAGGCCATCCTGTCAAGAGGGCACAACACCTCCCCACACCCAAGGCCTTTTGTCCCTGCTTCTGGAGCAAGTTCGCACCTCATGAAGGTGGCTATACAGGTGACAGTTAGCGCTCATGCAAATAGGCCTCCATAGGCTTTAGGCAGGGAAAAGGTAACTTTATGCAGTTGTCTTTTCCTTTATAGTTATTACAGATTCGATGTTATCATTAATTTATCATTAAATTGGATTTGAAATAACTATTAAAAAGAGTGCTTGAAGTATATTTCTCTTTTTCACTGTAAGGACATGTGTGGGATTAAACTTTTAAATATAATATGCCATTGCTTATGGGCAATTAGACCTACACAGGAGTGACACAAATATTTAAAAGAAATGTTTTGACCAGTCAAAAGGGGTTATTTTGACAGGTTGCATTTGCAGTTTAAAACTGCAACAACCAGGCTACAAATGGTAGGCCTGAAGTCGGGTTTGCACTGCAACTGTAGTGGATGGCACAAGTCGTACTGCAGTCCATTAGTGGTATTTACCTTTCATGCCCTGAGTACAATTTGTACCATTTACTAGGGACGTAAAAAAAAATTTAAATATGCTAAAGCCAGTTAGGTGTATACCAATTTCATCATGTTGAAAGGGGGAGCATAAGCACTTTATCCCTGGTTAGTCAGTCAACAAAAATATAGGGTCCACCAAAAGGCAAAACAAATTCAGGGTTACCCGGCAGAAAGGGCAAATTTCCTACATGTAGCTTTTTCACACAGCAGGGAAAGACCCCTTTGCGGTATGGTTTCCCTGACTCTTGACCTGTTTGTATGAGAATGGTCTTGTTTTAACATGCACATGGCCTCCTGCTGCAAGGGGTTCACCCATGTTGGAGTGGCAAATAGCCTTCGGTTGAACAATGATTTAACAACAGAAAATGCGTTCATTATATTTAATTTTGAAGCAAAATGTATTTCATTAGATTTGTTTGTGAAATATATGCACCATTCCCTCTGTGTTGGTGTGTTTTCGTATTCTTTCGCTTCTGTATATTGCACAATCACCGCTTCACCATGCAGGTACCAGCGGTACTCAAATCAGACTTCTCTGGTTGTGTCAGCTTGCATTTTTATTCTGACACTGCTAAGCATTGGATGGGCACCTCCATGCCGTGCAGGGTTACAGTACTTCTGCATTCCCATTCAAAGACGACCTCTTCAAAGGGGGCAGCAGTCTGCCAAGTACCCACAATGTGGTATGTTTGAGCTGTACTCATGTGATTGCTCTCAGCATTGGTAACTCAAAGGAATGCGCACATGCGGCTTTTCTAAACAAAGGTTATTAAAGTGAAAGCGTGGAACGGGGTGCTTTTACAACAGAAAAAACATTTGTTTGTCAACTTGACAAACAAATGTTTTTTTTTATAGCACCCCATACCGCGCTTTCACTTCAATGGCAGCCGTGCACCTTTCTTTAGACCAGCAGCGTCTAAAGAAAGGGGTGTGGCCTCCATTGAAGTAAAAGTGCAGCATGGGGCGCTTTTACAAACAAGCACTTGCAATGCAATAGGCCAAGCATTTACAAGAGTTCAAGCTATTAGCATTGTAAATAACAATGCCTTTTATTTATCTGTTTTGAAAACCACCACATAAATAAAAGGCATTGTCATTTACAATGCCAATAGCTCAAGCTTTCACAAATGCGAGACCTATTGCATTGCAAATAGTTGTTTAAGAGTAGGCAGTGGTCCGTGGGACCACTGCCTTCTCTTAAACAAGCATTTGCAATGCAATAGGTCTCGCATTTTTGGGAGTTAAGCTATTGGCATTGTAATGGACAATGCCTTATATTTATGTTTTTAAAACCAAAATATAAAAAAGGCATTGTCATTTACAATGCCAAAAGCTCAAACTCACGTAAATGCGAGACCTATTGCATTGCAAATGCTTGTTTGTGCAGCAAGTATCAACATCTACAATATTAAACAGAAAACTAGTAATTGGGTGCTATTTATTGTATTTGATAAACTCATACACACACCAAATACCTGGCCACTCTTAATGATGGCAACAGAATGGGCTTTGAGTCAGTCCCTTGTTCATGACTGGATCACTTTATTGACCATCTCCGCACTTCCCTTTCTTATACCATGCAGTGCTTAATTTGAGTACCTGGTTTCCGGTGCTTGGCACTGGCACTCAACTCCTAACACCTGCACTTATAACAGTCTGCCATGGTGGTGGTGCCCAGGTGTGAGCGCTATGGACGTGGAACCCATTGCGTCCATAGCACCAGAAGGGTTACAAGAAGAAAAGAAAAACTCCACGATGGCTGCCATCAGCACACACATGCCTGCAACATTGCAGAGGATAGCTCAACATGTCAACTAGCTTTAAATTAAAAGTAGCGCATGTACACATATGGAGTTTAGCAATGCAAATAAACCTGCGCTCAAAGTGGCCTTCATAATGAACAGATGCACAAATGTCTTGTCGCATATTTCTATATGGCTGGAGACCAATAGAGTTGCCTACATTACACTAGCAGAGCGCTATCCTATGCTCTCCCTATGACCTGTCCAGGGATGTTGAATTCCTATAGCCCGACGCACAGGACATATTGTTTGGGGTCAAGGGCAACAAGTTTAAAAGTGCATTTTGTCCTTGGGACAAGTAGGCCCAACCCCCTACAGCACAAATTCTTTGGCTGCCAGTTTACAGTACCACATTATGGATCAGGGAAGGGTATTTCTCTGCAGTAAAGGTAATATTTGTATCCATGTGTTAATGCTGTTCAGACTTGCTTTTATGGTTCATTAATGGAAAGCCTTTATTATTAGGGTGAGGGCTGTAAATAAATGTTGTTAGCTCCGACAGCACTCCTGACAGTGGTTCCGATATAAAAATGTGTGCACACATTTTCAAAGTTTAGCAATTTGAGTCTATGTATAATGCTTCCAGAATGCTCTCTGATAAGAAGCAAATATTAGCAGAAGCTTAAAAGCAAGATTCATGATTCTTTGCTTTCAAAATAAAATGTTCACAAAAAAATGCAAGTAGGAAAAAAACAGTTAGCTAACGTACTGTAAACGTTTAGTCATCTTTTTTCGCAGCATCATTTAGTAACCTGTGTTGCTGCATGCTAGTATTTCCCAAAAATATTCAAAATGGAAAAGAAGTGTAACCAGTTTCAATAAGATTATAGGAAACATAACAAACAAGCATCGGCAAATCCATATGTCTGAAATTGGTAGTCAGACTTTTGGTTATGTCAGTGCGTGACTTGTTTTGGCATGGTTTTTGTAAAGCCTTATTGGCGTGGGAGCTGCTGGGCCCTCACCATTATAACAAACATTGGCAAAAGCAAAAATTGTTTTTGGTCTCAAAATGCACACATTGCCACAGTATTTCCTGGCACTGAACTAACTACTTTATGTGCCAATATGCTCCTTGTGAAAGAGCAGAATGCTGTCACTCACAGTGAAGCCAGCCAATGGACCTAGAGAGAGAGAGACAACATTTTAATAAACACAAAAGGTCCTGGTTAAAGCCAGACTTAATTAGGGACCCAATTATTAAATAAAGTCGCGAAAGTGCGCCCATGGTATATGCCCTTGCGTTAAGTGCAGATAATATGGTTTTCATGAATTCACAATAATTTATAGGAGCAGGCCACAAAATCGAAACTATTTGTCAACTGCGTGTTTGCATGTTCACTTTGTCTTCAACCACTTTTTTCCCAACCCTGGAACAGGTTTTACGACTGTCATTGTCCGGGATAAATTATCAACCTTTCTCATTGTAGCAAAAGATTAGAGACGAGTTGGTGAACACCCTTAAACAAGCAAGTTAGTAGGTTTGCACAGACTCAAAATGGCATTCCAACCCTGGAACTATTCAGCCCGTTTGTAGATCTGCAGAAACGCGGCAACATAATATAATTGCTGGTATTCCAATCCTACTATATAAGCCCGGCATAATCAGTGAGGTTATATCAGTGCTCTTTTATAATTAGATTGCTGCCATAATCTGTCACCACATTACATGGCACAAAAGGAACAAGTGGATTTTGTTACAGGACAAGTAGATTTATGAAGCAACTTGCCCCATGGACAAGTAGATATTTGATTAAATTCCACATCCTTTGGTACTGTACCACCACGACTCACTAAGATATGTGCAGGTGGACAAAAGTAGTTAAAAGACTAATGTGTGATCCGACAAAAAAAACAAAAAAACGAGCAACAGTGTTCAATACCAACAAAGTGCTGTACAGAAAACAATTGTTTCCGCCGCAGCAGGAGCATCTCAAACATAAGGCATCACACTACTGCTTGAACGTGTTATATATGAATCCAGGCTGAAAAGGTGAGTCACTATAACTGCAACACTCACAGCAGCTTTGTTAATTTGTTTCCACGTCTCCGACAGGAAAATGTCCCCAAAAAAAACACACAGAAAGTAACAAAGAGCCATATGTATCATGCAAATTTGCATTCGCACACGCCGAAATTCACAGAATTTCGGCGAATGCGAATTTGCCAAATGTATTAAGTATTAAACATATTAAATGTATTTGGCGAATTTGCCAAATGTATTAAGGAAAATCTGGTGCAAAACAAGGAATCGCAAAATTTGCGATTCCTTATTTTGCAATTGCATTTAAGGAATCGCAAATTTTGCGATTCCTTAAATGCAATGCATGAAGCAAAAAAAATGCTAAATGTCCTTAACGAATCGCAAATTACCACCAACTTCAAGTTGGTGGTAATTTGCGAATTCCTTGAAAAATGTACATTTTTGCGTTTTTCAACATGCCATGTGACGCACATACATGCCCTTAGGGCATGTATGTGCGCCACATGTGCACCCATGCTTATTTCAGGGATGCAACAGGGTGTCCTTTGGACACCCCTGCACCCTTGATATTATTCTCAATTTGCAATTCTCAAATTTCGAATCGCAAATTGAGAATAACTTCCCATTCATTCCTATGGGCCTCCTAGAAATGAATGGGAAAGTATTCCTTAATTGCGATTCGCAATTTGCAAATCGCAATTAAGGAATACTAAGAATTCGTAAAAAAATTGCGAATTTGTACATACATCCCTATTTGCGATTCTGAAATAGCGATTTCTAAAAAATCGCTATTTCAGAATCGCAAATCAGGTTGATGATACATATGGCCCAAAGTACTTCCGACCACTTAACACCAAGCTGAAAATGACAAGCAATTCTAGAACTGCTCAAAGACGGCGTAAGCAGTACTGCAACCCAACCTTTATAGGGCAGCCAGCACAGACATCAAATAGGAACAGCAGCTGCTAGCACTGGCTTGCAATTTGGTACATCCGTATTCATAGTACATGACAACCACAGGAATAAGGCACTGACTGTACCAAGAGCCCAGTGGTCTTTCTCGTTTTTAGGTCTCGCCTATTATATCCCGCAGGGATTAATAGGTGAGTATATAGTAGGCAAAACAAAATCTCTACCAACTGCGGATTACGTCCAGTTCATGTGATGCACTCGTGTGAGACGCGCGTGCACGTCAAACCCATCAGCCTCGCACCAGACTTCAATGGAATGCGCTCCCAAGCTGCTCCCCTGCCGCTCGGCCTCACTTCTCACTCAAACCCCATATGCTTGTTACCTCCCACTCGCTCGCTCCCCTGCTTCCCCACCCCCCATCGAACTTGAAAAGAAGCCGCTCGCCCACAACCATTACACCATTTGTGCCTCGCATTCCCCCCATCAGACTACAAAGGAATGCCTCCCGCTCACCCGCCCCGTGACTCACCAGATGCTTCTGAGGGTGCCTGTTCCTGTTCCGTGCACTTCCCCCTCTTGTTTCAATAAGCGTCCCTGTCACTGTGTCCTGCACTCTCTCCTACCACTTTTCCTCATGCTTTTCACTCCCCGTGGCTGTTACTCTGCTTTGTCCTCTATCCTCACAGTTACACTTATTTTCTACACTCACTATGCTTGTCCCTCTGCCTTGCATTCTATTCTTAAAGAGGCTGGGACCTACAAAACTGCTCTGCACATGCCGCACTTGTGCGCAACTTACAACTGAGTCAGCGTGAAATCATACTGAGCCTTAGGCCTCACGCTTAGGGGGAGCACTGGAACGCTAACACTTCATGAGCTCACTTAAAACATTACCAAGATAGCTCCCGCCAAGGCGCTCTTTCTGTAAATGTTGTGTATCGCAAAAAACAACAATGTGCGTGAGCTCACTCCCTTCTCCTAGCTTCTTCTCATTATATGACTCTGTCTGTCAAACATTCTCGATTGTGCTCCATCTATATTTCTGACCAGGTCATAGCCTAGTGTTCTCTCATTCTATTTCACCACTGTATCTTTCACTCACATTTTGTCACTTCCTATTTTTTCTCATTCTGTCAGTTTTATCCTAATTTTCTCCATACTGTGAGCAGCTACGAGAGGCCCCAACTGGATCCAATCAGAGTGTACTACCAAGTTGTCAGCGAGTTCGCTACTCCCTTATTGCCGCTTCTGCGGACCAGGTTCATTCATACCAAAACACGCAAAGCACTATATTAGTTCACCAAATGATCTGCCACCAATCACTTGCAGCCTTGGTGTATTTTTTTTTGTTGTTGCATTTTTAAGTAGCGCAATTTTCTTTTTTTTTTTTTTTTTTTTGGTTGTAAGACTTTATTTACATTTGCCAATAGTACAGTACATCATTACGTGCAACAGAAATCCGTCGTTTATCACTTGGCAGCACATCTACAGTGTTACACAGCTATTTAGCCGACAACCTTCCGGTCCGGCAGCGTGCGTTTAATTAGTACGCAAGGCATTCAGAAAAATGTTTGGCGAGTGTACACCGTCTTACTTTTATATAATTGCAAACAAAACTGTAGACTCGTTACTAACAGATAGTCACTTATAGCCAGAGCAATGTATCTATAATGTCACCAGCCAGATCACATTTTTCAGATTACTATCCCAACCCCTCCGAACTCAGTCCACCCATTCCCCCTAGTGCCCGGTTCTCCATCCTGCTTCTAGCTCCTCCCCACCTTCTAAAGTCTCACTCGCCCATCTCTTCCTCATCCTCTGAGCTATCCACTTCTTCTTCAGAAAGAGGATCGCATAGGTCTCCTCTGTATCTGTTCCACGACTGCCAGACCATATTCCATTTGCGAGGGTTAGCTCGCATTTTATACACTGCACGTTCGACCAACATGAGTTTGTCCATAGTCCTGCACCACAGCGCCAATGTAGGTGTCTCCGCCACTCCCCACCTCTGTGCAATGTCTCGCTTGGCCACCATAGTCCCGATTGTAACCCATTGTTGCTTCCGGTGTGTCAGGTCAGTTCCTTCCCATACATTCAGCAAACATACACATGGGTCTGGCGTCAGCGAGGTCTCAAGAGCCTGGGAGATGGTGCGCAGGACTTGCCGCCAGTATCCTGAGATGGCTGGACACTCCCAAAGTGTGTGCAATAGTGTCCCCTCCTCTCCACACCCTCTAAGGCAATACGGGTTGTCTGCCCTGCGCATTTTATGTAAGGTGGTCCTGGTGTAGTATACCCTATGAAGTATCTTGAATTGTATCAGCCTGAATCGAGCCGAGACGCCCGCCTCTCGTGGTGACGCCAAAAGTAGCGCAAATTTAACTGGAAGGTATTGGAGTGCTTTACGTAAGCACCCGTTATATTAAACAAGGACAGATTCTTTGTAGGCACACAGAGATTAAAATAATGTGCCTAGAATTACAGGATTCTGAGCCGACGCGAAGATTCGAACCTAGGTTCCCCTTTCCAAAGTCGGCAACTCTGGCCGTTTCCCAACATCTGCTCCTTAATAGCCTAATGAATCCTGGGAGTCTTAGTGCAGCTGAGCGTTAGATCATCCACTGAAACTAACAAGCCTGGAAACAATCATGGGTAAATTAAAAGCCCAGGATTGAAGAGGTGCGTTTTTGGCGGCATTGAGCCATCTAGCAACTTTAACCCTACACAGCTGAATGTAGCAGTATTATTTTTTTTTGCACTCTGTACTGTGAGCAGCTATGAGAGGCCTCAACTGGATCCAATCAGAGTGTACTACCAAGTTGTCAGTGAGTTCGCTTCTCCCTTATTGGACGCTTCTGCGTACCAGGCTCATTTATACCAAAACACGCAATGCACTCTATTAGTTAACAAAATGATCTGCCACCAATCACTTGCAGCCTTGGTGTATTTTTTTTTTTTTTTTTGCATTTTTAAGTAGCGCTTCTACCAAGCTCCTTAATAGCCTAATGAATCCTGGGAGTTGTAGTGCAGCTGAGCGTTAGTTCATCCACTGAAACTAACAAACCTGGAAACAATCATGGGTAAATTAAAGGCCCAGGATTGAAGAGGTGCGTTTTTGGCGTCATTGAGCCATCTGGTAACTTTAACCCTACGCAGCTGAATGTAGCAGTATTTTTTTTTTTGCACTCTGTACTGTGAGCAGCTATGAGAGGCCCCAACTGGATCCAATCAGAGTTTACTACCAAGGGGTCAGTGAGTTCGCTACTCTCTTATTGACCACTACTGCGGACCAGGCTCATTCATACCAAAACACGCAAGGCACTCCTCTTTTTTTCTTTAAAAAAAACAGAGTTTATCTTTCACGCTTCTTAGAAACATGATATGCAGCCGAGTTCATGGAATTTCTGTGACTTAAAGGGGAAACTCCAGGCAGATGTAAACATTCCATAGTATTCAAATGTTATTCTCTCTTCTGGCAGCCCATACGCCTTTTAGTCAAAACCTTTGCTGGCTCCCGTTTCCTTCTCTATCCGATAGACTCAATTCCTTGAAACCAGAGGCACCCCACTGTAACCACATCACTCAGGGACACCACCACATCACTCGGGGACACCACCACATCACTCGGGGACACCACCACATCACTCAGGAACACCACCACATCACTCAGGGACACCACCACATCACTCGGGAACACCACCACATCACTTGGGCACACCACCACATCGCTCGGGGACACCACCATATCACTCAGGAACACCACCACATCACTCGGGGACACCATCACATCACTCGGGGACACCACCAAATCACTCAGGGGCACCACCACATCACTCAGGGGCACCACTCAGGGGCACCACCACATCACTCAGGAACACCACCACCTCACTCAGGGACATCACCACATCACTCGGGGACACCACCACATCACTCAGGAACACCACAACATCACTCAGGGACACCACCACATCACTCTGGGACACCACCACATCACTCTGGGTCACCACCACATCACTCTGGGACACCACCACATCACTCTGGGTCACCACCACATCACTCTGGGACACCACCACATCACTCAGGAACACCACCACATCACTCCACATCACTCAGGGACACCACCACATCACTCGGGAACACCACCACATCACTCTGGGACACCACCACATTCCTCGGGGACACCACCATATCACTCAGGAACACCACCACATCACTCGGGGACACAACCACATCACTCAGGGACACCACCACATCACTCAGGGGTACCACTCAGGGACACCACCACATCACTCAGGAACACCACCACATCACTCAGGGACACCACCACATCACGCAGGGGCACCACCACATCACTTAGGGTACCACCACATCACTCAGGGACACCACCACATCACTCAGGGACACCACTACATCACTCAGGGATACTACCACATCATTCAGGAACACCACCACATCACTCAGGAGCACCACCACATCACTCAGGGGCACCACCACATCACTCAGGGGTACCACCACATCACTCAGGGGCACCACCACATCACTCAGGGACACCACCACATCACTCAGGGACAACACCACATCACTTAGGTACACCACTACATCACTCAGGAACACCACCACATCACTCAGGGACACTACCACATCACTCAGGGACACCACAACATCACTCGGGGACACCACCACATCACTCAGGAACACCACAAAATCACTCTGGGACACCACCACATCACTCTGGGACACCACCACATCACTCTGGGACACCACCACATCACTCTAATCCACCACCACATCACTTTAATACACCACCACATCACTCAGCCCAACCACATCATCACTCAGCACCACAACAGCACTGTTCTTGCTTGCTACCAATAAGCATTGCCATAGCCAATAGGACTCGCATTAGGAAAGTGTAAGCTATTTTCTTTGTGAATAACAATGCTATTAATTTATATCTTTTCAAAGCCAACACATATTTAAAAAAATTGTCATTTACAGTACCAATAGCTCACACTTTCCTAATGCAAGACCTATTGCATTGCAAATGCTGGTTATACTGCGTTGCTGTTCTGCCATTCGGCAGTCAATATAGTTTCGTTGCGGGGCTATCAAGCCTGACGGCTTTGGAGTTTTCACTTCAGCTACCCCCGGAATTTTGGTGAAGCAACCTCTATGGAAGTCAGCTGATGAAACTCAGTACATGACGTATTGCCGCTCCGGGCAAGACAAATGATTACAAGTGCAGAACCAACCACAGTCTGAACCTTTATAGCACATAAAACATTACATGTGCAGCAGATTAGCAAAACGCACCCAGCAAATCACAGCGAGTGCAGGAGTTGCTTGGCAGTCAACAGATTGAGTGAACAGATTGAGAGGTGCATATCAGAGGTCTCTTATGACTTTGTTGTCATATTGGGCTCTTAACTGAATGAAGGTTGGGGACAACTCTTAAAAGTCGGCTGCAGCTACACAGTCCACAGTGGACTAAGGCTAGGGACATCGAAAATATACAATTAATTGCTTAGCCGCTTTTTAAAAAGTAAACATGAATCTGCTTCAAACTCTCCAACTATTGCACTATTAGCAAATATTAACAAAAAAATAACCCCGGCTGCTTCATAAACAGGTTCTGCGTGGGGTACAAAGCAGCACCTGACAATTGAACTGGTGATCTTTCAGACGGATATACTCAAATAGGTGACATTTTTGCCCAGAGACTACAACGACCCCCTACCCCACACCTCGATGAAAGAATGGGAGTGTTGAATTTGTGTCGGCACCTGCAAACAAA
Source organism: Lissotriton helveticus (assembly GCF_964261635.1). Classification (NCBI taxonomy): domain Eukaryota; kingdom Metazoa; phylum Chordata; class Amphibia; order Caudata; family Salamandridae; genus Lissotriton; species Lissotriton helveticus. Next base: position 631,782,289 of record NC_136068.1, on the reverse strand, counting down.
TACTAAAACATCTGAGAGGAGTATTCTTGTGACACTTGCAATGCATTTCAAGTTTATATCACGGGCATAGTTCTCAAAGCTCCAGCGGAGCTGGTATTCGCCTACCGAATTGCAAATAGGGCTATGTACATTTAAAAATGTTTTTATTAACACTTTATTTAGATTGATGAAACATCTTGCACATAATACAAACAAACATTGTGTCAATTCCGTTTTTCGCACTTCTAAGTTCCATCGCAATCGCGTTCATAACAGCATTAAAATCATTTTCACATTATTACACTTATCCTGTAGCGGAAAGCTTGCACCAAGCCCTTCTCCACCTTTCAGTCACATGATTATCATCTCACTGCCACCCCAAACCGATCTCCCTGTGTCTCACATGGATGCACCATTTCGAACAGGGGCTGTGTGTGTGGGAGCAACCTAATCAACCCACTTCCTCCGGTACAATGCAGTTTTCTATCTGTGTTTCTGATGTCCGTTTTTGAGCAGCCACATAGTCTCTGAAAGGCCCCCATATGTCCCTAGGGCGGGACGTCAACGGCATCAAGCTAGCATAACATTCCGCATTAAAATTGCAATGTGCGATACTACGTAACCAGTCCTGTATTTGGGAGAAGACTTCTGGCCCGATGTGTGGTGACTTCTCTTTTGGACAAAAGTAGCCCTTCTGAGGCCAGCTTCCTGGCTTTTTGGGGGATCCACACTGTATAACACAACAACACAATTTATTTATTTATTTATTTCATTTCAGGGATGGGATTCAGTGGGATGTGAATTATTTTCCCCAGGGTCGTGTGTATGCCCGTTCAAAATGCCTGTAATTGTGGGCAAGTCCAGTCCGACAGAACCATTATTATTTATTGCAAGTGTATAAATCTGCATGCGGTACGGCGCATTTCAAACATGTGTGGGACCTGTTGGCATCAATCCTGTGTGCTATAGTAGGAGTAAAGTTGGCCCGACGCAGAAATTTGAAATGAATCAGCTTGTGTCTACTGTTTAGGGATATATTTTTAGTGGCCTTGCAGCACTTAGCCCATTGGTCGTCAGTTATGGGTCCCCCTATATCTGCCTCCCATGCCTGTAGGAGTTTAGTGTCATTTACTGGTTTCATGTTAATGCTAGCCTTATACATTCTGAAAATTCGTCGGGCCTCATCCAGATTCTCTATCACTAGTGAAAGGGGACGGGGTGGATTCCAGTTCTAGTGGGAATGTGAGAATTGTGGCCCGGAGAGCTGACCGGACTCGGGTCATAATGAATCGCGACATAAAACTGCAACTTACCCACCTGGCGTCTTCGTCTAAGGAGAATACATGTCAAGTGTAGTAAGCGTACGTTGTACTAAGCCCTCACCTGTGAGCGGGAACCATCGAGCGTTAGGTAGAGGAAGGGAGTACAAATATAGGTGTGCAGTGCCTGTTACCTTCCTCAATTTCCCCCAAGCCCAGGAGCTGGTAGAAACTGTCTGTATGTCACATCTATTGTGAGGGAAACTTCCAGGGAGTACTGTGGACAGTTTATCCGGCAGCACTAGGTGCTGCTTCTGGTCTTAGAAATGGAATGCGTGCATCAGGGTGATACCAGGCGTGTGTATATCAACATTGTATCACTAAATAATACAGTTGGCAGTCGGGGACAATGTACCTCCTTTTGTCATACGGTAGTGTTAGGATGGACCAGCGAATGCGTGGTTGTTTCCCACCTCACACCAATCAGACCAGATGGGAACAAAGTGTCAGAAAAAAGCCGTCCGTTAGCAGTATTGGTATATTATTAAAAAGATATAAAAATTTGGGAAGGACTACCATTTTCAGAATTGCAACTCGACCCGCTAACGACAATGGCAACCTCAGACATTTGTCAATCTGTTCCTCCAGTTTGTGGACGGCTTGGCCGTAATTCAGACGGATGATGTGACTGGTGTCTCGATGTATGTGTATCCTAAGATATTTTACCGAGTCTTGGCACCACTCCAGGGGATACTCGCACGAGATAACTTGAAGGGTGTAGAAAGGGTGCCATTTAGACGTAGTCGCGCTACAGGACTATTGTATAGTAGAGCAACTGTTGCGATAAAACTGAAGGGTAGGCCCATACGTCTCATCACTTCTAGAAGGAAAGGCCACTCCAGAGAGTCGAACACCTTCTCCGTATCTAATAATATCGCAGTAGCGGGGGTGTCCGGTTGTATTCTGTGAAACACTGCGAACAGTGTGCGTAGGTTCAATGAAGTGGACCGATGCGGAAAGAAGCCAGATTGCACCGGGGAGATAATGAACTCCATTAATTGAGCCAGCCTATTAGCTAAGGCTTTCGCCAAAATGTTATAATCCAGGTTGAGTAAGGACAAAGGGCAATACGAGCCGCATTGTCTATGGTCATTGCCCGGTTTGGGGAGGAGAATTATGACTGCCTCCCAAAATGTGGGGGGAGTATCTGCCTTTCCAATGCCTCTGCATAAACTTCGATGAGCTGCGGTGCCAGAAGATCTTTAAATTCTTTAGAAAAAATTTCCGGGAAGTCACCCAGTCCTGGGGCGATGGAGCCCCGGATTGTTTCGATGGCATGTATAACATCGTCTACTGATATTGGCTCCGCCATGAAGTCCTACGTGCATTTCTCCAAATACACCACGGCGATTTCTTTGAGATAGTCTGTCCAGGCAGTGTCATCATTGCCCGCCCGAGACGTGTAAAGGGTGGTATAATTGTCTATGAATTTGTCCCGGATGGCAGAGGTAGTGTCAATCGTGTCGCCTACAGCCAATTGGAGCTCTGTAATGTATGACTTACAATACGGAGGTCTCAGCATTTGTGCTAGCACTCTCCCCGGCCTCTCTCCCTCCCCATAACACCGAGCCGAGTGGTATTTCCCCAGAAACCTTATTTCCCGGTCCACAGTGTCTCTGTTCTCAGACAGAAGTGCAAGCCTAGGTGCCTGATAGTCAGGGGTCGGGGATACCGAGGACTGAGAATCTAGCTCTGCGATGTATTGTTCAATACGGGCCACTGTGTTGTGGAGATCTTTGAGCACACCAGCGTGTTTAGAAATACAGACAGCTCTAATAAAGGCTTTAAAGCCTTCCCACAATACCGCCCTGGTGTCAACCGAACCGGTATTGAGTTCAAAATATTCGTCTATCGCCTCCCGTAACTCCGCTTTGAATACTTCGTCTTGTAGTGCCCTGCCTGGGAAGCGCCATTGCCGCTCGATCCCTCCGGTCGCGGAAGTTTCAGGTGTAATACTATCGGGGATTGATTGGAGTATGTTCGAGGGAGTGTCTTGTGGGAAGCAAACCAGTCAAGGACGTCAGTGGTAACTAGCCAATAGTCGATCCTGGTCCAGGTGTGATGCAGGCTGGAATAGTGAGTATACTCAGTCAGCATAGGATTGCGGCGCTGCCAAATGTCAACCAAGGCGTAATGGTCACAGTGGTCGCGCAGGGCTCTCCGCGCCCGTGGCTTGGAGTCAGGGGCACTAGAAGTACTGTCTAGCACTGGGTCAAGCAGTAAGTTAAGGTCCCCGCCCAGTAGCATCTTCTGGGGTGCATTCCTTGCCAGCTGGGTGCCCATTGCTTGAAAAAATTCGGGTGCATCTACATTCGGAGCATAGACGATAATCAGTGCAGTTCTGTGGCCGCACAGAGAACCAACAACTATAATGTATCTGCCCTCCGGGTCGCAAAGGACTGCACTGAGATTAAAGGGGACTCTTTCGTGTATCAGGATGGCGGTGCCCCTAGCATAGCTACTATATTTTGCAAAGAACCTATGGGCACCCCAGCTAGTGCAAAAACGTTGTGCATCGGTGGGGGGCAAATGTGTTTCCTGCAAGTACGCTATATCTATATTGTGCCGGCGTAGGTAATGAAGTACCTGCCTATGTTTGCGATTATCGTTGAGGCCTCTGACGTTCCAGGACATCAAGGTTAGTGCAGAAGGGCCAGCGATATTACATAAATCGAGTCATCTAGGAAAAGTGTGTATCTTATCTTGTCTGAACTGTACTGAACGTCAAATATTTCCAAGAACATTGAAGTAAGGTGCAAAAACAAACAATTGAAATGAACTTTTCCCTTCCCCACCCACCACCCACCTCCCCCCTCCTTCCAACCTCGAGGAGGCCGACCCATAATGAATACTCTAGCATGTCGTACAAAGGAACTCTCTGTTGAGCAAACATAACGCCAACTAAAAGCCCTATGGTGGGTGTGAACCAACTAAGCAGATACACCTTCTGGGGTGGCCGCATGGGGTTAGACAAGCCATATGTGAGAACTTTGAATGATGTCAGTAATTTCCAAATGGAATACAGAAATACGTTAGAAGCAGATACTGGCGTCAACCAGTGCCAGGATTCGTAAAAAGCTCAGCACTTGCATCTGAGCCGCTGTGCGGCGGGGAGGATTGAGATCTGCCCGCCATAGCCTTATTGGTCTAGGAGGGAGGCCAGGATTGAGTCTGGGGCCTAGTGATTGGTGAGCTCTTTCCACCACAAAGCCCTGCGTTAAAGCCTCCACTCCAAACAGGTCAGTGAGTAATTTTTCCACTAATTGATCCATCCGGCCCGTCTCCGTTGTCTCTGTTACTCCCGTTATGCGGACGTTATTGCGGTGGCTCCTGGCTTCTAAATCTTCATCTTTGATCACCACCTCCTTCAGTAGTCTTTCCGCTCTCTCCAGCCTCTTAAGAGACTGCGCTGTACCATCCTCGATGTCCGAAATGCGGGCCTCTGCAACGTCCAGTCGCCGATCATGGACTTGTATTTTGGCCCCCATGTCTGCAATGTTCTTGTCTAAGCTGTCAAAGCGAGAGTCCAGTGCCTTGAATCCAGCCCTCATTTCCTGCAGTAAAGCGGCAACAGGTGACTCGGGACCCGTTGCATGTTCCATGGCTAGTGTGGTGTTGGGCATTTCAGAGGGTTGTAAGGGTGCGCTCTCCGCCACTTTCTCGAATGGAAGAGTTCTTTGTTTGGGGCCCTTCCATCAAAAGCCTCATCAGTGGCGCCAGGAGTATAGTCTTGTTAGCCTGAACAGCTGCTTACTGACATCAGTAGTGTGGCAAATGGTATAGTCATTGACCAAGGGTATTCACTAGTCTATTTGCGTAGTGGCTGACGTGCGGAAGGCTTAACCGGACACTTGAAGACAAAATGGCATCTATTCAGCGCAGTTTCTGTAATGAAGCTAGCGTGTATCCGAGCCCAGCGTGTATCCTCTCTGTCACCTATAGGGAAGTTCGCCGTATGTGAGACTGGAGGTGGACGGGAAGTCTGTGATGGCTATCCTTGTTCAAGCAAAGGGTGGCTTCCCAGTGTGGCTACGTGTTCTGTGGCAGTGCACGTGTTGCTGAGGCGCTTCACCAAGCATGGGGTACTGGCAGGCGCAGTTCTGCTGCTGCCTATATGGCAGTCTGGTGTACGGTATCAGACGGTGGCAGTATTGGGTGGGCCGATCAGATTGCCCTCGCCCTTTAAGCAGCGAGACTCTCTCTCCCCCGCCTCTACCGAGCGCGCCTGCTGCCCGGGCCCTCGATCACTGCAGCGCGCTGCCCTGTCTACGCGCACTGCAGCACTAGCCGGAGGGTGTTGGAGGGCCAGGTCGGCAGTTTAGGCAGTATGGGAACGGATGTGGAACTAGGCGGGGGGGAAGAGAAACACCGGAGCAGTTTCCACTCACGGCTCCAGCACTCGAGTCTGTGTGTGCCACCACTCCCACTATCAGGTCTGTCCATGCGCCAGTGCTCCGCTAATCCGGGCGCATCAACTCAGGCTCCTCCCCAGTCTCGCCTGGGTCGTTCTATCGTCGCGCCGGAGGACGGTCCGCTATCTTGAATCGGACTCCGGTGTGCAGCATCGCTTCCTCCACACTCTGCAAGCCTTTCCACACAGAGTGAGTGGCTAATGCGGGGGAAATTGCGAATGGGCCCGTGTGTTCCCCGGAGCTTCTCTACCGAGCGGCCATCTTAACCGCCGGCTTGGCCATGTCCCCTAAAATAAAAAATTTCACGTCACAAGCAGCCCGATTCTGTCAATTGGAACGTTTGCAAGCAGAAAAAAGCTTTGTACATCTGGCCCATTGTCCCTACTGCTGTCTAAGGAATATTAGTGTAAACTGCTTCCATCAAATAACACACTTATTCATCTATGGGTACATTAATGCAACCACTTATTTAATCATTCATATATCCACTCACCCATTCATATATACATTGATGCACTGCATCATCCACCCGATTATGAACTCATTCTCACATCCATCTGTGCTCACACAAACTTTAAATTTAAAAAAAACAAGTTTCTCTTAGAAAATATCCTGAGGTGCTACAATTAAAAACATATGTGCATTTTGAATCAACAATTACCGAGCTGTAACAATGGACTATCTGAGAGCTGGGCTAAGGGTCTGATAAGGACAATTTCCACTAATAAGTTATTGCAAAGTTCTACACTAAATTGCAAATATTTACAAGCTGCTAATTTGCAATTGCAACATTTTTTGACATTACACTGGTTCTGTTTTACCCCAAGTGGGCTACACACATGAAACATAAACGTAAGATGAATTGTCCTAGAGGGTGATTGAAGCTTCCGCCATGACCCATGTTTGTCACATGCACAGTGCTCAGGCAGTTTTGTCACGTGATCGGTTGCAAGTTAAATCTAATGGTAGGTACTGGTGCGATTCTTAGCACAGCATTCATCCTTCTGGGGTTGGATATGGGTGCCAGTATAACCCCTTCCTGCATCGGTACATGTTTTGTTGCCACAATTGTTGCCAAGATCACCAGTTCTGGAGTACCAAATAGGAAAAGTAGGCACCGGCCCATGGGCCCCACTCCTTTTTGGGGCCCTGTGACAAGGGATCAAAACGATATTGATTTGATTTTGAAATAAAATTACAACCAAGCTTTCTTAACTATTGTTTCAAAAAGATAGGTAAAAATGAATCAACTCAAAGAAATGCAAACTTTACATTACTCTATAGAGAAAATACGGTATTCTTGTAATGTACCCATTAACAACTTAAAGTACCTAAACAAGAGATATCAGATTCACATACCAGTTTGTCTCTTAAAAGCTCATCTTATGGCAGCTGTCAGTTTGTAAAAAAAATCTAGTGCATTGGGTATTCGGAGATAATTTGCGGGGGGGGGGGGGCGAAATTTCAACTGTCTAGGGACCAGCATTTAATCCGGCACTAAAGATCCCATTTGCTCAAAAATGGAGAGAAAGTTATACAGCAGAATATTCACATTTGTGGCACAGGATGTGTTCCATATTTGAAATTAAAGCTCCTTTATATCAAATAAAAGGTAGCGCTAGAAGAAATAGTGGGTTGGAAGTAAGGGGTACATTTTAATGATTTTTGGGTAGTAGTACACTATTTCTTATATTATTTTGATACACTAATAAGTAGCGATGGAATAACTAAGAATCTGTTTGCACTGTATAAAATGTCTTTATTGTAAGAATACATCCCTATGAATCTTTATAAAAAAAAGAAAAGAAAAGAACCTGATACCAGTAATGATGTTACGATCTGCCATAGCATGTTTCATTTCTGATCAGGGAACCAAGACCTTGTTGCAAGCACCACACACCCCCTCACACACACCAGCTCAGAAGATATGATAACATCTAACATTTTAACACTGCATATAGTGAACATCTGATTAAAAGTAGGCATAGTAAAAAAAATCGATTCACCAAGGAAACGTGATAAGATAGAAGGGAAGTGAGATCATATGTACATATCTGTCGCAGGGGCTGTGCCCGGCCTAGCAACTACCAATCCTCTGCGTAGATGCTATGAAAATTGGAAGTTAATTTGCTTAATTTACGACACAGCTGTGATATCGGGAAACGTCAAAGATGATAGCTAGTGGTAGGAGGCCGAGGGGTACACGGAAAGTTGTGACTCAAAGGAGAAGTATGAAAGGCAAAAAAGGGAGGTCGTCATGCTATTGTACACACAAACGAAGCCTTGCGTGGGGGACATTTTGTTCACCTCTGGAGATCACATGTGGATCATTGTGTCCGGGACTCGAGGCCACATGTGGACTATTGTTTCCGGAGTTCACTTGTGTTCTGTCATCAGGCTACATCTCGAGGAATATATGACGATACAACGAATTCCGTTGCAACGCATGCCTTTACCACGCATGCGTTACAACGGAATTCGTTTACCACGCATAAACCTTTCCTCGACTATTTGCGTGGTGACGTCATACGTCGTTAAGAGAAAACTGCATTTTTTTCCGATTTCTCTTAAACGACGATGATGCCGACGTGACTTCTGGTGAGTTGTTTTATTTGGGGGGGGAGACCCCCCCAAACCCCCCTTTTTTTATTTTTACCTTTACCACATATGCCTTTACTACAAAATTCGTAGTAAAGGTATGCGTGGTAAAGGCATTAGTGGTAACCACGCATGCGTTGTACTGCATGCGTGGTTAAAGATTTCGTGGAAACGGCTTCGTTGTAAAAGCCGTTTCCCCATCTCGAGTACTGTGTACAGCTCTGGAGGCCTGTTATGGAGTATAGTGCCCTGTTGTCAGGGCACATGTGGAGGAGCATTGTGTTCTGTTCTTCAGCCACATCTGATGTACAGCTACTGACTCTGGAGACCACACCTCAAGCTTTTCGCAGTTAGAGATGCCTCGTCTTGAATATTTATTGTGGTGAGTTCTGCATAGCACATCTGGAGCATTGTGTCATTTGATACATGCAAAAGAACAATTGATGGACAGAATGCAGAACAATGTCAAACGTTCACCCCAGTATAGAGATCTGGGCCTAAATCCATTGTTTTTTGCTCCCCATACTATTCCAGTTTGAACCCAGCCATATGCAAATCAGTCTTGACCCTGCATCCAATGGAAACAGTCCAGCCTGAACTGCCAAACCAGATCCTCCCTGGACTAGAAACAAGCATCCTGGGAATAGTTTCGGGGTTTCACCCGTCATCAACCAGGATAGCTTGACTCCAGTTGCATGTAGAGCATTATTTACATGCCCCATCTGAGGAAATGTCCACATTACTAGACGCCACATATGGAGTATGCTGCCGAGGTATGGATGCCTGATTATTGTATGCTGTTTCCAGCTCTGAATTCCACATCTGTTTAAGTGTGCCCTTTTCCGGTGCCACATCTACAGTATAGTGTTATACCTGGATGCCAGCATCTGGGTTGGTGTTTTTCCACTTGCGACTGCCACATCTGGGGGTTTGTTCTTTTCAGATGCCTGCTACATCTGGAGCATGTTGCCAAGGTACGGACGCCTGCATCTGCGATGTGGCTCGCAGTTCTGAATGCCACATATGGGGTATTGTGTCATTTTCCAGATGCCACACCCGGAGCATGTTGCCCAGGTTCCCATACCTGTATTTGGTATATTGCTTCCAGTTCTGAATGCCACACACGAGTTATTGTGCCCTTTTCGAATGCCACACCTGCAGTCTATTGTCAATGCCTGCAGGCCCGCATCTATCAAGATTGTTTTTTCAGTAGTGAATGCCACATCTGGGGTACTGTGTGCCTTTCAGATGCCACGCCTGGGGCATGGTGCCCAGGTGTGGATGCCCGCATCAGGGATGTTGTATCCAACTCTGAACACCACATTTGTGGCACTGTTTATTTTTCCAAATGACGCCCCTGCAGTATAATGTTCATCGCTGAAGTCTCGTGCACTCCTTGCCCCATCCACGTCGCTGCAGGAAGTTTCCTCTTGCAACACGTGAAAGAGAGGGGCCGGATGAGGCAAGGGAGGGAAGCGAGAAAAGCAGAAACCAACACAGGGTGTCGGCTGAGCTCACAGACTGGAAAGTCAACCTGGGCGACCTACCTCGGGAGAGCAGACGCTGGGATCGGATATGCTGGAGGACCCCCTGGAGCTGGGGAAGCAGGGACCCTGCAAAGGTAACATCCAGGGGCGCGCGAGGGAGCTCGAGGGGCGCGCGAGGGAGCTCGGGGCGGACACCGATTGGTGCAGGGGGACGTCACGCACCGCAAGGGCAGGTGACGCAAATGGTTCTTTCCTGCGCTGGACACTAAGGGACCAGGGTAGAGGTGCTGGAGACCAGGGTTCGAGCCTCGGGGTCGCGTCCACATCCTGTGAATCTGGGGAAATCACTTAATCTCTCCGTGCCTGAATGTGTAAGGTTAATACGGTGCTCATGTAAAGCGCTCCAATACCAGTTGGGTCGAGTTCGCGCTATATAAATATGCACACAAAAAAGGCACATGGGGGCAGGGAGGTTAGTGGTCCTTAGAGCCGAGGCTGAGGGAGGCGTCGTTGGTTTAAGCGCGTAAACAAGTGGAAACTTGAGACGGCCCGGTCAAAGCTCGGCTCCACGGCCGACGCGCCGTGTGGCTGTGGCAAGGCGTATTTGCCGGTCCTCCGTCCAGCCCAACAGAGCTGCTCAGTGATAGTCCCCGTGGGTGATAAACTTCACAGAAAAACAGAAGTGCCCACCGTTGCCATAGCTACCGATTCTTTGTGATGTGATTGATGTTGTAACCCAAACAAATGATGACCTGATTGTTATTTTTTGAATGATACTTTTTTAAATGAAAGAACATACTTAAAATTAGTTGCTTTCCCTAGCTCTTTCTCGTGACACCCTATTAAAACGAACTTTTCTCACCGGATTGCCGTCTGTAAACGTAATCGGTAATGGGTGATGTCTTACCTACAGACATGGGGAATAATGTTTGTTTTTGTGTTAACAATCTGCATTGCCATATTTTCCACGTGCAAGTGTCTGATTTATTAGACAGCGGATCAATGTATGAAAGGTATCTCTCAAAAGGAAAGCGTTTTAAGTTGTGTTGGCCACATCTGGACTCACATGTCCTGGTCTGGGGCCACTTCTGGACTAAAATGTCAATGTCTGAAGGGAGTGTTTTTTCCCACTTTACTGCCCACTTGTGGAGTTTTGTATTCTGGTCTCCGTGCCACGTCTGGAACATTGTGCCTCGTTCTGCAGGCTGCATTCAGAGTACTGTGTCCGGTTCTAGAGCCCAAATCCAGAGGCTTGTGGCAGGTTTTGAAGGTCGAATTTGGAAATTGTTTCTTATTCTAACTGCCAACTCTGGAGAGGTGTGTTATGTTTCGGAGGCAGCATTTTGATATTTCTCTAGATCTGTTTATTTATTTATTTGGCAGTTTTACACAGAGCAAACAAGACGCAATGGTCCCCACAGCGCTTTGTTATGTTTTGTTGAGTTTGGTTACACTGCACATGCAGGTTACATTCAAGCAAGACTTGTGTTGGTCTGATACTCCGAGGCCATGGGACCAGTGACGGAATATCGGACACACAAATATCGTGTGGACAGAATATTGTGTCAAAAATATCGTGACAAGAATACTGAGAAGGTATGTGCAAATAGGTAAGTATACATTTACTATTCTTATCACCAGATCTACGTACCTTGAAGATCTATATATCGTGAAGGTACATATATTTGGAGTTATATATTTAGAAAAACTTTACTTACCCTTAGAAAATGACCTACACAATATTCTTGATATTTTTGAAACGTTATTCCGTCCCACAATATTTGTGTTTCCGATATTTTGTTCTGATACAGAGGCCATGTTAGTACAAGCAATTACTTTACAGAAGAAGAAATAAAGTACAGACAGCTAATTCAGAAATGTAAATCATTATTAAAGATGAGAAGACTAACTTCTATACAGAAAAAAATTAAATGACAAAAAGTTCACCCAGAGAGCATTTTAGGACCGTACAGGAGCTCTCTTTGTCCATCCTCTAGTAACATTTTGATGCCCAGTCAATTACTCTGCAATTACTTTGCCAATTTAAAAAAAAATAAGGTTGAGATAGTATATAGGATTTAGATGCCGCTACAAACACGATTACCCCCTATGTAGAGAAGGATCTCCTGGAGCCAAATCATCCGAAGTTCCTCAATTTCCCATCTCTCATTACTGAGTGTCAGATCTAATAAAGCAGACTAAATCATGCGCTCCATCGGACCCTTGTCTGCCTAAAATTCTTCAGGAGATTGTAGGCACAGTGACTCTGCCGCTTACTATGCTATTAAATATGATTATCAACTCAGGCATCTTCCCCTTAGATTGGAAAAAGCTTCTATAGCTAAGAAAAGCCCCTGCTGGACCCAAAAGTAGAAAAGAGCTATCATCCCATCTCATGGCTCCCCTTACCTGCAAAAATGTTAGAGAAAAAAGCGGAACGTTGCTCTTTTGGAATATATAGATCAGAACGAGTTGCTGGGTGGACCCCAGTTTGGCTTCTGTAAGGCTCACAGTACAGAGACAGCATTAGTAGTAGCCACAGAGGAGATACATAACATTGTGGACAATGGAGGTAAGGCTGCAGTGGTCCTACTAGACCTATCCGCAGCCTTTGACACAGTGAGCCACTCTGCCCTGAAGCAAAGCCTAGCGGGTATAGGCATTGGCGGGACAGCATATGATCTCTTGTGCTCCTTCCTTACAGGAAGACAGCAATTGGTCTTGTTTGTAGATTTCCTCTCCAATCCTTTCTCCTTGCCTTGTGGTGTCCCGCAAGGGTCATCACTCAGCCCAAATCTATTTAATATTTAAATGGCTCCCCTTGAAAATCTTTTAAGATTTTTTGGCTTCTCAACCATCTCCTATGTCGATGTCACACAAATAGTAGTGTCTTTCACTAGCAGCATCGAGGAGGTGGCGCATCAGTTTAATAACAGTATGCGAGCTGTGGTTAGCTGGCTGAGCTGTCACTGGCTCAAATTGAACTCGGAATAAACTGAGGTGATCCTCTTCAGCAGGTACTCCTCTTTCTGGAGCAAATCCTGGTTGCCTCAGTACTTGGGTCTTCTTCCTACCCCGGGACCTAAAGTGAGGAACTTTGAGGTCATCTTTGAGTCCAAACTCACCTTCACTGAACAGACTAAAATGCTGATCTCCACCTGTTTTTTCCAGCTCAAAACTTTGAGGAAAATATTGCCCTTTGTTCCACTCGATGTTCGAAAAACAGTCATCATCTCTCCGGTTTTATATTTGGGCATGCAGCAAGATTCTCTTAAGAAATTGCAAAAAGTGCAGAATGCTGCTGCACAGCTCGGATCACTGACATAATATAGAATGACAAAATACAGACTTACCAAAATATAGTCACCAAAATATAGAATGCCAAAATATCGAATTTCTATCTACAAACAGGTAAGTACAAAAATATCGAATCCAAAATATAGTCTGTAAAAAATATAGTCAGTCAAAATATCGATTTTTTTAAAATGTCTTAAAAGTAATTTAAAAGTAATGAAATAATAAATATAATTAACTAAAACATACTTAAAAATACTCAAATAACCTTAAAATTAAGATATAATTAATTTAAGTTATTAATAAAAAATGTACAATATTTTACAGTAGGATAGCAGAAGGGTAACATTTAATATTACCACTCCAGTGAGTGCAACAGTAGGGAAAGCGTTGGATAGCGTAGGGGTAAAAAATACTATTCCCACTCCAGTGAGTGCAACAGTAGGGAAAGCGTTGGATAGCGTAGGGGTAAAAAATACTATTCCCACTCCAGAGAGTGCAACAGTAGGGAAAGCTTTGGATAGCGTAGGGGTAAAAATTACTATTCCCACTCCAGAGAGTGCAACAGTAGGGAAAGCGTTGGATAGCGTAGGGGTAAAAAATACTATTCCCACTCCAGTGAGTGCAACAGTAGGGAAAGCGTTGGATAGCGTAGGGGTAAAAAATACTATTCCCACTCCAGAGAGTGCAACAGTAGGGAAAGCTTTGGATAGCGTAGGGGTAACAATTACTATTCCCACTCCAGAGAGTGCAACAGTAGGGAAAGCATTGGATAGCGTAGGGGTAAAAAATACTATTCCCACCCCAGTGAGTGCAACAGTAGGGAAAGCGTTGGATAGCGTAGGGGTAAAAAATACTATTCCAGAGAGTGCAACAGTAGGGAAAGCTTTGGATAGCGTAGGGGTAAAAATTATTATTCCCACTCCAGAGAGTGCAACAGTAGGGAAAGCGTTGGATAGCGTAGGGGTAAAAAATACTATTCCCACTCCAGTGAGTGCAACAGTAGGGAAAGCGTTGGATGGCGTAAGGGTAAAAATTACTATTCCCACTCCAGAGAGTGCAACAGTAGGGAAAGCGTTGGATAGCGGGAGGGTAAAAAATACTATTCCCACACCAGAGAGTGCAACAGTAGGGAAAGCGTTGGATAGCGTAGGGGTAAAAAATACTATTCCCACCCCAGTGAGTGCAACAGTAGGGAAAGCGTTGGATAGCGTAGGGGTAAAAAAATACTATTCCCACTCCAGAGAGTGCAACAGTAGGGAAAGCTTTGGATAGCGTAGGGGTAAAAATTATTATTCCCACTCCAGAGAGTGCAACAGTAGGGAAAGCCTTGGATAGCGTAGGGGTAAAAAATACTATTCCCACTCCAGTGAGAGCAACAGTAGGGAAAGCGTTGGATGGCGTAAGGGTAAAAATTACTATTCCCACTCCAGAAAGTGCAACAGTAGGGAAAGCGTTGGATAGCGTAGGGGTAAAAAATACTATTCCCACTCCAGTGAGTGCAACAGTAGGGAAAGCGTTGAATAGCGGGAGGGTAATAAATACTATTCCCACACCAGAGAGTGCAACAGTAGGGAAAGCGTTGGATAGCATAAGGGTAAAAATTACTATTCCCACTCCAGAGAGTGCAACAGTAGGGAAAGCGTTGGATAGCGGGAGGGTAAAAATTGCTATTCCAACTCCAGAGCGTGCAACAGTAGGGAAAGCGTTGGATAGCGTAGGGGTAAAAATTACTATTCCCACTCCAGAGAGTGCAACAGTAGGGAATGCTTTGGATAGCGTAGGGGTAAAAATTACTATTCCCACTCCAGAGAGTGCAACAGTAGGGAAAGCTTTGGATAGCGTAGGGGTAAAAATTACTATTCCCACTCCAGAAAGTGCAACAGTAGGGAAAGCGTTGGATAGCGTAGGGGTAAAAAATACTATTCCCACTCCAGTGAGTGCAACAGTAGGGAAAGCGTTGGATGGCGTAAGGGTAAACATTACTATTCCCACTCCAGGGAGTGCAACAGTAGGGAAAGCGTTGGATAGCGGGAGGGTAAAAAATACTATTCCCACTCCAGAGAGTGCAACAGTAGGGAAAGCGTTGGATAGCATAAGGGTAAAAATTACTATTCCCACTCCAGAGAGTGCAACAGTAGGGAAAGCGTTGGATAGCGGGAGGGTAAAAATTACTATTCCAACTCCAGAGCGTGCAACAGTAGGGAAAGCGTTGGATAGCGTAGGGGTAAAAATTACTATTCCCACTCCAGAGAGTGCAACAATAGGGAAAGTGTTGGATATTGGAAGGGTAAAAATTATTATTTCCACTCCTGAGAGTACAACAGTAGGGAAAGCATTGGATAGCGTAGGGGTAAAAATTACTATTCCCACTCCAGAGACTGCAACAGTAGGGAAAGCGTTGGATAGCGTAGGGGTAAAAAATTACTATTCTCACTCCAGAGAGTGCAACAGTAGGGAAAGCGTTGGATAGCGTAGGGGTAAAAAATACTATTCCCACTCCAAAGAGTGCAACAGTAGGGAAAGCGTTGGATAGCGGGAGGGTGAAAATTACTATTCCCACTCCAGTGAGTTTAACAGTAGGGAAAGTAATGATTTAATATATTATTAAAATAAATGAAATATCAATACCAATAAAACATTAATTGAAATTAATAACCAATTTAATATTATGTAATAATTAATTAGAAATACAACTACATATTAGTTATAAAAAATTAATAACCTATTCATAATTATTTAACAACAAATTAATTTTCAATAACAAAAACTAATTAATAATAAACATTAATACCAATTAATATTTAACAGTAAATTAATTATCAATACACAAAAGTATGTTTAATATGTAATTAATTACAATTACATTACTTCCCACCCTATTCCCCTATAAACCCACATCCCACTACAGAAAATACATTAATACAATTATCAAAATTATCAAATATTTAATTAATACAAAATAATTACCAATTAATAATTTTTTTTGCCAATTAATAGAAATTAATTACCAATTAAAAATTAATTAACAATACATTTAAAATCAATACCAATAAATGGAAAAAATGATTTACTTAATTACAATTAAATTACTTCCCACCTTATTCCCCTATAAACCCACAAACCGCTACAGAAAATAAATTTAGAAAATTAACATAATTAACAATTAATCAATGAATACAAATGAATTGGCAATTAATAAAAATTAATTACCAATTAAAAAATAACAATAAAGTCAAAATGAATACCAATTAATAAATACAAATATTTAATTAATTAGAATTAAATTACTTCCCACCCTATTCTCCTATAAACTCACAACCCGCTACAGAACTAGAAAGCAACATTTAATTAAAAATTAATAATAATTGCTAAAAAGTAATATTTAATTTAATATAATTAAATTACTTCCCACGCTATTCCCCTATAAACCCCCAACAGAATTAAATTACGCAAAAATTAAATAACATAAAATTCATTACTTAAAATACATTAAACATACATTACAAAAAATAATATACACTTTTCACACATATACTAACATACACAACACATTGAAAAAAATTGATATTATTAAAAAATCGATATATTTAATGCCTATATTGTATACTTCGATATTTTGACTTATATATTTTGAAAATCGATATTACTTACCTTAAATTCGATATTTTTAACCACTATATTGTGTCCATTCGAAATTTTGTCCATTCTATATTTTTACTTCGATATTATGTCCATTCTATATTTTGGAATCGATATCATGACTGTTTACCACACAGCTCATCAAAAACATCAGGAAACGTGATCCATTCTAAAAGACTCTGGAGGAGCTTTATTGGTGCCGATAAACGAGAGTGGCTTTCAAAGCGCCGTGTACAGCGCACAAAACACTCCATCTTACTGGCCCTCATTACCTTGAGAACAAATTCTCCTGGTACTCCTCCAGAAGATGTCTACCGTCGGCAACTTCACAAACAGAGACGGTTCCCAGAATCCATATGGCCTTGTGGTGTGGCAGAAGCTTTGTATATTCCACCTGCAAGCTTCGGAATCAGCTGCCTTGGCACCTCAGATGCCAGTTGAATTTGATGATGTTCAGAAAGCATCTCAAAACGTGGCTTTTCCCACCCTCTATGTAGTTTTGGGTTCTCATTTTTCACTTGCAGCGTTTCTCTCCTTTTGTAGACGCTAGCGCCAAGACGCCGTCAGGCATGTGCCGTGCTTTATAAATATCAAATACACCACCTAATTTGTGGCCCTACTCTGCCCGAGGGTTGGCAGTGTATAGACATATAGAGGGTCAATTAGATCTTGGTGGATGCAGGCGACTCACCAGAAATTGCCGGATGCATGTCTGCCATATTAAGAGGGTATTGTGCCACGTTCTTAATGGAATATCTCCAAGACTGGCTTCAGCTCTAGGGGCGGTGCCAGGAGGACCGGCTGTCAAAATATCAAAGTTAGTAATATCGACCTGCACAGAATTCGACTGCAGACTTTCAACTACCAGCATATCATCAGGGTAAGCACAGATAGTGAAGTAAAGATTCTTCACTCAACATCTATTATATACGTTGGTAGTCCGTATTGTGGAGTCGACATAGGCTCAGCTCAATATCTAAAAAAAATACTCAATAGTGTGTTACCACACATCTAGGAGGGTGGGGGGGAGGGGTAATCTGCCCTGCCTTTGCATTCAAAGTTAGTTGAGCTTGAGTTGAGTCAGTCACTCCTCCCAGATTAGCTCCTGGGGCTGGAAATGAAATGAACCAACTAATTCACGCGGATGAGAAGAAAGGCAATGGACACGAATGCTCACATCATGTATATATTGATTTTTATTTCCTTTGTGAATTTCGGAGCTGATATTACTTTATGGATCCCTGCAGCAGTGCGTCAATGGACTGCAAAATACAGAAGTGTGGAATATACTGGCTTACTCCTACACAGCGGTCAATTTGTAAAGAAAATAAGTGCTAGGTCTCTTGTCAGGAGGCAGCTTGCACCAGCCCATTTCTCCTGTTAGCGCAGCCTACAACAGCACCAACTACTAGCCATGAAAGTGGGGAGCAGATGTGGTGTAATGGCCAGAGCTGCAGACTTCAGCGCTGGGTAACCAGGTTCGAGTCTCTGCGTTGGCTCAACATCCTGTGATTCTGGGCAAATCACTTAATCTCCCCGTAAATTAATGTGTCCATAGCTGGTGCTCATGAAAAGCGCCAGTGCTGAGCACCAGAAACCAGTGTCTCAAATTAAGCACTGCTTCTACAAGTACTGTCCATTGATCAGCCAAAATAACTCATGGGGAGAATACTTCTGCACAGATGTATGTGGAGCCTTAAGGTGACAGGCTACAGCCCTAATAAAACAGCCAAAGTATATGTGCCAGATGCAGCAGTGGCTTTTGTACAACCTTCAGGTGATGTAGTAAGTAGATTGGAGATAGATAGATGTGTGGGTTAATGCGCCCTTGTCCAGGATATGGTTAAGTCACATGTTCTTGTACTGTTGAGATACCTCAGGGAGTCAGTCGGTCTGTCTGCAGCACAGATGTGTGTGTGTTACCTGTAAGTCACATGTTCCTACCATGGTCATATAGCTTTGGGTACTAATCTACCCTCCACATTGATCTATGTGTAACCTGCACCTTACTGGCCCCAATCTGGTAAACAGGTTGAGTGGACTAGAGCACCATCTGTGACCCTCTTTCTGTAACTAGCAAGAACATTTTAGACAAAATATAGAAGACCAACACTTATTGAATGGTAAGTGCGTACAGAGAAAGTATAATTTTTACCATTCCTAACTCCACATCTACATACCTTGAGGGTATAATAATAATAATTCATATTTGCAAAAGGTGCTGGTGGACATCGAAGAGACTAAGGGCCAGATGTAGGAGCCATTTACCGACCGGTAATGGCCGATTTCGGCTGTTACCGACCGGTAAATGGGTTTTCGGTATGTAGGGGGCTTCATTTACCGATTCGGTAAATTTACCGAATCTGTAAATTTACCGAATCTGTAAATTTACCGAATCGGTAATTTTACCGATTCGGTAACTTCGGTATGTAGGTGGGACTCTTCAGAGTCCCTATGGCCTTACAGATTCGGTATTTTACCACCCAATCCAATTGGGTGGTAAAATACCGAATCCAGGTGTGCATGCACATGTGTGCATGCACACCTGTGTCATGTGACAGACAGACGTGCCCTTAGGGCATATCTGTCTGCCACATGGCAAACATGCCCATCTTTGGGATGCCAGAGGGTGTCAAAGTGACACCCCCCGGCACCCTTGCTAAAATCGGTATTTACCGATTCTGTAATTACAGAATCGGTATTGCCCATTGATTCCTATGGGCTTCAAGGCCCATAGGAATCAATGGGCAATACCGATTCGGTATTTACAGAATCGGTAAATACCGAATCTTAAAGATTCGATATTTACAGATTCTATAATACCTACATCTCCCCCCTTCATATTTACCAACTCTTAAATACCGATTCGGTAAAATTCGGTATTTAAGAGTCGGTAAATATGAATTACCTACATCTGGCCCAAAGTGAGCTATTGCCCAGAGTCACATGATGCTGAGCAGAGTTTAGCTGCCACCGGGGATAAAACCGTGAACTCGTGCTCTGGAGTGAGCCACTCTGGCTGCTGTGCCACACCTCTCCCATACATCATCAAGGTATATACATGTGGGTATAGATAATGTATACTTAAACCTTTTGATATTTTGGATTCAATATGTTGTGCTTGATATTTGTATACCTCGATATTCTAGCTTCGATATTTAGGGGGCAAACCGTAAATTATATATTCTGAATACCAGTGAGATTAAACACCGACCATAGAGATCTGCACAGGGCACAGGTTCCAACCCACGCAAAATAGCGCAATGGGTTAAGCGCAAGCTGCAGATTTTGTGTGCTATTTCGGACAGTTCACTTCAACCATATATCCTTCCAAAGTTAATACAATTAGAAGTGTTGAGTCAGGAAATGGCATTATCTATTACTATAAACACAAGAGGCAGTTCAGTTTGTGGTGTGCACTATGTCAATTGTTAATGGTGGTGATAGCACTGCCATGAGAAACTAAACAGGACATCCATGTCTGACTGTATATCTCAGTGCCTAGAGATCCGGCAATGTTTTGTTTGCGTCACCTTATCCCTCAAAGCGTCGTCATGCACCAGAATAGGACATTTTTCAAAACACCTTGCTAACTCGTAGATTAGGAGGGTGGGCAATAAAGAGAAGAGTCTCTGACGTGACCAAGTGCATTCTGGGATTTGGAGTCCTGTCACATTTTCAAACAGGGCAGTGAGGTTATGTGTCCTATATTCCATTATTATTAAAAGTATTCATGTAGTGCAAAGTGTTATCTAGACCAGCGTTCTGGTGCTTAGCTATCAGAGACCAGTCCAGACATGTGCAAAGACCTAGATATTATATAGACAAGTTTTTCAGGGCTTTCCTAAAACCATAGAGGTTACTAATGGAGTGGAGCGAGATTGGTAGGCCGTTCCAAAGACTGGCCGCCTGCATAGAAAATGCTTTGCCACCAGTCTGAGTTTTTTTTAAATTTGGGAACCTTCAGTAGATTAGCATTAGCTGGACATACAGATCTAGGCAGAATGAAGCGTTGTTGTTTCTGTCGAAATGGATGAGGCCCAAGGTGATGAAAAACTCTGTACACTATGCATGGCGATTTCAACTATATTCTCTTGGCTACAGGGAGCCAATGAAGAGAATCCAGAGCAGCTTAGGTAGAGGAGTGAAATGGCAAAGAGAGCGCAGCCTGTATACTAGGCAGGCACTGATTAAGGTAGCCCGGTGCACTTAGAAACAAGGCAATGCCATAGTCCAATCTGCTCAACAAGATGCTTTGGACCACAAGAAGGCAGGAACGGGCTGGCAATAAAGGTAATATTTCCCGAAGCGCCCTTATTAGACCAAAGCAGATGGAGAAAAGTCTATTAACAAGACTAGAGAGAGATAAAGCATTATCCATATTGCGTCCTACATTTTGAACTGTTGTTGCAGTAATGGGAAATGAGTACTTCTCTGGTGACCAAAAATCCCCTACCAAAGAATGCCTAAAGGACCCAGAAGAAAACTCATAACCTCGGTCTTATCCCCGTCAAATTTAAGAGAGTTAACTCTGAGCCACTGTGAGATATCGAGCACGCAATCATAAAAAATAGGTCATTAGGGAGCAAGAGATGCAGTCCAGCGTAAGTTCAGCATAAGTATTAATTGTGTTTCATCTGCATAGTTCACAAACTTTATGTCATGTGATCTGAATAATTTGGCCAGTGGTCTTAGATACTCATTAAAAAATGTAGGGCTTAAAGAAGAACGCCATAGGACACCCTGCTCAGCTGCTCTTAAGGAGGAGTGAAAAGGGGGTAGATGTAAATGTAAATGTAAATGTGCTGGACTTGTAAAGCGCACAGCTGCCCGTAAGCGTCCCGGCGCTTGCTTAGGGAACCCGTCCTGGTATTCCCCTGTGAGAAACCCCGGCAGGGTGTCCACAAGGTGAAAGCCAGGCATCCCGCCGCGAGGGGCCATAGTGGAGATTAAGCAGGCTATTGCCCAGAGTCGCAGAGTGTGACCCCGTGAGTTGAGTAGGCACCAGAGCGAGAATTGTCGAGTCCGTGGAATTTATTTGAGCCCGAGACCCGCCGAGGCGGGGAATCGAACCCTGGTCCACGGTCGATCTCAGCTTCCGGGTCTGCCGCCTCTAACCACTGAGCCACGCTTCTCCACTGATAGATGGATTACTTGTGCCCTTCTTTCCAAAAATGATGCCAGCAACTGCAGAGCGCTTCCCTTGACCCCTATCTCAGGCAGCCTCGCAATCAGGATGTCATCATTGGCAGTGTCAAATGCAGCAGACAGGTCACGTAGTATTAAGATTACCTGATGACACTTATTCGCCACTATACGCAGATCATCCATTGCAGTAACCGTAGCCCCATCCTTTTCGCGGAGGAGACTGAACCCAAACTGGGACTTATCTAATAAAGTATGTACTTCCAGAAATCCTCAAAGTCTTATATTTGCAAAAAGGGAATGGGCCATTAGTTACTGAGCACCATTGACAGATCTGCAGAGGGCTTTTTTTAAAAAGAGGAAGCGCTGATGCCTTTTTCCACTCTGGGAGCACAGTGGCTGTCTCCAGAGACAAATTACATATGGCTGCTAGAGGTGGAGCAAGATGGTCAGATAGCAGTTTCCATACTCTGGGAGGTAGTGAGTCAAATGGTGAACCAGATGTAATAGAACTAGCAATGTTAAGAAGCTCGCAGACGGATACTTGACCTAGGACATCTAAGGACACTGGAAACCAAACCGGTATCCAATGCTAAGAGAGGAGCTGACCTTAAATATGACATATTGCATGTGTCATATTAAGGTTGCAAGATTATCTTTGATCCTAGACTTAAAATTGGCTGAAAAATCATCACAAAGCAATTGAGTAGGAGTACCCTGATGCAGCACACAAGAAGGATTAGACAGAGTGTGTGTGATGGAAAAGATGTTCCTAGTCGGATTAGATGATGACAGAATTAAGGCGTGGCCACCTGTTGCCAGTGGTTAATTTGTACAAGATTAAGGGCTGCCACATGTTGAGGTTGCTGGATATCAAGGCTGCGTACTCTTAATTCCACCTCTTGCCTCTTTCATCCATCAGACACGCCTTACAGTAGTGGCTCCTCTATAAGGGTGGAGGAGCGTAGCTCCACTGCGGAGAGCCAGCAAATTCAAGCATGAAAAATAAAATGATAATAAAAAATCTTTATTATGATTTTATTTTTTGTTCTGCAGGTTTCCAATCAAGCCGACTGAGCGTCTGAGCCAGTCTTAGGGCGGGACGGGGCCATTCCGACTGACAGCAGCAGGGGGGAAAAGTGGTGGGCACTGCAAGTGCGAATGTCGGTTTGGCTGGCTGTCTTAGGATAGCCAAACCGGCATGCGCACTTGGATTTCTCCAACCCAAGCTGTGTTGCACAGCCGGGTGGAGAACAGGCACAGGCTCCCAGTCCCTGGGTGAGCACAAACCCAGCCCACTCAGACCAATCCTGGCGCTTCTCTCATGCTGGGTAATAGTATTACCAGCATGAGCGCAGCACCTGGATTCGCATAGAGGAGTCTTGGAGCCTGACTGCGCAACCCCATGGACTGCCAGGAAAGTAGGAGAAGAGCATCATGGCGGCGACCAACAGCAGGTGAGTAATATTTTGTTTTTATTCTCCCCCTCTCTGCCCCATAATCATAATCGTTCAGAGCAATACCGTACAGAGTCATTGCCAGACCTGACTTCCAATTTAAAGACACATTAAATTATTTCTCATCTGAAGTATATCGAGACTGACAATACAGAACTAGAACCCCGTCAACATTTCAATTTGAATTTTCATAGAAATACCTCAGAAAAGTACACATAAACGTACGGCTCAGAGGATTGTGATTATCATTTCACAGAAAATCATTTTTTTCACTATTGTATGTTTGTAGAGTTGTATGTATGGTTGTGAATTAGAGGACATGGTAAATTATTTTATTATTTCTAATCCTGTTTTCATTGAAACCTGTGTTAAAAACAATGATGGTATACTGTCCAGGTAAATAATAATACTATTTTACAAAAGACAGATGACACATAAAAAAATAGATTTTTGCATAGAAGAATAAAACATTGAAATTATAATCACAATCCTCTTGGCTGTACATGTTAATGTGTATTTGTGTGCGATATTGCCATTAAAATGAAAACTGAAAGGTTGACTGGGGTTTTAATTTCTACTGAGAGTTTTTCCCTGCTCCAGTAACCTCACTGAAGCAGGAGGTCCTGTGTTATGAAAGTAAAAAATGCCTCCGACCGCACCACAGAATTACAGATCCAATCTTTCTGCTAAATTACGTTTTTCAGTAACACGTTTCATGTTCTGAAAATATGCATGCATTCTCTTTGAAAACGGCTTAAAGCATACATGCCAACATTTCAGAAGAGCAAAGAGGGAGATTTTTTTTTAAAATCGGGAGAATGGGGCTTCAAATTGGGTTACTGGCGTGTATGGGCTTTGGAAGTGTGCTGCTGCAGGATTGGACATTTGAAACACAAATGTACGTTTTTTTTCTTACCTTTTACAAGCATGGAGCGCAATGGCAGGCTGAGAGGGTGATGCAAGTGTTGTCCCCCCCTCCCCCCCCCCGCCCCTGTGTGACACCCCAGCCGAAAACAGCTTCCTGTGCACACACACGCCCCCCCCCTTACTTCACAGGTCTTCAAAAGACAATTGCCTTGTTAATGACCCTTTGTTGTTTTTTCACCCCATCGAGAGCCCCTCCATGGCCACTTTGACTATTGCTGGAAAAATTAGCACTTCACACAATACTAAGCCCTGTCAACAAACCCCGAGGAATCGGGTTTTTGCTTGCAGGAATCGGGAGGCGGGAGACTAGCCTTCAAATCGGTAGTCTCACGCCTGAATCGGGAGGGTTGGCATGTCTGCTTAAAGGCACAACTCCATTTTCAGCCTTTTATCTGAAGATTTCAGCCCAGAATCAAGCACTGGGGCCACGTCACGGATTCCCTGCAATCACCGCATTGCACTTACATGAGAGCAGCGTGGGGATTGGTCTGAGTGGGCATGAAAGACGCCCTGTCCAGACCAAGGAGTCTGTGGGGTTTCTCCAGCCCGGCTACTCAATGCAGCTGGGCTGGAGAATCTATGTGTGAATGTGTGTTTTAGACAGCCTGCACATGGCACTCCTCCCCCAAACCCTCTCACCCTGCAGCTGACTCAAGCCGGAGAAAACCCTCCCAAAAAACATGACATTGATTTATTTTTCATTTACTGGCTCTGAGCCAAGCAGTAGGGCGACGCTCCTCCGCCATTGCGCAGAAGCCGCCACTAGGGAGCATTCCTCACGCAAGCAGCGTCGGATTGGTAACGCGAGCATTGCCCGAGGGGCCGGTGTCCGAGGGCTGCTGTGGGCCTCTTTTTTTAGCAGTCTGGGAGGCCATTTTGGCGCTGTCTCTATTGTTCGAATACAGCCAGCGACCCAGTGGGTGTCTGAATGGCCTTTCTAGAGGCGGATGGGCGCTCATTACCTCCGTTTAGCAAGAGGTGTCACTCCCTTTGTCTCGCTGGGCCGGCCCATTAATGTGTGCACATACTGAGTGGTGGCAGGGGGCCTGAGTAGAAGTGGCCTCACTTGTTTCACCACTGTAAACTAACACATTCATTTTTTTTACCCCCTCCTAATTTTTTTTTATTAGATTACGCCAAAGCAGTGATTTGAGGAGTGATTATGCAAATGTGGTCCTCTTTTTTTTTTTTTTGCGTGCCCGGGCCGATTTTCAATCCCAATCCAACCCTGCATGCAAGGGAAGTATGTTCCAATTTCAGGTTGTAAATTACTTCTCCTTGTGTGTTCCTGCATTCTTACAGTGCTCATAATTGCTTGCAAAGCAGAGGAATTCGATGTTAATGCTTCTCAGGGCCGTGGGCGTATTTTACAGTAATGTGTAACTTCAAAGGTTTAATAGGAAGGATAAGGAGCTGGTATTGCTGTTAGATCAGTTGCATGTATTGTCCTGTCACATCAGGTATGCACAAACAATCCTTCACTTTTCATGTATAGATTGGCGCCAAAAGACGTGGGATAATTTGGCAAAGCAGGTAACAAGCAAGTATGAAAAAACAGCAAGACAAAGGTTGAAAGACAGACAATTAATTGGACTCATTCCCACTTGGAAGAAGTCTAAAGCAGTTTCTTAAGGCCGTCATTACTCATAATCATTCACTATTCAAATACAAAGTGTATTTTTTTTCTCTCTGCCTGCCTGAATTGTTTTGCTGTCATTACGTTAAGAGGCTGGCTGTGTCTGCCTGCTCTTTTGTAGGCTTCTGCAGCATCGTGCATCCCTTAGGGCTTTTCGGCATTGACCCACTTGTATTTTAGCCCCCGCACTTAAAGGTGAGCGCTATTTCAAATCAGGGCTCGAGTTAGGGCACCACGCGGGTGGACGGCGTCCCCCCACTTATTTTACCGGGAGCTCGATAACAAACTACTGCCAGAGTCTTAATGTGTGTGCTGTAGTGACACCTCCTTTGAGCTGTAAAAGACAGTACACATGAAGTGTCTCAGCTGTATGTCACGCACTCGCTTCTCTGATGCAATCGCATCTAAGGGGAGAACGAGGGGAGGCAATGAGTCTGATGGTGCAAGCCACCTTTCGTGATGTCACTTCCAGTCGTGACGTCAGCATCCCCCACTTCTTTTTTCAGGACTTGTGCCCTGTTACAAATACATAAAGTCTTTGCCACGGAAGAGTGCCTATAAGGCAAGGTCCTTGAGAAGCCAATGCGGCGGCGCCTGAGGGGTGGGGCTTATATTGACACAGACTAACAGACAGTATTGGTGAAGCACAGAGGCAGCATGCTTCGTGCACCTGGCCCCAAGTGCGCTTGTCAGGGTGGACGGCTGCCTTTCTCCGGCCAGCCCATCATGCACATTAGAGGCGTCTCCACTTGCGCATTAGTGAGCCGGGGGTGACTCAAAGTCGCAGCCCGCAGCCTCATTAATGAACGGTGAGGCCGCCTGCTCAAGCCAATCCTGGCGCTGCTGTAACTCAGAGAGAAATGCGATGGTTTGATCAGGGGCTTCCTGGCAGTGTGTGCTCTTCGGCGTCAAGTGAGGCAGTGCGGGATAGAAGTAGAGGCTGTCTCTCTATCTCGTCTCTCCCCCATTTTGGTGTGACAAGGTTAAGACTGAGCTGAGTCAGCATGGCTGCCTTAAGTTTAATGGGACACAGGTAAGTAAAAATACATTTAACTACAAATTAGTGCGTTTGTCATTGGTGACCGTTGATTCATGCTGCTATAAGTTTCTTTTTATTACCGCACAGTTGTTGGAGTGAGTCGGTGTGGCAGGCTGGCATCCAGGGGCTGCCTTCCACAGTATGGAGTCCCTGTAAATTAAACACGTAGATGGTGGATACAATAAATATGTTGCTTGAGAAGAGTTGCGAGAACTTGGAAAATAGGTCGCGACTAAAACAATGTACGACCAGAGTCTACTCGGAACGCTTTTTTCTGCTGCTTTTTGGACCAATAGCAATAGGGGCAGTGGTGGCTGGTATAGATTGGGGGTGGCGGGGGCGTGGTGTGGGAGAGAGAGGGTTGCAAAAAAGATTGAAAAAAAAACATACTTCTTCGCCACGTCCCTCCTCCGTCGTCGCTGCGTCTCTCCTCCGTCTTCTTGCCACATCTCTCTCAACCAGGAACAAGAAGCACATCCAGGCTCCCCTGACCAATCACAGTGTTGCAATGCAGCGTTGTGCTTGGTCTGAGTGTCGTGGTTCGGCACTCAGCCAGGGGCTGGGGCCTGGGCATGTTCTCCACCCAGGCTGTAATGCAGCCTGTGTGGAGAACATGCAAAGTACGCATGACTGTTTGGCAGGCCTGAGAGGGCTGTCCAATCTGTCATGGAACACTTACACTGTGGCCAACACTCTTCCCCCCTGTTCTGACAGCAGGGCAGCCTCGCCCTGCCCCGCAAACACGCTGCCCGCTGCAGAAACAAATACAATTATAATAACAACGTGTTATTATCATGCTATTTTTCCTTTATTTTCACTGCTGAAAGCAGTGGGGCGACGCTCCCTCCAAACTCACACCCACACATTTCTCACAGTGTGAGGGAGGGGGCTGGGCCTATGAGAGCGCATAACCGGGAGACCGCCAACCGGTTATGCATGACTTTCTGGCCATCACGGCCCGATGTAACTTTGACTTACATTGAAGGGGATGGGGCTTTAAGTCATCTTGAAGGGAAACTGGACATTGAGAAGTGATGGCTACTTCTACCCAGGCCTAAAAACACAACAAATCTCCCATAACACCACCTTCCACAGATTGCCCGGCGATGCTGTGAAACCTGTAATGCATTTCGATCATGCCCATAGTGTTGAACCTTCACACATGTGCTGGAAATCCACCTCATTTGCTTCTGATTGTGATATTTGCTCGGCAAGCCAATGTTCTGCAGGCGAAAGGTTCAGGACTGGAAACGCAGTCTGCGATAACCTGGACCTAGGTGGTCACCGTACGACTACAGCACAATGTAATGATTTTCGAAAGCTCCACCCTCTTCCTCATTCCTCCTCCGTGTCAAATCAGGCTGGAGTTTATCTTATTACAGCAGTCTGCGATTTGGAGGCTGCATTTCTTGACTCAATACCTTTAATTGTGATTGGCAAGTGAAGACTCCTTGAAACATGTAGTTTGGCAGGAAGTAGAGAAAGGCATCCATTCGGGCAATCTTTGGCCAGAATTTTTTTCAAACCTCTAAAAGAGCTTAGGGTGACACAAGAGTGGTATTTGGTGAGGTAAGTGTTGCAGGTCAAATAAGAGCACCATTGAAAGCAAATAAAGACAGAGTCCCAGATGTAAGATATTTTTCATGCAACGCAGTGCAGCAACTAAATCTGCTGTGCTGTGTTGCACAAGGGGAGATGGTGCCTTGCTCGTTGCACAACCACACACACAAAGATCTGGTATAGAATGTGCACTGGAGCATACTTTACTTGTACAAATTCCTATGTCGAGACAAACATATCAGGACCCCAAGCACTGGATGTGAGCTGCGCCTTCAGCACACATCATGAGTGGGTGTTTTGAGAAATGAAAACACGACCCTTTGCTAGCGCCTACTTCAAGGAAGTGTTAGTTTCTGACACAAAGCCCAGTCTGGCCATCCTAGTAGATCTGGCTTTTTGTCAAAACCTATAGGTGCCTGTGGTGAGTTACCCCTGTAAAAGGCCCCTTCCCAGTGCGAAATACCATTTGTGCTGGAATGCCAATATCAATGCTTCCCTTTGCATCACTTTGCAATGCTGCAAAGCCTAAATAATTCTGGTCCAGTGTGTATTGCACGTTTACCAATGTAGTACCAAAAGTTTAATGCATTTGATTTGCACCTGACCAATATTCAGTTGTGGCCGGCATGACTTGCGGGTGGGGGCCGTGAGGGGGTTAATTTCAAAATTAAAACTTACCTTGCCTCGCGTCCCTCCGAGTCCCAGGAAGCAGGCAGCCTTCCTCTCCTACCCTAAGTGAAGTAAAACGCTGCAATGGCAAAGTTGTGATTGGCTGGGACGCCGACCACACAGGTGTCTATGTGGAGGTTGTTTTCTCTATGTAGGCTACATGCAGTCTACATGTAGAAAACAGAGAGTGCGTATGACTGGTTTGGTTGGCCCTGGGGCAGCTCCCACAACAGTGGGCAAGCCACTCCTCCCCTGCCCTGCAGAAGGACCGCCCACGCACCTACTGCCAACCAAACCCTTCTGCTTTCTCGCAGTGCGAGAAGCAGAAACATAAAATGGTATTCATAATATCATTTTATGTTTTTGCTTCTTGCACTGCTAGAAAGCAGTGGGGCAACGCTCCTCCGCCCACATGGAGGAGCCGACCCTGCCAATATTATTATATGCAAGACGAAAATGGCTTCTCCACTTATACGTAGATATGTGGCTATGCAGTTCTCATGATGACCGTGTTGCTTTTTATGGTGAGATTCTTAGAATGGTGGGCCGCTTCATGACATTTAGGAATTTTATACTGCAACAGCACTGTGTGAATTGCTGTTAATTGATCATGTTCTGCATGTGGGGCGTCCACTGCTGGTATTTAGTTTCTGTATCGGTAAGTACTACTTCTCGCTTCTGTCATATTATTATTAATTTTTTAATGAATTTTATTATGCTGATTTTATTTAATTTACAATAAAGTTATTAATTTATTCTGTCAGTAGAAAGTACGCTATGGGTGATGTATCACATAGTACAGGGTCTATGACCACCTCCAGATGGTTTATCAATATGTGTGAACTGGGTTGCAAATTTTGAGAATTGATGACAGCATATTGAAAACCACAGTAACAAGATCACAGAGGTGCTTGAGTGTAATCTTCCCGAGACGTACAGGCGTGTGTTGTGCCCCTGCCTTCAGTAGTGTATTCAATCCTCTAATGGAAATAATTTCCCTCCTTTCTGATTAATCACTCTGCAGCTTTGTCCGTACCTGGGATATCTGTGCTATTCTTCAGAAATCAGTCTCCTTTGTGAATCTGCAGTCTTAATTTAATCCAGTGGAACTGACCATCTTTCAGCCTTCGTGAGTGGTGCAAAGAATGGGTGTGATTAGATGAACTTGCCAGTCCTAGAGCACCTAGGGGTTTTGGTGGATATTTCTGAGGCATAAGCTGCTGCCATTGGCCCCTGTCACACAGATGAAGGGATACTTCATTATGATTGTTCGGTTGGAAGCAGACATTCGTGTGTTGCTGTGTTACCATTAGCGTGGCTTTGCAGCATGGTGGGAGTTGAGTACCCTCACGCCCTGGTCTTCATGACATCAATGCAGAGGACAGTGTGTTTTCTGTCTGAGTAGGATCATCTATAGTGTGGGTGCAGTGGTTTGATGTTGAAGCTCAGAAGATGATGGGGGCCTGTGACCTCTGACCTCTAACCTCTGCTAAGAGTGTGTGTCCTCTGGACACCCTCACCTTGTGTAAAGGGCTTGTCCTCACTGGCATCTACCAGATATAGTTATGTGCCTTCTTTCACCTCAATCCCTGGGACACCTCTTTATTTCCTTTTCCTCCAACCCCAAGGAAGAATGTGTTCTTTCCAACGCCTGACCCGCGCATCTAGATACCCTCTGTAGGTTCTGCGACTTCTGACCTCTAACCACAAATATGACATAGGTTCTCTTTAACCTTTAACACCCTGTGAAATGGCTCTTCTCTTAGACCTCCAATGAAGGTACAAATAAACGGGTGTCCTCTTTGACCTCTAACATAACCTAAGGCCATGTGAACTTTTGACCTTTAACCCCTGGTTTGTTCTATCTGTTGCAGGCCCTCTGACTGAGTAATGATCCAGTGGACACCCAGCCCGTCTGTGCCTGCGATGGACACTGCAGCCCGTGCAGTGCTCACTGTCTACATCACGGTGGAGGTTCTGCTGGCCCTCCTGACCGTGGCCGGCAACCTACTGGTCATCTGGGCTGTGGCCTCAAACCCACGTTTGAAGAGCATAACTAACTACTTCATTGTGTCTTTGGCTGTAGCGGATGTGACTGTGGGCCTGCTGGTCATTCCCTTTGCCATCACCATCAGTGTGGGCTTTCACATGGAATTCCATGGCTGCCTCTTTTTAGCCTGCCTGGTGCTGGTCGTCACGCAGATCTCGGTGTTCAGCCTCCTTGCCATTGCCGTGGACCGATACCTGGCCATTCGCCTCCCGCTCAGGTAATCCACTGGCTGTGGGTTGGGAATGGATGGGGTTAAGGTGGGCTGACTGACTTTAAGGGCCCTATTTACAAAGGTAACTTTACGCTTGAAGAGTTACTCACATGTACATTTACTCTTGCCACAAGGTGTAAGTCTATCCTTTTAACTATTTATCAATTCAGAATGTACGTTTACTCCTGCATGCAAACTTACATGTGTCTATCCCTGAAATCAGGTGTCAGAGGCATCTTAGAAAGAATTTGCGAGTGTAAAGTTACTACTAGTGACTTTTCGCACATAGGCAGTTGTCTACACATATAAAAGATAGGAGAGGCAAAGGCAGATGACTCTCCTATTCATCAAACATAGACTTCCATGTTAAAACATACCTTTTGGCCAAATTTCCACACCCTGGAAACATAAACTGCTTCATCCAACAGGGCAGGTTAATAAGAATGAGATCACTTTGCTCTAGTGATAAGGATCTTGTGTCTGAATCTGTGTAAGTAGGGTCGAAGTTTCGAAAATGTGCATATCAGTAATTTGTGACAGAGGAAGCACATACATAGGCCCTTATTACGAATTTGGCGGTCTTCGGCTGGGACCGCGACTGCCGTGGTCCAAGGAAGATCACCAAGGCTGTGGGGAGCCCTCCTGCCGGATTACGACTTTAATCCAGGGTGGGCAGGCAGTGCTGCGGAGGTCTCACAGCGGTGGTATATTAGGCTCATAGGAGAGCCTAACAAGACTTACAGCCTGATTCATCAAGCTAAATAGCGGGCGCAATAGCAGCGAAAATGCCATTGCGCCCGCAATTTCCCAAATCGGCATTCATGAAGAAAATAACCAAAGCGCTAACCAAAGATTGCGAATTCGCTAATATATTCGCAGAATCCCTGTAGGTTTGCGCCAAAGCACGGAATTAGAGAATACATTTAGCGAATGCGCAATACAAGCGCAATCGGAATTCATGAAAATTCTCAAATAGCGAAAAACCTCAATTTCTCTATTAGCGCCGCGCAAATTAAGGACAACCCAAAGCAGGTGGTAACCATGAAAGTGATTAGCGAAAATTTTGAAAAACCGTTGGCCAATCAGGAACAGGGAAAGGGCTGACCAAACACACATAAGGAGATGCAGCAGCAGCAGTTGGTGTCTCACAATGCCAGGAATGTACATGCTGGTCAGGCGGCGAAGGCTACAGCGAGCAGCACGGAGGAGACGCAGAATACAGGAGAGGATATTCCGCCAGCGGATCACCCTGCTGGGACAAACCAGGGAGCAGATCTATGCGAAGTACCGGCTAAATGGGGCCATGATAATTCAACTCATACACGACCTTGACCCCCTGATGCAGGACCCAACAAGGCGGACCAATGCTGTGCCTACACATGTACAGGTATTGTGTAGCCTGCACCTCCTGGCCTCTGGGAGCTTCCAGGGGATAGTAGCGGCTGCAGGGGGGATATCCCAGCCCACCATGTCACGCTGCCTCCGGAGTTTTGTTGACGCAATGCTCACCCAGCTACACCGACACAGCAAATTCCCCACCAGCCAACAGGAACTGGACTTGACAAAGTTAAACTTCTACAATGTGGCCCATTTCCCACCTGTGATAGGATGCATAGACTGCACCCACATTGCCATCTGCCCACCAGCTGCGACGGAGTACATGTACCGGAATCGGAAGTCATACCACTCCCTTAACATACAGATGGTCTGCAATGCCAAGACTATCATTACTGACATCGTGGCCCAGTACCCAGGGAGTACCCATGACTCTTTTATATTCCGGCACAGCGGCCTCCACACACGACTGGCCAGGGGAGAATTTGGGGAAGGACACCTACTTGGTAAGTACACATTGTCAACAATTACACATTGCAATGATGTAGCTGCGCAGCACAGGCACTCACCCTCTGCTCCTCTCATTCAGGTGACAGTGGCTACGCCCTCCGGGAATACCTCCTCACCCCATACCTCAACCCGGCTACACCACAGCAACGGCGGTACAATGTTTCTCACATACGGACAAGGAATTGTATCGAACGGACATTCGGCCTACTCAAGAGCCGGTTCCGCATACTGCACAAGACAGGTGGGGCCATGTACTACAGTCCTGATGTGTGCTGCCGCATTGTGGCTGTCTGCGCAATGTTACACAACATTGCAACCAAGCGCCGGATACCAGTAGAGATCTCTGGCAGTGAGTCTGAAGGGGACGACCGTCCACCAGCACATGTGCGTCATGCACGCGGGGAGAACCCTGCTGAAGGACACAGACGGCGCAACCACATCACTATGAACAGTTTCTGAAGCCCACAATCCACTCACCCAACAATCACTCCTGCATGGCAATGTAAATAATGACTGGAGGCCCATGTATGTTGCATGAATAAATATTATTGTTAAATCCACAATAATAACGTAATGTCTACATTCATGATATTGCAGCAGTATTGCGCCATACTGCTCCTAACTAGCCACTGGACATGCTTGTATCATCAGCATTATCTAGGAAATGTTCTAGTAAGTCAATTGCGCCTCCGGCGTGCTGCCCCCAAACGACGCTCTGGCTCTTCCTCTGGGACGGCACGTGTCCCTGCAGTCGGCCTGGTGCTGCGGCGTAACACGCCAACAATTGAGGCAGACAGGCTGCTGACACTGGAGGCGCACTCACTGGTGTCGTCCCTCCCCACATTGCCTTCACCAGTAGGATGGAGTGCCAGTACGGCAGTGGTGACCTGCTCCAACACCCGTCCAACATCCTCGACACATTGGATCAGCTGCTGCTGCTGCGCCAGGCACCGTCGTGAGAGCTGGGAGGTGGCATTCCCCATTATGTAGTTTGAGCGGGTGTAGGCTGTCAGGCGCGTAAGGAGCTTCCGGTGGCGTCGGCGGGCGGAGTTGCGCTGCGATATGAGTGCAGCAGTGTTGGCCTCCATGGCTGCCGTCATACGCTCAATCCTGTCACCCACATTGGCCACATTGCGGCCAATTTTGTGTAGCTGCAGCTGAATGGCCCCTTGCCGTCGTGCCTGCTGTTGGTGAATGCGTAGCATCCGTCGCTCAGTGCTCATGCCTGGCATGCGCACAGCCATCCCCCTCCTGCCGCTGTGTGATGTGTCATGGTGGCGAGCCCTGACATGCCTGCTCTGCTGGCTGCCCACAGTGGGTGTGTGGACAGTCACCACAGTTGATGCACCAGAAGTAGATGGTGCCGCTGGTGGTGGAGTTGTGGTTGGCAAAGGTGCAGCACCTGATGGTGCTGAAGCTGTTGGTCTTGCCCTGCCTGCAGGGTTAGGTGCTGGCGAAGATGGTGCTGGTGCTGTTGGTGTTGCCCTGCCTGCAGGGTTAGGTGCTGCGCCGGATGGTGCTGGCGCTGTTTGTCGTGCCCTGGCTGCAGGGTTAGGTGGTGCGCCGGATGGTGCTGGCGCTGTTTGTCGTGCCCTGGCTGCAGGGTTAGGTGCTGCGCCGGATGGTGCTGGCGCTGTTTGTCTTGCCCTGGCTGCAGGGTTAGGTGCTGCCAATGATGGTGCTGGAGCGGTTGGTGTTGGCCTGGCTGCGGTGTGTGGTGCTACGCCTGATGGTGCGGGAGGTGTTGGTGTTGGCACCTCCTCGGCATCCTCTTCTGACTCATCGATCTGCAGCATGTCGCTGTCGCTGCTGTAGTCGGCGCCACCTGTGAGGGGAATTGGACTTACATTAATAGCATGTATCTGTCACACGTACAGTTGCTACATGCATGCTGGTTGACATTCCCTGCCTGGCTTAGCGATAGCTCATTTTGGGATATGTGAGGCTGCATTGGGGTTCTTTTACATTATGGGCAGACTACATGTCCCACAATGCTTGTGGCCATGATCTCATGTGCATTGTTTGAATGACTTGGAATGTATATGGGAGGCTATAGGGCCATGACCATTGGTAGGGGACAGGGTCGCAGTCGCATGCCACTTACCTTGGCTGTCTTGGCTGGGTCGGGATGAGTCCAGGTTGGTGACACCTATGCACGCCTCTGTCTCAAGGGTGTCCTCCACGTGGTCCTCCATGGGGGTATTGGGAGGGACAGTAGGTTCTCCGCCCCCAGTACCAGATGTCTCGCCCAGCCTCTCTGCCACCCTCTCCTTGGCACGACCTCGGAGGTCGTACCACCTCTTCTTGAGCTCGTCCAGTGACCTGTGTGTCACGCCCACAGCGTTCACTTTAGCTGAGATTCCTAGCCAGATGCGACGTCTCTCCATCTCTGGCACCCTCCGGGAGTCCTTTCCAAAAAGTTTTGCGTGGTTTTCAACCACTCCCTCGATGAGCTGCTCCAACTCCTGCTCGGAAAACTTGAGCTTTCTCTTGCGCCCGGTGTCACTGGGCCCTGGTGCAGACTCCTCTGACATTGCTACTGTCGCTAATGGGTGAATTGCGCTACTTTGGTGGTGTCCCGGTAGGAGCTCTCTGTTTAGCTGCAGCCTCGCTGTTCAGAATGGGGGTGGGAACTGCCTGCTTCCTGGTTGTGATGTCATCACGGCGCTCGAAAAGCGACTTCCCGTTGGTGCGATCTCGCTACTGGCGAGATGTCGCTAATGGGGATTTGCGATGGCGCTAAATAGAGATGGAATATCTGGGTAATAGCGAATTTTCGGCGATTTTATATTCTCGCTATCGATTTTTGCGCCCGTGTGCGATTCGCTTTAATTACTCGCTAACTATGATGAATTCCGATCTGCGCCTTTCCATTTGCGATTCGCTGTGAATCGCAAGTTGTGAGTCGCAGTTTCCTTTCTTGATGAATCAGGCTGTTAAATCTGCTGTGAGAGAGCCTGCAGCACGTTCCTGCATGATGTCCTTTAATTGCAGGCACAACATTTCTTCTGCTGTTCTGGCACATCAATCAGAGAGCTTACTCCTGTGGGCAAATCTTGGTCCCACAGGAGCAAAATGGCTGATGGGGATAAAGTCTGCTCAGCCAATCAAAACACTTTTGTTTTAAAATTCCCAGGCCCTCAGAACTCTCGAGGGACTGCTGAGGCACTCCTGAGAGATCAACTGTCAATTTATATATATTTTTTTGTAACCTTAATATCTCCAAAACTGCTAAACAGATTTATACCAAATCACAAAAAGCATGATTTCTTGGTAAAGATCTAGCTTTCTGCTATCTTTGGTGTTATTCTGTTAAGCCATTTTGGGGCACATGCATCAAGTATTATTGCATTCGCAAACAGGCCGATTCGCAGAATCAGCCCGTTTGCACACGCAAAAAATGCTTTTTGGATGCAGCAAACCTTAATTTGCAATTAAGTAACCTGTTACCGAATCGCAAAATGGGTTTGCTTTCGGTATTTGGAAGGGGCGTGTTTAGGGCGTCCCTTCCAAATAGCGAATCCTAACGGCATGCATGAATGTTTTGTGACCGTGAATTCGGTCGCAAAACATTAGCATATTACCACCTACTTCAAGTAGGTGGTAACACATTTGCAAATCGGAAGTAGACCCCGAGGGACCCCTTCCCCTTTGTGAATGATTGTAAAAGCATTTTTAAGAGCAGGCACTGGTCCCACGGACCTTTGCCTTTCCTTAAAAAAATGAAAAGAAAACTTTTCATTTTACTTTTTGTAAATCATCTCGTTTTCCTTTAAGAAAAACAGACTGCTTTACAAAAAAAAGATTGCTTTAATTAAAAGCAATCACGGACATAGTGGTCTGCTGACCTCAGCAGGCCATCATCCCTATAATGGCGTAGATTCCTAATGGCTTGCAAATTGCAATAGGTCTATTTGCGACCCATTAAGAATTTATTAATAAAACTGAAAACAGTTTTGTACATTAGGATTAGCGATTACCTAATTGCGATTTGGAGAAAATCACAATTAGGTAATCGCTACTTGTAATGATGATACATGTGGCCCTATGTCTCTATCATTGTCTAATTATAACTATGTAAATTGCATGGGCAAATTGCATTTGGATATCCCCCCTTTTTCTCAGCCTCTGCTAGACGGATATCCCTGAAAACATTTCCAGGATGGAACTGAGGTGAATAAACTTTTTTTGGAAAGTTTAAATAGGATTCGTCAAATAACCCCGCAGTTATTAACACAATATAAAAATGTTTTTCCTGTGAAAAATCTGCCCTATGGTTACACAGTGGCGAAAAAAATGCTTTCACAATTACAGTGCTGCTCTTAGACCATTAATCAGTACACTGACAAGCACACCCTTGCACACTATAGAGTGGATTTAGCAAACATATCTTTTCTGTAAGAAACCCTGGGCAAACATTCAGTGAGAGGGCTTATCTATCTATCTATCTATCTATCTATCTAGAGTCACCATGTGTAGTGATATTGAGGTAAGAGTTTTTTAAAATTTCTTTTAGATCTTTGGTGCAGTTCGACAAATCTGCAAGAAATATGTTTTAAAAAAGTTCATCCATTTCGGTCTTTAATGGAAATTTCACACTACTCTGTCAAGGGGGTCCAAGCAAAAGTGTGATTTCCCATGTTAATTACCATAGGAAAGTATGGCCTCTGATACAAAGAAAATGGCTGAACGTTACACAGAGACCACACATTTTGTTATTTGGTGTAAATCTGTTCTGACGTTTTCCAGAAATTAGTGTTTAAAAAGGTGT
This sequence comes from Lissotriton helveticus, assembly GCF_964261635.1. NCBI lineage: Eukaryota > Metazoa > Chordata > Amphibia > Caudata > Salamandridae > Lissotriton > Lissotriton helveticus. Next base: position 631,744,248 of record NC_136068.1, on the reverse strand, counting down.
TTGTGGGAATGAAGATATTAAAGCTAGTAAAAAACTAGAGATATCTGGACCGATGCTGTCCAGATATGCTCTAATTCTCCATTGAAAGAGGGTGAGCGTAAAAGGATTGGTTGGCCATAACATGGAGAATATGATGTGGCAGCCATTACAGGACTCAGGGACTCTGTCCCCTCGTCCTGAAAAATACATCAAAGGCCACATAAGGGATGCGGATGGACATACCCTGATCCAAATGGCCATATGGGGGGCCCCACAGACTACCACTCCCACCACCATTATCACCATTACCATTAGAACCAATACCTTTACCACCAGCATCCCCATTACTACCCAAACCACCACCCTTACCACAATTATCTTCAGCAGTAACAAGTTTAACACCCCCATTATTACCACTACCAACATCAGCATTACCATTACCATTAAACACAAAACCAAAGCTCAACACACCCACATTCCTATGCCCACACAACCTCCATCACGCACCAATTTACTCATCAAAATACATCAACACAACCAACATCATACATTTATACAATCAACAGCATAGGACAATATTCTCACCATCATACACCAATACAAGTAGCATCACACGTTGACGTTGACACAACCAACATAATACACAAACACACCCGCCATTATATGCCAACATACCTACTGTTTTATATCCATACAAACAACATAGTATGTCAACACGCAGAATAAAAGAAACACAGGAAAACAATAAATTTCCCTACAAAACATAAAGTTGAAATGGACTTACAGTTGACTAATATATTAGCTAAAAAGTCCTGAAATTCATGAGTTAAGGTCTCGTGCCCCAAACACACTGTAGCAAGTCAACCTTAATTTTCACCCCCAGCTTACAGTGTTTGCAATGTCACACATCAGTTCAAACCAAAGGTAACACACTACTCAACATAAAAAATAATCAACTACACCATATGTAAACACACTAACCATCATACCTCAACACAAAAAACATAATACACCAATATACTCACCATAATATGCCAACACACCCACCTTCATACATAAATCAACCCTCCACCCTATGGAAACAACCACCACTGTACAGCTACCCTTCCAACATCGTATATAATCAACACCCACCATTTTGCTTCAGCACAACCACCAGTTTACACCAAAAACTGTCCATACATTCACTGTCAAATGTCCACACATCCACCATCAATCTCCTAAACACTTACCCCAGACCACCATCATGCATGTACATATGTGCCTCATACACCCTCATACTCACCATCATATGCCAACACATAAAACATCATGCAGCCTTCAATTACCTTTGTTTCTGCTGTGTCACTCCCACAACTTAGTCACACCATCATACAACATTTTACACATGTCAAAACAGAGGGTCATATTCTCAAGCACGTGTAATAATCATCTCAAAAGTAACTTAATGCAACCTCCAACATCGCAGTCTATCGCAGGAAACTTACACCGTGTTAACCAAGTATTCACAACACAACAGAACCATGTGATAGTCACCGGATAACGCAACAAATGGGCGCGTTAAAATCGCCACGCCGCAAAAATGCGGAACACGAACGCAAAAAAAAGCTGTGATGAGGTCAAGCGCGATACAAAAAGCAGTGAAAACCAGAGGCAGGTCTGCAAATCCCACACGTCTGGCACCATGAAAGCAGAGTAAATAAAAGGTGAGATGATAATGTGCGAGCACAACCCCACAGCTGTGAAGCAGAACAAATGACCATTGTCCAAATCAGATAGGCATTTCCCCACACACAGCCACAATGCACATTGACATGCATTCAGTATGTAACCTGCGCTAATGCAGAAACAAACATGGTACAGACTGTGAAACCGCATCTCCCCCTCACATTGCAGAGGGGAAACAATACCCCCTGCACACTGACGTGCCACGTCCATGATCAAACAAGAATGAAAGCACAGACAAATGTAGGGGCAGTGACTCCCCCTTACGTACATGTTGCCCGTGTCGTGTGACTTGAGTCACAGGGTGCATCCCTGCATCATGGCGGCACATATCAGAGCACAAAAGAATCCCTGTTGTCACTTGTAGGCCACAAATAACAGCAAAAAGAATGATTTGGGACACATGTGAAACGCCGAAGAGTGGGATACTGTAACAACTGTGACACACAGAACTGGCAGTTCGAATACGTGACACCATAAAAAGCCTCACTGCACAGAGGTGACACACACACCATCCATCTACAAATCCCTCAATTGACAGCACAACATGTCGCACCCACACTTGTCTGAGTGAAGTGCCAGTACAGATGAGTGACATGCTCCGCAGGGAATGTGTATCGGAATTCTTTTATTAGCACATGCAGTGCCTGTGGCAGTCAATGTACTGTGCCATTACTGCGAAGGACCCACACAATGTGACCTCAACCAGAGAAGAAATTGTCAATGATGTAGTCCCTATGGGCTATTCCTACTGCGGCTTCAGTGGGGTGTGGTCCACCTGCCTCATCTTCATCATCATCATCCGTGCATCTGGCACTCGTATCCATGGGACTTTGCTGCGTACACATATGTTGTGCAACACACAACATGCAACGATCATCTTGCACACGAGGTCTGGGCTGTACATGATCTTACCACCTGTGTTGTCCAGGCTCCTGAAACGTGACTTCAACACGCCAAATGTGCGTTCCACGATGCCCCTGTTACGTTTGTGGGCCACATTGTACTGCCTCTGGGCCTGTGTATTCGGCGCTTGGAAGGGTGTCATCATCCAAGGGCAGAGTGCATAACCTTGGTCACCTGTGACAGTGCAGAGAGACATTAGTCACAACTACATACTGCATGATGTGTTGGCACGCTCACTGGTTCATTGGTGTGTGATATGTGTGACTTAGTGATTCCTGTATGACATGTACTGCGTGATGCAAATGAGCTGCATCACTGTGTACTACGTAGCCTCACTGCCACACCTCCCCCCGAGCACATTCACTAGTGTGTGCAGCGCAATAACATCACATGCACCCTTACGGCACACCATTGACTTGTCTGTCTGCGCATGTCTACAAGCCTGAGTATGACACAGTGATGATGCTGCGCAGAATGTGGCCAGCCACATCTGTGTAGGCCCATTGCAAGGACAGGACTGACACAGATGTAGAGCACCTGCCTGGCTGAACTCGACATGCAGATGAGGGTACATTTTTGGCTCATGCTGCACTAATAGCGACACACACAACAGTTGGCCTCTGTGATCCCTGACCCAGAGCGGGCATGCCATCCCCCATGTACTACTTCGGCCGAGCACGCACACCAGGGACATGCCACATAGCAACATTGTCTATTGCGTGATGTGTGGCACAGACACTACAACAGAGACACACGCATCAGCCACATCCTTGGCAAGGCCCACACTGAACCACACCCAGATCCACGTGTGAAGGAGCCACACCCCTATGCAGTACTGTTGTACGCCTGTCCACCCCGCTTACGCTCACATGAAGATACAACACGATAACATGTCCCAGGTCTACACCCCTGACTTAGGTGATATGGTTGCACATGATGTACACAGCACAATGTAATGTGGAATGGCTCCGGTCCCACATGCATATATAATGAGCACACGGACACACTGAGTGAGTTTTTGGGACAGGTTGCGGGCATGTGCACCCAGCACCTTTTATTTTCAGGGTCACATCTCCAGTGACGCCTGTGCTGTGTGGGTGTTGGGTAGTGTAAGCCACCACTGAGGGGTTGGTTGGTGCTGGCTAAAATCACAACAGTGAGCAGACAATCAGCAGTACAAGGTACGAACATCATGGGTCCCTGACTTGAGCATCACAGAGTGTGTGATCCCGGATGCACAACGGCCGGCACAGGCACACCACCACGGGACGGTGACTTACGGTGCACTGAGGTAGGGCCACTTGAGCTGAGCGTGTACTAGTTGATGTCCAAGAGGAATGTCGCAGAGGTTTGCGGGGGACAGTGGAAGGTGTCCCTCCAGGGCATGATGAAGAGGGCAGAAGCAAGCAGGAACAGGCAAATTGCGGAGTTGAATGCTACAGACTCCACTTTTCCACCTTGTCAGTATCAGCTACATGTAGAGGAAGACAACCTACAGCCCATGGACCCAGACACCACAGACGTACAGACAGAGATCGAACATGAATTTCAGGTCACTCACTCGGGGGCACCAGAGCTGGTAGGGGATGCAGTATGCGATGAGGCCTGTACAATGACATGGATCCTGCCATGTAGAGGGCAAGACTCAGTTCAAAATGTGTGACCTACTCCATCGCAGTGTGTTCCAGAGACAGCGGTCATCGGGGCCCACAGCCACGTGTGGTGGGCATGCACTTCACAGAGTCAGTGGCACCAGTGCAGTTGTAGTGTCCCGTTACCTCCGTAAAGGTGAGCCTTTTCTCCTCCGGAATGAAGCGCGTCTTCTTCTTACTCCTCTCCTTGCGTACTGTGACATAAACTCTGCCATGAAAATATCAAGACTCAGTTCCGAAAATTCAACCTAGTTGGGCGCTGTGTCAGACGGAGGCTGTGGTCAGCGCAGGTTAACCGATGTCCAGCCATCTCCGCCTGGATCTCTAACACATGACTTTGGGATGGCATGTGTATTAGATTTGTGGGTGACATGGGTAGTGGCCCCAGAGCTGAGTGGGTGTTTGGCTAGTGATGATGTCATGTCCTGCCTTTGACGAAATGCATTGGATTGGTGTGAGGCCTGCAGGACCGCAGTGTAGGCTGTAGGCCACAGTCAGCAAGTGCCCACGGACACGTTTGGTGAGAGTCCTATGCACAGCCTTGGAGGCACCACATTGAAGTGAGTATAGTGACATAGCCTCACCTTAAATAATGTACTCTGCCATGGTGTATTCAAGTCTCAGTTCCAAATGTGAGACCTACTAGTCACCTGTGTATGCCGGTGGAGTACGTCAACGTGAAAGGACTCCTGCGGGCCTATGTCGCGGAGGCCGTGATGGTCTGAGGAGACTGCCAAGGTCGCGGGCATCGGGCTTGGAGCTTGCACCGGCACGTGGTGGGTGCTCTTCGACACACGCCGGTGTCGGCAGGACTGGTTCAGGAACCAGCGGCCTGGGGTGCATCAGGTCCACAGGTTTGCAGGCAACACTACTCACGGCGACGGCCTCGTGGCATGGCGAGAGGCGCCGCCCTGGCAAAGACGTTGGGTATTCCGTAAGAGAACCACGCCCAGAGTTATGTGCTTTTTATTCACACCCCTATGCTGGCCTGGTGTACGCCGGGCCAGCCCACTCTGCACACGCTTACAGTGGGGACGTAACAAGCTACATTTCCGTGATCTCCCCCACTGGCTGGGGTGACATAGTTGTGTCCACTGTCCACTACACTCCATACACCAGTGGTGTATGTCGACATGGATATGTGTGTGGTCTGCATACTGCAGTATGGCCATCCATGCCACACTTGGCATTGAGTACATTCTCATTCATGGGTCACTTGTCTCCTTCGTACATGCCTGGTTCCCACCTCTCTCCACAATCTGCTATTGTGTGGCTGAGGCGCCATGCTGTTGATGGCTGATGTACATGGCCAGCCCAGGTTCCCACAGTAAGTTGTGCTGTCGCGTCTGGTAGGTGGGCATGTTGTTTGGCATTTGGACTGGGTAAGAGTGGTCTGCTTAATTCAGACACTCTGTTCATCACCACCCCCTTTTCTGAATCGTTTTTGGCCACTATAGGTGTGGCAGGGTATACTCAGACATGAGTCCCTTGCTCACTGCTCCATTCAAGCAAGCCGGGCCGACGACGCCTGAAATGGCAGAAACCGGTCCCCGGAAGCTTGTCTCCTTTCTGGTGAAGAATTGGCTTGGTAGTTTGGTCTGCCCTGTTCCCATGATGCACTGGGCCAGGGACAGACTAATTTGCATATAGCCAGGTTCTGAGCTGGGATGGGGCAGTGAGCTAAATAACGGTGATGGATCAAGCCATGATCTTTGGACTGGGTAAGAATGGTCTGCTTAATTCAGACACTCTGTTCATCACCACCCCCTTTTCTGAATCGTTTTTGGCCACTATAGGTGTGGCAGGGTATACTCAGACATGAGTCCCTTGCTCACTGCTCCATCAGGATTCAAGCAAGCCGGGCCGACGACGCCTGAAATGGCAGAAACCGGTCCCCGGAAGCTTGTCTCCTTTCTGGTGAAGAATTGGCTTGGTAGTTTGGTCTGCCCTGTTCCCATGATGCACTGGGCCAGGGACAGACTAATTTGCATATAGCCAGGTTCTGAGCTGGGATGGGGCAGTGAGCTAAATAACGGTGATGGATCAAGCCCTGATCTTTGGACTGGGTAAGAGTGGTCTGCTTAATTCAGACACTCTGTTCATCACCACCCCCTTTTCTGAATCACACTTGGCATTGAGTACATTCTCATTCATGGGTCACTTGTCTCCTTCGTACATGCCTGGTTCCCACCTCTCTCCACAATCTGCTATTGTGTGGCTGAGGCGCCATGCTGTTGATGGCTGATGTACATGGCCAGCCCAGGTTCCCACAGTAAGTTGTGTTGTCGCGTCTGGTAGGTGGGCATGTTGTTTGGCATTTTGTGTGTGAGTTTGTAACATGTGTATTCTCAGAGTTGTGAATTGCATGTCTGTGGATTTGAGGTGTGTGGTGTGTTCATTTGGTACTTACCAACGAGCAGAACATTTGCATAGGTGCCATCCTGGAAGCGCCGGTTGATGATGGACTGTCTGAAGATGAAGGAATCATGCACACTGCTAGGGTAGTTGGCAGCGACATTGGTGAAGAGTCCCCAGTGGCCCACTATTGCCTGCATATTGATGGAATGTGTGTGCTTTCTGTTGCGGTAATTGTGTGCAGTGTCGGCAGGGGGCAGTAGGACATGTGTGCAGTCAATTGCACCCCATACGTGCGGGAATACAGCATTGGCATAGGAGCCTTGCTTGGTCTCCAGCTGTTCCTGCACAGTGTGGGGGAAGTATAGGTACTGGGGTACCAGGCTGATGATGGCATCCAGGACAGGTTTGAGGAACTTTGATAGGGCTGGCTGTGAGACCCCTCCGACTCTGGCGGTTGTTGGTTGGAAGGTACTAGAGGCCAACAGGTGCAGCAGAGCCAGCAGCTTTGTCTGAGGTGGGATGTTCGTTATCCGCTGTGTTGGTACCGTCAGCCTGTGGGCAATGATGTTCAGGATGCGGAGGATGGTTGTCCTTTTGAGCCTGTAATGGGCAATGACATACTCTGGTGTTAAGTCTGTGAGGCTGGTGCGTTTTCTGAAGGTCCGCGGTCTATGTCTGCGATGCCTCTGTGGTGGTCCGGGGGGTGGTGGCGGTGGGTGTTGTGGTCCTGTTGGGGCTCCGAGCTGCCTGATCAGTAGCTCCTTGGCATCTGTTGCTCTTCAGGTGTGTCTGTGGGCTGGGCTCCCTTTTGTGGTGCCGGCTACCGTCCGACTTTACACCAGGTCAGAGCAGGTGTTAATTTCCTGCTGCTAACGCGCCTTATCACCTGTTTTGGGATCTTATCACCAATCTGGCTGGTCGTTAAGAATGTTGTGGAGTGGTGTTGTCACGGCTATTTGCACAGGAAAGCCTACTCTGCATCTCATTAGCGATAGTTGCCGGGGTCATCTGTGGGGATGTTTTTGCGGCTGCTATCCCATATAAATTGGTGTTATGGGCTGTTTACATGAGCTTGTGAATGGGGTGATAACTTTATTGCGACTTTGGCTGGGGTAAAGTGCCGTTTGCTCAGCGATAGCTCCTTGAGAATATGCCACAGAATCATTGACCTTCTCAATCACATCTCATTTAAAGATTTCTCAAGTAATAACAGGGGTGGCAGTCATGGGGCACTTAGTATAGGGGGAATAAACACAACATATAGCTTACATATCAGGTAACCCGTGATATAGTGCTAAAGTTCCCTCAGTGGATTCTGGTGACATCTCGTTCAGCGACTAGTAGTCTGACAGCCGTTCGGAGGCCATGTTGTTTGTTAACATGGAGAGGTGTGCTGCAGTGGCCAGAGCAGCTGACTCTGGAGCATGGGGCTAACGGTTCGATCCCTGGCACCGGTGGCAGCTCAGCTCAGCATCATGTGACTCTGGGCAATAGCTCACTTAATCTCCCGGACGGCCCCCAGCGCCTTGAAACCTTAGGAGGTGATATGTTTGGGCTTTACAAATATAGATTGATTGAGCGTCACCAGCAGGTCCGGACTGGCCGTTGCGGGCACCGGGCAATCCCCCGGTGCGCCGCAAGGGTGGGGGGCGGTTTTGGGCCCCTGGGGGCCGTTTTTGTTACAGGACCGTTTTTACAGCATAGCTGCAAAATCTGTCCTGTAACAAAATCGGCCGAAAACCAGCCCCGGCAAAGAGCTTGGTCGGAGGAGGGGGGGGGAAGGGGGACGTTCGAGCACTTTGCCAGGGCCTGTTTTCGTTTCCAGTCCGGCCCTGGTCACCAGAACACCAAGATTGCAGTTCAGGGATATACCACACATGGCACCAGTTATGCATTTTGTTTACATATTTATTTTAGTGCAATTATCATGAAAACAATGTGTTTTTTTCCAAACATGGAAATGTTTACTGAAAACAGTAATTGAAGTACAGGACTATACTCCTTGATTGTAGTAAGAAGAAGAGAAAATTATTTAATTAGGTAGTTCAAAATGTGGGATTTTTAGAGAAAACTTGGTTAAAGCCACAGTAGGTCCATAGAAGTCAGAGCTGCTACTAGCAACGCAAAGCTAAGATTTGGCCCGGATTACAATTTATTTCATGAATAGCCTGCTTATTAAACCAACCAGAGGCAGTGTTTAAGCTCAGAGACTTTGAAGCTGCTGCTCCACTGCTCAGGTAAGAAATGGTTTCTATTTAGACAAAGGTAAATTGTGAATCTTTTGTAGTATGTTTTTGTACTGTCATCTAAATGCACTGTATTACCTATAGAGTTAGCTGGAGGAACAGAAACCAGACTGAGTCCATACCCCCACTAATTGAAATCCATATTTCACAGTTTTCTGTGAAATAATATCATCTACTTCTGAAGTATTGTTTTTTACCACTCTATTTCCCATTTAAAACATCATGTGGATGGCAGTAGAAGAATGTCTGTTTCTTACGGCCTTCCTCTTGTTCTTGATTGCAGGTACGGAGCCCTTGTGAATGGTGCCCAAGCTAAGAAGGTGATGGCGCTCCTCTGGGCGTTGGCTATCTTCCTTGGGATGATCCCCCTCTTCGGTTGGAACAACCTTCATGCTATTGAAAGTGGCTGCAAGGAACCAAACAATGAGGTCTCACCACTGGACGTCACTCAGTCACCAGCCAATGAGATGCGGACGTCTTGCCGAACTGTGACGTGCTACTTTGAGGTGGTCGTGGACATGAACTACATGGTCTATTTCAACTTTTTCGGCTGCATCTTGCTCCCTCTCGTGTGCATGATGTTCCTCTACATCAGCATCTACAATGTGGCCTGCAAGCAGCTGCGTCAGATGCTTCCCAAGGGTGTAGGTCGAGGAAATGGCGGGAAGACCCTAGCCTGCCTCCTCAAGGAGATTCATGCGGCCAAGTCACTGGCTCTCATTGTGGGACTCTTCGCTCTCTGCTGGTTGCCCCTCCATATTCTAAACTGCCTGCCTGTTTTCTGCCCTGGCTGCCCACGGCCACCCATTTGGCTCATGTACTTGGCTATTGCTTTCTCTCATGCCAACTCAGTGCTTAACCCTGTCATCTATGCCTTCCGCCTGCGTGAGTTCCGCAGGGCCTTCTGTGTGCTGGTCGGAAAAGCCTGTTGGCTCAGGGAGGGCTACCGGGATGAACTGACCAGGGTAAGCACAATGCGCTCTATGAGTCGAGAGACCAGCATAGCCATGCTGTCAACCTCACGGGACACGTGATGCCCAAGCATAGGGGCTCCTATATGACAATGCCCTATGACCAATAATACGATATGGTACGAACAGCTGGCTTCCCCACAAACCACATGTGCATGGAGCCAGGAGTGGACGGCCACATGGAAGAGGAGATGAGAGCACCTGCCACCAAGAGCTCACCAAGCAATGGTATTTGTCATATGAAGATATGGCACCCGATATCTGATACGAAGATATGGCACCAAGCCTTAACTTGACCTCACGATGACGCATCATGGAGCCCAAGCGCTCATCATTCTGCTGGATGCATGGTTGAAAGACATGGGGTGCTTGACTCAGCATGATATCCACTGTTTACTAATTTATTTATTGATAGAAACAGGTGGGTGTTTCTTATCCAAAGGAAGAGGCATCATCCCGATGCCAGTCTAGTAATCGAGAAGTGCGAACTACATCTCTGTCTAACAATGGGGTGGCAATGCGTATCCCTTCTGCGTATAAGTCCCTCTCTTCTTCAGTGGTGGTGGATGGAGAGGGAGAGAGACTAAGTGCAATATCTCACTCACCCTCAGCGTCTGGCGAGTGGCACAAATCTACCTCAGGAACCTGGGATGCTAAAGGAAGAATCATAGTTACTATCACCAATCTGAGAATGTGCAGGATCAGAGTAATTCTAACCATCCATAGAATAAAAAGAAATTCAGATTTATTCTAATCCGCCATTCAGTGCCCAGAGGGAGAGAGTGTTGTTCTCACCAACTGCAGAATACATAGGCTCGCAGAGTGAGTAGAGCTATTCAGGGCTTTAAGTGGTGCCGGGTCCTGCCGGTGCTCAGCACCGGCAGTTCGAAAAAGCAGGTGATGAGACAGGCCTCTATCAGGCTCTACATTTTTGCCCTGAGGATGAAAAAAAATCTTAACTCCGCAGCAGTGCCACCCTTTACTGCCTTTGAGGTAACTGCCAAGAGATTCACTATAGTTCTTTCAGTCTCATCATTTCAGAACTGAAAGATTTTCAATATTCTATAAAACGAAGCCATCGTTGTTGAATATTCATCTTACACAACTAACATCCATTGGCTAAGCCAATAGCCCTGACTTGTTGTAGGTGTAATGTTGTTTGCTGTATTATATATCTGTATGCAATGACCAAAGCAGCAAAATACCAGGCGTGCAGCACATATTTTTCCACATGCATATTTTTAAGCCACGCCTCTAATCATATCGGCCACGCCCATTTGAGAGACCCCCTAATTTTTTCATTCCACTTAAAGCCCTGGAGTTATTTTCACCGACCTGACAGCACACCGGACTCCGCTGTTATAGCACACCAGCTAATATACAAGGAGTTCAAAGTTTTCAATCCAACCAAAGAAAGCACTGGAGATCAGAATTACTCGGACTCACCAAAGATTAAAAAATAAATCAGAGGTATTTTCACATTCCAGATAAAACCAGAAAATCAGATTTACTCTCACTAGCCTGAGAAGAGAATGCAAGAAAACCACAGTCAGAGAAGGCACACAGATTCAGCTTGTCCCATCCACTGGAAAATACACAGGGAATCTTAGTTGTTTTTACAAACTTGAGTATGCAGGGAATCAGTTATTTACACCTTCCTGTTAATACATAAGGAATTACATTATTCTCATTAGCCACAGAATACAAGGGGAATCAGGATTATTCCTACTCACCAGAGGATACACGTGATTTTAGTGTTATTTTCACCAAGAAAAGAGTACTCTGGAAGCCATAATTATTCTCATTATATAGAAAATAAACCAAGAATCAGAGTTGTTCTCATACACAACAGATTACAAGGAATATACAAGTAGTCGAATTGTTCGCAACCACCAGAGAATGCACAAGCATCATATATTCTCCCTCTGCAGAGAATACAAAAGGAATCCAAGGTATATTCGTAGTGCAGGGCATACACTCAGACACTTTGATTTACTCTTACTAACTTAAGAGCTCAAGGGAATCACAGTTATTCTCCCTAATCAGAGAGTGCACAGGTGGGGGGTAGTAAACTCCGGCATACGACCGAACGGCCAAATGGTCATGCTGCGCACGCAATGTAACTCGTTTTATTTATTTACTTGACTCTGTTCGGCCGTATGCCGGAGTTTACTACCCCCCACCCTGCCCCTCCCCGGCCTGCCCTACCACCCCACAGCACTCCCTTGAGGAGCCGCCACTGCCACCATTTAGTTTGCAAATTGAATGACTTGAAACCTAAATAGTTATGTAATTAGTTTGGACCAAATTAATTGTGTTTAAGAGAGCAGAGAAATAGTTTGCATTCCAGAAGTCATGAGGTAACATGGAAATGGAGTATTCTGTCTCGATGATCACTTTATCTATATTGTTGTGAGAGAGGGAGAGGGGAATAAAATATGGGTATATTATACAAGTGTCCAGACTGGCCTTAAAACCAGAGTTTTGTTATCTCCAAATAGAGAATACAGAGTGATTGAGAATTAGTCCTACCTACCAGACAGAAAATCAAAGTCGTACTCAGTGCCACAGAATACTCAAAGGATTCAGAATTATTCACACAAACCATAGAATGTACATTATTCAGAGTTTTTATAGACAACCTGATAAAACATAGGGGGACATTCTCAAGAACGTATGATAATTATCGCAAACTAGCTTAACACAACTTTCCACATCGCAGCCCATCGCAGGAAAATAACGCTGTGTTAACGTTGTATTGTCAACACGGCGGTACCATGCATTAGTCTCACTATAACGCGTCAAATTACCGTGTTAAAATGAACACACCGCCTAAAAAATGTGAAACACGAAGGCGGAAAAAGCGTCAATGTCCCAAACTGCGATACAAAAATCACCGATAGCCAGCAACAGGCCTGCAATTCCCAAGCTTCATGCGGGAAAATGCACCATAAATGCAGGAAAAAAAATGGTGAGATGACAATGTACAAGTACAGCCCCACATCCATGATGTAGTACAAATGTCCACTGTCCCGCATAAAATAAGCATCTCCTCACAGTCACAATGTACATTGTCATACAGTCTCTATGTAAACTTCGCCAATGTCTCAACATACATCAAACACACTGTGAAACTGCATCTCCCCTTGACATTGCAGAGGGACAATGAACACCTCCTGCAGAGCAGACCCAACTTCACGTCAGTGATAATGGAGACGTCCCCCAGGACAACGACTAGGACGTACTCCAACGGTTCATGGACAACCACCGCACCCCTCCTCCAGTAGCAGGGCAGCCCAGCACCATTGAGGTGAGCCCACCCCGTGCACAGACCACACAGCAGGAAGCACCCACTACCACGTCTGGCTCCTAGCACCTCACTGAACAACACATGGCGTTCCAACGCTGTGTGTTAGACCGCCAGAAGGAGCCGGCTCAACAGGTGTCGGTGGGGTTCGACCTCGTGGCAGCCGAACTAGATGCCATTTGTGGGTATCTATGTCCCATCAGAGACCACTCACACTCCCTAACGGACACCCACAGTCTGCCCCATGCCCTCCAACAATCCATGGCTGGTGTCGCTGGAGTCATGACTTGGAGACAACAACAACTGTCTAGTCAGAGTGGCTACAACGATGTCATGCGTGATTTGGGAAACATGAGGAGTGTCATGGAGAACATGGAGCGGATGCAGGCGCAAAGAATGGCTACCACTACTGCACACGAGAAAGCTGTAGATGGGATCTTCCATGCCCTGCAGATCCTCATCATGGGAGTGATGCCACAAGACATTGTGCAGATGAATGCTGCTGCTACTTCTACATCCACATCTCAGGCCCCTGATGTGTCAGTGTCACACAGTGCTGCAGACCAAACACCACCACCCACATGTGAGGCACATGAAACGTTAGAGGACGAAGATGAGGATGAATCTGCCTTAGTGGAAAGAAGGAAGCAGTAGCTCTCATCTCTGTCATATGGCTTCTTTCTGCTTGGTTCTGCCCTCTGCTTCATGCCCTGGAATACCACCTTCCACTGTCCCCCGATACACTCTATGACACTAACCTTTCACCTTGACATGGACTGCCATATATTGTTTGTAAAACAATGAAACAGCAATTAGCCTGCGGACTGGATTCTTCCCCTTCCGAGTAACTTGTCAATTCCTAAAGGACTCTGGCTGGCCCTCCACAGGGCAACATTGTAAAGTGTTGTCTGAAGGGCCCATTGCTAAGACAGCTTCAACACTCCACTGAACGTGAATAATACATACTAATACACACAGACGTGTCATGTCAATAATTAATCAAGTATGAAAGCATCTGCGAATGTTGGGACAGTGATTCCCCTTAACTCCATGTTGCTCATGTTGTGGGACTTGAGTCACAGGATGCATCCCTTCATCATGGTTGTACATATTTGACCCCAAAATAAGGCGTGTTGTCAACTGTAGGTCACAAATGACAGCCTTTATGTAATAATTTGGGACACGTGAAACGCTGAGGAGTGGGATTCCATACTATCTTTGACACACTGAAATGGCATTTCGACTATGTGACACCGTAAACAGCCTCTTTGTACAGAGGTGAGACACCCACCATCTATTTTCAAATTATGAGATTGTTAGCACTACATGCTGCACTTATACGGGCTATTCCTGCCGCAGCTGCAGTGGGGTGTGGTCCATCTGCCTCATATTACTCATCATCGTTTGGTGCATCTGGCACTTGTATCCATGGGGCATTGGTGCGTACACATATGTTGTGCAACACACAACATGCAACGATCATCTTGCACACGATGTCTGGGCTGTACAGGAGCCTTCCTCCTGTGATGACCAGGCACCTGAAACGTGACTTCAACATGCCAAATGTGCGTTCCACAATGCCCCTGGTGTGTTTGTGGGGCGCATTGTCCTGCCTCTGGGCCTGTGTGTTCGGGTCTCGGAGGGGTGTCATCATCATCCAAGGACAGATTGCATATTCTTGATCCCCTGTGACAGTGCAGAGAGACATGAGTCAATAGTTGGTTCTGCCTGATGTGTTGGCAGTCTCACTGGTTCATTGGTGTGTGATATGTGTGACTTAGTGATTTCTGCTTGACATGTATTGCTTGTAGCAAATGAGTGGCATCAATGCGTATTACATAGCCTCACTGCTGCTCCGCCCTCCCCCGGGCCTATTTACTAGTGTGTGCAGTGCGGTTGCATCACTTGCACTCCTACGGCACACCACTCTTTTGCCTGTCTCCGCATGTTCACAAGCCTGACAACAATACTGTGATGTTGCGCGTTGAAGGTGGGCGGCCACGTATGTGTAGGCCTATGGTAAGGATAGGGTGGACACAGATGTAGAGTTCATGGCTGGCTCAACTTGCGATGCAGTTGAGGGTAGACCTTTGGCTTATGCTGCGGTAATACCGACACACACAACAGTTGGCATGTATGATCCCGGACCCCGAGCGCGCTTGCGCTCCTTCATTTAGCCCTTCTGATGAGCCCGCACTCCGGGGGCACGCTACATTGCAACATTGTCCATTGAGGGATGGGTGGCGCCAACACTACAACAGAGACACACGCATTAGTTACTTCCTTTGCAAGGCCAAAACGTAACCATGCCCAGAGCCCCGGGTTGATGAACCACACCCCCTACGCTGGACTGTCGTACGCCAGTCCACTCCACTTATGCTTACAGGGGGGTACGACACATCTTCATGTCCCAGGTCTTCCCCACTGCCTGAAGTGACACAGTTGCGTCCGCTGTACACAGCACAATTTAATGTGGTAGGGCCCGAGGCCCTCATGCATACATAATGACCACACAGACACACTTAGATAGTTTGTGGAACTGGCTACTGGCACGTGTGCCCGGCACCATTTATTGACAGGGTCACATGTCCAGTGACGCCTGTGCTGGATGGGTGTGTGGTGAGTGTAAGCCAGCCCTCAGAGGTTGGTTGGTGCTGGCAACTACTACAACAGTGATCAGACAATCAGAAGTTCAAAGTTCACATAGCAAGCGTCCATGACTTGAGCTGCACAGTTAGTGGCCCCGGATGCACTGCGGCCAGCACATGCACAGCGCCACGGGGCGGTGACTTGCGGTGCACTGAGGTAGGGCCCCGAGAGCTGAGCGGGACCTCGTTGATGTCCAAGGAGAAAGTCGCCGAGTGTTACGGGGTACAGTGGAAGGTGTTCTTCCAGGACATGATGCAGAAGGCAGAACCAAGCAGAAACAGGCAATATGGAGGAGATGAATGCTACAGGCTCATTCTTAACACCAAGTCAGTATCAGCTACATGATGATGAAGACAACCCACAGGCCATATACTCAGACGCCACCAAAGTTCCACCAGAGAGTGTCCATGAATTGCAGGGCACAGAGTTAGTGGCACTAGGTCTGAAAGGGGATGTAGTCTGCGATGAGGCCTGTACAATGATATAAACTCTGCCATAAATAAATCAAGCGATGGTCTGAGGAGGATGCCAAGGTCGTGGGCCTCGGGCTTGGAGCTTGCACCGGCATGTGGTGGGTCCTCTTTGACACACACCGGTGTCGGCAGGTGAGCAGTGAGACCTGGGTGCGAAGGGGTGGGCAAGACCGGTCTGGGGACCAGCGGCCTGGGGTGCAGCAGGCGCACAGGATCGCAGGCAACTCCGCTCACAGCGTCGGCCTCGTAGCGGGGTGAGAGGTGCCACCCTGGCAGACATTTCGGAAGTGAACCACGCCCAGAGCTAAGTGCTTTTTATTCACACCCCTACGCTAGCCTGGTGTACGCCGGGCCAGCCCACTCCACTCACGCTTACGGGGAAGGCGTAACAAGCTACATTTCCGCGATCTTCCCCACTGACTGAGGTAACATGATTGCATCCACTGTCCACTACACTCCAAACACCAGAAGTGTATGTCGAAATGGATATGTCTGTGGTCTGCATACTGCAGTCTGTCCAGCACATCCACGCCACACTTGGCATTGTGTACATTCTCATTGATGGGTCACTTGCCTCCTTCCCACATGCCTGGTTCCCTCTTCTCTCCACAATCTGCTATTGTGCGGCTGAGGTGCCATGCCGTTGATAGCTTATATACATGGCTAACCCGTGTTACCACAGTAAGTTGTGCTGTCATGTCTGGTAGGTGGGCATCTTGTTTGGCATGTTATATCTGAGTTTGTAACATGTGCATTCCCAGAGTTGTGAGTTGCATGATTGTGGAGTTGAGGTGTATGGTGTGTTCATTTGGTACTTTCTAATGAGCAGTGCATTTCCGTAGGTGCCAACCTGGAAGAGCTGGTTGACTGTCGGAAGATGTAGGAATCATGCACACTGCCTGGGTAGTTTGCGACAACATTGGTAAAGAGTCCCCGGTGATCCACTATTGCCTGCACATTGATGGAATGTATGTGCTTTCTGTTGCGGTAATTGGGTGCACTGTCGGCAGGGGGCACAAGTAGTACATGTGTGTAATCTATTGCCCCCAACATGTGCAGGAAGCCAGCTATGGCGTAGAAGCCTTGCTTGGTCTCCAACTGTTCGTGCGCAGTGTGGGGGAAGTGAAGGTGCTGGGGTGCCAAGCTGATGATGGCATCCAAGACAGTTGTGATGAACTTTGATAGGGCTGGCTGTGAGACTCCTCTGACTCTGGCAGTTGTTGGTTGGAAGGTACCAGAGGCCAACAGGTGCAGCACAGCCAGCAGCTTTGTCTGCGGAGGGATGTTGGTTGTCCTCTGTGTTGGTACCGTCAGCCTGTGGGCAATGATGATCAGGATGCGAAGGATGGTTGTCCTTTTACGCCTGTAGTGGGCAATGACATGCTTTGGTGGTAAGTCTGTGAGGCTGGTGCATTTTCTGAAGGTCCGGGTATTTGTCTGCGCTGCCTCTGTGGTAGTCCGGGGGGGTTGCGGGGGCGGGCCTGGGGGTGGTGGCAGTGGGTGTTGTGGCCATTTTGGGGCTCCGAGCTGCATGATCAGTAGCTCCATGGCATCTGTTGTTCTTCAGGTGTGGCTCTGGGCTGGGGTCCCTTTTATGGTGCAGGTTGTCGTCCGATTTAACACCAGGTAAGAACAGGTGTTCAATCCCTGCTGCTGTTATGCCTTTTCGCCTGTTTTGGGGTCTTATCGCCAATCTGGCTGGTCGTTGAGAATGTTAAGAAGTGGTGTTGTTGTGGGTTTTTGCACGGGAAAGCCTACTCTGCATATCATTACCATTAGTTGACGGTGTCATCTGTGGCAATGCTTTTTTTGCGGCTGCTATTGCAGGGAAACTGTTGATATTGGCTGTTAGCACCAGCTTGTGAATAGGGTGATACATTTATCGCCACTTTGGCTGCGATAAAGTGCAGATAACTATGCGATAAGTCATTGAGACTATGCACCATAGTGAATTCTAATGGTTCTCACTAATTCAGGAATACAAGTAATTTATTCTCATATTCCAGAGAATACGCAGATTATCATAGTTATAATCAGCAATGAGAAATGGCGAAGGAATCACAATTATTCAAATAAACTTGAAAAAAATCACAACCAATCAGAGTTATACACCCACCAGAGAATACACAAGAAATTTCATTTATTTTCATCCACCAGAAAACACACATAGAATGACTCTCATCACTCATAAAATGGACACGGAACAAAAGTTATTCTCACCATCCAGACAATGCAAAGGAAAAAAGAATTAAAACAGAGGAGTTCTTGCAAAAAGATCTAACTATGAGGAGGAGGAATACTCGTGGAGCAGACAGCACAGCTTAACTACCAGCCAAAGGATATAGGCAGTTTCACCCCCCTCTAAACGGCTGTCAGACACACGCTAATGGTTCCTTAACCTAAAGGAGATCTTTCTTCTATTTCTATTTTGACTAATACTGTTGTATACGAGATACATGTTATGGTAATTTATTCAATTCAATAGCATAACTATGTACTTTTTGAAATGGTACTACCACTAATGCACTTTGACCTCATACTGTGGTGTCAATGTTATCGCACAGCACCACTTTGCATGCGATTGGTTACTCTGTTGAATTCATCATTTAGACCTACTGTATTGTGTGTACAGCATAACATTAAACAACATTTGCATGTGATAACCACTTCTTTGGAATGATCCTCTAGTGCAACAATGTGCACAATTGCTTGCTCCAGCAATGTTGGAAATGTCAGCTTTCATTTGGTGATAACACTTGTTGCAAATCAATATTTAGACACAGTGTGAGGACTAAGAATCCATTTTACAATGGTTTGTAACATAATGTATTTCAAAACCAAATGATGCAGTTTCATACTTAATTCCGTTAGGTAACACGTAAGCATCTAAATATGATCTAACTGTACTATTCCAAATACACCTTGCATTGTCTTCATTAATCCTAATTGCAAACAGCACTTTCTCCTTAAAGTTCTCCTTTTATTCTTTTCTATTTTCCGTTTTTGTCTTGTATGCTTTATTCTGTTCTTGCTCGTAGGCTTTGGTAGATGTTATGTTTCCTTCCCCTCTTTATGTTCATGCTATCACAAAACTAGTAAAAATTAAATCAATGCCCCTATCGGTACACTCAGCAGGGAAATCAAAAACATAAGAGTCTTGCCATCCAAACTCTTGTCACCCTTAAAAATGTAGGGGCATATTTCCAAGGAGTTAATGCCACCAGAATGTCACTTTTTCTGACATTCTGGTGGCGTTAACTCCTTTGCCTTAATTACAAGGCGGCGTTAAGCCACTTAAGGTGGCTGAACGCCACCTTTTAAAAAGGCCCCTAATCATGCAGCACGTAGTCTAAAAGGGGAGTGCAATGGCTGTTGCAGTCGGCTTTCTGCCACAGCACCCATTGCTTTTTGAGGCGGCACCATATGTACAAGGTATGGGGTAGCGACAAAAATACCGCTAGGGAATACCTGATCTTTAGCAGGCGATATGAGTAGAAATGTTATACTTCTCCTCGTATTTTGCTCTTTCCACGTGTGCTGCATTCTTCCGCACACATAGTTAGAGGAAATCGCCTATAAAGATTGTTTATGTACAGGAAAGTGTCCCTTCCAGCACATAAACAATTTCCCCAGCAGGGCAGGCACCCTAACAAAATGGCGCTAGGGTGCCTGCATTGGCACTAGGCAGCTTTTTTAGCACCAGTGCTAGGGGTAACGCAGGGGTCCGCCTCATTCTTGTGAATACGGTGCATCCTTGCACTTTGAAAGTGTTGTAGTGCGGCGATACCGATTTTGGGGTGACACAGCGCTCTGCCAGTTTCTTGTAAATATGCCAGAAGTCTGCTATTCATGTAAAAATACAAAAAATGTAAGAATATATTTTGACAAGATACCCCAGTTTTCATAAACAAGCATACATATTATAATTTTGTTTTTAGAAATGCCACAATGGCTGACCACTTGCTCTAAATGTGGATTATTTACCTGTAATCTTCATTACTCCGAGTCCTAAACTCCCCCACAACAGTCCTTAATCCATGAGTGAATGCGCCTGTTTCCAGAATAGTCACCAGTCTTGAATTACCTGTTTCCCATCTGTCCAACATAGCCCACCTCTTTTCCTGTCTCATGATATAAAAAGGAAGTACACTAACCTCACATCCTGTAATATTTAAGCACCCCTAAATCTGAAGTTGAAAAACCCCACTAGGCAAGGAGGGATGTGAAACCTGGACTATGACGGGGAAGCCTAAGACTCGGAGAAATGAAGAATGCTTGTAAGTAACCGGCCATTACCTCCTTCTTTGCCTGTCCCGTCACTGTCCTTGCTCCATGAGCTGCCCCCCCAAGCATGACATTGACTTCATCATAAAACCAGTGTAACACATGTGATGCTTCAATTTTCAATTTTAATAGAATTAAAGATTACAGTCAATAAACAATTCAATTCAATTCAATTCAATAAAGTCTTTATTTCGATTATTCATCATAAAAACAAGAACATCCAATATTAAAATAGGTACTCCTTCACTTAACTGCATCATATAATTTAGAAAATATTAATAAAAAATGACTGCTCCAGATCATCATCATAGATTAATAAATAAATATAAGTAGAAGTTAAAACGGGATCTTAAAAGTAGATTTGATAAGTAAAAACAACATGCAGTCTTAATTTCAATAAACAATTCAATCATAATTCTGTTCTGCATTTAACCAACAAGAACCGAAAACAGAAGAAACATTTACCCCAAATACAACCCTATTGTGATTCTTGAATGTGTTAGGGGATGACCACGTTGCTGCACTACAAATCTCTGGCATTGATTTAGTTTTAACAGCTGCCCAGGAGGCGACAATAAAGCTTGTCGGCCTCCCATCAAAGGTTCCACTTGTGTCTCATATGCAGTTATAATTGCCAGTTTCAACCTCCTATTCAGGGTAGTCCTTGATGGTTTCAATGCTCTACGTGCAGGACCAAATGTAATAAACAAAGCATCAACCTGTCCGAAAGGCTTTATTCTGTCCACATGGACTGATACTATTCTCTTGACATCTAATGTCCGCAATCTCCGTTCTTCCATAGAAATAGAGAAGCAAATAGTACAGGGAAAAAACAGATCATTTGAATAATGAAATGTTGAAGCAACTTCAGGGACAAAATGGGGACTTAGGTGGATGGCAACTTTGTCAGGGCAGGGCTCTGAACTCTGAAATGCTCCTTATTCCCTATTGTGTATGGCCAAAGAAATAGCCACTTAGAAGCTGACCTCATAGGTAAGAAACCTCACATCTGCCATGTCCAAAGATTCAAAGGTGACCCTTGCAAAGCCTGCAAAACCAGTGGACTATCCCAAGGCATTAAAGGACAACGAATGATAGGTTTCTAAAGAAAACCACTTCTCAGCAATCTAGAAACTAATAGAGGTTCAGTTTCTAACACAGGGTTCCTGAATGCCCTTAATGCTGCCAACTGCATCTGCAATGCAGGCACTGTCAGACATAGCCTCTGTGCCACTCGTTTCCCCCCGTTTTTTGTGACCCTTTCTTGTGACCTTTCTGCCTCTGTGCCACTCGTTTCCCCACTTTTTTGTGACCTTTTCTGCCCTTTCTTGTGACCTTTGTGCCTCTGTGCCACTCGTTTCCCCCCCTGACTGCCTGGTTCCTGCCTCCCTGCTGCCTCCTTGTTTCCTGGGGTTTTCCCTCCCCTCTGCCCTGTGCGCCAGTTCCCCCTGCCCCCCACCGCTCCGGATCCTGCCCTTTCCTGCCGTTGCATCCCTGCGGCCCGCCCCCTGCACACCCATTCGCCTCCCCGCTCCCGCCTCCCAGCTGCTCCTCCCTCCCAAGCCACCTCATATGCAGGCTGAGAAGCGGCCGCTGACGTGTCGAAGGCGCGCCTAAGGCAAGCCCATCTGCGTCCGTCCGCGCCTGGACCGCACCCAGCACCAGAACCCCTGGACCCCGCAAACACCACAACACCAGAATCCACTACGATGCCAGCACCCTCCACGCACTCAATGCCAGCTGAAACCACACCTGCTTCCAGGCCGCCCCGAAACGAACCCACGGACCCTTCTCCTGCCACACCTGCAGCTTCACCTGCAACAGAACCACCAAACCTCCAAGGAATGGACCCAACCACCTCCGCTGCATACTCCTCAACACCCGCTCTGCACGCAAACACGCCGTTGAGCTCTGGGATCTGCCCGACACCTCCTCCCCAGACGTGGCCTTCCTGACCGAGACCTGGTGGAGCGACTCCTCGGCGCCCAACATCGCCATAGCCATCCCAGATGGCTACAAGATCACCCGCAGGGATCGTGCCTACGGAATCGGAGGAGGAAAAGCCATCGTCCACAAGTCCACACTCAAGGTCGCTACCCACGCAGACGACACCCTCAACACCGCCGAACACCCGCACTTCCGGATCCACACCGACCCCAACACCACCCTCAGAGGAACACTCATCTACAGACCCCCGGATCCCGGGCTCAGTTCAGCGACTCCATCGCCGACCTTGCCAGCACCCACGCACTCGCCTCCATGGACTACATCCTCCTCGGGGACCTAAACTTCCACCTCGAGAACAACAACGAGGCCAACTCCGCCACCCTGATCGACAACCTCGCCAACCTCTGCCTCAGACAACTCGTCACCGCACCCACCCACGCCGCTGGCCACACACTGGATCCCGTCTTCTCCACAGGCTCCCCCATTGCCTTCGACCACACCACCGAACTCCACTGGACCGACCACCGCTGCATCCATTTCACCTTCAAGAAACCAACCACGCACCACCGCACCCAACAGCTGCCTCGCTGCTGCTGGAGCAATGTCACCGAAGACCAGCTGATCACCTCCCTCGCCAAGAACCCACCCACCGACCCCATCATCCCAGACGCCGCACCCCGAAACCTCAGACAGTGGATCGACGACTGCGCCAACACCCTCGTCCCGCTCAAGAAACCCTCCAACAGCCACGCCAGCAAGAGAACCACCTGGTTCACCGTCGAGCTCCAGACCTCTAAACACGCATGCCGGAAACTGACATGGCTCCACAAACGCACACCAGACAACCACGCAGCCCACAAGGACGCCACCCGCAGACACCACCACCTCATTAGATTAGCCAAGAGATCCTCCTTCAAAGACCGCTTGGATAACAATGCACACGACAGCAAATAGCTCTTCAGCATCGTAAAGGACTCTCCAACCCCAGCGCCAACGCCAACGAAATCCCGCCCTCACAAGAACTGAGCGACTCACTAGCCATCTTCTTCTACCGCAAGATCGCTTACATCCACAACAGCTTCAACACCACAACCGCCCGACTACGCCAGACTCCACCTCCCTTGTGAACACCACCAGCGCCAACCGCCTGACCTCCTGGTCCAACATCAACGACAACGAGACACGCAAGGTCATGAACTCCATCCACTCAGGATCTCTATCTGACCCGTGCCCACACCACGTATTCAACAAAGCAGACGCAGCCATCGCACCCCAACGACGGAAGGTCATCAACATCTCCTTCGAAACAGCGACATTCCCATAAAGCTGGAAGCACGCTGAAATCAACGCCCTCCTCAAGGAGCCCAAAGCGGACCCCAAGGACCTCAAGACGTTCCGGCCCATCTCCCTGCTCCCGTTCCTGGCAAAGGTCATCGAGAAAATCATCAGCATGCAACTGGCCCGCCACCTGGAAGACAACAACATCTTGGACCCATCCCAGTCCGAATTCAGACGAAACCACAGCACCGAGACAGCCCTCATCGCCACAACAGACGGCATCAGGCACCAACCAGACAACAGCCCTCATCCTCCTGGACCTGTCAGCCGCCTTCGACACGGTCTGCCATCCCACTCTAAAGACACGCCTCTAGAAGCTGGAATCCAAGAGAAGGCTCTTGACTTGACCACGTCCTTCCTCTCCGGCAGAACCCAGAGCATCCGCCTCCCACCCTTCCGATCCGAAGCCACGACATCATCTGCGGCGTTCCCCAGGGCTCATCCCTCAGCCCAACGTTGTTCAATGTCTACATGGCTCCCCTCGCACAAGTAGCCCGCCATCACTACCTCAACATCATCTCCTACGCTGACGACACCCAGCTCATCCTCTCCCTCACCAAGGACCCACACACCGCCAAAACCAACCTCCACGAGGGAATGAAGGCCGTCGCCGACTAGATGAGGAGCAGCCATCTGAAGCTGAACTCGGACAAGATGGAGGTCCTCATCCTCGGACCCACCCCCTCAGCCTGGGGCGACTCCTGGTGGCCGACCACACTGGGAACATCACCAACACCCACCGACCATGCACACAATCTAGGATTCATCCTTGACTCCTCCCTCTCCATGTCTAAGCAGGTCAATGCTGTCTCCTCCTCCTGCTACAACACCCTCCGCATGCTCCGCAGGATCTACAAGTGGATCCTGACCGAAACAAGAAGAGCAGTGACACAGGCCCTCGTCAGCAGCAGACTGGACTATGGCAATGCACTCTACGCAGGAATCCCAGCCAAACACCTACGCCGACTACAACGCATCCGAAACGCCTCCGTCCGACTGATCGTCAACGTCCCCCGCCGCAGCCACATCACCCCCCACCTGAGAGACCTACAATGGCTCCCCGTCGACAAGAGGATCACCATCAAGCTCCTCACCCACGCACACTAAGCACTCCATAATGTCGGACCAGCCTACCTGAACAGTAGACTCAGTTTCCACACCCCCACCCGCCAGCTCTGCTCCGCCAGCCTTGCCCTCGCCGCTGTCCCCCGCATCCAACTAACGACCTCCGGCGGCAGAGCCTTCTCCTACCTCGCCGCCAAGACCTGAAACACCCTCCCTACCCACATACAGCAGACCCAAGACCTACTCGCCTTCAGAAGACTCCTCAAGACCTGGCTCTTTGAGCAGTAGCAGCACCCCCCTCTCCCCTCAGTGCCTTGGGACCCTCACGGGTAAGTAGCGCACTTTACAAGTACTCTGATTTATTGATTGATTGAATGTAACGCCTGCTCTTGAATGGCTTTAGTTTTTGCTGCTGCCTCAGATTTACAAGGATCTGTAAACAGTGGCCGCATTAAAAAGCAAAGGGTGTTGCAGTGGAATGCCCACAGCAACACACATGGCATGCCCCTTTCACGCAGATAGCTGTGTGAAAGGGTACCAAATTTACAAAGCAGCGTTAAGCCACACAAATTGAAGCTAAACACCACTATGTAAATATGGAGCAGGGCATTGCACCACAGGAACGTCATTGAAAGTGAAGTTCCTGTGGCACCATGCCCTAGTAAATATGGCAATTAATATTAGACATTGGAAGGAAGGCATAGAGAAGGGATTTGAACCATTTGAAAGTCAGTGCATCTATCTTCCATGCCCTTTGGCAAAGTACAATTGTGCAAAATACAGGAGCAGAACATTTTTCTCCACTGCAAAAACAGCTATGTCTGTCCAGCTAAACCTCATAATAAAATGCTGGAATGCAAGAATTGGCAATTATAGGAAAAACAGTGGAGGGAGCACCATGTTTAAATATTACAATGGACAAGACTCTTTCATCAGCAGATACCCTGCTCTTAAAAATGAAAGTTTGCCCTCAACCACCATTGACATATCTCTGTGACGAAACATTCAGTGATAGCTCATGGCAATCCCCATAACAGTTTACATAGCTCATTAGTATCCTGTTGTCTGTTCATCTCTGAACCTCTTGATAAGATATTCAGACAGCTAACAGAATAACCTTCAATTTCCAACAGTTGGATGAGGCCTCAGTTTTCTGCGGCAACCGCTACCCGTTTTGGCTCTGATTTAAACTACTTCACAACCCAAACTGCTCAAATCTGTTGTGGAAAGGATTTACCTTTTATAGAACATCTTCATTTAACCACAACGGCAGCGCTTGCGAATGTCTGAATCTAGGGGGCATTCCTATTCATAATCTTGCGTCTTGTCTCCAGGCCTCAATGTGTCAATTACTGACCAACGGGTAACGGTGTAACCTGGCCCAGGGAAGAGGATATGAAACTTGCAGCTCTTTATCATTCTTTGGCAGATGGGGATTCACTTGCCAGAAGGCTTGCTAATTCCCTCTTCGACTTTGGAATCTTTGACTGAGGAGAAACGCTTTCTCCACAAGTGTATTGTCAAGGGCTCCTATAAACTGCAGCTCCTGTGAAGGATTCAGATGAGACTTGTCTTTGTTGTAGCAAAAATCTGTGATGTAAGATCAGCTAGCACATATCTTCGACATTTAGTTGTACTTTACAAAAAGAAGAGGAACAATTAATACAGTCATCCGGGTGAGTAAACAATTGAATTCCTTTAGAATGAATAAACCCCACCAAAAGAGCCAACACCTTGGTAAAGTCCTCAGACAGGAAACAAGCCCAAATGGAAGTACCTAGAACTGACAATGCTCCTGCTTCACTCAGAAGTGAACACACTTTTGTGAAGCTGGATAAACCGGTACATTGGGATAAGTATCTAGTAGATCGAATTATGCTAAAAAAAGTTCCTCTGTTTTTGAATGGAGGAACTGCGTGCAGAGGTAACATCTTGAATCTTATGTGTTGAATGAAGGAATTTAATGATTTTAAATCCAGCCCTGTTCTGAATTCCCCTGTTGGTTTTCTCACCAGAAACAAGATTGAGTATGTTCCCTTTCCTCTCTGATGATATTGAACCTGAACAACTACCCTCTTCTGTAGAAGCTTTTTCACCCCCCTCCAGTTGCACCTCTTTTTTCTCTGGATTGCTTGGAAGCAGTGTTATACAAAAAAAGTCTAGAAGAACAGATTGAAATATCAGTTGATATTTGACCCAGGTAACATGCAGAACCCATTTGTTCCATAGCTCTAGGAAGACCTTTAGCTAACCTCCCACTGGTAGAAGATTCTCTGAAGCTACATAGTCAGGATTTCTGGAGCTGGTACGAGTTGGTTTGTCCCACTAAACTGCTGCATCTTAAAATGTTGTAGGGACAGCCCGGCCACATCTTCTTCTTCATAAAAGCGGATTCAAGTCTTTAGATTAAAAAGTTATGCTCTTCGGGGTCCAAAATGGCTCCCACTGGATGGATGCTCCAGTGCTCCTTTCAATTTTCTGTCCTGTACCGACCGCTTAAACATGGTATCCAGTTGGTTATCAAATAATTTTGCTCCTGAAAAAGGCTTTTCTGGGATGAATTCACTTTCCATGACCTCATCCAGTACGGAATTCTTACCGCCTCTAACGACCTTGTTACTGCTGCTATTGCATTAGGAGAGTTGTAGGATTCATTGGACAAAAAGCAAACTTGTTGCTCCATAATCGCCAGTATTGGAGTCACATCCACCCCCTGCTCCCGAAGTTCAGCTCTTCCGTGAAAATCTTTATACAAAGACTGAGTAGTATACCTAGAATATGCTGCCACCCTGATTGACAATTTTGAAGCATTATATGCTGTCTTTATTGCCAAATTCGAATATATGACATTACAACGCGATCATTTACATCGCGGTACTTTACATCGCGGTTATTACAACACAAGTTGTTACAACGACTTGCGCTGGATGAGCTGGACTTAGGAATAGTATGATTTACTTTTCCAACTCCAGTGTGTGTAACAGTAGGGAAGGTGTTGGAATGGAAATTTATACTATTCCTTAGTTTAGAGCGCCAGCCACGCGAGTCGGTGTAACCACTTGCGTTGTAATGACCACAATGTAAACGTATTGCGGTTTAACAACCACGTTGTAAAGGTCGTTCACCGCCAAATTCACCCTTTGATCCCCATGGTTAGATGGTGCTGCGTCTTCTGAGATTTTAGTGCCCTGGTTTGATGAGCCAGCCATTAGAGAGTCAACTTGAACAATAGCGTGACAGTCCTCTACAAAGCCTTGCACAAGAAATCTTTTGGAAATACACCATAGAAAAGTATTCCTGGTGGTTTTCTGATGGTGGAACCTCAGCTGACTTTATCTAAAAAATCATTTTGATTTTCTGAATCTGCAAAACCTTAAAAAACAACAAGTGTTGGAAAAAACTTTGACACGGCAGCCTGTCCGCCATAGGGAATGCGTTCCACAGTGTCGGCTATCCCACCCTTCTTCCTTCCACTCTGAATACATGACATTCTTGGAGATGCTATGTAGGGGCAAGGTTTCTCGTTCTTTTCTTTGACAATGGCAAACAGAAATCCTCATATTCATTCAATATTCGGGATTTCGGAATGGCTGTTTTAATTCTAATATATTCCATAACATTCTTTAGCTCAGTCCCCAGGGTAAACCTTTCTCTCAACTCCTCTTCCTCCATGTCCTGAATATCAGGATCAGCCAAGTCAATGCAAGCTTTCTTGGGGGGAAGGGGGGTCTATCTTGCCTTAAAACTAACTACAGCTGCCATCTCAATCATGCTTTCATTGTCATTTCAAGTTGAGAACCCTTCAGGAGGCCCAGCATTGAGTCTCCTGACCTCTTTTCTTAATCAGAGAAAGCAGAGAGTCAAGCTGGGGGAGTTCCTTTCCCCCTCCAAACTTGTGCAGTGTGGGGTCCCTCAGGGATCGGCCTTGAGCCCCACACTTTTTAACATCTATGTGGCCCCACTTGCCAGGCTAGTAAGATCTTTCGGGTTGGAGGTGCTATCATATGCTGAAGACACCCAAATCATGGTCTCCCTCTCCCACTCAGTTAGTATCTCCGCTCTTAACTTCAG
This sequence comes from Lissotriton helveticus, assembly GCF_964261635.1. Lineage (NCBI taxonomy): Eukaryota > Metazoa > Chordata > Amphibia > Caudata > Salamandridae > Lissotriton > Lissotriton helveticus. The sequence goes on along the minus strand of NC_136068.1, from coordinate 631,715,277 downwards.
GAACTGTATGGAGGCAGTCTCTCAGTGGATGATTCAGAACTCACTGAAATTAAACGGAGAGAAAACCGAGGTCCTGATCTTTGGTGGCAAACAGGACATCTGGTCAAGTGACTGGTGGCCTCCGTCCCTTGGAGTGTGCCCCCTGCCCTCTCAATCTGCCCGGAATCTGGGTGTGCTGATAGACACCACACTCTCTTTTGACAGTCAGGTCAATAGGACTGTTTCCACCTGCTGTGGTGTCATCAGGATCCTGAGAAAGATTGCACACTACCTTTCTCCAGATGCCCGTAAGCAGATCGTGGTGGCACTTGTCTCCACGAGACTAGATTATTGTAATGCGCTCTATTTAGGCGTCAACAAAAAGCTCACCCAGCGATTGCAGATAGTACAAAACGCGGCGGCCACATTTGTTCTTGATGCCCCCAGCTTTTCCTCTGCCACTTTAGCCAGGAAGAATCTGCACTGGCTACCCATCCAGGCCAGGATCTCTTTTAAGATCCTATGCCTTATCCATGGGGCCTTGTATGGAGCAAGTTCAGAGGGCATTAGATCTCTTCTATCCCCTTATTCTCCTAGCAGAACTCTGTGCTCTTCCAATAAAAATCTTATGTCTGTCCCTCGGGCTTTTAGAGCCAGGTGGGGAGGGAGGGCTTTCTCCTCTATCGCCCGAAGTGTGGCATACTCTTCCCCCTGAATTAAAGGGCAACCATCCGTCATGATTTTCCGTAAAGCATTAAAAACATTGCTTTTTGCAGAGTCATATCTGTAACCTTGTATCGGTTCATATTACAAACAGTACCATCTTTTAGGCGCATTGATGCCTTTGGGTTAAGTTGCGCGTTACAAGACTGTATTCATTCATCCATTCATTCATTCAGGAGAACCTCCTGATCTGGATCAGAAGGATGCTCCTCCTCACTTAACGTGGTGCCTCTTAGAAGCACACTATCTGCTGTCCTCCATCACAGCTCAGAAATGTATCAAGCAGCGCAACTGTGCCTGCATTACACTGCCCCTTTTGTGAGATCCACTTCCTGTTTACAAGTGGTGCTAAGCAACACCTCCTCCAATGTATGCGAATGGCCTTCAGCGACATTCCCATAAAGCTGGAAGCACGCCGAAATCAACGCCCTCCTCAAGAAGCCCAAAGCGGACCCCAAGGACCTCAAGATGTTCCGGCCCATCTCCCTGCTCTCGTTCCCGGCAAAGGTCATCGAGAAAATCATCAGCATGCAACTGGACCGCCACCTGGAAGACAACAACATCTTGGACCCATCCCAGTCCGAATTCAGACGAAAACACAGCACCGAGACAGCCCTCATCGCCACCACAGACGGCATCAGGCACCAACCAGACAACGGCGAAACATCAGCCCTCATCCTCCTGGTCCTGTCAGCCGCCTTCGACACGGTCTGCCATCGCACTCTAAAGACACGCCTCTAGAAGCTGGAATCCAAGAGAAGGCTCTTGACTGGACCACGTCCTTCCTCTCCGGCAGAACCCAGAGCATTCGCCTCCCACCCTTCCGATCCGAAGCCACGACAACATCTGCGGCGTTCCCCAGGGCTCATCCCTCAGCCCAACGTTGTTCAATGTCTACATGGCTCCCCTCGCACAAGTGGCCCGCCATCACTACCTCAACATCATCTCCGACGCTGACGACACCCAGCTCATCTTCTCCCTCACCAAGGACCCACAGACCGCCAAAACCAACCTCCACGAGGGAATGAAGGCCGTCGCCGACTAGATGAGGAGCAGCCGTCTGAAGCTGAACTCGGCCAAGATGGAGGTCCTCATCCTCGGACCCACCCCCTCAGCCTGGGGCGACTCCTGGTGGCCGACCACACTGGGAACAGCACCAACACCCACCGACCATGCACGCAATCTAGGATTCATCCTTGACTCCTCCCTCTCCATGTCTAACAGGTCAATGCTGTCTCCTCCTCCTGCTACAACACCCTCCGCATGCTCCGCAGGATCTACAGGTGGATCCTGACCGAAACAAGAAGAACGGTGACACAGGCCCTTGTCAGCAGCAGACTGGACTATGGCAATGCACTCTATGCAGGAATCCCAGCCAAACACCTACGCCGACTACAACGCAACCAAAACGCCTCCGTCGACTGATCGTCAACGTCCCCCGCCGCAGCCACATCACCCCCCACCTGAGAGACCTACAATGGCTCCCCGTCGACAAGAGGATCACCATCAAGCTCCTCACCCACGCACACTAAGCACTCCACAATGTCGGACCAGCCTACCTGAACAGCAGACTCAGCTTCCACACCCCCACCCGCCAGCTCTGCTCCGCCAGCCTTGCCCTCGCCGCTGTCCCCCGCATCCAACTAACGACCTCCGGCGGCAGAGCCTTCTCCTACCTCGCCGCCAAGACCTGAAACACCCTCCCTACCCACATACAGCAGACCCAAGACCTACTCGCCTTCAGAAGACTCCTCAAGACCTGGCTCTTCGAGCAGTAGCAGCACCCCCCTCTCCCCTCAGTGCCTTGGGACCCTCACGGGTAAGTAGCGCGCTTTACAAGTACTCTGATTGATTGAATCTAACGCCTGCTCTTGAATGGCTTTAGTTTTTGCTGCTGCCTCAGATTTACAAGGATCTGTAAACAGAGGCCGCATTAAAAAGCAAAGGGTGTTGCAGTGGAATACCCACAGCAACACACATGGCATGCCCCTTTCACGCAGATAGCTGTGTGAAAGGGTACCAAATTTACAAAGCAGCGTTAAGCCACACAAATTGTAGCTAAACACCACTATGTAAATATGGAGCAGGGCATTGCACCACAGGAACGTCATTGAAAGTGAAGTTCCTGTGGCACCATGCCCTAGTAAATATGGCAATTAATATTAGACATTGGAAGGAAGGCATAGAGAAGGGACTTGAACCATTTGAAAGTCAGTGCATCTATCTTCCATGCCCTTTGGCAAAGTACAATTGTGCAAAATACAGAAGCAGAACATTTTTCTCCACTGCAAAAACAGCTATGTCTGTCCAGCTAAACCTCATAATAAAATGCTGGAATGCAAGAATTGTCAATTATAAGAAAGACAGTGGAGGAAGCACCATGTTTAAATAATACACTGGACAAGACTCTTTCATCAGCAGATACCCTGCTCTTAAAAATAAAAGTTTGCCCTCAACCACCATTGACATATCTCTGTGACGAAACATTCAGTGATAGCTCATGGCAATCACCATAACAGTTTACAAAGCTCATTAGTATCCTGTTGTCTGTTCATCTCGGAACCTTTTGATAAGATATTCAGACAGCTAACAGAATAACCTTCAATTTCCAACAGTTGGATGAGGCCTCAGTTTTCTGCGGCAACCGCTACCCGTTTTGGCTCTGATTTAAACTACTTCACAACCCAAACTGCTCAAATCTGTTGTTACTCCTCTGGGTGGGAGGGTGTGAAAAGGATTTACCTTTAATAGAACATCTTCATTTAACCACAACGGCAGCGCTTGCGAATGTCTGAATCTAGGGGGCATTCCTATTCATAATCTTGCGTCTTGTCTCCAGGCCTCAATGTGTCAATTACTGACCAACGGGTAAAGGTGTAACCTGGCCCAGGGAAGAGGATATGAAACTTTCAACTCTTTACCATTCTTTGGCAGATGGGGATTCACTTGCCAGAAGGCTTGCTAATTCCCTCTTCGACTTTGGAATCTTTGACTGAGGAGAAACGCTTTCCCCACAAGTGTATTGTCAAGGGCTCCTACAAACTGCAGCTCCTGTGAAGGATTCAGATGAGACTTGTCTTTGTTGTAGCAAAAATCTGTGATGTAAGATCAGCTAGCACATATCTTCGACATTTAGTTGTACTTTACAAAAAGAAGAGGAACAATTAATACAGTCATCCGGGTGAGTAAACAATTGAATTCCTTTAGAATGAATAAACCCCACCAAAAGAGCCAACACCTTGGTAAAGTCCTCAGACAGGAAACAAGCCCAAATGGAAGTACCTAGAACTGACAATGCTCCTGCTTCACTCAGAAGTGAACACACTTTTGTGAAGCTGGATAAACCGGTACATTGGGATAAGTATCTAGTAGATCGAATTATGCTAAAAAAGTTCCTCTGTTTTTGAATGGAGGAACTGCTTGCAGAGGTAACATCTTGAATCTTATGTGTTGAATGAAGGAATTTAATGATTTTAAATCGTGCCCTGTTCTGAATTCCCCTGTTGGTTTTCTCACCAGAAACAAGATTGAGTATGTTCCCTTTCCTCTCTGATGATATTGAACCTGAACAACTACCCTCTTCTGTAGAAGCTTTTTCACCCCCTCCAGTTGCACCTCTTTTTTCTCTGGATTGCTTGGAAGCAGTGTTATACAAAAAAAGTCTAGAAGAACAGATTTAAATATCAGTTGATATTTGACCCAGGTAACATGCAGAACCCATTTGTTCCATAGCTCTAGGAAGAACTTTAGCTAACCTCCCACTGGTAGAAGATTCTCTGAAGCTACATAGTCAGGATTTCTAGAGCTGGTTCGAGTTGGTTTGTCCCACTAAACTGCTGTATCTTGAAATTTTGTAGGGACAGCCCGGCCACATCTTCTTCCTCATAAGAGCGGATTCAAGTCTTTAGATTAAAAAGTTATGCTCTACGGGGTCCAAAATGGCTCCCACTGGATGGATGCTCCAGTGCTCCTTTCAATTTTCTGTCCTGTACCGACCGCTTAAACATGGTATCCAGTTGGTTATCAAATAATTTTGCTCCTGAAAAAGGCTTTTCTGGGATGAATTCACTTTCCAAGACCTCATCCAGTACGGAATTCTTACCGCCTCCAACGACCTTGTTACTGCTGCTATTGCATTAGGAGAGTTGTAGGATTCATTGGACAAAAAGCAAACTTGTTGCTCCATAATCGCCAGTATTGGAGTCACATCCACCCCCTGCTCCCGAAGTTCAGCTCTTCCTTGAAAATCTTTATACAAAGACTGAGTAGTATACCTAGAATATGCTGCCACCCTGATTGACAATTTTGAAGCATTATATGCTGTCTTTATTGCCAAATTCGAATATATGACATTACAACGCGATCATTTACATCGCGGTACTTTACATCGCGGTTATTACAACACAAGTCGTTACAACGACTTGCGCTAGAGGAGCTGGACTTAGGAATAGTATGATTTACTTTTCAAACTCCAGTGTGTGTAACAGTAGGGAAGGTGTTGGAATGGAAATTCATACTATTCCTTAGTTTAGAGCGTCAGCCACGCGAGTCGGTGTAACCACTTGCGTTGTAATGACCACAATGTAAACGTATTGCGGTTTAACAACCACGTTGTAAAGGTCGTTCACCGCCAAATTCACCCCTTGATCCACACGGTTAGATGGTGCTGCGTCTTCTGAGATTTTAGTGCCCTGGTTTGATGAGCCAGCCATTAGAGAGTCAACTTGAACAATAGCGTGACAGTCCTCTACAAAGCCTTGCACAAGAAATCTTTTGGAAATACACCCTAGAAAAGTAATCCTGGTGGTTTTCTGATGGTGGAACCTCAGCTGACTTTATCTAAAAAATCATTTTGATTTTCTGAATCTGCAAAACCTTAAAAAACAACAAGTGTTGGAAAAAACCTTGACACGGCAGCCTGTCAGCCATAGGGAATGCGTTCCACAGTGTCGGCTATCCCACCTTTCTTCCTTCCACTCTGAATACATGACATTCTTGTAGATGCTATGTAGGGGCAAGGTTTCTCGTTCTTTTTTTTGACAATGGCAAACAGAAATCCTCATATTCATTCAATATTCGGGATTTCGGAATGGCTGTTTTAATTCTAATATATTCCATAACATTCTTTAGCTCAGTCCCCAGGGTAAACCTTTCTCTCAACTCCTCTTCCTCCATGTCCTGAATATCAGGATCAGCCAAGTCAATGCAAGCTTTCTTGGGGGGAAGGGGGGTCTATCTTGCCTTAAAACTAACTACAGCTGCCATCTCAATCATGCTTTCATTGCCATTTCAAGTTGAGAACCCTTCAGGAGGCCCAGCATTGAGTCTCCTGACCTCTTTTCTTAATCAGAGAGAGCAGAGAGTCAAGCTGGGGGAGTTCCTTTCCCCCTCCAAACTTGTGCAGTGTGGGGTCCCTCAGGGATCGGCCTTGAGCCCCACACTTTTTAACATCTATGTGGCCCCACTTGCCAGGCTAGTAAGATCTTTCGGGTTGGAGGTGCTATCATATGCTGAAGACACCCAAATCATGGTCTCCCTCTCCCACTCAGTGAGTATCTCCGCTCTTAACTTCAGGAACTGTATGGAGGCAGTCTCTCAGTGGATGATTCGGAACTCACTGAAATTAAACGGAGAGAAAACCGAGGTCCTGATCTTTGGTGGCAAACAGGACATCTGGTCAAGTGACTGGTGGCCTCCGTCCCTTGGAGTGTGCCCCCTGCCCTCTCAATCTGCCCGGAATCTGGGTGTGCTGATAGACACCACACTCTCCTTTGACAGTCAGGTCAATAGGACTGTTTCCACCTGCTGTGGTGTCATCAGGATCCTGAGAAAGATTGCACACTACCTTTCTCCAGATGCCCGTAAGCAGATCGTGGTGGCACTTGTCTCCACGAGACTAGATTATTGTAATGCGCTCTATTTAGGCGTCAACAAAAAGCTCACCCAGCGCTTGCAGATAGTACAAAACGCGGCGGCCACATTTGTTCTTGATGCCCCCAGCTTTTCCGCTGCCACTTTAGCCAGGAAGAATCTGCACTGGCTACCCATCCAGGCCAGGATCTCTTTTAAGATCCTATGCCTTATCCATGGGGCCTTGTATGGAGCAAGTTCAGAGGGCATTAGATCTCTTCTATCCCCTTATTCTCTTAGCAGAGCTCTGCGCTCTTCCAATAAAAATCTTCTGTCTGTCCCTCGGGCTTTTAGAGCCAGGTGGGGAGGGAGGGCTTTCTCCTCTATCGCCCCGAAGTGTGGAACACTCTTCCCCCTGAATTAAAGGGCAACCATCCGTCATGATTTTCCGTAAAGCATTAAAAACATTGCTTTTTGCAGAGTCATATCTGTAATCTTGTATCGGTTCATATTACAAACAGTACCATCTTTTAGGCGCCTTGCTGCCTTTGGGTTAAGTTGCGCGTTACAAGACTGTATTCATTCATTCATTCATTCAGGAGAACCTCCTGATCTGGATCAGAAGGATGCTCCTCCTCACTTAACGTGGTGCCTCTTAGAAGCACACTATCTGCTGCCCTCCATCACAGCTCAGAAATGTACAGGTTAAGCAGCGCAACTGTGTCTGCATTACACTACCCCTTTTGTGAGATCCACTTCCTGTTTACAAGTGGTGCTAAGCAACACCTCCTCCAATGTATGCGAATGGCCTTCAGTGAACGCAATTAACTCATCCCCTCCTACTTAACGTGCATGGCCTATCAGCACCAAAACCAGAATTACGCAACACAACCATAAGAACCCACGCCACTTTCTCACTCAATGAGAACTTAATAGTGAGTCGGAGAACACGTAAGAGTGAACAAAAATGATGGCTTTAGGTTCCCTGGCTTTCTTTTTACAAGTAGGTCCCAACAATTATATGAATGGGTCCATGATAGCAGGACCTCTTGTTACAAAGTACAATACCATAGGGGTCTCTACAGCAGACCCTCTTTTTTATTACAACAACAAAAAAAGAATTAAAGCAAGTAAACTACATCCTACAAGAGCCTGGTGATGCAGAAGAAAACAAACAGGCTGTGAAGTTAGAGTACTCCCTTTTTACAGCATGTGACAGCAAAGGTGGTGAGGCCTTGCTGGAAGGATGGGAAACTGGTAATTTAAACTTTGTAACTATTCTGGTAACAGTGGCCTTCACTCATGGAGTAAGGACCGTGAAGGGGAAGGTAATGTGCTCAACATGTTTGTTCATATCCACAGAGGTGGCCCCCAGCATCAGGCATGGAACTGCAGACATGTTTGCTTACTCTCATAAAGGTGGTGCATGTAAAAGTGTAGCAGAGAACACTTAGGAAAAGAAAGATCTGCATTCTCCATCCTGAAAGGGTAGAGTACGAACACTGATGCACATCATTGTCTTTTAATATTATTTTAATGAACTAGCGGTAGGCACCCTCTTGCTGGTATCCTTTATTATTCAGACTTCTCATACATGTTTTTAAATATTACATTGAGAGTTCAAACTAGTATTGACCGTACATATTCACAAAGTAACACAGCGAAACAAAATGTACACTACATATATCTAAAGTTCTGTTAGGGATGACAGATGTAATCATTTCTTATTTGCTGCGGTGATTTGTACATAATAGTAGCCAGAGCAATAGCAAAAAGAGTCAAATTCATCATGGGAGGGCGCCATGTTTACTTAACAACACCTACCTTTATCCTGGCAGATTGTCAAATGAAAGTAATTCAGAGAGAAGGCTAGAGGGTGGTAAGGAAGGCTGATTGAACCACTGATATACAATGGGCTTCATTTATGAAAAGTGACGCATCACTGTCTGAAAACAGTGATGCATCTATTTTCATTGTGCCCTCCTTGCGACATGCTGGATGCATCATATTTACAGTATGACACATCATGTCGCCAGGAGTTACGGATACGTCAGTATTTCTGACGTATCTGTAGATACAAAAATGACGCATTGCTGGAGTGACGCAACCCCAGCAATGTGTCCTTTCACATGGGGCAAACCCCATGTAAAAGGGCCTGGGTCAGTCTTACGCCTGCTGTGAGGCAGGCGTAAGATATTGACGCAATGGCGTCCTAGAAGTGACGCAATCAAATCTCATAGATTTCACTGCGTCACTTCTATGAGGCTTACTTGCGTGGGAACGCCCCCCCCTGCGTACATTATACCTGATGCAGGTATAATGTAGCGCAGGGGTTTACAAAGTCACACATCTGCTTAGATGTGTCACTTTGTAAATAGGACGCAACAGGGGGCATAATTTACGCTGCCGTTGCGTTACAAAAAGTGACGTAACAGCAGCGCAAAACTGACGCAAGGCCTCATAAATAAGGCCCATTGTGTTTGGTATCTCAAGAAAGAGCATATCAATTATCTGTTCAATTTCCCAATGATAATGACAACTGTCTGGGTCTTACTGCACATAGCTCAGCATGTAAATGCTGAAATTAGAAACTATTTAAGCGTAATTACTACTTTTCTATTTTTTACGGATCAGGGTAGAGATTATATCACTAGCTGTGGGAATCTGCCCATCAAATGCCTTTCCATTTGTAAGGATCCAAAATAATTCAGACACACATGTAACCACAGGGCTAACATTTGTAAGAGGGCAAAGAACTGGTTGTTCCAATCCACACAGCATCAAAGCTCCATAAATATGACCCCTGTGCTGTTTCTAGTGCCCTACGGCCATATGTAAACGTGGCAGTCGGGGCCTCCAACAGGGCGACAGAGTATTTCACTCAACTGGCCTGCCGGAGGACGGCCAGCTCAGCTACAAGAGTTACTGACCACCTTTCTAGGGTCAAGAGCGAGGAAGAAATCAGAGTGCAGATTATTCAGGCCGTGGATCCTCTATGCACCAACACCAAATATGGAAGAACTGGGCAATCATACCAAAATCACATTTGCTGCTTCCTACATCAACCAGTAATTGTGGAGTGGACTCAAAAAGATCCTTTCAAATGATGTCAGAAAAAGAAGCGAATGTAATACAGAGGTTGAAAATAAACCCAGATGTGCCTGTACTATGGAGGCAAAATATCACAGAAGAATGGGAGAGGTTTTGGCCTAACGGCTAGGGCGGTCGACCTCAATTCTGGGGAACTAGGGGGCATATTACCAACAGTTAGCGATATTTATCGCTAACTGAGCTTAGCGTTATTTTTTTTAACGCCGGGCTTCGCCCAATATTATCGCTGAGATAATGACCTATTACCAACTTTTATCTCAAAAGCAATAATATTGCAGGCGTTAGTGTGAATATCGCTGGAAAACCAGCGGTGTTCACGCATTAGCGTGCAAATGCTGTTAGCCATGTTATCCACCTCCCATTGGATAACATGGCTAAGAACTGGTATTTGCAGGCGTTAGCGTTTGGCGATATTCGCGCTTAGCGTGAATATTTCCATCGCTTCGCCTTTCTTGGTAATAGGCGATAGCGAGGTTAGCGACTGCTTTGAGTCGCTAACCGGTTGGGTACGCCCACTTTGCATGTCATTAGCGATAAATATCGCTGACATACACAGCGGACCCCAAACCACTCGCTATCGCCTACAAGCTGTCGCTAACTGGTGTTAGCGACAGCTTGGTAATAGGGCGATGGCATTATCCCACATTAAAAACAAATTAAAGAAAAACTGTATTTAAAACGATATGTTTAAGAATTATTCAAGGTCATCAGGACAAGACTCTAAGGAGAACAGAGCTGGCTATATCAGGGGGCCTGGAAAGGCTGGGGCCCTGGGCCAGGGCCCATTTTGTCCATGCCTTAAAATGTCTCTGAGGTCCACCTGTGGATAACACGCCAATATTGCAGCCTCACCCATCATCACAAACACCCAGCTTGCTTTCTTCGGGTACATGTTTTTGTAGGGGCCTGTGAAATTTGTCTAATTTGCTTTTGCGTAATTAAGCAAAAAATTACATAAAAATATAGGTAATTATACAAAATGTGAAACCGTCATTTAGCGCTATATTTTAGAACGTAATGTGTGCTCATGTCCATTTTGGATGCAAATGCATCTGTTTTGCAAAAAAAAGCGCAAAAAACGCAACTGCCACAAACAGCAGCTGCTAGAGTTCTTTGGGTACAAGTTTTCTGTAGAGGTATGTCAAACTTGCCGTGTTTGTTTTTGCATAGCTACGCAAAATGTCATAAAAATTACTTGAGATCGTGTGTAATTACACAAAGAACCAAAGGCAAAAACATAACAGCCACACACAGCAGCCGCTTTTGTTCTTGTCGTTCCCATGCATTCACAAAAATTTAGGCACAAACAAGGGCAATCCGAAATTGCCAATATTACACCCACATATTGGAAATTTCACCAGGGCCTAGTTTTCTGCAGGAGAGGCGATTGCAAAACCCATGAAATTAAGTCAGAAGTAACCTTGAAAAATCTGATGAAGGTATGCATTTTCCTAGGCATAGTTACCTACTGTGGGTAGAGGGACTCATTCCTAACTTGTCAACTATGGAGGAAAATTCTGATCAAATGTAATGTTTGAGAATGAAACTTCGCCCACAAAGTAGCCGTGCAACCCACCAAGACTTCCTCAGTGCAGCACACAATCATGGCTTACTTTGACGAATAGAGAACAACTGAGCGGCTTGTACACTCAAGTCAATGTAGGCTGAACAGTAATGCTACCTCAGAACTATAAGTACACTATGGCATCAATCACCTACACCTGTCGAGCATTGATCCACACAAGCACTATACTTATTTAAAGGCTGGCGCCTTTTGTGGTATTTAATGCAGCTTCTTCATCCCACATCTGGTGGCTTTTTCTGGGAATACTGCCTTCTTCTTTGTGATTTGTTGCTGCCACCATTCCCTCCTCTTCTTCCTCAGGCGTAGGCTCAGTTTGCTTTGGCTGGTGATGTGTACGATTCCTGTGTGCACGGTGGCAGCCGGAGGGACTTTCAGCTTATCCCGGTGGCTGCCAAGTTTCACCCCTGACTTCCTTCTCCGAGCTTGGGGAACTCAGTTCCTGCAGCACCTAATGTCGCCCTTTGTGGTGTCAGGGTGTGGCCCAAAAATATGAAGTGTCTGCCGCTTCTTCGAGTTGGGCTCTGCCTACACCGCCTCTGTGCCGGTGACTGTGGGGCATAGGATATAAGAAGTTTATAGCCTTCCAAAATGTTTGATAGCATTCTCAAATGTAATACTGTGAGTGAGCATTGTGAACAATTATGACCATCATCAGGGGTTTTGCAGATGTTCTACCCATAGGAAACTGTTTGAAAAATGAGGCGAAAAGATTCATTTTATAAAACAGTTGCACAGACGCCTTAAAAGACATGAGTTGAACATATTTATTAATAGAAGGCCTGGAACCTTGCAATGGAAAAGCTGAAGTTCAGGAGCAGACACATCAGATGACCAAAATGCCTGGAGAAAAATCAATATTTCGTTAGAAAAAGGTCGATGTGATTCCTAGATTTGTTGTTGGGATAAGGTGGCATTCATTACCAATTTGCATAGGTGCCAAGGTTTCAGATTGCCATGTGTGGTATTTTCATAATTTCTGTGTAATTATGAGTGACATCTCAACAACTATGGGCCCGATTCCGATCTGGGTGGGAAAGCTCTCTGACCGTGCCTGATCGGGAGTGTTTTCCGACCGAGCCGGACTCCTGCAGTCCGACCGAGCGAGTACGATGCGGCTGCATGCTGCCGGACTCGGTTCGGTCGGACTCCCATAGAAGTCAATGGGAGCCGGTCGTACAACGCGTACATGGGCTCCCATTGACTGAATGGGTACGTCTTGCACTAAGGCACCCCTTACAGTGGGTACACATCAGTGCCATCTGCACTGTACATGCCTGTGTTGGGGAGACCCTTGGGGCTCTCCCTGTTTCCAAGTCATAAGCCTGCGGGTGACAGGGGGTCCGATGCGGACCCCTAAAGGCAACGTCCCGGACGTTTTGTGAGCTGGAAAGTTTGGCTCGAACCGGCTGTCCGACGCAGGCATTGTACTGGCTCGGTCGTAAATCGCATCCATTGCACAGCACGGTTTGCTTACGGACGAGACGTATGGAGCGGTTTGGACCCGGAAATGATTCAGTCGGAGAATTTCACGTTGTTCGCATCGTACTTGCTCGTACTTGCTCGCTCGTACAGCTGAACGAATCAGGTGGAAAAAACGCATACAGCTCATACTTTTTCTGGCGGAATCGCGTTCGGTTCCCTTCCGAGCGAGATCGGAATCGAGCCCTATGAGTGAAATGTTCTCGCAAGCAAAATCAAGCAATGAAGACAACAGAAACATTTACATATCAAAGTTACACCCATTTGAGCAAAGAGAAACTCTAAGATCTTAAAACTGAAATGGAAGGCCATTAACCTAGTGCCCTGATGTAATTCTTAAAAGTACTTTACTTATGATCATTATGACACGCTCTAAGTTAGTAAATTAAATTAGGATTCATTGGAGAAGAGTAGCTGCTTTAATGTCATAGCATTGTTGAAAGGGCAGGTGATGTGTCACCTAATGAGTTTTGGGATGCAGCGCCTGTGTTAAACCATGCTCCTAGCCTTATTCAGCAGTAGTGTAAGTAGTATCCACTGGCATGTTAATCAAAGAGGAAAAATGCACGCTTCTTCATTAAATGCGCGTAGAGTTAATAAAGAAGAATACATTTATTCTTTTTAGTGCAGGGGTCGCTGTGTATCACAGGAGCCTGAGGTGGTGCAGGGCGAGGCACCCTTGCCGTGACTTACTACACAGATAGCAGGCTCTGGTGTTTTGCCATCTCCATGCTGAGCTTTCCGGGTTGCTAGGACATGTCAGATGACACCTGCTCACATGACAAACCTACCACAGCACAGCAGCTCTTGTGACAGAGGAACTTCCTGGTGTATAATTCCACCCGGGGAGACACTGCTATCCAGGGCACAAGTCCTAAAAAAGAAGTGGGGGGTAGCTCCGAGTTAGGTGGTGTCACAGGAAGTGACGTCACATCAGGAAGTGATGTCACGAAAGGTAGTCCCCTCTTATTACAGGGAGACCCGCTTCACTTGGGGGGTCCACGTTAACCCACTGTGGAATGTAGCGTTATTCTCTGTGTGTTTTTGGGAACGATTCTGTGAAAAGCTCTGTAAATCGATCCACTCCGGGTCATGTTTTTCATTTCTAGTGGCCACAGAGTGGAACTGACCCCGCTGGAGTTAGCACGCCATGAAGACAGCTCTCCGTGTCACGGCTGTGGTGGTGCACACAATGGCCGCACAGTACAGGCCTCGCCCCCGGTTTTCCCTCTGGGGGAATGTCACAGGACAAACAGCCTCGGCAGACAAAATGAAAAATGATCAGCATCCTGACGCAGGTGAAGGATTTGCATCCAATTTCCAGAAATGTGCACACAGACTCATACTAACAGTAAGTGTCAGTCGTATAATTTGTGTATTGCAAATACAAACACTCACCTTTCCAACCCCCATGTAGCGTGCACAAGATTGACAGCCAGCCCTGTACTTGGGAGATCGATGGGGCGGCTGTGCGGGCAAGTAAGGCCATCATTGAAAGTCCAGCTTTTGGGCAGGGGGGACAGCGTCCACCTGGTAAAATAAGGGGGGGGGACGCCGTCCATCCGCGTGGTACCCCCTACTCAAGCCCTGCTGCTATCTGAGGGCGAGACAGCACAGCATGTGCTGTGGTTGTCAACAGCTGTCTGTCCAGCTGGTCTGCTTACTTGTAAATTGCTCACATTACCCTCCATTTGACTCTGACCCCATGCTCCATTGGCTTGGTGATATTAATTACATTTTCACTGTAGGCGAAAGCTATAATAAGTTACAGCCACAGCGCAGGCGGTCAGCCGGTGCGAGCAGCAGCACCGCTTCGAGCCAATCACCATGTGCGCTAACCAATAGTCAGCTGCTCACAACTTAACTCTCCAGTTCAGAGTGTGATATGATATCCCCATGCACCGCCAAAGGCGGGTAGACTTACAACCCCCAGACTGGGCCCGGCTGTCTCATTGAGCACTACCCCGTGACATCAGGCAGCAGGCTGTCTGACTCAGTTGTGCAGCACCACAGCGAGAATCTCATCATGAGATACATTGTTGCAGAGCAGTGAGCCTGCCAGCAGCCAATAGCACAGCTGAGCTGCGAGTGCCCCAAGCATGTAGGAGCAGCGCTCGCAGGCCATGGGTGACGCACTGCCACACAGAGGCAGCGCTTCAGACACACAGAGGCAGCGCTTCAGACACATAATGCAGTATGCATCAGATATGTGTGACAATGCATTTCAGTGCAGTGATGCGGCGCACCACACTGAAATGCGCTAGTCTAACACCTGATGCGTGGTACTTGGCAGGACTGAATTTGCTTTATGGGGTTGCTTAGATAAAACGCAGTCTGGATTTTCAGAAGATCCCTTAACATGCTCTTTTTCTATGTATCATTTCCAGCCACCACCTCTCTTCGGTTAGTTCTCCTATTGTTTCTCTTTCTGTGGGTCTCTGCAGCCCTTTATGTTGGTCTCACCTTCACCCTAAGCCTGTGAGTCAGATTTATCCATTCTCTTTCTGTGGGTCTCTTTTGTTCCCTTAACTGTTTATCGGTTTCACTTTCAATCTCAATTTCTGTGCATCTCACTTTGTATGCATTTTGGTCTAGCCAGTAGACAGGTGTATCTGTTTTACCAGCCTCATTTAATAACAATTAATGAAATGTATATAGTTATAATCATACATTGAGGGCTTTAGGCCTTCTCTCTTCATCCAGTGGTCTATTTAATTGTCATTGGCATTTTGCATCCACCCGCCATTACATACAGCATGGGCAAATGGGTAAGCCCACTTTAGCCATTGGTTCTTTTGCAGTATGAGTGAAGACATTTTTGTTTTTGTCTCATCATATGCTCATATCCACCTATACAGAAGGGAACCTCCATATCAGGATAGATAGATCAATTGTAGATCAATACTTTCCTATGTGGGGAAACATCCTTTACATCGCATGCCATTACAAAGCAGTTGTTACAACAACCGCATTGTTACATCGCTAACCATTTGTCAGGGTTTTTACCAGAGCTAGGTCACATACGAGTACCAAAGAGAACCAATACACAAG
Source organism: Lissotriton helveticus (assembly GCF_964261635.1). Taxonomy (NCBI): domain Eukaryota; kingdom Metazoa; phylum Chordata; class Amphibia; order Caudata; family Salamandridae; genus Lissotriton; species Lissotriton helveticus. Next base: position 631,699,499 of record NC_136068.1, on the reverse strand, counting down.
GTTAGTCTCCATGAGAGTTAGGTTTATTCTGGTTTACATGTAAATAGGGTATTATAGGGCAGTCCAGTCACGGTTCTGTCTGTGGGAAGTCATGAAGGGTCAGGAGACATTGTCGTCCTCGTGGAGCCGGGATATCATAAGAAAAACAAAAGCAAAGAATACCAAGGGTCAGTAGTTTGGCCAATATTAAATCTCGTATTCAGGGAGGGTTTTGTGAAGGAACACCGCATACCGCCACCTTGTGCAGCCCTGCTAAAAGATGCACTCCCTTTAAGTACCTCCCTTTCCCACCCAGTTCCCTGAGAACCCCCGTATACTCCGCTGTACCTTGTCCTGCCATGCTCTTCCAGGAGAGTGACGGGGTGGCTCATGTCCTTGTTGGTCTCCTGGCATCTTCTCCTCTACCTGGACGTCTGCTTCGGTGATCCTCCCGGTACACCCTCGATGAGTCAAGTCCTCAGCTCGCGTCTCCTCCGTTTCTCCAGCTGCTTCCATCCTCTCAGTCATCTTCCCTCTGGATTGGACGTCCTCTTCCTCTTCCTTCCTCCCAGAGTCCTCTGATAGGGTGGTTCTGGATGACGTTGAGACACGACGCTCCTCCTCCCGAGATCGCGTATGCTGTTAAAGGGATACTACGCAGCCTGTGTGTGAAGCATCAGGACTTCAGATTTACACAGGAGGGGAGTGTTCGTCCCACGTTCCCCCAGTCTGTTCGTGACCTCCTGGCAAAATTACAACACAAGTCGTTACAACGACTTGCTGTAGGGGGTAGAAGGTGTTGCATTTAAAATCCAAAACCTTCCCTACTGTTGCACAGATTGAAGTTGGAATAGTAAATTATATTATTCCAACATCCAGTAGCCCCTACAGCAAGTCGTTGTAATGACTTGCCCTGTAATATCATGCAATGTATCACATGCGTTGTAACGTCGCTTATTATTCCTTTGTCAGTGTTTTTTTATTTAATTTCTTATCTTTTTTAATTCTCTTATGTGTTTGTGCTTTCTGGTTACAGTAATTCAAAGCCAATAACACCTTTCCTTTGTGAAAATAAGAATTATATTTCCTATCATGTTTGCCACTATTTGTTTTCTGTGGATCATGCTTCAACACAACAGGGTTGATTCACAAAGACATGTAATAGTACATAAAAGAGTACTCCTGTAGTACCCCATCCCGTATACAGAAATGGTTTTACAGATCGGATCTTCCTACCCCTGTTATTGTGCCTCCATATTCTTTGCCTTTGGATGCATTGTTCTTTCACCCTCTTCCTTTTGGCAGACGCCTTTTACCCTTTGTGTGGGTCTCTTTCAAAGCCTCTCTGTATCTGTGTCTCATTAATTCATTAATACCTTTTTCTGTTTTCATCGATGTTCTCTGTAAGTTTTGCTATTCTGTTGTCTTCCAAGGTGGACATTGCTGTGTCAATCCTCCTACCTGCGACAAATAGCAGTGCATGAGATAAAACACCAAACATCATACAAAAAAAAAGCCGCAGTAAACTCAGGGGGTGTACCCCAGTACAAAAGCAGTGGAAGGCCAATGTTGCACTGGCCTGTCAGACTGTCTTGTAGTCTGGCACAGCCTGATAGGCCAGATTGAGGGGGCCAGTGTGAGCAACATACTAAGAGGAAATCTACACCAACAAGCAGGAGAGTAATCAGAAAATGAAAATACCCCCCACTTTGAACAAAAGCTCTGATAGCATCAAACAAGCGAGGCATGTGAGCCCGAAACTCCCTCAAAAAGCTCCCTTGTCTCTTCCATCAAATAATGGATCTATTCATCCTTTCTCCCTTCCATCCACTGGATGATATCCACCATTTCACCCTTAAACTTTCTCATCCATTCATTCTTTCATCTATTAATCATTGTTTCACCATTACATCCATCCATTGGCCATTCCATTCATCCATCTGTATAGACACCCAACATTTATGCTTGTGTCTATCTATACATCCATCCACCTATACAGCCATCATTTGAGTTATCCAACCATCAATACAGCCTTTAATTCATCAATTGATCCTTTTGCTCATCCAGTCATCCATCCATCATCCCTCCTCTCAGATTTCCATTTTCTCTGCTATCATTTCACCCACCCATCCCCTTTGATTTCCATTTACACTGCTATCATCCATAAATCCCCATTTACTCCGCCATCGGTTCAATCCATCTACCCACCCACCTAGCCATCCATTCAGCCTCAGATTTCCATTCAATTTACCATCCTTTCTCCCATCCATCCTCGCAGGATATGATTTGCTCTGCCATCCTTTTTTCCTTAGATCCATCGATCTCTCCATCCAACCATCCCTCTCAGATTTCGATTTACTCTGCCATCTTTTCATGCACTCATCCTTTCACCTACTCATCCATCCATCCTTTCACCCTTCCATACTTTCGCCCACTCAGTTATCCAACCTTTCATACACACTTTCTTTCATACACCCATCAATTATTTTACCAAACTCACCCATTCACCTACCCATCCATCCTTTTACCCACCCATCCTTCCAGTCTTACATCCACCCATCCTTTTACCCACTCATCCATCCATCCTTTCACCCTTCCATACTTTCACCCACTCATTCTTTCACCCACACAGTTATCCAACCTTTCATACTCACTTTATTTCCCCCACCCTTCAATTATTATACTAAACTCACCTGTTCACCTACACATCCATCCTTTTACCCACCCATCCTTTGTCTTCCATCCATCCATCCTTTCACCCACTCATCCATCTACCCTTTCATTCACCCATTCTTTCACCCACTCATCCATCTACCCTGTCATTCATCCATCCTTTCACCCACTTACCATCCATCCATTCTCTCACTCATTCATCAACCCTTTCACCCACCCGCCATACTTTCACTTACTCATGCATCCAATCATCCATCCTCCTTTCTCTTTTCCATCAGCCTTTCTTTCTTTTAGCGATAATCATAAGCTTTTATCTGCCACGTTATAGATAACAGAGCCCCATAAAGAACCCTAGCCCAGCTGTAGCTGGTAAAGCGGGGGGTTCTTGTTGCCCCTGCCAACAAGGGACTAAAGCAGTAGTTCCCAAACTTTTGACTCCTGAGGACCCCCATTGAGTCACCACTGGAAGCCGGGGACCCCAAGCAATTTGTATGAGTTACATTTCAAACATTAAAACAGTAATTCGAAAAAAATACACATGTGTGCACACAAAACAAATACTCAAAGTACTAAGGGTTTTGGGGCCAGATGTACGACCATTTCATTTAGCGCCTCATTGTGACACATTGCGAGTGGCAAATTGCGAGTTGCTAAATGAAATGTACAACAGTGTGTTTAACACTGTTTGGGATTCCCAATGGGGTCGCAAATTGCGAGGTTCATTAATATTAATGAGCCTCTCGCAATTTGCGAGCCCATTGGGAATGCCATCCCTCCCAGCGATGGTGGCCTGCTGGGCTCTGCAGGCCACCATGTCTCTGACTGCTTTTAAATAAAGCAGTTTTGTTTTTAAAAATGCAGCCTGTTTACCATGCATTTAAAAAAAGAAAATGAAACGTTTTCGTTTCATTTTCTAAGGGCAGGCAGAGGTCCCTTGGACCACAGCCTGCCCTTAAAAAATTATTTTGCATGCATTTGCTTCCCATTTGTGAATGCATTACCATCTACTTGAAGTAGGTGGTAATTGTGATTGTTTTGCAACCGCAAAACATTTGTACATGGTTTTGAGACTCGCTATTTGGAAGGGAATGCCCCTTCCAAATAGCAAGTTGCAAAACCTATTTAGAGAGTCGCAAACAAATTGCAACTCGCGAAATAGGCTATGTACATGGCCCAATAGGTTTTAGCATGCGCAAACGGGTTTGCGAACCCGTTCGTGCATATAAAAACAGATCGTACATCTGGCCCTTAGTATTTTATATTGAAGTAATAGCCCCTCTGTCACATGTATTTCATTTGTTTTTTAGCATCTCTCATATCATTGTAGGATGTCAGAGCACTTTACATCACACACATATAGAGACATTGAATCATACATGTAAATCAGTGTGTATTTAAAATGTTTAAAGAGTGCTTGGTCTGGAAAAGCACAAATTCAGGATTCAGAACATAACACAGTGGCTAGCATTGACTTCAACATTAAAAATGTATTTCCACCCAAATATATAATTTTAGCAGCATCAGGTTATTGAATAACTGGGACAAAATATAAGTTACTAACTGGTACCATGCAGTTTGCATGCAGCTCTTTGATGACAGTTTATAGGTCCCTCTGCTAGATTACGATTGTCACTTATGAAGTGCACAGTAACAAAAGAAACTCTGTGACAAAAGCAGTAACCACAAACCTAGGCACATAAAATACTGCTTTTTAAGATGCATGTTACACGTTCTTTGCAGGAGGCACATTAACCCTGTGTGCTACATTAGTTAAATCAAAGCTGCCACTGAACAAAACTCTCATGCTCTCCAGCAGGTACATTAATCACTGGCATTCTTGTGACACTTGTATTGTTGCTGCAAAGCTGCTAATTATACAAGAAACGTTTCTGTGCTTTTAAAACTGTTGCATACGGACCCCCTGGGAATGTGTCACAGACCCCTGGGGCTCCGCGGACCACAGTTTGGGAAACACTGGACTAAAGCATGGAAGCTTTTTAGCACCCTCCTTTTTAAGCTATGCCCACCAGATTGCGATAAGCTGTCGACAACTGCAACTGGATTCCCTCCAAAACTAGCAGGACAAAATATTAACATCCTACAGTAAGTTGACGACACAATGAAACTGGACCAACCCTCTGTTGGCCTTCATCGTGCCTTGAATAAATACAAAAGATAAATAAAGACAAAACCAAGATTGTTCTATTTGGCTGACAGTACGGAAATGGTTGCTGGCAACCAGACAGCGCTAAAATTGAAGGAGGTAAAAAAAATAAAGGGTATATTTATGCGTCGGTTTGCATCACATTTGCATCTAGCAACGTGGTACATGTGTAACGCAAACCCTCACTTAGATTTCTTTTGCATGGCCTTGAGTGGCTTGATAAATCTGGAGTAACGCAAAGCAGCACAAATAGCTGTGTTGCGTTCCTCCATCATCGAAATGCATTCCATGGGCGTTGCATGGGTGTTCCCGTGCAACTCAAGTGGTTTTTGATGCATTACCAGATTTGCCACAACTGGTAAACCTGGGAATGCGCCAAAAAGTTAGGCCTTCCCAAGGGAGGCATAACGGGGAGAAATATTTCTGTTACTCCTTGCTTCTTTCACATAGGAAGAGGAATAAGCCACCCAAGCTTGCTTTTGTGCAGGAAGGTGCTCATTCCTATACAAAAACAATTGTCTATGCAAAACTGACACCCTGGCACCATGGTGCCTGCATTGGCACTATGCTGCCAAAGGGGCACCAGCGCATGGGAAAGGACAGAAATGCACTGCATTGCCTGAAATACAACACTTTCTAGCCCTTCGCCCTGTCACGCTGTGCAGTGCAGTGCAGTAAGGTGACTTGCTGTGCTGCACTGCATGGCTTTCTCATAACTGAGCCCCTAAATACCTAGGAATCTTGCTAGATGAACGTGGGTGTACCACTGATCATTTTGCAGCCCTTTAAAATCTAGCTCTGACATTAGGTAACTGATAGGCTGGTCTACTGAATAATCTCTCTGGCCCACAAATCGGCGCCTTAATCAAAATATTGAACTGAAACTAATGCCAGCTTCTCACTTATGGGGGGATGACCTATAATGGCAACTTAACAAAATGGCTCGAGAAGAACAAATATCAAACCTATAGGCTGCTCTTTCATTTTTCTGACAGCACCTCGAAAGCACAGTGATGCCTGGAGATAACTTTACCAAAGACATAGGCTCTGCACCGTTTATGTGACTTACTGCTCAAAATTAAGGTGTACTTCCTTAAATTCTTTTAAAGCACTGGTGTGGCACATAGGGACATATTTATAAGAGCTTATCGCCACAGGAACGTCACTTTTTATGACGTTCCTGTGGTGATAAGCTCTTCGTCTTATTTACAAGGCACCGTTAAGCCACCGTCTTGGGAATAAAGCCCCCTTACACACAGCACTCAGCGTGAAAGGGGCAGGCAATGGTGATTGCGGGGCGGTCTGCTGGAACACCCGTTGCTTTTTGCCGCACCCCCTATTTCCAAAGGTGGCGTAAGTATTGGGCAGCGCCAAACTTAACAACAAAAAATCCTTGTCTTATACTGGCAAAGTGAGTAGAAATGCTTTATTTCTCCTCGGTTTTGCTGTTTCTATGTGTGCTTCACAATGCAGAAACAGCAAATCGTAAGGTGTCCTTTCCTGCACATGAACATTCACTAAAAAATAATGAGTTACAACTTCTATGTGTGCTGCATTCTGCAGCACACCTAGAAGTTACAATTCACCATTAGTGATTAAGGGCTTGATTACGAGTCTGACGGTTCATGGACCACCAGACTTGTGGGTGTGCGTCGCTCCTCTGACAGCCCTATTACAATTAGGGAGGTCAGGCCACCATTGCTCTGCCACAGCTGCCAGGTGTAGAGGCAGCAATAAGCATATTACAAGTTTCCTCTCCACCACAGTTTTCATGGTGGTTCTTCCTCCGTGAAAACTGTGGTGGAGAGGGTACAAAGGAGGCCCTACAGGGTCCCCTGTTGCCTCTGGGCCTTGGGGTGCATGCAAGGGGGTACAACATGAGCTCCCTATGTGCATGCCCCCCACTTCCAGTATGGCATGAATTTTACATTCCATGCCGTGCAGTAACTGTTTTTGGTGTTCCCAGTCTGGTGCCCATTTTCTGATGCACCCCCGTGGGAATGTAAAAAAAATTCTTCCAGACACGAGGAGCACTCGTAATCTGGCGGGCGGCATGATCACATGTTTGGTGGTGCGGTGGCAGGGAGGACCCAGCGCGGCACCGCCAAACTCATACTCAGGCCCTTTATGTTTACTCATTGGCTACTACTGAATAAGCCGATCCTCATTTTTTTGTCTTGCATGGATTATTCACAGGGCCAGACATGAACCCAAAAACAGCCCTAGCAAAAATGTTCCAACCAGCAGCACAATTACTTTTGGTTTGGTCATTGAGATGTTCAGCTGTCTCACCCGGTGTTTTTTTCCCCAGAAATATATGTGTGGGGGGAGGATGTGGCGTAACAGCCTTAGCTACTAACTTTGGAACTGGGGAAGTAGGTTTGAGGCCGGCATGAGCTCAACATTCTGTGATTCTGGGCAAATCACTTAGGGCCTGTTTACGACTTTGGCGGTGTGGGGGCGGGCCGCCACGCCACCCCCTAGTCCCACACTACCAAAGTTGTCTGCTCACTGTCTGCCAGATTAGGAGTTTCCTCCGGTTCTGGTGGGTGGTGCTTTGCCGGTCCCATGGCGATGCCGTGCTAAGGCTCATACATGAGCCTTATAAAGGCAGCACTGTGGGAGTGCCAAAGCCCGTGCCTGCACTGCATGGACTGGTGCAGTCCATGCCGTGCAGGAACTGGGGTGCATGCACACAGGGGGCACAACATGTGCCCCGCTGCATGCACCCCATGGCCCTGAGGAGACCGGGGGCCCTCTAGGGCCCCTTTAGTTTCCTCACTGCCACAGTTTTCATGGCAGGCTCACCCCCTATGTAAACTGTGGCTGTGGGGAAACTCAGAATATGCTTGGCAGTGCCGTAGTGGCACTGCCAGCATATTTCTGGGCCAGACTGCCACACCACCACCGAGGGATCATGGATCCCCAGCGATGCAGCAGTCCTGTGGCTGTGAGACCACCACACTCGAAATGCAGCGGTGGGGCCGCCAGTGCGCCACTGCGAGTTTGGCGGTCCAATGTACCACCAAACTCGTAATCATCCCCCTAATTTTTCAGTGCCTCTATAAAACAAATTAATAAGTCCTTGTGTATATTACTGGTGCTCATGTGAAGTGCTTCAGTACTTTATAAATTATCATTTTAATGTTGCTTCCACCCAAGACAGCTTACAGTATTGGTCAATGGGTCAGCCCACTTTACCCACTGGCTTCCCTCTCTTTGACTGACTGCATAAAGCCCAGGCTCATTGTTCAAATCCACTTGAAAATAACTCCTTTCTTTTCAGTGACAAAGTCCAAATTTGCTTTTTATTTTATGTTTTATAGAAACTATAAATGTTAGCTATTAAAGTTTATGTTATAAGGGGACCTATTCACAAACAGGATTTTGTAGTACAGTTAGTACTGCTACAATAGTCCTACTAAAGTACTACAAAATGCTATTCACAAACATATGAGTATAGATCTCCACCTCCACCTCCACCTCATTTCTACGAGGACATCCTGACACTTGTTAGTTTGGTACTTAGTAGTAAATGTGGGGGCCACGGGAGTGGCTGTAAAAAGGGGCATACTTACTACTAAATGTGAGAAATTTAGGGTGGAGTCAACAGGAGTTTAGGGAAGGTAAGGGAGGTGCTTAGGGAGGGATACGCACCCACCCACAAAAGAGTAAGCACATTGCTATTCACCAACTGCACTTCTAACACAGCCAAAAAGGGAGCAGAAACATTAGTAAATGACTCCATCTCAGAGTAAGAGTGAGTCCAGCACAACGCATGGTCAACCACTGGTACTGCAATACACTCCCATAGAAAATAATGGAGTTAGGGCCTTAAAATATCACCCCATAGGAAATATTGTTAAATTAAATGCAATTATGTCAAATAGTTTAAAATGCTAATGAATATAAATATAAAACTAATGTATATCTATTATTTTACTACACCATTTTAATAACCTTTTTTGAATTAAAAAAAGAATATAACATTACTTTGTATTAAAATATAATTAAGTTACTTTTAATTAACTCTACACATCATCTTTGATCATTATTAATGCATAGCAAAAACATTTTTTCTATTTATTATATTTAAATTAGTTAAATATGTTATTTAAAATTAAGTTCATAGTGAATTAGTATTTATCTTCTATTATTCTATATTTAAAATGAAAGCATGAAATTAATTTACATAAATATTTAACATAAAATACTATTGTGTTCAAGTTAAATACATGCTTTTACTTTTCCCATATACTTTCCCATATAGAGACTCTGCTGTTGGGGCGGAGATATCTATATGGTAAAGAATATGGAAAAGTAAAAAAAATATTACACTTGGAAAAAGGTAGTAAAAATTGTGTTATGTTAAATATTATTGTAAATTAATTGTATATGTTTATTATACATGATCAACGAAAGATAAAAATGCTACTGCACTATTATCTTTATTTTGAATAAAATCTTCAACTAATTTAAACATATTAACCTACATTTTGCTTGCTGAAGATTACATTAAAAAATGTATTCCCACCTAAAATGTTATGCATTATTAAACATGGTGTATAGATGTAATTAAACATAATTTTACTATATTTTATTACAACATAATGATGCATCAATTTTTAAATTAAAAAGTTTTTTAAAATATTGTATACATTACTTATATATGCTTTATTTTTATATATTTTTTCACATTTAATTATATTTTGTTATACTTTTAACTATCATAAAGAATTCAATTTAAGTTAGCATTGTTTCTTATAGAGTTTTACTTTAAATCCCTACCTCCATTACTTTCTATGGTAGTATGTTGCAGTATCAGTAGTTGGCTATGTTTGGTGCTTGGCTTACTACTGTTTCTTTATGGCAATAGTAACCTACACTCATAAATTTGGTTCCACCCTCTTTTTCAGGGTTTAGAAACATGTAAGTCTACACTTTTGTGTACATTTTATACTGGGAATTTGTGAATAACTCAAAAGGGTAGGAGTAAACTTGCATGCGTAAATCACTCACAAATGTAAGTTACCTTTGTGGATAGCCTCAAAGGTTTTTAAGTGACAATGTAACATTGTAGCATACCTGCCTGCATTCTGATTTCTTGGTTAGATGTGATATATTCTTGTCTTCTTTAAAAATATTAACAATAATAATATGCCTCACACAACTGAAAGGCTTGTTGTTTAAAAACATCACTAGTAGAACAGCTGCATCAGTGAATGATTTTTAAAATTTGTTTTGCAAGCTTTTGATTGCCATGTTTAAGTGGTAGTTTGTTTCCTCCTTTTCTTTTCTTTTCTCTGCCTGTACTTAAATTTAAAAAAAAATACCAAGTCATCAGCATGCCAAGGTCAGACCTATTGGCTCTGCCGAGGCTTGTTCAACATGGTGAAAATTACATTCCTTTTCTAACTGAATGTTTGAAGTTTCAGCCTAGTGATACTTTGTTGTGGTGCCAAAGAGCTTAAGTTATAGTACGTAAATGACATTCCTGGCGTAACCAGAGTCAATCATTTCATTTCCCAATCTGAACTTTACAAGTATTTAAAAAATATCAGTAACATGCGAAGTACAAATTAGCTATACTTGTTGTAATCTTAAAAAGTTCTGTGAATGAATATTTTGGTAGAGAACAAACCTCTGATGTTTTATCTCTCCTCTCCATTGTAAATAGCCCATATTTCATTTAATATAATTGATGCTACAATTCCAATCCCTAAAACCGTTTGAGCAGATTCACAATTGCCTGGAGACAGAGTAAATTATGCTATATATGTATATTTACGACCAAGTTTACATTTAAGACAACTGGTAGGAATCCACAAAGGGGTTCCTATCAGGCATTAATACATGTATGCATGCAGATTGTAGGAGAGTAGGGTCTGCTTCCTATGGTTACCCCCACTTTTTGCTGTGATTCTCTTGTTTTTCGACTTTAGTGTGGCTGTGGACCTGCTAATCAGGCCCACAGCCCAGCTGTTCTCTCTCTAAATTGATACCATGCACTTTAGGTACATATCAGATTGGTTACTGGATCACCCTTGTGTGCCCCTGTATAGTGTACCATAGGTACCCGGAGCATAGGTACACCCAAGGCCTACCAGGGGCTGCAGCATGTATTGTGCCCCCCTGGTTTGCCTTCCAAACTGACACCACAGGTCTGTTCACACAGCCTGGGTAAGGTGGTGTAATCACCCCTTACATAGATATAGTATACCTATATCTATATATATATATACACATATACACCTATAAGTCACTCCTATGGCAGGCCTTAACAATCCTGGAGGCAGAGTGCTTGGTTTTATGTGAGAGGGTGCCCTAGCATGAGCTGAGCCCCTCTGCAGCTTTCGGAACCATCTCCTTATAGCTGTTCTATGATGTAGCCATACCATATACTCTTAAGTGCATTATAATCCTCGCGGTTAATGCTAACTTTGGTTTGGCTTTATCAAAACATGTTGTGTAAGGTGTCAAACACTTTGGAATACTACCCCCCCCCCACCATTCCTGGCGGCTGGGTTAGCATTTCACCCTTCTAGAGGGAGAAGACATGTAGTTACTGGTTTTCCCGGTTAAAGTTAGACAGAGCCTCAGCATCACAAAATGGATGCTGCTGCCACAGACACAAGTCTGTCCTCCTGCTGCTGGATGAAACTCCGGCAGGGGAGGCTTGGACAATAGGTTTCCTGTCTAGGGAGTTGCGGGCACCTCCCCAGACAGGCTTTAGTGTATTGGGGCAGGGAGGGCTGCATTCAGTGAATGCTTTCCAGACACTGCCTGGGCCATACTAGGTGCTACATGCATTTCCCAGTTCAAAGTGGTTGCTGTGGCACTCAGCCCCAGCTCTGGCATGAAACTGGACAAAGGGGAAGGGGTGTAACCACCCCCACCCCAGGTCCACCCATAGGAGGGACCTTAAAGTTAGACCACACCTAGGGGTTGGACTAACTTTAAGATCCCTCCTATGGGTGAACTTTAAAAACCCTAGGGTTTGGCCTAACCACTGAGCAGTATAGGTTGCTGTTCAGAGATACCCAAAAGACACAGACAGATTTTGTGGCTTGTGAGCACAAAGGCTCTGGAAGGTTGGTTACTGGGCAGTAAAGTAAGTGACTATATAGGATTGTATATAGGATTGTATAACCTCATAATGAGAGAACAGATTCTTAATAATTGTCAGAACCAATTACATCAACACCTGGTTGACTCTGATTTGACCTCTCCACAAGAATTGGGTAAGAGGGCAGACAAATGGGTCTGAACCAGGGTGAAGCAGAAGGTACAGAACCAATGTGGTGACCAGAAGAAGCAAGACGAAAAGGGTGGGGAGAAAGCAAAAGACCAGAAGTCTTCTCAAGGTCCCCAAAAAGCTTCTAATGGTGGGGGTTCCCAACAATCTAAAAAGAAAGAAGGCCAAAAGAAACCATGGTGCAAAGTTTGTAAAAGTAATACTCACTGGAGCAGTGATTGCACCAAAAAGAAGACAGCTCCAGCCACCATTGCCCCTAAGGCAACTGTTCCCCCTAGTTCAGCTCCAAGTGGTGGTCCTCAACAGAAGGGTGTAGTAGGGTTAACCCTGGGAACAGAGATGGACTCTGGCCTAGTCAGAGTATCAACTCAAGCATGTTTTGATCTGTGATGGAGGCATGGATATGTCCTTAACTGTGAGTCCCAGTCGCTTGAACAAGTACCGGCAAACTCCTCTAGTCAATGAAAAAGAGGCTCAGACCTACAGGGACATAGGGGCTACTGTCACCATGGTGATACCTGGCTTTGTGTACCCTGGACAGATCCTACTAGGTGAAACTTACCTAGTGACCAATGCTAACAATGTCACTATTGCACACAGTATGGCAGTTGTGAATTTCTCCTGGGGAGGGGTAACTGTCCTTGAGAAGGTTGTTGTTAGTTCAGACCTCCCTGTAGAATGTTTGCTTGGCAATGACCTAGATACTTCAGCTTGGTCTGAAGTGGAGTTTAGGACACATGCAGAAATGTTGGGCATATTAGCATATGTTCTTGCTGTGACCAGGTCACTTGTCGAAAATTGCAACACTGAACAGGCACTGGATTCTGGAATATTGGACCAGTTGCCTTCCAGGAAAAGGAGCAGTAGGGTTAAGGCTGTGCCTTCCCCCTGCCTCAGGATGAGGATCAGCCTTCTGAGGAAGCTGATTGTGAGCCCGAAGAAGGAACTGTCCTAGAAGAGCTTGAGCCTGATCAGGTTGAGTTTCCTGGGACAAGGGGACCTTCTAGGGCAGATCTGAGGCAGACGCAGTTGGACTGCCCTTCTCTTGAACCCCTCAGACAGCAAGCTGCTGCTGAAGCTGCAGGGAATGCTAGTGGAACCTATAAGGTTTACTGGGATGAAGGGCTTCTGTATTCAAAAGGTAGAGACCCCAAGCCTGGTGCTTCCAGGAGGTTGGTCATACCTTTGGCATTCAGGGGCTTCCTTTTGACACTAGCCCATGATATTCCCCTTGCAGGACATCTTGGCCAGAACAAAACTTGGGACAGGCTTGTTCCACATTTTCACTGGCCCCACATGTCAGAAGACACCAAGGAGTTTTGTCGCTCTTGTGTGACCTGCCAAGCCGGTGGCAAAGCAGGGAGCACTACAAAGGCCCCCCTTATACCACTACCTGTGGTGGGGGTTCCCTTTAAAAGAGTTGGGATGGACATTGTTGGACCAATGTATCCCCAAACAGCCTCTGGGCACAGGTTTATGCTGGTGGTAGAGGATCATGCCACAAGATACCCAGAAGCTATTCCCCTTAGGACCACTACAGCACCTGTTGTGGCAAGAGCCCTCCTGGGAGTTTTCTCAAGAGTGGGTTTCCCTAAGGAGGTTGTATCAGATAGAGGTGCAAACTTCATGTCTAGTTACTTTAATGCAATGTGGAAGGAGTGTGGAGTGAACTATAAGTTCACCACACCCTATCACCCACAGTTCAATGGTCTAGTTGAAATATTCTACAAGACCTTAACGGGTATGACCAAGGGTGTCCCAGAAAAGCTCAGGCGGAGATGGGATATCCTGCTACCCTGCCTTTTGTTTGCTTAAAGAGAGGTCCCACAGAAGGGGGTTGGCTACAGCCATTTTGAACTTCTGTTTGGGCATCCTGTAAGAGGACCCCTTTGTCTGGTGAAGGAAGGATGGGAGTTACCTCTCAAACTTCTCAAGCAAGACATTGCGACTATGTACTTGGTCTCCGCTCCTGCATGGCAGAGTACATGAAAAAAGCATCCAAAAACCTTGAGGCAAGTCAGGAATTGCAAAAGGCCTGGCATGACCAAAAGGTTGTACTGACTGTTTACCAGCCAGGACAGAACGAGTGGGTGTTGGAGCCAGTGGCCCCAACAGCTCTCCAAGACAAGTGGAGTGGCCCCTACACTATTGTTGAACAGAAGGGAGAAGTCACCTATTTGGTTGATCTTGGAACTCCCAGGAGTCCCCACAGGGTGCTTCATGTCAACAGACTGAAACCATATGTCGACAGGGCAGACATGGGCATGCTCATGGCTACTGATGAAGGACAGGAGGAAGAGAGTGACCCTCTCCCAGACCTGCTCTCTCAGAACCCTGATGATGGTTCAGTTGATGGTGTAGCCTTGGCAGGCAGCCTCACTGACCAACAGCAGAGTGACTGCAGACAAGTTCTGCAGGCATACAGACATATGTTTTCACTGACTCCAAGTCAGACTACCTGGTGCACTCATTAAGTGGACACTGGGGACAGTTTGCCTGTTAAAATAAGATTTACAGGCAACCTGATCATGTCAGGGACTGTATCAGGACAGAAGTCCAGAAAATGTTGGAACTGGGAGTGATTGAGCCCTCAGAGAGCCCTTGGGCCAGTTCAGTAGTCCTTGTGCCAAAACCTCATTCCCAGGGTGGTAAGAGAGAGATGAGGTTTTGTGTAGACTACAGAGGTCTCAATGCTGCCACCAGGACATATGCCCATCCATTACCCAGAGCAGATGAGCTCATAGATAAGTTGGCCTCAGCCAAATATCTGAGCACATTTGATCTGACAGCTGGCTACTGGCAAATCAGGTTAGCTGATGAGGCCAAGCCAAAGACAGCATTTTCAACCCCTAGTGGGTATTATCAATTTGTGGTGATGCCCTTTAGTCTGAAAAATGCACCTGCCACATTTCAAAGGTTGGTGAACAAAGTCACCTCAGGCCTGGATGACTACTGTGCAGCTTATCTTGATGATATTGCTGTCTTTAGTGCCACCTGGGAAGATCACCTGATCCACCTGAAAAATGTTTTGGAGGCCCTGCAAAAGGCAGGCCTAACTATTAAGGCTACCAAGAGCCAGATAGGGCAGAGTCAGGTTGTGTATAGCCAGGTTCAACCATTACAGAGCAAAATCCAGACCATAATGGACTGGGTTGCTCCAACGACCCAGACTCAGGTCAGAGCTTTCTTGGGCCTGACTGGGTACTACAGGAGATTTGTCAAGGGGTATGGTTCCATTGTGACACCCTGAATGACTTAACTTCTAAAAGAATGCCCAAGAAAGTTCAGTGGACAGTAAGCTGTCAAAAGGCGTTTGATGACCTGAAGCAGGCTATGTGCACTGCTCCTATTCTGCAAATTCCAAACTACTCCAGAGAATTCATTGTCCAAACAGAGGCTTCTGAGTTGGGGGTAGGGGCTGTACTATCACAATTGAATGATGAAGGTCACGACCAGCCAGTAGCTTTTATTAGCAGAAGGCTGACCCCTAGAGAGAAACGTTGGTCAGCTATTGAGAGGGAGGCCTTTGCTATGGTTTGGGCACTGAAGAAGCTGAGGCCATACTTGTTTGGTACTCACTTCACAGTTCAGAAAGACCATAAGCTCCTCTTGTGGCTAAAACAGATGAAGGGTGAAAATCTCAAACTGCTCAGGTGGTCCATTTCCCTACAGGGGATGGACTATACAGTGGAACACAGACCTGGGAGTAACCATGCCAATGCAGATGGACTCTCCAGATATTTCCACTTAGAACATGAAGACTCAACTGGCCAAGGTTAGTTTAATGTCCCTGCATGGGGGGGGGGTAGGATGTAGCTTCCTATGGTTACCCCACTTTTTGCTGTGATTCTCTGGTTGGTTTTTCGACTTTAGTGTGGCTGCGGACCTGCTAATCAGGCCCACAGCCCAGCTGCTCTCTCTCTAAATTGATACCATGTACTTTAGGTACATACCAGATTGGTTACTGGGTCACCCTTGTGAGCCCCTGTATAGTGTACCATAGGTACCCAGGGCATAGGTGCAACCTGGGCCTACCAGGGGCTGCAGCATGTATTGTACCACCCCTGGTTTGTCTTCCAAACTGACACCACAAGTCTGTTCACACAGTCTGGGTAAGGTGGTGTAATACATATAGACACATATACACCTATAAGTCACTCCTATGGCAGGCCTTAACAATCCTGGAAGCAGAGTGCTTGGTTTTATGTGAGAGGGGGCCCTAGCATGAGCTGAGCCCCTCTGCAGCTTTCGGATCCATCTCCTTATAGCTGTTCTATGATATAGCCATACCATATACTCTTAAGTGCATTATAATTCTTGTGGTTAATGCTAACTTTGGTTTGGCTTTATCAAAACATGTTGTATAAGGTGTCAAACATGTTGGAATACTACCCCCCCCCACCGCCAGTCCTGGCGGCGGGGCTAGCATTCCACCCTTCTAGAGGGAGAAGACATGTAGTTACTGGTTTACCCGGTTAAACTTAGACAGACCCTCAGCATCACAAAATGGATGCTGCTGCCACAGACACGAGTCTACCCTCCTGCTGCTGGACGAAACTCCGGCAGGGGAGGCTTGGACAATAGGTTTCCTGTCCAGGGAGGTGCGGGCACCTCCCCAGACAGGTTTTAGTGTATTTGGGCAGGGAGGACTGCATTCAGGGAATGCTTTCCAGACGCTGACTGGGGCACACTAGGTGCTCCATGCATTTCCCAGTTCAAACCGGTTGCTACGGCACTCAGCCCCAGCTCTGGCACGAAACTGTACACAGGGGAAGAGGTGTAACCACCCCCACCCCAGGTCCACCCATAGGAGGGACCTTAAAGTTAGTCCAACCCCTAAACTTAGTATAAGTAAAGGATCCCAGTCCCTAGGACTTTAGGTTACCCTGGACGAAACTCTGAAACATATATCTTGGACCTTCGACATTCCATTTTGACTGGAAGATGGAAGATGGAAGATATCTCCCTTGTGGTCAAGGAGTGACCACCCTGTTCAAACAAACACTAAAAGCATCTTTGCCAGTCTGCATTTTCAAGGCTCCCGCCGGATCCCGAAGAATCTGCGACACAGGACACAGACTTCCGGACTTCTCTGACCCTGACCTTCGCTCACAGCAAAGCAGAGGCCCATGGCGGACACGTGAGATGTGGGACCGGAACTCCTGAACATCCTGATTTTTGCTGCCTGCATCAACTTCCCGAGGTATCCCGAAGTTGTGCATTGGGTTGTTTGAAGACCCAGACCCGAGCACCTTTTTCACTGAAGCACAGAGCTCCACACTCCACAAGTGGCCCATGGGCTTCACTTTGTGCAATTCCGCTTCACGCGTCTTTGCAGTTCCTAGTCCGTTGGTTAGTGAGTCGACGACGAAACCCGACACCAAAAGAGACATATGCACCCGGCTTCCGTGGGTGAGGTAACACGAGTACTCTGGTAGTCTCAAGGGCATTGGCCCTCCTAGTGTCTAAGTCTAAAAAGGTTCCATCGTAGTTCATTTAGAAGTGTCCTTAAATTGTAAATTTGTAACTTGTTAGTTTTCCATAGAAAGTCAATGGTAACCTGCGGTTGTGTTTAGACACTGCACGCATCTCACGTGGCCCTCCTGCATCCTAACCTTTGGGTGTTTAGAGTAGCCCCAGCTATTCCACAGGGCCCAGGCCTGCTTTCTAATTCTCATGTGGTTCTTATACCACTATTTTAGTATATGGTTTGTGAGGCCCCTAGGGCAAAACGTATACTGTGAAACTTATCGTATGCTAATTAAGTAACTTGTATTGTACTTTTACCTCTGACCTCATAAAGAGTTCAGAGGGGTTGTGTTTAGAATAAATACATATATATTTGATATATACCTTGTGTGGTGTGCTTTCATTTGGTACTCAAAGGATTATAATTGGTAAAACAACTAGCTTAATTCCCTCTCTGAAGTCTTAGTCTGAAGACTGCTCACCGCTGCTACCCCTAGGATAGCTTTCTATAAGGTTGACTTTACAGCCACCATCAATAAGGGTCGATTAGACTGGTGCAAGGTGCCCACTAGAACTAGTGGACATCATATGCCAGGCTAATTCCTCACACAGATTTCTCCACCACTCTCGTAAAACCCACGCTATGGGTCGGACATGGGAATTCCACTGCATGGTTTGCCTTGGAAGTTTGGTGACAACCACAAACAAGTATGTTTGTGATCATTCCTAAGCTCCTTTGTGACCCCTTTCTACCCTGCAAATGGGTGGAGATTTACTCCAGCAAAGGGCTGGAGTAAATCAACTTCCTGGGAGGGAAGGAAAACAGATCACAGACACATTTGGTGGGGGTAAGGGAAATACTTTCTCCACAGGAAAATGTTTTTTTCCATGAAGATAAAAAGGAAAAAATGCATGTTTTCACAGAGGGCTCTGTCTATCCCCCTGTGCAGAATTCTGCACAATGGAAAACAGGGCGTAGGGGAAATGCGAAACGTTTTAAAACTGTCATCTACCATCCTTCCTAGTACTTGCGCACAGCAGTGCTTTTTGCAGCTTTCCAGTCATACTACCAGGAGTGGTAGTAAATGTCCTATTAATTATCGGTAATCTACATTACCCTCAACCAGAGTCCTCCTCGTCCCAGTCCTGACTTATGTGGACACGGACGAGGATGATGGTGGTGAAGAGGTAATAGGAAATATATGGGGCCTTATTTATGAAGGCCTTGCGCCGCCAGTGCGTCACATTTAACATGGGAAAATGTGACGCACCGATGGCGCAAGGCTTTCATAAATGAGGCCCATGGAGCAGCCGCGCCCAGCAGTGGGAGTACCGGCAGGGCGATGACGTGGGGAGGGGGAGGGGCAGGGTGGAGGGTAGTAATGTATGGATTACGGAGTTTTACAGGTAAGTAAACATTTAAATAAATAAAACGAATTCCGTTGAGTGCACTGCATCCCCAAATGCATTGCAGTGCGCGCAACGAAATTCGTTTTATTTATTTAAATGTTTACTTACCTGTAAATCTCCGTAATCCATACATTACTACCCCCCACCCTGCCCCTCCCCCTCCCCACGTCACCGCCCTGCAGGTACTCCCACTGCCGGCCGTGGCTGATATGGAAAAGTATGCACAGACTAAGGCATAAATATCAGCCCATATTTGCCCATTGATTTCCATGAATCCTAACCACTGTATATTATGACATAGCAATTACATATATGTAACATTTATCTCCATTTGTTTACATATTGGCACATAATCTAAGTACTTTGGGTGTAATTAATCAATAGATCTACCCAACCAATAAATCAGTCACACTGGGTTGGAGTGTTATGACAATCAAAGAGACGTTGGGTCTCTCAGGATTTTTTAAATGCAATTTATTCTTTGCATATCCTAGTACAATAAATGATGCAGTCTAGTGCAGATGGTGCATGGTGCAGAAAACGTGTATGATTATTATATTTAACGAGTTACAGATTTCATAGAAATATCATAGGGTGTCAAGATATTGTTCACCATATTTGCTCAAAGTCCCCTAATCAAATCATAGTTTGACACAAGTACAGCAGGGGCGGCCAGTCCATTAGGGCAGAGGAGCGTTGCGTCCCCTGCCACCAGCAGAAAATAAAACGATAATAAAACGGGTTTTAAACCCGTTTTATTATCATTTTATTTCAATCCCCTGGACCTGAGCGCAGGACTCAAATGAGTCTTTGGGGCAGGTCCAGGGGATGACTGCCGGTGGGGGAGTGATGGGCACTCCCTTCACAGGCCGACCAAACACCTCCTGCGCAGTGAAGCTCTCTCCAATCCGAGCTGCGTTGCTGGGGCTGGAGAAAGCAGGCACAGGTTCCCAGTCTACTAGGAAGCGCAAGTTGCCGGCATTCCGGCCAATCCTGAAGCTGCTCTCCTGTGAGAGCAGCTTCAGGATTGGCCGCAGGGCAGGCTAAGAGCCTGTGCCTAGGACCAGAAAGAGGACTAGGCAATTTGCGCGAGAAACGGCAGCCGCAAGGTACGTTTATTAAATGTTTTCTTTTTTTGCCCCAAAACCTTCCCCACCTCTCTCCTCTGGCCCGGCTCACCCTCCCACTTTGGCAGGGGGTGGGCCGCTACTGAAGTACAGATCTGGCAACCAAGACTGGCTCTACCTTTTGACCCTAATGAAATGAAGTTGCATGTCTCTTCAGGGCAACACTGTCTGTCTACTCCCTTGTAGGTTAAGAAACAAGGTCATTAGACCCAGATTTAAGAAATTCCCACCCAGCAGAGCAGGCAGAAATTCTTTGCTGTGATGCTTTGCGTGAGAAGGAGAGAGCAGGAGAGTGCCATATTTACAGAGGCATGGCTCTCTACTTCTCATTCCCTAGCGCCAACACAGAAATTTGCTGCAGAGCGCTATGCACACACCTTTGTGCCATAGTGAAATGGGGTCTGCATGAGTCTAGCATAGGTTTTGTACTGGAAGGATGGCCTTTCTGTCCAAAATACTAGGCTTAGACTAACTTTAAAACTTTCCCCACCTTGTAGTGTGCTGTTCAGTGCAGTACTCATGCAAAGTCAGACAAGAAAGGAGAAATAAAAGCATTCCTCTTTGCTAGTCCGATTTAAAATGGGCAATTTTCTTGATGCAAACCTTTGGATGCATTTTTTGTGTCAAAAACATGGGTGGTGCAGGGGAAAGTCCATGCACCACACATTGAATGCCCCCTTGGTGCTCAGTAATGCAAAGCAGCGCTATGCACTACTTTGTGTTACTTTCAAGTGAATTTCCATCCCAAAACAAGTTTTGCTCTGGAAAGTAAATTGGGAAAAAAATTGAGTCGATTTGCATCACTTTTGTGATGCAAACATGGCGCAAAATCTTAGTAAATATACCCCTTAGTTTCTAAACCACTTTGATTGTACTACTAGATAGTCTGAATCGTGGTCTTCCACATACTTTGTTGACGATTGCTGCTTTTAAACCAAGTCTGTCCACCACACAATGTACTGCTCCTGATGCAGATTAGCAAATAATCCAGTAAGTCTCTCGTACAGGCATAGATCAGTTCCTCACTTTTTCTGTCATGTTGCTCATAGTGTTCTGGGGCACATGCAAGTAAAAGAGGGACATGTGCATGGACTCAGTCGGTCAGTGTCTCAAGTGCTTCCCTTGCACGACCAGTGGGATAGTGTGAGGGCCACCAGTTATCTGCTGGGTTTTAATGTGTGTGTACAGAGTAAAGCAATAGAAGTAGGGCATGGGTCAATTATTAAGCTTAATTCCCTGCTAAATTGGAAGAAGTCACCAGAAATGTGGGGGCGCACCTATATTGTAAAGCCCCAGGAGTGCAGTGACAATAATTAACTGGGGTGAAGGATTCAATCCTAGTCCTGCAAACAATTCATGTATGGCATAATGTACACAAGGTGCATCTATGAGTAAAGAAGGAATTCTCCTGACAAAAGGAGTGCCTATGGGAGAGTGTTTAGTGCCAGACATAGCGAAACTCTTTGTCACTGAATTTGAGTGTAGAACAGTATATTGGCCACATAATCTAAACATAAACAACTCAAGGGTTTGTGGCCTATGTATAGATGATGTGTTCATAGTATGGCAATGACAAAATAGTGAATTGGAGTTGCTTACTGCATGGCTTGACATTCAAAGGATGTTTTGACTGTAGTTTGAGGAGGCGAACATTTATATGCCTACATTCTTCTTAGCAACTCAGCTTTCAAGACCAAACCTGATATCTTAGATAGCTGAGTGCTCATTCCTTTAATGGACGAAGTATCAAGTGCCTTGTAGCTCTTATTTAAAAGCCATCTAGAGTATGTCCAAGGTAAGTAATTTCTTCCAGACCAAAACAACATTTCCTGGCTCGCGATGTTAACCCATGCCTTCCAAACCATTTTAGAACCCCAGCAACCCTGGTGTTATGTTCCACCCAGATCTCACCAAAAATTGGAACATCATCTTGTTAAACTTTCACACCTTGGAGTCCCCCCTCTATCTATGTCATTGCCCTCTGTAAAACAGAGGCTGCAGAAACTAAACCAAAAGACGTGTACAAACTTGAATGAGCACATGGGATTGATGAACAAAGTAAACTCCTGACATTTCTCATGAAAATGGAGCCGATGATAAGCCAAAGCTAAATCCAATGCAATTAAGTATTAAGCTCCATTCAATTTTGACAGCAATTGAGATATGTTTGGCTATGGGAACTTATCTACAAGTACCTTATGATTAAGTGCCCTTAGATCTACAGATAACCTAATATCCCTTCCCTGCCACCACGACAGGAGCCAATTACTCCAAATGACCCCAACCTGATACAACCTGTCCAACTCTATCTTGACTCCTTCGTGAACTTCAAAAAGAACAATTGATGGACAGAATGCAGAACAATGTCATAAAGTCACCCCAGTACAGAGATCTGGGCCTAAATCCATCGGTTTTTTTTGCTCACTATGCCATTCCAGTTTGTACCCAGCCATATGCAAATCAGCCTTGACCCTGCACCCAATGGGAACAGTCCAGCCCTAACTGTCAGGCCAGGTCCTCCCTTGACTGGAAACAAGCATCCCAGAACTGGTTTACGGCTTTCAGCCCTCATCAGCTGAGCCCCCAGCAGCTCGAGTTGCACTGCAGCAGCCCGGGCTGAGACACAGGACGGGGGAAGAGGGGGCTGAAGCCCTTGGGTCTGGGCAGAAGTGTGACTGGGAATGCGTGACCCCCTTTGCATCGCTCCACCGCCCCCCTGGGGGTTGCGCCCCACAGATTGAATACCCCTCCTCTAACTGAAAAGGTTTGGTTTGATACACTTGCACTTTAAATAGCATTTTGTCATTTTACAGTCCTAATTATTTTAGTGATTTTAGTAATGTGAAGTCAGTGGTCAGCAACATCAGTCTGAAATTTATTCCAGTACTACAGGCCTTAATTTCCTCAAGCCACAAGGTTAAAAAGGTTACCTTCTGGAGTTCACGAAGGATACAAAAAGAACAATTGATGGACAGAATGTAGAACAATGTCAAACATTCACCCCAGTACAGAGATCTGGGCCTAAATCCATCGTTTTTTTTTGCTCACTATGCCATTCCAGTTTGTACCCAGCCATATGCAAATCAGTCTTGACCCTGCACCCAATGGGAACAGTCCAGCCCTAACTGCCAGGCCAGGTCCTCCCTTGACTGGAAACAAGCATCCCAGAACTGGTTTCCGGCTTTCAGCCCTCATCAGCCAGGATAGCTTGACTCCAGTGGCATGGAGAGCACGGGACCCACGTCTGGACATACCCATCCCACTCAGGGTGACAAATGCAAAAAGAACAATTGATGGACAGAATGCAGAACAATGTCATACATTCACCCGAGTACAGAGATCTGGGCCTAAATCTATCGTTTTTTTTGCTCACCATGCCATTCCAATTTGGACCCAGCCATATGCAAATCAGTCTTGACCCTGCGCCCAATGGGAACAGTCTAGTCCGAACTGCCAGGCCAGGTCCTCCCTGGACTGGAAACAAGCATCCTAGGACCGGTTTCAGGCTTTCAGCCCGCATCAGCCAGGATAGCTTAACTCCAGTGGCATGGAGAGCACGGGACCCACGTCTGGGCATACCCATCCCACTGGGGGTGACACATGCCCAGACGTGGGTCCCGTGCTCTCCTGCCACTGGGATCAAGCTATCCTGGCTGATGAGGGCTGAAAGCCTGAAACTGGTCCTAGGATGCTTATTTCCAGTCCAGGGAGGACCTGGCCTGGCAGTTTGGGCTGGACTGTTCCCATTAGGCGCAGGGTCAAGACTGATTTGCATATGGCCAGCCTGGCGGGGGAAATCTGCCCGACATCGTAATGGGCCCCTTAGTGTTTTTTCCTGGTTCCAGTACCCCCTGGGTCCACACTCTGCCTATTCCTTACATTCTTATTTTACATTTACTGTTGTAGAGTGAGAATGCATTTCATGAAAAGGAATATAAAGTAGGGTTGCCAAAAGAAAAATGCCAGCCATGTGTTGTTAAAAGAGCCTGCAAAGACCCTGTCTTGACACTAAATAGACTTACAAATAAGAAAGTATGTATTCATTAATTATGTGACTTTTCTGTCTTTGTTCTCTTTAATTATCAGTCATGGATCATTGAGGCAGCCCTAGAACACAATTAAAAGGGCTTTCTATTTATATTTGCTGTTTGAACTATGCACATATAAGTGCTTAAAATACAGCTTTAGGTGACTGCTTATTTTTGTACCGACTGGGACATCAAAATAATCTGCTGGCAACCCTAACCATAGGACTGGAAGTTTGTTGCAGGATCAGCACATTATTTATTTCCTCCACCCTCGATCCTTGATTGATGCCATAATATCAATAGTTTAACTTATATCTGAAACCCTATGCTGCTGTCAATAACATGCTGAGTAACTTCAAATGTCTGGGAATGCACCCTGCATTCAGACAACTTATTCCTCATTTTCGCCCTTCACTTTCACGCTCACCCTGCACTCCCAGCAATCACTATGCACTCACACTGATCACCATGCACTCACACCATTAACTCACTCACCCTGCACTCACAGTGATCACTCTGCACTCACAATGCACTTGCACTGTTCACCCTATACCTCACCCTGTAGTCACACAAGCACACTACTCACCCTGCACTCGTGTGACACTTCACTCACCTGTCCCCCTCACTGCTCAATATGCAACTCACTCAAACAAGCCCATCCGTAATCGTACATTCATTCGTCCAATTCTGAACTTGCATCCGCACCCAAATTCGTACGGCCACCTCACTCACCCTGCAGTCACTCCTCTCACCCTACTCTCACACTGTTGCATCGCTCACCGTGCATTCACATGGGCACTCTTGTCACTCACACAGTGCAGAGGGTTAATGAGCCAGCTACAAAGAATATGTACCATGCAGATCACAGAAATGAGTGTGAGTAAACTATGAGTAGCGCTATAAAATAATGAATTGTTTGTCAGAAAAGTGATATAGAGAGATGAGGTGCATTGTTGGTGAGTGGTAGTGAGGGAATTCATGGAGAAGAAGGAACCGGGGGTGGGGCAACAAAAAAGACTGTTGCACCATGTGCAACCAGTGTTAGGGCCAGCCCTGGCTGGGAGTGTTAGTCCCCCCCCCCTGAAGTTTCGGTCTAGTGGCTCCCCTGCTTCTGCCCATTATTATTATTTACATTTGTAGTGAGCTACTGTTACCAAAAGATGTCCTTGGGCTAATAACCATCTGCTGCCTGAAGGTAAATGAGAAACACACAGAAGGAGAACTAGCCAAATAAGGTAACCTACAGAGCATAGAGAAAGGTTTCTATATCTTCCTAAAGGATAATAGATTCTTGGTGGAGCGAAGCAAAGGAGGGAGCACATTCCATAACTGTGCGGCCTGCACCAAAACAGCAAGACAGACACTTTGTGCCTTCCTGAATTTGGGAACAATAAGGTGAGTGGCACAGGCCGAGAAGAGCATATGGGTCCCACCCGTGTGCTCGGTGAGGAGAGATGAGAGGACAGCAAGGGAGTGAGAGAATTTGATTGAAGAGGTCAGGGATGAAGAGAAATGTGAATTGCCAAAGAGAAGTGTGGACACGCAAGAAGTGAGTGTGATTCAAAGGTGAGGGCTTCTGTTAGAACAAAGGGGAGATGTGAAAGATGAATCGGGGGACTGGAGAGGTGTAAGATGCAAATAGACATACATTTGAATGGAGAGACCAGGTGAATGAGAAGTGCTGAGGGGCACGGGAGGTGACGGGGCCAGAGAGGCCATGAGATAAATGCGAGAAACTTTTAGAGGGGAGGGCAGTAAAAAGACAGAATGGCAAGCGGTGATTAAAGGTGAAGAGAGGTTGAATGGGGAAGAGTTCAGAAGTTGTAAAAAGGGGTGAAAGAAAATGGCCTGCAAAGTGAGAGAGGGATCCGGGGCTGGGAGAGGAGAGAGGGATGGAAGGGAGGGAGTGAGAGGAAAGCTGCATGGGTAAACTGCTTCACTCTGCACAAAACCGCCAGGGTTTTAAGGGAACCCTCCTTCTCCCGGCCAGGGTCAGGTGAGCTTCTAATGTGGTAGAACGTTTTCCTGCGGAGTGGAAGGCCCTTCACAAAGGTTGACTAGAAATCTTTCTGATGTTAATTGCTGTATTTTGGTTATATGATGGGGTGAAATATTTCCTCAGTGTTACTTTGTGTAAAAAATTAATTTCAAAATATTGAAGCAATGCTATCCCAAAATATGCGGCATCCATAACATCATTTACAATTTGGTCAAGCCTGTCACGTAATTTGGTCCTCACCTGCCTCATAATTCCAGTAGCCCTGCCTACAGGTTTAGAAATGTTTGTCAGGAGAGGGTCCTTACATCTCAAAATGTTGACAGGGGGTTCTCGGCATCCCAAAGTTTGAAGACCTCTGAGTTAGAGGGTGGGGTAGTCTAGTGGGGGTGGGGGGATATGATGAATTTTGGACATATATTAAAACTATATGGCTGGTGAGATTGGTTATTGTCATTTATAGGAAGCACATTCTCCATCCAAATGCGTTTTGGTACTAAATCATCAGAAACAACCTCTGAACACAAACTCAGTTTTTATTAGGGAAAAGTGAGGTGGAGGTATATTTTATGCTATATATATATATATATGACCTCCCTCCCAATTATATGTGTGTTCCTGGTTTCTCTATGTGATATTTACCCTGTGGGTTAGAATGGAATTGTTGTATTTGTAACATGAGGATTCCACCGGGGTGGGTTAACCTGATGAAGAAGAATGTGGCTGTAGTTGTTCATAAAAGCTTGTCTTGATCTTACCTTGGTGTATAGTCAACCCTCGCTCATGTTACCCTGGCGACGAGGATGGATGGAGGTCACCTCAAAACGTCAAGTTCAGGAGGTCTGTAATGTGTTGAGCTTAATAGTTATTCAGCTCCGGTTTCCTGTTCCCTTTCAGGATTGATGTTCACTTGTTCTGGACTAAGAATACATCACATAGAGCTATAAAGGCAAGTTATCGACGTTTCACAGAAGTATTATTTGGTTGATTTTTCCACAATTTGAATATAGCAACAAGGGAAAATCAATAATTTGGGACATTGTTCAGAATTGTATTGCCACGTCAAGCCACGTCAAGCGCTACACGGAGGAAACTAGCGCCAGCAACAAGCCAGAGCGACTCACCAAGTCTTTTCCTGTCATCCACCCACTTCTCGGCGCACCCGCTGCGCGGGTGCCCCTTCGCCCGTTTGTGGAGGGAAGTAAACCATCTGCTGCGAGTAAGGAACACAGAGGCAGTAAGGAGGTAAGCGGCTTGGGCGTGTGGCTGCAGCGGGGCTGCGAGCGTGCAGGGACTTCATTTCCCAGAAGTCCCTGCTAGACCGACGGAGAGCTTCCGGTCCGCTCTCCCTGCTGGCCCGCCCCCCGCCCTCCTGAGGCCTCAAAACACCTGCCATCAGTAAAAGCGAGTGGGACATTGTTCAGAATTGTATTGCCACGTCAAGCCACGTCAAGCGCTACACGGAGGAAACTAGCGCCAGCAACAAGCCAGAGCGACTCACCAAGTCTTTTCCTGTCATCCACCCACTTCTCGGCGCACCCGCTGCGCGGGTGCCCCTTCGCCCGTTTGTGGAGGGAAGTAAACCATCTGCTGCGAGTAAGGAACACAGAGGCAGTAAGGAGGTAAGCGGCTTGGGCGTGTGGCTGCAGCGGGGCTGCGAGCGTGCAGGGACTTCATTTCCCAGAAGTCCCTGCTAGACCGACGGAGAGCTTCCGGTCCGCTCTCCCTGCTGGCCCGCCCCCCGCCCTCCTGAGGCCTCATAATACCAGATCACTCCCGCAGCGCGGGACGCAGCCCGGGCTAAGACTGGGCAAAGACAGGGCCGTTCTAGGCCGTTAGAGACCGATTGAGACCGGACCGGGCTACTCCCCTTGGTTTTTTTGTCTGGGGTTACAGTACTATACTTGAATAATTTTATATATTGTTTGTAAGCTCTCTTCCCCATAATGTCCTTACGCGAAACTAGGAGTAAGGCTACAAAGATCCCCAAAAAAGCCACAGGCACCCTAGATGACTTCATCACCAGGACTAGCCTCTCTATTGACAATGAAATTACCAAACTTCAGCATAGAGTATCAACCGAACTCGAATGCGCTAGGAGGCTTTCAACTGAACTTGCGCTTAGGAAAAAATCTTCCCTAGGCAGCATTGCCACATCTAAAACCCCTGAGCGGATTTCTGGTCCAAAACCACTCATAGTCGTAGCTGAAGTACACTCGATAGTAGAAGAACTAATTCCTCCCACCCTCCAGGAATCTCATGAGCTTCCAGCTGGGGCCGAGTCAGGAAGCTCATCTCAGTTGATACTTTCTAAGGAGAAAGTCGAAGTCCCTCCAGATGGGGTGTCCTGTGACTCATTAGCAGGGACGATACCAATTACATGTCCCGTACTTACTAGTCAGCTGCCAGTTGAAACAGAGTCCTCCATAAAATCTTCAGGCAAAGTTCCATCAAAGCACAAAAGGAAGCGTAAACATCTTACCGCTTTTGCTAGAAAAAAAGCAAAAATCAACCTTAGTCATAATATTAAGGGTGGGACTCCTAAGATGCCTGCTGTAATACCCGTGAGCCCTGTACATGATTTAGTAAATACTGATAACATCAATACTAGTACAGATGAGCTCATTTCCCTAGATAAGTCTGACCACTTAGGTAGCGAAGGAAAGAGAGTCTCCTGTGGTATGGTAGAATCAGATGGTGGAAGAGAGGAATTTTTAAAAATAGTATGGGAAACACTTAAGACATTACTTAAACCATTAGAAATCAGGTTAACTGGAATTGAGAACCAGCTTCTTGAAGTTGAGAAAAGTGTTATCACTCTTTCCAGTATAAGTCTTAATTGTACTGAAGTGCCTAGAGTCGCCCAGCAAGTTCCGGTCCTTGCCCTGACCACATCAAAAGAACCATATACTAAGCTATTAGATGTGCAGAAAAAAAAGATAGGGATAGCGGATAACACAAATACCACTCAATCAAGTAGCACTAAAATCCAACCAAACTTAACTCCCTTAATATTTACGGCTTCAGCTGTAAATACTACTATTAATAAACCAATGCAGAAAAATCAAACATATACTAATTCTCCCTTACCACAAATTCCCCCTTCTTCCCACTCTTCCATTCAGAATACATCAATTTCAAATAAACCTCAACTTAATATTTCCACCTATCCCTACATTAGTGCGGCAGGCATTCAATCCATGCCGGACAAAATCAATGCTAATGCCTCCCATAACTTAAACCACCAGTCCAACCATACTCGTAACAATTTTAGAGGAGGGTACATAGACTTGCCACCAGACGCTAGTACATTTGTAGCCGTTCTCACAGGGGTGCCAGAACTGGACAGTCAATACGAGGAAAACTTCCAATCGCTAAAAAATAAAGTGATTTTTTGGCTAAACAAATATAAACCTATTCCCAACCACCTGAAAAGTAAGATTCTCATGGTTAGGAGGGTACCATGGGTAGGGCCAACCCCAAAATCAATCACGGGCGATTGTATTGTCATATCCTTTGAGGAACCCCTGAGTGCTGAGCAAATCTGCAATTGGAAGTCGTATGGTATGAATCCCCCTATTGAAGCCAGACCCTTATCATTTTTTTATCCTCCACCAAGACCTATCCACCACGGCCAAAATTTGAAACTTGTTAAACATTATTCAGATAATGCTCCAAATTTGGTTAGGTATGGAAATTACAATATGTGGTCTGGTGCTCCAAATTTGGGTGGACATGGTGATTACAACATGTGGTCTGGCATCTCTACTTTTAACAGATTTAGCTGCCTAGAGGCAGTGGATTGACTTGCCACAATGCCTAACTGCATTCATGAGTTATATGATGATTTTTGTAGTTTGGGCAAAGGCTACCCTAAACCAAAAAATGTTGCACACTTTCATGATGATAAACACCTTAATAGGAGTAGAATGCATAACCATAATCCCGATCCACAGAAAAAGGGACCACTTTATAGAGCTGGAAGGATATGCTGCTATGCAGCTGAGGGTGGTCGGGATAGGAGTATAACTACCGCAGCTGGCGAAAAGATAAAGGATGCAGAGAAAGACATAATATCACTGCAAGCAGGCACTAGCTGCAATCAGTGTGTAGTTATTCCCCCCCCTGCTTTCCAGAGTACTGACCCTTGTTTACTTTTCCTATCATGGAACATTGCAGGTGTTTATAAGAACTTAAAAGACCCTGAGTGGGCAAATTACATTGACACCTGTGATATTTGCCTACTACAAGAAACTTGGGCCTTAGAGGTTCCCCATCGGGTAGGTTACAAAACCTTTGGCATTAAGGCAGTTCAGTCTGACCGAG
The DNA here is from genome assembly GCF_964261635.1 of Lissotriton helveticus. Taxonomy (NCBI): domain Eukaryota; kingdom Metazoa; phylum Chordata; class Amphibia; order Caudata; family Salamandridae; genus Lissotriton; species Lissotriton helveticus. The sequence continues at coordinate 631,669,072 of NC_136068.1, read as the reverse complement.
GAAGACCATCAGGGGGTCTATTAATCTGGCTAAAAATCACCTTAGCCATGCAGGTTGAAATTGTGGATACAGGTTCCCCGGATATTTTAGCTCTAAGGGCAACTCCATCGTGTGGCAACGAATGGTACATTGTGAATGTCTATAATAGACCAACTAGTCACTCGAAGGTATCAACAACAATTGAGGCCCTGGAGCTCCTGCTAAAAAACGTAATTGTAGACACCCCGGTCATTCTAGGAGGAGACCTAAACTGCAATTTTGAACCTGTTCAGGGCATTTCTGAAGTGTTTGAAGATGAGGACTCAGCCTATAATATCCCCCAGCTTGAGACCACTAAATCTGTAAAATATTCGACATTGGCCAGCCAACTCTTAAGACTTTCCGCAGATCACGGCCTCAGAGCAGGCAATGGCCGACTGCCATCTGACCTCCAAAAACAACCAACCTTTTCCAAAGCTAAAAGCAACTTAGACTTTGTACTTGTTTCTCTCAGTATATGGCATTTTATGATAGATTTGAAAGTAGTAAGTAGGGGGGAAAGTGATCACTACCCTTTGGAACTTTACATCAATAAGAGCATGGTTAGTGATATCACTTCAACTACAATTGAATCCACCGAAGTCACCACTTGTGAGGACGTCCACATAAGCAACAACAGACGTGCGGTGAGATGGCCACGTGTCTTGGCAGATGGCAAAGCCTTATCACTGGTTTATTCTCTTTTTGATCAAACATTTGAACATGTAGTTGACTATGCCTTCCTACCGGAACACTTTGAACATTTTATTGATCTACACAAAATCTTCTTTTCGGAAATAAAAATGCTTTTATCAAAAATGCCGAAAAAGAAGCAACAAAATCAAAGGGTGGCAAACCATGGAAAGTTATGGTACGGCCACGCGTGTAGATCTGCCAAAACAAACCTACTGTTTGCTATTAAAAACAAGTCCAAAGAAGAAGTAAAAGTTGCAAGGTTGGAATATAAAAGTACGTTGGAAACATCGAAAAAACTTTGGGAGGAATCGATCTGGGCCGACATGTTATCTGCCGCAAAAACCAATGACAACGTTGGCTTCTGGAGACTAGTGGCCAATGGTGGTCATGCTGGGAGAGTCGTGAAAGATGTATTCTTGGATGAAATGACCTGGGTTTCTCATTTTACAAACCTTTATAAACAATATGACAATGATAGCCAATGGAGCCAAAGGTCCCCGCGGCCGGTTGAACCGCTCAACTTTACACTGGACGAGACAGTAAGGGCGATTAACGATCTTAAAAACTCTAAAGCCCCTGGTCCAGACAGAATACCGGGGGATCTTTATAAACATGAGGTTGAAGTCTGGGCCCCCTATCTGAATCGTCTGTTTAACGCCCTTTCTTTAAATTGCAACTTTCCTGACAGCTGGCGGGCAGCGGAGGTTGTGCTAATATTTAAAAAGGGGGATAGAATGATACCCTCTAACTACAGGCCAATCAGTTTGATGGATACACTTCAAAAACTGTATGCCAAACATCTTCTGTTTAGAATCAACGATTGGCTTGAAGCTACGAACATAATTTCCAAATTCCAGGCTGGCTTTCGTAGCAAGACAAGCACAACAGACCAAATTTTTCGCTTTTGCTGTTTGATTTGGAAATATGTCCAGTTGAAAAGAGGTCATCTGTATGTAGCCTTTGTTGACCTGAGGGCTGCTTTTGATTTAGTCCCACGCAGATTACTCTGGAACACACTGCAAGATCTTGGGCTGCCGGGATGCCTCCTAGCACAAATAGTAGAGTTACATGCAGATAATTTTGCAAATGTCAGGTGGGGTCCAAATGGTGAGCTGACCCGCAATATTCCCATTGAACGTGGGGTTCGCCAGGGGTGTGTTCTGGCCCCTACTTTATTTTCCTTGTTTATCAACGATGTCCCTGATTATTTAAATGCTTGTGTTAATGATTCACCGCAGCTCAATGGTGTAAGGGTGCCCGCGCTGCTTTTTGCAGACGACACTATACTCATATCCCAAACAAAAAAGGGTCTTCAGGCACTCCTCAACTCATTCAGCTGCTATTGTCAGACAAAGGGCCTGGAAATTAATGCAAATAAAACGAAATGCATGTTTCTAAATCCCAGTATGCCAGATAGAGGGTTCTTGACCCTAAATAGCCAAAAACTAGATACTGTGGATAACTTTTCTTATTTGGGTGTTGTACTCGATTCCAAACAAAGCTGGAAACCCCAAATTGAGAAAAGTAAAATAACTTATGCCCAAAATGTCAAACCAATCTTAAACAAAATGAATTCCAGTACAAGCAAGAGTGTTACCCCGGTTTTAGAACTTTTTAAATTTAAAATACAATCTGCTGTACTATATGGAGCAGAAATATGGGGCCCATGGGCAAAGAATAGTTTCCATGTTATGGACAATAAATTTATGCGTTCTACTGTTAGGGTTCCTAGTAGTACACCACTTTTACCACTCCAACTTGATTTAAACTTTAGGAGAACAGATCATCTAACTATGTTGAGGCCATTACTATTCTGGGTTAGGCTTTGGACTACACCCGAACTGATAGACTATAGACATGGCCTGCAAGAACTGATGAGGCTTGATTCCTTTAACTCCCTGCACTGGCTAGTGCACATTAAAAAATGGCTTATACTCTTGGACCTACATTCTATGTGGGAGACTCCAGATAAAATGCCTACGTTTTCTAAAATGGTAGTTAAGCGTGCATTCTGGAACCATATAAGTGGGAAGCTAGTGGATGGAGTTAGTGTTGGTTCTGCAGTCCAGACTTTTTTATTATTCAAAGATGAATCTTATTTTGAACCATTCCTGGACGAGATAGAGCCACCTATTGCAAAAACTCTCTTCCTAAAGTTTAGATATGGGACACTTATGCTGAATTACAATACTGAAAGATGGGCACAAAAAAGATTGGGGGCCTTGTCTGATAAAATAACTAGCTGCCCCATGTGCTCAACTGTCTGCTCCGAGGATGAGGTTCACATGCTCTTTGTTTGTAGCGCTTACGCGAAACCGAGAAAGAAATGGTTGAAACCCATGTGTAACCTCCTGGGGACTAGGTCCTGTTTAATAGCTTTTAGGATCATGAAAAGTAATACAACCCAGTTTATTGTATTCAGCGTAAGCAAATTTTTATATTCTGTTTTTATAATCCGGAAAAAACAAGGACATTGTCTCTGAGTTGGAAAAATGTACATGTCTATCCAATCCCTGCATTTGTGATATTTTTTAATTTTTTTCTAAACCCATGAAATGAAACATAACGTATTATTGTCCTTTTTAAAAAAACATGAATGAACTGTGAAAACTATTCCATGCCCGCATAACACTTGTTCCCTTTCTTTTTATATTGTTATATTTAATGATGATTTTATGTATGTACATGACTTTTATGGTCAAAAATGGCCGAAATAAAGTTTAAATAAATAAATAAATAAATAATTTGGAGTGAAATACCTTATGTTAATTATTTGGTGTAAAGAGTATTCAGCCCATACAAAAAAAATCATAATCTATACAATGCATTCTACAGTTGTTTTCACCACAGTGTTTACAGGAAAGCAGATGGTAGATTTGCAAGGAGTGTGCAAGGATAAGACTTATCTAAGTTTTACCAAGAACGTTATTTGTTCACCATGCAGAATTTTAGACCACAACCTGGGCAACCACCCATGAAATGAACTAAATGTAAAAAAGTGTTTTTGAACTATGCAAAAGTTTGTGGGACTAAATTAGGAGCAGAGAGGAAATGGTAGTTGTTATTACATTGTGTGGAGGCGGAGGGCCAGGAAGTGTTAGACAATTTGCCTAAACTTTCTGCTGCAGACGAGAGAGGGTTTAATGAATTTGACGTTTGCCTAAAAAAACTTGATTTAAATTACAAACGTCTTGCATGTAACATTCAGAAGAAGAACTATTAGGGGGAGGTAATATTTTGGTAGGAGAGTACAAGAAATGACAGAGACAGTAGAGAAATATACACAGCTTTGCGAAAATTACCCTGTATTTGTAAGTTTGGTGCAATAACTGATGAAAGTTTTAGGGATCAATTTGTTCTGAATTGTAATAGTGAACACATTCATGAAGAATTATGAGTGAAGATAATTATGAACGTGAAAAGAGTGGAACACATACGTAAGTGTGTGGAAGTTATCACATGTGACACAGTGAAAGGGCAGGCACTAAAATATCTCAAGAACAAGGGGAGATAAAGAAGAAAATTGGTCCAATTTAAAAAAAAAACTAATTTCAAAGGACTTTGTTCCAGGAGTGGTATAGCTCGAAATATGGATAATTATAAGTCATGCTCGGCAGTAAAAGCAGTGCAAACTTTTTCTGCGAAAAGAGTACATTTTGTTATTGGTTGCAGGAGTGGTACTGGGTATGTGAACACCAAAGCTGTTGGGGGTATATCAGCAAGGGTCAGCGATAATTATCTGTAAGTGCGCTTAGCACGAGGATAATTATCATCGGTTATCGCAGGATTTTATCGCAGAGTTAGCATGCTATTAGCAACGCTTATTTCCAAAGCGATAAAATTCCATGCACAAGCTGCCAAATGTGCGATTATCGCTGGGAATACAGCGATAATCGCACAACGTTTGGCGATAGCATATGATAGGGCAGGGCAGACTTAGCCATTATTTCCAACTTCCATTGGATATAATGGCTAAGTCAGACTGAAAGCAGGCGTAAGGAAAGTAGCGATAACCGCAGTTGGCGCTACTTTTCTTATCGCTACGCAGGTTAGCGAGCAGCTTACTGATAGGAGAAATGTCGGGTAGCGACATTTCTCACGTTATTTGGGGGAGGAACGCCCACTTTGCATCTCATAGGAAATTCACAGCTGGGCATTCAGGGAAATGGCGAAAAGGCATGGAAACATGCACTAACGTGTCCATGCTGGTAGGGTGTTAAGATTATCGCCACTTTAGCAGCAAAAAGTGCCTCTAAAGTGGCGATACTGCCCTTGAAGATATGCCCCCTGATGACATGTGATGAAGCAGCACTGCAATTGGTGTTTAAACCAGTGATGATCTGGCTGAAATGGTGACTGTGGATAATGTAATGGTGGGCAGTCTAGTTGTTCTGCATCCACTCACCCCGACATCCGCAGGCCAGGCGTAGCCTGCGGGGAGCAAATAAATGAAGGACGGCTGCTCGCGGACGTCACTTCCCATGTAATCACTGGTGTGGCCTCATGTGTCTGTGCTGCGCGTCCAGACCCCCACACTAGGCCACACACCATCCCGAAGTCACCCACTACATTGGCGACGAACGGAGGGGGCCCAACCCTTGCACGCACCGCGTGCTGCCCCGGTGCGCGACTGGCTCCTGTGCACGATTCACCACTCTGTTCCGTTGCACCGCTGGAGCTGCCGCTCGTCTGCGACACCTGCGCGCTGCCCCACCTCAGCGGCGGCCGCGTGCACAGAGTGTGGCGCCTGTGTGTGCCTCTGATTGCAGACACCAGGCCAGGCCATCTGGTGACACGGTGCCCCGCTCCACGACAGCGCTCCTGCTCTGGACCTGACGCCTGCGTCGACAAGTGCCTCATCTACACGGCACTGGGGCTGCTGCCCTCTGACCCCTGTGATCCCCGGTCTCTTTGCAGCAGTCTGAGGCCCCACAGTGCTCCTAAAGCCTGCACCAAGCACTGGTTGCACCAGCTACAGTGCTCATCAAGCACAAGCCACTCCACAGAGGACAAGGCCAGCACTAAGGACCAAACACGCACAGGCAAATCAAACAGAAGAGGAACAGCAGGAGACACACAGAGGTGCATGCATACCCTCTGCCACACCAAGTAAGGAGATTGTGGGTACACCAAGTGTGAGAGTGCCCTGAGAGTGGTAGGAGTTTGAGACAGTGCCACGTGAGGCACACAACGCCATTTTCTTCGCTTGAGGAGGCCACAACGTTCAGGGACACCCCCGCCGGGCGACATGTTAGATGAAAATGACGCCGCTGCGCCAGCCCGCATCCCATTCCAGCATGCAGCGTCAGTCATCCTACCCCCTTTTAGTGAGCTTGAAGACCCCGCAACAGCCTCCCCCCGGTGGAGAATATGGATCGAACGCCTCAACAACTATTTTGTCGCGACCCGAGAGACAGACGAGGCGGTGAAGAGATCCTTACTGCTCCACAATGCCGGAGACAAGATCTTCAAACTCTTCAAGCATCTGCCCAACACAGGGGCAACAGGTGACTATGATGCAGCAGTGGCAGCGCTAAACAGACATTTTGACCCGCAACTAACCCCAGATTTTGAGGTCTTCAAGCTCGGACAAGCCCGCCAGAGAAAAGGAGAATCCATGGACATGTTCTACGCACGCCTCCGAGGACTTGCCAGCACGTGCACAGATAAAGACCAGCCAAAGGCAATCAGGAGGCAACTTATTCAGGAATGCCGTGATAAGACCCTACGAGGACTCATACTGCGGAAACCAAGAATCACACTAGAGGACATACTAATACTAGCCAGATCACACGACCTGTCTGCAGCTAGAGCGAATGTGATGGACCAAGCCTTAATCAAGTCCCAATGAAAGCCGGACTCCATCAAGACAGAGCGTGCTGATGCGGTGAGGACCAAGCCTAGAGGAGACATGTTCAGAGGGCCGAGAGGAGACGCGTCCAGATCAAAGTGCGGATACTGTGGCCACGAGCCACATGCTGCAAAAGACTGTCCCACCCAAGGAAAGACCTGCACTAACTGCGGAATACCAAACCGCTTTGCATCCGTCTGTAGGAGGCGCAACAAAACCCAAGATTTCCGAGGACAGAAGCCCCCGACGCAGGCAGTTCGACAAGTATCGGTGGCTGACGCTGCGCCTCCCGATCACACCCCTAGGAGACCTGCGAAACACCTGCCGACCGTAGAAGACTCGTCAGAGGATGACGATGAGGAAGCATACATAGTCTCTTTCGCAAAGGAACTCAAACAACGCCGCAGCCCACGACCCACATGCATAGTCCAGGTCGCTGGGACCGAAGTGAAGGCGGTCATTGACACAGGAGCGACTGTAAACGTTATGGTCCTACAACAGTACCGAAGCCTACACCCTCTTTCTCCCGTAGTGCCATCCAAAACCCGAATATATGCGTATGGAGCAGACACTACCCTGCCGCTAAAAGGAAAAATATTTACAACAAGGGGTGGTGAGGGACAGAGTCTCTGAATTAAGCAGAATACTCTCACCCAGTCAAAAGATCAGGGCTAGATCCAACACCGTTTTTTAGCTCATTACACCATCCCAGTTTCAGAACCTGGCTGTATGCAAATTAGTCTGTTCCTGTCCCAGTGCATGATGGGAACAGGGCAAACCAAACTACAAAAGCCAATTCTTACACTGGGAAGGAAACAAGCTTCCGGGGACCGGTTTCTGGCATTACAGCCGTCTTCGGCCCGGCTTGCTTGAATCAGAGACTCTGTCCATCACCACCCCTTGTTGTAAATAATTTTGTCCACCCTAAGCGTGGAAGGGTATACTCAGATGTGAGTCCCTTGCTCATTGCACCATCAGGATTCAAGCAAGCCGGGCCGAAGACGCCTGAAATGGCAGAAACCGGTCCCCGGAAGCTTGTTTCCTTCCCAGTGTAAGAATTGGCTTTTGTAGTCTGGTCTGCCCTGTTCCCATGATGCACTGGGCCAGGGACAGACTAATTTGCATACAGCCAGGTTCTGAAACTGGGATGGTGCAATGAGCTAAAAAACGGTGTTGGATCTAGCCCTGATCTCTTGACTGGGTGAGAGTACTCTGCTTAATTCAGAGACTCTGTCCATCACCACCCCTTGTTGTAAATAATTTTGTCCACCCTAAGCGTGGAAGGGTATACTCAGATGTGAGTCCCTTGCTCATTGCACCATCAGGATTCAAGCAAGCCGGGCCGAAGACGCCTGAAATCGCAGAAACCGGTCCCCGGAAGCTTGTTTCCTTCCCAGTGTAAGAATTGGCTTTTGTAGTCTGGTCTGCCCTGTTCCCATGATACACTGGGCCAGGGACAGACTAATTTGCATACAGCCAGGTTCTGAAACTGGGATGGTGCAATGAGCTAAAAAACGGTGTTGGATCTAGCCCTGATCTCTTGACTGGGTGAGAGTACTCTGCTTAATTCAGAGACTCTGTCCATCACCACCCCTTGTTGTAAATAATTTTGTCCACCCTAAGCGTGGAAGGGTATACTCAGATGTGAGTCCCTTGCTCATTGCACCATCAGGATTCAAGCAAGCCGGGCCGAAGACGCCTGAAATGGCAGAAATCGGTCCCCGGAAGCTTGTTTCCTTCCCAGTGTAAGAATTGGCTTTTGTAGTCTGGTCTGCCCTGTTCCCATGATGCACTGGGCCAGGGACAGACTAATTTGCATACAGCCAGGTTCTGAAACTGGGATGGTGCAATGAGCTAAAAAACGGTGTTGGATCTAGCCCTGATCTCTTGACTGGGTGAGAGTACTCTGCTTAATTCAGAGACTCTGTCCATCACCACCCCTTGTTGTAGCTAAAAGGAAAAATATCAGTACCCATCAAAGCAGACGATTTAGAGGTAATGGCGACAATCCACGTCATCGACAGGGAGGCGGATACACTCCTGAGCAGCCAAACTGCCGAAGACCTAAAGCTAATTGCTTTCTCCAGACGGATCCGGACGTACCCGGTGGAAGAGCTCCTCGGACAATTCCCCGAGCTGTTCAAGGGCCTAGGGTGCATCAAATGTGAACCCATCAAGATTCACATTGATAAATTGGTTGCCCCTGTCGCCCTGCGACATAGGAGGATTCCATTCCATTTGCGACCGGTCGTAGAGAAAGAATTGGAGGCCCTGGACGAAGAAGGAGTCATTGAAAAGGTATCCGGACCAACACCATGGGTATCCCCGATGGTCCTCGCGGAAAAACCCAAGCAGCCAGGGGCCATCCGCCTATGTATCGACATGCGACTGCCCAACAAAGCGATAAAGAGGGAATGCCATATAACGTCAACAATTGATGACATCATCGCAGATGTAAATGGATCCAAGTGGTTCTCAAAAATCGATCTAAACGCAGGGTACCACCAACTACCCCTGTCCGAAGAGAGCCAATTTATCACCACTTTCAGCACCCACCTAGGGCTCAGGAGGTACAAGCGGCTGAATTTTGGGAGATCCTCGGCGGCCGAAGTGTTCCAAAACACAATACGGGAACTGCTGTCCGGACTACCAGGAGAGTTGAACTTGAGTGACCACATCGTCATCGACTTCGCGACAGCCGCCGACCACCACAAACACCACCGGGACACCTTGAGACGCCTCAGTGAACATGGAGCCACTCTCCACAAGGACAAATGCCAGTTTTTCCAACCTTCCCTCGAGTTCTTTGGCTATGTTTTCAATCAGGAGGGCATACAAGTAGACCCGAGGAAGTCACAAGCCATCAAAGACACCCCTGCTCCAACGACGCCAACGGAGGTAAGAAGCTTCCTGGGAATGGCCACCTACTGCAGGAGGTTCATACCAGGCTTAGCCACCCGAAGTGAACCACTACTAGCCCTCACGAAAGTAGACCACCTGGCACTGGGGCCCAAAGGAGGAAGAGGCGTTCCAAGGGATAAAAGATGCCCTCCTAGGAGAGGCCACGCTGGCGTACTTCGACCCAGCGAAGCGGACAGAAGTACTGGTAGAGGCAAGCCCAGTAGGACTTGGGGCAGTGCTGGCTCAAGAACACGAACCAGGCCAGTGGGCCACCCTAGCATTCGCCAGCAAGTCCCTCACATCGACAGAGGCAAGGTATGCCCAGATTGAGCGTGATTTATAAACAAAAACGGGGTTGACCCTGTGTCCCCCAGAACCTGGGTTATTGATAGTTCAAAAGAAAAATTGGTTCTGTTGGCTACGAGCAAAACTTATTTTCAAGGTTATTATTTGGTTTTTGAGTGGTCTTGTAAAACAAAATACAATACCATCTGAATGATTGATACCCCCTCTGGAAAAAAGAGAAAAAGTGGCTTCTTGCAATCAATGAAAGAATAGCCTACAAGTAACTCTGTATTCTCTTTATATTAAATGAATCATACTATTACAAAATGTCTGTACAAAGACTGTCAATATTTCAATATAGTGCAAAAGAAAGTGAAGACAATGAATAGTGATCACTGTACGAAAAACAATAATACAAAAGACAATATATACACAATCAATACATTCGATTAAACAATCTATACAAATATACAACAGTTACAAAAATTCTTATTTTGCAAAGGCCATCCACTGATGTAAACTTCTTGAACCCTTTTAATTTCTTTTATTTCATTGGGGTTCTAGAGTCAAGGGGCCTGTAGGAAGTGTCGACGTTTCGACCCTATCAAGCGCCAACTTGTTGGTCGCAGCGGGTCTTTATCAAGACGATTAAGTGCACGACAGTCCTGGATTCCAAGTGCAAGAGTGTCACCTGAAGTAGTGATAGAATCTTCTGTTCGGCAAGTTGTGACAACTTTGTCTATATCCAACCCAGCTCGGTGGCTTCGTAAAAACTGCTCGCAACCGGCTCGTAATTCCCGACGTGTGTGCTCAAAACAAAATCAGGAAGCAAGCATCCGACGTCGAGCCACCCCAAGAACGCTCAGCCAAGGAGTGGCTGTCATCCTACGAAACCGCGCCAAGGAGGAAAATTCCAAACACGATACGAACCTGGTACCTGGACCGTCACGGCGAACCACGGCACAATGGTAACTGCACGTAAAGGAATGGAAGAAGTATCGAGGAACATATGATGGTTCAAAGAGGCCCTGCCAGAACAACGCCGGGAGACCTCGAACCAACCCCCAATCCCTGCGGCCATGGCAGTGGCTGATGAAGAAGTAGGAGAATCAGCGAGCAGCCAAGCCAGTGGGACCCCAGAATCATCCGGCTCTCCTCCACACAAAGCTGGCCCGGAGAGCCCTGGCCGGAACAGCATGGGAGGGCGTATCGGCACGCAACTATACAGCCTGAGGCCAAACCCCCACCGGAGTCAGTGGCTGAAAGACTATGCGTGCTGATGCGGCCCAAGACTCGCTGACCAGAGTTCACGCAAATACTGTGTGTTTATATATGTGAAACAAAGAGACATTTTTGAATTGTTTAATATGTTGAACAAACTATTGCAATCAAAGAACCAAGTTGGATAGGGATGTAATGGTGAGCAGTCTAGTTGTTCTGCATCCACGCACCACGCCTGCGGGGAGCCAATAAATGAAGGACGGCCGCTCGGGGATGTCACTTCCCATGTAATCACTGGTGTGCCCTCATGTGTCAGTGCTGCGCGTCCAGACCCCCGCGCTAGGGACATATTATCAAGAAACGGCGTTAAAATTATCACCGCTACTTCCGCTAAAGCGGCGATAATGGGCTTGATAATATGCCCTTGTGAATTCCCATAGAAGTCCATGTTCTGGTGTGAACATGGGCTTCTATTGGAATTCTCAAGGGCATATTAGCAAGCCCATTATCGCCGCTTTAGCGGCAGGTTCCTGCCGCTAAAGCGGCAATAGTTTTAACACCGTTCTTGATAATATGCCGCTACTTTGGAAAAAGTCAAAGTTCAGGAGAATAAGCTTTCGTCCTTGGGGGTATACTGGCCAATCCGTAACGATTTTGTTTTGTTTTTTAGGGACTTTTGGATCCTAAAAGAAGAATTACTATAGGAAAGGTTTCTGTTTCTGTAAAGGGTGACTCTGTATCTTTGAGTGGCCGTATGATAAGGAGTGAGAGGTCCTTTGAAATCCCAATGCTGAACCTCAGGTACAGGTCAAAGAGACAGTACATGAATTTTCATTTTTAGACATATGGAAAAAGTGCATGAATTTTGAAGAAAAGTTTCCAGCGGTCTCTAGTAATCTTTTGGGCTGTTCATGTTCATCAAATATATTTGAAGGATGCTACGTACTTTACTACTGCACTAGGTTACTGTCTAAATTCGACATTGCAAGAACATCTGCAGCCAGTGGCTGAGAATGAGTTGCCTCAACTAACAGTGGAGTCTCACGGTGTCAGGTGAATATAAGTAGACCAGTTAAGATGGAAGGAAGAAAGAACCCCATCATTTATTTAAGATTTGTAGCAAGGTATGAAACTTGAATAACACAGTTACTTAGAGCTAGGAACACTAAAAAAAACTCTGATAGCTGTTCACAGGCCCGCGAAATCATTGCTTGTGCAGAAAGTGTTGTACGAATAGTCCATATTTGCACATATTTGACAGCAGCGTGTACACGTATTCCTCTCAAATGGGGTTGAGGGGGTGGGGGGCGTAGGAGGGGCGTACCTGTATGTCGATTGATCCCTTATTTTAAGCATATCAAGTTTATCATTAAGGTCAACTTCCTCCTGACCACTAGATGGCAGCAGTACATTGCCAGTCACTATTTGGTTTTTGAAACCATCCTTTAACATGTGCCCCGCGTTCCTGCTAAGTAGTCTGCAAATATTTCATGCAAAGTCCCAATAAGAGGCCGAGTCCACTTCTGTCTGTCCCGACGCCATAACGTTCAATTCTGTCAGCATACACGAACACAGGGAGTGCTGAACACATGGAGAACGGAACATAAAATAAATAGTTTACCTTACAGATCAGAGATGGATTCGTAGATTTAAAAAAAGGTGTGCAAAGTGCTTCTCTTTTAACAAAAAGTGCTGGGGATGGAGCCACATGCAAAGTGAATGGGAGGGGGAAGAAATTCTGAGTCCCGTCTGGAGCACTAGATGGGATTGATTGCGTTTGATTGATCTGTGCTTGGTCCTTGTTCCATAGAAAGGATCAGAAATGAAGTTTGGCCAGCACTGGACAATTAAGGAGGCTGAAAAGAATAGGGAGGCTTCAACCAACAAACGGTAAGCAATGGGAGGGCTCCAAGGCCTTTTTTTTTTAAAACAATATGGTGTCACAAGCAAGACACTTTCACTAGCGCATGCACTCGCAGACTCGACCCTAAAAAGGCCCAATCCTTATAGGCAAAACAAAACTGACTCTGGTCGAAAAGTCAGTGTGGCCCTGATTATGAGTGGGCCACAGATTTCCAATCCCTGTGCAAACCACTGTTTGTACAGAGATCAGAATTCTGGGTCATGCAGAGTCCTGCAACCTGTAATTACTGGGTATGAAGTCTGCACCCTTTGTTACATTTCAGGACAAACATGCTGAAATTGAACACTCTGTGGCACAAGGTCCTGCAGATTTTGGTGCGCACCAAAATCCACACAAACTTGCAATAGGTTCTATTTATTACACCCGATAAATTTCTAATGTCAGATTTTATCAGGTGTGGTAAATAGCTCCTCCTCTCCGGGGCACTCGCAATCAGGGCCCTAGGTTCAAGCCGCTTCATCACTCAGGCCAAGTTGGGTATCAGATTGTGCGGCATTTACCACACATGGTAAATACCATTACTCCCAGGGGAGTTATTTACTGCATGTGGTAAATACCTCCTGTTCTACGTTTTACACTTGTAAATCAAGTATAACATGCAGAATCGGTATTTAACACAACAGAATCCATGATTCAGCTTTTTTCCAAGCCTTTTCTCCTGATAAAGTTTGGCAGTTTTCACAGGCTGGAACCAGCCGGGGAAAAACTGCAAGGGTGTGATAATTATCACACAACCCGTAATTCCCTGTGTGCACTGTAGTGTCCTGCTAGGACACAGTCTAGTTGTTCTGTGTGTAACCCTACACTAAACACCCACCCACCACAGACGTCACTGAGTCAGGTGACGCTGGTAATAAAAGAGCCAGAGCGCACGTGCTTGTGGCCAGATCTGCTATCCCTAACTGGTGTCCTGTGTCATGCTTTCCTACCCCATGTGGGCCTAGGGCCCAACACTACATTGGCGACGAGGCCGGTAGTGAAGCCACGCGTGCCACTGCCAAACATCCCGGGAAAAGGGGGAGAGAGCTGCCCGCCTGCAGGGCACCCCCTGTAGCAGGGCGCAGCGCGCCGAGAAGCCGGTGGGCACGTCGGAGCCCCACAGCCTGCAGCGACCGTGAGGCCCACCGCACCAGCCCTGAAGGACGAGCCGACCGGAGCCTACCCGCGTCGGCCGCCACCATCCAGCACCACCGGTGCGAGCGGACCGCCCAGTGCCCACATGCGATGGCCGCAAAGCAGAGACCCCCACCGGAGTGGTGCACTGGCCGGACGGAGCCCACCCACCACGACCGCAGCCCAGGATCAGGCCCGTCGGCCGAAGGTGAGCCGGAAGCGGGAGGTGACTCCCCCGGAAGACTGTGCACCAAAGCGGAGCCCACCCGCATGGCCTGCGTGGAACGCGGCCGAAGATACACTCACAATAAGGCAAGGCCAGCGGAGCCCACCCGCGGCCTGCCTGCAGCGCCCCCCTCCCTCGCCGCGTGTGTGAAGTGCGGCGGAGGGGTGAAAGACTGTGCCGAAGAGCGCCTAGACGGGCACAATGCTGCCGTGAATAAACTGACACTAATGCAGAGCCAGCGGAGCCCACCCGCGGCCTGCCTGTGATGCCTCCTGTCCCCCGCCGCGAGGGTGAATGAACATAATTTATGCAGGACTCGCGGAGCCTACCCGCGGCCTGCCCGGAGCGTCCCCTGTCCCCGCCGCGTGTGTGAATGGAGGCGGCGGGGTGAATAGTCCCCGGAGAAGCGCCTGCAGCGAGTGAAGGGCTGCAGGACACCAATTCATGCAGCGGAGCCCACCCGCGAATGGCCGCCTGCCTCGCCGCACCGCCGATCCCTGGGTGCGCGACGGAGGCAGAAAACGGCCGGAGACCAGCGGACATCGACCCCTCTTCCCCCCGCCGCACCGCGTGAAGAAAGTGAGGCTGCGGCGGCAGGGAGAGACACAAGAGACTGCCCGCGGCCATCAGAGCGCCCCCCCTCTCCCCCCTTCCTCAGCCCGGGACCTGAACGGGCCTGCAGCGAGGGGAGAGCAACAAGAGACTGCCCACCCCACAGCGATCAGAGTCACCCCCTTCCCCCAAAGCCTGTGAACATTTTGCCTGGGACAGGGAGTGGGGGGAAAGAGAAGAGGAAGCCTTCCAGAGGCCAGGGGAGCCCCAAGCACATTGCCACGAACACAGGGAAGCTGGTACCGGCACATACTCACAAATGAAATAAAGAGGACCTACCTGTCGTCCACGTAGCCCAGCACCGACAGCTTAGATCCATCTGGAAAATCTGAACGAAGCTCCAGAGCAGCACACCAAGACGCAGGCTGCCAACAGGATCTATCCAGCACTGCCACCTAGTGGCGAAATCGCAGCACTGCATCCGCTGCACAAAATACTTTGTCATGTCCCTAACACGAGATTCTGCCTTCAACAGTAGACAGGGTCACAAAGGAAGCACCTTAGCCAAGCCTGGTTACCAGCAGTCACCCCAGGACTGTAGCTACGCACAGCGTCAAGAGCCACCAGCATTCTGCCACAGAAGTAATCTCAGGCTGCTGTGACCCACATCAAGAAAACCAAGGCACCTCTACACAGGCACGACAGTGCGCAAAGGAAAAGCACACCTGCCACCAGGAGAAATAAAACAAGCATTGCACAACACAATTCAAATCAGCAGCAGCAAGGGGCAACAGACTGAGTAACGCCCCCAAGGAGAATCTACTACCACGAAGCAAGTAAGTGCGCAACCACGCAGAAGACACCCACACACACCAGCAAAGGGTCTGCAGATGCCACTTCCAGCGCGACGTGGGAAAGAGGCACGAACGCCTCACCAAGCATCCAAGCACTGACAGAACGTCTGGAGGGAAACGCCTGCCAAGCACTGGAAGAACGTCCAGGGAAAACGAGTGCCGAGATCAAACGACGGAGAGAGCAGCGACGCCTTGTGGCCACAGGTGTTCACCGCAGCCTCAACTACTCCCGCCAACGGTCCAAAGCAGCAAGTCCCTGACAACAACCAAAGCAGCAAGTACCCAACGACTCGCAACAGGCGTCCAAGAACTCCACACCCGCACGCCAGGACTGCGCAGCACTGCGCCGGAACGTGCCAGGAATCAAGAGCGCCAAAGTGACGCTACACAGCGACACGCCAACGCCACGGGACAGCACACAAAGGTCCCCAACAGAGACAGCGATGTCTCGCAGCAACCGGAGCGCCATCGTCAGCACGCATGGCAGCATGCACCAGAGTTGCACCAGGAGCGGTGACGTAACCCTCCTCCGCGCAGACAAAGCGCGCCAACGCCAAAACACCGTGACGGTGAATAGCGACCACAAAGAAAATAGCACAGCATGACAACTCATGCCCAAGATGAAAAACGACCACCCAGTCTGGTCACCAAGGAAAGAAAAGCAACAACAGAGAAGATACGACGACAGGTCTAGTCACCAAGCCAAGTGAAGACAGTGTCCTACCACATGGACAAGACCACGGGGACGACATGTAGAGGGCCCGCTACATGGAGAATCCTGGTTAGCATGAGAAAGCAAGAAAGAAGACCGGACCGCGTCGAAGAAGTGAACGAAGAGGAAGAATGGAGTAACACAACATCACTCCACAGAGGAGGAGAGAGAACCACAGCACACAGGAACATCGGTGCTGTCCAAGGAGCATCGCAACATCCGTGTGGATCCCAGTAATCCCTACAACCTGCATTCGAGGAGACCAACCACTGAAGAACTGCATGGGTGCCCCATGAACCTGAAGCTTACCAAAGCAGAGCATACCTGAGCACTAGACAATCCACCCTTGTGGACTACACAAGACTCGACTGTGGCCATGTCCGAAGTTCGGCAGCGACCCGTACAGCCCACGCGATCAAGTGGCGGTCCAGGGGACAAGGGCCTCGGCCGCATATCCTGTGAGAGAGGAATCCGGATGGGAGAGGTGCAGCAGCGGCAGCTCCACGACAGGCAACAGGAAGCATGAAGGCCCCAGGTAATCACCTGGCACCGAGAAACGGTCTGTTGAAGACACTGAACCCATGTCCTAACGGCAAGACCATCCTGGCGGATGACATCAACACCCCCGAGGACATCATGAGAGACTTGGCGGTGAGTCCGTTGGCAGTTCGGCAGCGACGCCTTTGCGCGGCTCATGCGAAGCCCGCACGGCCCACCCGGTCCCGTCGTGTCCGGCAAGAGGGTCCTCCCAGCGTCTCTGGTGAGAGAAGAGTCCAAGCAGGAGAGGCCAGTCTTCAAGGCTCCCGTGAGAGAGGAGTCCGGCAAGAAAGGCAAGTCGGAAGTTACTTGGCCGGACGGAGATGTGAAGGCATCAAGATCAGCAAATCCAAAGAAAGACCTCTCGTGCCATAATCGTCTCCTACAACCAACAAGCGTGGTCATCCACGGGACTAGGAACACCTGCGAGACCCCTCAAGGGTCACACCCTTTCTGCTCCCAAAGTGAGAACACTGTATATAAGCGTCAACACAGCAAGACAAGGATGATCTGAAGTACACCGCCGAGGTGAAGCTCATCTGACTGACTTTGTAGTCCTGGAACTTTCAACATTCTCCCAGCTGATCGCCTGAAGAAGATCTGTTGGGGCTATCAACTGTTATTGTTCTGTTTTCTTACAGGTTGGACATTCGCTTTTCCTTTCATTAAAGTTGGGGAGGAATGTAGTGTCCTGCTAGGACACAGTCTAGTTGTTCTGTGTGTAACCCTACACTAAACACCCACCCACCACAGACGTCACTGAGTCAGGTGACGCTGGTAATAAAAGAGCCAGAGCGCACGTGCTCGTGGCCAGATCTGCTATCCCCTAACTGGTGTCCATGTGTCTCATTCCTTAAACCATGTGGGCCTAGGGCCCAACACCACATGCACAAGGATCGAAATTTAGCTCTGAAGTTCTAATGGGGGCTTTGGACTGTGCAAAAAATAACACGGCAGCGATCCATTATTGCTTTTGATAGCGAGCAGGGATGGGCAAGCCTGAGGCTTTTGGTTTTTAAACTCTTCTGTTTAAGAGTCTGAAAGCAGAGTTGCATTTAGCTTCACATATGGGACCATATGTATCAAAGGGGTTTGCCCATTCTGTGTCTATGGGGAAATGTGTTGATACATATGGCCCATGGTCTTTTTATGTGGGCCTTGTATCCCTTAAACATGGCAGCAAGCACCCCAGGAGGCGATGCACCTCACAGTCTGAGGCTTAATGCTTCATGTAACAAAAAATGGCAATGTCAATATGGCGAGCTCACGTATTCAGTTGTATTTGTTTTAGCAGTTTTACATACAGCGAACACGACTCAGCCGTGTCAGAGTGCTTTATGTTACCCTTTGTGCAAGCAGTTTACATCAGAGCCAATTTAAAGTGTATACACAGTTCATATCAGACGATTCATGTTACACATAAAGTATATCAGTAACAGGGGGCTCAAGCATGGGTTACATTACAAAGATGACGTTAGCCATAGAAATGAGGGTTCAATTTCAGAGTCCTGGCATTTCCCTCGGTTGCCATCCCGGCTTCCCCATGACAAAAAAAGGAAAGGGCTCCACACCCAACATGGCCGCTACGGCTCATGTTGATTCACTGAGACCAAAAGTGAGAAAGACTCATTGAGAGCTTTCTAGATGTTTGAATCTACAGAGGGAGAAGATGGTCAACCCCACCGTGTGCTGGGCAGTTATTTCACAGACACATTTGAATAATTTTAGTAATGACAAATGTTTATTTGAAAAATACACATCATTAGGGCATACAGAAGACAGTGAAGCAATCAGAACATAAGTAAAACCATGTGGACCGGTAGGAGGTATAGACTTATAGCTATAAGAAGTAGTTTTGGGCAGGGATTCAAGCCCTTTAGGCTCATAGGGTCCTAATAACCCCTAACAGGATTACCGTTTGCTGTGAAATTGTTCAGGACTCCCAAGAATGGGACACCCTGGAGTCCAAGAAAAATAGAGAGGCACCTGTTTGGGCTGAGAGGCTAGTATGCTCCTCACCTTTTTTCCTGGCAAGAAGAGTGTCTGTCAGGCTGAACAAAGGTCAGACTGACAGCCACTCTTGTTGGTCAGGTCAGACAGCCAGGAGCTATACATGCACTAAATGCGAAGGCTCCTGGGTGCCTGAGCTGAACTTTGCCAAACTGAGGATTTCACATCCCTGTGGACATGACCTGCTCAGCCTGGCAAAGTGTCTCTAGGCCCTCCACCTTGCGTCACTGATTGCCTCAGGCCTGGCCGCTTCAGTCTTCAGTTTTAAGCCCTGAAGTGCCCAAGGCTAAGTATCAATCAGTGACACCTTGTCACAGAATGGGGTGGGATCAGCAGTCTCACTGACCCCATCCCAGTCTGTATTGAGTGAAGGACTCCTTCCTTCCCTCATGGGCTGACCTAAGGTCAGCCAATGAGGGAAGGCAGCAGCCCCAACCCACCTGGGACCTCTGAGGCACCCCTCTCGGAGAGCTGCAGTGTAGGTACGTTTTATCTGTTTTTTATTTATAGTGCATGCATGCATGTATGTATGAATACATGTGTATTTCTGAGTGAGTGTTGTGAATGGGTGTGTGTGTATGTGTGTGAATGCACAGGTGTGAGTGAGTGTGTAAGCATGCGTGTGTGGCCCCCCTCCATGGTAAGATTTCCAGCCACTGCTGGTGGAGCCCTGCTAAGTACCACCCATCAGAGGTTAAGCTAATGTTTTCTGGTGCTCATATCCACACTAAAATCAATCAATCAATCAATCAATCAATCAATCAATCAATCAGGGAATTGTAAGCGTGCAACTCACCCGTGAGGGTCTCAAGGTGCTGGGGTGGCTGGGGGGTATGCAGATCTGTTCAGCCCAAGAGCCAGGTCTTGAGAACCTTCCTGAAGGTGTCTAGGGAGGGGGCGGCACGTCTGAGGCCTGTCGGTAGCTCATTCCAGGTCCTGGCTGCAAAGTGAGACAACAATCTTCCGCCTGCTCTGACTCTGTGGATGCGCGGAGTTTCATCTAGTGCAAGGTTGGCAGATCGGAGGTTTCTATTGGGTACGTGGAAGTTTATTCTGTTGTTGAGGTATTTGGGTCTGTTGTTATGTAGGCACTTGTAGGTGTGAGTGAGGATCTTGAAGGTGACTCTCTTCTCCACGGGGAGCCAGTGGAGTGTCCACAGGTGTTAGCTGTTGTGTTCGTAGCGGGGGATGCCAAGGACGTGTCTAGCCGAGGTGTTCTGTATTGTTTGCAGTTTGCGCATTAGGGACATGTTGATGCCGGCGTAGAGAGCATTTCCATAGTCCAGTCTGCTGGTTATGAGTGCGTGGGTGACTGTCTTCCTTGACTCCGGGGTGATCCGTTTGAAGGTCTTTCAAAGGATGCGTAGGGTGTTGAAGCAGCTGAGTTTTAGGCAGGTGTGGTCAGGCATACTGCGATGTCCTGCATCCCTCTCTGGAAGTTGCGTTTTGCTGTGGTGGGGTCTCTGGTGAGGGAGAGAATGAACTGGGTGTCGTCGGTGTAGGATACAATGTTGAGGCCGTGCATTTCAAGCTCTTCATATGCACAATGTGGGGCTGTAGACAAATCTCTGACCTGGCTGTGACACTGTGTAGTTTGCAGCAGATGCTTTAACCCTGTTTGGTATTTTATGAGACAAACATGTGAGTGGACTGCAGACAGATTTCTCCAGCAAATACATTAACTTCCAAGTAGGTTAGTGACCTTCCATTTCAGGGGTTTGCAGTACTTGCAATACTCTTTTAGAGCCTATCATTGCTCAGCTTAGGGTGAGTTCTGATAGTTATCTCTTTACATGGACTTGATTGCTTGGTTTTACTTGCAAGAAAGTGTCACTCTAGGTGTCAGGCATGTGGCTGTAGATTGTCACCCATTCATAGTCCAAAACCATGGAAATGTCTCACATGCATAATTTGAAAAGTTTGGCAACTATGTTAGTGGTGCTGATTTCCAACATGGCCCCCACCTGCCCAGAATGGCAGCACCACAGTGATGTTTAGTGTGAGGCCGCCCATGGTAAGATGGAGGCAAAGGAGACGAGGACCCAGGTGCTAGGTCAGGAAGTGTGGGGGAACCACCTCCTTCCAACCTGGTCAAGCAAACAATGGCTGCTTCTGATGCAAGGCTGCTGTAGACCAAAGGTTTCTGTCATTACCAGGAATAGACCCCTAGTGGGCCATTGGCTGCTGCTATCTTGTGCATGCAAACACAACAATGATGGACAGAATGTGGATCAATGTCACACATTCACCCCAGTCAAAAGATCTGGGCCCAAATCCATCGTTTTTCCACTCCACACCACCCTGGGTTAGACAATGGCGATATGCAAATCAGCGCTGACCCTGTTGCCCCATGGGAACAGTCCAGTCCGAACTACAAAAGCCATGTCCTTCCCAGAACGGAAACAAGCATCCGAGGACCGGCCCGGTTTCGAGGTAACACCTCTCATCAGCCCGGCTAGCTTGATTCCAGTGGTGTGGAGTGTCTGGGACTCACGTCTGAGCATCCCCAGTACACTTAGAGCGGTAACTGCAAACACAACAATGATGGACAGAATGTGGATCAATGTCACACATTCACCCCAGTCAAAAGATCTGGGCCCAAATCCATCGTTTTTCCACTCCACACCACCCTGGGTTAGACAATGGCGATATGCAAATCAGCGCTGACCCTGTTGCCCCATGGGAACAGTCCAGTCCGAACTACAAAAGCCATGTCCTTCCCAGAACGGAAACAAGCATCCGAGGACCGGCCCGGTTTCGAGGTAACACCTCTCATCAGCCCGGCTAGCTTGATTCCAGTGGTGTGGAGTGTCTGGGACTCACGTCTGAGCATCCCCAGTACACTTAGAGCGGTAACTGCAAACACAACAATGATGGACAGAATGTGGATCAATGTCACACATTCACCCCAGTCAAAAGATCTGGGCCCAAATCCATCGTTTTTCCACTCCACACCACCCTGGGTTAGACAATGGCGATATGCAAATCAGCGCTGACCCTGTTGCCCCATGGGAACAGTCCAGTCCGAACTACAAAAGCCATGTCCTTCCCAGAACGGAAACAAGCATCCGAGGACTGGCCCGGTTTCAAGGTAACACCTCTCATCAGCCCGGCTAGCTTGATTCCAGTGGTGTGGAGTGTCTGGGACTCACGTCTGAGCATCCCCAGTACACTTAGAGCGGTAACTGCAAACACAACAATGATGGACAGAATGTGGATCAATGTCACACATTCACCCCAGTCAAAAGATCTGGGCCCAAATCCATCGTTTTTCCACTCCACACCACCCTGGGTTAGACAATGGCGATATGCAAATCAGCGCTGACCCTGTTGCCCCATGGGAACAGTCCAGTCCGAACTACAAAAGCCATGTCCTTCCCAGAACGGAAACAAGCATCCGAGGACCGGCCCGGTTTCGAGGTAACACCTCTCATCAGCCCGGCTAGCTTGATTTCAGTGGTGTGGAGTGTCTGGGACTCACGTCTGAGCATCCCCAGTACACTTAGAGCGGTAACTGCAAACACAACAATGATGGACAGAATGTGGATCAATGTCACACATTCACCCCAGTCAAAAAATCTGGGCCCAAATCCATCGTTTTTCCACTCCACACCACCCTGGGTTAGACAATGGCGATATGCAAATCAGCGCTGACCCTGTTGCCCCATGGGAACAGTCCAGTCCGAACTACAAAAGCCATGTCCTTCCCAGAACGGAAACAAGCATCCGAGGACCGGCCCGGTTTCGAGGTAACACCTCTCATCAGCCCGGCTAGCTTGATTCCAGTGGTGTGGAGTGTCTGGGACTCACGTCTGAGCATCCCCAGTACACTTAGAGCGGTAACTGCAAACACAACAATGATGGACAGAATGTGGATCAATGTCACACATTCACCCCAGTCAAAAGATCTGGGCCCAAATCCATCGTTTTTCCACTCCACACCACCCTGGGTTAGACAATGGCGATATGCAAATCAGCGCTGACCCTGTTGCCCCATGGGAACAGTCCAGTCCGAACTACAAAAGCCATGTCCTTCCCAGAACGGAAACAAGCATCCGAGGACCGGCCCGGTTTCGAGGTAACACCTCTCATCAGCCCGGCTAGCTTGATTCCAGTGGTGTGGAGTGTCTGGGACTCACGTCTGAGCATCCCCAGTACACTTAGAGCGGTAACTGCAAACACAACAATGATGGACAGAATGTGGATCAATGTCACACATTCACCCCAGTCAAAAGATCTGGGCCCAAATCCATCGTTTTTCCACTCCACGCCACCCTGGGTTAGACAATGGCGATATGCAAATCAGCGCTGACCCTGTTGCCCCATGGGAACAGTCCAGTCCGAACTACAAAAGCCATGTCCTTCCCAGAACGGAAACAAGCATCCGAGGACCGGCCCGGTTTCGAGGTAACACCTCTCATCAGCCCGGCTAGCTTGATTCCAGTGGTGTGGAGTGTCTGGGACTCACGTCTGAGCATCCCCAGTACACTTAGAGCGGTAACTGCAAACACAACAATGATGGACAGAATGTGGATCAATGTCACACATTCACCCCAGTCAAAAGATCTGGGCCCAAATCCATCGTTTTTCCACTCCACACCACCCTGGGTTAGACAATGGCGATATGCAAATCAGCGCTGACCCTGTTGCCCCATGGGAACAGTCCAGTCCGAACTACAAAAGCCATGTCCTTCCCAGAACGGAAACAAGCATCCGAGGACCGGCCCGGTTTCGAGGTAACACCTCTCATCAGCCCGGCTAGCTTGATTCCAGTGGTGTGGAGTGTCTGGGACACCACTGGAGTCAAGCTAGCCGGGCTGATGAGAGGTGTTACCTCGAAACCGGGCCGGTCCTCGGATGCTTGATTCCGTTCTGGGAAGGACATGGCTTTTGTAGTTCGGACTGGACTGTTCCCATGGGGCACAGGGTCAGCGCTGATTTGCATATCGCCATTGTCTAACCCAGGGTGGTGTGGAGTGGAAAAACGATGGATTTGGGCCCAGATCTTTGGACTGGGGTGAATGTGTGACATTGATCCACATTCTGTCCATCACTGTTGTGTTTGCAATTACCGCTCTAAGTGTACTGGGGATGCTCAGACGTGAGTTTCAGGCACTCCACACCACTGGAGTCAAGCTAGCCGGGCTGATGAGAGGTGTTACCTCGAAACCGGGCCGGTCCTCGGATGCTTGATTCCGTTCTGGGAAGGACATGGCTTTTGTAGTTCGGACTGGACTGTTCCCATGGGGCACAGGGTCAGCGCTGATTTGCATATCGCCATTGTCTAACCCAGGGTGGTGTGGAGTGGAAAAACGATGGATTTGGGCCCAGATCTTTGGACTGGGGTGAATGTGTGACATTGATCCACATTCTGTCCATCACTGTTGTGTTTGCAATTACCGCTCTAAGTGTACTGGGGATGCTCAGACGTGAGTCCCAGGCACTCCACACCACTGGAGTCAAGCTAGCCGGGCTGATGAGAGGTGTTACCTCGAAACCGGGCCGGTCCTCGGATGCTTGATTCCGTTCTGGGAAGGACATGGCTTTTGTAGTTCGGACTGGACTGTTCCCATGGGGCACAGGGTCAGCGCTGATTTGCATATCGCCATTGTCTAACCCAGGGTGGTGTGGAGTGGAAAAACGATGGATTTGGGCCCAGATCTTTGGACTGGGGTGAATGTGTGACATTGATCCACATTCTGTCCATCACTGTTGTGTTTGCAGCTATCTTGTGCATAGCCTCAGGGTGAGGGTTAAAGTGCAAATACCACACTCTGAGGCTTTAGTGCATGGAGCAGATCTGAGCATATACAACTCAGAGGACCCAAGCCAAGTGACACAGCTCAACAAGTTGATTGTTTGCAAACTTCTCCATAGATCTGTAAAATTCCTGAGCTGTAATACTAAAATTCCATGTGCACACACAAACATTTTACCACGGGCCAAAAAGTATAATCTGTAGGGTGCCAGAGGGCTGCATTGGTGTCAGCAGGGTGAGAGTGATGTTTTGCGGTGGACGTTAGATGGGTGCAGAGGAAGCAAAGCATGTACATGGTGTGGACAGTGAGTCATGGAGTTATTTTCAGGGTTTCATTCCATTCTGCCCTCTAAGTTAAGCCTCTAATGCCTCTGTTTGTGCTCTCACGGATAGCCCTGTGGGAGATCTCTCAGGATATCTCCAAAATGTCTCTATCAACGCTCTGCCAGCTGAGAAAGGCTCATGCCTTAGATCAGCCTATTTGCATTAAAGAAGTGATATCACCCATAGTGCGTCTAAAACTACTGAAATCCCCTGGACTTGACGACTTTAGTGCTCCATTCTACAAGGCCTTTTGCCAAGAACTAGCCCCCTTGCTCACTCGGTTATATAATTCCTTCTCTGAAATGGGCTCTCTTACTGACACCATGCTAAAAGCCATTACTTCAGTAATCCCCAAGTCCTGCAAAGACCTGGCCCTCTGCGGGTCACACAGACCTACTTCTCTTCTAAACGTGTACGCAATATTATTCACTAGCATACTGCTGCACCACCTTAACCCATTAATGCCTGGTCTGATAGAACCCGATCAATCACGGTTTATACCCTCTCTGCAGTGTAGTGATAACACCAAGCATTTACTCCATCTTATGGATAAAATACGCTGGTTACTCAAAGAAGTTTTGCTTCTCTTTGTCGATGCTGAGCAAGCATTTGACTGTGCCCACTGGCCTTAACTCTTCAATATATTGAATACTTTTGGCACTGAGGAGAGGCTTGGCAGATGAATATGGAGTATCTATAGTGCTCCCCGAGCCTCCGTCCGGGCTAACAGAGTTTTGTCCCTCCCATTTTTAATCCACTGGGGAACGTGTCAGGGTTTTTCCTTGTCCCCGCTGCTGTTTGCTCTGTACATGGAACCCTTGGCACAATGGCTCCGGAACATCATGACCATGACAAAGATACCTTTTAGGGTTGACCACTATTTGATTAGCCTACATGCTGATGATGTCATTTTGTCTATTACAAAGCTCATGAACTCGCTTCCGGCCCTAATTGCAGAGCTTTGAACTTTTGACATGGTCTTCAGGTTCATGGCTAACATGCAGAAGTTAGTACAAAAGGGAATGGAGGTAGAGGGAGGAAAGGGCATAGGCTCACCCTCCAAATACTGTAGTCAACAGAAGATTCCTGAGAACAGAAATCAAAAAGCCTAGCCGATCACTATAATTCCATTCACAACACTCATTGGGGTTGGACTGGTAGGTATAGTAGATGGAAAAAGAGAATTGCTCTTTTTCTTGGTGTCCCCTCACTCACCAGGGTTGCCCCATGGCGACATGCTTCATCATAGGGGCCATCCCAGTCCTCTACGGACTGGGGCGTGCTGCGACTGGCGTATTACGTAGGAGCACTTATAGTTTGACTATGTGTGGTGCGGGTGTGATAGTGGAGTGGTCTAAGTGATTGGTTTAAAAATACCTGCCTAGTAAGCTTTCAATAAACTTTATTCCTGCTTCCAGATGGTAACATTAAAATATGGGGTGGAAATACTAGGATCCCTAAACGCAATGTGTCAAGGTGTACCTATCAACTCCTGTCAACATGTTTCGTGCATCCCCCAAGCACTTCTTCGGGACTACACAGGGACCAGCCCTGTGTTCGCCACTCCTTAAACGCTGCAATGAGCTTTTTAATAAAATGCTGCAATCGACATTAGTGCATGCATATAGTACCTACGAATTCAATTGAATCAAGAGGTTCCTGTAAGACAAAGAACAACTTGAAAAGTCAAGGGGTGTTATCCCCAACATGAACACACATAAACACATATTGGATTGCACGAGGAAAAACGTAATTCCATTTCCCGTGGTCCTCAACAGGACGTTTTCATGTATAAAAAACGTGATTGTTTTCATGCATAAAACGTGGTAGTTTTCATGCATAAAAACGTGATAGACACCTAGCTGTGAGAAAACCAAACACTCATCTTGCTCTCACACTCATACATATTTACATACATGTAGTGGGACCTAACTGCGGACCATGGACTCGAAGGGGTTCAGTATCCCAGCACTCTAAAAAGAGAGAGATGGAAACAGGGCGGATAATTCATCTGCTTGTCTTGTTTCTTATGACCTGCAAGGTTGTGCGCTTGTCGATCAGCCCGCAGAGCGGTAACAGACGGCACTTCATTTGCCAAACACTTGTTTCATTACACTTACTTGCTAACAGGATACCTCCCTCTTTAGCACCTACTCGCGCCTCTTCGGTCCGAATGTTGTTGGACCGGGGAGACCGGGTTAGTTTTAAGAACTCAGCTTGCCCGGTTACTTCCGCATTGCACGTAGCGCTCTGTCGAGGGCTAGAGCGCGTCGAGTAACAGCGCGATCAATGTTGGCGGCCATCTTAGGTGTATTCAGTACACTTTAGCAATTTTGGAGAACAGATATTTCTTTATTGGGATGACCATTGTTGTATTCAGTTAATTTTGGGCATACTTCTATGATTCATTGTTATTATCAAGCGATTTTCCACAAAATTTTAAAAAAAGTATAAAAAGTATAAAAAGGTCGGGATTCATGGGAATTATCCGTCAGAGCAATCTAAACAACTCCAACAATTAGGTCTAGGTACTCTTTACTGTATGTTGGGGTTTTTGGACAAGTCAATGCGAATTACTGTTTTTGATCACTAAGTTCAGTATTCTTATTATGTGAATTGTCCCCAAGGGATGTCATCGTTCAAACCCACAATATGAGAACGGAGTTTAAAAACCCAACGTTGTTCTTTCTCTAGTAGTTTTTTCTCCATGTCTGTGTGTGGCTGTTGTATTTCCAAAACAACCCACCGCATGTCATTAGGGGTATGTCCCTTCTCCAGAAAATGTGTGGTCATTTTTGTATTGGAGTGTTTACACCTGAAATTACTACGGTGTTCCACCATCCGTGTATTGACCTTCCTGGTGGTCATGCCAATATAGTGTAGATCACAAGTACATGTGATCATATAGACCACCCCAGCTGTGTTACAATTGGAAAAGGATTTCAGATCCCAGGTCAGGCCATTGTTACATATGACTTGTTTAGTTGCACTAGTTAGGTGACAGACACTACAGTTCGAACATGGGTAGTGTCCTATTGGCAGTGGATGTAAACGACGAACTGGACCTTCTATAGTTTTAGGGCGTGTATGGACTATTAAGTCCTTCAGATTTTTACCTTTGCGGTGACTGAACATGGGTTGGGTGAGGTTAAGGCCACCACTATTCAGTGTCCTCCAATGTTTTTTGACAATTTTTGTCACTTTTTGTGAGGCCACGGTGTAGGTAGTAACACATATGGGCCTCCTGTCAGTGTCATTCTTAGGTTCAGTTCTAGGCTTTGTTTCTAAAAGAGCTTCTCTGTCGTTATTTGACGCTCTCTTTTTTGCTTTTGACACGATCTTGCGTGGGTATTGTCTCTGGAGTAATTTCGTGCTCAGTTCTTTGGCCTGTGTCTCGTAATCTCGTTTTTCTGAGCAGTTTCGCCTCAGGCGTAAGAACTGCCCGAAAGGTAAATTCTCCCGTAGTTGCCGTGGGTGAAAACTTTTAAAGTTTAACAGACAATTTCTGGACGTGGGTTTGAAGTGTGTGGTTGTGGTTAATTTACCACCTTCTGCTCTGATATTTACGTCTAAAAAGACCAGTTGTTCTCTGCTCATTGTGGAGGTAAAATTCAAAAATGGATCTTGTGAATTCAACCAGATGAGGAATTGGTCAACTTCCATCTCATTTCCATTCCAGATGAGGAAGACGTCATCAATATAACGCCTCCACATCTGGATATGAGATGAGTATGGGTTGTCGGGAGTCAGAATTCTTTTGTTCTCTAGTTGGTGGACGTACAACCCGGCCACACTCGGTGCGAATGTACTTCCCATGCTAGTTCCATGGGTTTGCCTATACAGGATGCCTGCAATGGTGACAGTTCGCGCTTTACAAGTTCTTAAATAATAAATAATGGTATGTTGGAATAGAAAAAAAAATTCAGTCAAGGCTAGGCGGCAGCATTCCAAAACAACGTGTCTAGGTGTTTTGTATTGCCATTCATTTTCAAACAGAATCTCCTCCAAGATTTGCAATGTTTCTCTGTGGGGCAAGCTAGTATAAAGACTCTCCACATCGAGTCCAACCAGTATTTGTGTGGCAGGGTCAAATTCGAGGTCCTTGATTAGGCATAGCACTGCTTTGGTGTCTTGTAAATATGTCTCAGTTTGCTGCACTAGGGGTCGTAGGAACGCATCTGCAAACTTTGACAGAGGCTCCAAAATCGACCCAATCCCAGAGACAATTGGTCTCCCTGGTGGATTCTCTAATCTTTTGTGGATTTTTGGGATTGTGTAGAAGTATGGTGTCCTTGGATGTTTATTATCAAGAAAATCAGCTTCTTTTTTGGATAGCCAATCATTTATTAGGCATTCCTCCACCATTCTCACAATTTCAACCCTCAAACGTTCTGTTGGATCCACAGTTAGGATTTCATAATTCCGTTGGTCCGCCAAGAGTCTAAGACACTCGGTATCATAGTCTTTTGAGTTCTGCACCACCGTTGTACCGCCTTTGTCGGCCGGTTTTATTGTGATGTTAGTATCATTTGCCAATTCTTGTATTGCCTCTTGTTCGGATCTGCTGGTGTTGTAAAAAGTTCTCAATGACCCTGTTTCCAAATCCATCACCTCCTTTAGGATTGCTTTCTCAAAAGCCAGCAGTTCCACTGGTAGACTTGCCGCTGGCGGAGTAAAGGAAGATTTTTTCTTTAGTCCTGTATCACTCCAGGTTCCCACTGGTTGTGGTTTATCTTTAAAAAAACACTTGTAATTTTATACTGCGAACGAACTCCTTCAATTCACAATATAATTTGAATTTATCCAAGTTAGTTGTTGGGACAAAACCCAGACCCTTTTCTAGTACTCTAGTTTGGTCTTGGGTAAGAATTTTGTCTGATAAATTGACCACCAGGCTCAGATGTTGCTGGTTGATGGTGCGCTCACCGGGCCTTGGCTCCTTGTGTGTGTTCTGCCTGTTTCCAAGGGTTGTGCCCATTGTACTTGTTGGCCTCTGGTTTTTCCTCTTCCCGGCCTTTTGCCTCTCCCTAAAAAAGGCTGCTGTTGCACACCTGATGTTTGGGTGTTATCCCAAAACGGGAATGGTTGTTGGGGATATGGTTGATGGAAAGGTGGAGGGCCATAGAAAACTGTGGTGGTGGTGGTCCTTGAAAAGGTGACCAAAAATTTCCTCTGTTTTTCATCCTTCCCGCTCTGCTTCGTCTGTTTCTTGGTTGGTTACGGTTGTAACTTGAGTCAGAGGAGTTGGATCCTGAGTCTGAACCCCCACTGTCTGTATTATAACCAGGGTTTTTTCCGGAAAGGACGTAGTCCACCTTGATATATGGGTATACTTTCTCATGTGAAAAAGACTTCATGTCTTTGTGAAATTTTACATATTTTGTATCCTTCAGTGAGACTTCAAATTCAGTCATTGATTTGTTCAATTCATCCAGTCTTTTTTTAAGTTCTGCTGGTGATTGGTAGGACTTCAATTTAACCTCTAAGTCATAAATCTCAATTTTCATCGCCTCTGCTCGGCGTGCCGCAGTTTTTACAATAAGGACTAGCCAGTCCCTAGTGCAGTGCCAGCTAATCAATGACCAATCTTTTTTGAAGACGAGATCGTCTTGAAAGATGAAAGGTTCGTTGTTTACTATTAGGCCACGTGGTGCTGCATTAGCCCTATGATATTCACTCATCATGATTCCATGTATTATTGTTTTTATTAGGTTGCGTTTCAATTCTGTTACTTCATCCCAACATTGCTGGGCTTCACTCGTATCTTTGTAGGGTATGCTAGTGTGGGGGAGCATAGAAGCTATTATCCTGTCTGCCTCATCTTCAGTGAAAGAGAGTCCTGTAATTTCCACCATGGCGGTATCTACTGTGTGATGATGTATTGATTATGTTCTTCGTATGTCAAATGATAAGCTGGTTTTTGTCACAGAACAAGGTGTGTTAAAAAACTCCCGCAGCTGCACGCTGCATATAAACTAGTACAAAAGGGAAGGGAGGTAGAGGGAGGAAAGGGCATAGGCTCACCCTCCAAATACTGTAGTCAACAGAAGATTCCTGAGAACAGAAATCAAAAAGCCTAGCCGATCACTATAATTCCATTCACAACACTCATTGGGGTTGGACTGGTAGGTATAGTAGATGGAAAAAGAGAATTGCTCTTTTTCTTGGTGTCCCCTCACTCACCAGGGTTGCCCCATGGTGACATGCTTCATCATAGGGGCCATCCCAGTCCTCTACGGACTGGGGCGTGCTGCGACTAGCGAATTACGTAGGAGCACTTATAGTTTGACTATGTGTGGTGCGGGTGTGATAGTGGAGTGGTCTAAGTGATTGGTTTAAAAATACCTGCCTAGTAAGCTTTCAATAAACTTTATTCCTGCTTCCAGGTGGTAACATTAAAATATGGGGTGGAAATACTAGGATCCCTAAACGCAATGTGTCAAGGTGCACCTATCAACTCCTGTCAACATGTTTCGTGCATCCCCCAAGCACTTCTTCGGGACTACACAGGGACCAGCCCTGTGTTCGCCACTCCTTAAACGCTGCAATGAGCTTTTTAATAAAATGCTGCAATCGACATTAGTGCATGCATATAGTACCTACGTATTCAATTGAATCACGAGGTTCCTGTAAGACAAAGAACAACTTGAAAAGTCAAGGGGTGTTATCCCCAACATGAACACACATAAACACATATTGGATTGCACGAGGAAAAACGTAATTCCATTTCCCGTGGTCCTCAACAGGACGTTTTCATGTATAAAAAATGTGATTGTTTTCATGCATAAAACGTGGTAGTTTTCATGCATAAAAATGTGATAGACACCTTGCTGTGAGAAAACCAAACACTCATCTTGCTCTCACACTCATACATATTTACATACATGTAGTGGGACCTAACTGCGGACCATGGACTCGAAGGGGTTCAGTATCCCAGCACTCTAAAAAGAGAGAGATGGAAACAGGGCGGATAATTCATCTGCTTGTCTTGTTTCTTATGACCTGCAAGGTTGTGCGCTTGTCGATCAGCCTGCAGATCGGTAACAGACGGTACTTCATTTACCAAACACTTGTTTCATTACACTTACTTGCTAACAGGATACCTCCCTCTTTAGCACCTACTCGCGCCTCTTCGGTCCGAATGTTGTTGGACCGGGGAGACCGGGTTAGTTTTAAGAACTCAGCTTGCCCGGTTACTTCCGCATACTAGCTTGCCCCACAGAGAAACATTGCAAATCTTGTAGGAGATTCTGTTTGAAAATGAATGGCAATACAAAACACCTAGACACGTTGTTTTGGAATGCTGCCGCCTAGCCTTGACTGACATTTTTTTTCTATTCCAACATACCATGTATAGGCAAACCCATGGAACTAGCATGGGAAGTACATTCGCGCCGAGTGTGGCCGGGTTGTACGTCCACCAACTAGAGAACAAAAGAATTCTGACTCCCGACAACCCATACTCATCTCATATCCAGATGTGGAGGCGTTATATTGATGACGTCTTCCTCATCTGGAATGGAAATGAGATGGAAGTTGACCAATTCCTCATCTGGTTGAATTCACAAGATCCATTTTTGAATTTTACCTCCACAATGAGCAGAGAACAACTGGTCTTTTTAGACCTAAATATCAGAGCAGAAGGTGGTAAATTAACCACAACCACACACTTCAAACCCACGTCCAGAAATTGTCTGTTAAACTTTGAAAGTTTTCACCCACGGCAACTATGGGAGAATTTACCTTTCGGGCAGTTCTTACGCCTGAGGCGAAACTGCTCAGAAAAACGAGATTACGAGACACAGGCCAAAGAACTGAGCACGAAATTACTCCAGAGACAATACCCACGCAAGATCGTGTCAAAAGCAAAAAAGAGAGCGTCAAATAACGACAGAGAAGCTCTTTTAGAAACAAAGCCTAGAACTGAACCTAAGAATGACACTGACAGGAGGCCCATATGTGTTACTACCTACACCGTGGCCTCACAAAAAGTGACAAAAATTGTCAAAAAACATTGGAGGACACTGAATAGTGGTGGCCTTAACCTCACCCAACCCATGTTCAGTCACCGCAAAGGTAAAAATCTGAAGGACTTAATAGTCCATACACGCCCCAAAACTATAGAAGGTCCAGTTCGTCGTTTACATCCACTGCTAATAGGACACTACCCATGTTCGAACTGTAGTGTCTGTCACCTAACTAGTGCAACTAAACAAGTCATATGTAACAATGGCCTGACCTGGGATCTGAAATCCTTTTCCAATTGTAACACAGCTGGGGTGGTCTATATGATCACATGTACTTGTGATCTACACTATATTGGCATGACCACCAGGAAGGTCAATACACGGATGGTGGAACACCGTAGTAATTTCAGGTGTAAACACTCCAATACAAAAATGACCACACATTTTCTGGAGAAGGGACATACCCCTAATGACATGCGGTGGGTAGTTTTGGAAATACAACAGCCACACACAGACATGGAGAAAAAACTACTAGAGAAAGAACAACGTTGGGTTTTTAAACTCCGTTCTCATATTGTGGGTTTGAACGATGACATCCCTTGGGGACAATTCACATAATAAGAATACTGAACTATCAGCCTGATTCATGTACGGGCCGTTTTGCGTGTCCCTAATAGCGATTAATAGCAACTCGCTATTGAGGAAACGCAAAACGGCATTCATGTACTTTTCGGGGAAAAAATAGCGACTCGCACGCGGGCGCTAAAGGCGTTAGCGACCTACAAAAAACGCAGAAAAATCGCTATTCCCGGCTACCTGCGATCGGGATTGCGACTCGCAATCCCGATCGCACGGGATTGCGACTCGCAATCCCGTGCGATCGGGAATGCGAGTCGCATTCTCGCGCGATCGGGAAAACGGGAAGACGCATTCCGAGCACCGTGATGACATCACAACCAGGAAGCAGCCAGTTCCCACCCCCAAACACCACAGTGATGCTATCCTTCGAGTGTGCACGATGGAAAGCAGACGCGAAAGCACCGTTAGCGACTCCAGAAACGGCAGAAATAGCGACCGCCATGTCCGAGGAACCTGTCCCTGGCCCCAGCAACAGCGCTGGACGAAAGCGCAAGCTCAAGTTCTCCGAGCAGGAGCTGGAGAACCTGATTGAAGGGGTGGTGGCCAACCACGACAGGCTGTTTGGTACCAACTCCAGAAAGGTCCCAGAGCAGGACAAGCGGAGGATCTGGCTGGGGATAGCCTCCAGCGTAAACTCGGTGGGCGTGGCGGACAGGTCGTTGGAGGAGCTGAAGAAGCGCTGGTACGACCTCCGAGGGCGTGCCAAGGAGAGGGTGGCGGAGCGCCTTGGTGAGGCATCGGGCACTGGAGGTGGCGGACCGACTGTCCCACCCAACACACCCCTGGAGGACCAGGTTGAGAACACCTTGGAGAGGGAGGCGTGTGTTGGCGTGACCCCTCTGGACTCCTCCCGCCCCACCCAAGACACCCAAGGTAAGTGGCATGCGACTGCGACCCTGTCCCCTATGACCGTCCCTGACCAAATAGGCTCACTCATTGGCCCTTAGTCATGCCTATGTTGTGCATCAGGAAATGCCCTGAAGCATTGTGGGAGATGTAGTATGTCCACAATGTAGTAGTACCACAATGCGGCCAGAAAGGTTCCAAAGTGCGCAAATCCACAGCCATCCAGGGAATGACACCCAGCATGCATGTAACATCTGCACGTCTGACAGTCACATGCACCTAATGAGTCCACTTACCCTCACAGGTGGCGATGATAGCAGTGACAGCGAGAGGCTGCAGATTGATGAGGAGGCCCAGGAGGAGGAATCAGTACCCGAAACCCAGCCACCAGCCCCTGCCGCTGCACCAACACCAGCAGCCAGGCCCCCCACCGTACCTGCTCCTGCATCTGCCGCTGCACCAACACCAGCAGCCAGGCCCCCCACCGTACCTGCTCCTGCATCTGCCGCTGCACCAACACCAGCAGCCAGGCCCCCCACTGTACCTGCTCCTACATCTTCCGGCCAACCGGCTGCCAAGGCCAGGCCCCCCACCGTACGTGCTCCTACATCTGCCGGCCAACCGGCTGCCAGAGCCAGGCACCCCACCAATGTGCCTCCAGTTCCTGCCGCACCAGCAACACCAGCTGCTACACCACCTGCAGCTCGTGCAACCAGATCTGGGCCAGCCACATCCGCAACACAGCAGCCGAACAGCAGGAGGGGCAATGGGCATCTCCATGCCTGCATGAGCGTGGAGCGGCGCATGCTCCGAATCCACCAGCGCCAGTCGCAGCAGCAAGGAGCCATCCAGCTCCAGCTGCATAAAATTGGCCGCAATGTGGCGGGAGTTGGAGAGCGGATGGACCGCATGACGGCGGCCATGGACCGCATGACGACGGCCATGGAGGAGAACACTGCTGCGCTCTTCAAACACCGCAGTGTTGCAAGCAGGCGCCACCACCAGCTGATGAGCCGGCTGTCGGCCTATAGTAGGTCAAATTATGTGGCAGCAAATGCCACCACCCAGCTGTCGCGGCGCTCCCTCACCCAGCAGCACCAACTGGTCCAGTGCTGCGAGGACATCACTAGGGTGCTGGAGCACCTGACCACCGCCGTGACGGCACTTCATACACCTGTGCTACCGGCCATTGTAGGGGGAGACGATGCTAGTGAGGGTGCCTCCAGCGTGAGCAGCCACTCTGCCACGCAGGTCCCGCCACCTAGGCGCAGCACCAGGGCTACGCCTGGTACAGCTGCCCAGGATGAGGATGAGCCTCAACGGCGCCTGGGCATTATGCGCCGGAGGCGCCAATGACACTGTGTGAGGGACACTGGCGCAGGCTGACGCTAAGCCTGCCATGAACCTTCACATGCAGTATGCAGGAATACTGTAATTTGTAAATAGTTGAAACCATAACCTTTTTCTTGTGAATGAAACAAATACATTTATTTTACTGCACACATTAGCCTTGTGTAATCATTACATTTTGCATGCAATTGTGATATGTGGGGTGGGGGAAGGGGGTGGGCTAGAAATTGTTAGCTGTGATGTGGTTGCGACGTCTGTGGCCTTCAGCTGGGTTCTCCCCGCGTGCATGGTGCGCATGTGCTGGTGGCCGGTCGTCCCCCTCAGATTCACTGCCTGAGATGTCAACAGGTATCCGGCGCTTGGTTGCAATGTGATGAAGCATTGCACAGACAGCCACAATGCGGCAGCACGCTGCAGGACTGTAATACATGGCCCCACCTGTCTTGTGCAGTATACGGAACCTGCTCTTGAGCAGGCCAAATGTCCTTTCTATACAGTTCCTTGTCCGGATGTGCGCAACATTGTAGCGCCGTTGCTGAGGTGTGGCAGGGTTGAGGTAAGGGGTCAGGAGGTATTCCCGTAGGGCGTAGCCACTGTCACCTGAATGAGAGGAGCAGATGTTGATTGCCTGTGCAGCGCAGTTACTTCATAGCAATGTGACATTGTCGACAAAGTGTACTTACCAAGTAGGTGTCCTTCCCCAAACTCTCCCCTGATCAGTCGTGTGTGGAGTCCGCTGTGCCTGAAGATAAAGGAGTCATGGGTACTCCCTGGGTACTGGGCCACAATGTCAGTGATGATGGTCTTGGCATTGCAGACCATCTGTATGTTGAGGGAGTGGTAGGACTTCCTGTTGCGGTACATATACTCCGTGGCAGCTGGTGGGTAGATGGCGACGTGGGTACAGTCTATGCAGCCGAGGACATGGGGAAAATGGGCGACATTATAAAATTGTAGTTTTGTCAGGTCCAATTCCTGTTGGCTCGTGGGAAATGTGATGTGCCGGTGGAGCTGGCTGAGCATGGCGTCAACAAAAGTGTGGAGGCAGCGTGACATGGTGGGCTGGGATATCCCCCCAGCAGCGGCTACTATGCCCTGGAAACTGCCGGAGGCCAGGAGGTGCAGGCTGCACAATACCTGCACATGTGTGTGCACAGAATTGTTTCGCCTTGTTGGGTGCTGCATGATGGGGTCGAGTTCTTGTATCAGCCAGGTGATCATTTCCCCATTCAGCCTGTATTTAGCATAAATCTGTTCTCTGGTTTGGCCCAGCAAGGTGACCCGCTGCCGGTAAATCCTTGCCTGCCTCATGCGTCTCCTCCGTGCTGCTCGCTGTAGCCTTCGCCGCCTCACCACCATGTACATCCCAGGCATTGTGGAACGCCTAATGCTGCTGCTGAATGTCCTTATGTGTGATTGGTCAGGCCTGGACCTGTTGGTGATTGGCCAACAGTTTTTCAAATTTTACTTAATCATGGCTTTTATGGTTACCACCTGCTTTGAGTTGTCCTTAAATTGCGCCGCGCAAACGTGCGAATTAGCGCTTTTTCGCTAATGTATTTATTTCATGAATGCCGATTGAGACAATATTGCGTTTCGCTATTCATTTCGCAGATTCCGTGGTTGGTCGCTATTTCCGTATCGCTAATGCTCGACTACCCGGAGTCTGCGACTATTATAGCGTAATCACTATTTAAATCGCTATTATTTTTTTGCGAATTCGCTATTTCGTACTTGAATGCCGTTTCCGTGTTTTGCACCCGCAATTGCTTTTTCGCAGCCATTGCGGGCGCTATTTCGCTTCATGAATCAGGCTGCATGTGATCAAAAACAGTAATTCGCATTGACTTATCCAAAAACCCCAACATACAGTAAAGAGTACTTAGACCTAATTGTTGGAGTTGTTTAGATTGCTCTGACGGATAATTCCCATGAATCCCGACCTTTTTATACTTTTTATATTTTTTTTACATTTTTGTGGCAAATCGCTTGATAATAACAATGAATCATAGAAGTATGCCCAAAATTAACTGAATACAACAATGGTCATCCCAATAAAGAAATATCTGTTCTCCAAAATTGCTAAAGTGTACTGAATACACCTAAGAAGGCCGCCAACATTGATCGCGCTGTTACTCGACGCGCTCTAGCCCTTGACAGAGCGCTACGTGCAATGCGGAAGTAACCGGGCAAGCTGAGTTCTTAAAACTAACCCGGTCTCCCCGGTCCAACAACATTCGGACCGAAGAGGCGCGAGTAGGTGCTAAAGAGGGAGGTATCCTGTTAGCAAGTAAGTGTAATGAAACAAGTGTTTGGCACATGAAGTGCCGTCTGTTACCGCTCTGCGGGCTGATCGACAAGCGCACAACCTTGCAGGTCATAAGAAACAAGACAAGCAGATAAATTATCCGCCCTGTTTCCATCTCTCTCCTTTTAGATTGCTGGGATACTGAACCCCTTCGAGTCCATGGGGCGGTGTTAGGTCCCACTAAATGTATGTAAATATGTATGAGTGTGAGAGCGAGATGAGTGTTTGGTTTTCTCACAGCAAGGTGTCCATCACGTTTTTATGCATGAAAACTACCACGTTTTATGCATGAAAACAATCAAGTTTTTTATACATGAAAACGTCCTGTTGAGGACCACGGGAAATGGAATTACGTTTTTCCTCGTGCAATCCAATATGTGTTTATGAGTGTTCATGTTGGGGATAACACCCCTTGACTTTTCAAGTTGTTCTTTGTCTTACAGGAACCTCGTGATTCAATTGAATACGTAGGTACTATATGCATGCACTAATGTCGATTGCAGCATTTTATTAAAAAGCTCATTGCAGCGTTTAAGGAGTGGCGAACACAGGGCTGGTCCCTGTGTAGTCCCGAAGAAGTGCTTGGGGGATGCACGAAACATGTTGACAGGAGTTGATAGGTACACCTTGACACATTGCGTTTAGGGATCCTAGTATTTCCACCCCATATTTTAATGTTACCACCTGGAAGCAGGAATAAAGTTTATTGAAAGCTTACTAGGCAGGTATTTTTAAACCAATCACTTAGACCACTCCACTATCACACCCGCACCACACATAGTCAAACTATAAGTGCTCCTACGTAATTCACCAGTCGCAGCACGCCCCAGTCCGTAGAGGACTGGGATAGCCCCTATGATGAAGCATGTCACCATGGGGCAACCCTGGTGAGTGAAGGGACACCAAGAAAAAGAGCAATTCTCTTTTTCCATCTACTATACCTACCAGTCCAACCCCAATGAGTGTTGTGAATGGAATTATAGTGATCGGCTAGGCTTTTTGATTTCTGTTCTCAGGAATCTTCTGTTGACTACAGTATTGGGAGGGTGAGCCTATGCCCTTTCCTCCCTCTACCTCCCTTCCCTTTTCTACTAGTTTATATGCAGCGTGCAGCTGCGGGAGTTTTTTAACACACCTTGTTCTGTGACAAAAACCAGCTTATCATTTGACATACGAAGAACATAATCAATACATCATCACACAGTAGATACCGCCATGGCGGAAATTACAGGACTCTCTTTCACTGAAGATGAGGCAGACAGGATAATAGCTTCTATGCTCCCCCACACTAGCATACCCTACAAAGATACGAGTGAAGCCCAGCAATGTTGGGATGAAGTAACAGAATTGAAACGCAACCTAATAAAAACAATAATACATGGAATCATGATGAGTGAATATCATAGGGTTAATGCAGCACCACGTGGCCTAATAGTAAACAACAAACCTTTCATCTTTCAAGACGATCTCGTCTTCAAAAAAGATTGGTCATTGATTAGCTGGCACTGCACTAGGGACTGGCTAGTCCTTATTGTAAAAACTGCGGCACGCCGAGCAGAGGCGATGAAAATTGAGATTCATGACTTAGAGGTTAAATTGAAGTCCTACCAATCACCAGCAGAACTTAAAAAAAGACTGGATGAATTGAACAAATCAATGACTGAATTTGAAGTCTCACTGAAGGATACAAAATATGTAAAATTTCACAAAGACAAGAAGTCTTTTTCACATGAGAAAGTATATCCATATATCAAGGTCGACTACGTCCTTTCCGGAAAAAACCCAGGTTATAATACAGACAGTGGGGGTTCAGACTCAGGATCCGACTCCTCTGACTCAAGTTACAACCGTAACCAACCAAGAAACAGACGAAGCAGAGCGGGAAGGATGAGAAACAGAGGACATTTTTGGTCACCTTTTCAAGGACCACCACCACCACAGTTTTTCTATGGCCCTCCACCTTTCCATCAACCATATCCCCAACAACCATTCCCGTTTTGGGATAACACCCAAACATCAGGTGTGCAACAGCAGCCTTTTTTATGGAGAGGCAAAAGGCCGGGAAGAGGAAAAACCAGAGGCCAACAAGTACAATGGGCACAACCCTTGGAAACAGGCAGAACACACACAAGGAGCCAAGGCCCGGTGAGCGCACCATCAACCAGCAACATCTGAGCCTAGTGGTCAATTTATCAGACAAAATTCTTACCCAAGACCAAACTAGAGTACTAGAAAAGGGTCTGGGTTTTGTCCCAACAACTAACTTGGATAAATTCAAGTTATATTGTGAATTGAAGGAGTTCGTTCGCAGTATAAAATTACAAGTGTTTTTTAAAGATAAACCACAACCAGTGGGAACCTGGAGTGATACAGGACTAAAGAAAAAATCTTCCTTTACTCCGCCAGCGGCAAGTCTACCAGTGGAACTGCTGGCTTTTAAAAAAGCAATCCTAAAGGAGGTGATGGATTTGGAAACAGGGTAATAAGAACTTTTTACAACACCAGCAGATCCGAACAAGAGGCAATACAAGAATTGGCAAATGATACTAACATCACAATAAAACCGGCCGACAAAGGCGGTGCAACGGTGGTGCAGAACTCAAAAGACTATGATACCGAGTGTCTTAGACTCTTGGCGGACCAACGGAATTATGAAATCCTAACTGTGGATCCAACAGAACGTTTGAGAGTTGAAATTGCGAGAATGGTGGAGGAATGCCTAATAAATGATTGGCTATCCAAAAAAGAAGCTGATTTTCTTGATAATAAACATCCAAGGACACCATACTTCTACACAATCCCAAAAATCCACAAAAGATTAGAGAATCCACCAGGGAGACCAATCGTCTCTGGGATTGGGTTGATTTTGGAGCCTCTGTCAAAGTTTGCAGATGCGTTCCTACGACCCCTAGTGCAGCAAACTGAGACATATTTACAAGACACCAAAGCAGTGCTATGCCTAATAAAGGACCTCGAATTTGACCCTGCCACACAAATACTGGTTGGACTCGATGTGGAGAGTCTTTATACTAGCTTGCCCCACAGAGAAACATTGAAAATCTTGGAGGAGATTCTGTTTGAAAATGAATGGCAATACAAAACACCTAGACACGTTGTTTTGGAATGCTGCCGCCTAGCCTTGACTGAAAATATTTTTCTATTCCAACATACCATGTATAGGCAAACCCATGGAACTAGCATGGGAAGTACATTCGCGCCGAGTGTGGCCGGGTTGTACGTCCACCAACTAGAGAACAAAAGAATTCTGACTCCCGACAACCCATACGCAACACATATCCAGATGTGGAGGCGTTATATTGATGACGTCTTCCTCATCTGGAATGGAAATGAGATGGAAGTTGACCAATTCCTCATCTGGTTGAATTCACAAGATCCATTTTTGAATTTTACCTCCACAATGAGCAGAGAACAACTGGTCTTTTTAGACCTAAATATCAGAGCAGAAGGTGGTAAATTAACCACAACCACACACTTCAAACCCACGTCCAGAAATTGTCTGTTAAACTTTGAAAGTTTTCACCCACGGCAACTACGGGAGAATTTACCTTTCGGGCAGTTCTTACGCCTGAGGCGAAACTGCTCAGAAAAACGAGATTACGAGACACAGGCCAAAGAACTGAGCACGAAATTACTCCAGAGACAATACCCACGCAAGATCGTGTCAAAAGCAAAAAAGAGAGCGTCAAATAATGACAGAGAAGCTCTTTTAGAAACAAAGCCTAGAACTGAACCTAAGAATGACACTGACAGGAGGCCCATATGTGTTACTACCTACACCGTGGCCTCACAAAAAGTGACAAAAATTGTCAAAAAACATTGGAGGACACTGAATAGTGGTGGCCTTAACCTCACCCAACCCATGTTCAGTCACCGCAAAGGTAAAAATCTGAAGGACTTAATAGTCCATACACGCTCCAAAACTATAGAAGGTCCAGTTCGTCGTTTACATCCACTGCCAATAGGACACTACCCATGTTCGAACTGTAGTGTCTGTCACCTAACTAGTGCAACTAAACAAGTCATATGTAACAATGGCCTGACCTGGGATCTGAAATCCTTTTCCAATTGTAACACAGCTGGGGTGGTCTATATGATCACATGTACTTGTGATCTACACTATATTGGCATGACCACCAGGAAGGTCAATACACGGATGGTGGAACACCGTAGTAATTTCAGGTGTAAACACTCCAATATAAAAATGACCACACATTTTCTGGAGAAGGGGCATACCCCTAATGACATGCGGTGGGTAGTTTTGGAAATACAACAGCCACACACAGACATGGAGAAAAAACCTACTAGAGAAAGAACAACGTTGGGTTTTTAAACTCCGTTCTCATATTGTGGGTTTGAACGATGACATCCCTTGGGGACAATTCACATAATAAGAATACTGAACTTAGTGATCAAAAACAGTAATTCGCATTGACTTATCCAAAAACCCCAACATACAGTAAAGAGTACTTAGACCTAATTGTTGGAGTTGTTTAGATTGCTCTGACGGATAATTCCCATGAATCCCGACCTTTTTATACTTTTTATATTTTTTTTTACATTTTGTGGCAAATCGCTTGATAATAACAATGAATCATAGAAGTATGCCCAAAATTAACTGAATACAACAATGGTCATCCCAATAAAGAAATATCTGTTCTCCAAAATTGCTAAAGTGTACTGAATACACCTAAGATGGCCGCCAACATTGATCGCGCTGTTAGTCGACGCGCTCTAGCCCTCGACAGAGCGCTACGTGCAATGCGGAAGTAACCGGGCAAGCTGAGTTCTTAAAACTAACCCGGTCTCCCCGGTCCAACAACATTCGGACCGAAGAGGCGCGAGTAGGTGCTAAAGAGGGAGGTATACTGTTAGCAAGTAAGTGTAATGAAACAAGTGTTTGGCAAATGAAGTGCCGTCTGTTACCGCTCTGCGGGCTGATCGACAAGCGCACAACCTTGCAGGTCATAAGAAACAAGACAAGCAGATGAATTATCCGCCCTGTTTCCATCTCTCTCTTTTTAGATTGCTGGGATACTGAACCCCTTCGAGTCCATGGGGCGCAGTTAGGTCCCACTACATGTATGTAAATATGTATGAGTGTGAGAGCAAGATGAGTGTTTGGTTTTCTCACAGCAAGGTGTCTATCACGTTTTTATGCATGAAAACTACCACGTTTTATGCATGAAAACAATCACGTTTTTTATACATGAAAACGTCCTGTTGAGGACCACGGGAAATGGAATTACGTTTTTCCTCGTGCAATCCAATATGTGTTTATGTGTGTTCATGTTGGGGATAACACCCCTTGACTTTTCAAGTTGTTCTTTGTCTTACAGGAACCTCGTGATTCAATTGAATACGTAGGTACTATATGCATGCACTAATGTCGATTGCAGCATTTTATTAAAAAGCTCATTGCAGCGTTTAAAGAGTGGCGAACACAGGGCTGGTCCCTGTGTAGTCCCGAAGAAGTGCTTGGGGGATGCACGAAACATGTTGACAGGAGTTGATAGGTACACCTTGACACATTGCGTTTAGGGATCCTAGTATTTCCATCCCATATTTTAATGTTACCACCTGGAAGCAGGAATAAAGTTTATTGAAAGCTTACTAGGCAGGTATTTTTAAACCAATCACTTAGACCACTCCACTATCACACCCGCACCACACATAGTCAAACTATAAGTGCTCCTACGTAATTCGCCAGTCGCAGCACGCCCCAGTCCGTAGAGGACTGGGATGGCCACTATGATGAAGCATGTCACCATGGGGCAACCCTGGTGAGTGAGGAGACACCAAGAAAAAAGAGCAATTCTCTTTTTCCATCTACTATACCTACCAGTCCAACCCCAATGAGTGTTGTGAATGGAATTATAGTGATCGGCTAGGCTTTTTGATTTCTGTTCTCAGGAATCTTCTGTTGACTATAACATGCAGAAGTCCCAGATCTTGAATCTCTTGGTTATGTCTGAGAAAAAGACCTCTTTGAGTTCTCAGTTCCCTTTCAAATGGACCATTGATGCTATTCCATATCTAGGCATTTCCTTAACCTGAACTATTCCTAATACTTTGGCTACCAATTATGCGTCTCTCAACCCCCAATTGCATAAGAATCTGTCGACTTGGAACCGTCTTGGTCTTTCCTGGATGGGCTGAATTGCAGCAGTTAAGATTACTATTCTTCCCCGTATTTTATATATATATTACAGACTCTGCCTCTGACCCCACCACCTAACACTATCCACTCCCTTCAACTGGACATCAATACATTTATCTGGGATGGAAGGAAACCCCGCCTTCACAAACATCTTATTTATTGCTTGAAGTAAAATGGAGTGTTGACGTTGCCCCAGCTATTTAGTTATTATCAGGCTGC
The DNA here is from genome assembly GCF_964261635.1 of Lissotriton helveticus. NCBI lineage: Eukaryota > Metazoa > Chordata > Amphibia > Caudata > Salamandridae > Lissotriton > Lissotriton helveticus. The sequence continues at coordinate 631,624,583 of NC_136068.1, read as the reverse complement.
CCAACTACGTTTTTTTAGTGGAGTGAACCGACAGCTTTCTAAGAAGCACAAGTCTTTTATGGCTCAAGCTGTGGTGGGTACGCCTATATGAAAAGAGGTTTGGCTTCCTCGTAAGCACAGGGCCTGCAGCCTTTATTCTTCACTGGTAACAAGCACTATGCTAAAGTTCTGGGACACTGTTGCGGTTAAGACAGGCTTGACCTCTTTCCCTTCCTTGATGACTCCCCTTTTCGTAAATCTCGATTTTTCTCACAGAATGTGTCAGGGGCAGTTCTGACGATGGATAGAAGGGGGCTGCAAAGCAGGTGGGATGCCTTTTTGACATACACGGACTCATCCTGTTTGCCCAACCAAGAGCCAAATGTAGGTGGCCAGATACCGGTCGGTAATGACCGATTTCGGCCGTTACCGACCGGTATTTGTAGTTTCAGATGTAGGGGCCTAAAAATTACAGATTCTGTAAATTTACCGAATCGGTAAATTTACCGATTCTGTAAATTACCGAATCGGTAAAGTTACCGATTCTGTAAATTACCGAATCGGTAAATTTACAGAATCGGTAATATGGGATGTAGGGGGCACTGAAAACAGTGCCACAGGCCCTTAAGAATACGTTATTTACCATCAAATACTATTTGATGGTAAATAACGAATTCCTGTGTACATGCACATCTGTGCATGTACACCTGTGCCATGTGACACACATACATGCCCTAAGGGCATGTATGTGTGTCACATGGCACACAAGCCTGAATCATGGGTGCAACAGGGTGTCAAAGTGACACCCTGTCCCCCTTGTCAATTCGGTAATTTTACCGAATCGGTATTTACCGATTCGGTAATTGCCATTGGTTCCTATGGTTCTGATTCGTTAATTAATTCGGTAAAAATACCTACATAGCATTTACCGATTTATAAATACCGAATCGGTAAAATTCGGTATTTACGAATCGGTAAATACTAATTACCTACATCGGGCCCTTAATTCTGACTACTCCCTGACTGACTCAGATTACGTCTCCTGTATACAATTTCGACATTGGGTGATGAGCTGTTGGATGCAAAGAGATGCAGGCCACCCGACAACATCTTTTGAGAAGTGGTTGCTTCATAAAGGGGATGATAGACGTACTGCTATCCGTGCTTTATGGCTTGTTGGAGGGTAAGAGGGACCAGACTAAATCCCGGGGTCAGCTGAGATGGGAGACTGACATTGGTAGATCTCCTCCTGCATAAGAATGGGAAAATATATTTTATCAGGTACATCACAAGGCTCACACCTTGGCCAGCACTGAAGCAACTTATAAAATTGCTTCTTATTGGTATCTCATCCCGATAGGACTCAGTAAGCGGAGCACTGGGCCCTCCGGGGATTACTGGCGTGATTGTGGAAATACAGGGACCCTACTTCATCTTCTATGGCACTCCCGAAGCTCACTAATGAGTGGGATCAAGTTTTAGATTACATTGATTCAGCTTTCAACACTACCATCCCAAGGTTCCAAGCATACACCATTTTGGGACTCTCGAACCACTGACTTATTCCTTGTGCTCTAACAAGATGAGGAACATGGCTCTTGCTCTGGGTGTGGCTCAGCAAGTAATGCTCTCACTCTGGGGTACAGACAGGTCTCTAGACCATACCTCATGGTTACATAAACTGTGGTTCATCCTGTAGACGGAGAAGCTCTCCCTAGCAACGACCCCATGCCAGTCCTCCTACTTGGATCTATGGGCCTATTTTATTCCTTCTTTCTTCTGAATTCCGGGAGTTAACATGCCTGAGATAGTTGCAGCTCCTACGTCTGGAGTCAGGTTGCACCCCACCCTGAAGCCTAGCAGGATCTGGCTAGTCAGTACACCTGTTATAACCATATCCGCCTAGTATGTGCCTGCTACATTGATTGTTTTTTCATAATATTGAGTGAAGAGGTGGGAGGGGGGAAGCTTTTGTTTATTTCTTCTTAGTTTTGTCTATACTTATCAGGCTGTACAATGCTGGCAGCCCCAGGGTTGTAGGTGGAAGCTATGTCATATATTTCTTTTGTTGCTTACATAAGAGAGCGGATGGATCCTTGGGGCTGAAGGCGACATGCTGTGTATCATGTGATACAGCGGTGTTAATTAACATAATTGATCTATAAAGGAGTCCCCAGAAGAGTCATACTTTGGTCAATACTGTGTTATGCTGTACCTGAATCCCCATCCCTCTGCCACAACTTAGCGTAAGACTTCTTGGCTTCCTATCGCTACCTTGGGAGAATCAAGTGTAAAAATGGAAGTAACTTTATTATTGAATTGGAATGAAATAGAATTGCACAATGTGAAAACAGAAAACCTGGGATCAATCCTGGCTTCTCAACTTGACCAAATTGTGTGATCCTAGGCAAACGTTTTATTTCACTTTGCCTCTTCTTTCTTCATCAGCACATATAAGAGCACCTTAAAATATATTAGTTCAAGATATGCGCTGTGCAAAACCTTCTCTTGCTCTTGATTTAATAAATTATAATGTTGCCCGTATGTAACGACAACCCAGGTGACCCAGGGGGTCCACATGACAATTGATTTGCCTCTTAGTTTATTATTGCCATTGTTGTCTAGTTGGAAGGAGGCATGAACAATTCTGCATTCATTTTTAAAGCTATCACTTTTAAAAGTACTTTTCAATGCACTGATATACTCTGATGTACCAAGGTGAAACGCTTCTGCATGGTAATGAAATTCATATTTTTGTAGAGCCTTTGTCACATTTGTACACGTTTGTTGCTAGATCTCTTTAAAAACAGAAGTTGTTCCTAAACTTAAGTAATACCTGGCACATTATTTGCTGCTTTTCCTTTACTTCAATTAGCTGTGAATGAATGCTTGCCTCTTTAAGTTAACCCCTTTCTAAATGTTAGTGGTCTCTCAAGTAAACAGCAGCCTAGTGCTGCTGTTCTCCAGGGGGCCACATGTAAAGGTCAGTAGGGCCACAAACCATCCCAGTACATACTTGGAGTTACACTGCTTTAGAAAAATTGATAATTACTTCAGTCCTTTTATTGCACTTTGGCGCCACCACTAGGTATATTTCATAACGTGCTTGCAGAAGCACCAGCATTTCATTTTTCTGAACACAGAAGCATATAAATCCTGTTCGTGGAGTGCATTTTATACATCTTTGAGCTGATACATATATTTTTTTATTATATTGTATCCAGGGCACTATAAAAGATGACAAACTTTTGTTTGGCAGTCACTCAGGTGTAGGAACTTCATCATGAGTGCATTTTAAAGGACAGGTATTTAGGTCTTGTCTACAGACATGTAGGCCTACTGCTTCCAATATATAACATAACCTCAGAGTGGGCTCTTGGTCAGCCCCTTGCTCATGACTGGATGCCTTTGTTGTCTATCTCAGCTACGTACTCCGGATTCAATGGCTTTACAATCCTTGTGTTAGCCCCACCCAGGATTGTTTCGGTCTCACAGGGCGAGTTGTAGCCATTTGAATGCCTTTGATTGCTTTTTCTTTTAACCTTTCGGAGCGCATGTGTTTCCTTGCTTTCTCCCTCCTTTTTCCTCTCCCCCACCTCGTTCTAGGGCTCTCCCATGGGGTTACAGACCATCCCCTCTCTGGCAGACGGACCCCATGAGACCCTTTCGCCCATCACTCCTTTCCGTCCGCCTGGCTGTGGTAACTTGTCGTCACAAGTTAATCCAATAAATCCAAAAGGAACCAGGTTGAAGAATAAATAGAGGTTTATTCACATAGGAAATACCCACGACTGATCACAGCAAATTCCAACAGGCATCTGAAAACTTCTGTCAACGTTCTGGAACATATTGATGTCAAATACATTGAAATACAACAATGACTCTTTAAAGTCATATCACCACTATAATAATAAACATTTTAAATACTACGGGTCCGATTCACTGAATTAACTTAAGCCAAAATCCTAAACGTACTACTTTTGGTATTCACAGAATGCACTTACTACTTTTGGTATTCACAGAATGCACTTACTACTTTTGCTATTCACAGAATGGATTTACGACTACTAACTTTACGTCCGCAGTCGGGCCGGAGCTTCCGGCCTGGCGGCATAGTTTCCGACTTGGAGATGGAGCTTCCGGCCCGGAGGCGGAGCTTTCGGCTTGGAGGCAGAGCTTCCGGCCCGGAGGTGGACATTTCGCCCATGGCTAAATTTCCACCAACGGCCGGAATCACCACCTCCAGGCCAGAAGCTCCACCTCCAAGCCGAAAACTCCGCCTCTGGGCTGGAAGCTCCGCCTCCAAGCCAGAAGCTCAGCCTCTGGGCCGGAATCTCCGACCCGAGTGTGGACGTAAAGTTAGTAGTCGTAAATCCATTCTGTGAATACCAAAAGTAGTAAGTGCATTCTGTGAATACCAAAAGTAGTAAGTGCATTCTGTGAATACCAAAAGTAGTAAGTTTAGGATTTTGTCTTAAGTTAATTCCGTGAATCAGGCCCTACCTTACTACACTGGCGCGGACATTCTAGCAGCAGAAGAGGGACCTCTTTGCCAATACTGACTTCTGCCATCTCCCTCACTCCAGTCCTTTAGTTGTGGAGCTTGAAGTGCAGACACTTGCAGTGGGTTCTCTCAATACCCGCTGCTTTCCCAGACGGGCAACCACCAGCACTGTCTATTAAAAGGAATGCCAATGACAAAGGCATTGGGAAAACAATAGGTCATTTATAGTAGAAGCCAATTGGCTTTGTCAATATTTGATGAGTCAGATTCATACAACAAGAGTCAGCTTTTCCCCCTCATCATCCAATAAGAGACAGTCAGAGCAGAGGTGGGTGTTAGGTTGTAAGGACATCTCAGTAACAGAGAGGAATATTCAAGGTATAAAAATCCACCTAGTACTCACCTTGAACATAAGACACAGGCACTGATGGCGTACAGCCATCACATTGCGGCTGTTACATCGCATGCTGTTACGTCAAATGCGTTACAACACATGCGATGTTACCATGTGTACACAATATGAAGCGTCACATTACATCGCATGCGCTTTTAAAACGCATGTGATGTAATGGACGGCTGCCGGGAAAGATGTGCGCCGGGACAGAGACGAGGAAGAGACGACGCTGGAACCGGAACCAGGAGAGAGGAACCACGAGGAGAGAGAGGTAAGGGACAGTGTTTTAGGCTTTAGGGTTTAGGGCTTAGGGCTTAGGGTTTAGGATTGAGGGTAGTGTCAGGGGTGTGGAGTTCTGAGGTAGGGCCTACCACGTGGGCAAATATACATTAATAACGAGCATGGACTCAGGTAGCCAGTCAGCCGGAAAGACCCCGAGCGGTCTTCCGCATGTTTATTTATACCACGGGGCGAGCCCGCCCCGGGGTTGCGTGTGCGTGCGTGGGGGAAAGAGATACAATGTGTGGGAGAGCCCGGGTGGCTCTCTATATCCCTCCTTTATTTTAGTCCTTGCCAGCCGGCATGTTCTCGGACTCATGTTCAGGGGGATGCGCAAGCAAAGTCCATCAGCCGCTGGCTCGGCTTCGGATTGGGCCTTAGACTGTAGCGGCGACTCCTGGTCCACGGCTGTTCGACAACCCCGGCCGGGGTTATCCCGAGACCTTCACTCGCCCCTTCCGCCCTTGGCTGACTCCGCCCAGTGTCAGGACCTGGTGGCATCGGCCGTGGCGGAGTGTCCTCTCGTGGTGGAGTAGGTGCCGGACTAGGAAGACTGTCAAAGTCCATACCCTCCAAGTCTCCGGGTTCTACTCTCCTGGCTCTCGGTTGTCCAGCGGCTGTGTCGGCCACCTTCTTGAAACACGATACATTTCTCGTTACCGTTTGGCCGTCTCTCTTTGCTGTAACCATGGTTCCTTGTATTCGTTCCACTATCCATACTTCGGGTTCAAAGGGAGTCCGAAACTTCCATCCGGGGTGACGATCTTTGACAACGACCGCGTCCCCTTCTCGGATGGCGGGATCTTTGGCGTGACGGTGCACATTTGCTTTAATGTTCGTAGCTTGTCTCCGGGCCTGTGTGGCCTCGGCGTCTCTCTCTTCCGGCACCCACGTGCTCGCAGTGGGGATGCCATCCCTAGGAGCTCGTTTGAACAGTACATGTGAGGGGGCACATTTCGTCGTTGAGTGGGGCGTCTGACGGTAGGCTCCTAGAAATTGGTCCAGGGCAGTTTCTGGGTCTTCGCCATTGTCTACAGCTATCCGGAGGGCTCTATTTAATGTTCGCATCAACCTTTCCACTTCCCCATTGGCTTGGGGCCACAGCGGGGTGATCTTCCGGTGCCTGATCCGGAGGGCCTCTAGGTATGCCTGGAATTCCCTTCCTTGAAAAGGGGGTCCGTTATCGGACTTGATTTCTTCGGGGAGCCCCATCGTGGCGAACACGCGGTTCAAGACTTTCTTAACCTGCGGGAATGCAGTGGACGCTATGACCTCCACGATTGGGAATTTTGAGAAGGAATCGACCAGCACCAGCATGTGCCGTCCGTCCGGGAAACTGCCAAAGTCAATGCTGAGTTGAGCCCACGGTGCTTGGGGTGCTTCTTCCGTGAGCACGGGTGCTGGGGCAGGCTCACCACCTGTGATCGTGCATGCATGGCAGGACCGTATCATTGCTTCCACCTGGCTGTCCATCGCGGGAAACCACACCTTACTCCTCAAACGGGCCTTTGTCTTAGCCATACCTTGGTGTCCTATGTGGGCTAGGCTCAGGGCCCGTTGCTGGAGACCTTCGGGCATGACGATGAGATGTCCGCGCAGCACCACTCCCTCGTCTCCGACGCTCAGTTCACTGCGTATTTGCCACAGCTGTTGCCTGGCGTGACTCACTTCCGGTCGGAGGCAGGAGGCGCCGTCGAGAAAATGGGCCCAGCGATTTCCCTCGAGGGCCTGTCGGACCCTCACCAGCGTCTCATCCGCCGCCGTGGCGTCGCCAATCTCCTTGAGCGACATGTTCTCAGGGCACGCTGCCTGCGTGACCATGTGGACGATCTCTTCCACTTCTTCTCCGTCTTCGGCGAGGGACTGTGGCGGGATGACATCAGGATGTCGCGACAAGTAGTCGGCGGGATTGTGCGCTCCTGGCCTGAACACCACCTTGAATCTGTAGCCCTGCAGCTGGACAGCCCATCGTTCGATGCGCGGGGGAGCTAGTCGTGACGTCCCCGCGAAGAGAGGCAGAAGGGGCTTGTGGTCTGTGACCACTGTGAATTCCTGTCCGCAGAGGTAGAGATGAAAATGCTGGCACGCCCATTTGATGGCTAGGGCTTCTCTTTCAATTTGGGCATACCTGGTCTCAGTGTCTGACAGGGCCTTGCTGGCATATGCAACCGGTTTCCACTCTTCAGGCCCGTACTCTTGCAGCAGAACGGCTCCTAACCCTACTGGACTGGCGTCGACGATCAATTCGGTCCGCCTGCGGGGCTGGAAGTAGGCCATGGTGGTGTTGTCCAACAGACTGGCCTTGATGGTGTGGAACGCCTTGTTAGCGGCTGCAGTCCAGTCCCATTTCTGATCAGCACGAGTGAGGGCTCGGAGGGGTTCCGCGATGGCAGCTAGGTTCGGGATGAACCGGCCGCAGTACGTGGCCATGCCCAGGAAGCTGCGGACTTCAGTTTGACTCCGTGGGGTGCTGGCTGCTTTGATGGCCTCCGCCTTCTTGGGATCAACTTTCAGGCCTTCCCTCGTAAATGTGTATCCAAAGAAATCCACGGACTCTTGATAGAATGCGCATTTGGCTCGGTGTAAGGTCAGGCCGCTATCGGCGAGTCTTTGCAGGGTCGCCCTCAAGTTTGCATGATGTTCTTCGAGGGTCGTGGAGTACACCAGGATGTCATCACTCAGGTTGATCACCCCCCGTAGGCCGGATAGCACCTCGCGAATGGCGTTTTGAAAGACTTCGGCTGCCGATGAGACACCAAAGCTGAGCCGGGTGTAGCGACGCAGCCCCACGTGCGTCGAAAAAGTGGTGATGTATCTGCTAGCTGGCTCCAACTCAAGCTGGTGGTAACCTGAGTTGAGGTCCAGCTTGGAGAACCACTTCGCCCCGTTGAGGTCGGCTATGATGTCATCCATCGTAGGGGTGATGTGCCGTTCGCGCTTGACAGCGGTGTTGGGGAGTCTCATGTCCACGCACAGACGAATGGCTCCCGGCTGCTTCGGCTTAGGGGCGACCACCAGCGGTGAGACCCAGGGCATCGGGCCCGACACTTTCTCGATTACCCCCAATTCTTCAAGTTTGCGAAGCTCCTCCTCCACTTGAGGCCTAAGGTTGAAAGGCACTCGCCGGTGCCTGAGAGCAATAGGTTTTACAGTTGCATCGATGTGCAGCCTAAACTTCTTTCCTTTGAGCTTGCCAAGGCCCTTGAATAGTTCAGGGAAGTCTTTTAGCATGAAGTCTGCGTGAGCCTGGTGCACTTGGTTGGCGAAGAACACCAGTCCCAGGTCCTCTGCTGTGTGGCAGCTCAGGAGGGTGCCCTTCTTGCCCTCGGTGATATGAAACTTGGTCACTGTGGAGTACTCCCCGTTGACAACAGTGGTTTGGATCACTCCACGAAGAGGCATAGGTTCCGTCCCTCCATAGGTGTAGATCTGTGCCGCGGACGGTGCCAACGTCGGCTTCGGGGACATTCGCTCGTACTGGTCCGAGTCCATGACATTCACAGACGCCCCTGTATCGATCAGCGCGTTGACATTCGTCCCATCAATCGAGACGGAACACATGGGAGGCGGTCTTCTTTTTGTGGATGCACGGCTCACATAGGAGATGACATACACTTCGTCTGCTTCATCGTCTTCGTATCTGGGCCGGCGGTCTTGTGCCTCTGTGTCGGGAGGGGGCCTCTCCTGGTCGAGAGACAGCTGTCGGACGCGCTGTGTTACCGTCCTGGCGCGCGGGCCTGCTGATCGGAATTTCCCTCCCCGGCAGACGGCGGCGAAATGGTTCAGACGTCCGCACTTGAGACATGTCTTGCCTTTGGCGCCACACGTGACTGTGGCAGGGTGGTCTTCACCGCAGTACCCGCACTGACTGCCTCTTGGCGGGCCACCTCGCGGCCTCGCGGGCGGGAATCGCCTGTGTACCGCATCCACTCGTTCTTCTTTGATGGTCGGGGCTCTCGCCGCCGACGGGGCGATCACCGGGGTGCGCAGCGCTGCCTCCATCTCCTCTGCACGGGCATCGGACAGTTCATGTGATCTTGCCAGGATGAGGATCTCGTCTAGAGTGATACCTGGTTGCCTGAGGATCAGCTTTCTCGGTAACTTTGACTTACAGCCAACTATGATCTGATCCCTGATTTCGTCACGGGGATTGGTGAACGGACACGTGCTTGCTAGCCGTCGGAGTCGGGTGTAATAAATGTCGACCGACTCGGAGTCCATCTGCCAGGCGCGCTTGAACTTGAATTTTTCAAAATCATTGTTCAACTGGGGATTAAAATGTGCGTTGAGGGCCGCGACAGCGGCCTCATAGTTATCCTCGGGCCCTGTGTTGGGGAGCGATTCGAACAGATCATAAATCTCTTGACCTCCATATAGAATGAGGAGCGATCTCTTCACCGTCCCATCTGTTTCTCTGGTCCCCTTGAAATACAGATTGAGGCGCCCGACCCACGCTTTCCAGCGGATGGCTGCCGTGGCTGGGTCCGCAGATTCGCTGAACGGCGGTATGGGCGCTGCGCCGGCGTGCTGATGCGCGTGAGGCGCAGGTGTGGGGGGTCCCATCGGGGCTAGTGCTCCTGCTTGAGCTTGAACTGGAGGTTGAGCCGCGGGCATGACCGGTGGCGGCTGGATCGCCTGCTGGGGGGGCTGGCCAGCCCCGTCTTGGGCTGCCCCTGTCGCGTTCTGGCTCATTGCGAGGCGTCACTCAGGCTGTTCTGGTGCTTTCCGGGAATGTGGCGGCGCGTGTCGCGGGGCTGAGGCGCAGGCCGCGCCACGTGGCAGGGCGCCGTCAGGCCTGACACAGAAGGAGGCGGCAGCGGGGCACAGGGCACTTGGAATGTCCAGGTGGCAGCAGGCGTCAGGTCAAAGCCCTTGCAATTGCCAATGCTTGATAGCCCACCCCAGGTTAAAGTCCTTGCATTCGCCAATGCTTATATGGCTGCAGACGTGTGCATGCAGCGGACCCTGAATCTCAGCGGAGGGCCCGGTGTGCAGCGAGGGCGGGCGCTGAGCGGGAGGGGCCTGGGGCGGTGATTAGCGTGAGCCTCAGAGCGGGTGTTGCCTGCGCGCCTTCGCCGGGATGGGGGCGGGCCTGCTCGCAGGCCGCGATCACGTGGTGCTCCGTCGGGTCTCTTCCGAGAGCCTGCGGCCGGCCGGCGCACCTCCTCTGCGCAGGCAGGCTGGAGAGGGCCGGGCAGGGGCCGCGCAGGTGGGGCAGACGGTCACTCACCCGCTGGATCTTCAAGGCCGCACGTCGACCCCACGGGTCCCGAGTCCCGCCAGCTGAAGGCGCTCCCTCACGGGAGACGCGTGGGCAGGTCTCGGGCGGAGGGGGACGCAGCACACTACGGCGGGAGTCACCGCAGCAGGAGGCAGGCGGCGGAGCACGCCGGGGCGCCAGGCACACGTGGGGTACAAATAAACCGGCCTCGTCGCCAGTGTGGAGTTCTGAGGTAGGGCCTACCACGTGGGCAAATATACATTAATAACGAGCATGGACTCAGGTAGCCAGTCAGCCGGAAAGACCCCGAGCGGTCTTCCGCATGTTTATTTATACCACGGGGCGAGCCCGCCCCGGGGTTGCGTGTGCGTGCGTGGGGGAAAGAGATACAATGTGTGGGAGAGCCCGGGTGGCTCTCTACAAGGGGGTCGTAGGGTAGGGCAGTGTTTTAGGGTTCAGGGTTTAGGATTGAGGGTAGTGTCAGGGGGTCAGGGGCTCGTAGGGTAGTGTTTTAGGGTTCAGGGCATAGGGTTTAGGGTAGTGTCAGGGGGTCAGGGGCTCGCAGGGTAGTGTTTTAGGGTTCCGGGCATAGGGTTTTGGGTAGTGTCAGGGGGTCAGGGGCCCGTAGGGTAGTGTTTTAGGGTTCAGGGCATAGGGTGCAGGGTAGTGTCAGGGGGTCGTGGTGTAGGTTAGTGTTTTAGGGTTTAGGGCTTAGGGTAGTGTCGGGGGGTCGTAGTGTAGGGCACTGTTTTAGAGTTTAGGGCTTAGGGTAGTGTCAGGGGGTCGTAGTAAAACGATTTTGTATGCATTTCAAAGGAAATGCGAAGTTAGTTTGCGTTGTACAAACTTGCGTTGTGACGGTACATGCAAACTAAAAACTGCGATGCAAAGGCATGCGTTGTTTTAGTTTGCGATGTTTCGTCATGCAACCACACTGATGCTTACACAGTGGGGCCTGGTGTGATGTACTGTCTCATCACTTGTCATCCAGTTCTTTTTGTACCCAACTAAGACAGATGACAGGAAAACTAGGGGGCAGCGTTTCGGAACTCTCACATTCGAGTAGGTGGGCACATATGAATATAAAATGTGTGCTTTCTGATTGCATTTGGCTTTCAGATGCCCTTTACAAATTAGCGAGACCTGTTATACCTGCAGGCAGCAGCTGTCCAGGTTAAGTGCTGGCTCTGTAAGAGGACATAGTACACGATGTGCTTGCTTTAACGTAATTTTTTCTAAAATAGTTAACTTGGTGCACAATGCAAAAGAACTTGACTTGGCAGACTGCAGGCATATTCACTGGCACATGTTGTGCAAGGTCTATTGCCACAGAGTCCATGCATTGTGCGTTAGTCATCAGCTCCAACAGCAGAGGAGACAGGAGTTCTCGTTCTCACAGTGACTCGAAAGCAACTGTGTTTTTCCATAATGGATGAAAAACAAGCACTGGCAAAGCCACCACATCTTTAATGTACTAATGCATGCAAACTCAAGCATAAAGTAAAAAACACAGGCTACTTGTGTTGTGTCCGTGAATCTCCCTGAGCTTCCTATGCCTGTTTCTTATTTTACATTCCCCATGTTTGTAGTGCTGTATATGGCAAGAGCCTTACACGTTTAGGGAATATAAAACTTTAGCACTGCAAGCTTGGCGAATGAAAAACATCAACGCACTGTGATAGTTCTCCTGTCATTTAAAGCAGGATGAAAGGTGGAGATGAATATCTAGCGAATTGAAGTCGGGACCTGTGTTTAACACATATAGCTTCTTAACAAGTGTTCAAGCCATTAATGTATTGCCCAGGTTCAACAAGGGGCTTTATTTCACACAGAAGACTGATTCTAAATGGAGTGATATAAACAGTACAGGTTTCAAGCCTGTTTTTTTGTGCTGGTGGTTCCCACCAGAGGGATTTCTCAATATAGCATCTGTGTACAGAATGAGGTAGAAACAAAAGATGATTGTGCTGAAATATGACTGCTAACATCTGAGCCAATAAAGAGCTTCAGTGGCCCCACAGTGTATATGCAGTAGAAATGAGCATCAGTGGTAAGACACTGCTGATGACTATATCCATGGGTCTCTGTTGGAATTGGCACTTTCTTCAGGGTCACCCCCAAACATTTTGCCTTCCTCCTACCCTTTTCACTGAATTTGGTTGTGTTGGCTTTAGGCCCCTGGCACTTCACCACTGATAACCAGTGGTAAAGTGCATGTGCTCTCTCCCTAAAACATGGTAACATTGGCTTATCCACAATTGGCATATTTAATTCATGTATAAGTCCCTTGTAAAGTGCACTGCATGTGCCCAGGGCCTGTAAACTAAATGCCACTAGTGGGCCTGCAGTACTGATTGTATCACCCACGTAAGTAGCCCTTTAAACATTTCTCAGGCCTGCCACTGCAAAGCCTTTGTGTACAGTTACACTGCCATGTCAACTTGGCATTTAAAACCCCTTGCCAAGCCTTAAACTCTCCTTAAGTAACCCTAAAGAAGGTCCCAGGTAGCCTGTACGGCAGGGTGCTGCGTAAACTCCAAAAAACGTTTTTCACTACTGTGAGGCATACCACTCCTATAGGTTTACATTGGGGATTCCTTGTTACGTCTAAAAGGTGTAATTCCCAATTGGGAGGAGGTAGAGCTATCATGTTTAGTACCTATGGAATTTAAATCATAAGTCCTATTTAATAGTAAAGTTGAACTTGTCATACAATTTAAAAAATGCCACTTTTAGAAGGTTGCCATTTTTCTACTCTCAGCCATGTGTGCCTGCTGCCTGTCTCCAATACACATCTGGAGTGAGTGACATCTGGGCCTTGTGTATTCACTCTAGCCAGCCACACACAATGGGAGCTTAGGTGTGACTTGATGGGCCTTATTGTGCAATTTACGGGATTGATGAGGGGTGGAGCTGCAAACAGCCTCACTTCCACCTGAATGGACTGAGTCTTGTCCTCACACAAAGGATTGCTAAACCCCCTTTAGTGAGTATGGAGCCAAGGCAGGAAAGGGCAGACCTCTGTGCACTTCAACGCCCCTCTTTGAAGCCTCCTCCACTTCAAAGGAACAACTGAGTATAAGTACTCGACCTCTGACACCACGGACTCAGTACACTTCTGGAACTGTGGATACTCTGCCTGCCTGGAAGAAGGACTGCTGTGCTGTTGAAGGCCTGTGGCTCTGCTGCACTGCTGCTCTGGAAGAACAGCTTTTCTGCTGTGCTGACCTGCCTGCTGCCCTATCTGCCTCTGTGAGAAGAACTGGACCAACACCAATTGGCCCCAGAGTGACTCCAAGGGCTTGTCTGATTGCCTCCTGTTTTGAAGTTTCAGGGACATCAGTTAGTGGGACAAGGTTGACCCTGTATCTGACCCGCACTCTATCGCAGTTGGCCTGAAATGTCAGAGTCACCCCGGTCAAGCATGACCAGATAGCCCCATAACTCCGGATCCACGTATTAAATTTTTGTGTTTTGTTCATTAAATTACGCTCTATTTTTGTAACCTGGTGTGGAATATTTTTGTGTTGTGTTGTCACTGTTTTACTATTTTACTTGTTCCATAAATACTTTATACATTGCCTCCTATGTTAAGCCTGCCTGTGCTGTGCCAAGCTACCAGAGGGAGAGCAAAGGTTAATTTATGGTCTGTCCCTGACTTACCCTGACTACGATTGTGTCCCTACTTGGAGAGGGCACATACCTCTGCCGACTAGAGATCCATTTCTAACAGTCTCTCTTAGCTGATTGGATTCTTGGAGACCAGTTAGCAGCCAGGGAAGAGTCTCTGAACGAAGTTTTCTTTCTCGCCAGGAGATCACTTTTTCTCAGTGGCTGGCCCTTCCCACTACCACAACTCAAAACAGGTTGCAAACATGGGGTACCCCACTTGGCTCCTGTTGCCTCTGTCTTTCCTCATGAATCTCAGATGCTTTATGGAATCATGTGAGTGCTGTTGGTTGGGCAATGCTGCAAAAGTGAAGCACAGTGATACCACCCAAATACAATAGAAGTAGGGGCCACACCCACAGCTGTCAACTCACTGGCACTTGGCGGCTGTCACAGTCTTTTCACTTTTAATTACTCACCTGATAAATCATATGCCTTCTTGAAGTTTTCAAACCTGCATCACCTGAAAAGTGATCATTCTCCTTCACCTTAATGATATCACTTTCCTAAAAACCTGATTGTGCTAGCATTTTTTAATAAAGAGGTTGGCAGGGAGGCACAACAATGTCCAAGGGCAACAGCAAGATGGTAATCCATCAAGGGCTGAGCAAGCCTTATCCGACAATGATCAAATATCAATCACCTGACTGCACCAGACTGTCATACTGATTATAACTAGGGAAAGCTCCTCCGTTTGAGCGGAGTAGCGTCGCCCCACTGAAATGCCCCCAGAGCCGAAAAATCAAATGGTAATGAAGTTAATTCATTACCATTTTATTGTTTGTCACGCTCTCCCGAAAGGAGCGTCAGGACAGGGGCAAGGCTGCTGCTGACTGGCAGCAGCAGAGAGAGCAGGGCACTTTCAGTTTAAAGTGCGTATGACTTTTTTAGCCGGCCGTTTTGCGACAGCCAACCACAAATGGATACTTTACCCAGCTGTTTCAAGACAGCTTGGTTAAAGAAAGCAAAAACCTCCAATGCTCTTTGGAGCGCTGACAGAGGCCTCTCCCACCAATCCTGGTACTGCTCTCATGCTGAGGGAGCAGTCCCAGGATTAGCTTGAGAGTTTGGAGCCCACCTACCTCGAGGACGGAAGACCAACAAGGAGGACGTCGCACTCGTAGGTAAGTGCTTTTAATGATTATTATTTTTTTAATATCCCACCCACCTTACCACCCTCAGTACATGCCAGCCGCCACTATTGGCCACCACGTGCCAATGTCAATGTTGTCAGCTTTGGGAGTGACTGCATGGCGCCGAGAGGGACTATTCGTCCGACACAGCTCACCTTGATGAAAGTGTGACCATAGGGAGCTGTGTTCGCTCCCCGCTGGTTTCCCTCGGAGAGCAAGTTACTCTACCATATTTTCTCTGAGCACTTACTCAGAAGGGTATCTTTCCTCTACCCTTGGATCAAGGAGGTAGGGTTAGTACCCATGTGATCTTTCTTTTGTGAGTTGTTAGATTTGGGGTCTCTAGTTGGCAGAGAAATAGGGACCCTTGAGTCTAGTCAGGGTACGGGGGTACACTACTAAAATAACCCCTGCCCACCCTATTGGTAGCTTGGCATGAGCAGGCAGGCTTTTCTCAGAGGCAGTGTGTAAAGCATTTTTGAACACATACAGTAATACAGTGACAACACTACAGATGGACACCACACAGGTTGTATTATAAAAAGAAGTATTTTTATATATACTTAACTCAAGACCAAACCACAAAAATCCACAATACTGTACTCAAAAATAGACTTTAAAATGGTGGAAAATAGCTCAGTTCTCTCAAATTGTAAATGCAACACTTTACTCTCAAAGTACCTGGGATGCGTAACGCAAAGCAAACAAAAGGGTTGCAGGGAAGGTGATGCATTGGTTCCTTACACTGAGGGGAGTGGATGCGTCGGTTCCTTACAGTTGCACAGGGGAGTTGATGCTCGCTTCCTTACTGTGTGGGTAGGTGATGCGTCAGTTTTTTACTGCTCTCCGGTGCGATGCGACAAGATGGCACCTCAATGCGATACTTCTCTCCAGTGCGATAAGACAAAATGACGTATTGGTTATGGTGCAACAACGTTGTTGTGATGCATGCACGCCCGATGGCCGTGCGGTGACACTGATCTTTGGAGCCGCGACAGGACCTGCAATGCGCTTCCCCGGTGATGCAACGGCGACCTCTGCGGTGCCGCCATGCTTCTCCAGTGATGCGCCATGCTTTGGCGATGCAATGATGACAGCGGCAGCCCGCTTCTTCAGCGATGCAACAACAGCTGCTGCGGCGTCGACATGCTTCTCGTTGTTGCATACCGCTTCCAGCTCCCAGCAACACACAGTCTCTCAGAAGGCCCAGCACAACAGCAGGCTCTTCAATTCCCAGCAAGGGAATTCAGGGGGATCTGGTTGGTGAAGTCTTGTATCCCTGAGACTTCAGGCAGAAGGCAAGCTCAAGTTCGAGCCCTTGGAGATTCTTCTTCAAGTTGATGAAAAGCACACTCAGTCCTCTTTTCCTTTCTTAGGCAATGAAGCAAACGCTGCAGGCCAACCCCCAAACACACAGCACAGGGGTAGCCTCCTCCTTCAGCTTCCTGGTTCTTCTCCTCAGCAAAGGTTTGTCTTGATTCCCAGAAGTGATCTAAAGTTCTGGAGTCTGGGTTCCCTCTTTTATACACCAAAATCATTTGTCTCTGAAGGCAGAGAGTGTCTATGCCTAGTCCAAACCAGTTCTGTGCAGTCCTGGAGCACTTTGTTTACAGGACTCCTTATCTTCCTTTGACAGTGTAGGCCAGGGACATCAGACGCACCACAGGAGGTGGAGCCAGCATTGTGGAAGGCAGGCACAGCCCTATTCAGGTCCCAGGTGCTCCCCTCCCACCACTCTACATGCAGATGGGTCTATTCTGTCCTGTGCTGACTCACCGTGTCTCCTGGAATCCCCCAGCTCCTGACACTCACAACCCTGACAAGGAATACAGAACCTAGCAGAGGCAGGCTTGGACAGTTATGCAAGAAAATACCTACTTTCTAAAAGTGGTATTTTCAAACACAGAATGTTAAAACCAACTTCACTAAAATATGTATTTTATCATTCTGAGTTCAGGCATACTAAACTCGAATTTCTACCTAGTTCCCTGAGTCAGTTAGGATTATAAGATGTTATGATTGAACTGCCCATTCTGGCCTATGGGGAACAGGTAGCCTTGCGATAGTGAAACACGAAAATGGCTGTAATTCACTATCAGGACATGCCACACACATCAGGGCATGTCCTACCTTTTACCTACAATACATCCTGCCTTCGGGCCTACCTTAGGGGTGACACATATGTATAAAAAGGAAAGTTAGGGACTGGCAAGTGGGTGCCCTTGCCCAGTCAGCATGGCAGTACCAGACTGCACACAGGCTCTGCAGTGGCAGGCCTGAGACACACTTTACAAGCTGCTCTGGTGGGTGGCACAATCAGTGCTGTAAGCCCACCAGCAGCATTAGATTTACAAGCCCTGGGCACACGCAATGCACTGTACTAGGGTCTGGCAAGTAAACCAAACAAGCCAATCATGGAGTCACTAATCCATACATCAATTTACCGTAGGGAGCACTTGCACTGTGGCTCTGAATAGCAGTGGCACAGTGCCCAAAAGCATCTAAAACCAGAAACAACATAAGAGTCAACAGCAAACAATAAAAGGGAGACCCACGTCAATGGTGCCAGGTCTAACATGAGCCCTGATGAAAGCCGGGGTATTTTAGGTTGCCGGTTGAAACATGTCGACGCTTTTACAGAGTGGAGAGGTGGGGGACTCATTAATGCTTTCCATACCACCATCCACTGGTCATTTAGTGACCTTTTTACTCTGGACAGGAAATCCAGTATTAAAGTTGAATTTGGAATTCCAGTGGCCAGTTTTAAATTGTTTTCGGCACCATTGTTCACCTGTGATCCCATATTGTTTCTCTTTGCATGCTGTATTGTCTTCCCCCTCCCTATTGCTCCACCTCCAGCGTTGATCTGCGCGGAGGTGTGTTTGCAGCCCTATGATGAAGCATGACAGACTTCTGTGTGTGAGGACAGTTTTAACACCCTTATGTGTTTTTCCACCCTAAGATCACAGCGATCACTATCACAAAGCCCCCCTTCTACTTGTGTGTGTAAGTTATTTTAGGAGGCCGAAGTGGGGCGTTATTTCCTCCTACCCCTTATCTTTTGATTTTGGTGAGCTTTGGGAGTGAGCCAGCCGGGTGCTGCGAGGAACACACATGATGTGGTTCCCGCCATTTATTCAATTTCTGTGCAGCTCTGCTAAGCCCACACATTGCAATCCTAGCTCTGATGTTATGGAAACACCTAAATCCATTAGTCTAAGAAGAGAATAGTGACACTTGGCATGTCAAAGCATGGCCTTCTCGACCACAAGGGCACTGGGGCTCGGCCATCCTTGTTTTGTCTCCCTCAATATAATACTAACAGTGAATAACAGGGTAAAGATTAATTATTAGTATAATAAAAAATTCGGACCTTTTCTACTGAAGACATGGGTCAAGCAGCAGGTGAAGGCAGGCAGTGATGTATGTCTCGTGGATGAGTGACAGGTGCAAACAGGCAAATTGTCCAGACTTGGCAAAGTCACAGCCTTGGCCTCGGGGGCATGCTACCATGCAACGTCTCATAATTTGTGATGCACTGCAGTGTCACTTGTCAAGTTAGCATTGGGCGCTTTAGACTTAAGGCAGTTCTCAGGGCTAGACGGCAATCAGACTGTCACCCCACCCTGTGCCAACTCATAAAGTAATTGAGGGGTGGGGTGAAGGCGAGTGGGAGATTTGGCCCTGCCCTGAGGGTTAATGGAGCACCAGCAGCTGAAACAAGACCTGTGCAAGCTGGAACAGAAAGTGGAAAAAAGCTTTTAAATTATGCTTGTGTGTGTGTCTATGTATGTCTGTGTGAGCATGTGTGTGAGTAAAAATGAGTGAAACTGAGGGGCATATTTACAAGCGGATTGCGCCACCGAAAGGCGCTTTTTTCGTCGTTTCGGTGGCGCAATGCCCTTCACCATATTTACAAAATGGTGTTAAGCCACTTTGTGTGGCTTAACGCCGCTTTGTAAATATGGTACCCTCTCACACAGATTTCTGTGTGAAAGGGGCGTGCAATGGGTATTGCTGCAGATGGTTCACCACAACGCTCATTTCTTTTTGACGCTGCCACAGATTTATAAGAATCGGTAAGTCGGAGGTAGCACCAAAAACTAACACCATGCAAAAACAGGCGTTAGATTGGCACAACGAGGAGAAATACTTTTATTTCTCCTCGTTTTTGCTTTTTCTAGTTTGCTGCATTGTGCAGCACGCATAGAAAGAGCACAATGCCTTTACTGATTGCTTATGTGCAGGCATGGCGATTTGCTACTTCTTTGTGTGTTAAATTCTTCAGCACACATAGAAGTAGCAAATAATCATTATTGATTGTTTATGTGCAGGAAAGGACACCTTCCTGCACATAAATAATCATTCCCTGCAACCTACGCACCCTTGCACTATGGTTCAAGGACATCTGTGTTGGTGCTAGTCAGTTTTTTTTAGTGCCAGTGCAAGGGAAAATACAGGGGTGCGCTGTATTGTTGCAAATATTGTGCATCCCTGCGTTTTTTAAATGACGCAGCACAGCGCTGCAAAATCTGCCACCGCGCTGCGCCACTTCCTTGTAGATATGCCCCTGAGTGACAAATGAGAGCTTTAGAATGAGTGATAATGACAGTGTGACAGTGAGTGAGTAGGATAAGGCAAGGTAAGAATAAGTAGGCATGAGTGATTTAAAGTAATAGTAAGTGTGACTAACAGTCAATGAGCATGTGTGAATGACAATAAGAGTGAGGGACTGTGAGTGTGAGGGAGTGAGAATGTGGGAGTTTGAGTGAGTGATAACGAGCATAAGAACGTGTAGGTGAAAGTAAGTGCAACTGAATGTTAGTGAGAGAATGAAAGACTGAGTGCGAGTAAGAGTGAGCACCATTGAGTGTGAATGAGAATGCCTGAATGAATGAGTGACAGGCGAGGTATTGGGCAAGTTGAAGGGAGGGTGAGAAAAAGAAGAAGTTACTTGGCTAGGAGTGAGAATTTAATTTGATATAATATGCAGACCCAGTGATTTGTATGCTGAGATGGAAGTGAATTTGTGCTGTGGCTGAGAAGAAGTACACTGGGAGGTAAGAAAGTGTGACAGGTGCAGAAGAGAAGGTGGATTACAGGCGAATTGATGATTGGCAGAAGGTTGCCATGAGGCACTTGAAGATGTGAAATGTGAGGCAAATGAAATGAACAGTGAGTGCTCATGGAATTCGAAAACTGATGTATGCAATTTTAAAACTAGGAGTCAGAGTTTGCAATTTGTAGGTACTTGGCTGGATTATATGAGACTGCCTCCCTTGTGCATCCAAGACTATATCTTGTTGCCAACCCATACCATGCTGGTGCCTGTTGCCCTACTAAGAAAAGTCCCACAAGACCGGGAAACTAGCCAAACCATTGAGCGACGGTGGCTAACCCCCCATGGGCGGCTCCAAAAAGGCACTGTCAGCAGACAGCACGTAAAGGAGTGCGCCAAACCAAGGGGGGGGGCGCAAGAAGTGGCTGAAACAAGTTTTTATTTGAAACCCCCAATCAGGGTAAGGGGGCGTGGCCGCAAAGGTGTCCAGGGAGGCGACTGAGGTAAGCGGTCAGCATTCCAAACTGTTTGAGCCACCCCTTGGTTAGCTGATTTTACCCACCCACACCAAATAACGTGGGTGTTTGGGGAAAGGGTTACTCCATCATAAACATTACGGTTATCTGATCCGCTGTACTACAAGGGCATTATATTTTCTGAGGAAGAGGATAGCTGCTGCCACAATAGACCTTATTATCTACTTCTGGTTGATTGTCACTGATTTACTTACACCTGTCAAAGTTATATTGACTTCCGTGTACACTTTTTTGCTCCCTAGCTGGACAATCCAGTAAACAGTTATTAGATGCAAACAAGTGTGTTATATCCAATGACACTTGTAATTTGTTGGACGGGATATCCTTCATGTTTCTGACAGAGTAACCCATCTGCCGAACTCTAAATCAGGCCCTATGCATGAGAACTCAAACATCCAGACCCACATCAAACACGCACCCGAAGGCTGTTCTCGGCTCACGCTTATAAAAAAAAGTGGGTTGTGTGTCGCTCTGAACCACAGTCAAACTGTTTGTCCTGTGCCTGTAGAGTCCTTGGGTTGTGGTGCTAGGCCACGTGTCTCCAGGACTGCACACCTCTCTACATCTGGCAATGAGGATGTTCAGCAACTCCACACTGCCGTACTCAGTGCCGCTCACCGGCACCCGCCTCTTTCACTCGGGTCTGTCCTCGGCCAGTACAGCAGCAGGTACTCACTCACAATGCTCTGCTGAACCCCCCACTGTACTTGTGCTTGTGAGGTGAGTACCGTGGTTCATGGTAGTGGGTGCTGCCTCCTGTTCCTGTGGCCGCTTGTGGGCAGGAAGAGCCAACTCAGAGTCCCCAGCCACGTGAGAGGTATCCTGACAAGTGTGGCAGCATACAGCAGCTATACTCCAATTGAGGTAGAGTTCTGCCCCATACCTGATTCGAGCTGCTGCCCAGGCAAGTGGTCAACCACAATCCAAGAGGAAAAGCCCTCCTGGGACGCATCACTGCTTGTCAGTGCTTCTGCACCTGCCCTGTGTGGCGAAGTGGAAGACTAGGGTCCTCAGGCACAACACACTAACACCCATCATTTAATTTGAGAATCTCAGTGGGCAAGGCAGGGCTCCTGCTCTGTACAATCTGAGTCAGCCTGCCTAGGGACATCCCTTCACCCAGAAATGAAGGGGCTCCACCAGTTGAAGGAAGTGACCCGATTAGGGCTACCCGGGTCATTTACGCCCACCTCATAGCCTTCCAAACAAGTAAAGAGTTGGTCAGACAGCAGAGAATACAAACAATCATTTATTAGTAAAATACACTGCAGCGGAGCCCAATCTGACCAGCACCTGGAGATGGCTGTCGAGGGGACTAGATCCCCAACACTTAGTACCACATAATCATTCTTCTAACAACCCCCAACCGTGCCCCCAGGGGAAAGTTACTGTCTTGAGACGTACATGAACAAAGAAGGCACAGAAGTATTGTTGCCACCTGCGCGGTGGGTACACACTATCACTATCTCAAGGCTGCCTCGCGGAGCTCTGCTCCTCCTAACGTGGGAGCAGGGCTACGAAGAAGGATAGGCATGCAGGGGCAGAATGGCCTATTCATTAGTGAGTCGGAATCCAACCTTGAACACAAGAGGAAACAATAGCTGATCGCAGTCTTTTGCTGAGGCAAGAAATCCAGATAGAGGGGCTTGAATCAGTCACCACCTAACATGGCCTACAAGCTACAAAATAGAGCTGCAAATGCTACCTTAAGCTCGTATTATAAACATAGCTTGGTGGGGTACATTTTATGCTTTACCGCTACTGCTAATCATAGCCTAAATGCTAACGTAACATAACGTAAAACTGTCCATGTAAGTACATAAATTGCCAAATTCTAACACAGTATACCAGGCACAGTGACTGTAGCGGCACCCTGAATTGGAAGTGACTCTTGGAATCACCTAATAGACCTCTATACGCCATAACAAGAGGGTTCCTGGTGTGGCCAATAATCAACTGCAAATCCACAGCAGTGGTCCAACTGCCACTGCTGGGTCCCGGCTCCCACGCCTCCCTTAGTCCACATAGAGTGCCCTGGCTGACCCCGTGACAGCTGCACTGAGATGGCGCATGTGGATAGGGAGGCTGAAGAACTATTTCAGCACAATGCAGGAGATGGATGGCATGGTGAGTTGGTTACTCCTCCTCCACTTCGCGGCTGAAGAAATCTACCAGCTCTTCGACACCCTGGCAGCGAGTGGATAACCACAATACAGCAGCACTGGCTTTGAATGCCTACTTCGATCCTCAGTTCAAACCCGGATACCAAGGACCTGATACTGTACAGACGGGACCACTCCTACAACGGAGATCACGCCCTTATAATCAAACTCAGTCTCCACACAAGACTTTTGGGAATAATAACAGACGAATGATATAACGACCTTGTGGACTGCACAAAGAAGATAGACCTACAATACGAAGCTCAGAACCTTTGAATACACTGAGAATGAGCCCTGAGGAAGTCTGCTGTTACGATTACAGCGATAGACCAAACACATGTTGGCAAATGGGCAAGTGGAAGTCCTATTGTAAAGACTGAAAGTGAACATGGCTAATACAGGAATTGTTGACACAACTTCACCATCAGATCGTTTGAGCGCATTGAGAACCCTTTTTGAATTCCACTTGGGGAATCCATTTACCAATACGGGGAAGACCAGGTGGCTCTCCCTCCTCCAGAGCACCAAATGATACATGGACAATCATGATAGGGACTTTTATGTATACATATTACCTGTACTGAGTGAGTTGAGTGCACCATATACCCAGCCACCTTCCTTTCTTTTTACACCTGTACTTTCAAGGATTTAAACTGTGCCAGGCCTACCAGAAGGAGGATGAAAATATTGATGCCATCCATGCCCGGCTACCCCACCTTGCCAGCATGTGCTTGGATGATGACCAGGCTAAGGAGGTGGGCGCCCTGCTTCTCAAGGGGTGTTGGTCCTCAAATCTGCTGCCTCTGATTCTACATCAGCCAGGCATGTCCCTGGCTGCTACCCTCATATTAGCCTGATCAAACAGACTCTCACAGTCAGGCAGAAGAAATGGAGATAGCTCTGCCCAGAACCTTGAAAACCCTTGAATGTCCAAAGAGGAACTGCCAAAATCAAAGAGGAGAGAGTGGACGCTGTCTCCAGGAGAACAGGATGTCTGCAGGATACCGCCCAGACTTTGCCAGATCCAGCTAGGTGCAGAAACTATGGCCTGGAACTGCACCAAAGTGACACCTGCTGAGCAAAAGGCAAATCATGCTCCAGATGCGGTAAATGGAACCATGTTGCTCATGTCTGTCGGAGCATGGACAAAGACAGACAGAACTGGAGCAACCGTAGTGACAGCATCACTGAAGAACTTTTTGCTAGAAGAACCCATCCAAGATGACAGACCCATGGCTACTCACCCAGTTAAAGCACCCAGATAGTGATAAAGAAGGCGTGTTCACCATCTTCACAGCGCTACCAGCGAACAATGACAGGAAGCTGTCCCCCGTGTGTATAATAGTAATAGGTGTTGTGTCAGTCCCAGCCCAGATAGATGCTGGGTTGTCAGTCAATGTCATGTACATTTATCAATTTCTCAAACTGCAGCCCCATCCACAGCTGGAGACAACAACAGCCAAGATCTTTGTGTACAGCAGTGGGTGCCTGCTACTGCTAGCAGGAACCATTGAACAAGTTGTTACTCGCAGTGACAGGGAGGTATAAGTCAGTTTCCACGTCACTAGAGAAGGAACTGGCACCCTCATCAGCTGCCACATCGCAGAAGACTTATATTTGGTGCTCTTTACCCAAAACCTCCAGGACACCCACGTGGATGTGATTCTGAAGACCTTCCCAACATGGTTTCAAAGCCTCAGTTGCCTGAAAGAGCTGAGGGTCAAACACCACATTGATCAAATGGTTCGCTCCATGGCATTGCGGCAATGAAGGGTTCTCTTTCACCTGAGGCCTCCTGTAGAGGAAGAACAGCGATTGGATGTGGTAGAAAAGGTAGAGGGGCACACCACGTGGGTCTATGCACTGGTTGTAGCATCCAACCTCAGTACATGCTCTTACCAAAAGCTGTAGTTTGTCTAGAATGCTATTTAACACCAACAGTAGATGACATCATCTTTGATCTAAACGGAGCTCAGTGGTTCTCCAAGCTGGACCTCAACACGGAATACAACCAGCTTGAACTAGACCTCTTTTGTCAATACATCATAAAATTCACTACTCACATGGGACTAAGACTATACAAGCGCCTCACTTTTTGCATCTTGCCGGTCTCAAAGGCCTTCCAGAACACAATCCAAGTGGTGCTGACCAGCCTAGTTGGGTTCCTTAACATAAGCAACAGCCTTCTGATCCACTTTACATTGAAGGAAGAACACCGCAAATGACTCTGGGCCACCCTGGCACAACTGGCGGAACACAGACATATGCTGCATAGAGAGAAATGCCCTTTTCTAGTACAGTCCCCCTTGAGTTTTTGGATACATATTCTCAAAAGATGGTGTGCATGTGGAAGGTGGATGTTATGAGGAGAGACCCAGTTCCCAAGTGTGCAGCGGAGTTGCAACTCTTTTTGAGCATGGCTAGGTACTGTGGGAGGTCTATTCATGGTCTAGCCGTACCATCACAACCCCTGCAATCACTCACTAAACCAGATTTGAAGTGGACATAGGATGCCATGGCAAATGACGGATTCTAAAAGGAGAAGCATGCCCTCATGAGTGATCCAGCAATGGCACACGTTGTGACACCGAAGTAATTGTGGATGCCTGCCCTGTGGGGTGGGAGCTGTATTGCTGCAAGAATGGAGCTACAAGTCATTGGTCCCGACACCCATGCTAGTCAGGCCCTCACAGGTACAGAAACCATGTTAGAGAGGGAGGCCCTAGCCATTCAGTGGGGCTGCCAAATAGTTCCCCTCTAACTATTGGATGCAGGGTAAAGGTCATGATGGACCCTCTTTGCAGGCATGTCACAAAACCCCCTGCTGAGGGTTGAGAGGTGGGCAGTGCAGTTAAAGGCCTATGACTTCAAAGTTGTTTACCAACCAGGTGCCCACAACCTCACTGACATCTTTTCACACCCCCTCATAAGAGAGGTTCAACTGCCCAGGGGGAGAATGAGTTTGCCGTGGACTTCATCAACCCTATGGTGATGAACGCTTACCCGGTGGTGATAACATTGATGGAAATTCATGCCTCTACAGAGTCTGATGAATGCCTGCAGAAGGTGGCAGATGTCCTGCTTGACCACACCTGTCACCATTTTGTGGCTGGAGTAGGAAGACCAAGGACATCAGGAGAGGCCCAAGACCAAGACATGAGGAGGAAGGTGTGGTTACCTTAGGTCTAGGCAGGGTAATCTTCGCTGGGGGGTCCCGCAGTGTTCAGCATTGTCCCCCTGCTTTTTAATATCTACCTCTAACCCTTGATTGAGGCTCTGGCAAAAGCAGATTGCGAGGTGTTCAACTATGCGGACGATACACAGTTAATAGTGCGCATCGATAACTCCCTTGACTCACAGCGGAACGTTCAGAATATTCTTCGGTATACCATGAATTGGATGACCTCCAACTCTTTGAAGGTGAATCCAGACAAAACGAAGTCTTGGTACTCTCCCCAGGCTTTTCCCCTTGGTCCAGCCTCTTCCCGCCCCAAAAACTTGGCACTACTCCAATGCCAGTGCCAGCTGTGAAGAGTTTGGGTATTAGGCAAGACACCGGATTGACTCTGAAGACCCAGGTGTCTGCTGTCGTGGGAAGTTGCATCGGATTGATGCGTTAACTTCAAAAACTATCGATCCTGTTGTCACCCACAACCATGCAGGCAGCGGTGACTGCACTAATTCTATCCCGCCTAGATTATGGCAATGCAGTTTACATTGGCCTCCCTGGAATACTCCTGAGGAAACCCCAAGTGGTCTTGAATGACGCAGCAAGGTTGATATATAAACTACCTCGCAGAGCGCATGCTACTCCCTTGTTACGTCAACTGCACTGGCTGTCTATTAAACAAAGGGTAACCTTCAAGGGCCTGTGCATTGCACACAAATCCCTGTTTGGTGAAGCACCCAAATATATCAAAGACCGCTTGAAGCCCTACAAACCAGGCCGCCACCTTCGCTCATCACAGGTCAGCCTCCTTGCCTGCCCTCGCTTCAACAGGGGGACATTTGGAGGCAGGGCCTTCTCGGTCTCTATTCCCCAGATGTGGAATAAGCTCCCGGATGGCATGCGCAAGGAAGTCAGATTGCTCCCGTTTCGGAGGAGACTTAAGACGATGCTGTTCACAGAGGCATTTGACCAGGCCTACACGGATCTATGCTAAGCTTAGTGGCGTAACGGGAATCCGGACTGTCTGATCTATGATGCAGTGCTTAGAGACCTTTGGTGATTAGCGCTTTATAAATGCAATTTAACATTAAAATTACCAGAAAGGATAGAATGGTAGACAATGCCATCCACCAATGCATCACATGCCAGATCACTGGAGGGGGTGGCACCCCATCACCTGTTGTAACTGAAGACTTCCCATCCCACACTGTGGCCACACCTAAGCCTGAACTTTGGCAGCTTCCTGGACGGGAGGTATATGGTTGTTGCCATTGATGCTCGGTAGAAGTACCCAGTGGTTGGCTCCACCTCCTTCAGAGCAGTCAGGCCCATACTGGAGAAGTCCTTCATCTTGATCAGATTGCCTGAAGACTGACAATAGGCCCCCGTTTCAAGGACAGGACTTTCTGGAGTACCTCTAAGCCCTTGGCATACATCATCGAAAAACTCTCTCCACAAGCGCCCTATGTGAATAGGGAAGTCAAGAGATTTATGAGGACCCTTAACAAAATGTTAGGGATAGGTGTTGACCAACGGGTTGAGTTACAACAACACCGTATGCCATTGCCCACGTTTTAAACTAACTAGTGTCACATACTTGGGAATTGTTTTCAATAGGTGCCGAATAGGAGCACCTCAAACATAGAACATCACTCGATTTCGAGGATCGAGGGTTTTTCTACCAATACACTTGCATTTATGCACAACACTTGATTGAGGGCCCTATCATGCTTCAGTCCGAAACCCTCTCTTATACTGAGGATCACATTAGAGAGTTAATTGGGGGAGACACAGGGACAGCTTTCCTATCAACCAACATCTCCACGGTTGATTTCTCACTCAATGAGAAGATTAACAAACTCGAGCGTCTGGAGAAGAAGCTAGTACGCACCAAACTACATGGCCATCTCCTAACGGGCTATCTCAGGGCCAACGTCATACCAACGGGATTACAGGTCCGCAACGAGCCAGCAATCTTCGCGGATAGTCCTAAATTCAAGGAGGGCTTTAGCTTTGTGGCAAACAATTGTTCCCGTCATTGGATGGTCCTTGGGGTGGAGACTGCACGAGAGCAGGTGGAACAGCTAAGCAAAGAAATAGAGGAACTGAAGGAAGAAATTGCTAGCCACTCAGCTATCGCGAGTGCCAAAGACACCCTTGACCGTCTAAACAAAACACTAAAAGACTTTGATATTGAAACTCAAAACAAAAAATTGGAGAAACTAGCAAAGGACATCCAATATTATAATAAGAAAAAAACCTACCCGTACCTGGCTGAGGACTATTTCAAGCAGGATAATCAGGGTCGTTTTTTCTACAGAGGCAGAGGGGGTTATAGGGGTGGCCAACGAGGTGGAAGAAGATATACCAACTTTTCAGATTCTTCGTACAGTGGAGGTAGTGATAACGAAGCGGCTGGACCAAGCAACTATCAAAACCAAGAACAATGGTATCAACCAGCGCAGGACCCTCCCAGCAGACAACAACAGCCTTTTTTAGAGGACAGTACATGGAGACCCGCCCGGGGAGGAGGCGGTGGATGGAACAGACGGCCAACCAGAGGCCACAATCCCCAGAACTGGGACGACTCGAGACAGCAAGGCTACAACAGCAAACAGGTGAGATTCCAGCAGGCCAACCACGGGGAAATCAGCACACGGAAGAAGACTTACCGCTGGTAACCAGAGTGAGCCCCATCATGAACTTGTCTAACCAGACACTATCCCCAGATGAGATTGGAGTCCTGAGTAAGGGCCTTTCATTCGTCCCGACTTCAGAGGGTAATCTATTTAACATCAAGACAGAACTGGCGAAATTTTTCCGGAAGATTCGTCTGAGGAGCTTCTTCCTACATAAACCGTTTACCCCGACCAGAGCATTTACCAACCTACGACCACCCTCTACCTTTACACCCCATACTGCCATGATTAACCACCGAATCCTAACCTACGAAAGCCTCGTAATGAACGATATACTTAAGATGTGGGAGAAGCGCCCATATGTAAGACACAATATCTCAAAGAGTGAACGAGCTGCTCTCGATGGCCTAAAGAATAACAAATCACTGGTCATCAAGCCAGCTGACAAAGGTGGAGCTATAGTTATCATGGGGACGGATGATTACAAACAAGAGATATACTCGCAGCTGAGGGATAATGTGAGCTATCGGCCGATAGCAACTAATCCGACCAATGAGATCAGATGTCAGATTCTCGCCATCACGGCTAAAGCGAAGGAAGCCGGGTTTCTCTCTGATAAAGAACATTCATATCTCAATGTTGATCAACCACGGACCCCGACGATCTATGTCTTACCTAAAGTCCACAAGAACCCCACCAAACCCCCTGGACGACCAATAATATCGGGATGTGGGTCCCTCCTGGAGCCCCTTTGCAAATATATTGATGTTTTTTTGAAGCCACTAGCTGAAGCTACCCCCACCTACCTGAGGGACACTATGCAGGTGATCAACCTGATAGACCAACGCCCATTTGACAAAGACAAACAATTACTGGTAACCATGGACATCGTGTCATTGTACACGAGCATCCCTCAAGAACCTGCTCTGGTAACAATACGAAGAGCCTTGGAATCAAGACCACAACCTGCAGAAGTCCCCACGGAATTTCTCATTGACCTTTTGGAGATCGCGATGACTAAAAACTTTTTCATATTTCAAGACAACTTCTTCATGCAGATGAAAGGCGTAGCCATGGGGGCGGCCTTTGCCCCAGATCTGGCCATCCTCTATATGAATGAGTATGAACAACATCTGATTCTCGCTCCTATCAATCCATATCATGACAAGATCCTGGAATACCGTCGCTACATAGACGACATACTGATCATATGGGCAGGAGATAAACAAGAGTTGGAGGCTTTTACACACTGGCTCAATACTCAATCATGTGACATTCAGTTTACCAGTACCTGCAGTAACGAAACAATCGACTTTCTAGACATCACCATCAAAGTCAGGGAAGGGCTGCTATATACCACTCTATATAGGAAACCAACCGAAAGAAATACGTTGCTACAGTACTCCAGCCACCACACACGGGCCCTACGCGATAACCTACCATTCGGACAGTTCCTCAGGATACGGAGGAATTGTACACAAAAGGATGATTACTTCCACGAATCAGATGAACTCATCCACCGACTAGTAGAGAGAGGATACCCGGGAAGACTGGTCAAAAGAGCACGGAAGAGGGCATGGTTCAGCAATAGAGACTCCTTGCTGGTACCCAGGGACCGCCAACCCTTGGAGGACAGGATGATCTGTGTGACTACTTATTGCAGCAAAAGCAATGCAATACGCAAGATTGTGAATAAACACTGGGACATCGTTTCAGATACCCTTGAAATGCATCATCCACCTATGCATGCTTTTAAAAAAGCTAAGAGTATTCGAGACATTGTAGTTTGTTCTCTGTTGGACAGCCCAGCAGCTCCCACCATTCAATCAATGTGGAACTTACCAATCACCCTCGGAAACCACAAATGCGGCAACTGTAAAGCCTGCTCACTATGCCTGGAAACAAAAACGGTGACACACAACAATTTGACTGTAACTTTGAAGTCCTTCACGAACTGTAACACCCATGGAGTCATTTATGCAATCTTTTGTCCCTGCGGAATGATCTATATTGTCCAAACCAAACAGAAAATCAAGAACCGGGTTCTACAGCACTGCAGCAGGATAAGATGCAAAACACCAGGAGCCCCCCTGGTAGAACATTTTCAAGAACACACACACACACCAGAGTCCTTTAAGTGGGTGGTTATTGAAAAAATTACACTGGGCCCACGAGGCGGGAATCTGAATTCCATCCTTAATGTAAGGGAGTGTAAATGGATGCAATCCTTCAATTCGGTTCAGCATGGCCTAAATTAACTGGAAGCCACATTCTCTCAGATGGCACTTTTAGATCCTGATTGACGGAGGAGGCTCTGCCTCACAATCTAAAACAGATTACCAGATCATGTCCCGGTTTCAACTAACTGGGGACTCCCACAGAGAGACATTTGAGCCACTCACAATGTCACTATACTGCAGTTCCGCTCAACCCTAAGAATCAAAGTGTTAGGCGCAATTATGTACAAATATGTTTAAATTGCCCACTAATTGTGTCTATTAGCTGCCTTGTTTATAATATTCTCACATTATTTGTTGACTATGGGTTGTGTTCAATAATGTATTTTAGCAACATTGCAGTTTTTCGTTAATCCAATAGTTGGCCCAGGTATATGGGTCAACACTTATACTGCTGTGTCATTATTGCAATGATGTTTTAGTTCAGTTGACCACCACAACTTGGCTAGCCTACCGAGGAATTTATACCATAGATTGAGTTACAACAACACCGTATGCCATTGCCCACGTTTTAAACTAACTAGTGTCACATACTTGGGAATTGCTTTCAATAGGTGCCGAATAGGAGCACCTCAAACATAGAACATCACTCGATTTCGAGGATCGTGCTGGATTGTCCAAGTTACTTTCCCATACATGCTACAAGCTAGCCTATTCGCAATAATTAAGCGCCTGGCTCTTTACCCCTGTGCCCTTTTTGCGGTCTGTCCACAGGAGAAGCAAGCGATATTCTTTTCCCTTGCTCCCTGAGACCGCTCCGCTCTGAGTGGCTGCGCCCAATCGAGCCCCCGAGCAGCACTTAGCGCCGGCACCTCGAGGCGGATCAGATTGTTGCTGACAGCCGGAGGAGTTAGGTGTCACAGGCATGCCCTGCAATTGAATAGGTAAGCCATGCACGCATTCCCGATGCCGCGTGTGTGGATACAGAGTTAGATACTATGACGCACGACCACCTTAAAGCAGCGTCTTTCCCTTTTTAATATTATAAATTGCTACGGAGATTTTGTCACTCCATTTCCTTTAAATGATCGGGACTTCTATTTTCAGCCCGAATTTACCTGATATTATTTAAATTGTGCTTTACATACCGGTTGCCCTGCAATTGAATAGGTAAGCCATGCACGCATTCCCAATGCCGCTTATGTGGGTACAGAGTTAGATACTATTGCGCACGACCGCCTTAAAAAGCAGCGTCTTTCCCCTTTTTAACATTATAATTGCTACGGAGATTTTTGTCACTCCATTTCCTTGAAATGATCGGGACTTCTATTTTTAGCCCGAATTTACCTGATATTATTTAAGTTGTGATTTACATACCGGTTGTTTTCCTTGAACTGAACCGGTTGCCTGAGTGTTGCCGCGGCCTTGCCCAGTATAGCCCCGCGCAGTACTGCATGCTAGCGACCAAAGGGCGGGGTCTCTATACCAGCGTCCCCGGTCCACCATACCTTATGCGTGCCTATGGCTACGTACTTGCCCCGCACCTAGAGTGCCATGGGCAATTTAATTAATTCTTTTCCCTAACTTAGACTGACCCATGTATACCATTTCATTTTTAGAAAATAACGGATTTTTCCACGGACCGGCGCCTCCGGCTGGCCACAGACTTGAAGTATACCTAATCGGAAATTGCTAACCTCCCAGTAAGTGCTCCCCCGCTCTCATTTTTGTATTGTTGTACACTGGTGACTTGTCCACAATCTGGACAGCCCATTGTAACTATGATTCCTTTACACGATTACAGGCCACAATAAACAACATAGGAACCCTGGAAGGTCCCAATCTGAAGGCCCACACCGGGCCCTTCACAAAGTATGTAAAAATGTGTTACCTTAATCCTAGTGCACTAATCATTTTCGTTAGTGACAGATCCATTCATTGTTATTACATTACTTATAGGCGCTCCCACTTTTCTACTTGTCCTGATGAAGACCCCAGCCTGAGGTTATGAACAACCCTTCTCTTCAGGGGTCGAAACGTTGACAGCCAACATTCTGTATCTCTCTAAGCATAGGACTAAATAATGGATGATTACGGATCTTGTGCTTAAGAGCCCTTTGGAACCTATTGATCTATCTATAGACTGTAGAGGCTACATTTTGACTCTCACTGTTGTCATGTATTCCTATAGGTTCTGAATCAATCCCCCTATTCCTGACCATATTCTGGTTAAACTAACTATCAAGTTAACTAACAGTCAGCCCATGAGGCAAGAACAGCCCCCATGATGCAGATACCGTTATCTGACGCAGTCACACTACGGCACAGGAACGTGTTATCTGATTAGGTCATAACGCTTGAGATCTAATTAGACAAGCGACATTCCTCCAGCCCCTGATAAGGCATACGACGTTCTCATAACAAATCAAACCTATGACAACCTGGAAAATCCGTGCGGCCATTGTTTTGATTTCACAGAGAACTTTAGTAAAGAATGTGCTAACGAGCAAGTCGTATGACATCTTTATTGACGTATCTATGTCCATCCTTACGTCAATCTCGGCACCTTTAAGGTATAAATATTGCCGATCTTGCCCTATGCAAACACACGCGTGGTGACAAGACGGAGCAGCCACACTTGCCGAAGCCGAGAGCAGAAGCAGACCCCGCTGGCAGCAGCCCCGCCTTCCTGACGCGCTGAGAGACGCGCTGCTATCTCAAGCCGAGAGACCCAGCACCGGCGCTTCTGGGCAGCCCTCGCAGGCAGCCTGGAATATCGAGAGCAGAGAAAGAGATACCATTCCTCATTCATCCTAACTTCCAGGTACAGAACTGAATAACCCCTCACAGAGAATTCTTTAGTTATTCACTTGGCAAAAACAAACTTAACTTAAACTGTAACTTTCTATTCCCGCCCACGCATTAGACTTAGGTCAGGTACACGGGGTAGGCGTATTTAGAAACACCAGTTGAGTACGTTTAGTCAAATGTATATATGTATGTAAATATATTTTAATCATTTCAAACATCATATGGCTCAGAAACCATATCAATGTTTTTACAGTATTATTTTATACTATTGCTTTTAATGTATGCACTTTACTTAACTATAAGTATTGCAATAATATCGATCCATTTCTCTTGTACGATAAAAGAGACTGATCAATAAATAACACCTTTTTATTGAACACGCCCATCTCTTCCTTTTCTCTACAATCTGATGAGACTAAGAATGCACGTACTGACTGAGTAAAATAATTGCCTTGTGCTCACACGACTCTTGAGATTGACTCTTGATTAGGGGAGAGCAAAGTTGTCATGTTCTATGGTTGTCAGAAACTAAATCCCTTCTTGTCTAATCAGGGAAGTTAATTCCTCCTTGAACATTCGAGAAAGTTTCTAGCGAACTCTGAGCTACGCTGGCAAACCCAAAAATTAAGTCTAGTATCGACAGTAGTAGACCTAGTTAACGTCTGGCCTAGGCCTTTACTGCTGTAGGTATTATTCCAATGCGCAGAGCCTATTGGGAAAATAGGAGCTACACTACATGGCGCCCAACGCGTTTGGAAAGGCGATAAAACTAACGTAAGACATTTAGAGTAACTCAGTCGTGCTTTCTCACTCAGACCCCTTTTTTCCAAATACTCAAAAGACGTCTGGAGTGGGTGAAAGGTAATATCCTCCAAAACCTCGCAGGAGGGAACTCCTATGTATGGTTCTTGGTATAGTCAACGTTGAAGGATAAACTGTTCCAAAATATTGTGCATCTAATCTCTGTTTCCATAAGAAACCTGATCTGCAAACAAACATAATACCATCCTGTCTGTAAAATGTCAGAAAGTGATGAAGAAAGAGAGGCAGTTAGATTAGCAACTGAACTCGCAGATGCTGATGCTACCATGCAAGCAGCAGACCCGAATATAACACTCATTCCGGTCATTAAAAGGAGATCTATAACCTTAAAACTTATAGAAAATGGACTGACACCTAGAGGTGGCACAGTCATATTCGTAATCGAGGCACACGAATATCGGCAGACAGAGGTATACTATTCATGGATACATTTTCCAGCAGCTAATGCTGTAACAAAGTACTTCCACTATTACAAAGTAGAGGAACCTCCTAATGAGTACACTCCTTTCGAGGAGGTGGAAGTACCACTCAAATTCCAAGAGCATTTGCTCTTATTTGATGGCGCCCTAATACATAACAATCACATTACAAGGCTCGGTCCTTTAGGAAGACCAGGAGCAACGTGGCCGGTCTTAGCCGGATACACACCACATCCAGACATCGAAAGAATGCCTGCAGCAGAGCTGTTAATACAGCTAAAACAACTACTAAAAATTCATAGACAATTAGTTCAGTATGTAATGCGGACTTCAACAATTCAGCCAGCGATTAAACTTCCACAGCTGACCCCTCACCAGGGGAACACAAATAAAATCACACCACAGAACATCCAATCCTGCCTAGGTAAAGTTCCGGCTAAACGGGAACAGATACCATTCTGGTTGGCACAGAAAATCACCCAAATAGAGGCGGTGTTTCCTGACACCACCCCATTAGAAAAACACAGGATTCTGACTATATGTCTCCCAATGGGAATCACACCACACATTGAGGACTGTGACACTTGGGGTACAGTCTTTGCTTCCATCTACACAAAAACGCACGGTGTTCCATCCATTTCGGTAATACCAGATGTGCTAAAACAAATTCAAGATGAATACGGTCCAGAACCTGCTTTAACTCTTGGTATGAAATTACTAAAAGACTTCAAGCAGGTCTCGGCTATATTATTAGCCAACATAAAAGGTGAAGCAGCAAACGTGGCGATCCGCCAGAGGTTAAAAGAGACAGATATAGCAGACCAACCAGCTGAAATTGCCAGAATAATAGAAAAATCCTATGAAGAACTAGGCAGAGATAGTCTAGGTGGAATACCAGTAAAACCGCAACTGACTACAAGTCCAGAAAAAATATTTTTTAATAATAATTCACCAAAAAAGAACTGGGATGGAAACAAACAATCCAATCCTAAAGAAAAGAAATTCCAGTCCCGAGGGAGGTCTCCCAGGCGAAGAGAGAAATCTCCAAACCAAAGACAGAGGTCACCGCAGAGTGACCCCTCTGGGAATAGATATAACCTTAGAAATAGGGATAATATTAAAAAACCTGATAGATATCAAGACATTGATACACGTCCCTCTCAATCTTTTCAGAATTCCTCGCAGAAATCGGAAAGAAGAGGACGATCAGAACAAAGAGAAGAGCACGCCAAGTCCAAAGACAAGGAACCTGCTCAACTAAAAAAGAAATTACAATTTCCAAAAAAGAAGGTAGCCAGTATCAAGGTAGTTAACAATGCCGAGAATACTGAGGACACAACTGAAAAACGGAGAGTGGGCTCAGACAATGCTAGACAGCGCAGCAGAGGTGAGCATAGCTCGCAAAGTCCTTATGAATCATCTGGAGACAGTGGACACGAATGAATATCTTCAAGTGGAAACTGCAGACACCAGAGTTAGCAAACCCCACAAGATATACGAGATAACATTACGTATAGAGGGAGATAAGACTAGGAAAATAAGGGGACTATTTTGGGATAATCTCTCCAAGGGCTATGATATCCTTCTAGCTGAAAAAGACTGGCCACCAGAGTTTGTCAGGGAGTGCCCTCATGGCGAAGAAGTAATTATGCCTGCCTTCTCGAATCAAATCCCGATTCATAAAAAATACACACTTGCTAGAAAGTGGGCAGTGGCCTTAGCACCTGCTTTATATAAAAATCATGTAGGATGGGATGAGGATTCTCCTCCTCACAAAATCCAGTTAAAATCACAACCTACTGCACAAAGGCAGTACCCAATTAAGCAAGAAGCTAAAAAACAAGTAAATGAAATACTAGATCAGCTAGAATACCAGGGGGTGATTGAAACTTGCACCTCACAAATGAACAATCCTTTGTTTCCGGTCTCCAAACCAGACAATTCATATCGTCTAGTTTTGGATTACCGACACCTTAACACATGTTGCAAAACTTTTGCAGTGCAAAACTCACACAGTGCTGCACTAATGAATAACATAGTGCGCAAAAAATACAAAACAACCTTGGACATCTCCAATGGATTCTTTTGTCAAAACATAGCACCAGAGAGCAGATATTTAACTGCATTCTCAGTAAATGGCACTCAAAAACAATTCTGTCGGTTAGCCCAGGGGTACAAGAACAGCCCGGGGGTATTCTCAGCGAGAGTAACAGAATTACTACAACTATATGATGATGAAGCATTATCTTATGTCGATGACATTTACTTAACAGATGATGACTTGGAGACTCACTTGAAAAGGGTGAACACCATAATACTTGGGTTCGCTGCAGAGGGTTACAAATTCAACTTCAAAAAATCCAGAATTGCCCATCTGACGGTCCTATTCTTAGGATATGAGTTATCAAGTGAAGGCAAAAGCCTGGCAGACAATTTCCTAGAGAAATGTGCCGTAATCCAAGCTCCTAAAACACTAAAAAACCTACAGTCAATTCTAGGTTTCCTAAATTTCGGAAGAACATACATTGCAAATTACGCAGAAAGGGTCAAACCCCTTTATGATCTAATCAAACCAGACTTTAAAAGATCCAGTTGGACTCAAACACACACAGAAATTTTGAGATCCTTACAAACAGACATGCTAATTAAAACAAAATTAGAAACACGTGATAACACACGCAATCTTGTGATTCGAGTCATCCCAGGGAGATGCGGATTCACATACCTGACCTCTAATGAGGGAGAAAAGGTACCAATTGCATTCAAATCACACTTGTATACAGAAGCTGAACAGAAATTCAGTAATACAGAAAAAATCATTCGTGCAGTTCAAACCGCAATAGCTAGAGAAAAAGACATAGCTGACGGTAGACATATCGCAGTCAGAACAGCAGAATCAGCCTTTGAGGCACTAACAACACCGTGTAATTTACCAACAATAACATTGAATCCGGAATGGATACAATGGGTGAATTCAATCACAACGGACAAAGTATACTACTACTTTGATCCAGAACTAGAAGAATTAAAAAATCTAAAATATGAAAAGACGTATCCTCTGCCAATCGACATTCTGCCTCTACGACATTACGCCTGTGTAATCTATACAGACGGACATGCTCAACCCTCCGTTTGGGGAGAACAAGCATACAACCCCACATGTGAGATTACAAAAGAAGTGTGGCGCGGAGGTATATTAAAACCTCTATTAACAAAATCACACTCAGTAGAAACTAATTCAGAACAACAAACTGAAATAATCGCATTGAAAATGGCGCTAGATAATGCGGATCGCGAATTCCCGACACTTATAGTGTCAGATTCATATTACTGCGTCAAATCATATAACAGCGATTTGCAGACATGGATTCAAAACGGTTACAAAGATGACACAGATGCACCAATAAAGCAGAAACTGCTCTGGGAACAAATAGCTCTTTTACAAAAAGAACTACCAAAGACTCACGTGACTCACTGAGTCATCAGCGTGATGGCGTTCACGTTGTAGGGAATTCATTGGCTGAAACAGCCGCAGCGGCAGCCACTAAATCGGCTCCCGTAGTTCGAAAAAAGCGTACATTAAAATACATTGACGGTGAAACATTGCTGGCGGTGAAAACGTCATCAAAAGGCGACTGCTCAGCGTTACCGAAGAACTATCCACTCAATTATACATACATAATCGATGCAAACTCCGTCCCTTTTGCTCGAATCCCTGGAGTGGGGGATAGAGTGATTCCAAACATGGACAGGAGAAGCTTGTTAATCGCAGACGCACATATGGGTGAGGGTCTTGGACACCTCAAACTAAAAGATTCTCTGGAAGATTTACAATCACGGTACTGGTGGCCAGGCATGAGCCTACATCATACCATGTTTGTAAAAAACTGCCCAAACTGCAACAGAAATCGCAGTGGGGAGAGAAAAAATATAATACGGTGGAATCTGACTGCAGATAACATCACCAGTAAAAAGAATGGCTTGCGATTAACATATACAGGCTAGTTTCCACTTATAATGTAGATCACCAGCACTCGGCTGACGTCCGGACTGTTATACAAAGATTTGCGAGTCTAAATGGCATATACGCTAAGAGCATGCTACGTTCGACCATTGTTTTCACTCAGGCACACCAGCCTGGGGGGAAACATGGCCAAATGAGCACAGTCCAGCGGGAATCTTCTCACTTCCTTCCTGAGGGTACGGGATGGTGTAAAGAAAAAACCAAGGCAGAAAGCAATCTATAATAGAAAGGATATTAGGTTCGGGAGCTGGGTGGGTCAAACATCTAATAAGTGTCCAACGTAGTCTAAATAACTTGCCAAGAAATTCTCTGAAGGGATTCAGTCCGTAAGAATTATTATTTGGAACTAGAATGATTATCTCTGACCTTGATAGTCAGACTTCAGTGGTGAAAGAAAAAACCTTTGATGTCAAAGAACGTTTGGCTATTTTGCAGGACTTAAACAAAACAAGAAAAGACCTGAGCAACATACAGTTGAAACAACAGCCAACAACCACTGAAGAATCACCACCTGTCCCAGCAAGACCTGTCTGGATTCCAAAAGTCGGGGATCTAGTCAGGGAGAAGATCGCGGTAAAGAAGGAATTTGGGCCTTCTTACAGAAAAGCAGTTCCTGTCTTGTCTGTCAACGGGACAAGATCAGTTGTACTACCGCCACTTGCTGGAAAAAAGGAGAACCGAGTTGTATCCATCGACCTGGTAAAACCACAACATGTGGCCGATAACAAACAGTAGGCCAAGTGGACTCCCAATAAGTAGCAGAACACCAAGGTTTGCTACCAGTACAGAGGTCCTAACAAAAAGGCTCATCACATTCGAAACGCCTACAGAAGAACAACAAGGACTATGCAACAATGCAATAGAACTAAGACCTCTGAAAACCCAAATAAAAACATTTAGCAGAGACACACCAATCTACAATGAAGTACCGAGTGACAATGCAAGAAACAAAAATCCTGAAGCAATTGGAACAATTGACAGAACTGCATCCGGGTACTTCATCAACTTCGATGATTCCTCTGAAGGCTTCAGTGAATCAAAGACACAGCCATCATCAAAATCCTTTAAAGACAAAGCTAAGGAACTTTTGAAACAACTGAAAGAAACATATCTGGTTTCTCCATGGATTGAATTTTGGGTGGGTTTTGGTGCATTTATCCTCATACTTTGGCTCATCATGGTATTTACTTTGGGACGCTTCATTGAGGGAAAATATGCTAAAATGGACACAGCAAGTCAGAACATCAACTTGGTCCTCAAACCACACACATCTTCACACGTCGAGAAAAGAGAACTTTCTTCAGCCAACTTCACAGCCAATCCTATACCTGGTGGGGTAGCCTGGGACAACACTGACTATGAAATTTATGGTCCGGTTGAGATCCTGAAATATCCACACCAAATCAAGATCTCCTTGAGTGACTTTGCAAAACCAAACTCATTTGCTGATGATTGGGACTTCGAAAGCATTAATAACATGATGTCTGACTTAGTAATGTCTGCTAAATTTACAAAACATGATTATTTGCAAGGTTCTCCAAATTATGATAGTATGTATTGCTATAACCATTATGGTAACCATTTTTTACATAAATCTGCACAACCTAGAAATGTTTTGAATTATAATCAATGGGAACATTGTGCAACACCTCCAAAAGGGAGCTCAAGAACCGTTTATGACAAATATTCATATTTTTCAGGTTTTAACACAAGTAATGCTGAAGCATTCTATTTTAAATTGTCAAACAAGACAGGGATGAAAACCATGATAACCAACACAAAATTGATATATTCAGATTCATTCTTTGAAAAAATGAATACTTTTGGATTTGATTATTGGGACAAAAATGTTGATTTGAAAAGTGTTTGGGGTACAAAAGAATGGCAAGTACAGGGTTTAGAAGCTTTGTTTAGAGCCTGCATGATCCCAGAACAAATGATATTTTTAAATGACACTGTTCAACAAACCACCTGTCTTTGCTTAGCCAAAATCAAAGATTTAAATAAACCGTCTATTCCAAAACCAATAATGTTTAGCAATAGCTCTGATACAGATGAAGAGATAGACGTAAACCATATATTATACCAAAACAGAACACATCCTGATTGGAGACAATGGTTGATCTGGCCCACAGATACAAATAACTGTCAAGATAGATTCCTGAATAAAACACAGGGTTTCAAAATGACCAGGCCAGACCCTAGATATCCCCAAAGACATCACCCAGGGATAATAACAACCTACAGTGTGGGCAAATTATGCCTTCAATGGCTACAAACTTCCACACTGCCTGAAATTAAGCAACACCTAACTTTACTTACTGATGGTGCTGACTTGCGTGATTTCATAATGGGACCACGCAAACAGCGTCAAAAGCGTTTCATAGCAGCCTCTGTATATGCAGCATACAATGAGGCCTGGAAGGTTACTCAAATTGAGACAGCAGAAAGAATACGGGAAATTGACCGTATTCATTTGGGAAAATCACTTTCTGTAGTGGACAATGGGTTAATGACTCTGTCCTCCAGAATTTTTTCATTGGACAGCATTGTGTCTTCAGCAATCGATATATTATCGCAAGACTTACTGTTATTACAACATGGTCAGTCACAATTGCGTTCTATTGTACAGCTTGGCTGGACGTTACAAAATCTGCGTTCAGGCTATGTGCCTTGGCGTTTAATCAACACAACGTCACTATTCCAAATCTTTAACCTTACTGATAGACAAATCGGTATGGCGCAAAAGGGTGCTGATTATACAATCTTGAGCATTGAAAAACTAGAAAGATTACCAATGACAATGTCAGAACGACCTGTCAGTGAATGGATAATACACGGAATCATAAATATTCCAATCTCAACCTTCAGGTTTCAATACTGCCAAAAATATATACAGGCTGGCATGTACGAGAAATTGGGAAAGGGGTACCTTAAAACAACTTGGAACCTGCCCTATTCACATGCATGTGTCAGTAATAAAGGACAGAAAGTGTTTCTTAGTGGCAACAATTGTGCTATGTCACTAAGCGGCACGCTTCTGTGCAACGGAATTAGTTTGCATGGAGCCTGTGAAGGGAATTCATACAACCTTTCATGTCACCAGCAAGGCGCACCTGCAACTGAAATAGAACCATTCTTTCAAAGACTCTATAATGGGAGTTACATTCTTATTGTAGACCGAAGATGTTGTAGTCTTAGGCCCGGGACTCCTTATCTAGTCACTACGACGGCGAAGGTCAAGTGCTGTGGACGTTCTTTGTTCCCCAGCTCCTTTCCAGACAGGGAGGCAAGGGCATGGCCCAATTTGAAAATGACTTCTATTCGAATAGATACTTTAAGCAGAATGAAAACAGTGCTTCTTCAGACGCCTACAAGGCTCTCGTCATCAAAAGAAACGTATGATCTACAAGTCGCAAGGACGACTGCAGAGATACATACATTATTATCAACTAATTCCCCCGTACATTTCGCGGAAATCCTGAGCGAAATCTTAAATATTTCTGATACCACTGGGGTCTCAAAGGTATTTAAGACAGTATTTTCGATGGCATTAACACCATTCAAAGCCATACTGGGTATTTTTCCAGATTTCGTCCATTCGATTTTTGGCGGACTTCCCCTGATCCTGGGACTAATTGCAGGAATCCTATTCTTAGTCCTTATTTTTCGTTATGGCAACCCATGTCACAGATCAAACTCTCGCGACAATGGAAGAGACGATCCTAGCCATTGGATACCGGGACCGGATATCAAAAATCCTGGGACTCTCCCGGCTTAGAGACCTGAACATGACTTGGTTTCTATCATTTCGACCAATGTGGCAAAGGTGTGTTTTACCTGTACTAAGGTGTCTGCTATGCGGAGAAGAATGCGTGTTAGACACCTGTCTGACGCTACAATCGGATGCGCCAGTGGATGCAGATACACTGTTGGTTCCTACCAAGGTTCACGCTTTGTGCTGCCCTCAAAGGCTGCCAATCCTGATGACGGCATTCCTGGAATCTTCACCACTACGATTGAAGAGTAGTGAAGTTCAAGATGAAAGCAGCATCGAACAGGTACGACCTTCTGTCAGTGATGCAAATCAGAATGTGAATGGAGACAATCATGCGCATGAATGCATGGTTACACCTATTCCCGACTTAGTGGAACTTTCCCATGAAGCTGTTGACAGTTTTTTCGAAAGCCTGAATGATATGATGTTCTCTCCAGAACAGAAATAGAGACTTTTGAGTAAACTCGCACACGGCGTTCCCTGAATTCGGCCTTCGACTTTAAAAATAAAGTCACATGAACAATTACAATCCAGTTCACGGACAGCAATTTTCAGCAACCCCCTAAAATATTTTCCCATATTTTTTCCGGGACACTGATCTTCTGCTTAAAGTAAGAAACTATTCCTAGAGAACTAAGATTTCTATTTTTAGATACTTTATAAACTTTAGTTGCCCGCTGGGATGTTCACAAATATTTTATTATGTGATGAAATGGTCTCGAACTTCCTTTCTGTATAGCCATATTAAGAGCCATTTCATGTGTATTTCTCATATACCAATAAGCAATAATGCATAAAAATGCGTGTTTACTTTTGCATTTAATTCATAGCTTAAGTGCATACAATATATATGACTGCAATTTTTCAGTATATTTGAAAATTTCGAAATGCATTAATGTATTTTGGGGTGGTAAGGTATACACTATACTCTATAGTATGTTGTACTATGTTATACTATGCATAGATTAGTAAATATGACCATAGTTAGCGTGGAGTGGGTGTCATGTATTCCTATAGGTTCTGAATCAATCCCCCTATTCCTGACCCTATTCTGGTTAAACTAACTATCAAGTTAACTAACAGTCAGCCCATGA
The DNA here is from genome assembly GCF_964261635.1 of Lissotriton helveticus. Classification (NCBI taxonomy): domain Eukaryota; kingdom Metazoa; phylum Chordata; class Amphibia; order Caudata; family Salamandridae; genus Lissotriton; species Lissotriton helveticus. The sequence continues at coordinate 631,580,714 of NC_136068.1, read as the reverse complement.
GGCAAGAACAGCCCCCATGATGCAGATACCGTTATCTGACGCAGTCACACTACGGCACAGGAACGTGTTATCTGATTAGGTCATAACGCTTGAGATCTAATTAGACAAGCGACATTCCTCCAGCCCCTGATAAGGCATACGACGTTCTCATAACAAATCAAACCTATGACAACCTGGAAAATCCGTGCGGCCATTGTTTTGATTTCACAGAGAACTTTAGTAAAGAATGTGCTAACGAGCAAGTCGTATGACATCTTTATTGACGTATCTATGTCCATCCTTACGTCAATCTCGGCACCTTTAAGGTATAAATATTGCCGATCTTGCCCTATGCAAACACACGCGTGGTGACAAGACGGAGCAGCCATACTTGCCGAAGCCGAGAGCAGAAGCAGACCCCGCTGGCAGCAGCCCCGCCTTCCTGACGCGCTGAGAGACGCGCTGCTATCTCAAGCCGAGAGACCCAGCACCGGCGCTTCTGGGCAGCCCTCACAGGCAGCCTGGAATATCGAGAGCAGAGAAAGAGATACCATTCCTCATTCATCCTAACTTCCAGGTACAGAACTGAATAACCCCTCACAGAGAATTCTTTAGTTATTCACTTGGCAAAAACAAACTTAACTTAAACTGTAACTTTCTATTCCCGCCCACGCATTAGACTTAGGTCAGGTACACGGGGTAGGCGTATTTAGAAACACCAGTTGAGTACGTTTAGTCAAATGTATATATGTATGTAAATATATTTTAATCATTTCAAACATCATATGGCTCAGAAACCATATCAATGTTTTTACAGTATTATTTTATACTATTGCTTTTAATGTATGCACTTTACTTAACTATAAGTATTGCAATAATATCGATCCATTTCTCTTGTACGAGAAAAGAGACTGATCAATAAATAACACCTTTTTATTGAACACGCCCGTCTCTTCCTTTTCTCTACAATCTGATGAGACTAAGAATGCACGTACTGACTGAGTAAAATAATTGCCTTGTGCTCACACGACTCTTGAGATTGACTCTTGATTAGGGGAGAGCAAAGTTGTCATGTTCTATGGTTGTCAGAAACTAAATCCCTTCTTGTCTAATCAGGGAAGTTAATTCCTCCTTGAACATTCGAGAAAGTTTCTAGCGAACTCTGAGCTACGCTGGCAAACCCAAAAATTAAGTCTAGTATCGACAGTAGTAGACCTAGTTAACGTCTGGCCTAGGCCTTTACTGCTGTAGGTATTATTCCAATGCGCAGAGCCTATTGGGAAAATAGGAGCTACACTACACTGTGATTATAACGTAGTCACACCACCTTTACCCGGTCCCCACTTCTACCCCAACACACCCATTCCCTCTAAATACTTTCCTTTCTGTGCACTGTGAGCGCGTTGATATACTTGAATGTATTCACTTTATTCTATTGTGCTTTCGTCAATTGAACTCTTTTACCAATGAAGTAATTGTAATGTTTTCAATTCTAATGTTTTGTATTTGTATTTGATCAAGTTATTGAATCCTTTCAAGAAGTGCAATAAATAAATATGCACTGGATGTCTGAACCGTCCTTATTTTGAGTGACATTCATGGACCATATACAAGTGAAGTTACCTCGTAAATAATCGTGATTTTCTGAGATATTTATTACTCTGTAAATATTAGACTCCGACCACTTCTATATGTACCTGATTGACCGACCCAGGTCAGAGAGTTCTTAGGGTCCACCCCGTTGTAACTCACTACTCTATGTGCAAGAGCTGTCTTGCGAGGGTTTTTCTACCAATACACTTGCATTTATGCACAACACTTGATTGAGGGCCCTATCATGCATCAGTCCGAAACCCTCTCTTATACTGAGGATCACATTAGAGAGTTAATTTGGGGGAGACACAGGGACAGCTTTCCTATCAACCAACATCTCCACGGTTGATTTCTCACTCAATGAGAAGATTAACAAACTCGAGCGTCTGGAGAAGAAGCTAGTACGCACCAAACTACATGGCCATCTCCTAACGGGCTATCTCAGGGCCAACGTCATACCAACGGGATTACAGGTCCGCAACGAGCCAGCAATCTTCGTGGATAGTCCTAAATTCAAGGAGGGCTTTAGCTTTGTGGCAAACAATTGCTCCCGTCATTGGATGGTCCTTGGGGTGGAGACTGCACGAGAGCAGGTGGAACAGCTAAGCAAAGAAATAGAGGAACTGAAGGAAGAAATTGCTAGCCACTCAGCTTTCGCGAGTGCCAAAGACACCCTTGACCGTCTAAACAAAACACTAAAAGACTTTGATATTGATACTCAAAACAAAAAATTGGAGAAACTAGCAAAGGACATCCAATATTATAATAAGAAAAAAACCTACCCGTACCTGGCTGAGGACTATTTCAAGCAGGATAATCAGGGTCGTTTTTTCTACAGAGGCAGAGGGGGTTATAGGGGTGGCCAACGAGGTGGAAGAAGATATACCAACTTTTCAGATTCTTCGTACAGTGGAGGTAGTGATAACGAAGCGGCTGGACCAAGCAACTATCAAAACCAAGAACAATGGTATCAACCAGCGCAGGACCCTCCCAGCAGACAACAACAGCCTTTTTTAGAGGACAGTACATGGAGACCCGCCCGGGGAAGAGGCAGTGGATGGAACAGACGGCCAACCAGAGGCCACAATCCCCAGAACTGGGACGACTCGAGACAGCAAGGCTACAACAGCAAACAGGTGAGATTCCGGCAGGCCAACCACGGGGAAATCAGCACACGGAAGAAGACTTACCGCTGGTAACCAGAGTGAGCCCCATCATGAACTTGTCTAACCAGACACTATCCCCAGATGAGATTGGAGTCCTGAGTAAGGGCCTTTCATTCGTCCCGACTTCAGAGGGTAATCTATTTAACATCAAGACAGAACTGGCGAAATTTTTCCGGAAGATTCGTCTGAGGAGCTTCTTCCTACATAAACCGTTTACCCCGACCAGAGCATTTACCAACCTACGACCACCCTCTACCTTTACACCCCATACTGCCATGATTAACCACCGAATCCTAACCTACGAAAGCCTCGTAATGAACGATATACTTAAGATGTGGGAGAAGCGCCCATATGTAAGACACAATATCTCAAAGAGTGAACGAGCTGCTCTCGATGGCCTAAAGAATAACAAATCACTGGTCATCAAGCCAGCTGACAAAGGTGGAGCTATAGTTATCATGGGGACGGATGATTACAAACAAGAGATATACTCGCAGCTGAGGGATAATGTGAGCTATCGGCCGATAGCAACTAATCCGACCAATGAGATCAGATGTCAGATTCTCGCCATCACGGCTAAAGCGAAGGAAGCCGGGTTTCTCTCTGATAAAGAACATTCATATCTCAATGTTGATCAACCATGGACCCCGACGATCTATGTCTTACCTAAAGTCCACAAGAACCCCACCAAACCCCCTGGACGACCAATAATATCGGGATGTGGGTCCCTCCTGGAGCCCCTTTGCAAATATATTGATGTTTTTTTGAAGCCACTAGCTGAAGCTACCCCCACCTACCTGAGGGACACTATGCAGGTGATCAACCTGATAGACCAACGCCCATTTGACAAAGACAAACAATTACTGGTAACCATGGACATCGTGTCATTGTACACGAGCATCCCTCAAGAACCTGCTCTGGTAACAATACGAAGAGCCTTGGAATCAAGACCACAACCTGCAGAAGTCCCCACAGAATTTCTCATTGACCTTTTGGAGATCGCGATGACTAAAAACTTTTTCATATTTCAAGACAACTTCTTCATGCAGATGAAAGGCGTAGCCATGGGGGCGGCCTTTGCCCCAGATCTGGCCATCCTCTATATGAATGAGTATGAACAACATCTGATTCTCGCTCCTATCAATCCATATCATGACAAGATCCTGGAATACCGTCGCTACATAGACGACATACTGATCATATGGGCAGGAGATAAACAAGAGTTGGAGGCTTTTACACACTGGCTCAATACTCAATCATGTGACATTCAGTTTACCAGTACCTGCAGTAACGAAACAATCGACTTTCTAGACATCACCATCAAAGTCAGGGAAGGGCTGCTATATACCACTCTATATAGGAAACCAACCGAAAGAAATACGTTGCTACAGTACTCCAGCCACCACACACGGGCCCTACGCGATAACCTACCATTCGGACAGTTCCTCAGGATACGGAGGAATTGTACACAAAAGGATGATTACTTCCACGAATCAGATGAACTCATCCACCGACTAGTAGAGAGAGGATACCCGAGAAGACTGGTCAAAAGAGCACGGAAGAGGGCATGGTTCAGCAATAGAGACTCCGTGCTGGTACCCAGGGACCGCCAACCCTTGGAGGACAGGATGATCTGTGTGACTACTTATTGCAGCAAAAGCAATGCAATACGCAAGATTGTGAATAAACACTGGGACATCGTTTCAGATACCCTTGAAATGCATCATCCACCTATGCATGCTTTTAAAAAAGCTAAGAGTATTCGAGACATTGTAGTTTGTTCTCTGTTGGACAGCCCAGCAGCTCCCACCATTCAATCAATGTGGAACTTACCAATCACCCTCGGAAACCACAAATGCGGCAACTGTAAAGCCTGCTCACTATGCCTGGAAACAAAAACGGTGTCACACAACAATTTGACTGTAACTTTGAAGTCCTTCACGAACTGTAACACCCATGGAGTCATTTATGCAATCTTTTGTCCCTGCGGAATGATCTATATTGGCCAAACCAAACAGAAAATCAAGAACCGGGTTCTACAGCACTGCAGCAGGATAAGATGCAAAACACCAGGAGCCCCCCTGGTAGAACATTTTCAAGAACACACACACACACCAGAGTCCTTTAAGTGGGTGGTTATTGAAAAAATTACACTGGGCCCACGAGGCGGGAATCTGAATTCCATCCTTAATGTAAGGGAGTGTAAATGGATGCAATCCTTCAATTCGGTTCAGCATGGCCTAAATTAACTGGAAGCCACATTCTCTCAGATGGCACTTTTAGATCCTGATTGACGGAGGAGGCTCTGCCTCACAATCTAAAACAGATTACCAGATCATGTCCCGGTTTCAACTAACTGGGGACTCCCCCAGAGAGACATTTGAGCCACTCACAATGTCACTATACTGCAGTTCCGCTCAACCCTAAGAATCAAAGTGTTAGGCGCAATTATGTACAAATATGTTTAAATTGCCCACTAATTGTGTCTATTAGCTGCCTTGTTTATAATATTCTCACATTATTTGTTGACTATGGGTTGTGTTCAATAATGTATTTTGGCAACATTGCAGTTTTTCGTTAATCCAATAGTTGGCCCAGGTATATGGGTCAACACTTATACTGCTGTGTCATTATTGCAATGATGTTTTAGTTCAGTTGACCACCACAACTTGGCTAGCCTACCGAGGAATTTATACCATAGATTGAGTTACAACAACACCGTATGCCATTGCCCACGTTTTAAACTAACTAGTGTCACATACTTGGGAATTGTTTTCAATAGGTGCCGAATAGGAGCACCTCAAACATAGAACATCACTCGATTTCGAGGATCATGCTGGATTGTCCAAGTTACTTTCCCATACATGCTACAAGCTAGCCTATTCGCAATAATTAAACGCCTGGCTCTTTACCCCTGTCCCCTTTTTGCGGTCTGTCCACAGGAGAAGCAAGCGATATTCTTTTCCCTTGTTCCCTGAGACCGCTCCGCTCTGAGTGGCTGCGCCCAATCGAGCCCCCGAGCAGCACTTAGCGCCGGCACCTCGAGGCGGATCAGATTGTTGCTGACAGCCGGAGGAGTTAGGTGTCACAGGCATGCCCTGCAATTGAATAGGTAAGCCATGCACGCATTCCCGATGCCGCGTGTGTGGATACAGAGTTAGATACTATGACGCACGACCACCTTAAAGCAGCGTCTTTCCCTTTTTAATATTATAAATTGCTACGGAGATTTTGTCACTCCATTTCCTTTAAATGATCGGGACTTCTATTTTCAGCCCGAATTTACCTGATATTATTTAAATTGTGCTTTACATACCGGTTGCCCTGCAATTGAATAGGTAAGCCATGCACGCATTCCCAATGCCGCTTATGTGGGTACAGAGTTAGATACTATTGCGCACGACCGCCTTAAAAAGCAGCGTCTTTCCCCTTTTTAACATTATAATTGCTACGGAGATTTTTGTCACTCCATTTCCTTGAAATGATCGGGACTTCTATTTTTAGCCCGAATTTACCTGATATTATTTAAGTTGTGATTTACATACCGGTTGTTTTCCTTGAACTGCACCGGTTGCCTGAGTGTTGCCGCGGCCTTGCCCAGTATAGCCCCGCGCAGTACTGCATGCTAGCGACCAAAGGGCGGGGTCTCTATACCAGCGTCCCCGGTCCACCATACCTTATGCGTGCCTATGGCTACGTACTTGCCCCGCACCTAGAGTGCCATGGGCAATTTAATTAATTATTTTCCCTAACTTAGACTGACCCATGTATACCATTTCATTTTTAGAAAATAACGGATTTTTCCACGGACCGGCGCCTCCAGCTGGCCACAGACTGGAAGTATACCTAATCGGAAATTGCTAACGTCCCAGTTAGTGCTCCCCCGCTCTCATTTTTGTATTGTTGTACACTGGTGACTTGTCCACAATCTGGACAGCCCATTGTAACTATGATTCCTTTATACGATTACAGGCCACAATAAACAACATAGGAACCCTGGAAGGTCCCAATCTGAAGGCCCACACCGGGCCCTTCACAAAGTATGTACAAATTTGTTACCTTAATCCTAGTGCACTAATCATTTTCGTTAGTGACAGATCCATTCATTGTTATTACATTACTTATAGGCGCTCCCGCTTTTCTACTTGTCCTGATGAAGACCCCAGCCTGAGGTTATGAACAACCCTTCTCTTCAGGGGTCGAAACGTTGACAGCCAACATTCTATATTTAGTGGAATAAGGATCGATTAGAGATTGAAACCATTGACAATTACTTCTATTGTGTAAAGAGGCTACAATTTGACAATCATCAATGAGATTATAACGTGAATACTTTCAAGGTCCCCATATCTACTCAACGCTCATTTACCCGGTCCCCACTTCTACCTCAACACACCCATTCCCTCTAAATACTTTCCTTTCTGTGCACTGTGAGCGCGTTGATATACTTGAATGTATTCACTTTATTCTATTGTGCTTTCGTCAATTGAACTCTTTTACCAATGAAGTAATTGTAATGTTTTCAATTCTAATGTTTTGTATTTGTATTTGATCAAGTTATTGAATCCTTTCAAGAAGTGCAATAAATAAATATGCACTGGATGTCTGAACCGTCCTTATTTTGAGTGACATTCATGGACCATATACAAGTGAAGTTACCTCGTAAATAATCGTGATTTTCTGAGATATTTATTACTCTGTAAATATTAGACTCCAACCACTTCTATATGTACCTGATTGACCGACCCAGGTCAGAGAGTTCTTAGGGTCCACCCCGTTGTAACTCACTATCATACATTACACAGCACGACCAGATGTACGCCAGTCCACTTGCTACTAAAATAGCCGGCCAGAGTTAGTATTCCCGCAAGCAGCAGGTGACTGCCATTAGAGAGCGACACCGAAGGAGTACAGGAACTCCTCAGGTCCACCAATGAGAAAGCCAGCTAGCATCGCCAAGATACACTGCCAACACTAACAGTGGGTGACACAGTGTTCATCAGGAATCGATATCTTGGCAACAAGTTATGAACCCCGTTCGAGAGAGAAGGCTTTGGCAGGTCACTGGCTTTTGAGGAATTATGATCACTGCCATCTGAGAGACAGTCACTCAGAACATCTCCTGGTTCAAGGAAAGCGTGAGGAGCGGAGTTATAATGCCAACAAGAGTGCGCAGGGGGAACCCAAATAAGACTCCTCCCTGGCTGACCTCCTGCCACAAGCAGGGTCCCCAACAAGAGATGGGTGGGAGTGAGCAAGCCCCACCATTGCTCCCTCTCCTTGCTAGGCCGCTCACAACTGCTTCCAGCTACAGCAACTGGAGGGACCCAATTGTGCACAAGAATCCAATTTGAGAGCAGCAGCCCACTATAACTTGCAGGACAATCTAGAAGCCAGCCAGGTCCTCTAGGATGTTGCATAGAACTTGGAAAAGGTTGGTAGCCATGCTAGAAGTAGTGAAGTGCTTGCAAACTGACTTGGTGAGGGATGTAGAGTGCCACCAGATCTCTATGTGAGCGTCTGTTACACTCCATGCACCTAAAGGCTGGGCTCGTTCGAAGGTTATAAATAAAATGGGTTGTGGGCCGCTCAGGACCACACCCAAACAGTGTGTTCTTTGTCCTGTGATGTCTTCTGATTGTGGTGCTAGGCCTTTTGTTTCCAAGCCTAGGCACCTCTCTGCACATGGGAGAACCCACTGGAGGAGAGGCCTCGACGGCGGTGTGCCTCAATGAGCCTGTAGGGAACTGGCTCTCTGTACAGTGTACTAAAATGCATAGAAATTCAGGCAATGCTTTCACAAAGTTCACCTTCTCGTCTATGTCTGTACCAGGTCCAAAGTTCCAGCAGGAGAAGTTCGGGAGCATCCAGGATTGGCCAGGAGCAGAATGCTGGGGTCTTGGAAGCTGGTGTGCAAAGATGCATGGGGCCGCTTGAAAATGCACTGCACAGGGGGACTTACAGGTAAGCGCAGTGGGTCTCCTTTATGGGAGGAGGTTTCAAGGTCCTGAAGACCATGGGATCAGGGCTGGTTGGTCAGTGGTGGGGCTGGGAGCAGAGCGAATAGGTCAGCCGGGCATCGTGCATCTTAAGGTCCTCACAATCAGGCGCTGGCAACTTGGAGAGGCGATCTCAGGACAGCTGGGCCACTCAGGAAGTGGGTGTCTCCATTTTCCTCAATGGGGGGCTTGCTTCTGGTACTTTAGGAGTCCGGAGTGGATTCTTCTTCTCGATGTTTGCCATTGGGAGTCCAGTATCCTGGATATTGGTACGCCTTGGCTCCGGTAGGTCCTGGTGTCCCCAAACTTGGTGGGGAGACAGATATGACACTCCAGAGCTGTTGTACCTTTTCCTGCTTTGGTGCGGCATCAATGTTCCTGGCAAGCAGCAAGTCGACAAACTGGACTTCAGGGGATTGGTGCCTGTGGTGACAAAGTGTGCATGGCACCCACATCTGGGCATACCCGTCCTACTTATGGCGACAAACTAAAGTACAGAAAGAGTGATGGATGGAATGCTTCAATTAATCTCAGACACTGGTAATTACTCGCACCACATCTCAATCCATCAGTATTTTGCATACCAGCTATAGCCAAATTAGTCTTGACCCTTCTCTATTTGGAACAGTCTAGCCCAATGTGCCAAGCAGGGTCCTCCCTGACCTGGAACAAAAGCAACCAGAGACCAGTTTCACCATAGTTATGGGCTCATCAGCCGGGTAAAGCTTAGTTCCAGTGACACAGTATGCAACAGTCCTGGTTTGCTTGTGTTTCAGTCCAGGGAGGACCAGGCGTGGCAGTTTGGGCTGGACAGTTGTGAGTGGAGTGGTGTGTGAGAGTCTGTTAAAGAAATTTTGTAGAAAATTTTTGTGTTTCATAAAAGATCCATAAAAAAGTGTCTTAAATCAAAACAGGACCTCACCTATGAGAAATGGGAGGGTGTCACAGAGATTATTTACAGTAACATTAGTGAGTTTCTGTGATACAATATTGAAAACACACACGCCACTATCCCTGAATATTAGTTGCAACCCCATTTAGAATGTGGATGAGTGCGCCTGTGCACTGTCAGTGACCAGGCCAAACAGGGCATTAAAGAGCTGAAATTGGATGATAAATTCAAAGCCGTTCCGAACAGCCCCCCCACAATACGGTTGGCCTAGGGTCCCCGAAATCCATAAGATGTCCCTGCAGTGGGGCCTGCTCAAGTTTCGTTACGCCACTGGGTCCAGGTGGCCACTGCCCATTTCCTTGCTGTTTTCTAAAGCAGAAAAGTTTATTTTTATTTTGAGCAGCACCAGATCCTCTCAGGAACACAGGCTGCTCTTAAAGAAAAAATGCCATTTGGGAATGCAAACATACGGCTGGTGAACTGCAGTCCCTTGCAGCAAAGCACAGGGCAGGGGACGCAAATTGCGACCTGCCCAATCAATATTCATTAAGCAGGTTATTCTGTACCCTTCCCCTCCAACTCGTGATTATACAATGTAACCTAATAGCACATAGGTTCGGTCACAAAAAGTCGGTACACAATTCAAAACTTTTTTTTGCAAAGCGTCTCTTAGTGCATCAGACCCTAGGTTCCCAGCCTGAACCCGCAGCCATATATAGCCCCACCTCAGACCTCAATGACGCAGGAGCCTAGGCGCTGTGTTTCCGAGAATTGCCCTTTGAACTGCATGTTTGCGCACCTTCCCTGTTCTTGCCTCGCCCTTATTGTGCTTCCTTGGCACAATCTATAATCTAACCTCACTCAGGAGCACCCTCCCTGCCAGGTGGCGTGATCGCAGACAATAAGCTTGGGCGAGACGGCGCAATCCTGGGAGACAGAGAGATGAATGTCAAAAAAATTGGTTTAATAAGATTGGGTTGCGCTAATAATATACGTCCTTGGTAACGCCTTTCAGGCTAACGCTGAATGCTTATCTCATATATGTGAAACATGTAACACCATCTACACTCAAACAATTCCGACACAGAGAAATCTGGCCAAATAATATGACTTTGAGGTGCATCAGCCCCCCAATAACTCATAGTTTGTGTAAACTTCCTAGGTCCTTCTTTCACAGCATCACAACTCAACTCACCCTTGGGCTCTCACCCTAACCTGACTCTTCCATTCAGGGTTCACATAACCCTTTTGAAATACCTTAAATTTGTCAAACCTTTGCACATTCCTCCTCCCCCACATATTTCTTCAAACCAAAACACCAGTTGTTCAAACATGTCCCACTAGCAGTGAACTAACACCTAACCTAATCAAGTCACACCCTAACCCGCCCACAATAGTACCTTTGCATCCCACTGACGAAATACATCTTTCTCTAAGCTACTTCCTTTTAGACCCTTTTATCAAGGAGAGTTTGTGCGGCCAAACTATATCTTTTTCAGATGCACAACTAAAAGGCAAACGAGCCAGCCTTCCACTGCACAACTGCTCCTAACCCACCTGTTCCTCAACCCTTTCCCCCTGGACTAGCTCCCTGGCTCTCAGGCCACTCAACTCTCCCAAACTGACTGGCGACTCTTCTCGAGCCTAGATTGGGGACCTGGTGTAACAACTTGATAGAAGTAACATGGTGACAACAGCATCAATCTGTTAAAGGCTGCTTTAATGATGTTCTAACAATGTGATACTTCTGCAATGTGTTATAGGCTAAAACAAAAGGCCTCACTAATACAGACGAAGCACTTAACACCCTTAAGCACCTCCCACACAGGTAAACAAGCATTTAAGGGGATACTCTCAAGAACGTGTAACAATTACCGCAACATTAGTTTAACGCAACTCTTGATATCACAGTCCATCGCGTGAAAATAACACTGTGTTAACTAAGTTTTCACAACACGGAGGTACCATGCGATAGGCCCACGACAGTGTGGCAAATGTCCGTGATAAAGCCAAGGCGACATTGCAAAAATGCAAAACACAAACGCAAAATAAAGTTGCGATGAGGCCAATCGCGTCACAAAAATCTGCGAAAACCAGCGACAGGCCTGCAATTCACACACGTCAGACGGGAAAATAACCATAAAGGAAGAAAAAAAACAGACAAACAAATACCAAACAACAGCGAAGCACAATGGATGTTGCTGGAGCAAGTACGGAGGACAGCCAGAACCCCACAAGCCCCCCGGAGGACCAGTTAGGGACCTCGGGGTCAGGGAAGGGCAAGGAGAAGAAGAGTAGGAACAAGCGGCTCAGTCCGCAGGAAAACAGGATCCTGACAACGGCGGTGGTACAACACCATCAACAACTGCTCGTCACCTCCACCGTGTCATTGGCAACAAAAAAAGGACCTTGTCCATCGTGGACAAGGTGAATGCAGTCGGAGTGCTGAAGAGGACAATGGAAGCAGTCAAGAGGCACTGGAATGATGTGAAGCGCAAAACCAAGCTGAAACTGGCCAACAACTGGAAGGCAGCAATGCACACAGGGGGTGGGAGTCCAGCGCCACAGGAGCACCTGGACGAGATGGAGGAAATGGTGTCCACATTCATCAGTGGGGGAGACGGTGGCAGGAGTTGGGGGACTGGACACTGCTCAACATGACCAAACACAACAGCACCAGGGTGAGTAACGACCAGGGACTGGGAGGATGGGGAGAGATGGGCACAATGGCATACATACACAATTAAGTATAGCACATCTGCAGACAAACCATGCCCCAGACCCCCAACTCCCACCAAGAGACCTATGTACCCAAGTATGCAACATCTCAGCACTGTATAAGCACAATAGTCAAAGACACACCCCATGAAAGGGATAAGGGGCAGCAAATCAAGAGCTGCAAGGGTGACTCCCCCGAAATGCAGCACACACACACATAACATGCAGAGCACATCAACATTTACGACAATGTGGTACAAACCGCAACATGTCCACAACAGAACACAGGATACACCAGGTGTCACGTGTGTAGAAACTGGCAAATCACATTTGGCAGTGCAGGGAAATGTGAGTTGATAATGTACAAGTACAAACACACATTCGTCATGTTATTGAAATGTCCACTGCCTCCCATCAAATAGGCAGTTCCTCTTAAACAGCCACAATGTACACTGCCATGCAGTCTGAAAAAAAAAATGTACAATGCGACAACATACATGGGAACACATTGTTAAACCGCATCTCCCCTTCACGTTGCAGAGAGACAATCAACACCTGCTGCAGAGCAGCCCGAAACTCAATTCTCTGATGATGAAGAGGACCACCACAGTTTCGACTCAGACGCTCTCCAACAGCTCGTGGAGAGTCTACTCATCCCTCCTCCAGGAGCAGGGCAGCCCAGCTCCTATGAGGAGACCCCACCCCCTGCACAGACCACACAGCAGGCAGCACCCACCACCACCACAGCTGCCTCCCAGGACCCCCACAAAGAACACATGGCCTTCCAACGCCGTGTGTTGGGGTGCCAGGATAAGCTGGCTGAACAGGTGCGGGTGGGCTTCGACCGCATAGCAGCCAAACTGGATGCCATACTTGGGTGTCGAAGTCCCATCAGGGACCACTCACAGTCCCCTAACGGACACCAGCAGTCCGCTCCATGCTCTCCAACGGACCATGGCTGACATTGCTGGAGCCCTGACTCAGAGACTAGAACAACTGTCCAATCAGAGTGGCCCTAGCGATGTCACACGGGTGTTGGAACACATGCAGAGGTCAATGGAGACCCTGGAGCGGACGCAGGTGGAAAGAGCGGCTGCCACGGTGGCACACCAGCGAGAGGTAGCTGGGTTCTTCAATGACCTCAGTACCATCCTCATGGCATTGCTGCCACAAGGCCTGGTGCTGATGCATGCTGCTGCTACCACTACATCCACATCTCCGCCCCCTGAAGTGCTGGTGCCCACAGTGCGGAAGGCAGCCCACCTTCGGCCCCTGAGGTATCACTGTCACACAGTGCTGGAGACAGAACACCGTCACCCACACGTGAGGCACACAAAACTGCAGAGGACGAAGATGCGGATGAATCTGCCTTTGTGGTAAGAAGGACGCAGGATCTCCGCCTTAGGGCCTGTTTCTGCTTGGTTCTGCCCTCTGCATCATCACCTTCCACTGTCCCCCGATACACTCTGCGACACTCAAACGGACCTCGACATGGACTGCCATATTCTGTTTGATCGCCAATGACACAGCAATCTGACTGCGGATTGAACTCTTCCTCTTCCTTTTGACTTGTCATTCCCTGACGGACTCTTGCTGGCCCTCCACGGGCCAAAATTGTAAAGTGGGGTTTGCATGGCCCTGTACTGCTCCAGCTGCAACACTCCAATGAATGTGCATTAAACATTCATAATCACACAGATGTGTCATGTCTCTGATCTTTCAAGTTTGGAAGTATGGATGAATGTAGGCTCAGTGATTCCCCCATATGTCTATGTTGCTCATGTCACTGGACTTGGGACACAGGGTGACACATTGCCGAATGCAGTCCGAGTGGTGCCGACACAAAAACGGGGACACACGCATTAGTTACTTCCTGGTCCAGCCCAGTACGGAACCATGCCCAGAGCCCCGGGGTCATTGTTCACACCCTTACACTGGACTAGCATACGCCAGGCCAGCCCACTCCACTTACGCACACAGGGGTGGACAACGCTACATATGCCAGGTTTTCCCTGTAGTGGTCTGCAGATCGAAGGTTTAGTTGTCAGCATGCCACAGCCACTCCCTCATGGCAGGTGTACACCTACATGACACCCATCCAGCACACACGTCACAAGACATGTCAACCTGCCAATAAAAAGAGCCGGGGGCACGTGCTCGAAGCCATTTTCATTCTCTATCTGGGTGTATCTGTGTGGTGTTAATGTAGGCATGAGGGCCTAGGGCCCTGCAACATCACATTCCCCAGGACCGGAGGTGACATGTTGTCGTCTGCACCATGATACTCAATCATAGAGGGTTTATGACTTGCGGGGCACAGACTTGGTGGCACCGGATACACTGTGGCCGGCACAGGTACACCGCCATGGGACGGTGACTTTCGGTGCACTGAGGTAGGGGCACCTTAAGTGCTGAGCTGGTGTGCAGCCTGCGATGATACCCCGCCCTTGCGGTCCGGACTGGTAACGATCGTTGCGAGGCCCTGCTAGACTGAAGGGTAGGCATGAGCCAGCGGGCAGTGCATGCCTACCGCCACGAGGAGTGGCCTCGCGGGTCACAGAGTTTGTGGCACCACAAGGTCTGAGTGGGTGTGCAGCCTGCGATGATGCTGTGTGCACTGGTATGTCCTCTGCCATAGCGAAATCAAGACCCAGAATTATATGTGAGACCTGGTGGCCCACAGAGCGGGACTGCATGATGTGGAGGGTGCCATGTTCGGGGGTCCCGTGCTTGGGGCTTGCACCGGCATTTGGCTGGACCTCTTTGCGACACGACAGTGGCGCGAGGTGAGCAGTGAGGCCTGGGTGCGCAGGGGCAGGCATGCACCACTGGGCGGCGGGAAGGGCTGGGGTGCAGCTGCCTGGGTGCGCAGGGATGGGCATGCACCGCTGGGCGGTGGGAAGTGCTGGGGTGCAGCTGCCTGGGTGCGCAGGGGCGGACAGGCGATGATGGCATGTGCAATTGTATGTACTTTGCCATTCATGTATCTGGACTCTGTTTCTGATGAGGGATCTGTTTCAGATGAGGGACCTGGGAAAGTGCACTAAATACCGGCACATGGTTGGAGACACACCGGTGGCAGTAGGTGAGCAGTGATGCCTGGGTGCGCAGTGTCGGCACTCTCTCTCCCTGTCCCTCTCTTCTTTTCTCAGTGTCTCTCTCCCCCTCTCTTTCCATATTCCACTCTCCCTCCATCTCTTTCTGTATTCCTCTTTCTCTCCCTCCCTCTCTTTCTGTATTCCTCTCTCCCTCCCTTTCGTTCCGTCTTCCTCTATCTCCCTCTCTTTCTGTCTTTCTCTCCCTCCCTCTCTTTCCGTCTTTCTCTCTCCCGCCCTCTCTTTCCGTCTTTCTCTCTCCCTCTCTTTCTCTCTCCGTGTCTCTCTCTCCTTTGCTCTCTCTGTGTCCTTTGATGGGCACATGACACACCTTCTTATCTGTTTTTTTGTCTTGCAGGCTGTGACCTGCAGATTGTCCCGAGGAGAGCCGCCATGTATCTTCATTAATGTTCTTCTGAGTTTATTTGAATACATTTTTGTTTGGTAATTCAAAGGTGAATGTGTGACGCTTATTTTTTGACGAAGCATGCACGTTACCTGTTGTGATTGTGCAGATTCTTTGGTACATGAATTTGTGAAGTTGATGTGGCATGTCTTTGCCTGGGTGAGGGGTGCCGGGTGGGGTGTGCCCAGGGGAGTCGGGGGTCCTGGGGTTCGTGGTGGTGGGTGTTGTGGCCCTGTTGGGGCTCCGAGCTGCATGATCAGTGGCTCCATGGCATCTACTGTTCTTTATGTGTGGCTGTGGGCTGGGCTCCCTTTTCTGGTGCAGGCTGTCGTCCGACTTTACACCAGGTCAGAGCAGGTGTTAGTTTCCTGCTGCTAACGCGCCTTATCACCTGTTTTGGGTTCTTATCGCCGATCTGGCTGGTCGATGAGAATGTTGCGGAGTGGTGTTGTTGGTGCTTTTTGCACGGGATCGCCTACTCTGCATCTCATTAGCGATAGTTGCCGGGGTCATCTTTGGCAAAGTTTTTTGCAGCTGCTATTGCAAGTAAACTGGTGATATGGGCTGCTATCACCAGCTTGTGAATGGGGCGATAGCTTTATCACCACTTTGGCTGCGGTAAGGTGCCGCTAACATGGCGATAAATCCTTGAGAATATGCCCCTAAATTGCAATCGGTCTCCCTAACAACTGCTGTCAGGCCAATCCCTCTTAAACTAATTTTACCCATAATGCAGAACTTCCCCTTCATCCCCTCAAAGTTCCCCTCAAAGTTCCATTAGTCTACCTGGGTATTTGATTTGCTTCGATATTCTTTATTTCAGCATTTCGCCATAACTCACATTCAAATGGATGGTTAAAACAAAATACAATGCAAGCAATAATAAGGATGTGTTCATTGATTAGTTTAAAATCATAAAAGGAGGAAGTTAAAATGGCCTTACACCAATTAGTAAATGTTGTTCTATTTAACCCGTCCCATGCTCATGACGAGGTCAGCTCGTCATGAGCCACGGTTGCCGTGTGCTCATGACAAGCTAAGCTCTTCACGAGCACCGGGGCGCTGTGCGCGCCCCCCCGCCCCCCAGCTGACCTCGTCATGAGCCACGGTTGCCGTGTGCTCATGACGAGCTGAGCTCCTCATAACGGCTCTAACGCTCACACGCTGGGCTAATTCCCCCGCTGTGCTGAGCGTTCCAAAGAAACGGGTGTGGCCGTGACGAGCTCAGCTCATCATGAGAATACAGCCACCGTGGCTCATGACAAGCTGAGCTCGTCACGAGCACCGGGGCGCTGTGTGCGCCCCCCGCCCCCCAGCACAGCGGGGGAATTACCCCCACGACCAAGGGGTTAAAAATACATGTCTCAGTGCATATATATGTCGATACTTTATTTTTCATTATCATAGTGCAGTTCACAGAGCTATATGATGTTGTCTGTAGCTGGCAGGGAAATGTGTTTGCTCCTGATGCACCACATTGCAAATAAGTACTTTGAAACTGCAAATAAAATATCTTGACTTGTATTTGTCTTGAGAATTCTATACGCCTCAACATGCTGGACAGTCCCCAGATGCCTACAGATGGGAATTTGGGCAGAAAAAGAGGGCATGCACCATAGTTTCATCGGCCAGACCACAGGACAGGCAAACCTTCTCCTCTGTATTATTGGTACGGGCCCATCTGTGGGAAAATGAGGGCTGGGGAGGCCCCCCTGTCTAAATTGAACATAGAGTTTTCTAGCCGAGCTTTGTTCTACTTCATCTATAAACTCTTCAGCTTTAAAATAATCCTTATGTTGTATGAAGTCGTTGACCAATACACCAAGAGGTGGTTATTTCTTTGAGACCATCAACCACATGCTCCAACCCCCAGCTGGCTGGGTTGTTAAGAGTCTGTCCAACTCTCCTATAAGCTCTAAAACTTGTTAAACCCTGCACACAGATAAACCCTCCCCTGAGGTGTTCTACAAATTGACATCACTCCTCCTCAAGCTCATCTCCTGCTTTCCAATTAGCATTTATTCTAATCCCACAGTTTTTCTCCACTACTCTGCCCATTATATCCCTCATCTCCTCAGTGTGATACGCATTCGTGAGGAATGAGAAGTACATCTCACCCTCCCTAACCAACTGCTCAAATATGATACAATTCTGCGTACTGCTCTCGAACCCCTCTATCCTGTAGGGCACCCTTATAACTCAAATCGTTTTTGTGCATCGTGGGGCTTCAAGGGGGATGGCTGCTTCTTTCTGGACTCTTTTCACAGCTCTTTTGCTGGGCGCTGTTCCACATAGGCTGGACAACTCAGGGGGAGCCTGATAGGGAAACAGATGGGCCTGTCCGTGTGACTTACGTAATACTGCTACTAGGTAAGTGAAAGAGGTGAGATCCCCAGAGGTTGTGAGGACTTGGCGCACCACAGTGGGTTAGGTCGGGGTGGAATGTGAATTCTCCAACCACTGACACCCTGCTGCTTACCTCAGTATAAACACAGGTCATTTTCTAAGCATTGGTGTGCATTTGGCTCATTAACGACTTAACAAAATCCATGATGCCCAGGAGAATCTGGTTGCTTAAGGCAAGACCCATTGGGGAAGCTGCCCCCAAGAGTTACAGTGACGTCCAGCATACCCTCATGCAGCTCAACCACAGAATGATCGTGGTAGGATCATGGTTGTAATAAGATGTCTGACAATGAGCAAATGATAGAAAAACAGGACTTCTTTAGCTTTACACAGGTACGAAGAAAAGAGGGGGCGAGGGTGGAGCGGGTGATTCGACTACATGCATGTTGTGGCCGGCTGGAAGGAACAATGGCAGCATTGAACACAGTTCTAACGTCGTTAGACAAAGAGGAGCAGGCATTGGTCGTGGCAGAATCCACTTGGAACCCATGGAAACCAACAATATTGTGAAGGAAGTCTTGTTGAAGGGGATGAGCACGAAGGATCAATAAGAGTGCCGGTGGAGATGGAGCTCCATGAGCATGCGCGTACCAGGGCAATATATGCGAGTGCTTCAGAGCAAGATCAACACACTTGAAAACGTGATTATTGCACTGAATTTTAGAATTAAGGGGTAATTCGCCTATCTCTTCTAAGACATTGGTTGCGGAAGTCATGCAAATCTTCTCTGTGGAGCGCTTGGCTCCACTGTTTTTTTTCTGGGGCCAATTTTGAGAAAAAAGCCATACAGCCTCTCCTTCAGGCCCCATTGAGTCTCTGCTGATAGAAATGTAGACACCACTGTTGTGATTATTACTGACTCAACCTGCTTGATCCCATTCTAAAGTCAGCATTAATCCTGAAACAAGTTATAGAACTAGACAAAAGACGAATCCCTGTTCTCAGGGGCTTCAATGTCGCAAGTGAACTCAAACAGGGGTGTCAAGAAATACAAAGATAGCCTTTGCCTAAACAACTCCTAGTGTCGCCTTTCTAGGTCATCAGTCATGGAAGTCTCGGATGATCAATGAGGATTCTTATAGAAATTTTCAACTACGTTTAATTTCTCTTCTACTGCTGCTTCCAACATGCCTCCAGTTTTTCAATTTCCCATCAAATCCTTTACCTCCCAATCCCTTCCTTAAGACCCATCCCTTTTCCATATGAAGCAGATAATATTGGTGGTCTGCGGTTGGGATGTGATAAAAGTTTTCCCCTTCAGAATTGTTTGTGGTTGCCTTTTCAGCTGAATTTGTAAGATCACAATCTGGGACAACTGCCTTTCCCTATTGTGATTTCATTAATTTCTAACCTATTTCAAGGTTGTCTCTGGGGTAGGGCCTTGCTTCTATCTATACCAAACCTAAATGATCACGTTTCCCTTATTTATTGAAGATGGTGTCAAAACTTCTCTGGCCCTTCTGGACACAATTGCGGTCCGCACTAAACGTGTACCCGCCTAATGTCTTTTGACCTCTCTCAAGACACTTTTCATTTGCTTCAGTAACCTTTTTCGACTCAGAAGATCCGTTTACCCCAAACGTACCAACAACAAATAAGGGTCCCTTTCCCTTGATTGACAAGTTTCTGTTTGTGGTTGTGTTACTGATTGAATCTGTAAATATGACAACAATTCATCGGTTTGATAGATGAACCAGTGAGCAAGTGTTGGCATAATTAATGATGAGCAGGAGTATGAATGAATGGATGAATGTGTGAGTGCATGAATGAATGGTAACTTAATACATGTGTAAATTCATGTCAGTTAAAACAATTTTAGAGACATATTTTTTTTTTTAAATGGCAGTGTGGAGCTGCGCCAAACTTGACACTACCGCGCTCCTACATTTTGAAAACACAGGGATGCATAGTATTCACAAGAATACGGTGCACCCCTGTGTTTCCCCTAGTGCTGGCACCAAAAAAGATGCCTAGCGCCAGCACAGTTACCCTGCCACCATATTGCAAGGGTGCCTGTGCTGCATGCACAATTATTTATGTGCATAAACAATCAATAATGGCGATTTGCTCTTTCTGTGTGTGCTGCAAAATGCCAAGGCATTATGGTCGCTATTTTGCCTTGATACTATTGTCATGTCAGTGGCATAAGGCAAAATCTGACATCGACTAATATGTAGTCTATTAGACTGGTACTCTGGTTTTGATTGAAATATGCATCCCCTCCCTGTAGGGCTAAGTTCCCTCATTACAGGCTCGGACAGGCTGGTTTAGTGTTAGAGCATTTATTTGTCCAGTCAGTGGGGACCATTTCCTAATAGGGGATAAGGCCAGATTTGGGACACTCAAGACCCTATCCTCCACCTGTGAAAGGTCATGTAGGCCCACGTCTAGGGGTTCAAATAGGCAGTTGAAATCACCACCAACTATTTTGTCAGGGCCCTCTTGGTAGGGCTACCATGTGTGCTGCAAGCATGTCCACTGTTGATGATTCCTACCTATTGCCTGTGGGTCTTGAATAGATACTGTAAACAAAAATATCTAATTGAGATGGGAATAAGAGGTGTATGGAAAGAATATCATCTGATGCTGTCTTTACCATCGCCACTGAACACCTAAGTTCAGAGCCTATACAGGTGGTCAAGTCCTCCAAAGGTCTGCCCCTGCCCCTAGTTATTGCCTCTTTGCTGTAGGCAACCAGCTCATTGCACTTTCTTAGTTTGCTAAGTTTCTTGAAAAAGGCAGATATCGAACTGGTCCAAGAAGCGAGCCCAGAACGTACAGTCAAATTCAAATTCAAAAACTTTATTCGGAAACATGTAAATCATGTCCATAAAAGTACATACATACAATACATGTTAAAAGAAAAATACACTTGACAATCGCAATCCGCTGAAAATACAGTTTGATACATATAACGAATCAAGTAACACACTTAAAAAGGTTTCCAATAGATAAAATGTTTTAAGAAATTATTATATTTGTTTTTAAAAGATCATGCTTTTCCTATAGCTGATGGCCCTGAGTAAATAACTAGCCGTATAAAAACAGATGTCAGGATGATGCAAATTAAAAAGTAATTTCATTGCCGCTTTAACAGTTCTTGCTCCAAATTTAATAAATAAAGGTTTTAAAAAGAATTTACGACATTCACTATACAGGTTACATATAAGTAGAAAGTGCTCTGTGCTTTGTTCTGAAATGTTGTCGCACCGACATGGACCTGTAGGGCGCATCTTAATCTCAGGGAATGCAACCAATAGGTGGACCGTACCCATCCTCATCCTGGTGAGAACAAACCGATGTTGCCCTTTGGTTACCTGGAGGAGGTAAGGGTGTAGGCCCACAAATTCGTTCAAATGGTTATAACGTATACAGGTGGAAAGTTTAAGATCATCAGTGGCTCGTCTTTCTGCACAATGATTTAAGAAAATTGATTTCAGACTCTCTTTAGAGAGATCCGAAGCAGAACAGTGATCTAATGTAACGTTAAACCCAAACACACTAGAGAAGGATTCAATTGTGTATTTAATCCATGGGATTTTAAGAAAATAGTCTAGACGTAGACAATCCTCAATGATGGCCCTATTAAATGAGGTTTCGTCTTTCATCCAGACCGAACGCCACAACATCAGAGGTCTCAATAATAATAGATCGTTTAGATGATGTAGTCCTAATTCTTTATGGACCAAGCTATTAGCAGTGGAGGTCGGGAGACACAGTAATTTTTTCAGAAATGTATTCTCTTCTACCTGTAGAGATTCTACCCTGGATACCCCCCATACCCCTGCTCCGTAGAGAGCAGCCGAGAGACACCTAGCTTCAAAGATCTTAAGCATTACTTTAGGCCGTCTACTACCTAATTTACTTGCAAAAGCAAATATTCCATTGGCACTCCTGATCATTTTGTCGCGCACCACCTTGTGCTCGACATCCCAGCGACCATTTTTGGAAAAGTTAACCCCCAGGTAGCAAAAATTTTCCACACACTGCACCACCTGGCCATCAATGAGATACCTATAGGGCTTTTTAGTTTTGGCTTTACTAGCTCCACACTCCATCACATATGTCTTGCTCTTGTTAATGACCAACTTTCTTTTTTCAATAAAGGCCACAAATTTATCCATCAAAAGCTGTAGACCCCGGGGAGTCCTAGAGAGCAACACAGCGTCGTCCGCATAGAGTAACACGGGGATGGTACTTGTGTTTACTCTAGGGGCGTCCGCTGGTGCCTTCTTTAGGATCGAGTCTATTTCATTGATAAACAGAGTGAAAAGCAAGGGTGCCAAAACACACCCTTGTCTGATACCTCTCCTGACCCTGAATTTATCTGTGCATTCGCCCGAAGGCCCGTACCGGACACTCGAGCTAAGCCTCTCGTATAAACGGGCCAGAAAATATATAATTTCCCTAGGTGCTCCCATTTCTAGCAAGGTAGTCCATAGTATGGCGTGATCCACCAGGTCAAAAGCGCTGCTCAGATCAGCGAAACAGAGGTAGAGTGAACCATTTTTTGCTCGGGTATATTTCCCTATCAGGAGTTCCAGGTTTAAGCATTGTTCAATGCAACCTCTTCCTTTCCTGAACCCGTATTGGCAGTCTGTCATTATCTGATTAGACTCTGCCCACTCTTCTAATCGGACGAGGAGTACACGGCTCATAATCTTGACGGACGAATCCAGCAATGAAATTGGCCGGTAATTTTTAGCATTTCCTCGGTCCCCTTTCTTGTGAATCGGAACTATTATAGATTCAGACCAGGTGCACGGAATAGTATAGCGAACAGCAGCGTTAAAAACTTTGACTAGTACTGGCCCCCAAGTCTCAGGTGCGAATTTGTACATATCAACTGGGACACCGTCGGGTCCCTGGGCCTTACCGCCCTTACTAGCCCTGATACTACTTAGGACCTCCTGTAAGGTGATATCTAGGTTAAGTACTGGCCAAGAGCAACTTATCGGCAACGTTACCATGTTAGGATTAAAAATGCCAGAAAAATGCTGTACCCATGATTCCTTACCCACTTTTGAGGTTAACACGGGAAGTTTATCATCTTTTAAAAAGGGGCTGTTTACTACTGCCCAAAAAAGAGTACAATTATTCGATACAGCCGCTAGATCAAGTCGCTCCCAAGCTTCCTCACGTAGTTCAACTTTCCTTTGCTTAAGAGCTAAATTATAGTCAGATCTAAGCTTAGCTACAACTGTTTTGTCTCTAGGTTTAATGGATAATGCCTTTTTTAGTGTCTTCAGTGCCACAGTACATGCATTATTAAACCATCCCCTTGCTTTATTATTAAAATTTCCAGCAGACCTAGTAAACTTACCACTAATAAAAACATTGATTTTTGTAAAGTGAAGAATACAGGCCTCCATATTAGGTTTCTCATCAATAATTGATGTAATGTCATTTAAGCAGCATGAGATAATGCAATTAGATATTACTTCAGCTTTATCCCCTGCCCATCTTATTCTAAATCCGTTCGGCCTATGTGCCTCAATGTTTATGATAGGGCTACTATCTGGAATTATACAAACTTCCCAAAACCTAGTTTCAATAACAAGACAGTTATGGTCACTAACCATGTGGTCTACAACCTTGACATCAGTACTAAAATGAGCTAATTCGGAAGACATGCAAATAAAATCAATTACAGTGTTCGCCCCTCTCCCCACAAAGGTTGGCAAACTATCACCCTTCCCATCCTGCTCAATCTCTAGGATCTCCAAATCGTAGGCGAGTAGGAAGGAGTTCAGAGTTTCTCCATATGTATTGTGTTGGAAATGTGTAGCTGGCTCTCCAACACGGTTCAAAGTGCCACACAACTTTTGGTTAGAGAGAGGGCAAACAGAAATGTTAAAATCTCCAACATATATGAACTCAAAAACTGTATTAGAAGCTTTCATCAATTGTTTGATTGCGACGTCTAATTCTAAAATAACCGTGTGTCTGCTGGCATCAAAAACATTATTATACATATTAATCAACAGAATGTTTTTGTCTGCCTCATCAGCTAACCACAGCAGTTGGGAATTATTGCCCACAGTGATATGCTCCTTCACCCTAATTCGCATTTTCACAGAAATCAGAATTAGCAAACCACCTTTGGCCCTCCCTGAGGTAGTTGCCACTGCTGGTAGCTCATATGCTACAAAACCATCAAGGCCCTTGAAATTTAGACACCAGGTCTCTTGTAAACATAAGATATCGAATGTTCTAATTAGTTCTAACCACCCTAATACTTCTAATTTAGAAACTAGTCCTGCTATATTCCAACTAGCAATAAGGCAAGTTGTTGATGCCCCCTCTAAGGTATTGCAAGATGTACCCACAGACTTAGGCAGTATACTACTAGTAGTATTTGGGGACTGATGTAAATCTACTCCTGCAACCACTTCGGCAAACTCGTGTCTGACCTCTTGTCAATCGCAGTTATTAAGACCAGACAGGGCATCATATCTATTGTGCAATAGCATGCTTGGTACTAGGGGGGATGCCCAGCGGTTATGCATATTCAAGTTGTTATCCCATCCTATTGCTGGCGTTTTTGGTAGGGTTACGTTTTGCTGTTCCCCATGAAAGAATTTTAATGTTAGGGGAACCACCGTACCTCTTCTACGCTGAGGTGGAAGAATATGTGTTAGGACATTAGGAAGTACATCGGGGTGTGCAAATGTTACCGCCACACAATCCCCTTTAAATCTTTTGGGGCGATTCCCTATCCAGGGAACACGTTTAACTGCTTTGATATCGTGCGCCAGTTGCTGTAACCCACCAGGCGCTAACCTCATATTACCTGAGAGCCAGTGAAGGGCCTTACTACTCAGAGAGCTGGATGACTCGATAATACCGTCATCCAACAGGGGTACATTAGCTAACACCAGTACCACAGGTGAGGCTTCCTCAATAAACTGCAGTGGGTCTGTACCGTGAACTTGTGCTTGTGGTAAATTTACTATCAACGGACGCCCTTCTGCTATTGTTATATTGTGATTAACTTCCGGGGCAGGCATATGGACTGGATTGGTCAGCACACCAGATGTCCCTTCTCCGGCTTGATTAACCCCTTCGGTAATATTTCTTGTTATTAATAAAGTGTTAAGACTACCTATTTCCTCCGTCAACTTTGTTTGCACGCCTCCAAGTCTTTTTACTTCCGCCTGCAATTTATCTATTTTAGAGATCAGAGGTTTTACAATTTCAATGAGTTTACCCTCTACAATCTCAAGCAGTTTAGTAAACATTTCGTCATCTCCTCTGTTTCGTATAGTCCCTTCCCCTACAGCCTTTTGGGGAGCTCTCGAGGAACCTGGGGATAATGTTCTTTTCCTTTTCACTCTTGGCCTTTGACCGCCCTGTTTCCGCTGATTCTTCACACAGGCGCGCACAGGCCGGGGTGTGTGCTCAATCAATGGCAGATCATCCTCCACAGGACCAGTTACAGTTTCTGGATCTGAATCAATAACATTATCAGAGTCTACATCCAGAATAACAGGGGATGCTAGCGTGATCAATGGCTGGCTGCCAGTCTCAATCATAGGTGATGCATTTGGTGAGACCCTGGTTTCCACCAACACGAAGGGGCTATCCTCAGCTGACAGAGGTAAAGTAGGGTTTAACCTGCGCAAATCTGGTGACTGGCTTAGCCCAAGTGATTCCCTCCTTTGTTCATTTATTTTCTTTACTGTTTGCACAACATAATTATCCATGGTATTTGCGGGCAGAGCAGCAGGTTTCTTTTTAGACGTCATCTATATATAACACGGTTGACAAACAACACAGCAACAGAGTCTTACTTGTAGACGCGTCTCTGGTGAACCAGGGGGTCAAGCCCTGCCCCTGCCTCCTCCTGCCGATGAGGGCCGTAGAGGGCCCGCCCTTTGCCCGGGCTTAGCCCCGGGCGTCCCGCTCGCGTCCCGCGACGCGGGTCTCCTTCTCCCTTTCTCGGGCTGTCGCTGCGCCCTGCGCCCTGCTGGCGCGTTCCGCGTCACTCCGTCGCGCTGCCGCGGTACCTGCCGGGAGTTGTGGTCCTCCCGGAGCGGCGGCGTGGTTTGCTGTACCCGGTGTGACTCTGGGTGGTGGGCGGCTTCCTTGACTGGACTGCTGGCGTGGTGTGACTCTCGGCGGTGGCGGCAGGTAAGTAATGGTAGTTCCCCCCGCTTTGCCGGTCTCCTTCTCCCTTTATCGGGCTGTCGCTGCGCCCTGCGCCCTGCTGGCGCGTTCCGCGTCACTCCGTCGCGCCGCCGCGGTACCTGCCGGGAGTTGTGGTCCTCCCGGAGCGGCGGCGTGGTTTGCTGTACCCGGTGTGACTCTGGGTGGTGGGCGGCTTCCTTGACTGGACTGCTGGCGTGGTGTGACTCTCGGCGGTGGCGGCAGGTAAGTAATGGTAGTTCCCCCCGCTTTGCCGGTCTCCTTCTCCCTTTATCGGGCTGTCGCTGCGCCCTGCGCCCTGCTGGCGCGTTCCGCGTCACTCCGTCGCGCCGCCGCGGTACCTGCCGGGAGTTGTGGTCCTCCCGGAGCGGCGGCGTGGTTTGCTGTACCCGGTGTGACTCTGGGTGGTGGGCGGCTTCCTTGACTGGACTGCTGGCGTGGTGTGATTCTCGGCGGTGGCGGCAGGTAAGTAATGGTAGTTCCCCCCGCTTTGCCGGTCTCCTTCTCCCTTTATCGGGCTGTCGCTGCGCCCTGCGCCCTGCTGGCGCGTTCCGCGTCACTCCGTCGCGCCGCCGCGGTACCTGCCGGGAGTTGTGGTCCTCCCGGAGCGGCGGCGTGGTTTGCTGTACCCGGTGTGACTCTGGGTGGTGGGCGGCTTCCTTGACTGGACTGCTGGCGTGGTGTGACTCTCGGCGGTGGCGGCAGGTAAGTAATGGTAGTTCAGTACAGTCAATTTTGGAACCAAGGCCAGTAACGTTCCTCAATATCACCCTTGCTACAAAATTAGATTGGACTACTTTCGGGATCTCCCTGATTCTATCTCTTGCTGTTGTCTCTCTTAGGGTTGTTCCTTCTAGAAGGGGAGCCCTGACTTCAGATTTTCAATGCTACTATAAATGCTGGCTCAATCTGTTCCTAGTTCATCTGATGGGTATTGTATTTAATCTATAAGGCCTGTTCCAGTAGCCACAGGACCTGATTGATAACGTGTAGAATGGAATACAGAATCAACTTTAGCTTTCAGATAGGGACTAACGGGAAGGGCAACAGCTGGCTCACAATACTGGTGTATTTGGATACTACATTTATTTTGTGGGTGGATAGAAAAATCCTTACTCCTGCTCTCCATGCCTGAAAACCCGACCTTGTGTGATCCTTCACTTGCCCCCCAGGAGTAATGATACTAGGGGAACCCACTTTACAGGTGAGTCAATCGGCTCCCTATGGTGATCTGGAATGGTTAGAAATAGGAATGCGTTAAGTCCTGTTATGACAAGGTTGACCCATTAAGGTATGCCATTGCATGGGGCTGGTGCTGGGGTGGCAACATCGGATGA
This sequence comes from Lissotriton helveticus, assembly GCF_964261635.1. Lineage (NCBI taxonomy): Eukaryota > Metazoa > Chordata > Amphibia > Caudata > Salamandridae > Lissotriton > Lissotriton helveticus. Next base: position 631,552,975 of record NC_136068.1, on the reverse strand, counting down.
TCACTTCTTATAAGAGCCGAGGGTTTATAAAAAGAGCTCAGGGGCAAAATAACAATATTCAAATCCTGCTCCTTCCTATACCCGTCATCGACTAAATGTCTGTGACCCAAGTTATGGTCGCTAAATTGATCAATTGCCTGGGTTATCTACCCAACCCTTCCAAATCCACCTAAGTCTGGGTGTAAAGAGTATATTTTGCCCCAGTGAAGCAGGAAAGTCCTTATTTCTCCTGAGCCAATTCAAACATATATTGGCCAGTTCTTCCTATGCTTCCCTCTGGCAGTCACAGGGTTCTGGGACACCTGACATAATTGTCACATATGGACAGGATGCAGGTGGTAAATTAATAATCAGGGGCTTATGGCGATGAGCTTGACCAGCCAATCCATGGCTCCCATTGCATCTTTCCTTAAGCCGGGATGTGTTTTGTCAGTGACTCTCAGCCAAGGGCTGGCTAGAAGTTAGTGGATTATATCTAAGTATTGTTACGGGTATAGTTGGGGGTTCAGTCATGGGGGAGTCCCTACATTCACAGTATAGTACATTGCACCTAGAGGGCACGTGGAATTACTTGGGGCATCATCAATACATTCTGGTGATGCCTGGAGATGTGCTTGTATCTTTAAAATAGCCGTACAAGTTTGCTCCAGCATTGCAATATGGACCAATATTGGTGTGAGTTCAGTGTTTAAAATAGCTTTTACATTCTCAGTGATCTCCACTACTAACTGCATCACCCAGACTGGCTGTGAATCAATATCCCTTCCAGTTGTGCCAGTAACTATAGGTAAGGGTTGGACTGGCATAGGATTATCAGATGATAAGTCTACCTGCGCCCCTGTCTTATTCTTTTTGCTCCACACAACTCTTCGCATTTTCCTTACTGTTTGTAGGATTTCCACAGAGGCATCCTTAGCCCTGTTGGTCACACTTGCCTTATCCTCTGGGGTGACAGTAGCGGAAACAGTGTCAGATGGGCTAATGGAAGACGGCAGTGGCACCCCAATGTCCAAGGAGAGGCGCCTCACTGTCACCTCTGTTTTCAGAGCCACAACCCCTATTGCCTCGGCTTCATTCTGTCTATCGAAGTAGAATTTAGGAGGGGGGGGGTTGGCAGTCTGGGGCCCTCCAGCACATTTCTGCTTTCCCATTGGTGCCTTGATGTAGTGCACGCTAATCGCAACAGGGGATAATGTTAAATAAGGTCAAAATGTCTAGCAGATCCTTTGCTAGATACTTGTGTACCTCAACTGGGTCACTGCACATTATGTTAGCCGCCTGGCAGTGGATCTTCCAGTTAGTAGGTATAATCAGCTAAATGCAAGCAAGAGTACTATTAAGAATGGATCACTCACCCTGCTTTTCAGAGTAAGACGATGGAGGGGTGGCCCAGCCGCCCAGTCTCACCTGGGCATGGACGGGCATAGCGCACCTGCCCTTGGATCAGGCCTTGCCTGGGTTTATCCTGAGCCATGGGATAGCGTTGCATTTTTAAGCGTTGGTTTCTGGTCTTGGCTGCAAGGGGTGATGGGTCTTGAGGTCACCCACAGGTGCTCCTTGTGGTAGACAGGCATGCAAAACGGCAACCAGAATTTAGTTTTAGGTTGTATTTAACCCCATGCGCGCTACGCGGTTTTCCCGCTGTGCGCTGAAGATTGAAAAAACCCGCGGTTCATGACGAGCTCAGCTCATCATGAGCGTACGACAGGCGTAACTCATGACGAGCTGAGCTCGTCATGAGCGTCGAAGGGGTTAATATGGTTTGGTCTCCTAGAGCATTCTTCATCCCTAAAGTCTACCTTTTTCCAGGATCACTGAGTCCCTTTATTTGGCTGGAGGTTTGAGCCTTTCCTTGCCCTTGTGATAGACCCCCACGCCTATGGGGTGCTGTTTTTTTTAGGATAAGTATGCCAATGCAGGGTGATAGGACATTTGGTTTCACATTCCAGAGTTTTTCTTTGCATAAATGGGAGGAACATTTATATTTTTACCCATAGTTTAACATTTGCAGGTTATTTTGGGTAAGAACAAGGAATGGGATTCACAGAAGGCACACCACCCTAGATTTGCCTGGCCCCTTAGTTTTCAAAAATGTGTACAGATTGCCTAGGTGTTGGCCAAACCCAGGCACAAATGTTGCAGCTATACAGCCAATAGTCTTGTTTTGGTCAGCAATTTTCACTCCCTTGACAAAGTAGTGATTTTACCTCTTTCCTGTCCCATTTAATAACACCACCACACATGGGGTACTGTGGTTATTGGGAGCAGCGTGAGAACATGGATTATGGGACATTTGGTGCTGGTTGAAAATTCCAGATTTTTCAGACATGTAAAGTCCAGGACAGTTGGTTTTTTAATCATTCTATCACATTTCCAATTGCATTCTGGGTAAGAAAACGTGGTGGTTCCATGTATCCCACCACCATGGATTACTTTCTGTCTCATTTTATAAAAATGTATGGGGTTGGCAGTTCTCACAAGGTGCCCATTAACCCTGAGCCCAAATAATACACCGCCCCCACTGCAAATTCTTTCTTTTTCCAGTATGTCACCCCTTCTGGTGGCCATGACTCTGCTCCTTTTCTGCCCCATAACATAGGATCACCCATGCATATGGGGTATCATTTTTATTTAAAAAATGTGATTTGTTAGCAGTATGCTAGGAACTTTGGATTTCAAAAAGAACAATTGATGGGCAGATTGTTGAACATGCTCACACATCTACTATTCCAATTTAAACCCAGCTATATGCAAATCAGTCTTGACCATGCTCCCCAAAGGAACAGTTCAGCCCGAACTACCAGGCCAGGTCCTGCCTGGACTCGAAACATGCACCCTGGGACCGGTTTTGGGGTGTCACCCCTCATCACCCAGGCTAGCTTGACTCCAGTGGCATGGAGAGCGCAGCACCCACGTCTGGGCAAACCTGTCCCACTTGGGTTGACAAATGCAAAAAGAACAATTGATGAACAGAATATTAAACAATGCCAAATATTCATCTCAGTACAGAGATCTGGGCCTAAATCCATCGTTTTTTGCTCCCCATGCCATTCTAGTTTAAACCCAGCCATATGCCAATCAATCTTGACCTTGCTCTCCTTAGGAACAGTCCAGCCCGAACTGCCAGGACAATTCCTCCCTGAACTGAAACAAGCATCCTGGAAAGGTCATCCATTCATGTGAACATATTTGACAGAGTAATGTGTGGTGTAACTGGGCTTGGGTTTAGGTGGCAGAGACTAGGTCATGATGCACAGATCCTGTGTAATCCCCAGCTATAGAACATATTTTCCCTTGTAGTTAGTATGTCACTGCTCCACTGAGGTGTAGGTCCAGGATGTTGTGCATCACCAACGCTGCGCCACTGTGGTTACTGAAATACAGATGATGGGTACGTGGTAAAAGGAGGCATGCTTAGCGCCAGGAAAGCTGGTTTTCCACTTGGTTAATATTTATTTTGTATTATAAAAAATTAACCCTTGGCTCCATGGGGAATTTTAGGCTCCCCAAGTGAGCTTGATCAGGGAGTCAATCACACCAAACTACTTCCCCAGTATAGCTGCAATGCATGCAGCAGGTAGAAGTCTGAAAGGGGCGCTCCTACTGCCAGAATGATCATTCTATTGTTATACTTTCGACTAACAAAAATTATTCCTGGTGTTGGGTGGGCATTTTGAGATGCACCAGGACAGACTGGGTGCAGAAGCTGGAATCCGCTCTACCAGGGACTTTGAAATGGAGATGATTGGTATAGCTATACCTAATGTGATGAGTGGTAACAATATGCTATGGGTAGTACAGTGTCTGGGGGGCAAGTAATTACCAAATGACACGAGGACAGGAGTAATGACAACTACACAAATGGCAACATTAGTTCAGCTTTTACAGATATTTCCTGTGGAACCCTCATGGTTCTGCTCTTAGTCCTACCTTTCTTAAAGTTAATTTAGTGCAGTACGATGTCAATGTACGCCATGATACATGTATGTATAAAAAACAACTTGCATGTCTGTTGTTGAATTTACCCGATGTGACATCCTCCTTAAGGGCCTAGGCTGAACCAACAGATTGACAAATCACGGGTGGGGAGATATGTAACCCTTAGACAGAACGCGAGATCCCACAGATAGGCAGCAACACCACAATGGCCTTAGGAGATTGGCCCTCATAGAACACGTTTGGGACGAGGGGCGCACATTTTCAAAAACACCATAAAGTCAGATGCCACACTAAATTAGGAACACACAGCCAATCAGAATACAACATGGACATTGTTAGACCTGTCAGCCCTAGGGTGGTCTTTTCCTATTTTTTCCCCCCTTGCCTCATTTTTCCCACTTTCTTTTTTTGTTAGCCTTAGGTCTCTGCGCACCTTCCCATTGCTAACCAATGCTAAGGTGCAGGTGCTCTCTTCCCCCAACATGGCTGCCACTGACCCCTGCTACTGCAGCCTGGTCTTTTTAGTCGCACTCTAGTTGCAAGGAGCTGGCTGGAACCCTTAAACATTGTTGCCATACCAGCCTGCCTTGCCTGCCCATAGCTAGACTAGGGAAGCTCCTGGAACCTTCTAGAATAGGGGCGGAGTCTATTTTTGCCGCCTCAGAGAGTGGTCACCTGACCTGGTCCTATATAAGAAAAGGAGGGAAAGTTTTCAGTCAGTTGGGGCATCACTGACCTGGGGGACCCTTCGCAGGAGACTTAGGCGGTAGGGCCTAGTCAGAAACCTATACCATTGCGGTTGACAGGGTTTAGGCGCTGCCCACCAAGCTGTGTGAGGAACACTGAACTAGCCCACTAATCTGGCCCGGCGGGAGGGGACCCAGGGACCACCTGCAGTGACCTGCTGAGGAATCCTGTCAGCAGCCTTCAACTCAACCCTCCCCCTTCTCAAGAAACCAAGAATCTGCTTCCACAAAAGGGCGCCAGAACCACCCCGCGCCAAGAAGGAACCTAACTGCCCACAGGACTACTGGGGATCAACCAGGTATTGGGCTTTGCCATCTCTGCACCCCGTGCCTCAACCTGTGGCCCCAGCGCTGTCCTGCCTTGCCTGAACTGCCTTAATTGCTTGTCCTGCCACTGTCGTGCGGCCTGTCTGGCTTAAGCTACATGAACTGCCTTCCCCGCGCTCACCTGCTGGGGAAGCGCTAGACCTCTGAACATTGCTGCCTGTCACAGCGCTGTGCCGCCCGACTGTGTGCCCCCGTGGCGCTATAGTCAACAAGTGCCTCCCTGTCCCCGACGTGCTGTGTCCTGGAAGGCTATTTGGACAGCACTGCCGCCGCTGCCCCAGGACATTGGTGTGTGTCTCGGAGCTCTACATCGTCCCCGCGCTGCCTCAGGGAAGCGCTAGCAGGCCAACTCACCGCTGCAGCCCTTGCTGTGCTGACGCGGCACGCCGCGCACCAAAGGCCGTCGGACCCCGTTGCAGCCTCGGCGCTTCCCCGGTGTGGCCGTCGCTGCCAACTTCATCCCCTTGGCGGCCCCCTGAGCCAGGAGAGGGCCGCCGCACCTTGACGCTGGGCCGCACTAGGCCCAACAAAGCCATCTTGCCGGCCTCACGTGACGGGGGCATCGGAAGAGTCTCCGCCCCAGCCGCGCTCCAATTAGCCGCTGACGTCGCGCCCCGCAGGCCTCGCTGCCATAGGCGGCTGCGGGAGTGCCCTCGAGTCCAATTGGTCGCCGGGTGCTGCCAGGCTGAAGGAAGGCTCAGGACCGGACGAGACACCGGCGCGGGGGCTCAAAGCGAGTCTGGAGCCCCTGCCGACTGCACTGGGCTGAGTGAGGCCCCGGAGGGCAGGAGCCCTCCCCTGCCTCCCGATTCCGTCGCAAGGGGCCTGGAGGAGGCCCGAAACCCGCAGGTAACGTCACGGGGGAGGGCCTCCCGGGAGTGAAAAGGAGGCCCGAAACCGCCCCTCCCCTCGGGAGGATTTGAGACTGGGCCCAGACTCTGGTAGGCCCCTAGGCCCGGGGCTAGTCAAGTTAACCCCTGCCTGGGGTCAAGTTAAATGCGCATTTTAGCCCTATACCTGTTTAGTGCTGGCTAATGCAATGGTTCACTCCTGCTAATGAGATGGTTTACCTTGAATGCAATGTTTATCCCTGCCTAATGCCATGTTTATTCTTGCCTAATGAAATGTTTGCCTTCCATAAGGAGATGGTTATTTTTACCTAAAGGAGATGTTGCCTGATTTCTAAAGAGTTTTTACTTCTGCCTAATGAACTGCTTATTGCTGGGTAATGACACGCTTATCTCTTTAATGAAATCTTTATTCATGATTGCTGAAATGTTTATTCAGGCTTGCTAAAAGATTAACTAAATGCCTACAGTTATGGAGGGAAGTGCTCATGGCTTTAATTAAATGGTTATTGCGACATGTTATATTGGTTATCGAACTGCTCCCTTTGCTCCTCTGATGAAATGCTTTAATGAAATACTAAGGAGATGCTGATGCTTTGATTCCTGATTTCCCTGAACCTTGATCTAGATAAAACTTATTGATTTAAATCAAACTTACTGGTGTGGTCTCCATCATTATGTGCGCTCACTGTCTCAGTGGATGTGTGTGCTGTGTGGTCACTTTACACCTGAGCTTTCGGGTGCCTACCTGCTCAGGCCAAGCTACCCCCCGGAGATCTGGTGACCCCAGTTCCTACATTGGTGGCGAGCGGTGGGAACAGGACCTGTGGCTATACAGCATCCTCCGGTGAGACAGAGTGCGCCGCAATCAGACTAGACACCTATCGTACATGGAAGCCTACTCAAATGACCCCCCACTGTCTAACCTGAGTGTTTAGAGTCCTGTTTTGATCCAATCCTGTTACCTACGTCCTAGTATCTTTCCCTTGATTTATCTGGGTTCCCACCTGTCAAAATGGAGTTCCAGCTAGCCGACCTGGAAGAGTACACAGTGGTGCAGCTAAGGGAATGTTGTCAGGGGATGGGGGTGCCGGTTGGGCGGAGAGCCGCAAAGGAGGAGCTCTGTACCGCTTTGAGAGCATGGGTAAGGGCCCACCCAGAGGGGAGAGGGGATGGGGAACAGAAGGGGCAGGTAACACAAAAGGAGGCGGGTGCTTCAGGAGAACTAGACCTACTCAATATTGATGTTACTGAAAATGTGTTGCCAGGAAGACGTTCCAGGGCAAGTAGTGGTGGGTCTAGAAGGAGTACGTTGTCACAGGAGTATGAGCACGAGAGGGTGAGAGAAAGGGAAGATAAAAAGTTTGCATTGGAAGAGAAGAAGCTGGCGCACAAGCTTCAGCTTAAGGAGTTGGAGCTGAGAGCCTTGCAATTAAGTGCGCCAGGAAGTCCTAATGGTGGCAGCGTACAAGGGGCTCAACATGAGCCTAAGTTTTGGTTACCCGAAGAGGTGATAGCGAGTTACACTCAGGGGGATAACATCGCCAAGTTGTTGGAGGCGTATGAAGTGGCCTTGACAGCCCATGGGGTGCCTGCCTGAGAGCTACTGGGGAGGTGGCCTGTATTGATACATGCCCCCCAGTGTCTGGGACACCCTCCTGTACCTAGAAAAGGCAGACCAGTTCAGATATCCCCCCATAAAGGAAGCACTACTTAAAAGGTTTGGCCTCAATCCAGAAAGGTATCGCCAGAAGTTCCATGGCAGCCATAAGCTGTCCACACAGAATTGGGTAGACTTTTTTGATTATGCCCATAAGGCTCTGGATGGTTGGGTGCGTGGCAGCGAGGTGCATGATTATGAGGGCCTGTACAACTTGTTTTTGAGAGAGCACCTCTTGGATAAATGTTTTCCGGAGATGCGCCAACATCTGGTGGACCAGAAGCTGACTGACCCCCGTGAGCTTGCGGAGGAGGCGGATAATTGGGTTAGCACCAGGGTGTCTCACAAGGGCCCCGGGGGAGATGGCCCAAAAGGCGGACAGGGTTTCCCCCAGAAGAAAGAGGGGGGAGATAAAAAGAAGGAGTTCTCACAAGGCCCACAAAGCAGACAGTTTGGGAGAGGAGTAGGTACCCCACCTCAGTCCAGTCCCCCAAAGCCCACTTATCCTGACAAGAGTCAGCAGCCAAGAATTGTCCGGTGCTATGAATGTGGAGAGGTTGGACACTACAAGGGGGATCGCCAGTGTCGCAAGAGACCCCAGCCCACACAGGTGGCAAGAGTCCCGGGGTGGCTAGTGTAGCGCTTGGGATGGAGCTGCCCCTAGATAGGGAAGGGGAGTGGACAGGCCTGACCCTGGTTTCACTCGGGGACAGAGAGATGATCCCAGTGACGCCCTTACCATCAAACACTGCTAAGTATCAGCAGAGGATGAAGGTTAACGGGGAGGAGGTGGAGGCTCTGAGGGACCCAGGTGGCAGCATGACCACCGTAGTGAGGCGGCTGGTGTCCCCTGAGCAAGTGGTCCCTGATGTATTCCATCCGGCCGTGTTGGCTGTCGGCAGTCTGAGTTACTATCCCGTGGCTCAGGTTCCCTTTGAGTGGGGAGGAGTGAAAGGCCTGTTGAAAGTTGCTATAAGCCCTGCCTTGAATCCTAGCGTTGAGCTCTTAAGGGGGAAGCCGGGAGCGAGTTAATTTTTAAAACTTAAATTGTCACTTGTTATTGTGTTTTTAACTACTCACTTTCATTAGCATCGAGTTGTCCAAGGCAGCGGATCTAGCGCTGACGCAGCACTTGAACCCCAACACTCCTTGCCGCCATTCCGCCAAGCCCGGAGGCCACGCCCTTTTCGGAGGCCACGCCCCCCCCCCCGCAGACTACATATAGACGCCGATTTAGGGCGCCTAGTAATCATAGCGTTGAGCTCTTGAGGCGGAAGCTGGGAGCGAGTTAATTTTTAAAACTTAAATTGTCACTTGTTATTGTGTTTTTAACTACTCACTCTCTTTGGCATCGAGTTGTCCAAGGCAGCGGATCTAGCGCTGACGCGGCACTTGAACCCCAACACTCCTTGCCGCCATTCCGCCAAGCCCGAAGACCACACCCTTTTCGGAGGCCATGCCTCCCGCAGACTACATATAGACGCCAATTTAGGGCGCCTAGTAACCATAGCGTTGAGCTCTTGAGGCGGAAGCCGGGAGCGAGTTAATTTTTAAAACTTAAATTGTCACTTGTTATTGTGTTTTTAACTACTCACTTTCATTGGCATCGAGTTTTCCAAGGCAGCGGATCTAGCGCTGACGCGGCACTTGAACCCCAACACTCCTTGCCGCCATTCCGCCAAGCCCGGAGGCCACGCCTTTTTCAGAGGCCACACCCCCCTGGTCACCGCATTACATCTCTATAAATTATGTGCATCTCCCAGACGCGCAGCGGACGAGCGCAGCGGGCGCGACGTTTGCGCGCCGAAGGCGCGCCAAAGGTGAGCCCGTCTGCGCCTGTCCGCGACCGACCGAGGCCAGGGGCCATCCCCCCTGCTCAGCCATCTCGCCAGACCATCAGCTATAGTTCTTACTCCCTTCATCAACTAAATCAGGCTGCAGGGTCACCCTGCCTACAGGCATGGGATCCATCTATAAAACACCCCGCCTGCAACCAGTGTGGTTTTCATTTTTCTCTCCATCCTAAAATGAAACCCACAATATACTCTACGCTTCAGCTAAATTGCCGATCACTCCGCAAACACTCCTTGGAAATCTCCCTAATGTTAGAGGAAATGAGCCCAGATATCCTTTTCGTCACAGAGACGTGGCTGCAGGAACACTCAGAACCCGATTTGGTACAAGCCCTTCCACCTGGATACCAAATACTTCGCCTTGACCGCAAAAAAGGAACCGGCGGTGGCCTAGCAGTAATCCATAAAGCAGGATACAAAGTCACTAGCACTCCTGTGCATCTTTCAGACAGTGAATGTCTTCCTTTCTACATAAAACTCAGTCCCACACATACCTTCTCTGGTATGCTCATATACCGCCCACCAGGGTCACAAGGTCAGTTTCTTTCCAATCTTGCCCCGATAGCTGCAAACCTTGCACTCAGTTCTGCTAACTTTACAATCTTGGGCGATCTCAACATCCATCTGGATGACCCGAACGATCCAAACGCCAGAGAACTATCCTCCAGTCTAAACGCCCTTGAACTACAGCAACATGTCCTTGGGCCCACTCATCTAAAAGGCCATCTTTTAGACCCCATCTTCAGTAACTGCCCCCACCTTCACGTTGGAAACCCCTCCCCCCTTCCCTGGTCTGATCACTTTCTTATTCCATTCACTTGGACCCTTCCCTATCACCCCCTCCCTAAACCCCCGACAACTCAACAGTCACGCAACTGGTCAAAAATCCCCCTACCTGAGTGGCAGGATAACTTACACTGCACCAAACCTATTAACACTTCTAATCCCATCCAGGACAACGAGAATTACAACAGATGGATTACTAGCTCCTTAGACCGAGTACTCCCATTAAAAAGTATCCATCCCAAGCGGAGCAATCCAACAGCCCCATGGTACACGACTGATCTACGGGAGGCCAAACGCGCCTGTAAACGAATCGAGAGGAAATGGCTCCTGGATTATCTCCCAGCAGACAAAGCGAACTATAGAGCAGCTATCAAAAACTATAAAGCAGATATACAACTAGCTCAGGCCAAATATTACGAACAAAAGATAGATAAGGCAGCTTCTAAACCCAAGGAGATCTACCAGATAGCTAAATCTCTCCTACAACTCCCCGAGACTTCAAAGGTTTACAACAATACTCAGACCCATTGTGAGGAGATAGCGGAGTTCTTTCACCATAAAATAGAAGTCATCAACTCCTCTTTCTCTCACTCCGTCACCTCGCCCAGAGATATCGCCGACATAGGCCCTACAACAGCTCCACCTAACGCTCTCAATAGCATTCCGCCACTAGACCTAATCAACCTAGAAAAGATTATGGGACAGGTCAAATCCGGTTCACCCATTGATCCAGCCCCCCCTAGGGTTCTCATCCCAATAACCAGGCAGATTTCACCCACCATCCAAGACCTGCTCAACTCCTCCCTCCATACTGGCATTGTCCCGCCTCTATAGAAAAGAGCTATGGTCAAAGCTTTATTAAAGAAACCCAGCCTCGATCAAACCAATCCTTCTAACTACCGACCTATTTCCCTTCTACCCTGGCTCAGCAAACTTCTGGAGAAACACGTCAATTCTGTTTTGACCGACTTCCTAGAAGTTAACAACATACTGGACCCCACCCAGACGGGTTTTAGGCCTCGTCATGGAACGGAGACTGCCCTGATAGCAGTGACGGAGGAGGCAAGAAGGATCCTGGATGGTGGCGGGTCTACGGCCATCGTCCTACTCGACCTAAGTGCCGCCTTCGACACTGTAAATCACAATATTCTACTCCACCGCCTTGGCATGATAGGAATCTCAGGAACAGCACTCACCTGGATGAGATCCTTTCTCACAGACAGATCCTTCCAAGTATTTGAGAGGGACTTCACCTCCGCCAGTAAACCTCTTAATTGCGGAGTGCCTCAGGGCTCCTCCCTGAGTCCCATCCTTTTTAATGTTTATCTTAGTTCTCCAGCTGATGTCGTCCGCCCTTTCGGTGTGAAAATTGTCACCTATGCGGACGACACACAGCTAGTGGTAGCGCTGGACCCTCCTCTCAATTCCTACCATCGCCTACACAAATGCTTGGAAGCTGTTGCCGCCTGGATGTCAGGCTCCTGTTTAAAACTATACGGGGATAAAACAGAGGTAATGCTCCTTAGAAATAACATCATGAATCCATTGATTCCATCTGGCCCCTCTGTTTAGGTAGCCCCCCACAACCCAAGGAACAAATCAAGAGTCTTGGCACATGGCTTGACCACACTCTTACATTCAACCACCAAGCAACCAAGCTCGCTGTCACCTGCTTCGGGCTAATGAGGCTACTTCGAAAAATTCTTCCTCTCCTCCCGTTTCACTCAAGACGGATCATGGTCCAAGGACTAATCCTATCCCATCTCGACTGTGGCAACATCCTATACCTCGGGCCCCACAATCCACACTCAACAGACTTCAAATTATCCAAAATTGCGCGGCAAGAATCCTTCTCGACATCCCTCGCCGAATCTCAGTCAAGGCCAGATTGAAGGATCTCCACTGGCTCCCTGTGAGAGCCAGAATCGAATTCAAGAGCATGTGCATTGCACATCGCTCTTACTGGGGAACAGGCCCCTCCATCAATCGCCCCTTGGTGAAAGCCTATCACCCCAATCGCCCACGCAGATCCGCGACCTCCCACCTCACTTCAGTACCTCGCATCAGAAGAGCCAGATGCGGAGGCCGATCGCTCTCCTACAATCTTGCCAAGACCTGGAACTCTCTCCCCGTTCCAATCAGATCAGAATCCAATCTACTCACTTTCCGAAAGCTTCTTAAAACCTGGCTTTTTAATAAAACCTCTACCTAAATCTTCCCTTAGCTCTACTAATTCCAGCCTTTCCAGCTCATCCTATTTTTTTCTGCAGCGCTGGGACGCCCCTGGGTAGCCAACGCGTTTTATAAACTCGCTTTCCATTCCATTCCATTCCTTGCCTGTGGACTGTCTGCTAGGAAACGACCTGGAACATACCGCCTGCAAGGAAGTGGAGTTTAAGGCCCACACTGAGATGCTGGGATTACCAGGATGGACTTGCGTGGTCACGAGGTCCATGGCTGCCCGGCAAGGAACTCAACCCGGGTTGGAGCCTGAAATTACGGCCCAACCCAATGCCGGTCCAGAGGAGAATGGAGTGGAGGACACACCCCGTGTGATGGATGGGGAGCCCGCGGAGGTACCCCCGGAGTCCGCGGAGGTGGATGTTGTTCCCGTGGGGGTCTTGCCGACCCTTGCCGAGTGGCATGTGGAAGGAGGGCCTACCCGGGAGGAATTCTGTCGGGCGCAGAGAGATTGCCCGTCGCTTGAAGGCATGCGGCGGCAGGCCGAAGCCCAAGCGACCAACCAAGTTATCATGTGTACTGGGAGGATGGTCTCCTCTACAGTGAACCTATAGTGCATGGATCCTCGAGGGCCTTAGTGGTCCCTCAATGCTACCGGGCCTTCTTATTGGAATTGGCGCATGAAATACCTTTGGCTGGACACCTGGGCTAGGACAAGACCTTTGCGCGGCTAGTCCCACATTTTTATAGGCCCAGGATTAGAGTTGCCTCTGACACCTACTGCAAGACCTGCAAGACTTGCCAGGCAAGTGGCAAGACTGGGACTAAGATGAAGGTCCCTTTGGAACCGCTCCCGGTTGTCGGGACCCCTTTTGAGCGGGTCGGAATTGACATTGTTGGGCCGACCTCTTCGGGACACCGGTTCATCTTGGTGTTAGTGGACCACGCCACTCGGTACCCGGAGGCTATTCCTCTGAGGACCGTCACTGCACCTGTGGTGGCGCGGGCCCTGATGGGGATTTTTACCCGAGTGGGATTCCCCAAGGTTGTGGTGTCAGATAGGGGCACGAACTTCATGTCGGCCTACATGCAGTCCATGCGGAAGGAGTGCGGAGTGACCTATCGGTTCTCCACTCCTTACCACCCCAGACTAACGGGCTCATAGAGCGCTTTAATAAGACTCTGAAGGGGATGATCCGGAGCCTGCCAGAGGACTTGAGGCGGAAGTGGGACGTCCTCCTCCCTTGCCTGTTGTTTTCATACCGCGAGGTACCACAGAAGGGAGTCGGGTCAGCCCTTTTGAGCTGCTCTATGGCCAGCCTGTTAGGGGGCCCCTCAGCCTTGTCAAGAAGGGGTGGGAGAAGACTTCGAAGAAGCTTCCCCGTGATGTCGTCAGCTACATGCTGGCATTCTGCAGCCAGATGGCCAAGCTGTGGAAGGAAGCCTCAGACAACCTAGAGGCTAGCCAAGCCGTCATGAAGGAGTGGTATGACCGCAATGCTCGGACGGTGGAGTTGGACGCTGGACAGAAGGTGTGGGTCATGGAGCCTGGGGAGCTTAGTGCCCTCCAGGACCAGTGGACTGGTCCGTACGAAATTGTGGAGCGTCGAGGCCAGACCACCTATGTCGTGGATTTGAAGACCCCCGGACAGCCCCATCGGGTGCTCCACATCAACCACCTTGAGCCGCACCATGAGCGATCTGAGCTTGCTCTCCTCATGGTGATGGATGGGAGCAAGAAGGAGGAGAGTGAGCCTCTTCCTGACCTTCTGGCGGCCCAGGAGAAGGATGGATCGGTGGAGGGAGTGGTCCTCTCCCCATCCTTGACCCCAGAGCAACAGAAGGACTGCTGCCAGGTGTTGGAGCAGTATGCATCGTTGTTCTCCCTCATGCCTGGAATTACACACCTGTGTACCCATGATGTGGACACAGGGGACGGTCCGCCTGTAAAAACCAAGTCTTACCGGCTGTCCGATAAAGTGAAGAACAGCATCCAGGGTGAGGTGGCAAAAATGCTGGAGCTGGGGGTGATCGAACCTTCCAGCAGCCCTTGGGATAGTCCGGTCGTGTTGGTGCCGAAAGCGGCCCCACCGGGCACCACACCAGAACTTCGGTTCTGTGTGGACTATCGGGGATTGAACTCTGTCACCAAGACACATGCTCACCCGATCCCACGGGCAGATGAGCTGATTGACCGGCTGGGAGCAGCCAAGTACCTCAGCACCATCGTCTTAACATCAGGGTACTGGCAGATTGCCATGGCCGATGGAGCGAAGGAGAAGACCGCGTTCTCCACCCCGAGGGCAACTTTCAGTTTAGGGTGATGCCCTTCGGGCTCAAGAATGCTCCGGCCACTTTCCAGCGGTTGGTGAACCAGATGCTGTCTGGCCTGGAGTCCTTCTCAGCGGCGTACCTGGATGACATAGCTGTCTTCAGTAGCACCTGGGAGGACTATCTGCAGCATCTCCAGGAGGTGCTGCAGGCTCTGCAACGCGCTGGCCTCACCATCAAGGCTAGCAAGTGCCAGATTGGACAGGGATCTGTCGTCTACCCGGGACATCTGGTGAGCGGGGGTAAGGTGCAACCCTCCAGGCCAAAATTGAGACCATCATGGCCTGGGAGCCCCCCAAAACCCAAACTGATGTCCGAGCTTTCCTCGGCCTCACTGGATACTACTGCAGGTTTGTCAAGGGGTATGGTGCCATCGTAGCCCCCCTGACGGAGCTGACGTCCAAGAAGCAGCCACGCAAAGTGATCTGGATGGCTGCTTGCCAAGAGGCATTTGAGACACTGAAGCGCGCGATGTGCACCGCTTCGGTGCTTGCAACACCTGACTTTACCAAAGAATTCATCGTGAAGACGGACGCCTCTGAGCACGGCATAGGCGCTGTGCTTTCACAACTCAACAACGATGGCCAAGACCAACCTGTGTCCTTTATCTCCAGAAGACTCCTCCCTCGGGAACAGCGATGGAGTACCATCGAGCGAGAAGCCTTCGCTGTGGTCTGGGCCTAGCAGAAGGTGAGGCCATACCTTTTTGGCTCTCACTTCCTGATTCAAACCGACCACCGACCCCTTTGCTGACTCATGCAGATGAGAGGCGAAAATCCCAAGTTACTAAGGTGGTCCATTTCCCTACAGGGGATGGACTTCAGGGTGGAACATCGGCCCGGAGTTGACCACTCCAATGCTGACGGTCTCTCCCGGTTTTTCGGCCTTAGTGACGAGAACTCCCTAGAGGTTGGGTAGCTCTCCACACTTTTGGCTGGGGGGACGCATGTTAGACCTGTCAGCCCTAGGGTGGTCTTTCCCTATTTTTTTCGCCCTTTCCTCGTTTTTCCCACCTTCTTTATGTGTTGGCCTTAGGTCTCCGCGCACCTTCCCATTGCTAACCAATGCTAAGGTGCAGGTGCTCTCTTCGCCCAACATGGCTGCCACTGGCCCCTGCTACTGCAGCGTGGTCTTTTTAGTCGCACTCTAGTTGCCAGGAGCTGGCTGGAACCCTTAAACATTGTTGCCATACCAGCCTGCCTTGCCTGCCCCTAGCTAGACTAGGGAAGCTCCTGGAACCTTCTAGAATAGGGGCGGAGTCTGTTTTTGCCACCTCAGAGAGGGGTCACCTGACCTGGGCCTATATAAGACAAGGAGGGAAAGTTTTCATTTAGTTGGGGCATCACTGACCTGGGGGACCCTTCGCAGGAGACTAAGGGGTCCATTAGGATGTCGGGCGGTGGCACCACCGCGGTGGTGGCGGGGCGGAAAAACAGCTTTTTCCGCCCATGAGCAGCAGAACTCACGTCCGCCACATTAGGATAGGTAAACATAGGTAATTTCCCGTCCGCCGCGGAGCGACGCGCACCGCCATCAAAGTGCGCCTGCCACCGCGGCGGCGGGAGCCAATCGAGACTCTTCGCCGTGCCGAATGACGTTTGCCCCGCTCGACAAATTAGGATGGCCCAAACAAGCTGATGCACCACAGCGGAGACACCGCCCAGCCTGAGCAGGCAGAAACTCGACAGCGGAGCAAGATAGGCGAGACCCGGTCCTGACCACCATGAACCCAGCCCTCCATATGCATCCGATGATGTTCCTCCTACAACACTATCGTTAGATGGGCTGCCGCGGACGCCGCCGCAGGTACGCAAATACACAAATGCAACACACAACACACAGGTCAACACAGGGTCCAATCACCATACAGACACCCTGCTGGGGGACACAACACATCCACACGGGCACCCACACATCACCCACCTCACAACAAGGCACCCCTCAGCATCCGGGACACACAGCGACCGCCAACCAGCAGCAACGTCCCGGTCCCGCTCACGTCACCGCCGCGGTCAACACATGCGCACTATGCAGAAGATTGGGCCATTCCAAGGCATGGGCAGGCCACAAACACCACAGGGACACACAGTCCCTAACCACACAGCGACACACCCCACCAACCCACAGGCCAGGTACCCATCCCGTGCACCCCCATGCACACCAACAAGCACTGCAACAACAAGCACAATACACACCCTGCACCACACAACACACAAAGGGAGACAGCCACTGCAGGAGTGGCTGACAAGGAACACACAACACCACTGCCACACAAACTCAAGGCTCACAATACTTGCCAGCACACACACACACACACACACACAAACACACACCCTGGGTGTAGCCACAAACAAAACACACAAACAGGGATGCCTCAACCGATGCCTGCACAAGAACAACACACAAACAATACAGGAACACATACTGAACTCAAACACAAACATACATACCCTGTCATCCAAACTGGGGAAAATCAATGGGAGCACAGATACAACAGGAGTACCAAACAACATCACCCAGGAAATAAACACACTCACCATAACGCAAATCACACAAGAAGTGCATCTGGACCAACACACACAGCCACATCAAACCCATCACAGATGCACATGAAACCTCAATCACCAAACACCAAAAGACAACAGGGGATGTACATCAGGCAATGCCAAGGCCACATACACACAGCACACAGCACCGCCTGCACGACAAGCATTGTCTGCATAACAGGCATGATTGACACAACCGCATCACACACCACAAATCAGCACTGCACAAATACAACACCACACCCAGGAACTGAAGCTATACCACACCCTACATCCACACATCCAACACAACAACTCCAATCCAATCCAAAAATTCTTTATTTCGGCCATTTGAGACCATAAAAGATTCATTTAAGTAGTTAAAAATAGATAAAACATACAGTAAAAGTAGGCAAGGTACAACATACATCAAAGTCACTGTCCTGACGCTCTGGCACGAAAAAGGAATGGTTAACTAAAGTTCGTCTGCATTTCATTGTGCATATGACATAAATGTAACCTTTTAATATTTTCCCCCTTATCTGCCACATAGCCATTAGGTACTTTGCAACTGCAAAAACTATGTAATGCACAGTACTTGTCTTCAAAATTCTGAGTGAGTGCAAATAATTCCTAATGCCCAAATTTCTACACAATGGTAATAGCCAATATTTCATTGGTCTCGTGTAGGCAGGACAGAAAAATAACACGTGTGGTTTGTCCTCCTCATTCGCACTACACCCAGGACAAATTTTATCATTCAGCGTTGCCCATTTGCTAGTGAAAGTTTTAAGGGGCAAAGTGCCCAGCCTCTATTGAATAAACAATTTCCTTGTCTTAATAGGATAAATAATGTCCATAAAACCTTCAAAATAAAAAGAATTTTTGGAGTCTAAAAATTGATCAGTTAGGGTGCCCGCTCTAGATGCACTCACATACGAGGCTAGACTTTTGTCCTTGTAGATCTTAACAAACCGTTTGCGTGCCACCCCAAGAGAGCTTCTTTCAGGATCCTCTCACAGCTCAGGCAGTCCCAAACAGTAAAGTTCTCTTTTGACATAGGCCAACCAAGGAATTCTGTCGGATTGATTAAGGTTCAGGACATGCCTCAGATCTTGCCTGTAGTGGGAAAGTTCACCAGTTGACCAGAGCCTATGCCAGAAACTCAGTGGTTTTAATGCCAATTCCTCCCCTATTGAGGGGAGCCCCAAGTCTAGTCTCAACGGTAGCAAGGGTGTGCTTTGGGGAAGAGCCAGAAGGCGTCTGAGAAAGTTGTTTTCTACTTTAACAAGGTCTGTCCCAGCTTTATGACCCCACAGCTCACCACCATAGGATGAGGCTGCTCTGGCTTGTGTTTTGTACATTTCCAACGCTGGGCTGATAGGTCTAAAGGTTGATGAGTTCATAACCTTCAGAATAGCCCCAGCCATCTGGGATAACTTTAAGCGGGATCTCGCTATCTGTGGACCCCATGATAGATTTTCGTGTAAAGTTACCCCCAGATACTGAAACGTTCTGACCCTTTCAAGCCTTTCAGATCCCAGGGTTGGATTGGGCCTAGTTGTTGTGGAGGGGTTAAATACCATGAATTTGGTTTTTTCTGCGTTGATCTCCAGGCCATGAGTCCTGCAGAAATCTCCAAACCCATCCAGGATACGTTGGATCCCCATCGGGGATTTGGAAAGCAGGAGTGTGTCATCGGCAAACATGATCGCCGGAACCCTCCTGCCTGCCAACCTAGGTGCATCGTTGTCTCTGACGTTGTCAAGATGGGATATGACGCCGTTAACAAAGAGGCAAAACAGGGTCGGCGCAGGAACGCAACCCTGTCTTACCCCCCTGAGAACTGGGAACCTAGAGGACAGAGCTCCATCCCTCCCACACCTAACCTGGGCAAAGTTGCCATCGTGGAGCCTAATTATAGCCTGTAGCAATTGTGACAGCACACCCAGGTCCTTTAGGGCCACCCAGAGCTTCTTTCGGGGCACCAAGTCAAAGGCGGACTTCAGGTCCACAAACACCATGTACAGACTCCCCCCCTCGATCCCCACTGTTTTCCAGTAGAGAAGAGCGAGGCGGAAAATCTGATCCATGGTGGACGTGTTTTTCCTGAAGCCCGCCTGGAGGGGGCTGAGGATGGCATTGTCCTCCATCCAGTCAAGGAGATGATCCAGGATAAGGCGAGCAAAGAGCTTTTGGGGTACGTCTATAAGACTGAATGGCCTGTAGTTGACTGGGAGCAGAGGAGAGCCCTTTTTGAAAATCGGTACTATCTCTGCCCCCAGCCAAGTACGGGGGATCTCCATCTGGGGATCTCCATCCCTCCCAGGATAGAATTGAATATAATTAAGAAATACGGGCCCCAAATCTCAGAGTGATATCGAAACAGATCACCAGGGATTTTGTCGAGACCGGGGGCTTTCCCAAGCGCCAGTCTCTCCATTGCGTTCAATACTTCCCCCAGTGTAAATTCTAGTTTGTCAACGGACTCAAGTGGGGTGTCAAGGACTGCCTCATTGGCAGATTCAGTGACATCTTGATACAGTTTGCTAATGTGTGATTCCCAAACAGAGGCAGCGATGTTTGGCTCAACTGCTAGTTTGGGTTCACCAGTACCTGTGGTGACTAGAGCCCAGAATTTTCTTAAATCCCTGGTTTCCAGTGCCAAAGATAAGTCTTGCCATCTCTCCCAATCCCATTCTGATTTTGCCTGGGCAATTGCTTCCCTATATTTACGTCTCAGGACGGCTACCTTGTCCTTGCTGTAACCAGACTTTATCATAAAAATCAGCTTGGTTTTTATTTTTTTACAAGTGCCATTGTACCAAGCTGAAGTTGCTGTCCTCTTCTTTTTGATCACCACCTCAGGAAAAAGGACATCTCTTAAACTTCCCTCTAAATCTGCATTGATTTGGGCGAGTTTCTGATTGAAATCAGTGCTTATGGGGTTGTTAATTAGTTCGTCCACTTCGACAAACTTTGGGAGTACCAGTTCATACATTTTTGCAATAGACTCGGTTGAGCTTGCTAGTTTCCCCCATCTTAACCTGCGTCTGCTATTGGATAGAACCAAGTTCCCTGTCTCATCCCCTTGAGCTTCAGTTACCAACCATTCTTCGGGGGCAGGATGAACCATATCTAAGCAGAGGGCATTGTGGTCACTATCTGATCTTTCAATTACCCTGAAGTCCTGAACCTTGGACCATAAGCTTGTATCTACAAAAATATAGTCCAGGTGCGATTCGTGGCCCTTTCTATTAAAGGTGCACAACGAGGGGGTATCAGATGGAGTACGCTCATTGCAGGCCCTCAGGGCAAAATTCAGGGTCAGAGACATGATCTGGACTGCTAAAGGCGACCATGATTTTGGATTAGGGGTTTGACAGGGGGGAATCCCCCAATAATCATCTCCAACAGTTAGGGCACCCTCCTTCAAACCATCCAGGGGTTCAAAGTGGCAGTTGAGGTCACCGCCCAACAGTATCTTACAGTCGGCGGGTAGTTGCCCTAAAAATGAAGATAGATCATCCAAGGTGGATGATTCCATCGACACGCTAACTGGGTGTGAGTACACATTGACAATCGCCAAGTTAAAGGCGTTTGGCCCTTTAAGGAGGACACATTGGATGTCCTCCGAGAGAGTTGGTATTATCTCTGCTCCACAGCCAATGTGGCTAGCCACCCAGATAGCGAGTCCGCCAGAAGGCCTCCCTTTCCCATTCCACCTAGCATGGATATAAAAGGTTGCATAGCCCACCCAGGGGAACGGTTCCCTAGCCCAAGTCTCCTGAAAGAGACAGATGTCATTGCTGGCGACTAGAGAACCCCATTCATTAGAATCTATTTTATTGGCAATGCCTGCAACATTCCAGGAAAGGACTTTCATGGATCCCAGAGGTGACTTGGGTTCCATTCTCCTTGCCCTCTCGACACTGCTATCTGTTGGTAATGATATGGGCCTATCTGATATTACTCGCCCCGCTGAAGCTCCCAGATCGGATGAAATTTGAGGTGCTAAACCACCTAGAAATGACATCGGGGGTAGGTTGGCGGGAGAGGCCAAGATATTCATAGTAGATAGACTCTCCAGTGGTGGTACGGGAGAGCTACAGTTGGTATTAGCAATGGCAACTAACTCTGTTTCCTTCAAAGCAGTATGAAGGACCACCCCTTCAATGTCCCCCTTGCGGGAAGCACCACTTACATCGGATATATGGCATCGCGCTGCCATTGCAACGCGGCGATTACATCGTGGCCGACATCAGATCGCGTGTCATCAGTGCGCATGCAAGTGCATCGCCGACATCAGATCGCGTGTCATCAGTGCGCATGCAAGTGCATCGCATTTACATTTACATCGTTAACGATGACATCGTGAATGCGAGCGAGCACAATGATGACATCGTGCAACGCGCACAATGTATTTGGAAGCACAATGTTTAATAAAGTCATAAAATGCGAGCGAGCACAATGATGACATCGTGCAACGCGCACAATGTATTTGGAAGCACAATGTTTAATAAAGTCATAAAATGGGAATTGCAAAGCATGTATGTCATAAAATGCCATATTTGGAAATTGTATATATCTTACAATTACAGGGACAGGATGTGCTCTGTATATTATAATAACCACATCATATATCTTACAATTACAGCGTCAATAACTACAACAAGATGTGGTCAGACGGACAGCTAGGCAGACCTTGGTGCTGTCAGACAAGGTTCAAGCCTCCTATCATCCCTTCATATCAAGAGCATATATTTTTTTGAATTAACAAAAATGTACATAAATGTGTTCAAATATCAAGAGCATATATTTTTTAGAATTAACAAAAATGTACATAAATGTGTTCAAATTAACATATCATATTTCATAAACATCTGCTAATGTTTACTTTTTTTGCGAGCCTACTATCATCCACTCATATCAAGATAATATACTTCTTTTGGGTGGGTGGGTGGGATGGGTGGATGGATGAGCGGGTGCCTGGATGGATGCATGGGTGGATGTGTGGGTGCCTGGATGGATGGATTGGTGCCAGGATGGATGGATGGATGGATGGGTGGCTGGGTGGGATGGGTGGATGGATGGGTGGGTGCCTGTATGGTTGGATGGATGGGTGGCTGGGTGGGATGGGTGGATGGATGGGTGGGTGCCCTGTTAAAAATGAATACAGATGATTTTCTGTATAGTTCTATTTAAGTATCATATCTGGGACTTTGTAGGATCTTAAAACGAACAATTGCCAGTACGTTTTCTTTGCTCTGGAGAATTTAGCAACTCTCGACACGTATCTCAAAAACGGTCTTCAGCATGCCGTCATTTAGTAAATATAATGTGTTGATATTTTTTTAAGTTGTTGGCTTTGTGAGCTGCGCATTCACTCAGCACACAAAACCAATACATAAGCATCACATTTTTGTACTCGCTTACGGTGAAAAGTGCATTTTGGAAACGTGCTAACCAAGATAGCTTGCTGGTTTGTTTTAAAGTATTTTTACTCTGAGTGAGTTCTAAGGTCAGTTATTCTTTAAAGTATTAAAGAGATACTGGTCCTTTAGAATAGGCGACATGGCACAAGATGTCCTTGAGCGTTGAGGCATGATTGCTTGCTCTTTTATCCCACTCTGGCCTTGGGATACTCCGTCTGTCTATCGGACTTTTTCTGGTGTATGGTACGTTGTACATATATTTTATTGTGCGCAGTCCAGGCCTTTTATGAAGTTTCCAGCTCGATGCTAGGAGCTGAAGTCCAGCAGGGGTTCAATTCTGGGGTTCAATTCTGGATTGCTTTTGGTAGGATTGGACTTTCACTTTTATTTATGAATCAAAGACCTTCTTCTTCCCTTTTGTTGCCATTTGTATGAATGCAAGAATATCCTGGTAATCCCTCTCTACTCTACACCAGAGTTTGTACAAATACTTTTCTGTGTTACTGTGGTCATTATTTGGCTGTCGTACCCGTCTCAGGAGATGTGCTCGTCTATGTTTCTGGCTAAGGCGCACCCTTTGTCTGCTTACTTATTTTAGCTCCTTCCCAAAAACGATATTCCACAAAACCTGTAGTACTTGCCATTGACAGGATAATGTAGCCATTAGAGTGTAATTGATTGATTAAAAAATAATGTCTGACTCAGATGTGTTTCAGTTAGCATGACTAGGCCGCAGCTACCTGGTCTTGCTTGACAAATTCACAATGTCAGACATTAAAGGGCACTTATATTTTATAGGAACACAAATGTATGTGTTTCTCTATGTGCATTTCCTTTTCAGAAAATGCGCGAAATAAAAGCCTCCACCACAATCTTTGTTTATTGAGCAAAACCTAACTGTATTTAGTCATTTGTGTTCCTCTCCACGGCGGGCAACACAATATATACCCCCCCCACCCCCCCGAACAACCCATTTGCTGTAACGATTTCCAACGTGCGGGCTAAACCATCGCATTGTCATGTCGCGCGATGTAAAGCCGCGCGATGTGACACGCGATCCTATTGCATGGCCACATTTGCGTTGCTACATCGTGCGATGCTAAAACGGCCGATGTGACTGCATTTGCGATGTAGTGACGGCGATGTGAATTACCGCGATGTGATTCAGTACGATGGATTGTCATACAACCCCCCTTGCATGCTGCCATCGAGAGTCAGTCAACCTGATCAAGGCAACTGTATCTGTTGGCATGAGCATAATTACTAAAGGCGTGGATGTCGTTTCGAGGGGGCCTATATCTTAACCCATCAACAGCATAGCCCACCCTAGTCCAACCATCACTCCCCCCCCAGGAAGGAGTCCCCACCACTTGGATAGAAAAATGACAGTGGAACCAGTTCTATAGATGTATTCCTTGAACTCCCAAGCCAATTACATATGTGGGGCACTATCTGGGCATTCCTAAAGCTTACAAGGATACAGTCTCCCCTTATTTTCTTAACGGTGTACCCAACCCAAGGGACCCTCCTGACCATCAATACTTCTCCTCTCAGATTAGGGGGTAGGGGCCTATGAACGTTCAGCCAGCTAATGACTTTATAACGTAGGGAATCAAAAGATTCCATCACATTGCTAGCGAGCTCAGGTACCCCAGTCAGGATTACAGTATGTGCCGCCGCCTCTGGAGGCAAATTAACTACTTTTGGCCTAGTTTGACTATTGCTAGTCCTATTTGGGTGGTCAGCCATTGCGTTTGGCGTATTTTCCTGCCTCGTTGTGGTAGCCGAAGTATGCAACCTCGACTTCCTGGCAAGAGGCACGGGGATGACTTGCCTGGGGAGAGGGATTGGAAAGGATTGTGATGAGGTAACTGCAGGGGTATTCCCCGTAAGAGAGGAAGTAGGCTGGGTAGGAGAGGAAGTAGGCTGGCTAGGAATCACAATAGTAGAGCCATTGGACATACGAGGGATCCCACTGTTTATGCCAATCACTCCAGTTGTGCTCCGACGCAGCCCCTGCTGGTCTTCCATACCCCCACTAGATTTTCCTATGGCTACAAGTCTAGCCTCAATACTTTCTAGTTTAACCATCACGGGGTCCAGTAGATTTTTGACAATATTAGTGAATGAACAAATAATATGGTCCGAGGTGTTAGGAGCCCCCTCTCCGAATATGAATGGGCCAATGTGCAGAGGCGTATGGTTGTAAACGGGCTGTGAAGGACTCACCATATCGGTGACAGCCACGGCAGAAGATGCTCCAGACGCGTCCGTGCTGTCAGCGACAGTGTCAGGAACATGATCTACCTTGGCCCTCTTTGCACCCTTTGACTGCCTAGGTCTTTTCCTTTTCGGTACCGCACCCTCCCGAAGACCCCTGTGTTGTGATGCAGTAAAAACATCCCCCTCTTCCCTAGTTGGAACTGGGTGGGATGACAAGGGGGACGTCGACTCATTGATGGTGTGAGCGGAGTCTTGATGTCTTTGTGAGTTGGATGGTGTCCTCAGCTGCTGCAATACTGACTCTATTGTTTGGTCGATGCTATCCATGAGGGATAAATGGGTAGCATCCAGCAGTTCTAGAGATCTAGCATTCATAGACGAGCCCGTGGAAACTAGTTGCGAGCTTTCCAAGCCTCTGCTAACTGTTTTTCTAGGGCTGTGAGACTCTGATTTACCACAGTATTTGCCTTAACGAGGAAACTGTCCAGAGTACCTATTACCATCGTTGTCGCTTTGCTCCTTGTTTCCCTCGCTGCCATGTTGAACAGCACCTTGCTTCCCGGAAACCAGGCAAAATGTAAAATTAGAAAGAAAATCTGTAAAGCAGGAACTTAGGGGGGTGGCCCGGTCCGGTCTCTCCCGGCCTCTAACGGCCACAAACGGCCCGCCCTTTGGCCGGGCTTAGCCCGCGCGCGGTCCCGCGTCGCGGGAAGATGATGAAATTATAAGGAGGCAGGCGGGGGCGTGTCAAATGCGGGAAGAGGCAGCAGGTGTGTAGCAAGTGGCCTGCTGGGCCTCGCAGTCCCACAGATTCAGCAGAGTCAAAAAAATCGGCCCCGATGTCCGGTGAACGGCGCCCGCGAAGCGGGGGCCGTGAAAGGTCTCTGAAGCACCCTCCTCACAATGAGGAAGGTCAGCCAGGTAAGCAAACAGGAAAAACGGCACCCGAGGAGCGGGGGCCGTGCAGGAAAGATAAGGAGGCAGGCGGGGCGTGTCAAATGCGGGAAGAGGCAGCAGGTGTGTAGCAAGTGGCCTGCTGGGCCTCGCAGTCCCACAGATTCAGCAGAGTCAAAGAAATCGGCCCCGATGTCCGGTGAACGGCGCCCGCGAGGCGGGGGCCGTGAAAGGTCTCTCAAGCACCCTCCTCACAATCAGGAAGGTCAGCCAGGTAAGCAAACAGGAAAAACGGCACAACAACTACACATGCACCACTCAGGGGTTACAAGAGCAAAGCCACCTCCACCACAGCACTGGCCAGCACACACAGCTGAGGTGCACATGACCACTACAGAATGACCATTAGCACAAGGACAGCACACATAAACCTTTGGGGCAATGTCCAGAGTGGAACAACACATATGGGCCAAGAACAGCACCACAAAGTACAAGCCCACATATGAAGTGATGGGGAAGCACACACACATGGAAACCAAGGGGAAAGCTGACATCTAAGTTAAACAGCCTGCATGTCAGTAGCAGACATGTAAGGGGTGTACCACACACAAATAGAGGGACGGAACACCCACAATGGCCAAGCACAAATGGCACACATAGGGGATGGCCTAAAACCACTCACACCATGCCATACAGGAGTAGAAAAACCAACATATGCCTGCAATGCATGACAAACACAAACACAATCCCAGTGTGGAGCAGCAGGGCCACACAGTTCACACAAGAACACCCAAGACTCATTGAGGACCAATCAAACACAACACTGACGTGCAACTCACACACTTCGTACACTCCAAAGTGACAAACACAACAAGGAGGAGTCTCACACAACACCATGGATACACCTACACACAGCACAGTGCACTACAAACAGCTCACACAAGGGCATACAATCCTCTACCCAGGGCAAGACAAAACAAACAACAGGCATACAACTCCTGGGTGACACATGTGTGTCTCACACAATACAGGGGCACACACACATCCACTAAAAACGGACACCCTTCACACTGCACACTTCTGCTACACCCAACACCACGCATCTCATGTAGGCCATGGCACCAGGACCAAGGCCCAACACAAGATGACCATACACATACAAGGCTGGGCACACAGAAAGCAATCCACACACATACTACATTACATATCCCAGCCAGCTTCGAAACATCTGCACAGCATCACACCCTGTGCTGGCAGTGTCCCCCAACCACACATGTGAACAGTGTAGGCAACAACAGCAAATCACTAACAAGATTACTGCACGCCAGGTAAAATAGCCATCACAGATCACACAATTTGCAATCTCAGAATGGACCTAAGACCCTGTCACCCTTGCCCAAAATTATGATGGCTGCAAAGAGCCTTGCAATCTTGAAGTGATACATGGAGCATGGTGCACAGGCAATCAAATGCGAACACAGACAGAACTTTAATCAGCAAGGACACCGACAAAACACACACCAGAAGTAACTGTATTTATTCACATATTGCACAGATGCAGCGGTACAACAATAGTAGACAACAGCAAGGCTCAAAATGATGCAAAAATGATACATACCATGCACAGGTGAAACACAAACAGGAAGGCCAGTGACCAAGTCAGGGGAGAGTACAGCAGAGCAACAGGGCCAGTGTGCAAGGCACATGTGAGAGCACGACACAGCAGAGCAACAGGGCCAGTGTCCATGGCAGGTGAGACAGCAATACATGAGAGGCTGCACAGGGGAGAGTACAGCACAGCAGAGCAACAGAGCCAGTGTCCAAGGCACATGTGAGAGCACGACACAGCAGAGCAACAGGCCCAGTGTCCATGGCAGGTGAGACAGCAAGTACATGAGAGGCTGCACAGGGGAGAGTACAGCACAGCAGAGCAACAGGGCCAGTGTCCAGGGCACATGTGAGAGCACGACACAGCAGAGCAACAGGGCCAGTGTCCATGGGTACATGAGAGGCTGCACAGGGGAGAGTACAGCACAGCAGAGCAACAGGGCCAGTGTCCAAGGCACATGTGAGAGCACGACAAAGCAGAGCAACAGGCCCAGTGTCCATGGTTGTAAACAATGGTCAGGACCAGCACACCTGTATGAGGCACAGGCGCATGAGGGGGATACTTAATCAAGGAGGAGGGAAGAGGAATAGTGGTCCATTCAGTTCCCCTGCTTCAATATTGAGGTAATCAAATTGGAACGGACACTGGTATCTGAGGGGGATGTCAACTCACTCCTGGAAGTCATGCAGACTTGGCCCTGGCTGTGTGTCGGTGACAGCAGGCCCACTTAACTGGGGTGACGGAGCCCTAGGTTCTGTGGGGCTAACAGTGGCTTGGCAAGCTGGAGGGCTGAGTGGACCAAGCTGGAGGGCTGAGTGGACCAGGTGGCATAGTGGCACGTGGAGGTGGAGTCATGCAGACTTCTGACTTAGTGTGGGTGGGAGAGGTTGGAGGGGTGCCCTTCCACTTTTTGGGAATATGAATTGGCTTCCCTGTCTTGGGGTTGATGGGAAGTGTTGATGACCCAACAGGCACACACACCAACTGTCCCACATCAGGTGCAGACACTGGCACTACATCTGGTGATGTGCTGGATCCTGCGGAACGCTTGGTCTGGCTACGCCTCAGGTCCTCCTTCCCCTCTTTTCCTGGTGTACCCCCTACAGTGCCCTGCTTTGCCTTTTTCACAGGGGTGGTCTCCACAGTGCCCTGCTTTGCCTTTTTCACAGGGGTGGTCTCCACAGTGCCCTGCTTTGCCTTTTTCACAGGGGTGGTCTCCACAGTGCCCTGCTTTGCCTTTTTAACAGGGGTGATATCCACAGTGCCCTGCTTTGCCTTTGTGCCAGGAGTGGTGTCTACAGTGCCCTGCTTTGCCTTTGTGCCAGGGGTGGTGTCTACAGTGCCCTGCTTTGCCTTTGTGCCAGGAGTGGTGTCTACAGTGTCCTGCTTTGCCTTTTTCACAGGGGTGGTCTCCACAGTGCCCTGCTTTGCCTTTGTGCCAGGAGTGGTGTCTACAGTGCCCTGCTTTGCCTTTGTGCCAGGGGTGGTGTCTACAGTGCCCTGCTTTGCCTTTGTGCCAAGGGTGGTGTCTACAGTGCCCTCCTCCACCTGCTTCAATGGACTCGGATATGGGGTAGATGTGGTGGGTGGATGTGTCCCTGTGCTCTTCCCAGGTGTACCCCTGATATGCAACACCTCCTCAGTGGACATAGACACTGCATGGGTAGGTCTGTGTGAAGTTGCAGTGACAGGAGAATCATTTGCTGGTGATGCCTCTGCGACATGTGAGCCTGATGTCAGCCTCACTGATCGCCTGGCCTTGGTCTTCCCTGACTGGCTCTTGTCTGTGCATTGTGGGGTGGCCCTGCTCTTCAGTGGGGATGGTGTCTGTGGGCGTGAGTGCCTGGGTTGTGTCTGTTGTGTGCTCCTTGTGCTGTATCTTTTTGGTGACGCAGGCGAACCGTGGTCACTGTCACCTGATGTGGCCACTGACTGGGGGTGGACAAAGGCACCAGAGATGCAATGGGAGCATGTGCCTGTTGAAGGGCTGACGTCACCGTGGATGACAACGCCTTGACTGTACGGTGTAGCCCACCCACGTCAGAGTGTATGCCCTCCATGTATGCATCCACCTGGCCTAATTTCTTGTCATGGTCACTGAAGGCATTGAGCAGGGCGGTCTGGCCCACACAGAGCTGGCGCAGGAGCTCTACACACTCTGCACTGAGGGAAGCAGGGGGGACAGGTGCAGGGGCAGCGGTGCCAGGTGTGAATGTCACTCGTCCCCTCTTAGTGACACGGATACGGGCAGCTCCTGAGGAAGTGGATGGGAGGGTGGGAGATGGCCGCTGGGTTGTAGATGATGATGCAGACTCCCCATCCCCTGTGCCTGCCAACATGGATGCATCCCCGCTGGCATCAGATGATGTGCTACTCTGTGTCTCAGCCACAGATTCCTCCTGCATACTTCTAGCCCCCTCAGATGCGCTGGTGGGCTCTGTGTCACTGGCCTCTGCTGCAGCTGTAGTGCTACTCTCGCCACCACTGGTTTCTGGCTCATGTCCCTCCGTGGTCATTTGTGAATCTGCATGAGAGAGAGAAACAGGGTTGTGTAAGTGTCATCATCTGGTCACACGAATTCAAAGCAATGCAGTACAGGAGAGGTCCAAATGTACATGGTAACCACAACACCCTGCAATCACTGTGCAGCTACACACAACATAGACCACAACAGTGCCTGCAACACTGAAAATCTGCCATGTATGAGCCATGTTGATGCCACACAGCACTACACCATGCCCCTACATGAAGTGTGCCCCACACACAACTTGGCCTGCCAACACCTTGGCACATGATGAGGGTACAAAACTTGTTACCACTAACTGACCTTCAGGGAACAGGATGGGACAACACACACACCTATTAGGACCTCACAGTCCACAATGTCACGTAGGCCATAGCAAGCACCATGTGATAATCTGGGGCACATTATTTGCAGATGTTGGGGCACCAACGATCTTGGTGCAGGCAAAGTCGGCATTCATGAATTCACACTCAGCAAGTGGACACTGCTGTTCACCCCATAATAGATCACCACACCATCCCAATGCTGAATGACCATGTGGAGCCCAACACATGTGGAAATGGGAAAGTAGAGCAGGGAGTATCTGCTCAGTAAGGCCAGGGTGGCACAATACCCGATACAAGCACACATCACAGCAGCCACTCACATGACACAGCACAGCACAGCAACACACGCACATCACATGGCTCACCGCTGCCACAGGCCCTGTACACATACATCCACTCCATGCAAAAGTCACGATCCCCAGATACTCACCAGTCCTACCCTGCTTGCCATGCTCCTTCAGACGTGCATCCAGGTCTGGATGAGTCACTGCCAAGATGCGGGCCATCACTGGAGTCATGCTGCGCTGTGCCAAACGCCCTGTGCGTGGTAGCATCCCCAATGTCATCTCAGCCACGGTTTTTGCAAGCCGACTGATGTCATCCCACCTCTTGTGGCAGTGTGTGCGTCGGCGGTTGGATACCCCCAGGGCTCGCACCTTTGACGCAATGGCCCTCCACACGGCCTTACGCTGGGTCACTTTGAGCTGCATGTATGAGAGGAAAGAAGGTTTAATGACCAGTTCCACATTGTCAAGTACCAACATCTATCAGTACAGTAGCAAGACCCAGACTCAGGACCTATTGTAACCTCCCCCCTCCAAAACTGGGGGACCCCTCACAAGGGCAGTTTGCATGGCCCACACAGATGTGATTGCATGCACACATTGTGGCGTATAGGGTCCAGGATTATCTCACAAATGCAAGATGCATCAACATATTATGCATCAACAGAAGTGAGTAAGTCTGCAATTACACAGGGCACAGATGTGGCATATCTATTAATCATTGTGAGGGAAGTGGTGCAAGGAACATGTGAGTCTGGTGGTGTTTCTCGTTTATGTGGGCAGCCACTGCTCCGACTCCCTGGGTCACACTGAGTCAGACAACAGGGGCACCCAGAAATACTCACACAATCAAGTAATGTCCTGGCACCTACATGGCAAACATTTGTTGGCTCTGTATGGCTGACAATATAACAATCCCCACTCACACATACAGGTACAGGCATGGGAAAGACTGACATTGTGACACACACACTCCCTCGCCCTGGAGACAGCTTGTCTGTCAGTGTTTGACACAATCAATCTACAATAAGATCCCTATACCTGGGACGATTAATGCATTTAATAGACATGAGTACACATCACTCAGGTTGTACTTTTTCAAACATACCAGAGTAACCCCCTGCTATCTATCGCAGTGGGGTATAGATCCTCTAATGTCTTCTTGTCCCCATAATCTACTGTTCCAAAAAGGTTACTAAGTTCTCAACTCAGACAGTATCCAGGACAGTGTCCAACAAATGTCTGCCTTCTTTTCTGGCAGTACATGTATCCACACTCAACCACATGTGCACAAAACTAAGAAAAAATGTGTGGTGGAGAGGAAGGCACCTCACGGGCGAACAACCCTCGGGGATGTTGGCAGATGTTACCAACTCAATGCCCCTTTCTCATCATCGGTTGCCTTCCAATCCCAAAAGAAAACAAACTGGGTACAACACATAAAATGAAATGCGTGTAAAGGTGCTAAATAAAGAGTTTTACAACATTAACTCATAAAGGACATAGTGACATAAAATCAACAGACTCACCCACTCAATTACTTTATTCTTCGTTTTAGTGTGAACTGATGAGTTAAAAAAGAGAGGTTGGTAGCTTAATATCGCCTACCAGTACCTGATACCGAGAATGTTTCACTGCCCCAATAATTTCGGCAGATTCATCAGGGTATTCAACACTCGGTCACTGCACCAATTTTTAGAACATCCTTTCTGGACACTGTTGAGTTGAGACACAAATAAAAACCAGAGACACACCCTGTAGTCAATCTAAATTATTAGGTTTCCACAATTGAGTAATGGTTACGAATATACTTATACTTATATAATTACCCCAGGCCAGCATGGGCATCTCATACCGGCTGACCGAATCACACTCCAATTCGTTTAAAAACGATTGAAATATCAATCTGTGGGGAGTGAAAAAGGATTTTTGAAACAACCAACATTTGTGCATAGGAATTCAAAAGCAGCGCTAATTTCTATGGTTTGTTATGCAATAGTATTGAGGACAAGGGGCCCGAGGCAGCCATCACCGGTTGTTGTCCCGGAAAAATGCGGGAAAATTCAAGACTCTCAGAACCACATGCATAATGTCATCATAGTTCCATTTACAATGCGTGGGGCACAGGACACCCGAACGTAGTGCACAACGCTCAACCTCTCAATTTCTTTGGCAATCGCTCAATACGACGACACTTAATGCGACTGCCTGTATAAAGCTCCCGCTTCATGCATCCATCTAAACCCCCACTCCTCACCGTACAATACGGAACCAGGACCATACATCATCCCAGGAACACCGCGCTCTCACTGGCGTCTGTATTTAAAGCTTGCCGGCAAGGTCCGGTCGCGTGATAGGTCGCGCATGCGCATAGGGATACGTTCCTAAGTGGAACGGTAGCGCCATATTGGAATGGTGCCGAGGAACGACTTCCTTCTTTACCAATTGCTTACAATTAGTCGCCCTAGTGCCATCTTCCTCCTATAATGAGCCAAACTGTTACTTAGTGTAAGAAGTGACGAAATGTATTATATGTATATTTGTGCAGATGATCTGATTGCCAATACACCCACACGGTAGTAATCCAAGACAAAGTCATACCTTCGTGGCGCCATCTTAGAGTGGGGAGATTTAATGTGTGATGTAGTATACTGTGCTGTCCAATTATAGGACAGTCTGTATGCCAATGAATTCACAAGCTCCCGCAGCAGACCTGGGCAGTGAATACACATTGCCAAACATGGAGTCACTCACCAGGAGAAAAAGCAGGGAAATGCAACCCTGACGGAAGTGTATATACATATATATTTACAACATATACAACATATTTACAACCAGTCAAATCAAGGAAAATGTATCCACCCCGTGGGTATGATTCAGGTGTTATAATTCAAAACTCTGGGGTAACGAGTATAGATTCGCCACGGGGCAAGGCTTCACCTGTCAGAACTTATAGGTATGCCACTCTCTCTCTTACTCATATAGCGTGGTAAAATACCAAGCAGGTTCATACAAGACAGAGCACTCCAGACGGAATACAGGGCGCAATCCACAGCCCTTAAAAATGCTGGTAGGGCAGCAAGGAGCACATATCAAAAAAACACACATATCAAAAAAAGAGTGGGGAGGAAGGTTGTTATCCTAAATTCTTCATGTAGCTGTGTAACCCTTACAGGTCTATTTCACTCGATTCCACTCAATAATTTCGTTCAGGCCAACGCTGTCACTATGTTCTCTGTATATCCATCTTGCTTCCTTGCTAAGCAACGCTGTTTCCATATTCTGTGGATTTCCTTTTATTACCTCCAGCACAGTCCATGTGAAATCATGTTTCTCTTTGTGGCAGTGTTGTACCAATTTGGTAGTCAGTTTACCCGCCCTGATCGTGCTAAGGTGTTCCTGGATGCGCACCTTAATTTTTCTCGTAGTTAACCCAATGTACTGGAGGCCACAGCAACATAGCAGTCTATATATCACATTCGTGGTGTTACAGTTGCTAAAGTGGTTAAAGAACCACACCTTCCCTGTACTCAAGGTTACACTGTTGCTCTTCTTAGTAAGGGGGCAAACTGAACATGTCCCACAGGGATAGTGTCCCTTAGGTAGAGTGGTCAGATCTTTCTTTTGTGGTACCGGGGTGCGGGTATGGACTAGTTTGTCTTTAAGGTTAACTGCTCTCTTAAAAGCAAATCTGGGTGGTGGCATATGGAAATCTTTTGTGGATAACAAGTTCCAGTGTTTTCTAATGGACTGCCTAATTTTCGTTGCCATGGGGTCGAATGTCATAACCACCGGCAGGCAGTCTCTTCTCTCTTTATTTGTGTGTTCCAGAAGGGCACTCCGAGGTGTATTCAGTGCCCTTTTTCTAGCGTTCTTAACAACTTTGCTGGGATAACTGCGCTGCACAAGTTTTTTTGTCAGGTCTTGTGATTGCTCCAGGAAGCCACCCGTACTGGAGCAGTTCCTCCTGTATCTCAGGAATTGGCCCACTGGAAGGTTATCGCGGAGGGCTCTAGGGTGGTACGAATTATACATAAGGAGTGAATTCCTGTCGGTTGGCTTTTGGTGTACCCTGGTGTTAAGACCACCATCCGAGCCCGACTCAATGTCAAGGTCCAGATAAACAGCACTGGTGCGGCTATAGGTCCACGTGAACTTCAGGCTCTCATCTTGCGAGTTGAGCCATGTCAGGAACTCCCCTAGAGATTCTTCGGTGCCCATCCAGATGCAGAGCACATCGTCTATATATCGCTTCCAGAGGCAGATGTGCCGCTGGAAGGGGTTGGTATCAGGATAGACGATGTGCTCCTCAAATCTGCCCACATAAATACATGCCAAGCTGGGGGCCATTGTGGCCCCCATAGATGTTCCAGAGGTTTGCAGGTAGATCTGGTCCTTGTATCCAAAGTAGTTCTTTGTTAGTGCGAGCTCAACGCATTCCATGACGAATGATTGGGGAGCATCATAGGGCCACTCGAGGTCCCCCAGTGCGCGTGCTGCTGCCACCAGCGTTGCGTCCTGGGGGATGCTCGTGTACAAGGACTCAATATCGATGGTCACAAGGAACTGGGTACTTGAGTCATATGGGGTCTTTTCTAGGATATTCAACACATCGGTGGTGTCCTTAATGAAGGACCGTTGGTTAACCACCGACTCCCGGAGGAAGTAATCCGCATACTGTGAAAGGGGCTCCAACACAGATTGTATCCCCGACACGATGGGTCTGCCGGGTGGAGGGCGGGTAGGTTTATGAATCTTCGGTAAGATATAAAAAGCAGGAGTCCTGGGGGTGTTATTCACCAGGAACTCCGCTTCTTTTACCGAGATCCATTTGTTGGTTTTGGCTTTGTTGACCATTTCTCGTATGGTTTGGAGCAGTTCGTCCACCGGATCTTTTCTAAGGGGTTTGTAGTTAGTGCGGACATTCAACAAACGGAGCACCTCTGTCTCATAATCCTGAGTATTAAGCACCACTACTGCACCCCCTTTATCCGCTGACTTAATTGTCAACGAGAGGTTTTTTTCTAAGCCTCTCACTGCCTCCCAATCCTCTCTCGTCATGTTTGAGTAATTAGAGCGTTCCTGGGATTTTTCAAAATTCTCAATATCATTAAGCACCTTTTCTTCAAAAACAGACACTTCAGGGCCAACAGCGGATCCAACAGGGCAGAAGGTGGACGGTTTCTTCAGATTAGTACCTCGAAATGAATTGATGTCCTGCTCATTCTCTTTTTGGGCGAAGAATTTCTTGAGTTTAATTTTTCTCATTGTTTCGTGAAATTCCACGCGGCATTTAAACGCGTCATGTCTCGGAGTGGGGACAAACCCCAACCCTTTGTTGAGTACTCTTTCTTCACTAGGTGTTAGAATGTGATTCGATAAATTAACTACAATGCTCTCATTTAGTTGTCCGTTCGTCCCCGACTGCGGGTCACTCTGGGTGAGAATGTCTGCCATTGGGGTGTTGAATTGCCTCTCCCTCGGCCTCGCCCTGTGGCTCCCCTCCCCCTGTTGTGGTTGGATCTCTGGCCCTGCTCTAAAAAAGCACGTAGTAATGCACCCAAATCTTCGGTCTGACGGTTTTGCTGATTGAACCGCACCCTACTATTTTGCTGGGGTTCCTCCTCTTCTTCACTGGAGGTGTTATCAAACGTCCAGTTGTTGGGTGTACGTCTCTGCTGTTGTTTCTCTCCCCTACCTCTATATCTGCTAGTAGTGTTCTGCTGGGCAGGTGCTTGTTGGTAATATTCTTCCTTTACGTACGGGAATGCCCACTCGTGAGTATATCTTTCTACGTTCTTTGTCAGACCTTTTATCTTCTGGTTGACCATGTAGTTTTTATACTCAACCAGATCGTCCTGGATTTTTTGCAAGTGCTCCTTGCTGTCCACCAAGGTAGTGTCTTTTGAAATCTTGTCTTCCAAATCAATGATCTCCTTCAAGAGCTCCTCGCTCAGTCGCTGTGCGGTGCTAATGATCAGGATGAGCCAATCCCTGGTACACTTATTGGCAATAAAGCTCCAATCAGTGCGGAATTTTTCGTCATCCAGAAAAATGCGTGGCTCAATCCTGACTATGAGACTAGGTGGTGCTACCCCCGCCGTGTAGTACTCTGTCATCAATGCCCCATGCAACGCTATTCGAATCTGTTTTTTCTTTAACGTGGATAATTTTTCCCACTCTTCTCTCACAGAGACGGATCCCCGTAGAGGAGCCCCTAGCATCAACGAAGGGCCCGACAAAATCGACGAGATCTGCTCTTCCGAGAAGGCCAGGCAGTTCTTATCCATTTATACCGGCACAGTCAAATGCCTAAAAAAGGGCTCAAAAAACAAACTTTCCTACAACTAGGGGTAGCAAAATTTTTCTACACCTAGGAGTGTTACGAGGTAATTCTTAATATAAGTAACCAAAACTCATTCAAGGGAAACAGGCAGGCCACAAGGACCGTGATACTGATTGTCTCGTGGGTAAGTCTCTTTAGATAAAAAGTTTGTTTTTTTAGAAAAACAAAGGCTCTCACGGCTGAGCCGCCGTCCAACACATATAGTAACAAAAAGGAGCCAAGAGGGAACGGAAAGGTATGTAAGGGATCGCCCTCCACTCTAAGCAATCAATCTACAATAAGATCCCTATACCTGGGACGATTAATGCATTTAATAGACATGAGTACACATCACTCAGGTTGTACTTTTTCAAACATACCAGAGTAACCCCCTGCTATCTATCGCAGTGGGGTATAGATCCTCTAATGTCTTCTTGTCCCCATAATCTACTGTTCCAAAAAGGTTACTAAGTTCTCAACTCAGACAGTATCCAGGACAGTGTCCAACAAATGTCTGCCTTCTTTTCTGGCAGTACATGTATCCACACTCAACCACATGTGCACAAAACTAAGAAAAAATGTGTGGTGGAGAGGAAGGCACCTCACGGGCGAACAACCCTCGGGGATGTTGGCAGATGTTACCAACTCAATGCCCCTTTCTCATCATCGGTTGCCTTCCAATCCCAAAAGAAAACAAACTGGGTACAACACATAAAATGAAATGCGTGTAAAGGTGCTAAATAAAGAGTTTTACAACATTAACTCATAAAGGACAGAGTGACATAAAATCAACAGACACACCCACTCAATTACTTTATTCTTCGTTTTAGTGTGAACTGATAAGTTAAAAAAGAGAGGTTGGTAGCTTAATATCGCCTACCAGTACCTGATACCGACATGTTTCACTGCCCCAATAATTTCGGCAGATTCATCAGGGTATTCAACACTCGGTCACTGCACCAATTTTTAGAACATCCTTTCTGGACACTGTTGAGTTGAGACACAAATAAAAACCAGAGACACACCCTGTAGTCAATCTAAATTATTAGGTTTCCACAATTGAGTAATGGTTACGAATATACTTATACTTATATAATTACCCCAGGCCAGCATGGGCATCTCATACCGGCTGACCGAATCACACTCCAATTCGTTTAAAAACGATAGAAATATCAATCTGTGGGGAGTGAAAAAGGATTTTTGAAACAACCAACATTTGTGCATAGGAATTCAAAAGCAGCGCTAATTTCTATGGTTTGTTATGCAATAGTATTGAGGACAAGGGGCCCGAGGCAGCCATCACCGGTTGTTGTCCCGGAAAAATGCGGGAAAATTCAAGACTCTCAGAACCACATGCACAATTATACAGGCAGTCGCATTAAGTGTCGTCGTAATGAGCGATTGCCAAAGAAATTGAGAGGTTGAGCGTTGTGCACTACGTTCGGGTGTCCTGTGCCCCACGCATTGTAAATGGAACTATGATGACATTATGCATGTGGTTCTGAGAGTCTTGAATTTTCCCGCATTTTTCCGGGACAACAACCGGTGATGGCTGCCTCGGGCCCCTTGTCCTCAATACTATTGCATAACAAACCATAGAAATTAGCGCTGCTTTTGAATTCCTATGCACAAATGTTGGTTGTTTCAAAAATCCTTTTTCACTCCCCACAGATTGATATTTCAATCGTTTTTAAACGAATTGGAGTGTGATTCGGTCAGCCGGTATGAGATGCCCATGCTGGCCTGGGGTAATTATATAAGTATAAGTATATTCGTAACCATTACTCAATTGTGGAAACCTAATAATTTAGATTGACTACAGGGTGTGTCTCTGGTTTTTATTTGTGTCTCAACTCAACAGTGTCCAGAAAGGATGTTCTAAAAATTGGTACAGTGACCGAGTGTTGAATACCCTGATGAATCTGCCGAAATTATTGGGGCAGTGAAACATGTCGGTATCAGGTACTGGTAGGTGATATTAAGCTACCAACCTCTCTTTTTTAACTCATCAGTTCACACTAAAACGAAGAATAAAGTAATTGAGTGGGTGTGTCTGTTGATTTTATGTCACTCTGTCCTTTATGAGTTAATGTTCTAAAACTCTTTATTTAGCACCTTTACACGCATTTCATTTTATGTGTTGTACCCAGTTTGTTTTCTTTTGGGATTGGAAGGCAACCGATGATGAGAAAGGGGCATTGAGTTGGTAACATCTGCCAACATCCCCGAGGGTTGTTCGCCCGTGAGGTGCCTTCCTCTCCACCACACATTTTTTCTTAGTTTTGTGCACATGTGGTTGAGTGTGGATACATGTACTGCCAGAAAAGAAGGCAGACATTTGTTGGACACTGTCCTGGATACTGTCTGAGTTGAGAACTTAGTAACCTTTTTGGAACAGTAGATTATGGGGACAAGAAGACATTAGAGGATCTATACCCCACTGCGATAGATAGCAGGGGGTTACTCTGGTATGTTTGAAAAAGTACAACCTGAGTGATGTGTACTCATGTCTATTAAATGCATTAA
Source organism: Lissotriton helveticus (assembly GCF_964261635.1). Lineage (NCBI taxonomy): Eukaryota > Metazoa > Chordata > Amphibia > Caudata > Salamandridae > Lissotriton > Lissotriton helveticus. Next base: position 631,513,633 of record NC_136068.1, on the reverse strand, counting down.
TCGTCCCAGGTATAGGGATCTTATTGTAGATTGATTGCTTAGAGTGGAGGGCGATCCCTTACATACCTTTCCGTTCCCTCTTGGCTCCTTTTTGTTACTATAAGTGTTTGACACAACCCCACACCCTCTGGCATATACTGCAGCAGCACAACTACATGTCTGACACCCCCCTGACCGACAGCTACCTTCATGGTGACTTACCACGACATTGGGGCCACCAAACAGCCTTGGGTACTCTGCCAACACCTCGTCCACAAGGACCTCTAGCTCCTCGCTGGTGAATGGACTGGCACGGATCTTCTCTGTCCTTGCCATCCCTGTGGACATGGAACACCTGTGGCGGAAGTGAGTGATGAGGGGTCCCACGCAGCAGGCTCAGGAGGCAGCAGCAGGAGAGGGTCCCAGGCAGCAGGCTCAGGAGGCAGCAGCAGGAGAGGGTCCCAGGCAGCAGGCTCTGTGAGTTGTGGAAATGTGAGGCTCACTCCCACACACTTATAGCCCCCTGGGGTCGTCTGTAAGCTGCAAAGCAGCACCAATTGGTTGTCCAGGTCTGCCTCTTTCAAAATCATCCAATGACCGCCTACGCGCTGGCGGAGCACACTTTCCGCGACTTTCAAATGTGCATCATGCCACCGCGATCATCGCTCCCATTGGCTGTAGGCAATGCTCCATGGCGGTGATGGTCCGCGAGTGCCCGGGGTGCGCTACCGCGGTGGTGCATCATTCAAAAACATCCAATGACCGCCTACGCGCTGGTGGAGCATGCCCACCGCCATGTACAACTGTCCATATGCCATTAGCTTCCGCACTTGTGAAGGGGGTGGTGCTGGTGTCACACCGCCAGGGACAGGCTGTAGGTACCGCGATTCATGCGGCGAAGCTTGCCCACCGCCATGTACAACTGTCCATATGCCAATGGCTTCCGCACTTGTGAAGGGGGTGGTGCTGGTGTCACACCACCGGGGACAGGCGGTAGGTACCGCGATTCATGCGGCGGAGCTTGCCCACTGCCATGTACAACTGTCCATATGCCAATGGCTTCCACACTTGTGAAGGGGGTGGTGCTGCTGTCACACCACTGGGGACAGGCGGTAGGTACCGCACATTCCATTACCACTAATGGCTATGTCAATCCTGAAGAGTGTATCAGTACACAGCAGCAACATGGTAAAGGGCACATCATTGTACACACAATGCCATACTACCATGTCATCCACAGTTAAACACACGTTATGTGTGACACACTTTGGTCTGTGCTCCCTGCCATATTACTTATGCACTTAATGGCTGATGATGCTTGACACTCTTGAGCTTGTGTTCATGATGTTGTACAAATCCATTCATTGTGGGTCAGTGATGACCTTCACAAGGCTTGTGTCACAGCATTGTTTCGTATCAGACTGGTGCATTCACAACAGCTCATGCACACAACTGAACGTTTTCCTGATACTGTGATCATTGTGTTGATGGATGTGTGCAGAGTTTACATGATGCATTGAGGTGTGACAGGTACAGCAGATGGGTATGATACAGACATGGTAATTTCTAAAACATTGGCGGATGTTGCTGCACCTTGCCTGCACATGTGAATTGTGTTCTCCAGTATGTGTGCATTCACACTCTCCGATGTGTTTGTGTCACTTGTGTATTGACAGTGGAGAGGTGTGCCCTCTGTGTGTATCACAAGGCCAGCCATGTCACCTGGTGTGCCATGCATCTCTCAAGCAGTCGTTTATTTTCCCAATACATCATTGATGGTATGTGCTGTGGCCATCTCATGATGGTTGTCACTGACATTTTATGTTTTACTTCTGTACTAGGAGGCTGCCAAATCTCCTACGTCACCTGACAGTGCTTGAGGACATGGAGAATGAGGCATTAATACGGAAATTCCACCTGGATAGACCAACACTGAAGATCCTGTGTGATCTGTTGGAGCCCCACCTGCAGCCTCGCCGTCACTATACAACGGCATTCACACCCACATACAAGGTGATGGCAGCACTCCACTTTTTTGCAACAGGTTCCTTCCAGGAGACGGTGGCTAACGCTGGAGGGATGTCACAGCCCATGTTCAGCATGTTGCTGAGGGATGTTCTTGCAGCCATGATGCTCTATCGGAATCGCTACATCCATTTCCCTCGGGGAGGAGAATTGGCTGCTGTGAAGGGTGACTTCTATCCCCTTGGGTGCATCCCACATGTTGTTGGTGCCATCGATTGCACCCATGTAGGTCTGGTGGCACCACAGGCGACGGAGCACATATATAGGAACCGCAAATATTATCATTCCATCAATGTGCAGGTGGTGTGCCTTGCAGACATGACCATTTATCATGTGTGTGCCAAGTATCCTGGCTCTGCGCATGATTCTTTCATCATGAGAAACAGCATGGTGCCATGGATGATGGAGAATCTGCATCCCGAGCGTGCTTGGATTTTGGGTGAGTATGCCTATTGATATGGTGTGCTGTGTGTTACCTATTGCACTCTGGCTGTGCAACATTGCAATGGGTGTTTGTCATTCACAGGTGACTCTGCATATCCCAGTCGGCCATGGCTGTTGAGCCCCCTGAGGAATCCCAGGAGCCCGGCTGATACCCGCTACAATGACGCCCATGGCAGGACCCGACGGGTAATCGAACGTACTTTTGGCCTGCTGAAGTCAAGGTTCCGTTGCCTTGACAGGACCGGAGGTGCACTGGCATACTCACCTGGGAAGTTGTGCAAGATCGTTGTGGCATGCTGTATGCTGCACAACCTGGCCATCCACAAGAGGGTCCCCCTGCTCCTGGACGATGGTGAGGAACCAAGGCCACCACCCGCTCATGGACCTGAGTCCAGTGATGAGGACAGTGGAGAGGATGAAGGAGTAGACCTGCGCCAGCAGCTCATCGACCGCTACTTCACTTGAAGGTGGGTGACGAGGTACAACGTGTACATTGTCAGGTGTGGTTGCTGTTGTTGTGAAGGGCTATGCGCGGATGTAACAGACAGGCACACGTTCTGTCACCTGTGTGCGGTAAAAGTGACATTTACGTTCCATATGTGAACGTATGGTGGACCCTATATGTTCACACCTGCAGCCCATTGTCTAGTGTGCCTGTAGTGTCTTGTGTATGTTTTGTGTACTGTTCTGCCTGTGATGCCACAATGAGACCAGTGACTGTTGTTCTGTTGTGTCTCCCTAGGTGCTACAGACGAATCCTGCACTACATACTGTACATCTATTGGACACATAATGGACATTGTCAATTTTGAAAATATTGCACTAAAAACGATACAGCACGCAAGCTGGTGCATCATGTTTTTTATTTTGACAGTGGACATGTGATGTGTGCGGAAATATTTACATGACACTGGGGAATGAGCAGTGAGTTGACAGTCCTGTTCAATGAGATGTAAGAGTAGAGTCCACATGGATGTGGTGACCCAGTCCAACTGACAGGTGCCATTGGCAAGGAAATGTGGGTAAAGACAGTCCAAACAGTCAATGCAGTAGGGAAGAGGGTTGTCATCACGGCTGGCTCCGTGACTGGCGTGTGGCAGGTGCTTTGCCTCCGGAGACTCCCAGGCTCTTCTTTGGACGCCCCCTAGATCATTTTGACGGTGGGGGTCCTGCTGAATGGCCAGCGGCGTGAGGGGACTCGTCCCTCTTTGTTGGCGCAGGGGAGGATGGTGCACTGACATCCTGCGGCACAACAGGAGGGGACTGAGGTGGTGGTTGGGACACAGGCCTGTCCCTTTGCAACGCCACTTGCTGGCCCATGAGGTCCACAATCTGTCCAAGGCGGTTGTCAATGGACCTCATCAGCAGGATGAGCTCCCTTAAAAGTTCATCCGACCGGCCACTTTGTCCCTGGACCTCTTGGTATGTAAATATAAATGTAAATGTACAGGAATTTATATAGCGCAAATCACCAAGCGGTTTCTAAGCGCTTGTTTGGGGAACCCGTCCTGGTATTCCCCTGTGAGATAACCCCGGCAGGGTATCCGCAAGGTGAAAGCCAGGCATCCCGCCGCGAGGGGCCGTTGTGGAGATTAAGCAAGCTATTATTGCCCAGAGTCGCAGAGTGTGAACCCGTGAATCGAGTAGACAACGGAGCGAGAATTGTCGAGTCCATGGACATTTTAGGACTCAAGACCCCGCCGAGCCGGGAATTGAACCCTGGTCCCGGGCTGACCTCTGCTTCCAGGTCTGCCTTCTCTAACCAGTGAGCCACACTTCTCCACTACTCTGGTGAAGTGGTCCAGGGATGGTGTCCACTCCTCCCGAGGTCTGAGGGTGACCCTGGCCCTCCCACCTGCTCTGCTGCCACGGAGCTCTTGCCTCGCCACTGTGGGTCCACGCATTCTCTCCCTGCCCTCCACAGGTGTTGCTGTGGGCTGGTCATCCCCTGGGACAGGGAGGGGGCTGCAGGTGGTACTGGTGGTACTAGTGGTAGTGTCAGTGGTAACGGTGGTGGCAGAGGCCATGACAGCATGGGTCTGCTGCGCTGTTTTTGCAGCAGACATGGTGGTGGGGAGGATGGGGGCCTGGGACCTCTGGGTCTGTGGCACACCAGATGGGTCGGGCTGGAGCTCGTCGTCCAAACTGTCCTGGGTCTCCGCATCTGAGAGTCCATGTGCCGGGGGGTGGAGACTGGCTCTACTACTCGTTGGTGTGGTCCTCAGCAGTGAGTTTTTCATCACCTGTGGAGTAGATGGGGAATGGTCAATGTTGGGCACTGTGCAAGTATTGTCTCAGCTGGGTGTAGTAGACTGTCTGTACACTACACATATATGAATTCTGCAGTAGTACAATTCATGGCAACAGTGTGTGTAATTTCATATTGCAAAGGAACATCATTTACTGATACATGTTGGATGTCAATGCATTGCATTCAATTGTTGCTGCGTTTCGGGATGCAGGTCTCCCACACACACATCTGGAAGAGTTAAGATAGCTACCTACCTGTTAAGTGAGGGTGAGGAGTGCAATGGCTGACACTTGCTCCTGGGTGGGGAAGGCCTCCATGCTGCAGGAGTGTGGGCCAGGGGGCATGTTGGGAGTAGTGGTACAGGCCTCCCGCCCCCAAAGAGTACTCCAATACAAGATGGCTACCTACCTGTAAGTTTGTTTGTTAACAGTGTAATGGCTGACACTTGCTCCTGGGTGGGGGAGGCCTCCATGCTGCAGGAGTGTGGGCCAGGGGGCATGCTGGGAGTAGTGGCACAGGCCTCACACCCCCAAACTGGACTCCAATACAAGATGGCTACCTACCTGTAAATTTGTTTTAGAGACATGTCCACCTATATACGGGACTCAACCGATTTCTTGAATAAACTGAACGCAGTGACGCTAAATCCAAACATCCTATACACTTTGGTTACGATCGACGTATGTGCGTTATATACCTCAATACCGCACAACAGGGGCATTGAAGCCTTGGAATCATTCCTACTTTCAAACTCCATGAACGATGACCTAAAAGTGTTACTCTTAGAGCTCATGCAATTCACGCTATACCACAGCTACTTCAGCTGGAACAACAAGTTTTTCTTGCAACTAGTTGGCACCTCTATGGGCAATTGTGCAGCTCCCAGCTACGCTAATCTGTTCATGCATCGATTGGAAATTGACAACATTTTGGAAAATGTTCAATGGCGCAGTAAAATCCAGACTTACTGGAGATACATTGACGACATTTTCTTAATTTGGGCCGGTCCCCCGGACGAGATCATGGAATTCATGTCCTACATCAACCAAATTGATGATCACATCCGATTTACACACAATACCAACACAAAATGTTTACCTTTCTTGGACATTCTAGTCACCTTGGATAATGGTAGTTTAAAAACCTCTCTGTTTGTAAAAAAAAAGGATCGTAACAATGCTTTGTTGTACACCAGCTGTCATCCTACTCCCCTGAAAAAACATCGACCTTTTTCACAGCTATTAAGGGCCAAAAGGATTTGCTCTGAACCCGAAGAATACTCAAGCATTGAAACAAATATCTTACGGAAATACAGGGACAGGAAATATCCTGAAGCTACTCTATTGGCTGCTTGTGAACGCGTCACGCTCAAAAATAGAAAAGACCTTCTAACTTCTAACTTGTGTCAGCAAAAAACTGATAGACCTGTATTTGTGTCTAAATATTCTTCAAGGAGTTCTATGATCAAAAACATCATCTTACGCAACTGGCAAATGGTACAACTTGAACCAGACTTTCAAGGGATTTTCAACTGCACTCCTTTGTTTGCTTATCAAAGGGCCAAGAATCTGAAAAATATGTTGGAATCCAAACCGAAACCCACAGTTTCCATTTTTTCTGGTACTAAACCATGTCACAACTGCAGTCACTGCAACAACATAATCAGGGGCAATTCCATCAACCATCCTCGATCTGGAAAACTAATACACCTCAAAACCAACGCTACATGTGATTCCATGAACTTGGTGTATTTACTGAAGTGCCCTTGCGGCTTGCCCTATGTGGGAAAGACTGAAAGAAAACTGAAAATGTGTCTAACGGAACATAAAAGTACTATAAGAAACAAGAATCTGAAGTCTCCTTTAGCTGCCCATTTTACATCTGCCCAACACAACATCAGTCAGCTAAGTCTCCTTGCACTAGAGGTTGTCCCAATGAGACCGGGCGTTGACAATCACAAGAGATTATTGCAACGTGAACTATTCTGGATCAAATTGTTGGAATCGAGCCAACCAAAGGGACTCAATGATCGTATTGAATATAGTTGTTTCCTCTAGAAACTTGCTCGCTCCCGTCTATAATAATCATGTTGAGTTAATGTATCTTCCATGTTAATTCTATCACACTTTCTTTTGTTAATTTTATTGTACCTCCTTTTGTATGCACCTTGGTTTTGCCCTACACTTTTTTATTTTACCGTTCCCAGCCTTATTTTTCTAACACTTATTTCCTTTTATTGAATGTACCTTGAGTTATTTCTCTTTCTCTTTTCCTTTCCTTCAATGTAACTTTTTAACTTTTGCCTTTCTCTCATGAATCTACCGTTTACACTTAATTTACTCTCTGGTTTCACACTCTCAGATGTGAGTGCTCCGGACTCACCGATTGATTTAACTCGATGTACTATTGATAGTTATTATGCTTTTCCCGCAACTTTCCCTATTCAACATGGCTGACTGTGACAGCACTGTTTCACCGTTTATTTATGTGGTTTCACCATGTCCATTTTTCTTTACCCCGACCATCTGGTTTCCCGTCACATTTCATCTAACACACTGTATCATAATTAGGACCCCTCGGGCTGTCTTCCACGTTCGTACACCCCTTTTCGACTCAGTCTTTCCTCTATGTCGCTTTCTCCATTCAGTCCGTCACTTATGTTCTCTGCACCTACCCGACGCGCACTTCGACACCCCAGGCCATTGAACCGGTAACTGACACGGAACGCTATCACGCTACACCGAACCGTTTTGTTTCGGGTAAGAATTCATCCGCTTTACATAGTTTTTGGGTGTTAACTTTGGATACTCTGCAATCCTTTCGTATCACAGTTTTGTTGACCAGCACGCTCCTTGTTTTACGAGCACTTTCTCTTCAAACACGGCATAACGGTTTTTTACTGCACGAGTCATCTGTGTTCTCTCTCGTATTCTGCACCACTGTAGTTATTTTTCGCTGTTATTCACCAGACAGTACAGCCACGTTTCTCCGCTTTAACCCCGCATAACTGCTTGACCGTTTTCACTATGGATTGCCTATTTTATTTTGTTTAGTCACTTACCATGTTAAACCCCCACGGGCAGCACACTTCCTCCTGTCATTTTCTACTTAAACTCGTTGAGGTAACAGCCCCCCCCTAAAGCAATGTTTATTTCCTTCACAGATCCCCTGATGAAGGGACTTTCGTCCCGAAACTGCATTGGGACATTTGCATTTCGAAACATGTATGTTGAACTCATTGAACCATACTACTATGTCTATATGAATATGAATATATGACTTCATGGATTAAAATCGTGATGAAATTATTGGATTTGAACCTGAATAATTTTTTTATCAATTGAGGTTACGACCTCCACAGGAGCACCACAGGACTTTGTGTGGGAGTTCCCCACGCCTCCCTGTTATTAGTTTCCAAGTTAGTCTCTATTAGCCGGAAGAGAACCATTCCTGAGGCGCCAAGAAATAATTTACTGAGTTTTTTAGGATTACCTGAGCTTGAAGTACATCTAAAACTTCAGGTGTGCCACACCACCCTTCATTTTGGACCCAGTCCAACAGACAGGTGCCATTGGCAAGGACATGTGGGTAAAGACAGTCCAAACAGTCAATGCAGTAGGGAAGAGGGTTGTCATCACGGCTGGCTCCGTGACTGGCGTGTGGCAGGTGCTTTGCCTCCGGAGACTCCCAGGCTCTTCTTTGGACGCCCCATAGATCTTTTTGACGGTGGGGGTCCTACTGAATGGCCAGCGGCGTGAGGGGACTCGTCCCTCTCTGTTGGCGCAGGGGAGGATGGTGCACTGACATCCTGCGGCACAACAGGAGGGGACTGAGGTGGTGGTTGGGACACAGGCCTGTCCCTTTGCAACGCCAATTGCTGGCCCATGAGGTCCACAATCTGTCCAAGGCGGTTGTCAATGGACCTCATCAGCAGGATGAGCTCCCTTAAAAGTTCATCCGACCGGCCACTTTGTCCCTGGACCTCTTGGTATGTAAATATAAATGTAAATGTACAGGAATTTATATAGCGCAAATCACCAAGCGGTTTCTAAGCGCTTGTTTGGGGAACCCGTCCTGGTATTCCCCTGTGAGATAACCCCGGCAGGGTCTCCGCAAGGTGAAAGCCAGGCATCCCGCCGCGAGGGGCCATTGTGGAGATTAAGCAAGCTATTATTGCCCAGAGTCGCAGAGTGTGAACCCGTGAATCGAGTAGACACCGGAGCGAGAATTGTCGAGTCCATGGACATTTTAGGACTCAAGACCCCGCCGAGCCGGGAATTGAACCCTGGTCCCGGGCTGACCTCTGCTTCCAGGTCTGCCTCCTCTAACCAGTGAGCCACACTTCTCCGCTACTCTGGTGAAGTGGTCCAGGGATGGTGTCCACTCCTCCCGAGGTCTGGGGGTGACCCTGGCCCTCCCACCTGCTCTGCTGCCACGGAGCTCTTGCCTCGCCACTGTGGGTCCACGCACTCTCTCCCTGCCCTCCACAGGTGTTGCTGTGGGCTGGTCATCCCCTGGGACAGGGAGGGGGCTGCAGGTGGTACTGGTGGTACTAGTGGTAGTGTCAGTGGTAACGGTGGTGGCAGAGGCCATGACAGCATGGGTCTGCTGCGCTGTTTTTGCAGCAGACATGGTGGTGGGGAGGATGGGGGCCTGGGACCTCTGGGTCTGTGGCACACCAGATGGGTCGGGCTGGAGCTCGTCGTCCAAACTGTCCTGGGTCTCCGCATCTGAGAGTCCATGTGCCGGGGGGTGGAGACTGGCTCTGCTGGTCGTTGGTGTGGTCCTCAGCAGTGAGTTCTTCATCACCTGTGGAGTAGATGGGGAATGGTCAATGCTGGGCACTGTGCAAGTATTGTCTCAGCTGGGTGTAGTAGACTGTCTGTACACTACACATATATGAATTCTGCAGTAGTACAATTCATGGCAACAGTGTGTGTAATTTCATATTGCAAAGTAACATCATTTACTGATACATGTTGGATGTCAATGCATTGCATTCAATTGTTGCTGCGTTTCGGGATGCAGGTCTCCCACACACACATCTGGAAGAGTTAAGATAGCTACCTACCTGTTAAGTGAGGGTGAGGAGTGCAATGGCTGACACTTGCTCCTGGGTGGGGAAGGCCTCCATGCTGCAGGAGTGTGGGCCAGGGGGCATGCTGGGAGTAGTGGTACAGGCCTCCCGCCCCCAAACAGTACTCCAATACAAGATGGCTACCTACCTGTAAGTTTGTTTGTTAACAGTGTAATGGCTGACACTTGCTCCTGGGTGGGGGAGGCCTCCATGCTGCAGGAATGTGGGCCAGGGGGCATGCTGGGAGTAGTGGCACAGGCCTCACACCCCCAAACTGGACTCCAATGCAAGATGGCTACCTACCTGTAAATTTGTTTGAGAGACATGTCCACCTATATACGGGACTCAACCGATTTCTTGAATAAACTGAACGCAGTGACGCTAAATCCAAACATCCTATACACTTTGGTTACGATCGACGTATGTGCGTTATATACCTCAATACCGCACAACAGGGGCATTGAAGCCTTGGAATCATTCCTACTTTCAAACTCCATGAACGATGACCTAAAAGTGTTACTCTTAGAGCTCATGCAATTCATGCTATACCACAGCTACTTCAGCTGGAACAACAAGTTTTTCTTGCAACTAGTTGGCACCTCTATGGGCAATTGTGCAGCTCCCAGCTACGCTCATCTGTTCATGCATCGATTGGAAATTGACAACATTTTGGAAAATGTTCAATGGCGCAGTAAAATCCAGACTTACTGGAGATACATTGATGACATTTTCTTAATTTGGGCCGGTCCCCCGGACGAGATCATGGAATTCATGTCCTACATCAACCAAATTGATGATCACATCCGATTTACACACAATACCGACACAAAATGTTTACCTTTCTTGGACATTCTAGTCACCTTGGATAATGGTAGTTTAAAAACCTCTCTGTTTGTAAAAAAAAAAGGATCGTAACAATGCTTTGTTGTACACCAGCTGTCATCCTACTCCCCTGAAAAAACATCTACCTTTTTCACAGCTATTAAGGGCCAAAAGGATTTGCTCTGAACCCGAAGAGTACTCAAGCATTGAAACAAATATCTTACGGAAATACAGGGACAAGAAATATCCTGAAGCTACTCTATTGGCTGCTTGTGAACGCGTCACGCTCAAAAATAGAAAAGACCTTCTAACTTCTAACTTGTGTCAGCAAAAAACTGATAGACCTGTATTTGTGTCTAAATATTCTTCAAGGAGTTCTATGATCAAAAACATTATCTTACGCAACTGGCAAATGGTACAACTTGAACCAGACTTTCAAGGGATTTTCAACTGCACTCCTTTGTTTGCTTATCAAAGGGCCAAGAATCTGAAAAATATGTTGGAATCCAAACCGAAACCCACAGTTTCCATTTTTTCTGGTACTAAACCATGTCACAACTGCAGTCACTGCAACAACATAATCAGGGGCAATTCCATCAACCATCCTCGATCTGGAAAACTAATACACCTCAAAACCAACGCTACATGTGATTCTATGAACTTGGTGTATTTACTGAAGTGCCCTTGCGGCTTGCCCTATGTGGGAAAGACTGAAAGAAAACTGAAAATGTGTCTAACGGAACATAAAAGTACTATAAGAAACAAGAATCTGAAGTCTCCTTTAGCTGCCCATTTTACATCTGCCCAACACCACATCAGTCAGCTAAGGTTCCTTGCACTAGAGGTTGTCCCAATGAGACCGGGCGTTGACAATCACAAGAGATTATTGCAACGTGAACTATTCTGGATCAAATTGTTGGAATCGAGCCAACCAAAGGGACTCAATGATCGTATTGAATATAGTTGTTTCCTCTAGAAACTTGCTCGCTCCCGTCTATAATAATCATGTTGAGTTAATGTATCTTCCATGTTAATTCTATCACACTTTCTTTTGTTAATTTTATTGTACCTCCTTTTGTATGCACCTTGGTTTTGCCCTACACTTTTTTATTTTACCGTTCCCAGCCTTATTTTTCTAACACTTATTTCCTTTTATTGAATGTACCTTGAGTTATTTCTCTTTCTCTTTTCCTTTCCTTCAATGTAACTTTTTAACTTTTGCCTTTCTCTCATGAATCTACCGTTTACACTTCATTTACTCTCTGGTTTCACACTCTCAGATGTGAGTGCTCCGGACTCACCGATTGATTTAACTCGATGTACTATTGATAGTTATTATGCTTTTCCCGCAACTTTCCCTATTCAACATGGCTGACTGTGACAGCACTGTTTCACCGTTTATTTATGTGGTTTCACCATGTCCATTTTTCGTTACCCCGACCATCTGGTTTCCCGTCACATTTCATCTAACACACTGTATCATAATTAGGACCCCTCGGGCTGTCTTCCACATTCGTACACCCCTTTTCGACTCAGTCTTTCCTCTATGTCGCTTTCTCCATTCAGTCCGTCACTTATGTTCTCTGCACCTACCCGACGCGCACTTCGACACCCCAGGCCATTGAACCGGTAACTGACACGGAACGCTATCACGCTACACCGAACCGTTTTGTTTCGGGTAAGAATTCATCCGCTTTACATAGTTTTTGGGTGTTAACTTTGGATACTTTGCAATCCTTTCGTATCACAGTTTTGTTGACCAGCACGCTCCTTGTTTTACGAGCACTTTCTCTTCAAACACGGCATAACGGTTTTTTACTGCACGAGTCATCTGTGTTCTCTCTCGTATTCTGCACCACTGTAGTTATTTTTCGCTGTTATTCACCAGACAGTACAGCCACGTTTCTCCGCTTTAACCCCACATAACTGCTTGACCGTTTTCACTATGGATTGCCTATTTTATTTTGTTTAGTCACTTACCATGTTAAACCCCCATGGGCAGCACACTTCCTCCTGTCATTTTCTACTTAAACTCGTTGAGGTAACAGCCCCCCCCAAAGCAATGTTTATTTCCTTCACAGATCCCCTGATGAAGGGACTTTCGTCCCGAAACTGCATTGGGACATTTGCATTTCGAAACATGTATGTTGAACTCATTGAACCATACTACTATGTCTATATGAATATGAATATATGACTTCATGGATTAAAATCGTGATGAAATTATTGGATTTGAACCTGAATAATTTTTTAATCAATTGAGGTTACGACCTCCACAGGAGCACCACAGGACTTTGTGTGGGAGTTCCCCATGCCTCCCTGTTATTAGTTTCCAAGTTAGTCTCTATTAGCCGGAAGAGACCCATTCCTGAGGCGCCAAGAAATAATTTACTGAGTTTTTTAGGATTACCTGAGCTTGAAGTACATCTAAAACTTCAGGTGTGCCACACCACCCTTCATTTTGGACCCAGTCCAACAGACAGGTGCCATTGGCAAGGACATGTGGGTAAAGACAGTCCAAACAGTCAATGCAGTAGGGAAGAGGGTTGTCATCACGCCTGGCTCCGTGACTGGCGTGTGGCAGGTGCTTTGCCTCCGGAGACTCCCAGGCTCTTCTTTGGACGCCCCATAGATCTTTTTGACGGTGGGGGTCCTGCTGAATGGCCAGCGGCGTGAGGGGACTCGTCCCTCTCTGTTGGCGCAGGGGAGGATGGTGCACTGACATCCTGCGGCACAACAGGAGGGGACTGAGGTGGTGGTTGGGACACAGGCCTGTCCCTTTGCAACGCCAATTGCTGGCCCATGAGGTCCACAATCTGTCCAAGGCGGTTGTCAATGGACCTCATCAGCAGGATGAGCTCCCTTAAAAGTTCATCCGACCGGCCACTTTGTCCCTGGACCTCTTGGTATGTAAATGTAAATGTACAGGAATTTATATAGCGCAAATCACCAAGCGGTTTCTAAGCGCTTGCTTAGGGAACCCGTCCTGGTATTTCCCTGTGAGATAACCCCGGCAGGGTATCCGCAAGGTGAATGCCAGGCATCCCGCCGCGAGGGGCCGTTGTGGAGATTAAGCAAGCTATTGCCCAGAGTCGCAGAGTGTGAACCCGTGAATCGAGTAGGCACCGGAGCGAGAATTGTCGAGTCCATGGACATTTTAGGACTCAAGACCCCGCCGAGACGGGAATTGAACCCTGGTTCCGGGCTGACCTCTGCTTCCAGGTCTGCCTCCTCTAACCAGTGAGCCACACTTCTCCACTACTCTGGTGAAGTGGTCCAGGGATGGTGTCCACTCCTCCCGAGGTCTGGGGGTGACCCTGGCCCTCCCACCTGCTCTGCTGCCACAGAGCTCTTGCCTCGCCACTGTGGGTCCACGCACTCTCTCCCTGCCCTCCACAGGTATTGCTGTGGGCTGGTCATCCCCTGGGACAGGGAGGGGGCTGCAGGTGGTACTGGTGGTACTAGTGGTAGTGTCAGTGGTAAAGGTGGTGGCAGAGGCCATGACAGCATGGGTCTGCTGCGCTGTTTTTGCAGCAGACATGGTGGTGAGGAGGATGGGGCCTGGGACCTCTGGGTCTGTGGCACACCAGATGGGTCGGGCGGGAGCTCGTCGTCCAAACTGTCCTGGGTCTCCGCATCTGAGAGTCCATGTGCCGGGGGTGGAGACTGGCTCTGCTGGTCGTTGGTGTGGTCCTCAGCAGTGAGTTCTTCATCACCTGTGGAGTAGATGGGGAATGGTCAATGTTGGGCACTGTGCAAGTATTGTCTCAGCTGGGTGTAGTAGACTGTCTGTACACTACACATATATGAATTCTGCAGTAGTACAATTCATGGCAACAGTGTGTGTAATTTCATATTGCAAAGGAACATCATTTACTGATACATGTTGGATGTCAATGCATTGCATTCAATTGTTGCTGCGTTTCGGGATGCAGGTCTCCCACACACACATCTGGAAGAGTTAAGATAGCTACCTACCTGTTAAGTGAGGGTGAGGAGTGCAATGGCTGACACTTGCTCCTGGGTGGGGAAGGCCTCCATGCTGCAGGAGTGTGGGCCAGGGGGCATGCTGGGAGTAGTGGTACAGGCCTCCCGCCCCCAAACAGTACTCCAATACAAGATGGCTACCTACCTGTAAGTTTTTTTTTTAACAGTACAATGCCTGACACTTGCTCCTGGGTGGGGATGGCCTCCATGCTGCAGGAGTGTGGGTCAGGGTGCATGCTGGGAGTAGTGGTACAGGCCTCACACCCCCAAACAGTACTCCAATACAAGATGGCTACCTACCTGTAAGTTTGTTTGTTAACAGTGCAATGGCTGACACTTGCTCCTGGGTGGGGGAGACCTCCATGCTGCAGGAGTGTGGGTCAGGGGGCATGCTGGGAGTAGTGGTACAGGCCTCACACCCCCAAACAGTACTCCAATACAAGATGGCTACCTACCTGTAAGTTTGTTTGTTAACGGTGTAATGGCTGACACTTGCTCCTGGGTGGGGGAGGCCTCCATGCTGCAGGAGTGTGGGCCAGGGGGCATGCTGGGAGTAGTGGTACATGCCTCCCACCCCCAAATAGTACTCCAATACAAGATGGTTACCTACCTGTAAGTTTGTTTGTTAACAGTGCAATGGCTGACACTTGCTCCTGGCTGGGGGAGGCCTCCATGCTGCAGGAGTGTGGGCCAGGGGGCATGCTGGGAGTAGTGGTACAGGCCTCACACCCCCAAACAGTACTCTAATACAAGATGGCTACCTACCTGTAAGTTTGTTTGTTAACAGTGCAATGGCTGACACTTGCTCCTGGGTGGGGGAGGCCTCCATGCTGCAGGAGTGTGGGCCAGGGGGCATGCTGGGAGTAGTGGTACAGGCCTCACACCCCCAAACAGTACTCCAATACAAGATGGCTACCTACCTGTAAGTTTGTTTGTTAACAGTGCAATGGCTGACACTTGCTACTGGGTGGGGGAGGCCTCCATGCTGCAGGAGTGTGGGCCAGGGGGCGCTTGGAGTAGTGGTACAGGCCTCACACCCCCAAACAGTACTCCAATACAAGATGGCTACCTACCTGTAAGTTAGTTTGTTAACAGTGCAATGGCTGACACTTGCTCCTGTGTGGGGGAGGCCTGTATCCTGCTGAGCTGTGGGCCAGAGGGCATGGTGGGAGTGGTAGTGCAGGCCTCCCTCCCTCCCCCATACAGGCATCCTGTGCAAGTAGGCTAGCTACCTGTTGGGTGAGGGTGGACAGTGTAATGGTGTTAAGGTATTTTCAAGGAAGTACTTGTCAGTGTGTTGTTTGGCATTTGTTTGTACTTACCAGCCTCCGCTCCCCCGGCTACTCCTGTGAGACTCTCAGGCAGCAGTATGGCAAGTACCTTCTCCTCCCATGGTGTGAATGTTTTCGGTGGGATGGGAGGGCCACTGCCAGTCACGTTCGCCAGCATCCAGTTCTTACTCCTCCTCTCCTTGACAACCCTCTTGAGATCATGCCACCGCTTCATGATCTCCTTCCTGGATCTTGGGGTGGTCCCTACTGCATTCACCCTTTGGACTATCCTTTCCCACATTTATGTCCTCGTGGCTAATGGTGTCTGTTGGACCAGGCTACCAAACAGTTGTGGCTCTACTCTCACAATCTCATTGACCATAACTGTCAACTCACTGTCAGTGAATTTGGGCATTTTTTGAGTTGTCATTGTGTGTGGTGGTTGAGGTGTTTGTAGGTGCAGCGGTGTGGGTGCAGGGGTATGGTGTTGAGGTGTGAGGTGTGTTGTGTGCTGGGGGATTATTTGTGCTGGTGTAAAGGTGGTGGTGATGGTGGTGGTGGTGGATGTGTGTGTGTGCTGTGCTCTTTTGCCTCTCCTGTTAGTTGTGGGGTATGGCCTTCCAATCTGGAGTGTTGCAAAGGATTGTGGTTAATAAAGGGGGTGGCTTTATACTCAGCTGTGTGGGTGTGTCAAAGTGGATTTTGGGTGTCAGGTGTGTTGTGGGATTTTTACAGGGTATTTTCGTATATTTTTACTTTATTTTTTATATTTTTATGTGTGTTATTTATTTTGGGGGCATAGCTGATTTTATTTGTGCACTGTTTGGCATCACTGCGGTGTTTTGGCATCGTCCACCATGATTTTCATGTACCGCCCGCTGCGGTGTCTATGCTGCAGCACTTCCGCTATTTTTCCCATTCACTCCTGTGTGCGACCGCGGTGGTCGGTGACAGCGGTTCTGACCGCTACACCCTCGGGGATATCCTAATTTCCCGTGCGGTGTGTCTGTTGTCCTTGCGGCGGGTTGTTGCTTTTCCGAAGCTTTTCCGACCGCCGCGGTCAATTTTTGGCCATCACCGCCCGCGTCGGACGGCTTTGCTTGGCCTGCTATCGCCGCGGTCGGTCTTTAGTGGCGGTTGATCCTAATGTGGCCGCCGGTGTATCCGCGGTGCAGGTGGGCGGTTAGTTTCCACATCCATGGCGGTCGGGGGTTTTTCCGCACGCTATCCTAATGACCCCCTTAGGCGGTAGGGACTAGTCAGAAACCTATATCACTGGGGGTGACAGGGTTTAGGCACTCCCCACCAAGCTGTGTGAGAAACACTGAACTAGCCCACTGATCTGGCCCGGCGGGAGGGGAACCCAGGGACCACCTGTAGTGACCTGCTGAGGAATCCTGTCAGCAGCCTTCAACTCAACCCTCCCCCCTTCTCAAGAAACTAAGAATCTGCTTCCACAAAAGGGCGCCAGAACCACCACGCGCCAAGAAGAAACCTAACTGCCCACAGGACTACTGGGGATCAACCAGGTATTGGGCTTTGCCATCTCTGCACCCCGTGCCTCAACCTGTGGCACCAGCGCTGTCCTGCCTTGCCTGAACTGCCTTAATTGCTTGTCCTGCCACTGTCGTGCGGCCTGTCTGGCTTAAGCTGCATGAACTGCCTTCCCCGCGCTCCTCTGCTGTGCCCTGGGGAAGCGCTAGACCCCTGAACATTGCTGCCTGTCACAGCGCTGTGCCGCCCGACTGTGTGCCCCCGAAGCGCTATAGTCAACAAGCGCCTTCCTGTCCCCGACGTGCTGTGTCCTGGAAGCGCTATTTGGACGGCACTCGCCACCGCTGCCCCGGGACATTGGTGTGTGTCTCGGAGGGATCACTGAAATAATATCGACTGCCAAAATATCGAGGAAAAAATATCTACAGCCAAAATATCGAGTTTGTATGTACAAACAGGTAAGTACAAAAATATCGAGTACAAAATATCGTTTACAATAATATAGATGTAAAAAATATCGACTTTATTAAAAACAGTGTTAAATTAAATTAAAATTTAAAATTAATTACTAAAATATACTTACAAAAACTTAAATTAAATTATAATAATTAAATATGTAATTAAAGTTATAAAAAAATGTAACAATCATATTTATTAAAACATATATATATATATATTAACATATTATAATTAAATAATATCCTATTTTATTTACGTACAATAGCAAATTGTAAAAAATACTATTCCCACTCCAGTGGGTGCAACAGTAGGGAAAGCGTTGGATAGCGTAGTAAAAAATACTATTCCCACTCCATTGGGTGCAACAGTAGGGAAAGCGTTGGATAGCGTAGGGGTAAAAATTACTATTCCCACTCCAGTGGGTGCAACAGTAGGGAAAGCGTTGGATAGCGTAGGGGTAAAAATTATTATTCCCACTCCAGTGGGTGCAACAGTAGGGAAAGCGTTGGATAGCGTAGGGGTAAAAATTACTATTCCCACTCCAGTGGGTGCAACAGTAGGGAAAGCGTTGGATAGCGTAGGGGTAAAAATTACTATTCCCACTCCAGTGGGTGCAACAGTAGGGAAAGCGTTGGATAGCGTAGGGGTTTAAATTACTATTCCCACTCCAAAGAGTGCAACAGTAGGGAAAGCATTGGATAGCGTAGAGGTAAAAATGACTATTCCCTCTCCAGTGGGTGCAACAGTAGGGAAAGCGTTGGATAGCGTAGGGGTAAAAATTACTATTCCCACTCCAGTGGGTGCAATAGTAGGGAAAGCGTTGGATAGCGTAGGGGTAAAAATTACTATTCCCACTCCAGTGGGTGCAACAGTAGGGAAAGCGTTGGATAGCGTAGGGGTAAAAATTACTATTCCCACTCCAGTGGGTGCAACAATAGGGAAAGCATTGGATAGCGTAGGGTAAAAAATTAATTAAAACTAATTAAGAATTTAATATAATATAATAATTAATCAATTAAAATTACAAATTTTATTTAATTAGCAATTCTAATTTAATTAATTACCCATAAAATAAATAATTAACAATTCATTCTCCAATACCAATAAATGTGTTTACATATTTAATTAATTATAATTAAATTACTTCCCACCCAATTCCCCTATAAACCCACAACCCACTACAGAAAATAAATTAGAATAATTAACATAATTAACAATTAATCAATTAATTTAAATTAATTGCCAATTATATTTTAATTAATTACCAAATAAAAATTAATTAACACATAATTAAAAATGTATAACAATAAATAAATGTACATATTTAATTAATTATTATTAAATTACTTCCCACCCTATTCCCCTATAAACCCACAACCCGCTACAGAAAATAAATTAGAAAAATTAACATAATTAACAATTAATCAATTAATTTAAATTATTTGCCAATTAAATTGTAATTAATTACCAAATAAAAAATGAATTAAAAATGTATAACAATGAATTAATTAACATATTTAATTAATTATTATTAAATTACTTCCCACCCTATTCCCCTATAAACCCACAACCCGCTACAGAATTAAATAACGCAAAAATTTAAAAATACAAATTTCATTAATTATTATTATTTATAACATAAATACACAATTTTCACACATATAATAACAAAACACACACTATAAATAATTCAATATTATTAAAAATTAGATAATTTTAATAACCTATATTATATACTTTAATATTTTAACTGTCTATATTTTTAACAGTCGATATTAATTTACTTACCTTAAAAACGATATTTTTGCTGTCTATATTCTGTCCAGTCGATATTTTGTCCAGTCGATATTTAAAACTCGATATTCTGTCCATTCGATATTTTGAAGTCGATATTATGACTGTGCACCGTCTCGGAGCTCTACATCATCCCCACGCTGCCTCAGGGAAGCGCTAGCAGGCCAACTCACTGCCGCGGCCCTCGCCGTGCTGACGCGGCCCCGCCGCGCACCAAAGGCCGTCGGACCCCGTTGCAGCCTCGGCGCTTCCCCGGTGTGGCCGTCGCTGCCAACTTCAGCCCCTTGGCGGCCTCCTGAGCCAGGAGAGGGCCACTGCACCTTGCCGCTGGGCCGCACTAGGCCCGACAAAGCCATCCTGCCGGCCTCACGTGACGGGGGCGTCGGAAGAGACTCCGCCCCCGACGCGCTCCAATTGGCCACTGACGTCGCGCCCCCACAGGCCGTGCTGCCATAGGCGGCTGCGGGAGCGCCCTCGAGCCCCATTGGTCCCCGGGTGCTGCCAGGCTGAAGGAAGGCCCGGGACCGGACGAGACAACGGCGCGGGGGCTCAGAGCGAGTCTGGAGCCCCTGCCGACTGCACTGGGCCGAGTGAGGCCCCGGGGGGCAGGAGCCCTCCCCTGCCTGCCGATTCCACCTGGAGGAGGCCCGAAGCCCGCAGGTAACGTCCCGGGGGAGGGCGGACTACACGAGCAGAGCGGGGCCTCCCCGGAGTGAAAAGAAGGCCCCGAAACTGCCCCTCCCCTCGGGAGGACTTGAGACTGGGCCCAGACTCTGGTAGTCCCCTAGGCCTGGGGCTAGTCAAGTTAACCCCTGCCTGGGGTCAAGTTAAATGCGCATTTTAGCCCTATACCTGTTTAGTGCTGGCTAATGCAATGGTTCACTTCTGCTAATGGGATGGTTTACCTTGAATGCAATGTTTATCCCTGCCTAATGCCATGTTTAATCTTGCCTAGTGAAATATTTGCCTTCCATAAGGAGGTGGTTATTTTTACCTGAAGGAGATGTTGCCTGATTTCTAAAGAGTTTTTACTTTTGCCTAATGAACTGCTTATTGATGGGTAATGACACGCTTATCTCTTTAATGAAATGTTTATTCATGATTGCTGAAATGTTTATTCAGGCGTGCTGAAAGATGAACTAAATGCCTACAGTTATGGAGGGAAGTGCTCATGGCTTTAATGAAATGGTTATTGCAACATGTTATATTGGTTATTGAACTGCTCCCTTTGCTCCTCTGATGAAATGCTGTAATGAAATGTACTAAGGAGATGCTGATGCCTTGATTCCTGATTTCCCTGAACCTTGATCTAGATAAAACTTATTGATTTAAATCAAACTTACTGGTGTGGTATCCGTCATTGTGTGCGCTCACTGTCTCAGTGGATGTGTGTGCTGTGTGGTCACTTTACACCTGAGCTTTCGGGTGCCTACCTGCTTGAGCCAAGCTATCCCCCGGGGAACTGGTGACCCCAGTTCCTACAGACATTATATGTAGCGATCATGGGATCTTCATGCTGGACATCTGGACATGTACCTACTGTCCCACCAGTATGTTCACACAATGATGAGTCCCACCTTTGCTTATCAAACCCCTGATTTATGGCCCTGTGACTTGGCCCAAACGTCTGTCACTAATGTTTCATGTAAAGTATGAAATGATGGCCGAAACCAATGTGCTTCGAGACAGTCTTCAGACCCTGACTCTGTTGCCTGATCTCCCGGCCGCTGTGTTTAATTAAACAATTATTCCTGCTTTGCCAAACGCCTATTGTCTTTCAGTTGTTCAAAGATAAATTCATATTCGAACAACATTAACATATATTTTGCCTCTTTGGCAGACCCAAGTGATTCTTTTGACTTTCAATTCTGTGGTTACATGGATGACACACAAATAATAATCCACATGGAATGTAATATCAAACTACTCGAAGAGCAATTTAAATACTGTCTGATGAAGGTGGCCAGCTGGATAAATGCTAATTCCCTCCGGTTAAACTCAGAAAATAAGGAGGTTTTTGTGGTTTAGTAATCGCTCGATCTGGTCTTCTATGTGATGGTCCCAGAGAGTATCTATTGCCTGTAATATGGGAGTCATATTTGATAGCAAACTCTCAAGTGAGCACGACATTAATAAGCTAATGACCACGTCTTCTGTAGTGTAGTTCCTATATTCCCAATAGGCTCTGCGCATTGGAATAATATACTCTATAGATTTGACATAGGACAGAGGTCAGAATGTCTCTATCGAGTATACTAAACTTAATTGTGAGTGCCAGCTAGCTCAGAGGTCACTAGAAACATTCTTGAATATACAAGAAGGGATTAGTTTCTGACAACCGCATAAACATGACAACTCTGTTTCCCAAAGAATCGAAACATATCTTCAGAGTCGTGGAAACAATAGATAACTAGTTCACTCAGTCAATCGTGCATGCTTCATTTCTACAGAGTTGCATAGAAGTAGAGAGACTGGCATTTCAATAAAAAGGTTTTTTTTTAACAGTCTTCTTTCTCATGCAAGAGTTAAACAGCTACAATCGTTAGACAGAATGCAAAGTATAATGCGTACAGCATAAACAGTAATATAAAATAATACTGTAATAGCATTGTTTGTTGCTATGACGTAAAAATACATACATAAATAACTCAGGCTAAAATACTCAACTGGTGCTTCTAAAATACGCCTATCCCAATGTACCTAACCTAGGTCTAGTACCAGGGAAGAAGTAGGTTTTGGTCTTTAGCATAGGTTTAGTTTTGCCTAGAATTACCAAAGGTTTCTCTAGGTTCTAATCAGCTCTATACCTTAGAAAGAGAGAGGTTGGTGTCGCTTTCACAAACTCGATTTTCCAACACCCAGCTAGGGGAGTCAGAAACACTGGAGCTGGATTCTCGGCAGAGGATGACAGCTTCTGATCAGCGCGTCAGCTGGAGACTTGGCTTCCTTCGACACTTGCTGTAGTGAGCTGCATCGTGCAAGTAGATAGTCGAACTGCGCCGAACCACACTGTGCTTTGCTATAGCAAGTGAAGGTATATTTATACCTTGAAGGTGTTTAGGAATGCCAGCTTTGGTGTAAAGTCGGGCATATGAACGTCATGGAATAGTAAGGAATAGTTGTTCATGCATAATAATGAGTCTCTTGGAGAAATCAATATCAAGGCTAGGGGAAGTCCCTTCTGCTTAGGAGTCTGGCTTTCAAAGAAATCGTTGTGACGTAGATGAACGGATGGAAGTAGCCATGCCTGTATTTGGGTAGCATGGGTTATGCCTAAATAAGGGACTTGATTTCTATGCCTAAATAAGGGGCTTGATTTTTATGCCTATATAAGGGCAATGTGAATTGTACCTATCTAAGGGCATGGATCAGGAAAATGCATACATAATCTAAATCACCATACAACACCCACTCCACTTTCTTATGTATGACGTTACTAAATTATAAATATGTTTAAACATATCTAAAACATATTGTTAGAAATGGGGGTCTCTAGTTGGCAGTGGCTGGCCACAGTCCAAGTAGGGACCCTTCTTCCTAAGTCAGAGTAAGGGGGCTACACCCTTTGATAACCCCTGCTCGACCCTGTGGTAACGTAGCACAAGCAGCTAGGCTTATCTCAGAGGCAGTGTGTAAAGCATTTATGATCATACACAGTGACACAGTGAAGTACACTACAAAGGGACACCACACAAGTAGTTATAAAAAATAAGTATCTTTATATATAGACTTTACACAAGACCAATAACGGTAAAAAGCCACAATACTGAAAAAGGGGGGTACTCTTGAAAAGCTGGAAAAAGAGTTCAAAGTGTTCAAATAGGGGTTCAGTTCAAAGCAGGGGTCTCTGCGACCCTTTCACTTACAAAGTACCTGGATTTCATAGCAAAACAAGCAAAATGTTGCAAATGAGCTGAAGCGATGATTTTCCCCACGCTAGGCCGGCGATGCGTTGAATCCTTGCCGCAAGGGAGGATGATATGCCGGTGTAAGGGTGCGTGCGGGACAAAGCAACAGACTTCTTCGCGCTAGGCCAGCGATGTGTTGAATCCTTGCCGCATGGGAGGATGATGCGCTGATCCTGTTGTGTGTGCAATCTTGTTGCAATGAAAGAAAATGGTGCCCCGCGAGGGAGTGACGATCTGGGTGCGATGCGAGAAAAATGGCGGATGCACGGCGCCCATTCTGCGATGTCGTGATGCGATGATCTCGGTGCGATGAGCCAGTGCTAGCAAGCCTTTGACAAGCCCGCAAACTTGCGATGCGATGTTCTCGGGGGTTAGCTAGTACTTTGGGACCCGCAAGCGTGCGATGCGATGATTTTTGGTTTGCGAGCGCTTGGCGGCAGCAGCGCAATGATTTTTCTTACTCTCTTCAGCTGCGGCGGCTCTCACACGGGCGTTAGCAACGATTTCAGCACTCTCTTCTCTTTAGTAGAGCTAGAATCCCTCGAACTCACAGGGGTCTTACCTGCAGATAGAAATCTTCACTGGGAGGAAGCGGGAGGCTGGTGGGGGAGTCAGATGTGCCTGTGACTCCAGCAGGATGCTAGTTCTCTTCTAGCCCTGGGTGATTGCTTAGCAAAATAAAAGTCTCTCAAAAGTCCTTTTCCTTCTTCTTTCAAGTCCAAGGGGAACTACTGCAGGCCAATCCAAGAAACAGCACACAAGCACAAGGACAGTCCTCTCCTGTGGATTCCTTCAGTAACACGGACAGAGGTTCCTCTTGACATCCAGGAGCAATACCAAAATCAGGGGGTTTGGGCACAGATATTTATACCCCAAAAGTCTTTGTTCTCAAAAGTCTCTAGTCACTGAACCCAGCCAGAACCAGTTCTGCTCAGGCCTGGAGCACTTTGTTTACCAGGCTGCATCCTTCCTTTCAGAAAGAGGGGGTCTGCCATCAGACGCACAGTAGGAGTTGGAGCCAGGATTCACCTTGCCAGGCACAGCCCTATTCAGGTCAAGGAGCTACCCCTCCCCAGTACTCAATGCAGATCTCTATTCAACCCAGGACTGACTCTGCCTGCCTTGCCCCTCAAACCCCAGACAGAAAATACACATAACAGAAGAGCACACTAGAAGGCTTAGGCAAGAAAAGACCTGCGTTCTAAAAGTGGTATTTTTAAACACAGAATGTTAAAACCAACTTCACTAAAAGATGTATTTTATCATTCTGAGTTCAGGCATACTAAACTCGAGTTTCTACCATGTTCCATGATTCAGCTAGGACTATCAGATGTAATAGCTAGTCTGCCCATTCTAGCCTATGGAGAACAGGTAGCCTTGCAGCAGTGAAAAACAAAATGGAGGGTAATTCAACACCAGGACATGCTACACATATCAAGCCGCCATGTCCTACATTACACAAACAATGAACCTACCATAGGGGTGACTAACATGATGCTAAGGGTAGGTTCGGGGCTGGGAAGTGTGGGCACTTCACAGCCAAGCTGGCAGTTCTGGACTGCATGCAGACACTGCAGTGGCAGGTCTGAGGAACACTTTACAAGCTGCTTCTGTGGGTGGCGCAAACCAGCGCTGCAGGCCCACCAGCAGCATTTGGGTTACCATCCCTGGGCAAACACAGGCCACACTACTAGGGACTAACAGGTAAACCAAATAGCCAGTCAGGGAGATACCAATTCACAGTCATATTTACACAGGGAGCATTTGCGCTGTGGCACTAAATGGCAGTGGCACAGCGCCCAGAGCATCTAATACCAACAAAAACAGAGGAGACAACAGCGGAAAATGGAAGGGAGACCCACGCCAATGGTGCCAGGTCTAACACATATCTGCACATGAAGTGTGAAAACCCCTCCAAACTACATAAAAAATGCATTAGAACTGGTTGTACACATAAAAGATGCATTGATGCTGTACGCATTAGGGCAATGTTTCATTCTAAGCATATATTTACATTTGAATGCTAAATGAATGATGCACGAAAATATTACATTTTTTTTAAATGGCTCGTAAATACAGTAGATAAAAGGCTGAAACCATTTCATGTCAGAGTACATACAACTGTTTGTATGTGGACAAGGTCAAATATTGTCTCTGGAAGTATTCAAAGAATTCTTGTTCTTTATGAATGAAAAAAAATAATTAATCATAGGAAAAAGTTCTATGTTTTCAAAAAATTAAGGTCAAATTCAAAGTCTCTCAGAACACTGTGTGCCAAATTCAAAAGTCAGTGTTTACGCTTGGAGAAAACATGAAATCTTCTAAGTCTGTAAAAAAGTTGTTTACTATTGTAAGTGAAAGTTGGATTACCTCGTTTAGAAGATTAACCGCACATTGATGTGAAGCATCGCCTTCAGCATTGGTTGCATCAGCAATGTTCAAATTGGATTGTACCTGTGTGCCTGAAGTTTCCTCTCGTACCTCAGCATCAGCATTTTGCGTCTGTGAGATCTCAATGAATGCCGTCAACAGAATTGGTAGCCGGCTGCGCTGGGGCCAACACTGCGCATGGGCCGTTACCGGGTCCAGCAAAGTATCAACATCCGGTGGCATGACTGATGGGAGTGTTAGACAGATGTCTAGCGCGCATTCTTCTCCGCATAGCAGGCAGCGTAGAACAGGTAAAATGCAATCTTGCCAGATTGGTCTGAATGACAGAAACCATGTGGTATTTAATTCTCATAGACGAGTTAATCCCAAAAGTTCTACGATGCGCTCACGACGCTTTATCTCCAATAGAGCTCTCTCTATGGTGCTTGAAGAGGCGCTGGTGATTTGGCTTGCCATATCGTAGCAGTAGGAGCAAAAATAGTATCCCTGCAACAAGTCCCAAAAGGAGGGGCAGTCTGCCAAACACAGAGTGCATGAAGTTTGGAAATGTTCCTAGGACTGCTTGAACAGTCCAGAAAATACGGTCTTAAATACATGTACAAAACCGCTCGTATCAATCATGTTCAAGATACGACTTAACATTTCTGAGAAATGTATAGGGCAGTTTTTAGTTAAGAGGGCATGTATCTCGGTAGAAGCCCTTGCGACTTGCAGATCATAGGTCTCTTTGGCCGAGGTTAGTGGCACAGTTGTTTGTAAAAGAATGGCTTTCATTCTGCTTAAAGTATCAATTCTTATAGAAGAGATGTTCAGTGAAGGCCATAAAGGCGACTCCCTGTCTGTCTCAGTTTTAGGAAACAATACTTGCATACAACAAGTGACCCTGGCTGACACAGTTACTAGATATGGTATGCCTGGCAACATGCCACAGCAGCCGTGATCATTCAACATGAGGTAACTCCCATTCGAGAGCTGTCCAAAAATTGGATCAATCACTGCAGCTGGTGGACCTTGCAGGTGGCAGGATACATTTTTGGAGGAACCATCGCAGGCTCCGTGTAAGTTTATACCCTGACAAAGGAGAGAACCACTTAGTGCGTTTTTACAGTTTTTCCCGCTAAGAAATACTTCACGTCCCCCACTCCAACATCTATGTGTGTACGGTAATTCCCAAGATGTCTTGATGTATTCTTTACCCAACCTTTCATGTGTTCCTGCTGGTATGTGTTTTAGGCAATACTGAAAATGGAAAATTGTAACAGGCAGAGTGATTGTTCCATGTACTATCCAGTCAATAGTTATTTTTTCTGCTACCGTAAATGGCAATCTTTCCAGTTTTTCAATGCTCAGCACTGTATAGTCTGCTCCCCTCTGTGCCAAGTTGATCTGTTTATCAGTGAGATTGAATTCTGAAAACAGTGATGTAGTATTGATTAAACGCCAAGGCACATAACTTGAACGAAGGTTTTGCAACGTCCAGCCTACTAGCATGATAGAACGTAGTTGTGACTGACCATGTTGCAACATGACCAAGTCCTGTTCCATGATGTCTATGGCAGAAGACACTATGCTGTCCAATGAATATATCCTGGACGACAGAGTCGTTAACCCATTGTCAACCACAAAGAGTGTTTTCTCTAAATTAATACAATCAATGTCTCGTATTCGTTCTGCAGTCTCTACTTGCATAAACATCCATGCTTCATTATAAGCAGCATAAATACCGGCATATATAAAACGTTTATGACGCAGTTTTCGTGGTCCTAGCAAGAATTCCCTAAGATCAGCGCCATCTTTAAGTAAAGATAAGTGCTGCTTTACATCCTTAAGTGTAATTCTATGTAGCCAACCAAGGCACAGCTTCCCTACACTGTATGTTGTTACTATTCCAGGATGCTGTCTTTGAACATATCTTGGGTCTGGCCAAGTGAATGTGAAACCCTGTGTTTTTTTCAGGAATCTATCTTGACAGTTGTTTGTGTCTGAGGGGCAGATCAACCGTTTATTCCAATCTGGATCTGTTCTGTTGTGAAGCAAAATAGTATGTACGTCAACCTCCCCCTCTGAAGTGTTATCATTATCAGGTGTAGGTGTAGGTATGGATGGATTGTTCATGTCTTTGATCTTGGCTAAACCAAGGCAAGATGTCTGTTGGACACTGTCATTCAAAAACATAATTTGCTCAGGGGTGATACAGGCTCTAAACATAGCTTCTATCCCCTGCACCTGCCAATCTTTTATGCCCCAGACAGTTTTCGTCTCAAAGTTGTCTTTCCAAAAGTCAAAACCTAGTTTAGACAGTTGGGCATAAAAGGCTGCAGAATAAATCTGTTTTGTATAGGTCGACATACTTTTCATTCCTGTTTTGTTTACATTTTTGAAGTAAAATGATTCTTGGTTTGATACATTGAACCCTGAAAAGTATGGAAACTTATTGGCGAAGGTTTTTGAGCTACCCTTTGGTGGCGTAGGAAAAGGTTCCCATTGATTACACATTAATACATTTCTAGGATTTGCAGATTTGTGCAAGAAATGATGACCATAGTGATTATAAAAATACATTTGTTCATAGTCTGAAGAACCTTCTAAATATTCATGATTAGTGAACACTGCAGACATTTCTAGGTCTGACATCATATTATTAACAGTTTTGAAGTCCCAATCATCAGAAAAGGTACTAGATGAAACAAAGTCACTAAATGAAATCTTGAATAAGTGTAGAATCTTCAACAACTCCGATGGGCCAATAATGTCATAATCAGTTTTGTCCCATGCTATACCACCAGGTATAAGAACAGCTGTGATATTCACTGATGACAAGTCTCTTTGTTCACGATGGGATGATTTGTGTGGCTTGAGGAGTAAGTTGGCGTTCTTACTTGCTGTGTGCATTTTGACATATCTTCCATTTATTAGCATTCCCAGAGTTATTACCAGAGCCAACCAAAGTAGAAGAAAACATATACCCAACACAATCCAAAGTTCTATCCATGGTGAAACCAGATAAGTCTTTTCCAGGGGATGAAAAAGGTCTATTGTTTGTTCTTTCAAAGTTATTTTTACTCGCGTTGTTTCAGTCTCACTGGGATCATCGGAAAACGTATCAAAGTTAATGAAATAGCCAGAGGCAGTTCAGTCAATTGTTGTGATTGCATCAGTATTTGTTGAAATTGCTGCAACCTCAGGATCACTTGTTACATTTGTGTAGTCAGATGCTACTTCATTGTAGACAGGTGTTTCTTGACAAACTGTTATTTGGGTTTCAAGAGGTACAAGTTCCATAGCTTTGTTGCTTAGAGTCACCTTTTACATCCAGCTATGCCCGACACTGCAGAGGCGACGGTGATCCCTATCCCCTACCCACACCCTTATGACGTGCACTGAATGGAAATACAGTGCACTAATCACCAGGGCGCCGGGAGAGGGAGGGGGGCAAAAAAGGAAAAACAACACTGGACTTCAAGGACAGGCACTTTCTTTCCCTGATGGCTCTATATCTTTGTAGGGATACCTAGAGCAGGAAACACAAACAACAGTATCCTCAACATATACTTTGGGTAACAAGTACTAACAATACATTGTATGACCATGTACAATACAGACACCCCCATAAACATGAAGGAACCCCTCTTACCAGAGTTTGTCAGCAGGAGATATCAATGGACTGGGTTCATGAATTCAATCACAGCGAAGATAAGATTCCTTTGTCTTTAACAGTCCACAACGTGATAGTCCACAGAAAAGATACACAGGGTAGAACTGGGAACAAACGTGGTATTTAGGGGAAAAAGTCCTAAGACATAAAAAAACCCCTTTTTTATGCACATAAAAGAAAACAGGTGTTCCAAAAAGCCAATAACAGGCCTCAGGACATAGAAAAACCTAAACTTACTAATACTAAAGGAAAAACGAAGGAACCCAAAGGAGCAGTTCGTAATTGCACCCAAACAAGCGCAAAACGACGTAGAGCGGCTACAGAAATCCAGGAAATGACAGCTTTCCAATCACTACGCAGCCGTGTAATGACAATCTTCTTCCAGCACGCAAGCTACCAGGTGTCAGGAATCCAAATGCGCTAACCCCCGAAGATTCAAAACATACCTTCTGGGGGGGGAGGGAGGTATCGAGTACCCGAGGGACCAGCTTAGTACCGGCAAGGCACAAAGAAAAAAAAAACGGAATCCGGCGGCCGCCGGATCCGCGATAATCCTCATAGAGATCCCACCGGGTGCAGGTCTTCAAGGATTCACGTCCACTCCAACTCCGGATACCAGGCAAAAGACGACAAGGAACAAAACCAAGCAATGAGGCAGAGGTAGGCGATTCCATTTAAACAGGAGCACACGCCCCCCTGATTGTCAGATGACCTGCATGTACATGGTTATAGAAATGGGACTAGGAAACCGGCAATTTCCTAACACTTAGTCTTTAATTTCGTACTGCATATTCTTCAAAGGTGATGAGTCTCTCTGTTTGAACCTCTTGGATAGTAGCTAGAGCTGGGCGTCTGCTACATTGGCAGAGTCCACTTGGCCTACTGCTTATAATAGGCCACATGATGTGGACACAAACCTGTTCTCCTTTTTACCAGCAAGGAGCGGCAGTAATACTGTTCTTGATCCGTGGATTGCAAGGACAGGTAAGAAGGCCCAAATTCCTTCTTGGCGCGATCTTTTCTCAGACTAGATCACCAAGCTTTGGGATCCAGACAGGCCTTGCTGGGACGGTCGGTTTTTCCCCAGTGGTGGTTGGCTTCAGGAACAGGTTGCTTTGTTTCGTTCTTATTTCTTTTAAGTCCAGTGTTTGACCCACCCGTCACCCGAACCTAATACCCTAGCTGTTATAGATTGCTTTATGTCCCGTTTTTTTCTCTCCACAGCCAAATTTCCCTCAGGATGGAATGGACTAGAGTACTGCAATGGAACACCCAATTTAGCCATTGCCTCCTTGTAAGCTTGAGAGCTAAACGCAGGACCCTGGTCAGAATGTAGCATGCTGACTGCGTATGTGCCGATAAAGACACTAAAATCTTTTAAAACAGTTCGAGCGTCAGCCGAGCGCAGAGGCCACATCCAAATGAACCTTGAACACGAGTCCACTGCGACCATGATATATTTATAGTTACCATCCCTCTGTAAGGGACCGCAGTGGTCCAGGTAAACGCGAGCTAATGGTTTATCTGAAATCAACAGGGGCGTCTGCGCAGGACATTTCACAGTAGAGACCTTCATCTTTTGGCATATTTCACATTCCAAAACATAGTTTCTGGTTTGTTTCCTCATGCGCGGGCACCAGTATCTCTGTTTGAATAATGACACTATGGCGTAAAACATCTGCATGAGCAGAGGCGATCCCTTCATGTGCTGCTAAAATTAGTCCTAATCTATGTTCCATGTTTGGAATTACCCTATCCCCCACTCCAGGGATTCGAGCAGACGGAACATTGTTCGCATCAGTTACATACGAGTATTTGAGTGGAAACCCTTTCGGTAATGTTTTACCACTGTCTTTGCTAGAAGCATTGACAGCTAGCATTATTTCGCTGTCTATTTTCATTTTTGAACGAGTGATTGCAGCTACGGAAGCCGTTTGCACAGCTGCCTTTGTGGCTTCATCAGCCAATGAAATCCCTGCAACGTGAACACCATCACGTTGAGGACTCAGCGTATGCATCACGTGAGTGTTTTGTAGTCCTTTTCATAACTGAACTACTTGTTCCCAAAGCAGTTTATGCTTGATTGTGCCACCTTTTGCATCTTTGTAACCATTTTGAATCCAGTTTTGCAAGTATTCATTGTAAGATTAAACACAATATTACGAATCGCACACTATGAGTGTGGGGAATTCGCGATCTGTACTCTCAAGTGCCATCTTGAATGCTTGTAGTTCAGCTCGCTGAGCTGTACAATCTCCTAAGGATTACGTTTTAGTGACCATTGGTCTAAATTTGCCATTGCGCCAGCGACCTTTAACGATCGCGCACGCCGCACTATAGGCTTGTTTAGCTTCGTAGCGGGTTGAGCTGATCCGTCAGTATAAATTTTACATTGACACTGTTCTAGAGGCAGAATTTCAGTAGGCAGAGGGCATTCTTGTTCATATTGTAAAAATGCTTGTGTTTTCAAATAAGGGTCAAAAACGTATTCAACATCAGTTGCAGCAAGAGAATTAACCCATTGTATCCAACGTGAATGTAAAGCTTTAGCATTTGGAATGCTTGCTTTCATCACTGCCTCTAAGGCAGGTACAGGTGTAACGACCATAATGCGCTTACCCTGTGCGAGGTCTCTTTCTTTTGCTAAAACAGTTTGAACAACTGTGGAAGTGGATTTCATTTCTGTTTGTGTGTACAAGTGTGATTTGTAAGCTATTGGTATTTTTTCACCTTCGTTAAAAGTTAAGTAAGTGAATCCGCATTGCCCTGGAATGATTCGGATCACTAAGTTGCGTACATTTACGGGTGTTTGCAAATGTTTAGTTGCTAACATGTCTGTTTGCAATGAACACAAAATTTCTGTGTGTTTTTGTGTCCAATTTACTGTTTTAAAATCAGGTTTGATAATTCGTAGAGAGGTTTAACCCTTTCTGCGTAATTTAGAAGGTAAGTTCTTCGGAAATTCAGGAAACCTAGAATTAACTGTATGTTTTTCAGCGTTTTTGGAGGTTGGAGACGCGCATATTTCTCTAGAAAGTTTGCTGCCAGGCTTTTGCCTACTCTTGAAAGTTTGTATCCTAGAAAAAGAACGTTGATATGGGCAATTCTAGATTCCCTACTGTTGCACTCTCTGGAGTGGGAATAGTAATTTTTACCCCTAGGCTATCAACGCCTTCCCTACTGTTGCACTCTCTGGAGTGGGAATAGTATTTTTTCCCCTACGCTACCCAACGCTTTCCCTACTGTTGCACTCACTGGAGTGGGAATAGTAATTTTTACCCCTACGCTATCCAACGCTTTCCCTACTGTTGTACTCTCTGGAGTTGGAATAGTAATTTTTGCCCCTACGCTATCCAACGCTTTCCCTACTGTTCCACTTCCAGGAGTGGGAATAGTAATTTTTACCCCTACGCTATCCTATGGTAATATTATTGTGTATTTTTAATAATATTATGTTTATATATATATATATATATGTTTTAACAGATATGATTGTATTTTTTTTATAAGTTAAATTAATTATTTAATAATTTTAAGGTAATGTAAGTATTTTTAAGTATATTTTAGCTATTTATTTTTAATAATTGTTTAATTTTCCATTATTTTTAACACATTCAATATTTTTACAATGTATATATATATATAAACGATATTTTGGACTCGATATTTTGGTACTTACCTGTTTGTAGATAGGAATTCGATATTTTGTCCGTCGATATTTTGGCGTCGATATTTTGGGTAGTCTATATTGTGTCCGTCGATATTTAGTCAGTGATCCGATTTT
The DNA here is from genome assembly GCF_964261635.1 of Lissotriton helveticus. Lineage (NCBI taxonomy): Eukaryota > Metazoa > Chordata > Amphibia > Caudata > Salamandridae > Lissotriton > Lissotriton helveticus. The sequence goes on along the minus strand of NC_136068.1, from coordinate 631,480,292 downwards.
ATATCATTTATGCACAATGTTATTCATTAATGCTGTACTGTATGCATTTTGTGCTGCAAATGTTTTGCAACAAGAGTTTAAATGTCTGTAATCCAATACTAAACTATATGTATTGTCTGGTTTGGAGACAGGAAACAAAGGATTTTCATTGATGGGGTGCATGTTTCAATCAGCCCCCTGGTATTCAAGTTGATCTAAGATGTCCCTGACCTGTTTTTTAGCTTCTTGCTTAACTGGAAATGGCCTTTGTGCAGTTAGTTGATTGTTTAACTGGATTTTATGGTGAGGGGAATCCTCATCCCATCCTACATGATTTTTATATAACGCAGGAGCTTGGGCTATTGCCCATTTCCTGGCATAGGTATATTTTAACTGAATTTGAATATGATTAGAGAATGCTGACATAATGATGTCTTCGCCATGTGGGCACTCCCTGACAAATTCTGTTGGCCAGTCTTGTTCAGCTAGAGAATGTCATAACCCTTAGAAAGTCGCTCCCAAAAGAGTGCTTTTATTTTCCTTGGTATGTCTCCCTCCATCCGGAGTGTTATTTCATATAACCCAGGTGGAGAACTAACCCTGGTATCTGCAGTTTCGACTTCAATGTCTTCATTCAAGTCCACTGTCTCCAGATGATCCTTCAGGCTCTGGCGAGCTATGGTGACTTTTGCTGCGCTGTCCAACATTGTCTGAGCCCATTCGCCGGTCTTGATTTGTGTCCTCAAGATCCTCGGCATGTCTGATTTTTAGACCTGATACCTTCTTTTTGGTGACTTGAGGTTTCTTGTTTTTCTGAACGCGTTGATCGTCTTTGGACTTCACGCGTTCTTCATTGTTTTCTGACTGTCCTCTTCTTTCAGATTTCTGTGACTAAGTCTGAAAGGTACGAGAGGAACGTGTATCAGTATCTTGATATCTATCAGGTTGTTTCAAATTATCCATATTCCTGAGGTTGTACCTCCTTTCAGAGGGCTCCTTTTGAGGAGACCGACCTCTGGAATGAGAACGCTTCTCTTAAGAAGTTTATTTAGTGTTTTCCCACTTCTTTTTAGAAGGAGTAGGAGTGTTTTTAGTAAAGACCTTTAACTGTATAATTCTATAAAATTTTGTATGTTACTAAGTAAGTCCTCGTCTGACATTGATTCAATGTCAGGGTATAGCCGGCTAAGGCCAACCATGTTGCTCCTGGTCTACCTAGTGGACCGAGCCTGGTAATGTGATTTAAATGTTTTAGGGTGATTTTAAACCAGAGCTCATGCTCCTGGTATGTGAGTGGAATTTCAATATCCTCGAAAAGAATGTATTCCTCTGGTGGTTCATCTTCTTTGTAGAAGTGAAACACATGTGTTACCGGATTTGCTTCAGGGAAGACTATCCATGAATAGAATACCTCTGTCTGGTGATATTCATGTGCCTTTATCACAAAAACTGCCCTACCACCTCTTGATGTTAGGCCATATTTTATAAGTTTTATAGCGATGGCTTTCCTTAAATTTAGAGGAATGCATATAGTATCCTCGTCGGTTTCTTGGAAACCTGTGAAGTTAAAAGCTGCATCGGCTGGATCAGCCGCAGCTCCACCGGTTTCGGTGTTGTTGCAGTTATTTGATATTGTTTAATGAAAATTGCAGAGCAAGTTTCAAGGAAACAAAGATAAGGTGCACAATATTTTGGAACACTGTATCCTTCAACGTTGAACAAACCAAAAAGCTAATACATAGGACTTTTTGTCCTACTCAGCTATGGCGGATGTTATCCCTTTTACCCACTCCAGATGTCTATTGGAGTATTATGGAAAAAAGGGGTCTCTGAGAAAAGCACAACTGAGTTACTTTAGTATCTAGCGTTAACTTAGTGCCTTACCAAAACGTTGGGCGCCATGGAGTGTAGTTCCTGTATTCCCAATAGGCTCTGCGCATTGGAATAATATACACTATAGATTTGACATAGGACTGAGGTCAGTATGTCTCTATCGAGTATACCAAACTTAATTGTGAGTGCCAGCTAGCTCAGAGGTCACTAGAAATTATCTTGAATACACAAGAAGGGATTTGGTACTGCCAACCGCATAAACATGACACCTTTGTTTCCCCAAGAATTGAAACATATCTTCAGAGTCGTGGAAACAATAGATAACTAGTTCTCTCAGTCAATCGTGCATGCTTCGTTTCTACAGAGTTGCATAGAAGTAGAGAGACGGGCGTTTTAATAAAAAGGGGTTTATTGAAGAGTCTTCATTCTCATGCAAGAGAGGTTGAACTGCTACAATAGTTAGACAGAATGCAAAGTATAATGCGTACAGCGTAAACAGTAATATAAAATATACTGTGATAGCATTGTTTGTTGCTATGACATGTAAAAATACATACATAAATAACACAGGCTAATATACTCAACTGATGCTTCTAAATACGCCTACCCCAATGTACCTAACCCATGTCTAGTCCCAGGGAAGAAGTCGGTGTTGGTCTTTAGCATAGGTTTAGTTTTGCCAAGAAGTGCCAAAAGTTTCTCTAGGTTCTAATCAGCTCCATACCTTAGAATGAGAGAGGTTGGTATCTCTTTCACGGACTCGATTTCCCAACACCCCGCAAGGGGAGTCAGAAACACTGGAGCTGGATTCTCGGCAGAGGATGACAGTTTCTGATTAGCGCGTCAGCTGGAGAGTTGGCTTCCTTCGACACTTGCTAAAGCGAGCTGCGTCATGCAAGTAGGTAGTCGAACTGCACCAAACCACACTGTGCTTTGCTATAGCAAGTGAAGGTATATTTATACCTTGAAGGTGTTTAGGATTGCCAGCTTTGATGTAAAGTCGGGTGTATGAACGTCATGGATGAACCCCTAATAAATAGTTGTTCATGCATAATAATGAGTTTCTTGAAGAAATCAATATCCAGGCTAGGGGAAGTCCCTTCTGCTTAGGAGTCTGGCTTTCCAAGAAATCGTTGTGACGTAGATGAATGGATGGAAGTAGCCATGCCTGTATTTGGGTAGCATGGGCTATGCCTAAATAAGGGCTTGATTTCTATGCCCATATAAGGGCAATGTGAATTATACCTATATAAGGGCATGAATCGGGAAAATGCAAACGGAACCTAAATCGCCATACAACACTTCTTGATAATGAAGCAACTAAAAAAGATTCCTCCTCTAATCCCACAGACTCAAAGCAGCTGATGGTGCAAGTTCTGATTAGTAATAGGCTGGACCACTGTAACGCTCTTTATGATGGACTCCCAGCCTTGTTTATGAAAAGGTTATAATTGATTCAGAAAGCGACGGCTAGATTGATTTTTGGGATGAAGAAGTTTGAAAATGTCTCGTCCCAGCTCTGTCAACTACACTGGCTCCTTGTCCATAAGCGATGCTGCTGTAAGGCCCTGCGTGTGTGTCACAAGGCCATCTATCCAGTAGCCCCTACCACCTACATCTCTGACATGTTTAGAAAGCATACCCTGCCTAGATTACCTCGCTCGGTCTCTGCTTGTATGATTACGGTACCAAATTTCTGGAGAAGAAGACTGGGAGGACGGGCCTTTTCTGCAGTTATAATTTATTTATTTATTTGAAAAGTTTTATAAAGTACTAACATGACCCAAAAAGGGTATCAGAGCACTGTACAAAGGAGGGTATGTGGCAAGAGGTTAAAAACAAGTGTACAATTCAATATAGAACACAAGAAGTACCTAACAACGTTACAGCAGGCCATATATCAAAAAGGACCTGTGAAGAGAAACATAACAAATTTAGAGCGACAGGTTAAAAGACTGTCAGCCTGACGAGGGAAGTGGATTAAAGATGGCATCAGGGCTATTGCTGTAGATGGTCATTCATTATTAGCCACTTGACGCACTTTTTTTCAAGAGGTAGTCAATGGGTTGGATCTGATCTCGGGAGGAAGGGCATTCCAAGTTCTTGGAGCAAGACCCGAGAAGGCACAGTTGTAGGTTTTCTTATTGAATTTGGGTGGTTTCAAAAGTAGAGTATTAGAGCTCCTTAAGTTCAGACTCGAGTCTGATAGCTCAAGTTTTTTGGGTAGATGGGGGTGTTGTAATGAAAAGCTTTGTGCGTCAGGCAAGTTATCTTGAAACGGGTCCTTGCTTCTATGGATAGCCAGTTAAGCTGTATTAAGTCTGGAGTGATATAGTCATGTTTTCTGGAGCCCGTGATGAGTCTGGCCGACGCGTTAAGAGTGGCTCTAAGCGGAGTCAACCTAGCTTCAGGAAGGCCAGCTAGGGTCACCAAACCATATTCCAATCATGAGATAACTAGGGATTTATGAGAAACAAAATGGGAGAGAAAGGGTATTTATCTTTAGGTAGGATATTCCTTTTCCCCTTGGTCAGTGTTAAACAACAAATGGAGGAGTACCCCCTGGAGGCTTCTCAGTGCCTCCGTCTAGAAAATATCGAGGTGCAAACGGTGCCAAAGAAGACAGATTATGTCTTTTGTTAGAAGACCCCTCACTCACCAACCTGGTTGGTGACATGCTTCATCATCGGGGTCCCACCCGGACAGCCGAGTGCCATCCGGGTGTGCTGCAACACCTGACTACAGTGGAGCGGGTTTTGATTTCTTGATTTTTATATGTGAAAATTTGAAAGTGAATATTAAAAATTGTCCAATAAAACTACTCACTAGTGGAATTTTATTCTGGAGTGATTGGACAACAGGTAAAAATTCTAAATGAGACACCTTTGCCTGATTAGGTAGGCTATTGGTGTCAAGAGTCGTATTGTGATTAAAAATGGTCTACATGTTTCAGCCGTTATGCCAGTGTAAGGTTTTCATCAGGACCAGTGGTGGTAGCCCGGGTGCTGTACACACGCTAAGGTGTACCCTGCCCTTGACTACGTGAAAAAAACCAACAAATTGTGGTAGTTAAAAAAGCAGTAGTTCTTCTCCTGGATTCCTAGGAAACAAACTCAAAGAGCTTGTTCATCCAGCTTCATGGGCGTCCGAATTGCTGGAAAGGATTGGCCACAATTTGTGACACACTCGTAAAAGTCGATTCACCTAAGAAGCAGCCTCCTCGGAGCCCCGTTGAACAAGCGCTTTGAGTTTTTTTCCAAGGAATCCAGGAGAAGAACTACTGCTTTTTTAACTACCACAATTTGGTGTTTTTTTCACGTAGTCAAGGGCAGGGTACACCTTAGCGTGTGTACACCACCCGGGCTACCACCACCGGTCCTGACGAAAACCTTACATTTGCATAACGGTTGAAACATGTAGACCATTTTTAATCACAATACGACTCTTGACACCAATAGCCTACCTAATCAGGCAAAGGTGTCTCATTTTGAATTTTTACCTGTTGCCCAATCACTCCAGAATAAAATTCCACTAGTGAGTAGTTTTATTGGACAATTTTTAATATTCACTTTCAAATTTTTCACATATAAAAATCAAGAAATCAAAACCCGCTCCACTGTAGTCAGATGTCGCAGCACACCCGGATGGCACTCGGCTGTCTGGGTGGGACCCTGATGATGAAGCAAGTCACCAACCAGGTTGGTGAGTGAGGGGTCTTCTAACAAAAGACATAATCTGTCTTCTTTGGCACCGTTTGCACCTCAATATTTTCTAGACGGATGCACTGAGAAGCCTCCAGGGGGTACTCCTCCATAACTAGGGATTTTCCTGCTGACTGGTTGTGCTCAGGTGGCAAGAATGGCTTGACTTTCCATAGAGTGTTGAGCTGAAGATTGGCACCCCTAATAGTGGCACTGATGTGAGCTTGCATGTTTAGGTATTTGCCCAGGGTTAAGCTTAAAGATCTAGCTCAGTCAACAACATGAGGGGTACAGTTGAGTGCAGAGAGCTGTTTGATCAAGTCTTGGGTAGGAGCCGAGTGGTTGCAGGTCATGGAGCCGGCCTGGAACAAGTTGACGATCAAGTTTCAGCTGGAAGCTGATATTTTAAAATGAGATATGGATTAGAAAACTCATCTGTTTATATGTTCCTTTTAAGCTTTACTAGTTTAGGGAGGTCTGAATTTGGTGTGTATAGAAATAGGGCTCCCGATTTTATGGTATTTATTTTTTTGACATTTCCGTCTGTATTTATCCATATTTATTTTTTGCTTATCCTATCTGTATTTATACATATTTATTTTGGGTTTTGTGGAGAAATAAAGCTGAAATTAGTATATTTCCACATTTATTTAACCGATAAATAAGCACTCATGCTTGAATGCCTACTAGGTTTCAATGTTGTAAACCCCCCAGAAGATAAATCAATGCACTAATAAGAAAATACACATATTTCAGGATCAGCTTTGTGCATATCAACTGCTGTTAAAACCTCTTTACTAAAATTACTTTCTTTTTTAACTCCCTTACCTAATAATCCACACAGCAATTGGCCTGGCAGTCATGGCAGACGGTATTTAGAATAATTCAAAAGAAACCCAATTTCCATTTCTGCTTCTGTGGACAGATTGTGCTCTGGGATTGTACAATGTATAGCCCTCATCTGACGCTGAGGAGAAAATGTCCCCAGGGCAAATCCAAAAAATCTGTGCCACATGCTGAAGATACAGAGAATGTTTTACTTACAAATTACATTGAATTATGTTTCTTGCGTGATAATTCAAAAAGCATACCTGCCAACTTGACGAACAATCTCACCGTTTGAGGAGGGGGGGAGTGGCGCTTCCAAGCTCCCTCCTGCAATAAAAAAATAAAGCTTGCTGGGGCTGGTGCCGATGTCCTGGGGTGTTTTCACACCCCTTAATGGACATCTGCAGTTCAGAGCCTCAGAAAAACAGCTGTAAAACGACTATTTACAGCTTGTTTTCCCTGCCACCGTGCAGTGGCGGCACCCCATTGATTTTTAGTAGTGTAAATAAAGGAAAAATAAAATGAAAATAACAAAGTTTTTATCATTTTATTTGTTCCTGCTGCTGCAGCTTTGTGGACAGGTCAAATCTGCTCTGGTAACAGAGGAGCAGAGGGAGGAGTGGTGGGCAACAATTGATTGGCACACCACTCAGTAATCCTTAGTGCAATGTTGTTCTATTGCTCATTAATCTTCAAACCAGGGCCGGCTTCAGTGCTGGTGGTGCCGGGTGTGACAATCTTTATTGGTACCCACCCCCTCCATTACCTCCTTCTCCATGGATTCCCTCACTACCATGTTTCCCCAGTGCTCCTCATCTCTCCATAGCCCCTCTCTCACATGCATTTCATTTGTTTTGTAGCGCTACTCATGCCAGTGTAGGGTGTCAGAGCACTCTATATTACACAAACTTTATTTGAAGACAATGAATCATACTTGAATAAAACTGTCTATGAATGAACGAATGAATGAATACAGTCTTATAAATGTGCAATTTAACCCCAAAGGGCATCAAGGCGCCCAAAAGATGGTATAGTGTGTGGTGTGAGCCGATGCCAGATTACAGATAAGCCTCTGCAAAGAGCCATGTTTTTAAAGATTTCCGGAAGAGCATAGCAGATGGTTGTCCTTTTAATTCCGGAGGAAGAGTGTTCCACAGTTTCGGGGCGAGGAAGGAGAAGGCCCACCCTCCCCACCTGGCTCTAGAGACCCGGGGGACAGATAAAAGATTTTAGTTGGAGGAGCGAAGGACTCTGCTAGGAGAATAGGGAACTAGCAGAGATCTTATGCCTTCAGAGCTTGCTCCATACACTGCCCCATGAACAAGGCAAAGGATCTTAAAAGAGATCCTAGCCTGAATGGGAAGCCAGTGCAGGCTCTTCCTGGCTAACGTGGCAGAGGGAAGTCTGGGGCCATCCAAAACAAATCTGGCTGCCGCGTTCTGTACAATCTGCAGGCGCTGGATGAGCTTTTTGTTTATGCCTGAGTATAACGCGTTACAATAATCAAGTCTCGAAGAGACAAGGGCCACCACGATCTGCTTTCGAGCGTCTAAAGATAGATAATGTGCTATCCTTCTCAGAATCCTGATGACACCACAGCAAGTGGAGACTGTCCTATTGACCTGACGGTCCAAAGAAAGCGAAGTGTCTATCAGCACCCTCAAATTCCGGGCGGATTGAGAGGGCAAGGGGCACACTCCAAGGGATGGAGGCCACCAGTCGCTAGACCAAATATAATGATCTCCTCCGAAGATCAGGACCTCGGTTTTCTCTCCATTCAACTTTAGTGAATTCAAGATCATCCGCTGTGAAACTGCCTCCATGCAGTTCTTAAAGTTGAGAGCGGAGGAGCTCACCGAGTGGGAGAAGGAAACCATGATTTGGGTGTCGTCAGCATATGACAACACCTCCAACCCGAAAGATCTTACTAACCTGGCAAGTGGGGCCACATAGATGTTAAAGAGTGTGGGGCTCAGAGCCGACCCCTGAGGGACCCCACATTGCACAGGTTTAGCAGGGGACAGAAACTCTCCCAGCTTGACCCTCTGTTCTCTCTGATTGAGAAAGGAGGTCAGCAGGCCCAGCGCTGGGCCCTTCTATAGAAAACGTTGCATAACCCAATGAGGATTACAAGGTGCAGGAATCTCATATCATCCGTACCGAATATTTTAAGAGTGTTTGGTCTGGAGAAGCACAAAATCAGCATTTAAAACGTACCACAGTGGTTGGAGTTGGCTTTGTATTTCTCCCCAAAAGAACCCATTTTAGCATTATTAAGATAATGAAAGACTGAGGAAAAACATTCTAACCTATACCTGGCAGTTTGCATGTAGCTTTTTGATGACACTTCATAAGTCACTGTGATACATTAGGATTGTAACTTCTGAACTGCAAATGACAAAATAATTTCTGTGACAAAAGTAGGAACCCACTGAGCTATTCACATAAAATACATTTCTGTGATCTGCATAGTACACCTTTACAGCAGTCATATTGACCCTCTGTGCTACTGATGAGTCAAATTTCCACTAGGCAATAAGTCTCTGATCTTTCTCCAGCAGGAACATTATTTTCACCTGAGTTATGTTGACATTTTTATTGTTGCCCGAAAACTGCTGGTCACACAAGGAACTCTGCAGCAGGTGCTTTTGAACCGGTAAGTAATTTCCAAACTCAGCGACCCTTACACCCCTCCCCCCCACACACACTCGACCGAGCTCAGCACCATGTGTGGCTGCACCAGTCGCACTGCCCTACAGCTGGCATTGCTTCAATGCATATACTGATCTGAACTCCGATATCTTGAGTGCAGGCCCAGATTGCATAATTACTTATAAACCTTGGATAGCTGCATGGCCACATTTGCAGCATTAATCATCAGTACATGTTCTGATTTGCACAATCATTAATCTTCAATGGATACCCAGATTTGCACCATCACTCAGTAACCATTAGTTTTTGCTGTTATTTACTCCAAAGCCAGCAAAGTACTTATTCATATGCTCTGGCTCCACTCCAAGTCCGACAAGTATGCAGTGGTAGTGCACACACCCGGAACCATAGTGGATAAAGAGCAGATGGGACATCTGGCATTGGAACAATCCCCACCATAAGTGATCACTGCTGAGGTCTGACTGTGAGGTATGCGCATGCGCACCACTATCGGCCAGCGACTCGGTGTGCCAAAGTGGGCACTTTACTGCAACCAATGAGCTGCACCCGCAGCACCACCACTTTAGAACAGTGCCCTTGCATCATGTTGCTTGGTGCAAATACTGTTTAACTTGTTGATTTACATTGCAGTGCGGCAGCCATCACAGTGCACAATCATAAGCTCGGCATCTATTCTTGGGTTGATGCCTGTTCACACTGGTAGTGCACACACGTCGGGACACAGGCACAGCAGACGAGTGGGCTGGCTGCCATCTCCTTGGCCTCGCCAACACCCATTGAAGAACCAATGGTTACTGAGGCACCAGTGACCCACCGTCTGACGGTGGACCGTGCGACTCTGGTATGAATTCTCCTAGGGAGAGGGGAGGCGGAAGTCACAATCAGGCTTCCAGCACCCCCCACCTCAGAGAGATGTGCTCGACATCCGGAATCCGCCTGATTCTGATAGCCCTTCAGCTTTGAGCTCAACAGCATGGCATTGTGCATTACCAACAACAACAAGCATTTGCAATGCAATAGGTCTCGCATTAGGAAAGTGTGAGCTATTCGAATTGTTAATCAATTTTTTTTTATTTATGTGTTGTTTTAGAAAATAGATAAATTAATAGCAAAGGCATTTATAATGCCAATAGCTTAAACTTTAGCAAATGTGACAGGTATGTGGAGCGTATGTATGTTTTATAGAGTACAGTAAATGTGTGATGTGTAATTATGTGTACAGAGTGGCTTTATGTTGAGTGCATGTATGTTGCATTGAGTAGAGTGTAAATATGTGGAGTGTAATTTTGTGGTACCGAGTGGTATTTTTGTGGTAGTATTTATGTTGTATTGAGTAGAGTGTAATAATGTGGCTTGTAAGTGTGTGGCACTGAGTGGTATTAGGGGTGTATTTAAGTTTTATTGAGTAGAGTGTAAATATGTGGTATGTAATTATGTGGCACTGAGTGTTAATATGTGGAGTGCATTTCTGTTGCATTGATTGAAGTGTAATTATGTAGCATATAATTATGTGGCACTGGGTGGTATTGTGTGGAGTGTGTGTTGGATTCAGTAGAGTGTAATTATGTGGCATGTAATAATGTGGCATTGAGTGGTATTATTTGGAGTCTATGTTGCATTGAGTGTAGTGTAATTATGTAGCATATAAATATGTTGCACTGAGTGGTATTGTGTGTAGTGTGTGTTGTATTTAGTAGTATATAATAATGTGGTGTTTAATTATGTGGCACTGAGTGTTATTTGGTGTACATTGCGCATTGAGTGCAGTGGTATGATGTAGCATATAATTATGTGGCACTGTGTGGTATGATGTGGAGTGTATTTATGTTGCATTGAGTTGTGTATAAACATGAGGTGTGTAATTATGTGGCACCGAGTGGTATTATTTGTAGTGTATGTTGGATTGAGGCAGTGTAATTATGTATTATATCAGTATGTTGCATTGAGTGGTATTGTGTGGAGTGTATGTTGCATTCAGTATAGTAAATATGTGGTTTGTAATTATGTGGTACTGAGTGGTATTTGGAGTGCATGTTGCATTGAGATCACTGTAATTATGTAGCATATAATTATGTGGAACTGTATGTGATTATATGTTGTGTATTTATGTTGCATTGAGTAGAGTGTAAGTATGAGGCGTGTAATTGTATGGCACTGACTGTTATGGGTTTTCAAACCGTTATGTACATAAGATGCATATGTCTGCATATATGTATGCATGCATGTATATTTGTATTTATAGTGTTATGCAGATGTATGTATATATGTATGTACACAGCAGTGTGTGACTGCGCAGTGTGAGACATTGCTGTGTGTGTGTGTGACATTGCTGTGTGTGTGTGACAGCGTAGTGTGTGTGACAGCGCAGTGTGTGTGTGACAGTGCAGTGTGTGTGTGAGGTAGCGCAGTGTGTGTGTGAGACAGCGCAGTGTGTGTGTGAGGCAGCGCAGTGTGTGTGAGGCAGCGCAGTGTGTGTGAGGCAGCGCAGTGTGTGTGAGGCAGCGCAGTGTGTGTGAGGTAGCGCAGTGTATGTGAGGCAGCGCAGTGTGTGAGGCAGCGCAGTGTGTGTGTGTGAGGCAGCGCTGTGTGTGTGTGAGGCAGCGCAGTGTGTGTGAGGCAGCGCAGTGTGTGTGAGGCAGCGCAGTGTGTGTGAGGCAGCGCAGTCTGTGTGAGGCAGCGCAGTGTGTGTGAGGCAGCGCAGTGTGTGTCTCACAGTGCAGTTTGTGTGTGATAGGACAGTGTGAGTGACACAGCAGTGTGTGACTGCGTAGTGTGAGACATTGCTGTGTGTGTAACAGCGCAGTGTGTGTGTGAGGCAGCGCAGTGTGTGTGTGAGGCAGCGCAGTGTGTGTGTGAGGCAGCACAGTGTGTGTGTGTGTGAGACATTGCTGTGTATGTGAGACATTGCCGTGTGTGTGAGGCAGCGCAGTGTGTGTGTGAGGCAGCGCAGTGTGTGTGTGAGGCAGCGCAGTGTGTGTCTGAGGCAGCGCAGTGTGTGTGAGGCAGCGCAGTGTGTATGTGTGAGGCAGCGCAGTGTGTGTGTGTGAGGCAGCGCAGTGTGTGTGTGTGAGGCAGCGCAGTGTGTGTGTGTGTGTGTGAGGCAGCGCAGTGTGTGTGTGTGTGAGGCAGCGCAGTGTGTGTGTGTGAGGCAGCGCAGTGTGTGTGTCTGAAGCAGCGCAGTGTGTGTGTCTGAGGCAGCGCAGTGTGTGTATGTGTGTGAGGCAGCGTAGTGTGTGTGTGAGGCAGCGTAGTGTGTGTGAGGCAGCGCAGTGTGTGTGTGAGGCAGCGCAGTGTGTGTGTGTGAGGCAGCGCAGTGTGTGGGTGATGCAGGGCAGTGTGTGGGTGGTGCAGGGCAGTGTGTGTGAGATGCAACGCAGTGTGTGTGTGAAGCAGCGCAGTGTGTGTGTGAGACAGCGCAGTGTGTGTGTGAGGCAGCGCAGTGTGTGTGTGAGGCAGTGCAGTGTGTGTGAGGCAGCGCAGTGTATGTGAGGCAGCGCAGTGTGTGTGAGGCAGCACAGTGTGTGTGTGTGTGAGGCAGCGCAGTGTGTGTGCGGCAGCGCAGTGTGTGTGAGGCAGCGCAGTGTGTGTGAGGCAGCGCAGTGTGTGTGAGGCAGCGCAGTGTGTGTGAGGCAGCGCAGTGTGTGTGTGAGGCAGTGTAGTGTGTGTCTCACAGTGCAGTTTGTGTGTGATAGGACAGTGTGAGTGACACACAGCAGTGTGTGACTGTGTAGAGTGAGACATTGCTGTGTGTGTGTAACAGCGCAGTGTGTGTGTGAGGCAGCGCAGTGTGTGTGTAAGGCAGTGCAGTGTGTGTGTGAGGCAGCACAGTGTGTGTGTGTGTGTGAGACATTGCTGTGTGTGTGAGACATTGCTGTGTGTGTGAGGCAGCGCAGTGTGTGTGTGAGGCAGCGCAGTGTGTGTGTGAGGCAGCGCAGTGTGTGTGTGAGGCAGCGCAGTGTGTGTGTGTGTGAGGCAGCGCAGTGTGTGTGTGTGTGAGGCAGCGCAGTGTGTGTGTGAGGCAGCGCAGTGTGTGTGTGTGAGGCAGCGCAGTGTGTGTGTGTGAGGCAGCGCAGTGTGTGTGTGTGTGAGGCAGCGCAGTGTGTGTGTGAGGCAGCGCAGTGTGTGTGTCTGAGGCAGCGCAGTGTGTGTGTCTGAGGCAGTGCAGTGTGTGTGTCTGAGGCAGCGCAGTGTGTGTGTCTGAGGCAGCGCAGTGTGTGTGTCTGAGGCAGTGCAGTGTGTGTATGTGTGTGAGGCAGCGTAGTGTGTGTGTGAGGCAGCGTAGTGTGTGTGAGGCAGCGCAGTGTGTGTTTGTGAGGCAGCGCAGTGTGTGAGGCAGCGCAGTGTGTGGGTGATGCAGGGCAGTGTGTGGGTGATGCAGGGCAGTGTGTGGGTGATGCAGGGCAGTGTGTGTGTGAGGAAGTGCAGTGTGTGTCTCAGTGCAGTTTGTAACAGCGCAGTGCGTGTGTGAGGCAGTGCAGTGTGTGTCTCCCAGTGAAGTTTGTGTGTGAGGCAGCGCAGTGTTTGTGTGACAGCGCAGTAGGAAACCTTTGAAATTGCATTGGAAAGGCTCAGTGTGAACGTAAAAGGTTTTTTAGCGTAATGCGTGCGAGCCAGGAAGTCTGTGGCTGAGATGCAAACACTTTGTGAGGCTCAGCAGGAGCAAGTGGGAGGAGGGAGTGGGAGAGGGGAGTGATATATATCAAAGCACTTTTCTGCTGTCAGTGGCCGCAGGCTGCCAAACGGAGAGCGCGCCCGTCACACTTGAACTGTGTGTGATCTGAGACCTAAAAATAAGTCATGGAGTGGCAGGGAACTACTTTTACTTTATGGGGCCACGGTCCTTTTGGGCCCCTACTCACAATTTATGACACTTTTTAGCCCGCATCAAAGGGGGTACTTTGCAAAACAACACATTTTTTAATTAAATGCGTCTTGATAAAGTGGTTTCCGTATAAACTCTAACCTGGAAAACTTTAAGTGCTTAATTTGTAAAAGAGGAGGCCAAGAGTGGCGCTTTAAGTCTGATGAGGAAATATAAGTACCGGTCCCCAAAGTGAGTGCCGATGGCCCCACATGGAATCACCACCTCAAATTAAGCACTGGCTATCTCTTACTTTACAGCGGGCGAAAATACTGTGCTCAACCTTTCAGTCGCTGTTTGTGCCTTTATTTGCTCTAAAACAATGCGCTCAGTGATAAAAAACGAACTGCTCAGTGACTTTCACTGTGGTTTTTAAAAAATATTTTTGTGTGCTGCTGATTTTGATTGTTTGCCTAGCCGTAAATTAATTAATTTGAAAGCACTCTTCGAGTAAGCCTAAAACAAGCAATGGGGGAAGAGGAGGCAGCTGAGAAATGAAGCAAAGAGCAGCTGACAAAGAGTGCCTTGGTGGAATTCAAGCGCACCCTAAAGACGTACACGAAGGCAGACTTTGGCACTAGGATGGGATGAACACATACATTTGTGCGCGTTAATGGAGGGATAATTAAGGAGAGTAAAGCATGTGAAACCTCAACGCACTCACACCGGCCGGCAGTGCAAGAATCCAGCGCTGATACATGGAAAGTCAAGCGTGATGGTCACTAATTTTCACTTAAGAATGTCTGCTGCTTCCAGCCTTTCCAGTCAGTCTTGTGAATTCTGTCATGTACCTAGCAGCCTTTGATGTGCGAGCGAGTGGGAGGGAACAGCAGGGGGCGGAGAAGCAGATTGCCTTCAAGGCAGGAGGCAGGCAGAAGCCTCGGGCAAGCTCGTGCACGAGAGCACATGCACTCGTGAAAAACCTCTTTTTTGGGCTCATGGTGAAACTCTTGGTTTCACTGCTATAGACTCGTCCTATTCCATTCCAGCGGAATGGAAATAGTCCGAGACCTAAAAAGGCAGGGGCCAGGTCAAAGACAGGGGAGGGAAAAGCGAGAAAGCTTCTAGGGGGATACTCCTTGTTGTCACTACCCACACTGCCAGCACCACAAACCTAGGGAAAGGGTCCTCGCTCTGTGGTAATCTGAGCAGGCTCCAGATCAGTGGACCTCCAATGCAACGTGTTAACCCTTCACCATCCATGCATTGCTATAGAACCTCTCCCTGGGTGGACTGATCGGATCAATGCCAGTCGGATGACTCAGTGAGTGCTGATATTTGCAGTTATCTGGCAATTACCAGTTTACATGTTGGCAGGGCCGACTCAGTCTTTCATCCTCCCAAGGTTGGTAAAGTCAGTACCATTATTTTGACTAATAGTGACATATTCTATTACCAGTGTTAATATGACACAGCGCGAGTGGGGTAGGATTTACTAAATATAAAAATAAAAAATAAAATACAGGCTGACTTTACCACAGCTGAATTGCCCTCAACTGAGGCCGAGCAAAATTCCATATATCATGCATGCCACTCCAGTCAGTCAGTGGCTGTTGAATATGGTCTGTGTAGATACATAAGCTCTGGGAAAAAGATCTCCAGCAAAGACCTAAAGAAACGAACCAGAATTCCTGGGGTTGTTTGGCTTAAGGAGCCGAGAGTGCATTCAAAATAATTGAGAGGAAGAGAGCTGGATGTTAGAAATCAGTCCCGGCTCTGGGGCGAGGCAACCGGTGCGACCGGTTGGGGGAATTGTGGTTGCAAGTATATTATGGTTTGCAAAGCACCTGCTGCTGTGGTTCTGCCCCAGCAATTTTCAGGCAACAATAACAATGTCAAAATAACTCAGGTAATTAATGTTCTTCCTGGAGAGAGGTCGGAGAGGTTGGTCTAGTGGTAGCTTTGACTCATCTAAGGTGTGGTAGTGGGTTAATAAGCCTGCTGCAAAGAACATGTACCATGCAGATCACAAAGTGAATATAATGTAAAGAGGTCATTGGTTATTGCTTTTGTCTGAGAGATCCTTTTGTTACTTGCAGTTAAATTCCTAACACAGAACAGTGAGTTATTAACCATCATCAAAGAGCTGCATGCAGACTACATGGTACAGATTAGAATGTTATGATTTTTTCCCCAGTCTTCCACTATCCTAATGTTGGAAGAAGGGTTAATTTGGATAGAAATTATTTCTGATTATTAAAGAGAACCCCCAACCATAGTGTTACGTTTTAAATCCTGAGTGTGTGCTTCTCCAGACCAAGCACTATTAAACTATTCTGCCTACCAGTATGGATGACACGTGACTCCTATATCTTGTAGTCCTCTGTCTTACTTAACATTTCCTTTACACTAATGTACACACCTACGATTGATTGTCTCTGTGTAGAGCGTGTGATGTAAAAGGCTCTGACACCCTATGCTAATATGAATGGCACTATAAAACTAATTAAATGCATCTGTGAGAGACAGGTTATGGAGACTTGAGGGGCACTGTTTAAAGGTGGTAGTGAGGGAATCCGTGGCAGAGGTGGTCACTGGGGGGGTGACAACAAACATTGTAGCACTGGACACCCTGGTAGAAATTAATTTGAAATTAGTTCAAGAACAGGACCACAATGTCCTTTGAGCTGAAGCAGTACGTGAGTCTCTGAGTAGGTCTGTGAGTGTAGCAGTAGTCAGGCTTGTGATGATGAAATGCAAAAGAGATTTGTAGACAAACCTTCCCTGAGCCCAGCTTTGATTGCTTCTGCTGGCCTTTGGGATCTCTGAGTGCCTGGGTAGGGGCATCTTTTCCATTGATGCAGTAGGCACAGTGGCACCAGGAGGCAGAGGACCTTCTCAACCCTGATTATTGCTGTATTTTATAATTCAAACAGCAGCCAGGGAGCTATTTCCTTCCTTGCACTAGGGCTCACGACACAACAGTTACTGCCTGACCCTATGGAGTGCCGCTTGGAGGTCAGGCACAGAACGGGGACTCATGAAGCTGCAGACACAGCTGTCTTTCTCAATGAGCCCCTTAGGAATAGCAGTTCAGAGGATCTCATTCGCAGCGACTCAGGGATGTCACATAGTGGGGACAGGTGGGACAAGTTGGCTGGGTTCCTTAGTTACCTTCTGTGTTGCGTTCCTTTGTGTTTAGAGCATGTATGAGCAGCATTCAGCAATGGAATGATGGCCAGAAGCAGTTAACAGCCACTGAAGTAAATAGCATGTTTGGACATGTCAACAAGATTTTTTGTCATGTATTCTTCGTTTGCACCATAAACATGAAAAACAGATCCATCAACCTTTCATGCATCTCCCCTTTCTTTTTCAGTCACCCGTGTCTTTCCTGATGGTTCCACCCTCATTTGACCGTCTTTGACTTTTATCTGTGTTGTTCCCCATTTGCACCCAGGGCCGGACTGGGAACCAAAACCGGCCCTGGCAAAGTGCTCGTCCGGCCCCCCCTCCTCCCGCTGGGGGAGGGGGTGTTTGCCACCGAGCTCTTTACCAGGGCCGCTTTTCCGCCGAATTTGTTACGGGCCGATTTTGCAGCTATGCTGCAAAAACGTCCCTGTAACAAAAACGGCCCCCTTGGGCACAAAAACGGCCCCCACCCTTGCGGCCGACCGGGGGATTGCCCGGTGCCCGCAACGGCCTGTCCGGGCCTGTTTGCACCTCTTTCTTTAATTCTCTCCTCTCTGATCTTCCTTAGCCTGGAGTACATGTGCTGCTGAAGCATATATGTTTCTCATGTATGCTTCTAATTGCACATTCCTTCCCTTATTTTTGCAGTTTTATATGGCGCTATCTCGACCAGAAGGTATTGGATACAAATGTCCTGTGCAAAGTAAGGCATAATTATCATGTATTTAACAATCATTATATACAATCTGTACTGATTATGTGTATGTATTTACTAGAAATCCAACCTAAACTCAGGCACACATTAAGTATCAATATATACACACAATTACACAGACAAAACCATAGAAATTCAGCAGTTATAATTAGATTTATCTCAAGAAACTATAACCCTGGCCCTAAGATGCCTATAACTCATGCCTCCGTCATGAACAGTTTTCTCATCAATAATTGTACAGCAAATGTTGCACTGATATTATCAATGATACCATAGAAGATGTCAAGACTAATGCAATAAGTAGGGTAATTAGCAGTGCATCGCAAGGGCGCAAGTTTTAGTTACCTTAGGTTACAAGTTTTAGTTTTTTTACTCCACCCAGTTGTGATGGCTGACGGCAAAGTGGGTCACTATCCCGTGGCTGAAGTTTCCTTTGAGTGGGGAGGGGTCACGGGTCTTCTATGAGTTGCGGTGATCCCTGCTGTGCCAGTCGATTGACTGTTGGGAAATGACCTTGAGCACAATGCTTGGAAAGAGGTAGAGTTCCAGACACATACGGAAATGCTGGAATCACCTGATTGAACCTGTGCAAGCACGCGGTCCGCGACTGCCCGAAAGCGGAGTTCACAAGGCCTGGAGCATGGAACAGAGGCACAGCCAGCTGCCAACAAGGGGAAGATTCGGGAACGGGGAAAACCAGCCTCGGCGTCCTCACCCCGTGAGATAGATGGGGCACGTGAAGTGGTAGTTCCGGAGTCCACGGAGGGGGATGTTGTCTCCCTGGAGAACTTACCTATCCCTGTGGAGTGGCAGGTGGAGGGAGGGCCTACCAGGGAGGAGTTTTGTCGAGGGCAGAAGGAGTGCCCTACCCTTGAGGGTCTAAGGCGACCTGCCGAAGCCCAGGCAGCAGGTAATACTTCAGGGAACTTTCACATCTACTGGGAGGATGGCCTCCTCTACAGTGATCCCAAGGCTCCGGTGCACGGTTCGTCCCGGGCCTTAGTAGTTCCCCAGCGTTACCGAGCCTTTCTTGTGGAGTTGGCTCACGAAATTCCTTTTGCAGGACATCTTAGCCAGGACAAGACCTTTGCCCGGCTTGTTCCACATTTCTATTGGCCTCAGATGAGGGTTGTGTCCAATACATTTTGTAGGACGTGTGTGTCCTGCCAAGCCAGTGGGAAAACAGGGGTTAAGCTGAAGGCTCCCCTGGAACCACTACCCGTCGTTAGCACCCCCTTTGAAAGGGTGGGGATCGACATTGTTGGGCCATTGGATCCACCCACTTCAGCCGGTCACAGGTTTTTCCTGGTCCTGGTGGATCATGCCACCCGGTAGCCAGAGGCTATTCCTCTGAGGACCATTACTGCACCTGCGGTGGCCAGGCCCTGATGGGGATTTTCACCTGAGTGGGTTTCCCCAAGGAAGTTGTGTCCGACAGGGGGGCTAACTTCATGTCTGCATATATGCAGGCTATGTGGAAGGAATGTGGAGTCAGTTACAGGGTCATCACCCCTTACCACCCCCAGACCAATGGTCTGGTGGAAAGGTTTAACAAAACCCTGAAGGGCATGATCAGAAGTCTGCCTGAGAGCCTGTGGAGGAAATGGGACATCCTCCTACCCTGTTTGTTGTTCTCATACAGGGAAGTGCCACAGAAGGGAGTGGGCTTCAGCCCCTTTGAGCTTCTGTATGGGCACCCTGTTAGAGGACCTCTCAGCCTGGTAAAAGATTGATGGGAAAAGATTCCCAGGAGGTTTCCCCAGGACGTGGTGAGTTACATGCTGGCTTTCCGTGGCTAAATGGCTAAGTTGTGGAAGCAAGCTTCGGACAACCTTGAGGCCAGCCAGACAGTCATGAAAGAGTGGTACGACCACAATGCTCACCCGTGGAGTTGGAGCCTGGACAGAAGGTGTGGGTCATGGAGCCTGGAGAGCTTAGTGCCCTCCAGGATCGCTGGACAGGCCCCTTTGAAGTGGTTGAAAAGAAGGGGAAGGTCACCTATGTGGTGGACCTTAAGACCCCCAGGCAGCTCCATCGGGAGCTCCATGTCAACCGCCTCAAGCCCCACCATGAGAGGTCCGAGGTCACCTTGATGATGATGACCGATGGGGCAGAGGAGGAGGAAAGCGAACCTCTCCCTGACCTATTTGCGTCCCGGGAGAAGGATGGTTCAGTGGAAGGAGTGGTCCTCTCACCATCCCTGACTCCCAAGCAGCAGAGGGACTGCCGCAAATCTTGGAGCAGTACTCCTCGCTGTTCTCCCTTATCCCGGGGAGGACCCACCTGTGTACCCACGATGTGGACACAGGGGACAGCCCACCTGTGAAGTCCAAGTCCTACCGGCTGTCAGATAAGGTGAAGGTCAGCATCCATAGTGAGGTCATCAAGATGCTGAAGCTGGGAGTGATTGAACCTTCCTACAGCCCCTGGTCCAGTCCGGTGGTACTGGTACCAAAAGCTGCTCCACCGGGCACCACCCCGGAATTCAGGTTCTGTGTGGACTACAGGGGACTGAACTCAGTGACAAAGACTGATGCTCATCCCATTCCAAGGGCAGATGAGCTTATTGACCGGCTAGGAGCTGCCCAATACCTGAGTACCTTCGACCTTACGTCAGGGTACTGGCAGATCTCCCTGACAGATGGGGCAAAGGAGAGGTCTGCCTTCTCCATCCCTGAGGGACCCTACCAGTTTAGAGTGATGCCCTTTGGGCTCAAGAACGCCCCTGCTACATTCCAGCGGCTGATGAACCAGGTCCTCTCCGGAATGGAGACCTTTTCTGCTGCCTACCTTGATGACATCGCTGTCTTCAGCAGCACTTGGGAGGATCATTTGTGTCACCTCCGGAAAGTACTTCAGGCCCTGCAGCAGGCTGGCCTGACGATCAAGGCCAGCAAATGCCAGATTGGGCAGGGGTCAGTAGTGTACCTGTACCACTTGGTGGGTCGGGGTAAGGTGCAACCCCATCAGGCCAAGATTGAAACAATCAAGGCCTGGGAACCCCCCAAGACACAGACTGAGGTCTGATCCTTTCTGGGCCTCACCGGCTACTACCGCCGTTTTATCAAGGGATATGGCACAATTGTGGCTCCCTTGACTGAGCTTACTTCCAAGAAACACCCTCGACCGGTAATCTGGACCGAGGCCTGCCAACGAGCCTTTGATACCTTAAAACAAGCTATGTGCACGGCTCCGGTGCTCAGGGCCCCATCTTTTTCCAAAGAATTCATCGTCCAAACAGACGCGTCTGAGCATGGCATTGGGGCAGAGTTATCGCAGTTCAATGAAGAGGGTCTGGACCAACCTGTGGATTTCCTTTCCAGGAGACTGCTCCCCCGGGAACAGAGGTGGAGTGCGATAGAGCGGGAAGCCTTTTTGTGGTTTGGGCCCTGAAGAAGTTGCGGCCATACCTGTTTGGTTCGCACTTCCTTGTTCAGATAGACCACCAGCCCCTCCGGTGGCTTATGCAGATGAGGGGTGAGAATCCTAAGTTGCTAAGGCGGTCCATCTCCCTACAGGGAATAGACTTTAGGGTGGAACACTGGCCTGGAGTGGACCATGCCAATGCTGACAGTCTCTCAAGGTTTTTTCGCCTTAGTGACAAGAACTCCCAAGGGATTGGGTAGCTCTCCCCACTTTCAGCTGGGGGGACGCGTGTTAGACCTGTCAGCTCTTTGGATGATCTCCCCTTATTTTTGTTCTCTTTCTGCCTCCCAATATTTTTCTCACCAACCCTTTTTGTGTGGCCTTAGGTCTCCGGGTGCCCCACCACTTCTAACCAGTGCTGGGGTACAGGTGCACCTTCCTAAAATGGTGGATAGAGAGGGTTCCTAAGATGGACGCCTGCTAGAGTTACCTCAGAGCTCTGGCCCATAGGATAACATTTGGAGGTTCCAGAACCTTCCAGTCCACTTTAGTGACCCAGGCCTAGGCTATATAAGGGAGAACACTGGGCGGCCATTTTGTCATGACTGGGCTGGCTGCAGTGCAGACTACAGAGCAGGGGGATTGTGACCCGGGCTGATTTGATTGCTCTTAGGGGCTGCTAGTTAGTGGTGGTTGCTGCCCTCCTTCCTGCTGATCTGACCCTGCTGGAGAGAAGAGTGCGAGGACACCAAACTAGTGTGGCCATCTAACAAAACTGATCTACCTAAATAGCTGATGAGAGTGACCTGGCCCCAACCCTAGGGATCTTGGAGGGTGTTGCTGCGGGCTGATTTGGCAGGGTAGAGACAAAAACTCTGAACCATCCACCTGAGGAGAAGTGTGGTCTAAAAACTTGCCCTAACTGGCTGATTTGCCCATTGGAAAGTGTTGTGACAGCTGGTGATTTATCCGGACTCATCTTGCCCCGGCTGTCTCTGGTGGAGTCCACTTCTTTCTTCCTCCCCCCTCTTTGTTCCCTCTGTGGTGCCAAAATATTGTGGCCGAGCGATTCCCGCACTAAGGGCCTGATTACGATCGCGGTTTTCCCGCATCCTCCGGGCCGGCGGAAGCCACCGCCGGCCCGGAGGATGCGGGAAAACCGCTGCAGACAGAAAAAGACCCCCCGCCAGATTAGGATGGCTGGGGGATCGTTTTTCAGTCCGCAGCTTTTCCGCCGCGGTCGCCTTCCTATCGTGGCGGAAAAGCTTTAACATGGCTGGCACCGCCAGCCATATTAGGATGTCTGCAGAAAGATGCCTGTACACGGCGGCATTTCCGCCATGTAAAGGCATACGGATTTGTGTTTGGGGGCCCGTTGTGGGCCCCCAGGGGTGAATGGGGGATGGGGGGTGCACATGGGGGTACCTATGGTACCCCCCTGCATTTGCCTGCACAAAGCGGCAGGCACCGCAAGGTGCCTGCCGCTTTGTGCATGCAAATGCACAACTTACATTTTTATCATTGCGGCGGGTGCTGCTTCAAGCAGCACCCGCCGCAATGATAAAAATACAGGATGTGACCGCCAGGGTGGCGGTCACATCCTAATTTGCACGGAGGGACCGCCGCTACCCCTGCGGACGGTGCCTCCTACTCTATGGTGGCGGACGGACTCAGGTCCGTCCACCATCATAATCGGCCCCAAAGCGTGGGGAAACAGAGAGGCACTGGCTCTGGAAGAGATGCTGGGCGGGGTCGCTTGGCAACCGGACTCCCGCCCAGCGCAGTACCTCATCCCGTCAGGCCGGAGTTCGTCAGAGGAGAGGAAGCTGCCGCGGCCTGTCAGAAAGGCTGACTTGACCTGCGGTTGGCTCACTGGTGAGACGGAAGAGTACAGAGGAAGGCCTGAATGCTGCCATGCCTCCGAGAAGTTCGTGAAACGGCCTGGTTACGGTCCTTGCCCCGCCTCGGGTAAGAAAGAACCAAGACCCGAGCGCGAGGCAGGGGGAAGACCAGGCTGCAGGCTAACCCCTGGAAGAGATAAATAAGGCGCCAGTCGGGCGCGAAGGTAACAGGGAATTTCACAGCGGAGGTTGGGAAAAAAAAGGAGTGAAAAGTGCAGGGGAGGGTCTGACTGAGAACGAAGGTGAGGCAAGAACCAGGCCCCAAGGAAATTCACTCACTTTTACCATTGTGACTTTAGATAGTGGGTTTCAGATCTCGACCCTCCTTCCTCCCCCGGAAATAGAGCCTTTCAAAGCATTCTTCCTACACAGGAATGTCCAAGAGACAACCTTACCCGAATGAGAGACCGATGTGAATCATACCCATTGCCTTGTTCAGAGTAACTCAATTTATTGCGGAAGAATTGCCTTAAAAACATCTTATTTGTCCATGCTCGCTCCAAACAGATCTGCATATCGATTGTAAAGTTTTATGTTATTTCTATTTGATTGATTGCAGCGTTAGCCTATTTTTCGAAGCCTATTTTTCGAAGAGGCCCATGTGTGAGATACCCCCCTGATGCGTCTCTAACTGCAAGTATATAAATTCTACTGTTTTGATTCATGTGGAAAATTGTAAGGCACAGTCTAGTAAATGCAGTGGAGTAGAGTTGAAATGACCAACGAGTTAAGATAACAAGCCCTGGAACCTCAAACTCCTTTTACTTATTTCTCCTTACAAAACAAAGAGATAAAGATATAATATTTTCACTTGACTATTACGGTGTGGTGTCATTTTTGGTTGGTTTGTGCTGGGGTGTTGTAGTGTGTGCGATGCAAGCGCTTCACAATTGCCTTATAGATTAAGCCTTTTTACTCAGTGCCATGCTACCCTAAATGGACCGGTAGTCCCGGTTCTAACACTCTGTCTTTTAGATCATGACATTTAGTGATTTTAGGCGCTCTCTTTCTGTTGAAAGAGACAACTCTTTTCTTTTGTTATTTCCACTGATATTTTAGGTTCATCATTGGAGTTACTTTCACTGTTGTTGAATGCTTGCTGCACATCCTTTGACAGTTTTTTGTTTTTGTCTATTATTCCTTCTTTTCTATGCAATTTGTTTTCTGTTTTTACTGTAAAAATGCATGACCATGAGCGCATATATATTTCTTTTATTTTCATATACCTTTTCAAGTTCAGCTAGCAGCAGTATTTTGTCTTTCAGCAATAGTTTGGCCATTGTTTTAATGGTTTGCTGCTTGCTAGAGCTGTGAATCTAGCTTTGTTTTGAGCTTTTGGATGTGCATGTCTTGCATGTTGCTACATTTCAATTTATGTTCAAAATCTCTGGTCACAGAAGCAACTGAGGATTTGTAGCTCTCCTTTCTTTATTCTACCTTTGCATTTTGCATAGTGGCATACAATGTTGTGGAATTTAGCTTCCTTGTGGCATTTAGAGCAATACGTTTTAAGGTAGAAGCCTTTATTTTTCTTTGGAAGCTCCCATCATGTCTTCACATAAATCACAGTTGTATTTATTTATTTATTTTTTTTATTTTTTTTTTTAAAACCTTTATTGACGTAGAAGAGTACACCGCTATTCAGCCGAACATCCCGGGGGCACGGCAGCACGTTAAAGGCATAGCAATATGGCATACAGCGATCACATTTCCGGATAAGTGAGGTTCAATTTTATTTTAAACAGGATGACATCAAGAACATAAAAAGCTGCAATATAACGTAAAGGAACGTGGGGACCAGGTGCCGAGCCGTAAAGTACAGTCATAGTATGGGCGGGCCAGACAAGAATTCTTGCAGGATTTAAGACGATCGCAAATAAGGCATGGGTACTTTGTCAAAGAACAGGATATACACGCATACAATTACTGTAAATACCGATTAAACGCCCGCCCAGGTCTTACCTATAGCGCAACAACAGCTCAGACACAGAATACGACAAATCAATGAGAACTTAGAGACCAACACAATAAACTGATCCCAGATGCAGAAAAAGGAAAAAGGAAAGGGAAAACCAAAAGAGCGAAGAAAAAGGCCATAGAAACAAAAAGAGAAAAAATAAACCCCTCCCCCCAACCCCCCACCCCGCACCCCTGCAGTTGGCTACGGCCTAACCCCCCAGCAGCGTGCCTGTCGCCCAGTATCTAAACCCGAAATATAGAAGAGAGAGGAAGTATAGAAAGGAGGAGAAATATAAAGAAAGAAAAAACATTGAGGGGTCCCCAGTACTGGCTCCCGCCCCGCCCACCGCCACGCAGCAATTCAAACACCTCAGCGCCGCTACCAAGATGTCAAAGGCGACAACCTAAAACAGGATAGTGGTCACCACTCCAGTTCAAAAGTCGCACAATTAAGATGAGAACCCCCCGTGCAGCAACCCAATAAACAAATAGCCAACACTCAGCTCCAACCCACCCGGTCATAGTTGAGACGCATCTCAATCCGCCCTGCGTAGGGTCAGACAAACAAAGTACCAAAAGTAATGCAGGCAGGTAAGTCCGACGGAAGGTAGGGAATCTTGCAGCACACCAGAACACGACACTCTCGAAGGCCCTCCACAGCCCATCCGGCAGCTCCAAAGCAAACAATCAAAGTCCAGTCCAAAAAGAGCACAGTCATTGTGTTGCGTAAGAATGTGTCCACGGGACGATCCATAGCGGTACAAGCGGGAGACTTCCAAAATACCGACTCTCGCTTCTCAGCCACGGTGAAAGTCACAGCGCCACTTCCACAGCAGTGTCCCCACCAATACCTGCAGGGGGGATGCCACAAGCGAAGACCCCAGAGATGATCCCGGCGTCGGGTTTTCCTTCATGTCGGATAGACCAAGATTAGAACACAGCGGCCACCCAATCCGGACCGTGAATTACTGGCAAACAATGGGGGGGGCCGTCCGATCCCCCCTCCCCAATCTTCAGTATGCGCCACTATCACCACAGGCTGGTACGGCTCAGTGAAGGCGAGTGCATAAACCGGGACCCCCAGCATAAGTGCCGCATAGGTGTTCACCAACGCAACCAGCTCGAGAAACAAAAAGGGGGGGGGGGTTCTTAATACCAACGCCTCCATGTTGCACACAGCGTGGGTGCCATCTCCATTTCCCCGTAGAAGGTCACATATTCACCCCCAAGATCTCAAAGGCGCCGTCAAAACTGATGCGGATCCATCGGCTCCGATCCCCTAGAGTGCGGGATACAAGCAGTTGCGCGCTGGTTACACATGCCATGTTAGGGAGACAATGAGCGGCGCCAAGTATTCCCGGCCCACAAAGCAGCAATCGAGGGGGGGGCACGACATCCATAGATGGAGGGCAGGACGCGGAGAAACATCGGGCTCAACAGAGCGGGTGCCGAGTGTATATTCAGAGGTGGGTGGGCCTCCATAGTGGTAGACCGGCATCTTCCGGGTCCGTGTGACCGCTGTTGTTCAACTCGCGGCCGGCAGCCGCATCACGTGGGGTCGCGGCTCCGGGGCTCGTGAAGGCCGCAGTGTGCAGGAGGGCATATCTTCATCCTCGGGGCTCGGAAATCAGCCCGAGTCGCACCCGGAGGGTCAGCGCTCTCTCCGACGCTCGAAACCCCGGCAGCAGCGCGGAACAGATAGCGAGATCCGGCGGTAGGGGAAGAGGGCCGACGGAGCCGGGAGCCCGGGCGACCATCTTGGCCGCCGGTCTGGCTCCGCCCAATAGCACAGTTGTATTTTTAATTGTGATTTTTCCATTATGTGACATTTTGTGTGAAATCACTTTGCTTGCTATTGAGTTCATCGTTGACCTCCTAAACATCTGCCAGTTTTTTAAATATATATTTTTTTTAATTTTTTTTATCATAAACTTTTATTGAGCAGCAAAAAATATATTTACAAACATGGGCCTACAACCACACGGGCCGGCCGCTAAAACACATGGCATAGTATAACACAGTAGAAATAAGTGGTTGAGAACCCAGAGGTCAGGCTAGTACAGGATGCAAGATGCCGCACACAGTGTGGAAACAGGATAGAAAACTTTTCTGATTTTTAAAACAATAAGAGAACAAACACAAAAACAAAAAGGCGAAAAGCGTAATGGACAAGGTCGAGCCCTAGAAGAGGGGGGAGCCCACATACAGGAAAACACAAAGGTGCAATCAATGGATCTAGTCAGGGTGGGGGGAAACAGTGGGGAGGCCAAGGAAGCTATAAGAAAAAAAGCGAACATTCGGGAATGCCAACTCAGGGGGACAGGGGGACATCAGGGATCTCCTCCAGCGGAGGTGTACAGATGTTCCCGCGATAGGCATTCCACTGACTCCAGATCCTCGTCCATGCCCTCGGTCTGCCCCTAGCCGAGTACACCGTCTTTTCCCTGAACATAGACCAGTCCATATTTTCCTTCCACATGGACACAGTGGGAGGTCTTTGCGAGCCCCATAGCTGCGTTATATCTCGTTTTGCAATCATATACCCAAGGGGCGCCCACCTCGCCTGGGCCACCGTGTAATCGTTAGGATCCCACACGTTCAACAGACATCTCCGGGCCTCAGGTAGCAAGGCGACCCCAGTAACATCAGCCATCACCGCAAGCACCCTCCTCCAATAGTCAGCCACCTCCCGACATTCCCAAATGATATGGAGGAATGTAGCACTCAACCCGCACCCACGCTTGCACAACCCATCCGGTGAAAAACCCATTGCAACCAAACGGGGACCAGTGACGTACACTCGGTGTAAGATCTTAAGCTGGACAAGGCGGAGACGGGCGGGAATGGCGACCTCCTTCTGAGAAGACAACGCTGATTGCCCGTCTTCATCGTCCAACTCCAGCCCGTTTCCGGTCCTCACCTCTCTAAGACGGCCGAGAAGATCCGCTCGACTGTTGATCAGTTTCTTATAGATTAAAGAAATCGTACTATCAGGTAGATGACCGTCAAGTATGCGGTCCTCAAGGGGAGAGGATTCAGGGACAGTGGCGCCGGAAACTAGAACTGACGTCAGAGCATGACGGACCTGTAAATATCTGAAAAACTCCCGTCCACTCAGTTCATACTCATTTTGAAGCATCTCAAAGGACTTCACCGCCCCTTTCACCCAAAGGTCACCCACTCTACCGATACCAATCATGTCCCACCTTTCAAACCCTTTCGTCGTCCAGAGACATCCCAGTCGCTCAGACGCATAGAGTGGAGTCGCCAGCGTCACTCGATCGTCCCAGCCCATACTCACATTCGCCGCCCGCCACACACTCACAGCAATCCTCGTGGGTCCCGTAAGGTGAAGCCCAGCCGCCCTGGAATAAAGCACTCTATTAAAGTCTCCACCAGGCAACTGGTGCTTATCCATCGCAAAAGCCGGATTCGGGCCGGGAGAGTACACAGAATGGTTAATCGCGGACAACTGGGAGGCCCAGTAATACCTTCTGATATCCGGAAGGGCAATGCCCCCATCGTACCAAGGGATAGTGAGTTTCGCAAGAGCGATGCGTGCACGCCCGTCCCAAATTAGCTGTCTCTGCAGACCCTCTACCTCCCGGAAATAGCTAGCAGGGATGTCGTCAAAAGAATTCTGGAGTGCATAAAGAAATCGGGGTAGGCACATCATCTTGAAGAGGGCGGCCCTGCCAAGCGGCGACAAAGGCAATTTGCGCCACCGAGCCACGTCCAGCCTCAATCTACGGAGAGGGGGAAGGAGATTGCGTTCGAAGCGGACCGCCGAGTCCAGTGTAATAAAAATCCCCAAGTATTTAAAGCCCGATTGAGAAATCTGGATGGGAAATCTACGTGGTAGCGGAAGCAAGCCGCCAGAAATGACATACACACAGGACTTTGCCCAGTTTATAACCAAGCCAGAGTTCCTGCCGAATGAGGTGAGGACGTCAAACAGGACATTTAAGGATTTACGCGGGGAAGTAAGATACAGAAGAATATCGTCGGCGTACAGCGAGACACGATCCTCGAAATTGGGGGACCACCTAATACCCTTAATAGACGGTTCCCACCGGAGCCACGCAGCCAGCGGCTCCAGCGCGAGAGCAAAAAGCAATGGGGACAACGGACATCCCTGTCTGGTCCCTCTACCCAGGGCAAAGGGTGCAGACACTCGACCATTAACAACCACCTGTGGCAGAGGATTTTGATATAACAATTTTACCCATCCAAAAAACTCTGGGCCGAAACCAAACTTCGCGAGAGCAGCCCAGAGATAGGGCCACTCTATCGTGTCGAAGGCCATCGAGGCGTCCAAGGAGGCCAAAATGGCCGGCTCCGACAGAGACCCCGCCCTCGCGAGGACTCCATGAAGGCGCCGCAGGTTGAGGGCTGTGTTACGGTGCGGGATGAATCCGGATTGGTCCGGATGTATCAAGTCACTAATGACCGTAAGCAGACGAGTGGCAAGAACCCTGGCAAGAACCTTAGGCTCAGCGTTTAACAGGGAGATGGGCCTATAGGACACACAAAGATCTCGGGGCTTACCTTCCTTGGGAATGACAACTATAGTGGCCAGGCGGTGATCATAAGGGAGTGCGCCTAGATCACGGGACTCCCGAAACATCTCGCGAAGAAAAGGCGCAATCTTATCCGGTCGCAGTTTATACAGCTCAATAGGCAGGCCGTTCGGGCCCATGGCCTTACCCGAACGGAGAGATCGAATTGCTGCAGCTATTTCGTCAGTAGAGAACGGGGCCTCCATAGATACTCGCTCCACATCAGAAAGGCAGGGCAACTCAATGTCGCGCAACAGGAAGTGGGAGTCGTCTTCATCCCTGTCCGACACTGGGGAGTACACAGTACGGAAATAGTCCGCAAAACAGTTCACAATCTAAACCGGGTCAGTCACACTCACACCATCCGGAGTCTGGATCACAGGCACCACATGATTCGCTCTTTCCTTCTTATCTAACCAGGCAAGCAATTTTCCTGCCTTATCCCCGACGTCGTAAAGTCTGCCCTGCTGCTCCCTGTACATCATCTTGGCAGCGTCCGTAACAAGGGATTTGTAGTCAAGTTGTTTCAGACCAAGGGCATGGAGTCTGTCACGAGTAACACCCGAGTCCAGTTCGGCCTGTAAATCAAGTATTTCGGTCTCCAGTTCCACCACCTCCCGATTCCTTGCTCTCTTAGTTTCAGCGATAAGAGACAGGGCCTGCCCACGAATCACAGTCTTAAAGGCCTCCCATAGGGACACTGCGGAGGAACCGACCCCTCGTTTTCCAGGAAGTAGTGGTCTAAAGATTTAATTAACTGACTACGAGTCCTAGGAGAGCTCAAATACCAAGGATTGATAGGGGCCACCCGCCCCACTGCATCTTCTCCCATGTCAAAACAGAGCCAGAGCGGGGAGTGGTCCGAGATGCCCCGGGCCAAGTGTCTAATCTCCCGGACCAAGGAAGACTGAACAGCGGGCATGAGGAAATAGTCAAGTCGAGACAGGCTCCCATGAGCTCCGGAGTGAAACGTATATTGGAGCTGAGTGGGATGCATGAGTCTCCAACAGTCCACCAGACCAAAGGTATCTAGGAAACCACCCAGCCAAGAGTGGGCCGAAGGAGTATCTCTGGGGGGGTGACGATCTACCAGACCCGAGAAAACAGAGTTGAAATCACCAGCCATGAAAAGAACACAGTCAGGAAGTCCCAACAACACACGGCTAACATCAGAGAAGGTGGAGGTCTGAAGGCCCGGGGGCACATAAACAGTAAGCAGCGAAAGGGTCCTGCCCTCGTACCTTCCCGTGAGGGCGGCATAACGCCCCCTATCATCCAGGAGTATCTCATCAATCTCAAGGGGGAGGGAAGACCAAATCAGGATGCCAACCCCTCTGGAACCCGTAGTGAACCCCGAGTGAGCAACAAGGCGATAACCCCACCTATTCATAGCGTGGCAAGTGTTACCCACCAGGTGCGTCTCTTGCAAAAACACAATATCAGGAGACAGTCGTCGCAGATAGCGCAACACCACCCCACGTTTTATACGATCCCCCAAACCATTGACATTCCAAGAAATGAACCTCAACCCACTACCCCCCATCCCAACAAGTAACGCAGGAGCCACCCCACAAAGAGCAGGACACTGGAAACAAAATTGCAAACATTACGTCGCCTTGTAAAAAGGAAAACACAACCACAAACACCCCACCCACCCTCCCCCCAACACCCGTTATAACACCCCCCTCCCTGCACCCCTGCAGTAGACTAAGAAGCCACCCCAACATGCAGTGTGCCTGTCGCCCAAACATCCCCATTCTACAAAAAGACCCCGGAGGAGGAAAGGGCCCCGTCCCACCCGTCACCCCGAAAAGAAGTCAGAAAAACATAATATATACAATTACGGAACCCTAGCAGAGAGTGTCCTGTTACGGAAGACAGGGGCCGAAATGCAGCTTCCATCACTCCACGCTGCCCTCGGCTCCACCTGGGTGCTCAGCGCGATCAGTACGATTCGCCCGGTCCGGTAGGGAGTCCAGCCAGTCACTCACGGTCTCAGGTCGATCGAAGAAGAATGTCCGCTCCTCATACTCAACTCGCAGCCTAGTAGGAAAAAGCATGGCGTATTTCAGTTCCAAGTCACGAAGACGCTTCTTGACTCCGCGGAAGCCCATCCTTTGTCTCTGAACAAGCTGGGTGAAGTCCGGGTAGAAATTCACAGTGGCATTCTCGAAAGCCACCGGGCCGTTCACCCTCGAGGCCTGC
Source organism: Lissotriton helveticus (assembly GCF_964261635.1). Lineage (NCBI taxonomy): Eukaryota > Metazoa > Chordata > Amphibia > Caudata > Salamandridae > Lissotriton > Lissotriton helveticus. The sequence goes on along the minus strand of NC_136068.1, from coordinate 631,448,580 downwards.
AGGATAGCGTCTCGATCCCTATAATGGAAAAGCTTGGCCACGATGGACCTCGGCGGGGCACCCGGCTTGCACTTCCCACCCGGAACACAATGGGCACGTTCCACCGCAAAGAACTTGCTCAATCCAGACGGAGCAAGGTAGTTCTGCACCAGATCCTCGACAAGGAGATCGACAGAGTGGGCTTCAGGATTTTCCGGGACACCAATTACACGCACGTTACAGCGTCTTGCCCTGTTCTCAAAATCCTCTAGACGATGAGACATAAGATCGTTCGCCGATCTAAGATTGTCAATTTCCGTCTGGAGCTCTGACACGTCGGTCGTGAGACTAGTCGTCTTGAGATCCAATGACTTCACCTTCTCATTGGTCTTGGACAGATCGGCTCGAATCAGGTTAACATCAATGGCCACTGTGTCGATTTTGTGAGCCAGAGCTTCGTATTGTTGGCCGATAGTCTCTTTCATGTTGGAGATGGCGCCCATGACGTCTTGAAGGGATAGCTCAGCAGAAGCAGCCGTCGGGTCTCCCGTGTCACACGGGGTGTGTATGACGGCACCAGGGGACGGTTTAGACTGAGTATACCGGTCCATGATGTTAGACAGGACCGGGCCCCCACGAAGGGGCTTCTTTGTCTTCCGTCTCTCCGTGTCCCCTCTGCCAGACATGTTGGAAAATGATCCCCCGAGAGACCCTCGCTACCTGGTGAAAATGGCCGCAGGCGAACTGTGCACCACCCTACAAAAGTCACCAACGGGATCAAGTCAAGACGAGAGATGGCCCAAACAGATCCAAGTCGATCGAAAGTCTCTCTTACACATCTCCGAGACCGGGCAAGCCCCCCGCCAGACGCGGCCGTCTCACGACGTTGCCAGAGTCAGAATCGAAACCAAAAGTTAGGGTGGGGATAATGAGACGAATCCCACTGCCGTTGTTGTTCAACTCAGACTCGGCATCAGAACTCCGCCAAGTCCCGGGTGCGCCCCCAAGGTGGGCCTCGGAAGTTCGATTCGACGTAGCTTCGGTGCCCCTGGTCCGAATCAAAATCTGAAACATGTAATGGGTTCAGCCCAGGTTCCTCTTCAATAATCCGTATAAGAATTCAGGATATTCTCAGGATATTATGCCGGGAGCGGCGGGGGTCCGGAGAGCTCTGTGCTCACGCGGCCATCTCGGATGCCTGCTAAGCTCCTCCTCTCAGTTTTTTAAATATTGATGCAAAAGTTTCACTCTTGGCTGATGAGGCTACAAATGCAATACTTTCACTGAGGTCTAAAGTTTTCTCATTGTCTATTAGTACAGAGGGTGCACACAGTGCTACAGTGTGATTTGATTCATTGTTATGTCTTGTGTTATTAGATTTAGGTATGGAGTTGACAAAATCAGTAAGGTTAACAATTTGTGGAAAGAAGACAGCACTTCCTTTTACCATCTTACCACAGTTTTCAACATCAAGGAACTACCACATCTGGAATCGGGATTGTTGGAATTAACATTTCTCACTATCATGCTCATGGTAGAACCTTGTTTGGCCTATCTCTACATACTTCTCCTCAAAGACTATAGTGGTGTAGAGATAGTTACCAGCAGGACCACTCGGACGTAAAGGCCACTATGACTGAGAAGAAGTTAAGAGAGTCATAGTTACGCCTGTTGCTTACCCGAGTTTCATTGAATTTCTTCACTTTTGCATTTAGAGAACCCAGCCCCATGGAGCTCTGTCCGGGGCCCGGTAAGACCTTCTTATCCTGGGCAAACCAGGGAGGTTGCCTCAGGCTTGTAGGATCCCCTTCTCGGGTACTTTGTGACACAACAAGCCAGAGAAGGGAGCCTGGGGCCTCAGGATTTAACCCCATGGCCTGCTGGGGTTCTGACTTAGGGCCCAGTCAGAGCTTCTGAAATCATGGTAGACCTTCCAAAGCCAGTGGGCCCCAGGTACGTGCACTTTGCAAAATTGTGAGCTGGAGACGGGATCCGGGGCCAGGAGCTTCAAACCCAGGGCCCACCAGAGCTCTGACCCAGGGCCCAATCAGAGCTTCTTATTCCAGGCAAGGAGGGGAGGCCTCCCTGTGCCTGGGTGACTCTGTACAAGGCACTTAACGACAAAGTAGGCTGGAGAAGGTTGGCAATGGCCTGGGACTTCCACATTGGAGCCCACCAGGGCTTTGTCCTGGGGTCTGGTCAGAACTTCTGAACCCGTACAAGGAGGCGAGGCCTCCCCAGACTGCAGGTCCCCATCGGCGGCACTCTGAGGAAAGGTGGGCAAGGGAATATAGCTCTTTGCTTTGTCTTCCAACCCAGGCCCAGACAGAGGTTATGAGACCAGACAAGCATTAGAGACCTCCTTGGGCCTACGCGAACCTGTCCTGGGCACTTTGTGTTATGGTAGGCCGGAGAAGGGAGCCCAGGGCCCTGACCAGGGGCCTGGTCAGAGCCTCCTATCCCAGGCAAGCAGGAAAGGCCTATTCTGACCTGCAGGTCCCCATCCTGGGTAGTTTGAGACACGGCACACAGAAGCCTGGTCCCCGGGTCTTCCTGAGCACTACCCATTCTTGTAATCCATGCATACTGAGTGACAGAGGGGGAATTTCACAGAATGAATCAGGCCGCCTGGAGCCCTGACTGGGATTCAAGCTTCAAATGAGCCCTCGTTTGGACTTCACGGGCAGCTTGGGAATCTGAACTGTGAGTCACTTGAAGAGAATGATGTGAAATGAAATGAAAAATTCCACTTATATAGCGCATAACCACCCGGAGGCCTCGCAGCGCTATCGACTGATTACTGTGTCCGGCTACAGGGTAAAATTAGTACGCTTTTGAAAACAGGTAGGTTTTTAAATCTCTCCTAAATGACATCAGGTTGTCGTTTTGTCTGAGGCGTAAAGGCAAGGAGTTCCATGCCTTCGCCACTGAGTGAGTGAAAGAGCGGCCACCCCAACGGGCTTTCTTAATTTTTGCCTTAGTTGCCAAATGCAGTGAAGCCGAACGAAGGGTTCTAGGCGGCGCATAAGGCAACACTAAGGGGTACAGCACTGCCGGGCCGGTTCGATGAAAAGATTTGTGCAGAATGCACATGGCCTTAAATAGTGTTCTGGCAGCCACTGGGAGCCAATGAAGCTCTTTTAGGGCAGTCCTCGCTGACTGCCAGCGAGGGATGTTAAACAATAAGCGTGCGGCACAATTTTGAGTGACTTGGAGTTTTTTTGTCACTGTTGCCGGGGCCCCTAGATATAAAACATTTCCATAATCCAGGCGAGAGAGTATCAGGGCCTGTACCATGACCCTTCTCGCCTGGAATGGAAGTAAGGGGAGCACTTTCCGGAGCATTTTCGTTAGCCCCACACATACGGAGGCAGTTTTAGTAGCTTGGACCGAGAAATCCAGTGCTCTATCCAGCCAGATTCCTAAGCTCTTTATCTGGTCTTTAGGAGGAGGGGGAGCGCCGAGACACGAAGGCCAGTTCGACACCAGGGAAGTAGGACAATGGTTACCTAGTAACATAATCTCGGTCTTCTCCCCGTTGAGTTTGAGGTGGGAGAGTTGCATCCACCCAGCAACAGCCTCTAAACACGGGCCCAAGGTGTTAGACGAGCCCTCCTCGTGGTCCAAGAGACCACAAGTTGGGTGTCTTCTGCGTAGGTGACAATCCGCACACCAAAAGGGAGGACTATCATCTCTAGAGGCTGCATATAAACATTGAATAATGTGGGGCTCAGGGAGGACACCCCCATGCCCTTCAAACGATGTAATAATGTGGCATGGTTGACAGTGTCGAACGCGGCACTGAGGTCCAGAAGTATAATAGCAGTTTTTCCACCTCGGTCCATTATAGCTCTGGCTGCCTCTGTGACTGCCAGGAGGGCGGTCTCAGTGCCATGCTGAGGACGAAACCCTGTTTGGGAGACCTGTAGAAGTTTGTTGGACTCCAAATAGTCCCCTAATGTTTTGTTAATATGTCTCTCCAACAACTTACTCATCCACGGAAGCAGCGAGATGGTGCGGAAATTGGATGTGTTTTGTTTATTTATTTTAAGTTCAAAACGTCACCAGTGACATTGGTATGGCACATGTTGCACCACCCATGTAGGTGTGGTAAAGGACCCCTAATATGAATTACGCCCAAGCCTAGTATTTACCCCCATGTACTCTATGCCCGACTCCTACTAAGTTTCTATTTATCACGTACAGGCAAAAATTAGACTTGGAGGCAGTTCCTTTCACTACCTTACAGCTAAGGCCTCAAACTAACTTCATTCAGACTCTGTATGACCATCTCTCAGTTCTTATTTAGGAAACAACTTAAACCTTTTTGCTCTGTAATTTTGCTATGAGCTTCTTTAACCAGCTCAGTTCTTATTTGGGAAACAACTTAAAACCTATTTGTTCTGTAATTTTACTATGCGCTTCTTTGATCAGCTCATTTTTCACACTTCTGTGATCTTAGCACCAAGACAACCTTTTCTGGGAAACAATGCCTTATATATAGTGTAATTCAATCAATGTGAATCTGTCCTGGGCCCAAGTACTTTAAATTAGCACTCCCTATCAAGTACTGAGTACCTCTAGTTCTACCATGTGAAACTGAGAGTGCCAGCACTTCTCAGAAATGGTGCAATATTTGTTACGGAAGAGTACTCAGCAGCAAACAGTTACTTCTGGATTGTGAATATGGACAGTGCTTAGTTTGCGAAAGAAAAAGTGCTGGTGCCCAAACCTCTGCTCAGAAGCTGGTGCACTTAAACCTCTGTGCGTCAAATGCAAAGGCTGGGAGTCTTTAATTAACTGCCAAACACTCCCTGTCCTGATTTCTCACTCTTGCAGGTTCCTGCTTACTTACTTTGTGAAAATTTTGCCATTGTTCCCTCCCCCCATTTTTCCAGGCTATGTGTTTTCCCACTCTTACACTCAGCAAATATCTCATGCAGGGAAATAGGTGCTAGTCCCCAAAAATAAGTCCTGGTGAGCTCCACTGGCTCAAATTAAGCACTGCATACATGCACTTCTATATTTTCATTGCATGCACTGAATAGTGGTCAAACAGCATATTGTTAGTCTTCAATTTAAAAAGAAAGCTAATGCAAACTCCCACTCCATATCTCTTCTGACTCTTCAGCCAATATGAGGAAAGCCACCACCACACATCTATCCAGATCTTCAGAATGTTATCAATCCAGAGGTTGGTGTTTACCCTTCATACAGTAAAGAATCTATCCTAGTAGCTACCATAGTTGACATTAATATTGATGTGAATGTAGGTGGTGTCTCACACTTGATTCTTATGGATCTTTGGAGTTGCTTGACACTATTGACCATTCCAACCTGCCTTCCAGACTTCCCAGAATGTATGTTCAGGTCTTGACACTAAGGTGACTAAAGCCATTCCTGAAGAATTTAACCCGACTTTTTATCTTCCTCTTTTCTTTTTGTCCATCTCAGAATTCTTCCTAGTGGTGTTCCTCTGGATTTTCTCATAACCTTGCTCCATTCAACATCTACGTGGATTCTTTGGCCACTCTAAACCAGTCTTTAAAATTCAATTATTAGATGCACTTAGATGACACCAACTTTATTATCAGGCTCAATGCTGATTTTGGTGCCCCTGCCGGAAGGTTCACACAATGCAAGCTGGCGTTTGCCAGCTGGACATCAAGCATCACATTCAAGCCCCTCTTTATTCCAAACACTTACTTTCTGGCCCTATAATCTAGGTTTACTTCCTACACCAGTGCCCTCTTTCAGCAGTCTTGGATTTCTATTTGACACTCAGCTCTCTCTGGCTTTGTTGATTGGCAGAATTCCCTCTTCCTGTTTTTTAATTATTGAATCTAGCAGAAAATTCATTGTTTTCTTCTCCTCCAGAGTCAAAACAGTACACAGGCATTCACTGTTCATGGAACATGGAAACTAGCTTGGTGTCCCAAAGTTTCTCCTAGCACACCTTCAGATAATTCAGAATGCTGATGCCTGGTTCATCTTCGGTTCAAACTTTTTGACAACATATCATGGCCATTTTGAGATCATTGTATGTAAGTGATATTTTATTTAGTACGGACATAGCTGAAAGGCATTGGCGTGCTGTAAAAGATTAAAAGAAGCGATACAAACACAGAGCAAGTCTAGGCAGGGGGTGATGGGTTCAGAGAGGGAATAATTTACTCTTGTTGTATAACCCTATATGAAATGTTGTTCCACATACCTGGCATGTGTACTTTCAACTCAGCTTCCTCATTAAGGTTGTTCACCTCTTTACTCTCATTGGTTACTCACCCTCAAACGTCACATAGAATCCTTCCCCTATTTAGCTTGCGTCACTGTTCGGCTGTCATTCTTTCACCAGCCGTTGCCTCGCAGTCTTCATTATTAACAGCTGACTGCGGGACTTTGAATTTATAAATATATACTTATTTAAATCATTAATAGTGTCAGGTTTAATTTTGGAAACACTGCCACTTCAATTTGCGACGAGGTACGGGATTCGCAACATGTGAAAAGGCCCGCTTAGGTTGAAAGTCTATGGTGAAAGTTTTGCGAGGACTTCTATAGAAAACTTACAAGCAAGTTGTAAATTAATTTGTCTAAAATTTGTATGTAATAGTTTGCTAGTGCTCTGACATATTTTTTTTCCTTCGGCGTTGGACCGGTTTCAAATACGCTGGTAGCTACGTTCTCGCAAGTTCGTCGAGAGTCAAGCTTCTTAAAAAGAAATTCCGGCAAGTTCCTACGTACATTTTTGACATGCTTTTTGGGATGTTCACTAATGGAAATCTTTTGTACTGCATGTTTTCTTTCATCCTCCTGATTCTCTGAGGAAAATCGTTGACAGTTGGAGTCGGGTAAACGGCAGGAACAGCTGTAACCGTTTTCAACGTCATTAACAGGGTGACTACGTCTGGTTCGACGTCTACGCAGGCACGCACGATTGACGCTGCATGACTCCATTTTGTATTCAACTTTCGTCTAGTAAGTGCCAGTAGAATTTATTCATGCAGTTCATTTCTTGTGACGGAAATTCTTTCGAGATTTCAAAAACAAGGTAACTTTGATTCAAATCATTTATTCTTAGTTATTAAAACATTCTTCTTTCTAAATTCTAAACGAATAGTAAGGATTCAATGTTTTCATATAATTTCAAAGACTATTCAATTATTTTTTTTACCGTACTGAAAACAACAGAACTGATTATATTCAAGTTATAATTAGAATATTATTAAAAAGGGTAACAAAGGTGCATCTATAATTCTCTCCAATACAAATAAGTGCTGAGGTACATATTATACAGTCACAATAGCGCTCATTATTAAAAAAGAAGAGGAGTTTGCATGCTCAACCATGACTAATAATTCTAACATAAATGCACCTGCAGCTTTCTTGACTAACCCAGGAAAACCAGTCATGAAATGGAAAAACTGGTCAAGAGCTTTTGAGAATTACTTGGTTGGGATAGATGGAAAAATGTATGAACCAGAAAGGAAAAAGGACATTTTATTTGGGTTGTTAGGTGCTGCAGGCCAAGACATTTTTGACAGTTTACGGGAGTATGAAGTGCTTCCTGGTAAATTTATTCATATGGAGAGTACCAAGAAGCAATAAAACGTTTAGAAAAGCAATTTGGAGAGGAACCCAACATAATGATAGGAAGACATCGCTTCTCAATGCGAAAACAATTGGAGAATGAAACAATTGAATAGTACATTGCTTGTTTACACGTTTTGGCTACCAAATGTGAATTTAATGACATGGTTGATACATATATTAAAGACCAATTCGTTTTCTATTATTTTGAAAAAAAATCAGGAAAGGCTATTAGCTTGCAGGAACCCTTCTTTACAGGAAACTATAGACATAGCTAAGGGTATTGAAAGATCTCTTGAAACATCAAAAGTACTCTCATCTGATAAGAATTCACGGTCTGATGTGTACTATGTACATGATCAAAAGAAAAATGTAACTTACAATGACAAAAAAGGAAAAGACAGTAAAAGTACAGATTCAAATGTTTTTATTTGTTTGAGATGTGATTCAAAGAATCATAAAGCGGATTTTCCTGGGTGTCCAGCACAAGGGAGGAAGTGCACTAAATGCTTTAAGGTAGGATACTTTGCAGGTGTATGTAATAACTTCAGACCGCAAAGATTCCAGAAGGTCAAGGTTAGTTCGCTAAATGATTTTGAAGAAGACATGTGTTCTAATATTGTGTTGACAGTAGGTGACCCATCTGATTCCATAAAAGGTGGAATCTATACTGAGTAAATATGAGACTCTTTTTAAAGACAGAATTGGATGTGTCAAGGGGTTTTAACATGCTATTAAGTTGAAGGAAACCGTGATACCAATTAAGCACAAGGTAAGATCTGTACCTTTATCAGTAAAAGCTGTTTACAAAAATGTCTTAAAAAATTGGTTGATGAACGCGTAATTGAACAGACCAATTCATCAGAATGGGTTTCTGCTATTGTTTTCATTAAAAAAAAGAATGCTGAAGTACGCCTATGCGCAGATTTGAGGTCATTAAACAAAAATATCTTGGTTGATTGTTTTCAGGAAATCTTAGCTGCCACTAAAGGTTCAAGATATTTTTCACTTATAGATCTCAAATCTGCGTATCACCAAGTCCAACTTTCAGAGGAATCTAAAAAATTAACTACATTCATTACCCCTTTTGGTGCTTATAGATTTGTAAGACTCCCTTTCGGTTTGGCTTCATCAGCCAGTGTTTTCCAAAAATTGATGGAATGTATTTTTAGAGGTGTTGTGGGTGTTCAGAAATTTCAGGACGACATTCTTATTCATGCCAATTCTACTGAAGAACATAATGAGATTTTAGATACTGTTCTTAACAGATTGAATGAAAGAGGTATGACAGTCGCTAAAGACAAATGTAAGTTTCTCCAAACTGAAATAGAATATTTGGGCCACATTTTGAGTGAAAATGGTATGAAACCTAAACTCAACTTAGTCAAGGCTATAACTGATGCCCCAAAACCTACAGATAAAGATACACTGAGATCCTTTTTAGGACTCAGTGAGTACTACTCACGTTCTGTGGAAAACTACTCAGAAAAGGTTGAGCCATTACACGTGTTACTACGCAAAGGTGAGAAATATATATGGTCTGAAGATCAAGATGTTGCTTTTATGGAAATCAAGAATGCCATTTTGAAAGCCCCAACGTTGAAACCATGTGACCCAGATGGTGCTAATGTCATCACTGTAGATGAAAGTTCAGTGGGCATTGGTGCTGTGTTCACTAAAAGAGTAGCAGGTAATGTACATACCATCGCTTTCATTTCTAGACGTTTACATGATGCAGAGATTAACTAAAGCATCATAGAGAGGGGAGTGCTAGCCTGTGTATGGGCTGTTGAGAAGCTCAAGATGGGTCTATGAGGTAAAAGTTTTGAGCTGATCACTGATCATGAACCTTTAACTTTTTTAATGGACGGATGTGGTAGGGGAAATGGCAAAGTGTCTGCAAGGTTGGTCAGGTTGTTGTCTAAACTGCAGGAGTATACTTTTTCAATGAAAGACATTGCAGGCAAAAGTAATGTAAGAGCAGATTTTCTATCACGTCTTCCTTTAAACATTTGTGAAACCAAAATTGAAGATGACATTGAATGCGTAGTATCATATGTAAGTAGTTTTAACCAGTCAGCACAAGTTTGTGAAGAATCAGAATGGTTGTCCCTGGTAGACAAAAACCCTGTTTTAAGCAAAGTAAAAACATACATTTTGGGTAAATGGCCACACTTATGGAGGCCAAAAGTGGTACAAAAGGGGGTGGTGATGGCCGCCATAAGTGTGGCAGGGTATGCTCAGACGTGAGTCCCTTGCTCACTTTGCCACTGGATTCAAGCAAGCCGGGCTGAAGACGGCTGCAGTGCCAGAAACCGGTCCTCGGAAGCTTGTTTCCGGTCCAGGGAAGGCATGGCTTGGCAGTTCGGGCTGGACTGTTCCCATGAGGCACAGGGTCAGACTGATTTGCATATAGCCATGTCTGAACTGGGGTGGCAGAGTGGCCTAAAGAACGGTGATGGATTAAACCCAGATCTTTTGACTGGGTGTGAGTGTTTGATTGGTTCAGATGCTCCGTCCATCACCACCCCCATTTGTACCGCCATGCTGTAGTGAGCACAATAAAATGTGAATGGTATAACAACACACCAATGAATGAATATGGCTGACTGAAAGCCTAAAAAGTATATTATACATCTAATTTTAATAACCCAAATGGTCATGGCCAACGCCAGGTCTAAAAATGTGACATGAATGAATGACTGAATGAATGACAGATTTATAGAGCACACAGCTACTCTGAAGTGTGGGCACAGGTGCACAATCACATACCAGACCTACTTCACCCCAAAAAAAAACAGGTTTTAAGTTGTTTACGGAAGACTGACCCAGAAGCAGTCAGTCGTAGCCCACAAGAGAGCTGATTCCATGCCTTGGCAGCCAAAAAAGTAAAGGCCTAAAAGCCCCTTCGAACCTGCTTATAGCATGGAATAACCAGAAGAGAAGTGGGGGTCCAGCTCATCACTCTGGAGGGAATAAACCGACTGAATGTCTCACCCCGATATTAAGGGCTGGAAGAGAACACTGCTCCATGGACCATCACTAGTGCTTTGAAGAGAATGTGTTTCTTAACAGGCAACCAATGCAACACTTTGAGAGGAGCTGCCATTGAGGAATGCCTAGGCAAATGGAGAAGTAACCTGGCTGCCACATATTGAACCACCTGCAGATGCTTCACCTGGGCTTCAATAGCCCCCCAAAAAAGGACTTTGGGTAGTCAAGAAACGACGCGATCAAGGCATGAACCACTACTCTTCTTGCCTCCCGAGGCAGGAGGGTTGGAAATGTTATGATGGTACGGAGCAGCGTAAAGCATTGACCTACTTCCCCAAAGATCTGAGCCTTCATAGATAGGGAATTGTCCAGTTTTAATCCTAGGTTTTTTAACACTGGAGAAGGGGGTAGTGGGGTGGCAATGCAGAGGGCCAAATATCTTCCCACCAGTTGGACACATGTGACCCTAAAGAGATAATTTCAGTCTTCCCTGCATTGCATTGCAGTTAGCTGCTCTCAATCTAATCAGAGACAGCATGAATGCAGTCCGAGAAAGGAGCAGTGACTGAAGCTGGCAGGCCCTCGAAGACAAAGAGATGTTGTGTGTTATTTGTGTAAAAAATAATTTTACAACCAAATGGCTCGACAAAAGACGCCAAGGGGGCCATTAACATGTTAAAGACGGTAGGGCTAGGTGAAGAGACATGTAGACCCCTTCTCTAACTCTCTTGACTTCTGAGGAAAAAGATGCAAGCCAGACAGATTGGCCTCTAGCAGTAAAAAATGACATGCACATGCAACCCTCGCACCAGTGTTCCATCCCAAGGATGGTCCACCTCTGTCACTTATTTCATGGAATGTGAACGGCCTCTGAAATAAAATGAAGAGAGGACTGGTCCTGCAGTACGTCAAATGCCAGGCTCCAGCGGTGGCCTTAATTCAAGAGACAGACTTAATGGGGTCGACCTGTAAGGCCCTTGATAGCTGGGGCTTACGGATAGCGGTACATTCCGGGTTTACATCAGGCTCACAAGTGGTGGGCATCATGGCTAGAAAACAATTCCCACTCATTGTTAAACAAACATGGACAGATGACCAGGGATGCTTCGCAGCTACCTCATGCCAATGGGAAGGGCGTATGTTTAACATAGTTACAGTATATAGCCCCCGGCACTTCACTCACTGGCACTTAGCAAGTTTCTACTTGCGCTCCCAGAAGGGGAACTCATTGTGGGGGGGAGACTTTAATATTACTGTAGATCACACACTTGAGCGGATGCCCCATAGACACCAACACCACACAAACTCTCGATTTGCGGAGTTCTTAGAAGCGCTGGCCTGGTGGATGTTTGGTGCTCTCGATTTCCATGGGAATGGCAGTCCATTCAGGTGCACACAACAGCCTGTTCAGGATAGACTACATACTCTCATTGGCAGATAGTCTAGGGAAGCTCGAGTGGGCGACCCATCTGCCCAGCGGCATCTGAGATCATTCCCCTGTGAATGTCAAATACACTATGCATGCCCCAGCTCAACAACGTATATTCCCAATACACCCAGGATGCCTGAAAAACCCTAAGTTTGGAAGGGATTAAATGTGGCCACCCAATAGTACTTTAGAGAAAATGAGCATTCAGTATCTTCCCCTTCAATTTTATGGGCAGCATATAAGTCAGTCCTTCGGGGACAGGCCATTTCTTTACACGCTGATTACAAAAAAGGAAAACGGAAACAAGTGGAAGCCCTAGAGCAAGAAGTGAGCCTGCTGGAGGCAACACACTCCCAAAATCCCACCGAAGTCAATGCCCACAGACAAAATTCAAAAAAGCTGAAATATAAAGAATATATGTGGGAGGAGGCAAAAGCCAGGCTAATAGCCACTCAACATAAGGTTTATGAAGTTGGGGATAAACCAGGCAAGCTCCTGGCATGGCTAGTCGCTGGGTGACACAGCTTCGACTTTACAATGGAGACACCATAACAGACCCGTAAAAGATAGTGAATACACTTGTACTCCACTATAAAAAGATCTACACCCTGATGACTACTGCCACACTTGAGGAGGCGATGGCATTCCTCAAAGATATTCAGGTACCCACGCTTACAGCTGCGGATACCTAATTACTAGATTCAGACCTCACACCAGAAGAATTAGCGTTGGCCAGTTGCATCATACAATCAGGGAATGCACTGGGGGCGAATGGCATCCCTATCGAATTGTACAAAAAAGCAGCAACTAAACTCACGCTGGACTTATTGAGCATGTATGAAGCTAGCCTGGACAAAGGAGAACTCCCCAAAGATCAGCGTATGGCGACAATTGCAGTCATTTATAAACAAAGGAAACCGGACCACAACTGCACATCCTATGAGTCATATCGTTGCTCAATGCAGAGGCCAAAATATTGGCTAAAACACTAGCCGCCAGACTGGCACCACATCTTATCAAATTGGAAACATCCAGACCAATTGGGATTTATGCCGGGTAGGAATACGGCGCTCCATTTGAGACGCCGACATGGCGTGATAGCTCATAAGTCTACCATCCAGGAAGATGCCTTTATTCTATCTCTTGATGCACGTATGGCCTTCGATATGGTCGAGGGGCCTTTCCTCTTTGCCGTCCTTAAACATATGGGTTTCCGACCAAAATTTTGCACTTGGATACAGCTATTATACACAAAGCCGTTAGTACACCTAGTAGCAAACGGACGAATCTCCGATGACTTCCCCCTAGGGTGAGGGACCAGGCAAGTGTGTCCCTCATTGCCACTCCTATTCGCCCTCATGCTACAGCCACTGTCAGCTTGGATCAGGAGAGAACTGATCACCCATGGACTTCGGTGGACAGAGGGTTGGGAGGACCGCATATTCTTATATGCGAATTATGCCCTGCTATACATGGCATACCCAAGACGTACACTAAATAGGCTCCTGGATATCTGTAAAAGATATGGAAGATACTCTGGGTACACTAATCATTGAAATAAGTCACTTCTATAGGTCCTGAGTAGCTTCCTGCCGACACTGCTGGTAGAATATGCGGTACAAGTAGTAGAGGGCAGCTTCAAATACCTAGGGATTCACATCACATCCTGATAACTTTATTGATAAAAACCTCATAGAACCCCTGAGAAGATTGTGTCGTGATACTAAACATGGCAATCCCTGCCACTGACGCTACTGGGAAGAGCTGCACTTTTAAAGATTAGGGCACTCCCCAGATTTCTTTATACCTTGCAGAATACCCCATTTCCGGTTCCCCCATCATATTTTAAGGCAATAGAAGTGGAAGTAAACAATCTCCTCTGGGACGGAAAACTGGCCTGTATAGCCATGAATAAATTGGTAAAAGGATGGTACGACGGCGGTATTTTGCTTCCGAACATACAAACATACTAATGGGCCTCCCAGCTGATCGTGCTTAATCAGTGGCTTCATGTCCCTCAAACAGAACCGGCATTCTGAATGGATAGACATTTCCTGGGAGAGGGAAGAATTATGAGAGTACTGTACAATAAAACTCGGAAGGCGGCCCAAATGGGACCCACGACACACACAGTCCAAATATAGTACATAGCACTTAAGAAATTGGGCTGGGATAACATTATAACACAGTCGACCCCACTCTGGGGAACCAAAATATTGGGTAGACTAAGCAGCAGCAAGGATTTTAAACAATGGGACTCAAAAGGAAACTCCAGGGTGGGGGGTCTCTGGATTAAGGGAGAGGTTAGTACCTTCGCCCAACTTCAAGCTCAACTCGAGATGGCACCCACAGAAATATTCCGTTACTCACAGATCAGGCACACACTCAAGGCCACCATCCCACCAGGCACTATCCTTCCTGAGGCCTCAACCTTAGAGAATAGGCTCCTAACAGATTATATGGATAAAAAAGCAAGATTATTAACAATCAACCAGATCCCACAAACAATCTTCGCAACAAATGGCAGACTGGTATGGGAGAACAAGATGAGACGGACTGGCAGGAGGCACTGGCATCTCCACAAGAAGTGGCGATATTCTCAAAGTCGCGCTTAATACAACTTAAAGTACTCCATAGAATCTATTACATGAGAATACCCCTACATAAGATGGTAAAGACTGACAGCTAACTCTGCTTAAGAAACTACGGGGTAGTCAGCCCATTTTATCATACGATATGCCAAGAGATAATGATATATTGGGAAGCAATCATGTGCACGATTACACAAGTTAGTGGGTCTCCCGTACCACCGAAGCCCAAGACGTGTCTCCTGAACATTTGGGAAGCGGCAGATTTCAATCACACGGACCAAGACTGGGCGACACTGGGCATGGCGATAGCCAAACGCAATATTGCCAAAAAATGGGGGCACAAGATGCTCCGACGTACCGGGAGTGGTGTAATGATATGGATGAGGCTATGGTGGCGGAGAAGGCAGTATATATACATAGAGGGTGCCTTAAGAAGTGGGAGCAGGTATGGGGAAAATGGAACAACTTGTACATTGCCATCTGGCGAACCCGCACTAGACAGCAGTTTATAGAAGATGGTGCCAAATGCTAAACATTTAACCAAAAATATCTTTGTAACAAAGTTGTATGACTACCAGAGGAGGCATTCTGTGTGAAGCGCGAACCTTGTATGCAATTATTTCTGTATGCAATGCTATTGCAAGTCTTGTACCTAATAAAAAGAATTTAAAAAAAATGACATGCACCAGTCCCACACAGATTCCTCAACACCCAAAGCAGAAAGACATTGCAGGTGGATAGAGTGTTGGACGGTGTCGAAAGCGGCAGACAAGTCAAGAAGGATCATGGCTGCAATTTCCCTGAATCCAACGACCATTTGATATGGTCATACATTTCCAAGGCAGCGGGTTCTGTGCTATGATTGGAGCAAAAGCTAGATTGGCTGGGATGTATGAGATTCACTTCCTCAAGATATTCTGAAAGCTGAGTGTTAACAAGCTTTTCCGGCATTTTTGTCAAGGCCAGCAATAAAGAAATGGGTCTATAGTTGGAGAAAATACTGGGGTAATGTAGGCTTCTGGAGCAGAGGTACCACTTTAGCGAGCTTCCAGGCGTCGAGCACAACCCCAGAGAAAAGAGAAAGGTTGAACCCCAAATTAATCACAGGGTTGATAATGTCCACAGCTTCTGCACACAATGTGGGTGGGCACGCATCAATAGGATATCCAGACTCGTATTTTAAGATGACATCCTTGGACTGTTCCAAGGATATAGGCCTAAACTGAGTGAACCTATGGCTGAGCTGATCATAATGACCGATAGACAAGGAGACTGCAACTACGGCGGGCAATGATTTCTTGATATCAGACATTTGTGTCTCAAAGAATGTTGCAAGCCCGTTGCAAAGCTCTTGAGAGAGCACAGTAGCATGATGACAAGATTGGATAAGTAAAAAACTTCACAATCTGGAAGGTAGAGTGGGAGCTTTGCTCAGCAGTGATGCTCTTCTTGGTAACAAACTGGCACTGATCCTGTTTAAGAGAGGCATGATAAGCTGTGAGTGCTAATTTGTATACAGCCTTGTTGTCAGGAGCGTAGTCTGTACACCTGATGCGTTCAAGCTTTTTACAGGCTTTACATTCCTCAGCCAAGTGTGAGGAAAGCCATCGACAGGGAATCTCCCCTTGCCTCCTTCCGGTCCTGTAAAGCGCTAACACTTCCACTGCCGGAGAAGACATCCATTGATGGTTTCAACATTAAGATTGACATCATTAGTAAGATCGGGGTCCTGCATTGGCAAGGAGGTCTACCCAGAGCAAAGGCTTCACCCTCTTCCATGCCCTAAAGATAGTGCGGTCCAATTGCCTATTCTGCTGACCGGAGACAGCATAGGTCCAATAAAAGAAAATCAGGTGGTGGTCAGAGCACAGGGAAGGTTTCGGAGGGCAAATAGATAACAAGCAGTTTGAAAAGATCAGATCAATAGTGTGACCTGCAAAATGTGTAGGTTCCAAAACCAGCCCTGGGATTTTCAGTGCAAGCATGCATCCAGACAGCGAAGAGGCCGACTGGGCCTGAGGGTCATCAGCATGTAAATTGAAGTCCCCTAATATGGTAACATTGGCCCGTTTAAGGATGTTAGGGCCCAAGGCTTCTTCAATAGAATCAATAAAATCCCCTGCGATGCCCTGGGGACGATAAATTAAGTATGGGAAGAGAGTATGAAGTGGCGACCGCGACTCTCCGCTCCCTTACGATCACTGAGTTCGAAAGTAGAGCATGTAGGAAGCTGTTTAAAAGCTATTGCCAGCCTCCATCTCGTTTATGGTGTCTATCATATTGGACCAGGAATACCCCTCCGGAATAGGCATAGCAATGTCCAGCGTGAAAGACTCATCCATCCATGTTTCCATCATACAAAAGAACATCCAGGCCCCCATCACTGAGAAGATCAAGCATGTGGAGGGCATGTTTATGCAGAGACCGGACAGGGATGAGAAAAGCAGATAGCTCGACTGCCACCTACCCATGAAGTAGCTACAGGGCCAGACTGCGGCATGCAGGCGGCAAATGGGTAGACAGTCAGGAGGGGGGACATAGTGACATGTGGAGCAAGGTACCTGGTCCAAGAGGTCCTCTTCAGTCAAAATACAGGGAAAGGTAAAGCGTGGACGGAGGACTCCAAGAGCACTGCTAGAATGGCATAAGCCTGGATGGTTATCAGGGACCCCTGAGAAGCATGGATGGCACTAGCCATGGTTGGACGCGGACAGGCGCAGACGGGCTTGCCTTAGTCAGGCCATCGGCGCACCCACTGCATGCATCTGTGCTGCGGTGCTGTTTAAATGCACCAGAGGCATTCAACACTCCCCTGCCTCCACCCGCACAACTACAATGCAGCCTTAAACAAAATGGCTTCTCTAGTCATCACAGGGGAAAAGTAGGTCATCAGTAAGCCCTAACGTTGCAGACCTGAACAGAGTGCCACCACCGGAGAAGTGCCCGGTAGGCAGATCTCTTGCGCAGTGTGATGATTTGACCAAATACAACAACAGTTATTATTTTTGAAACATGTCTTTCTCCACAATACTACCCCAAACCCAAAAACCAACAAAAACTTAAAAAGATGCTATGCCAAAGTCGATCAAGTACCAAAAAAATCCGTCTTTTTTAAAACAAACAAGAATACAACAGCTAAAAAAGTGGGGAAAATATGTGACATCCTATGTCCGTGGATCTCCGTGGCCCATATACCTCCTGTAGGCTTTTAACAGTTTCCTTGCTGCTATCAGGGACTGGGGTCAGGTCCAGTAGTAGAAAATTCAGAAAGCAACCACAGCTACCAAAGCCCTATTTACTTTTTGCTCCAGCTGTTGCCTTCTTTAGCCCTGTGTCTATGAGCAGCAAAGTCAGTGCCAGTGGACAAGACAGCGATAGAAGATTCAACTACTGGTGACCCTTACATGATGTCCATGCCTGATGCTGAGCTCATCCCTTTGTTAACAGTGCCTACACTCAGCTGCATAAGGCACTGCTTGTTTTGCACAACGTTATTATTCACGCTGTAGATTTAGGGAAGGTTCTGTGGTTACACCCAGCAATAAAGTTGTCAGCAGCAGCAAACACTCTGGAACTGCAGCTGTTGTTTCACAAATCCCTTAATCTAATCTACTGAAATCCATGGAACAATCCGCCCCCACCAGAGGCTTGTCTCTTGCCTACTCGTGTTCAAAAAGGAGCAAGAAAGAATCTATTCTGGCACCACTGCCATTCGGATTCATAATACTATAAATGTGTATTTAGTAAAACTCCTCACCCACCCCACATTTAGTTGTGTAAGTACCAAATGTAAAGTGTATTCATAGCACCTTGGGAAGGATGTCTATAGGGGTCACCAAGGATAGCAGGAGCTACCCCTTGCTTCCCTTATCTGAGCCCTAGTGCCAACTTTTCCAGACCTGACTCAGAGATCACAGGAGAAACCAGGAACAAAAAGCAAACAAGAGGCTCCAAGAATCCGGTTTAATTTGTGTAGTTTCCAATGTGTCCCCCGTAGCACCCTAGCATCAAATTGCATACTTTTGCTAAGAGTGGGATGGGTTGCTATGGCCCAGCCTATGATAGTTGTACCTCAGTATGTGATGGTTGTACCTCGGCATATGATGGCTAAGCCTTGTTATATATTGGTTATACCTCAACATATGACAGCGGTACTTTGACTTATGATATTTGTATCCCACCACATGGTGGTTAAACTGTTAAAAAATGTTAACATGCTCAATTGTGGGTAATAAATAATATTTGTGTATTATTGATTACTACGGTGAATGTACTAGTACCTGATGAATTAATGGTGTTGCACTTAAAACAAATAGTAATGTTTCGTTCAGCCAGAAAGCTGCCTGGTCCTCTACATTTCCAGAGAAGTGCAGCCCATAATTCAGATGCCACATTGACCCACACATGCTCAGATGGCCCCCCTCGTTGGGAGGCAGTGCTGCGGGTGGGCTCCTGATCATGGAGGCAGCCAGGCCAGGTCTCGGTGCGGCTTGTGGTCGGGCTGCCCTGACATTGCCGTTCCGCACACCTTCAAGGCTTATAGCAGGACTCTGTCAACGCTCCCATCTGCCTCCACACTATTGAAATACCATTGGCCCTCCTTTGTCGCGATAGCTTGTGCCACCCCTTTGGAGCTGTGGTTAGAGGGGTGTATGGCGGGTCAGAAGTCATTGTGGATATAGATGGTAGTTGTTTATGCATTGTGTGCCTGAAGCAGCTTCATAATGACAAAGGACAAACTTCCAAGCTCAACGGAAAAACAATGCACCATGGAAAGATTTACGGGGCTCGGGTCGTGGTGGTCGACTCTGGTCGGGGGGCCTGGGGTCCAGGCCTGACAATGCACCATTACTCCGTCAAGGGACATGTTATACACCAACATCGATGCAGTCCGCTCAGACATAAACCTGTTGCACCAGGACCAATGGAAAATGGTAGATCGGACCACCGAAGCCGAGACTAGAGTATCAAATTTCGTAGATGCCATGACGTCTTCAACAAAATGTCCCTACACTCGACAGTGACCCGGGAGCTTGTGGCGCAGGTTGAGGATGCGGAAGGCAATGCTCGTTGCAACAACTTTTCCCGGTAGACAGTGCAGGCGAGTCAATGGACAAATTCCTTGCCCAAAGGATTAGTGCACTTATACCTCTGGACTCCCTTTCCTCCTGCTTCGTGTTTGAACAAGCATATCGGGCGCTGGTAAAGAAACTTCCCAGCTTCGGGTGTCCAGCTGCAACTCCTTATTGCTAAAATTCTGAACTTCCATGCTAGAAACAGTATCTTAAAATTATTTGCACACAGTCAAGACACGCTTCTCTTCGATTCCCACCGCATCATGACATTCCCGGACTATACTAAAAAGGTTTAACAATGCCTTTTTAGTTGCTTTTTTTCGCTGGCCATATGATTTTGATGTTCAGTTCTCAAACTTTGTTCTTTGATACCCCTGAGGAGATCTTTGCGTGGATCAATAAGACTGTGTCTATGAAGCCTCTCACTCTGCCACGCATGGACTCCTATTCGTCTTTGAGTGACAAATGCTCGCAGCAAGCTAGGCTCACGGATAAGCATCAGAAGAGGTCTTGTCCATCCAAGCATCAGGATGATGAACGCTGAGGCTTCTCTGTGGCATGTGGTCACGTTCCTCGCTCCGCTTGGCTTATGGAACTGTCCCTATCTTACTGAACATTACCACCTATGTGCCCGCGATTAAGGCACTTTACCATCTTTAGCTGCACCTCCGGCTTGCCTTGGACTAAGGCTCTTTAGAGGAGACTCTTGGTTGTTAGTGGGATATTGGGGTCCATTGGACAGGTCCGGATTTTGGCCCTCGTTGGGGTTGGCCATAGGCCCTCTCCGTGACAGATACCTCAATGTTTGAGAAGTATTGGGGGTTAGGGTGGGGACGGGGGTCCTGTTTGACGGTTTTGTTGAAAGTGGAATTGCACAGGCCTGGTTCCCACATGACTGTATCTACATCTGCAGTTGGCCCAGTCACTTCTACCCCGCTTCGGATGGCTGATACAGACCCCACTGGGTTCGCCAGGCGGCTCTGTGTTATAACTTGAAATGTCAGAGGCATTTTAGACAAGGTTAAGCGTGGGGTGGTGCTAGGACAAGCCAAAAGGTTACAAGCTGACATTCTCCTTCTACAGGAGATGCATTTCCTGGGGTCCAAGGTCCTATGTCTGGCTAGATTTGGGTACACACAAGCATTCCCCTGCAGATTTATGGGGGGATCGCAGGGGGCAGCTATTCTTATCCATCACAGGATCCCCTTTCAGTGCATCAAAACGTGGGTGGATATTCAGGGCAGGTTTACTTTTGTGGCTAGTACAGTTTATGCTGAATCTCTGGTCATTTGCAGTGTATATGACCCCCATTCCACTAGGGCAATCCTTTAATCCTTTGCAGACCGCATCATTGGCTTATGGGGAGAGTTGCCGTGTGGGCTTTTTGTTGTTGGAGGAGATAGGAATGACGTAATGTTCTGGGGTGGATAGATGAATCATGGATGGAGGGGGTGTGGGAGCCCGGGGGTGCTGATTGAGGTCATTAGTGAGTGCAATAGGGTGGGTAGACACTTGGCAAGCCTATCATCCCGCAGATGTGGGATATACATATTATTTCACAGTTCACTGCACCTTCTTGCAGCTGGATCACCTTTTGGTGTTGGCTGGCCTCATGCATGGAGCATCCCGAGTCGACATTCTGCTTAGAGGGTTGTCGGGTCACTCCCCAGTAGCATTGTGGCTACCTGTGGGTCTGCGGCCTCCTCCTTTCAGATGGCGACTCTTGCCTTAGCACATGAGAAACCCTTGAATCATGCCATAGTGGAGTACATCTACCTTAACCTCGAGACTGCCTCCTCCAAGATAGTATTGTGGGAGGCCATGAAGCCCACTATCTGAGGTGTCGATAACAGTTTTTGTGCCAGCGAGCACAAGCTTTGGTCTCAGGAGTTGTCTCAACTGGAGACGCAGATGCTTGCCCTTGAGGAACCCCGCCACAGCGAGGGTGGTGGAGCCGCATGGCGATAGATGGGCCAGTCTCAACAAAAACATTAACAGGTGCTGCTAGAGGAGGCCAAGTGCACATCACAGGCTTCCCAGAGCCCTATATGCCAATGGGGTGACAAATCTAGTAAAATGTTCTTCAGGCTTTGCCAGGCGTCCCATGTGATCACCCCGTTCCAACTATTCACAAAAGGCGGGAGAACTGTTGACAGGCACAGAGAAGTGGCTTGGAGTTTCGCAGAGTATTATGGGGCCCTATATGCTGAGAGAGAGATTGTGACCGCTAACTAAATAAAAAACTTTATCGACGCCCTGCCCCCTAAGTGCCTGACCGGGGCTGCCAGGGCGCAGCTAGACAAGCCGCTTAAAGAGAAAGAATTACATGTAGCCCTTGCAGAGTTGTGTCTCAGGCAAGCCCCTTGACCTAACGGTTTTCCTAGTGTATTTCTGAGAGCCTATATGCGGCAAGTGGGGGCACACCTTTTATGGGTGATTCAGGTAGTGATCAAGGAGCGCTGACTCCCCTCAGATTGGAGACACGTTGAAATAGTTGGGTTCCCGAAGTTCAGGCACCCGCCGGAGGCTGACTCTTCAAATCTTCCGATATCTCCCCTCAACATCAAGATCAAACTTCTCGCTAAGACCCTGGCCAACAGATTAATGGCGCACATGCCAGACCTGGTTCCCCAAGACCAAGCTGGGTTCATGCCCCACTGAGCCACCCACCATATCATACGGCATGCCCATAGCGCCATGGCCTTGGTGGAACAACAGGGTCAGCCTGCAGCACTGCTATTGGCAGACATCAATAAAGCATTTGACTCCATGAGTTGGAAGTACTTATTCGCACTCCTTCAGCGTCTTAATCTTAAGACCCTATTCCTATCATGTGCAAGATTGCTATACGCCGACTTGACTGCCTCGGTTCGTGTGGCAGGAACAGTTACTACCCCATTCGGCACAGCACCAAGCGGAGCATCCCTTGTCCCCTCTATTGTTTGCCATGGCAGTGGACCCTTTAGCTGTGTGGGTCAGGGTAGATGCCCAGGTGAGTGGCTGTCAATGGTCGACAGGATTGTCAGACAGAATTGCGCTATATGCAGATGACTTCTTGTTTTTGATGACAAACCCTGCAGCTTCAAGACCTCATAGTCAGAGAATCATGCAGGTCTTTAGCAAGACTTCTTGACTAGATATGAATGTTGGCAAGTCCGTGCTGCTGCTACTAGGAGGGCGCTGGACGACATGAACTGGCCGTCGGAGCTGTCCTTTGCAGTCAGCAGGTTTAAATATCTTGGGGTGTTCCTATTGTCTGTTCCTGCTGTCTCATGGGGTCATAATCATTACTTGGGTGCGTCAAGGCGGAGGTCAAGTTTTTGTCCCACTGCTTTTATCCTTATTTGGCAGATCAGCCATTTTTAAGATGGTCTTGTTGCCCTACCTCCTCTACCAACTTCAGAAATATTCCTATAATCTCCCTCCTGCATGGGTCTGGCAGATCAATACACTACTTGGTCGGTTCCTGTGGGGCGGAGGCGCTTCCTGTATAGCTTACCAAACCTGCTTATAGTCTACATATTTTGGTGGCATTGCCACTGCAGATGTCCAATCATACTATGCCCTCCCACCTGCAGCTCCTTAACGACTGGTGGTACAGTCCGTGGAATGACCAAGCCTATGCTACGGAGAGGTGGGTGATGGGCGAGGGGTTTCTCAAAACTTGAAGAAGGAGCCTAGTAACTCTGAGGGGCATAGGGCTTGATCTTCTACATTAAGTGGCAACCACCTGTTGTGAAAGAGGTAAACACCTTAAAGTTGACATAGGCTGACCTGTGAGCTAGTTGCAGGTATGGTGATGGAATTGATGAGTTGCTGTTGGCTCTACTCTACAGCCAGCATCACTGCAAAGTGTTTTGTGAAGTTGTACTAATAGACTAAATGAGATATTAACTCTGAGAGAGCTACCATAAATCAGATGGCTGTGTACTACACTGCCTGCAACCATCTTTTATTCTGTCTGGGATGAAAGGTGGCATCTTGTTGAAGTGCCTCATCTTGAAATAATGATAAAATGGCATCCTGAATCTCATGGGGTAGGAGCTCTATGGAGGTAGAAAACTCTTACTTTGGGTTCACTGACTTCTTTTGGACCTTCAAAGCTTGATCTCAAGGATTTTCTTCTGCACTTCTTCACTTTTTGAGTCTCCAATTTGCCACCAGTTCTTGCTGTTATGCTAACCTGCTCTTGCTTATCTTCCTTACTCCTCTTACTAAATTGTTTGAGATGGCGGAAATGCGGTTTTTAACAGTTCCATGGATATGAGCATTGCAGCCTGAGGAGCACCTGATTTCAATCCAATTCCAGCAGTTCTGTCTATGCATCATTTAATTTAGGAAGCTTTCTGGAGGAATAAGAAGCATTTGCCTTTGTGTGTAAGATGACAGCTTCCCTCCATGTTAATACAAACATTGTTTCCAGTTATACACTTCAAACTCACAAATCATTGGTATTTAGTCATCAATGGAGCGCACACCGCTAGCCCCTCCTCCGGATCGCCCCTCGGGACTCTGGTACTTGTAGTTCTTTAGTGGATCACCCAGGTGGGTGCAAGTCGGTACTTCTTGGACTGATGAATCTCTAGACCCGATACATGTCCCGGGTTTTAGGATATCGCCCGAGACATGTCTCGGGTTTCGGGATAACTTCCCTCATCAGTAGAGAAAGATCGTTAGGGGTGGAAGAGTAGGCCGCCACACAACAGTCAAAGGCCTCGATGCCAGAACCGGCACGTAGGTGCGTCGTCCAAGAGCCCGTCGGCCCAAAGCTCAAGGGAGCCATATTGTGTTTAGTCATCAATGGAGCGCACACCGCTAGCCCCTCCTCCGGATCGCCCCTCGGGACTCTGGTACTTGCAGTTCTTTAGTGGATCACCCAGGTGGGTGCAAGTCGGTACTTGTTGGACTGATGAATCTCTAGACCCGATACATGTCCCGGGTTTTAGGATATCGCCCGAGACATGTCTCGGGTTTCGGGATAACTTCCCTCATCAGTAGAGAAAGATCGTTAGGGGTGGAAGAGTAGGCCGCCACACAACAGTCAAAGGCCTCGATGCCAGAACCGGCACGCAGGTGCGTCGTCCAAGAGCCCGTCGGCCCAAAGCTCAAGGGAGCCATATTGTGTTTAGTCATCAATGGAGCGCACACCGATAGCCCCTCCTCCGGATCGCCCCTCGGGACTCTGGTACTTGTAGTTCTTTAGTGGATCACCCAGGTGGGTGCAAGTCGGTACTTGTTGGACTGATGAATCTCTAAACCCGATACATGTCCCGGGTTTTAGGATATCGCCCGAGACATGTCTCGGGTTTCGGGATAACTTCCCTCATCAGTAGAGAAAGATCGTTAGGGGTGGAATAGTAGGCCGCCACACAACAGTCAAAGGCCTCGATGCCAGAACCAGCACGCAGGTGCGTCGTCCAAGAGCCCGTCGGCCCAAAGCTCAAGGGAGCCATATTGTGTTTAGTCATCAATGGAGCGCACACCGCTAGCCCCTCCTCCGGATCGCCCCTCGGGACTCTGGTACTTGTAGTTCTTTAGTGGATCACCCAGGTGGGTGCAAGTCGGTACTTTTTGGACTGATGAATCTCTAGACCCGATACATGTCCCGGGTTTTAGGATATCGCCCGAGACATGTCTCGGGTTTCGGGATAACTTCCCTCATCAGTAGAGAAAGATCGTTAGGGGTGGAAGAGTAGGCCGCCACACAACAGTCAAAGGCCTCGATGCCAGAACCGGCACGCAGGTGCGTCGTCCAAGAGCCCGACGGCCCAAAGCTCAAGGGAGCCATATTGTGTTTAGTCATCAATGGAGCGCACACCACTAGCCCCTCCTCCGGATCGCCCCTCGGGACTCTGGTACTTGTAGTTCTTTAGTGGATCACCCAGGTGGGTCCTAGTCGGTACTTGTTGGACTGATGAATCTCTAGACCCGATACATGTCCCGGGATTTAGGATATCGCCTGAGACATGTCTCGAGTTTCGGGATAACTTCCCTCATCAGTAGAGAAAGATCGTTAGGGGTGGAAGAGTAGGCCGCCACACAACAGTCAAAGGCCTCGATGCCAGAACCGGCACGCAGGTGCGTCGTCCAAGAGCCCGTCGGCCCAAAGCTCAAGGGAGCCATATTGTGTTTAGTCATCAATGGAGCTCACACCGCTAGCCCTTCCTCCGGATCGCCCCTCGGGACTCTGGTACTTGTAGTTCTTTAGTGGATCACCCAGGTGGGTGCAAGTCGGTACTTGTTGGACTGATGAATCTCTATACCCGATACATGTCCCGGGTTTTAGGATATCGCCAGAGACATGTCTCGGGTTTCGGGATAACTTCCCTCATCAGTAGAGAAAGATCGTTAGGGGTGGAAGAGTAGGCCGCCACACAACAGTCAAAGGCCTCGATGCCAGAACCGGCACGCAGGTGCCTCGTCCAAGAGCCCGTCGGCCCAAAGCTCAAGGGAGCCATATTGTGTTTAGTCATCAATGGAGCGCACACCGCTAGCCCCTCCTCCGGATCGCCCCTCGGGACTCTGGTACTTGTAGTTCTTTAGTGGATCACCCAGGTGGGTGCAAGTCGGTACTTGTTGGACTGATGAATCTCTAGACCCGATACATGTCCCGGGTTTTAGGATATCGCCCGAGACATGTCTCGGGTTTCGGGATAACTTCCCTCATCAGTAGAGAAAGATCGTTAGGGGTGGAAGAGTAGGTCGCCACACAACAGTCAAAGGCCTCGATGCCAGAACCGGCACGCAGGTGCGTCGTCCAAGAGCCCGTCGGCCCAAAGCTCAAGGGAGCCATATTGTGTTTAGTCATCAATGGAGCGCACACCGACAGCCCCTCCTACGGATCGCCCCTCGGGACTCTAGTACTTGTAGTTCTTTAGTGGATCACCCAGGTGGGTGCAAGTCGGTACTTGTTGGACTGATGAATCTCTAGACCCGATACATGTCCCGGGTTTTAGGATATCGCCCGAGACATGTCTCGGGTTTCGGGATAACTTCCCTCATCAGTAGAGAAAGATCGTTAGGGGTGGAAGAGTAGGCCGCCACACAACAGTCAAATGATCATTGGTATTGTGTGTTTGTCTAATTAATTTGATAGAAGCAAACTAAGACTATAAGTCAAAAATGCTTACATCCTTGTACCACTACCCATCCCAAAACACTAAAATTAACCTTAGCTCAATTTACCACGACTCTGCCTTCCATATGCTCTGTATACAAACAGAATATACCTTTTGTATTGTGGTACCTGTTTGGAAATAGATATGATGAAATCTAAGGCTTGTAGGCTACCTCCAGGAGGACCAAAAATTGGGCCCGGCGAGGCCCACCTGAAGGCACCCTTGGCCCATTCAGATGAATATTCCTGGAGCCAGGCCTGCTCCTCTCCCACACCTCCCTAGTGTTGCTTGCCTCCTCGATCCTCCCACCCTTGATTACTTTACTGCTCTCTCCCCTCACCTTCCTCGTGGTGCTTCACACCCTGTGATATTGCTGACCCCCAAACCTCTCGTCCCCCACAAAAAAATTAAACATACCCACAGAGAAAGTGCGCCCTATTACATGGAATGTGCTGCCTACAGGGCAGCCGCAAACTCGAGCTGCCCCCAGGGCAGCGTATTCATATGAAAAAGGGAGCAACTGCTTTACAGTCACTCTGTGTTTTCACAGTTGACATTGCAGGTGGCAACCCCCTGCACTTTTGAAGGGTATTAGAGATCCCCTTGCAGGCAGGTGCAGTCAGTGACTGCACCCGCCTCCAAGGAGATGCCTGGGGGAGGGTTCATGCGACCCCCTTCACTCCTCCAGAGGACTGCCATCATGAGGCGCACTAATGAGAGCTTCTTTGCCTCTGCACACACATCTGCAATACTGCGCAGGCGCAGATCCAAAGAGATTTCCTCATTAGATAGTGCTGGTATGCTTTTGGTGCACCAGCGCATTTGGTATTGCAGAAGGGGCTGCACAAGCGTCTGCGGCACCTTCTGTAATACAAAAGTGCCCCAGGGGAGTGCAAAGTGAGCTCAGACAACTATTGCGCTCCTGTGGCACCTTGTGAAATACGGCCTCAAGTATGGTGAATGTAAGAGTGAATCTAACACTAGTTTCTGAGCAGCCTTGAGCTTTCTTCTAGGGTTGCTATCTTTGTTAAAGAATAATAATGCAATTTTTTTACACTTTGCAATTTTTAACAGTGCAAAAACTCATACTTTAATACTATCTTGTGTGCATTTTTTTTGTTCTTGTTTAACATATTGTTGTAACTTATCCCTCTGTTCCTCCCTCTCCTTCTGGTTCCCCCTCCGTTCCCCTCCCACTTGGTATGGCCTGTGCTGTCACCTGAAGGCAGCTGTAGAATGTTGGTGATTATTATCCTGCCAAGCTGGGGGCACCCTTGTTGAATTGAACCTAATAAACGTTCTGGAAACTAACCTCGTGTGGACAACTTTACTACATTTTTGGCGACGGAGGAAACGGAGCTGAGCCAGGGTCAGTGGGGAGCCTCTTCCCTGGAATTAGTTTGAGCTTGGACGAGGAAGAGAAAAAAAAAAGGAGAAGGTGATTTATGACTCACCCGCTTGAAGAGCCGGTCATTTCCTGAGTTGAAAGGAGGCTGGTCGCATTTTGAACAAGGTGTAGAACGGCACACCGGAAAACTACCCGCGGGTGGAATTGTTGAAATGAAGTGCCAAGGAGTATGACAGCTGTAGCAAGAGTGAGCTCAACGTACTCCTTGGACTTTTGATTTGCGGTGCAGTGAATCCCAACTAAGAAATGAAAAGAGAAGGAGTTGGTAATTGTCATTACTAGGTCTGAGAAAGGATTAAAGGAGAAAGTAAGTCCGATTTTTCCTTTGGCGCTCCTTTGAAATTGCTATGGTGCAGGAAAGCAAGACTCCGGCCGGAGAACAAGTGGATCTGCGCAAGTGAAGGAGGTGAGCCATTGAAGCTGTCTGAGGGGAAGTGTACGGAGCAGGGATTTAGTCAAAACCCCCGACATCGCATTTGAAACTGACCCGAGGCTGGGTTTCAAGCGTTTGAAGCAATTGAGTGTGACAGCATTGGGAAGTTGTGTTTCTAAACACAAAGTCGAATCGGATGGCGAGTAAAGAACAGCCTCTGAGAGTTCAGGCATGTTCGTTGATGAGTTTGAGATGAAAATTACCCGAAGGCTGAACCCAAGGCGGAAAGCACAGAGTTGGTGCAAGTGCTTGTGAGGAGCCTTTGAAACCTTCAGAGCAGACGGGAGCAGGGCTGGGTGTGCTGTAAACCCCTGCTTCCGTGTTTGAAACTGATCTTTGGCAGCGTGGGTGAGCTGCGTGAGGAGATTTGAGATGAACAGGGTGTTCAGCAAACCCCTGGTGCAGCATCTGAAATTGATCTGAGGCAGCGCGTTGAGAGTGTGATGCGTATCTCCTCAGTGCTTTAACGTAAGGTGGAGAAGGATTTTTGATTATTCTGGCCTCATGAAGTGATTGAAGAAAAGTAATAAGATAATAACCATTATTTGGTGAAAATAAGGAAAAGCGTGAGTTGAGTCGAACGAAAAAAAAAAAATAATAATAATAACAAGACCCGTGTTCAGCTCACACGGGTATCGGCGTAAAGCATCTTTGAGTAAACTCGGTAATCCGAGAAGGGAAGCTGGAGGCGGAGCAGGAAACAAAAACGTCTCCTCAGAACATCGCCGCTCTGAAAGAACTAACGTTTTACGTAGCACGTCAGGGGGGCCATTTTGAGTGTAAGACACGTTATGTTGAGACCCTGTCACAGGATCGAAAGGTAAAGAAATTTATGATCTTTAAGCGGTAGAAGGAGGAGGGTTAAAAAAAAAAAAAGAGAGAAATAATATTTACATTAACAGTCATTTATCGAAACCTCTACCACAAATTATAGTACGAAAAGCTCTGCCAAACAAGTTGAAAATTTGTACTCAGTTGATGAGGTAGTTAGGAACGCTTCTACGGGGCACTTCACGCACTGTGTGGGCACTCGACAACATTCTTCGGAGCATTAATAGCGATCAGGGCACGAAGACTGTATCCTTAAAGTTAAATTCGGGGGAGAGTGTAAACTTTGCTGTCAGAGGAACATATTCAAACCTAAATAAGCATTTGGTGTTCGTGAATATAAGAGGGAAATTTGTGAGAAACTTACATTTGGGAAAAACTAAATGTGTAAATTACTGCCACCTGATCCATTTTTGGGAAGAAGAGGGAACAAGCTTCGCTGAAGGGGAAGTGATTAAGGAGTACTATAAAAATAAAACGTTCATCCATTTTGGTTGTGAAGGAAGAACCACTGCAACTTAAAAGAAAAACGGGAACATTATTACACAGATCGGGAGCAGGTAAAAGGAAAATGTATAATAACAGAGAGAAGAGAAACAGGAAAGGGACAGACAGAAATGTAGGGGAGGAGGTTTTGCAAGTATTAAATGAACACTGTCAGCAGGAAGGGAGTGCCAATCTACAAGTGAACAAAATGCACAGAGAAGAGGGAGATAACGTAATGGTGATGAACAAGAGTGAAGCAAAGCAGAGGCATACCATCATGATAGGTGGAGCATTTAAGCGCTTTATCGCTGTCTCAGGGTCACATAGTACTGTGGTAGACAAAAACTTTTGGAAGAGTGAATTACCAATAACACTAGGAAATGAATTAGAAGAAGAAGAAACGGGTGAATACATTATCTTGAGTGGAGGAGGAGAGATAGAGTGGAGTCACGTGAAGAAAAGTAATAAGATTTATAATGTGGAAGAAGAGTTTGCTGTACTGAAAGGGGAGGAACGTAGGAAATTAAGAACATTGCAAAATTCCAAAAGTTCTGAACCCAGGAGATGGTTGGCTGTAAACTACAGTAGTCAATTTACCAGGCTGGAGATTTTGAGAGTGAAAACGCCTCCATCTAAGGTCAATGAAGCAGGGACAAAAGGGGTTTGGAAGTATAAGGGGAAAAAAGAAGCAGCTTTTGTCAAATTTGAGAAAAAACAGAATACGTCGTTGGGAAAAGATGTGGAAGACAATGTAAGAAAAAAAATAAGGAAGATAATCAGTGAACAGTATATTCTGGAAGTACAAGAATTAGTCTACGAGGAAATGTGTGTGGTTACACAATCCACCATGGGTATGGAGGAGCTTTGTAAGCCTACCCGAATAAAAGATGAGAAAGCTCGGAGCATAACGGCACTTGTCGAATCTAAATCTAGGTCAAGTGGAAAATATGTTGAGGACATGTACCTGGAAGCAGAGGTTGGTCAGAGAATGATCAAGTCTAAGAATAACAAGCAAGGAGTGTACTGGGATTGGTTATTTAGTGTAGAGTCAGAGAAGGAAAGTGAAGATTCACTCAGAGACTTACCAGGTCAGCGCTCCAAAGGCCAGGAAGGAAGGTATAGGATGCTTACAGAAGGCTGGAAAGAATATGTGTTTGAAGACTTTGGGGACACAGCCACTTTCTTAGGTGGGACCAGTTTGAAGAAGTCAGATGAAAGTCTAGTACCCGAAGAGGCATGTACAGAAGGAGGTACGAGTGGCTCAGGCACAGAGTGTAACAAGAGAAACTATGCAGGACCCAATACTTATGATGTTGATGAGAAGGAAACTGGTCGCATGAGCAGGGTTAGAAGCAATGTAACTTGGTCCAGGAAATTTCCGGAAAAATAAATAAATAAAAAATCCAATGGTGGTTGTCACTCTCCAGGAGGGAGATGAGGTACCAGAGATGGGTGTCAATGGGGGGGAGCAGAGTCCCGGTTTCCAAAATCACAAATCGTATATCATTGGATAATCCATTCATCCATCTCGAAGAAGAGACAGATTGGGGCCAAGGCCCACACGGAACAATCTAACGGGGTTCACAGCAACACCATGGAAGAAAGAGGAAGAGGTTATAGCCACACGGACGTGGTTTAGCTAAACGCAGAAAAAGACTTTGAGGATTGTAATCTTTTCAGTGACATCTTGGCCATTTCTCGAACAGACTTAAGTGACACAGGGGTAGTTACCTCTTACCCTTGTCTTCATGAATTCCGGGAGGTCAGACACTTGTACATTTGGGAGCATGTTGCCTAACTGTCTCCTGTTAATACATTTTAGGGGTTGACGGGAATTCTCGGGCAGTTGGGGTGTTCCGTCCTGACTTTACCCTTTTGCATTTGTAATTACCAGGAGGGGGAAAGGGGTTCCAGAGTCACTTTACGGTTGGTAGGAAAATAAGGGGGGGGGGGTAGGCAGATAAGATATAGCCCCAGGAACCCTCCACCCGACACTGAATTCCTCCACCCCGTCCTGGTGTAGATAGTTTGCATGTATAAGGGGGGCTCCCCTCGAGCTTGGGCGGCCATGGGCGTTTACCATTAGGCCGTCCCAGGCGCTTAACCTGGGCTAGGGTCTTCTAGGCAAGACCCATGGTTGTGATCCTTAGCGCATAGGTTGTTATTTCCCTTCCCCTCACGTGTTTACCTGCTTTCCTCTCTCTCACCTCTTTCCTCTCTCCTCCCCGCTCTTCTTTCTCTCCTACCCCCCTCCCACCCAGCTGTCCCCTGCCTTCCACCCCATCCCCTCGTGGTCTCCCTAGGGAGGATGATGTGTTGTAACTTATCCCTCTGTTCCTCCCTCTCCTTCTGGTTCCCCCTCCGTTCCCCTCCCACTTGGTATGGCCCGTGCTGTCACCTGAAGGCAGCTGTAGAATGTTGGTGATTATTATCCTGCCAAGCTGGGGGCACCCTTGTTGAATTGAACCTAATAAACGTTCTGGAAACTAACCTCGTGTGGACAACTTTACTACACATATCTATTCTGCTTTTGTGCAATTCTAAAACAATTCCAAAACTAAATGGGGACAAGACGGAGCTGATGTTTCTTGAAAATGAATCGGTCCCCAGGCCTTTGTCTAGCTGGCCAAGCTGTATAGGCAGCCCACCAGTTCTGAATTCTTCTATTAAGAATCTTGGATTCTGGATGCATAGTGATTTCACAATGGAAGTACAAGCAACAAAACTAGCAGGTTCATGCTTCGGACTACTTATAATGCTCCGCAAGGTATTGGAGCTGATTCAAACACAGTAATTCATGCGTTGGTAACCTCACGTCTTGATTACGGAGTGGGAACTGATTCTGGCCCTGTCATTCTGCTCGGCTGGCACCCAGGAGGGTGGGGGGGTGAGGCTGAGCTGTTTGCTAGGGCCGGTTTCAGACGATTTTGTTACAGGGGGCCGATATAGCAAAACAGCCCCTCGGGAACAAAAACGAACCCCGGGGGCCCAAAACCAGCCCCCACCCTAGAGGCCCACCGGGGAAACGTCTGGTGCACACTATGGCTGGTCCGGCACTGACTGAAATTCTCTTTACTAAGGGGCCCCACAATATGTTATCAAACAACTTCAAGTTGTGCAGAATGTTGCAATTAGGCTCCTCTGTTATGTCCCAATCCATGAAACCATGGGGGAGTATTTGAAAACGCTATACTGGTTACTGATTGAGGCCAGAATTAAATTTAAGGCACTTTGCTTAACACACAAAGCTATGAACAACATAGGTCGCCGGAAAATTAGAGATATGATTGCTTCATATGTCCCCAACAGATGTCTAAGATCACATCAAGAATGCCTACTAAGAACTACAAGAATCAAAAGAGCATGATGGGGAGGCAGATCTTTCTCACATCTGGCACCACAACTCTCACATCTGGCACCTAAGTTATGGCACACATTGCCACGTGAACTAAGATTCTTGGAAGTCGAATCTAGTTTCAGAAAAAACCTGAAGACATGGATCTTTCAGCAGTACCAATAAAATTACCCATACTTCCATAACTTACTTATTCAGCGCTGGGAGACCCCTGGGCAGCTATGCACTTTACAAATCTTTTTAACATTAACCTTATTTCACTTAACTAATTATTTAGGTATTGATGCACCATTTGTAAAACACATTCAATGTGACTTTTTCTTAAACCTTTGGTTTTAAGTTTATATTACAAAAGGAAAAAATATTGGTTCTTGCTCATTTTGCTTGCATTTTTTACTTTTCTTCAAATAAAAATATCAGCCATGCTGGTAAAATACTGGCCAGGCTGTAAGAACCCTTGATATGACTATAAATGCACACAAGTCGACATCCACGAGGCCTGGTCTGTGATCCTTGGGAGAAAGTGGACATGTTATCTTCTCTCTGAACTGTATGACATTTTAATTTGCATATTGAACGTTGGTTTTATGATTTAATCAGAGTTTATCATTTATTTGTGTGTAACCATAAAAAGGCTGTTAGTTTACTGGTGCTCCCTCTGACGTGGCGTCTAAACAAACAGGTGTTGTCATGCTAGAGGAAAGGAGCCTGAAAAAAGCTTTCTTGGAATTGACTGTAGAAAATATCTCAACTCTTATGTGCTATAGCCTCGCCCTGATTAGTAATCGAAAAGGTTTGCTAACAGAAAAACAAGTGTCTATTTTTTCTAATTTAAAACGTTGCGAAAATGAATTTGCTCTATTTTTGGATTGTGAAAATTCAGCAAAAAAAAATAAAATAGCATGAAACCAATTTGCCTTCTGTTCTCTGGAGCAGAACTTTAGTGTAGAACATGTGTGCTTTGGTCTATTCACTATTCCACAAACAGCAAAGCTGTTGCTACATAGATTTACTCAGTTGTTTTCACCTCAGTAAAACATTACGTTTAAGTTTCTTTATTAACATTGCATCCCGTTGATTATTTGATGCAATGGAAACAAATCTATGCACATAAAATGCGTAGCAATTACACTTCAATAATAAAATAATGCACATTCCATGCTTCTCTAAAGCGCAAACATGGTTTTCAAATAATTTGTGAAGACTATTGCAGTGTTGGATTTTGTAAATGCGTTCGAGCTGGCCATGAATCGCGTGCCTCATATTATCAGCCTTCAAAGCAATTCACGAGTCACACACGTGATTTCCAAGTGAATCTGCTCGGTACTGTAAGCAGTGCTTTTTAGATCTCAGTGAGCCAGCGCATGCGCTGTCGGCGAGACATTTAGTGTATGGGTTTTCAAAGTGCTACCAGACACTTTTGGCAGGCATAGAGTGTACCGTTAGGCGCATAATGACGAGCAGAGGCGCCATATGGCTTTCCTCTCTCGTAATGGTGCGCGCACACCAATCGCCAGCCTGCTTTTGCCATTGCGCGCATTCCTCGCGGCACTCTTTCCTTTCCTTGCTCTCCCAAGCGCCTCGCTCCGCCCCTCCCTCACCACCGAGTGCGTCCCCGCAATCGCGATCACTTTTGCGTGATCGCGATCACTTTTGCGTGATCGCGATCACTTTTGCTTTTTTACGGCCACGCGATTGCGTTACTTTAACTGTTGAATGGAAGTATTGCGCACCATATTTCATTTCCAACATTTCACCATCTGTGGACTTCTACACCTGCGGCAAATACTGCAGCCTTAAATGCGCCCCGTAGTCAATCTTCCTAAACTCTCCATTAATTATTGATCGGCCCCCGAGACGCCTTATATTTGCTTAGCATAGATATGTCTGTAGCATAGATATGTCTTGTCTGTATATTCAGGATAGTGATACACTGTCTGCTCGTCGTGTCATAACATTTTTGGCCGTCGGCGGGTTGCGAGCAGTTATCCCTTGCAGCACCCGGACGTATCTCTGCACCATCCGAGTTTCAAAACGATTGTACCTGGAGTATTATATCTGTTTGCTTTCACACCAAGAAAAGGTGCACGATTGTACCTGGAGCAGTACATCTGCCTGTCTTAACACTTAGAAAAGGTGCACCATTTAAACAACGGCACGACTCTGCTTGGAGCGGTTTATCTGTCAGCTTTCACGCTGAGAAAAGGTGCAGTGTATTGCCTGCAGCTAGTGGACTTTAAAGAATCACCAGAGCGGACAAGCCTGACATTCTTTAAGAGCAGACAGTGTATCACTATGCTGAATATACAGACAAGCTCACATCAGGAGCAGTCGATGTCAATTCAAATAACTGCAATACACAGCTACCTCCTAGTGCATCGTTCATTTACTACAGAGGCAGTACTACCACATATTTTAGATTTAGAAATTGTTCGTGGGGAAAAACTCTTCGCAAAAGGTGGCTAGATCTTGGCCATTATTATACTAGAAGCTGGTATAAGTGATCAACAGAATATCTTTCTGATGAGAAATTGTGGCTCCTGAAGAAGGCGTTGTCTGTAACGCCGAAACGCGCGTCGAACAATAATCATTGCCACTGATTATTATTTTTAATTTTTGTCAACTTATTTGTATTGAAGTATAGTATGTTGTGTAATCTGTTTCTTGCTTTTAATTATTAAATGTATGTTTATGTTAGTATGACAGTTGATGTCTACTTTTTAATATGATTGTTATTAAATGAATCAAACTTATTTTATAAATAACTTACTCTTGTGCCGGTTTCCTTTGAATGTACCTTTCCCTGTTGACCTATAGTTGTTTATTGTAACCTATAGTTTTGTAATCATTTTGAGTTGCTATTCACACACAGTTTTTGTCCCTGCCTTAAGAACTATCTATTCTATTAGCAGGGGACCCTTGATATTCACAGTGCCATGCCCTTGTATTAACAGGTTTCAACAACAGCGAACCCCAATGAGAGAACTGTAGTTATTGCAGAACAAGGCAGCTCCGATGCTTAGACAAGACTCCTACTAAGAGCTCACAATTCGCAGTTTGCGCAGTCTGTATCTTCCTCTTGAGATTCACGTTGCCTTTGCTGGCCTCCATGGCCTTCCACAGTACGGGGCATCTTTATGCGCAACTCAATTGGTGCCCCATTGGTCCAATGTCTACAGCTTTTGATGCTTAGACGGCCTAACCTACACAGACTAAGAGTGCCTTACATCACATTAGGTGACTGAAACTTGCGCAGTGCTGAACAATTCTGAGTACAATGCTAGAGTTGTTCAAACTATTTGAACGTGAACTAAGATTACATCGATTCTGGCATGTTCCAAGTATTGCTGCAGGACCTCTTTTTTTCATTTGAAGTTTTCCTCCTGTTTGCTTTCAGACCTTGTTTAGTCTTGAAGAAAAATGAACAGTGCTTCATTATATAAGAATGAGTGCCAGCGCCTATATCTCTGCTCAGAGGCCCGCGGGAATTGCAATTAAATGTCGGCGTGCCAAATAACAACGCTGCATAGACTTGAATACACCCTAGGTCACCTAACCCACTACCAGACACTCCCTGTCCCTTTATCTCACTCCTGCTGGTTCCTGCTTTCTCCTTTTGTGACCGCACCACCTCATCACCAGCGCAGCACCACCTCAGCACCAGCGCAGCACCACCGCAGCATCAGCACCAACTCAGCATCATTCAGCACCACCTCAGCACCAGCACAGCACCACCTCAGCATCAGCGCAGCACTGCCTCAGCATCAGCGCAGCACTGCCTCAGCATCTTCGCAGCACTACCTTAGCATCAGCACAGCACCCCCTCAACATCAGCACAGCACCACCTCATCACCAGCACAGCACCACCTCAGCACCAGCACAGCACCACCTCATCACCAGCGCAGCACCACCTCAGCGCAGCACAGCACCACCTCTGCACCAGCACAGCACCTCCTCCGCATAAGCACAGCACCATCTCAGCATCAGCACAGCACCACCTCATCATCAGCACAGCACCACCTCGTCACCAGCGCGGCACCACTTCAGCATCACTGCAGCACCACCTCCTCAGCATGACTCAGCACCACCTCTGCATCACTCAGCTAGCTCCACCTAAGCATCACCTCCACAGCGGCACACCACCTCCTCAGCCCTACTCAGCAACAGCGCAGCCCCACCTCAGCAACAGCGCAGCCACACCTCAGCAACAGCCCAGCCACACCTCAGCACCCCCTCGGCATCAGTTCAGCATCACCTCAACACTGCACCAACTCGGGTTCACTCAGCACCACCTGAACATTAGTGCAGCACAAGTACCTCAGCATCACCTCTGCACCAGCACACCACTACCACCACCTCAGCATCACTCAGCACCACCTCAGTCTGCCCTCTGAATCTAGCATCTGCATCTGTTGATTCTTCCCTAGTGTCTGTCTGCTGCTTGTGTTGTAATTCAGGTACTATTTCCCAAACTGCAATCTCTTGTTGTCTTCTTAGTTATATTTAAGGAAACAAAAATAATTATAACACTTTTTGATTGTAACTTTGCAACATTCTGCACAGCAGCCACAATGCTCTACAACATAGCTTAAACACATTGGAAAAGCCAATCGCTCTGATGAAACACATATAAGGTCCCAAAGGCGAGACCTATTGGCTATGCCAATGCTTGCTTGGATTGGTGGCTGCAGGTCGTGGGCACCAGCACTCTTTTCTGGGCCTGAACTTACTTTAGACAAGATCAGACCAGAAGCTCATGTTAGATGTCCTTCAAATCTAACATGGGCTTCGATTGGAAGTCCATAGAGCCTATTTTCAAGCCCATTATCGCCACTTTAGCGGCAGTTTCCTGCCGATACAGTGGCGATAATTTTATCGCCCAGGCTTGATAATATGGCCCAAAGTTTGGAGCCCCTGAGCATGACACAGAGGATAGAGATTTTTCTTTTTTTTTGCAGAGTTTTATATAGTGCGAACTTGACCAGAATCGGATATCAGAGCGCTTTACATAGCACCAGTTATGTTACATGAGGACACACATTCATTTTGGTTAGGCACAGGAAGATTACGTGATTTGCCCAGAATCACAGGATGTTCAACATCATTGCCGAGACTCGAACCCAGTTACACAGATTCGAGGTCAACCCCCCTAGCAGTTAGGCCAACTCCTCTAACATAGGACACATGAGTGACATCGAGAACAGAAAGCAGAGTATAACATTGAAAACTAGAGAGGATTGAGTCAGGTAAGAGGGCCAGTATGAAGGAAAGGAGAAAAGTGGCCGAAAACAGAGGGTGGAAATTTGGTAACACAGAAGAGACAACTGTAACAAGGCAGAGAGCATGGGAAGAGAGAAATTGGACAGAGTATACAGTAAGGAAAATGGTACATGAATAAAGAAGAGAGCAGAATGCCATAGTAATAAGAGGGGAAGAGTTAGGCAAACTGACGTAGAATGTTACAGAAGTCATTTGTAGTGAGGAAGGATGGGAGGGAGAGGAGAGACAATATGTAGATTGAAAAACTTGTCAAAAGGAAGAAAAGATGTCGACCAGTAAAAGCAAACAACAATGAAGGGGAGACACTGGGATGAGAAAAGCTTGGGAGAGAGTCATGGAGACAGGGAAGCCAATGGGAGACATTGTAAAGAGAAGGAGAGCAAGAGACTGGAAAGACACCAGACGTTACACCAAGTAATCCAATGACACCACATTACATGGCCCAACCTAGTGCTGGCTCGTTTCTCCGGCACCACATCTGCTCACAGCTTTTTTATTTAGATAGTTATTTCTGTACGAACAACTTTTTAAAGCAACATGTCATAGCTGTGATTCCCAAAAACGAATTATGAAGAATTCTGAGGGCGTAAAATCCAAGGTTTCAGCTCCATATCTCACTTGTGACTGGTTGAAGAATTAAGCACAAGCACTAAGACAGGCAACCCACGCTAAATGCCAGTATTGAAGCAACAGGGGAGATGTCTGCTCTCCACCTCTTGCTTTACCGTGCAACAAATATGCATTCCCTTGACTTCAAAATGTATCTATGGTATGCTCTGGATAATGCAAATGGAGACCAGAATCTGATTTTCCACTGTCAGTCCAACCATATCGTTTAGCAGTTCCCTGGGATTAGCTGAAGGTGAGAGATGTTACCCTTCATGTGCTTGGCTGATCGCCTTTCATTTTCAGATTGAAAATAAACCACGCTCGCTGATGCAGAGCAAGCTGCCCTGCCCATTCAGGCGCACCAATGTTTGGATCACTGTCTGCAGTACTGCGGTTTCCGTCGCAGAACTGTAGACAGACCCATGGCAGCTGGGCCACACGACCAGGGCAGGCCTTAGTAGATATAGGACTGGACAGTAGGGTCACGTCACGGTCATCACAGGATTGCATGTCTACAATGCGATTACTCAGATAGGATTGAATTTGTTTAGTAAAATGACATGATGTGCAGCCTCATGTGCATGGAAACGCCCAGGGGCTGCATTATATCAGTGCACAGGAGCTGATGGCATTCCAGCTCCACTTACATTGCACGGAGGGCTGTGAAAAGGTAAGCCATGCACCATGGCATCATTCTTAGAGCTCCTATATATATAGTATAGCTACACAGAAAAGGGGACCTTCTCCAGAGCCGCAAGGGAGGAGAGGATATTGTTTGGAGCTTATAGATTGTATTTATAAGCCCGTGGGGTACTTGTTGTGGTATGAGATCATTCTTAGAGCGGCATACGTGCAAACTTTTGTTTGCACTGCCATACTGTGCTTGGCTGCCTGTCCCTCTCTGGGGG
This sequence comes from Lissotriton helveticus, assembly GCF_964261635.1. Lineage (NCBI taxonomy): Eukaryota > Metazoa > Chordata > Amphibia > Caudata > Salamandridae > Lissotriton > Lissotriton helveticus. Next base: position 631,408,497 of record NC_136068.1, on the reverse strand, counting down.
GTAGAGACAAGCCATCCACTGAAAATAAAGATTTTTTTTTTTTTTTAAAACCTTTATTGAGAGACACGTATCAGTACAAGCGCAGGCCTACAACCACAGGGGCCGGCCGCAAAATCAGGAGAGCCAAAAAGGAGCAACATCAATGTGTACGGTAAAATGAATACAGTATAGACGTGGAATAAAGTCGCTACACAGCAAGCGCCAGGATAAGAAAGGTTTCATTTTATGATTTATAGAGGAGGCAGCAGCCATATCTACCAGGGTGTCATGCAACATATACAGAAAAAGAGGGGGGGGACGGGAGGGATACAGCCCCCCACGCAGTCAGATAACCACAGTAGGGCGAGGCCCAAAGACATCCTATGCCCATCAAAGGGTTCAAAAATAAAGGACAAATCATAGCAAACAATTGAATGGGACGGTGTACAGTCATAATATCGAGTCAATTATTTCGACTGGACAGAATATCGAGTAAAAAATATAGAATGGACATAATATCGACTAGACATAATATAGACAACAAAAATATCGACTAGAGAAAATTAATATCGAATAGAATGGACATAATATCGAATCAAAAATATAGAATGGACATAATATCGACTAGACATAATATAGACAACAAAAATATCGAATTTAAGGTAAGTTAATAATAATTTTTATTTTTTGTGTAATATAAGTCTGTAGCGGGTTGTGGGTTTATAGGGGAATAGGGTGGGAAGTAATTTAATTCTAATTAATTAAATATGTTAATTTATTTATTGATATATATTTAGAATTAATTGTTAATTAATTATTAATTGGTAATTAATTAAAATATAATTGGTAATTAATTATAATTGATTAATTGATAAATATTTTAATTTTAGTAATTTATTTTCTGTAGCGGGTTGTGGGTTTATAGGGGAATAGGGTGGGAAGTAATTTAATTATAATTAATTAAATATGTTAATTTATTTATTGATAATAATTTAGAATTAATTGTTAATTAATTATTAATTGGTAATTAATTAAAATATAATTGGTAATTAATTATAATTGATTAATTGATAAATATTTTAATTTTAGTAATTTATTTTCTGTAGCGGGTTGTGGGTTTATAGGGGAATAGGGTGGGAAGTAATTTAATTATAATTAATTAAATATGTTAATTTATTTATTGATATTTTTTAAAAATTAATTGTTAATTAATTATTAATTGGTAATTAATTAAAATATAATTGGTAATTAATTATAATTGATTAATTGATAAATATTTTAATTTTAGGGTTCCAGGTCAGTTTTCAGTTTTTGGGTAAAGGGGTATTTTTAGGGTTCAGGGTCAGTTTTCAGTTTTTGGGGTAAAGGGGTATTTTTAGGGTTCAGGGTCAGTTTTCAGTTTGTAGGTAAAGGGGTATTTTTAGGGTTCAGGGTCAGTTTTCAGTTTTTGGGTAAAGGGGTATTTTTAGGGTTCAGGGTCAGTTTTCAGTTTTTGGGTAAAGGGGTATTTTTAGGGTTCAGGGTCAGTTTTCAGTTTTTGGGTAAAGGGGTATTTTTAGGGTTCAGGGTCAGTTTTCAGTTTTTGGGGTAAAGGGGTATTTTTAGGGTTCAGGGACAGTTTTCAGTTTTTGGGGTAAAGGGGTATTTTTAGGGTTCAGGGTCAGTTTTCAGTTTTTGGGTAAAGGGGTATTTTTAGGGTTCAGGGTCAGTTTTCAGTTTTTGGGTAAAGGGGTATTTTTAGGGTTCAGGGTCAGTTTTCAGTTTTTGGGGTAAAGGGGTATTTTTAGGGTTCAGGGTCAGTTTTCAGTTTGTAGGTAAAGGGGTATTTTTAGGGTTCAGGGTCAGTTTTCAGTTTTTGGGTAAAGGGGTATTTTTAGGGTTCAGGGTCAGTTTTCAGTTTTTGGGTAAAGGGGTATTTTTAGGGTTCAGGGTCAGTTTTCAGTTTTTGGGGTAAAGGGGTATTTTTAGGGTTCAGGGTCAGTTTTCAGTTTGTAGGTAAAGGGGTATTTTTAGGGTTCAGGGTCAGTTTTCAGTTTTTGGGTAAAGGGGTATTTTTAGGGTTCAGGGTCAGTTTTCAGTTTTAGGGTAAAGGGGTATTTTTAGGGTTCAGGGTCAGTTTTCAGTTTTTGGGGTAAAGGGGTATTTTTAGGGTTCAGGGTCAGTTTTCAGTTTTTGGGTAAAGGGGTATTTTTAGGGTTCAGGGTCAGTTTTCAGTTTTTGGGGTAAAGGGGTATTTTTAGGGTTCAGGGTCAGTTTTCGGGTAAAGGGGTATTTTTAGGGTTCAGGGTCAGTTTTCAGTTTATGGGTAAAGGGGTATTTTTAGGGTTCAGGGTCAGTTTTGGGTTTTTGGGGTAAAGGGGTACTTTGTAAAAATAAAGTAAAATTACATTTAAATTACATTTATTTAATAAAATTAAATTATATTAAATTATATTATAATATTTTTTATTAATTTATATTCAAAAAATTATTATATACTTACCAATACTTATGTTGTAATGGTATGCGTTGTAAAGGTATATGCGTTGTAAAATCTTGCGTTGTAAATGTATGCGTTGTAAACGTTTTTGCGTTGTAAAAGTTTTGTTGTAATGGTAGGCGTTGTAAAAGTATGCGTTGTAACGTCATACATCCCTGGAGTGGGAATAGTAATTTTAACCTCTACGCTATCCAGCGCTTTCCCTACTGTTGCACCCACTGGAGTGGGAGTAGTAAATTTTACCTCTACGCTATCCAACACTTTTGCTAATGTTGAACTCACTATAGTTGTAACAATAAATTTTAAACATTTTCTAAAATGTTATATATGTTTATTTAATAATATGTTTATATATATATATATATATATATATATATATATATATATATATATATATATATATATATATATATATATATATATGTATATGTGTGTGTGTAATTTTTGCTGATATAATTTTTTTAATTATATAAATTATTTATTAAAATTACATTTTTTTAATAATTATTTCTAAGTTTATATTAAATATATTTATTACTATATTAGTTTTAACTTAATTTTAAGACATTTAAAAAAATCGATATTTTGACAGTCTATATTTTTGTAAGTCGATATTTTGGAGTCGATATTTTGGTACTTACCTGTTTGAAGATAGGGAGTCGATATTTTGTCAATCGATATTTTTGACTCGATATTTGTGTATCTCGATATTTGTGTCGTCGATATTATGTCAGTGATCCGAATGGGACGCCACATAGACAGCCCACCCGCCCCGAAAAAGGAGAAAGTGCAGACACTTGCGAAACGAAGGAGAAAAACCAAAGGGACATAGCCCACCCCCTAGAAAGGAAGCAAAAAGGGACCATAGAACAAAACAAACTAAAATAACAAACACCCCCCCCCACCCTACATCACTGTAATGGCTATGGCCTACCCCACTAAACAGCGTGCCTGTCGCTCCAGAGTCACCCGAAATATAGAAGAAAAGAGAAAGGGAGTAATAACGGAGAAAGAAAAAAAGGAAAAAGAAAGAGAAGGGGAGAAAAAAGAAGAGAGAGAGAGGAGAGGAGCCGGCGATCGAAATACAGAACACCTCCCCACCCGCAACAATGGATCAATAATCGAGGTCAAAGAGGATACTGAGAAAAGCCTACACAGAGGATGGAGACAGGAACTGTCCAAATAATGAGGCCCGGAGATGCCATTAACAAAACGAAAGTCCCGCAGGCACCCAGGCACGATCACCCCTGTCCACTTCTATGAAGAGCAGAGCTGCCAGACCCCGGCATGGCCAAGAAACAGCATGATACAGTGGGCCCATACCAGTCAGGGAAAGCAAGTGGGATCTTCGCGGAACACCGTCCCGGCCAACAAGAAGCAACCAGGAAAACTCGGCAGCAGTCAGAATGCAAAAGTACACCAAATATCCACGTGGCCAAGCACAAAATCTGGGCTGTCCAGCACGAAGCAAAGGAATCAGGATGTAGGAAACACTGCAGCATCGGCACCGGGTCCACTTGATCCCATAGAATCGAACACCCAGCCGGAGATCCCAGCACAGCAGCTGGAGGAGTCTCAACAATACCAACTCGGGGAGACGACACCGCGTCACAAAATGGCGGAGCAACCATGGCGGCGATCCGCAACTCCAAGTCCCGGCATTTCAAGGACAGGTCGATCCGCAGAGTAGCCAGGGCAAGCAAGACAGCACTCCGTGTAGGGGCCGCCCAAAGCAAACGAGGTCCGGGGAGAGCAAATGCAGCAACGTCCCTGTCTCCAGGAGGAAGACACTCCGAGGGGCCGTCCGCCATCTTGAGCACATCGCCCGCCGCCATTGTCTCATCCGCCTCCAAGTCCACCATGAGTGCCGGAGGCCCCAGGACACACAGCCGATCCGCGGCGGATGGCGCTCGGCGGAGAAAGGAGAGTCACCAGAAGAACGGGCGTGCTCCCCACAACACTCGGGGGAGCCCTGCACCGGATCCCAGGCGGGACAATCAACAGGAGTGGGCGTCTCACCCGAGGGGTGCCGGACAGCGCGGCTTCTCTTCTTCGGTCCGGCAGGCAATCGGGCATGCGGGGCGGCCCACCATCGGGGGTGGGTCCGCTCCGGCGCTTCCGGCTCGCGGCTCTCAGGCTCCCACCATCGGGTCTCTCCACCGGTTCCGGACCGCCGGCACTCCGAACACCTCCGGGCAGACACTGCACTCGAGGCCCCGGCGTCAGGGCCGGGAAGGCCAGCAAGACGACAAGGGCAGAACGCAGAAACCACTGCACGCCGGAGCCCCGGAAACAGACGGTAAGTGAAGGCTCTTCCTTGGTAACCGAATTCGGAACGCCCCGAACAGGATTAAAGACAGGATAGGTGGCGGGGAGGAAGGGATCTCGGAGCGAGGCGTTTATGCGACCGTTCCGATCGCCATCTTGGCTCCTCCCTCGAAAATAAAGATTTTAAAAACACATGTTTAATCTGCATGGTGACAGATTGTAAACTTGCACTTTGGGATGCAAATTAGGAAAGGGACAGAGCCCCAGCATCCTAATGGAAGAATTGCCCTACCTACATATCCCCCAGGGCTGCAAATTAAATGCTACCAGTGGACATCTGATACTTATTGTACTATCCACTTCAGTAGCCATTTAAACATGTCCCAGGCCTGCCATTGCAGCATATGTGAGCAGTTTTTACACTGCCATTTCGACCTGAAAAATAACACGTTTGCCAGGACTAAACCTTACTTTTTAATACATGTAAGTCACCCCTGGGGTAGGCCCTAAACAGCACATAGGTCAGGGTGCAGTGTATTTAAAAAGTTGAACATGTACTTTTACCTTTTGCATGTCCTGGTAGTGAAAACCTCTTACAGTTGTTTTTCACTACTGCAAGGCCTGCCTCTCCTATTGGATAACATTTTTTTCAACTTGTTTTTATTGCATCAATGCACAGATATTACATTACACACCTATTGCATGATTTATGGCACTAATATTACAGCCAAGTCCATTGGCTATTTGCATGTGTCCCATTTGATAACATTGGGTTAACTTATTACATATGATAAGCAATAACTTTCAATTAGGAACATGTAGGAATGTCAAGTTTGGTGTATAAAGAATTGTAATGTAATGACCTTTTTAATGGCAAAGTCGGATTTTAATTAATAATTCTGAAAAAGGCATTTTTAGAAAGTTGGCAATTTCTTATCCCAGCCATTTTTGTGCATGCTCCCTGTATCCTGGGTCATGACTAGATGTATCTCCAGCACCTGTCTTTGTGTATTTTTCCCAGACAGTGAGACAAAATGAAATTAAGGTTGGCAAGATGGGCCATCTCTGACTTGATGATGGGGAGGAGCTGTCATCTACCACACTTGCATTTCACAAAGGCTCTGCCAAGCACACTCACAAAGGGTTATGACACTAGTCTTTTGTGACCTCCAAAAAGCTGGGGCCATGGCAGCGAGACAGGGAATTCCAAACACTTTTGAGGGGGGGGCCTTCAGAACGTTCTCCTAATTCAAAGTGTGCACCTGGTATAAATATTAGGTCCTCAGACCCAATTCTTCAGTACACCTCTGGCCCTATGGAGGGCTCAGAAGAACTGATGTACTGCTCTGAAATTAGGATTGCTACTCTGTTGCCTTGCTGCCCGTGAGAAAACTGCACTTGCAGTTTGATCCCAGGACAGCCAGAGTGACTGCAAGGGCTAGTAGGCTGGGCTCCTGATCAAGGCCACAGGGACAGAAAAGGCTCCAACAACCTCAAACCCAGCACCTGAAATACATCTGCTGTGAGTCTTCCTAGTCCAAGTGGTGCCACCCTAGCCCTGAAACCTTGGAAGTGGGCCTGAGGTGTTCTGCTAGCCCAGCTGTGGTCCTATGGGCAGAACCAATGCAGCACGATGCATCTCCTCACAGTGCAGCTTAGGAATTGCCCACATTCTCTACGGAACCGCTGCAGAGCGACGCATCCTTGACACAGGCTTCCGCGTCACAAGTCCCTCGCCAATGGCATCCTCAACAATGATGCAGGACTCTGCATCGCAGCCTCGCAGCTTCTTGTAACTGCAGCTTCATGACACATCCTCGAAGCAGGATCTCGCAATGCTCCACAGCCAGGATTTTAGGGGACCTAACCTGGTCCCTGTATATGGCCCATTCTCCACAGTAGTCGGCCTGAACTTGTAACTTTGACCCCGTCTGTCATGACCAGATAGCCACAGTTGGCGCTTTGTGCTTCTAGACACTATTGTTACTTAAAACCTAAAAACTGCACATCTCCAGTTCTACTGATTGGATTTACATTGTTTTGTTGTCAAATAATTAATTACATTTTGCTCTTTCTTTCTAAATTGGTGTGGGATTTTTCATGTGGTGTTTTTGCACTTTATTACTGTATGAAGTGCTGCATAAATACATTACACATTGCCTCTAAGTTAATCCTGACTGTTTTGTGCCAAACTATCATAGGGTTCATCACAAGTTAATTTGTGGTTTGCTTATGACTTCATCCTGACAGAAATTGTGACTGCTGCTAGTAGGGTTTCACCCCCTCAACCAGTAATCCAATTTCAAACACAGTGGATGCAGTGCAGCCTTCCAATGGGCCTCAGTGGCTCCAAGCCTTATGTACATCTCTAAGTACCTAGGCACACAACTTAAATCACAATCCAAATATCTGTGGTCAGCAGGCAGGAGTATCTTTGATTATTGTATGAATTAACTACGGTTACTCTGAAATGTGATGCCTATGCAGGTAATATTGATAAAATCCCAGGGACTGGCAGCTTGCCCTTTACAGAAGGGGCAGTAAGTTCAATGGAAAACATTTGCATCATGGTTCACACAACAAAGCTCTGCACTTCAATAATACACTGTAATTGAAGTACCCGTTGTCCCTGTGACATTAAAGTTCTTCAGTAACGACAGAGAACAACTTTCTGCTTTTGTGTTGGGAAATATAGGAGCCACACCCAGTTCTCACAACTCCTCCAAAGAACTGAAGATCCTTTCGTCCAAACATGCCAGCAGTTGCAGCTAGATGCAAGCACGATAACCACATTTTTCAGTGCACCATTTTGGGCATGCGCAAGTAGCGTGGCAGCCGGTTCATAACAGATGGGCGGCTGCGAAGAGCGGCGCTGGGATCTTTTCTACAAGGGTCTTTCTTGTCTTTAAGAGCCCATGCATGAGCCAGGCCATGACAATACTTGCGATGTAAATTGCTGCAACTAACAGCGTGTAAAAATATGATGAAAACTCTTAGGGCCACATGTACAAACATTTGATTTTGTGAATCTCTAATTGCAATGTTTTTTGTGGCATGCAATTAGAGACTCGCAAAATGATTCCCAATGGGGTTGCAATGAACATGTCATTGGGAATGGGCAATAACACAGGGATTGTGGCCAAGACCACCATGCCTGTGCTTGCTTTTAAATAAAGCAACTTTTTTTAAAAAAATGACACCCCGTGGGCATTTAAGAAAAGAAAGAAACATTTCTGTTTAATTTTTTAAGGTTAAGCAGTGGTCCTTGGGACCACTGCCTGCTCTTAAAAAACATTTTTGCTACCATTCACAATGGGGAAGAGGTCCCCTAGGGACCCCTCCCTGTTTGCGACTAGCTTACTACCTACATGAAGTAGGTGGTAGATTGTGATTGTTTTGTCGCCATATTCCAATCGCAAAACAATGGTACAATCCATTGCAACTCGCTATTAGAAAGGAAAACCCTTGGCACGCCCTTTCTAAGAGCGACTCGCAAACCCTATTTTGCAAGTCGGTAATAGGTTACCGACATGCAAAATAGGGTTTGTACATAGAAACATTTATTTTACTGTTTGCCAATGCTCCATGTGTAGCACATCTGGCCCCAGGTCTCTTTCAAAATAAAAAAAAGAATTCTGTGACATGCAGGTATTTCTGTAACATGCAGAATTGTGTCGCCTTAGTACATCTGATTTGAAATTTGAGATACATTTACTGAAAGTGATCGTTTTTAAACATGAACCTAGGAATATTCTTTTCCACAAGCCCAGAGGACAATGCAATTAGTGGACTAGAGACAAACGTATATACAGATATCTATGTATATATATATGTATATAGATAGATATGCCTATGTATATTTATATATGTAGTATCAAGTGCTTCTTTTGAATTCTTTTACTATATGTAGAGGAACATAATGTTCTACTAAATCAAAGAGAAGAGGATTTTACACAGTGCACATCCTGCACCCATCTATTTGAAGTGATGTGATTACGAAAAAAAGACTCAAAGTGTTGCCTAGGATCACACAGATTGGTCAAGTGGGGAAGTTAAGATTGGTCCCAGGATTTCTGGTTTCACCGTCTGAAATTCAGCTACTGTATTTGAATCTCTTTCGGCCTCCTGTTTCACGTCAAAAGTTTGTTGTACGTTGCTAATTCTTGGTGCATGAGGTTAAAACGTGGATGGCAGGCAGAGGCCACATGAAAGATGGGCTGGGGGGCACAAGAGGACTTCAAGCTGAACCCAAGCCAGGCTTCTGGCTCTAGCTTTAAGTGGCTTACCTATTTCTCATTTTTCTCTGGTTGAAGTGCATTAAAAACAAGTATGGGAACTGTGATCCTGAGTGCAGTGGGGGTGGGGTCAGCGCACGAGTGGTGGCGTCAAAGCTTTGGCTAAAAAGAATAAAATATTCTGTAACTATTTCGCTGGTCTTTCAACTTGAGGTAACTACATATGAAATAATGCACACTTTTTTTTTAAAACCTCTTTTTATTAAACAAAAGTTGGTACACCATCTCAAGAATCTGGACACAGGGTAATATCAGTCAGGTACATAACACATATATTAGCACATTACATACTTTCATTCATTGCAGCCTGTCATTCCATTGTCCTCTTTGTGTTTAGCTTACCCCCTCTAGAGTTCACCCCATTTCAGCCCTATATGTTTCCCATGCTGACCAGATCTTTTCCCATTTTGCTGGGCATCCTCTACTCTGGTAAACCGTTTTTTTCTGTTTGTTGGCACCAGTCTAGGTCAGTACTCCAAGTCATTGATTCTTGGAGGAACCACACTCCCCCAGTGTCTAGCAATATTTATGTTGGCCACACCTACTGCCAGCTTTAGCCATATCTTGGTATGTGTGGACCATTTGATTTCCCCAGTCACTCCCAGTAGGTGCCACCTTGCGTCCATTGGGAACTGTTGCCTCACCACCTCTGCCATAGTCCGAGTCACTCCGCTCCAGTATCGCTGTATTGCAGGACAGACCCCGGGTATGAGAGAGAAGGATCCTTTTTCTTTGCATCCCCTGATTTAGTGATCCAAGTCACACTGGCCCAGCCAAAACTGGAGTGTTCTAGGAGCATTTGACCTATGCAGGATACAAAGCTGCACCATCTAAACCTTGACCTTATGGCGATCTCCCAAGGACTTTTCCCTCCAGTCCTCATCCTCCAGGAGTCCAAGATCTGACTCCCACACCTTCCTCAGAGGGACTAAGGGGTCCGGGGAGTTATTCATGATCTTCCGGTAAGTCAGGGACCCTGTTTTAGCTATCATTGTGTCTAACAATAACCTGTCCTCCAATGGGGAGTATTCCGGCAACATTTCCGCTTCTGCTGTGTGACTTCTCGGGGCATGTCTGAGCTGGAGATAACGAAATCGCTCTGACTCCGCTAGCTGGTACTCCATCTGGTACTCTTCAAACTTAAGCATTGTACCCTTTTTCCATATGTCCCCCAGTCGCTCCACACCTATTAGGCTCTATTTTTTAAACCCGCCCAACTCTCCCACATCTCTTAGCATGTCACTTTCCCACAATGGGGTCTGTTCGGTCAGTGTTGCTCCCCACCCTAGTTTTCTCGTGACCTCCCACCAGGCTCGTTTCACCATCTGTGTGTGCACTGGGTATAATTTCTGGGCATTTTTACGATTTAAGGCAGTTTGATAGCACCCGTTCCCCTTAGCCTGCCTATCATACATGGTACGCTGATTCTGTCACGGGTGAGAAAGCCCAGTCGTTTACGTTGACCAATTGAGAAGCCAAATAGTAACTCTTAATGTCAGGTATCACTAGCTCACCCTCATAAACTCCCTGTAGTAGTTTGCTTAATGCAATGCATGGAATCTCCACTTCCCACAGCAGGATTCGGAGCCCTCCATCAATTGTTTTGAAGACAGAATTGGGGATCTGGTACTGCATGTTTTGCAGCACATAAAGTAGGTGGGGAGCGCCATCATTTTAAACAGCACTGCCCGGCCCATTAATGAGACTGGGAGTCGCTGCCAATGGCCAATAATCTCTCGTAGTCTCCCCAGTTGCGGGTTTAGATTCCGGGTCAGGAAATCTTTTTCCTATGTGGTAATGTATATTCCCAGGTATCAGAATTCTTCCCTCTGCTCCAGTGCTGCCCATGCAGACATGAGAGGTGGCAGTTCCAGCGTCAGCATGAATAGAAGCGATTTATCCCAGTTTATCTGGTATCTTGAGTAGCTGCCGAAAAGTTGGAATATATGGATAAGCCTGTGTATTGTATGCATATAAGGAGATGCGTTCCTCCAATTCGACTCCAGTGTCAATACCATATACCAAAGGGTTGTTACATACCCACGCTGCTAGTGGCTCTACTACCAATGCAAAGATCAGAGGGGAGAGTGGACACCCTTGGCATGTTCCTCTGTGTATCTTAAAAGGTCTGTATACGGCCCCGTTGACCCTCACTCGTGCTATTGGGTAATTGCACAGGAGAGCTATCTATTTCTAAAACCGTGGCCCAAAACCCAGCCTGGTCGCTACCTCGTATAAATATGGCCATTCAATACTGTCAAATGCCAACCGCGCATCTAATGCCAGTACAGCCACTGCCTCTCCTGGCCTTAACGCTGTTTCATGCATAAAATAGTCTTCTGAGATCTAGCCTGGTGCTTCTATGTGGTCTAGGTGAATTAAAATAATGCACACTTTAATGAAGAAATAAATGATAGTTGAACTAATCCGTGGAAAATGCACTATTTTACATTATGAAAACTCTGTTTGTTAATGTGATTACTGTTGATGTCTGTGTGTTTAACCAGAGTGCCACAAAACAGAATACTGGTTGGAGCAGTGGAGAATAGTGACTTGTGCATTTTTAGTGCTGTGAGGTCCCAGCCTGTGAAAGAAAGCACTGTAAATATGTAAGTGATTATTTTGAACGTGCATTGCACACAGTTTCCAAAATAGGTTAATACAAAATGCACAAAAATTTGCTTTAATAGGCTTTTAGGTGATTATTTACCGAAAAAAGCAATATCGCTAACCTATAAGAAGATATTAAACAATATGCCGGATCCCCTGAGGAAACTACGAGCTAGGTGGGTGGAGGATATTGGAGATATGAGTAATGAAGAGTGGCAGGAGGCGCTGGCATCCCACCGGGAGGTGGCAATACGCTCTCGATTCCGTCTTATACAATTAAAGGTTTTGCACTGAACATACTACGCAAGTATGATATTAGTTAAAAATGAGAGTCTCTGACTCCTTGCTCTGCCCTAGAAACTGCAGTCAGATAGGAACTTTTCTACACCAATGGTGGGATTGCCCGACTATTCAGCGATACTGGGATAAAAAAAACGGGAAAATGGTTGACTCTATATGGTAAACAACTGACGGTCTCTTCCCGATGGTGTCTCCTTAACATCTGTGACAATAATGGGTTTACATCTAAAGAAAGAACCTGGATCGCCCTGAGGTGTATGGTGGCGAAATGTAATATTTCAAGGAAGTGGAGAGGGGCGACTGGTCCTAGACTTCGAGAGTGGGAGGAGGACATGGATTAGTGCATGCAGGCTGAAAGAGTGATTAATGAAGGGAGAGGTTGTCCTAAAAAATTGACTAATATCTGGGGGTCCTGGAAAAAAAGCAGAGGGATGATATGTTTGCCATTTGAGGATTCGTCCAAACATGGGGAACAATGAGAGATGGGAACTGCAATACAGGTTACCAATAAGTTTGTATCTATTGTATTTGACGTGCACTCTGCAATGTGAAGGAACTGTATTTATGGACATGTACTGTAACAATGCATTATTAATAATACTCGCTTGCTTCCAATGTTTAATAAAAAGAAATTTAAAAAAGAAAAAATTAGGTTTAAGATAAATGAAAAGTGCTTCCAAAACCGATTTCAGTAATATGGAGACAATTGGCCTTCTGAGCAACCATTTTTTGTAGATGTCCCATAAAACAAGCACTCCACAGCTTGACTGGTAACACACGTACGATACCTCTAAAAAGAATACAATTTTATCATCACGAAGCTTCAAGTGAATTCCACCAATTAATGCCAGTACCAGCATCTAAGAAACCTTTACACTTGCAGATAGACTAACTGTAGCATGCATTTAATGTTCTTTCAGGCAGCAGGCACCCTGACCAGACGGCTGGTTTCTTGTTTAGCTCACTCTATGGCGGCCACCATGGCTTGCAGGTGGCAGGATGGGTGAATGGGGGGGGGGCTAGAATAAAGGACAAGAGTTACGCAATGTAAAAAAAACTAAAAAAAACCTTGACGCAGGGTCCCTGATTTCTGTTCCGGCTCTCCTGCGTCCAACTCCAGGAACAGGAAGCACACCCATGCTCTCCTGACTAATCACAATTGGTCTGAGCGCCGTGAGAAGTCACTCAGCCAGGGGCTGGAGGGATGGGCATGTTCTCAATGCAGGCTGTAATGCAGCCTGCATGGAGAACAGGGACAGTGTGCATGACTGTTTTGGGCGATCCGAGAGGGAGGGTTCCAACACTCCTCCCCTGCTCTGCAGCCCTGCCCTCTCACACAAAGCTGCTGCAGCAGGTGGACAAAATAAAATGATAATAACATTACGCTGTTAATATTTTATTTTTGCCTTTCTTTTACTGCTGCAGAGTATTGGGCGACACTCCTTTGCCTTAGTGGAGGAGCCGCCACTGAGCTCACTACCCCACTTGTGGCTTCTCAGCACGGGAAACTCCCTCTCTTCCATTTCAGGTGAAGCATCACATCTGTCGGAATTAACAATTATATAACAAAAAGTAGGAGAACTGTTTTAGTTCAATTTAAAAAGTATGGCCGCCTCATGCCCACAGATCCCACCGACTTCGACCTCTGACTATAACTGCTGGGTCTGACGATTGTTGTAATGTTCACAATGATGCAGCTGTGTGGGCCGAGCCAGCACAAGGGATAAAGAGTACTGGTGCTTCTGGGCCTGATAGACACGAGTGACTGTGACCACCCTAATCTGATCCCACCAGGTTATTGAAGCACCATCAAACCCTCTCCCCTGTGCACGGCACGGCACCTGGCAATGATGGTGAATCTGGAGCAGCCAATTGGCCTCCTGAGCCACCATAGCTTATTGGGCCTGTTCGATGGACAAGCTAGTCTTCTCCCTGGTCACATGCTAGAGTTGGCACCCATGCGGTCTCTGGGATCACAGTCCATCTGGTGAAGAGGGGAAATATTGAACACATATAGCACATATAGATGGAGACAACAGCATTTATCAATATCAGGCTTTCGTCAGTGCGCTTATCCTTTTCACCTGTGCAGACTGTTCTCTTACCCTCTAAACAAAGCACCTTTGTTTTTAAGTACTAATTAACCTGGTCAGTGCACCCGGGAAGGATCATAAAAAAAGAAAATAAAAGTTGGCGTTCTAGACAGACAAAAAGAATAGCTCGTATAAAAGCCTGCTAAAGTGTCATGAATCATTCTAGTGGGGAGACAATACTTGCCAGAGAAATGACTGACAGCCCCTGGAGATATTGCCCCACTTTCTGATTTTTATACAAATCATGCCAATTCCCCTGCCCTTTTTTCCTAGCATGGATTGTTTTAATAGGATATGCATCCGTTTGTTAGCTTGACTTTCATTGAGATTGTCTTTATTAGATGTGCAACAGTATGTTTTCAGAGGTTGAAACACTTCTTTTTCATAATGCCACTGTCTGAAGAATACACGTCCCACTGAAAGCGGAAATGTATGCTGGGTGGACCAACTTTTTTACTCGCAGTCACAAAATTTCACCTGGTCCCTTGCACATTGCTCGTGATAGAGCGCTTACAGCCCTCTAAATTGTATGGGTGCACTATACTCACTCACATGTATTTATCATTTGCAGTGTTTCAAAACTATTTAAATGATTGTATTCAAAGTTATATTAGCATTCAAATGTAGTGTACAAGTTTAATTAGGATGTTGTATGTATTGAAGAAACATATAATTCCTGTATGTGTAAAGTGCAAGATGAAATATTACTCTTGCAACATAATTTGTGCTTAGTTTAAATTGCCTGCATTGTAGGCTCACAAACTGCAAGTTGTTGTCAGTTGCGGTTCTCCTTGATTGCTCAAGAATTATAATTAAATGAATCCTTTTTGTGCTCAAAGACAGTGTGTTCTCAACATACTGCAGGTGCAGGAATTCGACTTCATTATTCTTAGATTTAAGGAGATACCCGGAATGTCTTTGAAGAAGTCTGAAAGGCAAGAAGGAAGGACGCCTTCCGTGCCTGGCCTGAGAACCAAGGCCACTGGAAGAAAAAGTTGCCTTTATTAAAGCTTCTGTAGAAAGTTAATACCAAATGTTGCAAATGAAAAAGTTCACCTAGTGACGTATTTTAGGATGAACATTGTCTTTTTGTATGATGCGCATGGACAGATTCGAAAGACTACTGCTTATTTTCGGAGGAGAAGGAGCATCTTGGAGGGAGAGTCATAGCTTTAAGCTATCAGACCCATTTGACGTGAGTACTTCTTAGGAAGTCAACACGTGCTGACACCTTTGTGATAGGATGATGGGAAATTAGGTAGGATTCTCATCTAGAGTAGAGTAGAGAAAGATACTTCTGTTTTCTTCTCTCAAATGAAAAGAGAATTGGACTAAGCTTCTATTCATTGTTGTATACTGATTCTGGAGTTCATCATATTATACATTTTGTGCTGAATGAATTATATTCATAGATTCAGCACAAAAGGCCGATGTTCATGTATTTGTATACTCTGATATTGAGGTGTGTTTATCTTCAACTATTTTTTATAATAAATTCACAAAACTTAAAGTTGGAGTCTGTGGTCCTTTAGAAGCATGAACAAATTGGAAGTATATCTTTGATATATGTTATTCCCCTCAAACACTTTAACAGGCTATAAAAAGACCATCTGATTTGAATTTAGTAGGGAAGGCCAGGAGTAAAATATAGCGTAATCAAATGGTAGCAGAGGATGGTTTAGCCTCTTAGAGTGAGGGGAGAAAAGGGAAAATTAGAAGTAGGATCGGAAAAACAATAGGGATTTGGACACGGAGTAGACGACGGCGGAGACGGATGGAAGTCGGCAGACGTTGATGGTGCGGCAGAAACAGTGGTAGCGTGAGTATAAAACTGTGTGGTGTGTTAGATTGCGGTGATGAATTAGGAGCATCATGTCTTGTGAAGTTGTAATGTAAGTTGAGTGAGTGTGGGTTTATCGGTTTACTGGTCCCTACATGTTCGGATCAGGAAGTTTTGTGAGCGGACTCAAGAGAAGTCCAAGATCCCGGGAAAGCTTTGCATTTGTAATTGTCTGATCAAAATTGTGGGTGTCTTGAAGCGCTATCGACGATTCACTTGTGACAGGGAACATTATGTGAATGTAGAAGTACGTCATGGATAGGAAGCCCCAGGTACCGGGGATGGACTATGATGATTGAGTGACCAACGCAGGTCAAGGGTCGCAGCGGATGAATGTTCTTGTAATGTTCTTGTAAGAGTGTTCTATCGATCTTTTAGTGGACAGACAATTACTTGTTTTATGTAACTATAAGCTATTGTGACTGCCTTAGGAACAGTTACTTGGTTTAATAGCTTTTGGATATACAGTTACTTGTTAGTATGAATGTGTGAGCGAGAGTGTACGTGGTGAAATTGTAAAGGAGGGTGAGCCACTGCAAGAGGGAGCAGTGACGTCAGTGTGCGCCATGCTGGGATTGGTCGGTTGGTGTAATGCCGCACTGAGATTGGTGGAAGTTCATCCAATGTTGAGCAGTGAAAATTAGGATGCAAATAATTGATTTTAACAATGAGATGTTTTAAGGTATTGAGAGATTTGTGTAGATGTGACACAGGGGTGGTGACTCGGATAGGAGAAGAAGCTCCGCCAGAGGATACCCCGGCACATTATATGGCAACAAATGTAGGACTCCATACCATAGTGTGGTTTCAAAATTGGCATACAATTACAGAGAAAGAGGGAGAATTGGCTTTCCCTCGCTATGGGTCATTTCGTATGGAGGTGCTGTACCAGCTGAGGGGAGTGATGTCTTCTCTGAAACCTCAGCCCAGACCGACATAATTTGAGACATTAGGTGCATGGATGAGAGCAGCAATGGCAAAAAGAAGGGAAGCCTCACAGGGAAGGATGAAGAAAGCAATGAAGGCATATCAAGATGCCGGGTGGGATGCACAGCTGAAAAGATGGAGAGTAGACACTATAGAGGGAGAACTGTATCCATTTTGGTTGCTAGAAGGAGGGTCTGGTGGAAAGAGTAAGACAGAGGAGGACACAGTGATACAGATGGTAGTTTTCTTGATAGATTGTTAGCAGAATGTCCTCCACCTTGTGACTCTAGATTGGAGACAGAGAGGACACAGCAACCAGAGGAAACTTCAGGGATGGAACGAATGGGTTCAGAGGATCAGACAGCAGGAGTAAAAGGGAGGATTTCAGTGGGAGTAAGAATCCCAGGAGCGTCTGGAGGAACAGGATAGGCAGACACAGAGCCAGGAGAAAGTGCATGTACCATGAGGTTACCAGAAGCACTTACAGTACCAGTTGCTATTGGGCCTGCAGTTTCAATATATAACCCCGGAGAAAAAACAGAGGGAAGTCAACAGCAAACAGGAGAATGGGAAGAGACTATATCTGGAGGGAGTCTGACAATGAGTAGAACGGGTCTGGCTCAGATACCAGTGGAAGCTAGCACTCCATTGCCAGCTACGGCTGATCCATCGAGAATGGACAGTGGGTCGGAATCAAGACAAACAGGAACATTGGCAAACTCTAGGTCAGACATCAGAATGTGGGTTCCACTGGTAAGGGAGTCAATGGAGGAGACAAGAAGCACCCAGGGTATTGTTCGAACCACCACATTTGTGTGAGGGTGAACCACTGGAGAAGTCGAAGTTGTGAGAGAGAAAGTCGCCCAGCCTTGAAAATAGAGACAAGTGGGGGCCAAAGGAGAACACAAAGTTGTGATAGGGAGGAAACAGGAAGTGAAAGAGGTCAGAGAATTGTACACGTCGAAATGAACGCACCATTGTTAGATGTGGTAAGATTAAAAGCAGGAATGGAAGAGGCGATTGAAGGAAATCTGCCATTGGACATTATTGAAACATATGACCCAAGCGAGTTGTTATTTGTAGCCAAAGACATTACTAAAAAGGCAAAGCCAGCTCATGAAGCATTGATACAGTTGGCACGAAAGTATGCGGTGGATTTGACAAAGACGAAATAGATGCAGGGAAGCTGCAGATTGAACTATACTGATAAAGACTTGGAAGTAAAGAGAACGACAGGATTAAAGGCACAAATTAGAGAATTGGTGATAGGAATGTGACCGTGGAGAGAGTTAGGCAAATGGGAAGAGAGGTGGGCCAAAAAGAAAAGTGCTAAGAAAGTGATAGGAGATACTCCGCCTCCGGGTGGAGAGATGGGACAAGTAGGAAATTTCCCTCTAAGAGAAGTACAAAATGGGGGTATGTGCATGTGTTGAAACAATGTGGACTGGCCCACTATGTGCATGTAATTATTTTAGTCACTGTTTTGTGGCCTGAATTTAGGACCCATTAGGTGCTATTAAAAGACCCCTCACACACCAACCTGGTTGGTGTCATGCTTCATCATCGGGGTCCCAACCAGGCGGCCGAGTGCCACCTGGTTGTGCTACGACGCCTGATTACAGCGGAGCGGGTGTGGGTGCAACGATGTAATGTGATGTGAATTAAATATAGTTAAAAATGCCTCTGGGAATCCTTACCTTTGTATTTTAATGTTGGCGGCCCAGGGTATTGATTAAAAATATGTGTAGTGCAACTACTAAAGGAGTAATTTTCCATGTCCGCTCATGCGCCATTTACCGGGATCCCTTAGTCATGACAACCCGGAAACGCTCCGGCGCACGTACCAGATGGGCAAAGCTTACTATTTAAACAGCTGATACCAGCACCCATTTACCAGCCGGGATGACAAGGGACCACATAGGTTTGATGTAGAGGACACACTTCAACCAAGTAAGGCCTCTAGTAACTTCCGACGCTGCACCTTCAGTGAACTTATCGTTCCGATATAGCTCACAGCAGCGCTTTCATTTCTTTTACTTCCAGATTGGACATTGATTGTACCTCTTCCCCAAGCCCCGAATACTGCCTTACAACTCTGTAGCATTGTAAATATTGGTGCATTTTTGAACCCCTTATTTTACTATTCTGGTAGCACTGTAATATACACCGCACCCATTGCGGTCTCTTTACGAATTTGATTCGGGGCAGTGTTTGGGTTTTTACAGCCTCACTCAAGTGCATGTCATTTAATAAACAGCACACCACAGACCGCTGGGTTCTCTCCCCAGCTGCCCTCCAGCACGCACCAGTGCCACAGACTTAAGTGCACGCACTAGCGCACCACGGGCTGCAAATACAGTGCAGCCACCAGTACACAGTTTTACTTTAAATGCAGCGCTCCACTGGCATAATCACTGCTCCCAGATTATAAAGATATTGCTGCCATCCTTCTATATACAAATTAAGTAAAGGCATGCAACACAATATCCATGCATGCCGCTCTGCTTGAGCCAGATTTTAGTCACCATAATGGCCTTTCAAGATGACTAATGCATGACGCTGCTAAATGTCTAAGATTGCATTTTATGTTGCAAAACCATATATGTTGTGTATTGTCTCTTTCTTCCTCACAGGAATTTTTTTGCTACTCTAAAGTGTCTGTGAGTACGCCAACACTTTTTTCCTCTTTTCTTTACCACACACCATAGCGAGTGTGTAGGGAAAACACAGTTTTTTTTCACGTGGCAACTTTCACCTTTTGCCACTCACTTTCCACCTCTTGGTCCTGAAGAAAGCCCCGTTAATAACTCAGAAGGGGCTGAAACATGTAGACCGCCACACATAAGCCAACTCATAGGAAAATTACTCCTTAGTAGTTGCACTACACATATTTTTAATCGATACCCTGGGCCGCCAACATTAAAATACAAAGGTAAGGATTCCCAGAGGTATTTTTAACTGTATTTCATTCAAATCACATCACATTGTTGCACCCACACCCGCTCCGTTGTAATCAGGTGTCGTAGCACAACCAGGTGGCACTTGGCCGCCTGGTGGTTGGGACCCCGATGATTAAGCATGACACCAACCAGGTTGGTTTGTGAGGGGTCTTTTAATAGCACCTAATGGGTCCTAAATTCAGGCCACAAAACAGTGACTAAAATAATTACATACACATAGTGGGCCAGTCCACATTGTTTCAACATATTACACATCTGGGGACATGATGCGCTCAGCATACCCTCGCTCTCCCATTGAGGTCGTAGGGTATGTGATGTGCCATGGAGCAGGGGTTATTTGGCAGCATTCACTAATGATTTTCCTCGGTTTAGAGAGAAACCTGCTGAGTGGTATAAAGAATTGGACAGGTTTATCAAGATTTCGAAGGTGCTATGGATTGATTTGAACACTTTGCTTGATATAGTGGTCCCAGCTAATTTGTGGGCAGCATGCAAAGTTGCAATTGAATTGCCCACTGCAGAACGAGTTAGAGATCCAGTGAATCATGGTCCTTCACCTGAGGTAATGAAGAAATATGAGCAAGTCATTACATGGCTACAATCCAAAGTAGCTCCTCAAACTGTTTATTGGCTTAAAATCGATCGTACTACTCAAGAGCCTAAGGAGTCGGTACATGACTATTATGAGAGACATTTATTGGCTTTTAAACCGCATAGTCGATTGGATACTATTAAACAGAAAGATATGGGACAGTTTGTCTCGAAGTTTGTGTTGGGATTGAAATCTGTTATTAGTTTGATGATACAGCAACATTTGATATGTTGGCAGAATAAGTCGGTAGACAAAATTCTGCATTACGCAAAATATTGCAGTGATCAGGTAGAGTCAGCACAAAAGTAAATGAAAGACAAGTTGATGTTGGTGCAGTTGAAGAATGCCGAAAGGTCTGAACAGATTCAAGGGGTTGGAGGAGCAATGGACCAAGGAAGAGGAGGTGGCAGGGGAATGAATCAAAATATGGTAGTCAAACCTGGACAGGGAAGAGGTAGAGGAATGGATGCAGGTACAGGAGGTGATTGGGTGGCGAATCAAAAGAGGGTTACTGCTTGTCATTTTTGCAACAAAATCAGGCATTGGAAGTGCGAGTGCCGATTGAATCCGGCAAATCAAATGCAGTATGAGGGAGAAGGACAGATGTCAGAGGGTTTGAGCATCGTGACTACACCTAGGTCCATGCATGGAGGAGGTTATGAGCCGCAAATGCAAATACCTCAGCCTCCAAGAATACCAAAAAATAATCAGGTGTACCATCAGATACTCTATTTTAAAATAAAAGACAGATTTGACCAAACTCAAGATTCTCATGAGTGTCAGAGGGGGGTGCAGGAGGAATGCACTTTGGGTGCAACTTTGGAAGTAGATCAGAGTGGACCATTTGCAGATGCAGAAGTTAATGGTCATCCTGTTACTTTTTAGTTAGATACCGGAGCTGCGCGCTCCACATTAAGGACAGAAGTGGTTCCAAATTTATCCCTTTGAGGACAATCGATTCAAGTGGTGAGAGTTACCAATCAGAGAATGACTGACCCTTGAACAGACGAGTTACCTGTGAGAATAGGAACGCTCCGAGATAGACATCAATTTGTAGTGTGCGATTCAAGCCCAGTCTGTTTTTTGGAAGTAGACCTTTTGTGTAAACTAAATTGTAACATATCTTGCACTCCGAGGGGCGTGGAGCTGCAAACCTATGATGACGATGCAGATTTTAAGATAGCCAGCATGCATTCTTGTGCAGAAATGTTCGTGTTTCTCACGACAGACGAGTTACCACATAATTTAAGAGACTCGATCTGTCCGAAAATGTGGGATTTTACCGGAGAGGAGATAGGATTGATTTGAGGGGCTGAACCTGTTAAGATAAAGGTCAAACCAAATGCTGTATTTCCACGAACTCTGCAGTATAAATTGTCTCCAGAAACTGTGGCCGGAATAAGACCTGTAATCGAGTCTATGATTGCACAAGGTATTCTCAAGGAGATAAGAGGAAGTCCCTGTAACCCACCTATTATGGGACTGCAGAAGCCTAGTGGCAAGTACAGAATAGTGCAGGATTTACGCAGGGTTAATGAAATCATGATTCCATGTTGTCCTGTGGTACCGAATCCAGCTGTTATATTATTTCAGATTCCATGTGAGGCAGAATGGTTTACAGTCATAGATTTAAGTCAGGCATTTTTCTTTATACCATTGCACGAAGAGAGCCAATATTTGTTTGCATTTAGGATGGACGACCATGTGTTAACCCCTTCACTGCTAGGCCTTTCCCCCCCCCTGTGCTAAGCCTTTTTTTGGCTATTTGGGGTAGTGCAGGCTAAGACCCCTGTAACTTTTTGACCACTTAAGGTATCCATGCCAAATTGGTGTCTTTTCATTCCAACATCATGATGATTTTAAAGGTACCCAGGGTTTGTGGATTCACGTGGAGGGGTCCCAGAAATTAGCCAAAATACAGCAACTTTTTTGAAAAATGGGAAAAAAGGCTACAAATGAAAGCGTCTGGGTTTTTCCCTGCAAATGGTATCAAAAAAGAGTTTGTGGGGCTGAAATCACCATTTCCCAGCTTTTAGGGAATGACAGACTTTTGTCAGAAAACCAAAATTTTTTACACAGTTTTGGCATTTTTCTGGGACATAGCCTATTTTTGCTATTTTTTGTGCTTTCAACCTCCTTCCAGTTAATGGTAGAAATGGGTATAAAAGCAATAATGGATCCTGGAAAGCTATACATTTTAGAAAAGTAGACAAATTCTGAATTTAGCAAGGGGTCATTTGTGTAGATCCATCAAGGTTTCTTTATAGAAACTAAGTTATATATAGGAAAAATTGGAAATTTGTTTAAAAAAAACAGCCTTTTGTGTCAACGTTTTCACCTGTAACTTCTTCTAATTATGACATCTCTTTAAAAGCAATATATCGTTACATCCGCTGGACCTTACTGGTTTTGGGGATATATAGGACTTGTAGGTTCACCAAGAACCCGACGAACCTATAGTTAAAAACTAAGAAGCAATTTGCAATGGCTTTTTATTATGTACCGGGTATATAGCAATTATTCTGGGAAAATGTATACATGGAAAAGTCGGTATGAAAGACACCTATGTATTTCTGAAATGGGAACAAAATATAGAGTTTAGAAACAGTAGATATTTGCACATTTCCAAAATTGGGAACACTCATACTAGCGTGAGAATTGTCAGTCATTTTTTATAATGACTGAATGACCCAATGTCTCCCGATAAAAATGGTACCTCACTTGTGTGGGTAGACATAGTGCCCACAACAGGAAATGGCTCAAAACCCAACGTGAACACACCACATTTTCACAATGAAAAATTACCCTTTTTTTGCAAAGTGCCTAGCTGTAGTTTTTTAACCCTAGCTCTACCGGGACCTAGAGAAACCTAGCAAACCTATAGATTTTTTAAACCTAGACACCCAGGGGCATCCAGGACAGGGTGACTTGACTGCCTCCCACCAGGTTCTGTTACCCAGAACCCCTTGCAAACCTAAAACATTTTTTTAAAAACCACATTTTCCTCACATTTCTGTGGTGGAAAGTTCTGGAATATGCATAGATCCACAAATTTCGACTCACCACGCATTCCCCAAAGTCTTCTAAGACAAATGGTACCTCACTTGTGTGGGTAGGCCTATTGCCCGCGACAGGAAACGGCGCAAAACGCAACGTGGACACACCTCAAGTTCGCAGTGAAAAATGACCCTTTTTTGGCAAAGTGCCTAGTTGTGGTTTTTGAACCATAGCTCTGCCGGACCCTGGGGAAACCTAGCAAACATATACATTTTTGAAAACTAGACACCCAGGGAAATCCAGGATGGGGTGACTTGACTCCTCCCACCAGGTTCTGTTACCCAGAATCCCTTGCAAACCTAAAAAAAAGTCCAAAATAACAATTTTCCTCACATTTCTGTGTTGGAATGTTCTAGAATCTGCGTGGATCCACAAATTACAACTCACCCCGCGTTCCCCAAAGTCTTCTGAGAAAAAGGGTACCTCACTTTTGTGGGTCGGCCAAGTGCCCGTGACAGGAAACGGCACAAAATGCAATGTGGACACAACCCCAATTTTAGAGTCAAAACGGACCCTTTTTTGGCAAAGTGCCTAGCTGTAGTTTTTGGACCATAGCTCTGCCGGCACCTAGGGAAACTTAGCAAACCTATACATTTTTGAAAACTAGACACCCAGGGAAATCCAGGATGTGGTGACTTGACTGCCTCCCACCAGGTTCTGTTACCCAGAATCCCTTGCAAACCTAAAGAATTGTCAAAAAAACATATTTTCCCAACATTTCTGTGGTGGAAAGTTCTGTAATCTGCGTGGATCCACAAATTTCTAACCACTCCGCGTTTCCCAAAGTCTTCCGAGAAAAGTGGTACCTCACTTGTGTGGGTAGGCCTAGTGCCTGCGATAGGAAACGGCGCAAAACGCAACGTGGACACACCTCAATTTCACAGTGAAAAATTACCCATTTTTGGCAAAGTACCTAGCTGTAGTTTTTGAACCCTAGCTCTGCCGGCACCTAGGGAAACCTAGCAAACCTATACATTTTTGAAAAGTAGACACCCAGGAGAATCCAGGATTGGGTGACTTGACTGCCTCCCACCAGGTTCTGTTACCCAGAATCTCTTGCAAACCTAAAAAAAGTCCAAAATAACACATTTTCCTCAGATTTCTGTGGTGGAATGTTCTAAAATCTGCGTGGATCCACAAATTACAACTCACCCCGCGTTCCCCAAAGTCTTCTGAGAAAAACGGTACCTCACTTTTGTGGGTCGATCGAGTGCCCGTAACAGGAAACGGCACAAAACGCAACGTGGACACAACCCCAATTTTAGAGTCAAAAATTACCCTTTTTTGGCAAAGTGCTTAGCTGTAGTTTTGGAACCCTAGATCTGCCGGCACCTAGGGAAACCTAGCAAACCTATACATTTTTGAAAAGTAGACACCCAGGGGAATCCAGGATGGGGTGACTCAACTGTCTCTCACCAGGTTCTGTTACTCAGAACCCCTTGCAAACTTAAACAATTGACAAAAAACACATTTTTCTCACATTTCTGTGGTGGAAAGTTCTGGAATTTGCGTGGATCACAAATTTCTACCCACCCCGCATTCCCCAAAGCCTTCTGAGAAAAAGTATACCTCAGCTGTGTGGGTAGGCCTAGTGACCGCGACAGGAAATGGAACAAAACGCAATATGGACACAATACAATTTCACAGTGAAAAATTACCCTTTTTTGGCAAAGTGCCTAGCTGTAGTTTTTTAACCCTAGCTTTGCCGGCACCGAGTGAAACCTACCAAACCCACACATTTCTGAAAACTAGACACCCGGGGAATTCCAGGGAGGTATGGCTTGCGTGGATCCCCCAACGATTCCTTACCCAAAATCCCCTGCAAACCTCAATTTTAGCTGAAAAAATCACTCTTTTCACACATTTTTGTGTGGGAGAGTTGTGGCATCACCGGGCTGACACAAATTTCCTACTTCCCAGCGTTCCCCTGGGTCACCCGCTAGAAACAATGCCTCACTCGTGTGGGAGGCCCAAGAACCCACAACAGGCAAGGGCCCAAAACGTAGTGAGGCAACATCAAAATTGCTTATCACAAAACAACCTGGTTTTGCAAGAGGGGTCACCTGGGTTTTTCGCCCCGTACTCGGCGGCTACTTACGGAAACCTACCAAACCCATATATTTCTCAAAACTAGACACCCGGGGGAATCCAGGGAGGTATGGCTTGCATGGATCCCAACGTTTCCTTACCCAGAATTCCCTGCAAACCGCAATTTAGGCAGAAAAAATCACTTTTTCACACATTTTTGTGCGGGAAAGTTGTGGTATCACTGGGCTGACACAAATTTCCTACCACCCAGCGTTCCCCCGGGTCTCCCAATAAAACGGTTCCTCACTCACATGAGAGGCCCAAGTACCCGCGACAGGCAAGGGCACAAAACGTAATGAGGCGATATCAAAATGATGTCGCCTCAATAAGTTTTGGGCCATTGCCTGTCGCAGGTACTTGGGCCTCCCACACGAGTGAGGCACCGTTTTTATCGGGGGACCCCGGGAAACGCTGGGTGGTAGGATTTTTTTGCAGGCCCGGTGATGCCACAACTTTCCCACACATAAATGTGTGAAAAAGGTGATTTTATAGCTAAATTTGAGGTTTGCAGGGGATTCTGGGGAAGGAAACGTTAGGGGATCCACGCAAGCCATACCTCTCTGGATTTCTCCTTGTGTCTAGTTTACAGAAATGTGTGGGTTTGGTAGGTTTCCCTAGGTGGCCGCCGAGCACCGGGCCAAAAACCCAGGGGACCCCCCCTTGCAAAACCAGGTCGTTTTGAGATGGGCAATTTTGATGTCGCCTCTCTATGTTTTGGGCCCTTGCCTGTCGCGGGTACTTGGGCCTCCCACATGAGTGATGCACCGTTTTTATCGGGAGACCCGGGGGAATTGTTGGGTGGTAGATAATTTGTGTCAGCTCAGTGATGCCATAACTTTCCCACACAAAAGTGTGTGAAAAATGTGATTTTTTCAGCTAAATTTGAGGTTTGCAGGGGATTATGGCTGAGGAAACGTTGGGGGATCCACGTAAGCCATACCTCACTGGAATCTCCCGGGTGTCTAGTTTTCAGAAATGTATGGGTGTGGTAGGTTTCCCTTGATGGCTGCCGAGCATGGAGCCAAAAACCCAGGTGACCCCCCTGCAAAACCAGGTCATTTTGAGATAATTAGTTGTTTATTTCTGCAGCGTGAACATTTTGGCACAATATTGCAAGGAAAATGTGACAAACATTTTGAGGTTTGCAGGACATTGTGGATAATATAACTTGATGGAATTCACAAGAGAGACATCACCATTTACTCCCATGGGTTTATGACAATATCTACAGTTGGTAGGTTATTCTTAGATGGAATGTACACCTTGGTAGAGGGACTAAAACGACAAAGATTCCTGCACAGCCATCTATTCCTCAAGCACACACACATACTGGTTGGATTTGGCACGAGGGCGAGTGATGGTTCAGTATATAAAATTTTATTAACAAGAGATTTCACAAAAATGAAATGCACTGTCAATAATTAAACAACAAAAAACTGAACCAGTGACTCGCAGCTCGTGAGCTGTAAAGCCATGGCAAGGCACCAACCACTTTACAGGCCATTCACACACCTTTCATACATGATACACTCAAGACCATTCACACCACTAGGCACGAAACCAACACATTACAACATTCACAAAAAGGGAGAAGGTACACCCTGCTTCAGAAAGACAAAAAAGACAAATATTACTGCACAGCCATCTAATCCTCAAGCACACACACATACCGGTTGGATTTGGCACAAGGATGAGTGATGATTTAGTATATACAATTGTATTATCAAGTGATTTCACAAAAATGATATGCACAGTTAGTAATTGAAAGGACGAGAAACTGAACCACTGACTCACAGCTCAGGAGCTGTAAAGCCACGACAAGGCACCAACCTCTTTACAGGCCATTCATACACCTTTCATACATGTGAAACATACAAAACCATTCACACCGCCAGCCGCGGGCCCATCAGATTAGAACACTCTCGCCAACAGACAGTGCCATTCAAGGGCCCATCACTTTCACACGCCCACATCCCTGACACATGCAAAAACAACAGGTGATGGACAGAATGCAGAACAATGTCATACATTCACGCCAGTGCAGAGATCTGGGCCTCAATCCAGGAAGCTTGTTTCCGGTCCAGGGAAGGCATGGCTTGGCAGTTCGGGCTAGACTGTTCCCATGAGGCACAGTGTCAGACTGATTTGCATATAGCCATGTCTGAACTGGGGTGGCAGAGTGGGCTAAAGAACGGTGAGGGATCAAACCCAGATCATTTCACTGGGTGTGAGTGTTTGATTGGTTCAGATGCTCCGTCCATCACCACCCCCTTTTGTACCGCTTTGGCCGCCATAAGTGTGGCAGGGTATGCTCAGACGTGAGTCCCTTGCTCACTTTGCCACTGGATTCAAGCAAGCTGGGCTGAAGACGGCTGGAATGCCAGAAACCGGTCCTCGGAAGCTTGTTTCCGGTCCAGGGAAGGCATGGCTTGGCAGTTCGGGCTGGACTGTTCCCATGAGGCACAGGGTCAGACTGATTTGCATATAGCCATGTCTGAACTGGAGTGGCAGAGTGGGCTAAAGAACGGTGATGGATCAAACCCAGATCTTTTGACTGGGTGTGAGTTTTTGATTGGTTCAGACGCTCCGTCCATCACCACCCCCTTTTGTACCACATTCCTGACACCGCAACCATACAAGCTGATGGATTGCGTGGAGAGGCACTCAGCTAGGAGTGTGTGTAGTGACCAGCAGCAAATCACTACACACACACCGCCAGCCGAGCGCCAGTCCACGCACACCACCAACCAAGAACCAGTCCACGCACACCGCCAGCCAAAAGCCAGTTCACGCACACCGCCAGCCAAGCGCCAGTCCATGCACACTGCCAGCCAAGCACCAATCCACGCACACTGCCAGCCAAGCACCAATCCACGCCCACCGCCAGCCAAGCACCACCCTACACACACTGCAATCACATTTAGGATTTTTTTGTACAATAAAGAAAACACAAACAAATTGCAAATAGATACAAATCTACTAACACAAAATCTGAAACTAAATACATTGCACTAATGCCATCCTTGAAAGAGAATAAAAAAATGTAAACAATACAGACCAGGAAGTTCACTTTACCACTCATGGATGCTCCCGAAAATTATTTTGCGTGTGGTACACTCTAAAACAAGCAGGCACACTCAGCCCAGGGTTAGAAGGACACTCGCGGCAGTACATATGAGTTCTCTTCTGTGTACCTCTTCGCCAACAGACTCTACATCTCCTAGTGGGAGTCTTTTGAGGGTGTGGGAGAAATGTAATCAGAAAAGTGGCGATCTTTCAATCGAGCCACATCCTCCACCACTCCAACTCTAGGAATACTTGCCTGTTCCACAACAACAAGGCTGCCTATCACAGACTGCTGAAACTGAACAAAAGTCAATTTTCACGCAGGAGAACACTCCTTGAACACAACTAAAGCATTGAAAGTTGCTAAATTGAAGAGATGGATGGCCAACTTATTATACTAAATGTAAGCCTTACGAATAGCATTGTACAATTCCAACCTCTGATCTACTCTATCAACACCACCCATGTGCTTATTGTAGGCTAAAATGTACACAGGTTTGCGCACTTCAGCAATTTGACCCCAAAGAGGCACAGGTGAAGTACTCTCATCATGGATGGTAGTCAGCTTGTACACATCCCTCTTGTCCACAAATTTCACAGCTAGTAGTTCATCACTATGCAAGGAACTGCACTGTCCCCTCTGAAGTTTTTCGCAAACAAGCTCTTTTGGATAACCTTTACGGTTAGAGTGGATTGTGCCACAAGCAAAAGTGTCCACTTTGAACAATTCCTTAAACAATTGCAGAGCGGTGTAGAAGTTATCAAGGTACAAATGGTGGCCTCCGTTAAACAGTCCTCTAGCAAGATGATGGACAACCAGGGGGGTCAATAGTGGAATCCCTACCAGTGTACACACGAAAATTAAAAACATATCCTGTCCTACTCTCAGACAACATATACAGCTTAATTCCTTAGCGTGCCCTCTTGCTAGGGATGTACTGCCTAAAAACCAAACAGCCCTTGAACAAGACCAAAGACTCATCAATAGATATTTCTTTCCCAGGAGTATAGATCTCAGAAAATTGATCTACAAAGTGATCAAGAGCAGGCTGAATCTTGAAAAGACGGTCACAGTCAGGGTGATCTCATGGCAATGCCAAATAATTCTCAACTAAATGCAGCATCCGTAGCAAAAGTAAATACTGATCATGAGTCGTAACTGTAGGAAATATTGCCATTGCCATCAAGGGACTGGTAGACCAATATGAAGCCATGGACGGCTTCCTTATAAAACCCATCAATAAAGTCAAACCCAAAAACTTCTTCATCTCTTCCAGATTTGTGGGAGTTCACCGGGTAGCTCTAGAGTGGGGCCTAAGTTTGTCACTGTTGTCCCTCAAAAACTTTTCAGCATACAAATTAGTCTGCTCAACAATCTCACCCAAAAATACATCACCCATAAACAACTGAAAAAACTGTATAGGCAAAAAAATTCACAATCTACTCTACACCTTGCATCACCACTAAAGGCAGGCAACACCGGCTGCACCATGTTTGGATCAACCCAGAGTCCAGCACTTCCAGTAGGAAGCCTAGCAGCCTAAGGCTTCAATCGAGATGCCTCTTGCACCATCGCAAAAAACAACAAGTGATGGACTGAATGTGGATCAATGTCACACACTCCCCCAGTCAAAAGATCTGGGCCCAAATCCATCGTTTTTTTGCACTCCACACCACCCTGGGTCAGATAATGGCTTTATGCAAATCAGCTCTGACCCTGTTGCCCCATGGGAACAGTCCAGTCCGAACTACAACAGCCATATCTTTCCCAGACCGGAATCAAGCATCCGAGGACCGGACCGGTTTCGAGGTAACACCTCTCTTCAGCCCGGCTAGCTTGACTCCAAGTGGTGTGGAGTGCCTGGGACCCACGTCTGGGCATCCCCAGCGCACTTAGGGCGGCAATTGCAAAAAACAACAAGTGATGGACTGAATGTGGATCAATGTCACACACTCCCCCAGTCAAAAGATCTGGGCCCAAATCCATCGTTTTTTTGCACTCCACACCACCCTGGGTCAGATAATGGCTTTATGCAAATCAGCTCTGACCCTGTTGCCCCATGGGAACAGTCCAGTCCGAACTACAACAGCCATATCTTTCCCAGACCGGAATCAAGCATCCGAGGACCGGACCTGTTTCGAGGTAACACCTCTCTTCAGCCCGGCTAGCTTGACTCCAAGTGGTGTGGAGTGCCTGGGACCCACGTCTGGGCATTCCCAGCGCACTTAGGGCGGCAATTGCAAAAAACAACAAGTGATGGACTGAATGTGGATCAATGTCACACACTCCCCCAGTCAAAAGATCTGGGCCCAAATCCATCGTTTTTTTGCACTCCACACCACCCTGGGTCAGATAATGGCTTTATGCAAATCAGCTCTGACCCTGTTGCCCCATGGGAACAGTCCAGTCCGAACTACAACAGCCATATCTTTCCCAGACCGGAATCAAGCATCCGAGGACCGGACCGGTTTCGAGGTAACACCTCTCTTCAGCCCGGCTAGCTTGACTCCAAGTGGTGTGGAGTGCCTGGGACCCACGTCTGGGCATCCCCAGCGCACTTAGGGCGGCAATTGCAAAAAACAACAAGTGATGGACTCAAGCTAGCCGGGCTGAAGAGAGGTGTTACCTCGAAACCGGTCCGGTCCTCGGATGCTTGATTCCGTTCTGGGAAGGACATGGCTTTTGTAGTTCGGACTGGACTGTTCCCATGGGGCAACAGGGTCAGAGCTGATTTGCATATCGCCATTGTCTAACCCAGGGTGGTGTGGAGTGCAAAAAAACGATGGATTTGGGCCCAGATCTTTTGACTGGGGGAGTGTGTGACATTGATCCACATTCAGTCCATCACCACTTGTTGTTTTTGCAATTGCCGCCCTAAGTGCGCTGGGGATGCCCAGACGTGGGTCCCAGGCACTCCACACCACTTGGAGTCAAGCTAGCCGGGCTGAAGAGAGGTGTTACCTCGAAACCGGTCCGGTCCTCGGATGCTTGATTCCGTTCTGGGAAGGACATGGCTTTTGTAGTTCGGACTGGACTGTTCCCATGGGGCAACAGGGTCAGAGCTGATTTGCATATCGCCATTGTCTAACCCAGGGTGGTGTGGAGTGCAAAAAAACGATGGATTTGGGCCCAGATCTTTTGACTGGGGGAGTGTGTGACATTGATCCACATTCAGTCCATCACCACTTGTTGTTTTTGCAATTGCCGCCCTAAGTGCGCTGGGGATGCCCAGACGTGGGTCCCAGGCACTCCACACCACTTGGAGTCAAGCTAGCCGGGCTGAAGAGAGGTGTTACCTCGAAACCGGTCCGGTCCTCGGATGCTTGATTCCGTTCTGGGAAGGACATGGCTTTTGTAGTTCGGACTGGACTGTTCCCATGGGGCAACAGGGTCAGAGCTGATTTGCATATCGCCATTGTCTAACCCAGGGTGGTGTGGAGTGCAAAAAAACGATGGATTTGGGCCCAGATCTTTTGACTGGGGGAGTGTGTGACATTGATCCACATTCAGTCCATCACCACTTGTTGTTTTTGCAATTGCCGCCCTAAGTGCGCTGGGGATGCCCAGACGTGGGTCCCAGGCACTCCACACCACTTGGAGTCAAGCTAGCCGGGCTGAAGAGAGGTGTTACCTCGAAACCGGTCCGGTCCTCGGATGCTTGATTCCGTTCTGGGAAGGACATGGCTTTTGTAGTTCGGACTGGACTGTTCCCATGGGGCAACAGGGTCAGAGCTGATTTGCATATCGCCATTGTCTAACCCAGGGTGGTGTGGAGTGCAAAAAAACGATGGATTTGGGCCCAGATCTTTTGACTGGGGGAGTGTGTGACATTGATCCACATTCAGTCCATCACCACTTGTTGTTTTTGCAATTGCCGCCCTAAGTGCGCTGGGGATGCCCAGACGTGGGTCCCAGGCACTCCACACCACTTGGAGTCAAGCTAGCCGGGCTGAAGAGAGGTGTTACCTCGAAACCGGTCCGGTCCTCGGATGCTTGATTCCGTTCTGGGAAGGACATGGCTTTTGTAGTTCGGACTGGACTGTTCCCATGGGGCAACAGGGTCAGAGCTGATTTGCATATCGCCATTGTCTAACCCAGGGTGGTGTGGAGTGCAAAAAAACGATGGATTTGGGCCCAGATCTTTTGACTGGGGGAGTGTGTGACATTGATCCACATTCAGTCCATCACCACTTGTTGTTTTTGCAATTGCCGCCCTAAGTGCGCTGGGGATGCCCAGACGTGGGTCCCAGGCACTCCACACCACTTGGAGTCAAGCTAGCTGGGCTGAAGAGAGGTGTTACCTCGAAACCGGTCCGGTCCTCGGATGCTTGATTCCGTTCTGGGAAGGACATGGCTTTTGTAGTTCGGACTGGACTGTTCCCATGGGGCAACAGGGTCAGAGCTGATTTGCATATCGCCATTGTCTAACCCAGGGTGGTGTGGAGTGCAAAAAAACGATGGATTTGGGCCCAGATCTTTTGACTGGGGGAGTGTGTGACATTGATCCACATTCAGTCCATCACCACTTGTTGTTTTTGCAATTGCCGCCCTAAGTGCGCTGGGGATGCCCAGACGTGGGTCCCAGGCACTCCACACCACTTGGAGTCAAGCTAGCCGGGCTGAAGAGAGGTGTTACCTCGAAACCGGTCCGGTCCTCGGATGCTTGATTCCGTTCTGGGAAGGACATGGCTTTTGTAGTTCGGACTGGACTGTTCCCATGGGGCAACAGGGTCAGAGCTGATTTGCATATCGCCATTGTCTAACCCAGGGTGGTGTGGAGTGCAAAAAAACGATGGATTTGGGCCCAGATCTTTTGACTGGGGGAGTGTGTGACATTGATCCACATTCAGTCCATCACCACTTGTTGTTTTTGCAATTGCCGCCCTAAGTGCGCTGGGGATGCCCAGACGTGGGTCCCAGGCACTCCACACCACTTGGAGTCAAGCTAGCCGGGCTGAAGAGAGGTGTTACCTCGAAACCGGTCCGGTCCTCGGATGCTTGATTCCGTTCTGGGAAGGACATGGCTTTTGTAGTTCGGACTGGACTGTTCCCATGGGGCAACAGGGTCAGAGCTGATTTGCATATCGCCATTGTCTAACCCAGGGTGGTGTGGAGTGCAAAAAAACGATGGATTTGGGCCCAGATCTTTTGACTGGGGGAGTGTGTGACATTGATCCACATTCAGTCCATCACCACTTGTTGTTTTTGCAATTGCCGCCCTAAGTGCGCTGGGGATGCCCAGACGTGGGTCCCAGGCACTCCACACCACTTGGAGTCAAGCTAGCCGGGCTGAAGAGAGGTGTTACCTCGAAACCGGTCCGGTCCTCGGATGCTTGATTCCGTTCTGGGAAGGACATGGCTTTTGTAGTTCGGACTGGACTGTTCCCATGGGGCAACAGGGTCAGAGCTGATTTGCATATCGCCATTGTCTAACCCAGGGTGGTGTGGAGTGCAAAAAAACGATGGATTTGGGCCCAGATCTTTTGACTGGGGGAGTGTGTGACATTGATCCACATTCAGTCCATCACCACCTGTTGTTTTTGCAATTGCCGCCCTAAGTGCGCTGGGGATGCCCAGACGTGGGTCCCAGGCACTCCACACCACTTGGAGTCAAGCTAGCCGGGCTGAAGAGAGGTGTTACCTCGAAACCGGTCCGGTCCTCGGATGCTTGATTCCGTTCTGGGAAGGACATGGCTTTTGTAGTTCGGACTGGACTGTTCCCATGGGGCAACAGGGTCAGAGCTGATTTGCATATCGCCATTGTCTAACCCAGGGTGGTGTGGAGTGCAAAAAAACGATGGATTTGGGCCCAGATCTTTTGACTGGGGGAGTGTGTGACATTGATCCACATTCAGTCCATCACCACTTGTTGTTTTTGCAATTGCCGCCCTAAGTGCGCTGGGGATGCCCAGACGTGGGTCCCAGGCACTCCACACCACTTGGAGTCAAGCTAGCCGGGCTGAAGAGAGGTGTTACCTCGAAACCGGTCCGGTCCTCGGATGCTTGATTCCGTTCTGGGAAGGACATGGCTTTTGTAGTTCGGACTGGACTGTTCCCATGGGGCAACAGGGTCAGAGCTGATTTGCATATCGCCATTGTCTAACCCAGGGTGGTGTGGAGTGCAAAAAAACGATGGATTTGGGCCCAGATCTTTTGACTGGGGGAGTGTGTGACATTGATCCACATTCAGTCCATCACCACTTGTTGTTTTTGCAATTGCCGCCCTAAGTGCGCTGGGGATGCCCAGACGTGGGTCCCAGGCACTCCACACCACTTGGAGTCAAGCTAGCCGGGCTGAAGAGAGGTGTTACCTCGAAACCGGTCCGGTCCTCGGATGCTTGATTCCGTTCTGGGAAGGACATGGCTTTTGTAGTTCGGACTGGACTGTTCCCATGGGGCAACAGGGTCAGAGCTGATTTGCATATCGCCATTGTCTAACCCAGGGTGGTGTGGAGTGCAAAAAAACGATGGATTTGGGCCCAGATCTTTTGACTGGGGGAGTGTGTGACATTGATCCACATTCAGTCCATCACCACTTGTTGTTTTTGCAATTGCCGCCCTAAGTGCGCTGGGGATGCCCAGACGTGGGTCCCAGGCACTCCACACCACTTGGAGTCAAGCTAGCCGGGCTGAAGAGAGGTGTTACCTCGAAACCGGTCCGGTCCTCGGATGCTTGATTCCGTTCTGGGAAGGACATGGCTTTTGTAGTTCGGACTGGACTGTTCCCATGGGGCAACAGGGTCAGAGCTGATTTGCATATCGCCATTGTCTAACCCAGGGTGGTGTGGAGTGCAAAAAAACGATGGATTTGGGCCCAGATCTTTTGACTGGGGGAGTGTGTGACATTGATCCACATTCAGTCCATCACCACTTGTTGTTTTTGCAATTGCCGCCCTAAGTGCGCTGGGGATGCCCAGACGTGGGTCCCAGGCACTCCACACCACTTGGAGTCAAGCTAGCCGGGCTGAAGAGAGGTGTTACCTCGAAACCGGTCCGGTCCTCGGATGCTTGATTCCGTTCTGGGAAGGACATGGCTTTTGTAGTTCGGACTGGACTGTTCCCATGGGGCAACAGGGTCAGAGCTGATTTGCATATCGCCATTGTCTAACCCAGGGTGGTGTGGAGTGCAAAAAAACGATGGATTTGGGCCCAGATCTTTTGACTGGGGGAGTGTGTGACATTGATCCACATTCAGTCCATCACCACTTGTTGTTTTTGCAATTGCCGCCCTAAGTGCGCTGGGGATGCCCAGACGTGGGTCCCAGGCACTCCACACCACTTGGAGTCAAGCTAGCCGGGCTGAAGAGAGGTGTTACCTCGAAACCGGTCCGGTCCTCGGATGCTTGATTCCGTTCTGGGAAGGACATGGCTTTTGTAGTTCGGACTGGACTGTTCCCATGGGGCAACAGGGTCAGAGCTGATTTGCATATCGCCATTGTCTAACCCAGGGTGGTGTGGAGTGCAAAAAAACGATGGATTTGGGCCCAGATCTTTTGACTGGGGGAGTGTGTGACATTGATCCACATTCAGTCCATCACCACTTGTTGTTTTTGCAATTGCCGCCCTAAGTGCGCTGGGGATGCCCAGACGTGGGTCCCAGGCACTCCACACCACTTGGAGTCAAGCTAGCCGGGCTGAAGAGAGGTGTTACCTCGAAACCGGTCCGGTCCTCGGATGCTTGATTCCGTTCTGGGAAGGACATGGCTTTTGTAGTTCGGACTGGACTGTTCCCATGGGGCAACAGGGTCAGAGCTGATTTGCATATCGCCATTGTCTAACCCAGGGTGGTGTGGAGTGCAAAAAAACGATGGATTTGGGCCCAGATCTTTTGACTGGGGGAGTGTGTGACATTGATCCACATTCAGTCCATCACCACCTGTTGTTTTTGCAATTGCCGCCCTAAGTGCGCTGGGGATGCCCAGACGTGGGTCCCAGGCACTCCACACCACTTGGAGTCAAGCTAGCCGGGCTGAAGAGAGGTGTTACCTCGAAACCGGTCCGGTCCTCGGATGCTTGATTCCGTTCTGGGAAGGACATGGCTTTTGTAGTTCGGACTGGACTGTTCCCATGGGGCAACAGGGTCAGAGCTGATTTGCATATCGCCATTGTCTAACCCAGGGTGGTGTGGAGTGCAAAAAAACGATGGATTTGGGCCCAGATCTTTTGACTGGGGGAGTGTGTGACATTGATCCACATTCAGTCCATCACCACTTGTTGTTTTTGCAATTGCCGCCCTAAGTGCGCTGGGGATGCCCAGACGTGGGTCCCAGGCACTCCACACCACTTGGAGTCAAGCTAGCCGGGCTGAAGAGAGGTGTTACCTCGAAACCGGTCCGGTCCTCGGATGCTTGATTCCGTTCTGGGAAGGACATGGCTTTTGTAGTTCGGACTGGACTGTTCCCATGGGGCAACAGGGTCAGAGCTGATTTGCATATCGCCATTGTCTAACCCAGGGTGGTGTGGAGTGCAAAAAAACGATGGATTTGGGCCCAGATCTTTTGACTGGGGGAGTGTGTGACATTGATCCACATTCAGTCCATCACCACTTGTTGTTTTTGCAATTGCCGCCCTAAGTGCGCTGGGGATGCCCAGACGTGGGTCCCAGGCACTCCACACCACTTGGAGTCAAGCTAGCCGGGCTGAAGAGAGGTGTTACCTCGAAACCGGTCCGGTCCTCGGATGCTTGATTCCGTTCTGGGAAGGACATGGCTTTTGTAGTTCGGACTGGACTGTTCCCATGGGGCAACAGGGTCAGAGCTGATTTGCATATCGCCATTGTCTAACCCAGGGTGGTGTGGAGTGCAAAAAAACGATGGATTTGGGCCCAGATCTTTTGACTGAGAGTACCTTCATCATCTGATGATTCCATGTGGAGAGAAAAGTCACTGCCTGAATCTTCCTCTCCCTCAGACGCAGTGTCCGTCTCATAATACTGCTCAGAGGAAGATTCAAGAAGCATACCAGCCACCTGCTGAGCAGTCATTTTACAGCTAGCCATAATGTTTACTAATAAAGGTAACTTGTCAAACAAGTCAACAACAACAAACACTTTGTAATATAAGTAATAAACAAAATGCGTCTTTATCAGAAATACCTATATACTCCAAAACGATACCACTCACTTGCCAGAAGCAGCTAAAGTCACCACCACCTACTCTGCACAGACACAGTATGGATCAACAATATCCCACTAAAAAAGAAAGAGAAAAGAAAATTAC
This sequence comes from Lissotriton helveticus, assembly GCF_964261635.1. Taxonomy (NCBI): domain Eukaryota; kingdom Metazoa; phylum Chordata; class Amphibia; order Caudata; family Salamandridae; genus Lissotriton; species Lissotriton helveticus. The sequence goes on along the minus strand of NC_136068.1, from coordinate 631,370,724 downwards.
ACATAAGACAATGCAAAACACATCGCAAAGAATTTCATGCTCAAAACACTAGCTAAATATGCTGCCATTATGACGCCACTCACAAAAAAATTCATTCTTACATGACAATAATACTCATTTGGAGTAAATACAACAAAAATGTTTTTCTTACCAAAAAATGCAACTACGCAAAACTGCAGAACAACCACTGTCGAAACCGCAAACAGGAATCAAAAGTTTTACACTAGAATAAAAAGGAGAAAAAAACATTACAATCACATATGCAAATAATGCACCAGTCCACACACAATCCACCAGCCAAGCTAAGGGGTAGGTGGGCCTAAGAGTATAAATAAAATATTCACCCCTGTAAAAGGGGAGCAACCCTTGCCCTTGAGGCCACTCCCCAACACAAAAATAAAAAAAGAAAACTGGTGTCTAGTGGCTTCAGCCCCCCTTGGGGCTGAAATGGCCGCAATCATCCTCCCATAAAGTGGAGCGATCCTTGTCCAAGGGGCCGCTCCCCAACATAAAAAACCCTGGTGGCATAGTGGCCCTACAGAAAAACAAATCAGCCGATCTGCCCCTCAGGGTGGCAGAAACGGCCAAATTAATGCTCCCAAAGAGGAGCAATCCTTGCCCAAGGGGCCATTCCCCACAAACAAATCCCTGGTGGTCTATTTGGCCCAATTTTCAAAAAACATGGCATAGATCTGCCCACCAGACACAGCCACAAACATTACCCCCAAAGGAGAGCGACCCTTGACCAAGGGGTCACTCTCCACAAATAAATCCCTAGTGGTCTAGTGGGCCCAATATTAAAACAATGGTGAAATCTACCCCCCATGGGGGCAGACAGCCACAAACAATGCCCCAAAGGGGGAGTGACCCTTGCCCAAGGGGCCACTACTCACAAATAAATCCCTGGTGGCCTAGTGGCCATACAAGAAAAAATCAGCCGATCTGCCCCCTAGGGGGGCAGAAACGGCAAAATGGGGTGCGACCCTTGCCGAAGGGGCCACTCCCCTCAAACAAATCCCTGGTGGTCTAGTGGGTCCAATTTTTTTTTCAAAACATGGCGATCTGCCCCCCTGGGGGGCAGACACAGCCACAAATATTGCCCCCAAAGGAGAGCGACCCTTGCCCAAGGGGTAACTCTCCACAAATACATTCCTAGTGGTCTAGTGGTCTAGTTGGCACTATATCAATATAAAAGTGGGAGATCTGCCCCCTCCATGAGGGCAGACAGCCACAAACCATGCCCCCAAAGGGGAGTGACCCTTGCCCAAGGGGCCACTCCCCACATTTTTTTGCAGGTGGCCATTTATTTAGAACCAATGGCGAAGTATGCCCCCCAGGGGGGCAGACCAAGCCATACAACATTGCCTCAAAAGGGGGAGCGAACCTTGCCTAGGGCCGCTACCCCAAACAGTAAACAGTTGTGCCTTTAAAAAAAAAGAAATCCCTGGCATGTAGTGGGCATTGCTGCTGCACGATCACACGATCGTGCAGCAGGAATGCACAAAAGAGGCATCGGGGGAAAGGAAAACCCTTTCCTTTCCCCCAATGCCTTTTTTGTTTAAATACCTCCAGAGCCAAAACTCACCTCTTTCTTCCCCGGCGCACTGAAAGCAAATGGCTTCCAGCGCATCGAGGAAGAAAGGGAAACCTCCAATGAAAATATCCAAATCGGCGTCCCACGGGGAGGGGGTTGGGGGGGGAGTGCCAGCGCTTCCCCCGTGGGTGGGTGCCATGACAGCCTGGAGCCGGCATGAGCACACGCCCACTGTGCAAAGTGACGGCTCCAGGCCACCATGAGCACAGAAGGGGTTAACATGGTGATGTATGCTTCAAGGGTATACAGAAAGCCCCTTTATCTTTAGTCGGAGTTTGAAAAAGAATCTTGAAGGACTGGTGATGCCCCAGAGCTCAGTTCTGGTTCAGTATATAGATGACCTTTTAGTCGCCTCAGAGACTGAGGATGCTTGCAGGATCGCTATTGTGGCTTTGCTGAATCATTTGGCAGAGAATGGACACAAGGTGTCCCCAAATAAAGCTCAGTATTGTCAGACTGAAGTTCAGTATTTAGGTCAACGGATCGAAAAGGGACAACGAAGAGTGTCACCAGATCGCATAGAGGCGATTCTGCAAATGGGAACTCCGAAAACCCAGAAAGAAGTCTGCATGTTTTTGGGAATGGTCGGCTACTGTCGACAATGCATCCCAAAATTTTTGTTGCAAGCAAAGCCACTATTGAGGTTGACTCGAAAGGACATAATCAATCCGGTACCATGGGATGACGATTGTTCGAGAGCCTTCCACGAGCTGAGAGGGAGCCTATGTCGCGCTCCAGCTCTGGGAATGCCAGTTTACAACAAAGTGTTTTCGCTTTTCTGCTGTGAGAAGGAGGGATGTGCGTTAACAGTCCCCGTACAGACACATGAAGGTGCCCGTAGACCAGTGGCTTACTTTTCAGGTACATTAGATCCAGTAGCTTCTGCGTTGCCCGGATGTCTCAAATCCATAGCTGCTACAGGTTTCAGCATTGAGAGATGCAAAGCATAGTGATGGATCATCCACTTACCATTTATGTGCAACATTCAGTAGAGCTGTTAATGACATGAACCAAGACACAGTATTTAACGAATAACAGACTTACAAAGTATGAGCAGGTTATATTGGCTTCTGAAAATGTAACTTTGAAGTTCTGTACCACCTTGAATCCTGCCACATTGTTACCTCTTCCGCAAGAGGAAGGAGAGGATTGTGAAGAGCATGACTGCCTAGATGTTACTGAGCTATCTACCAAACACAGACATGACATTGTCGATGAACCACTGCCTGAATCTGATTTGGTCCTTTTTGTTGATGGTTCATGCTTAAGAGACAATGAAGGATGTTTGAGAGCAGCGTTTGCTGTATGCACCATCTTGGGGGTGGTGGAAGCTGCCTGTTTAAAACTAATATACTCTACGCAGGTGGCCAAGATTATTGGCCTGATACGTGCTTATACCATCTCAAATGGAGTCAGAGTGACTATCTATACAGACAGCCAATATGGGTTTGGAGTGGTTCATGATTTTGGGCAGTTATGGTCACAGAGGGGATTTTTAACGTCCTCAGGATTCCCAATTCGTAATGGAGAATATGTGCGCCAATTATTGGACGCCTTGTAGAAACCTAAGGAGATTGCAGTAGTAAAATGTGCAGCTCATGGAAAGGCAGAGGACTTTGCCACAGAAGGAAATTGCTACGCTGATGAAGTAGATCATTTTTGTGCTATACATGCTTGTGTTTTCAATGGAGAATATGTAGGAGAGAGCACAGAAGAGACCGAGCTCAGCATGATGGTAGCAATAGCCGATATTTGGGATGAGGTGAAGCGGCTGCAGGATGAGGTCTCAGAGGAGGAAGCTGCATGATGGGTTAGAGCAGGCTGTGAAAAGAGGGAAGATGGCATTTGGGTGTCAACAGATGGAAGGGCAGTGTTACCTAATTGTTTACTGAACCCAATGGCAAGGTAAATTCATGGAGCAGTTCATCTTGGGAGAGATGCCATGGTGAAAGTGTTTAGGAAAACTTGTTTTAACCCACGATTTTGTGTGTGTGCTGAAGCAGTGTGTCACATGTGTGTTACGTGTCAACAAATGAATGTGGGAAAGAGGACTGTCATTGCGATGAGTCACATTGGAAGATCAGGAGGTCTGTTTAATAGGATACAGTTGGACTTTATTGAAATGCCAAGATGCAATAGGCTGAGATACGTTTTGGTGGTGGTTTGTATCTTTTCACGTTGGGTTGAGGCCTATCCAACTAGATGTCTCACAGTGGCAAAACTGCTGTTAAAGAAGCTGATTCCGCTGTTCTGATTTCCGACCTCAGTGGAAACAAACAGAGGAATGCATTTCCATAGCGAAATCATGAAGTTGTTGTGTTCAGCTTTGAATATTGATCAGAGATTACACTGAAGCTATATGCACGAGGCTTCTGGTCTAGTGGAACAGATAAATGGCACAGTCAAGATGAGGGTATCAAAGGTTGGTTTGTCAACTTCTTTAAAATAGCCAGATGCACTGCCATTGGTATTGATGAGTCTGCCTAGCACTCCTGCTAGAAGGACAGGGCTTTCTCCCCATGAGATATTGATGGGAAGAACTAAGCAATTGCCTTTTGTGCCAGCTACAGCATTGATAAATATCACAGATGATTTGGTTTTAGATTATTGTAGGGGATCGGCTGACGTGGTTAATTCTGTGTCCCATCAGGTCGAGGCTGCGACTGCACCTACCTCAAGAGACCTGCTGCATGACCTTAACCCTGGAGATTGGGTGCTTGTCCGAAAGCATGTGAGGAAGAACTGCCTTGATGCTCATTGGCGAGGACCATACCAGGTGATTATGGTCACAAATACAGCTGTGAAGTGTGGAGGATTGCCAAACTGGATTCACGCTTCGAATACACAACAAGTTTCAGAGCATGTGGAGGAAATGACTCCTCTTGTTCAGAGAAGTGCAACAGAGCAAGGAAGAAGACAACCAGCTGTTCCAGAGTTGAGTTTAGATTCTGAAATAGATGAGATTGCAGAAGTGAACTTTGAACCAGATCAGAGTGAACAACCTAGTAAAGAAGGATCAGATCGAGAGGAAGAGAGGAGAGCAGGTGCTGAAGCAGAAACGTGGCCAGCAAGAAAAGAGAGGCTAAACATAAGGCTTGCATCTGAGAAGAACCTCGCTCCTATTCCTGAAACATCTGAATCCGATCAAAGTGAGACCACAGAGAGACCGGATGGTCTAAGACGATCCAGGAGAGAGAGAGTACCATCTCAAAAGTATGCATCTCCCGATTGGACGTACCTGGTCATAGATGCAGAGACCGGAGAGCTCCGGGAGACTGGGGACTGGTACGGTGAGTCACGAAGGGAGCACCTTGACTATTGATATCCAGTTACTAGTCCCTGGAGTTGATGCTTTTGGAATCCTGACTCTGACAGTCCCCGATCCACCAAGGCTGAGGGGTTTGCGATTTTTTATCCTTAACCAAGTTGTTTTTCCTACCTTTCCCCGCACAGGAAATGGGAGAGATTTGCGCAGAGATTCTTCAGTTTGTTCTTACTATGCTTGGATCAAATATCATTAATGATGAAGCTTGAACTGTGAAAGAAGAACTTATTAGCATTTAGAAAGTAGATTACCTAGGCCCAAGAGGAAGAAAATGTAAATTAGGGACTTTCAATAGAAGAAGCATTAAGGGCCAGGGCTGACTACATATCTTCAATAGGTTAGTGTTATTGAACTGACAATTGCAAAAATCAAATGGAAAATTGAAAATAAAAGGACATTGTAAATAACAGGATAAGGCAAAGAAAGAAGAAAAGAGACTTTATTAGTTTTGTTTGCACCTCAAGAAATACAATAGAGATTCAAGATGGAGTCTGGAAGTTCAGGTCACAGGCAAAAGTGCATAATCTGTACCCCTATTGTTGTGGTGATTGTTACGTCTTTGGTTGGGTCTCATGATGCTGAAAAGAATAGGGAACAAGCAACATCTACCCCACCTGTCTCAGATGTGGAGGAGGGTGCATCCGCAAAAGATAAAGATATGATCGGAGAAACTAGTCCAACAGTGCTGCACATATATTCCTGACAATAGTCGAAATATAAGGAAGTACATTAGTAACCTTTCAGAGATTCATCGAGATTTACGTGATCCGGCTGCTGAGGGACTTTGGGAGCAAATTGGATTTGGGAAGGTTGGGAGCTGGTTTGAAAGTTTGGGACAAGGAATAATGGGATACATTCTGAAACCTATCATAATAGCTGTCATTTGTATAATTGTACTATTAGGAGTCATCAAGGCTTACAAATGGCAAAAGGGCACGTCATAATGAGAATTCTTTGAAAAAAAGAGAGCAGCAATTGGAACGACTGCAGGACAGTCATTACCAGCACCTAAAAGGATTAGAAAGATTTAGACAGGGAGGGCAAGCTATAGCTTCTGTTTAGGTCGGTATTTTCTACGAGGAGAAGACCTGTAAGAGGGTAAGGGATTAGTGTTATGACACTAGTCATAAGAGGGGGGAACTGATAGGGTGCTTACAGCCCTCTAAATTGTGTGGGTACATTGTTTAAATGCACTCACATGAATGTTATCGCTTGCAGTGTTTCAAAATTTTATTAGCAAATGTAGTGTACATGTTTAATTAGGACTTTGTATGTAGTGAACAACTTATAATTCCTGTATGTGTAATGTGCAAGATGAAATATTACTCTTGCAACGTAATTTGCGCTTAGTTTAAGTTGCCTGCATTGTAGGTCCACAAACTGCAAGTTGTTGTCAGTTTTGGTTCTCCTTGATTGCTCAAGAAATATAATTAAATGAATCCTTTTTGTGCTCGAAGACAGTGTGTTCTCATCATACTGCAGGTGCAGGAATTCAACTTCGTTATTCTTAGATTTAAGGAGATACCCGGAATGTCTTTGAAGAAGTCTGAAAGGCAAGAAGGGAGGACGCCTTCCGTGCCTGGCCTATCTGAGAACCAAGGCCACTGGAAGAAAAGTTGCCTTAATTAAAGCTACTGTGGAAAGTTAATACCAAATGTTGCAAATGAAAAAGTTCACCTAGTGACGTATTGTAGGATGAACATTGTCTTTTTGTATGATGCGCAGGAACAGACCCATTTGACGTGAGTACTTCTTAGGAAGTCAACACGTGCTGACACCTTTGGGATAGGATGATGGGAAATTAGGTAGGACTCTCATCTAGAGTAGAGTAGGGAAATATATTCCTGTTTTCTTCTCTCAAATGAAAAGAGAATTGGACTCAGCTTCGATTCTTTGTTGTGTACTGATTTTGGAGTTCACCATATTATGCCCGAATGAATTATATTCGTGGATTCGGCTCTGCATTGATTTTTATATATTTGTATACTCTGATATTGAGGTGTGTCTATATTCAACTACTTTTGGCCTTATAATAAATTCACAAAATTGAAAGTCGGAGTCTGTGGTCCTTTAGAAGCGTGAACAAATTGGAAGTATAACTTTGATATGTGTTATTCCCCTCAAACACTTTAACAGGCTATAAAAAGACCATCTAATTTGAATTTAGTAGAGCAGGCAAGGAGTAAAATTTAGCGTAATCACTCGCATGCTGCTTTTCCCAGTTTTTTCTTACCTCCTTGTGGCTTAACTGGGCCCAACACCTACAGCAGAGCATGCTCCCCCACACTCTGTGTCTCTCTGTTTTTTGGCTTCGCTTAACAAGCTCAGCGTGGGAAACAGATAACAAGTTGAGAAAGGGTGGGGTAACTGTCCAATCCCTGATTGATGTAAATCCCTTGGCACAGCAGGGCTAAAGCGTGAATCACCCTGGGATAACTTTGTCTCCACCAAGGCTATGGTTGTGCTGGACTGATGACCTCATAGACCTCAGGGATGTGAGATTGTCAGCCGGGCAAAGGTTCTGTGCAGTTGGATGACAAGTCTGTGCACGTGCAGCCAGCCATCAGTGCATGTTAAATGAACAAGTAATCTGGTGTGAATAGGGGTGATAATAGACATCAGCCAGCGAGCATGGATGTGTGTGTGTGTGTCTTTTTTGAAAATCCTAATGAATTTGCATTGGGAGAGCAAATAGAGAGGAGAGAGCCCAAATGCCCATGTCATCAAGGCGCCACTGCAAACAAGTAGTAAAAGCAGCACCAACAGAGCAAGGAACTTTACCACTACCTCTATAAGCGTACCCATTACACACTCAAACATTTACAGCTACCCCTGTACTATTTCAAAACAGGCCCACTGCAGTTTACTAGAGTCTTTGCATTCGTTCTAAACAGAGACACAATAACAGTAAAGAACAGAAACACAATGGGACAACTGAAAGATAGGAAGCTCCTTATTGCGAAATTCAGACTGCAAACAATGTATCCGATGTTCCTGTGATATTAGAACATTGGAATGTTGAGAGCTCGATGGAAGACAATGTGGAGTGCTCTGGGTTTCTAATGGCGGGTAGAAGCCCGGAGCAACTACAGCTTGGGCCTTTAAGGCATGAGCAGGCCTTTAATGGCTGGTGCGAGCTCTAAGGCTATATTGAAGCATGCCATTTAAGAAGAAATCTTTCTTTGAAGCACATCAGCTGTGCCCAATGCTCATAACTTATTCTATGTACTTAAGTCCCTTTGGTTCAAGCACACCAGCAGGAACAACCACAGAGGCAAGTAAACAACCGGCTAGTGCAAGCAAAAAAAAAACACGCCCAGTCCTGGGGTCATTTTTGGGTGTTCCATCTTTCCGGCACACAAGTCAGGGCACTAGGAGCAACCTCGTAACAGCTGCTGAAGTGATCAAGAGAGGAGCCACACCGCTGGTCCAGTAGTCTACCTGTACAGGCAGGAAGGCAAACAAGCATTGGCATAGCCATTAGGTCTCGCTTTTGGGACCTTATAAGTATTTAGTTATGCAGCACAATATCCTTCGTGCAACAATATCAACTGTTGCATGGCTAAGCACTTATAATGTCCCAAAGGCGAGACCTATTGGCTATGCCAATGCTTGTTTTAATTTGCCAAACTTTCTGCCAGCAGTTTCGGTCTTATGCTCAAAGTTTAATTTGCAAAACCTATGGAAAACATTCTCCCCTTTCAACTTTTGAACAGTTTCAACTTGGGCACAAAATTCTAATTTTCTGAGGCAAATTGGTCAAGGGGGTTCGAAGCTACTCATATGGAGAGAGTTCCTGATACAATGTTATTGCTTTGATCTCTGTGACACCAAATAGGTTGACATATTTCGTAATTGGATCCATACATGCTCGCACAGCCTAGTGTGTGCACTTACCTCACACAAACAGGTAAATTAATTCAGAAATAACAAAATGCAAAAAGTTTCAGAGAAAAATCCTGCAGACAAGAATTCTTATTTAGGTGGTATGCAATGCCTTGCTACTGGCCTTAACGTTATGCTTCAGGTAAAGGGGGTTCTCAAAATATGGGCGTTCAGTTTCTGGCAATCTCAAGTGTTGCTTTCATCTATGTGTTTTGACTTCACGTTAGATTTTTTTTCCAGACAACTTTTTTCTGTGTCATGCAGCAGGCCATGTTCTGCACAGCGCTGTGTACTTAAAGCAAGGTTTGTGCTTTCCAAATATATTAATTAAAATAAGGACATAATAGAAAGCAGGTCCAGATGAAGAGAATCAACTCCTGAATTCATCTAAAAAAAAAAAAGGCCAGCTCCATGATTTGATATATGAAGGCGCACTTTCAACATCTCACTGCCACACAATCGCCATCTGTATATGGGCATCCTCAGTCGGGCCTAGAGAATCACCTGGAGCAACAGGAGACCCTGAAGCCCATTGCTCATGGTGGCACTAAACCAAGCTGTGATTTCATGAACTGAAGAGACACTGAATTGGCGAAGAGCCATAATAATCTTTAAAAGACAACATGAGCGTCAAACTATGGTCTGCAAAAGAGCCCCAATGAACGTTTGCATGCACTAGTGTGCAAAAGGCCCTCTAGCCCCAGCTCAACAAAGGCTCCACATCAAACAAAATCTAAAGGACCAGTAGAGTCACCACAGAATCAGACCTCAAAGAAGGTCATGCGACCTGTTGCTTTCACACAGGGAATAACGCACAAGTTAAGGGTGACTAACACATGCATCAAGTCGGGATGACTGACAGGGCGGAAGGGAAGTGAAACACTAGGAATACCCCAGGCAAATAAGGGTAAGGGGGAGTGTTCAAGCACACCATGCAATGCAAGTAATTGGTGATGAGGGTACATAAGCAGGCCAAGCAAATGCTTGGGTTTCGGGCCTGGGCACATGAGGCAAAGGAGTGGGCAGTGGCATAAGCAAGGTAGGCAATGGGGCAGTTGAAGGCTTGGTCTGTATAGCATAACAGACTAAGCACATGGGCCATTAGGGTCAGTGAGGTAAACAAGAACAAGGGGTGGGTGAGGCCTGAACATATCAGGTTAAGAAAGCACAAGACATGTATTTTGGAGGAGAGTACAATTTAGGAGGGGTAGTACATAGTCTTAGTGGAGACCAAAGGTGCGAGAGAAAAAATCAAGATCTGGGGGAGAGTGCATGGTATAGGAAGAGTAGAAGGTTCTGCGTTGGGGAACAGCAGAATGATCCGCACCAGGGAGGAAAGCAAGGCACCCCGTTTGGAAACATGAGGTGTAGCAGGGGGCTGAGGAAGGAGCCTTGGGGTGAACAACTGGGAACAGGGTGTAAGGGGCTGGGGGATAGGGGTAAGGACCCTGGGAAGGCAGCAAAGTGAGAGGAAGCAGGAAGAAATAAACAAAAATACTGGCAAAGCAAAAGGGCAACTGACAAAGCCAGTAGGTCTGGCGTTGGCTTTGTCAATGTTTGTTTTATGTTTTTTACAAAACATTGTTGGTAAAGCTGGGGGGCTCTCAATCTAAAAAATAAAATAAAAATAGCTGAAAGCAAAAACATTTGCCACAATGAAGGGAATATCTGAAGGATTTAAGAGGTAAAAAGGAGACTAACGCTTCCGAAACTAGGAGTACAGTTCTTAAACTAAATAATAAAAATATGAAGAAGGAAATTCCGGTCGCTGAGAGAGAGCATCTGGAACATGTCAAATAGTTTCTGAGTTAAGACCGCGCACGTCATTTCAGACCGTCTTTCTTTTCACTCACAGAGCTTCAGACAGGACAGACCATGCTGTATTTCATTCCGCAATTCTACTTTTTAGCCAAAGTTTTTAGATAAAGTTGCACTCTAAGACTTCTAATTTCCCTGTTAACACTTAAATTATGGGTTCAAAGTGTACACCTGGTCTAGCGCAAAATCCTGTTGTCGGCTCAGTGTCTTGTGTTTTTGGGCAAATCATTTAATTCCCTTGTGCTAGAAATGAGCATGTAATGTAAAGCGGCACTGCTGTAAACCGCTCTGATGCCCTTGGCCAGATTTGCGCTATAAAAGGACAGTTATGAAAGGTGGTGCCGTCTAAAAAGGTAGCAGTTTTGAAGGTGGCACATGCAACAAACTTTATTACAGTACAGGCTCTCTTTGTGAGTCACAGATCTGACGTGTCGATAAAACTCCTGATGTACTTATAACCCATGCTCACACGCTGGTCGCTGGCTGGATTTTTAGTAGCCAAGTTAAAGAGACCTGGAGGGGAAGGTGTGAGTGTGAGTGAGAGAAGGACAGTGTGTGTGTGCATGTTGGGAGGGGGTGGGGTGCTGAGCTGTGGTGTCAGCAAATATGTGCAGTACTATTAGCGGCAGCCGCTCAATTCTCTTTTCAATAATGCATGGTGCGCGGAGAGCACAAGCCCGCGGTCAGTGAGCGCCTCTGATGCAGGTGCCCAAGACGCTCCCGGAAGTCGGAACAGAGGAAAGAAAAAAAAACAGCAAAATAACACTTTGTTCCACTTCCGCCCACACACAGCTGATGCGGTGCCTCTCATCATCCAACTGCACTCTTCCCCAGAGTCTTTAGAGTGAATTGTGCACTGCGTGGTTAGGGGGCACCGAGGCCATACCTTCTCTGCACCGATCTAGAATATGATTTACTTAGGTCTTTAATGCAGCGCCATATGCCCCTTATTCGCCCATTTCTGAGTTAGTTTCTAAACAAAAACAAATAGCTCTTGATTGTGGACGGAAGAACGAGTGCGCTATCTCAATGTTTCCTGATAAAACCGGACAAAGGGGGGGAAAAGCTGAAACACGATTTACTCCCTCTATGTTGAAAGAATGGGGCAAGCATTCACCTTTGTTCCAGCTGAAAAAGCCTTTTAGATTTCGGATGTCAAGTCCTTTTTCCAATGTCATCAGTGCTTTAAATGACAAGCAAAGGCCGCGCGGCCGTGAAAGTGACACAGCCGCGCGGCCGCGAAAGTGAAAGGAAAATGAAGCTGATGAGGAGGGAGTCGGAGAAGGGAGAGGGCAGGGGATTCACGTGCTGTAAGGCTTAATGAGCCAATACAGAAAGCCAGATGGCAGATGAGCATGACGTGCAAGCGTGCGCCCACGCCATGCACACAAGCTGTAGGCCGGCCATTATAGCATTTTTTGAAGCCCCTACTAAAGGTTTCGCCAGACCTGCGCATACGCTGGGTCAGGCGAGACCTAAAAACACAGGCCAGGCAATGGACTTCTTTTTAAGCCTCAGCACAAATATAAAGCAATCCTAAAACAAGTAAACATCTACAATATGCCATCGGCTGACCCCAGAACCTAAGGGCTACCCAGCGAACCTGAACAGGGCTCACCCCAAAAAAAGCCAACAGCTGAACATGTAACATCCATAGCCCCTATTTGCATGTTATATGGGGTGTGTTGTGTCTTGTGGGTTGTGTGCTATGTGTTGACGACATGAGGCTTGCCAAACAGGGAAAGTTGTTTGTCTCCAGAACTAAAAATGTGGTCAAAAGGTTGTTGGAATCTGAGCTGCTCCTAACTACCCAACCGCTTGCCTTGATTTGACATATACCTGAACACGAAGGCATGCATTTTTTGCAGAATATGGCATGCGCTCTCTTTCTGGTGCACTTCTAGTTTGACAAGGTTCCTCTGTACTTTTGAGCATCCTACGTCATCAATAGGACAGACCATGGGCAGAAGCCTGGGAACTCGTTCAAAGAGAACCTTCTCAGTCAGATGAACACCTGCAATTATTCCTGTCCAGACAGGCCTTCATTAATTTGCATTGGTACATGAGTAGCTGAGACAGTATGTTTTCCAAGCTGTACTTTCTTCCCTCCCTCGGGGGCATCAGCAGGCACAAGACCTGACAGTTCAGGTTCATCTTGTCCAATCTGCTGGGATCTGCTTGCCTCCCACGGCATCAGCATTCTTACCTCACACCCCGGCGACGGCAGGGATATTGGGTCGGGCTTGAAGGGCCTGCTCAAACAGCTCTCCAGCAGTACTGTGCACTCCCTTTAAAAAAACTTCCATCAGGGCTGTAGCTGGTTCTACTTTGGGTGTGGGATATATGTAAATAGGTTATGTGGCTTGGCGGGACAGACTGTACAAAATGTTTCATCCCTGTGTGTTTATCTTTCAGCTTGATATTACTGATCATTGCAAAAGAGCAAAACATAAGTGTATTAGGAGCAATGACTGGTTAAGGAACACTGTGCACTATAGAATAGTGAGTGAGAGTGTGTGCATTTGATTGAGACTTCACACATTTCATGAAGTTGTGAATATTTGCACTGTGGGAATTTCATCTACAAAATCAGGAGAGTTGTAGATAGAAAATGTGCATATTTATGTTTAGCATTACAGGTCAGTAGGAATGGAAGATATTCTTCACAAAAAAAGAATCCATTTCTTTTGCAAACACTGTATCGCAATTTTTTCCCTCCAAAATACAAAGGGCATTATTTAGTGTGGCACTGGTGGCTCGCCAGGCTGCTGCTGCGGCACAAGTTTTTGCCTAGGCCCGCATAGCCGAGGACCACTCACCCCACAGAGAGATATCTGCTGATTGTATTAGGATTGTTTTGGCATAAGTACATTTGTTTGTTTGCGGACGCACTTTCAGTAAAAGTGAAGTCTGTGCAGTACTACAGTTGTGCCCGTAGTTGCATGTGGGCACCACCGGCACTTATTTCAGGAGACTAGAACTTTTATTTTCGTCTCACGGGCCAAGGTCCTGTAGGAACGTGTGATGTTGACGTTAACTAACTTGATGGTGTTGGCACCAGGGTTTGGGCGGGTGGGGGAGGGGGGGGGGGGGTGCGATGGATCTCAAAAAGGAGCATGTCCAAAGAAGCATATCTATACGAAGAATAACTTAATACTTATGGGGTATGAGGCAGGAGGGAATGAGCAGATAGATGTATGGAGGCAGAGAGAGTGGTATATATGAGATCGTGGTTGCCCCAAAAAGTTTGATAAGATTTGGGGGAAATGGAGAGCCTATGACGGACTAACAACAATATAAGCGAGTCACCGGACATTGTGGTCAATACGTAGTACTCCCTTCGTGGGGGGAAGTACACACCGAACCATGCTAGAGAGAGACTTGGAGTGTCCCCTAGATATGGCATGAACAAACAGGGACGAGAGGGGTGAGCAGAGAGTTCTGTTGCAGAAATGCTTGTATCTTTCATCAGGGACAGTTACAAAGAACCCCCCCCCCCCACAACCTGAGCTCCTACAAACACTATTAAATGTCATAGCTCACAGTAATTACAATCAATCAGTCACATGCTGTATGAGAAAACTACTCAAAACAGCATCCTAGAAAGAGCAAAAACTCTCAGTGAGGTAAATTAAGTTGAACATGTGAAACGTAAACAAGAGCCAGTTCCGGATTACCAAAAAGGCAAAGTAGGCACCGACATAAGGACCCCACTCCTTTTAGGGGCCCCAACGGATCAACTTAAAGTACATAAACCAGAGACATCAGATTCACATAACAGTTTGTCTCTTAAAAGCTCATCTTCTGGTGGCTGTCTGTTTGTAAAAAATCTGGTCTGAAACTCGGAGGGACCCAGCCTACTTAAAACCAAGGCTGGCACTCAGCTCTCTAGCTGCTGGTGCCCCTTGCTTGTAGTGGATTTGACGAGAAAAAATACACTGTCAGACCGGTATACACATCAAGGCAGGTTCGAACAAGCTCTGGGCATGGCAGTTAGGGTGCAGACATGCACATCAGGAGTTCTTGGAAGGCGTGCTTTCCTGGGTTCTCACCTGGCGTCTACCTCATAAACAGCAAAGCTGTCATTGAGCCAGAGACCAAGAAGTCACTGGACCCAGACAGATTCCCTCGTCTATCTATGCCCCCCCTCCCTCCCGAATCGCCTGCATATCTATGCTTCTCCTAAAGCTCAAAGGAGAGGCTTAGAAATAATCCAAAAATTCAAAGAGAGGGTGATTTACTATTCTAACTCCAGTCCTCAAATATTTGGGGCAAGAGTTTGTTAGTGAAAATTGACTATTTTCAGAAAACAGGGAGATTAAAAGTACATGTCAGTGCACATGCATGAAATACATTAGTATGCTCATCGGAGGCTGTGGGTCATTGACAAATGGGGGGGCCCGCTTCCGTGTTCATGCTTGCGCTGGAGGCCTGTGGTGATGAAATTCTAAGGTTCAGAATTGGGGGTGTCAACTTTTCCAGAGAATACCAGCCATTTGTTCAGGTTTTAAGATTCTTCAAAGGACCTACACTTTACTTAAATAGGACTTTATATAAAATCCCCTGTATTCTTGGAGAAGAGGAAAAATTGCCAACTTTATGTGATTTTCCTAATTGTTGCACTGATCAGGACATTAAAATACTGGTCATGCTCATTCCAATAACCGGCCAGGTGGCAACCGAATGCACAATGGAACATGGCCACTCCAAGGCACTGAAATTGCGACTATAGGCACAGCACTTATGCATTCACTTATTGCCGGTGGGCATTTAAATGCATAGTTTAGATTGTAATTTGGGTTCCTAGCTGGGGAGAGAAATACTGGATAACCAAGCATAGCTCGTGAAGAAGCGTGTGGACACTTGAGGACTGTAACCAGTGGGTGACGGGAGGAGCCTACATTAATGAAATTGCGTTGGTTGAAAGATTCACAGCATTTCGAAGAAAATGTGAGTGAGCCCCAGAAAATGCTGCCAATCTTGCCTTTAAAGGTATATGGCATGTTGTGGGAGAACCTGATGTGCATACAGCTACACACATGCCGACCTTGGGTGAGAGTGGGTGAGCCTTGAAGAGGCGAGTCTGGAATGGGGGTGGAGCTTTGAGCCCCCCACCACCTGGCCAACCATGAAGGAGAAGAGGGCCTAGAGGCCGACTCTGCCCAAACTGACACTCCCACAAAAACGAATTCCACAGGCTTCTGAGGCTGTCGCTGATGGCGTGGAGAGGTTGTACAATCATTGAAGTACATAACTGCCCAGAAACTCCGAACGAAAGCTAGAAACCTACTCTCAAAAGGGGCTTGGAGGGTCCAGCTCACTTTGTACCACCAAGTGAAATTGGCTCTTTACCAGAGACTGTGTGAAGAGAGCTGATTTTGTGTGGCATTTGGTGACACTGTGCAAGTTAGCACGTCTGCAGTTTGGTGACTCACAGTGGAAATGGTACACAATGCTGACGAAGGAATCATTTTAGAGGTGCGGTAAACTAGAGGTGCCTTACACCCAGGACTCCATAATCTGCAGTCCCTACGCAGAGCATCAGACACTGGCAGAAGACCCGTACCCCATTGTCATTAAACTGAGGATTTTCCAGCATTTATGCAGGTGGACGCAGGATTTCCAAGGGCTCTAATATTATTTTATGTGGTTACAGTCTCATCACCATGGTCTACTTATTGTATTCATGTGCAACTCCATTAATAGTTTACATGCTCCATCCCCATAGGACTGTAAGCAAGTGTGACGGCCGAGGTAGGACCTTATTTATGTCTCCACCTAACAATCCTTTGATACTTTGTCCCTCAAACTTGCATATGGACTTATGGGTAAGAACCATGCCTAGTTTCCACCTCATCTAATGGATACAATATGTCCTGGGTCATTTGACTTTTTCATACCAGCCTTAGCCGCCAACTTAAATATCATTGGTGATACCAAGAATTTGACACCTGGTAGCTTGTTCTATCTTCACCTAACACAAACAATTACTTAGTGAGGCTCCAACTGTTTTACTTTAATGGCGTTACCCAGTTATAGCTGGAAGATTATCATCGAGCTTGCTTAATGGATCGAGACAAGACAGTTTCAAAGATGGAGGTGCCCCAGCAGCCTCGATATCTGGAGCATCCTTATCACATTTGGTGTCAGAAGCTACCTTAGCAATACTATTAGCACATTCGATTGAAATTTTAAATAAAAGGCTAGTGAGTAGTATGGCATTATTTCTAAAACCTAATCAATTCATAATACCTGCTAAAGCATGATAGTGCTCCGTTTGGGAAAAATCTACATTTTTAGCTTTTTCTGTAATGTACTACTTTTAGATGACCAAATAAAACCAGCCAGGAGGTCATGATCCTAGCATGAGTGCAGACACACACAGAGTCCAGTCATCCCAATGGGCCACTGGTGGTACTGGAAGCAGAACAAGTGGCAGGTTTGTGGAAGATCGGCTTACTGTCCGCACAGTCTGGTTCCTGTTGGACCACCTCGCCATGGTCGTCTAGATCTCTAAGTCTGGCTCCCTTACAGAGGTGTACAGTTGGGGGGTTTTACCCAAATGGAGTCACTGGGACCTGGGTTAATTGAGTATTATGAGGAAGGGGTCCCAATGGGAATGAGAACATATAATGAAACTTGATAAAGAAAAATCATGTAGACATTGCATCAAGCCACATTGTTTTAATCACAATCGGGATGAGTATTCAATAACATCACTAGTTGAGTGTTAAGTAAACGGTGGAACAGTGCCCCAGAGGGGGGGGGGAAAGGGAGGGTGCGTGATGTTGTGAGGATACAGTGATAAGGAAGGGTTGTAGGTGACAGAATAATCAATACTTCCAACCAATTAATTCCAATGGTTACATACTATGTACAAGACAAAACATTAAACTATAAATCAGGACATATCATACTCCACACAGTGCAACATATGAACAGTTGGGACGTGGAGTTGATGGTTACAAACAGATAGTTGTCGACGTTTCGACCCTCTAAAGTAGGCAGGTATTGTTATATCCTTGCAGCGGGGTCTTCTTCAGGACAGGAAAGTCGGGGCAGACCACCTAGTTAATATATACAAATGCTCATATTATTTTGAGATTCTTGAATAGAGGGAATTGATTACCTTGATTAAAATAGGAAAGCACAGGTGACCGATGTAGATATAGAGGGAAAACATGCACTGTTAAATAATTTGTTGTTCAAGTGATGATCCCCTGATTGTGGGATAGCATTACATCATAATTATTGGTGTATAATTCAAGATGAGCTGGAGAAGCCAGTGAGCCGCCACCAGGAGGTGTATCATTGGCATAGAAATTCCGACCCAGTATACCATAGAGTCTATAGCATTACCTTACTGGAGTCACTTGTAGGGTTAAGGACACTCGGTTGATGGTACTAGGGAGGAATGAAATAAAGAAAGAGTCCAACATGTTCCTGATCGGCTAAACGGAGACATGATATGTAATTGTCACAACATAAAGGCGGAGGGCACTGAGGAACTTACCCCGTCAGGCTAATCACTCCACGAAAAAAGATCGAGAACGAATTCAATTAATGGACAAATCGTCGAGTTGATCTAGGCAGAAAGTAGAGAGGAGAATGGTTGTGAGGGACATTGCCTCTAACGATAAAGAAATCCAATCTAACAGACTCAACAAGGGGCCACACGTCAGGCTTACCGGAGGCCGAATGAATCAGGCGTCGGTTCCGCTCGAGTTCGCAATGGCGAGACTCGGTTCCTGATTCATTATGTTGCCACGGTAACGGAGTCACGTGGTGGCCGGCTTCCGTGTGGAGGTAGAAAACAGACTGCGCGTTTGCTAGTCGGTTGCCAGGAGACCAAATTAACAATAGATATTCGGAGTGACTAAAAAGTGAGAGCATGAATAATTAATTGCGCGGGATCCGTTAATTTGAAAGGGACTCACAGATGTTATAGTTATATATCTGTTAAGCAGCTGTTGAATATTATGGTTATGGAGAGGCTCCGTGAAACCTTACGAGTGCAATAATTTAATATATCACGGAGGTGACCCCGTACAAATCAATCAATTCGGGCAGATTAATTATGGTGATAACATAGTTGAATTGAACACATTGTGCCGCTTTTGATATTGTAACCCGTATGTGTGACATGTCAGATGCCTAGTTGGCGTACCTCTCACATGAGGGTAAAAACAATTAATAACATAGTCATTGCTACGAATGGTATATGGCATGGATGACATAGATGAGGGCATTGTATCGATAACTGGCGTACCTCTCACATGAGGGTAAAGGCCAATTGTAACATGTGGTTTAGTACAGCGATCACATAGGAGTGGGCTGGTCTATATTACGATATGATTGCATACTGGCGTACCTCTTGTCACAAGGGTAAAGGCCATGGCGTTACATATTGCATAGATTACATAGTCAAGGCAGAGTGGCCAGTTGAGAGAAAGAGCTGTCGTGCTCATTGAGACCTTTTTCAATAGAGTTACAGAAAAACATCCATTTTAATTCCCTTGTGTTCAGGATACTTGAGATATTACCACCCCGCGGTCCCAGGACGGCTCTCTCAATCACTAACCATCTGAGGCTATCAGGTGGATGTGTGGCCGTGGTGAAATGTTCGACCAAGGGGGCCCCCTGTGTACCACACCTAATTCTGCTCATATGTTGGAGAATGCGCACTTTGATTTTCTGTTGCGTTTGACCTATGTATATCAGTTGGCACGGGCACAGTATCGCATAGATAACGTTTGAGGAGTTACAGTTGGTGTGGGCCTTAAGCTGAATTTTCCATTGGCAATATTGGAATTCCTTTCCTTGGATGGTGGTCTCACAGGCTTTACAATTACCACATTTGGAATGGCCGGTCACCGGGGGCAGGTTCCACAGAGTGGTGATGGTTGAATCCTGAGGTGTCGGTAAGAGGGATCGTACTACAAAGTCTTTAACGCTTTTCGCTTTCTTGAAAGCATGTAAGGGTGTCGCAGGTTGGTTGATATCATCAGAGATCAATTTCCAGTGGTGGTTTATGATCCGTTTAATCTGGTTACTTTTGGTGTTGAATGTGGTAACACAGACAATCCTCGTTTCCTGTTGAGTCTTGTTAGTCTTTGGATACAGCAGTTCCTCACGTGGATAGAACCATGCTCTTTTTCTGGATTTCTTGACTAACCGTCGAGGGTACCCTCTCGACAGCAGTCGATTTGTAAGCTCCTCAGATTCCGTGAAATAATGTTCTCGGTTTGAGCAATTCCGGCGAATTCGGAGAAATTGCCCAAAGGGCAGGTTGTCCCGGAGGGCTCTAGGATGATGACTGTCGTAATATAATAAAGAATTCCTCTCTGCTGGTTTCCGATAGAGTGTTGTCAATAGTATTCCTGCATTCTCATAGATAGTGAGGTCTAGAAAGTTTATCGTGTGGTTGTCGGAATGAATGGTGAACTTAAGAAAGTCCGATTGGTGGTTCAGCCAGGTAAAAAAGGAAAGTAATTTGTCTGGATTCCCATTCCAAATGATGAGGATGTCGTCAATATATCTGGTCTCTGAATGGATTGACTGGATTGAGTACGGTGTCCTCCTCAAATGCGGCCATATACAGAATGGCTACGTCTGGAGCAAAGGGAGCCCCCATTGCTACACCAGACGTTTGGATGTAGAACTTGTTCTTGAAAATGAAGAAATTTTTTGTCATGGCAATCCGGAGTAAGGACACGATAAACTCCGTGGGTACCTGAACCGGTGCTGTGCGGCGTTGTAGACAGCGTGTTATTACATTCAGGGCTTCTTGTTGCGGAATGCACGTGTAAAGCGAGACCACGTCGCATGTCGCCAATCTTTGAAGTTCTGGGTCGAATAAAGAGTTCTCCACAATATTGATCGTGTGCATGGTGTCACGTAGATACGTGGGAGTGGATTCGGCCAACGGTTTCAGAAAGAAATCGATATATTTGCCTAGGGGCTCGAGGATCGAGCCGCACCCAGACACAATTGGTCTGCCCGGTGGATGGTCCATACTTTTATGGATCTTGGGTATGGTGTAGATGGTAGCTAACCTAGGGTGTTTTTGGTTCAAAAAATTAAATTCGGATTCAGAAAGGAAGCCCAGGTCAAGTCCGGCTTGAGTTATTTCAAGGATTTCTAGAGCAATCGCTTTAGTTGGGTCAGCTCGCAACTCTTGATAACTCACTCCGTCGTTCAGTTGGCGAAAGACTTCGGATTCATATGAGGAGACGTCTTGGACAACAATAGCTCCCCCTTTGTCCGCAGGCTTGATCACTACTTGGTTGTTGTGGGCAAGTGATTGCAAGGCCGCCCTTTCTCTCTTGCTAGTGTTGTACCGGACAAACGATTTAGTATCTAGAAGTTGTTGGACATCACGCCATACTACCTCTTCAAACGCCAGAATCTTATGTGACATGGTACTATTATAAGGAACAAAAGTAGAGGGAGGTCTGAGGCCAGTCACCGATACTTGAGTTCTTGGCTCAGAGTTTCGAAAGAAATACTTCAGCCTGATCTTCCGAAAAAATTGATAAAGTTCAGCACGGATAGTGAAATTGTCAGGGTTGTTAGTAGGCACGTATGATAGCCCTTTCTCCAATACTTGAGTCTCATTTTCGCTGAGAATTTGTTTGGATATGTTGACAACGGGGCTGATGGGCAAGGGGGGTGCACCACCCAGTAGTTTCATTTGGAAATGTCCCACAGTGCCATTCACCATCTGTATGTTTTGTTGCGAGTAACTCGTTCTCCGTGCTGTTCCGATTGGAACTGTACCTGTTTTTGCGGTTGCCCACGGCCTCCATCCCAGTTGCTCGCATTTGGTTGAAATCCGCGTTGGTTGCCTCGGGGCCAGTTGTTGCCCCTGCCTCGTGGCGGACGCCATGACCATTGGCGTTGACCTAAAAAAGGATTGTATTGGTGTTGTTGCTGTTGTTGGTGTCCGTAGTCGGGGCAGTTGAATTGGTTGCTAGTCCCAGGCTGTTCCTGGTCTCCTGTAGGAGGAATCGGAGAATGTCTGATAGTTGCGTCTGGCCCTGTAGCTCCCACGTCCCCGGTTTGTAAAGCGACCCTGATTGTCCTGGCGGAAGTAATCTTCCTGCAAGTACGGGTAGGTCTTTTTTTTGTCGTATAGCCTTATGTCACGGGCTAGTTTTTCTAGTTTGCGATTTTGGGTTGTTAAGTCGAAATCCTTGAGTGTAGCTTCAAGATTATTAAGTGTTTCCTTGGCGTTTGCAAAGTTGGCATCAGCTGCTATCTCTGCTTTTAGGGTCTTAATCTCAGCACTAATCAGTTGGACTTGATCAGCAGCCGTCTCCACCCTCAACACCATCCAATGGCGTGAGCAATTGTTGGCAACGTGGCTGAACCCTTCTTTGAACTTCGGAACCTCTATGAAGATAGCTGGTTCGATCTTAATCTGTAACCCCACCGGAATAATATTCTCTTTTAGATACCTAGTCAGAAGGTGACCGTGCCATCTGGTGCGGACAAGCTTCTTCTCCAGGCGCTCTAGACGGGAGATCTTGTCTTTGAGTGTAAAGTCAATAATTGGAATCTCATTTGCAACAAAGAAATTGTCAGGATTTTGCAACAGTTTGTCTATATAATCCTCAGAGTATGATAAAAGTTCCCTTTCGACCATGATGTGCTGTGTCCAACTCACTTGGACATACAAAAGAAAAACCTCGCAGACCAGCGTCTGCTCGAAGTAGTGTACAGTTGGGGGGTTTTACCCAAATGGAGTCACTGGGACCTGGGTTAATTGAGTATTATGAGGAAGGGGTCCCAATGGGAATGAGAACATATAATGAAACTTGATAAAGAAAAATCATGTAGACATTGCATCAAGCCACATTGTTTTAATCACAATGGGGATGAGTATTCAATAACATCACTAGTTGAGTGTTAAGTAAACGGTGGAACAGTGCCCCAGAGGGGGGGGGAAGGGAGGGTGCGTGATGTTGTGAGGATACAGTGATAAGGAAGGGTTGTAGGTGACAGAATAATCAATACTTCCAACCAACTAATTCCAATGGTTACATACTATGTACAAGACAAAAAATTAAACTATAAATCAGGACATATCATACTCCACACAGTGCAACATATGAACAGTTGGGACGTGGAGTTGATGGTTACAAACAGATAGTTGTCGACGTTTCGACCCTCTAAAGTAGGCAGGTATTGTTATATCCTTGCAGCGGGGTCTTCTTCAGGACAGGAAAGTCGGGGCAGACCACCTAGTTAATATATACAAATGCTCATATTATTTTGAGATTCTTGAATAAAGGGAATTGATTACCTTGATTAAAATAGGAAAGCACAGGTGACCGATGTAGATATAGAGGGAAAACATGCACTGTTAAATAATTTGTTGTTCAAGTGATGATCCCCTGATTGTGGGATAGCATTACACCATAATTATTGGTATATAATTCAAGATGAGCTGGAGAAGCCAGTGAGCCGCCACCAGGAGGTGTATCATTGGCATAGAAATTCCGACCCAGTATACCATAGAGTCTATAGCATTACCTTACTGGAGTCACTTGTAGGGTTAAGGACACTCGGTTGATGGTTCTAGGGAGGAATGAAATAAAGAAAGAGTCCAACATGTTCCTGATTGGCTAAACGGAGACATGATATGTAATTGTCACAACATAAAGGCGGAGGGCACTGAGGAACTTACCCCGTCAGGCTAATCACTCCGCGAAAAAAGATCGAGAACGAATTCAATTAATGGAAAAATCGTCGAGTTGATCTAGGCAGAAAGTAGAGAGGAGAATGGTTGTGAGGGACATTGCCTCTAACGATAAAGAAATCCAATCTAACAGACTCAACAAGTGGCCACACGTCAGGCTTACCGGAGGCCGAATGAATCAGGCGTCGGTTCCGCTCGAGTTCGCAATGGCGAGACTCGGTTCCTGATTCATTATGTTGCCACGGTAACGGAGTCACGTGGTGGCCGGCTTCCGTGTGGAGGTAGAAAACAGACTGCGCGTTTGCTAGTCGGTTGCCAGGAGACCAAATTAACAATAGATATTCGGAGTGACTAAAAAGTGAGAGCATGAATAATTAATTGCGCGGGATCCGTTAATTTGAAAGGGACTCACAGATGTTATAGTTATATATCTGTTAAGCAGCTGTTGAATATTATGGTTATGGAGAGGCTCCGTGAAACCTTACGAGTGCAATAATTTAATATATCACAGAGGTGACCCCGTACAAATCAATCAATTCGGGCAGATTAATTATGGTGATAACATAGTTGAATTGAACACATTGTGCCGCTTTTGATATTGTAACCTGTATGTGTGACATGTCAGATGCCTAGTTGGCGTACCTCTCACATGAGGGTAAAAACAATTAATAACATAGTCATTGCTACGAATGGTATATGGCATGGATGACATAGATGAGGGCATTGTATCGATAACTGGCGTACCTCTCACATGAGGGTAAAGGCCAATTGTAACATGTGGTTTAGTACAGCGATCACATAGGAGTGGGCTGGTCTATATTACGATATGATTGCATACTGGCGTACCTCTTGTCACAAGGGTAAAGGCCATGGCGTTACATATTGCATAGATTACATAGTCAAGGCAGAGTGACCAGTTGAGAGAAAGAGCTGTCGTGCTCATTGAGACCTTTTTCAATAGAGTTACAGAAAAACATCCATTTTAATTCCCTTGTGTTCAGGATACTTGAGATATTACCACCCCGCGGTCCCAGGACGGCTCTCTCAATCACTAACCATCTGAGGCTATCAGGTGGATGTGTGGCCGTGGTGAAATGTTCGACCAAGGGGGCCCCCTGTGTACCACACCTAATTCTGCTCATATGTTGGAGAATGCGCACTTTGATTTTCTGTTGCGTTTGACCTATGTATATCAGTTGGCACGGGCACAGTATCGCATAGATAACGTTTGAGGAGTTACAGTTGGTGTGGGCCTTAAGCTGAATTTTCCATTGGCAATATTGGAATTCCTTTCCTTGGATGGTGGTCTCACAGGATTTACAATTACCACATTTGGAATGGCCGGTCAGCGGGGGCAGGTTCCACAGAGTGGTGATGGTTGAATCCTGAGGTGTCGGTAAGAGGGATCGTACTACAAAGTCTTTAACGCTTTTTGCTTTCTTGAAAGCATGTAAGGGTGTCGCAGGTTGGTTGATATCATCAGAGATCAATTTCCAGTGGTGGTTTATGATCCGTTTAATCTGGTTACTTTTGGTGTTGAATGTGGTAACACAGACAATCCTCGTTTCCTGTTGAGTCTTGTTAGTCTTTGGATACAGCAGTTCCTCACGTGGATTGAACCATGCTCTTTTTCTGGATTTCTTGACTAACCGTCGAGGGTACCCTCTCGACAGCAGTCGATTTGTAAGCTCCTCAGATTCCGTGAAATAATGTTCTCGGTTTGAGCAATTCCGGCGAATTCGGAGAAATTGCCCAAAGGGCAGGTTGTCCCGGAGGGCTCTAGGATGATGACTGTCGTAATATAATAAAGAATTCCTCTCTGCTGGTTTCCGATAGAGTGTTGTCAATAGTATTCCTGCATTCTCATAGATAGTGAGGTCTAGAAAGTTTATCGTGTGGTTGTCGGAATGAATGGTGAACTTAAGAAAGTCCGATTGGTGGTTCAGCCAGGTAAAAAAGGAAAGTAATTTGTCTGGATTCCCATTCCAAATGATGAGGATGTCGTCAATATATCTCATCCAGAGACCAATCTGGTCTCTGAATGGATTGACTGGATTGAGTACGGTGTCCTCCTCAAATGCGGCCATATACAGAATGGCTACGTCTGGAGCAAAGGGAGCCCCCATTGCTACACCAGACGTTTGGATGTAGAACTTGTTCTTGAAAATGAAGACGTTTTTTGTCATGGCAATCCGGAGTAAGGACACGATAAACTCCGTGGGTACCTGAACCGGTGCTGTGCGGCGTTGTAGACAGCGTGTTATTACATTCAGGGCTTCTTGTTGCGGAATGCACGTGTAAAGCGACACCACGTCGCATGTCGCCAATCTTTGAAGTTCTGGGTCGAATAAAGAGTTCTCCACAATATTGATCGTGTGCATGGTGTCACGTAGATACGTGGGAGTGGATTCGGCCAACGGTTTCAGAAAGAAATCGATATATGTGCCTAGGGGCTCGAGGATCGAGCCGCACCCAGACACAATTGGTCTGCCCGGTGGATGGTCCATACTTTTATGGATCTTGGGTATGGTGTAGATGGTAGCTAACCTAGGGTGTTTTTGGTTCAAAAAATTACATTCGGATTCAGAAAGGAAGCCCAGGTCAAGTCCGGCTTGAGTTATTTCAAGGATTTCTAGAGCAATCGCTTTAGTTGGGTCAGCTCGCAACTCTTGATAACTCACTCCGTCGTTCAGTTGGCGAAAGACTTCGGATTCATATGAGGAGACGTCTTGGACAACAATAGCTCCCCCTTTGTCCGCAGGCTTGATCACTACTTGGTTGTTGTGGGCAAGTGATTGCAAGGCCGCCCTTTCTCTCTTGCTAGTGTTGTACCGGACAAACGATTTAGTATCTAGAAGTTGTTGGACATCACGCCATACTACCTCTTCAAACGCCAGAATCTTATGTGACATGGTACTATTATAAGGAACAAAAGTAGAGGGAGGTCTGAGGCCAGTCACCGATACTTGAGTTCTTGGCTCAGAGTTTCGAAAGAAATACTTCAGCCTGATCTTCCGAAAAAATTGATAAAGTTCAGCACGGATAGTGAAATTGTCAGGGTTGTTAGTAGGCACGTATGATAGCCCTTTCTCCAATACTTGAGTCTCATTTTCGCTGAGAATTTGTTTGGATATGTTGACAACGGGGCTGATGGGCAAGGGGGGTGCACCACCCAGTAGTTTCATTTGGAAATGTCCCACAGTGCCATTCACCATCTGTATGTTTTGTTGCGAGTAACTCGTTCTCCGTGCTGTTCCGATTGGAACTGTACCTGTTTTTGCGGTTGCCCACGGCCTCCATCCCAGTTGCTCGCATTTGGTTGAAATCCGCGTTGGTTGCCTCGGGGCCAGTTGTTGCCCCTGCCTCGTGGCGGACGCCATGACCATTGGCATTGACCTAAAAAAGGATTGTATTGGTGTTGTTGCTGTTGTTGGTGTCCGTAGTCGGGGCAGTTGAATTGGTTGCTAGTCCCAGGCTGTTCCTGGTCTCCTGTAGGAGGAATCGGAGAATGTCTGATAGTTGCGTCTGGCCCTGTAGCTCCCACGTCCCCGGTTTGTAAAGCGACCCTGATTGTCCTGGCGGAAGTAATCTTCCTGCAAGTACGGGTAGGTCTTTTTTTTGTCGTATAACCTTATGTCACGGGCTAGTTTTTCTAGTTTGCGATTTTGGGTTGTTAAGTCGAAATCCTTGAGTGTAGCTTCAAGATTATTAAGTGTTTCCTTGGCGTTTGCAAAGTTGGCATCAGCTGCTATCTCTGCTTTTAGGGTCTTAATCTCAGCACTAATCAGTTGGACTTGATCAGCAGCCGTCTCCACCCTCAACACCATCCAATGGCGTGAGCAATTGTTGGCAACGTGGCTGAACCCTTCTTTGAACTTCGGAACCTCTATGAAGATAGCTGGTTCGATCTTAATCTGTAACCCCACCGGAATAATATTCTCTTTTAGATACCTAGTCAGAAGGTGACCGTGCCATCTGGTGCGGACAAGCTTCTTCTCCAGGCGCTCTAGACGGGAGATCTTGTCTTTGAGTGTAAAGTCAATAATTGGAATCTCATTTGCAACAAAGAAATTGTCAGGATTTTGCAACAGTTTGTCTATATAATCCTCAGAGTATGATAAAAGTTCCCTTTCGACCATGATGTGCTGTGTCCAACTCACTTGGACATACAAAAGAAAAACCTCGCAGACCAGCGTCTGCTCGAAGTAGTGTACAGTTGGGGGGTTTTACCCAAATGGAGTCACTGGGACCTGGGTTAATTGAGTATTATGAGGAAGGGGTCCCAATGGGAATGAGAACATATAATGAAACTTGATAAAGAAAAATCATGTAGACATTGCATCAAGCCACATTGTTTTAATCACAATGGGGATGAGTATTCAATAACATCACTAGTTGAGTGTTAAGTAAACGGTGGAACAGTGCCCCAGAGGGGGGGGGAAGGGAGGGTGCGTGATGTTGTGAGGATACAGTGATAAGGAAGGGTTGTAGGTGACAGAATAATCAATACTTCCAACCAACTAATTCCAATGGTTACATACTATGTACAAGACAAAACATTAAACTATAAATCAGGACATATCATACTCCACACAGTGCAACATATGAACAGTTGGGACGTGGAGTTGATGGTTACAAACAGATAGTTGTCGACGTTTCGACCCTCTAAAGTAGGCAGGTATTGTTATATCCTTGCAGCGGGGTCTTCTTCAGGACAGGAAAGTCGGGGCAGACCACCTAGTTAATATATACAAATGCTCATATTATTTTGAGATTCTTGAATAGAGGGAATTGATTACCTTGATTAAAATAGGAAAGCACAGGTGACCGATGTAGATATAGAGGGAAAACATGCACTGTTAAATAATTTGTTGTTCAAGTGATGATCCCCTGATTGTGGGATAGCATTACACCATAATTATTGGTATATAATTCAAGATGAGCTGGAGAAGCCAGTGAGCCGCCACCAGGAGGTGTATCATTGGCATAGAAATTCCGACCCAGTATACCATAGAGTCTATAGCATTACCTTACTGGAGTCACTTGTAGGGTTAAGGACACTCGGTTGATGGTTCTAGGGAGGAATGAAATAAAGAAAGAGTCCAACATGTTCCTGATCGGCTAAACGGAGACATGATATGTAATTGTCACAACATAAAGGCGGAGGGCACTGAGGAACTTACCCCGTCAGGCTAATCACTCCGCGAAAAAAGATCGAGAACGAATTCAATTAATGGACAAATCGTCGAGTTGATCTAGGCAGAAAGTAGAGAGGAGAATGGTTGTGAGGGACATTGCCTCTAACGATAAAGAAATCCAATCTAACAGACTCAACAAGTGGCCACACGTCAGGCTTACCGGAGGCCGAATGAATCAGGCGTCGGTTCCGCTCGAGTTCGCAATGGCGAGACTCGGTTCCTGATTCATTATGTTGCCACGGTAACGGAGTCACGTGGTGGCCGGCTTCCGTGTGGAGGTAGAAAACAGACTGCGCGTTTGCTAGTCGGTTGCCAGGAGACCAAATTAACAATAGATATTCGGAGTGACTAAAAAGTGAGAGCATGAATAATTAATTGCGCGGGATCCGTTAATTTGAAAGGGACTCACAGATGTTATAGTTATATATCTGTTAAGCAGCTGTTGAATATTATGGTTATGGAGAGGCTCAGTGAAACCTTACGAGTGCAATAATTTAATATATCACGGAGGTGACCCCGTACAAATCAATCAATTCGGGCAGATTAATTATGGTGATAACATAGTTGAATTGAACACATTGTGCCGCTTTTGATATTGTAACCTGTATGTGTGACATGTCAGATGCCTAGTTGGCGTACCTCTCACATGAGGGTTAAAACAATTAATAACATAGTCATTGCTACGAATGGTATATGGCATGGATGACATAGATGAGGGCATTGTATCGATAACTGGCGTACCTCTCACATGAGGGTAAAGGCCAATTGTAAGATGTGGTTTAGTACAGCGATCACATAGGAGTGGGCTGGTCTATATTACGATATGATTGCATACTGGCGTACCTCTTGTCACAAGGGTAAAGGCCATGGCGTTACATATTGCATAGATTACATAGTCAAGGCAGAGTGGCCAGTTGAGAGAAAGAGCTGTCGTGCTCATTGAGACCTTTTTCAATAGAGTTACAGAAAAACATCCATTTTAATTCCCTTGTGTTCAGGATACTTGAGATATTACCACCCCGCGGTCCCAGGACGGCTCTCTCAATCACTAACCATCTGAGGCTATCAGGTGGATGTGTGGCCGTGGTGAAATGTTCGACCAAGGGGGCCCCCTGTGTACCACACCTAATTCTGCTCATATGTTGGAGAATGCGCACTTTGATTTTCTGTTGCGTTTGACCTATGTATATCAGTTGGCACGGGCACAGTATCGCATAGATAACGTTTGAGGAGTTACAGTTGGTGTGGGCCTTAAGCTGAATTTTCCATTGGCAATATTGGAATTCCTTTCCTTGGATGGTGGTCTCACAGGCTTTACAATTACCACATTTGGAATGGCCGGTCAGCGGGGGCAGGTTCCACAGAGTGGTGATGGTTGAATCCTGAGGTGTCGGTAAGAGGGATCGTACTACAAAGTCTTTAACGCTTTTCGCTTTCTTGAAAGCATGTAAGGGTGTCGCAGGTTGGTTGATATCATCAGAGATCAATTTCCAGTGGTGGTTTATGATCCGTTTAATCTGGTTACTTTTGGTGTTGAATGTGGTAACACAGACAATCCTCGTTTCCTGTTGAGTCTTGTTAGTCTTTGGATACAGCAGTTCCTCACGTGGATAGAACCATGCTCTTTTTCTGGATTTCTTGACTAACCGTCGAGGGTACCCTCTCGACAGCAGTCGATTTGTAAGCTCCTCAGATTCCGTGAAATAATGTTCTCGGTTTGAGCAATTCCGGCGAATTCGGAGAAATTGCCCAAAGGGCAGGTTGTCCCGGAGGGCTCTAGGATGATGACTGTCGTAATATAATAAAGAATTCCTCTCTGCTGGTTTCCGATAGAGTGTTGTCAATAGTATTCCTGCATTCTCATAGATAGTGAGGTCTAGAAAGTTTATCGTGTGGTTGTCGGAATGAATGGTGAACTTAAGAAAGTCCGATTGGTGGTTCAGCCAGGTAAAAAAGGAAAGTAATTTGTCTGGATTCCCATTCCAAATGATGAGGATGTCGTCAATATATCTCATCCAGAGACCAATCTGGTCTCTGAATGGATTGACTGGATTGAGTACGGTGTCCTCCTCAAATGCGGCCATATACAGAATGGCTACGTCTGGAGCAAAGGGAGCCCCCATTGCTACACCAGACGTTTGGATGTAGAACTTGTTCTTGAAAATGAAGACGTTTTTGTCATGGCAATCCGGAGTAAGGACACGATAAACTCCGTGGGTACCTGAACCGGTGCTGTGCGGCGTTGTAGACAGCGTGTTATTACATTCAGGGCTTCTTGTTGCGGAATGCACGTGTAAAGCGACACCACGTCGCATGTCGCCAATCTTTGAAGTTCTGGGTCGAATAAAGAGTTCTCCACAATATTGATCGTGTGCATGGTGTCACGTAGATACGTGGGAGTGGATTCGGCCAACGGTTTCAGAAAGAAATCGATATATTTGCCTAGGGGCTCGAGGATCGAGCCGCACCCAGACACAATTGGTCTGCCCGGTGGATGGTCCATACTTTTATGGATCTTGGGTATGGTGTAGATGGTAGCTAACCTAGGGTGTTTTTGGTTCAAAAAATTAAATTCGGATTCAGAAAGGAAGCCCAGGTCAAGTCCGGCTTGAGTTATTTCAAGGATTTCTAGAGCAATCGCTTTAGTTGGGTCAGCTCGCAACTCTTGATAACTCACTCCGTCGTTCAGTTGGCGAAAGACTTCGGATTCATATGAGGAGACGTCTTGGACAACAATAGCTCCCCCTTTGTCCGCAGGCTTGATCACTACTTGGTTGTTGTGGGCAAGTGATTGCAAGGCCGCCCTTTCTCTCTTGCTAGTGTTGTACCGGACAAACGATTTAGTATCTAGAAGTTGTTGGACATCACGCCATACTACCTCTTCAAACGCCAGAATCTTATGTGACATGGTACTATTATAAGGAACAAAAGTAGAGGGAGGTCTGAGGCCAGTCACCGATACTTGAGTTCTTGGCTCAGAGTTTCGAAAGAAATACTTCAGCCTGATCTTCCGAAAAAATTGATAAAGTTCAGCACGGATAGTGAAATTGTCAGGGTTGTTAGTAGGCACGTATGATAGCCCTTTCTCCAATACTTGAGTCTCATTTTCGCTGAGAATTTGTTTGGATATGTTGACAACGGGGCTGATGGGCAAGGGGGGTGCACCACCCAGTAGTTTCATTTGGAAATGTCCCACAGTGCCATTCACCATCTGTATGTTTTGTTGCGAGTAACTCGTTCTCCGTGCTGTTCCGATTGGAACTGTACCTGTTTTTGCGGTTGCCCACGGCCTCCATCCCAGTTGCTCGCATTTGGTTGAAATCCGCGTTGGTTGCCTCGGGGCCAGTTGTTGCCCCTGCCTCGTGGCGGACGCCATGACCATTGGCGTTGACCTAAAAAAGGATTGTATTGGTGTTGTTGCTGTTGTTGGTGTCCGTAGTCGGGGCAGTTGAATTGGTTGCTAGTCCCAGGCTGTTCCTGGTCTCCTGTAGGAGGAATCGGAGAATGTCTGATAGTTGCGTCTGGCCCTGTAGCTCCCACGTCCCCGGTTTGTAAAGCGACCCTGATTGTCCTGGCGGAAGTAATCTTCCTGCAAGTACGGGTAGGTCTTTTTTTTGTCGTATAGCCTTATGTCACGGGCTAGTTTTTCTAGTTTGCGATTTTGGGTTGTTAAGTCGAAATCCTTGAGTGTAGCTTCAAGATTATTAAGTGTTTCCTTGGCGTTTGCAAAGTTGGCATCAGCTGCTATCTCTGCTTTTAGGGTCTTAATCTCAGCACTAATCAGTTGGACTTGATCAGCAGCCGTCTCCACCCTCAACACCATCCAATGGCGTGAGCAATTGTTGGCAACGTGGCTGAACCCTTCTTTGAACTTCGGAACCTCTATGAAGATAGCTGGTTCGATCTTAATCTGCAACCCCACCGGAATAATATTCTCTTTTAGATACCTAGTCAGAAGGTGACCGTGCCATCTGGTGCGGACAAGCTTCTTCTCCAGGCGCTCTAGACGGGAGATCTTGTCTTTGAGTGTAAAGTCAATAATTGGAATCTCATTTGCAACAAAGAAATTGTCAGGATTTTGCAACAGTTTGTCTATATAATCCTCAGAGCATGATAAAAGTTCCCTTTCGACCATGATGTGCTGTGTCCAACTCAATTGGACATACAAAAGAAAAACCTCGCAGACCAGCGTCTGCTCGAAGTAGTGTACAGTTGGGGGGTTTTACCCAAATGGAGTCACTGGGACCTGGGTTAATTGAGTATTATGAGGAAGGGGTCCCAATGGGAATGAGAACATATAATGAAACTTGATAAAGAAAAATCATGTAGACATTGCATCAAGCCACATTGTTTTAATCACAATGGGGATGAGTATTCAATAACATCACTAGTTGAGTGTTAAGTAAACGGTGGAACAGTGCCCCAGAGGGGGGGGGAAGGGAGGGTGCGTGATGTTGTGAGGATACAGTGATAAGGAAGGGTTGTAGGTGACAGAATAATCAATACTTCCAACCAACTAATTCCAATGGTTACATACTATGTACAAGACAAAACATTAAACTATAAATCAGGACATATCATACTCCACACAGTGCAACATATGAACAGTTGGGACGTGGAGTTGATGTTTACAAACAGATAGTTGTCGACGTTTCGACCGTCTAAAGTAGGCAGGTATTGTTATATCCTTGCAGCGGGGTCTTCTTCAGGACAGGAAAGTCGGGGCAGACCACCTAGTTAATATATACAAATGCTCATATTATTTTGAGATTCTTGAATAGAGGGAATTGATTACCTTGATTAAAATAGGAAAGCACAGGTGACCGATGTAGATATAGAGGGAAAACATGCACTGTTAAATAATTTGTTGTTCAAGTGATGATCCCCTGATTGTGGGATAGCATTACACCATAATTATTGGTATATAATTCAAGATGAGCTGGAGAAGCCAGTGAGCCGCCACCAGGAGGTGTATCATTGGCATAGAAATTCCGACCCAGTATACCATAGAGTCTATAGCATTACCTTACTGGAGTCACTTGTAGGGTTAAGGACACTCGGTTGATGGTTCTAGGGAGGAATGAAATAAAGAAAGAGTCCAACATGTTCCTGATCGGCTAAACGGAGACATGATATGTAATTGTCACAACATAAAGGCGGAGGGCACTGAGGAACTTACCCCGTCAGGCTAATCACTCCGCGAAAAAAGATCGAGAACGAATTCAATTAATGGACAAATCGTCGAGTTGATCTAGGCAGAAAGTAGAGAGGAGAATGGTTGTGAGGGACATTGCCTCTAACGATAAAGAAATCCAATCTAACAGACTCAACAAGTGGCCACACGTCAGGCTTACCGGAGGCCGAATGAATCAGGCGTCGGTTCCGCTCGAGTTCGCAATGGCGAGACTCGGTTCCTGATTCATTATGTTGCCACGGTAACGGAGTCACGTGGTGGCCGGCTTCCGTGTGGAGGTAGAAAAACAGACTGCGCGTTTGCTAGTCGGTGGCCAGGAGACCAAATTAACAATAGATATTCGGAGTGACTAAAAAGTGAGAGCATGAATAATTAATTGCGCGGGATCCGTTAATTTGAAAGGGACTCACAGATGTTATAGTTATATATCTGTTAAGCAGCTGTTGAATATTATGGTTATGGAGAGGCTCCGTGAAACCTTACGAGTGCAATAATTTAATATATCACGGAGGTGACCCCGTACAAATCAATCAATTCGGGCAGATTAATTATGGTGATAACATAGTTGAATTGAACACATTGTGCCGCTTTTGATATTGTAACCCGTATGTGTGACATGTCAGATGCCTAGTTGGCGTACCTCTCACATGAGGGTAAAAACAATTAATAACATAGTCATTGCTACGAATGGTATATGGCATGGATGACATAGATGAGGGCATTGTATCGATAACTGGCGTACCTCTCACATGAGGGTAAAGGCCAATTGTAACATGTGGTTTAGTACAGCGATCACATAGGAGTGGGCTGGTCTATATTACGATATGATTGCATACTGGCGTACCTCTTGTCACAAGGGTAAAGGCCATGGCGTTACATATTGCATAGATTACATAGTCAAGGCAGAGTGGCCAGTTGAGAGAAAGAGCTGTCGTGCTCATTGAGACCTTTTTCAATAGAGTTACAGAAAAACATTCATTTTAATTCCCTTGTGTTCAGGATACTTGAGATATTACCACCCCGCGGTCCCAGGACGGCTCTCTCAATCACTAACCATCTGAGGCTATCAGGTGGATGTGTGGCCGTGGTGAAATGTTCGACCAAGGGGGCCCCCTGTGTACCACACCTAATTCTGCTCATATGTTGGAGAATGCGCACTTTGATTTTCTGTTGCGTTTGACCTATGTATATCAGTTGGCACGGGCACAGTATCGCATAGATAACGTTTGAGGAGTTACAGTTGGTGTGGGCCTTAAGCTGAATTTTCCATTGGCAATATTGGAATTCCTTTCCTTGGATGGTGGTCTCACAGGCTTTACAATTACCACATTTGGAATGGCCGGTCACCGGGGGCAGGTTCCACAGAGTGGTGATGGTTGAATCCTGAGGTGTCGGTAAGAGGGATCGTACTACAAAGTCTTTAACGCTTTTCGCTTTCTTGAAAGCATGTAAGGGTGTCGCAGGTTGGTTGATATCATCAGAGATCAATTTCCAGTGGTGGTTTATGATCCGTTTAATCTGGTTACTTTTGGTGTTGAATGTGGTAACACAGACAATCCTCGTTTCCTGTTGAGTCTTGTTAGTCTTTGGATACAGCAGTTCCTCACGTGGATAGAACCATGCTCTTTTTCTGGATTTCTTGACTAACCGTCGAGGGTACCCTCTCGACAGCAGTCGATTTGTAAGCTCCTCAGATTCCGTGAAATAATGTTCTCGGTTTGAGCAATTCCGGCGAATTCGGAGAAATTGCCCAAAGGGCAGGTTGTCCCGGAGGGCTCTAGGATGATGACTGTCGTAATATAATAAAGAATTCCTCTCTGCTGGTTTCCGATAGAGTGTTGTCAATAGTATTCCTGCATTCTCATAGATAGTGAGGTCTAGAAAGTTTATCGTGTGGTTGTCGGAATGAATGGTGAACTTAAGAAAGTCCGATTGGTGGTTCAGCCAGGTAAAAAAGGAAAGTAATTTGTCTGGATTCCCATTCCAAATGATGAGGATGTCGTCAATATATCTCATCCAGAGACCAATCTGGTCTCTGAATGGATTGACTGGATTGAGTACGGTGTCCTCCTCAAATGCGGCCATATACAGAATGGCTACGTCTGGAGCAAAGGGAGCCCCCATTGCTACACCAGACGTTTGGATGTAGAACTTGTTCTTGAAAATGAAGAAGTTTTTTGTCATGGCAATCCGGAGTAAGGACACGATAAACTCCGTGGGTACCTGAACCGGTGCTGTGCGGCGTTGTAGACAGCGTGTTATTACATTCAGGGATTCTTGTTGCGGAATGCACGTGTAAAGCGACACCACGTCGCATGTCGCCAATCTTTGAAGTTCTGGGTCGAATAAAGAGTTCTCCACAATATTGATCGTGTGCATGGTGTCACGTAGATACGTGGGAGTGGATTCGGCCAACGGTTTCAGAAAGAAATCGATATATTTGCCTAGGGGCTCGAGGATCGAGCCGCACCCAGACACAATTGGTCTGCCCGGTGGATGGTCCATACTTTTATGGATCTTGGGTATGGTGTAGATGGTAGCTAACCTAGGGTGTTTTTGGTTCAAAAAATTAAATTCGGATTCAGAAAGGAAGCCCAGGTCAAGTCCGGCTTGAGTTATTTCAAGGATTTCTAGAGCAATCGCTTTAGTTGGGTCAGCTCGCAACTCTTGATAACTCACTCCGTCGTTCAGTTGGCGAAAGACTTCGGATTCATATGAGGAGACGTCTTGGACAACAATAGCTCCCCCTTTGTCCGCAGGCTTGATCACTACTTGGTTGTTGTGGGCAAGTGATTGCAAGGCCGCCCTTTCTCTCTTGCTAGTGTTGTACCGGACAAACGATTTAGTATCTAGAAGTTGTTGGACATCACGCCATACTACCTCTTCAAACGCCAGAATCTTATGTGACATGGTACTGTTATAAGGAACAAAAGTAGAGGGAGGTCTGAGGCCAGTCACCGATACTTGAGTTCTTGGCTCAGAGTTTCGAAAGAAATACATCAGCCTGATCTTCCGAAAAAATTGATAAAGTTCAGCACGGATAGTGAAATTGTCAGGTTTTTCTTTAACTCTATTGAAAAAGGTCTCAATGAGCACGACAGCTCTTTCTCTCAACTGGCCACTCTGCCTTGACTATGTAATCTATGCAATATGTAACGCCATGGCCTTTACCCTTGTGACAAGAGGTACGCCAGTATGCAATCATATCGTAATATAGACCAGCCCACTCCTATGTGATCGCTGTACTAAACCACATGTTACAATTGGCCTTTACCCTCATGTGAGAGGTACGCCAGTTATCGATACAATGCCCTCATCTATGTCATCCATGCCATATACCATTCGTAGCAATGACTATGTTATTAATTGTTTTTACCCTCATGTGAGAGGTAAGCCAACTAGGCATCTGACATGTCACACATACGGGTTACAATATCAAAAGCGGCACAATGTGTTCAATTCAACTATGTTATCACCATAATTAATCTGCCCGAATTGATTGATTTGTACAGGGTCACCTCCGTGATATATTAAATTATTGCACTCGTAAGGTTTCACGGAGCCTCTCCATAACCATAATATTCAACAGCTGCTTAACAGATATATAACTATAACATCTGTGAGTCCCTTTCAAATTAACGGATCCCGCGCAATTAATTATTCATGCTCTCACTTTTTAGTCACTCCGAATATCTATTGTTAATTTGGTCTCCTAGCAACCGACTAGCAAACGCGCAGTCTGTTTTCTACCTCCACACGGAAGCCAGCCACCACGTGACTCCGTTACCGTGGCAACATAATGAATCAGGAACCGAGTCTCGCCATTGCGAACTCGAGCGGAACCGACGCCTGATTCATTCGGCCTCCGGTAAGCCTGACATGTGGCCACTTGTTGAGTCTGTTAGATTGGATGTCTTTATCGTTAGAGGCAATGTCCCTCACAACCATTCTCCTCTCTACTTTCTGCCTAGATCAACTCGACGATTTGTCCATTAATTGAATTCGTTCTCGATCTTTTTTCGCGGAGTGATTAGCCTGACGGGGTAAGTTCCTCAGTGCCCTCCGCCTTTATGTTGTGACAATTACATATCATGTCTCCGTTTAGCCGATCGGGAACATGTTGGACTCTTTCTTTATTTCATTCCTCCCTAGAACCATCAACCGAGTGTCCTTAACCCTACAAGTGACTCCAGTAAGGTAATGCTATAGACTCTATGGTATACTGGGTCGGAATTTCTATGCCAATGATACACCTCCTGGTGGCGGCTCACTGGCTTCTCCAGCTCATCTTGAATTATATACCAATAATTATGGTGTAATGCTATCCCACAATCAGGGGATCATCACTTGAACAACAAATTATTTAACAGTGCATGTTTTCCCTCTATATCTACATCGGTCACCTGTGCTTTCCTATTTTAATCAAGGTAATCAATTCCCTCTATTCAAGAATCTCAAAATAATATGAGCATTTGTATATATTAACTAGGTGGTCTGCCCCGACTTTCCTGTCCTGAAAAAGACCCCGCTGCAAGGATATAACAATACCTGCCTACTTTAGAGGGTCGAAACGTCGACAACTATCTGTTTGTAACCATCAACTCCACGTCCCAACTGTTCATATGTTGCACTGTGTGGAGTATGATATGTCCTGATTTATAGTTTAATGTTTTGTCTTGTACATAGTATGTAACCATTGGAATTAATTGGTTGGAAGTATTGATTATTCTGTCACCTACAACCCTTCCTTATCACTGTATCCTCACAACATCACGCACCCTCCCTTTCCCCCCCCTCTGGGGCACTGTTCCACCGTTTACTTAACACTCAACTAGTGATGTTATTGAATACTCATCCCCATTGTGATTAAAACAATGTGGCTTGATGCAATGTCTACATGATTTTTCTTTATCAAGTTTCATTATATGTTCTCATTCCCATTGGGACCCCTTCCTCATAATACTCAATTAACCCAGGTCCCAGTGACTCCATTTGGGTAAAACCCCCCAACTGTACACTACTTCGAGCAGACGCTGGTCTGCGAGGTTTTTCTTTTGTATGTCCAATTGAGTTGGACACAGCACATCATGGTCAAAAGGGAACTTTTATCATACTCTGAGGATTATATAGACAAACTGTTGCAAAATCCTGACAATTTCTTTGTTGCAAATGAGATTCCAATTATTGACTTTACACTCAAAGACAAGATCTCCCGTCTAGAGCGCCTGGAGAAGAAGCTTGTCCGCACCAGATGGCATGGTCACCTTCTGACTAGGTATCTAAAAGAGAATATTATTCCGGTGGGGTTACAGATTAAGATCGAACCAGCTATCTTCATAGAGGTTCCGAAGTTCAAAGAAGGGTTCAGCCACGTTGCCAACAATTGCTCACGCCATTGGATGGTGTTGGGGGTGGAGACGGCTGCTGATCAAGTCCAACTGATTAGTGCTGAGATTAAGACCCTAAAAGCAGAGATAGCAGCTGATGCCAACTTTGCAAACGCCAAGGAAACACTTAATAATCTTGAAGCTACACTCAAGGATTTCGACTTAACAACCCAAAATCGCAAACTAGAAAAACTAGCCCGTGACATAAGGCTATACGACAAAAAAGACCTACCCGTACTTGCAGGAAGATTACTTCCGCCAGGACAATCAGGGTCGCTTTACAAACCGGGGACGTGGGAGCTACAGGGCCAGACGCAACTATCAGACATTCTCCGATTCCTCCTACAGCTCAGAAGGAGACCAGGAACAGCCTGGGACTAGCAACCAATTCAACTGCCCCGACTACGGACACCAACAACAGCAACAACACCAATACAATCCTTTTTTAGGTCAATGCCAATGGTCATGGCGTCCGCCACGAGGCAGGGGCAACAACTGGCCCCGAGGCAACCAACGCGGATTTCAACCAAATGCGAGCAACTGGGATGGAGGCCGTGGGCAACCGCAAAAACAGGTACAGTTCCAATCGGAACAGCACGGAGAACGAGTTACTCGCAACAAAACATACAGATGGTGAATGGCACTGTGGGACATTTCCAAATGAAACTACTGGGTGGTGCACCCCCCTTGCCCATCAGCCCCGTTGTCAACATATCCAAACAAATTCTCAGCGAAAATGAGACTCAAGTATTGGAGAAAGGGCTATCATACGTGCCTACTAACAACCCTGACAATTTCACTATCCGTGCTGAACTTTATCAATTTTTTCGGAAGATCAGGCTGAAGTATTTCTTTCGAAACTCTGAGCCAAGAACTCAAGTATCGGTGACTGGCCTCAGACCTCCCTCTACTTTTGTTCCTTATAACAGTACCATGTCACATAAGATTCTGGCGTTTGAAGAGGTAGTATGGCGTGATGTCCAACAACTTCTAGATACTAAATCGTTTGTCCGGTACAACACTAGCAAGAGAGAAAGGGCGGCCTTGCAATCACTTGCCCACAACAACCAAGTAGTGATCAAGCCTGCGGACAAAGGGGGAGCTATTGTTGTCCAAGACGTCTCCTCATATGAATCCGAAGTCTTTCGCCAACTGAACGACGGAGTGAGTTATCAAGAGTTGCGAGCTGACCCAACTAAAGCGATTGCTCTAGAAATCCTTGAAATAACTCAAGCCGGACTTGACCTGGGCTTCCTTTCTGAATCCGAATTTAATTTTTTGAACCAAAAACACCCTAGGTTAGCTACCATCTACACCATACCCAAGATCCATAAAAGTATGGACCATCCACCGGGCAGACCAATTGTGTCTGGGTGCGGCTCGATCCTCGAGCCCCTAGGCAAATATATCGATTTCTTTCTGAAACCGTTGGCCGAATCCACTCCCACGTATCTACGTGACACCATGCACACGATCAATATTGTGGAGAACTCTTTATTCGACCCAGAACTTCAAAGATTGGCGACATGCGACGTGGTGTCGCTTTACACGTGCATTCCGCAACAAGAAGCCCTGAATGTAATAACACGGTGTCTACAACGCCGCACAGCACCGGTTCAGGTACCCACGGAGTTTATCGTGTCCTTACTCTGGATTGCCATGACAAAAAACTTCTTCATTTTCAAGAACAAGTTCTACATCCAAACGTCTGGTGTAGCAATGGGGGCTCCCTTTGCTCCAGACGTAGCCATTCTGTATATGGCCGCATTTGAGGAGGACACCGTACTCAATCCAGTCAATCCATTCAGAGACCAGATTGGTCTCTGGATGAGATATATTGACGACATCCTCATCATTTGGAATGGGAATCCAGACGAATTACTTTCCTTTTTTACCTGGCTGAACCACCAATCGGACTTTCTTAAGTTCACCATTCATTCCGACAACCACACGATAAACTTTCTAGACCTCACTATCTATGAGAATGCAGGAATACTATTGACAACACTCTATCGGAAACCAGCAGAGAGGAATTCTTTATTATATTACGACAGTCATCATCCTAGAGCCCTCCGGGACAACCTGCCCTTTGGGCAATTTCTCCGAATTCGCCGGAATTGCTCAAACCGAGAACATTATTTCACGGAATCTGAGGAGCTTACAAATCGACTGCTGTCGAGAGGGTACCCTCGACGGTTAGTTAAGAAATCCAGAAAAAGAGCATGGTTCTATCCACGTGAGGAACTGCTGTATCCAAAGACTAACAAGACTCAACAGGAAACGAGGATTGTCTGTGTTACCACATTCAACACCAAAAGTAACCAGATTAAACGGATCATAAACCACCACTGGAAATTGATCTCTGATGATATCAACCAACCTGCGACACCCTTACATGTTTTCAAGAAAGCGAAAAGCGTTAAAGACTTTTTAGTACGATCCCTCTTACCGACACCTCAGGATTCAACCATCACCACTCTGTGGAACCTGCCCCCGGTGACCGGCCATTCCAAATGTGGTAATTGTAAAGCCTGTGAGACCACCATCCAAGGAAAGGAATTCCAATATTGCCAATGGAAAATTCAGCTTAAGGCCCACACCAACTGTAACTCCTCAAACGTTATCTATGCGATACTGTGCCCGTGCCAACTGATATACATAGGTCAAACGCAACAGAAAATCAAAGTGCGCATTCTCCAACATATGAGCAGAATTAGGTGTGGTACACAGGGGGCCCCCTTGGTCGAACATTTCACCACGGCCACACATCCACCTGATAGCCTCAGATGGTTAGTGATTGAGAGAGCCGTCCTGGGACCGCGGGGTGGTAATATCTCAAGTATCCTGAACACAAGGGAATTAAAATGGATGTTTTTCTTTAACTCTATTGAAAAAGGTCTCAATGAGCACGACAGCTCTTTCTCTCAACTGGCCACTCTGCCTTGACTATGTAATCTATGCAATATGTAACGCCATGGCCTTTACCCTTGTGACAAGAGGTACGCCAGTATGCAATCATATCGTAATATAGACCAGCCCACTCCTATGTGATCGCTGTACTAAACCACATGTTACAATTGGCCTTTACCCTCATGTGAGAGGTACGCCAGTTATCGATACAATGCCCTCATCTATGTCATCCATGCCATATACCATTCGTAGCAATGACTATGTTATTAATTGTTTTTACCCTCATGTGAGAGGTACGCCAACTAGGCATCTGACATGTCACACATACGGGTTACAATATCAAAAGCGGCACAATGTGTTCAATTCAACTATGTTATCACCATAATTAATCTGCCCGAATTGATTGATTTGTACGGGGTCACCTCCGTGATATATTAAATTATTGCACTCGTAAGGTTTCACGGAGCCTCTCCATAACCATAATATTCAACAGCTGCTTAACAGATATATAACTATAACATCTGTGAGTCCCTTTCAAATTAACGGATCCCGCGCAATTAATTATTCATGCTCTCACTTTTTAGTCACTCCGAATATCTATTGTTAATTTGGTCTCCTGGCAACCGACTAGCAAACGCGCAGTCTGTTTTCTACCTCCACACGGAAGCCGGCCACCACGTGACTCCGTTACCGTGGCAACATAATGAATCAGGAACCGAGTCTCGCCATTGCGAACTCGAGCGGAACCGACGCCTGATTCATTCGGCCTCCGGTAAGCCTGACGTGTGGCCACTTGTTGAGTCTGTTAGATTGGATTTCTTTATCGTTAGAGGCAATGTCCCTCACAACCATTCTCCTCTCTACTTTCTGCCTCGATCAACTCGACGATTTGTCCATTAATTGAATTCGTTCTCGATCTTTTTTCGCGGAGTGATTAGCCTGACGGGGTAAGTTCCTCAGTGCCCTCCGCCTTTATGTTGTGACAATTACATATCATGTCTCCGTTTAGCCGATCAGGAACATGTTGGACTCTTTCTTTATTTCATTCCTCCCTAGAACCATCAACCGAGTGTCCTTAACCCTACAAGTGACTCCAGTAAGGTAATGCTATAGACTCTATGGTATACTGGGTCGGAATTTCTATGCCAATGATACACCTCCTGGTGGCGGCTCACTGGCTTCTCCAGCTCATCTTGAATTATATACCAATAATTATGGTGTAATGCTATCCCACAATCAGGGGATCATCACTTGAACAACAAATTATTTAACAGTGCATGTTTTCCCTCTATATCTACATCGGTCACCTGTGCTTTCCTATTTTAATCAAGGTAATCAATTCCCTCTATTCAAGAATCTCAAAATAATATGAGCATTTGTATATATTAACTAGGTGGTCTGCCCCGACTTTCCTGTCCTGAAGAAGACCCCGCTGCAAGGATATAACAATACCTGCCTACTTTAGAGGGTCGAAACGTCGACAACTATCTGTTTGTAACCATCAACTCCACGTCCCAACTGTTCATATGTTGCACTGTGTGGAGTATGATATGTCCTGATTTATAGTTTAATGTTTTGTCTTGTACATAGTATGTAACCATTGGAATTAATTGGTTGGAAGTATTGATTATTCTGTCACCTACAACCCTTCCTTATCACTGTATCCTCACAACATCACGCACCCTCCCTTTCCCCCCCCTCTGGGGCACTGTTCCACCGTTTACTTAACACTCAACTAGTGATGTTATTGAATACTCATCCCCATTGTGATTAAAACAATGTGGCTTGATGCAATGTCTACATGATTTTTCTTTATCAAGTTTCATTATATGTTCTCATTCCCATTGGGACCCCTTCCTCATAATACTCAATTAACCCAGGTCCCAGTGACTCCATTTGGGTAAAACCCCCCAACTGTACACTACTTCGAGCAGACGCTGGTCTGCGAGGTTTTTCTTTTGTATGTCCAATTGAGTTGGACACAGCACATCATGGTCGAAAGGGAACTTTTATCATACTCTGAGGATTATATAGACAAACTGTTGCAAAATCCTGACAATTTCTTTGTTGCAAATGAGATTCCAATTATT
Source organism: Lissotriton helveticus (assembly GCF_964261635.1). NCBI lineage: Eukaryota > Metazoa > Chordata > Amphibia > Caudata > Salamandridae > Lissotriton > Lissotriton helveticus. Next base: position 631,326,620 of record NC_136068.1, on the reverse strand, counting down.
GACTTTACACTCAAAGACAAGATCTCCCGTCTAGAGCGCCTGGAGAAGAAGCTTGTCCGCACCAGATGGCATGGTCACCTTCTGACTAGGTATCTAAAAGAGAATATTATTCCGGTGGGGTTACAGATTAAGATCGAACCAGCTATCTTCATAGAGGTTCCGAAGTTCAAAGAAGGGTTCAGCCACGTTGCCAACAATTGCTCACGCCATTGGATGGTGTTGGGGGTGGAGACGGCTGCTGATCAAGTCCAACTGATTAGTGCTGAGATTAAGACCCTAAAAGCAGAGATAGCAGCTGATGCCAACTTTGCAAACGCCAAGGAAACACTTAATAATCTTGAAGCTACACTCAAGGATTTCGACTTAACAACCCAAAATCGCAAACTAGAAAAACTACCCGTGACATAAGGCTATACGACAAAAAAAGACCTACCCGTACTTGCAGGAAGATTACCTCCGCCAGGACAATCAGGGTCGCTTTACAAACCGGGGACGTGGGAGCTACAGGGCCAGACGCAACTATCAGACATTCTTCGATTCCTCCTACAGCTCCGAAGGAGACCAGGAACAGCCTGGGACTAGCAACCAATTCAACTGCCCCGACTACGGACACCAACAACAGCAACAACACCAATACAATCCTTTTTTAGGTCAACGCCAATGGTCATGGCGTCCGCCACGAGGCAGGGGCAACAACTGGCCCGAGGCAACCAACGCGGATTTCAACCAAATGCGAGCAACTGGGATGGAGGCCGTGGGCAACCGCAAAAACAGGTACAGTTCCAATCGGAACAGCACGGAGAACGAGTTACTCGCAACAAAACATACAGATGGTGAATGGCACTGTGGGACATTTCCAAATGAAACTACTGGGTGGTGCACCCCCCTTGCCCATCAGCCCCGTTGTCAACATATCCAAACAAATTCTCAGCGAAAATGAGACTCAAGTATTGGAGAAAGGGCTATCATACGTGCCTACTAACAACCCTGACAATTTCACTATCCGTGCTGAACTTTATCAATTTTTTCGGAAGATCAGGCTGAAGTATTTCTTTCGAAACTCTGAGCCAAGAACTCAAGTATCGGTGACTGGCCTCAGACCTCCCTCTACTTTTGTTCCTTATAACAGTACCATGTCACATAAGATTCTGGCGTTTGAAGAGGTAGTATGGCGTGATGTCCAACAACTTCTAGATACTAAATCGTTTGTCCGGTACAACACTAGCAAGAGAGAAAGGGCGGCCTTGCAATCACTTGCCCACAACAACCAAGTAGTGATCAAGCCTGCGGACAAAGGGGGAGCTATTGTTGTCCAAGACGTCTCCTCATATGAATCCGAAGTCTTTCGCCAACTGAACGACGGATTGAGTTATCAAGAGTTGCGAGCTGACCCAACTAAAGCGATTGCTCTAGAAATCCTTGAAATAACTCAAGCCGGACTTGACCTGGGCTTCCTTTCTGAATCCGAATTTAATTTTTTGAACCAAAAACACCCTAGGTTAGCTACCATCTACACCATACCCAAGATCCATAAAAGTATGGACCATCCACCAGGCAGACCAATTGTGTCTGGGTGCGGCTCGATCCTCGAGCCCCTAGGCAAATATATCGATTTCTTTCTGAAACCGTTGGCCGAATCCACTCCCACGTATCTACGTGACACCATGCACACGATCAATATTGTGGAGAACTCTTTATTCGACCCAGAACTTCAAAGATTGGCGACATGCGACGTGGTGTCGCTTTACACGTGCATTCCGCAACAAGAAGCCCTGAATGTAATAACACGCTGTCTACAACGCCGCACAGCACCGGTTCAGGTACCCACGGAGTTTATCGTGTCCTTACTCCGGATTGCCATGACAAAAAACTTCTTCATTTTCAAGAACAAGTTCTACATCCAAACGTCTGGTGTAGCAATGGGGGCTCCCTTTGCTCCAGACGTAGCCATTCTGTATATGGCCGCATTTGAGGAGGACACCGTACTCAATCCAGTCAATCCATTCAGAGACCAGATTGGTCTCTGGATGAGATATATTGACGACATCCTCATCATTTGGAATGGGAATCCAGACGAATTACTTTCCTTTTTTACCTGGCTGAACCACCAATCGGACTTTCTTAAGTTCACCATTCATTCCGACAACCACACGATAAACTTTCTAGACCTCACTATCTATGAGAATGCAGGAATACTATTGACAACACTCTATCGGAAACCAGCAGAGAGGAATTCTTTATTATATTACGACAGTCATCATCCTAGAGCCCTCCGGGACAACCTGCCCTTTGGGCAATTTCTCCGAATTCGCCGGAATTGCTCAAACCGAGAACATTATTTCACGGAATCTGAGGAGCTTACAAATTGACTGCTGTCGAGAGGGTACCCTCGACGGTTAGTCAAGAAATCCAGAAAAAGAGCACGGTTCTATCCACGTGAGGAACTGCTGTATCCAAAGACTAACAAGACTCAACAGGAAACGAGGATTGTCTGTGTTACCACATTCAACACCAAAAGTAACCAGATTAAACGGATCATAAACCACCACTGGAAATTGATCTCTGATGATATCAACCAACCTGCGACACCCTTACATGCTTTCAAGAAAGCGAAAAGCGTTAAAGACATTGTAGTACGATCCCTCTTACCGACACCTCAGGATTCAACCATCACCACTCTGTGGAACCTGCCCCCGGTGACCGGCCATTCTAAATGTGGTAATTGTAAAGCCTGTGAGACCACCATCCAAGGAAAGGAATTCCAATATTGCCAATGGAAAATTCAGCTTAAGGCCCACACCAACTGTAACTCCTCAAACGTTATCTATGCGATACTGTGCCCGTGCCAACTGATATACATAGGTCAAACGCAACAGAAAATTAAAGTGCGCATTCTCCAACATATGAGCAGAATTAGGTGTGGTACACAGGGGGCCCCCTTGGTCGAACATTTCACCACGGCCACACATCCACCTGATAGCCTCAGATGGTTAGTGATTGAGAGAGCCGTCCTGGGACCGCGGGGTGGTAATATCTCAAGTATCCTGAACACAAGGGAATTAAAATGGATGTTTTTCTTTAACTCTATTGAAAAAGGTCTCAATGAGCACGACAGCTCTTTCTCTCAACTGGCCACTCTGCCTTGACTATGTAATCTATGCAATATGTAACGCGAGGGCCTTTACCCTTGTGACAAGAGGTACGCCAGTATGCAATCATATCGTAATATAGACCAGCCCACTCCTATGTGATCGCTGTACTAAACCACATGTTACAATTGGCCTTTACCCTCATGTGAGAGGTACGCCAGTTATCGATACAATGCCCTCATCTATGTCATCCATGCCATATACCATTCGTAGCAATGACTATGTTATTAATTGTTTTTACCCTCATGTGAGAGGTACGCCAACTAGGCATCTGACATGTCACACATACGGGTTACAATATCGAAAGCGGCACAATGTGTTCAATTCAACTATGTTATCACCATAATTAATCTGCCCGAATTGATTGATTTGTACGGGGTCACCTCCGTGATATATTAAATTATTGCACTCGTAAGGTTTCACGGAGCCTCTCCATAACCATAATATTCAACAGCTGCTTAACAGATATATAACTATAACATCTGTGAGTCCCTTTCAAATTAACGGATCCCGTGCAATTAATTATTCATGCTCTCACTTTTTAGTCACTCCGAATATCTATTGTTAATTTGGTCTCCTAGCAACCGACTAGCAAACGCGCAGTCTGTTTTCTACCTCCACACGGAAGCCGGCCACCACGTGACTCCGTTACCGTGGCAACATAATGAATCAGGAACCGAGTCTCGCCATTGCGAACTCGAGCGGAACCGACGCCGGATTCATTCGGCCTCCGGTAAGCCTGACGTGTGGCCACTTGTTGAGTCTGTTAGATTGGATTTCTTTATCGTTAGAGGCAATGTCCCTCACAACCATTCTCCTCTCTACTTTCTGCCTAGATCAACTCAACGATTTGTCCATTAATTGAATTCGTTCTCGATCTTTTTTCGCGGAGTGATTAGCCTGACGGGGTAAGTTCCTCAGTGCCCTCCGCCTTTATGTTGTGACAATTACATATCATGTCTCCGTTTAGCCGATCAGGAACATGTTGGACTCTTTCTTTATTTCATTCCTCCCTAGAACCATCAACCGAGTGTCCTTAACCCTACAAGTGACTCCAGTAAGGTAATGCTATAGACTCTATGGTATACTGGGTCGGAATTTCTATGCCAATGATACACCTCCTGGTGGCGGCTCACTGGCTTCTCCAGCTCATCTTGAATTATATACCAATAATTATGGTGTAATGCTATCCCACAATCAGGGGATCATCACTTGAACAACAAATTATTTAACAGTGCATGTTTTCCCTCTATATCTACATCGGTCACCTGTGCTTTCCTATTTTAATCAAGGTAATCAATTCCCTCTATTCAAGAATCTCAAAATAATATGAGCATTTGTATATATTAACTAGGTGGTCTGCCCCGACTTTCCTGTCCTGAAGAAGACCCCGCTGCAAGGATATAGCAATACCTGCCTACTTTAGAGGGTCGAAACGTCGACAACTATCTGTTTGTAACCATCAACTCCACGTCCCAACTGTTCATATGTTGCACTGTGTGGAGTATGATATGTCCTGATTTATAGTTTAATGTTTTGTCTTGTACATAGTATGTAACCGTTGGAATTAATTGGTTGGAAGTATTGATTATTCTGTCACCTACAACCCTTCCTTATCACTGTATCCTCACAACATCACGCACCCTCCCTTCCCCCCCCCTCTGGGGCACTGTTCCACCGTTTACTTAACACTCAACTAGTGATGTTATTGAATACTCATCCCCATTGTGATTAAAACAATGTGGCTTGATGCAATGTCTACATGATTTTTCTTTATCAAGTTTCATTATATGTTCTCATTCCCATTGGGACCCCTTCCTCATAATACTCCCTTACAGAGGATCAGGGACCTGAGGTGAAACTGGGGTCTTTTGTGTCATCTCTCTATCTGGTACACTATGTATACACCAGGCTCCTGTGCTGATTTCCTGTTTGTTTAACACTCGTCAGAAGCCACTAATAGACTACCTCAGATACGACTAGGTTTCTGTTTGATCCCAGGTGACATTTGCACATCTCACGATCTTAAAAGGATTTTGCCAGAAAGGCGAAAGACCTTACTTGGGTGAAGGAATGATGGAAGCCAATACCCGGAAACTTGATGCAGTCGAAACAAAGATCATTTTGTTATTCCGCCCTAGGCTGAGGTCTACGCCCCCGCCACACAACCAGTTACACATGTTTCCTCTGGGCTTACCACCATTGTTGCCAAGAAAGCACAATGGTTAGATGTAATCTGGTACTGAATGCAGTCTCAGCTTGCAGACTGGGAGAACTTGTCCGGGGGACATTTTACACATTTTGCCAGCACATGAGAACTTTATCATTAATTCGCTTCAAACAATTTCATGCAGTGGTTTGGTCTGTTATTAGACTAGCTATGCCAGTGGACCCTATCCTGCACTTTCAAACTACCTGACACTGTCCTTCACTACAAGGTCTATGTGGGTGGACTTTTTTATATACAATATTTAAAAGAAAGCTTTACGAACTTCACAACATTTGTGTTTTCCCATAGTTGTAATTCATGTGCAAAACCGACACCTTGCCACATAACATATCCCCAACAATAATATATCAGCAGTTTAGGGACCACAATAAATGGGTCAATGTACTTATATAGTTCACGTAGCATGGGGCAGGTCTGTGAGGATTTTACTGCACCGCACATAATTGGGTGGACAGCTGAGTGATATAGGTGAAAAATATAGAAACAGACATGAGAATATAAAGTTTCACACTAGAGACAGTGGCTTCCAGCCATGATTATTACCCAAAATAGTTGGTGTGCATCATTTCCTGTGGGAAGCAGCCTTTACAACGCAATTGTTACAACGCATGCATTTAAATCTGTTAACGCGGGATTTCTGGTCTATTGTCGTTAATCCAGATCCCAATTCAGGTTGACTAAATCGTTGGTACCTGTCATTGAGTAAAAGGCCATCCACTACTAGGTTAATCAAATAAGGACTTACACCACTCTAAAGAACCACGGACTACAAGTAAGTTTAAAGATTTATTATAAAGCCAAAAGTATCTGAAGATACAAACATCTCAGAATAAGATTCAAAAGATATACAGGTATCAATATAAAAAGAAATTCTCTGAATGCTCCCAATCGGCAAAAGGAAATGATCAAAAAGATCTCAAATATCATGAGTGTTGCAAGAATCGCTATAAGTTGCAATTTGAGAGTCATTTACAGAAAGGAAAAGTTCAGATTAGTCTGTCCCTACACTAGACTAAGTGACATCCCTACTTAACAAGATCTTTACCTAAAAAGGTGTCAGCCGTGGTGACTTCCAAAGAAGATCACGCACTTCTCTTAGTCTTCTTGGTAAATCGCTCTCTCGTGGTCAATCTATCTGCCTACCCATCCGCTTTCTTAGGCTTCTCAGTCCCTCTGCTCTGTCTCCTCCCCGGGGTGCTGTCCCTAATACAAAATCACATTTCCAATAGGAACGCCCCTGGAGACGCCCCTCACGTGGTATCGGTTCTGGCGGTAAATTCCATGCTGGTGCTCCTCTGGACCCTTCGTTAAAGTTGACCTTGCTTCCCAGGCTTCTTCTCCGCTGGTCGGTACCCCCCAGGAAATTCCTGAAGCCTCCTCCAGGCCTGTGCCAGGCGTCTCTGAACAAAGCCCATTCATCACCAAACTGATTAGGGCTCCTCGCACCTGCAAATAAACAGTTCTACTGTGGGCCCCAAATTCCAGCCTCCACCATATCTTTAAGTCGTAAACTATGTCTTCGTTTGTGCTCTGTGCGACCTCTCCTTAACGAGCACATGCAGATCAAAGAAGCGACTTTATCTATTCAGGCCTACTAAAATTACATGAAACAGGCCTCTGCACTCTGCACATTTAATTTCTTTGTTTAAACAGCATTCTAACTAACACACATTACTATAATGTAACACATCTATATAAAACATATATTTCAATTCTATGCTTAATAATACTTTGCAGTAAAAACGACATTAGTATCCGAGTTACTTAAAAGTGTAGCAGCATCTTTCGTTTCTTGTGAAATGCCATGTGGCCTACACATTTCCATGGTTTGCAGAGTTACATTTCTTTTCACACAGTCACATAACGTGAGATTCCAACATCATTCTAACATTTCTACACTCTTCTACATTCGTTTTCACACAGATATATGTATCCCTATTCTAGTTAAACACTCTTATATTTTCACTCTGTGAGTATAACACTCTGGTGCAATCTATATTTAAACTAATACTACGTGCTTGTAAATATGGTGCACTTATACGTTTTTCAGATTTGCGCTCTCTCAATCCCCCCTTTGATGACTTCCAGTAGTCATCATCATCGCAACACTCTCTTTTAGGTATAGATTGTCAAACTGAAGTCGTTGCAACATTCCCTCGTTTCATCTCCTCTAGAGCCCTCAGACTCCTGTACTGATTCTCCTGCATCGCAACTAATCTTCTCCCCTGTTCTCGCATGGATTTCTGCAACCTGTTTGCTGTATACCATTTGTACAGTCGCACCAATCCCCACAAAGTGATTACACAAATCACTATTATGATGATAGGTTTCAGTATGTACCAAACGAAACCCTTTCCCAGGTTGGCAAACCAACCTCCAACCTTTCCCATTCCTTGTCCTACTTTTTCCCACACTTTTACCCGCGTCAAATCCTCAACCTCACGATGAATCGAAGTAATGTTTCGTATGTACTTCTCTAGAGGTTTTGAATTGTCTGGAATGTAAGTGCAACATTCCTGGACCTTCAAAGCCTTACAGACTCCACCCTCTTTGGCTAACAGAACGTCTAGAGCAAGTCGATTCTGAAGAACCATTGCCCTTATCGATTGCATCTCTCCCTCCACCAGCATTAAAGATCTAGCAGTACTGGCAGATAATCTATCTACGACTGTTGCCAATCTTCTAATCTTGATGTCATTCAGTATGATTACCAATAGAGGAAATGCAGCTCCAAATACGTCTCCAATTACTTCAGAGCTTGCATCTCTCCTCCCTCTTGCTTGAGCTCCTCCCTTTTTAGACTCTAATTCTTCAGAATGATATATTTTCGGGAAGACCATCGCCAAATAACATGATCCATACCAATTATCTGGTAGTTTCACATATGAATTTCTTCCACATACAAAATATACATTGGGGATCACCTGCATCTCCTTCAAGTAGTCTTTGGAGTAATACTCCAACTGGAAAGCATGTTCACAACTGACTTCTCCTACAAACACATTCTCGTAATAGGTTTGACCCCTATGTATACATAGTTTCCCTTTCTTTTCTCGATCTAATGCTATTGGACCACTGCTACCCTTGCTTTTGTGCGCTCTTTCTTCTTCAGTCCAATCTGTTTCCCATTGACCTGAAGTCTTTAGAATCTTTTGTCTCCTGTATCGAGTATCCACCTGCCCTATAAACTTTTTCTCAATTTCTGACACGGAGCAAGTCAAATTATTCCTTCGGGCATGTGAAGTGTCTAATGTTCTCCATGGTAGGAAACATTTCTGTAATCTGTCTTCACTCTTGTAATAATCCCACTTATTGAGATGTTTATAATTTGGCACCTCTGGCAACACAGAATCGAAGTTCGAGAAGTAATACTCGAACCCATCCCGTTCATAAAATATGCTCAGCAACAAACTACATGTGATTCCATAAGTCAATGGAAGATGATGGTACCTAATACCCTCGTCTACAGATGCTGGCAATTTCATACAGACGTAGCAATTCTTCGCCTCCATGACATCAATGTATTCATAAAGCAATTTGGCATAAGCATTTGACTTAAAGTTCCCCTTAGATTCATCTGTATGTAATCTGCGAATCTCAGCTGCTAGCAAAGCTTTCTCTTTCTCTGTATTGTCCCCCCTTAGACCAACAGTGACAGGTGTCTGTGTTGGTACTCTCTTTTCTTCTTTTGTCGACTTTGCTTCATTCTCATGTCCCACTACATATGATACAGTAACCACTATCACTATAAGAGAAATCACTATCCCTAAAAGTGTACCTACAATACATTTTGCCCTGCGGTTCGAGTTGCCAGCCTCCATGATCTCAAAACAGTGTAGCTCTAGTTTTCGTTCTCAGCCAAAGTCTCTTACTGGACTCCAATGTCTCTTTTCTTTGCACAATGTCTCTCTTTGAGTCCACACCTGGAAGCTGATAATTCCCTCCGCAAGAACAGTCTCTGAGTTCTGCAGCAATAGACAACCCTAGCCCTTCTCTATCCACTAAAATGGAAGTCCCTAGTTTCTTTCTTCTTTCACTCGGCACTAGGTTATCTTTCAATCGGTATTTACAAAGTTCTTTACAAAGTCTTTAGTAGTCCGAAATTATGCGTGTTCCAAGAATTTCCACCACTCGCTCAAATATTTCCATACAAAGAAGGATTCCTTCAAGTATTGGACACCTTGAACAGCAACACGGAAATTCAACTGTGTTTAGGATCAAGTCTCTTATTCCGCTCAGGAGAGGAGGATAGACGATGTTGAGTGTCAGCAGTCTTTCGACCTCCACTCCTGGTACCAGGAACTTTACTTCCACTGTGATGATTGGGTCAGTTCTGGTCAGGGTCACTTCCCTCACCCTCCCAGTTCTGCGTCCCTCGGACATCTGCAGCGAGGTAGGTCCACTCAGGAGTAGCGTATCTTCTGCAAGGCACTCGCACCCTCCTTGATCTTCTCGGACCTTCCTGTTCCTGCTCTTGTGCACTATCTTCTGGATCTGAATCTTCGGATATAGGAGCAAGAGTTCTTTCTGAAGTCAGCTTTAAGTTCGGCCTTTGTTTTCTTTCGGGCCAACTAACTTCTCCTCGTCTTGTTCTCCTACTTCTTGTCCTCACACTCTGTTCTTGATCACTCTGGTACTGGTCTGTGTCTGAGCCGTTTTCATAGCAGCTTTCTCCTTCTGAGGCAACTTCGGTTTCACTGCCGCCCTGCCTTTCTTCTTCTAGATCTGTTGCACTCCCAACTTCTTCAGACACCCCCACAACTTGACTGATCCCCTCTTGTGATTCTTCTTCCACAATTGGATTTTCGTCTGTGAGAGGAGCTGTTTCTTCCAGGGGTGCTGGAACTTTTCGAGTATGGGATGCGTGGATCCAATTAGGGAGTCCTCCGCACTTCACGGCAGTGTTTGTTACTAAGATCACTTGATAGGGTCCCTTCCAGCGCACGTCTAAACAATTCTTCCGAACGTGCTTCTTCACCAGGACCCAATCTCCTGGGCACAGGTCGTGGCATAAGTTTCTTGAAGACGGAACTTCTGCAGCCTGTACCTGAAGAGACACAGAATGAATGGCGTCAGACAACCCTTTGCAATAATCCAGGATCAGGTCATCTGTAATGTTCAACAATGCCGCAGTTGGGACAGAAGGAAGTCTCATTGCCCTCCCCATCAACACCTCGTGTGGAGAGAGACCTGTCCTCCTGTCGGGTGTGCTGCGCATACTCATAAGGACTAAAGGAAGAGCATCAGGCCAACTCAAGGAAGTTGATGAACACACTTTAGCTATTCGGCATTTTAATGTCCCATTGATCTGCTCCACAATCCCTGAAGCCTCTGGTCGATAGCTACAGTGCAATTTCTGATCAATATTCAATGCAGAGCAAAGCATCTTCACAATTTCGCTGTTAAAATGAGTTCCTCTGTCCGATTCCAGAGAGGCAGGCACCCCGAAGCGCGGTATCAACTCTCTAAGCAACAACTTTGCTACTGTGAGTGTATCACACCTACGTGTAGGGTATGCTTCGACCCATCTGGAAAATATGCATACAACCACCAGAACACACCTAAGGCGGTTGACTTTTGGCATCTCAATAAAATCCAATTGCATTCGGTTGAAAGGCCCCCCAGACCTCCCAATGTGACTCAGTGTAACTGGTGTTCTTTTCCCTATGTTCAATTGCTGACAAGTAACGCATCGTTTACACACTGCTTCTGCTGCAATCCTAAACTTAGGGCAATACCAAGTTTGCCTGAATACCCTCAGCATGGCATCCCTTCCCAAATGTACTGGACCATGTATCTGTCGTGCCATTGGACTCGCCAACTCCTCAGGTAGCACTGCCCTTCCATCTGCTGAAACCCAAAATTCCATTTCGCTTCTCACACAACCTGCTGTTTCCCATGCCCGTTTCTCTGATTCAGGTGCATTCTCTTGCATTACTCTTAGATCTTCCCAAGTGTCTACTGTTTCTAACATCATATTCAGTTCTGTTTTCTCCTGAGCCCCATCTATTTCCACCTCCGTGAAAGAATATCCATGCTCCGCACAATAGCGGGCAACTTCATCTGCATATCTATTTCCCTGTGACACAAAATCTGTGTTTTTTGTATGTGGTGCACACTTTACAATGGCAATTTCGGCTGGACCCTGTAATGCTTCCAAGAACAGCCGCACAAATTCTCCATTTCGAATTGGCGAACCAGAGGAGGTCATGTAACCTCTCTGAGACCACAATTGCCCGAAATCATGAACAACACCGAAACCATATTGGCTATCAGTATATATGGTGACTCTGTTTTTATTACCCGCTATACAGGCACGGGTTAATGCAATGATTTCTGCTACCTGTGCGGAGTGTACTCCTTCCAGGCAAGCGGCTTCCACAACTCCAGTAATGGTGCAAACAGCATAAGCTGCTCTCAACCGACCAGTATCGTCTCTTAAACATGAGCCATCAACAAAGTAAATTTCATCGGGGTCAGTCAATGGCTCATCCACAATATCTGGTCTGGGCTTCGTGCATAGTTCAGTCACATCAAGGCAATCGTGATCTTCACATTCTTCGCCTTCTATATCATTAGGAAGTGGCATCAACGTAGCAGGATTCAAGACAGAGCACCTCTTAAGGGTCACGTTCTCAGCAGCAAGAATAACTTGCTCATAGCGCGTGAGCCTACTATTGGTCAAGTGCTGTGTCTTGGTCCGGGTCATTAACAATTCCACAGAATGAGGTACATACACCACTAACTGGTGTCCCATCACTATGCTTTCACAACGCTCAATGCTGACACCTGTTGCAGCAACTGATTTGAGACATCCGGGCAACGCTGCGGCTACCGGATCTAATGTAGCCGAAAAATATGCAACTGGTCTACGGCCATTTCCATGAACTTGGACAAGAACTGACAAAGCACATCCCTCTCTCTCACAGCAGTAAAGTGAAAATGATTTTTCATAGTCTGGCATCCCTAGAGACATAAGTCATCTCTCAACTGTAGGAACGCCATCAAGCACTCATTGTCCCATGGTACCGGATCACTCACCTCCTTGTGCGTCAGTTTCTGTAAGGGTTTTGCTTTCAGTGAAAAGTTAGCTATCCACTGTCGGCAATAACCAACCATTCCTAGAAACATCCTGACTTCTCTCTGCGTCGTAGGCGCACTCATTTTCATTATCGCCTCTATTCGGTCTGGTGACACCTTGCGCTTTCCTTTTTCCAACCTGTGACCCAAGTACTGTACTTCTGTCAGACAGTACTGCAATTTGCTCGGAGATACCTTGTGCCCATTTTCAGCTAAATGATTCAGTAGTGCGATGGAATCTGTCTTACACGCTTCCTCTGTTTCTGACGCAACAAGTAGGTCGTCTATGTACTGGACCAGAACCGAGTTCTGTGGCAGTACTAGACTTTCAAGATTCTTCTTCAACAGCTGGTTGAAGATTGAAGGACTATCTGTGAACCCCTGTGGGATTCTACACCATGTTAGGACGCGATCTTCCATTTTAAAGGCGAAAAGGTACTGGCTTTCTTCATCTAATGGGATTGAAAAGAAGGCCTGACAAAGATCTATCACTGTGAACCACTCAGCTTGGAATGGTATCTGAAACAGTATCACTGATGGATTCGGTACCACTGGACAACATGAAACAACTATCTCATTGATTTTTCGAAGATCTTGAACTATCCTGAACTTCCCACTTGGTTTCTGCAAACCCATAATCGGGGAGTTGCATGGACTACCCACGATTTCCTTCAGAATTCCCTGTTGAATCATAGAATCGATCACAGGTTTTATTCCTGCAATCGTCTCTTGGGACAGTTTGTATTGAGGCGTTCTTGGGTAATTGACATTTGGTTTCACCATGATCTTCACTGGCTCTACCCCCTTGACCAATCCTATCTCTTCTCCTGTAAAATCCCATACTTCTGATGATACTGCCTCGCGTAAGTCCCAAGGAAGTTCCTCCACAGTCAGAGTAGGATACAGTTCTATGCATGTTCTAGAATTAACAACTTTAAAAGTCGCATCATCGTCTGTAGTCTGTACCTCCACTCCCTGAGGCGTGCAATATATGGTGCAATTCAATTTGCACAATAAGTCCCTTCCTAAAAGACACACAGGACTAGAATCACATACTACAAACTGATGTTCATTCATGTAGTTTCCGATTCTCACTGACACTGGTTCTGTCAGAGGGCTAGTCATTCTTTTGTTTGCGACTCCAACCACCTGAATTGTTTCCCCCGACATTGGTAGATCAGGAACCACTGCAGATCTCAGAGTTGATCGAGTAGCTCCAGTATCCACCAAGAATGTTGTGGGACACCCTGCTACCTCTGCCTCAACAAATGGCCCTCTCTGATCCACTTCTAGAACTGCCCCGAGGGTACAGTCCTCTTCTTTGCTTACACGTTGTCCCGTCAAAGGGTCAATGTAGTAACATTTTTCTTCATCTATGAAAAGAGGCATTTGTCTAAAGACCTTTCCCCCTGCCGCAATCTTTGGTGGCTGCGGAAACTGAGCTCGTGGAGCCGAAGTCCCCCCTTTGGCCACCTTGTTCCTTGGCACTGTCAACCCTTGAACTGGAACCTCTTCAACTTCCTCTTCTACCTCTAATTCTCCGTTTTCAGGGTTATAGGGACACTCGCGTCTCCAATGTCCCACCTGCTGACACTGGTGGCACTTTGTCGTTTTCTTCAACGTAGCAATGTCAATTCTAGGTCTCGAGTTTTCCTCACTGTCCTTATTCTGATTACTCGATCTCCGTCCCATTGTCCCCGTTCCCTGCTGCTGCTGTCCGCTCTTTCCAGCCGACTGCATCTGTACTACCATCAGTTTTTCCTTTAGCTTCTTTGACTTAGAATCTATTTCGTCACTACAGTACCTCGCATACCTCAAAATCTCATCCAGTGGTCTGTTCTGCCAGCAAATTAAATGTTGCTGAATCATTAAACAAATATCAGGTCTCAACCCCAAAACGAACTTTGATACAAACTGTCCTATATCCTTGGGGTCCATTACATCGAGTCCACTGTATTGTTTGAATGTTTTCAGCAATCTCTCATAAAACTCATGAACTGTCTCCTTGGGTTCCTGTCTTGTTCGGTCTATTTTTACCCAATCTATGTCTTGTGGTGGGACCTTATCCTTCAGCCAAGTTATTACCCTTTCATACTTTTGCATTACAATTTCAGACGGTCCATTTGTAGCAGCATTCCTTTCTGGTTCTACAGTTGGCCACTCGACACTAGTCTTACATGCTGTCCACAAATCTCCTGGGACCACAATGTCAAACAAGGTGTTCAAATCAATCCACAATACCTTTGAGATTTTCACAAACCTTTCTACCTGCTTGTACCACTCAACAGGATTGTCCCTTAACTTTGGAAATGAGTTGGTAAATGCAGCTAAATCTCCTCTACTCCAGGGCACATGTACGTAATTCCCATTCGATATTTCTCTCAAAGGAAATGCCTCCATCTGCATTACCCTTCCTTCCGGAGACATCACACTCGTGCTCCGTCTGACAGTACCCCTTTTGGACCACCTCTCTTCCCATTTGTCCAGATCTCTCCACGCTCTTATTCCTGTTATCAGCTCCCTTATGTGTGTTTTTAATCCGGTAGTTCTCTTCTCGTCTAAGTCTTGGTCTGAATACTGCAACCTATGGTTACTCTGCAATGTTTTTGTTCTGGACAAATCTACCATATACTTCTCTGCCAGTTCAGACAATTTCTCATGAATTGCTCTTGCTTTTCGGGTAATGTCCTTTGCTATAAACAGCAACTCATCTTGTTCGTACAAATCAATCCTTTCTAAGGCCAACGTACCATCTATTATCTCGTCCAAATCAGATTTTAAACTAGTGACATTGAGTCTTTTGGCCTTCACTGCAGCTTTCAGTATGCTAGCTCTAGGGGGTCCATTCACATCTCTCCCATCCCAGCTCCGAGTCCTACGTCTGGGCTCAGGCGAGTTACGGGGAGTCCTCCCATGCTCCCACCCCTCCAGGTCCCATGCAGTTCCGTCCTCTCTGGGTGGATGATGAAACACTCCATTGGGCCTCATGGTCCTACATTCCCCATCCTGCCTGGTTTCTCTGGGTGCATGGCAAGACATTCCATTACTCCCCCTTTCCCCACAGTTTGCCTGTGATCTCTGACTACTCGATGTAGGGCGAGATCTTTCACTGTTCCCTCTATTCCAGTGCTGTACATCCTCTCCAAGTGCGTGATGAGCGCACCTAAACCTATCTCTGTATGCTAGTACCATTTGGTCTCCACCCTTTTCAAAGAGACGAGACATCTCTTCACACTCCGTGCTTCCACCATTTCGTTCTTGCAGATCCCTACCATCAATAGGACGTATAACTCCTCTACTCTCTTGACTTTGACCTTTGCGCTCCTGACTGCTTTCGCTAGCCCCGCAGTGAGATACTGTCCCGTTGCCTCGACTTCCCCATTCAGCTTCTGCTCTTGACCTGTTGCTCGGTGCTTCTGTAGACCCATCCCATTCTCTCAAGTCAGCTCTTAACTCTTTAAAGGATTTCGGGCGTGGTCCCCTTAAGTCCATCGGTCCTCTTTGACCCTCCTGTCCTGTTGTGGGACCCACTGCTGAATCGAATGGGGTGTTCCACGTTACTGGTCCTGGCAATTGCCTCCAGGCATTTGTCGTGTTATTTCTCCTTTCCATTTCAACTCTCTCTCTGTCTAACCGTATCTGTTCTTCCTCTCTGTCTCTCTCGGGGTTGTAAATCGATACTATAGGACCTATGGTAACGGGTACTTGTAGAGCGTCTGGCAATCCATAAGACTCAACCTTCTCAGTGGTTGGTGTCTTCTGCACCACAAACCTTCCGACTACACTCTGTGCTGTATTACGTTGAGGTGTCTCCTCGCCTTTGGTAGGTGTCCATTCCGATATAGGAAGTGGTACATACCCCTCTATGGCAGCCCCCTCTTCCCTTGCGAGTCCTCTACTTTCTATCCCCCCAACTCTCGGAGGCGGTGTATCTATCAGCAATCTATTTATCAAATTGTCCTCCGACTCGCTCTCCTCATCCTCTTCCATGAGGCTCTTTTCTCCTGCCACCTCTCTCACTGTGTACAACTTATCCACCTCAATAGCCTGTACCCTCCATCTCTTGGCGTCCGCATCCCATTGGGCATCTCGCACTGCTCTTACCGATCGCTTCAGCCTTTCTTGGCGCCTATTCAGATTCCTGTCGTGCGCCGCCCTAATCCATGCGTTAAGGGCCTCAAGCTGTGTTGGTCTAGGCGAAGGGTTCAATGAGGACATGATTGCTTTCAGCCGATGTAACGCCTCTAACCTGAACGTTCCATACCTAGGAAACGTCAGTTCCTCATTCCCTTCTGAAATCTTGCTCCATTCACTAATCCACAGTATAGTATGCAACCCAACATTCGTTGCCATATAGTAAGCTGGTGTACCCTCTGGCGGTGCCTCTTCCCCGTAATAAGAGTCACTTCTTTTTCTTTTGAAAATCCCTCTCAAACATTTAAAGCACTTCAAAACCTACAGAATTTCTATTTTTCTCCGCGTTTCCTTACTTCCTGATGACAATCCACCAATCTCAGCGCGGTTCTCGCTAACTGGCCTATCAGAGCGCGACTTCTCGCCAACGTCACACCAACCGCCCTATCACAGCGCGGCTCTAACCAACGTCACACTAACCGCCCTATCACAGCGCGGCTCTAACCAACGTCACACTAACCGCCCTATCACAGCGCGGTTCTAGCCAACATCACTCGTCCCCCTTTTTGCAGCAGTTCCCCTCCTTTCTCAGCTCGTCTCCGCGGTCATGCATGCGTCCCATTCATACTCTGAAAAATGATTACTTCCGTCCAAGCGATCACTTTCCTTGACTGTACGTCCACAGTCTAACTGTAGTTGTCACCTTAACCGACGAAATGTCTTTCCGTATACGTCCAGACAATCGCCTTCTCTGATAGGTTACTTACACACAGTAACTTTCGACCAGCGTCCGTTACTCACACACTCACTCTTGCACTCCCCCTATCTCGGTCCTGCGGCGGTCAATGGTACCTCATGACCTCCTTACTCTGGTCGACAACTACTCTGGATGTTCGATACACCCGAACCACTTAAGCTCTACCTCGAACTTAAGATTTTCACCAGTTCACCCGTTTACCAGGTTACCAGTTTACCAGGTTGCGCGCGCTCACAACCCTCTCTCAATCACACTACAGGCATTCAACTCCGCAAGACATTACAATACAGATACAACACAAAACACCGCAATCTGTTCACGCATGACCCTTGTTATACTCACTCTCTTCCGACACTGCTGCTTCTCTTGCACCGTCAGCACCTTCTTCGGCACTCGATTCTTCCGCTGCTCATCTCTCGATCTCTAGGGGCCTTGGGATAATCTAACCTAGTCTAGATTACCTTCCTCAAGAAGATAACCATCCTCACTCTGCTACCAACTGTTAACGCGGGATTTCTGGTCTATTGTCGTTAATCCAGATCCCAATTCAGGTCGACTAAATCGTTGGTACCTGTCATTGAGTAAAAGGCAATCCACTACTAGGTTAATCAAATAAGGACTTACACCACTCTAAAGAACCACGGACTACAAGTAAGTTTAAAGATTTATTATAAAGCCAAAAGTATCTGAAGATACAAACATCTCAGAATAAGATTCAAAAGATATACAGGTATCAATATAAAAAGAAATTCTCTGAATGCTCTCAATCGGCAAAAGGAAATGATCAAAAATATCTCAAATATCATGAGTGTTGAAAGAATCGCTATAAGTTGCAATTTGAGAGTCATTTACAGAAAGGAAAAGTTCAGATTAGTCTGTCCCTACACTAGACTAAGTGACATCCCTACTTAACAAGATCTTTACCTAAAAATGTGTCAGCCGTGGTGACTTCCAAAGAAGATCACGCACTTCTCTTAGTCTTCTTGGTGAATCGCTCTCTCGTGGTCAATCTATCTGCCTACCCATCCGCTTTCTTAGGCTTCTCAGTCCCTCTGCTCTGTCTCCTCCCCGGGGTGCTGTCCCTAATACAAAATCACATTTCCAATAGGAACGCCCCTGGAGACGCCCCTCACGTGGTATCGGTTCTGGCGGTAAATTCCATGCTGGTGCTCCTCTGGACCCTTCATTAAAGTTGACCTTGCTTCCCAGGCTTCTTCTCCGCTGGTCGCTACCCCCCAGGAAATTCCTGAAGCCTCCTCCAGGCCTGTGCCAGGCGTCTCTGAACAAAGCCCATTCATCACCAAACTGATTAGGGCTCCTCGCACCTGCAAATAAACAGTTCTACTGTGGGCCCCAAATTCCAGCCTCCACCATATCTTTAAGTCGTAAACTATGTCTTCGTTTGTGCTCTGTGCGACCTCTCCTTAACGAGCACATGCAGATCAAAGAAGCGACTTTATCTATTCTGGCCTACTAAAATTACATGAAACAGGCCTCTGCACTCTGCACATTTGATTTCTTTGTTTAAACAGCATTCTAACTAACACACATTACTATAATGTAACACATCTATATAAAACATATATTTCAATTCTATGCTTAATAATACTTTGCAGTAAAAACGACATTAGTATCCGAGTTACTTAAAAGTGTAGCAGCATCTTTCGTTCTTGTGAAATGCCATGTGGCCTACACATTTCCATGGTTTGCAGAGTTACATTTCTTTTCACACAGTCACATAACGTGAGATTCCAACATCATTCTAACATTTCTACAAACTTCTACATTAGTTTTCACACAGATATATGTATCCCTATTCTAGTTAAACACTCTTATATTTTCACTCTATGAGTATAACACTCTGGTGCAATCTATATTTAAACTAATACTACGTGCTTGTAAATATGGTGCACTTATACGTTTTTCAGATTTGCGCTCTCTCACATCGCATGCCGTTGCAACAAAAAAGGATTTGCAGCAGTGGGTGGAAGGTGTTGGATTTAACTCCGACACCTTCCCTACTGTTGCATACACTGGAGCTGGAATATAAAGTGAATCTATTCCATCTTCCAGCGCTCCCCCGATAGAAAGTCTTGGTAAAGTTTGGCGTTGAAATGGCATGCCATGTAATGGCATGCGTTGTAAGGTCACATATCCTTTCCTGGAGCTTAGAAATCCATCTGGAAGCAACACCCCTCTTTCTGAAGCCCGTGGAATGCCCATCTGACTGAAACTTTCAACAAGGTAGCCAACTAACTTTCAGAGTTGAGTCACCAGGACTCCACAATGTCTTGTAGAGAGACAGAAGTAAAGCATGGAGTCAAGTGTCCGTTTCAAAGGTCTTATAACTCTTTATGATTTATAAGCTAAAACCTTGGTGGATAAGTGGAAGGAAGAAAGAGTTTGGGAATACTTGAATTCCAGAAAAGAAAAATCAAAAGTGATGTTATTTATGACTGGTAACCAAGCCAACCATCCCGCGGAATCCAGAGATGTAGTTAAATTTTTAGGTTGCTGTAGCTGTTCACAGGGATGGTATTTGAGTAACAGGAGCTGGTATTTGTCTGGATGAACATCACTGAGGCATTGCTGTAGTCAGCGCCGGCGCCAGGCATGGGCAGTGTGGGCAACTGCCCAGGGCCTCATACTCAGCCCACCAGCATGGGTCCCTGCACCAGTTTAACACACCACCAGCTCTCCTCTACTCCTGCTGATTCAATTGAAAGAAAGGTGTCTCTTTGCAATTGGGCTCATGAGAGGGAGGGGAGGGGGCCCTCCCTGTGCCTCTTAGGGATGGTGTCCCAGTTGCAAGGATATGCATTTTGCATCTTTGTCCTGCAATTAGGCCTCCTGCCCGGCTGCCCATTGTCAGCCCCCTAGAAAGTCTCACACCTTCAGCCCAAAATGGGCTGTAAAAGAGGTGCTTGTAGGTGGCTAAGAGGAGGAGCTGTGGCCCAGGAGGAGTCTGAACAAAGTAGCTTCTGCAGCCCTGAATATGTCAGGTATGCAAGTTAGAGGGGCCTATATAAGAGATGAAATAGGTCGGAGACTCTAAAAGGCGACTGACCTAAGAGGCGTATCGAAGAAACTTTCAAAAGAGGCCCGGCATGTGTAACTAAGTGTAGGGCTTAAGACCTGTGAAATTGTATCCAGCACTTAAAAACGTCATAAATGAAGCCTCACTGGACAAAGATAAACTAAAACCAGTGGAAAACAGCGTATTAACATTTTTACAAAACCATTAGTGGCTCATAAGCTCCAAAACAGTTGACTAGGTAAATTTATAGGCACCTCGCAGAGCTATGCTTGGAATTTCAACTGTATAAAGGAGATACCACTAGTCATTTTGTTGGAATGAAATAGTACCTTAGAGCCTGTATTCCAATGGTAAATGCCATGTCCGTCATAATGTTTGTCCCCCGTTTTGCACAGGGGATGTGTGATGACATTCAATGGTGGTTGGTGACATTTCAAAATGGTGGGCCGTAAAAGTTTGAGATGAGTGTTATGTCATGAAGTTGGCGAGCCCGAGCAACATAAAGAGGGTTCTCTCCTTCCACGACCGAGAGCGTTTGAAAAAAGCATGTAGCAAATTGTGATAAGAGACACTACATATTTGTCAGTAGCAATTCACTAAAATACTGAATTCATCCTGATTTCACCTGGGGGCGGGGAGGGATGGCAGGGAGGGTTTCAGACATAAAGACTTTTCTAAAAATGATAAAACAAACTGTACCTATTTTGTGTGTCTTTCACCCTCAGGTGACTGCATACAAAATAGCACACACACCTTAACTAATGTCAAATGCAAGTTAAAGGAATCTGTGGAAAGTGCACTCTTTTATGTTACGAAGCCATAGTTTGTTAATGCAATTACTGCAGATGTCTGGGTGAGAATTGAGAGAAACAGAATTGAATCTTGGTGGGCGCACTGCAGAATAGTCACTTGGGTGGTTATACTGCTATGAGGTCCTAGCCTGCAACTGAGAAGGTACTGTAAATATGCATACAAATATTTTAAAATTATATTGCACACAGTCTAAGACAGGCTGCCTTAAAATGTGAAGATGTATTGTTTAATATAAAGCAAGTGTTTGCAAAATACATATATGTATATTTTTGTAGTATGCAAAGGTAAATGAATATAAAATAGCGCACACACCTTTTATGAAAAACAAATGCAGGTTAAGGTAAATGGTGGGAAATGCAGTCCCTTACGTTAGGAATCCTCAGTTAGTTTAACCACTGAAGATATCTGTGTGTAACCAGAGAGAAACAGGATTGAATCTTAAAGGGCGCAGTGAGACTAGAAACGTGTGTATTGACAGTGTTGCGAGGTCCCAGTCTGTGAGTGGGAAAGCAGTATACAGTATGGCAGTCATTATTTTTAAATTGTATTATACGTGGTATAAGTGTCATATATGGCTGTAGAATGTCACTTATAAGTTCACCAAAACTATGGAAATGCCACATACTAGCAATCTGAAAACTTGGCAACTAAGCAGTAGCCGTTCTACGGTAAGATCACAGAAGAGAACAATTTGTCATTCAAAGCAGACCTGCTCCTGCTAAAAATTAATAACAATTAAAAAACATTCAAACGTTTCCTACAAATTAACAGCCAGACACCTTCCCAGGTTTAGACATTTATACAGGTCAACTATCAACCCCTTCCAAGACTTCCAAGCCTGCGGTAGGGTGTCCATTCCAGCTTCAGATCATGAGGTGACAATGGTGCAGTAGGGGTGGGTAGGGCTCTGAAAGGAAGCACAATCCCCTGGCTGGGCTGATAAAGTGAAGGTAAGAGCTGAACAAAGGGGGTGCAGTCAGCACCCTGACCAGATGAAAATATAACTGCCCCTGATGGGTAAAAATGGGGTCACTGTTGAAATGCAAATGAGTCCATCCAAATCCTTCTAGCATTGTGCGAGTTAAGTTAGCATTTGCGGTACCATTTTGTCTTTAGCCGCCATTTTGTTTTATGATCGAAAGTAAGCTTTTGCCCCATTCAATTGTCTGCCTCAGCGAAAAGCTGCTTCGAGTTACTTCTTCTTATCGTATTCAAGGTTGAATCCTCATGTACTAAGGAATAGCTTATTCTGCCTTTGCATGCTTTTCCTCTTCCGTAGCCCTGCTCCCACACTAGAGAGTGTAGAGTCTGAACAGGACAACCTTGAAAATGTACCCGTTCTGAAGGTGGAAGCTCATCCTTCTGTACCTCCTTTGTTCATCAGTGCCCAAGCAGGAGAATTCCAGTCTGGGCGGGTCTTTAGGGGTGTAGGAAATGCATATCATGTTTTACCAAGTGTTCTGAAGTCAGTCCCCTCAGTAGCATCTAAAGAGGCTAGTCTCACTGGACACCGCTCGAGCGCAATTACTAATGAATAACTTGGTTTGCATTCTCTACTGTTTCACCGACTCTTCATTTCTTGGAAGGCTGAGAGGTGATCGCAAGTGAACTGGGTGGCCCAATTAAGGCCACTTCCTTCAGTCACCAGGTGTCACTGAGTCTTGCTCTTTCATTGGCGGAGGCCAAGTCCCACTCCCTCCAATCCAATGACACATAGGCTATCTAGTCAGCAAACTAATTACCCCACCCTCAGTTACACACTGCATTACAGCCTCTATAGCTGGGTCCTGACTACACGAATAGACAAGCTTCAGAGGGCCCAGGTGAAAGCCACAATGAGAATAAACTTTGCTTCAATTTCACTACCATCTAAAAAGAAAAAGTTCGCATATGTCACAGACTCAGTCACAACCCCACTCACCTTCCAGGAGCACAGGAATCTCCTAAAACATGTCCCTGCACCCCAACAGGGTCCTTGTCCTCTAGCAAAAAAGGATGTATGTGTGAATGCGCCTCATGGAAAAGGGTGCAAGAGGATGACAGATCCCACAAATGCCCACAGCAGACGGGGGGTGCGGTTGGTAGAAATTAACAAGGCACCGAGCAGCACATGATGCAAAGTGCATCATTCATAGACTTTTGAATTATAGATATTGTAATATGACCCGATGACGATACTGAGCTTGTCAACGCGGGTAGAATGAACGTGGGGGTCAGACATACCAGAAGAATAATCATGCTCACATATCATTGTAAAATGTGGCAAACCCAGTGAGCTATCCAGTGGTGGAAGTGGACGGCAGGGCACAGCGTGCCCCTACTTCCTTAATTCTGTAGATTCCGTTCCCCTACTTTTTTATATGAACATGCGTCCCTGGACGTCAGAAATATTCTGTTCGTGGACGGGCCGGGAGCAGAGAAGGAAAAGGTCTCTGTCTCTTACTTCCTGCCCAGACAAGACAAGGAAGGTGTCCGCTTCTGCTCTGCCGCTGGCAGCTGCTCCCTCTTTCTTACTCCTATTCCCTCTCGTTCTGTCTAACTCCTTCTCACTTTTCTGAAAATCATGAATCAAGAAATGGTTCTCACCGTCTCTTACTGTCGTCCATTTGTACCCCTGATAAATGGATGCAAAAAAGAAAACCACTTTTGCTGGAAATGCCGTTTTGACATTTTTCTATTCCAAAGTGCAGCCTCGGAAATAAAATGTTCAAACTCTGAAAAATAATTAAATAAAGCAAGATGGAGTGTTCTTAAAGTGGCCAGATAATTTTTTTCAAACCCCAACACATTAGCGCCACTTTACAGAGTTTGCGGGTAAAACGCTACTTTTGTTTTCTTGTCTTTCTTTGAACTGCATTGTTTTCTTCCAGTACCTCCTACCTGGAGGCAAGGCCGGCGCTAGGCATGGGCAGTGTGGGCAGCTGCCCAGGGCCTGGCACTCTGCCTGCCAGGATGGGGCCTCCCACAATGGCAATTAACACCCCACTAGTCCTCGTGTATGTCTGCCGATCAGAGTGAAAGAAATGCTTCACAAACGGGCTCATGGGAGGGGGCCCCCCTCCTGGGGCCTCTAAGGGATGGTGTGGGAAGGCCTAGGGGAGGGTACAGAGACTTGGCAGGGCGCCCGTTGTCAGCACTTTAGCCCACACAGGTTTAACTCAGCCCCCAAGCAATTCTCACACCTTCAGTTCGAAATGGGCTGTACAAGAGTTGCTTGGGGTGGCTGAGAAGAGGACCTGCGTCCCAAGTGGAGTCTGCACAAAGCAGCTTCCCCGAGATCAGAAGGTGTCACTTATGTAGATTTCAGGAGTCTCCCACATTCCCTTTTGCCCAGAGCCCCGAAAATCCTAGGACAGGCCCTGCCTGGAGGTACTGCAATACCTTGTTGATGGGTGGATTGGAAAACAAAATGTGTACGGCGGCTTTGTGTTCACAAATGTGGTCTTTTGAAACCATAGTGCTTACGTTTTGTAAGCATATGAGCAGTGGACATTGAAATGGGTCCATTCTGGGCCCTGTAGTTATGTCCTTAACTTTTCAGTAAAAAATACTTGTTGATTTCTGAATAATGACTGTAAAAGTGTTAAGTTCACCATGTTCCTGCTTAGATTTTACATGCTTTATTAAATCTTTCATTCCTTATGAGTGTTTGCTTTTTCCAGGATATTGTTACCTTTTCTTTTAGGCAGCATATTGCTCTTGCCTAGTGTGTAATTTGAATTGAGTCACATCCAGTTATTTATAGCAGGTCAAATTGGATTGTAGCTGAAGGCAGTATGAGTTTCTCTCAGTGGGGCAGTATGGTGTTCAGTGAGGGAGCAGATGTAGCACTGGGGGCAGAGCTGCTAAATTTAGAACTGGGGAACCAGGTTCAGCCTTCATGAACAGTCCCCCAGACCACTCTCCTGAGGGAGCACATTCCCATGCCAGACCTTAGAAGGCACCAGGAAAGCCCTGGTGTGTTAGCACCAGCAGGTGGACCATAGCAGTGGCAAGTGTGGGTTCACCTTGAAGGCTTGCCCACCACAATCCATACTGAAGTTCACCTCCAGTCTTGCGGGTAGGCCTACGAAGTAGCAGACCCTAGAGCAACAGTCACTCTGTCACTGAGGTCACAAGGCCCCTGATAAGAGCTGGCTCTAGGGCGGTGCGACTGGAGTGACCGCAACGGGCGCTGACTTTGAGTGGTGGCGTCGTATATTATGGTTTTAAAAGCACTTGCTGCCTCCTTCCTGGCCACCAGCTATTTTCGGCAATAATAAAAATTTCATGATAACTCTGATGAATAAACTTCTTCCTAGGGCGAGATCGGAGATTTGTCTAGTGGAAGTTTTGACTCAGGGAAAGATAGCACCGAGGGTTAATGTGCCTGCTGCAAAGAAAATGTACCAGGCCCATCACAAAGTGCACATATTTTAAATAGGTCAGTGGGTTACTGCTATTGTCAGTGAGATCCTTTTGCTACTTGCAGTTTATAAGTTAAAATCCAAACAAAGAACAGTGAGCTATTAACTTTCATCTAAGAGCTGCATATAAACTGCAAGGTATAAACTAGAACGTTATGGTCTTTTCCCTAAGCCTTTGATTATCCTAATGTTGCAAAAAGTGTTATTTTTGATACAAATCAATAATGATTTTTAAAGAGAACCCCCAATCGTGATATTAAGTTTTAAATTCTGAGTTTGTGTTTCTCCAGGCCAATCACTATTAAACTATACTGTCTCATGAACATTTCCTATACAGTCATTTACACACGTAAAATTGATTGTCTCTGTGTATATTGCTGACGACAGAAACTCCATGGCTCGGAAACAAATGGCTCGTGCTTCCACTTTTAAGCATTTTTGGGACATTCTGTGATTAAAATAAATTCACAAAGTGGAATATGTTTCTAATGTCAATAGCTCATATTAATCGTTAAATAATCGTGTGTACCCATTGGTTGAATTACATAACATAATAAGCTGTAACTGGTCAGTGAAATGCCACACAAATACTAAAGATTGGGATGTTTTGCGCATCCTGGCCACACCTCTAACTCCGCCCACTGATCCAATCCTCAGGTTATTCCCGCCCTCTGATTCTCCGCCCACAGTTACCCTACTTTTTTTCCCCACTTCGACCACTGGAGCTATCTTCCTAGAACACAGAAAGGCTAGATCTGTCCGTGTGGTCGCTGCACACTGTGTACTAAACTGAAAGAAAAAAAACAAGATAAGGGACCACTCAACAGCCTATGATTGGCATAAGTGGCTTCTCGCTCATTCATACATGACTACGTGCATGCTTTAATTCACCACGAAGTACATGATTTCTCCCACTTAGTGTGGATTCATCATGTCTATTTACATCATTTTCAATAGCTCAGGCCAGACCTGAAGGGCGTCGGAGCGCTACAGAGAAAATACATTTACAGTATGTAGTTAACATCGGTCATGCACTCTTTACTTATGTCTTCATTTCGCACTGTCTGGGTGATTATAATTTATCAAGCTCACACTCGTCATACATTCAGAATTATAGCTTCTGAAGGTGTTTACTGCTGGACTTTTAATTTATTGGTGTCTTTTTTAAACGTATTATTTTTATTTATTCAGTTGTTTATTCACGTCCGTTTCTCCATTAATTCATTCTAACTTAGGCCCGGAGTATCGCAAGGGTTCAAACTGTGTCTGTACATGGTTTTTTTCATCATTTCATACAGGCACACCACACACGGCATTCGTTGTGACTTCAATCTGAGCGTCTGAGGGGCGGTGGGTGACATTTGAAATCGGTGGGGCGCAAAGTGATATGCATACAACGCGTAGCGAGCGAGCGCAGCGAGCGAGCCCGAAACCCAAAAGGGGGGTTTGGGGGGATTACCCCCCCATGAAAATTTTGAAAAAAAAGAAGAAAAATTGTGCATTTTCAAGCAAATTTGAGAAAGCAGGAAGGTTAATAAAGCAATTGTGAAAGTGCAGTTATTACATTAATAGATGGCATAACATAGGTAGCTGCCACTGGTTGCTTAATAGAGTCATATAGTGTGCCCATAAATCAAAACAGTGTGTGGTGCTGATATACAGGACCACAGGGGATTAAGAGAGCAATGAAGATTAAGGTGAAGCCTGACATATTCTTTCCATGAAAAACAGCCATCCTGTGTGTGTCATGGTTCCAAAAAATGATCTTATAGTCTGGAGGGCTTGCTTTACACCGCAGTCTGAACCACACGTGTTCCGACTATGCAAGCTCTACCACACTTGCCTTACCACGCGTATGCCATAACCACACATATGCATGGTTAAGGCAGTGCATGGTCTAGATGAAGGAGGACAGAAGGAAGAAGACACTGCAGTGAGATAAGTGGGGCTGGGTTTTATTTTTCATGGCTGGGAGGGGGTCAGATAGGTTTTAGGGAAGGAGTTGGGGAAGTTTAATGGACAGAGCAAGGTGGTGGGGGTTGGGGTAGTGCAAGTTAATGTGCAGGGTTTTAGGACTTAGGTCAGTGGCAGGGGAATGGGTAGTTGGGTTATTTTTTAGGCAGGGGATCATGGTAGGTTTTAGCGCAGTGGAAGGGGTTGGGGTAGTTAAAGGGACAACACAGGGTGGGGGCAGGGTAGTGTAGGGTTTAAAGCCTTGGGGCAGTGGGAGGGGAATGGGTAGTTGGGGTAATTTTTAGTGCGTGGAGGATTGTGGTGGATTTCAGGGTGGTGGAAGGGGTTGGAGTAGTTTAAGGGACAGAGCAGGGTGGGTCGGGGGGGTCAGGGTAGTGTAAGTCAGGGTGCAGGGTTTTAGGCCTTAGGGCAGAGAGAGGGGACTGGGTAGTTGGGTTTGTTTTTAGGGCAGGTTGGGGTAGGTTTTAGGGTAGTGGAACTGGTTGGAGTTGTTTAAGGGACAGCGCGGGGGAGGTGTAGTGTTGGGTCTTAGGCCTTAGGGCAGTGGGCAGTGGGAGGGGAATGGGTAGTTGGGGTCGTTTTTAGGGTTGGGGCGGGTAGGTTTTAGGGCAGTGGAAGGGGTTAGGGTAGTTTAAGGGACAGCGCAGGGGGTGGGGTAGTGTACGTTAGTGGGCAGGGTTTTAGGCCTTAGAGCTGTGGGAGGGGAATGGGTAGTTGGGTTCATTTTTAGAGTGGGGGCAGGGTAGGTTTTAGGGCAATGGAAGGGGTTGGGGTGGTTTAAGGGGCGGCAGGGGGCTGGGAGGTCGGCTAGTTTTAGGCCTAAGGGCAGTGGGAGTGGAATGGGGAGGAGGGGTAGTTTTTAGTGTTGGGGGTCGGGTAGGTTTTAGGACAGTGGAATGGAATGGGGTAGTTTAAGGGACAGCACAGGGGCAGGGGGTGTGGGGTGGTCAGGGTGGAGGTGGGGTAGAGGCGACCCTAGCCACACATACCCCTTTACCATTCATGCTTATACCATGCTTATACCACCAAATTTCGTGGTAACGGAATTCGTGGTTATGCGTGGAAATTTATGGTAAAGGAATGCTTGGTTAAGACACATTCGTAGTTGGGCTGCGTGGTAGAGGCAAGCGTGGTAAAACCATTCGTGTTTCTATCATACAACTCTAAATCACTGACCAGCAAAGGGGTTTCCCAGCATTGTAGAGTTTTCGATCCAATCCTGCGTCCTTGGACTGCCTGCCCCTAATGTAGTTTACATTGTTCAAATCAAAACATTTGAATGGCTGAAAAGCGGCATAGAGAGCTATGCAAACACGAAATTATTTACAAAAGCAGTTAGTGAAATGGAGCCAGTTGGAACCGATTGAAAGCAAGTAGTTTAGTTAACCTTTGTCCATTGATTCAGTTTATTAATGATTGGAGGAGCCTTTTAACATATCAAAGAATCAAAGTAAAATATGGACTGCCTTATAAATTCTATGTCTTTCTCTAGGGAAATTTCTCCTACCGAGTCTTATTTTTGTTGGTGAGAGTTAAAACGCGAAACCATTAGAACCAAATTACACATCTTTATTTCCAAATGCTCAATTGTGAAAAGGAAACAATAATTGGATTCTTCTTGTGGACCATGTATTATCGTTTAAGGACATTGCCCGTCTTACAATAAACTCCAAATTCTCCATGCATTTTGAGAGGCTAGAGTTAAATATTCCCTTCTGGCACCTAAATGGTTATTTTCAGAAGAATATTAGCATTTGAACATTTCAAGATGTCTTTAAGCATGGCTATATATATAACAGCAGCACAGTAAATGAAATAAGAACTCTTTAACCTATTCAACGTATTCACAAAAATAATGTAGCACTAGCACAATGCTGATTACTAAAAATAAATCTGAGTATTTCAGCATTAAACTTCACTACAAAGAAAAAACATGCGACACATAACGGTGCCTGTCTTTACATTATACTCCATAACAGATTAAGAAAAATAGGCATCGAACATATATTCCTAAAAAAATAATTCAAAACAAATTAGAAAGACGTACACATATCTTTTAATTGTATTTCCATACTCATAAGTTAACGTCTATAAATAGAGCTGAATTCTTTCTAATATTGCTATCGTTGGGTAGGTCAAGCAAGCGATATAATATATAAAAGAAATACTATGAAGATGGCACATGTGATTTTAACGTTTGAAAGACAATTGTGTCTCCTGAAATGGAATGCGGTACCAACCAGATGACTACAAATCCACTTTTACATATTTACTATAAAAAAGAAACCTGACAGCCTATTCACATTAATGTTAGTGGAAAATTAATATCACTCTCTGACAGTATTTAATTCTTCTCTGTCTCTTCTTTGCCAGAATAATCCAAAACGAGTAATATATGCCCACAATACCACTATAACCATTTTGCTCATTAAATGACGTACACTTTTGCAATCAAAGTTGAAGGATCAACGCATTTCACTCCAGTTAATCCTCGTCAACTTTCATGATCGATCAAATAGATTAACCTTACTTTGCATTGTAAACTTTACTTTTATAGCAACCACCTCTAAGTTGATAGGGAAAAAAGTAAGACAAATGTAATGGCAACGTCCTTCACTAGTTGTAAATTCGAAACAACCACATTTTCACTTCCACCAATCATGTTTCTTTTTAAGTAAGTGCATGTATTTGGGATAAAGTACCAATGGTCTTAATGAATGAATGAAGAATGTTTTTTTGTAAAATGCACAGCTTTTCCTAGGAGTGTCCTGGCATTGAGTGTTTGCAGAATAACAACAAAACCAGACGTGACGTTTATTTACGGCGTGGAGGACAACCATATCTTAAGCTTGTTGCGAAATAAAGATTCTGACTTGAGAGTGCAAAGATCCGCTGTTAGCTGGTTCCAAGCCTTTTTATCCAGGTAAGAGAAGCAGCCACCCTTTCTCACTCGCCTGGCACTTGGCACCACTGCCAAGGCGCCAGATACACTCCAGAGAGCTCTAGCTGGACGGTAAAACTAAAATCTGTCAACATCTGTCACCCACCGCTCCTGGACCAGGAGCAAAGCAGTGACACCGATCGCACTATAACTGTAGAGAAGAACAAACTATGTCACCAACCTTGTTTTTTCATATGATGAATTTTGACTTAAGCATCTTTGAGGCATGTTCTGGAGCCAATTAGGAGTCTCAGTAAACACATACAAACAAACCCTCTACCGCAAAGAATGATAACTATAAAATATACAGTAAAAATGATTTA
The DNA here is from genome assembly GCF_964261635.1 of Lissotriton helveticus. Taxonomy (NCBI): domain Eukaryota; kingdom Metazoa; phylum Chordata; class Amphibia; order Caudata; family Salamandridae; genus Lissotriton; species Lissotriton helveticus. The sequence goes on along the minus strand of NC_136068.1, from coordinate 631,295,776 downwards.
TGCCTATAACAATTTCTGCATAAGGAAATCATTTTTGTTAAAATACACACATTTTTACGTATGTTTTTATGTGATTAATGTGGAAAGTTGCTTTTTACCCAATGTTTGTTTCGATCCCAGAAGTAATGGAAAGAGGATGACAAGTTCTGCCCTTCAATTTCCCGCTTGCTTCATAAAACCTTTAATAGTTGTCAATGGTGCTTTTACTTTAAAAATATTGCACTCGTTGCAATGGCAAAAACCTGAATTAATACGGTACTTCATATTACTTCCAGACTGGCCAGGCGCTTTACGATGGAAATAACAGAATAACAATTAGCCAATAGTTTTAGTACTGACATGTGTTTAATTTTTAGAAAGATGAAAAGAAAGTTGCGCCTTTCCGATCGTCCATGGCCAAATCTAGAGAAAAATATTTAAACAAGCATTCGGGGACGCTAACTTCAGAAGCAGACAACCTCTCTGCCTTGGAGTGCCACGGAGGGCTCTAAGGAAACATCCAGAATGTGCAACTTCTGTACCTTGCAGTGTCTCTACCCTGAGATTCACAATCACAGCTCGCCCGTTCTGAAGGCTCTGAATTGCCTGCATGTTGTCAGAAGAGCTACTTTCAAACCCCTGTGCATAACGACCAAGGCACTAAACAGAAAAAGACCGACATTTTTACAGATGAACTGATTAAATACTCCCAGAAAAATACCTTACTTATCCTCTAGTTTGGGCCTACAACGAATTGTTCCACCATATAAGAAGACAATGGCCAGGGGCACATTATTGTCTATACAGGCTTTCTCAAAATCATTAAGTGGCAGTGATATATTTTTACCTTGAGAGGCTCCTCACAAGCACGCTCCGGAGGCCCTTGGCGGTATCCTTGTGTGGTGACCGGGGCCCTCTGCTGCTGCCTGTGTGCACGTGGAGAGAGTCACTCTAGAAGTGCTGTGCGACTTGTTCAACACCAGGACAACGTCACGGCCCGCATGCCGTCCAGAATTACCAATCACTGCATGGCTTCACAATGAAGTCACACAGTGATTGGCCATGCAGTGCTGAGCCTGAGCCAGTGTGCCACCAGCCAATCCTGGCGTTGCATGCAGCGCCAGGATTGGCTAGAGGGGCACACTGGCTCCTCGCCCTGGCGCCTTCCATACCACGGGGCCCGGCTACAGCAGCACCCCTCCCCCGGCCCCTTCATTCCCAGCGAGCATCTCTGGCCAGCGCGCATGCTCGGGCTAGGTGCAGCCCTAAGTTTCATATGCGCACAGCGCACACCGTACTGCTGCTGGCCTGCTGACGTCTGCACTCTGCAGACTGTCACTCAGCAGACCAGCCAGCCCCACCCCCTGCGCACTGACTGACTCGGACTCCCTATTCAATCGGGTGGGTCCCGCCGCAACCCGGATTGAAGCGCTGCTCAAAATTAAATTAAATATATTAATTTATTTGTGTAAGTATGCTATGCGGTGCGTCCAGGCTTAGTGGGGCTACGCCCCTACGCCCCTATGGACGCACCGCTGCTGAGCGTCTGTTCTTATGATGCATGCTACTTGGTGATTCTAATTTACTTATTGATGGTAGTTTAACCCAGCAAATCCAGGAACATCTTGAAGGCAGCGGCGTTCTCGTGTGCTGACGCCAGCAGTGCACTTGGACATTAACTTCTCTCCTGCGCAATGCCGTGTTTCAAAAGTCGGAACTAGAGGCCAACCTCCCTACTCGCGTTTCCTTTGCCACTGCCAATCCAGACGCTGCTCTCTTGATCTTCATATTAGTGAACAATGTAACAGCAGCGTCCGAATTAGCTTGGGCAGGAAAACCAAGTGCTCCTTTGGAGAGTGGGGAGCTACAGTTCTGATTCTCGGCTTCTAATGTGCAGGAGAGGCCTGAAATGCGCAAGTCGGGCAGGATACATGAAGGTACCCGTCCAACCCCACGTGGGCACTTCAAGACTTGCAGCCAGATTTATCAAGGGAAATTGAGCTCGCAAAGTGCTAGATTCTGAGAATCTGGCCCTTTGCGAGTGCAATTTTTGCATTTGGGATTCATCATCCCAAATGCAAAATTCGCTATTACAGAATTCGCATTTTTTTTGAAAATAGCATTTAAGAAATCTCTACTTGAGATTCCTTAAATGCAATTCATGAAACTTTTAAAATTTGCGAATTCGCAATTTCCGGCCGCTATTTACCGCGAAGTCTGACTTCGTGGTAAATAGCGAAAACTTAGAAAAATGCACTTTAGTGCATTTTTCTAAGTGGTATGTTACACACACACATGTCCTTTGGACATGTGTGTGCGCAACATCAGGCTCCATTTCCATTTCAGGGGTGCTACAGGGTGTCCTTTGGACACCCCTGGCACCCTTGAATTCACATTCTTATTTGCGATTAGCAAATTGCTAATCGCAAATAAGGATTGACTCCCCATTTATTCCTATGGGCCTTTAGGCCCATAGGAATGAATGGGGAGTTATTCCTTATTTGCGATTAGCAATTCGCTAATCACATATAAGGAGGCTGTAGGAATCGCAATTTATTTTGCAATTTCTACATGAATCCCGATTTGAGAGTCCTTAATAGCGATTCCTTAATAATCGCTATTAAGGACTCGCAAATCGGGACCATGATGAATCGGGGGGTAGATGCCTTATGTCAATCATTTAAGCCCCACCTCCGCCCTCATGCAGAAAGACACCACGTCTGCCATTTAAAAGCAATACAGACAGAAAAAAAAATGAATGTAATTTAATATAATATAAAAATACAGAGGGGCTACGCTGGCATTGTGCTGTAGCTTTGGTGCAGGTAAGTGCAGTTTTATTAATCTTTAAACAAATTATTGACTGATAAGAACGCCTCAGAAGGCCCAGGTTCAAATGTCTCTTATTTTGCTTTGCCAGAGCTGCGCAGTCCTGCAAGCCCAGGCCACATTAGAGCCCTGCTTCCGCCTCGGACAACTGATAGTACTATTTGGGCAGGCCAGGGATGGATGAGCCAGCCTAATCTGCTTGGGACCTGAGCTCCAGCACACAGAGTCCAAGCACATGAATGACTCACAAAAACATGCCTTTACACTGATTGATGAGTTTGTATTGGGAATTGTCTGCATCTATTGGTGGGTGAATGTGAAAATGTGCCAATTGTTGCATGGTTGGGTGAAAGAAAGTTTGTGTGAGTGTGTGAATGGATACATTAGTGAGTGACTATCTAACAGACAAATGGAAGAATGTGAGAGTGCCTGACTGGATAAATAGATGTGTGAGGGAGGGCATTGATGGATGATGAAGGGAAACATCGTTTACACCGCATGCCATACATCGCATGCCATTACAACGCGGTCATTACAAAGACCGCATTGTTACATCGTAAATCATTACAACGGAAGTCGTTACAACGACTTGCTGTGGGGGGCAGAAGATGTTGGATTTAAAATCCAACACCTTCCCTACTGTTGCACAGACTGGAGTTGGAATATGAAATTATACTATTCCAAAATCCAGCACGCCTCTTGCAGCAAGTCGTAACGACTTGCGTTGTAATGGTATGAAATGTAACAACACGGTCGTTGTAAAGACCACGTTGTAATGACATGCGATGTATCGCATGCGTTGTAACATGGCCTATTCATGATGAGTCCACAGATGAGTGATGCATGGTTGATAGAGTGCATGGATGGATGAACGGGATATCCATCCTTCCATATTCAAGCATTTCTCTCCTAATCTGTCGATCCACTCACTGGCTCCCACATGCTTATAACTCCATCCCTGGCTTTTTAATCAAGAGCAAACTCCCAGCATGCAAAGTGTTGTAGGGAGTCTGAGCCTGCCCAAAGGCTTATTCGGGACATGGATCCTCTTGCCGGCTGTGCATGTGTATCCACATCATACCATTTTTTCTGACAAAAATTTTGCTAAGATTCTTCCTTTTTTCTAAATCAAATTCCTGCCTTTCTTACAAATTAACCTTGATTAAATAGTGTGTTTGCCTTGAGTTTTTCCTAGGCGCGCATGAGTAGCTGACCCAGCTTGGGCATCCCTTTTGAATTCTGTCTAATCCGTTATCTGCTATTGCAAATGTGTATTCACCTTAGACCTCCATCCCCTGGGGGCGGGCAGTGCCTCAGAGACCGGCCCATGCACATTGCTGGAGTGGTGCCACAGCTGCAGAGGCAGCTCCAGTTCTGTGTAGGTGCTGTGTTACTACCTGACAAAAACTGCCCCTAGGATGAAGAAGAACTGAAGTTGTGTTTGCAGGACCCAGAGGCAACGGCTTGGCAACCTCCAGTGTAGTGCTCGTGCCTCAGGTCCTCCGCACCCCCCGCCAGAAGCCAAAAAACGCAAAGAAAAAACAATCATAACACACTTTTTTTTACTGGTCTTGGTGGCAACGCCAGACAATGACAGGCTGGAGGGGAGTGTTTCAGCACTGCTGTCAATGCGCATGTTCCTTTGGGCAGCCGTCTCAGGACGGCCAAACAGACATGTCTCCAACCCGAGCTGCATTGCCGGGTTGGAAACATGCAGGCACAGACTCCCAGTCTTTCTTGGACCACAAATTTGAGGGCGCTTAGGCCAAACCTGACACAACTGTCATGCATGACAGCAGGGGAATCTGGGAGCCCATGTAGTGCAGCAGAAGAGTACCGAGTTGGTGAGGCGGCAAGCGCAAGGAAAGTGGTTTTCGTTTCTTTTTTTTTTCTCGCCATCGTTCGTCATCGTCCTTCCCTCTGCCCTGATACCTGCTGCCACTGAGGTTATCGCCAAAATATTGTAACTGGAATATCATTTGACATAAATTTTGTGTACTTTTGTAAATGATATTTTGACCTACAGACCCCACCAGTATGATGTGAGACCTGCCTTTTGTGGATAGTATCACCACAGTTACACAACTTCAGAGCCTGTTGTCCTTTCACCTCTACAGAAGACCAGCCTCAGCTCTACTCACGGTTGGGGCAGGTGACATTGAATATTAAATTCTATCGGCATCAGCGCTTCCCACTTTCCTGCCACTACAGGGGTGTCAGATCTTGGTTACACTGTTGCATCAAGCTCCTATCTGCACGACGGAGAAAAACAATGGGTCTCTCTCTATGTAAGCATGCTCAACTTGAAATGCTCTGGCAGGACTCCATAAATCATGAATAGGACTCCCAGTGTTATGGTATTTATTTTTTTAACATTTCCATCTGTATTTATCCATATTCTTTTTGGGGGCATTTTATTGCTATTTATCCATTTTTATTTTCTGTTTTGAGAATAATTGGTGTCATAAAATAGCTTATTTCTAAGTCTGGGCGGTGAACTCTGCTCCGCTTGTGGAGTTTGCAGAGTTTTCCGCACTCTACATCATGCGGAACTTGGGGGGTTCTGGAAAACGTATTTCTTCACTCGCGTTCGTCAACGTCATGTTGGCAAAAACGAGCAAGGAAAATCCACCTCCCAGCGAGATTTTTCCTCGTTCACGATCGTCAACATTAAGTTGGCGAGAGCGAGTGTGGAAAATCAACCTCCTGGCAAAATTTCTCATTGCGAGATGGTCGCGTATGCTCGTGACCGCTCATGGTGAGAAACCGTCCGTTAGCGTTGAGAAAGCTGCCACTCAAGTAAAAATCTACTTGAGCGACAGAAAGGAAGCATGGTGCCGTTAGCGATGATTGCACAGCATGGACAAGCCCCTGGCACTGAAAATCACAGCAAACTGTGATTTATCTAATGCACTCCGCTGCTCGCGGAGCTCCATGTAGTGTGGCGGATTTTTTTTTGCACTGCACTGAGTTCCGCGTAGCGGAACTCTGCAAACAACGCCCAGGCCTTCTTATTTCCACATTTATTTAACTGACCAGCATGCACACATACTTTGATGCCTGTTGTGTTTTAACAACTTAAGCAGTCAAATATAATAAAACACTACACGGAGATGTAAATATTAGCCTTATCCAAAATATATGTTAACATATGCCTGTGTTTAAGGGAATCTCATCCTGTTTTTAAATGCCCATTGTGTCTATCTGCTCAGCAGTTGGCCTAGAATTCATGAAGGACAAAATGGAAAGTTACTCACAAGAAACCCAATTTCCTATTTTTTTCTACTTTTATTATTATACCATCAAATACATTGTTTTATATCTGTATTTATTTGTAAAAATTAGTAAAAATTGAAAACTGGAAGCCTTCATCACGGGTGACTGTCACTATCTACCCACATCTGACTAACGTGGGCTTTGTATGAATTACCTTTTGTTCCTTACAAAGCTGCCTTTCGCCAGACTGGAATATAAGGCCATTCCATCATTTCAGCCTTGAGTATGATTCAGAGACACATAATAGACACTCTACTATCTAGCCCAGTTCAGCAGTTTAGCAGTTTAGCAGCCCCTTTTGTACCGCAGTTCAGCGGTTTAGCAGGCCATGCCATCCAAGGAGCGGCTTGACAGGTGTGCTGTCTGCCAGAGGTACAGTGACTGCATTGAGGGTCTTCTAATTCTAATATTAGACATTATAAAGCAGCAATGGGCCAAAAATGATTTTATATCGAGTGCCCTTGGGTACACTGGTAAGAGATGCATAGAAGTGGTGGAAAGAGAAGTGCAGAAAAGAGATGGAGCAGAGATGAGAAAAAAGAGGATGCAAGGAGAGTCGGACTGGGATAGAAACAAGGCCGAGGGATCAAAAGAAAAGGGGTCCTCACTGGTGAATTACATAGCCTAAAAAGTGGTCCACTTTTGCAAATCAGGGTAACTCTGACCTTGTAGAGATACGCTGTATAGGTATTTTGCAAGGTATGGTAGACTACATACATTGGTGCTTGCTGCAGGCAATGTTTGTTATTATATTAGGGTAACCAATAGTAAGAACCATCCCCACCAGACCATAAAATTGGTCCACAAACAGCCAAAAAACGACTTATATACTGATCTAATCTGCCTTCAGGCACTGCCTGATTGCTCTTTAGGCCAGTCCGATACTGGGTGCAAGAGGGATGCATCCGATGGAAACACTGAGGTAAGAGGTGTGAGAGAGAGATTCAGAGGATACGAACAGGAGAGAAGTCAAGCGATAACAGTGGTGGCAAAGAAAGACAGAGAAAGCGCAAGCGAGTGAAGACTGCAGCTAAGAAGTGGGAGGGCCTCGGAAATATATGAGAAGAAGAAAAGAATGGATGCACTTGAAGGAAACACAGAGGGACAGAGCAGGTAAAGTAAGATGGACATTGGTGGCTCCTCCGCTAAGGCAAAGGAGCGTCGCCCCACTGCTTTCCAGCAGTAAAAAATGAAAAATAAAAGATAATAACAAAGGTTATTATCATTTTATTTTTCCTTGCCGGCAGCCAACTTGAGGGTGGGGCGGTGTCGTCCATTCTGACACAAGACAGCTGCAGGAAGGAGGAGTGGTGGTCCTGCTTCAAGTGCACAAGACAGTTGGCCGACTGTCTAAGGTAGGCCAAACCATCATGGCCACTTTGATCACTCCACCGAGCTATACCGTACAGCCAGGTGGAAAGCAGGCACAGGTTCGTAGTCCCTTAGTGAGTGCCTAACTGGGGCACTCACCCTAATCACTGCGCTGCTCCCATGTTGGTAATATCAGCATGAGACCAGCGTCTGGATTGGCATAGGGGAGCCTGTGGCATGCCGTGAATCAAAGAGCAGCGGCCAGAAGAGCACCAACACAGCAGATGGCAGGTAAGCATTTTTAAATTATTTTCCTCACGCTGCCCCCTGTTCTGCCTCTCCCATACTGCCCACCACTTTAATGGCCCAGCAGCCACCACTGAAGATGGAGATGTGTGATGCCAAGAAAGGGAGCCATCCGCATTCAGGTTATGTCATCTATTCGGGGAACTGGGTTCTCAGTCGCCCTGAGAAAATTGTACTTGTTGTGTCTAGGTTCAGTGTGTGGAAGAAGAAACACCTGCACTGACATAAATGTGCATTAAGTGTATGATTCACCAGGTTAACAACAGCATATAGTGTGTCAGGCGGCACAGTTTCCTAATTCACCTTCTAATGACTCACTTCATGGACAATCACCTACCTTTCGCCTGAATTTGGCACCCGGTTGGTAGTAGTTAGAGGTCATCCCTGCAGCCACACTCATCAGCCTAACAAGGAATCTAAACGTGTTGTGTTACAAGATCTCAAGATGTTAACTCATATTTGAAAGTGTTATATGTAAACATCTCAGATACATCTATGTATCTGTTAATACATTTATGATAACCTCATATAAGATATAATGAAAAATGTTTTTGGCACTGAATAATTACAGTTTGTTACTATTCAATAGAACGTGTTAACAAACTTACAATAATGAATGATTGAATTAAGACCATCAAGGATTCAAACTTATGTCTTGCATGTTACGAGTAGCTGCTTGCTGCAGGTTCATAACTGAATTGTATATTCTGATGTGCAGCTTACACAAGGGCTCTTGTTAGAAATGGGAGTCTCTAGTTGGCAATGGTTTGCACCTTTGTTCAAGTAGGGACCCTTGCTTCTAGTCAGGGTAAGGGAGTTATGCCCTAGACAACCCCTGGTCACTCCCTTGGTAGCTTGACATGGGCAGGTAGGCTTATCTCAGAAGCATTGTAAAGCATTTGTACATAGCACACAATACCATAGTGACAACACTACAAATGGACACCACACCAGTTTAGAAAAATAGGAAATCTTTATCTAAACAAAACAAGACCAAAATGACAAAAATCCACCATACATGTATCAAGATACATGTATCAAGAATATCCCCAAAAATAAGTTATTCATAAAAATAAAGCTTGTAGCAATAAATAGCTCCAACTGGGGCTATTTCGACATCGTAACAGATGGAAATCCCAAAGTACAGCGCCGTCTGCAGGGTGTGCGGTGTCTGGCCTGGAGTCACAGGGACCCCCAAAGAACAGTCCATGGCAAACAATGAAATTAAAGACATGCACAACATCAGGAAGGTCATGCTTCGTTGGCACCTGGTGGCGTTTGTTCCTTATGACCACAGGAGAGGTGAGACATTGGTTCCTTACTGCGATGCAGGGGAGGTAAAGCATAGGTTCCTTACTGCTGCCAGGGAGGTGATGTCACGATGGCATTGAGACCTCGGTTCCTTTTGACGAGGCAGGCTGAATTGATTCGTGAGGTCACCCATGTCAGGACGATGAGGCACTGGCATTGGTGAGATCGAGGCTGCAATGCAAGTTGGGGCGGTGCGTCGTGTGCATCACGAGAGGTGCCCTTGGCTCCGGTGCAGGCAGTGGCCTCGGTGACGGTGTCAGAGTCGGTACGGTGCAGTCAGCAGGCATCAGAGCCACAGTGTAAGTCGGGGCAATGCGTTGTATACTTCACAAACAGTTCCAGTGGCTTTGTTGCAGATCGCGGCATCACTCACCAAAGTCACTTTATTCCTCTGTGGCAGCTGAAACAGCAGTTCCAGGTGCAGGAGGACAGAGGAAATTAAGTCTTTGTGTCCCTGAAACTTCAGAATAGGAGGCAAGCTGTGGGCCAAGCCCTTGGAGATCTTTTTCAAGCAGGATACAAAGCACAGTTCAGTCTTTGTCCTCTCCGTAGCAGAAACAGTCACTGCAAGCGAACGACACACACCCAGAGGCAGTACTTTTCCTTCAGCTTTCCCAGCTTTTCTCCTTGGCATAGGTTCCTCTTGAGTCCAGAAGTAATCTAATGTTCAGGGTCTGGGCCCCAATATTTATACCACATTTTCCTCTGGTCTCTTGTGGCAAAGTGTCTCTTAGCTCAGTCCAAACCAGTTCTGTCCTCTCTAGTCCAGCTTCCTGGCAGGAGGTGGAGAGTGACACCATTGTGCACAGGAGACAGGGCCCATTCATGTGCAGGGAAATCTCCACCCACAACTCTAAATGCAGCCCAGGTCTATTCAGCTCAGCTCTGAGTCATCCAGGGAAGGCAGGACACGCCCCAATCCCCCCCCCCTTACTTCCAACTCAATTTCTCTATCCTGTCCCAATGGGAAGTTATACTTGTAAGATGTAACAAATAAAATCCCATGCTACCCTATAGGACAGATAGCCTTTCAATTGTGAAAAACAAAATGCACAGCATTTCACTGTCAGGAAATGTCACACACCCAGTACATGTCCTATCTTTCATATACACTGCACCCTGCCCATGGGGGTACCTTGGGCCTACCTTAAAGGCGTCTTACATGTAAGAAGGAGAAAGCTAGGGCCTGGCAAATCGGTGCTCTTGCCAGGTCGACATGGCAGTTTCAAAACTGCACACAGACACTGCAGTGGCAGGTCTGAGAACCCTTTGAAATGCTGCTTGTGTGGTTGGCACAATCAGTGTTGGAGGCCCACTAGCAGCATTTGATTTACAGGCCCTAGGCACACACAGTGCACTGCACTAGGGACTTAACAGCAAATCAGATAAGCCAATCATGGAAACACCAATCCATAAACACAATTTACATAAGAAGCACTTTCACTTTGGCACTGATCAGCAGTGGCAAAGTGCCCGAAGCATCTAGTTCAAGAAAAGAGGAAATCCTGCACACAGCAAAAATACAGGAGGCAGAGCCAAAAAGACGGGAAACCACACCAAGGATGCCAGGTCTAACAGCTCTTAACAGAAAGCATTAACCCACTAAACAATAGTACCTAGAGTATAAATATGTGCCGTGCATATTGTACAAAGCAATCCCATTTAACCCACTGAGCTATTTTATGGGGATTTAAAACTGGGAGCAGAAATCACACACAGGTGTCTCCAGGAATTAAGCTAACCACTTGAGTTATTTTACCAGTATTGTAGCCTGAAAGTTTCTGAATATTCGTGGGCCTCTTCTGGCAGTGCCTTAAACACAAAACTACCTTACAGTGTAGTCTGATTCTGAACAATTATGTAAATAAAAATATGTTTACTGCAGCATTATTTTTTATGTTGCTAATTCGTATGCGGGAAGAGCATGTAAACAAATTACCATAGTAACGCTTAGGCTGACAGTCAATAATTTTGCTCAGCAGGACTTCACCCCCTATAACTTGGTCCCCTCTGACTCCTAATTTGTGCCTAACCCAAGTATTTTTTGTTTTCATTTTTAGAGCAGTGGCGGATAAAATAAAAAAACTTGGAAGAAAGGGCTGGCTCACCAAGTTAGAGAAGCAGCACACATGCACTGCCAGAAATGGGGGAAAAGACAAAGATTAAAATTCAACATATGGAGTCCTGCCAATTTAAGAATCTTCACCGTGGGAGTGTACAGGAGAGAACTGAGCGTGGCCTTGGTGGGAGGGCTGGACTATGACAAATGGGGATTAGACCCCCCCCCATTTCTGTCTAAATAGCCCCCCACCCCCTTTCAACCACAGCAATAAGTAACTCATCAGGCACCACCTCCCGAGTCTTGGGGAATTTAAACTGCAGCCCAGTTGTATCGAGCGTTTATACCTGGACTGGAAGCCCCTTCCTTGCAAAGGTTTCCGCCTCACTGTTTGAATGCGTCTCTGAAACGAGTGCCCCCGTGGTGTGGTATGATTTACAGTGCTTTAAATGGGCCAGTACTGTCTGGTACAGAGCAGCGGCACTTTTTTATTTTGAGAGGGAGAGTACCGGCACTTCTCAAGAGAAATATAACACTTTTAATTGGAAAGTACCGACACTTCTCAGAAACAAGCAGGTACTCCGGTACAGAGTACCTGCTGTTTTAATTTTCCATTTCAAGCACTGGGTATGACACCGTGTGTCACACAGCCACATAGTATGAGTTGGCACTGGCAGGCCCTGCACACGGTACATCAGGGAACAACAACCCTCCTCCGCTGTCACGTGACAGGATTCCCCAGGGGATTGTAACATACTAATCGCACTTATGTCGACACTTAGGGGATTATTTTTATTAATTTTCTTGACAGAACGACGCCTCGGAAAAAAACAAGAAACTTGGGCGCCAGAGTCATTTACACAGCAGGCGTGCCTCACTCTCTCACGGCCTCACCTGCAGCACAGATATTGCCTCACGCGTACACCTGCGGCGGCTCACTTTGAGTCTCGAGCTCCTCACGTATGACGCAACGCACGCTCGGTTACACGCAGCGGAGGGCACGCTGGCTCGCGCACACTCACAACGGGTACAAGGCAGGCTGTTCTGGGTCAAGGGTCCCTCACACAAAGAGCAGGTTGTCTCAAGAAGCAGCAATGTTCACAGAAACAAAGATGCAGAGCAAGCAGCAGAGCAAGATATAATCACACCAAGAAAACAGACACCAGCAACGGTGTATGACTCCCTCGTGCACAGACACAGGCACAGTAGGGACTGCAACAGGGCAAGCTTCTCTACTGCAAAGGGAACAGGTGCAGCACAGGCAACAACACAGCTTAAAATAAACAGTGCTTAAAATAAAAACAGAGAAATGCAGTTACTTGCTAGAGCAGCGGTCAAAGCAGTGGTGATGGTGCAATTTTCAGAGTGGGGGTGCTGCCATCAGTGTGACATCACTGACATCATAGGGATTCTGATAATCCAAGCATCACAAGGAGAACAAGTGTAGCAAATTCAGCAGGAGGGTGGTAAGGGGTATGTAGCTGGTGTTTGGTTTTGGAGAACACTGTTGCAAATACATTACTAAAGCCTGTGGTACTTCAGTATTATTACCAGATAACACATGTACACTTGAAATGGCCATTAAAGTTGCGGTGGCTTTCCGCCCAACATCGTAATGAGCCCCTAGGTGAAGTGTATGTAACTGTGGATTGGCCCTGAAGAAGCAGCATGTGTGTCATGAAACGTGTTGGCCCTTCTTGTTTATATATATTTCTTGAATGAAGTAAAGAGAATTTTGACTCTTCGTTACGACTCATTAATCAACTTTTTTTTTACTAGGAAAACCTCAAAATCGAGTCTTATTTGTGTATTTATATGTGGGCCTGAAGGTTTGATCCTGCAGTTATTTTTGAGGTTGTGTCCAACCTTTGAAGAGCCTCTGTTTCCCTCAAGATTGCCACATAGTTCACTTTGCAAAATCATCTTTTGCTGTCACATAAAGTAAATAACAATCTCCATGTTAAAAAACAATGAACAGCCATTTGCCTGACATGTGACCTCAGTATTTGATGCACAGCAAATGTTACCAGATAGAAACAAAATGTAAAGGCGTCTTTATTGCTCATTCACCTTCTGAACTCTAGCATGGAATTTTGGGGTGCTGCAGCATCACCACACTCCTACTTTCAGCACCTAAGGTTCCAACTTCATAAAGAAAAGCGTGGGAGCTGTGATTCCGAGTACAGTGGGGATGGGGCAGAGAGTGTTGGGCGCGGGAACAAATACATGGCTAAAAAGCAGATTATTTTGTTCGCCTTGCATATAAAATATAATGCCCACACGCTAAACGAAAAATAAATGCAATTTAAATTGATCTGTGGGGAAAAGCATTTGTCAGGTAGAAAACATTGGTTGGTTATTGCGTTTACTTCAGATACTTGTGGGTGTAACCCGGTGGACACTGATTTGAATCTCGTTCGGTGCACTGTGGAAATATTGACGTAGTTATAGTGCTAGCAGGTCTAAGCCTGTGACAGAAAGCACTGTCAATATGTCATTAGTTAAAAAATATATTACGCACAGTACAAGGTTTCACACGGTATAAATATACTGTGCTAACAAGTGCAAAACGATTGGTTAAAAGTTTACTGTGCTTTAATAAGAGGCTAACTGTACAGTGTATATTTGATAGGTTTCCTATAAAAGGACCAATCACAGATTCCATGAGTCAAGGCCTATACTGGCTCCTGGTATCCTGTAAATTTGCTGATTAACCAATTACACATATTTGTATTTCTCTCAGGGAACAGGAATCCTGGAGTGAAGGCTAGTTCAGCTGCCTCTCCTTTTATTCATTCACAGTGCAGGCAATGCTGCTTCTCTCCTCTCAACCGTTCAGGATCGATCGTTTTTTAATAAAAAGGAAGGGAACGGTTTTGATCGAATAAATGAAGCTTGGGAGCATTGTTCCACTGCGGCCTCTGCTTTAGAGTACCTGTATGCTCCTGAGAAGGGCTGGTAATCTTCCGCTAAACGTATAGCAGCAGTGCTGCGAAATGCAGGTACTCTCCTCAGTGGTTAATTTGTAAAAAAAAAAACGTAAGTGTTGAGGCTCTTGTCAGGAGGCAGCCCATTTCTCCTGTAGGCGCCGCCTAAAATAGAACCATGAAAGTGGGGCGAGGATGTATCGTAATGGCCAGAGCTTCGACTTCGGAGCTGGGGAACCAGGTTCGAGTCTAGCGTCAGGCTAAACATCCTGGTCCTCATTTATGAGGAGTGACGCATCGCTGAGTGAAAGCAGCGATGCGTCACTTCTCAGTGTGCCCTCCTTGCGACATAATTGATGCGTGATATTTACTGTATGACGCATCATGTTGCAAGGAGTTACAGATACGTCAGTATTTCTGACGTACCTGTATGGCGCAAAAGTGACGCATTGCTGGAGTGTGTCACAAAAGTGACGCAACTCCAGCAATGTGTCCTTTCACATGGGTCAAGCCCCATGTGAAAGGGCATGCATCAGTCTTACGCCTGCTGTGAGGCAGGTGTAAGAAATTGACGCATTTGCATCCTAGAAGTGGCGCAATTAAATCTTATAGATTTCACTGCGTCACTTCTATGCCCCTTTCTTGCGTCAGAACGCCCCCCCCCTGCATACACTATACATGGCGCAGGTATAATGCAGTGCAGGGGTTTACAAAGTTACGCATCTACCTACATGCGTCACTTTGTAAATATGGTGCAACAAGGCACATTTTTTACGCCGCTGGTGCGTCACAAAAAGTGACGCACCAGCGGCGTAAAAGTGATGCACAGCCTCATAAATGAGGCCCCCTGTGATTCTGGGCAAATCACGTAATCTCCCCGTGCCCATGAAAAGCGCCGGTGTTGCTGATTAGGTGCTGGTGCTGAGCACTGGAAACCACAGGCGCAAATTAAGCCCTGCTTTCCCTTTAAAATGAAATTAGTGCAGTACTCAGTACTGGAGAGTACCAGTCCTTTTAAAGCACTGACTGCAAGCCTTCCACGTGCACACAAAACAAGTATAAGAAGGAGGCAACAGCAGGGTGTCTATGCTTTGTACTCAGAGAATCAGCACATTCAACTATCGCCCCACAAGCACAACAGATGCAACTCAGAGGCAATGCATATTTTCACTGTGCACAAAAACAGCTCCAGGTCAAATTCAACAGTGCACGCTTCCTTAGTGTACAGCAGGGGCAGCAGCACTGCAGGCTTCCAGGGTGAGCCCGGCCTAGAGAGCAAACAGCCAGGCAGAGCCCGAAGGGAGGATCAGGATCATTTTTGTGTCTGCTTGTGGGTCTGATTTATCGTCTTCTGGGCAGGTTTTCACTGTTGATTTCCCTGAGATCAGAACAAACTTTTCCTGCAGCAAAATCAATTCCATAGTCTGCTAAATCAGCAAGGTCAAAACTGCCCCGAGTTGATAAATATGGCCCCCTTTTTTTAACCATCTACATCACTAAATAGTGGTTTTATTCTGGGGCTGGGGCCTATTTTCTGTCCCAGTCCGACACTGCAGGCTTGCAGTAGGCACAGAGTAGGACCATGGTAGGCAGCATCAGAACTGCATACCTCATCCACACCCTGAACATGCACAGCACGAGCAGCAGCAGCAGCGTGGGTTTCCCTCACAGGGAAGGGGTGTGACAAGGGCAGCCGCGCAAACGTCAAAAAACAAACACTGAAGTCTGGAGGAAGGAGGAGGAAGGAGGAGGGCGGGGCGGGGAGGGAAGGTGGGATGAAGGGAGGAAAACGGTGGGTGAAAGGAGGGAGTGCCTTCACTATATAAAAGGCGCTGGGAGCACCAAACATCACCTGAGCGCAAGAACCAGAGAACAGCACAGGCACATCTTACAGGTAATATACTAAATGACTTGATCGGGGCAGCCCAGGGCCGGAGGTTCAGTCTGAGAGGTCAGTGTGTGAGCGGGATTTGTGGCTGTGTGTGTTTGTGCGCCAGTTTTGTGGGCTGGTGCTGTAAACATCTTTAAATAAAGGCTAGGCGGCGGTAGCAGGCAGCACGGCGCAGGCGGTGAATGCTGTCATCTCACTGCATGCAGCCTCGGGATGCGTCAGTGTTTTTATCTTTTTGATAGGAGATGCGCATTGTAAATGCCACTGCCGCCTGTATCTAATGTTACCACTCGCACTGACTTCAGCAAGCTCTGCAGCCGAGGTTCCCCACCACTCGGAGACCTCTCAGACAGAAGCCTTACAAAGGCCAAAGTTGCTCTGTTCACAAATGAGGGCCACTATTTTTACCACCCAGTTCACATACGTGGAGCACTTTCATGTTGGTACCTGGGCCTGTTTTCAGCCTCTGCCCAACGGGGGAAGACAGTGCCTGACCCTGGGAGGTAAGAGACAGCCTGACTGACCCTTCCTGGTAAAGACAGACCGACCCTAGTAGGTAAGAGACAGCCTGACCCTCCAAGGCAAAGAAAGACTACTTTTTCAATGCAGGGTGCAGGTTCACCCTCCCAGGTCAGCCTGAGCAGAGAGACAGTCTGGGACTCCACCCCAAATAAGAGGCAGCCTCATTTAGGAACAGAGGGGGTTTGACCCATTTAGTCCTAGGTTAGACCCTGACGGTGCCAGAGACAGCCTGAGCCGTCTAACCTAAG
This sequence comes from Lissotriton helveticus, assembly GCF_964261635.1. Taxonomy (NCBI): domain Eukaryota; kingdom Metazoa; phylum Chordata; class Amphibia; order Caudata; family Salamandridae; genus Lissotriton; species Lissotriton helveticus. The sequence goes on along the minus strand of NC_136068.1, from coordinate 631,279,117 downwards.
GCTAAGAGTGCACGAAACAATCTGGCTGTCCAGCCCTGGAGGAAACAACCTTGACATCCCAACCCAGAGAGGAGACAGCACAATAGTCTCATGCAAGAAACAGTGTTACCCTTGCAGAAAAGAGACAGCCCGCCTCTCCCTGGGATGACGTAGCCTGGCCCTGACCGTCCGAATTAGCATTCCAAGAAAGAAAGGGCATTCTGATCTGCCCAGGACAGAGGCAACTCATCCCTGCCAGCCCAGGGAGGAGATATCCAAACTCTCTCATGATAGAGACAGCCTGCGTCTCATGATAGAGACAGCCTGCATATCTGCCCATACTGGGGTGGGGTCAGTGATACTTGCTGACCCCACTCCACTCTGCGACGAGGGGTCATTGATAGATAGTCATCCCTAGGCACTTCAGCACTTAAACCTGATGCACTAAGGGCTGACTGTTTGTGATGCTCCCTCTTATAAGGAGGGGTGGACCTCACCGGGCTTTGCTGGACTGATAAGGTCACTGCACTAAGTGCTGTGAAATCTTCAGTCCAGCAAAGGATGGCTCAGGTTTTCAGGCGCCTGTGAAGGCGCATGTAAGGCACGTGACTGCCTGACCCTGACATGGTGAGTGTGTGTCAGGTTGACCTTTGCTCAGACTGACAGACACAAATCATTCTTTGGAAAACGAGGGGAAAGCTTTAGCCTCTGCAGTTTATGGCTCTGAACTGTGGGGTGCCGAGAATAGCAAGGCGTTGGCAACTGCAGAGAATAAGTTCTTGAGAGACATAGTTTCCCTTCCTCCCTCTACCCCTTTGAAACCATTATTCCTTGATATGGGCAAAAGATCAATTTCAGAAATAGTTCAACTCCGCCCCTTGCTATTCTGGGTGCGCCTTAAAAGGACCCCTGAATTAGCAAAATATGCTCTAGTGCTGGACGAGTTAATTATTTTGAATGTATCCGGCAAAATAAGGTGGCTTAATAATCTAAAGAAGCTGGTGGAGTCTATAGGTCTGGCTGAGTCTTGGGCCTCACAGTCCCCTCCCACTAAACAAATTGTTAAAAAATTATACTGGGATTGGGTAGAGGCCAAGGACCTCAACACAACAAGCTGGGGACCCTTGACGAATAACTTTCTTGATCATAAACCTTCCAGAAAGTTGGAACCATTCCTGGACTTTATCCAGACTCCTCGAGACAGAACTTTGTTCCTGAAACTAAGATACGGAACCCTCCCCCTCAAAAGATTTATGGAAGGGTGGAAGGTCAGGAGGGTTCATGACCTAAATTGTCCAGGTTGCCCATGTCTGGAAGAATCCCTTGGCCACTTCTTGTTTGCATGTAATGCCTATAAGCAGGTTAGAGCAAAATGGTTGAAACCTGTGTGTAGGGAGCTGGGAGTTAGGGATCATAGATCAGCTCTGCGTATTATTTTAACCAACACTACCTCTACGTACATAGTTTGCGGGGTTGCTAAGTATCTGGCCAGTGCTTGGTTTATTCGGTCTAGGCTGCTATTTAATGTTTGATCAGATCCAGTTTTAAGAATGTATTTTTTTTTAAATCTGTGTAGACTCTTCTCCACTTTTTAAATGGTTTGTAGTGATGACTTTTAATGAAATTGTAGTAATACTTGGTAAATTGTTTAATGTATTTTTATGTCTGTACTTTTATGATATATTTTCTCGAATAAAGTATTACAACAACAGAAAACGGAGGTGGGGGGACTGGGGAGCCCTGCTGCCCACAATGAAGGGCCACGCCTGGTGCCCACCACCTGCAAATAAAAGCACACATTAAGTACTGGGGAAGTTCCTTGCGTTGTCAAATCTTTTTCTAATGATGATATTCTAGTAACTCAGGCACTAACACCAGCTTCTTCTACCTACTCACTTCTAGGACTGAGGACAAAATGAGGGCCCTGCTGATCTGCGTGGTGGCTGCCGTCTTTTTCTTCCAAGGTGAGTAGGTCTCCTACATTGTGGGGCAAGGGGGGGCAAGCGACTGGACTGAAGGTGGGTAAGTGTTGTTTGTAGAAGACAACTTGCCTCTGCACCCCCTGAATCTAAACACATGGGGGCACTTCTATATTACAGGCTGATTGCATTGTGAAATTGTAGACCCCTCAACTTCGCAAGTATATTAAACTTCATCAGCTTTACACTCTATTAATAAATGCTACTCATCCCTGCTTAATATGTAAAAGAATATGTGCTGGTGTCCAAGTTTTGCTCCACAGCCCTTCTTGTACTGCCTCAGTCTTTGTGAAACTCAAAAAAGACTGTTCTGTTTGTCCTGATACTCTGTGAACTAAGGGGCTATCAGTATGGACCAGGACAGTGGGAGAGAATGGAAATTATTGGTCCACAGAAAAAAGTTCTGGTAGAGCCCACTGGTGACCACCGGCACAAATTAATTAAGGACTACATTCCTTTACATATTGTTTTTGGTGCTTTTTCAATGGACCAGGGCTTGCCAACCCCTCCTGTGAAATATATTTATCAAAACTACCAGAGTTTGAAACCACTACTATTATATCTCACCCAAGCATGCTCAACCTGTTTAGAAAGGAAGAACACTGGGAGGCCAGCACCAGCTAATTTTCTCCTCTGTGCATCACCAACAACCCAGCACAAAGCCTGCCATGTTTCATCTCCACCGACAGATGTTAGCTGGCTCTACCACAAACACCGCTACTCGACTTTCGAACTTCTCTGTCGGCATACACTCTGTCCTGATGCCTCTCCAAAGGATTTTTTTCTGACCACTTCAAAGCCAATTATGTCAAAGAACTGACACTTTTCCAAATCTGCATCTCCTTGTAGTTCATACCATCTCTGATATCTGCTGAATTAGATGAAAATTAGAATAAAGAGACAAGGTGCACTGAAATGAAATGAAATACCAGCATTTGTAAAGTGCACAGTTACCTCCGGAGAAGTGCCCCGGCGCTGGGGGCCGTTGGGAAGATTAAGTGAGCTGTTACCCAGAGTCACAAGGTGCTGGGCTAACCTGCCTCCGGCGATCGAACCGTGAGCCCCCGTGTTACGGAGTCAGCCTCCCTGCATCACACCTCTTCCCAGACAGAATAGGAGAAAAAGTTGTGGGAAGAGTCAGAACAGAAATTGCTCTTTGGCCAACAGCCACATTGCACATTATGAGTACATATAACCTTTATAAGGCTCTGCAACCTTCTCATTCTCATCGGCTATTTTGCATTTATTCCATTTTTGCAATACTTTTGTAGGAGTAGAGTCAGAAAGATTGGCCATGCTCTCTACTGTTGGTAGCCGTAACTCTATTGGGCATTTGGGGGTAGATTTACAAGCCCCTTGCGCTGCCAGTACGTCACTTTTTGTGACGCACTGGTAGCGCATTACACTGCCCATATTTACAAAGACAGGAAAAGCCATCTTGCGTGGCTTTTCCTGTCCTTGTAAATATGGCCCCTTCACACACAGCACTCTGTGTGAAAGGGGCATTCCATGGGTGTTGCTGTAGGTGTTGCCACGCAACACCCATGGAACCAGACACATTTCCAGATTTATGAGGAATCGTAAGTCTGGAAATACGTCAGTAGAGGAGCAACAAGCAGAAATATTTTCATTCCTCCTCGCTTTTTTCCTCTTGCAATGCGTGCTGCATTCTACAGCACGCATTGAAAGAGGAAAATGCTGGTAGGGATTTTTTTGCGCAGGAAGGTGTCCCTTCCTACACAAAAACAATCTCTCCATTACGCAGGCATCCCTGCACCATGGTGCAAGGGTGCCTGCACCTGCGCATGGCAGCTGTTTGTGCGCCAGTGCAGAGAAGAACACAGAAATGCGACATATTATTGTAAATATGTCACATTCCTGTGCTCTGAAAGTGCTGCAGCGTGGTGCAGCCAAAGTCCTTGCGGTGCCACGCTGCAGCACTTCCTTGTAAATCTGCCCCTTGGTATTCCTCTGAAGGTTCTTTCTTCCTGATACCTGAAGAGGCCTTGAAACCTCCTAAGTGGTGAAGTGTGGCTTAATGGTTAGAGCGGCAGACCCTTATGCAGAGGTCTAGCCTGGGACCAGGGTTCAATTCCCCGCCTCTGCGGGTCTTGGGCTCCAAAAATTCCACGGACCTGATAATTCTCGCCTCGGTACCTATTCCAATCATGGAGTCCCACTCTGCAACTCTGGGCAATAGCTTGCTTAATCTCCACAACGGCCCCCACAACGCTAAGGATGCCTGGCCTCCACCTTGGGGGTGCCCAGGAGTGGACACCTCACAGGGAAAGCCAGGTTCCACAGCGGTATTCGTACAAGCGCCTTGAGACCCTTGCGGGTGAGTAGTGCGCTTTACAAGTATCAATTTACATTTTTTACATTTTAAGTGAAATGTAAAAAGTCCACTCAAGAACATAAAGCCAGGTTCTTTTATGTCACCTAAATCACCCCAGGAATCCCCTCTGGTCAGTGTTTCAGTAACATATTTATTTATTTATTTTATTTATAAGGTTTTATATAGTGCAAACGTGACCCATGAGGGTATCAGAGCGCTTTACAGTAAACAGTTATAAAACATAAAGATATGAGGTAGTATAAGGCATTAGGTATTCGTCATTACGTACAAGACAGATATAGAATAAATGTGTACCATAGGTGACCCGTAGACAACGCATGATGATCCCAGAGGGCAACAGAACATTCCACTATATACAGTTATTGAACATTAGGTGGTTGTGGTAATAAACATACAAATAATATTATCCTTACAACAGCAAGAGGTATGCAGTGATACGAGGTTCGCATAGATGACTCGATGTCTGCCTAGAATCAAGTCTTAGGGCGTGAATTTGTTCATTAGGAGTATTTTTATTTCTTTTTTGAAGGCTGTAAATGATGAGATTCCACGTACCCCTGGAGGTATCTGTCGTAGTATGTAAGTCCACAGGAAGCCAGGTAGTGATTCCAAGTAGAAGCTTTATTCAGGTACAGGTTACAGAAGTATTTAGTTGTAGCCAAGATGGTAAGTAGGCCTGTATGTATGCCCCACCAGGAGCATCCTCCTAGCTGCTCAGCCTGCTGACACCAACTCACTCACATCAGACATTCAACATTCCATGACATAATCAACATTCCACACATACTCAGGCTGAACAGCAAGGGGAAAGAAAGAGCACAGAAAGAACAGGAACATTAACCCTACTACAGTATCATAGTCAGATCTGTGTCAAAGTCATCATAGGTAGACTGCCGCAGGGAACTCCAGCACCCCTCTGGAGGTGTGTGCCCTACGCTTGCGCCTAGGTGGCACGTGCCAAAGGTCGGCCATGCGTTCGGCTAGTGCTTTACGTGGCTGAAAATGGCGAGGGGTGTCTCTGAAGGGGGTGTGGTCTAAGAAGCAGAACTAAGAGTCACATATAACAAACAGCCTCTGTGACTGAGGGTGTGCCTAATACACGTGGCCTAGAATCCCTCCTGATAACTCCTAGCCCAGTTGGTGAAGTTTCGCAGCCCTACTGTGACAAAAAAAGTCAGCCCAAGCGAGGCGAGGCCGCTCAGCACATCCCAGAGCTTTTTTATTTTTAGTTTTTAAAGCACAGTTAAGGCTGGGGCTAGTGCTGGCAGAACCCCCCTCTCAACATGGAACACTCCAGGGCACAGGTGCACATTTCAGCATCCATATGCTGAGCACCCTAGCTAAGCTTGTTACGTCAGTGGGACCACATTTTTGGCTCAGTTGTAGTCGCATTACAAGTGGTAGTGTTTGATGTGTGGGCATTCACCAGCCTCCCTTGTGCTCCTCTGTTTGGTGTTGCAACAGAATGCTCATGGATAACAACAGGCACTATGACCTGAACACTGTTGTGACTGCACTGTTGTGTCGATTTAAATGCATTTTTCTTATGCGACACAATGTGGTGGTGCTGGGTAGATACTGTAACTGGGGGTCTGTGTGTGTGTATGTGTGTGTGTGTGTGCACTCGTTGCTCTGTGCATGAAGGGTGCATGCACTGTCGTGCCTGTGCTAAGCCTGCAAGTACACCGTGCTATAATATTTTCACTGCACAAAAGCCATCAAGGTTTGCAATGTCTCAAAAAGAGAAAATCCCTTTTGCGCACTTTTAGTAAAGCACTTTCAGAAAATGCATATGTGCCATGGCCTATCAAAACGAACGTGCAGCTCTTCAGGGCTACAGGCAGGGCTTTAAGTGGATTTATAAAACTAGGGGCGGGGTCTGTGGGGGGGGTGGAGTATCTCAAAAGGGCGTGGACGATATAAATGAGGGCGTGGATCAAAAACATGGAAGCTAAAAATCTGTGCTTAGCATAGTATGCTGCCTGACTGGTATTTTGCTGCTTCTGTCACTGCATCCAGATATACAATACAACAAATAATATTACACCTACAAGAAGTCAGGACTGTTGGATTTGCCAGTGGTTGGTAGCTGCATGAGATAAATAAGCAACAATTACAGCTTCGTTGTATATAATATTGAAAATGCTTCAGTTCTGGCATGATGAAACTGAAAGAGCTATACCGATCCCGGCTTAAGTCACAGGTAGTGAAGGGTGGTACTGCCCCAGAGTCTATTTATTTATTTAAAGTTTTATATAGCGCTGGCTAGACCCGGAGGTATCAGAGCGCTTTACATGAGCATCAGATCATAGTTACAGGTTACATCGTTACAAAGGTTACACAGTTCTTAGAGCATGGCAACATAGTTACTTGTAAGGTAGAGATAAACAATAAGCACAAATACGTAAGGGGAAACAGCAGGCAAGGTGAGAGATTCAGGGGAGGGGGGGTTGGAGCAGGGGAAGTAGACAGGTAATGAAGGCGGGAAAGAGGAGGGGAGGGTGAGAGACACATCATGGGAAGAGGAGGGGAAGGATGACTGAGACACAAACCGGTAGACGAGTCAAGGCAACGTCTAAAGTCCAGTAAGCTGTGATCCCAGGGGAAGTGGTATCACTTCCCTATCTCTGTTGCGAGAGGCTCCCTTTACGCAGTGGACTCTCTCAGGGTCTCTGAGACTCCAAGGCCTACACACTGGATCCTTCCCCAAAAAGGGGAGAGAGAGTGCTTTGGCAAGGGGTGCCATACCATACCTCAAGTGTGAGTGGCTCCCTTGGCGCAGTGGACTCACTCAGCGGGTTCGCTGAGAATTCCAGAGTATAAACATTGGATCTTTCCCCAACAAGGGGAGGAGGAGTGCTTAGTCAAAGGGCACAAAGGAAAGGGGGGTAGGCTGAGTAGCAGGCAGGGGGAGAGATTCAGGGGAGAGAGGATAGTTGGGGAGAGACAATAAGGAGAGATAAAAAGAAGTCTGCCTAAAGACCGACTGGGTAGGTGACGACCAAGGAGGGAATCCACGGCCCATCTCCCCTATAGCTAAACCAAGTAGCTCCATCGGGCATCAGACAAAATAGTTCAGTCTCAATACATTGAGAGAGGAGGGAAGGAGAGACATAAATAGAGGGAGGATGCGGTAGGAGGCGACAGGAGAGATGAAAGGAAGTGCAACAATGTGGTTCAACAATATACCAGAAAAAGATCAACAAGTAAACAATATATCAAACAATCAGCAATACATTAGGGGAGGAGAGAAAGGAGAGATGTGTGGATTTGGGGTTAGTCTGGTCCATACACACAATCATAGACATCGATTTGGTCCCGGGACCTGTGGAAGACGTGGACCGGGACTCCTCACAGAGTTCCTCGAGGTCAGACTCTTCAGATGGAATAGTTTGCAGACTGGTATAATGTGCAGCCAAGTGCCATGACTCTATGGTCTCCTCCTTGGTCACAAGGGGGTTCAGCTCACCAAAGCCGTCAGGCATGGTCTCTGTAGAATGTCGCTGCATGGTGAGGTGTGATAGGTGGTGATCCCTTCATCGTCGGAGGGTCGTTTTGCAGCGAAACGCTAAGCAGGACGTGCACTCGGTAAGCCCTTTGGGCTCAAACGGCTTCAGCCCCACCACCCTCTCCATGTCGTGTGTGGGAGCAAGGGCTGAGACAGTTTCCCGGGCACACAGACAGCCGCACCCGAGTATTTCACAGGTCTTTAAAAGACCATTTGCATGTTAATGAGGCCTTGTCATTTTGTCACCCCTTCTTAGAGGCTCTGCATCTCCACACTTCCTACTGCTGGAAGAATTAGCCCCACCTGAAATGTTTTCTTAGCCCCCACCCCCCCTCGAAATTTGGCTCTAGTTGCGCCTCTGGCCAGAGTTAAGATTTATTTTTTCGCCCTGAGGATGAGAGTAAAAATGGAGAGCCCAATAGGGACCCGTCTAAAGCACCTGCCTCAGAAATAGCGGTACTGAGCCCCGGCAGGACCCAGCCCACTTAAAGCCGGCTACAGGAGAACATTATTATAACAATTACTTTGCAATCAGGCCCGTCAGAATGAGGGCAAAGGAGGCATTGTTCCTGGATCTCGTTCATGGCTCCCTTGATGCAAAATCTTTTTAGAGATTTCAAAGAACAGTTGTTAATGGTGAGGCAGCCAGCAAGGCTAGAATCACAAGATGGCGTCAGATGTCGTAGCTGCTTGTTTTGTCTTTCACGGAGGGGGGAGGGCGGGTATGTGATTTAGGAATAGTTGTTAGGCGTGTGGGACCTAGCAAGATGTTTTTAACTCAAGGGCCCATAAAAACTTGTGGAGTGCATGTGTTCAGGTTTTGTAAAGTAGTGAGCGGTAACTTTGGAGGCAGGTTGTCTTGTAATATATCCTTTTTCTTCTTCTTTCCACAGATGCTGAATCAGATCAAGCTAAATCCGGTGAGTGTACCAGGTGGCGGATGGTCATTTATTTGCACCATAAAATGGGTTGATGCAGGTACTCCACTACTCCACTGCAATGTATAACATCTTATTTCTGGCTACTTGGCGAGATCTTTTCAGTTGTTCATGCCCGCTGGAGGAAGTTTATAGCTTCTAGATTTGTTTGCTGTCTGTTGCATGTAGTGTTGTATGTTCAAGTGAAAATGCAAAACCTCAAATACCTGAATGCAAAGGAAATCCGGGACTGGATGTGTTAGCCAAATCTGACTTGGGCCAAGTTGAAATCCTCATTCGTCAGCTCTCTCTTCCTCCTCATTCCTTGTTTTTCATCCCGCTCCCCTTACCCTTGGGACTCTCCTCCTTTCCTTTGACATTTCTCCTTCACTCTGTCTCTGTTCTTCATTCCTACCACCCTATTTCTGCCTCCTCCTTTAGTCCTACTGTCACATTGTTTTTCTCCTTTCCTCTCTTCCTCCTCACTGACTTCACATAGGAGGGAGCAAAGACTCACCTCTAACAACATTACGTCAATTTCACTTTCTGTTAATTTTGCACTGCTCAGGGTCACCGGTATGGGAAGACCTTACCAATCACCGTGCTTCTCCCCAAGCCTGGCATTCTTTATTCGGTTAGGAAACGGGGTCGTCTGCCCAACCCTCAACAGGCTGTGTCCCGTCAGTGACACCCTAATGCAACCACTGACATCATAGGGTCTAATGAAACATGCAGTGAGCACAACCCTAATTAAATGTTGTAAGGCCCAGTGAATTTACACTTTTTGTCCTTGCTAGGATTGACGTGTAAGGCTTTTGCGCCATTCATGGCAAACATATTTTATTATGTACTCAATTTCTCAAACGAAAAACATGGAATAAGCTGCTTTGGGTCACCCTCCTTGGCTGTTGACTTCTTCTGCTCTGGAACGTCCATCTATTGGTTTGCACTATTTTCAATCACATTTCAGTGTCACCAATTTTAGGTTGAGCCCAGTGGCGGCTGGCACGTAAGCTGAGTGGGTCGGGCGGGCAAATGTATGGTCGGTACGTGCATGCATGCAAGGTGAGTGGCAAGTGCAAAAAAAAAGAAAGAACCACCTTACCTTGCTTGCTGCACGACGTATGACGTCCTCCTCGCTCCTGTCCTGTTCTCCTCTGTCTCCCCTGGGCTCCAACAAATCCTCCTAACCAATCTTGGCACTCCTCTCATGCTGGAAACCAGCTTTAGCTCAGCACCAGGATATGAGGGAAAGGCCTCTCTCAATGCTCTCAAGAGCCCTGGAGGCCTGTGCTTTCTCTAAACCAACTGTCTAAGACAGCTGGGATAGAGAGGTTAAAAATGTGCATGTCTGGCTGGCTGTTGCTGTCTGGCAAAACCAAGTGCACAGCCAGCCCACCAATCTTCCATGCTGCAGCAATGGCCCGCTCCGTTCCTGACACTCGGTTTCGGGACAGGTGGATGGAAAATAAAATGGTAATAAATTAAGGTTATTATCATTTAATTTTTTTTTTCTGGGGCTTTCCTGGGGCGCATTTTTGGCAGTGGGACAGTTCTCTTCCGTCCTAATAGAGGAGCCTCTCCTGGTTGAGCCTACCAGATGGGGCACACTGTCTGTTTGCAAAAGACCTATTGTGAACTTATTGCGGGCTTACCAATCTCTTACAGTGGCAGAAAGCCCGCTCACTGATGACTAGTGGTTGAATCTATTGTTTCTTTCCTAATCTTGCCTTCTTATTCAATGGATTTCTTTGCCCCAGCCTGTCCGTCTTGTGTTTGTCACGCCCCTGGAGCATAGCTTCTTTACCCTCTCTCTGACTGGCTGGCTTCTATCCTTCCACCACTAACTTCTAGGGAACTACTTTTCTCTTCTTCGTTAAGCACTCAATGAGAGTGCCTGTGCTTTTCATCTCGCTCCCTCGTGTCCTCCTCCCCTCACCAAATACCCCCATGATGCTTCCTCCCTTGTGTTGCAAGCTCTCTCAAACTCTCTACCCCTCCTACTCTCTGTGTTGCTTTCTTGTCGTGCACTTCTTTTCCTTGGCCCCTTTGCTCTCCCTCTCATGCAGCTTTTACCCTCCCCAGCGCACTCCTGTTTCTTCCCGCAACCTGCTCCTCCTTTGCACTAATTGTTCTCCTTTACTTGACAATCCATGCTGGATCAGAGGAAAAAAAATCGTGCCTGCTTCATGTTGTTGGTGCGCATGCGTAATGACACATGCCATCACTCATGCGGGCACCTACAAATGACGCCTACCATAAAGCAGCATTATTGCACCTTTTTGCGTGTTTGCCCATGCTACACAGCATCTTGCCAATCCAGTGGTGTTTGAGTGCGCCCTTGCACCTCCGTTACAATACACGAGGGACTGTTCAACAGGTAGTGAGCAGCCCAGCAGCAGTGGGGAGCAAGCACTGATAACAGCATCAGAGGAGTGGATGGTTTGAAAAACTAAGCAACCTTTTTTTCTGTAGCATCCGTTTTTCAGTTTTTATAGTTTGCGCTTGCTCCCTAGCACAGCAACAGAATTGATAAAGCCAGTAGCACTTCATGCAAATGTCACTCTTATTGGCTTTCTTAAATGCAGGAGTAAACTTCACAATGCACTTTAAATGCAAAAGGGCCTACTGAACACCTCAATGCACTTTACGTGCAGCAGTCTCGAATGAACCTCTCCTGCTGTGATTTAGTGTTGGAAAGATCAGTAACTCTCCCTCTCCACAAATGCACATAATAATTCATGATGTACCAGGAAGTGAAGCTGTAGAACCAGGCCCAAGGGTGGTCATTCAAGTCAAAGGATGGTAATTAGGATGCTAACTGGAGGCCATATCGTGCCAGAGGAAGGTGGCAGTGCCAGGCACGGGTGAAGTTGCACTAGTCTCAGGTGGAAGGGAGTATGAGACCCAAGACTGGGAGTATTAGACCCAGGGGTGGCCAGGCCTGTGGGTGGCGGAGCCAGGTCCTGAAGAGAGGGTGGCCTGGCCTACTGGAGGTCACACCTGGTCTGGGGAAGGGCTGGTGATATCAGGTCTCCGGGTAGTGATGAACCCATCTCTTTCAGGCTCCTACGGCGGACTGCAGTGCTACGAGTGTATTACCCCGCCTCAATGTCTGAAGAAGAAGATAGTGACCTGCAAAGAGGGAGAAGTGTGCCAGCGGGCACAAAGGAAGGCCGCCATGCCGTCCGACAAGCCAGAGCCTGGGGATGAATACGGGACCATCGGTGGAGCTGGTGAGTAATGAGTGGCCAGGCGTGACAGTCGCCATCTCAGACCTCACCCGTAATTACATCGCAGTCTCACCAGCAGCGACACTCAACATCTCACCCTGTGAATCAGTCACCGCCGCACCAGCTGTAACATTCGCCATCTCTAAGGCAGAGAAATGTACCCTTCAATCCTCAGCTCTAGGATCATTTCCCATCTCACCCACATTCACTCTGATAGCAACATTCAGCATGCCAGGCCTCACCCTCTACAATATTCAAGATCTCACCCGCTTCACCATCTCTATGGCGGTAACATTTACTAAGACAGACCTCAACCGCAGTATCAATTTCCATCTGAGCACCAGTGACATTCACATCACCATCTCACCAGTCGTAACGTTGAATATCTCTGACGCTAACATTGACCATGTCTCATCTCACCCTCAGTAATATTCGCCATCGCACCCACAGGAGCATCCAGCCCTGCCAAGATTCCCATGTGCTGCTCTAGTCCAGGGTCTTGAAGTCTTGCTTATTCCATTATGAAACAGGACTTCAAATCCCAGAATTCAAAGGGGAAAAAACAGGCTGGAGCAGCATATCATGCAGGGACCAGGGAACATCACCTGCAGTAACATTCACATCTCACCAGCCACAACATTCACTATCTTTGTGGAAATATTCCCCATTTCGCCCTCAGACGCATTCATCTTCTCACATGGCTGCCAAACTCTGGTGCTAATACGCTGAAGCCAGTGTCAGGGCAATACTTAGCGCATTTTAAATGAAATCCTTGAATCGTTCCTTTCCTCTTCCCTTCTCCTTCTGCAGTCATGCATCGCAAGTGCAACAAAGAGGCCGCTTGCCAGAACGAAACAAAGAACAAGCTGTCAAAGGTGACCTGCTGCAAGACCAGCCTTTGCAACAAATAGGGGCTGACTTCCCCATGCTGCCCAACCATATCCCCGCACAGAAGCATGGATCCCCCCTCCAGCTCACCAGCTTTTGGTTTAGCCTGCGTTCTCCAGGACACGTCGCTACTGGTCCCAACATGCGAAGGACGTCTTATGTTCACTGTTTATGTTTTTTTATTTGCTTTTTTTGTATAAAAAAATAAACATTTCTGGGGCCAGAAAACAGCTCCTTTCTCATACCTCACATGTGTCTTATTTGCTACTCTTGAAACAAGCATTTGCAATGCAATAGGTCTAGCATCTCTGAGAGTTAGAACTATGACATCGTAAATGACAATGGGGCTCATTATGATGGCGGAAGTACCACCACCGCCAGGCCGGCGGTGGCGATCCTTCCGCCATCATGCTGCAAATTCCCACCACCAAATTTGGATGGCGGTGGGAATCACAATGGTTCCGCGACAGACGGAAAGTCTGTCCGCCATGGTCCCGCAAGGCGATCCTTTTCTGCACGCCTGGCGGAACCCGGAACCAGGGCAACATTGCAGCATTGCCATGCAGGCACCGCCTTAGTGATTAGGGTATGCACTTCCGCCTGTATTTTTGCGGCAGATATCCCGCCGCAAAAAAAGACAGGCGGAGACTGGCTTTGGGGGCCCATTGCGGGCCCCCTCTGTGTGTGGAGGGGGTGTGCACTTGGGGGGTACCCATGGTACCCCCCTGGAGTTCCATGCACCAAGTGGCAGGCACCGCATGGTGCCTGCCATGTGGTGCAGGGAAATGCTGTGGATGCTCTTTTGACATTGCAGATGGCGCCACAGCCAGCAGCACCGTTTGCAGTGTTAAAAGGAAAGGATGCGCCCGCCAATATGGCAGGCGCATCCTAATTGCACTGATGAGACCACCACACGTCTGGCGGGCAGTCCCAAAACCGTCATAATGGCGGGTGGACTGAGGGCCGCCCGCCATCATAATGAACCCCCAATGTCGTTTTGTGTTAGGAGTGGAGTGGATGTATATGATGTGGAGTAGAATTATTTGGGTTGGATTGAAATTGTTAGTTGAAGAATTGGAGTGGATTTGTGTAGTGGAATAATGTAGGGTGTACAGGAGAATAATGTGAATAGTAATTATATGGTATTGAGTGTACTGAAATTATGTGGAGTGATTGTGTGTCATGGAGTGTAATTATGTGGAATGGAATTTTTTTGTGGTGGATTGGCATGTAGTAGAGTTTACTTATGTGGTGCGCTGTGTAATTTTGTGGCATGATGTGGAATTTTGTGGTGTTATGTTCCATGTAGGTACCACAATATAGTCTCAGGTAAACACATACCCATTCATCTATATTCTCCGTACCATTACACTACATAACGGTTCTTAGTACTGACCTTATTCCTAGTCACGCTAATGTCCCGAGATGACATGGGGTTTTCTCCAAAAAGCTTAAGGCTCTTTCATTTTGCATGAGCATTCTTGGAATCACAGCAGGACAGCAGGCTTACCATCTCTTGCATAATAACTAAGTATAAGGGTCATTCCTTCCATTAGCCTAGTCTGACATGACACAGCAAGGTATATCCCCAGGGGGTACCACTTTGGGTATCTATGCATCATCTCTTGCTGAGATAGTCAGAGGAGACAAGGATGCCAATACATTGATGCGAGACGCTGAGGTTCATGCAAGCAGACACTCCAGCTCGCACTGATCTAACATCTCCGGTGGGTGTCTATCTCGAGAACAAGATGTGGTCCCACAATCTGTCACTTCAGGTAATGGGGTTGACTTTATCCTAGAGGGATTCTTGGCTTTACACCCACATACATGCTAGGTACATTCAGGTACATCTAGTTAGGGAAGCATCGTAGGAGTACACATTTTTACTGTCATGTATTTTAAATATTTGCCTGTATTCATTGTTTTAGCATGATGGTAGAATTCTAACATCCTTTTACTCTGTTAGTGCTTATAATCATTTATATCTGTTACTGTCTAATGGTTGTTTCAGCACACCTATTTAACACTAGAATGATGCTGGTTCAATAAATGCTTATGGAGAGGGAGAGCCGCTTCTTGTTCGGAGGAGGTTGCTGTGTGTCAGAAGGACTGCAAGTCCCAGGGGGCCTGCTGCTGATTGCCCGCACTTGAGCCTGTCACACCCTTTTTCACAGCTCCCCGCTCCCGCTTCGCGGGACGCGCGCCGGGATGCGAAGCCCGGGCCAAGGACGGGCACATTTGAGCCCGTTAGAGACCGGATAAGGCCGGGCCGGGCTCACCCTCTGAGACTGCTCACCTCGTAAGGTTAGTCCTCGTCAGCATACTGTTGTTAATTAGTGGAGTACACCGAGGAAGACTGCTGTGCTTTTGTTTTAATTCTACTCCTCATTCTGTCTAAATTTTCACCTGAGGATGAACCTGCGAGAGGGTAAAGGGAGATTTGGGCCGCCCTTAGGAAGTGTGGTGTGGACTTTGGACCAGTTTTTAATTAGAGCCAGCTCGGTCCTTGCTCATGAGATAGCGCTGACCGAGCGCCGTCTATCTCTTGATCCTCAATTGTCTAAACAATCATCTTTGGGCGTTACAGCGTCTGCACATACTCCTGAACATTCTTTGGTAATAGACGCTGACTCCCCTTATAAGGCAAGTGATGCTGGTCAGTTTTGTAATGGGCCATTGGAAACATCTGCATCACTGGTTACTGATAATATATCCCATCATGCCGAGTCAGTCCAGACAGATGCAGCACCCACCCATAGCAGCCCAACTCCACGTATTGCTACAAGGTCAGCACCCCAAAGTAAAAACAAAGTTCCTACTACAATCCCCGATCCACCGATTAAAAGAAAGCGGGGAGGGGGGCCTCAGAGACAGAAACCGGCGAAGACCCAAAGGACAAACACTAATGGTGGAAGTATTATTTCATCAATGGTAGCGATGGGGATTCGGCCCTCATTATGTCTGGAATCCTGACCTCAGGGATTACGGGTGGTTCCTCTGCTGAAGCAAATGAGGCTATGTGGAACAAATTGGGGGATTTAATTGTAACATCCTTAACTCCTATTATCCACAGATTGACTAAGATCGAGGAGAGACTAAATAACTTTGAACAGAAGGTCACGACAAATGACAGTACTATAGAGGGTTTACTGAACCAAGCCAACCGATTAACTACATCTTCAGAGCTGAGAAATGCGGTAGTAACCAATTCCAACTCGTCAAATCTACCGGCAACTAGGTTGATGTTATTGCCGTCGGGGAACAATGGTACTGTGCCCATTAACCATGAAGCTGGGATAACGAATGTGGGAAGAGAAGTGGGTGAAATAGGGAATGTGCTTAGTGGTTCTGGTTTAGCTAAGCAGGGTGTTCGGAGAGGGGAGGAAAGTAGACCACCCATAGGGCTAGTAGGTGAATTTGAACAACAGTCAACTACCCGTGCACCAATAAATCGGGTTAGCTCTATACCAGGGCCACATGGCCGAGAGTACCCCCGGATGCATGAGGGACTAGGTAATACCCCAGCGTTAGAGGGTTCTAGAGTCTTACACCTTCCCCCGGCCGCAACCCCTTTGGTGGTGGTTCTGAGGAATGTCCCAGTTTTACAGGACAGTCAGATCGAAACCACCGATCAGCTGATGACTAAAACCAAGCACTGTCTTACAACACAACTGAAGGAGGCTGGGGCAGGGAATTGGGTTATCTGTAACCAGATGATTATGGCCAGACGATCATCATGGATAGGTAATTTTACAAAGGACGGGAGAGGAGACTGTATAGTTGCTAATTTTAAAAACGAGATTGTTGTAAGATTTCTTTTGGACCACCTAGGTAGCACTAATTTAGAGTATCATACAAGAAAAATCTCTCTTCTGCCCCTAGGGTTCTTTTATAGACCCCGCCACACTCCGTTGATGGGTTGGGCGATTCCATGTGCATTGAACCACTCAAGGGTACCTCACAGAATCCTACACAGACCAGTTGACTTAAATTTAGTTAATAGATTTTCTCCTCTTTCTGGTTTATATGCCTGTGATTAACTACCAACCACAAACTTGCCCATGTTAGAGAATACTGCTGCCCGACCTGTTCCCTCTCCCGTGAATGATATGAGCCCGCAGCGAGTTTTACCACCTTTCCAGAGAGCAGTGCGATTAGAATATTAAATATAATATCATGGAACATTGCTGGTCTTCAAACAAAAATTATCTCTAGTGAGTGGTCGTGCTTATAGAGAATAAAGACATCATTATGTTCCAGGAGACGTGGTCATTGAACTTGATCTTTCGTCCTGGGTATTTGGCTTTTGGTAAATTGGCTATTCCCAGTCATAAAGGGAGACCATCTGGGGGGTTGCTTATCTGGGTTAGACAGCAGGCATATTGCCAGGTGGAAGAGCTATTAATAGATGACCCTGACATCCTGGCTATCAAAATTCGTTTTGAACATGGGCTAGATCTCATATTTATCAATGTTTACGCAAGAGGGCTAGCGGGAAGGAAAGCCTCTCCCACTATCTCTAAACTTGATCTATTCATCAAACCATTGAAGGGGGCAAACCACCTACTAGTAGCGGGTGATTTTAACTGAACTTTTGAGCCCCAGTTCATAGAAGATGGAAGCCTGTCCAGGGATGAGGATGCGACCTGCGGTATAACACTGCTGGAGCTCACCCCGATTAACAAATGGTCAGAGGCAGTCCTACAGCTGAAAAGTTTATCTCTGGAATTAGGCCTGAGGGCTGTAAACGGAAGGTCGAAATCAGACTGTGAGAGTACTCATACTCTTAACAATGGGATAAGAAGTAGCAGAATCGACTACTTTCTTATCAACTTGGAACTGTGGGTAAGGCTAGAGGATATGAAGGTCCAGAGTAGACCAGAGAGTGATCATGACCCCTTAATTTTAACTCCACGGCAAGGGCAGGTTTTGAAATAGCCACAGCTGAAGTGACTATGTCCAATGATTGCCGTAGATTAAAGTGGACAATGGTCTCACAGGATGAGGGTACTATGGACCTGATAAACTTAACCCTTGAAGATACCCTATTAATTCTCTCACAGCTTGATTTGCATGAGGCTTCTCTTCCTGCCCTTACAAAGGTTCATGAGGAGCTATTCATAAAGTTGAAAACCTTTTTTACAAAAAATAAAAGGAGCTCTAACCAGGTCATGCAGAAATCTGCAAAGTGGTATGAGGGGGCATGCAGGGCTGCTTTTAGTGACCTCTCCCAAGCTATTAGGTCAGATTTGCCGCAAGAAGTTAGGGAAGCTAGGGTTGCATATAAGGAAACCAAGGAAAGGGCAAAGAAGACCTTCGATGAGAAAAGATGGCAGGATTTACTAAATGCAAATAATGGGAAAAATTGGGTGCGGTTCTGGCAAACCGTGAAATGGGCCAGTGGCGATACAGGGCCCTCACCAACTAATAATGTCCCTCCTGAAGCATGGGTTGTGCACTATCAGACCCAGTTTGCCTCAACGAATAGTAGTCCAAGCCATTACCCACAAGTAATGTGTGACACAGTGTTAACCTTTGACATAGGGGAAATTGAGAGAGCACTGGATAGTGTGGCAACAGGTATGGCCACGGGTCCGGACTTTATCCCAGCGGACATTTTTAAATGTGACAAGAAAAACTGGCTCAAATATATACATCATATGGTCAATGGACTAGCAAGAGGTGCTCCCTTGCCAGAATCCTGGCGCGGGGCAGAGATTATCCCTATCTACAAAAAAGGGGATCGTGCCAGGCCAAGTAACTACAGGCCTATAAGTCTCATAGATACCATGCAAAAGATTGTGGCCAGACTTGTGCTGAGTAGGGTAAATACTTGGATAGATGACCAAGAATTTATATTCACTTTCCAAGCTGGCTTCCGCCCTCATGTCAGCACTACTGACCACGTTTTTAGATTCATGATGATTTATTGGAATACTGTGGTTTTAACAGGGGGGACTCTCTATGCTGCATTTATAGATCTAAAGTCAGCATTTGATCTGGTGCCACGCTCTAAGTTGTGGGATTCACTTAAGGAAGTAGGGATACCCCCTACGATTTTACATTTCATCATTAAACTTCATAAGTCTAATTATGCCCGGGTTCGGTGGGCCATCAGGGAGAGATAACAGATCGGTTTCCTGTGACCAAGGGGGTATGGCAGGGTTATGTTTTGGCCCCCAACCTCTTTTCTCTGTTCATAAATAATGTTATCTCGTACTACTCTGAATATCCAACTGATGCTCCTACTCTTGCTGGCGTGAGGGTTCCACTTTTAATGTTTGCAGAGAGCACCCTAATTTTATCCAAAATACAATCAGGTCTGCAACGAGCCCTAGATAGATTCACTTTATTTTGTAATGACCATGAGCTTATAGTTAATGTTGATAAGACTAAGTTCATGGTGCTGCACAAACACAAAAAAGTGAAAGGCAGAGTTGTAATGAATAACGCACTGTTGGAGCAAACTGGCACCTTTACGTACCTGGGTGTAATGATGCGCAAGAGGATGTTTTGGAAGCCTCAGATAGATTTACTAGCCCTCAGGCATAATCAATTAGCAGGGGCTCTTTTAAAAGAAGACTGGCTGTCCTATACTAAACCGGTAGGTCCAGCACTTGCCATATACAGTGGGAAAATCATGGCCTCCATAATTTATGGTGCAGAACTCTGGGGCTTCGATAACCTAGGCCCCTTAGTCCTGGCCCAAAACAAGTGTCTGAGAACTTTGAATGGCCTTCCCCAATCATCCTCCCTCAATCCCCTACTTTTAGATCTGGATTGTATTTCTATTGAGGAGGCACCTCAATAGAAACATGCACTGGTTTAAAGGTGCCCTTCCCCATACAAAAGACAAAGCAAGACTAGGTCCACACAGAAGAGATTGAGCCACGTGGCCAGTCCTTGCGGCTTACACACCGTATCCAGAGATTGACACAATGCCAGTAGCAGACCTACGTCTACTTCATAAAGAAATAATAAAATTTACAGAAACCTGACACAATTTATGATGAGAACACTCACACTTCAACCAACAAGAGGGACACAAGCAGTACAGATTCAGGCTTCTACAACTAAAATACACCACAAATGCTATACGCAGTTTTGGGTAGAATGCCTACTAAACGTGAGCAAATGCCATTCTGGATAGCACAAAAAATAACACAGCTAGAGCATTGTACCACTTGGGGTACAGTTTTCGCTGTCATATATACCAGAACTCATGATATCCCATCTTTAGCAGTAATACCAGATGTATTAAAACAAATACAAACTGAGTATAGAGCAGCACCTGCTATGAACATAGGGATGAAATTGTTAGATCATTTTGCCCAGGTATCAGCTATAATATTAGAAAATATAAAAGGGGAGGCAGCAGCAGTGGCAATACACCAATGCCTGAGGGATTTCACTCCTTTACAACAGGAACACGTATTACCTAAAACTATCATAGACACCTATGCTGAATTAGGTAGAGATAGTTTGGGAGCTAGAGCAACAAAACCCCTACTCATGGGTGGTAGCGAAGAAAATAACACCAAGCAATCACCTGATTCTTCCAAGAAGAAATGGGATAATAATAAAAAACAAAAGAACAGATCTCAATCCAGGAGTGGGTCTTTTCAACAGGAGCCCTCCAAAATGAAAAATAACCCTAGCGATAGAGATAACATAAAAAAACCTGACAGGTATCAGGATACTGATACATGCTCTTCTCCTTCCTTTCAGGGTTCACCAATAAACTCCGAGAGAGAAGGACGGTCAGAACACAAACAAGAAGAGCGCTCAAAGTCTAGAGACACGCCACGCGCTTCAAGCTATCCTTCCAAATAAGAAGACAAGCAAAAATCAAAACCTCAATTTAAAAAGAAGGAAGTAGCAGGTCTCAAAGTTAGACATGCCCAGAATTCTGAGCTCTCAGCTTATGAACAGGGAATGGGCTCTGACGATGCTAGACAGCACAGCAGAAGTAACAATAGCTCACTAGAACCCGGGAATTTCTGGTGACAGGGGAGTTGGATGAGCAACCTACGGTGGAAACATCTGATACGAGGGTAAGCATCCCTCATAGGTTACATGAAATAACACTCCAAATGGAGGAGGACAAACCCAGAAAAGTTAAAGGTCTCTTTTGGGACACCTTGACTTATGGCTCCGACATCCTTTTGGCTGAAAAAGATTGGCTGCCTGAAATTGTTATGGATTGCCCAAAGGGAGAAACTGTAATTTTAACAGCTTTTCTGACCACGTTCCAATATACTTAAAATATACATACGCACAGGAGTGGGAGGTAGCCCTTGCTCCAGCACTATATCGCAACCATGTTGGGTGGAAAACTGAGTCACCTCACCGTATAATCCCAATAAAAACTAGTCCAACTCCACCGAGACAGTACCCAATAAAACAAGTGAAAAAACAGGTCAGGAAGATCTTAGATCAACTTGAATACCTGGGGGCAGATTTACAAGCCCCTTGTGCCTCTTTTACACTGCTGTTGCGTCACTTTGTGACGCAGCGGTGGCGCAAAGCCAGCGCCATGGTGCGGGGTACTTACAACGTGATGCATCTGGGATATGCGTCACGTTGGTAAGCCCTGCACCACATGTAGGCGTTACTGCGCAGGGGGGGGCGTTCTGGCACAGAAACGCCTCCTAAAAGTGGTGTAGTGTGTTTATCTAGGAACCTGAATCAATATTTCTATATTGTGCCCTTGTCCGGTTATAAATCAATAATATCCATACAACGGCATAAAAACCCTATTCATAATTCAGTCGTAGCACATGCTGTCACATTAAGCAAGCCTACTTCTCCAGCCCCCTAGAAAGCACACCGAGTTCTCTAAACAAAAACCAAGCCTCCAGCAACCTGGGAAATCCCCCTTGCTATTGTTTTGATTTCGTCCGAGAACTCCTGTAAAGCACTGTAAGAACGGCCAGTTCTTAGTGACATCTTTATTGACGTCTTATGTCCAGCCTTACGTCAAACCCGGCACCTTTCAGGTATAAATATACCAACGCTGCCTTAAGCAAACACACGGTGGTAATCCTGGAGCAGAGCAGCTATCTACTTCCGAAGAGCCCAGCTGATGCGAGAGCCCAAAGACGCTGCCCCTCCCTTTTGACGTGCTGAGAAAGACGCTGTCTTTTCTCCTGCCGAGAAAATCCAGCTCCGGCGTTTCCAGCCTACCCTTGCGGGTTGCTGGGATATCGAGTCCTGAGAGAGAGATACCAGACCTCCTGCTTTCTATTACCCAGGTACTGAGCTGACTAAACCCTTACAGAGAATTCTTGAGTCAGATTCTTGGCAAAACAAACTTAACTTAAACTGCTACTTACTTACTCCTTCCCACGTATTAGGCTTAGGTCAGGTACACCGGGGTAGGCATAGTTAGAAGCACCAGTTGAGTACGATTAGTCAATGTATATATGTATGTATCTATTTTATCTATTTTAAAGTATCATATGGCTAAGAAACCATATCAATGCTTTTACAGTATTATTTTACAATCCTGCTTTTACTGTACGCACTTTACTTTACTATAAGTATTGCAATTGTAGCAATTCATTTCTCTTGCATGAGGAAGGAGACTGCTCAATACATAATACCTTTTATTGAAAACGCCCGTCTCTCTTTTCTCTGCAATCTGGTGAAACTAAGTACGCACCTTTGACTGAGTGAAATAGCTGTCTTTTGTTTTCACACGACTCTAGAGATATACTCTTAATCAGGGAGAGCAAAGTTGTCATGTTTTATGGTTGTCAGAAGCTAATCCCTTCTTGTCTATCCAGGGAGGTTAAACTCCTCCTCGCTTATTCGAGAAAGTTTCTAGTGACCTCTGAGCTAGCTGGCAAACCTTAAGTCTAATATAGTCAGTAGAGACCTAGATAACCTCAGTCCTACGTCTACACTGCTGAATATATTATTCCAATGCGCAGAGCCTATTGGGAATATAGGAACTACACTACATGGCGCCCAACGTTTGGTAAGGCGATAAATCTAACGCAAGACGTTAGAGTAACTCAGTCGTGCTTTTTCACACAGACCCTTTCTCCCGTAAATACTCCAAAGACGTCTGGAGTGGGTCAAAGGTTAAAATCCGCCGGAACTTAGTAGGAAGAGATTTCTATGTATAGTTTTTGGTTTATTCAACGTTGAAGGATACAGTGTTCCAAAATATTGTGCACCTAATCTTTGTTTCCTTGGAAACCTGCTCTGCAAACTTTAATTAAAACAATGTCAACTAACGGTGACAGCAACGAAACCGGTGAAACTGCAGTAGATGCAAATCAACGGGGTTTCGATGTTACAGGGTTTAATGAAAATGAACCGGGTGCAATTATTATCCCGGAAAACATAAGAAAAACTATAACTCTTAAACTTTTAGAAAATGGACTGACATCGAGAGGTGGTACAGTCATATTCGTAATTGAGGCACAAGAATATCGGCAGACAGAGGTATTCTATTCATGGATAAACTTTCCAGCAGCAAACGCTGTCACACATGAATTCCACTATTACAAAATAGAGGAACCTCCGGATGAGTACACTCCTTTCGAGGAGGTGGAAATCCCATTAAAATACCAAGAGCACCTGCTCTGGTTTAAAGGCGCCCTAAAACATAATAATCACATCACCAGGCTCGGTCCACTAGGTAGACCAGGAGCAACGTGGCCGGTTCTAGCCAGCTACACACCACAACCTGACATTGATAAAATGTCTAGCGAAGAACTCTTAGTTAAAATAAAAGAATTAACAAAGGCATATAGAGAGTTGGTTCAATTGGCAACGGAGGATATAACTTTCCTCCAGAAATTGAAAGAAACAGATATAGCAGAACAACCATTTGAACTTGCCAGAATCATAGAAAAATCCTATGAAGAACTAGGAAGAGATAGTTTGGGTGGGAAACCAGTAAAACCCCAACTAACTGAAAATCCTGAAAAGATATTTATTAAAAATAATCTAAACACTCCAAAAAAGAGCTGGGATGGAAATAAACAATCCACTCCCAAAGAAAAAAGATTCCAGTCCAGAGGAAGGTCTCCTCGGCGGAGAGAAAGATCTCCGGACCAAGGACACAAGTCTCCTCAGAGGGAGCCCTCTGAGAAAAGATACAACCTTAGAAATAGGGATAATTTGAAAAAACCTGATAGATATCAAGATATTGATACACATCCCTCTCGATCTTTTCAGACTTCCTCGCAGAAATCGGAAAGAAGAGGACGGTCAGAACAAAGGGAAGATCACGTCAAGTCCAAAGACAAGGAACCTGCTCATCAAAGTAAAAAATTACAATTTCCAAGAAAGAAGGTAGCCAGCATTAAAATAGTTAAACATGCCGAGGATACTGAGGACACAGCTGAAAAACGGAGAGTGGGCTCAGACAATGCTAGACAGCGCAGCAGAAGTGAGCATAGCTCGCAAGATCCTGATGAATCATCTGGAGACAGTGGACACGAATGAATACATTCAAGTGGAAACTACAGACAGCAGAGTTAGTAAACCTCATAAAATATACGAGATAACATTACGTATAGAGGGAGATAAGACTAGGAAAATAAGGGGTCTATTTTGGGATAACCTCTCCAAAGGCTATGACATCCTTTTAGCTGAAAAAGACTGGCCACCACAGTTTGTCAGGGAGTGCCCTCATGGCGAAGAAATGATTATGCCTGCCTTCTCAAATCACATTCCAATTCATAAAAAATATATACTTGCAAGAAAGTGGGCTGTAGCCCAAGCTCCTGCATTATATAAAAACCATGTTGGATGGGATGAGGACTCTCCTCCTCACAAAATCCAGTTAAAATGTCAACCAACTGCACAAAGGCAGTACCCAATTAGGCAAGAAGCTAAAAAACAGGTCAGGGAGATCTTAGATCAACTTGAATACCAGGGGGTGATTGAAACATGCACCTCACAAATGAACAATCCTTTGTTTCCTGTCTCCAAACCAGACGAGTCATATCGTCTAGTTTTGGACTACAGACACCTTAACTCATGTTGCAAAACTTTTGCAGTACAAAACTCACACAGTGCAGCACTAATGAATAACATTGTGCGCAAAAAATACAAAACAACATTAGACATCTCTAATGGATTCTTTTGTCAAAACATAGCACCTGAAAGCAGGTATTTGACCGCTTTCTCAATAATGGGCTCGCAGGAAATTCTGTCGACTCCCACAGGGATTCAAGAATAGCCCAGGATTATTCTCAGCAAGAGTAACAGAGTTACTACAAATATATGATGATGAGGCATTATCTTATGTCGATGACATCTATCTAACAGATGATGACTTGGATACTCACTTGAAAAGAGTAAACACCATAATACTTGGGTTTGCTGCAGAGGGTTACAAATTCAACTTTAAAAAGTCCCGAATTGCCCATCTAACAGTCCTGTTTTTAGGATATGAATTATCAAGTGAAGGCAAAAGCCTAGCAGACAATTTCTTAGAGAAGTGCGCTGTAATCCAAGCACCAAAAACGATGAGGAACTTACAATCAATTCTAGGTTTCCTGAATTTCGGAAGAACTTACATTCTAAATTATGCAGAGTGGGCTAAACCTCTCTACGAACTAATAAAACCAGATTTTAAACCAATCAATTGGACTCAAAATCACACAGAAATTTTGAGATCATTGCAAACAAACATGTTAGCAAAAACAAAATTGCAAACTCGCGACAATACACGCAACCTTGTAATCCGAGTCATCCCAGGAAGATGCGGATTCACGTACCTGACCTCTAATGAGGGAGATAAGGTACTAATAGCATACAAATCACACTTATACTCACAAGCTGAAAAAACATTCAGTCTCGCGAAAAATGTTGTAAATGCGGTTCAAACAGCTGTAGCAAAAGAAAGTGCCCAAGCCCAAGGCAGACGGATTACTGTTTTAACAGCAGAATCAGCCTTTGAGGCATTAACTAGCCCATGTAATTTAACTACCGTGGCATTAGATCCGAAATGGATACAATGGGAAAATTCTCTTGCTACAGACAAAGTGAAATACTATTTTGACCCGGAAATGAAAAAATTGAAATATCTAACATATGAAAAAGAATATCCTCTGCCTAACGACATTCTGCCCATACAACTTTACGCCTGCGTAATATACACAAACAGTTATGCAGAACCCTCAGTTTGGGGAAAACAAGCTTATAAGGCTACGTGCGAAGTTGTTAAATGCCGGTGGCGCGGACCTAAATTGATGCCACTGGTAACAATATCACAATCTGTAAAAGACAATTCAGGTCAACAAACTGAACTAATAGCTTTGAAAATGGCGCTAGATAATGCCGAGCGCGAATTCCCGACACTAATAGTGTGCGATTCGCATTACTGCGTCAAATCATACAATACTGACTTGCAGAAATGGGTTCAAAACGGTTACAAAGATGACACAGGTGCCACAATCAAGCAAACAAGTAGTTCTTTTGAAGAAAGAACTACAACAGACTCACGTGATATATTGACTGAGTCATGAACGTGATGGCGTTCACGTTACAGGGAATTCATTGGCTGAAACAGCCACAGCGGAAGCAACTAAACCGGCTTCCGTAGCTACAAAAAAGCGTGCAGAAAAATACATAGACGGGGAAACCATGCTGGCAGTAAAAACGTCTTCAAAAGGCGACTGTGCAGCACTACCCGTGAACTATCCACTCAATTATACATACATAATCGATGCAAACTCCGTTCCTTTTGCTCGAATCCCTGGAGTGGGGGATAGAGTGATTCCAAACACGAACAGGAGAAACTTATTAATAGCAGACGCACACATGGGTGAAGTTCAAGGGCATCGAGGGATCTTGAAATCTCTGAGAGAAATGCAATCAGAATACTGGTGGCCGGGAATGAGCCTGCAAAACTACAAATTTGCATTTTACTGTCAAAACTGCAACAGAGATCCCAGTGGCGAACTGCCCGGAGCATTGCCAGGACCCTTCTTTTAGATATCACAAGAATATCAATACGAAATACCCAGAAAAAATGCGTCCCATTAATATTATTTAAGACTAGATTCACTTAAAATGTAGACACCAGCGCTCGTTATAAAAGATTTGCGAGTCTATATCGGCACATACGCAATTGGCATGCTACATTCTGACCAGGGTCCTGCTTTTAGCTCTCGAGCTTATAAGGAGGCCATGACCAGCATGGGCATTGCATTGCGGTAATCTTGTCACTTCCTTCCTGAGAGAAACGGGATGGTGGAAAGAAAAAACCGAGACATAAAGCAATCTATAACGGCGAGGGTATTAGGTACGGGTGATGGGTGGGTCAAACATTTAACAAGTGTCCAACGTAGTCTTAACAATCTGCCAAGAAATTCTCTAAAAAGGTTTCAGTCCGTACGAACTATTGTTCGGGACTAGAATGCATATTCAGGACCTCGATAGTCAGACTTCAGTGGTAGAAGGAAAATGCTTTGATATCAAAGATCGTTTGGCTATTTTACAGGACTTAAATGAAACAAGAAAAGACCTGAGCAACATAAAGTTGAAACAGCAGCCAACAGCCACTGAAGAGAAACCACCTGTCCCAGCAAGGCCTGTCTGGATTCCAAAGATTGGGGATTTGGTCAGAGAGAAAATCGCGGTGAAGAAGGAATTTGGGCCTTCTTACAGAAAAGCAGTACCTGTCTTAGCTGTCAACGGAACAAGATCAGTTGTACTACCGCCCCTTGCTGGTAAAAAGGAGAACCGAGTTGTATCCATCGACCTGGTTAAACCACAATCATGTGGCCAATAATAAGTAGTAGGCCAAGTGGACTCCCAAGAAATAGCAGAACGCCAAAGTTTGCTACAAAACAAGAGGTTCAAACTGAGAGACTAATCACATTTGATAAACCTACAGTGAATGAACAAGGACTATGCAACAAAGCCATGGAACTTATGCCTCTTAAAACCCAAATTGCAACAGCTCGTCAAGAAACACCTGTCTACAACGATGTAGCCTCAGACTATGCTAATGAAACAAAGAAAATTCCAAAAGCAAATAAAAATCCGGAAGCAATTCCAACAATTGACAGAACTGCATCAGGCTACTTCATCAATTTCGATGACTTTTCTGAGGATCCAAGCGAACCTGAGGAACAGCCAACAGAAACTAAGACTTTTAAAGACAAAGCAAAAGAACTCTTTCATCAACTCAAAGAAACCTATCTGATTTCTCCATGGATTGAATTTTGGTTTGTGCTAGGTGTACTTTTCCTCCTGCTTTGGCTCATCATGGTACTATGCTTGGGACATTTCATTGAGGGAAAATATAGTACAATGGACACAGCAAGTCAGAACATCAACTTGGTCCTAAAGCCACACAAGTCATCCCACATCGAGAAAAGAGAACTATCATCAGTAAATTTCAAAGCCAATCCAATACCCGGAGGCGTAGCTTGGGACAAAACAGATTACGAAATTTATGGCCCGGTCGAGCTCTTGAAGTATCCACATCAATTCAAGGTTTCATTAAGTGACTTTGTAAAACCGAGCACATTCTCTGATGATTGGGACTTTGAAAGTATTAATGATATGATGTCAGATTTAGTTATGTCAGCAAAATTTACAGAACATGATTATTTACAGGGTTCATCAAATTATGAACAGATGAATTGCTACAATCACTATGCTAACCATTATTTGAATAAATCTGCTCAACCTAGAAATGTTTTTAATTATAATCAATGGGAACATTGTGCAACTCCACCAAAAGGCAGTTCAAAAACATTTTTTGATAAATTCCCATACTTCTCAGGGTTTAACACAAGTGATGCAGAAACGTTTCATTTCAAACTGTTAAATAAGACAGGAATGAAAACCATGCTGACAAACACTAAATTAATCTATTCAGAAACATTTTTTGAAAAAATGAATACATTTGGTTTTGATTTTTGGAAAAATAACATTGAAACAAAAACCATCTGGGGTACCAAAGATTGGCAGGTCCAAGGTATAGAATCATTAATTAGAGCCTGCATGATCCCAGAACAAATTATATTTTTGAATGATACCATTCAACAGACAACCTGTCTTGGCATAGCCAAAATTAAAGACCTAAATAAACCGTCTATTCCAAAGCCAACACCTGACAGTAATAGCACTACAGATGTTGAGATAGACGTATCCCATATTTTTAACCAAAACAGAACACATCCTGATTGGAAGAAATGGTTGATCTGGCCCACAGACACAAATAACTGTCAAGATAGATTCCTGAACAAAATACAGGGGTTCAAATTGACCAGGCCAGACCCTAGATACTCCCAGAGACAACATCCAGGGATAGTTACAACATACAGTGTAGGAAAACTCTGCCTCGAATGGCTACAGACATCCACACTGGCAGAAATTAAGCAACACTTGACTTTACTTAAAGATGGTGCTGACTTGCGTGATTTCATAATGGGACCACGCAAACAGCGTCAAAAACGTTTCATAGCGGCCGGTATATATGCAGCTTACAACGAAGCTTGGAAATTAATGCAAATTGAAACAGCATAGAAAATACGGGAAATTGACCGTATTAATTTGGAAAAATCACTTTCTGTTGTGGACAATGGGTTAATGACTCTGTCTTCCAGAATATATTCACTGGACAGTATTGTATCATCTGCTATAGATATAATCGAACAGGACTTATTAATGTTACAACATGGTCAGTCCCAATTGCGTTCTATTGTACAGCTTGGCTGGACGTTACAAAATCTGCGTTCAGGCTACGTGCCCTGGCGTTTAATCAACACAACGTCATTATTCTCTATCTTTAACCTTACTGATACACAAATCAGCTTGGCACAGAAAGGAGCGGAATATACAATTCTGACCATTGAAAAACTTGAGAGATTACCATTGACAATGTCAGAACGACCTGTCATTGAATGGATAATACACGGAATAATAACTATTCCGATAACAACTTTCAAATTTAACTTCTGTCAAGAATATATACCAGCAGGCCAGTATGAAAGGTTGGGTAAAGGATATATTAAGTCATCATGGAAATTACCTTACACACACACATGTTATAGTGAAAAAGGACAGAATGTATTTCTTAGTGGTGATAATTGTAAAAGGTCACTAAGTGGTATACTTCTGTGTCAGGGTATAAACCTACATGGGGCCTGTGAGGGGACTTCAAATAACCTTTCATGCCACCAGCATGGCACACCTGCAACTCGAATAGAGCCATTTTTTAGACGGCTTTCTAACGGGAGCTACATTCTAATAGTGGACCACAGATGTTGTGGCTTGGTGCCAGGAAAAGCTTATCTAGTAAGCGTTTCTTCCATGGTCACTTGTTGTATGCAAGTATTGTTTCCGAACAACACTCCAGACAGGGAGGAAAAAATTTGGCCCATTTTGAATATCTCTTCTATTCGAATTGATACTTTAAGCAGAATGAAGTCTGTCCTTTTGCAGACAACTGTGCCCTTGACGTCATCAAAAGAAAAGTATGATCTGCAAGTTGCAAGGACAACGGCAGAGATACATAGCCTTTTATCAGCAAATTGCCCCCTACATTTCGCAGAAATGTTAAGCCAAATCCTAAATATGTCCGATACGGGAGGTATCCCACATGTATTTAAGACAATTTTTTCGGGCCTGTTAACACCCTTCACAACAGTTCTGGGCATTTTTCCTAATTTTGTCCATTCTGTCTTTGGTGGCCTTCCACTCCTGTTGGGACTCGTAGCAGACATTTTATTTTTGATTCTCCTGCTTCGTTATGGCAAGCCAAAACGCAGACAAGACTCCAGCAACAATGGAAGAAACGATCCTAGCTATACGCTATCGGGACCGCATAACTAAAGTCCTTGGATTAGCCCGGCTAAGAGATCTGAATATGACCTGGTTTCTTTCATTCAGACCCATCTGGCAGAATTGTATCTTACCTGTGTTAAGATGTATGCTGTGCGGAGAAGAATGCGTGTTGGACGTCTGTCTTACACTACAATCAGAAGTGCCATTGGATACAGATACTTTGCTAATTCCTGTAACGGCTCATGCATCGTGTTGTCCCCAGCGGTTACCTATCCTGATGACGGCATTCGTGGAAACTTCACCACTGCGGTTAAAGGGTAGTGAAGTGCAAGATGAGAACAGCATCAATCAGGTACGACCTTCTGTGAGCACTGCTGATCCTGTCATCGATGATAGCAATCATTCTCACGACTGCACAGTTGCGGCATTTTCCAACTTGGTCGAACTTTCACCTGAAGCGGTAAACTGCTTTTTTGAAAGTCTGTCTGAAATTATGTTTTCCCCCCGAACAAAAAGAATAACTTTTAAGCAAACTAGTACACAGCATTCCCTGAGCTCTGAATTCGGCCTTCGGCTTTGATAAACAAAAGCTACTGAACATATTTGGAACTATATTTTTTTCTCTCTCCCCTGAAAGCGAAATTATTTTTTCCCGATTCCAAAATATTTACCTTTTTTTGGCACAAGTACTCTGCTTGAAGTAGAACTATTCTTAGAGAACAGAGCTTCTATTTTAGGAACTCTAGAGACAATATATTACCACAGCCTCTAGCATATTTACAAATGACTGTATTTATATGTGATGGAATGGTCTCGCACCTTTTTTCTGTATTAAGAGCCATTTCATGTGTAAATTTCGCAAATCAATCATGCTGATATATACGTGCATCCTTTTTTTGAATGATTACACTGCTTGAAACGCGTACAGTACCTATAATCATTTTCATGTATTTCGCATACACCATTTCAAATGCAAACAATTGTATTTTGGGGTGGATCGGTATACACATGCACCTTTAGATATGTTTACTATTGCTTAGTTTTTAGTAATGATGGACATTAATTCGTGGAGTGGGTGTAGTGTGTTTATCTAGGAACCTGAATCGATATTTCTATTTTGTGCCCTTGTCCGGTTATAAATCAATAATATCCATACAACGGCATAAAAACCCTATTCATAATTCAGTCGTAGCACATGCTGTCACATTAAGCAAGCCTACTCCTCCAGCCCCCTAGAAAGCACACCGAATTCTCTAAACAAAAACCAAGCCTCCAGCAACCTGGGAAATCCCCCTTGCTATTGTTTTGATTTCGTCCGAGAACTCCTGTAAAGCACTGTAAGAACGGCCAGTTCTTAGTGACATCTTTATTGACGTCTTATGTCCAGCCTTACGTCAAACCCGGCACCTTTCAGGTATAAATATACCAACGCTGCCTTAAGCAAACACACGGTGGTAATCCTGGAGCAGAGCAGCTATCTACTTCTGAAGAGCCCAGCTGATGCGAGAGCCCACGGACGCTGCCCCTCCCTTTTGACGCGCTGAGAAAGACGCTGTCTTTTCTCCTGCCGAGAAAATCCAGCTCCGGCGTTTCCAGCCTACCCTTGCGGGTTGCTGGGATATCGAGTCCTGAGAGAGAGATACCAGAACTCCTGCTTTCTATTACCCAGGTACTGAGCTGACTAAACCCTTGCAGAGAATTCTTGAGTCAGATTCTTGGCAAAACAAACTTAACTTAAACTGCTACTTACTTACTCCTTCCCACGTATTAGGCTTAGGTCAGGTACACCGGGGTAGGCATAGTTAGAAGCACCAGTTGAGTACGATTAGTCAATGTATATATGTATGTATCTATTTTATCCATTTTAAAGTATCATATGGCTAAGAAACCATATCAATGCTTTTACAGTATTATTTTACAATCCTGCTTTTACTGTACGCACTTTACTTTACTATAAGTATTGCAATTGTAGCAATTCATTTCTCTTGCATGAGGAAGGAGACTGCTCAATACATAATACCTTTTATTGAAAACGCCCGTCTCTCTTTTCTCTGCAATCGGGTGAAACTAAGTACGCACCTTTGACTGAGTGAAATAGCTGTCTTTTGTTTTCACACGACTCTAGAGATATACTCTTAATCAGGGAGAGCAAAGTTGTCATGTTTTATGGTTGTCAGAAGCTAATCCCTTCTTGTCTATCCAGGGAGGTTAAACTCCTCCTTGCTTATTCGAGAAAGTTTCTAGTGACCTCTGAGCTAGCTGTCAAACCTTAAGTCTAATATAGTCAGTAGAGACCTAGATAACCTCAGTCCTACGTCTACACGGCTGAATATATTATTCCAATGCGCAGAGCCTATTGGGAATATAGGAACTACACTACAGTGGCTGAGTGAAATCTATAAGATTTCACTCAGTCACTTTTCAGGTCAAAACCCTGTGTCTGCTTGAAGCAGGCATAAGGTTTGACCTAGCATGTTAGGGATAGGGCACCCCAAGCCTTGCTGGAACTGCGTCGCGCTTGCGACGCAACTCCAGCAATGCGCCGCCTTTCGGACGGGTGATGCGACACGCATCTGCCCATCCGTGTGCCACGGTGCGCCACATTGTAAATGTAAAAAACAACAAGTGATGGACTGAAATTGTAAATGTGGCGCATCAGTGGTGGCGCACGGGCGGGCAAATGCATCACAACTCTTCTGGCGCATCCCTGCTGATTAGCAGAGATGCGCCAGAAGTAGTAATCTGCCCCCTGGTGTGTTATAGAACCTTGCACCTCTGCAATAAATAATCCTTTGTTTCCCGTAATGAAACCCAACCATTCATATAGTCTACTTTTAGACTATAGACATCTGAACACATGCACTAAAACATTTGCAGTACAGAATGCACTCAATGAATAACATTGTGCGGATAAAATACAAAACAACACTAGATGTCTCGAATGGATTTTTCTGCCGAAATATAGCACCTGAAAGCAGGTATTTAACGGCATTTTCCATGCTAGGTTTCCAGCGTCAATTTTGTAACTTCCCCAAAGTTATAAGAGGAGCCCAGGGTTGTTCAGCGCTAGGGTAACCAAATTACTTCAAAATTTGAATGAAGAGGCATTGCCCTATGTAGATGATATTTATCTGACGAATGATGATTTACAGGATCACTTGACCAGAGAGTGCACCATAATGTTGGGATTCCCCTCTGAGTGCTACAAATTGAACTGTAAAAAATCAAAAATAGCCCACCTCAATGTCCTATTTTAGGGATACCAGTTATCAAGTGAAGGAAAAACCTGGCAGCTGACTTTTTAGAAGAGTGTGCACTGCTCCAACCTCCCAAATCTTTACAAAAACGTAAAATCCATATTGGGATTTTTAAATTTTGGCAGAACATACATTTTGGATTACGCAGAAAGAAAAAACCTTTCTAAGACTTAATACGACCTGATTTTTCAGTTAGGCATTGGGCAAAGGAACATACAGATATCCTTCATTCCCTACAAGCTGACATACCTTTCTCTATCCAACTGAATAACACATCCACCACTAATCCTTTATGGGTTCTGGAGTAGCATGCTACTCACCAATAAAGCACTTCAACACCCCATCAGTGTTACAAGCACTATATAAATGCAAACCTTTTCCCTTTTCTACGCCTCCCCAACCCTTCTCAATCCAAATAACTGACTAACATATCCACCACTCAAATTACTTTCATATTTCACTATACTAATTCAACACAAATCCTTATGGGTTCCAGAGTAGCGCTCTACTCACCCAAAAAAAAGCCCTTCAAACCCCATCAGGGGTAGCAAGCGCTATATAAATACAAACCTCTTACCCTCTTCTATTCTGCCACTACCCTTCCCTATCCAAATAACTGAATAACACATTCACCACTCAAATTACTTCATATTTCACTATACTAATTTTCAACACTAATCCTTTTATGGGTTCCGAAGTAGCCTGCTACTCATCAGAAAAGCGCTTGAACACCCCTTCAGGGGTAACAAGCGCTATATGAATGCAAACCTTTCTCCCTTCTATCCCTTCGCAATCCTTCTCACTCCAAATAACTAACTAATATCCACCACTCAAATTACTTTCATATTGCACCATACTAATTCACCACTAATCCTTTATGGGTTTCCGGAGTAGTGTGCTACTGCCCATCAGGGGTAACAGGCGCTATATAACTACAAACCTTTTTTCTGCTTCTATCCTTCCGCTATCCTTCCAAATCCAAATAATTCACTAACCTATCCACCACATTACTTATTTTATTTATTTATTTATTTATTTATTTTGCGTGTTTGTAGAGCGCTTGAATAAACTCCCAGGGGAGTATCTCCGTGCTGTATGACTGCCGAACCTGCAGGAGATCGAGTTACATGACTGCAAACTAATTCTGAAACTGTATGGTTAAACCTGGAACAGGAACGTCTTCAGCTTTTTCCTGAAGGCCAGATGATTATCAAGCTGCCTTAGCTGGAGAGGGAGGCCATTCCATATCTTCGGCCCCCTCACCGACAGAGCCTTACCCCCTTGCCTTGCCCGCTTGATCCTAGGAATCGTAAGAAGCAATTGATCACTGGACCGTAGAGCACGGGAAGGGACATACGGCACAAACTTGTCTGCCAGATAAGAGGGACCCAAACCATGAAGTCCTTTGTGTACCGTACAACAGATCTTAAAAACGACTCTCTGACGGATGGAAAGCCAATGAAGCCTGGCAAGAAGAGGTTTTGATGATGTTCTGGGAGGGGCATTTACAACCAGCCTAGCTGCAGTGTTCTGCACAACCTGTAACCTATCCAGATCCTCCTCATTAGCTGACAACAAGAGACCATTACAATAGTCAAGACGACTGATAACCAGCGCCTGGACCAGGGTCTTTCTAATGGTGTCTGGAAGCAATGGAAAAAAACCTTCATATTTCACTATACCAATTCAACACTAATCCTTTATGGGTCCCGGAGTAGCGTGCTACTCGCCGGAAAAGTGCCTCAACGCCTCATTAGGGGTAGTAAGGGCTATATAAATGAAATTACAGTACAATACATGATAGCTTCAAAACACTTTCAGACGTGCGTAATTGCTCGGAATCTGTTGGTCCCTGTTATAGCAGGTCAATCTGGGTACACTTACTTCACCTTCATTGAAGGAGAAACAGTACCCATAGCATACAAATCACATTTCTACGCAAACGCTGAAATGCGCTTTGCTTCTACAGAGAAAATACAGACAGCAGTACAGACCGCTGCAGTAAGAGAAAGAGCACGGGCTCATGGGAAACAAATAATAGTAGTAACTCCGGTACCAGCCTTAGAGGCTGCTACAAAGGCAAGCGTTCCAAATGCTAAAGCCTTACATCCAAGATGGAAACAATGGGCTAATTCTCTTACTGCAATGGATGTAGAGTACAGATATGATCCAAGGCTAAAAACAAAAGCATTCCTGGAGTATGAACAAGAATATCCTCTCCCAAATGAAAAAATGCCTCTAGATCAGTATGAATATATCATTTACACTGACAGATCTGCTGAGCCGGCCATAGGGAGTAAACAGCAATATAGCGCTGCTTGTGCGATTGTAAAAGGTCGTATAAGGGATGGCAAGTTCCAACCCAGCGATACGAAGACAGAGTCTCTAGGAGACTGCATGGCTCAGCTGGCAGTACTAAAAGCCCTTTTACTGGCACTAATAAATACAGATCAGGAATTCCCCACACTTATAGTGTGCGATTATTTTTATTGTGTCCAGTCATACAACAAATATCTTCACTCCTGGGGTCAAACTGGGTTTAAGGACTCAAAAGGTGGCACAATTAAGCACAAAATGATTTGGGAACAAGTAGTTGAGTTGAAAAATGAACTACCAAGAGCTCACGGGATACACACGCTGAGTCATCAACGTGATGGTGTTCACGTTGAAGGGAATTCATTAGCCAATGAAGCTGGAAAAGGGGCTGCCATAACTGCTGCCATAGCTGCAATCACTCATTCAAAAACGAGAATAGGCGGACAGATAATAGTAGCTGTCATTTCTTCATGCAAAAACAGTAAAGCCTTACTGAAAGGCTTTCCACTCAAATACTCCTACAAGTTAGATGCAAACAACAATCCATATGCTCAGATTCCATCAGAGGGGGATAGAGTAATAACAAACATGGATCGCAGATTAGGTTTAATACTAGCTGCACACTAGGTTCTGCACACGCAGTGATAACCGCGACTGTGTCATTATTGAAACAGCGCTATTGGTGGCCCGGGTGACATCTGTCAGCAGATGAAGGGTTCCGCTGTGGCGCGTCCAGCGTAGACACCTTTACTAATATCAGACAGACCACTTGTGTGTGTCTATTTGGATCACTGTGGCCCCTTACAATCAGATGGGCCTTATAAGTATATCTTGGTGGCAGTAGATTCATGCTCCAGATTCCTATGGGTATGGCCTCAGCACTCAGCTGACGCTCGAACTGTTATAAAAGATTTGCGAGTCTTTATTGGGACATACTCAGTTGGCACATTACATTCTGACTGTGGCCCCGTGTTTAGCTCTAGAGCTGAGAAGGAAGCCATGGATGGTTTGGCTGTAGCATTGTGGTACTCCTCTCCATGCCATACCGAGGGAAATTTGGTCATGGAGAGGCAGAACCGGGACATAAAGTAATCTTAAACAGCAAGAGTATTAGGTTCGGGGGGTAAATAGGTCAATCATTTATATGGAGTACGGCGGGCCCTCAATAACATGCCAAGAAGTTCTCTAGGGGGTGTCACTCTTTATGAAGTCCTTTTTGGGACGAGAATGTGGGTCCTGATCTTGATTTTGAAGACACAGTGGCGGATGAAAAACCATTTGACATCAATAAACGTTTGGCTGTTTTACAGGATCTAAATGAAGCCAGAATAGTACAAAGCAATGTGCAAGTAAAATGGACCGCCACTGTGGAAGTCAAATCAGTCATGGCAAGAACTGTCTGGATCCCAAAGGTTGGGGATCTGGTAAGAGAAAAGATCAAGGACTAGAAAGAATTCGGGCTATCCTATAGAAAGCCTGTACCTGTCCTGGCTTGTGAAGGAAAAAGAACAGTACTTCTTCTACCTCTTTCCAGCAAAAAAGAACAGATTTGTCTCCATTGATCTGATCAAACCACACTATGTGGCCGATACTGAAAACTAGGCCTCGTGGGCTCCTGAGTAGCCAACACACTCCTCTTGCTACCATACAGGAAGTTCAGACAGACTCATAACATTTGAAGGGTCACCAATTCGAAGTGATGGAATCTCCAACAATGAAATGGAACTTGTTCCTCTGGAAACAGAACTTCAAACTACAAATGAAAGAAAAATAGTAATTCGGCCTAACACCAATGTCGCCATCAATATACCTCAACAAGAGACTCCTGCTAGTTCAACACAACATGCTGAGCTACCAAAAATAGATCGAACTGCATCTGGATACTTTATCAAATATTTTTCTTATTGGTTTTTCCCCATTTTATGCAAGGAATGTACAGTTCAGTTTACACAAAAACACCAACAAGCATACTAAGCAGCAAGAAAAACACAGGAGCAAAAGACAAGCATCAGAAAAAAACAATATGAATCAAAGCTATCACGAGACAGAAATAGTAAATAACATTTCAACAAAATATTTCTACGGTAAACCAGCCCCTAATAACACTTAAATCCAGTCAGTAATAACAGCCCAAATCTTAGCACCCATTGCTCTCTTCCTCCTCCGCCTTGGTCTGATATATTGCTAATTCCAAATTATACATGGCTATTAGTCTTGAGCACCAGCACGAAAATGTCGGCGGGTTGGGTCTGATCCAATCCTTGGTAATACAGGCCCATACCACTGCCATACAAATAAACAAAAAAGATACCATTGCACTTGATCTTGTCTGTGCATAGATGTCCGTGCTGACCCAATCAGAACCAATTCCCCAGTTATACACTCGGGGATTATTATTCCTAAAAATCGCTCAATTGAACTGAATAACTCCCCTAATTTGGGACACACAAAAAACATATGGACTGCATCTGCTGCATATAAACCACATCTATTACATTAAGTCCCGGCAATGTCCCCCATTTTGAGATCTTGCTTGGGGTATAGTACATGTCATATATAGCCATATAATGCTGAGTACGCATCCTCCCAGTCATCAAAACTTGGTTCGCAAGCCTTAAGGATTCCATGATGTTGACACCCTCATGCCCCAGCTTCATTGCCTATTTTCCTTGACACACTTCTACATCATCTGGAAGTGTCTCAATTAATTGTGCATAGAATTGACCAATGGGTGTTTTTTCATCATTCTTTCAATAAGCTGGATCTTTCCCAGTTGATGTTCAAATCCGGAACCTAACTTGTTAAGATAACTACGGATTTACAGATATTTAAAAATTCATGTTTAGCCAAACCAAAATTTGCTTGTAGTTCTGCAAATGTTACCAACTGTCCGTCATCACACAGATCCCGTAAGTAGTGAATTCCTTTTAGGTGCCATCTATTAGATACTTGATCACGAAAGATTATTGGGAGTAGCCCTTCATTAATTTTGATACCTTCTCTCTTAATCCCAGTGAACCTGAGACACTGCCAGTTCCAGTTTCCCATAAGAAACAAATGTGTGAATTCTACACTTTTCTGAAAAAAAAATACTTAGTATCACCTTGGCTCCAGCTCTGGATCATAAATGGAATATTGTTTTTTCTGTGACTGTTTACTGCTTACTCGTGAATGGAAATTATCTCCCAGAACGCTCAGCAGTTTCCAATGTGAACTTGGTCTTGAAACCTCATACATCATCTCATCGTGAACAAACATACTTGTTTTCTGTGAACATTACAGCTGTTCCAATTCCTGATGGTATAGTTTGGGACAAGGTTGACTGTGATGTATTTAGTGCTACTGAACTTTTAAAAATACCATATTTATTTAAAATATCTCTCAATGATATCATTACCTTCAGTACATTTTCTGATGATTGGGACTTTGAAACTGTAAGTAATATGTTGTCTGATTTGGAGAAATCCCCTGCATTTTTAAACAATGAAATGTTAGAGGACACATCTGAAATTTGATAGTATGTATTGTAACCAACACTATGGTTATCACTTTTTACACAAATCCAGTATCCCAAGAAGTGTTTTTACATATCACCAGTCAGAACATTGCCCTACACCGCCGAAAGTTAGTTCCAAAACTTTTGCACAGAAATTTACATATTTTTCAGAGTTTAACACTTCTGACTTGACTTCATATTACTATAAGGTTTCACCTACACCTGCACAGAAAATATGCTAACTAACAGCAAACAGATTTACTCTGCATCCTTTATTGCCCAATAGTCTGATTAGGGTTTTCCGACTTATGGAAAGACACTATAGACACAAAATCGGTCTGGGGTTCTGAGGATTGGCAAGTTCAGAAGCACTAAGTAGAGCATGCCTCATTCCACAACAGATATTTCTAGCCAAGAACAAGGATTTGAACTAAGCTTGGGCGGTGAACTCCGCTCCACTTGCGGAGTTTACGGAGCTTCCAGCACTCCGCGTTAAGCGGCGCTTGAGGAGTTCTGAAAAACTCTGCTTTGTGGAGCGGAGATTTTCCTCGCTCGTGTTCACCAACATCAAGTTGGCGAGCGAAGAAAATCCACCTCCCGGCGAGATTTTTCTTTGTTCACGATTGCCTACGTTAAGTTGGCGAGCGTGGAAAATAAACCTCCTGGCGAGATTTCTCAATGCGGGGGTCAGGTTTCTCATTGCGAGTGGTCGCGTATGCTCGCGACCACTCGCATTGAGAAACTGCCCGTTCGTGATGAGAAAGCTGCCACTCGAGTAAAAATCAACTCGAGCAGCAGAAAATGTAA
This sequence comes from Lissotriton helveticus, assembly GCF_964261635.1. Lineage (NCBI taxonomy): Eukaryota > Metazoa > Chordata > Amphibia > Caudata > Salamandridae > Lissotriton > Lissotriton helveticus. Next base: position 631,238,609 of record NC_136068.1, on the reverse strand, counting down.
GCTTGCGCTCGACATGGTGCTGTTCGCAATGATTGCACAGTGAGGACAAGCATCCGGCACTGTGCAATTACCGCGAACGTCATTTTTCTACCGGATTCCGCCACTTGCAGAGCTCTGTATTTTTTTGCACTTCGCTTAGTGTGTACTTAGTGCAACTTTGCAAACTCCGCCCAGGGTTAATTTGAACACACCACGGTTTCCAACACCTTCACACATCAATTTTACAAGAGATGGAGGGGATACGATAGATAGAAAAATTTGGAAATCCCTGTCTGTCAAGACAGCAGATAGCTGGTTTTAGTACTTATGGAAGTGGTCTGGTTTAAGAGGGATAATATTCTATACCATTCTCTATAGGGGGCAGATATACCTACTAGATGGAGCACTATACTACAACTTAATGAACTTACAAACGCACTCAAAATATACCAAACAGAAAAAAGTTTTTTGTCGTTAAAAAATGATCATAAGGATTTATTTACCTCCCAATTGGGTTACAATCTAACACATTATCACAATTTTAAGGAAAATAAAAAACCACATAACATGGTTATACAATCTCATATAAAAAGTCAAAGATTAATAAGAAAACAGTCGACGCAGCGTTTCGGTGCTTTTTCTTTTTTCACACCTTCTTCAGGACTTTAAAACATTTGACTCCATTATTTCTGTATTTTAAAATTGATGCATTTCAAAATAATTCCACACGTATTTGCGAGATGCTCAGGTATTTCAATTTCCTTGAGCTATACTCTTAGTATAAGCAACTCTATGTTATATATACACGGAGGAGCCACCATCAGTCAGGGCGGAACTTCTTATTGTCTTTGAACCTTGTTGTAATTTTGGCCGATTTGTTATGGACGTCCGCGAAAATTATATGGTACGCGGCCCCAATGTCAGGATTTCTTTCATCCAGGATCCAAATATCTTGTGTCTCAAGTGTGGCCTCCCTGCTCCTCCGTGTTGGCGTCTTCCTGAAGATTAGATAGATGACATCTTGCAGTACAATACTTCAGACCCCAATTGGAAGGGAGGGTTAGTTTGGACCAAAGACACAAACAGATGTCAATCAAGATTCAGGTTTACAACCAATGGGTTTCGAATCCATAGGCCTGATCCATGATATATACAAAGAGAACATCCGGGGTAGTGACATCCTACAGTGTTGAGAAGTTATGCCTCGATTGGCTGAAATCCTTGACACTGCCCCAAGTGAAACAGGACATATCCTTACTCTCAGACCAAGTGGATCTAAGGGATTTTTTACTAGGTCCCAGAAAGCCAGTTCAGAAACGTTTCTATTACGCTGTCTATAACAAACTCTGGAAAATCACTCAACAAGAAACTGCAGAGAGACCCCGTGAAATAGATAGAATTAACCTAGAAAAGGAATTAGCTGTAGTTGACAATGGTATAACTACATTAACATCCAGGATTTATTCACTGGGCAACATTGTATCTTCTGCTATTGATATACTAGAACAAGACTTGTCCATACAACAACAAGGACAATCTCAACTGTGTTCTATTATGTTATTGAGCTGAACTCTGCAATCATTGCGCACTGGTTATGGGCCTTGGCGATTTATCAACAGTGCGTCTCTATTTTTAGCATACAATCTAAATGAAAAGCAGATTACATTGGCACAAAGGGGAGCAAAAGCAAAATATACAATGCTGCACATTATGTTGCGCATTGAAAAACTTGACAAGTTACCTTTTACTGTGGCAGAGTCCCAATCCACAGAATGGTTAATTCATGGCCATATAACATTACCGGTCACATCTTTCCAGTTTCAGTATTGCCTAGAACAATAACAGCCAGACAGATATGAAGCGATGGGTAGGGAATTCATCAAGGAAGCTTGGGAATTGCTGTACAGATTTCGATGTAGGAATGGGGACATGGAAGTGTTCCTTAGCTGTAGCAACTACGTAAATTCCTTAAGTAGATCATACATATGAAAAAATATCATGCTTCATGGGCCCTGTAATGGGGCAGTTGCTTACTTATCCTGCCACTTGAAAGGTTCCTCAACTGCTGTGATTAATCCGGTATTTGAGTTATTTTCAAATGTGAGTTAACGTGATGCTGAATGATTAAGGTTGTTGTGGGATGCTCCCGGGCATGACATATCTTATCACTGTAAGCTCCAGGGTTACTTGCTGTATGCAAGCATTGTTTCCACCAACCCACACAATCAGAAAGGCGCTGTTATGGCCTTCGTTGAATGTTTCCTTTACACGGTTTGATACTGTGAGCCAAGGGAAAGCCATGCTTCTACAGCAAAGCGTGCCCTTAACCCACCAAGAAACATATGATCCCCAGGTTGGAAGGTCCCCGGCCAAGATACAGGCACTGATACGAACAAACAGCTCTTTCCATTTCACAGAAATGGTACAACATATCTTTAACATGTCTGGTACGACGGGTATTGTCCACCTATTTAAGACCATAGGTTCTGGACTATTAAGCACCTTTCAGACAATCCTCAGAGATGTTCCCAACTTTATACACTCTGTATTTGGAAGCATTTTGAAGGGTTTCCACTGATCCTGTTTCTAATAGCAAGTTTCCTGATTGTCCTTTTTCTGCTACGCAATGGACGTCCCAGTCACCAAGGAGATGGAATGCACGCTCTAGGAGCGCCGATACCATGATCGCATGGTATTCCATCTGGGCACACCTCGTCTGAGCACACACCTGAGCGAGTCTAGGTTCTTGTCATTTAGACCAGTCTGAATCAACTGTATTCTGCCTGTCCTCCGATGCCTGATCTGCAGACAAGAATGCATCCATTTCTAACGATAATGGCATTACTCCTAGTCCTACTCCCTCGCCTTCCTTCAGTACAATTGAGGCACCGCCTCCCACCCAGACCCACTTCCAGCATAAAAACTCTGCCTGCCCCCACCTCCACCTGTACGTAAACAATACGAGCTAGCACTCAGTTTAACCACACCAGGAGGGAGGGAGGGAGGGTCCTCGAAGGAAGAAGAGGGAGTATGACTAGGAGTAATGCCATTATCGTTAGAAATGGATGCATTACCCCCCGTCCCTCCCTCGCCTTACTTCAGTACAATTGAGGACAAAGCAAGCAGAGGAAAACAAAGATGGACAACTGAGTGACAAATAACACAAAACAGTGCCCAAACACAGCAGATCAACATCTCTGGCCTCGCAAAGAGGACAAGACTCCGCGGCCCGAACTCCCATAGGAGGAACCACCCCCACAAGAGAAAAAGCCACCAACACTGCAGACCAAAACCAACAACCACACGGAGCTGAGGAAGGCAAACAACACCTGAGTCAGACGAAAGCGAATAAACAAAGAGACCTCCAACAGGAAGGACTCCACAACCAGCAGGTACCACAGCAAAAGATGCCGGACAGCCTAACTGAGCAAACGAGACTCCACACCAAGAAAGGAGCAGGACAGAACTCAAACAAAACCACCCTGTGACAGGGCCAAAACGCAGAGCCACCGGAGGGACAAAGGACGGAACTGGACCCAAAACCAACAGATCCAAACAGACCAGTCAGAAGGAAAACGTACAAGACAGGGCCCACCACACCCCCAAGAAGCTAGCAGGGGCGAAGGCAACCAAAAAACAATGCCCAAAAAGTCAAGAGTTGCAACCCAAGACCCCAAGGGGCCCAAAGGGAGAACCGGATAGGACATCCAACACCAGCAGCAAAGACCCCGGAGGAAAGGAACTGACCGGGAGGGGAAACAAACACACCAGACCCGGAAAAAAACAGGCAACAGACCCCAGGCAACACGCAAGGAAGCTAGTAGCACCAAGAAGCCAGAAAGCCACCCACTGCACCCGCAGATGAGCAGCCAGCAACCCCAGAAGAGCCCCAGCCGGAGGGAACCGCCACACCAAAAGGAGGCTAGCACCATGGGAACAACATGCCAGAGCAGAACACCAGGCCGAAAAGGCCAGCAAACACCAAGCACATGACAGCTGAGAGGAGGACCGACGGGAAGCCTGCAAGTCACCGCCAACCGGACAGGAACCCCAACACAGCCAAGTCCAGCCACACAACTGCCAGGCAGCAGGCGCAAGCCCCGCACAGAACCCAGAGGAAGGGCTCAAAACTACAAAGGGCACGGAACCACTGGAAGGAACCTCTATCGAGCGCAACACATCCCGAACAGGAGAGGAAAACAAGGAGCCCAAGGCCAACGGGGAGCAACCAACAATCCCCGAGTACAGACCCAGTGGGCCTACACCAGAAAGGCCCGGTGCAGCGTAAAGGTAGGGTGGCGGAATAGGGGAGGCACACAGAAGACCCAGCGGCCTAGGAGAGGGCCAGCCGCCGACCCCCCCCCCCAAGTCCCGGGACCCCGGTCCAGAGACCAGAACCAGGCCACTCTGGCTGACCCCGGTGCTGCAAACAGGACCACCACAGAGAGGCCCCAACGACCCACCAACAGGCCGGACACAGGAAAGGAAAACCCAGGACGTAGGAAGGAGCCAGCACAACAGAACTTCTAGCACACAGGCCACCCACCGAAGGCAGAGAGCTGACAGCCCCAGCACCCAGACCAGAGTCCACAGAAACAGGACGCAGGCAACCAAGGAACAAGGACCAGAACCTGGACCCACCCTGACCGCGGCAGAGGACTACGCCATCGGAACGACAGATGGGGCCAACACCCACGGACCCGGCAGAGTGCCCCGAAAGGGCACCTGGGCAAGCCCAAACGCCTCAACATATGCCAGCAAGAGGAACCCGGGAAGGAGCAGGAACCAGAACTGGAACACAAACCGAAAAACAGCCAAGCCCCGAACAGGCCGGTGACCGAAGCCACCACAAGCAGAGCCAGAGGAGCCAGCGAACACCCAGCCAGAAGGATACAGCGGTCAAGCCACCAGGAGAGCCCACCCCCCCCCCCCGGAGATGGACCAACAAGGACAGCAGGGACAACAGACCCCAGAGACCAACCCAACAGGAGCCAGACAGAGAGGTGGAGAAGAAGAAAATTATCACAGGGAACAAGAAACACCACAGAAGCCAGGTGCCCCTGCACCCGCAGCCAAGGGACTGCCTGATGAGCCCCCGGGACCACAAGGCACAAACCCACGAAGGAAGAGAGACCAGGCCCCTGCCGGACAAGGGAACAGGGCCGAGCACAGTGAGAAGATGAGCCCTGACAAACACCTTGCCCCGAGAGGGGACCAGAGAAAACACTCCCTGGGTCACCAAAAACCTGATCTCCCAAAGAACCACCATGGACTTCCGGAACAGACCGAGCAAAAAGACACTCCAGCCGCATGCCGCAAGTGGTCGACCACAGAAGGATGAAGGAAAACCTCCGCCGCATGAAGAAGAGCCACGCCAGCATCCGGACATGCGGGAAGACCCAGGGCGAGGGCCTGAGGCCAAAGGGGAAGGATGCAACACAGAAAACTGGCACCCCCCCACAGGGAACACAGAAAAGAAGCAGCGACTGGGATGCGGAGAGGGGCGTCCCCGAGACCTCCGGCACGCCAAAAGCCACCAGGCAGGACCAGCGGGAAGACAGCCCAAAGGGCCAACACACCAAAGGGAACTGGCCGAATCCAGGAGCAGACCCCCAGGAGAACCAGGACGGGCCGAAAGTTGTCGGACACCCCAGCCCCAGAATGGAGCGGACCTCAGACCCGAGCCCCCCTGACAGGAACCCAGCAGAGGGATCACATGGCAAGCAAACAGGACAACTAGTCCATCAGAGCTACCCAGCGGGAACCAGAGACAGGCCCCGGAAGCAGCCGAACCCCTGAACCGGAGGCACCTGCACCAAGACGACCTCGTACTCATGACCCACCGTACACAGGACCCAGCCAACAAAAACGTTCTGCTGTCACTGAGGAGGAAAAGCCAAAGACGACCACCTACCGGCAGGGAACCACCAGACAGCAGTGACAGGGACCCAACAGGGCAGGGCTCTCAGGCAAGGAGGCAGTAAGCCAGGGTGAAAAAACTGCCAAAACCGCACCCACCCGAAAGACAGAGGAGACACCCACATTGGGGACGATGGAGAGGACCCAGAGCAAGGCACCCGAGAAAGCCAGGACACCCCATACAAGGCAAGCAGAGGGCCCAAGGTGGTGACACCCTGCCACCCCGAACTGCCGCTGCCAACTCCATGAAACCATGCACAAGGAGCGCACCAAAGAAGCAGAGAACAGGCTAGCCCCCAGCACCACACCAAGACAGATCCCAGCAGCACAATGGGAGGAAAGGGGTGACCCCCCCACAAGAAGCAAAGCAACCGGAGGAAGAGAGGGAGCCCCTGCACAGAAGTGAAACCCCCTGACGCAAACTGAGGGTGTAGAGAAACCTGAAACCATTCAGGACCAACATAGTGCAGAAGGAATACAGAGGGCTGAGGAGAGACCGCACACGGGAGGCTCCACAGGCAACCGACAAACAAGTGTCAGCTGGGCATTACCACAGTGGACAAAGCCACAAGCACAATGCACACAACAGTGGATACAGCAGAAATACAACAAGTGCGAGTAACACACGCCACTCCCACAGCACCAACCCCCCACACCGGGACCAAGGGCAAGCCTAACCAGGAGGGCCGGGAACAGCAAGGAAAGAAAGCCACAGTCCCTGCCCAACAGGAAAGTGGACAACCCAGCCAACCAGCACAGGAGTCCAGCGACCCAAGTCCCGAACGCCCACCACCCTGCAGCCACAAGCAGCGTCAGAGGCGGGAGAAGGACCCACAACATCCAAGAACCCAGAAGGGCCCGTCACCCACAGGAACTGCCGGACGATGAGGGGAGATAGAAGGCACCAACCGAACCCCTGAGCACAGGACAGAGCAGCCTAAATCAAGTCTAGCACCATCCTCAAACATGAGAGGCAGAACACCCCCATGGAGCCCAGGCGACCAGGGCACCCCAGGGGGACTGGAGACCCAGCTGCAGAGGAAGTGAACACCAGCACGCCCCCAACAACCCCATGTGGCCCAGTGGTAGAAAACAGCTAAGGCCACCACCAAAGGAATCATGGAGCATAGGTAGAACACGAAACCGATCCAGCAAAACCCAGTGCCACCAAAGGCACAAGAATATCTGACGAGGTAAAGCACCAATGCCGGTACCACAGGGCAAGAGAACCGCCCAAGCAGGAAGGGGAAAACAAACAAAAAAACGGGCACAAGCCCATCCTACCTGGCCTCTGGGAAGACAGCATACCAGGAGGAGGCAGCCACGCAGCCCGACCCGTAAACGTAGCCCCAGCCACAGGAGGACCGCCCGACACCGCCGCGGATTCCTGAGGCATTGCTCCGCCCCATGCCATGAGGGAGACGAGGAGAGGAGGCACCGCCAGGAGATCGCTGCAGAGGGCTCTGCCGTTGTAGAGAACCAGACCGAAGACTCCCCGGCACCGCCACAGGAAGGAGCTGAAAGGGTAAGTCTCATTAGGGAAACAGAAAAAAACAGGTGGAGGTGGGGCGGGCAGGGTTTTTATGCTGGGGGTGGGTCTGTGTGGGAGGCGGGGCCTCAATTGTACTGAAGGAAGGTGAGGGAGGGACGAGAGGTAATGCGTGTTGGAAATCTATCTAACACTTCCAACAATTGCGCCACCGGACGTTGATGCGTTACTGGACCCAATAACGGCCCGTGATCTGCAGTGTCCTCAGCACATTCCAATGTTGATGTCTGCATTCTTAGAGCCACCATGGGATGCTTCAGCTCCCGTCGGGAAGGATTCCGGCTCCTCAACAAATACTCATGCCTCGGATGACACTAGTACATCCCCAGTAGCGGCTGTGGTGAATACGGAGGAACATCTGTGCTCGATTGACCTGATCTTCAAGGTGTTGCAGGGACCGTCATCTGCGATTGCAGGCAACAGTGATGTTGCATCTCCCAGCCAGAACACATGAACATTTGGTTCACCGTGTGCTGGGAAAATTCGGCCTTTTTAAAAAACCACTACATTTGAAATTTTAAACAAGACACTTTTTCTAAACTGCATGGCTTTTAGTCTCTCATTGTTCAGACTATATATACAAACTTATTTAGTACAGACTTCTATCGCATGCATTACTTTTCCTTTTTAGCATTGTTTTTTTAAAGAAAATTTTACGTTTTTTCAAGTCCTATTTTTTGGACTAATGAATAGTTGCGTACCTCGTTTAGAAGTAGGTAGAATTTTTAGTATGTCGTCCTGTCGGATGAGGAGTGGGTGTTATGTTCCATATAGGTACCCCAATATAGGCTCAGGTGATCACCTACGCTTTCACCTATATTCTCCGTACCATTACACTACATAACGGTTCTTAGTACTGATCTTTTACCTAGTCACTGTAATGTCGAGAGATGACATGGGTTTTCTTCAAAAAGCTTGTGCCTCATTCATTATGCATGAGGATGCTTGGAATCACAGCAGGCTTACCATCTCCTGCATAATAACTAAGTATAAGGGTCATTCCTTCCATTAGGCTAGTCCGACATGACACAGCAAGTTATATCCCCAGGGGGTACCACTTTGGGTATTTATACATCATCTCTTGCTGAGATAGTCAGAGGAGAAAAGGACTTCCATGCCAATTCACTGACGCAAGACACAGAGGTTCATGCACGCAGACACTCCAGCTCGCAGTGGTCTGACATCCATTGCGGGGTGTCCATCTCAAGACCAAGACGGGGTCCCACAGTCTCTCACTTCAGGTAATGGGGTTGACTTTATCCTAGAGGGAGTCTTGGCTGTACACCCACATACATGCTAGGTACATTCAGGTACATCTAGTTAGGGACACATCGTTAGGAGTACCCATTATTACTGTCATGTATTTTATATACTTGCCTGTATTCATTGTTTTAGCACGATGGTAGAAATCTACCATCCTTTTACTCTCAGTGCTTATAATCATTTATATCTGTTACTGTCTAGTGGTTGTTTCAGCACACCTATTTCACACTACAATGACACTGGTTCAATAAATGCTTATTGAGAAACGTCCCCACTATTTATTCTGTGTATCTCTCTGAGAGAAATTGAGCACGAGTCACTGAGCGACAAGTTTCCATGATTCTGAGGGATCAGGGTTGTCATGTTCGATAGTTGGCAAGAACTATTCTCTCCTTGGTAAGTGGGGTTTCTAGTGGCACTGTGAGCTAGCTGGTATACAGGCTAACATACCCAGTAGGGGTGTCTGGAATCAGTCTGCCACCAATCCTATAGTGCATGTTGTCTAAAAGTGTAAATCCTATATAGTTTTATAGGAACAACACAACAGTAGTATGTTGTGTAATTGTGTTTTTGAGTTGAATTATTTGGTTTGTTGTTGAATTATGTGGTGTTGAATGGAAATGTGTAGAGATGAATTGTGTGGCATGGAAGTGTGTGGCACTGAGTGAAAATTATGTTGAGTGGTATTATGTAGCAAGATGTGGAGTGTATTTATGTGTAGTGTTGCTATGTGGCATAGACTGGATTTATATGGAGTGTATTTATGTAGTTTGGAGTATAGTGTAATTATGAGTTGAATTATTTGGTGCTGAGTGCTGTTATGTGCTGTATAATTATGTTGTGTGGTGAATTGTGTGGGACTGAATAGTGTAATTGTGTGGCGTTGTATGGAATTGTGTGGCATGGTGAGGTATATATTTGTGTGGAGTGCAATTATGTGGCATGTTGCGGAGTTGTATTTTGTAGAATGGAATTATGTGCTTTAGAGTCGGGTGTAAATATGTGGTGTGAAGTATGTAGGTTGAAGTAGAGTTTCGTGTAGTTGAATTGTTTAGAGTTGAATTGTGTTGTGTGGGGAGTAATTATGTGGTTTGGATTGGTATTCAGTTGCTGGAAGTGCTATTATGTGTTGTGGAATTATGAGGTTTGGAGTGAAGTGGAAAAATATGGCTTTTAATTTGTGGCATGTAATGCTGTGTAGTTTAAAGTATGTGTATTTGAATTGTGTGGCATGGGATTATGAGGTGTACAAATGTGCTGTATGTAGTAGAATAATGTGGTCTGGATTTGGACAAGCCGTGCATGCTAGGGGGCTTATTTATGAGCCCTTGCGTCACATTTGCGCCGCCGGTGTGCCAGTTTTTGTGACGCACCAGCAGCATAAACAATGCACCATGTTGCATCATATTTACAAAGTGACGCATCTAGGTAGATGTGTCACTTTGTAAACCCCTGCGCCACATTATACCTGCGCCAGATATATTGTATGCAGGGTGGGAATTCTGACGCAAATAAGCCTCGTAGAAGTGATGTGGTGAAATCTATGTGATTTTACCGTATCACTTGTAGGATGCAAATGCATCAATATCTTACGCATGCCTCACAGCAGGCGTAAGACTGATGCAGGCACATTTGGAATGGAACTTGCCCATGTGAAGTGACCCATTGATAGAGTTGAGTCACTTTTGTGACACACTCCAGCAATGCGTCATTTTTACGCCTACAGATACGTCAGAAATACTGATGTATCTGTAACTCCTTGCGACATAATGCGTTATACTGTAAATATGATGCATCCAGTATGTTGCAAGTAAGGCGCAATGAAAAGTGACGCATCGCTGTTTTCACGCAGCGATGCGTCACTTTTCATAAATGAGGCTCCAGGTCTTTTATGTTATGGAGTTTAAAGTTGTTGATTGTCTTTTTATCTTTTTAGCTGTATTGGGAAATGTATCCCTTTCGCTTTCCATGTGCCCATGTCCAAAGGTTTGCCTTTGTATTTTATCTTGTTGTTCTCCCATAGTGACTCCCATTTTGAGTTTTTGATGCTGGTCTCTAGGATGTGGTCTAGCTTCAGCAGTGCTTGTTTCGTGAGTTTTAGGATCGGATTATTATTGAGTGATTTTTTGTTGGCCGTAAGTAGTGACAGTTGGGTGGTGTTATTTAGCATTGCTTTGTCTATGGCGAGCCATGTGAGTGTGTACAATTGTTTCGGTAGTAGCCAGTGGATTCCTTGTCTGGCTATGAATGCCAGTTGGAAGGTTTTCGGGTCCGCCAGATTGAGTCCGCCTAGTTTTTTCCCCAGTCTCAACTTGCGAAGCTCTATCCTCGCTTTCTTTCCTTGCCATATGAATTTGTTGATCAATTGGTCCAGCTTTTTGTGGAAGTCTTCTGTCATGGGCACGGATAACATGTTCGCTAGATAGCTGATTATAGGTGTTATCATCATCTTGATAGTGTCTACGTGGCCCCACCATGTGATGAAGTTGGGAGACCATGATTCTAGTAAGTCTTTTACCTTTTTTACAGTGTTAGACTCGTTCAGTTCCAGGGTTCCTCTGAGGCTTCTTTTGAAGTGGATACCTAGGTATTTGATGGCTTTTGGCTGCCAAGCAAGCCCCAAGTTCCCTATGTCTTCTTTGGTTGTGTGGACGTTTAGTGGCATGCAATCTGATTTTTCCTTGTTGAGTTTATAGCCTGAGTGTTTGGCATATGTGTCTATGGCGTTCATGAGTGCTGGTAATGAGTCGGCTGGATTGTCTGTAAGGATTAAGAGGTCGTCTGCGTAGGCTGCAATTTTGGCTGTTGTGTTATTTATTGTTATTCCTGTGATATCTCTGTTTGCTAGCGTGTCGGCGATCAGGGGTTCCGAAGCTAGCAGGAATTGTAGGGGTGAAAGTGGGCACCCCTGCCTTGTGCCTCTTTCTAGTGTGAGTGGAGTCGATAAGCCTCCGTTTATGGCGATTTTTTCAGTTAGTTTTTTATATAGTGCCATGACTTTCTTCTTGTATTCATTTCCTATGTTGTATTCTTGCATGCGTGGCTTGGACAGCAATGAGAGGAGGCGAGTAAGTCCGAAGCTCCTCAGCACCCCGGGACATAGCCAAGAAAATAAGTGCTTAGACTGAAACGCTGAAGACGCTAATACACAGGCAACGCTGCGGGAAATCGCCGGGCACAGAACGGTTAGGAGCCCGCACCGAACGGACCACCCCAAAGGAAGCAACATCCAAAAGAAAACGAGGGATACTGAATCCAGGAAGATGGCGGACACGAGAAACTAACGAGGACAGCGGGGAGACGCCAAAGGCCAGCCGTGAGGGGAAACAGCGCACGAATTACAAGGTTAGTGCCGCGCACAACCGCGGAAGCTGACATAACCCCCGCTGGCCCCCAACGGTCCGTAACAAAGGGTGTAGCTACCATAAGCAGTTGCTCGCACCACAACATCGAACAGCATCGAAAGCGAAAGCGAGTAACACAGGGGGCGGCCATCTTAGAAAACAGAGTGCAGACAGCAAGGCGGCAATAAGTGCTGAGCACAAAATTTAAACAGGAAAAGACCACAAAGGAAGTCCTCACAGGCACTTAGTCAAGTACTGCACCTGGACCGCTCCAAGACCGCTCGTTAAAAACAAAGAAAGCGCGCACAATATCTGCAAACGGCGACCACCCTAAGTTGGGAAAAGCAGCAACATCGAGGCAGCCTCAAGGTGAACAGCCAGACGCACAAGAGACCAACACATACAACGCAAATACCTGCTGAGACACACACAGAAAACGCGCTAAAGTGAGGAGATCAATTGCGCTAAAGTCAGGAAAACAATTGCACAGAAAGACTGAAACCACAAGGAGAGTGGTAATAATCTACCCAGGCGGCGGCCATCTAAAGTTGCTCAAAATAACAGCATCAAGGCAGCCACAGAGCAACAACAACACGCACAAGAAACTAACACACAAAAAGCGAACCCCCACAGTCTCTCAGTCAGATACCGAGCAAAAGTCAGGAGAACAACAGCCGGATGCAGACCGATCGACGCCACAAAGAGAGAGACAACGAGCCAGTCACTGAGAAAATAGTCGGCCATCTTAAGTTGGGCAGAACAATAACAACAAGGAAGCGGAAATAAAACATTTTGGGGGGCAAAACAGCAACATCAAGGAAACGACAAAGAAACAGCCAAAAACACAAGCAGACACACAGCCAAACATCGCACTAAAGTCAGGGGACCAACAGCCTCATACAGAACGACAGAGACCACACTGACAGCGGACACAAGATATACCGAGGCTCACACAGGAGATCAGTTCCAAACTGCACCACAGGTAAACCTGCAATAGCCATACTCAGAACTTTCGATCGGATGAATCTGTCGGGTGTACACATCCCAAGCCAGCAAGCAAAAAAGTGATCAAAAGAACAGATCGCCCTCACAAACAGGCCCAACAACACGTAACCCAAGAACACGACCGAAACTGCGGAACAAGAAAGAGGGCGTAAGAGATAGCCTCAGGAAACTGCCGTCAAAACGACAGACCTAAGATCAAACAAAGCGCCAGTAACCACAGCGGGCAAAAAGACAATAAAAACAACAAGCGAAGGCGACCAAGTCTTTTTATCTTTTTAAAATGAATCCGGCTGTTTTTTAGCTTTATCATTGGAAATGTACTTATGATGCGTGTTTGCAACATTACACCTTCACTAAACTAAAGAGAGTGGTAAAAGAAAAGGTTAAAGAGATCAAACAAATATCTCTATTCAATACATTTACGTTTTCAAAAACTGAAGCTTAATAATATGTGACAAGGGACTTGTATAATATAGTGAGCGATTGCATGTATTAGGGATTTTCACTGCTCATGAGTGGGGCGAACACGGTTGAAGATTGTTTCGGTGGTTAAATGAAAACATGCCACCAAGCATTGGAACACCGCATGGCTATTCAAAATGCCCATTGTGCTCTATAAGTAGGGTGATCACCTGACTAATATGTTCTTGGAAAGCTAGCTCAGATGCAAAACTTGGAAAGAAACAAATGCCAAAATGATGTGTGCATACACAGAATATAAAACAAGCAGCGGAACCGGGAAGACTAAATACATGAGAGATCATTTGCAGGCCAGCTCTCTGACACTGTATACACTGAACTTGGCACACTATTCAACGTGGTGTCCGTTTAGCAACATCATTGTCTGTAGACATGCTATTAAAGATTTTATGGAGAGGATCGGTGTTGTTTAGGAAAGTCTTTTGTAAAACCTACACGAAAAAAGGGACATTTCAACTCCCAGAATCCATAGTGCTGTGGTCTAGAAAGTTATGACTGGCTAAACTTGGCCCTGATGATTTGGGGGTTCAGTTCAAGGGTTCCACGGCAGCATTGTAACTAAGGGACCACGTTTTTTGCTTGGAGCCAGTTTAGGGACTAAGGGGTATATTCACAAGGACTTATCTCCGATTTATCTCCACCTTAATGCATCAATAATGGAGCTAGATTTAACACCCCATTCACAAGCCGGTGCAAACTGCAGACATCGCCAGTATTCCCGCGATAACTGCCCCAAAATGTATCTCCACGGTGTACACCACCAACTAACCCTAATAAGATGCAGAGAGCCCACGAAAAAACCACAACAGTAATTTCACAACGAACTGCCAGAACTGAGACGCAAACCAAAAACAGGCAAAAAGCCGCAGTAGCAGCACGTATTTAACACCTGCCACCTGCAGTTGTAAAGCCGGAAGACTACCTGCAGTAGGCAACGGAGCCCCGCACACAGCCACACCCAAAGAACAAACGACGCCATGGAGCTACTCATCATGCAGCTCGGAGCCCCAACATGGTCACAACACCCACCACCACCACCCCCAGGACCGCCACCAACCCCAGGACCCGGACCCGCCCCCCCAGACCACCACAGAGGCAGCGCAGAGTGAGACAGCGGACCTACCTAAAACGCACCAGCAGCCATGGCTCGTGCAGGGCGTTACACAGGGCGGTGACGTCAGGCAGAGGAGGGGCAGGGTGAGGGGTTGTAAAATGCGGGATATGGACGATGTCAGGTAAGTACCAGAAAAAAAATCGTTACCCGCGGTGCTTGCCAAATGTGATGCAGCGCACGCAATGAAATCTTTTTTTACCTGACATTGTCCATATCCCGCATTTTACAACCCCCCACCCTGCCCCTCCTCTGCCTGACCTCACCGCCCGGTGTAACGCCCTGCACGAGCCGTGGCTGCGCACCAGTCTTACAGACCTAACGCCCAAGGAAGTTGTTGTCCTCTGCATTCGGTCAAGGTGCATCCTTGGAACTGCACAGTTGATGTCGTTTTTAGTGGCATTTTCGGTATGCTGTTCTTGTGCCTTTTCCCGCATTACGCATGGGAATTGCTGGCCTCTCGCTGGCTGTCACTGTTTTCTTATCGCGTTTGGGCACATTGTGTCTTTTTACGCATTGGAGTTTGTGTTTTTATCTCCATCGTGGTGGTAGTATCACAGACATTGGTCGCGTTTCTCGGCGGACTTTCGCATGGTACTGCCGTGTTGTGACTTCCACGTTGACGCAGGGTTATTTTCCCGCGATAGGCTGCGATGTGTAAAGTTGCGCTTAGCATTTTTTGGTGATGTTTAGCACAGATTCTTGGGAATATGCCCCTAAATTGTGTCAGTAATCCGCTTCTCTTGATCTAAGACGCATCCAGTCTCAAAGTTTGGTATATAAAAGCGAGATGGAAGGTAAGTATTTCGTAAAAAAGCAAATAGCTTCCATCACCTGGAAGAGATGGTGCCAGGTGGATACCTGCAGCCCTTGGTGTGTGGCACAGCATGCCACACGAGCGCTTCTTTAGGGGCAGTGAGACCTTCAAAAAAATATCTTTACCTTCAGTACATTTTCTGATGATTGGGACTTTTAAACTGTAAGTAATATGTCGTCTGATTTGGAGAAATCCCCAGCATTTTTAAACAGTGAAATGTTAGAGGACACATCTGAAATTTGATAGTATGTATTGTTACCAGCACTATGGTTATCATTTTTTACACAAATCCAGTATCCCGAGAAGTGTTTTTACATACCACCAGTGGGAACATTGCCCTACACAGCCGAAAGTTAGTTCCAAAACTTTTCCACAGAAATTTGCATATTTTTCAGGGTTTAACACTTCTGACCCGACCTCATATTACTATAAGATTTCACCTACACCTGCACAGAAAAATATGCTAACTGCAAACAGATTTACATCCTTTATTGCCCAATTGTCTGAACAGGGTTTTCGGCTTATGGAAAGACACTATAGACACAAAATCAGTCTGGGGATCTAAGGATTGGCAAGTTCAGAGAACAGAAGCACTAATTAGAGCATGCCTCATTCCACAACATATGTTTCTAGCCAAGAACAAGGATCTGAACTAAGCTTGGGCGGTGAACTCCGCTCCGCTTGTGGAGTTTGCGGAGCTTCCAGCACTCCGCGTTACACTGAGCTCGCCGAGTTCTGAAAAACTCCACTTTGCGGAGCGGAGTTTTTTCCTCGCTCGTGTTCACCAATGTCAAGTTGGCGAGTGCGAGCGAGGAAAATCCACTTCCTAGTGAGATTTTTATTTGTTCACGATCGCCTACATTAAGTTGGCGAGCATGGAAAATAAACCTCCTGGTGAGATTTCTCAACGCGGGGGTCAGGTTTCTCATTACGAGTGGTCGCGTATGCTTGCGACCGCTCGCATTGAGAAACTGCCCGTTCGCGATAAAAATCTACTTAAGCAGTAGAAAATGTAAGCTTGCGCTCAGCATGGTGCTGTTCACAATGATTGCACAGTGAGGACAAGCATCCAGCACTGTACAATCACTGCGAACGTAATTTTTCTACCGAACTCCGGTGCTTGCGGAGCTCCGCGTAGTGCGACAGTATTTTTTTGCACTTCGCTTAGTGTGTACTTAGTGTAACTCCGCAAACTCCGCCCAGGGTTAATTTGAACACACCACGGTTTCCAACACCTTCACACATCAATTTTACAAGAGATGGAGGGGATATGATAGATGACATCATGCAGTACAATACTTCAAACCCCAATTGGAAGGGATGGTTAGTTTGGACCAAAGACACAAACAGATGTCAATCAAGATTCAGGTGTACAACCGATGGGTTTCCAATCCATAGGCCTGATCCACGATATATACTAAGAGAACATCCGGGGGTAAGTAAGTAACTTTAGCTTTATTCGATTTTTAGATATAAAATCATAAAAGCACATAGCAAAAAATATATACACTGTTACATTTCAAATCATATCACAGTAAATAACATTATAGCATGGGATCTTTAAGAAAGGTCAGGTACCAAAACAATCCATTGTATATCAAGACAGAGGCTGGGTATTAAAAGCCCCTCACCCCGGAGCCGTTTTGGCCCAACCAAAAGTTAGTCTCTTCAGTGGTCTTGTATGGGGGTAAAGTGATTCTCTGGGATAAAAATCAGATAGTCCCCAGGTGTGTATAGGTCCATCTCCTATCTGTGGTTTCCAAGACTGGAGGTAAGGGACAACGTTACTGTTTATAAACTTTATCAGCACCAGATCACCGGATCTCTCTTTTCGAAGCGGACCTAACCATCCCACCCTTCTAACACATTGTATTCTACCGTCGATGTCGGGGGGTAGGGGTCTATTCTTTGTTAGCCAAAATAGTGCCTTATTTCTCAGCTCCTGTTCACTTTCAGATTTTCCCTTTGTGAGTTCAGGCACCCCAGAGAGGACACCCACAAACGGGGCAGCCTCTGGTGGTAAATGGATGTGATTTGTTTTACTTTGCATGTTCCTTATCTTGGGAGGTGGCCTTTTAGATGGAGTGGTTACTTTGTTCAACCCCGTTTTAAAGGAACAGCAGTGTGCTGTTTTTATTTTGGTGGGAACTTTCTCGCTAGGTTGAGTTAGCATGCCTGGTGTTGCCTGTCGGATTTGAAGAACACTACTTTGTGAAGTTGTTAAAAGCTTTACCGTATCGCGTAAAGGCTGTGATAGGTTGGGGTCTGCCGTATATTTTAGGAGTCTCGAGTTTGTCTTAACCATTTCGTCTATTGCCGTGATCCTGTCCCCAAGATCGTTCATTCTTTCTATTAATGGGTGTATTGTGGCGTTAAGCATAATTTGAATCTGAGCCAAAAGAGATGGTGAAATAGGGGGTGCAAGCAATTTATTCTCCTTAGCTTGGGTGCCTGTTTGTTGGTCGGCTGATCGTTTTCTTTCACCAGAAAGGTCCTGAAAAAACATTATGGAGTTCGTGTTACCTATTACAGGTGGGCAGAGGGGAGTACCCCGGAGGTTTCCATAGGGTGGGGATGATGTACTAGGATGGGGGCTTGTGGTGACAGTAGGACAAAAGGAGGCATTAATATGCTCTGATGTTGACTTAATGGCCGCATACTCGGTTTTGCATAAACTATTAAGTTCCCTCAGAAATGATAGATTTGGTGATGCGACGGCAGACTGAGGGGAAGTGATATCACTATAGGAATGGTCGGTAGACAATCGTTCTCGGATTGTTCTTGCAGGTTGTTGGGCAGTAGACGGTGTTGTCTTGATTAAGTAGTGAACCATCGTCCCCTTGGCCAGGTCCCTAGTCACAGTAGGAATTTTCGAGGCCCCCTTAGAAGACATGTTGTAAATAGCAGCAGGCACCTATAGGGACTGGGAATGCCTTAGCACAAGAGGTCTTACCTATTTAGGTTACACGGCCAGGGGGGGTGGCCCGTCCCGGCCTCCTCTGGCCTATGATGGCCTTAGATGATCCCGCCCTTGTCCCGGCCTTCTCCCGGCGCGCTCCCGCGCGCTTCCGCGCCGCGGGGTTCAGTGATTGGTAATATACTGACTCCTGGGTAGGGGGAGGAGCCTGCAGGGAGAGCGTCCCAGCTGGAAACTATTGGGAGTTGTGGGCGCTCCTGGGACTGGTAGTCCTGCGCCCACAACACGCTCGCAGCCCTGCAGGTCCCCACGCCCAGAGTCCCAGTTCAGGCGGTCAAGGTCGGTGCAAGGAAGCCCCCGGCGTAGCGGGACCCGCGCAGCGGGTTCCGCAAGCAGTATCGGAAACAGCGTCCAGGGAAAGGCAAAACGGGTTTCCAGGGGTCGTCACACCCAGCGTGGGAGCAGCAACAAAGGACAGGCAAATCCAGCGATGAGAAGGAAGGGGAGGCTTTTCACCGCTCCAGAGCACCAGGGAGGAGCCTGCAGGGAGAGCGTCCCAGCTGGAAACTATTGGGAGTTGTGGGCGCTCCTGGGACTGGTAGTCCTGCGCCCACAACACGCTCGCAGCCCTGCAGGTCCCCACGCCCAGAGTCACAGTTCAGGCGGTCAAGGTCGGTGCAAGGAAGCCCCCGGCGTAGCGGGACCCGCGCAGCGGGTTCCGCAAGCAGTATCGGAAACAGCGTCCAGGGAAAGGCAAAACGGGTTTCCAGGGGTCGTCACACCCAGCGTGGGAGCAGCAACAAAGGACAGGCAAATCCCATCCGGGGGTAGTGACATCCTACAGTGTTGGGAAGTTATGCCTCGGTTGGCTGAAATCCTTGACACTGTCCCAGGTGAAACAGCACATATCCTTACTTACTAAGTGGATCTAAGGGATTTTTGACTGGGTCCCAGAAAGCCATGTCAGAAACGTTTCTATTACGCTGTTTATACCGAACTCTGGAAAATCACTCAACAAGAAACTGCAGAGAGACTCCGTGAAATAGATAGAATTAACCTAGAAAAGGAGTTAGCTGTAGTTGACAATGGTATAACTACATTAACATCCAGGATTTATTCACTGGGCAACATTGTATCTTCTGCTATTGATATACTAGAACAGGATTTTGTCTATACAACAACAAGGACAATCTCAACTGTGTTCTATTATGTTATTGAGCTGGATGCTGCTATCATTGCGCACTGGTTATGGGCCTTGGCGATTTATCAACAGTGCATCTCTATTTTTAGCATACAATCTAACTGAAAAGCAGATTATGATGGCACAAAGGGGAGCAATATATACAATGCTGCACATTATGCTGCAAATTGAAAAACTTGCCAAGTTACCTTTTACTGTGGCAGAGTCCCAATCCACAGAATGGTTAATTCATGGCCATATAACATTACCGGTCACATCTTTCCGGTTTCAGTATTGCCTAGAACAATAACAGGCAGACAGATATGAAGCCATGGATAGGGAATTCATGAAGGAATCTTGGGAATTGCCGTACAGATTTCGATGTAGGAATGGGGAGTTGGAAGTGTTCCTTAGCGGTAGCAACTACGAAAATTCCTTAAGTAGATCATACATATGCCAGAATATCATGCATCATGGGCCCTGTAATGGGACAGTTGCTTACTTATCGTGCCACTTGAAAGGTTCCCTAGCTGCCGTGATTAATCCGGTATTTGAGTTAGTTTCAAATGTGAGTTAACTTGATGCTGAAAGATTAAGGTTGTTGTGGGATGCTCCCGGGCATCACATATCTTATCACTGTAAGCTCCAGGGTTACTTGCTCAAACAAAGAGACCTCCCCCCGGAAGGACACCACAACCAGCAGGCACCACAGCAAAAGACGCCGGAAAGCCAAACTGAGCAAACGAGACTCCACACCAAGGAAGGAGCAGGACAGAACTCAGGCAAAACCACCCTGAGACAGAGCCAAACCGCAGAGCCACCGGAGGGACAAAGGACGGAACCGGACCCAAAACCAACAGATCCAAACAGACCAGTCAGAACGAAAACGTAAAAGACAGGGCCCACAACACCCCCAAACGGCCCGCAGGGGCGACGCCGATCAAAAAACAAGGCCCAAAAAGTCACGAGTCGCAACCCAAGACCCCCAAGGGGCCCAAAGGGAGGACCGGATAGGACATCCAACACCAGCAGCAAAGAAAGGACCCAACAGGGAGGGGAAACAAACACACCGGACCCGGGAATGAAACAGGCAACACACCCCAGTCATCACACAAGGAAGCCATTAGCACCAAGAAGCCAGAAAGTCGCCCACTGCACCCGCAGAGGAGCAACCAACAACCCCAGAAGAGCCCCAGCCGGAGGGAACCTACACACCAAAAGGAGGCCAGCACCATGGGAACACCACCCAGAGCAGAACACCAGGCCGAAAAGGCCAGCAAACACCAAGCACAGGACAGCCGAGAGGAGGACCGATGGGAAGCCTGCAAGCCACCGCCAACCGGACAGGAACCCCCAACACAACCATGTCCAGCCGCACAACAGCCAGGCAGCAGGTGCAAGCCCCTCACAGAACCCAGGGGAAGGGCTTGAAACTACAAATGGCACAGAACCACTGCAAGAAACCTCAACTGAGCGCAACACATCCCGGACAGGAGAGGAAAACAAGGAGCCCAAAGCCAACAGGGAGCAACACAGGTCACCCACTAAAGGCAGAGAGCCGACGGATGTATGACGTTACAACGCATACTTTTACAACGCCTACCTTTACAACGCGGTTTTTACATCGCATACCATTACAACGCATAGTGCTTTTAGGCGCTGGATAGTGATTTATTTAATTTACTATTCCAACTCCAGTCCCCGTGGATAGTAGGGAAGGTGTTGGATAGTATATTAAATACATTCCCTATCCTAGAGCGCCCCCCAGCGCTATGCGTTGTAATGGTTTGCGTTGTAAAAGTTGCGTCAGAATGGTAGTGCGTTATAAAAGTTTCGTTGTAAAGGATGTTTCCCAGAGCCGACAGCCCCAGCACCCAGACCAGAGTCCACAGAAACAGGACGTAGGCACCCAAGGAACAAGGACCAGAACCTGGACCCACCCTGACCACGGCAGAGGACTAGGCCATCGGAACCACAGACAGAGCCAACACCCACGGACTCCGAAGAGAGCCCCAAAAGGGCACCTGGGCAAGCCCAAACGCCTCAACACCCACCAGCAAGAGGACCCCCAGGAAGCAGCAGGAACCAGAACTGGAACACAAACCGAACACAGCCAAGCCCCGAACAGGCCGGTGACCGAAGCCACCACAAGCAGAGCCGGAGGAGCCAGCGAACACCCAGCCAGAAGGAAACAGCTGTCGAGCCACCAGGAGAGCCCCTCCCGGAGATGGACCAACAAGGGCAGCAGGGACAACAGACCCTGGAGACCAACCCAACAGGAGCCAGACGGACAGGCGGAGAAGTAGAAAATGAGCCCAGGGAACCAGAAACACCACAGAAGCCAGGTGCCCCTGCACCCGCAGCCACAGGACTGCCTGAGGAGCCCCCGGGACCACAAGGCAAGAACCCATGAAGGAAGAGAGACCAGGCACCCGCCGGACAAGGGAACGGGGCCTAGCAGTGTCAGAAGACGAGCCCTGACAAACACCTTGCCCCGAGAGGGGACCAGAGAAGACACTCCCTGGGTCATCAAAAACCTGATCTGCCGAAGAACCACCAAGGACCTCCCGAACAGACCGAGCAAGAAGACACTCCAGCCGCATGCCGCAAGAGGTCGACAACAGAAGGATGAAGGAAAACCTCCGCCGCATGAGGGAGAGCCACGCAAGCATCCGGACATGCGGGAAGACCCAGGGGGAGGGCCTGAGGTCAAAGGAGAAGGATGCAACACAGAAAACGGGCGCCCCCCACAGGGAATGCAGAAAAGAAGCAGCGACCGGTATGCGGAGAGGTGTCCCCGAGACCCCCGGCACACCAAAAGAAACCAGGCAGGACCAGCGGGAAGACAGCCCGAAGTGCCAACACACCGAAGGGAACTGGCTGAATCAAGGAGCAGACCCCCAGGAGAACCAGGACAGGCCGAAAGCCGTCGGACACCCCAGCCCCAAAATGGAGCGGGCCCCAGACCCGAGCCCCCCTGACAGGAACACAGCAGAGGGATCACATGGCAAGCAAACAGGACAACTAGTCCAGCAGAGCCATCCAGCGGGAACCAGAGACAGGCACTGGAGGCAGCCGAACCCCAGAACCGGAGGAACCTGCACCAAGATGACCCCGACCCATGACCCAGAGTACACAGGACCCAGCCAACAGAAACGTTCTGCTGTCACTGAGGAGGAAACGCCAAAGACGACCACCTACCGGCAGAGAACCACCAGACAGCAGCGACAGGGACCCAACAGGGCAGGGCTCTCAGGCCAGGAGGCAGTAAGCCAGGGTGAAAAAACTGCCAAAATCACACCCACCCGAAAGACGGTGGAGACACCCACATTGGGGACAATGGAGAGGACCCAGTGCAAGGCACCCGAGAAAGCCAGGACACCCCATACAAGGCAAGGCATGCAGAGGGCCCAAGGTGGCGACACCCTGCCACCCCGAACTGCCGTCACCAACTCCATGAAACCCTTCAAAAGAAGCGCGCCAAAGAAGCAGAGAACAGGCTAGTCCCCAGCACCACGCCAAGACAGATCCCAACAGCACAATGGGAGGAAAGGGGTGTCCCCCCACAAGAAGCAAAGCCACCGCAGGAAGAGAGGGATCCGCCGCACATAAGTGAAACCCTCTGACGCCGACTGAGGTTGTAGAGAAACCTGAAACCATTCAGGACCAACACAGTGCAGAAGGAATACAGAGGGCTGAGGAGAGACCGCACACGGCAGGCTCCACAGGCAACTGACAAGCAACTGTCAGCTGGGCATTACCACAGTGGACAAAGCCACAAGCACAATGAACACAACAGTGGATACAGCAGAAATACAACAAGTGCGAGCAACACACGCCACTCCCACAGCACCAACCCCCCACACCGGGACCAAGGGCAAGCCTAACCAGGAGGGCCGGGAACAGCAAGGAAAGAGAGCCACAGTCCCTACCCAGCAGGAAAGTGGACAACCCAGCCAACCAGCACAGGAGTCCAGCGACCCACGTCCGAAAAGCCCACCTCCCTGCTGCCACAAGCAGCGTCAGAGACGGGAGAAGGACCCACAACATCCAAGAACCCAGAGGGAACCTGTTGCCCACAGGAACTGCCGGACGAGGAGGGGACATAGAAGGCTCCAACCGTACCCCAGAGCACAGGACAGAGCAGCCTCAATCAAGTCTAGCACCATCCTCAGACATGAGAGGCAGAACACCCCCCACGGAGCCCAGGCGACCAGGGCACCAAAGGGGGACTGGAGACCCAGCCGCAGAGGAAGAGGATACCAGCACGCTCCCAACAACCCCATGTGACCCAGTGGTAGACAACAGCCAAGGCCACAACCATAGGAATCATGGAGCATAGGCAGGATACGAACGCCATCCAGCAAAACCCAGTGCCACCAAAGGCACAAGAATATCCGCCGAGGTACAGCACCAAGGCCGGTACCACAGGGCAAGAGACCCGCCCAATCAGGAAGGGGAAAAACCCCAAAAAATGGGCACAAGCCCGTCCTACCTGGCCTCCGGGAAGACAGCATACCAGGAGGAAGCAGCCACGCAGCCCGACCCGGAAATGCAGCCCCAGCCACAGGAGGACCGCCCGACACCGCCGTGGATTCCTGAGCCACCGCTATGCCCCCATACCACGAGGGATATGAGGAGAGGAGGCACCGCCAGGAGAACGCTGCAAAGGGCTCTGCCGTTGCAGAGAACCAGACCGAAGACTCCCCGGCACCGCCACAGGGAGGAGCTGAAAGGGTAAGTCTCACTAGGGAAACAGAAAAAAACAGGAAACAACCTTTACAACGCAACTTTTACAATGCACTACCATTACAATGAAACTTTTACAATGCAAGATCCATTACAACGCATGTCATTACAACACAACCATTACAACGCATGACACTACAACACATACCATTACAACACATGTCATTACAACGCATTCCTTACAACGCATACCATTACAACGCATACCATCACAATGCATAGTACCCTTACCATATCCAACACTTACCCTACTGTTGCACCACCTGGAGTTAGAATAGTAATTTTTACCCCTACACTATCCAACACTTACCCTACTGTTGCACCCCCTGGAGTTAGAATAGTAATTTTTACCCCTACAGTATCCAACACTTACCCTACTGTTGCACCCCCTGGAGTTAGAATAGTAATTTGTACCCCTATACTATCCAATACTTACCAAACATGCGTTGTAATGGTATGCTTTGTAATGGTATGCGTTGTAAAGGTAGTGTGCGTTGTAATGGAATGCGTTGTAATGGTTGTTTTAGGAAATTCGTTGTAATGGCATGCGTTGTAATGGAATGCGTTGTAATGGATGTTGCGTTGTAAAAAATACGTTGTAAAGGCATGCATTGTAAAAGTATGCGTTGTACAGGTGGAGGTGGAGGCGGGCAGAGTTTTTATGCTGGGGGTGGGTCTGTGTGGGAGGCGGGGCCTCAATTGTACTGAAGGAAGGAGAGGGAGGGACGGGAGGTAATGTGTGTTGGAAATCTATCTAACACTTCCAACAATTGCGCCACTGTAGGTTGATGCGTTAAGGGACCCAATAACGTCCCGTGTTCTGCAGTGTCCTCAGCATATTCCAATGTTAATGTCTGCATTCTTAGAGCCACCATGGATGCTTCAGCTCCCTTCGGGAAGGATTCCGGCTCCTCAACAAATACTTATGCCTCGGATGACACTAGTAAATCCCCAGCAGCTCTATTCACTACATTTACACATTTTCAAAAGCTGAAGCTTAATATTATGTGACAAGGGACTTGTATAATATAGTGAGCGATTACATGTATTAGGGATTTTCACTTCATGAGTGGAGCGAACACATTTGAAGATTGTTTCGGTGGTTAAATGAAAACATGCCACCAGGCATTGGAACACCGCATGGCTATTCAAAATGCCCATTGTGCACTATAAGTAGGGTGATCACCTGACTAATATGTTCTTGGAAAGCAACCAATGCCAAAATGCTGTGTGCATACACAGAACATAAAAGCAGCGGAACCGGGAAGACTAAACACATGAGAGATCATTTGCAGGCCAGCTCTCTGACACTGTATACACTGAACTTGGCACACTATTCAACGTGGTATCCATTTAGCAACACCATTGTCTGTAGACATGCTATTAAAGATTTTATGTAGAGGATCGTTGTTGTTTAGGAACTTCTACTCCTAGGTTGCTAAACACAGCCTTGAATCAGCAGGAGAGCAGCCCTGCAAACTTTAATGCAGCTGTCCTGACAAGTATCTGCCAGTCTATCACTACTGCTGCTGAAGTCTTTTGTAAAAACCTACACGAAAAAAGGGACATTTCAACTCCCAGAATCCATAGTGCTGTGTTCTAGAAAGTTATGACTGGCTAAACTTGGCCCTGATGATTTGGGGGTTCAGTTGAAGTGTTCCACGGCAGCAGTGTAACTAAGGGACCACGTTTTTTGCCTGGAGCCAGTTTAGGGACTAAGGGGTATATTCACAAGGACTTATCTCCGATTTATCTCCCTCTTAATGCATCAATAATGGAGCTAGATTTAACACCCCATTCACAAGTCGGTGCAAACTGCAGACATTGCCAGTATTCCCGCGATATCTGCCCCAAAATGTATCTCCACAGTGTACACCACCGACTAACCCTAATAAGATGCAGAGTAGGCGTTCCCGTGCAAAAACACACGAAAAAACCACAACAGCACTTTCACAACGAACTGCCAGATCTGCGACGCAAACCAAAAACAGGCGATAAGCCGCAGTAGCAGCAGGTATTTAACACCGGTGTAAAGCCGGAAGACTACCTGCAGTAGGCAACGGAGCCCCGCACACAGCCACACCCGAAGAACAAACGACGCCATGGAGCTACTCATCATGCAGCTCGGAGCCCCAGCATGGCCACAACACCCACCACCACCACCCCCAGAACCCGGACCTGCGTCCTCCCCGCCCCGTACCATCACAGAGGCAGCGCAGAGTGAGAAAGCGGACCTACTTAAAATGCTCCAGTCTTACAGACCTAACGCCTGAGGAAGTTGTTGTCCTCTGCATTCGGTCACAGTTGATGTCGTTTTTAGTGGCATTTTCGGTATGCTGTTCTTGTGCCTTTTCCTGCATTACGCATGGGTACTGCTGGCCTCTCGCTGGTTGTCACTGTTTTCTTATCACGTTTGGGCACATCGCGTCTTTTTACGCGTTGGAGTTTGTGTTTTTATCTACATCACGGTGGTAGTATCACGGACATTGGTCCCGTTTTCGGCGGCCTATTGCATGGTACCGCCATGTTGTGACTTCCACGTTGACACAGGGTTATTTTCCCGCGATAGGCTGCGATGTGTAAAGTTGTGTTAGCATTTTTTAGTGATGTTTAGCACACGTTCTTGTGAATATGCCCCTAAATTGTGTCAGTAATCCGCTTCTCTCGATCTAAGATGCATCCAGTGTCAAGGTTTGGTATATAAAAGCGAGATGGAAGGTAAGTATTTAGTAAAAAGGCAAATAGCCTCCGTCACCTGGAAGAGATGGTGCCAGGTGGATACCTGCAAGACTTGCCTTGCAGCCCTTGGTGTGTGGCACAGCATGCCACACAAGCGCTTCTTTAGGGACAGTGAGACTTTCAAAAAACGTCTGATGAGCCCAATGAACAGTTTCTTTTGATCAGGCATATGCTTTTCTAGAGCAACAATGAGAAAAGTGAGTATTTTAAAGAGTACACTTATTTTTTAGGTCTCATTTAAGGCAGTGCATGGGCTGTCTCAGCGAGACTAAAGTAATCTGTATGTTGGCTTAACCTCCATGTAATTTGTTTTTCCTCTTGCGATTGGTTTACCTGTGTCATTGCTTTTGTTATCTTGCTTTCTGTTGGCTTTTGATCCTATGCTAACTTCCGTGTAGTCCCAAAGCAGCGGTGCCTAACTACAGTTCTCCTCCACTTTGCTGGCACTTGTTTTAATTGCCTGTAGTGTGCCGAGATTGTTTATTTATTTTGGAGATAACCCCCTGCGTCTGCTAACTGGAGACTCTCCTTTGTGAGATTAGACTCTGTAACTAGAGTGGCAGCGCTGCGCTTTATGGTTACCATAAATCACCTCATCTCCCCGCAGCTGCTCCGACAGAAGAAAGCTTAACAAGATGATTTTAGAGGGACAGTGGAAGCATTTGTGTGCCATGACTCTTGCTATAAAACACACGCAACATTCAAAACCTTGAGTAAAACATGGTTATCCTTTTAGAAATGCTTCCAGTACATTTTCTTTCCTGGGTGAAACTGCAGTTTTTAAACATAGCTATTAGATGCCCCATTTGTTACACATAATAGCCTTACAGTGAGCCATTTTAAGTTCGATAATCCCATGGCACGTAGAAAACAGAGTAGCGATTTACAAAAAAATAAAACCAATTACATCTATACTGTTCACGCTTTGTGTTTGTTTTTTAAGTCGGGCTCATGCCTCAAGCCGGCAGGCACTTCAAAATTCTCATGAAGAAGTATATTTTCAGACATTGACACGTACAATGGTGTACTATTAAATGGAGACGCTAAAAACACACTAGGAGGGGAGATCACTGGGACAGTGAGACACTGGACCTTGCATCAGTGGCAGAGACACCAACACCCACAACCAACAAACATTTGCAATGCAATAGGTCTCGCAATAGAAAAGTTTGAGCTTTTGGTGTGTAAAATGTAAAAAAAGTTTAATTTTTGGTTATGTTTTTCAAAATATTGGATTGGAGTTGGAGGGTGGATTTGGAGTTGGAGGGTGGATTTGGAGGGTGGAGTTAGAGTTGGAGGGTGGAGTTGGAGGGTGGAGTTAGAGTTGGAGGGTGGAGTTGGAGTTGGAGGGTGGAGGGTGGAGTTGGAGGGTGGAGGGTGGAGTTGGAGGGTGGAGTTGGAGGGTGGATTTGGAGTTGGAAGGTGGAGTTGGAGTGGTAGGGTGGAGTTGGAGTGGGAGGGTAGATTTGGAGTGTGGAGTTGGAGAGTGGAGTTGGAGGGTGGAGTTGCAGGGTGGATTTGGAGTTGGAGGGTAATTTTTGGAGTTGGAGGGTGGATTTGGACTTGGAGGGTGGAGTTGGAGTTGGAGGGTGGATTTGGAGTTGGAGCGTGGATTTGGAGGGTGGAGTTGGAGGGTGGATTTGGAGTTGGAGGGTGGATTTGGAGTTGGAGGGTGGATTTGGAGGGTGGAGTTGGAGTTGGAGGGTGGAGTTGGAGGGTGGAGTTAGAGTTGGAGGGTGGAGTTAGAGGGTGGAGTTGGAGGGTGGAGTTGGAGGGTGGAGTTGGAGGGTGGAGTTGGAGTTGGAAGGTGGAGGGTGGAGTTGGAGGGTGGAGTTGGAGGGTGGATTTGGAGTTGGAGGGTGGAGTTGGAGTGGTAGGGTGGAGTTGGAGTGGGAGGGTAGATTTGGAGTGTGGAGTTGGAGAGTGGAGTTGGAGGGTGGATTTGCAGGGTGGATTTGGAGTTGGAGGGTAATTTTTGAAGTTGGAGGGTGGATTTGGAGGGTGGAGTTGGAGGGTGGAGTTGGAGTTGGAGGGTGGATTTGGAGAGTGGATTTGTAGTTGGAGGGTGGATTTGGAGTTGGAGGGTGGAGTTGCAGGGTGGATTTGGAGTTGGAGGGTGGATTTGGAGTTGGAGGGTGGATTTGGAGTTGAAGGGTGGGTTTGGAGAGTGGATTTGTAGTTGGAGGGTGGATTTGGAGTTGGAGGGTGGAGTTGGAAGTTGAAATTGGAGGGTGGAGTTGGAGGGTGGAGTTGGAGGGTGGAGTTGGAGGGTGGAGTTGGAGTTGGAGGGTGGATTTGGAGTTGGAGGGTGGATTTGGAGTTGGAGGGTGGAGTTGGAGTTGGGGGGTGGATTTGGAGTTGGAGGGTGGATTTGGAGGGTGGAGTTGGAGGGTGGATTTGGAGTTGGAGGGTGGATTTGGAGGGTGGAGTTAGAGTTGGAGGGTGGAGTTGGAGGGTGGAGTTAGAGTTGGAGTTGGAGGGTGGAGTTAGAGTTGGAGGGTGGAGTTGGAGGGTGGAGTTGGAGGGTGGAGTTGGAGTTGGAGGGTGGATTTGGAGTTGGAGGGTGGATTTGGAGTTGGAGGGTGGAGTTGGATTTGGAGGGTGGATTTGGAGTTGGAGCGTGGATTTGGAGGGTGGAGTTGGAGGGTGGATTTGGAGTTGGAGGGTGGATTTGGACTTGGAGGGTGGATTTGGAGGGTGGAGTTAGAGTTGGAGCGTAGAGTTGGAGGGTGGAGTTAGAGTTGGAGGGTGGAGTTGGTGGGTGGAGTTGGAGTTGGAGGGTGGAGGGTGGAGTTGGAGGGTGGATTTGGAGTTGGAGGGTGGAGTTGGAGTGGTAGGGTGGAGTTGGAGTGGGAGGGTAGATTTGGAGTGTGGAGTTGGAGAGTGGAGTTGGAGGGTGGAGTTGCAGGGTGGATTTGGAGTTGGAGGGTAATTTTTGGAGTTGGAGGGTGGATTTGGAGTTGGAGGGTGGATTTGGAGTTGGAGGGTGGAGTTGAAGGGTGGATTTGGAGGGTAGATTTGGAGTTGGAGGGTGGATTTGGAGGGAGGGTGGAGTTGGAGGGTGGAGTTGGAAGTTGGAATTGGAGGTTGGAATTGGAGGTTGGAGTTGGAGGGTTGAGTTGGAGGGTGGAGTTGGAGGGTGGAGTTGGAGGGTGGAGTTAGAGGGTGGAGTTGGAGTTGGAGGGTGGAGTTGTAGTTGGAGTTGGAGGGTGGATTTGCAGTTGTAGGGTGGATTTGGAGGGTGGATTTTGAGTAGGAGGGTGTGTGTGCCTGGTGAAAGCGTGCACTGACGTCTGGTGGTGTGTGTCTGCTTGGTGAAAGCGTGCACTGATGTCTGGTGGTGTGTGCCTGGTGGAAGCGTGCACTGACGGCTGGTGGTGTTTGTGCCTGGTGAAAGCGTGCACTGACGACTGATGGTGTCTGTGCCTGGTGAAAGTGTGCACTGATGGCTGGTGCTGTGTATGCCTGGTGAAAGAGTGCACGGACGGCTGGTGGTGTGTGTGCCTGGTAAAAGCGCGCACTGACGCTGGTGGTGTGTGCCTGGTGAAAGGGTGCACCGACGGCTGGTGGTGTGTGTGTGACTGGTGAAAGCGTGCACTGATGGCTGGTGGTGTGTGTGTGCCTGGTGAAAGCGTGCACTGACGTCTGTTGGTGTGTGCCTGGTGGAAGTGTGCACTGACAGCTGGTGGTTTTTGTGCCCAGCGAAAGCGTGCACTGATGGCTGTGTGTGTGCCTGGTGGAAGCGTGCACTGACGGCTGGTGGTGTGTGTGCCTGGTGAAAGCGTGCACTGACGCTGGTGTTGTGTGCCTGGTGAAAGAGTGCACCGACGGCTGGTGGTGTGTGTGTGACTGGTGAAAGCGTGCACTGATGGCTGGTGGTGTGTGTGTGCCTGGTGAAAGCGTGCACTGACGTCTGTTGGTGTGTGCCTGGTGGAAGTGTGCACTGACAGCTGGTGGTTTTTGTGCCCAGCGAAAGCGTGCACTGATGGCTGGTGGTGTGTGTGTGGCTGGTGAAAGCGTGCACTGATGGCTGGTGGTGTGTGTGTGTGGCTGGTGAAAGCGTGCACTGATGGCTGGTGGTGGTATGTGTGCCTGGTGAAAGCGTGCACTGACGGCTGGTGTTGTGTGCCTGGTGGAAGCGTGCACTGACGGCTGGTGGTGTTTGCGCCCGGTGAAAGTGTGCACTGACAGCTGGTGGTGTTTGTGCTCTGTGGAAGCATGCACTGACAACTGATGGTGTCTGTGCCTGGTGAAACCGTGCACTGACGGTGTGGTTGTGTGTGTGGTTGTGTGTGTGGTTGTATGTGTGGTTGCACCACTAATCCATATGCATAAATCTGAACACAAAAGCATGCCCATGTTCTTAATAGGATCTATGGTAACATTTCAGTGCATATTTTTAAGCCTTCAAACCAGTTATAACATAAAAACAAGCAGTGGTAAAGGAGTGTGAGTGTGAAGCGGTGGGCCCCGGCCGTGAACAGGGATGTAATTAGGGGGGAGGAGGGACAGAACTGAAGTGCTCTGGGTTTAATAGATGGTCAATGTCCAGCTGGTTTGGTGTCTTATTTTATCTGTAGCAGGGTGCTTTGCACAGCTTTTAGTTAACATTTTACCATGCCTGAACAGTCAATACAGACATTCATCTTTCCGAAGCTAATGAGGTAATACCACAATACCACTAAGTTGGGGAAACTGTTATCAGCCCTTTTGAAACCTGAGCGAGTTGCTGCAGAGAGACAGAAAAGTGAAGAGAGTATAGGGGGGGGGGGTGGCGGGGAGCATAGCCTTTGAAGATCGGAGAAGCAGATGCGAGTCACGGCCTGCGGCCGTGAAAATGTGAAGCAGTGGGCCCCGGCCGTGAACAGGGATGTAATTAGGGGGGAGGAGGGACGGAACTGAAATGCTCTGGGTTTAATAGACGGTCAATGTCCAGCTGGTTTGGTGTGTTATTTTATCTGCAGCAGGGTGCTTTGCACAACTTCAGCGTGTTCTAAGAGGCAATCTGCTCTGCACACCCGTGTCGCACGGTGCACGCGCTGCACAATATCCGACTCGCTTTACCAACAAACATCAGTATTATCGACTCAGTGAGCTTAATAAAAGTGTTGGTATAATACCACACGAGCAGCTTAGTCTCGAAAGCTTTACGCCGCTCGATATGCACGACACACTTTCTTGCACTGTGTTTCACGTTCTTTCCAGCGTGAGGAACAATGAGAGGAAGAAGGAAGCGAGAGAGCGAGGGAGAAGGGAGAGAGTGAAAAGGGCGACAGGGGGAAAAAAACATGGTGAAAGATGGAGGGACAGAAAGATAAAGATAAAGACAGCTCACAGATGGACTTGGAGGGAGAACGAAAGAGAAAGAAGAGGGCAAACAAAGATGAAACAAGGAACTGGACGACAGCAAGGGACTGGGAGACAGAAGGAGGTGGGGGCAGGGTGAAGGGTTAAGGGATCGGGAGAGACGGCACAGGCTGGGCAGGCTTAAAAACATGTCATTATAAAAATTTCGATCTAGCGCTGAGAAACCCTGGATACGTTGTAGCGCTTTAGAAATAAACATTTATTTTCCTCAAAAGAAAAGGCCCTTTTCTGATTTGCTCACAAAGTTTACAGGTGAAATAAGATTAATCTATAGACACCCGGTTCGCAGTAAGAAAATAATGAATAGCTATTTTTAAATGGTACATTGTTCAGCATAGTCAGTGTTTTGTATTTACAACATTATAAAGTGTCTGGCCTAATGTTTAAAATTGAAGCAGAATGCCTTCACAGCAGCACACAGAAAGCATTACAACTGGCAAATCAGTGGTAAAGGAGTCACGGCCTGTGGCCGTGAAAAAGTGAAGTGAACGAGCGCACACTGGGGAAGCTTGGAACTCGAGCGACCATATGGAGAGGGAGGGGGGTGGGCTGCCTGCTGGGAGAAGCTGGGCTGGGCTGCCTTTGATGCGAGTCACGGCCTGCAGCGCTGGTTGGGAAGCAAATTGCTGAGGCTTTGAAGGCTCGTGCATGAGAGCAGGTCACGTGATTGGGATTCACATGAACTGTTGGAAATCCTCATCGTAAAAAGTCAGTTTTGTGGATGGGTGGCATTAGGTCTCTCTGCGAGACCTAAAAAGAGAGACGTCGATGGTCCCCGAGATAGGGAGACACAGACATGCACATTAGGACAGGGGGCACTGGGACAGATGACACCGACACACACACACTGTCACAGGAGATGCTGGCACAACACATCGTGTCAGAGAGACAGACACGGTGCTTGGACAGAAGACCCTGGGGCAAGCACTTGGCACTTTTAAAACACTAAAAAACAGGCACACAGGATAGAGAAACAGAGGCAACCTCATTACATGGAGCACAACCGAATATAAATATTTGAATAGTTCAAAACAAGCTTTCCGTGTAAAACAAATCTCCCTTCAGCGCGAGTGTGACGTCCATTACTTCTGCAGATGAAAGGGCGTCTATCTTTCATCTTCGCATTTGACATAAGTGCGCGTCTGTTTCATTCCCCCGCAGTCACAGAAGCCCCCCCTCATCGCTGGGGGAGGCACAAACAAGCACAGGCGAGCAGCCCATAGAGAAGGGGAGTTGGGGGGGCTTCCTTGTTTGCAATAGCGATCGCGAAAGATCGCTTTCACTGCCGCTTGGTTTTAACTAGACGCGGGTTCGGCTCAGGGTACAGTAAATCTACCCAACCCCCATGTACTACCGTCATCTGCCCGTTTTTAGAACCGACGCCGGTCTGTGACGTTATCGCTATTACAATAAAACAGATATATTCGGCACTCTGTGGGCTGAGGCAACAGCAGGATATTGTCAAAGGGACAGACTGAAGAGCAACACAACACTTTTGTGCATCACACTTCGCCAATATCATAGAGGGCAGCAGGGTTTTGGGCAACATAAGTGCAGCAGGTGCAGTGACAATAGAGTCCAGGGGTGTGAAGGGCACACTACACCCTAATAATGATTGCTTTTTTAACCCACTTGGAACAGGAATGAGGGGCCAATTATACCTGCCTGCATTAGGGAACGTGTCATCCTTGTCACGCCACTATTTATCTGGGTAAAACCAAAATGCCTCCTTCTGTCTGCAAATTGCGAATTTCCGGCAATAATATTGGTCTAGTTTTTATATTGAGCAAAACAAACGTAGGAGGCAAAGTGGGCTAATGAAAGCAGGTTGGAGCGACGCATACCTGCCAATATTTTACAAGTGGGAGACTTTGATAACACATTTGGGGGTGCAATTTTCATTGTGGCATCATTGATTAAGAGGGAATTTAAGACGGAAGACAGGTGAAATAAATCAAATTGTTGTCTATAAAAACTGGGCCTCGCGCCTCCGCCCGGTATCCTCCTAACCTATGTTTGGTGAAGCACTGCTGAGTGGCATTAAACAACCGGAAATTACTGGGTTTCTGTTGTATATTTCACGGGACAGACACATGACGCTGGACAGAGTTTCTCACGGCCATCTCTTTTGTTTGGATTATTAGGGGCGGCGCATCCGTAGAGCAGTCTGCGGTTGGGCCGGTTAAAGGCAAGGCAAGTACGAATATTTCTGTGCCTTTGCTGCTTGTTTTAATTGCTGTAGGTGTCGTTTTAAACCCCATTCTCCGGCTCCCATCTCCCTCTCACCCCCTGCCGACACACACCCACACCTCCATTCACACCACCACCACCAACTCCGCATTAGCATACTCCAGCTATGCAAGAGTGAATCAATATATTTGGGGGTGTTGCCGAGAAGTTTGTGTTTGGAGGTAAATTACTGGTTTGATGTGTGAATGACATGTAAACACAACAGGAACCCCCTGCTACCCTATTTTATTCACACAATACTAACCGTGAAAAAGGGGTCAAAGGGGAACTTTTTAAAGACCTGCTTGCATCCTATCCCCCAATTAGACTAGTAAACACACAAGGGATGCCAATGGTCTCAAACGAACTCTAACTGTTTAAACACTCATTAAGTAGAGTGTAGAGAAAAATGGAAGAAATGTGTTACAAAGAGATATATAAACCCATCAGCCCACCCATTGGCGGAAACTCGTCATCTGTTTTTTTTTTGTATAGACTGGTACCATCCAGATGTCCCACTATATGGTATCGTCTGCCTGCACATCCCTACAAACGTTTGAATAAATGTCTGTTTACTGAGCATTCATTACAAATGAATCTCCTTCCTGGTGACCAATTAACAGGTGCTATAATTATCTACGTTGACGGCATTCAACCGCGAGAGCTCAGGTTACCGCATGCCAGGCTTGGGTAGCTTGCCCATTTTTAGGTCTCGACTATTCTATCTCGCAGGGATGAATAGACGAGAGTAATGTAGTTGAAACAAACTCTCTGACCAAGCAGATTCCAAGCGGATTCCTCCCAATGCATGTTGTCTACTGAAGCGTGACGCTTCGCCAGGCGCCCTTGGCCTCACACCCCATCCCCAATCGCTCGCTCCCCCCTCCCCACCCCCCCACCAGGCTCTTGAAGCGCAGCGCTCCGCAGGTCATAAACAGGCTTTACTTCCAGCTTTAGGTTCCTGGCAGAATCATCCGCCTCGCACACCAGCAGAGCTCCTCCCTCCCACTCGCTCGCTCCCCCGCCCCCCCCCCACCCCCATCCAACTTGTTTTCATTTCGCGGCCGATTTTCGTTTCGCATCCGTTAATGCTGCCGCTAATGCTTGTTTTTTTACAATATTTTAGTTCGTGGCCCGGCCGCGGGTCACTCTCCTTCCCTCTCACCTCTCCGCTTTCTCACATGACAGGTAGTCTGCATGCACTTCGGCATTTGCGTGACACACACGGGAGGAGAAAGAGGCTTTTCACACCCCATCCCCATTCGCTCGCTCCCCCGCCCCCCCCACCAGGCTCTTGAAGTGCAGCGCTCCGCAGGTCATAAACAGGCTTTACTTCCAGCTTTAGGTTCCTGGCAGAATCATCCGCCTCGCGCACCAGCAGAGCTCCTTCCCTCCCACTCGCTCGCTCCCCCGCCCCCCCCCCCCATCCGACTTGTTTTCATTTTGCGGCCAATTTTCGTTTCCCATCCGCTAATGCTGCCGCTAATGCTTGTTTTTTTACATTATTTTAGTTCGTGGCCCGGCCGCGCGTCACTCTCCTTCCCTCTCACCTCTCCCCTTTCTCGCATGACGGGTAGTCTGCATGCACTTCGGCATTTGCGTGACACACACGGGAGGAGAAAGAGGCTTTTGAATTTTCTGACACGGTGAGAATTACGAGGTTTACCGTGCATGAAACAACATTGCTGTTGCTCGTGTTACACCGCTTTCTCATAAGATTAGGCTCATGTTGTACCTCACTTACATTTTTTAGAATACGGACTACTTATCTTTGAAAGGGGATCGGCATGCGCCATAGGCTGAGTTTCAGACATCGTACAGACACAGTGAGAATCATGGCGTTTACTATCGATGATTCATTATTGCAGTTGGCTTTGCCTCTCGGCGTTTTCAATAAGATTGGATTTATGTTGTATCTAATTTGCGTTTCCAGGACACGTAGTACTGCATTGGGACAGACATGCATATTTAGGAGCAGACGCATATTACTATCAGATGGGTAAGATATCTTTCGGCATTACCGTCAACTCGCACATTGTTTTAGCAAGGCATTAAAGTCCTTTTTAGGTCTCGTATTAGCCAACGCGCATGCGTTGGCTGCGATAACAGGGCACTGAGTCTCTCTGTAGTTGGTAGCACTCTGAGAGGGGATGGGCGGTGCAACTACAGGAAACAACTTCGTCAAG
Organism: Lissotriton helveticus; assembly: GCF_964261635.1. Classification (NCBI taxonomy): domain Eukaryota; kingdom Metazoa; phylum Chordata; class Amphibia; order Caudata; family Salamandridae; genus Lissotriton; species Lissotriton helveticus. The sequence goes on along the minus strand of NC_136068.1, from coordinate 631,201,775 downwards.
TGAGCACACAGACCAATGTGACTGACCTGAACAGCCAAGTTGGCCACGAGTACCCCAGGGGCAGCTGCTGCCTCTCACTGACCCTCCGTGCTGCCTCTCACACAGCCACCCTTCATGTTGCCTCTTGTACACCCACCCACTCTCCGTGTTGCCTCTTGCCCAATGTGTTGCCTCTCGCTCAATGTGTTGCCTATTGCCCATCCACCCACTCTGTGTTGCCTCTCGCCCACACCCCCTCTGTTGCCTAACCCCCTCTGTTGCCTAACCCCTTCTGTTGCCTAACCCCTTCTGTTGCCTAACCCCCTCTGTTGCCTAACCCCCTCTGTTGCCTAACCCCCTCTGTTGCCTAACCGCCGCGTTGCTATACCCACGCTATGTGTAGCATTACACCCACCCACCCTCTGTGTTGCAGCCCACCCTCCGTGTTGGCATCCCGGCCTCCCAACTTCTGTGTTGCATCCCACCCACTGTGTTGCAATCCATGTTGCATTTCGCCCACCAACCTTCTGTGTTGCCTCCCTGTTGTCTAACCACCCACCCTCCATCACTGATGCCTATCTCTCACTGTTTGCTCCCACCAACCAACCCTCCCTGTTGCCTCCCATCCACACTCGCTCCTTCCCTGTTGCCGAAACGTGTTTCAACCCAACTGCCCTTCCTACATCCGTGTTGACGTTGACTGCCCTCCCTCTGTATTGCATCCTGTCAACCCTCCCTCAGTGCTGTCTCCGCCCTCCTTCTGAGTTGCCTACTGACCGCCCTCCCTCACTCTGTGTTGCCTACCATCCACCCTCCCTCTGTGTTGCCTCCCACATTCCCTCCCATCTTCTGTGTTGCATCCCGATCCATGTCCTATCTATGGCCCTCACTCTATGGCCCTCACTCTATGGCCCTCACTCTATCGCCCTCACTCTATCGCCCTCACTCTATCGTCCTCACTCTATCGCCCTCACCACAGCATCAATCAGGGGCAACACAGCATCAATCTGTGCAACCATTCAACAACAACTAGTTCAAATGTGTTCTCTCAATGTTTCAAGCATTATTACAAATGTCACAAAAAGATGTTAATATTTCACTTCTGTTCTTGTATTTTCGTCACAATAAAATACACTGAACATATTCTTCACAAAAGTTATTTACAATAGTTTAAGCTATTGCCATTATAAATTACAATAACTTTTATTTAAGTATTAATTATTTAAAAAAATAAAAGCCATTGTTATTTGTAATAGCAAGACATGTAAGTCACGTAAATACAACACGTATTGTATTACAAATTCTATAGGTGTCACATTTGCGAAAGTTATAACTATTGGCATTGTAAATGACAAAGCTATTAATTTAGTTATTTTCAAAACCAACACATAAATAAAAAATTGGTCATTTACAATACCAATAGCTCAAACTTTCCTAATGCGAGACCTATTGCATTGCAAATGCTTGTTACTATTTTTTTTTTTAACTATGCACCCAGGGATTTGCAGGTTTCTAATTAATTAAAGGTAATTTTGCAAGAATGCAAAGAATACAACCAGCACTGGACAGGCTCCTTCACCCGACAAGCGATAACTTGACAGCACTGGCTACTTTTTTTTCCCTTTGGGTGGCTAAAAGTTAAGTCACGTAATCAGTGTGGAGAGAAAGGGTATTTGCCTAAAAGGCAGGAGAGGGACTCCCTGTCCCCTTAGATATATCAATAAACAACAAAGAGGGACTTACACCCGGGGGGATATACACTCAGCCTCAGTAGAGGCGAGTTTGTGTGTTAGCCACAATCCAAAATGAGGACATCCTTTGTCCTTAAGAAGACCCCTCACTCACCAACCTAGTTGGTGACATGCTTCATCATCGGGGTCCCACCCGGACAGCCGAATGCCATCCAGGTGTGCTGCGACACCTGATTACAGTGGAGCTGGTTTTTGTTTTTTATATGTGAAAAGGGAAAAAGACTAAGTGTTATTAAAAATGTCCGGAACTGCCCACTTACGTAATTTATTCTGGGGTGTTGAGGATATAATTAAAAGAAAAGGGCACCTGTTGCTCGATTAGGAGAGCTGTCGGTGAAAACTAATTGGCATGTAGGATAAAAGGTTTGGTCTACATGTTTCTACCTATGTGTCAGATTTAACAGGTATTCGTCAGGACCTTGAGGTACTTACGGGACGGTATGCGCACGCTAAGGCGCACCCTATCCTCGTAAGTAGCAATGGGAGAAACAAAATGAGTCTCCTAATAAAAAGGTTTCTTCTTTAGTTTGTGGAAAAAAACCTGTGGGAAAGAAAGGGGAAGAGGGTTGTGGATAACGAACGAATACATATAAAAATTACCACATACATAACACACAAATTGTCAATTGTGATGTGCATCAGCATACATCAAACCCTTGATGTGAGGGACGAGTGAGATAAGTCCCAATACTGCCATATACCACGTGGAGGCACACCCAATGTGTCCAAGATACTGAAATCACTGAGTGTCAGTGCTAGAAGTAGCGAAGGCACTGTACACAAAACGGCGAAGTGCTGGGTGTTTGTGTCTCAGAAACTGAGAAGTAGCGTAGTCGTCGTGCAAGTGAAGGCGACTGCGCAGGTCTTAAATTGACAACTATGTGAACACGAGACTAAATAAAATAAAATAAAATCTGGACCTAGCACACCGGCCACACATAAAGCGACAGAGTCCAGTAGTGGTAAACATGCATGGTTACGGTGAACAATGATTCGGAATGATTATCTTACTAGGAGCTTTTAAATTCAATGCTCCATGAGCCACTCCGTGATCGGTTTGTATTCTCGATACGATCTAGGTAGAGAATACAGGGTGTTGGAAAAATAATAATAACGTTCTCGTCAAGGTGGTATGAATCTATGCTTCACAGGAACAATCTTACTTGTACGAGGAAAATGAGGCGCCGTTCACACCTAAACCGTCACCGCGAGTGCTCCGAGGAATAACTGGGCTGCCGGATCGGCGAGGTAAAACAGTGTGCCGTTTCCGGGTTGGGCGTGGTTTGGTGAGTAGGGCGTGATCGGCGTAGGGCGTGTGAGCGGCTCAGTGACCAATAGCGAGGAGTGCTGTACAGTAGGGCTCCACTGCACGTCATGCCGTGCCAGTAGCTGAGAACAGCCTTAAAGGGATATCCTTTATTTATTTCGTAACTAGTGACCATATGGTCGTGAGGGGTTCGAAACCATGCAAGCCTTCCGGGAATGTGATTAAACCCTTACAAGACGAAAGTGGGGAAGTGAAAAGGTAAAAAACTGGCGCAAGGAAGTAAAAAGATTGCCGATAAGCGGGTTCTCCAAGCATGCAGCAGATAGGAGGTACACAAGGCATTGCACGCAAAGGGGTCACTTTTTTACTGAGTTCCAGGGAATATTATCGTTCAGGCCCCGTTTGTGAGTGGCCAATCGGTAAACCCAACGCTGTTCCTTTTCGAAAAGGTTAGTTTCCTTTTCAACTTGCTCTATGATGGTCCATTTAAAGTCATTAGGGCCATGTTTCATGGACAAAAAATGTTCTGTAAGTTTTGTCATTGTTTTTTTGCAGCGGATCGTGCTGCGGTGTTCACATATGCGTTGTTTGACCTTCCTACAGGTCATGCCCACATATCTGAGGTTACAGGGGCAGGTGATGAGGTACACCACTAGCGAGCTGTTGCAATTCGTGTGGGATCTGATGGTCCAGATCTTGCCTTCCTCCTGCTGTAATGTCTTGGTGTTCTTGGCACTTATTCAGGATTCTGTCTGGGTAGCCCCTTGCTTGGAGTTTGTGGGTTAGATCTCCTGATTGTTCACGGTAGTCGCTGATATTACTACAATTCCTCCTAATCCTTAAATATTGACCATAGGGCAGATTCTCCCTCAATGGTCTGGGATGGAAGCTCTCGAATCGTAAGAGGTTGTTCTTAGCCGTAGGTTTAAAGTGGGTCTTTGTTTCCAAACGTCTTCCTTCCTTTGTGATTGTTAGATCAAGAAAGGTCAGGGTCTTGGGGTCATGGGTGTATGTGAATCTCAGATTGTTGTCCAGGGTATTGATCCACTTGAAGAAATCTAGCAGCGTTTCTTCTGGCCCTTGCCATATCGTCAGGACATCATCGATATAGCGCTTCCAGAGAAGGATGTGTGACATAAAAGGATTCTGATTGTTTAGGATGAACTGTTCCTCAAAATGGTACACATAGAGACCCGCCACACTGGGAGCAAATGTGCTTCCCATCGAGGTTCCACCTATTTGGAGGTACAGGGTACAGGCATTCCATAACGCGAGTCTAGGTGGGAAGCTGTGCACCACTGAGCGGAGCTACAAGGAATTAATACCCTACGCTTTCACCGAAGACACGGGCACTCGATGTCAAATTCGTTTGGACAATAATCTTGAAAAATACACCCGTGAACACACGCATTGGTATAACTTTGGATACTATCATATTGTGAGTGCGGACCAACCGTCGCACATTTTTCTTGTCAAGGCACCACGGAAGGGTGCCTTACGATAGTCTTTTTTAATTGACGTGCACTCTGAGAGACATTCCCCTACTACTCCGTCCTGATGAAGACCCGTTGTTGAGGACTTGAACCACCCACTATATGGTTGGGTCGAAACGTCGACGACATTCCCTTTTGGGAGCCTGTACCTACTAACCCTTGTCCCTTGTCCACCCCCCACCCCGTTTTTCCTGGCAACTCTATTGCCATTGAGGCAATTAAAGGATCAAGGAATTGTAGATAGCATTAAGCTAGTAAAAAAGAAGAAATTTTTTACAAGCATTACATAGGACAGGCTCATGTTTCTTTGTATATAAATGATCCACACTGTTTTTCTGATCTTCTTGATCATTCACTTGAGCACATACTTTATCTTTCTCTGTGCACGGTCTCTTTTTTAAGAAAAGTTTATTTTTCCTTATGATTCATGTAAATATATGTACATAGATACATTGATTTTCAAATATTGTTATATTGTATATTAAATTGACCGTTCCAATTGGACTTTTTTCGGTCGCATTGGTTTATTGGCACTTATTGTAAAAAAATTTGTGGATGTGGGCTAGTATCATCTATGTTATTAAGACTATAGATTGAGTCTTGGTGTGGAGTGAATCAACTTGACCAAATGTTATGATTATTTTCAATGGTAAAATTGTGTCGAGGACCAATTGTTGTCTATACTACTGAATGGTGTAGCACGGTTACAACAAATTTTTTACAACGCACTACCATTACATCGCAATTTTTACCACGCAAACCATTACAACGCAATGCGCTGGGGGGCGCTCTAGGATAGGGAATGTATTTAATATACTATCCAACACCTTCCCTGCTATCCACGGGGACTGGAGTTGGAATAGTAAATTAAATAATTCACTATCCAGCGCCTAAAAGCATTATGCGTTGTAATGGACTGCGTGGTAAAAACCGCGTTGTAAAGGCATGCGTGGTAAAAGCATGCGTTGTAGTGACACCAATCCTACTGAATACGCAGGTCCTTGGACTATATTGGGTCAACCCCTGTTTTTTATAACAGTTTCCACGTGGTATATGGCAGTATTGGGACTTATCTCACTCGTCCCTCACATCAAGGGTTTGATGTATGCTGATGCACATCACAATTGACAATTTGTGTGTTATGTATGTGGTAATTTTTATATGCATTCGTTCATTATCCACAACCCTCTTCCCCTTTCTTTCCCACAGGTTTTTTCCACAAACTAAAGAAGAAACCTTTTTATTAGGAGACTCATTTTGTTTCTCCCATTGCTACTTACGAGGATAGGGTGCGCCTTAGCGTGCGCATACCGTCCCGTAAGTACCTCAAGGTCCTGACGAATACCTGTTAAATCTGACACATAGGTAGAAACATGTAGACCAAACCTTTTATCCTACACGCCAATTAGTTTTCACCGACAGCTCTCCTAATCGAGCAACAGGTGCCCTTTTCTTTTAATTATATCCGCAACACCCCGAATAAATTACGTAAGTGGGCAGTTCCGGACATTTTTAATAACACTTAGTCTTTTTCCCTTTTCACATATAAAAAACAAAAACCAGCTCCACTGTAATCAGGTGTCGCAGCACACCTGGATGGCATTCGGCTGTCCGGGTGGGACCCCGATGATGAAGCATGTCACCAACTAGGTTGGTGAGTGAGGGGTCTTCTTAAGGACAAAGGATGTCCTCATTTTGGATTGTGGCTAACACACAAACTCGCCTCTACTGAGGCTGAGTGTATATCCCCCCTGGTGTAACTCCTTCTTTGTTGTTTAATAAAAGTTAAGTCAGTCATCCTACTCTGATTCGATCCTGTGACCATCCCCAACTTGATCCCCCTATTCTTCAGGTACATACACTCAGATGCAGTGCTGCAGAAAGGTGATCTCTCTAACTTGTAGATCCGACAGCTTATGTGTGTTCAAACCAGCGAAATTGGATAACATTGTGCGGGTGCAGTTTGCCGCCACAGGGACACTTTCAGTGATATCCGCTGTGTGTGCCTTTCATTTAGTGCAGCAATCGCACAGGAGAGCGGGGAGGCCTGGGGCCTCATTTATGAGGCTGTGCGTCACTTTTACGCCGCCGGTGTGTCACTTTTTGTGACGCACCAGTGGCGTAAAAAATGCGCCTTGTTGCGCCATATTTGTAAAGTGACGCATCTAGGTAGATGCGTCACTTTGTAAACCCCTGCACCACATTATACCTGCGCCAGGTATAATGTATGCAAGGGGGGGCGTTTTGACGCAAGAAAGGTTCATGGAAGTGACGCAGTGAAATCTATGAGATTTCACTGCGCCATTTCTAGGACTCAGATGCGTGAGGCAGGCGTAAGACTGACGCAGGCCCTTTCACATGGGGGCTTGTCCCATGTGAAAGGATACATTGCTGGAGTTGCGTCACTTTTGTGACACTCTCCAGCAATGCTTCACTTTTGCGCCATACAGATACGTCAGAAATACTGACATATCTGTAACTCCTTGCGCAGTGATGCATCATACTGTAAATATGACGCATCATTAAGTCGCAAGGAGGGCGCAGTGAAAAGTGACGCATCGCTGTTTTCACACAGCTATGCGTCACTTTTCATAAATGAGGCCCCTGGTGTCTTAAGCTCCAGACGGGCCTAACACAACTGCCTCACTCACAAACACCATCAGCTCTCCTATTTGAGTCTCATCCAGGCTGGAACTCACTGCGGTTTAACACCCTGATGCCAAGGTCACTGAAGAGGACAAAGACACTTTTTCGTCTCTTCATAAATGCTCAGGGCAAACTTTGATTTGGAGCAGTGTTTTTTTGCTATCCGTGACGCAGCAGAGGAGGCAATTTTTTTAAAAATGTGCTTTACTGTAAAAATTACAAATTAAAGCTTTTTTTTAACTATTTATTAACTTTATTAGCAGCTGTAAAGTCGGCTGCCTGGCTTTTTTGGGTATTTATTTTCTTTAGCAGCATTCGTCATGCCGCTCTTAGCTTCACAGGTTTAAAGCTAAAACGCAGTGTAGCGCAATTGCAACAAAAGGAAATAAATAGGGAAAAAAGTGGGCAAACAGCGCATTTCTTTTCAGTTTATTTAATTTTGTAGCAATCACGGCTCCGTAAGTAGGTATGTCTGCGGCAAGATGCACAGCCGAGGTTGCGTGGTTAGTAGGAGGTGCCCTAGTCACAGACGCAATATTCGCAGCTCACTCGGTCTGCTGTGACTGTTGATATAAGCTGAAGCCTTCCAGGACTGCCTCGTACGATGCTCTTTATTAATTCTATTTCAGGACAGGAGGCTCCGATTTTGCTTATTCTCATTTCTTTATTAGAAATGCCCAGCAGCCATAAAAGCAGATAAAAAACCACAATACCCATAAGCACTTGGGTAACAACCATAGAGTCTGCACTATATAAAGCTGTGTAGATAGTCCCACTTCCTCTTTCTTTGCTGCTCCGCAGCCAGTTAAGTGCTTTATTCATCTTTACTTACGTTTTATGGGGATACTGTTGTTATTGTGCTAGCGCTTTGTTCGCGACCTCTGCCACGCTGTGCTGCGCGTTCTCTCGCGCCTTTGCCGCTTTCCGCTTCGCTAGCTCTCCCGCGGTGTTGCGTGGCTGGGAGCGTGTGTTCCACCTCCCGTGCGGTCCAGGCGCTTTGTGCCCGGGTCCTTTACATTGTGGAGTGGGAGTCAGGGGTTGTGGAGTGCTCGCGCTGCCTGCGCGAGCTCTTCCCTTCCATTTTGTGGCAGCCGGGGTCCGCGCATGCGCGGCAAGGGTTTCCGGCGCTCCGTGTGACTGGGAGTTCCGGAGCTTTTCAGAAGGACGTCCATTGCGGCGTTAAAACCCACAGTCTCAAAGTTAACCCCTCATAGACGCCGGTTGCTGAGAAAGGCTTCAGGCAGGATAATATTGCATAGGCTCTGCCTAGAGTGCTTTTTATGTGACGGCAAGCCCTCCCTCCACCTTCTAATTATTTTTTCATGCGATTTTTCTGCATTCAAAGGCTTGCTGTGGGGTTTTTGTCACTCCCCCTGATTTTTGCCTTCGGCAAATTCCATTATTGTCATCTTGTGGGCAGAATTTACACTCTTTGTGTATCATGGCTGAGTATTATTATGAAGATGACTATGATTATTGCGAAGAAGCCTCTGAGTCTCTTGAACAGGATCTGGTGGAGGCCCTTGATAGGGGTGTCCAACACTCCATGAATAAGGCATTGGTTCATGCTATCACTCCTCTGAAGAGGCATTTAACTACCTATGTGCAACAACAAGGTTGGGTTCCTACCACGCGCAAGTCTTCCTCTTCCCCAGGGAATCCCTATGCTTCAGACTTTCAGCGCCTAGCTAAGTCTCTCGCTGCTGCAAAGTCCAAATCTGCGGCTGTCGAGGCTGATTCTGACGACCAGCATTCTTCATCTTCATCTGATCACATTCCACCGCCTCCAAAGAAGAAAAAATGCAAAGAACATTTTGTGGATGCCCCCTCTCACCCGCCAGTCCTCACCTTTGACCCCACTGAAATTATCCACCCAAATTCCACGGCTTGGCTCCCATCCCCGGCGGTGGCAGAATACGTGCAGCAGCACATTAGACAGCCTTTCGAGAAGGAGGTCCGTGCCCGTCTCCGTTCAGAGTGTCCTAGGCCGGATCTGGCGGATAATTTGGCGGACACGCCGGAGGTGGATCCCACCATGATTACTTATCTGCGTAAATTTGCGAAAGACCCTAAGAAGGGTTTGGACCGTTCCTGGCGTTCCTGTCAGGACAAGGTCTTGGATATGCTGGGCCCACTGACAAAGATATTAGATCTTGGTTTCATGGCCAAAGAATCATCAACATTGGTGGATCCAGACGAGCTAATAGAGTGGGCTCAAAGGGCGATTTGCCAACTCGGATAAGCGAAATTGTGCGCTCTCCAGTGAGAGGCGTAGTTCGATTCTCCTCAAACTCGACCCTAAATTAGCGGAGCTCTCAACTTCGAAGTCGGGTCCAGCGGCCCAGGGCTTACTTTTTGATCAGCCTTTTTTGAAGGAGCTGACCCAATTTGTGAATACTTTCAGTGGCCTAGACAAGGCCCAGGCTACGCTCCGACGAGCTATGCGTCTGGTTTTCAACAAGGCCGGACGAAACAGGGGACGCTCGTTCGGCCGTGGTCAGCAACAGCCCGCTCAAAGAGGCTATCAGTCACATAGGGGAGGCAATCAGGATTCCGGCTATTCCCATAGATCGAATTTCTACCTTTCAAGAAAAGGCCGCGGACAATACAAAAAGGGACGTTCCGGTGGCAACTCTGGAAGATATCAAGATTCCGCCACTTCAGGTGAGCCTGATTCCTGCATGCAGTGTTGTTCTGGGGGGCAGGATATGTTTTTTCCTCGCCAAATGGTGATCGATCTCCAGTGATGCATGGGTGCTGGAGACAGTTCAGGGGTTCAAAATAGAGTTCTATCAGCCCCAGTATCAATCTCATCTACCCTCTCCTCTTGGTTTTTCCCAAAAAGATCAGGTGTTCATCACCGAGGAGCTCCAGTCGCTTCTCTTAAAAGGGGCAATTGTTCCGACCGTGTGTCATCCACAAGGGTTCATCAGCACGGTCTTCCTGGTGGAGAAGAAGGGAGGGGGTTCGAGATTAGTGCTCAATCTGAAGGAGTTCAACGGGGGAGTGGTCTACAGACACTTCAAGATGGAGAGGATCCATCTGTTGCGGGATCTTCTGCGCGAGAAGGATTGGATGGTTCGTCTGGACCTCAAGGACGCATACTTGTCCATTCCCATCTTCCGCCCTCATCGCCGCTTCCTCCAGTTCCACTGGCAGGGGACTTGGTACGAATACCAAGTTCTCCCGTTCGCCCTCTCGTCGGCACCTTGGTGCTTCACGAAACTGTTGAGGCCGGTCGTGGAAAATCTTCGCAGTCGGGGAGTTCGGTTGATCATTTACTTGGACGACATCCTCCTTCTGGCGGATTGTCCTCTCAAACTAATGTCTCACCTGGAATGGACCATAGAGCTTTTACAGTCTCTCGGCTTTCTGGTGAATGTTCAGAAGTCTGTGTTGCGTCCGACTCAGGTGATAGATTTCCTGGGTTTGTGGAAAAGTAAATTTTGCCATGTTCTGTGTCCCTACGTGTTCCCCATCTTATGTTATATGTGCATGATCAATATGCATATGTATTCCCTTTCGATCGATTAAAGACGCCAGTATAGTTGTGTCCAACTTTAGTATGCCAAGTTTCCAGTTCTCGTGATAGCTACGAGTATTAGGCCTATGTAAAGTTACGTTGCCACGTTTCACAGTGTGCACGTTAATTCAGTAAAAGTCCCCGTTTCTAGGCCTCAAAAGGGCCCGGACTCAGATTCAGCTCCTGTCTCCTGAACCCTCGCTGAGGAGCGATACAGCCCCCACCTGCATCCCTGACCCTTCACTTACTTCCTGCCTCACAGTGCCCGGCTCGGCCTGGCTCTGCCTGCCAGTCTGCCAAGAGTATGTTATGATTCTAGTTATCAGTCCAGCCCTCCTTCTCTGCATTCCTAAGCTACTGAATCGCATCAATAGTTTCAGTCATCGTCTAGCCTTTACGTCTCCATGTAAGAGAAATACTGTATTAATGGTCATTTAATATTCCTCAACACGCACTATATGTAGAATAATGCATGCACCAGTCTTAGAGTCTGTTAGCCTTTGCCCTGATAACTTTTGGATTCTATCAACATGTTCTCTAAAACATCAGATACTAGATAGTGTTTAGGTACATGTCGCTCTGACTTCGCAGACTTTAGTCTCCTCTTCTAGCGCAGAAGTCATAGCCCCCAGCTCCTCCTGGTAACACGTCATTGCCAGCTTTCGCGCACCACTAGGTCAGAGGTCCCGGCTCCTTAGGTAGCCCCCTCCATGTTTCCGCCCCATTTATGACATATTCTGTTACGTTTACATCACATGTCTATGTATACGCCCTGTACACGCCTCTTGTTACTCCTACTTTATGCCTTATCTTTCGCGACTGCTATGAACTCCGCCTACTGCTACGCCTACTGTATGTACTGCAATGCAATTGTTTTAGTATATATATGTTATACGCTGTTATTAAAGTTAGCGCGCTCATCCCAGATCTTGCCCCGGCAGCTGCCGGGCCCTGCCATCCTATTCCCGTGCAGGTTGTCCTGTTCCTGTCCTTTATGCCTGTATTAAAACCTGCAAACTCCAGCTACCTCGAATCTTGACTCTTATTTATTGAGCTATCTGTTATTGTATATCCTGAAAAATAGACCCGGTATTTAATTATTTATTTACCACATAATGGCGCCCGAATAGGGACTTGCCCTTTCCCCACGCGCCGGAGAAGCCACGCAAGCCCCCTGACCCTCTGCAGTCGTGACGGAACCATCCTGCGCAGTGGCAGATATTTCTGCTTCAAGTATCCCTCAGGCCCACGGAGGAGACGGAGGTTGCGGTCCAGCATCCAGACGAGGCGGTGGAGGAACGCGGCGAGTCCCGACCAGAGCCCAAGCCGAGAGTCCAAGGTCCGAGGTATCCGGAGGCCCACCCGTAACTGAAGTCCGAAGTTCGTAGTCCGTCGTCGTAGCAGTCCAGTCCAGTCCGAGGCCTTCCGTTCTTGCTGCCCGGTGAGTACCGTTGCTGGGGTAGTATCTAGACAGGGTCAATTAATTTGTCTCTGGTCCGTGGGTTTGGGTACGCAAATCCAACACGAAGTGTCCACCTAGGTTGATGCGGGTCCTGACGTGTCTCTTTATGGGACCGGTATGTTTCGTACTGTTTCAGCAGTGCATCTAGTAATTCTAGTAAGTTCTGTTCTCGAGAAATTCATGTATTTCTGTTCTCAAGTATTCCAGGTAATGTTTCTGTCCGAACTGTTATTTTAAATGTTATTTCATGTGTTTTCAATGTCGTGGTATGAGTGATCAGTCTCAAGTCATTATTGTGTTTAATGTGTATTGTATTGTGTCCAGATCTCAGTATAGTCATGCCTCTGTTTTCAAAATTACGTCAGTTAAGAACTAGGAAAGGTCTGCTTGAGGAAGCAGTTCCTGTCCCGCCTAGGGACAGTCCAGGTCATTTTATGTATCATAAGCATGGCATAAGTGCCATATTATATCTAGACTTATGGGTCGAGTATACTAAGGAATTAGAAGAGAAATATAGATGGCCTGTATCAGGCACATGGGATGCCGAGTGCATCATGCGAGTAGAAGAAGCATTATGGAAAAAGAAAGCCAGACAGTCACAGAAAGATGCCATCGAGTTATGGCGCAAAGAATCTCATAAAAGAACCGAAAAAGAAATCAGAAAGTCAGAATTAAGTAGAGAATCTTCAGAAAGAGCCCAAGAAAGGGAATTAATCGAAATAGGAGAACGAGTTAAATCCGAACAGTCAGACAGACAGAGGAATGCCCTTATTAAGGGTATGTACCCTCTTCTTGCCGAAGGCTTGCCAAAAGCAACCCTGGAGGCATCCAGTAATTTTCCGCCGCCATTAGTTCCGACCAAGCTACGTCACAAACCGACCGCAGCTGATATTTTTCTCTCGTCCTACTTGGACGACACAGTCCCAGAATATGCAAATCCTGCTCAGCCAGCTCCTGTAAATAATGTAATTCCTGCTCCTCCAGCCACCGGGGCACCCGTTACGGTACCCCCGGTCCAGCCTACAGTACAAGTACCCGCTACATCGGTCACTCTGCCAACACGAAGAGTATCAGTCGACGATTCCAGTGTAGGGGCCGCGGGAGGAGGTCCTCCTGGAACCCCGCCGCCACACAAGCGTGTAATATTAGCCGAGTTACATGAACGTGCATTACAGCGTACGCCCAAACACCAGTCCGTTGCAGATATCAGGCGAGCTCTTACCGAATGCCGTTATGATCCAGTCCCAGGTGACGATAGTATGGTTATATATTCATTACGTGTAAGACGGGTGACCGAGTATTTGGACACCCTACCGAATATGCAAGAAGATTTAGACAGAATATATCGTTTCATCCGTACAGGAGAGGACCAAGAAAGTATTGGTGAAGTCATGTCTCTAAGGAAAGCTGAGACCCAGCTCATGCTATTAAAGTTTCTAATTAATTGTTTAATAAGGGAACAAGATTATCCGACTAAAGATCCGACCGAAATGAGAGCTCTGACAAAATGGAGTGATAATATAGCCGAGGGAAGACACAGGACACTCAGTAGTATAGAGAGTATGTACAAGAAAATCCGTAAGGAAATAATAAGGTTACACGAGAAACGCAAAGCAGCACAAGTAAGCGAGAAAGAAAACGACTCTTCTACTGAAGAGGTAGACGACGAGAATCCTTCCAGAATAGCGTATGTAGGTAGAACTAGACTTTCCGACCGACATTCACGTCTAGACTCCAAGAAAACTGTTCTTTCTCTAGCACCAGAACAAGGTTCTCTAGAGCAAGTATTTCAAGCTACCGATCACATTCTGAAATCACGAATCGGTTATAGTGAACTTAGTACTATGCATGAACAAGAACTAGCCCGATCAGCAGTCCGATGGGCTACTGATTCTACCACTTTTCCAGACGAAATAGTGGCACAAATGTTTCTGAAACTGCCCCCAGCCGAGCAGCGACTGGTGGGTATGTATATGATCCAGCACCTCATCACACTGTATGAGGGTCAGCATTCTGATCCAGGTCCGTTACATGATGTTCTGAACGAGTTACTACAGTATAGATGGAAAGGTCTAGGTACCGATTTAATTAGTATCATTCTAGAACAGCGCCACAAATACCGAACGTTTCTGAATCCGCATTTTGTTCACGTCTCACCCCCAGAAAGTAAACCGTTTTACATAGATAGACAGCATCCGTTACGAGAAGTACACCCAGTTAGGACACAGGGTGGTGAAATGCAACGAGTATTTGTTTACACCCCGATTACAAAGATGGAACTCTTAGAGATGAAAAAGTCAATTCCCTGTCACGATAAAGATCCAGCAGGGTTCCACCGAGAATTAAAAGACATGCTCCGTATGGGAGAATACACGTATCCAGATATCATTAAAATGTTAAAGGTTCTGTTGCCTGCGGGCACATATGAAAAACTCAAGGAAAAAGAATGGGAGGTGGGAGAGAAAAAGATAGATTGGGCAGCTCTAGAAGCTGAAGATAATATACGTGTACCAGGTACTGGTCTAGGAGATAAATGTAAAGAATTACCCGAACTGTTAATACAAGTTTTGCCAAGATTACTAGCCACGAAAAAGGAAGACTGGGATGCGATCTCAGCCTGTAAACAGAAACCAGACGAAGATACTAGTGATTTTTATTCTAGATTTGAGAAGTGTTTTAGTGTCAACAGTGGCTTGAAGACGAGTAGCGAGTCATACCCTCATCTTTTTGTTACTAAACTAGTCGAGAATTCAAGTCCACAAGTTAAAAATCGAGTTTTGAAAGTCGAAAGTACCTGGCAAGCTAATACTCCGTCCCAAATGTTACAGATGCTTCAGTATCATCAGAATAGAATCAGAGAAGAGCAAGATCACGAAAGGAAACGTATGAAAGACACGAAAATGAAAGTATTAGTTGCACAATCTGTTCCTCAAGACAGTCAGAAGAGGGGTACGAATCAAGCCAGTCATCCTGCAGTTCCTGTTAAAGGGACCTGCAATTACTGTAAACAGCCAGGTCATTTCATAAACGAGTGTGCAGTTCTGAAACACAACATAGCTACTGGTAAAACTAAAGAAAGACCACGTCCGCCTAGACAAGAACAAGTTTCACAGACTTCCCAGTTACCACAGAATGCACAACAGACAGTTACAGCACCGCAGCCTATAGCTGCAACACAGCATGTTACACAGCAGATGTACCAGTATGCACAGTCCGAGTATCCAGAGTACCAGCAGTATTCATGAAACAGCCTAGAGAGGGAGGTAGGCTTGCCTCTCATCGAGATACCTGTAGATCAAGAGGGTCCCTATGTTCACAGTCAAGTATTAGGGAAAGACAGAAAGTTTCTGATTGATACAGGGGCAAGTAGGACTACTATCAGTCATGACGAGGTTCCAGGGGCTCCGCTCTCAGGCTCTAGAAATGTTTCCCTTGGATTTTCAGGAAAGCCAATAGTTAACGAGATTTCCAAACCAGTTACTCTAGAAGTGGGTCCAATGTCCCGAACTACTGACCTGTTACTTACGAAGTCATGTCCAGAAAATTTGTTAGGTATTAAGACATTGAAAGAATTAGGTGCAGTTATTTGCTGCTCTCCAGAAGGAATACGTTTGTTTTTACGTGACTTTAAGGGTCACTATGTATTACGTGATTTTGATCCAAGATTACTGAATGTCCCGCAGCATCTATGGGCACAAGGTCCAACTGATGTTGGTTGTATGCAAATCACACCCCATCGTGTGACTCTCAAGCCAGGTGTAGTGTTACCAAGAATCAGACAGTACAGATTGCCACCTGAGGCTGTAGCAGCCTTATCCAAAATTATTGACGAGCTTATTGCTCAAGGAGTGGTTGTAGAAACTGACTCCAATGTATGTAATTCTCCTATCATTCCAGTCATGAAACGTACTGATCCAAATGCACCTCCAGTATATCGATTAGTGATTGACCTTCGAGAGCTTAATAAATGTATCATTCCCCAGTACCCAGTTGTTCCAGATATCTCTTCCCTATTGACAGCCATTGATTCTGAAGCCACATTTTTCACAGTCATAGACCTCAAGAACGCATTTTTCAGTGTCCCCATTCATCCAGACAGCCAGTTCCTTTTCGGATTCTGTTTAAATGGAAGGAGCTATAAATTTACACGAGCTCCTCAAGGTTTCACAGAAAGTCCTAGCATTTACAGTCAAGCACTTAAAAGACAACTAGACAATATTCACATGCCAACTGACACTGCCCTGCTCCAGTATGTCGATGATCTACTGATCACAGCCCGTTCTGAACGTGACTGCGAGCGAGCGTCACTTACAGTTCTGTATTTCCTAGCCGAGATGGGGCACAAGGTGTCCCCTTCGAAGCTTCAATTCTGTGTCCAGCAAGTGATCTATTTAGGCCACTTACTGTCCAAGAGGGGTAGGCAGTTGACACCAGACCGTATCCAGTTAATAGCGAGTCTTCCTCAGCCCAGGACCCAGAAAGAGGTACGAGCTTTTATCGGCCTCACTTCCTATTGCAGACAATGGATTCCCCAGTATGCATTCCTAGCCAAGCCACTGATACAGTTAACGACACAGGAGGCAGCCGTATCGACTGTCCTCCCTTGGACATCTGAACATACACTTGCTTTTAATGAATTAAAGAAAGCCTTATGCCAAGCACCTGTTCTAGCTACACCGAACTACAGTAAGCCTTTTACACTTTTTGTTACTGAACGTAATGGTACTGCATTATCTGTTCTCACACAAGATCAAGCAGGACAATACAAGCCTTGTGCTTATTTTTCGAGCACACTAGATCCAGTAGCCCAGGCTCTGCCTGCGTGCCTCAAGTCAGTTGCAGCCACAGCACTAGCTATCAGACAAAGTGATTCCATAGTATTAGGACACTCCCTGACAGTACAAGTTCCACACTCCGTGGAAGTTCTTTTAAACCGAACACAGACTCAGCACTTGACAATTGCACGTTTAACAGGTTATGAATTGACACTGTTCCAGCCACAGAAATCAGACGCTGCAACGTTCTAAATCCTGCTACACTGTTACCGTTAGTTACTTCAAATCCTGCCACACATGATTGTGTGGAAGTAGTTAACACCATGACACCATGACAAAGCCAAGACAAGACCTGACAGATATTCCATTACCAGATCCCGACCTGACACTTTATGTGGATGGTTCATGTATGAGAACAAGTACAGGAGAACTAGTAGCCGCGTATGCAGTGACTACTGACACTAAAGTTATAGAGACACACCGTATTGATATTCTGTCCGCTCAAGCAGCAGAGCTAGTTGCTCTGACCCAAGCCTGCATACGTGCCAAGAACCTGAAAGTTAATATTTACACAGATTCACGTTATGCATTCGGAGTCGTACACGACTTTGGAGTGCTCTGGCAAGAAAGAGGTTTTATGACTTCTCATGGAACCAAGATTCAGCATGGTCTCCTTATCCAAGCTCTGTTAGAAGCAATACATTTACCGACAGCTATCGCTATCATGAAGTGCAAAGCACATACGAAAGTCACTGACATTATTTCCCAAGGTAATGATCTAGCAGATCGAACAGCCAAGCTTACAGCCCAGACTCCAGACATTCCAGTTAACACGACACAGATATCCACTCCAGATCAGACTACATGTATGACAGTTAAGGACCCCACACAAGATGTCATAGACATACAGTTACATGCTGCTCCCGAAGAAATCAAGAAATGGTCCGAACAAGGAGGGGTCCAGACAGATCAGGGATGGTTGACGAAGGGAAAAGCCACATGGTTTCTCCCCGACTCTATGGTTCAAGTCATTATCAATACCGCACATAGTCCTGCACATTTAGGAGAAAAAGCTATGTTAGACAGTATCCAGAACATTACATTTGGTTCAACAAGCATTTACGAGCTGCAGCCAAGCAGAAAGTCCGTACCTGTATGATATGTTGTCAGTTCAATCCAGGTAAAAGTGTCCCGGTGGAACAAGGGGGATTCCAGCCTCCTGACCACCCTTTTGAAGTCCTCCAAATGGATTATATTCAGATGGAGCGATGTCGAGGTTTCAAGTATGTCCTTGTAGTTGTATGCGCTTTGTCCAGGTGGACAGAGGCATATCCAGTCCCAGATTACACTGCCGCGACCACTGCCAAGCAGTTGGTTCGTGAATTTTTCCCTCGTTATGGACTCCCTAGGGTCGTGTATTCAGACAACGGCCAGCCATTCTCATCTGAACTCATGAAGCATGTTTCCCTTCTGTTAGGGTACCAGTGGAAGTTTCATTGTGTACACCATCCTGAAGCAGCAGGTCTCGTAGAGAGACATAATCAGACCCTAAAAATCCGCATCGCCAAAGTCTGTAAAGAGAAAGGTGTAGACTGGCTAGTAGCTCTGCCAGTCGCCCTGTTTTATATGCGCATGGTCGCACATTCCAGATCAGGTCTGTCCCCTTATGAGGTCGTATTCGGCCGCCCCCCGAACATGTGGGGTACACCTAGACCCCGAAGTATTACAGATGTTTCCAGTAATATGCTGACAGATTACCTAGCTTCCTTGATGTCTGCCCTCCACTCTTGTCGTTCACAGGTTGCCGCTGCATTTCCAGACAATACCGAAGTGAAACCACATGAGGTCATTCCAGGCGACCTCGTGTTGGTCCGGAATTTTGATCGTTCAAGTCCGCTGGAGCCCCGCTGGAAAGAACCGAAACTAGTCCTTCTGACCACCCGTACGGCCGTGAAGTTGGAGGGCCGTAAGGGTTGGGTCCATCTGTCTCATGTCAAGAAATTTCACGGACTCCGAAACAAGACTTTTAATGACATTTCTACAGACATTTCCTTTTCTAAAGACTGCCTGAAACCAGACTCTAAATCAGACATTCATTCAAACCCAGAACTAAAAGTTCCTCTGTTAGAAAGAACTCCGCAGCAGGAGTATAAATTAAAACTCCGGTCTAATAAAATAAGTCAGCCAGTTTAATTGTCTAAGTCCCCCTCGGGTGAAACGGTTAGACAGGTTTCTGACATGTATGAGATAGACCCCCATAGTGAGAGAGTTAGTCAAAACTCCATCAGATGTATCGTTATTCTATGTTTTCTTATATTTTTAAGTTTGATAGTTACCTGCACAAGTTATGCATTGCATTTATGTTTTTCAATTTCTCATGTAAATAAGTTTTCTAATGCTACAGTAGAGCACACATTTAGTGATCTGCCTCCTCACGAATTATCCTATCGTCTTGCTATGAGAAATAACACGTTTATCAGAATGCTACACTATTCACACCAGACCAGCAATGCCACTAATTGTTGGGTGTGTGGTCGACTCCCCCCTTTCCAGACACCGAAGGGAGTTCTGCCACTCTTTCCTTATCCATTTTCACATAATGGTTCGTGTGGAGCATGGTCCACGTTAACGTCATCCTCAACTGATATGTCCCTTCTGAACTGTACATGTTTTCCAGACAAGCAAGGTCTTTCCCATAGAACCGGGTTATATCTAGAAAATGAAGTTTATAATTTAGGTAATTATTCTTCGAATTTTATGGTCCTGAATGTTCAGTCTGATACTACTCCAGATTTACCTGCTATATCAGTACTACCAGTCAAAGGCGAATTATGTGTCCGAAAGAATGGTTCCGCACATGTAGGACATAGTGATTGTACTACAACTGTCAAGTATAGTGACAGGGGGAAATCTATTTTCAAAGCCTCACGTCATTCTTATTTTGTTTGTGGTCAGACCGCATATGTTCGTCTGCCCCTCGATTGGGATGGAACCTGTTACATTGCCTTCCTACTGCCACCAGTTTTTCTAGCCCCATCTGATTATCATAGAAACACACATCTAGTACACGTTAGACATAAAAGAGAGATCGAGTCCCCGATTGTCGA
The DNA here is from genome assembly GCF_964261635.1 of Lissotriton helveticus. Taxonomy (NCBI): domain Eukaryota; kingdom Metazoa; phylum Chordata; class Amphibia; order Caudata; family Salamandridae; genus Lissotriton; species Lissotriton helveticus. Next base: position 631,181,772 of record NC_136068.1, on the reverse strand, counting down.
TCAAACTGAAACTGCTCTAGAACAGTATACAGACTTCAATAGAGGTTTCTTCTTCTTTATAGGACCTATTCAGAATAGTAAGTTAATACGTAGGTTAACCAGAACCCTTGAAGCAGTAGTGAATGAGACTAGTTCTGCTCTAGGTAACTTAACCGAAGAGCAATCTGCTATGAGATTTGTCGTGCTCCAAAATCGTCTCGTTCTTGACGTCATACTGGCCGATAGAGGAGGAGCATGTAGAGTCATCGGATCTAGTTGCTGCATTTTCATTCCTAATAACGCGCCGTCTGTTTATTCAGCCATAACCAGACTTCATAAAATTGCCCATCAGTTACACCAGAATCCAGGCACCTGGACATGGTCCGGTTGGCTCTGGAGTATTATTTCTGCCTGGGGATAGAAAGTATTGTCATTCCTAGGTATAGCAGTAATGATCATTTTCAGTTGCTGCCTCTGTTTACAATGTGGCCCTGCGATTTGCGGCATTTGTGCTACATCCTGTATTCCTAGTCTTAGTCCTAGTCCTAAATCCCGTTCCAAGCAAATTCGAGACGAACAAATGATGCTATATGAAATGATAGATGGTATCATGAATATTGATGTTTCCTGATGGAAACGTAGTGACAAGGAGGGAATGTGGAAAAGTAAATTTTGCCATGTTCTGTGTCCCTACGTGTTCCCCATCTTATGTTATATGTGCATGATCAATATGCATATGTATTCCCTTTCGATCGATTAAAGACGCAATTATAGTTGTGTCCAACTTTAGTATGCCAAGTTTCCAGTTCTCGTGATAGCTACGAGTATTAGGCCTATGTAAAGTTACGTTGCCACGTTTCACAGTGTGCACGTTAATTCAGTAAAAGTCCCCCGTTTCTAGGCCTCAAAAGGGCCCGGACTCAGATTCAGCTCCTGTCTCCTGAACCCTCGCTGAGGAGCGATACAGCCCCCACCTGCATCCCTGACCCTTCACTTACTTCCTGCCTCACAGTGCCCGGCTCGGCCTGGCTCTGCCTGCCAGTCTGCCAAGAGTATGTTATGATTCTAGTTATCAGTCCAGCCCTCCTTCTCTGCATTCCTAAGCTACTGAATCGCATCAATAGTTTCAGTCATCGTCTAGCCTTTACGTCTCCATGTAAGAGAAATACTGTATTAATGGTCATTTAATATTCCTCAACACGCACTATATGTAGAATAATGCATGCACCAGTCTTAGAGTCTGTTAGCCTTTGCCCTGATAACTTTTGGATTCTATCAACATGTTCTCTAAAACATCAGATACTAGATAGTGTTTAGGTACATGTCGCTCTGACTTCGCAGACTTTAGTCTCCTCTTCTAGCGCAGAAGTCATAGCCCCCAGCTCCTCCTGGTAACACGTCATTGCCAGCTTTCGCGCACCACTAGGTCAGAGGTCCCGGCTCCTTAGGTAGCCCCCTCCATGTTTCCGCCCCATTTATGACATATTCTGTTACGTTTACATCACATGTCTATGTATACGCCCTGTACACGCCTCTTGTTACTCCTACTTTATGCCTTATCTTTCGCGACTGCTATGAACTCCGCCTACTGCTACGCCTACTGTATGTACTGCAATGCAATTGTTTTAGTATATATATGTTATACGCTGTTATTAAAGTTAGCGCGCTCATCCCAGATCCTGCCCCGGCAGCTGCCGGGCCCTGCCATCCTATTCCCGTGCAGGTTGTCCTGTTCCTGTCCTTTATGCCTGTATTAAAACCTGCAAACTCCAGCTACCTCGAATCTTGACTCTTATTTATTGAGCTATCTGTTATTGTATATCCTGAAAAATAGACCCGGTATTTAATTATTTATTTACCACAGGTTTCAGGGTCAACTCTCTTACATGTCAACTTCTTTTGCCCAATCAAAAGATTCGGTATATCAAGAGAGAACTGACTTCCGTTATTGCGAAACCGACTGTGTCATTGAGATCGTTAGCACGAGTTGTCGGTCTCTTGGCTTCGTCTCTTCAGGCGATCTTCCCGGCCCCACTACATTACAGAGCTTTGCAGCGCCTCAAGATTCGCCATCTCCAAAATGGCCTCAGATATTCGGATCAAATTCCCCTCTTGGAGGATGCGAGGTCGGAGATGCAATGGTGGTTGGATCACATGGAGGCTTGGAATGGTCGAGCCCTGTTCGGGTCCACACCAGAGGTGGTGATCGAATCGGATGCCAATCGTTGGGGCTGGGGGGGTAGGTGCGGTCCAGTCTCGACGGGGGGTCGTTGGTCTCCCCAGGAGCTCTCCCTTCATATCAACTGTCTGGAGCTCCTGGCGGGCTCCTTTGCGATTCGTTGCCTCTCTCCCCTTCGGTCGAACTGCTGCATACTCCTCCGCATGGACAATGTATCAGCAGTCCATTACATCAACAAACTAGGGGGGACTCGATCCCGGTTACTAGCGGAGATTGACAAGGATTTCTGGCACTTTTGTCTGCAACAAAAGATCACGGTTATTGCAGAATATCTCCCCGGTTGCAACAATCTCATTGCAGATTGGAACTCGAGGCATCTGAGGGACTTCAGCGATTGGAGGCTTCATCCTCGTGTGTTCCGTTATCTTCTCCGGTCCTGGGGGCGTTGTCAGATACATCTATTTGCATCCCGCCTCAACACTCAGCTCCCGCTGTTCTACAGTTGGAGGCCGGATCCGGAAGCTCTAGCCACGGATGCTTTTCTCCAACCGTGGCCGACAACGTTGTGTTATGCCTTTCCCCCGTTCATGATGATTCCCAGGGTCCTGGCTTACACGAAGCGCTACTAAGCAGAGTTGATTCTGATTGCTCCTCTGTGGAGAGCTCAGGCATGGTTCCCGGTTCTCGTGGAGATGGCTTGTGCAGTGCCGTTCCTTCTTCCCATGAAGTGGAATCTCCTGCTAGATCCTCTTCAGAATCCGCATCCCCTAATTCAGTCAGGCTCACTCCTTCTTCTGGCGTGGCGGATTTCGGGGAACGCTGGTCGGTCCCAGGCCTTTCTGCGGACGCTTCCAGATTCATCAGTGATGCCTGCTCTCCTGGTACCCACAAGCGCTACAGAGGCTTGTGGAAACGTTGGAGTGACTGGTGTGTTCAACGGCAAGTTGATCCCACATCGGCTGATATTTCTGTGATGGTCAACTTTTTGGCCTCGCTGGCTTCGTCTGGTTTGGTGTATCGCACAGTGAACAATTTCCGCTCAGCTATTTCTGCGGGTCACCTCCGTGTGGACGGTAAACCGGCAGGTGAGCATCCTTTAGTGGCTAAGTTACTCAAGGGTATCCGTCTTGCGAACCCTCCTCGTCCTAAGTACGTTTCCCTATGGGACGTGTCTATTGTTCTGCGCTTTCTGGAGGCTTGGCCGGTCAATTCTTTGCTGTCCCGCAAACAACTATCTGCCAAGCTGACGATGTTGTTGTGTCTAGTTTCCTGCAAACGGGTTTCTGATGTGCGTGCTTTGGATCTTGCCGGGCGCAGTTTTACTCCTGAGGGCGTCACATTCCGTCTCTCTAGGCGTACCAAGACCAATACTACGTTTATTTCTTATCCGTCTTTCCCTGCACGTCCTAACCTTTGTGTCGTTCAATGCCTCAAAGATTACAAAGTAAGTACTTCTTCTTTTCGTTCTGATATGCAGGGTCAATTATTGATTGCGTTGCAGAAGCCCTTTAGCCCCGTTACCCCGGCTACGTTGGCTAGGTGGGTACGATGGCTCATGGCGGAAGCTGGCATCGATGTGTCTGTGTTAGGGGCTCCTTCTGCACGAGGAGCTATGGCCTCTAAAGCTTTCTCATTGGAAGTTACTTTGTTCGATATTATGAAGGCCGCTGATTGGTCCTCTGATTCTGTTTTCCAAACTTTTTACTTTAAGCCTATTGATCATGTTGCTTCTGTAGAGGTGGATCAGCTTTGAACAAGCATAATCTGAGCCTCCTGTCCTGAAATAGAATACAAAATGTGCAAACATACGTGACAAGAATTTTCAATTCTATTAAGGACAAGGAGGCGAGGATTATCCCAACCATTGTATATGAGATATTGTTATTGTACAAGATGTTCATGGATTCCTTCCTGTTGAACTGTTATCATTGCTTTGTTTTTTCTACCCACCCTTTTGTATGCTCATGTTTACACGGAATGTGTATTACGGCTCTGTGTCTCTTTTCAGGCTCTGATCCCAAGTGACGATTCTACGGTGAGGCCTGGGATTTCCTGCCTTCTCCTTTGAGGATTGAGTTTCCTGTTTTCTTCTGCCGTTGCAGTGCTGAACTCTCCTTCGTCGTCCTGGATTTGGGATGCTTTTCATTTATTGACTTTCCATGTTGACTTTCTGAGTTTCCTTGATCAATTTCTCACCAAAGAAAGAGGAAGTGGGACTATCTACACAGCTTTATATAGTGCAGACTCTATGGTTGTTACCCAAGTGCTTATGGGTATTGTGGTTTTTTATCTGTTTTTATGGCTGCTGGGCATTTCTAATAAAGAAATGAGAATAAGGATAATCCTCGCCTCCTTGTCCTTAATAGAATTGAAAATTCTTGTCACGTATGTTTGCAAATTTTGAATTGAGCTCTAAGTACTGCTTAACTTAGTGCTCAGATTTATTGTTTATGATGTAATATTTCGGAGGCATTCACTGAGCGTGAGAGGCTGTAGCTCAGGCTCTGCAGGGTCCTTGTATGGGCTAAATAAAAAAAGAAAAGTAAATAAATAGAAAAAAGCGGGCAGATGCCGCATTTCTTTCCCATTTATATACTTTTGTAGCAATATGGGCATGCCACGCTTTAGCTTGTCCTCCTTTATGGTTCCCCTATCGTACAGCTCTACTGTGTGTCTGCTCCGTTTCCTCCATAAAAGTCACGTGTCTGGCTGCGTTTTACGCTTTTTTCCCCCTCCTTTTTAGGTCTACACATAAATAAATGGCTTTGTGATTTACAATGCCAATAGCTCAAACTCTAATAAATGCGAGACCTATTGCATTGCAAATGCTTGTTTACTTTGGGAAACATCATTTACCACGAAGGCATTACCACTACTAACATTTACCACGTGACACTTACCACGCAGGGTGCCTTCCACGCAGGGTGCCTTCCACGACGTCTTTACCACGGGCTGGGGGGGAGATGTGGTATTCCTTCGAGTCGTTCTGCGTGGGCTTGGGGGGCAGAGGGGGGCTGGGGGGGGGTCTCCCCCCCAAAAAATAACAAGCGGGGGGCAGAGGGGGGTCTCCCCCCCAAAAAATAACAAGCAGTTTACTTTAAAAAAAAAAACGAACATAATTTTAAAAGAAAAAGGAAAGAGCCTCCCCCAAAGACGTGCCGTGTACGTCAAAAAAACAGTCCTTTTTTTATTTTGGTATACGTGTTTTGACGCTTGTTTCAATGGAGGATGGAAGTAAGGGCTCGTAGAGAAAGACGTGCAGGTAAGACGTTTCTAGGCGTAGTAAAATCCTACGTTGTAAATACCAGCGTGGTAAAGCCACTTGCGATGTAAAATTCGCGTGGTAAAGCCATGCGTGGTAATTGAAATCGTGGTATAATCATATATTCGTTTACTTTCAGTTTTTGGGTTTAGTAAAAAGGTGTATAAGGCAGGAAAGAAGACCTTGGTTATTAAAACAGTGTTTTGCATATGAGGTGCCTGTGGACAGATAATACACCACTTAAATAATTAAGAAGTATCCCCTTGATACTGCATTCTCCATTAAATGGCCAATTATTCATAACTGATTAAACAATATGCATCAACTGGAAAGACGGTGCTAGGCAGATACACGTATTTTCCTGACTGTCCAATCACAAGGTGTCTGAAAATACCAGGTTCCAGTCTGAAGTCTGTGACAGCCCTTTGGAACTTATGGCTGCTTCCATAACAAGAAAAGAAGTAATACAACGTCTCCACCTACTGTACATTACTGATATTACAAATGGAGAGCTTACCAAGCAAAAGGAAAAGTAAACTTAGACAAGCAGGAGAAAGGCTGTGGCGTAACCTCCACAGCTGCCGACTACGGACCTTGGGAACTATCCATCACAAAGCAGGATTGCCAATACACTAAAAACAATATGCAGCTGGGAGCCTCAGATGAACTGTGAACACGAAGAGGAATGGTGAGGAGTGACAACAACAATAAAACAAACACTGGCAAAGCCAATAGATCTTACTTTCAAAAGGGAAGTGCCGACTTAATTGGCTACACCATTGTGTTTTTGCATTGGCACTTGTTGCATATATATTTTTTTATTTACTGTTCCAAAATGCCCTTTGGCAATAACAAAACAGTAAATAAAAAAAAATAAAAAACGCACTTGCAATGAAGGCAAATCGTACCTTCAAATACTATTCTATACTTAAAGTAACAGACAAACAGGTTTGTTTAATCATTACTGGGCACTTTCAATGTACTACACATATGTCAAAAACAAAGTCCATTTCACGTTTTGAAAATCAGAATTCCTACAGCATATAATACAGAGGTCGTTCTAGACATGTTGCTCATTTAAGTGTTTACAAATGTATGGCTTAAGGTTGTGGGCCAGTGCTAATATATATATATATATATATATATATATATATATATATATAAAAAGTTGCCAAATGCAGCAAGCGCTTGCTCCTCTCCCAGCGCCACCTGCCGCAGAGTTGGACACGGACCCAATTTCAGTGCTCAAAGGTATTTTATTTAACTGGCAAAGTCAAGACGCGTTTCGCAGCCTCAGCCGCTTGTTCACTCGACAATTTGCACAGAACCGTGAATCAAATTTAAAATGACAAACACATTGGTGAATGATACCACATGACATCTCGATACTATAAAACTGGAAGAAATACTACCGAAGTGATAGCACCATAGTAAACAATGAATGTAAAATACATGTAGTGAATACATTTACTTGAATACACATTCTTGATTTGTACTCACTTATTACATTGGACAAATATAAATAAGTCCACATAAATGTATTGAACTGGGTGCTTGACAAAGGAATTGATGTTAAGATTTATGTGTCCTTAATCGGTATGCACTGTTATTTAGACAGTTATTTCAAATGCTTTTCTCACGTGGAAAACAAAACCAACTTACTCAAATTTGTGCTAAACCCATAAAGTGCTATGTGGAAAAATCTGTGTTAAAATACAATAAATCATTCTGATAATACTGGAAATAGTACCAAACCCAACAAGAAATAAAATTTGGTGTAAATCAAGGCATAAGTAAATAACCGTACTAATGATTCCAAATTATCATCGGGGTATTCAGAGCTCCTCAACAACTAACCGTAAAATACATGATAATCTGCTAAGCTCCAATAAATACGTAAATTAATATTCAGGTTCAAGGCAAGATTTGTAACATTTACTATGCAAGAGTCAGTGAATCAATAAATAAATGAATAAATATATGTAATACAAAGTTCAAATATAAAGACATATATCCTAAAATCCATATAAATATGTATTAAAAAATATATATATATATACATAAATACTCTGTCATAATCCATTTATATATGAATTAATATATATACAAATTACGATTGCACTTGCTCTATTGAACGTTGAAATGATCCTACCTAATTAGAGAATAAAATTACAAGATGTTGATACCCTCACTTCCACCAGATATAACCTACGGACAAAAGACCTAAGTTATCCGGACGTGGGGGGTTAAAACGTCTATAAATATATATATATATATATATATATATCGAAGAAGACTGCTTGGTCGAAACGCGTCGCCAATAAACGTTTCCCCCACGGACCCTGGAGTGCGAGTCTTTTGTGTTTCCCAAGCATCTGTGGGGACCCTTTCAGACATATATATATATATATATGATTATCGCCAGGGACGTATCCTAACGTTCGCAAAAAAGTACGATGCACCAAGAAAAGCTATGAACCAAGGCACAATACCAACACCTGGTTCGAGTGCACCAACTTCAGAGTCCGAGGTAACTGCGGATGAATCGGGTGATGAGCAGAGAGATCAGAGGAGTGAACGTAGAAGAATCACTGTTCCTTTTCACACCGAGTTCCAACTAATCCGGCAAAATTGGCTGAGAGGGGGAAAGAACAAGCCCCCAGAGCGACAAGACGAAGGAGAACCAGGAGATCAAGGGGTGGCGGCAAAAGGAAAGAGGAAGGGGGAAACCAAAACCCCAAACCTGGCCCAGTCGCAAAACGAGGAAGTAAGAAATATAGATCAGATGAAGGCGAATAACCTAACTGTAGTCAATCTTACTAATAAACCTCTGACTGATGAACAACATGAACTCCTGAGCCTGGGACTCACTTTTTGTCCTAACACAGACCTCGAATTTACGCAAACTAAGATCGATCTTTTCAAGTTTACCAGAAGACTAAAGCTACATAAGCATTTCAAAATAAGACCACATACCAAGGGACCACCAAAACCTGGGATCAGGTTAACGGCCACTGACACCCTGATTGGGAGAGACATGCCTTGCATGGAAGCTATGGAAGCTTTGAGAACTGAAACTGAACACACGGACACTGCTGGCATGGATATGGTACAGAGGGCAGCAGCACAGGGGATTGAACAAGAAAGAGACAGTAGTCATTTCAAACCCCTCTCTATGTTTATTCCCCAATCTCCGTGGGATGCCATTGATGCTTTTTCAGATGCCATGATGATGGAACTGGTAAAGCAAAGAAAGGTTACCCATACGAACATTAGTAACATTACTCAATCTCAAAAGTAAGCCTTACAAGAATTATTGAACGACAAGCAAATCATCATTAAACCCTCGGACAAAGGGGGGAATGTCGTTTTAATGACAAGAGAATATTACCATCAAGAAGCTATGAGGCAACTCTCTGACACTAAGTATTATACGATTACAACCAAAGACCTGTATGAATCTAGTATCAGGGAGTACGATAATTTGATTTTGAAATGGTATAACCTTTCCATGCTAGGAAAGGATGAACACATTTTCCTACGCAGCAACAACCCAATGACCCCAACGTTTTACCACCTGCCCAAATTCCATAAAAACAACATCTCCCCTCCAGGTCGACCAATTGTGGCATCTATTGGTGGACTGACAGGAAATATGTCAAAATTTGTCGACAATTACATCTTCCCCCTTGTCATTAATTTGGAATCTTATGTTCAAGACACCAAAGACTTTTTGAATAAAGTGGCTGATATGGACTGGCAACCGGACTATCTAATTTTAGTGATGGATATCACCAGTCTTTATACTATCATTGATCATGCCCATGGACTGGCTGCCGTTGAATACTATTTAAGCAAACGTTCAATCCGCTTTGCACAACATAATACTATGCTGATGGAATTTGTGCAATTTTGCTTAACGCACAACATCTTTCTTTTTGAGGATAGGCTCTACAGGCAGACCTCTGGTACAGCGATGGGCACCTGCTTCGCTCCCAGCTATGCGAACTTGTTCGTGGGCTGGTGGGAGGAGCAGGTGCCCAGAAGCTACCAAGAAGGCATAGATAACGGGAAGGTGGTACATTGGTATAGCTACATTGATGACTTGTTCATCGTGTGGCAGGGGACCAAGGACATGGCAGAGAAATACATCCATTCTCTCAATAATAACATCTACAATGTACACCTGTCTGGGACAATTAGTGGGGTGGCAGCCAACTACTTGGACCTACGGGTGTACATTGAGGACGGCCATGTCCATACCGCGCTGTACCGCAAGGAGACAGCGGGGAATTCTATTATTTTTGCTAAAAGTGCACATCCACCGAAACTCATTAAGAGTATCCCCTATGGGGAACTCTTAAGAATCAAGAGGAATAGTACCCAAGACCAGGAATTTGAGGCGGCCGCCTCGGATTGCATATCCCGTTTCCGGCTCAGAGGGTATGACGAACCACTTTTATTGAACACTTTGAGGAAAATGAAAAAGATTCCTAGAAAGGATCTACTTAAAAAGCAAGTGGGTGGGACAGATACCAACGCAAAGAATGTCTTCAGGATGATCACTCCATATTCTATGGGCGCTGAGAGACTTAGAGCAATGATGCGCAAGAATTGGCACATCTTGCTTACAGATGACGTGTTAAAAGAAGATTTGCCACCACACCCATTAGTGACCTTTAGCAAGGCTAGGTCCTTGGGTGATATGTTGGTACACAGTCATCTAGAACCCTTAACAACCCAGCCTAATACTCTAAAAGACATGAGTGGGTTCTTCCCATGTGGGAAGTGTAAGGCGTGTACTAATAGCCGGAGGGTTCTTCACTATGATATCCCTGATGCAGGTAGAACGAACAAGATCCATACATTTATTACCTGTAGCACTACCTATGCCGTGTATTGTTTAATATGCCCATGCGGCTTGAGATACATAGGAAGCACTATCAACCAACTCAAATTAAGAGTGCTGGAACATCTTAGGGCTATAGACAGAGTGGACCATGCCTACCCAGTAGCACGGCACTTTGCCGAATATCATAATAAAGACCGGAACAAATTACGCTTCTTTGGGCTAGATCATGTTCCATATAATCAACGGGGCGGGGGCAGATTAAGAAGACTAAGACGTCTTGAGTCAAGATATATCATTGACCTGTCCACCAAGCACCCGAAGGGCATGAATAGCGGGGAGGACATGGTAGTCCACCTCGGTAAATGATATGGTAATATCTGAAGTGCTTTAGAACATAATGTTTATAACACCATTTACCATCTGTCATATGTCCTGTTACCATTGCTATTTATTATGTATGAAACTAGGAGTAGGAGATTATCCATGCTTACCTCCTTCTTGTTTGGTTGGATCCTTTCTTAGGACACTATTTGATTGTGCGACTTGTTGAAATCATTTATGATTATTCTGAATTTGTTCTGCACTTTCACACTTTGCACTTTCCGTGTCTTTATGACACATGACTTTGGCTTTCTGTATGAACTGTATTATCAATTAATATTATGCTATGAACTATTATGAACTAACTTAGGATATCTTTAGGAGGAGGGTTTTTCCCTCATGTATGTTTGTTATACATAGCAATATCCGTTTCATGACGGACGTCTGACCGTCTCTAGTGTTGTGATGGTTATCTTTTGTTTCTAATTAGTGATTAATTGATTGTCTGAATTGATGTCATTATGACTACAATGAATTATCGTTAAAATGAAATATGCCAAACTTATGTACACAGTTCCTAGCATAGTGACATTTATCTGTTGCTTGATGTGCATCTTCTGTCAAGGGGCCAATGCCGATCCACGGCCTTATTATGTTTTTATATTTATATTTACATATGATTGCTTTTTTGCCCATTTTGTATATATGCTTACCAATTCATGGTACTATTATGCATTATGAATGAATGAATGAATTTTTATTAACTACAATTAATTAAAATCTTTACAGTAAAAGAAGAGAATACAAAAAACTGTGGTTGTAAGCTTCTTTGCTTGATAAAAGATGCACTGGTGTGCCAATTAAAAAAGAAAAAGCGAGTTAAAAAAGAAAGCAGAGTAAAATGAGGGGGTGCGGCGCCCCTATCTAAGTCCCATGTAGATGGCCGTTGTACAACCATGTGTGCCTTGGTGTTAGTCTTGACGACGGACGTTTCTTTCATGGGAGGGCAATGACAATGCTACGACGTGGCAATGTTACTACAGCTATCGTTCGCTGCTTTCGGGCATTGACTTCCCAGGTGTTAAGATGTTTTCGTTATTGGCTTTTAGGGCTAGCCTAATTTGGTGGACAAATTTCGCCAATCTCGCTAGGGTCATTGTGTTGGTGGTTGAGAAACACAAGGCTGATACTATTATGCATTAGTTCCTATGTTAGGAACCCACTCCAAGATGGTGCTAATTTTGGTACAGGAAGGGCTGGTCCCTTGTGGATGTCCATTCTTGACACTTGACTTTATTTAAACCGGAACTATGTGTAAATGGTTGAAACACTGACGAAGGCTTTTGCCGAAACGTTTGTTTGCTGCAAACAAATTAACTCGCTGTTTATTTGTCACCACCGGAGTGCTGTCTCTTTTCCCGACGTGGAGGGTTTTGAGCGTATAATATATATATATATATATATATATATATATATATATATATATATATATATATATATATATATATATTCAAAATTCTCGCCATATACACCGCCTTGGAGAGAAAAACGAGTGTGAACCACAATTGTGTGCATGAATTCTTGTTTTTTATTGAATTTGGTCCGCCATGACGCGTTTCAGCTGTTACCAGCCTTGATCACATGACAACGCTAGACCTGTGATCGGCTCTTTTAAAGTGACAAGTGCTTAACATTTAATTCATGGTTGTGGACAACAGACTATCCAAATGTACGAGTAAGCCATTGTATGTGTATAAATACTCATTTAACTGTATCACACAGATATGACCCCACGCTTTTACTCGACATTTATCCTGTATAAATACCTGATTATTCACAAAGACTACAATGTAGCCTAAATGCAATTTTCATTACTGTCAATTTTGTAAACAATCCACTATCATTTTGTGTAAATGATATTAAGTGAATAAAATGACTAAATAATGACACACCCTACCCAGCTAGGATTTGTTCAATGATCAACTCTTTTAAGGAGAGAAGTGCTCAAAACATAACGGATATGCATAACATATTTGAAATGCAAAAATGCTTTATTTTTGGGCAGGCCAATATACTTGTATAAACAGTGTTTTTGTATATACACACACATACTCATGCATGTATGTAAATGCACACGTGAACACCTGTTCTTACGTACAAACTGCCCCATGACTCCTACATTTTACCACCTCCCAAAACTACACAAACATCGTGACTGTCCACCTGGCCGCCCAATTATTTCCTCCATTGGGAGCCTCACAGAAAGCATGTCTCGTTTTGTGGACCATACTCTGTTTCCCTTGGTATCTACCCTGGACTCCTACGTACGAGACACTAAAGACTTCCTGATGAAATTACAGAACTTGGTGTGGGAAGAAGGATATTTGTTGATGGTATTAGACATCACCAGCCTCTACACAATCATTGAACACCATCATGGACTAGAGGCTGTGAAGTTCGCTTTAGAACAACGTCAACTACGCTTTTCGAGACACAATATAATGATTCTCGAATTCGTAGAATTCTGCCTGACCCACAACATTTTTCTGTTTGAGAATCAATTGTATATTCAGAAGTCTGGGACAGCGATGGGTACCTGCTTTGCCCCCAGCTACGCAAACTTGTTCGTGGGCTGGTGGGAGGGGCAGGTACCCAGGAGCTGCAAAATAGGAGGGAAAGAAGGAAAGGTCATCTGTTGGCATCGATATATCAATGACCTTTTCCTAGTGTAGAAAGGTGACTTAGCAACAGCGCATGAATACATCAATGTCCTAAATAGGAATAAAATCAACCTACATTTCTCGGGAACAGTAAGTCCGGTGGCAGCGGACTATCTGGATCTCAGGATCTATGTAGAAGAAGGACATCTCCACACAAGTCTCTTCAGAAAAGATACTGCTGGCAATTCGACACTCTTTGCCAGCAGTAGCCACCCTCCTCAACTGATCAACAGTATCCCCTACGGGGAACTGTTGAGGCTCCGTAGGAATTGTTCAAAAACATCTGATTTTGAAGCGGCTGCTTCAGAGTGTATATCCCGGTTCAAGGTCAGGGGCTATGGGGAGAAACTACTTAATAACACACTCAGTAGAGTCAGAGGAATAGAGAGACACACCCTCCTGACTAACAATCCTGACCAGGGGAATCGCAGAAGAACACCAGGTGATGACAAGGGTAAATTCAGAGTTATCACTCCTTATTCATCAGGAGCGGAAACATTAAGAGCAATGCTTAGGAAGAATTGGCATATTCTCCTAACAGACAATGTACTAAAAGATGATCTACCAAGCCAGCCACTTTTAACTTTCAGTAAGGCCAGATCAGTAGGCGATATGTTGGTGACCAGCCATCTCGAAAAAGTGCCCCTGAGAAGCAATACCTTAAAGGAGCAAAGAGGCTTTTACCCCTGCGGCCGCTGTAAAGCGTGCGCAGGAAGTAAAAGAGTCCTCTCTTATACCATAACTGAGACTGGCAAGAAAATATATATCAACAAATTTATCACCTGCAGCACACAATATGCTGTTTATTGCCTCCAGTGTCCATGTGGCTTGCGCTACATTGGGAGCACAATTAAGGAGATTAAGCTCAGAATACTCGAACATATGAGAGCAATCGACAAAGTGGACCAGGCGTATCCAGTGGCTCGCCACTTTGCGGAGGCCCATAATCGAGATCGGAGCAAGCTCCAGTATTTTGGCCTAGATGTTGTTCCCCACAACATACGTGGTGGTGACCGCCTACGTAGATTAAGAAGACTTGAATCCCGCTATATTATAGACCTCATAACCAAACATCCTAAAGGTCTGAATAGTGGGGAGGAGATGGCCTTTCATCTGGGGAAATAGGTACATGTTAATCTGACAACAACATCAGGTATACATGGTTTTGTGACAACAGCTCATTGAAATAACTGTAATTAGAACTATCTGAGTGTCACTTTCCATGTATTGTCTGAAAGAAATGGATGCAAAAGCTCTTTTAAATGATCTGATTTAAGTCATTTGATTATACCTATGCACTAGAGTCTACTTTATGCCACATGAACCATAGTATTTGACCTATCCAAATAACTCTTCAGTATGATTTTATAATATGGTTAGAGTTTGGAATTTGTGGAATATTCCTTTGATTGAGTACATGGATTCATTGAAAGTGACTCTCGCAATTCACATTTGTATTTTTATTGTATTTTTATTGTACCTTGGATGAGATCTCATGCGCTGTCTGCTGCGAAGCGTTAGGCATCTTACGATAGGAATCCCACATTGTAGTTATGAGTAACTTCTGATGAAATGTTGTAGAATTAGAAGTCTCAGAAATTGACTGAATGCATGTGACTATTTATCTCTTAATGGGATATTAGCCGATCCACGGCTGGATGTTCTTTGAGTCCATTTTGGATGTTTATGAATTATATACCATGCATGTAATATGGCTGTTGCCCATCTGTGGGCTGTAACTCGTCTCTTGGAGATTAATGTTATTTAAAACATACACTCCAAGATGTCCGCCACCATTATGTGTATTATATGTATGGTGTAAATCCCCTTTCTATGTCTATGCCTATGTGAATGTGGGAGTAACTTTGCAAGTTTAAAAACATGTCGGGAGTAAACACAGTGCATCACACACTGACGAAGGCAGAACGCCGAAACGCGTCTGTGTGCACCCCCTCGCTAAAATAAAACCTAGCGTGTTGAAACCTCCACCCTCGAGTGCTGTGTTATTCTTCCACGAGTTTGGGAGGATTTTGGAGCGTTATATATATATATATATATATATATATATATATATATATTCAAAATTCTCGCCATATACACCGCCTTGGAGAGAAAAACGAGTGTGAACCACAATTGTGTGCATGAATTCTTGTTTTTTATTGAATTTGGTCCGCCATGACGCGTTTCAGCTGTTACCAGCCTTGATCACATGACAACGCTAGACCTGTGATCGGCTCTTTTAAAGTGACAAGTGCTTAACATTTAATTCATGGTTGTGGACAACAGACTATCCAAATGTACGAGTAAGCCATTGTATGTGTATAAATACTCATTTAACTGTATCACACAGATATGACCCCACGCTTTTACTCGACATTTATCCTGTATAAATACCTGATTATTCACAAAGACTACAATGTAGCCTAAATGCAATTTTCATTACTGTCAATTTTGTAAACAATCCACTATCATTTTGTGTAAATGATATTAAGTGAATAAAATGACTAAATAATGACACACCCTACCCAGCTAGGATTTGTTCAATGATCAACTCTTTTAAGGAGAGAAGTGCTCAAAACATAACGGATATGCATAACATATTTGAAATGCAAAAATGCTTTATTTTTGGGCAGGCCAATATACTTGTATAAACAGTGTTTTTGTATATACACACACATACTCATGCATGTATGTAAATGCACACGTACTTGCACATATATGTATATACATCTACATATGGATTGTGATCCCAACGATATATTCAACAATCTTTTAATATAAAACCATATAATGGTCCCATACTGAGATTATCCTGATTATGATACGATACCCTTCCCGTCACATTTGTTACTATCTCATTCTATCTTATGTGCAAATAACCTCAAGATAAACTGATTTTGTGCTTGCAAATCCTTCCCAGCCAGGATTTGTTTACTAAAGTGCCTAGTGCATAAAGTGCTTATTTGTCTAATTTATATTAATACATTTTGCTGTAGATTACACCTATATAAACATAATGTATTGTTGGTTCATCTGTGGATATACATAAAGTGCATAGAATAAATACATGTTAAGGTTTCTTACTCATTAATGTGCATCATTCTATATAAAATCAGTTAATCTAAAAGTTGTTATAAAGTGCAACATTAAAACCATGAAACCTTAAAACCCATAGTGAACATATATAAGGCTGATGCCCTGAGAAGATACACTCCCATATTGCTGTTGGGACCTGTTGCATCATAGCAATGTTTCATCACAGATATGTGTGAAGATCCTCGCTTATATTTAGGCCTCCCAGATGCATTGTATCCAACTCTAGGATATACCTTGTTTCCAACCTCCTAAGCTTTTCCTCCAGGTTTCCTCCTCTTTTTTGTACAGGGACTGGATCGATTATAAAATATTTAAAATATTTAAGATCACTGGCACGGATTTGTCTGAAATGTCTTGCCACCGGATAACTAGGATCTTTGTTAACTATGGCCCTAGTGTGCTGCAGGATTCTCTTATGTGCTTGCCGTTTAGTGCTGCCTACATACAATAGCCTACAACTGCATTCCATTATGTAGACCACGTCATCTGTTTTACATGTTAAATGTTTGTTAAATGTTTGTCGATCACCTGCATTTTGTTGCTAAATGCTGTCTGGTAAAAGGTCTTATTAATGCCATAATTACAGGCTTTACAACTCGTACACTTAGAAAACCTTTCCTGGCAGTGAGCCAAGTCCCTGTCTGTGTACCCTCTGAGCTACTCTTCACTAGAGCTTTCCCTTCGATATTGTCTTCCTGTAAGAGATGGCTGGTGTTTTAGGTAAAAGATGGCCTATCACCGGGTCATCTAAAACAATTGGCCAATTACGCTTTATTATGCCCCTCAGCTGTTTGTCCTGCTTGGTGTATGTTAAAAATAATCTCGTTGGTTCACTTATTTGAACACTCTGTGTTTTCTCTTCTGTGCCCTTTTGCCTCATGTTGCATTGTAAGAGGTCAGATCAGGCCCGTTGTCTAGATTTTGCTTTTGCAGCATCTATAGTTTCAGTTTTATAACCCCTTGCTAGAAATCGCTCCTTGCTTTCCTGTTGTTTTATGGCTAAGTCTGTCTCTGCACTGCATATCCTCCTTATCCTTAACATTTCTCCATAAGGGATATTTTGTATAAGGTGCACAGGGTGTCATGATTTACACACTGGTAACGCTGACCTTCCTTCTGTCCACATCCTCTGTACGAGTTCTAGGGTCAGGAACTACACATCCCGACATGCCCGTGATGTAAGGGGCGTGGCGCGCTCAACCGCGTACAACCCGGAAATAAAGTGTTTCGTGAGGACACAGACGCTGCTGATTATTCTTGCTGTTGATCCTGGGCGAGTGGTGAGTCTTCGTCAACGGGATGGTAAGTGCTCAGACTGCATTGCACTTATCCCTTAGTACCCCGTTTTGGGTTGGGTACAGTGATCTGGGCTCGGCTGACAAACGCGTGGTGAGCGTTTTCCTCGCCATGGTTTTTTCTTATTGCCTGAATTGAGTTGTGACTCCCGAGGACGAGAGATTCCTCTATTGAAGGGAGCGGACCGGAACTGTTGTTTTGCTATTTGATTACAGCCTATTGTTTGTTTATACAAGAAACTCGAACTTTATTGAACCACAAACTCTAGGGAACAGTACTTTGTTGCTATCTAGTTTGGGGTCAAGTTTGATAGCAGGTTCCTTAGAATCCAGACGAGACTCGTCCTGCCACATATCTTTGAAAGTTTTCACGGAGATAATACCATTGCCAGGGTGCAGATCGTTAAGAGGAATTAACAGATCCTGTTGTCCCTACCTTCGTTCTGTCTCTGCAATCTTTTATTTTTGTCTCAGTCACAGAAGAGAGAGTAACAGGGGATTCACAAGGGATCTACAGACCTAAGAACAGTACATGATACATGCTGGTATGTCTGATCTTATGCTGCCACCGCTTCAGTGTTTTCAATATGTTCTTTTTTTCTTTATAGTAGGTCTAAATCCCTGGTGTCTCCTATATCTCTTCTTGTATTTGGGGCTACAGTATTTTCCTTTTCAGGTAGGAAGGTGTTCATGCTGTTATTGATTGGTAAAGGAAGGAAACTCACTTGGACTGTGTGCATCCTCATAGTGTGTATACTTAGTATACTTATTGTTGTTGTTGCAGATCTCCCTCCCCGCTGTCCCCTTCCTTTCCCTCCCTCGCTCGACTGTCCTGGTGATCTGTATGGTTAGTCTCTAGACACCGGGGACGTCGAGAGGTGGAACCCTTTAATCTTCAGCACAATCCCGAAGACATCGGAAGACCGAGCCTGACACGGGGTGCGAGCTTGAAGCATGCAGTACGGTGTTACCTGCTGTTTGCTTACGGTGCATAGACGTAGTGATATTGTTATTTAAAATGTGAACCTAGACATCTAAAAAAGTCACCTTCTCCGAGCTGATGGGAGAGGTAAAGTTCAAATTGATATTATGTACATTAATCTGTGAGATAAAATCCATTGCACTTTGCTCTGTTCCATACCAAATTATAAATACATCATCGATAAACCTAAGCCAGATTACTACACTTTCCTTGAATATATATATCAAAATCCATAATCCTTCCCCATCCAAAAAGAATGAGCTTACGCGGGTTCACAGGAGCTCACGCTTTATTCCAACCGGCATGATGCGTTTTGGCATTACTGCCGTAAGTAAATGCCTCTGTCACAGGTGTTACAAGTGTCCACATTTAAATACAAAATGTCTCTCTGTGATTGGTTGAGACACTCTGGCAGGCATAGAGGGATGTCCCGATCTCGGCACTCCGAGTCCGTTTAGTGCAGGCACTCTAGAGTAAGTACTTGATCCACAGTGGGCGGAGCCTGCTGCTTCCCCTCGCATACCAAGATATCGCTGTGGGGGAAGTGCGAGTTTCCTGGACCCTCATCCAGCCGCTAATGCCCCGTCCAAACCTGAATGCCAAAACAGTAAATAAAAAAAAAAGCCCAGTATCAATGACGGCAAATTGTACATTTAAATACTATTCTGCACTTAAAGCAACAGACAAACCGGTTCTTTTAATCATTACTGGACACTGTCATTGTACTACACATATGGCAAAAACAAAGTCCTTTTCACATTTTGAACATCAAAATTCCCACACCACATACAGTGGTAGCTCTAGATATGTTGCTCATTTAAGTGTTTACAAATGTATGGCTTAAGGTTGTGAGCCAGTGCTAATATATATATATATATATATATATATATATATATATATATATATATATATATATATATATATATATATATATATATATATATATATATATATATATATATATATATATATATATATATATATATATATATATCAAAGAAAGGTCGCCTCCTCAACAGAAACAACGAGAGACTCAGCGGGCAGTTGAAAGGTAGGTTTATTCAGGATAATGTCGGCATGACGCGTTTCGGAATGTCTTCCTCATCAGATGCCCTGAGACCCCCATGCTGACGCCGTGTGCAGTCCCTCATTATTATGCATGGTGCATCCTCCTCATTGGTGGTAATCACAGGACTGCAAGTACCAGCATCCTTTGTAACGGATGATGGAAAGGCTGCCAGAATCCAGAAAAGTTTCATGTGGGGCTGAATTGCCGTCCTTAGCTGCCCAACGCCTTCTGTAGCCTCCATGGTGGGCGCATCCAGGAAACGCCGTGACAGTGCACCGTGTCTCCCCGTGCAGTCACGGTCCCAATTAGGCCGGATATTCGCCCTCCAGTGGCCACAGCGAACCAAGCACAATACCGCTCCCACGATTCACCTCCGTTGTGCCACACCGGTGCCTAGTTCGTTAGGGCGGGTCTCTCTCAAATGCGCTGCGGCCACGCAAACAATATCAAAGAAAGGTCGCCTCCTCAACAGAAACAACGAGAGACTCAGCGGGCAGTTGAAAGGTAGGTTTATTCAGGATAATGTCGGCATGACGCGTTTCGGAATGTCTTCCTCATCAGATGCCCTGAGACCCCCATGCTGACGCCGTGTGTAGTCCCTCATTAATATGCATGGTGCATCCTCCTCATTGGTGGTAATCACAGGACTGCAAGTACCAGCATCCTTTGTAACGGATGATGGAAAGGCTGCCAGAATCCAGAAAAGTTTCATGTGGGGCTGAATTGCCGTCCTTAGCGGCCCAACGCCTTCTGTAGCCTCCATGGTGGGCGCATCCAGGAAACGCCGTGACAGTGCACCGTGTCTCCCCGTGCAGTCACGGTCCCAATTAGGCCGGATATTCGCCCTCCAGTGGCCACAGCGAACCAAGCACAATATCGCTCCCACGATTCACCTCCGTTGTGCCACACCGGTGCCTGGTTCGTTAGGGCGGGTCTCTCTCAAATGCGCTGCGGCCACGCAAACAATATCAAAGAAAGGTCGCCTCCTCAACAGAAACAACGAGAGACTCAGCGGGCAGTTGAAAGGTAGGTTTATTCAGGATAATGTCGGCATGACGCGTTTCGGAATGTCTTCCTCATCAGATGCCCTGAGACCCCCATGCTGACGTCGTGTGCAGTCCCTCATTAATATGCATGGTGCATCCTCCTCATTGGTGGTAATCACAGGACTGCAAGTACCAGCATCCTTTGTAACGGATGATGGAAAGGCTGCCAGAATCCAGAAAAGTTTCATGTGGGGCTGAATTGCCGTCCTTAGCTGCCCAACGCCTTCTGTAGCCTCCATGGTGGGCGCATCCAGGAAACGCCGTGACAGTGCACCGTGTCTCCCCGTGCAGTCACGGTCCCAATTAGGCCGGATATTCGCCCTCCAGGGGCCAAAGCGAACCAAGCACAATATCGCTCCCACGATTCACCTCCGTTGTTCCACACCGGTGCCTGGTTCGTTAGGGCGGGTCTCTCTCAAATGCGCTGCGGCCACGCAAACAATATCAAAGAAAGGTCGCCTCCTCAACAGAAACAACGAGAGACTCAGCGGGCAGTTGAAAGGTAGGTTTATTCAGGATAATGTCGGCATGACGCGTTTCGGAATGTCTTCCTCATCAGATGCCCTGAGACCCCCATGCTGACGCCGTGTGCAGTCCCTCATTAATATGCATGGTGCATCCTCCTCATTGGTGGTAATCACAGGACTGCAAGTACCAGCATCCTTTGTAACGGATGATGGAAAGCCTGCCAGAATCCAGAAAAGTTTCATGTGGGGCTGAATTGCCGTCCTTAGCTGCCCAACGCCTTCTGTAGCCTCCATGGTGGGCGCATCCAGGAAACGCCGTGACAGTGCACCGTGTCTCCCCGTGCAGTCACGGTCCCAATTAGGCCGGATATTCGCCCTCCAGTGGCCACAGCGAACCAAGCACAATATCGCTCCCACGATTCACCTCCGTTGTGCCACACCGGTGCCTGGTTTGTTAGGGCGGGTCTCTCTCAAATGCGCTGCGGCCACGCAAACAATATCAAAGAAAAGTCGCCTCCTCAACAGAAACAACGAGAGATTCAGCGGGCAGTTGAAAGGTAGGTTTATTCAGGATAATGTCGGCATGACGCGTTTCGGAATGTCTTCCTCATCAGATGCCCTGAGACCCCCATGCTGACGCCGTGTGCAGTCCCTCATTAATATGCATGGTGCATCCTCCTCATTGGTGGTAATCACAGGACTGCAAGTACCAGCATCCTTTGTAACGGATGATGGAAAGGCTGCCAGAATCCAGAAAAGTTTCATGTGGGGCTGAATTGCCGTCCTTAGCTGCCCAACGCCTTCTGTATCCTCCATGGTGGGCGCATCCAGGAAACGCCGTGACAGTGCACCGTGTCTCCCCGTGCAGTCACGGTCCCAATTAGGCCGGATATTCGCCCTCCAATGGCCACAGCGAACCAAGCACAATATCGCTCCCACGATTCACCTCCGTTGTGCCACACCGGTGCCTGGTTCGTTAGGGCGGGTCTCTCTCAAATGCGCTGCGGCCACGCAAACAATATCAAAGAAAGGTCGCCTCCTCAACAGAAACAACGAGAGACTCAGCGGGCAGTTGAAAGGTAGGTTTATTCAGGATAATGTCGGCATGACGCGTTTCGGATTGTCTTCCTCATCAGATGCCCTGAGACCCCCATGCTGACGCCGTGTGCAGTCCCACGAGCAAATGTCCCAAGCGGGGGGAGCAGCTAATTAGCTGGTGCTGACGGCGAGGTTTGGGACAGCCTCGTAAATAATGCTTCAGCAAGAACCTTCTATTAAGAAGACGCCGCACACCACTTCAAAGGTTTACTTCAGTTATTTATTTTCCTGTAGGTTCCCCACCTACGCGTTTGGGACCTACACGGTCCCTGGTCACGGTTAACGGTGTGCGGCATCTTCTTAATAGAAGTTTCTTGCTGAAGCAATATATATATATATATATATATATATATATATATATATCACAGCTTCAAAAAACACCAATACGGAGCACTCCCAGGTGGGTGCTTTCATTGTGGGGGTGCACCCACACATCAATTGCTGCTTCGCATTCTGTACGTAAGGAATCAAACTTCGAAAACTGAGTAAATTCGACCGCGATGAAGCTGACTATGCCCACGGAGGGTATTATCCTTCGCCAAGAAGAATGACACCCCACGCAAGGAGATGATGAGCAAAGACAAAAATCCGGCACAAGTTACAACAGGAACGACGGAGGTACCAGCAACCTCGGAATCGGAGGTAACGGAAACTGAATCCTCAGAAGAGGAAGGCAGAGGAGCGTTGAGATCAGGACGTATCCGTACCCCTTTTCGCGAGGAATTTAAACTGATACGCCAATCCTGGAAGAGAGGGGGTGCAGGCAAACCACCAGAGGCATCGGGAAGAGGAAAACAAGGAGGGGGCAAGGGGGCAGCAAAAAAGAATACCTCCCCACCCGTAACGAGAAGCAAAAAGGTTTACAACAGGAAACAATAACTAATGAAGACAATTTAACCATAAACCTGATGGATAAAAAACTGACCAGCACTGAGGAGTCGGTGCTGAAGTTGGGTTTGACCTTTTGCCCCGAACGGAAAATGGAATTTACGCAAACGCGTATTGATTTATTTAAATTTACGCGAAAGTTAAAACTTCATAAGTACTTTAAAACGAAACCACAGACAACCAAAACAACGAAGACAAATACTATCAGACTAGAGACAGATCTTCTGGCTGGGCGGGACTTGGGAACTATTATGATTCTCGAAGAATTGAGGACCGAGGATCAATTGACTTCCATGAGTAGAACCCAACAACTCGCTGTAACTGGAATAGAACAAGCTGGCGGGCTCACACCCTTTAAACCTGTATCAAAATTTCACCCACAGATGACAATCGATGCAATTGATATCTTTGCGGACACAGTGGTGAAAGATTTAATTAAATACAGATGCAAACAGAAATTTGAAAAAACACCAAATGGCAATTTTTCTGAGCAACAACGATTGGCACTCATGAATTTGAGTAGTGACGAGGGTGTAATCTATAAACCTGCGGATAAAGGCGGGAATATTGTTCTCCAAACAAAAGAAAACTATAATAGAGAAGCTCTCCGCCAACTTAATGACCAGGCTACTTACTTATCCATCACAGCCGTGGAGTATCAATCAAGTATAGAAGAATACCTTCTGCTGATATCCAAATGGCATAAGAAAGGCCTGTTGAACATGGATGAGTTCCTATTTTTGAGATGCTCTAATTCAACCATGCCCACCTTCTACCACCTACCGAAGGTGCATAAGAATCAAACTGCACCACCAGGGAGACCGATTGTGGCATCACAGGGAAGCCTAACAGAACACTTATCTATCTATGCTGATTTTTTCCTTTTGCCACATGTAAGAACATTGAGGTCCTACATTTGTGACACCACGGATTTGTTGGACAAACTGGCCTCCATGCAATGGGTGGAAGGGTACACTATGCTAGTACTTGACATAACAAGTCTGTATACCTCAATCAGGCATGAGGATGGACTTTCAGCCTTGAAATATTTCTTAGACAAGCGTCCGATGAAATATATGGAGCATAGTGGCATGGTGATGGAATTTGTAAAATTTTGTCTGACAAATAGCATTTTTCTCTTTCAGACACAGCTGTACAAACAGCTGTCCGGTACAGCAATGGGCACCTGCTTTGCCCCCAACTACGCGAACTTGTTCGTGGGCTGGTGGGAGGAGCAGGTGGCCTGGGGGGAAAATAACAGTCACTGGTCGGAGAAAATTGTAGGGTGGTTCCATTTCATTGACGGTTTATTTATCGTATGGAACGGACCCCCAGAAACAGCAAGGGAATACATCCAAGTTCTGAATAAAAATGAATTGAATCTGGAGTTCTCAGGTGAAGTCAGCATTAATTCTGTCAATTACTTAGATGTAAACATCTACGTTGAGTCAGGGGTGTTAAAAACTAGACTGTATCGTAAGTCCACAGCTGGCAACTCTGTGTTGGAAGCCTCAAGCAGTCATCCCCCTAGTCTTATAAGAAGCATCCCTTATGGGGAGCTCCTCAGAATAAAACGTAATTGTACAGATGAGAGTGAATTCCAGGCAGCTGCAAAAGATAGTATACAACGCTTTCATGCGCGAGGCTACAGTCCAGAAATCTTGAGTAATGCCCTCATTAGGGCCAATACACATGAGAGAGCCAGCTTATTGAAAGTGCAAGAAATCAAGAAGAAAGACTCCCTGGGAATAAATGGTGGCAAATTTCGCCTCATTACAACGTTTTTCCAAAAGTGCACCCAGTTTGAAAAAGATCCTTAAGAGAAGCTGGCATATATTGCATTCTGATGAGGTGATAGGCGCTGATCTTCCATCTAATCCTTTAATCACTTTTAGGAAGGCCAGATCCCTAAAAAACGACCTAGTACATAGCTATCTTACGGGGAATTGTAAAACTGCTTTTGGACCCTTACAAGGGTTCTTCCCATGCGGGAAATGCAAAGCTTGCAAGGCAAGTAAACGGGTATTGACCTATGCGATTCCAGGTGTAGGAACCCGCAAGAAAATCAGCAAGTTTCTAACCTGCACCACTCCTTACAGTGTCTATTGCCTTACTTGTCCCTGTGGGTTGCGCTACGTTGGGAGTACCATCCACCCGATGAAAATCAGAATACTTGAGCATATGCGGGCTATTGCCAAGGGAGACGAGGCATACCCCGTTGCACGTCACTTTGACAAAATGCATCAAAGGAATAGGGACTTGCTCAGTTATTTTGGGTTGGATCATGTACCCAGCAATCCGAGAGGGGGAGACCGGTTACTGAGGTTGCGTAGATTAGAGTCAAGATATATCATTGACTTACAAACTAAGAACCCACGGGGATTGAATTACAGTGAAGAACTAGTACACCATTTGGGGGATTGAACATTTGATGTCTCTCGGTTCTGGACTGCAGAGTGACTTTATAGTGGATATGAGACAGCTGAGTTAGAACTTCATGTCCAGTTTATCTTCGAGTCACTCATGCCACACATGAAGAATGTGTATGTGTATATATATATATATAAAAAGCACTAAGAAAACTTCAAACCTTGTGGTGGTCCGTTCCTGGTATAGCAGTTGCCGAGAGGGAGTTTGCTTTCTTCCCAGGATTTTGTTTCCATTCGATTCCAACACGGGGTGGCTGTCAGCGTGTTTTACGGACCCTCTTCACGTTGGTGGCTTGTTTATGGCGGCTACTATCGGTTTCCCGATATTTGTATTTGACCCGGAAGTGGTATAGCAACAAGCCCCCCACCAGGCGGAAACGAGGAAGCTCGCAGCGCATTGAGGGTGAAGTGAAAGCCGGTTGTGTGTGAGCGGCTGGACTACGGCGTGGGAGGACTCCCGGTCCGGTTTGTTTGCTAAAACAGGTGAGACGCTTGCCCTTACGCGCTGAAGGAGCCCGTATGCCGGATTTAAGTGGGTGTGAAGATTAAGAAGGAAATTGCGAATTGTTTGTTTCCCTGCAACATTCATCGAACAACTCTTGTGATATAAGGTGTTGGTGAGATTGGGATTCACGATTCAGTTACAATTCGCAATAAATTGAACTTTGCATATCTTTATTGCCAAATAAAATGCTATGGCGTCCACAACTGACGTGCTTAGGACCCGAGATGAATGGGCGGATGCAATGTTTGCCGGCATGCCGGTAACTACCGGAGCCAAGCAACAGATGAGTGTGCAAGCAACGGAAGTAAAAGATGCAAAAAGCTTATTGAAGAAATTGGAGAAACTTCAAAAAAATGAATTAACAAAGTGGTGGGAGCGAAAATCCCTAGAAAAATACAAGGAGGCTGGCAGGGTGCCTAGAGGACTGCGTGTTTTGATTGCCCCCTCGTTTGACAAGCCTAATCCATTAATGCTAAAAGAGTGGGCTACGAATAATTTGGAATGCTCAATGAATATGGTCATAATGCTGGTTAAATACGCCGAGATTGACAGATTGGAAATAGCGGCGGAAATTGAAAATTTAATTGGTGAACTTGATGCCCTTGATCAGAAAGATGTTGTTAAAAAAGGAAGGGATGAAATACAAAAACGCCTTGATAAACACGAAAATGTGATCATGAATCGAAAAATCACTAAATTTGCGCGTGATAAACGTGATTACGAGACTGGACGCATTTTTACATTTGCCAAACGTTTTGACAATGTGAAAAAACTGGCAATCAACAAGGTCCAACCTCCATTGTTATCTATAAATCAAGGCACCATTTCTGATATTGCGTCAAGCTCAGGAACAAGTATACTATCCAGCAGTAATGACGAGTCAATCCCAAGCGAAAATGAGGCACATTTAAACATGTCGGAACCCCAAAGCTTCACTCCCTCGGAAGAGTTGGGGTTCATGATCGAGGATCGCCGTCAAACGCTCAGATCATGGGCGCCCCAGACCCAGCCACAAAATGTAGTGAACGCAATAGGAAACGCAAAGAGAGGAGGAAAGCGCGGAGGCTACAAAAAGAGAAATTGAGTATTCAGGAGAGCCAACCTAAAGACGTATTTCAATCATCTGTCAACTCTGTGATTAATATGACGGAGCTTGAATTAAACACTGCTGAATTGCAGCTCTTGTCGTTGGGACTTTCTTTTTGTCCTAAAAGTAATTTTAAAATATGTACAATCACGCATCGATATCTTTAAGTTTATTAGAAAGTTGAAGCTTATAAAGTTCCATAAACTTAAAAAGGTGAATGCAAAAGCAACATCAATTATTGCTAGTAATCAGCCTAGTGCTCGCTTTCAAGTATCTGATGTAGTAGCGCTGCGTACAATTAGTGGATTGGCAGATGATAATGATGAAAATGTACTAAATACACAAGAGGATCTTTTGGGTATGGGTATCTCCAACTCTACTGCTGCCCTCACTCCTTTTCGTCCACCCTCGACATTTATGCCAGTTATGGCGAGAGATGCCATAGATATTTTTGGAGACTGTGTGATCAATGACCTTAAGGCTTTACACAAGAAATGCATTTCTGTAACTAAAAAAGGCCATTTTAGACAGCAACAATATTCCCGCCTGATTGATAAACTGAGTAAAGAAAAAAACATCATAATCAACAAAGCGGACAAAGGAGGAAATATTGTTCTCTGGCCTCGAGATGCTTATTTGGAAGAAGCCAAAAAACAATTAGGTGATGTTAATTGTTACAAAAAAGTAGCTTTTCCAATTTTGTTAAAAGTTAAAGACCAGATTTTTAAAGAGCTATCCAAGTGGAAGAGGGAGAGTTTAATTGACAAAGATGAGTACAATTTTCTAAAAACAGAACATCCGATTACTCCTGTTTTATATTTACTCCCTAAAGTTCACAAATTGATTACTCCAGTGCCAGGTCATCCTATTATTTCGGCACAAGGTAGCCTGTTAGAATCCATGTCTAAGTATGTGGATTTTTTCCTTCATGACTATTTATCTGACTTACCTTCTTTCATTCGTGACACAGGGGATTTTTTGGAAAAACTGAAAGATGTGAGTTGGAAAGATGGGTATCATTTTTTAGTGATGGACATCTGTTCCCTTTATACAAGTATCGACCATCTAGATGGTTTAAATTATATCAAATTCTTTCTGTCAAAAAGGAATATTTGTTATAATGAACATAACAAAATGCTACTCCATATGACGGAATTGTGTCTGACCAACAATTTCTTTATTTTTTAATAAGGAATTGTTTCAACAACTTAGAGGTGTGGCAATGGGGGCGTGCTTCTCTCCCAGCTACGCGTGCTTGCACATGGGCTGGTGGGAGGAGCACGTCCTCAGACGATCCCATATAAATGATTTTTCTAAACACGTCATCAAATGGTGGCGATTTATTGATGACGTGTTTGTCATTTGGAATGGCACGAAAGAATCAGCTCTGGAGTTTGTCAGTAAGATTAATGACAACTCTCTAAATTTGGAGTTTACAGCACAAGTCAGTGACCAAAAGGTAGAATTTTTAGATGTGGAGGTTTATGTTGATCGTATGAATATTTGCACCAAGCTACATCGCAAAGTAACTGCTGGAAATTCCCTTCTTCATGCCAGTAGTGCTCACCCTAGGCACCTCATAAAAAGTATTCCTTATGGTGAGTTTTTACGCATCCAGAGGATTTGCAATAGGAAAGAGGATTTAGACACCTGTTTGAACGAATCTAGGGAAAGATTTTTAAATCGAGGATACAAGGCTAAAGATTTGCAATGGGCACTTGATAAACTGAATATAGGTGTTCCATTAGAGACTAATGAAGTAACTGATGTGAATCCTGTTGAACTAACCGTTCCATCTCCGGTAAGGCTAATCACTACCTTCTGTAGTCAAGAACAGGCCATCAGAAAAATTGTCAGTAAACATTGGTCTATCTTACATACTGACATTACTTTATCTCCTGAACTTCTTGATCATCCTACTATCACTTTCAGACGAGCACCATCGATGCGTGATGCATTAGTGAAGACTAATCCTGAAGTGATTGACAAAAGTAATTGGTTGACAGATAAGAGGGGTTTTGTTAAATGCTACTCTTGTCGTGCATGTAAGTTCGGTTTAAACAAAAAGTCTTTTTTGGATCCTTTTTCCGGTTCTATAAATAGGATTAATGGACATTTTACTTGCAAAACTGATTGTGCGGTATATGTTCTAGAATGCACATGTCATCTTTTATATATTGGTAGTACCAAACTCCCTGTATTCAATAGGATCCTCCAGCACTTGCGGGCAATCGTGAATTCTGATCCATCTTATCCGGTTGCTCGCCATTTTAAATTGGTGCATCAAAATAAATTGGAAGACCTTAAGTATTATGTAATTGACTCTGTACCGAAATCAATAAGGGGTGGTGATAGAGAGAAGAAACTCCGCCAACTAGAAAGTCATTACATAGTCAGACTAAATACGAAGATACCAAATGGGCTGAATACAGGGGAAGATTTGGTCCATTTTCTATAAATATACCTGCAATATGTGACTTTGAATTGTCCATATATCTGATGTTGGGCTCAATATCAGACCTTTATCCTTCGTGTCTTAACCAACCTTCAGTTGTTGATTATCCATAATGAAATCATGGTCTTCTATTGCAATTCGAATGTATATGTATATGTATATATATGAATTTAGGTTTTATATTTGGGTATTATATTTATTGATAAAGAATGAATTTTAACATGAGTTTCATTTATGTGTAATTTTGGTCACTAAATTTGGCCAAATGATGATCTGGCAGAGGAATTTTAGTTTCTATTTTTCCTTGTGAACAACAGTTAAATTCATTTATCTAATAATGTCCCCACACAGATAGCCGTATTCCATAATGTATTCATGTGTTTATGCATTTGGATTAATTTTATGAATTGATCCTTTTCTATTATTGCTATATAGGATTTATGACATGAATTTTTTTATCTTTTTTCTTCGCGTTTATAAGACTTGCTTGAATAATGGCATCCCCATTATCATCTGTTTTTAACTAATTACAATGTATGGCTGAAAACAGTCACATTCTATGATTTGCACATTGGGTATTTTTACCATGATCAATTGTTTGTTGTCATTTTGTGCAATACAAATAATCCTTTATGTGGTTTGAAATTTGGGCACTTGCCCCGGATTTTGTTCTGATTAGGATTACAATATAAGTATAATCCTTTGGTCCAATCAAACTTTCAACAAGATTTTAACTTTTGTATTAACAATGTTTAAAAAGTATTATTTTGATGATTGTTTACTTAGAAAGAATTGTTTTGGACGTTCTTTTGCACATACTGCATTAAGCACTTTATATTTGACTTAGTCTGTTTTCCCTCTCTATGTATAAGATGGGAGGGTCTCAATTGTTTCATGGTATTTATGGGTGTAACTTTTCCTAAACACGTCATGTGATCAAGGCCGAGGAAACTCGGTTGAAACGCGTCATGTTGTGTGAAGGCTGGAATAAAAAGCACTAAGAAAACTTCAAACCTTGTGGTGGTCCGTTCCTGGTATAGCAGTTGCCGAGAGGGAGTTTGCTTTCTTCCCAGGATTTTGTTTCCATATATATATATATGTATATATTTGTACATAGATGATGTATGTGGTTGAATTGTAAGTAAAAGAGAAAAGCATCTGCACGGACAATGTAAATACACGTTAAGACTGTTTTGATGGTTTTCTGTTTTCCGCTTAATGGTTTTTGCTTTTAGTGTTCTGTCTTTCCTCTAATGGAATCCTCCTCCATATGTAGCTTTCCTCTATGTTTCTCTCTTGCTCTTTTTCAATCTTTGTTCCCTATAACCTTACTTTTCTCTATATAATTTTTCTTTTTGTCTTTTCTGATTACATATATAAATATCTGAGGCCCTTGTCGAGACACAAGCTTTTGATGCATTGGACCAACGATTGCCCATCTTGGGCGTAATTATTTATATACAGATTGATTTCACTGTGTGTATGTATATCGTTTATAGTGCTTGAGCAGCCTGCCCATTTGTGGGCTTGATTGTTTAGTAATGACTGATGATTTATGTCTTACTAGTGATTTAGTACCTTGAGTGTTATGAATTTAGACACTCCAAGATGGCGCTCATTCATTGAAGATTGACGAGGTCCTTTGTCTATGTTGATGATGCATCGTTGGTTTAAATCTCTGTGCAGTACGGCGCCTCGGTAAACACAGATGAAGGTCTTTACCGAAACGCGTCTGTTTGTTATCGTATCTGGTTTTGGAGAATAAACAAGCCCGAAAACGACCTCTGCGAGTGCTTTTTTCTGGAGGATAATTCCTTACGTACAGAATGCGAAGCGGCAATATATATATATATATATATATATATATTTTTTTTTTATATATATATATATGTCCACAATATCTCCCCTCAAGGGAAGAAACTGAGCCGCACAAGGAACTTCGTCTTAGCCGTTTTAATGGATAAATGACAACAGGAATGGACTTAATTCTGACGCGTTTCGTTTCCCCATGGAAACTTTTTCAAAGATGAGTCCTGCACCAAGAAACACGCCGTATGTTTCACAGCCCAATGTTTTGACCTTTATTTCACTTCCTCCGATGGTACCTTTTGATGGAATCACTTCCTTTCAATACTGCATTGTGGGGCCTGTGGTTCAGACGGCTGTTCATATTTGCAACCCTCCAGTGGGCGGTGCATTTAAAAAACCTGTTGATGTAAAATTCGTTGTGAGTATAATTATCCATCATTGCCGGCAAAAAGTTCCCCCATGTCAGCCTACTTTCAAAGGTGACTCGGGGCCAATACCGAGGTCCAGTCCTCGGCGGCACCTCTCTCCTAAATCGTTTTACCGAGTTCATCGCCAAGGTTCCAGTTTGGAGAGTGTTGGCGCTCTTATGATGGTGCATCGCTCTTCGGACGGGACCAAGCCGATATTCATGTCCACAATATCTCCCCTCAAGGGAAGAAACTGAGCCGCACACGGAACTTCGTCTTAGCCGTTTTAATAAATAAATGACAACAGGAATGGACTTAATTCTGACGCGTTTCGTTTCCCCATGGAAACTTTTTCAAAGATGAGTCCTGCACCAAGAAACACGCCGTATGTTTCACAGCCCAATGTTTTGACCTTTATTTCACTTCCTCCGATGATACCTTTTGATGGAATCACTTCCTTTCAATACTGCATTGTGGGGCCTGTGGTTCAGACGGCTGTTCATATTTGCAACCCTCAAGTGGGCGGTGCATTTATAAAACTTGTTGATGTAAAATTCGTTGTGAGTATAATTATCCATCATTGCCGGCAAAAAGTTCCCCCATGTCAGCCTACTTTCAAAGCTGACTCGGGGCCAATACCGAGGTCCAGTCCTCGGCGGCACCTCTCTCCAAAATCGTTTTACCGAGTACATCACCAAGGTTCCAGTTTGGAGAGTGTTGGCGCTCTTATGATGGTGCATCGCTCTTCGGCTGAACCAAGCCGATATTCATGTCCACAATATCTCCCCTCAAGGGAAGAAACTGAGCCGCACACGGAACTTCGTCTTAGCCGTTTTAATGGATAAATGACAACAGGAATGGACTTAATTCTGACGCGTTTCGTTTCCCCATGGAAACTTTTTCAAAGATGAGTCCTGCACCAAGAAACACGCCGTATGTTTCACAGCCCAATGTTTTGACCTTTATTTCACTTCCTCCGATGGTACCTTTTGATGGAATCACTTCCTTTCAATACTGCATTGTGGGGCCTGTGGTTCAGACGGCTGTTCATATTTGCAACCCTCCAGTGGCAATGTCTGACGGGCACCTGCGAAGGGGCTCTTTATCGGAGATCTTTTGTGCCTGCCAGTTGGTGCATGTGGGTATGAGGGTTTAGGTGAAGTGTAGGCGTGGAAAGTGGTGTAGTGGTGCAATTTAAAAAAGGTTAGATAATCCACAAGGAATTTTAATGGTGTGGTTAGCTACCTCAGGAAAAACAGAGATGAGGGCACACACACCGGTACAAAGATCCAGTAAGGTGTGCTCTATCATGTTTCATGCTAAACTAGCAATTCTTCAGGACCTAGACAAAAACTGTCCTACACGTATGTGGAACAGGCAAGTATTACCTTCCACACGCAAAATGCCCTCATACCCACATGCACCAACTGGCAGCAACAAAAGATCTCCGACATTGCAGCGCCAGTCTGACGAGGAGCAAAACCCAGATGAAGAAGCATGACACCTAGCTTGCTGGGTGTGTGAGGGTTTTAGTTCCGAAAGGGGGCTTCCCCCATTCACCTCCCTTGGTTCTTTCATTTCTCCAACCTTTGGGGAACAGTGTATTCTTTTTTGTCTGACATATTAACAAGTGCCATTTCGCTGAATTTTCTTTTAAAAAGCCAAAAATGCGGTGAAAATTTTATTGCCCTATTTACTAGGTGATGCTAAGATGCATTAATGCATGTTAGCAGTCGGTTTGCTAATGGCTCGCCTCCTATCTCCAATAAGTTGCAATGTAGGTGTTTTGAGTGGCAAGGTAGGTGTTTCTATGAGAATATAAAAAGGAAGAGGGAGGTATGACAATAATGTGTATTTACAAGGCGGCCCTGGATTTGAGGACCGATAGCAAAACTCTCACTAATTGTGGTTTATGTCGGATCCTAACATCTGTTCTGAAGTAGACTTAAGCATGTTTAATATGTGAGGTGGATAGATATGTTGAGTCCACAGTCTTATATTAATAAGCTTTACACTTGCGAACATAAATTGTCGCTATATTTCTCGTGATATTGGGGCATATTTGCAAGGACAGCGTTAAAATTATAGGCGTTTTAGCGCTAGGAAAGTGTCATTAAAGTGGCCATAATGGCTTAATAATAGGCTTTTGAGAATTCGTGATAATTCCAATAGAAGCCCAGGTTTACACCAGAACATGTTAGCGCTGTCCTTGATATTATGCCCCCAAGTTTGCTATGGCAGGGCGAGAGCCACGGCTTTCACTCTTGCACAGCAAACAGCAATTTAAAATAAATCTTCCGGTAAGATAACAAAGGATTTTGAAGTCCATTATCGCCATTTTAGTTGTAGTTTGCTGCCGTTATAGCGGCGACAACTTGAACGCCGTCCTTGTAAATATGTCCCTAAGTTTTGTAATGTCAACAATCCTGTCTCCCATTTAAATAGGCACGAAGTATTTAGTGAAGTGCATTGTGAATCGTGAAGCAACAGTGTCTAATTGTGATCGATAAAGAATTTGAAGAGTTGTGTACTTCTTTTGCTCGTAATGTACATAGGGGCAGATTTACAAGTCCCTTGCGGCACTATTGCATCACTTTGAACATGGGAAAAGTGATGCAAAAGTGGCGCAAGGGGCTTGTAAATCTGCTATACAGTGTTCTGTCTTAGTTTGCTGTCCTCTCTGTCATGTAGAGGATCCTGAGTAAATATAACAGTTTCTGTGCAGCCAGTACCTTTTAACCCTACCCCCAAACTGCTTACTGCCTGTTACCATAGTAACAGTTCATGGAACACGTAAGTGAGCACATAGGTCACAAGTTCACCACACAATGTTGCTAATCCAGTTACTGTGCTGGAGTTTTTAAAATTTTCCATAGGAACCGTTAATTGCAGCTACAGACTCTGGTAAAAAGCTGGGAAAGAGTTAGCCTCAGTATTATACTTTTAGTTATGAACATCATTTCTATTTTTAATTGTTTAATGTTTTCTAAGCAGATGATTATCACACTAAATAATAGTGAAATGTTGTCAGAAAAAGAAGACGTATATACTTTTTAAATTAACTTTTATTAAAACAACAATAAATAAGTAGAAACGTAACTTTAAGAGAACAATATAATAAATAACTAGAAACATAACTTTAACATAACAATATATTAAACAAAAGGTGAAATGGCCTCCAATAGAAGGAGGGTAGGTAACCTGCAAAACAAAAATTAAAATAAGTGTTTAAAATTAGATCGATGTGACTGAATGAGGTCAAAGATCACAAATTAAGGTAACACTTGGCAATATTTGGTTATTTGCACATCTGCAGTGTGCCTGATACATTCCACCTCTCTTATAGGCCCGCGTTGAACAGGTGTCTGTACGGAAGTGCCTACTGCCTCAGATGTACAGTATGGACTAACAGGTCTTTAAAATGATTCAGAGATGAGACAGAATTAGGTGGGAGATCACGCCTTATGCAGGACAATATTGTTTATTTCGAACGCTTTTAATTGGAGGCATTGTGTATCTAGGCCGCTCTGCTTACCTTGTGTAAACACTGTGGCGAACAGAGGTCACAACTTGAGTTTTGCTTTGGTTCTACACTGCAGACTGTATTAAATTCAGCCTTGATTCTTTTATCGGCAGAGTTGACAGCAGCGTCCATAACTTTAAAAGAGAAAGAGAAACAATGTGAGAGAGGGTGAGAGAGAGAAAGAGAGAAAAAAACAACATTAAAAGTGTGAGAGAGAGAAAGTAATAGATGGAGCAGGAGAGGTAGTGTTAATACTGGAGAAAATCTTCGTAGCTCACCTTTTTGCCTCCGTTGTGTGTCCACTTCAAACAACAAGGGGACCCCAATTAGTATCAGCGAGGGACCTCGGGGAGCTAAGTTATATGGAAACAACAATGGTCCCTGGCAGCAAGACAAATAATTGCAAATGAATATAGACTCAGTCAGTTCTATATTATGGAAGACATGCCCAGCCGGGCAGAGGTCCTCAAAATTTATATTTAAATCAAAGTTTTACAAAACACAATAACACCTTCAACAATTCACGTGCGTGGGGCACAACCTGTACCCAGCCACAACAATACACGAACAACAACATACATAAAAGGGCTTGTAAGGCAAAATCAACAAACTCTGAAAAGTTCAAATTTAGACAGAGAATTTCCTATAGGTACCATTACACATTTTTTGTAACAGGTAATATCACAGGTATATGGTACACAGTGGGTCGACAACGTTTCGGACCCCTTGCTAAATGATGGGGTCCATCATCAGGACAAAACAATGGTTGCCTTTTTAGTTTAAAAGCCTCTTTTGCCTAAAGAGAAGAAAGAGGGACAGAAAAAATACATTAAGTTCTCACGCACATAATGATAGTGACTATCAGGCCGATTTACCAGCATCCAGGTGGAGACAGCGAGTGACATCGATAATAGTGTCCCCAGGTTTGTGGCTAAGTGAGGAAGCACATTCTACGGCGCATAGGAAGGTGAATGGGAGCAAGTGAGTGATATTAAGACTAAAGCCCACAGTGGCAAGCAGATCAAATAATATAGGGCGCGGTGATACCAAGGAACATCAAGGGAGAAGTGCAACAATATATTTTTATATTGTAGAACATGTCAGCAAAAAAGTAAAAAACGGCGCAGTGATACGAGGTGAGTTGTGAAAATGTGGCTACAACAGGGTAGAAGTAAAAGGCTCACCAGAGGGGTAAAGGTACTGGAGCTCAATTAGACGCAGGATCACTTCAAGAATAATTGGTAATCCGCTAAAACTGGTATATCTAGATGAAGGGAGGGATTAGCGTTTTAGGGCTGGGACCAATCATTTATCAAGGTAGTTTACCGTAAAATGGTGGCGTCTTACCAATGATGCAGATTATATATTTATTTTTTAAAATCCAGGGCAATTGAATTAAGAGCTCGCGCAGACAAGGCCCAATCAGGCCCGTCCTCCAGACCCTCAACTTAGCGTCCTTGTTCCACTGGTAAGCCGCCGTTTAAAGATCCTTTTGACCGCCTAATTAATTCACGTCCGTCTGTCCCCTTCCTTAAGCGTGTGTATCTCCCTTTCTTCTAGATGATCCGACCTAGTGGATAATACCTCCCTGATTGGGCCTTGTCTGCGCGAGCTCTTAATTCAATTGCCCTGGATTTTAAAAAATAAATATATAATCTGCATCATTGGTAAGACGCCACCATTTTACGGTAAACTACCTTGATAAATGATTGGTCCCAGCCCTAAAACGCTAATCCCTCCCTTCATCTAGATATACCAGTTTTAGCGGATTACCAATTATTCTTGAAGTGATCCCGCGTCTAATTGAGCTCCAGTACCTTTACCCCTCTGGTGAGCCTTTTACTTCTACCCTGTTGTAGCCACATTTTCACAACTCACCTCGTATCACTGCGCCGTTTTTTACTTTTTTGCTGACATGTTCTACAATATAAAAATATATTGTTGCACTTCTCCCTTGATGTTCCTTGGTATCACCGCGCCCTATATTATTTGATCTGCTTGCCACTGTGGGCTTTAGTCTTAATATCACTCACTTGCTCCCATTCACCTTCCTATGCGCCGTAGAATGTGCTTCCTCACTTAGCCACAAACCTGGGGACACTATTATCGATGTCACTCGCTGTCTCCACCTGGATGCTGGTAAATCGGCCTGATAGTCACTATCATTATGTGCGTGAGAACTTAATGTATTTTTTCTGTCCCTCTTTCTTCTCTTTAGGCAAAAGAGGCTTTTAAACTAAAAAGGCAACCATTGTTTTGTCCTGATGATGGACCCCATCATTTAGCAAGGGGTCCGAAACGTCGTCGACCCACTGTGTACCATATACCTGTGATATTACTTGTTACAAAAAATGTGTAATGGTACCTATAGGAAATTCTCTGTCTAAATTTGAACTTTTCAGAGTTTGTTGATTTTGCCTTACAAGCCCTTTTATGTATGTTGTTGTTCGTGTATTGTTGTGGCTGGGTACAGGTTGTGCCCCACGCACGTGAATTGTTGAAGGTGTTATTGTGTTTTGTAAAACTTTGATTTAAATATAAATTTTGAGGACCTCTGCCCGGCTGGGCATGTCTTCCATAATATAGAACTGACTGAGTCTATATTCATTTGCAATTATTTGTCTTGCTGCCAGGGACCATTGTTGTATCCGTTGTGTGTCCAAGCACGTGCCGGTTCATAGTGCACCCTCAAGTTTAGTCATCTGAAATATAGTATAGAGTTAGTAATAGCAGAGTACATACAACTGCGCAAGTATATTTCTGCTTTATGTCTTTGCACACTCACGATACTTTATTACATCAACTTCCACTGCAAGGAGGTGTCTGTGCTCTCTTTTTCTCCCAAAGTACTATACCCCATGCACTCCCACTGCATAGCAGTGAGTTCTCATTACTGCATACCCAGACTGTTGCACCCCATTGACTCCCAGAGTCCGGAGGAGAGTGCCTTTCTTGCGCACTCAGGGGCAGATTTACAAGCTCCTTGTGCAACTTTTGAGACACATTTCCCATGTTAAAGTGACACAAAAAAGTGGCGCAAGGGGCTTGTAAATCTGCCCCTCAGAGTGTTGCAACCTTTCTATTCTCACTGCCCGGAGGTAATTGTACATTCCTGCGCAGTCAAGCTGCTGCACACTACCCACTCTCTCCGCCCACAGGTGACTTCTCGTTGCTTCAGAAACAAGCTTCTTTGCTCACCTTGTGCCATTGGCGTGATTCAAAGAAGGTGCACCACGTGTCAAAGCAACCTTCTAAGACGTTGTTACGATGGCCACGCAACATCGCAGAATCCTCGAACGTTGAGCTTTGGAGGTGTTGGGGGGGGGAACGCCAATTTGTGAAACACAACCTGTTAGATAAAAAGGAAGATAACATAGTGCGTAATTTCTTTATCAAAGGAGAGAGGAAGTGAAAGAGTGACTGAAAAGAATATTCGCAGCTCACCTTTCTGTCACCGGTGTGTCTTTCACCACGTGCCGGGATATAACGCACCCTGAAGTTCTACATCTAAAAGATAGTAAAAGAAAGATGTTATGATTGGTAACTGTTACTATCTTAATGTGGAGTAGAATTACATCGCCCTTTCACACACCTTCCCTCACGCATTTAAAAAACAACCATTTGTACAGTTGCAACCTGTTTAACATCTCAAATGACATCACTGATGACATCACTGATGACATCATCCATGTGACAATCAGATACACCTCATCATACACTACTATAACCTTTTTATCACTCACTGTAAAATACAGAGTACCATAATTTAATCCATTGACACACCAGTACAAGTTTCTAAAAAAACACTCAGTGATTCCTAGATCTACACACACATCTAATCACTTACCTATAGATTGACTCATACATGCTGTCAATGATCAATAGAACACTACCAAATATACTTATACACCTATATTGACATTACACACCAGCACACATCCTGTTCACTTATGCAGTTATCATACTCACTTATGCAAACAATGGATCATACTTACATTAACTCAGCTACACACTTATGCAAACACCACTTTATTTATTCATATAGATAGTAACTCATATTTAGTGTGTTATAAAATCATTATTACAAGTATACAGTTATCCAAATACAAATGCAATAAGATACGGTATATAGGACTGCGTACACCTAAATCGCTGTGTCGCCTTTTTGTATCCAGTCTGCTGCACCCCATCTACTCCCTCCGCTGCGCACCCAGGCCTGACTGCTCACCTTTTCGTGGACAGGGCAACTTCTACATCATGCAGTCCCGCTCTGCCACCAAAAAGTCTCACATATGGTGCTGAGTCTTGATATCGCTATGGCTAAGGACATACTTGTGCTCCCATCATCATCGCAGGTTGCTCACCCGCTCACTCCTTGCCATACCACTAATTCAGTGACCAAAGAGGCCATGCACGTAGTTGTTGTCCCCCCTGCTCTGTGGTTCGGGCCTACATGAGGCGTCCGAACCACTAGGACGGGCCATCACAGCGCTTGCGATGGGAGTCACTCTAAAATGGCATAGAGCATGTGCGCCCCATCTTTTTTTATGGGTAGGGCCATGTGTGTAGTGACGTATGTGCTGGATGGGTGCGGTGTGGGTGTATGCCAGCCATGAGGGAGTGTGTGTGTGTGCTGTTCTGACAACTAGACCTGAAAGTAAGAAATCACTACAATGGAAATCTCGGCCATGTACGTAACGTTGTTGTGTTTTCCTGGAAGCGTAAGCGGAGTGGGCTGGACTGACGTATGCCAGTGCTGCGCGAGGCTGTGAACGATGACTCCAGAGCTATGGGAGTGGTTCCGACGTGAGCTATATGAAAAATCTACTCATTTGGGTGTCCCTATTGTAGTACTGCCGTCACCCGGGTCTTACACGCAAATGTGTCAATATGTCTGTAAAGTCCCACAATATGGCTAACATGGAAGGTACGGGTATCACTGACCCTATATTCATCCATAGATGCACACATAAAAGATGGTGGACATGACGCATTTCTGCGAATATGAATGTTTGTTGTACATTCAGTAGAGTGTTGTAGCTGTAGTAATACAGGGCTGTGAAAGATTTAGGTTGCAGTTTTTGGCAAATGAAGGAAAGATAATATATATAGGTATGTGGTCATTCAGGTATACTGTCGAACTTGGTGCTGGAAATCATTGTTCGAGGCTCGGAGTCGCGTCCACATCCTGTTATTGTACAGTAATGACGTAATCAATGCGTGCCTGAAAATGTACTGTAAATACGGTGGTCATGCAAATTGTTGATATAGTTTTAGGTCGACTTCGTGCTATATAAATATGATAAAAAAAAAGAAATAGTAAACATTTATAAATTGACTATACAGTTTCTTTGCAGTATTGTGCAGTATTGTAATGATCCACTTTGTACATTCGTATTTGTAGAATGAGCAAAAGAAAGTTATATAATCGAAGTATTTGTTATTGGCAGAGGTAAGATGGTTGCATACGCTGTTTACAGCACAATATAATGTGGTAGGACGCAGGAGCAGCATTTTACAAATATAATAAGTACACAGACACAGATAGAAAGTTGAAGTGGGTAAGGGCACGTGTGCTCGACTCCATTTTATTACGTTGCTGTTGGTAACAAGTAAATAGTAATCATGATATCATACACAGATATTCAATCATAAACGGTTTATGACTTCTGCTGTACAAAGGTAGGAGCACTATATGTGAAATAATACACAGAAGATTCTATCGTAAAGGTTTCATGAGTTGTGGTGCACTAAGGTAGGATTGTTTTGTTTGGAGCCTGCAATGATGCGTGGTTCAGGCAGAACACACTGGAAAGAATGTCTTTTGGCAACTGAATCTTACCTTAATAAGGCCACGTGGTGATTATTTATGGTGCACTGAGTTAGTGGTACGTCTGGTGCTGAGCGTGTGTTCACCTTGCGATGGTGCGTGGTTTGAGCGGTCTGTAGTCAAACCATTGACTGTTGCATACTGAACTGCATGAACTGGTATCAAGTGGTGAACTTTGTTTATCGCAGTGTACATTTGAAGTCAGTACTCAGTACAGACATTGAGGAATGTTTTTTGCTGCATCATTTAACAAAATTGCCTCTGCCTTATATAAATCAAG
The DNA here is from genome assembly GCF_964261635.1 of Lissotriton helveticus. Taxonomy (NCBI): domain Eukaryota; kingdom Metazoa; phylum Chordata; class Amphibia; order Caudata; family Salamandridae; genus Lissotriton; species Lissotriton helveticus. The sequence continues at coordinate 631,140,193 of NC_136068.1, read as the reverse complement.
GCTAACTTCAATGCTGTCCATAGTGAAGATGCTAAGCTGAATTCAAGTTGTGAACTCTGCTGTCCATATTGTAGATCGAAGGCAGTAGTCAGCACAGTTATAGATGAATGCTTTTTGTAACATCCTTTTACAAAATCGGAAGACATAGAGTACAATTGTGTCTACCTTAAATAAAGCAAGGCTTGATTCAATGCTGTCCGTAGTGTAGATCCAAAGCTGAATTGAAGTTGTGAACCCTGCTGTCCGCAGTGTAGATCGAAGGCAGTAGTCACCACAGTTATAGATGAATGCTTTTTGTGACATCCTTTTACCAAATGGGAAGACATATAGTACAATTGTCCCTGCATTAAATAAAGCAAGGCTTGATTCAATGTTGTCCGTAGTGTAGATCCAAAGCTGAATTCAAGTTGTAAACCCTGCTGTCCGCAGTGTAGATCGAAGGCAGTAGTCGATACAGACATACGTCTGCGGTGCTGTGGCATTGAGTTCGGAATGGGCCTGTATCGAGGAGGCACGTGGTCATGGCTGCAGCCACGTGGCAGGGTGAGGACCTTCGCTGTGGCAGAGTCTTTTCTCTTTGCAGAAGTGAACCACGCCCAAAGCGTAGGCTACCTATTTATACTCTTACACTGGAGTTGCATACGTTGGACCAGCTTACTCCGCTTCTGCTTGAAAGGGGGGGTAGACAACACAGCTACATGACCGAGATATTCCCCAGAGTCTGAGATAATATGGTTGTGTACACTGTGCAGTACACTACAGGTATCAACACTATATTTTCACATGGAAAAGTTTTTAGTTTCTATAATGAGTTGTGTATAGCATATCACCTGTACACTTAGGATTATGTAAATTATTGTTGATGTGCAAATTTACTCCCTATACATAGTTGGTTGCCACACCTCTGAACATTTGAGCTATTGTGCGTTTGAGAGGATATGGTTTCTTGGGAAGGTCCGTTGTCCTGCTTTGCGCTACTTCTGAGGTAGTAGGGGGAGGGATCCGGGGGGTGGTTGTGGTGGTGGTGGCGCTGGGTGTTATGATTTTGTTGAGTGTCGGGGGTGCATGATTAGTACCTCTATCACATATTCATATTTAAATATGGGTGTGAGTTGGGTGTAATTCACGCACTAGATAGTCGACCTCCTTACACCAGTTAAACGTTGATGTTAATTTGTTACAGGTAAGTGGAGCTATCACCTTTTTTTTAGTGATTTGAGGCGATTTTGTTGGCAGAAAGAACCAATTGAAGCGTGGTGATATTTGCAGTTTTACTAGGTTGAGATTGGGATGATAATTAAAAAAGATAGAAAAAAACAGATATGCTTAATGAACATTATAATTAGGAATTATCATTTGAGGGGGGCAAGATGGCCGCCAGTGTGGTGTAGCGAATAGTCGCATTTACTCCCTCTCCCGAACAGGACGGGATGGTTGATGCCCGGAGGAGTTCGAGGCACTGGACATGAGACTGCTCTGGTGGCTTAGCAGGGCAGTGAGCAGCGAACAGAGGTGCTTAAGAAGAAGTCTTAGAGAAAGCGTCCTGCTAACAGCCAGATCAGCGCTTATAGCTACACGAAGGTACTGGGAAGAGATTGCCAGCGTGATGTCCCAGAAAGGGAAGAGAGAGAAGATTGAGAAGGACAAAAACAAGGAGAAAGCGGCGTCCATGGCCGGTAGTGTGACTAAACTACAGGGCACAGGCGCGATCCCCAAAACACCCTATCTCGGCAAACGAGGGACGCCTGCACCGGCCACAAACTCTACCTTGGCCCAGAAAACCCTGCAACGCAAAATCGAAAAAGCCGAAAAAGACAAGAAGATTGGAGTCAGATCTATGTCTACGAGGGACGAGACACAGACTGCTGCTGCCGGGCTAAATAAAGATGCACTCGAGCAAAGAACTAGGATCATGGCGGTAAAAGAGGGCAAAGAAGCTACTTTCAGGCAGCCTACCTTGCCGGAGTCCTTTTGTGTAAAGCCAGCAGGGAGTTCATCGGAACCGAAGCCTGCGGAGGAGCAAGTATCCGACAGCGAGAACGCCACCGGTGGAATGAAGGAGACGGGCGCCGTCCTCGCGGACGCCAGCGGCTCAGTATCCAGGCAACCACGGAGCGCAGCCTCGGTGAGTGCCCTCGCGAATGCTAGCGGGGAAGGGAGAAAGTCAGACGGCACTCCCATGGCCGGTAGCAGAGAAGCGAGGGAGATGGGTGATTTCCAGGTGATTGCTGGAGGAGACGCGAGGGAGCCGGACGCCGACTCCATGGACGCCATGGACGCCATGGTAACCAAGCAACGAGCAAATGCAGGCGATGGCTGCGCGTCAGCAGGGACAGTATTGGGAGCTCAAGGAAACAAACAGGAGGGCCAGGCGCCGGCAGTAGCAGAGCCAGAGGAGGTAAGGAACCTCAACAATGAAAGGATGCTAGATGCACTGATACAAGTCGAAGAAGAGTGGTCTAGTAAGCTGGGACAGAGTAATAGCGCTATGTGGGGAAGCCTGGCAAGTGTTGAGTCGAAAGAGAGAGAGGGGGATAAATTCTTCTCGGTGAATGAAGGCTCAGACACTACTTCGAGTGATGATGAGAGTAAATCTATAGGTAAATCCACAACAGAAATTAGCTCGGAAACAGAAGAGAGCGGGGAGAGAAATACAAAAAAAAAAAGGAAACACACCGTGAAGCGTGGGGGCTCCACTGATAAAGCAAATAAAAACCTGCTGTGGGACTATTCAGGTACTGCAAGCGCCTTTCAAGAAACCCCAATAGGGGGAAGTGGGGCAGCAGGAGGAGGGGTCCCGGAAATCTCACAAAATGTCACGATGGACACGTTGTTTGATACTCTTAAACAAATGCAGGCTGAGGCAAGGGCAGAGAGCAGAAGAGCCAGGCATGACACTAAGAAAATTCAAACCTCAATTAGGAAAATGAACAAAAAATACCAGGAAGTGGAAGAAAGAGTGGGGCTTGTTGAGGAACGGACTAGCAGAGTCGAGGACGAGATTACTGACTGGCAAGCATTTAAAATGGAACAGACTAAAGTGGCAGAGGACCTGCAATGGAAAATTGAAGATTTCGAGAATCGGCAAAGACGGAGTAATGTGAGACTTCTTGGACTGGAGGAAGGGGTGGAGGGACAGGATCCCAGGGGTTTCGTCATTAAATTGCTGAAAGAGGTCTTCCCTGAAGTACCATGGCAATGGGAACTAGAAGTACAACGAGCGCACAGGTTCCCGCTGGTTAACAAAAAGAGGAAAGATGAGAGACAGGATAACAAGCCTAGGGCCATGCTGGTCTTCTGCGGCAATTATTTGGCAAGGCAAGAGATAATAGAAAAAGCTAGACCAGATGCCAAGAAAACAGCTCAGGGAGTAACTTTCTTTGCTCGCCCCGATTTCTGCCACGTAACGGTAGAGAGACGGTGGCGACTTAGGCAGATGATAACACTTTTCCAACAGCAAGGAGCGGAGGCTTACTTAATGTTTCCTGCAAAATTGAAGACCATCGTGGGGGGTTATGTGAGAATGTTTTTTTCGGAGGTAAAGGCCGGGGAATACTTAACAGAGCTTACAGAGAAAAATAAGGGAAGAGGGGGAAACAGATAAAGGTTTAAGTGGCAGTGCTAAGACAGGGTGGCAACACAGGGTGTGGGGCGAGGAAGACAAGATATGTAAATTGGGAGGGAGAGGGAAGCGACTCTACAGCACACAGCAGCCACATATAGGTCATGTGTGACCTATCTGCCTGTGGAAGGGGCGACGGGGGGGAGGGTGGGAGTCCTGAGGGTGGGAGTCCTGAGGGTGGGTAAAAGGGAGGTTGTAAGTTGTAGGATAAGAGCACAAATAGCGAGAAAAGGGAGAAAAGAATATACTGGAGAGGAAAAAACACCAGTAAATAATTGGTTGGCAAGCACTAAAAGAGTATGTCACTGTAGAAGAGTATGTCATTGTAGTAGGGACATTTTTGTGATTTATAAATGGCGTTAAGGGTGATTTCCATGAACGTATGCGGGTTGAACAATGCGGATAAAAGACAAAAAGTCGCTGCTTTGCTGAGATCACTTAGATCAGAGATAATATGCTTACAGGAAACACATATTGCAGGTAAAGAAACTCTCTTGCTGGGACAAATGGGGTTTGACATTCTTGCCTATTCAAAGCAAGAGACAAAGACAAGAGGAGTGGTAATATTAGCTAAAAAAGGGGTCGCAAAACTTAAAAGGAAAAAAGAAGATCAAGAGGGAAGATGGGTAATTGTGGAGGTGGATGTACAGGGGAGTTGTTACACAATAGTGTCAGTTTATGCCTCAAATGATGATGAACCAGACATTTTTGAAATGTTGGATGGAGAACTGGCCTTGTGGGTGGAACCAATAATATGTTGTGGGGATTTTAACATCAATGGATTAAATGGGATGAGTTTGCTGAACAGGGGAGGGTATAATGGTAGAAAAGAACGTGTAAGGCCATACATTATATGGCGAGGCATAATGCATTAGTTGACGTCTGGGCGGAAAACAATCCAATTGGGACGGGGAGCACATTTTACTCAGCCCCGCATAAGATGGTGGCCAGACTAGACTACTTTTTTATTTCTAGATCGATTATAAAAGATGCTAAATTAATAAAACTCCCCAGAGTGGTCTCGGACCACAATCCACTAGTGCTGAGTATTCCAATGACCAATAGGAGTGTGAGTAAAAATAGCACTTGGACATTTGAGAGAGGATTATTAAGCGACCCAGGTTATATAAGACATATGCAGGAATGGATACCCCAATATTGGGCGGAGAATAGGAACACAGCTACTACTAATATGATTTGGGACGCATTTAAAGCTGGAATCAGGGGAGAAACATTAAGTTATACATTGCAAAGAACTAAGAAAGAGAGGATCAAGACAGAGGAAAGGATGAGGGAACTGGAGGCCCTAGAAGAAAGACTAATTACAGCAATCCACAAGCGAGACCCACTGGAGGAAATACTTTTAGAAATAGAAATAAATAAAGCAGAGGCAGGGATAAGCCTGGCTCAGAAGGCGGCAGGGAACTATTTAGCAAAGAGGGAAAAATGCTACGAGTTCAATTAAAGGGTGGGACACTTATTAGCAATACGCACTCGACAAAACTTGTCAGCAGGGGATATAAAAGAAATTAAAGATAGGCTAGGCAACGTGGTTAACACTCCAGAGGAGATACAGGAGGTTTTTAGAAGCTACTACGGTAACCTATACGATTCAAGTATAGGAAACGTGGATGGAGAAATCACAGACTATCTGGCGGGAATACAGCATGATATATTAGACACTGCAGCCAAGGAAGAATTAGATCTACCACTAACACTACAGGAGATTAGGGAGGCCGTAAGTCATCTACCGGGGGGGAAAGCCACAGGACCAGATCAGATCCCGGCAGAATTTTATAAAATCTTTTGGGAGCAACTGGGAGGGGATATGCTAGAAACCCTTAGACAGGCACAGGACGGGAGCTCGATACCACGGTCATGGGCAGGCGCAGACATAATAGTGATTCTCAAAAAAGACAAGCCTCCGATGGAGCCAGGGTCTTACAGACCAATTACACTCCTAAATGCAGACACAAAAATCTTCTCAAAATCATTAGCTCAAAGACTTAGTAAAATCATAGAAGGGTTAGTTAGTACTGCACAGCATGGATTCATTCCTGGAAAAGGCACGACCCAACACACTAGGCAGATGATAACCATTCTGGATGCAGTTGAGGTATTGCGAGATCCTGTCGCAGCCATATTTCTCGATGCTGAGAAGGCCTTCGACAGGGTCTCGTGGGACTATTTATGGAGGGTTATGAAATGGTTCGGGATAGGAGAGGGATTCATTAAGGCAATTCAGGCTCTCTATGAAAACCCAATAGCCAGGATAAGAATAAATAGAAACTATACGAAGGAAGTTCAGATCAAACGAGGGACCAGGCAGGGCTGCCCAGCGTCGCCGCTGCTGTTTGCTTTATATTTAGATCCCCTGCTTAGAAAACTTGAGGCTAATAGGATTATCCACCCAGTGATACTGCACGGGAGGGAGTATAAACTATTCGCCTATGCAGACGACGTGGCCATTATAACACCAAAACCAGGGAGGGCGCTAGTTGAAATAGAGCAGGAGGCTTGGAAATTTGGCATGATTGCAGGATATTCAATTAATAAAGGCAAAACCCAGATCGTTCAAAATAAATACACAATACACCAAGACAATAGAATTGTTCCCGTAGCTACATATCTAGGGATAAAGGTGACCACTGACCTAGATAAATTAGTAGAAATTAATATGACCCCATTACTAGATAAAGTTAAAAGGAACACCGAAAGGATTCACAACCTACACCTGACGCTCATGGGGAGAATAAATGTTATTAAGATGATCACCTTCCCAAAATTCCTATAAATTTTTAGAGCGATCCCATTATTTTTTGAACAATCATGGTTTCGGAAACTGGAAGCAATACTTAATAGGCTAATCTGGGCCCAAGGGAAGACGAGAAGAGCGTATCGGTACATGGTTCTCCCAAGGGAGAAGGGAGGTTGGGGAGCTCCGGACTTTAGACTTTACTATTGGGCAGCAACATTGCAATACGCACAAGGGTTGTTAGGTGGTGGGAGTATTGAGGAGCAGGACACAAATGTATATAGAGCACTTATTGGGGATGAAGCCAAGAATGGCCTGCTGAAAACAGTGGATTATAACTATTTTAAACACACTAAGTTTAAGACTTTACAAGCGGCTTATAAAATCTGGCGAGGGGTGGCAAAGAAGCTGGGGTTCGGCAGATATAATCATTACACACGACTATATAATAATCATTCATTACCAGGGGAAATATTCAGCGATTCAATTATGAAGGAATGGGATAACAAGGGGATTAGAAAGATAGGAGATCTTATGGATATTGAGGGGACAATTAGACAATTTCAGGACTTACGGAGGAAATATGACATAAGAGGGAACAATTTTTTTAAATATTTACAGCTAAGAAGTTATCTAGCAGATAAAAGAGGAGGACCAATAGGGTTCGAATCCAGTAGGATTATGGAGTACATAGAGAAGGCGGATAGATGCACAATCAGACAGCTTTATGCAGAATTGTATACATTAAAAACCGACGATATAGATAAGTTTGCCACTAAATGGGTGGAAAAGGTGGGTGCCTCCATGGAGGACTTACAGACATCTTTGAAGTTAGGCCACACAGTTTTATCTTCTGCAACATTACAATCGCAGCATTATAAAACTATATACTCTTTATACCACACGCCAGCAAGAATTGCACAATGGGGGGGGGTCAACGGAATCACATGCCCACGTTGCAACTCATCAGAGGCGGATATTGTCCACATGTTTGCTCAATGTCCACAACTACATACAGTAAAAGGGGCAATTGAGAACTTCTTGGAAAACTCGTTGGGAATCACACGAAAGCTGACAGATGGTATTATAATCTTAGGAATCGCGGGCGAAACAGAGGAGCACCACATAGAATTTATGTTTATGGTAACAGCGGTGTATCGAATTGGAATCGCGAGAGCATGGCTTGACAAGGTTCCCCCCACTTTTGAACTCTGGATAGCAAGGTTGATTTCCACTTACAATCTGGAAAAAGCTATTTATGAAAGAAAGGGTAGGAGGGCGAGAGTGATGGGGGAAAGAATTTGGCAACCACTAACTCGCTGGAAGCAGAGTAAGGCTCAAGGCGGGAGTGAGTAGAAATGGGTAAGAAGTCAGAAAATAACGCTTAGGATAGGTTTGCACCAGGTTGCACTATGGTATGCAGATAATATCAAAACACATAAGAATATGAGTATTTGTATTACTTTGGGTTCTTTTTTCGCTTAATATTTTATGAGATTGATCTGCATGATTTGCTCTTCTCTTTTTGTTTTTTATTACTCTTCTTTTCTCTCCGTATATTGATTGTCTTATGTGCTATTTTGGTGTACATTGTAAAAATGGGTTAAAAAATCTTTTAAAAATAATAAAAAAAAAAAAAAAAGGAATTATCATTTAAAAAAAACTTTGAAATTCCCTGAAAAAAACATAGGTTTCAGGCAGGTTATAGTTAGGAATTATTATTTTAAAAAACCTTTGAAATTCACTGAAAAAACCATAGGTTTCAGGCAGGTTATAGTTAGGAATTATCATTTCAAAAACCTTAGAAATTAATTGAAAAAACAATAGGTTTCAGGGGTGTTATAGTTAGCTGGACATTTCACGCATACAAAACCATGGAAATTCCTCCGTTATAGTTAGTTGTACTAACTGTAACTCTCGCGCCTGCAATCCACTGGTGATGATGTCACATATTACATCATTCATGACATATTCAGTGACATCACTGTTGACATCACTGATGACATCTCAAATGACATCACGGATGACATCGTCCATGTGACAATCAGATACTCCTCATCGTACACTACTATAACCTTTCATCACTCACTGTAAAATACAGAGTACCATATTTGAATTCATTGACACACCAATACAAGTTTCTAAAAACCCACTGAGTGAGTCCTAGATCTACACACACATCTAATCACTTACCTATAGATTCACTCCTACATGCTGTCAATGATCAATAGAATACTATCAAATATACTTATACACATATATTGACATCACACACCAGCACACATCCTATTCACGTATGCAGTCATCCTACTCACTTATGCAAACAATGGATCATACTTACATTTACTCAGCTACACATTCATACAAACACCACTTCATTTATTCATATAGATAGTAACTCATACTTAGTGTGTTATAAAATCACTATTACAAGTGTACAGTTATCCATACAGTCACTCATACAATCACTGAGTCTTATGTATACTTATTTATATACAACAAATGTCACATACACTGCCTTTTATTTTTCTAGTTTGTTGGACATGTACCATTGAGAGATATATTTGCTCATCACCACACCCATAAAGATATTCACTCACCCAAACAACTGTTATATCATGTAGTCTTAACCTCATATACCTACTGAATCAACTATTCACACATCTTTGGGCCGTCACACCCCCCCCCCCACCGAACCACACACACACATTCACTCTCCCATACAAATGCTCAGTTAACTAATCAATAACTAATATAGACTTTCACATAGCTAGTAACCAACTGGTACAGCAGTTTACACAACAACTGACAAAGTGATACAGATATTCACACAGTTTAGTCACTATCCAATATATTTAGTGAGACACTATAAATTAGTCAAGTAAACAGTCAATCACACTGCTACTAAATCCTCCATCCAGATATTTATATATCCACTCATTCTTCAATGCAGATTGCTACATATATAATACATATTTAAATAACGGACCAAACCACATTCACTGGATGATGTCATCAGTGATGTCATCAGTGATGTCAATTGAGATGTCATCAGTGATGTCACTGACCATGTCATGAATGATGTAATATGTGACATCATCACCAGTGGATTGCGGGCGCGAGAGTTACAGTTAGTACAACTAACTATAATGGAGGAATTTCAATGGTTTTGTATGAGTGAAATGTCCAGCTAACTATAACACCCCTGAAACCTATGTTTTTTTCAATGAATTTCTAAGGTTTTGTAAATGATAATTCCTAACTATAACCTGCCTGAAACCTATGTTTTATTAGTGAATACCGTTAATCGTGCCTGGTCAGTTTTATAGTTTTAACTCAGTGTGGACTAGCCGGTATACTACCAACGACCAGTGTCGGGTCCGCAGTGAAAACTCAAACTTGTGCCAAACATCCGACAGAGCACATAACCAATTCCGAGATTTAAAAAGCCTGGGTCATGTTATTTGTATATTGTGATCAAAAAGTAAATACATTGTGCCCTTGCTTGAATGAAATTACTCAAAAAATGGAAAGAATATATATATGTCAAAACATCACACGCTATATAATATATATATATATATATATATACAGGGCTCGAGCCGGGGTACCATGCGGGTGGACGGCGTCGCCCCACTTATTTTACCAGGAACTCGATTACTGGAGCAAATGGAGCCACACATTCACTCTTTGGCCTCTCTGGGGCGAGATCAGAGCTAAGCATGGGCGGATTTTGCAAATTGGCAATCCGCGAAATTGCGTATTTACGGATTCGCAATCCGCAAAATCCGCGAACTCTCGCGAATTTGCGGATTTTTTTTTTGTGTTCGCAAGGATTTCTGCCAGTTCACGAGGATTTTGTACCAGTTCGCAAATGCGAACTTACTTTTCGGGTAGCAACGGTCGCGAACATGTTGTTTCTACATCTGGTTCATCACAGCACCTTCTGTTTCACCACTGCCACCCTCTGTTTCACCACTGCCACCCTCTGGCTCACCCATGCCACCCTCTGGCTCACCCATGCCACCCTCTAGTTCATCACTGTAGATTATGGGTGGAAAAGCACACCTGCCCTGCCTCAACTGACATAAATGAATTAGGGGCAGATTAATGTGTTACTGAATTTGAACTTCCTGGCTGGAACCTGCTTCCTTATCTGTAATTGCTTTCTCTGAGCCTGCTGTGAGGGTCAGAGCAGGGTCATAGAATAGTTGCAAGTAGGCAACTGAACTCTGAAGGGGGCCCTCAGGAAGCACTACAGGGAATGGTTACTAATGATAAGATTGAACTTTTGCACCTGCTGAGTGCTTTCAGTTTTGCAAAAATCCAAATATCCAGCAGCATCCACAAAAAGTAATCCTTCCAGGCACTACAGGGAATGGTTACTAATGATAAGATTGAACTTTTGCACCTGCTGAGTGCTTCCAGGTCAAGATCCAAATCAAAGTGACCAGCACATGAAGAAAGCACTGAGAGGAGCCTGCTGGACAGGAACAGGAAGTTGGAGACTGTGGGGCACTTCCTTCCTCCCACCCCCCCCCCCCCAAAATGGACTCCTTGCAAAAAAAAAGTGCAGGCAAATGTCAACCTGAGGAGTTATTCTGATAAAAATCATAATTTTCAAGGTTTATGCTGCCTGCTGGTGATTTCTTGTGCGAAATTGCAAATTTTGCAATCTCGCAATTGCGAGATTGTCGCTGCCCGCCGCATCTACGTTTTCGCAAGTGTTTACTCCAGCGAAATTGTATAGTATTCTAGTTGGCAAGTGCGACTAAGCAAAAAAATCCGCTTCGCACGGATTTACGAATTTTCGGTAAGTTCGCGAGAGTTCGCGGATTGCGAATTTACCGAAAATCCGCAAAATCCGCGAGCAGAACGGATTTTACGCCCATGCTTAATCAGAGCTCATTCAGAATGCTGCTCACGTGCTGGCTTCTCTAATGCAATCGCATCTAAGGGGTGAGCTAGGTGAGGCAATGAGTCTGATGGTGCAAGCCACCTTTCGTGATGTCACTTCCTGTTGTGACGTCAGCGTCCCTCCACGTATTTTTTTAGGACTTGTGCCCTGTATATATATATATATATATATATATATCCACTCAATAGATCGCTGCAACCCAAGCCTACTTCATAGCAGGGAGCTTGCACTGGAGAAGCAACCCCCTATATCTCCAACTCTAGTGGAAATCTTTGGGCTCGCACCATAGCCTAAAACTCAAAAACAACACATGGTGGCTCCAAAACTTCACGAAGCGTGTTTTTTATTTGTGCAACAACGCTGTCCAACGCATTTCGGAGCCCAAGGCTCCTTAATCACAGGTCAAGAGCTTACTTCACTCCCATATTTTTACCACACATGCTCATTGTGCTTTGACAGATATCGAAAACAGATTTTAACTTAACGTTGCATGTAACAAGTTTATCTCTTAAATTCATTGAGTAACCTATCATTAAAGTAAAATAAAATTTCTGTTCACATTCTATATCATAGTTAAACAATTCTTTCATATTTAACAGATTGAAACATTGGCGGTTCCACTGCGTTTTCACATCTGATGTTCTTGGGTGTGTGTCAATCGAAGAATTCATCAATTTTATTTTGTTTGTATTTTTCATACTAAGATGAAGCATAATTCACATTTTGCTTTTTTATATATAGTACACCCCTTCAGTTTGAAGTGACTAGGTATAGTCTAAAACCTCATAAATTTGTTTGTGATTGTTAATACGTAATGCTGACAATGACATTGAGCATCAGTGGCAGAAGCTCTGTGTAGTATGTTTGTATTTATGCAGAATATCTATAAAGGCAACCTGCCAAAAGGCGCCGGAGCATTGTTCAGGCACAAAGACAACCATAAAGTTAGCAAATGGTGGGAGAGATATTGGTTTGTGGAGGTTAATACATTGTGATGTAATGTTCTTTAAAGGGGTGGGTCTTCAACTCTTGCCTACATTGGAGCGGTGTTGATAGGGTGCTGGTGGATATGTTGTTCCAGATCATGGGTGCCATAGATGATAAAGGCGTGCTGACTTGTTTTTAATTTTTTACACTTGTTGGCCTATCGTTTGATGGTGTCCTGGTTGCAGGTGTGGAGAGAACCACAAGAAATGGTAAGGTTGTCTGCAACATAAGCAGGGATGCTGGTTTTGATGGCGCTGTAAATGATGCAGCTGGTTTTGAAGATGGTGAGGCCCAGCAAGTGGAGCCAACACAATTCAGTTAGACTGGGGGTGATGTGATCATATTTCTTCAGGCCATGGATAAGACTGGCTGCAACTTGTAGGATGCCCTTAAGGGGTTCTAGTGTGGAATCTGTGAGGCCATGGAAAAGGGCATTACAACTAAGCAGATAAAATCCCTTTCAACCCCATGGAATATAGGAAAATGATTGTCCAAGCCATCATTGTGGCCAGATTGGATTATTGCAACTCAGTTCTCCAAAGCAGCAGACCCTACATCCTAACATTGAAACAAGATTGATGTTTAAAGTCCTTTGCTTCTGCCTTCAAATGGGGGAAGCCTCTATTACATCCAGGATCTTTTCAAGATGTATTTATTGGGCCTGGGTGTAATTTAAATTTGGAAGACTGGGCCGGTGACATGGTTTGGTGAGTTGGCACACCCATACTCATCCTTCGGCTGGATCGGCATTGAGAATGAAACATCACTGGTGATGTTTGTGCCCACACAAAGCTGACACACTAACTGGCGGGCATCTAGAAACATGGCAAAATCTTGTTGGTGGGGCTCAAACCTGCCTGAATAGGCTAGATGGCTCTGCCTGCTGGCTGAAACCACCGGCCTGCTGGGACCGGGCCTCCAGTGGGAGGCTTATGGAACCTGTTCAGCTCGCATGAGCCCCGGACTCCATCCCAGTTTGACACCCTCCTATCCCGGGTAGGAAAGCTGGCCCTGCCAGGTGCCTGGAGCCCTGGTTTCCCAGGCAAAAGCTGTGTCTTTGGCCACATCTCACTGAGGAGTACGGGAGCTGTTCAGACTGTAGGAGCCCCAGACTCCTCCCTGGTCGGGTGCAGCCCTGCTCTGGGTAGGGAAGGTGGCCATGCCCGGTGTCTCGAAACCTGGCTTCCCAGGTGAAAGCCATGGCTTTGCCCTTCTATCATGGTGTATTACGGGAGCTGTTCAGCCCACAACAACCACAGATTCCTCCCCGGTCTGACACCACTCTGCGCTGTTTAAGGAAGGTAGCCCTGCCTGGTGCCTTGAGCCCTGGTTTCCCAGGTAAAAGTCATGACTTTGCCTGCCTTTCATAGGGGATCACAGAAGCCGTTCAACCCGCAGGAGCTCTAGACTCCTCCCTAGTCCAATGCCACCCTGCTCTATTATCGGCCTGGGCCTTCAGGTGGATTCCCATCTCTGCTCCACACCCTGGAACAGCTCGAGGCTCATCCCCAGTCTGCAGCCACCATGCTCTTGGTAGAGACTGTCAATCACAGTCCATTAGGTAAGATGCCCCAGGTCGGTGCCTTTCACCTTCCTGGTGTATGAGCCTGTTAGATAAGGCAGGTAAGCCCCAGCCAGTCCCCTCTACCCATGGGCCCACCTGGAAAGCCATTTCCCCCGACTATTAAGCCCCAAAAAAGTGGGGGCTTTCAGAACCTGTGAGGAAACAGAAATCTACTCTACAAATGATTTAAAACCAGGTGCCCCATGAACATGTGGTGCACTAAGGGTGATGGAGGCGATCCCTTTCCATCCGCACTCCAATCCCCTAGCAAGCGGCCTTACTCGTCGGTTCAATGGCTGGCTAACCTATGCCAACAAGGCTTATGGTTATGGTTTAGAGGGGTTCTGACCTATAGGTGTTTAGTGACAATCCCACAAACAGTAATTTCGCCCTAGTGGCTCCTCAGCCAAGCACATACAGAAAATGTCTTAACCCGTGGTTCCTCTTGTACTGTGCAGGATTACTATTGCAACAACACATAATCTATAGGGTAAAACTAACCTGTCTCATGACAGTCAAAACCCAGGGGCGTGGCTTGAGCAACTATGGAGGAGGTCGCCTGAGCACACAGCTCCGCGATCGAGCCTCAATTTATCCTGAATGACTGCAACTGCCGAGCCCTACCCCACCTGAAACCGTGTGAGAAGGGCTCCTGTACCAGTGGACCTGCGGACTGCTGTCCGTGAGGGGCCAGCAACGAGAGGAACTGACCGGAGCGCAGCTCGGACGTCCCGAGCGGAACCGAACACAAGATGGCGGCCGGGCGGATGGGCTGAGCCCTGCATAGGAGCCGACTGGGCAAGCCCCAGACGCCGCACAGGCCCCCCGAACCTGCAGTCGGGAAACGAGACAGACACCCGGACCTTGCTTGGGGCCCAGAGGAAGCTGCACGTCAAACCCCCATGCGTGGCTATTACGCGGATTGAACTGGTGGCTACACAGCCGGCTAGCGCATCGAGAGGGAGAAGGTGTTCAGCCCACAACAACCACAGATTCCTCCCCGGTCTGACACCACTCTGCGCTGGTTAAGGAAGGTGGCCCTGCCTGGTGCCTTGAGCCCTGGTTTCCCAGGTAAAAGCCATGACTTTGCCTGCCGTTCATAGGGGATCACAGAAGCCGTTCAACCCGCAGGAGCTCTAGACTCCTCCCTAGTCCAATGTCACCCTGCTCTATTATCGGCCTTTGCCTTCAGGTGGATTCCCATCTCTGCTCCACACCCTGGAACAGCTCGAGGCTCATCCCCAGTCTGCAGCCACCATGCTCTTGGTAGAGACTGTCAATCACAGTCCATTAGGTAAGATGCCCCAGGTCGGTGCCTTTCACCTTCCTGGTGTATGAGCCTGTTAGATAAGGCAGGTAAGCCCCAGCCAGTCCCCTCTACCCTTGGGCCCACCTGGAAAGCCATTTCCCCCGACTATTAAGCCCCAAAAAAGTAGTGGCTTTCAGAACCTGTGAGGAAACAGAAATCTACTCTACAAATGATTTAACACCAGGTGGACCTGCGGACTGCTGTCCGTGAGGGGCCAGCAACGAGAGGGACTGACCGGAGCGCAGCTCGGACGTCCCGAGCGGAACCGAACACAAGATGGCGGCCGGGCGGATGGGCTGAGCCCTGCATAGGAGCCGACTGGGCAAGCCCCAGACGCCGCACAGGCCCCCCGAACCTGCAGTCGGGAAACGAGACAGACACCCGGACCTTGCTTGGGGCCCAAAGGAAGCTGCACGTCAAACCCCCATGCGCGGCTATTACGCGGATTGAACTGGTGGCTACACAGCCGGCTAGCGCATAGAGAGGGAGAAGGTGTTCAGCCCACAACAACCACAGATTCCTCCCCGGTCTGACACCACTCTGCGCTGTTTAAGGAAGGTGGCCCTGCCTGGTGCCTTGAGCCCTGGTTTCCCAGGTAAAAGCCATGACTTTGCCTGCCTTTCATTGGGGATCACAGAAGCCGTTCAACCCGCAGGAGCTCTAGACTCCTCCCTAGTCCAATGCCACCCTGCTCTATTATCGGCCTGGGCCTTCAGGTGGATTCCCATCTCTGCTCCACACCCTGGAACAGCTGGTGGCTACACAGCCGGCTAGCGCATCGAGAGGGAGAAGGTGCCGGGCGTCGGGTGCTCGCGGAACTGGCCTGCAACCCGTTGACCACCACAGAACTTAAAACGCCCTCATCATCGAGGCCGGGCGGTTCTGCCGGACTTGTTGTATTGTGCGGTTCTTCAACGGCCGCCAGCCCGGCTTGTCAGCCTATATACAGCACCTAAGATGGCGGCCGCGGGGATGGACTGACCCTGGGGGCATCAGTACTGGAGGGGGACCCCTCTGTTTAGCGAACCGGCGAAGGCTAGCCCCGGCTTCTCAACGGACCCCAGCACTGTGCGCACTGCCCAGGGAGGCCACACCAGAGGGCCAGCACGCGTGTAAGTCGCTCACGCTCCGTGGCGAGGGGGATAGGTGACTGACAGTTACCGCTGGGGCGAGCTGTGGAGGGGGAAGGGTCACCGTAGATGAGAGACCCACGGGGACTACCCGATTGTTACACAGTGGAGATGACGCCATTCCCCCGCCCTCCCCCCCCCTTGTGGGCAGCGGACCGCTGGAGCGGAGCCTGGAGACCTTGCGGAGGGGAGTGAGGAATCATGCTAATGGAGGTGCAGTGCGAGCGCAGGGGACACTAGATCCCCACGGGGGCAGACCACACACTAGCTGACCCTCTCTGCGATGAACTGTGGCCTCAGCGTTGCATATCCCCTTTTACATACAGGGGGCGGATGCGTAGTACAACCATGGAGAGGGACTACCCCGCAGGCTGCAACGGGTGAGGACGAACGCCGGAGATGTGGAACGGCTACAGGTGGGACCGCTGCGGAGCCACAACCCCCTACCGACAAGACGCGACTGATGGCTTGAAGCGGAGACGCAGGGCCACTGCTTAACAGATCGTCGGGGCTCGCTGCTCTGGGCCTGGGGCTCGGGCCGTTTCATGCTGAGGGGGAGCACCTCACACGCGCTTCTATGTTGGATGCTCACGCCGTGCAGCACACACAGCTCTTTTCAGGACAGACACCGCGGAGAAATAGGTGGGGTCCCTCGACCTCCGTGGGCTGGCGACGGGTCCTCGCGACACCCTGGAGAGTGCCCCAGAGTGCAGTTATTGCGGAAGACCACCAGTCCTAGGACACCACACCTGAACTGTTATTGAGCTGACCACCCACACAACCCGATGATGGGGAAACCCAGGGGGGCTAAAGGCGGCACTCCGCCCGCGGCGGATACCGAGCCTGCAGACACGGGGGACCAGCCGAACCCCAGACAGCTGCAGGACCCTCAGTTACAGCTCCATCTGGACAAGATCTTAACGGCGCTGACTGCTACACGATCAGCGCTACAACAGGATATTGCGCAGGTGACCGTGAGTCTGGGATTGCTCCGAGCTGATCACGGCAAACTAGTCGACAGAGTTAAACAGGTGGAAGACAAGGTCCACACTCTAGAGCCGACGCAAAAGGACATTCGAGCCACCATGACTAATGTGTTGGAACGCATGGACGTACTGGAGCGGCGAGCAGAGGAGGAGGAAGGGCGCAGTTGCCGAAACAACATCCGAATAGTGGGACTGCCAGAGAAAGTGGAAGGGAGAGATATGGTGGGTTACCTTGAGGACTGGCTCAGGCAAACGGTGGCTCCAGAGGGCTTGTCCGCCTTTTACACCCTGGAGAGGGCCCACAGAGTCCAGGCCAGGCCTCCCCAGAAGGGCCATCCGCCGCGCCCGGTGGTTGCCCGACTGCTGCATTATCGGGACAGAGACTTGCTGCTGCAAAATGCAAGAGCAAACGGCCCCTTCCAGGTGGAGAATAGCGGAGTAAACATCTTCCCGGACTACACGTACGAAACACAGAGACGGCGGACATCCTTCCTAGCGGTCAAGAGGGAGCTCAGAACTGAGGGCCTACAATACTCCTTGCACTTCCCGGCCCGGCTCCGAGTAATCGTCGATGACACCACCAAGTTTTTTGTCACTCCAGAAGATGCTTGCGCCTGGCTGGAGCTATATAAATCCGGCAAAGACGTCCTCGAACATCGACCTAGCAGGGGCCCGAAAGGCCAGCCCCAACGGCAATCGAGACGCATCCGGAACAGGCAGAGGGCACAGAAGAAGCCCTCACAATCCATAACCACAGCGGAGCGGAAGGAGGTCCTTGACCTTGTGTTGGTCATGTCGGGCACACAAGGCACACCGTCGCAGGAGGAAGACGAATCTGAGAGAGGCGACGGTCACTCTGATACTGAACGATCTGAATCGGACAGCATGCCGCTACCAGTGGTCACCCCGGCTACGGCAGAAGAAATGATGGACAAAGGCTAAAGACAATTGGTGAGCTGTATGGGTTCCGGTCTTGACCTGCATAGTACAGATAGCCGAGAATTGTGGGAGAGAGGATCTGATTGTAATGGGGAAGGGAGATAGTCGGTAGATCGATACACTGTTCGTGGCTCGATCGCTTCATGACGAACTTGGGGCTCGGGTGGCTGCCCGTTGGCGACCAACCCCCCCACTAAAGCCCTTAAGGCACACCCACAGCCGCTCCTGTTGGGTTAATCCAATGTTGATTAGAGGGATTGTTTGGACGGGGGCTAGATGGAGACCACTAGGTCCTGTTCTTGCCGGCGGAGGGGGGAATGTTTAGCTCTAGTTTTAGAACTGGGGGGTCTCATCCTTGATACAAACACTTTCCCACGCTATGTGAATTCAGGTTGTAAAGATGGTGGAGTGTGTGACGGGATATGGGACAATGGGTGATCTGACTAACCTTAGATGCGTTACCTGGAATGTGCGAGGTCTCCACAGCATGATAAGGCGTCATAAAATCCATGCCTATTTAGTGCGTAGAGGAGTGCAGATCGCATTGCTACAAGAAACCCACTTAACTAGAGCTGAGGGTATAGCGCTGCAGCATAGGTGGAGGGGACAAGTCTTTAACACGACCTACTCAGCATTCGCCAGAGGTACACTGATTTGGATCAGGGCCGGAGTTCCATTCCAGCTGACCCGGCAGATTATTGACCCAGAGGGCAGGTTTGTGGCAGTGAGTGCCAGACTGAGAGGTAAAGATGTAACTATTTGTAGTGTTTGTGCACCCAATGTTGACCAGGTGGCTTTTCTAGCGAGGCTGTCTGGATTCCTATCATACCTGTTGATGGGACCACTAGTATTGGGGGGGGACTTCAACTCTGTATTAGACACCGCACTAGATAGGTCGCACCCACCGCTGAGAGACTCCCCGATACACCGCACCACTAAAGATTGGCAGGAGAGGTGGGGCCTCACGGACATTTGGCGCGCACAACACCCCCACGACCGAGACTATTCTTACTACTCAGGGATGCATGAGCTCCATGTGCGGTTAGATGCGATACTTTGCTCCCCAGACCTAGTGCTGATGGTAGCGCGCACAGAATATTTAGCAAGAACGGTGTCGGATCATAACCCGTTGATAATGACCCTGCGATGGCTCCCTAGTGCATCATGTGTCCCCATTTGGAAATTTTGTCCAGAATTGCTTGATGACCCGGTGTTTAAAGGGTCATTGGAGCAGCGCATAACACAATATTTCGAGGATAATACTGGAACGACCGGGTCGAGAGCGACGGAATGGGACGCCTTCAAGATGGTACTGAGAGGGTTCTGCATAGGTACGCAGTCAGGAGTGTGTAGGGTTCTCCTAGAGGACCTGGAGAGAGCAGACAAGGCGCTTCGGGAGGCGGAACTATCGAGGCCAGGCCACCCGGAGTTGCAGGCCAATGTTATCAGGGCCAAGGAAATAGTAGTGGTGGAAACGGAGCGCTTGCGTAGCTATGACCATAAGGCGTACGTGACGAGGACGCATGCCGAGGGCGATAAAGCAGGGTCCTTGCTGACCTGGCTTGCTAACCCCACTAAAAGGAGCACCCCCATAGTGTCGATGCGAACAACTGCTGGGAAGGAGGTTTACACCCAGACCGAGGTACTGCAATGCTTCGAGAGCTATTATGCATCACTCTATAGAAGCAGGCTTGAGGCAGGAACTCCCGAGGTGGAAGCCTTCCTTGAGGGACTCTGCTTCCCAGAATTGGACCAAGAGTAGGCTAAGACGCTGGGTGGGGATATAACAGTGGAGGAGATCAGGGGCGCCATTAACCGCATGGCGCGCAACAAAACCCCGGGGCTGGATGGCCTGCCAATAGAATTCTGTAACAAACACGTTGAACTCTTGGCGCCGAGATTACTGGAGGTATATGGGGAGGCGAAACAACTGGGACGGCTACCACCCTCTATGCGAGAGGCTCTAATAATACCCCTATTGAAACCGGGAAGGGAGAGTGAGGATACGGCATCTTATAGACCGCTCTTGATGCTCACTACTGACTATAAAATATTGAGCAGTATTTTGGCATCCCGATTATTGGGCCATATGACCACACTAGTGCATGAGGACCAGGCCGAATTCATCCCGACGCACAATACGACCTCGAACTTTCGTCGTTTGATCCGACTGCTGGAGGGGAACCACCCTGAGGCCCGCCATCCGGTAATATTGTCAGTAGACATTGAGAAGGCATTTGACAGCCTCGAGTGGGAATACCTCTATGTTGTCATGCGGCGTTTTGGCTTAGGCGAGGAATACCTGAAATGGACCTCACTGTTGTACACGTCGGCAGTAGCCAGGGTAAAAACGGGCACGATAATTTCACAGCAATATCCGGTCGAGAGAGGTACGAGGCAGGAGTGCTCGCTGTCGCCACTGCTATTCGCCCTGGCGGTAGAGCCTCTGGCGATCTCGATCCGATCGGGGGCTCACTACCTTGGACTGATTCCCTGCTAATCAGGGCCCCAGGCTATCTGCTCTCTCTGTAAAATGGATTCCATGTACCCTAGGTACATACCACAATTGGAAATGGACTCCTTGTCAGCCCCTGTACCATGCACTATAGGTGCTCAGGGCATAGGTGCCACCAAGGCCTACCAGGGGCTGCAGCATATCTTTTGCCACCCCTGGCTGGTTCTTAAATTAACACAACTGGCTGATCACTCAGCTGGGGGAAGGTGGTGTAATCACCCCTTGCTTAGTATACCTATATCTAAACCTATATCTGGACACATATAAACCTGTGAGCCACTCCTATGGAAGGCCTCATCAATCCTGGAGGCAGAGTGCGTGGTTTAATGTGAGATGGAGCTCTAGCATGAGCTGAGCCTGTCTGCAGCCGTCGGGAACAAATCCCTAAGCTGTTTCAGGATAATGCCATACCATATACTCTTAAGTGCATTATAATCCTCGCGGTTATATAGCAACTTTGGTTTGGCTTTATCAAAACATGTCGTGTAAGGTGTCATACGATTTGGAATACTATCCCCTCGCCAGTTCTGGCGACGGGGATAGCATTCCACCCCTCTAGAGGGGTAAGACATGTTACTTTACTTAAATGCGGTTAATTTCTAAAAGGACCTTGGATCCACAAAATGGATGCTTCTGCCACAGACACAAGTCTGACCCCCTGAAGCTGACCGAAACTCAGCCGAAGGGGCCTGGACAAAGGGTTTCCTGTCGCAGGGAGGGGTCACACCCCCCCAGACAGGAGATAGTGGATTGTAGCAGGGAGGTTTGAAAGAAACCAGACACTGCATAGGGAGCACAAGGCTGCCCCTTGCATAATCCGGCCAAACCGGTTCTGGGGCACTCCAGCCCTCGTGCCAGCGCGGCCTGGATCAAAGGAAGGGGGTGTATCCACCCACTTCCTGGGTCCCACCCATAGGAGGGGACCTAGCAGGTAATCCAGCCCCCTAGATTGGTATAAGAATGGGAGCAGTGCCAAAGCACTTCAGATTATCCTGATGAAACATAAGAAATGAAACTCTGGACCCTTCGACATCCTACTCAACGTAGAAGACTGAAGAATCTCCCTTGTGGTCAAGGAGTGACCACCCTGTGCAAACAGGCACCATCCAGCCCTCGACGTCTGCTTTGTTGCAGTTCCCGCCGGAACTCGAGCAACAGAGATCGACGAGATCAAGCTTGCCTGCCTTCTAACAGCCCGATCCACAGTCCCTGCAGAGCTGAGACCCGTGGAGGCGACCGGAAACGTGGGGCACGCCATCTTGGAAAGACCACGAGCCGCTGACCGTGCAGCCCACGAGGGACCCTCGAAGCTGTACACCGGGGTTTGAGAAGCCCCAACCCTGAGCCACTCTTGCACCGAAGTTCAGCCCTCCACACTTGATGAGTGTTGCGTGGGGCCCTTCTGCTTCTTTTGGCTCAACGCGTTGGCCCGATCACTTGCAAGCCGGCTTGTGGCCCCTGTGCCAACGAAACTTGAAATTCGACTTGCGATTCTGGTTGCTCCAGATTTGCACCAGCTCCCCTGAAAAGGAGCCCCCACTCTGACCCTCCTGGTTCGAGTGAGAAGCACGGTTCCGCGTGGATTGCTTTTGCCAAGTGTTGTTTGCTCCAATCTTGAAGCCGACAGCGCCGACGGCGAGAGCCTGCGTGGGACAGATCGTGACCTGCTCCTGGACTTCGTAGATGCCCCAGAGCCCACGTGACAGCGGAGAGAAGCTCCTCGACAACCACCTGATTGCGCCCGACATTGCCTGGTTCCGTCCTGGTTCCACCCTGGTCACTGCTGAGTGACCCAGACTCTGTCCCCTCTGCTTTCAGGTACTTTTCGACTTGAGTCCACCCTTGGACTCCACCGGACACTTCTCTTTCACCCCGCCTGCAGCCCTTTCAGCTCCAAGCACCAAGAGCCTGCGTGACGAAACCCGACTCAACTTCGACCCTGTGCACCCGCTTCCTGTAGGTGAGGTAACCTTGCAACGCCGTGTTCCCACACTGGTACACACCTCTAGGGTCTGTGTCTTAAGTTTTGTTCCTCTAGGTTCAGCGGAAGTGTCCTTAAACTTTAACTTTGTAACTTTTACGCACCATTGGTTAACATTGATGCATGCGTGCACTTTCTGCACTGCACCCGAATCCCGCGGGCTTTTCCGACTTCAGCATTGCTTGTCCCGACTGCTCCCAGCGATTCCCTAGGCCTAGCCACTGTTCGATTGGTATCTCTTATACCACTTGTTTAGTATATGGTCTGAGTGGCCCCTCGCCCTCATCCATATTTGTGCAACTTTGTATGTTATACTGTGCTTTTGATTTAACGCTTGTGCCCCTTTATTCATAAAGAATACTGGGGATTGTTTTTAGTAATAAATACATATATTTTTATAATATATACTTGTGTGGTGTCCTTTCATTTGATATTACAGGATTGTATGTGGTAAAACAGCTCGCTTAACACGACCTCTTAAGTTAAGCCTTTAGGCTGCTTAGTCCATGCTACCCCTAGGATAGCTTGTCTAATAAGGTTGACTTACAACCAGACACCATAAGGGATTGTTTGGTCTGATAACAGGTGGTTCCAGAATTGGAAACATCACCTATCAGGCCAACTTCTCACATTGGTGAGCAGTGGTGCGGATTTGAGCTTGCTGTTTGTTTTACCATTGCAATCTTTTTATCAAATTGAAAGATCACATCAAGTACCTTAGGTACATATAAATCAAAAGCTTAGCATATTAAGTTCTACTGAACTTAGTAGTTGTAGAGTAAAGGGATTAGCACACCCTGACTACAACTCACTAGCAAGGTACAGTAGGAAAACACTTAGTGTAGGTAAGTGCACCACTTACACCTCACTAGCAGTCATGTCTGGCACAGGTGAAGCTTCAGGCTCTCTGCCTGTGACAGTTGACCTTACCAAGGCAACTTCCAGCTATGACAAACTAACCCACAAAGACTTGGTTGCCTTGTGCATCTCAAGAGGGTTAAAAAGGGGCAGAAGTCCCACCAGTCCTTCCCTGATAGCCATTCTAGAACAGGATGACTTAGAAAAGGCGAATGCAGTTCCCTTAGAGTCAGGAGATGGAGTGAACCCCCCTGTAACTGATACCACCCCAGACTCAGATGTAGAGGACCTAGAGGATCAGGATCAGAGGGGTAGCCAGGTTATAGTTGCCAGGCTTAGCCAGGCCAACTTAGACCTACTTGGGAATGGAGAGGGCCAGCACCTCCCCAGACCCTATAACATTCTCCCAGGCAACAGAAGAGTGAGATCTCCAGCAGGGGACTCTCATAGTTCTAGTGCCTCAAGAGAATCTCAGAGAGGGATGACTCCTTCGCAGAAAAAAGAGCATGAGGCAAGAATGAGGGCTGTCAAACTCCAGATAGAGAGGGAGGAGGTAGCCCTGGCTCAAGCTAGACTTGCCTTGGCAAGAGAACAGAAAATGTGTGGCTTAGATGCCACTGGTGGCAGCAATATTCCTAGAGAGGAACCCAGGTCCTATGATAGTAGAAACCTGACAAAGATTGTGCCCCCCTACAAGGAAGGGGATGACATCCACAAGTGGATAACTGCTCTTGAGAGAGCCTGCATGGTACAGCAGGTTCCTGAGGAACAGTGGGCAGCAATCTTATGGTACTCCTTTTCAGAGAAAGGGAGAGATAAGCTCCTCACTGTTAGACATGAGGATGCAAACAATTACAAAGTCCTGAAGAGTGTTCTGATAGATGGGTTTGGCTTAACCACTGAACAGTACAGGTTGAAGTTCAGAGACACCCAGAAGACACAGACTCAGGACTGGACTGATTTTGTAGATTGTGCTACTAAGGCTCTGGAGGGTTGGCTAAATGGCAGCAAAGTACATGACTTCACAGGATTGTATAATTTGATTATGAGGGAGCAGATCCTAAGTAATTGTCAGAACCAGCTCTTACACCAGCACCTGGTGGACTCAGATTTGACCTCTCCCCAAGAATTGGGAAAGAGGGCAGATAAATGGGTCAGAACCAGGATTAGGCCTAAGAATCAGGACAGTAACCAGAAGAAGGAGTCTACCAAGCCTCAAGATAAGGGTGGGGATAAAAGTAAAGAAAAGACTTCCCCAGGGCCCCAAAACTCCAAGAATGGGGGTGGGTCCCAAGACACTTCTTCAACTGAGAAAAAGCCCTATTGCCATGTCTGTAAGCAGGTTGGGCATTACAAAACAGACAACTGTTGTCCCAAGAATGGCAATAAAGAGAATATACCTCAAAAGCCAGTTCCAACACCTCCTGTCACTGTCAGCAGTAATCCCCCAGGAAGTGGTGTCGTGTATTTCTATAGGTTCTGAATCGATCCCCCTATTCCTGACCCTATTCTGGTTAAACTACCTAGCTAGTTAACTAACAGTCAGCCCATGAGGCAAGAAAACCCCCATGATGCAGATACCGTTATCTGACGCAGTCACACTACGGCACAGGAACGTGTTATCTGATTAGGTCATAACGCTTGAGATCTAATTAGACAAGCGACATTCCTCCAGCCCCTGATAAGGCATACGACGTTCTCATAACAAATCAAACCTATGACAACCTGGATAATCCGTGCGGCCATTGTTTTGATTTCACAGAGAACTTTAGTAAAGAATTTGCTAACGAGCAAGTCGTATGACATCTTTATTGACGTACCTATGTCCATCCTTACGTCAATCCCGGCACCTTTAAGGTATAAATATTGCCGACCTTGCCCTATGCAAACACACGCGTGGTGACAAGACGGAGCAGCCATACTTGCCGAAGCCGAGAGCAGAAGCAGACCCCGCTGGCAGCAGCCCCGCCTTCCTGACGCGCTGAGAGACGCGCTGCTATCTCAAGCCGAGAGACCCAGCACCGGCGCTTCCGGGTAGCCCTCGCAGGCAGCCTGGAATATCGAGAGCAGAGAAAGAGATACCATTCCTCATTCATCCTAAATTCCAGGTACAGAACTGAATAACCCCTCACAGAGAATTCTTTAGTTATTCACTTGGCAAAAACAAACTTAACTTAAACTGTAACTTTCTATTCCCGCCCACGCATTAGACTTAGGTCAGGTACACGGGGTAGGCGTATTTAGGAACACCAGTTGAGTACGTTTAGTCAAATGTATATGTGTATGTAAATATATTTTAATCATTTTAAACATCATATGGCTCAGAAACCATATCAATGTTTTTACAGTATTATTTTATACTATTGCTTCTAATGTATGCACTTTACTTAACTATAAGTATTGCAATAATATCGATCCATTTCTCTTGTACGAGAAAAGAGACTGATCAATAAATAACATCTTTTATTGAACACGCCCGTCTCTTCCTTTTCTCTACATTCTGATGAGACTAAGAATGCACGTACTGACTGAGTAAAATAATTGCCTTGTGCTCACACGACTCTCGAGATTGACTCTTGATTAGGGGAGAGCAAAGTTGTCATGTTCTATGGTTGTCAGAAACTAAATCCCTTCTTGTCTAATCAGGGAAGTTAATCCTTCCTTGAACATTCGAGAAAGTTTCTAGCGAACTCTGAGCTTAGCTGGCAAACCCAAAAATTAAGTCTAGTATCGACAGTAGTAGACCTAGTTAACGTCTGGCCTAGGCCTTTACTGCTGTAGGTACTATTCCAATGCGCAGAGCCTATTGGGAAAATAGGAGCTACACTACATGGCGCCCAACGCGTTTGGAAAGGGCGATAAAACTAACGTAAGACATTTAGAGTAACTCAGTCGTGCTTTCTCACTCAGACCCCTTTTCCCAAATAATCCAAAGACGTCTGGAGTGGGTGAAAGGTTATTATATCCTCCAAAACCTCGCAGGAGGGAACTCCTATGTATGGTTCTTGGTCTAGTCAACGTTGAAGGATAAAACAGTTCCAGAATATTGTGCATCTAATCTCTGTTTCCATAAAGAAACCTGATCTGCAAACAAACATAATACCATCCTGTCTGTAAAATGGCAGAGAGTGATGATGAAAGAGAGGCAATTAGATTAGCTACCGAAATAGCAGATGCTGATGCTACCATGCAAGCAGCAGACGCGATATAATACTCATTCCGGTCATTAAAAGGAGATCTATAACCTTAAAACTTATAGAAAATGGACTGACACCTAGAGGTGGCACAGTCATATTCGTAATTGAGGCACACGAATATCGGCAGACAGAGGTATACTATACATGGATACATTTTCCAGCAGCAAATGCTGTAACAAAGTACTTCCACTATTACAAAGTAGAGGAACCTCCTGAAACGTACACTCCTTTCGAGGAGGTGGAAGTACCACTCAAATTCCAAGAGCATTTGCTCTTATTTGATGGCGCCCTAATACATAACAATCACATTACAAGGCTCGGTCCTTTAGGAAGACCAGGAGCAACGTGGCCGGTCTTAGCCGGATACACACCACATCCAGACATCGAAAGAATGCCTGCAGCAGAGCTATTAATACAGCTAAAAGAACTACTAAAAATTCATAGACAATTAGTTCAGTATGTAATGCGGACTTCAACAATTCAGCCAGCGATTAAACTTCCACAGCTGACCCCTCACCAGGGGAACACAAATAAAATTACACCACAGAACATCCAATCCTGCCTAGGTAAAGTTCCAGCTAAACGGGAACAAATACCATTCTGGTTGGCACAGAAAATTACCCAAATAGAGGCGGTGTTTCCTGACACCACCCCGCTGGAAAAACACAGGATTCTGACTATAGGTCTCCCAATGGGAATCGCACCACACATTGAGGACTGTGACACTTGGGGTACAGTCTTTGCTTCCATCTACACAAAAACGCACGGTGTTCCATCCATTTCGGTAATACCAGATGTGCTAAAACAAATTCAAGATGAATACGGTCCAGAACCTGCTTTAACTCTTGGTATGAAATTACTGAAAGACTTCAAGCAGGTCTCGGCTATATTATTAGCCAACATAAAAGGTGAAGCAGCAAACGTGGCGATCCGCCAGAGGTTAAAAGAGACAGATATAGCAGACCAACCAGCTGAAATTGCCAGAATCATAGAAAAATCCTATGAAGAACTAGGCAGAGATAGTCTAGGTGGAATACCAGTAAAACCGCAACTGACTACAAGTCCAGAAAAAATGTTTTTTAATAATAATAATAATTCACCAAAAAAGAACTGGGATGGAAATAAACAATCCAATCCTAAAGAAAAGAAATTCCAGTCCAGAGGAAGGTCTCCTAGGCGAAGAGAGAAATCTCCAAACCCGAGACAAAGGTCACCCCAGAGTGACCCCTCTGGGAATAGATATAACCTTAGAAATAGGGATAATATTAAAAAACCTGATAGATATCAAGACATTGATACACGTCCCTCTCAATCTTTTCAGAATTCCTCGCAGAAATCGGAAAGAAGAGGACGATCAGAAGAGCACGCCAAGTCCAAAGACAAGGAACCTGCTCAACTGAAAAAGAAATCACAATTTCCAAAAAAGAAGGTAGCCAGTATCAAGGTAGTTAACAATGCCGAGAATACCGAGGACACAACTGAAAAACGGAGAGTGGGCTCAGACAATGCTAGACAGCGCAGCAGAGGTAAGCATAGCTCGCAAAGTCCTTATGAATCATCTGGAGACAGTGGACACGAATGAATACCTTCAAGTGGAAACTGCAGATACCAGAGTTAGCAAGCCCCACAAAATATACGAGATAACATTACGTATAGAGGGAGATAAGACTAGGAAAATTAGGGGACTATTTTGGGATAACCTCTCCAAAGGCTATGACATCCTTCTAGCTGAAAAAGACTGGCCACCAGAGTTTGTCAGGGAGTGCCCTCATGGCGAAGAAGTAATTATGCCTGCCTTCTCGAATCAAATACCGATTCATAAAAAATATACACTTGCTAGAAAGTGGGCAGTGGCCTTAGCACCTGCTTTATATAAAAATCATGTAGGATGGGATGAGGATTCTCCTCCTCACAAAGTCCAGTTAAAATCACAACCAACTGCACAAAGGCAGTACCCAATTAAGCAAGAAGCTAAAAAACAAGTAAATGAAATACTAGATCAGCTAGAATACCAGGGGGTGATTGAAACTTGCACCTCACAAATGAACAATCCTTTGTTTCCGGTCTCCAAACCAGACAATTCGTACCGTCTAGTTTTGGATTACCGACACCTTAACACATGTTGCAAAACTTTTGCAGTGCAAAACTCACACAGTGCTGCAATAATGAATAACATTGTGCGCAAAAAATACAAAACAACCTTGGACATCTCCAATGGATTCTTTTGTCAAAACATAGCACCAGAAAGCAGATATTTAACTGCATTCTCAGTAAATGGCACTCAAAAACAATTCTGTCGGTTAGCCCAGGGGTACAAGAACAGCCCGGGGGTATTCTCAGCAAGAGTAACAGAATTACTACAACTATATGATGATGAAGCATTATCTTATGTTGATGACATTTACTTAACAGATGATGACTTGGATACTCACTTGAAAAGAGTGAACACCATAATACTTGGGTTCGCTGCAGAGGGTTACAAATTCAACTTCAAAAAATCCAGAATTGCCCATCTAAAAGTTCTATACGAAGGATATGAATTATCAAGTATAGCCTGGTTGACAATTTTTTAAGAACTAGAAGAATTAAAAAATCTAAAATATGAAAAGACGTATCCTCTGCCAATCGACATTCTGCCTCTACGACATTACGCCTGTGTAATCTATACAGACGGACATGCTCAACCATCCGTTTGGGGAGAACAAGCATACAACCCCACATGTGAGATTACAAAAGAAGTGTGGCGCGAAGGTAAACTAAGACCTCTATTAACAAAGACACACTCAGTAGAAACCAATTCAGAACAACAAACTGAAATATTAGCTTTGAAAATGGCGCTAGATAATGCGGATCGCGAATTCCCGACACTTATAGTGTCAGATTCATATTACTGCATCAAATCATATAACAGCGATTTGCAGACATGGATTCAGAACGGTTACAAAGATGACACAGATGCACCAATAAAGCTGAGACTGCTCTGGGAACAAGTAGCTCTTTTGAAAAAAGAACTACCAAAGACTCACGTGACTCACTCACTGAGTCATCAACGTGATGGCGTTCACGTTGTAGGGAATTCATTGGCTGAAGCAGCCGCAGCGGCAGCCACTAAACCGGCTCCCGTAGATCGAAAAAGCGTACATTAAAATACATTGACGGTGAAACATTGCTGGCGGTGAAAACGTCATCAAAAGGCGACTGCTCAGCGTTACCGATCAACTATCCACTCAATTATACATACATAATCGATGCAAACTCCGTCCCTTTTGCTCGAATCCCTGGAGTGGGGGATAGAGTGATTCCAAACATGGACAGGAGAAACTTGTTAATCGCAGACGCACACATGGGCGAGGGTCACAGACACCTTAAATTAAAAGATTCTCTGGAAGAATTACAATCACGGTACTGGTGGCCAGGCATGAGCCTTCACTACACCATGTTTGTAAAAAACTGCCCAAACTGCAACAGAGATCGCAGTGGGGAGAGAAGCAGTTTAATACCTCGTCGTATCAAGGCAGATAATATTACCAGCAAAAAGAATGGCTTGCGATTAACATATACAGGCTAGTTTCCACTTATAATGTAGATCACCAGCTCTCGGCTGACGTCCGGACTATTATACAAGATTTGCGAGTCTAAATGGCATATACGCTAAGAGCATGCTACGTTCGACCATTTCTTTCACTCAGGCAAACCAGCCTGGGGGGGAAACATGGCCAAATGAGCACAGCCCAGCGGGAATCTTCTCACTTCCTTCCTGAGGGTATGGGACGGTGTAAAGAAAAAACCAAGGCAGAAAGCAATCTATAATAGAAAGGATATTAGGTTCGGGAGCTGGGTGGGTCAAACATCTAATAAGTGTCCAACGTAGTCTAAATAACTTGCCAAGAAATTCTCTGAAGGGATTCAGTCCGTACGAATTATTATTCGGAACTAGGATGTTGATCTCTGACCTTGATAGTCAGACTTCAGTGGTAATAGAAAAAACCTTTGATGTCAAAGACCGTTTGGCTATTTTGCAGGACTTAAACAAAACAAGAAAAGACCTGAGCAACATACAGTTGAAACAACAGCCAACGACCACTGAAGATTCACCACCTGTCCCAGCAAGACCTGTCTGGATTCCAAAAGTCGGGGATCTAGTCAGGGAGAAGATCGCGGTAAAGAAGGAATTTGGGCCTTCTTACAGAAAAGCAGTTCCTGTCTTGTCTGTCAACGGGACAAGATCAGTTGTACTACCGCCACTTGCTGGAAAAAAGGAGAACCGAGTTGTATCCATCGACCTGGTGAAACCACAACATGTGGCCGATAACAAATAGTAGGCCAAGTGGACTCCCAATAAGTAGCAGAACACCAAGGTTTGCTACCAGTACAGAGGTCCTAACAAAGAGGCTCATCACATTCGAAACGCCTAAAGAAGAACAACAAGGACTATGCAACAATGCAATAGAACTCAGACCTCTGAAAACCCAAATAAAGACATTTAGCAGAGACACACCAATCTACAATGAAGTTCCAAGTGAAAATGCAAGAAACAAAAATCCTGAACCAATTGGAACAATTGACAGAACTGCATCTGGTTACTTCATCAACTTCGATGATTCCTCTGAAGGTTTCAGCGAACAAAAGACACAGCCATCATCAAAATCCTTTAAAGACAAAGCTAAGGAACTTTTGAAACAACTGAAAGAAACATATCTGGTTACTCCATGGATTGAATTTTGGGTGGGTTTTGGTGCATTTATCCTCATACTTTGGCTCATCATGGTATTTACCTTGGGACGCTTCATTGAGGGAAAATATGCTAAAATGGACACAGCAAGTCAGAACATCAACTTGGTCCTCAAACCACACACATCTTCACACGTCGAGAAACGAGAACTTTCTTCAGAACTTTCTTCAGCCAACTTCACAGCAATTCCAATACCTGGTGGGGTAGCCTGGGACAACACTGACTATGAAATTTATGGTCCGGTCGAGATCCTGAAATACCCACACCAAATCAAGATCTCCTTGAGTGACTTTGCAAAACCAAACTCATTTGCTGATGATTGGGACTTTGAAAGTATCAACAATATGATGTCTGACTTAGTAATGTCTGCTAAATTTACAAAACATGATTATTTGCAAGGTTCTACAAATTATGATAGTATGTATTGCTATAACCATTATGGTAACAGTTTTTTGCATAAATCTGCACAACCAAGAAATGTTTTAAATTATAATCAATGGGAACATTGTGCTACACCTCCAAAAGGGAGCTCTAGAATCGTGTATGACAAATATTCATACTTTCAAGGTTTTAACACTAGTAATGCTGAAACATTTTATTATAAATTGTCAAACAAGACAGGGATGAAAACCATGATAACCAACACAAAATTGATTTATTCTGATTCGTTCTTTGAAAAAATGAATACTTTTGGATTTGATTATTGGGACAAAAATGTTGATTTGAAAAGTGTTTGGGGTACAAAAGAATGGCAAGTACAGGGTTTAGAAGCTTTGTTTAGAGCCTGCATGATCCCAGAACAAATGATATTTTTAAATGACACTGTTCAACAAACCACCTGTCTTGGCTTAGCCAAAATCAAAGATTTAAATAACCTGTCTATTCCAAAGCCAACAATGTTTAGCAATAGCTCTGAAACAGATGAAGAAATAGACATAAACCATATACTTAACCAAAACAGAACACATCCTGATTGGAAACAATGGTTGATCTGGCCCACAGATACAAATAACTGTCAAGATAGATTCCTGAATAAAACACAGGGTTTCAAAATGACCAGGCCAGACCCTAGATATCCCCAAAGACATCACCCAGGGATAATAACAACCTACAGTGTGGGCAAATTATGCCTTCAATGGCTACAAACTTCCACACTGCCTGAAATTAAGCAACACCTAACTTTACTTACTGATGGTGCTGACTTGCGTGATTTCATACTGGGACCACGCAAACAGCGTCAAAAGCGTTTCATAGCAGCCTCTGTATATGCAGCATACAATGAGGCCTGGAAGGTTACTCAAATTGAAACAGCAGAAAGAATACGGGAAATTGACCGTATCAATTTGGAAAAATCACTTTCTGTAGTGGACAATGGGTTAATGACTCTGTCCTCCAGAATTTTTTCATTGGACAGCATTGTGTCTTCAGCAATCGATATATTATCGCAAGACTTACTGTTATTACAACATGGACAGTCACAATTGCGTTCCATTGTACAGCTTGGCTGGACGTTACAAAATCTGCGTTCAGGCTATGTGCCTTGGCGTTTAATCAACACAACGTCACTATTCCAAATCTTTAACCTTACTGATAGACAAATCGGTATGGCGCAGAAGGGTGCTGATTATACAATCTTGAGCATTGAAAAACTAGAAAGATTACCAATGACAATGTCAGAACGACCTGTCAGTGAATGGATAATACACGGAATCATAAATATTCCAATCTCAACCTTCAGGTTTCAATACTGCCAAAAATATATACAGGCTGGCATGTACGAGAAATTGGGAAAGGGGTACCTTAAAACAACTTGGAACCTGCCCTATTCACATGCATGTGTCAGTAACAAAGGACAGAAAGTGTTTCTTAGTGGCAACAATTGTGCTATGTCACTAAGCGGCACGCTTCTGTGTAACGGTATTAGTTTGCACGGAGCCTGTGAAGGGAATTCATACAACCTTTCATGTCACCAGCAAGGCGCACCTGCAACTGAAATAGAACCATTCTTTCAAAGACTCTATAATGGGAGTTACATTCTTATTGTAGACCGCAGATGTTGTAGTCTTATGCCCGGGACTCCTTATCTCGTCACTACGACGGCGAAGGTCAAGTGCTGTGGACGTTCTTTGTTCCCCAGCTCCTTACCAGACAGGGAGGCAAGGGCATGGCCCGGTTTGAAAATTACTTCTATTCGAATAGACACTTTAAGCAGAATGAAAACAGTGCTTCTTCAGACGCCTACAAGGCTCACGTCATCTAAAGAAACGTATGATCTACAAGTCGCAAGGACGACTGCAGAGATACATACATTATTATCAACCAATTCCCCCGTACATTTCGCGGAAATCCTGAGCGAAATCTTAAATATTTCTGATACCACTGGGGTCTCAAAGGTATTTAAGACAGTATTTTCGATGGCATTAACACCATTCAAAGCCATACTGGGTATTTTTCCAGATTTCGTCCATTCGATTTTTGGCGGACTTCCCCTGATCCTGGGACTAATTGCAGGAATCCTATTCCTAGTCCTTATTTTCCGTTATGGCAACCCATGTCACAGATCAAACTCTCGCGACAATGGAAGATACGATCCTAGCCATTGGATACCGGGACCGGATATCAAAAATCCTGGGACTCTCCCGGCTTAGAGACCTAAACATGACTTGGTTTCTATCATTTCGACCAATGTGGCAAAGGTGTGTTTTACCTGTACTAAGGTGTCTGCTATGCGGAGAAGAATGCGTGTTAGACACCTGTCTGACGCTACAATCGGATGCGCCGGTGGATGCAGATACACTGTTGGTTCCTACCAAGGTTCACGCACTGTGCTGCCCTCAAAGGCTGCCAATTCTGATGACGGCATTCCTGGAATCTTCACCACTACGATTGAAGGGTAGTGAAGTTCGAGATGAAAGCAGCATCGAACAGGTACGACCTTCTGTCAGCAATGCAAATCAGAATGTCAATGGAGACAATCATGCACACGAATGCATGGTTACCCCTATTTCCGACTTAGTGGAACTTTCCCATGAAGCTGTTGACAGTTTTTTCGAAAGCCTGAATGATATGATGTTCTCTCCGGAACAGAAATAGAGACTTTTGAGTAAACTCGCACACGGCGTTCCCTGAATTCGGCCTTCAACTTTAAAAATAAAGTCACATGAACAATTACAATCCAGTTCACGGACAGCAACTTTTTTCAGCAAGCCCTTAAAATATTTTTCTATATATTTTTTCCCGGGACACTGATCTTCTGCTTAAAGTAAGAAACTATTCCTAGAGAACTAAGATTTCTATTTTAGATACTTTATATAGACTTTAGCTGCCCGCTGGTATGTTCACAAAATATTTTATTATGTGATGAAATGGTTTCGACTTTTCTTTCTGTATAGCCATATTAAGAGCCATTTCATGTGTATTTCTCATATACCAAAAAGCAATAATGCATAACAATGCGTGTTTAATTTTGCATTTAATTCATAGCTTAAGTGCATACAATATATATGACTGCAATTTTTCAGTATATTTGAAAATTTCAAAATGCATTTATGTATTTTGGGGTGGTAAGGTATACACTATACTCTATAGTATGTTGTACTATGTTATACTATGCATAGATTAGTAGATATGACCATAGTTAGCGTGGAGTGGGTGTCGTGTATTTCTATAGGTTCTGAATCGATCCCCCTATTCCTGACCCTATTCTGGTTAAACTACCTAGCTAGTTAACTAACAGTCAGCCCATGAGGCAAGAAAACCCCCATGATGCAGATACCGTTATCTGACGCAGTCACACTACGGCACAGGAACGTGTTATCTGATTAGGTCATAACGCTTGAGATCTAATTAGACAAGCGACATTCCTCCAGCCCCTGATAAGGCATACGACGTTCTCATAACAAATCAAACCTATGACAACCTGGATAATCCGTGCGGCCATTGTTTTGATTTCACAGAGAACTTTAGTAAAGAATGTGCTAACGAGCAAGTCGTATGACATCTTTATTGACGTACCTATGTCCATCCTTACGTCAATCCCGGCACCTTTAAGGTATAAATATTGCCGACCTTGCCCTATGCAAACACACGCGTGGTGACAAGACGGAGCAGCCATACTTGCCGAAGCCGAGAGCAGAAGCAGACCCCGCTGGCAGCAGCCCCGCCTTCCTGACGCGCTGAGAGACGCGCTGCTATCTCAAGCCGAGAGACCCAGCACCGGCGCTTCCGGGTAGCCCTCGCAGGCAGCCTGGAATATCGAGAGCAGAGAAAGAGATACCATTCCTCATTCATCCTAAATTCCAGGTACAGAACTGAATAACCCCTCACAGAGAATTCTTTAGTTATTCACTTGGCAAAAACAAACTTAACTTAAGCTGTAACTTTCTATTTCCGCCCACGCATTAGACTTAGGTCAGGTACACGGGGTAGGCGTATTTAGGAACACCAGTTGAGTACGTTTAGTCAAATGTATATGTGTATGTAAATATATTTTAATCATTTTAAACATCATATGGCTCAGAAACCATATCAATGTTTTTACAGTATTATTTTATACTATTGCTTCTAATGTATGCACTTTACTTAACTATAAGTATTGCAATAATATCGATCCATTTCTCTTGTACGAGAAAAGAGACTGATCAATAAATAACATCTTTTATTGAACACGCCCGTCTCTTCCTTTTCTCTACATTCTGATGAGACTAAGAATGCACGTACTGACTGAGTAAAATAATTGCCTTGTGCTCACACGACTCTCGAGATTGACTCTTGATTAGGGGAGAGCAAAGTTGTCATGTTCTATGGTTGTCAGAAACTAAATCCCTTCTTGTCTAATCAGGGAAGTTAATCCTTCCTTGAACATTCGAGAAAGTTTCTAGCGAACTCTGAGCTTAGCTGGCAAACCCAAAAATTAAGTCTAGTATCGACAGTAGTAGACCTAGTTAACGTCTGGCCTAGGCCTTTACTGCTGTAGGTACTATTCCAATGCGCAGAGCCTATTGGGAAAATAGGAGCTACACTACAGTGGGAGCACACCCAGGAATCTGGGTGGGTTTACTTTTGGAACCCATGAGGACCCTGGCCTATCCAGGTCCCCATCCCTAAATAATCTTGTTTATGAGACTGGCATGGGGTTTGCCAACTTCTCTGATTGCCCAAATACTTTGAGCAAATATAGACAAGAACCCATCATCAATGGTTTGAAAGTTGAAGCTTTTAGAGACACAGGGGCTAGCATCACCATGGTGGCTGATTGTATAGTCCCCTCTAAGCAACTTTTACCTGGTGCCACATACCAGGTAACAAACATTGATGGCATACAAACAAATCATCCCATGGTAGTAGTAAGTCTCAGCTGGGGAGGTGTCACTGGCCCAAAGAGAGTGGCAGTGTCACCAAACTTGCCTGTAGACTGCCTACTTGGTAATGATTTAGAAATCTCAGCCTGGGCTGAGGTTGAACAGGAAACCCATTCTAGAATGGTAAATGCCAATGGAAAGGTTAGTGGGGCTGTAATGGCTACAGCCCCAATTCAAGATGTCCTTCCTGAAAAGGTTGGTAGGGCTGAGCAACTCTCTGCCCCGTCTTTAGCAAAAGCTCTTCCTGAACAGAATAGCAAAGCTGTTATGATAACAGCAGAAACCCAAACTGAGTCCCCTCCTGAAAAGGTTGGTGGGGCTGTGATGGCCACAGCCCAAACTCAAACTGATAGGTGTGTTGTGAAACCTGAAATGATGGATAACTTCACATAAACTGAGAGCACAGAGGAGGACGAGAAATCTCCCCCTCACCAGACTTTAGGAAAGGATCAGCCTCCTCAGGGAACTGATCTTACCCTGATGAAGGAACTGCCCCAGAGGTGGTTAGGCCTAGCCTCTGATGTCAGTGGACCCTTCTCAGGTGGGACACAGTCTGGAGCAGGTAACCTGCCCCTCTCTACCTTGCCTTAGTCAGCCCAGGGCTGCAGGGGACAAGAAGGACAGTGAGACCCAGAGGGCCCCCTGTAAAATAAAGCACCCCCATCAACAGATTAGGGGCACCAAAACTAGAAGCCCTAGTGAGGTGAAAACTTTAAAAACTCCTGAGGGAGCCCCCTTAAAAGTAGTTAGGGACCTCCCACAGATGGATTCTGTTGGGCACAGCCAAACCTGGGACCCAAAGGGCCCAAACCTGAACTGTCCCTCCAGCAAGCCAAACAGAGGGACCCAGCCTCCAGCTTTAGGTAGCCAGAGGTTGACCCTGAGAGCACAGTGCAACTCAGTTAAAGAAAGAAAGGCACACATGGTGGAAGATAATTGGAGGAAGCTGAGCCCTAAATTAGTGGAGCCTCACTTCAATACTCCATATCCAAACCAGCCTTTAACTTTGCATAAACACACCCAAGGTAGTGATTCCCTATGGTGGAGACCCTCTAATACCCCAAGGGTGAGGGACTGCTTAGTGGACCATGAGACAGGGGGTACCCATGCTAGTGCAGGTACTTCCTTATATGGCCACTCAGGCAATATAGGCTTACCTGGCCAAGGATAGCCTTATCTCCTTTCGTTTGGGGGGGGGGGGGGGGTTATGTAGGAAGGTGGCTACCTGACCATGGTTACCCCAGATTGTTTGCCTTGTGTTTAGCTGGTTTTTGACTTAGTTGGCCTGGTTCCCTGCTAATCAGGGCCCCAGGCTATCTGCTCTCTCTGTAAAATGGATTCCATGTACCCTAGGTACATACCACAATTGGAAATGGACTCCTTGTCAGCCCCTGTACCATGCACTATAGGTGCTCAGGGCATAGGTGCCACCAAGGCCTACCAGGGGCTGCAGCATATCTTTTGCCACCCCTGGCTGGTTCTTAAATTGACACAACTGGCTGATTACTCAGCTGGGGAAAGGTGGTGTAATCACCCCTTGCTTAGATATAGTATACCTATATCTAAACCTATATCTGGACACATATAAACCTGTGAGACACTCCTATGGAAGGCCTCATCAATCCTGGAGGCAGAGTGCGTGGTTTAATGTGAGATGGAGCTCTAGCATGAGCTGAGCCTGTCTGCAGCCGTCGGGAACAAATCCCTAAGCTGTTTCAGGATAATGCCATACCATATACTCTTAAGTGCATTATAATCCTCGCGGTTATATAGCAACTTTGGTTTGGCTTTATCAAAACATGTCGTGTAAGGTGTCATACGATTTGGAATACTATCCCCTCGCCAGTTCCGGCGACGGGGATAGCATTCCACCCCTCTAGAGGGGTAAGACATGCACCGAAGTTCTGCCCTCCACACTCGACGAGTGCTGCGTGGGGCCCTTCTGCTTCTTTTGGCTCAACGCGTTGGCCCGATCACTTGCCAGCCGGCTTGTGGCCCCTGTGCCGACGAAACTTGAAATTCGACTTGCGATTCTGGTTGCTCCGGATTTGCACCAGCTCCCCTGAAAAGGAGCCCCCACTCTGACCCTCCTGGTTCGAGTGAGAAGCAATCTCCCGGTTCCACGTGGATTGCTTTTACCAAGTGTTGTTTGCTCCAATCTTGAAGCCGACAGCGCCGACGGCGAGAGCCTGCGTGGGACAGATCGTGACCTGCTCCTGGACTTCGTAGATGCCCCAGAGCCCACGTGACAGCGGAGAGAAGCTCCTTGACAACCACCTGATTACGCCCGACATTGCCTGGTTCCGTCCTGGTTCCACCCTGGTCACTGCTGAGTGACCCAGACTCTGTCCCCTCTGCTTTCAGGTACTTTTCGACTTGAGTCCACCCTTGGACTCCACCGGACACTTCTCTTTCACCCCGCCTGCAGCCCTTTCAGCTCCAAGCACCAAGAGCCTGCGTGACGAAACCCGACTCAACTTCGACCCTGTGCACCCGCTTCCTGTGGGTGAGGTAACCTTGCAACGCCGGTGTTCCCACACTGGTACACACCTCTAGGGTCTGTGTCTTAAGTTTTGTTCCTCTAGGTTCAGCGGAAGTGTCCTTAAACTTTAACTTTGTAACTTTTACGCACCATTGGTTAACATTGATGCATGCGTGCACTTTCTGCACTGCACCCGAATCCCGCGGGCTTTTCCCGACTTCAGCATTGCTTGTCCCGACTGCTCCCAGCGATTCCCTAGGCCCTAGGCCTAACCACTGTTCGATTGGTATCTCTTATACCACTTGTTTAGTATATGGTCTGAGTGGCCCCTCGCCCTCATCCATATTTGTGCAACTTTGTATGTTATACTGTGCTTTTGATTTAACGCTTGTGCCCCTTTATTCATAAAGAATACTGGGGATTGTTTTTAGTAATAAATACATAAATTTTTATAATATATACTTGTGTGGTGTCCTTTCATTTGATATTACAGGATTGTATGTGGTAAAACAGCTCGCTTAACACGACTTCTTACGTTAAGCCTTTAGGCTGCTTAGTCCATGCTACCCCTAGGATAGCTTGTCTAATAAGGTTGACTTACAACCAGACACCATAAGGGATTGTTTGGTCTGATAACAGGTGGTTCCAGAATTGGAAACATCACCTATCAGGCCAACTTCTCACAGCGGACGACCTCCTGCTCTTTCTGGAGGACGCCGATGGGGCGTTGGAGGGTGCTGACAGCCTGCTGCAGCGGTTTGGCATGGCTTCGGGACTTAGAGTAAACTGGGACAAGACCTGCTTATTCCCGGTGCGCCACGGCGAACCACAACCGCCCATGACCAGGACAGTGCGATGGGAGCCCACCTGCTTAAAATATCTGGGTGTGCACATATATCACACACCAGCTGACATACTGGAAGGAAATGTAGGGCGCGGACTGAGAGCACTGAAGAGCAGCATGGCCTTTTGGGCCACGCTTCCACTGTCAGTGGCGGGAAGAGTGGCGCTGCTAAAGATGGTAGCTCTACCACGGTTCCTATATTATTTTAGAACACTCCCTATTTGGATACCGGCGGCCACCTTCCAACTCTTGAGATCCATGCTAGTGTCCTTCCTCTGGGGGACGGGTCAGCGAAGAGTGGCCCTCACGACCCTGTTGAGACCTAAATCGGAAGGGGGGGATGGCGGTTCTCGATCTGGAGGTATATTACCTAGCAGCGCAGTTACAAATTTACACCCAAGAAGTAGCTCGGGAATTCAGAGGCCCAGAACACACCAGAAACCAAGGCATCCCTCGCCATGTGCTGTCCTTTATAGCATTACAGCAGAAATTAGTACTAAACGCTCTAACCCAAGAGGAACGTATGATGAGGCTTTGCTGGAACCGTACCCAGCGAATGGCAGGGGCGCTACATCCATATGCCCCTGAGATGCCATTGGGAATGCTAACTTTGCCACTGGATTCAAGCAAGCCGGGCTGAAGACGGCTGTAATGCCAGAAATCAGTCCTCGGAAGCTTGTTTCCGGTCCAGGGAAGGCATGGCTTGGCAGTTCGGGCTGGACTGTTCCCATGAGGCACAGGGTCAGACTGATTTGCATATAGCCATGTCTGAACTGGGGTGGCAGAGTGGGCTAAAGAACGGTGATGGATTAAACCCAGATCTTTTGACTGGGTGTGAGTGTTTGATTGGTTCAGATGCTCCGTCCATTACCACCCCCTTTTGTACCGCTTTTGGCCGCCATAAGTGTGGCAGGGTATGCTCAGACGTGAGTCCCTTGCTCACTTTGCCACTGGATTCAAGCAAGCTGGGCTGAAGACGGCTGTAATGCCAGAAACCGGTCCTCGGAAGCTTGTTTCTGGTCCAGGGAAGTCATGGCTTGGCAGTTCGGGCTGGACTGTTCCCATGAGGCACAGGGTCAGAGTGATTTGCATATAGCCATGTCTGAACTGGGGTGGCAGAGTGGGCTAAAGAACGGTGATGGATTAAACCCAGATCTTTTGACTGGGAGTGAGTGTTTAATTGGTTCAGATGCTCCGTCCATTACCACCCCCTTTTGTACCGCTTTTGGCCGCCATAAGTGTGGCAGGGTATGCTCAGACGTGAGTCCCTTGCTCACTTTGCCACTGGATTCAAGCAAGCCGGGCTGAAGACGGCTGTAATGCCAGAAACCGGTCCTCGGAAGCTTGTTTCCGGTCCAGGGAAGGCATGGCTTGGCAGTTCGGGCTGGACTGTTCCCATGAGGCACAGGGTCAGACTGATTTGCATATAGCCATGTCTGAACTGGGGTGGCAGAGTGGGCTAAAGAATGGTGATGGATTAAACCCAGAACTTTTGACTGGGTGTGAGTGTTTGATTGGTTCAGATGCTCCGTCCATTACCATCCCCTTTTGTACCGCTTTTGGCCGCCATAAGTGTGGCAGGGTATGCTCAGACGTGAGTCCCTTGCTCACTTTGCCACTGGATTCAAGCAAGCCGGGCTGAAGACGGATGTAATGCCAGAAACCGGTCCTCGGAAGCTGGTTTACGGTACAGGGAAGGCATGGCTTGGCAGTTCGGGCTGCACTGTTCCCATGAGGCACAGGGTCAGACTGATTTGCATATAGCCATGTCTGAACTGGGGTGGCAGAGTGGGATAAAGAACGGTGATGGATTAAACCCAGATCTTTTGACTGGGTGTGAGTGTTTGACTGGTTCAGATGCTCCGTCCATTACCACCCCCTTTTGTACCGCCATTGGGAATGCTAACAGCACTGCCGCACGGCGGTGACTGGTCGGGATTACAGGTTTGGGAAGACGTGGGAATTCAAGTGGTAGGAGACTTATACGAGGATGGAGTCCTGATGCCCTACCCGACGCTCCTAGAACGGTACGAATTACCCAGGGGAGACTTCCTGCTCCACGCATCATTAACGCAAGCGATACAAAAGCACTGGAAGGAGAGTCTGATCGAAATGACAATGGCGTGCCAATATGCCATGAGTTCTGCTGGAACCTACAAGGCAGTTACCTGTCTTTATTCTCGAATGGTTAATGAAGGTCTGCCTCCTTTAACGACACTGAAGGGGAAGTGGGAAACGGAAATAGGTAGAGATATACCCGAGACAACATGGGCGCAGATTGTGCGGAGGGCCCAGAAGAGCACACGCAATGCCAGATTTCAGCTGGTGCACTTTTTTGTCCTCCACCGTGCATATCTCACGCCCGGAAGGATCCAAAAATACTTCAATACGGACGGGGCGGCCTGCCCCTGATGCGCACTGGGAGGAGCGGAATTGGGCCATATGCTGTGGACATGTCCAGCACTCGAATCATATTGGAAGGAGGTGGGAGACACCTTGAACACGATCACAGAAAGGGACTTAGAGTTTGACATGGCAGTAGGAATTTTACACTGGTTTCCCCATACCCCCAACAATAAGATTACCAGCAAATTCATAGACATGGGGCTGGTAATCGCCAAGCGAGAAATTACACGACGCTGGAAGGCAGCGCTGGGCCCGAACGGTGTGAGATGGAGGAAAGAGTTCTTCAAATGGGCTACAGGAGAGAGTACGATTAGATTTCAAACCGCGCAGCGACAGCAAAACGAAAAGGCATTGGAATCGGCCCAAGCGTGGGACGCCCTGACACAAGCCTTGCGCGACTATGACACACAAGAAGACCAGGCAGAGAGGCAATCAGGAGGTGGGGATTCCGCGTACCACACCAGAGACGCTGCATCACATGACACACTTCCCAGCGACTCCTGCA
Organism: Lissotriton helveticus; assembly: GCF_964261635.1. NCBI lineage: Eukaryota > Metazoa > Chordata > Amphibia > Caudata > Salamandridae > Lissotriton > Lissotriton helveticus. The sequence goes on along the minus strand of NC_136068.1, from coordinate 631,097,103 downwards.
CACTCACACTACTTGAGATGAAACTACATGTAAGCAGAGGATGAGGACCCGGGGAGGGGGGAGGGATAAGGGACCAACCATTAGCTAATTGGAATAAGGCACACGGAATTTAGAATACCTGTAGCCACACAGTGGGGAGGAAGAGAGGCTCTACAGGGACCGTCGTGTATAGCCTACATTGATGATACGCAATTGCCTTATGGAAGTTGATACGTTGGGAAGGGAGTAAATGAAAAGCAGATGAAGGACCTTCTAGCTGCACAGCTGTAATTATCTCTTGCTCCTATGTTTTTGGGACCTTTTTTTTTTTTTGGTTCTTGTCTTGAGTAACGCCGCCCAGCCTCCGGGATGTGGGCTTAACGGTCGTGTACAGTTGCACTTACAGTTATGGGAGTTACAACTGTTTGAAGCAGGACTGTTGGAAAATGTAATAGCGCACTTTACAAATCTGCAATAAAAATACATTTAAAAAAAAAATGACAGTCAAAACCCAGCTCACATTCCCTATCTGTGGGCGAACAATTCAACGCTTAGTTCATTCTGCTTCACAGTGATAGGAAGAGCGGAAATCAAAGGATCAAAAAGCAACGTCACTATGAACATTCGGCAGCCAAAAGCCAGTTGTCATTGTTGTAACTTTTCTGACACCACCTGCTTGAAACCCAAAGTCAAAAGGATCGTAAGGCCCTCTTTCACGGTCTGTATTCATATTGAAAATCGAGATCAAGCAAGCTTTTGCCCTTCTGTTCCGCAGGAGGTTTCTGTCTACCCCAAGCTCACTTTAGGACACCTGTGTTATTGTTTGAAAGATATACCGCCCCAGTCAAACTCCTCACCTGCAACATTCTCTGGAGTGGGTCATGCCCAGAAGGTGCTGGACGCATGCAGCCAGAAGCGAGAGCCCCATGGGCCTCACTCCGCCTCACTGGGTAAGTGAAAAAAACAATAAAAGTTGTGGTATTTCACCGACAGTCTGAGGGTCTCCCACTTATCCTACCCCTCTCAGATCTCTTCACAGTGCCAGGCTAGAGTCAAACTTATTACAGACTTCTTTCCCCCTGATTCTCTCAAGCCGGTTCCCTTGGCTATGATTTTGCTACTTAGTAGGGAGGGAGAGTGGGATTCTAATTAGATGACGCAGCATTTGGTTAGTCTCGTACCACCACAGGGTGGCTCATTCTGGGATATTATTGCTCACCATCAGCATCAAATTGATCTTGCTTTCACAACACAATTGTTCATGAGTACAGCTATACTTAAAGCTTTCCTCACAAGAACATGAATCACATATCAGATAGACAAAGCATACTCTCCAGTAACTCTCTAACAATGTAAATTGTCTATGTCTTACCACACTTCTGGATCATCTGGATATAAATGTCCTGTGCAAAGTAAGTTATAATTAGCATGTATTTATGTGTATGTAATTACTAGAAGTCAACCCTAAACTCTGAAACACATCAAGTATCAATATATACACACAATTACACACAAAACCATAGAAATTCAGCAGTTAGAGTTAGCTCAAGAAACTATAACCCGTGCCTTAAGATAACTATAACTCGTGCCTCTGTCAAGAGCAGTTTTCTCATCAATAATTGTACAGAAAATGTTGCACTGATATTATCAATGATGTCATAGAAGAGGTCATGAGTGTTATAATATGTAGGGTAATTAGCAGTGCATCGCAAGGCCAAATGTTATTGTTACCTTAGTGTACAAGTTATAGTTTCTTGAGATACTTCTAATGGTAACTCCTTAATTTCTGTGGTTCTGGGATTGTATTTAATAAAAAATGTTATTAAAGTTGAAAACACAGAGTCAGCATTACAGTACAATATCATCCTTCTATTGTAGGGAAGCACAATGCAACAATACTCACAGACTGTGTATATTCAGTATTTTGAGAGATTACAAGTCCATTTGTCTCCGCAGTGCCATATTCTCTGTCAGTGAGGTACAAATTTCCTCTCTATAGGCATTCCACCCACCCCAATTCTTGTCCCATTTCTTGAAGCAGCCCCTCAGTTTGTAGACCCCCTTCTCTGCTATCATGCATCTATCCTCTCCTAAACCCAGCCAACCGCTAAGGGCAGTCTATTAGATCTCCAAAGCATCGCGATAGCCCATTTTACGAGCAGATAACCCCGTGCGACCCATTGTTGCTCGATTTCCGTCAGATCTGTGGCCTCCCATATGTTATGATCCCTAACCGTCGTGTCAATTGGAGCTGTTTACCCAATGTGTCTATTATTTTCTTGGTTGCACTATCCCACAGAGACGTATCTCAGGACAGTCCCATAAAATATGATAGAAGGTGCTGTCCTGGCCGCAGCCTCTGAGGCACAACGCATCCGCACGATTGGCTATTTTGGTCGGCAGTACCCGCGTAAGGTAGGACCTATGTAGAATTTTCAGTTGTATGAGGTGAAAGCGATGGTTTATTGCCGTCTCCCTGGGGACATTAGTGCTGACTGCCAGTCCTCGTCATCTATTGGTTCCATGTCCATCTGCCAGCGATCCCGGAGAGGTTCTCCCTCTTCTATTTTGCGCCGACTTTTCCCATCAAAATACGCATGCGCGGCCACCCGCGCATGCGTATTTCACGCATGAAATGCGCATGCGCGGGCGGCCGCGCATTTCGATGGGAGAAGTCGCAAAATAGAAGAGGGAGCCCCGGGACGCTGCGGACCAGGTAAGTGCTTTTATGTACTTTTACTGTACTCTTTACTTAGAATTATGTATGTAGAAGCTGGCGGGAGGGAGGCGGGTGGCGGGCAACTTCGCTCCGTCCACAGAGCGTGCGTAGTGTTGCCTACTACGCCTACTTTGCAAAATGAAAAGTAGGCAACACTACGTACACTCCGTGGGCGGAGCGTAGTCTTGCGCCCAGGATTAGTGTTAGCTACAGGGCCTGACTCTAGCCAACTCACCAAAGTAAGCCAACTCGGGATGGGAGCACAGGATCCCTTCCTCCCCGGCTGATTTCAGCCGCAGGTGACCTCATCCCCTGGGGCCTGGCACATATTTTAGCGGGGTATGTAGCACCTCTCCAGAGCTGTATTTTGTCCCTGGGGAACCCCATCCCACAGGACCCGGCTTTATTGTAAGTGTGGAGGGAAGCACACAGCCGCTATCCCTAGGCCGTTTTCTGGCCCAGGGGACCCCATCTCCTGGGGCTTGGCCGTATTTAGAAGGGGAGTGTGCCATGTGGCCCCACTCACCAGACCAATTTCAACACTTGGGACCCTATCTCATGGGGCCCGGCAATTCTATGAAGTGCAAGAGGGCACACAGCCCCCTCGACAGGGCAATATTGAGCCCGTGGACCCTATCCCCAGGGGCTTGGCCAGTAAATGAGTGTCCTCAAGCCCACCCAAGGCACCCACTATCACTTTGTTGGAGGCCGCCGGGTGAGCCCTAATGACCCCCTGCCTCCCCACCTCAAGCGGGAGCCAGTATTGCTCTGGCCTGCAGGGGGTAATAAGACAAAATATCTAATTCAAAATATAGAATTACCAAAATATCGAAGTCAAAATAAAGAATGGACAAAATATCGAATGGACAGAATATAGTGGTGAAAAATATCGAATTGAAGGTAAGTAATTTGATATCGAATAGTAATTTTACCCCTACGCTATCCAACGCTTTCCCTACTGTTGCACTCTCTGGAGTGGGAATAGTAATTTTTACCCCTACGCTATCCAACGCTTTCCCTACTGTTGCACTCTCTGGAGTGGGAATAGTAATTTTTACCCCTACGCTATCCAATGCTTGCCCTACTGTTGCACTCACTGGAGTGGTAATAGTAAATGTTATATTTATTATTTCATACATTTTAAATTACTTTTAAGACATTTAAAAAAAATTGATATTTTGACTAACTATATTCTTTAAAACTATATTTTTGATTCAATATTTTTGTACTTACCTGTTTGTAGATAGGAATTCAATATTTTTGCATTCTATATGTTTTCTTCGATATTTTGGTAATTCTATATATGTGAATTCGATATTATGTCAGTGATCCCTGCAGGGAGCAGCTAAAAAAAATGCTGTTCCCTGTGGGGGAAAATGTTCTCATCTGTTTTTCTGCCCCCTTCACAATGGGCAGGGAAACAGATGAAAAGTCCTCTCCCAGTGGGCAGGAGCATTTTTAATGCTCCTGCCCGCTAGGAGCGAAATTAATGCTTGCTCTGGGTTGGCGGGAGCTTTAAAATTCCTCCTGATAAGCGACAGCAGACACAGGTTTTCCTGACTGCACTGAAACCTCTATGTTTTTGGGACCTACCTCGAACCAGCCTGGGGGGTGGGTCCCACTAGCCATTAATGGCTCCAGAAGGGGTGCCCGGGGCCCTGGTCTCATTTGCTGGCATGGCCAGGCCCTGGGGGTGATGGGTCCCTAAAAATAAAACCCTCCTCCTTGTTTCTTCATGGCTGGGCCACGGGAGGGTGGTGGTCTGTAGGGCAGAAATCAGCCAGGGAGGGGGGCATGTTTATGCCTTAGATGTATTACCACAATAGTTGTGCGTGTGTGTGTGTGTGAAGTTATATATATATATATATATATATATAGCACTGTCTCCTGCCCCCCCTGAAACTACACCAGCCCGGGACGGTATGCGGTTCGGGAGACCCGAGGAGGAATTTGCAAGTCAGAGGTCAGATGGAACATTCCTTGGCAGTGCTTCACACTATCCTGAGTACACGAACATTTACTTCGGCATTTTCCCCCTGCACTTCTTACCTGGCTCCGGACATGGGATGCTGGGATTTGCAGTTCCTCGAGGCTTCGAGGAGTGCCACAGGTGTGCTGTACCATTACGGGGGGCGGGCGGATACTCATCCAATCCGTGCGAAGCAGGACACTGATAGTGAGGCCAAAGCCACTTTGACTGTTGCTGATAACATGGAGGGCGCTGATGAAGGCTAGATGCCGAAATGCATTCGCTCGTTAAGATGTGTCTTTAATAAATTTCCTCCATGGTGTCTCCCACTGCTGGCCTCTGCCTTTTCTTTAAGAAGGTTGCTTTTGGATATTGTGCACGAGTGCCAGAATCGTGCTACAGAGGCCCCCGCATGTAAAGTTGGCCTTGGCGTTCTGGAGCTGCTTCGGCTGTGTTCTTTTCACCAAGGTATTGGTTTGCCAAGGCCCCTGTCCCTACTGGAAGATGGAGAAGGCGGTGAGGGAGTTATCCAACTCCACGCCGGGCGGGTAGCACCGTCTCCTGCCCCCGCTGAAACTACACCAGCCCGGGACGGTATGCGGTTCGGGAGACCCGAGGAGGAATTCGCAAGTCAGAGGTCAGATGGAACATTCCTTGGCAGTGCTTCACACTATCCTGAGTACACGAACATTTACTTCGGCATTTTCCCCCTGCACTTCTTACCTGGCTCCGGACATGGGATGCTGGGATTTGCAGTTCCTCGAGGCTTCGAGGAGTGCCACAGGTGTGCTGTACCATTACGGGGGGCGGGGTGGATACTCATCCAATCCGTGCGAAGCAGGACACTTATAGTGAGGCCAAAGCCACTTTGACTGTTGCTGATAACATCGAGGGCGCTGATGAAGGCTAGATGCCGAAATGCATTCGCTCGTTAAGATGTGTCTTTAATAAATTTCCTCCATGGTGTCTCCCACTGCTGGCCTCTGCTTTTTCTTTGAGAAGGTTGCTTTTGGATATTGTGCACGAGTGCCAGAATCGTGCTACTGAGGCCCCCGCATGTAAAGTTGGCCTTGGCGTTCTGGAGCTGCTTCGGCTGTGTTCTTTTCACCAAGGTATTGGTTTGCCAAGGCCCCTGTCCCTACTGGAAGATGGAGAAGGCGGTGAGGGAGTTATCCAACTCCACGCCGGGCGGGTAGCACTGTCTCCTGCCCCCGCTGAAACTACACCAGCCCGGGACGGTATGCGGTTCGGGAGACCCGAGGAGGAATCCGCAAGTCAGAGGTCAGATGGAACATTCCTTGGCAGTGCTTCACACTATCCTGAGTACACGAACATTTACTTCGGCATTTTCCCCCTGCACTTCTTACCTGGCTCCGGACATGGGATGCTGGGATTTGCAGTTCCTCGAGGCTTCGAGGAGTGCCACAGGTGTGCTGTACCATTACTGGGGGCGAGGCGGATACTCATCCAATCCACAGGGAGGGCGAAGACACTACGAAGACCATAATGCCACGGTTTGTGGCTACGCCCACTGGGGCGGGACTTCAATTATGCAAAGTGCTTCAAAACATGTGATGCCGTCTCTCTGAACATTCAGCCTTCAGCCCATGATTAAGTGCGCAAGCACGAAACGCGTCGGGGAGCAGGACTGCTATTGAGAGTGTCGCTACAGCTTTTCTCTTCATGCACAGCATCCTCCAGTAAAGTAATTTTTCAGCAAAAACCTTACCTGTTTGGCGTGTTCTTCCACAGCAGGCACCTTGTGGCATTTGATATATATATATATATATATCTATATATATATATATATATATTAAGGCTGTTCTCACTCGTTCTCCTGTGTTGGCCTCTTCACTCTCGGCGGCGGCTGTTGGTGATGGATCTTATGTTACAGCGTGGAGTCCAGTACCACGCTAAGGGGCCCCCGTCGCACAAAGTTGGCTCTGACTCTGCTGGTTGCTGCTTCGGTGGCGTTTTGGAGTCGCCCGGGGTGCCGGGATATGTCGGAGTCCACCTGCTTGTCTGGTACATATACGGCGGTGTTGGGGTCAATCGGCTCTATGCTGGGCTGGGCATGCATGTCTGCCTTGTCCCCGCCTATTGGACACCAGGAACAGGCAGGTTGTGACGGTTGGAGACCGGAGGGGACAGCGTGTTCGTCTGCAGCAAGGTGGGGAACAATTGCATTACAATGACGCTTTGGCATCTCCACGCAACGTTTTCCAGTGACAAAGCAGATTGCACTCTGGGAAAGGTAGTCACTACACAAGATGTGACTTGCCAATAGACATTTGCGTTGCCATTTGGGCTGAAGGGGGTGGAGCAAAGCTGGTTAAATCAGGAGGGGCGTGACATTGTGTTAGATATATTTGCCGCTACCTGACTTACCGCAAAACACTCGTGGCGCTGAAGAAGGCTAATCAGAAGCCGAAATGCATTCGCCTTGACAGCGGGTGTGCAATGTATCCTTACCTGCTGCGGATGGAATAAAGGCTGTTCTCACTCGTTCTCCTGTGTTGGCCTCTTCACTCTCGGCGGCGGCTGTTGGTGATGGATCTTATATATATATAAATATATATATATATATATATATATATATATATATATATATACATATATATATATATATATATATATGTGTATATATATATATATATATATATATATATATATTTTGTTGGACTTGGCCCTTTGGCAGGTTCACCCCTGAACTTTTTGCCTTTTAAATGTGACCTGATACTAGTAGTTGTAGCCTCTGTGCGTGTGTTGAGATTGTCCTGCCCTCCCATAGGAATGCATAGGGGTTATGAGTGTCCATGGTAATTCCTTATGTGAGAGGAGTGCATGGGTGAGTTTGGTATGTGCAAACTCATGAGAATAAATGCTGCGCGATGGTGTGCGCAGATTTATTGTGACTAGTGGAGAAGTGCCACTTTTAGAAGTTTCTGTGTGCAGTGTCTGCCTTCCTGATGTGAATTGCATGTCTGGCTTGTGATTGACAGGGACTGGCTGGTGTGCTTGGCTCCAAAAGCCAGGATGGGTTTACCCGGTGGTGAATAGGGAGATCTGCAAGTAGATGGGAGGGAGGACTTACACCTGGGACCTGCATAGGGCTGTGTCTACCCTCCACAATGCTGACTCCACCTCCTGTGGTACGTCTGATATCCCAGGCCTGTCCTGTGAATAGAGAGGGGAGCTGAGCAAAACAAAGTGCTCCTGAACCAGTTGTATCTGGTTCTCCCCTTGCCCTACAGTTGAGAACAAAGGATTTAGTGGTATAAGAAGGGGCTGTGACCCATTGTAAAATGTTCTCTTTTTGGATCCTGACAGAGGGGGCTTGCTGCTTGTGGGGTCAAGGCGGGACCGCCATGGGGACTGCCTCCTTGCTGGAGTGCCCTGTGTGCTGGCTCCTGGGCCCTACATTGCCCCCCTGATGCCTCCAGGACCTTGTGGACCTTTTTGCTTGTCCTTTTACTTCGCAAACGCTTGATGCTGCCTTGTTGCACCCTGTGAGCGCGATGCTGTGATTTGATCCCCCCCCTCCCCTGGGGAAAAGGAGCACGAGGGCTCTGCAGCGCAGCACTGCAAACTTCCCCCTGCTGGAGGGAAGAGAGCCGGGAGCCCACCCCGAATGGTCGCCTGTTTTGGATAGTCTAATTACAGGTGCCCACCCTGCATTATGGCAGCTGATTGCTCTTTAGTTAAGCATGTACCCTCCCCGCTGTATATTAGTTACGAGGGAGCCCACCCCTCATTTTGCCACCAACATGAAGAGTCACCGCCGCTGCCCACGGCAAAACCGGAAGTCAGGCAGCCATCTGCCTGGAGGCGGGTGGGATTACGGTTTCACGGAGGAAGTCCCAGGCACGCACTGGCAGCCGGAGAAAGTCTTCGGGAGCCTCGCGGACTCCCCGGAGAAGGGGTGCCGGTCCCACGGATTCCCTGCCACACGGAGAGGAGTCCAGATAAGAGGAGCTGGGGTGGAGGAGGCGCGGGGCACATTGTTGGTGCCTGCCCCTCCGCGCTGAGAACATGAAGTCCTGCCCAAGGCCCGGTGAGTGGGGCCCATGGGGAGGCAGCCTTGATGGGAGTCCCGGTGGTGAGGAGGGGAAAGCTCCCTGCGCACATCGTGGTACCTTGTAATGCACAAAGCCTGATTCCTTGTTCTTGAGCGGGCCCGCCATTGCGGGCCGCTGCAACGTTGGGGGCACGGTTGTTTAAAGGGCCCCAGTTGGGGTCTAGAGATACTGTGGTGCCGGGCCCGTATTTCTGTCTCCAGCTGCCCCGATGGCTAGAGGGCAGATGCCCGATGGGCCATAATTATTTACAGGGCCAGAGGAGCCCGTATTCTAGAGGTGGCCATTCCTGAGGGGGCACATGATTTTTTTTAGAGCCTAAATTGGTCCAACGCCCCGCATATCTAATTGTAGAGCCCGTGCGTGGCTCCAGCAGGGGCAATGTTGTTTTAAAGAGCCCCAGCAAGGCCCTGACGTACCATAAAAAATAACATAAAGAGCTATACGTACCAATAGCCCCAGTACCATTGTTTATTATACAAACTACTCTATAGAGGAGTCTCTCCCATCCTCAAATTTTGCCCGCAATGGGAGGTTAGCAAAAACGGAGAGTCCACCGTGATCAGACCAATTGTAAACGGGACAGGTTTAGAGATGGGGCTCACCACCGCGATACCAGAAAAATCCCACCGAAAAATTATTACGCCCAGACAGAGCAGCCCCTGGGACCAGTGAACGAGCAATAGAACTATTCATCGCACCCATATCAACTAGAAAGTTTTCAGAAATCACCATCAACTGCCCTTTCACATAAGGCCCTTGCTGATCAACGGGTACTGACACCTGGCCCCTACTCTGTCCATGGATGTCCTATGTGTAACCATACCCATCGGCTCCCTCAAACATACAATCCTCATTGTAATACTGCCTTCCTCTTGGATTATCAAAGTAATTCTTTCCTGACTCACCGTGCAATGCCTCTTCTCTTCGCATATCACTTCCATCCACACCCCACCACCTCAACCTCTTCCTCTCCCTCTTACTGCCCCGTTCCGAGCCAGCAACAATGGACACTGTGCTCGCCAATGCCCTTCCTGTTTACAGTAAGAGCATTGGTTTATTCCCAAAGCAACAGCTGGACCTCCTCCTCGTCCAGTTCCCGCCCCCCTTGGCATGGGCCCTCTCCCGCCTCGATCTCCGCCTCGTCCCCTTATGACTTGCTGTAACAATACTCGTGTCTTGAGATCGTTCGCTTTCTTTTCTGACTTATCCTTGCTCTCATTCTCCCTGTGCTCGTAATACTGAGCCATGCTCAATATAACCAAGAGTGTGGAAGTGGTCCAAGTACTCTCAGCAGCTTGCAGCCATGCAGAAATCTCAGGTAATAAATTGGTCACGAAATGATTAACAAATAATCGTACACCACCTTCCACGGACAAATCCTGGGGACCAACACGGTCAGCTCCTGGGTTATGCCCGTAGGACTCCGGCGAAGGGTCACTAGCAGCTGGGGCTCCCTGATTGCGAGAGCGGAGTAAGTCAGAATCTCTGGTCAGTCCACCCACTCGACCAGAGCTCCTCTTTATTTGTCCTTTCTACCCGGTTATGGGAGGACGACCCCAATGCGGAGTTCCACCGGAGTCGCCAACTGACGTACCATAAAAAATAACATAAAGAGCTATACCTACCAATAGCCCCAGTACCATTTACTAAATAACCAGTCAGTTGGCAGTGTAGAAAGTTCAATCGTTTATTACACAAAATACTCTATAGAGGAGCCTCTCCCATCCTCACCCCTCACGGTGCGTGGAGAAGACTGCTGGCTTACACTCAAAATAGTACATATATACTTTCAGGATGGTACATGAAGTCACCGTACATGTAAATGCACTGCTTGGCTCTCAGCCCTCGAGGAAGGACCATATATGGCACACATGATTAGTGCAAAGCTCCGCTTTAGTTATTATTGGGGAGGTCAGGAGGGGTGACTCCCTTTTGTCCTGATGCCCGGAGTGCAGGCACAGCGCCTTCAGGAATGCGCTTATCGCACCCAAAGCCAGATGCGACCTTGAGTCCCAGGATGGGGAGAGAATAGTGTATATTCAGCTGCCTTCAGCAAATCAACTAAACTAGGGCCTGACAGCCATTGGAAGGTAACACGTGATCAATGTCCGTGTCTAACACAGACCGAGGAAAGATGGCGTCTGTATAGTTTTCGGCCTTCTCGATACAAACAGAGCACACAAACAGCATATACCCCTACCAACTAGCAGAAGGAGTTATAAGTGAGATTATATGCATACCTGTATACTAAAGATATATAGATACATCATGCTAACACAATATATGTATGCAACCAATACCACTAACATAGGGGAAATCGGATTTTTATCCCTCAGAACCGCCCTTTTAGCATGATGTAGCTAACTAAAGAGAAGTTAGTCTTCAAAAATCCCTTCATCAATCTGCATGAGATCTTTTACTTCTTGCTGAACTAATTGAGCCTTTACAGCCACTGGGGAAGGAGTGGTTATGAAAGAGGCAAGTTTAGTAGCACAATAAGAACAACAAGCAGGCCCACAATGTATACATAGGCAGCAGGTAAATATGACACCAGCTATACCTGCTAGCACCATCAAACTTTTCCACCCCCATGTGGACAATAGACCCCAGAACCAACTAGACAGAGACCAGGTTCCACTATCTGCATGTACTTCAGATGCTAAGCGATGGAGGTTCTGAACGGCCAAATGAATGGAAGGGGCGGAGTCAGGAATATACACACAGCAGGAGCTACCAATCATGCGGCATGCTCCTCCTTGATCAGCCAGGAGGACGTCTAAAACCATTCTATTCTGAAGTGAGACAAGTCTCGTAGCTTGAAGCTCTACAGTTAAATTAGTCAATATGCCTGCAGTGGTATTGATTAACCTTTCGACTACTCTAGACAAATGCCTTACTTCCTTACTAGTGATAATGGGCCCCCAAATAGGAAATGCTCCCTTCATTATATCGATGAAATGTTGCTCTGCAGTATCCGTTTGGTCTACATCGGTAGTGTCTATCTCTCTCACATTGCTAATAAGGGGTGGATCTCTCTTCTCTAATCGATGGTCCTTAAGATAATTAGCAGGAGCTATATACACTGGAGGGTACAGGAAAGACAAATAACAACGACCTGCCCAATTATGAGGAAGCCATGTATATGCATTTTCTCCACATAAAAATATACATTAGGAGGTGTCAACCATGGAGGGCTACTGAAAGTGCACAGTCGATAGGTATAATTACACTGGCTCTCCCCTACTGATATTTGTCCTGCACCCTGAACACATAAAGCGGAAGTACTGTTTAGCATGGGTACTGGGATTGCCTTGTCATCTGTGACATTTCTTTCCTTAAATTGTTGGAAATACTGGGTAAAATTAAACTCCGCAAAATCCAAGATCTCATTCCTGAGCCAGGTAACATTTTCATGCTCGGTGTACATATTCATACAAGCATTTGGATTTAATGACCCTTCGCCATCATTTCCCTTTGGGTCGAAACCTTGGTGTATGTCTATATATGCCAAAATCATCTCATAGTCTTTCTCAGAATAACGGGCAGTATCCACAATATAATGCATATACATCATGGATAATAATTTAAACCAAGCCTCACAACTTACTAAATATGACAAGGGCAAAGAAATAAATAAGTCATGTCTATGCATCACAGAGGGCAGAATGCCGCAAACCCAACAATTTGTAGTATTTTTTGCACTGTGCGTTTGGTGAAGCATTTCTACAAATACATTTTTAGTATAAGTCTGACGATGTCTTTCTTTATGTGGGGCTAGTGTATAAAATAAATGTTCTGGAGATGGGGTCGTTGTTCCCAAAATAGTAGGCATAGGATGGCGAAATTCCAAATATACAAAAACACTCATTAATATCATAAACAAAACCGTAATTGTAATCACAAAGGCTATCTTTACACGCATGGTCCAACTAGAAAAGATGTGTACATATGTAGGGTAATAATGAGGTGCAAAAGGACATTCCTCCTCTGGAACAAAACGAGCAAAGGGATACATGCTAGCTAAAAGTCCACGACTAAACTCGGGCAATGCAGTCCAACCTGCCAGAGGGTTTTTCTTTCCTGTGTCCGTCTCATAGGCAGGCTCCTATCGTTCATCAAAGAAAACAAAAAAAAACAAATCCTCGCGTTGGAGTTATGCTTTCGCATGACTCTTGAAGAATACGCAACCTGGGCCCTTTCTCCGGAAGTTTAGTCTTTCTTTCTGAACAGAGCAAACAAAATGTTCCAGGCTCTCAACGTGTTCAGTCCAGTGTCTCGCTAAGTACCCCAGAGCGGGTTTTAGCAAACCCTAGTACTCAAGTCTTTCCCTATCTCCTACCATCTTCATCTGGGGTACCGTGTTGTTTCCTGGGCCGCAGGTTGTATCGAACATGGCCAGGCGTTTCCTGATCAGAAAATAAAACAGAGGAAGGTGCATCATTCGCAACAGGAATAACTCGCTGATCAACAACAGGAATAACAGAATCCGGGACAATTGCTGATTCAAATGCCAGAACCCCTTCCGAGCCCGATACACCTTCTCCTTGCCCTTCTCCAATTTCCAGGGCGTCAGAAAAAGGAACAAAACAGGGGACTCATTCACTCTCCTAGGTCAAAATTCCTTCCTCGTTTCGTTGATCATGGGGAAGCGGGAGGGGCACTTGCTTCACATGAGAAATGTGGATCCAATGCCGCTTGCCGTCCATCTTCACCGCTGTCCGCGTGGTCAGGAGAATTTGATGGGGCTTGGACCAACGAGGGTCCAAACTGGATTGCCGTTGGTAGTTTCGGACTAGGACCCACTGCCCTGGTTCCAAGCGATGCCCGGGACCCTCCGGCAGGGGCTGCAACACTGCTGACACCTGTTGATGAATGGAACGAAGATCTTTAGTCAAAGCATACAAATAATCTGTCATCATAAGGTATTCAATATCTCGAAACGTTCTGGGTCTCGGGACACCCCAAACATTAGCCGGTCGTCCGAAAATGACCTCAAAAGGTGACAGGCCAGATCGAGAATGTGGGGTAACACGTAAAGACATTAAAGCTAACAGCAGGGCATCGAGCCATTTTAGTCCAGTATCCTCTTGTATTTTGGCCATTTTCAATTTAAAAATTCCATTGTATTTCTCAACCAGTCCCGCAGACTGTGGGTGTCGGGCTGCATGAAACTTCTGCTTGATTTGCAATCCATTACAAACATGACTAATAAGCTTCGCATTAAAGTGTCCCCTGTTATCTGTCCAGATCACCTGAGGTAATCCATAATGTGGGAAAAACTCCTTTATCAAAGCTTTTGCTGTTGCTAGGGCAGTATTTTCCTTGGTCGGGTAGGCCTCCACCCATTTACTAAAGGCGCATACCACGACCAAGACATATTTCAGATTATTCACACGCTCCAGCTGGATATATTCCATTTGGAGCACCCCAAAGGGCAAAGATGGTGGTGCAAAGTTCCCACTGAGAACAGGTTCCCTGCCTCCAGGATTGTGCCGCAAACAAACCATGCAATATTGGACCAAATGGGCAGCAGTCTTAGAAATGTTAGGATTATTCCACACGGGGTCCAAAAGAGCACAGATGCCTTTTGCCCCAATGTGTGCTGGGCCATGTGCCATGGTCACTCCAGCGTTAACCAATGCATTGGGTCGCAACCACCTCTGTTTTTTAGTCAAATCAACCCAGCATTTGTTTTAATCTATTCTTCCTACTTCCTTTTCCCAACTAGTCAATTCAGCAGGGGTAGCTTCTTTCTGTATCCCTCGGACACTTTCCATAGTATTATCAAACATTTCTGTCTCAACAACCCACCTAGCAGAGGTAGTTAAAAACCTTGTCGACATTTTAGATTTTGCATTTTCCTTCGCCACCTGATCAGCAAAAGCATATCCTTCACTTACTGCATCCACTACTGCTTTATGTGCACTGACTGCATTTAACTACAAAACACGAAAGGTACTACAAGTCTGAAGAAAGAAAGAAAGAGATGTCTATATATATCCCCCTCTCAGGAACCTAATAGTGTCCCATTTTGTACCAAGACCACACAGTTGATCTAAAGAGTTGACATTGTTATACCCAAAGACATAAAAGATAGAGAAGATACAGAGTCTGAGGAAAAAGTACCCATCAGCCCACTCATAAGTGGAATCTCGTCATCTGGGTATGTTTGTGTTGGCAAATGGTGTCCTGTAGGCTCTTCCTCGGAAACGGATTTCGAGGCTGCCTAATGACGGACCCAAAACATTCCACCAACAGATGGCAGTGTATGAGCGGGAGGGGCTAGAAGTTTGCAGTGCTCAAAAGAAGAAAAGAAAGGAAAATGATCCAAGTGATTTTAAAAATACCTACAGTGATGTCATAGAAAACTTTATTGGGTCTGACCATCAAAGTGGTATGGTTAAAAAACAGTATAATGATAGCATGCAAGGAATTGCTACCCACCAGATATGTTATTCGGTCAACATGTTTCAGCCTAGAAACGGCTTTCGTCAGGACCTCTACGGTGCTACTGCAACACTTACTTTAGTGATGTGATGTGTGATCTACACCCGCTTTCCAAAATAAAAATGGTGTATCTTCTCCCTAATTGCAGGGGAGGCCTCCCCCTCGGCTCAGTTTCTACCCCGAGGCAACGACGGAGAGTGCGTGGCCTCCTTTTATCCTGAGCAGTGGCCAGGTGAGGTGAGGTTTTCTCTCCCTGCAATTAGGGAGAAGATACACCATTTTTATTTTGGAAAGCGGGTGTAGATCACACATCACATCACTAAAGTAAGTGTTGCAGTAGCACCGTAGAGGTCCTGACGAAAGCCGTTTCTAGGCTGAAACATGTTGACCGAATAACATATCTGGTGGGTAGCAATTCCTTGCATGCTATCATTATACTGTTTTTTAACCATACCACTTTGATGGTCAGACCCAATAAAGTTTTCTATGACATCACTGTAGGTATTATTAAAATCACTTGGATCATTTTCCTTTCTTTTCTTCTTTTGAGCACTGCAAACTTCTAGCCCCTCCCGCTCATACACTGCCATCTGTTGGTGGAATGTTTTGGGTCCGTCATTAGGCAGCCTCGAAATCCGTTTCCGAGGAAGAGCCTACAGGACACCATTTGCCAACACAAACATACCCAGATGACGAGATTCCACTTATGAGTGGGCTGATGGGTACTTTTTCCTCAGACTCTGTATCTTCTCTATCTTTTATGTCTTTGGGTATAACAATGTCAACTCTTTAGATCAACTGTGTGGTCTTGGTACAAAATGGGACACTATTAGGTTCCTGAGAGGGGGATATATATAGACATCTCTTTCTTTCTTTCTTCAGACTTGTAGTACCTTTCGTGTGTTTTACT
Organism: Lissotriton helveticus; assembly: GCF_964261635.1. NCBI lineage: Eukaryota > Metazoa > Chordata > Amphibia > Caudata > Salamandridae > Lissotriton > Lissotriton helveticus. Next base: position 631,081,000 of record NC_136068.1, on the reverse strand, counting down.
GGTTAGTTGGGGGACTAGGTACTAGTGGGTCTATAAAAACATCTCCCCTTGGACCCTCCACCACTTTTTTGGTTCTTTGCATTTAACTACAGCCACCTTCTCTGGTAATGTTAATGCTGTCAGTAATCGTAAAATCAAAGGGCCATGTTGTATTCTTTGGACATGGGAAGTGAGAAAACCTCTCTCTGCCCATAGGCGGCCGAAACTGTGAGCCACGCCACGCGTATTAGCTATCTGTATAAATATTTACTCTCAATCTTTCACTCAGCGCCACTAACTCAGCTGCCTGTGCTGACTGATAGGGTACTCGAGAAGCCTCAACTACAGTGCGTAGGGTCGTAATCGCAGACGGAGCTGTTGTCGTGCCATCTGGTAACTTGAAACAAGAGCCATCCACAAACAATTCCCCTTGGGGTTCAGATAGAGGAATGTCTGTAAGGTCTACCCGTCCCTCCGTTTCTTCTTCGTTCCGAACTATACAATCATGTATGTCATTTGTTTTTTCATCCGAAGGGAGGGGTAGTAACGTGGCAGGATTCAGAGTGGCACACCGCTTAATTGTAATATGGGGAGCAAACAAAGTCAATTCGTAACCAGTAAGACTCGTAAGGTGCTGAGTCTTCGTTCTGTTCAATAATGTATCCAAAGCGGGCGGTACCATCATTGTGAGGTCAGTATTCAAAACTAGCCCCTCCGACTGTTGAATGGCCACTGCAACAGCAGCAGTAGCCCTTAGATAGCTAGGAAGCGCTCTGGCGACTTTATCCAACACCGCTGAGAAATAAGCACAAGGTCTTTGCTTACCACCAAATCCTTGTACTAACACTGAAAGCGAACAACCATCCACCTCGTGTACATAGTGCACAAAAGGTTTTCGGTAGTCAGAAGTACCCAAGACTGGTGCAGAGCAAAGCGCAGATTTCAAAGAGTCAAAAGCTTCCTGACATTCATCAGTCCAAGGTAGGGGTTTATGCACGTCTTTAGTAGTCAAATACAAGAGAGGTTTAGTGAGAAGAGAAAAATTAGGAATCCATTGCCGACAATAAGAGGTTATGCCAAGAAATTCATGAACATCACGCTGAGTACGAGGTACAGACATGTTAGAAATAGTAGTCACACATTCAGGAGTAAGTCTCCTCCCCTCTTTCGACAGTAGATGACCAAGATAAGTCACCTTCTGTCGACAATATTGGAATTTTGAGAGGGAGACCTTGTTACCATTGGTTGCCAAATGAGATAATAATTTAACCGTAGCTTCCTTGCAGCCTTCTTCAGTATCGGAAGCAACCAACAGATCATCAACATACTGGAGAAGCACATTGCCTGGAGGTAGGGTCAACTCATCCAGTACTGCTATTAAAGCCTGATTATATATACTAGGACTTTCAGTGTACCCCTGGGGAGCGCAGCAAAATCGAAAGCTGCGCCCAGATAAGGAGAAGCCAAACATATGACGGCTATCAGGATGGATCGGTATGCTGAAGAAAGCATTCTTCAGATTGATGACCGAGAAATATTTTACAGTGGGAGGAATCATAGTAAGAATAGTAGTGATATCAGAAACCACAGGATACTGTGGTACCACTATCTTGTTAATCTCTCGTAGGTGAATTACAAAACGATAAGTATCAACATGATCGAGATCATTTCCAACAGGGAACTTCTTCAAGATCGGTAATATAGGGCTATTACATATGTTTGCGGCTGTTTCTTCCACTACACCCTTATCAATCATGTCCTGAATAATAGCGAGCAGAGCCTTCTCAACAGGCCAGTGAAATTTTATATTGCGGTATGCGGGGTAAACGAGCATTTGGTTTCAATGTGATAGAAATAGGCGGAATTTTTAATAAACCGACATCCGTATCCCCCGTCGCCCACAGAGTCGATGGAATAGCAGCGAACTCCGGAGGGAGGGGTTCATTCTTGGTGAAACATTGTCGGGTATGTTCACCAGGAGATTGTATGGTCAAATAAACACCATCAGGGGAACAATGAATGTTGGCGTGTAATTTCTTTAGCAAGTCCAATCTCAACAAATTTTCCCCGCAATGGGAGGTTAGCAAAAACAGAGAGTCCACCGTGACCGGACCAATTGTAAACGGGAAAGGTTTAGAGATGGGGCTCACCACCAGGATTCCAGAAAATCCCACCGAAACATTATTCCGCCCAGACAGAGCAGCCCCTGGGACCAGTGAACGAGCAATAGAACTATTCATCGCACCCGTATCAACTAGAACGTTTTCAGAAATCCCCATCAACCGCCCTTTCACATAAGGGGATTGTTACATTTATAGGGCGCCAGGCCCTAATGTGATTTATGTCCTAATGTGACGTGGTGCTAGGAAATGTAATGCATTTAGTATGTTTTACGCACCCTGTTTGATACCTCTAAATACGGTTTATGATTATGAGGTTGTTCTGCATATCATGGTTTATGCTAGTGAGATTATGTTTCACTGTGTGATTTACGCCCCTAATGTGAGTTATGCTTAGGAGGTTAGGGTCTAACATGTTTATACTTGAGAGATGATTGCATAATGTGTTTATGCTGGTGAGGTTGGTGCAGAATGTAATTTGCGCCTGATATGACTGTGCATAATGTACTTTATGTCACAGGCTGATGCTAAGTACAGTGATTACCAGTGTTTACTGGTTGTACGGTTATGATCTACATTACTTTTACTAAGTTCACTTTGTGATGGTTCTGACAGTGGTCCATGTGGCCCTGTCATGTGTAAATAATTCCCTTGTAAATATTGCCCAGTGCCAGTTGGCACAGTGTATAATATGTGTTTACCATTCTAATGTGTTTTGAGAATACAAAGGCTATTTTTGATATAACCTTGTGTGGAGTTCCTTTTGTAGTGTGCCTCGGATGTTGTTGCTGTTGTGTGCGTGAGCAAATGCTTTACACATGGCCTCCGGGATAAGCCTGACTGCTCGTGCCAAGCTACGAAGAGGGTGAGCAGGGGTAACTCCCCAGGCCTGACTAGAGTGGTGGTCTCTGCCTGGCTTTGGCGCAAGCCTCTGCCAACCAGAGATCCCATTTCTAAAATTGGTGGCAGCGGAAGGATTAGGACTTGTGTTTGCGCAGTACCACAGCGACAACTGGCTTCATTACAAAACTCTGCATTTTAGATAGTCACATTGAAAGGGATTATTGTTTCTAAGTTTGTTCAAATTGACATTTCTTTGGAAATGTGTATCTTGTGCACTATGAGTTGGGTGTCCTGCCAAGGACAGAAACCAGAGAATCTGGAGGAGAGACTGCCCTTGAGCCATTGAGCTGGTTCTTGGGTTGGCCTACAGTGGGGACCTAATTGGTATGGAGTCACTAGCTTTGGAAGGTAGACCATCCCCTAAGTGCAGTGTGAGTTGTCTGGATACACCAGCAAGGGTGGGATCCAGTGGTGGCAGCTAAAGTGTGTTCATTGCCTGAAGTCCCCATCCCGTTCCGAGAGTATGGTACCTGGTGCTCAGTAAGAGGGGTGCAGGATGAGATTCATGGGCAGTAGATACTGTCTCACCGGTCTGGGGGGGGTGGATGAATGATGTGTTGCACTGGACAAGCCTCTGCCAACCAGAGATTCCATTTCTAACATATATATGTATATATATGTGTATATATGTATGTATGTGTATATTCCAAAGAAGTAGAGCCCCACTCCGACTTCCGTACAAACAAAAGACTTTATTTGTCCGAGGCAGCATTTAAATCACTCAAGTCCTGACCGGTTTCGGCGTTACCACGCTTTGATCACAGGTGAGTTACATAATCTCAAGTGGTCACGAGATCGTAGGTTTAACTATGTCTCCTGCATGCATCATCGTTGCATCATAATCCTGAGGCATTGTAAAATTGAAATTTTATGCATAATAGCGTTTTGAAAAGATTGTCCCAACAACGTTCAAAATCAAAAATGTGCACGCATTCCTTATTCATAGCAAGTGCACTCTAATGCTGCCTGTGTCCATGATAAGAGTTTGCACTGTGGAGCATCCAAGAGGAGCAACTCCCCTATTCCCTTACTCTCTGCTGCGCTATCCATACCAATGGCAATCCTTCAGTTGGAGCGCGAGAGAGTGTCATGCCCCCTCCATAAAGTACACCACAACATCCTCCATTTTACCGGGGGCCACCAACACTGCAGGGCGGGCTCAGAAAGTGCAGGAGCGGAGAATCCTGCATATTTAACAGTTCCAAAGAAGTAGAGCCCCACTCAGACTTCCGTACAAACAAGAGCCTTTATTTGTCTGAGGCAGCATTTAAATCACTCAAGTCCTGACCGGTTTCGGCATTACCACGCCTTGCTCACAGGTGAGTTACATAATCCCAAGTGGTCACGAAATCGTAGGTTCAACTATGTCTCCCAGCATGCATCATCGTTGCATCATAATCCTGAGGCATTGTAAAATTGAAATTTTATGCATAAGAGCGTTTTGAAAACAATGTCCCAACAACGTTCAAAATCGAAAATGTGCACGTATTCCTTATTCGTAGCAAGTGCACTCTAATGCTGCCTGTGTCCATGATAAGAGTTCGCACTGCGGAGCTTTCAAGAGGAGCAACTCCCCTATTCCCTTTCTGCTGCGCTATCCATACCAATGGCAATCCTTCAGTTGCAGCACGAGAGCGTGTCATGCCCCCTCCATAAAGTACACCACAACATCCTCCGTTTTACCGGGGGCCACCAACACTGCAGGGGGGCTCAGAAAGAGCAGGAGCGGAGAATCCTGCATATTTAACAGTTCCAAAGAAGTAGAGCCCCACTCCGACTTCCGTACAAACAAGAGACTTTATTTGTCTGAGGCAGCATTTAAGTCACTCAAGTCCTGACCGGTTTCGGCATTACCACGCCTTGCTCACAGGTGAGTTACTTAATCCCAAGTGGTCACGAGATCGTAGGTTCAACTACATCTCCCAGCATGCATCATCGTTGCATCATAATCCTGAGGCATTGTAAAATTGAAATTTTATGCATAATAGCGTTTTGAAAACAATGTCTCAACAACGTTCAAAATCGAAAATGTGCACGAATTCCTTATTCGTAGCGAGTGCACTCTAATGCTGCCTGTGTCCATGATAAGAGTTTGCACTGCAGAGCTTCCAAGAGGAGCAACTCCCCTATTCCCTTTCTCTCTGCTGCGCTATCCATACCAATGGCAATCCTTCAGTTGGAGCGCGAGAGCATGTCATGCCCCCTCCATAAAGTACACCACAACATCCTCCGTTTTACCGGGGGCCACCAACACTGCATGGCGGGCTCAGAAAGTGCAGGAGCGGAGAATCCTGCAATCCTTTGGAGGGCACATGTCAGAAAGGGTAAAATACGTGGCATTCCAGTTCCGTTTTTTAAAACTTGCCTAAAACCCCATGATTAAGGTGCAGGGCACCGAAACGCGTAGGGGATTTACTTTGTTGGGCTGTTTGAACTGCTTCATGCAATAAAGGTTCATGGAACTATTTCCTGCGGAGTGCACTTCTAAAGCGCGGAGGCTTTGTGGAACATATATATATATATATATATATATATATATATATATATATATATCCCACAACTTGGCTCCGCTTGGTCGACCCCTGGCGCTCTCCCACCGGTGCGTTTTCCTCGGCAGAGCCCTGCCGAATTACAATTCCAAAACACCTTTGCAGGTAATGAAAACGCACTCGAGCGATCTTTTTCCTTTTTCAGTTATTTATTGCACCACAGTTTCTTGCAGTTACCAACGCGTTTCACCGTTCACAGACGGCTTGATCACGTGATCAAGCCGTCTGTGAACGGTGAAACGCGTTGGTAACTGCAAGAAACTGTGGTGCAATAAATAACTGAAAAAGGAAAAAGATCGCTCGAGTGCGTTTTCATTACCTGCAAAGGTGTTTTGGAAATATATATATATATATATATATATATATATATATATATATATATATATATATATATATATATATATATATATATATATATATATATATGTTATGTTAATTTTGTTTATATAGCGCATGGCTATCCCAGCAACAGGGCGTCCCAGGGCTTGCAGACATACCAGCCGATGTAGCGAAGCAGGGTGAATGACAGAGTGAGAACGATATAGGGCAACCGGTGTGCTGACCACCCTAAATGGAGGTGAACAGCCAGGTTTTAATTTGTTTCCGAAAGAGCCAGTGGTCTTGTGTGGCGTGTGCCTCAAGGGGGATGGAATTCCATAGAGCTGGGGCCATGGACTTAAAGGACCGGCCACCTGCTCTACTCTTGCGCACCCTAATGGTGCGGGCAAGGTGGAGGTCTGCAGAGCGTAAGGCACGTGTGGGAACGTAGAAAGTGCAGAGTCCCTGTAACATGTGGGGCCATGTAGGATTTTGTGGTTTTGACAAAGGGTTTTAAATTGAATTCTTTGTTTCACGGGCAGCCAGTGCTGCCGGCGTAAGAGGTGTGAGGTGCGACAGTGTTTAGGTACGGCAAAAAGAGTGTGGGCAGCTGCATTTTGAGCCCTTTGAAGTCTTTTAATAACCGTCAAGTTAGTTCTAAGCAGTAGTGCATTACAATAATCCAGGTGGGATAGGACCAGGGACTGGACTATTACTTGACGGGTGGGTGGCTCGAAGAATCCCAGGATGGGTTTAAGGGTGCGAAGGCGGCCGAAGCAGGTACCAGCCACCTTTTTTGAGTGCGACTCAAAAGATAGTGACTTGTCCATTAGGACCCCCAGGTTCTTAACTACCTCCTTAGGTGTCGGGGGAACCCTTTGTCGGGGGCCACCACCGATCGTCCCACTTCTGTGAGTCACGTCCCATTAGGAGCACCTCCGTTTTGGAGGAATTAAGTTGGAGATAGTTCTCCGTCATCCAGTTTGAGATAGCCAGGACGTCTTCCTTGAATTTTACCTGGTCCAGCATAGTGTTATTAGAGAAGGTAAAAATAAGCTGCGTGTCATCCGCATAAGAGATCATTTTGATCTTACGTTCCTTGACCAGGAGGGCCAAGGGGCGGACGTACATGTTAAACAGCGTGGGGCTGAGGGCAGAGCCCTGAGGAACGCCGCAATTGAGAGGGAACTTGCTAGAAGAATAGGGTGGGGCATGAATCTGGAAGGAGCGGTCAGATAGAAATGACGCGAACCAAGCCAGAGCCCCGCCGCTGACCCCGAGCTCCCCGAGACGTTTAAGCAGAGTCTCGTGGGAGACCGTGTCGAACGCCGCGCTCAGGTTAAGCAGGATCAGTGCTGAGGTGTTCCCTAGGTCTTGTGAGGCCCTTAGTTGTTCCGTGACTGCCAGGAGAGTGGACTCCGTGCTGTGCTTAGCCCGGAAGCCGTTTTGTGACTCATCCAGGATCCCATTAACCTCCAGGTATCTGGTCAGGGTGGCGTTCATATGTGCTTCCATCACCTTTGCCAGGTATGGCAGGAGGGAAATGGGTCTGAAGTTTTCTGGGAGGGAAGGATCCAAAGTGGGCTTTTTCAACAGAGGGATGACTTTGGCGTGTTTCCATGATCTGGGGATTATTGATGACTGGAGTGATCTGTTGATAAATTCCCATCCCTCGTTCAGAATGGAGTCCTGGAATTGCCTAAAGGTGTCGGGTTTAACAGGGTCATCAGGTGACCCAGACATCACCTTTATGGCCAGGAGTTCGAGATCTTTATGGGCCAGGGATGGGAGGGTTTGTAGGGAATAAGGGAGGGCAGGTGGGCAGTAGGGTTGGCCGAAAGTCGAGGTAGACTTTCTAGTATCCAGCAGGTTGTAGATCCCCTCAACTTTATTGATGAAGAAGCGGGCTAGGTCTTCGCATTGCGAGTTGGAGACTATTGTACTGTTGGTTCCCTCTGGTGCTTTAGTCATTTCTTTTATCAGGGAAAAGATGGTTTTAGATGGATTGGAACTGAAATTAAACATATTAGTATAAAATGCAGCTTTCGTTTTTTGTATGAGTTTGTGATATGCTTTAGTGGCTGACCTATAGATGTCCTTTGCTAGAGGGTCGTAAGATCGCCTCCAGGCGCGCTCGAGAATCTTGCAGTACTTTTTTTCTGCTGCTAGTGTCGCGGAGTACCATGGATGTGACAGCTTGCGTTTGTGCCGGGACATATATATAACTTCACACACACATCTTTTGTGGTAATAAGTCTAAGTCATAAACATTTAACTATTTCTAATACTATGATTCAACTCTAAACATTGTTAACTATTATAAACTCTGAGTGTCAAACAAATAAATAATCATAAAACATTGTACTAATAGAAATGAAATATGTGTTATGCAATGCAATGTATTTTGAGTATTAAGTTAAACAATTAGTAAGTGTACCAATGGAGTGTCCACAAAAACAAACATGCGAAGAGAGAACTTGAGAGGTGGAGTGAGATGGTGGATATTGTAGGAGATTATTGTGAAGAGGAAGAAGAGGAGGAACTCCCCCTTCTCTCCATGAGAGACCACCTGATCATGCTTAATTTCCCCCTGTTGCAGTTGTCATCCAGTTTAACCCGTATCAATTGAAGGAGTGCGGCCCTAGTGGTGAATGGGGTTACAGGCTGTGGGACTTGTAGGATGCATGTATGCCCGAATGAGTGTGCTAGGATTGGGCTGCTGGGTCCCTGTAGCTTTCCTCTACTCTCCGGCCCCCGGCTCTTACCCACCCCAACATGGCTTGCAGGATCCTTTGAAACCTGACCCCAGGACGGTGGAAATAGTTTTCCTCTTTTAGTGACACAGGGTCCTTCCCCCTTCCCCTTGGCCCCTTCCACCCGCCTCTCCTATTTTCTGGATGCCCTTCACTACGTGTTAGTTAATAATTAACGCAGTTGTTGCAGAGGTGGAAAAGCTGTAACAATATTGCAATGTTCTATGATTAAAATGTTAATAAAGGAATATTAAAAAAAGGTTAAACAGTTAGTTGCTCATGAATACTTAGCACATTTTTAAAGTGTCCAATAAAGTAGTCAGGCAAACATTCTTTTTAAATGGTAAATCCATTTGTAGTCCAAGATCAGCTAGAGCAGTGTAATCACACTGAGGCCAAATACCCAACATCCTACAATAAAACGATGAAATTTCACAGAGGAACAGTTTGTGAGGTTTTTAATTTAAGTCCTGATAGTAGTTTACTTTACTTTCAGATGCTTATTTAAGGGAATTTTGTAAGTTTTCATACCAAATTGAGACATCAGTCACTACAGCGGTAGTCAGACAAAATATCGAAATTAAAATATCGATATACAATAATATCGATGTTTTAATTTCGATAGTATAGAATATCGATGTCCAAAATATCGACAGACAGAATATCGTTTTTTTAAGGTATGTATGTTACTAATATCGAAATTTACAAATATCGAAATTTTGTTTAGTGTTATGTATTTTATTATGTTCTTTATATGTTTGTTAAATATGTTTTGTAATGTATGTTTGAAAATTAGTAATTTTGTTTACATTTTGCGTTCTAGTATCAGAGCGGGTTGTGGGTTTATAGGGGAATAGGGTGGGAAGTAATTTAATAATAATTAATTAATTAATATATTTTTATAAATATTTTTAATTAATAATTAGTTGGTAATTAATCAATATTAATTAGTTAATTAATTAATATATATTTGTAAATATTTTTAATTATTAATTAATTTGTAATTAATTAATATTAATTAGTTAATTTCATTAGAGTTAATGTTTTAATATATATAATTTTTTGTTATTGTTAATTAATTAATTGGTAATTAAATAATATTAATTAGTAAATTAAATTAATTAGAGTTAATGTGCTAATATATTTACTTTTTTGTCATTGTTAATTAATAATTAATTGGTAATTAAATAATATTAATTATTTAATTAAATTAATTAGAGTTAATGTGCTAATATATTAAATATTTTGTTATTGTTAATTAATAATTAATTGGTAATTAATAATTATTAAGTGATTAAATGATTTGATTTATTGATGTGTAGTGGGTTGTGTGTTTATAGGGGGATAGGGTGTGATATAATTAAATGTAATTAATTAAAGAGATTGTATTTATTTATTGGTATTTATTGGTAATTAATTAGTAATTAATATGTGTTAATTAGTTCATTTATAATTACATCAATTTAGTAATATTAATTGTTATTGATTGATTAATTGAAATTTATATTAATTGTGTATTTTTGTATGTGTAGTGTGTTGTGTGTTAAAGGGGGAGTAGTGTGGGAAGTAATTTTTACCCCCATGCTATCCAACGCTTTCCCTACTGTTGCACCCTCTGGAGTGGGAATAGTAATTTAAACCCCTACGCTATCCAGCGCTTTCCCTACTGTTGCACCCTCTGGAGTGGGAATAGTAATTTAAACCCCTACGCTATCCAACGCTTTCCCTACTGTTGCACCCTCTGGAGTGGGAATAGTAATTTAAACCCCTATGCTATCCAACGCTTTCCCTACTGTTGCACTCTCTGGAGTGGGAATAGTAATTTAAACCCCTACGCTATCCAACGCTTTCCCTACTGTTGCACCCTCTGGAGTGGGAATAGTAATTTAAACCCCTACGCTATGCAACGCTTTCCCTACTGTTGCAATCTCTGGAGTGGGAATAGTAATTTTTACCCCTACGCTATCCAACGTTTTCCCTACTGTTGCACTCTCTGGAGTGGGAATAGTAATTTTTATCCCTACGCTATCCAACGCTTTCCCTACTGTTGCACCCTCTGGAGTGGGACTAGTAATTTTTACCCCTACGCTATCCAACGCTTTCTCTACTGTTGCACCCTTTGGAGTGGGAAAAGTAGTTTTTACCCCTACGCTATCCAACGCTTTCCCTACTGTTGCACTCTCTGGAGTGGGAATAGTAATTTTTACCCCTACGCTATCCAACGCTTTCCCTACTGTTGCACCCTCTGGAGTGGGAATAGTAATTTTTACCCCTACGCTATCCAACGCTTTCCCTTCTGTTGCACCCTTTGGAGTGGGAATAGTAATTTTTATCCCTATGCTATCCAACGCTTTCCCTACTGTTGCACCCTTTGGAGTGGGAATAGTAATTTTTACCCCTACGCTATCCAACGCTTTCCCTACTGTTGTACTCTCTGGAGTGGGAATAGTAATTTTTACCCCTACACTATCCAACGCTTTCTCTACTGTTGCACCCTTTGGAGTGGGAAAAGTAATTTTTACCCCTACGCTATCCAACGCTTTCCCTACTGTTGCACCCTCTGGAGTGGGAATAGTAATTTAAACCCCTACGCTATCCAACGCTTTCCCTACTGTTGCAATCTCTGGAGTGGGAATAGTAATTTTTACCCTTACGCTATCCAACGCTTTCCCTACTGTTGCACCCTCTGGAGTGGGAATAGTAATTTTTACCCCTGCGCTATCCAACGCTTTCTCTACTGTTGCACCCTTTGGAGTGGGAAAAGTAGTTTTTACCCCTACGCTATCCAACACTTTCCCTACTGTTGCACTCTCTGGAGTGGGAATAGTAATTTTTACCCCTACGCTATCCAACGCTTTCCCTACTGTTGCACCCTCTGGAGTGGGAATAGTAATTTTTTACCCCTACACTATCCAACGCTTTCCCTACTGTTGCACCCTTTGGAGTGGGAATAGTAATTTTTATCCCTACGCTATCCAACGCTTTCCCTACTGTTGCACCCTTTGGAGTGGGAATAGTAATTTTTATCTTTACGCTATCCAACGCTTTCCCTACTGTTGCACCCTCTGGAGTGGGAAAAGTAATTTTTACCCCGACGCTATCCAACGCTTTCCCTACTGTTGCACTCTCTGGAGTGGGAATAGTAATTTCTACCCCTACGCTATCCAACGCTTTCCCTACTGTTGCACCCTCTGGAGTGGGATTAGTAATTTTTACCCCTACGCTATCCAACGCTTTCCCTACTGTTGCACCCTTTGGAGTGGGAATAGTAATTTTCATCCCTACGCTATCCAACGCTTTCCCTACTGTTGCACCCTTTGGAGTGGGAATAGTCATTTTTACCCCTACGCTATCCAACGCTTTCCCTACTGTTGTACTCTCTGGAGTGGGAATAGTAATTTTTACCCCTACGCTATCCAACGCTTTCTCTACTGTTGCACCCTTTGGAGTGGGAAAAGTAATTTTTACCCCTACGCTATCCAACGCTTTCCCTACTGTTGCACCCTCTGGAGTGGGAATAGTAATTTAAACCCCTACGCTATCCAACGCTTTCCCTACTGTTGCAATCTCTGGAGTGGGAATAGTAATTTGTACCCCTACGCTATCCAACGTTTTCCCTACTGTTGCACTCTCTGGAGTGGGAATAGTACTTTTTATCCCTACGCTATCCAACGCTTTCCCTACTGTTGCACCCTCTGGAGTGGGAATAGTAATTTTTACCCCTACGCTATCCAACGCTTTCTCTACTGTTGCACCCTTTGGAGTGGGAAAAGTAGTTTTTACCCCTACGCTATCCAACGCTTTCCCTACTGTTGCACTCTCTGGAGTGGGAATAGTAATTTTTACCCCTACGCTATCCAACGCTTTCCCTACTGTTGCACCCTCTGGAGTGGGAATAGTAATTTTTACCCCTACACTATCCAACGCTTTCCCTACTGTTGCACCCTTTGGAGTGGAAATAGTAATTTTTATCCCTACGCTATCCAACGCTTTCCCTACTGTTGCACCCTTTGGAGTGGGAATAGTAATTTTTATCCCTACGCTATCCAACGCTTTCCCTACTGTTGCACCCTCTGGAGTGGGAAAAGTAATTTTTACCCCTACGCTATCCAACGCTTTCCCTACTGTTGCACTCTCTGGAGTGGGAATAGTAATTTTTACCCCTACGCTATCCAACGCTTTCCCTACTGTTGCACCCTCTGGAGAGGGAATAGTAATTTTTACCCCTACGCTATCCAACGCTTTCCCTACTGTTGCACCCTTTGGAGTGGGAATAGTAATTTTTATCCCTACGCTATCCAACGCTTTCCCTACTGTTGCACCCTTTGGAGTGGGAATAGTAATTTTTACCCCTACGCTATCCAACGCTTTTCCTACTTTTGTACTCTCTGGAGTGGGAATAGTAATTTTTACCCCTACGCTATCCAACGCTTTCCCTAATGTTGCACTCTCTGGAGTGGAAATATAAATTTTTACCCCTACGCTATCCAACGCTTTCCCTACTGTTACACTCTCTGGAGTGGGAATAGTAAGTTTTACCCCTACGCTATCCAACGCTTTCCCTACTGTTGCACTCTCTGGAGTGGGAATAGTAATTTTTACCCCTACGCTATCCAACACTTTCCCTACTGTTGCACCCTCTAGAGTGGGAATAGTAATTTTTACCCCTACGCGATCCAACGCTTTCCCTACTGTTGCACTCTCTGGAGTGGGAATAGTAATTTTTACCCCTACGCTATCCAACGCTTTTCCTACTGTTGCAATATGTAGAGTAAGTATATATATTAATTTATATGCAGTTTTTTTATTTATTTTACATGTGTATGTATTAGTTAATAATTTTTTAATATGTTTTAATGTTTATATTTTTAATTTGCTAAGTTATATGTATTTTTAAATTATTTTTACATTATTATTAATACATTTAAAAAAACGATATTTTTAACTTTGATATTTTTGTACTACTATATTTTTTTTCGATATTTCAGTACTTACCTTTATGTAGATAGAACTCCGATATTTTTGATTTCGATATTTTTGTGTCGATATTTTTGTATGTCTATTTTCTGTCTGTCGATATTATGTCATAGATTCACTACAGCAGTACCATCTTTGGTGAACACCACATCAGGTTTTCGTAATTCACCTTGATTGTTTTTGAAATGAAGTTACCTGTATGTCATCCAACCACACCTTTTTGCTATATCAATGAGAAGTTCTAGAAGTTTGTTATGCCTTTTGATCCTTGTGTCCTTTGCTTTAGGACATGTACCTGATACATGAGCAATTGTTTCAGGTACATCTTTGTAAAATCTGCAATTAGCAAATGTTCGATCTCCTCCTCTGGAGTAGGGGTGGGTGGCACAGTCCTCTCCGCCTGCAGGGTTCGCAGAGTTTTGCCACTCCATATTCTGCCTGGGGCATAGAGTTCAGCAAAAACTCAGCCAATCGCCGCCTGGTGGAGTTTAGTGGTGCTCACCCCATTTTAGGTCCACTGACAGCGCCGAGTTGAGCAATAAATGGCACGGTGTTCAGTGCCAGCCAATCACAGTTGTTGTGAGAGATAAAGGTTTGTGAACGGCTATTGATCAAAGGAATACTTGTCATTTGGTTGCAGAGGAGACCTCATTGTGACTGTTTGTGAGGCTCAAGTTGCCGCATTGTTCTCTAGGATTGGCTTATAATTTATACCAGCTGTCCTGTATGAAATTGAAAAAAGAAGAACCGTGGCTGGTTGGTTGAACGATTGTCAGTTTTGGATTGGTTAGCAGAGACTGCATGTGACCTGGCACGATATACAGCTGCTGTGTGTGCCTGCCTTTCCCCAGAAGGTGGGCTCTAATGACGTAAGTGTGAAGATGATGGCTCTTCACTGAGTTCTGTAAGGAAATTCGGTCATCTCCAGTTCTAAATTAGCCATCACCCAGACACGAAGCCAGCTGGAGACACTGGTGAGTGGCAACACGTACAAATGATATCGGTGCTGGTGAGTAAATTACATACTCTTCTCCCAATTAACCATGCTGATAATCTTTTCAGGAGCAGTCTTGGTTGTTTTTTGTGGACATTGTAGAGATCATCTATTCATCTATGCCAGTATTGTCAGACCCCCATTGTTTTATTTAAGTTAGAGTCTTCTGATGTTTCAGTTATTTCAAGAAGTGCAATTTCTTTACGTACTTATCCCATTATTCTGGTATTCTGTTAATAAGGATGAATTCCGGGGTTTTCTTTTTTTTTTTTTAAATATCTTTTTGTTGAATGAAAAACAGAAAAACCAACAACAGGTGCCTTACATTGCGGACAAAAGGATAATACACGCACATACAGGGCAAAGTAGACAGGAAACCAAAAAGGCGAGAGCTGATCCATGAACAACATCATGCGTGCGGCCGCAGAATATACAGAAATAGTCATGCCCAGTCTCACCAGTACAGACCACAAATCCCACCTCCCAAAGGAACAGGATAGACATTGAGAAAGCAGCCACGAGTATCAGGGAAGGTGGAGCGCAGCAGAGCAATGGAACGAGATAACGGCCGCACCCAGCACGCATCAATAAAGACGTAACACTGAAAGAGGATCCGTGCAATCAATACCTCCCTCGGGACCCATCTACCCGCAAAACAGGATCACACATCGGCAAGGCCACCAGTATCAGGATTTGAATAGGAGTCCAGACACAAAAACAAAAACACATACAACACAAAAACCCCTTCCCCCCACCCTGCACCCCTGCACATGGCTTTCGCCTAACCCCAACTAGCAGTGTGCCTGTCTCCCCAACTAACTAAATTCTAAAAGTAGAAAATGGAGGAGGGCACCTTCGTATGGGCCCCCGGTCCCCCCTACCCCCCCCCCCAGAACCAAGAATCCCCCATAATGGATCCACAAATTTAGTCGGAAGCAATTATAACGAAACAGGGGAAACTGTAAACACCGCCCAACCTCCCGTAAGTACAATGGTAGCGAATCCCACATCATCGGGACCACGGTTTCAAGCTCTGTCAGCAGTCTCCTCCTTGACCCTTCCAGTCGTGCGATCCCCTTCCGGTCGAACCGCCGCCTCTGCAGGATAGTCCAAGTGCGATAACAGTTCAGCAAAGTGCATCCTGAGGCGAAGCAAAGATGTTAAGTCACTGAGAACTCCTTCAGCATTAAAGACTTCCCTCACCGCCATGAGCTCCCAACGTCGTTTCGTCCGCAGTCATGATGGAACTGCCGGGGAGGGGAGGGACGTGGTGCCGAACCGAGAACAGTTCCCACCAGAAGTTTCCGGAAAGGGAGCACCAATTAGTCCACCCACAGTCAGCAGCGATGTTAGGCTTGACAATCCGGTCGAAGCACCAAGCTCGCGGTTACCGGCCATCACACGAACCAGAGGCTCCGACACCACTCGTCGCACGGGACCCACTTCCTCATCTGTAATAGCCATTGTGGGTATCGTAGCTTGCTTCGAGTCTTGCAATAAAACAGGGTCTGGTCCCATATGCCCATGTACAAACGTATCCGCCATCATTTTGTGGACAAGAGATTCCACATGGGAATGAAGTGCCCCAATGGCCGTCAGTACAGTTCTCAACGACGGTTCACACCCCGCCCGTCCCACCACTCCTCACTCAAAATCAACCATATTCAAGTCCCCCAGAGAGCCGGGTCTCCCTGGGGGAGCAGGCAAGAGCGGGACGGAAGACCGCGTGGGGGAGACTCAGCAAGCACCACGGCCACAGTCAGCACTCCGCTACCGTAAGCGAAGACCCCGACCCAGCGAACACCGGCAGGGGAGAGACCGGGTCTCCGGGTCAGAGACCTCTGCCCACAGCCTCAGTCATGCCTCGTCACCCCTCCATCGATGTAAATCAGCTCAGACGACCGCCTTCAAAATCGGGCAAGGAAAACCTCCCTATCAAACTCCCACGGCCGATGTTGTTCAACTGAAACCCGGCTGGGCCAGTACTCGAGGCCCTGGCTCACAAGCTGGTGTAGGCCACAAACTTAAACTTGACGTTACTCCATCCTCCAAGCCGGTAAAAGTCTCGGGAGCACACCGTCCGACTGTACTTCGGTTCATACACACGGAGGCAGGGCGTAAACACAGGATAATGACAGGATCATCCGGCAGGAGACGGAGGTCGGCGGAGCCGGGAGCCTAAGCAGCCATCTTGTTCGCTAGCGTAGCTCCTCCCCCCGGGGTTTTCTTAGTCTTCTTTTCAATAATATGTTTGTAGAATTGAAATATATCATCAATATCGATTTGGCAGCTAGCATCTTCTGCACTGTCTGCTAATTTTCTTTTTGTTTTTCTTGAACACTGAATGGTATTCCTTATAGCTGCCCTTTACTTTTGCATATCATTTCTTATGCATTTTATTGATCCTTTCAATTGTCTTATCTTTTTTTAGTATGTTATTTGGACTGGGGCACTCTGATGCTCCTCTTGAGCAGTACTCATAGGCTCATACCAGTTTCATTTTGATGTTCATTGCGATTGACTGGGTTTGGACTTAAATCACTGGTATTTTCTGAGATATAAATCATAATTTTTTTCATCAGGGCCATAGCAGCTTCATTCTGTTGTGGATGTTTTGAATATTCTTGAAAATCTTTCTTTTATTATTTCCACTGATATTTCAGGTTCATCATTGCTTTTTTCTCTCCTCTCCCTTCTTTGCTTTGCAATTTGTTTTCTGTTTTTATTGTCAAAAGGTGCAACCATCAGCACATTTATATTCCTTTTATTTTCATATACCTTTTCCAGTTCAACAAGGAGCAGTATTTTGTCTTTTGGCCATAGTTTGGCTGGTTAGCTGCTTGCTAGAGATGCAAATCTAGCATAGTTTTGAGCTTTTGGATGTGCATGTCTTGCATGTTGCGATATTCCAATTTTTTAGCAAAATCCCTGGTCACAGAAGCAACAGGGGAATTGTAGCTCTCCTTTCTTTCTTCTACCTTTGCATTTTGCATTGTGGCATGCAATGTTGTGGAATTCAGATTTCTTGTCGCATTTAGAGCAATATGTTTTTAGGTAAAATCCTTTATGTTTATTGGATACATTTTCTAAATTCTTTCAGTAAAGTGGTATAGAGATATTTACCAGCAGGACCACTTGGAGGTAAAGGCCACTACGACTGAGAAGAAGAGAGTCATAGTTACACCAGTCGCTTACCCGTGCTTCATTCAGTTTCTTCACTTTGGCATTCAGAGCACTGGGTACAAATTACATTTTGTCAACACCCACCTTGGACCTGCACAGTACTTTGTTTTGGTTGAACATTCGGATTTCCCTGGTCCGCACTAGTTCTAAGTCAGCTCCTCAAGAACGGGCACGCAGAGAGTCAACCACCACAGCTGGGGCAATCCACAGGAATGGCCCACCTCTGACCCAGGCTCATAGCAGCCTCAGAAGGCAACACCTCAGTCATCCACAGTCCGCATCCAGTCCTGATTCGCACTCCAGCCTGACTTACCCAGGCCTTAGAGCCAATCCTTATCCTGAAGTTACTAATCTTACTTCCCCTACCTATATTATTCCAACATGCCAGATCCTGTTAACCTTGGGGACCTGCTGTGAATATGGGTATGGCCCAGTGTGAGCTTGACACCATCTCTCTCAGATTTTCAAGGGCCAGCGAGAGCTCACCAGATGCCACTGGAACTGCAATGTTTTCCAAGGCTCAGGCCCCTCTCTAGGAGTGAACCCATTCCAGGGTGCTCTGCCCTTCATAAATAATAAATAACTCTTCCCTGGGGCTCCAGTTGTCTCCTCCAAGATTGTTTGTTTTACCCCACTGGACACCACGAAGATGCCTCTCTCCACCACTCAGGGTTTAGAGATCTTCACCCGGCTCACTTTCAATCAGCCCAAGGCAACGGAAGCCATCACCCGCCCCTTCTGAACTTCACTTGGCCACCTCTTAGGACCAACTCACCCATGTACTACTGCTGTTAACATTGAATCCTTCTCCACTTCAGCCTCAAAAGTTCTCGCTTGAATATTTGGCATTACCACCAAGGTCTGCAACTGCAGTGGCTTCACCTGGGCCCACACCCGGGTTTTCATGATCACTGCAGCAGCTGTTCCACTCATCACAGCTTAGCCCCTGCTTGGCAGTGCTGGCAACGGGGGGTATGACTTCTGGGGTCTGGTGAGTGTCAGCATCATGTGCCTTAACCCACTATTATGTTCATCCCACAGCGCCAGTTCTGCTTACCTAAAGTGACACTAGTCATTAGCATTCGATGCCCAGCTCCGTGCAGCAAGCCAGGATTCTTACCCATTTAAAGTTTGAGAATAAGTTTCAATCCCATGACCTCTCCTCATTCGCTTTACCAGATAAAACCGAGATTTCCTAGCACCAACTATACTGAGGGAAACTTTGGAGGGAACCAGCTACTAGAGGGTTTGATTCATCTTTCGCCCCTACACCCAAGTCAGACAGCCAATTTGTATGTTAGGATCGCTATGGACCTCCACCAGAGTTTCCTCTGGCTTTGCACTGCCCAGGCATAGTTCACCATCTTTTAGGTCTTATCACACACACTTATGTTCTACCTCCCCGACAGATCAGCAAGAGGGGCAGGTGGTGCACCTGCTGCAAAGAAGCAGCAGGACCTCAACCGGCACACACCATCCCCCACCTTCATTGCACCATAGGCTTTCGATCGGCACACTGACTCTCGAATGTGTTAGACTCCTTGGTCTGTGTTTCAAGATTGGGTCAGGTGGGTAACCAACATCGCTGCAGACACCTGGCACCCAGAATGGGCCTCCTCACCCGGCAGCGCAACTCAGTCAGGGCACACTGTGCAAAGTCTTCCCCAGTCAATAGTCATCAGTCTGTCCCGTCTTCCTTCCCCGCATTAGCACATACCAATAGGGCTGGGCCAGTTTGTGGGAAGAGGGTGCAGAAGCAGTCAATCTCTCTCAGGCCCACAGACATGGTGAAGCTGCTGCTAGGGGGGCTGTAACACTTTCTACCAAAGCAGAGAGCCCCCTGCCCCTCCCTGAATCCTTCCCAGCTGACCCAGAACCAGTTGAAGCACATTAGCACAGAGTAAATGCGCCCTGCAGGCTGGGTATACCCAGGTGATGGCCTTACTGAGGGTATCCACCCTCCTGGGTGACTCAACTCTCAACAGTTTCATTTCTTTTTAAACTCTCTCTTCAAATTCTTTTCAACTTACCCTAACAGTACTTGTTGGCTATCGGTCTCACACCCATATTAAAGCTTAGATGGAGTTTACCACTCGCTTTGGGCTGCATTCCCAAGCAACT
The DNA here is from genome assembly GCF_964261635.1 of Lissotriton helveticus. NCBI lineage: Eukaryota > Metazoa > Chordata > Amphibia > Caudata > Salamandridae > Lissotriton > Lissotriton helveticus. The sequence goes on along the minus strand of NC_136068.1, from coordinate 631,061,103 downwards.
TGACTCGAAGAAGGCCCAGTCCTGGTGCACCTGGGGCCATTAACCGCCTAGCACCATCTATGGGGTGAGGCTCGATCAAAAGGACTTGGGCCCCCTGAGTGATACAGGGGAGTCAGCCTTCTTTCCCGCACCCACCGCTAGGTTGGGATATGGCACTGGGATCTTCCCTCTTTATTTGATGTTACTGAGGGAATCATGGTTAGTTTATTTTCCTCCACTTCGTAATATGCTTAAATTCAGTGGGTCTCTACGTCGGGTCTAAGGTCATAGTTGGATGCCAATGCATCAAAAACAAGTCAATTTGATGGGTAGCAGAAGGGGGCATCTGCACATTAGCCATCTGCCAACCACCAGGGCCGATGGAAGCCAGGGCTCAGTCCCTGCACATCCCCAGCTTAGGCAGTGATCAGTGTAATGCAATATTAGTAATTACAAACAGAGTGTTATATGGTATTTGAGAGGATTGCATCAAAGCAAGTCTCTTTTATATGAGACCTTGCTCCATCATCAGAAGCCCCAAGGCATCCCATTGGGCTGGGGGTACCTCCTTGCCCTGGTAGGAGGCACCAAGGGGAGAAGAGCCAAGCACCTTATACCATCAAAGCAACTCACCGGCTTCCGGTACATGCCTGGAAGCTCAAGTGGCTGGGGGCAGTATCTACTCCCGCTCCTCGGAGCAGTTCGCTCTGGCTTTGAGGGGCCATTGTATTGCCATCAAGAGGAGCCAGGGTTCCCTCATGACCCTGGCTCCTTCTTATTCAGGCTGCCCTGCCACCCAAGACAGACCACTCCTCAGTCACTCGAAACCTGGGAAGGCTGAGATTGGGCTTGAGAGGGTCCAAGTGGCAGGTCCTTCAGAGGGGTTTCAGCCCTGGGAAGCACTGCAATTCGGTGACCCCCAGGTGTGTGCTGAGTGAGCAAGGGGTTTCTCTTGGGAGGGCTGTCTCTCGTATCGTGCCTCTTACAGAGGGTCCCGGGCATCGCCTGTCAGTTTGGTCCTCCCAGGTGGAGGAGCCCACCACATGCCTGGTCCTCACCTAAGCACCCAGTAACCACAGACAAAATACTGGCTAAGGCACACAAGGAGAGTGCCGGGCCCTCTCTGGGACTTCTAGGGTAGCCCAGGCATCTGGCGGCCCTATCGGAACACATGGCACACAATCAGAGACCAGAACTCAAAGGAGGGCCATCTGTTTGCACTGTGTCTTATTTTGTAAAAGGAATGTGTTCGCCCTTGGATAGAACAGGAACTCTATGGCCCAGGTTCTCTAGGCCTGAGCTGGGAATAAGGCAAGGGGCTAATGGGTTTGGGGGCTAAAAGAGTTCTGACCTAGGCCCAGTGACAGCCTTTGAACCCAGTAAATTAGCTGTGGAACTGTTTAATCGTCCGTGGACGATTAAACAGTTCCACAGCTAATTTACTTGTATATTGCTCTGTAGATACTGTATGTCGAAACTTGCTGAGATTATGTAATAGTTTGCAAGCGACAATTGGCTCCAACACTCTTTGCCTGTTAAAAACTTTCTCCTTACTTGTCTATTTCTTCCACTGTTCGTTTTTTCATTTTGGGTTAGGTACAGGATTGTGCCCTATTCAAATGTGTATGTGTGACCTCCCCTAGGTCAATTGATATCTCATTGATCATAAATTAAAACTTCCTCACCCGGCTGGGTGGAGAAAATTGATTATAGTACTAATTCTGGTCTATAATTATATTGTGTATTTTACTGAACTATCCTTGGGACCTTTGTTCATTATTTCTATGCTCTCCCTGTGTGGGCACTAGGGCTGCGAGCTACCTGAGACCATTATTTGTATTTACTGTGTTTTTAAATTGTTATTGCACTTCGTTTTTACATTGTTTTAAAATCGTGCTGAAAATCTTCTGGGGGCTTCTTATTAGCTTACATTAACTGGGAATTAGTTTAGAGGCACTCTAACACCCCTTCCCACGCTACATCTCCTTTCTTTCGCCTTACCGCTTTCATTGTTTGCAGGCGGCGGCGGGCGCCATCTTGGGTCGGGCTGGGGCTGCGCTCTAGTCGCGCTGGCCTCCCGCCCTCCCAGACTATTTAGCTTCCTGTTTTCAGTCGCTCGCTGCCTTTCTATGCTCTCCCTGTGTGGGCACTAGGGCTGCGAGCTACCTGAGACCATTATTTGTATTTACTGTGTTTTTAAATTGTTATTGCACTTCGTTTTTACATTGTTTTAAAATCGTGCTGAAAATCTTCTGGGGGCTTCTTATTAGCTTACATTAACTGGGAATTAGTTTAGAGGCACTCTAACACCCCTTCCCACGCTACATCTCCTTTCTTTCGCCTTACCGCTTTCATTGTTTGCAGGCGGCGGCGGGCGCCATCTTGGGTTGGGCTGGGGCTGCGCTCTAGTCGCGCTGGCCTCCCACCCTCCTCACGGCCTATAAATGAGCACCAATTATAGACGGCGCAGCGGGCTGGCGCAGCGGGCGCGCGCCGAAGCCGCGCCAAAGCCAAGCCCGTCTGCGCCCGTCAGCGGCCGGACACGGCCCAGGGCCATGACCCCTGGCCTTTTTGTGCGCTACTCCTCGAACCAACTTAGACTGCTCAAGCCGTGCCTCCTTAGCCACCACTGTATTCCCTTACCTCCCCCAACCGATGTGAATATTAATCCCGCCCCGTGTCCTGGCTGTAATTTTCAACTACCACCCCCACTGTTACCCCATTCATTAGTTCCTGATGCCCTCACCTGTTCGCCCTTTGCCCCATTCCAGGGATGTCGAGCGGCGTTAATTAACACACGCTCTCTACCTTGTCACAGTCTAGATATTAGTGAGTTTATAATTAATCACGATCTCGACTTTCTTTTTGCTACCGAAACTTGGGGAGATGCGGGCTCAGGACCTGACTTTTGTCAGGCCACCCCGGATGGTTATAGCGTGGTGAGACATGATAGACAAATAGGAAGAGGTGGAGGACTTGCTATAATCTATAAGAATCAGTATTATACCACGCTTGACCCCATTACATCCACCTACTGTGAAGCTGCAACTTTTGCAATTAACATTAACTGCAAACTAACTTTTAAAGGCATTTTGCTCTACCGACCTCCTGGACCTCGGAACTCCTTTCTTGGGTCCCTTTCTGAGCTAAATGACTACACAATAAGCTCTGCTGATTACACAGTATTGGGAGATTTTAATTTCCCTTTGGAAGAACAGGGAAATCACGACACTGCCCAACTGACTGCTGATTTCCTTACTCTAGGACTCCAACAATTGGTAAACGGTCCTACTCACCAGGCGGGACATACTCTAGACGGCGTGTTTACGAACAACTCTCTTATTACAATATTAGATACCTTACCTCTTATCTGGACTGACCACAGGGCCATTATATTTGGTATTGATACTCGCCTAGTCATCCTCCCCGCTTCTAGACCTCCTACCAGGGCAGCAATTCGTGCCTGGAAGAATGCTGACATCCCTCAAATGGCAAATATCTTGACACAATCCTCCCCTATTATAGGGTCCAATCCTGTCCCCTCAGCTTCTGATTTCCAAGATTGGATCAGGAATGCTGCTGATCAGGTTGCTCCAGAAAAGTCCATCCAACCTAATAGAAGGTCGCCTTCGGCGGCATGGTATACAGAAGAGCTTAGACTTCACCGACAACATTGTCGGAATTTAGAAAGACACTGGAGGAAATCCTATTGCCCCACTGCTAAGCAATCTTACAAAGATGCCTTAACTATATACAAAAAGGCCATCACTACTCGGAAAATGACTTTTTTCTCGAGTCAAATAAACAATGCCAGGAATTCCGCCAGAGAACTGTTCTCAGTGGTCAACTCCTTATCTACACCTCCATCGGGTCTCGGAGTAGAACCCTCCCAACTGTTCTGCAACGCACTGTCCACCTTTTTTACTACTAAAGTGGCAGATATCTATGCATCCTTTGGTGGTGATACAGGGGCTAGATCCACTGCTAGCAATAAGGAACTTCCCCATAATAACCATGACCATCTCTCCTCTTTTGCTGACACCTCTGAAGATCAAATTAGCCGACTTATTTCCATCACCAAGTCTGGTTCTCCTCTGGACCCATGCCCTCCCTCAGTGATGGCTAATTTAAGTCAGGTGATTTCCCACCCACTCATGGAAATCTGTAACACTGCCTTTCAAACCGGATGTTATCCAGCTCCGTGGAAGAAGGCAGTGATTAAGCCTCTTCTGAAGAAGCCCTCCCTGGACCCCTCCGCCCCGGTCAGCTATAGACCAATTGCCTGTCTTCCCTTCCCGGCCAAAATTTGCGAAGCTCTGATGAATATACAGCTCTCAGAGTTCGTCGACACGTACCAACTCTTAGACGAAACGCAGTTTGGCTTCAGGAAGGGACACGGGACGGAGACTGCTTTAATAAAAGCCTCTGATGAAATCAGAACCATCATGGACCAGGGAGGAACGGCCATTTTAATTCTTCTGGATCTATCCGCTGCATTTGACACGGTCGACCATGCTATTTTGGTCGACCGTGTCACAGCTCTGGGGATTGACGGTTCGGCTAGAGACCTTATCTCATCTTTTCTGGCCGACCGCACTCAGACAGTTAAGTTGGGTAATTTCTACTCTCCCGTCTCTGCACTACCATGTGGAGTACCACAGGGCTCCTCGCTAAGTCCCACGTTATTTAACATCTACGTAGCGGACTTAGCGAGGGTAATAAAGGCCTATGGGGTGCGATTAACCTCCTACGCAGATGATACCCAACTGGTGCTGGCGATCCACAAGAATGGCACAGCAGTGGCAGCCAATTTTCAGGAAGCAATGCTTGCTGTCAGTACGTGGATGTCCTCCAATTGCCTACGGCTCAACTCGGATAAAACCGAGGTTATGACCTTTGGCAACCTCGCCCCAGAATGGTCCTCCATCTGGTGGCCCAAACAATTGGGCTCCCCACCTGTCCCAGTGGCAAAAGCGAGGAACTTGGGAGTCATCTTCGATAGCAAACTAACCTTCAACCTTCATGTTAACAAGGTTGTCTCCTCTGCCTTCTTCATGCTAAAGAAAATAAAGAAACTGCTGCCTTATCTCCCCTCCTCCGCCGGGAAGACCTTAGTTACCACTCTGGTATTTTCCAAAATGGATTATGGAAACGCCCTCTTCCTTAATACCCAGAAATCTGTGCTGTCAAAGTTACAGTCGGTACAGAATGCGGCTGCTAGAACTCTTTTAAACATCCCTCGCCGCCAGCCTACTACTCTTGCCATCCGCCAGCTTCACTGGCTCAGAGTAGAGAGCCGTATTAAGTTCAAGGCCCTCTGCATTGCCTATAAGGCAGTGCATGGAACAGGACCCAAATTCCTGACTGAGGCACTCCAGCTGTACACCCCCAAAAGACTGTTGAGATCTGCCAACACTTGCCTTCTTCCTGTACCTCGCACCAGAACGGCAACTTGGGGAGACCGTCGCTTTTTAGTGGCCACACCAAAACTCTGGAACCTTCTTCCATTAAATATCAAAAATGCCCCCAACCTGATGAGCTTCCGGAGGCTCGTAAAGACATGGTTATTTGACCAGTGAATTCTATTATTATGGTCCTGTTAGCTCACACATGCGCCGAGACACCCCAGGGTATTTGTTTGCGCAATAAAAATCACAAAAATAAATAAATAAATAAATAATAACTGATCACCCATGGTCCAAAGGCATCCATCGGGCTCCCTTGTTTATTTAAAAAGACTTGCTCTGGCCATGGCAAAAGCCGGTGGAGATGGTGAACTTGTCATACAGACAGGTGGAGGGGCCTGTCGTGATGGCTTTGTGGATGATGTAGTTGACCTCCAAGATAGAGCAAGTCAGCAAGGGAAGTCAGAGGAGTTCAATTAGTGTGGGATTGATGTAGTCCTATTTCTCCAGACCTTTGAAGAGTCATGCCGCAGTGTGTAGAATACCTTTTAGATGCACTGGTCACTTTTGTGGCAAAACATCATCTTCTAGGCCTGTAATGAAAACAGCCCAGTCTTCTCTCAAGCTGCTTTAAACAATATTGACTACCCATACACCCATGGACATCAATTCAGAACAAGCTGGTTTTGTTGCCAGAACTTTGGCTTTGTTAGTGCTTGTTTTATTGTGGTTTTTGTAAAAACCTTATTGTTATGAGAACATGATAAAAAAATTGGGCAAAAGCTAATATATTTTTGGGGATCTCAAATAGCACACATTGCCTTTATAGTCCTAGTATTAAAGGGAACTACTTTGTGTAGATGTTCTCCTTGTGAAAGAGCAGAATGCTGCAACTAACAGTGAAGCTATTCAAGAGGTGAAGTGAGCTGTCCATTTGCTCCATGCTGTAGTGAGCACAGTAAAATGTGAATGACACAACAACACACCAATGAATGAAGAAGGCAGAGTGAAAGTCCCAAAAAGTATATTACACATCTAATTTTAAGAAACTCAAATGGTCTTGGCTAACGCCAGACCTAAAATATGTCAAGAGTAGTGGAAGTGCAATGAATGAATGAATGATAGATTTATAGAGTGCACGGCTACTCTAAGGAGTGTCCCGGCTCTAACGGATTCGCTCAGGTGCATAACCCCATGCCAGACAACCTACGCCTCCCCAGAAAAAAAGTGTTGACGTTTTTTTACGGAAGAAGGACTCAGAAGCAGTCAGTCGCAGCTCACCAGGGAGCTCATTCCATGGCTTGGTAGCCTAAAAAGAAAAGGACTTACCACCCCTTCGAACCTGCTTAAAGCGTGGAATAACCAGAAGGGGAGTGGAGGTAGAGCGTAGCACTCTGGAGAGGATACAACTTGTGAATCTATCGGCCAGATATCGAGGGCTGGAAGAGAACACTGCTCTATGGACTGGTTCACTGACAGAATATTGACACCTAAAATATCCCCACACCACAATATCAAATTGTAAATATCTATGTCAAAAATATCAACATCCTATATTTATAATGATAAGTACAAACATATTAGGGAAAAAATATCGATGTTGAACATATAGGGGCCGATTCCGATCCGGTAAAAAAATCCGCCGTATGATTCGTATTCGTAGCACATTCCGTACGAATGGGAAACTACCGTCAGACGTCCGTATTCCGATCCATTCCCGTTGATTTCCGTACGAATGTCAGCGACCCGTACGAACCACAGTCGTTGACCCGTACGAATAAGCCTCGTGAATACTACCGTACGATTCGTTACCAGGCCGTACAAACTCACAATTGCGATTCGGTACGAAAAGCCTGACCGCGATTCGTACGGCCCAAAGTATTCGCGCATGAACATTGATTCGTACGGGATCATTCGCCTCACAGCAAGCGGCATCAATACATACTACACGTGTACCCCTCGCCCAAGCCTACGCGAACCCCCCCACCCGCCAACGGCCCGTCCAAGTCAATCGCACGCACAAGTACCGCACGCACACCCCCCAACAACCTACGCGAACCCCCCCAACCCGCCAACGGCCCGTCCAAGTCAATCGCACGCACAAGTACCGCACGCACACCCCCCCAACAAGCCTACGCGAACCCCCCCACCCGCCAACGGCCCATCCAAGTCAATCGCATGCACAAGTACCGCACGCACACCCCCCCCAACAAGCCTACGCGAACCTCCCCACCCGCCAACGGCCCGTCCAAGTCAATCGCACGCACAAGTACCGCACGCACACCCCCCCAACAAGCCTACGCGAACCCCCCCACCCGCCAACGGCCCGTCCAAGTCAATCGCACGCACAAGTACCGCACGCACACATAACGCCAACACCCAAACGAGCACAAGGACCTTGCAAACGAGTCGCACTACAACACTGAACATGTCTCCTGTGTACACACCATTGACAATCAATGTCCTGGTCACAGCCAAACAGCCAAACAGCCAAACATGGGTCAACACCAACACCCACCCCATATAACACACATACCACCAATTCAAAATAAGCCACACCCACCATTTGACCAATAAAAGGGTCCACACATACAACCCATCATCCTTTGCAACATACCCATTCTTGCGAGGAAACAGAGAGCACACAAACAATTGCAGCCACATACCTTCACACATACACCCTAACTCATCTACACCCACACCACCCCCTTCACAATCAGACCCACACACCCTCATTCATACACACCATCACCCCCTCAATCACATACACCCCACACCATGAACACACCCAAGAATCCAAAGTTCACTAACCCGGAGAATGAGATACTTACAGATGAAGTCATCAGAGTCGAGCCACAGCTGTTTGGCGCATTGGTCAGACAGACCAGCATGGCAGAAAGAACACGCCTGTGGGAGAGGATCGTAGACCGGGTCAATGCTGTTGCACCCATCAGGCGCACCAGGGGGGAATGCCAGGCCAGGTGGTACGATCTGCGGAGGATGGTCAAGAAGAAGATGGACCAGGATTACGCCTCTGCACACCACACTGGAGGCGGTGGTCCCCGCAGACCTCCTGTATACCATCCCTGGGAGGAGAAGGTCATGGCCCTGCTGCCACCGGTGGGAGCACATGGAATAGAAGGAGCCGTTGAGTCTGGTGAGTGTACAAAAAACACAAGTTACATGGGTAGACTAACAACCGTGCCCTGCAGCATGGGGTGGGTGGGCATGAGTCCCAGCAGTACACAACCAAATGGGGGTAGTTGCAAGGGGGAGGCGCAAAGGGTGGAATGTGTAGGGTAGGAGGCTGCTCTCATCCCATATGTCCCAGGGACACACACAAGCACCATGCCCAATGCACAGGGATAGGGAAATATCACACAAGATAGTAGACCACAGCTTCTAAACATTTAAATTTTGCTGACACACCTTTCGGAGATGCATCATTTTGTGACACAGTAAGGCAGTGTAGCAAGAGAGCAGGCACAAACTACCTGTCTCCATCCCTGTCTCGCCCTCTCCCTCTGTTGCCCTCTCCCACATTCGCCCTCTCCCACAGTCGCCCTCTCCCACAGTCGCCCTCTCCCTCTGTTGCCCTCTCCCTCTGTCGCCCTCTCCCTTTGTCTCCCTCTGTTGCCCTCTCCCTCTGTCTCCCTCTGTCTCCCTCTCCCTCTGTTGCCCTCTCCCACATTCGCCCTCTCACACAGTCGCCCTCTCCCTCTGTTGCCCTCTGCCTCTGTTGCCCTCTCCCTCTGTCGCCCTCTCCCATATTCGCCCTCTCCCACAGTCGCCCTCTCCCTCTGTTGCCCTCTCCCTCTGTTGCCCTCTCCCTCTGTCGCCCTCTCCCACAGTCGCCCTCTCACACAGTCGCCCTCTCCCTCTGTTGCCCTCTCCCTCTGTCGCCCTGTCCCTCTGTTGCCCTCTCCCTCTGTTGCCCTCTCCCTCTGTCGCCCTGTCCCATATTCGCCCTCTCCCACAGTCGCCCTCTCCCTCTGTTGCCCTCTCCCTCTGTTGCCCTCTCCCTCTGTCGCCCTCTCCCACAGTCGCCCTCTCCCACAGTCGCCCTCTCACACAGTCGCCCTCTCACACAGTCGCCCTCTCCCTCTGTTGCCCTCTCCCTCTGTCGCCCTCTCCCTCTGTTGCCCTCTCCCTCTGTTGCCCTCTCCCACTGTTGCACTCTCTCCCTCTGTCTGCCTGCCTCCCTCTGTATCCATCCCTCGGTGTTCCTCCCTCTGTCACCTCAACGCAGCTCCCTGTGCACACACACAGTTGCACACAAGCACTGCACAGGCCTTACAAAAACCATAGAGCAGAATGTTTAGGGATGTCTCACAAGTACCAACAGTCATCTGCTAAGTGCCTGCAACACACCCACCATTTGCAGTCAACACTGTACTGTGTCAGGACACACATCTCGGAAAGCTCTGTAGTACACAATGGGCACAGGTGTAGGCAGCACAAGTCCCTCCTGTGATCACTGCAAACACAAACACCAGGACAAGGTCACACATCCTGTGCATCAACACAAATCCACGATTATGCCAGCAAGCCACATCAGGGGGCAGCCAAATCATGAACGATGGACGCTTGCAATTCACAAGCAAACTACTAGCATGGCCTGTCATACACCCCCCATACAGAAACTCATCCCCTGGGGACAGGCATTGGAGTGCAACACTGTCCCAATTGTCATGTACCACAACAAAACACTCACTCATATGAATATGCATACAACTCATACATGCACATTGCAGATGCTCCAGTCCATTGTGCCTCTCAAACAATGCACGTGCCCCATCTCATGAACTTTGTGGATGCACTTAAGTACCAACATAGACATGGGTATTGACAAGGTGATGCGTCTTTGAGAAGTGCCAAGTTCAAAAGCCATGATCTATAACTGTGTGTGTACAGGTCCAGGGGTGTTGGCATTGTTTGGCCATCACGGAACAGCAATAGACATCCAAAGTAGTAGATGACATGCAAAATAATGATGCTCTGTCTCTTACATCAACATGCTGCATATGAACTAAGTGCATGCATGACGCAGACATAAGGATTTACACCGTATCCTGGATGTTGCGTGAACCTGAGCAATGCTTTACACGTGTTGTGCCGGCAACACAAGACACAGCAATGGCTGTGTCAGTCATTGTCAAGAGAATGGAAGAATGTTAATACCCCATCGTACATGTTATTTTACTACCACTACATACACAACTGAAGAATGTCAACAATGTAAAGCTTGTGGAACTGTGATGCTGATAATGGATGACTAAACAAGATGTCACTTGATAGTGCCTTAACAGTGTCTGTCTCTCCCACACACAGGGGAACGTGCGGAGCTCCACCCCAACCAGGGGGGAGAAGGATCCCAGTCCCAGGCTCAGCAGGACCCAGACCCCACCGACAGCGCCGCCCCTCAACGCACTGTGGATGACCCCAACCAACCTGGCTCCTCTGGATCCCAAACCCCTGCAGCAACTGTACCAGCTACATCTCAGCCAACCACCGGACCCATTCCCACCACATCCCAGCAGACAGGTCAAAGCCCTGCCCATGATCCACAAGAGAGCCAGTCTGAAAATGAGGGACACCCTTTGTCGGGCGCCCCTGAGGTTGCTGACAACCTCCACCCTGCCAGCACTCGGGGGCCTATCGATCGGATGTGCCCACAAGCGCAGGCCGTGCTCATGTGGGTCAGGGTGGTGGGAGTGGCGGAAGGCGGAGGCGAGAATCTGGACAGTCAGCTGCAGCACCCAGTATGCCTGAACTCGCTAACATCCTGGAGGCATACCGGCGGGACACCAGGGAGGTAAGCGAGCTTGTGGAGGCCCTCAACCAGGTGAAACAACAGCAGGCAGAGCAAATAGCCAGGCAAGACCTACATTATGGACGGGTGGAGGCAAGTCAGGCTCAGCTCTTGATGGTGCATCGGGACATTTGCCATACGCTACGTCAGACGGCTGCCAACATGCAGCCCCCTCCCTGTGTCACAAGGCCAGCAACATCACGGCAAAGTGCAACACCAGCCACAGGGAGGGAGGAGGAGGAGGAGGAGGAACCCTCTGACGTAGCGTCCCATGCACCGTCCATGCCTGCACATGAGGGTCCCCCAAGGAAGGTGGGTCGTCCACGGCGAAGACGTTGAGGGGCAGTGGGCCATGCACATCTCCCAGGACACTGGACCTGGCATATTGCCCCTGGGTGCAACAGCATCCCCTATGAGACTCTCCCACATGGACTTGCTGGTCACAGTCTGCCCAATGATGTCAAGCACTGTGGCCTGGACTCTGTTGACTGAAACTGTAAGGCATCTCATTTCCAGCAGTAAACTTTGGATTCCACCCCTTTCTGTACAGCACCTATTCACGTTTCCTGCACAAGATCACCCAATAAATATTCTAAACCTCATACGCATTTGGTGAGTTATCTTTGAAACAGCATAAATTGATATGTGTGTGCAAATTATTAAAATGCAAGGGTATACAACAAACAGCAGTCATCCACACACTTGGATCAGAATCTGAGTGAGGACACATTTCGGTCAGAAATTCCTGACAACTACATACATGGATGGAAAGACACACCTGTGTGGGACAGTAAATGCTGGAGGGGCGGTTGGATCCCAAAACTGCTATCACAGGCAGGCCCAGGAGCGTCACTTTGAGGTGTACATATCAGTGGCACAAAAGTAGTAGTCCACGTAGGGAGTACCTACAACTGTGTCCTCAGGTATGTGAGCTATCATCAGCATGATGCAGTACTGTGGATGTGATGAGTGGCGCACAGGACAAGGGTGGCAGGACAGACTGTGGGCAATGGGCTGTAGCACTCTACACAAGCACACCTGAATAGGTGACCTACCCCTATGGCGCTACAAGTACTATACTACTGTAATGGGAGCAACGCATACAGAACAACTACACACGTCTGACAAATACCTACACCAGAACGGGGAAATCACACCACACCCAAGAGACAGGGTCATGGTGTGTGTCCCATGTGGCAACTTGACTGACTGTGACAGCTATGTTGAAGTGGTGTGAGCAGGTTGTGTACTGCCACGTGACTGTAAGCAAGCAGTTTTGTGCTATTGTGGTGTTGACAAGGTAACACTGTACAATATTGTGCCTATGGAAGGTGTGTGTGTGCTGGACACGGCACATGACCTGGTGGTACGTAGACCCAATGTCATGTGAATCTGCATAGTCGTGCCAGTATGTGTTGCACACACAGGCATAGCAGCAGCAATGGCTGAGTTTGAAGCATTGTGATAGCAGGAGGGTGATTGTCTGGTGTTGTCTGTGTGTAGGGTGGCAGGAGCATGCTTTATAAATGGATGGAAGGAGGGTCATCCTGTAGGTGTCTGTGTTCCTGGATAGTGTGCGCTGCATGGTGGCTGTGTATGCAGCAGCAGCAATGAGTGAAGACATGACGGCAGGAGGGGTGTGACAACTTGCCAAACAAACACATACCACAAGGGCATTGGCAAGCCACAAAGTGACATGTGGATGTGAAGGCAGGAGTGTGTGCCTCACTCAGGGTCACTGACAATAAAATCACACAGTAATCACCACAGATCACAGTCACTGGATCAGGGCCCATACGGACAAGTGGGGCACAAGACACACAGCGTCAGCAGGTGTAGACAACAGCTACTGTGTTCAAAGCCAAACAGCAGCTACAAAGCCATCTACCTCACACACAACATAGTATTCTAGCCTTCCCCAACCCCATGCGTGTGGTCACTTTACAGGTAAACACATAACAAGCATGAGCTAACTTAATGCCAAATACTATAGATGCACATTAGAAGGACATGTGCGTTGACATCAAGGTGGCACAATATTCTGTAGAAGTCAGACGTCATGCACTACATGATTATTTACATTGTGAGCCCATGGAGCATTATCAATCATACATGTGCATTGGCAAGAAGTCCAAATTACACTATTAACGATGTCACCTGTAATGCAGCAGTACTATTACCTACAAGGCTGTCAAGGACTGGCCGTACCGTTCTTCATCAGAGTGGTGTGATGCTCAAAGGGTTCCACCTCCAAATAGCCCCTTGGTCTGAGTACAAACGACAGACACAAAAGGATGATCAGGCGAGGGAAGGAGAGGATGGGAACTGCAGGGAGGGAGACCTGAAACAGAGGCAAAGAACCATTAGGAGTACATTCTCATGTCACTGACACTTCAAAATACCTCATTTGCTACACTGTACCAGTCACACCTGGGAAGTGTACTGACTGGAGAAATTTTTTGATGAGTAATCATGCCATCACATGAGATCCGATGCTGTGACACGGACACATAAAACCTAGGACAGTCTGTCATCCATTAGAGTCATGTATAACGTTCACAAGTGAGCTACCATGCAATTAGATCTATGTTGTTAAAACTCATTAACTGGCTCAGATGAGGTGGACCTTACAAACAAATGGAAACATATGGAAATGCAACTTACGCTAACTGTAATGTCTGTATCTGATATTGGTTACCCATAAGGGCCATGTATGCAAACTTGACCTCACCCACAACAGCTGTAAGTATCACATATGATGAGGAAGCTAATGACCAACATGCAATGAAGGCACTCTGTAGCCAGTCTTTTGGTCTGTCAAGTTTGCATTACTATGCAAAACATGATATGCAGGTAGAAGAAATATAAAGTGCAAGTGATGTTCATCCAAGCTACATAATGAGACCCTACCATTGCACAGTAATGCTGCACGGGACCAGAGATTCATGTGAATGACCGCACTCCACTGTGCAACACAATAAATCACATATGCATCATCCCAACATTTTATTTTGTCATGCTAAACATACATGGCATCATGTGAATGAAAACAGAACTGCTACTCACTGTGAAGGCTGGCGTAGCAGTATTCTCAACCTGCACTGAGGTAACGACATGACAGTGACATGATATACTGCTACAAGGGGCAATGCATCCATGTAAACTGATTCACAGGACAGTTGTCTTAACATGTGGAACATACACTGGGCCACACCCACACCACATGGTTTCATGGTAATCAAACTGGACTGGCCCACAAGCTGGAGGTGAGGATCCAGTCACATTCTAATGCACACAGTGAGGCTGCAATCCCCCACAGAGTCCGTGGTTGTGACCTCTGACACAATGTCAAGCCATGGTATATGCAATGTTGCAGTGGCAATGTCTACACACATTGATGCATTCACCAGAGTCTCAAACTACAGCAGATGACAGTCAGATGGGGTGACTATCCTGTCATGGGAGTGGCCATACATGTAATAAGTAACATAATGTAGTTGCATGTATGCATGGTCTCACTACATGCACATGAACCACACATTTCTAAACATACCAACGCTAAACAGCCTCATATGAGTCCTTACCCAAATTGACTTCTCCACATGTCCATGCATGCTCCGTTGATTTGGCTGACGTTGCAATCATAATGAGCAATAGCAGGATGACCACGATGACTCCAACGGACAACAGGCAGGGCGAGCTGTGGATGAGAGTAGCACACAAGGGGTCAAGTTCTGTATAATGTCATTTTGACAATGTCTGTTGAATAGCCAGATGTAGTAGAACACCTGTACATTCCAAGTGCACACATAGCACGTATGTGTGTTGCATTACAACTGCACATGTGTGACACTGCACAACACACATCCAAGTGACCTTGCATACAGTCTGTTGCATACACAGCATGCTACCCATGCAACTCTATAGTCCATCTTTTACATAAAAGCTGATATGACTCACCATCATGAAAAGAAGTTGCGGATGAGGTGACTGCGGATATCATCTTCATCCTCCTGGTCACTGGCATCCTGGGCAAGGCCTTCATCCTCAACGGGCGGATGTTCCAGCTCATCAGGATCAAGGTAGAGTGGAACGGCCTTCTCCACTGCCATGTTGTGTAGCATGCAGCACACGGTGAAGATGTCACACACCTTGCGTGGGCTGTATTGGAGGGCTCCGCCTGACTTGTCCAGGCACCTGAACCGGCTCTTCAGGAGTACAAATGTTCGCTCGATCACCCGCCTGGTCTTCCCATGAGCATTGTTGTAACGCTGGTCTGCAGCTGTCCTGGGGTTGGTAGCGGAGTCATTAGCCACGGCATGTTTGGATATCCAGCGTCTCCTGCAAATTGACATCATGTACAAGAGTGATTCATATGATGCAGATCATGAAGTTGTGACATACTGACATACAGAGCTGACAGTGTATACTCACCAACTAGACATGCCCGGTGGTTGTGTAGCTGCAGCATCATCTGTGGTACCCTGTTATGCCTCATGATGATAGCATCGTGGCACGATCCTGGAAAACGTGCACAAACATGTGAGATAATCATGTTGGCAAGACACACCACCAGGGCATTTATCGAGTGGTAGTGTTTCCTGTTGCAATACGCTTGCTCCTGAGCCTGTGGTGGCACCAGAGTAACATGTGTACCATCAATTGCACCAATTACATGTGGCATGCGGCCCAGGGCATAGATTTCCCCCTTGACATCTGTCAACTCTTCTGGAGTAGGGAATGTAATGAATTCATCAAGGTGGAGCAACATAGCTCCCAAAACATCGCCCAATACCCGGCTAAACATAGTCTGAGCGGTTCTTTTTGTGTTAAACATTATAGTTTGGAGGCTGCCTACTCCTAGCACCCTGTGCCTCTAGTTCCTTTCTCCAGATCCTCCCTGGGATTTTATGGTTAAACATTAAAATGTACTATTCCCATTCCAGTCAGTGCAACAGTAGGGAAAGTGTTGGATTGTGGAGGGGTAAAATTAGTATTCCCACTCCAGTCAGTTCAAAATTAAAAACAAACAGAATATCAACAACAACAATACAAAGACTTTCGGGTGTTGTGGGTTAATAGGAGCTCATATAAAAATAAACACTTGTATCCAAATCCTCTAATGATGTGATTGGTGCTTCCAAGAGGTTAGGAGGCAAACACCCCACCTCCACTGATTTTCAACTACAGTTGAAAATTACAATAAACACAAGATCTCGGAGCACACAAAGATTATATAAATTTCCACATATATAAGTCCAAAACTTCACTCAAAACAAAGCTTCTTGAAAAAGTAATCTTTTTATTCCATCGGGATCCAATCATTGTGCCAACGCGTTTCGCCTAGGTTAAAGACACCTACGGCTTCGTCAAGGCTGCGAATATCAGTGTCACTCCTCGTCGTGGTGCCCCTTCTGGCGTCCTGCCCGTGTACGTGCATGCCTGTACACGGGCAGGACGCCACGATCGGAGAACAAGCTATTGGTTCTCACGGGAGAACACGATAGTGGACCAGAATATTAAAACTTTATTGCGATCCCGGCTGATGACCTATAATACCTTCATGTTACTCTACGCCACTCCTGCCATACTAATAACCCCGAGGCGTGCTGTCATACTTTCCAAGGCCGATTAGCCTGGACAACACGCACAGAAGGGGCACCACGACGAGGAGTGACACTGATATTCGCAGCCTTGACGAAGCTGTAGGTGTCTTTAACCTAGGCGAAACGCGTTGGCACAAGGATTGGATCCCGATGGAATAAAAAGATTACTTTTTCAAGAAGCTTTGTTTTGAGTGAAGTTTTGGACTTATATATGTAGAAATTTATGTAATCTTTGCGTGCTCCGAGCTCTTGTGTTTATCAACAACAACAAAATGTAAAAAAGAAAAGAAATAAAAAAATACATTTGTTAAAATTTAAAATACAAATATATCTATTATTAAAAATAAAAAAATGCATATTATTATGTTAAATGCATATGACAAATACTTACAAATATTATATTCAATCAATCAATCAACAAATTAAACACAAAAATAATTTTCAAACAAATAAATATTTTTAATTAGAAATTATTTACAAACAAAAACAATAATTATTACATACATTTAGTGTATTTATTTCCTACCCTAGCATAAATGGGGGACCCCCCTCTTCAGTACTTCTGGCCAGGGAAAAGAGAGGAAGAGAACAATACAGCGAAACAGAATTCCCTCGTGGCCTTAATACTTTACATTTTATGACATAGTTCTCATTTTTCATAAAAGTCCTTCAAAGTATGACAGAGACTTTCTTCAAATATGTTTACAGTAATTTATTCATTTTTTTGTATCAAAAGATTTTTTCACTTTTTTTGAGATAAATATATTCCATTTAGAATTCATTAGTCAATACATTTTTAGTAGTAAAAAACACTTCATATTACACAAATTTTATATAAAAAACACAAACGATACCCAGTAACACGCACACCTACACACTTCAACAAGCTCACATACTATTCATATATACATCTAAACACACATTCATATTCATCCAAAACAGTCTCTTTTTTCTGTGGTTAAGGTAACACAGATATTTATGTGTAATTCCACGCCAGGTCGACGCACGTTTCGGTGGGCTGTTACCACCTTCCTCAGGAGCTCAACAGAGAAAAGTTTGTGCGGACACAGGGTATCTGAAATAACAAATACAACATAATGTACCCATGTCATATGGTAGAAGGACAGTTACTCAAATATTATAGGAAATGTCTATAACTCATACTTCTGGTTACGTTGGAGTATACGTGCACTGACATATCCCATGCAGCTGGGAGGGACAATTATCTAGAATTTTCTATTGGGGTTACACATTTATTGTAACCAGCCACATATCAAAGGACCCACCCACTCGGAAAATAAATTTTGACATCAGTTCAGACCAGGGGAAGGAGAAAGAAAGCGAATAATCACTCTTCACCAAAGTATCCCTTGTTTCAAAGATTCTTTATCTAAAGTATCATACAAGGAAATCGCGAGAACTTCAGGCATCGATTATCGGTCTCCCTATGATTCAGGGTAATCATAGATGTGGATCATGTCATGCGTGTGATTCCGCAATGATAACTGATTCCATCTATTACAACAATGTAAATGTGTATCTGAAATCTTTGACCAACTGTAGGAGTAGTAATATTATTTACTACATTCTATGTCCGTGTGCTCTAGCATATATAGGGGAGACAGGACGTGAATTTAGGACTAGGTTCAGCGAACACAAATCCGCTGTAAGAACGAAGAAAACATCAGCCCCCTTAGTACAACACTGTCTGGATTCCAATCATACCGACTTGGATCTTAAATGGTGTATCCTAGAGAAGGTGCAACCTAAAATGGGCCAGTTAATTAAAATTACACGCAAGAAAAAAGAGAGTTTCTGGATTTTCCATTTGGACAGTGTCCGGAAAGGCCTAAATGAGAACATATCATGGTATGTGTTGGAAATGGGGGTTGCCCAAGTCTCAAAGGGGGTAGCATGGCATCAAGCGGGCAGGCCAAACTTCGAGGACATGTGAAGCATTCGCGCAGTACCCACAGACAACACACCAATCACACTACAAAAGAGTCACAACACCACCTTTGGTTGGAAAAAGAATAAATTTAGTGATATCTCCAACCTGCAAGGTAAAAAGGAAAAATACACTGGTATTCACAACCAGACGCCAACTGGCGCCAGAGCCAAGTACATCATGGGGAATTATTTACATGGGACAAAAAAGGGTTAAGTCCAAAGTCCATGCTGAAATAAAGAAAATTGTGTTTAAATATCAGTAGACCTGAGGCCAATCTGGCGGGGCCAACTCAGGCTCTCATCCTTAGGGGGTTGTAATTGCAAAATTCTACATTAGCATAGAAATACGTCATGCACATTAGCACCAACCCGCCCCTGTTAGGGAAAAACAACAACAGAGCATTACAGCACATACTAGTCAGGAGCACCTGTAAGAAATCAGTACGGCAGGCTCATTAACCAGGGCATAAACAGGGACCTGGAATAACTCATCAGGCCAACCCATTGACCAACATTATGCAGATCATACCTCACCCAGCATTAATATCAGATAGGGGCCCTCCTCCTAGATCAGGAACACCTGTCAGGACTCAACTGGGCTCCCTTTACCATCAACTAAGAGGTATCAACATCAGGGTGTACACAGCAGTCAACCCTCCTTACTTCTGGACTCCCTTAGACATTTCCTTCCCCAGGGTTCCTTAGTAACTGGGGACCTCAGGGCAACCCGTACAGCAGGGACCTATATTTGCACTAAGGGAGAATAAAACTCTCTGCCCCAGAATATGCAATAAGGACAACCGGCTTGCTCCTGAGTTGTCTAGAAGGGCAGTTAGTTGCAGGAACGTCAGGGCAGTTCAATAAATCTGGAGCCCAAGTCGCAGGTGCCCCCTGTCATTTGGGCACCTGATAAGGCAACACAGTCCCCGGGGCGGGCACCGGCAATGTACCCCGTTGCCCTCTCTGTCCCCCACACCGTTAAGCGTAGGCCCCACTCACCGGGCTCAGTAGGTCCTGCGGGGCGTCCTTTGGGGTCTCCTCTGCAGGGGGGGGACCAGGCACCGACAATGTGCCTCGAGGCCCCCCTTTCCGCGGTGTCACCCGGGGCCCCTCTTCCTCACGGGGGCCCAGGGGTTCCAAAACGGCCTCTGGACGGCCACACTCGCCTCACCCGGGCCTCCTTCCCTCACAGGGGCCTGGGGTTTCAACACGGCCTCAGGAGGGCCTCAGGGGATTCACGAGGTGTCTGGGCACACGTGGGGGAAGCCTGCCTGGCTTTCCTCCTATGTCACACGGCTCCTGCAGCGCAATCGGGGTTCCCTCGTCCGCGCGGGAGCCCTGCAGGTATTCTGCTCCTTCAGCCGGCTTCGTGGGAGGGGGCGGGGCTGGCACCGACAATGTACCCCGGCCCCGCCTTTCTCACCAGCCCCTCACTCAGGGCCGCAGACCGGCGGGGTAGCCTCCCGCTCCGGTCGCTCCAATTCGGGGCTCCCCCTTGACCACGGGGGCCCCGCACCAGCACTTCACTTGGGTCCCCCTTCCTCACGGGGACCCAGGGCTCTGCGACGCTCTTCTCGCGCTGGCGGGCCGGCACCGACAGTGTGCCCCGGCCCCGCCTCCTCCACCGGCCCCTCGCGTGGGGCTCAGACCGGCGGGGTAGCCTCCCGCTCCGGTCGCTTCTCTCGGGGCTCCCTCCTTGGCACGGGGGCCCCGCAACGGAGCTTCACCCGGGTCCCCCTCCTACCTCACGGGGACCCGGGGCTTCGATTCCCCTTCTCCTGGCCTTCCCGGCCAATAGCCAATCCCTGCGCGGCCTTCAAAGGTCACGGCCGCGCAGGCCAATCAGTGCGCGGCGGGGGCGGGCCAAAGACGCGGCCGGGCCCCCGTCATGTGATGGGGAAACCTGACGGCCTCAGGGCCTAGCGCGGCACTCCCTGCACTTCGGCGGCCCTCTCCTGGCACCGGGGGCCGCCGCGACGCTGTCCACAGCGGTGGGGGTCCCTTGACGGCGCCACGACGATGGCAACAATAAAGGGGTAGGCTCCCTGTTAATTACGCCTTGAGATAGTGGCAAAAGCGCGCTTCCACAACCGGCGCTATTTACAAGTTACCACAGTCTCCTCAGGAAATAGCGAAAATGGCGCTATTTACAAGCTGCCACAGTCTCCTCATAAAACAGCGCTACTCATAACGCACGGCACCTCCCTCTGGCCACAACCTCAGCATCTTCCTTTGACCACGCTGAGGGGGCAGGAATTTAGCGCTTCACCACACAGCTCTGGACAGGCGGCTTTTCACCACTAGGGGGCCACAACAGTCCCAGGGGCCCAGCGCTTCCACAGGCAGTAACAGTCTTTGGACTCCCAGCGTTTACGCAGCACAGCACCTGGCAGCACACCTCACAGAGGGGGGTGAACAGTCCCACAGTCCTCCTCAGGGGCACACTCCTCACCTCCTGGGCGCTTCTTCACGCAGTGCTGGCGGGGTACCCGGTCCAAACAGCATCAGTGACCTGGGTAGGGGCCCTTCCTTGTCAGGGGCCCATGGGGACAGCAGCGGGGGGGTTTATAGGGGTGCAGGGCCCAGCTCACAGGCCCATGTGGCGGTAGCACCTCACAGCAGGTCCCCTCCCTTCTTTGTCCCAGCGCTGACTGACTCTCTGGTGACACTTCTCCCTATTGTCAAGTCAAGTCAAGTCAAAGAATTTATATAGCGCACTACATACCCAGAGGGTCTCAAGGCGCTTAGGGAGGGGAGGAGGATTACTTATCAAATATCCACGTTTTAAGTTGCTTTCTGAATGCTAGGTGGTTCTGGGTAAGGCGAAGGTAAGTGGGGAGTGAGTTCCATGTTTTAGCTGCCAGGTATGAGAAGGATCTACCTCCCATGGTGGTCTTGTTGATGCGAGGTACAGTGGCGAGGGCTTGGCTGGAGGAACGTAGTTGGCGGGAGGGGGTGTAGAAGGACAGTCGTGAGTTGAGGCATTCTGGTCCGATATCGTAGAGTGATTTGTGTGCGTGGGTTAGAAGTCGGAAAGTGATCCTCTTATTGACGGGTAGCCAGTGGAGGTTTTTCAGGTGACCAGAGATGTGTTCGTTACGCGGGATGTCTAATATGATCCTGGCTGAGGCGTTTTGGATGCGTTGGAGTTTTTTCTGGAGTTTAGCGGTAGTACCTGCGTAGAGGGTGTTTCCGTAGTCCAGTCGGCTCGTGACCAGAGCATGGGTGACTGTTTTTCTGGTTTCGGTGGGGATCCAGCGAAATGTTTTTTTGAGCATGCGAAGAATGTTGAAGCAGGATGAGGAGACGGCGCTGACTTGTCTGTTCATTGAAAGTGAAGAATCCAGGATAACGCCTAGGTTCCGTGCGTGGTCTGTCGGGATGGGTGCTTTTCCAAGGGCTTCCGGCCACCAAGAGTCGTCCCATGCAGAGGGGGATGTACCTAAGATGAGGACTTCTGTTTTATCTGAGTTCAGTTTCAGACGGCTGTGTTTCATCCATTCGGCAACTTCTTTCATTCCTTCGTGTAGGTTAGTTTTGGCGGTGCTGGGGTCATTGGTGAGAGAAAGGATCAGTTGAGTGTCATCCGCGTAAGAGATGATGTTGAGGTTGTGTTGGCGGGCGATGGCCCCGAGGGGGCTCATGTATACGTTGAAGAGGGTGGGACTGAGTGAGGATCCTTGTGGTACACCACAGATGACTTCAGTGGCCTCGGACTTGAATGGTGGAAGGCGGACTCTCTGGGTTCTTCCGGTGAGGAACGAGGTGATCCATTCAAGTGCTTTTCCTTGTATTCCGATGTTTCTGAGGCGTTGTAAAAGGGTGCTGTGGCAGACTGTGTCGAAGGCTGCAGAGAGGTCGAGGAGGATGAGGGCGACTGTGTCTCCATTGTCCAGCAGAGTTCGAATGTCGTCTGTTGCTGCGATGAGGGCGGTCTCAGTGCTGTGTTTTGCTCGGAAGCCGGACTGTGAGGAGTCGAGGGATTTGTTGGCTTCGAGGAAGGCGGCGAGCTGGTTGTTGACAGCTTTCTCGATGACTTTGGCCGGGAAAGGAAGGAGCGAGATGGGGCGGTAATTTTTGAGTTCGGTGGGGTCCGCTGTGGGTTTTTTCAGAAGGGCGGTGAGTTCGGCGTGTTTCCAGCTTTCCGGGAAGGTGGCGGAGTTGAGTGAGCAGTTGATGACGTCTCGGAGGTGCGGTGCTATGACGGAGTCTGCTTTGTTGAAGATGTGGTGAGGCCATGGGTCTGTGGGGGATCCTGAGTGGATGGAGTTCATCAGGCGGATGGTGTCCTCAGTGGAGATTGGGTTCCAGTCGTTAAGGGTGTTCAAGGGGGGAGAATGTTCAGCATATGGTGGGGGGGTTGGTCTCCGGGTTGGTTGTCGAAGCTGTTGTGGATACCCTCCTCCCTCACAGAGACAGCACCTTCCGGAATGTTGGGGATAACTGGTTCACACTGGCTCAAGGGGAGGGGTTGAGCACCCTGGGTGCCAGGCTTTCCCTCCAAAACTCGGGGTAGCTGGGTAATATTATCTAGTCCCCTGACCTATGTCAGTCCAGTAGCAAAACCCAGGGCCATGGCATCCATTTTAAATACAATACATTTCAATCAGGTGCAGTTTTAAAATGGGGGATTTTACAAGTGCTCACATTATGTCATGTAATTACATTTTTCACAAGGGATCTCTCACCACTCATGGCCTATACAGGTTTAATCCCATGGGGGAGACAATCTAGATAAGGGGGTCAAAAGCGAAAAATTTGGGTGGAAAAGGCCAAGTCCAACACGACTCCCCCCCAGCCAAAAGCCAGGGTAGACTGATCAATGCCTTGATGGGCTTCCCTGCTTGGGGCGGAAAAAGGTGGACGCAGGCCTGCAACTACAGGAGCACCTGCAGTCTCTCCTCCACTCTGGAACCCAATGGTTCTCTTTCGCAACCCTCCATTCACCAACAAAACCACCCCACTGGTGTTCCCTAGTGGGATGTTTCTCCTTCCTAGAGTGGGAGGCTCTAGCCTCAGGCTTGTAATTCTCTTGGACCACTCTTCTCTCTCCAAATTGCCACTGGTCCACCCATCTGGGGTCTACACCCTCAGACTGACCAGCCCTTAGGGGCGAGGCTCTCCTCCCCCTACTTCTCCTCCAAGGGTTCCTCCATCTCCTACGCCTGGGGACACCCTCACACAACTCTCTCCCTAACCTGGAGTCGAAACCCACAGGCTGAACTGGTGACAGGGGCGAGTCCTCCCTCTCCCTGCACCCCCTCCCAGAGTTCCGCACCCTCCTACCCGGAGAAGTACCCCTGGGAGTCACTTCCGGGGGGACTCTGGTTACAGAGGTCCCTCCCACCAGGGCAGGCAAACCCTGTCCCTGGCCACCCAACCCAGGATCTGCGCCCTGTGGCTGAGCTGGTGACAGAGAAGAGACCTTCCTCCCTCTGCACCCCCTCCCAGAGTTCCGCACCCTCCCACTGGGAGTAGTACCCCTGGGAGTCAAATTGGTAGGGACCTGAATTACAGGTACCCCACCCTCCAGGTCAGGCAACCCCTTAACCTGGAACCCCAGTCCAGGATCTAAACCCTGTGACTGGTCAGACCCCCGAACCACTGGAGCTCCAATTATTGATGCTCCGGGTCCTCCTGACATGAGGGGATCCCTTCCTCTGGATGACGCATCGGGCCAGCCTAGTCTCCCAACCGGAGGTTCTCTTAAAGAACACTCCAGGCCCGGTGACCACAGCTGGGGCACCTTGGGACACCCCCCGTCTCACTCCCTTCAGGATCACTCCCCTCAGCCTTCCCAGACGCTCTGGCACTTACCCAGAGGTCTGCCTCCCGTGCAAGTTCCCTGGGGTCTGAGAACCCGCACCGCAACAGATGGTGACGCAGTCTTGGGAAACAACTCCTCAGCATGTGCTCCCGGATAACGGCATGGCACAGCCCTTCCCAATCCTCCACTGCTCTCCTCACCACCCAATCCTCCAGTACAGTCCAACACTCCTCCTCAAACTCTCCCCAGGACTGATGGAACAGCTTTCCCCTGCTCCTAAACACTAACCCGTCCTCACCTTCCGGGGAATCAGGCACAGTCTCTTGGGCTTCGGGAGTGGGACTCCTTGCACTGGACCTACACTCGCTGCCACCACTGGATCCCACCCTCTTCGGTGAATCCAGACTCCTAAAACCACTCTCAGGGGACAACCTACCCACCTGAGCGGATCTCTCTCTGGCGAAGGCCCTCTCCGCCTCCGCCATCCTCTCCAGCGCTAGGACTTTTTCAGTCTCTAGTCGCTGCTCTTCTACCCTCAGCTGCGCTAAGCCCTCGGCATGCCTGAGCTTTGCCAGCGCCAGCTGATGCTCCCTTACTTCTCTCCTATCTACCCACTCTTCTGGGGACAGGGAAAGGGATGGGGCAGTGCCCCCGGGACTGGACCCAGTGCGAGACTCCCTATCTTCGGTGTCCTCCACAGCTACTGGCGTCTCTGCCCTGCTAGACTCTTCCTCCTCCTCATCGGAGCAATTACCTCCCAGGGTTCTGGATGGGGAGCCCTCTCTCTGGTCTCTAACCCACTGACCCTTCAAAACTTCGGGGGGGTAGTCAGACAAGTCCCCATCAATCTCTAAGGGCTCTCCCCTCTTGAGGGCCTCATAGAGAAACAAATTTCTGCTGATGTTTCCTACTGGGGGTATCCCTCTCTCCAGGAGGAAGTCTATCACCTCCTGTTCGGTGTACTCCATCAGTTCCACTTCCTGGTAAATCAACCCCATCGTGGCGAGATACACCCGGGACACACCCACAGTGGACCAAGGGGACACAATTGTCAAACACTTTCAGGAGGAAGCAATTTAGCAAACAACAATAATCCCCACAACAAGGCTCGGATTACATCCAAAGCTCTATTTGCAGTGTAACCCGTGGCCGCTGTGGTACTGCGCAACACAAGTCCTATCCCACCGCTCTTCCACCAAATGTTGGAAATGGGGGTTGCCCAAGTCTCAAAGGGGGTAGCATGGCATCAAGCGGGCAGGCCAAACTTCGAGGACATGTGAAGCATTCGCGCAGTACCCACAGACAACACACCAATCACACTACAAAAGAGTCACGACACCACCTTTGGTTGGAAAAAGAATAAATTTAGTGATATCTCCAACCTGCAAGGTAAAAAGGAAAAATACACTGGTATTCACAACCAGGCGCCAACTGGCGCCAGAGCCAAGTACATCATGGGGAATTATTTACATGGGACAAAAAAGGGTTAAGTCCAAAGTCCATGCTGAAATAAAGAAAATTGTGATTAAATATCAGTAGACCTGAGGCCAATCTGGCGGGGCCAACTCAGGCTCTCATCCTTAGGGGGTTGTAATTGCAAAATTCTACATTAGCATAGAAATACGTCATGCACATTAGCACCAACCCGCCCCTGTTAGGGAAAAACAACAACAGAGCATTACAGCACATACTAGTCAGGAGCACCTGTAAGAAATCAGTACGGCAGGCTCATTAACCAGGGCATAAACAGGGACCTGGAATAACTCATCAGGCCAACCCATTGACCAACATTATGCAGATCATACCTCACCCAGCATTAATATCAGATAGGGGCCCTCCTCCTAGATCAGGAACACCTGTCAGGACTCAACTGGGCTCCCTTTACCATCAACTAAGGGGTATCAACATCAGGGTGTACACAGCAGTCAACCCTCCTTACTTCTGGACTCCCTTAGACATTTTCTTCCCCAGGGTTCCTTAGTAACTGGGGACCTCAGGGAAACCCGTACAGCAGGGACCGATATTTGCACTAAGGGAGAATAAAACTCTCTACCCCAGAATATGCAATAAGGACAACCGGCTTGCTCCTGAGTTGTCTAGAAGGGCAGTTAGTTGCAGGAACGTCAGGGCAGTTCAATAAATCTGGAGCCCAAGTCGCAGGTGCCCCCTGTCATTTGGGCACCTGATAAGGCAACACAGTCCCCGGGGCGGGCACCGGCAATGTACCCCGTTGCCCTCTCTGTCCCCCACACCGTTAAGCGTAGGCCCCACTCACCGGGCTCAGTAGGTCCTGCGGGGGGTCCTTTGGGGTCTCCTCTGCAGGGGGGGGACCAGGCACCGACAATGTGCCTCGAGGCCCCCCTTTCCGCGGTGTCACCCGGGGCCCCTCTTCCTCACGGGGGCCCAGGGGTTCCAAAACGGCCTCTGGACGGCCACACTCGCCTCACCCGGGCCTCCTTCCCTCACAGGGGCCTGGGGTTTCAACACGGCCTCAGGAGGGCCTCAGGGGATTCACGAGGTGTCTGGGCACACGTGGGGGAAGCCTGCCTGGCTTTCCTCCTATGTCACACGGCTCCTGCAGCGCAATCGGGGTTCCCTCGTCCGCGCGGGAGCCCTGCAGGTATTCTGCTCCTTCAGCCGGCTTCGTGGGAGGGGGCGGGGCTGGCACCGACAATGTACCCCGGCCCCGCCTTTCTCACCAGCCCCTCACTCAGGGCCGCAGACCGGCGGGGTAGCCTCCCGCTCCGGTCGCTCCAATTCGGGGCTCCCCCTTGACCACGGGGGCCCCGCACCAGCACTTCACTTGGGTCCCCCTTCCTCACGGGGACCCAGGGCTCTGCGACGCTCTTCTCGCGCTGGCGGGCCGGCACCGACAGTGTGCCCCGGCCCCTCGCGTGGGGCTCAGACCGGCGGGGTAGCCTCCCGCTCCGGTCGCTTCTCTCGGGGCTCCCTCCTTGGCACGGGGGCCCCGCAATGGAGCTTCACCCGGGTCCCCCTCCTACCTCACGGGGACCCGGGGCTTCGATTCCCCTTCTCCTGGCCTTCCCGGCCAATAGCCAATCCCTGCGCGGCCTTTAAAGGTCACGGCCGCGCAGGCCAATCAGTGCGCGGCGGGGGCGGGCCAATGACGCGGCCGGGCCCCCGTCATGTGATGGGGAAACCTGACGGCCTCAGGGCCTAGCGCGGCACTCCCTGCACTTCGGCGGCCCTCTCCTGGCACCGGGGGCCGCCGCGACGCTGTCCACAGCGGTGGGGGTCCCTTGGCGGCGCCACGACGATGGCAACAATAAAGGGGTAGGCTCCCTGTTAATTACGCCTTGAGATAGTGGCAAAAGCGCGCTTCCACAACCGGCGCTATTTACAAGTTACCACAGTCTCCTCAGGAAATAGCGAAAATGGCGCTATTTACAAGCTGCCACAGTCTCCTCATAAAACAGCGCTACTCATAACGCACGGCACCTCCCTCTGGCCACAACCTCAGCATCTTCCTTTGACCACGCTGAGGGGGCAGGAATTTAGCGCTTCACCACACAGCGCTGGACAGGCGGCTTTTCACCACAAGGGGGCCACAACAGTCCCAGGGGCCCAGCGCTTCCACAGGCAGTAACAGTCTTTGGACTCCCAGCGTTTACGCAGCACAGCACCTGGCAGCACACCTCACAGAGGGGGGTGAACAGTCCCACAGTCCTCCTCAGGGGCACACTCCTCACCTCCTGGGCGCTTCTTCACGCAGTGCTGGCGGGGTACCCGGTCCAAACAGCATCAGTGACCTGGGTAGGGGCCCTTCCTTGTCAGGGGCCCATGGGGACAGCAGCGGGGGGGTTTATAGGGGTGCAGGGCCCAGCTCACAGGCCCATGTGGCGGTAGCACCTCACAGCAGGTCCCCTCCCTTCTTTGTCCCAGCGCTGACTGACTCTCCGGTGACACTTCTCCCTATTTATACCCTCCTCCCTCACAGAGCCAGCACCTTCCGGAATGTTGGGGATAACTGGTTCACACTGGCTCAAGGGGAGGGGTTGAGCACCCTGGGTGCCAGGCTTTCCCTCCAAAACTCGGGGTAGCTGGGTAATATTATCTAGTCCGCTGACCTATGTCAGTCCAGTAGCAAAACCCAGGGCCATGGCATCCATTTTAAATACAATACATTTCAATCAGGTGCAGTTTTAAAATGGGGGACTTTACAAGTGCTCACATTATGTCATGTAATTACATTTTTCACAAGGGGTCTCTCACCACTCATGGCCTATACAGGTTTAATCCCATGGGGGAGACAATCTAGATAAGGGGGTCAAAAGCGAAAAATTTGGGTGGAAAAGGCCAAGTCCAACAGTATGTTGCTAAAAATCCTTAACATACCAATGTATACATCTGTAAATTTAATTTATTCATCTTCCCATAGGCTGTACTGAGTCTGGTATTTATATTGGATACTGAACTTTAAACACTGAATTTTGGACACTGAATTCTGAGTACATCACCACATGGTCTGGTTATCATGTGGAATATAAGGTTACACATCCAAATATCGATATTTTTGCTATTAAACAACAACAGTAACTATTTGCTTTGTTTTATCACCATCATACATCATGAGCCTTTTTCACCCTACATTTTATCAATACGACGCTGAACGACTAGCAGGACATTCCAAAATGGCGCAGATTTTCTGTCGCAATGCGGATGGTCCTATGTCTGCATCTAAATCCATTCTAATATGATGCATTGTTCCCAGTTGCGAATAGGGTACCTTGTTTGTTTTGACATCCAAGGGCATGAAGGTGGTCCTATATTGGTATTTATACCCGCAGAGGCATGATGGCCTTACTTTTGTATTTATACGAATGACATATACTTGGGTTGAGGTTTTGCGATGTAGGGCTATGCTGTATCAACTGAGCAATATCTCGTTTGAATCATGAGTTGCAGATGCTAAAATGAATTTACAATATAAATTGATTCAATAGCCAAACAAGATAAGAAGAAACTTCGTGTATCAAATAAAAATAGACCTGTGTATCCGATGGGTACAAGCGCTTAAGTAGTTTTTCTATCGCTTGAACACACTATAAGATGGCGTCCGTTTGGTCTCAGTTGGAGCCTCCCTCTACGGTGCATCTTCAAACGGGTTCGACTTAGGTGCGCGAGAAGAAATGGACGGTAAGCTGGGTGTCGAGTTGATGGGGAGTAAGGAAGATCTATATGTTTAAACTGGTAGTGTGCCCCGCCTCTCGACACGGATGAGTGTAGGCGCTTAGGCTTAAACAACTGTGATTAGTGTGGGATCATTGTTATTTGGGCAACGCGCCCTGTACCGACAAGCTGGGTGTTGAGTTGGGGGTAGTAATGAAGATCCACACGCTGAAAGTAGGAGTGTGCCCCGCTTTCTGACACGAGTGAGTAAGGGTTTAGGTTGATACAACTGAGATTAGCGTAGGATCATGTTATTTAGGCAACGCGCCTTATACCGGCACTTGGTGCATGTCGGCAATTCAAACTAGATAGGGATATTTGCGTGTTGTGATATAGTCCTTTGTTTTTCACATCAATGTACACCACGGGCGAATATATGAGCGCTATGATATTCATAGAAAACAGATATGTTGAAGAGAACTGTGCGATATTACTGTGTA
Source organism: Lissotriton helveticus (assembly GCF_964261635.1). Lineage (NCBI taxonomy): Eukaryota > Metazoa > Chordata > Amphibia > Caudata > Salamandridae > Lissotriton > Lissotriton helveticus. The sequence goes on along the minus strand of NC_136068.1, from coordinate 631,030,954 downwards.
TTGATATAATCTACGGGACAATATATGCCGTTTAAACATTGAAAATATTTACTAAGAAGCGAAAGGGAACCCGTTGGCATTGGGATTATACTAGTATTGAGAGACTAATGACCGCACGAGGCAGTCCGTTTTAATCAGAAGAGTGCAAAGATAAGTTGTAGGTTAGGACCTGTATTACAACTGATAGGGTAGCGAACTAAGTAATAACACGTCTGTGGTTTTTACACAGTCTTTCAGGCTTCTCAAAAAGTATCTCTGCTTGTATACAGAACGGAAAGGATAAATAATTGGTGAATTGCAACCTATCAAAGGAATTAATATAAAGACAAGCCTCCTGGTGCCAAGAAGGTCAGTTTGATTCATAATTTAGCGTTTGGTTCTTCTTGTTCTTGGTAATATAATAGACTAACTGTGAGGCGTATATATATATATGCCCTTATTTTCAGATAAATCCGTCAAAGATCCTACTTGGGACTATCCAAAATAAGAAAAAGGAATCAATTAATAAATAAGTCTTTACTCGCATGTTTTTATAGGTAAGGACATCTTTGTCGAAATTTTGGTCTCAAAGTAATTACATTATAAGGGATGCCGGATAGTTAATCAGTGCTTATTATTACCTTAGGACTGATAACTGAATTGAATAACCACTCTACGATTGATAGCGTTTTTGCGCATCACTACAGTTACTAGAGGGTAAGACTGTTTTAGATAAAGAATCTTTGAAACAAGGGATACTTTGGTGAAGAGTGATTATTCGCTCGTTCACTTCGATTGCTCTTTCTCTTTCTTTCTTTCTCCTTCCCCTGCTCTGAACTGATGTCAACATTTATTTTCCGAGTGGGTGGGTCCTTTGATATGTGGCTGGTTACAATAAATGTGTAACCCCAATAGAGAATTCTAGATAATTGTTCCTCCCAGCTGCATGTGATATGTCAGTGCACGTATACTCCAACGTAACCAGAAGTATGAGTTATAGACATTTACTATAATATTTAAGTAACTGTCCTTCTACCATATGACATGGGTACATTATGTTGTATTTGTTATTTCAGATACCCTGTGTCCGCACAAACTTTTCTCTGTTGAGGTCCTGAGGAAGGTGGTAACAGCCCACCGAAACACACGTCGACCTGGCGTTGAATTACACATAAATATCTGTGTTACCTTAACCACAGAAGAAAAGAGACTGTGCTGGATAAATATGAATGTGTGTTTATATGTATATATGAATAGTATGTGAGCTTGTTGAAGTGTGTAGGTGTGCGTGTTACTGGGTATCGTTTGTGTTTTTTATGTAAAATATGTGTGTAATATGAAGTGTTTTTACTACTAAAAATGTATTGACTAATGAATTCTAAATGGAATATATTTATCTAAAAAAAGTGAAAAAAGCTTTTGATACAAAAAAATAATAAATTACTGTAAACATATTTGAAGAAAGTCTCTGTCATACTTTGAAGGACTTTTGTGAAAAATGAGAACTATGTCATAAAATGTAAAGTATTTAGGCCACGAGGGAATTCTGTTTCGCTTTATTTCCTACCCTACAACACCACACAATCTACAACCCACATCTAAATTTAAAGGAAAGTACTTCCATAATTAACATAATTAATTATCAATTAAAGAAATATTCTTAATTATAAAACTAATTAAAACAAATTAAATGAATTAACTTCCAACCCTTTACCCCTATAATCCCCACAACCCACAGCTAAAATTAAACTGTAAAAAAATGAATTACACATTTAAAATTTATTTTCAATTAAAAAAACAAATAGTATAACTAATTAGTAAGTAACATTAGTGTACTCCCCATCCATTACCCCTATAAAACCAAAACCCACAAACAAAAAAATAAACAACTATCCCAATTCATTATTGATCAATTAATTAATTATTATTGATAAACTAATTGTTAATTATTTAACCATAAATTACTTCCCGACCTTTACCCCTATAAACCTCACAACCCACACCTAAAATGAATTACACAATTTCCATATTTAATTTTCAATGAATTAATTATTATTAATTAACAACTAATTAAAAATAAGTTAGTTCCCATCCTTTACCCCTGTAAACCCCACAACCCGCACCTAAAACAAAATTACACAATTGCCATAATTGGTTACCAATAATTAATATTAATTAACAACTAATTACTTATTAATTAATAATAAATTACTTCCTATAATTAACAGTATAACATTTCAATAAAATAAATATGAATAAATACAAAATAATCATTAAATTATTATAATTACATTACTTCCCACCGTATTCCTCTATTAACCCACAACTCGCTACAAAACTAAAAAGCAAAAATGTAATTAAAATAAAATTGATAACTACTGAAAATGTAACCCATATATAAAAATACATACACAATACTTATACAAAAAAATCACATACATTTAAAATATATACTAAAATACATAACATTAATAAAAAAATCGAAATTTGAAACAACTATATTTTTGCAAACAATATTAAAGACGTTTATATTTTTAAAAACGATGGGGCTCATTACGATGGCGGACGGACTTCTCTCCGTCTGCCATTGTCCCAGGGATGGGGACCGCCCGCCTATGAGTCCCACAAACGGAATTACGATGCGACCGTAAATTTTTAAATAGCGACCAGTGCTGCTAGCTGCAGCACCCGCCTCAATGTTAAAAATGCACCATAGACATTTCCCTGCACTATGTGGTGGGCACCATGCAATGTCTGCCACATGGTGCAGGGAAACGTGCCCCCCCAGTGCAAGAACAAACTGTCCCTGATCAAGGGGGGCACGCAACAGGCCCCCAAAGTCCATCCGCACCAGCATTTCCATGAACCGCCATGGAAGGGCTGGCAGGGATCCAGCATCCTAAACAGGCGGGCGGTGCCTGGTAGGCACCACCACCATTTTAGGGATGCCGGGCGGTCCGACAGGTAATTGTAATGATTGCCACTGTAGGACATGCGGCGGTCGGGAATTCCCTCGCCAACACACTGCCCACCATCACAATCTGGCGGGTGCAGAATAGCCACATGATGGTGGTGAACCCGCCACCAGCAGTCTGCCGGTAGTGGGTTCACCACCATCATAATCAGGCCCAATGTTTCTTACTTTAAAATCGATATTCTTGGCCACGATATTCTTGCTGTAAATATTTCTGTGTCACGATATTTACAACTCAATATTTACATAAGTCAACATTTCTAACTCTATGTTTTGTCTGAATACCCTATGAGTCATCACTAGTGCTTTGAAGAGAATGCATTTCTTAATGGGCAACCAATGCAAATCCTTGAGAATTGCTGCCACTGAAGAGCGCCTAGGCAAATGGAGAAGTAACCTGGCTGTCAAATTTTGAACCACCTGCAGAAGCTTCACCTGGGCTTCGGCAGCCCCCAGAAACAGGACATTCGCGTAGTCAAGACATGAAGTGATCAAGGCATGAATCACTACTCTTCTTGCCTCCAGAAGCAGGAGAGGAATACATTTTGGATGATACAGAACAGCGCAAAGCAGTTACCTACTGCCGCAGAGATCTGAGCCTTCATAATGAGGGAATTTTCCAGTTTTACTCCTAGGTTTTTTTTACCATTGAAGAAGGGGGAGGTGGGGTGGCAGTGCAAGGGCCAAAGATTTTCCCACCTGTTGGACACATGTGACCCTAAAGAGATAATTTCAGTCTTCTCTGCATTGCATTTAATTTCAGTTGGCTGCTATCCATCCAATCGAAGACTGCATGCAGTCCAAGAAAGGAGCAGCGATAGAAGCCAGTAGACCCTCGAAGGCAAAGAGCAGCTGCGTGTCATCAGCGAAAGAAATGGTTTTACAACTGAAGGGCTCGACAAAAGGCACGAAGGGGACCATGAAGATGTTAAAGAAGGTAGGGTTAAGTGCAGAGCCCTGCAGGACCCCTTGATCAACTGCCTTAACCTATGAGGAAAAATGAGCAAGCCAGACCGATGGCCTCTAGTAGTCAAAAATGACTTGCACCAGTCCGACACAGAACCTTGCACATGCAAAGTAGAAAGACGATGCAGGAGGATAGAGTGTGGGTCGGTGTCAAAGGCGGCAGACAAGTCAAGAAGGACCAAGGCTAATTTTTCCCTGAATACAACGACCATTTGATATAGTCAGACATTTCTAGCACTTCTGATTCCGTGCTATGATGGAGACGATAACCAGATTGGCTGGGATGTAACAGATTCACTTCTTCAAGATATTCCGAAAGCTGAGTGTTAACAAACTTTTCCAGCATTGTTGTCAAGGCCGGCAACAAAGAAATGGGCCAATAGTTGGAGAAAATGCTGAGGTCCAATGCAGGCTTCTTGATGCCGAGGGACCCCTGTGGCAAGCTTCCAGGCTACAGGCAAAACCCTGGGGAAAAGTGAAAGATTGAAGACCAGGTTAATCACACAGTTGAAAATGTCCACAGCTTCTGCGAGCAATGTCAGTGGTCATGTATCAAGAGGAGATCCAGACTTGCATTTTAAGATGACATCCCTGGACTGTTCCAAGGATATAGGCTTACTCTGAGTGAACCTGTAGCTGAGCTGATCAGAATGACCAGCAGGCAGGGAGAGTGCAACGACTGCAGGCAATGATTTCTGGATATCAGAGGTTTTTGTCTCAAAGAATGTTGACAGCTCATTGCAAAGCTCTTGATAGAGCACAGTAAAATGTTGACAAGACTGTGGAGAAGTAAAAGACTTCACAATCTGAACGATAGAGCAGGAGCTCGGCTCAGCAGCAATGATCTTCTTGGTAACAAACTGAAGCTGAGCTTGCTTAAGCGAGGCATGATGAGCTGTGAGTGCCAATCTGTGTACAGCCTTGCTGTCAGTAAAGTAGCCTTTACGCCAGATGCCTTAAAGCTTTTTACAGGCTTTACATTCCTCACCCAAGTGTGAGGAAAACCATAAGGCAGGGGATCTGCCCTTGCCCTTCTTCCGCTCCTGTATAGGGGCTAGCACTTCCACTGCCCGAGACATCATTCATTAAAGGCCTCAACATTAAGATTGACATCATTAGTAAGATCGGGGTACTGTGATGGCAAGGAGGTCTACCCCGACCGAAGGCTTCACTCTCTTCCATGCCCTAAAGGCAGTGCGTCAGATTGCCTATTCTGCTGATCAGAGACAGCATAGGTCCAATAAAAGAAAATCAGGTGATGGTCGGACCACAGGGAAGGTTTTGGAGGGCAAATAGATAACAAGCACTTTGAGAAGATCGATCAATAGTGTGACCTGCCAAATATCTACGTCCCAAACCAGCCTGGGGCAGATTCAGTGAAAGCATGCGTTCAGACAGCGAAGAGGCCAACAGGGCCTGAGGGTCATCAGCATGTAAAGTGAAGTCCCCGAAATCGGTAAAATTGGCCCATTTGAGGAGGTGAGGGCTCAATGCTTCTTCAATAGAATCAAAAAAATGCCAAGTGATGCCCCAGGCGGTCGATGAGTACCCCTGAGAAAGAGGTATGGGCTGAGAGTGTGAGGTGGTTACCGAGACTCTCCACTCCGTTAAGATCACTGAGCTCAAAAGTACACGGTACAAAAGGGGGTATTAATGGACGGAGCATCTGAACCAATCGAACACTCACATCCAGTCAAAAGATCTGGGTTTAATCCATCACCGTTCTTTAGCCCACTCTGCCACCCCAGTTCAGACATGGCTATATGCAAATCAGTCTGACCCTGTGCCTCATGGGAACAGTACAGCCCGAACTGCCAAGCCATGCCTTCCCTGGACCGGAAACAAGCTTCCGAGGACCGGTTTCTGGCATTACAGCCGTCTTCAACCCAGCTTGCTTGAATCCAGTGGCAAAGTGAGCAAGGGACTCACGTCTGAGCATACCCTGCCACACTTATGGCGGCCAAAAGCGGTACAAAAGGGGATGGTAATGGACGGAGCATCTGAACCAATCAAACACTCACACCCAGTCAAAAGATCTGGGTTTAATCCATCACCGTTCTTTAGCCCACTCTGCCACCCCAGTTCAGACATGGCTATATGCAAATCAGTCTGACCTTGTGCCTCATGGGAACAGTACGATACAAAAGGGGATGATGGACGGAGCGTTTGAGCAAATCAAACACTCACCCCCAGTCAACTGATCTGGGTTTAATCCATCACCATTCTTTAGCTCACTCGGCCACCCCAGTTCAGACATGGCTATATGCAAATCAGTCTGACCCTATGCCTCATGGGAACAGTCCAGCCCGAACTGCCAAGCCATGTCTTCCCTGGACCGGAAACAAGCATCCTGGGACCGGTTTAGGATTCATAATCCTCATCAGCCAGGCTATCTTGAATCCAGTGGCCAAGTGAGCAAGGGACTCATGTCCGAGCATACCCTGCCACACTTATGGTGGCCAAAAGCGGTACAAAAGGGGATGGTAATGGACGGAGCATCTGAACCAATCAAACACTCACACCCAGTCAAAAGATCTGGGTTTAATCCATCACCGTTCTTTAGCCCACTCTGCCACCCCAGTTCAGACATGGCTATATGCAAATCAGTCTGACCCTGTGCCTCATGGGAACAGTACAGCCCAAACTGCCAAGCCATGCCTTCCCTGGACCGGAAACAAGCTTCCGAGGACCGGTTTCGGGCATTACAGCCGTCTTCAGCCCGGCTTGCTTGAATCCAGTGGCAAAGTGAGCAAGGGACTCACGTCTGAGCATACCCTGCCACACTTATGGCGGCCAAAAGCGGTACAAAAGGGGGTGGTAATGGACGGAGCATCTGAACCAATCAAACACTCACACCCAGTCAAAAGATCTGGGTTTAATCCATCACCGTTCTTTAGCTCACTCGGCCACCCCAGTTCAGACATGGCTATATGCAAATCAGTCTGACCCTATGCCTCATGGGAACAGTCAAGCCCGAACTGCCAAGCCATGTCTTCCCTGGACCGGAAACAAGCATCCTGGGACCGGTTTCGGATTCATAATTCTCATCAGCCAGGCTATCTTGAATCCAGTGGCCAAGTGAGCAAGGGACTCATGTCTGAGCATACCCTGTCACACCTATGGTGGCCAAAAGCGGTACAAAAGGGGGTGGTAATGGACGGAGCATCTGAACCAATCAAACACTCACACCCAGTCAAAAGATCTGGGTTTAATCCATCACCGTTCTTTAGCCCACTCTGCCACCCCAGTTCAGACATGGCTATATGCAAATCAGTCTGACCCTGTGCCTCATGGGAACAGTACAGCCCGAACTGGCAAGCCATGCCTTCCCTGGACTGGAAACAAGCTTCCGAGGACCGGTTTCGGGCATTACAGCCGTCTTCAGCCCGGCTTGTTTGAATCCAGTGGCAAAGTGAGCAAGGGACTCACGTCTGAGCATACCCTGCCACACTTATGGCGGCCAAAAGCGGTACAAAAGGGGGTGGTAATGGACGGAGCATCTGAACCAATCAAACACTCACACCCAGTCAAAAGATCTGGGTTTAATCCATCATCGTTCTTTAGCCCACTCTGCCACCCCAGTTCAGACATGGCTATATGCAAATCAGTCTGACCCTGTGCCTCATGGGAACAGTACAGCCTGAACTGCCAAGCCATGCCTTCCCTGGACCGGAAACAAGCTTCCGAGGACCGGTTTCTGGCATTACAGCCGTCTTCAGCCCGGCTTGCTTGAATCCAGTGGCAAAGTGAGCAAGGGACTCACGTCTGAGCACACCCTGCCACACTTATGGCGGCCAAAAGCGGTACAAAAGGGGGTGGTAATGGACGGAGCATCTGAACCAATCAAACACTCACACCCAGTCAAAAGATCTGGGTTTAATCCATCACCGTTCTTTAGCCCACTCTGCCACCCCAGTTCAGACATGGCTATATGCAAATCAGTCTGACCCTGTGCCTCATGGGAACAGTACAGCCCGAACTGCCAAGCCATGCCTTCCCTGGACCGGAAACAAGCTTCCGAGGACCGGTTTCTGGCATTACAGCCGTCTTCAGCCCGGCTTGCTTGAATCCAGTGGCAAAGTGAGCAAGGGACTCACGTCTGAGCATACCCTGCCACACTTATGGCGGCCAAAGCAGAGCTCAAAAGTACAGCATTTAATAGGCTGTTGAAAAGCTATTGCCAGCCCTCGCACCTATCATACTTGACCAGGGAATACCCCTCTGGAATAGGCATGGCAATTATAGAAATGTCCAGCGAGAAAGACTCCTCCATCCATGTTTCCGTCATAAAAAGCACGTCCAGGCCTCCATCACTTAGAAGATCAAGTATGTGGAGAGCATGTTTATGCAGAGACCGGACAGGGATGAGAAGAGCAGATAGCTTGACTGCCACCTAGCCATGAAGTAGCTACAGAGCCAGACTGCGGCATGCAGGGGGCAAATGAGTAGACAGTCAGGAGGGGGGATATAGTGACATGTAGGGCAAGGTACCTGGTCCAAGAGGTCATCTAGGGTCCAAATACAGGGGGAGGCAAAGCATGGATGGAGGCCTATAAGCACACTGCTAGAATAGTATAAATGTGGATGATTATCAGGGGCCCCCTGAAAAGCATGGCTGGTGCTGGTCGCAGTCGAAATGCAGACGGCGCAGACAGGCTTGGTTTAGGTGGGCTTGTGATGTATTCCTATAGGTTCTGTATCGATCCCCCTATTCCTGACCCTGTTCTGGTTAACAAGTTAACTAGCAGCCATCCCATGATGCAGAAACCGTTATCTGATTAAGCCACACCACGGCACAGGAACGTGTTATCTGATTAGGTCATAACGCTTGCCATCTAATTAGACAAGCGATATTCCTCCAGCCCCTGATAAGGCATACAGAGTTCTCAAAACAAATCAAACCTATGACAACCTGGGAAAAACCCTGCGGCCATTGTTTTGATTTCATCGAGAACTTCAGCAAAAGAATGTGCTAACGACCAAGTCGTATGACATCCTTATTGACGTATCTATGTCCATCCTTACGTCAATCTCGGCACCTTACAGGTATAAATATTACCGGTATTGCCTTAAGCAAACACACGCGGTGGTGACGAGATCGGAGCAGCCAGACTTGCCGAAGCGCAGAGCAGACCCCGCTGGCGCAGCCCCGCCTTCCTGATGCGCTGAGAACGAGACGCTGCTTTCTCCTGCCCAGAAATCGAGCTCCGGCGCTTCCGGGTAGCCCTCGCAGGCAGCCTGGAATATCGAGACCAGAGACGAGAGATACCATCCCTCAACCATCCTAGATTTCAGGTACAGAACTGAATAACCCCTTGCAGAGAATTCTTGAGTCAGTCACTTGGCAAAACAAACTTAACTTAAACTGCTACTTTCTATTCCCGCCCACGTATTAGGCTTAGGTCAGGTACACCGGGGTAGGCGTAGTTAGAAACACCAGTTGAGTACGATTAGTCAAATGTATATGTGTATGTATCTATTTTATCCATTTTAAGACACCTTATGGCTTAGCAACCATATAAATGTTTTTACAGTATTATTTTATACTTCTGCTTTTATTGTATGCACTTTACTTAACCATAAGTATTGCGATAATATCGATCCATTTCTCTTGTATGAGAAAAGAGACTGATCAATAAATACCATCTTTTATTGAACACGCCCGTCTCTTCCTTTTCTCTACAATCTGGTGAGACTAAGAATGCACGTACTGACTGAGTAAAATAAGTTGTCTTTTGTTTTCACACGACTCTAGAGATACACTCTTGATTAGGGGAGAGCAAAGTTGTCATGTTCTATGGTTGTCAGAAACTAAATCCCTTCTTGTCTATCCAGGGAGGTTCAACTCCTCCTTGCCTATTCGAGAAAGTTTCTAGTGAACTCTGAGCTAGCTGGCAAACCCAAAACTTTAAGTCTAATATCGACAGTAGAAGACCTAGTTAACGTCTGGTCTAGGCCTATACTATTGAAGGTATTATTCCAATGCGCAGAGCCTATTGGGATAATAGGAACTACACTACATGGCGCCCAAACGTTTGGAAAGGCGATAAAACTAACGCAAGACATTAGAGTAACTCAGTCGTGCTTTTTCACTCAGACCCCTTTTTTCCCATAATACTCCAAAGACGTCTGGAGTGGGTGAAAGGTAATATCCGCCAAACCTCGCAGGAGGAAACTCCTATGTATGGTTCTTGGTTTAGTCAACGTTGAAGGATACACTGTTCCAAAATATTGTGCATCTAATCTTTGTTTCCATAAGAAACCTGATCTGCAAACAAACCGAATAACCTTCTGGACAGTACAATGTCAGACAGTGAAGGAGAAAGAGAGGCAGCTAGAATAGCAGCTGAACTCGTAGCAGCTGACAATGCTATGAAAGAAACAGACCCGAATATAATACTCATCGCGGTCAACGTAAGAAAATCTATAACTTTAAAACTTATAGAAAATGGACTGACACCTAGAGGTGGCACAGTCATATTCGTAATTGAGGCACACGAATATCGGCAGACAGAGGTGTTCTACTCATGGATACACTTTCCAGCAGCAAACGCTGTAACAAAGGTCTTCCACTATTACAAAACAGAGGAACCTCCTAATGAGTACACTCCTTTCGAGGAGGTGGAAGTACCACTTAAATTTCAAGAGCACCTGCTCTTGTTTAATGGCGCCCTAAAACATAATAATCACATCACCAGGCTCGGTCCACTAGGTAGACCAGGAGCAACGTGGCCGGTCCTAGCCGGATACACACCACATCCAGACATCGATGGGATGTCTGCAGCAAACCTTTTAATACAACTAAAACAATTAATAAAAGTACATAGACAATTAGTCCAATATGTAATGCGGACTTCAACAATCCAACCAGCAATTAAAATTCCACAACTGACCCCTCATCAGGGGAACACAAATAAAATTACACCACAGAACATACAGTCCTGCCTAGGTAAAGTACCAGCTAAAAGGGAACAAATACCATTCTGGTTAGCACAAAACATCACCCAAATAGAGGCGGTGTTTCCAGACACCACCCCGTTGGAAAAACACAGGATTCTGACTATCTGTCTTCCAATGGGAATCGCACCACACGTGGAGGACTGTGACACTTGGGGTACAGTCTTTGCTTCCATTTACACAAAAACGCATGGTGTTCCATCCATCTCGGTAATACCAGATGTGCTAAAACAAATTCAAGATGAATACGGTCCAGAACCCGCTTTAACTCTTGGTATGAAATTACTAAAAGACTTCAAGCAGGTCTCGGCTATATTACTAGCCAATATAAAGGGAGAAGCAGCAAACGTGGCGATCCGCCAAAGGTTAAAAGAAACAGATATAGCAGACCAACCAGCTGAAATTGCCAGAATTATAGAAAAATCCTATGAGGAACTAGGTAGAGATAGTTTAGGTGGAATACCAGTAAAACCTCGACTGATTGAAAGTCCTGAAAAAGTATTTTTTAATAATAATTTAACATCACAAAAAAAGAGCTGGGATGGAAACAAACAATCCAATCCTAAAGAAAAGAAATTCCAGTCCAGAGGAAGGTCTCCTCGGCGGAGAGAAATATCTCCAAACCAAGGACACAGGTCTCCCCAAAGTGAGCCCTCTGGGAAAAGATACAACCTTAGAAATAGGGATAATATTAAGAAGCCTGATAGATATCAAGAAATTGATACACGCCCCTCTCAATCTTTTCAGACTTCCTCGCAGAAATCGGAAAGAAGAGGACGATCAGAACAAAGAGAAGAGCACGCCAAGTCCAAAGACAAGGAACCTCTCTCATCTAAAAAAGAAATTACAATTTCCAAAAAAGAAGGTAGCCAGTATTAAAGTAGTTAACAATGCCGAGAATACTGAGGACACAACTGAAAAACGGAGAATGGGCTCAGACAATGTTAGACAGCGCAGCAGAAGTGAGCATAGCTCGCAAAGTCCTTATGAATCATCTGGAGACAGTGGACACGAATGAATATCTTCAAGTGGAAACTGCAGACACCAGAGTTAGCAAACCTCACAAAATATATGAAATAACTTTACGTATAGAAGGGGATAAGACTAGAAAAATAAGGGGACTATTTTGGGATAATCTCTCCAAGGGCTATGACATCCTTCTAGCTGAAAAAGACTGGCCACCAGAGTTTGTCAGGGACTGCCCTCATGGCGAAGAAATAATTATGCCTGCCTTCTCAAATCATATCCCAATTCATAAAAAATACACACTTGCTAGAAAGTGGGCAGTAGCTCAAGCTCCTGCTTTATATAAAAATCATGTAGGATGGGATGAGGACTCTCCTCCTCACAAAATCCAGTTAAAATCACAACCTACTGCACAGAGACAGTATCCAATTAAGCAAGAAGCTAAAAAACAGGTAAAAGAAATCCTAGATCAATTAGAATACCAGGGGGTGATTGAAACTTGCACCTCACAAATGAACAACCCTTTGTTTCCGGTCTCCAAACCAGACAATTCATATCGTCTAGTTTTGGATTACAGACACCTTAACTCATGTTGCAAAACTTTTGCAGTGCAAAACTCGCATAGTGCTGCACTAATGAATAACATAGTGCGCAAAAAATACAAAACAACATTAGACATCTCTAATGGATTCTTTTGTCAAAATATAGCACCAGAGAGCAGATATTTGTCCGCGTTCTCAATAAATGGCACTCAAAAACAATTCTGTCGGTTAGCCCAGGGGTACAAGAACAGCCCAGGAGTATTCTCAGCGAGAGTAACAGAATTACTACAAACATATGATGACGAAGCATTATCTTATGTCGACGACAATTACCTAACAGATGATGACTTGGATACTCACTTGAAGAGAGTGAACACCATAATACTTGGGTTCGCAGCAGAGGGTTACAAATTCAACTTTAAAAAATCCAGAATTGCCCATCTAACAGTCCTGTTCTTAGGATATGAATTATCAAGTGAAGGCAAAAGCCTGGCTGACAATTTCCTAGAGAAATGTGCCGTACTCCAAGCACCTAGAACACTAAAAAACCTACAGTCAATTCTAGGCTTCCTAAATTTCGGAAGAACATACATTGCAAATTACGCAGAAAGGGTCAAACCCCTTTATGATCTAATAAAACCAGATTTTAAAAGAACCAATTGGACTCAAATACACACAGAAATTCTGAGATCCTTACAAACAGACATGTTAATTAAAACAAAATAAGAAACACGTGATAACACACGCAATCTTGTGATTCGAGTCATCCCAGGAAGATGCGGATTCACATACCTGACCTCTAATGAGGGAGAAAAGGTACCAATTGCATTCAAATCACACTTGTACACAGAAGCTGAAAAGAAGTTCAGCATTAAAGAAAACATTGTTCATGCAGTTCAAACCGCAATAGCTAGAGAAAAATATAAAGCTGACGGTAGACGGATCACAGTCAGAACAGCAGAATCAGCCTTTGAGGCATTAACAACACCGTGTAATTTACCAACAACAGCATTGAATCCGGAATGGATACAATGGGTGAATTCCATTACAATGGACAAAGTAAACTACTACTTTGATCCAGAACTAGAGGAACTAAAAAATCTAGAATATGAAAGAACATTCCCTCTGCCAATCGACATTCTGCCCTTACGACAATACGCTTGTGTAATCTATACAGACGGACATGCTCAACCCTCCGTTTGGGGAGAACAAGCATACAACCCCACATGTGAGATTACTAAAGAAGTGTGGCGCGGAGGTAAACTAAGACCCCTATTAACAAAAACACACTCAGTAGAAACTAATTCAGAACAACAGACTGAAATAATAGCATATAAAATGGCGCTAGATAATACAGATCGCGAATTCCCGACACTTATAGTGTCCGATTCATATTACTGCGTCAAATCATATAACAAGGATTTGCAGAAATGGATTCAAAATGGTTACAAAGATGACACAGGTGCAACAATAAAGCAAAAACTGCTTTGGGAACAAATAGCTCTTTTACAAAAAGAACTACCAAAGACTCACGTGACACACTCACTGAGTCATCAACGTGATGGCGTTCACGTTGCAGGGAATTCATTGGTTGAGACAGCCACTACAGTAGCAACTAAATCGGCTTCCGTAGCTAGAAAAAAGCGTACAATAAAATACATTGACGGTGAAACAGCGCTGGCGGTGAGAACGTCATCAAAAGGCGACTGCTCAGCGCTACCGATCAACTATCCACTCAATTATACATACATAATCGATGCAAACTCCGTCCCTTTTGCTCGAATCCCTGGAGTGGGGGATAGAGTAATTCCAAACATGGACAGGAGAACCTTGTTAATTGCAGACGCACATATGGGTGAGGGTCTCGGACACCTCAAACTAAAAGATTCTCTGGAAGAATTACAATCAATGTACTGGTGGCCAGGCATGAGCCTGCAGCATCACATTTTTGTAAAAAAATGCCCTGACTGCAACAGTGATCGCAGTGGCGAGAGAAACGGTATACTACCGTGGCGTTTCACTCCAGAAAGGATCAACAGTAAAAAGCAAAGCGTCCGATTAACATAGACAGGCTAGTTTCCACTTATAATGTAGATCCCCAGCACTCGGCTGACGTCTGGACTGTTATACAAAGATTTGCGAGTCTAAATGGCATATACGCTAGGAGCGTGCTACGTTTGACCAATGTTTTCACTTTAGCCCTCAAGCTTGTGGGGAAGCACGGCCAAATGAGCATAGCGATGCGGGATTCTTCTCACTTCCTTCCTGAGGGATACGGGATGGTGTAAAGAAAAAACCAAGGCATAAAGCTATCTATAACAGAAAGGATATTAGGTTCGGGAGCTGGGTGGGTCAAACATCTAATAAGTGTCCAACGTAGTCTAAATAACCTGCCAAGAAATTCTCTGAAGGGATTCAGTCCGTACGAATTATTGTTTGGAACTAGGATGTTAGTCTTAGATCTTGACAGTCAGACTTCAGTGGTGAAGGAAAAATGCTTTGATATCAAAGATCGATTGGCTATTTTGCAGGACTTAAACAAAACAAGAAAAGACCTGAGCAACATAAAGTTGAAACAGCAGCCAACAACCACTGAAGAACCACCACCTGTCCCAGCAAGACCTGTCTGGATTCCAAAAGTCGGGGATCTAGTCAGAGAAAAGATCGCGGTAAAGAAGGAATTTGGGCCTTCTTACAGAAAAGCAGTTCCTGTCTTGTCTATCAACGGGACAAGATCAGTTGTACTACCGCCGCTTGCTGGTAAAAAGGAGAACCGAGTTGTATCCATCGACCTGGTGAAACCACAATCATGTGGCCGATAACAAACAGTAGGCCAAGTGGACTCCCGATAAGTAGTAGAACACCAAGGTTTGCTAAAAATACAGAGGTCCAAACTAAGAGGCTAATCACATTCGAAACGCCTACAGAAGAACAACAAGGACTGTGCAACAATGCAATGGAACTTAAACCTCTGAAAACCCAAATAAAAACATTTAGTAGAGACACACCAACATACAATGAAGTAACAAACGAATATGCAAGAAACAGTAATCCTGAAGCAATTGGAACAATTGACAGAACTGCATCCGGCTACTTCATAAACTTCGATGATTCCTCTGAAGACCTAAGTGAATCAAAAACACAGCCATCAACAAAAACCTTTAAAGATAAAGCTAAAAAACTTTTGAAACAACTGAAAGAAACATATCTAATTTCTCCATGGATTGAATTTTGGGTGGGTTTTGGTGCATTTATCCTCATACTTTGGCTCATCATGGTACTAACTTTGGGACGCTTCATTGAGGGAAAATATGCTAAAATGGACACAGCAAGTCAGAAAATCAACTTGATCCTCAAACCGCACACATCTTCACACGTCGAGAAAAGAGAACTTTCTTCAGTCAACTTCACAGCCAATCCTTTACCGGGTGGGGTAGCATGGGACAATACTGACTACGAAATTTATGGTCCAGTCGAAATCCTGAAATATCCACACCAAATCAAGATCTCATTGAGTGACTTTGTAAAACCAAGCTCATTTGCTGATGATTGGAACTTTGAAAGTATAAATAATATGATGTCTGACTTAGTGATGTCTGCTAAATTTACCAAACATGATTATTTGCAGGGTTCGTCTAATTATGATAGTATGTACTGTTACAACC
This sequence comes from Lissotriton helveticus, assembly GCF_964261635.1. Taxonomy (NCBI): domain Eukaryota; kingdom Metazoa; phylum Chordata; class Amphibia; order Caudata; family Salamandridae; genus Lissotriton; species Lissotriton helveticus. Next base: position 631,014,905 of record NC_136068.1, on the reverse strand, counting down.
ACTATGGTAACCATTTTCTACATAAATCTGCACAACCTAGAAATGTTTTAAATTATAATCAATGGGAACATTGTGCAACCCCTCCAAAAGGAAGCTCAAGAACCTTTTATGACAAATATTCATACTTTTCAGGGTTCAACACAAGTAATGCTGAAACATTTTATTTCAAATTGTCAAATAAGACAGGGACAAAGACCATGCTAACAAACACAAAATTGATATATTCAGACTCATTTTTTGAACGAATGAATACTTTTGGTTTTGATTATTGGGACAAAAATGTTGAAGTAAAAAGTGTTTGGGGTACAAAAGAATGGCAAGTACAAGGTATAGAATCATTGTTTAGAGCCTGCATGATCCCAGAACAAATTATATTTTTAAATGACACTGTTCAACAAACCACCTGTCTTGGCTTAGCCAAAATCAAAGACTTAAATAAACCGTCTATTCCAAAGCCAACAATGAACAGCAATAGCTCTACAGATGAAGAGATAGACGTAAACTCTGTATTAAACCAAAACAGAACACATCCTGATTGGAAACAGTGGTTGATCTGGCCCACAGATACTAATAACTGTCAAGATAGATTCCTGAACAAAACATAGGGGTTCACATTGACCAGGCCAGACCCTAGATATTCCCAAAGACAACACCCAGGGATAATAACCACCTACAGTGTGGGCTAATTATGCCTTCAATGGCTACAAACTTCCACACTGACAGAAATTAAGCAACACCTAACTTTACTTACTGATGGTGCTGACTTGCGTGATTTCATTATGGGACCGCGCAAACAGCGTCAAAAACGCTTCATAGCAGCCTCTGTATATGCTGCTTACAACGAGGCCTGGAAGGTTACTCAAATTGAGACAGCATAAAGTATACGGGAAATTGACCGTATTAATTTGGAAAAATCACTTTCTGTAGTGGACAATGGGTTAATGACTCTGTCCTCCAGAATTTTTTCTTTGGACAGCATTGTGTCTTCAGCAATCAACATAATATCGCAAGACTTACTGTTGTTACAACACGGTCAGTCTCAATTGCGTTCTATTGTACAGCTTGGCTGGACGTTACAAAATCTGCGTTCAGGCTATGTGCCTTGGCGTTTAATCAACACAACGTCACTATTCAATATCTTTAACCTTACTGATAAACAAATCAGTATGGCACAGAAGGGTGCTGATTATACAATCCTGAGCATTGAGAAACTCGAGAGATTACCAGTGACAATGTCAGAACGACCTGTCAGTGAATGGATAATACATGGGATAATTAATATTCCAATATCAACCTTCAGGTTTCAATACTGCCAAAAATATATACAGGCTGGCATGTACGAAAAATTGGGAAAAGGGTACATTAAGACAACATGGAACTTGCCCTATTCACATGCATGTGTCAGTAATAAAGGACAGAAAGTGTTTCTTAGTGGCAATAATTGTGCGATGTCACTAAGCGGTACACTTCTGTGTAACGGAATTAGTTTGCATGGAGCCTGTGAAGGGAATTCAAATAACCTTTCATGTCACCAGCTAGGCACACCTGCAACAGAGATAGAACCATTTTTTCAAAGACTCTATAATGGGAGTTACATTCTAATTGTGGATCGCAGATGTTGTAGTCTTATGCCCGGGACTCCTTATCTCGTAACTACGACTGCGAAGGTCAAGTGCTGTGGACGCTTATTGTTCCCCAGCTCCTTTCCAGACAGGGAGGCAAGGGCATGGCCTAACTTGAAAATTACTTCTATTCGAGTAGATACTTTAAGCAGAATGAAAACAGTGCTTCTTCAGACGCCGACCAGGCTCACGTCATCAAAAGAAACGTATGATCTCCTAGTCGCAAGGACGACTGCAGAGATTCACTCATTGTTATCAACTAATTCCCCCATACATTTCGCAGAAATCCTGAATGAAATCTTAAATATTTCTGATACCAGTGGAGTCTCAAAAGTATTTAAGACAGTATTTTCAATGGCATTAACACCATTCAAAGCCATACTGGGTATTTTTCCAGACTTCGTCCATTCGATTTTTGGCGGACTTCCCCTCATTTTGGGACTAATTGCAGGAATCCTATTCTTAGTCCTTATATTTCGTTATGGCAAACCGTGTCACAGACAAAACACCTGCGACAAGGGAAGAAACAATCCGAGCCATTGGATACCGGGACCGGATATAAAAAATCCTGGGACTTTCCCGGCTTAGAGACCTGAACATGACTTGGTTTCTTTCATTTCGACCAATGTGGCATCGATGTGTTTTACCTGTATTAAGGTAATTGCTGTGCGGAGAAGAATGCGTGTTGGACACCTGTCTGACGCTACAATCAGATGCGCCAATGGATGCAGAAACATTGTTGAGTCCGATAAAGGCTCATGCTTTGTGCTGCCCTCAACGGCTACCAATCCTGATGACGGCATTCGTGGAAACTTCACCACTACGATTAAGGGGTAGTGAAGTTCAAGATGAAAGCAGCATCGATCAGGTACGGCCTTCTGTCAGCAATACTAATCAAAACGTCAATGGAGACAATCATGCGCACGAATGCATGGTTACACCTTTTTCCGAGTTAGTGGAACTCTCCCAGGAAGCTGTTGACAGCTTTTTCGACAGTCTAAATGATATGATGTTCTCACCAGAGCAAAAATAAAGACTTTTGAGCAAGCTAGCACACGGCGTTCCCTGAATTTGGCCTTCAACTAGAATAGCAAAATAACATGAACAATTTCCCCTCCAGTTCACGGACAGTAATTTTTTCAGCAGCCCCAAAATATTTTTACGATTTTTTCGGGACACTTATCTTCTGCTTAAAGTAAGAACTATTCTTAGAGAACTAAAATTTCTATTTTTAGAAACTTTATAGACATTAGCTGCCCGCTGGTATGTTCATAATTATTTTTATTCTGTGATGAAATGGTCTCGAACTTTTTTCTTCTGTATTAAGAGCCATTTCATGTGTAAATTCTCATATACCAATTAGCAATAATGTATACATATGCGTGATTACTTTAGCATTATTCTACAGCTTGAGTGCATATAATACATGTGACTGTTTTTTCCGTATATTAGATAATTTCGAAATGCATTTTATGTATTTTGGGGTGGTAAGGTATACACAATACTCTACAGTATGTTTTACTATGCCTAGATTCGTAAACATGGCCATAGTTAGCGTGGAGTGGGTGTGATGTATTCCTATAGGTTCTGTATCGATCCCCCTATTCCTGACCCTGTTCTGGTTAACAAGTTAACTAGCAGCCATCCCATGATGCAGAAACCGTTATCTGATTAAGCCACACCACGGCACAGGAACGTGTTATCTGATTAGGTCATAACGCTTGCGATCTAATTAGACAAGCGATATTCCTCCAGCCCCTGATAAGGCATACGGAGTTCTCATAACAAATCAAACCTATGACAACCTGGGCAAAACCCTGCGGCCATTGTTTTGATTTCACCGAGAACTTCAGCAAAAGAATGTGCTAACGAGCAAGTCGTATGACATCCTTATTGACGTATCTATGTCCATCCTTACGTCAATCTCGGCACCTTAAAGGTATAAATATTACCGATATTGCCCTATGCAAACACACGCGGTGGTGACGAGACGGAGCAGCCATACTTGCCGAAGCCCAGAGCAGAGCAGACCCCGCTGGCGCAGCCCCGCCTTTCTGACGCGCTGAGAACGAGACGCGCTGCTTTCTCCTGCCGAGAAATCCAGCACCGGCGCTTCCGGGTAGCCCTCGCAGGCAGCCTGGAATATCGAGACCAGGGAGAGAGATACCATCCCTCATTCATCCTTAATTCCAGGTACAGAACTGAATAACCCCTCACAGAGAATTCTTTAGTTATTCACTTGGCAAAAACAAACTTAACTTAAACTGTAACTTTCTATTCCCGCCCACGTATTAGGCTTAGGTCAGGTACACGGGGTAGGTGTATTTAGAAACACCAGTTGAGTACGTTTAGTCAAATGTATATGTGTATATAATATATTTTATTCATTTTAAAACATCTTATGGCTTAGAAACCATATCAATGTTTTTACAGTATTATTTTATACTTCTGCTTTTAATGTATGCACTTTACTTAACTATAAGTATTGCAATAATATCGATCCATTTCTCTTGTATGAGAAAAGAGACTGATCAATAAATAACACCTTTTTATTGAACACGCCCGTCTCTTCCTTTTCTCTACATTCTGATGAGACTAAGAATGCACGTACTGACTGAGTGAAATAAAATGCCTTTTGTTCACACGACTCTCGAGATACACTCTTGATTAGGGGAGAGCAAAGTTGTCATGTTCTATGGTTGTCAGAAACTAAATCCCTTCTTGTCTAATCAGGGAAGTTAATTCCTTCCTGAACATTCGAGAAAGTTTCTAGTGAACTCTGAGCTAGCTGGCAAACCCAAAACTTTAAGTCTAATATCGTCAGTAGTAGACCTAGTTAACGTCTGGTCTAGGCCTTTACTATTGAAGGTATTATTCCAATGCGCAGAGCCTATTGGGGTAATGGGAACTACACTACAGGCTGTTGGTGCGCCCGCTGCACGCGTCCGTTCCACAGTGCTGTTTAAATGCACCAGTGGCATTCGACACTCCCCGGCCTCCACCCAGATAACTAGAATGCTGCCTTACACAAAATGGCTCCTCTAGTCGTCACAGAGGGAGAGATGGTCATCAGTACGCCCTCTCGTCGCAGACCTGAACAGACTGCCACCACTGAAAAAGTGCAGGGTAGGCAGACCTTTTGCTGAGCAAGGTGATTTGCACCAGTACAACAAAAGTTATTATTTTTTGATTTCAAAAATTTTATTAAAATATAAATGTGCATATCAGAAGATACAAACAGTACAGAGCAATGCAGGGGGGGTATACATTCGGGGGTAGGTTGGGCTTGTTTAGCCACCCTTGTGCGCTGTATACATGGTTCCTGGCTTGTCCTTGATTGTACAACATTACCCCCCCTGGAAAGAGATAGAGAGCGGAAAGGGAGATAGTGGGGGGGGGTGTTTAGGTCCGGCGTGTTTCCAAGTGTGCGTCGAGGGCTTCCCACATGTCGTTTTTGGCGTTGTGCTCCTTCGAGAAGTTGCCAGTGATGTTGTCTGCGCCTCTGAGGAAGGTGACCCAGTGTATCCGGTTTTTGAAAGTGGCTTTGGCCGTATTCTTCCAATTTGTTAGTATGATTTTCACTGCCGCTGTTAGTAGGATGTCTACTAGGTCTCTTTCCTCCTTGTTTCCTAGGCAGTCCGTCATGAACCCTGTGGCGAGACCGACGAAAGTAATTGGTATCTCTTTGCCTGTGACGGCGTTGATGAAGTTGTGCACATTTCTCCAGAAGGTCCTGACTTTGTGGCACTCAAAAATGAGGTGTTCCAGGCTACCATTCTCTTTGTCGCAGTTCCAACATGTTCCAGTGTCCCTTATGCCTGCTTTGTGTATCTCGCCGGTGTCCAGTAGGCTCTGTGAAGTAGCCAGAATTTCGTTTGCGCCAATTGCGGTGTGACTTTGTTGGTTGTGGCTGACCTCCACAGTTTGCTTTTTTCTTCGTTACTCAGTTGTCGTTTTGTCAATGCTTCCCATGTGCACATCACTTTCTTGTTCAGCATGGACGTTTGGGGACACAGTAATCTGTAGATTTTTGCTGTGTGGTGGCCTGTGGAGTTGAGGTTGTCCATATATTTGATGATGGTCGGTGGTGTTTTGCTTAGGTTCGCCTTCGTTGTGGCCGTTTTTATCTTCAGGAATGTGTATAGCTCTATGTCTGGGAGGCCGTGGATTTGTTTCAGATTCTGGAAGGTGATAGGGGAGTTTCTCGTTTCCAGTTGGTTTGGCGTGGTGATTCCACTCTCCATCCATGTTTCGTTGTCTAATGTCTTGCCCTGGTATAATATCCTTGAGTTATACCAGATTGATTCCCAGTTCGTTCCCCCGATCCTCTGTCCCATAAGTTTGTCCACCTTCATTAGGGCTTCTTTGGTGTGTTTGATGATAGGGTTTAGTCTGTGAGGGTGTTTGTTCACTGTGAGCAATGCAATTGGGTGTATCCCCCCAGGATGTTCCTTTCCACTTTCAGCCACTCCGGTTCGTAGTCTTGTGTGTTTGTGACCCAGAAGATTCCTTGCTTGGCTAGGCATGCTGTTTGGAAGTGTTTGAAGTTCATTATGTTCAGCCCGCCCAAGTTTTTCGTTAGTCTCAGCTTCTGCAGGCTGATTCTTGGTCTCTTGTCTCTCCATATAAATCTGTTTATTAGTTTGTCAAGCTTCTTGTGAAAGCTCTCTGTCATTGCTAGGGGCAGCATGCTGAGTGTGTAGTTGACGACTGGTGTCACCATCATTTTAATTGTTTCAACCCTTCCCCACCAGCTGATGTATTTGGGCGACCAGAGGTCTAGCCTCTCCTTTATCTTTTTCAGGGTTGCTTCTTCATTGTGTTCTAGGGTTGCTTTTAGGTCTCTCCCGAACAGTCGTCCTAGATACTTGAGGGGTTTTTGTTATATCTAAGGTTTTTACCTTACATCTTCCCTGTTTCTCTGCCTCTGCTGTTCAGCCAGTGTGAGTGGAATGTTAGTGTGAGTGTGATGTCATTGGAGTGTTTGGTATTCTGTGAGTGGACTGTCAGTTGGATCCTGGGCTGAGCAGCAGAGAGGATGCTCCTGGTGGGGCTTTGATTACATATATACTGGAAAACCTATCTAACCATTTATTTGTCATACTGTTCTCACTTTGCATTTTTACATGTTTTCCTTCGTTGCTTATTATTACGTCACATTTCACCTTGCTTATTTCTAGTATTTTTTTCATACTTATGTGTGTTTACAATCGTTCTACTGCAACATTTTATTGATTATACTGTGATGTTATTGCAATGTTGCTATTTACATCTGCTTTCTCTTTGTTCATTTTGTAAAGAGGGAAGGTGTGTTATATCTAAGGTTTTTACCTTACATCTTCCCTGTTTCTCTGCCTCTGCTGTTCAGCCAGTGTGAGTGGAATGTTAGTGTGAGTGTGATGTCATTGGAGTGTTTGGTATTCTGTGAGTGGACTGTCAGTTGGATCCTGGGCTGAGCAGCAGAGAGGATGCTCCTGGTGGGGCTTTGATTACATATATACTGGAAAACCTATCTAACCATCTAAGAAGAATAAACTTATCATCTGTAACCTTTACAAGTCTTCTCGAATTCCTTACCAGGATGTAACAGTTTTGTTTGCCAGGCAAGGCCTGATTGGCCCAGTACTGCTCTTGTAGTGTGTATGTTCATCGGCTTGCACTCAGATTTATCCTTATTGAGCTTATACCCTGAGGCGGCTGCGTAGTCTCCTATGGTCTCCATTAGGGCTATGATTGATGTGGTCGGTGTTGTAGTTGTGATGAGAACGTCATCTGCGTACGCTGCCAGTTTCACCGTTTTGTTTTTGATTTTGACGCCGGTTATGTTGTTTTTGTCTCTTATCATGGCTAGTAAGGGTTCAAGTGCTAGCAGGAATAGTCCTGGTGATAGGGGGCAGCCTTGCCTTGTGTCCCTTTCTAGCGTTAATTGTTCCGATGTACCCCTCCATTCACCACAACTCTGGCCCTAGGTTTGTTGTACAGGGCCATTACCATTGTTCTGTATTTAGTACTCAGACCGAATTTCTCCATGCATGAGTCTAGGAAGGGCCAGGAAACTCTGTCAAACGCTTTCTCGGCGTCCAGTGCTATCATCACGGCCTGTTCTTCACTGTGTGTTATTTGATTGATGAGGTGACAGAGCAGTCGCGTGTTGTCTTGGGATAGTCTGTTCTTGATGTAGCCTACTTGCGAGTTGTGGATTAGTAGCGGCAGGACTCTGTTTAGTCTGTTTGCCAGTATTTTTGCGTAGATTTTGCAGTCCGCATTGATGAGTGATATGGGTCTGTAGTTTTACGGGAATTGCGGGTCTTTCCCTTCTTTGGGTATCACGATGATGTTGGCTTCTGCCATTGAGTCCGTCATCCTACCTCTGCGGATACAGTGTGTGTATGTCTCTGCCATGATTGATCTGAGCTGTTCGAGGAATTTTTTGTAGAAGGTTGTGGTGTACCCATCTGGCCCCGGTGCCTTGTTCAGTTTCAGCTGGTTGACTGCTGCATCGATTTCCACATCTGTTATGTCCTCTTCGAGTAACTCCCTTTGTGCAGATGTTAGTGCTGGCAGATTGACTCTACTAAGCAAGTTCTCCCCTCCGTCTGCGTTCAGGTTTGTATCTGCCCTGTATAGTTCCTGGTAGAACTGTCTGAAGACTTCTAGGATCCCTTCGTTCGTCGTCTGTGATTTGTTTTTTTGTCAGTTATAGCTGCGATTGAGTGCTGCCTCTGCTTCGCTTTCAGGTACGATGCCAGTTGTTTCCCTGCCTTTTTGGCTGAGCATAGATTTATGGCTTTGAATTTTTTTATCCATGTGCCTGCTCTCTCACTCAGGATCTTGTTAAGCTCGTATTTTTTCTTTGTTAAGGTTGTTAGGGTATTTTTGTCTGTGATGTTTGCGCAGTGTCCTTTCTCCAGGAGGTCAATTTGTTCCTCTAGTTCCTTTATCTTCTTGTTCCTGCCTCTGTTCATTCTGGCCTTGATGTTTATTAGTTTCCCCCTGATTGTTGCCTTTAGGGCATCCCAGATGGTGCTTTTCTCCACTTCGTCGTTGTCATTGAGGTCCAAATAGTCTCTTATGGCCTCTTCTATTGCCTTAATGTTGCTCGGGTCTTGTAGGATATCGCTGTTCAATCTCCATCTGCTAGTTGGTTTCTCGTTGTGTTTCCCGTACATTGAGAGTGTGATGTGCGCGTGGTCCGAGATGGTTATCGGCGCTATTTCTGTGTGGTCAATCAGGTGTGAGTGCGTGTTGGACATTAGGATGTAGTCTATCCTGCTGTAGGAGTTGTGAGGATGTGAATAGAAGGTATATTCGCGTGCATCAGGGTGCTGCAGCCTCCATGGGTCTATGAGTTGAAGCTTGGTGCAAACGTCTTTCAGGATGTTGGGATTGTGGGTGTTGTGGCTTGCTCTGTGCGGGTGTCTGTCTGTTGCTTGGTCTAAGACTTGATTCATGTCTCCTGCCACGAGGAGGAGGTCTTCTTGGGGGATTGCTGATAGTCTTGTGGTAACCCCTTCCCAGAATTCTTTGTCATCCGAATTTGGCCCGTATATGTTGGCTACGTGTATTGTTTCGTCTCCCCTTTTCAGACTCGTTAGTAGTAGTCTTCCTTCTTCATCTGTGTGTGTTTTTTTTATGGTCAGGTTGGCCTTCCTGCTTACTATTGTGACTACCCCACGCTTCTTGTGCTTGGCTGGTGAGCAGAAGACCCCCCCTATCCACCTCGCTTTCAGATGTGAGGCCTCTTCGTGTGAGAGCTTGGTTTCTTGTACTACATAGACGTCCCCCTTCAGTTTTGCCAGATATTCGAGCGACTTCCTGCGTTTGACTGGATAGTTAAGGCCCTTGACATTTAGGGACACTACCTTGAGGTTTGTGGCTGGCCTGGCTTGTGTTGATGTGCTCATGGTGGTTTCTTGGTGTCGCCGCCTATCGGTGGGTTGTTTCGGTTACTTGCTTTGGGCGCCATGGGTCTGCGCCTTCCGCTCAGAGATGCCCCCCCTGGGCTGTGGCTTGGTAAGAGTAGGGATGTAGAGATAGTAAAGACATAAGGAAAAAGTAATGCATGCTTCTGTACCATGGTGTTCACTCGCAATCTCCCCTTCCCCTCCTCCCTCCGTCCTCCCCCCTCCCTCCCCTCCCCCTCCCCCCGCCTTTTCAACTGTGAGCGTGTGACAGCAAGAGTCCTCCCTCTCTCCCTCCCCCCAAGTCCGTAACTGTGCTGAAAGGAGAAAGAAAGCCCTTGTCACCCTATGTCTTTGCATAGAAGTCCCCGCCTTGGCACATTTGTGACTGTGAGAAGAGAAAAGGATATGGTTGGACTGCTGCGCCTTCCGTGCCGTTGCGAGTCTTTGTCAGGTAGCTTGTTGCATCCTTCTTCCTCTCTCTCATTCGCTTGGGGTAGATTTGATCAGGTCGTCACGCTTGTGTTTGTCTAAACAAGACTGAGGTAGATAGAGGTTGCATACTTCGGTCGCGCTGGAGCTGCTTTGCGATTGTATTAAGAGTTCTTTATCTTCTCTCTTCCGAGTTGAGGTAGGTATGTCATCAGAGTTAAAAACAGTGCTCGCCTGCCTTGGGCCCGAAGTGTTCCAGTGTCAGTTTAAGTGGGCTCTACTCCTCTCCGCCTTCTGCGGCGTCTGACGAGGCTCTTCTCTTTCCTCCTGGGCTCTTTGCCTCCATGTTCTCTGGCTCTGGCCCTCTTAGGTATCTCTTTAGTTCGTTGGGGTCCTCGAATATGAGGGTGTTGTTCCTGTCGGTTATTTTCATCCTGGACGGCCCGGCGAAGCTGAAGGTGATATTGTCTCTTCGCATCTTATCTCGTAGGGCTAGGAACCCTTTCCTGGTCTCTACTGTGAGTTTAGAGTAATCTTGCGTGATTGTTATCTTCTGGCCGTTTATGGTCAGCGGTTGGCCCTTTCTGGCGACTGCAAAGATTGATTCTGTTTGGTTGCCACGCAGTGGTTTGCAGATGATTAGCCTCGGGCTGTTGCTATTTTGGAGCTTCCTTGCTGGGATCCTGTACGCTTTTTCTATTTCGAAGGGCTTGTCGAATCTCAGACCTGTGAGTTTCGGTAGTAGGTTTTCCAGCATAGCAGCGCATGATCCTGGGGCATCTTCCTCTCCTTCTGGTACTCCCAATAATCGTATGTTTCCTTTTCTGCTCTTATCGTCGTACTCTGCCTGGATTCTCTCCAGGGTGTTTGTCTTCCTTATTACAATGCCCAGGTCCTTATGAGTCACTCTTGTGAGGTCTTCAAGGTCACCGACTCTTTTCTCTGCGGCATCTATTCTGCCGTCCGCCCTGCTTTGTGCTGCTCTTATGGCTATTAGTTCCATCTGTATATTGTCGACTGTCTTTTTCGTAGCTTTTGCCAGGTCATTGCCCTCTGTAATTTTCTTTAGGAGTGTGTCTAGCCTAGTTGCCTCGCTGCTTTGGCCATTCTTGAATTTACCAGGGGATTCTGGGTATTTGTTCCTGCTCTTTTTCGGGTCATTGGCGATCTTTTTTTCTCCCTTACCCGCCATTGTCTCAAAACCTCTTCTGATCTGATGCGTCAGGTGCCTGCCTGCTTTTTTCTGTATGTCGGGGTTCTCCTTTGCGATTGCGGCCGCCTTTGTCGTCGTACTGTTCTGTGTCTGTGGGCCTTCCCGAAAGCGACTTGGCTCCTTGACTGTTCGGGTTCTGGTCTTAGTCCCCGCCAGTTCCTTGGAGTACTCCCCCTTGGCTTAGTGGCATGTTTGTTCTCCTTTTGGCTGCTTGCCTTGAGCTGCTGGAATTTGTCGGCTTCTCGTGTTGCGTCATGCACTTGCGTACCTGCTTGTGTGCCGGGTTGGTGGGCAGATCCCTGCTGTGCCTGGTGCTTGTGTTGGTTTCGCTTCTGCGCTGTTTGTGTGCACACCCCCACCTCAAGATGGCCGCCTTGTACTGAGTGCCCGGTTTCCTTCGCGGGCCCTTCCCAATATGGCCGCCTCTTTGTTTCTGTTTCCGCGGGGGATTCCCCTTGACATTGACTTCCAGGTCGGCTCGTGTTGCGGCTTCCGTTGCTGCTGGTGGCGTTTCGCTCTGTTTGCAGCTCTTGTCTGCTCTTAGCAACAGGTATGGGCTTAGTTTCGGCCCGGCTCACCAGATCATGTACCCACCTCAAGATGGCTGCCGCCACCGCGCTTCGATTTTAAAAACCGTGCTCCGATCCGCTTCTTGCCACTCCAGTGCGCTCCCTTCTTCACGTCGCTCCTTGTGTTCCGCTTGCTTGTATTGCCTCGGTGGTGCGCTCCGCCACTGGCAGTCTCCTCTGACGTCTGCTTGCTGCACGGCTTCCGCTTCTGCGTGCAGCGGGTTGTTTACCTCTCCCCGTTCCCACTCCGGTTGCCCCGCCTGTAGCGCCCGTAGCTCCTGCCGTCGCTGCCTCCACTTCCCAGCCAAACTTCCGTGGCTGCTTTCCGCGCCTCTGGCTTGGTAAAAATGGTGCCTCACAATGGCGCACAGCCTGTTTGCTTTCGGTTTCGTTTCCCTGTGTGGGGGGCAAGAGACTCACCAGTGCCGTGTTGTCGCTTTCTCCGCTCGACTTGCTACGCTTCTCCTTCACTTCTTCTTGTCACAGGGCTCCGGTGGGTCACGCTTGCGGTGCTTCCCCTCTGGCTAATTGCTGGTCCTTCGGTTAAGCCTTACTTGTTGCCGCCATCTTGGGTTCTCCCCCGCTCCTCTGCTCGTCTACCTCTTCGTTCGTATCTCATTTCCTGTTGCTTCTAGGGTGTTACCGGCTGCAGCTGCTCGTGCCCTCCGCCTTCGTACACCTTCTCCTATGTAACCTTCCTTGCTCAGGGCTTCTACGCCGTTGTTTTCACGACTAGTTCGACTTGGGGGTCGGGAGCTCTGGACCTAGGTGTGCTTCCTCCTCGCCATCCAAGCCACGCCCCCAACAGTTATTATTTTTAAAGCACGTCTTTCCCGCATTACTATCCCCAACACCAACACCAACATGAGAACAAAAAAATTAAAAGGTACCACCCCAAAGTCGAGCAAGTACCAAAAAATCAGGCTTTTTTAAAACAAACAAGAATACAACAGCTAAAAAAGTTAGGAAAAATATGTTCAGGAGCGTCTCTGACATCATACTTTCTTTGACCTCCATGGACATCAATGATATGGCCCATATACCTCCTTTAGCTTTTTAACATAGTGCCAATATCGGCAACACTTCTCAGTTCTCATACAGCAACATACATCAATAAACCACAAGACATCTTCTCAGTTTTCGTACAGCAAAATACATAAATAAACCACACAACACTTTGTTAATGGAGAAAATTGCTGCTGGTTTATTTGCATAACAAATATGCAAACATGGTGGGTTATCTTACAGGCGATCCAAGGGCAGGCCTGCCCTTATGCCGCCTGCCTGCCTGATGAGCCAAATTACACCGTGACCGTCGCCAATCAGTGGTTACCAATTTTGGGAGGGGCCACCCCTCCCATCACACTTACTCATGCCCCCAAAAGGGGGTGGAGCGTTCCAGGCAGCCCCCAGTTGCTCAGGCCCACAACCGCCAGTAGGACTAACGAGGCACCGTCAATCTTCCAGGGGACAACGCTAAGACATCCCTGGGTGTACTTGGCTTTGCACCCTTATTGTGCTGCTGCATGTAGTACCCTTCTGTACCTTGCAAACACTGGATCGCCCTGTAACTCCTCCACAGCTCTGAGGGTGGCCACCATCACAACCAGGACCCCCCACCAAGGTAGGCATCTTTATTTACATCCTGCTGATTACCGGGCCTCTCCCCGGTCCAGCCAAAACAAGTCCAAGCCCATACAGGACCGGAGGCCCGCATTCCCGTTCTGGACAGGTGCCCCAACCTTTCTAAACTCCCTGTGGAATTTAGACTGGTAAAACCGAAACCCCTCAGTTCAGGGATGTATGCATAATTTACACCAGGGGGAATTCAATTCTGGCAGCAGGACCTTCCTACCCTCGACAGTCAAATCACTGCTTCCCAGCTGTCAGACCCCAGAGGTGAGAGGGGAGACACCCCCCTGCCCGGGCCGCTGCTTCTACAGAAGCTGTTCCAGTGCCTGCACAATTACACCACCCCTCCCAGGGTTGTTCACGGCTTGCTGTCCCTAAATGCCTTAGGATTCCCATTGCCCCACCTGTGAGCATGTCCGGTTGAGTCTAAAATTCGAAGGGGGACCCAATATCCGTGGTACCCACCTACCCAGCCCTTCAGTGCTGCCCTGAAAAGGAGACATTGTAGGATCTACCTGTCCCCCCCATTTAGTATAATGTTGACTGCCAACCAGTGTTGTGTTGCCACCCTGGTGTCCCTACCCCAGCGAGTGTATATGCACCCAGGAAGACCTAAAACAGTTAGTTTGGTGTTGGTTCAATGTTAACATTGCCTGGCTGAAGAGCAAACCTATGACAAGCCTCTCCTAACAAAAAGTGCCAATGTGGGTGGAAGTAAGAGTTATTAAGCCCGCCTTACTTACTCTTACCCAGTTATCTGTGTATAGCACTTGTCGAACTATGTCCATCGAATTCAGCCAGTCACCACTCTAGGTGACGCCTTGTCCTCCCAAACTTCTGCTAGTCTACCAGGGAGCAGACAGGACAGTGTGAACTGGAGGGAAACCATATGTATAAATACCTGCCCTTTTATGAATACTGGGGATGGCAAGTGTTCTTTAATACTTTGTAGCCCATTTGGGCTTAACCCAGGGGGTTCCCCAATCTTTTGGACCATAGCACACTCATTGGATGACAACTTCCCCAACCTGCATGGCTACCAGCCAAGGTTATAGGGCGGGAGAGTTTGCACATGTTATTGTTACTCAACTCACTGGTACTCGTTTTATCGACCTCAGAAGGATGAAATGCTAAGGGGACCTACCAGGCTCTGAACCTGGGACCAGAGGTCGAACACAATCTCCTTTCAGTTCTGCCGCTCCACCTGCCTGTGAACTTGTATCCCAGGGTAGACTTCAAGCACCATAACCCATACTTGGACATGCCAGAGCTAGAAACACATCTAAAAGGCCTGCCAACCGGCTAAAAACCAACATTGCAGTCCTAATGTCCGCTGACAACTCCCAAGGAAAATTGGCTTAACTGAAGCAACTGGTAACATGCCAACAAATTAACCTTAACTATGACTGCCAAATGTGCTCTGGTAGTTGTCCATATTAGTGCTCCATCCCCTCCATATCAGCACTAACAAGGCAACCTGCACCCTCTTGGGAATGGCACACTCACGCCCCAGCTGACAGAAAGTGCCTATTCGCGTGTAGCCCATTACCTAAGTTTATCACGGACGGCATACCAGGATTATGTTAAAACTTAGCTGGCTCTGCTGCTGAGTGTGCGTTGCACCATCACAGGTATGTCTTTGCCACTTGCTGCAAAGTTTGATGACATTGCAAGCCCCAATCCTAGGTGAAATAAAAGAAAGCTTTACTGCTACCCATGTGAGCCGCTGCTGGTGCTAATGAGGTACAAATTGCACCGGTAGACTAGATGCTGTACTATAGCATTAGAGGGCCATTGCAGCACTTCTTAAAGTCCATGGCTAACCTACTAACAGTATGACTGAGACAAGAGAGGTTGTAAATGTAAAGCCCAAAGGGATGATCGTTAGATAGACCCAACAGGGAATGATCCTGTGAAATGAGGTAGGGACCACCACCACCACACCCCGCCTGTAAATCAGTCCCAGTTTACTTTGTCATGTGCAGTATTGTAGCCACAATTCGCCGGCATCTAACCTGTGCAGTGTCCTGTTCTGTGCAATCCCCCTCATGCTTCCACTGGGTACCTCTGCCTGATGTGCATGACCTAGGTACATAGTCCCCTTGCAAGGCGGACTGCCAGTGAAACAATACATCACATACCCCATAAGTACTGCTACCTGCCTTCGCTAGAATCTAGCCTGGCATCCCTTCATGCCCAGATATACCAAGTGATAATGGCTCAACTCGTTCAAATGACCCAATCACACATAAAACCCACAGAGACTGATGCGGCCCGTTAACCTGCCCCGTTAATCTGTGGATAAAAGCCTGACAGTCATTGAAGTATCTCACACTGTTGGAATGTAGCCACAGCTCCAAGATATTACTGCAAAGAAATATCTGACACCCCCAATTCTTAATAATTGCTAAGTATGCCCAGTCCCCACACGGCTATTCCTTTACCATTCTTTTCTTTCTATAACTGCAAAATGCAAGGAGATTGTAGGACCCAGTTCCAATGTTGAAACAACTACAATGCAAGCCGAACTTGTCCGGATACATTCAACCCCTGCCTGTGAACCGCAGAAACATGGCCAGTCCAACACAGAGTTAGCACGCCCCTCTAATTACCCTGAACTTAGATGCCCCGGACTGCTGGTCCTATTACCTGGAAAAGTGGGGTGCTTCCCCCCGCTGGCAACATGTGTATGCCTACCGACCCCTGCATTATCTAACATGTGAGGCGCAAGCTGTTTTAGCAGTCCACCCCAAGTTTGCCAACTATACTTTTACTCAAGGTGTCAGGCTCTTCTCATTAGAGCGGCTGCATATCTTTCCATACTGCAAAATGCCAGGAGATTGTAGGCCCCAGTTCTAATGTTGAAACAACTATAATGCAGCCAAACTTCTCAGGAGACATTCACCTCTGTGTTAGAAGCGCAGCAACATGGCACTTCCAATACAGAGGTAGAATGCCTGCATCATCTAACATGAGAGGCCCAAGCTGTTTTGAAGTTCACTCAAGGTTTGCCAACTATACTTTTAAAAAACAGAGTCCGGCTCTTCCTAATAGCGCGGCTGCATATACCCTTCAAGCCTGCCAAGGTTGTTGAAATACTTGTGATACTCCCGGCCACTGGGTGCCACCTCCCACTCCATCCTTACATTCCACACCGTGTCACCACATGTGCACTTGCACATCGTAGTCACTTCCTGAGTACTCGCACCTCGTGTGTAACTGCACTGTGTCACCTCATGTGTAACTGCACAGTGTCAGCTCAAGTGTAACTGCAGCGTCTCCTCATGGTAGCTGCACCCAGCGTCACCTCCTGTGTAACTGCAGACATAGTAATCTCATGTGTAACTCGCACATAGCGTCACCACCTGTGTAACTGTACACAGCGCCACCTCATGTGTAACTGTACACAGCGCCACCTCATGTGTAACCGCACGCAGCGCCACCTCATGTGTAACCGCACACAGTGCCACCGCATGTGTAACCGCACACAGCGCCACCTCATGTGTAAATGCACAATCACCTCATGCGTAAACGCACTCAGCGTCACCTCTTGTGTAAATGCAGTGTCACATCATGCGTAAACGCACACAGCGTCACCTCAAGCGTAATCATGGGCGTAACCATTTTAGCGAACAAACTGAAGATGCCCGGGCTGCTAACCAAACAAGCGTGCCCCTGTTGTAATGGTGAAGTGTCACCCATAGTCGTTGAAACGTCACATTATTACACTGAAATTTGAAGCATGTCACACATTGAGTTCTGCCTTGGCAGCTGTATTGAATCAATGTAGCTAACACGCAGTACACTTTTTGTCCTGCTCACGTTGTAAAGCCCTCTGATACCTTCAGGCAAGTCAGCGCTATGTAAGACTGCCTGTAAATTACACAATTCGGAAGCACTCTGGCGCAGGACAAGGCACGACGCGCAACACTCATTCAAGGGTAACCACTAAGGCAGCAGTTGCCCAGCTACAACTGGTGCTAACAGCGCCGCCTGCGCATTCACGGGGTTCTACTGGCCAGATTGTGCAGAGAACCTGTGACTCACCTTCTAGGCATCGGCCCCCGTGCAAAGTGGACCTCGAGCCCCTGGCAACTCTCACCGCATGCTCCTGCGAAACAAAAACTGCGAAGGAACTACAAGCACCTGATACGATGGAGGGGTGAGGCCTTTGCCCTCATGCAGTGCAGTGCCAATATGCACACCCACACAGAGGACAGCCATAAACACAAATCCTTAGCCCTTCAGGGAGGGAAATTAGGTTTAATGTCTGCCATGGACTGGGCCCATCTAGATTTGAGCAAAGGAATAATAAATAGCTGGAGCCGGGACAAAAACCTCAGCCCCCATTCCATGACATAAGTCCGACCCGTGGGACACCTATACCTCCTCGAGCTCGTTGCTCACTGCCTCCCCTACTGACAGAGGCGGCGGGAAACTGTGGTACTTGGGGCACCCCGCAACAAGCCCCCGTGCCCAGGGAGCCACCAGGAGGGTGAAAGGCCTGCTCCGAACCGATGCGTTTGACTGTACGGGCCCTCACCCCAGTCCCTGGGACCTGAAGCAGCCGGAGCCAGCAGGGCGCCGCCTGCCTCCCACCGCTCAGGCCCTGCGAGGAAAGTTTGGGGAAGACACTAGCTGACTCCCTCCATGCGCTGGAGGCCACAGCCCGGCGCCATAACCAGTGGCCACATTCGGCCTAGCAGGACACAGCAATGGGTCTGTTCAATAGTGCTTCCTGTCCTGAAAAGCCCAGTACTGTTTCAGACTCACCCCCCGTTGCACCGCTCCAAGGCTCCCGCTGCACCGCATCGCTTGCTGCCCCCTGCCCCCTCTAACATGCTCTGCCGACTAGGGTAGCAAGGGGGGCAGGCCGCGGCCTCGCTGACCGCCCTGCACGCCACAATATATGTGGTTGAGGTCAGCAACTGCCCTGAACGGGTCAGCCTACCGGTTGTGCCGCAATTGCTGGAAATGGGTGGAGAGCAGCGCGGTACCTGCTAACGGCAATACCCCCACACACCTGCGCCAGGGAAGAGGGTCTGAAGGCAGGCGAGACCTTCAACTGCCAGGACGATGTTCGGCGCAGCCCCCTTTCCGAACCCGGTGCTGCCCGCATGACCATTGAGGCTCCTCTGAACCTCTGCAACATCCCAGCACTACTTTGACATCACGGCATGGCGAGCCAGGGGGCCAGGAGACCCCATGTCACAGCACTCACAGCCAAAAGAACCGACCAACGCCTCAACAAGGCCAGAGGCAGAAGCCCCTTGTCACAAATAAGGGTGGAGAAGCAGCAAGTAGACCAAAGACATTGCCCCGACAGGTCCAGGACACTCCTCTTGGACCACCAACGCTGCCAGCGCCACCCGAGTGTGGCTCGGTGCCGGGATGAGTCGCTCAGTCGTCCCCCCTCCCCGCTCATCGCGCTTGCAAGAGCAATGTAGTGTTGCCTTCAATTGTTTGGCAAAGGGAGATGCAGAAAATTGCCCGAATCACAGTGGTGGGCGTCCCTGCCTAGACAGAACCCAGCATCCCGGCTGTGAGGTCGGCCACTCAAGCTGTGAGGTCGCAAAGGAGCACGACCAATCTTCGTCTAAGGGGGGGGCCCGCACGGCACCCGTTGCCCCCCCCCCCCCCCCCCCCGCAGGAAGCGACACCAAGGACCCTGCAGCTCCTCGTCTGGACTTGGCGTCCCAGCTGGCACAGTGAAACCAGGCCCGCTAGCAGGTGGTGGAGGGTGACCGGAAATTGCCCCTTTCCGCCGGAGCTATGGCCTATGTGCCGAGCTCCCTGCTGCCTCCTACTGCGGCCCCGGGGCAGGCCAATCATCTCGGAGGCCCAGACTGCCCCTCCTAAGACAGAGTGGGGAGCGGAACCATACCCCACCAGTGACTGGCGAAGGAGAGTGAAGGTGCTCCATGCACGGATCGTCCGCCCATCCTCTGGCACAGCACCCCCGGGCCCATTCGGGGCCGGGGGCAGCCCAGCGGAGAAGCCTGTGAAACCACGGGAGCTGACCAACACCCTCCCAAGGCGGCCCACACATTGGTGGGCCGCCCTGCCCTGGCTGCAACCCCACTGGGGAGACTGGGCCGGGGGAGTGGACCAATTGGTGCTCTCACCATGCAATGGTTGATCAGCAGGGGACACGTCCAAACATTGAGACGGGCAGCAGGCAAGAGGCTACACCGTGGGTGGGGGAAGGTATTAGAACCCCTGTCCCCCCCCACCACGGCCGGAAGTGATGCAGCCACTGCCCCGATTTGGTCCCTAGACCGGGGACCATAGTGCGCTGACTTGTGTGCCTTCCTGTGGCACTAAGGGTGACACCCTGTTAGGAGGGTCCCCTACGTGGACCCCGGGCAGCCTGACAGTCTCCTTGCTGCCGTCAGGGACTGGGAGCAGGTCCAGTAGTAGAAAATGCAGAAAGCAACCTCAGCTACCAAAGCCCTATTTACTTTTTGCTCCAGCTGTTGCCTTCTTGAGCCCTGTGTCAATGAGCAGCAAAGTCAGTGCCAGTGGACAAGACAGCGATAGAAGATTCAACTACTGGTGACCCTTACATGATGTCCATGCCTGATGCTGAGCTCATCCCCATGTTAACAATACCTACAGTGCGCAGCATCAAGCACTGGAAAACTGTGTCTCTGTCCTTGTGCTTCCTGTCTGAGTGCTGCTTGTTTTGCAAAACTTCATTACTCACTCTTTAGATTTAGGGAATGTTCTGTGGTTACACCCAGCAATAACGTTGTCAGCAACGAGCAAACGGTCTGGAACAGCAGCTGCTGTTTTACAGATCCCTCAATCTAAACTAATGAAATCCATGGAACAATCCGCCCCCACCAGAGGCTTGTCTCTTGCCTACTCGTGTTCAAAAAGCATCAAGGAGCACATCTATTCTGGCACCACTGCCATTCGAGTTCATAGTACTATAAATGTGTATTCAGTAAAACCCCTCACCATACTTAGTTGTGTAAGTACAAAATGTAAAGTGTATTGATAGCGCCTTGGGACGGATGTCTATTGGGGTTGCCAAGGATGGCAGCAGCTACCCCTTACTTCCCTTATCTAAGCCCTAATGACATCCTTGCCAGGCCTGACTCAGAGATCACAGGAGAAACCAGGAACAAGAGTTCTGTTTAATTTATGTAGTTTCCATTCTGTCCCCCATAGTACACTAGCACCAAATAGGATACTGTTGCTAAGAGTGGGATGGTTGCTATGGCCCAGCCTATGATAGTTGTACCTCGGCATGTGATGATTGTACCTCGGCATATGATGGTTAAGGCAGACAACAAGGAGCTTAGAGGGAATTAAGGTCATAGGTCTCCCTCCACTCAACATATACTTTCCACAAATATGACCTAGACCACGTCGGCACCTAACGAATAATTATTTCAATAGTGTATCTTGTGTTGGAGAACCATTCCAACTAACTCCCCTATTTTAATTAATGGGGTATGAGATACACCTATGTTGTGCCACATTAAAAATTGCCCATTCCCTTTTGACAGACGTTGTGAGACACACTACACACACCCATGTGTCAGACTCAGACAAAGAAAAAAGTGCGTGTGAGCGAGAGGGCACCTCACGGGTTAACCACCAACGGGAACCTGGCAGGTACTCACCAGGATTGCCCTGTTCTCATCATTGGCACCATCAAGCTCAAAAGAAAAAATGTGTCCAAAAACAAACAGTGTGTTTGTGAAAGTATGCAGTGTAGAAAAACCACGAACAACACATATAGTGTCAAAACAACATATAAAACCACAAACAACACGGATCTCTAGCTTTATTCTGTCTCTTTCGTGTTGGTTATGGACTCTAAAAAAGTAGGTATGGCTCCTACTTATCCAACCATACTCTACTTACTGCCGACATGTTTCATTGCCATTTCAAAGTTTTAGGCAATTTCTTCAGGGCGCCACAATTTCTTGCCACTGCATCGGACAAATGTAATCTTCACAACCTCATGCCGCGTTTCATCAGCCAGAATTGATTGAGGCTGATGAAACACGGCATGCTCGTCGCCCTATCGTGAAAATTAACAGAGGGAGACAGAAGCGACTTACATTGGGAGTCTCAAATAAACCCTAGAAGGTTCCGCCCTCTCGGCCGGTACGAGTCAGGTTGGCTGATTGAGGTTGTGAAGATTACCTTTGTCCGAAGCAGTGGCAAGAAATTGTGACGCCCTGAAGAAATTGCCTAAAACTTTGAAATGGCAATGAAACATGTCGGCAGTAAGTAGAGTATGGTTGGATAAGTAGGAGCAATACCTACTTTTTTAGAGTCCATAACCAACACGAAAGAGACAGAATAAAGCTAGAGATCCGTGTTGTTTGTGGTTTTATATGTTGTTTTGACACTATATGTGTTGTTCGTGGTTTTTCTACACTGCATACTTTCACAAACACACAGTTTGTTTTTGGACACATTTTTTCTTTTGAGCTTGATGGTGCCAATGATGAGAACAGGGCAATCCTGGTGAGTACCTGCCAGGTTCCCGTTGGTGGTTCGCCAGTTAGGTGCCCTCTCGCTCACACACACTTTTTTCTTTGTCTGAGTCTGACACATGGGTGTGTGTAGTGTGTCTCACAACGTCTGTCAAAAGGGAATGGGCTATATTTAATGTGGCACAACATAGGTGTATCTCCTACCCCATTAATTAAAATAGGGGAGTTAGTTGGAATGGTTCTCCAACACAAGATACACTATTGAAATAATTATTCGTTAGGTGCTGACGTGGTCTAGGTCATATTTGTGGATAGTATATGATGTTTAAGCCCGGTCAAATATTGGTTAATTCTTAACATATGACAGCTGTACTTTGGCTAATGAAAATTGCCCATATCACAGTGGTGGGCGTCCCTGCCTAGACAGAACCCAGCATTTCGGCATTGAGGTCGGCCATTCAAGCTGTGAGGTCGCAAAGGAGCATGACCAACCTTCGCCTAAGGGGGGACCGCACGGCACCCGTTGCCACCCGCAGGATGCGACACCCAGGACCCTGCTGCTCCTCGTCTGGACTTGGCGTCCCAGCTGGCACAGTGAAACCAGGCCCGCTAGCGGGTGGTGGAGGGTGACCGTTGATTGCCCCTTTCTGCCAGAGCTATGGCCTAGGTGTCGATCTCCCTGCTGCCTCCTACTGCGGCCCCGGGGCAGGCCAATCACTTCGTAGGCCCAGACTGCCCCTCCTAAGACAGAGTGGGGTGCGACACCATACCCCACCAGTGACTGGCGAAGAAGAGTGGAGGTGCTCCATGAACGGATCGTCCGCCCATCCTCCGACCCCAGCACCCCCGGGCCCATTTGGGGCCGGGGGCAGCCCGGCGGAGAAGCCTGTGAAACCAGGGGAGCTGACCAACACCCTCCCAGGGCGGCCCACACATTGGCGGGCCGCCCTGCCCTCGCTGCAACTCCGCTGGGGAGAACGGGCCGGGGGAAGGGGACCAATTGGTGCTCAAACCGTGCAATGGTTGATCAGTAGCTCCTCGGGCACACGTCCAAACAGCGAGACGGGCAGCAGGCAAGAGACTACACCGTGGGCGGGGAAAGGTATTAGTACCCCTGTCCCCCCCCCGCCACGGCCGGAAGTGACCCGGCCGCTGACCCTATTTGGTCCCTAGACCGGGGACCATAGTGCGCTGACTTGTGTGCCTTCCTGTGGCACTAAGGGTGACACCCTGTTAGGAGGGTCCCCTACGTGGACCCCGGGCAGCCTGACAGTCTCCTTGCTGCCGTCAGGGACTGGGAGCAGGTCCAGTAGTAGAAAATGCAGAAAGCAACCTCAGCTACCAAAGCCCTATTTACTTTTTGCTCCAGCTGTTGCCTTCTTGAGCCTTGTGTCAATGAGCAGCAAAGTCAGTGCCAGTGGACAAGACAGCGATAGAAGATTCAACTACTGGTGACCCTCACATGATGTCCATGCCTGATGCTGAGCTCATCCCCATGTTAACAATACCTACAGTGCGCTGCATCAAGCACTGGAAAACTGTGTCTCTGTCCTTGTGCTTCCTGTCTGAGTGCTGCTTGTTTTGCAAAACTTCATTACTCACTCTTTAGATTTAGAAAATGTTCTGTGGTTACACCCAGCAATAACGTTGTCAGCAACGAGCAAACGGTCTGGAACAGCAGCTGCTGTTTTACAGATCCCTCAATCTAAACTAATGAAATCCATGGAACAATCCGCCCCCACCAGAGGCTTGTCTCTTGCCTACTCGTGTTCAAAAAGCATCAAGGAGCACATCTATTCTGGCACCACTGCCATTCGAGTTCATAGTACTATAAATGTGTATTCAGTAAAACCCCTCACCATACTTAGTTGTGTAAGTACCAAATGTAAAGTGTATTGATAGCGCCTTGGGACGGATGTCTATTGGGGTTGCCAAGGATGGCAGCAGCTACCCCTTACTTCCCTTATCTAAGCCCTAATGACATCCTTGCCAGACCTGACTCAGAGATCACAGGAGAAACCAGGAACAAGAGTTCTGTTTAATTTATGTAGTTTCCATTCTGTCCCCCATAGTACACTAGCACCAAATAGGATACTGTTGCTAAGAGTGGGATGGTTGCTATGGCCCAGCCTATGATAGTCGTACCTCGGCATGTGATGATTGTACCTCGGCATATGATGGTTAAGGCAGACAACAAGGAGCTTAGAGGGAATTAAGGTCATAGGTCGCCCTCCACTCAACATATACTTTCCACAAATATGACCTAGACCACGTCGGCACCTAACGAATAATTATTTCAATAGTGTATCTTGTGTTGGAGAACCATTCCAACTAACTCCCCTATTTTAATTAATGGGGTATGAGATACACCTATGTTGTGCCACATTAAAAATTGCCCATTCCCTTTTGACAGACGTTGTGAGACACACTACACACACCCATGTGTCAGACTCAGACAAAGAAAAAAGTGCGTGTGAGCGAGAGGGCACCTCACGGGTGAACCACCAACGGGAACCTGGCAGGTACTCACCAGGATTGCCCTGTTCTCACCATTGGCACCATCAAGCTCAAAAGAAAAAATGTGTCCAAAAACAAACAGTGTGTTTGTGAAAGTATGCAGTGTAGAAAAACCACGAACAACACATATAGTGTCAAAACAACATATAAAACCACAAACAACACGGATCTCTGGCTTTATTCTGTCTCTTTCGTGTTGGTTATGGACTCTAAAAAAGTAGGTATGGCTCCTACTTATCCAACCATACTCTACTTACTGCCGACATGTTTCATTGCCATTTCAAAGTTTTAGGCAATTTCTTCAGGGCGTCACAATTTCTTGCCACTGCTTCGGACAAATGTAATCTTCACAACCTCATGCCGCGTTTCATCAGCCAGAATTGATTGAGGCTGATGAAACACGGCATGCTCGTCGCCCTATCGTGAAAATTAACAGAGGGAGACAGGAGCGACTTACATTGGGAGTCTCAAATAAACCCTAGAAGGTTCCGCCCTCTCGGCCGGTACGAGTCAGGTTGGCTGATTGAGGTTGTGAAGATTACATTTGTCCGAAGCAGTGGCAAGAAATTGTGACGCCCTGAAGAAATTGCCTAAAACTTTGAAATGGCAATGAAACATGTCGGCAGTAAGTAGAGTATGGTTGGATAAGTAGGAGCAATACCTACTTTTTTAGAGTCCATAACCAACACGAAAGAGACAGAATAAAGCTAGAGATCCGTTTTGTTTGTGGTTTTATATGTTGTTTTGACACTATGGGGCCGATTAGGATGGCGGTTTTTCCGCATCCTCCGGGCCGGCGGAAGTGTCCGCCGGCCTGGAGGATGCGGAAAAACCGCGGCGGAGACTCCAAAGACCCACCGCCAAATTAGGATGGCTGGTGGGTCTGATAATCTGTCCGCCGCTTTTCCGCCGCGGTCGGAAGGCAACCGCGGCGGAAAAGCACTAACATGTCTGGCGGTGTCTATCAGACACCGCCAGGCATATTAGGATGTCTGAAAATATATGCTTTTCCGCGGCGGCTTTACCGCTGTGGAAAAGCATACGGACCTTCACTTTGGGGGCCCGTTGCGGGCCCCCTGGGTGAAGGTGGGGTGGGGGGTGCACATGGGGGGTACCTATGGTACCCCCCTGCATTTGCGTGCACAATGCAGCAGGCACCGCGCGGTGCCTGCCGCTTTGTGCACGCAAATGCTGTGCATGGATTTTTTACATTGCGGCGGATGCAGCTTGAAGCTGCACCCGCCGCAATGTTAGAGATAGAGGATGTGACCGCCACCCTGGCGGTCACATCCTAATTTGATCGGAGGGAACGCCGCAGCCCATGCGGACGTTCCCTCCTCCTCAGGGGTCGCGGACGGACTCAAGTCCGTCCGCGATCCTAATCGACCCCTAAATGTGTTGTTCGTGGTTTTTCTACACTGCATACTTTCACAAACACACAGTTTGTTTTTGGACACATTTTTTCTTTTGAGCTTGATGGTGCCAATGATGAGAACAGGGCAATCCTGGTGAGTACCTGCCAGGTTCCCGTTGGTGGTTCGCCAGTTAGGTGCCCTCTCGCTCACACACACTTTTTTCTTTGTCTGAGTCTGACACATGGGTGTGTGTAGTGTGTCTCACAACGTCTGTCAAAAGGGAATGGGCTATATTTAATGTGGCACAACATAGGTGTATCTCCTACCCCATTAATTAAAATAGGGGAGTTAGTTGGAATGGTTCTCCAACACAAGATACACTATTGAAATAATTATTCGTTAGGTGCCGACGTGGTCTAGGTCATATTTGTGGATAGTATATGATGTTTAAGCCCGGTCAAATATTGGTTAATTCTTAACATATGACAGCTGTACTTTGGCTAATGAAAATTGCCCATATCACAGTGGTGGGCGTCCCTGCCTAGACAGAACCCAGCATCACGGCATTGAGGTCGGCCATTCAAGCTGTGAGGTCGCAAAGGAGCATGACCAACCTTCGCCTAAGGGGGGACCGCACGGCACCCGTTGCCACCCGCAGGATGCGACACCCAGGACCCTGCTGCTCCTCGTCTGGACTTGGCGTCCCAGCTGGCACAGTGAAACCAGGCCCGCTAGCGGGTGGTGGAGGGTGACCGGAGATTGCTCCTTTCTGCCAGAGCTATGGCCTACGTGCCGATCTCCCTGCTGCCTCCTACTGCGGCCCCGGGGCAGGCCAATCACTTCGTAGGCCCAGACTGCCCCTCCTAAGACAGAGTGGGGTGCGACACCATACCCCACCAGTGACTGGCGAAGGAGAGTGGAGGTGCTCCATGCACGGATCGTCCGCCCATCCTCCGACCCCAGCACCCCCGGGCCCATTTGGGGCCGGGGGCAGCCCGGCGGAGAAGCCTGTGAAACCAGGGGAGCTGACCAACACCCTCCCAGGGCGGCCCACACATTGGCGGGCCGCCCTGCCCTCGCTGCAACTCCGCTGGGGAGACCGGGCCGGGGGAAGGGGACCAATTGGTGCTCAAACCTTGCAATGGTTGATCAGTAGCTCCTCGGGCACACGTCCAAACAGCGAGACGGGCAGCAGGCAAGAGACTACACCGTGGGCGGGGAAAGGTATTAGTACCCCTGTCCCCCCCCGCCACGGCCGGAAGTGACCCGGCCGCTGACCCTATTTGGTCCCTAGACCGGGGACCATAGTGCGCTGACTTGTGTGCCTTCCTGTGGCACTAAGGGTGACACCCTGTTAGGAGGGTCCCCTATGTGGACCCCGGGCAGCCTGACAGTCTCCTTGCTGCCGTCAGGGACTGGGAGCAGGTCCAGTAGTAGAAAATGCAGAAAGCAACCTCAGCTACCAAAGCCCTATTTACTTTTTGCTCCAGCTGTTGCCTTCTTGAGCCCTGTGTCAATGAGCAGCAAAGTCAGTGCCAGTGGACAAGACAGCGATAGAAGATTCAACTACTGGTGACCCTCACATGATGTCCATGCCTGATGCTGAGCTCATCCCCATGTTAACAATACCTACAGTGCGCTGCATCAAGCACTGGAAAACTGTGTCTCTGTCCTTGTGCTTCCTGTCTGAGTGCTGCTTGTTTTGCAAAACTTCATTACTCACTCTTTAGATTTAGGGAATGTTCTGTGGTTACACCCAGCAATAACGTTGTCAGCAACGAGCAAACGGTCTGGAACAGCAGCTGCTGTTTTACAGATCCCTCAATCTAAACTCATGAAATCCATGGAACAATCCGCCCCCACCAGAGGCTTGTCTCTTGCCTACTCGTGTTCAAAAAGCATCAAGGAGCACATCTATTCTGGCACCACTGCCATTCGAGTTCATAGTACTATAAATGTGTATTCAGTAAAACCCCTCACCATACTTAGTTGTGTAAGTACCAAATGTAAAGTGTATTGATAGCGCCTTGGGACGGATGTCTATTGGGGTTGCCAAGGATGGCAGCAGCTACCCCTTACTTCCCTTATCTAAGCCCTAATGACATCCTTGCCAGGCCTGACTCAGAGATCACAGGAGAAACCAGGAACAAGAGTTCTGTTTAATTTATGTAGTTTCCATTCTGTCCCCCATAGTACACTAGCACCAAATAGGATACTGTTGCTAAGAGTGGGATGGTTGCTATGGCCCAGCCTATGATAGTCGTACCTCGGCATGTGATGATTGTACCTCGGCATATGATGGTTAAGCCCTGTCATATATTGGTTAATCCTTAACATATGACAGCTGTACTTTGGCTTATGATAGTTGTACCCCACCATATGGTTAAAATATTTTTAACATGCGCAATTTTGGGTAATAAATAAGATTTGTGTATTAATGTTTATTACTCGTACCTGATAAATGAATAATGCTGTACTTAAAACAGATAGTAATGTTTAGTTCAGCCAGAAAGATGCCTACTCCTCTACATTTGCACAGAAATGCAGCCCACGATTCAGATGCTGCGTTGACCCACACATACTCAGATGGGGCCCCTTGTTAGGTGGCAGTGCTGCGGGTGGGCTCCTGATCATGGAGGCAGCCAGGCCAGGTCTCGGTGCGGTTTGCGGTCTGGCTGTCCTGATATTGCAGCTCTGCTCACCTTGGAGGTCCTTAGCAGGACTCTGTAGATGGTCCCGTCTGCCTCCAAACTATTAAAATACCAGTGGCCCTCCTTTGTCCCAACTGCTCGTGCCACCCCCCTGGGGAGCTGTGGTTAGGGGGTATGGCAGGTCAGAAGTCCTTGCGACTCTGGACGGCTGTTGTGTCTGGATTGTGTGCCTGAAACAGCTTAAACAGCCAAACAAAGCACCATGACACATTTACGGGGTTAAGGCTGTGCGCCCGACTCCGGTGAGGGGGGTGGAGGGGGACGGGGACAGGGGGGGGGAGGGCTAGGTGGTCCGGTCCTGACAATGCAGTGCTCCTGGCCACCATTACTCAGTCAAGGTGCATGTTAAACACCAAAATCGGTTCAGTCGGCTCGGACATAAACCTGTTGCACCAGGACCTATGGAAAGCGGTAGAGAGGACGGTCAGGGTTCAAAATGCAATACAGATACGCATGAGATATTATATAAGTAATGCACACAGACACTACAGTGAGCTAGTTGGACCAGAAGTCACGAGCGACTTCGGCCCATTTATTTATAGCCTTCTGGCCACGCCTGGCCAGAAGGTGATACAATTGTGCACATGTTTCCGGGCATGGACTGAGCTGATGTAGAACCACTAGAGCGCTACATCCCTTCCGAAGTTGGTCCTTTAAACGATTAACACAAAATGATTAACAGGTAAAGTCTATTAGTCTCTGGTTGGGTCTTGGGTTCGGCCTGAGGTTGTACCGCCATCGTCCTCTCGTCGGCGCACACTCCGGATTATTTCTTGGTGTTGATTGTGGTGACATAGGGACTGTATTTGAAATGGGTGTCGCCATTGTGGAGTGGTGGTTTCCTCGGGCCTACTGGTGGCGCTGCACCCTGCTGCTGGTTCGTCTGGTTGTTCCGCTCTGGCAGGCATTGATGGTATTCGCTTGAACCATGAAACATTTCTGGTTACTTCTTCTCCATCTCGCTGTGCTGTTATGGCAGCGCCATTTGTTGTTCTGACTGTCCATGGCGTGGCCTCATAGGGTGTGCGGAACTTGCCCCCTGGTCGCCTCGTACGAATGAGTACTGAGTCTCCCGGGACTAGTGTCCGATCTTGGGCCTTCCTTTTCTTGCTTGCTTTGTCGTTGGTCCTTGTTCGTCGAGCTTGCGTATCCCCTGGGTTATATGGGTCAGGCATCCAGTTTTCTGCAATGGGGAGTAAGTCTCGCCTTGGTCCAGACAGCATGAGCGACCAGGGAGACCTCTGGGTTGTACTGTGGGGAGTGCTTCTGTATTCTCGGAGGAAGTGCTGGAGTGCTTCCTCAGGGTTTGTACCTTCGGCAGTGGCTATCCTTAGTATTTTGTTGATGGTCCTCATGAACCTCTCGACTTCGCCATTTGCCTGAAGCCATTGAGGTGTGATGCGATGATGTTTCACTCCTAGTCCTTTCAGGAACTCCTTGAACTCTCTCCCTTGGAACGGGGGTCCGTTGTCTGTCTTGAGGCGATGTGGAATTCCGAACATCGCGAAAACCTTGCTTAGGATCGGTTGTACGTTTGTGAAGCTCTTGGACTGGGCTAGCTCTACTATGGGATATTTTGTGTAGCTGTCCATTAGTACTACCGTAACTCTCCCGTCCGGGAAGCTACCAAAGTCCAAACTGGCCCACGCCCATGGTGCTGGTGCTTCGGTGATGATTGGTGCGGGGTTTTCTGCTCCACTTGTCATTTGGCATGCTCTGCAATTCTGCACTACTGTGTCTATGTTGCTCTCGAGGTTGGGAAACCATACTTTTTCGCGCATTCTGGCTCTCATCCTTCTGGTGCCTTGGTGTCCTTTATGGGCTAAATTCGTTGCTTGTTCTTGCAGTGTTAGAGGGATTACTACTCTCGATCCTCTGAGGATGAGGCCATTTTCTGCCATGCTTAGTTCGTTGTGTACTTTCCAGAACTGACCTAAAGGCAGGCGATCAGTTTCACTCCACCCGTGGACTTCTTTTAGGAAGTGTTCCATGACCCGTTCTGGATCGCTTCTGTGACTCTTTTCAAAACCACGTCATTGGCATACTGTGATAGGATTGTTTCAGCGGATAGTGCTTGGGGACAGGCCCATTGCGACATCATGTTCACAAATTCTTCTGTCTGCTTGTCTGGTTCTTCTTCTGTTGTTTCGTTGATTGCTGGGTGTCGAGACAAGAAATCCGCGGGATTTTTTGAACCGGGTCTGTATACAAGGTCCATTTGATATTGTTGGATCTGAATAGCCCACCACTCAATTCTAGGGGGTGGATGCGGCGCTGTACCTCTGAACAAAGGGATTAATGGTTGGTGATCTGTTACCATCCTGAAGGGGTGTCCAGTGACATAGAGGTGGAAATGATTACAGGCCCATTTCACTGCTAGGGCTTCTCTTTCAATCTGCGAGTATCTTGCTTCGGTCGCAATTAGTGCCTTGCTCGCAAACGCTAATGGAGCCCACACTCCAGGTTCTGTTTGTTGTGTGAGCAGAGCTCCTAACCCAACGGGGCTAGCGTCTACTAAAATTTCAGTTTGTCTTGCAGTGTCGAAATAGGCCATAGTGGTCCCGTCTAGGAGGTCATCTTTGATTTTGGCAAAAGCTTCCTCTTCGGTGTCCGTCCATCTCCACGGGGATTCCTTTTTTGTTAGGTTTCTTAGTGGTTCCGCTAGGGTGGCCAGGTTTGGGATAAACCGGTCACAGTATTGGGCCATGCCCAGAAAGCTTCTCACTTCCGATGCTGTCGTCGGGGCAGTAGCATGCTTGATGGCTTGAGACTTCCTGGGGTCGACCTGAACTCTGTCGGAGTTGAAAACATACCCAAAGAATTCTATTGATTTTTGGGAAAATTTACATTTGTCCTTATGTAGCGTTACCCCATGCTCTGCCAGCCTCTTGAGGGTGGCTTTTAGTCTTCGGTGATGTTCTTCACTTGTTTTGGAATGTATTAAAATGTCATCGCTGCCTTATAGCACTCCTTGTAGGCCGGATAGTATTTCCTTTATGGTATTTTGAAATATTTCAGCTGCTGATGATATGCCGAAGTTTAGCCTCTTGTATCTTCTTAATCCTAGATGAGTCGAGAATGTTGTTATATATCTGCTTTCTTCGGCAAGCCTTAGTTGGTGGTATCCCGCATTAAGATCCAGTTTCGAGAACCACTGGGCCCCATTCAAGTCTGTCAGTATGTCGTCTACTGTGGGTGTGATGTGTCTTTCCCTCTTTATCGCTTTGTTTGGCATTCGCATATCTATGTAGATCCTTATCTTTCCTGGCTGTCGGGGTTTTTCGGCTATCACCATGGGTGACACCCATGGTGTTGGGCCAGTCACTTTTTCGATGACCCCTTGCTCTTCTAGTTGCCTCAATTCCTGTTCAACAGCTGTTCTTAGGTTAAAGGGGATCCTTCGGTGCTGTAGAGCCAAGGGTTATATGGCTTTGTCACTGTGTAGTTTTACGGGCTGACGTTTGATTGTTCCTAACCTGTGAAATAGTGACGGAAATAGCTGCAGGATGTCTTCAGTCTGAAGCACTTTGACAGCGTTGGCAAACGCAATGAGGCTGAGGTCCTCTGCCGTGTGGCTCCCGACTAGGAGGTCAGCTTCTTTGTCGACGACGTGGAACATCGTCATAACTTCTTTGTCTTCTGCTTTGACTTGTACCAGCATCTTGCCACGCAGGGGGAGTGGTGTTTGGCTACCATATGTTAAGATTCGCACTTTGCCTTGACTGGCGGAATTTGAACCTCTCATAGTGCGGGTTGAGCTGGGGGTCAAAGTGTGCATTGAGCGCTCGCACAGCTGCGTCATAGTCATTCGCGGCGCCAGTATTTGGGAGGTGGGAGAATAGCTTGTAGATTTCAGTTCCTCCAAAGTGCAACAGCAGCGATCTCTTGACTTAATTGGCCTTTTCCCGTGTGGCTGTGAAGTAATTATTTAATTGTCCGACCCATACTGCCCACCTCGGTGCTGCCGTCGCAGGATCGATGAGCTCACTGAAAGGTGGTAAAGCTTGGATCTGGGAATGAGCCGATAGTGTAGTTGGAGGTCCTGCAGGTTGCGCTGGGGCTACTACCTGTTGTGCTGGGGCCCCTGCCTGTTGCTGGTTTACTGCTGCGGCAGCCGGTGGGTTTGACATGGTGTAGTGTCTATCTGTGCCTTCTCTGTGTTTGGTCCTTTTGTTGCTGTGAGACTCCTATTGCTCTTGGTTTTGCCAAGGTTTGTTTTGTGTGCCTGACGTTTTCTTTTCTCAATGCTTGTTTTATTTATTTATTATTATTTTTTTCTATGCCTCGCTTATGGGGCGCTTCTGGGCTTTCAATCGCTTGCCGTCTTCTTGGCCTTATCGGCGCAGGGCTTCCCTAGCTGCTCCTTTCGTCAGGCCTACCTCGCGCTCCTTTTGCCGGGCCTCGCCGGATCTGCGCATGTGCACCAGTTACATTTGGCAAACCGGGGCTTCCAACGGTGCGGGCTTACCGCTGGCTCTCGCGTCTTTGTTTTTCCACCGCGCCGGTGCCCTCACGCAGCTTCTGCCACACGCTGCTCACCAGTGCGGTCGACTACGTCTTCGGACGCTTCAGTTCGCAGGGTGCACACGGCGCCGGGCGCTTCTCTTCGTTTTGGTTCTTTTCTGCCCCGAACTTCATCAGAGGCGCAGGTGAGGCCGTTTCGCTTCTCTGGGGTTTCTTTACTGCGATGCCATCCTCATCGCCAGTGTCAGGGTTCAAAAGTCAATACAGATACGCATGAGATGTTATATAAGTAATGAACACAGACACTACAGTGAGCTAGTTGGACCGGAAGTCACAAGCGACTTCGGCCCATTTAGTTATAGCCTTCTGGCCACGCCTGGCCAGAAGGTGATACAATTGTGCACGTGTTTCCGGGCATGGACTGAGCTGATATAGAACCACTAGATCGCTACAAGGACCACCGTAGCCGAGACTAGAGTATCTAATGTTGAAATGCCATGACATCGCTTCAGAAAAAAGTCACCACACTCAAGACCATGACCAGGGAGCAGGCTCCACTCAAGACCATGACCGGGGAGCTGGGGGCGCGGGTTGAGGATACGGACGGCCGTGCTCACTGCAACAACTTTTCCAGAAGGCTGCGAAGTTGAGTCAATGTTGCGAAGTTGAGTCAATGGGCAAATTCCTTGCTCAAAGAATTAGTGCACTTATACCTCCTGACTCTCTTTCCTCCTGTTCCGCGTTCGAATGAGCCCATCAGGCGCTGGTGAAGGAACCCCAACTCCCCGGATGCCGAGCCTCAACTGCTTATTGCTAAAATTCATAACTTTCATGATATCTTGAAATGTGAAAAGTCAAGACGTGCTTCTCTTTGATTCCCACTGCATCATGATATTCCCGGACTATACTAAAATGGTTCAACACAAGCGCCAATCCTTTGTCACCGCAAAGAAATGCCTACATGACCTAAAAATACCATTTATGCTGTTTTTTTCCTGCCCGTATGCCTGTGGTGTTCAATTCTCAAACCTTGTTCTTCGATACCCCTGAGGAGATCTTGCGTGGACCGATGAGACTGTGTCCATGAAGCCTCACACTCCACACATGGACTCCAATTCGTCTTTGAGTCACAAACGCTTGCAGCAAGCTAGGCCCACAGATAAGCATCAGAACAGGTCTCGTCCATCCTGGTGGGTCCAAGCATCGGGATGATGGATGCTGAGGCTTCTGTGGGACATGGGAAGCATCCCTAGCATCGCTTTGTTTATGGAACTGTCCCTATCTTACGTGTTGGACTGAACATTACAGCCTATGTGCCTGCAATGAAGGCACTTGTCCATCAGCTGCACCTCTGGCTTGAATTGGACCACGGCTCTCTAGATGAGACTCCTGGT
This sequence comes from Lissotriton helveticus, assembly GCF_964261635.1. Taxonomy (NCBI): domain Eukaryota; kingdom Metazoa; phylum Chordata; class Amphibia; order Caudata; family Salamandridae; genus Lissotriton; species Lissotriton helveticus. The sequence continues at coordinate 630,980,636 of NC_136068.1, read as the reverse complement.
TGTTAGTGAGATATGGTGATTCATTAGAGGGGACCAGCTTTTGGCACTCGTTGGGGTCAGCCAAAGGCCCCCTCCATGACAGATACTTCAATGTTTTTTGTCAAGTATTGGGAATGGGCGTGGGGAGGGGGGGTCTGTTCGAAGATTTTGTTGAAGGTAGAATTGCACAGGCCTGGCGTGCACATGACTGTATCTCCATCTGCAGTTGGTCTGACCACTTCTACCCTGTTTCAGATTGTTGCTGCAGACTCCATGGGGCACGCAGGATGGCTCTGTGTTTATAACTTGGAATGTCAGAGGCATTTTAGACAAGGTTAAGTGTGGGGCAGTGCTTGGACAAACCAAAAGGTTACAAGCTGTCATTTTCCTTCTACAGGACATGCATCTCCTGGGATCCAAGGTACTGTGTCTGGCTAGATTTGGGTACACGCAAACATTCCATTGCAGATTCATGGAGGGATCACAGGGTGCAGATATTCTTATCCATCACACAATATACTTTCAGTGCATCAAAACATGGGTGGATACTCAGGGCATGTATATTTTTGTGTCTGGTACAGTTTATGGGGAATTTCTGGTCATTGGCAGTGTCTATGCGCCCATGCCACTAGGCCAATCCTTTGCAGACCGCATCATTGGCTTATGAGGAGAGTTGCCAGGTGGGCTGGTTATCGTTGGAGGCGATTGGAATGATGTAATGTTCCGGGGTGGAGAGATGATGCATGGGTGGAGGGGGTGTGGGATCCCGGGGGTCCTGATTGAGGTCATTAGTGACTGCATTAGGGTGGATAAACACTTGGCGAGCCTATCATGCCACAGATGCGGGCTATACATATTATTCCACGGTTCGAGGCTCCTTCTTCCGGCTGGACCAACTTTTGGTGCTGACTTCAGCATTTGGAGTCGACATTCTGCCTAGAGGGCTGACGGATCACTCCCCAGTAGAATTGTGGCTTCATGTGGGTCTGCATCGCCCTACTTTCAGATGGTGACTCTAGCCTTGGCACATGAGAAACCCTTGCATCGTGTCATAGTGGAGTACATCTCCCTTAACCTCGAGAACGCCTCCTCCAACATAGTATTGTGGGAGGCCATGAAGTCCCACTCTCAGAGGTGTTGATAACAGTTTTCCTGCCAATGAGTGCTAGCTTCGGTCTCTGGAGTTGTCTCAACTGGAGATGCAAATGTTTGACCTTGAGGAGCACAGCCAATGCGAGGGTGGCAGAGTGGCATGACGACAGTTGGGCCTGACCCAACAAAAAAATAAACAGGTGCTCCTAAAGGAGGCCAAGTGCACATCGCAGGCTTCCCAGAGCCAATAATACTAAAGGGTGACAAATTTAGTAAAATGCTCCACAGGTTTTGCCAGGTGTCCCATGCAATGGCCCCCTCCAACTATTCTCAACCGGCGGGGAGAACTTTTGTCGGGCCCTGGGAAAGTGGCTTGGAGTGAGTATTATGGGGCCCTATAAGCCGAGAGAGAGTTTGTGACAGCTGACCAAATTAACAACTTTATCGACGCCCTGCCCCCTAATTGCCTGACTGTGTCTGCCAGGGCGCAGCTAAATGAGCTGATTACAGAGGAAGAATTAAGTGCAGCCCTTGCGGAGTTGTGTCCCAGGAACGCCCCTGGACCTAACGGATTTCCTAGTGAATTTCTGAAAGCATAAATGCCACAAGTGGGAACACACCTTTTAAGGGTGATTCAGGTAGCGCTTTCAAGGAGCAGCAACTTCCCTCAGATTAGAGACATGCTGGGTTACGTTGTGTTCCCAAAGCCAGGATGCCTGTCGGAAGCCCACTTTTCATATTTTCTGAATTCTCTCCTCAAGGTCAAGCTTCTAACTAAGACTCTGGCCAACAGATTACTGGTGCATATGCCAGACCTGATTTACCGAGACCAGGCTGGTTTTATGCCCCACTGAGCAACCCACCATAACATAAGACATGCCCATATCTACATGACCTTGGCTGACCGACTGGGTCGGCCTGCAGCGCTGCTATTGGCAGACATCAATAGAGCATTTGACTCTGTGAGTTGGAAGTACTTATTCATGCTCCTTCAGCAGCTTAATCTTGGGCCCCGATTCCTATCATATGTAAGATTGCTATACACCGACTTGACTGCCTCGGTTAGTATTGAGCGAACATATTCTACCCCATTCCCCATTCGACGCAGCCCCAGGCAGGGCTGTCCATTGTCCCATCTATTGTTTGCCCTGGCAGTGGAGTCTTTGGCTTAGTGGGTCAGGGTAGACGCCCAGGTGAGGGGCTATAAATGTTCTGCGGGATTTTCAGACAGTATTGCGCTATATGTAGCTGACGATACAAAAGGGGATGATGGACGGGTGTGAGTGTTTGATTGATTCAGATGCTCCGTCCATCACCACCCCCTTTTGTACCGCTTTTGGCCCCCATAAGTGTGGCAGGGTATGCTCAGACATGAGTCCCTTGCTCACTTTGCCACTGGATTCAAGCAAGCCAGGCTGAAGACGGCTGGAATGCCAGAAACCGGTCCTCGGAAGCTTGTTTCCGGTCCAGGGAAGGCATGGCTTGGCAGTTCGGGCTGGACTGTTCCCATGAGGCACAGGGTCAGACTGATTTGCATATAGCCATGTCTGAACTGGGGTGGCAGAGTGGGCTAAAGAACGGTGATGGATTAAACCCAGATCTTTTGACTGGGTGTGAGTGTTTGATTGATTCAGATGCTCCGTCCATCACCACCCTCTTTTGTACCGCAGATGTAGATGACATCTTGTTTTTAATGACAGACCCCGCAGCTTCGGGACCCCGTAGTCTACAAATTATGCAGGTCTATGGGAAGACCTCTGGAATATATATGAATGTTGGCAAGTCTGTGCTGTTGCCACTGGGAGGGTGCTGGATGACATGAGGTGGGTGGCGGAGCTGTCCCATACTGTCAATAGTTTTAAATATCGTGGGGTGTTCCTATCGTCTGTTCCTGCTGTCTCATTGGACCATAATCTGGCCCCGTTGCTTGGGCACGTCAAGGCGGAGGTCAAGTCTTGGTCCCCACAGCCTTTATCCTTCTTTGGCAGATCAGCCATTTTTAAGATGGTCTTGTTGCCCCACCTTCTCTAATAGCTTCAGAATTACCCTATAATGTCCCTCCCGCATGGTTCTGGCAGACCAATACACTACTGGGTCAGTTCCTGTGGGGCGGAAGTGCCTCCTCTTTAGCCCCCCAAACCTGCTTCCAGTCTACCTACTGTGGTGGCATCGCCGTTGTAAATGCCCAATCATACTATGCTTGCTCCCACCTACAGATCCTTAATGACGGGTCGTGCAGTCTGCCGGATGACCCAGCCTACGCTAAGGAGAGGTGGGTGATGGGCGAGGACCAGCGCCGAAGCCACGGAGGGTAATTTGAGGGCCAGGCCAGTCCAGAATAATCTTTGGTCCCCCCAAACGAGTGAGGCACTTGGCATCTTTTAGCGGTGCAGATTTCAGAAGATGAATGAGTAATAAAACTCAGTCTATGGGGCCGATTCTGATCTCATTCGAAAAGCATTCTTACGAATCGGTCCTGGAATGCTTTCCGGATGACTCACATCGAGGGATCCGACCGAGCGATTTGGATGTATCTGTATGCTTCCGGATACAATTCGGTCAGACTCGCATTGACTTAAATGGGAGCCTGTATTCCGAAGGAGAACACAGGCTCGCATTGAAGAAAGGGGTGGTTGGGGAAAACCTTGCACACTGTGGCGGGCTCCAAAAGGGTGCATGGTTGGAAAGGGGGGTCCCTTGGGTACCACCACATGCCCGATTTGGAAGGCCCCAGGTGAAGGGGGACTTGCTGTGGGCCCCCAAAGACAGATTACAGCAGCCGATTCGTTTGGGAGTGACCAAATTGGAAAGGCAGTCCAAATCAGTCATAGTACTCGTTCTCTCGTAAACCGAGTCCATAGAGCTGTACAATTCGGCTCCATAACACGCGACCTGTCCGAATGCCTTTTGGAACCGATTCAGATAGCCCAACCGGTTATCAGGCATCGTACTCAGTCATTGCGAAGTGTGTACGATTTGGTCAGCAACAAGGGTTCCGGATCGGATTTGGCAAACACAAATCAAATTTGGAGCCCTTCCGAACAACATCAGAATTGACCGCTAAGTGTTGTTTTTATCTTGTTACATTTGCTGCATGTTCCAAGACATTATAAATGTCAGTCTGTCTTCTGACAAAATGTTTCTTTTAACATGAAAATGTTGTTTACTTTTCTTCCTTTGGAAAGTGAGAGGATTGTCTAAAGTGAACTCTATGTCAATCTGTCTGCGGTGTAGACAGGGCCACTGGAATTAGGCAGCAGCTCTGGCCTAAATTCTGTGGGAGAGTTGAGTTGTTTATGTGGCAAGAAAACACAAATGTTGCGCCTTAATACTCCACATTGTTTTATAGTATCACTTCATTATTTTGTCATCTTTTACACTTTAGCACTGTCTGGGCAAAGGCTTCACTTCATTAGTAACAGTTCCATATCCAAAAAAAGCTATACATAACTAAATAGTGGCTCTTCAAACTTTGCAAAGTACCTTACATTGTACTCCAGCACATGTTGCAACATTTAAGTACATTTTGATCGTTTTCAGCTAGAAACAAAATTAGTTTTTTGTTCAAATCTGCTGAATATGCAGGATATGATGGAAGATGTGTCAAATGTGATGAATCTATTATTATGCTGGAAATGCAACCTCTGCAGAATCGCATAGTTCCATGGTCGCAGAATCTCATAATTCCAGTGACATTATGTACAGGGAATGCAAAAAGAAATACTGTAAGATGTCACTGTTTCTAATTCGCAAAAAACAAAATATATCTGTGAATGAACTGTACACATATTTCAAAATATAAGAGCAGTACATTTGTATATTATTGCTGAAGTGAGATGGAAACAAAGATTTTAGCAGGATCAAAACAAATCTTGGTGATGAAAGTGATTAATATTGTATTGTAGTGCCCAAACTTACTACCCCTATGTGTGGCACTGAAGTGCTTACCTACATTGGCAGCAAGCTACACCCTATAGGGTGGTGTGTGTGTTGTCTTTGATTTGTGATCTTATGTAGAAACTGTTTTTATGTTGTGCATGATGACCATCGGGGTGCGGTTATCGTGGTATGGGTTGCAGCATGTAGCAGTGAGGTGGATGATATGATGTGAGAGATGCAGACGCATAAACTATAGTTTATGGTTTTTCAGTCACTGGCGGCTTTGTACAGCTCCATGGGCCACATTTGAGGTATTCCTTATGATAATAGTCTGCCTAGCTGGTTACTGCACTGGGTTTTGTGGTAGATTTACTTTAATTTCACGCAATTCAGAAAGGCAACTTGGGGCACTGCATTGTGTGAAAAGCAGGGAGCAGAAATTTGCCATTATTAGAAAGCTATGGCACATTTCTGCTGTCTCCTAGCGTTGGCACACTGTGTGCAGCCTAGCGCCAACACAGGCACCCCTGCACCAAGGTGCAAGGGTGTCTGTGTTACAGGCAGGATTGCTTTTGTGCAGGAAGGGACAACTTCCTGCACAAAAACAATGTTTAGAGGCATATTCCTTCTTCTATGTGTGCTGCAGAATGCAGCACATAACAAGGTGAAATAAAGACATTTCTCCTCAGTGTGCCTCGCTGGGGAAGGTGTAGCATTGTGACGCATCCCCAGGTTTTTTAACTTCAGTAAATCTAGGAACGCACCAAAATCATAGGTCAGCTCTCCTTAACTTACTTGGTTATCAAAAAGGTTGTTTCCAATCGGTGTATTATAAACTAAAAATTGAGCTTGAGGGTGCGACTGTCTTCCCAGGTTCTGTTGCAAGTGTGTGTGGTGGCGTAGTTGTCTTGCTAATAGCAATATTTTAACTGTCTTCTGAAGTGTATAGGCTTCTGGATGCTCTAATGCTGGCTTCTAGTATGTTCCAGAGCTTGGTGGCTTCTACTGAGAAAGCAGTATGTCCTATGGATTTCTTATGGTAAAGGGGTATTAGTAGTGCAAGCCTGGAGCGCAGTGTCCTGATTTGTTTGTGTTGCTTGAATTCAACTAGTAGTTAATTACTGTCCTTTCACTTTGAGGCTCTGTGAACAATCCAAAGTGCCTTAAACACTGCCTTTTTAGGTCTCGCCTGTCGATGCGCATGCGCATCGAGCAAGCGAGACTATAGGGGCTCATCGACTCTTTATCTAACTTGCAAGGAATCGTGGCGATTCCTTGCAGTGCCCGTGACTTTTAAGCTCAATGCGCATGTGCATTGAGCTTAAAAGCGCGTGCACAGCCGCCCGCATTCCTCCGACACCTTTGAAGTGAAGCTTAGCTTCACTTCAAAGGCCCGGCTTCTTCACACCCACATGCCGCTCTGCCCCGCTCCGCCCCCTCCCCTGAGTCAGCACTGCAGAGAAAGCCGCCTCACGCTTTGAAGCCTGTGCATCGGCCATTATCTTTCGCCTTCCTTCTCGCTCACTTAAAATGGCTTTCCAGTCACCACGGGTGGCGGCAACACGAAGCGCAAGTCTTTTGTTGCTTCGAACGAGATATGCAAGTAGCCAGCCTGAACGCCTCACCCCGGATTCCTCTGTTTGTACACGCTTGATATATTTTATTCCTGCAGTATTTGTTAGGCTTCGGTGGGAGAAATGACACTCATTTCGCGTACACAAATGTTTTTTTGAATCTGAGCATATTTATACAGAAGCCCTTGTGTTGTATGGAAATGAGATTAAACGTGTATTACCACCTCCGAACCTTATTGTTTTTATTCTTTTCTATTTGCCTCGTACAACGCATTTTGCACCTTCAATACAAGAACTATCGCATATGGCTACACGTCTAGGCAGGAGGAGTACATGATTTCGAGAATGCCCTATTAAACTGCATTATTTTGGCGTATACCATAAAATCGGTGCAACTCCCACGGTCTGACTACCAGTTACAGTCCCCAGGGGGTTATTTCTCCATAAGACCCTAGTACTGTTCGTGGTCTTTGCAGTTGTGTCGCACGTGCATTCGGCTTCTGTGTACGACTCCGGCCTCAGTCTCTACCTGGGGGAGGGGGTGGGCTGGGCAGCTCGGTTCTCCTGCCTGTGAGCGTCGCACGCACTATGCTTGTCGCAGCTCTACACAATGCTTGTCGCAGCTCTACACATTTCACGCACCGGGCGCCACGTGTTTGAGTATATCTCACGCACCCTGAATCTCGTACAGGCATGGTACCGGTGTTCACCTCACACACTTTGTTTTTGAGAGTCACACACAACACGCTTATGTTTCCGAGTATCTCACACTATTCCTGCGTCTGTGAGCATCTTCCATGTTATTTTTTTCATTTATTTTATTTAATGCGATTTTATATAGCGCGAATATTATCCAAGGTGTCAGAGCGCTTTACAGGGGCATCACAGGCACACACCAGGCGTCTCGAGAGCGTCAGACTCGCCCATACTCGGCGTCTATCTCACACCCGTGTGTGTGAGCCTCTCGCGCTCTGAGCGGTTCACACGCACTGTACACGCTCGTATTCTCACACCAGGGTTACCCTGTGTGGTAAAATCACACACAGGGCTCGTTTGTTGGCACCTCACACCAGTTTCCCATGTTAAACGATCTTTTCCCACCTCACACTTCTGTGTTTCTATTCCTTCTCCACCTTCCCGTGTGTGAGGAGCCCCACGCATTACATACAAAATGCTTCATGTGTTTGTCTCCCACATACTTGAGTTTGTTGTGCTTGTGTTGTGAGCATCTCATGCACTGCTCTTTTGTGACCTCGTGCGGTGTACTCGCTTGGAAATGTTTCTCACAGTTTTCAAGTATCTCCCTCGGGCTCTCGTGCTGTGTTCATCGCAAACACCACACTTCTGAGTACCACCCACACACAGCCACCTCGTTCTGTATATCGAACTATGCTCATCATTGTGCATTTCCCGCTCCACATCAGGGCTTCTCGCGCGTGTACCTGTATCTCACACACGCCCGCGCATCCTAGCATCTGGCATGCTGCAAGCTTTTCATATTTGTAAGGTTCTCGCACCGTGCGTCTCCTTTTGCACCTCACTATGATACAGGCGTGAGGCGTCTCATAACTCACTCACCCTCACTCACACTCACTCACACTCAGTCACTCTCACTCACACTCAGTCACCCTCACTCACCCTCACTCACCCTCAACCCCTCACTCACCCTCACTCATCCTCACTCACCCTCAACACCTCACCCTCACCCTCACCCACCCTCAACCCCTCACCCTAACTCACAATAACCCTCCCTCACCCTCACCCTCACTCACTCTCACTCTCACTCACCCTCAACACCTCACTCACCCTCAACACCTCACTCACACTCAACTCCTCACTCACCCCCACCCTCACTCACCCTCAACACCTCACCCTCACACAGTGCAATAGGTCTCACAGGATTTTTAGTTAAAGCTTTTACAAATGTTTATTGCTTTTTTGATTTGTAATTCTTTAGCATTGGCTACAAAAAATAAAAATGCAAAAGATTTACAACAAAAAACCCATAAACAATTCTAAATGCACTAACTCTAATGCTGCGAGACCTATTGCATTTCCAATGCTTGTTTGCTACAGGTAGCTAGTGGAGTGATTGCAAGACGGGAGTCATGCATAGTCAAGCTAGGAGATTAGGAGTGAGATAATGGCATGCAGTTTATGTTGGTATTCAAGGACACATCGTAATGTTTTCATTGTGAGTAAGGCACTCTGTTTCATTTTGTTAAAATATGGTATCAAATATAGGTCTGAATCCATAGTTACTCCTAGGTTTATAACTTCTCTTGATATTGTTGGAGGGACTTCATACTCCTAGGGTCATATGGCAGTAGGCTGGTATGTTTGACATTGTCTGCAGGTCATTAGTTCTGTCATAGAGGTATTTAGCTTTAGATGGTTATTCATTATCCATGTGTTTATGGCCCAAAGCCAGTCATCAAGTTTTAAAATGTAGAGGTCTTCCAGACGATCCATCTAAAAAAATTATTGGATGTCATCTACATAGTTGTAACAGGTAAGTAAGTTAAACATTTTTATTGTTAGATTAAGTAAAATCATTGCAATATAAAATACAGATACAAATAGAATTCATTAAAACAATAAAACCTTCTTGGCGTGTGGTGGAGGAACAGTCTAAATGCTTGTACGCCAAAGTTGTAACCGGTGAGGTTGAATGATTTACTCAGGTTTGAGAACTAAATTAGGTAGATGTACAATAGTAGAGGGGATATGATATACCCTTGTGGGACGCCAGAGTGTGAGGATGTCACAGGTGTGAGGAGCTGATATGAAAGGTAGTATCTACACTAGTTTGATGTAACAGCTGAGAGGCAAAGAATTTAATTGCCATTAGCTGAACTCCTTTTTCACCTTTCACACATGGTGTGCCAAACAAGAATTGTCTGTGTGAAGGGATTGTACAACTATACAGGACACTGAGTCATGTTGTTCTTAAGCCAGCAACTTTCATGACATTTCCTAATCCTGATACGTCGCCACTACCCAAACCTACCAGTGATTCAGAAGCAATGTTCAGTCAGGAAACTTCACGTTCCAATAGGGTGTGGTGCTTTGATTAACCTCTTGAGCTGGGGCAGAGTTATCAGACGGCAGGTATGATTTTTATTTCACTGACATTGCTCCAGCCTACTCTGGCCTATTGTGAAATATAGCATGGTGAGTTCATGTATCTGCTTTACAGATTGTGATTTTGTTTGCAAGAGTCAGATAGTATGTTAGGTTAATGTGTCTGCTGTAGAGGGATGCAAATACCCTAACTAGCAGTAGTGTGATGCTGACATTACCCAATATAGCCTACCATGTCACAAAGGTCTGCTTTAATAAACTATCTTTCAACAAGCATTTGCAATGCAATAGGTCTCGCATTAGGAAAGTTAGAGCTATTGGTATTGTAAATGACAAATTTTGTATTTATATGTTGGTTTTGAAAATAGCTAAATTAATAGCTTTGTCATTTACAATTCCAATAGTTTTAACTTTCGCAAATGTGACAACTATAGCATTTCTAATGCAATATGTGTCGCATTTACGTGACTTAGATGTATTTATATTACAAATAACAATGGCTTTTATTTTTTTAAAATAATTAATACTTAAATAAAAGTTATTGTAATTTATAATGGCAATAGCTTAAACTTTTGTAAATAACTTTTGTGAAGATTATGTTCAGTGTATTTTATTGTGACGAAAATCCAAGAACAGAAGTGAAATATTAATATCTTTATGTGACATTTGTAATAAAGCTTGAAACATTGAGAGAACATATTTGAACTTGTTGTTGAATGGTTACACAAACTCCTCAAATAACCAGCTCCAGCTGTCTGGACAACTGATTTCACTGGAAATAAGCTCCCCCATTCCCATTGTCCCCTGCTTCCCATGCAGGCCGCACCCTCTGACAGGAAACGCGCTGGTGGGATCCTCCTTCGAGCTCCGGGGGTCTGTGGGAGCGACACCACTTACCAGCAGTGCGTTATAATAAACACACTATTAAAAGACTAAACACCAAAGACGTCAGCTGGCCACATATCTTGAGATCCACCTTCTCACTGCATGTATTTTTAATCTACGGCACTCGCAAGCTTTGTCTTGTAAAATCACACCTTTAATGGGGGCAGTGAGACTACAAGCCCCAGAATCCAAAGCGGCGCTGTTTGAAAAGCCAGGACAGGCCCAAGGGCGTTCGTGACACGGGGTCATCTGACAGCTGTGATGTCATAAGCAGAGACCACACTTAAAAAGTGAGAGGGTTTCATCCACTGGATCCGCGTGACAATGCCAGCCACAAGGGTGGCTTGACCTGCACTTAAAAACGAGTCGACATGCAATTGCGCAGTTTTCTCATAAGTGCGGCACGAGAAGCGTATGGAATCTAAAACAGAATGAAAGAACAGATGAGGGCATGCAGCCAGAAAAATTCAAAGTTGCGGAGAAACAGTTGACACTACACATTGTCAGGTATACCCACACGGGACACGCCCCTTTGTATCTCACTGGCTAAGAGCAGAGATTGTTGGCGCAATTTCGCCGTTCTTTGGGTTTGGTTCTCACCGTTCTACTAACAGCTGCGGGTGAGACAGCGAGAAACGCGAGTGCAGAAAAGTACAATTTTCATACAGAGGTTTTAAGTTGCTCGGGCCGTAAATCATGGCCATGCCATTTAACAACTAGAACGCGTGCTTACTTAGATAGCGACAGACTGCCAGGAAAGTGAAAGCTAATCCATCTTTAGCAGCGGGCCCCGAAATTAATGACATAAGCACACAATTACACTAAAATCACCAGTCCTGCGCTGCCATCAGCTCTTTGCCGGCCTGTGAGCAGTGGGAGGGCGGGGGCTGCCTGCGCATGCAAGACAAACAGCAAAAGTGACATGCACACTTTAAACAGGAGTGGGCACCACTCCACCACTGCTGCCAATCAGCAGGAATGGCCACACCTCCTCTGACGCTCGGGATAATAATACTGGTATTTTTAAAGCGCGAACAGCTGCCTCAGCTAGGAGGCGTCCCGGCGCTGTGAGGGCATGGCAAGAAAAACTAGCTGGGAGTCTGCGGCTTAGAGAGGCACAGAGAACAGCCACGACTTAAGCTGTCTCCTAAAGCTTGTTTCTGATTGGGCCTTTCGCAGCTCAGGAGGTAGGGAGTTCCATAGACGAGCCACGTTGGCTGAAAAGGTCCGGCCGCCCAATCTAGCCCTTTTGACTCGCGGCACACTCAGTAGCACCTGATCATTTGAGCAAAGGGAGCGGGTCTGTGTGTATCTGGGCAGACGGGCTCTCAGATAATTAGGGCAGGTACCATAGAGGGACCTGTAGGCCAGAGTAAGAGTTTTAAATGTTATTCTACTGGCAATCGGGAGCCAATGCAGGGCCCTAAGATGGGGGGAAATATGCTCTTTGAAAGGAATATGCTTAAGCAGCCTGGCTGCCGCATTTTGCACCGTCTGCAGCCTTTGGACCAAGTATTTCGGGAGACCGCTATACAGGCCGTTAGCATAATCCAGTCTCCATGTGATGGTGGCATGGATCACGATTTTCCGGCAAGACTCAGGCAAAAGTTTCAGGACTGGGCGAAGATTCCTCATTTTGATCAGGCAGCACCCTGTGACCTGATGGATCTGGGGCACAAAAGAGAGATTTTCATCCCACTTGACCCCCAGATTTTTTGCCCACTGGGAGGGGGGAGGTGGGGTACCCATCTCAATTGGCCACCAGAGCTCAGCTGGAGGGTGACTGCCTTTGCCAAAGAAGATCACTTCTGTTTTTCCCGGATTCAGTTTCAGCTTATTAGTATTCATCCAGGATGCCACATCCTGAAGGCACCCCTTAAAGTTTGCAAATGCCGCTTCTGAAACCTCTGAGTAGGGAAAAACCAACTGGGTGTCATCGGCATAAGATATTGCGGTGACTCCCCAGTTGGCAATGAGGGAGAAAAGAGGGGCAAGATAAACATTAAACAAAAGGGGGCTTAGGGCAGATCCTTGCGGGACCCCGCATCTCAGTGGCTTACGCTTTGAAGCACATGTACCTAGACTGACCCTCTGCGTTCGGTTTGACAAATAGGACTGCATCCAACCAAGTGCCTGATCTTGCAGACCAATTTCTGCCAAACGTTGGACCATCCAACATCCTTTACGACGCTACCATTACGACGCGTCTCTTACAGCGCAAGTCGTAACCACGACTTGCGCTGGAGGGCGCTCAAGGACAAGGAATAGTTAATTTACTATTCCAACACCTTCCCTACTATCCACGGGGACTGGTGTTGGAATAGTAAATTAAACTATTCCTAAGTCCGCACCCTACAGCGCAAGTCGTGGTAACGACTTGCGTTGTAAAACACGCGTTGTAACGGTACGCGTGGTAATAGCCCGCGTCGTACCGTCATACATCTGCTTGGGATGGGTGCCGTAAAAAATAATATGGCAATAAATTAATTATATTTTTCACATTTGCTGTGATTTTAGCAGTGGGGCGTAGCTCCTCCACCCTAATAGAGGAGCCGCAGCAGCCTAAAGCCCCAGCACCATTTAGCAGAAGAGGCCCTCAAACTCCTTGGGCATAGGTGCATTTCATACCCTTTGCACATTTAGAATGGAAACTTGCAGAGCATGTTAGGTGATGTGTTAAAGTTTAGTCATGTGTATTAATACCATTTAGGCACAATCCTGTCGTGACACACACACGTCAAATCACTGAGAATTCATGCCATGCAGTGTGCATCAACACAGCAGTCCGAGGTCATAATGGATCACTAATTGTGTTTAAAAATAGATGCAATCTTTATGTTTATTAGTTTTGAGTGCCTGTAGTGATGATCACAAGCATGTTTGTGGTAATTTCAGTGGTGCACAGTGAAAACTTATAGATCCTAGTGACACACTGTATGTCGGGAAACCTGATTGGGATCAGCATGGCATGGGCTTTGCCCACGAAAACCATATGTATGTTTTTTTGTGCCAATGTTTACAATCGTTACCGTTGTACAATACATGTTGTACTGATATATTGTATGGCTGGTGGAAGGCGTTATTACAACCTCCAGGTATGGGCTTAACTATTGTTAAAGTTGATATTTGTAGTTCCCAATGTTCTTGTACATTTCGATCTTTTAAAGCAGAACAGCACACTCCTAGTGACATGCTGTAATTGTGATAATGTGGGGGTGCGTGCTTGTGTTCGATGGTTGCAAACATTTCACTCTTGATTTATTTCTGAGTTTATAAAATCACATACATAATACAAAATATGTACATTAATCTGATACGGTATTTTAAGAGTTTGAAGATTTGTGTAAACAATCTCCATTTACCCAATAGTGAAAACCTTAGACAGAACATTGTCAATCTTGAAGGAAGGTTTTGAACTTTCGAAGGGCATTAGTGAACACCAGACTCCTCTACTGCAATGCTTTTCATGCTGGTCTTCATAAAACTCACATAACACATAAATGTGGTCGAAAATACACCAATCAGAGATGCTGATGACTGAGATCCAGTCATGTGCCTCATGCATGTAAACGCTTGTTATTGGCTCTCACACAAACCTAAGGTATGCGTTCAACTGGCCTTGGTTTGTTTTAAATAATGGATTCATTTATTAAGCCATACCCTTGTAAAACGTTTACCACATAGAATAATGACCCTAACAGTTCAAAGTAACATGTTTTATATTTGCACATAAAAACTGGTTGAGGATAGCAGCAATGTAAAATATCTCCATTTGCCCTACAAAGGTACACTGCACCAAGACTATTACAAATATTAAAGTTAAAGAAAAACGGATCTACATTTTTAAGAACAATAAACCCAGCATGGGCAACGACCATTATGGACAAGAATAACTGTTACTGGATTGGAAAAAGGCCCACCCCTCTGAGTAAAATCTCTATATACAAGTTCTTATCTGACAACATTGTCATATAGGAGAAACTAATGTGGGTAAAACAACCTAGGCCATCTGTAAAATAAGTGACCAAAACGTCTAGGACCAGTGGACAAAGTAATTGTCATAAACTAATGTATATGTAAAAAATATATATATTTTTATTTCCACATCAATAAAAATCATATAGAGACTCAAAGACACAAGTCAAACTATATGAGACAATAAAATAATGACATAAAATGATCATAAAAAAGGAGAGAATTTATCTCAGTAAATTAAAAACAAGTACATCATAATAACATCATAAATCATACACATTTGCAATTAATTATACACACAGAATTAAAAATTACGATTACAAATACTACAGATTCATAGGGACTCGACGCGTGTTTCGGCAGAGAAAAAAACGCCTTCCTCAGGAGTCATAGGTGAAACTATTTATAAAGTTGTATATCATTCCATAAGTAAAAAGGATTCCATGATAACTTCCTTTTTATTAACAAAATTGTTGACAAACATCATACATGGAGCCACTTGATAAAGGCTAGTACCTAATATCTTTCCGACGTGTATATTAGGGCTCACAGGGTGTCACGGATATTTCACCTCGTGTGAGTGTCCAGATATTTATACGTAATCGTTACTTGAAGCGTGTAGCAGATAATATCTTCAATCACAAGTCTTGTTTATTTCCTTATTGTTAACATGAGTCCGGTTACCGGAGATGATAAAAAGGCTTTGCCGAAGCAGCTGAAAGCCGACAGCAAGGAGGTGCTGCACCACTGATAAAATTAGTTAACAAATCATGAAAGGGCTCAATTTAATGCTGTTCCCGATTCTCGATAATAACTGTGTTTGTCGAAATGTCTCGTGGGCTGCAGGATGGTGCAGTTCCGAGGGCTACAGCGTAGCGATGCAGCCTCGCCGGTCAACCTATAGGAGAAACTATCCAGTTTGCCTCAACAGTGCTTAAAAAAGAAGTAGAAAACTTCTAAAAAAGATATACAGAATCATTTAGTGTACTTACCGACTTTGTCGAAAAAGCAGAGGGGTGTTTTTTTCAGTGCTAACGGACTAGTAACACCGTTTGGGTAGCATGGTAGCAGAGTGGTCCGCCTACCTGTAGCTTTTGATGAATTGTAATGCAACATCCGTGAGCCCAGGTGGCAGCTTTCCAACAAATGCATGAAACTTTGTCAGACAACGTGAACTGTACCGAGTGCAACTAGCTAAGACAACAAATATGACCCCACAAAATCCAAGCCCATTCCACATTTAACGCCTGAATCATTACATATGGACATAATATTGGCAACTGTTTGAGACACAGGTCATTCAGAATATGCCAATCAACACACAGATATAATATCACAGGGTAATAACTTTCTTTGGAATGCTTTCAAGAGTTGTTCTAATAAGTCCCATCAAATGACCACCATAATGACTGTCAAAAGGTAGAAGAGTGTTTATAGTTAATAAAGTGCTAATTTTTATTGAAGTATATGAAATGACTACTCCACGTCAGAATAAAATTTAAAAAAGAAATATTATATATTAAAATAAAAGACAATACTTAAATATATATGGTGAGGCACCAGTTCCACTTTATTCCCAGCTAACGATCAAGTGTGTTTATATTTTCGAAAAATAAATATTAAGGATTTGGTTTTATCTATATTAACAACAAGCTCATTGTCCACACAATGTTTTTCAAGAGTTACTAATTTCTGCTGCAATTCAGCTGGTGTATAGCTAGTTATTTTAAGGTCATTGGCAGTGGCGGCTGGTGAACGCTCAAAGTGGTAGTATGCAAATCATACTTCAAAATGCAAGTAGAAAATGGCTATGATGGGCAAGCATGCCCATCTTACCCTCCCCCGCCCCCTTCTTTAGCGATCAGGGAAACAAACTTTTTTTAAATAATGGGCAAACAGTGTATTTTCAGGTATTCTTTCTCTGGAAACAACATAATTTCTGGTTTTGACAACCAAGTTCGAACCTCCCCAGTGATGTGCCCACCTGACTGAAATACTGCAGAGTGGAGAAAGTAATATGGGACAGACATGGTGGACAGGTCAGAGAGTGAAACAGGAAAAGGGCAGAGAAGAGACGGGAAAACAATGGAATGAGACGTTCATAAGAGTAGAAAAACCACAGGGAGGACAATCTATACAATAGTATAAGAATAACACAGTTTGGAGCCCCTGAGCGTGACACAGAGGATACCCAGGTGGAACATGGGGCACATGAGTGGCATCGAGAACAGAAAGCAGATTATTACACATTGATACTAGAGAGGGTTGAGTCAGGTATGAGGGTCAGAAGTGAAGGAAAGGAGAAAAGTGGCCGAAAACAGAGGGTGGAAATTTGGTGACACAGAAGAGACAACTGTAACAATGCAGAGAGCATGGGAAGTGAGAAATTGGACAGAGTATACTGTAAGGAAAATGGTACATGAATAAAGAAGAGAGCAGAATGCCATAGTGTTAGACTTGGCCCTTTTGGCATGTTCACCCCTGAACTTTTTGCCTTTAATAATGACATGATGTTAGTTGATTTCTGGTCTCTGCGCACTTTAGCACTGTGGCCCAGTGTAAAGTGTGTGCGCTCTCTGAGTGTGTGTGGTGAGATTGGCCTGCCCTCCCATAGGAATGCATGGGGAATATGTGCGTCCATGGTAGTTCCTGATGTGTGGGGAGTGCAGGGGCGAGTTTGGTATGTGCGAACTCGTGAGATTAAATGCTGTGCGATGATGTGTGCAGATTTAATGTGTCTAGTGTAGAAGTGCCACTTTTAGAAGTTGGCATGTCTGTGCAGTGAATGTGAATTGACTGTCTGGCTTGTGATTGTCTGGAGCTGGCTGGTGTGCCTGGCTCCAAGAGTCAGGATGGGTCTGCCCGGTGGTGAATGGGGAGATCTGCATGTTGATGACAGGGAGGAGTTGCACCTGGGACCTGAATAGGGCTGGGCCTTCCCTCCACAATGCTGGCTCCACCCCCTGTGGTGTGTCTGATGGCCCTGGCCTGTCCAGTGAATAGAGAGAGGGGCTGAGCAAAACAAAGTGCTCAAGAACCAGTTGCATCTGGTTCGCCCCTTGCCAGCACCTTTGGAAACAAAGGAAATATGTTTTTTAAAAGAAGAGCTGTGACCCCATGATTGTGTTCTTGTTCCTGACTTGAATCTACCAGGGGCGTGCTGCTGCTTGGGCCCAGGAGAAGGGTTGCCTCCTTGGGCCCTGCCCTGCCCCT
Organism: Lissotriton helveticus; assembly: GCF_964261635.1. NCBI lineage: Eukaryota > Metazoa > Chordata > Amphibia > Caudata > Salamandridae > Lissotriton > Lissotriton helveticus. The sequence continues at coordinate 630,962,955 of NC_136068.1, read as the reverse complement.
GGATGACTGGAGGATTTTCCTTGTGGGGAGCTGCCCCACCTTTGCTGCCCAAGACTTCTGGGACCTTTGGCTTTATTTTCCTTGCCCACAGGACCTTTCGGCTGTAGCACCCTGGGAGTGCGTTATTCTCCCTACAGCAAAGCGCATTAAATTCCAGGAGGAGCGCTTTATTTGTGCCTGTGATTTGCCCCGCTGGTGAGGAGCGCGAGGGCTCCACAGCGCAGCGCGGCCACTTTTCCCGGGGGAATCCCGATGTAGGGATTCCCCCCCCTGCTGGAGGTGAGAGAGGCGGGAGCCCACCCTGCATGGCCGCCTAGTTATTTGTGATATTTTTTAGCAGGTGCCCACCGTGCATGATGGACGTTTTATTTCTATTAAAATTACAGCGGGTGCCCACCCCGCTGTTCATTTTCATTCTCGAGAGAGCTTACCCCTCATTTCTGCCGAAAGTTCACCGTCGCGGCTCGTGGTGAAAACAGGAAGTCAGGCAGCCCTCTGCCTGGCGGCGGGCGGGACTTCCAGTTTCACAGAGGAAGTCCCGCGCACGCCACCGCCGAAGGAGCTGCCCGGGAAAGGAAGTATCTGGGAGCTTCGAAAGCTCCAGGTCGTAAGTCCCGGTCCCGAGATGGGGGACCGGGTGAAGATTGGCGCATGGAGACGGCGGGGCTCCCATAAGGAGAGAGAGCCCCGCCAGCGCCGCAGCTGATGTCCTGCGGAGGGGGCACGAGGAACATTGTTGGTGCCTGCCCTCGCTGTATCTACCAGGAGGAGCCTTTCCCCCGCCGAGAGCCGGTAAGTTGAGACGGCTGGGGGCAGGGGAAGGCCACATGTGCTCCCTAGGCCCGCGGTGGCGGGCCGCCCCGATGGCGGTCTCTTTGGTTTTAGAGCCGTCTTGGTCCCTTGGTGTCTCTGCTGATTCCCTGAGCGGCCCGCTAGCCAGTGGGCTGCTCCCACGTGGACATGATTGTTTAAGGGGATAGAGGGGACCGTGGTTTTTCCAACATTTGGGGGCATAATCACTTTTAGGAGCCAGTGTGCTCTCCGACCCAGGGTTATTTCTAGAGCCCGATGGCTCCACAGTTGGCCCCACCATTTCCAGAGCCAGATGGCTCCCACATGCACAGCATTTTCCTTCTGAGCCCTGTGTGGCTCCAACGTTTGGCACATTGTTGTTTTAAAGGGCCAGTGAGGACACATGCAGCAGTTTTCCTTTTACAGCTGCCCAGCAAGTAGTGGGCAGCTGCACCGTTTTTGTACTTCTTGCAGGGGACCTGCTCTTGGTGAATCTAGGAGTGAGATGCACTCCTCCGCCCTACCTTGGCCTTCCACAGTTGCGCAGCACTTAGTGCCAGCTGCAGAGTTTAGGCCTCCAGTTTATTGTGCTCAGCTGCCCAGCAAGTAGTGGGCAGCTGCAACGTTTAGGTTTTGGCGCAGTGGCGCAACCTTGACTTTCGCTGCCTAGGCAGCAGCCCTGACTCTGTGGACATAGGGCATTTGAGCCCCCTTTTTAGATGGCCAATTGGCCAGGGGGATGGTTACTTTTATGGGGCACTGTAGGGGGGGCAGGATGCACACCATTCTTATTCCTAATTTCTCGTACTTGTCTTTTTTTGTCTAAAGGGTGCGTGCTGATTGAGTCTGGTGCCATGCCCTAATGGCACAAAAGTTATAAACATCACTGTTGTGGGGCTTCATCTCGCCCCGAACAATCGCACAGCTAAATGTGCCAATTGCATCATGATTTACTTATTTATTTATTCAATGTTCATCCATTTACTCCGTAGTATTTCCAAGCTTGTCATACTTATTCTCCAACTTTAATTCGAGTCCACGCGCTGAGTGTATATGCCATTTCCGATTTTTTACTGTTCAAACCATGTCTATCCGGACTTTATAAATGAACAGGACTGAAGCATTAATTCATGTCAGGCAGCGTTTTATTAAAAAAATACCCAATGCATTTCGGGCTCACCGCCCTTCTTCGGGGGTCACTGTGAATGAATAATAAATGACCATAATCACAAATTGTGTTCACCACTTCAGAATAACATTTCTTGATGCTAACACCAATTATAAACTTATTACGCGATACCAAAAAACATTTCAATCATTTAAAAAGCTTTACACAATAAATCAATGCATTACGAAAATACCTAAATGCCAGACAACCTAACTCATGCACTACTCCCTGATTTTACATCTTAATCCTTGTCGTATTCCCATTGTTCGAAAAATTGAAACCAACCCATCGCCCTGTTCCTTACATGTGAGTTTCTCACAACATCACTTGTGTTCCCCTTCAAAACCTTTCCATAAACCCATCTATATACAATCACCCTTTCCCCAATGGTAAGCAGTGTGAAGACTGCCGTGACTTGTCTCTCCTGTTTACTTCCGTTCTCAAAAGCCGTCATTATTTGACAGTATCACGTCTCTCTATTCCCACCCCTCCACCTTTGGTAGATTGTGCACCAAACCATGCCCTTGTAATACCCTCTGCTTGACACGTACCTGCCATATATCGTTAAAAATCGTACGTCCTTACTCCGTCTTCCATACCATCACTCTCCCTCCCATAATCCCTCTCTTATTTAACCCCTGGTTTCAACTTCCCAATTAGGCACTTAATTCAAATTTCCCGCCCTCCTGACGTCACTCGTTAGATATTCTTCGTAAATCACTGCATCTCCCATAATTCAGTTCGACTTAATTAAACCAACCAGTGCTATGCACAGTAATGAACAAAAGTGTAAAAGAATGGTGAATCACGTAGTGCAAACACATATTGAATGTGAGTATTCAATGTCATTTTTGTTTAAAAATAAACTCCTTGCGCGTCTCTCACACTGTCATGAATGAACCACGTTGTTGTTCCTGGCGTGCAGACTCGTGTTTAATGCAACAATTTAATCAATGTTCTTCGTCTTCATCCTTGGGTGCTATCCTGGTGTAGGGCATTTATTACAAACTGCACTGTAGGGGGGGCAGGATGCACACCATTCTTATTCCTAATTTCTCGTACTTGTCTTTTTTTGTCTAAAGGGTGCGTGCTGATTGAGTCTGGTGCCATGCCCTAATGGCACAAAAGTTATAAACATCACTGTTGTGGGGCTTCATCTCGCCCCGAACAATCGCACAGCTAAATGTGCCAATTGCATCATGATTTACTTATTATTTATTCAATGTTCATCCATTTACTCCGTAGTATTTCCAAGCTTGTCATACTTATTCTCCAACTTTAATTCGAGTCCACGCGCTGAGTGTATATGCCATTTCCGATTTTTTACTGTTCAAACCATGTCTATCCGGACTTTATAAATGAACAGGACTGAAGCATTAATTCATGTCAGGCAGCGTTTTATTAAAAAAATACCCAATGCATTTCGGGCTCACCGCCCTTCTTCGGGGGTCACTGTGAATGAATAATAAATGACCATAATCACAAATTGTGTTCACCACTTCAGAATAACATTTCTTGATGCTAACACCAATTATAAACTTATTACGCGATACCAAAAAACATTTCAATCATTTAAAAAGCTTTACACAATAAATCAATGCATTACGAAAATACCTAAATGCCAGACAACCTAACTCATGCACTACTCCCTGATTTTACATCTTAATCCTTGTCGTATTCCCATTGTTCGAAAAATTGAAACCAACCCATCGCCCTGTTCCTTACATGTGAGTTTCTCACAACATCACTTGTGTTCCCCTTCAAAACCTTTCCATAAACCCATCTATATACAATCACCCTTTCCCCAATGGTAAGCAGTGTGAAGACTGCCGTGACTTGTCTCTCCTGTTTACTTCCGTTCTCAAAAGCCGTCATTATTTGACAGTATCACGTCTCTCTATTCCCACCCCTCCACCTTTGGTAGATTGTGCACCGAACCATGCCCTTGTAATACCCTCTGCTTGACACGTACCTGCCATATATCGTTAAAAATCGTACGTCCTTACTCCGTCTTCCATACCATCACTCTCCCTCCCATAATCCCTCTCTTATTTAACCCCTGGTTTTAACTTCCCAATTAGGCACTTAATTCAAATTTCCCGCCCTCCTGACGTCACTCGTTAGATATTCTTCGTAAATCACTGCATCTCCCATAATTCAGTTCGACTTAATTAAACCAACCAGTGCTATGCACAGTAATGAACAAAAGTGTAAAAGAATGGTGAATCACGTAGTGCAAACACATATTGAATGTGAGTATTCAATGTCATTTTTGTTTAAAAATAAACTCCTTGCGCGTCTCTCACACTGTCATTAATGAACCACGTTGTTGTTCCTGGCGTGCAGACTCGTGTTTAATGCAACAATTTAATCAATGTTCTTCGTCTTCATCCTTGGGTGCTATCCTGGTGTGGGGGATTTATTACAAACTGCACTGTAGGGGGGGCAGGATGCACACCATTCTTATTCCTAATTTCTCGTACTTGTCTTTTTTTGTCTAAAGGGTGCGTGCTGATTGAGTCTGGTGCCATGCCCTAATGGCACAAAAGTTATAAACATCACTGTTGTGGGGCTTCATCTCGCCCCGAACAATCGCACAGCTAAATGTGCCAATTGCATCATGATTTACTTATTTATTTATTCAATGTTCATCCATTTACTCCGTAGTATTTCCAAGCTTGTCATACTTATTCTCCAACTTTAATTCGAGTCCACGCGCTGAGTGTATATGCCATTTCCGATTTTTTACTGTTCAAACCATGTCTATCCGGACTTTATAAATGAACAGGACTGAAGCATTAATTCATGTCAGGCAGCGTTTTATTAAAAAAATACCCAATGCATTTCGGGCTCACCGCCCTTCTTCGGGGGTCACTGTGAATGAATAATAAATGACCATAATCACAAATTGTGTTCACCACTTCAGAATAACATTTATAACTTTTATAGGGCGCCAGGCCCTAATGTGATTTATGTGCTAATGTGATTTATGTGCTAATGCTTTTGGGTGCTAGGAAAAGTATTGTGTATAGTATGTTTTGCACACCCTGTTTGATGCCTCTAGATATGGTTTATGCATAGGAGGTTGTTTTAGCTGTTTAGGTTTGTGTTAGGGAGATTATAATTCCCTGTGTGATTTACGCCCCTAGTGTAATTTTTACTTAGGTGGTGAGGGTCTAATGTATTTATACTTGTGGGATATTGTGCCTGTTAGGATTTATATTACAGGTTGATGCTGAGTATAGTGTCTGCCAGTGATTACTGGCTGTGTTCTAAATTCATTTATATTCTGATATTATTTCTTTACCAAGTTCTGATTCTGACAGTGGCCCAGTGCCAGTTGGCACAATGTATATTGTGTGATTACTATCTGATGTGTTTTGAGAATACAAAGGCTATTTTTGATATAACCCTGTGAGGAGTTCCTTTTGTGGGGGGCCTGGGATGTTGTTGCTGGTGGGTGCGTGCGCAAATGCTTTACACATTCCCTCCTGGATAAGCCTTATTGCGAGTGTCACATTGCCAAGGGGGTGAGCAGGGGTTATTCTTGGCGTGTAACTCCCTTGCCCTGACTAGAGTGGTGGTCTCTGCCTGGCTTTGGCGCAAGCCTTAGCCAACCAGAGATCCCATTTCTAACACATAGTAATAAGAGGGGACGAGTTCGGCAAAATGACGTTGAAAGTTACAGAAGTACTTTGTAGTGAGGAAGGATGGGAAGGAGAATAGAGACAATATGTAGATTGCAAAACATGTCAAAGGAAGAAAATATGTCGACCAGTAAAAGAAAACAACAATGAAGGGGAGACACTGGGATTAGAAATAATTGGGAGAGAGTCAGGGAAACAGAGAAGCCAATGTGAGACATTGTAAAAAGACCAGACGTTAAACCAAGTAATCCAATGACATCACATTACATAGCCCAACCTAGTGCTTCTTCGCTTCTCTGGCACCACATCTGCTCATAGCTTTTTTACTTAGATAGTTATTTCTGTATGAACAACGTTTTAAAGCAACATGACATAGCTGTGATTCCCAAAAACAAATTATGAAAACTTCTGAGGGTGTAAAATCCAAGATTTCAGCTACATATCTTACTTGTGACTGGTTGAAGAATGAAATGCAAGCAATAAGACAGGCAACCCGCGTTAAATGCCATTATTGAAGCAATAGGGGAGGTGTCTGCCCTCTTCCACCTCTTATTTTACCGTGCAACAAACATGCATTCCCTTTTCTTCAAAATGTATCTATGGTATGCGCTGGATAAGACAAATGGAGACCAGAATCTGATTTTCCACTGTCAGTCCAATGATATCGTTTAGCAGTTCCCTGGGATTGGCTGAAGGTGAGAGATGCTACCCTCAGGCGCACCAATGTTTGATTCACTGTCTGCAGTACTGCGGTTTCCATCCCAGAACTGTAGACAAACCTATGGTAGCTGGGCCACATGACCAGGGCAGGCCTTAGAAGATATAGGACTAGACAGTAGGATCACGTCACGGTCATCATAGGATTGCATGTCTAACCTGCGATTACTCATTTAAGATGGAATTTGCTTAGGAAGATGACATGATATGCAGCCTCAGACCAGGCTGTGCATGGAAACGCCCAGGGGCTGCATTATATCAGTGCAGAGCAGCTTGAAGGAAGTGGCCTGATTAAGGTCACCCCGGTAACTCACGACCACCTCCCAGCCTTCCATACCAAATGAAGAGTTGGTCAGACAGTAGAGAATACAAACCAATATCTATTTATTCAGGTGCACTCAGAGTGGTGCCCAGTCTACCCAGTTGATTAGGAGTGCTGCAGAGGGACTGACATCAGCAAGCATAAAGATACATTATGTACATTTCAGAACCAACGAATGCACGCCCTTAATGGAATTTTCCGAGCAGATGCAGCAAAACAGTGAAATATAAAAATTAAGTTGTGATTCTGGGGCCAGGCACACACTATCTACTATTCAACGTCGCTCTGCCCGTGTCCGCCACTAGACAAGTGAGAGAAGGCCTTCATCTAAAGGGAAAGGTATGCGCTAATAAGAACAGTCTATTCCTTAGTGTAGCAAAACCCAACCTTGGAGAAATTAAACATAACAGAGGCCTTTTCTCTGAAATAGCAAAGTATAAGTTTCGATTGTCACACAAAATGGCTCTGACATAGAAAAGGGTGCACCGAATACTAACATACATGGAACAATGCGCAAGCAGGAATTTTCTATTCTAACAGACCCTCCTTTTACCATGAGCTAAACATTTTCGAATAATAGCAAAGAACATATAATTCAACAAATCATAGGTGAATTTATTAGGAGCACTCCAGGTTTTCAGTATCAGGAATGGGGGAAGAAGTCTTGAAAATGCTCTCATCTTTTTGCATGAGGTCATCTATTTCCTTCTGGATCATAATTGTTGCATTAGTATCATGAATCAATACTTTCCTCTTAGGAGTGAGAAGGGTGGTGCAATAAGAACAACAGAAGGGAAGACATTGAACAAGGACACAGCAAGAAACCAAAATTACGATGAAATAAATCACCTTTTTGAGGATCCAACCCCATCTGCCAAAAAGTGACCAACTCCAGTTCCCACTTTCCATTCCTTTAACATTTTCTAAGGTGTCTAAAATGTGTTGGGTGATATTCCTTTCCATATTAGTGATTCCGACTACACACTGGTCTCCTAGTACCGTGCCCACATCACCACTGTTAGCTAGAATAAAATTAACAGCATATCTAGTTTGTTCGGAATATATTCTTAATACTTTCCAATTGGGTGGTGATGTCACGCAAAGCTGCAATTGTAGAGTTAGACAATATTTGCAGCTTACATCCAAAATATTCTCTAGCTCTCTCACCCCTGGCAATAGCAGTACCACCAAATGTAATTATGGAAGAGGGAACGTATCCGAAAGTAATATCATTGCTGTAATTATTTACAAGATCTGTCACTCCTTCACAAATTCCCTGTACAATGTCCTTTTAACCCATCTTACATTAGGCTTGCATGTTTGCAAGGTACACCTAAGGGCAGCACCATCCTAAGTGCCACTACGTGTGTACCATTATGAACATTCAAATAAGTTCCAATACAATAAGAGACACACTTGAACGGCGGACTGTTATTTCTGCACCTTACGCTAGTTTCAAATGTAGTAGAGCTCCTGCGCAACAAGCCCCTGCACCAGCCATCAAGTGATGCCTCTGTGATTCAGATCCTAAATGAAGCAAGAGGTGGGCCTGCGCCAGAGAATGAAGTCCAGAGAATCCATTTAAAATTTCAAAAAAGTCTTTATTTCCAATCAATACATTTTCACGAAATGGGAACCAACGCGTTTCGTTCTCACATGGAAAACATCATCAGGGCTGAAAGTGACATAAAGTTACATTTAATATAAAGAAATTATAACAATTATGAAAGGAAGAAGGAAAAAGAAGAAGTGAAATTGCACAACACAAGACATAAAAAACAAAACATAATAATACCAAAATTATATAAAATTCAAAACGAAAAGAGCATAAACTGCTAGACTTTTACAATACACTCCGGTATTGAATACTGCGAAGAGATGCACTGCTTGGCAACGCATGGGGTGTTTAAAGAGCATGAAAACATTACAAAATATTCCATGAAGCGTTATTAACACAGGAAGATTTTATGTCTTTAAAAGCATGGGAGCACAGGACATGCACACGTTGTGTAGAGCTTAGTCACGTTTTGGAAAGAACAAAACATGTAGAGAAGCATTCAAAATATAGCCAATGGAGTCATTAGAAAGTTAAAAGAACCTCTCAATAGAGGGGGAGAGCAACTCTACTTAGGCATTCAATTATAAGCAGTCGGATGCGTGATATAAAACCTTGGAAATTAGTGAAATATAGAAATAGAAATAAGGAGAAAAAAAGGGGGAGAAAAAAGAAGTCATCCATTCCAAAAAGCCCCACCAGTGAGCTTAAGGCTAAACAATGTTGGGACGTTTTCTATACTTATGGCGGAATTGCAAACTCACCTCAATTAAGGCGAGTATCCTCACGATAATGAAATACTGCTACACAAAGGGGCACTCCAAATGGGTACAATGAGCGCAGTGTAGGAAGTCCATAAAGCCAAGTCCGGCCTCTGATCATAGGTGTATAATCCATAAACAAACGAAAAAAACTGGTCTTAAAATTCTAAATGAATATAAGATTACATCAATCAGTGTTGGTTAAAAATCATGGGTAATGTGCCCTCACCTTGAATAAAGTAAATGTGAAGGATGTGCAGGGTCGGTGCTCCAGGCAATAACACTGGAAGCAATTGGGAATTCCCAAAGCCAAGTATCGGCCTGAAAACAAAATTAAAGTTCAATAAACTGGCTATTTGTGTCAGGATTGATACAAGAGTTCCATGGTGAGGAATAATGACGCCTAGAGGGAGGGACAGCAACACTGATGTGTTGCAACAATTGCCGCATAACCGTAATAGACACTTACGGTAAGCCACAAATCAAATTTAAACGCCCACTGAGTATAGCGCCCCTAGACCATAAGGGAGTAATAGCATTAGTTCACCAACAGGTCACTGCGCCTGGTGTTGGCCCATCTCTTGGGTATTAAGTTAAAATTGTGGGGAGACCCAGAGAAAATAAATGGGACCGTATCATTTGATCAAGGGAGGAGGAGGGCGGGGAGTGGGATTTAAATCTTCCGGCGGGCCGAGGAAATACTCATGGAGCTGCTCCCCAACAGGCAAGCTGGTGGGTGTTGCTACCAGTAATCCCTATTGAAGGACACAACCCTCCCAGGACAGTGTCTGCTCAGGGAAACCATAGAGAGAGAGTCCAGAAACCCCATATCCTCCTTACCTCTCCGTTGTTGGAATGTTGTCGCTGAAGAGAGTTTTTTGCGCCATATCGCCTTTAAACACCGCACTTCCGGAAGGCGTTTTGACCCAATTCTGGGTGCAGGGTCTCTTCAGGACCTATAATATTAGGGACATTTGAACGTAGAATTGCTAAGCTATTAGTGGGGTGTGTGCAACTCGTGATGTAGTGAAAGGAAAGGTACTCACTAGGAAACCCAGCCGGGTTCCCTAGTGAGGGCGGGCAGACGGAAGCGGTCCTGCGGCTGTAATTTAACAAAGGAAACCTTTCCCCACAGATGCGGAGTATTTTGCTAGGTAGCACCCGCAATCGTTAAAAGAAAGGTAGCAACTTCTGATTTCCCCACTAATCCATGAAGCACAGACAACAGCCATTGCGCTACTTTAAAATTGGATCGCTAAGCTAACGCCCTCAGTAGGGAACGCAGCTGGGTTTCCTGTGAGTACTTTTCCTTTCACTACAACACAGGTTGCACACACCCCACTAATAGTTTAGCAATTCTACGTTCAGATGTCCCATATATTATAGGTCCTGAAGAGACCCTACACCTAGAATAGGGTCGAAACGCAGTCAGCAGTAAAGAAGAAAGCGAATCACTGAAATTGCACTCTGTTTGTATAAGGGCTATATATCTGTAAAAAACAGATAATTGGTCGCTTTTTAAAAACAACATATGTCTTAGAAACCTTGCAAATATTGCTGCACAATGTCACATATATTTTGTAGGCTCATATTTCACTTGGGACACCTTACACAACTGTGTACATATTTGAGTAATTGTCTATAATTATTTACTTAATACAATTATTGAACTAAATAATCAGTGTTTGTGCCTCCTACTTTCTGACATCACCTATAACCCCTGGCTATTGCGATTTCGCACATTTTTCTTAATCAATATTAAGTATAAATTTCCACTGAAACCTTTGTTTTTCTTAAAATACTTAATCACCCTGGTTCCGTAGTGAGTAAGGTACCCTTGTCCTTTTTTTTCGCACTTCCGGTAGGGGTGTGGCTAGTTAACCAAATCTCACGTACAAGTCAAGAGAAAGAAAAAAGGCCTAGAACGTAAGAATTGCGGGCGGATGTAAAACTGAATCCTAATGTCCCAGAAGGTGGAAGGTTTGGAGTATAGGTATAGCCACCATAATGGTAAAGGGCATCATGCAAGAATTCTTCACCTGCATGGCCGCCATATTGGAGAGGCTAATAAATAACATCCTGTATAAGGGCGAAATGGAGATACAACATGAAAACTGCTTTCTCACTACGTAAGCAATGTAAATCTGCATTGTCATTAAAGATTTGAACAGTGTAGTCACAATCTGACAGCCTAAATGGGAGCAAAAAGTACAAAAAGCTTCCATTTAATTCAATAATGGCAAATACGTGCAATCAAGAGTGCCAGATCTAAAAAGACAGATGAAGGAAATACATGGTGGATATTTTGTGCTCAGTTCACACAAATAATTCTCCGTATTCAAATTGGTATAGAGGGATAAGTAAGCTAAGTCATATAATTAGCCAATTGCAGAGAGAGACCCAAATTATAGGGTATCTTTAGTGGGGCCAGAAATAACCACAAATTGAAGGTGTAATGCTGTAAACTGTTTAGAAGAACACAAGGTTCTATAAAATTTTAAGAGAATATAGTATAAGGGTAAGAGGGACTAGAGACCTCCCTGTTGACACTCCTCTGTCCTGATTCTACATGATCAATACCATAGAACCAGAACGTATTATCTCCAGGGTGGATTTTAGCAAAGTGTTCCGCCAAGGGGTATTTCATGTCGCCATTTTTAATGGCCCTACGATGTTCCTGAATACGGAGCTTCAGGTTTCTCTTTGTGCTACCAACATGAATCAAATTACACGAGCACCCAATTACATATATCACAAAAGTAGTATTACAGTTAATGAACTGTCTGATCATGTGCGAAGTGGATCCGTTGTGGCTGAAAGTTCTAGTCTTGTTTACCCCAAATTTGGAGATGTTGCAGGAGCTGCAAATATAAAACCCACTGGGTTTTTCCGGGAGCCATGTGTCTTTCCTTGTAGTTGTGGTAACATAACTGGGGCAAAGTCTATTTCTAAGGGTGGAACCTCTTCGGTATGTGTTAGATGGAGTATTGCTGATTGTGCCCTTAAGGCTAAGGATTTCTTGTAGGAGATGCTAATTGGTTTAAACAACCTAAAGATCTCATCACTGTGGGTTGTATACTGCGTTATGAAGCAAACCTTCCTGTTATTCCCACATTCCCTCTTGCTTTTAGTCTGTTCTGACAGGGTTGTTTCTCATTTAAGGGTGTGTTCCCTCTTCTCTGCTGTGTCCAGGGTCTTAACAGTGTAGCCTCTAGCCCCAAATCTCTTCTTTGCCTCATTGATGCTCCTAGTGAAGGTCTCCTCCTCACTGCAGTTGCGCCTGATTTTTACCATCTCACCAAAGGGTATATTACGAATCACAGAGCTGGCATGGGCGCTGCTGACGTGCAGCACAATGTTACAAGTTGTAGCTTTGTGATAGAGGGAGCTATGTACCACCCCATCCTTTATATAGCAGTGTAAGTCCAGTTAGTTCATTTTTTCAGGGTGAAGGTTCATGGTAAGGCTAAAATTATAGGGGTTACTGTTAAGGTATGCAAAATAGTCTTGCTGGGAGGCCACTGACCCTGACAACAGACAGATGATATCATCAATGTACCTCCCCCAGAACACAATGTGCTCAATCCAGGGGGAGGCAAATTTTCCCCAGGCATGCTCCCTCTCATACCACCCCATAAAGAGGCAGGCATTTGAATAGGTTGCATTGGACAGAAAGAAAAATCCAGGGTGTGCATAAATTGGCCTATCATAATCTACAGCAGAATACCTATGATTTCTCCCAATGGTAGTCGGGTCCTTTGGATCTACCAGAGAGTACGAGCCTTTACGCAAAACTATCCTCGAACAATTGACGGACAAGATGAGGTCAGTAAATCTGACAATGGGACAACATGCAGGAGAATATCCAGCTTCTTTAGGAACTGTCAACTCCTTATTCTGGTAACCCACCAAAGTGACATTCTGTTTTTCCAGAAGTTGTCACAATAAGTGTGGTTGTCACACCCTGGATAACACATGCCTCGTGGCCTTATATAATACAGACAAGGACCTGGATAACCAATCCAACTACTCCTTGCACTTCCACGAAATTAGGGGGCCAGGTATAGGTATAATTGACAATTGACAACGGATATGCTGACCATAAACTAGTGACAGATTCCGTAGGATAACAAGCAGTACTCTCTCCAAAAAATCTCTTATGTGTATCCAAAAATATATCACTCTGTGTTGTCCTTTTCTTTCAAACTTGAGAAATTACCTTCTCCTTAGTACATGATGACACAGTTTGATTACGTTCCAAAACCCATGACACCCCACCTAAGATCAATAGCAACAGAACAATAAGAACAGCACATAATATCTTTGTAGACCAAAATACACGTGTATAAACAGGGGGAATCACTGGCTGCTCCTCCTCAGCCACCATTCTGCCAAAGGGATGCATAACAAATGATGAAATGGAGGCGAAATGCAAGCAAAAGAAATATCCAAGTTCCCAGTGTCTGCCAGAGCCTCACTGATACAGGCTCCTATTGTCCATCAAAATGTTGGCACTCCTGAGCACCCGCGGTGGAGCGCGCTCCATTCTAAGCTTGTTTCCCACGGCGACCAGGATAATATACCCCCAAGGGGATAACTTAATCTATCGTCTCCAATGTTCAAACAGTGCCCAAATCTCTCATCACCCTAAACTAACTCAGTTGGTACTATAGCAAAGTACACCCTGCCTTACACAGTCCATCCCTAACTAATTTTTATTCTCCTTTGGTGCACTGTCTCTCAGCCGAGGGTGCAAATTGTACCTAGTGACTTCAGGCACGGAGGCATCAACGGAAAGAGACTCCTGGATAGCTCATATTTCCGGAGGAACTGCTGCATTCAGCACTTCATCATTTTCCTCATCTGTTTGCATCTAGGTCATATTGGCATCATGGAAGGGGAAAAAAACGGAGGCACTGTCTCGCATTCGGAGTCCTCTATTCCATCCTTCACTCACTGATCATAGAGCAAAGGTAAAGGTATTCTGCTGCAATGTGTCAGCTCCAAACTCTTCTTCCACTGAAAGATTTTCACCAAAATATAATCCCCAGGCTGAATGTCGTGTCGGGCCCCTCTGGTGTAGCTGGCAGAGCTTCCCAGACCTGTTGGTGAATAAAACCAAACTTTCAGTTAACTGGGCAAGATAGTCAATTAACAATGGACAATCAATGTCAGAAAAACCTCAGACGCCCCAGACATTTGCCGGGCATTGAAACACAACCTCATACGGTGACAATCCTGTCCTAGAATGTGCCTTTGTCCTCGTTGACAAAAGAGCTAACGGTAAAGTATCTGGCCACTTTAACCCTGTGGGCTCCTGCATTTTTGCCAATTTGAGTTTGATAGTACCATTGTGCTTTGCAACCAAACCGGCTGACTGTGGATGATTGGCAACTTGAAACTTTTGCTTAATGCATAGACCATCACAAATCAATTGAATCACTTTAGCATTAAAATAACTTCTGTTATCACTCCAGATCAAACGAGGCAAGCTGAAACGAGGAAATAACTCTGTAGTATCCTGCATATACTGTAAGGTACTTTACTACCCCTGCTCAGCCAGTGCCTGTGCTCTGACTCATTAGAATGTTGGCGTCTGATGATTCCTCTGAATGTTGGGACACTGAGAGCTGAAGTGACAGTTAGACATGGGCTGAACGGCTGACAGGCTGCTCCTGGTGGGGCGTCTTGAAAGATCTTATCTACTTGTTGTTAACTACAATAAAGACTTCATGTGTTACATCCTTCCTGCGTGGACCTTCATCACTACATATTTTGGCAACAAGATGACAAACCTACAGCTACAAGCAGATCTTAAGTACCTGACAAACAAGAAGACCTGGAGATGGCACAGTCTTAAACAAATTATGGTGGCTTCTACCACAATGTACAAAAGCAGAGGTATCCACAGGAAAGCAACATTTCCAATCAACATGAAGAACGATAACAAGTGAGAAACAACCATAAAAAAAAGAAGAGAAGACAACATAAGTAAGATGAAGCACTACGCCCTACAGCCCCACCAGTGTCCTCACCATCAGACAGACCTAGCCCTGGCGTACTGTGCTCATCGATATTAACCATTTTGGACTTTGGTCTTATGTCCGCTGCTTGCCCCTTCCAGCACATCTACTTTACAGCGTTGCTGTACAACATGGATGGGAAGGACTTCTTCTTTCCACAATCTTCTACAGCAAGTGGTAGCGTGTGGCCATGTTGAATCTTTTCATGCTGTGCCGGCAAGCTTTCTGGTTAGTGAATCTTATGGACTTATTTTTCTGAACTGCACTCTCAACGCTTGTGTGGCATTCACATTCCATATAATACAACAGGATCACTGAAGTGCCAGTATATGGAGGGCACTGTGTTATCTGTCTTTCACTCACATTGGTTGTGATTTACTTGTTTTTTTTGGGTCTCTTCATTCATTTTTGCGCATGGGTTCAACAGAGAGTTCTGTGACTTAACTCGATTTTAGAGCCACGCTGTGCCACTTAGCAGCTGACACCCCTCAAGGTCGCGCTGGTGTGAAGCAAAGTCGGTAGCATTCAACCATTGAATCTATCAGCTGAAGAGCACTTCTGACACTCGCGCTTGGTGAGTGCTTTGAATACATCTGCTGCGTCTACATGTGCTGTTTTAGCATTCTACAACACGGCTAGCTTTTACGTGACACTTCAAGTTTGTGTACCAGAGAAATTCTAAAGAAATTAATCCACAATGTGCTCCTATTTGGACCCAAGAGAGATCTGTGGCTGCACTCGAACTTAGAGCCACCCAGTGCCTCTGTGCAGCTGACAATCGTCAAAGTTGCGCTGCGTGAAGAGAATACAGCAGCGTTCGACCAGTGAAGCTGTTCAGCTAACATGGTCTTGGACTGCCGGCCACCTCCCCCCTTAACACACTGACTGAATTACCCAATTCAACCAGTCAACACATGGGGGTCTTTGGAAGTCAGGGGGTACAGGCCCCCCCCCCTGGCCGTATTTATTAAAATATAAAAACAAATCAAAAATTTTAATAAAATAAACATTTCTGACAATTATTAAAATGCACATTTCAGAACATTAGATTGACATCCGTTTCGACATGGTATGATGGGCTAACCTTAACAAATATCTAGTACAGCGTGTTTCCTAACCGAATCTAAACATCCTGAAAATTAAACTGCATTCTAATAATAAAGTCGTACGGCAAGGTCGCCAACCGGTGTCAGATCCTTTTACAGCTGCGCTCTCACGTTCGAGATGCGCATGCGCAACCCAGGGCACGTTTCACCCACGTGCGCTCCCTGAACTCCATTTAACCATAACAGGAGGGCCCAGACACTCGCGCACCTTAGTGACGTCACAGTGTTGTGAGGGGTGGCTACCAGCCTGAGGAAAGCGTAGACTTCCTCCCCCGCACCCTTTAAAATACGGGATATCATATCCTGCCCCTGAAGTTCTGAGAGAGACCAATGGCCCCTCCCGCGGGCGGCCCCTTTCGTGAATGGGTCCGCCCCCCCGTAAGGACCTTAAAATGCTGCTCACCGATTAATGACCTTACCGCCAGACACACATAATAAATACGACATTGCTATACTAAAAGGGGAAAAAAGGCCTAAGGAGAAATTTGTTAATACACAGCAAGGCACAACACATATACATATACAGATATTCCTGTAAGCGGAAAAAAGGCCTAAGGAGAAAATTAGTTATAATATCACAGCAATGCACAAAACATTTACATCTGCTCAACCTTCCAGTAAACGGGAAAAAAGGCCTACTGGATCAAGCATCCTATTCCTATAATCCGGCATATTGCCAAAACATTATACCTACCATTGGCCGGCCCCAAGGTCTGCTAAAAAAGGGGATGGAGGGCGGGGAAAATTACACAGCCCCACGGTGGGGCGAGGAGCGAGCCTGGGAGCGCGGGCACAAAGAGGCCGCTTCCCGCGCTCCCCAGGCTTTTAACCCTTTCGCCGCCGCGGCCCCGCCCCCTCACCCCGGAAGTGCACAATAACTTCCGGGGTGAGGGCGCGGGGCAAGCGACCCCGAAAGGAACGGGGTGTGGGAGGGGCCGGGCCCCGCCATGCTTGCGTGGGGGCCGATTGGCCCCCCCTTCTCTCATGGTCTTGGACTGCCGGCCACCTCCCCCCTTAACACACTGACTGAATTACCCAATTCAACCAGTCAACACATGGGGGTCTTTGGAAGTCAGGGGGTACAGGGCCCCCCCCTGGCCGTATTTATTAAAATATAAAAACAAATCAAAAATTTTAATAAAATAAACATTTCTGACAATTATTAAAATGCACATTTCAGAACATTAGATTGACATCCGTTTCGACATGGTATGATGGGCTAACCTTAACAAATATCTAGTACAGCGTGTTTCCTAACCGAATCTAAACATCCTGAAAATTAAACTGCATTCTAATAATAAAGTCGTACGGCAAGGTCGCCAACCGGTGTCAGATCCTTTTACAGCTGCGCTCTCACGTTCGAGATGCGCATGCGCAACCCAGGGCACGTTTCACCCACGTGCGCTCCCTGAACTCCATTTAACCATAACAGGAGGGCCCAGACACTCGCGCACCTTAGTGACGTCACAGTGTTGTGAGGGGTGGCTACCAGCCTGAGGAAAGCGTAGACTCCCTCCCCCGCACCCTTTAAAATACGGGATATCATATCCTGCCCCTGAAGTTCTGAGAGAGACCAATGGCCCCTCCCGCGGGCGGCCCCTTTCGTGAATGGGTCCGCCCCCCCGTAAGGACCTTAAAATGCTGCTCACCGATTAATGACCTTACCGCCAGACGCACATAATAAATACGACATTGCTATACTAAAAGGGGAAAAAAGGCCTAAGGAGAAATTTGTTAATACACAGCAAAGCACAACACATATACATATACAGATATTCCTGTAAGCGGAAAAAAGGCCTAAGGAGAAAATTAGTTATAATATCACAGCAATGCACAAAACATTTACATCTGCTCAACCTTCCAGTAAACGGGAAAAAAGGCCTACTGGATCAAGCATCCTATTCCCATAATCCGGCACATTGCCAAAACATTATACCTACCATTGGCCGGCCCCAAGGTCTGCTAAAAAAGGGGATGGAGGGCGGGGAAAATTACACAGCCCCACGGTGGGGCGAGGAGCGAGCCTGGGAGCGCGGGCACAAAGAGGCCGCTTCCCGCGCTCCCCAGGCTTTTAACCCTTTCGCCGCCGCGGCCCCGCCCCCTCACCCCGGAAGTGCACAATAACTTCCGGGGTGAGGGCGCGGGGCAAGCGACCCCGAAAGGAACGGGGTGTGGGAGGGGCCGGGCGCCGCCATGCTTGCGTGGGGGCCGATTGGCCCCCCCTTCTCTCATGGTCTTGGACTGCCGGCCACCTCCCCCCTTAACACACTGACTGAATTACCCAATTCAACCAGTCAACACATGGGGGTCTTTGGAAGTCAGGGGGTACAGGGCCCCCCCCTGGCCGTATTTATTAAAATATAAAAACAAATCAAAAATTTTAATAAAATAAACATTTCTGACAATTATTAAAATGCACATTTCAGAACATTAGATTGACATCCGTTTCGACATGGTATGATGGGCTAACCTTAACAAATATCTAGTACAGCGTGTTTCCTAACCGAATCTAAACATCCTGAAAATTAAACTGCATTCTAATAATAAAGTCGTACGGCAAGGTCGCCAACCGGTGTCAGATCCTTTTACAGCTGCGCTCTCACGTTCGAGATGCGCATGCGCAACCCAGGGCACGTTTCACCCACGTGCGCTCCCTGAACTCCATTTAACCATAACAGGAGGGCCCAGACACTCGCGCACCTTAGTGACGTCACAGTGTTGTGAGGGGTGGCTACCAGCCTGAGGAAAGCGTAGACTCCCTCCCCCGCACCCTTTAAAATACGGGATATCATATCCTGCCCCTGAAGTTCTGAGAGAGACCAATGGCCCCTCCCGCGGGCGGCCCCTTTCGTGAATGGGTCCGCCCCCCCGTAAGGACCTTAAAATGCTGCTCACCGATTAATGACCTTACCGCCAGACGCACATAATAAATACGACATTGCTATACTAAAAGGGGAAAAAAGGCCTAAGGAGAAATTTGTTAATACACAGCAAAGCACAACACATATACATATACAGATATTCCTGTAAGCGGAAAAAAGGCCTAAGGAGAAAATTAGTTATAATATCACAGCAATGCACAAAACATTTACATCTGCTCAACCTTCCAGTAAACGGGAAAAAAGGCCTACTGGATCAAGCATCCTATTCCCATAATCCGGCACATTGCCAAAACATTATACCTACCATTGGCCGGCCCCAAGGTCTGCTAAAAAAGGGGATGGAGGGCGGGGAAAATTACACAGCCCCACGGTGGGGCGAGGAGCGAGCCTGGGAGCGCGGGCACAAAGAGGCCGCTTCCCGCGCTCCCCAGGCTTTTAACCCTTTCGCCGCCGCGGCCCCGCCCCCTCACCCCGGAAGTGCACAATAACTTCCGGGGTGAGGGCGCGGGGCAAGCGACCCCGAAAGGAACGGGGTGTGGGAGGGGCCGGGCGCCGCCATGCTTGCGTGGGGGCCGATTGGCCCCCCCTTCTCTCATGGTCTTGGACTGCCGGCCACCTCCCCCCTTAACACACTGACTGAATTACCCAATTCAACCAGTCAACACATGGGGGTCTTTGGAAGTCAGGGGGTACAGGGCCCCCCCCTGGCCGTATTTATTAAAATATAAAAACAAATCAAAAATTTTAATAAAATAAACATTTCTGACAATTATTAAAATGCACATTTCAGAACATTAGATTGACATCCGTTTCGACATGGTATGATGGGCTAACCTTAACAAATATCTAGTACAGCGTGTTTCCTAACCGAATCTAAACATCCTGAAAATTAAACTGCATTCTAATAATAAAGTCGTACGGCAAGGTCGCCAACCGGTGTCAGATCCTTTTACAGCTGCGCTCTCACGTTCGAGATGCGCATGCGCAACCCAGGGCACGTTTCACCCACGTGCGCTCCCTGAACTCCATTTAACCATAACAGGAGGGCCCAGACACTCGCGCACCTTAGTGACGTCACAGTGTTGTGAGGGGTGGCTACCAGCCTGAGGAAAGCGTAGACTCCCTCCCCCGCACCCTTTAAAATACGGGATATCATATCCTGCCCCTGAAGTTCTGAGAGAGACCAATGGCCCCTCCCGCGGGCGGCCCCTTTCGTGAATGGGTCCGCCCCCCCGTAAGGACCTTAAAATGCTGCTCACCGATTAATGACCTTACCGCCACAGGCCAGGTAGTTGACCGACTATCTGGCCCCCCCCAACCGCCTACATTGAAAGGTCATATCTTCCTAATCAAGAAACCCTCTACCCCTGCTAGTTTGTTCCCTATCCTTAGGACATTCCTTGACTGTCAACTGGACCCCCCACCCTGGGAGTAGAGACAACCCCTCCAATAATTGTCCACTCTTCATTATCAGCCGACTGGCAATTTAAGGTGTTTGAACTAATTTCTCAAACCAAGTGTTGATCCTCTTTATCGAGTGATTCTTCACCGAGTGACTCCGTGCACTCGCCTAGTCCCCCCCCCCACCCCCTTGTACGTGCAGCCTGGGGAAAAAACTGCCCCCTTATGGTGCAGTGTGGGTCCTATCATCGTTACCCCATGTCCTATAATGCATGAGGGTGTGGGGGCACGCCTATCGAGGATCCCTGCAGATGCTGTGACCGGGGGTATCCTGGTACTATCATTCTACCCCTCCCACTGGCATACTGTACAATCTGCTAACCATCCACACCTAGCCACTACGCTCTGGAAAGTGTTAAGTGTATGGTACTACTTTTACTATGGAAGTCCCCGCTTCCTGAACAGGGGAAATGAGGCGTTGCATAGGCCTATCATTCCCGGGGTTGCCGAGGCCAGGAATGCACACCCTTGTGTACTGTCCCATCTCTACCGTTGTCACTACCAATTGGTGATCTATGCATATACCATCCTGACACTGGTGGCCCTGCGTGCACAGGTGCCGTTATTGTAGGTATACAATTTCCTGTTAAGGCAAATACTGCCATTTTTTGTGAAGCAACATCCTGCTACATTACTGCCGCCAGCCCAATTAAGGGCTTACACACTAAAACATCAACTCTGTGTTGGCACCTCCTGCATCTTTTGATCGCTCGCCCATCACACTTGCGTTGTTGCTTGCCATTTTCTACCTGACGTAAGCATCCCTTGGGCTGTCCACCTGTAGCAGCTGTTGTGATGTGGAGCACTCCAGATATCCACCATGGACCCGGCCATACATAAATGGAAAAGATAAACACAAACCATTAGTGTTTCTGGCGATAACTGCTGTACACGTGCTAATCTTACATTGCCATCACTTGCTACGTTTGAGATACGATTAGCGTCAGATGCATACTCTTAAACACTTCCGACTAAGTGTTGAGCATAGCCTCAGTTTGTGTCCCCTGTAGCGTGACTGGATTAGTGTTATGAAGAGTGCCCTGTAAAATGGCCTTCGTTAACAAATACTACCCAGTGTGCAGTGCCGTGACACAAAGCCTGGAGTCCCCAGTGAATACCATAGCGCCCTCATGACTCCTTAAGGATGATTAGGATATCAGTTTAAAAGGAACAATCTGTTTGGATTAGCACCCACCCAATCACAACTTGATGAGATATACGTATTCTAAGTATCGAACCCCTCGCGCCTGACTGTTGGCTTCGACCGTGGCTGACAGTGGTAACGCGTAATATAACTAAGGGGCAACCATAACCTATATATATTATTCGTATGATACCAAACTGAGCATCATTCCCTTAACAAGTTGCATGTAACAGGTGGTCCTCCAGCTGCCACACATGATTTTCCAATCCATTCATAGTATACCGCCACCTATTGTAAATCATGACGCAACATTAGTTTCAACAGATCAGGGTTTAATGTGTTACCGTTCATTAAACCATTCTGCCTCCCCCAGTTCAGCCCTGGTCATATGCAAATCTGTCCGACCCCCCTGCCCATATAAGAGCACCAGCAGTATCAAAGATGGGATTTAGGCATGGTCACGACCTTCCTCTTTAGATCCACTCTACTATAGTGAGTCCTTTGCGTGCTATATGTCCTCTGAGAAAATTGCTTGAAACTAACAGGCATACTATGGAATGGCAATTTCCTGGCTGACATTTGGTACGGCTGACTTACTTAGGCAATAAAACAGGGGGGGAAGAATTAAGTGCCACATGCTGTTAAGTAAACACGCAATGCACACAGGGGACCCAGAACTAGCATTGTCAATATTCCCGATAGATATATCCCTTACGTAGCCACTTTACCATGTTACCGTTGGTAAGTAGCATTACCTTGGTCCGGTGGCGTCAAAGGTTTTCTACCACTGTAACCAGGCTTAAATCGCACTGTGCCTGGTAACTCGTGCTACACATTTCCTAGATCTGGCTAGGTCAATGTTTAAAGCATTTAGCACCATCTACAGAGCATCTCAATGAAAAGGAGTACCACTATAAACCAACTGTAAGTAATTCAGACAAAACAGGGTTCTTTGCCTCGTAGCCTCCTAAAGGGACCCGAGGAAAGTGTTTAGAATAAATACCTATATCTATATCCACCTGGTGTGGTACTACTTTAATTTCCTCACTCGTGAGAATTTTTAGACTGGTAAAACCAGCTGCTTACCTCCCTAGCCGCCTGAGCCTGACGGCTGCTCTCCACAGCTACCACTAGGATAGCTTTCTAATAAGGTTGTCTTTAACCTACCGTCAATAAGGGTCGTCTAGACTGGTGCAGTGCGCCCCCTATAATGTCAGTCAACTCTCTCGCACTATGCTCACATAATTTGGCTCCCTGATCTGGCTAGATCAATGTTTAAAGGCCTTCTGGACCACCTACAAATCCTCTCAAGGAAAAGGAGGAACACTACAAACAAAATGTAAGCAATGCCGACCACAAGAGTGGCAACACCCCAGATTCTCACTCAAGATTCACTAAAGAATCCACTTGAGGACTCCCTTTTCGGTCCCAGTGGCCAAGCCCTGGAAGTCATAATCACCTGAGATTCGTTGCATTCAGTAATGCATAAGGTTCAGAAGAGAAGAGTTGGATGTTCATGAGATAACCACATGACGCACCCACCCTAGGAATGAGCCACATTCGACTATGAATACAAGAGCCATCCTGAGCTTTGGGCCAGTCCCATCCAGTAAACGGAGCAAGAAAACAAAACCATGGACTTGCTGCTGTTGTAGTTCGTAAATTTCTACTAACTAATACTCCACGGCAGAATGCTATTCCATACTGATGAGAAAGGAAGGGTGGGGGCCTAAATGACAGTCCCTAACCCATAGATCAACCTCATAGCATATATCTGCCCAACCTCCTTACACCCACATGAGGAAGGCGGGGAACTTAACATTTAAATGGTGTCCTTGGCTCAATCTATTATAATCACGGCGATATCATATACCAAAGCGCTACAGGATCGCAATAGTTAAAGGGTAAGAATCATGGCAATGTAAGGACACTGATAGGGGAAGAGGACATTAACATCACACTTGTTTTATGAATGTAGGAATTTTCTTTATACAGCGCAAACCTAACTGTGAAGCAAAAAAGGCACTGCACATCTACAAGATCGTGTACATCACCTGGGGATTACACAAAATACCTTTTACACATAATTATACACATAGCGATCAAGTGATTTGCCCAGAATCACAAATTATGTACATAAACACCTTTCACCTTGAAGTCGGGGCGAAAGTTAAATTGCTTCCATCTGCAATTGATTGTTGTGCAAGAGATGAACTCATAGCACAATACAAAATTAGTGAATTCAAATACCCAAGCCTCGTCACTTTGTAAAACACATTCTTTGGCTTGTGTAAAAGTACAGAGTAAGGGTGTTAGAGTCGTGCTAGGTTTCTGTATTAGCATGGCTAATTGTATTTTTAGGCTTATCTCTAGCAGTAGCCTTTAGTTCATATGGTGTATGCAAATACAACTTATTTTACTGTTTTGTAACTCTGGTATGGATACAGTCTTCCTGGCCCTGTGCTGAACATCCTTGGAATTGAAGAAAAAACAATATTGAAGGTATCGTGCCTAAACGCTTCTTATCTGCCAGCTGTGCACTTCCCTCACGCGCAGACAGCTTCGGTTTCGCAGCGCGCAGACAGCCAGGAATCCAAACCGAGGCGTGGAAGGGGGATTTATGCATACGCACGTGCTTAACCTCCATTATAAATGGAGCGCGTCTATTCGCAGGTTCATACCTTTCACAAAATACAGGAGAGATGAAAGAAAAAACATGCTTACACGCAGTACTGTTGGTACCACGTTGCATTGGCTAGAGTATGCGCATCAAACAGTGCCCATTCTGGGTCAGAAAAATGCTTAGTTGGGTCAGGAAAAGCAGAAGTCTCTTTTTCCAGTTAACACCTTGAGCTGCAGTGAGGCGACGTACTCCCGCTGCGCATGCCATGATGTTTCTCCTTCGCATCAACGCATGCCCCTCATTTATCACCCTCTTATGATTCTCTAATGGAATTCCTGCTTTTTCAACATCATTTCAAGCGTGACCAGCTACTAAATGTAATTAGACTGACTTCTGTTCTCTATATTGAACTGAAAATGTTCACGTTTATTTTGCATACATTTTGTATAGCTGTACTAACATGATCTTTTCTGCGTTCTATTTATCCCAAATCCAGTCCAGTAAGAAGAGCCAAGAGGAATCATATGCAACATCTCGACTCAACCCGTCGTTTTCTCTTGTCAGCTTTGCTGTACTCTGGTAATAAACTTGAATGTGACCCCGCACTGTATTAATAACTACCCCAAAAACGTGACACAAAAAACTACACAACATGAACAACATAGTCCCACCCTGCCAGCACGAGACTCCGGTAATGGGTAACCTTATAATATTGTCCAAAATTGCCCTTCTGGGGCTAAAGGCCACACAGTGTGGATAGGATGTAAGCAGAATCCCATGCTGGCACCACAGGACCACATTAAACACGTTCAGCACTTCATCGTATCACAAAAGTCACTAAATAAAAGCAAGCTGAAGGCTCCAGCATATATCATCTTCAGTCTTTACATTGAGCACGTAACAGCAAGCATTGGCAACATAGCAAGACAATCTCCCTACACTGGTTGCCACTGAATCTCGCTCTATCATTGAAATGGCCGGCATTATGCACAAAGTCATCCATCATGACACGCCATTTTTATCTTTTAACCTCAGTACCATCTTGTGCAGTAAAAGCTAGGTAAATCTATAACTGGAAATCGGTTTCTGTAGACAACAGACTCACAAACTACCTTTGTGCCTAACCATGTATCTATAAGATTCTCACCATTAAGTTCAATCTGGTCACTGTGAATAGAACTGATGCCCTCTACGGAACAATTGTTCATGAATGAATAATGACCCTGGTCCTCCGTGTAGCTTTACGGACTCCATGGCATGCCGGCTGCCCTCAGACTCTGAGAAGGGAGGACAGGCTGACTTTGTAGTAGTCTCCGCTGAACACCTTGGGCCTCTGGGCTGTTCCCACTTGTACTTACACCACCCCCTTCATTGATCAGAGTCTGGCCCCACCTAAAGACTCAGCGATCGGTTTATTTTACAACCGCCCCAAATGGTCTCCCATTCGGCTGCTGCCGGAGCAGACCCTGCTTTGCTCCGTTAAAATGTCATTACCCTAATGTTGATACAAAGATCACACACGCTCACTTGGCCCGAAACGTACCTTGCGCCCGACAGTCTTTGACAACGCTGGTGTAATGACGAATGCTCGCTCCCTGTGCCCATAGCTCCCTCGCGCCCGTCCACAGAACATCGCTCCGGTGGCATCGTACCCTCAGATGCAATCGCCGATCGTGCGCTCCTCCTCCTGCCGTTCGTCGTGACTCCAACCGCCTCTGCTTCCTGAAAATTAACCTGCAAGCTAAAAAAAAAGAAAAGAGAAAATTACACAGCCCCACGGTGGGGCGAGGAGCGAGCCTGGGAGCGCGGGCACAAAGAGGCCACTTCCCGCGCTCCCCAGGCTTTTAACCCTTTCGCCGCCGCGGCCCCGCCCCCTCACCCCGGAAGTGCACAATAACTTCCGGGGTGAGGGCGCGGGGCAAGCGACCCCGAAAGGAACGGGGTGTGGGAGGGGCCGGGCCCCGCCATGCTTGCGTGGGGGCCGATTGGCCCCCCCTTCTCTGAAGCGCTTGTGACACTCTCGCATGGCGTGTGGTTTGAAAATAATTGCTGCGTGCTTTGTGTAGTTAGGGTCGAATAGATGCCACCTGACTATTCTTGCATGTTTAAATGTAACACTGTGGTAAGTTCTTGTGTTTTTTTTCAGTCACCAATAACAGTTAGGAAACTTTAGTTGTGCCGGTTTAACGGTTTCTATTTTTAAGGCAGTGCGCGCTCCTCACCTTTTGTTTGGAGTCGCGCGCTGAAAACATTGGCACCCTCTGTGACGTCTTCTTCAGAATGCTGTTGCCTGATGCCTGCCTGCACCACCGTGCCTTGAGACACCCTGTTCTGCACATTATACGTGCCGCCATTTTTTTTAAGTGTTCATGTATCTCTGCCTAGATAATCAGGAAGCAGGCAGCGCTTTCAGCAGAATGCAGACTCTGGAGGTTTTGTACTTTCCAGCGTGTCACTATGTTTTCTAGCAGCATTCCCTACTCTCTGTAGTGGTCGTCGTGAATTCTTGGTTGTCCACCTTTATTTGTGGTATGTACATTGTTTCCATGTGGTAGCCAACCTCCTGTTTTCATGCACGTTTTCAGCTATCTGTGATTTAGAGTGCTTTTACTCACTGTCAATTAGTTTATTTTGCTTCTAAGCTTGTCTGTTTTGCACACTTCTGCATGTTACACAGGACTATGGTGACACACACACATTTATCTTGGACGGACACCATGCGGAAATGTGATGTAGTTATATAGCTAATTGTATTATGTGCTGAATTTTACCTTTATGCTTACTCATAAGGAATTCATTTGGTTTTGCCCCTGGGTTTGAGTCTTGCCTTATTTCCCCACTACACTCTTGCCTACATGGGTTACATTTTTGTGTTCATGTACTTTGGGCACTCACCTTCTGGGGCTCATTGTGCATTTTTCTTGTGTACCATTTTACACTTTACTTTTCCCTACACAGGGAGGGCAATACGTCCCAGACCCATTTGCCTACATACACTTGCCTATTTGGGCTACATACTGTCTTCACCCTTACACAGGGCACCTTTCATGGGTTACAGTCCCATTTACTGGAACCATTACCCTCACACAGGGCGCGTCTTATGGGTTTTAGACCCATTTCCACTCTGCACTGCTTTTTACCTCTACGAAGGGGTTGTACTTTCAGGGGTTTCACATTATGGGTCACGGTCCTATTTACAGTACTCCTCACACTCTTGCATAGGAGTAGAGGACAGTCAAGGGTCTTAGTCCCATTGGCTGATATTGTCTTTTTACAGTCTGTATTTTGCTGTTTTGTATAACCCAATATTACCCTTATATCGGATTGTATTGTTTTATTGAAAATGGGGGGAAGTATTAGTTATACTTTATGTATTCTACTTTGCCTCTTCTCTGTTTTCATTGGGTCCAGGTTTCCTCGTGATGTCAAGCCTATTTTCATCCTTGGTTTCTGGACTCACTTTAGTTGTTATCGACCTTTGTCTCCAGCCTTCCCTTTTTCGTATTTTCATACTTTCTCTTCCCTGTTCAGGAGGAGATCTGTTATTTCCTCTTTTTTGTGTCCGTGTGTAGGGTGGTATCCGGTTTGCATCATACCTTAGTCTTCCTTCCTTTCTTGCCCGCCTGGCCAGTAGGTATGTTTGGGGGTTGTCTTTGGCACGTCTGCTCTCTCTGCCTCCTGCTTCATATTTCGCTGTTATTGAGGATGGGTTTTCCCTTTTCTTACTTATGCCTTACCTGTACCTCCTTGTCTTCTTCAATCTTTTTCCTCGCTCTGCTTTGCTTGCTCTCTTCGTTGATGATATGTCACTCTGTTGTTACTTCCTTGCTATCTGTCCTTTGTTCACTCTAGTTATCTTTTATCCTATTTTGCATTTGTTGTTCTTCTGTTGGAAGGAAAAGGGATATATGTAGTATCATGCATATATACTGTAAGGTATTTTACCACCCCTGCTTAACCAGTGCCTGTGCTCTGGCTCATTAGAATGTTGGAGTCTGATGATGCCGCAGAATGTTGGGACACTGAGAGCTGAAGTGACAGTTAAGCGTGGGCTGAGCGGCTGACAGGCTGCTCCTGGTGGGGCTTCTTGAAAGATCTTATCTACTTGATGTTAACTACAATAAAGACTTCATGTGTTACATCCTTCCTGCGTGGACCTTCATCACTACAAACTCCTTCAGGAGTACCTTTGCAGTCATAATGGCTGTATTGTCCTTTGTTAGGATAAGCCTCAACCCATTTACTGAATGCATGCACAGACAGCCACCAAAACATACTTCAAAATTATTGCATCTTTCTAACTCTATATAATCCATTTGAAGGACCTCAAAATGAAAAGTGGGTGGTGCAAAATTACTAGGCGGTGTGGGGAACCCTTTCTAGGATTGTGTATCATGCACACCATACAGTACTTCACTAAAGTGCAGCTGTTTTCGGAATATTGTTATTCTGCCATACAGGGTCTAACAACTCGCAAATTCCTTTAGCTCTAATATGGGCTGGGCCATGGGCCATCTTAACCACAGGAAGGACATATGCATCCGGCAGCATCTATCTCTGCTTTCCTGACTTATCAATCCAACATCCCTCATCATTCAATTGTACTGTATTTTCCTGCCACACAGCTAACTCTTCTATTGTGGCTTCCAATTGTATCTATTTCACATTCTCAAGTGCTTCTTCAAAGATGGTAAACTTCAGGCACCCACCCAGCCGGGCCTGATACAAACATACTTTTCAATTTAGTTCGAGCCATTTCCTTAGCAGTCTGATCTGCAAAAACATTTCCCCTACCAACCTCGTCAGTGATTTTCTGGTGGGCGCTACACTTCACTATGGCAAATTTCTTAGAAAGTGTCAAAGCAGACAAAAGCCGCAATATAAGGTGCCCATGCTGGATTTTGGTGCTATGCAAAGTAAGGAACCCTCTCTCAGCCCAGAGTCACCCAAAAATATGTGTTACCCTAAAGGCATATTGGCTGTCAGTATAAATATTGGCAACCAGTCCCTCACTCAATTCACAAGCTTGTATAAGGGCAAGAAGCTCAGCAGCTTGAGCCAACTGATAAGGGACTTGAGATGTCTCTACTACTGTACACAGTGTGGTAATAGCATAAGCAGCAGTTCTAGTGCCATTTGGTAATTTGAAACAAGAGCCATCGACATATAGTTCCCATTGTGGGTTAGATAAGGGAACATCAGTTAAGTCTACCCGTCCTTTCGCTTCTTCTTCCGTCCGGAAGATACAGTCATGTTTGTCGACTTCATCACTCTCAGAAGGGAGGATCAGTAATGTGGCTGGATTCAGAATAGCACATCTTTTGATCATGATATGTTTAACAAACAATGTCAAATCATAGCCAGTAAGACGTGCACTGGTGAGGTGCTGTGTCTTTGTCTTATTCAAAAGTGTATCCACAGCAAGGGGTACCATGACTGTGAGGTCAGTATCCAGTACAAGTCCAGCCAATTGTCTGATCAAAGTGGCCATGGCAGCGACTTCTCTTAGACAACTCGGAAGGGCTCTTGCAACTGGATCAAGAACATGCAGAGAAATAAGCACAAGGCTGTTGCTTATCTCCAAAATTTGGGTTAGAACAGAAAGCATGCAACCAGCCATCTCATGGACGAACAACACAAATGGTTTGTTATAATCTGGGTTTTCCGAGTACTGGAGCCGAACAAAGTGCAGTTTTCAATTCCTCAAAAGACTGCTGACATTCAGGCGTCCAAGGCAAGGGTTCATGCACTTCTTTCAGACCCCCCAGGATATAGCGGCATAGATTTGCAAATTTAGCGGCACACAAATGGAAATTTAGCGGCATAAAAATGAATATTTTGGGGCATTATTGCGGCACTTTATTTTACTGTTAATCATTCCTTTTCAGCCTTATATCTATGCAAACTGATTTAGCAGAGTATTTAACTATGCAATAGGCATTATTAACTGTATTAGAGTTTATTTGCTATATTCTCCTTTGTGGTAACATTCCAGGACCATAGGCTCAGTCAAGCACAGGAAGACCCCAGAGACGCCCCTGACCATGGAGACGTCAGAGACCCCACTGACCATGAAGACGTCAGGGACACCCCGGACCATGGAGACATCATGTCCTCACCCTCTCTTCCAACAACAATGCTGTTACAGGAAAGAGTTTAAAATGACAGCGCTATTAACTGGCCCACTCTGTGAAGTGGCGCTAATTGTCTTTGCATGTGACAGACAACACTGGTCACTTTGCAAACACTATGTCTAGTTGCATGCAGTTATTTTCCATTCTTTGTATTGTATCTTGTATTTATTTACCCCTGCCGTGCCGAGGCTGCAGCTCGAACAGAATATTGCAGAGAAAGACAGCATTTCCAACAAAATGTTTCTTTCTTTTTTGGATCCATTTCACAAGGCAACGAATGAAGGAGAGGTAAGAATCGCTTGCTGAAGTCACGATTTTCCTTCAGCAAGCTTGGATGGGGGAGGACATATGGCTCCACGGACCACTGACCAACAAACCTTCCCCTCCCCCCCTCCCCCCCCGCCCCCTTCCTTCCTGAACCTGCCGACAGAACAGAAAATGCCCGAGAAAGATGCCCTTCCCCAAAAAAATGTCCTTTCCTATTTTTCATTCATTAAATGTGGGAACGAACGAATGAAAGTTAAGAGAAGGCAAGAACCGCTTGCTGAAGTCACGTTTTTACTTCAGCAAGCTTGGACGAGGGGAGAGCAAAGTGTCGCTGGGTGGCGGGTGGGTAGGGGAAGCCCCTGCTCCTTCGCAGAACTTCAAGTACTCAGCTTCCTGGGGGAGGAAGAGTTGTAATTCTACACGTAACGAGCCCTGCGCTCTCCGTAATCATTCCAGAATGTGGTGTGGCTTTATTTATACAAATGGAAAGAGCACTTTCTCAAGCCGAAATTCAAACACGGCTTTCTCGGAGACTCGCCTCATCTTCCAAAGCGCATGGACCTAAATCCCCTAATGCGGTACAGGCTGTGCAGCAGGAGTAAAGAGGCGGCTATTACGGCTGTACAGCGCCACGTAGTGACGTGAGCGCGTACAGCCAATAAGGTGTCACCATTTGTTTTGCTGCCAGCCGGAGTCCATTTTCGCAGCAAAAATGTTAAATATCGCGGCCATCGCACTCTTCAGCTGATTTCGCGATTATTTTGCGAATCGCGAAATCGCGAAATGCTGGAGGGTCTGTTCTTTAGTCATTAGTACAAGCAAGGGTTTGATTAATAGGGAATAATTAGGTATCCATTGTCAACAGTAGGAATTGATACCTATAAAAGCTCGCACATCTTTCTGAGTTTGTGGAACGGGCATTTTAACAATGGTACTAATGGGCACCGGAGTCAATCTCCTACCCTCCTTCGACAGTTGGTGACCTAAATAGGTGATTTCCTGTCGACAATACTGAAATTTAGAAACAGAAAACATATGTCAATGATGAACCAAATGCAACAACAATTCAATAGTGCTATCTTTACAACCCTGCTCGGTATCAGAAGCAATAAGGATATTGCCAACATACTGCACCAATACATTACCTGTAGGGAGCGAAAGGGAATGCAATTGACTCTTTAAAGCCTGACTGTAAATACTTGGACTTTCAGTATAGCCCTGAGGAGCTCGACAGAACCTAAAGCTTCTGTCAGCTAGCTCAAACCCAAACAAATGCCTGCTATCTGGATGAATAGGAATATTGAAAAATGCATTTTTCAAATCAATAACTGAAAAGAATTTAGCAGTGGAAGGAATCATCGTTAAAAGTGCAGTAATGTCTTGGACCACTGGGAACTGGAGAATCATTATTTTGTTGACTTCGCGCAGATCAATTACAAAACAATAAACATCTTCATGATCATCAGGGGAACCTGAGGGTGTCCGTTTAAGATTTGGAAGAATGGGGCTATTACAATTATTGTCAGATGTTTTCTCAACCCCTCCCTTCTTGATCAAGTCCTGAATAATTTGATTTGTAATAAGGCTCGCTCTCCTGCCTGTGGTACTTTATACTGAGGGATACGAAGCAGAATAGCATTCTCCTTACCGTTTATCAAAACTGGCAGTATATGCAGCAGTCCCATATCAGTATCACATGTCGCCCACAAATTAGGTGGCACATCAGCAAATTCAGCAGGAAGAGGCGCATCCTTGGACAAACATTGTTTAACACCTACCAAATCTGGGCCCATTGTCATATAGACACATGCCAGGGAACAATAAATCGTACAATTTCTTCAACAAATCCAAACCCATCAAATTCTCACCACAATTAGATGTCAGCAAAAATGGCGAATCCAAAGTAAAAGGACAAATAGTCAATGCAAGCGATCTTGAAAGGGGACTCACAATAGGTACACTAGAAAAACCTACCAAAACATTATTATGGCCAGACAGAGCTGTCCCAAGGACCATATTTCGAGAAACAGAACTTTTTGTCGCACCTGTATCCACTAAAAATTCCTTAGTCTTACCTTGCAGTTCCGCTGTTACATAAGGACCACTCTAGCTATAAAATATTCCTGTCACTTCCTCCATAATCATCATGATACTACTGTCCATCCCGAGGGTCATTGAAGTAATTATTATTAGAACGACCCTGTGAGGCTGCAGCGTTCTGAGCCCTATCAACCCACCAGCTTCATGACCCCGTCCACAAGAACCTCGTCCTCTAGGGACTGCTACCTTCTGCAAGACACTCACTACGCCAGTGACCCTCCTCCGCACAAAACGCACACTGATGCGGCCACAGAGGTGTCATATTCGGCTGCCTACTTGTACTTAGAAGCTGTCTGGTAGGACCACCACGTCCTCAGCCATTCCCTATAAAAGCCTGCTGCAACAGCACCCTTGTCTTTAAATCCTTATGCTTTTCCTCTTTCCTTTCTTTCTCCTCATTGTCTCGATGTTCATAATATTGGGCCATGTTCAAAATAACAGAAGGGGATGAGGTGGACCAGGTACTTTCAGAAACCCGCAATCGAGTCGCAATTTTGCGAAGTAAATTAGAGACAAATCTGTTGACAAACAACCTAACACCTCCCTCAGTAGACAAATCCTGTCCACTATAATCCAAAAATGTATCCTCGAACCGAGTGAAAAAATCAGACACACTCTCATCTTTCTTTTGTCGACAAGCCGACAATTTATCCCAATTTGCATTTCTCAGGGGAATATGAGAATTCATATATGTAATAATGCGGCCTGGCAACGCTAAAATTTCCGCTTTGGGGTTATCACCTGGCTTTCCTTTCTTGTCCCATGCTTTAATTTGATCCAGAGTACTGCCCAACTCTAGAACATGATCTTGAGTATGGACCTGCCTTCAATTATCAATCGGAATAAGAAGACTGAAAAACATTTCAATATCAGCAAGAGTCATTACCGTCGAGGAAGCAGCATCAGTACATTTTTTTATAATAAGCAGTAGGATTTTTTCTAGGATGGGGCAAATGAGTCTAATGGGACAAAACCTCACTTCTTTTCCAAGGAGTATAAACCCATTGTTCTTGAAACCTGGCTGCCACAGCCGCTTGAGTAACAGTACCGTGCTGGTCCGTTAACTCTGGTATCTCTGGGTGATATATGGGATGAACCACTCACATCGGAAACTGTGACACTGTAGTATGACTTTTATCATGCAACCTGCCCCTATAGGCAACCAATGTAGTAATGTTACTAAAAACTTGACCTGGGTCCATACCATAAGTATACACATGATCTTTATTATCAAATAAAATTTGCGGCGCAGCATTCCCAAAGTGTTGCTCCCAAAGGCCAATTAACATAGAGGACATGCGCTTAAGAGCATGCTGCTGTATATAAGGCTCATAATCTTTCATCACATCCCAAACATCTTCTACACTGTACATTGGATTACGACCCCACTGCGCAACCTGGTAAGCTACTACCTTCTTTTCATCCCCCACCGCAGACCGTACAAAAAGGCCCATCTGCTCATTACATTTTATCAAGTCTCTGTCCTCAAAACCACGAACTGGTGTCTCAGTGCTTACAAATGTTTGGGGATGAAGAACCATAGAGGCAGAAGCAACAGAAGTAAGAGGCACAATCGTTGTTGGCAGTTGCGTAGCAGGAGAAAGAGCTGGAGACTGGGATGCTGAGACAATAGGTGTGGCAGAAGTACTATTAGTCACCATTGCCATGGACGGCAAAGACACAGAAGGAGGAGCCGAAGTCACAGCCATTGAAATGACAGCAGTAGATACAGGGACAGTGGGAACAGCTGTACCCGACGGCTGTGATGGTAATAGAACAATTGATGGACAGAATGTAGAACAATGTCATACATTCACCCCAGTACAGAGATCTGGGCCTCAATCCATTGTTTTTTGCTCACCATGCTTTTCCAGTTTGGACCCAGCCATATGCAATTCAGTCTTGACCCTGCGCCCAATGAGAACAGTCCAGCCGAACTGCCAGGCCAGGTCCTCCCTGGACTGGAAAAAAGCATCCAAGGACCGGTTTTGGGTTTTCAGCCCTCTTCAACCAGGATAGCTTGACTCCAGGTGCATGGAGAGCACGGGACCCACGTCTGGGCATACCCATCCCACTCGGGGTGACAAATGCAAAAAGAACAATTGATAGACAGAATGCAGAACAATGTCATACATTCACCCCAGTACAGAGATCTGGGCCTAAATCCATTGTTTTTTGCTCACCATGCCATTTCAGTTTGGACCCAGCCATATGCAAATCAGTCTTGACCCTGCGCCCAATGGGAACAGTCCAGCCCAAACTGCCAGACCAGGTCCTCCCTGGACTAGAAACAAGCAAAGCCATCAATTGTGTGTCTTTTGCTTCCTCGCCCTAAGTGTTAGGTTATGCCCAGATGTGGGACAGGGCTCACTGTGCCACTGGATTCAAGCTATCCTGGCTAAAGAGGGGTGAAACCCCGAAACCGGTCCTAGGATGCTTGTTTCCGGTCCTGGGAGGACTTGGCTTAGTAGTTCGGGCTGGACTGTTCCCATGAGGCACAGGGTCAAGCCTAATTGGCATATAGACAGGTCTGAACTGGTGTGACATGGTGAGCAGAAGAATGATGGATTTAATCCAGATTTCTTGACTGGGGGTGAATGTTTAATTTGTTCTGCATTCCGTCCTTCAATTGTGTGTCTTTTGCATAATTCTTAGAGCGGCATACGTGTACACTTTTGTTTGCGCTGTCATACTGTGCTTGGCTGCCTGACCCTCTCAAGGGTACAGAGAAGCCAGCCACTGACAGTAATGTTTTTAAAAATAAAGGTTTAATATGCATGGTGACAGATTGTAAACTTTTACTTTAGTCAAAAGGCATCTTCGACATTCTAAATCGAGGGAACATCCTGAGGTTGATACAAGCAATAGGCCTGAAGGACGAAGTCACGGAATACTCTCTATAGAGTTTATCGCACCAGCTCTGGGTCAGGTAAATGAATCCACTAAAGTCACCTGGCAATCAGCTGAGTCAGCAAATAAGATCCTGAGGCATACGGATATCCTTAAGTAGTGGGGCATCTCCCTCATCTATGGGAAGGAACCAGGCTATCCCCACATCCTTGACACCGCACCAGACGTGGTGTCTTCAAAAGCATCGCCAAGATCGGGGTACTCAGTCTTGAGGAGCGCTCTAAGCAAAACCCCTCTCTTGCTCAAGGAACCTAAGTAACACTCAAATTGTGGGACCGGTGGGAGTTGAAACCTGGTCATGGCTGCGGGGTCTTTGAACTCAACTAGACTGCTACAGTGACAAATAAATGGCAACAACGACCACGCAGGAAACCCACTAAAGATATGTTCCTGGAACATAAATGGCTTAGCAAACAAATTGTGCCACCAGGGTACCGTATCCTACTTATGTTCTTTTGAAATCATTCTATTGCAAGAGACATGGCTTCAGAAGCTGCAGCACCTAGAAGGGTTAAAAATCCATCATACCCCTGCAATCAAACTAAAGTCCCCTGGCCGCAGCAGTGGAGGTCTAGCAATCTATATATCTGCCACCAGTGCAATCTGCTCCTGGGACCACGCAACCAACACCCAAGAGCTTTAGGTAGTATGCACCTCTTTTAGAACCCCTAATGGTCAGACAAGGATACTAATCTTGGTGAACGTCTACATACGCCCAAATTCGGCCTCTAAGTCTGATGAGCTGACTTCAAAGGTACTAAGCGTGAGATCTGGAAATCCTAATGAAGGCATTCTAGTCTCAGGAGATTTCAACATATTGCTGATGTCCGATCTTCATCTTAATGAGATAACGCAGCTGAAGGAAGACGACTGGGCTATACCACCGCACGACCGCCCCCGGTGGGGCAAAGAGGACCCAAGGGGATGAGCCCTCCCTGGCAACTTGGAACGCCTCGGTCTAAGAGCCCCCAATGGCCACTTTCACCTCGACAAGACACCTGATCTCTCATATCTAACCAAAACTGGGGCCTCCCTGATATACTACTCGTGTGTCATCCTCCCTTTATTGAATCAAGTTTCCAATTTCGGCTTTGGCAACAAAATGGACAGTAATCATCGTCCCCAAGAGCTCTCCCTCAACATTAGGCTGTTGCAACACGACACGGCAACGGACGAAAGCTTCGAAAACTTTAACATCAATTTTAAACGCATTAAGTGTTCAGCCAACAATATCCAGTCTTTGGCGACAGAAGCTAAGCAAATACTTGCTAACACCTTTGGTACAGAGGGAGACCCAATTGTCAATTGGACAACGTTCTCAGAAAGTTTAGCAGTTTGCAAAACCTATACAGAGTGCACAAGTAAAAGGGCCCAAACAAGTGATTTCCTCTGCTCCCGCAATACAGTCCGCAAAATGAAGTATAAACCGGCTGTGGCGAAAACTGAAACAACGCCAATGGATCCAATTAACATAACCAAACTAAGAGAGGTGCGAAGACAACTGAAGCTGGCCAAACGTGTATATCAAGGAGTACCTGGAATCTACTCTGGGCTAAACTACTATACGACATAAGGACCAGCAATTCTGCTAGGTTTGGGGCACCATAAACAGCCTAGGGGGAGGGCCCCCCAAAGTTGCTTCCTCCAATATTCTGGAGTCATAGTGGTATCTATTTCTACACGACCACTTCAACGACCTTCCACTTTCAGACCAGAACTATGAACAGATCAATGACCCAGCGGGTAGCACTATCCAGGAGGATCAAACTACAACCCATGACAAGTCATCTCTCAGGCTCTCTTTTACATTAACATCAATCCAAAAGCAGATTGCTAAGGGACGCAAGGATGGGGCCCTAAGCCCAGGTGGAATTCCACCAGTCCTTTCTAGGAGGACCCAGCCTTCTGGGCCACTCAGCTAACCCAGCTTTACTTATGCATCCTAGAAAAAAACTCCATCCCGGCATGATGGCGGGCATCGATTCTCGCTTCGCTATTTAAAGGCGGCGACAAAAAATCTCCAGGGAACTACTGTTTGATTGCCTGAATTGATTATGAAGCAAAGTACTTCGCTGATATACTGTTGGACTCCCTACGATCATGGGTTGAGTCAAATTCCATTTTACCACCAAACCAAACTGGATTCACAAACAACACTGGAACAACGGTTAATCTTATTACTCTCTCCCTCTTGATCAACCAGGCTGAATTCAACACAAGTCCAGTGTACATGGGGTTTGTAGACTATAAATCTGCATTTGATAGAGTCAAGAGAAGGAAGCTGTGGCAGAAACTCTCTCTGCTGAACATCCCTAACAGCCTACTTAGGGCCTTGCAGCTCTTGCACCATGACACATGGGTCAGGATTAAGATGGGGGGTGGTACACGACTGTCACGACCCATAGCAACAACACAAGGCCTCAAGCAAGGCGGTGTCCGTGCTCCTATGCTTTTCAATCTATTTTTGTCTGACCTCTCTGCAATTCTTGACTTAGTCAATTTGCATCCACCCAAATTGGGTAGCCTTTTTTATCCAACCTACTCTACGCTGATGATCTGGTTCTACTTATCCACACAAAGATTGGCCTACTACACCTCCTGGATACAACCGCCATATATTCCAACCAGAATGGGTTACAGATAAACAAAAAGATAACCAAAATCCTTGCATTCCACAAACCTGGGACCAAAAATCCGGTATGATCCCTACACCAGGAAAAAATAGAAGCAACCAGATGTCGCAAGTACCTAGGCGTCCTCTTCAACAACCATGGCAGGCATGTGAATCAGCTGGCAGAACTAAAAAAGAAAGGTATTGTGCTGTCTTTTGCATTTGGAACCATCTACAACAGACTAAACGGTCCAACACTCGCTCCAATCTTTCAGGTGGCCTAGGCAAAAGTTATCCCAACCCTAACATATGGGTGCGAGGTTGTTAAAGGGCGGGACAGAGGGCAATTAGACAAACCAGTCACAAAAATGTACAGAATGATTTTCCAGCTTCCCTCTTACACGTCACCAGCACAAATCAGACTAGAATTCGGCATCTGCAGACAGGCCCTGGCCCATATGACTGCCTTCTTAATAAGCTGCCATAAGCTTAGGGCGTCGAAGGAAGGCAGCCTGGCCCACTACTTATGGATCCAGTTGAACACAAGTTGATGGTCAGTGGGGTATCATTATCTGTCCTGTGGTCTCAGCTCTCTTGGCGTTAGCAACCTTTGGGATTTACAAGTCAGCCAACATGAATTCAAGAGGTTAGCAATAATCAGCGCAAAACAACTTTCCTCATTAGAAGACAGGGCCAGCCCCTCCGTACGGAACCACGGTTGGATGACGCTATGCACTTACCCACAGCTGAAACCCTAGAGCTACTTAACTATCACTTTTAATGAAGGTACTAAGCTCCAGTTCTTAAGGCTGAGAATGGGGGTGATTCACCTGTCCTGCCACCTCCCAAAACAGAAAAGAGACTGTGTCCAGGAAACGTGTTGGCTCTGCGGCCAACACAGGGAAGACATAATACACGTGATATGCTTGTGTCCTAATCTCCCATAGAAGACAGAAGGGCCCTAATACAATGGGGTTGGATTGCAAAGAACATAAGATCTTGCAGAGGAGAGGTACTGGCTTGCCTTGATCCCTTGAACACTACCCTTAACTTTGCCTTGGTCAGGTTTATGGATCGCTTCATTAAGAAGCTAGAGGAGGCAAGATGTGCACACGATGGTTGGGCAGGTAACCTGATTCCTCGCTTCACGGAGATTACCGCCTCTGGTCACTGACCAACAGAAATGCTCCAGATCCACCATTAATGCATGCCATAAGCAGAGGAGTCTGTTTGTCTATACTGTTTTCTTATACTATCTCTCCCCCCTTACAAGGAAGATGCCAAACTCTCCTCCTTAACTGAACACAATCCACAGTGTGTCAGGGACTGTGCATCAAGCAATAGAGATTTTTATGTCATTATGACTCTCTTTTTCTTAATTCTTAACTGTTTAGACTAGACCTCAGTGTCTTTTTAGATTAGGCTTCCACAACGCTTTTAAATTGTATCTCAAAGCTAAGTACCTAGCAATGACTCTCTGTTATTGTATATTGTTGCAAAGGTTTTTAACAAATTACGCAATCTTCAGTGCTACTCTGTTGCCCTGCTGCCTGTTTGAAAGGAATGGACTTGCATTTTGATCCCAGGACCACCAGAGTGACTGCAAGGGCTAATTCGCTGGCTTCCTGATCAGAGCCACAGGGACAGAAAAGGCTCCAACAACCTTGAACCCAGCACCTGAATTAGGACAGCTGTGAGTCTTGTCCCCCCAAGTGGTGCCACTCTAGTCCTGCACCCTTGGAAGTGGGCCTGAAGGTGATCTGCCAGCCCAGCTGTGGTCCTATGGGCAGAACCAATGCAGCACTATGCATCTCCTCGCAGCGCCGTTTCGGAACTGCCCACATTCTCCTCGGAACCTCTGCTAAGCGATGAATCCTTGACACAGGCTTTTGCATCACAAGTCTCTTGCCAATGGCATCCTCACCAATGATGCAGGACTCTGTATCACAGGCTCGCAGCTTCTCGTAACTGCAGCTGCATGACGCATCCTCGATGCAGGATCTCGCAATGCTCCACAGCCAGGATTTTAGGGGACCTAACCTGGTCCCTGTATATGGCCCATGTTCCACCATGGTCGGTCTGAACATGTAACTTTGTCCCGGTCTGTCATAACCAGGTAACCACAGTTGGCGCTTTGTGCCTCTAGGCACTATTGTTACTTACAACCTAAAAACTGTATATCTCCAGTTCTACTGATTCGATTATTATTGCTTTGGGGTCAAATAATTTATTACATTTTGCTCTATCTTTCTAAATTGGTGTGGGATTTTTCATGTTTTGTTTTTGCACTTTATTACTGTATGAAGAGCTGCATAAATATATTACACATTGCCTCTAAGTTAAGCCTGACCGCTTTGTGCCAAACTACCTTAGGGTTAACCACAAGTTAATTTGGGGTTTGCATATGATTTCATCCTGACATAAATTGTGACTGCTGCTTGAGTAGGGTTTCACCTCCTGTGACCTGGAGAGCCCGCCGCCCACCCAAGACTCACACAGTAAAGAATGGTGGACTGCATCACCCCCATTCTTACCTTCTATCCGTTTCCCAAAGGACGAGTGGAGCTGGGATAACACGCTGCTATGCTCAGCCTCGAAGGAGGAAAGTGCAGAAGGTGCCTTTAACTGGTCTTTCCAGTATGGGGAAGCCCCACCCGACATCAGTGTAATACCAGTGGTTAAGAAGGAGGAAGTGAAACAGACGGCGGGTGACGACACCGGAGTGAATCCGAAGGAAGGAGTCTTGACAGCGTTTGCAGAGGAGTGCTCGAGCACGTGAGGCAGAAGACCGCGAAGGAGAAAGAAGAACGATTCCTGTGGAACCCCCGGCAGAGACTGGAGGCCAACGACACCACGCGCTGCCGAGCCACGTTCCAAGAGGAGCCTGGCTACACCAGGTACGGGCCAGATTCTCGGGCTGGGTAGGGAGGCGGGGGAGCCCTGCGGTGTTGTTCCGTTTCTACGGGCATCTCGCCCCAGTGTTAATTTCCCTCCTGGGACTCATTCACCAACCCATTCCCCGTTCACTCTGTCCTCATGAAATGAAAAAGACATTTGTAAAGCGCATGGCTACCCGAAGGCCTCCCAGCGCTAGGAAGAGAGCAAACAGATATAGACTGATTATCTGGCTGGGAATAGGGGCTACTGTTGAAGCTACTTTATTCAGAATGATGGTGGGGGGAGCCCTGTCTCTTGGGGAGCCTGATTTTAGCTTGGCCAGTAGGAATATGGCGCCCTCCAGCATCAGAAGTGGGAAGGATTCAAGACTGGGTTGTCAAGGATCTTTTTTTCCTTCCGGTTGTTGTTCATTTTCCAGTTTAACAGATGTTGAGAAAGCTGAGTAGATCCGCTCAATTTTGGCATGGAAAAACTCAGCGAGGTCGTTACATCTTCCCAGTGAGTCACATGAGTTAACTATATTGAGTGGAGGAGTGGTAAGAGATTTAAATATTTTAAAGATTTCTCGAGGGGTATTTGAAGCTGATATAATTTTAGCCTCGTAGAAGTTAGATTGTGCTGTGCAAATTTCTAATTTGTAAAGTTTTACAGCTACACAGTAGGCTTGCTTTTTTTCTAGTGAAAAGTCTTTCCTCCACTGCCTCTCTAGCTGTTTGCATTTGCGTTTTAAAACTCAGGGGTATACCACGCTACCCTCTTGGAGCTAACAGGTCCAAAGAGGCTTCGATCCAGCTATCAAATTGTCCATTTGCTACATCTGGGTCGTCATCCAATGTTGGGCCGGTATCTGTAAGGATGGCTGCCCAGGTTTCCAGGGGGATTTTTGACCAGTTCCGGCTAAACTTCTTCAGATAGTTTTCTAACACCTCCTTTATCGGAGGAGACCATGAGAAGGGGATTAGATAGTGGTCGCTCCAGAGTAACGGAGAGGGATTTTCAACTGCTATGTCCGAGTTGGTAAAAATAGGATCCAGAAGGTGACCCTTAATATGGGTCGGTTTCTTCACTTTCTGGGTTAGCAGAAGTGCACTTAGAGAGTCGACTAATTCTTCCATATTAGGTGCTGTTCTCTCTTCTAGGTGCAAATTTAGGTCGCCTAAAACTGAGAAATTCAGTAAGGTGCTTGCAGGAATCGCAATGTTTTCAGCTAAATCCATAATAAAAGAGCCAATGGCTCCAGGCGGTCTATAGATTAGCATTCCCGAAAAAGTACATGTTGAGGTAAAACTTATGGCGAAGGAGCAGCTTTCACAGTCGCGGATCAGCCCATCTTTGATTCGACAGCTAAAAGGCTCTTTGGAAATAATAGCGAGCCTCCCCGCCTTTGCTCACTAATCGGCCTTTGAATGTAGTATCCTGATGGAAGTGCCTGGACCACAGCTGGATTTGACCAGTCCGTGAGCCATGTTTCCGTAAGAAACATAACATCAGGGCTATCATTTTCCAGAAATAGCCGTATTTCTAGCGCATGCTTAGAAAGTGAGCGACAGTTGAGCAAGTACATTTTATATTTGGTAGCTGGAGGAAGGTTCTTACCTGCCAAACTGCCAGTATCCAAGACTAAAGGACATTGTGGGCACGTTTTATAAGTAAATGGGGGTCCCAAACAGAAATGGCATCTATGTGTACTGCGCAGCTGTCGCAAATGTGAGGCCGTGTAGACACAAGATCCTGTCTCGGATATACCAGGGGTCCTGGCCCCTGGTCCCGGATGGGCGCGGACAAGCGCAGACGGGCTTGCCTCTGGCGCGCCTCCTGCGCGCCAGCGGGCCGTCCGCTGCGCGGTCGCGCCATCCTCCCCTTTTAAACTTTGGCGCGAGAATTCCCCAGGCGACTATGCCGCTGACCCTCTTCTCCCAAGATGTCCGCCGCCCCTGGAGTATTGAACACAACTCCGTCCCCCAACAGGTAACACACAAAGGAGAACTGATTTTAAGATTAAAAGGTTTCAAAATTCGTGCAAAATAGTCAGTGTGCAAAGTACAAATTTTTGATGTTTACATAGCCAGACACGCAGTTCGCTGCTCTGTGGGCTCTCTTCTGGCGCGCGGTCGCGTCTCCACCCCTTTTAAACTTTGGCGCGAGAATTCCCCAGGCAACTATACCGCTGACCCTCTTCTCCCAAGATGTCTGCCGCCCCCGGAGTATTGAACACAACTCCGTCCGCCAACAGGTAACACACAAAGGAGAACTAATTTTAAGATTAAAAGGTTTTAAAATTCGTGCAAAATAGTCAGTGTGCAAAGTACAAATTTTCGATGTTTACATAGCCAGACACGCAGTTCGCTGCTCTGTGGGCTCTCTTCTCATCAGTCTTCCTCTCACATCTCGCACCTCCCCGAAAGAGAGCAACACATTGTAAATAGACACAACAGTTCAGCAGTGATCCTTGCACTCCCTGGTCCCCTGGGTGATTCGTGTGTCTGAGAATGCCATACCTGACGCACTCTCTCTTTCTTCTCCGCATATAAAACCTGGCTGGAGTACACTACCGCAGTGTTCAAGGACCCTGACGCGGAGGTGAAGAGAGAAGTACCGGCCCAGGACCCTTTTGTGACCAGGGATCCGGCTCAGCATACCAGAGAAAGACTCACTATTCGCCCTAAAAAAAACTTTAAAAAATAAAACCATATCTACCAAGACCTGGTCTCTGGTCCTTTGCTTCTACCCCACCACACCCCCTCAACCATTAATCCAATTTCCAACACACTGTATGCAGTGCAGTATTCCAATGGGCCTGAGTGATGCCCTGCCTTATGTACATCTCTAAGTACTTAGGCAGACG
This sequence comes from Lissotriton helveticus, assembly GCF_964261635.1. Classification (NCBI taxonomy): domain Eukaryota; kingdom Metazoa; phylum Chordata; class Amphibia; order Caudata; family Salamandridae; genus Lissotriton; species Lissotriton helveticus. The sequence goes on along the minus strand of NC_136068.1, from coordinate 630,918,989 downwards.
ACTTAAATCATAGTCCAAATATCTTTGGTCATCAGGCAGGAGTGCTTTGAGTGTTGTATGAATGAACTTCTGTTACTCTGAAATGTGACGCCAATGCAGGTAATGCTGATAAAATCCCAGGAAGAGGCAGCTTGCTCTCTACAAAAGGGACAGTAATTCCAATGGAAAAACATGTGCATCATGGTTAACACAACAAATCTCTGCACTTTAATAATACACTGTAATTGGAGTACCCATTGTTCCTGTGACATTAAAGTTCTTCAGTAACGACGGAGAACAACTTTCTGCTTTTGTGTTGTGAAACATAGCAGCTGCACCCAGAGTTCACAACTTCCCAAAAGCACTGAAGATCTAAACATGCCAGCAGTAGCAGCTGGATGTAAGCACGATAACCACACTGAAGTTTTTTCAGTGCACCATTTTTTAAGGAAGTGGCCCGATTATGGTCACCCGGGTCACTTGTGACCACCTCTCGGCCTTCCACAAAAATGAAGAGTCGGTCAGACAGTAGAGAATGCAAACCAAGTATTTTGTTAGTGTAGCACATCAGCGGTGCCCAGTCTGACCAGCCTCTTGAGATGACTGCCAAGGGAATGACCCCCCCCCCCAACATGACATACGATATGATACATTTCCAGATCTCTAAGAACACTCCCAGACTGGAAAATCCAGTCCAGGCACTAGCAAACAAAAGGGGGCACAGAAGGGGGGCTACAGTCCTGGGACCTGGTACATGCTTTCTTCACTCCAAAGCCACTTCACTCATGCTCGCCATTGGAGTGAAGGTGGGAACAAGCCTATCTAACAGCTAAGGAATGCAACTATAGAAAGTACATTCGTGCTGCTGAAACCAGCCTTGGAGAAACACGAGCAAAGGTGCAAGGAGAAAGTTTTCTGCTGAGGCAAGCAGTACGAGGCAAAGGTTTAGCTTCAATCATGAAACAGAATTGCGGTTACTAATAAAATGGTGCCATGAATGCTAACTTAACACAGAATAAAACATGAGCAAGGGGACCATAATATTTTCGATTCTAACAGACCCTCCTTTTAGCATTCATGCTAAATTTTATTATTGCCATCAATTAACGGTCTTTACAATTCTGAAAATAAGAAGAACATTCAATCAGAGGCAATATTTTCTACCTCAAAAACTATCAATCAAAACTAAATACTCTACAAGGATAGACACATATAGTCAATAATCAAAAATGCCCTCATCAATACTCATCAAATCTTGGATGCCCTGCATCATCATGGCTGTGCTCTGAGAATCGCATTCTGGAGGCTTTGGGCGAGGAGTCAACATTGATACACAGCAGGTACAACAGGCAGGTAGGTGATGGAGCAAGGACTTGTATAAAGGAGTGTTGCAGGGATTCTGCTCAATCACAAAACTGTGCACAGAGACTCAGGACCTCAGTGAATTAGGGTGTACCTAAACTCACCTTAGTACCCAAAATTCCCTACCAGACTAGCGTCAGTGTCTCATTAGCTCTTCGTCCTATAGTAAAGTCACCAATGATTAGAAAACACAGAACATGCAACTTAGGATACCTCAGGTAAGGTGGGAAACATGAACACTCTTTCGTTATACTCTCATACTGTAGTGTAGTTCCTATTATCCCAATAGGCTCTGCGCATTGGAATAATACCTTCAATAGTATAGGCCTAGACCAGACGTTAACTAGGTCTACTACTGTCGATATTAGACTTAAAGTTTTGGGTTTGCCAGCTAGCTCAGAGTTCACTAGAAACTTTCTCGAATAGGCAAGGAGGAGTTGAACCTCCCTGGATAGACAAGAAGGGATTTCGTTTCTGACAACCATAGAACATGACAACTTTACTCTCCCCTAATCAAGAGTGTATCTCGAGAGTCGTGTGAACAAAAGGCAATTTATTTTACTCAGTCAGTACGTGCATTCTTAGTCTCATCAGTTTGTAGAGAAAAGGAAGAGACGGGCGTGTTCAATAAAAGATGTTATTTATTGATCAGTCTCTTTTCTCATACAAGAGAAATGGATCGATATTATTGCAATACTTATGGTTAAGTAAAGTGCATACATTAAAAGCAGAAGTATAAAATAATACTGTAAAAACATTGATATGGTTTTTAAGCCATATGAAGGTTTAAAATGAATAAAATATATTACATACACATATACATTTGGTTAATCGTACTCAACTGGTGTTTCTAGCTACGCCTACCCCGTGTACCTGACCTAAGCCTAATACGTGGGCGGGAAAAGAAAGTTACAGTTTACGTTAAGTTTGTTTTGCCAAGTGACTGACTAAAGAATTCTCTGTGAGGGGTTATTCAGTTCTGTACCTGGAATCTAGGATGGATGAGGGATGGTATCTCTCGTCTCTGGTCTCGATATTCCAGGCTGCCTGCGAGGGCTACCCGGAAGCGCCGGAGCTGGATTTCTCGGCAGGAGAAATAGGCAGCTGCTCGTTCTCAGCGCGTCAGGAAGGCGGGGCTGCGCCAGCGGGGTCTGCTCTGCTCTGGGCTTCGGCAAGTCTGGCTGCTCCGTTCTTGTCACCACCGCGTGTGTTTGCATAGGGCAATATCGGTAATATTTATACCTTTAAGGTGCCGAGATTGACGTAAGGAAGGACATAGATACGTCAATAAGGATGTCATACAACCAGGTCGTTAGCACATTCTTTTGCTGAAGTTCTCGGTGAAATCAAAACAATGGCCGCAGGGTTTTTCCCAAGGTGTCATAGGTTTGATTTGTTTTGAGAACTCCGTATGCCTTATCAGGGGCTGGAGGAATATCGCTTGTCTAATTAGATGGCAAGCGTTATGACCTAATCAGATAACACGTTCCTTTGCCGTAGTGTGGCTTTATCAGATAACGGTTCCTGCATCATGGGGGTTTTCTGCCTCATGAGATGGCTGCTAGTTAACTTGTTAGTTTGCTAACCAGAAAAGGGTCAGGAATAGGGGGATCGATACAGAACCTATAGGAATACATCACACCCACTCCACGCTAACTATGGACATATTTACTAATCTATGCATAGTAAAACATACTGTAGAGTAATGTGTATACCTTACCACCCCAAAATACATAAATGCATTTTGAAATTATCAAATACACGGAAAAAATGCAGTCATATGTATAGTATGCACTCAAGCTATAGGAAAATGCTAAAGTAATCACGCATTTGTATACATTATTGCTATTTTGTATATGAAAATTTACACATGAAATGGCTCTTAATACAGAAAAAAGGTTCGAGACCATTTCATCACAGAATAAAATATTTATGAACATACCAGCGGGCAGCTAATGTCTATAAACTATCTAAAATTAGAAATCTTAGTTCTCTAAGAATAGTTCTTACTTTAACCCCTTCGCTGCGGGGGATATTCCCCCGCTGTGCTGGGGGGGAGGGGGGCGCGCACAGCGCTCACATGCTCATGACGAGCTGAGCTCGTCATGAGGCACGGCGCTCCTGTGCTCATGACGAGCTCAGCTCGTCACGGCCACACCCGTTCCCGTGTAACGCTCAGCACAGCAGGGGAATTATCCCCGCATGCGAGCGTTCCACGGCTCATGACGAGCTGAGCTCGTCATGAGCACCGGAGCGCCGTGGCTCATGACGAGCTCAGCTCGTCATGAGCATTCAAGGGGTTAAGCAGAAGATAGTGTCCCGAAAAATATGCAAAAATATTTTGGGGCTGCTGAAAAATATGCTGTCCGTGAACTGGAGGGAAAATTGTTCATGTGACTGTATTATTAAAGTTGAAGGCCAAATTCAGGGAACGCCGTGCACGAGCTTGCTGAAAAGTCTCTATTTCTGCTCCGGTGAGAACATCATATCATTTAGACTCTCGAAAAAGTTGTCAACAGCTTCCTGGGAGAGTTCCACTAACTTGGAAATAGGTGTAACCATGCATTCGTGCGCATGATTGTCTCCATTGACATTCTGATTTGGATTGCTGACAGAAGGTCGTACCTGATCGATGCTGCTTTCATCTTGAACCTCACTACCCCTTAATCGTAGTGGTGAAGCTTCCACGAATGCCGTCATCAGGATTGGTAGCCGTTGAGGGCAGCACAAAGCATGAGCCTTTGTTGGACTCAACAATGTTTCTGCATCCATTGGCGCATCCGATTGTAGCGTCAGACAGGTGTCTAACACGCATTCTTCTCCGCATAGCAGGCACCTTAATACAGGTAAAACACATCGTTGCCACATTGGTCGAAAGGATAGAAACCAAGTCATGTTCAGGTCTCTAAGCCGGGATAGTCCCAGGATTTTTTATATCCGGTCCCGGTATCCAATGGCTAGGATTGTTTCTTCCCTTGTCGCAGGTGTTTTGTCTGTGACATGGTTTGCCATAACGAAATATAAGGACTAGGAATAGGATTCCTGCAATTAGTCCCAAAATGAGGGGAAGTCCGCCAAAAATCGAATGGACGAAATCTGGAAAAATACCCAGTATGGCTTTGAATGGTGTTAATGCCATCGAAAATACTGTCTTAAATACCTTTGAGACTCCACTGGTATCAGAAATATTTAAGATTTCATTCAGGATTTCTGCGAAATGTATGGGGGAATTAGTTGATAACAATGAATGTATCTCTGCAGTCGTCCTTGCGACTTGGAGATCATACGTTTCTTTTGATGACGTGAGCCTTGTCGGCGTCTGAAGAAGCACTGTTTTCATTCTGCTTAAAGTATCTATTCGAATAGAAGTAATTTTCAAGTTGGGCCATGCCCTTGCCTCCCTGTCTGGAAAGGAGCTGGGGAACAATGAGTGTCCACAGCACTTGACCTTCGCAGTCGTAGTTACGAGATAAGGAGTCCCGGGCATAAGACTACAGCATCTGCGGTCTACAATTAGAATGTAACTCCCATTATAGAGTCTTTGAAAGAATGGTTCAATCTCTGTTGCAGGTGCGCCTTGCTGGTGACATGAAAGGTTATTTGAGTTCCCTTCACAGGCTCCATGCAAACTAATTCCGTTACACAGAAGTGTACCGCTTAGTGACATTGCACAATTATTGCCACTAAGAAACACTTTCTGTCCTTTATTACTGACACATGCATGTGAATAGGGCAAGTTCCATGTTGTTTTAATGTACCCCTTTCCCAGCTTTTCGTACATGCCAGCCTGTATATATTTTTGGCAGTATTGAAACCTGAAGGTTGATATTGGAATATTAATTATCCCATGTATTATCCATTCACTGACAGGTCGTTATGACATTGTCACTGGTAATCTCTCAAGTTTCTCAATGCTCAGGATTGTATAATCAGCACCCTTCTGGGCCATACTGATTTGTCTATCAGTAAGGTTAAAGATATTGAAAAGTGACGTTGTGTTGATTAAACGCCAAGGCACATAGCCTGAACGCAGATTTTGTAACGTCCAGCCAAGCTGTACAATAGAACGCAATTGGGACTGACCGTGTTGTAATAACAGTAAGTCTTGCGATAATATGTCGATTGCTGAAGACACAATGCTGTCCAAAGAAAAAATTCTGGAGGACAGAGTCATTAACCCATTGTCCACTACAGAAAGTGATTTTTCCAAATTAATACGGTCAATTTCCCGTATCCTTTCTGCTGTCTCAATTTGAGTAACCTTCCAGGCCTCGTTGTATGCTGCATATACAGAGGCTGCTATGAAACGTTTTTGACGCTGTTTGCGCGGTCCCATCATGAAATCACGCAAGTCAGCACCATCAGTAAGTAAAGTTAGGTGTTGCTTAATTTCTGCCAGTGTGGAAGTTTGTAGCCATTGAAGGCATAATTTGCCCACACTGTAGGTGGTTATTATTCCTGGGTGATGTCTTTGGGCATATCTAGGGTCTGGCCTGGTCATTTTGAACCCCTGTGTTTTGTTCAGGAATCTGTCTTGACAGTTATTAGTATCTGTGGGCCAGATCAACCACTTTTTCCAATCTGGATGTGTTCTGTTTTGGTTTAATACATAATTTACGTCTATCTCTTCATCTGTAGAGCTATTGCTGTTCATTGTTGGTTTTGGAATAGACGGTTTATTTAAGTCTTTGATTTTGGCTAAGCCAAGACAGGTAGTTTGTTGAACAGTGTCATTTAAAAATATAATTTGTTCTGGGATCATGCAGGCGCTAAACAAAGATTCTATACCCTGTACTTGCCATTCTTTTGTGCCCCAAACACTTTTCAATTCAACATATTTGTCCCAATAATCAAAACCAAAAGTATTCATTTGTTCAAAGAATGAGTCTGAATAGATCCATTTTGTGTTTGTTATCATGGTCTTCGTTCCTGTCTTATTTGACAATTTGAAATAAAATGTCTCAGCATTACTTATGTTAAAACCTGAAAAATATGAATATTTGTCGTAAACGGTTCGTGAGCTTCCTTTTGGAGGGGTTGCACAATGTTCCCATTGATTATAATTTAAAACATTTCTAGGTTGTGCAGATCTATGTAGAAAATGGTTACCATAGTGGTTATAACAGTACATACTATCATAATTTGTAGAACCCTGCAAATAATCATGTTTGGTAAATTTAGCAGACATCACTAAGTCAGACATCATATTGTTTATACTTTCGAAGTCCCAATCATCAGCAAATGAGCTTGGTTTTACAAAGTCACTCAATGAGATCTTAATTTGGTGTGGATATTTCAGGATTTCAACAGGACCATAGATTTCGTAATCAGTGTTGTCCCATGCTACCCCACCCGGTATAGGATTGGCTGTGAAGTTGACTGAAGAAAGTTCTCTTTTCTCGACGTGTGAAGATGTGTGTGGTTTGAGGATCAAGTTGATTTTCTGACTTGCTGTGTCCATTTTAGCATATTTTCCCTCAATGAAGCGTCCCAAAGTAAGTATGATGATGAGCCAAAGTATGAGGATAAATGCACCAAAACCCACCCAAAATTCGATCCATGGAGAAATTAGATATGTTTCTTTCAGTTGTTTCAAAAGTACTTTAACTTTATCTTTAAAGGTTTTTGTTGATGGCTATGTTTTTGATTCAGTGAAGCCTTCAGAGGAATCATCGAAGTTTATGAAGTAGCCGGATGCAGTTCTGTCAATTGTTCCAATAGCTTCAGGATTACTGTTTCTTGCATAGTCGTTTGTTACTTCATTATAGGTTGGTGTGTCTCTGCTAAATGTTTTTATTTGGGTTTTCAGAGGTCTAAGTTCCATTGCATTGTTGCATAGTCCTTGTTGTTCTTCTGTAGGCGTTTCGAATGTGATTAGCCTCTTTGTTAGTACCTCTGTACTGGTAGCAAACCTTGGTGTTCTGCTACTTATGGGGAGTCCACTTGGCCTACTATTTGTTATCGGCCACATGTTGTGGTTTTACCAGGTCGATGGATACAACTCGGTTCTCCTTTTTACCAGCAAGCGGCGGTAGTACTACTGATCTTGTCCCGTTGACAGACAAGACAGGAACTGCTTTTCTGTAAGAAGGCCCAAATTCCTTCTTTACCGCGATCTTTTCTCTGACTAGATCCCCGACTTTTGCAATCCAGACAGGTCTTGCTGGGACAGGTAGTGGTTCTTCAGTGGTTGTTGGCTGCTGTTTCAACTTTATGTTGCTCAGGTCTTTTCTTGTTTCGTTTAAGTCCTGTAAAATAGCCAAACGATCTTTGATATGAAAGCTTTTTTCCTTTACCACTGAAGTCTGACTGTCAAGGTCAGAGATTAACATCCTAGTTCCAAATAATAATTCGTACGGACTGAATCCCTTCAGAGAATTTCTTGGCAGGTTATTTAGACTACGTTGGACACTTATTAGATGTTTGACCCACCCAGCTCTCGAACCTAATACCTTTCCGTTATAGATTGCTTTATGCCTTGGTTTTTTCTTTACACCATCCAGTATCCCTCAGGAAGGAAGTGAGAAGATTCCCGCTGTGCTATGCTCATTTGGCCATGTTGCCCCTCAGGCTGGAGGGCCAGATTGAAAACAATGGTCAAACGTAGCATGCTCTTAGCGTATATGCCATTTAGACTCGCAAATCTTTGTATAACAGTCCAGACGTCAGCCGAGTGCTGGTGATCTACATTATAAGTGGAAACTAGCCTGTATATGTTAATCGGACGCTTTGCTTTTTACTGTTGATCTTTTCTGGAGTGAAACGACACGGTATTACACCGTTTCTCTCACCACTGCGATTTCTGTTACAGTTTTGGCAGTTCTTTACAAAAATGGTATGATGCAGGCTCATGCCTGGCCACCAGTACCTTGATTGTAATTCTTCCAGAGAATCTTTTAGTTTGAGGTGTCTGAGACCCTCGCCCATATGTGCGTCTGCTATTAACAAGTTTCTCCTGTCCATGTTTGGAATCACTCTATCCCCCACTCCAGGGATTCGAGCAAAAGGGACGGAGTTTGCATCGATTATGTATGTATAATTGAGTGGATGTTGATCGGTAGCGCTGAGCAGTCGCCTTTTGATGACGTTTTCACCGCCAGCACTGTTTCACCGTCAATATACTTCACTGTACGCTTTTTCCGAACTACGGAAGCCGATTTAGTTGCTACCACTGTGGCTGTTTCAGCCAATGAATTCCCTGCAACGTGAACGCCATCACGCTGATGACTCAGTGAATGTGTCACGTGAGTCTTTGGTAGTTCTTTTTGTAAAAGAGCTATTTGTTCCCATAGCAGTTTCTGCTTTATTGTTGCATCTGTGTCATCTTTGTAACCGTTTTGAATCCATGTCTGCAAATCGTTGTTATATGATTTGACGCAGTAATATGAATCGGACACTATAAGTGTCGGGAATTCGCGATCCGCATTATCTAGCGCCATTTTCAATGCTATTATTTCAGTCTGTTGTTCTGAATTAGTTTCTACTGAGTGTGTTTTTGTTAATAGAGGTCTTAGTTTACCTCCGCGCCACACTTCTTTTGTGATCTCACATGTTGGGTTGTATGCTTGTTCTCCCCAAACGGAAGGTTGAGCATGTCCGTCTGTATAGATTACACAAGCGTATTGTCGTAAGGGCAGAATGTCGATTGGCAGAGGGAATGTTCTTTCATATTCTAGATTTTTTAGTTCCTCTAGTTCTGGATCAAAGTAGTAGTATACTTTGTCCGTTGTGATTGAATTCACCCATTGTATCCATTCCGGATTCAATGTTGTTGTTGGTAAATTACATGGTGTTGTTAATGCCTCAAAGGCTGATTCTGCTGTTCTGACCATGGTGTGTCTACCGTCTGCTTGATCTTTTTCTCTAGCTATTGCGGTTTGAACTGCATGAACAATTTTTTCTTTAATGCTGAATTTCTTTTCAGCTTCTGTGTACAAGTGTGATTGGAATGCAATTGGTACCTTTTCTCCCTCATTAGAGGTCAGGTATGTGAATCCGCATCTTCCTGGGATGACTCGAATCACAAGATTGCGTGTGTTATCACGTGTTTCTAATTTTGTTTTAATTAGCATGTCTGTTTGTAAGGATCTCAGAATTTCTGTGTGTATTTGAGTCCAATTGGTTCTTTTAAAATCCGGTTTTATTAGATCATAAAGGGGTTTGACCCTTTCTGCGTAATTTGCAATGTATGTTCTTCCGAAATTTAGGAAGCCTAGAATTGACTGTAGGTTTTTTAGTGTTCTAGGTGCTTGGAGTACGGCACATTTCTCTAGGAAATTGTCAGCCAGGCTTTTGCCTTCACTTGATAATTCATATCCTAAGAACAGGACTGTCAGATGGGCAATTCTGGATTTTTTAAAGTTGAATTTGTAACCCTCTGCTGCGAACCCAAGTAGTATGGTGTTCACTCTCTTCAAGTGAGTCTCCAAGTCATCATCTGTTAAGTATATGTCGTTGACATACGATAATGCTTCGTCGTCATATGTTTGTAGTAATTCTGTTACTCTCGCTGAGAATACTCCTGGGCTGTTCTTGTACCCCTGGGCTAACCGACAGAATTGTTTTTGAGTGCCATTTATTGAGAATGCAGACAAATATCTGCTCTCTGGTGCTATGTTTTGACAAAAGAATCCATTAGAGATGTCTAATGTTGTTTTGTATTTTTTGCGCACTATGTTATTCATTAGTGCAGCACTATGCGAGTTTTGCACTGCAAAAGTTTTGCAACATGAGTTAAGGTGTCGGTAATCCAAAACTAGACGATATGAATTGTATGGTTTGGAGACCGGAAACAAAGGGTTGTTCATTTGTGAGGTGCAAGTTTCAATCACCCCCTGGTATTCTAGCTGATCTAGGATTTCTTTTACCTGTTTTTTAGCTTCTTGCTTAATTGGGTACTGCCTCTGTGCAGTAGGTTGTGATTTTAACTGGATTTTGTGAGGAGGAGAGTCCTCATCCCATCCTACGTGATTTTTATATAAAGCAGGAGCTAGGGCTACTGCCCACTTTCTGGCAAGTGTGTATTTTTTATGAATTGGGATATGATTTGAGAAGGCAGGCATAATTATTTCTTCGCCATGAGGGCACTCCCTGACAAACTCTGGTGGCCAGTCTTTTTCAGCTAGAAGGATGTCATAGCCCTTGGAGAGATTATCCCAAAATAGTCCCCTTATTTTTCTAGTCTTATCCCCTTCTATACGTAATGTTATTTCATATATTTTGTGAGGTTTGCTAACTCTGGTGTCTGCAGTTTCCACTTGAAGATATTCATTCGTGTCCACTGTCTCCAGATGATTCATAAGGACTTTGCGAGCTATGCTCACTTCTGCTGCGCTGTCTAGCATTGTCTGAGCCCATTCTCCGTTTTTCAGTTGTGTCCTCAGTATTCTCGGCATTGTTAACTACCTTGATACTGGCTACCTTCTTTTTTGGAAATTGTAATTTCTTTTTTAGCTGAGCAGGTTCCTTGTCTTTGGACTTGGCGTGCTCTTCTCTTTGTTCTGATCGTCCTCTTCTTTCCGATTTCTGCGAGGAAGTCTGAAAAGATTGAGAGGGACGTGTATCAATGTCTTGATATCTATCAGGTTTCTTTATATTATCCCTATTTCTAAGGTTATATCTTTTCCCAGAGGGGTCACTCTGGGGTGACCTGTGTCTTTGGTTCGGAGATTTTTCTCTTCGCCTAGGAGACCTTCCTCTGGACTGGAATTTCTTTTCTTTAGGATTGGATTGTTTGTTTCCATCCCAGCTCTTTTTTTGTGATGTTGAGTTATTATTAAAAAATATTTTTTCAGGACTTTCAATCAGTTGTGGTTTTACTGGTATTCCACCTAAACTATCTCTACCTAGTTCCTCATAGGATTTTTCTATGATTCTGGCAATTTCAGCTGGTTGGTCTGCTATATCTGTCTCTATTAACCTCTGGCGGATCGCCACGTTCGCTGCTTCTCCTTTTATGTTGGCTAAAAATATAGCCGAGACCTGCTTGAAGTCTTTTAGTAATTTCATACCAAGAGTTAAAGCGGGTTCTGGACCATATTCATCTTGAATTTGTTTTAGCACATCTGGTATTACCGAAATGGATGGAACACCGTGCGTTTTTGTGTAGATGGAAGCAAAGACTGTACCCCAAGTGTCACAGTCCTCAATATGTGGTGCGATTCCCATTGGAAGACAGATAGTCAGAATCCTGTGTTTTTCTAACGGGGTGGTGTCTGGAAACACAGCCTCGATTTGGGTGATTTTTTGTGCTAACCACAATGGTATTTGTTCCCGTTTAGCTGGTACTTTACCGAGGCATGATTGAATGTTCTGTGGTGTAATTTTATTTGTGTTCCCCTGGTGAGGGGTCAGCTGTGGAATTTTAATTGCTGGCTGAATTGTTGAAGTCCGCATCACATATTGGACTAATTGTCTATGTATTTTTATTAATTGTTTTTGCTGTGTTAACAGCTCTGCTGCAGACATCCCATTGATGTCTGGATGTGGTGTGGGATTGGTGTCAGTATAACGCGTTGTATTACAACGCATTCCGTTACAACGCAGATTTTACAACGCGGGATCCATTACAACGGATGTCATTACAATGCATGGCATTACATCGCAGATGCTATTACAACGCATGGCATTACATCGTAAGTATAGGTAAGTTGACTTTTTTTTAAAAATGTTATTTAGTTTATTGTAATTAATTTTTTTTAAATAATTTAATTAAAAGACATTTAAAAATTGTCATTAATTTAATTTAATAAAATAATATCTATTTAATAAATGTAAATATAATAAAAAATTTAATTAATTTAATTTAATTAAAAAAAGTAATTAGTTTAATGTACATATTTTTTATAATGAAATTAAATTAAATTAATAATATTAATTTATTTAATTTAATTAATTTAATTAAAAAATGTAATTAATGTAAAATAATTAATTTAATTTATTAAATATATTTCAATTAATTTTAAAATGGTAAATATAATTTAATTATCCCTAAAACCAAACCCTGCCCTAAAACCTAAAAACACCCCTGTACCCCAAAACCCAAACCCTGCCCTAAAACCTAAAAACACCCCTGTACCCCAAAACCCAAACCCTACCCTAAAACCTAAAAACACCCCTGTACCCCAAAACCCAAACCCTGCCCTAAAACCTAAAAACACCCCTGTACCCCAAAACCCAAACCCTACCCTAAAACCTAAAAACACCCCTGAACCCCAAAACCCAAACCCTACCCTAAAACCTAAAAACACCCCTGTACCCCAAAACCCAAACCCTACCCTAAAACCTAAAAACACCCCTGTACCCCAAAACCCAAACCCTGCCCTAAAACCTAAAAACACCCCTGTACCCCAAAACCCAAACCCTACCCTAAAACCTAAAAACACCCCTGAACCCCAAAACCCAAACCCTGCCCTAAAACCTAAAAACACCCCTGTACCCCAAAACCCAAACCCTACCCTAAAACCTAAAAACACCCCTGAACCCCAAAACCCAAACCCTGCCCTAAAACCTAAAAACACCCCTGTACCCCAAAACCCAAACCCTGCCCTAAAACCTAAAAACACCCCTGTACCCCAAAACCCAAACCCTGCCCTAAAACCTATAAATACCCAAACACCCCAAAACATATACCTCAGTACCCCAAAACATATACTCCTATACTCATACTTATTTAAAAAATCACTATATTTAATTTATAATATTTAAAAACTAAAATAAATATTTTTTTTATAATTAATAATAATTAAATCAATTAAATAATATTAAATGAAATAAAAAAAATTAAATACTTACCAATACTTACGATGTAATAGTATGCGTTGTAATAGCATCTGCGATGTAATGCCATGCATTGTAATGACATCCGATGTAATGGATCCCGCGTTGTAAAATCTGCGTTGTAACGGAATGCTACGTAAAAGTTGCGTTGTAGGTGTAACATACCGTGGTGTGTATCCGGCTAGGACCGGCCACGTTGCTCCTGGTCTACCTAAAGGACCGAGCCTGGTGATGTGATTATTATGTTTTAGGGCGCCATTAAATAAGAGCAAATGCTCTTGAAATTTTAGTGGTACTTCCACCTCCTCGAAAGGAGTGTACTCTCCAGGAGGTTCCTCTACTTTGTAATAGTGGAAGTACTTTGTTACAGCATTTGCTGCTGGAAAATGTATCCATGAATAGTATACCTCTGTCTGCCGATATTCGTGTGCCTCAATTACGAATATGACTGTACCACCTCTAGGTGTCAGTCCATTTTCTATAAGTTTTAAAGTTATAGATTTCCTTTTAATGACCGGGATGAGTATTATATCCGGGTCTGCGTCTTGCAGTGCAGTATCAGCTGCTGCTATTTCAGTTGCTAATCTAACTGCCTCTCTTTCTCCTTCACTGTCTGACATTGTACCGACAAGAAGGTTATTTTGTTTGTTTGCAGATCAGGTTTCTTATGGAAACAAAGATTAGATGCACAATATTTTGGAACGGTTTATCCTTCAACGTTGACTAAACCAAGTACCATACATAGGAGTTTCCGCCTGCGAGGTTTGGCGGATATTACCTTTCACCCACTCCAGACGTCTTTGGAGTATTATGGGAAAAAGGGGTCTGAGTGAGAAAGCACGACTGAGTTACTCTAAATGTCTTACGTTAGTTTTATCGCCCTTCCAAACGCGTTGGGCGCCATGTAGTGTAGTTCCTATTATCCCAATAGGCTCTGCGCATTGGAATAATACCTTCAATAGTATAGGCCTAGACCAGACGTTAACTAGGTCTACTACTGTCGATATTAGACTTAAAGTTTTGGGTTTGCCAGCTAGCTCAGAGTTCACTAGAAACTTTCTCGAATAGGCAAGGAGGAGTTGAACCTCCCTGGATAGACAAGAAGGGATTTAGTTTCTGACAACCATAGAACATGACAACTTTGCTCTCCCCTAATCAAGAGTGTATCTCGAGAGTCGTGTGAACAAAAGGCAATTTATTTTACTCAGTCAGTACGTGCATTCTTAGTCTCATCAGTTTGTAGAGAAAAGGAAGAGACGGGCGTGTTCAATAAAAGATGTTATTTATTGATCAGTCTCTTTTCTCATACAAGAGAAATGGATCGATATTATTGCAATACTTATGGTTAAGTAAAGTGCATACATTAAAAGCAGAAGTATAAAATAATACTGTAAAAACATTGATATGGTTTTTAAGCCATATGAAGGTTTAAAATGAATAAAATATATTACATACACATATACATTTGGTTAATCGTACTCAACTGGTGTTTCTAGCTACGCCTACCCCGTGTACCTGACCTAAGCCTAATACGTGGGCGGGAATAGAAAGTTACAGTTTACGTTAAGTTTGTTTTGCCAAGTGACTGACTAACGAATTCTCTGTGAGGGGTTATTCAGTTCTGTACCTGGAATCTAGGATGGATGAGGGATGGTATCTCTCGTCTCTGGTCTCGATATTCCAGGCTGCCTGCGAGGGCTACCCGGAAGCGCCGGAGCTGGATTTCTCGGCAGGAGAAATAGGCAGCTGCTCGTTCTCAGCGCGTCAGGAAGGCGGGGCTGCGTCAGCGGGGTCTGCTCTGCTCTGGGCTTCGGCAAGTCTGGCTGCTCCGTTCTCGTCACCACCGCGTGTGTTTGCATAGGGCAATATCGGTAATATTTATACCTTTAAGGTGCCGAGATTGACGTAAGGATGGACATAGATACGTCAATAAGGATGTCATACGACCAGGTCGTTAGCACATTCTTTTGCTGAAGTTCTCGGTGAAATCAAAACAATGGCCGCAGGGTTTTTCCCAAGGTGTCATAGGTTTGATTTGTTTTGAGAACTCCGTATGCCTTATCAGGGGCTGGAGGAATATCGCTTGTCTAATTAGATGGCAAGCGTTATGACCTAATCAGATAACACGTTCCTGTGCCGTAGTGTGGCTTTATCAGATAACGGTTCCTGCATCATGGGGGTTTTCTGCCTCATGAGATGGCTGCTAGTTAACTTGTTGGTTTGCTAACCAGAATAGGGTCAGGAATAGGGGTATCGGTACAGAACCTATAGGAATACATCACAATACCAGTCTAGAACAGGGAGTAAAGGGAGACACGAGCAAGTTTAAAATGTTTATTTTAACGCCGTGATCTCAGGTGCAGATTCTTAGCTAATACAGGCAGACATATGATAAGAAATAAGATTGTCAGCATAGTTACTACTCCATAAAATACAAAGGGAGAAAGCATGTTATAATGCTAAATGGAAACAGGTTAAATATATACCTATATTTCACACTCCCTTGCTAGTAGGTTATTTTATAACTAAAGAAGGTCTCTTAGGCTTGCATAGGTGACCCCATACCTCAGAGTTTAGCAGGAGTGAATCACATCGAGTTCTGCACAAGCTCTCGGCATTAAAATGCTCTCCAAGTGTGTTCAATCGTGCCTACATAGTGTATTATTAAAGGCGCCAGTATCTGAGCTGTCCACAGCTGCATATATGTTATGTCTAGAAGGAGCGCTGATCAGTTTGAACAAAAGCAACAGTGTTGATATAACCTTGAAGGCCTCGGCACTCACTGTTCAGACTACGCTTACAAAGCAAGTCTAGCAATGTGGAAAAACAAGTTATTCTCATGTGTACCAAAACTCACCTTAGTACCCGAAATTCCCTACCAGACTAGCCTCAGTGTCCCATTAGCTCTTCGTCCTATACTAAAGTCACCAATGATTAGAAAACACAGAACATGCAACTTAGGATACCTCAGGTAAGGTGGGAAACATGAACACTCTTTCGTTATACTCTCATACCAGTCCAGAACAGGGAGTAAAGGGAGACACGAGCAAGTTTAAAATGTTTATTTTAACGCCGTGATCTCAGGTGCAGATTCTTAGCTAATACAGGCAGACATATGATAAGAAATAAGATTGTCAGCATAGTTACTATTCCATAAAATACAAAGGGAGAAAGCATGTTATAATGCTAAATGGAAACAGGTTAAATATATACCTATATTTCACACTCCCTTGCTAGTCGGTTATTTTATAACTAAAGAAGGTCTCTTAGGCTTGCATAGGTGACCCCATACCTCAGAGTTTAGCAGGAGTGAATCACATCGAGTTCTGCACAAGCTCTCTGCATTAAAATGCTCTCCAAGTGTGTTCAATCGTGCCTACATAGTGTATTATTAAAGGCGCCAGTATCTGAGCTGTCCACAGCTGCATATATGTTATGTCTAGAAGGAGCGCTGATCAGTTTGAACAAAAGCAACAGTGTTGATATAACCTTGAAGGCCTCGGCACTCACTGTTCAGACTACGCTTACAAAGCAAGTCTAGCAATGTGGAAAAACAAGTTATTCTCATGTGTACCAAAACTCACCTTAGCACCCAAAATTCCCTACCAGACTAGCCTCAGTGTCCCATTAGCTCTTCGTCCTATAGTAAAGTCACCAATGATTAGAAAACACAGAACATGCAACTTAGGATACCTCAGGTAAGGTGGGAAACATGAACACTCTTTCGTTATACTCTCATACCAGTCCAGAACAGGGAGTAAAGGGAGACACGAGCAAGTTTAAAATGTTTATTTTAACGCCGTGATCTCAGGTGCAGCTTCTTAGCTAATACAAGCAGACATATGATAAGAAATAAGATTGTCAGCATAGTTACTATTCCATAAAATACAAAGGGAGTAAGCATGTTATAATGCTAAATGGAAACAGGTTAAATATATACCTATATTTCACACTCCCTTGCTAGTAGGTTATTTTATAACTAAAGAAGGTCTCTTAGGCTTGCATAGGCGACCCCATACCTCAGAGTTTAGCAGGAGTGAATCACATCGAGTTCTGCACAAGCTCTCAGCATACAAATGCTCTCCAAGTGTGTTCAATCGTGCCTACATAGTGTATTATTAAAGGCGCCAGTATCTGAGCTGTCCACAGCTGCATATATGTTATGTCTAGAAAGAGCGCTGATCAGTTTGAACAAAAGCAACAGTGTTGATATAACCTTGAAGGCCTCGGCACTCACTGTTCAGACTACGCTTACAAAGCAAGTCTAGCAATGTGGAAAAACAAGTTATTCTCATGTGAAGCAAAACTCTCAGCCTAACGTGAAACAATAACTAATGTGTGTACCGTGTGCAAAAGAAAGCAAAAGGTAAAATGGCGTTTAAACTTCTAATAAGCTCATGCTAACTTAACACTGTAGAAATGCAAGGCTCAGCCCCACCACAGGGGACTTGCTTGGACGCAATCCTCTCATATAATCCCGTAACAAAGTATTAATAATGTTTGTAATACAAATTTTGCACACAATTCCGTATATTTCAAGATAGAGGAAGCTTGCATATGTGTTTTACTAACAGGTAATCCAAGTGTGATTAAAGATGGCTGCTAGTGCAGTACAATTTACTGAGCATGAGTCAGTTGCATGACGTCTTAATGCTTGTAGGAAAAATTATGCTTCTGCGCAATAGCATTTAATATGGCAACTTGGAAACCCACATACTAAGCATCTACCTGCTGAAACTAAACCGAGTTATATACTAAGTGCTAATGCATAAATAGTTTTTATAAGTAAATAGGATTTGAGTAGAGATAGGTGGTATACAGTGAAATCATTTTATATTGAATTTAATACTTTGTCTTTTGACCTCTCTATTAGTTTGTGTTTGGGCCTCGATGAACGATGCTAAAGTCTGACATCCACGTGGGTTTGCCATCATGCGCAAGAGGTACATCTCCGAAACAGTGAATCTCAAGTCTTGGGACTCGTCCAAGGACGTTCTCCACACATATCCTGGGAACCAGCTGAACATCCTGAAGATTCAAAGTGTGAAATTGTATACATTGTTGTTAATAAAGTCTACAAATATGGGTGGGAAAAAAGCATTTGTTCTAAATGAATGGGCGGGAACTTAAAACAATGAACTAAAGAAAATTATTAAACTTAGCATGGTGTGATGATCATCCCCTCAGCTCGTCCAATCAGAATTAGGAGTTTCATAAGGTTGAAACATTTGGGGGTGGTACATGCCATTAAAGAAAGTATAATTGGGGTAGGTAGTTAGATTAGGGAGAGCTGTCAGAGCCAGGACGCTGAGACTGTGATGTTGTCCGAATGCTGATTGAATACCTGAAGAAGCAGACTTAGAATTTCAAAACAAAACTAGAATTAGAAGAAGATTGAGGAAGAATCGAGGAGGTAATAGAATTAGAAGAAGATCGCTGAAGAATCGAGGAGGAAGTTAGTATCAGGGAGGGGTTAGACGCAGGTGTCAAATCCAGAAGAGGCCATCTATCCCTTCCTGAAGTACCTGTCACCTGAACTATATAAGAGGCCCATTAACTCTTGACCAGAGGGGTCTGATTTTCGCACCACCTAGATAAATATAATTCAGTGTATTGTGTCAATGTGCGTCCTCTCTCTATCCTCTCTTTCCTGAGGTATTAGTTGTTGTGTAATCTTATAGACTGATTTTACTTCCTCTGAAGGATGGAGTAAACACTGTAATTTGTTTTGCTCGTATAATTAATTTGATAAACATTTAAACTTACCTGAGTCTGTGGTTATTCAATAAGATAATCAGGTAAATGAACCTATATTATAATCATCAAATCCTATTCAACTAAAATAGGTCCATGGTTATAGAAAGGGCTTTGGATCAGTAATAGAGTAGAGAATTGATAAACAAATGAACCTACAAATTTAGCCCTATAAACTTGATCCCTAGTGGTGTTCACCGGGCAAATTGAGTGGGTGTGTTTATGGCCCAGATAAATATAGAGTGACATATGTTCATAGGTTGGTAGCCCGCTGGATCAGAGGCAGTGGATGCACAGACAACATGCCAAAACAATACCAGCTATGTCAATCAGAAAGATGATAATCTTACACCCCCAAGATGCAAAGAGGTCCCAAAACCACCCAGTGAGACACCATGTGCCATTCTCCTGGTGTGAGACAAGCTTATGGAGCTTCTGTATAGCGGCAAATACATTGGGAGCATGGTCCGGTAAGTATACACAGCAACTACTTCTGACGCGTCAGGCCCCACCTCTATCAGCAAGGATAATGTCTAACACCATCCGGTTTTGAAAGACAACAAGTATCGTAGCCTGGACCTCTACTGTGATATTGGTCAAAATCCCTGCAATGGTTGAATATTAAGACTATTACCCATGGGGCCCGAGAAAGGTATTATATCTTTCATAGCATCAGTAAACTGCTGCAAGGTTGTGTCCGTCTGATCTATTTCATCTGTGCTAATCATTCTCTTAAACCGAAATGCATAGGCATTTCTACCATGTAATTGATGGTCTTTATGGTAATTGGGTAGGGCGATAAATACCAGGGGATAGGGGTAAGAAAGATAACACCTACCCGACCATCCCTCAGGAAGCCAGACATAACCGTGAGATCCACAAAGAAAGTATACATTGGGTGGCGTTATCAGGGGCGGGCTGCCCGCTAATCTCAAAATATGAGTGACGTCGCATCTGCTCTCCCCTACCTCTATTTTCCCAGCCACTTGGACACAGAAAGCAGCTGTAACATTAAACAACGACAGGGGTATCAGCTTATATTCAGTTACATTATGGGCTTGAAAGGACTGGAAGTATTCTAATGTATTGAACTGCAGGAAATTATCCATTTCCGCCTGGGACCATGTTCCATTTCTCAGTCCCCTATATCCTTGAATGCAAGAGCTTAGGAACAATCTGCCAAACGGCTCTCAGCCTACGCTGGAAACTAACATTTTGTTTTAGGGTGCCAGAATCAGTACTCTTTTGTTCTAATGTAGCAGCCCAGAGAAATGAACATACCATACTAAGCAATGCAAACCACCCCTTACAGCTATTGACATACGACAATTGCCTGGACAATAAGTTCTCACTCCAATGAGTCACAGAGGGCAGCAATCGACATACCCAGCATTTTGTTGTGTTATAAGCATTGTGTGTTTGGTGCAGAGTCTGGATGAACAGATTATCTTTATAGGACTTTCAGTGTTGCTCCTTGTGAGGTGTCAAAGTGACAAAAATATGTTCAGGTGGGACAGGCATAGTACCAATCAAAGTATGCACAGGATATTTCTCCTCAAGAAAATACGCTATTCCAAGTATTATTACTAGAGAGATCAGAATAATAGTTACACAAAATATTTTACTTTTCACAGACCGAGTGGACCAAACAGGCCCATTCCGTACAGAACTCGGGGCTGCAAAGGGCTGTTCTTCCACCCGAATGGGGTGACGAAAGGGGTACATATTTTTTTTTCTACTACTACTACTAATACCAGAGGAAAAGACTTATGATTGGAGCCAACTGGAGGTGAAACAAAGAAATGGGGCAGTGTTATCAGTGTCCATCTGAGTCCCGCTGACGGACTCCTATTGTTCATCGGGCGTAGGCTCTGTTGAGCACCGGTGGTAGAGCTGTTCGTCTAGCTCCGATCCATTTCCCACGCTGCAGGGCAAGGTATTTCTGTCTTGATTATCACAGTCCTTTGGCCCTGATCATTCACTGTTCGAACAATGCACCAATCTCCCTTTGCCTAAGCTACCATTGGTACCACAGACAGGGTATGTTCGCCCTATTATTCAGCAATGCAGTCCATCACTACTAATCTGACATTTCCTTTGATGCACTGTTCTTCTGTCGGGGGCGTAAATTGTACCTTGTCACTCCAGGCAGGGGTCAGGAAAAGGAGGTCAGGCTCAAAGGGACCAAGGGGCACAGGCTCAAACACCGACGAGCCAACAGGCAGGGGCTCAACGGGTTGGGACTCAGGCACAGGTGGACCAACAGGCTGGGGCTCCTTGATGGCCTTAATCTCAGGTTGCACCGCCTCATTCAGCACAGTGTGGCTCTCTTCCTCAGTTGGTGCCCACGTCAGCCATGCATCCGAAAAAAAGGGAATGAAGCATGGTACCTGCTCCATGGCCGCCAATCCCATCGAGCACCCACTGGTTGTATGATGTAAGGGGTGCCCTCTTGCAGTGGCTACTGTGGATCCAATTAATCTGGCCACCGACATTCACCGCTGTTCTGGTGGCGAGGAGGATTTGGAGTGGTCCCCTCCAGCGCGGCACCAAACTGCTTTTCCTCTGGAAATTATGCACGAGGACCCAGTCCCAGGCTCTTTTTACATGGCCTGGCCCCTCGGGAGTTTGTGGTAAGGCCTCAGAGATCTGTTGGTGAATAGAACGCAAACGTTTAGTCAAATCATAGAGGTAATCCACAAGCAAAGGGTATTCTGTGTCAGAAAAACAAAAAAGTCGCGGGACACCCCAAACATTTACCGGGTAGCCGATCACGACCTCGTATGGGGACAATCCTGGTGTAGCGTGGGCCGTGGCTCTTGTGAACAACAACGCTAAGGGTAAAGCATCTGGCCACTGCAATCCTGTGCTCACCTTGATCTTTGTTTTTTTTTAAATTTGAGAGTACCATTGTACTTCTCAACTAAAACCTGCTGATTGGGGTGGTTCCCTGCATTAAACTTTTCGCTTGATTTGCAACCCATCACACACTAACTATATAACCTTTGAATTAAAGTGACTGCCATTGTCGCTCTAAATCAAACATAGCAAGCCAAAGCGTGGGAAGAACTCTTTCAATAGTGCCTTTGCCGTTGCCATGGCCATATACTCTTTAGTGGGGTAAGCCTCAATCCATTTGCTAAATGAACACAACCACTAACACATATTTCAGATTTTTAACCCGTTCCATTTCGATGAAATCCACTTGGAGAATTTCGAAAGGGAAAGAAGGTGGCGCGAAACTGCCAGAAAGTATGGGGGTACCTTTCCCGGGATTGTGCATCATGGATGTACGACATTAGAACGCATGCTTTTACATCGCATGCTTTTACAACGCGGTTTTTACAACGCATACCATTACAACGCATAGTGCTTTTGGGCGCTGGATAGTGAATAGTTTAATTTACTATTCCAACTCCAGTCCCCGTGGACACTAGGGAAGGTTATTGGATAGTAAATTAACCTATTCCCTATCCTAGAGCGCCCCCCAGCGCAATGCGTTGTAATGGTTTGCGTTGTAAAAGTTGCGATGTAAAGGCACTGCGTGGTAAAAGTTGCGTTGTAAGTGATGTTTCCCGTGCATCATGCATACCATGCAGTACTTCACCAAATGAGCAGCAACTTTAGGGATATTGTCATTCTGTCACACGGGATCTAACAATTCACATATCGCTTTCATACTAATGTGGGCTGGCCCTTGCGCCATAGTAACCACAGGAAGAACATATGCATCAGATAACATCCATCTCTGCTTTGCCGCCTTGTCAGTCCAGCACCCATCCTCATCCAAACGGGCCATACTTTCCTGCCATACTGCTAACTCTTCAATCGTCGCCTTGCTCTGCATCGCCTTGACATTGTCCAAAATGTCCTCAAAACTAGTGACTTTAGGTACCCATCTAGCAGGGCCTGCCACAAATATTCTTATGATTCATGTTTGGGCTGTCTCTTTAGCTGTTAGGTCTGCAAATGCATTTCCCTTTCCCACATCATCAGTAATTGCCTTGTGGGCACTACACTTCAATATTGCTAAATTCTTGGGCAGTGTTAAGGCTGACAAGAGCCTGTGTATCAATGGGCCATTCTGAATTTTTGACCCATGTGAAGACAGGAATCCTCTCTCTGCCCAAAGATGTCCAAAATTATGAGCGACTCCAAAGGTGTACTGGCTGTCAGCATAAATATTGACAGACAGTCCCTCACTCAACTCACAGGCTTGAAGAAGGGCAACTAACTCTGCAGCTTGGGCTGATTTATAGGGAACCCGTGATGTTTCGATTACTGTGTGTAATGTTACGGCATACGCCGCTGTTATGGTGCCATCTGGTAATTTGAAACAAGAGCCATCAACATATAGCTCCCCTTGGGGATCAGATAGGGGAACATCAGTCAGGTCTACCCACCCCTTCATCTCCTCATCTGTATGGAAAATGCAACCATACACATCTGTGTCCTTACTCTCAGAAGGAAGGGGTAGTAACGTGGCTGGATTGAGAGTGGCACATCTTTTGATGGTGACTTGTAGTGCAAACAGGGTCAGCTCATAGCTAGTCAGACGTGCACTGTTAAGGTGCTGCGTCTTGATTCTGTTCAAAAGTGTGTCCACAGCATGCGGTACCATGACTGTAAGGTCATTATCAAGAACGAGCCCTGCTGATTGTCGAATAGAGACAGCCACAGCCGCAACCACTTTTTGACAGCTCAGGAGGGCTCTCGCAACGTTATCAAGAAGCGCAGAAAAATAAGCACACAAGCTGTGCTTACCTCCAAAGGCCTGTGTTAAGACAGAGAGCATGCAGCCAGCCATCTCATGTACATACAACACAAACGGCTTCTGGATGTCAGGCGTGCCAAGCACAGGTGCAGAACAAAGCGCGACTTTTAGTTGCTCAAAAGCTTGTTGACATTCATGTGTCCAAGGCAAGGGTACATGCACATCTTTAGTGGTTAGTTGTAATAAAGGCTTCATTAGTTGGGAGTAGTTAGGAATCCAGTGGCGACAATATAAGTTAATACCTATAAAAGCATGCACATAAACTACGCAGAATTAAGAATATTAGCAGATTTTTGTCTCAGGAAGCTCTGACCTTAGTGATCCTGGCCTTGGTCATCTCCCGACTGGACTATTCTAACTCTCTCTATGTAGCCTCCGGCCTACCAACTTAGACGCCTTCAGCTAGTCCAGAAACAGGCTGCCAGATTAATCTTCCAAATCCAAATGGCACTGTATTCGGCCCCTTATGAAAAGCCTTCATTGGCTCCCTGTGGCCATGCGTGGCCTGTTTAAGGTGGGATGCACAATCTTTAAAGCTCTCCAGGGCACGGGTCCAGCTTTTATTTCTTCCAAAATTTTACGTTATGTTCCCACTCGAAATTTATGATCTTCCCACTTGAATCTGCTAGTTACCCCAATCTTTAAACGTAAGAAACATGGTAGCTCTAGTTTTGCAGTTCTAGCCCCTCAGTTCTGGAACTTGCTTCCGATGAAGCTAAGGTCGGTCTCCTCCTATGCACAGTTCAGAAAGCAGCTGAAGACATGGCTATTCCATCAGGCATATGATAACTAGGTTGCCTCCCTGTACTGTTGCTTCACGCCTCCCTCAGCGCCAAGAAGCCGTTGGTGAACGTGCGCTTGATAAGTTCTTTTTAACACATCCCTTTGAGTCTTAGGGATGGTCATTTTAACAATGGTGCTAATGCGTTCAGTTGTTAGTCTCCTTCCCTTCTTTGACAGTAGGTGACCTAGGTAGGTGACTTCCTGTTGACAATACTGACCTTTTGAGAGGGACACTTTGTGTCCATGGTGGGCCAAATGTAGCAACAATTTAACTGTTACATCCTTGCAACCATCTTCAGTGTCAGAAGGGATCAAGAGATCGTCTACATACTGCAATACCACATTAACGGTATGATGGAGTCCAATTGTCTTTTTAAAGCTTGACTATAGATACTGGGGCTTTCAGTATAGCCCTGAGGAGCCCAACAGAATCTAAAGCTTCTGCCAGCGAGGCCAAATCCAAACAGATACCTACTATCTGGATATATTGGGATGCCAAAGAATGCATTTTTTTTAATCGATGACAGAAAAATATTTGGCAGAGGAAGGAATCATAGTCAGGAGGGCAGTGATGTTGGGTACAACTGGGAATGGAGGGACCACAATCTTATTAACTTCACACAAATCAATCACAAAAAGATATACAGCTGGATGATTATCAGAGTAACTCGAGGGTGGTCTCTTAAAAATAGGAAGAATAGGGCTATTACACACATTCGCTGCCATCTCTTAAACAGCTCCTGACTTAATCAA
Source organism: Lissotriton helveticus (assembly GCF_964261635.1). NCBI lineage: Eukaryota > Metazoa > Chordata > Amphibia > Caudata > Salamandridae > Lissotriton > Lissotriton helveticus. Next base: position 630,893,806 of record NC_136068.1, on the reverse strand, counting down.
ATCCTGTATAATCTGCAAAAGCGCTCGCTCCCCTGCTTGCAGTATTTTGCACTGAGGGATACAGGGAAGATCAACGTTATCCTTGACTCTAATAGAGACCGGTAGTATCTGTAAGAGCCCCATGTCCGTATCACCTGTAGCCCATATTGTTTCCGGCACATCCTTGAACTCGGCGGGAAGGGGCTCATCCTTTGACAAACATTGCTTAGAATTCCTTACATTGGATCCTACTGTCATATAGAAACCATCCGGGGAGCAAGAAATAGTTGTGTGCAGCTTCTTTAACAAATCCAAACCCATCAAATTTTCTCCATAATTAGATGTCAATAGCAAAGGCGAATCTACAGTAAAAGGACCAATAGTCAGGGCAAGTGGCTCAGAAATGGAGCTTACAACCGGTATACCTGAAAAGCATACCAATACATTATTTTGGCCTGAGAAAGCTGCCAGGGACCAGTGAACAAGAAACGGAGCTATTCATTGTACCTGTATCCACAAAGAATGTTTTAGCTGAGCCCTGCAAATCAGCTGTGACATAAGGTCCACGCTGCTCCACAGGGATCTGAACTGATCTGATCTCTCACCCTGCCACTGACTGTCCTAGCCATGTGTTAGCCCCGTCACCTTGTCCACATCATAATCATCATGTTAACCCCTTTGCTGCGGTGGCAATTCCGCCACAGCGCTAGGGGGAGGGGGGCCGCACGGCGCTCCCATGCTCGTGACGGAACTGCTCCATCACAAGCCTCGGGTGCGCTGTGATTGTGACGGAGCGGTTCCGTCGCAGCCCCGCCCGCTCAATAGAAAGCCCCGCGCAGGCGCAAAATCAGCATCGCGCAAGTGCGCTGAGCAGGCCGTGACGGAACTGCTCCGTCACCAGCACAGCGCAACCGAGGCTGGTGACAGAGCGGTTCCGTCACCAGCATGGGAGGGGTTAATACTGTTGCCCCCTATGGTCATCAAAATAGTTCCCATTAGAGCAACCCGGCTGTTCCTCACTTGTCTAGCCTCCGTCATGGCTGCCTGCCCCACGACCCCGTCCTCGAGACCCCCATCGTCTAGGGACAGCCACTTTCTGTAACAACGCCGGACACTCACTGCACCAGTGTCCCTCCTCCCTACAATATGCACACTGGTTTGGCCCTAGAGACATGGCATTTCTGTTAGTGCGAGGCAGCTGTCCAGCTGGGCCACTGCCTTGTCCCCTACCGCTCCCCCTGGACACCTGCTGCATCAACACCTTTTTTTTCAACTAACGATTTTTCCTCCCCACCTTCTCCTTCTCCTCGTTCTCTCTATGCTGACAGTACTGTGCAATGCTCAAGATCATCAATGGGGAGGAGGTAGTCCAAGTGCTCTCTGAAGGTTTTAACCAAGCCGCAAACTCGAGTCGGGAAGCAGGTTTGTAACAGACCTTTAATGAACAATCGGACCCCCCCTTTCATTGACAAATCCTGCCCACTAAAATCCCAAAACACTCCTTCGAACCTAGTAAAAAAATCAGAAACACTTTTATATTTCTTCTGACGACATGCCGTTAACTTGTCCCAATCTACTCTTCTGGGTGGAAGAGAGTGCTTGTATGTAATAATACGTCCTGGCAAAGCTAGTATCTCAGCCCTAGGCTTCTCATCTGGCTTCCTCTCTTTATCCCATGTCGCGATCTCATCCCAAGTGTCATCCAACTCCATGACATGGTCCTGTGTATGCCCTTGCCACAAAATATCCAGGGGCACCAATAACCCGGAAAACATCTCAATATCTGCCAACGTCATCACCGTCGACGACGAGGCCTCTGTTAATTTTTTATAATTTGCAGTGGGATTTTTTCCTAAGGTCAGGTAACTGAGTCTTAAGAGACAAAACCTCACTCCTTTTCCAGAGACAAAAGCATTATGCTGATTTCGCAGCTCCGGTATCTCAGGATGAAGAATAGGTTGCAACTCCCTCATCGGAAACTGGGACGCAGTTGTCGAATTCTGCTGGTGTAACCTACCCCGGTATCCAATCAATGTTGTAACGTTACTAAAAATGTCATTAGGGGCCATGTCAACAGCATACACACAGTCCCGGATGTCGTAAATAATTTGGGGTACAACACCATTGAAACACTGCTCCCACAGCCCCATCAGAGTAGCCGACATATGCTTGAGGGCATGCTGCTGTACAAACGGCTCATACTCTTTCAACACACTCCACACATCTTCCACACTGTAAACCAGATTCCGAGCCCACTGAGCAGCCTGGTTAGCTACCATCTTTTTCTCTGGATCTCCCACGGCAGACCGAATCAACACCCACCCCATTCCCTCCTGTGCAGTCGCCCGAGCCCCGTCATCCAATCCATGCACAGGCCTCCCAGTGCTCAACGAGGTCGGGAGAGGAAATGTGAGCCAGGCGCGATAATCGAAGGGGCAGACACCAGTGTTATTAATGGCTGTTCCATAGGTGTAAGTAATGGGGAGAGGGAAGACGTTGGAGCAACAAGCATAGCAGAAAGACCTGCAGTCGCTGTAGGCGCGACAGATGAAACCGAAGAAGAAGGAGGTGTTGTAGCTGAGGCAGCCAGATCAATAGCAGGCGAATCACAGAAGGGGCAGGTGAGGCAGAGGACTGGTGCTGTGGGAAAGTGGGATATACTTTCTGCGGGGCATATGGAGGCAGATGTTGAGTATCTAACAGGTCCTCTACAAAGGCATCGCCTTCTTCTCGAGCAATAGGACTTGTCACATTGCAACCTAAACTTCCTGTCAGCACACCCTATGTCCTTCTCTATTTTCTCTCTATCATACTCTATAGCCTTCTCTGTTATCGTCTGCGTCTTTTCCCTTCGAGCCTCCTTTTCTGCTCTCATTTGCCTCTGTTTAGCTTCCACTTGCCATACCTGAAGATAACCAAACATTGACTGCCTACTCGTTTTACAAACAATTTATCCTTCAAGAAATTCGATTTCGGTTCATCAAAGGTACCTGTTAATGGACTCTGTAGCTCTGCATTGTTCCTCGTATATTTGTGCCATAATGTACTAATAAAATAGGGCCAAGTCTGTGCTTAACGTACATGTCATAGTTTGGAGTGCCACCCGGAGGCGCAGGTTGCCTCTCCTCCAATCGAGCATCAGCAAACCATCAACAGCACCTCAAAGAACACACACACTGAAACATGGCATCTTAGAAAGGAAAACAGATTTGCTATTCGTACCAGACGAATAACTATCCAATCAAATATCTTTTCGAAAGCAGGTCCTCGGACCGTAAAAAACAAAGACAAACCAAAAGTCCGTCCTCAAACTGCACCAAAAGTACAAACCAGAACCAACAGCACCAGAGCCAAAGACTAGTCAAACCCCAAGCATTTTCACCAGAAAGCCAAATCCATTATGCTGCCTGACAGAATGTCCGCAGACACTCTGTACCCAAATCGGTCCACGAACCTACCAAATGCAATCGAAATGGTCCGCAGACCATACCAAATATTACTCAAAATGGCGCTATATTCACAAAGAACCAAAGCAAAGTCACCTGGTACACACGGGTCGAACAAATTTATTCTCCACTACCGACACTTCGGACCAAACGGTAAACTCCAAGGGTTTCGCCTTTCAGGAACCAAGCCGGGATGACCACTGGGCAAGGCACCGCCCTATCAGACAGGCGGGGCAGCTGCGAGAACTAAGCTCTGTTGTGTTGGGATCCCCAATCCGCCGAACATCCGGCCTGATGCGGCCCATCCTCCCCACCAGTCTGCGGGTGAAGATGGGCCACACGGTGGGTCCCTGTTCAGGTGCCAAATGAAGGAAGTGGCCAGATTGGAGTCACCCAGGTCACTTGTGACCACCTCTCGGCCTTCCACAAAAATGAAAAGTCAGTCAGACAGTAGAGAATGCAAACCAAGTATTTTATTAGTATAGCACTGCAGTGGAGCCAAGTCTGACCAGCCTCTTGAGATGGCTGCTGAGGGACTGACTCCCCCAACATGACATAAGATATTACACATTTCAAGATCTCTAAGAACACGCCCAGACTTGAACATTTCAGTCCAGGCACTAGCAACCAGAGGGGGCACAGAAGGATGTCCTGGGACCGGGTATATGTTATCTTCACTCCAAGGGCACTTCACTCATGCTCGCCATTGGAGTGAAGGTGGGAACAAGCCTATCTAACAGCTAAGGTATGCAACAATAGAGAGTACATTCATTAGTGCAGCTGAAATCAGCCTTGGAGAAACACGGGCATAGGTGCAGGGAGACAGTTTTCTGCTGAAGCAAGCAGTACGAGGCAAGGGCTTAGCTTCAATCATGAAGCAGAATGGCGGTTACTAATAAAGTGGCGCCATGAATGCTAACTTAACACAGAATAAAACATGAGCAAGGGGACGATAACATTTTCAATTCTAATATTTTGGGCACGCGCAAGTAGCGTGGAAGCAGGCTCATAACAGATGGGCAGGGTAGGAACTTATGAAGGTTTCCACCTTACTCTCCTTTCATACTTCGACCGTCACACTTGCATACAGTCCTATGGGTAAGTACACCTGGTTTCCACCTCATCTCGCAGATACAATACTTCCTGGGCCATTTGACTTTTTCATACGAACCTTGGCTACCAACTTATATATTATTGGTGAAACCAAGAATTTGATACCTGACAACTTGTTCTATCTTCACCTAACACAGACAGTTACTTTGTGTGGTTCCATCAGTTTTACTTTTATGGCATTACCCGGTTATAGCTGGAAGAGTATCAGGAAGCAACCAAAATAGCTTTCTTAATGATTCGAGACTTGAGGGTATCAAAGATGGAGTTGCCCTAGCATCCTCGACATCTGGAGCATCCTTCGCAAGTTTGGTGTCAGAAGCTACCTTACCCATACTATCAGCTTCATTGTTTGTGATTTTAAATAGGAGGCAAGTGAGTAGTATGGTATTATTTCTAATACTTAATCAATTCCTAATACCTGTTAAAGCATGATAGTGTTCCTTTTGGTAACTGCCTACATTTTTAGCTTTCCTGTAAGGCATTGTGTGTAGATGATCAAGTAAAACCATCCTAGGAGGTCATGATCCTAGCATGAGTGCATGCATCACAATAGACCACTGGTGGTACTGGAAACAGAACAAGTGACAGTTTTGTGGAAGATCAGCTTACTGTCCGCATCGTCTGGTGCCTGTTGGACCACCTCACTATGGTCACCTAGATCTCTTATTTTTGTATTAACTTTTCCAACTTATAGACATCATTGCAAAAATTACTGATACATTTCTTGGTATACCATCAACGTCTTTGCACATCTGAGTGTTATACAAGCAGCTGGTAGTATTGTCACATTGCATATTACTTATTACTTCTCCCCCTGCATAGTTGCATACATATGGTCTTGTGAAAGGCGGACAACACATGTTGGAGCAGTTTACATTTCTGTCTCAGTGTTTCGATGGGTTACATTGACAGATTGGATCTTAACTGGACATATTCCGTGTGAACCATTTCACCCCATATCAGGCCAACCCCCCAAGTGCCCCATCCCACCTGCTTCTTCTTGACTGTGATTTTTAGTCAGATTGTTCTCCCAAGTATTCCAGCAGTGGTTCCAAGATATCTCTGAGGCGTGATGAGGTGGGGAGCAGCTCTGCAAAGCATGTCAATTGATCCCTACAATAAATGAAGTCTGATAGCCAATACTTGAATTTAGGGATGCGTCCCCTACCCCATTTACACGCCACTTTGCGTTTAGGAAGTAGGAATCCTAATGTTATCAGTTTTTTATGCGGCATGGGTATATCAGCTGTATATCCTAAAAGCGCAATGAGTGGGGAGTTGGGAATGGGTGTTCCAGCCATTGTCAGCGCAGTTCCCACTTCTTGTCAGTATTTGTGGACCTCACCGCACTGCCATGCAAGGTGTAAAAAATCTGCTCCCTCTGCATGCGACGCTCACAGTGGTCCTCCTCCCTCCGTATATATTTGCAGAGGTGCACAGGTGTTTAGTAAGTTCTGTGCAGAAATTAGAAATCTAAAAATCTTAGCCAGCTGCTCGTTGTGATGGCTTCTGTCTGCGCACAGCAATACTCCCATTGCTTATCAGTGAGGGGAGTAGATAGATCCCGGTCCCATGCCTCCCAGTCCACCTGTGATTGTTGTGGTGTTTCAAGTAACGCTGTACGATAAATACTGGCCACAGCATGTGTAGGTCCTTTTATTTTCAATAGAGTATGTAACGTCTCCATCATGGCAGGTTCTAGTGGAAATTCGAGGATATAAGTTTTGACCTCATGTCTTAGACGCAAGTATAAGAACACCTCTAGCTGGGTAGTGGTTTCTCCCGTCAGGAGTGTCAGTTTGTCCTTAAATGTACCCACTTGGTAGAAGTCTCCGCAAATCATTAGGTCTCTTTTGCTGAGCATTTCCCGGCACCCTGCCTCCTGAGTGACTGGTAAAGTTGGGAGATGCGCTAATGGTCTCAATGGGGAGTATAGTGCAGCTTTGCATACTCTTTTGGCTATGTATTCCCAGGCCCTATTTGTACACGCGAACACGCGTTGTGCGACTCCCTCACCAGGGACACGCGTCCCCAAGAATGCATTGAGAAGAGTGGGCACCATGTAGCCCTGTTGTATGGCAAGGTGCAGCATGAATGGTGGTGGGTTGAGCCAATACACAGCATAGTACGCTTGGGCACTGAGGTAATAGAGTTCCATATCTGGAGCTTCTAATCCGCTGTGAGTGAAGGGCTGCTTCATGGTTCGCCAGCTCACACAAGGCTGTTCCCCCCAAAGCCAGTTTGATAAGTAGCGAGCGAAGTGTGTGGAAAATAGGGCACCCCAGGTAGTAGGGAATGTTGGTAAAGAGATATACGAGTTTGGGCAATATAATCATTTTCATTAAGGCATCTCTGCCAGCTAGGGAGAGAGGCAAGGTGATCCAGCGCGATACCCAATTGGTGATTGATTATATTGCGGTGCCATAGTTGGCGCAAAGTGTTTCCTCTCTATTCGGGTATATTACCACCCCCTAGTATTGGATTTGTGACTTGCACCATTACATCGGGAATTCCATAGGGAATATTGCTGTGTTGGGAGTGAGAGGGAATATTTGTGATTTGCCCCAGTTTATGCTTATCCCGGAGTGATTCACAAACATAATGAACTCTCACAGAATAGGATTGAGGCTGATCTGTGGGTCCCTTAAGTCTAGAGTGATGTCATCGGCGTATAATGACACTAATATCTGTCTTGTAGGATATTGTATGGCATATTGCCTGTGATGTTGTCTAAGTTTAGATGCCAGGAGTTCTATGGCCAAGGTGAATAATAAGGGGGATAAGGGGCACCCCTGCCGGTGCCTCTGGTAATTGGATCTGGAGTGGAGTATAAACCATTAATCTGAATAGTGGCTTCAGGTTGGGAATATAGTAATTTAATCCATGCGAGGAATGGCTAAGGAAGGCCCATCCTGCCCAGTATCATATATATGTTATCCCATTCAAGGGAATCAAATGCTTTTGCCGCATCCCAAACAAATTCCCAGCAGATGATATTTCAGGGTCTATATCATGCAGTAGCGCAAACGTTGTACGCAAATTATGAGATGTGGCCCTGCCAGGTATAAATCCTGATTGATCAGGAAGGACCAGTCCCTTCATCAGAAGTGAGACCCTTATGGCTATAATTTTCGCTAGTAGTTTGGAGTCACAATTGATCAATGACAGGGGTCTATGGGCCAGATGTAGGTAACCTAATACCGGTCGGTATTAGGCTTTTGAGATGTAGGTGGCCAATTTACCAATTCGGTAATTTACCAAATCGGTATTTTAAGGAATCGGTAAATTACCGATTCCTTAAAATACCGATTCGGTAAATTACCGAATCTGCAATGTAGGGAGAACTCAAATGAGTGCTTTTCCCATTTCTGGATTCGTTATTTACCACCAACTACCAGTTGGTGGTAAATATCGAAAACCCTAAAAAAAGCTATTTTTTGCAATTAATAACAGGGCCATGTGGCAGACATTCATGCCCTTAGGGCATGTATGTGTGCCACATGTGCACCCATGCATTATTCAGGGGTACAACAGGGTGTCAAAGTGACACCCTGCCACCCTTGAATGTGTTCACCCTTTTACCGAATCGGTATTTACCGGTTCTGTAATTCCCATTCATTCCTATGGGCCCCCAGGCCCATAGGAATGAATGGGAATTACCAAATCGGTATTTACCGATTCAGTAAATACCGAATCGTACCAATTCGGTAATACTTATCGAATTTTTACCTACATAGCATTTACTGATTCTAAAATATCGAATCGGTAAAATTCAGTATTTTAGAATCGGTAAATGTAGTTTACCTACATATGGCCCTTTATGCTTTGCACTTTTTGGCATCCTTACCCAGCTTGAGTAGGGAGATGATCAGGGCTTGTCTCATGGACGCAGGGAGAGTTCCGCTATCCTTAGCTTCTTCGAATGAGAGCTTAAGGAACGGGGCAGTTGGTCAATGTAGAACTTTTACATTCGTTGTCACCTGGCTGCTTACTTGTTTGTGATACCCTACTACCCAGGGTCACGCTGGATACTCCCGCGCAGTGGATCCTAGCGCTGCCGCGGGCCGGGTAAAGCATCACCGCCATCATTCACGAGCCCAGAGGCCACGCCCACTGACGTAAGGCCACGCCCCTTTTCTTACCCTATAGCAATGTGCATTCCTCGGACGCGCAGCGGGCGAGCGCAGCGGGCGTGCCTAAGGCAAGCCCGTCTGCGCCCGTCATCGCCTGCACATCGCCTCTCGCCAGGACCCCTGGCCGTTGTCATCTGGGCACGATTCACTATAGTAGGGAGGAGCTCATGGCATTTAACCTCGACCCTACCTCTTGTTTAACTAACCCTCCTATTTTAGGAGACTTTCCATGGGACTGCCCTGCCTGTGGCTCCTTTACTATCCCGCCCCCCACACTTCTGAAATGCGCTCATCAGTCTAAATCCCAGACACAGCTTAAAATACTACAGCTTAATGTCAGATCTTTGGCAAAACATCATGCCGAAGTCTTTGATCTTATCTCTGAGGAATGCCCTGATATACTGTTTATGTGTGAAACCTGGTTAAGTGATGACCTGGTAACGGTTACCAACCTAGCTTTACCGCTTGGTTATTCCATATGCACTCTAAACAGGGCCTCCAGGGGAGGGGGGATAGCGATCGTTTTTAAATCACACTATACTTGCTTATTTAATAAAGCGCAGGTGGCAGACTGCGAAGCGGCGCATTTCCAGGTAGCTGTGAGTGCACAGTACTCACTATCAGGCCTCCTTATATATCGTCCTCCGGGTACTGCAACTACATTAAAAAATGTGCTCCCCGAGGTTGTTAGTGAGCTTGCAGCAGGTTCCGCTAATTTTAGCATTTGTGGTGATCTCAATCTCCACCTGGACCTGGCTCGAGATAACGCCACCTTTGTAGCGGATCTTGCTGCTCTTGAGCTGGACCAATTAGTCCCTGGAGCTACACATTTAGCTGGACACCTGCTGGACCCATTATTTACCAACCTTCACTCTGTTACTATGGATCAACCAACCCTCATGGGTTGGACAGACCACTATTTGGTTAGATAGTTTGTCCCTCTCATTAAACGCCCTAACAACGGAACCCCTAGGTCGATTTTTAAACGGCCTTGGCATAAGTTGAAGTTGGATGAGTTTCATCACTTTCTTAATGCCAACCCTCTAGATAACCATCAAGACTACGATCGCTTTTGCGAATGGATCCTGCAAGGTTTGGATGCCCTTATTCCAGAAAAATGGGTGAAAGGTCGTAGTTCTACCTCCAATCCTTGGTACAACAACTCTTTAACCACTCTGCGGAAAGCCTGTAAAAAAGCTGAACGCGACTGGAGAAAAGACTACCTACCAGAGAAAAAAAGATATTACTTAACAATGATAAAATCTTATCATAAAGCAGTCTGTAAAGCACGCGCATCATTCTATGCCATGGAGATTAGCTCCAGTTCTAATCCCACTAAATGCATTTTTAAAATCCTTAAAGATCTTAGGACAAGGAAAGCTGGTACCTCAGTGGTAGCCTCTACGACCTTATGCGACGAATTGACAAATTTTTTCGTCGATAAAGTGCGCACTATTTACTTATCTTTTCCTGCCCCTGCACCCTCAACCTATGTCAGATCCACAGGGGATCCTAGGGTTTGCCTGACATCTATCCCGCTCCTTTCAGAGGATGAACTTACCCGGCTTAGCGAAAAAATTAGGTCAGGCTCCCCCTTGGACCCCTTACAACCATCTCAATTTAAGGACTCCTTCTTAGTCTTTAAGGGGCCCCTCTGTAACATAATTAACAGTCCCTTATCAACCGGAACTGTACCAACCTCCTGGAAGCACGCTTGGGAGTCCCCAATTTTAAAAAAACCTAATGCAGACCCCAACAAACCAGAACATTTCCGACCAATATCCCTTCTGCCCTGGGTGGCAAAAATAACGGAGGCTCATGTTAACAATGTACTGACCCAGTTTGTGAACAATAATTGTACTCTAGACCCTTCTCAAAATGGGTTCCGAATGGGTCATAGTACAGAGACGGCCCTTCTGGCCACCACGGAGCAGATCCGGTCTCTTGTGGACAAAGGTCAAAGTGCGGCGCTGATTTTATTAGATCTCAGCGTCGCCTTTGACACAGTGTCCCACGAGATTTTACTTCAGAGACTCGAGGAAGCAGGGATTGAAGGCCTGGCCTTGGAATGGCTTGGCTCATTCCTGACCAACAGATCATTCCGAGTCTCACTATCCCCATACACATCCCAGACCCATGCTATTGGTCAAGGGGTTCCCCAGGGCTCGGCCTTGAGTCCACTGCTCTTCAACAAATACGTCCAGCCTCTTGCTGCGGTCGCCAAGCGATGGGACCTTACGATCGTCTCTTACGCTGACGATACGCAGCTAGTGGTCACCTTGGCGGACGGTGCCTCACTCTTGGCCTCCAAATTTAAAGACGGCATGACAGCAGTGGCCAATTGGATGGCAGCCAATTGTCTACAGCTAAATGCCGGAAAAACGGAGGTTCTGTTGGTGGGTAAGCACGTCAATTTATGGAACGATCAGTGGTGGCCGGCAGCCCTGGGACCAATTCCCACCCCAAAAAGTGAAGTTAAGAACCTGGGGGTCATGATGGACTCCTCACTTTCCTTTCAGGCACATACCAAGCAGTTAGCCGCGTCGTGTTTTGGTATCTTGCAAAGCTTAAGACCCATTCTAAAATACTTTGCCCCCTCGGTCCGCCAACTCATCGTGCAAGCTACCTTCATTTCACGCTTGGACTATTCAAATTCTCTTTTTCTGGGGGCAAACAAAGCAGAGATAACAAGACTGCAACGCATTCAAAATGCGCCAGCCAGAGCCTTGGTGGGTTTGCCACGTTTCTGCTCAGTTTCCAGTACCATCCGTAAATTGCATTGGCTCCCCATTGACAGACGCATTCATTATAAAACACTCTGTATTTCCTTTAAGATCCTGAAAAGTGCTAGCCCAGCCTTGCTGAGCAACTTGATTTCACACTATGTTCCGTCACGCTCCCTTCGCTCAGCAGAGCTACATTTAGCTACGGTGCCCAGAATTAGGCTTTCCAGGACAGGAGGTCGGGCTTTTCGATATCTTGCGCCTAAGCTCTGGAATTCTCTTCCGGTTCACATCGGCGCTATTAACTGTTTGACATCCTTTAGAAAGGCTATTAAGACCCTTCTGTTCCCATCACCTTAGTCTCTTCTGGTAATTTCCTGGCTGGCCCATACTGTTATCATCTCCTCATGTGATAGTGCCAGGACGCCCCATAGCTGGGGCAGCTGCGCGCTTAATAAAACAGATAACAATAACTTAAAGAATTCCACAGGTAGGCCGTCCGGCCCGGGGACCTTACCAGAGCGTAGGCCCATTATAGCGTCCTGTATCTCATCCTCTTCAATATCAGCAGATAGGAATTATCTGTGAGAATTATTGATCCACCCCAAAGCGGTGTCCTCCCAGTAGGACGTGGCATCTAAATGGGCCGTCTATGCGTGTGGTATAATTTTGCATAAAAGTCAGTGAAAATATAAAGTATTTCCTGTGAGTCTATATGTCGTTTACCTTCATCGTCCACTATCTCTAGGACCTGATTAGACAATTTTGAGGGCCTAGTTGCTTCAGCTAGAGCACTGCCAGGGCATTCACCCTCCCAATACGCTTGAGCCGTGTGATATTTAGAGATGGATTTGGATTCACGCTCAGCTTCAGCGGTGTATTAGTAGTTCTTTGAGCTGTGCTTTCAGCTCGGGGGTGGGAACATTAGTTATACTTTCTTCTGTTTGTTTGATGCACTTTTCTATTGAGTGTAAAGTCCCTCTGATTGCTCGCAGTATGCCTCCGCTTTTGGCTATGCATATTCCTCGGATTGCGAGTGTTTGAACTCTATTCAGGTTTCTGGGAAAGAATTCCTCAATCTCCTGTCACACTTCGTTGCAGAAGGCGCTATCAAGTAGGGTATTAGGTTGCAGTCTCCAAGCTCTATAAGGGGATTCTCTATATGGCGAGGACAGGGTTAGGAGCACAGGGAATGGTCAGAGAATATTCATGGCAGATGTTTTGCAGCGCAGAGCCAGGTGTTCAGACCCTTGGAAAGTAGCCATAAATCTATCTTAGACCAGCTAGAGTGTATGCTTGAGTAGCAGGTACGCTCGATATGCGGTGAGTGTAAGGTTCGCCACGCATTGAATAGCTGGTGTTCTGCGATAATATCTGTTAATTGTTTAGTTGCCTGTTTGTGGGTGGCGTTAGCACTTGTGATTGGTCTATGAGTGGATCTGGCGCTACATTGAAGTCACCTCCCCAATTAACGAAGGTGGAGCCTATTTCAAGGATATGACTCCATAATCTGCTACAAAATGCTGCATCATCAGTGATTGATCCATCACAACAGACCATAGTGACCGTGTGATCTATCAATCTACCTCACATTACACTATATCTGCCCTGTGGGTCTTGAAGTTCCCCTATTGGACAATATCCAACGTCAGCCTTTACCAGGAGGGCTGTTCCTCTGGCATATGTGGATTACGCCAAAAAGCACCTGCGAGCTGCCCAGCATTTTCCAAATGATGGTTCCTTTTTGGGGTCCAGGTGTTTTCTTAGAGTATGGATAGTTGTATTTGGTGCCTGTCTAAATATCCCAAAATCTGTCTGCGCTTACGGGGGTCTCGTAATCCACGCACAATCCACGGTAGGAAATTGTCTGTGAGCTCTGCATTGACATTAGTCTTGGTTGTGGCACCTACCTTATCACCAATCATGTATGCGTTGTGGGGAATGTTGCCTTGTGAAAGTGAAAAGTGCCATGTGTATGTGCATTTCAATATGGACATCAAATTCTACACACCATTGCGATAGTATCAAACAATCCACAACAGAACAACCCTCCCTCCACCCACACCTACGACCCAATCCCGCAGGTGAATAAAGCCCCTCTCGTATTCGTCCCTTAGTATTTGGCTTAATTTGACATACTTTAGACCACTTTATGCCTCCCAGAGCCTGGCCAGGCAATTTTAAAAGCCTTATCAAAATGTGAGAGCTGATCAGGTGGTCATTTGGTATGTCACCGAACAAACTAAGGAACAAGACCCAATTTATCAACATAAAACAGTCAGAACGTATTATCCAGGGGATTCCCATTGGAGGAATGCACTGTCCTGCCTACCCTCCCGGGTAAGTAGCGGGTGTGCCCAGGAAATCATTTTTAGTGAGACTGGGGCATTGTCCAAATCCGCTTCTTCTATACAAGTTTAAGTTCTTGGAGGTGGCATTGAGTCATGGTAACAGTCCAGTTCTTTGCCTCAGGGAGCTACTCTAGGTGAGGCATTACAGTTCGGTGTGCATATGTGTGAACATTACCTTTGTGGTGTAGTTCTTCAATCTTCTTCTCGAGCAGGGGATGACCATCTTGAGGACAATTCTTCGTCTTTTACAGGAGGCGATCCCCGCTTCAGGTTGTTTAAAAAGTCCTGAGTCTGCTGTGGGGAATTGAAGATGTGTGTCTTTCCTCGATACGGAACGTGAAGCCTTGAGGGGTACATCATAGAGTATTGTATGTTGGCTTGCTGGAGTTTGCGTTTAACTGGCAGGAATTTCCTCTGTGCCTCCTGCACCGCCATTGTAAAGTCCGGATACATTGATAGTTTATTCCCCTCGACAATAGCTCCTGTTTTTCCCTGGCCAGTCGTAATATTGTGTCCTGGTCTTTGTAATTAAGGAGTCTGGCCAGAAATGGGTGCGGGGGCCACCCAGTAGTGGTCTGGACGACAGCGTTCTGTGGGCCCTCTCCACCACCAAGACCTTCAAAAGTGCCTCCATCCCAAACAGTTCCACCAGCATCTTCCCTACATAGTCTTCCATGTGGCCTGTAGCCATAGACTCAGGAACCCCAATTATTCGAATATTGTTTTGGCACAACTGTACCTACAAATCTTCATTTTCGGTAGCTATAATTTTAAGCACCTTTTCCAAACTTTGGAGGTGTCTCCAACTTTCAGTAGGGCTGTCTTCTAAGGTGGAGATTCGTTGTTCTGCTTCGGTAATGCGGCCGTCGTGTTTCTCAAGTCTTTGCGTGATGAAGTCCATCCTCATGTTCATTGAGTCCATCTTGGCTTCAATGGAAGTGAGACTGCTGTGCATGGTGATCAGTAGTGATTTTATGTCCACATCATGTGTGTCACCAACCGTGGTGTTATACGCTTCATGTTGTTGTTGCTCTGCGGCCCCCGGCTCATTTGAACCTGTTTTTTTCCCCGGTGAATTGTAGGTTGCTCTGTTTTCCATCTGTACGGCCCATGGCGTTTTCCTGTACAGTTCCTTAAATATATTCCGTTCAATCTTTTGGGATGTTTATGCTGTTTATTCACGCCGTGGTACCATCAATCTTTTGCAAACCCACAGCTGTAGATCTTAGCATCAGCACGCCACTGTCCGCTAGGTTAGAACAGGAGTCAGCCAGCCCGGAGCACGTCTCCAACTTATCCCAGGCCGCTACTTCTGTATTCTCGCCAGAAGGGTCTCTCATCAATGGGATATGTATGCAGGTCGGGCGGAACGGGGTCTTGTTGTGTGCTCTGATGCCTGGAGTCTCTAGGGCCACCCCCCCCAAGCTTCAAATAAACTACACTGGTGCCCTCCGCAGCCTCCGAGATCAGCGCAAGGCAACCCAGCTCTTTCATCCCTGAGCCAGGTCCATATGGCAGTTCAGAGTCGGTCTGGTACCGAAACCAGGATGAAGGGGGCCTTCCTTGCCCTGTTATGTCTTCTCGGAGGGTTTTGGCAGTTCCCTGTGCTTCTATGTGCTAGTGTTCGGCTATGCATGGTTCAAGTGTTGTGAATGTGGGGATCTTACTTGCCCACATACACGTGTACATCCATGTATTAGTGCAGTTTGTGAGGCTTAAATATGATTACAGGGTTTGCGATTGGGCCCCTCTGCTGACTCCCAGGGTGCACGTACTTGCCGCGAGGTACCTCCACTTCGCCTATTATAGGTGCCATGGCCGCACTTTGGGCCCTCTTGCCCCCAATACCTAGAATCTAGTGTCCTGGTACCTCGTGCAGCTTCCACGCGTGTGTCACTCTCAGCAAGGGTCGCTCTGTTATTTGTTTTCCTTGGCCCCCTCTTCGATGAAAACCAGTGCCCGGCCTCAGGGGTATATCCTTCCGGAGCACCTCTGTGAATTAGTTCAGGCTTGGTGTGCCTAGCAGGCCGTCCTTGCCGTGCCACGATCGCCGATGCTGCAATGGGTGTCCGCCCGAGGCTTCGATGTGCGGGTCAGGAAGGGCGGAGGGGGAAACTGTGGCACACCCTGCTGCTGCCCCCAACCCATAACTATAGTGCAAGTTTGCTGGCTATGTGCTCCCGCTGGGAGGGGTTCACCGCCATTGGCGCTGCAATGTCACCAAGCACCCCCAGGCCTCTCGCTGTATCGCGGCTCGGTGTCGAGCATCACAATGCCTCCTGCAGCCTTCTCACTCACCACACGCCTCGCCGGTCGCAGATGCGTCGCTGCTCGGCAGTCGGGCCAAGATGCGCACCCCTGCTCTTCCTTTTGACTTGCCGGTCACCAATCGCTGGGGATTGTTACATTTGTGCTCGGATCTGCATGCTCCGTTTCTGCTTTCCTGCAGCGCCAGGATATTGTATAGGCCGCACTCACCGCACTCTCTCTCAGTAGGCTGGCCCGGTCCCAGTAATGCACGCAATTTGAATCTCCATTACGCGGCCGGCTCTCATAATTTTTTTTTTCTTTTGGGTTCTCAGCGGTGTTATAGATGGTCACGCTCGGCTCTTCACCCTAGCAATCCGGTTTCGGCTCCCTGGTGTTGTTAATGCACCACCACCTTCGCCATTTTGTTTATACGGTCGCAGGCCGCATTTAGGCCGCATTTAGGCTCCTTTAACATCCTAACAAAACATCTGACCTCTGCACACCTACTGGATCCCACACAGAATGGTTTTAGACCTGGCCATAGTACAGAGACGGCACTCCTATATATGGTGGAACATCTCCGCTCTGTACTAGATGCAGGTCAAACGGCGGCACTGGTCTTATTAGACCTTAGTGCCGCCTTTGTCACTGTATCCCACACCATTCTTGTCCGTAGGCTTGGTGAGGCTGGCATATCATATATGGTTCCAATCGTTTCTTTCGGAACGATCATTTCAGGTAGTAGTGCCACCGTTCAGATCAAAACCTCACGCCATTGCTCAAGGAGTTCCGCAAGGTTTGGCGTTGAGCCCCACTCTTTTCAACTTATATGTCCAACCTCTGGCGGCGGTTGCGAAGAGTTGGGGTCTCACAATGGTATCCTACGCCGATGATACTCAATTGGCAGTGGTTCTCAACGGGGACTCTGACCAAGCAGCATCATACTTTGCGGATGGCTTGAGGGCTGTTGCTGGCTGGCTCACTACCAACTGCCTACAGCTCAACGCCCTCAAAACCGAGGTGATGGTGTTAGGGAAACATCCAGATCTGTGGGGTGCGAGCTGGTGGCCCAATGAGTTGGGACCCCCCCTAAACCGGTCGCCGAATTTAAAAATCTCGGCGTGTGGCTGGATTCCAAACTCACCTTCTCGTGTCACACCAAGAAGGTGGCTTCCACATGCTTTGGAATCTTGCGTGGTCTGAGGCCTATCCTTAAATTTTTTGATGCCTCCACCCGCCAGTTGGTGATTCAAGTCAGCATTGCATCAAGGCTCGACTACGCAAGTTCACTGTTTTTGGGTGCCAATCAGGCGGAGGTCCTGCGTCTCCAACGGGTGCAGAACGCGGCTGCCAGGGCTCTGGTAGGCCTGCCACGGTTTTGCTCAGCCCGCAGCACAATTTGTAAACTACATTGGCTGCCAATAATCAGATGCATAGAGTTTAAGACTCTGTGTTTTACGTTCAAAATCCTTAAAACTGACACCCCTACCATTCTCCGGCATCTTCTGACCCTGTACACGCCATCTCGTAGCCTGCGCTCTGCGGGTCAAAATTTAGCACTTGTGCCGCGTTTTAAAAAAAGTAGACTGGGTGGTCGCTCTTTTACTGTGTTGGCCGCTAGGCTGTGGAATGCGCTTCCTGCGCACATCCGAGCCTTAGAAGATCTCTTAGTTTTCAGGAAGGCAGTTAAAACGTATCTTTTTCCCTTATCTTAATAATATTCCCTGACCTTTTCAATCTGTGAGTTATGTTGCCTTTTCAGCTATAGCGCCGGGACGCCCCTTTGCTGGGGCATCTGTGCGCTCAAAAAAACCAAGTAACATAACAAGTAACATAACATATTGCATTGAGCCAGTTACAGGCAGCCCACTCGGTTTTTGAGTCGCTCGTTGGGTGCCGCATCTATTGCTGAGTGCATGCTGGCAGGTTAGGGTGATTTCACTGTCCCAAAGCAGTAGGTGCTGACGGATCTTTAATCCCGGGCTGCATGAGCTTCACACGAGCACGGCCATCTTGCTCACCAGCTCTCTAGCGCCCCCATGGTCATCTAGATCTCTGAGTCTGGCTCCCTTACAGAGGATCAGGGGCCTGAGGTGAAACTGAGGTCTTTTGTGTCATCTCTATATCAGGTACACTATGATTTCTCCAGGCTCCCTTGCTAGTTTCCCTTCTATTTAACACTAGTCAGAAGCCACTAATAGACTACCTCAGATACGACTGAGTTTCTGTTTGATTCCAGGTTACATTTGCGCATCTCATGATCTTAAATTGATTTTGCCACAAAGGCGGAAGACCTCACTTGGGTGAAAGGCTGGATGGAAGCCATTACCCTGAAATTTGATGCAGTCATAACAAAGTTCATCTTGTTCTTCCGACCTAGGCATCAGGTCTACGCCCCGCCACACAACTAGTTACACATGTTTCCTCTGGGCTTACCGACATTATTGCCAAAAAAGCACACTGGTTGGATGTCATC
Organism: Lissotriton helveticus; assembly: GCF_964261635.1. Taxonomy (NCBI): domain Eukaryota; kingdom Metazoa; phylum Chordata; class Amphibia; order Caudata; family Salamandridae; genus Lissotriton; species Lissotriton helveticus. The sequence continues at coordinate 630,875,335 of NC_136068.1, read as the reverse complement.
TGGAATTGAATTTGTTCTCTTGTTCCAGACTGGGAACACTAGTCCAGGGGACATTTTACACATTTTGCCAGTACAGGAGAACTTTGACATTAATTCCCTTTAAAGAAGATCAGGTAGAGTTTGGGTCTGTTATTAGACTAGCTATGGCACTGGGCCCTCTCCTGACCTTTCAAACTCCCAGACACTGTCCTTCACTACGAGGTCTATGTGGGTGGACTTTCTAATATACAGTTTTTAAAAGAAAGCTTTACGAACTTCACAACATTTGTGTTTTCCCCTAATTTTGATATATGTACAAAACCGAAGCCTTGCCAGATAACAAATCCCCATTAATCATATATCAGCAGTTTAGGGACCAAAATCATTGAGTCAATTTTCTTCTATGGTTCACGTAGCATGGGGCAGGCCTGTGGGGATATCACTGCACCGCACAGAAATGGGTGGGCAGCTGAGTGACAGAGGTGAAAAATATAGAAACAAACATGAGAATATAAGTTTTCACACTAGGGATATTGACTTCCAGTCATGATTATTCGCTAAAATAGTTGGTGTACATCATCTCCTGCAGCTTAGAGATCCATCTACAAGCAAACCCCCCTAGTTCTTGAGCCCGTGGAATGCCCTTCTGACTGAAAGTGTCTGTTACACATAGATAACTTTCAAAAAGTTTGCGAACTAACTTTTGGAGTTGAGTGACCAGGACTCCACAATGTCTTGTAGACGGACAGAATTGCAGCATGGAGTCAAATGTCTGCTTCAAAAGTCTTATGATTCTTTATTAGCTGAAACCTTGGTGTATAAGTGGAAGGGGGAAGAAGCTTGGAAATACAATAATTCCAGACAAGAAATATCAAAAGTGGTGACATTTTTGACTGGTAACCAAGCCACCTTCCTGCGCCATCCAGAGATGCAGTTAAACTTTGAGGTTGCTGTACCTGTTCACAGGAATGTTTTTTGAATAGCAGGAGCTGGTATTTGTCCGGATGACGATCAGTGAGGCATTGATGTAGTCCAACAGCAGCCTTGATGTTGGAAAACAGGAAGTGCTCCTTAAGTACAGAATGAAATTCCTGTATCTTCAGCCAAGTTCTATATCCGGGATGAAATAGGTCGGAAACTTTAAAAGGCGTCTGACCTAAGAGGCGTATCAAAGAAACTTTCAAAAGAGGCCCGGCTTGTGTAACTAAGTGTGGGGCTTAAAACCTATGAAACTGAATCCTACACTTCATACATAAAGCTTCACTAGACAAAGAAAAACTAAAACCAGTGGAAAACAGCGTATTATTAACATTTGTACAGACCATTGGCGGCTCATAAGCTATAAAACATTTGACTAGGTAAATATAAAATATGTGCTAATGTTGGTTCTGTTGGGTAGAGAAACTGCTTTACTGTTACATCAATATTTTTACATGAACAAAGAAGAACGCATCTAATTTGAATCAATCAAAAAGCAGTATATTAACAGTATTAGTAATTTTTTTCTTTTTACAATTTTTCAGTTTTAGGTTATAACATATTATGGCTGTCACAAACAAAAAAAGGTTATCGAAAAATGACGCACGACCGACTTATAGGTGATTAGGTGATCTAGAGGTGACAAGGTGCTGTAAGTGAATGAACTATATACAGTCCTTGTCAAGAGGTATCAAAAATGTTCATTTCAGTGGACATCCGTCCCTAAGCACATCAAGAGCAAACTGCCAGCATGCAAAGTGTTGTAGGCTAGGGAGTTTGAGCTTGCCCAAAGGCTCACTCAGGACATGAATCCTCTTGTCAGCTGTGCATGTGTATTAATGCAGCGGGTCTAACATAAAACTCTTCCTTCTTGTCACCACTCCAGGATTTACCTCTTTTATATACTCTTCAGTGGGGCCCATAGCACCGAGAGTCCCGCATACAGACACACAATCAATCAATCCCTGGATCAATGACAATCAGACGAGCTGCAAGACATGCGGGGTACCTTATTAGCCTATACAAATAACTCTATACATTATATACATTCAAATTATAAGCCTAACAGTGCTAAAAATACATTAAGGTACTCTGCTATTTGGTCGATGGACCAACTAGTAGGAATTAGTTGATGGCGATTAAGTCCAGCTCAATCACAGTTTAAACTTTCAACATTTATTTGTCATGACTTGTATTCTAATAACCACAGACTCGTTTTTATTACTTCGCAAAATTTTATCTAGATTCTTTAAAGAGAAAATTTAAATGCATAATTTTTAGTCAAATATATTCTAAGCATTAATTCTATACATTTTAATATATGAAAAATAGAAAGTACTCATTGTCTGTTTCGCTAAACCAAAAAGAAATAGTTCATTCAAACTTACAAGAATTCTGTTTTTCCAGTTGGCAGCGCTTACTTCTACCTACCACAATATTTGGTTATGCCGATAAAGTAGCACTTCCCACTACCTTACCCCTCTAACAAGCAAAAGGCAAACCCGTTTCTCTGGGGATAAAACACATGTGGAGACTATACTGCTCCTGAGAATTAAAGCGAGAGTTTCACAAGAATACCAGTCCCTATTTCATTCAACTTGACTCATACAGAAATTCCCTATCATAACACAATCCTGTGTCACACCAATATTGAAACCAGACAATGCACGATTCTATGCGACTTCTTTGTCACACATATCCACTCCCTACTTCTTGAAAGCTTCAAAATTCCAACTACATATAACGCAATACAAACTCAACATTTGGGGCTAGATGTAGGTAATTCTTTTTTACCACTTCTTAAATACCGAATTTTACCGATTCGGTAGTTAAGAAGTGGTAAAATAGAGGGGGGGGGGGGGTGTAGGTATTTCAGAATCGGTAAATACCGAATCGTTAAGATTCGGTATTTACCGATTCTGTAAATACCGATTCGGTAATGCCCATTGATTCCTATGGGCATTGAAGCCCATAGGAATCAATGGGCATTACCGAATCGGTATTTACCGATTCGGTAAATACCGATTCCAGCAAGGGTGCAGGGGGTGTAACTTTGACACCCTCTAGCACCCCAAAGACGGGCATGTGTGCCATGTGGCACACAGACATGCCCTACGGGCATGTCTGTCTGTCACATGGCTAGGTGTGCATGCACACATGTGCATGCACACCTGGATTCGGTATTTTACCACCCAATTGGATTGGGTGGTAAAATACCGAATCTGTAGGGCCTTTGGGACTCAGAAGAGTCCCACCTACATCTGGGATTTACCGAATCGGTAAAAATACCGATTCGGTACTTTAAAGAATCGGTAAATTTACCGATTCGGTACATTTACCGAATCTGTAAAATGATGCCCCTACATCCCAAATACCCATTTACCGGTCGGTAACGGCCGAAATCGTCCGTTACCGGTCGGTAAATGGCCTCCTACATCTGGCCCATAGTGTTAAACATAAAACATTAATCATCAATAATCTCCAAACTGACCTATAGAAACCATAACTCTGTTACCAAGAAATCTGATGCAGTGAGTCTAACATAAAACTCTTTTTTTATGTCACCACTCCAGGATTTACCTCTTTTATCTACTCTTTGGTGGGGCCCATAGCATAGAGTCACGCACACACACACAATCAATCAATCCCTGGGTCAGTGACAATCAGACAGGCTGCAAGACATGCGAGGAACCTTATTAGCCTATACAAATAACTCTATACTTTATATACATTAAAATTTAAAGCCTTATGGGCTAAATTTGAACGTCTTCTTCTTTCTCCCTTTTCCTTTGCTGAATATCTTTCCTTCTCTCGTAAACCCGCCTCCATTTCTACTCCCATTCATAAATTCACCACTAAATTGCTTCTGTCCTCTTCTCCTTCTCCTCCCATAACCATTGCTGACTTTCTTTCCTCCCCCATCTGGCATAACACCTCCTTACTCATTCGTAATAGACCCTTCTTTTGGAGAACATGGCATAGCAGAGGTTTGCAGTGGATTTCCCAACTCTTCTCTAACTCCTCTTTCGTGCCTTTCCCTACTCTCTGCTCCCTTTATAACTTACCTACCTCCTTTGCCCGCAATTATCAATTGCTTAAGGATACAGTTCTAACAAACTACAACCGCCTTTCTCAGCCTTGTTCCCCTCCTGCTTCATCCACTCGCCCTTCCTCACTTCACTCTTTTTTACGTACTACACCAAGAGCTGCTGCTATCTACAAGTACCTTCATACTGGTGAGTCTATCAGACCCAAATCTAAGGTGGAGGAATCTTGGGAACATGACTTGTCTGTGTCCTGGTCAGTTCCTTTTTGGGACAAAATCTGGATCAAGATCCGCAAATCCTCGAGAGCGGCAACCCTTACGCAGACTTTGTTTTTCACTTACAACAGACTTCTTTTTACACCTTCTGACCTTCACAAACGTTTCCCAACAAGTCCCCACACTTGTTGGTCCTGTTCATCGCCACACGCCACTTTATTTCACATGTTATTTTTATGCACTCCTGTTCACAGTTTTTGGTTGCAGGTTTGGGCTCAAATTAATATGATTTTCCACACTTGTATCCCTTTTTCTCATACAAATATATTCTTGGGTAGCCTTTCATCTTGCTGGGACAATGTTGATTTAAAACCTCAAATTGTTGACTTACTATTGGCAGCTGCCTTTCAACAAATAACGGTCAATTGGAAAGACTTCTCCAATATTTCCTTCAAGGCGTGGTGGTTCAATGTCTGCCATAATCATAGACTTGACACTGCTTTTGTTTTTCCAACATGTATGGCTACAAAACGCATGGACTTATGGCTCCCTGTCACGCTTTATTTGGACTCATGCTCTAAACGTTTGTTTCACCCATCACCTTCGCAACAGGAAGTTCTCAAACCCCCCTAATTGCTTGATGCATTCCTCTTTTATTCTCCAATGTACCATTTTCTTATTCCTTACAATTATTTTCATGTTTCTGATGTTTGCTGTTTGACATACCTTTTCTTTCCCTTCCACTTTCCCTTTCTCTAGTACCCAGACCTATTTTCTCCTCATATTTATATTCCAATGATTGTTTTATTTTGCTCATAGTCTTTAAGTTACTATTCCAATGTATTTCGCTTTGACACCTGATTTCTTCCTTGTTATTATCAAATAAAAATTTCTTGAACTTAAAAAAATTTAAAGCCTGCCAGTTCTAAAAACAACTTCAATGTACTCCGCTATTTGGTCGATGGACCAACTAGTAGGAATCAGTTAATGGCGATTAAGTTCAGCTCAATCACAGTTTAAACGTTCAACATTTATTTGTCATGACTTTTATTCTAATAATCACAGACTTGTTTTTATTACTTCATAAAGTTTTAACTAGATTCATTTAAAGAGAAAATTTAAATGCATAATTTATTAGTCAAATATATTCTAAGCATTAATTTAATACATTTTAATATATGAAAAATAGAAAGTACTCATTATCCCTTGGCCATAGGGCGATGATGAGAATAGTTCACCAGAAACATGAACTGCAGAACACAAGACAGATTCCCAAGCTGACTGTCTGTCCCTCTAACCTCCTCGACGTCTCCCTCCCGTTACAGAATTTCCACAACGGATCTCGTTCCTTTTCCCCATCGGAGTCTAAAGTCCAAAAATTTCAAAGTCTCTTGCACCATGAAGAAAAATCGTCTCAACTGACAGCATGTCGTGCTGAGTAAAGGTGCGAAAAATAACAGCCACACGTTGTTCTGAGCACCCACTCTTTTATACCCTTTCACTAACTTCATATACTCAAATTGAAACTTTTAGGGGCTACAATCATCTCTCATTGGTCCATTGGAGGGGTGGCGATGATCACCTCATGTCCTCCTTGCTCAAACCATTTTGCAAAAGTGCATACTCATACTAGAGGTTCACATGACTTCATCAAATGTTCACATTTGTATTTGTTAAATATCTGCAACATTTTCTCCATGTCCATCTTTCATTGCTCATCCGTTCCCAGGTTTTTTAATATAGTCAATTTTGGCACAACTCCCGTTGCAGGCCAGGCTGGCCTTGACATCTGTCACTCCAGGCACAGGCCATACACTCGTAACTGAGCATCCATTTTCTGTGCATGTGCGGGGGCCATCTTTTATTCAAGTATACCATCGCGTTTTAGCAGCAGCCACTTTTCAGACTAGGCCGATCAGGCCATAAAGGGAACTAATATGAAAACAAACACAACATAAACTAGATATAGTAAATTAACCCTTCTGTTTACCGCCCACCATTCTAATTACCTGTGTTAGGTGCTACCTAGCAAAAGCAACATGTAAAGCGTTTTTTACTTACCATCAGCATTCTATGCCACAAGAAAATTTTACTACATGAACAAATACATGCAATTATTCTCCATCATAGCCCTATGTTAGTTTGACTCACGTCTTATTAATGAATGAGATTTTTCGTAAATAGCAGTTAGTCTTCCCACGTGTAGTGTCTAATATCAGGTGTATTTGTTGATTAGTTTTGCATGCTTCACACAATTAGTAATATTAAAGTTATGAGGTAATAGACTTTGAAGGGGGTACAAACATTTTTAGTTTCTCCCCTGCTCTATCAGTATCCACATCATACCATTTTTTCTGACACACATTTATCCAAGGTTCTTTATTTTTTTATAAATATAATTCCTGTCCTTCCTTCAAATTAACCTTGATTAAATAGTGTGTTTGCCTTGAGCTTTCCAATGGCAGGCATGAGTAGCTCACCCAGCTTGTGCGTCCCTTTTGAATGCTGTGACTGTCTGCTCCGTTTCTGCTATTGAAAATGTATTAATCTTAGACCTCCATTTCCCGGGGGCAGGCAGTGCCACAGAGATTGCCAGCTACGGTTCTGTGTAGGTGCTGTGTTGCTACCTGACAAAAACTACCCCTAGGATGAAGTTGTGTTTGCAGGACCCATAGGCAACAGCTTTGCAACCTCCAATGTAGTGCTCCTACCTCAGGTTCTCTAGCGGCGGCTCCTCCGCTATAGTGGAGGAGCGTGGCCCCCACTGCCAGAAGCCTCACAACTCGAAAATAAAACAATGATAACACAGGTTTATTATTGTTTTATTTTTTAAACGATTCTTTGGAGGCGAGGCCAGATGATGACAGGCTGGAGGGGGAGTGTTTCAGCACTGCTATCAGTGCGCATGTCTGCCTGGCGAGTTATCTTAGGATGTCCAAACCGTCATCTCTCCAACCCGAGCTTCATTGCCAGGTTGGAAACATGCAGGCACAGACTACTAGTCTGTCTTGGACTGCAAATTCGAGGGTGCTAAGGCCAATCCTGGTGCTACTCTCATACAGGAGAGCAGTGCCATGATTGGCCGCAGGGGAGTTTGGTAGCCCGTGCAGTGCAGCAAAAGAGTACAGAATTGGCGATGTGGCTAGCGCTGGGTAAGTGGTATTCTTTTATTTTTTATTCTCACTGTCGTCCAGCATCGTCCCCCTGCCCCTCTGTCCTGAAACCAGCCGCCACTTAGGTTCTCACCAAAACATTGTAGGCAGAATATCATTTGACATACATTTTGTGTACTAAATATTGTTAACAAAAAATAGCAAACCATTTGAATTAATCTTACAAAATTGTCACCCAATGGGATCATATATTTGTAAATGATATTCTAACATACAGCACCCACGAGTATGATGTGAGACCTGCTTTTTATTGATAGTATCACCACAGTTACACAACTTCAGAGCCTGCTGTCCTTTGACCTCAACAGAAGATCAGCCTCGGCTCCACTCACAGTTGGGGCAGGTGGCATCGAATATTAAATCCATTCAACATCAGCGTTTCCCACTTTCCTGCCACTACAGGGGTGCCAGGTCTTGGTTATACTCTTGAATCAAGCTCCTACCTGCATGATGGAGATAAACAATGTGTCTCTTCCTGTGCAAGCATGCTCACGTAAAATGGCTCTGGCAAGACTCCATGAATCATGAATAGAGCTCCCGGTGTTATGGTACTTATTTGTTTAACATTTCCATCTGTATTTATCCATATTTATTTTTGGGCCATTTTATTACTATTTCTCCATATTTATTTTATGTTTTTTATTTCCACATTTATTTAACTGACCAGCATGCACTCATACTTTGATACCTGTCGCATTTTTGCAAATTAGGCAGTCAAATGGAATATATGACGTTATAATGCAAACCATTACAATGCATACTTTTACATCACAGTTATTACAATGCAAATACCATTACTACGCATGTTTTTACATCGCATACCCTTAGAAGGCGATTTCATTGGGTAACATTAAAAGTAGCATTACAATGCAAAACAGTACAACACATACCATTACAACGCATACTACCACAATGCAAATTTACACTAGATTAAAAATGATTTTTTTAAAGGTTAAATGTTTGTTTTATTTAAAAAAAATACTATAATGGGATGCCAGGAAAACAGGTGTCTTTTTTTTTTAAGGGGGGGGGGGGGGAATTAATACAGACAAATACCAAAAAATCATACAAAAAGGAATATAAAATTTGTAATTTCGGAAAATATATTATCTCAATTTAAAAAAGAAATAATTAGAAGCATATATATAAGGCACATTTCAATATAAAAACTCAACAGTCTGTGTCCTAAACCCAATGTACATACAATGCACCCAAAGCACAGATAACGGAAGTCCATCTACTATTTCCATAACAGACCCAGTCCCGTCAACTGCACAAAATGTCTGACATTCTGAAACGGAACGTTAAAACCAACATTTCATACAGCACAAAATAAAAATACATTCTGGTAGGTTGGGATTCACGCGAAAAAAACTTGGTAAAACATATTTTCTTTCAAATTATTGATTAACCCCTAAAAAGTGTATAAAAGAAGCCGACCACCATTTTGTATTCAGTGGTGCACTGACTTTCATGGTGACCACATGCAGCAAAAGTTGGAGGAGACTTCACAAGACTTTTTAATCGTACACTGCCATCTACTGACAGAAGTAAGTGTACGTTTAACACAAAACACCTTCAGAATGAAAACAAATATCTCAAGTACGTGTATTATTTAAAAAAAATATTTTCATTACTTCAAAATCAGCCCCAAGTCATCTACAGACATCTTGAAATCTATATTTTCATTTAAAATTAAGTGAATATCAAACTACATGTATTTCTAACAAAAAACTTATTAACAAAATGAAAATATTATTCATTTTTAATTGTTTAAATTACTACACAGATTGAACAAACACCAACAACAATTACAAATTGAAGAAATCAATAATTTGGCAAATCAACTGTAAGTAAACATTATAATATTTTTCACACAAAATAATAAAGCTTTGTAAATTTAAAACATAAATTGGCAAGTAATAGTCAGTAAAAGAGGGTAACCTTTTAAAGCAAAATCCACCAGATGTTTGCCTCATGGAACGTCCTGGACAGTGGTGGGGGGCAAAATTAGTATTCTAACTCCACCAGGTGTTTGTCGCAGGGAAGATGCTGGTCAGCGGTGGGGGCGGGGGGGGGGGGGTGAAATGACTATTCTAACTCCGCCAGGTGATTGAGTCAGGGAAAGTGCTGGTCAGTGGTGGGGGGCAAAATTACTATTCTAACTCCGCCAAAGGATTGCCTCAGTGAAGGTGCTGGACAGTGGTGATGGGCTAAATTGCTATCTAACTCCACCAGGTGATTGATTTAGGGAAAGTGCTAGTCAGTGGTGGGGCAAAATGCCTATTCTAATTCCGCCAAGAGATTGCCTCAGGGAAGGTGCTGGACAGTGGTGGGGGCAAAATTACTATTCTTACATGTAAAGGTGCTTGGCTCTTGAAAGGTGTTGGAAAGTGCTGAGGTACAAAATGGAAGTTAATTGACATTAATCATTTTAAAGTTGAACATATAATCAAGAAACTTTTTTTCACCGGTTTAACTATTCTGTAAAAACAACCATCCAAAAATTACCACCAGCTGAACTTCCACCAAATCTCTCCAGCAGTAAGTGAAAACGCGAAAGGCCTTTCATAGGTAAATTATTTAAAAACACTCATGAGACATCCAAAACTAACTAGCCTAATTCACATAAGTATCCGACAAAAGAGTTACTTGAAAATTCACTTTAAAAGCCAAATGAAAAATTGCAAAAGCAGACTAACCAAACAGAATTTTCAAAAAGGTCAGTAAATCTCATCTTTATCTTTCAGACAAACCAAACAACAATCAGAAAAGAGAATCCCAAATTCAACCCAAACACCAGCAAACAAAAAGCCCAGCACCATCAAAAGGACAAGCAAATAAACAAGAAAAACCTTTAAAAGGTGAGTAAAATTACAAAAGAGACAATAGAAGCCTAATATTTTTTTGCATGACTCTACTACACAACTATTGCACAAAATCTTAGCATGCATAATTAAAGACAGACTCTCTAATAAACAGCATGTTATTTGAAAGGTCAATAGGCAATAAAAAATCTATTAACCTTCAATTTTTATTCCACAGGTTGCAATCAATAAAAAATGTAAAAATCCTAACATTAAAAAAAGATTTCAGACAAAAATCAAGATGGCAACTGGAATACAAGCAACATACATGAAATCCAACAGAGGCAATAGGTTATAGAAGTACAGTGGCTACATTTAGTGTAAGGAGAGATTAACTGAGCCCAGGTGTCATTGGAGGTGTGTGTAATATTACTCATCCCTTTGCACAGGCAGAGTGGTTACTCTTGGTGACACAGTTTAAAGGACCACAGAGTATAACTACATTGCTTCTGCAATGTAGACTGTGGTTAGAGAAAACATAAATCAAATGAAAGACCTTGCATCCACCTCCAATGAACCCAGTGGCTCAGTTTTGAGGGAGGTATCCCAAAACTTTCCAATGCATGTAGCAGGTTGTATGCCCACAATCCCAAACTTACACAGAATTATTCATCATAAAAAACAGGCAATTAACTCCCTACATGTAACACCCCAAACATACTCTGATATTAACATTCCTCCTAAACTGTGACTGTTACTAATGAAACCTTTCTTTTGCATGATACCAAAAACCCTCAAAAAAGAATATTAATATTTAGCACAACCTATAACCTCGTAAAATTACAGACTAGTGATATTTGAATGATCGATGGCACTTTTAAATCAACACCCAATCCATTCATCCAAATATACACTATTCACGCCTACATTAATAACACGGTACAAAAGGGGGTGGTGATGGACCGAGCATCTGTATCAATCAAACACTCACACCCAGTCAAAAGATCTGGGTTTAATCCATCACCGTTCTTTAGCCCACTCTGCCACCCCAGTTCAGACATGGCAATATGCAAATCAATCTGACCCTGTGCCTCATGGGAACAGTCCAGCCGAACTGCCAAGCCATGCCTTCCCTGGACCGTAAACAAGCTACCGAGGACCGGTTTCTGGCATTCCAGCCGTCTTCAGCCCGGCTTGCTTGAATCCAGTGGCAAAGTGAGCAAGGGACTCACGTCTGAGCATACCCTGCCACACTTATGGCGGCCAAAAGCGGTACAAAAGGGGGTGGTGATGGACCGAGCACTTGTGTCAATCAAACACTCACACCCAGTCAAAAGATCTGGGTTTAATCCATCACCGTTCTTTAGCCCACTCTGCCACCCCAGTTCAGACATGGCTATATGCAAATCAGTCTGACCCTGTGCCTCATGGGAACAGTCCAGCCCGAACTGCCAAGCCATGCCTTGGATACTTGATTCCGGTCCAGGAAAGACATGGCTTGGCAGTTCGGGCTGGACTGTTCCCATGAGGCACAGGGTCAAGGCTGATTTGCATATGGCCATGTCTGACCTGGGGTGGTGTGGAGTGCAAAAAAACGATGGATTTAGGCCCAGATCTCTGTACTGGGGTGAATGTATGACATTGTTCTGCATTCTGTCCATCAATTGTTGTTTTTGCATTTGTCACCCCGAGTGGGATGGGTATGCTCAGACGTGAGTCCCATGCTCTCCACACCACTGGAGTCAAGCTATCCAGGCTGATGACGGCTGATAGCCAGAAACCGGTCCTTGGATGCTTGATTCCGGTCCAGGAAAGACATGGCTTGGCAGTTCGGGCTGGACTGTTCCCATGAGGCACAGGGTCAAGGCTGATTTGCATATGGCCATGTTTGACCTGGGGTGGTGTGGAGTGCAAAAAAACGATGGATTTAGGCCCAGATCTCTGTACTGGGGTGCATTTATGACATTGTTCTGCATTCTGTCCATCAATTATTGTTTTTGCATTTGTCACCCCGAGTGGGATGGGTATGCTCAGACGTGAGTCCCATGCTCTCCACACCACTGGAGTCAAGCTATCCATGCTGATAGCCAGAAAACGGTCTTTGGATGCTTGATTCCGGTCCAGGAAAGACATGGCTTGGCAGTTCGGGCTGGACTGTTCCCATGAGGCACAGGGTCAAGGCTGATTTGCATATGGCCATGTCTGACCTGGGTTGGTGTGGAGTGCAAAAAAACGATGAATTTAGGCCCAGATCTCTGTACTGGTGTGAATGTATGACATTGTTCTGCATTCTGTCCATCAATTGTTGTTTTTGCATTTGTCACCCAGAGTGGGATGGGTATGCTCAGACGTGAGTCCCCTGCTCTCCACACCACTGAAGTCAAGCTATCCAGGCTGATGACGGCTGATAGCCAGAAACCGGTCCTTGGATGCTTAATTCCGGTCCAGGAAAGACATGGCTTGGCAGTTCGGGCTGGACTGTTCCCATGAGGCACAGGGTCAAGGCTGATTTGCATATGGCCATGTCTGACCTGGGGTGGTGTGGAGTGCAAAAAAACGATGGATTTAGGCCCAGATCTCTGTACTGGGGTGAATGTATGACATTGTTCTGCATTCTGTCCATCAATTGTTGTTTTTGCATTTGTCACACCGAGTGGGATGGTTATGCTCAGAACGTGAGTCCCATGCTCTCCACACCACTGGAGTCCAGCTATCCAGGCTGATGACGGCTGATAGCCAGAAACCGGTCCTTGGATGCTTGATTCCGGTCCAGGAAAGACATGGCTTGGCAGTTCGGGCTGGACTGTTCCCATGAGGCACAGGGTCAAGGCTGATTTGCATATGGCCATGTCTGACCTGGGGTGGTGTGGAGTGCAAAAAAACGATGGATTTAGGCCCAGATCTCTGTACTGGGGTGAATGTATGACATTGTTCTGCATTCTGTCCATCAATTGTTGTTTTTGCATACATTAATAACACAGCAGTACCTTTATTATACAGTTCACTACCTGGTAAGCAAACCTCAACATACACAGAATTTTTCTCAGTGGTAAAGCTAACACCTTGAACAAAAGTCCTAGAAACGTGTTAATTGACTTTTAATTACCCATGATTACCATACCATCACCAGAGTGTATCCAGATACACAAATTCAAGGACGTTTTTTTCACTTTTCACAGGCATATTGGGGAACAATTCCAAAAACATCCTTAGTTGAGGATTGCATATATGACAGTAAACTGCAATTTGAGGTTAAACAAACCTAACAGCCAGTCCCTTCTGTCTGTGTAGATGAATACTACACATCTATTACTGAATCTGAATATTTTACTTCAAACGCTGAAAAATTGGCACCCCTTCTAAACTACTTTGAGGACACATGGATTGGCCATCTAAGCAGGTCAGGTCACAGGAGGAAGCCACGATTTCATGTGGAGTGGTGGAACTGCTCCACGACCTGCTTTGAGGGAGGTGCAAAAACACCCAATGCCATATAGGTGTCGTTTTTTGGGAAACTTTTAAGATGGAGCAAAGTTTCCAAGAAATGAGAATAGCGCAATCATTGACTGGTAGTCTGAACCCACGAATTTCAAAAAGAACAAAAGAAATGTCAGAGCGACTATTGGTTCAAATTCAACAGTTTATCGATGATGGCTTCAGACTACCTGGACAATATTGCACACATCCTTAATTTCTAGTCTGCACTAACCCCTATTCAACCTAACTTGCCTGTTTTGAAATTCAATTGTACAAATTCAATTGGCATTTTTCTAAAATACATTTTAAATTTAAAATAAAAGTTGTGTTTCCTACTTTAAGTTGTCTTCTTTCTTCAGCTTTTGGACTTTGGAAAAATCCCACATATCACCAAGAGTCTTGTGCAGACTGTAAATCCAGAGAAAATAATCCATAAACCATGTTGAATTGGACTTTGTTAAAAGCCCACATTTCACCAAGAGTCTTGTGCAGTCCGTAAATCCATAGAAAATAATTCATAAACCATGTTGAAATCCAAAACCAAAGTCAAAATTTCAAAAAAGTCCACAGTTTGGAATAGCCATATTTTACAGCAAAATTAGTGGTACAAACAGTACTGTGTCCACCTAGAAAAAGAAGCATCCCCAAAAACAAAATCCCCAAAAATAAATTGGGGACAACATTCGTAACAAGAAATCCATCGATGCAATCCTCTATCCAGAGTAATCAACTATATAGCAATAATCCATTCAGCAAATCTTTTAAAATGTCCCAAAAAATTGATTCTGCCATCCATGCCATCTGTGTTCTTGAACCCCCCACAAAAATGTTTTTAAAATATTGCTTTCTTTACACTTGTGTTTTTTTTTAAAGAAATAACGCCTTCTTTAAAAAAATATATCTTAAACCTAAAATGTCAAGAAAGCAATCAACCCAACATGGGCTTACAACTGCTGCTTGTAATCACAATAGAGAGTGAGGAACTAGAGTGGCCAGTTCACTTCCCCAGGGGATATGTAGTGATCAATAGGTGCTAGCTACTTTGAAACAGTACGTGTTGTATGTGTCTGGTTTGGAAAAACCTATTGGTTTTTAAGAAGGCCCTCACCCATCAACATAGTTGATGGCATGCTTCATCACCGGGCACCACCCGAGGCACCGAGTGTACCTCAGGTGTGCTACGACGCCTGATTACAGCGGAGCGGGATGTGTTTCGTGAGTGTGCAGTGATGGTGTTTAGATTGGGGTTAAAATGCTATCCTGGAGGTCCCAAAAAGTTATATTATTGGCGGGCCCCGGGCAGAGTTAAAAACAGGCTTTATGGACATGGTAGGAGAGACTTATGGTCTCCCACGTCCCGTGTGGTCAACTAGTTTCAGCCAGGCCTTTGGTTAAAACTGGCTTTCGTCAGGACCTATGTGAAAAGGGATGACTGGGGACTAACGTGTTGCGAGCACCCTATGTAAAGCACTCGCTAAGGTGCTATAATTGTTAGAGGAGGTTTTCCTCTCAGTTTGTACTTGTGAAAGGAAAAAACGGGACAAACACATAGACACATAATATGTAAAACACGTTGGTTTTAGGCACATGATTGGTGGTAGCGATACCTTGGTGCCTAAGTAGTGAGCGAGTCAACCGACAGTGATGAGCGGTAGTGTTGGCTGGTGTAAAATATACCAAATAGTAATACTATGCGATAGAGGTGCTCGTACCTGAGGGCGGAATAGCAAGTTGCTAAGGTGACCAAGGCAAATGGTAATAAAGATAAAAAGTGAGAGCTTACTGCCTAACTTCGGGGGACAAACTTCATGAGTCTCTGGCGGGGATCCTAGACTCTCATGCACTTTGGTGATGTCTCCAGATCCGCTGCTACACCTGTTGTGTCCGGCCAGGGACTCCGATGGTACGGGATCTGGAAGCCGGCATGGTTTGAGTAGTCTATTTATGCCGCAGATGAAGCTCGTTGGCGTTGGGCGTGTCTCATGGGTGTATAGCGTCTGTCAAAAGAAGAGATAAGACAGACACAGAAGACATACTATACTCCCTGAGATGTTTGCCGTGGTAAAGTTAAAATTAAAGATGGCATAACAAAACAGTGCAAATAGGTGGCATTGTGGAGAACCACTTGGGAAATGAAAAAATTAATAAACTGAGTTGCTGTCAACGTGTGTATTCAGGCCAAATGTTGGTAGCAAATGGGGTGGCTCCGCGGAGTATAAGTGGGGCTGCTATACTCGCTACGTTACGAGTGTGTTGGCACCCTTCGCATGACATAAAGTATGTAACTGAATAAACTAAGTTGCTGTCAATGTGTGTATTTAGGCCAAAAGTTGGTAGCAAATGCGGTGGCTCAGCGGAGTATAAGCAGGGCTGTTATACTCGCTACATTACGAGTGTGTTGGCACCCTTCGCATGACATAAAGTATGCGACTGCAAAAAATGGGGGGGCATTTCTGTGTGGCCTTGTAGGGGTCAGCGGTGGTGAGTCTAGGTGGGATAGTCCCGTGTAAATCGCGCTCCTGTGTAATCGGGCGCTCCCAAATATGTATGTTGTATTAATGTTTGGTCAATGGAGTGTCTTGCGCATGCTCACATAAAATGAGGCGTGATGGGCACCTCGCAGTGAAACGTGGGGGCAGGGCCTGGGTGTCCACAGCGTCGGTGGAGATATGGATCTGACATGGGAGCCCTTGTGGGTTGGGGGGTTCATAACTAATGCCCAAGGTGGTCATAGTCAGATCATTTTAATCAGAGGGTGCAGTCCTGCTCATGAGTGGGTGAGCTAATGCAGTTGGGCCCCGATGAAGGTGTCAACAGGACAGAGTATGGCCACTGGATCTGGGGTAGAGAATGCAGATTCAGTATGGGGATCAGTGGTTTAGGCTGCTCCACGGTATATTGTCATTTAGCCCATGAATATGCGTTGAAAGACGGTAAATCCAACGTTGCTCCTTTGTGAGGAGTATTTTTTCATTGTTATTTGGATAGGGGGGTATTTGTTCGATGACCGTCCACCGCATATCATTTGGCGTGTGCCCTACTTCTAGGTATTGGTCCATGAGTTTACTGTTGGTCTTTTTGCAGCGGATCGTGCTCCTGTGCTCCATAATTCTGGTCTGCACTTTCCTGGTGGTCATACCAACATATATGAGTTTGCAGGGGCACTCTATGAGGTATATCAAATTGGTAGAGTTGCAGTTGGTGTGTTTCATTTGTTGCCATGTTTTACCTGGCTCCAAGTTGAGGGTCTTGCTGTGCTGTGTAAGGTGGCAAACACTACAGTTACCACAGGGGTAGTGGCCGACTACCATGGGTAGATCCCTTGCCGTGTGCAGTGTGTTCTTTGATGAAGGTGTCGGCGCACTGGATCGGGTTGACGCTAGTTGGTCTTTTAGGCTGCTCGTTTTTTTGTAGGCGAATAAAGGTTGTGTTTAGTTTCTGTTGCCAGTGTTGAGGATCCTCCAATTTTTGCATAATATTTACGCTACCTGATTGGATATGCCGGAACTACAGTTGCATCTAATGCGCAAAAAGTGTGTAATGGGAGATTCTCCCTGAGGGGTCACTGGTGGAAACTCTCAAATTGGAGCAAGGAAATTTAATTCGTATTTCTATTACGGTCAGGTACTAGCACCTCTACCGCATAGTATTACTATTCGGCATATTTTACACCAGCCGACACTACCGCTCATCACTGTCGGTTGACTCGCTCACTACTTAGACACCAAGGTAGCGCTACCACCAATCATGTGCTTAAAACCAATGTGTTTTACATATTATGTGTCTATGTGTTTGTCACATTTTTTCCATTCACAGGTACAAACTGAGAGGAAAACCTCCTCTTACAATTATAGCACCTTAGCGAGTGCTTCACATAGGGTGCTCGCAACACGTTAGTCCCCTATCACCCCTTCACATATAGGTCCTGACGAAAGCCAGTATTACCCAAAGGCCTGGCTGAGACTAGTTGACTACACAGGACGCAGGAGACCATAAGTCTCTCCGACCACGTCCATAAAGCCTTGTTTTTAACTCTGCCTGGGGCCCACCAATAAATAAACATTTTGGGACCTCCATGACAGCATTTTAACCCCACTCTAAACACCTTCACTGCACACTCATGAAACACATCCCGCTCACCTGTAATCAGGCGTCGTAGCACACCTGAGGCACACTCGGTGCCTCGGGTGGGGCCCGATGATGAAACATGCCACCAACTATGTTGGTGGGTGAGGGCCTTCTTAAAAACAAATAGGTTTTTCCCAACCAGACACATACAACATGTACGTCTTACAACTGCTACCTGCATAGGAATGAAAATGTGCATTAAAACATTAAAAACATGCATAAACCTACTATCCTAGTTCTAACGACCTCCTTCCTCTCTTCTTACAATAAACAAAGCCAAGTACAAAATTTTTAATTTGCCTTACCTGAGAGCAGCTCTTCTTTCCATCTGTTCTTGACCGCAAAGCTCTTTTGACTGTAGAAAGTTACATACAACCAGCAACGTCATCATCATTATTAGTAGAAATTAACCCTGGGTGAAGTACTATGGTACGCTCCCGTAGTTGGCGAAGTTTGCACTACTTCGCACTACGCAAATTGCACATAGCACAGTGCAAACATGCGTACCGTAGCGGTAATTTTTTGCTTGCTCGCGGTCCTCAACGTCAAGCTGGTGACCAGGAGTGAGCAAAATGACATCCCGGCAAGACTTTTTCCTCGTTCGCGATCAGCAACATCAAGTTGCCAATTGTGAGCGTGGAAAATAAACCTCCCAGCAAGATTCTCAACACGGGGAGGTCAGGTTTCTCATTGCGAGTGGTCGCGTATGCTTGTGACCGCTCGCAATGAGAAACTACCAGTCCGCGCTGAGAAAGCTGCCCCTCGAGTAGAAATCTACTTGAGCGGCAGAAAACGACCGCTTGCACTGTGCAAGATGCTGTTTGCACTGATTGCACATTGCGGACAAGCATCCGGCACTGTGCAATCAGTGCGAACAGCATTTTGCTCAGTGCACTACGCAGTTCGCGTAGCTACGTGTAGCTCGCGTAGTGCAAAGTGCACTTTGCGTAGCTACGTGTAGCGCTACTACGGAAACTACGGCTGTAGTGAGCAAAATAATGATGGATTAAACCCAGATCTGTGACTGGGGGTGAATGTTATGCCAATGTGCAACATTCCGTCCATCATTTGTTGCTTTTGCATGTGTCACCCCGAGTGGGACGGGTATGCTCAGACGTGAGTCCTGTGCTCTCCATGCCACTGGAATCAAGCTATCCTGACTGATGACGGCTGATAGCCAGAAACCGGTCCTAGGATGCTTGATTCCGGTCCAGGGAAGACATGGCTTGGCAGTTCGGGCTGGGCTGTTCCCATGAGGAACAGGGTCAAGACTGATTTGCATATGGCCATTTCTGAACTGGGGTGGTGTGGTGAGCAAAATAACGATGGATTAAACCCAGATCTGTGACTGTGGGTGAATGTTTTGCCATTGTGCAACATTCCGTCCATCAATTGTTGTTTTTGTATTAATAAACAACCCCACCCAAAACCCCTGTTTCCCTTGCATCCCATCCCAGGGCTTGGTTGTTAAACCTACTTCAAAAATAATTAAAATATTTTTAAATCAAATAAATCTTTTTATATAATTTAACGTTAAAATTACTCAAGTATTAATAAAAATGAATACTCAAGTATTAAAATGAATACCTGGGTATTAATACACTCCCCAACCCATAACTTCTGATTCCCATTCATTCCGTCCCAGGGGATTAGTCTATCCCTTCATTAAGTTATTTATATTTGTTTTAAGGTACAAATACATTTTCTAAAAAACAAATTTCTGTAGAAATTAATATTCAAGTATTAAAATAATACCTGGGTAATAATACTTTACCCCACCCAAAACAGTTGTTTCCCTAGCATCCCATCACATGGGATGGGTGTAATTCCCAACTATATTTAATTTTTTTGTTTCAAATTTTAAAAAGAAGAAATACATTTAACATTTCTAGTATTAGTAAAAATTAATACTTAAGTAGTACATTTATTACATAGATATTAAAGCACTACCCCACCCAAAACCCTTGTTTCCCTTGTATCCCATCCCAAGGGATGAGTGTCAATAAAATAGTTAAAAAAATGTTTTTAATGTAATTAAAATATATTTTTAGAAACACAGCTTTTTATTAAAATGAATACCCAAGTATTAAAATAAATACTTAGGTATCAAAACTCCACCCCAGCCAAAACGTAAAGACATGAAAATTAAAAGAAAACTTACCTTAAAATGCGTTGTAATGGCATGCGATGTACAGGCAGATGTGTTGTAATGGCAAGCGTTGTAATGGCAATTGCTATGTAAACAATGCATTGTAAAGGCAATACGATGCAAAGTACGTTTCCAGTCAAATGTAACAAAACACTACACTGAGAAGTTAATATTAGCATTATATACATATATATGTTAATATATGCCTGTATTTAGGGGAATCTCATCCTGTTTTTAAATACCTATTGAGTCTATCTTCTTAGCAGTTGGTCTGGAATTCATGAAGGACCACAAGGAAAGTCACTCACAAGAAACACAATTTTCTGTATTTTTCTGCTTTTAAAAATAAACACAGGCATGAAATAGATTGTTTTCTGTCTGTATTTATTTGTAAAAATGGAAAACTGGAAGCCTTAATCATGAATGACTGCTACTCTCAACCAATGTCTAACTAACATGGGCTTTGTGTGAACTACCTTTTGTTTCTTACAAAGCTGCCTCTTGCGAGGCCCCAATGTAAGGCAAGTCCATCATTTCAGCCTCTAGTGTGATTCAGAGTCACACAATAGAAGCTCTACTATCTAGCCCAGTTCAGCAGTTTAGCAGGCATTGCCGTCCAAGGAGCGGCTAGACAGGTGTGCTGTCAGCCGTAGGCACAGTGACTGCATTGAGGCTCTTTCTAATTGTAAGAATAGACATTATGAAGCAACAGTGGGCCAACAATTCTTTTATCGTGCGTGCCCTCGGGTAACAATGGTAAGAGATGCAAAGAAGTGGTGGAAGGGAGAAGTGCAGAGAAGAGGTGGAGCAGAGATGTGAAAAAAGAGGGTGCAAGGAGAATCGGACTGGGGCAGAAAATAGGCCCAGGCATCAAAAGAAAGTGGTCCTTATTGGTGAATTGGATAGCTTAAGAAGTGGGCCACATTTGCAAATCAGGGCAACTCTGACCTTGTAAAGATATGCTGTATGGGTGTTTTGAAAGGTATGGGAGACTAAATGAAATTGTGCTTGCTGCAGGCATTGTTTGTGGTTATAGGCATGGGCGGTGAACTTTGCTCCGTTCGCGGGGTTTGCAGAGTTTTCTGCACTTTGCACTCCGTGGAGTTTGTGGAGTGCAGTAAACTCTGCTTCATTATGTGCAGCGGAGTTATTTTCCTGCTCGCAATCGCGAACTGTAAGTTTGTGAGTGCGAGCTGCTGCTCCGGTAGAGTTTCTACCCGAGCAGCAGGAATACCAGCACAAACTGCAGTTCGCACTGCACTCCGCCACTCGCGGAACTTCTCTGAAGTTTTTTGTAACTTCGCAGAGTTTCGCACAGCAAAACTACGTGAATTACGCCCAGGACTGGTTATATAAAGAAAACCAACAGTAAAAACCGTCCCACAAGACCATAAAATTGATCCACAAAGAGCCAAAAAACAACTTATATACTGATCTATCAGCCTTCGGGCACTGCTTGATTGCTCTTTAGGCCTGTCCGACCCTGGGTGCAAGGGGGATGCACCTGATGGAAGCACTGAGGTGAGAGGTGTGAGAGAGAGATTCAGGGGAGAGAAGTTTAGCGGTAACGGTGGTGGCAAAGAAAGACAGAGAAAGTGCAAGGGAGTGAAGACAGCAGGCGTGAAGTGAGAGGGGCTCGGAAATTACATGAGAAGAACAGAATGGATGCACTTGAAGGAAACACAGATGGACAGAACAGGTAAAGTAAGATGGACAGCGGCGGCTCCTCCGCTAAGGTGGAGGAGAGTCGCCCCACTGCTTTTCAACAGTTAAAAAATGAAAAAGAAAATGATAATAACAAAGATTATTATCATCTTCATTTTTCTCGCCTGCAGCCAACCCGAGGGTGGGGCGGGCCGTCCATTCTGACATAACGCAGTTGCAGTAAGGAGAAGGAGTGGCGGCGCTGCTTCAAGTGCGCATTACAGTTTGGCCGGCCATCTGAGGCCGGCCAAACCATCATGGCCACTAACTTACTGAGCTGTACAGCCATGTGGAGAGCAAGCACAGGGTCATGGTCCCTTAATGAGTGCCTAACTAGGGCACTCACGCCAATCACGGCGCTGCTCTCATGTCGGTAATACCAGCATGAGACGAGCCTCTGAATTGGCATAGGGGAGCCTGTGGCATGCTGGGAATCGAGGACCTGAGGTCAGAAGAGCACCAACACAGCAGATGGCAGTTAAGCATTTTTTAAATTATTTTCCCCACGCTTTCCGACCTGCGCTGCCTCCCCTATGATGAAACACCACTTTAATGCTCCAGCAGCCGCCACTGAAGATGGAGACGAGTGAGGCCAATGAAAGGGAGCACCCACAATCAGGTTATGTCATCTATTTGGGGAACTGGGCTCTGGGTTGACTTGAGAAAATTTTACTTGTTGTGTCTAGGTTCAATATGTGGAAGAAGGTACACCTGCACTGACATAAATGTGAATTGTGTATGCTTCACCAGTTGAACAACAGTCTATAGGGTGTCAGGCGGCTCAGTTTCCTAGTTCACTGTCTAATGCCTCACTTCATGGCCAATCACTAATTCCTTTTGACTGAATTTGTTACCTAGTTGGTAGTAGCTGGAGGTCATACTGATCCCTGCAGACACACTCAGCAACCTAATAAGGTAATTAAATGTGTTGCGTTACAAGATCCCAAGATTTAAACTCATATTTTAAAGTGTTATATGTAAACATCTCAGACACATCTGTATATCTGTTATTACATTTATAATAACCACATACTTAAGACATATTTAACAAGTATTGGCATAGCCAATAGGTCTTGCCTTTGGGACCTCATAAGTGTTTAGCCATGCAACAGTTAATGTTGTTGCACCAAGGATATTGTGCTGCATAGCTAAAAATGTATACGTTCCCACAAGCGAGACCTATTGGCTATGCCAATGCTCTCTGCCCCCTAACACACTTTTTTAAAAAACTTTAATAAGCGTGGCACCATCTTTATGGACACCACGCTATGCAATGCAATAGGTGTTGCTTTTGGTATTGCCTTTTAATTTTTTTAAAGGCATTGCCATTTACAATGTTAATAGCTCAACATAATGTCATTGCGAGACCTATTGCATTGCAAATGCTTGTTAAGCTATGTCACTAGAGTGAGACCTACCAGCTCACTAATTTTTAAAGTTCCACTGTGGTATGCTTAACTCACCCTTGGCCTACATTGGTTCGGTGTGAAGTGATGCGCAGCGCAGGAGTGGTGTATCTTCACCGGGTGTATGTGTGCCTAGGAAAGGTACAATAGAGGGATACTGCAGTGCTGAATGGATGCGTGCCTATGATTGGTACAGTACATGAAGAATGTAGTGCTATGCAGTGTGTGCAGGTTAAATGCAAGTGATAGGTGTATGTGTGCTTGTGAGTGGTACCATACCCAAAGGTTGCAGTGTGTGCATGTTAATTGCAGGTGCTGGATGTATGTGTGCCTTTGAGTGGTACAGTACATGGTGGACTCAGTACTGTGCAGTGTGTGTATGCTTTTTACATGCACTGGGTGTATGTCTGCCAGTGGGTGGTACAATACTTAATGGGACCACCAGAAACAACTACATTCCTCGTGTTTAGGTTGCTATTACCTATTTGAAATGTTTTTTCATATTACATGGTGTGCTCTGTAGTCTAAACTGATCTTTTACCCACACTCTAAGGTACTCTGTTCACTAAAACAATTATAAATATTGTGTGGCACTTTAGCAGCTCATAGATGCTGAAGGATCTGGAATACCATGTCCTAGGGGACTCTGCCACCTCTAGAGGGACCTGTGTGTGTACAGGGAGAAGAGGGTGTGCCTTGGTCAGGGGGTGGGACAGGGAGGGTGGGGGGTTTGAACCAGTGCTTGAAATGGAAAAACTGAAGTGAAGGTACTCTGAACAAGAGTACCTGCTTGTTTCTGAGAAGTGCCTGTACGCTCCAATTAAATGTATTACGTCACTCTTGAACAGTGCTGGTACTCTACATCTCAAAATAAAAAAGTGCTGGTACTCAGTACCGGGCAGTACCAGCCTATTTAAAGCACTGGTTTGAACATCCCCTGCTCTGCATAAACAGCCACAGCTACCCTCACACACAGCAATAACCTTACATCACCTCTCAAGTCCATGGGAAGTTTAATTATTTTATTTATTTGAGTTTTACATAGCGCTAGCTAGACACCAATGTATCAGAGCACTTTACAAGTCATGTGATAAAGTTTACAAGAGGTATATGAGGGGAATACTATGAGTCCACCTAACACAACCAAGATAAAAGCACACCTGTACAAAGCATCCACACCTAAGCCAGAAATGCCTTTTGTGCATGGGTTTCCAGCTCACCAAGTGAGTTTACCACTTCAGTGTGTGGCACTGTGATGAGGCATGAAAGCGAGTGAGTTGTCAGGCCTCATGTTCCCTTGGACCACTTTGGAACTCACACCACACACGTAGTTGAATAAACCGCTGACCTTACTTTTGTCAACACAGCAATGTGACAGAGACTGGGTCTTCCACACACCAAACATTTAAGTAGTGTAGGAATTCATTTGGTATCTTACTATGCCTTTGCATGCCTGATCCTCGACATCCCTCGCCGCAGCCCCATCACACCCCACCTGAGACCTGCACTTGCTCCCGGTCAACAAGAGGATAACCTTCAAGCTCCTCACCCACACACACAAGGCACTCCACAACACCGGACCAGCATACCTCAATAGACGACTCACCTTCTACACCCCCAACCGCCAGCTCCACTCCGCCGACCTCGCCCTAACCACCGTCCCCCGCATCCAAAGAGCGACATCTGGCGGCAGATCGTTCTACCACCTCACCGCCAAGACTTGGAACACCCTCCCCATCCTCCTATTGCAGACCCAGGACCTGCTAACCTTCGGAAGACTACTCAAGACCTGGCTATTTCAGCAGTAGCAGCATATTGCTGTAGATTTATAACAGAATTGTAAATTCTGACATGCAGCTCTCACAAGGGCTCTTTAGATATGGGGGTCTCTAGTTGGCAATGGCTTGAACCAAGTAGGGACCCTTGCTTCTAGTCAAGGTAAAGGAGTTACACCCTTAGACAACCCTACTCACCCCCTTGGTAGCTTTGCATGAGCAGGCAGGCTTATCTCAGAGGAAGTGTAAAGCATTTGTGCACACATACAGTAACACAGTGAAAACACTACAAATAAACACCAAACCAATTTAGAAAAATAGGAAGTCTTTTTCTAAACAAAACAATACCAAAACGACAAAAATCCACCATACCTTTATCAAGATTTTCCCCAAAATAGGTTATTCATCAAAATAAAGCTTGTGGGAACAAGTAGCTCCACCTGGGGCTAGAACGACATCGCAACAGATGGAAATCCCAAAGTACGGCGCCGTCCGGGAGGTATGTGGCGTCGGGCCCGGAGGCACATGAAGCCCCAAAGAATAGTATTATGGCAAACGATGAAGAGAAGGACGGTGAACGGTGTCGGGAAGGTGATGCTCCGTTGGTGCCAGGTGGCGTTGGCTCCTTACAAACACTGGGGAGATGAAACGTTGGTTCCTTACTGCGATGCAAGGGAGGTGAATCATTGGTTCCGTACTGTTGCCCGGGAGGTGATGTTGCGGTTCCCTACAACGAGGCGGGATCCATGTATTCTGGATTTCACCGACTTCAGGTATTGGCTCCGCGAGGATGAGACACCGGCGTCGGTGAGGTTGAGGCTGCGAGTCGAGGTGAGTATTTCTTAAGACAGATTTTTCTTGATAATCAAGAAAACATATAGAAAAATAACTTTACACAGCACAGTAGTTTAGGATGATTCAAAATGTGTTCTGTACACTTCACAAAGATTTCAATTTCATGGCATGGTAACCGCAACAACGATTATTGGCGTTCAGGACTAAGATGAAAGTTATTTTTCTATTTGTTTTCTGGATCATCATGAAAAATGTGTCTTACGAAATGTTCTTGCATTAATTACACTATTGTCCGCCCTCCACCGTAACGGTCAACTGGACCGACCGCAAGAGGTGCGGCGGTCCCGCTGTACCTATCAGGATGCGACCGCCACCATGGCAGTCGCATCATTTATATTTAACATTGTGGTGGGCAGTGCTGTATTCAGCACCCGCCACAATGTTAAACAGGCATGTTGTGCATTTACATGCACATCGTGACAGGCACTGCGCAGTGCCTGCCACGTTGTGCATGCAAATGCAAGGGGGTACCATAGGTACACCCCATGTGCCCCCCAACATCCTGGGGCCCGCAACAGGCCCCCACAGTCATGCACCCCAGGCCTATCTATGGCGGCAACGCTGCCACGGAAAGGATGCTCCCCGCCTGCATCATATTATGGATGGCGGTGTCTTGCAGACACCGCCACTATATCAGGCCTCTTTTCCCCCTGTCACCTGTGTGACTGGCGGAAAACTGGAGGATGGTCTTTCCGTCCGCCGGGGTCCCCCCTGCCATACTAATAAGGCGGGGGAAATGGGAGGCGGGTGGTGTATAATGGCTGGCGGATCGCCACCACCATACAGGCGGTGGCGATCCGCCCGCCATTATAATAGACCCTTTGATGTAGAATATGTAACTGTGGAGTGGCCCTGAAGAAGCGACATGTGTGTCATGAAACACGTGTTGGCCCTTTTTGTTTACATACATTTCTTGAAGAATAAAGTAAAGAGAATTTTGAATCTTCATTACGACTCATCAATCGACTTTTTTGACTGCAAGACCTCAAAATTGAGAATTTTTGGTATATTTATATGAGGGACCTGAAGGTTTGATCCTGCAGTTATTTTTGAGGTTGTGTCCAACCCTTGAAGAGCCTCTGTTTCCCACAAGATTGCCACATAGTTCACTTTGCAATATCATCTAACTTTGCTGTCAAATAAAGTAAACACCAATCTCCATGTTAAAAGAATGAACAGCCATTTGCCAAAAGATATTGCCTAACATTTGACCTCTGTATTTGATGCACAGCAAATGTTACCAGAGAGAAACAAAATGTAAAGGCATCTTTATTGCTCATTTTCCTTCTGAACTCCAGCACAGTATTTTGGGGGTGCTGCAGTATCCCCACACTCCTACTTAGAGCATCTAAGGGTCAAACTTCATAAACAAAAGTATGGGAGCTGTGATTCCGAGTACAGTGAGGGGGGGCAGTGAGTGTGGGGTGTCAGGATCAAAGTCATGGCTAAAAAGAACAAAATATTAACTATTTTGTTTGCCTTGCAAATAAAATATAATGAATATGCCTCCTTACCCCACGTGCTTTTTTTACGCATGCCATTACAATGCGGTCATTACAACGGCCGCGTTGTAACAACGCATGCCATTACTCCTCAAGTCAGAACACCGACTTACTCTGTGGGGGCCTGGATATTGGAATAGTATAATTTACTATTCCAACTCCAGTCTGTGCAACAGTAGGGAAGGTGTTGGATTTTAAATCCAACACCTTCTGACCCCTACAGCAAGTCGCTGTTCCCACTTGTGGAGTAATGGCATGCATTGTACCAACGAGTTTGTTGTAACAACCGCGTTGTAATGGCATGCAGTGTTCCGGTTTCGGGGTAAACGATGTTTACCAAATATAATGCACACACCTTAAATGAAAAATAAATGCAATTTAAATTATTCTATGGGTAAACGCATTTGTTGGGAAGAAAGCATTGGTTGGGTATTGCGATTACTTCAGATACTTTTGGGTGTAATCGGGTAGTCCCTGAGTTGAATCTCGTTCAGTGCATTAGGGAAAAAGTGACATGTAGTTATAGTGCTAGGAGGTCTAAGCCTGTGACAGAAAGCACCTTCAATATGTCATTAGTTTAAAAATATACTACGCACAGTACAAGGTTGTACACAGTATAAATTACGCTGTGCTAAAGTATGCAAAATGATTGGTTAAAAGTTTATTGTGCTTTAGTAAGAGGCTAACTGTACAGTGTATATTTGATAGGTTTCCAATAAAAGGACAAATAGATTTGATGAATTAAAGGCCTGTACTGGCCCCTGGTATCCTGTAAATTTGCTGATTACCCAATTACACACATTTGCATTTCTTTCAGGGACCAGGAATCCTGGAGTGAAGGCGAGTTCAGCTGCCTCTCCTTTTATTCATTCACAGTACAGGCAATGCTGCTTCTCTCCTCTCAACCGTTCAGGATCGGTTGTTTTTTTAATAAAAAGTAAGGGAACGGTTTTGATCGAATAAATGAAGCTTGGGAGCATAGTTCCACTGCGGCCTCTGCTTTAGAGTACCTGTATGCTCCTGAGAGAAGGGCTGATAATCTTCCGCTAAACGTATTGTAGCAGTGCTCTCCTCAGTGGTTAATTAAAAAAAAAAAGTGCTGGGGATCCTGTGGGGCTCTTGTCAGGAGGCAGCTTGCATGAGCCCATTTCTCCTGATAGCACCACCTAAAACAGAACTATGAAAGTGGATCGAGGATGTGGCGTAATGGCCAGAGCTTCGACTTCGGAGCTGGGGAACGAGGTTCAAGTCTCTGCATCAGGTTCAACATTCTGTGATTCAGGGCAAATGACTTAATCTCCCCGTGCCCATGAAAAGCGCCGGTGTTGATGATTAGGTGCTGGTGCAGAGCACTGGAAACCACAAGCTCAAATTGAGCACTGCCCTTCCTTTAATATGAAAGAAGTGCAGGTACTCAGTCCTGGACAGTACCAGTCCTTTTAAAGCACTGACTGCAAGCCTTCCTCGTGCACAGAGAACAGGTATAAGAAGGGGGCAACAGCAGGGTGCCCATGCTTTGTACTCAGAGAACCAGCACACGCCACAGTACTGCAATCGCCCCACAAGCACAAAAGATATGGCGTGGGCCGGGAAGGCAAAGTCGGACCCTATAGGGGCCCGCGGGAAATGCCTCACAGCAGCGGGATCATCCAAGGCAAACAAGGAAACGGGCAAAAAAGGATGCGCCTGGATTGGGCACGTCCTTTGAAACCTCCAATTGGATAAGGAGGGCGGCACGGGTCCCCCTTTGACCCACAAAGAAGCTCACCTTCGCATCGGACCTTTGTGGATCGCAGGCGCCGTCAGGAAACCGACCTCAGCCCCAGGAAGCCTGTGGACGACGCTTCTAGCCATCGAGAAAGAGTGTAGTCAGGGCGATGGGGCACAAAGCCCGCTTATCGTAATGAGGACATAAAGCAGCCGTGGCCGGTAGTGGGAGTACCTGCCGGGCGGTGACGTGGGGAGGGGTAGTAATGTATGGATTACGGACCTTAACAGGTAAGTAAACATATAAATAAATAAAACTAATTTCGTTGCGCGCACTGCATCGCATGCCATTACTCCTCAAGTCAGATGCAGTGCATACATTACTACCCCCCCCCCCAACCTGCCCTGTGGTAGCGATCTAGTGTTCCGACTCCGGAACTGGATATGGTGGGACAGGAAGCGGAAGGCGGCCATATTGTTTGCTTGGCGCCGACCGCAAGAAGGACAGTCAGAGCCCCGGCGCTCCGGAATAAAGATACACATTCCCTTCATTAAATGCGTGCGTTTCCATCTTTATTACAATGGCGACGAGTTGGGGGATTTGACACCCGAACGCACACGCGACACCATCACGAGCGCACGCATTTTGCGTGATACATCGAAATCTCACCAGAGCGCGGCAGAGGAGCCGACCAGAAGTAGCAAATTGGCGCGAAGGGGAGCCAGCACACCCCCAAGCCAGAGTGGCGCCCTAATCTGCCACCAGGGCTCAGGAAAAGACACTGCCCAGTGGTACCACGCCCAAAGTGGACAGAGAGCACGGCAGGGCATCAGAGGACACCCAGGCGGAGGCACAAGGGTACCCAGCACAACAGACCACTGTGGTCTCTTGTTAGTGTCCGGGCACCCTGGCAGAGCGGCATACACTGGCGGAAACAACAGGCTCATCGCACCCAGGGGCAGGAGGCAGCCCACAGGCATTATCCAACCCCACTCAGAGTAGACAAGGGGAGGAAAGCGACGAAGAGAACAGGGAGGAGGACGAAGGGGGACAGGACGCCCCAGGGAGTCCGACCAGACGGACAGTCGCTTCAGCAGGAGCCAGAAGGACCGCGCCAGCGATGGCTGCCCAGAGCACGTCCCTCACTCAACTGGTACCATTCCTAACGAAAAGTGGCGAACCAGAAAGGAAATGGGAAGACTGGAAGAGGTACTTCCTTAACTATCTGGAGGCACTGGAAGAAGAGGGTGACACCCCGTTTACAAGCAAAAGGAAGAAGAAGATCTTGCTTCATAACTTAGGCCCAGAAGGGCTCAGGATATATGACACCATTGTGAAAGGGGAGAGAGGAGCAGCGGACACTGAGGTGTTTGATCACGCCATCGCCGACCTAGACGCGCATTACAGACCGGTAGTGTGCGTCGCCATCGACAGATTCAACTTCTTTCAGAGGAAGCAGAAAAGCGGCGAGACAGTGGACGAGTACGTCGTAGCGTTGCGGAAGTTAGCCCTCACGTGCAAATTTGGGGGACTGCATGATGAACTAATCAGGGACCAGATAATCATGCACACTTCCAGCTCTCACATACAAGAAAAGTTGTGGGTGAATGGCGACGCTCCCCTCAAAGAAATCTGGGCGATGGTCAAGAAGGCCGAGTTATCGAGGAGGTGTGCCCAGGCGGCGAAGAGAGACGTCCAAGAGTCGCAAACCGTATGCAAGGTAATGGCGCCAAATAGAAATGACCGTTGGAAGCCGAACGAGACACGGAGGAACCAAGGAGGAGGTAGACCTGATTTCACCACCAGACTACAGGCGGACAGCAAGTCCCACAGAGGAGGAAAAACACAGTGTTACGGTGTGGTAGCAATGCCCATCTAGGTAACGACAAGGCGTGCCCCGCCTTCAGAGCTAAATGCTCTACTGCAACATCTTCGGACATTACGAAAAAGTATGTCGCAGGAAACCCAAGAACGCCATGGTACGCTTAGTGGACCAAGAACAGCGGGAAGAGTCCAGCGATCAGGAAGACACGGTGGAAGAAGAGGAATTTCTGTACATTGATGTCCAGATACTAGAAATGGATGGCTCCAACTCGGATAGACCCCGGCTCGACATGCACATAGGGGGGATACCCCTGGAGATGATCGCAGACAGTGGAGCGCCCATATCCATCGTTCAAAGACAAGTTTGGGAGGACAACTTTGCATCCAAAATAAAAGAATCCCTTCTACCCATGGATGTGAGGCCAGTCACATACACTGGACAAAAGATTCCCATGTTGGGATACTGTCCACTCATGTTTGAATTCAGAGGCCGTTACGCTAATTGCAAGCTGTATGTCGCAGAGAGAGGCCCATCCGTGCTGAGTTGGAAGGACCAAGGAGCATTGGGGATTCAGCTCAACCCGGGAGGTATTGAGAAAATCTTGCTCATGGATATGGAGATCAAGGAAGATGTGAAGTTGTGGCAGACGGCGTATCCCAAAGTATTCAACGGGCAGATTGGTGAACTGGGCAAATACACACACCTCATGAAGCTTAAAGAGGGAGCAGTGCCGGTGGTGCACAAAGTGAGGAACATCCCGTTCCGCAGTAGAGAGGCAGTACAAACAGAACTGGACAGGCTGGAAAGAGAAGGTGTCATCAGAGCGATTGAAAGCGCTGAGTGGCTATCTCCCCTGGTTGTAGCCCAAAAGCCCAACGGCAAGGTACGTCTCTGCGTGGACCTCAGAGAATTAAACAAGAACATTGTCATAGACAAATTCCCTCTGCCACGCATCAATGAGATGTTGGCGAAGACAAAAGATGTCAAATGGTTCTCCACGGTGGACTTGTCGTCGGCCTATCATCAAGTGAAGCTTCATCCGTCGTGCAGCCACCTCACGTCATTCATCACGCCATTCGGGTGCTACGAGTTCGTGAGGATGCCCTTCGGCCTAGCTTCAGCCGCGGCAGTTTTCCAGAAAATTATGCACAAACTCTTAAAGGACTTGAAAGATGTCCTTTTCTTTCAGGACGACATTCTTGTAATGGGGAAGTCGAGGCAAGATCACAACGTGAAGCTCCACAAGGTGTTGCAGAGACTGCAAGACAACGGGCTAACTGCTGAATGGTCCAAATGCAATTTGAGAGTCCAATCTGTCACGTACCTTGGCCATGAAGTGAGTGGACAAGGAATAACTCCCAAGAAGACTAACATGAAAGCCATTATGGAGGCACCCACTCCGGGAAAGAAGGAAGATGTTCGGTCATTCCTAGGAATGGCCGAGTATTACAGCAAGTTTATTCCACACTTTGCAACGAAAACACACTTTATTCGACAACTGCTCAAGGAAAGAAATAGATTCCAGTGGGGAAAAGAGGAGCAAATGGAATTCGAGGCACTCAAGCAAGAAATGGGCACGGCCATTCCCCTCAAAGGATTCGACCCAAGCGCAGAGTCCATTCTCACCACTGACGCCAGTGACCGCGGCCTAGGGGCGGTACTGATGCAGAAGGCTGAATCCGGGGTGATGTCAACTGTCAGTTTCGCCTCCCGCTCGCTGGCCCCCAACGAAGAGAAGTTCAGCGTGGTGGAGAAAGAAATGCTGGCAGTGGTCTGGGCGGTGGAGAAATTTAGGCAATACTTGTGGGGAGCCAAGTTCCTAGTGAAAACCGACCACAAGCCCCTGGTTCGTGTCCTGACATCAAGCGGACATGATCACGCGACACCCAGAATCGCCAAGATGACCCTCCGGCTATTGGACTACGTCTATGAGGTTGAACACATTCCGGGACCACAGAACAAAGTTGCTGACTTCCTGAGCAGGGCGGCAGCCATGGACGAGGCAAGGAGCGAAGAGAGACAAGAATGGGAAGGCTACGTGGTGGCCACCATCCAGGACACAGAAGAAGTGATAAGCGCCCAGGACTGGGAAAAGGCCTACAAGGAAGACACGGATCTAGAGGCTGTGAAGGGGTACGTCATCCATGGATGGCCAGAAAAAAGGCACTTGAAGGAAGAATTGAAGAGATACTGGGAGGTCAGAGAGGAGCTGTCATTGGCAGAAAATCCAGTGTTCCTACTCCGAGGCGACAAAGTAGTCCCGCCACAGAACATTCTAGATCGTCTGATGTCCTTACTTCATGAAGGGCATCAAGGTATTACGAAAACGAAAGCCCTTGCCAGGCAAGCGTACTGGTGGCCAGCCATCGATGCGCAAGTGGAACGGCATGTGCGCACATGCGAGTCATGCGCGAAGTCAGACAAGTCTCAGAGCATGATGAGACCGCCCTTGGGGAGATTCCCAATCCCGGATGGCCCTTGGGAGATGATATCGGTGGACATAATGGGTCCAGTTCTGGATAAGGAGGGAACGCAGAAGTATGCGGTAGTAATCATTGATAAGTATTCAAAATGGCCAGAATTAGAAGTCTTGGAACATGCAGATCCTGAAGCGGTAATACGTTTCTTGCGTGCCACGTTTGTCAGAGAAGGCATCCCAAAGATCATCACCTGTGACAATGGCCCCCAATTTACTTCAGCGAAGTGGATCGCCTTTACCAACAGAAACGGCATCGAAGTGAAGCACACCCCGATCTATCACCCCGCGGGGAATGGTCAAGTGGAGCGTTTTAATCGTGTGATAATGGGCACAATACAAGCAGCCATTGAGGATGGTCTGTATTGGGAGAAAGAGCTGGAGAAGATGATTTGGGCCTACCGCATCACACCAGGGTGCACAGGCTACAGCCCCTTCAAGATCTTAAGGGGTAGGGAGGCCTTCACCAAAGACAACACAGCATGGAGGAAGTTGGTTGTGCAGAGCAGGTGGTCACCAGCGGTGGTCAGGAAGAATCTAGAGAGAGCACAAGAAGTCTACACTGCTCATTACAACAAAAGACGAAACACTCGAGAGGCAGAACTAGACAAGGGTGATTGGGTAAGGGTGAAGCTGGCCATCATGAAGAGGAAAGGGGAAAGCAAGTTTTCACCTCCCCTCAAGGTGGTGGAGCCCTACGCCCGGTCAGCCCTATTGAGCGACGGAAAGATTTGGTCTATGGACAGAATGGCGAAGTGGAGCAAGATACTGAAGTGGGAAGAGGAGACGGAAGAAGGAGCAGAGCATGTCTTCGAGGAAGGAGAAAGTGAAGGTAGAGAAAGGCAAGGAGAGAAAGTCGATAGTGAAGAAGGACAAACAGTAAGTGAGGAAAGAGAGCAGAAAGAAGCAACAGAGGAAAGAAGCAGAAACGAAGAAGGTAGTGAAAAGAGGGCAAAGGACAGAGAAGGAGAAGGAACGAGAGAGCGTATGGAGAACAAGACGACAGGAGGAGAGAGAAAGGATGAGAGAGTGGAGACTCGAGTAGGAAGAAGAGTAAAGGTACCTGAGAGATTCAAGGACTATGATATGGACTGGAAGTAAGACTTTTGTTACATTGTTTAGATTGCATTAAAGGGGGGAGATATGTGGTAGCGCTCTAGTGTTCCGACTCCGGAACCGGATATGGTGGGACAGGAAGCGGAAGGCGGCCATATTGTTTGCTTGGCGCCGACCGCAAGAAGGACAGTCAGAGCCCCGGCGCTCCGGAATAAAGATACACATTCCCTTCATTAAATGCGTGCGTTTCCATCTTTATTACATGCCCCTCCCCCTCCCCACATCACCGCCCGGCAGGTACTCCCACTACCGGCCGCGGGCTGGCATAAACACATTACAGAAGGGCAGACCAGGCATTGCAAACCTCAGTAACCACTCTGTTGACCCGTTCCCAGGTGCGAGCACACCTCACAGCAGCACGCTGTTACCTTCCCGAAATTGGGCGTGGAACTCGGCAGGGTCGTAACTCTTGCGGTGGGAAACGGGCTTGTGCGGCACTTCTGAGCGCTCAAAGCGCCGATTAAGGCTGCGCCTCCTCACCGCTCATGCGGACTGACCAGTAAAGAGAGCGCGGGAACGGCAGGCTGCACCCTCCACCGCAGTTGGAGTTTCGGCAGTAAAAGTGCGAAGGCAGGCAGAGAGAAAGGCGTGCTTGCTTCCTTGATGCAAAATATAATTAGGGGGGTATGCCCAAATGACCCTCTATACCTGGGCATAAAGCATCAAAGATGTGCAAAAAGAAAAAAGTATGGAGGGATCAATCACTCTCTTATTTTCGTACAAGGCACCATCAATTACCCTGACGTTTTCAATATTTTATGATTATAAATATTAATGATTCCGTTAGATACACACATCATTCGGCATGACTCTGGTACAACAACATAAATACAATACATATACACAATATATACAACGCATACAAAACCCTAATTTATACATATATAATGTACACTCCTCACTCCGAGTGATACATTCCAAGGTAGTCCTCTTAGCGCCAGAGGTATCACACCTCTCTCTTATTTACTTGTGTGCGCCTATAATCTAAAGCCAAATTCATAATTCATTGGACTCCTCATATATCTGTCCTTGATGCGGCCGATCAAAAGGAGGAGGCTGGCCCAATGCAGAAGAAACAGGTAAGACCATGGAAGGGGGTGGATCAGGACGAAGACCTGCAGGAACTTCTGGAAAAAAACAAGGGCTTTGGTGGCACTGAAAGGCAGGGCATGGCTGGACAAACAAATGAATGCAGGTCTGGAAGAGAGGCCAGCACGAGGAGCCACGCAGGCAACACAGAAGAATGCAAGGGTGGAGGCATAACCCCCAAGGCCTGGTGGGAAGGGGCAAGGAGCCAGAATGTCTGCCCCCACCAAACTACGTGAGAAGGGGACAAGGTCAAAGGACGGCAACCCACCTCATCAAAAAAGAGGTACAAAGGAGGAAAAGAAAGGGGCGCCATGAGCACTGCACCTGCACCAGTGGTCGTGCAGGAAGAGAGCAGCGAACCGGAAGGTTACTGCAGCGATAATTCCAGCGTGGCCTGCTGCCACCACGGCGGCCCCCTGGGGGGCAGGAGATGGGACGAATGACCACAGGCCACTGAGCAATGAAGAGCAACAAATGCAAAGTGAAGGAGTGGGTTTGCGTGCCAATGCGTGGGGGCAATATCAGGCCAGCGAAAGGCCGCCAGGGAACATCTCTAACTATGGGACACAATTGGGGGTTAACAACTGCACGGTGCAGAGGCCATGGAGCCCGCAATACCTCTTGCCAGCAAATCAGAGGGACGCACAAGGCGAGGGGAACTTTCAGGGGGAATCCTGGGGCTCGCCCTGCCCAACTACACCCACCCTTGTGGAAGCCATGGTAAGGGCCCAGCTCATATTTCAGCACAGGGCACTACCCGAGCACAATGGTCCCCCAGGAAAGTGGGGATCCCAGAAAGAAAGGGATGAACCACAAAGGTGCCCAAAAAGACGGACCAGCTGTGGTAATGTGACTCCTGTAGAACCAGGGAGTGGGGAAAGCACAGAAGAAGGGGGTTTGACCAGGGCGAGGAGGCATATATTGTCCAGCCAGGACTCGTAGGACAAAGCCCTCCCTGAGATAAAAGTTAAAAGAGCAGGCGAAGCCTGCACGGGCTGTTTGGCAATCAAGCTTAAGCAACATTCCAGCCAACTGGTCAACGGGTTATAGAATATAACCTGTTGGAACATGTCAGAGGAGGAAACACTTTCCTTTTCTGAGGACCACATAAAAAACTTAATTTCGGGACCATCTCCATTCTCCTCCATCAAACTCAGTGCAAACGCACAACAACAAAACGAAAGTGATAAGCTACTAAGGCTACATAAGAAACATACACGCACGGAACTACACGGGCATTTCTTGTTTGAACACCTCAAGGCAGGCACCATCCCTTGGGGTCTTCAAGTAAAAAACGTACCGGTGGTGTTCACAGAGGACCCAGTATACAAAAAGGGTTTTAGCTATATAGCGACTAAGTGTAGTAGGGACCTCATGGTCCATACCGTTGAAACAGCTACGAGAATTTGTCAAAAAGAACAGGAAGAAATCGAGGCATTGATCAAGGCAATAGAAGATAATCATACTGTGACAGAAGCGAAAGCTCTACTCGATAAAATCGACAAGGAGATTGCCACATTTAGGGACAACACTATTAACTTCAGGTCCAACAAATTTGAGAAAGACGTAAAGGCTTTTAAAATTGAGTCAGTCTACCCATATCTTAAAGAGGATTATTATACCCAAATAGAATCACGACGAGCACTATCACAGTACCAGGGGAGGTCCAGAAATAAATTCACAACTTTTTCAGAGAGTTCATCCTCAGAATCTGCAAGTGATTCAGACCCAAGAGAAGGCCCGTCCAAACGTAATAATCCTTTTTTAGAGAAAGGCGAAGGCAGAGGCAGAGTCAGATTCAAACCCCAGCCCCAACCATGGGAAATGAGAACACGAAGGACTCAGTACAAAACTTAAACCTCACCTCTATAGTAAATATATCGAACAAAGTATTAACCAAACATGAAAAGTCTCTTCTAGAATTAGGTCTCAAATTTGTGCCAACAACAAACACTGATCTAACGAATTTGAAAATAGAAGCTCTGGAGTTTTGCCGTAAACTTAGATTGAAGGCATTTTTCCACAACAGAGAGGACAATAGAGTACCAGAACCCTCAAATCTTTCCAACAAATCCACATTTGTTCCCCCTACTTACACAATTCCTAAGGAAATAATAGCCTTTGAACAAATCGTTCTGTCCTCCATCACACAGTTGAGCCAACAAAAAATGTTTCTGAAAAGGAACATTACCAGAGAACAACAAATGGCATTGAATAATCTCCGCAACGATGATTCTATAGTACTTAAACCCGCTGACAAGGGGGGCGCACTAGTGGTGTGGGCTAAGGCAAAATACATTGCTGAAGCAAACAACCATATCAAAAATACTGATTGGTACAGAGAAGTGAAAGAAGATCCCTCTTCACAAATAAGAGCTGAGATTCAAACAAAACTAATAGAGGGCCGCGACAAGGGGATACTAGGAACAAAGGAGTTCCAATATTTGGATAAGAAAAGTTCACGCATTCCCGTTATCTATTTTCTGCCGAAAATACATAAAAACTTAACTGAACCACCCGGGAGACCAATAGTCTCCGGGTGTGATTCTTTATTAGAACCATTGGCCAAATACGTGGATGTGTTCCTTAAACCTTTTCTGCCAAAAGTGACATCGTACCTTAAGGACACTACAGACTTCATTAACAAGGTTGAAGGGGTTCCATTTGATGCAATTCAGGAACTAATGGTATCCTTCGATGTCACCTCCCTCTATACCCAAATCCCTCAGGAAGAGGGATTGGAAGCAATGGAATATTACTTGGACACACGCCCCAGACCACAAAGAGTCCCCACAGATTTCATCATTGATTTGGCACGGATCGCCCTCAAAAGAAATTATTTCAGGTTCATGGACACGTTCTACGTGCAGGTGAAGGGGACCGCCATGGGGTGTCCTTATGCCCCGGAGATGGCGGTCCTCTTCATGGCCCTGTATGAGGAACGCTACATTTACCAGAACAACCCTTTCAAACAAAATATAACAACATGGTATCGTTTTATTGACGATATTTGGTGTCAATGGAAAGGGTCTGAGGATATGTTGGCCCAATTCCATCAGTGGCTCAACACCAGACACCCGGACATAAAGTTCACAATGACACATAGTAGAACATCACTTACCTTCCTTGATGTAGTAGTTTTTCCCAATGAAAACAGATTGACAACTACTTTACATCGTAAAAACACGGACAAAAACACCATCTTACATTATGCAAGCTATCACCCCAAAAGTTTAAAATCTAATCTACCGTACGGACAAATGTTGAGAATTCGTCGCAATTGTTCTCGAAAGGAGGACTTCATGATACACTCCCAAATTCTCAGTGAACAACTACGAGACAGAGGTTATCCATCCAAATTATTAAAACATTCAACCACACGGGCTTGGTACACGCCACGAGAAGAATTACTCAAAAGGAAAGAGACCAAACCTCTTGAAAGGCCGGTCTGTGTGACAACATTCGGCCCATATACCAACAAATTGAAGTCTATCATTTTGAAGAACTGGCACTTGATTATGAATTCGGAAGTCCCAATGGCGAAACCATTGTTCGCCTTAAAGAAAAACAAAAGCATTGCTCAATACATTGTAAGAGCTGACTTAGGAGTCAGCCAAGCAAAAACAGATTTACGCTCACTATGGAAATTACCACCAATAACGGGTCACCATAAATGTGGCACGTGCGTGTCCTGCCCCAACACACTGGAAGGGGAAGAATTTCAATTTAATAACACGCGGTGGATGCATAAAGAGTTCTCGAACTGCAAAACAAGTAACGTAGTTTATGCAATAATGTGCCCTTGTCCCAAGCCATATATCGGGAAAACTACTCAAAAAGTAAATCAGCGAGTAGCACAACACAGATCCAGAATCAGACACAGAGTGTTGACCGCCCCAATGGTACAACACTTTGTGGAACAACAACACACTGAGACAGATTTTAAATGGACAGTACTATCAGCCATTAAAGTTCCCCCCAGAGGAGGAAACATTGATGCCATGTTGTTGAAAAAAGAAGCTTATTTAATTTTAAAATTCAACTGTGTGGTGGATGGGTTGAATGAAATGTCGGAATTACAAAGAGCAAATTACTGAGTCCCCTGCACACCACCTTCAGCAAACACGCACTGTTCTGCAATTGATCTTGCCAGTCACTTTGTCTACACAGCGCTGCACAGCACTGCACTTTGACCATAAAAACTACAAGTCCCATAATGCCTAGCTGCATACTTAAACAGGAAATGAGTTCCGCCGGGCGTCGGTAAACCACATTCGAGTCCCAGCGAAGGTAACCACTCAGACGCGGCTTCACGACGAATCTTTGCAACTGACAAGAGAGCTACCGGTAAAGGTAAGACGCTCTACC
Organism: Lissotriton helveticus; assembly: GCF_964261635.1. Taxonomy (NCBI): domain Eukaryota; kingdom Metazoa; phylum Chordata; class Amphibia; order Caudata; family Salamandridae; genus Lissotriton; species Lissotriton helveticus. The sequence goes on along the minus strand of NC_136068.1, from coordinate 630,835,558 downwards.
ATGCGCATGCTGTCAGCCATAACTAGAATAGCTCACACAAAATATACTCAAAAGCTGCTTTGATTTTGTAGAATCCGGAAGCGCGATCAAAGAAAGAAAGGAAGCAATAAGCGATCGGATACGTAATCCCCAGCAGTGGAGCCGCACATGAGACTTCCTCGCTACAATGTAAGTCCCTCTGTTGTAGAACAGGTAACCAAAAAATCGGTCATTGGAATATTGTATTAAATCAACCTTTTATTCCAGTAGACGAAATCATCTCAGAACCTTTAAAGAATTCCACCAACGGGCAATTCAACCGAGTGGGCACACGTAATTTTGAAAACAAGTAAGTGCAGGTCCAGCATATATGTGTACACGAAATGTATACAGTCATTTTAAAACAAAAACTCACTAGACCACCCTCCTTTAATCTCATGATTTAGGTAAGGGTGAAAACTAGGAAATCCGGAAGCCCTGTGCCAAAAACACAGTGAACTCCTACATATAAGAAGAGGTAAATTTTGCATGCTTTATTCCCTAAATACTGACAAAATGAGAATAGGAGATACTAAATGTCCCCCAATTTTACACCGTAGGTACACAGCTCAGCCCTGAGGAAGAACCCTATTAATTGAATAAAGGGTTTGGAAACGCGTCGGCTGTTCGGCTGTCTCAAAGGCAACCTAAATTCCATGGGTTTGCACACGAACATAGGGCGAACTAACCGAAATCATATGGCCCAATGTGTTTGGTCCTAACAATTAAATTTGCTTGATCACAAGGACCTGTACCTTAATAGTTCAAGGTGTATGAAATTTAGTTTGTTCTGTTGTTGAAATAGTGAAAGCATAACTATTATTGAATGTGATGATTTGTTCATTTTTTGAAAGCATTGTTATTCATGACTTATGTTTGTATTGTTTTGACTATTGAAGGAAAGTTTAATCCTCTGTAGTGCAATTTATATGTGAACATCTTTAATTTTGAAAATGTTGAAATGAAAACAATAAACCTTCGGAATCCATGATATGAAGGTACACACCAGCTAAATAAAAAGCGGGTGTGAACTAAACTTGAGCCCTGGCATTCTTGTTTGTTGATACGGTCTGGAAGAGAGGCCAGCACGAGGAGCCACGCAGGCAACACAGAAGAATGCAAGGGTGGAGGCATAACCCCCAAGGCCTGGTGGGAAGGGGCAAGGAGCCAGAATGTCTGCCCCCACCAAACTACGTGAGAAGGGGACAAGGTCAAAGGACGGCAACCCACCTCATCAAAAAAGAGGTACAAAGGAGGAAAAGAAAGGGGCGCCATGAGCACTGCACCTGCACCAGTGGTCGTGCAGGAAGAGAGCAGCGAACCGGAAGGTTACTGCAGCGATAATTCCAGCGGGGCCTGCTGCCACCACGGCGGCCCCCTGGGGGGCAGGAGATGGGACGAATGACCACAGGCCACTGAGCAATGAAGAGCAACAAATGCAAAGTGAAGGAGTGGGTTTGCGTGCCAATGCGTGGGGGCAATATCAGGCCAGCGAAAGGCCGCCAGGGAACATCTCTAACTATGGGACACAATTGGGGGTTAACAACTGCACGGTGCAGAGGCCATGGAGCCCGCAATACCTCTTGCCAGCAAATCAGAGGGACGCACAAGGCGAGGGGAACTTTCAGGGGGAATCCTGGGGCTCGCCCTGCCCAACTACACCCACCCTTGTGGAAGCCATGGTAAGGGCCCAGCTCGTATTTCAGCACAGGGCACTACCCGAGCACAATGGTCCCCCAGGAAAGTGGGGATCCCAGAAAGAAAGGGATGAACCACAAAGGTGCCCAAAAAGACGGACCAGCTGTGGTAATGTGACTCCTGTAGAACCAGGGAGTGGGGAAAGCACAGAAGAAGGGGGTTTGACCAGGGCGAGGGGGCAGCGGCAAACAAAGCAAAGGCAGGCAAGGGGACGCAGGCACTCGCGGGAAAGCAGCGAGTGAGCACTTCGCCCGTCCCCAGGTGACCCCCCATCACCACCCACTTAACAGGGTTAGCCAACTTGTTACCAATCGCAGTGAAGGTTAGGATTTGCAGAAGGAATACATTGACATATTCTCATTATTGGAGGTGCGCCAGGCAGGGTTGGATTTGAGTGTGCAGGATAAGAAGGAGGAGGACAGAAGGGATAGGCGGAAACCCAGGATAGAGCGGTCAATAGAAAATTGGCTGTGGGCCTTTAGAACCCTTTCTTGCATCTTCATAGAAATGTTTCCGCAGAGAGCAGCCGCCTTGTTCGTGCACAAGCAGAAAGTACATGAGGCTCATCAGAAATACCAAGGGGAAGCTAGGTTGAATTACGATGAAGGCTTCAGGGAGAAGATACAGACATGGCGGCCATAAAGTGGGATCACAAGGACATGGAAAGTTTTACTAGTCACATGGTGGCAGCCAGGGAAGTGGTAGGGGTGCGCAAACAGTATTTTTGTCCCTCAAGCTTTCAAGGGATATTTGAAAGCCAAGGGCAGGGGAACAAACCAAGGGCCCCCCCAGGGGGAAAAACAGGGAAGGGGCCCCCTACGACATGCTGGAAATATGACAAAGATGAATGTAAGTGTGGGCACGCCTGCAGGTTTAACCACAGTTGTAGCAAATGAAGCAGCAACCACCCAGCAACCCACTGCAAGCAGTCAAAAGGAGCAGGGGAATATAGGGAACATGGCAACAAGAAGTAACGCGCGGTGCAAGCAGTCGCAGACGGGAGGAGCGGGCAAGGGGACAGGGGGCATTGCCCACTCCCATTAGAATCAGAAGTTTAGTGGCATTACTGAATGATTATCCTAGGAAAAAAGAAAGGTAGCGAATGGCAGACGGCTTCACTTATGGGTTCCCCATAACTTACAAAGGCCAACTGGGCACATGGCTTAGCAACAACCAAAAATCCATTGGGGAAAACCCGGAGTTAGCCAGGCAGAAGGTAAGGAAGGTGGTTCAGCTGGGCAGGGTAGCAAGCAAGTTTGACACCCCCCCCCCCCACCACCAGGACAATTTCATTGTGTCCTCACTGGGGGTGGTGGTGGTACCTGAAAAAGAGGTGGGCAAATTTCACCTCATACACCATTTGTCACACCCACACAGAGATACAGTAAATGACTGGCTGGAGCAGAACTGCTGCTCAGTGGCCTAGGCCTCGCTGGATGATGAAGTGAACTTGATTAAGCAGGCAGTGAGAGGGGTGTTGTTAGCCAAGATAGACATAGAGTCCATTTTCCGACTACTTCCGGTACACCCACAGAGCTACCATCTCTTGGGCTTTCAACTAGATGGGGCATATTACTATGACAGATGCCTACCTTTGGAGTGAATGATATGATGTGCTTATTTTGAGTCATTCAGCAGCTTTCTGGAGTGGGCACTGGGGACACGGCATCCGATCGCATACACTACCGAGACGACTTCCTGTTCATTGGTAAACCGGGATCAGGGGAGTGCGCAGGACTTCTCAGGCAGTTTGAGGGGTTGACGGAGAAGCTGGGAGTCTCATTACTCCCAGGAAAGACCAGGGTATCATTCCTGGAAATTGAGCTGGATTCAGTAGAGGGCATATGCAGGCTGCCTAGCAACAAGTTAACAGAGCTGCGGCACATCATAGGGCAACTGCTGACAAAAAGGAAGGCGACATTGTGCGAGCTTCAGAAGCTGCTAGGTAAATTGAATTTTGTGAACAGGGTAATCCCAGCTGGGAGACCTTTCGCCAGGCAGCTAGCATGGTTGACCAAAGGGATGACACTGAAGCATCATAGAGTGAGGCTCACGCAGGGGGTGAAGAAGGACCTGGAACAATAGGATACCTTTTTATCTGGGTTCAACGGCACAGTCATGTGGTGGGAACATTGAATAATGTCCGAACAGCTGGAGCTTTACATGGACGCGGCCGGCAGCCACGGCTTGGGAGCCATTTTGGGCACTGCTTGGTCTGCAGCACAATGGCCAGACAGCTGGCACAAGCAGGGATCACAGGCAACATTATGCTGTTAGAGCTCAGTCCTATCATAGTGGTGTTTACTATATGGTGCGACAGGTTGGCAAATAGGCAGATTACGCTGTGGTCAGACGATCATGCTGTGGTACAAGCGATTAACCAGGGAACAGCAAAATGCCTGGTGGTGGTAAGACTTTTGCAACACTTAGTCGGCAGCCAGTTGGGCGCAAACATAGCAGAGAGGGCCAGGCACATAGCAGGGGTGGCAAATGCACCAGCTTATGCAATTTCTCGTTTTCAGTGGGGCAGATTCAGGGAGCTGGCCCCCCACGCAGACCCCTGAATGACCCAGGTGCCTGGACACCTGTTGGTCTTGGTGGACATGGCATAAAGATGGTGGTCCACAATGTTTCACAAGAGCACAAGGGCGTTTCAGAGTGGAAAGACCAAGTCCTGGGCCCAAGCACATCTTAGCCCAGTGGCATACTACGTAAAACTGGCCACGGGGAGGGACCCAACAGGACAGTTGATGAAAGGCTCAGGGAGGCTTCAATCCAAGGCTCAGGACAGGAGAAGGCCCCGCGACTTAGTGCTGCATTCATTCCGGATAGGGGCGGCAACAACCACAGCCCATTTAGGGCTCAATGCACTCAATGCTGAGCATATCAAGACACTGGGCCGGTGGGCGTCTGATGCTTTCAAAGGATACATAGGAGTCTGAGCCTTGAATTTTTGCACCCTGCAGGACCGCAAGAGGGCTAGCGTATGGTGTGGATCATGGGACACTCCTACATCACACAGGTGCTGAAGAAATGTGAATCTTCATTCTCAGGGAATACTTACTAATATAACAAAGAACTTGGCACAGAAGCTGTAATATGAAAAGACATCTTTATTAAACTTAACATAGTGAGGCCACGTCACACAGAAGCCGTAGCAACTGAATGAGGTAGTCTGAGGAATACAGAGGACAGAGGCCTTTTATATGTTTTAGGGTTACATGACTCAGTACAAATGTAAGGGGCAGTCCTAGCTTTTGCAAGCATGCAAAAAACCCAACATTCCTTCTTACTCAAGCTGAACAAACCCATATTAAAAACGGGCACATCCCCATCGTAAACAGGCCATAAAGAAAGGAGCAGAGACAGGTGTAAGTAAGATAAGACATAGTTGTATGCAATAAAGGTTTATGATGTCCTGTGCCTTGATGCTTAATCTTGATCAGCTACTGGGAAAAGAACTGGCCTAACAGGTTTTGGCTTCAGGCAGGAGGGTCCCTTCGCTCGGTCATTCAGAAGTCAGCTAAAGTGTACGTGTGCTAAAAGACTTGTTCGGCCGTGGTCATCGGCCTATGTGAGGGCAACCACAAAATGGCTGCCATACACAAAATGGAACTCGACGGTTCAGAACCAATCCCTAAATACGTAGTGAATCCATCGGTGTAATGTGACAAAAACACTCATACTTGTCGTACTAGCTGGTTACGGTTCGCTAATATCAAATTCGTAACGAAACCATGACCTTTATGAAACGGGTTCAGGATTCACGGAACCTCAGACCCTCCTTTTGCCCTTACATAGGCAATAACCTACACTCACGTCAATCTGAGTCCAGGTCTATATTCATCAAATCATCAAGATGTTGCTGAAGCATAATCCTATTACTTAGCAACTCTCTCGGGACAGGTCTCCTTACACACGTATTACCACAAAGGCCATATGTGGCAGGACCAAATAGGGAATACCTCTATCTGTAGTATGTGGTATAAGACCACACACCCAACAATTAGTGATGTTCACTACTAACTGGTGTTGATGCAGAAACTGTACAAAAGGAATTATCAGTAAACTCTGACCTCCTAACTAGTCCATGTTCAGGTAAAATATGGAAAGAATGCAAAGAAGTAGTAGTAGGATGAGACATAGGTTGGGAGGTGGGTACAGATGTCAATTGAGTAGAAAAAAACAATCCCACCCATAAAAGACAACGTCATGTTTAAAAAAAACACTAGAAAACACGTTATTAAGAACATATAGACAACAGGAGAAAGTAGTGACCACTATTACAAACGAAATTATAATTTTTCACAACCCTAAGCAAAAAAAAAGGCAAATCCTAAAATTATCTAGTAACATTTTTTTAGGGCTTCCTATGCATTTCAGGAATTTATTGTATGTTCAAGTGAAACAGTGGTGACCCTCATTAATGCTCTGAGGTGAAAAGGGGATACTCTTCCACAGAGAATGGACTTTATTCTGCTTTTACTAAACAGAATAGTACTTTAAAACACTGCCAGCAAAACAATCAAAAAGTCGTCTCCTAACACCTATTATATGCAATCGCACGGAAACCACTTGTGAAACCAACTATGCCCAGAGTCCGTTCAAAAAGCCTCTCTGGCAGGCTTCTATTGTCCATCAAATCTTCTTTTGTTGTTGCATGGGCCTCTTCATCCAGGCCTTTCATGATCCGTTGGAGTGCCCTCCTGGCAAACACTCATAGCTCATTCAAAAGTCTCAATGTCTCAATGCAGTTCACCAGTATCTCTCCTCTGCGGCAGACACTACAGATATTGTGCTCTTCATTGGTCATGGGCACAGATCATCTCGTGCAGACCCGGGACCATTCTCAGGCTCCAACACTCATCATTCAGTGTCAGAGGACGCTGAGGCTGCTCTTTCATGGGCACCAGAATGTAGTGCCTTTTGCCAATCTTGGATCCTCCGGTGCACTGCACTTCCGTTGGAGCAAAGGAAAAAAAAAAAAGGGGGTGCGTGGCCAAAACTCAGGCCAAAGGGCTCAAGGGACTGCACACTGTCAGAGGTTAACCAGCACATGACAGGCGCTCGGTGCGTGGCCAAAGCTCAGGCCAAGGGGGCTCAAGGGACTGCACACTGTCAGAGGTTAACCAGCACATGACAGGCTCTCTTTTGCACTGAAATTCTGGTTCTGTGGCACAACCAGCTCCTCCTTCTTTTCTGATGTTGAACGCCTTCTGATGAAGCAAGTGTGATGCTTTAAACAGTTCATTGTATAACAAAAGGACTGAAAACAGGTGGCCTGCAATCTTCAAAGGAGTGGCCATACGCCATGGGACAATTTTGGTCTAGAATACACTGTCATTCTCAAAAAGCAATACAAATATAAAGGCAGTAGGCAAAACAGTGCCTCTAGGCTTTTCAATTGGGTTTCCGTGTGAGAGCATATCCTCCATCATCTGAGGGTAGATAGTGACATGGGGATTCTATCTGAATGGATGCCCTCGCACATAGTGGCATCGTCTAATGGAGCAAACACATTTTATCTCAATGACTACATATAGGTGTTCCTAAATTCCTCATCTAGAACATCTCAAAAGAAAAATCGCATAATGCAGATTATCGGGGAAAACAGTCTGGTTATGCAAAAGGGAATTATACATAAGATGGGGGTCCATGGTACATTACTGCAATCTGAAAGTGTGAACCTGAACAATACATTAATAATAATAAAAGCTGACTGGTGAAAGGAATACGGAAAAGAGAAATAGGACTAGGACACAGCTAAAATCCCCAATGACTAGGCACGATGCGCTTGGGTGATAGTCAGGCATGTGGCACAATACCAAGAGTATGGGTGATACACAAAAAAATCACAATAGTATACAAATTTAACTCTACCGCTGGCCGCTACACCATATACGGTAATCTCATCTAATGTTCCAGTTCCTTCTTCAGGGAAAAATGAAACCTGGTTTACTTTACGGTCCAAAGCCATATACTACTTAGGAAGCAGAATAAAACTGACTAATGTAATATAGAAATTAGGTCACCATGTAGAAGAGTCACAAATCTATAATTTATCCTTACGTCCAATCAGGATACATAATTTTAGGGCTGCCTGTTCCTTACAGGAAAGGGGGCAGTAATGTGACTGTAAGTGAAACCTTGTTTCCTGTATATCTTTTTATTTTCCTTCAAATACCATTAAAGCCAATTTTGACATACACTGATGAAGTGTTGTCTGTCTTTCTGTGAAATTTAGTGTGAAAGCAAATCTACCCAATGTTTGTAAATTTGTAATAGTATCATAAGCAGCAACATAAAACATGCAAAAAACGCACAAAACGGACGTCAAGCCATCAGATATACTCGTTGTAAAACAATAGCATATATAAATGAGCGGTGACGCATAATACCGTGTCAGGTTTAAAATCCTTACCCTCCTTTTTGACAGTAGATCACCAATTAGTGGATATCTGCTGTCAAATACAACTTTCAGACACACAGAACCAGCAAGAACAATTCATGATAGAACCAAATACACAAACATGAAAAACGCATGGACATTTCTTTCCAAAGGAGTTGCGCAAACAAAACACCATTTCATTTCAACCAACCAAACTCACGTGTCTTGTTAGGCTTAAAATCCCCCAGAGCAATCCATGAATGATCTGTGAGCAGAAGCGAAAAGAAAAAATACACAGCACACAAAAGAGAGACATTTCTCATACTAAACAGACATCAATTATAACTTTTAAGCAGAAGACAAAACATGATACACATTAACAAACACAAAAATAAATTTCCATTACTTAACTGTTACCATCTTGTCAGTCACCTTGCAACATGAAGCCCTTTTAACTTTCCAAAAGTACAATTGTTTCACTGACACTCCATGTTAGCTTTGTGCCACGATTTTCACTTTGAAAAATACTTCTCAATTGGCAAATCGTTCTTACTTATTCACGTAGGCTTCAAAATTTTAGTAAAAGGCTGCATCTTATTTTTTTGTCTAAGACTTAATGCAACACTTCGTTTTCTGTCAAATAAAAGCGACTAGCAGACATTATTTTTTTAGAGCAGAAATACAAATGTCATGATGTTGGGACTTTTAAAGAAACCTTTTTTATATTTCCCTTTGGAATTAAGTTCTTTAATTTTATTGATGTTCTTATGGAGAAACCAGAAATCCCACCTTTCAGAGGCCTGTTTAGCAAGGTCATTCTGCATTTCACAGAGACAAGGCTCGAATTTAAAAGGTCAAAAATGTCAACATGACAGCCTCCTCCATTGTTTACAGGAAAACTAAAGATAGCATCTTAGCACAACTTGAGCAGCCTGTTCTCCTAGCCCACAGTTTCTGCTCATTCTGAGGCTGACAAAGACAGAAGGCCTACTGCATTTTTTGTGAATGATTCACAGAACCTAATAACACACATACCAGTTTTTAGAACAAATGCTTGTTGCAATGGTACTCATTTCAGCAACTTTAATTGGATCTCACTGGGCCATTTAAAAGTAAACCCAAATGGGGACAACCTGCAAAATTGTATTATACCTAAATGTATGCATTTACTGAAGCCTAAAGCACTTTAAAGCTATTGTAAATGGCAAGAATGCTGTTTTAAATGGTCTATTTTACCCAAATTCGACTTTAATATTAGGGGCACTTAAAAATAAATATCCTATAATTGTTTTACATATTAACCATCCTCAGAATGTCCTATACACATTACAGAGATTAGGGATTAGTCATATCTCATGTAAATCCTTAGAAAAAAGAGTTTTTTACGCCTCGCTAAGTGAAATTCAATATGCTAATGTTCTCATTATGCGGTATAGCGCAACTATAATTAAATTTTAATGCTAGGATGTCATAGTATGAGCATTAAGCTTCATGAATAGTAAAAAACAAATTTTGTAGCACTTATTTTTAATAATTATTTTTCATAATTTAATAATTATTTTTAATAAACCCAATTTTTTTATGATTCCACATATAAAAGCGAGCTGCATCCCTTGCCTATCATTTTAGACGCATTCATTTATAAGCTTAAGCACAGACGCCTAACTTGAAACATGACAAAATGTTTGCGCCACTTTTTATCTTTTTTTTTAAAAAAGGACAATTTTATTTAGCAACAGACCCCAGAATATGCTTACAAACATGCTTAAAGAGAAAAAACCCTTAATTGGAATGCCTTAACCTTAGTTTTGGAACCTTTTGATTCTGAAATGCAAGTATTCACCCGTGTCTAAGTAAATGCTCCTGTTTATTTAGCTTGTCTCTCAGCATTGTAACATGAGCACAAATGGCAGTCTTTTTCAAACAAAAACACATAAATGCATGTTCTATAATATACTTCTGAGTTCAGCAAGACTTTACTTCAGCTGAAGAGTGTTTGCCTGTTAATATATGATGCAATATTTGTAAGCAAAAAATACTATAAGCTTGTTTTCCTACAAAACACACCATTTTCGTTTTTGAGGCTTCTTTATTCCTAGTGTACTTGAATATTTAATTTTATTATTTTAAACATTTAGACATTTTGCGCGCCATGCATTTCGTGAATAGCGCCATCGCTATTCACTTACAAAAGTTGCACTAATGAGAAAACCACATAGACATTTAAACACACTTTTAACCCACATATCAATACTTAGGACAGAAACAAAGGACAGCCCACAGACTGTACTTAAATCAAACCATTTGCAAATACTAGTTGTAAGTCATATTTACAAGAAACGCTTCTCAATTGTGTTTCAAAAGACTGCAAAAACAGCCCAACAGACTGATGTATGTCCAAGAAGTGAAAATACACTAAATTCACTAGCTTTGGCTAGCAGAACACCAAAAATCGTTCTGCATATCTTCATTGACAAAACTGTGCAGAAAAAAGGATCCTTGTTTTGTAATATGTCATATTTTAATTCCCTGGGGATACAAAATCACAAAAGGAAGAAATATGTTTTTAAAATCTAAACCTATTTAGATATTCCCTTTAGGGGAAACCGGCTAATCCAAACGTATACAAAGTTGGCCAACACAAAGCTCCAAATTTGCTAAGATCAGGCATCTTATAGCTCACTAATCTAGCTTCAAACTTCAAGGGGCTATCTCTATCGATACACTCGTAAATATACAAGACCCTCGGTTTTTGAAAATTGCAATCTTCAAATAAAAACTAAGGACAAAACAAACTAAGAACCAACCTAAGGACCAAGGAACAAAGGACTGGGAGCGACCCACTTATACTTAACTCTTACTTTTACTAATCAAAAGGTTATCCAAATTCTAACTGTCAAGTTCTACATGACCTAACGGTCTTTTTAAGAATACTCACGCCAAAAAGGTTCTCAGTCAGGAGTGACATCATGTGGAGGATCAAAATCAGGAAGATCAGAAATATACTGGGCTGCAGAATCAAAGAATCTCCAGAATCCCTGTGCACAGAGTACCTTCTTAGTAGAATCCTGTTCTGTCCTCGTCAGTAGATTTCAGTCTCCCGACAAGATCACTCCCATAGAAAGCCACTTCTCTGATGAGCCCCGCGTTGGGCGCCATTTGAAGAAATGTGAATCTTCATTCTCAGGGAATACTTACTAATATAACAAAGAACTTGGCACAGAAGCTGTAATATGAAAAGACATCTTTATTAAACTTAACATAGTGAGGCCACGTCACACAGAAGCCGTAGCAACTGAATGAGGTAGTCTGAGGAATACAGAGGACAGAGGCCTTTTATATGTTTTAGGGTTACATGACTCAGTACAAAAGTAAGGGGCAGTCCTAGCTTTTGCAAGCATGCAAAAAACCCAACACTCCTTCTTACACAAGCTGAACAAACCCATAATAAAAACGGGCACATCCCCATCGTAAACAGGCCATAAAGAAAGGAGCAGAGACAGGTGTGAGTAAGATAAGACATAGTTGTATGCAATAAAGGTTTATGATGTCCTGTGCCTTGATGCTTAATCTTGGTCAGCTACTGGGAAAAGAACTGGCCTAACAGGTTTTGGCTTCAGGCAGGAGGGTCCCTTCGCTCGGGTCATTCAGAAGTCAGCTAAAGTGTACGTGTGCTAAAAGACTTGTTCGGCCGTGGTCATCGGCCTATGTGAGGGCAACCACAAAATGGCTGCCATACACAAAATGGAACCCGACGGTTCAGAACGAATCCCTAAATACGTAGTGAATCCATCGGTGTAATGTGACGAAAACACTCATACTTGTCGTACTAGCTGGTTACGGTTCGCTAATATCAAATTCGTAACGAAACCATGACCTTTATGAAACGGGTTCAGGATTCACGGAACCTCAGTGCAAGGGTGGGCAATGGCACTGAAGGACTTCCAGGAGATATGGTTACAGAACACAGCAGTAACCTGGTTGGGATGATCAGTCATGAAGTGGGCACAGCTGCTTCGGGCTATGCGGGAGGCGTGGCAGCAGTGCGAATGGCCTGATGCAGTGGTCATTCACTTAGGGGGGAATTATCTGGTGAACAGCGGAAAAAGAGAACTGTTAGGGGAGATGGTGACTGGTTTGGCTGTACTGGTGAGGTTGATTTGCCCGGCAGAGATCATATGGTCCAAGCTGATTGCTCGCCGGGCCTGGAGAGGGGAGATCAACCAGGTTTCAGTGGGCAAGTCTAGGCGCAAGCTAAATATCGTCATGGCTAAGATATGTAGGGTAAGCAGTTTGGGCTTTGTGCGATACGGGCTGATCAACCTTAGGACACCAGGTTACCACTTAGAGGATGGGGTATACTTGACCCGGGTAGTCATGAAAATGTTCCTACTCAACATAGTCAGGGTCCTAGAGCAGTTGGGTTTCTCATAAGTGGGCGCTAGGGGGGTAGCCGCCCCGGTCATTAAACCGGCAGCAGCGTGGCAGAGGCAGCCCAGAAAGTTACCCAGACGAGAGAGTAACATGGTAGAAGAGCTGCTCAAACCGTGTTGTTGGGATGCCTCACGGCAGGGATATGGGGGGGGGGGCAGATGACAGCATACAATGACGGCCAGAGTAAAAGAGATGCTCAGACAGTGTCCTTGGGATGCCACAATGCAGGGTCACAGGGAGCAGGCGGGTGGTCAGCACGGATCCAGGGTGAGCAGAACAGCACTTGCAGTCCAGGCCGCATCTGACAGCCGCCCATAGAGTTGTAAGCAAGTGAAGCCTAGAATCCGTAGTACACTGAGACACTTGCAAAAAAGGACCCTCGCACAGGGTCAGTGCTGTCAATCAGAAAGAGAAACGAATCAGTGGCTCTAAATTGCTATGATAAATATTTATAAAATAAATGTTGGTTTGCGAATGACCAACCAAAAGTTGTTAAATGTATGATCCATAATTGTTAAAAATAAACTGCGGCCTTTGATGCACCTTAGGACGTTGTCCTTGAGTAAATCAAGGGGGGAGAATGCTGCATGGGAAGGCCAGCAATGAGGAGGTGAACTTACATGCCCGAGAGGGGTTACAACGCAGAGGCAATGTACATTTTAATGGTGCAGAGAAACAGCTACAGATCAACAATGCAAGCTTCCTTCACGCAAAGAACATGTACAGCAGGGACAGCAGAACTGGCGGCTTCCAGGGTCAGGCCAGCCGACAGAGCAAACAGGCAGAGTCCGAAGGGAGGATCAGGGACAATTTGGACTGTTTGTGGGCCTGTTTTATGGTCTGCTGGGCAGGTTTTCACTGTTGATTTTCCATGAGATTAGAACAAACTTTGCCTGCAGCAAGCTCAAATCCATAAATTCTTCTATATTTGGCTAAACAGCGTGTCTTTGCAAGTTCAAAACCGCCCGAGTTGAAAACATGGCCCACTTTTTTTTAACCATCTAAATCTCTAATAGGGTAATTTTAATTTTGGGGCTGGGGCCTATTTTCTGTCCCTGTCCGACACTGCAGGCTTGCAGTAGGCACAGAGTAGGACCATGGTAGACATCATCACAGCACAGCACGAGCAGCAGCAGCGTGGGTTTCCCTCACAGGGAGGGGGTGTGGCAAGGGCAGCAGCGCAAACGTCAAAAGACAAACACTGAAGTCTGGAGGAAGGAGCAGGGGGGCGGGGAGGGAAGGTGGGATGAAGGGAGGAAAACGGTGGGTGAAAGGAGGGAGTGCCTTCACTATATAAAAGGAGAGGAGAGCACCAAACATCACCTGAGCGCAGGAAACAGAGAACAGCACAGGTACACCTTACAGGTAATATACTTTATCGCTCCTACGCTGAGTATTAAATGACTGGATAGGGGGCAGCACTGTACTCTGGCAGCGCAAGATGTTCAGTCTGACCGGTCAGTGTGTGAGCGGGATTTGGGCCTGTATGTCTGCCAGTTTCATGAGCTGGTGCTGTAAAAATCTTTAAATAAAGGCTGGGCGGCGAGCAGGCAGCACGGCGCAGGCTGTGGATGCTGTCATCTCACTGCATGCAGCCTGGGTGGACTCATCACACTTTCTAGGAAGAAGAGAAAGGGACGCGTCAGCGTTTTTATCTTTTTTTGACAGGAGATGCGCATTGTAAATGCCATAGTGCCAATATCGGCAACACTGCCCATCCTCCCACAGCAATATCCTGGAGAAATAAACAGACAAGACACCTTTTTTGTGTGGAGAAAATTGCTGCAGGTTTGTTTGCATAACAAATATGCCAACATGGTGGGTTATCTTACGGGCGATCCCAGGTTCCCCACCACTCAGAGACCTCCCAGACAGAAAGCCTTACAAAGGCCAAAGTTGCTCTGTTCACAAATGTGGGCAACTATTTGTACCACCCAGTTCACAAATGTGGAGCACTTTCATTTTGGTACCTGGGATTGTTTTCTGCCTCAGCCCGTACCTGGGACAGCCCAAACGGGGAAGACAGAGCCTGACCCTGGGAGGTGAGAGACAGCCTGACCGTCCCTGGTAAAGAGAGCCTGGTCCTGGGAGGTAAGAGAAAGCCTGACTCTAACTGGAAAAGACAAACAAAATCAGCTAAACCCTAACGGCGAAGGGGAGAAACAAACATCCTTGAACGTCTCCAGCAGAGACAGATTACTCTCCCTTATCCCCCCCCATGCCCCCTCACAGCTGGAAGAGATAGCCAAGGCAAGGCAAAGAAAGACTACTTTTTCAAGGCAAGGGACAGGTTTACCCTCCCAGGTAAGCCTGAGCAGAGAGACAGTCTGATACTCCACCTCAAATAAGAGACAGCCTCATTTAGTAAAAGAGGGAGTTTGACCCATTTAGTCGTAGGTTAGACCCTGACTGTGCCAGAGGGGAAACATCGGTTATATAGCGGTGTTTACACCGCAATACCTTTACAACGCGGGTATTACAACAAAAACCATTATAATGACTTGCAGGATTAGTATGATTTACTATTCCAATACCTTCCCTACTGTATGTAGACTGGAGTTCGAATAGTAAATAATACTATTACTAAGTCCAGCACCCTCCAACCTAAGTTGTTGGTACAACTTGCGTTGTAATGCCTGCATTGAAAAGGTATTGCGGTGTGAACACTGCAATGTAAAATCATATATTTGTGCCAGAGACAGCCTGACCATCTTAACCTAAGAGTGCACAAAATAATCTAGCTGTCCAGCCCTGGAGGAAACAACCTTGACATCCCAGCCCAGAGAGGAGCTAGCACAATAGTCTCATGCAAGAAACAGCGTAACCCTTTCAGAAAAGAGACAGCCCGCCTCTCCCTGGGATGACGTAGCCTGGCCGTGACATTGTACCGTCAGTCCGAATTAGTATTCCAAGAAAGGACATTCTGATCTGCCCAGGATAGAAGCAACCCAACCCTGCCAGCCCAGGGAGGAGATATCCAAACTCTCTCATGATAGAGACAGCCTGCGTCTCATGAAAGAGACAGCCTGCAATTCTGACCATCCCAGTACATGGATCTGAGAGTCCGACTCTCTGATGTACGTGAAAAATTGCCACGGCAAGCGAACCAGCACCAAAGTATATCACCCCTCTGCCTTTTCAATGGAGAGAGGATGTGGCCTTAGGGTCAGAGCTTACTACTTTGGAGTTGGGGAACCAGGTTGGAGCCTCGGTGTCAGCTCAGCATTCTGTGATTCTTGGCAAATTATTAATCTTCACAAGCCTACCAAAAACAAAAACAAATGTGGCTGCCCATGGTGCACGCAGTGGGCCCTGTAAGAGGGAAGCCCCCTTAGTGCCATATTAGACACATCCCCACAGACCAGCTGCTGGGACTCCTTCTCACGGGAGTCCCACCTATGTCCGGCGCCTCTGAGCGTCATTTCCGGTGCGCAGTGGTCTGGGAACAGGTATTTATACCTGCTGCCACCCTCTTTGTTCCCCGCAGTGTATCAACACGCTTGCTAAGTATGTGTTCAATGCAGATCGCAAGCGCTTATAATGTGACTAAGTCATTGGGTTACTTCACTGGTTTGGGAGGTCCTTTGTAGGGCAGTGTATAGGTCAAAATCTATAAGCCTAACAGAACAACAAGTTATTGTTTGTCATCAGGAGCCACGTGGAAACTACAAAGTATAGATTAGAGTGGACCCTTTGGCGAAACTTGGCTGCCCATACCTGGATTTTAGAAGAACGCAGTGTCTCTGTATGCTCTAGCGGAGCGGACTCCCTTCATGACTCGCCGGACCCGCTTCGCGGGTCCCGCAGCGCGTCATCTGTCCTAGGAGGCTGCTGGCTGCTGTGAGATCACTGGGAGGAGTGCGGGGGAGGCGATCATACCAGCGGGGCTGCGAGCAGATAGGCAGGGACTCCAGCGTCCAGGAGCCCCTGCGCGCCCAATCTGCAACACCTGGGCTGCTCTCCCCGCTGGCCACGCCCCCCGCCAACGGAGTGAAAAGCGGGCTTCACTTTTGACCCTGTGGGACCCTTTGGCGAAACTTGGCTGCCCATACCTGGATTTTAGAAGAACGCAGTGTCTCTGTATGCTCTAGCTGAGCGGACTCCCTTCACGATTCGCCGGACCCGCTTCGCGGGTCCCGCAGCGCGTCATCTGTCCTAGGAGGCTGCTGGCTGCTGTGAGATCACTGGGAGGAGTGCGGGGGAGGCGATCATACCAGCGGGGCTGCGAGCAGATAGGCAGGGACTCCAGCGTCCAGGATCCCCTGCGCGCCCAATCTGCAACACCTGGGCTGCTCTCCCCGCTGGCCACGCCCCCCGCCAACGGAGTGAAAAGCGGGCTTCACTTTTGACCCTGTGGGACCCTTTGGCGAAACTTGGCTGCCCATACTGGATTTTAGAAGAACGCAGTGTCTCTGTATGCTCTAGCTGAGCGGACTCCCTTCACGACTCGCCGGACCCGCTTCGCGTCATCTGTCCTAGGAGGCTGCTGGCTGCTGTGTGATCACTGGGAGGAGTGCGGGGGAGGCGATCATACCAGCGGGGCTGCGAGCAGATAGGCAGGGACTCCAGCGTCCAGGAGCCCCTGCGCGCCCAATCTGCAACACCTGGGCTGCTCTCCCCGCTGGCCACGCCCCCCGCCAACGGAGTGAAAAGCGGGCTTCACTTTTGACCCTGTGGGACCCTTTGGCGAAACTTGGCTGCCCATACCTGGATTTTAGAAGAACGCAGTGTCTCTGTATGCTCTAGCTGAGCGGACTCCCTTCACGACTCGCCGGACCCGCTTCGCGGGTCCCGTAGCGCGTCATCTGTCCTAGGAGGCTGCTGGCTGCTGTGAGATCACTGGGAGGAGTGCGGGGGAGGCGATCATACCAGCGGGGCTGCGAGCAGATAGGCAGGGACTCCAGCGTCCAGGAGCCCCTGCGCGCCCAATCTGCAACACCTGGGCTGCTCTCCCCGCTGGCCAGGCCCCCCGCCAATGGAGTGAAAAGCGGGCTTCACTTTTGACCCTGTGGGACCCTTTGGCGAAACTTGGCTGCCCATACCTGGATTTTAGAAGAACGCAGTGTCTCTGTATGCTCTAGCTGAGCGGACTCCCTTCACGACTCGCCGGACCCGCTTCGCGGGTCCCGCAGCGCGTCATCTGTCCTAGGAGGCTGCTGGCTGCTGTGAGATCACTGGGAGGAGTGCAGGGGAGGCGATCATACCAGCGGGGCTGGGAGCAGATAGGCAGGGACTCCAGCGTCCAGGAGCCCCTGCGCGCCCAATCTGCAACACCTGGGATGCTCTCCCCGCTGGCCATGCCCACCCGCCTATCAGCCTATGAGCACACGGTAGTAGAGCTTTTAGGTGTACAGAGCTTCCGCTTCGCGGGAGCGAGCAGGAGCAACCGGGAGAAGCCCGGGACAAGGGCGGGACCGTCTGTGGCCGTCCGTGGTCGGACAAGATTGGGTTGGGCCCAGAGCCCTGTAATATCTTCTTCCTGTCTTTAACTATCCACCTCGCTTGGTACACATTTGTATTTCTACTACCTATATCAAGGGAGGAGGCCCATTGGTATCCAATAGGTAGCATAGTGGACCTATCTATATTTTACGCTTATATACTTTCTCACTTAGCCTCTAAACATGACATTAAGATCTGGGAAAGAACGATTAGTCCACATACAAACCTCTAAGGGCGTTGTTTCTGGTCCCCTTGATGCCTTTATCACTAGAGCTACTGGAATTTTGGAAAAGGAAATCGAAATGGTAGAACAAAGACTGTCCCTCGATTTAGTTACCGGGAAGCGCTCATCAATTGGTGCTCTAGCCTTTGCCAAAAGCCCTGTCTCTCATGCAGCATTCAACTGCATTTCTACCTTGGAGACAGAGGCAATAGTCCACGTGGATGGTGATGGGGCCATCATTTCTCCACCTCATGATAACAGGGAACAGAAATCTTACGTTAATCAGACAAGAGATGGGGATGATAGCCAGTATATTGAGGATGACGAATATAGTCTGTCCAATGCATCCCAATCCTCTGACCTTACTCCCCCCAATTTGTCTGAGCTGCCCCAAATAAGCCCAAAACCAACATCCCGGAAGAGAAAACATGTTTCGAGCCCACAGGGGGAAAAGGTCCAAAAACAGCCCAAAATCGATGTCACAGACAGAGTGAGCTTATCTCTCTCTCAGCCCCCTCAAGGTTTTCCAACGGTGTATTGTCCTTCATTAGCTCCCCTGGGGTCATCTAATCCCTGCCCAACCTGTCTTAATAGTGATGATATCCTGCTGGTCAAAATGGAGGCAATATTAAAAACTATACTGCTTCCGGTCCTAGAGAGAACAAGGCTGATGACCGCCAAAATAGATGCATTGGAAACAGTAGTAAACACCAATTTGGGTCTTCTGCAAAAATTAATAACGCCTACTACTGGGGTGGGGGCTTGTAACCCAACACTGGGTAAAAACCAAACGGCTGGTAAACCTATAGCGATCCCTGTAAGCAAGTCCGTATTTTTAGGGACATCCGCTGTTAATAACAAACCCTTATCAGGGGCAAAGTCCGCTGCTACTTTAACCACCATTAGTAGAGATCCCGTAAGGAATGTACCAAGAGATAAACACTCACCCACCATTAAACAAGACTTAGCGAAACAGTCCATGCTGAAAGGTATGCCAAAACAACCTAATAGTACCCCAGTACAACTACTTAAAAAGGGTAAGGACCAAAATAACTTTCAATCCACTAGGTCTCAGATGATGGATAACCGAAAAATACGTCCCACACCTCGAGTTAACTTACCCCCAGAAGCGTCCCAATATACCATCGTTTTAACTGGTGTGGCCCCTCTAAGAGATGGCACCAAAGAGACCCAAGGGGACCTGCGGAACAAAGTTATATTTTGGTTAAATAAACATCGCCCTCTCCCACCATCATCCCCCACTGAAATCCTCTATGTAAGGAGAGTAGACTGGGTGGGTAAGGGCTCAAAAGACTTAGAAGGGGACTGTATTTTGATTTCTTTTAAAGACCCTTGGGTGGTGGATCGAATACGACGAAAAGCCAGATTTGCCCGTCTAGGCGACGTTCAAACTCTGGACCTTGCTTATTTCTATCCCCATACACACATTAATTATCCAATGGGCCCTAATCAGTGGAAAGCGAGAGAAGGGAGGTTTCAAGGGCCGATAACACCTTACCCTCAACAGTACCCCCCACTCTTTAATCATTTTGGGGCGCTGTCCAATTTAGAATGGATAGATTGACTGTGTTCACCCAGCCCGTTGATTAACCAAATTGATGAGAGCAGGGAAGAAGCACAAATTCCAACTAATTACTTTATGAAATCAAACTCGGGTAACCAGCCCATGCCGCACAAAAATGAAATCATGTTGGTTTCGCCAGCTGGGGAAAGTGTGTTAATTTCCAAAACTGAAGAAAATGGAGTCAGAAACATGCCCTTAAGTGCTAGAATATCTAATCCCCACCCCCCTCCTCATCTAAGTAATAACCCTGTAGAACCCGATACATCGATATCAAATATTGTGTCCTGGAACGTAGCTGGAGCAAAGGCTCGTCTGGTCTCTGAGGATTGGTTAGAGTTCATTGATAAATATGATGTAGTGTTATTACAAGAAACCTGGGCTACTGCACCTATATACAAAGCTGGGTTCATAACTTTTTTTAAACCCGCAATAAAGAGTAACAAAGGGCGTGCCTCGGGGGGACTGACAACGAGGGTTAAACAGGCTTGGGCTATACAACTACAGAACTTTATGTGGAAAATCCCGATATCCTGGTTATTAGGTTGAGCAAGGAAGGTGGCCAGGACATGCTTATTATTAATATCTACTCTCGAGGCCTCCCTTGGAATAAGGGAACATTTATCCTGTTAGCTGGTGACATAAACTGCACTATTGAGCCACTCTATCTAGCCGAGGATAATTGGGGGTTTGTAGAGGACGCTACATGGAAAATACCGGAACTAATGCATAGAAAACCTGTTAAAGCAACGGAGGTTGCCCTGAGCTGGACTGCTTTCTGTCTCACCTGGGGCTTAAGGGCCGCAAATGGACGCACCCAATCGGACCTTGGTGCCAACTTTACATTTGACAATGGTTTGAGAAAAAGTCGCATAGACTACATTTTTTTTAAAATGGAATTCTGGAGCCTGATAGTTGATATGGAAATTGTTACCCGTCCTGAAAGCGACCATAACTCTCTGTCTTTGAAATTAAAATTGTATGATGTGGCGAGATTGGCAGGCCCAGCCCCTAGGGGGCAAGGAGCTGTAACCTTATCAAATGATCGGAGGAGATTGAAATGGTCCACAATATCAGGTGATGTAACTATACAGGCCAGTATAGAGAATGTGGTGAAGCTTGCACTAAACAAAATGATGATAGAGGTCAGTGGGAGGGGATATACCGAACCAAACAAGATTATGGGCATGCATGATCAATGTTTTACTGAGCTTAAGCAACTCCTCTCGAAACCATGTAAGAAAGGCACCGGGCGTCCGCAAGCCACTAGAGCAAAATGGTATAACAAAGACTGTAGGGAGGCCCACAGTACGCTAGTTGAGAAAGTTAAATCTAGAAACATGAGTGCTGTAAAGGAGGCTAGGAAACGGTACAAAAGAGCACAGTGGGAAGCAAAGAGGGTGTGGGAGGATGATTATTGGGAGGATCTCCTGGATGCCAGTAAGTCAAATAATCAGACTAAATTCTGGGACATTGTAAAATATGGAAAGGATGGTGATTCCCGTACTCCATCTAATCATGTGTCCCCTGAAGCCTGGATAACCTATTATTCATCCCAATTTAGTTTAGAAGATACCGATTCTCCCACTACCTTGAATTTGCTATATGTAATGCCCCCCTGTGATACGATCCTGACCTTTACCAATACAGAGACAGAGATATCTTTAGGTTTAACAAAGCGGGGGAAAGCCCCTGGGTTGGATCAAATACCAACCGATCTGTTTAAAGCCAACACTGCTCTTTGGGTACCATACTTAACTAACATAGCTAATGCCATAGCGAAGGGCGCTTGTATCCCCAAAACTTGGAAGGGGGCTGAAATTCTTCCCATACATAAAAAAGGAGACAGGTCTAATCCAGGCAACTACCGCCCGATTAGTTTAATCGACTGCTTCCAAAAAGTCTTCGCCCGTATGATTCTGGCTAGAGTGCAGGGGTGGATGGACCTCGAAAACATACTGTCTCCAATGCAGGCGGGCTTTAGATCTGGTACAAGTACCATCGACCAGGTGTTACGATTTTGTATGATCTTTTGGAAGGTTGTCACGCTTGGCGGTGGTACCATCTTTGCCGCTTTCATAGATCTGAAGTCAGCCTTCGATCTCGTACCAAGGGGTAAATTATGGCAGGTATTGAGGGACCTGGGTATGCCCGGTGAATTACTGGAGATGATTATCAGACTACACGAAGAGAACTATGCCAGGGTAAGGTGGGGAGCACAAGGTCAATATACGGACTCCTTTCCAGTAACTCGAGGAGTTCGTCAGGGGTGCGTTCTCGCTCCCACCCTCTTTTTACTCTTTATTGACCAAGTATTCAAATATTTTGAGTTCACTTACACCGATGCCCCATCTTTGGCAGGGACCAAATTTCCCATGTTGATCTTTGCCGACGACACCCTACTCCTATCTAAGACCCGGGGAGGCCTACAGCGGGCTTTGAACCGTTTTGAGGAGTTTTGTAAAAAAAATGATCTCCAGATAAATGTGGGTAAAACCAAGTTTATGGTTTTATCCAGGAAAAACCTCATACGTAGTAACGTACAAATGAGTGGGGTCAACTTGGAACAAGTTGAAACCATGACGTATCTGGGGGTCACCTTGGACCGTCGTTTGTCTTGGAAAGATCAAATAGCGACCCAGCAGTTAAAACTCGCTCAATTGACTGGATGTCTTTTGCGCGAGCAGAAGAAATCCATCACAAAGCGGGTCATCCCGGCCCTGAGAATTTATGACACCAAAATAAATACAGCTACACTCTACGGGGCCGAGCTATGGGGATTTATGGACCTTTCCAGTCTTTACAGAATCCAGTGTAGATTTCTTCGGAATCTGGTAGGGTTACCCCAATCTACTCCATTGATTCCCCTCTGCCATGATATGGGTTGCCTGCCAATTATGGACATGGCCAGATTTAGAGTAGTGTCCACATGGAGGCGCCTGTGGACCTCCGAGGATCTCGTACTTTTTGCAAAGGAGTTAGCAGAAGTGACGTCTATGGGGGGCTCTGAACGAATCCCATGGCTCCGCTCAGTGAAAAAGAGTCTGTATGATATGGGCTTAATACATCTGTGGGTGTCTCCAGGTACTAATATTTTTCCATCGAAAAAAGAATTCAAGGAATTATTTTGGGCCTCAACCCGTCTCTCCTTGGTAAAAGCTTCCAGCTCTGGGAGCCTAACGGGACGATTTCTAAGCTTTAAGTTGGATCCCGCCCGTGAGACTTACTGGGATTCTATCACCAGACCATTGGACAAAAAACTTTATCATCAGTTTCGGGTGGGTGCCCTACCTTTGAACTCTTTTTCCTCATCCTGGGGCAAAACCTCTTCTAGCTCTTGTAGCTGGTGCCCAGATCATAAAGAAACCGAGGGTCATCTACTGTTTGCCTGTCCCCAGTATTCAGAACCTCGTTCCACGTGGCTAAAACCCCTATTCAAACGACTACCCTGTAGAAAGTCTTCCGATGCAATATGGGTCCTGAAAACAAACACTTCTGACATTTTTGTGATATGCCTGGCAAAATTTTTAGGCTTGGCTTGGGCAATCAGGGCTAGAAGGAACCTATCTTCTTCTTAATTATATTTTGAAATGTTTTGTCTTTTTGCTTTTCTAGTTTCAGGTTTATTTATGTCTTGTGAAATCGACAAAAGTTTAATAACTAGTTTTAACTGTGATTTTAAGTCTAGCGTAAAATTAATAACATGCTTATTGGCTTCTTATATAATCTCTTTATATATAGTGGTGGTTTTGTTTTGTTTTGCGAATGTTTTCATTTTGTCTTTTATGATTTTATTATCGAAATAAAGACACTAAAACCTGAAACCTGATTAGAGTGTGATCAAATTTCCGCTAGTCTTTCAAAGGGTGCTTTAATAGGGTAGGATGACCCATCTGCAAGGGGCAGCGCTGTGCAGCAGGCATGTTGACAGTGGAAACCATCAGGAGAATTCGAGCTTGAACCTGCAGATTGCCTCACATGTCCTCGCTGAATTAGAGGGTCCCTCCTGTACTCTGCTTGAGGTGCCCTGCCTGGGGGCAGACATGTGCCCCACCTGTACTTCCTCTTCAACTTGCCAGTGCAGACATCTTGACCACGTGTATTTCAAGGCTTAGGTCAAATGTAGTTACAACTAAAAATTCTGACAACCGCCTAAGATCACACAATTTGGTCAAGCAGGGAAGCCATGATTAACCCCAAGTTCATGGTTTCACTTTGCACAAGATGTCGTCACCCCCCGAACAAGAAGTAACTGCAGAAACTCTATAATAAGGCTCCAGGCCATCCAACCACTGTTAGATACCTCTTTAGCGGCAACACGTCTAGTTGGCTAATTTGCCTTGAGTCACATGCTAGTGCATTAAGTGAGCGGGTCCAAGTATCTAACTAGTGCGACCAGCAGATGCTCAAACACCAAGGCATCCTCAGCGATGAGTGTTGCTATGCTGTAAGGATAGGAAGGTTAAATAGGACTGCAATGTCCCGTTGGGGTGTCAGCCATGTGGCCACTTGCAGGTTAAATGGTGAGATCCAAAGGGCATAGAAGGGGCCATTGCTATGGCAGAAAACCTGGACAGAGTTATCTGCTGGGTCTGGCGGTGGGTTTGACCTCATGGTCATAGGATCAAACACCATTGGGTTTACTTAGCCTTTCATCCTTCTGAGGTCGTTAAAATGAGTATCATGGATAAAATATTTGTTCTTCAGCGCCAACATGCCTAAGGGGGTACCCATCAGGCTTTAGCCAAATAACCACTTGTGCAAGAAGGATAGATATTGATTTCAAAGGGCATAGGATGGGTGATGACAATGGCAACACAAGACTGTCAGTCTATGCTGAGGAAAAATGATTCGTATTATAAATTATGAAGCTACCAGAAGGTAGGCGGAAACATGGCAGGTACTTGATTCTGGTGGAAGGCAATTCATTCCGGGGATAAACCAAATGAACGAGGTCTAATTTAGGGACTAAGCTACAAGAGTCTCAGGTGGTTAGCACGTAATATCTGAAATAAAATATGAGCAAGAAACCTCCCACCTCTCCTCAGACGCAATCTCCTCCCAGGCTGCAGCAATCTCCTCTCGTGACGTTTCTCGTACCTAACCCATATGATATCTGGTCCCTCTCAAAAGCTCACACGCCCCCTAAAGCCGGAAAAACACGCCTCCAAAGAAGTAATTATTTATACTCTCATTTTTGGCTGACTAAACTAATAATGTTGCTGGCTTTTTGCCGGCCCGTAGCACATCTTTAAACACCAGAAGTTTGCACTCGCTAACGTCGGCCACCCCACCGCACTACACTCACACTGGATGCGTGTCACTAGACCTCTGCCAGGTGTTTGACATGCTGCATTGGGACTATTTGTTTAAAGCACTGGGCAAATTTGGGTTGCCGGATGATTATTTAAAATGGCTCCGTCTGCTATACCAGGCCCCTACGGCTCGGGTCCGCACTGGGGGCCATATCCCAGCTGCGTATCTGATTTTTATGGGGACAAGACAGGGTTGTGCATTATAGCCACTTATATTTATACTGGCGTTGGAGCCCTTAGCTATTAAACTGTGAGTGGAGGTACAGGAGCTGGGTATTCTGATCGGACCCACCGTACATCTTTTTTTCAGCATACGCAGATGACATAATTCTATATGTCAAAGATCTCCAATCGGACTTAACGCCTCTGGCGGAGATTTTCGCTGTCTTTGAATCCATATCGGGACTGACCATTAATACGGTGAAATCTCATTCTTTTTTTTCCATAAGCAGGCGATCCCCATGGGTCTTCCTTTCAGACCAGTGGCAATACACGCTGCACCACAGACATTTAAGTACCTGGGAATACAGGTGTACCGGACTCCCACTGACCTATTGGACGGAAACGTACACAAGGCAATTAGGGCCCTCAGCGCTAGTATTGCCTTTTGGAGTACGCTGCCGCTATCGGTGATAGGTAGTATAGCCATTACAAAAATGGTGGTCCTCCCGAGACTACTCTATTACTTTACAAATCTGCTGATACTACTCACACAACGTACTTTCAAACTCTTAAACACTTTACTAGTCAATCTAATCTGGAGGAACGGCAGACGGAGGATTAGCCTGAAGAAGCTCCAACTTGGTACAGACAAAGGGGGTCTTGGGGTTCTCGATCTTCGGGCCGACTATTACGCCTGCCAGTTACAGTGGCTCTCCTTTTGGACGGCCGGACGTAACCTCCAGGAGATAGGTTACACCGAGCGCGACATAGCGGCGGAGGCCTTGCATATGCTGTTGCTACCGCGTTGTAAACCCCCCCAGCAGCTCCCTACATTACTGCACACAGCACTACAATGCTGAAAAGTGGCACTCCTTTATACAAACACACTCCCTGCCTATGCAGGTAACATTCCCCTAGTAGGCATACCATTGGCTAAAATAAGTAACTAAAATAATAAAAGGAGAATTCAACAGGACAGTTTCAGCATTTCTTTGCTCTTTGTCATCAGCTCGCCATCAGTATGGCTAATACAGTGTGGCATTCTGTACTTTTTCCATGCAAATGTAACAATGTAGGTGCTGAGAAACTTTGACAGAGCACCATCAATCCTTTGCACTTTTTCAACCTAAACCTTTCACTCTTATTTTCACTTTGATCAAATTCAGATGTTTCAGCACAGTATCTCTCAGATCAAAGTTGTTGCACCATACTTTATAAGGATCTTGTGTAGCAGCTGCAATCTGGTGAGCAACTGCACACTCTACATCAACCAGACCTACACAGCAATGGCTAGTGTTCTCATCAGTGATTTCCACAACTGCATTTGCATATGCATTTTCAAGCCACTTTGGTGATCCTGAAACATAGTCTTTTGCAAAAGGTAACTCTGTGCTGCCTATGTGTTCCATCTTATGCTTAAAACTTCAGGCAGATAGCTACAATCCATTCCTTGTCCAATCTGTTATTCTGCACTGATTATCTTTGAGACCTCATTATGATCTGATTTCAGAGAAACTGGCAATCTATACCTGGGCATCAGTTTTTGCAATAACACATTTGCCACTATGCAGTTGTCACTTTTCTCAAAAACAATTCTGATACAACCCTGTTGTTCTGCTTCTGAAACATATTCTTGAGCCTCTTTTAATTCACCTGTGAAGATTCCATTGAATGTATATGCTAACAGAACACAATTTTGTGTAACTGAATTAGCATTTCTCTCTCCCATGACAATAATGACTCCCATTTGAGAAGATATACTGCATGTTATGGTAAGGGCAATCAATTTCGAATTTTGGGCTGAGGTAACTACTGAAAGCCATGAAGCTTTGACCACATAATGTATGAGGAGCACAACATGTGCTGCTTTTAATGTGTCATTGTTATCCTTCAAATATGGGCCATCTACAAAATGGACATTGTTGGGCTGAATCAGACGTTCATCCTTAAAGTCTGCTCTTGGCTTTATGCATATTTTCATGACATTTAGACAATCATATTCAGTTTAATCACAAACCAATGCATTTGCTGACATTCCTGTGAATTTAGGGTCAAACTTCATTGGGAAATACATCATAGACCTTTGAAAACATTCATGTTTTTGAATAGGCACTGTGAGAGCGCAGCCCTCCCTCTCACTGCAAATTGACGTATTTTCTTTCAAATAAACTTTCATTCCTAGTGCTGAGGTGCAACATTTTTTCTCTTTCAGCTCTAGGAATGCTTTTGTGCAATTGTTGTCCAATGGACGTGGATCAGACACATCCTTGTGTGTCAGCCTCATTAAAGGCTTGGCCACTAGGGAAAGGTTTAGCAACCACTCTCTACGGCAGCTAACCATTCCCAAAAAGTTCCTCACTTCTTTCTGAATTTCAAGTGGATTTATCTGGTTAATTATTTCCACTCTTTCTGGTGACACCTTTCTACCTCCCTTTCCAATTATGTGTCCCAGACATTCATTTTCAATTTGACAGTACTCCTGCCTATTCTCATGCAATGGCACTGTGACATTAACTTGACAAAAAATCAATGAAAGTAAGCTGTTCTTCAGCACATGGAATGTGAAAAAATATATTGGCCGGATTCGGTACCACAGGACAACATGGAAAAGTTATGCTATTATTCTCCTGCACTAATCTGTTCTTTTCATTTAGTTTCTGTGACCCTATGATCAGAAAGTTACATAAACTTCCAATCAATTCCATCAAAAATCCTTTTATAGGTAACATTTCTGCAACGGATGGTGTTCTTGAATACATGTCTCTGGTTCTAATTTTAATAGAACATGTTCTGCTCATTTTATTAATCTGGCATCCTTCTCTGTGAACTCTCTTATTTCTGTGTTTATTATTTCTTTCAAATTAGAAGGTAATTTTTCAACTGTCTTTTCTGAAATCAATGCTACAGCTGTCTCCTGTTGGACCAATTTAAAATGGGTTTGTAATTTCTTTGTTTAAAACTCTTCCAACTAAGGGGGTGATTAGGATCGCGGATTTCCCGCATCCTCCGGGCCGGCGTAAGCCACCGCCGGTCCGGAGGATGCGGGAAAACCGCCGCGGATGCTTGAAAGACCCACCGCCAAATTAGGATGGCTGGTGGGTCTTTGAATCTGTCCGCCGCTTTTCCGCCGCAGTCGCCTTCCGACCGTGGCGGAAAAGCATTAACATGGCTGGCGGTGTCTATCAGACACCGCCAGCCATATTATGATGCAGTAGAAAGTATGCTTTTCCACGGCGGCTTTTCTGCCGTGGAAAAGCATACGGGCCTTCACTTCGGGGGCCCGTTGCGGTTGGGGGGTGCACATGGGGGGTACCTATGGTACCCCCCTGCATTTGCGTGAACAAAGCGGCAGGCACCACGCAAATGCCGTGCATGCATTTTTAACATTGCGGCGGGTGCAGCTTGAAGCTGCACCCGCCGCAATGTTAAAAATAGAGGATGTGACCGCCACCCTGGCGGTCACATCCTAATCTGCATGGAGGGACCGCGGCTGCCCCTGCGGACGGTCCCTCCTACTCTATGGTGGCGGACGGACTCAGGTCCGTCCGCCATCATAATCGGCCCCTAAGTCTGTATCTTCCACTGCTTTCACAATGGACTTGGAAAATTCAGAATTGTGAGGGTTAAAACTCTCATTTTCAAGCACAGCAACCTGTTGGACTGGGTTCTGATTTTTTCTCTGGAAATAATTCACATTTGCCTTATTTAAATTAATTTTAGCATTTTCCATATTTTGTGGGACCATCTGTGCTTGAAAAATTCCTACCATTGGTACCTGTTACTGAACTGACATTTGCATTTTCTTAACTGGCATATTTTGCATCTGCATTTCTCTATGTTTTTGTGGTTCATGTTTAAATGTATATTTCTTCTTCCAATGCTCAAACCTGTTATAAAGATGGCAAGAGGACACATTTTCCAGGAGTACAACATCCATACCTGAATTTGCACAAACCAAAACACCTGTACTTCCATCCTGTGTTCTTTTAATCTGTACCAAATCAACATCCTTTGCTGGCACTATGCCCTTCAGGAAAGTAATCACTGCTACGTTTTTTTCCATAACAGAATATGATGGTGCATTCACGCAAACCCTGTCTCCTCACCTGGCCTTTGCACAACAACTTTAGATTCAAACCACAATTCAGTTTGCATGGCAATGTAAAAGAACATTTCCAAATTAATGTACAACTCTTTTAAAATTTCAACAAATCCATCAACTTGTGGGTACCACAGTATAAACTTGTCTCTCAATTGTGGGAATGTGATCTGAATTGCTGCAAGTCACTTTTATTCCGTGGCATAGGAATATGCACTTCTTCCACCTTTTCTCTCAATGAGTAAGCAAAAGCTTCTCCCTCATTTTGTTTATTATTTTACCTAACAAGGTCTGGTGGTTTCTTTTACTTCTCATGTTTTCTTGCCCAATTGTCGCCTAATTTCTCAAACCTATTGCATTTGAAAATATTTTTTATTATTTCTGCAATGTGCAAATGCATTCCTGAAGAACACATTTTCTCATCTCATTTGCTTCATCATCCATATGTACCCTGAAACTTTTCTGATATAGAAAACTTCCTGAAACATTAATTTCATAATTGTGAGCCAAATCTGTCAGTCCATCGTGTGTAGTTACTGCACATGTAGCTGTTTCCTTACCCAGGGAAATTAATTATTTTTCCTGACACTGGTTCACATTTTCATGATTTAAACAGCAGGGACTGTTAATTTCTCCATCTTCAAATGTTGAATTTAAAACATTAAGCTGCATCTCTTTTCCAGGGTCTGGGTTAATATGTTCCCCGATGCTCTCTATCTTTTTAATCACTGCTGCTTCCTCAAAGCAGGTTTGAAAAATCCCATTTTCAAATATATTCATTTTATTCTGGGCTGCAGATATTGTAAAGACCATTTTCCCCTCGCCTTTCAGTGCTTGGACTGTCTGGGGTAATTTCTGTTCAATAATCTGTGAATTCTGAGTTTCTGAGATAAACCCTGACAAAATCACTCCTTCTACAGCTCTTTGAACCTTTTGAGTAGCGACCATATTAATTGGGACAGTCACAATTTTTCTAGGCATTACCTGTGCATCTGCAGTTTGTAATTCTTGGACTGAATCAGTCACATTTGAAGCAGTAGTCCCTGGAGATATCACTGTCAGTGCTGAATCAACAGGTAGTGGGTCAATCTGAAATGCCTGCACAGCTCTGTCTGTCTTTCTCTCTGTTCAAAAGAAGCAGTAGCCACTGTAGTACTTACTGGTACACTATTTTCAGTATTTTTAATGGGAACCACATAAAGTGGTGGACACTCAGTTAACAATGCATCTATTATTTCATCCACTGAGTCATTATTTATTTGAAGCTTTTTATCATCATTAATTCCCTTGTCCTGCATCTGGTGCTTTACCTTTTTATCCTCACTTGCTTTGTCTCTTGCTGTCTTTTCCCACATGCTTAAGGCCTCAAATTGTGCAGCTCTAGATGGTGTCTTTATTTTACATAACACTTTCCTTAATTTGTCAATAATTTGCAATTCAAAAGTACCATCTTTTGGAAACCTCAAAGGACCTTCTTTATCAGTAATCTAGCACCATTGGTGATCCCACATACATGTATTTTGTCCCAAATTGGTAGACATAAAATGCACAGGTGTTCTTTCAGGAGCATCACCATTTAAAAAATGAATGTTTCACTTTACCTTCCAACAATTTCTTTAAACCTTCAAACAATTTAATTTTTGCAGTAGCTCAATGCAATTTCCTTTCCCCAATGCTGTCAGTCTATATTTCAGTCATTTTTACGCCTACCACTGACCCTCCACAAAATCTTACTGCAGTATTTTTCTGAGTTTTTCTTAAGCAAAATTCTGTTAGTAACAACATACAAACATTCGCAACTCTGTCTGTTCCACTAAATAAAGGATAGATGTATTTTCACTGTGAGTAACACATTCCGCTTACTCTTCACAAAATAAGAACTTCTGGTTACTCTTCAAACACTGCGAGTAAATCTATTCCGCTTACCCTTCACTCAAGCTCAGAAGAACCTGCTACTGCTTCAGTGTAACCCTTTCTAGGTGATATAACACCAAGGTTTCACCAGTGAACTCTTTGCTATCAATCACTCTCACTTTTACACAGGAAATAGTCCCTAATTTAACGCTGCCAGCCCTACCTAGTTTCTCAGTGTTATTCCAACAGACGAGTAACCGCAGAGCAGTGTGGCTTTCATTTACCACCCTCTATTCCTTCCCGGGATTTCCAGACAGCATACAACAAGACACTAACTTTTCAAGTTAAGAACATATAATCAATAACCAAAAAAATCTGTCATATGAAATTACCAATATAATCAATAACACCATCAATTCAAATGAGCAAAATTTCACCAACAGTCAAAAAAATCTTACTATTTTCAACACTCAAAAATACATCTCAGCACATTAACAACATTTCACAACCCTATTGATACTCACACCACTCCAGCAATCACCTTCTTCCATCACCTTCCAGTACTGCTTTGCCAGTCTTCAGGTTCTGAGCATTGGAATGAGGACTTGGACATTTATCTAACTTGGGCAATTATTTTACTTCCCTCCTAAGGTCAAAGATCCATAAGTTGAATAGTTGATGGTGATATCAATAATCCTTAATCACCAAACTAATCAATAATGACCATCCTCAGGCTACCAGAAACTGATCCAGCGGTAATTTCATGGTAATTTCTAAATGCAAAACCTCACCTACCTCTATTTACCGCTGAAAAGGTGTTTGTGCCCTTGACACCGTGTATTACCTTCAGGAGACTTTGCATGAACATGAACAGTCAAAAATGCAATTATTATTTAAGCCAATAAAGAGAGTTGTTGAGTATTTTAAAGGGTTTTATTTTCTTAGTTAAAATGAGGGTTCTTTGACTTTTTATTCATTAGTCAAATATCAGGTTACAGAATTTCAAAATTAGAAAAAATAGCATTAATACAGAACATATTACAGTCTGCATATAAAAGCATTACATGTAGAAAAGAAAATGTGGCACAAATGTCAGTCAAAACTCTTAAAGTGTTTTTAAGAAAAGAGTGAGTCTTCCCCGGCTAATCAATAATTACTAATTTGCAAAAATCTCCCATAAATAGAAATAAATGCATAGGGCAAATAAATTCTTCCAAAAACTAGTTAATTAGTCAAAGCATAAATTTAGAGTTTTAGCACCTACATCTAAAAAACCCTTTCTATCTGTTGCTCTCTCTGCCCTTGTCTGTGATTTAGGAGTAAGACAGCTGCCCTTCACAAGTCCACAGAGGAATGTGATCTGCCTTGCCAAAAATATGAAGTGCAAGGACTTCTCTGAAAAAAAATATGAGCAAGAAACCCGCTACCTCTCCTCAGTCGCAATCTCCTCCCAGGCTGCAGCAATCTCCTCTCACGACGTTTCTCGTACCTAACCCATATGATGTCTGGTCTAATCTGCTCCCTCTCAAAAGCTCACATGCCCCCTAAAGCCAGAAAAAACACGCCTCCAAAGAGGTCATTATTTATACTCTAATTCTTGGCTGACTAAACTAATAATGTTGCATTTTTCAGTAAAGCTTGCACCTGATTTGTTAACCAAGATGGCATGAAGGTCTCACCATCCTGTTCTCATTGCAAATTCCAAACCATACCAGTTTTAACAAAAGAAGCGTTAATGATTAATACAATTATATGTTATAGCAACATTTGCTAGGAAAAATGTTTCAGTCTATTTCCTCCTTCCTGTCACATCGCACACAGGAATGGATACTTTAACTAACACTGGTACATTGGCACGATCACAAGAATGTACAGTTCACAGTGGCCTTGACTCCTTCTGTACTTGAGGGAAGCTGGTATAATTTGCGCATGCTCTCTTCTTTTCAATGCACTTTACAGCCTTGCTGGATTTACAGGCAGCCATTTTATCTTAGATCCAAAAACAAAACAAACACAAAAATAGTATTAATTTACAAAATATTACCATTATGTTTACCTCCCCCATACTAATACCCTGTATAAATGATTACCTAGCAAAGCTATTAGTTTGAAACAGGTTTTCTTATTATCTGTGCACAACATGCAACAATTTACAATGTGCAACATAGCATAAAACATGCACTAGTGTACATTTTCAAAGCACATACAGTTAATACATACTCATAGCAACATGCTCTAATGGTTTAGATAGCTTTTCTTGCAAAAAAGCGTTTGCCACACGTGTAGTGTTTGGTGCATGGTTAATTAACACACATTATAAAAAGATGTGTTATGAACTGAAATATTTGTCTAAATATGCAACAAAGCCAAAGTCTCTTAAGACAGGAATAGGGAGTGTAGATTACAAGAAAAAGAGCTGGGAAGAGAGAACACATTCTATGGTTATCCTCAAAGCTAAAAAAGGCCACTTAATTCACAAGTTTTCTCTACACTGCAAAAACACATTAATTCAGCACAAGCATTTCAGACTGACTAGGCCTCATTTCATGTGTTCATGTGCCATGTGTTTTCCACTTACACCAAAATGTGTGTGTCAATTTAAATGCAGTCTGTCTGAAGCACAAAACCAAAGCAATGCCTGACTCCAGATGAAATCTGCCCTCCATCAGGCTCCTCACAGAATAGACAGCCAGCCCTACTCTTCCATGCAGTAGACAGCCTCCTTTCCTGGCGAATGACTGCAGGGGTGCCCAGTAAGTCCCCCAAGACTTTTGTTACTGTTATGCATGTTGTTAAATGCCCCCAATCCATGATCATTCTTGATTAATTTATAAAAAGGGAAACACAGGAAATCAAACATTTTAGGGCCCTGTCCCGACAAATACCGAGGTTGCTAAATTCTAAGGCTGTCCAGTCTTGAGTCCACTGCATTCCTCTTTTTTTCACCACTCTACAATTCTTGTCTCTTTATCCGCAATTTCTCCCTTTGTCCTGTCTTTCTTCTCCTTATTTTTGCTTTTCGGCCATTCTCCCTCTTACTCTGAAGATGAAAAGTGACTTGTCCCCAGAATGTGTGCTGGTCACTTACGGCTCGTCATTGTTATGAATAGTGGGGTGGGCAGAGGCGGGCATACATGAGCATACCCACTTCCATTCATCGATTCACCAGTGCGTACACTCTCTGACACCCATCCACTCAACAACGCGCACACTCTCTGACACCCATCCACTCACCAGCGCGCACACTCGCTGGCATCCATCCACTCACCAATGCGCACACTCTCTGACATCCATCCACTCACCAGAGTGCACACTCGCTGGCATCCATCCACTCACCAATGCGCACACTCTCTGACATCCATCCACTCACCAGAGTGCACACTCGCTGACATAAATCCACTCACCAACGCGCACATACATCCATAGATACACGCTTGTACCCAAACATTCAAAAAGCACTTACCGGGCTTTGGACAGCAGGGCCAGCAGGAAGTGGGGGAAGTACAGCCGCGGTCAGTAGTGGGAGCACCCACCAGGCGGTGACGTGGGGAGGGTGAGGGGCAGGGTGGGAGGTAGTAATCTATGGATTTCGGAGGTTCACAGGTAAGTAAACATATAAATAAATAAAATGAATTTCATTGCATGCACTGCATCCCCAAATGCGATGCAGTGCGTGAAACGAAATTCATTTTATTTATTTATATGTTTACTTACCTGTAAACCTCAGAAATCCATAGATTATTACCTCCCACCCTGCCCCTCCCCCTCCCCACGTCACCGCCCGGCAGGTACTCCCATTACCAACCTTGGCTGGGGAAGTACGAAGGCACCGCAAGGGGGGAAGGGAAACATAGAAGATCTCCTACCTACTCTCATTGGTTAACATTGTATTGGGTCAGCCTTAAGAGGGGAGGACCTTCCCTCACATACTGGGGTGGGGTCAGTGATACTTGCTGACCCCACTCCACTCTGTGATGATAGACAGGGATAGACAGTCATCCCTGAGCACTTCAGCACTTAAACCTGACTCTGTCTGTGGCGCTTCCTCTCATCATGAGGGGGAGGACCTCACAAGGCTTCACTGAACTGATAAGGTCACTGCACTCAAGTGCCTATGCACTAGCCCATGTAAAGCACTTCACTGCCTGACCCTGACAATGATGAGTGTCTGTAAGGCTGACCTTTGCTCAGACTGACAGACACAAATCGTGCTTTGGAAAATGGAGGGAGGAGGAGCCCTGCCACCCACAATGAATGGCCATGCCAGGTGCTGGTGCCCACCACCTGCAAATAAAAGCAAAAATTAAGAACTAGGGAAGCTCCTCGTGTTTCCAAATCTTTTTCTAATGATGACATTGTAGTAACTCAGACACTAACACCAGCTTCTACCTACCAACTTCTAGGACT
Source organism: Lissotriton helveticus (assembly GCF_964261635.1). Lineage (NCBI taxonomy): Eukaryota > Metazoa > Chordata > Amphibia > Caudata > Salamandridae > Lissotriton > Lissotriton helveticus. The sequence goes on along the minus strand of NC_136068.1, from coordinate 630,799,936 downwards.
GAGGACAAAATGAGGGCCCTGTTGATCTGCGTGCTGGCTGCCGCCTTTTTCGTGCAAGGTGAGTAGGTCTCCTACATTAGGGGGAAATGGGGTAGAAATGGGTGGGGCAAGGGACTAGAATGAAGATGGGTAAGTGTTCGTAGAAAGCAACTTGCTTCTGCACCTCTGAATCTAAACGCATGGGGCCACTTCTATATTACAGGTCCATTGCTTTTGTGAAATTGTAGACCCCTGAAATTCCCAAGTTTATTAAACTTCATCAGCTTCGCGATCTATTAATAAATGCTACTTAACCGTGCTTAATATGTAAAAGAATAAGTGCTGGTGTCCAAGTTTTGCTCCACAGTCCTTCTTGTATTACCTCCATCTTTGTGAAACTCAACAAAGATTGCTCTGTATGTCCTGCTACTCTGTGAACTAAGGGACTCAGTATGGACCAGGATAGTGGGAGAGAATGGAAATTCTTCATCCCCAAAAATAAGTGTTGGTAGAGCCCACTGGTAACCACTGGCACAAATTAGGAAAGGACTACATTCCTCTATATATTTTTATTCTGTGCCTTCTCAATTTACCAGGGCTTGCCAGCCTCTCCTATGAAATGTATTCATCAAAACTACCCGTGTTCAAAACCCGTACTATTTTATTTCACCTAAGCATGCTCAACCTGCTTTAAAAGGAAGACCCCTGGGAGGCCAGCACCAGCTAATAGTCTCCTTTGTGCATCACCAGCAATCCAGCACAATGCACAACGCTTGCCATGCTTCATCTCCACCGACAGATGTTAGCTGACTCTAACACAAACACTGCTACTCGACTTTCGAACTTGTGCGTCGGCATACATTCTGTCCTGATGCCTCTCGAAAGGTTTTTTCTCTCACCACTTCAAAGCCAATTTTATCAAAGAATTTACACTTTTCCAAATTTGCATCTCCTTCTGGACCATACCATCTCCAACATCTGCTGAATTACGCACAGATTAGAATAAAGAGGCAAGGTGCATAGACAGAATAGGAGAAGATGTTGGGGGGGGGAGTCCGAACTGAAATTTCTATTAGGCTGATCCAGCAAAAGGCCAGGATAAACTTTTTTACATATGAACTTATCATTCACAATGGGCGCATATTTGCATTTGTATTTCCTGACTGTTTCACTGGGGGTCAAGTTTTATTTTCCTTCGATCTGAATTTAGTCTATGTCTAACTAATCTTCACAGATCAATACTCTTCTTTTGGTCAATGGACCATTAGTCAAGTAGTTGATGGTAATATTAACAAAATTCATTAAAATGTTCTTATAACTTTGCAGTAAGTAATCACAGACTCCAGGTAAGATTCAATAATTGTATCTAATAATTCAATCAAAATGAACGCTCATTGGTACAGATTCACAGTGCTAACTCCATCAACTTTCATGGGAGAGAAATATTCATTTATCAAATTTCATTCAAAACCCAGACTCTTTCAACAACCTCCAACACAATGAAAATGATAGATGAAAAGACAAAAGACACAATAATCTCTACTTTTCAGCAAATATTCAACATTTTAAGGAAGAGCGATAGTTACCAAAATGAAACAGGAAATACAACCCTTGGGCAAAAGGATTGATGGCGGTCACCTGATTTAAGAGTCAGGCGACAAAGACTTTAGAACAGGTACAGTATAGGATTATACTTACAATGTCGTTCTAGAAACCCAACTCACCGGAGCGCATCCCTCTCTTACACTCTCTCCTCGATATTTTTCCGCAAATCTTCATTCTAATCAGGCTGTCACTCAGTATTGAATCTTCTCAGTCTGTTCTTCTCAGTAGCATCAACGACTCTCCTTAGCAGCTCTCATCATCTCTTTCTTGCAAATATTTTTAACCTTAAATCACTCAAATTATACCCTTTTGCATGTCCCACCTTCAAAGGTTGCAAATGTCTGTGAATTCTGAACTATGATTGGGCCAGGACAGGGGAGTTGTCATCACCTCATATGGTCATCCTAAAATGTTTAACTGATTCTTTGTTAAGTAAACCATTCCCACTTAATTTATTCACTTCTGTTCCCATATATCTCACACAATAGATAGATATAAAATTTGTATAAAATTTCTTCAGCTGAGGATCTTTTCTCAAGCTCTCGTCCTTGGTTTTTAGCAGGTGACCAATGTCCCGGTCACCGGGTCACTCCGGGTCTGCAATGCGCAGACTCAACTTTCATTAAGTTTTACCCGCCATCTTTCTTTCAGCTTAGAATATCAGGCCTAAAACACTCACTATTAACGAAAGAATCATAAACAGATGTTAATTTCTTAAATATGTAACTATCACTGTTTTACCTCCCCCTTATACTCTATCACGTGTTATTTCTTCTTTGTTATGCAAAGCTTTAGCAGCGAAAAACTTCTTTTAAAATTCAAGCAAGCATATGCCAGACATGCGGTACTTCGAGACCTACTGTTAGCAACTCTGTGCGCATGTGTGAGAGTTTTCTTATCACATGGTTAATCACGTGGTTACTTGCACAGGACAGGTTCGCGCATGGGCAAAGCAATTTTCGGTTCCAAGCAGGATTTCAATTATGTAGCATATTATTCTTTGCTATTTAAGCAAGCAAAAAGCCTTTTTCCCCGTATATGAATGTTGCATGTATGTTTATTTTTATTTATCTATGATTTCTACTTGTTAGTGTCTGTTAACGAGAGGTTGATTCGAGCAAGTTTCTTTTTCTCGAATCCTTGCTCCATCAATAGGCCGACACCTACATTGCACATTATGGGTACATATAACCTTTATAAGGCTCTGCAACCTCCCAATTTGTGTTGGCTATTTTGCATTTATTCAATTTTTGCAATGCTTTTGTAGTAGTGAAGAGTCAGAAAGATTGGCCGTGCAATCCACCGATGGTAGCCGTAACTCTATAGGGCACTTGGTATTCCTCTGAAGGTTCTTTCTTCCTGATACCTGAAGAGGCCTTGAAACCTCATCAGCCACCTAAGTAAAAGTAAAGAGTCCACTCAAGAACATAAACCCAGGTTCTTTGATGTTACCTGAATCACCTCAGGAATCCCCTCTGGTCAGTGTTTCACTAACATAGCCAGAACGTTGTGTCATTACCAGACACCCTAACACCTCTTCTCTGCAGTCCTGATAAACCTCTAAAAGAAACTCGAAAGGCCCCGAAAAATATCCAAGATAATAAACCTACGACCAGAACTGGCCGTTAGTAAGAGAGCGCGCTGGACCAAACCTTTGGCGTCCCCTCCACACTTTTCCTTTGACAAAAGTTATCATAGGTAGACTACTGCAGGGAACCCCAGCTCCCCTCTGGAGGTATGTGTAGGATCGGCCCTGCATTCGTCCAGTGTTTTACGTGGGCTGAAAATGGGGAGGGCCGTCTCTGAAGGGGATGTGGTCTAAGAAGCAGAACTAAGGCCGAGATTCATCAAACAAAAATCCGCTCGTAAAGGGGCAGATTATCAGAATCTGCCCCTTTGCGAGCGGTATTTTTGCATTTGGGATGCATCATCCCAAATGCAAACATCGCAATTTTAGAAATCGCTAAATTACGATTATTTGCATTTAAGGAATCTCAAATTGAGATTCCTTAAATGCAATGCATGAAAGTTTTTAAAATAGCGAATTCGCTAATAGGGCACACAAATTACCATGAAGTACAACTTCATGGTAATTTGCAAAAACTTTGAAAAATGCACTAAGTGCATTTTTCAAAGTTTCATGTTGCGCACACACATGCCCTAAGGGCATATGTGTGCGCAACATATGTGCACATATCAATTTCAGGGGTGCAACAGGGTGTCCTTTGGACACCCCTGCACCCTTGAAATCGCAATCTCAATTTGCGAAACGCTAATTGCGATTCGCAAATTGAGATTGTCTTCCCATTCATTCCTATTGGCCTCTAGGCCCATAGGAATGAATGGGGAGGTATTCCATATTGCGAGTCGCAATTAAGGAATTCTAAGAAATTGCTATTTTTAAAGTGATTCCTTGATGCATTCCATTTTCCTATTCCTTAATAGCGAATCGGTATTTTTCTCTATTAAGGAATCACAAATTGGGTTTTTGATGCATCTGGGGGCTAGAGTCACGTATAACAAACCGCCTCTGTGACTCAGGGTGTGTCTAATACACGTGACCTAGAATCGCTCCTAGCCCAGTTGGTGCATTTTCACAGCCCTACTGTGACAAAAAAGCAGCTTAAGTGAGGTCGCTCAGCTCAGTCCAGAGATTTTAGTTTTAGTTTTTAAAGCACAGTTAAGTCTGGGGCTAGTGTTGGCAGAACCCCCCTATCAACATGGAACACTCCAGGGCACAGGTGCATATTTCAGCATCCATATGCTGAGCACCCTAGCTAAGCTTCTTATGTCTGTGGCCCGCATTTTTGGCCCAGTTGTAGTCGCATTCTAAGGGGTAGTGTTTGATGTGTGGGCATTCATCAGCCTCCTTTGTGCTCCTCTGTTTGGTGTTTCCATGGAATGCCGTTGAATAACAACAGGGACTATGACTTTAATACGTGACTGCAATGTTGTGTTGATTCAAGTGCATGTTTCTGATGCGACATTGTGGTTGTGCTAGGTTGATACTGTAACTGGGGGTCTCTGTGTGTGTATGTATGTATGTGAGTGCTTTGCTCTGTGCATGCATTAGTCGTGTCTGTGCTATGCCTGCAAGTACACCTTGGTATAATATTTTCACTGTACAAAAGCCATCACGGTTGGCCCGGCCTCAAAAAGAGAACATCCCTTTTGTGCACTTTTTCTAAAGCGCTATCTGAAAATGCATACAGGTGTCTGTGCCATGGCCTATCAAAACGCACGTGCAACTCTTCAAGGCTGCAGGCAGGGCTTTAAGTGGAATAAAAAAAACGAGGGGGGGTCTCTCAAAAGGGAGTGGCCGATGTGATTAAGGGAGTGGCTTAGAAACATGTAAACTAAAAATCTGTGCTTAGCATAGTGCACCGCTCTACTGGTATTTTGCTGCTTCTGTCACTGAAACCAGATATACAATACAACAAGTAACATTACACCTAAAAGAAGTCAGGACTGTTGGCTGTACCAGTGGTTGTTATTTGCATAAGATAAAGAAGCAACAACTACGGCTTTGTTGTATATACTATTGAAAATGCTTCAGTTCTGACATAATGAAACTGAAAGAGCCATACCGAGTCTCGTTGAAGTCACAGGCAGTGAAGAGTGGTACTGCCCCAGAGTTGAGATATTTTTTAGGTCTCGCCTACGCACTGCATAGGAGACCTTTAGCCGTCATGCAGCTCTTTTTCCAAGCACATACTCGTGCTTGTGGCGGCATACACCTTGCGGGAGTGCGCAGCGGCACGCCACAATCATGAGTATGTGCTTGGAAAAAGAGCAGACTGCTCTCTCCAGCGCGTGCACACACCTCACGCGGGTGCCGCGCTTGTTGACGTGGAGACTTCCACGGTGCCCAGCACTGTGCCAAGACGCTGTGACGCACGGAAGGAAGCCCCCGCTGTGATGCCAGCACGCACATGTGATGGGAGGCCTGGCTTCTCTCATCATAGTTATCCCGCTTGTAGGACCCCCACCCCTTATATCGTTTGAGTTTTTTGGGAGAGGCATGGTTCCAAAATATTCGATGCTTTTCCTCTTGCCTCATGTCCATCTCTTGTCATGCTGTCACTGGGTCCAGCCTCTGGCCTCCCTGCACTTTTTTTGTCTGTAAGATTTAAATGGACGCAGATCAGTTATCCAGGAGTCGTAGCTGATCATGTGATACTGATGTTGCCATCTTTCCTCGACTCTTGTTATTTCTCCATATAAAAAGGCTAATTTTTGTGTCACGGGCTGCACACTCTCTAATCTGCTGTCATCTCTCTGCCTCCGTCTCTCAACGGCCTCATTACCTTGTCTTCTCCTGCCCTCTCCCCATTCAGAAGACATTTTTAGGTCTCCCTTTTATTCTCTGGCTGTACCCACAATGTGCCTCTCAATTTCTTCCTGATCCGCCTTCTCCGTCTCATCATTCTTTTTATTGCATTCACATGGCTTCTCCCGGTATCTCTGGCCCCTCTTTCTTTCTCTCGTTGCCTCCTCTCCCCCTTCCTTCTCTTTCTCTCTTTCGTCGCCTTCCCCCTCCACCACCCCTCTCTCGCTTTCTCTTGCTCGCTCTCTCTCTCACACTCTAGCACTGGCTTGTCATATCGTGCACAATGCTGGAGTCAAGTGACAGATTGTCTCAATTGGTGGACCACAGATACTTGAGCTTTCTTTGCACATTTGGTCTGACGTCACATGGTGTGACAAGCTTTACAAGCTCGATCAGCATCCAGCGGCTCAATTCTGCTCAGGCAAAGATGGAATGGCAACGTTTTTCAGCCTTTCTCCTACATCGGCATCGGACAACTTAGAGGAGTCCAAGCAGGGGGAATGTTTTTAACATGATGCCCCCACAGTGACTCAAAAAGGACGGTCTCTTGGCTTCCCCTGTAGAAGTCGCTACTAGATGTCACATTATTACGGGCAATATCAGACCATAATTTCCATCGCAGTGAGCTAGGCTGCACGGCCCCATCTGTGTGGTTGCCTCCCACAGCTCCAAGAGAGCTCCAGGATGGATTCCCTGGCGCATGGCATACGTCCACCGGTTGATGCGTCCACTGTCCTTTTAATTGGGCGCTCTGGACTGGTGGCCTCGGGTGTCACCACCGTGTCGTTAGTAACTCGAAGAAGCGAACCGTCCGCATCGCTATGGAAGGAATTCCTACTCAAACCTCTAGATGGCGATCCTCTCATGAGGCGGTGTGCAATGCTTTTATGGAGGTTTCCTCCACTGCCTTAAGAACTTGTCCTGGTATGATGCGCGCAGTGAAAGCTCAGCACGGATGGGACCTGAGCTGTTCAAATGTGATGTCCTGCCATGTGGTTAGCTGAGGCTCTTCATACCACAAGTTTTCCTTGATGTTGGTAACTACCCTCCCCCCCATGTCACCTTACTGCAAACAGCCCTGCGAGTGCCTTTTTATGTCTGAGTTTTACTACAATCTCTGTTGATATCTTTGAACATTTGGTTGTCTGGACACTTGGTCTGCTCCTGGGGCTGCTCCATTGCTGGCACAGGTACTTTACGATTTGAAATGTTCCACAGCGTTCCAACTTGGTAGCTCCAGAGAAGGTTTGGATCCTCTGACAAGCATTAAAAATGAAATAAAATGACAGTAAATTGCCTCATTGTGAATGAACCCCACAATTGAAGTGGAAATGAATAGTGAATAAGGAATTGATAAAATGAAGGATGTTATTTCCTTCAATGCTGTGGGACCACTGTGAAGACAGACACCTGCACCAAGCATTGGCATAGCCAATACGTCTCGCCTTTGGGACCTTATAAGTATTTAGTTATGCACCCCTAAGCCTCTCTCTCCCGCTACAGCGCGAGGTTTTTACACTAGAATTTTGTCCACTCCAGTGGCGACCTTGGCGAACACCTGGCTCGAAATTTGGACAGGCCGCCAAGGCAGTCTAACTCCGTTGCCTTTCTTTTTCTGCTCTCACACTTTTATGTCCGCATTTGTCTTTTCTTCTTCCTTTCATCTCTCTTCCACCTTGATTTTTGCTTTTTGTTTCCCTCTCTGGCCCTTCTCTTTGTCTCTGACCCTTTTGTCCTTGCCTTTTTCTGGTTTCTCCCTCTGACCCATTTATTGATATTCTAACCGCTTATTTCTCTGTCTTTCCTTTCGTAATGCTTCCCTCTCGATCCACTTCTTTTTATTTTCTCTTGTGCTCTGCCCCGCGTTCACATTTCTCTCTTCTCCTCTTTCTTTCACCCTTCCTCACTTCCCTTCTCTGCACCTCCTTCACTCATGCCCCTACTTTCTCACCTCTCTTGCGCACCTATTCTTACACTCTTTCTTTTCTAGCCATCTCTTCCTCTCTCTCGTTGGAATGCGCACCCCCCTAACACTGCTCTATCTGTCTTTTCACTTACTTCTGTAATGTCTTATTTTCATGGATAATGGGGTTTCAATGGCAGCCACAGCAATATGGTTTCTCTTCATACTTCATACCAGTGAGGGTCTTGCTGTTTTGTTGCTTCACTGACATCCAGAGGTCCTAGAGTAGTATTCGTGTACTGAAAGCAATATTTGTGGCCATTTGCATAATAGCTTTAATGTTGACACTGATTGGTTAATGGTCGGCGTTTGGGGTAGGCATTAGGGAGCTCAATATAGGTGTCAATTTTACACAGACCATTTGTAATACTAGCCTAGCCTAAGTGATAGTGTTGCCTATCTATAGGGCAGCGAAGCACCTGCTCTGCTCGGTGTCTTTTAAGGACTTTTTGGACAGTGTGCTTTTAGTACAAAGAGATTGTTTTGCCGTTTCCTTACACCCTCCTACCACAACATGCTTGAAAGAGTGGGGCTTGCAAAACTGGTGGATTATGGGTCTCCATATTTTTATAAGGCACTGCATGCCACAAGCATATCCTCACAGCACTGTTTCTACTTGAACAAGGTCCTCGTAACAGTCCTTGCACTGCACTTATGGGTCTTTGTCCTTTTATTGCTAGGGTGACTGAATAAGCTGCACCCATCCCTCTAACTGTGATTTAAAACCACGAAAGGCCCCACTCTTTCATGGCCTACCCTACACCAAAATCGAGAGACAATTGCCAACTGATAACAAGCCTGCTGGCAGTGACACAGGCTTTTGGTGCATACAAATAACATGCAGACAGTAAGGGTTAACAAGCATTTGCAATGCAATAGGTCTCGTATTATGAAAGTTTGAGCTATTGGTATTGTAAATGACCAATTTTTTATTTAGGTTTTGTTTTTGAAAATAGCGAAATTAATAGCTTTGTCATTTACCATGCCAATAGTTATAACTTTCGCAAATGTGACACCTATAGCATTTGTAATGCAATATGTGTTGTATTTACGTGACTTACATGTATTGATATTACAAATAACAATGGTTTATATTTTTTTAATAACAAATACTTAAATAAAAGTTATTGTAATTTATAATGGCAATAGCTTAAACTTTTGTAAATAACATTTGTGAAGATTATGTTCAGTGTATTTTATTGTGACGAAAATCCAAGAACATATGTCAAATATTAACATCTTTTTCTTACATTTGTAATAAAGCTTGAAACATTGAGATAACATATTTGAACCAGTTGTTGTTGAATGGTTGCACAGATTGATGCTGTGGTGGAGCTCAGTGATGTTGTGGTGCCACAGAGTGATGCTGTGGTGGTGCTGAGTGATGCTGTATGCTATGCTATGTTTTGTTTTGCTATCCTATGTTTTGTTTTGTTATGCTATGCTATGCTGTTTTGTTATGCTATGCTATGTTTTGTTATGCTATGCTATGCTATGTTTTGCTATGCTATGCTATGTTATGCTATGCTATGTTTTGTTATGCTATGCTATGCTTTGTTAAGCCATGCTATGTTTTGCTCTGCTATGCTTTGTTATGCTATGCTATGTTTTGTTGTGTTTTATTATGCTATGCTTTGTTTTGCTATGCTATGATTTGTTATGCTATGCTATGTTTTGCTGTGTTTGGTATGCTATGCTATGTTTTGCTATGCTATTATATGTTTTGTTATGTTTTGTTAAGCCATGCTATGTTTTGTTGTGTTTTGTTATGCTATGCTATGTTTTGTTGTGTTTTGCTAGGCTATGCTTTGTAATGAGATGTTTTGTTATGCTATGCTTTGTTATGCTATGCTTTGTTTTGGTATGCTATGCTTTGTTATGCTATGCTTTGTTATGCTATGTTTTGTTATGCTACGCTAAGCTTTGTTTTGTTATGCTATGCTATGTTGTGTTTTGTTATGCTATGCTATGCTTTGTTGTGTTTTATTATGCTATGCTATGCTATGTTTTGTTATGTATGCTATGCTTTGTTGTGTTTTGCTATGTTTTGTTTTGCTATGTTTTGTTATGCTATGCTTTGTTATGCTATGCTTTGTTATGCTATGCTTTGTTATGCTATGCTTTGTTGTGTTTTGCTATGTTTTGTTTTGCAATGCTATGCTTTGTTATACTATTCTATGTTTTGTTTTGCTATGCTTTGTTTTGTTATGCTATGTTTTGTTATGCTATGGTATGTTTTGTTGTGTTTTGTTATGCTATGCTTTGTTATGCTATGCTATGTTTTCCTATCCTATGCTTTGTTTTGTTATGCTATGCTATGTTTTGTTATGCTATGCTGGTGAGGGTGAGTGAGGGTGAGTGAGGGTGGGTGAGGGTGAGTGAGGATGGGTGAGGGTGAGTGAGGGTGTGTGAGGGTGAGGGTGTGTGAGGGGTGAAGGTGAGTGAGGGTGTGAGGGTGTGTGAGGGTGAAAGAGTGTGTGAGGTGAGAGGGTGTGTGAGGGGGTGTGATGGTGAGTGAGGGCGTGTGAGGGGGTGTGATGGTGAGTGAGGGTGTGAGGGGTGAGGGTTGTGAGGGTGGTGCGGGTGTGAGGGTGTGTGAGGATGAGGGGTTGAGGGTGTGAGGGTGAGGGGGTGTGAAGGTGAGTGAGGGGGTGAGGGTGAGGGGCTGTGAAGGTGAGGGTGGGTGAGGGTGTGAGGATGTGAGGGTGTGTGATGGTGAGGGTGGGTGAGGGTGAGTGAGGGTGGGTGAGGGTGTGAGGGTGGGTGAGGGTGTGAGAGGGTGAGAGGGTGTGAGGATGTGTGAGGGTGAGTGAGGGTGGGTGAGGGGGTGAGTGAGGGTGGATGAAGGTGTGTGAGGGGTGAAGGTGAGTGAGGGTGAGTGCGGGTGTGAGGGTGTGTATTTGCATCTTTTATTGTTTTCAATGTTTCACTGACAAATGCTTTCTGTAACAGTTGTGTAAAGGAGCTCAAGTCCTCGTCAACAATGTAGAACAATCAAGCAATGCACCACGTGAGAAAAATGTGCGTTCTTCAGTCATATGAACCTCCTATCCACTAGTTTGTAACCGACAGAGAAAAAGCCTTTAAACTGTGCGTTAGAACTCTGACTCTGCATTAGCACTTAGCCTCCACTACAAAACCATTATATTGAAAGAAGCTGCATACATCGAGTCTAATTGATGTTACTCAATAATGAGCTAGATAGTTCCTCAAAGCACCTGTGTATAAATAATGACTTAGAACTCAGAAGTGTTTCCGGTTTTACGCTCTTCAAACAATGTCTAGCTATAGGAGGTCTCTTGTTGGGAATAACCAGACTGGTGGCAAATGAACCACAAAAAGCCCATCATTCACTGTGACATCCGCATCAACGGGAAAACAAAATACAGCCACTTTTGTGCTGCTTCCATCCACTCTACAATAATGTTGGAACATTATTTCAGATATTTATTTTTATACAACTGTCTACATTGAAGAAGAAAAAAACTAAGGAACGTATTTCCCTAGGTGCACATACAATATCACTATGTCCTTACATTACAGCCAATGCCCTCCTGCTACACAACGTCGATTACTTTGGGGTTACAATGTTTCTCATTGATATTATGCAATTTGATATTGATAATCGAATTTTATCAAGTAGGATTTTTGGTTAAAACGGCTATCCTGATGCCAATAGCCACGACTGAAACACTGGGCGGCAATTCTGTTCCGGGCCATTGACAAACAAAAGCACAATCAAATGCAAACTGCTTTTCAGAAATTTCTAATCACCCCTTAATTTATTTCATGTGCTAGAATTCATTGGTATACACAATTAAAAAGAAACTACAAAATAATACTCCCGATTACAGTGAAAACATGTTTGTGAACTTTCAAAATAAAAAAGGATGGAAAACAAGGCAGCGCTGGGAGGGGGGCTGGTCACGAAGGAAGGAGAAATGTAAGTCAAGGCGGCCGTGAAGTGTGAAGCAGATCCCTTTGAAGCTCTCGGAGGCAGGAGCAAATGGGAAGGGGAGGAGAAATGCTGCTGGGGTGAATGCCTGAGGCCAGAAGGGTTTCAGAGAAAACAAGGTGCTGTATTATTTGAAATCTCCCCACCTCAGATCCTAATACTCCGAGCGGTCCGCCTCGGTCGGCGTGGCACTACCTGTGCAGCCAGTGGCAAAGATCACACAAGCAGGTTGTCAGTGTTATACCAGGGTCATCTGACAAGTGTTACTGCTGTGGCGATGTTAAAGTAATTTGTTGGACCGGCACTACAGAGTCAGTCACAACAGCTCACCCTGACCAGCCCCAAAGTCTAGTGTTGCGAATAGTAAATTGCGCAGTGCGTCACTGAAAACTACTGGACAGACTGAGACTGTGTGTGACAGGCTGCAGGTTTTCAGCTGTAACATTACATAGCAAGGGAGAGGCAGCTGAAAATGAACACGCGCTAAGCCACTGGCTCACTTACTTTACAAACTACGGCCGCATGATTCAGACTCTCAATCTCAGCAGTACAGTGGTGTGCTCTGGGCTCAGCGGGTGCCGCAGTACATGGGGTCTGGTCCTATTGCGGGGATCGTTCTTATTCTTTTAGGCAAACTTTACTGCGGGGCGAGCAATGCTGGCATTGCCACTGCTGCAGCCTCAATTAACACAAGACACGCGGCCGAAATGGGAAAAAAAAAACGTGAACGTGCGGCAGCCGGTTACCTGTTTTACTTAGCAGGCGGCTGTAGCGAAGTGACTGAAGAAGTAAAGCAAGCAGCGATAGGAAGTTAAGCTGTGGGGAGAGGATCGCAAGGCATGAGCTTATCTGCAAGGACGGGCAGAAAGCGACAGGAAGTGCTAATTAGAAACAAGGCAGCGCTGGGAGGGGGGCTGGGCACGAAGGAAGGAGAAATGTGAGTCACGGCGGCCGTGAAGTGTGAAGCAGATCCCTTTGAAGCTCTCGGAGCAAATGGTGAAAATGCACACGATCTTGCGGTGAGGGAGGGGGGTTGCTCTGTGGTGAGGGAGGGGGAGGGAATTAAAGCGTGGGCGTGCTGAAATTGAACCCTTTGAAGTCACGGCCTGTGGCCGTGAATAAGTGAGGGCGAGGCAGCGGAAGCCTTTGATGAGGCAAATGCTGCTGGCAGGGAAGCCTGTGGGGAAATGCAAGCTCGTGCACGAAGGAGCTTGTGGTCACGTGATTTCACGTGAACTTTTGAAAATCCGGATCGGAAAAAGTGGATGGACGGCATTAGGTCTCTGTACGAGACCTAAAAACCGAGGCATGCGGTTTAGCCTATGTGTGCATGTTTTGTTCAGCCAGCTCCTGGTTGCAGCAGTTGATGTTGGTTGTTGTTTAATTATGTCATTATTATTTCCTAGTGCCAACAAGTAACCCAGATGCACCTTTCTTTCAGACACAAATGCCTATTTTCATTGTTCATAATGCAGCACAAGTCTGAAATCCTTTCATTTTCCAGGTCCGAAAATAACTTTATCCTCCCCGAGGACGCTGCTCTGCAAGAGCTGCAGTATCTATTCTATCGCCACATACTACCAGATGGAGTCCAGATGTTCATACAATATTTGGAAGTAGACTTTCCTCTAGGTAGGTATATTCTGCAACTACAGAGGTTATTGCTCAGAGTTTAGTTCTTGCTTGCCTCTCGTTTGATTTTCCATTGTTTATTTTAGCTTCTCGTCCTATTTTTGTTTCAAAGGGCAACATTTAGAGTACAATTCAGTTAAAGGCAGCTTATATTTTTATACCCTATCAGTTTTCCGTTTCTTTTGCTCCAACTAGTTGCTCTACAACATACATTAAAAACACATTGACAAAGCCAATAGCTCTAGCCTAACACGTATAAGGTCCCAAAGGCGAGACCTATTGGCCATGCCAATGCTTGTTTCACCCTGAGGCTGAGGGCTAAAATGGAGAGCCCGAGAGGGATCCATCTAAAACACCTGCCTCAGATATGGCGGTGCTGAGATCCGGTAGGGCCCAGCCACTTGAAGCCCTGGCCACAGGAGCAAATTATTATAACAATTGCTTTGCAAGCACGCCCGTCAGAATGAGGGCAAAGGAGGCGTTGTTCCTGGATCTCGCATTCACGGCTTCCTTGCTGCAAAATCTTTTTAGAGATTTCAAAGAACAGTTGTTAATGGTGAGGCAGCCAGCAAGGCTAGAATCACAAGATGGCTTCAGATGTTGTGGCTGCTTATTTTGTCTTTCACTGGGGGTATTTTTTATGTGATTTAGGAATAGTTGTGGACTTGTGGGACCTAGCAAGATATTTTTGACTCAAGGGCCCATAAAAACTTGTGAAGGGCATGTGTACAGATTGTGTACTATTGAGAGGTAACTTTGGTTGCAGGTTGTCTTGTAATATATCCTTTTTAGGTAGGGCCTGAGTCAGCGCGCATGACCTGCTTCGCGAGACTTGCTGTAGTGGAATATGGAAGAGAAGCCCCACCCATATTTTTCATTGGCTTGTGTCTTTGTCCTTCGTAAATACTAGTTTCTGATTCAGTAATTGGCTTGTTAGTCCCGCCTTAGTATGACCGTGTCTTCATTTGTAACCTCCCATGGCTACTGGCCCTTTTACTTCGGTTGTTACACAGTGCGTCTTTTTCAGTCTGTAAGCACTAATTTCTTTAATAAGTAGTACTGCAAGCACGGCAGGCTTTCCTACCGCTTGTTTTATTTAGTACATGATGACATCTGCCTTGACAAAAATACCAGCTCAATTTTTAAGCGCATTAAGATTTTCAGATGAGATAGGCGCTTTAGAATGGAACTGAGTGAAGCCACCTTCACTCCGTGAGATTTATAAAGGTGCGCGCAGACAAGAGAAAAGTACAAGCAACCGCGCTCAGGGCTGATCGGTGCAATAAGACAAGCAGTTTGCACTTTCCTGACACGTTTAATTGTTCACTTTCGCTTGCTGTTGCGATGTTGTGCGAACGAATTGCACCTGCATAAAAGCGGATTCGTCATATTTTAGACAGTGACGTTCTTCACTCACGACCCCCCTCCGCCACCGCACCCTCAGTCCTCCCACCAGCCGAAAATGTTCAACTCGAGAAAGTGACAATCCCAAACGAATTTATGATTTTTAAAAAACGAATTAACTCCGTATAATGCTAATTAATTCTCCTAAAATAAGTCAGCAAAAACGCGTTTCGCAAAACACAAGGATTCTTGGAACAAACAATGTAATTTTAACAAAAATAAATCGATCCTGAAAAAGGGAGTGCAAATCTAAATTGTATGTAGTATATTTTCACATGTATTTAACTAATAAAGATACTTTGAAGACACCTTGATATCTATAGGATTTTAGTCACTAACTAGCCACAGTCAGTATTAAACACAACCCGCCTGAAAAGATTAATATTCTGATACAACCACAGTTGCTTCTCTGCAGCCATGTAGCCATCATTACGAATTTTCATCCCTGTAAATCCATCTGCTGTAAGTGTGCTTAGTTATTGGCCTGTCAGTCATGACTGACAGCATGCAGAGACACTTAAAAGAAAATGTAATGTCCATTCCAAAAGCATAAATTCAAACGAGACTTATTGTTATCTATCTGTATTTATGTGTAAAATAATGTGAAAAGGGGAAACTGGGAGAATTAGTAATTGGGGTTGGTAATGGTATAGTCTAGTCTAATCTGGGCATTTGTTAAGCGCATGGCTGCCCAGATGCGCCTCCCAGCACTATGTAGCAATTTTCAAGATTGTATTTAGGTGGTTTAAACAAATAGCAACATTTTTAATTGCTTTATGAAACTCGATTCCCCTTTAGGCTTGCATATCTTCTCAGGTAAAGAGTTCCAAAGTGTGGCTAAAAACAATTGTTTTCTATTCTATACAAGATACAATTGCAGCTTGTGAGGGAAACTGGTTCGTGGTGGTGTGGAGATTAGTGGAAGATTGTGAGAACCCTTACTTCGACCAACCTCCCACAAACATCATATCCCACCAGGATCCGAAAGACCTGTGTATTATAACAAATGCTGCTTGCCTAACACTGAATTATCTTTCTTTCGTGGTCATATTTCACAGCTGACCCAGACACTATGGATGTCTGAGATGACCACAAAGGGGTTCAAACGTGATTTGAAGGTCCAAGGAGAACTCTGGAGTGGACGCTTAACCCACTGACCAATTCAGAGGTATATATCTGTATTTAGATGTTAAACTCCTAGGACCTTATAACGACTGGCCCAGCCAATTGTGATATGCGCAGTAACTGCTGTTACTGCAGCGCTGGCCCTCTGTACTGACGCAGGGCAGCGACCGCAGCTTCAGAACTGGAGCCGGGCAGAGTATCACAAAGGGTGGTTGGTGGGTGTATTGTCTGGAGCACACTTATTTTATTGTCCTACATTTGGGACAGAGAGGAGCAGCTATGCTACATATGACTCTCCATTACTTCTCTGCCCCCGGGAAGCACTTGAAAGCAAGGGCAAATGATGCCAGGGGTCATACATAACATTAAAATATAGATGGGTAAAAAGTTAATCATCAGGATGTTTTCACTTCAAGGTTCTGAGAGACATCATAGCTGCTCAAGCTTTTCTCTTGTTGTTTATTTGATGTGACTCTTTTTATGTGGTCTTCATGCTGCAAAAGTGACGTTTGGATGCTTTTACTGCACAAAATGCAGTAGTATGAAAACCCCTATTTCACGGGGAACTGTGTAATAAGGGGCATATGTCAGGGTTTACTGTAAAATACAGGTTTCATCAGCACAACAGCCCCGAATGATTTTGCAGATCTTTACCTTTGTCACAGCTACTAGGATTAAAGGGAATAGCTATCTAAATGTTTTGGCCACTCAGCCAAATTATGTGGCACATTCGCTATCAGTATTTTTTTCACCCACGTCAGCTACATATAACTTTGTCTGTGAAATATGTAATTTATGTGGCAAATGCCATTAAAACACAATTATTTGATAAAGGCTGCAGCCACATAATTTCATAAATCCTTTGGCCCTTGCCATTTTCCAATGTTTTATCAACAATTTACACAGGAAAGGTTAACCTAAACATTTTAATTTTAGTCAGTGGCCATTGTTAGCAACACTTTCAAGAAAACTGTTTTTCTAGCTAAGTACCCAAAAATAAACATTTAATATAGAAATACATAAGAAGCAAAGTTGTTAAATAGCTTTTGTACCAGATGTACACAGTATAATATTTTATTTATTACCATTGATAAGGGTGGGGTGGAGCATCATAATTTATTTGAGATTTCACCTCTCATGAGTCATGGCCCCTCCCAACAATTAACAATGGTAATAAATAGCATATCACACTCTGCACATCTGCATATATACTATGTATATGTGTGTATACATATTATGCACTGCGCATATAGTTGAGCTACAAATTGAAAGTACACAAAAAGTATTTGTTAATTATTTCATAGAGTAATCTACTTAAATACTGACATTACAAGTTCATATCAAAATACTTTTTCTCACTGTGCATATAACATTTTCTAAAGTGTAAGCTACAAAAATAGATCTTTTAAAAAAAGTATATTAGCTGCAGTGTGAGCTAAATAGTTATATTTAAAAAACAAAATGCATAAAATGTACCCCTTTTATTTAAAATTAGACCACAGCCCAACACAATGAGTCCACGCAAAGGAATAATAAAAAAAATGCCATCTTTAGCTTTAGTTAATACTCAACATGAAATTCTCATATTTCCACCTAAATTACCCCCTTCTTATTCTAGAAAGGGCATTTCCTATGGGTGGATTTGGAAAGAAGATCATCTATTTTACAGTGTTTAGTGAGTCGAGGTAATCTTGTGTGAATGCTTCAGGGGATTTCTCATTCAAATAAACTGGATCTAGACTCAAGTTTTAAAAAGATGCTGATTTCTTACCTATTTTTTCCTTAAAGTAATGGTCATCCCGGGGTGTAAAGTTAGCCAATCATAAAGAAAACACATATTTTAATATGCTTGATCAGTGTACCAGCAAGAACAATTGAGGATGTACTAAAGACAAATCTTAGAAAGCTTTGTCCTTTCCGTTTGTTAGGAAATTTAGTACTCAATATTTTGGTAATAAATCCTAAAATCAGAATCCGAACTCTAGTCTGGTAGTTTCTAGCACTGCACAGCTTTGAAGGAATGGAGCTTTTTCATTACCACGCCTTTAACTTCAGAATACTTTAAATGCCCATTCAGCAATAACATTTAACAGACATACTGCCTAATGGTACCAAATGCAACTGGTTTTACAAGGGCTCCATTTTGATTCCTACCAGCAAGCATTATTGGTTGATATTTTATTGGCCAAAAGACACAATTTTTGCTTTGTCAGCATTGATTCTCAGTTTATTGACATCACAACAGGCTTTTAGAGCATCAGTTTACCTCTGGAGACCTATTAGATTTTGAACCTGTAGTACAAGATCATCTGAAAACAAGAGGGAACAAATATGAGAGCTTCTAATTTTGGGTGAAAAAGAATGTGATTTAGACAATACATCCACAGACTCAGCTAAAAGTAGACACACAGAACAATATAGGAGCCAAAAAACAACTCTGGGGTTTTACAAGTGGCTAACGCCGCCTTAGCAGCAATTTTCCGACGGTTTTGCAGCGAGATTTTGATCGCTGTATGTGCAAGCTGTCGCTAACCTCTATCAGTGGCAGTTTTCCGGTGAAAACGTCAATTCTAAAGTTTGCCACTTCTGTTAGCGACAATGAAATGCAAGGGAGGCGTTCCTGTGCAAAAACGGCTGCTAACCCCACTTCGTGATATTTACAAGGGGATTCCTGAAGTTTGGAGGATGAAAAAAACTGCAGCTAACTGCAGTTAGAGGCAGTTTTTTAAGACCAGAAAATAGCTGGTCTTAAAAATTAAGATAACACTTGGGGCCTCTTTCCAACAGGTTTTGGTGCTGGACAGCGCTACAACGCTACAAGCAATGTTAAGCCTTGGGGAAGAAGCTCACTAGATGGTATTCTCCCTGGAGGATATCACAAGCTGTCATTAATTAACAGATCTTAGTTCCTTAAGGTCTAATTTTACAATCAGATCATCCCCAGGAGCCAATGTGCATTTTGATATTTAGACCCCAAAAAATGCAAATTAGTTTTTTAAAGTTTCAATTCATCTCAAAAGTTATTCTTTTTAGCATTTTGAGAAACATTAAACCAAACCAGTTGCTTATACATAATTCGCAGATTACTAATATTAATCGAGAGCCACTGGTGACTTAGTTTTCAGTTTCTTCATCACTGCATATAATTGAATGGTCACCAATGTCCCCATGCCCCCTAAATGTCTGCCATCCTTGATGTTGTTTGTCAGCTTATTGAACAATATGAATAATCAGGTGACCAGTGACAGCTGCTATCGTACAAGAGTGGTGGTGCAGGGAGGGTATAAACTTACCTTGAATGGCTGGCCGACGCCTCTTCTCTGTTCCTTTCTCTTTTCTCTTTCCTCTTCTCTTCTGGCTCCCGGAAGCAGGAAGCACCCAGGCTCCCTCTCCTAACCAATCATGACGCTGCTGCCACCAGCATGACAGCAGCATCGTGATTGATCTGAGCACCCCAGTTCTATGCACAGACAGGGACTGGGAGCCTGCCTGTGTTCTCCTTCCAGGCTGTACAATACAGCCAGGTGGAGAATATGTTAAGTGCGCATGACTGTTTGGTCGTCATGCATACTCAAAGAGTGCCCACCACTTCTCCCGCCCACTCTGGCCATCCCAGACCCACCCACATGAAACAAACCAACTGAGCCACTGCAGTACAGAAAAATATAACATCACTTTATAATTGTTTTCTTTTTTCTTTTTGAACTGCTCGGAGAGGAGTGGGGCGGCGCTCCTCCACCTTAGCAGAGGAGCCGCTGCTGCAGGTGACTAGGAACAATACTTTCCCTTTCTTTACTAATTTAAAGCTTAGTAATTTACTACTCCATTACTAAGCTTTATTCAATCTATGAACACCTGCATCTCCTTAGTTGAGGCCAGTTTTGAAAATCTCACATAGAGGGATTGCTTCATTGCTAAAATGGTGTCATTACACAATTTTGTCTCATCAAATACTCTTGTCACTTGAGGTCCTGACAATCCAGAACATTTCCATTCCTCAATTTCTTTTGTATTCTCAAAGATCAGTTGCTCATCCGAGTTTACTATCTGTAATCTATCAAAACCAAATTGACTGCAGCTTCCTGACTTTTTGTGGATATCAAGATTGAGCATTGAGTACAGCATCGCTTTTGTTATTTCTGTACTGGATTTAGGGTCTGATTTATTGCTCGGCAGATGGGTAACTCTGTCGCAAACATGATGGATATCTCCTCCGCCATATTACAAATGTCATTGGATATACTGCTCCTGTAATATGGCAAACTTGATAGTTGTCACGTTTGTGATGGAGAATTTTGTTTGGCGAACTCTAAATCATGCCCTTCATATTTACAAAGCCTACAAGTTTGATGCCCTTTGAACAAATATTATCGAGAGAATATGCTGCTAATGTTGAAAGATAGTTGTCTATTTATCAGCCTCATTTCATTCGCTTTCTTACTAGTGCTGGACATTGTCTTAACAGTCTCTGAGGTGTTGAGCAAGACATGTACCTTGAGGCTTTCATTTCTTTCTGTAGGAATGTGTTTTGGTGACTCTCTGCTCTATTAAATTCTTTGCTGATTTATCATTGATGGATAGGATTTGACTGGTTGTAAATTTTTCATTTTTCATTTAGGGCTGGGGTTTAGCCCTGGGACATAGTTGCAGGTAGGGGAAGTATTAGATATATTCTTTCAAACCACATACGCTTTGATGTCAGATTCCCTAATAATTACACTATCGGCAACAGAGTTTTTAGGTCAAGCCTAGAATCAGCGCACATGCGCTGCTCTGCGGGATTTGTAGTGAAGTAGGCAAGAGAAGCCCCACCCACTCTCCGCCCATTGTTACCATTGACTTGTGTCATTGTCCTTTCTAAATGCTGACTTCTGATTCGTAAATAGGCTTGTTAGTCCCTCCTCAGTAACTCCTTGTCTTCATTTGTAACCTCCCATGGCAACTGGCCCTTCTACTTCAGTTGTTACATGGTACATGTTCTTAAGTCTGTTAGCACTATTTTATTTATCAAGTTTCTCTTATTGCAGGCACAATGTGCTTTGTTCACATTCAGTCCGTGGTGCCTTCTTTACAACCCCACCCTCCCTCCAGTTGTCTGTGCCTTCTTTACCCCCTGCACTCCATCCGTCCCGTTGGCTGTGCCTTCTTTACCCCCTCCCTCCTGTTGTCCGTGCCTTCTTTTCACCCCTGCCTCCCTTTGTCCGTGGGGCCTTATTTACCCCCGCCCTCACTCCTGTTGTCCGTGATGCCTACCTATTGCTTATGGCAATGCTTTTTTTTAATATATGCTAATTAAGGGCGGTCACGCGGTGCGCTGCTCACGCAACTCGTTTTAAAAAAAAGATATACTAAATAATGGCGGGCGCGCATTTTGTTAGCCGCTGCTACACCCAACTTGTTTTTTACATTTTTTATTTACATACTAAATAATGGCGGACGCGTGCAACGAGTCGCGCGGCTTACAACTCGAAAAAAGCATTTGCAATGCAATAGGTCTTGCATTTACACGAGTTTGAGCTATTGGCATGTAAATGACAATGCCTTTATTTATGTTTTGGATTTTAAAACATAAATAAAAGGCATTGTCATTTACAATGCCAATAGCTTAAACTTGCGTAAATGTGAGACCTATTGCATTGCAAATGCTTGTTCTACTTCTTTCCACAGATGCTGAATCAGATCAATCTAAAGTTGGTAAGTGTACCAGGTGGTGGATGGTCATTTAAGTTCAAGTGAAAATGCAAAAATCAAATATCTGAATGCAAGGAAAACCAGGACTGGATGTGTTAGCCAAATCTGACTTGGGGCAAGTTGAAATCCTCATTTGTCAGCTCTCTCTTCCTCCTCAGTCTCTGTTCTTCATTTCTACCACCCTATTTCTGCCTCCTCCTTTAGTCCCACTGTCACATTCTTTTTCTTCTTTCCTCTCTTCGTGCCCACTGACTTCACATAGGAGGGAACAAAGAAGAACAATTGTTACTTACCTATAAACAGCTGGTTCTCCAGTATTGGTGTCTTTCATAGAGTCACATGCTTGAATATTCCCCCGTCGCCGCAGTGGGAGCCTCACGGTAAATAAAATAGCAATAAAATCCCAAGAAATATATGTATGAAAAAACATAAGATAGAAAAATACACAATAGAAATAGTTGCAAGAACCAGGTAATAATTTCTCCATAGGAATACATGGAGAGAAAGAAAAAACTTTTCAACATATCACTGTCATTATGTTAGTCCAAACTACAGCCAATCAGGCGCAAGCACCCCCCCCAGAACCTTCTCCTCAGAGGCTCAGGCCCTCAGATTTTCATAGCAAAGTAGTGACAAAAGAGTCTAGGAGGAGAAGCGAGCCTCTGAGGGGAGGCGGGTGGGTCGCATGTGAATCTATGAAAGACACCAATACTGGAGAACCACCTGTTTAGAGGTAAGTAACAATTGTTCTTCTCCAGTATTAGGGTGTCTTTCATAGATTCACATGCTTTAATAGAATAGTGAGCAGTAATAGCTGTTAGCAAGAGCAAAATTAGCAATGCATAGGCATAAACATGCACCAATAGCATAATGATAATAATAATCACAACAATACCATTACATAAACCACATAGGTGGAGGGTAGGAAGCAGAGGCTCACCTTAGTTAAAAAGATTACCAAGCACTGCTTGTCCCCCTGCCGTATCGGCTTCGTTGATCGCTTCAAGGCAATAATGTTTCGTGAACGTGTGCCTGCTGGACCACATAGCTGCTCGGCAAATTTGATGGATCGGCACACCAGCAAACAGGGCGGTAGAGGATGACATCGCCCTGGTGGAATGAGCTCTCACTGCAGAGTGAAGAGGTTTGCCAGCCTGCTGGTGACAGAAGGAGACTGCTGAAGAAATCCAACGTGCAATAGTTGGCTTGGTGACAGGATGCCCCTTGCACATGCGTCCGTAGGCAACGAACAGCTGGTCGGATTTGCGAAAGGGTGCCGTCCTATTGATGTAAAACTTAAGGCATCTCTTAACGTCTGCAGAGTGCAAACGTTGCTCTGCTGGAGATTGAGGATTGGGAAAGAAAGTCTTTAAGAAAACAGGCTCATTTAGGTGAAAGTCAGTGGGCACCTTAGGCATGTAAGCTGGGTTGGTGCGAAGTAGTACACAGTCCGATGTAAACTGTAGAAAAGGTGGCTTAATGGTAAAAGCGTGGACATCACTTACCCACCGTGATGAGGTTAAAGCAAGGCGCAAAGCCACCTTCCAAGTGAGGAATTTTAAATCTGCCTTGTGGGTAGGCTCAAGTGGCACTTTCATTAATTGTGCCAAAACAATGTTGAGATGCCAGGTTGAAGGAGGACGCCTAATGGATGGGAACTTCCTGAACAGTCCTTTGAAGAACTGACGGATAATCCTGGAAGAGCAGAGAGAGGAGGAGCCATCCTGCTGGAAACGAAAAATCACAGCCAAGAAAACTTTCAAGGTGGAGTGGGAGAGCCCAGACTGTGCGAGTTCAGGGAAGAACGGAAGAAGCTGTTCCGGAGTAGAATGCACAGGATGAATGTTGGCAGCCAAGCACCAGTGACAGAAACTCTTCCATTTGAGTTTATAAGTCTTTATTGTAGATGGAGTTCTGGCATTGGCCAGAATGTCTCTACATGCTGGTGGAATGTTTAAATGGGTAAATTCAAGGTGCTCAGGTTCCAGGCGGCTAATCTGAGAGAGGAGGGGTCCGGATGACATATCAGGCATTCGTCCATTGTGAGGAGGTTCGCTCGAGGATGAAGGAGAATGGGATTGCACTGAGACAGAAGCAGCAGTTCCAAGAACCATGCTTGTCGAGGCCATCTGGGAGCGATCAGGAGAATGTGGCACGGCTGTCTCCTCATCTTCCACACCACTCGAGGAACCAGAGGAATCGGCGAAAAGGCGTAAGCGAATAGACCGCACAAATCCATCAAAAGAGCATTCCCAGACAATTCTGGATGGGGAAGCCAACTTGCAAAGGACTGGCATTTCCGGTTCGCCGGGATTGCAAAGAGATCTATACAGGGATGACCCCATTTCCGAAAGATGAAGTCCAAAGTTGGCTGATGCAGCTCCCACTCGTGCGTTGATGATGCAGATCTGCTGAGGGCATCTGCCAGGATGTTCGAAATACCCGGCAGATGAACCGCTGTCAGGGTGACCTGGTGCCGAAGTGCCCAATCCCAGATCGCCTGTGCCAGACGAGACAGGAGAGGAGATTTGGTGCCACCCTGCTTGTTCACGTAGTGCATACTGGTGGTATTGTCCGTTTGGATGAGCACCGATTCCCCCTGGATCAGAAGATGGAATGACTTGAGAGCCAGAAAGATGGCCATCAGCTCCAACCTGTTGATGTGCCAGGAGCGTTGGGACTGAGTCCATTTGCCCTTGATGGATAGCCCCTGAAGGTGTGCTCCCCAACCTTATAAGGAAGCATCCGTGGTCAGTGTGAGGTCCGGAATGGTGGCGAGGAAGGAAGTCCCGGCAGCCATGTTGGACGGCCGTGCGCACCACTGGAGCGCCGCTCCCATCCGGGCGGTCACATGAACGAGATCTTTGAAGGAGCTGGTGACCTGCCGCCATTAACCGTCTAATTCTTCTTGAATAGGACAACTCCTGAGCCTGCAGTTTGGTATCAGAGAGATGCAGGAGGACGCCATTCCCAGAAAAGACTTCAACATATGAATGGAAACTGACTCTTTTGAACAAAGCAGGATACCAGGCGTCGAATTCGCAGTTGTCGCTCGTGAGATACAAATGTCTTGGCTAGTGACGTATCTAGAGTGGCACCTAGAAACGTTCTGCAGCGAGATGGGTCGAGCTGAGACTTCTCGGCATTGATGGAGAGACCGAGGGATTGAAATAGCTCAGGCAAAGGTGAGTGTCTCGAGATTGTTGGCTGTGAGACTGCGACTTGACGAGACAATCATCTAGGAATGGGAAAATTTGAACACCTTGAAGCCGGTGATAAGCCGCTACTGGGGCGAAGACTTTTGTGAAGACACGAGGGGCGGAGCATAGGCCGAAGGGTGGCACCCTGAATTGAAAGTGTCTCCGCCCCTCTCGGAAGCGCAGGTACTTCCGGTGACGAAGAAGAATTGGCACATGGAAATAGGCGTCCTGGGGGTCGATGGTGGTCATGAAGTTGTCCTTGCAGAGAAGACGTAAAATCTCTATCAATGTGAGCATATGGACGGACTGGCACTTCAGGTATTTGTTCAGTGCCCGTAAATTGAGTATTGGACGCCAGTTGCCTGTCTTCTTTAGGATGAGGAAAAACCGGGAATAAAATCCCCTTCCCCTTTGAGACTTGGGGACCACTTCAATGGCACTTTTCTGCATCATGACACTAATTTGCTGGAACAGTTCTTTGAGGTGCGCAGGAGGCGGACCAGTTGGAGGAGAGTGAGGAGGTAATTTTACAAACTCCAAGGCGTGGCCCTTTGATACAATGTCCAGTACCCAACGGTCCAAGGTGATTGAGGACCATTGAGAAAAGAACAGGGCGATTCGCCCTCCAACCTTGCACGGGAAAGGAAAGTCATTGCCTTTTTGAAGTGGAACCTCTATAGGAAGATTTTCCACAATAGGATTTGGAAGTGTGCTGGCGTGAGGTCTGCTGTTGCTGGTTGGAATACCGTTGATTCCCTTGGTTATAAGAGCGGTATTGGCTTGATCCTCCACGAAAAGAAGAAGAGGTGGCGCCGCGTCCACGCGCCCCACGAAAGGGCTGTCTCCAGAACTGTAAAGTGCCCAAAGAGCGAGCTGTTTCAGTATCTTTTTTCATCGTTTGCAGCGCCTCGTCGACACGCTGACCGAATAGTGACTCCCCGTCATAAGGCATGTCTAGAATTTTGGCCTGGACTTCCTGGCGGAAAAAGGTTGATTGAAGCCAACCCTGGCGTTGTAGAACAGCTGCCCCTGCCAGTTGACGGAAGCCAGTGCAGGCAATATCGACGGAGCAATCGATGATCTCCTCCGACGCTCTTTCCCCTTCTTGAAGAATCTTAAGATCCTCCCCCCTGGAGGCTTCCGGAATGAGGGCAACCAAACTGGACATGTCAGACCACATCTGACGGTCGTAGCGCCCCAGTATGGTCAAAGCATTAGCGGCCCTAACAGTAGTGGAGGCCATAGTTCAGAATTTGCGCCCAATAGCATCCAAGCAACGTCCCTCGTGATCCGGAGGAGCTGTAATTGGGGATGAAGGGTTTCTGGAACGGCATTGGATGACCTGAGGGACCACAGAATCTGCCCTTGGCTGCGCCACCAGGCAAGCTGGAGAACCCTGGGGTGCTTTATACTTTTTCTCCAATCGTGGCAGTTGTGCAGGAATGGAGTTAGGCGTCTGCATCAACTTGACTCCTTCATTCCAGATGAAGTCGATGATTGGGACAGTCCAAACTTGCTTGAAGGGTTGACTCTTAAAGTCATACAGAAAACAAACTTCTTCCCTTTGAACCATAGGGAGTTTAAAAGGGAGTGCCGCCCTATCCATGAGTTGATGGAAACCTGCAATGTTGACAGGAAGGGAATCCCCTGGAGTCTCAGGAGGTGGGGACGGCGTTTGGATCTGGTAGTCGTCCCAGTCTTGCATATTGCCATCGCCATCCATATCATCATCATCTCGCAGCTCTCCATCCTCTCCATCTGGACGAAGATTATCATCCTCATCATCTTGATACACAGTAGCATGAATTTGAACTGAAGTTGTAGCTACAGCCGGTGGTGGTGCCGCTTGTGGTGGCGGAGCAGTGGTAGGAGCTGGTGCAGGTGCAGGTGTCGTAGGTAGAGGCGACCCATGACCCGATAGTAGGAAATGTTTGTTGTAGTCTTCCAACATATACTGTAGATTTGTAATAAGGGAAAGAGGCAGTGACACCGCAGGAACTTGAATGGACGGGCCTTCCTCTTGAACATACGCATCCTCATGATCATCTCCATAGTCCTGACACTTTATGACTAGTTCAGAAGGGCTACGTGCTGCCCTGAAATGATCGTCTTCTTCATCCTCAGATGCAGAGTCTGACTCAGAACCTGTCGCAAACATGGGAGAGGGTGGCTGTGTGTCACAGGGTATGCCAAGTTGGTCCAGAGACACTTGGCGACGTTGGTGCAAAGGGTCGGCGGAGGAAACACCAGACCCTTATGAAGGAAGTGGCACCAAAGGTAAGGATGCGAAGGCAGAAGGCACCACCGTCGACGAGGTCGTCGTCGAAGCCGTCGACGATGAGAGAACAGGCATCGACGGAGCCGCCGTCGATGGAGCCACCGTCGATGAGGCCGACGTCGATGAGGCTGTCGTCGACGAAACACTCGTCGATAGAGTAGTCGATGAAGAGGAGATCGTCTTCACAATTCTCGTTGACGTAGATCCTGTCGACAAGAGTGGCTCTACGTCGACGAGAGAGGCTCTTTTTCAACGACGAAGTAATGGGTATCGTCGACGAGACTGTTTTGAAGCTTAGACATACCTTCGTCGACGTAGACGTCGTAGACGGAGCCACCGTCGACGAACCAGAAGCCGATGTCGTCGTCACTGTAGTCATCGACGAACCGGAGACGGCAGATCTCGTCGTCGGGACAATCGTCGACGCTCCCGTCAACGATTTGACACGTTTTGAGGCGGAAACGTGCTTAGAAGAAGCCGTAGACACCTGAGAGCCAGATCTCGGGGGCGTCGCGTAGCAGAAGGAGATGGGGACACCACAGGAGCCTTCAACACTGAGAGTTTCTTCCTCTTCAAGAAGGGAGAAGGCAAATCCTGTACACTGCTACGCTTTGAGGCGGTTTTAGACGTACCTGACACCAGGCTTTCTGCGTCCGAAAGAGCTGAATCCTTGTCCTTCAGCCTTTGTAACCAGAGGAGGAGGCGACCCTCCCCATCCTTCAAGGTTTTTGTGGAGAAAGTCCTGCAGATCTTACATTTGCCTACCTCATGGTCGTGCGGTAGAAAATCTGAGGGCCTGGGCCTCTGAGGAGAAGGTTCTGGAGGGGTGCTTGCGCCTGATTGGCTGTAGTTTGGACTAACATAATGATAGTGATATGTTGCAAAGTTTTTTCTTTCTCTCCATGTATTCCTATGGAGAAATTATTACCTGGTTCTTGCAACTATTTCTATTGTGTATTTTTCTATCTTATGTTTTTTCATACATATATTTCTTGGGATTTTATTGCTATTTTATTTACCGTGAGGCTCCCACTTCAGCGATGGGGAATATTCAAGCATGTGAATCTATGAAAGACACCCTAATACTGGAGAATTACACCTAACACCATTATGTCAATAGCACCTCCTATTAATTTTGAACTGCTCAGTGTCCCTGGTATCGGGAAGACCTAGCCAATCACTGTGCTTTTCTCCAAGGCTGGCAGGGGCTGGTGCCCTATTCGGCTAGGAAATGGGGTTATCTGCCCAACCCTGAACAGGCTGTATCCCATCAATGACCCCCTACTGCCACCACTCTCATCATTGGGTCCAATGAAACATGCAGTGAGCACAACCCTAATCAAACGTTAGAAGGCCCAGTGAATTTACACTTTTTGACCTTGTTAGGATTGACGTGTAAGGCTTTTGAACCATTCATGGCAAACATATTTTATTCTGTAAGCAATTTCTCAAAAGAAAAAAACTGGAGTAAGTGGCTTTGGGTCACCCTCCTTGGCTGTTGACTTCTTCTGCTCTGGAATCTCTAGATATTGGTTTGCACCATTTTTAACCACATTTCAGTGTCACCATTTTTAGGTTGAGCCCAGTGGTGGCTGGCAAGTTAGCAGAGTGGATGGGGGCGGGCAAATGTATGGTAGGTAAGTGCATGCATGCAAGGTGAGTGGCGAGCTTAGAAGAAATAAATAACTACTCACCTTGCTTGCTGCACGACGTTCGATGTCCTCCTCACTCCTGTCCTGTTCTGCTCTGTCTCTTTCGGACTCCAGCAATATCCCCAAACCAATCCTGGCGCTGCTCTCATGCTGGCAACCAGCTTGAGCTTGGCGCAAGGATTGGAGGGAGAGGCCACGCTCAACACTCTCAAGAGCACTTGGAGGCCTGTACTTTCTCAAATCCAGCTATCTAAGGCAGCTGGGTTAGAGAGGTTTAAAATGCGAATGTCTGGCCGGCTGTTGCTGGCCGGCAAAAGAGACATGCACAATTTAAACCAAGTGCACAGCCAGCCCACCACTCTTCCCTCTGCATCAATGGCCCACTCTGTCCTGACACTCGGTTTAAGACGGATGGATAAAAAATAAAATGTTAATAAATTAACTTTATTATCATTTTATTTTTCATTTCTGGGGCTTTTCTGGGGGGGGGGGGCATTTTTGGCAGTGGGAAGACGTTCCTCCGTCCTAATGTAAGAGCCTCTCCTGGTTGAGCCTACCAGACTGCGCAAACTGTCTGCTTCTAAAAGACCTATTGTGGACTTATTATGGGCTTGCCAATCTCTTACAGGGGCAGCAATCCCGCTCACTGATGACCCTATTGTTTCTTTTCTATGCTTGCCTTCTTATTCAATGGATTTCCTTGCCCCAGCCTGTCCATCTTGTGTTTGTCACGCCCCTGGAGCATAGCTTCTTTACCCTATCTCTGACTGACTGGCTTTAATCCTTCTACCACTAACTTCAAGGGAACTACATTTCTCTTCTTTGTTAAGCACTCAATGAGAGTGCATGTGCTCTCCATTTCTGTCCCTCGTGTGCTCCTCCCCTCATC
The DNA here is from genome assembly GCF_964261635.1 of Lissotriton helveticus. NCBI lineage: Eukaryota > Metazoa > Chordata > Amphibia > Caudata > Salamandridae > Lissotriton > Lissotriton helveticus. The sequence goes on along the minus strand of NC_136068.1, from coordinate 630,770,233 downwards.
AAATACCCCCACTGTGCTCCATGATGCTTCCTCCCTTGTGTTGCAAGCTCTCTATTTTGGACTTCTCTCCTGCCAAACCCTCTGCCTCCTCTACTCTCTGTGTTGCTTTCTTGCTCGTGCACTTCTTTTCCTTGGCCCCTTTGCTCTCCCGCTTGTGCAGCTTTTCCCCTCCCCAGTGCACTCCTGTTTCTTCCCCCAACCTGCTCCTCCTTTGAACTCATTTTTTTCCTTTATTTGACAATCCATGTTGGATCAGAGGAAAAAAAATCGTCCCGCTTCATGTTGTTGGTGCACTTGCGTAATGACATATGCCATCACACATGCACGCACCTACAAATGACGTCTACCCTACAGCAGCATTATTGCACCTTTTTTGACATGATTGCCCATTTTACATTAGCATCTTGCTAATCTTGTGGTGTTTGAGTGCACCCTTGCACCTCCATTACACTGCATAGGGTCTGTTTAACAGGTAGTGAGCAGCCCAGCAGCAGAGGGGAGCAAGCACTGATAACAGCATCTGAAAAGTGAATGCTTCGAAAAACCAAGCAACCTTTTTTTCTGTAGCATTCATTTTTTTCAGCTTTTAGGTCAAGCGTGAGCCAACGCGCAAGCACTGCTCTGTAAAGAGCTGTAATAGTTCAGTATGGAGAGAAGCTTGTCCACTCCCCCGCCCTTATTTTTCATTGGCTAGTGTGTTTGTCCTTTGTAAATGTTGTCTTCTGGCTCATTATGAGAATAGTTAGTTCCGCCTTAGTACAGCCATGTCGTCATTTGTATCCTCCCATGGCTACTGGCCCCTTTACTTGATTGTTACACAGGGCGTGTACTGTTTCCTTTATTGTGTTTCTCCATTAGGCGGGACAACGTGCTCCCTGTACATTCAGACAGCCGGGATTATGGCAGCCGCTTGGTTGATGACATGTGGCTGCTGTTCTCTACCTTTCAGCGGATCCTGCGCCCGGCTGCAGCAGGGGCGGGCAGTGTGCGGAATGGAAGTGCTGGACCCCTTCCTATCCTCGTCATTTGTTTGCAATGCTATAGGTCTCACATTTAAATGCACGACCTTTTAGGATTGCAAATATTTTTTTTTATTGCCAAGCATGGCTCGCCTTGTTTTGTTACTAATGACGGCCGTGCCTACTTCCGTTGTAAAGAGGCGACACTGCTTGTAGCCACACCTCCGGCTCCTCCTAGTTGCAAACAGCATTCCTGCAGCTGCTCAGGGAGAAGCCGGGCAGTGGACCGCATCAGTCTGCAGGCTCTTGGAACCGAGCCAGCATCTGCATCATGGAGAGCAAGCCTGTTACGTGCCAAGTGGGTGAAAGGCAGAGGGGATCAACTCCTTGTTACCAGTTGTTCCCTTAGCCAACGCTCTCCTGGTAATGTACCCTCCCCGAGACTACCTGTGTTTCACCCTACTCAACCTTGCTGCCACTACTTACACCCCGTACATCCTCTAACAGTCTGTAGGACCGGGCCTTTGTAGCAATCGAAATGAGTAAAGATTTCTACATTTCTACCCGCCACTTTGTGCCATATGTAATGATGATAACTAGCAGCTGCTTGTAACTTTACATCTTTTGTAATGAAAAGTGTTATTTAAAGCGCTCAAAGATTTATCTATTATAAATAGGAGGCCTAAGAGGAGGCCCACCATCCATTTACTTACTTATAATCAGGGCTTCTTGAGTTCCACGGTTGTGACCTCGTCGCTTTTTTTCACATAATTGTGGAATGCCACATTTCAATCAATCAATCAATCATCATCATTTGTAAATCATGCTACATACCTGTGAGGGTCTCAAGGCGCTGGAGGGGGGTTCCTGCTCCTGATCGAAAAGCCAGGTCTTGAGAAGTCTTCTGAAGGCCAGCAGGTCCTGGGTCTGTGGTAGGCTGGTATGTAGATTGTTCCAGGTCTTGGCGGCGAGGTAGGAGAAGGATCTGCTGCCGCCGGTGGTTCTCCGGATCCGTGGAACTGTGGCGAGGGCGAGGTTGGCAGAGCGGAGGCTGCGGATGGGGGTGTAGGAGCTGAGTCGGTCGTTGAGGTATGCTGGTCCAGCGTTGTGTAGGGCTTTGTGTGCGTGGATGAGGAGTTTGAAGGTGATCCTGCTGTTGACGGGGAGCCAATGCAGGCCTCTCAGGTGGGGAGTGATGTGGCTGCGTCGGGGGACGCCGAGGATCAGTCATGGCAAGGCGTTCTGGATGCGTTGCAGCCGTCTCAGGAGCTTGGTTGTTGTTCCAGCGTAGAGGGCGTTCCCGTAGTCCAGTCTGCTGGTGACGAGGGCCTGGGTGACGGTTTTTCTCGTGTCGGAGGGGATCCATTTGAAGATCCTGCAGAGCATTCGGAGGGTGTTGAAGCAGGAAGTGGAGACGGCATTGACCTGCTTTGTCATGGAGAGGGCGGAGCCGAAGATGACCCCCAGGTTGCGTGTGTGGTCGGTGGGTTCTGGGGCTGCTCCTAGCGTTGTTGGCCACCAGGAGTCATCCCAGGCTGAGGGGGTGGAGCCGAGGATGAGGATCTCTGTCTTGTCAGAATTCAGCTTCAGCCTGCTGTCCTTCATCCATTCGGCGACGGCCTTCATTCCTCTGTGAAGGTTGGCTTTGGCGGTGTGGGGGTCTTCAGTGAGGGATATGATTAGCTGGGTGTCGTCGGCGTAGGACATGATGTTGAGGCTATGTTGACGTGCGACGTGGGCAAGTGGTGCCATGAAGATATTGTACAGCATTGGGCTGAGGGATGATCCCTGTGGAACGCCGCAGATGGTCTCGGTGGTCTTGGAGCGGAGTGGTGGGAGACGGACGATCTGGGTTCTGCAGGAGAGGAAGGATGTGGTCCAGGCCAGGGCCTTCTCTTTGATTCCGGCGTCATGGAGGCGTGCTGTTAGGGTGCGGTGGCAGACCGTGTCGAAGGCTGCTGATAGGTCCAGAAGGATGAGGGCGGCTGTTTCTCCTTTGTCCATAAGGATCGTGATGTCGTTGGTGGTGGCGATGAGGGCGGTCCCGGTGCTGTGGTTGCTGCGGACACTGGACTGGGATGAGTCCAGGATGTTGTTGTCTTTGAGGTAGAGGGTCAGCTGTCTGTTGACGATCTTCTCCGTGACTTTCGCCGGGAAAGGGAGCAGAGAGATGGGCCGGAAGTTCTTGAGGTCGTTGGGGTCCGCCTTGGGTTTCTTCAGTAGGGCGTTGATCTCGGCATGCTTCCAGCTCTCTGGGAAGTTTGCTGTCTCGAAGGAGATGTTGATTGTTTTCCGGAGATGGGGTGCGATGGCTGTGCTGGCTTTGTTGAAAACGTGGTGAGGGCATGGGTCAGATGGGGATCCGGAGTGAATGGAGTTAATGGTCTTGATGGTGTCTTCGTTGCTGACGTTGGACCAGGCGGTCAGGCGACTGGTGCGGGTGGTGGTCGAAGGGGTGGTGGTCTCAGCGGTGGATGTGGGGGTGGCGGTGTCGAAGCTGTCGTGGATGTTGGTGATCTTGCGGTGAAAGAAGGTGGCCAGTGAGTTGCACAGGTCTTGTGATGGTGGAATGTCTTTGGTGTTGGAGCTGGGGTTGGAGAGTTCTTTCACGTTGTTGAAGAGCTCTCTGCTGTTGTGTGCGTTGCTGTCTAGGCGGTCTTTGAAGGCGGTCCTCTTGGCGGTCCTGATGAGTTGGTGGTGTCTTCGGGTGGCGTTCTTGTGGGCTGTGTAGCTGTCTGGTGTTCGGTCGCGGAACCAGCTCTTCTCCAGCTTCCGACAGGTGCGCTTGGAGGACCGGAGGTCTTCGGTGAACTATGCGGCTTTCTTGTTGGTGTGATTGGTGGCGGAGGTCTTGAGTGGGGCGAGGTTGTCGGCGCAGTCGTTGATCCACTGTTTGAGGTTGATGTCGGCGTTGTCGGGGTCGGTGGGTTCGGCGGGAGGTCCCAGAGCGAGGGTGGTGATCAGTTGGTCCTCGGTGACCTTGCCCCAGCAGTGGCGTGGCATCTGTTGGGTGCGGTGGTGTGTGGTGGGTTTCCTGAAGGTGAAGTGGACGCATCTGTCCAGTGAAGTTCGGTGGTGTGGTTGAAGGAGACGTGGGGACTTGCGGAGAAGATGGGGTCAAGTGTGTGTCCAGCGGCGTGGGTGGGTGTCGTCACGAGTTGTTTGAGTCTGGGATTGGCGAGGTTGTCGATCAGGGCGGTAGAGTTGGCGTCGTTGTTGTTCTTAAGGTGGAAGTTCAGGTCCCCGAGGAGGATGTAGTCCATGGAGGCGAGGTTGTGCGTGCTGATGAGGTCGGCGATTGAGTCGCTGAACTGTGGTCGGGGTCCGGGTGGTCTGTAGACGAGTGTTCCTCTGAGGGTGGTGTTGGGGTCGGTGTGGATCTGGAAGTGCATGTGCTCGGTGATGAGGGTGTTGTTGGTCTTGCTTGAGACTCTGAGTGTCTCCTTGTGGATGTGGGAGGGAGGGGCAGCTGGGAGGTGGGAGCGGGGCGGCGAAAGGTGAAAACGTGGCTCTTCCCTAAAATCTAACTCCAACTCATGATATCTTCTATCTTCTCTTTCTGGAATTCGGCAGGTAGGTTGGTTCCTTGGGTCGTCATGGTCTCTGTGTGTTTTTCCGTCGTAGCGGGTAGATCACTCTCTGTACGATTTTGCGTTGGCTCGGATCGCAGCGCCTGCCACCAATGTTAGAAAGGCGTACCCAGGGGAGGCAGAAGGTGTCTGACTGACCACCCCTAGGTCTACCCCTCCTTCAGAGAAGGGACCGAGCGATATCGAGGGGCCTCCGACGTGAGGGCCCTCTCCTAGAATCGTACAGCAGAGTAACCACACCACTACAAATGTACACCACACGTAGATAGAGTTTTCAATCTTTATCTGGCAATAAGTATCGTTTCAATATATACAGCAGATCCCGAGATCTGGAAAGTCTTGTGACAAAGGGCAAGGTAGCGGGACAGTCTTATAGATGGTCGGTTGCAAGGAGACTCTACGCACAGCTCTCAATCCTCGAGCTGGGGGCGTTCCGGAAGGTTGGGCTGCGGCAGCGCCAGCAGGCTCCAAGATGGTTCAGCGAGTGTGGACCGCGGCAGCGCCAGCAGGTTCCAAGATGGTTCAGCAAGTGTGGACCGCGGCAGCGCCAGCAGGTTCCAAGATGGTTCAGCGAGTGTGGACCGCGGCAGCGCCAGCAGGTTCCAAGATGGTTCAGCGAGTGTGGACCGCGGCAGCGCCAGCAGGTTCCAAGATGGTTCAGCGAGTGTGGACCGCGGCAGCGCCAGCAGGTTCCAAGATGGTTACAGCGAAGATGGACCGCGGCAGCGCCAGCAGGTTCCAGGTAGAACAGCAAGGTGAGTTCGTCTCAGGGTCAGGCGCGACAGCGTCAGCAGGGCTTCTCGACTCCGGGATACAACTGCCCTCCTACTCCGGGGCTGGCCCAGATATAGGTCTGGAGTCCTTTGATGTCTGGACCCTCTCGCCTGGGGGTCAGAGGGGCCGGGATGATGGTGTCCAGACACCCAGCAGGGGGTGGAGCCAGCGCTCAGGGAGGCCGGAGGCCGATTGAAACCAGGCATCCGGGGACGGTTGGAGAGCCATCGAAACTCCCCTCTCCTTGTCTCTGGTGGAGTGGCCACTCTACCACCCGGAGGGCTCTTGGTGCCTCGATGGCGGGCTCGCTGGGGCCGTGGCCGCGGCTGGGCCGGGACCACGTGTCTGTGACGTGATGGCCCCAAGATGGCGTCGGGCCTGGAATGAGGGTCCGGGGTGGGCACCGGACCGGTAATGCTGGGGCGGCCCGAGTGTGCCGTGTCAGTGGTTGTGGGCCGCCGGGTGGCGGATCTGGTGGTTTGTAGGTCGTGCAGAGGTGTGCCTGAGGCCGACCCGGGCTGGATGGAGGGCCGATGTCGTCCGGGGCCCGCCATGCAGGAGGGGTAGGACCACGCCACGAGGCCGGGTCCAACACACGTCCCCTCTAGCTGAAGGCAGGGGAGAGTCACCCATCTTCTTGGGGATTCTCCTCGCCAAGGCGGAAGAATCTGGAGAGGCCGTCAGCGTTGGCGTGGTCGTTGCCAGGGCGATGCTCCACGGTGAAGTTCATCCCTTGGAGGGAGATGGACCAACGTAGCAACTTCGGGTTCTCGCCCCACATCTGCATCAACCACCGCAGGGGCCGGTGGTCGGTCTGTACTCGGAAGTGGGTGCAGAAGAGGTAGGGCCGGAGCTTCTTTAGGGCCCATACGACGGCGAATGCTTCCCTCTCGATGGTGCTCCATCGTTGTTCTCGGGCCAGCAGGCGCCGTCTGATGAAGGCCACAGGAAGGTCGACTCCATCAGAGTTCATTTGGGAGAGTACGGCCCCAATGCCGTGTTCCGAGGCGTCAGTTTGGACGATGAACTATCGGCTGTAGTCGGGGGCCTGGAGCACCAGGGCGGTGCACATGGCAGTCTTTAGTGTCTCAAAGGCTACTTGGCACTCGGGGGTCCAGTGCACCTTCGGGGTAGTCTCTTGGAGGTTAGTTCTGTGAGGGGCCCCACAATGCTCCCATAGTCCTTTATGAACCGCCGAAAGTATCCAGTGAGCCCCAGGAAGGCTCGGACGGCGGTCTGGGTGACGGGGGGCTCCCAGGCCTGGATGGCGTCGATCTTGGGTTGAAGGGGAGCCACTTGGCCGCTCCCCACTTGGTGTCCCAGATAAGTCACGGACCCTTGACCGATCTGGCACTTGCTGGCTTTTATTGTTAGTCCGGCCCGTTGAAGGGCATTCAGGACCTTCCAGAGGTGGGTCAGGTGCTCGTCCCAACAGAGGCTGTACACCGCAATATCGTCCAGATAGGCGGCACTGAACTCTTCCAGCCCTGCCAGCACCCGATTCACTAGTCTCTGGAAGGTGGCCGGAGCATTCTTCATGCCGAAGGGCATCACGTTGAAGTGGAAGTGGCCATCGGGGGTCAAGAAAGCGGATCGTTCTTGTGCCCCTGGCGTGAGGCCGATTTGCCAGTATCCGGCCGTGAGGTCGAAGGTGCTGAGGTACCTGGCGGCTCCCAGGCGATCGATCAGTTCATCCGCTCGGGGAATGGGATGGGCGTCGGTCCTGGTGACGGCATTCAGTCCCCGGTAGTCGACACAGAACCGCAGCTCTGGGGGCACCCCGGGGGCGGCGGCCTTAGGGACCAGGACGACGGGACTGGCCCATGGACTGTCTGAGGGTTCGACTACCCCTAGGGCTAGCATCTTGGAAACTTCGGCTTGGATGAAGGCCCGGACTCGGTCGGGGACGCGGTAGGCTCGGTGCCGCACGGGCGGACTGTCCCCGGTGTCGACGTCGTGAACACACCACGGGGTGTCTCCGGGGTTGAGGGAAAATAAGTTTGCAAATTGACCCAGCAGTTTCTGGCAGTCCTGGCGCTGTTTGGGTGTCAGCGCGGGAGAGAGGGAGACCCCCTCGACGGAGCCATCTTTCTCGGAGGTGCTCAGGAGGTCTGGTAGAGGCTCGAAGTCGTCCTCTGCTCCGTCATCGGTAGCCAACAACAGGCTCAGTTCGGTGCGGACAAAGTGGGGCTTGAGCCGGTTGGCGTGTAGGACCCGGAGGGGGTTCCGGGGGGACTCCATGTCCACTAGGTAGGTGACGGGCTCTTGCGCTCCACCACTTTGAAGGGCCCCGTCCATTTGTCCTGGAGGGCGCCGGGGTCGACCGGGGACATGACCCAGACCTGCTGGCCCATCTCAAATTCAATGGACGAGGCATTTTCATCATACCAGCGCTTCATCTCCTCTTGACTGGCCTTCAGGTTGGTTTCGGCCAGTTCCCGGAACTTCCGAGTCTGGTTGCGGAGAGTCAAGAGGTATCGGAAAACATCGGGCGGAGTATCGGAGGCGGCCAGCTCCCAGCCTTCCTTGACCAGGCTGAGGGGGCCTCGCACAGGGTGTCCATATAATAGTTCAAAGGGGCTGAACCCCAGGGACTTCTGGGGTACCTCCCGGTAGGCGAACAGGAGGCATGGCAGCAGAACGTCCCATTTGCGCCGGAGGGGCTCTTCTAGGCCCTTGATCATTCCTTTCAGGGTCCTATTAAATCGCTCCACTAGTCCATTCCCTTGAGGGTGATACGGGGTGGTGAACTTATACGCGACCCCGCACTGTTGCCACAGGGACCGCATATATTTCGATATAAAGTTTGTGCCCCGATCACTTACGACCTCTCGGGGGAAGCCGACTCTAGAGAAGATCCCCATTAGCGCCCGACCCACTACGGGGGCTGTGATAGTCCGGAGGGGGATAGCTTCTGGGTAGCGGGTGGCATGGTCCACCAGGACGAGGATGAAGCGGTGCCCCTGAGAGGTTGGAGGATCCAGGGGCCCCACGATGTCGATCCCTACTCGCTCGAAGGGAGTGGTCACCACGGGAAACGGTTGGAGTGGGGCCTTGATTTTCCCCCCACTCTTTCCACTGGCTTGGCAGGTCGGACAGGTTCGGCAGTGGTTGTACACATCGCTGCGCATCTTCGGCCAATAAAAGTGGGTCACCAGGCGGCTGTAGGTTTTGTCCTGCCCCAGGTGCCCGGCGAGGGGCACATCATGTGCCAGGTTTAAGAGAAAGTCTCTGAAGTGGAGGGGGACGACTAGCACTCGTCCGGCCCCCAGCTTGGCGATCTTTTGTTCACTGTACAGGAGGTCCTGGTCCCAATAGATCCAGTGGGACCCCGAGGAGTCTCCTGTGGCTTGCGTGGCGGCTTGTTGTCGGAGTCCCTCAAGGGAAGGACATGTCTTTTGTTCCCGACGGAACTGCTCGCGGGTGGGGCCCCCTTCTTGGCGCCACTGGGCTAGTTCGGGAAGGGGCCCGAGCTCGGGAAGTTCTTCATGGCTGGGGCCCTGCGGCCCCAGTTCGGGTTCGGCTGTGGCAGTGGCGGGTGGCGGAGGTGCCGGCCATTCAGGTTCTTCGGGCAGATTGTCTTCGGTTGGGACGGCATCCCGGGTGGACAGGGATCGGGTCGTTACGCAAACCCATTCAGGAAAGCCTAGCATCCCCAGATGCTCTCTTCGCTCGATCTGTGCCCAGGGGGAACTTTCCAGGTCGTTCCCTAGGAGGCAGTCCACCGGGGCATCGTCTCGGACGGTGACTTTCAGCATGCCGGACACTCCTCCCCACTCGAAGGGGATGCGAGCCATCTGGCACAGGCTCTCGGAATTGTCCGCTGACCGGACAGGGCACAGAACGTGGGGCAAGATTTGTTCTGGGGTCACCAGATGGCAGCGGACGGCAGTTATGCTGGCCCCCGTGTCACGGAGAGCCTCGGCCCGGCGTCCGTTGATGGTGACCCACTGGCGGTACTTCTGGGTGTTGATCGGAATCTGGTCTCGGGGGATCATGTCTTTGTCTCCCAGGGAGGCGAGGCACATGGCCGCGGACTCCCATTCTTCTGGTTCCATAGGGACCTCTTCTTCTTCATCTTTTTCTTCGCTCAGAGCGGCTGCAGTGATTTGTCGACCGGGGGGCCCGGTGGTGCCGGCCCGCTGGTTCATGGGGCAGAGAGGATCATTGGCATAGTGACCCAGACGCTGGCATCTGTGGCACGTAACGTTGGGGCGTGGCCCCGGTCGGGCTGGATGGGCCCCCCTCGGGCTGAAGGCTGGTGTAGAGGAGGCGGGCGAAGACCCCGGCGGGAGGTCTCGGCCTCGGCTGATGCCAGACCCGCCGCCTCGCGGCCGGTGGTTCCCCGGGGACCCTCGCCCGTATTCTCCTGTGGTGTTCCAGTGGACGCGGTTGCTCGCCCACCGATCTGCTTCGACCGCTAGCTTTCGCGGCTCGGTCAACTTGCTGTCGAGGAGGTGCTGTCGTAGTTCAATGAAGCAGTTGTTGGAGAGGTGCTCCCATAACATAAGGTCGACCAACTGCTGGTAGGTAGTGACCTGACTGCCTTTGACCCACACCTCGAAGGCTCTGCTAAAAAAGTTCACATATTCCACCCAAGTGGTACCGGGGATTTTTTTACAGTCTCGGAACCTCTGCCGGTACATTTCGGGGGTGAGTCCGTAGCGCGTGAGTAGGGCCGTTTTCATGTGTTCATAGGAGGTCATTTCGGTGTCAGGGAGTTCCAGCAGGGCGTCCCTCCCTTCGTTGACGAACTTTCCCCACAGGCCGGCGCCCCAATCCTTCAGGGGCACCCGATGGGCGGTCATGGCCACCTCGTAGGCTTTGAACCATTGCTGGATATCATCGTTCTTGTAGTATTCTTTGACTACATCTTTCGGTAGGTGAACCTTGGTGTCCACGAGAGGGGCCGAGGTCTTGGCCCCGGCCGCGCTATCTTCGTTGATCTTGGCTTTGATTTCTAGTTCTCTCAGGCCTCGTTCGTGTTCATATGCTAGTCGTTTTTCTTCGAGGTCACGTTGTCTCCGTTTCTCTTCTAGATCCCCCTCCAGCCGTAGTTGCTCGAGGGCTATCTTTTTCTCCGCTAGCTGGAGTTCTCCGTCTAGCCGGAGTCGTGCAAGCTCCAATTCGTGTAGCCGGTTGCGCTCTCGTTCTCGAGCGTCTTCATAGATGAGGTCCGCGTTTAGTGTTGCGGTTCTTTCCCCCGTTGGGGGTGCGCTGGTTTCCTGTTGCCCGTTCGGGCTATTCTTCTCTTGGGGTGGTCTGTCTCGGGTTTCCACCCAGGCTTGTAGGGCCGATTTGAAGTCCTCTTTTGTGCTCAGGCCAGTGGTAGCGATACTCATGTCTTTACAGAATTGTTTTAGTTCTTTGTGGCTGTATTCTTCTATCTTCTCTTTCTGGAATTCGGCAGGTAGGTTGGTTCCTTGGGTCGTCATGGTCTCTGTGTGTTTTTCCGTCGTAGCGGGTAGATCACTCTCTGTACGATTTTGCGTTGGCTCGGATCGCAGCGCCTGCCACCAATGTTAGAAAGGCGAACCCAGGGGAGGCAGAAGGTGTCTGACTGACCACCCCTAGGTCTACCCCTCCTTCAGAGAAGGGACCGAGCGATGTCGAGGGGCCTCCGACGTGAGGGCCCTCTCCTAGAATCGTACAGCAGAGTAACCACACCACTACAAATGTACACCACACGTAGATAGAGTTTTCAATCTTTATCTGGCAATAAGTATCGTTTCAATATATACAGCAGATCCCGAGATCTGGAAAGTCTCGTGACAAAGGGCAAGGTAGCGGGACAGACTTATAGATGGTCGGTTGCAAGGAGACTCTACGCACAGCTCTCAATCCTCGAGCGGGGGGGTTCCGGAAGGTTGGGCCGCGGCAGCGCCAGCAGGCTCCAAGATGGTTCAGCGAGTGTGGACCGCGGCAGCGCCAGCAGGTTCCAAGATGGTTCAGCAAGTGTGGACCGCGGCAGCGCCAGCAGGTTCCAAGATGGTTCAGCGAGTGTGGACCGCGGCAGCGCCAGCAGGTTCCAAGATGGTTCAGCGAGTGTGGATCGCGGCAGTGCCAGCAGGTTCCAAGATGGTTCAGCGAGTGTGGACCGCGGCAGCGCCAGCAGGTTCCAAGATGGTTCAGCGAGTGTGGACCGCGGCAGCGCCAGCAGGTTCCCAGATGGTTCAGCGAGTGTGGACCGCGGCAGCGCCAGCAGGCTCCAAGGTGGTTACAGCGAAGATGGACCGCGGCAGCGCCAGCAGGTTCCAGGTAGAACAGCAAGGTGAGTTCGTCTCAGGGTCAGCCGTGACAGCATCAGCAGGGCTTCTCGACTCCGGGATACAACTGCCCTCCTACTCCGGTGCTGGCCCAGATATAGGTCTGGAGTCCTTTGATGTCCGGACCCTCTCGCCTGGGGGTCAGAGGGGCCGGGATGATGGTGTCCAGACACCCAGCAGGGGGTGGATCCAGCGCTCAGGGAGGCCGGAGGCCGATCGAAACCAGGCATCCGGGGACGGTTGGAGAGCCATCGAAACTCCCCTCTCCTTGTCTCTGGTGGAGTGGCCACTCTACCACCCGGAGGGCTCTTGGTGCCTCGATGGCGGGCTCGCTGAGGCCGTGGCCGCGGCTGGGCCGGGACCACGTGTCTGTGACGTGATGGCCCCAAGATGGCGTCGGGCCTGGAATGAGGGTCCGGGGTGGGCACCGGACCGGTAATGCTGGGGCGGCCCGAGTGTGCCGTGTCAGTGGTTGTGGGCCGCCGGGTGGCGGATCTGGTGGTTTGTAGGTCGTGCAGAGGTGTGCCTGAGGCGACCCGGGCTGGATGGAGGGCCGATGTCGTCCGGGGCCCGCCATGCAGGAGGGGTAGGACCACGCCACGAGGCCGGGTCCAACAATATCCCTTCTGCCCATGATGCACAGCGTCTAGTAGCTACATGAACACAGCGCCAGGATGCCCGTAGGGTTGCAGAGCGCTCTATAAATACTTAAAATAAATAAATGAATAAATGGGAGCGCGGGGGCGGGGCTGCAAGGGGGCAGCGGCGGGAAGAGCGGGACGGAGAGAAGCCGAGGCTGAAGTGGGCGGGGCAGGATGGTTATACAGCGACGCAGGGCAACAGAAGCGGTGAGAAATGAAATAAAATACAAATACAAATGACACAGTTATAGTAAGTGAAAATAAAATGAAAAGGCACAGTACAAACTTGAGCGCAGAATGGGAGTAGCAGGTACAGACCAGTGATACCAGTGAAGGGGGGGGGAGCTGCGAACTCCCGAGGCGGCAGCAGCTGGCTAGGAGGCAGGAGCACACAGGCGCAGCTGTGCGGTGAGGGGGCAGCCTAACCTGCAAGCAGGTTGAAGGGACGCCAAGGGACATTTACCACATAACCCATCACCTGCGGTGTAATGTGCAGGTTTCAGCAAATACACGTTTCTAGTTGAAAGGAATCCGAACCTGTTAAGCACTACACATTGCATTTCAGCACCTAGATACACTCACAGGTATATAGCAGCGCTCTACAAATTCATATAACAAAACAAATGCAGCTTGAGAGAGATGATGGCCCCCGTTCGCCTGTTGATCGCAGTTTTCACTCATTAAAGATGTGAGCATTCTCAGTTAATGTTAGTGTGACAGACTGGGCAAGGGCCTTCGGAAAATGTAAACATTAAAATGCAGCTCAAAGAAGGGGAAAAAAGTGATGTATGCTCTGTCATGAAACTTCCCACCTTTCACTATTCCTTCTGTGTTCTCAGATTGCATGAATTGGTGCGCAATAAAGTTTTAGCGGAATCAGACATATTCTGCGCCTGATTTTAAGGTCGGAGATCTTTTATCGTAAAGTATCTTGTAATGAGGCGACAAATAATGTTGTATGCAACAATGTTCAGATATGCCAACAAGGATTGTACTTCTAAAATACTTCAAAGTCTGAACTCAAAGTTAATCTAAAACTGAAAGCAATGTTTAAACCCTGCTGGGTGCTACAGAGTGAAACAGACACCCCTGTTATTTCAGGGACATGTACATTGCTTGCTGCTGAATGCAACCTTGTATATGTTTTACACAAACTGTTTTATTCTGGATGTTATAAAGGACAGGGCTAAAGTTAGGCCATTCCCTTGCGTCCATGGAAGACTCAGCCATTACTTGCAGTAATTGACAGTTTCCGTAGGATCTGCTGACTATCCATAGGTTTTACTTAGCCTATGGATTCTCTATGGGCGTGGGACCCCTTTTGTAGCAAGTTGTATTCAGAAAGTTAAAGTAGTCAGATGATGTCACAGCATGTGCTGCATAATGTACTTGTAACGGTGTAATATTCTGAATAATGTGCTGTCTCTTGAAGCATAGTGAAGCCAGTCCTAGTGCCTACTTGTCCTTCCGTTACATCAGTGTACGGGGTCTTTAGAACCACGGCACAGACACCACTTACTTAGGGTGACCAGACATCCCGGTTTTTCCAGAACGGTCCCGGTTGTTGGAGCAGTGTCCCAGTGTCCCAACACTTTGCTGCAAATTAAAGAAATGTTCCGTTTTTTGCGATGTACTTTTAATTTTTTTAAATAATTAATACTTAAATAAAAGTTATTGTAATTTATAATGGCAATAGCTTAAACTTTTGTAAATAACTTTTGTGAAGATTATGTTCAGTGTATTTTATTGTGATGAAATCCAAGAACAGAAGTGAAATATTAACATCTTTTTGTGACATTTGTAATAGAGGTTGAAACATTGAGAGAACATATTTGCACCAGTTGTTGTTGAATGGTTGCACAGATTGATGCTGTGGTGGTGCTGAGTGATGTTGTGGTGGCGACGAGTGATGCTGTGGCGTTCAGTGATGCTGTGGTAGCAAATAGTGATGTTGTGGTGCCCCTGAGTGATGCTGTGGTGGTGCTGAGTGATGCTGTGGTGATGCAATAGATAGATAGATAGATAGATAGATAGATAGATAGATAGATAGATAGATAGATAGATAGATAGATAGATAGATAGATAGATAGAATGAGTGCAATAGATAGAGTGAGGGCGATAGATAGATAGAGGGAGGGAGATAGATAGATAGAGGGAGGGCGATAGATAGATAGAGTGAGGGTGATAGATAGAGTGAGGGCAATAGATAGATAGGTAGAGTGTGGGCGATAGACAGATAGACAGATAGATAGAGTGAGGGCGATGGATAGATAGATAGATAGATAGATAGATAGATAGATAGATAGATAGATAGATAGATAGATAGATAGATAGATAGATAGATAGATAGATAGATAGATAGATAGATAGATAGATAGATAGATAGATAGATAGATAGAGTAATGGCGATAGATAGAGTGAGTGTGACAGACAGACAGATAGAGTGAGGGCGATAGATAGATAGACAGATAGATAGATAGATAGAGTGAGGGCAATAGATAGATAGAGTGAGGGCGATAGATAGATCGAGTGAGGGCGATAGATAGATAGAGTTAGGGCGCTAGATAGATAGAGTGAGGGCGATAGATAGAGTGAGGGGCGATAGATAGATTGATAGAGTGAGGGGCGATAGATAGAGTGAGGGCGATAGATAGAGTGAGGGCGATAGAGAGATAGATAGATAGATAGATAGATAGATAGATAGATAGATAGATAGATAGATAGATAGTGTGAGGGCGATAAAGTGAGGGCAATAGATAGATAGAGTGAGAGCGATAGATAGATAGATAGATAGATAGATAGATAGATAGATAGATAGATAGATAGATAGATAGATAGATAGATAGATAGATAGATAGATAGATAGATAGATAGATAGATAGATAGATAGATAGATAGAGTGAGGGCGATAGATAGGTAGATTGAGTGACGGCGATAGATAGATAGATAGATAGATAGATAGATAGATAGATAGATAGATAGATAGATAGATAGATAGATAGATAGATAGATAGATAGATAGATAGATAGATAGATAGATAGATAGATAGATAGATAGATAGATAGATAGAGTAATGGCGATAGATAGAGTGAGTGTGACAGATAGACAGATAGAGTGAGGGCGATAGATAGATAGACAGATAGATAGATAGATAGATAGATAGATAGATAGATAGATAGATAGATAGATAGATAGATAGATAGATAGATAGATAGATAGATAGATAGATAGATAGATAGATAGATAGATAGATAGATAGATAGATAGATAGATAGATAGATAGATAGATAGATAGATAGATAGATAGATAGAGTGAGGGCAATAGATAGAGTGAGGGCGATAGATAGATCGAGTGAGGGCGATAGATAGATAGAGTTAGGGCGCTAGATAGATAGAGTGAGGGCGATAGATAGAGCGAGGGGCGATAGATAGATTGATAGAGTGAGGGGCGATAGATAGAGTGAGGGCGATAGATAGAGTGAGGGCGATAGATAGATAGATAGATAGATAGATAGATAGATAGATAGATAGATAGATAGATAGATAGATAGATAGATAGATAGATAGATAGTGTGAGGGCGATAAAGTGAGGGCAATAGATAGAGTGAGAGCGATAGATAGATAGATAGATAGATAGATAGATAGATAGATAGATAGATAGATAGATAGATAGATAGATAGAGTGAGGGTGATAGATAGGTAGATTGAGTGACGGCGATAGATAGATAGATAGATAGATAGATAGATAGATAGATAGATAGATAGATAGATAGATAGATAGATAGATAGATAGATAGATAGATAGATAGATAGATAGATAGATAGATAGATAGATAGATAGATAGATAGATAGATAAATAGATAGAGTGAGGGCAATAGATAGATAGATAGAGTGAGGTCGATAGATAGAGTGAGGGCAATAGATAGAGAGATAGAGTGAGGGTGATAGATAGATAGATAGATAGATAGATAGATAGATAGATGATAGATAGATAGATAGATAGATAGATAGATAGATAGATAGATAGATAGATAGATAGATAGATAGATAGATAGAGTGAGGGCGATAGATAGATACATAGAGTGAGGGCGATAGAGAGAGTGAGGGCGATGGATAGATAGATAGAGGGAGGGCGATAGATAGATAGATCGAGTGACGGCAATAGATTGATAGATAGATAGATAGAGTGAGGGCGATAGATAGATAGAGTGAGGGCGATAGATAGATAGAGTGAGGTCAATAGATAGATAGAAAAATGGTTTTGTGTGTGGTTGTGGTTGTGTGTGTGGTTGTGTGTGTAGTGTGTGGTTGTGTGTGTGTGTTTGTGTGTGTGTGTTTGTGTGTGGGGTTGTGTGTGTGGGTTTGTTTGTGTGGGGTTGTGTGTGTGGGGTTGTGTGTGTGGTTGTGTGTGTGTGGTGTTTGGGGTTGTGTGAGTGTGGTTCTGTGTGGTTGTGTGTGTGTGTGTGTGTGGTTGTGTGTGTGGGTGGTTGTGTGTGTGTGGGGTTGTATGTGTGTGGGTTGTGTGTGGGGGGGCTTGTGTGTGTGTGGGGTTGCGTGTGTGGGGGGGTTGTGTGGGGTGTGTGTGTTGGGGGGGTTTGTGTGTGGGGGGTCTGGGTGTGTGTGTGGGGGGGTGGGGTTGTGTGTGTAGGGTTGTATGTGTGTGGCGTTGTGTGTGTGGGGGGGTGGTGTGTGTGTGGGGATGTTGTGTGTGTGTGTGGGGTTGTGTGTGTGGGGGGTTATGTGTGTGGGGGGGTCTGGGTGTGTGTGTGGGGGGGTGGGGGCTGTGTGTGTAGGGTTGTATGTGTGTGGGGTTGTGTGTGTGGGGGGTTGTGTGTGTGGGGGTGTTGTGTGTGTGGGGGGTTGTGTGTGTGGGGTTGTGTGTGTGTGGGGTTGTGTGTGTGAGGTTGTGTGTGTGGGGGGTTGTGTGGGTGTGTGTGTGTGTGTGGGGGGGGGTTGTGTGTGGGGTGTGTGTGTGGGGGTGTGTGGGTGTGAGTTGTGGGGGTGTGAGTTGTGTGTGGGGGGTTGTGTGTGTGGGGTTGTGTGTGTGTGGGGTTGTGTGTGGGGGTGTGGAGTTGTGTGTGTGGGGTTGTGTGTGTGTGTGGGGTTATGTGTGGGGTTGTGTGTGTGGGGTTGTATGTGGGGGGTTGTGTGGGGTGTGTGTGTGTGTGGGGCATTGTGTATGCGTGGGGTTGTGTGTAGGGTTGTGTGTGTGTGGGGTTGTGTGTGGGGGGGTTGTGTGTGTGGGGTTGTGTGTGAGGTTGTGTGTGTGGTTGTTGTGGGGTTGTGTGTGTGGGGGGTTGTGTGTATGTGTGGAGGTGTGTGTGGGGGGGTTGTGTGTGGGGTTGTGTGTGTGGGGTTGTGTGTATGTGGGGTTGTGTGTTTGGGGTTGTGTGTGTGGGGGAGATTGTGTGTGTGTGTGGGTGTTGTGTGTGTGGGGGGCGTTGTGTGTGTGGGGGGGTTGTGTGTGTGTGGGGGTTGTGTGTGGGGGGGTTGTGTGTGTGGGGGGGGATTGTGTGTATGGGGTTGTGTGTGTGTTTGGTTGTGTGTGTGCGGCAGAGTTAATTACACTCTTTGACACGCTCAAATTCTTCAATTGATAGGTCTGTAGAAAGATGAAAATACATTCTTACAAAAAGCCACATTATCCTGGAGGAATCTACGAGCAAATCTCGTTTCCAAATACGCAAATAAAAAGCAAATCAAGAGTGAAACTATTTAAAGTCGCACAAACAGTTCTGTGACAATTAAGGGAAGAAGAAAGCAACATGATGGCCTCAGAGCTTGGGTGTGATCTCACACAGATGAGAAGGGGTGAGCGCATATCCCTGTTTCATGCCTAAAAGTTTAATAAAAAGGGTTTTATTGAATGTTTTGCACACGCTTAGTGAATATTTAGGAAGAAGATGCTTATTTAGTATTAGTTCAGGAAAGTTAAAATAGCCCATGTCTACCACAAGCCCTACTCTGTAGAAATTACAACTATTTCCGCACACTGGACATTTGGCATTCCGTGATACTCAGTCTGCTTCTCTTTGGCATAAGGCCCCAACAGTAAGTGCATCATGCTTAACTCCAGAAGATCAGTATGCAAGATGGCTGCAAACAGTGATGATGAGAGGCAGCTCGCTCCCTAGCTTTCTCCATTTTGATGTCTGGGAAGAGGAGTTTGAAAGTTAAATAGATGGCAAGATATGGAAAAACTAAACAACATTTTCGGAGCAAAACAAAGGAATGATGGAAAATGTGCCTGTCCCTACACTGATAAGTAAACAAAGGGGGAGCGGTGATAGAGAAATAGTGGCATGGCTGAGACGGGTTAGCCACGGAGGCTGAGAAGGGCTCTGGCTTATAGAAATGGAAATAATAAGAGGTGTCGACAGAGCAGGTTAATTTAACCAGCTGAGCTGCAGATCCAGTGACAAAATTATAAAACTTGTGCAGCAAATAATGTTCTGAGGCAGACTTGAAAAGGGATGGTGACAGTTACTAGCAGTTGGACAAACCGTAGCATTTGATCATCTGACCGGATCTGTATCGGAGTTTTTCAACACAACGTGTACTGTCAAAGTGAGAAGACAGAGCTCAAGGAATGGAGCCACATCCCTGAAAGCAAGCTGAACACGTATGATTGCTGTGGAATGTGCCAATAAGGTGGAAAGTGCACCAGGTCTAGATTGGAGGAGGACGCCTTTTTCTATTGCACTTGAAGGAGGTTTGTCATGTAACAGTCATGGGACCTCTCAGGCGGAATTAGAGAACATTACCTTGAAAAAGGAGATCGTAGCCCTCTGTGATATCAGGAAAAGCGATGCGCGCACTGTGCTGGGGGAGGGCCATTAGCCTGTGAGAACTTGCAGCGGAGATCAAAGGAAGGGTGGCAGGGACATTGGTGAGTGAGGGATGAGGGTGTGTGCAGCCTGGTGAGCTGAAGTGGCAGCAGAGGCGGAGCGCGACGCGCGCGCACAAAGTGTCTGGTGGCAAATGGCAGCTGTGCACAATGCGCGTGGTTGTGCTCACATGCACTGTACCTAATCCGCACTTTGGGTGCACTTTTGAAAGCCCTTACTTTAATCTTGCCAACATGCATTGCTAAAGCAATGCCTTAGGCTCGACCTAAAAAAAAGCCGACTGCTGCAGCAGTGCCACCCTTCAATGCTTTTAAAGAGACCTGTTATGGTTCTTTCATAGTATGTCTCTTCATTCCAGCGCTAAGGCATTTTCTATGTTATGTACAGCGAAGCCAAGGTTCTTGCTTATTTCTGTAATGCAGCTAACAACCTTTGACAAAGCCAATAGTGTAGGCTTGTTCTAGGTGTGATGTTACTCGTTATATTGTTGACAAAGCCAATATTCCAGGCTTGTTCCAGGTGTGATGTTACTCGCTATATTGCTGACAAAGCCAATAGTCCAGGTTTGTTCTAGGTGTGATGTTTCTTGTTATATTATTGACAAAGCTAATAGTCCAGGCTTGTTCTAGGTGTGATGTTACTCATTATATTATATATCTGGATACAATGACAGAAGCAGCACATTTTTCGGGTGGGACGCTATGCTAAGTACAGATTGTTTTAGCTTATGTGTTCGGACACACACCTTGTGAGACCCCCACCCCCCTTGTTTTTTCATCCCACTTAAAGCCATGGGTACTTCTGTCAGTCCTACTTTTATGTCTATGACACCTGTCCCAGTTTTTTGTTTTTAGAATCTGGTCACCCTACACTTACTGTATAATGGAAATGTCCCATCATGCACCTGTTATCTTGTAACCAGCTAACATTCAGCTCTGAAAATATGTGATGGCACCTTGAGCCTAGCAACATACATCTACAGCGCAGTGACGTGTCTAAATCCCATAAGACGTTGCATGAGCTGGGAGCCTTTTTAGGTCGAGCCTGGGCAGCCCATGCGCTGCTCTGCGAGGCATGCTGTGTTCAGATATAGACGTGAAGCTCCACCCACTCTCCACTCATATTTTTTATTGGCCTGTGGCATTGTCCATTTTAAACTGTGGCTTTTCATTGGTTAATAGGCTTAGTAGTGGGCCGTGGCCTGAGGCGTCAAGATGGTGGTTGCACTCTAAGAGTGCTCCTGGACCCCTCCGTCATCCTCCTTGCATCTTATGCTCTTTGGCAGTCATACACCACTCCTACCTGCCTGCCCTGATTCCTGGGGCACGGGGCTGCATCCAAAGCTGTTTGTTCCCCTTGTAAGCCCTCTGGGGTGTCCCGCCGGCCCTGGTTTCTCTGGTACCCCTGGGCGACAAAATGGCATCATGCATTGCACCTTGCTGACGCGCCTGGTGCTCCGGCTGCTGTCCCTGCTAGCCATTGGAATTCACTGTGGCATCTGCCCTGCAGTAGACCGCGTCACTGGCCCCCCCCTGCACTCCGTGAGGGTAGAGAGGCGGGGGCGGTCTCCAGCTACAGGCCCAGGTTTGGGGCTCGAGGAGGTGCTCCAGGGTCCCTCATTTCCCTGTTGGGGTGGGGCGGCCACTGGCGCCCCTGACTGGCACTGGCCTTGAGGCGTGCTTGGGGGCCGGAAGTGAAGTAGCTATGGTCCAGCTGGAGCCTTGGAGCGGTGGTACCACACCGGGTGGCGGAGCGAGAGTGGGAGCGGAGGAGCGGCTGCAGACCTGTGGTGGCCATCGATGCACCGCTTCCCCTATCGGCTATCATACCGAGTAGCCGGAAAGAGTGTGAGTGGGGCCGGCGTCCTGCCCTCCTGAGGACCCCTCTCTTTCATCCTTGTGGCGCTGGCCTGGCCCTGGTGCATTCGGTGTGGCGGCTGCTGTATCGGTCGGCAGAGTGCAGGTGTGAGCGGAGCTGATGTCCGGCCCTCCTGGGGCCTCCTCTCCTTCATCCTGGCCTTGAGGGCTGTGCCCCCCTTGCCTTTGTTGCCACCTGCATCCCTGGAGTTGTGACTAAGGGGCCCACCGGCTGTGCTGAACGGGCGGCAGACGCCCCTGGACCTGGGCGGTCCCCTGCACCTGGCAGCCGGCGCGGATCTTTGGGCTGCCCCTGGCCTCCCCTGGGCCCCTTCTCCAGAATAGCAGCAGACCAGTGTGAACACACAAGACTGCACCGGTGAGTGGGGAGTGGGTGGGGGGCCCGGCTGCCTTCTTGTGGGTACCCCCCTCCCGCCGATCCTCCGAGGTGCCGTGGCGGCTTCAGACACCATACTTGGTCCTTGCCTGGCAGAGCTCTAGGGACATTGCTGGCGCTGTGCATCCAGCAAGTCTGCTCACTTCTGCCAGAATCTACCCAGCGGGTCCTGCCCTCCGACCGACCTAGCCCCTGCTGCCCTGTGGAGAGGGGCTGTGGAACGGGGCGCTGTGCTTGGATCTGGGGCGCCCCTGGCCTGTTGGAGCCCTGAGACCTGGGCAACCCGTGCCCAATATACAACCTGTTGGCCACCACTTCAGGCGGTGGGTTGTGGCCTGACTGTCCTCTCTTCGGGTGGCTTTCCCTTCCCTGAGCGATGACAAGCCGGAAGCGCCTAGAGTCTCCATCCTCCCCCTCTCCCGGCCAGTAACATACGTCTGCAGCAGTGTGCGGCATTGGGGCGGTCTGACACGCCTCTGGTCCCCTCCGAGTCCGTCAGTGACGAACCTGCCACAGTCGTCGACCGTCCTAAATCTCGCTCCCACACCTGGATCATTGGCCGAAGTTTTCCATATTCCTGCTTTTGCGGGCCATGTGGCCTGTACGGCAGCGGATCATGGGAAGAGATAGGGTCCCCAAGTCTGTGACAGCCCCCACACAAACCAAAATGGACTGCTTCACAACCCAAGGACCTGATCCACATGGACAAGCAGAAGGCACTCCCCCCATCCTGGTCACGGACCTTGCGACTATTCTGCAGGTCATCACCTCGTCACAGGCCTCGGTGGAGGGGAAGAATTGGGAGGTCAAGGTGGATGTGTCTCTTCTCCGGCAGGATCTCCGTAACACCATGCCCAGATCACCAAAGCAGAGTCCTGAATCTTGGCGGCGGAAGACGATATTCCCCAGCTTAAGGACCAAGTGGCTAGCTTGAGCTCCTACACCGGTGAACTTCACCGGCATGCTGAAGACGCTGAAAATTGCGCACGCCGCAATAACCTCAGACTGGCCGGTTTCCTAGAGGGGGTTGAAAAGAATCAGGCGGCCGCCTTTGTGGAGTCTTGGTTTACCTCCTGGATGCCAAAGGACTCTCTGTCTGCTTGGTTCGTGGTGGAGAGGCCTCACCGAGCCTTTGCTCCATAGCCACTGGCTAGAGCCCCTCCTCGCCCCTTTATCATGAAGATCCTCAACTTCAAAGACCGTGATGCCATCTTAAGCGAAGCACGTTTCCAAGGTCCGTTGAAGTTCCAAAATCACACCATTATGATATTCCCGGACTACACCAAGGAAGTGCAGGACCAAAGTCGATCCTACTTCGAGGTCAAGAAGAAGTTGAGATCCCTGGGCCTCCAATACCACTTGCACTTCCCAGCACGCCTACGGTTTATCTTCCAAAACGCTACACACTTCTTCGACTCCCCCCAAGCGGCCTGGACTTGGTTAACAGAGGAGCGGCCCCTCCGGCAACAACGCGTCCCGCCCCCCGGTCCGCCGGGCTCCCAACCCGCACAGCCCCGGCCGCTGGGGCGCCAGCAGCGATGGCGTACACACTCCAGCAGGAGACGCCGATCCCAAATGGCGTCCCACAGATCCTCCAGCCTAACGGCCTATAGACATCGAAGTTCCTCTGGCTCCTCAGCCTCCACGTCTCAAACTCCAAGCTTCTGGTGGCCCACTGGTGGACCCTCCATCTCTGGGACAGCGGGACCTCCCAGGAACAGACACTGACCTTTCTCGTAGCCCGACCCTATGAAGTGCTGACAACCGACCGCTGAAGCGGATGTCACCCGGAGAACGTGCCCCGACTTCTGGATGATCTGGGGTTCTAGCAGTCTGTTTGCTCTGAGTCTTTGTCTTTCTGCCGAGACACTGTATATCCGCTCATATGGAGGGGTCCTTCCACGATTTTCAACCCTAGCGTTTTAGTTTGGTTTTCTGGTTCTGGGGGGGGGTCGACAGATGCTTCTGGTCTCAAAGTATAGGGTGGGGGAGGGGAGGAGAATGGGGTTGGGAATGTTTGCTCCCAAGGTTTATTATTGTTTTTTGTTGTTTTGCTGCCTCAACACCCACAAAACACTTCTATATGGGTCCATTACACATGGTCCTTCCCACCAGCATGCTTTCGCGCCTCCTTCAGGCCCGCATTTGCCGCCGGCTCTCCGGGGTACGATGAGCCACTGCAACGACCTCCAGCCCCCATGACTGACATACCATCTCCGAAGGCAGCCCTCCAGAATTTATCCTGGAATGTTAATGGCCTACTAGACCGCCACAAACGAACGGCCGTACTGCGTTACCCACAGCGCCTCAATATAAGAGTTCTTCTGCTTCAGGAGATGCACCTGATGGGTAATCACTGCCCCTTCCTAGCGTGTACGGCTACGATAGGGTTTGGCACTCGGTCTTTGCTCGAGGTTCTTGAGGCGTGGCCATAATATTGAAACACACCCTTCCATTTGTGCTTACACAAGTTATGATGACCCGCAGGGCATGTTCGTGATCATTTGCGGTACACTGGGGGGCATTCCCCTTAACCTTATGTCCTTGTACTCACCCCTCTCAATGCTCGCCACGACTCTAAAACAATCAAACGCTCTGCTGTTATTGGGGGCGACTTTAACGCTGTCTCCACCCCGCTTCTCAACACGACAGGTCCTCCATCTACTTCGAGACTGGCGCAAGCCAAACAATTAACAAACTGGGCTGAATCCCTGGGTCTTTGCGATGCATGGCAAATCTGGCACCCACACACTAAACAGTTCACGCACACCTCCGCTGCACACCATACGCAGGCGCGCATAGATGCAATTTTCATTCAGTCTACGGACTGCACCACGATCCAAGACATCTGAATACTCCCGAGAGGTATCTCTGATCATTCCCCACTGCTCCTTAGTACGGTGGCACCTCCCTCTTACTCACACCCAGTGTGGAGCTTTAACGCTTGGAAAAGGAATTCAAGAAGGCAGTGGGATTGGAACTGAAGCAATACTTTGTCACCAATGTGGGGTTGGTTCCTTCTCCGGGTACCCTGTGGGAGGTGGGCAAGGCCACTATTCGTGGATTTGCCAAAGGCCACAACCAACGTCAGCGGCAGGCCCAACTGCTGCAGATCACTTTACTGGAGGCGCAGGCACTGCGCCTTGAGCAATCTCCCTCCACTGATGGCGACGCCGCTCATGAGGGGCGCCTCACGAGCATTCAAGCTGAAATCAAGCAGCTCTCATTGGCCAGAGTTTATGGCTGGGGTGATAAAAATGGCACAATCCTTTATATGCTTGCCACGTACCCCGGAGTGAACTGCATTATCCCAGAAATACTGGATCAGGAGGGGGCAACACAACGGTCCCCGGTGGCTATGGCCAGCGCATTTGAGGCCTTCTACCGTAAACTCTATGCCAAACAAACCCCGGTACGGTCGCTCTGTGAGTTGATGGACGTGGGGGGTGCCCACCTCCCTCAGCTGGACTCTACTGCTCAATCCGATCTTGACCGCCCAATCTCCCACGATGAGATTAATGAGGCTATTGCTTACACCTCGTCAGGTAAGACTCATGGCCCAGACGGCCTCCCCCAGGAATACTATGCAGCATACCGAAGGCCTTCGTGCCTCTCCTCGCTGACCTGTGGGCTGAGGCCTTGGAGAAAAGTTTCTTCCCGCCCGAGATGGACATGGCCACCATTGTGGTCCTCCTGAAGTCACAACGGCCATCTCCCCACTGTGCGGACTATCGTCCCATCTCCTTCATTAACACTGACATTAAATTGCACAATGCAATTCTTGCCCAAAGGCTGAAGACCTACCTTACCATGTTGGTTCACCCGGACCAATGTGGATTCATGCCCCATTGAGGCACCAGACAATGTCTCCGGCGGCTGCACCTGGCCCTGGCTCACCACCAGGTGCTTTCCTCTTACTTGGCGCTCCTTCTCATCGATTTTGAGAAGGCGCTCGACTCCTGGACGTACCTTGACGATGTGGAAGCTGCGATGGGTTTCAGCCCTCGCTTCCGTCAGCTGGTTGGGGTTCTGTGCACTCGGCCTCAAGCGCGCATCTTGGTCAATGGGGTTCTCTCCGACGCTTTCCCCATTCAAAGGGGAACGAGACAGGGATGCCCCCTCTCGCCCCTTCTCTTCGCCTTGGAGAGGGAGCCTCTAGCGACCTTGATTGAGTCAGAGAGTCTCGTTCGAGGATGGGAATGGCCCAACTCTGAAGTGGACAAGATCGATCTTTACGCGGACGATGTCCTGCTCTTCTTACCCGAACCTGCCCAATCAGCTCCTTGTTGTCTCCAGATCCTGCGCTCTTTCAGGCAAACTTCCGGCCTCTGAATGAATTCTAATAAGTCGGTTCTGTTCCCACTCCATCTCTCTAAAGAATGCTACGACTGGCAGTGGACGATACCCCTTCGGTGTCAGTCTTTTAAATATCTTGGGATCTGGGTTGCTCTCTTCCCAGAATTGGGATGGTCCCTCAATGTCACCCCGCTCGTGAAGAAAGCTATGGTGGATCTCCACAGATGGCAGACCCTACCCCTGAATCCCTTGGGGAGGGTCGCCTTGTTTAAAATGATGATTCTTCTCAGATTTCTTTACGTCCTCCAGAACACCCCCTTCTGTTTTCCACTGGCGTGGTTTCGGTAGCTAGACACTATGGCTACTAAATTCCTCTGGGGGGGAGGGAGGGCCCATCTGGGGTTTAATACCTGCCAGATTCCATCATTCGACGGGGGCATGGGGATGACACATTTATACCTATACTACTTGGTGACTTGTCTATTGATTATACATCACTGGTTCAACGGGGGCTGGTCTGACCTGGCCTATAGGCTTGAACTAAGTGAGCGTGGCCTGCCCAAAATTCAGTCCCTAATATACGGGGAATCCATCCCATCCACCTTTCCAGGCGTCACGCGCTCCTCGCTCTCAGCCTGCCGGGCTGCTCTGCGACATACTCAATGGACACACAAACTCACCCAACACATGCCTCTATGGCATGGGACATGGCTCAGGGAGATCAGCAGGTTACAGGGGTTCCGAACATGGGATCTTACAGGGATCTCTCAGCTCGGTGATGTGTGGGCGAGCAGACACATGCACTCTTTTAAAGACCTCCAGTCCAGATACTCCATGCACCCATCACAATTTTATAAATACCTGCAACTGCGACACGCCCTCCACGTACACATACCAGACAATACCAGGATCCCTGAATACAGCCCCCCCCCCCGAGGCACAGACAATGCTAGGCGACTTGGGGAAGGGGGTATTTCCCGCATCTACCGGACACTGGTCAACAACACCCCAACCTCATTATACCGACTCAGGGGCCAAACTCTTGGTCATTCCCTTCAGAGCTACCCGCCAAATTGGACCAGAATATCTCCCTAGGAGATTCACACCATACACCACAGGAAGGATACTTAGATCTACATATGCTAACCTCCTTAAATTACATGGGAGGGAAAACTGCTACAGTATTAGGTGTAAATGCCTGGAATCTTATGCCTAACAAACTGAGAACGATGGTATCAAAAAAACAGTTCAGGAAAGCTCTAAAGACCTGGATCTATGGAATAAGTGAGGAATCCTGTCTTGCCCTTATCTAGGCCCTAACTCCTCAAAAGTTTGGCCGTTATTCTGTATAGCGCCAGGAGGCTCCTTTGGGAGCGACAGTTTGCACTCTAAAAATGCCACATTTAATTTAATTTATTTCAATGGGAGGAGTGTGTGGGTCCTTTGGACTAGGAGGACTGGCGGGATGCCCTCATGCCACCCAAGATGGTCATCACATCCGCTAAACTCTGCTTGATCCAATTATACTATTTGCATATGGCCTACTTAACCCCGAAGCGCCTACATCGAGCCGGCTTCTCCCCATCCGCCTCGTGTACGAGATGCGGTCAGGATCCGTCCGCCTTCTTCAACATGGTGTGGGCATGCCCCCGACTAGCTCAGTTCTGAGGTGAGATCGAAAGTGAACTGACCGAGGTCCTGGGGTGGGAGGTTCCTCACGATCCACGTCACTCCCTTCTCTGGATTACAGATGGACTAGAACGATCCAGGAACAAGAAATTACTTTACAATACAGCCATGGTTGTGGCCAAGCGGGATATAGCCGCCTCCTGGAAGCTTCCCACACCACCAAGTTCTGAGAAGTGGCGAAAGGGGGTGGATTGGTGCATGGCACAAGAAAAACCCATGTATGAGGCACGGGGGTGTCCTAAGAAATACCAGAGGGTATGGGGAAAATGGCTGGGTGCCGTGGAGTAGCCTGATCTTTATACATGATGTTTGTATTCACTGCTGCAAGGTGGGGTTTAAAGGCAATGTCTTCGCTCTTTTAATTGTCTCGCATTACCATTGGTGCAATCCAACGTCGTATTGCTGGTGCTTGTTCTCTGTAAAAACAATAAAATTGTTTATAAAAAAAAAAATAGGCTTAGTAGTCTCTCCTTAGTACTGCCTTCTCCCATTTTGTAACCATCCATGAGGACACACCCTGTTACGTGTGTTGTTGCTCTGTAGGCTTTAACTACAATCCGAGCACTATTTTCTCAAATAGCTTTGTCCTGCCTGCTCTTGCAGGCAGAAAAAGACAGAACACGCTCTCTCCAAATGCCAAACGCATTTGCAATGCTATAGGTCTTGCATTTTCGAGACTTTAAGCTATTGGCATTGTAAATGACAATGTCTTTTATTTATCTGTTTTAAAAGCAAATAAATAAAAGGCATTGTGATTTACAATGCCAATAGCTCAAAGTCTCGTAAAAGCGAGACCTATTGCATTGGAAATGCTTGTTTTTGTTTGCGCTTGCTCCTTAGCACAACAACAAGAATTGGTAAAGCCAATGGCACTTCATGCAAATGTCAGCCTTATTGGTTTTCTTAAATGCAGGAGTATTCTCTGACGATAAACTTTACAATGCACTTTAAATGCAAAAGGGACTACTGAACACCTCATTGCACTTTAAAGGCAGCAGTTTCGAATGAACCTCTTCTGCTGTGATTCAGTGTTGGAAAGATCAGTAACTCTCCCTCTCCACAACCACTTTAAAGGCTGGAGGAGCCAGAGAGTCCACAAATGCACCCAATAATTCATGATGTACCAGGAAGGGAAGCTTTAGAACCAGGCCCAAGGGTGGTCATTCAAGTCAAAGTATGGTAATTAAGAGGCCAACTGGAGGGCATATCGTCCCAGAGGAGGGTGGCAGTGGCAGGCACGGGTAAAGTTGCACTAGTCTCAGGTGGGAGGGAGTATGAGGCCCAAAGTTGGAAGTATTAGGCCCAGGGGTGGCCAGGCCTGTGGGTGGCGGAGCCAGGTCCTGAAGAAGGAGTGGCATGGCCTACTGGCGGTCACACCTGGTCTGAGGAATAGGTTGGTGATATCAGGTCTCCGGCTAGTGATGAACCCATCTCTTTCAGGCTCCTACTCAGCACTGCAGTGCTACGAGTGTATTACCCCACCTTTATGTCTAAAGAAGAAGATGGTGACCTGTCAAGAGGGAGAAGTGTGCCAGCGGGCACAAAGATTGGCCGCCATGCCATCCGACAAGCCAGAGCCTGGGGATGAATTTGGGACCATTGGTGGAGCTAGTGAGTAATGAGTAGCCAGGCGTGACATTCGCCATCTCAGACCTCACCCGTACTTACATCGCAGTCTCACCAGCAGCGACACTCAACATCTCACCCTGTGAATCAGTCACCGCCGCACCAGCTGTAACATTCGCCATCTCTAAGGCAGAGAAATGCACCCTTCAATCCTCAGCTCTAGGATCATTTCCCATCTCACCCACATTCACTCTGATAGCAACATTCAGCATGTCAGGCCTCACCCTCTACAATATTCAAGATCTCACCCGCTTCACCATCTCTATGGCAGTAACATTTACTAGGACAGACCTCAACCGCAGTATCAATTTCCATCTGAGCACCAGTGACACTCACATCACCATCTCACCAGTCGTAACATTGACTATCTCTGACGCTAACATTGACCACGTTACATCTCACCCTCAGTAATATTCGCCATCTCACCATCAGGAGCATCCAGCCCTGTCAAGATTCCCATGTGCTGCTCTAGTCCAGGGTCTTGTAGTCTTTTTTATTCCATTATGAAACAGGAATTCAAATCCCAGAATTAACGGAAAAAACCCCAGGCTGGAGCAGCATATCATGCAGGGACCAGGAAAACCTGACAGCTACTAACCTTACCTGCAGTAACATTCGCTATCTCACCAGCCACAACATTGACTATCACTGTGGCACTGATGGCCACCATGTCAGGCCTCACTCAAGGAAATATTCCTAATTTCGCCCAAGGAAATATTCCTCATTTCGCCCTCAGACGCATTCATCCTCTCTCACATGGCTGCCAAACTCTGGTGCTAATACGCTGAAGCCAGTGTCAGGACAATACTTAGTGCATTTGAAATGAAATTCTTAACCCATTCCTTTCCTCTTCTCTTCTCCTTCTGCAGTCATGCATCGCAAGTGCAACAAAGAGGCCGCTTGCCAGAACGAAACAAAGAACAAGCTGTCAGTGGTGAGCTGCTGCAAAACCAACCTCTGCAACAATTAGGGTCTGACTTCCCCATGCTGCCCATCCATATCCCAGCACAGAATCATTGTATGTCATGGAGTGTAATTATGTGGAATGGTATGTTGTGTTATGGAGAGGTATGTAGTGGGGGTTACTTATGTGGTGTGCTGTTGACTTTTGTGGCATGATGTGGAATGTTGTGGTGTGGATTGGATATATGTGGTATGTTGTGTTATTGTGTTTTTGAGTTGAATTATGTAGTTTGTTGTTGAATTATGTAGTGTGGAATGGAAATATATAGAGATACATTGTGTGGCATGGAGGTGTGTGCACTGAGTGAAAATAATGTTGAGTGGTATTATGTAGCATGATGTGGAGTGTATTTATGTGGAGTGTTGCTATGTGGCATAGACTGGATTTATGTGGAGTGTATTTATGTGGTTTGGAGTAGAGTGTAATTATAAGTTGAATTATGTGGTGTTGAGTGCTGTTATGTGCCACATAATTATATTGTATTGTGAACTGTGTGGGGCTGAATTGTGGAATTGTGTGGCGTTGTGTGGAATTATGTGGCATGGTGTGGTATATAATTGTGTTGAGTGGAATTATGTGGCATGTTGCAGAGTTGTATTTTGTGGAGTGGAATTATGTGTTTTAGTTTTGAGTGTAAATATGTGGCGTGAAGTGTACTTAGGTAGGTTGAAGTGGAATTATGTGTAGTTGAATTGTTTGGAGTTGAATTGTGTTGTGTGGAGTGCAAATATGTCGTTTGCAGTGGTATTAAGTTGTGGGGAGTGCTATTACGTGCTGTGGAATGAGGTTTGGAGTAAAATGGAAATATGTGGTTTTTAATTTTTAGGATTGTAATTATGTATAATTGAATTGTGTAGCATGGAATTATGAGATGTTCAAATGTGCTGTGTGTGGTAGGAGTATGTGGTGTGGATTTGGACAAGCCATGCAAGCAATGTCTTTTATGTCATGGGGTATAAAGTTGTTGATTGTCTCTTTATCTTTGTAAAATTAATCTGGTCTGGTTTTTTTGGCTATATTATTAGTAATGTACTTATGATGTGTGTTTGCAACATTAAACCCGCACCATACTAAAGAGAGTGGTAAAAGAAAAGGTTAAAGAGATTATACAAAAATGAATATGTCTAGGAAGATATTGAGAGATGGATTTGGTTGCCGCTTTCCCTGGTGGGTCGCATCTCGCTGATGAAGATGATTGTATTGCGATGTTATTATTCCTTTTTAACAACATCCCCATGGTAATCCCGAAATTCATCTTCAAACGGTTGAAGGCCTTGATGGTTCGTCTTGCGTGGGCGGGGAAATCTCCCCGTGTTCAGATGAACACACTTTCACTTCCATATTCCATGGGTGGGCTGGGTGCTCCGGATCTCGGATTATATTACAGACCAGCGCAGAGCTCGCATGCCTACTCCTGGTGTCTTGGCCCACATACACTTCCACACCTCCACATCGAGAGAATAGCGATTTATCCCTCCCCCTTCCAAGGCGACTCCCTCAACCCCTCAATAGGCATTATGGGGTATGGGGCTCTATTAATTCGACTGTACACGCTTGGCATGAGTTATTAAAAAGGCAAGCAGGTACAATAGTATACTCCCCTCTTCTCCCTTTGGGCTGGTGACAATGGTTCCCGATGAGCGTTGAGAGCTCGGCAATCCTAGCACTCAAGAACTTTCAGATCCATAATATGGGGGCATTTATTTTCAGATGGCAGGGTCCGAGCTTGGGAAGAGGTCACAGCTGGTAAGCAATGTATGAATATTCTCACTCAATTTCATTATTTCAGGCACGTGATACCATGAAGGCATTGTTGGGTGATGAGTATCTGTAGCCCCCTGATCTCCCCTCTTTCACCTACCTCCTTCATGCCAAGTCTCCAAACAAGTTGGTGTCTAATTTATACAATATGTCCCTGGAGGTTGGACGCACACATTACTCTACAGCTAGAATACAGTGGCAGCTTGACTTAGGCATTCATATAGATGTCAGTAAATGGAGGTACTATTGTGAGGTTACCCAAAAAGTGTAACTAAAAGGCAGACACAGATTGATCCACTTTAAGTATCTTAATAGGGTATATTATACTTCGGAGCGACTGCACAGATATGGTCTGAGAGAATCGGACGGCTGCGAGCACTGAGATTTAGGTGGCGCAGATTTTTTCCACGTAGCATGGTCTGGTAAACAACCTTTACAACACAACTTTTACCACGCAGTGCCTTTACAACGCAACTTTTACAACGCAAACCATTACAACGCATTGCGCTGGGGGCGCTCTAGGATAGGGAATAGGTTTAATGTACTATCCAACACCTTCCCTACTATCCACGGGGACTGGAGTTGGAATAGTAAATTAAACAATTCACTATCCAGCGCCTAAAAGCACTATGCGTTGTAATGGTATGCGTTGTAAAAGCATGCGATGTAAAAGCATGCGTTGTAATGTCATACATTCGCGTGGTCTTGTCCCCAGATTGCAGCCTTTTGGAGCCAGATATTTCAGGACTTGGGGAATATTTTAGGGACTCCTCTCTCCCCTGACAACTTTATTGGGATATACGAAGTCACTGAATAAAGATGTAAAGAAACTCATTGGTTTGGGCTTACTCCTGGCGCTGGGCACGTGGCCCACCTCCCTCAAAGTCTGAATGGGAAAAAGACATGGGGCCTTATTTATGAACGCCTTGCGCCGCCGGTGCGTCACTTTTTCCCATTTTAAAAGTGGCGCACCGGCGGCGCAAGGCTTTCATAAATGAGGCCCCTGATGTTCTGTAACACACAGTCTGACATATACAGTGCGCTCATGCCTCCGCAGAGTCGCCAAAAAAGCTTTTGAGGCCAGTGTAATCAATATATAATGGCTAGGGATGGGGGCGAGGCGAACGATGAATAGTGTCATTAAGTCGAACTATCATTTTTTTTTATATGGTCATGACAAAAAGGCTAATGTTCACTTTGTCAATTCTAACTTGGTGATGTGGAGCTGTCGGTTAAGCTGTGTTGCCAGACATGAAGATGTGTTTCCGTGTTTAAATCCTATCTGAATACAACGTTGTAACAATTTCCTGCTGGTTATTTATTAACTCTTCCTGCTGTAATCTCAAGCGGTGCGGGACTATGGTACACTGCTGTAACTGTTAAATAAAATTCAATAAATACACACAAAAAAATAAAAAAAATATGTCTCTATTCACTACATTTACAGGTTTTCAAAAGCTGAAGCTTAATAATATGTGACAAGGGACTTGTAAAAATATAGTGAGTGATTACAGGTATTAGGGATTCTCACTGCTCATGAGTGGAGCGAACACAGTTGAAGAGTGTTTCGGTGGTAAAATGAAAACATGTCAACAAGCATTGGAAGACCGCATGGCTATTCAAAATGACCATTGTGCACTGTAAGTAGGTTGATCACCTGACTAATATGTTCTTGGTCAGCCAGCTCAGATGCACAACTTGGAAAGAAACGAATTCCAAAATGCTGTATGCATACAGAGAACATAAAACAAGCAGCGGAACCAGGAAGACTAAACACATGAGAGATCATTTGCAGGCCAGCTCTCTAACACTGTATACACTGAACTTGGCACTCTAGTCAACATTTCTACCTTTTAGCAACCCTATTGTCTGAAGACATGCTAATGAAGGTTTTGTGTAGAGGAGCGTTGTTGTTTAAGAACTTCTATCCTGGGTTGCTAAATACAGCCTTGAATCAGCAGGAGAGCTGCCCTCCAAACTTTGATGCAGCTGACAAGTATCTGCCAGTCCATCACTACTGCTGCCGTCTTTTGTAAAAACCTACAATTGAAAATGAAATAGGTCTAGCATGTGTTTAAATTAGAGATATTGGCATTATAAATGACGATGTATTTTACCTATGTGTTGTGGAATGCATATACGTGGTGTGTAGTGGAATTATGTGTGTTGGATTGGATTAGTTAGTTGTGTAATTGTGTGGCATGGAATTTGTGGCATGGAAGGATTTGTGTAGTGGAAAGATGTGGAATGGTGTGCTGTGGAATTAGGTAGATAGTAAAGGTGGTATTTAGTGTACTGGAATATGTGGAGTGGGACAGTGTTATGTAGTGTAATTATGTGGAATGGCATTTTGTGTTGTGGAGTGGTATGTAGTAGAGTTTAATAATATGGTGTGCAGTTGAATTTTGTGGCACGATGTGGAATTGTGTGGTGTGGATTAGATGTATGTGGTGTGTTGTGTAACTGTGTTGTTGAGTTGTATTTTGTGGTTTGGTGTTGAAATATGTGGTGTGCATTGCAAATGTGTGGAGCTGAATTGTGTGGTGTGGAACTGTGTGAATAGCTTTACCTGTTTGGTGACGAAAAAGAAGAAATAGTTAGGAGCTAAGCTTCAGATCTGTGTGTTTGGGTGTAAAAAAAGATTTAGAGCTATTGGCGTTTTAAATGTAAAAGTTTCTTATCTATATGTTATATATTGGAGTGGATGTATGTTTTGTGGAATTATGTGGTTTGGAATTGTTAGTTGTGGCATTGTGTTGCATGGAATTGTGTGGTGTAGTGTGGGTTTGCATAGTGGAATTATGTGGTATAGTGTGCAGTTGTATTTGGATAGTAATTATGCATTTTTGGGTGCATTGAATTATGTGGAGCGGTATTGTGTGTAATACAGTGTAATTATGATGAATGGTATTTTCTGTTGTAAAGTTTCTGTAGAGGAGTTTAATTATGTGGTGCTTTGAATTTTATGGTATGATGTTGAATTATGTGTTGAAAATTGGGTATATGGGGTGTTTAGTGAAATTGTGTTGTGGAATAATGTTTTTGTATTTTAATGATGTGGTGTGGAATGGATATGGGTGTAGTTGAATATATCGCATGGAACAGTGTTGTATAGATTGAAATTATGTTGAGTGGAATTATGTGGCATGGTGTGGAGTGTTTTATATGGATTATTATGTGGTACAGTGTGGGTATTTTAGAGTGTATTAACGTGGAATTGATTAGTGTGTAATTAGGTGGATTAGAATTATGTGGTGTTGAGTGGTATTATGTGGATTGTAATTATGTTGTGTGGTGGTATGGTATGGATTGGCGTTGTATTGAGTGGTGTTGCGTGACTACATGTTTTACAAAGTGAAGAAAAATCCTGCTTTGGATGAGCCCACATACTGAGTTTGGAAACAGGCTTTGTTTAGTCGAGTCTCTGTTGCGCTGTAAAGCACAAATGGGCCTGGCAACACATGGAATGCAAGAAGGGGGAGGCATGCTAGTAAAGGGTCTGCTAAGTTTCTGCCTCCAAGCTGTTGGCTGGTCTCAGGAGGAGGACACTACGAACAATATGTCATTAGGAGGTCACATATTTACCCAAGCCATCAGCACAACTAAAAATAATAATATTTCAGAAGGGGACACCGAGCTACCAAAGGAAGAAAAGAGAGCCTGTCACAATAGGGAAACTAAAGAGCAAAATATTGTTGAAGGCTAAAGATGCTGCTGATGAAGGGTAAAAGCCCAAAACCTGTCCTAAGATGCTTGTTTCCAGTCCAGGGAGGACCTGGCCTGGCAGTTAGGGCTGGACTGTTCCCATTGGGTGCAGGATCAAGACTGATTTGCAACTAGCTGGGTCCAAACTGGAATGGCATGGTGAGCAAAAAAAACTATGTATTTAGGCCCAGATCTCTGTACTGGGGTGAGTGTGTGACATTGTTCTGCATTCTATCCATCAATTGTTCTTTTTGCATTTACAAACCTGTCAGCTCAATGGAAATTATTTGTAAAATGCCATTTGATGTGGGACTACTGAAGTTACATTCTGCAGCACGAGCGAGCGCAATGCTGGCAGAATGAAGAGGGTCAGGACCATGGCCTGAGCTGTCACTGGCATGGAAGGGCATGATTAAACACCAAGGAGGATCTGAGCAAACTGCAAACAAACATTACCTCTTCAAACATAATAGAAGCAATGAAGAATACCAGCATGCACATTGTATTGTGATGTATTTTCTGTTGTATATCGCTTAATAACCATCTCTATGCGCTTTGTATATACATGAGCGAGCAATTTGA
This sequence comes from Lissotriton helveticus, assembly GCF_964261635.1. Taxonomy (NCBI): domain Eukaryota; kingdom Metazoa; phylum Chordata; class Amphibia; order Caudata; family Salamandridae; genus Lissotriton; species Lissotriton helveticus. The sequence goes on along the minus strand of NC_136068.1, from coordinate 630,734,277 downwards.
AAAACTGAGATATCTGAATTTGTGGAAATGTACCCAGGATAGGAGATGGTGTGACAGCAAAGTGCAGCTGGCTGACTGGAGTAATAAACATGAGCGAAAACAACAGCATTTGAAATTTCAGAGGCTTCTCTGACGTTGAGAAATAAAATGTAATTTATTGCATGCAATGCTCATTAAGTAGTAAAGAAACAAAGGATGTTGGAATTATAAATTTGGAAGATCGTTTCTCCGGTGCTACACACGACAGAACTCAACAATCACAGCAGACTAAACGTTGTCGCATGGAGTGCAGGGTGGGGGCATATACTGTTAGCTCTTAAAATTGTGTCTTCACTTGGTCCTTAAGCAGGCACCGTAATGAGCAAAATCTGCAAAGACGTCTGATGTGTGGACTTGATAAGATCAGATCTTGCATCCAGGCTTTGAAGATGGTCCACGGAAGCACACAGTGCTTGAGAGCAATCCAAAGAGCGCCCACATAGGGCCTAAGTGAACAAGGCACATGAAGGGCATAGATGGCGGGAAGGGGGGGAGAATGACCTGGGGGTGGGGGGGAGAGGGGATCATATTTAAAAGTTATAGCTGTGGTATTCCTGCTACTATGATTACTTACTCCATAGTGACCATTATTGTACATCACTATATTATTCTAGAACCTAGTTGGGTCAGTTGAGCCAGGAGCTGCCTGCCGTGTGGATGTACCTGCGTGTCTCCAATAAAGAAAAGTGAAGAAAGCAATATGGTGGCCAAAGTCTCTCTCCGCAATAATGATGGGAGGAAGTTTGGCAATCACTCCTACAAAGAAGTCAGCAAGAAAACTGCTAACTTCAACAGAAATGGTCAAGATGATAAACGTCCAGTGTGTTACAGATGTGGATACAAAGGCCACAATGCTACAGAGAAATGGTGTCCTGCAATTAAATCTAGATGCACCTTTTGTGGAATTGTTGGCCACTTCTCAAAAGTTTGTAGAAGAAGAATAAACAGAGGTAAAAAGAAAGTGGTTTGTATAGAAGAGAAAAATGATGAAACGGTTGAAGATGATTCATCTTCTGATGATAGTATATTATGAATTAATGGCATAGACGATGCAGGGAATGTTATTTTAAATATCAACACCACAGGAAGGAAGAAACCAATTTGTGAAATAAGTATTGTTGGAGTACCTTTACAAATTGTACCTGATTCAGGTTCGCCTTTCACTATTGTCCAACGCTCTGTAAGGGAGAATACATTTGCTTGTGTTCTGAAACAGAAATTAAAACATCCTGACTTTCATCAGTAACTTTTACTGGTGAAAACATTCCCATGGTAGGTTCTGTCGAAGAAGTCTTTACGTTTAAAGACAGGTCTGCTAAAGACAAGTTATGTCTTGCTGAAAAGGGATCCTCTGTATTAGGGCGGACTGATCAAGGTGAACTAGGAATCATCCTAAACCCTAAATTAGATGACCAAGTCATGCTTTTGGAAGATGGAGACAAGAGGTTCAGTGATGATATGACCAAACAATTTCCCAGTGTTTTTTCAGGAGATGTAGGAAAACTAAATGGATTTACACATAAGATAGTCCTCAAAGAAAATGCAGTTCCAATAAGCCATGAAGATAGGAACATTCCTTTAAGCGTTAGGGAAGGCGTCATGACAGAATTAGATGCATTGGAAAAAAAAGGAATTATAAGGCCAGTAGAAAGTGCGAAATGGTTGGCTCCCTTAGTCGTGGCATGCAAACCTGATGGCTGTTTGGGCTTATGCATCGACTTGAGGGATCTCAACAAGAACATTATAGTTGACAAATTTCCTCTATCTAGAGTAAATGAATTATTGGCACAAACTAAGGGTATCAAATGGTTTTCAACAATAGATCTAACATCTGCCTATCATCAGATCCAATTACACGACAGCAGCAGAAGTTTAACAGCATTCATTACACCTTTTGGATGTTACCGCTTTGTACAGATGCGGTTTGGCCTTGCTTCGCCTGCTGCCGTATTTCAAAGATTAATGCATATATTGTTAAAAGGCATAAAAGGCATAACCTATTTCCAAGACGACATCTTAATAATGGGTCGAAATATAAATGACCATGGTGAAAAACGAAATATAGTACAAAATAAATGAGCAGAAAAAGGTTCAACTGCTAAACTTAAAAAAATGCAAATTTAGAATGAAGTCTGTAACATATCTAGGTCATGAAGTTGGTGGTGATGGTATCTCCCCAAAGAAATGTTTAATTGAGGCTATTGAAAAATCATCTTCATCCAAATCCAAAAATGAAGGAACGATCCATCCTTGGGTTCCAAATTCGTAAAGAATTTTGCAACAAAAACGTAACATTTAAGACAATTGCTTAAAATCAAACAAGAATTTGTCTGGAATAATGAACTTGAATGTGATTTTAAGAAAATTAAGACTGATTTCACTTCTGCTATTCCACTTCAAGCCCTTGACAACCTTGCATATAGCATCATCACGACCGTTGCTAGTGGCAAGGGTCTAGGAGCTGTACTTTCACAAATAAATGATGATGGGAAAGAAGCAACCATCGAATTTGCTTCTCGTTCATTATCTCCAGCTGAGGAAAAGTACTTGGTGATAGAAAAAGAGATGCTAGCCACTGTATGGTCAATGGAAAAATTTAGACAATTTGTTTGGGGTACTAGGTTCACCATCCGTAAGGACCATAAACTGTTGCTTAAAATATTAACTTCTGAAGGAATACTCAAAGCCACCCGAGGATTGCAAAAATGAATGTGAGCTTATTGGACTTCACCTATGATGTTGAGTACTTACCTGGAAAGAGAAATCAAGTGGCGGTCTGCCTTAGTAGATGTCCTTTACCTTATGAGTCTGATTTATGTCTGGATTGGGACGATTTCAACGTGGCTGTTGTATTTGATGACACTTGTGCAATTACTAAAGAGGAATGGGACATTGGTTATTCACACGATGAAGTACTGTGTAAAGCTTCAAGCCTCATCACCAAATGTTGGTCAAGAAAAAATGATCCACAGGGATATCTAAGGGCCATGTGGGAGATCCAGGATGAACTATCTATTGACAACCCAGGTTACATCTGTAGGGGTGAAAGAATTATTGTTCCCACTATACTACGTCCAAAAGTGTTGGAAATAAATCACGAGGGTCATCTTGGCATTATAAAGTTGAAGTCAAGAATCAAAATGTTCTATTGGTGGCCAGGTATGGACAGAGATATTGAAAACTTTGTTAAGCATTGTTCCATTTGTGCTGTTGCAGATAAATCTCAGCGAGTACTTAGACCCACACTTGGCACTAGAGTTCTTCCTGATTGTCCATGGGAAACTCTCAGCATTGACTGGTTAGGTCCAATTGATGATGAAGAAGGAAATCATAAACACATTCTTGTTGTCATTGATGATTATTCTAAATGGCCTGAAATTTAAATTACTGAAGATTTCGATACTAAACAAGTCATCAATTTTTTAGAAAGACTGTTTTTGTGGTAAGGAATTCCCAAAACTATTCTCAGTGACAACGGGCCACAAGTTACATCTGGGAAATATATAATTTTTGTAGAGAGGAATGGCATTTGCAGAAAGAACACACCAGTACATCATCCTGCTGGGAATGAAATTGTTGAAAGGTTCAACAGAGTTATTATGGGTAGCATTCAAGCATCTATGAATGCAGGTAAAAATTGGGAAAAAGGACTCATGAGTACACTTTGAGCTTATAGGATCACACCTACTGGCACAGGTTATAGCCCTTTCAGAATTTTAAGAGGCGGAGAACCTTTTACCAAGGATAATGTAGCTTGGAACATGATGAAAGTATGCAGTAAGTGGTCACCTGCTCTAGTCAGATCCAATTTAATGAAGATGCATGATTCTTGCAAATTTCACTTTGACAAAACACACAACACTAAAGACATTAAATTGAAAACAGGTGATTGGGTGAAAGTAAAACTATCTTCGAAAGTTAGAAAAGGAAAAAGCAAATATTCTGCACCGCTACAAGTAATTTCTCCTTACTCAAAATCTGCCAAACTAAGCTATGGGAATGTTTGGCATTACAACAGAATGGCTTTGTGTGGTGATTCTTGCTCAGGAAAAAACGTGTTAAACTGGTTTCCTCCATGAATTGGATGTGGGATGAAGTCATAAGCTCATCTAATACTAATTATGGATCCTCCAGTTCTCAGCCAGCAAGAGTCATCTCTAATGCTTCAGTTCAACCTTCAAATTGCACTAGTAGATTAACACGAGCTGGTAGAACAATAAGCTTACTGTTGCAAAAAATAGCCGTACACAAGAAGTATTTTTCTTTGGTTTATTCCTTTACTTAAACCCTCTTCAAACTTCAAACAGCAAGGAGAAGTAGACGCAGCCGACAGGCAGCTCTCCCTCATCAATGCCCCCACATTCTTAACATGCCTATGACATCAAATAGAACATTGAAAGTGTCTCAAGCAACGCTCGAGACTAATCCACAACACTTCCCCCTTTCTTCCAAAAGGAAAACAAAAATAAACAAAGGAAAAGAAATCATAATAAAATAAAAATTAAAAATTAAACAGAATACCATTTTATAATAAACTGTGAAGAAACAATAACGATACACCGTTAAAAGTAGCAATTACAACTGTGAAGAAACAATACAGATACATAATTAAAAGTATCAATTACAACACAATAAACAACCTAGTTTAGTGTTGATGTGTGTAATATAATCTTCCAACTTTTTAGACTTAGTACACACATGTCTAGCTCGAGACACTTCCCCATCACCATTTTTGTAAGCATTCTGACTAGACCTTCCAGGACTCACTTCATCATTGCGTGTGCTGGGCGATTGAATTGGGATACTAATAGTGTAGCGAGATGAACACAAATCATTTATATCCTCATCAACCCAGTCATAACTATGCTTTTGCTTGTCACTGGTAACAGATTCATCAATGTGTCCTTTATATAAAGCAATTCTGTTTGCATTCCAAACTTTACCATCACTCAACAGAGCAGAATTGCAAAGTACTTTAATTACTTTAAGGCGTGCTGAATATTTGCTTTCTCCTTTACCCACAAGTCTCCTTTTCTTTACTTTTACAAAATCACCTACTTGTAACCTAATTTTGCTTCTTTTACTTGAGTCAGTACGTTTTTCTACTAAGACATTTTGTTTTTTCTCTAAGGATTTTTTTACATCATTTACTGTCCATGAAATAATTTCTGTACATTTCAACCAGCCCATGTTGTGTTTTGTGCGAGCCGATCTTCCTCTCATAAGTTCGAAAGGGGAGTGATTCGTCGATACAGACTTAGTGATTCTATATGCACTCACCATTTTCCTTAACTCATCTTCCCAATCATAATCATTGCTGAGCGCTAACTCTATGATGTTTTTAATCACTGTGTTGAAGCGTTCAACACTTCCATTCCCTTCGGGATGATATAGGGAAGTGGTTCTATGTATAATGCCAGTCTCTTTGATAAATGTTTTAAATTGTTCACCAACAAATTGTCCACCATTGTCACAAATTAGATCCTTGGGAAGACCTCCTCTTGCACAAACATCCTCTAAAAATTGTAATAAATTCTCACAATCAGCTCTCTCAACAATTTTATACTCAGGCCATTTTGAAAAATGATCTATTATAACAAAGATGTATATGGGTATCAATCTATCAATCAATCATAGCATTTGTATACCGCGCTACTCACCCGGGCCGGTCTCAAGGCGCTGAGGGAGGGGGGTCCGTTTATTGCTCGAAAAGCCAGGTCTTGAGCTGCTTCCTGAAGGCATGGTGGTCCTGGGTTTGTCGAAGGTGGGTGGGGAGGGAGTTCCATGACTTGGCTGCCAGGAAGGAGAAGGATCTTCCTCCGGCGGTGGCTCTGCGGATGCGTGGAACGGTGGCGAGGGCGAGGTTGGTAGATCGCAGCTGGCGGTTGGGCGTGTAGAAGGTCAGTCGGTTGTTGAGGTACTTGGGGCCCAGATTGTGGAGGGCTTTGAGTGCGTGGGTGAGGAGTCTGAATGTGATCATTTTGCTGACGGGGAGCCAGTGTAGGTCTTTCAGGTGGCCGGAGATGCGGCTGTGTCGGGGGATGTTCAGGACGAGTCGTGCGGAGGCGTTCTGGATGCGTTGGAGCCCTTTCTGGAGTTTCGCTGTGGTTCCGGCATAGAGGGCGTTTCCGTAGTCCATGCGGCTGGTGACGAGTGCCTGGGTGACCATCTTCCTGGTTTCGGTGGGGATCCATCGGAAGGTCTTGCGGAGCATACGCAGGGTGTTGAAGCATGATGAGGACACGGCGTTGACCTGTCTGGTCATCGAGAGGGAGGAGTCCAGGATGAAGCCCAGGTTGCGTGCGTGATCCATTGGCTTGGGAGTGGTGCCCAGGGCAGGGGGCCACCAGGAGTCATCCCAGGCGGAGGGCGATGATCCCAGGATGAGGACTTCCGTCTTGTCTGAATTCATTTTCAGGCGGCTGTTCTTCATTCATTCGGCGACATCTTTCATCCCTTCGTGTAGGTTGGTTCTGGCGGTGACGGGGTCGTTGGTGAGGGAGAGGATCAGCTGGGTGTCGTCGGCGTAGGAGATGATGTTGAGGTTGTGTTGGCGTGCGATGGCTGCGAGGGGGCTCATGTAGATATTGAAGAGGGTGGGGCTGAGTGATGATCCTTGTGGTACACCGCAGATGACTTCGGTGGCCTCTGATCTAAACGGGGGGAGGCGGACTCTCTGGGTTCTTCCGGTGAGGAACGAGATGATCCATTCCAGTGCTTTCCCTTGGATTCCGATGTTGCGTAGGCGCTGCAACAGTGTTGAATGCTGCTGAGAGGTCCAGGAGGATGAGGGCCGCTGTTTCCCCGTTGTCGAGCAGGGATCTGATGTTGTCTGTGGCTGCGATAAGGGTGGCCTCGGTGCTGTGGTTGGCTCGGAAACCGGACTGTGAGTGGTCGAGGGATCCATTCGTCTCGGGGAAGGCGGCGAGCTGTCTCAAGACCTGGCTGTTCGAGCAGTAGCGGACCCCCCCCCCCCCCAAGCGCCTTGAGACCTTCCGGGTGAGTAGCGCGCTATACAAATGCCTTGAATTGATTGATTGATTGATTCTGTTGATGGTCTTTTCGATGACCTTGGCCGGGAACGGGAGGAGCAAGATGGGGCGGAAGTTCTTGAGGTCGGTGGGGTCAGCAGTTGGTTTTTTCAGGAGAGCGCTGATTTCGGTGTGCTTCCAGCTCTCCGGGAAGGTGGCGGTGTCGAGGGAGGTGTTGATGATGTCCTTGAGTTTGGGTGCGATGGTGGAGTCGGCCTTGTTGAAAACGTGGTGGGGGCAGGGGTCGGTCGGGGATCCGGAGTGGATGGTGTTCATCGTGCTGATGGTGTCTTCGGTGCTGACCAGGGTCCAGGCGCGGAGGGTGATGGTGGGGGGCGTTGGTTCGGTGGTGAGGTGCGTGGTTGGTGCGCCGAAGCTGTTGTGTATTTCAGCGATCTTGCGGTGGAAGAATGAGGCGAGTGAGTCGCAGAGGTCTTGCAAAGGGAGCGATGTCATTGTTTCCGGCGCTGGGGTTGGAGAACTCTTTGACAATGCTAAAGAGTTCTTTGCTGTTGTGGGCGTTGTTGTCCAGTCGTTCTTTGAATGCTGCCTTCTTGGTGGTCCAGATCAGCAGGTGGTGATTGCGGGTGGCGTTCTTGAGGGCAGTCATGTTGTCTGTGGTCTGGTCGGTGCGCCAGGCCTTCTCGAGGGTGTGGCAGGTCTTCTTGGAGTTCTTAAGTTCTTCGGTGAACCATGCCGTTTTCTTGCTGCCGGGTCTGCTGGGGAGGGTCTTCTGTGGTGCGAGTTCGTCTGCGCAGTTGGTGATCCACTGTGTGAGGTTGTTGGCTGCTTCATTGGGGTCCGTGGAGCTGGCTGGGGGGTTTCGGTTGAGGGTGGTGGTGAGCTTGTCAGCAGTGATCTTGCTCCAGTTTCTGCGAGGGGCCTGTTGGGGGTGGTGGTGAGTCGTGGTTCTTCTGAAACTGAAGTGGACACAGCTGTGGTCAGTCCAATGGAGTCCGGTGGAGTGGCTGAAGGAGACGTGTTTGCTGGAGGAGAAGATTGGGTCAAGTGTATGGCCGGCGTAGTGGGTGGGGGTGTTCACCAGTTGCTTGAGTCTGAGGTTGGCGAGGTTGTCCAGCAGGGTGTTGGTGTTGCAGTCCTTATTGTTCTCCAGGTGGAAGTTGAGGTCCCCTAGGAGGATGTAGTCGGTGGATGGGAGGGCTTGTGGGCTGATGAAGTCTGCGATGTCTTCGCTGAATTGAGCGCGAGGTCCCGGGGGTCTGTGGATGAGGGTGCCTCTGAGTGTGGTCTTGGGGTCGGTGTGTATCTTGAAGTGGAGGTGTTCAGCGGTGGTCGGGTGTCGTTGGCTTCGGTTGTGATGCGGATGGTGTTCTTGTGAATGATGGCGATTCCTCCTCCCGTCTGGTTGACGCGGTCCCTCCGGGTGATCTTGTATCCGTCCGGGATGGCGATGCACAGTTGGTGATCCACTGTGTGAGGTTGTTGGCTGCTTTGTTGGGGTCCGTGGAGCTGGCTGGGGGGTTTCGGTTGAGGGCGGTGGTGAGCTTGTCAGCAGTGATCTTGCTCCAGTTTCTGCGAGGGGCCTGTTGGGGGTGGTGGTGAGTCGTGGTTCTTCTGAAGCTGAAGTGGACACAGCTGTGGTCAGTCCAATGGAGTCCGGTGGAGTGGCTGAAGGAGACGTGTTTGCTGGAGGAGAAGATTGGGTCAAGTGTATGGCCGGCGTAGTGGGTGGGGGTGTTCACCAGTTGCTTGAGTCTGGTGTTGCAGTCCTTATTGTTCTCCAGGTGGAAGTTGAGGTCCCCTAGGAGGATGTAGTCGGTGGATGGGAGGGCTTGTGGGCTGATGAAGTCTGCGATGTCTTCGCTGAACTGAGCGCGAGGTCCCGGGGGTCTGTGGATGAGGGTGCCTCTGAGTGTGGTCTTGGGGTCGGTGTGTATCTTGAAGTGGAGGTGTTCAGCGGTGGTCGGGTGTCGTTGGCTTCGGTTGTGATGCGGATGGTGTTCTTGTGAATGATGGCGATTCCTCCTCCCGTCTGGTTGACGCGGTCCCTCCGGGTGATCTTGTATCCGTCCGGGATGGCGATGGCGATGTCGGGCGCTGAGGAGGCATTCATCAAGGTTTCCGTGAGGAAGGCGACGTCTGGTGAGGTCGCGTCGAGCAGGTTCCAGAGTTCGATGGCGTGTCTGTGGACGGAGCGGGTGTTGAGCAGGATGCACTTGAGGTGGCTGCTGCTGGTGCTGGTCTTGACGGGTGCGGTGCAGGTCTGGAGGCAGGTGAATTTGCAGGCTTGGCAGGTGAAGGGTCCATGGGTGCACTTCAGGGTGGCACGGTAGCAGGCGGGGTTGCGGCTGGTGTTGAGTGCATGGAGGGTGGTGGCATCGTAGGTTTGTCGTGTGGTCTGGCGTCGGCGGGTACCAGGGGTCCTGGCACTGGGCACGGTCCAGGCGAGGACGGGCGCAGACGGGCTTGCCTTTGGAGCGCCTTCGGCGCACAATCGGCACGGCCGCTGCGCGTGAACGCTGCGCGTGCGCACGGACTCTGCCATAAATGGAGGGTGGGGGGGGCGGAGCGAGGGAGGAGCAGCTGGGAGGTGGGAGCGGGGTGGCGAATGGGAGAAGGTCGAGGGAAACCAGAAGGAGAGGGGGCGGGGCCGCGGGGGAGCAGCGGCAGGGAGCGGGGTGGACCAGCGGGGTCAGAAGCACTAGGGCAGACGGCGATAACAGGGGGCCGAGCACAAAGGGCAACAGAACAGAACAGTACAATCAGGGCAATACTACGGCGATAACAGGGGGCAGAGCACAAAGGGCAACAGAACAGAACAGTACAATCAGGGCAATACTACGGCGATAACAGGGGGCAGAGCACAAAGGGCAACAGAACAGAACAGTACAACAGTACAATCAGGGCAATACTACAAACCACAGCGGGGACACAGTCAGGGCAGTGGTACAGCTAGTGCGAGCGGCGGCGGCAGCAGGGGACCGGGTGACTTCCTGGAGGGGCCACGCAGCGGGTAGAGCGACCGGCACTGACGAAGTCAGGCTGGGTCACAGCTCCCCGTCGCACGGCCACTACGTTAAGTACTCAGTGGGAGGGAGGAGCAGCTGCGAGGTGGGAGCGGGGTGGCGAATGGTATACAGTCCAAAGTTCTAACAGGACCAACAACATCAACTCCTATTCTTTCCCACGGCATACCAGGAACCACAATAGGATGCAAAGTAGGTTTAAACGTGACTAAGCTCTTGTCTGAGTTGATACACTCTACGCAGTCACAAACCACTCTTTCTATGTCTCTGTCAACTCCAGGCCACCAATATGACTGTTTGATACTACATTTAGTTTTAACAATTCCCAGGTGGCCCTCATGACATAAATTGATGACACACTCATGAAAGGTTCTCGGGGGAATTAGTTTGCCTCCTCGGAGTAAAAGTCCATCTTCAAATGAGAGTTCATTTCCAACCTCCCAGAATGGTAGCAACTCACCTGATAAGCCTGTCTTATCAGGCCAGCACTTCAGGGTGTAGTCACTCACCTTAGGTAAAATTTCATCCTTGGCTACACTGCTAATCCAGTCATCGTGTTTAACGCAGGATAATTCATTGCTAAAGATACCTGCCAGCAACCAATCTTCCCATTCACACAATAGATTCTCACAAATGGGTAGAGGGCACCTGCTCAGAAAAATTGCAATTCTGTTCCTAATTCCTGGTGAGAATACTATGTCATACACAAAGTCTAGTAACTGTGCTGAAAAACGAGAAATCCTAGGTGACACATTATTCAAGCCATGAAATGTGAGTACTTTGGTAAGTGGTTTATGATCCATCCTCAAGGTGACTCTCGTTCCCCACACAAATTGTCTAAAGTGTTTTAGACCCCAAACACAACCAAGGGCCTCTCTTTCGATAACAGAGTATTTCTCCTCTGTGGGTGTAAGGGCTCTTGAGGCAAATGCAATTACACACTCAGTACCATTACATTGCAATTGGGACAACAAAGCCCCTAACCCTCTCCCACTAGCATCTGTAGTTATGAAACTCTTTAATTTAGGGTCAAAACCTTGAAGTGCAGGAGTGAAACAAATGTCACTCTTAATTCCATCCATGCACGGCTGACACTCAGTGGACCAATTGAAAACAGAACCCTTTTTTACTAACTGCCTGATACAAAACATTTTGCTTGCGAAATTGTGCACAAATTTCTAATAGAATTCCGCCATACCTACAAAGGACATAACTTCTCCTTTATTTTGTGGTGCAGGAACGTTTCTGATAGCATCCACACGGTCCAATTTAGGGCAAATTCCACAGGCACTCATTTCATGACCTAAGTAAGTAACACTTCTTTTAGCAATTTTACATTTAGATTTCTCAGCTGTTAAACCTTTACTATCTAACATTTGCATGACTTTAAACAATACTTTATCATGAATCTCTCTATTCTTCCCCATAACTAGGATGTCATTCTGAAAAAATAGCATGTTCTTAACGTCCTTAAAAATTAAGTGCATAATGCGTTGGAACATGGCAGCTGCCGATGCTAACCCAAAAGTAACTCGTTTGGATTAGAACGTGCCAATGGGAGTAACAAAAGCAGTGAGGTGTTTACTCTTTTTATGGAGGGAAACTTGGAGATGTTAAGTCTATAGTGGAGAACCACTCCATGTCCTTGGTTGCAGATAATAATTCATATATTTTTGGGACGGGAAAAACATAAAGAAAAATATTTTTGTTAAGTTCTCTTAAGTCTACACATAGACAGACCGGGCCGTTGTCCTAACAGGCAACGATAAGGGGGTGACCCAGTCAGAAGACTCCACTCATTCAATAATGCCATTATCCGCCAGTTTTTGAATTTCAATTATGACCTCTTCTTTTATGCCAAGTGGAATATTTCTTACCTTCTTGATGCAAGGAACTGCATTTTCTTTTAAAATGACCTCATGCGAAAAACCCTTGAGTTCACCAATCCCGCCAGAAAAAACCTTAGGAAATTTGTCCTCATCATCCAACTTCACACTCAAAACAGGGTCAGCACAATTGGGATCTAAGCGTATTCCTAGTTCTCCTTGATCCCACCATCCTAAAACGCAAGGAACAGAGAGGGAGACATATAGTTTGCATACGGCTTCTCTACCCTTGAATTCAAACATAAGTTTGCGAAAACCTAACAGTTCAATAGGTTCACCTGTATAACTTCTTGGGTGTATATCAGGGCTTTCTAATTCATAGCCTATTACAGAGCAGAGTAAGTTTTCCCATCTGTCTCTGTTAACTATAGAGTAAGGGGAACCAGAGTCCGCCATTAGGGAGACCTGAACACCTCCGACCATGACTTCGCAAACTATTTTTTTCCTCTGCTTACTACCAGTCGCATTTTCTTCCCTTTCATGGAGACAACATATAATATTTTCATCATTATCAGAGACACAATTTTTTTCCTCTTGTTCACATTCTTCTACATTACATTTCACAGACTTAGACTTATGGCACATGCATACAAAATGACCAGACATTTTACAATATGCAAATGTCTGTCCTAGGCTGGACACTTCCTATCATTGGCTAGGTGAGAAGAACTGCAACAACGGTAACACTTTCCATTGACAGAAGCAGTATCAGTGGATTTTTCCACAGACTTTTCTTTACCAACAGGTCTATCATATTTCTTTTTACATTTGTCGCTGGAATGGGATGCATTAGCTTTGATGACTTTTACGCAGTCTCTACTGCTATCAACTTTGCTTCTAGCAATGACTGTTTTGGCACACCTAGATGTTAGTTCTGCTTTGCTGATGATGGCACTGATTTCTTGTAAGGTAGCATCTCCATTAATCCAGAGTTTATCTTGAAGGTTTTGATTATTACAGTGCATAACCAACTGAACACGAATCAATTCCTCCTCAATTATACCAACTTTGCACAACAATGCCAGTCTTCTAAGAGAAGCAATATAATCTTCAACTTTTTCATAAGGCTCTTGTTTCCTGTGGTAAAAATTAAATCTATGCACAGCCTTGCAAACGGTGGGTGCAAAGTATGTATTTAAATCTGCAATTGCTTGATTGAAGACATTAACTTCGCTTCCTGCTGAGGGCTTCTTTTCAATGCGGTTGTAAACTCTTAGACCACCAGGTCCCAAACAATGTAGCAGAATTTTCTTTTTCCTCTCGGGTGGAAACTCTTTACTTTCAAAAGTGTCTAAATAATTAATGAGGTAATCCCTCCATTCCTCCCATCTTTGACTCAAAACTTCAGAATCCTTGAACATAAATGGTTGAGGAGAAGGTAAATTCATAGTAGCTGGAGCCATACTGATTGATTAAGTTGAGTACGAAAATGCAATTTAAATTTAAAAGCAAACTGCACTATGAGTTGAAACAACAGAAAATGAATATCCTTTAATAATTTTGGGGTAAAGTAAATAACAGTTTTTAAGGATACAAGTCCCCCATTGAAAATGGTACACCAATAATACACTGTGTGCGTATCTTACTGGCTAGAATGTGGATCAAGACGAGAAATAAAAAGAAAACAGTTCCTTAATTGATACGCGGTGTGTGTATCACAGAGGCATCTCAATAAATGTGCAGCGTGGTATGCACAAAATGTGAGACAATCGTTGTGAGCAGGAGCTGACTGTGAGGCTGAACGCAACCGCTGATGCGCTCCGTGCGTTTCTTCTTGTGCACTTGGAAACCAAACAAAAAAAACAAAGATGGCGGCACGTAAAGTCAAACAACATGACTCCCCATGATGACACGTTATGCTTCAGGATGTAGAACTCTTGCGTGTGCTTGGAAGTCTCTACGTCAGTGCGCGCCGGCACAGCTTGAAGCTCGGGAAAGGAATGTCACCGCCAGTCAAAGGATGTCTCAACCTCGGAACACAGCTGCGAGCCATGTCACCACACTCCGAAGCTCAGGCGAAGATTGGCACTACTAGTAAAAGATGCAGTGAGTGGCAGTTTTCCATAGAGCAAAATACCGACTCGTAAGTACAAAAAAGAACGAAGTAAATCGTCGATTTTGCTATTAGCTTCAATTTGAAGTCTACACACAGTGTACATGGAGTGATCCTCACAGAAAGTCCAATCAAACTTCTTCCAAAGTGTGCAAAGTGGTATTCATGAATAATGCATCCAGTGACAGTTCCTCCTTATACAGGACCATATGCACACTCCGATTAACAGGACGAAGGCAGAAAAAAAATTCTCCAGAAGGTTGAGCTCGAAATTACTTATGGTACATAGGAGTATTGCCATTAGAAGAAGTTCAACAATTCCCGATAAGTGATAAGCCAGAAGAAAAAAAAATTCTCCTTGAAGTATCAAAATTCATAAACGTGGGTTCGTAGGGTTTAAGTCCATCGTCGCCATTGTTGCAAAGAATAGCCATACACAAGAAGTATTCTTCTTTGGTTTATTCCTTTACTTAAACCCTCTTCAAACAGCAAGGAGAAGTAGACACACCCAACAGCAGGCAGCTCTCCCTCATCAATGCCCCCACATTCTTAACATTCCCATGACATCAAATAGAACATTGAAAGTGTCTCAAGCAACCCTTGATACAAATACATAACACTTACCACCAAAGTACAGGAGTTATGTAATGTATTTGATAAAAGAATTGCAAGGAAGGGGATAGAGGTTTACTTAGCAATTTCCTTCCTTTCTTATATTTTGCAAATACTTTTGTTGGTTAAGTTATAGTTCCTCAATTTAATTATTACCTTGTGCTTCTTTTGTTTTTAATTCTTATTCAATGTTATTTATCATTTTCATTTAAAGAGAGGAGATGTGGTTTTCCTGCTACTATGGTTACTTACTTCATAGTGACCATTATTGTACATCACTATGTTATTCTAGAACCTAGTTGGGTCAGTTGAGCCAGGAGCTGCCTGCCGTGTGGATGTACCTGCTTGTCTCCAATAAACCTTACTTCCCGCTACAACTGGATTTGAGTATCTTTACAAAAGTGTCACCTGAGTTACCAAAACATGACGAAGCGCAAAGAGT
This sequence comes from Lissotriton helveticus, assembly GCF_964261635.1. Taxonomy (NCBI): domain Eukaryota; kingdom Metazoa; phylum Chordata; class Amphibia; order Caudata; family Salamandridae; genus Lissotriton; species Lissotriton helveticus. Next base: position 630,719,227 of record NC_136068.1, on the reverse strand, counting down.
TTGGCAAGCTGTGCATACCCAAGGGGCTACTATTAGTTACTGCTTAAATAAATGTAATTACTGAAAGTTATGGAAAAGCGCATGCCCGATATCTGTTTACCCACATCGTGATGTAATCCGAGCAGCACTTTCTTTTTAAAATATCAATGAAATTGGAATGGAATGGTCTATTAACATCAAGGTATTTTTTGGGGCAACCGGCGCACAGCAAGGCATCTGGCCTCAATGACTGATTGTTAAAAAACACAAAATTGTCCCAGCACATTCAAAAGTGAAAGCGTGCGCAGCGCACTGAAAGTGAAGCATGTGGTCCTGCCTCAAGTAGGACAAACTTAACAAAGAATATAGTGCTTACGGTGTAAGAACCGAAGTAAAGTGGCCAGTAGCCATAGGAGGAATCATATAACAGCACAAACCTACTAAGTTGGGACCAACAAGCCTATTTAGGAACCAGAAGCCAGCATTTACGAAGGACAAAGACACAAGTCAATGACAAAGATGGGCAGGGCAGTGGGTGGGGCTACCCTCACCTGCTGAACAACCACAGATCTTGCCTCGAGCAGCGCTTGCGTGCTGTCAAGGAGACTGTGTTGTTGTGAACTTCCACTGTCCCTTGTTTGTAGGGAAACTGATCGATGAACTCTCAGCTAAACCTGTAAGATCACTTAATTATCCTGATGATATGATTACCGCTGTTCCACTAGGATATTTTTATAAACCTAGAAACGAGCTACCATCACACATTAGCAAAACAAAACACAGCACAGATTTGTATGGGATACAATCTATGCCCAATAGGTTTTCACCCTTAAGAGGTTGTAGTGTGCCTGATTGAGTGCTAACGAAAGTAGAGCGGTTGACATGTGCTAATCATGCCACCTTACCCTCTAATACTTTTAATAATAACCTAAACCGACATTTACCATACGCAATTTTACCATCATCTCATGGAATGTGGCTGGGGTGAAAAACAAGCTAAATGATAGTGAAGGACTTAAGGTGATACAAAACTGTTCGCTAATTCTCCTTCAAGAAACATGGCATACAGAACCTTTCTTTATAAATGGCTTTAAAACCGTTTCTACTCTAGCTATTTCGTCAAAGGCAGGGAGAGCCTGTGTCTCTGCTGAAGATCTTGCAACCTGGAGAACAAAAGTCTCTCGGGCTGAAGTTAAGGCCACATTAAGTTGAAAAAACATGGCTTTCTGTTTGCTCAGCGAGCCAAACCTTATACTGGAAACATTCAATGAAGGCCACAGTGGTGCCTCCCCAACTGTGCGAGCCTGGGGAAACAATACTTGCTTACAACAAACAACCCTTAAAATTACTGTGACTGGATATGTGATGCCTGGTGCCATCCTGCAACAGCCTTGATCATTCAGCATTAAATAACTCCCATTTGAGAGTAACTCAATGACTGAATGAATCAGTGCAGCCGGGAAGCCTTTCAAGTAGCATTATAAGTTCGCTATTAAAGCGGGGGCGCCGTGAATAGGTGTGCACCAGTTTGGAAACCGCTGCGTCTGACCAGTTTTCTGTGGTCAGTACTCATGCACCAGTTGTTTGATGTGAATGGACTGCTAGGCGGCTTTTCCCTGAGGCACTAGATTGGGTTGCTGTTTGTTGTTTGGAATACAGATGGCATTGTTTTCACGTGGTCGTTGCGACACTTGGGGAGGTCTGGAGGTGGCTGTGTCTCCGGGGTCCAGTGCTGCTGCTGAGAGACTGGCTCCGCCTGGCCTCGGGCAATCGATGACCCGGGGGTGGACACCTCCACTCCGGGATGGGTGCACGGGAGGATGTGGAGAGGGGGGCAGCAGGCACAATGGTGCGTGCCTCCACCTCAAGGCGTGGAGCTGGCATGCTGAGGGGCCAAGGTGGAGGGGGGAGGAGACCATGGGAATGGACTTCCACTCCGAGGCATGGAGCTGGCACACTGGGGGGCAGTAGATTCTGGATGCCGACACACTGGAGGGGTGGCTGGTGGAGGGGGCAGAATGGGTCCGAGTTCTGCACCTTTGCAAGGGGTTGCGGTGCTGGTGAAGTGACATGAGAGACCCGGGGTGCACACTTCACCTCCAGCGCAGAGCTGGAATGCTGAGGAGTTGGGGTACGGAGGCACAGCGGGCACAGGGTGGGCCCCTCCTGCTGCAGCTTTGAGGGAGTGCTGCTGGCACTGTGTGAGGAGTGGAGTGTGCATGGGGCGGCAGTTCCAGCATGGTCACCTCCTTCCCTGGATGGACTGATGGGTCTTGAGGGGAGACAGAGTGCCGGGCAAGGGGTGGGGTCCCTCCGCACTGGGATAAAGAGTGGGTACTGCTGCTTGATGAATGAGCTTTGGTGAAGAATCAAGAGTGGGCCCAGGGTGACTGCTGCTCCACGTGCCCTGCAGACGTTCTGCAGTGAGGCTAAGGGTGGATGCCTCATCTGTGAGATGCTGTGGGAGCACTGCTAGCACACAGTGTCCAGTGGGAACTGGAGGGAAGGGCCTGCAGCCTGCATCCATGGATGTGCACACTGCTGGCGCTGTGGGTGCTGTGGGCGGAAGGGGCGCTGGATGAGTGTGATACCTTCATCAGCTTCATCCCAGCTGTTTTCGGGGAGAGGGATGGAGGTGCTCCTGGGGCCGGGCTTGCATCTCTCCACCCGTCAAGGAAAAGTGACGTAGTGGGGAGGCACAGCCTATGGCCAGTGGGTCAGGGGAGCCACGGGTCAAAAAAGTTTGGGAACCATTGGTGTAGGTGGTTAGTGGACTGCATGCATAGTGGATAGGGGTTTGAAGCAGTCCATGTTCTAAGGCCTGGCTCACTGCATGCATGAGTACTTGGGTAATGACTGAATGATTAGAGTACTGCAAGGAGAATGCCTGGGTGAATTTATAAGTGGTTGGGTTTTGGCACAGTGAATGGATTAGTACATGGTGCAGAATGGGTCACTAGAGGAGTGCAAGAGGAGTGACAGGGTGTTTCCTGGAAGTGTATGTATACTGACTGGGGAATTGAAGGTGAGAAGACAAGTGTGTAGGTGGTTAGAGGAGTGCATGCGTAGTGGATAGGCATTTGAAGCAGTCCATGTGCTAAGGCCTGGCTCAGTGCATGAGTACTTGGGTAGTGACTGAATGATCAGAGTACTACAAGGAGAGTGCCTGGGTGAATTTATAAGTGGTTGGGTTTTGGTGCAGTTTGTACAATTTTTTCAGATGGGTACTTGTGGTAACTGACTCTGACTAACCAGTCCTTGAGCCAGTGCTATGCTAAAAGACACTTAGAATACAGTTAAAACACCTACATACACTAGGGAACACTATGTGTTGGGGTACTCCTGTGATTAGAATGACCTCCTCTGTAAGCCCCTAGTACATAATAGGGCAGGGGGATTAAAACTACCTCTTAAAATGCGCCACAGGACGCGTTTGCACACTGGTGAAGGGAGAAGGGGGCTGAGGTGACATGTGCAAACACGCCCTGTAGCTGTTTTAATGTGGGGCATAAAGTCCCCTTGAATCCTGAGTGGGTCACTCATGCATGCCAAATGAAATAATGACATGAGTCGGATTTACGTTTGAAATAAACTCTTATCGTTTTTTGCACAATAATATTTCTTTGAATTATTTTTTCACAATACATGACAACTGTATTTCCTCATACAGCCCCATGATAGCGAAGCAGGCGTGCTTGTCTTATCAGCATGGCACTGCTGCTAGAGTACATAGAGTCACTGGCGCCTCCGGCCGGACGCACCCAGTCGCCTCTCCACGTCCTCCTCACCAGTATTGGCCTGTGATGCTGCACTGGGCCTGCTGCTGCGGCGGCGTACGGTTACCACCGGCACTGACAGGCTGCTGAGACTTGACGTGCCCTTACTGGCATCATCCCCCCCTTGCTTGGCCATGGTCAGATGCCTGCTGATTCTGGACAGCTGTTGTGACCTGTTCCAAGGCCCTGGCGACGTCCAGGCAGCATTGTACCATCTGAATTTGCATCGCCAAGGACGGGAGTGAAAGTTGGGAGGTCGCATTACCAATCAGATGGTTGGATCTGGTGTATGCTGACAGGCGGGTCAGCAGCTGGCGGTGGCGGCGGCAGGTGATGTCTTGCTGTGACACCATGATCTGGCTGTTCTCCCTGACAGCAGCCGACAGCACCTGCATGCTTTCCGTGAGCTGGCTCATGTTGCGCGCTGTCTTATAAAGCTGCAGCTGCATGGCTGCCATGTTCTGTGCCTGCTTTTGGTTGACAGCAAGCATCTGGCGTTCTGTGCCCAGCCCAGGATCTCGGACATTTTCCCCCCTGCCAGCGCGTGTTGACACGTTGCGCTGCTGCCTCATCAGTCCGCTGGACTGCGAACGTACAGTGGCTGTGCGCCGTGTCTGCCTCCCGGGTGGTGGTGGTGTGGCCTGTACCACTGCCATGGGCGTCACATGGGGTGGTTGCTGTCCTCCTGTGGCTGCAGGGGTAGCCCTGTCCACATGGGGAGGTGGTGATACTGGTGCTGGTGGTTGTGCTGGTCCAGGTCGTGGGGCAGGATGGCCCTCTCCCTCGGTGTCCTCCGGGTTCTTCTCAATCTGGAGTGCCTCGCTGTCAGTGCTGGGTTGTTCTGACGTACCTGTGATGTAAATGGGTGCTTAAATAATGATATGTATCTTGCACATGGGATGTTGCAACATGCATGCAGGCTTGCATTCCCTGACTGGCTTCAGGGATATGTTTCACTTGACAGGTCTGGCTGTGTGTGGCTATCCGGGAAATATTGTCACACTACAGGTTCCACAATGCAATATGGCATTTTAGGTGTGCATGGCCTGCATTACTGGGGTTATCAAATGGCTAGCTCTGGAGGCATGGGCATTGTTAGGGGACGGGGTCGCAGTTGCATTGCACTTACCTTGGGATTGTTGGGTGGGTCGGGAGGTGTCCAGCCGGGTGACCCCCACGCAGGCTGCAGGGTTGAGTGTGTCCTCCACCAGGTCTTCAAGTGGAGTGTTGGGCGCAACTGTGAGGTCTCCTCCTCCGGTGGAATGTTGCTCCCCCAGCCTCTTAGCAATGCGATCTTTGGGACGACCTCTGAGGTCGTACCACCTCTTTTTCAGCTCATCAATGGAGCGCTGGGCCACTCCAACAGAGTTCACCTTGGAACGGATGCGCTGTCAAATGCGCCTCTTGTCGGCTTCAGGCACCTTCCGGGATTCCTTGCCAAACAGGTTGTCATGGTCCCTGCTTACACCCTCGATGAGGAACTCCAACTCCTGTTCCGAAAATTTTATTTTTCGTTTTCTGCCAGGTGAACTGCTTCCGGCTGCTTCCTGGGACATTCTGTTTTGGTGTGTGTGTCCTGTTGTGGTGCTGCAGGATGTGTCTTGTGGAGCTCTGGGCTGTGCTTCTTCCACTCTCAGGCTCTGTGTTCTGAATGAGTGAGGGAACTGCCTACTTCCTGGTTGTGATGTCATCATTGTGCTCGAAATGCGACTTCCCGTTTTTGCGATCTCGCAATTAGCGAGATCGCAATTTGCGATTTTGGTAATTGCGAGATCGCAATTTCAACATGGGAAACGGGCGATTCTGTGATTTTTATGCGATTTCGCGAAAATCGCAATCGGCAATTGCGGCCGACTGCGATTCGCTTTTTTTATTTGCTTTTCTTCATGCATCCCACTCTGCGAATTGCGATTCGGTATTTTTCGCAATTTGGAATTTGCAGAATGTGGCCTTGATGCATCTGGGGGTATATCTTTTGATACAAAACAATTGCCCTAGAGTACAGTTCTTGAGTGTGTGAAAATAACTTTTGTCATGGGGAGGTGGGCATTCCTTTTGTGAGTGACACTATTCATTTGTCGCCTTTGTTGTTATGGTCTAAAGTCTGGCAGTCAGAAGAGTTAAAATTAACAAAGGAAATCTTGTATGACTGTCTTAAACTTGATCACTCCATGAATATTCCGTGGCTTCGATATGTTAGGGACACTTTTAATATAATCGGGTTAGGGCAAATGTTCGAAAGTCCAGTTATGGCCGGCAAGGATTATAAGTTAATTATCCAAAAAGCTTATTATTCCAGCCGAGGCACTTTGAGAAACGGTGAGAACGCAGTATATAGGAAGGACGAGCTGTATCAGCAGTTTTACCTGTCATATATCACCCACATTCAATGGCGCTTTTTCTTGGCAAGGTTTCGATTAAATTCTCTACTCTATCTCTTTGCTTTCCCAAAACAAGGGGGGTGGTGTGAGAGGCTATCCCCTTGCCCTTGTAATAATAGGGTCTCACAAAGCACTTTGCATCTTATTCTTTTTTGTGCATTGTACAAGGATGCAAGAAACAGGTTTATAAAGCCCGTCCTGTTAAGCCTTGGATCTCGTTACTACAAAGAAGGCTATGAGTACCTTTTGTCCTTGTCAACTCCAGAGATTTGTAGTGCTGTGCTTAGCTTTATCCGAGTGTCTCTTAACATCAGAAACAAATATGAATCCCCATAAAAGTGATAACTGTTTATCTAAGAATATGGTGTGGACTTAAGACTGTAATGCACTTTATGAAAAGTTTTATAGATGTGCCTTGATTGTTTTTGAATTTCTTGAAAATTTCAAACTGTAAAATGAATTATGGATTTTTAATCAATTATGTATTTTTGTATAATTGAGTGAAGTTTGAATCTGTGTATACTTTTGTGATTACCTTGTTGAATCGAATAAAGTTATTCGAACGAACGAACGAACGAGTGTGTGAGACCATTTGCTGACTGAGTGTGTTTGAACAAATGCTTTACACTGTCCTCTGATACTGCCTTACTGCACGACCAAGCTACCACTTTAGAGAGTAAGGTTATATCTAACTTTAACCTCTGCCAAACCTCTGGGGACTGGGGAATCTATACACACTGTACCTTACTTTGGTCCAGTATATATAGAGCCACTTTCCTACACCATCCCCTCCCTTCACCGCTGTGTAAACGCGCCTGTGTACGTTTTCATTTGGGAGATTAAGTCTGCAGAGAGGTGTAAAAAGGGGCACGGCCTGGGCCACCTCTCTGAAACACAGCACAGTGACGCTTACTGGAAGCACCTTTTGGGCTAGTTAGCCCCCAGGGGCCCTCAGGATTGAAGGGGAATTATTTACCCAACTTAAAATGCGCCACAGGGTGTGTTTTCACACGTCACCTCACGCCCCATCCCCTCCCTTCACCACTGTGTAAACGCACCCTGTGGCCGTTTTAAGTTGGGAGATAAAGTCCCCTTGAATCCTGAGTGTCCCTGAGGTCCAACTAGCAAACTAGCCCACTAGGTACCTCCAGTAAGTGCCACAGAGCTACGTTGCAGAGAGGTGTAAAAAGGGACACGGCCTGTGCCACCTCTCTGAAACACAGCGCAGTAGCGCTTACTGGAAGCACCTGGTGGGCTAGTTGGCCCCCTGGGGCTCTCAGGATTGAAGGGGTATTATTTACCCAACTTAAAACGAGCCACAGGACGTGTTTTCACACGTCACCTCAGGCCCCATCCCCTCCCTTCACCACTGTGTAAATGCGCCCTGTGTCTGTTTTAAGTTGGGAGATTAAGTCCCCTTGAATCCTGAGGGTCCCTAGGGTACAAACTAGCCGTACCTCCAGTAAGCGCCGTTGCAGAGAGATGTGAAAAGGGGCACGGCCTGCACCACCTTTCTGCAATGCAGCGCAGTGTCACTTACTGGAAGTATCTGGTGGGCTAGTGGGACCCCAGGGGCCCTCAGGATTGAAGGGGAATTAATTCCCCAACTTAAAACACACCACAGGGCGTGTTTGCACATGTCACCTCAGGCCTGTCCCCTCTGTGTAAACGTGCCCTGTGTTCGTTCTAAGTTGGGAAATTAAGTCCCCTTGAATCCTAAGGGTCCCTAGGGTCAAACAAGCCCACTAGGTACCTCCAGTAAGCGGCACAGAGGTGCATTTCAGAGAGGTGTAAAAAGGGCCGTGGTCTCTGAACACCTGTCTGCAATGCGGCTCCCTGGTGCACACTGGAGATACCTGGTGGGCTACTTGGCCCTCTGGGACCCTCAGTATTGAAGGGGAATTAATTCCCCAACTTACAACTCGCCAGGGGATGCATTTGCACAAGGGTGAAGGAAGGGGGCGGGGCATGAGGTGACATGTGTGCAAACACGCCCTGTGGCGTATTTTAAGTTGGGGAATTAATTCCTATTCAATCGTAAGGGTCCCTGGTGGCCAACTAGCCCACCAGATACCTCCAGTATGCGCCAGGGAGCTTCGTTGCAGAGAGGCGTTCAGAGGCCACACCCCTTTTACAACACTCTGCGACGCAGCTCAGTGGCGCTTACTGGAGGTACCTGGTGGGCTAGTAGGCCCCCAGGGACCCTCAGTATTGAAGGAGAATTAATTCCCCAACCTAAACCGCGCCACAGGGTGTGTTTGCACACATGTCAACTCAGGCCCCGCCCCCTCCCTTCACCACAGTGCAAACGCGCCCCGTGGCACATTCTAAGTTGGGAGATTAACTGTCCTTGAATCCTGAGCGTCCCTGGGGTGCAACTAGCCCACCAGCTGCCTCCACTAAGCGCCAGAGAGCTGCGTTGCAGAGAGGTGTAAAAAGGGGCGTGGCCTCAGAACACCTCTCTACAACACAGTCCCCTGGCGCATACTGGAGGTTCCTGGTGGGCTACTTGGCCCTCAGGGACCCCTAGTATTCAAGGGGAATTCGTTCCCCATCTGAAAACGCACCAGGGGGCGTGTTTGCAGAGTGATGAAAGGAGGGGCGTGGGCTCTGGCGCAATGCAGGTCTTTTTTTTTTAAGAAGGGGGGCTGTGTGGCCCCCTTCTTTTTCTATCCCCCAGGGCCTGACCCCTAATTTTTTTTTTTTAAATGAGAAAATGTGGAAGGGGGCTGGGTGGCCCCCCTCCTGAGGCCTTAATCAGCCCCGGGGACCCCATCCCCCGAGGCATGGCCTTTTTATTTTTATTTGTATTGTTTTGGAGGAGGTTGCATTGCCCCCCACCTCTGGCCACTTATGGCCCGAGGACCCCATCCCCCGGAGCCTTTCTATTTATTTTTTTAACTCATGGGGCGTGGCCCCCCTCCCGCACCACTTGTAGCCCCGAGGTCCCAAATTCCCCCACTGTCCCTGCCGGCTACCCGCGTCCCTCGGGAGGCGGCATCGCTTTTCCACATGGGAAGCTGCTAAGATGCAGCTCCCTGTGTGGAAAAGCAGTTTGGTTTGAATTTTGAAAGAGAGAGCAGGTTTCCCTGCTCTCTCTTTCAAAATCCAAACCAAGTTTGCTATGGCAAGGCGGGAGCCGCAAGGCTCCCGCCCTGCCATAGCAAACTACAGTGTCCCGGGGTTGGGCACCACAGGACACTGCAGGAGGCTTGGGGGGAATATTTAGTGCCCCGGGGAGGTGGCTGTCCCAGGCCGTGAAGTGACTGCACCACCCACAGGAATGGAACGGGTCCGTGTGAGGGAAAACTGTGTACCTTCATGTTCGGCGCAGCAGAGGAATTCAATTTAACATTCAGAGTCTCATCTGGAGGCTCATAGGGGGCTGCTTAATTCTTCCTGTAATAGACATGAGCAACCTAACCCACTGGAGGGGGTGTACAGCCTTTACAACGAAACTTTTACAACAAACTACCATTACAACGCAACTTTTACAACGCAAACCATTACAACGCATATCGCTGGGGGGCGCTCTAGGATAGGGAATAGGTTTAATGTACTATCCAACACCTTCCCTACTATCCACGGGGACTGGAGTTGGAATAGTAAATTAAACTATTCACTATCCAGCGCTCAAAAGCATTATGCGTTGTAATGGTATGCGTTGTAAAACTTGCGATGTAAAGGTAGGCATTGTAAAAGTATGCGCTGTAACGTCATACATCCACTGGAGGGTAATACATTTCAAATGAGAACTGCAATAACCAGCGTGCAACAGAACAACGACAGCAACACTAACACCCTTCTGGACAACCTCGCCAATCTCGGACTCAAACAACTTGTTGACACCCCCACCCACTATGCCGGGCACACGCTAGACCCAATCTTCTCCTCCAGCAAGCACATCTCCTTCAACCACGCCACAGGACTCCATTGGACGGACCACAGCTGCATTCACTTCAACTACAAAAAGACCACAACCCACAACCACCCACAACCAATCCCCCGCAGAAACTGGAATAAAATTACCACCGACCAGCTCTTCACATCGCTTCACCATAACCCTCCTACCAAATCATCGGACCCAAACCAAGCAGCCATCAACCTCACACAATGGATCACCGACAGCGCCGACGAATTAGCACCCTTGAAAAACCATCAAATCATACAAAGTAGCAAAAAAGCCCCCTGGTTCAATGATGACCTCAAGAAATCCAAGAAGATCTGTCGCACCCTTGAGAAAGCATGGCGAAAAAACCCAACCACTAACAACCTGGCCACCTTAAAGAACGCAACCCACAAACACCACCAACTGATCAGAACCACCAAGAAATCAGCATTCAAGGATCGACAAGACAACAACGCCCACAACAGCAAGGAACTATTCAACATCGTCAAAGAGTTTACTAACCCCACTGCCGGCACCAACGACATCACTCCCTCTCAAGACCTCTGCGACTCTCTAGCCTCGTTCTTTCACAACAAGATCGCTGACATTCATAACAGCTTTGGCGACCAGTCCACCCCACCCACCTCCGAACAAAAACCCCCCACCAACAACCTCTACGCCTGGAACCCAATCACCATTGAAGACACCATCCGCCTGATGAACTCCATCCACTCAGGATCGCCAACCGACCCTTGTCCCCACCACATTTTCAACAAAGCAGACTCCATTATCGCACCCCATCTCCGAGATGTCATCAACTGCTCCCTCAACTCCGCTACCTTCCCGGAAAGCTGGAAACATGCCGAACTCAGCGCCCTCCTGAAGAAACCCACAGCAGACCCCACTGAACTTAAGAACTACCGCCCCATTTCGCTCCTCCCTTTCCCTGCCAAAGTCATTGACAAAACCGTCAACAATCAGCTTGCCGCCTTCCTCGAATCCAACGGCTCCCTCGACCCATCACAGTCCGGCTTCCGAGCCAAACACAGCACCGAGACCGCCCTCATCGCAGCAACAGACGACATTCGAACTCTACTGGACAACGGAGAAACAGCCGCCCTCATCCTACTCGACCTCTCCGCAGCCTTCGACACAGTCTGTCATAGCACCCTTATACAACGCCTCAGCAACATTGGAATACAAGGAAAAGCATTGGACTGGATCATCTCATTCCTCGCTGGTAGAGCCCAGAGAGTCCGCCTCCCCCCTTTCAAATCGGAAGCCTCTGAATTCATCTGCGGCATTCCACAAGGATCATCACTCAGTCCCACCCTCTTCAACGTATACATGAGTCCCCTCGCATCCATCGCGCGCCAACACAACCTCAACATCATCTCATACGCAGACGACACCCAGCTAATCCTCTCCCTCACCAAAGACCCAAACTCCACCAAAACCAACCTACACGACGGCATGAAAGAAGTAGCAGAATGGATGAAGAACAGCCGTTTAAAACTGAACTCAGACAAAACGGAAGTCCTCATCTTAGGATCATCCCCCTACGCTTGGGACGACTCATGGTGGCCACCGGCCCTAGGAAACACACCCAAACCAACGGACTACGCACACAACCTGGGCTTCATCCTGGACTCCTCCCTCTCAATGACCAAACAAGTCAAAGCCGTCTCATCATCATGCTTCAACATCCTACGTATGCTCAAAAAAATCTTCCGTTGGATCCCCACCAAAACAAGAAAGACGGTCACCCATGCACTAGTCACAAGCCGTCTGGACTACGGAAACACCCTGTACGCCGGAACCACAGCCAAACTACAGAAAAAACTCCAACGCATCCAGAACGCCTCAGCCAGACTCATCCTAGACATCCCCCGCCAAGCTCACATTTCCGGTCACCTGAAAGACCTCCACTGGCTCCCCGTCAACAAGAGAATAACCTTCCGTCTCCTCACCCACGCACATAAAGCCCTTTACGACCTAGGACCCGAATACCTCAACACGCGCCTGACCTTCTACACCCCCACCCGGCAACTACGATCGTCCAATCAAGCCCTCGCCGCGATTCCACGCATCCTAAGATCCACCATGGGGGGAAGATCCTTCTCCTACTTAGCGGCCAAAACCTGGAATTCTCTCCCCACCCACCTCCGCCTTACACAGAACCACCTCTCCTTCAGAAAACAACTAAAAACCTGGTTATTCGACAAGTAACGTACCCCCCCCTCCCTCAAGCGCCTTGAGACCCTCTGGGTGAGTAGTGCGCTATACAAATTTTGAACTTGAACTTGACTTATTCAAATGGCACACCGGAGGCCAATGGCGATTTGCAAAAGCACACAGTGGTGGAAAGGAGGCACGTAACCTGAAGCTGCTCATGGAGGCCTCTGAGGAAGGGGAAAGGATTCCCTGAAAAGCGTAAGGCCGGGGACTTTAATCAGGATGTGATGCTGAATGTTTTTTCAATAAAGGGTGACCTACCTGCTACGGAGTGCATCTTTAAATATATATATATACTGCTCCGAGGTTGCCCAATCGATGAGAAGCACTTCTCTGCCAAGAAGAGCATCAAGCTTTATTTGGTACTCAGCTCGGGCACACCGATTTTCTTAACAGATCATTGCCCATAGTCTGACGCAGACTATGCGGAATGAGCTGTTTAGGAGGCAGCACTGCCACCGAGTAAGCACCACCCCATCACAGTGGGGGCCACGTTGATCTCGATTTAGAAGAACAAACGCTTTTGGATTTGTCATGAGGATTAATGACAGCGGCCGCAGACTAAGGCACATTTGGGGGCTTATAAGCATCATCAGTAACATTGGTGCATTTTTCGAACCACAGTGCCCAGTATGCATAGTCTCAACTGAGCAGCCCATCCAAGGGCGTGTGAACGTTGCAAAGGGGCGTGGTCAGAACGCACATCATTTCATTGCTACAATGTCTCTGAAGAAGAATCCGAAACGCGTCAGACTATATGCAATTAGTTGTTAAGAAAATCGGTGTGCCCGAGCTGACAGTACCGAATAAAGCTTGATGCTATTCTTGGCAGAGGAGTGCTTCTCATCAATTGGGCAACCTTGGAGCAGCATGTTTAGGCGGCGGCCCTGCCATCGAGTAAGCACCACCCCATCACAGTGGGGGCCACGTCAATCTCGATTCACGAGAACAAACGCTTGTGGATTTGCCATGAGGATTAATGACAGCGACGGTAGACTGAGGCCCATTTGGGGGCTTATAAGCATCATCCGTAACATTGGCATATTTTTTGAACCACAGTGCCCAGCATGCATAGTCTCATCTGAGCAGCCCATCCAAGGGCGTGTTAATGTTTAAAAGGGGCGTGGTCAGAACGCGCTTCATTTCATTGCTACAATGTCTCTGAAGAAGAATTTGAAATGAATCAGACGATACACAATGAGCTGTTGAGAAAATCGGTGTGCCTGAGCTGACAGTACCGAATAAAGCTTGATGCTATTCTTGGCAGAGGAGTGCTCACCAACAATTGGGCAACCTCGGAGCAGCATGTTTAGGGGGCGGCCCTGCCATCGAGTAAGCACCACCCCATCACAGTGGGGCCTCATCAATCTCGATTCACGAGAACAAACGCTTGTGGGTTTGTCATGAGGATTAATGACAGCAACGGCAGACTGAGGCCCATTTGGGGGCTTATAAGCATCATCAGTAACATTGGCGTATTTTTCGGATCACAGTGCCCAGCATGCATAGTCTCATCTGAGCTGCCCATACAAGGGCGTGTGAACGTTTAAAAGGAGCATGGTCAGAATGCGCTTCATTTCATTGCTACAATGTCTCTGAAGAAGAATACGCAACGCGTCAGACTATACGCAATGAGCTGTTAAGAAAATCGATGTGCCTGAGCTGACTGTACCGAATAAATCATGATGCTATTCTTGGTAGAGGAGTGCTTCACATCGATTGGGCAACCTCGGAGCAGCATGTTTGGGCAGCTGCACTGCCACCGAGTAAGCACCACCCCATCACAGTGGGGGCCACGTTGATCTTGGTTCATGAGAACAAACGCTTGTGGATTTGCCATGAGGATTAATGACAGCGATGGCAGACTGAGGCTCATTTGGGGGCTTATAAGCATCATCAGTAACATTGGCGCATTTTTCGAACCACAGTGCCCAGCATGCATAGTCTCATATGAGCTGCCCATACAAGGGCGTGTGAACGTTTAAAAGGGGCGTGGTCAGAACGCGCTTCATTTCATTGCTACAATGTCTCTGAAGAAGAATACGAAATGCGTCAGACTATACGCAATGAGCTGTTAAGAAAATCGATGTGCCCGAGCTGACTGTACCGAATAAAGCTTGATGCTATTCTTGGCAGAGGAGTACTTCTCGTCAAGTCATAATAATTTAACTATTTATAATACTATGATTCAACTCTAAACATTGTTAACTATAACAAACTTTAAGTGTCAAACAAATAAATATTCTTAGAACATTATTCTAATGGAGATGAAATATGTGTTATGCAATGCAGTATATATTTGAATGTTAAGTTAAACAATTCGTAAGTGTACCACCGGAGTGTCCGCACAAACACACATGTGGATAGGGACCTTGAGAGGTGGACTGAGATGGTGGATCGTGTGGGAGATTATCGTGAGGAGGAAGAAGAGGAGGAACTCCCCCTCCTCTCCCTGAGAGACCACGTGATCATGCTTAATTCCCCCCTTTCGCAGGTATCATCCAGTTAACCTGTACCAATTGAAGGAGTTCACCCCCTAGTGGTTATTGGCGGCTGTGGGACTTGTAGGATGTAGGTATGTCTGCATGAGTGTACTAGGATCGGGCTGCTGGGTCCCTGTAGCTTTCCTCTGCTCTCCGGCCCCCCGGCTACTACCCACCTCCGCATGGCTGGCAGGATCCTTTAAAACATGACCCAAGGAGGATGGGTTTTCTTCTTATAGTGACACCGGGATACTTTCCCCCTTCCCCTATTGCCCTTTCCCCCCACCTCTCTCATTTTCTGGATGCCTATCACTACGTGTTAGTTATCATTAATTATCGCTGTTGCGGAGTGGTGGCACAGCTGTAACAATATTGCAATGCTCTATGATTAAAATGTTAATAAAGAAATCTTTTTTAAAAAGTTAAACAATTAGTTGCCAATGAATACTTAGCACATTTTTAAAGTGTCCATTAAAGTAGTCAGGCAAACATTCTTCTTAAATGGGAAATGCATTTGTAGTCCATGATCAGCTAGAGCAGCGTGATTACATTGAGGCCAAATACCCTGACATCCTACAATAAAACCATGACATTTCACAGAGGAACAATGAGTGGCGGCTGGCTTTAATGGGCGTTGCCCTACCAGTGGCCGGGATAAGAAGAGAGCAAACGTACACCATGTGGAGCAGCAGCTTTTAATTAAGCTCTCCGCTTACTGCTTCATGCAAATTCTAGTTTGCTTCTTTTTTTTTAAATGGAAGGGGTGAGGTTTGACTGAGACGAGTCCTCCTGCGCATGTGCCGGCCGGGGGCAAGGGCTATTGCTCGCCCTGGAGGCACACACATGGATAGATTGTTATCAGCATGATGGGAGTGGCCGGAGGAAGCGCCAATTATTAACTTTTAAATCGGGCACTTTCGCTGTAGCCCAGGCGTTTTCAACGGAGCGCCATTGAACTAAATGGTATGGGGCAGGGCTGGCATTCCTCGACAAAGTGAAGTGGGTGGCAACAACTGAAGAACTCCCTTCATGCTTGCCCCATTGTTTAAGCCTCCTATTGGACAATGGAAGCTGGGGGAGTGGGCTTTGGAAGAGTTTCTCTTTTCAGCTCCGATTTCATTTCCGTGATAATGAGCATGCAGCAGGTGTTCGTGTGTTGGCTGTTTATGTTCAGGAGGAGGGAAAGCAGCACTGGCGCGCAAAGTATAACTGCAGTGCAGTGTGCATTCACAGAGGAAGACCCGGGTGAGAACACTTCTGAAATCGATCTAACAAGGTGTAAAATAATGACTTGGAAGCTATAGTCTTTGACACGAGATTTGTTAATTCCAGGATGTTAAGGACCGTGCCTAGATCTGCGTGGAAACTAGGTTTCACAGACATTAAAAAGCCTGCGGAGGGCTGAGGGGACTGCGGTTTCCATTATGGCACTCGGTCCTTTCCAAAACTGTTTCAAAGAAACACTTAGTTTGCCAATCCAAAACCCTCTCTTCTGTCTTCTTTAATGATAGTTGAGTTCAGCCTAGCCTATTTACAAATAAGCGTCCTTTGTGAATTTATACCTGGGGCAGGAGTGAGGGTAATGAAATGCACAGGGCAATTGTTGTTTTTCAGACGTCTTTGATATCCGTGATCCGCTACGGGAATGGGGCTTTGCGGGGGGCGGCTGACCGGAGGAAGGCTTGCCCCCCCCCCGGGTGATTTGGGGCCCCGGGAGGGAGGGGGGGGGGGGTTTTGACAGGCAGGAGGCAGGGTTGAGGCTGTTTTTGGGCTGGTTGGGTGGAATTGGGCTATACCTGGGCTAGTTTTGGGCTCCTTGGGCTGGTTAGAGTTTATAACTGGCCATGTCAGGTCACTGTCCACCATTTTAGGGACAGTGACATGGCAGCCGGGTTTAGTCAGGTGAGTTGTTGGTGTTGTGTCTTTTTGGGCGTTTGAAGGGCTGTAGTGGGGGTTTGTCGAGGTAGCAAGGGCTCGCGTTGTTGCGACCTGTAGCGGAGAGATTGTGGAGCATCAGCGGGGCTAGGAGGAGTGCGGTGTTCGTGGCAGTGACCGGGCGTTTTGTGGCGCAGCATGGTGGCTGACGCGACAGCGGATCCTCGGGTGAGGGAGGCCTTGCGCCTTCTTGAGGAAGCCGGCCGTCTGGATATGGTCAGGAGCGACGTCAGGGTAAGGACCCCGCGGCGCGCTGCCAATGGCGCCGGTCGTGGCCTGTGAACCGCCGAGGTCGCGGCCGAGGCGGGAGAAGGGTGGGGGGCTCAGGGCGGCAAGAGGAGAGGCGGCGGCCAGCGGAAGAGTGCGGCGGTGGTGTCGGGGGGGAGGCGAAGGGGAATAAGCGTAAAGGCGCGAGGAAGGAGGCACTGGTATTTGTGGGGTGTGCGGGGGGGCCGAGAGTGACGGCCCCCCAGTGGAACTGGTTAGGCGGCGGGATCCGGTGCGGATGCCAGCCTTGACCCCAGGTAAGGATGGTGGTAGAATGGGGAGTGGCTTGGGCACGCCTCATGGAGGCCAGGTGTCAGTGGGTACGGATGCACGGGGGGAGGACATGGTGAGGCTGGTGAAGGGCAGGTATGTGACGGATCCCGGGGTGGGTACGGACAAGGAGGGGACGGGGGTGGATACAGCGTCGGCGAGTGCTGGGATAGGGGGGGTTGGTGTAGCGACGGTGGACGCGGCGAAGCCTGGGGGTGTTGCGGCGAGTGGCATGGGAACAAAGGAGAGTTGCGACGTGCCGGTCCGGAAGCTCCCGTATATGGGGGTGCCGAAGCCGCTGGGGGCACATTTGTCCTTGGCAACCAAAGAAAAGATTTGGAAGGGAGACTATGTGGAGATCTTGAAATTGCTCCACAGGGAGATGATGGCTAAGGAGGGTTCGAAGGAGGAGGAGCAGGAGCTAGCCAGGCGACCCAAGATTCCCGTAACCATCGAGAATTGGTTGGCGGCTTTTCTGATATACGGGAGCGTATATTGTGAGAAGTACCCGGATAGGTCGGTCGCCTTATTCAAATATATGGATGTGGTGCGGCGGGCCCAGGTAACCTATTGTGGGTATGCTTGGTCTCATTACGATGAGGAGTTCCGGGCACGCATGGCGTCAGATCCGGATGCCCAGTGGGGGGAGCTGGATGCGGATCTGTACCAGCAGACGATGAGTGGGGCGAAGTTTGGACGCACCATTTACACGGCCAGCGGGCTCCCGCTTGCGCCGACCCCCTTTTCGGCCCAACCCACCCGTGGGGGGGTGGGGTCCGGGGACACCGCTGGTCAAAACACAGTTGGGGCCTGCTGGGACTTTAATAGGGGCTCCTGTACCAGGCAGGTGTGCCGTTTTCGGCACGAATATTCCAAATGTGGAAAAAGGCACCCAGTGGTGCGCTGCTGGGGGGTCGGGGGAGGACCCTCACAGGGGCAGCAGCAAACGACGGCTCCGGCAGGGGGGGGGGGTGGCAGAGGGGGGCCGATAACTTGAGCAAAGGTCATACACCGGTTAGGCTGGATCGTATGGAGCCTCTGTTGGTGGCGTATCCGCGGTCGGAGGATGCGACCATGCTGCGCCGGGGTTTCAGGGAGGGTTTTAAATTGGGTACGAGGGTCCGCGGATCGCTCGGTGGGCGGATAACCTGAAGTCCGTGAACGCACACAAAGGCATCGTCTGGGAAAAGCTGTTCAAGGAGGTGAAGGAGGGAAGGATGGTAGGCCCCTTTCAGGAGCCGCCCCTGACCGACTTGATCATTTCCCCGATTGGGGTTGTTCCGAAAAAAGAGCCGGGACAATTTCGATTGATTCAGCAACTGTCGTGGCCGGAGGGCACGTCGGTGAATGACTACATTTCGGCGGACCTAGCGTCAGTGTCGTACTCATCCGTGGACGTGGTGAGGAGGTTGGTGTAGGCGACGGGACAGGGCGCACTTATGGCGAAATGCGATATCAAATCGGCGTTTCGGTTGCTGCCGGTACATCCGGCAGATCACCACTTGTTGGGGATCCAGCTCGACGGGCTCATCCTTGTGGACAAAGCGCTTCCCATGGGGTGCTCGGTTTCCTGCGCATTGTTCGAGAGGTTCAGTTCCTTCTTGCAGTGGGCTATTTCCTGGCGCACAGGCTCAGAGGCAGTGACGCATTACCTGGATGACTTCTTCATGGTGGGACGGCCTGGTTCGACGGACTGCCAGCAGCAGCTGGGCAGTTTTACGGACCTTATGGGCTACCTGGGGTTTCCCTTGGAGCCAGAGAAAACACAGGGTCCCAGCACGGTGCTGTACTTTCTCGTTATAGAGCTCGACTCAGTGGCCATGGAAACACGCCTACCAGGCGACAAGCGGGCGGTGATGGTGGCACTGGTGGGAGACATGCTGGCGAAACAAAAGGTGATGGTGAGGGAGGTGCAGGTTTTGCTGGGCCACTTGAATTCCGCGTGCCCAGTGGTGCAAGCGGGGCGGACGTTCTGCCGTCGATTGGGGCTGGCGCTGTCTGGTCTGACACTGCTGCATCATCATGTGCACCTGTCGGCGGGAGCAAAAGAGGCTTTGCGCATGTGGCTGGCTTTCCTGGGACGCTTCAATGGGGTGCCCATGGCGCCGCCGGAGGACTGGGAGTGGGATGTCACGATGTCATCGGATGCGGCGGGAGTCGGCGGCTTCGGCCTCTACTGGTCAGGGCGATGGTGCGCGGAACAGTGGCCGGCTCACTGGCAGGCAGGGGGGAGGAGTATTGCCTTCCTCGAATTGTTTCCGTTGGTGGTAGCCGTTACGGTGTGGGCGCAGGATTTGGCGCACAAGCGGGATTTGTTCCGGGTGGAAAATATGTTGGTGGTGCAGGTGGTGAACTGGCAGTCCGCTAGGGATCCGTAGGTGTTGAAGTTGATGCACGTTTTTGTGTTGAGGTGCTTGGACCATGACATTCTGTTTCAAGCCCGGCACGTGCCGGGGATGGACAATGACATTGCGGATGCTTTGTCTCGTTCACAGTGGCGGAGGTTCCATGGGCTAGCCACGGAGGCGGACAAGGTCAAGACGCCGGTGCCAGCGGAGCTTTGGTCGGTAGGAGACCACGGGTCATTTAAGTGGTGAAGGCGTTGGTGGCAGCGTCCACATGGAAGGCGTACGAGCAGGCATGGCAGGAGTTCTGCGCTTCGGAGCGGTAAGGCCAGGGGACAGGTGGCGGCGGGAGGAACAGGTGGTGCAGTTCATGCTCGCTTTGATGGAGAGAGGACTGTCGTGGGTGACGATTGCGGGGAAACTGTCGGCGGTGGCGTTCATGGGGAAGCTGTGGTGGGGTTATGTGCCGTCGGCGGGGGAATTGGGGGCGCATCTCTTGGAAGGATGGGAGAGGGAGAAGGGGGCAAGGGTGCGTCAGCGATGGCCGATTATGGAGGGGATGCTGGAGGAGTTGGTGCGGCACTTACCGGCGGTCTGTAAAGATCAGGTTGAAACGGTGCTGTTTTCCACACTGATGACGTTTTTTGGAGCGTTCCGGGTGTCGGAGCTGGTGGGGTTGAAAGGGGGTTTACGGGGGTGCTGTGGGGGGACGTGGACGTGCGAGGCCGGGAAGTGGCGGTGCGCTTGCGGCGCTCTAAGACTGATCAGAGAGGGGAGGGTACTTGGGTGGTGTTGGGGCCTGGGGGGTCGGCGGCGGTGTGCCCAGCAGGATGGGGGAGGCGACTGGCAGGGGGGAAGACGCAGGGAGATGTGTAAGTTTTTGGACGGGGAGGGACCGGTAGAGTGACGGCGGCTCAGGTGTTGTGGGTCCTGCGGCACACCCTACGGTCTATGGGTGAGGACCCGAAGGAGTTCGGCGCGCATTCCTTTCGCATTGGGGCGGCGATGGAGGCGGCGCGACGGGGTTGGAGTAAAGAGGAGATAAAACGGCTGGGGCGCTGGAAATCGGACTGTTACAGGACTTATGTCAGGATGCGGGGGGTAGGCATGGAGTGAAGATGGAGCTGTTTTGCCCGCCGCTTACATGTGTGTCTTTGCAGGTGCGGTGGTGGGGCCTACGGCAGCGGCGATGAACATTTACATTGTGGGCCATTCCTTTGTTAAAAGAGTGGAGAGGGCCGAATGGGACAAGCACAGGAACCTCAATTTGGAGCTAGATGATCAGTTGTTTCGTTGTCATTGGCGGGGAAAAGGGGGCATGCGCTGGCACGAGTTGGTACCGGCATTGAACAATGTTGTGCGGGGGGGAGTTTGTCCAGATGTGGTGGTTATTCATTTGGGGGGAAATGATTTGGTGCAGTGTAAGGGGTTAGCGCTGGTGAAGCAGATGAAGCAGGACTTGTTAGAGATACGGAGGCAGCGGGCGGGGTGTCATGTCATTTGGTCAGAGTTTGTCCCTAGGTGTTGCTGGAGGGGAGCGGAGAGGCCGGCGGCCATTGACAGGACAAGAAGGAAAATTAACAGGGAGATGCGGGGGGTTTGTGATAAGGAAGGTTTGGGTAGGATGGAGCACCCGGAGCTGAGGTATGGCGCAGTCTATTTCTTTAGGGAGGACGGTGTGCATTTGTCCCGGTATGGGATGGAGTTGTATATTGTGCAGCTCAAGGAGGCAGTGGACCGGGCTATTGGGGTGCGCAGGTATCCGAGGGTGCAGGGCTCCTAGGGAGGGGGAGTCGAAAGCCGTAATGGGGCTTTCGAGTGGTGCTTTTTCCTAGTCTAGGGGGGGTCAGGATAGGAGGACTGAGGTTTCCTGGACAGAGGGGGGGAGTGTACATATGACAGGTATTTAACCAGTTAGTCAGGCATTGTGCAGTTTGCATTTATGTGTATGTTGTTCTTCGGGGGAACCATTTTTAGGGGTGGGGGTGGGGGTTTGGTCAGGTATGTGCATATTTAATTAGGCCTAGTTTTTTACGGCACAGGCCAAGGGTTTGGTATTTGTAGGGTGCACCTGCTTCCAATAAAGCAGCCTTTGTTACACCTTAATTTGTGTCTCCGGTTGGTCTGTTTCCCCCCCCCCTGTCCCGATGTGCCCCAATGGGGCTTTGTGGGGGGGGCGGCTGACCGGAAGGGGTGTTTTGGGGCCCCGGGAGGGAGGGGGGGGTTTGACAGGCAGGAGACAGGGTTGAGGCTGTTTTGGGGCTGGTTGGGTGGAATTGGGCTATACCTGGGCTAGTTTTGGGCTCCTTGGGCTGGTTAAAGTTTATAACCGGCCATGTCAGGTCACTTTCCACCATTTTAGGGACAGTGACATGGCAGCCAGGTTTAGGCAGGAGAGTTGTTGGCCTGCCCGCCCTCCCTATAGAGAGTCTTTGGGGGGGGGTACCCGAGTTTGCTGGGTTGGTGGTCGGAGGATAGCGGGGGGTCCCTGGTGTCTGGGGGAGAGGTTAGGATGGGTGTTTTTCTAGGGAGCAGGTGTGCCCCTGGGCAGGTGGTAGGTTTGTTTCATGTCGCTGGAACAGGTGCTGGTGTGAAGGTTGCTGTAGGGGCGCTTTTTCCTAGTCTGGGGGGGTCAGGATAGGAGGACTGAGGTTTCCTGGACAGAGGGGGGGGAGTGTACATATGAAAGGTATTTAACAAGTTAGTCAGTCATTGTTCAGTTTGCATTTATGCGTATGTTGTTCTTTGGGAGGAACCATTTTTAGGGGTGGGGGTTTGGTCAGGTATGTGCATATTTAGTTAGACCTAGTTTTGTACGGCACAGGCCAAGGGTTTGGTATTTGTAGGGTGCACTTGCTTCCAATAAAGCAGCCTTTGTCACACCTTAATTTGTGTCTCCGGTTGGTCTGTGTCCCCCCTCTCCCGATGTGCCCCAAGAGAAGATTCAGGAATCAGTCAGCAGGGACGTTACAGTTTTCTTTTACTTTAGTTTCTCTATCTACAATGTATGCAGTGCGATGCGGATACACGTGTTCCAGGTAGTAGGCAGTTATTCAATCTCTAGCCAAGATGATTGAGGACTGGAATATGCTTGGCATCTGGGGACATATTTGTATGCTTCCAAAGCAGGAATGTACTTCTCAAAACTGCACAAAATGGGTTCTTGCAGCAGGATTATCCTCAAGGAAAAGGCTCCTCTTGTGCTATGAAACCATATCACTTGTGACCCTGAAAAAGAAGGGATTTTAAATGCCACAATCATGGGGTTTGTAGGGGAAACAAGGGAATGAATTTGACTGGTTTAATTTACATACTGATTATTCACCTTCACCTAACAGGTAGGTAGCTATCTTGCCTGGGAGGTCTGTATGGGGGAGGGAGGCCTGTACCACTACCACCACGCCCCCTGTCTCACCCCTAAGCAGGATGTAGCACACCATACCAACCCAGAAGCAGTTTGCAGCAATTGTATTGTTCACCTTCGCCTAACAGGTAGGTAGCCAACTTGCCTGGGAGGTCTGTGTGGGGGAGGGAGGCCTGTACAACTACTCCCACCATGCCCCCTGTCCCACCCCTAAGCAGGATGTAGCACATCACACCAACCCAGAAGCACTTGGAAGCCTTTGCATTGTTCACCTTCACCTAACAGGTAGGTAGCTATCTTGCCTGGGAGGTCCGTGTGGGGGAGGGAGGCCTGTACCACTACTCCCATCAGGCCCCCTGTCCCACCCCTAAACGGGATGAAGCACACCACACCAACCCAGAAGCACTTGGAAGCCATTGCATCGTTCACCTTCACCTAACAGGTAGGTAGCCATCTTGCCTAGGAGGTCTGTGTGGGGAGGGAGGCCTGTACCACTACTCCCACCATGCCCCCTGTCCCACCCCTAAGCAGGATGTAGCACACCACACCAACCCAGAAGCAGTTTGCAGCCATTGTATTGTTCACCTTCACCTAACAGGTAGGTAGCCATCTTCCCTGGGAGGTCTGTGTGGGGGAGGGAGGCCTGTACCACTACTCCCACCATGCCATCTGTCCCACACCCCAGCAGGATGGCTCACTCCCTCCCACCCACAAGCATATGGCAGTCATTGCATTGTTCTGCTTCACCTAACAGGTAGGTAGCATGTACATGCAGGCACACATCTGTCACCAATGAAAAGGTGCCATGTGCCAATACCAGCCCTCTCTATGCACAAATATGCACATCGACCCTGCTTGACATACACAGTGTGCACACAGGTAAGCAAAGGGAACGGTCACAGAAAACAAAGAGTCACACACCAATGGACATGGACAAGGAAGACCATGCACAACAATGCACAGCACACACTGATGAGGGCATTGCCATGTGGCCCAATCAGCAAGGAGCATGTAAAATCCCAGGAAGCATGTGTGGGCTCATAAATACAAATATGTACATTACAGGTCAAAGTCATGCAGTACAATGCAGTGGCCACTCCATGGCCAGATGTGACGTCACAGGGTCCAGACTGATTTGCATATAGCTGGGTTCAAACTGGAAAGGCATGGTGAGCAAAAAAACAATGGATTTAGGCCCAGATCTCTGTACCGGGGTGAATGTATGACATTGTTCTGCATTCTGTCCACCACCTGTTGTTTTTGCTTTTGTCACCCCGAGTGGGACAGGTATGCTCAGACGTGAGTCCCGTGCTCTCCATGCCACTGGAATCAAGCTATCCAGGCTGATGAGGGCTGAAAGCCCGAAACCGGTCCTTGGATGCTTGTTTCCAGGCCAGGGAGGACCTGGCTTGGCAGTTCGGGCTGGACTGTTCCCATGGGGCACAGGGTCAAGACTGGAAACGCATGGTGATAACAAAAACGATGGATTTAGGCCCAGATCTCTGTACTGGGGTGAATGTATGACATTGTTCTGCATTCTGTCCATCACCTGTTATTTTTGCAGATGTGACGTTAGCCAGGACATAGGAATCAACATTGAGAGAGCCATTAAACTCATTTGTGCAGGTCTGTGCATGGCAACTGGTCCCTGTGAACATGATCACAGCACAATTTGCATGCAATGCATCGACATCTGACTACATGTACGAGTAATGTATGTACCTCTGCATCATGTCATGAGGCACGGTATTGCACATAGCAAAAGATGTGAAGATCAGTCAATTGTGTAGTGTACAGACACTGGATGAAAAACAGCTAACAGAATTCTTGCTGAGTGCACAACACTGACCATTCCCCATCTAATCCACAGGTGACCAAGAACTCACTGCTGAGGACAACATCAATGACCAGCAGAGCCAGTCTCCACCCCCGGTACATGGACTCTTGGATGTAGACCCCCAGGATTTTCAGGACGATGAGCTCTAGGCCGGCTCATCTGGTGTGCCAGGGAGCACCAGGTCCCAGGACCCCATCCTCCCCACCACCACGTCTGATGCAACAACAACAGCACAGCAGAGCCCTGCTGTTACAGCCTGTGCGTCCTCTGCTACCACCACTACCAACAGTGTCACCTGCAACACCCTCCCTGTCCCAGGGAATGACTAGCCCACACCAACAACTGTGGACGGCAGGGAGAGTGTGCGTGGACCCACAGTGGCGAGGCAACAGGTCCGTGGCAGCAGGACAGGTGGGAGGGCCAGGATCACCCCCAGACATCAGGAGATTGGGACCCCATCCCTGGACCACTTCACCAGAGTCATTGGGGCCTACGAACAGGTCCAGGGACAAAGTGACCGGTCTGACTAACTCTTACGCGAGCTCATCCTGCTGATGAGGTCCATTGACACATGCATTGGTCAAATGGTGGACCTCATGGGCCAGCAAGTGGCATTACTGAGGGACAGGCCTACGTCCCTACCAACACCTCCACCCCCTCTGGTGTGCTGCAGGATGACAGTATACCATCTTCCGCTGCCGCCACTCAGAGGGGTGAGTCCTCATATGCAGCTGGTACCACAGCAAGGCCCACCCCAGCGAAACGACCAAGGGGCCATCCAAATAGGAGCCTGGGAGTCTCTGGAGGCAAACGACCAGCTAAACGCCAGTCACGGAACCAGCCCTGATGGCAACCCTCTTCCCCACTGCATTGACTGTTTGGACTGTCCTTCTCCACACTGCCTTGGGAATGGCACCTGTCTGTTGGACTGAGTCACCACATCGATGTGGTGTCCACTCATTCATCTCATTTACCATGACTGTCACCTCACTGCTCCATCACCACCTTCATATTTATCTTATCTGCCCGCCCCCTCACATGTCAACTTTTTAATAAAATACCTTACACACCTTCATTGCGTCAGCTTTGTCTTTAATGCAAGATGTACAGTCTTCAAGATGTCCATAATGTATCAAAAAGATGTACTGTATGTAGGAATGGATACATTTGAGGCACCTAGGGAAACACAACAGAACAACATTCACTGATGTGAGTGTGGCATCACAGACATTACACTACATAAACCATCTACATAATCCAACATGCAGATGACACAATGGGCAACAAGTGTCAACAAAAATGTCCCGTATATGTTCACAGATTACATGTCACTGCACATAGGCCTTCACGACAACAGCAATCACACCCAGACAATGTACATGTTGTACTTTGTCAACCACCTTCAAGTGAAGTAGCGGGTGATGAGCTGTTGACGCATGTCACCTCCTTCTTCCTCTCCACTGTCCTCATCACTGGACTCAGGCTCTTGTGCAGGCGGGGGCCTTGGGTCCTCATCATCATCCAGGAGCAGAGAAATCTCCTTGTAAATGGCCAGGTTGTGGAGCATGCAGCATGCCACTACGATCCCTTCCCAGGCGAGTATGACAGTGCGCCTCCAGTTTTGTCAAGGCAGCGGAAACGTGACTTGAGCAGGCCAACAGTACTCTCAACCTCACGATGTGTCCTGCTATGGGCCTCATTGTATCTGATATCAGCCGGGGTCCTGGGATTACGCAGTGGGCTCTGTAGCCATGGACGGCTGGGATATGCAAACACACATTGCAATGTTGCACAGGCAGAGGGCAGCACGTCACACACCCAGCACGCCATACGACTAGGCATACTCACTCACAATCCAAGCACGCTCGGGAAGCAGATTAGCCATCAGTCTGGGCACAATGCTGTTCCTCACGATGTAGGAGTCATGGGCTGAGCCGGGGAATCTGGCACACATATGCAAGATGGTCATATCGGCCAGGCACACCACCTGCACATTGATCGAGTGATAATGTTTTCTATTACGGAAAATGTGCTCACTCGCCTGTGGTGGCACAGGACTGACATGTGTGCAATCAATTGCCCCAACAACATGGGGGGATGTGCCCAAGGGGATAGAAGTCTCCCTTCACACCTGCCAATTCTGCCCCCGGGGGAAATGTATGTATCTGTCCTTGTAGATCATCATGGCTGCAAGAACATCCCGCAGCACCATGCTGAACATGGGTTGAGACATCCAAGCAGCACTGGCCACGGTCTCCTGGAAGGATCCAGTGGCAAAAAAATGGAGGCCCGCCATCACCTTGTAAGTTGGTGTGAAAGCTGTTGGGTAGTGGCGACAAGGCTGCAGGTGGGGCTCCAACAGATCACAAAGGGTCTTCAGGCTGGCTCTGTCGAGACGGAAATTGCGAATGATCCCTATATCCTCCATGTCCTCCAGCAGTGTCAAGTGACATATCAGATTCGACCTCCTTCAAGTTGAGATGAAATTGGACACATGTCAATGACATCCATCATGAGATGGCCACAGCATAACACGTTCAGGATGAAACAGAATGAACAAACACTGACTTGAGGGATGTGTGACACACCATGTTACATGGGTGTAAGTTTGAGCCACACAGAGGGCACGCCTCTCCATTTACAATACACATGTGCGTAAAACACAACGTAGGTCAATATGAATGCACATATTTTCAAGGCCACATTCCACATGTGCACGCCTGGGAGCGTGTCATCCAGCAATTGTGCAACAAATCAACACAACGGTCTCATACTCATCTGCTGTACCTGTCAGACCTCAATGCATCATTCAAACTTGGCACAGATCTGCAACACAATGATCACAGTTGGCGGTGAATTGACAATTGCGTGTATGAGCACACAGATAAGCACAAGTGAGTAACAACATCATACAGTGAGACAAGCCTTGCCGAGGTCATCACAGCCCCACAACACATTCATATGTGTACATATTGTAGAGTCCTCTACAAGACTGTCCTACCTCACCAACCATCTAGTGCATTTGTGACATGTTAGGGACTACAGACCAATGTATGTCACACATACACAACCATGGCCCATGTAGGCACCTGTGGAGTCAATTGAACATTGACATTGTGTGCAAGAAGATGTCCACTTCACCATGTGGCCACTGTGCTCTGTTGAAGTGTTCCTGATGGACATTGACATTGTATGTGCCACCAATTGTGGTTGCTACCGCCTGGCCCCGGCGGTGTGTCACCAGCACCCCCCCTTCACACAAGTGCAGTAGTCATTGGCATGGAGACATGCCCAAATGGTGGTGGGCATGCTCTGCCACCCTACTCGCTGTAGCTACAGCCTGGCCCAGGCAGTGTGTCACCAGCACCACCCCTTCACACAAGTGCAGTAGTCATTGGCTTGGAGAGATGGGAAGATGGTGGTTGGCATGCTCCGCCACCTTACTCGCGGTAGCTACCGCCTGGCCCCGGCGGTGTGTCACCAGAACCACCCCTTCACACAAGTGCAGTAGTCATTGGCATGGAGAGATGGGAAGATGGCGGTGAGCATGCTCCGCCACCCTACTTGCTGTAGCTACTGCCCGGCCCCGGCGGTGTGTCACCAGCACCACCCCTTACATGAGTGCGTTTGTTATTGGCATGGAGTCATGCCCAAATGGCGGTGGGCATGCTACGCCACCCTACTCGCGGTATCTACCGCCTGGCCCCGGCGGTGTGTCACCAGCACCACCCCTTCACACAAGTGCAGTATTCATTGGCATGGAGAGATGGGAAGATGGTGGTGGGCATGCTCCGCCACCCCACTCGTGGTAGCTACCGCCTGGCCCCGGCGGTGTGTTACCAGCACCACCCCTTACACGAGTGCGGTTGTCATTGGCATGGAGACATGCCCAAATGGCAGTGGGCATGCTCCGCCACCCTACTCGCGGTAACTACCGCCTGTCCGCAGCGGTGTGTCACCAGCACCACCCCTTCACACAAGTGCAGTAGTCATTGGCATGGAGAGATGGGACAATGGTGGTGGGCATGCTCCGCCACCCTACTCGCAGCAGCTACCGCCTGGCCCCAGCAGTGTGTCATCGCCATGGGGCATTACCTACAGCCAATGGAAGCGATGATTGCGGTGGCATGATGCAATTTTGAAGATCGCAGTAGGTGTGCTCCGCCATCGCGGAGGCGGACATTGGATGCTTTTGAAAGATGCACCATCGCGGTAGTCCACCCCAGGCCCCTGCGGTGCATCACTGCCATGGAGCATTGCCTACAGCCAATGGGAGCATTGATTGCGGTGGCATGATGCAATTTTGAAGATCACGGTAGGCGTGCTCCGCCGAGGCGGTCATTGGATGCTTTTGGAAGAGGCAGACCTTGACAACCTATTGTCGCAGCTTAGCACCTTAGAAACTACCCCAGGGGGCTATAAATGTGTGGGAGTGAGCCTCACATTTCCACTGCTCACAGAGCCTGCTGCCTGGGACCCTCACCTGCTGCTGCCTCCAGAGCCTGCTGCCAGAGACTCTCCTCTGCTGCTGCCTCCAGAGACTGCTGCCAGAGACCCTCATCTGCTGCTGCCTCCAGAGCCTGCTGCCAGAGACCCTCATCTGCTGCTGCCTCCAGAGCCTGCTGCCTGGGACCCTCGCCTGCTGATGCCTCTAGAACCTGCTGCCAGAGACTCTCATCTGCTGCTGCCTCCAGAGCCTGCTGCCAGAGCCCCTCATCTGCTGCTGCCTGGGACCCTCAGCTGCTGCTGCCTCCAGAGCCTACTGCCAGAGCCCCTCATCTGCTGCTGCCTGGGACCCTCACCTGCTGCTGCCTCCAGAGTCTGCTGCCTGGGACCCTCGCCTGCTGCTGTCTCCAGAGCCTGCTGCCAGAGACCCTCATCTGCTGCTGCCTCCAGAGCTTTCTGCCTGGGTCCCTCGCCTGCTGCTGCCTCCAGAGCCTGCTGCCAGAGACCCTCACCGGCTGCTGCCTCCAGAGCCTGCTGCCAGAGACCCTCATCGGCCGCTGCCTCCAGAGCCTGCTGCCAGAGACCCTCATCTGCTGCTGCCTCCAGAGCCTGCTGCCAGAGACCCTCATCTGCTGCTGACTCCAGAGCCTGCTGCCAGAGACCCTCATCTGCTGCTGCCTCCAGAGCCTGCTGCCTGGGACCCTCGCCTGCTGCTGCCTCCAGAGCCTGCTGCCAGAGACCCTCTCCTGCTGCTGCCTCCAGAGCCTGCCGCCTGGGACCCCTCACCACCCAATTCCACCACAGGGGTTCCATGTCCACAGGGATGGCAAGGACAGAGAAGATCTGGGCCAGTCCATTCACAAGCGATGAGCTGGAGGTCCTGGTAGACGATTTGCTTGCACAGTACCCAAGACTGTATGGTGCCCCAAATGTCATAGTAAGTCATCGTAAAGGGAGGTGTAGGGCAGGGGGGCAGGCAGACATGTAGTACTACTGCTGCAGTATATGCCTGAGGGTGTGGGGTTGTGTCATACACTGACAAACATGCTGTCTCCAGGGGGAAGGAGTGTGTGTCCCAATGTCACGGCTTTCCTTGCCTGCAGTTGTACGTCTGAGAGGAGTGTGTTACATTGTCAGCCATACAGAGGCACAGGATGTTGTACATGCAGGTGCCAGGGCAGTAATTGTTTGGCTGATTGTCTCTGTGTGCCCCTGTTGTCTGACTCAGTGTGAACCCAGATGCTCTGCACAGTGCCCGCCCACCAAGACGAGAAGACATCATTGCACTTACTGTCTCCTTACTCTTGTTCATTCACACTGAAATCCAAATATGCACCATCTCAACCCTGTATAATTGCACACGACCACACTTGTGTTGATGTATGTTTTGTTGATGAGTCCCTGTACCCCGATGCCACATACATGACATACAGATATGTTCACAGGACATGCTCATTAAATGCTGCCCAGTCATGCACACAGTGAGTCTACACACAGACACAGGTGGATATGTGATGTATGTAGTGGCCAGACACGCATAGGACTGGAGATGTGTGCAAGCCACAGAGGGGGTTCAGTGCAGTCATCCTGCATGTGTGTGAGATTATCAGGGACCCTGTACGCCCTCATAAATGCATGCAATCACATCCGCTTGGCCAATGCAGAGTGCAATTATGAGGTGTACCCCAGGTTGTGATTGACAGAGATTACATTTGGTAATGAGTCTGTGTCTTGCTACTGTACATGTTGGTTGTTGGTATGTTGGTACAGGACACTGTGTCACTGACCATTTCCCCCTCTTTTCTCCCATGCCTGCAGCTCAAGGTATACCAGCGTAAGACCGTGTGGAGGGCCATTGCAGCAAAGGTGCGAGCCCTGGGGGTATCTAACCGACGATGCACCCACTGCTACAAGAGAGGGGATGACATCAGCCGGCTGGCAAAGAACGTGGCAGAGATGACCTTGAGGCTGCTACCACTCACTGGGCGTTTGGCACGGAGCAGCATGACACCACTGATGGGCCGCATCTTGGCAGTGACTCATCCTGAGCTGGATGCACATCTGAAGGAGCATCAGCAGCAAGGCAGGGGTGAGTATTTGGAGAGGGTGACTTTGGCAGGGAGCGGATGCATGTGTAAACACACAGAACAGAGAAACCCTATATATAACACTCTCATCTGTACACTGTCCAACCACAGATTGAGATTACTGATCCTCTAGTGATCAAATAAAGGGAGACAGACAAAGGGATATTTACTGTCCCTGGAACGAGACAGGGGAAGACAACACATGGTAGATCGATATATAGATTACATTTTCAATTTCCACCGCTAAACCTCTCCCTGCGTGTGTGCGGCTATTAACAATTACTAGTCACCAGAAGCACCAGGGTATTGTCTACCACTGTCAGCCCTCCAACGATGCGGTCCGTTTTTCTGAGATGCCATTATCTAGCGTGATTCCCGGTCACATGACCGCCTCTGGTGTGTTCCCACGGAATTTACCAGAGAGCGTAGAAGGACTATAGGTCGGGCGCTAATTTGTTCTGTATATATTTGACATCTTGGAGAAGTAGCAGTGTTAGTGTCAATAAAGGTAACATTGTAAGAAGCTTAATCAGGTGAGATCCTGCTAACCCCAAGTTCATTCTGAGTCATATATATGTGAAAGTTGAACTACTCCCAGCAGTATCAATGCAGATAGTGGGAAGCAAATGCCATTCATTCTACCTTTTCTCGATTGATGTAAAAACAACGTGTCTTAATATATAGGGCACATTACTGTATGTGTTTGCGGACTACCAGATACAGCATGGTCGGAAATGTGGGATCGTGTATGACTAGAGTTCCTTCCCTTCGTGCAATGAAATATACGTTAACCTCGATCTTAATATTTCTACCATCTGCAGTCAGTGTAAATGTAGAAGCTGTAGAGTGGTTGCAGTGCCATTAGTTGGGCATAAATAAAGGGCATACTAAACAGCCCAAAAAAAAAATTTGATTCTGTGTTTTTCCCCTCCATAGTGTGACGGCGAGAACACAGCCCCACGCAGCCCCGGTTCAGAAACGTTTGCATGAAGTCGTGTGAGTATTTTTGAAAAGAGAAATGTCAAATAAGACATAATTACTGGTGATAAAAGGAACAATGTAGTCCAGTATGACTGGATGAAGAGCGTGGCAGCCTCAGAACGAGGAGGGGCAGTTGTTAATCTGGCGGCTCTAACCATTCTGGTTTTGGTTTTTAATAGAACAATGTGGAGGATGCATGTTAAAAACTGGGGGAAGGAAGACGTGACTTGACCAACACCCTGATGAAAGCCAGTGCCATCCAGATGGAGGTGTAATAGTGCAGAAACATGTTGGTAATGGCAGTGGGGATATAGGGACCGTTGCCTTCCCTTACCCTGATTTATACACTTTTCATCCTTCCAGGGGTTTACAGATAGAATAAAAACATTTATGTTGACCCCTAGGTTGTTTAAATTAAATACTGCACTTTTTGGTCCTGTTATAGAAGGGAAGAGACCTCCCTTCTCTCTTGTTCCCTTTTTCTGTTGTGTCATGTTTACGTGTTGTATGTGTATTATCACATCTTTCCCTTTTTATCTCTACCCTCACCACTGATCTTCGTCTAAAAAAAATTGTGCTCCATCTAGTGTGTTGTTCTGCACCTAGATGTATGATGCGGCCCAATGATGAAGCATGACACTGCAAAGTGTGTGAGGGCAGTATCAAGACGTGTTGTCTTCCCCTGTCTCGTTCCAGGGAGCAGTAAATATCTCTTTGTCTGTCTCCCTTTATTTGATCACTAGAGGATCAATAATCTCAATCTGTGGTTGGACAGTGTACAGATGGGAGTGTTATATATAGGGTTTCTCTGTTGTGTGTGTTTATACTGTGAATAAGGGAGCCAGAGAAGCTCTAGTCCCTTGTCTCTTCTTGTGTGTTTTTCAACGGATGCATGTGTACAGGGCCTGTGGCAACAGTGGCCTGTGCGATGTTTGTGGGGTGATGCTGTGCTGTCATGTGAGTGGCTGCTGAGATGGGTGCTAGTGTCTTGCATTGGCCCAAACTAGCCTTACAAATTTGTTCCTCCCTGCTGTGCATTCCCATAGCCGGATGTGTCAGGAACTACATGGTCATTCAGCCTTGGGATAGTATGGGCAATCTATTTGGGGGTGAACAGCAGTGTCCACTATCTGAGTGTGACTTCATATATGCGTACTTTGCATGCACCTTGATCGTTGAGTCCCACACATCTGAAAACAATGTGCCACAGAGTACAACATGGTGTTTGGCATGGGCTACTTGCCATTGTGGACTGTCATGTCCTACAAGGTGTCTGTGTTGTCCCTCTCCTGTTCCCTCAAGGTCTTTCAGTGGCAATAAGGGGTGTGCCCACATCATTTCCCTAGGTGTGGGCAGAGCAAGTTGTGTGTCTGGTAGACTTCATCCACGGGCAGGGTGTTGTGCTGTGCGGCCTTAACATGGCTCAGTCATGGCAGATATTCAGGGTTACAGGCACTGTTGTGGTCTATGTAGTGAGTTGCTGCAATGTGATTGCAGAGTGTGGTGGTCAATGTGTAGATTTGGTCATCTTCTGTACTGCATTGATTGAATTGCTTTGTCCTGTTGATGACACTAACCCAAACCTGCATCTCTCTGTCATGCAGATTCGCCAGTGGACACGGTGGGACAGGCACGGAAACCAGTGGTGGCGAGAGTAGCACCACAGCTGCACAGGAGCCCAGTGACACAGAGGTCACCAGCACATCAGAGGGGGGCCGTAGTATGCAGGAGGAATCTCTGCCTGAGACACAAAGTACAACATCATCTGATGCCAGCAGGGATCCAGCCATGTTGGCAGGCACAGGGAATTGGGACTCTGTATCATCTTCTATCACACAGCGGCCAGTGCCCACCCTCCCATCCACTTCCTCTGGTACTACCCGTGTCGGTGTCAGTAAGAGGGGACGAGTAACGTTCACACCTGGCACCGCTGAGCCTGCACCTGTCCTCCCTGCTGCCCTCAGTGCTGAGTCTTTTGAGCTCCTGCGCCAGCTTTGTGTGGACCAGACAGCCCTGTTCAATGCCTTCAGTGACCATGACAAAAAATTAGGCCAGGTGGCTGCCTACATGGAGGGCATACACTCTGACGTGGGTGGGCTACACCGTACTGTCCAGGCTTTGTCGTCCACAGTGACGTCTGCCCTTCAACAGGCACATACTCCCATTCCTGCTCCAGTGCCTTTGTCCACCCCCCAGTCAATGGCCACATCGGATGATAGTGACCACGGTTCCCATGCATCACAGTCACGATACACCACAAGAAGCACGCAGCAGAAACAACCCAAGCGGGCCCACCCGCAGACACCATCCGCACAGAAGAGTAGAACTACCCCAGAATGCAAAGACAAGAGCCCGTCAGGGAAGAGCAAGGCCGAAAAAGAAATGAAGCAGACATCAGGCTCACATGCCTCAGAGGCATCACCAGCGAAGGAATCTCCTGTCCCTAAAACTTCACGCAGAGCTAGGCGTGCAGTGTCTATGCCCACTGAGGAGGTGTTGTATGGCAAGGGTACACCTAGGAAGGGCTCAGGGCCACATTCCCCTGCCACATCAACTCCAATTCCAAGCCCAGTGAAGCAGGTGAAGGAGGGCACTGTAGGGGCTACCTCTGGCAAACAGGTGAACGAGGGCACTGTAGGGGCTACCCCTTGCAAACAGGCAAAGAGGGCACTGTAGGGAGGACACCTGGCAAACAGGGGAAGGAGGGCACTGTACGGGGGGCACCTGGCAAATAGGGGTTGGTGGTCCAGAGGCGTAGCCAGGCAAAGCGTTCCGCAGGATCCAGCACATCACCAGAGGGAGTGCCAGTGTCTGCACCTGATGCGGGTCTGTTGGTGTGTGCCTGTTGTATCATCACAAGTTCCCATTGACCCCAGTACAGGGAAGGCATTTCGAATTCCCAAGAAGTGGAAAGGCACCCTTCAACCTCTCCCACCCACACTGTGTCACAAGTCTGCATGACTCCATCTCCACGTGCCACTACACCACCTGGTCCAAACAGCCCTCCAGCTTGCCAAGCCACTGATAGCCGTACATCACCTGGGCCTCTCTCTCCCCAGTCAAGTGGTCCTGCTGTCCCCGACACACACCCAGCTCCAAGTCTGCCTGACAGCCAAGAGTGAGTGGGAGTCCCCCTCACACACCCGTCTCTCATACAGGTGTGCTATTCCTGCCCACCTGGGTGTGTGCTGGCCATGGAAGGGTACAGTCAAACACACTCACTGTGCAGCTTCTCATGTTCTGACTCTGCACTTTGCCATGCCCACTGGCTTTGTCATTCACTGCTGTTCTGCCCTTGCCTGTGCAGCTTCTCATGTCCTGACTCTGCACTTTGCCATGCCCACTGGCCTTGTCATTCACTGCTGTTCTGCCCTAGCCTGTGCAGCCTCTCATGTACTTGATGTGCCACCTGCCATGGACATTGGCCCTGTTGCTCTGCTGTGTTGGACTCTCCCCTGTGCAGCCTCTCATGTACTTGCTGTGCCATCTGCCATGGACACTGGCCCTGTTGCTCTGCTGTGTTGGAGTCTCCCCTGTGCAGCCTCTCATGTACTTGCTGTGCCCCCTGCCATAGACACTGGCCTTCCTGTTTGGAGTTTGCCTGTGCAGATTATCTTGCATATGATCAGCATTGTGTGCCTTGCTATTGTCTACTGTTGTTCTACTGTCACATCTGTGCAATATGTGAATAAAGACAGTTACTCCTGTTGTCTGTTTTGTCAGTGTCCTTGCTGATTAAAGTTATTTTGGTGTGTGCATTTGGTTGACTGTGACCCATGCTCTATGTGGCACTTCGACATTGCCAAGCTCTTTGCCCTCATCGCATTTTTTCACAGGGGTGACAGGCACTTCAGTCCATTCACACACTGATACTTGTGTTATCAGTGGTGTGAATTTTACCTGAGATGCAGTTCTCTATTTCATGGATAGCTATTGTTGACTACATTGTTCACATGTCAGGTTGGGGGACACTACCAGCACAGGGTGTGATACTGTGCACAGGTTTGCATGCAAGCTGGGCAATGTCATCATGTATGTGTGTTATTCCTTTATGTGTGCCCAGCTGTGTATGTGTATGGTTATCTTGTGTTGGCCCTTAATCCTGGTCCCATGGCCTACATGAGATGTGTGCTCTTGGGTAGTCAAGAGGTGTGCAGTGTGAAGGGTGTGTCTTTGTAGGGAGTGTGGATGTGTGTGTGCCCCTGGATTGTGAAAGACACATATGTTTCACCCAGGAGCTGTATGCCTGTTGTTTGGATTGTTCTGCCCTATGGATATGATTGTATGCACATGTGTAAGTTGTCTGTTGTGCACTGTGCTGTGTTGGTGTGTCTGTGCTGTTCTGTCTGACTCCTACTTGTTGTTTTTGTTACTTATGAGTGTGCAGAGTGTGTGACTTGCACATCAGAGTTATGTTTGTTTGATCCTCCATGTGTCTTGATAGTGTTTGTGTAGACTGTGCAGCCCTGCTGCTCCACACTGCCATTGTGGTTGTGCTTCTCATGCATTGCAGTCACATTGTGCCTTTTATCCTCCTGTATGGCATGGTGTGTGTGGTATAATACCATCCCTTATGTGTGCCACATATGCCTGCCCATTGTGAGTCTGCACTCCCTCTATTTGAGTATGGTACACCCTTACATGTTGACAACTGACATGAAAGACAGTTCACTTTGATGTCAGCTGTCCCCTTGGTTTACATGGGTGTGCCTCCCCATCACTTCATGTGTGACACTGTGCTTTGTGGTGCAGTTATTGGGCCAAGTGTGATGTTCCAGTATGAACATTGCCACAATGGTTTATGTGTGATGTTCTTGTGCTATTAATCAGTGAGAATTGCTCATGTGCACATCAGCTATGTGTGCTGCCCAGTGCTCCGGTCAAGATGGTTCTGCTCTTGTATCCCAGAGTGGTGCATCTGTTGTTGTGTTGGATGTATGTGTGTTGGCTGTGGTATTCCTTCACTTCCTGGGTGTGCTGTTGTGTTTGTGCTGTGCTTATTTGTGTTGTGTGTGTGTTGAGGTTGTATCAGGCATGTTTGTGTGTGACTGTTCTGCTTGGTGTGCACACACTGCTTGTTGTGCATACAGTGCTGTGTGTATGTGGCCTTGGCATTGCCGTATGTGCATCCCCTGATGTCCTGTAGTGTTTGTTCATTTTTGACTTCATGTGCATCTGTAGTTGGTTTCATGTGGCAGTGCAGTTCTGTGATGGTGCATTTCTTGTGTGATTTGTGGTATGTTGTGTGTGTTTTGATCCTGAGTATTGAGGTTGTGCACTCCTGTTGTGTCTGTGCTCCCCTTGCCTTTCAACAGTTTTGCTGACATGGTATGTCTGTTTCTGATGGGGTTCTGTGTGTGTTTCTGTAGTGTTTTGTGTTTGTGTGTTGCTTTTGGGCAGACATCTGTTCAGGCATCTCTGTGTGTGTGTTATGTTTGTGGCTACGCTCAGGGTGTGTGTTTATTTGTGTGTGTATGTACTGGCAAGTATTGGCAGCCTTCAGTGTGTGTGGCACTGGTGTTGTGCCTTCCTGTGCAGCCACTCCTGCAGTGGCTATCTCCCTGGTTGTTTGTTGTGTAGTGCAGGGTGTGGATTGAGCTGACTTGTTACTGTGCTTGTTGCTGTGCATGGGGGTGCACAGGATGGGCACCTGGCCTGTGCCTTCATGGAGTGTGTTAATGTGTGTTGAAGGGAGGTGTGTCCCTGGGGTGTTTGTGCTTTGCCCATGCCTTGGACTGGCCCTGCCTTCTGCATTGTGCGCATGTATTGACCGCTGCGGTGGCGTGACCGGGACGTTGCTGAAAGTTCGCGGTCAATGTGTGTCCAGGAAGCAGTGGGGTGACTTGTTGGCAGGTGGATCATGTGTGGTTGCCCTTCTGGATGTGTTGATGACCCAGCAGGGTGGCTGTTGTGGATTTGGACCCTGTGTCAGCCTATGTGTTGTGTGTTATATTTGTGTAGTTGCGTACCTGCAGCGGCGTCCGCAGCGGCCCATGAGATGATAGTACTGAAGCAGGTACAGCACCTGGAACACGTGTAGGGCAGGGTCCATGGCGGTCATGACCGGGTGAAGAGGACCGGGACTGTGGTATCGCGCTCCGCTGTCGAGTTTTCACCATCTTGGGTTGGACGGTGTTTCCGCTGCGGTGCATATGCTTGTTTGGGCCATACTAATTTGTGGAGCGGGGCGGACGTCATTCCGCACGGCGGAGAGTCTCCATTGGCTCCCACCGCCGCGGTGATGGATGCACTGTGATGGCGGTGCGAGCCGCTCCGCGGTGGACGGGAATTGACCTATGTTTTGCAATACTAATATGGCAGACATGTTTCCCGTTGCTCGCAGGCGGAAAAAGGTGTTAGCACCACGGTGGTGCCACCGCCCAACATCCTAATGGATACCTAGGTTTTCGTAATTCACCTTGATTGTTTTTCATATGAGGCTATCTATATGTCATCCAACCACACCGTTTCACTCTATCAATTAGAAGTTCTAAAAGTTTGGTATGCCTTTTGATCCTTGTGTCCTTTGCTTCATGACATGTTCCTGATACAAGAGCAATTGTTTCAGGTACATCTTTGCAATATCTACATTTAGTGAATGTTCGATCTCTTCCTCCGGAGTAGGGGTGGGTGGCAAAGTCATCTCCGCCAGCAGGATTCGCAGAGTTTTGCCACTCCGTATTCTGCTTGGAGCGTGGAGTTCAGCAAAAATTTAGCCCACCGCCGCATGGCGGAGTTTACTGGCGATCACCCCCATATTAGGCCCACTGACAACATCGGGTTGAACAAGGAATGTCACAGTGTTCATTGTCAGCCAATCACAGTTGAAAATATTTTCTACGTTGTGATGGATACCGTTTCGTGAACTGCTATTGGTCAAAGGAATACTTGTCATTTGGTTGCCCAGGAGACCTCATTTTGACTGGTTGTGAGGCTCAAGATGCTGGATTGTTCTCTTGGATTGGGTTATAATTCATATCAGCTGTCCTGGATTAAACTGAAAAGAGAAGAACCAGGGTTGGCTGGGTGAACGATTGTCAAGTTTGGATTGGTTGTCTGAGACTGAATGTGACCTGGCACAATATACACCTGCTGTGTGTGCCTGCCTATGCCTGCCTTTCGCCAGAAGGTGGGCTCTAGTGACTTGAGTGGGGAGATGATGGCTCTTCAATGAGTTCTGTAAAGAAACTCTGCCATCTACTGGTCTAAGTCGGCCATCACCCTGACACGAAGCCAGCTGGACACACTGGTGAATGGTGACACGTGCGAATGGTATCCGTGCTGGTGAGTAAATGACATACTGGAACTCTTCTCATAATTAACCATGTTGATAATATTTTGGGAAGCAGCCTTAGTTGGTTTTTGTGGACATTGTAGAGAACATTTATGCCAGTATTGTCAGGCCTCCATTGATTTATTTAAGTTAGAGACTTCTAATGTTTCAGTTATTTCAAGAAGTGCAATTTCTTTACATACTCATCCTATTCTTCTGGTATTCTGTCAATAGGGATGGATTCTGGGGTTTTCTTATTCTCCTTTTCAATAATATCTTTGTAGCATTGACATATATCATCAAAATCGATTTGGCAACTAGCATCTTCTGCACCGTCAATGATTATTCTGCCAATTTTCTTTTTGTTTTTCTTGAACACTGTATGATATTCCTTATAGCTGCCCTTTGCTTTTGCATATTGTTTTCTTATGCATTTTATTGATCCTTTCATTTTTCTCATCTTTTTTAGGTATGTTATTTTGGACTGGGGCACTCTGATGCTCCTCTTGAGCAGTACTCATAGGCTCATACCAGTTTCATTTTGATGTTCATTGCGATTGACTGGGTTTGGACTTACATCACTGGTATTTTCTGAGACATAAATCATAATATCTTCCATCAAGTCCATAGCAGCTTCATTATGTTGTGGATTTTTTGAATATCCTTGAACAATTTTCTTGTGTTATTTCCACTGATATATTATGTTCATCATCCCTTCTTTGGTCTGCAATTTGTTTTCTGTTTTTATTGTCAAAATGCGTTACCATACCATGAGCAGATTTATATTTCTTTTATTTCCATATACTTTTTCCATTTCAACTAGCAGCAGTATTTTGTCTTTTGTCCATGGTTTGGATGGTTTTTTGCTTGCTAGATCTGCAAATCTAGCATTGTTTTGAGCTTTTGGATGTGCATATCTTGCATGTTGCAGCATTCCAATTTTTGTTCAAGATCTCTGGTCGCAGAAGCAACAGAGGAATTGTAGCTCTCCTTTCTTTATTCTACCTTTGCATTTTGCATTGTAGCATTCAATGTTGTGGAATTCAGCTTCCATGTCGCATTTAGAGTTTTTAGGTATAATCCTTTATGTTTATTGGATACATTTTCTAAATTATTTGAGTACAGTGGTGTAGAGATAGTTTCCAGCAGGACCACTTGGAGGTAAAGGCCACTACGACTTAGAAGAAGTTAAGAGAGTCCTAGTTACACCTGTTGCTTACCCGCACTACACTGAATTTCTTCACTTTGGCATTTAGAGCACTGGGCAGAAATCTAATTGTGTCAACACCCTCCTAGTGCCTTCACATTGCTTTGTTTTGATTGAAAATGTGGATTCCCCTGGTCCGCACCAGTTCTAAGTCAGTTCCTATGCACAGGCAGAACGCTGTCTCCGCTCCTCAAGAACGGGCATGCGGAGAGTCAACCACCACAGCTGGGGCAATCCACAGGAATGGCCTACCGCCGATCCAGTCTCACTGTAGCCTCAGAAGGCAACACCTCAGTCATCCACGGTACGCATCCAGTCCTGATTCACACTCCAGCCCGACCTACCCAGCACTTAGAGCCAATCCTTATCCTGAAGTTACAGATCTTACTTGACAACTTTCCTTACCTATATTGTTCCAACATTCCAGATCCTGTTCACCTTGGGGACCTGCTGTGGATATGGGTATGGCCCAGTGTGATAATGACACAATTTCCCTCGGATTTTCAAGAACCAGCGTGAGCTCACCAGATGCCGTTGGCACTGCAACATTTTCCAAGGCTCAGGCACCTCTCTAGGAGTAAATCCATTCCAGGGTGCTCTGCCCTTCATAAAGAAAAGAGAACTCTTCCCCGGGCTCCAGCTGTCTTCTCTAAGATTGTTTGTGTCATCTCACTGGACAACACGAAGACGCCTGTCTCCACCACTCAGGGTTTAAAGATCTTCACCTGGCTCCCTTCCGATCAGCCGAGGGCAACGGAAAGCCATCACCCACCCCTTCTGAACTCCACTTGCCCGCCTCTTAGGACCCACTCACCCATGTACTATTGCTTTTCACACTGAACGCTTCTCCACTTCAGCCTCAAAAGTTCTCGCATCAATATTTGGTATTACCACCAAGGTCTGCAACTGCAGTGGCTTCACCCGGGCCCACACCCCGGTTTTCCATGAGCACTGCAGCAGCTGTTCCAATCATCACAACTTAGCCCCTACTTAGCAGTGCTGGCAACGGGCTGGTATGAGTTCTGGGGTCTGATGAGTGTCAGCATTGGGTACCTAAACCCTTCATTCTGTTCATCCCACAGCGCCAGTTCTGGTTACCTAAAGTTGCCCACTAGTCACTAGCATTCCATGCCCAGCTCCGTGCAACGAACCTGACTTCTTATGCATTTAAAGTTTGAGAATCAGTTTCAACCCCATGACCCCTAATCATTTGCTTTACCAGATAAAACTGAGGTTTCCGAGCACCGGCTATCCTGAGGGAAACTTTGGAGGGAACCAGCAACTAGAGGATTTGATTAATCTTTCGCTCCTTTACCTAGGTCGGACGGCCAATTTGTATGCTAGGATTGCTATGGACCTCCACCAGAGTTTCCTCTGGCTTTGCACTGCCAAGGCATAGTTCACCATATTTTAGGTCCTATCACATATGCTTATGCTCTATCTCCCCGACAGAGTCAGCGAGAGGGGCAGCTGGTGCACCTGCTGCAATGATGCAGCAGGACCTCAGCTGGCGCACACCATCCCTCACCTTCATTGCATCGCAGGATTTTGATCGGCACTCCGATTCTCGAATGTGTTAGACTCCTTGGTCTGTGTTTCAAGACGGGGTCAGATGGGTAACCAACATCACTGTAGACACCTGGCGCCCAGAATGGAACCTCCTCATCCGGTAGCGCAACTCAGTCAGCGTACACTGTACAGTCTGCCCCAGTCAACAGTCATCAGGGGGCCTGTCTTCCTTTCCCCATTGGCACATCCCAATAGGGTTGGGCCAGTTACCAGGAAGAGGGTGCAGAAGCCTTTAATCTCCCTCAGTCCCACAGACATTGAGCAGCTGCTGCTAAGGGTGCTGTATCACTTAGTAGAGGCCAATGTTTAGTAATGATGTTTCTGAATTGATTGCTGATGACAGTGTATTTGGACACTACC
Organism: Lissotriton helveticus; assembly: GCF_964261635.1. Classification (NCBI taxonomy): domain Eukaryota; kingdom Metazoa; phylum Chordata; class Amphibia; order Caudata; family Salamandridae; genus Lissotriton; species Lissotriton helveticus. The sequence continues at coordinate 630,676,543 of NC_136068.1, read as the reverse complement.
ACCATCCGTCTGTTCTGGAATTCCTGTGTTACTTTTAGACTGGGCACTAACTGTATATCATCTGAAATCACTGCCACATGTTATTTCAGTTTGCTGTCGATCACTACTTTATTTCATTTTAATTGTTTATTCTCGTATTCACCCGTTGTTGTGTACAGAATCAACCCTAGTGTTTATTGTTGTTTATTCCTTTTAATGCACGCATTACAAGCACTGCCTGACCTTTCCAATATGGCGCTAGCTTTACCCGCTCTATAGTCCGTTTTCTATCTTCACGGCATCAGCCGCGCGTTTACTAATCACACTGGGACTCTTGCGGGTACAATCTTCGAACCGGGTAGCATACGGAGGATCATTAACAAGTCCAGAAGCGTAAGTACCTCTACCGGGGATCGCTTATTTTGTTGAACATCGAGGCATGTGTCACCCTCGTGTGTTTTATGGCACCACTGCATCTTCATAGGTTCAGGCGATATGATTTATATTTGCACTCGATCGCGTAAGCTGAGCAAGTCACAGATGAACGCGAGTGGGGCATGGGGATTATCCCGTCATAGACAACAGAGCACACACTCTTGTGCGACGGATTTATTGTTTAATTTTGGCTCACTTTGGTTCATTAAAAGCACCTTTTAACGCCATCACATCGCTGTTTAATTTTATGCACCTAGCACATACACCTTGATTTATTAATGCACGTCACCGTCAGGGTCTTTGATGAGGTAGATTCTTAGCATGTCGGCTTGTTGTGCACCAGCATGTATGGATGCAATTTATTACTGTGAAGTCTTATCATGAAGTATTTAGTGATAGGAGGCTACTTTCTTTTTTGTTGTAGAGCATTCCCCTGAGGAAGGGCTTGTCTTCAGCCCGAAATGCATTGGGACTGTTAAACATTAGGACTGTTAAACATTGGATACTATATCATTGGAATATGTACATGGAACTTATTTCAGAAACATTTATGAAGTACTCATGAAGATAATGAGTTTGGAGTAAATCATATGAAACAGCAGAATTGTGTGGATTTTACTTTCTGAAGAACTACATATGAACATTTAGACAGTGTGTCATTTGAGTGCTGTGCACCGGGGAGTCTTCCTCCTAGCTGGGGAAGCTGGGTAGTACCCACTGGAGCCTTCCCAGTTGACCCAGAATCAGTTGAAGCACATTAGCACAAAAGAAATGCACCCTGTAGGCTGGGTATACCCAGGCGAAAGTCTCACTGAGGGTATCCTCCCTCCTGAGCGACTTACCTCTCAACAGTTTCATGCCCTCTTAAACTCTCTATTCAAACGTCTTTTCAACTTTCCCTTACTGTACTTGTTGGCTATCGGTCTCACACCCATATTTAACCTTAGATGGAGTTTACCACTCGCTTTGGGCTGCATTCCCAAGCAACCCGGCTCCATGATGACCCAATCCTGGTGCACCTGGTGCCATTACCCGCCTAACACCATCTATGGGGAGAGGCTCAATCAAAAGGACTTGGGGCCCCTGAGTGGCACAGGGGAGTCCGCCTTCTTTACATCACATTTCCTGCAACCACCGCTAGCTCAGGATAAGGTACTGGGCTCTTCCCTCTTCATTCAATGTCACTGAGGGAATCCTAGTTAGTTTATTTTCCTCCACTTAGTAACATGCTTAAATTCAGTGGGTCGCTACATCTGATCTAAGGTCATAGTCAGATACCAATGCATGGGGAACAGGTTAATTTGATGGGTAGTAGAAGGGGGCATCTGCACATTAGCATTCTGCCACCCACCAAGGCTGATGGAAGCCAGGTCTCCATCCCTGCACATCGAGAGTCCCCAGCTTAGGCAGCAGCCCCAAGCCATGCCATCGGGCTGGGGATACCTCCTTGCCCTGGTAGGAGGCATCAAGGGGAGAAGAGCCAAGTACCTAATACCATCAAAGCAACTCACCTGCTTCTGGTAAATGCCTGGAAGCTCGAATGGCCGGGGGTAGCATCTCTTCCCACTCCTCGGAGCAGTTCGCTCTGGCTTCGAGGGGCCATGGGATTGCCACCGATAGGAGCCAGGGTTCCCTCATGACCCCGGCTCCTTCTCATTCAGGTTGCCCTGCCACCCAAGACAGACCACTCATCTGTCACTCGACACCTGGGAAGGCTGAGATTGAACTTGAGAGGGTCCAAATGGCAGGTCCTTCAGAGGGTTCCAGCCCTGGGAGGCACTGCAATTCGTTGACCCGGGTGTGTGCTGAGTGAGCATGAGGTTCCTCTTGGGAAGGCTGTCTCTCGTATCGTGCCTCTCCCAGAGGGTCCGGGGCATAACCTGTCAGGTGGGTCCTTACAGGTGGTCGAGCCCATCACATGCCTGGTCCTCAGCAAAGCGCCCAGCAACCACTGGCTAAGACGCACAAGGGCAGGGCCGGGCCATCATTGGGACTTCTAGGGTAGCCCAGGCATCTTGGTGCCCTATCGGAAAACATGGCGCACAATCAGAAGCCCGAACTCAAAGGACGGCATCTGATTGCACTGTGTCTTATTTTTAAAAAGGAATGTGCTCGCACTTGGAGAGGACAGGAACTCTAAGGCCCGGGTTCTCGGAGCCTGAGCAGGGAATCAGGCAAGGGGCTATTGGGTGTGGGGGCTCAAAGAGTACTTACCCATGGCCTAGTAACAGCTTCTGAACCCAGACAAGTAATGGAGACTCTCCCCGGGCCTTCAGGACCCAATTCCAGGCACCTTGCTCTGTCCGGGGCACTTAGTGACAAGGTGGGCTGGAGAAGGGCGCCCAGGGCCTGAAGCTTCCACCTTTGAGTCCGCCGGAGCTCTGTCCTGGGGTCTGGAAAGAGCTTCTGAACCGGGACAAGAAGGGAAGGCCTCTCCTGGCCTACGGGTCCCTGTCGGCGGCACTCTGAGGAAAGGTGGGCAAGGGAATAGAGCCCATTGCTGGGGTCTTACACACCAGGACCCTCCAGGCCCCAGTCAGAGGTTATGAGACCAGACAACCAGTGGAGACCTCCTTGGGCCTGCAGGACCCTGGTCTAGGCACTTTTGTGATATGGTGGGCCGGAGAAGAGAGTCCAGGGCTGGGGGCTTCCACCCTTGGCCAGCCAGGGCCCTGACCAAGGGCCCGGTCAGAGCTTCCTATCACTGGCAAGCAGGGAAAGCCTATCCAGACCTGCAGGTTCCCATCCTGGGTACTTTGCGACAAGGCACACAGAAGCCATGTCCCTGGGTCTTCCTGAGCACTACCCATTCTTGTGATCCATGCGCACTAAGTAACAGAGGGGGACATTTGAGAGAAATAATCAGGCCTCCTGGAGCCCTGACTGGGATTCAAGCTTCAAATGAACCCTCATTTGGACTTCGAGGGCAGCTTGGGAATCTGAACAGTGAGTCACTTGAAGGGAAGGATGTGTTTTGTTTATTTATTTTAAGTTCAAAACGTCACCAGTGACATTGGCATGGCACATGTTGCACCACCCATATAGGCGTGGTAAAAAGGGCCCCTAATATGAATTAGGTGCAAGCTTAGAATTTACCCGATGTACTCATGCTCGGCTTCCATTAATCTTCTATTCATCACTCATAGGTGAAAATGAGACTTGGAGGCAGTACTTTTATCTACCTTACCACTAAGGCCTCAAAATAACTTCATTTAGACTTCGTGTGACTACCTCTCAGTTCTTATTTAGGAAACATTTTAAACCTAGTTGCTCTGTAATTTCCCTATGAGCTTCTTTAATCAGCTCATTTTCACATTTCTGTGATCTTAGCACCAGGTCACCCTTTTCTGGGAAACATTGCCCATATAAATTATAAGTCAAACAATCAGAATTTATCCTGGGCCCAAGTGCCTTAAATTGGCATTCACTATTAAGTTCTGAGTAACTCTAGTTCTATAATTTGAAACTCAGAGTACCAACACTTCCCAGAAATGGTGCAATATTTTTAATGGGCGAGTACTCACACTTCTCAGTAGCAAATAGGTACTTCTGGATAGTGGATATGGGCAGTGCTCACTTTTTGAAAGAAAAAGGGCTGGTGCCCAAAGCTCTGCTCATAAGCTGGTGTAATTAAACCTTGGCGTATTGAATACCGAGGATGGTAGTCTTTAATTGACTGCCAGACACTCTCTGCCCTTTTTTCCTGCTCTGGCAGGTTCCTGCTTTTTTACTTTGCGACAGTTTTACCATCCTTCTCTTCCTCCATCTTTCCAAACTATGTGCATTTGCTTCTCTTGCACTCAGTAAATATCTCATGCGTGGAAATAAGTGCCAGAACCAGAAAATAAGTCCTGGTGGACCCCACCATCACCCACCGGCTCAAATTAAGCACTGAATACAGGCACTTATATATTTTCATTTCAAACACTGAGTAGTGGCCAAACGGTGTATTGTTAACCTTCAATTAAAAAAAACCCATTGCAAACTCCCACTCCATATCTCTTCTGATTCTTTCAACCAATATGAGAAAATCCACCACTACACATATCTCCAGATCTTCAGAATGTTCTCAATCCTGAGGGTGGGTTTCACCCTTCATGAAAAAGTCTCGCCAACTTGCCCATGCAGTCGCCTATGAGCGCGGCCATCTTGACCTGCTAAGAGTGGAGGTCCCGGGTCTTGGTGAGTAACTTATTATTACCACTTTCTATCTGTTATTCTACTCTGTGATATATATTGCAAATATCTTTTTTTTCCAACCAGCTAGAATGCTGCTGCTTACATTACAGGTAAATTACATTTAAACGTCTTCTGTGATTGTTATGATGACACAGGTGCTCTTCTGCGCTACCAATCTTACTTGTTTACAACTTTGCGTTTGCGCTTGCTTAGCGTGATTATGTTAGAGTTTATTTTAGAGAAATTAAGTTAGGTAATGCTATAGTGACTCTAGTCCTTACTTTGTCCTGTCACTAAGAGATAGGGGTGGATTGATACTTAGGTTTAATTACTTTGTATGAGTTTGTCATTTTTTTATGGTATGCGTGATGCCCACTCTGTTATGTCACGTGCTGCTAGTACCTCAGTGTTTAGTAGAACCTTTTCTAGTTTGTGCAATGAGTGGTAATAGGCTTAGCACTAGCAGAACATCATTCAGCATCAATCAATCAACCACAAATTTGGTGTATACAAAAAGGTAGTCATGTGTCCTCCGTTTGACCATATGCATTGTTGAGGACTAAAATAAGTGGAAATGCATACTTAATGTACAATTGGCACGCCTGGAATAGGTGGGCTAGGTCAGGTGGTACGTCGTACTTAGGCTTAGTTAGTATTCTGGAATCAGAATTGAAGACTGGATTAGTGTTGATAAATAGTAAGTAGTCGATCGGCGAGTCCTCCGATACTACTTGTTGACCAGATGAGATTGGTCAATTTAGTAATTGCAATTGTTGTTTACATAAGTGTTTTTTTGACCGTTCTTTAAAAATATTTTATTTGTGTCACACCAATCATCAATGTTTGTCTGTTTCTTATATCTTTCCTGTTCAGCACCAAGGGGCAGGCAGACAGGATCGCAGTCAGCGGGAGGAGCACAACACCAGCAACAGGAGGAGGACACCAACGAGGCCTCTTCTGCTGGCCCTAGTAAGTCTTCTTGTTTTTAATATTAATAATTCTTATTCCGTAACTTTTAGTGCACCATATTTTTTCTGAACTATTGTTTCCATTTCCTAATGCTATTTTTTCCAACAATTATCCATCGATCTGTACTATCTGTTTCGAAATTCTAGTTATCCCTGCCTCTGCTATGATGACTCTCTGTACTACTACTATTAGTCTGTCTGTAGTAGCTAAGCTTGCCCAGTTGGCCACTCTTTATTTAAAAGGTTTTAAATGAAACTCAGATTCACCAGTAGCTCTAGCCATTGAGTCCAGTCCTTTGGGTTGTCCTCTTGTACTACTTCTAGTCTTATTGATCTTGAGTCTTTGTTAATCTTTAGGCTTTTCGACTATTCCCACCAACAAATGCCCAATCAGATTTATTACTATTTTGATAGGATAGGACATACTACTACTGTTGTAGGGATTTTGCACATACAGAACTTTGCACAAGAAAATAGGATGTTGGTGATGGGAGGTTGGACCTTCCTCACACCTCAATCAGAAGTTCAGAACCCACCACAATCCCCTGCCCGACTAGTTATAGCAGTGTCTCGTCATGACTCATAACTATTAGCTCTCCGAACCCTCTCCCCAAGATACCCAACAAGTAGACAGCCCAAAACATAACACACCCGACCTCTCAGTCGTGGAAGCAATGCGTATGCACACCCTTCCTTTCGCTCGCTCACTCGTGTAAGTCCACACCAAATACCACTGAGTCTATGTAAGTTCAAAAGTTTTATTTTGAATTGACAAGCTATCTACGTTGTTCTATAATGCAGCACCAACAGGAAAATGCATAACATTAAAACAATAAACATTGTTACACTTACAGTTACAACAACTAGAAGTCCATACTAGAAACAAAAGGGAAATCATGATAACTGAACAGTGGTGGAAGCACCACCATACCCTTGTTAGTAATATGGTTTATATAAAATTTTAAATAAAGATCTCTGAGCGAATTCTGGGGACCCCTCACCTTAGAAGAACCTAGTACTGGTAGTTGTTACATCATAAGCTCTGCAAAGCTCTGATTCGTAGAAGGGAATCTTCTATCTGTAATGAGAAAAATGGTGCGCATTTGTATATTGCAAGCATTTCTCAGCCGTGCCAAAAAGTGTAGCATTTTTACGGATAAACAATATGGACTAACACCACAACTTCATAAAAAGTGGCTTGTTAATGTTTTGGTTGACCTTGTACGCAGCGCTTAGACAGTAGCAGTATGACTAGGCCATGAGGGCTCAAAGGTGTCTTATACAACAAGCTGCGAGGTAACGTCAAGTGTGCAAAACTAAGCAAAGACTAGAATGACCCTAGGGACCATATGCCTACTACTGTCTACTCTAGTACTACCTGATTTGTACTAGTGATGTATTGTATACTATTAACTCATTTTTCAAACTTGCTACTGACCAATAGTGGGAGGTGTATATGACACCTAAAAAATGTGTAATGTTTTTTCTAAAAAACACAGTTGATGGACAGAATGTAGAACAATGTCATACATTCACCCCAGTACAAGGATCTGGGCCTAAATCCATCGTTTTTTTGCACTCCACACCACCCTGGGTTAGACACTGGCTATATGCAAATCAGGTCTGACCCTGTGCCTCATGGGAACAGTCCAGTCCGAACTACCAAGCCATGTCTTTCCCAGACCGGAATCAAGCATTCCAAAGACCGGTTTCTGGCTAATAGCCTTCATCAGCCTGGATAGCTTGACTCCAGTGGTGTGGAGAGCCTGGGACTCACGTCTGAGAATACCCAGCCCACTCGGGGTGAAAATTGCAAAAAACACAGTTGATGGACAGAATGTAGAACAATGTCATACATTCACCCCAGTACAAGGATCTGGGCCTAAATCCATCGTTTTTTGCACTCCACACCACCCTGGGTTAGACACTGGTTATATGCAAATCAGCTCTGACCCTGTGCCTCATGGCAACAGTCCAGTCCGAACTACCAAGCCATGTCTTTCCCAGACCGGAATCAAGCATCCAAGGACCGGTTTCTGGCTATCAGCCTTCATCAGCCTGGATAGCTTGACTCCAGTGGTGTGGAGAGCCTGGGACTCACGTCTGAGCATACCCAGCCCACTCGGGGTGAAAATTACAAAAAACACAGTTGATGGACAGAATGTAGAACAATGTCATACATTCACCCCAGTACAAGGATCTGGACCTAAATCCATCGTTTTTTTGCACTCCACACCACCCTGGGTTAGACACCAGCTATATGCAAATCAGCTCTGACCCTGTGCCTCTTGGGAACAGTCCAGTTCGAACTACCAAGCCATGTCTTTCCCAGACCGGAATCAAGCATCCAAGGACCGGTTTCTGGCTATCAGCCTTCATCAGCCTGGATAGCTTGACTCCAGTGGTGTGGAGAGCCTGGGCCTCACGTCTGAGCATACCCAGCCCACTCGGGGTGAAAATTGCAAAAAACACAGTTGATGGACAGAATGTAGAACAATGTCATACATTCACCCCAGTACAAGGATCTGGGCCTAAATCCATCGTTTTTTTGCACTCCACACCACCCTGGGTTAGACACTGGCTATATGCAAATCAGCTCTGACCCTGTGCCTCATGGGAACAGTCCAGTCCGAACTACCAAGCCATGTCTTTCCCAGACCGGAATCAAGCATCCAAGGACCGGTTTCTGGCTATCAGCCTTCATCAGCCTGGATAGCTTGACTCCAGTGGTGTGGAGAGCCTGGGACTCACGTCTGAGCATACCCAGCCCACTCGGGGTGAAAATTGCAAAAAACACAGTTGATGGACAGAATGTAGAACAATGTCATACATTCACCCCAGTACAAGGATCTGGGCCTAAATCCATCTTTTTTTGCACTCCACACCACCCTGGGTTAGACACTGGCTATATGCAAATCAGCTCTGACCCTGTGCCTCATGGGAACAGTCCGGTCCGAACTACAAAGCCATGTCTTTCCCAGACCGGAATCAAGCATCCAAGGACCGGTTTCTGGCTATCAGCCTTCATCAGCCTGGATAGCTTGACTCCAGTGGTGTGGAGAGCCTGGGACTCACGTCTGAGCATACCCAGCCCACTCGGGGTGAAAATTGCAAAAAACACAGTTGATGGACAGAATGTAGAACAATGTCATACATTCACCCCAGTACAGGGATCTGGGCCTAAATCCATCGTTTTTTTGCACTCCACACCACCCTGGGTTAGACACTGGCTATATGCAAATCAGCTCTGACCCTGTGCCTCATGGGAACAGTCCAGTCCAGTGGAGTGCAAAAAAACGATGGATTTAGGCCCAGATCCTTGTACTGGGGTGAATGTATGACATTGTTCTACATTCTGTCCATCAACTGTGTTTTTTGCAATTTTCACCCCGAGTGGGCTGGTAGCCAGAAACCGGTCCTTGGATGCTTGGTGGTAAGTTAGATTCATAATCCTTAACTATTGACATTACACTCACTGCAAGGGTGCACTGTATGTATACTGTACTGTTGAGACTTAGGGAACCATTAGGATGGCGGATTGCCCCCGCCGAGACGGCGGTAGTCACCGCCGGCCCGGCGGCGGCAGTCACCGCCGGCCCGGCGGCGACAAACTGCCCGCCATCCCTGTAGAAAAGACCCCTGCCATATTACAATGGCTGGGGGGTCCTCCGCGGCGGATGGAAAGACCGTGTGCTGCTTTTCCGCACGATCGACATGTCGACCGGGCAGAAAAGGGTTCAATATGGTAGTGGTGTCTGAAAGACACCGCCAGCCATATTACAATGTGCATTTTGGGATGCCTTTCCGTGGCAGCATTGCCATCACGGAAAGGCATGCGGAGTGTGCTTGGGGGGCCCGTTGCGGGCCCCCATGGACTCCGGGGGGGTGCACATGGGGTGGTGCCTATGGATGGGACCCCCCTGCCTTTCAAAGCACAACGTGGCTGGCACCGTGAGGATGGCTGGCGGACAAAGTCCGCCCGCCATCCTAATGATGCCCTAAGTAAGTATGAGTTGCTGTGAACGTTTGAAGAGTCAACACACCCTTTAATTGGCATTAGTAAAGACATTAGGGGCGGGAGTATTGAGTAACCAATGGCCTCTTCTATCAGATTTCAACTCCGCTTTGAAAGTTTTATGGAGAAGACTAAAAGTCAGATCAGATCACCTGGTGTGGAACTAAAAAGGGAAAGACGGGTGGAAGGAAGAAGGACAGGCAAGATTTTATATTTATGACAGACAGAGAGAAGGATACATGTGATGCAAGCATGCAAATTGCAAAGGTGGCTGATAGGAATCTGATGCATGGTTGGTTGAATGCCTGAAAAAATCCTGCAAATGTTAAAGACCAAGCAAGTGGGAGGATAGATACATACCACAACTGTTATGTACTGTGCTTTATAGTGCTACCATGCCACTATGTGTATAATTAACTTGTCTTTCTGTTTTTCTAAGAGTATATTTTACAATAGTCTTCTTTTTTCTTTTTGATATACAGCTACTCCTTCCAAACCAGATCGGAAGGAGTTGGCGGCCAAGGCATGGCGCCGGAAGCTGGAGGCGATACAAGTAGAATATCAACAGCTGGTGGTCTTGGAACAGGAGGATGAGGAGGCAGCAGCAGCTGAACACTCCTCCAATGCCCCGGGCTCCAGCCACCGCCCTCCAGCGGTACGGCGCCACCGTCTGGCGGCTGCCCGCCGCTGCCTTTCCATCACTGGTGCCCCGCCCCCCACTGTGGCTGCAACTGCCGCCCTACTAGAGGAGGCAACAAGGAGACTTCTACAGAGTAAAACTTGTTAAATGTTTGTATTTGCAACAAAATACAGTGGGGATATCTGCACAAAAGATATGTTTGTGATATGATTGTGCAGATATCCCCAATACCTATCGTCCTGAAGAAACCCCATATCCTACAGTGGGGTAGAAACACAGTCGACAAGAAGTACAGAAAAGACCCTATATGGCTGATGTTACTAAACATTCCTGCTGCTATTGGACTTTATTAATTGGTCTCTTACTGTACATTTGGAAACCTGTTTTTTCACTAAATACACTGTGTATCATTGATCACTGGTTCCATGATTCACTTGGGGTTGCACTGCACAAAGTATACAGTCGTTTGAATTAAAAATGATATATACCTACATATCAATGTCGTTTGTTGCAAATACAAACATTTAACACGTTTTACTGTGTAGAAGTCTCCTTGTTGCCTCTTGCATTATCCTTTTCCCTTACAAATGTTTTGCCATTGTGCAGTTCTTCATTATATTATTATTTATTGTGCCTACGAGAACCACTGTCTCTTAGTATAAAACTATTACCCTGGTTCTTAGTAAATAGGGTTCCCCTGTCATTTAAAGTGGCCCTACTAGAGGAGGCAGTGCTTGTCCTCCAAAGACAATCCGCCGAACCTAGGAGACCCTGTTTATTGCCCCTTTTTTATTTAATGTTTTGGTGGGTGGGAATGGGTGTTGGGGTTTTGGACATTTGAATGAACTTCTTTATGGTTGGGGTTAGGGAGAGGGATGGGTCAGGTTCTGTGGTTTTTTTACATAGTTTATTTTAGTTAAGGTTACTATTAAATCAATATTTCTAATTTACATACAGTGTTGCTAATGTTTTGTGGGTGGGGTTACTGTTTTTCATAACACTGTTTCCTTCCTGGTGCAGGGCCGCCCATAGCCAGTGTTTGATTTAAATAACTGGCTGACTTTGTAAGACACAAAAAGATAGATGCGGCACCCCTCACAGATTGAGTTGTCCTACTAGTACTGTCACTCTCTCTCTTCTAGTCTATGCATTCTTCAACTGGACTCAAAAGGAGGTGTGAATTACTGAATTGATTGAAAACATGTCCATTATTAATTATGCCTCCCCCAAACTTCTCTTACCTTTGCTTGATGTTTAACTTAGGCACAGCGATGGCTGCCTGGTGATGATGGTTTCCTTTCCTAACATGCCATGGTTGTGATGGTGGTAGTAGTAGTAGACACTGGCAGGGCAGCAGCATTTGCAAAAAAAGAAAATGAGACAGTCAGTCGCCTGAGAGAGACTGGAAAAAACAGCACTGGACCGCACATCGCTAGCCCCTCCTCCGGGTCGCCCTTAAGCACTCTGGTATGTGCAGTGCCTGAAGTTACCATAATGCCCAGGGGACAACTCGCTGGTAGGAGGAGCAGTGTGCGACCATATGGATTGTTGTTTATTAAGGCTCCCTTGAGCCGGTCGAGCTGACGAGCTCATGGTTACGCACCTGCGCGCCACGAGAGGTATCAAGACCTGAGAACACTTTTGGCAGCTTACGCAGCAGCCCCATACACACGCCTATTCCCTGCTGATGAGAGGTAACGACCTCGAAACACGTGTCCAGGGATGGCCAGCACAACGGTGGATACACTCGACATTTTTTCAGAAGCCCACACGCTGGAACGAACTGCATTTACCATAATGCCCAGGGGCCAACTCGCTGGTAGGAGGAGCAGTGTGCGACCATATGGATTGTTGCCTGAGAGAGACTGTTTGAGGAGTAGTAGAATGAAGTACAGTACAGAACTTACTGCGAAACAATAATATGGAAAAATATTTTACAACAAAACATAACGGTGGTGGGGATAGCCTACTAAACAGAGTTACAAACTATAGTTGTGTTGAGTCACTTGACTAGGCCTACAGTACACTCCTCGACACAAGCGTAACAGTTAGTGCTGTGTATGAGGATAACAACAAATCCTATCAATGCCGGCAATTAATGTGGATGTATATGTCCCTTTGGTAGCTAAAAATCACCTCTAAAATATACTGCTCATGGGTGGCCAATCAGAAGAAGATCCTCGCTCTGACTTGAATTGAAGTACTGTTGCTTTCACCACATCCGCCCCTGCAAGCGTGTGATAAATTATTGGTGCACATTTAATTTAGTCACACCTCAATAAATCACACAGCCCGGGGGAAGAGGGTTAGGGTTTGTTGAATGGATGGGAAGGGGGGTTTGGGGAAAGGTTTGAAAATTAAAAACAGTACGCATAGACAAACAACAAAACACAATCTCTGTAGACTACCATATCAATATGTTAAGGGAGAAAAAGGAAATGCATGCATGATGATGATTGATAAGGAGACCCGGATTACATGCAGTTCTTGTTCAGTTGTTCCCGGCTAACTTTTACAGATAGCAAATACATTTTTTTAAATATTGGTAGGGATGAATCATAAACAGAGAGCAAACCTAATGATAATAATAACAACAAGAAGAACACAATATTGTAAAGATTGTAGACAAAAAATGAATCAAATTATTGAAAAGATGATGAAAGTTGATACCGTTACTGTGTTTTCCTGGTCAAATGTGGATTTGCATCTCGGCATTTCTCTTGGTCCTCTCGTCCATCAATCTTGGGTGTCGCCAGTCGCCACTGCCTGCCTGGCAAATGTAGATTTATTGGTAAGGTAAGTGTGCATTGTAATGTTTTCCCAAGTATAACGCAAGGCCCGGCCTGTAATTGTAGATGGAAAAACAAAAGGGATATTGAGAAACAAAGTTGAAAAAAATGCACAAGTTATGGTGTAGTGCAACAAGAACACTTTCCAAGGCGGCATGTATGCATCATCTCTACTCTAGTCTGTTTCCAGCATTGACCTTCAACAAAAACAGGACAGAGCAGGCCCACAGTGACGGCATGTCCCTTAGCACATCTCCGTTTAGAGTACATTTTTTTAAAGAGTTGGACAAAGCACATATCCAGCAACATAGCATTTTACAATTTAAGTCACTAAATCAATACAACGCAGTCATCCCACCAATACATTCGACTCCAATTCTACACAGACATTTAGGTCTGTGTTTGTTGTTGACTTGTTTACCTTTTATGCCACTCATGAAACGGCCTCCTGACTTGTTATGATTCCATCAATCATCTCCGATATTTGTACTGACTGTGTAGATCGACCTGCAGTTGAAGTACAATTTTGTTTATTACACAAGAGTAGAAATATTATTGACTTGAGTCACTCTTTAGTGTGTACAGTAAGAATACTAGTACACTTTGACTTCACTTCATGCACAACAAACAACAAAAACACAAACACCAATCACTCAGAGTCAGGTGTCCAATGCATGCCATTCATTTTCATTACCTGTTCCTTCTCATCTTAAGTTAACGGGCCGTCGTTTTTGCCATCATCATCATGGACGGTGCTGTTGTCATACTCAGTGTGCAGTGTACAGATTGAGTCCCCTTCCTGTATTCAATCAAAAGCAATGTATCAAGCTGCAGTAGCAGTACAAATTTCTTATTAAAAATAGTTGCAAGAAGGGGGAATTGCCTTGAGTTACGTTTAGTGTGTGGAATGATGATTAGTGCACAATGAAATAACTTCATGAACAACAAACAACAACAAAATCACTCAGTCTGTGTCCAATGCATGGTATCATTTCATTACCTGTTCCATCTCATTTTCACTTTTCAGTTAATGGGCAGTCTCTCTCGGCTCAGAAAGGAGTATAGCTACAGTAGTCATCATGTTCCACTTCTTTTGGCGGGATTAGGAAATTTTTTATTTTTTATTCTATTTAGCCTCATCCAACCATCATCTGTCTTGAGGGCAATGGATTTAGGAAGATTCAGGAGGATAGAGCGGAGGAGCTGGATTCAGAGGACTGTACTTTGCAGACAGCTGAAACTCGTATATGGAAATAAGAAGAGTAGAAGACGATGGTGATGGATTTGTTGTGATTCAAAGTTTGTAACCGGAAAGACAGACACACAAATAAAGGAAAATAAGGGAGGAAGACAGTAAGTGCAAGCCTAATTGTCAGGGAAGTATAGCTCGTCCTCAAACTCTGGGGGTTCAACCAGTAGTAGGTAATCATGTAACACACTACTTCCGTCACCTGAGCCGCTGTCCTCATCTTCCTCCCTTGATTCATGTATTGTGTAATTCGGTGGTATGAAGTGCTGATTTATTTTGATCATTGTTAACCTCTCCACGTTTTTGGGTGAGAGACTGGTCCTTCTCACTGCTACAATGGAACCAGCAGCACTGAAAACACGTTCAGAAGAGACACTTGCGACAGGGAAAGCCAGATAGCTTATCGCCAGCCTGCAGAGCAGTGGCCATTCGGCCCTTTTCCTATACCAATACTGCAATGGGTTTCGATCAATGTACACCTCTGTTGGGTCATCCAGATAGGCCTGTACCATCTGCTCAATGTTCAGGGGTGCTGCTGCTAACCTTTTTTCTGGCTCTTTTCTCTGTGCATCAGCACTGTTTCCTAATACCAATGCCTAACTGTAAATACAAGTTGTGTAACGATTCTACTGGGCCTAAGGATGATTCAGTTATTGTTTCTGTTGTTGATAGTGATGGTGAGTGTTCTGAGCCAAACGCACTGCCTTCAGCCTCCGAAGTTGCACTTGATGCCGGATGCCCTGCTGCAGTATTTCTTGTGGGTTGATCTAGCGGGCTTTTAATTAGCAGCCGTTCATTTTCCAACTTACTCGCTGCCTCAGCTATCCAAGTGTTGTAGCGGGCAACATCCATCTCTGAAAAAGTAATTCTTCAGTGCCAATTTTGTCCGTGGATCCAGAATTGTGGCACAAATGTAATGTTCTTATGACAAAATCTTATTTTGCACCCTTGTATTTTCAGCTAAGCGACAGGCTAAGCTCTCCACCAAGTCATAGGCTTCTTTTTTTTCCTCCTCACCTTTGTATGATTCAGACACCTTCAGCTGATGCTCTAGCATTTGCAATAATGGGATAGCTTGGCCCATTGTACAGTCCTCCTTGCTGACTTCACGTGTGAAGACCTCGAAAGGACAAAGCATGTCAGTCAGGCATTTAACTAGGCATCATTGGTTCATCTGAAGGGTCATGCCTTTCACAGTAGCATCCAGTCTTGGCATGACATATTCATTGAGTGGCCTGTACTGTTCAAACAGACGATCAAGCATGTAATACGTTGAGTTCCAATGTGTTGCCACCTCCTGGATGAGTGCTTTGACTGGCATTTTATAGTCATGTAGAATGATCCCCAGCTGCTTCCGAGCTCTAAAAGAATGGCTGAAATTAGTGCATATTCTTCGGCAGGTGGTCAGTAAGTTGCTGACTATGGGTTCTTTTTTCAGACAGTCCTGAACTATAATGTTTATCCAGTGCGCCAGACACGGAACCCGGAAATAGGAACCAAGCTCCATGGCCTTAAGTACATTACTGCCATTATATGTGGCAACAAAACCAATACTAAGCCCTCTTGGGCGCAGCCATTCAAAAACCTTGCTGCAAAACTCTTCCAAAATGTTTATAGCAGTAAGAGATTTCTCCATGGCGAACATAGCTACAGTTGCATGTTTCCGAGTAGCTTTAAAAATCTGAGCTGTGTCAACAGCACCTCCTTTAGATAGCTTATCTCTAACCCCCACAAAAGAGACCCAGTGTGCAGTGATGCACATGTAATCTGTGGCTTGGCAACTGGTCCACATATCTGTTGTCAGGTGGATATTGTGAACAGCACTCTGCTGCAAAGCTTGTCCAATCAATTCCAGCACATCATGATGTAGTGCCGGAACAGCAATTATTACGAAATAGGACCATCTGGGAACCTTCCATTTAGGGCAGATGGCTTACACAAATTCAAGGAAACCCACCCCTTCCACAAATGAAAAAGGGGAACGGTCAGGTGCTAACATTTTAGCCAGCTTCGCATTGTACAACCGGGCCGTTGGGTGGTTGCGTTGGAACTGCCCCTCCAACCTAACCATGCTCTCAATGGTAGGCTGGATTACTTTCCTTTGTGGTGCTGTTGTTTTCATTAACCCACTTAGGCTCAATGGCGCAGTTTGTCTCATTGCAGTACTCGGTTGCCTTGGTGTCTCAGCCTGACTCTAAGTATGGCTCGGTGCCACTCAGATGTTGCTGAGGAGGATGTGGGCGGTACCACTACACTACTGAGGGCAGGGCTAGAAATGTGTCCCTCTTCTTCACCTACCACCGCAATAATATCGTCCCCTGATTCTTCATGCCCAACTTCAATGGGTTGAGTTTTTTTACTTTGTTTTAAGTGAAGAAGGTGATTCTCCCACATGATATTGTGGTGTATTCTGAGATGACTTGCTTGGCCTCCGGTACCATAGTTTGTACCAAGCTTACCCCGCCGAAAACCTTGTCGACAAATTGAGCATATAGCAACGTTCTCCTCCTTGGTGCTAACAGAAAAGAAGTCCCAAACTGGGGAGGAGAACTTTCTGGCACTGCTGGATGTGCCACTTTCAATACCAGATGAACTGGAGGGTGTGCTTGGAATATGACTCTGTGCAGCTACACTGTGACTTTTACTACCACTACCTACTGAGATGGTTGAGCTGGATGTGGGTCCCTGCCGGGCCTTTGAAAATATTGCAGCTGGAGGGCGTGGTGGTGTAACCTGTGTTGGTGGTATCCGTGCTACATCCCGCTCAGTAGCAGCCTCTCTGGATAGGGTGAGAATGATGGTCTCCATCCCCTTTGGGGCGGGAGGGATGGGCGTGATGACTGGCTCGTCTTCATCAACATCATCTCCCTCTTCTACATCTACCTCCATAACTCTAAGTTTTTCTGAACCTTACTTTTCAGAAGCATTGTCTTGTGGCGTGCATCACTCTCAGACTGAGCTGGTGGCTGCCAAGTGGCATCACGATCATCAAAAGCGGGGCTTGAAGAAGAAGATGATGGACTAAGCCTCCTTTTCCTTGCTGGTGGTCTGGAAGACAATAGATCATCCGAAACAGTTGTTTGCTCCACTTTGTCTGCAGGAAGCTCGATATCCTGAAATGCCGCTACTTCAGGAGCAACAACTACTATTGTGGGCTGTTCTTGCAGCTCCTGCTGTTCTTGTGGATGCTGCTGTTCTTGCGGCTGCTGCTGTTGTTGCAGCTGCTGCTGTTGTTGCGGCTGCTGCTGTTGTTGCGGCTGCTGCTGTTGTTGTTGCGGCTGCTGCTGTTGTTGTTGCGGCTGCTGCTGTTGTTGTGGCTGCTGCTGCACACTTATCTGCTGAGTTTCCGCCTGCGTTGATTGTGTACTACTTTGCGATAATGACATTTCAACATCACTGCTCGTTAGTAGACTGGCTACCTCTGCGACACTCATGGGCTTGGGCCTAGGTTGGTGGGGTTGGACCGCTGGTGTGGAGGTGCGGCTCCCAGCTTGGTTCCTGGACAACGCTGTTGCAGACGTACTGTTTTTGGTCCCAAAAACAACATTGCCGGCACACCAGTCGTGGTTAGTGGCAGTTCCCTTTTCTGTTCCTTCTTCTCACCGGCAACTTTCTTGGTACTGGATCTGGTACCTTTCTTTGGGGCCATCTTCAGATGTCAGGCAGGACGCAGGTGCACAAGTTGTGGTCACTCGTGGATGGGATGCACAGCAGGACTTCTGGCTGGCTGGCAGTACAACGGGTGATGATGATGACACCTCCTCCTCTGGCTTTTTGTGCACCTAAAAGCAAATAAGCCAGGAGAAGAACATCAGTGAAATGTTGCATTTGTTGTTGTGGTTCAGTTACTTACTACTGTACTAGTACAAACAAACAAACAAAAGAAGATATAGTCTAGCCATTTCTGAGACTTTGTCAACAAGGGCTATGTTATACTACTGTGTAAACACTACACTCTCAGGAAGGATAGGAAAGAGAATAAAAACCACCAAAATACAAATGGAATGGAAGTGGGGTGGACGCTATTTGGCATTAAACTATTTGAGCATCACATCATTCATGGAGCTGCTGCTGGCAAAGGGGGTGGATGGATGGGAGCATTAAGCCAATAGGAAAACCATGCAAGCCTATATGGCAAAAGCAGGACACTAATAACTCCCACGACAAAAAAGGCCACCAGCCACATGGACACTCACAAATCACAAGCAACAAGAAGGAGGCCTGGGAAACAGCATGATCTGACAAAAGGCCTATAAAAGTCAGGCAAAGGATGCATGCTAAAGCACACTGCTCTGCCTTTTTAATGCAATAAAATACAAAAACGAAAATACACAGGCCCAAAAAAGGTCTGCAGGGTGCATGAATTGCACACCAACACACACCAGACACACACAACAAAGGCATGTATTTAAGACACCGAACATCAGAAAACCCACCCCAAAAAAACACATTTCCCAACTCAATCCAATGCCATCCATGCCCTAAATGATGTCTAAATTCAACAGACCACACAGAAACACTTGTTTAATGCAGCTGTGGCTACCTGCTCTGAGCCTACCGGGTGATAGCAGGCCTGTTGGCAAACAAGTCCAGACAAGTTTGCAGGCCTAGGCTTCAGAATGGCCACCAGCCACATGGCCAGGCCCAACTACAGAAAGTCCACCCCCAAAAAAACACATTTCCCAACTCAATCCAATGCTATCCATGGCCTAAATGATGTCTAAATTCAAAAGACCACACAAAAACACTTGTTTAATGCAGCTGTGGCTACCTGCTCTGAGCCTACCGGATGAAAGCAGGCCTGTTGGCAGACAGGGACAGACAAGCTTGCAGGCCTTGGCTTCAAAATGGCCACCAGCCACATGGTCAGGCCCAACAACAGAAAGCCCACCGCCAAAAAAACACATTTCCCAACTCAATCCAATGCCATCAATGCCCTAAATGATGTCTAAATTCAACAGACCACACAGAAACACTTGTTTAATGCAGCTGTGGCTACCTGCTCTGAGCCTACTGGATGAAAGCAGGCCTGTTGGCAGACAAGGTCAGACAAGCTTGCAGGCCTAAGCTTCTAAATAGCCACCCGCCACATAGCCAGGCCCAACAACCGAAAGCCCACCCCAAAAAAACACATTTCCCAACTCAATCCAATGCCATCCATGCCCTAAATGATGCTTCAAAATAAAATACATTCAAAAAACACCAAAGGAACAGTTGCTTCATCATGCACCCACCCATGAGGCCATGACTAGCTCTGGTCCTACTGACTACTACTACCCACAACATTTAAAAAAAAAGGAATGATAGTTACCAAAATTAATTTGTAGTTGCAACAACTGCAATGCCCCAATCAAACAGACACAACAACCACTTGCTTGTAAAATATCCAATTAAAAAATCCTCAAATCCAATGGCAATGATGCAGCAGACAAAAAGAGTGATTT
The DNA here is from genome assembly GCF_964261635.1 of Lissotriton helveticus. NCBI lineage: Eukaryota > Metazoa > Chordata > Amphibia > Caudata > Salamandridae > Lissotriton > Lissotriton helveticus. The sequence goes on along the minus strand of NC_136068.1, from coordinate 630,656,845 downwards.
TTCCAGCTCAAAATCCAAAGGCAGAATGAGCAGGAGATGGACAAAGCACTGGGAGGAGCCTGCTGGACAGGAACAGGAAGTTGGAGATTTTGTGGCACTTCCTCCCTCTCCCCACATTTTAAAAAAGGACTCCTTGCACAAAAAAGGACATCCAAATGTCAATCTGAGGAGTTTTTTTTCAACCAAATCATCATTTTCAGAAGGTTTTATGCTGCTAGAGCTGATATTATTCTCCAGATTGAAAATGTTACATGTTCGAGTTCTCGAGCTTCACATTACTTCCGCCGGATGTCGAGGACGCCTCCAAAATGATGTGTTTGTGTTCTCTCGCTCCCTGTCGCATTGGATATGACGTGTTCGCGTCCTCACGCTCTCGCTCGCGGTGGAGAATGACGTGTTCGGGTTCTCTCTCTCCTTGTCACGTTCGATATGACATGTTCGCGTCCTCACACTCTCGCTCGCGGTGGAGAATGACGTTTTCGAGATCTCATACTCTCGCGGTGCACGATCGAGAGACGAATGACCTGATCGCGGGTGGGAACTCGCGCAAGATAGCGCAAACAGCCACCAACATCTCGTGGAGCACGGGACCGGATCGGGAACACTTGTCGGCAAACGCGGTGGTCCAGGTAAGGCGATCGCGCGCGCAAGTATGTATTTTTAAAGCGCGAGCATGAAAAAAATTCCGGTACGCTGTGGATCGCGGAAATTTGGGCATTTTCGAGCTCTCCGCAGAACGCAAAGATTTCAAATTATCGCAATTTCCGCCAGCGTAACGGAATTTGACACCCACCCCTAATCAAAATATAAATCCTTATGGGATGTGGATTTGGTGCTTAAGTTATTTATGGCCTGCCCTAGTAATACGTTTTTGGATTCTAGGCAGTTATCTTGGAAGTTAGCTACTTTGTTATGTCTCATTTGTGTTAGAAGGGTTTCTGCTGTATAAGCTTTGGAAATCTCACATAGATTTTTTCAACCAAATGGTGTAGTAATTGGAATTTGTAAAAGGAAAAAGACTATGTCAAGTTCTGTGTTTTATCCAGTGTTTGATGAATGTCTAGGTTTGTGTGTGGTTAGGTGTTTAAAAGAATATGAGAGCAGAATGTTAGAAAAAAGGGCGATGGAATAGATCAGGTGTTGATTTTTTATGTGAAACCGTATAAGGCAGTTTCAAATATGAAAATTGCTACATGGGTGAAATGTTCCATGAAGGAGGCTGGTGTGGATTTGTCTAAGTTTACTGCACATTCTATACGTGGATTAATGGCAAGTAAGGTAAGCATGTTAGGTGGAAGATTAGAAGATATTATGAAGGCAGCTTACTGGTCCTCTGTATCTACTTTCAGAAGATTCTATTTTAAATCAGTTGAACATGTTTCTAAATGGTTTTAGAAAGCTTTGAACATGCATAATGCAGGCCTCCCTTCTTGACATACAATTGCGATTCTAATAGGTTTACTGATTATAAAATTGAGATTTTATTCAAGACAGGGAGACTAGAATTATCCCTCCCACCCTTCCCTTGGGGTGTAAATGATTTGTGTTATAAAAATAGAAATGATATGTAGTTTGATTTAAGGATGTTAAGTGTGATTAGAAGAATGTTTACTTCATTATATATTTTTTTATTGTAGAGAATTAATTTGGGATAATACTCGTTTTGGATTGGGAAAAAGAGTTGGAAGAGGCAAAGGAAAAGAGGAGGAAGATGGTGGCCTCATGTTATTTATGGATTTGAAAGTTCTTTTGGGTTGTGATGTTTTTAAAAGATTCCATGAGCTTTTATAGGTGCAACTCAGAAGTGGGAAATAAAAGTTCATGCATAATGCTAGCCTCCTTCTCTTTAATAAAATCCCCATTTTATAATCAGTAAACCTATTAGAATCGCAATTGTACAAAATATCATTTTTATATATATATATATATATATATTTATATATATATATATATTCACTGAAAAAAACATAGGTTTGACACCAGTTATAGTTAGCTGGAAATTTTACTGACATAAAACCATTGAAATTCCCACGTTATAGTTAGTTGGACTCACTATAACTTGCGCGCCTGCAATGCACTGCTGATGACGGCACATATTACATCACTCATGACATGGTCAGTGACATCACTCATGACATCACTGATGACACCATCCAGTGAATGTGTGTCTTTCTGAAAAAGAAATATGTTTTATATATGTATATGTAAAGGTGGATGGAAGAATAAATGTTTAAATAAGTGTCTTAATGGATGTTTTAAAAAAAAAAAAATTGATTGGTTAACTGGTTTATTAAGTGTATCTTAGTGAATACATATATTAGCGAGTATTGTTCAAATATTTAAATGTTTGTATCAGTGTTTCACTTTGTGTATAAGTGTCTGCATGGGTTGGTGAGTAGCTACATGTGTGTGTATATGGGTTATTAGATTTTGTTTTAGTATCAGTATGAGTGTCTGTATGGTTTGGTGGGGGTGTTACTTAGCACATAGATGCATCAATGACTGACTTACTGTTTGTATGTGTTTTGAAGACAGCATATGTGCAGGACTGTATGGGTGGATGAGTGTGTATATGTGTGTGTTAGTGAGTGAATGACTGTCTCACTAGTGTCTTTATCAGTAACTACATATGTTTTAATCTAGTATATGTGAGTATTGATGTATATAAGTGAGTATATGTGAGAGTGAGAAATTGAAAGAGTTCTTGTTTAAATAAGTATGTGTTTCTATAAGTGATTGTTTGAGAGTAAGTATGTGTAAGTTTCCTTGGAAGTAAGGTGGTAGTGTGTGTATAGCTGTATATGCAAATAAATGGATGTTCAATAGTTTATTTGCATGTGTGATTATGTGTGTGAGTAACTTTTGGATGACTGTCGGTGTGTAACAGGATGTCTAGGTGTTTCACTACATATGATGAGTGAATATATGTATGAGTGACTATATAGAACTGTTGGTGAATGAGTGGATGTGTATATAGATGGTGGTATTACTGAATTGGTTGTTGTAACTGGTATGGGTATCTCTATTTTTTTGAAAATTTTAGTTTCTATATTTGAATATGTGTTTCAAGGGTTACATTACACTGAAAGGAGGTCTGTCACTCTGTCACAAGGATGGTGTCATCATTGATGTCATGAGTGATGTCACTGACCATGTCATGAGTGATGTAATATGTGACGTCATCAGCAGTGCATTGCAGACGCGCAAGTTATAGTGAGTCCAACTAACTATAACGTGGGAATTTCAATGGTTTTATGTCAGTAAAATTTCCAGCTAACTATAACTGGTGTCAAACCTATGGTTTTTTCAGTGAATTTAATAGGTTTTTTAAATGCTAATTCCTAACTATAACTGGTGTGAAACCTATGGTTTTTTCAGTGAATTTCATAGGTTTTTTAAATGCTAATTCCTAACTGTATAAGGCCTGAAACCTATGTTTTTTTCAGTGAATTTCAAAGTTTTGTTTTAATGCTAATTCCTAACTATATAAGACCTGAAAGCCCACCAGGAATCTCCAGTATGCGCCAGGGGACTGCATTGTAGAGAGGTGTAATGAAGCCACGCCCCTTTCTACACCTCTCTGCAACGCAGCCCCCGTGCATGTTTGAAGAGGGGGAACTAATTCCCCATGCATACTGGGGGCCCCTGGGGGCCAACTAGCCCACCTGGAACCTCCAGTATGCGCCAGGGGGCTGCATTGCAGAGGTGTAATGAGGCTATGCCCCTTGTGACACCTCTCTGCAACGCAGCCCCCTGCCGCGTTTGCAGAGGGGGAACTAATTCCCCTTGCATACTGGGGGTCCCTGGGGGCCAACTAGCCCACCAGGAGCCTCCAGTATGCGCCAGGGGGCTGCATTGCAGAGAGGTGTAATGAGGCCACACCCTTTTTTACACCTCTCTGCAACGCAGCCCCCGTGCATGTTTGAAGAGGGAGAACTAATTCCCCTTGCATACTAGGGGTCCCTGGGGGCCAACTAGCCCACCTGGAACCTCCAGTATGCGCCAGGGGGCTGCATTGCACAGAGGTGTAATGAGGCTATGCCCCTTTTTACACCTCTCTGCAACGCAGGCCATTGGCGCGTTTGCAGAGGGTGGACTAATTCCCCTTGCATACTGGGGGTCCCTGGGTCATATCTGCCCAAACACCGATATTCCGAACGATTGAAAATGACTTTTCTTGAGAAACATTTGGATTTGGATTATCATGTCCTATACTTTGGAATTTTTGAAAGACTGACTTTGAGGATGCTATAAATTACTCAAGTCTACCCGAATTGTGTGGGTAAAATTGATACCTAGTCACTTTGAATAAGAATGTACTTACGTCTCGTCTAACATTTGGAAGAAATATCTAGTTATATGACAACAGGATACCGACATAACTTGAAGGAAATAAGACCGCCCTGAAGAAGTTCTGTTGTACAGAACGAAACGTTTCGACTGGCTGTGGTACATAAACTTAAGGAAAATAAAAGCATTTGAATATACACCAAGATTCAGCGCTTCAATAAGGACTCTAAGTGATATGATTTGATTGGACTTATTGTGCAAGTGGTGCTGTGCCAAGCTTTGGAATATTCTCCACTACTCTCTACTACTTACTCTCTCCTACTCCACTACTCTCAAATACTCACTCTCTACTACTCATTCTCTACTACTCTACTACTCTCTACTACTCTCTCTCTACTACTCACTCCCTACTACTCACTATCTACTACTCTCTACTACTCACTCTCTACTACTCACTCTCTACTACTCTCTCTCTACTACTCACTCTTTACTACTCACTCTCTACTACTCTCTACTACTCACTCTCTACTTCTCACTCTCTACTACTCTCTACTACTCACTCTCTACTACTCTCTCTCTACTACTCACTCTCTACTACTCACTCTACTACTCACTCTCTACTACTCTCTACTACTCACTCTCTACTACTCTCTCTCTACTAGTCTCTACTACTCACTCTACTACTCACTCTCTACTATTTATTTATTTATTTATTTATTTATTTCGTGTTTTTTATAGCGCGAACATGACCCTGTCGGGGGTATCAGAGCGCTTTACAGAGATGTCTCAATAATAGAACCATTTAAAACCATAGATTGCAGAAAACAAACAAACTCTTTACAGCAATACATTTCGGGAAAGCGTATAACAGATATATCCGAAGCGCCATTATATCACCCCATCATGTATGTTACAAATGTATACTCTTAAATTAGTGAAGAGAGATGCTGGAGTGAGAATGGAACAGATGTGGAGAGAATATATCCAGAGTAAATGATGTCAGGACTCATTGTAGAAATTTTCCCATATAGAACAATTTAACTTCTTTTTTGAATGCTGCAGTGGATGAAATTGTTCTAATGCTAGGGGGGAGAGCGTTCCAAATTCGTTTCAAACTACTCTCTACTATTCTCTCTCTCTGCTACTCACTCTCTACTACTCTCTACTACTCACTCTCTACTACTCACTCTTTACTACTCTCTACTACTCACTCTCTACTGCTCTCTACTACTCACTCTACTACTTACTCTCTACTACTCTCTACTACTCACTCTCTACTACTCTCCACTACTCACTCTACTATTCACTCTACTACTCTCTACTACTCACTCTCTGCTACTCTCTCTACTGCTCTCTACTACTCTCTACTACTCACTCTCTACTCTCTATTACTCACTCTCTACTCTCTACCTCTCTACCTCTCTACCTCTCTCTACTTCTCTCTCTACTAGTCTCTACCTCTCTACCGCTACCTCTCTACCTCTACCTCTCTACCTCTACACCTCTACCTCTCTACCTCTCTCTACACGCACACATATACACATATAAAAATGCATATATATGCATATGCATTTATATATGTATGTGTACGTATATATATATATATACATACATATATAAACATATATAATCTGTATATCTATATAAATACAAATATAAATGCATGCATACATATACATATATGCATACAGATGCATGTTATTTACATGAAAGTTTAAAAAACACTAATAAAAGCAAAGCTAAAAAGCCACCTCATTACAAACAGAATGGCTTTAACTTAAACGAGGGCGAGATATATTGCATTTTCAATGCTTGTTTACTTTGGTTCCATCAAGAAGGCATTCAGATGTGTCACACATTTGCCATAAATTCTGAATGTTAGCACTCTAGTTGCTCATTAGATCACTGTAGTAAAGCTACTGCTCACCAGGGAAGTCTGCTGCTGGTATTCAAAGTGCATGTTTCAGTCTGCATGTCAGAATTCCTTTAATGAAATAGAAGAGGATTTGAGAAGTCACTCAAAATGATCCCTAATTTTTTCTTTCTGAAGCACTAATCATACTTTCTATGGCAAAATGAACCCCCTCATTTTGTTCCTTTTTAAATTAAATGTTTTCAGACTTACCACTTCATTCCAATCAAGATGGCTTCTGGTGTGCCATACTTTTGTCATAAGTAAGACTGTTAGCGCTCTAGTTGTTCTTTAGAACACTCTGGGACATTCTGTCATTGGGCTATACTTGGGCTACATCTGTGTGATATTTGGGCTACATTTAGGCTCTTTTGTCTCTGGTGGCCTTCTTGGGAGACTGTATGTCAGAATTTTTTAATGAAATTGAAGAGGATTTGAGAAGTCACTCAAAATGTGCCCTAATTTTTCTTTCTGCAGCACTAATCATACTTTCTATGGCAAAATATACCCCCTCATTTTGTTCCTTTTTAAATTAAATGTTTTAAGAGTTACCACTTTATTCCAATCAAGATGGCTTCAGGTGTGCCATCCCTTTGTAGGACTGTGAGCACTCTAGTTGTTCTTTAGAACACTCTGGGACATTCTGTCATTGGGCTATACTTGGGCTACATCTGGGTGATATTTGGGCTACATTTGGGCTCTTTTGTCTCTGGTGGCCATCTTGGGAGACTGCATGTCAGAATTTTTTAATGAAATAGCAGAGGATTTGAGAAGTCACTCAAAATGTGCCCTAATTTTTCTTTCTGCAGCACTAATAATACTTTCTATGGCATAATATACCCCCTCATTTTGTTCCTTTTTAAATTAAATGTTTTAAGAGTTACCACTTTATTCCCATCACGATGGCTTCAGGTGTGCTATACCTTTGTAATAAGTAGGCCTGTTAGCGCTCTAGTTGTTCTTTAGAACACTCTAGGAGGCTGCAGTAGAAGACAAAGGAATCAACTGACAGTCTCTGTCCTTGTTGGATGTACATGTTTTACTGAGAATGTCAAACTTCATTCTCACATGACTGAGAAAGATAATGTGAATTTACAGAAAATATGCTTTCAGTTTAGCTTATAGATCCCCTTCCAAACCACTGTGGGAAAATCATGAGATATTAGTTTTCTTTCAAACATGATTCATGATATCACAGCAGAAGGCTTTTTCACATGGTAAAATCACCTTAGAACACACCACAATTCCTAAAATGAGTTTGGTACCATCAACAAATGATTTATAATGTAACTAAAGTCCTAAAACCCTCTATTAACTACAATGCTTTTTAATAAGGTGCTAGCATGTATATTGGTCCCAAGATGGCTGCCAACACTTCTTGGATGAAGTGCTGACAGCCAATCAGATCAGATGTGTGGTTAGGCTCCGCCCAGATATATATATTTTTTTGAACCTAAATTACTCAAAATCCACTGGAGCACATATCTTGAGACATAGCAAAGGCACATGGGGCTACCAGTCCCTACAATTTTGCCAAGTTTTGTGGAAATCCATTCAGCCGTTCGGGCTAAAAGTGAGTCCAACCGCCCTATGGAAATTAACATGGGGAAAACACGTTTTGGGACCCCCTTTTATCTCGGCCCCTGCTTGACGAATCCCCCCCAAACTTTCAGGGAAGGAGCGGAGGGCAGCGAGGCAAATTTAAGTAAAATTACAGGCAGATTCCTCAACCGGCGCAAAAGTTATTCCCAATAGAATGTTGCGGATTTCCTATAGAAAACAATCCTAACTATAACTACCTACTGGCGAGGGCTGTCATGTGATCAAGGCCCTCCTAGGGCTGAAACGCGTCATGTTCGGTGTGGTGTTTGGGCTCCAATAAAATTATACCGCACTATTTAAGGGTTCGCCTCGTCTTTTTCCACGGATGCCAAGACGTTGTATGCCTCATATATATATATATATATATATATATATATATATATTCAAACTATTCACTCGGAATTGAGGCCGCTCACCTCCTATATATATATATATATATATATATATATATATATATATATATATATATATATATAACAAATCATAAATATTAAATATATTAATATATATTGTTTTTAATTAATTGGATTTATTATACATTTTACAAATATAACAAATAAACGTAATAAAGAAGTTAAACACACATATAATAATGAATATATAGTTACTTTAAAACAATTCATAAACTTTTACATTTAATTTATTTGATAATTTTAAAATGTTATCTAAAAATTACAAATAAATATATATATATATATATATATATATATATATATATATATATATATATATATATATATATATATATATATATATATATATTCAGAGCTCCACAGTCCCGAGGGACCAAAGAAACAGCACTCGTAGCAGACTAAACTTAATTATAAGTTTATTGCGCAAATTATAATCCAACAGACGCGTTTCAGCACTTGCCTTCGTCAGTGTCAGCTGGCGACGGCAAGGCGGAAGTAAAATAAGGTATTTCCATTGAAACAAACAATGGACAATTCTCTTCAATTCATGAGCGCCATCTTTAAATGGTAAAATTACTCAAAATCATAATGGTAAAAATAAATTCCAAAACAATGTTCAAACTGGTCAACATTCTATAAACATTAAGCAGACTTATAGATCGTATAGTCAGATATATACATGCTATATACACAGTATTTACAGTTTCGCCCTGAATGGGCTAATTAATCGTCATTTTCAACTTCATAACCGATACTCATAGAGTCGACCAGTCTCGCATTGTAATAATTTATCATGTTTTTATGCTGGTGAGGGGTTTGCAAAAGCTAATTATACTCGTTTGGAACTATGTTGAACATTTCAAAGATTACGGCCTGGATGGCCCATTCAGTGTACTTGGATATTATACCCCCATAACGTATACACCACAATGTTAAATCAACTTCATATCTTCAGTTCATCATAAGGAAAACACCCAACCACCAACAAAAGTTTTTAAACTAATAATAAAAAGTAAAAAACAAGAAATTCTCAGGCACTGACACTGTTTAGCCCATATGTTGTCAATTACTGTTACTTAAAGGTGTGATAAAAGTTCCTCCCCTGCATTGAGACCTCCAGGTGACTTCGTTTGGAGATCTACAATGTATCTAGACTCCAACCTCCTAAGTTTCCGTTTCAGGTCTCCACCCCTAATGTCTTGTGGGACACAGTCTAAGCTAAAGAAACTCAGTAGGGTCCTGTCACTGTTATGATGAGATGCAAAGTGTCGGGCCATCGGATAGTTCTCATCCTTGTTAGCAATGGCCCGTTGGTGCTCCAGGACCCGTAACTTAACTGCCTTAATGGTGCTCCCCACGTACCGAAGTCCGCAGCGGCACGTTAGGCAGTAAACCACATGTGTGGTTGAGCAAGTAATGAACTTGCCAATCTTGATCTTAGAGTCTTTGTGTGGCACATGATAGGCTAATACCCTCTGGCTATTGCTACATGCCTTGCATTTCCCACATGGGTATGACCCATGCATGGCACGAAGATCTCCTTTTGGTTTTTCTCTTGAGAGATGACTTGAAACCAGCCTGTCTTTCAATGATCTGATTTTTCGGAAGGTTACCTTGGGGTATTTTTGTAAATCTTTTCCTATTACAGGGTCAGATTTAAGAATTCCCCAGTTCTTGGACATAATTGCTCGAACTCTATTCGCTGCCACCGAATAGTTCGTTATTAATCTGATAATGCCATTTCCACCTTTTGTTGTGACAATCCTCTTCTCAGATAGCAGGGTTTTCCTATCAATGCCTTTCACCTTTTCTTCAGCTTGTTGGAGTACAGTTCCCGAATAACCGCGTGCCTTAAAGCATTTCGTGCTTCTGCATGCAGCTTCCGTGAAGTCTTTCTCCAGGGAACTGTTGCGTTTAATCCTCAACAGTTCCCGTAGGGGATACTTTTGACTAGGGAAGCTGGATGGCTGCTCCGCCCATGGAGGACAGAATGACCTGCCGTCTCTTTTCTAAAGAGGGCAGTTTGAATAGTGCCAGAGTCCACAAAGACTCTTAGGTCCAGAAAGCTAACCTCTGTCTTACTCATGTGATACGTAAAATGCAGATTCAGATTGTTCTGGTTAAGAACCCTAATATATTCCAATGCTGACGATTCTGACCCTCTCCAAATAAGGAAAAGGTCATCGATATACCTTCTCCAGCATATCACCCTGTCGACCCAATCGGTTTTGTCGTCTGCCTAGGCCACCTGCTTCTCCCACCAGCCTACGAATAAATTCGCGTAGCTGGGGGCGAAGCAGGTGCCCATCGCAGTCCCCCTAATTTGTCTATATCGTTGATTCTGAAAGACAAAAATGTTGTTATTTAGACAGAAAGACATGAAGTCCAAAATCATTCTGCTATGTTCCAAGTAGCGGGCAGGTCGTAGGTTCAAAAAGGTTTTAACAGCTGCAATACCATCATGGTGACTGATGCTCGTATAGAGACTAGAAATATCCATTGTTATCATCACCGAATCATCCTCCCACTCCACATCTTGTATCTGTCTAAGGAAGTCCTTAGTGTCTTTTGTGTATGAGCTCAACTGAGCTACCCATGGAGCCAAGAAAGAGTCAATAAATTTTGACATGTTCTCGGTCAATCCTCCAATGGATGACACAATTGGTCTCCCTATATATATATATTTTTATTTATTTATATATATACATATCCAAGGAATTCCGCTCGGTTCAGAGTCAATATCACCCTCGAAGAACGGACACGGACCACAATTTTGTGCGCTTAGTGTTTATTCAGTGCTCAGGCGCACATGTCACAGTGAAACGATAAGCATTGGTTTAAGTACATTTCATCAGAACATGACGTTGCGTTTTCCTCATTTCACAATCATAGACATAAAAGAGTTACTTTGTCGCAATTCATGTTAAAATATAGACATAAATAAACCAAGTGGCCTATATTATTTAAAACCTCATTCTTCATCCTGAATAATGGAAGAAACTCCAATGGTTGAATTTAAAATATTAGAAAGTGCTAAAGTGCTATGTGTAAAGTGCAAAATAATTTTTTATTTTTATTTTCTATCTAACAGCGCATAAGTAACTATCTAAATTTAATTAAAACTAGCTTGAAATCGGCTAGTATGTAGAAACGGGGATCTTTGTTAATCGACAGTACAACAACCGATGTATTGAGTTGTACATAAGTAGGTATTATTAGACCATAATTATGCTTATGTATCATTTACCCTTGTTTTTAACTTACTGTATGAATACATTGTGAGTCATTGTTGAAAAACTTTTTAGTTCATGCTTGATTACTGAAGCCCCAGTTATTAAGCCGCATTGAGGTTTAATTGGTCCCAACTAAAGTGCTATGTGCAAAATAAAGTTTTTTCTAAAGAATGGATTTTGACTTTATATATGGCAATCAAAGATGTAAGAGGGTGATCTCGGTGTAAATACCCAGATAATCAGTACCACAGTTTTCAAAGAGTTTTTGTTTTATGTTCAAGATTACAGGTCTAAGACTGATATATATACATAGAATAAAAACTAAAAGTAGTTTACTCTTTAGAAGCAATATATGTACACCGGATTTAATACAACCCAATTAGTGCAAATCTTGCAATTATCTAAAATCTAAGTTTCCATCTAAAATAGATAAGATCAGATTTATAATACGGTTGTATAAAAACACTTTGTATAAAAAAAATTGTACATAGAAATATAATTGCTAAATAAATATATAAATATTTCATATATATATATATATACACAGTCTAAGAACTATTGGTTACTGCTAAAACCTCATATTCGAAGAGACATTTCATGTGATTGATATTTATCAAATAGTTAAAGGCAAGTAGACAAATCCTCAGTCATATTCAACCTTGACGGTTGTTTTGTATCGAGCGCTAAGATGTATCTAGTTTCTAATTGACGTAATTTTTCTTCTCTGTTACCGCCCCTCCTACTGGCCGGAACGCAGTCAATTACAGAAAATCTTAGCTCACGACTGTTGGATTTGTGTTTAATTTTAAAGTGCCTTGCTACTGAATAGGTATTATCCTGATTATTTATAGCCCTTATGTGTTGTAAAACCCTTTTATGTACTTGGAGCTTTGTGCTCCCCATGTACAGAAGGTTACAAGGGCACAATAAAACATAAACATGCGAATTCTGTTTTACAAGTCAGTAGCTTTGTAATTTTATGTTCTTTTTGATCAAAGGGTGTAATATATGAAGTTTTATTTGTACCCTGCTGACGTCTTGCACACTTTGCAATTATAGAATCCATTATGAATTTGAAGCCAATTATTTGTTTCCATTACTTCCGGGCTAGTCTTTATCAGTTCGTCTCTCATTGAGCGTCCTCTGCTATATGTAATGGATGGTTTTTTAGGTAATCTGAGACCTATAACAGGGTCGCTAAGTACTAGAGGCCAGTTTTTCTTGATTATGGATTCTATTTTCCTATGTTGTTGGCTATATTGAACCACCAGCCTAAATTTTTTGTCTTGTATTGCATAATTTTCTGTCTTTCTTTCAGTTGTAGCCTTATCTCCATCACCTATTTGGTTACTTTCCTTCATTGTTAGCAAGTCTGCTCTATCTTTTTTCATAGACTTGTCAATAGCAGTATTGATTATTTTTTCATTGTAACCCCGCTCAATGAATCTAGATTTGCTGTCTAGTTGGGCTTTTAGTAGGTCATTTTCCTTACTATGAATTCGCCTCAACCTCAGCATCTCCCCATGTGGGTTGCTGGTAATCAAATGTTGGACATATGAGCTTTTTGCGTGAAGTGTGGAGTTTCCTGCTGTGGCTTTCCGGTGGAGTTTAGTCTCAATTTTATCACCTTCTATAAACACCTCAGTGTCAAGGAAGTTTACTGATGTTGGACTTATGTTTGCAGTGAAGTGAAGATTAAGTTTGTTATCATTGATAGCCTTCACAAATTATTTAGCAGTATTCATGTCTCCGTCCCATATAATGAACAAGTCATCAATAAACCTAAGCCATGTTTTCACATGACTTGACATGGCTCCCTGATGCTGCACCATGAGGACCAGCTTCTCCCACCAGCCCATGTGTAGACAGGCATAGCTGGGGGAGAAGCTGGCCCCCATCGCAACACCCCTTGATTGTTTGTAAAGAAGGTTATTAAACATAAAAATATTATTGTTGAGACAAATTTCAACCATCTCCAATAACATTGTCTTGTGCTTTCTCATATTACCCAAGGAGCTTTCCAAGAAGTGTTCCAGGGCTCTCAGGCCATCAGTGTGGTTAATGCTCGTTTATAAGGAGCTAACATCTAGTGCCATTAGTAGGTACCCTGATTCCCACTTCAGGTCCTTGATCTTACATAAGAAATCACTAGTGTCCCTTATATAGGATGGTAGATTCTTGACATGATTTTGTAGAAAAAAATTCACATATTGGGAAACATGTTCCAAGCATCCTTTTCTTGCCGAAATAATCGGTCTGCCAGGTGGATTATTTGGATTCTTATGAAGCTTGGATAAAAAATAGATGGTCGGTACCACTGGATAGTAATTTTCCAAGAACTTAAATTCTTGACTTGTTATTAGGCCTTCAGATTTCCAACTTGAAAGTTTTTTGTTAAACAAGGTGTACATTTGTTTCAAATCACTCCCATTACATCTCATGTAGCAGTCTCTGTCATTGAGTTGATTGTATGCCTCCTTTCTGTACATTTCTTTGGACATCAACACAATATTGCCTCCTTTGTCTGAAGGCCTGATAATAACTTTATTGTTCTTTTTCAATTTGGACATTAGGGCAAAGTATTCTGTCCTCTTTTTAATATATCTTTTCTTGCCTCTATACGTTTTAATATTCAAGTCCTTTAGTTGGGCTGTGACTCGGTCATGGAATAAGTCAATAGAGTCCTTTAGCATTATGGGGTAAAGGTTGATTTAGGTCTGAACTTCGTAATGGACAGGAAGTTCCAATTTGTCCTGTATTTAGGACATCCGATAGTGTGGTTGAATCAGCTTTCTGTCTATTTAGATCAACCTCAGAAGATTTATCATCCCATAGTTCTTGCATTTCTTGTTGAAATGTTTCCTCTGTTTGGATATTTCTTTGTAAGTTTTCAGCATTATCTATTTGTGACGAGATGCTTGTATCATGTTTTCTATTGAGAAGATGACATTTTTGTAGTTTTAATTTCTTAGTGCCTTTAAACAAATCAAGTCTAGTTTTTGCATAGTTGAAATCATTGGCGGGACAATAGGTCAGGCCTAAACTTAATATTTTCTTTTCTTTATCGCTCAGTTGGATTTCCGATAGATTTACAATTGTCCTTTGTTCCTGTAATGAGGCATTTGTATTCATTTTCCCCTCCTCCATCCTCCTCTTTTCTTGAAGTTTGTGCCTGTTTCTTTTGGCCTTACGTCATTGGGGTCGATTCCGATTCGGAAAAAATACCTTCTGTACGATTTGTATCCGGAGCCCTCTCCGTACGAATCGTACCCGTCCGCCCGAGTCGCGAAGTACGATCCGTATTCCGTGAATCCGTCCGAATCGTCGCGATCCGTACGTATTGCAAGGCTGAAACCGTGAACCGTACGACTTGTACACATACCGTACGACTCGTACACATGCCGTACGACCCGACGAGTACGATCCGGACCGGGGTATGAGGACGCGATTCGTACGGTCCACGTCAGGTAACGGCGAGTCGTACGGAAAAGCACACAAACACGTACCACATACACACCGTACAGTCCGTACCCCCCATAATCGCAGGGGTACGCACCGTACCCTTGCGATCATGGGGTGTACGAGCCGTACCCCCATTGTACGATCGGTGTACGAGCCGTACCCCATGTACGATCGGTGTACGAGCCGTACCCCATGTACGATCGGTGTACGAGCCGTACCCCATGTACGATCGGTGTACGAGCCGTACACCCATCGTACAATGGGGGTACGGCTCGTACACCGATTGTACATGGGGGTACGGCTCGTACACCGATCGTACAATGGGGGTACGGCTCGTACACCGATCGTACAATGGGGGTACGGCTCGTACACCGATCGTACAATGGGGGTACGACTCGTACACCGATCGTACAATGGGGGTACGGCTCGTACACCGATCGTACAATGGGGGTACGGCTCGTACACCCCATGATCGCAGGGGTATGGTGCGTACCCCTGCGATCATGGGGGGTAAGCACCGTACCCGGGGGGGCCGTTCCGTACCTGTTTCGGCGCGAACTCTGCTTTTACGGCTGTTTTCAGCTCCCGTAGAAAAAGGGTTGTACCGTGCGTACCCGACACGTATCGTACTTGCTGGGTCGTAAAAACCAGCCGCGAACCGTACAGATGTCGCGTACAGCGGGTTCCGAGGGAGAATCGTACGGAGATTAGAGTCGTACAGTGTCTTGTACGACTCGTACGGAGTACGGCTCCTGGTACACATCGTACTTCGTCGTACGTACGGGACGTTTACAGGTACGATTCGTACGGGGAAAAAACGCTCCGTACAACGATTCGGAGCGCTTTTTACCGGATCGGAATCGACCCCTTTATGTACGTTTTCAGTTTTTGGTGGATTGTAGTTTGCACGTTGCATGCGAGGCCGTAGTGTTTGTTTCTGTGCTTCGCATAAAAAAGCCATTTCTTTATCTAAGGTGCGTGCTGGGCCACTTGCACGAATATTGCCTTCTCTGTCCAAGTCACTGTCAGGAACAGAGCTGAGGTCTGTTTGGCAAGTACTTGACGAGCCTGCATCATCTCTTCCGGGTTTGGTGACTCCTTTATTCCTGAATGCCTCGTATTTCCTTGAAAAAGTACAAATCTGGCCTGTCTCATATATATATATCTTGTTCGCCCCGCGCACAATTCCCAAGGGTCTCACTGTTGGATTCTGGGAAATGAAGTCCCTCTACACAACGGGACTCAACGCAGGTGTGGAAATTGCCTGAAAGGAGGAGGAGCGTACCTGCTCCAACAAGGTACATGGGGGTTGAACTCACCACTACGCTGTGAATGCACAGTTGGGACGCTTTGGGCGCTGAGGAAGGCAGTGGTCTGCCGAAATGCATTCGCCAGTTTTTCATTAAAGTTGCTTCCAACTGCATCCTCCTGGGTCTCTGCCTCGTTCCTTTGGAGGGAGTTTGGTGTTCATTCAACAGGCGTCAGCCAGAGACGCCTTTTCAGAGACCCCTGCCTCGCTTGTGGCTCCAGACCTTACTGTTACTGAACTCGTGCAGTTCGTTTGTTTCTCAATGGTAATTGGTTTGTTTGGAGCTCGCCACGGACACTGGGAGAAGAGACTGCAGTGCTGGGATTATTGATCTCACCTTGGGCGAGTGTGCACTGTCACACCAGCCCCTGCTGAAAGGAGTCCCAGAATACGTGGCTGAGGTGGTATTGGGGGACCGGAGGAAGCGCATTTCTTGGGGAACTTCAAAGCAGGAAACTTTTCCTTTGTTCCAGTGGTTGGACATTGTTCGTTGTACCCCCCGCACTGACTCTTGACAAACTGTTTCTTGTTCGCCCCGCGCACAATTCCCAAGGGTCTCACTGTTGGATTCTGGGAAATGAAGTCCCTCTACACAACGGGACTCAACGCAGGTGTGGAAATTGGCTGAAAGGGGGAGGAGCCTACCTGCTCCAACAAGGTACATGGGGGTTGAACTCACCACTACGCTGAGAATGCACAGTTGGGACGCTTTGGGCGCTGAGGAAGGCAGTGGTCTGCCGAAATGCATTCGCCAGTTTTTCATTAAAGTTGCTTCCAACTGCATCCTCCTGGGTCTCTGCCTCGTTCCTTTGGAGGGAGTTTGGTGTTCATTCAACAGGCGTCAGCCAGAGACGCCTTTTCAGAGACCCCTGCCTCGCTTGTGGCTCCAGACCTTACTGGTACTGAACTCGTGCTGTTCGTTTGTTTCCCAATGGTAATTGGTTTGTTTGGAGCTCGCCACGGACACTGGGAGAAGAGACTGCAGTGCTGGGATTATTGATCTCACCTTGGGCAAGTGTGCACTGTCACACCAGCCCCTGCTGAAAGCACTCCCAGAATACGTGGCTGAGGTGGTATTGGGGGACCGGAGGAAGCGCATGTCTTGGGGAACTTCAAAGCAGGAAACTTTTCCTTTGTTCCAGTGGTTGGACATTGTTCGTTGTACCCCCCGCACTGACTCTTGACAAACTGTTTCTTGTTCGCCCCGCGCACAATTCCCAAGGGTCTCACTGTTGGATTCTGGGAAATGAAGTCCCTCTACACAACGGGACTCAACGCAGGTGTGGAAATTGGCTGAAAGGGGGAGGAGCGTACCTGCTCCAACAAGGTACATGGGGGTTGAACTCACCACTACGCTGTGAATGCACAGTTGGGACGCTTTGGGCGCTGAGGAAGGCAGTGGTCTGCCGAAATGCATTCGCCAGTTTTTCATTAAAGTTGCTTCCAACTGCATCCTCCTGGGTCTCTGCCTCGTTCCTTTGGAGGGAGTTTGGTGTTCATTCAACAGGCGTCAGCCAGAGACGCCTTTTCAGAGACCCCTGCCTCGCTTGTGGCTCCAGATCTTACTGGTACTGAACTCGTGCAGTTCGTTTGTTTCCCAATGGTAATTGGTTTGTTTGGAGCTCGCCACGGACACTGGGAGAAGAGACTGCAGTGCTGGGATTATTGATCTCACCTTGGGCGAGTGTGCACTGTCACACCAGCCCCTGCTGAAAGGACTCCCAGAATACGTGGCTGAGGTGGTATTGGGGGACCGGAGGAAGCGCATGTCTTGGGGAACTTCAAAGCAGGAAACTTTTCCTTTGTTCCAGTGGTTGGACATTGTTCGTTGTACCCCCCGCACTGACTCTTGACAAACTGTTTCTTGTTCGCCCCGCGCACAATTCCCAAGGGTCTCACTGTTGGATTCTGGGAAATGAAGTCCCTCTACACAACGGGACTCAACGCAGGTGTGGAAATTGGCTGAAAGGGGGAGGAGCATACCTGCTCCAACAAGGTACATGGGGGTTGAACTCACCACTACGCTGTGAATGCACAGTTGGGACGCTTTGGGCGCTGAGGAAGGCAGTGGTCTGCCGAAATGCATTCGCCAGTTTTTCATTAAAGTTGCTTCCAACTGCATCCTCCTGGGTCTCTGCCTCGTTCCTTTGGAGGGAGTTTGGTGTTCATATATATATATATATATATATATATATATATATATATATATATATATATATATATATATACATATATACATATACCAATAACATAAAATCTATTCAAATAAATATTCTATTCTAAATTAAAACATTAAACTATTTAAAAATCTGCAACAGTAGGGAGAGTGTTGGCTAGAGGAGGGGTTAAAATTACTATTCCCACTGCAGTGAGTGCAACAGTAGGGAAAGTGCTGGATAGCAGAGGGATAAAATTTACTATTCCCACTCCAGCCAATGCAACAGTAAGGAAAGTGTTGGAATGCAGAGGGGTAAAAATGACTATTCCCACTCCAATGACTGCAACAGAAGGGAAAGTGTTGAATAGCGCAAGGTTCAAATGTACTACTCCCACTCCAGTCAGTGCAACAGTAGGGAAAGTGTTGGATAGCAGAGGGGTAAAAATTTCTATTCCCACTACAATGAGTGCAACCGAAGGGAACGTGTTGGATAGCTGAGGGGTAAAATTCACTATTCCTACTCCAATGAGTACAACAGTAGGGAAAGTGTTGGATAGCGGAGGGGTAAAAAGTACTATTCCCACTCCAGTGTGTTCAACAGTAGGGAAAGTGTTGGATTGTGGAAGGGTTAAAATTAGTATTCCAGCTCCAATGAGTTCAACTGTAGGGAAAGTGTTGGATAGCGGAGGGGTAAAAATTACTATTCCAGCTCCAATGAGTGCAACAGTAGGGAAAGTGTTGGATAGCGGAGGGGTAAAAATTACTATTCCTACTCCAATGAGTGCAGCAGAAAAGAAAATGTTTGATAGCGGAAAGTTAAAATGTACTACTCCCACTCCAATGAGTGCAACAGTAGGGAAAGTGTTGGATAGCGGAGGGGTGAAAATTACTATTCCCACTCCAGTGAGTGCATCAGTAGGGAAAGTGTTGGGTTGCGGAAGGGTAAAAATTATTATTCCCACTTAAGGCAGTTCAAAATTAAAAACAAACAAAATATCAACAACTAAAAAAATATTTGAAAAACAAAATAAATTTTTTTTTTTAATATATTAACAATTACAATACAAATATATTTAATATTAAAAATTCAATTTAAAAAACGTAATTTAATTGTTAAATAACTATGACAAATCCCTACAAATATTATATTCAATCAATCATTAAAATAAAATTAAACATTTCAAACAAATACATATTTTTAATTAGAAATGGTTTACAAACAAAAACAATAATTAATAATTATTACATACATTTTGCTTTTTTATTTCCTACACTATAACACCAAACAATTCCCAACCCACATTTAAATTTAAAAAAAATGTACTTCCATAATTAACATAATTAGTTATCAATTAAAGAAATATGGACGGTACTACCGCACATACAGGTGAAAGTATACGATTCCAGGCGCACTGCATAATCACAATACACAACTATCGCATATAAACCCCTAGGTGATCAGTGTTGAGCCTGACAGCCATATAGGCCGCAATAGGTAGAGCTATATGTCAAAAGTTTGAATGCAATTGCTATGAGTGCCGGGGGTGGAAGGGAGGAACAGGGGATGTTAACTCACTTGAGTACTGTTTAGATGAAAATGAAAAAGGAAATCTATAACTGTTGACCCTGTTACTAGAAATATGTACACGCCTCAGAATACTGGACAACTAACTGTGTTATATTACCCGTATGTGTACTTCTTCTCCTGCTAATAAACAGATTTTCAACAAAAAAATCAATTAAAGAAATATTATTAATTAAAAAACAAACTAAACACATAACATTAAAAACAAACAAACACATAACATTAATTAACTTTCAACCCTTGACCTATATAATCCCCACAACCCACAGTTAAAATTAAACTGTAAAAAATAAATTACACAATTAACATTTATTTTCAATTAAAAAACGAATAGTACTTAACAACTAATTATAAAGTAACTAAAATTAATTTACTCCCCAGCCTTTACCCCGATAAAAAAACCCACACACAAACAAAATAAACAATTGCCCTAATTAATTATCAATTAATTAATATTAACACCTTAACCGCGGCGGTTTTTGCGCCGCGGTGCGGGCGTTCTAAAGGGTGGGCAGGGCTGCATCGGCCGTTGGCCGACGGCATCACTAGAGGGGTAGTGCTCCCGTTGGCCAAAGACCGACGGCAGCACGGAACAGGTTAATGATGAACTAATTATTAAGAAAGAATTAACTTTTTTTATTTAAACAGACCAATAAATGCACAGTCATATAAATCATAAGTTGACCATAGGTAAGCACAATATGGGTACAGTCAGTTAGCCAAATAATAGTTTGGTGTTTTACAATCATAATTTCACAAACCCTCATTACTTGATAGGTCTTGTATCCCATCCCTCCCACTATGAAGGAGTCAGGCATATCTCGCCTATGTGTGTGTTCCATGCAGCCCATTTTTTATCCCATTTTTTGGGGCACCCTCTATTTTTAAAAACATCCTTCTCTGAAATCATGGCCCTGTCCATGTCCCCTACCCATCCCTTCATTAGTGGTGGTTCCTCAACTCCCCTTTTTTTGCGCGATATTACGTTTCAACAGAGCCCACCCTAATGAGATCCATGATTGTTCATTTTGGGTTAAATCTGTTGCCTCCCAGATGTTTACTAGGCAGAGTTTTGCTGGGATTTAGCTATCTTCCACTTCGATCCTAGGGCCTGATTCTGATGCGGGTTGGAAAGCTTCCCGGCCGAATCGGTTTGGAAATGGTTTCCGACCCACACGGATCGGGAGAGTCCGACCTACGGAGTACGATGCATACGGATGCTTCCAGATACGATTTGGTTGGACTCCCATTGACTTCAATGGGAACATATGTTCCTAACCGCATCATAATTGGGCCCTGGGTCAGGAAGACAAGTTCCTGATCAGATTTGGAAGGAGCAAATG
Organism: Lissotriton helveticus; assembly: GCF_964261635.1. Lineage (NCBI taxonomy): Eukaryota > Metazoa > Chordata > Amphibia > Caudata > Salamandridae > Lissotriton > Lissotriton helveticus. The sequence continues at coordinate 630,635,538 of NC_136068.1, read as the reverse complement.
CCATTAGGAGGTCTTCCTAACCCCATCAGAATCAGGCCCTAGGTGGAAATGCTTTCCTAACCGCATCAGAATCAGGCCCTTAGTTGTGACAGCTACCAAGTATTTTTGAATGATTGGGTATGTCCACATAGTGTGAAAAAAGGTTCCCTCTTGGGTACATCGGCGATGGCATAGGGAATCGGACCGCCCTCCCATCTTTACCAGGATGTTTGCGGCTAAGTAGATTCGATGTAGAGTTTTAAGTTGGACCAGTCTTAGCCTCATAGGGATAGCAATTTCCCTAGGCGAGGCCAGAGCATTTCGCCAGTCGTCTTCATCTAGCAAGCCTACATCTATTTCCCACTGCTGTCTCAGTTTTTTCAAAGGATTGGTTGGTTATTAATCAGTTTATTGTATGTTAAAGAAATGGCTTTCTTAGGCATTGGATCCAACAGTAGTCTGTCTTCTAACCGAGATGATTCAGGGACTACACCATCCACAGGTATCGCCGCTTTTAGGGCATGGCTGAACTGCAGATATCTCAAAGTTTCAGAATGTGCCAGTTTAAATTCTTTCTGGAGGTCTGCTATTGTGATGATAATCAATAGTTAGGTAGGAGGAATATCTGTCCATTCAGTTCCCCTTATAAGTATTCAGAAAATCAAAAATAGAATGGACACTTGTAACTGCGTTCCTTCGGTCTTAAAAAACCCTCATAAACTCGGTGGTAAAGTCGTTATGTGGTGTATCTTATTTTTCCGCCCCACACTCGCGTTAAGGCATCGTCATAGGGTTTAATAAATGTGCTGTATGCCTGCCTCAAGCCTGAGGCTACCTCTGGCAATGCAGTAGTGTCCAGAGATAAATCAGTGCCCACAAAATATTAAAAATATTTTTTTTAAAAAAGCTTGCATCCAGGGTGAGTTTTAATAGAAATTCAATGGGGCTTGTTGGTTAAAAAATGTATGTGTCTACTCGTAGATCGTGTTACTAGATCATGTTAAACCATTCTCACAAAAAGGTCAACATGTTTCTGCCCCTCCATGCCCAGCCGGGTCTATGGGGCATTCGTCAGGACTCAACAAATATACTTACACTATTTGTGCAGTATTTCAAGTGGATATTGTGTGGCCACTATGTTTCGTTTTGAGGTTATTGTGTACCTGTAATTATAGAAACATAAAAATACAAACAATGTGGGATACGCATACAGTCATATGTACAATTTTCAGCTCAAATCTAAACTAAAGATGAACTTCTGTTTCTAAGGCATAATTTTGCTTTCCTTCTCACTAGGAAATTAACATATGGTGACTATCGTGTTTCAGCTATATACGAAAGAAATCATTAAATGTTATAATATATATATTAGCGGTGTTACTTCTCTCATTCAAAAGGGTTTGCAATATGCGTTTATTACTCTCTTATTCAAATGTGCGTTAGTTCGCAAGTAATGGCGCTCGATTTTTGCCCCGGTGCAAAAAATGGTGAATAAAAACTGGCGAATACTAACAACAGAGAAATTCAACTGGCCCAAACCAAGATTCGCCAATAAACGAACTCGGAACATAAAAGATATACTTGTGCACACATGACCAAACAAACGTCTGCAGATCCCATTGACAAGGAGTATCGAAATGGCCCCAATAACAGGTCACTACCCCTGTGGTACCTGTTTGGTGTGCAAATTAACTACTGTAACTAAGACACTAAAATTGACGGATACATTCACCTGGACCCAAAAACAACAGACGAACTGTAATTCAACGCACGTAATTCACATGGTTGTATGCCCCTGTGGGAAGAAATATATCGGAATGACTTGCAGGAAAGTTAAAACACTAATTGGAGAACATAAGAGTAATATAGAAACGAAAAAGAATACAACTAAATTATGTACCCACTTTACAGAACTGGGCCACAAGGCAGAAGACCTCAGATGGACAGTTATAGATGGTAAACAACCTTTACAACGCAACTTTTACCACGCAGTGCCTTTACAACGCAACTTTTACAACGCAAACCATTACAACGCATTGCGCTGGGGGCGCTCTAGGATAGGGAATAGGTTTAATGTACTATCCAACACCTTCCCTACTATCCACGGGGACTGGAGTTGGAATAGTTAATTAAACAATTCACTATCCAGCGCCTAAAAGCATTATGCGTTGTAATGGTATGCGTTGTAAAAACTGCGTTGTAAAGGCATGCGATATAAAAGCATGCGTTGTAATGTCATACATCCGTTATAGATATGTTGCACAAGAAAACTCAAAATACTGAAAGAATCTTGTTCGAAAAGGAGCAAAGATGGGTGGACCGCTTGAGAACAAATATTGACTGACTGAATGATAATATACCCTGGCATCAATTTTCAAAATAGACCTCTCAATAGAAGCCTAGAACTGAATGACAGGGACCACTGTTTAGGTCATCAAGTCTGCCATTTATGTGTACCAGAGAAAGTTAAGGCTCTATGAGAAGGAGAACTTATCCTTATCCTCTCAGTATGAGCTCAGAACTGAATGGCAGGGACCACTGTTTAGTCCATAAAGCCTGCTACTTATGCGTACCAGAGATAGTTACGGCTCTATGAGAAGGAGGATTCATGAACTCACCCTTATCCACGAACTACCTTATTTAATGCTCTGCCCATTTCCATCCATACTACAAACCTACATCTAAAAACAGTCTCCTATCATATCAGAGTTTCCACCCAAAACCATTACGAAAGAACTTGCCGTACAGCCAATTTTTGAGGCTGAAACGGAACTGCAGTAAAGCAGATGATTATAAAACACAAGCAAAAGAACTGAGTCAGAAATTACGAAAAAGAGACTACCCTTTGAAAACAATAGCGAAATGCAAGAAAAGAGCAAAACATCAGCCAAGAGACTGTCTTCTCCTAACCACAGTCAAGGAACCCATTACTGATCTGATGACATGCGTAACTACTTATTGCACAGCCACATACGCGGTGCAAAAAATGGTGAATAAAAACTGGCGAATACTAACAACAGGGAAATTCAACTTTTCCCAAACCAAGATTCGCCAATAAACGAACTCGGACAATAAAATATATACTTGTGCACACACGACCAAACAAACGTCTGCAGATCCCATTGACAAGGAGTATCGAAATGGCCCCAATAACAGGTCACTACCCCTGTGGTACCTGTTTGGTGTGCAAATTAACTACTGTAACTAAGACACTCAAATTGACGGATACATTCACCTGGACCCAAAAACAACATACGAACTGTAATTTAACGCACGTAATTTACATGGTTGTATGCCCCTGTGGAAAGAAATATATCGGAATGACTTGCAGGAAAGTTAAAACACGGATTGGAGAACATAAGAGTAATATAAAAACAGGATAGAATACAACTAAATTATGTACCCACGTTACATGTCAGAGATCTTTACTAAACAATCTTCCAGTATGTGGGACAGTTAAGTGCTCATCATGTAAATCTTGTTCTAACATCCTAAGTGGGGAGGATTTTTCCCATAATGGATTTTCCACAAAAGCTTATGATATTTGGAACTGTAAAACCACAAATATTGTATACTTCATCTTATGCCCTTGTGGTTTAGGTTATGTTGGTGAGACCACCAGATCCATTCAGGTTCGTTTAACAGAACACAGGTCTGCTGTCAGAACAGGGAAACTGACAGCACCTTCAGTGAAACATTTTGTTGAAAAAAACCACAAACCTGAAGACTTCCAATGGCGCATTTTGGAGAGAATCAGAATTCCCGATAGTAAGGGTGGTTGCGCTATCCGCAAGAAAAAGGAAGTATATTTGATTTTTGTTTTGAATACTTTTAAACAGGGATTGAATAGTGAAATCCCATGGGAAAACGCGATATTCTGACCACCCCAATATTTTCTTCCTATTTATGTACTATTTAGTCTGCAAATGTAACAATCCCCAAACAACTAGTCAGTATACCTATATACTTGATATATTAATTATTTGTGGATGAGGGAAAGAGGGGTATAATAGGAACATACATATTATACCCTTTCAATAATAGACACCCCTATGACATGTAATATATTAATACAAATACTCCTGTCTGTTCACTATAATTTTCTCATTTTAACTTACCATTTTGCCCTCTGTCTGTGAGTCAGTATTACATTTATTATCATTTTTCTTTGGTAATATATGGGTTTTGCCTAATATGGGTAGTGTCATCCGTTTATCTCGAGTAGGGAGATTTAGCAACATGCAAGCTTGACTGATTTTTATGCCTCAACTAACCTTACCATGATTTTAAACGCGATCGAGCAAGATGGGTTTTGCCTAGTATGGGTAGTGTCATCCGATTATCTTGAGTAGGGAGATTTAGCAACATGCAAGCTTTACTGATGTTTATGCCTGAACTAACCTTACCATGATTTTAAACGCGATCGAGCAAGATGTTAACGTTTCCGGAGTTTACCCCTTTAAAATTTCCTTCCTTGGTTGACCACATGACCTACGACCGGATCTAGCGGTGTATTTAAAATCGCGCTGAACTATGTTCTAGCGATACGTCTTTTAACCGCCGTAAGACGCCAACAGCCATCTTCTGCTGTCGCGTCTTTCCGAACACGCATACGGATGGAATTTGGTAAGGAGCAGTTAGTGCTTTGTCTGTTATTCGACTTTTAGCCCACCATTTTAAACTAGTCCTGTCGCATTAGATTTAGACGATTTGGCCCTATTCTAAGTGCTTTATGAGTATAACACTTAGTTTTTTTATATATTTTTTCAGACTCGTATAAACGAGCATTACGCCGCTCCCCGTGGTTACATCCTCTATACACTGTGAGATGCCAAATAGCCATTTCCTGTTACAGCGTCCTGGCAGACAAGTAGTTATTTTACATTTGGTAAGTGGCTCAAAACTAATCCGTTCGGGAGCGCTTGACAAAATCTCGTGTTGGTGGCTATGTAATTCCGAGTGGCCACCTTCGTAATGTGATGTTTGTCCTATTATATTTTTTATTTTAGACTCGTATTGTTTGGGTCTTTTACTTCTGGAATTTAACCGTGACATATGATGAATTGCGTGAATTCATCACTTCCTATTTACGCACTTGGGCGTTCTCACTTAAATTGCTGTGGCAGAATCCCTTTCCTTCAAATGTCTTTCCTATTTTAGGTAAGCGGTAACACTAGCTAATTGGTAGCATGAGTCAGGCATTTTTGCAAACTGTGCTAAATCCCTACATGTCTATAGCCTAATTCTTTGGGGATTTCCATTCTTTTCAGATATAATATACTTGCCATTCTGAGTTGCATGCTTGTGATTATCTGTCGACATATTGTGTCAGTAGGAACTACCACTGAACTCTCCGAATTAGCTGTTCGTTTTAATATATAAGGTGAGCACATCAGGCTATAACATTATTCTCCTTGGCCATTGCACATATATAAGGATAGGTGCATTTTGTTATATGTTGTTCTCCCTTTCAGATATTTCGTATAGTATTTTGAGACACATTTGTCCAAATACACCGTCTAAGTTATCCCTATATTGTATATCAGTGGAACCGATCATTATTTTATCATTAAAGATTTCTAAAAAGGTGAGCATGTTTTATTTTTGGTGTCACCTATATAAATCATTCTTTATACGATAAAAAAATGTTTTAATTGAAACTCCACCCCAATTTAAGATTATATATATTCTTTCCTCTTTTCTCATCATACTCTACTGTTTATAACTGGGTTGTTGACTAACAATATATCTTAATTTAACACATATTGTATTTCTTCACATGTGGACCATATATATATTTTTCATATGTGATCACTCAGATATTTCATTTTTAATAAAGTTCTTCGTATAAATTGTCGCTTATGTTGATTTGTTATCTATGAAGTTGGGATAAGGTTTTCTTAGGTAGTTAATTTTTTATGTATAAGAATTTGATAAATTGTATGTTCTTCTCATGAATTTAAAGATTTTAACTAAATGTTGTATATTTATTATTCTTTTTGTGTCTTTATCATGTATTCCAGATTACTGTGTGGCTCCTGAAGAAGGCGTTCTTTTAACGCCGAAACGCGCGTCGAGTTAATTTATTGCCCCTCCTTTTTATTAATATGGTTGCTATTTTGAATTCTTTATAAACCATTGTATATTTTTTAATTAAATAATGTATTCATTGATGAGTAGTATGTGATACATGATCTGTTGATTTTATTAGGTTTGCTTAATAAATAAGAATCTTTTTGATGACAGATTTTTTTACTGCATGTTTTTCTACTTTGAAACCTTGTCCCTTCCATTGTTATGTTGTTACCTAGGATTTGATACACACAATTTGTTTTCCCTGTCCTAGGAATACGATTATTTCTTACCCAGGGGGTCCTTGTTGTACACATATTATTACCCACAGCTTGTCTGTGCAGGGCCTTGTTGTTATTATTATCATTATTATCTATTATACTGTAAAATATCTGAGTGTTCACATTAATTGCTCCCATGGCTTATCTTAAAACCTTTTTGTTTACTGACGCTGAATTTGCCTTATTAGTGGGCACCACAACCTCTTTTAGTAGCACTAGCTCCAATAGTAAAGGTAATGATGAAAATAAGAAACTTTATGACCTTAAGAAAAAACGTATTAGGATGGAAGTGCCTGGCGAGTTCATGCTAGCGTATTTAAAATCAGGTATTATACCCACTGGGTTATGGGTATGCATCATACCGGGACTATTTGTACATCATAGACCCTTCCTTGAGAGATGGAGCTTAATAGCGAATAGGTGTCCCCGTGACCTAATGATTTTAATCGTGGAAACAGCAAAAGAACTAGCAGCCGTCATTAAAATTGAGGTTAATGAATTGGAAGAGAAACTCAAACAGATGAATGGGGTAGATGAAGCCATCAAGAAAATAGAAGAATCCAACAAAGAACTTGAATCTTTTAGTGACTACCTTAATAAACGGAAGACAGACAAGTTGGTTAAAGATAAGAGGTACTATACTGAAGAATTAGTCTATCCCTATCTAAGGAATGAGTTCTATAAACAAAATCATTATGTTGATGAAACTAGAACTGTCCCCCAAAGAGTTAACAACTTCTCAGAGACATCGGACTCTGAAGGTGAAGGCCCCAGTAATTATTATGAATCAGAAGGAGTACACAACTCCTACTCCGGTTCCAGACCACAACAACCTTTTTTATCCAATCGGGGGCCTCGCCGAGGATGCCCAAGAGTAAGATTTCAGGGCCAACACAGGGGAAATTTCCACATGAACCAGCAGCAACATCAACAACAAGAACCCCAATTCATCAGAGAGACCCGCAATCGGCAATATTGGGGTCAGGGGATGTAATCCCCATATTCAATGTGTCCTCCGTGAATTTAGACAGCCACAGTGAAACTGTTCTGTCCAAAGGTCTGTCTTACGTGCCTCATACAAATGTGAACATATTTGAATTGCACGAAGATATTATCTCCTTTTTTCGAAAAATCAGGTTAAAAAAGTTCTTCCAAACTAACGAAGATAGAGATATGGAATTTAATAGGCAAAGAGAATTAACGTTACCTTCCACATTCAGCCCTTCTCTGGACCAATTGGGCCCAGAGGTGGCTGCGTTTGAGTTGGTAATCCTTCAAAAACTTGAAAGGACCCTACGGTTTATTCCTAAACCTCTCTACAATCTGAGTAAAGATGAATCACTAGCGTTAAAAGCATTAGCGAACAACAAAAATCTTGTAATCAAAGGCTGTGATATGAATCACACTGTTGATGTCCTAATCCCTGTGAATGACTGAAGAGCGATTCTGATTGTAAAGCAGTGCCTTTTGTATTGTTGAATTTACAAATAACAATAAACAGATTTATTAAACAAAATCAAAGGCTGTGATAAAGGTGGAGGTATCGTTGTCGTCGACACAGATACGTATGAACGGAATATGGTGAATATGTTGAATGACAACTCTACTTACCTTAAAATTAATTCTAATCCTTCTAGTACCATTTTCAAAAAGATCCAACACCTAACCAATGAGGCCCTAGTAAATGGAGAAATTAGTTCTAAGGAACATGACTTCCTAGTTTCTAACAAGGGTAAGACAGCGTGTATTTATGGCTTGCCCAAAATACACAAAAATACTAACAATCCACCATATAGACCTATTGTGTCCACTCTGGGAACCATAACAGAGCCTCTATCAAAATTTATTGATCATCACCTTAGACCTTACATTCCAAAAATTAAATCTTACATAAAAGATACAGGTCACATGATCAATTTAGTTGAGAATTTAAACTTTGTGTCAGGTAGGGACATTTTAGTTACTATGGACATTGAGTCCTTATACAGTAACATTCCCCTCAATGAAGCCATTCGGGCTACTGACTGGTTAATTGATAAACACAATATAGAATGCCCCAAAAGTTCCTCATTGATTGTTTATTCATCGTTCTGACTGAGAATATTTTTGAATTTGGAGACTCACTCTATCGTCAGATAAAAGGAGTAAGCATGGGTGCATCAGTTGCACCATCCATAGCAAACATCTATATGTCTGTTTTTTAGAGTAAATTTATAGACAATGAGATTGCCCTCTTTTTTGAGTCTATTTCCCATTGGTCCAGATATATTGACAACATCTTTTTTATCTGGACCAATGGGAAAGACTCATTACAAGATTTTCTCTCTTGGATTAACCTGACTGATGTGAATTTAACGTTCACTGCTCAGTTTAGCACAGAAGAGGTCGAATTTCTTGACCTTTTAATAAAAAACCACAACAACAAACTAGAAGTCGACCTGTACGTAAAACCCATGGCACGTAACACGTTGCTCCATTATAAGAATTTTCACCCTAAGAGTCAACGCCAAAGTATACCCTTCTCACAGTTCCTTAGAGTCCGGAGGAATTGTACTAGTCTTAGTGATTACGACAAACAGGCCTCTGTTATGAGAAAACAATTCCTAGACAGAGGCTATCCACATAGACTGGTCAGGAATTCTTACAAAAGAGCGAGATTTTACGATCAAGATGCCTTATTAAAACCAAAAGAGTCAGCTGCTACTGACCAACTTGTCTGTATAACTAGACATTCGACCCTTGATGACCGTATTAAACAGATCATCAATACCAATTGGCATATTCTTAACTGTAATCCTACCTCTAATAACAACCTGGCGAAACCTTTATTAGCGCACAAAAGAAATAGGAACATTAAATATCTGATTGTTCATTCAAGATATGAAAAGAAACTGTCTGTCTCTGGACCATGTCAGAGATCTTTACTAAACAATCTTCCAGTACGTTGGACAGTTAAGTGCTCATCATGTAAATCTTGTTCTAACATCCTAAGTGGGGAGGATTTTTACCATAATGGATTTTCCACAAAAGCGTATGATATTTGGAACTGTAAAACCACAAATATTGTATACTTCATCTTATGCCCTTGTGGTTTAGGTTATGTTGGCGATACCTCCAGATCTATTCAGGTTCGTTTAACAGAACACAGGTCTGCTGTCAGAACAGGGAAACTGACAGCACCTTTAGTGAAACATTTTGTTGAAAAAAACCACAAACCTGAAGACTTCCAATGGCGCATTTTGGAGAGAATCAGAATTCCCGGTAGTAAGGGTGGTTGCGCTATCCTCAAGAAAAAGGAAGTATATTGGATTTTTGTTTTGAATACTTTTAAACAGGGATTGAATAGTGAAATCCCTTGGGAAAACGCGATATTCTGACCACCCCAATATTTTCTTCCTATTTATGTACTATTTAGTCTGCAAATGTAACAATCTCCAAACAACTAGTCAGTATACCTATATACTTGATATATTAATTAATTGTGGATGAGGGAAAGAGGGGTATAATAGGAACATACATATTATACCCTTTCAATAATAGACACCCCTATGACATGTAATATATTAATACAAATACTCCTGTCTGTTCACTATAATTTTCTCATTTTAACTTAATATTTTGCCCTCTGTCTGTGAGTCAGTATTACATTTATTATCATTTTTCTTTGGTAATATATGGGTTTTGCCTAATATGGGTAGTGTCATCCGTTTATCTCGAGAAGGGAGATTTAGCAACATACAAGCTTGACTGATGTTTATGCCTCAACTAACCTTACCATGATTTTACACGCGATCGAGCAAGATGGGTTTTGCCTAGTATGGATAGTGTCATCCGTTTATCTTGAGTAGGGAGATTTAGCAACATACAAGCTTTACTGATGTCTATGCCTCAACTAACCTTACCATGATTTTAAACGCGATCGAGCAAGATTTTTACGTGTCCGGAGTTTACCCCTTTAAAATTTCCTTCCTTGGTTGACCACATGACCTACGACCGGATCTAGCGGTGTATTTAAAATCGTGCTGAACTAGGTTCTAGCGATACGTCTTTTAACCGCCGTAAGACGCCAACAGCCATCTTCTGCTGTCGCATCTTTCCGAACACGCATACGGACGGAATTTGGTAAGGAGCAGTTAGTGCTTTGTCTGTTATTCGACTTTTAGCCCACCATTTTAAACTAGTCCTGTCGCATTAGATTTAGACGATTTGGCCCAATTCTAAGTGCTTTACGAGTATAACACTTAGTTTTTTTGTATATTTTTTCAGACTCGTATAAACGTGAATTACGCCGCTCCCCGTGGTTACAGCCTCTAACCACCGTGAGACGCCAAATAGCCATTTCCTGTTACAGCGTCCTGGCAGACAAGTAGTTATTTTACATTTGGTAAGTGGCTCAAAATTAATCCGTTCGGGGGCGTTTGACAAAATCTCGTGTTGGTGGCTATGTAATTCCGAGTGGCAACCTTCGTAATGTGATGTTTGTCCTATTAAATTTTTTATTTTAGACTCGTATCATTTGGGTCTTTTGCTACTGGAATTTAATCGTGACACATGACGAATTGCGTGAATTCATCACTTCCTATTTACGCACTTGGGCGTTCTCACTTAAATTGCTGTGGCAGAATCCCTTTCCTTCAAATGTCTTTCCTATTTTAGGTAAGCGGTAACACTAGCTAATTGGTAGCATGAGTTAGGCATTTTTGCAAACTGTGCAAAATCCCTACATGTCTATAGCCTAATTCTTTGGGGATTTCCATTCTTTTCAGATATAATATACATGCCATTCTGGGTTGCATGCTTGTGATTATCTGTCGACATATTGTGTCAGTAGGAACTACCACTGAACTCTCCGAATTAGCTGTTCGTTTTAATAAATAAGGTGAGCACATCAGGCTATCACATTATTCTCTTTGGCCATTGCACATATATAAGGATAGGTGCATTTTGTTATATGTTGTTCTCCCTTTCAGATATTTTGTGTAGTATTTTGAGACACATTTGTCCAAATACACCGTCTAAGTTATCCCTATATTGTATATCAGTGGAACCGATCATTATTTTATCATTAAAGATTTCTAAAAAGGTGAGCATGTTTTATTTTTGGTGTCACCTATATAAATCATTCTTTATATGATAAAAAAATGTTTTAATTGAAACTCCACCCCAATTTAAGATTATATATATTCTTTCCTCTTTTCTCATCATACTCTACTGTTTATAACTGGGTTGTTGACTAACAATATATCTTAATTTAACACATATTGTATTTCTTCACATGTGGACCATATATATATTTTTCATATGTGATCACTCAGATATTTCATTTTTAATAAAGTTCTTCGTATAAATTGTCGCTTATGTTGATTTGTTATCTATGAAGTTGGGATAAGGTTTTCTTAGGTAGTTAATTTTTTATGTATAAGAATTTGATAAATTGTATGTTCTTCTCATGAATTTAAAGATTTTAACTAAATGCTGTATATTTATTATTCTTTTTGTGTCTTTATCATGTATTCCAGATTACTGTGTGGCTCCTGAAGAAGGCGTTCTTTTAACGCCGAAACGCGCGTCGAGTTCATTTATTGCCCCTCCTTTTTATTAATATGATTGCTATTTTGAATTGTTTATAAACCATTGTATATTTTTAAATTAAATAATGTATTCATTGATGAGTAGTATGTGATACATGATCTGTTGATTTTATTATGTTTGCTTAATAAATAAGAATCTCTTTGATGACAGATTTTTTTACTGCATGTTTTTCTACTTTGAAACCTTGTCCCTTCCATTGTTATGTTGTTGCCTAGGATTTGATACACACAATTTGTTTTCCCTGTCCTAGGAATAAGATTATTTCTTACCCAGGGGGTCCTTGTGGTACACATATTAGGTCATCGAGTCTGCCATTTATGTGTACCAGAGAAAGTTAAGGCTCTATGAGAAGGAGAACTTATCCTTATCCTCTCAGTATGAGCTCAGAACTGAATGATAGGGACCACTGTTTAGTCCATCAAGCCTGCTACTTATGGGTACCAGAGATAGTTACGGCTCTATGAGAAGGAGGATTCATGACCTCACCCTTATCCACGAACTACCTTATTAAATGCTCTGCCCATTTCCATCTATTATTATCATCATTGATGGGGATAAAACAATGAGACTAAAATGAGTTAGTTTAGGACAAATAACACCATTGTAAATAGACTCGAAATGCTGAATTACAATGTGATTTATTCGAGAGCGTTGTCCCCTAAGTGCAGAGCGTGCCCATCTTTAATGTAAAATGAGGGATAATTTAAATAGAAATATCGCTGAGAAATACCGGAATAGTAAAACTAGGGGATATACCAGCTAGACGTACGTAGTCCTTTTTCTGTCTCCACTTATAAACACAGCCAAATGAGCACATAGAAATAGACACAGTCCTATTTTTTTTTTACTAACTAACCTGGTCAAAAGACGCCCAGCACGTTGCTTCCGTGCCCAGAGGCAGAGCCAGCACTAGTCGCGGTGAAGACACCGAATGCGGGTAAGAGAAGTCCGGGACCTTTTGCCCTCGAACGTTGTTATATCCTTTGTACTAAATAACCCCTTTCTTTGTAACTTCATTTTGACAGCCTGGGAACAAAAGAGATCCTTAACCTCTGAAGACATACCATTTAGCAATCACGAAGGTAAAACTCTGAATGACACGGGCAATGAATGGGGCAAAAATCGAGCGCCATTACTAGCGAACTAACGCGCATTTGAATAAGAGAGTAATAAACGCATATTGCAAACCCTTTTGAATGAGAGCAGTAACACCGCTAATATATACCCAGTAACAAGTCTCATAACGTCATCATGAAGATATACGAGCCACATTGCTCCGATAACATTTAATGATTTCTTCCGTATGTAGCTGAAACACGATAGTCACCATATGTTAATTTCCTAGTGAGAATGAAAGCAAAATTATGCATTAGAAACAGAAGTTCATCTTTAGTTGAGATTTGAGCTGAACATTGCACATATGACTGTATGCGTATCCCACATTGTTTGTATTTTTATGTTTCTATAATTACAGGTACACAATAACCTCGAAACGAAACATAGTGGCCATACAATATCCACTTGAAATACTGCACAAATAGTGTAAGTATATTTGTTGAGTCCTGACGAATGCCCCATAGACCCGGATGGGCATGGAGGGTCAGAACCATTTGACCTTTTTGTGAGAATGGTATAACATGATCTATTAACACAATCTACGAGTATACCCATATATTTTTTAACCAACAAGCCCCATCGAATTTCTATTAAAACTCACCCTGGATGCAAGCTTTTTTTTTTAAAATATTTTTTATATTTTGTGGGCACTGATTTATCATTGGACACTACTGCGCTGCCAGAGGTAGCCTCAGGCTTGAGGCAGGCATACAGCACATTTATTAAACCCTATGACGATGCCTTAACGCGAGTGTGGGGCGGAAAAATAAGATACACCGCATAACGACTTTACCACTGCGTTTATGAGGGTTTTTTAAGACCGAAGGAACGCAGTTACAAGTGTCCATTCTATTTTTGATTTTCTGAGGTCTGCTAATGTGGCCAGTCCTTTCTTATTCCAGATGTCCTTTACAGAGGAAATACCAATAAGGTCCCATTTGTCAACCCTGGAGCAGGAGCTCAAGCAGACCAGCCATTGGGTCTCCCAGAGTGGGGTTGCTAATGTAACTTTTTGGTCCCAACCCAATTTTCCGTTGACAACATGCCAAATTTCTATTGTTCAGGACGTAGGTCCTGTTAGGCCTAATTTCTTTGAGTTTGTATATAATGCTCTTTGTATCCCCCTTCCCCATCAGCCATAGCTCAATGAATTATTAATTATTTAAACATAAATTACTTCCCACCCTTTCCCCATATAAATCCCACAAACTGCACCTAAAATTAATTACACATTTCCCATATTTCATTTTCAAATAATTAATTAATATTAACAACTAATTATTCATTAATTAAAAATAAATTACTTCCCACCCTTTACCCCGATGAACCCAACAACCCACAACTAAAATGAATTACACAATTTCCATATTTAATTTTCAATTAATTATTTAATATTAATTAACACCTAATTATTTATTCATTAAAAATAAATTAATATGCACGCTTTACCCCTGTAAACCTCACAACGTGCACCAGTTCTTTTTAGACAATAACCATAATTAATTACCAATTAATTATTTAACATGAATTAACAACAAATTAATAATACATTATTTCCCACAATTGACACTATAAAATCTCAATTAAATAAATATGAATAAATGCAAAATAATCATTAATTCATTATAATTAAAATACTTCCCACCCTATTCCCCTATAAACCCAGAACCCACTATGGAAGTAAAAACACAGAATGTAATTAAAACAAAATTGATAACTACTAAAAAAGTAACACATATCTTAAAAAAGATAAACAATACTTATACAAAAAATACATCAAATACATTTAAAATATATACTAAAATACATAACACTAATTAAAAAATCTATATTTTAAACAACTATATTTTTGCAAATGATACTGATTTCTACATTTTTAAAAATTATATAGTTCTTAGCCTAAAATCGATATTCTTCAGCACGATATTCTTGCTGTCGATATTTCTGTGTCATGATATTTACAACTCGATATTTGTGTAAGTCAACATTTCTAACTCGATATTTTGTCTGAATACATTATAGAACATCACTAGTGCTTTAAAGAGAATGTGTTTCCTAATGGGCAACCAATGCAAAAACTTGAGAGTGGCTGCCATTGAAGAGCGCCTAGGCAAATGGAGAAGTTACCTGGCTCTGTAAATGTTAGACCGGCACACCTGATAAATCAATAGTGATCAAATCCTAAAACTGGTTTCAATCAATGAGGGAGCCACCCTGCTGGGATATCCAGAAACAGTACTTGAATCAGCACAAAACAAGAAAGCACTACTAGACCGTGCCACGCTATTAAAGAAATCTCAAAAAACATAGAATAAACGCATGGTATTCATTTTGAAACAATCAGAACAGGCAGTATCGATAAAAAAGATCATACAACAACGATGGGACATTATAGCGAATGAACCAGATTTCACAAACCTAGTCACGGACATCCCCATTTTTGCACACACACGTTCTAAAAACTTGAGAGAGATATTGAAAAATAAACAACTAGTAACTCACTCTAGGTACAAAGGCATGAGTAAGTGTCATAATTGTGGCCAGTGCAGCAATGTGATAGTGGGAAATGGATTTGCGCACCCTAGAACAGGTAAAAATATCAGACTCAGACATAACTCTGATTGCAATACCACAGGAGTCATTTATGCAATACGTTGTCCATGTGGATTGGAATATATGGGGAGAACAGCTAGGAAGGTTAAGACACGAATTATAGAACACAAAAGCACAATACGCAATCGTCACATGTCATCGAGTTTAGCTACACATTGGTTACAAGAGTCACACAACATCCCCCAAATGAGATTTACAGTCTTAGAAAAAGTAGATCCCATTAGTGGTAAAGACCATCATACACAACTCTCTCGGAGAGAAACATTCTGGATAAAGTTTCTCGGTACCATGAATCCTGGGGGTCTAAATGATCAACATGAGCTTCTTTGTTTCCTGTAATTGAGCTTTTACAAATCCAAAGTCATCTGTTCAGTAAAGTCGATACGTAAGCATTACCTTAATGCCACTGCAAAGACTATCGTGCATTGTGTTTATCTTTGTTGATAGCAGTTCACATGCTGATATTTTCTTAAAAATTACATGAAATCTGATCACATGTTTGTAAAGGATTCGCACATATCGTTCATTTTCTCTCTCCTCTGGTTTTGGCTTGTACACATTGCGTAGTTTCAACATAATTTTCAATCCTACACCCTTCACATACAGGCATCTGTATTTTTCTTTAATTGTCCTGGATATGGGCAAGTCTATGATGTTAATAAAGTTTATTGAACTCCCGGCATTTAAAACGAGGCCGTGGAATAAACGGGATGTTTACGCCAGAAGGACTATTGCGGCGGAAGTCGGCACTCACTGGACGCACACACGGGAAGGCGAGGTATGTGTAGATACGGATTTGTGTTGAACACTCTGCAACGATTACGTTGTAAGTTTTCATACTAATGGAGGATTATCCTTTTAATTCCTCAGCTCATTTTGATACACAGCCGGGAGAAGGTTAGGTGGGATTATCGGCCACGGAAGTAACATTGGGCAAAACGCCATTAAACAAACGGGTAAGACGGATGCACTTTTCATGCAGTGGGAAACTGCAGCGGTAGCTCTCAGCACTTTTTTTTTTTAAAACGTCATATTCGCTTTTCATTTGTTCACAGCCCAACACATGAGGACGCCGTTCGAGGCATCTACACCGCCTGAAATTTTTGTCGAAGCGGGTAAGATTCGTTAGTAGATGGAACCTGTAATAGGGTCATGTCAGCGTTTATTGAACAGCATGCTTTTAAACTCACACATTGTCTCATTACAGAGCTTCAGAATTCGCTACCCATTGATGTAGTGAGTACACTGATTAATTAGAGGGTTTCCATCTCTCTTAGCACGTAGCACCGAAACAGCGCGTGAGCACGTTGGGAGTATAATCACCACTCGCAGCAATATTATATGCCGCACCTGATCCTGTACTACATTGCGTTTCACTGAGCCTGTAGTAAAACTCTGGGGATACACCATGAAACATCACCAGCACATGCATCACGGGACTTTCTCTTTCCTAGATTATACTTTTTTTCGCTTGTCTTTCTTCTCTTTCTTGGTTTTTTCATAAATATGTGCAAATTCTATAGACTTTCTGTGTGAATGACCGTTAATTCCATACGTCAAGATTTCAAGCAAAATCTTTGATTGTTTATATTGAAGTGTCCAGCCACGGAACCAAAAGTCAAGAAGATTGATTCGAAATTGCAATCATATATTAACCCCTGAAGAAGGGTTCTTTGAAACTCGAAATGCATTGGGCTCTAATGTTGAAAGTTTGGTTAATTTCATAATTAGGATCTTCAAATGTGATTATTTCTCTAACATGCACTGAATGTTATGAGTAATCTTTTGTTGACAATTTTGTTCAGAATACATGAATCAAATGTTTCTGGTTAAATGTTTTTGAGTGCTTATTTGGATTGATAAAATTTGCATTAACGAACTTGAAAAATCAATTATTTTAAAACAAGTGATATCGTAACAGAAACCTTAGAGGCATCAGGTGAGCACCCTGCAAACCTGTATGCTTCCAGGCCTCAACAGAGAAGTTACTTGGCTGCCATATTTTGAACCACCTGCAGATGCTTCACCTGGGCTTCAGCAGCCCCCAAAAAGAAGGACATTCGCGTAGTCAAGACGAGAAGTGATTAAGGCATGAATCACTACTCTTCTTGCCTCCAGAGGCAGGAGGGGAAGACATTTTGGATGGTACGGAGCAGCGCAAAGCATTAACCTACTGTCGCAGAGATCTGAGCCCATATAAAGAAGGAATTGTCCAGTTTTACTCCTAGGTTTTTTACCACCAGAGAAGAGGGAGGCGGGCAACAATGCAAGGGCCAAACATCTTCCCACCTGTTGGACACATGTGACCCTCATGAGATCATTTCAATCTTCTCTGCATTTCAGGTTGCTGCTATCCATCCAATTGAAGACAGCATGCATGCAGTCCGAGAAAGGAGCAGCGATAAAAGCCGGCAGACCCTCGAAGGCAAAGAGGAGCTGCGCCTGTTTAAGAGAGGCATGATAAGCTCTGAGCACTAATTTGTACACAGCCTTGCTGTCAGGAAAGTAGTCTTTATGCCAGATGCGTTCAAGCTTTTTACAGGCTTTACATTCCCAGCCAAGTGTGAGGAAAACTATAAGGCAGAGGATCTGCCCTTGCCTTCTTCCGGTCCTGTAGAAGGGTTAGCACTTCCGTTGCCTAAGAAGACCTCCATTGATGGTCTCAATATTAAGATTGACATAATTATTAGTAGTGATAGTAGTAATATACTTTCTGGCACATGCATCAAGCATAAATATCCTCGCAAAAAATGTGATTCGATAACTTAGGTCGTTACCGACCGCAAAACTGCACTTCTCAATGCAGCAACCAAAATACCGAAAATGCAATACATTCACAAAATAATCTCCCGCAAAATTAGCGCGAAGCAACATTGCGAATCCCTAACAGCGAAACATACAACAGCAACCGCAAATAGCGATTAGCAATCAAAGACTCGCAATCCTATGCATGGAAAATAGCAATTAGCGAATTTCAGGAAAATCGCTATTTAGCAAGTGCAGAATAAGGGGAATCACAATCAGGTGGTAAAGTTAAAAAAAATTTAGCAAATGCCAACAATCAGAAACCCTTTAAAAATAACTAAGGAGACCCCAGAAGCCTTTCACAATGGCAGCCCTCTGGGTGCTGGCAAGGAAGATAAGGATCAATGCAGCAGCTCAGTGCAGAAGGAGGATACAGGAGAGGATTTTCCGAGTGCGCATTACATTGCTGGGCCAGATTGAGGATGAAATCTACGGTAAGTACAGGCTAAACCATGCAATGATCATGCACCTAATTGCTGAATTGGAACCCCTATTGCAGCACCAGACCCGTAGGACACATGCTATCCCCGCACATGTACAGGTGCTATGTTGCCTGCACCTTCTAGCATCAGGCAGTTTCCAGGGGGTAGTAGCCGTAGCCGGAGGGGTATCATAAAGCTGACTCACACACTTCTTCAAAAACTTACCTGATGCCATGAGGACAAGGATCCACACCCACATCACCTTCCCCACAACCCCACAGGAGTTGAATAAGACAAAAACTTGACTTCTACCAGGTAGCACAATTCCCTCATGTGATCGGATGCATACACTGTATGCATGTCCCTTTCTGTCCCCCAGCAGCAAACAAGTAATCCTATCACTCAATTATTGTGCAAGTTGTGTGCAATGCTAAGCATATCATCACGGACATCGTGGCACAATTTCCAGGAAGCACCCATGATTCCTATATATTCCGGCACAGTGGCATCCACAAACGCCTGCTCATGGGTGAATCTGGCGAAGGACATCTACTTGGTACACACATATACCTATTTGCTACATCAATCAAACAAATGTAATTGCATAACTGTGGCTAACCCTTTGCTTTCCACCCTGTAGGTAACAGTGCATACGCCGTGCGGGACTACATCCTGACACCGTACCTCAACCCAGCCACACCACATGAGCAGAGGCACAATGCGGCACACATAAGCACACAGAGGGGCTGATTCCGATTCGGGAATAACCACTCCGAATAGCCATACGGAGCATTTTTTCCGTACGATTCGTACCCTGCAGCCTCCCCCGTATGTACGATGAAGTACGATTCGTACCAGGAGCAGGACTCTGTACGAATCATACAAAGACCGTACGACTCCAATGTCCGTACGATTCTCCCTCGGAACCCGCTGTGCGCGACATCCGTACGGTTTGAAGCAGCTTTCCCGACCCAGCAAGTATAATTCGTGTTGGGTACGCACCGTACTACGCTTTTTTTACAGGAGTCCAAAACATCCGGGGAAGCAGAGTATGCCTCAAAACAGGTACGGAACCCCCCCCCCGGGTATGCTGCGTACACCCCATGTCAGCAGGGGTACGGTGCGTACCCCACGATCATGGGGTGTACGCACCGTACCCCATGATCATGGGGTGTGCGTACCGTACCCCATGATGGCAGGGTGTATGGTGCTTACACCCTGCGATCATGGGGTACAGTGCGTACACCCCATGATCGCAGCGGTACGCACCGCACCCCTGCGATCATGGGGGGTACGCACCGTATGGTGTGTATGTGATTGTGTGGTTGTCCATACGAATCACCCTTACCTGACGTGGACCGTACGAATCGCGTCCTCATACCCCGGTCCGGATCGTACTCGTCGGGTCGTACGGCATGTTTACGAATCGTATGGTTCACTGTGAGGGTCTGTGTCGTACGGTTTCAGCCTTGCAATTCGTATGGTTTGCGACGATTCGGATGGATTGACGAGATACGGATCGTACTACGCGATTCGGACGGACGTGTACAATTCGTACGGAGAGGGCTCCGGATACGATTCGGACGGACGCTTTTTTCCCGAATTGGAATCGACCCCAGAATGTGATAGAACACACCTTCGGGATACTGAAAAGTTGTTTTCGCATTCTTCACAAGACTGGTGTAGCGCTTCAGTACAGCCCAGAGACCTGCTGCAGAATCGTGGCTGCATGTGCCATGTTGCACAACATTGCCACCAGAAGAGGCATACACCTCGAGATGTCCGACAGTGAGTCTGATGGGGACAACCAACCACCCACACAACACCGACAGGTGCACGTGGCGAACTCATCAGAAGGACAGAAGAGACTTGCACACATCACCCAACATTATTTCTGAGGTAGGTAATGATGAGCCATAACAGCTAAATGGTGAATGCAAAGGTATTATTGAAATGAGCCCATGTCTAGCCAAAATCATATAAGTGCAAAATATGATGTGATGGCATTAAGTTCCGAAGTCAAATTAACTGTTCCATGCACTGGATAGCAATCACTAGTTTGTAATTGACCATGGTTACCCCACCCCGGTCAAAAAAGGAGGATATGCCTGGCTCGCGCCGCCTGGCTCGCGCCTCCTGCCACGCACCCCTAGCCTCCTTTTGCCTTCCTCTGCTACATCACTCTGCTGTGTGACTGCAGATGTGGTGCTGCGTGAACTGTACCTCCTGGCAGTGGTCACTGGCACTGACAGGCTACTGAGGCTCGATGCCTCCTCACTCCCCTCCTCCCCTCTCAAGTTTAGGCCACCTACTGTTCCGGCCTGGAGATGTTCCACAGCAGTGGTCACTTGTCCTAGGGCGCTGGCAACATACCCACTGTAATATCCAAGATCAATTTGCATTGCCATGGAGTGCCGTGCAAGCAGCGCAGTGGTGTTGCTGAGTTTGTTGGTGGCCCTTGTGTTGGCTGACATGCGGATCATGCTTTTGCGATGCCTACTACACTTAGTGCTTTGTCCTGCAAGCACCGCCCAGGTGAGCTCCTGTAGGCTCGAGTTTGTCTGCCTGTTATCCTCTGCAACCACTTTTGTCAGCTCACGCACACTGTCTGCCATTGTGCTGATGTTCCTTGACAGCTTTGAGATCTGGAGATTAATTGATCCCATGTGTCTTCCCTGCAGGCGCTGCATGCATACCATTTGGGACCCTACGCCTCCATACACATTCGAAGCCTGCTTTTCACGTGCAGCTATACAGACCCTGGACCTGCGCCATCGTGCCGGTTGGACCTGTGCTTGTGTTGGAGGTGGTGTTGCAACACGTGGCCCTGTAGTGGGTGCAGGAATCAGCTCGGCTTCCATTGGCTGCAGTGAGAGGATATGTGCCCTGCGTTTTGGTGGTGGGGTTGGTGTGCATGCTGAGGCCACTGGCTTCTCAACATCGGTCTCAGAAGGTGTCTCTGAGATGTGGAGGCGATCACTATCCTCAGAGTCTGCCTCATCTGCATCTGTGATGTGAAACAGTGCAATGTTAATTTTGGTGAATCTTAGTATTATTTTACATTTGGCATACTTTTCTCACATTAAATCACTGACTGAAAACACTGGCTGCCATGCAATGTTGGTGTGTTTTGCTTGCCATTGTTGCTTTTGACTGCACAATTGGCTGACATGACTACAACTCCTATGATGCATCTGGTGTATGAGGGAAAACTTGGGCTGGTGTTTCATCTGTACACTGTGATTTGCCTGGGTGTATGTGCATGATTATACATTACGCAAAGGATTATGCTTGCATGCATCTTACCTTGTGGGGTACTTGCTGTGCCAGATGTGTCCAGCTGTGTGACTCCAACAACTGCCTCAGGCTGGATTGTTGCCTCCACAAAGTCCTCCAGGGCTGTGTTGTTGGGTGCAGTCGATGGTCCCTCTCCTGTGGCACCTGCTTCCTTCAGCCTTTCGGCTATGCGCTCTTTGGCACGTATCCTCAGGTCGTACCACCTTTTCTTTAAGTCATCAATGCTGCGTGTGTGACACCCACAGCATTAATTTTTGTTTTGATGCGCAGCCATATCTTTCTTTTTTCTGCCTCTGGCACTTTCAGAGACAATTTGCCAAAGAGCTTATCATGGCTTCTGCTGACCTCCTCAATGAGATATTCCAGTTCACGCTCACTGAACTTCATCTTCCTGGGCGTGGCATTCTCCCCTGATGCTGTTTTCTCCATCCTGTGTCAGACAAAGTTGCCGGATACAGATTAGGAAGTGTTTCAGGTCGGCTCCAGTACTCTGCCTCCTCCTCTGAACTCCTTTGGGCACAGAAGGAAGCATAGGCTGGATGACTTCCTGGTTATGATGTCATCAGCCTGCTTCCAATGCGACATGCTCTTTGTGATTTTTTCGCAAGTGGCTTCATGCATTCCGGATAGCAATTTTTATATTGCGATTCCTTATTTATCGCAATTAAGGAATCGCTATTTGGGATTTTGATGCATGTAGGTAGTATAGTACCAATAAAGTGCACATGTGCAAAACATTGCAAAAATACATTAAAAAAACATTTAAAAACATGCCACAACACAATTAATTTAAAAACAATACTACTCAAGATTAATTTTCTTTGGCTATTACTTATATGCAAAATAAGAGTGAAGGTCAAGCAAAGTTATGTGCAAATTGAGCAAAGAGTACATAAAAATACATTAAAATGATCTTTCGGCTATATATATATATAAAATGAATGTTATTAAAATAAAATAAAACAATAGTTAAAACATTTGACCTAGTCACTTGAAGGCACAGTCAGTAGTCTGCCATGTTTGTGCCGACTGCCTGTAAAAAGTTGCTCATAGCAATAACTATTACTGGGGTAGTGTCACTTTTTAAAATTCTAAAAGCCACAAAATATTTTGCCATTTTCAGGTTTCAACATATGGGAATGATCAATTTCCAGCATGGGCCATAATAACCAGGACAGGAGAATAATATGTGTACCTCATCTTCGTCTGCCAAGTCAAGTGCCGGACAGATGCTAGGGCCAAGGGCCTTATGCCATTGACTAGTTATTGAGCTCAGGGATAGAGTGGCAAGTCGAAAGCAGATATAAAGACTTTTGGCTAGAGGGGAAGAAACAAAATCAAAAAATTCCTTATAACTGGAGAACAGTTTAATATCTGAAAATCTATTTGTTAGTGTGCCAGTTAATTGAGTATTTAAATGAGTATTTTGAATGTAAATCCAATAACTTGATTTCATAATATTAAGAACAATTTTACAAATTCTCTCTGGGTTAATCCATAATCTTGTCAGTCCCAGCTTGTTAAACCAGTCAGAAACAAATTTGACCCAAGGTATTGACTTGGCACTCCTGATACATAACAATTCAGTGAGGCAATCTCTGAATTCCTTTAACTCCGGAGTGATCCATAATCGAACCCAGTAAACAAGTGGTCTAAGGTACGCCAAAACTGCATTTCTTTAAAGCCCTACATCAAAGCACAGGGGGGATAGCGGTGTGCTACTGGGGACAGAGACCAGCCATCTAGCAAATGTATTTTCTGCAGCAGTAAGTTGAGAGACGTCAGTACATCCCCAAGTCTCGGCTCCATATAGTGCTGCACCTTGCACCTTGCCACGGTAAACTTCCAGGGCTGGCTAAACTGCACAGGAGCTTGTTTGCCTAAGCAGCCTATTATTAGCATTTGCTCTGTGCTCAAGTAATAATGTGCTTTTCCTTAGCTGATCATTCCACTTCAGGCTCTCCATTACCTCAACTCCTAGATCATCAAATGCTCCTCACCCTCTCTAGCGCTTCTCCCCCAGCCCATATGAATGAATTTTTGACCATTACCTTCCCAAATATATATAATCTGTAAATTTATCAACAAGGCACTGGAGACCCATTAGAGTTTTAGAAATGAGAAGGGAGTCGTCTGCAAATAAAAATATTGGTACCTTATTGCCGTTTTGTGAAGGGGAATCATGTCTACAATTCTTCAGGATATCAGTCACTTCATTTATATAGAGGGTAAAGAGCGTAAGAGCAAGGACACGCCCTTGTCATACGCCATGCTGTGTAGGGATGCATTATGGGGCACATTATGATGGAGGATTTTCCGCATCCTCCGGGTCGGCGGAAGCCACCGCCAGCCCGGCGGAAGCGGAAAATCCTCTGCGGACCCACCAAAGACCCACCGCCACATTAGGATGGCTGGTGGGTCCTGGTTTCAGTCCGCTGCTTTTCCGCCGCAGTTGGCTTACAACCGCGGCGGAAAAGCTCTAATATGGTGGCGGTGTCTCTCAGATACCGCCAGACATATTAGGATGGGGTAGAAGAGATGCTTTTCCGCGGCGGGTTCTCCGCTGTGGAAAAGCATACATATCTTCACTCTGGGGGCCCGTTGCGGGCCCCCTGGGTGAAGGGAGGTGGGAGGGTGCACATGGGGGCTACCTATGGTACCCCCCTGCATTTACATGCAGAAAGCGGCAGGCACCGCGAGGTGCCTGCCGCTTTGTGCATGTGTTTTTAACATTGCGGCGGGTGCAGCTTGAAGCCGCACCCGCCGCAATGTTAAATATAGAGGATGTGACCGCCAGGGTGGCGGTCACATCCTAATTGCACAGGAGGGAACGCCGCAACACATGCGGACGTTCCCTCCTATACAGGGTCCGTCCGCGATCGTAATGGGCCCCTTAGTTAGGTCTCCCGCATGCCCACACCGTACATGGGCAAAGTTGTTACTATACAGCTTGAGATGGATTAAGTTCTCCAGGACCCCCATCATATTTAAGACAAATTAGTACTGGGAATGAGATCAAAGGCAGCCCTGGGGATCAACAAACGCCACATAAAGATTCTGCTGTTGTATTAGGGTATATTTCCAGTGCAACCTGGTGAATCTAAAAATGTGATCTATAGTGCTCATCTTAGAGCGAAACTCAGCTTTAAAATCTGACATGATATTATTTGTGTCTATCCAGTGGAGCAATGTGTCAAGGATTTGTTTAGCAACTATCTTCTGAGCATTGTCAATTAGGCTGTTTGGCCAGTAATTCAAGGGTGTGCATGCATCACCCTTCTTGAATATAGTAACAATCTCGGCCCTCTCCAGGATTCAGGTATCATTAGTAAGATCGGGCATGGGTTTGCATGGTCTACCCAGTGCGAAGGCTTAACCCTCTTCCATGCCCTAAAGGTAGAGCGGTCCGATTGCCTATTCTGCTGTCCGTAAACAGCATAGGTCCAGTAAAAGAAAATTAGGTGGTGGTCGGACCACAGGGAAGGTTTTGGAGGGAAAATAGATAACAAGCAGTTTGAGATGATCGGATCAATAGTGTGACCTGACAAATATGTACGTCCCAAAACCAGCTCTGGCAGATTCAGGGCAAGCATGCGTTCAGACAGCGAAGAGGCCGACTGGGCTTGAGGGTCATCAGCATGTAATTGAAGTCCCCTAATACGGTAAAATTTGCCCATTTATGGAGGTTAAGACCCAATGCTTCTTCAATAGAATCAATAAAATCTCCTTCAATGCCCGGGGGTGGTCAATGAGTACCTCTGAGAAGGAGGTATGGGCAGAGAGTGTGAGGTGGTGACCGAGACTCTCCACTCCGTTAAGATCACTGAGCTCGAAAGTAGAGATTGTAATAGGTTGTTTAAAAGCTATTGCCACCCCTCTGACAAAGAGAACACTTATGCCCCCATTACTGTACCTGGTTTAAGAGTTTGCCTTGGGTCAAAATACAGGGAGAGGTAAAGCATGGACGGAGGACTGTAAGCGCACTCTAGAATAGCATAAGCCTGGAAGGTTATCAGGGGCCCCCTGAGAAGCATGGCTGGCGCTGGTCGCGGTCGAGCATGGATGGGCGCATACAGGCTTGGCTTACGTGGGCTGCCGGTGTGCCTGCTGCAAGCATCCATTCCATAGTGCTGTTTAAAATTACCAGTGGCATTTGACACTCCCCTGCCTCCACCCAGATGACTAGAATGCTGCCTTACACAAAATGGCTCCTCTAGTTGCCACAGGGGAAAAGATGGTTGTCAGTAAATCCTCTCGTTGCAGACCTGAACAGAGTGCCACCACCGAAGAAGTGCAAGGTAGGCAGATCTCTTGCTGCGCAAGTTGACTTGCACCAGTACAACAGTTATTATTTTTAAAGCACTTCTTTCCATGCATTACTATCCCAAACCCCACCACCAACATGAGAACAAAAAATTAAAAAGGTGCCACACCAAAGTCGAGTAAGTACCAAAACATCTGTCTTCTTTAAAACAAACAAGAATACAACAGCTATAAAAGTTGAGGGAAATATGTGCAGGAGCTAAGGAGATTCACCAACATCATACGTCTCTTGACCTCCATGGACATCAATGACATGGCCCATATACCTCCTTTAGCCTTTTAACAGACTCCTTGCTGCCGTCAGGAAGTGGGATCAGGTCTAGTAGTAGAAAATACAGAAAGCAACCACAGCTAGCGAAGCCCTGTTTACTTTTTGTTCCAGTTGTTGCCTTATTGAGCCCTGTGTCTATGAGCTGCAAAGTCAGTGCCAGTGGACAAGACAGTGATAGAAGATTCAACTACTGGTGACCCTTACATGATGATGAGGTCATCCCGATGTTAACAGTGCCTACAGTGAGCTGCATCAGGCACTGCAAGACTGTGTCTCTGTCCTTGTGCTTCCTGTCTGAGTACTGCTTGTTCTGCAAAACTTTATTATTCATGCTGTAGATTTAGGGAAGGTTCTGTGGTTACACCCAGTAATAAAGTTGTCAGAAGCAGCAAACACTCTGGAACTGCAGCTTCTGCTTTACAAATCCCTAAATCTAATTAATGAAATTCATGGAACAATCCGCCCCCACCAGATGCTGTTCAAACAGGAGCAAGAAAGAATCTATTCTAGCACCACTGCCATTCGGATTCATAATACTATAAATGTGTATTCAGTAAAGCTCCTCACCCACCCTACATTTAGTGGCATAAGTACCAAATATAAAGTGTCTTGATAGCACCATGGGACGGATGTCTATAGGGGTCCCCAAGGATAGCAGGAGCTACCCCATGCTTCCCTTATCTAAGCCCTAGTGCCAACCTTGCCAGACCTGACTCAGAGATCACAGGAGAAACCAAGAATAAAAAGCAAGCAAGACTCTCCAAGAGTCCTGTTTAATTTATGTAGTTACCAACCTGTCCCCCTGTGGCACCCTAGCATCAAGTAGGATACTGTTGCTTAGAGTGGGATGATTGCTATGGCCCAGCCTATGATAGTTGTACCTCGGCATGTGATGGTTAAGCCCTGTCATATATTGGTTATACCTCAACATATGACAGTTGTACCCCACCATATGGTGGTTAAACTGTTAAAAGATTTTGAACATGCACAATTTTGGGTAATAAATACTACTTGTGTATTAATGATTAATACTCGTACCTGATGAATTAATGATGTTGCACTTAAAATAAATAGAAATGTTTCGTTCAACCAGAAAGCTGCCTGCTCCTCTACATTTCCAGAGAAGTGCAGCCCACGATTCAGATGCCACATTGACCCACATATGCTCAGATGGCATCCCTCGTTGGGAGGCAGTGCTGCGGGTGGGCTCCTGATCGCGGAGGCAGCTGGGCCAAGTCTCGGTGCGGCTTGTGGTTGGGCTGCCCTGATATTGCCATTCCGCACACCTTCAAGGCCTATGGCAGGACTCTGTCAATGCTCCCATCTGCCTCCACACTATTAATATGCCATCGGCCAACCTTTGTCCCGACAGCTTGTGCCACCCCCTTGAGCTGTGGTTAGGGGGGTACGGCAGGCAAGAAGTCCTTGCAGCACTGGACGACATTTGTGTATGGATTGCGTGCCTGAAGCAGCTTCATAATGACAAAGAACAAACCTCAAAGCTCAATGGGCAAACAAAGCACCATGGACAAATTTACAGAGTTAAGGCTGTGGGACCATGGGGTCCTGGGCCTGACAATGCAGAGCTCCTGGCCACCATTACTCAGTCAAGGGACATGTTAAACGCCAAAATCGGTGCAGTCGGCTTGGACATAAACCTGTTGCGCCAGGACCTACGGAAAGCGGTGGAGTGGACGACCATAGCCGAGACTAGAGGATCTAATGTTGAAGATGCCATGACATCTCGTCAGAAAAAAGTCACTACACTCAAGACCATGACCATGGAGCTTTTGGCACGGGTTGAGGATACGGAGGCCTGTGCTCGCCACAACAACTTTTCCGGAAGGCTGTGAAGGAGAGTCAGGGGGCAAATTCGTTGCCCAAAGGATTAGATAGTGCACTTATACCTCCGGACTACCTTTCCTCCTGTTTCATGTTCGAATTAGCTCTTCGGGTGCTGGTGAAGAAAACCCCTCCCCATGTGCCCAGCCACAACTGGTTATTGCTAAAATTCTTAACTTGCATGATATTTAGAAGTTTGCACAGTCAAGAAACGCTTCTCTTCGATTCCCACTGCATCATGATATTCCCGGACCATACTAAAATGGTTCCATAAAAGCGCCAATCCTTTGTAGCCACAAAGAAAAGCCTACACAACCTCAAAATATCATATATGCTTTTTTTCCCTGCCCATATGTGTGTGGTGTTCAATTCTCAAATCGTGTTCTTCGATTCCCCTGAGGAGATCTTATGTGGACCGATGAGACTGTGTCCATGAAGCCTCACCCTATGCCAACATGGACTCTGATTTGTCCCCGTGATAAGCGTCAGAACAGGTCTTTTCCGTTCTAACAGTCCAAGCATCGGGATGATGGATGCTGAGGTTTCTCTGTCACAGGGGGTGCGTCCCTCGCTTCGCTTGGCTTATGGAACTGTCCCTTTCTGACATGTTGGACTGAACATTACCACCTATGTACCCGCGATGAAGGCACTTTTCCATCAGCTGCACCTCGTGTCTTGGACCAAGCCTCTCTAGAGGAGACTCCTGGTTCTTAGTGAGATATGGTGATCCATTGGAGGGCTGACTTTTTGCCCTTGTTGGGATCAGCCACAGGCCCTCTCCGTGACAGATACTTCAATGCTTGTGAAGTATTGGGGATGAGGGTGGGGTGGGGTGGTTTTGTTTGAAGGTTTTGTTGGAGGTGGAATTGCACAGGCCTGGCGCCCACGTGACCGCATCGCCATCTGCAGTTGGTGTGGCCACTTCTACCCTGTTTCAGATGGCTAATACAGACTCCATGGGGTCCGCCGGCTGGCTCCGTGTTATAACTTGGAATGTCAGAGGCAGTTTAGACAAGGTTAAGCATGGAGCGGTGCTTGGACAAGCCAAAGGGTTACAAGCTGACATTCTCCTTCTACAGGAGATGCATCTCCTGCGCTCCAAAGTCCTGTGTCTTGCTAGATTTGGGTACATTGAAAAAGTCCATTGCAGATTCATGAAGGGATCACAGGGTGCAGCTACTCTCATCCATCACGGGATCCTCTTTCAGTGCATCAAAACGTGGGTGGATACACAGGGCAGGTATATTTTTGTGGCTGGTACAGTTTATGGAAAATCTCTGGCCATTGGCAGTGTCTATGCCCCCATATCACAATTGCAATCCTTTGCAGACCACAGCATTGGCTTATAGGGAGAGTTGCCGGGTGGGCTGGTTGTCATTGGAGGTGATTGGAATGACGTAATGTTCCATGGTGGATAGATGACGCATGGATGGAGGGGGTGTGGTAGCCCGGGGGTCCTGATTGAGGTAATTAGTGACTACAATAGGGTGGGTAGACACTTGGAGAGCCTATCATCCCGCAGATGCGGGCTATACATATTATTCCACAGATCACATCTCCTTCTCCCAGCTGGACCACCTTTTGGTGCTGGCTGACCTCATGCATTGATCATCTGGAGTCGACACTCTGCCTAGAGGGCTGTTGGATCACTCCCCAGTAGCATTGTGGCTTCATGTGGGAACGACGCGCCTTCCTTTCAGATAGCGACTCTTGCCTTAGCACATGAGAAACCCTTGCATCGTGCCATAGTGAAGTACATCTCCCTTAATCTCGAGACCGCCTCTTTCAAGATAGTATTGTGTGAAGCCATGAAGCCTACTCTCAGAGTGCAAGCTTCGGTCTCAGGAATTGTCTCAACTGGAGACACAGATTCTTGACCTTGAGGAGCACGGCCATGGCGAGGGTGACAGAGTGGCACAACAACAATTCGGCCTGACCCAACAAAAAAATTAACAGGTGCTCCTAAAGGAGGCCAAGTGCACATCGCAGGATTCCCAGAGCCGTATATACCAATGGGGTGACAAATCTAGTAAAATGCTCCGCAGGCTTTGCCAGGTGTCCTATGTGATGGCCCCGTACCAACTATTCACAAAAGGCGGGAAAGACTGTTGTCGGGCCCCGGGGAAGTGGCGTGGAGTATTATGGGGCCCCTATATGTAGAGAGAGAGGATGTGACCACTGACCAAATTAACAACTTTATTGATGCCTTGCCCCCTAAATGCCTATCTGTGTCTGTCAGGGTGCAGCTAGACGATCCGCTTACAGAGGAATAATTAACTGCAGCCCTTGCAGAGTTCTGTCCCAGGGATGCAGGTGGACCTAACGGTTTTCCTAGTGAATTTCTGAGAGCGTATATTCCGCAAGCGGGGACACACCTTTTGGGCGATTCAGTTTGCGCTCAACGAGCAGCAACTCCCCTCATATTGGAGACACACAGTGTTACATTGTGTTCCCAAAGCCAGGGTTCCCACCGGAGGCTCACATTTCATATCTTCTGATATCTCTCCTCAACATCGAGGTCAAGCTTCTACCGAAGACTCTGGCCAACAGATTGATGGTGCACATGCCAGACCTGGTTCACCCAGACCAGGCTGATTTTATTTCCCACTGAGCTACCCACCATAACATACGACGTCCCCATCACCCCATGGCCTTGGCAGACTGACTGGGTTGGCCTGCAGCGCTGCTATTGGCAGCCATCAATAAAGCATTTGACTGTGAGTTTTAAGTACTTATTTTTGCTCTTTCAACAGCTTAATCTTGGGCCCTGATTCCTATCATATGTAAGGTTGGTATATGCCGACTTGACTGCCTCGGTTCGTATGGCGGGAACAGTTTCTATAAGAAATTAACAAGTCCTTAACTTAGTATGTGGATCAAGTGTTGTACTATAAACATGTACAATGATGGTGGGGTCTATAAACGTATTCAATTATTTAGACAAACTTGTAGTAACAAAAACAGCAGCAGTTACACCATGTATTCCTTTAATGTATGGTGATTCCCCGATAACACACTAGGATGTGGATGCACAGAAAACAGCAATGCCAAAGACAAAACTTTAAAAAAATTACAAAATCAATTTTTATTCATAATTTGTCAAAAACAATCAAGAGACATATAAAAACATTGTTGTCAATTGTCAATATCTATAACACATTTGAATTAATGATTAAAAATAAGCAAGCAAAACTACACAAAAGTCATATTTGAATTGATGATTAAAAATAAACAAGAAAACTACACAAAAGTCGACGCGGCGTTTTGGTGAGATTAGGATCAACCACATTCTTCAGGACAGAGTTTTCTAGAAATGTAATATACAACAATACAATAATATATTAGTTTATACATTTGTTAATAACAGGTTGATTTAGCAAATTGCTTTATAAAAGGAAAAGTAAAAAAAAATGGTGCATACTGTTTATCATGCCCCACCAAAAACTGAATAATAGAAACAACACATGATCCACTGTTACTGAAAAGTGACGTACCTATTAAAATCTTAAATGTAACCCTTATATGATTCAGATGGGAAACATTCAGCCATTGGATTTTTGATAAAAAATACGCAATATCCTGCAATGAGACAAAACGTATTCAGCAGCAAGAATATTACCAAGACAATTTATTAATAGAGGTATATAGAAGCCGTCCAGAGTACAAAGTTGCGTACCTTCTTATGTGGCACTATGCCACATAAAGATGTTTTTATATGTATCTTGATTAACAAATTATGAATAAAAATAGATTTTGTAATTTTTGAAAAGTTTTGGCTTTATGCATTGCTGTTTTCTGTGCATCCACATTCTATTGTGTTATCGGGGAATCACCATACGTTTAAGGGATATATGGTGTAACTGTTGCTGTTTTTGTTACTGCAAGTTTGTCTAAATAATTGAATACATTTATAGACCCCACCATCATTGTACATGTTTATAGTACAAGACTTGAACCACATACTAAGTTAGGGACTTGTTCATTTCTTATCTAATTACCGCGTCCCTATAGTCAATAATAGGTTTCTCCTTCTTTTTTAGTTCTATTACGCACAGCTTGTAAGCTGGGAGTCTAGTATACACATTGTCCAATATCTATTTGGAATATTGATCCTAATTTGTCGAGATGGATGCCTTAAAAACATATGGATTTACAGAGGATCAATTTAATAAAATAATTAATGGGACATCAAAAGATATTACCTCTATCACAATTACCAACGGTGATTAGGAACAATGGAAAACTTTGTGGAACCCTAAAAAAAAGGCCATTAGGACCGAACTCCATGCCGATTTTCTGATCGAGTATTGTAAAAAAGGAATAATACCAAAAAGCCTACAGGTTTGTAAGGAATCTGAGATTTATAGAAAATTGGACTTTCATTGCAAACTGATGCAGCCGTGATTGGATGCTGTTAATAATAGAAACTGCACATGAGGTGTTGATCATAGAGAGGAAGGAAATAGAGGATATGTAACTTAAACTGAAAGAAAGCACTGCTTTAGAAGAAACGAAAACGAAATTAGAGGAGATCCAACAAGATATTACGGGGTATAGAGAATACCTATTAAACAAAAAAGCAAATAAACTAAGGAATTACATTTCTAAATACAATGTGGAACATGTCTATCCATATTTGCAAAACAATTTTTACGATAGGCCTAGAGAGGAACCTTACAACAATAAAAGGAAATGGGGACAACCAAGAAGAACTTTCCCTAAAAAGAGAGTGATGTTTTTCGACACTTCCTACACCAGCTTAGAGTCAGAAAATGAGGTACCCAAGGATGACTATAATACCAAAACAAGCATTTACAATGCAATGGTCTCGGCATTATTAAAGGTAGAGCTATTGGCATTGCTAATGAAATTTTTTTTTGGGGTGTTTTTTAAAAAAAATCATAAATAAATGGCATTGTCAATTACATTGACAATAGCGTAATCGTTAAATAAATGGCATTGTCATTTACAATGCCAATAGCTTAATCGCCTGCAAATGCATGACCTATTGCATTTACACCCACACCGAGCTTAGGTTAAAGAGAATTACCCATGCCTGAATTAGTCAGTATTAAAAATGTTACCTCCGGAAGGTGCGATCATGGATACAATAACATTTGTTGGCCAGAAGATCTGGTAAAGATGTTTACTCTATCACAGAAAGTAAAAACCTGGAAGTCACATTTGACTCAGATTTTTCCATCAGCCCCCCAAATCAGCACCATTCTACAAGTACAGAGTAATGATGATGAAAATGCAGAAGATCATCTAAATGCATTTTCTAGGAATGTATTCAGGCTCTAGAGTTTTAGACTTGCATGATGTGTAATGTCACAAAATTACCCCAGACCAAATTTTGGCTATACGTACAGGAGAAGCATGTTGACGCAATACCAGTTCACCTCTCTCATCTAATATGTTGGCACACGCAGCTGATTTGCACCGGAAGTGTAATGGTCTGTGTATGTTTTCAAACAGATACTTCCTCTGATCCTCGACGGATCTCCTGAGTGTTCCAGGACTTCCTACCCATGACGTTCAATCCAGACGAAAATATATATCGCTTAAAAGCAAATTCCTAATTCACACATTGTTATTGGTTTGTTCTTTTGGGGTTTCTAGCAGTATATTGAGCCTTACACTATACCCTAAATTAACTTCCTGCCCTTGTAGGAGAGAGCCTGTTGTTATATTGGCAATAAGGGAAATGTTCCTAGAAGGGCAGCCGCGTTCATGCCCTCGCCAGAGCCCGGGCCCACGGTCTGGGGGGTGCAGAGCTGATAAATGGTGCCTACTACTCGTAGTGCGCCAACAAACGCGCGAAGACCCCGTGTGTCGCCATAGAAAAGGTGAAGGGAATGTATAGCTCTTTTAGTGACGAGGAGCGGGAAGGGTCCCACAACAGAACAAGCAGCCGTAGGGGCAGACCGGGAGGATTGTAGGGGCAAAGCTCGAAGGCACCCTAAAGAACTCCAAAGAGGGAGAGATACTTTGAAATAAACTATCATATGAGGCAATGGAAACTCAGGCTAATGAACACGCACCTGTGATATATATTGCATCGGCGGAGGGGGTACAACTTTCTTGTTTTTTTTTCCGTTTTTGGCAAAATGTCGGACTGTAAAGATTTAACAGCGACGGGAAATCGGGTGATGGGAGCAGTGAGAGGGGAGCAGTGAGGGGAGCAGTGAGGTGAGCAGTGAGGGGAGCAGTGAGAGGTGAGCAGTGAGGGGAGCAGTGAGAGGTGAGCAGTGAGAGGGGAGCAGTGAGGGGAGCAGTGAGGTGAGCAGTGAGAGGTGAGCAGTGAGGGGAGCAGTGAGGGGAGCAGTGAGGGGAGCAGTGAGAGGTGAGCAGTGAGAAGTGAGCAGTGAGGGGAGCAGTGAGGGGAGCAGAGAAAGGTGAGCAGTGAAAGGTGAGCAGTGAGGGGAGCAGTGAGAGGTGAGCAGTGAGAGGTGAGCAGTGAGAGGAGCAGTGAGATGAGCAGTGAGGGGAGCAGTGAGGGGAGCAGTGAAAGGGGAGCAGTGAAAGGTGAGCAGTGAGGGGAACAGTGAGAGATGAGCAGTGAGAGGTGAGCAGTGAGGGGAGCAGTGAGGTGAGCAGTGAGAGGTGAGCAGTGAGAGGTGAGCAGTGAAAGGTGAGCAGTGAAAGGTGAGCAGTGACCGACCCTCGCAGCCCCTCCGAGAGGTCCCGAAGGGGAGAACTCTCCGACCTCCTCCAAGACGATCACGGCCTCGGCTGATGACCAAGTCCCTGCTCCGATCCCAGCTGTGCAGGCACTAGGCTCCACTCCAAGCCACTCCAGGGACGGACGCTGCGAGTCCCTCCTCAGCCCGAGTTAGAGAGGAGCACGCCGACCTCCTTCTAGGCAGCCCCGATCTCCGATTCCGATAAGGAGGCGAAGGCACTCGGGCCGCTTTAAGCCCGAATTGAAGACCAAGACGATCCTCACCGGCAGATGAGAAAAAAAATGGCGGCCCAAAGCTCCGAAAATTTTCGGATTCGGGGGTGTGTTTTCTTGTTCTGAGTGACGGGTGACGTCACAGGGCGAAAGAACACCAAAAACAGGCCCCTGAATCCGAAAGAGACGGAGCTTGTTTCGAGTGACGCCTCTCTCCTCCAATGGCTGGCCTCCGTTTAGGAAGCGAGCCAATAGAGGAGAGGCAGAGGAGAGAGGCGGGTTAAACCACACTACTAAGAGACATAAGATCTCCTGCATTTCCGGTCCTCGACCTAAACAGGGAAGTCCCCCCTGGAACGAGCAGAGATACTTTTTCTTTTTTAGATCATTGCCAGGACAGGGGCAGAGCCAGAGGGAGAGGGGGATTTTTCACCTCAAACCCTCCACACAACGGACCACACACAAGGAGCAAGAAACACTGAGATTAACTGATAGGGCACCTATCATTAACCTCTCCAATCGAGTACTTACACAGGAGGAAGTAACCGTTTTAGAAAAAGGGTTAGGATACACTATCACTTCCCTTGTGGGTAGATATAATCTTGAGAGAGATATTCAAAAGTTCTTTAGAAAAATACGTCTTAATTGTTTCTTTGAAAGTAATGAATACATTCCAACTCAAAATAAATCAGGTCTAAAACCGAACTCCACTTGGACCCCTGCATTGCAGCTAGTCAACAAAGATATTTAAGTTTTGGAAAGAATAGTGGAGAAAAGTATAGACGACCTTTTGAACAAAAAGATTTGGGTGGATAACAATCTGACATCTCAACAACGCATAGTTTAATCAAATTTAGAACACTGTCAAAATATAACCATTAAACCCGCCGATAAAAGCGGGGGATTGTGATTATGGATACGAGTGATTATAACAGTAGAATGATGGCTCTTCTTAACAATAATCAACACTATCAAAAATCTAGTAGGGGGTGAATGGAATATCCTTATTCATAAGGTGACCAATCTCTTATTATTAGCCAAAGAAGATTATATCATCTGCCAAGAAGAATCTAATTTTCTGAACAATGTGCAACCCCTTATCCCTGCCCTGTATGGGTAGCTCAAAGTGCACAAAGATATAAATAATCCTCCCATAAGACCTATTGTGGCAAGCATCGACTCCCTCACAGAGCCACTGAGTAAGTACGCTGACATTTTCCTTCAACCTCTAGTTGTACAACAGAAAGCATATATTAAAGATACAACAGCAATGATCAGCAAAATTGAGAATCTCTCCTTTAACAGCAAAACTTAATGGCTTGTAACGTTAGACATTGAAACCTTATACTCAAACATCCCTCAAGATGATATGATACAAATGATAAAAGATCTCATGAGTACTAATGATGGAGATCTAACCACACATGCCACTTTTATTATAGACTGTCTGAAAATCACTCTGAAAAATAATATTTTTCTATTCAATACAGACTATTTTAACCAAACCAAAGTGACCAGCATGAGAGTGACTTATGCTCCAAGCCTGGCATGTCTATATGTAGGAATGTTTGAAGACAAACACATTTTTAATGCAGCAGCCCCATTCTTTTAAAATATAACAGCTTGGTCTTGTTATATTGACGATTCTTTTTTACTGTGGAAAGGCACAAAAGAAACACTTATGGGCTTTATGGAGTGGCTCAACAGTAGGTCTGCCACCTACTACCTTGTTTTAAAATATTTGCGGATACTCTGCTGATCTTTAAATATCACTGTATCTGTTTATCACTCGTGTGCTTTTAATATTTCATCTGCTTGTTGGGAACATTTGAACTGTATTTATTTTAATAAAACTTACCGACCTTCACTGACTGCCAGGGTAGATAGACAGTTGGCTAAACTTCTGTCCCCGCCCCGTTCAGCCGCAGCTTGTACCGTTTGTTGCGGAGGGCTAAGGGACTGGACGTACTTTAGAACTTCCGGGTGGCAGCAGCTGATGTGTGCGTGGGACGCCCGACTCACTGCTGTTTAAGCAGCATGCTGGAGCGGACGCGAGAACACCAGCGGTAGGTCTGCCACCTACTACCTTGTTTTAAAAAATTTGCGGATACTCTGCTGATCTTTAAATATCACTGTATCTGTTTGTCACTCATTGGCTTTTAATATTTAATCTGCTCGTTGGGAATATTTGAATTTGTATTTCTTTTAATAAAACTTACCAATCTTCACTGACTGCCAGGGTAGATAGACAGTTGGCTAAACTTCGGTCCCAGTCTCGTTCCGCCGCGGCTTGTGCCATTTGTTGCGGAAGGCTAAGGGACCGGACGCACTTTGGAACTTCCTGGTGGATGCAGCTGATGTGTGCGCGGAACACCCAACTCACTGCTATTTAAGCAGCATGCCGGAATTGCCGGGAAGCTGGGGCGCTGCCGGCGTGCCGAAGGAGCGCCAAGGGCAAGCCCGTCTGAGGCCCAGTGCCACCCCCCCTGTTTGTCCATCCCTAGGTATAGAATCTACTCTAAAATATACTAGAGACACTCTTATCAATTTTAACCCTCAAACAAAGGAACCTTGTCTAAAAATTGATTTATTGAAAGAACCTGAGACCTGCCCTCAGTATGACATGAAGTTTCACTTTACAAAAACAAGATGCAGCCTTAGAACACAGCAGGCCTATGACTCACATACAGTTGCACAAAAATCTTTGCAAGGCCTACTCTTTAATACACTGTGAGAAGATGACTATGCAAGACGAACAGCCCTACCGATCTCCGCGACTACGAGACCCAGATTCCTCTCCTCTGTCTCCGCAGGGACGTGATCGGGACTACAACCCGGAAGTCCCGCCTTCGAGAACCGGAAGTTGTTCCCCAGGACCAATAACAGGGGAGTGGACGGACCGTGACGAAAAAGAAGGCGGAAGGGAGTCATCTTGGCAAGAAGACGCGGGACCCGGTTCCAAGCAGGAAGAAGCGGGACCCGACCAGAGGAAAGAAGACGCGGGACCCGGTTCCAAGCCGGAAGACGCGGGACAGAAGACGCGGGACCCGAGAAGCCCTGGACTTCGGAGACTGCCAAAGACGGTGAAGAAACCTGGTCTGAGGATTGGTGGTGTCCGGAGGTGGCTGGGGAGCGGCCGTGACTCAGGAGAGTTACGGCGGAGCCAGGTTAGTGCTTGGGTCTTGGGAATAGGTGGGAGAGGGTGGAATAGAGTGGGTGGCCATAGCGTATAACAGGGGAAGTAGGTTAAATCCTTTTGTGACTACATACGCTGCCATAGTTAAACCCCCAAAACGACTGTGAATGCGCACCCTTTCTTTTCCAATTAGGAACTGAACGAACCTAAGTTAAAAGCCTTTAGAGATACATTTTCCGTTTCTCCTCTTCCTTACCTTAAACCTACCTTACTTTACTTTGGCTGTGGGACTATCCTCGAGGCACCTCAACAAACGTAGTGCACCAAGGTGTGGTGATGGAACTACACATCTAAACTAGTGCCATATATCATTCTGACGGCTCCTTTCATTTCTTTATCCTCCTATGAGCCTCCGGGGAGAACACCACGGTCCAGGACAACCTGAAAGCAGGACACCTTTATCCTCGTCAGATCATTCCAGTTCAAGGGAAACATCAGACGAAGAAGAAAAACAACCAACAACTATAACTCAACAACCTACATCTACTATTTTTGTTAATAAACCTACCTTTAAACCTGTACTTAAGCCTCCACGCCTGTTTATCAAGCCTGCCCTCCCACAAGTGGTGTCAGAAGTGACAGTTCCCTATGTAGAAATAAAGAAATGCATCCTAGAGAGACTGGGAATTGACGACGAAACATATAGAATCAAGCTAAGACAAATGAAAGAGGGCCCACAAGAGACGCCTCGTGCTCTATACTTTAGGGTGAAAGACATGGCGGACCGTTGGCTGAAACCCGCCGTTACAGACAAGGATGGAATTATGGCAAAGATTTATCTGGAGCAGTACTTAACCTCCTTACATCCCCCCATCCAACGTTGGGTTCGACAACAAGCAAACCTCACGTTAGAGACTGCAGTAGAAATAGCTAGCGCTTATAGTAGGGCTCAGGACTTCCAGAAGGGTAAAGAGGATGTAGGAAAAACCGGAGGGCACCCAATACCTAGACCGACAAGACCTCTTATAGCCAAGAAACCTGAACCCCTTACTCTTGTTCCCAGCGCTCCTATGCCCAGTATTCCGTTCATCAGACCCCCAACAACTGGTCCTCAGTGTTTCCAATGCGAAGGAATGGGACACATAGCCCGATTTTGCCCACAGCGAGAGGAGCCCATG
Organism: Lissotriton helveticus; assembly: GCF_964261635.1. Lineage (NCBI taxonomy): Eukaryota > Metazoa > Chordata > Amphibia > Caudata > Salamandridae > Lissotriton > Lissotriton helveticus. The sequence goes on along the minus strand of NC_136068.1, from coordinate 630,595,713 downwards.
GAAATAGGAATGGCTCGCATTTATTATTGCTCTCCCCCCAACAAGAAACTTCCTCCTTACAAATGCACTGTCTCAGTGAATGGACAACCAGTTACAGCCTTAGCTGATACCGGCTGTCTACACAGTGTAGTTCGTCCTCATGACCTAGGTGACAAAATAGGTCCCATTGAAGGCATGGTAGCCATTAAATGTGTACATGGAGACACCATACCATATCCTAGTGGGTCCATCCGCCATCTTGGGTGGGGTTGAAGGCTGGGAGCACTTCGGGCGCCATCTTGCGTAGGGCAAGGGACGCAGGAGGCGGACTCCCGCACTCTGGTGAGTTTACTTAAGCCTCCGAGGGGGGCGCTCAGATCAGATTTCTGATCCACGCGCTCTTTGCTGCTGTAGCTTTTTAAACTTGTGCTTAATTTTAAAAACTGTCGCGCTGCTGGTAACTTGCCACAGAGCTGCTAGAGCTCATTATTAATTCGCGCTGCCTACCTCAGGTGTCGGCTTCTAGGCCGGGGAACAGTCAGGCTCACGCGCACCCTAATTGTTATTCACCCGCATTCGGCGGGATTCAGACAGCCTAGTGGGTCCGTCCGCCATCTTGGGTGGGGTTGAAGGCTGGGAGCACTTCGGGCGCCATCTTGCGTAGGGCAAGGGACGCAGGAGGCGGACTCCCGCTCGGTCTAATACCATAAAAGAATGGAGGTGCAAGCGCGCAGCGGGCGCGACGTAGGCGCGCCGGAGGTGCGCCAGAGGTAAGCCCGTTTGCGCCCGTTCGCGCAATGGGCGCGCATAGGGCCGCTCCCTCTGCCCCCCCCCCCGCACTCTCCACGTCTAGTTTACTCGCGGGCTGCCCTACTGGAACTCAGACCGAGCCAGGTGCTCCTGAATCTGGAGGGTAGTGCCTTAGTCTTGCCTTATACCCTCTCTTGTGGGCTGCTTAACGTTCGGTAGCTTTGCAAGCACCACACAGAGATTGCCTTCCTCATCGAGACCTCGAGGTCGATGTCCTGTTCCTTACGGAAACTTGGACGCGGGAGGACTGCCTGGTCGAATTGGGCCTGGCTTGCCCTCCAGGTTTTAAAATCACCCACACCCCCCGGCTGAAGAACAGGGGGGGTGGAATTGGGGTCATCTATAAAGAAATGTTGGGTTTCTCCCAACTGAAAATTAGAGGGGTTTCGGGCTTTGAGCTGATGGGGTTCTCTTTTAAAGACCTGGAGAGAACATTGCTCACGGGCGTTCTGTGTTATCGCCCGCCGGGCTCGGTACCTTCCTTGTCTGATTTCATCGACCTGATATATGACCTCTCTAATACTCACTCCAAGCTACTGGTCCTAGGGGATTTTAATCTGTGGTCGGGTGGTCCGCTGGATGGCGCGTTTACGACACTTTGCAAGCTTTTAGTGACATTCAGCTGCAACAACTGGTCCTGTCAGCTACTCACAGGAAAGGTCATGTCTTGGACCTGGTCTTTGCAGACGCACAACTAGTGGTGGTCAATGATATCCTATGTCAATGCTGGACTGACCACTCACTGGTTGCCTTCTCCCTCCGGCTGGGGGACCACTCCTCGGGTAAAGCTGGTGCCGTACAGGCTAAACTGGGTAGACCTTGGTCTCGACTATTAAATTCACCGCTTTTGCCTTCCCTCCTACCAGACAATTTTTGTCTGAGCGATTCGGTGGAGGAGAGTTATACCACCTTGTGCCAGTCCATTACGAATACCTTGGACAAGGCGGCGCCCCTCCGCAAGTCTCGTGGCAGATTGAACCGGGCTTGTCCCTGGTACACGGAGGAGTTGCGGCAGCTGAAGTTGAGCTGCAAACGCGCCGAGAGAGCCTGGAGGAAGCAGTACTTATCCTCAGCGAGGGCCTCGTTTAGGCTGGCACTGCAGGGCTATAGGGCGCAGATTAGGTTGGCTAAGGCCGCCTTTCTGGAAACCACCTTGAACCAGGCGCCGAATAAGTCACAAGCCCTGTTTAAAATCGTCAGGGACTTAACCCACCCTATGTGCGTGGCTAACACGGTCCCTGCGTCGCAGGCCTTGTGTGACTCCCTGGCAGATGCCTTCGAGGAGAAGACCGCTAAGATCTTGGAAGGTCTAAAAAACTCAGTGCCTCTTGCTCTCTGTGTGGGAGCTCCGGACGGGCCACCCAGTCGGCCCCAGCCGAGCGATCCAGACCTTAGTTTGGGAGCTCCGGACACGCCTTCCAGTCGACCCTTGCTGTGTGGACATGCCCCTGGTTCGGTGGTTTTGGGCGCTGGGGCCGGTCCAACTTGGCAAAGCAGGCTTGCCGCCAGTCAGGCAGACTGCATAGCCCAGGATACCTCGCCCAGCAGGCCCCGGCCGAGTGGCCATGTCCCCAGCTTAGGAGCTCCGGTAGCCGTGCCCAGTCGACCCCAACTAAGATATTTTACCACCCACTCTTTTGAGGAGTTCTGCAGTCTGGCACGTACGGTGACCTCAGGTTCTCCGCTTGATCCATTGCCTCCCAAATTCTGGAAGACATTTCAGGCTGAACTTTTCCAGCCTTTGTATTCCATCTGCCTCCAGTCTTTGGACTCGGCAACGGTCCCCGAATGCTGGAAGCTGGCAGTCGTGTCACCACTGCTCAAGAAACCGACTTTGGACCCCGCCTGTCTTTCCAACTATAGGCCAATCTCCCTGCTCCCTTTTCCTATTAAGATCGTGGAAAAGTGGGTGACCCACTCTCTTTCAGGCTTCCTGGAAGAGACTGGATGGTTCGATGAGTCGCAGTTTGGTTTCCGCCCTGCGCATGGGACGGAATCCGCACTGGTAACCGTTCTGGACAATCTTCGTTCGCGAGTCGATAGTGGCCGGGCAGCCTTTCTGGTGCTGCTCGACATGTCGGCCGCGTTCGACACGGTTTGCCATCGGACCCTCATCAGAAGGCTTGAGGAGTGCGGGGTCACAGAGAGGGCAAGAGACTGGCTGGTATCCTATCTTAATAACCGGCAGCAGATGGTCACACTCCCTCCGTTTCGGTCAGAGCTGCGGAAAGTAGGGCAGGGGGTCCCACAGGGCTCGGCCATCAGCCCCATACTTTTCAATCTATACCTCTGCCCTTTGGTCCAGCTTATAAAATCTTTCGGTATCTCGGCTTTTAATTACGCTGATGACACCCAGCTGGTCTTCTCCTTGGAGGGAAGTAATGCGGTCCCGCTGGAGACATTCCATCGCTGCATGGCAGCGACGGCGGATTGGCTTCGGGCCAACTCCCTACAATTCAACAGCACAAAGACCGAGGTGCTCCATTGCTCCATGGACCGGACTCCGCAGGCACTTCCGGAGAATTTCTGGCCTTCTACGTTCCCCGAGACGGCATCGGCTGCGGAGTCAGCTCGTAATTTGGGGGTGATCTTCGGCCCAAATCTGCAGCTGGACATGCATGTCAACAAGGTCATCTCTTCGTGCATGATGCTGCTACGCATGCTGCGTAAAGTACTGCCCCTTCTCCCTGTATATGCCAGGCCGGAAGTAGTTCGCGGGACCATACTGAGTTGCTTAGACTACTGTAATGCGCTACTTTTGGAGGCACCAAAAAATCTGCTGGGGAAGTTACAACGGGTGCAGAACATGGCTGCTAAGCTGGCTCTCTCTCGCTCTAACTCCAGCTCCTCCACCCTAGCATTAAGGGATCTACATTGGCTGCCGGTGCACCTGCACGTAGTGTACAAAGCGGCATGCCTAGTATTCAAGGCGGTACATCGACAAGGCCCAGTGCCATTGCAAAATATGTTTGCCTGGTACTCCGCCCCACGACCCCTTCGCTCCTCTTCGGCTCAATTGCTGGTGGTTCCGAGGTTCCAGAGAGTTAGGATGGGCGGCCGCTCGTTTAGTGTTGCAGCGGCCAAACTCTGGAACGCCCTGCCACTTCCTCTAAGAAGTTTTAGGGACTATCTTCCGTTCAGGAAAGCCCTAAAAACCCATCTTTTCCCTAGAACTGGCTGAGCAGTGGAAGTGTTGTTGGTCGGACTTCAAGCACCAGGATGCCCTTGGGGTGACAGGCTCGCGCTATATAAGTACACAAAATAAATAAATAAATAAATAAATCCTACCGCCAAGGTCTTAATTCAACATCCTCAGGATCAGGGCATGTCCTTGACTGTAGGTTTAATACCTCGATTACCAGAACAAGCAATTCTTGGTAATGATTACGCCAAGCTACCCCAGTTGCTACAGGAATCAGGTTCAGAGGAAGCGAGGGAATGGCTAGATACAGCTCCTTTTTCTAAAGACACAGAAAAAGAATGGCCGCTTTCAAAACCCCGGAAAAGCCGGAAGCAGAGACGGGCTGAGAAGAACAGGCATCCCGATAGAAAATCCTTGGGAAACAGACCGCAATTTCCATGCTGCTCAGCGAGAAGACCCTGTACTACAAGAGGCATGGAAAAATGCACTCAACGAAGAAGACCCACAACATGTAGGTCCCTATTTTTTTTACTAAGAATGGGTTGTTATATCGGAAGGGAGGACGCGAACAAAAAGCCCAGTTGTTGGTGCCAGAACCCTTTCGAGAAAAAGTCTTGTATCTGGCCCATAGTCACCTTTTAGGGGGCCATTTTGGGGCAGATAAAACAGAGAAAACCAAAAATCGAAAGCTTCTACTGGCCAGGAATAAACCAGCAAGTAAAAAAATACTGTAGAGAATGTCTTATTTGTCAGCGACACAGCCAATATCATCCTCCCCGGGCCCCGTTGCTACCGCTTTCCATTATCAATGACCCTTTTAGTCGGGTAGGCATGGATATAATTGGTCCTCTGTTACCCTCTCGAAGTGGATATAGATATGTATTGGTTATGGTTGATTATGCCACTAGATTCCCTGAGGCCATACCTCTCCGTCGTCCTGACACTACTAACATAGCCAAAGCCATGATTGGGGTTTTCTCCAGGGTAGGATTTCCCAAAGAGATCCTAACCGACCAGGGAACTCCTTTTGTTTCCAAATTGATGAAAGATGTATGTAAACAGTTGGGGATAAAACAAATCCGAACATCGGCTTATCATCCCCAGACGGATGGGTTGGTGGAAAGATATAATGCCACTATTAAAGCCACTCTTAAGAAGTTACTAGACCTCGAAACCAGAAGGTGGGAAGACGTCCTTCCCTTGGCCCTCTTTGCCATTAGGTGTAAAGAGCAAAAGAGTACTGGTTACTCTCCTTTTGAGTTGTTATATGGGCATAAACCTCGCACCCTCTTAGACATGGCCCGAGAACAATGGGAGACTGAAGAAGATAACAGCAAACCCTTACCAGAGTATGTGGCGAATCTAAAAACTCACTTAGGCCAAATAAGAGAGATAGTCAGAAACAATCTAGAAGAGGCACAGAGCGCACAAAAGATCCAATATGACAAAGGGGCCAGACTGAGAACTTTCCAGGTGGGGGATCTTGTATTGCTTATGATGTCATCATCAGACCAAAAACGTTTAGGACAGTGGCAGGGTCCCTACACAGTACTACAATAAGTCACCCCTGTAACCTATCGCATAGAAGTAGATAGCAACAAAAGAATCTCTCAGATCTATCATGTAAACCTTTTAAAGAAATGGGAGGGCCCGGCCCCAGTAGCCGTTCAAAGCATTGAAACCCTGAGGCCCCTGTTTCAACAATGTATCGATCCAGACTTACCTCAATCTTTACAGGAAGGGTTGGTCGAGGTGCTACAACCTCATGATTCTGTCTTCTCCACTACCCCAGGGGTGACCAATCTTATTGAGCACGCTATAAGAACACCACCCGGTAAGCGAGTTAGACTAAGGCCATATCGTATACCCGAAGCGAGGCGACAAACAATAAGAGAGGAAGTCAAAAGATGTTACAGATGGGAATTATAGAACCATCTAAGAGCGAGTGGAATTCTCCTATTGTACTCGTACCTAAACCAGATGGGTCAATTAGGTTTTGTATTGATTTTAGAGAGGTGAACAAGATTTCAGAGTTCGATACCTACCCACTCCCTAGAGTGGATGAAATGGTAGAAAGAATAGGGAAAGCCAAATACATCAGCACCCTGGATCTGTGTAAGGGTTACTGGCAGATACCCTTAAAAAAAGAAGACCGCGAAAAAACAGCCTTTTCCACACCCGATGGGTTGTACCAATTCAGGATGTTACCTTTTGGTTTACACGGGGCCCCTGCCACATTTCAGAGAGCCATGAACATGATTCTAAGGCCCTATGATGATTTTGCTGGAGCTTACATTGATGATATCGTAATATATAGCGATACCTGGGAACAACACTTAACCCATCTCACTACCATTGTACAAACCTTAGGTATGCAGGGTTTAAAAATCAACCCAGCTAAAAGTCATCTGGCAGCCCAAACAGTCAAGTATCTCGGATACTTGTTGGGAGAAGGTGTCATAAGACCACAACCGTCGAAATTGTCAGCCATTTCCCACATTCCATTTCCCAGAACAAAAAAAGAGTTGCGAGCATTCCTGGGTTTACTAGGTTATTATAAAAGGTTTATCCCTCAGTTTTCCCAGATGGCGGCCCCACTGACTGATCTCTTACAAAAGCACTGTAATGCGGAACAGGTCTTACAATGTCCCCCTACTCAAGTGCAACAGTCCTTTGATGCTCTAAAAAGATCACTGACATCAGAAACTGTCCTGATTAGTCCTGACTATTCTCGTCCCTTTATCTTACAAACGGACGCCTCCGATCACGGATTAGGCGCAGTTCTTTCTCAAGAAACTCCTCAGGGCGAGAAACCCATTCTGTACATTAGTCGCAAACTCTTCCCTCGGGAAAAGAATTACGCAACAATTGAGAAAGAAGCCCTCGCCATCAAATGGGCAATAGAAACCTTGCGATACTATTTGGAAGGAAGAGAATTCACTCTGTTTACAGATCATGCGCCATTAGAATGGCTAGCCAGAAATAAAGGTCACAACGAGAGAGTGTTGAGGTGGTTTCTATCCTTGCAACCCTATCGGTTCCACACTCGACATAGAAAAGGGCGAGAACAAGGGAACGCTGACTATCTATCGAGATATCCACAAGAAACACCACCCCCTAGAAGAAAGACAGCAAGGGAAAGGGGATGTGAGAGAATGACTGTGCAAGACGAACAGCCCTACCGATCTCCGCGACTACGAGACCCAGATTCCTCTCCTCTGTCTCCGCAGGGACGTGATCGGGACTACAACCCGGAAGTTCTGCCTTCGAGAACCGGAAGTGGTTCCCCGGGACCAATAACAGGGGAGTGGACGGACCGTGACGAAAAAGAAGGCGGAAGGGAGTCATCTCGGCAAGAAGACGCGGGACCCGGTTCCAAGCAGGAAGACGCGGGACCCGACCAGAGGAAAGAAGACGCGGGACCCGGTTCCAAGCCGGAAGACGCGGGACCCGACCTAGGAACAGAAGACGCGGGACCCGAGAAGCCCTGGACTTCGGAGACTGCCGAAGACGGTGAAGAAACCTGGTCTGAGGATTGGTGGTGTCCGGAGGTGGCTGGGGAGCGGCCGTGACTCAGGAGAGTTACGGCGGACCCAGGTTAGTGCTTGGGTCTTGGGAATAGGTGGGAGAGGGTGGAATAGAGTGGGTGGCCATAGCGTATAACAGGGGAAGTAGGTTAAATCCTTTTGTGACTACATACGCTGCCATAGTTAAACCCCCGAAACGACTGTGAATGCGCACCCTTTCTTTTCCAATTAGGAACTGAACGAACCTAAGTTAAAAGCCTTTAGAGATACATTTTCCGTTTCTCCTCTTCCTTACCTTAAACCTACCTTACTTTACTTTGGCTGTGGGACTATCCTCGAGGCACCTCAACAAACGTAGTGCACCAAGGTGTGGTGATGGAACTACACATCTAAACTAGTGCCATATATCATTTTGACGGCTCCTTTCATTTCTTTATCCTCCTATGAGCCTCCGGGGAGAACACCACGGTCCAGGACAACCTGAAAGCAGGACACCTCTATCCTCGTCAGATCATTCCAGTTCAAGGGAAACATCAGACGAAGAAGAAAAACAACCAACAACTATAACTCAACAACCTACATCTACTATTTTTGTTAATAAACCTACCTTTAAACCTGTACTTAAGCCTCCACGCCTGTTTATCAAGCCTGCCCTCCCACATACACGTTCCTTAATCAAACATAATACTGCTTTTGCGGAACTACTGGAAGCTCACAACATAGATATGGCATTCGCTACAGAGACCTGGGCAGATAATACATCTGATTTGGAGCTATCATTAGCTATCCCCAAAGGATACTTACTAACCAGGATTGATAGACAGGAAAAACGGGGAGGGGGGCATAGCGATTATTATCAAGGACAATCTGACGATAAAAAGCTCTACTTTAGGAAGTGGCCCTGATTGCAAATTACTTTCATTTGGAATCACGATCAGCGAAAATTATACATTCAATGGCATTCTGCTCTATAGGCCGCCAGGAGCTAAGAATAAGTTTGTGGAGACAATTGGTCATATCATTGAGTCTAGTGTTGACTATCAGGAATTTTCGATTTTAGGCGATTTTAATTACCATCTTGATAACACTAACGACCAACATACAATTTCGCTTTTGGAGGTGATGGCCAGTGCCTCGATGACACAATTGGTCAAACACTCCACTCATGAGGCTGGACACATCTTAGATGGCATATTTACATCTAATCCCCAACTGAAAGTGCAGGAGATCCTGCCAATTCCATGGTCGGATCACAAGACTATTCGGTTTTCACTTACTTCGTCCCATCATCTTACTCGCCCTCACTTTTCTTCGAGGTCCTTTAAAGGAAGAAATTGGAAGGAAATTAGCCCACAGCAATTGCAATTAACCTAAGCGGCCTCCAAATCGACACTAATGCCTGAAGTAAACTTAGCCACCAATACTTTTAATAATTGGTTAACAACTGCAGTAAATAACCTGGCCCCTGAAAAAACATTTACCAGCAAACGATCGAAGAAATCAGAACCTTGGTTTGATGACTCGCTGCGCATTCAGAAACAAAAATGTAGACGTGCAGAGAGGCGCTGGAGGAAATCTTACGTAGATACGGAAAAAGTAAGCTATATGCAGTGATTGACTGTCTACAAAAAAATGATTGCAGAGAAAAAATGTAGCTATTTTTCTAATAAAATTGAGGAAGCAGGTAAATCAAGTAAAACACTCTTTTTAGTATTAAAAGAATTAGTGACACTTCCGACCCTATCCACACTGAACAGCAAGACTGCTTTCTGCAATCAATCAGCAGACTTCTTTAGGGACAAGGTACTCTCTATTTATGATACATTCTGTGGAAAGAACAATGAGTTTCAAGTGGTCCAACCTTCTCTCCCATCGGAACAGCCCAATCACGACTTGATTGCCTTCGTCCCTCCAAATATTGAACAGGTTACGCAAATAGTCAGACAGGTGAAATCAGAGGTTCCCTCTGACCCTTATCCTCCAAAAATATTTCAATATGCAGCTGATGAAATCAGCGAACAACTTTGTGTGCTTTTTAAAGAAATCTTCAATTCTAATTCTGGTATTTTTCCAGAGGTGTGGAAGAGGGTCTCTGTTCTTCCCCCGTTGAAAAAACCTGGTCTGGATCCTTGTGATCATAGTAACTATCGACCCATAGCTAGAATTCCGTTTCTAGCTAAAGTTGTTGAAAAAATCATGAACCTTTAACTGAAGTGCTTCGTTGCCTCAGAAAATTTGCAGGACTCCACACAATATGGTTTCCGGCAGGGACATGGTACGGAGACAGCCCTGGTTACGGCAGCAGAGGAGCTTCGCTCTTCACTGGATTCCGGTGAACGGGCCGCCTTGATCCGTCTCCCGACACCGTGAACCACGACATACTTATTCTAAGGATTCAGAAGCTTGGAATCTCAGGCCTAGTTTTACGGTTGTTTAAATTCTACCTTAATAATAGGCGACAGTTTGTTCAGATTGACGACTCATGTTCAAAGCAATTCTCACTTCCTTGTAGGGTCCCGCAGGGCTCATCTTTGAGCCCTACGCTGTTTAATCTGTACTTTACCCCCGTAGCGGATGTCATCAGGCAGTTCGGTTTCTCACTAGTGTCCTACGCCGAAGATGCCCAGATCGTAGTCCCTATCTCTGGGAATCCTGATAAAACAGCGGCTCGTTTCAGTCGATGTATGACCTGCGTGAATCACTGAATGAGTACGAACTGCCTAAGGCTGAATGGAAGCAACACTGAGGTGCTTCTCCTGGGCTCTGACTCCTCTATGTGGTCTGAGAAATTGTGGCCTCAGACATGGGGAACTCTTCCCAAACCAGTGAAAAAGGCCAAAAATCTAGGAGTCATTTTTGACGACAGCCTGACGTTTCAATCTCAAACCAATAAGGTCACCTCTCAGGTGCATCTAACTCTAAAACTAATTCAGAAGGTGAAACCTTATATTCGCCAGCTGCAGTTAAAACACTGGTAACAACTTTGGCATTGGCGAGACTGGACTACGGTAATGCCCTTTATTTGGGTTTACAGAAATAACACCTCCTTAAACTGCAACGGGTTCAAAACTTTGCTGCCAGGATGTTGTTGAATATCCCTAAGTTCCAGTCTGTGTCCCATGGCCTTAAACACCTTCACTGGTTACCGGTGAAGAAGAGAGCTGAATTTAAGGCCTTATGATTGGCTTTTAAGGCTACTCAGGGAACAGGACCTGAATACCTTAAACAGCATCTATAATGGTATCATCCAAACAGGACACTTCGCTTAGTCACGAGCAAAGTTCTCCAGGTACCCAAATTCAGGAGGATGCTGGGGAGGAAGCAGCTTCTTTTTCCACACCGTTAAACTGTGGAACTCACTGCCGTTACCCATAAAGAACAGTACTACTGTCCTCTCCTTCAGAAAGGCGTTAAAAACTTGGCTTTTCTTGCTCTAATTTTTTTTTTTTTCTTTGGCACTCTCTTCCGCTGCAGCACTTATACGCCTTTGGGCATTCGTGCACTATATACATTTTAAATTCATTCATTCATTCATTTAACCTGGGAGACATGAATCTTCGCTTCACGTTTTCCATTAATAAACAAAGTTGTGTCTTTCTAGACATTAAGATCAAGAACGTAAATAATCACCTTCAATTTGAACTGTACTCTAAACTTACAGATAGGAACACCATTCTGCACTATAATAGTAATCACCCAGCATGCCAAAAAGATAATATTCTGTTCGGTCAATATCTTCGAATTAGACGCAATTGCAGTAACATTAATGATTACAACATACATGCAGGCAGACTTACCAAGAAACTCTTAGACAGGGGATATTCAAGAAGGATGCTAAAACAGGCATATAAACGTGCCAAATACTTTAATAGGGATTCACTTTTTGAAACAAAAGAAGCCAATCAAAACCCACGAAAATTCCCTCTAATTTTTGTTACAGATTATAGTAACATCAGCAATAAAGTCAAAAATATCATTAATAGAAACTGGCACCTAATTAACACACAGGGCCAAATGAAATTGGAAAAACATATATTTTCTTTTCGACTAAATAGAACCATCAGAAACTGTCTAGCGCACACCTATAGGAACGTGACCTCGAACAAAAAACTAAGCATAACTAACATCCCATTACCCACTGGTACTTTCCCTTGTAGCTCCTGCAATAATTGTAGTAACATTCTTAAAGGGACCAGTGTTGTCCACAATAATATAACCCATAACCTTAGAAGCATGGCAAATTGCCGTTCTAAAAACTTGATATATCTAATCCTATGTCCATGTAAGATGGCTTACTGGGTGAAACATCCAGAGAGATTAGAATCAGGATAAACGAGCACAAATCAGCAATACGGACCAATAAGAGAATTGTCCCTCTAGTTAGAGCATTGGGCCGAAAAGGGACACAAAGTTGACCAGCTCCTTTGGTGTGTAGTGAAAATAATCAAAATGAGTGCACAAGGTGGAGATCTAACAATGAAACGCAAAAAACTAGAACAATTCTTTATTTCTAAATTCCAGATTTTTAGACAAGGCCTAAATAGCAAGGAGGACTGGGAAAAACGTATTTAAATGCTGCTCCCTACATATTTATAAACAACTACTGTTAGGCTTTGGAACACACTGCAGTCCTGCCAAGCGTCACGCAACACGTGTGACGCCCACGCATTTCAGTGCGGTGATCAGCATCACCGCACTGAAATGAAATGTCACGCATTTTGCACCTGCCAGGCGAGCCAACGGTGCCTGTCACTGTGCCCGTCACCGTGGCTCTCTCTGCTGCTCGAGGTGCCGCCTGTGTCCCAAACAGTTAACAGCAGCAGACTGCGCAGCTCTCTGAGAGCCGGCGCTACAAATGTATTGAGTACTGCACTTCTGTCTGCCAGTCCCGATACAGTGCAGCCAATGATGATCACCGACGTGTCACCAGGGGGTCGGGATTAAATCCGGATGTGCGGTACTCCCGCGTCACGTCCGGCTGCCAGGAACAGGAAGTTAGTACGGTCGGCGGGGGGAATCTGAGTGAGCGTGCAGGCTGCCTCAGTTGCTCACTCTCACAGCCTCTCATCATGGCGCCACCAGGCAGGCCGGGCCGGCCGCAGGGGGGTCCCGACCGTCCGGCCGCATCATGAGCAGCTCAGCTGACCTGAGCTCAGACTGCCTCAGAGTGGATGAAGACAGCACTGGCAGTATGGCAGTAGGCAGTGTCTGTGCTGCACAATCGTGGCTGGCCAGCAGCAGGTCAGTCAACAATAAGTAAGTGGACAGTCGAGTGCCAGCTGGCCAGTCTTTTGCGCGGCTCCACAAATTTATTCAAATATGGCACTTGCAGCGTGGCACTGCCTGCCACAAGCACAACTCTCACCGGTGCCGCCGTGCGCTATCAGCCTCCTCAATTCAATAATGCCAGAGACCTAAGGGAGCCCGAGAAGAGTGAGTGACCCACCACCAGGTTGCAGCGGCCGCCAGGGCAGTCTGCGTGTCACCGTTACTGGACAGCCCAGCCCGTGACTCACTGGCCTGCTGAGCCTGGAGGGTGACCATAATTGAGGCGGCCGGCAAACCGAAATTACCGCGAGCGCAGTAGCTTGAGGCCTAAGTGAGCCTGCAACCACTGCCTTACAGAGCGACGGCGTCGCATGTCAAGTAATTGTTAGAGTGCCACACTCTTCCGGACATTGCGACTACTACTGCCAAAGTAAGTGCCACCAGCCTGTGTGATTTACCGAATGAATGGCAGCGCATGGTCAGGCACAGCTGCAGCCTTCAGTCAGTGCCGGCGTGTGTTAGTACTAAGCTCACAGGTGACACTGCGGGATTTTTTCCAATTTCGCCCCAGTGCTTTGCAGTAGTCGCAACCATTCTGTCTGGTGTACTGCAAGAAATCCGAGCACAAATACATAATTAGCAACTGGGGGCTCAGGCCAGCAGGATAATCGAAATTGAAAGACAGAATGGTTGTGAACACTGCAAAGCACTTCAGTTTCACTCCACGCTATTGCTTGCTTGATGGATGAACTACCTATATTAAACACTTCAGCTGCTGTCAAAGAGATGTGCTACAAATAACATTTGCTAGACTGAATGAGGAGCTACGCTAGCACCCAAGATGGCCGTATAAACTCCCGGCTCCGCCGACCTCCGCCAGTTGCTCACAAATCCTGACGGTTATCCTGATTTCTCACTGGCCTCCCGTGCAGCGGATGTGTTCCTGACTCTAAAGGTGCAATCCCGGAATTTCTAGCTGCTTGAATAACGAAGATACGCCGTGTTCCATTCTCGGCCTAGCCCAGAGTTGAAGCCGGGGCCTCGATTTCTAACCCAGCCGGGTTGGAATTGAATAACATCGGCCGCGGGACGTGGGTAGCGTCCGCTCTCCCGAAGTGGAGTGTTTCTTGTCTGTTTTGGATGGTGGATCGGTGGCAGTCCTCTCTCGCAGCTACGGCGGCGTGACGCATCGGTTGCTGTGGTCGGGGAGCCGCTGCCCGGAGGCCCCGTTGAGCTCCCGGGGTTGATGGGCTTGGTTCCTCGCTGGCGGCGACGGTGTTGAGATCGCGCTTTTGAGAGTGCCCACAGTTGTCATCGGATTTGCCTGTGCCTGGTGCCTGGAGTAGTCGACCTCCGGGGTTCAGAGACCTGCTTGGTCTCTTTGTGAAGGGTGATGGAGCGGGTGGAATGTATACCGTTGCTGCATACTGTAATGGCCGCCATTGGGGAGCTCCATTCACAGGTCACCGCCACCATCCAGAGGATGGTCGTAACGGTCGATATCATCTGCCGGGGACCGGACTCCGACCCTTTCTTGGTTCTGGAACAATCTGTTTTACCCGCGGAGCAAGAAGCGTCTGAGATGGAGGACCCCGTGCTGAAGCCAGACTTGGTATCTTTTGTCGACCCCCGAACGACTGCTAGCAAGCCCCGGACTATCGGATCTACATCATGCCCTGTGTCGATTCCGCCCCAGATGGACATGGATGATCCTATATCTCGGAGCGAGTGCTCCAGTGACTGCAATATTGTTACCTCACTCTTTTTCTCCGGGATGGTTCAAATACGCTCTAGCGATTTATCTTTGGTGGACAGCGGACATCGTTTAACTCTTAAACTTTGTGTACTATTTTCCTGGCCTCAATCCTTCCCTACAGACTTTGAACTTTCTCAACACTTTGATACTCTCATTGGGATGGCGGATCGAGCGGACAGGGCTTGCATGAAAAATCGCAGTGGTCAGGGCTGACTTTGATTGGATGGGTTTGAACAATGACTTTACTCGATACAGGATTTGTAACCTATACTAGCACGGGAGCTGGGTGGTTCTTACAAGCTCCCCCCGTCTGATTTTAATTGTTGCATTATATTATTCTGGATACGTGTAGGGGCGGGCTGCTACTGGCGGGGGCTAAGGGAGACCGGGGGCCTGTTTGATATTTCCTCCTCCACTCTCTCTCTCGCTTTCTTTTTCCTTCTTTTAGGTCTAGTTCCGGGGCGACAGGTACACTGCCAGTGGGGATGGGCCGTAGCCATTGCAGGGGTGCAGGGTGGGGGGATTGGGGAGGGGTTTGTTATTTTGCCTTAGATTAGTTCTATGGCCTTTTTTTATCTTTCCTTTTTTCTTTTACGAGAGATGGGTTGATTATTCTGTTCGATTTTCTTATGTATCGAGGTGTCCGATTTGTCTTCATTATCCTGAACTATGGGTGGGAGAGCCTCGCTGGCTGCCACTTTGCTGGATCGTTGATCGTACTTCTCCTTATTGATGTAACGAACTAAGGGGTATATTATCAACAACTAGCGATAATTTTTGTCTCTAACTTGTTTAGAGACAAAAATTATCGCCGCACATCGGCGATTTTTATCGCAGATAAACCTTGCTATTAGCAAGGTTTATCGCAAATGCGATAAAAAAACGCCCGCAATGCATGAATATCGCTGAAAAGTCAGCGATATTCATGCATTATCGAGCAAATGCTCTTAGCCATGTTATCCACCTCCCATTGGATAACATGGCTAAGAACTGCTCAGGGCAGGTGTTACCTTTTGGAGATATTCGCCCTTAGCGCAAATATCTCCAAAAGTTGGTAATAGGAGATAGCGATGTTAGCGACTGTTTCCAGTCGCTAACATCTTGGCACGCCCACTTTGCATATCATTAGTGATAAATATCACTGACATGCAAAGTGGGGCCCATGATGGTCGCTATCTCCTATTAGCTGTCGCTAACTGGTGTTAGCGACAGCTTGGTAATAGGGAGATAATTTTATCTCCGCTTTCTTGGCTTTTAAGCCAAAAAAGCGGAGATAAAACCCCTTGATAATATACCCCTAAGTTGACATTGCATACCCCTTTGAATTGAATTTTCCATATTGATTCATTCGCTCACCTATCGCAATATTGTATTTTATGTATGACACCCGATATATGTAAATTTCTCTTGTTTTCTTCAATAAAACCCTTAAAAAATAAAAAAATAAAAAAAACATTTGCTAGACTGTAGTACCCACAAAAGAGTCATCGTGTTGGTATAATTAGTGTGTCTGATGTGAAGTGCCCTGACACCCTACATTGGTATGAGCATAACTATTAAGCAAATGAACTGTTGGTGAGAGAGGGACCGAAAGATGTTAGAGTGCTTTAGGAATCAAAATCGATGATATAAGGCACATAAATGATTGGTACTACACGATAGTGTTGGGCCATATATGATAGACAAAGAGCATTACAGTAGAAATGACAGCAGTCACCATAGTGAGTAACAGCAAATCCATAGGTCAATTGCAGCAGTTTTAAGATCTTCTTAGAGTTTCTCGTTGCTCAAATGTGTGTAATTTCTGATATTTATATATGCTTCCCTCATTTTCATTGCTTGATTTTGCTTGCGCGAAAGTGTCAATCATAGTCATTGAAATGTCACTCATAATTACACTGAAATATGAAAATGTCACACTTAGGCAATCTGAAACCTTGGCAGCTATGACACTGGATTCATATGCCCCATTCTACAATGGTGACCATTAATGTTAACAAAATGTTCTTTTTACATTTGTAGGTCTCATAGACAATTTTAGGTCCCAAATTGATGGATACAAACATAAATATGTTACAGATATCCCTTTAGAGTTTCTCCCTAACCACTTAGTTACACAATATCCCGGTTTTACAATCTGGAAAACTATATATTAAAAGATGGACCCCCTCTCTTTCTTTTCATTAACGTGGGCATTAGTGATATCAATGGTGGAGTTCGTACATACCAACAACATTAACATGTTATGCCTATAGTATTTTTAGACCTTGACATTAGTTTAGAAATAAAGCAGTAATACAATCTCCTAAGCTGCATCTATATACGAGTTTACATGTTTAAAGATAGCTGCAGTTTTCAGAAACCTTGTTTTTTGAGAGCGCAGGGCTCTTTTGAAAATCAGTTTCTTTTTTTTTTACCATTAATAGTTCTTCATAATCCAATCCAATCCAAGCATTTATATAGCGCGCTACTCACCCGGAGGGTCTCAAGGCGCTGGGGGGGGGGTCCGCTACTGCTCGAACAGCCAGGTCTTGAGCTGCTTCCTGAAGGCGAGGTGGTCTTGGGTCAGGCGGAGGCGGGTCGGAAGGGAGTTCCAAGTCTTGGCGGCCAGGTAGGAAAAGGACCTTCCTCCTGTGGTGGCTCTTCGGATGCGGGGGACGGCGGCGAGGGCGTGGCTGGTCGATCGAAGCTGGCGTTTGGGAGCGTAGAAGTTGAGGCGGCTGTTGAGGTATCCTGGGCCTTGGTTGTGTAGGGCTTTGTGTGCGTGGGTGAGGAGCCGGAAGGTGATTCTCTTGTTGACCGGGAGCCAGTGCAGGTCTCTCAGGTGTCCGGAGATGTGGCTGCGGCGGGGGATGTCCAGGATGAGTCGTGCTGAGGTGTTCTGGATCCGCTGGAGTCTCTTCTGGAGTTTGGCGGTGGTTCCGGCGTAGAGGGAGTTGCCGTAGTCCAGTCGGCTGGTGACGAGGGCCTGGGTGACCGTCTTCCTGGTCTCGGAGGGGATCCATCGGAAGATCTTGCGTAGCATGCGCAGGATGTTGAAGCACGACGAGGAGACGGCATTGACTTGTCATATTCGATTGTCATATTCGACTTCGACATATTCGACATATTCGACTTGTCATATTCGATTGTGTTGAACAGTTAATGATGTAAAATTGTAAAGACATGCGAAATAATTTACAGTTTCAGAGATTAATTTATTGTAGTATACAAGGCGAGGCGATCGCATGACACGACGAGCAAGGTATTTAAGACACCTCCAGGATCAGATGGATCACGTGTCCTGACCCGGAAAACGTTTATAGGTTGCAGGGAGGCCAGAGTATTTTCATCAAGTAAGTACCTGCTGTCTAAATCGTGCCTTAAATAATACTCGGGTAAATAGTTTGGCGTGTGATTTAGCTGCGTTTTAATTTTCATAAACTGTCCCAGTCTGTTTCATCTTTATAAACATTTTTGTAATTGAGTGCAGGAGGGGCGCAGTCGCGTTCCCTTACGTTAACACGCAGAGCGCTTAAATACCCACTTGTTATTGATTCACTAAATACGTCCTCTTTCTGCAGCAATGAATACGATGACTGAGAAGAACACCAGCCAATATCTGGTGCATGAATGCTTACATGATATATTTTTGGTTGAGTGAAGTTGAGACCGAACCACAGATAGACGTAAACAAGAATTATGTTCAGTTGTGTAAACCTTGCCAGAATCTATAACACGTATACTGTTGCAAGAGTGCACAAAGTAGAAATTCGAGTTTAATAAAGAGGTTTACATTCTCCTACAGAAAAGGGAAGGCCATTTAACTTATGAAGCTATAAATTGATATATAAAAGGAATACAAATTGACCACAGAAGTAGTTAACCCTTAGAACCTATAGAATTCATACTAAAAGTACTATCAGGCCTACACATTCTCAAAGTATATATTATAATGGCCAGATTTAAAAACAAACATAAAGACTCTTTCCTTTTTGATTCTTTGCAGAATTTTCTCTTTTTGAGTTGCACCATCAAAGAAAGCAACAAAACCAGGTAATTGCCAGCCTGCAAGCTCAAATATCAGATCATCCTTATCAGATACATGATGCTATAGATAATACATAATTATATACATTTATTTCTTAGCAATAAATTGCCAAAAATCGAACATCGAGAAACCGATTAATAAAAGCCTTATCACGGCTCACCTGTTTTTGATGAAAGGTTTTTTAATGGTAAGCACCCTCCTACTATTTTCTTATCATTTCCCCAATAGACATTTATTTTGCATATAGCTTATACTCTTTTCCATCTTTAACGGTCGCTATTAATTAGCTACAAATTTATCGGTGGCACCTACGCGCATAATTTATGAAGGAATAGTGCCACATAAGAAGGTACACAACTTTGTATGTTCTGGAGGACTTCTATATACCTCTATTAATAAATTGTCTTGGTAATTTTCTTGCTGCTGAATACGTTTTGTCTCATTGCAGGACATTTGCATTTTTAATCAAAAATCCAATGGCTGAATGTTTCTCATCTAAATAATATAAGGGTTACATTTAAGATTGTAATAGGTACGTCACATTTCAGTAACGGTGGATCATGTGTTGTTTCTATTTTTCATTTTTTGGGTGGGGCATGATAAACTGTATGTGCCAATTTTTTAACTCTTCCTTTTATAAAAAAAATTGCAAAATCAACCTGTTATTAACAAATGTATAAACTAATATATTGTTGTATTGTCGTATATTAAATGTCTAGAAAACTCAGTCCTGAAGATGGTGGTTGATCCTAATCTCACAGAAACGCTGCGTCAACTTTTGTGTAGTTTTCTTGTTTATTTTTAATCTTCAATTCAAATATGACTTTTGTGTAGTTTTGTTTGCTTATTTTTAATCATTAATTCAAATGTGTTATAAATATTGACTATTGACAAAGATGTTTTTATATGTATCTTGATTGTTTTTAACAAATTATGAATAAAAATAGATTTTGTAATTTTTGAAAAGTTTTGTCTTTGGCATTGCTGTTTTCTGTGCATCCACTTCCTTGTGTGTTATCGAAGAATGCCCATACTTTAAAAGGATATATGGTGTAACTGTTGCTGTTTTTGTTACTACAAGTTTGTCTAAATAATTGAATATGTTTATAGACCCCACCATCATTGTACATGTTTATAGTACAACACTTGATCCACATACTAAGTTCGGGACTTGTTCATTTCTTGTCTAATTACCCCGTACCTATAGTCAGTAATAAGGTTACTCCTCCTTTCTTAGTTCGGGAACATTTTCTACCCCATTCCCAATTTTGCGCAGCACATGACAGGGCTGCCCATTGTCCCCTCTTTTGTTTGCCCTGGCAGTGGAGCCTTTGGCTGTATGGGTCAGGGTAGACGGCCAAGTGAGGGTCTATGAATGGTCTGCGGGAATGTCAGGCAGAATTGCGCTATATGCAGATGACACCTTGTTTTTGATGACAGACCCTGCAGCTTCGGTACCTCGTAGTCTGGAAATTATGCAGGTCTTTGGCAAGACTTCTAGACTATTTATGAATGTTGGCAAGTCCGTGCTGTTGCCACTGGGAGGGTGCTAGATGACATGAGCTGGGCATCAGAGGGACAAATTTCTGCACAAAAACAATGTTTAGAGGCATATTCCTCCTTCTATGTGTGCTGCAGAGTGCCTCACTGAGAAAGGCGTAGCATTTTGATGCATTCCCAGGTTTATTAGCTTTAGTAAATCTTGGAATGCACCAAAATCATAGGTCAACTCTCCTTAACTTACCAGGTTATTAAAAGTAGTTTGCTGGTTGGGTTGTTTCCAATCTGTGTATTGTAAGCCAAACATTAAGCTTGAGGGTGCAACTGTCTTTCCAGGTTCTGTTGCCAGTGTGTGTGCTGGTGTAGTTGTCTTAATAAGAGCAGTGTTTATAACTGTCTTCTGAAATGTATAGGCTCATGGAAGCTTCTAATGCTGGTGTGTAGTATGTTCCAAAGCTTGGTGGCTTCTACTGAGAAAGCAGTATGTCCTACGGATTGCTTGTGGTAAAGGGGTATAAGTGGTGCAAGCCTGGAGCGCAGTGTCCTTATTTGTTTGTTTTGCTTGAGTTCAACTTGTAGTTAATTACTGTCCTTTCACTTTGAGGCTCCCTGAACAATCCAAAGTGCCTTGAACATTGTCTTTTTTGCTTTAGGTAGCTAGTGGAGTGATTGCAAGACGGGAGTCATGCATAGTCAAGCTTGTAGATTATGAGTGAGATAATGGGATGCAGTTTCTTTTGGTATTCAAGGAAACAACGTAATGTTTTCATTGTGTAGAAGGCACTCTGTTTTTTATTGTTAAAATATGGAATCAAATATAGGTCTGAATCGATAGTTACTCCTAGGTTTATAACTTCTCTTGATATTGTTGAAAGGACTTCATACTCCTAGAGTCATATGGAAGTAGGCTGGTATTTTTGACATTGTCTGCAGGTCATGAGCTCTGTCTTAGAGATATTTAGCTTTAGATGGTTATTCACCATCCATGTGTTTATGGCCTAAAGCCAGACATCAAGTTTTAAACTGTAGAGGTCTTCAAGACCATCTATTTAGAAAAATTATTGGATGGCATCTACATAGTTGTAACAGGTAAGTAAGTTAAACATTTTTATTGTTAGATTAACAGACATAAATAGAATTCATTAAAACAATAAAAACTTCATGGCATGTGGCAGTGGAACAGTCTAAATGCATGCATGCCAGAGTTGTAACCGGTGAGGTTGATTGATTTACTCAGGTTTAGCCACCGCCGGCCTGGAGGATGCGGATTCACTGCCTTGGTTTGTGAAAACACCACCCGCCACATTACGATGACGGTGGGATCAGCGGCAGACAGCAAGTCCGTCTGCCACTGATCCGCGGTGGTTGTACGCAGATATGGTGGCGTGTCAGCAAGACACCGCCAGCCATATCACGATGCAGGCGGAAATATGCTTTTCCACGGCGGCTTTTCTGCCGTGGAAAAGCATGTGGTCTTTTGGTTTTGGGGGCCCATTGCGAGCCCCCAGGGTGTTGGGGGGGTGTGGGTGCACATGGGGGTACCTATGGTACCCCCCTGCTTTGGCATGCACAAGATGGCAGGCACCACGCGGTGCCTGCAAACTTGTGCATGCCAAAGGTAAACATGCATATTTTACATTGCCGCGGTTGCTGCTTAAAGCAGCAACCGTCGCTATGTAAAATATACGGGATGTGACCGCCAGGGTGGCGGTCACATCCTAATTGCAACAGAGAGACCGCTGCTGCCACTGCGGTCGGTCCCTCCACCTCGGGGGTGGCCGACGGACGCAGGTCCGTCTGCCATCCTAATTGGCACCATAGTTAGGTAGATGTAGAATAGTAGAGGGGATATGATAGACCCTTGTGGGATGCCACAGTGTTGGGTGTGAGGAGCTGATATGAAAGGTGGTATCTACACTAGTTTGCTGTGACAGCTGAGAGGCAAATAATTTAATGGGCATTAGCTAAAATCCCTTTTCACCTTTCACAGACTGTGTGTCAAATAAGAATTGTATGTGTGAAGGGATTGCACAGCTGTACAGGACACTGAGTCATGTTGTTCTTATGCCAGCAACTTTCATGACATTTCCTTTTCCTGATAACTTTAGTAGTCGACACTACCCAAACCTACCAGTGATTCAGAAGCAATGTTCAGTCAGGAACCTCCATATTCCAATATGGTGTAGTGCTTTGATTAGCCTCGTGTGCTGGGGTAGAGTAATCAGAAGTCAGGTACTATTTATATTTGACTGACATTGCTCCAGCCTACACTGGCCTATTATGAAATATAGCATGGTGAGTTCATGTATCTGCTCTACAGATTGTGATTTTGTTTGCAGGAGTCAGATAGTTTGTTAGGTTAATATGCCTGATGCAGGGGGATGCAAATACCCTAACTAGCAGTAGTGTGAAGCTGAAATGACCCAATATAGCCTACCATGTCACAAAGGGCTGTTATAATAGACTATCTTTCCAAAATGGATTAATCTCTAGTTAATTCTGCCAGGGTGAACACACTGAGAATACATCTCTTACCATAATCAGGGCATTTGAGGCTGAAATAATTTGTATAATTGACCTCTCTAAACATCTCCACAGAACATCAACTAACATTTTCAGATATTTCGATATTGTAATTTCAGATGTGTAGTATGAATCTGCTGTTTGAAATGAATTGTCTCCTTTCAAATTCTACTTTATCTTTATCTAATTTATGCCCGTAACGAATAGATCGCTGTTATGAGGTCCTATGTAAATAATGTACCAAATACATGTTATTTGGTGAACATTTGGGGAAGTGGTTTTATTGAGAGAAGTGTGGGAACGCTGTTTGGTAGGAATTGTATAGATAATCACAGATTCCTGAACTTACTTTCACAGAAACATGAGGATAATCTGTGATTTAGCTAAAGTTTGATGTTTGCAGGGCATTTTGGGTAAGGAAAAGTATTGGGATCCACACAAACTATCCCACCCGAGATTTCACTAGGTACCCTGTTTCAGAAATGTCTGAGCCTGGAAGGTTTCACTCAGTGCCGACTGAGGTCTGGCTTAAATACCACAGCTACTCACATCACCAGAATCGGTCAATTTGCAGCTCAGTCTTGATCTTTGCTTGTGTCTTAGGAAGCCTATCCTTTCGAGGGCAGTCACCAATGGCAGCTGGCATCTACCAAGAGTGGTGTGACACGCAAATGGGGGGTGGGTGGGTGCATGCAAGCAAGGAGAGACATCGTAATTACAGTGTTCACGAAAGGCAGCAGTGTGCGGCTGCCACTTATCTCATACAAATAACCTACTGAGGACCTACACTGAGGCGTATTCTTGTGTGTAATACATTCTTTTCTATCCCAAATGCATGTTTTATCCACTAAATTAACACATGCATCCATGAGAGAAGTAAACATCTGACGACAGTAGTTTATTTGCTGGACTTCCTTGAAATTCACTGACAAGGAGCTGGAGCGAGGTTACGACACGCATGTAGGCCGTGTGACAAACATTACCAAGTCAGGGATCACCAAGCTATGAATTGCAATATGCAAATCACAAATAAGCATATGAATTAGATATAAGGCTATACCTTCTCCTCATAAATGTACCTATATAATATATATACGTTCAAGGTGTGTAGATGTCGGTTTAGGAGTAGTAAATCTATACTTCCCTTTAGGCACTTACCTTTAAATAGTCTGTCCTTGATATCCTTGTATGCTGATATTCTAGGGGTCAGTATTTAGTAGTGAAACCAGTATTTGGGAAAGAATGCACCGATCGAGCACAGCTATAATATTTGGTCATAGCTGGGAGCCCGACCCCCCCTAAAAATATACGGGCTACAGACTTCGGGGTGGTTGCTCGAATCTGGAAGAAGGAGCCTGGTTCCTCTTAGGGGCATAGGGCTTGATCTTCTAGATTAAGTGGCAACCAACTGTTGTGAAAGAGGCAACCACCTTAAAGTTGACATAGGGTGACCTGCAAGCCAGTTGCAGGCCTGGTGCTTGTGTTGATGAGTTGCTGTTGGATCTACTCTACAACCAGCATCACTGCAAAGTGTTTTGTGTAGTTGCACTAATAGACTAAATAAGAGATGAACTCAGAGAGAGCTACCATAAATCTATGCTGCCTACAACCATTCTGTCTGGGATGAAAGGTGGCATCTTGTCGAAAGGCCTCATCTTAAAGTAATGATTATATAGCATCTTGAATCACATGGAATAGGAGCTCTATGAAGATAGACTGCTCTTACTCTGGGTTCGACTACTTCTTTTGGACCTTCAACGCTTGATCTCGGGGATTTTCTTCTCCACATCTTCACTTTTTAAGTCTCCGCTTTGCCACCAGTTCTTGCAGGTTTCTGTTATGTAAACCTACTCTTGCTTATCTTCCTTACTCCTCTTACTCAGTTGTCTGAGATAGTGGAACTGTGGTTTTAACAGATCTATGTGATATGGCATCCCCAAACTCCTGTGCAAAGGACAGGAGCGTTGCAGCCTGGAGAGCAGCTGATTTCATTCCAATTCCAGCAGTTCTGTCTATGTGTCATTCCATTTAGGAAGCTTTCTGGAGGTACAAGAGGCATTCGCCTGTGTGCGTAAGATGACAGCTTCCCTCCATGTTAACACAGGCATTGTTTCCAGTCATACACTTCAAACTCACAAATCATTGGTATTTGGTGTTCGTCTAATTAATTTTATAGAAGCAAACTGAGACTACAAGTTAGAAAAGCTTACATCCCTGTACCACTACCCATCCCAAAACACTCAAATGAACGTTAGCTCAATTTACCACTACTCCACATTCCATATGCTCTGTATACACATAGAATCTAACGTTTGTATTGTGGTGCCTGTTCAGAAGTAAATAGGATGTAATCTAAGGCTTGTAGTCTATCTCCAGAAGGACCACAAATTGGGCCCGGCAAGGTCCACCTGAAGGCACCCTTGACCCTTCCAGATGAAAACTCCTAGGGCCAGGCCTGCTCCTCTTCCACTCCTCCCTTGTGTTGCATGCCCCTGCAATCCCTCGACCCTCCATCACATTACTGCTCTCTCCCCTCACCTTCCTCGTGCTGCTTCACACCCCCACCCTCGTGATATTGCTGCCCCTCCCATCCTTCGTACCCTCTTACAAAACATTAAACAAAAGTAAATAGCTTATGCTGATATGTGTGCAAGGTGGTTTGTTTAATGTGTTTATACGTTGCACAGCCACACGGGCTGCAGTGCTACATGGCTTAAAGACACAAAAAAGCAAAGCAATATGGCGCAGTCAGGTTGGCTGTGTCATAGCACTTTTTTTATCTATCCTATGTGATACAGCAGCCCGTGCTGCTATTGACAAAGCCAATAAATCTCGCGTAGACAAAACTTATTAACTTTGCCAAAGCTTGTTAATAATGCAGGAGGGACTTGCCATGATCCTACTGAGAGGAGTCAGATCCCTGTGACATGAAGAGCGATCCAGCTGTTAATTTATTTAAAGACCCACAGGTGGTCAGGAACCACATGAAGAGCCCAAGCACAGTCCAGAAGGCAGAACTTGGCTATCGTCTGGAAACTACACCAAGGGCCCTATTATCTAAAGGGTGCACTTTCCCTGTTTGCACCTGGCACACCTTAAAACAGGTGCTTCAGCGCAAACAGAGAAAGTGCGCCCTATTACATGGAATGCGCTGTCCCCAGGGCAGCCGCGTACTTGAGCTGCCCCCAGTGCAGCACATTCATGTGAAAAATGGAGCAGCTGCTTTAAAGTCACTCCGTGTTTTCACATTTCACATTGCAGGCAGCAAACTGCCTGCACTTTTGAGGGGGATTAGAGATCCCCTTGTAGGCCTACAAGGGGATGTCTGGGGGATCCGTGGGACCCCCTTCACCCGTCTAGAGGACTGGCATCAGGGGGCACACTGATACTGCACCTCCTGACAGCTTCTTTGCCTCTGTGCCCGCATCTGCAATATGGCACGGGCACAAATGCAAAGGGATTCCCTCATTTGCATGGGGCACGCCCCCAATACAATGAGGAAACGCCCTCTGAAAATAGATAGCACTGGCGCTTTATGTGCGCCATCGCTTTTGATATTACAGAAGGGGCTGCACAAGCGTCTGCGGCTCCTTCTGTAATATCAAAGTGCCCCGGGGGCATGCAAAGCGGGCGCAAATGCCTATTGAGCGCCCAGGGCATCTTGTGTAATACGGCCGCAAGTATGGTGAAGGTAAGAGTGAATCAGACACTAGTTTCTGTGCAGCCTTGAGCTTGCTTCTAGGGGTGCCACCTTTGTTGACCCTTTCGGTGCATCGGACTGCGGGGAGCCATCCGACACACCAGTGCTCATGTGTTCAGACAACTCCCGGCCGTCACCGCACATGGCACAGGACATCCCTCTGGTGCGGGCGCCAGAGGGATTCCCTTTTTGTCAAAACACCATCGGGAGCTGGAGAAGAGCTTCCCCAGCTCCCAACAGTGTTTTGATTATTTCTCAGAAATGACCGTCAGCGCACATGTCGCGCTGACATAATTACGGTTTCAGGTGTCTAGTTTTTAGAAATGTCTGGTTTTTTTAGGTGTCCACATATCTATCACAAAATGACCTGGTTTTTCAAGGGTGTCACCTGCCTTTTTGGTCCCGGGCTCAGCAGCCATCTAGGGAGACCTACTAAACCCAGACATTTCTGAAAACTAGTCATTCCTACCCAGAATACCCTACAAACCTCAAATTTAGTTCACAAAATCATACCTTTCACCAATTTTGTTGGATCACTGGGATGACACAAATAGCCTACCACCCAGAGTTCCCCCAGGTCTCCCAATAAAAATGGTACCTCACTTGCGTGGGTGGGCCAAGTACCGACGACAGGCAAGGGCACAAAACATATTGTGGAGACATCAAAATTACCTATCACAAAACGAGCTCGTTTTTCAAGGGGGGGTCACCTGGGATTTTGGCCCCGGGCTCGGCGCCCATCTGGGGAAACCTACAAAATCTACACATTTCTGAAACTAGACACCCGGGGGAGTCCAGGAAGGTATGGCTTGCATGAACCTAACAATGTTTTCTTACCCAGAATCCCCTGCAAACCCCTAATTTAGCTGAAAAAATCAAACTTTTCTCTAATTTCTGTGTGGAAAGGTAGTCTAAAATGTGGTGTGTCCATGTTGGGTTTTGGGCCGTTTCCTGTCACGGGAATTAGCCCTACCCACACAAGTGAGGTACCATTTTTATCAGACGACTTTGGGAAATGCGGGGTGGGTGGAATTGTGTGGATCCACGCAGATTCTAAAACTTTTCATCACAGGAATGTGAGGAAAATTCTTTTTTTTTTACAAAGTTTGAGGTTTGCATTGCATTCTGGGTAACAGGACCTGGTGAGAGTAACACAAGCCACCCCCTCCTGGATTCCCATGGGTGTCTAGTTTTCAAAAATGTATAGGTTTGCTAGATTTCCCTAGGTGCAGCAGAGCTAGGGTTCAAAATCTACAGCTAGGCACTTTGCAAAAAAAGGGGTCAGTTTTCAATGTAAAAAATGTGGTGTGACCACATTGCATTTTGGGCCGTTTCTTGTCACGGACACTAGGCCTACCGATATAAGTTAGGTACCATTTTTACCAGAGGACTTTGCGGAATGCAGGGTGGGTAGAAGTTTGCGGACCCATGCAGGCCCACCCACACAAGTGAGGTACAATTTTTATCGGAAGACTTTGGGAAATGCGAAGTGGGTGGAATTTTGTGGATCCACGCAGTTTCTAGAACTTTTCAATACAAGAATGAGAGGAAAATGTGTTTTCTTTTTACAAAGTTTGAGGTTTGCATTGGATTCTGGGTAAGAGGCCCTTGTAAGAGCAACACAAATCACCCCCTCCTAGATTCCCCTGGGTGCCTAGTTTTCAATAATGTATAGGTTTTCTAAGTTTCCATAGGTGCCACCGAGCTTGGGTTCGAAATCTACAGCTAGGAACTTCTCAAAAAAAGGTCAGTTTTCAATGAAAATGTGGTGTGTCCATGTTGGGTTTTGGGCCGTTTCTTGTAGCAGGCACTAGACCTACCCACACAAGTGAGGTACCATTTTTATCAGAAAGCTTTGCGGAATGCAGGGCGGGTGGAATTTTGTGGACTCAGGCAAATTCTAGAGCTTTCCATCACAGAAATGTGAGGAAAAAGTTGTTTTTTGACAAAGTTTGAGGTTTGCAAGGGACTCTGGGTAAAAGGACCCGATTAGAGCAACATAAGTCACCTCTTCCTGAATTTCCCTGGGTGTCAAGTTTGCAAAAATGTATAGGTTTGCTAGGTTTCCCTAGCTGCCGACAGATCTAGGTTACAAAATCCACAGCTAGGCACTTTTCGAAAAAAGGGTCAGTTTTCACTGTAAAAATGTGGTGTATCTCCTTTGCGTTTCAGGCCTTTTCCTGTCATGGGCACTAGACCTACCCACACAAGTGAGGTACCATTTTTATTGGAAGACTTTGGGGAATGTGGAGAGGGTGGAATTTTGTGGATCCACACAAATTCTAGAACTTTCCATCACAGGAATATGAGGAAAAAGTGTTTTTTTGACAAAGTTTAAGGTTTGCAAGGGATTCTGGGTAGCAGGACCTGGTGAGAGCAGTACAAGTCACCCCTTCCTGGATTCTCCTGGGTGTCTAGTTTTAAAACCTGCATAGGTTTGCTAGGTACAGCTAGGCAGCTAGGCGCTTTGCAAAAAAAGGGTCAGTTTTAAATGTAAAAATGTGGTGTGTCCACGTTGGGTTTTGGGCCGTTTCTTGTCGCAGGCACTAGACCTACCCACACAAGTGAGGTACCATTTTTATCAGATAACTTTGTGGAATGCAGGGTGGGTGGAATTGTGTGGACCCAGGTAGATTCCAGAGCTTTCCATCACAGAAATGAGAGGAAAAAGATGTTTTTTGACCAAGTTTGAAGTTTGCAAGGGATTCTGGGTAAAAGGACCGGATGAGAGCAACACAAGTCACCTCCTCCTGAATTTCCCTGGGTGTCAAGTTTGCAAAAATTTATAGGTTTGCTAGGTTTCCCTAGCTGCCGACAGAGCTAGGTTTCAAAATCCACAGCTACGCACTTTGCGAAATGAGGATGTTTTCACTGTAAAAACGTGGTGTGTCTACTTTGTGTTTTGGGCCGTTTCCTGTCGCGGGCACTATGCCTACCCACACATACAAGATGCCATTTTTATTGGAAAACTTTGGGGAAGGTGGGTGGGTAGAATTTTGTGGAGCCACGCAGATTCTAGAATTTTCCGTCACAGGAATGTGAGGAAAATATCATTTTTTTTGTTACAAAGTTTGAGGTTTGCAAGGGATTCTCATAACCTGGTGAGAGGCACTCAAGTCACCCCATCTTGGGATCCTCTGGGTGTCTAGTTTTCAAAAATGTATAGGTTTGCTAGTTATCCCTAGGTGCCAGCTGAGCTAGGGTTAAAAAAATTGTCTGGTTTTCACTGAATAAATGTGTTGTGTCCACATTGCATTTTGGGCCGCTTCCTGTCGTGGGCACTAGGCCTACCCACACAAGTGAGGTACCATTTTTTATCGGGAGACTTAGGGGAACTCAGACGTGTAGAGCAACTGTTATTATCTATTGACTTTTCATGCATTTCAGCCTTCCTAATGTAAGACAATGTGTAAAGAATAAGTCACTTAAAAAAATTTCCTACAATTAACAGGCCAGTATAGGTAACCATAATTTCAGGGCTCTGCAAATAGTTACTGTTTCTAAACTCTATATTTTGTTCCCATATCGGAAATACGTAGGTGTCTTTGATTCCTATTTTTCACTCTTTATATTTTACCAAATTATTTGCTATATACCTGGTACACAATGAAAAACCACTGTAAGATGCTGCTCAGTTATTGGCTCTGGGTTCCTCGGGTTCTTCGCGAACTTACAAGTCCTACATATCCCCAAAACAATAAGTGACCAGCAGGTGTAACAGTATATTGCTTTCAAACATCTGTCATACTTAGAAGAAGTTACAGGTGAAAACGTTGGCACAAATGGCAGGTTTTTTCAGCTCATTATCAATTTATTTTTACTTTCAACTGTTAGTTTCTATTAAAAAAAAACGTGAAGGATGTAGACAAATGACCCCTTGTTGAATTCAAAATTTTGTCTACTTGCTAGAAATGTATAGCTTTCCGGGATCCATTATTGCTTTCACACCCATTTCTACCACTAACTGAAAGGAGGTTGAAAGCACAAAAGTAGCAAAAATAGGCTATGTCCGAGTAAAATGCCAAAACTGTGTAAAAAGTTTGGTTTTCTGACAAAGTCTGCTTGTCTCTGAAAGCTGGGAAGAGGATGGTTTCAGCACCACAAACCCTTTGTAGATACCAGTTGCAGGGGAAAAAACAGACACTTTCTTCTGCAGCACTTTTCCCCCAGTAAAAAAGAAATAACGCTATATTTTGGCTAATTTCTTGGTCCCCTCCAAGGGAACCCACAAACTTTGGGTACCTTTAATATCCCCATGATGTTGGACGAAAAGGGAGCAAATTTGGCGTCAATACCTTATGTGGACAGAAAGTTACAGGGTCCTAAGTGAAAACTACCCCAAAAAGCCAAAAAAAGGCTTAGCGGGGAGGGCCTAGCAGCAAAAGGGTTAAAGAAAAATGATGGCCATTTGTTTATACTTTGCAATTGTTAACAGTGCAAAACCTCATACTTTACTATGATCTTGTGTGAATTTTTTCTGTTCTTCATAGTATATCAATTCTGCCTTTTTTCACTTAACTAATCATTTAAGTACTGATGTACCATTGGTAAAACACATTCAATGTGACTTGTTCTTTAAACCTTGGTTTTAAGTTTATATTCCAAAGGAAAAAAATATTGGTTCTTTCTCATTTTGCCTGCATTTTATACTTTTCTTCAAATAAAAATATCGGCCATCCTGGTAAAATACTGGCTGGGTGATAACCATTCATATGAATGATTTTATTTGTAGAAAAATGTATAATTTTTCATGTATAGTTGAGGCCTAACCTTCCCTGTCATTCCATTCTGCTATGTGGCCCTATAAAAACACACTTGTCGACCTCCACCAGCCCTCCTTGGGAGAAAGTGGACATTTTATCTTCTCTCTGCACTGTATGACAATCTTAATTTGCATACTGAACTTTGGTTTTATGATTTAATCAGAATTTATGATTTATTTGTGTGTAACCATAAAAAGGCTGTTAGGTTTGTGTGCTGGTGCTCCCTCGGACGTGGTGTTTAATCAAACAGGTGTTCTCATGTTAAAGGAAAGGAGCCTAAAAAATGCTTTCTTGGAATTGACTGTACAAAATGTCTCAACCCTTAGGTGATATAGCCTCGCCCTGATTAGTAATTGAAACGGTTTGCTAACAGAACAAGTGTCGTTTTTTTCTAATTTAAAATGTTGCGAAAATTCAGCACAAAAACAAAAATAGTATGAAATCAATTTGCCTCTGATCCAGCGGCCTATAGGAAATATGCCATAACCAATGCTACCCAACTCTATAATCTGTTACATAAAATACTACTCTAACTCATGGACCCATTAATCAAACATGACATATTTGACCTACTGAATCAGGTGATCAAATTAAATCTATATACACCTTATTCACAACCTATATACACATTATATACAACCGTGGTAAATGTTGACGTCATTCGAACAAAGTCTAACTATTTAAATGACCACCATGGCGATGGCATCTAGCTAATGATAACCTGTGCTTCTGAATAACCAAGACCAGCTTGTTTCAAAAGTAAGATTTTATTAACTAATTGTAGATAATTCAAAATATAATTTTATAAGTGTAATTTTATTAGCATTATAGTAAGCATATTTGCAAAGTATCATAAGAAAATATAGTTTAAGCAATGAAATGTAAGTTTAGCATTTCTAAAATCCTAAATCCCTAACTGAGCTAAATAAAATGAAAATAAAGTAAAGTTCTTTGAGGATTCTTACGTGCTCCACGCAAAGTTCATCTGCACGACACCCTCATCGGAAAGTCAGAAAGCAGCAGCCAGCCCATCCCCAGGGCATGGACTTTTTATACCTTTCTATGCTAGCTAATCTAAGTAAAGGAAAATTTTCTGCAAACGACGATGTCTCATTGGACGAAGGGTGACAAGTGACATGTCACCTACATTTCAAAACTTCCATTCGGTCATATTCTTTGGGACCATTGTCTTTCTTATACGAGTTCCAAAGCTTCCTTGGTTTGCAACAATTTAAACAAGAGTTCATACTGACTCCATTGCACTTCCGCGGATGCCAAGTTAACAAAGTTCTTTTCTACCGGTTTCTGACCTTGGCCACATCCGACAGAATGATGACAACACATCATCTTTGCTGAATGAATGCAATTTTGATGGAAAACTTTTTCTTTCACAGAGACATCTCGTGCTCCTTGCAGAATTAAATTCATCTTTTAGCAAACTCGAGCAAACTAGGCCCAAAAGCAGGCAACTTATTTTTCTAGTATAAAACAAACACAAGAAAAGTATTAATGTAAGAAATATTATTTATTCTGTTTCCACCCTTCGTTTACTAATTAATTAACCCACCCAATTAGTCTAATGTTACCTAGCACCAAGCAACAATTAAGCAGCATTTTATATCTACCAGTCTTCATGAATCCATGAAACCTTATGTGTACCTAGAATAGTAGAAATGACATCACATAGACAAGGAAAGCAAAATAAGCACATGCTCTTTTAAATCTGCTGCAGTTTAGTAATGACAAAACGAAAAATGTATTTATTATTTTTTCACGAACAAAAGATGCAACATTTAGGCACGTTTATGAGCACACATGTTACCAACCCCATGTGTAAAGTTTAATCTAGGTTGTGTTAGCAAAACACACCATAAAACGTTAATAATATTATTTGTGTTATGGAAGTGTGACTTCACGAGTTTAAACAGATTTCTGTTTTCTATCTCGCTCCATCAACTCCCTCATCTGGTGATGAACAAATCACCACACCACCACCCAAAATTTGGAAATTTAAACTTTCTGGAAAATGATTCAAATTCATCTGTGTCAGTATTTCTAAAAATCTGTTTCTGCAAAATCCTTGCAATTATAATAACGAGCTCTATGTAATTCCTGCAACTCAATCTCCCTCTCCTCTTCTTTTTTGAGTTTATAAATTCTTTTCTTTTCTTTCATTTGTCTCTTTCTCTTATGCAACAAACAACCAATTTTTGTCAAAATGAAAATGAATATTATCACGATCAAAGGTGCCAAAATCTTGCCAAGAACTGAACTTCCAATGTCATGAAACCAATTTTTGATTGATTGGAATCTTTTTGAAAGTCTTTCTGAAAAATCTTCTTCTTCTAACGGGATTATTTCTGAATGCATCTCTGTGATGTTCTTAATGTACATCTCAAGGTTCTTACTTTCATCAGGGATATATGTGCAACAATGTTGCACATGTAAAATGCCACAGACTCCTCCCTCTTTTGCCAGGAGTATGTCTAAAGCAAGGCGATCTTGA
The DNA here is from genome assembly GCF_964261635.1 of Lissotriton helveticus. NCBI lineage: Eukaryota > Metazoa > Chordata > Amphibia > Caudata > Salamandridae > Lissotriton > Lissotriton helveticus. The sequence continues at coordinate 630,562,209 of NC_136068.1, read as the reverse complement.
ATCACCATGGATCTAATTGCAATGACCTCAACGTTCACTAATTGGAAACCATCAGCTGTGTCTGTTGACAATCTGTCAACAATTGTGGACAATTTTCTGATTCTACCTGAGTTCAGGGTTATACCTACAATAGGTATTACTGCTTGGAAAATATCTCCCATCACTTCTGTAAAAGTTTCTCTTTTAACCCTATTTACATGATTATGAATTTTGAACAACCCTTCTGAATCTCTGTCAACATGGAATATCTTAGGAAACACAATCCCAACATAACAAGTTCCATACCAATGATCAGGAAGATTGTAATAAGCTTTGTCACCACAAACAAAATAAATCCCAGGGAAAATTGGATCTTTTCCACCTTTGAATCCCCAACCTCCCATGATCTGATATGTATCTTCACAATTACTTGCACCCACAAAGTAATTATCAAAAAGTGTATTATCTCTTCTAATGCAAAGCTTACCACTAACTGGTTTGTCTATGTGAATTGCAACATTATAAAGCATTTTGCCATTTAGCTTCTCATCCTCTTTCTGCCAGAACCTGGATTTAGTCTGTTTGACTATCTCATTTCTTTTGTAAATTGCTCTCCTTTCTTCAACCAGGTTCAAAAACTTCTTTCCCTCAGTACTTAGTTTGCAGGTTAAATTATTCTTGTAAGCATACTCATAGGTAAGTTCATTAGTAACAAGGAAAAATTCCCTCATCTGTTTCGCTTTTTTATGCTTATTCAAAGCACCCTCAATTTTTAAATTAGCAAAAATCTCGTCAAAATCTGAATAATAGTATTCTAAGCGTCCAGTTTGATAGAACAAACTAGTTAACACACTGCATGTCACACCATATGTAAGAGGAAGCATATTGTATGTCACTCCCTCAGAAACAGAAGCAGGTAACTTGACACAGACATAGCAGTCCTTAGCATCTATTACCTTGACATATTCACTCAGAAGCTTTGTAAATGTATTGCTTGAAAAGTCGCTGATAGAATTGTCCTGATGAATGTTAGGTTGATGATCAATAACTTTGCCAGTTGCACTATGTTTGTTTTGACTAACTGAAGCTTTGCTTGTCATATTGGCTTTGTGAAAATCCTTGTTAATTTCAAATGGAATGATAACAGCTAAAACTAACCAGAGCAGAATTAGAATGAGCAGACACACCAGAGTCATCTTACAGCATCTCTTAAAAATGGAACATCCTGAAGTACTTTGTTCCATAACGTAAGGCATCTTTGGTTAGTTTTGCCTTAAAGAAAAAAATTAAAAAAAATTTTAAAAATTTAACTAAAAGAATTATTTACACCCCCCTTTTAAAATATATATATATATTTTTTTTTTTAAACCCTAACAGTATTTCTTCGACCTTATGTCACAAATGAATTTTCTTCGACTAAACAACTTTTCTTCGACCTTGTGTCTCCTAACAAGATTTCTTCGGCCTTCTGCCACAAATTAAAATTCCAAAACCCAATTAAAATTTCTGTACTTCAATCCTTGTCACTGATTTCTTCAAATTCTTCTTCCTCTTGACTACTATCGTAAATGTCAATGACAGGTGGAATTACTAGATAAGTCCACTCAGGTGATTTGTACTTTTGATTTGGTCTTATAATCCTCTTTCCTTTTCTTGTCACAACTTCAATTTTTCTTCCAACTCCAGCTTCCTTTTCAGAATCCTTTTGACTACTGATTTCTTCCACCTGTTCCTTCGGTTTCTTGATCAACCTAACTCTCAATCTTCCACCAGGCCAGTAATCTGCTTTTCTCACAAACTTTCTCTTTGGTTCTGAAGTTTTCGTCTCAGATTTCCAAGATCTTTTCTTTGGACTTCTATTTCCACCATCCACATCACTTTCTCCAGTATCACTGTCTGAAACTTCAATTATTGACTCAGGAACTTCTCTATTCGGCAGTTTTACTCCTTCAGGAACTATACTTTGTCTTCCATCACTGGTACTCGGTAATTCGTCTTCCTCCTCCTCTTCAATTACCTCCAACTTCCCAGATTCTGGACTTCCGTTCCTTACTTCAGAGTTTAACTTCTGCTTTTCGATACTCTCCTGGTCAGAAATTTCTTTCGGTTCAGCCTCACTGTCTTCAATGGAAATCACTCCATTAATCTTCTTGACTGACTCCTCAGTCGTTTTTCCTTCTGATAGATTCTCTTCTTCTCCAGAATCTATTTCAATTATTTCAGAGCTTTTTCTTGTCACCAATCCTTCATTCACAGGCACAGGTTCCAGATGTCGACTTCCCTGTCGATCTTCAGTCTCTGGATTTGTTTCACCTTCTACTTCTGAATCAGAATCTTCTGTAGTATCACTTTCTACATCAGAACTCTCAGGAGTAGGCACTGGAATGGTATGACTAGGATGTATCCACCTCTTTAATCCTCTGCATTTCACTGCGTTTGTAGTGACCAGAATTATTTGTCTAGGCTTCTGCCACCTAGGAGCCAAACAATTTCTTCTCCGATGTACTTTTGTTCTGACCCAATCACCAGGTCTCAAATCATGTGTTAGAACTTTCTCATTTGATTGTGCTTCAGTTCCCACCTGATTAGACACAGAAGTCACTATATCAGATAACCTTTTACAGTAATCCAAAATAGCACTGTCATTTATGCTCAACAACTTGCCTACAGGTACAAAAGCCTGCCTCATGACTCTTCCCATCAGTATTTCATGAGGACTCAAACCTGTCTTTTTATCAGGTGTACTTCTCAATGACATTAAAACAAGTGAAAGAGCGTCAGTCCACTTTACACCTGTTTCCAGACACATTTTTCCAATCCTGTTTTTAATTGTTCCATTAATCTGCTCAACCACCCCAGATGCCTGGGGGGGCGCTAGGTGGCGCCAGACCAAGATGGCCGCACTGTAGTGAGGCTCTCGCCAGATCGGGCCTTTGACTGATCCTGCTGACCATCCTGTCCGAAGATACCAGTTCTGTTTCCCCACCGAGGTGACCGCAGCGCTTTCCTGCACTCAGCGGTACCAACAGCGTCGGCATCGCCCGCCTGGAAGCGGAGATATCGGCGGATTTGCCCGGAGGCGGCTTGGACTGTCCACCAGGGACCCGCCGCTTCGGGACTGACTGGCCAGGAAACCCCGGGGATCTGCGGCCTAACCGGAGCTGCGGACATAACGACTGCGGTGCTCAAGATCATCCGCCGCTGCCTCTGCGCCTGTCTTTTGCTACATGGGGGCCTCCACACATCGACGGTGAGCCCTTCTTCTTGCCGCCGCGTCCTGGGAGTGACGGCGGGCGGCAGCTGACGGCGGAAATAGGCGCGAACACGGCCAATGGCGGCGGAGCAAATTTCGGCGAGCAGTGCCAGGACGCCCTATCTGTAGCCGCTTCCCACACTACTCGGGGACTGTGGAGGTGCCGATAAAGCTGGGACATACCTAAACTCTTGAAGGAGGTAGCCTTGTATCCTGCGCTGTAGCGCACTGAAATTGCGCTGGTCCCACCTGCTATTTCCGACCCTCCCGCCGCCCTCACAGCATTGTGGTTTAACTGCCTGCTCCCTTAGGGCTGTGGACTCGATCATGCTGCTGGAGTGACCCTGCGGACATTTCATACGACGCTATCTGCGCCCGCCTGCTCCCCTGAGGCGTCCTTCCTGCCTCTCAACGCACGGGGAGCACTGCCTGGAGGCTGTCTGCACACCGGCCCAAAGAGCACAGCGTCCCCGGCGCACATTGACAGGGCGCAGAGGCCGCCTCACAGATCCTTCACGTGACCTTGCCCACCGGCTGCGTTGACCGACGGCACAGGGCCGGCGATATCTGCCCCAAAAACGCTTGCTTTTGCTACGAAACGCAGCCCGTGACGAGATCTGGCCCCCCTTACAGGTACTGTTTCCCTAGCTGCTCTTATGGTTGCTTTATTGGTGTGGTCCGCACAAGGAGACCCTTGCTGATGTGTTGAGGGGCGGTTTAGCTATTGTTAACTGATTCCCCTGCGGCACCGGTGGCTGGGGTAACATTGTTCACAGGCCCTGCCGCACTTCTAAGGGCTCGAGAGCCGAAGACTCCCTAAAGACGTCGCCTCTGATCTACACTACGCCCATAGTGCCACCTCCACAAGTGTTCTTTCTCGTCCTCCCACTCCGCCCCGACACACTGACGATACTTCACGTCGCCGCACACTGGCTGATACTATCACGCCGGCTGCGCGTGCACCGAGTCACGACATGGGCCGCAATGACGCCAAGCAGACCAAAATACCGTTTGAATCTAAACGGGCCTCCAGAACCATGCACGAACCCGCAGGTAGCCCTCCTGCCCGTGGACCACCGGGGGACGACTGGAAAGCCTTGCTACTGACTATGCAGCAAAGTCTGACAAGCATTGACGCCAAGGTTGACTCGATCAATACTCGCATGGACAGTGTGGTTACCAAACTGGAACAGCACGACACCAGACTCAAGGAAGCTGAAGATAGAATATCGGATCTGGAGGATGGGTCCACCACGAACGCCAGGCAGGTAACCCAAATGGACAAGCTCTTAAAAATCATCGCGGAGAAAAACGAGGATTTAGAAGCCAGGTCCAGGCGCAACAACATCCGCGTCCTGGGCCTTGCAGAAACCACCAACACTGGGAAAATGGAGGTGTTCATTGAAAATCTGGTCGTCGAACTCTTTGGTAAGGAGTCGTTCTCCTCGCATTTAATAGTAGAACGAGCCCACAGATCCTTGGCCGCACGCCCGCCGCCAGGTGCCCAACCTCGTCCCATCATAGCGAGATTCCTCAATTATAGGGACCGAGACACAGTGCTCCGCCGAGCGAGAGAGATTGGCACGGTGCGATATGGCAACACTACACTCTCATTTTTCCCGGACTTCACCCAGGCGGTGCAGGAGGCCAGGAGGAAGTTCATAGGGGTAAAGAAAAAGCTCCAGGACCGAGAGATGACATACGCCATGTTGTACCCGGCTAAATTAAAGATTTCCTATGGGGGCAAACAGCACTTCTTTCAAAATCCTCAACAGGTGGAGGACTTTCTTAAACACCACAGGGCGGACGAAACCGGAGGAGGCGCTGAATCCCATCGCTCCAGATCCACTTCGCCTATGAACCAGCAGGAATAGAACGCATTCACAATGACCGCTCCGAGGCCAAGAAGTGGTGACGGACTAGAAGCCTACACCACGGTGAGATACATATTGATAATGATGTTTGACTCGGTACACATATTTGGCAGGCTCGATCGCCCACCTCCGTCCCACGCCGAGAAACCGGGTCTTTGCCTGGTTCCAAGTGGGTGCAAGTAGGGAGGTGGATGGCAGGTTTGGTGCCCCTAGTGCGGTACCCCAATGGGCGAGCCCCAAACCCCCCTTCTTGGGATAGAATGGAGGGATACGTGACATTTCTAGGGTTTTTAAGTTGGGGAATGGGAGGGTTAATGGGGATTGGGTGGGTTCAGAATGCCCGGCTTGTTGGGGTTGCCGGAGTGGGTGGGGGAATGTTCCAACATATTACCTGCAGGACAGAAATGTTTGTTGTCCACGTTAGCAGTGGGACATTCCGAGAAGGAAGTTGGGTTTTGATTTTTATATTCGCTGCCATATGTTCTTTGTGCATGGATGCTGTGGATGATTGGCGCTCATTTTTACCGTTCACAAGATGGGAGACGTAACTGAACCACTGCCCGCTTCACAGTTCCGAGTAGCCTCCTGGAATATACGGGGGCTGAACAACCCAAAGAAAAAAAGACAAATACTAGGGTATCTAGACAGACACGGGATATCTGTAGCTATGCTGCAAGAAACTCACCTGATGCCTAGCGGCTCCCCTCCATTCGCTTCTAAATGGGCTATGAGCAGAGTGTTCTCTTCCTACTCTAATTACGCTAGAGGGGTGGTAATACTGGTGAAACGAGGAATACATTTCATTCCAGCTGGAACTGAGATAGATGCTGAGGGGCGCTACTGCATGCTATGGGGGAAATTACACACACACACAATACTGTTTGCATGTTATTATGGTCCTAACACGGATGACCCTGATGCTCTTCTCACCCTGTGGGGGAAAATACAGGCTTTGGGTATAGATCACGTGGTGCTGGGGGGAGATTTCAACACGGCCCTCGTTCCCGCGCAGGATAGATCGCACCCACATGCCTCTCATTATACTAATACTCAGAGATCACTAATAGGAATACTGAAGGAGCACCGCCTGGTCGATTCGTGGCGACATATGCATCCCACCGCCAAACAGGGTACTCATTGCTCTGCGTTCCACTCCACATGGGCCCGCCTTGACTACATCTTTGTCTCAGCAGGTCTATCCCCATGGTTAACCAAAGCAAGTCACCTGGCGCGCACGTACTCGGACCACTCCCCGGTTCTCCTCTCCCTAACCATCCCCCTCACTACTTCCCCTTTCCTAACCTGGCGCCTAAATCCCGCACACCTGACGGACACTGCATTCACGGCTGAATTAGAGCAGGAAATCACGGAGTTCTTTGAACGAAATATTAATTCAGTTTCTAGTCTCACTACAGTTTGGGAGGCCTTTAAGGTGACAATGAGGGGGAGCTGTATCGCCAAAGGGGGGGGGGGGTTCTCAAGGCGCTGCGTACAGACATACACAAACTTGAATTAGAGCTCCGTCAGCTGGAGCGAGAAATGGCGAGGGGAGACTGGGATGGTGCAATACATGCTCAGATCAGGGACAAACTGAACGAATACTCTGAGGCAGCGGATAGGGAAGGTAAATTTCTGGGTAAGCCCTTTACTGCTCGAATATATGGTGAGGGAGACAGGCCTGGCAAGGCGCTGGCCAATGCAGTCAGGACCCCTCGATATCAAAATTATGTCCCGACTTTATTGGACAAACATGGCACACCGCACCACGATACCATGACACAGCTCCAGGTGTTAACTGAACACTACACCTCGCTTTACACCTCACATAGGAACGACACGCTCAATTTACAGGAATATCTAGAGGACACTGCTATTGCCTGGCTGGGACCTTCCCAGCAAAAATTCCTTCATCATGAGCTTGAACTCGATGAGATCAAGGATGCCATCATGTCCATGAAGTCAGGGAAAGCACCGGGGTCGGACGGCCTTCCGATAGATTTTTATAAATCCTTCTTACATGTACTGGCACCCATACTGAAACAGGTCTTTTATGCATCATTGGAAGAGGGCTCACTCCCCCCCTCGATGAGGGAAGCATTAATAACGTCGCTGCTGAAACCAAATAAACCACCTGAACATTGTGATTCCTTCAGGCCCCTCTCATTATTGAATACGGACAGCAAGATTTTGGCTAAAGTTCTTGCCACACGTCTTAACCTCCTTATGGAAAGATTAGTCCTCCCAGATCAGGCGGGGTTCGTCCCGAACCGTGCCACGTCCCATAATTTGCGTACCTTACAAGCAGTGCTGCAAGATATTAACCCCAAGTGTGAGGCTGCTGCCATTTTCCTGGACGCTACAAAAGCGTTCGACTCCCTGGAGTGGGACTACCTACTTACACTACTCGAGAGGATGGGAGTCCCTTTCAATTTTCTGGACTGGATTCGGCTGTTATACTATAAACCCCAAGCTACGGTGCTACTCAACGGTGCACGTTCCGCTCCGTTTGAGATCTATCGGGGTACCCGACAGGGCTGCCCTCTGTCCCCGATACTCTTCGCTATCGCCATCGAACCCCTAGCCGCGAAGCTTAGACAACACCATAAACATCGTGCACTAGTATACCCGGACCGGCAGCTTCTGATTGCACTGTACGCTGATGACATGACCCTCTACGTAGACAATCCACGAGATAATCTAAATCCCTTATTGCCCGAGATTACTAAATTTGGGGCTATAACGGGGATACAGATCAACTGGGCGAAATCCGCTATGTTCCCCTTGACTGACAAGACCTCGGAATTTCCTCTTGACTACCCACTGGTGTGGGAATCCGATGAAATAAAATATTTGGGAATCAAAATCACTAGGAATAGAGAGAACCTTATCCGATCTAACTATGGGACGGTCCTGGACAAATTGACAGACAGCGTTACAAGGTGGCTACATCTTCCTCTATCCATGGCGGGCCGCATATCACTTATCAAGATGGTGGTCCTCCCCAAATTATTGTATCTTTTTACGAATATTCCCTATAGCCCGGGGTCCTGCTTCTTTAGGGCCCTCGACTCCCAGCTTTCGCGACTGATCTGGGGAGGCAAGCAAGCTAGACTTAGTTTGAAAACCCTGACGCTACCTTACCACCAGGGTGGGTTTGAAGTCCCGGACTTCCGAAAATATTACGATTGCGCTCAGGGCCACTTTGCGGCGTACTGGTTCCATCCCCCTCCATTTATGGCCCACCTGGCGGTTGAGGATGGTTATATGAGACCAGAAAAACCTTCTGGATATCTCTACACTACGGTCAGTATGACCGACAAGGACCCGTCAACTGTGGACTGTACTGTCAGAGCCTGGAAGCGCATTGCAGGACATATGGGAGTACTATTCGCCTACTCGCCTCTAATGGTGATGGCAAATGACCCCAGAGTGAGTATCGCCCGAGAAGAATTGGGGCGTAAATTCCTAGCCAAATACGCCATAAACACATGGGGGGATCTTTACCTGCAGGGTGCCTTCCGCACAGCTGTGCAGATATTTGGGGACGACACCCCCACGATGATGGATACTTTCCTCTACGTCCGCCTCCGACAAAACATAAAATCCGTCACACCCGATTTTCCGGACGAACCAGAAATCATGGCACCACTGCACTCCCTGCTCCAGGCCACGGTCCCGAAGCATGTAGTCTCCATGTTGTACAAACATGTCCAGGTGGCTCCTTCGCCTCCCTCCTTTAGAGCCCGGCAGGACTGGGACGCTGACCTACCCGAACCCATATCGGACGAGCAGTGGGAGACGAGCTGCTCTCACACACATGCTGTTACCGGAAACACCCGTCTCCGATTGATTCATTATAAATTCTTGCACCGGCTCTATTTCACGCCGGCAAAATTGCACCGCTTAGGCCTCAAAGGCGACGATAGATGTCTCCGATGTGGCATCCCGGGGGCAGACTTTATACACCTAGCATGGGGATGCCATGCGGTCGCCACGTACTGGGTGGAAGTGTTTGATGCTCTCTCGGAAATGCTTGGGCTATCCATAGACCCGTGTCCTAGGTTAGCGCTGCTCGGGCTAGCTCACCCTGCTGTTAAGACGAACCGCAAATTTTTTGCACTGAGCCTCCTCCTGGCCAAACGTCAGGTGGCATGCAGATGGGGCAGAGGGAGAGCGCCTAAATTTAAGGATTGGTTGAGTAGCATGGCTACCTGGCAAGAACAATTACATAACTATGCCGACCTCTTACCTCCTAAATCACGACCCAAAGATCTATGGGGCCCCCTTACCGCTTACCTACTTCACTTACACAATGATGAGCATTCTGTGGAAGAGGATAATTGAGAGGTAGACTGTAGAGATAACTGCTCCGTTCCCACACGGAGGTATGCCCATTCACACACTTTCGAAAGCACTACCCCAACACACGCCTCTAACCTATGCTGCCCCCTGCTGACATGGCTCACTTTGGGACCTGCGTACATGAACACGCGCAGCGCATACTGTTACGCCCCCCCCGCTCCATAACATACGGAACGAGATGTGACGGGATTACGGGGTGACGATAGTCCTCCTGTCCCCCTCTCACCTCTTGTGTTACTCGGACCTAGATCGGAACGGATATTCTCACTTAGGTAATCGTCCACTACAACACATCCATAGCAAGACACAATATCGCACTCTCTGCACGGCAAGCGAGCACAATACCTTCCCCGTGGTTGAGTCACCATTACTGCGACAGTAGTGACACAGCCAGAATTGCCTGACATCCGATGCAGGATAGTGACTTCGACCCTGCGCCCCCCCGCACATCTGTGCTTCATCATTCCACAGCTCCGTTACAGGGGCGTCACTGGGGGAAGGGACAGGAAATGTTATGTTGTTATGATGTTTTAAATGTAAAAAATAACCTCATTGCTTTGCTGCTCAAAACCTACAATGTAGTCAAGTTGATCTCCTGCATTTTTCTTCACAACCCATGTCTCATACTAACGCGGCCGGCCCGGTTGGGTTGTAGGCGGCTTGCTGTGTGCATCCCATGACCTTATTAAGACTACATGTCCATCCTCTTACGTGACACTGGGGAAGCCGGCCCAAGAATGTGGGTTGTAGGCGCTGAGATGTATTACATGTGTTTATGACCAATAAAGGTTTTCAAAAACAAAAAAAAAAAAAAAAGAAAAAAAACACCCCAGATGCCTCTGGTCTGTATGCACAGTGTATTTTCTGCTCAATGCTTAATGCCTCACATATCAACTTCATTAATTTGTTATCAAAATGGCTTCCTCCATCACTCTCAATAGTGACTGGAAAAGCGTACCTTGGGATGATTTCTCTCAGTAGCAATTTTGCCACTGTGATTGAATCACAATGTCGTGTAGGAAATGCTTCCACCCATCTTGAAAACAAACAAACGATTACAAGAACATATTTCAAACAATTGTGTAGGGGCATTTCAATGAAATCCATCTGTAACCTGGTAAAAGGACCACCCTCTCGACCAATTACACCTGTACCCACCACTGATTTTCTGTTTGGGTTCATTTGTTGGCATGACAAACACCTTTGACAAAAAGACTCTGCAATCGTTCTGAATTTAGTATTGAACCAAGTCTCTCGGAAAAGTCTAATCATAGAATCTCTTCCAAGGTGAGCCGGGCCATGATACAATCTGGCCATATCAGCAATCAAACAATTTGGTAAAACTACTCTGCCATCTTTATATACCCACACTCCATCCTCATCACGTGGTCTACAATCTGATCATAACCATAGATCCTTTTCCTCATCATCTGCTTCATTTTGCAAGTCTCTGATCTCATTCCATGTTTCTACCACTGTTGTTAGCATTAATGAATTTGAATCAGTTTCTTTACTCTTTTCCCGATTGTATGCACAACCTTTTCTTGCGCAGTATTTTGCTGTCTCATCTGCATAGGCATTGCCTTTTGAGATATAATCCACTCCTTTTGTGTGCGAAGCACACTTTACAATTGCGATTTATTTCGGCAACTGTATGGCTTCAATTAATCTTTTAATAAAAACTGCATTTTTAATTGGTGACCCTGCTGAGGTCAAATAACCTCTTTGAGACCAGAGCTGTCCATAATCATGTACAACCCCGTACCCATACTGACTATCAGTAATGATGGTAACTCTTATATCTTTTGATATTTCACAAGCACGAATCAAAGCAATCAATTCAGCCACCTGTGCTGAACGAATTCCTTCAAGACATGATGCTTCTTCAACATCTGCAACTGTGCAAACTGAATATGATGCTTTCAAAACACCTCCCTCTGTCCTCAGACAGGAGCCATCCACAAAGTAGACAACATCTGATTCAGGCAAAGGTACATCTTTGATGTCCTGCCTTGGTTTGGTGCAAAATTCCATGACATCCAAACACTCATGTTCCACTTCATTTTCATCAATAATTTCAGAATCAGGCAGTAATGTAGAAGGATTCAGATTCAAACATCTTGAAATGGAAACATTATCTGCTCCCAGTATGATTTTCTCATACTTTGTCAATCTGCTGCTTGTTAAATGTTGAGTCTTACCTCTTGTCAGTAATATTTCAACTGAATGAGGCACAAAAACTTTCACAGGAAATCCCATTATGATTCCTTCGCTTTGCTCAAGACTGACACTTGTAGCTGCAACTGCTTTCAAACAACCTGGTAATGCTTTTGCAATGGGATCAAGAACCGCAGAAAAATATGCAATGGGTTTCTTTAGATTCCCATGTCTCTGAATTAACACAGACAGTGCACATCCTTCTCTCTCACTGCAATATAGTTCAAAATCTTTTTCATAATTCGGCATGCCCAAAGCAGGAGCTTGACATAAGCTCTTTTTCAGGTTTTCAAAAGATTCCATCTCAGCCTCATTGAGAATAATTGGATCTTTCACATCAGATCTTGTCAGTCTCTGTAGTGGTTTCGCAATTACCGAAAATCCACTTATCCATTGTCGACAGTAGCCAACCATTCCCAAAAACATTCGAACCTGTCTCTGTGTTCTGGGTGGTTGCATTGCTTGAATCATTTTAATTCTCTCAACAGTCACCTGTCTTTTTCCCTTTGCAATTCTATGACCAAGATATTTCACCTCTTGTTAGCAAAACTGTAATTTTGCTGGAGACACTTTATGTCCCTCGTCTGCAAGATGATTCAAAAGTGTTATTGTGTCTGTCACACAATTCTCTCTTGTTTTAGCAGCTATCAACAAATCGTCAATATACTGCACCAACGTAGATCTACCAGGTAAGTCTAAATTTTCCAAAGACCTTTTTAACAACTCATTAAAGATTGAAGGACTCTCTGTATACCCTTGAGGGATTCTACACCATGCGAGGGTCCTACTCTGGAATCTGAAAGCGAAAATTTCCTGACTCTCTGGATGTAGAGGAACAGTAAAGAATGCATTGCAAAGATCAATGACAGTATACCATTCAGCATCATGTGGAATCTGATACAAGATCACTGCTGGGTTTGGAACCACAGGACAACATGGAACCACGATTTGATTAACTTTTCTTAAATCCTGAACTATCCGATATGTTCCATTCGACTTTTTAATTCCCATAATCGGTGAGTTACAAGAGCTACTCTCAATTTATTTTAAGACACCTTGTTTAATGAATTTGTCAATCACAGGTATGACTCCCTCAATTGTCTCTGCTTTCATCTTGTATTGAGGTATATTAGGGAATTCTATTCCCTGCTTCAGTGTAATTTTGACTGGATCGACATGTTTCATCAGACCCATCTCATTCCCAGTCAAATCCCAAATTTCAGACTTTACTGTTTCCTTGAGCTCTTCTGGCAGATTTTCTTTTTCAAATGCAGGAAACAATTTTGTTTCCTCTGTTTCCATTAACATCATTGTCAATCTGTACAAGCCATCTTCTTCCATTGTTTGTAATTCAACTCCTTCAGGAGAACAATATATTCTGCAATTCATTTTACACAATATATCTCTGCCCAATAGATTCACCGGACTACTGTTACAAACCACAAATCTGTGTTTGTCTTTGAAATTTCCAATTTCAACTGGTACTGGATCAGTCAAATCAGTCCTGATTTGTTGATTGCTTACTCCTACAACTTGGATGGTATCCCCAGAGAGAGGTAGGTTTTCAATTTCCACTGATCTAACAGTAGAACGGGTAGCACCAGTGTCCACTAGAAAAGTGATGTCTACATCATTAACTTTCCCATTTACAAATGGACCAGACTGGTCAACCTCAAGAGTGGCTCCAACAACACACTCTTCCTCCTCTCTCGGGCACCGTCAGTAACAATCATCAGAATCACTTTCCTGCCCTTCTGTTAACAAAAACTGTTGTGCAGTATTTTGCACCCTTTGCCTTTTTGGTTTTATTATCTGATCATCTCCTTGAAATCCCACACCTAAATTATATTTCTGCGTTCCCCCACAATTTGGAAACGGTGCCTGTGGCAATTGATTCTGACGGTTATTCACTTGATTCACCTGTTGCTGGTTTACCTGTTGCTGCAACTGTCGTTGAAGACTCAATTCGTTTAAACTCTGTTGCAACTGTAGCTGTTGCTGCAGGTCAACATCATTCTGCATCTGTGGATTTAATAATGGGCTTTTTAAATTTCTAGGTGGTTTCTTACACTCGTCTTTCCAGTGTCCAATTTCGCCACAATTAAAACAAGGCAATCTTTGTTTCATCTCTTCGATTTTTGGATTAATTTTTCTCACAAAAGTATTATTTTTAAACTTTCCTTGCCCTTGGTTCGGATTTGTAGTTTGCACAAAATTTGTATTTTTATTACCAAGACTAGCAATCTGTTGCTCAGCCACTTTTACCTGAGCCCACATGGCTTTCTCCTTGAGCTTCTTTTGTCTGACCTCTAGCTCATCACTGCAGTACTTTGCCTTTCTCAAAATATCATCAACAGAAAGTGCTTGCCATCCGACAATACTGTTTCTGATCATGTCTGCAATTTCTGGTTTCAGGCCATAAACAAATCTATAGACAAAATGACTCATATCCTTCTCGTCTAATTTCTCATACCCACTATATTGTTTAAAAATCAACAGTAATCTTTCATAAAATGAATGAACTGATTCTTTTGTTTCCTGGTTCGTCCTTTCTATTTTAACCCAATCAACCTCTTTTGGTGGAATTTTGTTTTTCAACCAGTAAATCACTTTTTCATAAAAATCCATTACTAGAGGATTTGGAGCACCTGTTTCTTTACTTCGATCCGGTTCTTCTTTTGGCCAACTTATGGATATTTTACATTCTGTCCAAAGATCTGATGGGACAACAATATCAAAAAATCCATCCAGATCAATCCACAGAACTTTTGAGACTTTGATGAATCTGTCCACCTGCCTATACCACTCCACTGGCTTTTCCCTCAGTTTTGGAAAATCATTTGTGAACAGTAATATGTCCTGTCTTGACCATGGGACATGAACATATCCTCCACCTGCAATCGCTCTCATTGGAAATTGTTTTGACAATTTTTCCAATTTCTCATCTTCCTTCTTTTTCGTCCATTTCACTCTCCACTTGCTCAAATCTCCCAATTTTTTTATGTAAACAATCAAATCCTTTATGTGCATTATTCTTCCCATTGAGTTCAAACTTTCAATGTCACCTTCTGAAAAGTCTAATCTGTAATGTTTTGCAAAATTCTTCTGCCTGCTCACATCAATTTCAAGTTCAGCTGCTAGTTCTTCCAACTGGTCATATTTGTTTTTTGTTTTCCATTGCATACTCTTGCAAATGAACAGTAGTTCATCATCTCGATAATAATTTAGACTGTCAGGACCAATCGTACCAATTATTAATTCCTCAATATTTGCTTTTAATTTTGCAACATCAAGTTTAGGTTTGGTCACCCTAACTTCAGGACTCTCAGCATCAGATTCTGCACCCATCGGTGTTTTTGGAGATAAATCCTCATTAAAAGTTAAATCAGGCATTCTCGATCTTGAAGAGTTTATTTCAGATATGTCTGAATAAAATTTTTCAGCAACCTTCTGGATTTCTGCATTTAAAGGAACAGTTAACCCTGTCTTATTAGCTTCTCTTTGCTCAAAAACAGGCTGAACAGAACCAATAGTTACTGGAACTGTCACAGCTTCCATACTTTTTGTTATTTGTCGAATTAATTCTTCTTTTGATCGTAAATACTCAGAAGAATCAACAGCCTCAACGTTTCTTGTTTCTCTCACATAATTTTTTGGAGCTTCCCTTGCTCTTGGAGTCGCTGAAAAATGTCTACCCTCATTACGGACATTCTCAAATTCTGGTCTTTTTGGAGTTTCAACAATTTCACAATTATTTGGATAAAGTTTAGGAGCTTCATTCATTGGAGGTGCACTTGGTGTAGTTTCTGTAGAAACCACCGGTGTAGACCCTGATCTAGGAGGTCTCAAAGGCTGATTCCTTTTATCCGAAGTGTAAATTTCCTCTAAAACTGCATCTTCGGACTCACTCTCTAATGGGGCATTATTTCTCTTTTCAGTCTTTTCCCCTCAGGAGAACCTAAAACCATTTCTCTAATTACATAAAGTCCCTCACTCATGCTTCCTTGTCTCCACATTCTCATCCTGTCTTCATGTGTCTCTCTTCTATAACTTGGAGGTTTAGAAGGTCTTTTAATTCCGCTTGCTTCTCTTTGTAATTGGTACATCTCATCCTCCCATTCAACTAAAGCTTCAAATTGAGTTGGCCTCGGTTTAGGTTTAAGAGCATTCATTTTCTCTCTTAAATTTCTTAGAACTTTCACATTAAACGAACCATCATCAGGCCAAGTTAAAACATTGTCATCCTTTGTATATTGTTTCCAAGCATCAAACCACAAAACAGTATGATAACCATATTCACCTTCCATATACGCTGCAGGTGTTTTGTACTTATGAAGTAATTTACCACCTCGCGTTTCTATTTTCTTGTCAGGCGACATAAAATTTTTAAGTTTCTGAAACAACGTTGGCTTTTTCTCAACGTGTTTAAAATGATAACTCATCTTTACGAGTTAATTCCAATTAACAAAATTATTCGTAAAATATTTCCGGGATGTTCTGCTAAAACAACCAATCCGTGCGCGAAACACACCAACAGGCCAATGAGGGTTGAGCTACGTCACTTTTCCACTCAACCAATAAAAATGAAGATTTTCTGAAGAACCAATCGGCTTACAGTTCGTCAGAGACTCAAAAACCAATCAGAGCACAGCTTGTGACGTATGTCACCCAATCCCAGCGCGGCTCTGTGACGTACACAGCAGCTGCGGTTTCTCACTTCTCACTCTTAGCGCTTACCCCTCCTTCACAAAATCTTTTCACAGCGCCATTTTGAGAACGCTTTCTCGATGTAAATTAACTTTTTAACAATGACAATAAGGACTCATCTGACTGTTTCTCTAATTAGGATAGTTTGCATGCATTCAAGTATTCACAACTTGGGGGGCGCTAGGTGGCGCCGGACCAAGATGGCCGCACTGCTGTGAGGCTCCCGCTTGACCGAGCGATCTCGCCCATCCTTCAGAGATCCTGACCGGGCGCTCAGCCCTGAATGCTGCCTGCCGGCCATCGCACTGCCGACCTCTACACGGCGGTGTCTTCCTTCCCCGCAACATCCCACCCGGCGAGCAGCTAGCGGCCGCAGAAGTCTGTGCGGACCCACTGCCGTTTCCGCGACTCCTGCCCGCCGGACTGCCCTGCCAGGAAAGGCCGGTGCTGGGAGGCCTTCCCCATCGCTGCCGGAGTGGCGCAGATCGCCGGGACATCCCGCCGCCGGCTGGCCAGCAACTGCCTTGACGGGGACTCCTCACTACTGCCCTGAGGAGAGCGCTGCCTGAGAGGTGTTGCCGCATCGCCGTCCAGGCCCTACCAGCCCTACCAGCCCTGCCAGCATAGCCAGGCCGCCGAGTCCCGGCCTCCTCCCGCCATCCGCCATTTTGCATGACTCACTCGGCGGCTGCACAGGATCCAAAGCAGCGGGGCGGCGGGCGCCTGTGGTGAGGCAGCCGCCGCGGGTCCCACACACGTTGCGGGGCGGCGGCCCCTCTCCTCGGCAGCGCTCCCACCACCTCCTTGAGCGGCGGGACGGCGACCCAGCGGGAGGCTGCCCCCTTCCATTTTTCAGACGCTCACTGACAGCTGCATCCTGCCTGGCCGTCACTTGTGCCTCTGCCTGTGAAGCAAGACATTGACTCGGCGCCATACACCTGGCCAGAGCAACGAGGGTGGCAGTCACCCCCCCCCTCCCCCCTCTCGCAATGGCGGACTTCTCAGCACCCCAGTGGCACAGCCTGTGACTGCCTAGCGCTGTAAATTGAGGGGAGGGCTGTCTTTTCATCATTTGTGGCCTTTGGACTCCATACCTCCGCAGGTGTAGTTTCTGGGGGCGCTCCCTCCTCCTTACAACTGCGCTGTCACTGCAGCGATCTGGCGCTCTTTTCCCCCCTTCCATCGCTGCCGCCCAGACGCACCATGGGGCGCAACGATGCCCGTCAATCCAAGATCCCATTTGAATCCAAATGGCCCACTGGGGCTGCGCAGGAGGTGGGGAGCAGTCCTGCGGCGTCGACCCCTCCGGAGGATGACTGGAAGACTTTATTGCTTAGTATGAAACAAAGCCTCTCCACGATTGACGCCAAAATAGACACCATGAATTTACGCATGGACAGCTTGGTGGCCAAGCTGGACCAGCACGACAGCCGCATCAGGGAAGCTGAGGGCAGGATTTCTACTTTGGAGGACGGAGCCGCGTCGTCCCATCAGCAGGTCACTCAGATGGACAGATTGCTCAAACTCATCGCTGATAAGAATGAGGATTTAGAAGCGCGGTCCCGCCGCAACAATGTCCGCATTTTGGGCCTTGCAGAGACTACCAACACTGGCAAAATGGAGACATTTGTGGAGAATCTTCTCATAGAACTCTTTGGTAAGGAGTCCTTCTCTCCGCACTTCATCGTCGAATGGGCCCACAGGTCCCTAGCGGCGCGTCCTCCCACTGGGGCCCCGCCGCGCCCTGTTATTGCGCGCTTTCTGAATTACAGGGACCGGGATGCAGTGCTGAAACGCTCGAGGGAGATGGGTACTGTCAACTACTGCAATACGTCTCTTTCCTTCTTCCCTGACTTCACTGCCTCCGTCCAGGACGCCAGACGCAAATTCTCGGTGGTGAAAAAGAAACTGCAGGCACTGGAGCTCCCATACGCCATGTTATACCCTGCCAGGTTGAAGGTTACATGCCAAGGCAGACAGCATTTCTTCCAAAACCCGCAGCAAGTGGAAGACTTTCTCAAACATAGACGGGGAGACCGTGGTGGCGATGACGCTGCTGATCCTCATGCCCGCCGCTCCAGACCCTCCTCACCACTGTCACAGCAGGACTGAATAGGAGCGGAGAGACATTGACCCTTGTCGTCTTCATTTTCCTGCTACTGGCTGCGATTACTCTGGCTGTTTTACGATTACCGGTCAATTGAAGTACTGATCGCTCGGTCACCCACCTCCGTCCCACGATAGACGCCCGGAACCCCTGGTGTCTGTGGGTGAGAGTAAGGAGGTGGTTGGCAGGTCTGGTGCCCCCTGGCTCTATATCCCCCTAATGGGCGAGCCCCTGTACACCCCCTCCCCCCTATGGGGAGGGGCAGCTGTCATACTATTTCTAGTTTTCAGGTTACGTTGGGGTTGGGTGGGTGGGTGGCTGTCGTATTCCCGGCTTGTTGGGGTTGCCGGTGTGGGTGGGAAGAAACTGAATGTCAATATTACTGTCTTTGCTGCGCTTGTTGTGTGGTCCCTGGGGGGGTTGGGCGGGGGAGTTCTGGGAAGGGGGGTTCATCGCCGAATCGCCAACGGATTTACGGTGCTTCTTTACAGTATAACGTGTCAGGAATCTGTTATGTCTTTGAATGGGTGACGTAGACAATCTGCAACCAACACAACAGTTGAGACTAGTATCATGGAATATTCGTGGGTTAAATGACCCCAGGAAGAAGAGGCAAATATTGGGTTATCTGGACAGACAGAATGTGTCAATTGCTATGCTTCAAGAAACCCACCTACTACCAGATAGCTCCCCCCCGTTTGCGACTAGGTGGGCCTCCTGCAAAGTTTTCTCTTCCTACTCTAACTATGCCAGGGGGGTGGTGATTCTTGTTCGGCGAGGGCTGCGGTTTACACCCGCTGGGACGGAAGCGGATGCCAGTGGCAGATACTGCATGGTCTGGGGGCAATTATATTCACATACTGTCCTGCTTGCGTGTTATTATGGCCCCAATACTGATGACGTCTCCCCTCTACTCACGATGTGGGGAAGGATCCAGACACTGGGAATAGGCCACGTCATACTGGGGGGCGATTTTAATACAGCCATTGCTCCATCCCTAGATAGGTCTCACCCCCAGGGGGCGCACTTCTCCCATACACAGCGCGCACTGGCCTCTATCACAGCCGAACATCACTATGTAGATGCATGGCGACACCTGCACCCTTCCCTCAAGCAAGGTACCCATTTTTCCGCTGTACACTCCACTTGGGCCCGGTTGGACTACATGTTCCTCTCGGCCAGCCTAGCGTCGTGGCTGACCAGTGCCCTGCACCTTGTTAGGACTTTCTCTGATCACTCCCCAGTCCTAATATCGCTACATATACCCATTGAAACCTCCCCTTACCTGAGCTGGCGATTCAATCCCGCCCACCTTACAGACTCCGCTTTCCGTGCTGAACTAGAACAAGACATCCAGGACTTTTTTGAGCGTAATATTGGTTCAGTCCCGGATCTCACCACGGTCTGGGAGGCCTTTAAGGTTACGGCTCGAGGCTGGTGCATCGCCAAGGGGGGCGGTGTCCTTAAATCACTACGGGGCGAATTGCATACACTTGAGTCTGAACTTCGAGACCTAGAGCGGATTAGGACTCGCAACCCCCGCGATGCTGCTACTGCCGCCCTCCTTAGGGAAAAATTATCCGCATACACGGAGGCTGCTGACAAGAAGGGAAAGTTCATAGGCAAACAACACACCGCGCGCATCTATGGCGAGGGAGATAGACCTGGCAGGGCGCTCGCGACGGCTGTCAAACCCCCTAGGTTCAACAACTTTGTTACCTCCCTGCTAGATGAACACCGCATCCCGCAGAGAGACCTTCCAGAACTACTCCGAATCCTCACGCTTCACTATTCCACTCTATACTCGTCTCACAGATCGACACCAATAGACCTACGCCAATACCTAGATGACACGGCCATTGCGTGGCTGGGCCCCACTCAGCAAAAATTTCTACATCACCCTCTTGAACTAGACGAAATAAAGGACGCTATAATGTCCATGAAATCTGGTAAAGCACCCGGCTCTGACGGGTTACCGATTGACTTTTACAAGGCCTACCTTCATTTACTCGCCCCGATCTTGCAGAAGACGTATTACGCTGCCCTTGAAGACGGTACCCTGCCGCCTTCTATGCGCGAAGCCCTTATAGCGTCTCTATTGAAGCCTGGCAAGCCGCCTGATGACTGCGACTCTTATAGGCCGCTGTCGTTGCTCAATACTGATGTTACAATATTAGCGAAAGTGCTTGCAACGCGCCTTAACCTTCTGATGGAGCGCCTAGTCTTACCGGACCAAGCGGGGTTCGTCCCTAACAGGGCGACCTCCCACAACTTACGCACCCTTCAAGCCGTACTTCAGGACATTAATCCCCGATGCGAGGCTGCTGCCGTGTTCCTGGACGCTACCAAAGCGTTTGATTCCCTCGAATGGGACTATCTCCTGTCTCTTCTTGAGCGGATGGGGATCCCGTATAGCTTCTTGGATTGGATCAAACTACTCTACACTAACCCATGCGCCTCGGTGTTACTGAATGGTGCTAGATCGGCCCCCTTCGTCATTCATAGAGGCACTAGACAGGGATGTCCCCTCTCCCCTGTCCTCTTCGCACTCGCGATTGAGCCACTAGCGGCTAAACTTCGGCAACACCATAACCACCGCTCTCTTATCTACCCAGAACGTCAATTACTGGTGGCACTGTATGCAGATGATATCACTCTTTACATCCACAAACCGCGCGAGAACCTAAACCCTGTTTTGCGCGAAATTACTAAATTCGGTGCCATATCGGGCGTACAGATCAACTGGTCGAAGTCCGCTCTTTTTCCCTTGACGGACAAAACTGAGAAGTTCCCCCTTGACTACCCCTTGGTGTGGGAATCAGAGGAGCTTAAGTACCTGGGCGTCGTAGTCTCCCGAAATCGAGAAGAACTTATCAGGGCCAATTTTGGCACTGTCCTGGATAAATTGTCTGATACCATCACTAGGTGGATTCATCTCCCTCTCTCCATGGCGGGGCGTATATCCCTCATCAAGATGGTTATCCTTCCAAAATTCCTGTATCTTTTCACCAACATCCCGTACAATCCGGGATCGCATTTTTTTCGCTCCCTTAACTCCCAACTGTCACGCCTCATTTGGGGCGGTAAGCAGCCCAGGATTAGTTTACAAACTCTCATGCTACCATACCACCAAGGCGGCTTCGAGGTACCGAACTTTCAGCGATACTATGATTGTGCCCAGGGCCACTTTGCCGCCTACTGGCTTCACCCTCCTCCCTTCATGGCCCACTTGGCTGTAGAGGACGGTTATATGAGGCCTGTGCAGCCGTCGGGCTATTTACACACCGCGCCCCGGATTACTGACCGAGACCCGACCACGGTGGACTGCACGGTTTTGGCCTGGCAGCGAATAGCGCGACACATGGGATTCGCGTTCCTTTATTCCCCGCTTATGCCCCTAGCACATGACCCGCGGTTGCGCATGGCATGTGAGGAGATCGGCCGAAAATTGCTGGTAAAACTGGCGGTCCACACATGGGGCGAACTGTACCTCCAGGGACAATTCCGCACAGCGGCTCAGTTTTTTGGTGAACATACCCCCTCTGTAATGGACACCTTCCTTTATGTCAGGCTTCGTCAAAATGTCAAGGCGGTCACACCCTCTTTCCCGGACGAACCAGACACACTGGCCCCCCTCCATACGCTCCTACAGGTTGACTCCCCGAAACACGTGGTGTCTATGCTATACCGGCATGCACAGCCGGCACCATCCCCCCCCTCCCTTAGATCCCGCAGAGACTGGGATGTCGATCTTGGCACCCCACTTTCGGACGAACAGTGGGAAGAAAGCTGCTCCCACACTAACGCGGTTACCAGTAATGCCCGTCTCCGGCTACTGCATTTCAAATTCTTGCACCGCACCTACTTCACTCCCTCTAAACTGTTCCGACTCGGACTGAGTGCAAACGATCGCTGCCTCCGTTGCAGGGGCGAAGGGGCTGATTTTTTTCACCTTGCGTGGACCTGTCCCGCTGTGGCAATGTACTGGCGCGAAGTTTTCGAGGCGTTGTCTGATATGGTAGGGGTGGATGTTACACCCTGTCCCAAGATAGCTTTGCTGGGTCACTCAGCGTCGGCATTGAAAACACATAGGAAATTTTTCGCAATAGGCCTCTTGCTCGCCAAACGCCTTGTGGCATGCAAATGGGGTAGGGGCCGTGCGCCCAAGTTCAAAATATGGCTTAATACAATGATCACATGGCAAGAGCAATTACGCAACTATGCCGATCTCATGCCTCATATGTCCCGCCCCAAAGATCTCTGGGGACCCCTGGTAGCCTACCTTCTTAGAGAGCAAGGGGATGACTCCTCAGAACCATGCGACACGCCCTCCCTGCATGACTCCACGCCCATTTCATAGCCACGCTACATGTATCACTACTGTTTCCTGGTTCCCCCCCCCCCCTCCCCACCTCCTTGCCTCCCTCCTCCCATGTCGGCCTAATGTATAGCACTGGTTTGCAGCATCCCTTACCCTGAAGATGGTTGCACTGCACCCCCCACAGACAGTTGCATGCCCCCCCCCCCCCTGTCTTGCGATTCCCCCCTGTCCACACACAAGTTATGGCGGTATATCTCGTGGGAGTTTAGTTTTGTTCACGGTTCATGTTAGGTATTGTAACAACGAATTGTAAAAGAAGCCTCAAAGCACTAGGCTTGACTGTGCAGCACTTCCAGAGTCGTATTTCTACTTTGTATGTTTTCCAACGATGCCAGTTTATATCGCGGCCGGCCCGTTTCGGGTTGTAGGCGGCATGCTGTGTTCTAACATCGGTAATGCTATACTTCTAATGCTGGACATGTTATGAACTGATTCTATCGATGCTGCCGGCCTGTCGTCACAGGTTGTAGGCGCGAAGCTGTGTGTTGCATTCTCCTTATTGCTGATAAAGGCTTCACAAAAAAAAAAAAAAAAAAAAAAAAAAAAAGTATTCACAACTTGGAATAGTCGACGCTATTCTCATAGAATAATTTTCAATTGCCAGTAGAGCAACTTTTACTCTACCCTTCTATCGAGTAAAATATGAACTCATTTCCCTCAGAACGCACAACTAAGTGACTGTTCGAAAGTTCCACTAGAACATACCTTACAAAACAATCACGCACTTTCATACGGAAAAAAATCCCTAACTTCAAACACACATGAAATCCGTACAGGACTCTCACCTGTTTATAGAAACCATGCACCGTTAGCAAAATAACGACGTTATCCGTACAGGACTCTCACCTGTTTCTAGATATAAAACATGTACCCTTACAGGACTTTCACCTGTTTATAGGTAATCATGCACCGACGTTACCCTACCCTTCACTCAAGCTCGAAAATATCTAATACTCTTATCACAGTGAGTTTTATAACAGGCGCTTTGTCCCTATTCTCATGCTGCTCTAATTTCTTAGAAAATCCTTACTATACAACATTCACACCTAGCCCTAAAACTGTGTTGCACGACCACAACACGTGATACACGACGATATCACTTGTGATACACGACGATATCACAAACAGATCAGATGTCTTGCGTGACTACCTTCTCATCACACAATCTGTACCGGTACAATTCACATATAGCACGAAAACTAACTCAACATATGTTAAACATCGATCCTATTTCTATACCATAACATACCAATAACACCTTGGTTACCCTTAGTAACGCCTTGGTTACCCTTAGCAACCATCCTCTGCTACCAGAAGAATTGATCCAGCGGCCTATAGGAAATATGCCATAACCAATGCTACCCAACTCTATAATCTGTTACATAAAATACTACTCTAACTCATGGACCCATTAATCAAACATGACATATTTGACCTACTGAATCAGGTGATCAAATTAAATCTATATACACCTTATTCACAACCTATATACACATTATATACAACCGTGGTAAATGTTGACGTCATTCGAACAAAGTCTAACTATTTAAATGACCACCATGGCGATGGCATCTAGCTAATGATAACCTGTGCTTCTGAATAACCAAGACCAGCTTGTTTCAAAAGTAAGATTTTATTAACTAATTGTA
This sequence comes from Lissotriton helveticus, assembly GCF_964261635.1. NCBI lineage: Eukaryota > Metazoa > Chordata > Amphibia > Caudata > Salamandridae > Lissotriton > Lissotriton helveticus. Next base: position 630,537,680 of record NC_136068.1, on the reverse strand, counting down.
GATAATTCAAAATATAATTTTATAAGTGTAATTTTATTAGCATTATAGTAAGCATATTTGCAAAGTATCATAAGAAAATATAGTTTAAGCAAGGAAATGTAAGTTTAGCATTTCTAAAATCCTAAATCCCTAACTGAGCTAAATAAAATGAAAATAAAGTAAAGTTCTTTGAGGATTCTTACGTGCTCCACGCAAAGTTCATCTGCACGACACCCTCATCGGAAAGTCAGAAAGCAGCAGCCAGCCCATCCCCAGGGCATGGACTTTTTATACCTTTCTATGCTAGCTAATCTAAGTAAAGGAAAATTTTCTGCAAACGACGATGTCTCATTGGACGAAGGGTGACAAGTGACATGTCACCTACATTTCAAAACTTCCATTCGGTCATATTCTTTGGGACCATTGTCTTTCTTGTACGAGTTCCAAAGCTTCCTTGGTTTGCAACAATTTAAACAAGAGTTCATACTGACTCCATTGCACTTCCGCGGATGCCAAGTTAACAAAGTTCTTTTCTACCGGTTTCTGACCTTGGCCACGTCCGACAGAATGATGACAACACATCATCTTTGCTGAATGAATGCAATTTTGATGGAAAACTTTTTCTTTCACAGAGACATCTCGTGCTCCTTGCAGAATTAAATTCATCTTTTAGCAAACTCGAGCAAACTAAGCCCAAAAGCAGGCAACTTATTTTTCTAGTATAAAACAAACACAAGAAAAGTATTAATGTAAGAAATATTATTTATTCTGTTTCCACCCTTCGTTTACTAATTAATTAACCCACCCAATTAGTCTAATGTTACCTAGCACCAAGCAACAATTAAGCAGCATTTTATATCTACCAGTCTTCATGAATCCATGAAACCTTATGTGCACCTAGAATAGTAGAAATGACATCACATAGACAAGGAAAGCAAAATAAGCACATGCTCTTTTAAATCTGCTGCAGTTTAGTAATGACAAAACGAAAACGACAAATTAATTTATTATTTTTTCACGAACAAAAGATGTAACATTTATGCACGTTTATGAGCACACATGTTACCAACCCCATGTGTAAAGTTTAATCTAGGTTGTGTTAGCAAAACACACCATAAAACGTTAATAATATTATTTGTGTTATGGAAGTGTGACTTCACGAGTTTAAACAGATTTCTGTTTTCTATCTCGCTCCATCACCTCCTATTCTCTGGAGCAGAACTTTAGTGTAGGGCACGTGTGGTTTGGTCTATTCAATATTCCACAAACAGCAAAGCTGTTGCTACATAGATTTACTCCGTTGTTTTTACCCCGGTAATACATTACGTTTAAGTTTCTTTCTTGACATTGCAACCATTTGATGATTTGGTGCAATGGAAACACATCTATGCACATAAAACTTGCAGTAATCACACTGCACTAATAAAATAATGCACAATCCATGCTTCTCTAAACCGAAAAAAAAAATTCAAAACATTTGTGAAGACTATAGCAGTGTTGTATTTTGTAAATGCGTTTCAGCTGGCTATGAATCGCGAGCCTCACATTATGACCCTTCAGCGCAAATTCAATGAGTCTCACCACTTGTGATCTCCAAGTGAATCAGGTCGGGGCTATAAGCAGTGCTTTTTTTTGGATTGGTGGTCGCAGGTCGTGGGCACCAGCACTCATGTCTGGGGCCTGAACTTATTTTTGCTAAGACCTTTTGATTTCAATAGAAATATATATACCAACCATAGGCCTTGATTTAGAGCTTAGCGGATGGTTACTCTGTCACAAACGTGGCGGATATTACAATTGCATTATACCGTATGGCCCTTGTAATAAACCACACAGGGCATCTGGCACGCTCATGATGGGGTAAGATGTCCGCCATACTCTAACCCAGCCTGTACTTGCCAGAGCTTTCAGTAAGCCATCTTCTTCCATTGGTCTGCTGTGGTGCCAATCACATACTGCTTCCTCCCACCATATCATACAGGTTGGGACGCATGGTCAGACCTGCTCAGTTGTTGCCTTACCTGACTGTGGGTGTCGGCATACTACTCTTGCAAAAAGTGCTCATCTGCACAACAAGTAGTCCCCTTCAGTGCACAGGATAGCTGGTGTAATCTGTTCTTTTACTTAAAATATCAATATATTTTGCCTTTTAGACAATGTTTGTTTTTATTATACAATTTGTGTCCTCATTCACTTACCAGTCACAAACAAAATAAACATTGGCAAAGCCAAAGGTTAGCAGCCACAGCATGACTGATCAGCTTTGCCAATGCTTATTCAGCATGACTTTAACCCACAGCAAGGGAGAGAAAGTCCGCTATGGTAAGAAGAAAAAGACAGGGAATCCCTCACAAATGATGAACGCAGGGATGAAAAATTACCTGGAAGAATGAGATACAAAGACAGTAAGAGTAAGTGTAGGATGATGGAGGAAAGAGGCATGACTTGGAATGAGGCCGAGGAAGCCCTTGTGTTCAACTACCTGTGCTTTTAGCAGCGTCGCAGAGCAAGCACCTTGGAAAAACTATGGACCCCTGCACTTATTATGTTACACAGTGAGCACTGACTTTAGCAGTTTTTTGTCTATCAACGATTGTAACCATGCCAAAATTAACAAGCACTGAGAAAACGAATAGTCATGGCTGGCATTGTTAGTTTGATGGCTGATGCATTGTTTCTTGAATTGAATGTGTTTGTGATCGTTACTGGAGAGAGATGTGGATTTGTACCCGTGCAAAAGTGTCATTTGTGGAAATACTAGTGGGATTATACAAAAATACATTCACAAATAGAGTAGAAGCCAAGCTGCAGAATGTATTTGCAGCAGAAAAATGTACAATATAAACAATTATTGAAGATTGCTCAAATGTTTAAATTAGTTTGAGTGTGCATCCATTGCAAAAAGTTACTTCACATTTTACTGATAAGTTATGCAACATTGTTAGTCGGATTTCATCTTCTGCTTCAATAAAAAAATGAATCTAAACGGAGGTCCCTATTTATGTCGGTGGATTGGTAGAGGTTAGTTTTGGCTATTATTGTTAATGTGGTGTCGTGGTTTGTTTGGGTTTCAATCATCTGTTGTAAGAAGCATAGATGGCACAGCTGGTGTGTTTATTACGTTGGGGCAACGAAGGATAGGAACGAAAAGAAGGTAGTACACATATACGTAGGTGAAAATGGTAAAGGAGAGGCGGGGAAATGGGGAGGGACAGAAAAGAAGAGAAAACAGCAAAAGGAGAAAGAAGTGTAGAAAGAAAGAGAAAGAATGAAGGGTAAAATAAAGGTAAAAGGGAAGAGATGAAAGGATATAAGCGAGAGCACAAGAACAGGAGAGAGGGGCAGCAACGAGAAGGGAAGTAGGAAAAGGAATGAGACATGCTAAAGGGAAAACAGGAGAAACAGTAAAAATAGAGTGCTTTAGAACTGAACAAAAAATAAGTAGTGTAAGTGAGGGAAAAAACTGCAGAAGATAACAGGAAAAGAGAAAAAGAAGGAAGGAAAAGAAGAAAGTGCTTGAGATATAGGAGGAAGATAGAAAAACACAAATATATTTTGGAGGTGTTGGAGACAAAGGCAAATGAAACTAAGTGAAATGAAAGCAGTGCAGATGGAAGAAGAGAAAATAGAGAGAGAAAGAGAAATGATTAAAAAGGAAAGACGCTTAATGAGAAGATAACATGCTGAACTAGCTTTTGCCTGCAGGTGATGAGTGACAATGGGGGAGCATGCAGCTACCTCTAATAAAAAACAAAGTGAGTTGCCTCAGGAGTCACTGTGAAAATCTGTCTCAAAGGAGCTAACTGAGGGACTGATTACTATGTCGGTCAGAAAGCCTGAAAAAGATCTCTACACTATTAGGCGGCTTGTCACCCAAGTTTCTCTCTTGGTGGGGCAGAGCAGAGACTCGCAAAATGATGTCCACCCCACTGGTGAATTATCTAGCTAGTATGCTCCCTATGACTTTTACGGACGACTTTATCAAGAAGGTGGATAAGCTGTTTGGTGGGTTTCTGTGGCGAGGGAAGAAAGCCAGGATATCAATGAGAAAACTGCAACTGGCAAAAGAAAAGGGCGGCCTGGGTCTTCCCTCGTTCAGGAATTACCAGACGGCTTTCCTCTGTAAGCAGGGAGCTCTCTGGCTGATAGACTCTCCATCCTATGTCCCAGTGTGGTTATCCATTGAAAAATCTATCATCGCACATGCTCCTCTACCAGCTCTCCTTACTATGGACTTAGCACACTTACCTCATTCCAAATACATTCTGCTGATTACTAGACGAGCTTTATTAAGGCGAGACCAATCCCATAAATCTATCTCCACTATCAAAAAAAACACTGTTATGGCACTTTGGAGGAATCCCTTGTTCAAATTGGACGGCAAAACCCTCTTCTGGGACTCATGGGCTAAAAAGGGCATTAACATGGTTAAGGACCTCTATGAGGGAGCGCTACCCATCCCTTTCTCGAAATTACAGACGACATATAACCTGTCCCCCATAGACTTTTACCAGTTTCTGAAATTTAAATCCATCATTTCAAAGCGTAACCTCTCCACTGATGCACCTTGGCTTGTGACACACCTACCACATCTCATTCACGCTGGCCACTTCGTGTCTAGGGTTTATAAACTACTCCTCCCTTTGCCCAAGAAATCCCACAGACAGGCGGAAGGCAAATGGGAATCGGAACCTAACTCGACGGGAGTGATGTTAGACTGGGACACGATACATAAAACCGCCTTAGCCAACAAAGTGTCCCCAATTCTCTGTCAGACAAAGTATATGCTGCTGAACAGAACGTTCTGGACTCCACACAGGCTATTTAAGTGTCACCTGAGAGATACACCTACCTGCTGGAACTGCCAGACAGGGATCGGGGATCTCGCCCATATGCTTTTTCACTGCCCTATACTGCAGACTTTTTGGGGAAAGATCTTTGACTGTATTCACCGGGTCTTTAACATTAACCCCGTAAGGGATTTTGTCTATGTTTTACTAGGAGCACTAGACCCACAGCTACCTGACACTCATGACCGTCAACTTCTAGATCTGATGCTAACACTGGCATGCAAGGTTATCTTGTGCAAATGGAAAAGCTCCTCGGAGGTCAATTTCAAAATCTGGCAGGAGTGGCTCTCCTTCTTGAGAGGAGCAGACAATCCGGCGTTGCAATCTGCTACATGGCAGCCTTCAAATAGGAAACTATGGACATCTCTTGATGTAACGTCTTTTCACTATGACCCCCCATGAAGTAACATATAATGCTGTATTTATTCATGTATGGTCCTTTGCTTGTATAGCTCTGCACCTGTTCACACTGTGAATACCATACTTGCTGATAGCTTGGATGTCATGTATCTAGTCCTTCTATCTTCTTTTTCTTTTAGTTACGTGTAAGTGTCACTTAAAAATATGTTTGAATCAATCTATGTAATTGAAGCTTTACTGTATTGTTTTTCCTTTCTTTTTCCTAAAATTTCAATAAAAACGATTTGAAAGAAAAAAAAAAGAAAAAGAAAGCCTCCTTTCTGACTGACATGGTAGGTTTAGCCCCCTGGCTGCGGCCGGAATTCTGCGCCTGTGCGGCACATTCCGATCGCTGGCGTGGTCATGACGGCTCCTGGCCGTCATCAGCACACGCCCACCGTAACTGATGACGACCGGGCGCCATCATCAGCACCGAAGGGGTTAAAGTCTGACCACCATATTATGATGCCGGCGGTTGAAGTTTAAACAACGCGGTTCCAACCAATCAATTGAGCAGGGTGTGGTAAATAAATAATTAATTACCGGTTCTATTTTTGACTATAATCAATAAACAGGTAGCTCAATAAATAAGAGTCAAGATTCGAGGTAGCTGGAGTTGACAGGCTTTAATCAAGCATAAAAGGACAGGAACAGGACAGCCTGTACGGGAATGGGATGGCAGCTGCCGGGGGCAGGAATAGACAATTGGGTAACTTTTAATAACAGTGCATTAGTATATATACTAAAAACAATTACATTGCATTCAATACAGTAGGCTTAGCAGTAGGCGGGGTTTGTAGCAGTCGCGAAAGATAAGGGCAACATGATGTAACAAGAAGGCGTGTACAGGGCGTATACATAGACATGTGATGTAAACGTAACAGAATATGTCATAAAAAAGGGGCGGAAACATGGAGGGGGCTACCTGAGCAGCTGGGACCTCTAACCTAGTGGTGCACGCAAACTGGCAATGACGTGTTACCAGGGAGAACTGGGGGCTATGACTTCTGCACTAGAAGAGGAGACGAAAGTCTGGAGTGTCAGAGCGACATGTACCTAAAGCCTATCTAGTATCTGGTGTTTAGAGAACATGTCGATAGAATCCAAAAGTTATCAGGGCAAAGGCTAACAGACACTAAGACTGGTGCATGCATTATTCTACATGTAGTGCTTGTGCGAGGAATATTCTATGAATATTAATACAGTATTTCTCTTACATGGAGACATAAAGGCTAGACCATGACGGAAACTATTGATGCGATTCAGTAGCTTAGGAATGCAGAGAAGGAGGGCTGGACTGATAACTAGAAACATAACATACTCTTGGCAGACTGGGAGGCAGAGCCAGGCCGAGCTGGGCACTGCGAGGCATGAAGTAAGTGAAGGGTCAGGGATACAGGTGGGGGCTGTATCGCTCCTCGGAGGGTTCAGGAAACAGGAGCTGAATCTGAGTCCGGGCCCTTTTGAGGCCTAGAAACGGGGACAATTCAATGAATTAACGTGCACACTATAAAACGTGGCAACGTAGGTTTACATAGGCCTAATATTCATTGTATTCACGAAGACTGGAAACTGGCATACTAGAGATGGACACAACTGTAATTGCGTCTTTCATCGATCAGAAGGGAATACATGCATATCGATCATGCACATATGACATAACATGGGGAACACGTAGGCACATATAACATGGCAAAATTTACTTTTCCACATTCCCTCCTTGTGCCCTACGTTTCCATCAGGAAACATCAATATTCATGATACCATCTATTATTTCATATAGCATCATTTGCTCGTCTCGAATTGTCTTGGAACGGGATTTAGGACTAGGAATACAAGAGGTAGCGCACATGCCGCAAATCGCAGGGCCACATTGTATACAGAGGCAGCAACTGAATATGATCATTACTGCAATACCTAGGAATGACAATACTTTCCATCCCCAAGCAGATATGATACTCCAGAGCCAACCGGACCATGTCCAGGTGCCTGGATTCTGGTGTAACTGATGGGCAATTTTGTGAAGTCTGGTTATAGCTGAATAAACAGACGGCGCGTTATTAGGAATGAAAATGCAGCAACTAGATCCGATGACTCTACATGCTCCTCCTCTATCGGCCAGTATGACGTCAAGAACGAGACGATTTTGGAGCACGACAAATCTCATAGCAGATTGCTCTTCAGTTAAGTTACCTAGAGCAGAAGTAGTCTCATTCACTACTGCTTCAAGGGTTCTGGTTAACCTACGTATTAACTTACTATTCTGGATAGGTCCTATAAAAAAGAAGAAACCTTTATTGAAATCTTGATATTGTTCTAGAGTAGTTTCAGTTTGATCGACAATTGGGGACTCGATCTCCCTTCTATGTCTAATGTGTACTAGATGTGTGTTTCTGTGATAATCAGATGGGGCTAGAAAAACTGGTGGCAGTAGGAAGGCAATGTAACAGGTTCCATCCCAATCAAGGGGCAGACGAACATATGCGGTCTGACCACAAACAAAATAAGAATGACGTGAGGCTTTAAAAATAGATTTCCCACTGTCACTATACTCGACAGTAGTAGTACAATCACTATGTCCTACATGTGCGGAACCATTATTTCTGACACATAATTCGCCTTTGACTGGTAGTACTGAAATAGCAGGTAAATCTGGAGTAGTATCAGACTGAACATTCAGGACCATAAAATTCGAAGAATAATTACCTAAATCATATACTTCATTTTCTAGATCTAACCCTGTTCTATGGGGGAGACCTTGCTTGTCTGGAAAACATGTTCTATTCAGAAGGGACATATCATTGGAGGATGACGTTAACGTGGACCATGCTCCACACGAACCATTATGTGAAAACGGATAAGGAAAGAGTGGCAGAACACCCTTCGGTGTCTGGAAAGGGGGGAGTCGACCACACACCCAACAATTAGTGGCATTGCTGATCTGGTGTGAATAGTGTAACATTCTGATAAATGTATTATTTCTCATAGCAAGACGATAGGATAGCTCGTGAGGAGGCATATCACTAAATGTGTGCTCTACTGTAGCATTAGAAAACGTATTTACATGAGAAACTGGAAAACATAAATGTAATGCATAACTTGTGCAGGTAACCATTAAACTTAAAAACAATAAGAAACTTAGAATGACGATACATCTGATAGAGTTTTGACTAACTCTCTCACTATGGGGGTCTATCTCATACATGGCAGAAACCTGTCTAACCGTTTCACCCGAGAGGGACTTAGACAATTAAACTGGCTGACTTATTTTACTAGACCGGAGTTTCAACTTATACTCCTGTTGCGGAGTTTTCTCTAACAGAGGAACTTTCAGTTCGAGTTTCAGATCAGTGTCTGGTTTCAGGCAGTCTTTAGAAATGTTCTTAGAAAATGTTTTTTCTCGGAGTCCATGGAACTTCTTGACGTGGGACAGATGGACCCACCCCTTGCGGCCCTCCAACTACACGGCCGTGCGGGTGGTCAGAAGGACAAGTCGCGGCTCCTTCCAACGAGGCTCCAGCGGACTTGAACGATCAAAGTTCCTTACAAGGACAAGGTTGCCTGGTACGACCTCATGCGGTTTCACTTCGGTATTGTCTGGAAATGCAGCGGCAACCTGTGAACGACAAGAGTGTAGGGCAGACATCAAGGAAGCTAGGTAATCTGTCAGCATTTTACTGGAAACATCTGTAATACTGCGGGGTCTAGGTGTACCCCACATATTTGGGGGGCGGCCGAATACGACCTCATAAGGGGACAGACCTGATCTGGAATGTGCAACCATCCTCATGAAGAATAAAGCAACTGGCAGAGCTACTAGCCAGTCTACACCTTTCTCTTTACATGTCTTAGCAATACGGACTTTCAGAGTTTGATTATGTCTCTCTACGAGACCGGCTGCTTCAGGATGGCGCACACAATGGAACTTCCACTGGTACCCTAACAGAAGGGAAACATGTTTCATTAACTCAGATGTGAATGGCTGGCCGTTATCAGAATACACGACCCTAGGGAGTCCATAACGGGGAAAGAATTCACGAACCAACTGCTTGGCAGTGGTCACGGCTGTGTAATCTGGAACTGGATATGCTTCTGTCCACCTGGACAAAGCGCATACAACTACGAGGACATACTTGAAACCTCGACATCGCTCCATCTGAATATAATCCATCTGGAGGACTTCAAAAGGGTGGTCAGGAGGTTGGAATCCACCTTGTTCCACCGGGACACTTTTACCTGGATTGAATTGGCAACATATCATACAGGTACGGACTTTCTGCTTGGCTGCAGCTCGTAAATGCTTGTTGAACCAAAGGTTTTGAATACTGTCTAACATGGCTTTTTCTCCTAGATGTGCTGGACTATGTGCGGTATGGATAATGACTTGAACCATAGAGTCGGGGAGAAACCATGTGGCTTTTCCCTTCGTCACCCATCCCTGATCTGTCTGGACCCCTCCTTGTTCAGACCATTTCTTGATTTCTTCGGGAGTGGCATGTAACTGTATGTCTATGACATCTTGTGTAGGGTCCTTAACTGTCATACATGTAGTCGGATCTAGAGTGAGTGTCTGTGTCATGTTAACTGAAATGTCTGGGGTCTGAGCTGTAAGCTTGGCTGTTCGATCTGCTAGATCGTTACCTTGGGAAATGATGTCAGTAACTTTCGTATGTGCCTTGCACTTCATGATAGCAATAGCTGTCGGTAAATGTATTGCATCTAACAGAGCTTGAATGAGGAGACCATGCTGAATCTTGGTTCCATGAGAAGTCATGAAACCTCTCTCCTGCCAGAGTACTCCGAAGTCGTGTACAACTCCGAATGCGTAACGTGAATCTGTATATATGTTTACTTTCAGGTCCTTGGCACGTATGCAGGCTTGGGTCAGAGCAACTAGCTCTGCTGCTTGAGCAGACAGGGTGTCAATACGGTGTGTTTCAATAACTTCAGTTTCAGTAGTCACTGCATACGCGGCTACTAGTTCTCCTGTACTAGTTCTCATACATGAACCATCCACATAAAGTGTCAGGTCGGGATTAGGTAATGGAATGTCTGTCAGGTCTTGTCTTGGCTTGGTCATAGTGTTAACAACTTCCACACAATCATGTGTGGCAGAATTTGAAGTAACTGACGGTAACAGTGTAGCAGGATTTAGAATGTTGCAGCGTCTGATTTCTATGTGTGGCTGGAACAATGTCAGTTCATAACCTGTTAAACGTGCAATTGTCAAGTGCTGAGTCTGTGTTCGGTTTAAAAGAATTTCCACGGAATGTGGAACTTGTACTGTCAGGGAGTGTCCTAATACTATGGAATCACTTTGTCTGATAGCTAGAGCTGTAGCTGCAACTGACTTGAGGCACGCAGGCAAAGCCTGGGCTACTGGATCTAGTGTGCTCGAAAAATAAGCACAGGGCTTGTACTGTCCCGCTTGATCTTGTGTGAGAACAGATAATGCAGTACCATCACGTTCTGTGACAAAAAGTGTAAAAGGCTTACTGTAGTTCGGTGTAGCTAGAACAGGTGCTTGGCATAAGGCTTTCTTTAATTCATTAAAAACAAGTGTATGTTCCTGGGTCCAAGGGAGGACAGTCGATACGGCTGCCTCCTGTGTCGTTAACTGTATCAGTGGCTTGGCTAGAAATGCATACTGAGGAATCCATTGTCTGCAATAAGAAGTGAGGCCAATAAAAGCACGTACCTTCTTCTGTGTCTTGGGCTGTGGAAGACTCGCTATTAACTGGATACGGTCTGGTGTCAACTGCCTACCCCACTTGGACAGTAAGTGGCCTAAGTAGATCACTCGCTGGACACAGAACTGAAGCTTCGAAGGGGACACCTTGTGCCCCATCTCGGCTAGGAAATACAGAACTGTAAGTGACGCTCGCTCGCAGTCACGTTCAGAACGGGCTGTGATCAGTAGATCATCGACATACTGAAGCAGGGCAGTGTCAGCTGGCATGTGAATATTGTCTAGTTGTCTTTTAAGTGCTTGACTGTAAATACTAGGACTTTCTGTGAAACCTTGAGGAGCTCGTGTGAATTTATAGCTCCTTCCATTTAAACAAAAACCAAAAAGGTACTGGCTGTCTGGATGAATGGGGACACTGAAAAATGCATTCTTGAGGTCTATGACAGTGAAAAATGTAGCTTCAGAGTCAATGGCTGTCAATAGGGATGAGATATCTGGGACTACTGGATACTGGGGTATGATACATTTATTAAGTTCTCGAAGGTCAATCACTAATCGATATACTGGAGGTGCGTTTGGATCAGTACGTTTCATGACTGGAATGATAGGAGAATTACATATATTGGAGTCAGTTTCTACAACCACTCCTTGAGCAATGAACTCGTCAATAATTTTGGATAAGGCTGCTACAGCCTCAGGTGGCAATCTGTACTGTCTGATTCGTGGCAAGACTATGCCTTGCTTGAGAGTCACACGATGGGGTGTAATTTGCATAAAACCTACATCAGTTGGACCTTGCGCCCATAAATGCTGTGGAACATTGGACAATCTTGGATCAAAATCACGTAATACATAGTGACCTTTAAAGTCACGCAAAAACAATCGTATTCCTTCTGGAGAGCAGCAAATTACTGCACCTAATTCTTTCAGTGTTTTAATACCTAACAAATTTTCCGGACATGATTTCGTAAGTAACAGATCAGTAGTTCGGGACAATGGACCAACTTCTAGAGTAACTGGCTTTGAAATCTCGTTCACAATAGGCTTTCCTGAAAATCCAAGGGAAACATTTCTAGAGCCTGAGAGCGGAGCCCCTGGAACCTCGTCATGACTGATAGTAGTCCTACTTGCCCCTGTATCAATCAAAAACTTTCTGTCTTTCCCTAATACTTGACTGTGTACATAGGGACCCTCTTGATCTACAGGTATCTCAATGAGAGGCAAGCCTACCTCCCTCTCTAGGCTGTTTCATGAATACTGTTGATACTCTGGATACTCGGACTGTGCGTACTGGTACATCTGCTGTGTAACATGCTGTGTTGCAGCGATAGGCTGCGGTACTGGAACTGTCTGTTGTGCATTCTGTGGTGACTGAGAAGTCTGGGAAACTTGTTCTTGTCTAGGCGGACGTGGTCTTTCTTTAGTCTTACCAGTAGCTATGTTGTGTTTCAGAACTGCACACTCGTTTATAAAATGACCTGGCTGTTTACAGTAATTGCAAGTCCCTTTAACGGGAGCTGCAGGATGGCTGGCTTGATTCGGACCCCTCTTCTGACTGTCTTGTGGAACAGATTGTGCAACTAGTACTTTCATTTTCGTGTCTTTCATACGTCTCCTTTCGTGTTCTTGCTCTTCCCTGATTCTGTTCTGGTGATACTGGAGCATCTGAAGCATTTGTGACGGGGTACTAGCTTGCCAGGTACTTTCGACTTTCAAAACTCGATTTTTAACTTGTGGACTTAAATTCTCGACTAGTTTAGTAACAAAAAGATGAGGGTATGACTCGCTACTTGTCTTCAAACCACTGTTAATAATAAAACATTTTTCAAATCTAGAATAAAAATCACTAGTGTCTTCATCCTGTTTCTGTTTACATGCTGAGATTGCATCCCAATCTTCCTTTTTCGTGGCTAGTAATCTTGGCAAAACTTGTATCAATAACTCGGGCAATTCTTTACATTTGTCCCCAAGACCGGTACCTGGTACTCGTATTTTATCTTCAGCTTCTAGAGCTGTCCAATCAATCTTTTTCTCTCCCACCTCCCATTCTTTTTCCTTGAGTTTTTCATATACCCCTGCGGGCAACAGGACCTTTAACATTTTAATAATATCTGGATACGTGTATTCTCCCATACGGAGCATGTCTTTTAATTCTCGATGGAACCCTGCTGGATCTTTGTCGTGACAGGGAATTAATTTCTTCATCTCTAAGAGTTCCATCTTTGTGATAGGGGTGTAAACAAATACTCGTTGCATTTCACCACCCTCTGTCCTAACTGGGTGTACCTCCCGTAATGGATGCTGTCTATCTATGTAAAATGGTTTACTTTCTGGAGGTGAGACGTGAACAAAATGCGGATTCAGAAACGTTCTATATTTGTGGCGCTGTTCTAGAATAACACTAATTAAATCGGTACCTAAACCTTTCCATCTATACTGGAGTAACTCGTTCAGAACATCATGTAACGGACCTGGATCAGAATGTCGTCCCTCATACAGTGTAATGAGGTGCTGGATCATATACATACCCACCAGTCGCTGCTCGGCTGGGGGCAGTTTCAGAAACATTTGTGCCACTATTTCGTCTGGAAAAGTGGTAGAATCAGTAGTCCATCGGACTGCTGATCGGGCTAGTTCTTGTTCATGCATGGTACTAAGTTCACTATAACCGATTCGTGATTTCAGGATGTGATCGGTAGCTTGAAATACTTGTTCAAGAGAACCTTGTTCTGGTGCTGGAGGAGGGAAAACTTTCTTGTGTTTTAGGCGTAAATGTCGGTCGGGAAGTCTAGTTTTACCTACATACGCTATTCTGGTAGGATTCTCGTCGTCTACCTCTTCAGTAGAAGAGTCGTTTTCCTTCTCGCTTACTTGTGCTGCTTTGCGTTTCTCGTGTAACCTTATTATTTCCTTACGAATTTTCTTGTACATACTCTCTATACAACTTAGTGTCCTGTGTCTTCCCTCGGCTATATTATCACTCCACCTTGTCAGGACTTTCATTTCGGTCGGATCTTTAGTCGGATAATCTTGTTCCCTTATTAAACAATTGATTAGAAACTTTAATAGCATGAGCTGAGTCTCAGCTTTCCTTAGAGACATGATTTCGCCAATACTTTCTGGATCTTCTCCTGTACGGATGAAACGATATATTCTGTCTAGATCTTCTTTCATATTCGGTAGGGTGTCCAAATACTCGGTCACCCGTCTTACACGCAATGAATATATAACCATATTATCATCCCCTGGGACTGGATCATAACGGCATTCGGTAAGAGCTCGCTTGATATCTGCAACGGACTGATGTTTGGGCGTACGCTGTAACGCACGTTCATGTAACTCGACTAACGTTACACGTTTGTGTGGCGGCGGGGTACCAGGAGGACCTCCCCCCGCGGCCCCTAAACTGGAATCATCGACTGATACTCTTCGTGCTGGCAGAGTGACCGATGTAGCGGGTACTTGTACTATGGGCTGGACCGGGGGTACCGTAACAGGTGCTGTAACAGGTGCCCCGGTGGCTGGAGGAACAGGAATTACATTATTTACAGGAGCGGGCGGAGCAGGATTTGCATATTCTGGGACCGTGTCGTCCAAATAGGACGAGAGAAAAATATCAGCTGCGGTCGGTTTGTGACGTAGCTTAATCGGAACTAATGGCGGCGGAAAATTACATGGTGCTTCCGGGGTTGCTTTCGGCAAACCCTCGGTAAGGAGAGGATACATACCCTTAATGAGGGCATTCCTCTGTCTGTCTGACTGTTCGGCTTTAACTCGTTCACCTACTTCGATTAATTCCCTTTCTTGGGCTCTTTCTGAGGATTCTCTACTTAATTCTGACTTTCTGATTTCTTTTTCGGTTCTTTTATGAGATTCTTTGCGCCATAACTCGATGGCATCTTTCTGGGACTGTCTGGCTTTCCTTTTCCATAATGCTTCTTCTACTCGCATGATGCACTCGGCATCCCACGTACCTGATACGGGCCACCTATATTTCTCTTCTAATTCCTTGGTGTACTCCACCCATAAATCTAGATATAATATGGCACTTATGCCATGCTTATGATACATAAAATGACCTGGACTGTCCCTAGGCGGGACAGGAACTTCTTCCTCGAGCAGACCTTTCCTAGTTTTTAACTGGCATAACTTTGAGAACAGAGGCATAACTTAGGCTGGAGTCTGGACCCAATACAATACACGATAGACACAGTAATAACTAAGAAAACAAATCACTCATACCACGACATTGAAAACACATGAAATAACATTTAAAATAACAGTTCGGACAGAATATTACCTGGAATACTGAAAACAGAAACACATGAATTTCTCGAGAACAGAACAGAACTTACTGGAATGACTAGATGCACTGCTAAAACAGTACGAAACTTACCGGTCTCATAAAGAGACACGTCAGGACCCGCATCCACCTAGGTGGACACTTCGTGTTGGATCTGTGTACCCAAACCCACGGACCAGAGACAAATTAATTGACCCTGTCTAGATACTACCCCAGCAACGGTACTCACCGGGCAGCAAGAACGGAAGGCCTCGGACTGGACTGGACTGCTACGACGACGGACGGACGAACTTCGGACTTCAGTTACAGGTGGGCCTCCGGATACCTCGGACCTTGGACTCTCGGCTTGGGCTCTGGTCGGGACTCGCCGCGTTCCTCCACCGCCTCGTCTGGACGCTGGACCGCAACCTCCGTCTCCTCCGTGGGCCTGAGGGATACTTGAAGCAGAAATATCTGCACGTGGCCGGTATGGTTCCGTCACGGCTGCAGAGGATCAGGGGGCCTGCGTGGCTTCTCCGGCGCGTGGGGAAAGGGCAAGTCCCTGTTCGGGCGCCATTATGTGGTAAATAAATAATTAATTACCGGTTCTATTTTTGACTATAATCAATAAACAGGTAGCTCAATAAATAAGAGTCAAGATTCGAGGTAGCTGGAGTTGACAGGCTTTAATCAAGCATAAAAGGACAGGAACAGGACAGCCTGTAAGGGAATGGGATGGCAGCTGCCGGGGGCAGGAATAGACAATTGGGTAACTTTTAATAACAGTGCATTAGTATATATACTAAAAACAATTACATTGCATTCAATACAGTAGGCGTAGCAGTAGGCGGGGTTTGTAGCAGTCGCGAAAGATAAGGGCAACATGATGTAACAAGAAGGCGTGTACAGGGCGTATACATAGACATGTGATGTAAACGTAACAGAATATGTCATAAAAAAGGGGCGGAAACATGGAGGAGGCTACCTGAGCAGCTGGGACCTCTAACCTAGTGGTGCGCGCAAACTGGCAATGACGTGTTACCAGGGAGAACTGGGGGCTATGACTTCTGCACTAGAAGAGGAGACGAAAGTCTGGAGTGTCAGAGCGACATGTACCTAAAGCCTATCTAGTATCTGGTGTTTAGAGAACATGTCGATAGAATCCAAAAGTTATCAGGGCAAAGGCTAACAGACACTAAGACTGGTGCATGCATTATTCTACATGTAGTGCTTGTGCGAGGAATATTCTATGAATATTAATACAGTATTCCTCTTACATGGAGACATAAAGGCTAGACCATGACGGAAACTATTGATGCGATTCAGTAGCTTAGGAATGCAGAGAAGGAGGGCTGGACTGATAACTAGAAACATAACATACTCTTGGCAGACTGGGAGGCAGAGCCAGGCCGAGCCGGGCACTGCGAGGCATGAAGTAAGTGAAGGGTCAGGGATACAGGTGGGGGCTGTATCGCTCCTCGGAGGGTTCAGGAAACAGGAGCTGAATCTGAGTCCGGGCCCTTTTGAGGCCTAGAAACGGGGACAATTCAATTAATTAACGTGCACACTATAAAACGTGGCAACGTAGGTTTACATAGGCCTAATATTCATTGTATTCACGAAGACTGGAAACTGGCATACTAGAGATGGACACAACTGTAATTGCGTCTTTCATCGATCAGAAGGGAATACATGCATATCGATCATGCACATATGACATAACATGGGGAACACGTAGGCACATATAACATGGCAAAATTTACTTTTCCACAAGGGCTCAAGGAGTCCGTCAGCCATTCGGAAAACCCTCATAATCCCTTAAGAATGGCGTTTCCACCTTTGGGAATATGATGTCAGTTTCCAACATGGATTAGTTGTCGGAAACTGACTTTGGTGGCCCAAAGCAGGGCCTCCTTTCACCCTGGCCCTCCGCATTTGGGTGCCACCCTAAACATCCCTGCACCGTGTGGCAAGGGTGCCTGCCACATGGTGCAGGAGTGTTTACAGACATTCATTTTTCAATGGGAGCTTGTGCTGGGTTTCAGCCCTCCGCACAAGCTCCAATTGAATAATGGAAGTTTGCGATCGCACCATGTGCAGTCGCATCCTACTTGCATGGTTGGAACCACTGACCTATGGTCAGGAGGTTCTTTCCACGCAACGGTGTGGGTCGGAGGCAACTCCGACCAACATTGTAATTAGGCTCTCAGTCTTTCACCTATCATTGGTTGGTCTGAGTTATTCTACCACTGAGCAGTAGTCACAAAAATTGGAGCACCTACTAGCAATTTTGCTTGAGGTGTGCCAAGTATGAATGCCACAAGGGGAGCACATGTTTGAGGGGACTGCGTGCTTCAGTTGGCAATGACTATAACCACTCATAACAAGGCTTCACATTGTATAATTGGTAAAATAATCACTGATTTTGTGAGATTAAAAGGGATTATCACAATCCTGAATAAAGTATGCCACTCTCATCTTTACAGTGAAGATAAATATTTGACAATGCAGAAAAAATCAATACAAATTCATAATTATTGGTGGCGGTTTTGTCCATCTAAGTAGGTATTTGCAGAGTAATCCATCTGATCTTCTGTTTTAATTTGCATATTATCACAAAAAATTGTTTCTAGCTCAAATTTACCAAAAGTTACTACAAAAGCTACCACACGTGGTACTGGGCAGTGACAGCCACTTTTATGCATATTGATAGGTCATGTTCCTTTTGTTGATTTCTGCATTTTTGTGTTAAACTGGTACTAATGAGATGCAACCTACACCCAGACTGTTTTAACACTAAAAATGGCAAAATAATTAAGTAATACTGCCACTAATTGTGCTGCATTACACCTCATAATTTGTCTTCTTGTACAGCTGCATAATTTTGCTGACTCTGCAATATACGTTTTGCACTGCCCTGTAATTCTAGTGGCCCTGCTGGCATGAATGTCAATTCACCAAAAGGCCTGGGGTAGCAAAATTAACACCACATGCCCTTTGACTTTCACTTACACACACCTGCCACACATACACACACACTCTGCTTACACGTACACTCGCATTCACACAGACACATTCTCTCTTATATAAATACACTCAATCAAACCTGCAAGCATGCACAAAACATACATTTCAAAGTATTTTTTTCCTACCTCAGATGCCAAAGAAGGTCATATTTCAACTATTTGTAGTCAATTTCTTATGGCATTGATAAGGAATAATGTAATATTATTCACTATTAGTATAATAAAAAAAACTTGACAGAAAACAAGGAAAATTGAGCTGTAACGTCCATAAGTACGAGCTGCCCCTGTGTTCCTGGCACTGAATTTGCAAGCTCTGAGGTCCGGGATCACAAAGGCAGTGCCAGGGTTCTCAAGGAGCAAACCAAGAAGCAAAGCAGAGACCCTTGGCGACCCGTGAATAATGTCAATGCGTACTGGAAAGTCAGAGACACGCACTTTGTTCGACCTTTCAGCCTTAGGTGGTCTTCCCCAAAACATTTTTGCTGATCTCATTGTTGTTGGCCTTAGGACTCTGTACACTTTACCATGGTTAACCAGTACTAAAGTGCATGAGCTCTCTCCTTTAAAAATGGTGAAATTGGCTTACATCCAATTGGCACATTTAATTTGCTTGTAAGTTCCTAGTAAAGTAGTACTACATGCAGTGTGTCGGCTGGTAAGTAGTACTACATGCAGTGTGTCGGCTGGTGACATCCACAAGTGGAGCGGGAAGACAATTCATTATTTTGACCCACTGACAGGCACTGTGAGAAATCAGTAATGCCTTTAGAATCAACGCCAAAGCGCTCAATCATTGCTCATTATAAACGGTGTTCATAATGAACCATGACTGACAGCTCGGAGTTGAGGTTGAAGACAGTACGAATTTCTCACAGTACCTGTCAGTAGATTATAAAATTAAAAATAAAATGTTTTCCTACTCACTGGCTCACCTCCTCCAGTCCTCGGTGTGCTTCCAGTCCGTTGGATCGTGTGAATTCAGTGCTAACTCCTCTCTACCAATCCAGGCACTGCTCTCATGCTGCTAATACTGTTAAGCAGCATGAGAGAAGTGCAAGGATTGAGTGAAATGAGCTGGCTCGATACTCCTTCAGGCACTGGGGGCCTGTGCCTGCTCTCAACCCAGGTGTCTAAGGCAGCTTGTGCTGAAGAGGTTTAAAGTGCACATAACAGCTGGCTGTTGCAAGACAGACAGCCAAAGTGACATGCGCACTTTAAACAGGAGTGAGGACACCACTCGACCACTGCTGCCAATCACTAGCAATGGCCACGCCCCCTCGGACGCTCAGGATGGGAGCAGTAAAAAATTATATGGCACTAAATTCATTTTATTAACCTTTTATTTTTCACTTTTGTTGTGATTTTAGCAGTGGGGCAACGCTCCTCCACCCTAATTAAGGAGCCGCAGCAGCCGAAAGCCCCAGCAACATTTAGCAGAAGAGGCCCTCAAAATTTCTGGTCACAGGTGCACTTTGCACCCTTTGCACATTTAGAATGGAAACTTGCATAACATGTTAGGTGATGTGTTAAAGTTTAGTCATCTGTATTAATACGATTTAGGCATTACAATCCTGTTGTGACGCACACAATCAAATCATTGAGAATTCATGCCATGCAGCGTGCATCTGCTTGATGTGGGGCGATATGACACCCCATGTCCAGTCGCACTGCTAGATCATGCTTGTTCAGCATTTGCTAATTTATAAAACCATTTAACTCCATATTTACCATATACTCCATTTTCCTAAACATACTTGTATTACTGAGTTTCAATTTAATTCACATACAGGAATGTCAAGCCGTTTTCAAAGCTTCCCATGTTAATGTTGTGCCCATCCGGACCTCTGACGAAAATTGAGAGATGGAGATGAAGCATTAGTTTCTAGGCGGGTTATTTTGGATTAATGCATGAGTGGAGATACACGGAGGGTAGTAATAAACATACGGAGACAGGGTTAGTTGAGCACTGTATGGTTAGGATTGATTAAGTAGTTAGCATAACCACAATGATTGTTTGAATACTGCAAAATGCATTTTAATAATTAGGAACAATAAGATAATTGTAAATGTTTCATTGTCAGTTATAGTTACCCCTGAAGAAGGGCTTTGGTAGCCTGAAATGCATTGGGTTTTAATACACACTGCCTTCGATGAACCATGCATCAGTTCGTGTTTTTGTCAGAGGTCCGGATGGGCACAATGTTAAAATGGGAAGCTTTGAAAATGGCATGACATTCCAACATGTGAATTGAATTGAAACTGAGTAATAAAAGTATGTTTAAGAAAATGGAGTATATGGAAAATATGGAGTTAAATAGTTGTATAAATTAGCAAACGCTGAACAAATTAGCAAACGCTGAACAAGCATGATCTAGCAGTTCAACTGGAGATAGAGCGTCATATCGCCCCACATCAAGCAGGTGTTCATCATTGTGTCATTTGGGCAAGGCACTTTTCCAGTGAGCACGCATCGTTGGAGACATATGACTTATAAGGATAACTGTGGACTAAGAGGTGTGCATTCCACCACTATAATTGTTGATGATGCAGTGTGCATCAACACATGCACAGTGGCTTGTGATGTGTCCACCATTGTGGATGTGTTCATGTTGCTCTCGGTCAGCCATACCATACTGAGGAGGACGTTGGTGCTAAAGCTTCCACTTCTGTTGCCTCACCAGCTGGTGCAATTGCACAGATACTGGAGCAATGTGAGAAGTCTTTCTCCTGTGGCAATAGACAGGAGTGCAGATGACATCAGTGTCACTGCTCCTGCAGTATGCAACATCTGGTGAGCCACACCTGCCCGGATGATAAAGATAATTGCCCCACAAATAGTGACAGTGAGTGAAGGAGACACATTCAAATCACCTCCCGAATTCTAACCCGATCCTCTAGCAGTCGTAGGTCATAATGGATCAATAATTGTGTTTAAAAATAGATGCAATCTTTCTGTTATTTAGTTTTGAGTGTCTGTAGTGATCGTCACAAGCATGTTTGTGATCATTTCAGTGGTGCACAGTGAAAACGTATAGATCCTAGTGACACACTGTATGTCGGGAAACGTGATTGGGGTCAGCAAGGCATGGACTTTGCCCACGAAAACAATGTGTATTTTTTGAGTGCCAATGTTCACAATCATTACCGTGGTACATAGTAAATAAATACATGTTGTACTGATATATTGTATGGCTGGTGGAAGGCGTGATTGCAACCTCCAGGTGTGGGCTTAACCATTATTAAAGTTGATGTTTGTAGTTCGCAATGTTCTTGTACATTTCGATAAAGTGGAACAGCATATTCTCATTGACATATTGTTATTGTGATAGATGTGTGTCTCCGATGGTTGCAAACATTTCACTCTTAATTTATTTCTGGGTTTCTCTGTAAAATCACATACATAATACAAAATATGTATATTAATCTGATACAGCATTTTAAAAGTTTAAAGATTTGTATAAACAATCTCCATTTACCCAATGGTAACAACCTCAGAAAGAACATTATAAATTTTGGAGCAAGGTTTTAAACTTTCGCAGGGCCTTAGTGAACAACAGACTCAGCTACTGCAATGCTCTTAATGCTGGTCTTCATAAAACTCACATGAAACGTAAACGTGGTCTAAAATACACCAATCAGAGATGATGATGATGACTGCGATTCAGTCATGTGACTGATGCATGTAAAGTTGCTATTGCCTCTCACTTACATTTAGGGTATGCGTTTAACTAGCCTTGGCTTGTAGTTCATACTTTATTTTAAATAATTTATTAATTTATTAAGACATACCCTTGTAGAACGTTTACCACATAGAATAATGTACACACGCAGTTCAAAGTAAAATGTTTTATAATTGCACATAAAAATTTGCTGAGGCCAACAGCAATGTAAAATATTTCCATTTGCCCTAAAAAGTACACTGCACTACGACTATTACAAATAATATACTTAAAGAAAAACAAATGTAAATATTTAAGAACACAACCTCCGCCTGGTGGGGTTTCCTGAGGGCTCAGAACAGGGCCAAGTGACCAACTTTATCGAGCGTTTCATGAGCTCATGGTTGCCCAAGGACTCCCTTTCTCTGTGGTTTGCAGTCGAGCAGGCGAGCAGGCAAGCAGGCTCACCGCTCTCTCGCCCCAAAGCCGCCACCGGGAGCACCACACCAGCCAATAATAACATGGACCCTTAATTTCAAAGACCGGGACTCCATCCTGGCTGATGCACGCAAGCAACAACATCTCAAATACCAGAACCAGTCGATAATGATTTTTCCCGACTACACACGGGAAGTTAAGGGCCAAAGACGCTCATTTAGAGAGGGCAAACAGAAGCTCCATGCCCTGAACATCCAATATAGACTTCTCTTCCCAGCCGTCTTTGTGTGGTGTTCCAGAATAGTACCCTCTTCTTTGACTCCCCTGAAGAGGCCTGGACATGGCTAACGGAGGAGCGCCCCGTGAGAATAAACACCTGGACCCAGTCCCCTGGGAGCCGCCCCTTAGGGAGCCCAGGGGGGGTTCACCCGAACGGCACACTAAGCGCACCCGCTCACACAGGAGATGGGGTGCACGACGATCCAGATCAGAGTCACAGCTGGGCCCCGGATTGTGTCCTTCATCCCGAGAGTCCTTGAAAAATCTCCACGCAGCCGCCCCGCGACGCACTAGCTCTTCGAACCACTTGGATCCTGGAGACACTCCGCCCCAAACTTCCCCACTAGATTTGGCTGACACAGACCTCTCCTGGAGTCCAGCTCTCCTCAAAGTGCTACCCTGAACCCTCAATAGACTGTCTGACATTCTCTGATTGGCTGCTCATGCTACAATGGCCATGCTAACCGCAATTATAACTCTCTCGATGGATGTTAGCATAGAACATCCTGCTATGAGGAGGGGTCCGCCACGTATCCCCAGACCCAAGCGTTTCGGTTTGGTTTACTTCCTTTAGCTTTTTCACTTGTTAGGGCTGACAGATGCATCTGTTCCAGAAGTATAGGGAGGGAGAAAGGAGGAGGGGGTAGGGTAGGGTAGGGAGGGGGGACCGTTCTCCCAGTTCTTTGTTAGCACACATTGTTTACCACACCAGCATCTCCATTCAGCATTATGGCAAGCGCATGCACAACCCGCGCTACAGTGGTGCGCCCCTCCCATCCAAGCTGGCAGGGAGCTCCACCCACGTTTGACACCCACTCAGCAAATCTGGTCCCACATTTTCACCCCCCATGACGAGCACCCATAACGGTAGGGAGATACTTCGCTTAGTATCATGGAATGTTAATGGACTATTGGACAATGTCAAATAAGGAGCGGTCCTACGGGATCCGCACGCCAAGCAGCCGACATATTGCTGCTCAAAAAATCCACCTTGTAGGCAATAACAGCCCCTTCCTGACGCAGTACGGCTATGACAGGGTCTGGCACTCTGGATTTAACCGAGGGTCAAGAAGTGTGGCTATTCTCATGAAACACACTCTCCATTTGTGTTAATCAAAGCCGCTAGCGATTCTCTGGGTTGCTTCATAGCCCTGAAGGGTACCATAGGAGGCCAGGCCCCTAACCTAATGTCCATCTACTCCCTGCCTTCACTCCTACCCTCCACCCTTAAGAGTACTGCAGAACAGATCACCGCTTTACCCTCTGAGATGACAATAACTGGGGGAGACATTAACGCAATCATGAACCTAGCCCTTGACACTTAGGCAAACTCCCTGGGGATCTGTGACGCCTGGAGAGTCTGGCACCCGCTGACTAAATAAGACACACACCTCGGCGGCGCACCACACGTACGCACGGCTAGACCACATCTTTATTCCTGACATAGACTGCTGGGAAATTAAAGACATTGTCATCCTCCCTAGGGGTATATCTGACCACTCGCCCATAGCGATGGGGGTGGGAGACCTTCCGAACTCTCTGCGTCCGATCTGTACACTGAAAGCCTGATTTCTACAAGACAGGAACTTTAAGAAATCGGTGGGTAATGAGCTCAAACAGTACTTCAACCCCAACCGGGACTCCGTCTCCTCTCCGGGCGGGTACCCTGTAGGAAGCTGGTAAAGCCACTATTTGCGGCTTCACTAAGGTCCAGCTCAAGATCAAACAGCTTGTGGAGGATTCCCGGATCACACTCTTGGAGGCCCAAGAAACCCTCATTGAGAACCAATCACCAGAGCAGAGAACCGACTCCCAAGGCAGAAGGCTAGCTTTCCTGAGTGACGAGATCAGGCAGACTTCCTTGGAGGCCGCCAAGCTGCTGTGGAAGTCCTCTGTAGCTAGAGTGTACGGATGGGGAGACAAGAACGGAAGCTCCTTTATAAACTGGCCACGTACCTGCTGGCCAATCGCACAATTCCAGAAGTTATAGCCCCAGACGGCACGACTCAGCGCTCGGCCATGGCGGTTGCCCAATGTTTTTCCACCTACTACTCTACGCTTTACTCTGCCCAACCTCCCAGCCTCTCACTCCCTGAGCTGCTTCATTGCGAACAGATCTCTCTCCTGCGGCTCAATGCAGCTGAGACGGCAGCTTTGGACCTCCCCATTACTCAGGAAGAGATCAATAATGCCATATCCCGCCTGAGTTCTGGCAAGACCCCAGGTCCTGACGGGTTTCCAAAGGAGTTTTACGCAGCTTATCGAGACACACTAGTTCCCCACCTCCTGGAGGTGTATGCCAAGGCGGCTTACAGGGGCTCGTTCCGCTCAAAAACTGATACCGCAACCATTGTGGTGATCCTAAGTCCCAACCCCCCTCAGCGTGCTGCTCCGACTACTGCCCCATCTCTCTCATTAACTTGGAGGTCAAGGTGTTTGTATTGGTCATGGCCAACCTCCTGCGACCGTGTCTGACCAAATAGGTACATCCCGACCGATGCGGCTTCATGCCGTCTAGGGATACCAGACACTACCTCAGGTGCCACCACTGAGCCCTTGCGAACCACCAGTTGTTGACCCCATACTTGCTCTTCAGACTACACCTTTCCTCTTCTCACAAACATGGTTCAGGGAGATGGACAGCCTAGCTACCAAATTCCTTTGGGAGGGTCAGAGACCCCATCTGGCTCTTGCCCAATGTCGGATCCCACCCTTTGGTGGAGGAGTAGGAATGACTAACCTGTACCTATATTATTTAGCAAACCCGACTGCTCACCATACACGACTTTTTCAACTGCGGATTGTCGGACCCAGCGTACAGAGTGGAACAGCATGCCCTGGGCCTGTCTAAAATCCAAGGGATGTTGTACGGGTAAGCTATTTCCAGAACCCTACCTGCAGTGACGTGGGGTGTGCTCCTGGCCTGGCGTGCCTCTCTGCGCTATACCCACTGGTCAGGGAAAGTGACTCAATATACTCCACTTCAGCAAGGCACTTGGCTCCAGGAGGTTACCAACATATCTGGCTTTAGAGCGTGGGATCTCATTGGCGTCTCACAACTCAGGGACATATGGGGGTGACCACATTGGTACCTTTCAAGACCTCACAACCCGGTATTCTCTACACCCCTCACAGTTTTACCGGTATTTGCAATTGCGTCACGCCCTCCGCTCCCACATCTCAGAAGGTACCTCTCTGCCTGCGTACAGCCCACCTGAAGCCCAAATCATAATGGTAACCTGGGGAAGGGGGGATTTCACGCATCTATCGCTCCTTAACGAATAACACTCCCACCGCACTACACAGACTCAAGGACCAATGGGAGGGATGGCTTGAAACCCTGGAAGACGAAGACTGGAGGGACGCACTAATGACACCCAAAACAATCACAACCTCCGCGAGGCTGCATCAAGTCCAAATATACTATCTTCGTGTCGCCTACCTCACACCGAGGTGCCTTCACCGCGCAGGGCTCCGGCAGCCTACAACAGTCTGACTTCTTCCACATGGTATGGCTTTGCCCAGTATTAACATGTTTTTGGAATTCCATAGTAAGGGAACTCACCAAGGTCCTGGGCTGGGAGGACCCCCAAAACCCACTGAATGTGCTCACCTGGGGGTCACCAAGGGGTTGAATGGGTTCAGAGCAGACAAACTCTTTCTGAATACAGTCATGATGGTGGCCAAGAGGGACATTTTGGCTCACTGGTTGAATACGTTTGCATCCACCATGGCACAATGGTGCAGGGAAGTGGACTGGTGCGCAGCACAGGAAAAACCCTTGTATGAGGCCAGGGGATGACTAGCAAAGTATCACAATGTATTGGGCAAATGGGATGGGGTGCTAGACGACTGACATTCCACTTATACATCTGTAACCTCACTGTAAAAATGTACTTTGTCCTCACTTTCGCTTTGTGCCTTTCAGGGGGGATTGTTTGATACTACAAGGATGCCATATATCTGCTGTATACCAATGTTTCTATTTACTGCTGGTCTTAAGTTCTATCTTTGTTTGTTTTTCATCAAAATCGATAAAGTTGGTTATAAAAAAATAAATATTTAAGAACAATAAACTTACACTCAGCCAACATGGGCAATGACCACTAAGGACAAGAATCAATGTTACTGGATTGGATAAAGGCCCACCCTTCTGAGTAAAATCTCTCTATATAAGTTCTTATCTGACAACATTGTCGTATAGGAGAAGCTTTTCAGTCTGCCTCACCACTGCTTAAAAAAGAAGTAGAAAACTTTCCACCAAGCTATGCAGAATCATTTAGTGTACCTACCGACTTTGTCGAAAAAGCAGTGTCGTTTTTTTAGTGCTAAGAGACTAGGAACACCGTTGGGATAGTATTAAAGCGGAGAGGTCCACGTACCTGTAGCTTTTGATGATTTGCAATGTAACATCAGTAAGCCCAGGCGCCAGCTTGGAACTGTACTGAGTGCAACTATCTACGACAACGAATGTGACCCAACAAAATCCAAGCCTAGCCCACATTTACTGCCTGAATCATTACATATGGGCACCATCTTGGCAACTGTTTTAGACACAGGTCATTCAGAATAAGCCAATCAACACATGGATGTAATATCACAGGGTAATAACTTTCCTTGGAATGCTTTCAAGAGTTGTTTTCAAAAATCCCCTTAAATGACCACCAAATTGACTGTCAAAAGGTAAAAGGGTATTTACATTTTACACGTGTTTACATGTCAGATTAATATTTAAAAATACGTATTATATATTAAAATGAAATACAATACCTGTGACAACGTGGAATTCACAACATGGCGGTAGCATGCAATAGTTTGCCGACACCGCGGACAATGTCCGCAAATCAACCACCGCGACGGAGATACAAACATATTCCCCAACACGACAAAACCTGCGATGTCCGGAAGCGCAATGAGAAAACAGTGACAACCAGCGCAAGGGCAGCAATACTCACGTGCATTGCAGGAAAACAGTACAAGACCAGCACACCGAAAATGCCATTAAACAAAAATCATCAACAACGGAGTACGACGAATGCACCCTGGTCAACTGCAGAGGACAACATGTACACCACAACATCCAAGCACCATGGAATAACAGAACCAACAGGCACACCGCACGAAAGAGACCAGTGGCAGACTGAGCAGAGCCGCAGGAGCGACACACCCACCGTGCAGCATATGCACACAATCAGGAGTGCACCCCGGCAGTGACAACCTCCCCGGTCAAACAGCACCGCCACCATATTCGAACACAGGACACAACTGGTTCTGCAAATGTGCACAACCTGCCAAATCAAATCTGGAATGCAGGGAAACGTAACATCAAAATGTACAAGTACAAGCTGAAAAGTGACTTCCACATGCCATATGTGCATTCCACGATGCCCCTGGTGCGTATGTGGGCCGCATTGTACTGCCTCTGGGCTGGTGTGTTCGGATCTCGGAGGAGTGTCATCACCCAAGGGCAGAGTGCATATCATTGATCACCTGTGATAGTGCAGGGAGGAAATAGTCAATACTTGGTTTGGCAGATTGTGATGGCAGGTCCACCAATCAAGTGATGCCTGTGCAGGCTGTGTTTGGGGTGAGTGTTATTCAGCCTGTAGGGATGAGCTGATGCTGGCAAATACACCACCAGTCTGTATAGGGTGCAGGGGTAGGCCAGGATGACCATGGAGTGTTGTGGTTATGTCTGGTAGGTCTACGTGTACTTTGACATGTTGAATATTGACTGGTTTCATGTGCACCCCCACAGTTATGCATAGTGCTGGGGAGGCATTGTGATGTGTGGTGTGTCAACTTGGTACTTACCAACGAGCAGTCCCGTCCCATATGTGCCATCCTGGAAGTGCTGATTGATGATGGACTGTCGGAAGATGAAGAAATCATGCAGACTGCCTGGGTAGTTGGCGACGACATTGGTGAAGAGTTCCCAGTGGTCCACTATTGCCTGCACATTGTTGGAATGCGTGTGCTTTCTATTGCGCTAGTGGTGTGCAGTATGCATAGGGGGCACAAGTGGGACATGTGTGCAGTGGATTGCCCCTAACACGGCCGGGAATCCAGCTATGGCGTAGAAGCCTTGCTTGGTCTCCAGCTGTACCTGTGCAGTGTTTGGGAAGTGAAGGTACTGGGGTATGAAGCTGAAGATGGCATCATTCTAGGACAGGTGTGATGGACTTTGATAGGGCTGGCTGTGAGACCCCTCCAACTCTAGCAGTTGTCGGTTGGAAGGTACCAGAGGTCAACAGGTGCAGCACAGCCAGCAGCCTTGTCTGCGGAGGGATGGTGGTTCTCCGCTGTGTTGGGACCGTCAGCCTGTGGGCAATGTGGGTCAGGATGCTGTGAATGGATGTCCTTTTGAGCCTGTAGTGGCCAATGACTTCCTCAGGCGTTAGGTCTGTGAGCATGGTGCATTTTCGGTAGGTCCGCTGTCTTACTCTGTGCTGCCTCCGTGGTGGTCCGGGGGTGGGCGGGACGAGTCCTGGTCCAGCGGGTGGTGGCGGTGGGTGTTGTGGCCCTGTTGGGGCTCCGAGCTGCACGATGAGTAGCTCCATGGCGTTGTTTGTTTTTCGGGTGCGGCTGTGTACGGGGCTCCGTTGCCTACTGCAGGTAGTCGTCCGGCTTTACACCTGCTTGGAACAGGTGTTAAATACCTGTGACTAACGTGGCTTGTCGCATGTTTTCGGTTCGCAGATCTGTCAGTTCGTTGTGAATATGGTGTTGCTGTTTTTTTGTGTTTTTCTGCACGGGAACGCCTACTCTGCATCTCATTAGCGGTAGTTGGTGATGTCCGTCATGGTGTTAGGTTTTGGGGATGTTATCGAGGGATTCTGGCAAAGTCTGCAGTTTGCACCAGCTTGTGAATGGGGTGTTAATTCTATCATCACTTTTGTTGCGTTAAAGTGGGGATAGTTCGGAGATGAATCCTTGTGAATATGACCCAATGTTTTTCAAGAATTACTCATATCTGCTGCAATCCAGCTGGTGTATAGTCCGTTATTTTAAGGTCATTGGTGGTGGCGGCTGGTGAACGCTCAAAGTCGTGGTATGCAAATCCATACTCCAAAATGCAAGTTGGAAATGGCTGTGGTGGGCAAGCATGCCCACCGTACCCTACCCAGCCCCCTTCTTTAGCAATCAGGGAAACTAACTATTTTTAAATAATGGGCAAACAGTGTATTTTCAGGTATACTTTCTCTGTGAAACATCACAATTTCTGGTTTTGCCAAGAAAGTTTGTACCTCTCCAGTGATGTGACCACCTGACTGAAATACTGCAGTGGAGAAAGTAATATGGGACAGAAATGGTGGACAGGTCGGAGATGATACAGGAAAAGGGCAGAGAAGAGACTGGAAAACAATGGAATGAGACGTTCATAAGAGTAGGAAAACCACAGGGAGGACAATCCAGACAATAGTATAAGAATAACACAGTTTGGAGCCCTGGAGCGTGACACAGAGGATACACAGGTGGATCATAGGGCACACGAGTGGCATCGAGAACAGAGAGCAGATTATAACACATTGGTACTAGAGAGGGTCGAACCAGGTAAGAGGGCCAGAAGTGAAAGATAGGAAAAATGGCCGAAAACAGAGGGCGGGAATTTGGTGACACAGAAGAGACAACTGTAACAAGGAAGCGAGCATGGGAAGTGAGAAATTGTATACAGTAAGGAAAATGGTAAATGGATAAAGAAGAAAGCAGAATGCCATAGTTATAAGAGGGGAATAGCTAGGCAAAATAACGTTGAAAGTTACAGAAGTACTTTGGAGTGAGGAAGGATGGGAGGGAGGGGAGACACAATATGTAGATTGAAAAACATGTCAAAAGGAAGAAAAGATGTAGACCAGGAAAAGCAAACAACGATGAAGGGGAGACACTGGGATGAGACCTCTTATTCGTGACTGAGACTTGGCTGCACCCCCACTGCGCCCCCACTATTGAGCTGGCTATACCTAGGGGCTTCAAAATCATAAGGGCAGATCGCAGCTTGGGCAGGGGGGAGGACTAGCAGTCATTTATAGAGACAAATGGTCTCTGAGCAAGGAATGCACTGGTGCTATCGAAGATGGGGAAGCACTGGAATTTTCTATTGCTCTCACGCCAAATTTCACCTTGGGCGGGCTGCTCATCTATCGCCCTCCAGGTCCTCTGGGCTCCTTCATTAAATCTCTGGAGGAGCTAGTTGCCCAGAGAGCGCTGAGATTCCCCAGGTTTCTGCTCCTGGGGGACTTTAACATACACATGGATGTTCCTACAGCCCCGGGGGTTAGTGACCTTGGGGAATTATGCACCTTAGCGCAGCTTAAAATACAAGGTCTGGATACTACCCACCTTGGAGGTCATTGCCTTGATCTGGTCTATTCCAACTTTGGTGTCATTTCTGACACTCCTTGCCCAGTTACATGGTCAGACCATTTCTTGGTAAACTTTTCCTGGGAAACGGACAGGGCTCGCGTCACAGCTGGTATACAACAGATCCCCTTCCCCCAAAGGATTAGTATCCCAGCTCTGGCAACATCCCTATCCCACACTTTGCCGGACAAGTCGGGAAATCTCGAAGAAGCAGTCGAGAATTTCTCGTCATGGATCAGATCCGTCGCAATCCGGCTACCACAAACTAAAACTCGTATTCGCCCACAATCCACCCCGCCATCCCCCTGGTACACGGATCAGCTTAAAAGTCTATAAATAAGCTGCAAAGTGTTGGAAAGATCGTGGAGGAGGGAGTACTGCCCGTTAGCTAAGGCGAAACTCCGAGCAGGGCAAAAAGATTATTACGCTGCAATCAAGAAGGCTAAGGGAGAATATTATGCAGACAGGATTCTTAAAGCCAAAAACAACAGTAAAGAAATATTCTCTATTGTGAAAAGTTTCATGTCCCCGGTAGCAGAAACTCAGGTAGCCCCTCTTTCTGAGGGTTGGTGTGAAAAACTGTCCACCTACTTCATAGACAAAATAAAGAAAATCCAAGAAAGCCTTAAGACCACCGGCTCTGACTATCCCTTACCTGTTCAGGCCATACAAGAACAGGACAACTCCCCTCAACTCTACTCCATTGATCGGCATAAAGCCTAAAGAAGCAATGTGCTCTTTTATAAAGGTTGAGGTGAAGGATGTCTTGGCTATTCTTAAAGCGCTGAAATCAGGATCCCCGGTGGATCCCTGTCCGGCCAGAGTTCTGAGTGGTGTGGCGGAGGTTATTGCACCTACAGTTACAGACCTGGTTAATGAGTCTCTATTAACAAGTCATGTACCACCTCAGTGGAAACAAGCAAAACTCCTTCCACTGATTAAAAAACCCACAGCGGATCCCCTGGTTACTTCTAATTATAGACCCATTTCCTTGCTCCCAGCCTTAGCCAAAGTCTGCGAGAAGGTGGCTTTTCGTCAACTGGAGAAGTTTGTGGAATCTACTGGGGCATTACATCCCGCCCAATCCGGATTCCGCTCCTCCTTCAGCACTGAGACCGCACTAGTGGAAGTCACTGAGGCCATCAGGGACTGTTTGGATGGGGGCGGCAGAGCGGCCCTACTTTTATTGGACCTCTCTGCCGCGTTCGACACGGTTCCTCATGCCCAGTTGCTCTCTAGGTTAGAGGACATTGGCATCACTGGTGCAGCCCTCAAATGGGTCGAATCCTTTCTCACTGACCGGTCACAACAAATCTGGCTCCCCCCTTACCATTCATCAATTAGCAGGGTAGACACCGGAGTCCCTCAAGGGTCGACTCTAAGTCCCCTACTCTTCAATGTGTATTTGACCCCCCTTGTATATCTTGCGGAGAGTTTGGGTGCAAAAATAATGGCTTACGCCGACGACACCCAGCTCCTCTTCACGTGGGTCAAGAACAACCTCGATACAAAGATAGTCCAACAGTGCTTGTCCTCAGTATTTGCCTGGCTGGCCAAGGCGGCTCTCAAATGCAATGAGGACAAGTCGGAGATTCTCCTATATGGCCAATTTCCAGCGGGATTTAAGGAATCCATTTGGCCCATAGGATTGCCGTGCCCCTCTGGAAATTGCGGGGCTGCAAAGAACCTAGGGATCTGGTTCGGCGCTGACCTTTGCTTCCGAGATCAGATCTTGCGACTGGCGGGAACTTGCTATGGGACCCTTACTACCCTCCGGAAGTTTTTTCCCCTTCTCCCCCAGGAAGCTAAAGAAACAGTGGCCAGAGCACTTACCCTTTCGCGTCTGGACTACGCCAACGCACTATATGTGGGCGCTCCCGACTTCCTGCTTCGCAAACTGCAAGTAGTCCAGAATGCGACAGTGAGGCTCCTATTTAACATTCCCAGATGTCTTAGTGTACGTAGGCAACTCTCTGAGCTACATTGGCTCCCTGTAGCTCTCAGAGTGCGCTTTAAAATCCTGACACTGGCCTTTAAAGCCTTACACGGCCCATATCCGCCCTACCTTAGTGATAGGTTTGCTTTTTACCATCCCCCGTGACAATTGAGATCTGCCTCCCTCAGACATTTGGTCACCCCCAGATTTAAGAGAGCTCGTCTCGGGGGGAAATCCATGGTGGTTAGAGCCGCCCAGCTATGGAACAGCCTCCCAGACCATCTGAGACACACGACAAGCCTTGCATATTTTAAAAAAACATCTAAAAACCTTTTTATTCAGGCAAGTCACGTAGTCCACATGCTTTCCTTTCCTTTCTGATACCTGAATCTTCTCTCGCGCCAGGACAGTCTCGACTATTAGTGCGCGTTATAAGAAATATATAACATAACATAACATAACATAACATAACAAAAGCTTGGGAGAGAGTCAGTGAGATAGGAAAGCCAATGGGAAACATTGTAATAAGAAGGGGGCAAGAGACACAGAAGAGACAAGAAGTTAAATTAAGTAATCCAATTACACCACATTACATGGCCCAACCTAGTGCTGCTTCGCTTCTCCAGCACCACATCTGCTCATAGCTTTTTTTATTTAGATAGTTATTTCTGTATGAACAACTTTTTAAAGCAATATGTCATAGCTGTGATTCCCAAAAACGAATTATGAAGAATTCAGAGGGCGTAAAATCCAAGTTTCAGCTACATATCTCACTTGTGACTGGTTGAAGAATTAAATACAAGCAATAAGACAGGCAACCCGCGCTAAATGCCATTATTGGAGCAACGGGGGAGATGTCTGCTCTCTTCCACCTCTTGCTTTACCGTGCAACACATATGCATTCCCTTCTCTTCAAAGAGACCAGAATCTGATGTTCCACTGTGAGTCCAATCATATCGTTTAGCAGTTCCCTGGGATTGGCTGAAGGTGAGAGATGTTACCCTTCATGTGCTTGGCTGATCGCCTTTCATTTTTGGATTAAAAATAAACCACGCTCGCTGATGCAAGCTGCCCTGCCAATTCAGGTGCCCCAATGTTTGGATCACTGTCTGCACTTCTGCGGTTTCCGTCCCAGAACTGTAGACAGACCTATGGCAGCTGGGCCACACGACCAGGGCAGAAGATATAGGACTCGACAGCAGGGTCACGTCACGGTCATCACAGGATTGCATGTCTAACATGCGATTACATATTTAGGATGGAATTTGCGTAGGAAGATGACGCGATGTGCAGCCTCAGCCCGGGCTGTGCATGGAAACGCTCAGGGGCTGCATTATATCAGTGCACAGGAACTTATGGCATTTCAGCTCCGCTTACATTGCACTGAGGGCTGTGAAAAGGTAAGCCATGCACCATGGCATCATTTGGGGGGCAGAGAGAAGCAAGCCACCGACAATTATGATTTTAAAAATACATGTTTAATCTGCATGGTGACAGATTGTAAACTTGTACCTTGGGGTGCAAATTAGGAAAAGGGCAGAGTATCTGCACCCTAATGGAGGAATTGCCCCTGACTACATATTCCCCTGGCCTGCCAATTAAATGCTACCAGTGGACCTCCAATACTTTTTGTACCATCCACTTCAATAGCCATTTAAACATGTCCCAGGCCTGCCATTGCAGCATAAATGGGCGGTTTTTACACCGCCATTTCGACCTGCAAAATAACACTTTTGCAAGGATGAAAACTTCCTTTTTAATACATATGAGTCACCCCTAGGGTAGTCCATAAACTACCCATAGGTCTGGGTGCAGTGTATTGTAAAGTTGGACATGTAGTTTTAACTTTTGCATGTCCTGGTAGTGAAAAATTCTTACATTTGTTTTTTACTACTACAAGGCCTGGATCTCCAATTGGATAACATTGGGTTAACGTATTACATTTGATAAACAATAACTTTCAATTGGGAACATGTAGGAATGTCAAGTTTGGTGTAAACAGAATTGTAATTTAATGTACTCTTTAATGTCAAAGTCAGATTTTAATTCACAATTCTGAAAATGCCACTTTTAGAAAGTTGCATTTTCTTATCCCAGCCATTTTGTGCCTGCTCCCTGTATCCTGGGTGATGGATAGATGTAGCTGGCAACTGTCTTTGTGTATTGTTCCCAGACAGTGAGACAAAGAGATATAAAGGCAGGCAAGATGGGCCATCTCTGACTTGATGAGGGGGAAGAGATGTCACCTACAAACACTTGCACATCACAAAGGCTCTGCCAACCCCATTCACAAAGGGTTGTGGCACTGGTCTTTTGTGCCCCCAGAAAAGCTGGGGTAATGGGAGGGGGACAGGGTATTCCAAACACTTTTGAGGGGGAACCTCCAAAACCTTCTCCTAATTCAAAGTGTGCACTCAGTATAAATAAAAGGTCCTCAGACCCTACTCTTCAGTACACTTCTGGCCCTGTGGAGGGCTCAGAAGGACTGCTGTACTGCTCTGCAATAAGGACTGCTACTCTGTTGCCCTGCTACCTGTTTGAAAGGACTGGATTTGCATTTTGATCCCAGGACCACCAGAGTGACTGCAAGGGCTAGTTGGGTGGCCTCCTGATCAGAGCCACAGAGACAGAAAAGGCTTCAACAACTTTGAACCCAGCAAATGGACTAGGTCTGCTGTGAGTCTTGTCCCCCCAAGTGGTGCCACCCTAGTCCTGCGCCCTTAGAAGTGGGCCTTAAGGTGCTCTGCCAGCCCAGCTGTGGTCCTATGGGCAGTACCAATGCAGCACTATCGATCTCCTCACAGCGCCTCTTCGGAACTGCCCACATTCTCTACGAAACCGCTGCTGAGTGATGCATCCTTGACACAGGCTTTCGCGTCGCAAGGCCCTTGCCAATGGCACCCTCAACAATGATGCAGGACTTTGCGTCGCAGCCTCGCAGCTTCTCGTAACTGCAACAGCATGACGCATCCTCGATGCAGGATCTAGCAATGCTCCACAGCCAGGATTTATGGGGACCTAACCTGGTCCCTATATATGCCCCATGCTCCACCATGGTTGGCCTGAACTTGTAACTTTGTCTTGGTCTGCCATGACCAGACAACCACAGTTGGTGCTTTGTGCTTCTAGGCACTATTGTTACTTAAAACCTAAAAACTGCATATCTCCAGTTCTATTGATTGGATTTTTATTGTTTTGGTGTCAATTTATTTCATCTTGCTCTATCTTTCTAAACTGGTGAGGGATTCTTCATTTTTTAGTTTTTGCACTTTATTACTGTATGAAGTGCTGCATAAATATATCACACATTGCCTCTAATTTAAGCCTGACTGCTTTGTGTCAAACTACTATTGGGTTAACCACAAGTTCACTTGGGATTTGCTTATGACTTTATCCTGACAGAAATTGTGACTGCTGCTTGAGTAGGGTTTCACCTGCTCAACCAGTAATCCAATTTCCAACACACTGGATGCAGTGCAGTCTTCCAATAAGCCTCCGTGACCAAGTACCTAGGCAGACAACTTAAATCACAATCCAAATATATTTGGTCAGCAGGCAGGAGTGCTTTGATTGTTGTATGAATGAACCTATGTTACTCTGAAATGGGACGCCTATGCAGGTAATGCTGATAAAATCCCAGGGAGAGGCAGTTTACCCTCTACAAAAGGGACAGTAAGTTGAATGAAAAAAATGTGCATCATGGTTAACATAACAAAGCTCTGCACTTCAATAATACACTGTAATTGAAGTACCTGTTGTTCCTGTGACATTACATTTCTTCAGTAACAACGGAGAACAACTGTCTGCTTTTGTGTTGTGAAATAAGGCAGCCACACCCAGAGCTCACAACTCCCCAAAGCACTGAAGATCCTTTCATCCAAACATGCTGTGGTGTAGTTCCTATATTCCCAATAGGCTCTGCGCATTGGAATAATATATCCTATAGAGCTGACGTAGGACTTAGGTGAGTAGGTCTCTATCGAATATACTAAACTTAATTGTGAGTGCCAGCTAGCTCAGAGGTCAATAGAAACTTTCTTGAATACACAAGAAGGGATTTATTTCTGACAACCGCATAAACATGACAACTTTGTTTCCCTAGGACTGGAAAATATCTTCAGATTTGTGGAAACAATAGATAAGTATTTCACTCAGTCAATGGTCAATGCTTCGTTTCTACAGAGGGTGCACAGAAATAGAGAGACTGGCGTTTCAATAAAAGGTTTATTGAACAGTCTTCTTTCTCATGCAAGAGAGGTGAACTGCTACAATCGTTAGGAAAAATGCAAAGTATAATGCGTACAGCAAGATTAGTATTATAAAATAATACCGTAATAGCATTGTATGGTTTCTAAGCCATATAAAAATACATACATAAATAACATAGGCTAAAATACTCAACTGGTGCTTCTAAAATACACCTACCCCAATGTACCTAACCTAGGTCTAGCACGAGGGAAGAAGTAAGTATTGTTTAGCATAAGTTTTAGTTCTGCCAAGAATTGCCAAAGTTTTCTCTAGGTTCTAATCAGCTCCATACCTTAAAATGAAGGAGGTCTGGTATCTCTGTCTCGGGACTCAATTTCCCAACACCCCGCAAGGGGAGTCAGGAACACTGGAGCTGGATTTCTCAGCAGAGGAGGGCAGCTTCCTGATCAGTGTGTCAGCTTGGAGAGTCAGCTTCCTTCGGCACTTGCTGTAGCGAGCTGCATCGGGCAAGTAGGTTGTCGAACTGCACCGAACCACCGTACTTTGCTGTACCAAGTGAAGGTATATTTATACCTTGAAGGTGTTTAGGAATGCCATGTTTGACGTAGAGTCGGGCATATGAACGTCATGTATGAACCCCTAGGGAATATTTGTTCATTGTAAAGTAACTGAGTTCTTGGAGAAATCAATATTCACGCAAGGGGAAGTCCCTAACGGCTTAAGCTGGTTTTCCAAGAAATCGCTGTGACGTTTGGTGAACTGATGGAAGTAGCCATGCCTGTATTTGGGTAGCATGGGCTATGCCTAAATAAGGGCTTGATTTCTATACCTACATAAGGGCAACGCGAATTGTACCTATTGACAATTGAGATCTGCCTCCCTCAGACATTTGGTCACCCCCAGATTTAAGAGAGCTCGTCTCGGGGGGAAATCCATGGTGGTTAGAGCCGCCCAGCTATGGAACAGCCTCCCAGACCATCTGAGACACACGACAAGCCTTGCATATTTTAAAAAAACATCTAAAAACCTTTTTATTCAGGCAAGTCACGTAGTCCACATGCTTTCCTTTCCTTTCTGATACCTGAATCTTCTCTCGCGCCAGGACAGTCTCGACTATTAGTGCGCGTTATAAGAAATATATAACATAACATAACATAACAAAAGCTTGGGAGAGAGTCAGTGAGATAGGAAAGCCAATGGGAAACATTGTAATAAGAAGGGGGCAAGAGACACAGAAGAGACCAGAAGTTAAATTAAGTAATCCAATTACACCACATTACATGGCCCAACCTAGTGCTGCTTCGCTTCTCCAGCACCACATCTGCTCATAGCTTTTTTTATTTAGATAGTCATTTCTGTATGGACAACTTTTTAAAGCAATATGTCATAGCTGTGATTCCCAAAAACGAATTATGAAGAATTCAGAGGGCGTAAAATCCAAGTTTCAGCTACATATCTCACTTGTGACTGGTTGAAGAATTAAATACAAGCAATAAGACAGGCAACCCGCGCTAAATGCCATTATTGGAGCAACGGGGGAGATGTCTGCTCTCTTCCACCTCTTGCTTTACCGTGCAACAAATATGCATTCCCTTCTCTTCAAAGAGACCAGAATCTGATGTTCCACTGTGAGTCCAATCATATCGTTTAGCAGTTCCCTGGGATTGGCTGAAGGTGAGAGATTTACCCCTCATGTGCTTGGCTGATCGCCTTTCATTTTTGGATTAAAAATAAACCACGCTCGCTGATGCAGAGCAAGCTGCCCTGCCAATTCAGGTGCCCCAATGTTTGGATCACTGTCTGCAGTACTGCGGTTTCCGTCCCAGAACTGTAGACAGACCTATGGCAGCTGGGCCACACGACCTGGGCAGAAGATATAGGACTCGACAGCAGGGTCACGTCACGGTCATCACAGGATTGCATGTCTAACATGCGATTACATATTTAGGATGGAATTTGCGTAGGAAGATGACGCGATGTGCAGCCTCAGCCCGGGCTGTGCATGGAAACGCTCAGGGGCTGCATTATATCAGTGCACAGGAACTTATGGCATTTCAGCTCCGCTTACATTGCACTGAGGGCTGTGAAAAGGTAAGCCATGCACCATGGCATCATTTGGGGGGCAGAGAGAAGCCAGCCACCGACAATTATGATTTTAAAAATACATGTTTAATCTGCATGGTGACAGATTGTAAACTTTTACCTTGGGGTGCAAATTAGGAAAAGGGCAGAGTATCTGCACCCTAATGGAGGAATTGCCCCTGACTACATATCCCCCTGGCC
Organism: Lissotriton helveticus; assembly: GCF_964261635.1. NCBI lineage: Eukaryota > Metazoa > Chordata > Amphibia > Caudata > Salamandridae > Lissotriton > Lissotriton helveticus. The sequence goes on along the minus strand of NC_136068.1, from coordinate 630,498,290 downwards.
TGCCAATTAAATGCTACCAGTGGACCTCCAATACTTTTTGTACCATCCACTTCAATAGCCATTTAAACATGTCCCAGGCCTGCCATTGCAGCATAAATGGGCGGTTTTTACACCGCCATTTCGACCTGCAAAATAACACTTTTGCAAGGATGAAAACTTCCTTTTTAATACATATGAGTCACCCCTAGGGTAGTCCCTAAACTACCCATAGGTCTGGGTGCAGTGTATTGTAAAGTTGGGCATTTAGTTTTAACTTTTGCATGTCCTGGTAGTGAAAAATTCTTACATTTGTTTTTTACTACTACAAGGCCTGGATCTCCAATTGGATAACATTGGGTTAACGTATTACATTTGATAAACAATAACTTTCAATTGGGAACATGTAGGAATGTCAAGTTTGGTGTAAACAGAATTGTAATTTAATGTACTCTTTAATGTCAAAGTCAGATTTTAATTCACAATTCTGAAAATGCCACTTTTAGAAAGTTGCATTTTCTTATCCCAGCCATTTTGTGCCTGCTCCCTGTATCCTGGGTGATGGATAGATGTAGCTGGCAACTGTCTTTGTGTATTGTTCCCAGACAGTGAGACAAAGAGATATAAAGGCAGGCAAGATGGGCCATCTCTGACTTGATGAGGGGGAAGAGATGTCACCTACAAACACTTGCACATCACAAAGGCTCTGCCAACCCCATTCACAAAGGGTTGTGGCACTGGTCTTTTGTGCCCCCAGAAAAGCTGGGGTAATGGGAGGGGGACAGGGTATTTCAAACACTTTTGAGGGGGAACCTCCAAAACCTTCTCCTAATTCAAAGTGTGCACTCAGTATAAATAAAAGGTCCTCAGACCCTACTCTTCAGTACACTTCTGGCCCTGTGGAGGGCTCAGAAGGACTGCTGTACTGTTCTGCAATAAGGACTGCTACTCTGTTGCCCTGCTACCTGTTTGAAAGGACTGGATTTGCATTTCGATCCCAGGACCACCAGAGTGACTGCAAGGGCTAGTTGGGTGGCCTCCTGATCAGAGCCACAGAGACAGAAAAGGCTTCAACAACTTTGAACCCAGCAAATGGACTAGGTCTGCTGTGAGTCGTGTCCCCCCAAGTGGTGCCACCCTAGTCCTGTGCCCCTAGAAGTGGGCCTTAAGGTGCTCTGCCAGCCCAGCTGTGGTCCTATGGGCAGTACCAATGCAGCACTATCGATCTCCTCACAGCGCCTCTTCGGAACTGCCCACATTCTCTACGAAACCGCTGCTGAGTGATGCATCCTTGACACAGGCTTTCGCGTCGCAAGGCCCTTGCCAATGGCACCCTCAACAATGATGCAGGACTTTGCGTCGCAGCCTCGCAGCTTCTCGTAACTGCAACAGCATGACGCATCCTCGATGCAGGATCTAGCAATGCTCCACAGCCAGGATTTATGGGGACCTAACCTGGTCCCTATATATGGCCCATGCTCCACCATGGTTGGCCTGAACTTGTAACTTTGTCTTGGTCTGCCATGACCAGACAACCACAGTTGGTGCTTTGTGCTTCTAGGCACTATTGTTACTTAAAACCTAAAAACTGCATATCCCCAGTTCTATTGATTGGATTTTTATTGTTTTGGTGTCAATTTATTTCATCTTGCTCTATCTTTCTAAACTGGTGAGGGATTCTTCATTTTTTAGTTTTTGCACTTTATTACTGTATGAAGTGCTGCATAAATATATCACACATTGCCTCTAATTTAAGCCTGACTGCTTTGTGTCGAACTACTATTGGGTTAACCACAAGTTCACTTGGGATTTGCTTATGACTTTATCCTGACAGAAATTGTGACTGCTGCTTGAGTAGGGTTTCACCTGCTCAACCAGTAATCCAATTTCCAACACACTGGATGCAGTGCAGTCTTCCAATAAGCCTCCGTGACCAAGTACCTAGGCAGACAACTTAAATCACAATCCAAATATATTTGGTCAGCAGGCAGGAGTGCTTTGATTGTTGTATGAATGAACCTATGTTACTCTGAAATGGGACGCCTATGCAGGTAATGCTGATAAAATCCCAGGGAGAGGCAGTTTACCCTCTACAAAAGGGACAGTAAGTTGAATGAAAAAAATGTGCATCATGGTTAACATAACAAAGCTCTGCACTTCAATAATACACTGTAATTGAAGTACCTGTTGTTCCTGTGACATTACATTTCTTCAGTAACAACGGAGAACAACTGTCTGCTTTTGTGTTGTGAAATAAGGCAGCCACACCCAGAGCTCACAACTCCCCAAAGCACTGAAGATCCTTTCATCCAAACATGCTGTAGTGTAGTTCCTATATTCCCAATAGGCTCTGCGCATTGGAATAATATATCCTATAGAGCTGACGTAGGACTTAGGTGAGTAGGTCTCTATCGAATATACTAAACTTAATTGTGAGTGCCAGCTAGCTCAGAGGTCAATAGAAACTTTCTTGAATACACAAGAAGGGATTTATTTCTGACAACCGCATAAACATGACAACTTTGTTTCCCTAGGACTGGAAAATATCTTCAGATTTGTGGAAACAATAGATAAGTATTTCACCTAGTCAATGGTCAATGCTTCGTTTCTACAGAGGGTGCACAGAAATAGAGAGACTGGCGTTTCAATAAAAGGTTTATTGAACAGTCTTCTTTCTCATGCAAGAGAGGTGAACTGCTACAATCGTTAGGAAAAATGCAAAGTATAATGCGTACAGCAAGATTAGTATTATAAAATAATACCGTAATAGCATTGTATGGTTTCTAAGCCATATAAAAATACATACATAAATAACATAGGCTAAAATACTCAACTGGTGCTTCTAAAATACACCTACCCCAATGTACCTAACCTAGGTCTAGCACGAGGGAAGAAGTAAGTATTGTTTAGCATACGTTTTAGTTCTGCCAAGAATTGCCAAAGGTTTCTCTAGGTTCTAATCAGCTCCATACCTTAAAATGAAGGAGGTCTGGTATCTCTGTCTCGGGACTCAATTTCCCAACACCCCGCAAGGGGAGTCAGGAACACTGGAGCTGGATTTCTCAGAAGAGGAGGGCAGCTTCCTGATCAGTGTGTCAGCTTGGAGAGTCAGCTTCCTTCGGCACTTGCTGTAGCGAGCTGCATCGGGCAAGTAGGTTGTCGAACTGCACCGAACCACCGTACTTTGCTGTACCAAGTGAAGGTATATTTATACCTTGAAGGTGTTTAGGAATGCCATGTTTGACGTAGAGTCGGGCATATGAACGTCATGTATGAACCCCTAGGGAATATTTGTTCATTGTAAAGTAACTGAGTTCTTGGAGAAATCAATATTCACGCAAGGGGAAGTCCCTAACGGCTTAAGCTGGTTTTCCAAGAAATCGCTGTGACGTTTGGTGAACTGATGGAAGTAGCCATGCCTGTATTTGGGTAGCATGGGCTATGCCTAAATAAGGGCTTGATTTCTATACCTACATAAGGGCAACGCGAATTGTACCTATTTAAGGGCATGAATCGGGAAAATTCATTTGGAATCTAAAACGCCATACAACACCCACGCCACTTTTTTATGTACGACATTACTAAGTTCTAAACACGTTAAACATATCTAAGCATGATGTGTTAAAACCCACCCAAAACACATAAAAAATGCAATGGTACTGGTTGTACACAAAAGTGCATTGGTGCTGTACGTATCAAAAACAATGGTTCATTCTAAGCAGATAATTGACATTTGTAAATGCTGTCTGAATGAATCACGAAAATACGTTTATGAAATGGCTCGTTAATACAGAATAAAAAAGGTGATAAAACCATTTCACGACAGATTACTTAAAACTGATTGTGTATGTGGACAAGGTCAAATATTGTCTTCTGGAAGTTTTCAAAGAGTCATTGTTCTCTATGAATAGTTCTACTTTAAGCAGATTACTTTATGCCAAAAAGGGTAAAAATACAAATTTGGAAAAAAGAATTAATCATAGGAAAAACAGTCCCAAAGTTAGAACTTTGTTTTGAAAAATGAAGGTCAAATTCAAAGTTTCTCAGTACACTGTGTGCCAAATCAAAAGTCAGTGATATTGTTTGGAGAAAACATCAAATCTTCTAAGTCTGTAAAAAAGTTGTCTACCACTGTAGGTGAAAGTTGGATTACCTCATTTAGAAGATTAACCGCACATAGATGTGAAGCATCACCGTCAGCATTGGTCGCTTTAGCAATGTTCGTAGTGGATGATACCTGTGTGCCCGTTTCCTCTCGTACCTCACCGTCAGCATTTTGCGTCTGTGAGATCTCAATGAATGCCGTCATCAGAATTGGTAGCCGCTGGGGACAACACAGTACATGGGCCATTACCGGTTCAAGCAAAGTATCAACATCCGTTGGCATGACTGATGGGAGTGTGAGACATAAGTCGAACACGCATTCTTCTCCGCATGGCAAGCAGCGTAGAACAGGTAAGATGCAATCTTGCCAAATTGGTCTGAATGATAGAAACCATGTGGTATTCAATTCTCTTAGACGAGGTTTTCCCAAAATTTGGACGATGCGCTCACGACACTTCATCACCAGTAGAGTTGTCTCCATGGAGAACTAGGTTTCGCTGGTGAATTGGCTTGCCATATCGCAGCAGTAGGAGCAAAAATAGTATCCCTGCAGTGAGTCCCAAACTGAGAGGCAGTCTGCCAAACACTGGGTGCATGAAGTTTGGAAATATTTCTAGGACTGCTTCAAAAGGTGCTAACAGTCCAGAAAATACGGTCTTAAACATATGGACAATACAGCTCGTATCAGACATGTTTAAGATACAACTTAACACTTCTGAGAAATGTATAGGGCAGTTTGTAGTTAAGAGAGCATGTATCTCCTCAGAAGTCCTTGCGACTTGCAGATCATAGGTCTCTTTGGCCGAGGTCAGTAGCACAGTTTTTTGCAAAAGAATGGCTTTCATTCTGCTTAAAGTATCAATTCGTATAGAAGAGATGTTCAGTGAAGGCCATAACAGCGACGCCCTGTGTGAATTGGTCTTTGGAAACAATACTTGCATAGATTGGGTAAACCTGGCAACATGCCACAGCAGCTGTGATCGTTCAACATGAGGTAACTTCCATTGGAAAGTTGTTCAAAAATTGGATCAATCACCGCAGCTGGTGAACCTTGCAGGTGACAGAGTTGTTAACCCATTGTCAACCACTGAGAGAGTTTTCTCTAATTGAATACGATCAATTCCTCGTATTCTTTCTGCAGTCTCTGCTTGCGTAATCTTCCATGCTTCATTATAAGCAGCATAGATACCCGCATATATAAAACGTTTATGACGCGGTGTTCTTGCTCCTAGCAAGAATTCCCTAACATCAGCGCCATCTTTAAGTAAAGATAAGTGTTGTTTTACATCCTTGAGTGCAGATCTATGTAACCAATCAAGGCACAGTTTCCTTACACTGTATGTTGTTACTATTCCTGGATGCTGTCTTTGAACATATCTTGGGTCTGGCCTAGTAAATGTGAAACCCTGTGTTTTGTTCAGGAATCTATCTTGCCAGTTGTTTGTGTCTGTGGGCCAGATCAACCATTTTTTTCAATCTGGATCTGTTCTGTTGTGACCCAAAATAGTATGTACGTCGACCTCCCCCTCTGAAGTGTTACTGCTATCAGGTGTAGGTGTAGGTATGGACGGATTGTTCAGGTCTTTTATCTTGGCTTACCCAAGACAAGACGTCTGTTGGACAGTGTCATTCAAAAACATAATTTGCTCAGGGATGAGACAGGCTCTAAGCATAGCTTCTATCCCCTGTACCTGCCAATCTTTTGTGCCCCAGACAGTTTTCATGTGTCAATTTTGTCTTTCCAAAAGTCGAAACCTAGTTTAGACAATTGAGCATTAAAGGTTGCAGAATAAATTTGTTTTGTATTGGTCAACATACTTTTAAATCCTGTCTTGTTAATATTTTTAAAGTAAACTGATTCTGGATTGGATACATTAAAACCTGAAAAGTATGGAAACTTATTGGCAAACGTTTTTGAGCTACCCTTTGGTGGTGTAATAAAATGTTCCCATTGATTATACATAAATACATTTCTAGGCATTGTCGATTTGTGCAAGAAATGGTGACCATAATGATTATAACAATAGACTTGTTCATAATCTGATGAACCTTCTAAATATTCATGATTTGTAAAAACAGCAGACTTTTCTAAGTCTGACATCATATTATTAACAATCTTGAAGTCCCAATCATCAGAAAAGGTACTAGATGAAACAAAGTCATTCAAGGAAATCTTGAACTGGTGTGGAATCTTCAACAGCTCCGCAGGACCAAAAATGTAATTGTCTGTTCTGTCCCAAGCTATACCCCCAGGAATGATTTGTGTGGCTTGAGGAGTAAGTTGATGTTCTTATTAGCTGTGTCCTTTTTTACATATCTTCCATTTATCAGCATTCCCAAAGTTATCAGCAGAGTCAAACAAAGTAGAAGAAAAAGCACACCCAGCATAATCCAAAGTTCAATCCATGGTGAAACCAGATAAGTATTTTCCAGGTGCTGAAAGGGCCTGTTGCTTGTTCTTTGAAAGTTCTTTTAGCTGGCGTTGTTTCAGATTCGCTTGGATGCTCAGAAAACATATCAAAGTTAATGAAGTAGCCAGAGGCGGTTCTGCCAATGGTAGGGATTGCATCAGGATTCGTTAAAATCGCTGGAACCACAGGATCACTTGTTACGTTTGTGTAGACAGATGCTACTTCGTTGTAGACAGGTGTTTCTTGATGAACTGTTATTTGGGTCTCAAGAGGTACAAGATCCATAGCTTTGTTGCTTAGTACTTCATTTCGCACTGCAAATTCTTCAAAGGTGATGAGTCTCTCAGTTTGACCCTCTTGGTTAGTAGCTAGAGCCGGGCGTCTGCTACATTGACGAAGTCCACTTGGCCTACTGCTTATGATTGGCCACATGATGTGGTTTGACCAGGTCGATGGACACAAACCTGTTCTCTTTTTTACCAGCAAGGGGCGGCAGTAATACTGATCTTGATCCGTGGATTGCTAGGACAGATACTGGCTGTCTGTAAGAAGGCCCAAATTAATTCTTGTCCGCAATCTTCTCTCTGACTAGATCCCCAAGCTTAGGAATCCAGACAGGCCTTGCTGGGACGGTTGGTTTCTCTTCAGTGGTGGTTGGCTTCAAGAACACGTTACTTTGTTTTGTTCTTATTTCATTTAAGTCCTGTAAAACAGCCAAACAGTCTTTGATATCAAAGAGTTTTTATATAATGCTGGAGTCTGGGCTACTGCCCATTTCCTGGCATAGGTATATTTTAAATGAATTGGAATATGGTTGGAGAAGGCTGGCATAATGTCTTCACCATGTGGGTACTCCCTGACAAATTCTGGTGGCCAGTCTTGTTCAGCTAGAAGAATGTCATAACCCTTAGAAAGTCGCTCCTAAAAGAGTGCTCTCACTTTTCTTGGTATGTCTCGCTCCATCCGGAGTGTTACTTCATATAACTTATGTGGAGAACTAACCCTGGTATCTGCAGTTTCAACTTGAATAAATTCATTCAAGTCCACTGTCTTCAGATGATCCTTCAAGTTCTTGCGAGCTATTGTGACTTCTGCTGCGCTATCCAACATTGTCTGAGCCCATTCCCCATTCATGAGTTGTGTCCTCAAGATTCTCGGCATGTCAGATTTTTAGACCTGCTACCTTCTTTTTGGTAAATTGAGGTTTCTTGCTTTTTTGAACGTGTTGATCATCTTTGGACTTCACACGTTCTTCCTTGTGTTCTGGCCGTCCTCTTCTTTCGGATTTCTGTGACAAAGTCAGAAAGGCACGAGAGGAACGTGTATCAGTATCTTGATATCTATCATGTTTTCTCAAATTATCCCTATTCCTGAGGTTTTACCTCCTTTCAGAGGGCTCCTTTTGAGGAGACCTACCTTTGGATTGAGAACGCTTCTCTTTAGAAGTTGGTTTAGTATTTTCCCACTTCTTTTTAGAAGGAGTAGGAAAGTTTTTAGTAAAGACCTTTTCAGGACTTTCAGACAGTTGGGGTTTTACTGGCTTCCTTCCCAGACTGTCTCTGCCTAATTCTTCAAAGGATTTTTCAATTATTCGGGCCAGTTCTTGTGGTTGCTCAGTTACATCAAATCCCCTTAACTTTTGGCGGATCGCCACGGATGCTGCTTCACCTTTAATATTGGCTAATATTATTGTTGAAACATGTTTGAAAACTATCAGTAATTTCATACCTAGATTTAAAGCAGGCTATGCCCCGTATTCATTTTGAATCTGTTTCAGGACATCTGGTATTACCGCCATAGACGGAACACCGTGTGTTTTAGTGTAGATTGCAGCAAAGACCTTACCCCAAGTGTCGCAGTCCTCCAGATGTGGTGCGATCCCCATTAGTAAACAGATTATTAAAATTATGTGTTTCTCATGAGGGGTAGTATTTCGAAATACTGCTTCGATTTGAGTAATTTTTTCAGCTATCCAGAATGGAATTTGTTCCTGTTTTGCGGGTAATTTACCAGCGACTGAATGTAAAGTCTGTGGTGTGATTTTATTTGTATTCCCCTGGTGAGGGGAGTGTTGTGGAATCATTATTGCAGGTTGGACTGTAAGAGTCCGCATGACATATTGAACCAATTGTCTATACAATTTTATTATCTCTTTCAGTTGAGCTAGTAGTGCCACGTCTGTCATTTCATTGATTTCAGGATGTGGCGTATAGCTGGCTAAAACCAGCCATGTTGCTCCTGGTCTACCTAGTGGACCGAGCCTGGTAATGTGATTTGTATGTTTTAGGTCGCCTTTAAACCAGAGCGCATGCTCCTGGTAAGTTAGTGGAATTTCAATATCCTTGAAAGGAATGTATTCCTCTGGTGGTTCATCTTCTTTGTAGAAGTGAAACACATGTGTTCTTGGATCTGCTTCAGGGAAGACTATCCATGAATAGAATACCTCTGTCTGGTGATATTCATGTGCCTCTATCACAAAAACTGCCCTACCACCTCTTGCTGATAGGCCATGTTTTATAAGTTTTATAGTGATGACTTTCCTTAAATTTAGAGGTTTGCTTATAGCATCACCGTCGGTTTCTTGGATCTGCTTCAGGGAAGACTATCCATGAATAGAATACCTCTGTCTGGTGATATTCATGTGCCTCTATCACAAAAACTGCCCTACCACCTCTTGCTGATAGGCCATGTTTTATAAGTTTTATAGTGATGACTTTCCTTAAATTTAGAGTTTTGCTTATAGCATCACTGTCGGTTTCTTGGAAACATGAAATGTTAAGAGCTGCTGGATCTTCCGCAGCTCCAACGGCTTCAGTGTTGTTGTCACTATCTGGCATTTTGTTGACTGAAAATTTGCAGAGCAAGTTTCAAGGAAACAAAGATAAGGTGCACAATATTTTGGAACACTGTATCCTTCAACGTTGAACAAACCAAAAAGCTAATACATAGGATTTTTCGTCCTACTCAGCTATGGCGGATATTATCCTTTTACCAAACTCCAGACGTCTATAGGAGTATTACAGAGAAAAGCACGACTGAGTTACTTTAGTATTTAGCGTTAAATTAGTGCCTTACCAAACGTTGGGCGCCATCATGGTTAACATAACAAATCTCTGCACTTCAATAATACACTGTAATTGAAGTACCCGTTGTTCCTGTGACATTACATTTCTTCAGGAACAACGGAGAACAACTTTCTGCTTTTGTGTTGTGAAATATAGCAGCCAAGCCCAGAGATCACAACTCCCCAAAGCACTGAAGATCCTTTCGTCCAAACATGCTGTAGTGTAGTTCCTATATTCCCAATTGGGTCTGCGCATTGGAATAATATATCCTATAGATACGACGTAGGACTTAGGTCAGTAGGTCTCTATCGAATATACTAAACTTAATGTTGAGTGCCAGCTTGCTCAGAGGTCACTAGAAAATTTCTCGAATACACAAGAAGGGATTAGTTCCGCATAAACATGACAACTTTGTTTCCCTAGGACTGGAAAATGTCTTCAGAGTCGTGGAAACAATAGATAAGTATTTCACTCAGTCAATCGTGCATGATTCGTTTCTATAGAGGGTGCACAGAAATAGAGAGACTGGCGTTTCAATAAAAGGTTTATTGAACAGTCTTCTTTGTCATGCAAGAGAAGTGAACTGCTACAATCGTTATGCAAAATGCAAAGTATAATGCGTACAGCGAGAATAGTATTATAAAATAATACTGTAATAGCATTGTATGGTTTCTAAGCCATATAAAAATGCATACATAAATAACATAGGCTAAAATGCTCAACTGGTGCTTCTAAAATACGCCTACCCCAATGTACCTAACCTAGGTGTAGTATGAGGGAAGAAGTAAGTATTGTTTAGCATAAGTTTTAGTTCTGCCAAGAATTGCCAAAGGTTTCTCTAGGTTCTAATCAGCTCCATTCCTTAGAATGAAGGAGGTCTGGTATCTCTGTCTCGGGACTCGATTTCCCAGCACCCCGCAAGGGGAGTCAGGAACACTGGAGCTGGATTTCTGGGCAGAGGCAGCCAGCTTCCTGATCAGTGCGTCAGCTTGGAGAGTTGGCTTCCTTCGGCACTTGCTCTAGCGAACTGCATCGGGCAAGTAGGTTGTCGAACTGCACCGAACCACCGTACTTTGCTATAGCAAGTGAAGGTATATTTATACCTTGAAGGTGTTTAGGAATGCCATGTTTGACGTAGAGTCGGGCATATGAACGTCATGAATGAACCCCTAGGGAATAGTTGTTCATTGTAAAGTAACTGAGTTCTTGGAGAAATCAATATTCAAGCAAGGGGAAGTCCCAAACGGCTGAAGCTGGTTTTCCAAGAAATCGCTGTGACGTTTGGTGAACGGATGGAAGTAGCCATGCCTGTATTTGGGTAGCATGGGCTATGCCTAAATAAGGGCTTGATTTCTATGCCTATATAAGGGCAATGCGAATTGTACCTATATAAGGGCATGAATCGGGAAAATTCATTCGTAATCTAAAATGCCATACAACAATGCCAGTAGTTGCAGCTAGATGCAAGCACACAAACTACTCAGAAACATTTTTTAGTGCGCCATTTTCGGCATGCGCAAGTAGTGTGGAAGCAGGCTCATGACAGATGGTCAGGGTAGGAGCTTATTAAGGCTTTCACCTAACAATCCTTTCATACATCGACCGTCACACCTGCATACGGTACTATGGCTAAGAAACACACCTAGTTTCTACCTCATCTATCAGATACAATACGTGCTGGGCCATTTGACTGTTTCATACGATCCTTGGCTGCCAACTTTTATATCATAGGAGAAACCAAGAATTTGATACCTGACAACTTGTTCTATCCTCACCAAACACAGGCAGTTACTTAATGTGGCTCCATCTGTTTTACTTTTATGGTGTTACCCAATTATAGCTCGAAGAGTATCAGGAAGCAACCAAAAGAGTTTGCTGAATGAAACCACCCTAGGAGGACTTGATCCTAGCATGAGTGTGGACACACACAGTACACTCATCACAATGGGCCACAATGGGCATACTGGAAGCAGAACAAGTACCCGTTTTGTGGAAGACCGGCTTACTGTACGCACCGTCTGGTTCCTGTTGGACCACCTCGTCATGGTCATCTAGATCTCTGAGTCTGGCTCCCTTACAGAGGATCAGGGGCCTGAGGTGAAACTGGGGTCTTTTGTGTCATCTCTCTATCAGGTACACTATGTATACACCAGACTCCTGTGCTGGTTTCCTTTCTATTTAACACTAATCAGGATCCACTAATAGACTACCTGAGATATAAACACTGAGTTTGTGTTTGATTCCAGGCGACATTTGCGCATCTCATGATCTTAAAAGGATTTTGCCACAAAGGCGGAAGACCTCACTTGGGTGAAAGACTGGATGGAAGCCAATACCCTGAAATTTGATGCAGTCAAAACAAAGATCACCTTCTTATTCCAAACTAGGCATCAGGTCTACGCCCCGCCACACAACCAATTACACATGTTTCCCCTGGGCTTACCAACATTGTTGCCAAAAAAGCACACTGGTTGGATGTCATTTGGAATTGAATTCGTTCTCTGCTTCCAGACTGGGAACACTTGTCCAGGGGACATTTTACACATTTTGCCAGCACAGAAGAACTTTGACATTAATTCCCTTTAAACAAGTTCAGGCAGTGGTTGGGTCTGTTATTAGACTAGCAATGCCAGTGGGCCTATCCTGACCTTTCAAACTACCTCACACTGCCCTTCACTACAAGGTCTATGTGGGTGGACATTTTATATACAGTTTTTAATACAAAGCTTTACGAACTTCACAACATTTGTGTTTTCCCCTAATTTTGATTCATGTACAAAACCGAAACCTTGCCACTTAACAAATCCCCATTAATCATATATCAGCAGTTTAGGCATCTAAATAATGGAGTCAATGTTCTTCTATGGTTCACGTAGCATGGGGCAGGCCTGTGGGGATATCACTGCACCGCACAGAAATGGGTGGACAGCTGAGTGACAGAGGTGAAAAATATAGAAACAAACATGAGAATATAAGTTTTCATAATAGAGATATTGACTTCCAGTCATGATTATTACCTACAATAGTTGGTGTACATCATTTCCTGCAGCTTAGAGATCCATCTACAAGCAAACCCCCCTAGTTCTGGAGCCCGTGGAATGCCCTTCTGACTGACAGTTTCCGTTACTCCTCCATAACTGTAAACAGGTTGCCAACTAACTTTCGGAGTTGAGTGACCAGGACTCCACAATGTCTTGTAGAGAGACAGAAGTAAAGGATGGAGTCAAGTGTCTGCTTCAAAGGTCTTATGACTCTTTATGATTTATAAGCTGAAACCGTGTTGTAAAATTGGAAGGGGGAAGGAGCTTAGAAATACTTCCAGTCAAGAAATATGAAAAGTGGTGGGATTTTTGACTTGTAACCATGCCCACCATCCTGCCCCATCCAGAGATGAAGTTAAACTTTGAGGTTGCTGTAGCTGTTCACAGGGATGTGTTTTGAGTAGCAGGAGCTGGTATTCGTCCGGATGACGATCAGTGATCAGTGAGGCATTGCTGTAGTAGTCCAACTGAAGCCTTGATGTTGGTAAACAGGAAGGGCTCCTTAAGTGCACAGTGCGCTTCCTGCATCTTCTATAAGCGGCATGAAAAAGGTCAGAGACTCTAAGGCGTCTGACCTAAGAGGCATATCTGTGAAACTTTCAATAAAGGCCCGGTCGGTGTAAGTAAGGGCCTGATTACGATTGCGGTATTCCCGCATCCTCCGGGCCGGCGGAAGCCACAGCCGGCCCGGAGGATGCGGGAAAACCGCTGCAGACTGAAAAAGACCCCCGCCAGATTAGGATGGCTGGGGGATCGTTTTTCAGTCCGCAGCTTTTCCGCCGCGGACGCCTTCCGTCCGCGGCGGAAAAGCTTCAACATGGCTGGCGGTGTCTATCAGACACCGCCAGCCATATTAGGATTTCTGCAGAAAGATGCCTTTACACGGCGGCATTTCCGCCGTGTAAAGGCATACGGATTTGTGTTTGGGGGCCCGTTGCGGGCCCCCAGGGGTGAAGGGGGGGTGGGGGGTGCACATGGGGGGTACCTATGGTACCCCCCTGCATTTGCCTGCACAAAGCGGCAGGCACCGCGAGGTGCCTGCCGCTTTGTGCATGCAAATGCACAACATACATTTTTATCATTGCGGCGGGTGCTGCTTGAAGCAGCACCCGCCGCAATGATAAAAATACAGAATGTGACCGCCAGGATGGCGGTCACATCCTAATTAGCACGGAGGGACCGCCGCTGCCCCTGCGGACGGTCCCTCCTTCTCTATGGTGGCGGACGGACTCAGGTCCGTCCGCCATCATAATCGGCCTCTTAGACTAAGTGTGGGGTTTAAACCCTATGAAACCGAATCCAGCACTTAAAAACGTCATTAATAAAGCTTCACTGGACAAAGAAAAAACAAAAACAGTAGAAAACAGTGTATTAACATTTGTACATAACCATTAGCGGCTCATAAGCTATAAAACAGTTGACTAGGTACATTTAAAAGCAAGTCGCACAGCTATCCTTGGAATTACAAGCGTACAAAGTAGATATCTTGGTCATTCCGTTGGAATTAAATTGTATCTAAGGGCCTTTTATTCCAATGGTAAATGCCTGTGTCCGCCATGATGTTTGTTCCCCATTTAAGCAAAGGGGACGTGTGGTTACATTGTGCTGTTGCTTTAGTGCAGGTAAGTGCAGTTGTATTTATCCTTCCGCCAATGATGCTCAGAGAAGAACGCCCCAGAAGGCCCAGGTTCAATGTCTCTTATTTTGCTTTGCCAGAGCTCCGTCCTGGCAGCCCAGGCCACATTAGAGCCTTGCTTCAGCCTCGGATAACTGATAGTAACATTTGGACGGGCCAGGGCCTGATGTGCCAGCCTTATCCGCTTGAGCCCTGAGCTCCAGCTCACAGAGTCCAAGCACATGAATGGCGCACGAAAATATGCTTTTTCACTGGTTGAGGAGTTTGTATTGGGAATTGTCTGCATGTACTGGTGGGTGAATGTGAGAATGTGCCAAATGTTGCATGGTTGGGTGAAAGGAAGTATATCTGAGTGGGTGAGTGTATGCATAAGTGAGTGACTGTCTAATACATGAATGGAAGAATGTGAGAGTGCCTAGCTGGATAAATGGATGTGTGAGTGAGGGCATGGACGGATGATGAGTCGACAGATGAGTGGTGCATGCTTGATATGATAAAGTGAATGGACGGATCAACAGAATATCTATCCTTCCATACCCAAGCATTCCTCTAATGATCTGTTGATCCACTCACTGGCTCCCAAGTGCTCATTTCTCCATCCCAGGCTTTTTATTCAAGAGAAAACTCCCAGCATGCAAAGTGTTGTAGGCTAAGGAGTCTGAGCCTGCCCAAAGGCTCACTCAGGATATGGATCCTCTTGCTGGCTGTGCATGTGTGTCCACATCTTACCATTTTTTCTGACACACATTTTTCCAAGGGTCTTCCTTTTGTTCTAAATCGAATTCATGTCCTTCTTTCAAATTAACCTTGATTACATAGTGTTTGCCTTGAGTTTTCTCAAGGCTGGCATGAGTAGCTCACCCAGCTTGGGCGTCCCTTTTGAATTCTGTGACTGTCTGCTCCGTTATCTGCTATTGCAAATGTATTCATCTTAGACCTCCATCTCCTGGGGGCGGACAGTGCCTCAGAGATCGGCCCATGGACATTGCTGGAGTGGTGCCACAGCTGCCAAGGTAGCTCCAGTCTATGTAGGTGATGTGATGCTACCTGACAAAAACTACCCCTAGGATGAAGAAGAACTAAAGTTGTGTGTGCAGGACCCAGAGGCAACAGCTTGGCAACCTCCACTGTAGTGCTCATACCTCAGGTTCTCTAGCGGCAGCTCCTTCGCTATAGCGGAGGAGAGTCCCCCCGCCAGAAGCCACACAACTCGAAAATAAGACAATAATAACACAGGTTTATTATTGTTTTATTTTTTGAACGATTCTTGTGGGCGGGACCAGATGATGACAGGCTGCAGGGGAACCAGCTGCCTAAGTGGAGAAATGTGGCTCAATGGCTAGAGCGGCAGACCCTGATGCAGAGGCCTGGCCTGGGACCAATGTTCAATTCCCGCTTCGCCGGGTCTTGGGCTCAATTTCCTCGGACCTGATAATTCTTGGCTCGGTGCCTAATCTAATCATGGGTCCCACTTTGCAACTCTGGGCAATAGTTTGCTTAATCTCCACAACTGCCCCAACAGCGCTGGGATGCCTGGCTTCACCTTGGGGGTGCCCAGGAGTGGGCATTTCACAGGGAAAAGCCAGGAAGGGTTCCACAGCGGTATGCGTACAGCGCCAAGACACCTCAGGGTATAAGTGCGCTATACAAGTGCGAATTCATTCATTCATTCATTCATTCATTCATTCAAGTGTTTCAGCACTGACAGTGCGCATGTCGGTTTGACCGGTTTGGCCGGCCATCTTAGGACGGCCAAGCTGACATGTCTCCAACCCTAGCAGCATTGCCAGGTTGGAAACATGCTGACATAGTCTACCAGTCTGTCTTGGGCCGCAAATTTCGAGGGTGCTCAGGCCAAACCTGACGCTACTCTCATACAGGAGAGCAGTGCCAGGATTGGCCGCAGGGGAATCTGGTAGCCCATGCAGTGCAGCAGAAGAGTACTGAGTTGGCGATGTGGTGAGCGCAAGGTAAGTGGTATTCTTTTCTTTTTCTCGCCATCGTCCCCCCTGCCCCTCTGCCCTGATACCAGCTGCCACTGAGGTTCTCACCAAAATATTGTAGTAATAGTATCATTTGACATACATTTTGTTTACTGAATATTGTTAACAAAAAATATCAAACCATTTGAATTAATATTACAAAATCATCACCCAATGAGCTGATATTTTTGTAAATGATATTCTGTCATACAGCCCCCACCAGTAAGATGTGAGACCTGCCTTTCGTGGATAGTATCACCACAGTTACACAACTTCAGAGCCTGCTGTCCTTTGACCTCTACAAAAGATCAGCCTCAGCTCTACTCACAGTTGGGGCAGGTGGCATCGAATATTAAATCCATTCGACATCAGCGTTTCCCACTTTCCTGCCACTACAGGGGTGTCAGGTCTTGGTTACACTCTCGCATCAAGCTCCTACCTGCATGACGGAGCAAAACAATGTGTCTCTCCCTGTGCAAGTATGCTCAACGTGAAATGGCTCTGGCAAGACTCCATGAATCATGAATAGGGTTCCCGTTCTTATGGTATTTCTTTTTGTAACTTTCCATCTGTATTTATCCATATTTAATTTTTGGCCATTTTATTACTATTTAACCATATTTTTATTTTATGTTTTGGCAATAAATGGGGTCATAAAATAGTGTATTTCCACATTTATTTAACTGACCAGCATGCACTCATACTTTGATGCCTGTCGCGTTTTAGCAAATTAAGCAGTCAAATGTAACAAAACACTACACTGAGAAGTAAATATTAGCATTATATACAACTATATGTCAACATATGCCTGTATTTAAGGGAATCTCTTCCTGTTTTTAAATAGCCATTGTGTCTAGCTGCTCAGCAGTTGGTCTGGAATTCATGAAGGACCACAAGGAAAGTCACTCACAAGAAACCCAATTTTCTGTATTTTTCTGCTTTTAACAATAAATACAGGCATGAAATAGATTTTTTTCTGTCTCTATTCATTTGTAAAATCAGTAAAAATGGAAAACTGGAAGCCTTAATCATGAATGACTGTTACAAGCAAACAATGTCTGACTAACGTGGGCTTTGTATGAATTACCTTTTGTCACTTACAAAGCTGCCTCTCGCAAGACTCAAATATAAGGCAAGTCCATCCTTAAAGCCTCTAGTGGGATTCAGTGTCACACCATAGAAGCTCTACTATCTAGCCCAGTTCAGCAGTTTAGCAGGCATTGCCGTCCAAGGAGCGGCTTGACGGGTGTGCTGTCGGTCGGAGGCACAGTGACTGCACTGAGGCTCTTCTAATTGGAAGAATACATATTATGAAGCAGCAGTGGGGCAACAATTCTTTTATCTTGAGTGCCCTCGGGTAACACTGGTTAGATATGCATAGAAGATGTGGAAGGGAGAAGTGCAGAGAAGAGGTGGAGCAGAGATGAGAAAAAAGAGGGTGCAAGCAGAATCAGACTGGGACAGAAAATAGTACCAGGCATCAAAAGAAAAGTGGTCCTTATTTGTGAATTAGATAGCTTAAAAGTGGCCCACATTTGCAAATCAGTAAAGACCACCGCAATGGAGCGCACACCGCTAGCCCCTCCTCCGGATCGCCCCTCGGGATTCTTGTACTTGTAGTTCAGTAGTGGATCACCCAGGTGGGTGCAAGTCGGTACTTGTTGGACTGATTAATCTCTAGACCCGATACATGTCCCGGGTTTTTGGGTATCGCCCGAGACATGGCTCGGGTTTCGGGATAACTTCACTCATCAGTAGAGAAAATGGTTTAGGGGTGGAGGAGAAGGCCGCCAAACAACAGTCAATGGCCTCGATGCCCCAACCGGCACGCAGGGCAGCATCCAGGAGCCCGTCGGCTCAAAGCTCAAGGGAGCCAATTAGTAAAGACCACCGCAATGGAGCGCACACCGCTAGCCCCTCCTCCGGATCGCCCCTCGGGATTCTGGTACTTGTAGTTCAGTAGTGGATCACCCAGGTGGGTGCAAGTCGGTACTTGTTGGACTGATGAATCTCTAGACCCGATACATGTCCCGGGTTTTTGGGTATCGCCCGAGACATGGCTCGGGTTTCGGGATAACTTCCCTCATCAGTAGAGAAAATGGTTTAGGGGTGGAGGAGAAGGCCGCCAAACAACAGTCAATGGCCTCGATGCCCGAACCGGCACGCAGGGCAGCATCCAGGAGCCCGTCGGCTCAAAGCTCAAGGGAGCCAATTAGTAAAGACCACCGCAATGGAGCGCACACCGCTAGCCCCTCCTCCGGATCGCCCCTCTGGATTCTGGTACTTGTAGTTCAGTAGTGGATCACCCAGGTGGGTGCAAGTCGGTACTTGTTGGACTGATGAATCTCTAGACCCGATACATGTCCCGGGTTTT
The DNA here is from genome assembly GCF_964261635.1 of Lissotriton helveticus. Lineage (NCBI taxonomy): Eukaryota > Metazoa > Chordata > Amphibia > Caudata > Salamandridae > Lissotriton > Lissotriton helveticus. Next base: position 630,479,701 of record NC_136068.1, on the reverse strand, counting down.
TGGGTATCGCCCGAGACATGGCTCGGGTTTCGGGATAACTTCCCTCATCAGTAGAGAAAATGGTTTAGGGGTGGAGGAGAAGGCCGCCAAACAACAGTCAATGGCCTCGATGCCCGAACCGGCACGCAGGGCAGCATCCAGGAGCCCGTCGGCTCAAATCTCAAGGGAGCCAATTAGTAAAGACCACCGCAATGGAGCGCACACCGCTAGCCCCTCCTCCGGATCGCCCCTCGGGATTCTGGTACTTGTAGTTCAGTAGTGGATCACCCAGGTGGGTGCAAGTCGGTACTTGTTGGACTGATGAATCTCTAGACCCGATACATGTCCCGGGTTTTTGGGTATCGCCCGAGACATGGCTCGGGTTTCGGGATAACTTCCCTCATCAGTAGAGAAAATGGTTTAGGGGTGGAGGAGAAGGCCGCCAAACAACAGTCAATGGCCTCGATGCCCAAACCGGCACGCAGGGCAGCATCCAGGAGCCCGTCGGCTCAAAGCTCAAGGGAGCCAATTAGTAAAGACCACTGCAATGGAGCGCACACCGCTAGCCCCTCCTCCGGATCGCCCCTCGGGATTCTGGTACTTGTAGTTCAGTAGTGGATCACCCAGGTGGGTGCAAGTCGGTACTTGTTGGACTGATGAATCTCTAGACCCGATACATGTCCCGGGTTTTTGGGTATCGCCCGAGACATGGCTCGGGTTTCGGGATAACTTCCCTCATCAGTAGAGAAAATGGTTTAGGGGTGGAGGAGAAGGCCGCCAAACAACAGTCAATGGCCTCGATGCCCGAACCGGCACGCAGGGCAGCATCCAGGAGCCCGTCGGCTCAAAGCTCAAGGGAGCCAATTAGTAAAGACCACCGCAATGGAGCGCACACCGCTAGCCCCTCCTCCGGATCGCCCCTCGGGATTCTGGTACTTGTAGTTCAGTAGTGGATCACCCAGGTGGGTGCAAGTCGGTACTTGTTGGACTGATGAATCTCTAGACCCGATACATGTCCCGGGTTTTTGGGTATCGCCCGAGACATGGCTCGGGTTTCGGGATAACTTCCCTCATCAGTAGAGAAAATGGTTTAGGGGTGGAGGAGAAGGCCGCCAAACAACAGTCAATGGCCTCGATGCCCGAACCGGCACGCAGGGCAGCATCCAGGAGCCCGTCGGCTCAAAGCTCAAGGGAGCCAATTAGTAAAGACCACCGCAATGGAGCGCACACCGCTAGCCCCTCGGGATTCTGGTACTTGTAGTTCAGTAGTGGATCACCCAGGTGGGTGCAAGTCGGTACTTGTTGGCCTGTGACGGTTACTTGGCGGCCTTCTCATCCACCCCATACTTGTTCTCTACTGATGAGGGAAACTATCCCGAAACCCGAGCCATGTCTTGGGTCTAGAGATTTTGGGAACAACGAGTACCTACTCGCACCAACTTTGGTGAACCACTTATGAACTTGACTTCTATTCTTCGAACTACACGCACTTCAAATACCAGAGTGCTTAGGGGCGACCCGGAGGAGGGGCTAGCGGAGTGCGATCCATTGCAGAGTTCTACTTATCGCTCCCTTGAGCGCCAAGCTGACGAGCTTCTGGAGACGCCCTGCGAGCCAGAGAGGCATCGAGGCCTGTGACGGTTACTTGGCGGCCTTCTCATCCACCCCATACTTGTTCTCTACTGATGAGGGAAACTATCCCGAAACCCGAGCCATGTCTTGGGTCTAGAGATTTTGGGAACGAGTACCTACTCGCACCAACTTTGGTGAACCACTTATGAACTTGACTTCTATTCTTCGAACTACACGCACTTCAAATACCAGAGTGCTTAGGGGCGACCCGGAGGAGGGGCTAGCGGAGTGCGATCCATTGCAGAATTCTACTTATCGCTCCCTTGAGCGCCAAGCTGACGAGCTTCTAGAGACGCCCTGCGAGCCAGAGAGGCATCGAGGCCTGTGACGGTTACTTGGCGGCCTTCTCATCCACCCCATACTTGTTCTCTACTGATGAGGGAAACTATCCCGAAACCCGAACCATGTCTTGGGTCTAGAGATTTTGGGAACAACGAGTACCTACTCGCACCAACTTTGGTGAACCACTTATGAACTTGACTTCTATTCTTCGAACTACACGCACTTCAAATACCAGAGTGCTTAGGGGCGACCCGGAGGAGGGGCTAGCGGAGTGCGATCCATTGCAGAATTCTACTTATCGCTCCCTTGAGCGCCAAGCTGACGAGCTTCTGGAGACGCCCTGCGAGCCAGAGAGGCATCGAGGCCTGTGACGGTTACTTGGCGGCCTTCTCATCCACCCCATACTTGTTCTCTACTGATGAGGGAAACTATCCCGAAACCCGAGCCATGTCTTGGGTCTAGAGATTTTGGGAACAACGAGTACCTACTCGCACCAACTTTGGTGAACCACTTATGAACTTGACTTCTATTCTTCGAACTACACGCACTTCAAATACCAGAGTGCTTAGGGGCGACCCGGAGGAGGGGCTAGCGGAGTGCGATCCATTGCAGAATTCTACTTATCGCTCCCTTGAGCGCCAAGCTGACGAGCTTCTGGAGACGCCCTGCGAGCCAGAGAGGCATCGAGGCCTGTGACGGTTACTTGGCGGCCTTCTCATCCACCCCATACTTGTTCTCTACTGATGAGGGAAACTATCCCGAAACCCGAGCCATATCTTGGGTCTAGAGATTTTGGGAACAACGAGTACCTACTCGCACCAACTTTGGTGAACCACTTATGAACTTGACTTCTATTCTTCGAACTACACGCACTTCAAATACCAGAGTGCTTAGGGGCGACCCGGAGGAGGGGCTAGCGGAGTGCGATCCATTGCAGAATTCTACTTATCGCTCCCTTGAGCGCCAAGCTGACGAGCTTCTGGAGACGCCCTGCGAGCCAGAGAGGCATCGAGGCCTGTGACGGTTACTTGGCGGCCTTCTCATCCACCCCATACTTGTTCTCTACTGATGAGGGAAACTATCCCGAAACCCGAGCCATGTCTTGGGTCTAGAGATTTTGGGAACAACGAGTACCTACTCGCACCAACTTTGGTGAACCACTTATGAACTTGACTTCTATTCTTCGAACTACACGCACTTCAAATACCAGAGTGCTTAGGGGCGACCCGGAGGAGGGGCTAGCGGAGTGCGATCCATTGCAGAATTCTACTTATCGCTCCCTTGAGCGCCAAGCTGACGAGCTTCTGGAGACGCCCTGCGAGCCAGAGAGGCATCGAGGCCTGTGACGGTTACTTGGCGGCCTTCTCATCCACCCCATACTTGTTCTCTACTGATGAGGGAAACTATCCCGAAACCCGAGCCATGTCTTGGGTCTAGAGATTTTGGGAACAGCGAGTACCTACTCGCACCAACTTTGGTGAACCACTTATGAACTTGACTTCTATTCTTCGAACTACACGCACTTCAAATACCAGAGTGCTTAGGGGCGACCCGGAGGAGGGGCTAGCGGAGTGCGATCCATTGCAGAGTTCTACTTATCGCTCCCTTGAGCGCCAAGCTGACGAGCTTCTGGAGACGCCCTGCGAGCCAGAGAGGCATCGAGGCCTGTGACGGTTACTTGGCGGCCTTCTCATCCACCCCATACTTGTTCTCTACTGATGAGGGAAACTATCCCGAAACCCGAGCCATGTCTTGGGTCTAGAGATTTTGGGAACAACGAGTACCTACTCGCACCAACTTTGGTGAACCACTTATGAACTTGACTTCTATTCTTCGAACTACACGCACTTCAAATACCAGAGTGCTTAGGGGCGACCCGGAGGAGGGGCTAGCGGAGTGCGATCCATTGCAGAATTCTACTTATCGCTCCCTTGAGCGCCAAGCTGACGAGCTTCTGGAGACGCCCTGCGAGCCAGAGAGGCATCGAGGCCTGTGACGGTTACTTGGCGGCCTTCTCATCCACCCCATACTTGTTCTCTACTGATGAGGGAAACTATCCCGAAACCCGAGCCATGTCTTGGGTCTAGAGATTTTGGGAACAACGAGTACCTACTCGCACCAACTTTGGTGAACCACTTATGAACTTGACTTCTATTCTTCGAACTACACGCACTTCAAATACCAGAGTGCTTAGGGGCGACCCGGAGGAGGGGCTAGCGGAGTGCGATCCATTGCAGAATTCTACTTATCGCTCCCTTGAGCGCCAAGCTGACGAGCTTCTGGAGACGCCCTGCGAGCCAGAGAGGCATCGAGGCCTGTGACGGTTACTTGGCGGCCTTCTCATCCACCCCATACTTGTTCTATACTGATGAGGGAAACTATCCCGAAACCCGAGCCATGTCTTGGGTCTAGAGATTTTGGGAACAACGAGTACCTACTCGCACCAACTTTGGTGAACCACTTATGAACTTGACTTCTATTCTTCGAACTACACGCACTTCAAATACCAGAGTGCTTAGGGGCGACCCGGAGGAGGGGCTAGCGGAGTGCGATCCATTGCAGAATTCTACTTATCGCTCCCTTGAGCGCCAAGCTGACGAGCTTCTGGAGACGCCCTGCGAGCCAGAGAGGCATCGAGGCCTGTGACGGTTACTTGGCGGCCTTCTCATCCACCCCATACTTGTTCTCTACTGATGAGGGAATCTATCCCGAAACCCGAGCCATGTCTTGGGTCTAGAGATTTTGGGAACAACGAGTACCTACTCGCACCAACTTTGGTGAACCACTTATGAACTTGACTTCTATTCTTCGAACTACACGCACTTCAAATACCAGAGTGCTTAGGGGCGACCCGGAGGAGGGGCTAGCGGAGTGCGATCCATTGCAGAATTCTACTTATCGCTCCCTTGAGCGCCAAGCTGACGAGCTTCTGGAGACGCCCTGCGAGCCAGAGAGGCATCGAGGCCTGTGACGGTTACTTGGCGGCCTTCTCATCCACCCCATACTTGTTCTCTACTGATGAGGGAAACTATCCCGAAACCCGAGCCATGTCTTGGGTCTAGAGATTTTGGGAACGAGTACCTACTCGCACCAACTTTGGTGAACCACTTATGAACTTGACTTCTATTCTTCGAACTACACGCACTTCAAATACCAGAGTGCTTAGGGGCGACCCGGAGGAGGGGCTAGCGGAGTGCGATCCATTGCAGAATTCTACATTTGCAAATCAGGGCAACTCTGACCATGTAAAGATACGCTGTAGGGGTATTTTGCAAGGTAGAGGAGACTAAATACATTTTTGCTTGCTGCAGGCAATGTTTGTGGTTATATAAGGGAAACCAACAGTAAAAACCGTCCCACAAGACCATAAAATTGGTCCACAAACAGCCAAAAAACAACTTGTATACTGATCTATCTGCCTTCGGGCACTACCTGATTGCTCTGTAGTCCAGTGCGACCCTGGGTGCAAGAGGGATGCAGCCGATGGAAACACTGGTTGAGAGGTGTGAGAGAGAGATTCATGGGAGATATGTTTAGCAGTAACGGTGGTGGCAAAGAAAGACAGAGAAAATGCAAGGGAGTGAAGACAGTAGGCGTGAAGTGGGAGGGGCTCGGAAATTACATGAGAAGAAGAACAGAATGGATGCACTTGAAAGAAACACAGATGGACAGAGCAGGTAAAATAAGATGGACAGCGGCGGCACCTCCACTAAGGTGAAGGAGCGTCGCCCCACTGCTTTTCAACAGAGAAAAATGAAAAAAATAAAATGATAATAACAAAGATTGTTATCATTTTATTTTTCCTCGCCTGCAGCAAACCCGAGGGTGGGGCGGGCCATCTATTCTGACATGACACAGTAGTAGGAAGAAGGAGTGGTGGCACTGCTTCAAGTGCACTTGACAGTTTGGCAAGCCGTCTAAGGCCTAACTAGGGCACTCACACCTGCTCTTATGTGGGTAATAAAGCATGAGACGAGTGTCTGGATTGGCATAGGGGAGCCTGTGGCATGCCGGGAATCGAGGAGCAGAGGCTAGAAGAGCACCAACACAGCAGACGGCAAATACGTTTTTTTTTTTATTCTTTCCCCACATTGCCCCACCTGCACGACCTCCCCTACGTTGTCTCACCACTTTAATGTTCCAGCAGCCGCCACTGAAGATGGATACGAATGATGCCAATGAAAGGGAGCCACCCGCAATCAGGTTATGTCATCTATTCGGGGAACTGGGTTCTGGGTTGACCTGAGAAAATTGTACTTGTTGTGTCTGGGTTCAGTGTGTGGAAGAAGGAACACCTGCACTGAAATATATGTGTATTGTGTATGCTTCACCAGGTGAACAACAGCCTATAGAGTGTCAGGCGGTTTTTCCTATTTCACCTTCTAATGACTCACTTCATGGACATTGTATCAAAGAACAGGAGCATAAACCCATCAACAGTGTTGGGATTGGGGTAAAATGTGGAAAAAACAAGAAGTATCCCAACTGGTATAATTTGTAGGCAGTTAATCTGGATATGTATACACTATTATCCACACAGAAACAAGAAGACTCTAATAGTTTGTAGCATGTGCTCATGGCAACATTTATCCTTAGAGATCAAGAAGGGGATGTACATTAAATCATTTACAGTTGTAACAGCACTGTAGTAACATAATTAGTAGCGATTCGTGACAACCCAAATTGTACGTGGTGCTCGTGGTATGTGGGTGAAGATATGTTATATGTAAACATCTCAGACACATCTATGTATCTGTTATTACATTCATATTAACCACATATATAAGACATAATTCAAAATGTTTTGACACTGAATAATTAGTGCTTGTTACTATTCAATAGAACATTTTTTGGTAAAATAGTTTTTTATTGGTATTTTGCACATTACAAAAATATAAAACGTTGTGACATATAACGAATAGGAAGTTACACAGGCGAGCCGGTAGGGATCCGTGATTTAACAAACTTATAATAATGAAGGACTGAATTAAGACCATCAAGGATTCAAACTTATGAATCTCATGTTACAAATAGCTGCTTGCTGCACGTTCATACCTGAATTGTAAATTCTGACATGCAGTTTTCACAAGGGGTCTTGATAGAAATGGGGGTCTCTAGTTGGCAATGGTTTGCACCTTTGTCCAAGTAGGGACCCTTGATTCTAGTCAGGGTAAGAGAGTTTACGCCCTTAGACAATCCCTGCTCACCCCCTTGGTAGCTTGGCATGAGCAGGCAGGCTTATCTCAGTCAGTGTAAAGCATTTGTGCATACATACAGTAACACAGTAAAAACACTTAAAATAGATACCACACCAGTTTAGAAAAATAGGAAATATTTATCTAAACAAAACAAGACCAAATGACAAAAATCCACCATACATATATCAAGATATCCCCCAAAAAGAGTTATTCACAAAAATAAAGCTTGAGGCAACAAATAGTTCCACCTGGGGCTAATACGACGTTGTGATGGATGGTAATCCCAAAGTACGGCACGGTCCAGGAGGTGCGCGGCGTCGGGGCTGGAGTTACATGGACCCCCAAAGAATAGTATCATGACAAACAATGAAAAGAAAAACTGTGCATGGCATCTGTAAGGTAATGCCTCATTAGTGCCGAGCGTCGCCGTTCCTTACGCCCACAGGGGAGGTGAGATGTTGGTTCCTTATTGCAATACAGAGGAGGTGGTGTCAAGGCGTCGATTCCTTACAGCAAGGCGGGCTCAATGGATTCGGGAGCTAACACACGTCAGGTATTGGCTCCGTGAGGATGAGGCACCGGCATCGGTGAGGTCAAGTCTGCGATGCGAGTCGGGCGGTGTGTCGTGAGTTCCAGGAGCGGTGCCCTCTGCTCTGGTGCAGGCAGCGGCCTCTGTGATGGCATCAGAGTGATGCAGTATCACCAGGTGTCGGGCTGCGGTGCAAGTTGGGGCAGTACTTTGTGCACTTCATGAACAGTGCCCATAGCTTCGTTGCAGGTCGCAGTATCACTCGCCGGCGTCGCAGTTGCTTTTTCCCTCTGTGGCAGCTAAAACAGCAGTTCCAGGAGCATGAGGACAGAGGAAATGAAGTAAATGTGTCCCTGAGACTTCAGAACAGGAGGCAAGCTATACACCAAGCCCTTGGAGATCTTCTTCAAGCAGGATACACTGCACAGTTCAGTATTTGTCCTCTCCTTGGCAGAAACAGCCAGTGCAGGCCAACCCCACACAACACAGGGGAAGAACTTCTCCTTCAGCTTTCTCAGCATTTCTCCTTTGCAGAGGTTCCTCTTAAGTCCAAAAGTAATCTAACGTTCTGAGTCTGGGCCCCAATATTTATACAACATTTTCCTTTGTTCTCGTGTGGCAGAATGTCTCTTAGCGCAGGCCAAACCAGTTCAGTTCTCTCTGTTCCAGCTTCCTGGCAATGGGTGGAGACAGCATTGGGCACAGGAGATAGGTACCATTCATGTGCAAGAAAATCTCCTCCCACTACTCTAAATGCAGCCAATGTCTATTCAGCTCAGCTCTGAGTCATCCAGGAAAGACCTCCTGAGTCTTTGGGAAATTTTAACTGCAGCCCAGCTGTGTGGAGTGTTTACACCTGGACTGGAAAACCCTTTTGTGCAAGGGTTTCCAGCTCATTGTTTGAATGACCTCTTAACCACGTGGCCCTGTGATGTGGTATGCACAGTGTTTTAAATGGGCAGGTACTGTCTGGTACAGTGTACATGCACTTCAATTTTTCCATTTCAAGCACTGGGTATGAAACCGTGTGTCACACAGCCACACAGTATGAGTTGACAGGCCTACACACTATACATCATGGAACAAACCTCCTCCACTGTCATGTGACAGGATTCTCCAGTGTGTTGTAACATACTAATCACACTAATGTCGAAAGTTAGGAGATTATTCTTCTTACTTTTCTTGACAGAACTACGCATCGGGAAAAACAACAAACATGGGAGCCACAGTCATTTACATATCTGGCGTGCCTTACTCTCTCACTGTCTCACCTGCAGCACACATATTGCCTCAAGCCAGGAGCGAAACTAGGCCTGTACTTCGGGGGGGAGGGGGGGTGGCTAACACTCCCAACCAGGGCTGGCCCTAGCACTGGTCGCACATGGTGCAACAGTATTTTTTGGCACCCCCTCCTCTATTTCCTCCTTCTCCATTAGTTCCCTCACTACCACTCACCAACAATGCACCTTATCTCTCTATAGCACCTCTCTGACAAACATTTCATTTTTATAAAGCTCTACTCATAGTTTACTCAGACTCAATTCTGTGATATGCATAGTACACGTTCTTTGTAGCAGGCACATTACTGTGTGGGTGGCAGGAGTGCCCTTGTAAGTGTATGGTGAGCGATGAAACAGTGTGAGAGTAGGGTAAGAGGACTGACTGCAGGGTGAGTGAGGTGGCCATATGATTTTGGGTGCAGATGTAAGTGCAGAGTGGGATGAATGAATACACGGTTATTGATGGGATTGTTTGGACAGGTGAGTGAAGTGTCTCATGAGTGCAGGGTGAGTAGTGTGCTCTTGTGACTGCAGGGTGAGGTACAGGGTGAACAGCGCAAGCGCATTGTGAGTGCAGAGTGATCACTGTGAGTGCAGGGTAAGCAGGTGAATGGTGTGAGTGCATGGTGATCAGTGTGAGTGCATTGTGATTGCTGTGAGTGCAGGGTGAGCTTGAAGGTGAAGGGTGAGAATGGGGAGTGAGTTGTCTGAATGTAGGGTGCATTCCCAGACACTTAAAGTAACTCAGCATGTTAATTAACTGAGGTGTAGGGTTTCAGAAATAAGTTAAACTATTGCTATTATGGCATTAATCAGGGATGGAGGGTGGAGGAAATAAATAATGTGCTAATCCTCCAACAAACTTCCAGTCTTATGATTAGGGTTACCAGCTCATTATTTTGATGTCCCAGATGGTACAAAAATAAACAGTCACCATAAAGCCGTATTCTCAGCACTTATCTGTGCATAATTCGAACAGCAAATATAAATAGAAAGCACTTTTAATTGTGTTCTAGGGCTGCCTGAATGATCCATGACTGATAATTGAAGGGAACAAAGACAGAAAAGTCAAATTTCAAATGAATACATACTTTTTCATTTATAACCCTATTTAGTGTCAAGACGAGGTCTTTGCAGGCTTTGCGGATGTATGACGGTACGACGTGTACCATCACAACGTGTCCCTTACAACGCAAGTCGTTACTACGACTTGCGTTGGGGGCGCGGATTGAGAATAGTATAATTTACTATTCTAACACCAGTCCCCGTGGACACCAGGGAAGGTGTTGGAATAGTAACTATACTATTCTTAATCCTCTAGCGCCCTCCAGCACAAGTCATGGTTACGATTTGCGTTGTAATGGACGCGTTGTTAAAGCCTTGCGGAGTAAAATCCGCGTGGTAAAGGATGTTTCCCCTTTAAACAACACATGGCTGGCATTTTTCTTGCGGCAACCCTACTTTATATTCCTTTTTAGGTTGAGCCTCGAAGCATGCAGTAGTCGAATATGATGTGGAAGCCTCGCCTACTCTCCTCCCATATTTTTGATTGGCTGGTTGTAAAGAACTTAATGACTAAGTAATAATATTACATTAATTTAATTTGAAATATAGTGTTAGCGGCACACCACAACAAGACTGTACATCTACAAAGAGCCAGCGCAACTGACTCCAAGGAGTTAAACATTCTTAAGACAGTTCCAATAGAGTTAGAACAGAGAGTAAATGAAAACACTTGTACATGAACATGTTGGCAATGTAACACATCTACCTTATATAAAATCGAAATTAAACCACTAATAAAACCAGTAAAAGAAATGAAACTTGAGGAAAAACATTATCTAACATAATCTAAACATTTTGCAGGTAGTATCCTAGAACGTGTTGAGCCTTTGACTCTATTAGCCACAGAATCATGTTGTAGCTCATCTGAATTAGCATCCTGTAACACATAAGAATTGTTAATATCAGGATCCTGAAACCTAACATTAACATTGTCAGAAATCGACATATTCTTGCAACTTCCAGGACACTTGGCAACATGCCTGACATTCCACATTTTGCCATCTTGTGTTATGACAGAATTCCTGAACACTCTGGTAATTTTGATGGGTTTATAGAACTTGCTTGCACACTTGCCTACCAAACCAGGTTTTTTTATTCTTACATATTCACCAATTCTAAAATTATGTTGTTTAACATTCCACCTCTTGTCATACCAAAGTTTACATTTGCTTTGTTTTTCCTTCACCCTTAACTCTGTGTCCCTTCTATTCCACTCATTGTACATGTTATCACCAGACTCTTCTTTAAGCCTCCACGGACATATTTTAGAAGCAGGGTCTCTACCCTTCAACAAACGGAAAGGGCTGACTTCAGTGATGGAATGCGGTGTAATTCTATACATCCACAATCTTTCCCTTAATACATTTTTCCAATCCTCTCCTTCCTTTGTGACCTCAGTAATGTAACCCTTTAAAACCCTATTGAAGTGTTCCACCTGACCATTTTCATGGGACGCATACAATGACGTTGTAACATGACTAATGCCTTGACCTTTGAGAAATTCTTTCATTTGTTTAGAAAACAGTTGCACCCCATTATCTGTGACAATAATGGCAAGAGAGCCTTCCCTTGAAACAATTTCCTTAAAAAACTCAAGCACTTTATTAGTGGAGGTCATGGGAACCATCTTCACCTCCGGCCATTTAGAATGATAGTCCACTAACACTAGAGCATAACGAGAATCAAGTGGTAAATTAAGAAAAGGGCCAGAAATGTCAAACGCTAATTTCTTCCAAGGTTCTTGTGGCCATTCAATGGGTGTAAGAGGTGGAACATTAAGTTTCAACACTTTATCACTTGCATTACAAACAACACAGTCTCTAACCACCCGATCTGCCATGCAATCCATGCCTGGCCACCAAAAATAACTTATAATCAATCTTTTCATCGCCGACATACCAGGATGAGAGTTATGAGCCATCTTAAGAATTATCTCTCTCACTCCCAAAGGAGGAACACACTTACCATCCTTATATATAAAATCACCATCTAACTTCAAATCCTCTGAAACCTTAAACAATGGCATAATGTCCTCTGGAAGATAATGTTTTTGTGGCCAACCTTCCACCATAAATTTCTTAAGTAATTGCCACAAAGAATCATTCTCCTCACTTTTCCTCCAAGTTTCTTCTGATATACTTGAAAAAGCACCAACAACAACATCTTGGATGGTAGTGACAATATCCACATCATCAACTTTATCCTTTGGGTCCGACTCACATGGATGTCGCGACATAAAGTCAGCTATAACATTCTTTTTACCAGGAACATATTCCGTTATGAAACAATACTCTTGTAGCCTAGAGTAAATCTAGCAATTCGTGAGGTGGAATTCCAACCACCACCAGGTGACAGAATATTAACTAAGGGCTTGTGATCTGTCCTTAAAATAAACTTTGTTCCCCAAATATAGTTCCTGTAATGCTCTATAGCCCACACACACGCAAACAGTTCCCTCTCAATAACAGCGTAACGCCTTTCTGTCTCATTCAAAGTTCTTGACGCAAAGCATACATTGCACTCTTCACATCCACTCTTTTGAGACAATACTCCTCCAATGCCATAGAGACTCGCATCAACAGTTATTATGCATTGTTTCTTTAAACAAAAAGGTCTTAAGGTAGGCGCATTAATACTATCCTGTTTGATCTCATTAAAAGCCTTTTCTTGTGAATCAGACCATTCAAAATGTGCATTGGTTCTTAATAAACTTCTTAAAGGCTCAATTTTATTCGCACAGATAGAAACAAACTTAGAATAATACTCACACATCCCCACAAAGGATAGTAACTGGTCTTTGTTTTTGGGGGATGGCGCCTTCATAATGCCTTCCACATTTGATCTCTTAGGAATCACACCATCACCTGTGAGGGTATGCCCTAAATACTCTACACTTTTCTTGAACATCTTGCACTTGTGAGCCTTAAGTGTTAACCCATTTTTCTCCAACCTACTACACACCTCAGACAGGTGTCTTAAATGATCCAGATTGTTACCTGAAAAAATCAAAATATCATCCTGGAAGCATTTGACGAAAGAAACTACATCCCTAAAAATGTTAAACATGATTCTCTGGAATACCGATGCCACCGAGGCTAAGCCAAAAGGCATCCTTGTCTATTGATATAAGCCTTGGGGTGTGATGAATGCTGTTAACATTTTTGAATCATCTGTCAATGGCACCTGATGATACGCAGACCTTAAATCCAGCGTAGAAAATACTTTGGCTCCTTCCGGCATGGAGACAACCTCATTAATATTTGGTAGCGGGTGACAATCGACCACTATCTCAGAATTTATTGCCCTTAATTCCACACATAACCTCAAACTTTAATCTGACTTGCGGACCAAAATAATTGGAGAAACCCACTCAGATTAATGTATGGGTTCTATAATTCCTTCATTAACCAGGTCTGTTAAGATGTCCTTGAGCTCCTCCCTTACATTGATAGGCACAGGTGTTATTTTTTGTCTAACCGGTTTAGCACCAGCTTTGAGTTTGATCAGATGCGAATAGTTTCTAAGTTTTCCTAAAGAGTCAGAGAAAACATCTTTAAATGATGCTTTTATAAAAGTCTCCATGTCATCCTCACCTGTAACAGGAATATGATTAGAACCAACCAAATCATCTAAAATAACAGGAACTTTCAGTCCGGGATTCAACTTTATGCCTAATTTATACTGATCTCTCCAGCCAGGGGCGTTTATCCCTTTTACAGAAACATAAAGTTTGATACTTGCAATTCTCCCTTTAAGTATCACAGTTGTCTCAAAATAGCCAATCATGTTGATGCGTGATCCATCATAACTCACCGGGTTTATGTCAGGTGGAATGATGTCCACAATATTAAAAACAGACCCGAGTCTTTCTGAAAAATACTGTTTCGAAATTATGGTCCATGGCGATCCAGAATCAGCCATGAGCCTTAATTCCACATTTTCCACTAAAACTAAACACATTGGAGAACTTCCCACAGATATGTCATTTGGATAATCAAGATTAGCAATACTATTAGTGAGTGAGACAACAAACCCAGACATATTCTCTTTCGGTAGTGTGTTACTAGTAACCTCAGAATGTACAGTATTTTCAGAAGCCCTAATCAATAATGAAACTCGTGGCTGATATTGTGCGGGAAATTTCTTTTGTTCTCGGCACATGTTTGCAAAATGTCCCACTTTTCCACAATTTTTGCAGTCTCTTCTAATAGCCAGACACCCACTAAGAATGTACGTTGTTACAACGCATGCTTTTACCACGCATGCTTTTACAACGCAGGTTTTTCAATGAAACAAGAAGGGCCAACACATGTTTAACGACACACACGTCGCTTCTTCAGGGGCAATTCACAGTTACATACTCTACACCTAGTGCCATTAATGTAGAAACAGCACTGGTCAGTATTTCTTAACCACTTCGCTGCTCAGCATATTCCCCTCCTGTGCTGAGAATTTGTAAATCCCATTATTCGTGACGAGCTGGGCTCGTCATGAGCGTGCGAGGAGGCTACCTCATGACGAGCCCAGCTCGTCATGAGTGTGGAAGGGGTTAAGATAGATTTTTCATGATGATCCAGAAAACATATAGAAAAATAACTTTACACAGCACAGGAGTTTAAGATTATTCAAAATGTGTATGTACACTTCACAAAGATTTTAATGTTATGGCATGGTAACCGCAACAACGATTATTGGCACTCAGGACTAACCTGAAAGTTATTTTTCTATATGTTTCTGGATCATCATGAAAAATGTGTCTTAAGAAATACTCATCAGTGCTGTTCTTGCATTAATGACACTAGGTGTAGAATATGTACCTGTGGAGTGGCCCTAAAGAAGTGACATGTGTGTCATGAAACACATGTTGGCCCTTGTTATTTATATATATTTCTTGAAGAATAAAATAAAAAGAATTTAGAATCGTCATTACGACTCATTAATGAACTATTTTGACTGGAAGACCTCAAAATCGAGTCTTTTTTGTATATTTATATGGGGGATCTGAAGGTTTGATCCTGCAGTTATTTTTGAGGTCGTGTCCAACCTTTGAAGAGCCTCTGTTTCCCACAAGATTGCCACATAGTTCACTTTGCAAGATCATCTAACTTTGCTGTCACATAAAGTAAACAAAAATCTCAATGTTAAAAGAATGAACAGCAGTTTGCCAGAAGATATTGCCTGACATTTCAATAATAATCTTTATTTGGATATAAAATGGCATCCTTAAAAGAAGCACCAACAGTAATACATATGATAAAACAGAAGCTGGCATAAATGGTCAAATTTAAGTGGGTATAAAGTTCCCAGAATAACATTTTGCAGGTCCCTATTAAACAGTCCAGATAACATTAAAAATAACTTTTGTTATACAGTGAGTTACAATGTTAAACTTTTAAAACAGCCCACCGTTAATAAATAATTACAGATGTTAAAAAAGAGATCAGATAAAATAGCAACAACAGCTTATTAGCAGCAAGTCATAAAAGTGCAAAAGTGAATAAAAAAACTTTTTTTTTGTTTTTTGTTTTTATCAAGTTGGTAATAACATGATTTGTTTTTAGACTGTTCCCAACGCGAGGGTGGCTTTTAGAAAGTTGCGGTATGCAAGGCGTACAAACAATGTAAGGCCAATATTTAAAGCTGTATTTGCTGGGCATAAGGCAGCTATGATTGCCTGTCTACAGGACCGGATTCCCAACCTATTCCACTCCACTTTCAGTTTGCGTCTACGCTGTGCCATACGTACTGGACAAAGACAAACCACGTGCTCCAAAGTTTCGGCCGTCCTGCCACACCCTCTGCACCCTGTTTCGTCTGACGTATGACGCCAGCCTGGCAGGTCTTTTAAAAATTGCCAGTCACCGAGTCTAATGGCCATAAAACTAAGTTTTAGGTGCGAGGGGTAGGTGCAGGCCAGATAGGTTGCGGGAGCTAGACGCCTGTACGAGTTCATAATGGCCCATGCGTGGCTACGTTTTGCAAGAAGGTTTTTATCCATGATGAGGGAACTTATTCGAACGCTTTTCTTAATAATGGATTTAAATACTGTCCTACTAGGGTTGAGGTCCCATAGCTCACCTGCGGAGAGTTCTTGAATGGACTCCTTGAAAAGGCGACCATACGTGCCCCCTGGATTTTTCTCGGTGATTTCTTTCCAGAGTAACGACTCCAGTGAGCCTATGTCTGCTTGTCTGAGTTTATGGCAGAGATTTAGGAATGTGCCAATGCTGGAGACTTCATAATTTTAGTAGGCCAAGTTCTAGCCTAATCTGGGTAGCGGAGGCATTTTTGGGCAAACAAAGAGCTTTTTTATAAATTTTGGTCACGTGTTGGTTTAAATTCGTATTCAGTTTACCCCTGAAAATCTCGTTGCCATATGACAGTGTCGGACCAATTTTTGCTCTCATCACCTCTAGTGAAGGGATTAAACTTGGGCCAGTCAGTTTTTTTAAAAGCTTGGAATAGGTCACCTGGAGGGTCACAGCTTTGGCAGATATCTCCTTGCGTTGTTTCGCAAGGTTGCCCCTGGAGTCTAGATTGACCTCTACGTATTTGTATACACTTCCTACTGCAATGGTCATGTTGGTGTACGACCATCCTCCCCCGACCTTTCTTTTTTTTCCGAAGGTAACCACTTGGGTTTTCTTTAGGTTAACCTCTAACTGGTTTGCAGCGATATAATTGTGTAATTTTACCAGGAGCCTTTGTAAACCAACCCTTGTTAGACTGAAGAGGACTAAGTCATCAGCGTAAAGTAGGTTACTTATGGGAACATCACCAATCTTTGGGGGGTGACTATTAGTTTCATCTAGGGTTGTCGTCAAATCAGCAATAAACAGAATAAATAGTAGTGGGGCCAGCACACAGCCCTGTTTGACACCCCTGGTTGTCATGATTTTCCGAGAGAGATGTGTGCCGGACCCCAACTTCACCTGCACCCATGTGTCTGAATATAACTGAATAATTGCCTCCAGAAGTTTTCGAGGGATTCCCCATCCCCTTACCTTTTCCCATAGAGCTGCCCTGGGGACCCCATCGAAGGCGGCTTTAAAGTCAACAAAGCAGCAAAAAACAGCACTAGATGTTAGACAAGCTTTATCAACAATGATGGCTAATGTCAGTAAGTTGGTCATGGTCCCGGATTTGGCGGTGAAGCCTGTTTGGTTCATTGGTATCAAATTATTCTCGTCCGCCCATACTCTCAGCTCATTCAGGAGAATGCTCGCATAATGTTTAGCCTCAATGTCCAAAAAGGCTATCAATCTGTAGTTATTTGGTGATGAGTGAAGACCTGATTTGTAGATTGGGTGGATTATTGCTCCCCGCCAAGAGTCCGGTATGATAGAGGTTCTGAGGGAGTAATTGAAAAGGTTAGTTAGATGACCCAACCAGAGGGGTATATTAGAGTTAAAGAAGTTCTGAGGTAGTCCATTGGGACCCGGTGCTCCGTCCGCTCTTGCTTTCAGCAGAACTTTAGTAACCCTTTCTTGGGTTGTCTGAAGATCATCGGTGGTGGGGTCAAAGCTACCAATAGACCTACTCCCACTCTTGTTCGGACTTTTCGGCGTCAACCTGGGCGTATATGCGTCTGTTGGCACTGTTCCTTCTGGAGACTTAAAGTGATCCGTCAAAAAAGCGAACCAGCTGGCTTCTTGGATATTTGCTGACCCGGAGCTGGGCTTGCCCGAGATTTGCCGGTTGATAAGGGCCCAGAATTTCCTTGCATTGTGATTTTTGCTCTCCCAGATTAATTTGCACCAGAATTCATCTTCTTGGAATTGCTTTTCTTTTTGTACTGCCTGCCTAAATGCTTTTTGAGCGAGTTTATATGCCTTAAAGAGCTCATTATCTCCTGGGGATTTCATCAAGGACCGCAGGGTGCTTTTTCTGCGCGACTTCAGTGCCCTTGTCTCTCGTGAAATTGAGCTCTGGTGTGTTACGAAGCCTGTCTGAGGGTACTGTTTGGATGGGAATAACGTTATAAGATGTAGACAGAAAGTAGACCATGCAGCAGCTGGAAGAAACCCCAGGTCGGAACGGGCTGGGATGAGGGCCAAGCTTTGCCTCCGTAACAAGGGGAATTATTTCGTCACTCCATCTTAGGGGTTTCAGGTTATCACAGTGCATTCCGGTAAATGTAATTGGAGCAGATTTATGGAGCTCTGGCTTTATTTTAAGGGTTAAAAGTTGGGGGCGATGGTCGCTTTCAGTTCGCGGTTGGATACAGAAGTTGCCCAGATGTTTGCCTGACATTTGACTTCTGTATTTGATGCACAGCAAATGTTACCAGAGAGGAACAACATGTAAAGGCATCTTTATTGCTCATTTACCTTCTGAAATCCTGCATAGTATTTTGGGGGTGCTGCAGCATTCCCACACTCCTACTTTCAGCATCCTACCATCAAACTTCATAAACAAAAGTATGGGAGCTGTGATCCAGAGTACAATGAGGGTGGGGCAGTGAGTGTGGGGGTCGGGATCAAATACATGGCTAAAAAGAAAAAAATATTAATTATTTTGTTTGCCTTGCAAATAAAATATAATGCACACACCTTAAAAGAAAAATAAATGCCACTTTGGTTTTTTGCACATTGTTGGAATTTTACACCCTTAAAACAGCGGGTGTTGGAAGTAGTTGCACCACCTAATATTGAGAACATTTGGAACCATTGTGCTTAACCTGGGTCTGCTGTTTTGTGTGCTTTTGGGATTTACTCCAGAAAAATAAGTGCAACTTAAATTAATCTGTGGGGAAAAGCATTTGTCGGCTACTGCCCCCATTGGCCCCCCAGGGGAGCACAAAGACTGAATTTGCCCAAAGAATTACGGGGGGAGCAAAGGCCCTTGCCCAAGGGGCCGCTTCCCCCTCCCTGGTCGCTAGTGGGTGGATCCCCGCTTGGGGAAGCCTTCCTGGGTGGTCCCCAAGCCGAGCTCCACTAGGGAGGGGTACCATTGGAAAGGGGAGATTCCCCCTTTCCGATACCTCTCCTGACTTTCTACATGCACAGGGGGCTGAGATAGCCCCCTGAGCACGTAGAAAGCAAAACTGAAATGAGCCTACTGGCTCATTTCAGTTTAGGTTTCCATGAAATGACATCAGCGTGACGTGCGCGCTGATCGTCATTTGAGGGAAACAAAGCAGGCAGTCTCAGGAGCTGGGGAAGCTCTTCCCCAGCTCCCAAGGCTGTTGGAGTGTAAAGAGAATCCCTCTGGTGCCTGCACAAGAGCAATTCCCTGTGCGCTCTGCAAGGACGGCTGGGGGCCGTCTGCCGCACATAAGCACTGGTGCCTTGGACGGCCCCTGGCCGTCCAATGCACGAAGGGGTTAAAAACACAACCGATCCTGAACGGTTGAAAGGAGAGAAGCCGCATCAACTGTACTGTGAATGCATAAAAGGAGAGGCAGCTGAACATGATACTCTCTTTCACTCCAGTAAGTGCTCCCTGAAAGAAATGCAAATGTGTGTAATTGTTTAATAAGCACATTTACAGGATACCAGGAGCCAGTACAGGCCTTGATTCATAGAATCTGTAATTTGTCCTGTTACTGGAAACCTATCAAATATACATTGCACAGTTAGCCTCTTACTGAAGCGTAGTAAACCTTTATCAAATCGTTTTGCAGATTTTAGCACCGCGTATTCATACTGTGTGCAACCTTGTACTGAGCGTAATATATTTTTTAACTTATGACATATTGACAGAGCTTTCTGTCACAGGCTTAGACCTCCTAGCACTATAAATACTTGTCACTTTTTCCACAGTGCACCAAACGAGACACAAATCAGTGACTACCCGGTTACACTCACAAGTATCTAAAGTAATCTTAATAAATGTGTGGGTTTGGTAGGTTCCCAAGATGGCCGCCAAGCCCAGGGCCAAAAACCCAGGTAACCCCCCTTGCAAAACCAGGTTGTTTTGTAATTGGTAATTTTGATGTCTCCTCAATACATTTTGGGTCCTTGCCTGTCGCAGGTACTTGACACACCCACACGAGTGAGGGATCATTTTTATCAAGAGACCTGGGGGAACACTGGGTGGTTGGACATTTGTGGATCCATGCAGATTCCAGAACAGTCCCACACACAAATTTGAGAACATTTTGATTTTTTCAGCTAAATTTGAGGTTTTGCAGGGGATTCTGGGTAGAAAAACGTTGGGGGATCCACACAAGCAATACCTTGCTGAACTACCCTGGGTGTCTAGCTTTTAGAAATGTGTGGGTTTGATAGTTTCCCAAGATGGCCGCCAAGTCCGGGGCCTAAAACAGAGGTGACCCCCCCTTGCAAAATCAGGTTGTTTTGTGATAGGTAATTTTGATGTCTCCTCAATATGTTTTGGGCCCTTGCCTGTTGCGGGTACTTCACTCACCCAAGTGAGTGAGGTATCATTTTTGTCAGGAGACCTAAGCGAACACTGGGAGGTAGGAAATGTGTAGATCCATGCAGATTCCAGAACAGTACCTCACAGAAATTTGAGAAAAATTGGATTTTTTTCAGCTAAATTTGAGGTTTGCAAGGGATTCTGGGTAGGAAAACGTTGGGGGGAGCCACGCAAGCCATAACTTGTTGAACTCTCCCTGGTCTCTAGTTTCCAGAAATATATAGGTTTGGTAGGTTTCCCTAGATGGGCGCCAAACCCGGGACCAGAAACTCATGTGACCCCCCTTGCAAAAGCAGATCGTTTTGTGACAGGTAATTTTGATGTCTCCGCAATACCTTTTGGGCCCTTGTCTGTCGCGGGTACTTGACCTACCCAGAAGAGTGATATACCATTTTTATCGGGAGACCTGGGGGAATGCTGGGTGGTAGGAAATTTGTGTCAGCCCAGTGATCCTACAACTTTCCCACACAGAAATTTGAGAAAAAATAGATTTTTTAATCAAAATTTTAGGTTTGCAGTGGATTCTGGGTATGGAAACATTGGGGGATCCACTCAAGTCCTATCTCCATGGACTCCCCAGGGTCTCTAGTTTTCAGAAATATGTAGGTTTGGTAGGTTTCCCTAGATAGCCGCAAAGCCCGGGACCAACAACTCATGTGACCACCCTTGCAAAAGCAGATAGTTTTGTGACAGGTCATGTTGATGTCTCCACAATAACTTTTGGGCCCTTGTCTGTTGCAGGTACTTGACCCAGACCACGAGAGTGAGGTACCATTTTTATGGGAGACCTGGGGGAATGCTGAGTGGTAGGAAATGTGTGTCAGCCCGGTGATCGTACAACTTTCTCACACAGAAATTTGAGAATAAGTAGATTTTCTTTATCAAAATGTGAGGTTTGTAGGGGATTTTGGGTAAGGAAACTTTGGGGGATCCACTCAAGCCATACCTCCCTGTACTCCCCAGGGTCTCTAGTTTTCATAAATGTGTGGGTGTGGTAGGTTTCCCTAGATGGTCGCCAAGCCCAGGACCAAAGAATCCTGTGACCCCCGCTTGAAAGACCAGGTCATTTTCGGATACATAGGGGACATCTGCGTTTTTGGTCCCGGTGTTGGCAGGCATCTAGCAAAACCTGCCAAACCCACAGTGTTCCCCTCAATCTCCTGAGTAAATTGATACCTCACTTGTGTGGGTGGGGCAAGGGCCTGTGACTGTGAAGAGCCAAAAACACAGGGATTAAGGGTATAGAACCGAGAATTCTAAGCATATTTTTTTTGTTTAAATATGTTTTTAGCCAATTCTGCATTGGACACCCACACAAGAGAGGTATAATTTTACTTAGGAGACTGAGGGGAACGCTGTGGGGTAGGACATTTGTGCCAGTACGGTGATTCCACACAAAAATATGTGGAAAATGTGGTTTTATTAGCTAAATTTGATCTTTGAAGGGGATTCTGGGTAGGAAAACTTTGGGGAACCCACGCAAGCCATATCTCGATGGACTTCGCGGGTGTCTAGTTTTCAGAAATGTATGGGTTTGGTAGTTTCCCAAGGGGGCCACTGAGCCCGGGACCAATAACCCAGGTGATCCCCTTGTCAGAAGCGGTCGCTCCCTACAGCCCCTGGTCTCCTGTGCTTACTGCTGTGCCTCTCTACTGCCTGGCTTACGCTGTGCTGCCTGGGTATCGTAGCGCTGCTCTGCTGCCCTGAAATTGATAGCGCTTCACTGTGCCTGCTCGCATTGTATGTGTAGAGTGCCTTTATTGCCTGGAAATCATAGCGCTCGCATTACCTGATTGTATTAATTACTTGTGCCCCATTTCGTTAGTGCCTCCCTGCCCACAGCGTAATTTATTTATTTAATTCCCCCAACCGGTTTCCGGTTTCGTTTCTGCCGCCATTCTTGTTGTTGTTGTGTCCGGAGCCCGCCCTCTCCACCACGCACCCGCCTCCCAGCTGCTCCTCCTTCCCACTGAGTGCCAAGGCTCTCCCCGCCGATCGAAGCGCTGTGACCGTCCTGACTTCGTCAGAAGCAGTCGCTCCCTACAGCCCCTGGTCTCCTGTGCTTACTGCTGTGCCTCTCTACTGCCTGGCTTACGCTGTGCTGCCTGGGTATCGTAGCGCTGCTCTGCTGCCCTGAAATTGATAGCGCTTCACTGTGCCTGCTCGCATTGTATGTGTAAAGTGCCTTTATTGCCTGGAAATCGTAGCGCTCGCATTACCTGATTGTATTAATTACTTGTGCCCCATTTCGTTAGTGCCTCTCTGCCCACAGCTTAATTTATTTATTTAATTCCCCCAACCGGTTTTCGGTTTCATTTCTGCCGCCATTCTTGTTGTTGTTGTGCCCGGAGCCCGCCCTCTCCACCACGCACCCGCCTCCCAGCTGCTCCTCCCTCGCCCCTCCCCTTCCACTATCCATATATGACAGATGTATTCGCGCGCAGCGTTGACGCGCAGCGGACGCGCCCTATGCGCGCCGAAGGTGCGCCAAAGGTAAGCCCGTCCGCGCCTGGACCGCGCCCAGCACCAGACCCCCTGGTCCCCGCAAACCGCACTCCTTCCGCAGAACGTATGACGCCGCCACCCTCTTAGCCCTTAACCCCGGACGCACACCACAATGCTGCGAAGCTGCCCCAGGACACACCCATGGACCCTTCGCCTGCCACTCTTGCAAGTTCGCCTGCATCAAGACCCACACCAAATCCATGACCTCCAAACACAGCCCCGACTCTAACCACCTGAAGTGCATCCTGTTGAACACCCGCTCGGTTCACAGACACGCCACTGAACTCTGGGACCTACTCGACACTGCGTCACCGGACATCGCCTTCCTTACAGAAACCTGGATGAACGCATCATCAGCACCCGACATCGCCATAGCCATCCCGGACGCTTACAAGATCATCCGAAAAGACCGCACCAACCAAACAGGAGGAGGCATCACCATCGTCCATAAGAACGCCATCAGAATCACAACCAGCACCGACGATAACCTTGCAACCGCCGAACACTTCCACTTCCAGATCCACACCGACCCCAGGACCACACTCAGAGGCACCCTCATCTACAGACCACCAGGAACCCGTAAACAATTCAGCGAAGACATCACTGATTTCATCAGCCCACATGCCCTCCCCTCCGAGAACTACATTCTACTGGGTGACCTCAACTTCCACCTGGAAAAGAAAAACGACTGCAACACCACCACCCTTCTGGACAACCTGGCCAATCTCGGACTCAAACAACTCGTTGACACCCCACCCATGTAGCCGGACATACGCTTGACTCTATCTTCACCTCCTGCAAACACATCTCCTTCGATCGCACCACAGCTCTTCATTGGACGGACCACAGCTGTGTTCACTTCAGCTTCAAAACTACCACGATCCACAACCCCCACAACCTATTCCTCGAAGAAACTGGAACAAAATCACCACCGACCAACTCCTCACATCGCTCAACCAAAACCCCCCCACCCTCTCATCGGACCCAAACGAAGCTGCCACCAAACTCAAACAATGGATCACTCACAGCATTGACGAATTAGCACCCTTGAAAAACCACCAAACCAAACAGGCTAGCAAAAAGGCCCCCTGGTTCAACGGTGACCTTAAGAAATCCAAGAAACTATGCCGTACTCTCGAGAAAACATGGAGAAAAAACCCAACCACTGACAACCTGACCACCTTTAAGACAGCCACCCGCAAACACCACCAATTGATCCGATCCACCAAGAAATCAGCATTTAAGGATCGACTCGACAACAACGCCCATAACAGCAAGGAACTTTTCAACATCGTCAAAGAATTTACCAACCCCACCGCAGCCTCAAACGAAATTACTCCCTCCCAAGACCTCTGCGATTCGTTATCCTCTTTCTTCTACAACAAAATCGCCGACATACATAACAGCTTTAAGAAAATTTCCAAAGAACAGTCCACTCCACCCACCTCCGAACCTAAACCGCTCTCTAGCAACCTTAGCGCCTGGAACCCAATCACCACTGAAGACACCATCCGCCTAATGAGCTCCATCCATTCACGTTCGCCAACCGACCCCTGTCCCCACCACATCTTCAACAAAGCAGACTCCATCATCGCACCCCATCTCCGTGATGTCATCAACTGCTCCTTCAACTCCGCTACCTTCCCAGAAAGCTGGAAACACGCCGAACTCAGCGCTCTCCTGAAGAAACCCACAGCAGACCCGTCTGAACTTAAAAACTACCGCCCCATCTCACTCCTCCCATTCCCTGCCAAAGTCATTGAGAAAGCCGTCAATAGCCAGCTCGCCGCCTTCCTTGAATCCAACAACTCCCTCGACTCCTCACAGTCCGGCTTTCGAGCCAAACACAGCACCAAAACCGCCCTCATTGCAGCGACATCCGACATTCGATCGCTACTGGACAACAGAGAAACAGTTGCCCTCATCCTACTCGACCTCTCCGCCGCTTTCGACACAGTCTGTCATAGCACCCTCATACAACGCCTCAGCAAGGTCGGAATACAAGAAAAAGCCTTGGACTGGATCATCCCATTCCTAGCCGGGAGAACCCAGAGAGTCCGACTCCCCCCATTCAAATCAGAGGCCACCGAAGTCATCTGCGGAGTACCACAAGGATCATCACTCAGTCCCACCCTCTTCAACGTTTACATGAGCCCCCTCGCATCCATCGCGCGACAACACAACCTCAACATCATCTCCTACGCTGATGACACCCAGCTGATCCTCTCCCTCACCAAAGACCCAAACACCGCCAAAACCAATCTTCATGAAGGCATGAAAGAAGTAGCCGAATGGATGAAAAACAGCCGTCTAAAACTTAACTCAGACAAAACGGAAGTCCTCATCCTAGGGTCATCCCCCTCTGCCTGGGACGACTCATGGTGGCCATCGGCCCTGGGCACAGCACCCATACCCACAGACCACGCACGTAACCTAGGCTTCATCCTAGACTCCTCCCTCGCGATGACAAGACAAGTCAACGCCGTCTCATCCTCTTGCTTCAACGTACTCTGTATGCTCAAAAAAATCTTCCGTTGGATCCCCACAGACACAAGAAAGACTGTCACCCACGCACTGGTCACTAGCCGACTGGACTATGGTAACACCCTCTACGCCGGAACCACTGCCAAATTACAGAAAAAACTCCAACGCATCCAAAATGCATCAGCCAGACTCATATTGGACATCCCTCGCCAAGCTCACATCACCGGCCACCTGAAAGACCTCCACTGGCTTCCCGTCAACAAGAGAATAACGTTCCGTCTCCTCACTCACGCACACAAGGCCCTCTACAAACTAGGACCCGATTGCCTCAACACACGACTGTCCTTCTACACACCCACCCGCCAACTAAGATCCTACAATCAAGCAATCAAGCCATCGCCGCAGTTCCGCGCATCCACAGATCCACCATGGGAGGAAGATCTTTCTCCCACCTGGCGACCAAGACCTGGAATTCTCTCCCCACTCACCTCCGCCTCACACAGAACCACATTGCCTTCAAAAAGGTACTTAAAACCTGGCTATTCGATAAATAATGCACCCCATCCCACAAGCGCCTTGAGACCCTCTGGGTGAGTAGTGCGCTATACAAATTCCTGAACTTGAACTTGTAACTTGTAAATCCCGGTTGTTTTGTGATAGGTAATTTTGATGTCTCCTCAATAAATTTTGGGACCTTGCCTAACGCGGTACTTGAACAACCAACGCAAGTGAGGTCCCATTTTTTGGGGGAGACCTGGGGGAGCACTGGGTGGTAGGAAATGTGTGGATGCATTCAGATTCCTGAACTTTCCCACACAGAAATTTGAGATAAATTTGACTTTTTTCATCTAAATTTGAGGTTTGCAGGGGATTCTGAGTAGGAAAGGTTTGAGGGGTACATGCAAGCCATACCTCGATGGACTCCCCTGGGTATCTAGTTTTCAGAAATATGTGGGTTTGGTAGGTTTCCCAAGATGGCTGCCAAGCCTGGGGCCAGAAACTCATGCGACTCCCCTTGTAAAACCAAGTTGTTTTTGTAAAAGGTAATTTTGATGTCTCCTCAATACGTTTTGGGCCCTTGCCTGTTGCAGATACTTGACCCACCCACACAAGTGAGGTACCATTTTTCTCGGAAGACTTTGGGAAATGCGGGGTGGGTGACATTTTGTGGATCCACGCAGATTCCAGAACTTTCCACCACATAAAAATGTGAGAAAATTGTGGGTTTTTTTTTACACATTTTGGGGTTTGCAAGGGATTCTGGGTAACAGAACCTGGTGAGAGCCACCCATCCTGGATTCACCTGGGGGTCTAGTTTTCAAAAATTGCATAGGTTTGCTAGGTTTCCCTAGGTGCCGGCAGAGCTAGGGTTCAAAATCTACAGCTAGGCACTTTGCAAAAAAAGGGTCAGTTTTCACTGTGAAAAATGTGGTGTGTCCATGTTGCGGGCACTAGCCCTACCCACACAAGTGAGGTACCATTTTTCTCTGAAGACTTTGGGGAATGCGGGGTGGGTAGAATTTTGTGGATCTACGCAGATTCCAGAACTTTCAACCACAGAAATTTGAGGAAAATGTGTTTTTTTATACTAATTCTGAGGTTTGCAAGGGATTCTAGGTAACAGAACCTGGTGAGAGCCACACAAGTCACCCCATCCTGGATTGCCCTGGGTGTCTAGTTTTAAAAAAATGTATAGGTTTGCTAGGTTTCCCTAGGTGACGGCAGGGCTAGGGTTCAAAATCTACAGCTAGGCACTTTGCAAAAAAAGGGTCCCTTTTAAGTGTGAAAATGTGGTGTGCCCACATTGTGTTTTGGGCTGTTTCCTGCCGCGGACACTACACCTACCCACACAGGTGAGTTATCATTTTTATAGGGAGACCGAAGGGAACACAGAATTGTAGGGCAACTATTATCTATTGACTTTCAATGCATTTATGCCTTCCAAATGTAAGACAATGTCTACACAAGAAATCACTTTGAAAAATGACCTATAATTCACATGCTGGTATGGGTACCCACAATTTCAGAGATGTGCAAATAGCTACTGTTTCTAAACTCTATATTTTGTTCCCATTTCAGAAATACATAGGTGATGTTCATACCGATTTTTCCCTGTTTATATTTTCACAAATGAATTGCTATATACTCGGTACACAATAAAAAACCATTGCAAGATGCTGCTCAGTTATTGGCTCTGGGTTCCTCGGGTTCTAGGTGAACCTACAAGTCCTATACATCCCCACAACCAAAAGGGTCCAGCGAATGTAACGATATATTGATTTCAAACTTATGTCATACTTAGTAGAAGTTACAGGTGAAAACATTGGCACAAAAGCTTGTTTTTTTTAACTCATTTTCAATTCTTTCTTTTTTCAACTGTTAGTTTCTATACAAAAACCTTAGAGGATCTACACAAATGACCCCTTGCTGAACTTCAAAATGTTGTCTACCTTTAGGAATGTATAGCTTTCCAGGATCCATCATTGCTTTCATACCCATTTTTACCATTAACTGGAAGGATGTTGAAAGCACAAAAAATAGCACAAATAGGCTGGGTCCCAGAAAAATGCCAAAACTGGGTACAAAAGTTTGGTTTTCTGACAAAAGTCTGCTGGTCCCTGAAAGCTGGGAAGATGGTGATTTCAGCACAACAACCCCTTATTTGAAACCGTTTGCAGGGGGAAAACCAGATGCTTACATCTGTAGCCCTTTAGCCCCATCCCCCCCCACAAAAATAAATAAGCTGTATTTTGGCTAATTTCTGGGTTCCCTCCAGGGGAATCAACAAACCCTGGGTAGCTTTAGAATCTCGATGATGTTGGAAGAAAATGACGTAAATTTGACATGGATACCTTATGTGGTCAAAAGGTTACAGGGACCCAAGCGCAAATATCCCCAAATAGCCAAGAAAAGGCTTAGCAGCAAATGACTTAACAAAAAGTAAGGGAACTGTTTTGATCAAATGAATAAAGTTTGTGAACATCGTTCTCCTTCGGCCTCAGCTTTAGAGTAACTGTATGCTCCTGAGAAGCGCTGGTAATCTTCCGCTAAATGTATCGAGCAGTGCTGCGAAATGCAGGTATTCTCCCTCAGTGTTTAATTTGTAAAAAAAAAACATGTGTTGGGGCTCTTGTCAGGAGGCAGCCCATGTCTCCTGTTAGCGCCGCCTAAAACAGAACCATGAAAGTGGGGCAAGGATGTAGCGTAATGGTCAGAGCTTCGACTTTGGAACTGGGGAACCAGGTTCGAGTCTCAGCGTCCGGCTTAACATCCGGTGATTCTGGGCAAATCACGTAATCTCCCCGTGCCCATGAAAAGTGCCGGTGTTGATGATTAGGTGCTGGTGCTGAGCACTAGAAACCACAGAGCCTAAATTAAGCACTGCTCTCCCTTTAATATGAAAGAAGTGCAGGTACTCAGTACTGGACAGTACCAGCCCTTTCAAAGCACTGACTGCAAGCCTTCCTCATGCACAGAGAACAGGGATAAGGAGGGGGAAACAGCTGGGTGTCAATGCTTTGTAGACAGAGAAACAGCACACGCAAAAATACTGCAATCACCCCACAAGTACAACTGATATGGCGTGGGCCAGGACGGCAAAGCAAGACCCCATGAGGGCCCACGGGGAATGCCTAATGGCAGTAGGAGCACCCAAGGTAAACAAGGAAGCCAGCGAAAAAGGACATGCCGGGATTGGGCACGTCCTGTGAAACCGTCAATTGGATAAGGAGGGCAGAGCGGGCAATGGGGTTAAAATGGCGGCACGGGTCCCCCTTTGACCCACAAAGAAGCTCACCTTTACATCAGACCTTCATGGATCACAGACAGACGCCGTCTGGAAATCGACCTTGGCCCCAGGAAGCCTATGGATGACGCTTCTAGCCATCGAGAAGGAGCGTAGTCAGGGCGATGAGGCACTAAGTCTGTTTATCGACCATCAGGATGACACAAAGAACTTATAGAAGGGCAGACCAGAAGCTGCGGACCTCCCAAACCACCACTCTGTTGACCGGTGACTGGGTGCAAGCACACCTCACAACAGCACACCGGTGCCTTCCCGAAATTGGGCTTGGAACTCGGCGGGGTCTTAACCCCTGATCCGCCCAGAGACAAGAGCATGCTGCACCAACCCCTAGCGGCTGAGGCAGCGGTGGGAAACAGGCACAAGCGGCACCACTAAGTGCTAACAGCCCTGCTGACGGCTGCACCTCCTTACCGCTCATGAGGATTGACCAGTAAAGAGATAGCGGGAACAAGGCAGGTGCCCCCCCTCCATAGCAGTCGGAGTTTTGGTGCGGGACCGTCTGGTGATGGCAGGAAGACAGAGGGAGACTGGCAGGCAGAGAAAAAGGCCTGCTCACCTCCTTTATGCAGCCGATCAAAAGGAGGAGGCTGGCCCAATGCAAAATAAACAGGTCAGGCCAAAGGAGGAGGCGGGTCCAGAGCTGGACGGCGACCTGCAAGCCCTCCTGAAAAAAACCAAGGGCTCTGGTGCAACTGAAATGCAGGGCACGGATGGACAAACAAATGAATGTAGACCTGGAGGAGAGGCCTGCCCCAGGAGCCACGAAGGCAACTAAGAAGAATGCAAGGGTGGAGGCAGACCCCCCAAGGCCTTGTGAGGAGGGTGAAGGAGCCAAAAAGGCCGCCCCATCAAACTAAGCACCCAGGGCAAAGGGATGGCAACCCACCTCATCAAAAAATAGGTACATAGGAGGAAAAGAGAGGGGTGGCAAGAGCACTGTACAAGCACTGGAGGTCGAGAAGCAAGAGAGCAGCGAATGGGTTGGGGTTGCGTGCCAATGCATGGGGGCAATCCCAGGCCAGCGAAAGGGCACCAGGGAACATTGCTCACTATGGGACACAGTTGAAGGTTAACAACTACATGGTGCAGGGGCCATGGGGCCTGCAATATGTCTGGCCAGCAAATCAGATGGCCGCACAGGGCAAAGGGAACTTCCAGGGGGAAGCCTGGGGGCACGCCTTACCCAGCTACACCCACCTATGTGGGAGCCAAGGTGGGCCCAGCTCCCATTTCAGCACAGGGCACCACCCGAGCATGATGGGCCCTGGGGAGGGTGGGGAGCCCTGAAAAAAAGGGACGAACAACAGAGTGCCCATAAAGACAGGGACCAGCTGGGGTAATGGGACTCCTGCAGAACCAGGGAGTAGGGAAAGCACAGAAGAAAGGGGGTTTGAACAGGGCGAGGGGGCAGTTGTGAACAAAGCAAAGCAGACAATGGGACACATGCACTCACGGGTAAACCAGGGAGTACTTCGTCCATCCTCAGGTGACCCCCGCATCAACACCCGCTTAACAGGGTTAGCCAACTTGATACCAATGGCAGTGAAGAATAGGATTTGGCAGAAGGAATACATTGACATATTCTCATTACTGGACGTGCTCCAGGTAGGGTTGGATCTGATGGCGCTGGATAAGAAGTAGGAGGACAGGAGGGATAGGTGGAAACCCAAGATAGAGAGGTCAATAGGAAATTGGTTGTGGGCCTCTAGGACCCTTCGGTGTGTCTTAATAGAAATGTTCTCGCAGAGCGCAGTCGCCTGTTTTTGCACAAGCCAAAAGCACATGAGGCTCAACAGAAATACCAAGGGGGAATCGTGATTGCTTTACGATGAAGGCTTCAGGGACAAGATGCAGACATGGTCAGTCATAGAGTTGGATCACAAGGACATAGACGGTTTTACTAGTCACATGGTGGCTGCTAGGGAAGGTGTAGTGGCCCATGAACAGTATTTCTATCCCTCAAGCTTTAAAGGGATATTTGAAAGCCAAGGGCAGGGCACCAAACCAAGGGTCCCCCTTGGGGGAAAGACAAGGAAGGGGCGCCTAGTGATGTGCTGGCAATATGACAAAGATAAGTGTAAGTGGGGGTACACCTGCATGTTTAAGCACAGTTGTAGCAACTGCGGCGGCAACCACCCTGCAATCCACTTCAAACAGCCAAAAGGAGCAGGGGACAACAGGGAACATGGCAACAAGAAGTAACGCGGGCAAGCAGTCAAAGGCGGGGGAGCTGGTAAGGGGACAGGGGGCATTGCCCACTCTCATTAGAATCAGACGTTTATTGGCATTACTGAATAATTATCCTCACCTGTAACAGAAATATGATTAGAAGCAACCAAATCATCTAAAATAACAGGAACTTTCAGTCCGGGATTCAACTTTATGCCTAATTTATACTGATCTCTCCAGCCAGGGGCGTTTATCCCTTTTACAGAAACATAAAGTTTGATACTTGCAATTCTCCCTTTAAGTATCACAGTTGTCTCAAAATAGCCAATCATGTTGATGCGTGATCCATCATAACTCACCGGGTTTATGTCAGGTGGAATGATGTCCACAATATTAAAAACAGACCTGAGTCTTTCTGAAAAATACTGTTTCGAAATTATGGTCCATGGCGATCCAGAATCAGCCATGAGCCTTAATTCCACATTTTCCACTAAAACTAAACACATTGGAGAACTTCCCACAGATATGTCATTTGGATCATCAAGATTAGCAATACTATTAGTGAGTGAGACAACAAACCCAGACATATTCTCTTTCGGTAGTGTGTTACTAGTAACCTCAGAATGTACAGTATTTTCAGAAGCCCTAATCAATAATGAAACTCGTGGCCGATATTGTGCGGGAAATTTCTTTTGTTCTCGGCACATGTTTGCAAAATGTCCCACTTTTCCACAATTTTTGCAGTCTCTTCTAATAGCCGGACACCCACTAAGGATGTACGTTGTTACAACGCATGCTTTTACCACGCAGGTTTTTCAACGCAAGCCGTTACAACGACTTGCGTTGAAACAAGAAGGGCCAACACATGTTTAACGACACACATGTCGCTTCTTCAGGGCCAATTCACAGTTACATACTCTACACCTAGTGCCATTAATGTACAAACAGCACTGATCACTATTTCTTAAGATAGATTTTTCATGATGATCCAGAAAACATATAGAAAAATAACTTTACACAGCACAGGAGTTTAAGATGATTCAAAATGTGTATGTACACTTCACAAAGATTTTAATGTTATGGCATGGTAACCGCAACAACGATTATTGGCGCTTAGGACTAACCTGAAAGTTATTTTTCTATATGTTTTCTGGATCATCATGAAAAATGTGTCTTAAGAAATACTCATCAGTGCTGTTCTTGCATTAATGACACTAGGTGTAGAATATGTACCTGTGGAGTGGCCCTAAAGAAGTGACATGTGTGTCATGAAACACATGTTGGCCCTTGTTATTTATATATATTTCTTGAAGAATAAAATAAAAAGAATTTAGAATCATCATTACGACTCATTAATGAACTATTTTGACTGGAAGACCTCAAAATCGAGTCTTTTTTGTATATTTATATGGGGGATCTGAAGGTTTGATCCTGCAGTTATTTTTTAGGTTGTGTCCAACCTTTGAAGAGCCTCTGTTTCCCACAACATTGCCACATAGTTCACTTTGCAAGATCATCTAACTTTGCTGTCACATAGAGTAAACAAAAATCTCAATGTTAAAAGAATGAACAGCAGTTTGCCAGAAGATATTGCCTGACATTTCAATAATAATCTTTATTTGGATATAAAATGACATCCTTAAAAGAAGCACCAACAGTAATACATATGATAAAACAGAAGCTGGCATAAATGGTCAAATTTAAGTGGGTATAAAGTTCCCAGAATAACATTTTGCAGGTCCCTATTGAACAGTCCAGATAACATTAAAAATAACTTTTGTTATACAGTGAATTACAATGTTAAACTTTTAAAACAGCCCACCGTTAATAAATAATTACAGATGTTAAAAAAGAGATCAGATAAAATAGCAACAACAGCTCAGTAGCAGCAAGTCATAAAAGTGCAAAAGTGAATAAAAAAACTTTTTTTTGTTTTTTGTTTTTATCAAGTTGCTAATAACATGATTTGTTTTTAGACTGTTCCCAACGCGAGGGTGGCTTTTAGAAAGTTGCGGTATGCAAGGCGTACAAACAATGTAAGGCCAATATTTAAAGCTGTATTTGCTGGGCATAAGGCCGCTATGATTGCCTGTCTACAGGACCGGATTCCCAACCTATTCCACTCCACTTTCAGTTTGCGTCTGTGCCATAAGTGCTGGGCAAAGACATACCACGTGCTCCAAAGTTTCGGCCGTCCTGCCACACCCTCTGCACCCTGTTTCGTCTGACGTACGACCCCAGCCTGGCAGTCTTTTAAAAATTGCCAGTCACGGAGTCTAATGGCCATAAAACTAAGTTTGAGGTGCGAGGAGTAGGTGCAGGCCAGATAGGTTGCGGGAGCTAGACGCCTGTACGAGTTCATAATGGCCCATGCGTGGCTACGTTTTGCAAGAATGTTTTTATCCATGATGAGGGAACTTATTCGAACGCTTTTCGAACGCTTTTCTTAATAATGGATTTAAATACTGTCCTACTAAGGCTGAGGTCCCATAGGTCACCTGCGGAGAGTTCTTGAATGGACTCCTTGAAAAGGCAACCATACGTGCCCCATGGATTTTTCTCGGTGATATCTTGCCAGAGTAACGACTCCAGTGAGCCTATGTCTGCTTGTCTGAGTTTATGACAGAGATTTAGGAATGTGCCAATGCTGGAGACTTCATAATTTAGTAGGCCAAGTTCTAGCCTAATCTGGGCAGCGGAGGCATTTTTGGGCAAACGAAGAGCTTTTTTATAAATTTTGGTCACGTGTTGGTTTAAATTTGTATTCAGTTTACCCCTGAAAATCTCATTGCCATATGACAGTGTCGGACCAATTTTTGCTCTCATCACCTCTAGTGAAGGGATTAAACTTGGGCCAGTCAGTTTTTTTAAAAGCTTGGAATAGGTCACCTGGAGGGTCACAACTTTGGCAGATATCTCCTTGCGTTGTTTCGCAAAGTTGCCCCTTGAGTCTAGATTGACCCCTAGGTATTTGTATACACTTCCTACTGCAATGGTCATGTTGTTGTACGTATACAATACTGGGGGAGAAGGAGGAGTAAGAGACTAGGTCACCCTCCAGAAACTTAATGCACAACCAAGAATCCAAATTGTTGGGTTCATAGACCTAGCTCATGTTGTGGTAACTGACCTGATTGGTCAGTGATACCTGCCAAGAAAGAAAAATTTCTTTCTAGTGTCCCCTCACTCACCGGGGTTGCCCCACGGTGACATGCTTCATCATTGGGGCCCTCCCAGTTCTCTACGAAAAGGGGCGTGCTACGACTCACGAACTACGCAGGAGCACTTTTATGTGAGAGACTATGTGTAGTGCAAAGTGGTTAGTGGGTGTGGGTGAGTTTAAAAATACCGTCTATGAACCCAACAATTTGGATTCTTGGTCACGTTGTTGTACGACCATCCTCCCCCGACCTTTCTTTTTTTTCCGAAGGTAACCACTTGGGTTTTCTTTAGGTTAACCTCTAACTGGTTTGCAGCGATATAATTGTGTAATTTTACCAGGAGCCTTTGTAAACCAACCCTTGTTAGACTGAAGAGGACTAAGTCATCAGCGTAAAGTAGGTTACTTATGGGAACACCACCAATCTTTGGGGGGTGACTATTAGTTTCATCTAGAGTTGTCGTCAAATCAGCAATAAACAGATTAAATAGTAGTGGGGCCAGCACACAGCCCTGTTTGACACCCCTGGTTGTCATGATTTTCCGAGAGAGATGTGTGCCGGACCCCAACTTCACCTGCACCCATGTGTCTGAATATAACTGAATAATTGCCTCCAGAAGTTTTCGAGGGATTCCCCATTCCCTTAGCTTTTCCCATAGAGCTGCCCTGGGGACCCCATCGAAGGCGGCTTTAGAGTCAACAAAGCAGCAAAAAACAGCCCTAGATGTTAGACAAGCTTTATCAACAATGATGGCTAATGTCAGTAAGTTGGTCATGGTCCCGGATTTGGCGGTGAAGCCTGTTTGGTTCATTGGTATCAAATTATTCTCGTCCGCCCATACTCTCAGCTCATTCAGGAGAATGCTCGCATAATGTTTAGCCTCAATGTCCAAAAGGGCTATCAATCTGTAGTTATTTGGTGATGAGTGAAGACCTGATTTGTAGATTGGGTGGATTATTGCTCCCCCCGCCGATAGAGGTTCTGAGAGAGTAATTGAAAAGGTTAGTTAGATGACCCGACCAGAGGGGTATATTAGATTTAAATAAGTTCTGAGGTAGTCCATTGGGACCCGGAGCTCCGTCCGCTCTTGCTTTCAGCAGAACTTTAGTAACCCTTTCTTGGGTTGTCTGAAGATCATCGGTGGTGGGGTCAAAGCTACCAATAGACCTACTCCCACTCTTGTTCGGACTTTTCGGCGTCAACCTGGGCATATATGCGTCTGTTGGCACTGTTCCTTCTGGAGATTTAAAGTGATCAGCCAAAAAAACGAACCAGCTGGCTTCTTGGATATTTGCTGACCCGGAGCTGGGCTTACCCGAGATTTGCCGGTTGATTAGGGCCCAGAATTTCCTTGCATTATGATTATTGCTCTCCCAGATTAATTTGCACCAGAATTCATCTTCTTGGAATTGCTTTTCTTTTTGTACTGCCTGCCTAAATGCTTTTTGAGCGAGTTTATATGCCTTAAAGAGCTCATTATCTCCTGGGGATTTCATCAAGGACCGCAGGGTGCTTTTTCTGCGTGACTTCAGTGCCCTTGTCTCTCGTGAAATTGAGCTCTGGTGTGTTACGAAGCCTGTCTGAGGGTACTGTTTGGATGGGAATACGTTAACGTTATAAGATGTAAACAGAAAGTAGACCATGCAGCAGCTGGAAGAAACCCCAGGTCGGAACGGGCTGGGATGAGGGCCAAGCTTTGCCTCCGTAACAAGGGGTATTATTTCGTCACTCCATCTTAGGCATTTCAGGTTATCACAGTGCATTCCAGTAAACGTAATTGAAGCAGATTTATGGAGCTCTGGCTTTATTTTAAGGGTTAAAAGTTGGGGGCGATGGTCGCTTTCAGTTCGCGGTTGGATACAGAAGTTGCCCAGATGTTTGCCTGACATTTGACTTCTGTATTTGATGCACAGCAAATGTTGCCAGAGAGAAACAACATGTAAAGGCATCTTTATTGCTCATTTACCTTCTGAAATCCTGCATGGTATTTTGGGGGTGCTGCAGCATTCCCACACTCCTACTTTCAGCATCCTACCATCAAACTTCATAAACAAAAGTATGGGAGCTGTGATCCAGAGTACAATGAGGGTGGGGCAGTGAATGTGGGGGTCGGGATCAAATACATGGCTAAAAAGAAAACAATATTAACTATTTTGTTTGCCTTGCAAATAAAATATAATGCACACACCTCAAAAAAAAAAATGCCACTTTGTTTTTTTGCACATTGTTGGAATTTTACACCCTTAAAACAGCGGGTGTTGGAAGTAGTTGCACCACCTAATATTGAGAACATTTGGAACCATTGTGCTTGACCTCGGTCTGCTGTTTTGTGTGCTTTTGGGATTTACTCCAGAAAAATAAGTGCAACTTAAATTAATCTGTGGGGAAAATCATTTGTCGGCTACTGCCCCCATCGGCCCCCCAGGGGAGCACAAAGACTGAATTTGCCCAAAGAATTATGGGGGGAGCAAAGGCCCTTGCCCAAGGGGCCGCTTCCCCCTCCCTGGTCGCTAGTGGGTGGATCCCCGCTTGGGGAAGCCTTCCTGGGTGGTCCCCAAGTCGAGCTCCACTAGGGAGGGGTACCATTGGAAAGGGGAGTTTCCCCCTTTCCGATACCTCTCCTGACTTTCTACATGCACAGGGGGCTGAGATAGCCCCCTGAGCACGTAGAAAGCAAAACTGAAATGAGCCTACTGGCTCATTTCAGTTTCGGTTTCCATGAAATGACATCAGCGCGACATGCGCGCTGATCGTCATTTGAGGGAAACAAAGCAGGCAGTCTCAGGAGCTGGGGAAGCTCTTCCCCAGCTCTCAAGGCTGTTGGAGTGTAAAGAGAATCCCTCTGGTGCCTGCACAAGAGCAATTCCCTGTGCGCTCTGCAAGGACGGCTGGGGGCCGTCTGCCGCACATAAGCACTGGTGCCTTGGACGGCCCCTGGCCATCCAATGCACGAAGGGGTTAAAAACACAACCGATCCTGAACGGTTGAAAGGAGAGAAGCCGCATCAACTGTACTGTGAATGCATAAAAGGAGAGGCAGCTGAACAAGATACTCTCTTTCACTCCAGTAAGTGCTCCCTGAAAGAAATGCAAATGTGTGTAATTGGTTAATAAGCACATTTACAGGATACCAGGAGCCAGTACAGGCCTTGATTCATAGAATCTGTAATTTGTCCTGTTACTGGAAACCTATCAAATATACATTGCACAGTTAGCCTCTTACTGAAGCGTAGTAAACCTTTAGCAAATCGTTTTGCAGATTTTAGCACCGCGTATTCATACTGTGTGCAACCTTGTACTGTGCGTAATATATTTTTTAACTTATGACATATTGACAGAGCTTTCTGTCACAGGCTTAGACCTCCTAGCACTATAAATACTTGTCACTTTTTCCACAGTGCACCAACCGAGACACAAATCAGTGACTACCCGGTTACACTCACAAGTATCTAAAGTAATCTTAATAAATGTGTGGGTTTGGTACAAAGATGGCCGCCAAGCCCGGGGCCAAAAACCCAGGTAACCCCCCTTGCAAAACCAGGTTGTTTTGTGATAGGTAATTTTGATGTCTCCTCAATACATTTTGGGTCCTTGCCTGTCGCAGGTACTTGACACACCCACACGAGTGAGGGATCATTTTTATCAAGAGACCTGGGGGAACACTGGGTGGTTGGACATTTGTGGATCCATGCAGATTCCAGAACAGTCCCACAGACAAATTTGAGAACATTTTGATTTTTTCAGCTAAATTTGAGGTTTTGCAGGGGATTCTGGGTAGAAAAACGTTGGGGGATCCACACAAGCAATACCTTGCTGAACTACCCTGGGTGTCTAGCTTTTAGAAATGTGTAGGTTTGATAGTTTCCCAAGATGGCCGCCAAGTCCGGGGCCTAAAACACAGGTGACCCCCCCTTGCAAAAATCAGGTTGTTTTGTGATAGGTAATTTTGATGTCTAATCAATATGTTTTGGGCCCTTGCCTGTTGCGGGAACTTCACCCACCCAAGTGAGTGAGGTATAATTTTTGTCAGGAGACCTAAGCGAACACTGGGAGGTAGGACATTTGTGGATCCATGCAGATTCCAGAACAGTACCTCACAGAAATTTGAGAAAAATTTGATTTTTTTCAGCTAAATTTGAGGTTTGCAAGGGATTCTGGGTAGGAAAACGTTGGGGGGATCCACGCAAGCCATAACTTGTTGAACTCTCCCGGGTCTCTAGTTTTCAGAAATATATAGGTTTGGTAGGTTTCCCTAGATGGGCGCCAAACCCGGGACCAGAAACTCATGTGACCCCCCTTGCAAAAGCAGATCGTTTTGTGACAGGTAATTTTGATGTCTCCGCAATACCTTTTGGGCCCTTGTCTGTCGCGGGTACTTGACCTACCCAGAAGAGTGATATACCATTTTTATCGGGAGACCTGGGGGAATGCTGGATGGTAGGAAATTTGTGTCAGCCCAGTGATCCTACAACTTTCCCACACAGAAATTTGAGAAAAAATAGATTTTTTCATCAAAATTTGAGGTTTGCAGTGGATTCTGGGTATGGAAACATTGGGGGATCCACTCAAGTCCTATCTCCATGGACTCCCCAGGGTCTCTAGTTTTCAGAAATATGTAGGTTTGGTAGGTTTCCCAAGATAGCCGCAAAGCCCGGGACCAACAACTCATGTGACCCCCCCCCCTTGCAAAAGCAGATAGTTTTGTGACAGGTCATTTTGATGTCTCCACAATAACTTTTGGGCCCTTGTCTGTTGCAGGTACTTGACCCAGACCACGAGAATGAGGTACCATTTTTATGGAAGACCTGGGGGAATGCTGAGTGGTAGGAAATTTGTGTCAGCCCGGTGATCCTACAACTTTCCCACACAGAAATTTGAGAAAAAGTAGATTTTCTTTATCAAAATGTGAGGTTTGTAGGGGATTTTGGGTAAGGAAACTTTGGGGGATCCACTCAAGCCATACCTCCCCGTACTCCCCAGGGTCTCTATTTTTCATAAATGTGTGGGTGTGGTAGGTTTCCCTAGATGGTCGCCAAGCCCGGGACCAAAGAATCCTGTGACCCCCGCTTGAAAGACCAGGTCATTTTCGGATACATAGGGGACATCTGCGCTTTTGGTCCCGTTGTTGGCAGGCATCTAGCAAAACCTACCAAACCCACAGTGTTCCCCTCAGTCTCCTGAGTAAATTTATACCTCACTTGTGTGGGTGGGGCAAGGGCCTGTGACTGTGAAGAGCCAAAAACACAGGGATTAAGGGTATAGAACCGAGAATTCTAAGCATATTTGTTTTGTTTAAATATGTTTTTAGCCAATTCTGCATTGGACACCCACACAAGTGAGGTATCATTTTACTTAGGAGACTGAGGGGAACGCTGTGGGGTAGGACATTTGTGCCAGTACAGTGATTCCACACAAAAATATGTGGAAAATGTGGTTTTATTAGCTAAATTTGATCTTTGAAGGGGATTCTGGGTAGGAAAACTTTGGGGAACCCACGCAAGCCATATCTCGATGGACTTCGCGAGTGTCTAGTTTTCAGAAATGTATGGGTTTGGTAGTTTCCCAAGGGGGCCACTGAGCCCGGGACCAATAACCCAGGTGATCCCCTTGTAAACCCCGGTTGTTTTGTGATAGGTAATTTTGATGTCTCCTCAATAAATTTTGGGACCTTGCCTGACGCGGTACTTGAACAACCCACGCAAGTGAGGTCCAATTTTTTGGGGGAGACCTGGGGGAGCACTGGGTGGTAGGAAATTTGTGGATCCATTCAGATTCCTGAACTTTCCCACACAGAAATTTGAGATAAATTTGACTTTTTTCATCTAAATTTGAGGTTTGCAGGGGATTCTGAGTAGGAAAGGTTTGAGGGGTACACGCAAGCCATACCTCGATGGACTCCCCTGGGTATCTAGTTTTCAGAAATATGTGGGTTTGGTAGGTTTCCCAAGATGGCCGCCAAGCCTGGGGCCAGAAACTCATGCGACTCCCCTTGTAAAACCAAGTTGTTTTTGTAAAAGGTAATTTTGATGTCTCCTCAATACGTTTTGGGCCCTTGCCTGTTGCAGATACTTGACCCACCCACACAAGTGAGGTACCATTTTTCTCGGAAGACTTTGGGAAATGCGGGGTGGGTGACATTTTGTGGATCCACGCAGATTCCAGAACTTTCCACCACATAAAAATGTGAGAAAATTGTGGGTTTTTTTTACACATGTTGGGGTTTGCAAGGGATTCTGGGTAACAGAACCTGGTGAGAGCCAGACAAGTCACCCATCCTGGATTCACCTGGGGGTCTAGTTTTCAAAAATGTTATAGGTTTGCTAGGTTTCCCTAGGTGCCGGCAGAGCTAGGGTTCAAAATCTACAGCTAGGCACTTTGCAAAAAAAGGGTCAGTTTTCACTGTGATAAATGTGGTGTGTCCATGTTGCGGGCACTAGCCCTACCCACACAAGTGAGGTACCATTTTTCTCTGAAGACTTTGGGGAATGCGGGGTGGGTAGAATTTTGTGGATCTACGCAGATTCCAGAACTTTCAACCACTGAAATTTGAGGAAAATGTGTTTTTTATACTAATTCTGAGGTTTGCAAGGGATTCTAGGTAACAGAACCTGGTGAGAGCCACACTAGTCACCCCATCCTGGATTCCCCTGGGTGTCTAGTTTAAAAAAAATGTATAGGTTTGCTAGGTTTCCCTAGGTGACGGCAGGGCTAGGGTTCAAAATCTACAGCTAGGCACTTTGCAAAAAAGAGGGTCCCTTTTCAGTGTGAAAATGTGGTGTGCCCAAATTGTGTTTTGGGCTGTTTCCTGCCGCGGCACTACACCTACCCACACAAGTGAAGTATCATTTTTATAGGGAGACCGAAGGGAACACAGAATTGTAGGGAAACTATTACCTATTGACTTTCAATGCATTTATGCCTTCCAAATGTAAGATAATGTCTACACAAGAAATCACTTTGAAAAATGACCTATAATTCACATGCTGGTATGTGTACCCACAATTTCAGAGATGTGCAAATAGCTACTGTTTCTAAACTCTATATTTTGTTCCCATTTCAGAAATACATAGGTGATGTTCATACCGATTTTTCCCTGTTTATATTTTCACAAATGAATTGCTATATACTCGGTACACAATAAAAAACCATTGCAAGATGCTGCTCAGTTATTGGCTCTGGGTTCCTCGGGTTCTAGGTGAACCTGCAAGTCCTATACATCCCCACAACCAAAAGGGTCCAGCGAATGTAACGATATATTGATTTCAAACTTATGTCATACTTAGTAGAAGTTACAGGTGAAAACATTGGCACAAAGGCTTGTTTTTTTTAACTCATTTTCAATTCTTTCTTTTTTCAACTGTTAGTTTCTATACAAAAACCTTAGAGGATCTACACAAATGACCCCTTGCTGAACTTCAAAATGTTGTCTACCTTTAGGAATGTATAGCTTTCCAGGATCCATCATTGCTTTCATACCCATTTTTACCATTAACTGGAAGGATGTTGAAAGCGCAAAAAATAGCACAAATAGGCTAGGTCCCAGAAAAATGCCAAAACTGGGTACAAAAGTTTGGTTTTCTGACAAAAGTCTGCTGGTCCCTGAAAGCTGGGAAGATGGTGATTTCAGCACAACAACCCCTTATATGAAACCGTTTGCAGGGGAAAAACCAGATGCTTACATCTGTAGCCCTTTAGCCCCATTCCCCCCCCCAAAAAAAAATAAGCTGTATTTTGGCTAATTTCTGGGTTCCGTCCAGGGGAATCAACAAACCCTGGGTAGCTTTAGAATCCCGATGATGTTGGAAGAAAATGACGTACATTTGACATGGATACTTTATGTGGTCAAAAGGTTACAGGGACCCAAGCGCAAATATCCCCAAACAGCCAAGAAAAGGCTTAGCAGAAAATGACTTAACAAAAAGTAAGGGAACTGTTTTGATCAAATGAATAAAGTTTGTGAACATCGTTCTCCTTCGGCCTCAGCTTTAGAGTAACTGTATGCTCCTGAGAAGCGCTGGTAATCTTCCGCTAAATGTATCGACCAGTGCTGCGAAATGCAGGTATTCTCCCTCAGTGGTTAATTTGTAAAAAAAAACATGTGTTGGGGCTCTTGTCAGGAGGCAGCCCATGTCTCCTGTTAGCGCCGCCTAAAACAGAACCATGAAAGTGGGGCAAGGATGTAGCGTAATGGTCAGAGCTTCGACTTCGGACCTGGGGAACCAGTGTCGAGTCTCAGCGTCCGGCTTAACATCTTGTGATTCTGGGCAAATCACGTAATCTCCCCGTGCCCATGAAAAGTGCCGGTGTTGATGATTAGGTGCTGGTGCTGAGCACTAGAAACCACAGAGCCTAAATTAAGCACTGCTCTCCCTTTAATATGAAAGAAGTGCAGGTACTCAGTACTGGACAGTACCAGTCCTTTCAAAGCACTGACTGCAAGCCTTCCTCATGCACAGAGAACAGGTATAAGGAGGGGGAAACAGCTGGGTGTCAATGTTTTGTACACAGAGAAACAGCACACGCAAAAATATTGCAATCGCCCCACAAGTACAACTGATATGGCGTGGGCCAGGACGGCAAAGCAAGACCCCATGAGGGCCCACGGGGAATGCCTAATGGCAGTAGGAGCACCCAAGGTAAACAAGGAAGCCAGCGAAAAAGGACATGCCGGGGTTGGGCACGTCCTGTGAAACCGTCAATTGGATAAGGAGGGCAGAGCGGGCAATGGGGTTAAAATGGCGGCACGGGTCCCCCTTTGACCCACAAAGAAGCTCACCTTCACATCAGACCTTCATGGATCACAGACAGACGCCGTCTGGAAATCGACCTTGGCCCCAGGAAGCCTATGGATGACGCTTCTAGCCATCGAGAAGGAGCGTAGTCAGGGCGATGAGGCACTAAGTCTGTTTATCGACCATCAGGATGACACAAAGAACTTATAGAAGGGCAGACCAGAAGCTGCGGACCTCCCCAACCACCACTCTGTTGACCCGTGACTGGGTGCAAGCACACCTCACAACAGCACACCGGTGCCTTCCCGAAATTGGGCTTGGAACTCGGCGGGGTCTTAACCCCTGATCCGCCCAGAGACAAGAGCATGCCGCACCAACC
Source organism: Lissotriton helveticus (assembly GCF_964261635.1). Classification (NCBI taxonomy): domain Eukaryota; kingdom Metazoa; phylum Chordata; class Amphibia; order Caudata; family Salamandridae; genus Lissotriton; species Lissotriton helveticus. The sequence goes on along the minus strand of NC_136068.1, from coordinate 630,436,119 downwards.
CCTCGCGGCTGAGGCAGCGGTGGGAAACAGGCACAAGCGGCACCACTAAGTGCTAACAGCCCTGCTGACGGCTGCACCTCCTTACCGCTCATGAGGATTGACCAGTAAAGAGATAGCGGGAACAAGGCAGGTGCCCCCCCTCCACAGCAGTCGGAGTTTTGGTGCGGGACCGTCTGGTGATGGCAGGAAGACAGAGGGAGACTGGCAGGCAGAGAAAAAGGCCTGCTCACCTCCTTTATGCAGCCGATCAAAAGGAGGAGGCTGGCCCAATGCAAAATAAACAGGTCAGGCCAAAGGAGGAGGCGGGTCCAGAGCTGGACGGCGACCTGCAAGCCCTCCTGAAAAAAACCAAGGGCTCTGGTGCAACTGAAATGCAGGGCACGGATGGACAAACAAATGAATGTAGACCTGGAGGAGAGGCCTGCCCCAGGAGCCACGAAGGCAACTAAGAAGAATGCAAGGGTGGAGGCAGACCCCCCAAGGCCTTGTGAGGAGGGTGAAGGAGCCAAAAAGGCCGCCCCATCAAACTAAGCACCCAGGGCAAAGGGATGGCAACCCACCTCATCAAAAAATAGGTACATAGGAGGAAAAGAGAGGGGTGGCAAGAGCACTGTACAAGCACTGGAGGTCGAGAAGCAAGAGAGCAGCGAATGGGTTGGGGTTGCGTGCCAATGCATGGGGGCAATCCCAGGCCAGCGAAAGGGCACCAGGGAACATTGCTCACCATGGGACACAGTTGAAGGTTAACAACTACATGGTGCAGCGGCCATGGGGCCTGCAATACGTCTGGCCAGCAAATCAGATGGCCGCACAGGGCAAAGGGAACTTCCAGGGGGAAGCCTGGGGGCACGCCTTACCCAGCTACACCCACCTATGTGGGAGCCAAGGTGGGCCCAGCTCCCATTTCAGCACAGGGCACCACCCGAGCATGATGGGCCCTGGGGAGGGTGGGGAGCCCAGAAAAAAAGGGACGAACAACAGAGTGCCCAAAAAGACAGGGACCAGCTGGGGTAATGGGACTCCTGTAGAACCAGGGAGTAGGGAAAGCACAGAAGAAAGGGGGTTTGACCAGGGCGAGGGGGCAGTTGTGAACAAAGCAAAGCAGACAATGGGACACATGCACTCACGGGTAAACCAGGGAGTACTTCGTCCATCCTCAGGTGACCCCCGCATCAACACCCGCTTAACAAGGTTAGCTAACTTGATACCAATGGCAGTGAAGAATAGGATTTGGCAGAAGGAATACATTGACATATTCTCATTACTGGACGTGCTCCAGGTAGGGTTGGATCTGATGGCGCTGGATAAGAAGGAGGAGGACAGGAGGGATAGGTGGAAACCCAAGATAGAGAGGTCAATAGGAAATTGGTTGTGGGCCTCTAGGACCCTTCGGTGTGTCTTAATAGAATGTTCTCGCAGAGCGCAGTCGCCTGTTTTTGCACAAGCCGAAAGCACATGAGGCTCAACAGAAATACCAAGGGGGAATCGTGATTGCTTTACGATGAAGGCTTCAGGGACAAGATGCAGACATGGTCAGTCATAGAGTTGGATCACAAGGACATAGACGGTTTTACTAGTCACATGGTGGCTGCTAGGGAAGGTGTAGTGGCCAATGAACAGTATTTCCATCCCTCAAGCTTTAAAGGGATATTTGAAAGCCAAGGGCAGGGCACCAAACCAAGGGTCCCCCTTGGGGGAAAGACAAGGAAGGGTCGCCTAGTGATGTGCCGGGAATATGACAAAGATAAGTGTAAGTGGGGGTACACCTGCATGTTTAAGCACAGTTGTAGGAACTGCGGCGGCAACCACCCTGCAATCCACTTCAAACAGCCAAAAGGAGCAGGGGACAACAGGGAACATGGCAACAAGAAGTAACGCGGGCAAGCAGTCAAAGATGGGGGAGTGGGCAAGGGGACAGGGGGCATTGCCCACTCTCATTAGAATCAGACGTTTATTGGCATTACTGAATAATTATCATAGGAAAAAAGAAAGGCAGCGACTGGCAGACGGCTTCACTTACGGGTTCCCCATACCTTACAAAGGCCCACTGGGAAAACCAGCAGGTAGCCAAGTAGAAGGTAAGGAAGGAGGTTCAGCTGGACAGGGTAGCGGGCAAGTTCAACACCCCCCCCCTTGACAATTTCATTGTGTTCCCACTGGGGGTGGAACCTAAAAAAGGGGCGGGAAAATTTGGCCTCATACACCATTTGTCACATCCACACGGAGATACAGTAAATGACTGGCTGGAGCAGGACAGCTGCTCGGTGGCCAATGCCTCACTGGATGATGCAGTGGACTTGATTAAGCATGCAGTTAGAGGGGCGTTGTTAGCCAAGACAGACATAGAGTCTGCTTTCCGACTACTTCCGTGCACCCACAGAGCTACCAACTCTTGAGCTTTCAACTAGATAGAGCGTATTACTATGACAGATGCCTTCCTATGGGGTGCGTGGTATCATGCACTTATAGTGGAGGAGTGTGGCTCAATGGTTAGAGCGGCAGACCCTGATGCAGAGTTCTGGCCAGGGACCAGGGTTCGATTCCCGCCTCGGCGGGGTCTCGGGCTCAATTTCCTTGGACCTGTTAATTCTCGCCTCGGTGCCTATTCTAATCACGGGCCCCACGCTGCAACTCTGGGCAGTAGCTTGCTTAGCCTCCACACCGGCCCCAACAGCGCTAAGTATGCCTGGCTTCACCCTGGGGGTGCCCAGAAGTGGACACTTCACAGGGAAAGCCAGGAGGGGTTCCACAGCGGTATGAGTATCAGTGCCAGGAAACCGCATAGGCGACACCGCAAGGTGACCGTCTGGTGGCAGTGCGCTCTATAAGTACCATGACATTTACATATTTTGAGTCATTCCGCAGCTTTCTGGAGTGGGCACAGGGGACATGGCATCCGGGCACATACACTACCTAGACGACTTCCTGTTCATTGGCAAACTGAGATCAGGGGAGTGCGCAGGACTTCTCAGGCAGTTGGGAGGGGGTGATGGAGAAGCTGGGAATCCCATTAGACCTGGAACTATAGAGGGCCCGTCACCAGGCTATCATTCCTGGGAACTAAGCTGGAATCAGTAGAGGGCATATGCATGTTGCCTAGCAACAAAGTAACAGAGCTGCAGCACATCATAGGGCAACTGCTGACAAAAAGGAAAGGGACATTGGGCAAGCTTCAGCAGCTGCTAGGGAATTTCAATTTTGTGAACAGGGTGATCACAGCTGGGAGACCTTTTGCAAGGCAGCTAGCAATGTAGCATGGTTGATCAAAGGGGTGACAAAGAAGTATCATAGAGTGCGGCTCGCGCAGGGGGTGAAGAAGGACCTGAAACAATAGGATACCTTTTTATCTGGGTTCAACGGCACTCTCATGTGGAGGGCACATTGGATAATGTCGGAACAGCTGGAGCTTTACATGGACACAGCCAGCAGCCACGGCTTGGGAGCCATTTTGGGCACTGCTAGGTCCGCAGCATGATGGCCAGACAGCTGGCACAAAGCGGGGATCACAGGCAACATTGCGCTGTTAGAGCTCTTTCCTGTCATAGTAGCGTTTACTATATGGGGTGACAGGATGGCAAATAGGCAGATTACGTTGTGGTCAGACAATCATGCTGTGGTACAAGCGATTAACCAGGGAACAACAAAATGCGCGGCGGGGGTAGGACTTTTTCGAGACTTAGTCGGACTGCCAGTTGGGCGCAAACAAAGCAGTGAGGGCCAGGCACATAGCAGGGGTGGCAAATACAACAGGTGAAGCAATTTCCCGTTTTCAGTGTGCCAGATTCAGGGAGCTGGCCCCCCACGCAGACTCCTGCATGACCCAGGTGCCCAGACACCTATGGGACCTGGTGGACATGGGATAAAGATGCTCGTCAACAATGTGCTGGATCCCAAAACAGAGAGCAAGTATTGCAAGTGCTAGGAGGTCTTTAGTGCCATAATTCACACGGCTGATATATGCAGGGTGTCCCCGACCGAGGTTGCAGCTTTCATCGATTAGGCATTTCAGAGTGGGAAGACCAAGTCCTGGGCCCAAGCGCAGTGGTATACCAAGCATAACGGGCCATGGGGAGGGACCCAACAGGATCATTTCACTGTAGGACAGCGATGAAAGGCTGGGGGAGGCTTCAATCCAAGGCTCAGGACAGGAGAAGGCCCGTTGATTTTGCGGTCCTGAAAGGGGTGCTGGGCGCACTGACAGGCTTATGCACTGGACATCACAAAGTGGCCCTATTCAAGGCAGCATTTGCACTGGTCTTCTTTGGGCTTACAGAATCAGCGAGCTAGTAGCCCCAAACAGAGGGAACCCCGGGGTGACTTGTGTGCACACAGAGGACATGCACATTGGACATGGGTACATGGTAGTTCACCTAAGGCGGTCCAAGATGGAGCAGGCAGGCAAGGGAAAGTAGACAAAGATCGATTGCATTGAGGACAAGGCATGCTGCCCAGTCTGCCTCATGCAACTCTGCATGGGTTAAGGAAGCCCAGCCGCCAGGTCCCTATTCTTACACAGAGATGGTCAAGCCTCAGCCAGTATCAATTCATTACTGTTTTGAGGAAAGCGCTGGAGAGAACTGGGCTAAGACTCCGTGAGTTCAGGTCACATTCATTTGTATAGGGTTGGCAACCACTGCAGCCCATTTAGGGCTCAATGCTGAGAGTATCAAGACACTGGGCCGGTGGGCGTCTGACGCTTTAAAAGGATACATCCGCCCCACAGCAGTATAAGTTTGGATTTTTCTACCTGCAGGACCGCAAGGGGCCGGTGCACGGTGTGGATCGTGGGACACTCCTACATCACACTGGTGCAATGGTGGGCAGTAGTGGGAAGGACTTCCAGGAGATATGGCTACAGAACACAGCAGTAACCAGGTTGGGGTGCTTTAGCGTTAAGTGGGCACAACTGCTTCGGGCTATGCAGGAGGCGTAGGAGTGGTGCGAATAGCCTTATGCAGTGGTCATTCACTTAGGGGGGAACGATCTGGCAAACAGCGGAAGAAGAGAACTGTTAGTGGAGATGGTGGCTGGTTTGGCTGTACTGGTGAGGTTAATTCACCAGGCAGAGATCATATGGTCCGCGCTGATTGCTCGCCAGGCCTGGAGAGTGGCGATCAACCAGGTGGCAGTGGACACGTCTAGGCGCAAGCTAAATAAAGCCATGGCTAAGATATATAGGGCAAACGGTTGGGGCTTTGTGCAACACTGCTGGACCTTAGGACACCAGGTTACCACGTAGAGGATGGGGTACACTTGACCGGGGTAGGCATGGATATCTACCTACTCAACATAGTTGGGATCTAGAGCAGTTGGATTTCTCATGAGCGGGCGCTATGGGGGGTTCAGCCCCCGATCATTAAACTGCAGCAGCGTGGCGGAGGTAGCCCAGAAAGTTACCCAGAGAGTAACATAGGTAGAAGAGAAGCTCAAACCGAGTCCTTAGGGTCCCTCACAGCACCAATATAGGGGAGTAGATGACGGCCAGAGTAAAAAAATGCTCAGACAGTGTCCTTGGGATTCCACACGGCATGGTCACTGGGAGCAGGCGAACGGTCAGCAAGGATCCAGGGTGAGCGGAACAGCCCTTGCAGCCCGGGCCACATCTGACGGCAGCCCACAGAGTTGTTAGCAAGTGAAGCCTAGAATCCGTAGTACACTGAGACACCTGCAAACAAGCATTGGCATAGCCAATAGGTCTCACCTTTGGGACTGTTGGATTTGGCCCTTTTTGCAGGGTCATCCCAGAACTTTTTTGCCTTCCTCCTGTATTTTTTAGGTCTCGCCTAGGCAGCGCACATGCGCTGCCTAGGAGGGCCGTTAGCCATCGGTCTTCACTTTTCAAGCACTGCACTCGTGCTTGTAGCAGCATCCACCTTGCGAGAGCGAGCAGCAGCGCGCCACAAGCAAGAGTACAGTGCTTGAAAAGGGAAGAATGCTCTCCTAAGCGCACGTGAACCACTCGCGGGCTCACCTCCTGCTCCCTCTCTCTCTCATAACCTCTTCCTCATCCTAAATCACTCCCTCCTCCTGGCACCCAACTTATTTCTCCGTGTGCTGTGCTTGTTATCTTCTGGCATGCGCTATTCTGGCTCGCGCACTCTCTTTCACACACTAACTCACGCACGCACACTCTCGCTCACACACACACAGACACTCGAACGCTCTCTCACACTACCTTCCCAAGACCAGCCCTACTGACTCTTGCAAAGATTTTTTAGAAATCAGTCCGCTGGTATTCCATTTTTTTAATGAACACACGTGTATTGAGAAGAAGAATGTAACACTTGTGCACTTCGCCGGACATGCACCTAGTGTATCGATGTAGACAAGTAATTAGACGTCCATAGTAAAACAAAAGCGAACAATCTTTCCCCATGTGTTTCAAGGGCTTTGATGTTCCGGTTTGCTCCAGTAAATCACACACAGAGTGGATTCTCTAAGTCTCGGGGCAGTCTTAAGATCACTGAATGAAAGGGAAGATTAAAATGCCCGGCATTCTTTGCTCATTTGTGCCTCCCGGTTTTACAACTTGCCTTGTGACCGCAATTATCGGTGGGCCAAAAAATGTAGCTTAAAAAAAAACACCTTTTGGACTTGGAGCATAAGTTTAAAGATGGTGCTGCCAGAGGATTGAAATGTCGTAATCCCAGCAAATCAGTTTTTTTCCACCACACTGACATTTTTGAAAAAAGTAACTGTTAAGAACTAGAGTGCACCATAAACAAATCCTACAGGTTTGTCTATAAATAGCCCACAATGCTAATTCTACTAGAATTGGAACTTAAAGTTTGAAAGCACAAAACCTTTTTTGTTCATTTATTCTTATGAAGAAAGGAGTGCTGAAGTTCCGTTTTCTTTCTGTTGTTGCGTTACCTTTAATCTTGCAGTCCAGAGACGAGGTAATATTTTATCAACCGCTTTCATGTTACTGGTCCTCTTTTTTTTTTTTTGTGACCATTCACTTAAATGGAATTCATACTGTTAAAAGTAGATGGAAGGACATAATGACTTTATTTTACCATTTAGTCCTCTGTGTTACTTCTGCTGTCTGTTTCCTAAAGCAAAGATATTTGATACATGGATTTTCAGAGGCATAAACAAAATTGCACTTTATTGTTTGGGAGTTCCCTTCACGCAACAAATCCTGTGTTGTTAAACATTTTTAAAAAGTTGGTCCCCTATAATAGTTACTTGTGATAGCACCTGCACTCTCAAGAGTGATCTAAATGTAGTACCAGACCGAACGGTAGGCCCGATTTTTGACAGTACGCTATGGCCCTAATCACGAGTGCAGCGATAAAATTCCAATAGCTGTGCAAATACGTGCGTTATATTATCCGAGTATCTGTTCAAGAAATTATGATTACCAATCTACCGCTCACTAAAAAAGTCCAATAAATTGTTTTTAAAAACAGATGTCGCACCAAGCATGAATAAGATATCTTTTTGAGGGTTTTTGTCTGTTAGTGGCAATTAATTCAGGGAATAGCACCAATAGAAGCAAATTACGCCCAGATTCAAGCCCCCAGATCCCCACCATGTGATTACTTTCCCAGTGAATAGACATTTTTGGGATCTATTCAGTTGTTTGCATAATCAGAAGATGCTTTTGGCTATAGCTGGAAATGCTGGAGATCTGGATCTGGAATTAATAGTCCCCAAAAATGTTTGTGGGACTCTCACAAGAGAGAGAGTTCATCTGAGGCTTTTCCCACTTTTTTTTAGACTTGCAAATTCATTCAAGAGAGGCTGACATTTATGCAGTGGAGCCTAACCTAGTTATATGTTCCAGTTTAATGAGTTTGCTTTTTTGGTGTACTTATTTTCTCCCATCGAAGCTATTACAAGTGTTGCTGCAAGGACAACAGTAACAAAGAACCCGCTGTGTGCAGCAAACATATGACAGGAAGATGCTTGTCAGGATAGTAGGGTAGCCTCAGGACATAGAAGGCAAAATGCTTTCATTGTTACAATCTATGCTGTATGACCTCTGCAAGCCCTAGGCTTTCTCATTGTTGAGTAGCAAAACGTCTCCAATATGCAGCACAGGACCTGGAGTCAAACCATTCAGTTTAGCCCCTGACTCGATGCATACCATTAACCTTCTGCACCATATATTTGATCTTGCCTGTTGAAATAGACAGTAAAACCCAAATCTGAAGCCCAATAATAGCTGAATCCTAAACCTCACCCTATTCTCATACCTTACCAACACACTAACTCCATCAATTATGATCATTCTAACTCTTTTCTGTAACCTAACTATAAGAAAGTTAATTGTTAATTGGTAGTCCACCACAAGTGATAAAGTCACCGACCAACTGCCTCCAGTCAAAGGTTTCAGTAATTTAAACTTGAGCTCAACCCCTAGTAGCTATGGCACAGAGCAGGCAGGCTTAACTTAGAGAAAATGTGAAAAGTATTTAGAAGTACCTAAACAGTGGAAGTCAAAAACATGACAAAATAAAATAGCCCACTCCAATTTATAACAAGCATCTGCAATGCAATAGGTCTCGCATTTATGCAGTTTGAGCTATTGGAAATATAAATGACAATGTCTTTTTTTTATGTTTTGGTTTTTAAAGCAAAATAACAGGCATTGTCATTTACAATGCCAATAGCTTAAAACTTGCGTAAATGATAGACCAATTGCATTGCAAATGCTTGTTCTGACTTGTTGTTGTTGGTTTTAGGACTCTCGGCACGTTATCACTGCTGTTCAGTGGTAAAGAGCATGTGCTCTCTATGATAAACTCGGTAAAATTGGTCTACACCTATTTGGCATTGTTGGACTTGGCACTTTTAGCAGGGTCATCCCTGAACTTTTTGCCTTCCTCCTGTATTTTGTCTGACCTGTTTTTGTTGGTTTTATGACTCTGGGTACTTTACCACTGCTGATCAGTGCTAAAGTGCATATGTTCTCCTATTGTAAATTTCTGTATGAATTAGTGATTCCATTATTGGCTGATTTGGTTTACTGGTCAGACCCTAGTACAGTGCACTGAGTGTGCCCAGGGCTTGTAAACCAAATGCTGCTAATGGGCTTGCAGCACTGGTTGTGCCACCCACAGAAGCAGCCTGTAAAAGTGTGTCTAAGGCCTGCCATTGCAGAGCCTGTGTGCAGTCTGGTACTGCCATGCTGACTGGGCAAGTGCACCCACTTGCCAGTCCCTAAACCTACCCTTTTCTTCATGTCAGACACCCTTAGGTTAGGCCCAAGGGCAGGGTGCATTGTAAGTATAAGGTAGAACATGCCCTGGTGTGTGTGACATGTCTTAATAGTGAATTACAGCCATTTTCGTGTTTCACTATTTCAAGGCTACCTATTCCTCATAGGCCAGAATGGGCAGTTAGATTATTACATTTTTTAATCCTAACTGACTCAGGGAACTATGTGGAAATTTTAGTTTAGTATGCCTGAACTCAGAATGATAAAATAAATCTTTTAGTGAAGTTGGTTTTAACGTTCTGTGTTTGAAAATACCACTTTTAGAAAGTAGGTATTTTCTTGTCTAACCATCCAAGCTTGCCTCTGCTAGGTTGTGTATTCCTTGTCTGGAGTTTGAATGACAGGGGCTGGGGGATTCCAGGAGACAGGGTGAGTCAACACAGGGCTGAATAGAGAGATCCGCATGTAGATGGGTGGGAGGAGTTGCACCTGGGACCTGAATAGGGATGTGCCTGCCTTCCACAATGCCAGCCCCACCCCCTGTGGTGCATCTAATGTCCCTGCCCTGCACTGTGAAAGAAAAGAAGGAGTCATGTAAACAGAGTGCTCCAGGACTGACCAGAACTGGTTTGGCATAGGCCTCTCTGCCTTCAGAGAACAAAGAGAAACTGTGTATAAAAAGGGAAACGTGTAGCGAAGGAGTATGCAGTTCCTAGAGTGGGAGGGGGAGGTGGAAAGACAGGTCTTTTTTCATGATGCCCTCACACATCCCAAGAGGTGTCATGCTTCATCATTGGGCTTTGCTCCTCGTCGTGCCGGTGCTGCAATGCCCAACGGGCTCATCGTAAACGGGGCTCTTTGCCGGAGATCTTTTTAGAAGAAGCTGTAGGGTGTGTGCAGGTAAGAGGGCAGGGGAGGTGTGGTGCACGTGAAGTGAGATATAAAATAAAATAAGTCTGGATCAGTCCTATTCACAAAAAATGTTAATGATTGGGTAGATCCAGCCTAATTAAAAAATAATGGATGCTCTGTGGGAATATAATGTTCCTAACGGGCAGTCACAGTGTGTAGGGTCGACATGTTTCGTGCCTTGTTGCTCATAAGGAGTCAAGTGGCACTTCTTCAGGACATACGTGATGGTGAGGTGCACAAATAATGGCAGGCTCCTACTGTATTGGATGGTAGACCGACGTGGGGCCCTAGTAGATCTGTACTGGGCGGTTGGAGACCCTCAGTACATAATCTACAGCCTGACGGGGGCATAAGAGAGAACGGTGTTGATCCGATCGGCTGGGTGGATGGCAACTTGCTGGTTTCCTACCCTCGCTCTGTGTCCCCGTGAAAACACAGGGACACAGAGCAAGGGTAGGAAACCATCCCAGTACAGATAAACTAGGGCCCCACGTTCCTCTAGGAGCCTTGTGTGCAGGACCTGCATAAATATCGGCTCCCGGTCCCACTCCCCTTTCTTTCTCAAGTATGAAAAGGGGGACCCAGAACCCAGAACTTGAGATCACTTTTGACAACAAGAAGAAACCTTTCCTGAGGAAAGGAACCTGAAGAAACTGAGGAGAGACTATCCCTAAGCTGAAGTGCTGCTTGAGGGATTGGCCTGCAGTGGTTGCCTGACTGCCAAAGAAAGGAGAAAGGACTTTGTGTGCACTTCATTCAACTTGTGAAGGATCTCCAAGGGCTTGAGAAAAGAGCGTGCCTCCTGCTGAAGTCTCAGGGACAACAGACTTCAACCCCCAGCTCCCCAGAGTTCTTTGGAAGTGCCTGCTGCTGTTTTGGGCCTTCTGAGGGACTGCGTGTCGCAAGGAGCTGGAAGCACGACTCAATAGAGAGAAGTGTGTCGCCGTCGCATCCGTCGCATCATGGATGTCGCCGCTGTAGCTGAAGCATTGCACTGCATCTCATGAAACGTCCCGCAACCCCGAAGAAGTGTGTCGCCGTCGCAGCCACTGCATCGCATCGTGGATGTCGCCGCTGTAGCTGACGCATTGCACCGCATCAAGAGAAGCGTCTAGCACCGAGGAAGAAGCGTGGCGCCGTCGCAGCCACTGCATCTGAGTAAGGATGTCGCCGCTGTAGCTGTCGCATTGCACCACATCACAAGAAGCTCCTCACATCCACGGAGAAGCGTGCCGCCGACGGAGCCGCTGTCGTCGCATCACTGAACAAGGGTGTCGCCGCTGCAGCTAACGCATTGAGCCGAGACTTCTCGCAACATCGGAGAAGCGTGCCACATCAGGAAGAACTTGACGTCTTTATTTCATTGCACCGGATCTTTGCCGCATCTTAAGGTACATTGACTCAAAGTGTTGCATTTTAAGAACTAAAGAGAACTAAGCTAAAACTACCATTTTAAGTACAGTATTGTGGATTTTTGTCATTTGTGGTCTTGTGTTAAATCTATATAAAGAATACTTCTTTTTTATATAAAACCTGTGTGGTGTCCACCTGTAGTGTTGTCACTTGATTACTGTATGTGGTCACAAATGCTTTACACACTGCCTCTGAGATAAGCCTGTCTGCTCCTGCCGAGCTACCAAGGGGGAGAGCAGGGGTTATTTGAGGAGTGTACCCCTTACCCTGACTAGAGGCAAGGATCCCTATTTGTCACAAGTATCTACCTGTGCAAATTAGAGACCCCCAAATCTAACAGGCATATTTAATTTACCTGTCAGTCCCTTGTACAGTGGTATCCCATGTACCCAGGGCCAATATACGTGGGTTTGCGAATGACCCAACCAAAAGTTATGAAATGTATGATCCATGATTGTTAAAAATAAACTGCTGCCTGTGATGCACCATATCACGTTGTCCTTGAGTAAATCAAGGGGGGAGAATGCTGCATGGGAAGCCAACAATAATGAGGAGGTGAACTTGCATGCCTGAGAGGGGTTACAACGCAGAGGCAATGTACATTTTCATGGTGCAGAGAAACAGCTACAGAGCAACAATGCAAGCTTCCTTCATGCAAAGAACATGTACAGCAAGGACAGCAGAACTGCCGACTTCCAGGGTCGGGCCAGCCGACAGAGCAAACAGGCAGAGTCCAAAGGGAGGATCAGGGACAATTTTGGGCTGTTTGTGGGTCTGTTTTATGGTCTGCTGGGCAGGTTTTCACTGTTGATTTTCCCTGAGATCAGAACAAGCTTTGCCTGCAGCAAGCTCAAATCTATGCAGTCTTCTATACTCAGCTAAACAGGGTGTCTTTGCAAGTTCAAAACTACCCCGAGTTGAAAATATGGCCCACTTCTTTGTAACCGTCTAAATCAGGGCAACTTTTATTTTGGGGCTGGGGCCTATTTTCTGTCCCCGTCCGAAACTGCGGACTTGCAGTAAGCACAGAGTAGGACCATGGCAGGCAGCATCAGCACTGCATACCTCATCCACACCCTGAACATGCACAGCACGAGCAGCAGTAGCGTGGGTTTCCCTCACGAGGGGTTTGGCAAGGGCAGCAGCGCAAACATCAAAAAACAAACACTGAAGTCTGGAGGAAGGAGGAGGGCGGGGCGGGGAGGGAAGGTGGGAAGAAAAAGCAAGGGGTGAAAGGAGGGAGTGCCTTCACCATATAAAAAGAGAGGGGTGCACCAAACTTCACCTGAGCGCAGGAACCAGAGAATAGCACAGGCACATCTTACAGGTAATATACTTTATCGCTCCTACGCTGAGTATTACATTATTTGATATGGGGCAGCCTAGAACCGAATGTGTGCTCTGGCAGGGCAAGATGTTCAGTCTGGCCGGTCAGTGTGTGAGCGGGATTTGGGCCTGTATGTCTGCCAGTTTCGTGAGCTGGTGCTGTAAACATCTTTAAATAAAGGCTGGGCGGCGAGCAGGCGGCACGGTGCAGGAGGTGGATGCTGTCATCTCACTGCACGCAGCCCGGGTGCCCTCATCACACTTTTTAGGAAGAAATGAAGGGATGCCTCAGTGTGTTTATCTTTTTATCTTTTTTATTATTATTATTAATTTCAAACATCACAAAGCATTTGTCTGCATAATTGTCATACATAGTATAGCACAATGTTTTCAGTTGGTCTAAAATCAGAATAACTGATTATTGCGCCTTGACATGTCCATTTCGTCCGTTGGGGATACACATAAACCGCCTCTGTGTGTGTTCCACCCTCCCCATTTTTAATCCCATTTTTTTGGGCACCCTTAGATTTATACACTTCTTTTCGGCATCCATACATTTGTCTACTTCCGCTGCCCAGTGCCTGATTGATGGTTATTCCGCTGCCCTCCGTTTCATTGCTATCGCTCTCTTGACCAGTGTGTATACCAGCGTGGCAAATTGCTTTTCTATTTCTGTAAGATCAGTAGCATCCCAGATATTAGGAAGCCCCAGTGATGGTGTTAGTGTAATTAGTTTCCCTGTGGCATCTTGCAGTTGTATTGTCACCTCTTCCCATATGTGACGCAAGAGGTCCCATATAGTGTGAAAAAGGTTGCCTCTTGATGACAGCCATGTAGACAGGGAGCACTCTGTCTGGTTCCGATTTTTACTCAGGTCCCTCCCGTGAGGTATGTTCTATGAAGGACTTTCAGTTGGATTAAATGAAAGCGGAGAGTGCTAGCTGCTTCCCTCGGAGACATCAGTGCTGTCTGCCAGTCCTCATTTTCAATTTGTCCTACGTCTCCCTGCCACCTGTCCCACAAAGCCTGAATGGGATCCCGGAGATTATTACAAAGTTTTTAATATGTCAGTGATACAGCTTTGTTTGGCATGGGTTCAGAGAGTAGCCGGTCCTCCAGAGGGGGCGATTCCTGCAGGGTATCTAGAACCGGAAGTGCTTTCATGAGTGCATGGCGAATTTGCAAATAGTGGAATAATTCCCTTTGGGACAATTTATATTTCTGTTGTAGTTCATTAAATGTGAGGATTTTGCCCTTCTTCACTAGATGGCCAATGTTAGATATTCCAATTGTGTCCCACTTAGCAAAGCCCGGTTGAGAACAAAGGAGCCGAAGTTTCTGAGTAGATCATAACAGCGTGGCCTTGGTCAACACCCCAGTCCAACCCAGGCATTTATTTGCCTGATGCCAGATTTCGAATGTCTGCATGGTAGGGCCCACGCACCGCCCTCTCCGCACCTTTGTATATAAAGCTCTCAGACACCCTTCCCTTCCCATGTGATATCTATCTAGCATATATGCAGGGTCTACCGGGGAACGGTACAGCCAGTGATTTATGGCCAATAAATGTGAGGCCCAATAATAAAGTCTGATGTCTGGGAGAGCAATCCCTCGTATAGCGCTACACAAACTGACTAAAGTGTGGTATGACGACCACACTTTAGTCAGTTTGTGTAGCGCTATACGAGGCGCTACCCCGCCCTAAAACAGCAATCGAACCTCACCTTCAATACTTTTGAAATATGAGTTAGGGACTTTGTAGGAGCAAATTTGAAGGATATAGAGGAACCGCGTGAGAGCCAGCCTTTTAAACAGAGCAGCTCTGACCAGCAGAGATAGCGGCAAAGGTCTCCAGTATTTGACATCACTACGTAATCTTTCTAGGGGGACAGCCAGATTCTTATCATAGAAGAGTTAGGGGTCCAGTGTAATATAAACCCCTAAATATCGGAATCCTTCTAGAGCTATTTCAATCTCACATCCCAATGGAGCCTGGGGACAGGACCCCGAAACACAAATAGGACCAATTTGGTCCAATTAATGGCGTATCCTGAATATTTGGCAAAGTTGAGGAAAATGTTCAACAGTGCGTGTATTGAAGCATATGGGGATGCTAGATAGACCAGGATGTCATCCGCATACAACGAAATTCTACCTTCGTGCCCCTCCATCCATTTTTGCCCTCTAATTGAGATGTTCCCTCTCACCCAGGTTGCCCATGGCTCAAGAACCAAGGGCAGCCCTGCCTGGTGCCTCTACCCAATGGGAACACTGTAGACGTACGGTTATTGATTTTCACCTTGCCCTTTAGGTCCGTTAAGAGAAGTTTGATCCACCCCAGAAATCTCGGGCCAAACCATAGGCGCTTCAGCACCTCGAAAATATAAGGCCATTCTATTGAGTCAAACATCATGGAGGCTTCCAAAGAGAGTATTACTGCATCTTCCTCAATGAAGATCTGGCACCCTAGGACATTGTTAACGCGGCGAATGTTGAGGGCTGTGTTCCTCCCTGGTATAAACCCAGATTGTTCCGCATGGACCAACGAGGGGATTATTGACACCAAGCGAGAAGCCAGGAGCTTTGCCAGTACTTTTGCCTCAACGTTGATTAACGAGATTGGTCGATAGGATCTGCATCTATCAGCAGGCTTTCCCGGTATCCGAATGACAACAATAGAGGCCAGACGCTGGTCCTCCAGCAGAATCCCTTTCTCAAGGCTCTCGTTATACATGTTTTTCAGGTGGGGTGTGACCCGTTGGGCCACGGACTTTAGAAATTCTATAGGGACCCCGTTAGGCCCCAATGCCTGCCCTGACTGAATACTATGTATGGCCTTGCAGATTTCATCATCATTTAAATCTTCGTCCATGAAGTTCCGATCTACCTCCGATAGGGTGGGTAAGAGTAAGTCAGCCAGCAGCTGCCGGGAGTCCTCAGCTGTGTACCGAGTTGAGGGGGTATAGACCTTTTCCAAATGATCCGTGAATGTTTCTGCAATGTCTTGAGGATGTGAGACTTGTCCCGTCCCGTCGACTGTCAGTTGGGGAACCCAACGCTCCCCCTTCCTCCCTCTTCTCCAGCCATGCCAACATTTTCCCCACTATCTCCCATTTCATAAACCTTATGTTGCGACTGGAGTAATCTGGCCCTTGTCTTTTCCCCCGCCAGGCCTTTATATTGTAGCTGTTTAACACTTCATTGATGAGCCATATCCTCACTGGGTAAGGAAGCAGTTTGTGCCTCAAATCGCTGGCGTTCATTCTCCAGCTGAGAGAGCTGCTGGTTTTGCTGCCTGACATATCCCGCTTTAAGCGCTAGGGCTTGCTCTTTAAGCCCTGCCTTATAGGTTTCCCATATTATCTGTGCCAAATCTACGGCTACGGACCTGACATTCTCATTAAAGTAATGGTCTGTCTGTGTAATCAGGGTCTCTTTGATGTCTGGAATTTTAAGCAGCCAGGGATTAAGGACAATTGTGTTCGGTGTCTTGTATTGTAATAAGTAAGCTCAAACCAACACTGGAGAATGGTCCAAAATGCCCCTTGGCAGACCACATGGGTGTCTAAAATGTCAGATATCTACTAAATTGGTGAGGAAATAGTCAATGCGGGACATGCTCCTGTGGGCGTTGAAGTAGTAGGTGTTGTGAATCAGGCTTGGGAGCAGAGTGCGCCACACGTTTACTAGACCCATGGCCTGCGCAAAGTCTTTCATTTGGGTATTGGGCCGTGTCATATTAAAATCTTCCCCCAGTATAAGTGTACCTATGGGGAGATCTGTTAAAACTATCCCTAAGTCAGCAAGCAAATCTGTGCCCAATGCGGGGGGAAGATACACCGAGACCACATTAAGCAGTTTTCCCTCCCAACTGGCTTCTAGAACTGCACACCTCCCCTGTGGATCCACCCATGTGCGGGTGGGAATAAGTACAATGCTTTTCCGGATTAGAATTCCAGTAACTCTTGAACCTGAGGTGAACCCTGCATGGACCAACAGCTTGTATCCCCACCATGTGAGGGCCTTACACTTATTACCCACTAAGTGCGTTTCTTGCAGCAAGACCAGATCTGGTGCCTGTCTCTTTAGATACTGCAAAACAACCCCATGTTTTATTTTGTCCCCCAACCCGTTTATGACCCTTGTTAGAATTGACAGTGACGGTTCTACCGTAGTCCCAGCCATAAGCCCTGCATAAGGAAAATGTGAAAACCTGAGTGCAGTAGGATGGGAAACTGCCTCTTCCGACATTGCCACAACCAGGTGGATAAACATATAAGGCCAGTCAAGTACACTCTGGCAAGAGAACCACATGAATGCATACTGTTCAATTGCAATGAAAGCAGAGGTAATTAAACCTGTCTGTCGGTGCTTTGTGATTAAAAACCAAACGCAAATCATAGAAACTCTTCCCCCCTCCCTACCCCTCTCCCAGTGGATTAACTACCCACTCCCCAAAAAGGCAGAGTGCCTGTCGCCTCACCCTCTATTAAAGAGGAGCTTGGTTGCAGCCATACCCTCCCGCCACATGTGAGGATGGGATTATATTACAATAAATAACGGGTGATGCATTGACCCCATCATCAGCTGCGATACTAAAGCTGCTGATTGGGAATACTACAAAGCCTTACATTTGTATTGATAGATTAATCACTTGTTGTAGTCCAGGGTAGACGGCCCAGTATGTTCAAGCAGACCCAGTACCCGGCCTGGTAGATACAATTTATGGCAACTATGTCCATTCCAGCCCCACAGATGCTGTTTGTTTAGTCACTTGTTGTGGGGTCTGTTTCCTTTCGAACTGGGTCACCTCGCTACATGGCACTGATGTTCAGTCTGCAAGAGCGAGGCCCTCCGAGAGCGAGGCCCTCTGTTGCGATCTTTTTGTGGCTTCTCTACCCGATGCCAACTCTCCTGCCAGTCCCATGCATCTTCAGGGGAAGAGAAGAACCATGACTTGCCCTCTGATTCAATAAAGAGTTTTGCTGGGAAAAGCATAGCATATTTTATCTCTTTATCTCTCAGTAACCGTTTCACTGCCATGAAACTGCAACGTTGAGCTTGAACATTTATGGTGAAGTTCGGAAAAAAGGAGATCGCACTGTCATCTAGTTTAAGCGGTGGGTTGGACTGTGATGTCTGGAGTATGATGTCCCGATCTCGGAAGTTGAAGACTCACGCTATAATCGGCCTTGGTGGGGGGCACTGGTTTAGGCCTACCCCCGGGGACTCGGTGCGCACGCTCAATGGAAAAATAGTTTGAGAGTCGTGTAGGTTGCAACTGCTTTAGAATCAGGTTTTCGACAAACAGATCAACCGCAGGACCCTCTGCTCGCTCTGGGACCCCCAGGATACCTATGTTGTTTCTTCGGGCCCTACCTTCCGTAGTCATCGAGTAGCACCTCCATTTTGATTTGTTGTTCCTGCGGTTGGCTCACTTGCCTCTTAAGCAGCGCAGTGTCTATACCTTACCAAGTCGTGACCTCTTCCACTTCTTTCACCCTGGAATCGATTTTCCTGAGGTCAGCTCTGATGAGGAACACCTCAATATTCACCGTGTCTATGCGAGTCTCCAGCGAGGTCCGTATTCCTGCAATGGCGCCATAATGTCCTGAAGCAACAGTTCCTGCTGCAGTGGTGGTAATTGTTGGCTGTCTGCACCCTCTTGAGAGGCGGTGTCTTTACTATCCTTTGAATTAGACCAGGCAAATTTAGCAAGCTTATTTAGCGCAGGTGTTTTGGATCCCTTCCTACTTGCAATTGTGATGGTATAGCGTGGTGTATATGGTCAATATATCCAAGGGCGGTCCCAGTACTCGCTGCTGCCAGCTCAAGGAGGAAGAATTCCCTGTGGCCTGTCAGGTTTCCCAGTTTACTGACCTTGCTGCTTTCGGGGGAGGGAGGGGGAGGGGGAGTCAGGTGCAGTCAAATAGGCAGAGCCCCTTTGCTTCTAGGGACCGCTTGGGCACTTGTAGGGTGGCAGCCCCTTACTCACAGCCGTCCTGGGCCTCACAGATTTCAGATCACACACAAGGCAGAAATAGGCCCAGACAGCGCCCCCGGTACACCAATCACTGCACTCCGCAACTGCCAGATCATTTTGGGATGCAGGAGGCCTCAGCACCCCACTCTGTAGAGTTCCATACCCACTATACAGCGGATGTCACATGGCTTCGTCACCAGTCTGCACTTCGTGGCAACAGCAGGGAATGTGCTACGTTGGCGGCTAGGCCTCTTGGAGCCCCAGGAGCACAGAGAGAGCATCTGAGGCCCTCCCCAGGTTGCCGCTATCGCCAGTAATTACTTCACTTAGGACCCCAGTCCGAGCTCCCCGGGGCATGGAAAGGGCAAGTTCTACTTCAGAAAGCGCCGTCCTGCTCGCTGTCCAGGCCCTGTGTCTCCAACACACAGGGAGTCGATGCACACTGCTGCCATTAGCCGGTGTTATTTCTTCAGGGGCTCACTGGAGGGCAGTGTAGTGACCCAGAGTCACAGTCAGCAGTCTAGTGTTTTTGTATGCCCTACACTAAACACCCACCCACCACTGATGTCACTGGTCAGGCGACACAGCTTTAATAAAAGGGGCCGAGCCCATGTGCTCTGGGCCAGTTGTACCAAGTAGCTGACTGTGTCTGCGTCAGTCCTTTCCAGCAATGAGGGCCCAGGGCCCCCAACATTACATTGGCGACGAGGAGGGCGGACGCTAGCCACGCGTGCCGCTGCTGAACACCCCCGGGAAAGAAGAAGGGAAGTGGCCATGTGCAGGGCACCCCATCTGGGGAAACGGCGCCGGCCGCCGAGAGGCCCGAGGGGCGTGTGCAGTGCCCCGGGCCGAGAACACGAAGCAGAGGTGACCGGGAGCTCACCCCGCACCTCCATGCCCAGCGCGAGCCTCCCGGCGTGAGGGGAAAGTGTAGGGTACCGACCAGAGCCCACCTGTGCCGGCCGCAACCGAGTGCCACGTGGAGGCGTGGCCCGAAGTGCCCAGAAAGGAGCGGACCGACTGGAGCCCACCCGCGTCGGCCGCAAGTGAGGCCCCACCGCATGGTGACCAAAGCGGAGTTCACCCGCGCAGAGAAAAGGCCCGTCGGCCAAAGGTGAGCCCGTGACCTGCACCGTAAGCGGAGCCCACCCGCAATGGTCAGAACTGCATAATGGCGGCCGCCAGCAGGCGCCGCCGAAAACACAGAGCGGAGCCCACCCGCTATAAGCCATGAACAGTAACTGTGCCCGTACTGTAAGCGACGCCTGCTACTGCCCCCTTGAGTAAAGCAGAGCCAGCGGAGCCCACCCGCGGCCTGCCTGCAGCGCCCAGGTCCCCTGCGGCGTGTGTGAGGTGAGGCGGAGGGTGCATGAAATCGGAGGGAAGAGCGCCCGCAGCAGGAGCAGAGCTGCTGGGCACGGTGAAGTGAAAGCGGAGCCCACCCGCGATTGCACCGAGCAGCAAGTTCGCCTCACCCCGCGCAGCATGTGAAATGTGGAGCTGCGGCGGTGGGGTGGAGAAGAGTGAAGCTCCCGCAGCGTGTGAAGTGCTGCCGGGCGGACACTGAACGAAAGCGGTGCCTGCCCGCACAGAGGGAGAAGGCCCCGGCCCGGACAAAGGGCGAGAGGACAAAAGACCAAGACGGGAGGACGGAGAGCGGAGTAGCCAACGGCTCCCCCGTCTCCGCCAAGAGAGTCAAACTGTGCCGACCAGTCCGACTTGTTTTGCCCCACGACCAAGAGGGGAAAAGAATACAGACCCTCACCCCCGCAGCGTGTGAACTGCTGAAGGCTGCTGCGGCGGGGGTGAGAAAAGGAAAGAGGAAAGCATGTGGCCCGAGGCTGGTAGGAGCAGCACCAGCCCCCCCTTCCCCCCACGCAGCATGTGAGCAGCAAGCCGGCGGAGGGGAGGTGAAGCCAAGAAGGAAGCACCCACCATGAGTAGCGTGAAAAGAAGGAAGCACCCACCACGAGTTGCACCGCATTTCTCTTCTGCCCCCAAGTAATCTTCTGCCCGGACAGAGCAACACGCAGCAACCCCCACACAGGCCGTGTGACGAACGGCTGCTAGGGAGAGGCTGTGGTGGCCGAGCAAAAGAAGTGGAAGTCACTCACCAGTGCCGCAAGGAACCCTCCCGTACTGTTAAGAGCTCCTAGGCCCACTGGTGGACACTCTCGGTACTGCAGCAAAAGGAGCATATACAAGCCTGCAACAAACCAAGGGAACACTGTCAGCAGAAAAAGGAAGACACTTACCTAGCAGGCACCTAAGGAGACTGACCAATCGCAGGTACACCCCAGGAAGCGCAAGAAGTATTCAGGAGTCAGCGCAGGAACACGCCGGAACATTCAGGAACGCGCCAGCAATCGAGGAACAAAGCAAAGTGCGAGCCAGCACTACCAGATGACACCCGCACGACAGGACCGCGCCAGAACGTGCCAGGAGCGCCAGGGATCAGGAGCGCCCGAGTGACGCTGCCCAGCGGCACCCCAACGCCACAGAACAGCACTGTGCAGGAACGCGCAAGGAGTGAAGGAACTCCACACAACAGGACAGAACAACATTGCGCAGGACTGCGCAAGGAGTGAAGGAACTCCACACCTCAGGACAGCACAGCGTTGCGCAGGAATGCGCAAGGAGTGAAGTAACTCCACGCCACCACGACTGAGTGACGCCGGGATCCCGTCCTCGGAGACCTGTCAGTAGGTCACAGCGAAGATGACTTGCCAAAAAGTCACCGCCAGATGCGGACCAGTCAGTTGGTCACCCGGAAAGAAAGGAGAAGATGACCAGTCAGATGGTCGCCCGGAAAGAAAAGGAGAAGATGACCAGTCAGTTGGTCGCCCGGAAAGAAAAGGAGAAGATGCGGACCAGTCAGGTGGTCACCTGGAAAGAAAAGGAGAAGATGACCAGTCAGTTGGTCGCCCGGAAAGAAAAGGAGAAGATGACCAGTCAGGTGGTCGCCCAGAAAGAAAAGGAGAAGATGACCAGTCAGTTGGTCGCCCGGAAAGAAAAGGAGAAGATGACCAGTCAGTTGGTCGCCCAGAAAAGAAAGGAGAAGCTGACAGTCAGATGATCACGACTGCGAAGACATGCCAGAAGATCAAAGGCATAGTAACTGAATAGATCAAGAAGAGGTCCATGGACAGGACCCAGAAGAGGTCTGATGACACCGACCCGAAGTAAAGTAGGAGCGACAGGAAGAAAGGTGCGATGCCTGGTTTGGCCATCGGAAGGGTAGGACGCAACCAGGGAGATTCGTGTGGAGTGCACGCCACACGGAGATGGCCTGGGTGGTTGAAGAAAAGAAAAGGGACCGACCACGTTGTGAAAGGAATGGAGGAGAAGAAGGGTAGTGAGTGCCACGGTGCCACTAGAAGATCACAAGAAGAGAAGAGGTGTGACCAGTCAACTCACACACCCATCAGAAGAAGATGGTGACATACACCAGAACACCGGAGTGCAGCGGAGAACAAGGCCTGGCATGAACACCGGCGGCACAAGTCAAAGAGATCCACCTACAAGCCATCCATCCATGTGGCGATCATAGAAGAGGGCAAGTTTGGACTGTTGACAACAATCTACCTTTGGGGCTGAGCGGAAGATTGGATGGCGAGAGTGCTCACACATCCGGCTGAGGAACTGACCACTCCACACCAACCCGTGGCAACCCAAGAAGCAAAGGCCTCAAGGGACTCTGGTGGCAGCAAGTCCCACAAGAGAGACAGGTCCACAACGGTGCGTCTGCAAGACCCACGGAGAGGAAAGCTTCACGTGCAAGAAAAGAGTTGAAAGCGTAACCTTCAGGTGGAACTAGGACACAACGGTGAAGATCGTGGAGCGCCCCGCTCACGGCCCGAAGGCTATGGTGGAGCAACATGACCGACAACACCAGTCCAGTGGAAGCCTGGCAAAGAGGTCCTCCCGGACATCTTGTGAGAGAAGAACACCGGCGAGAGGGACATCCTAGTGAGAGGGATGTATGCACCTACTCCTTTCATCTGCCCAGAAATACTTTGAAGCCTGCCCAGAGACATCACCAAGGACCAGGACTGAAGAGGAGAACCGAGAAGACAAACAATACTCAGATCATGTCACCCTTCTCTCTAACTACCAACTGTCACCAATGGTGCCAAGCAAAGGCAAGACCGAGAACAACGTCCAGGCGGCGCAGACAGAAGCTAGGACCCGCCGAATAACGGCAAACCATGCCACAGTGACTCATGAGTCCTGGATGCAGCAACTACACCATCTGCGACCTGCAATCCACCAAAGAGACTCACTTCAAGTCATAGAGTCCAGTATTATATTGTATGTACATTTTCTTTCCCACAGGTTTGAACTTTGTCGTGGGGTTTTGCGAACTGCACTTTTTCTCCCACAGGTTGGACTATCTTTTGTTTTCATTTTCCCCCAAGTTTGGGAGGGATGTAGTGACCCAGAGTCACAGTCAGCAGTCTAGTGTTTTTGTATGCCCTACACTAAACACCCACCCACCACTGATGTCACTGGTCAGGTAACACAGCTTTAATAAAAGGGGCCGAGCCCATGGGCACCCACTCACCACCTGGGCGCCTCCGTCACATTTAGCGTTGTAGACGTTGCCGTCAGTGACTCTCAGGGCCCGTGAAGCCGGGGCCTCTATTTCCACCAGGGCCCGCAGCTCTCTCATCACTGGCTGAGTCCCCCCTTCACCGAGCTCACTCCTCGGGATGCTGAAGCTTTGTGTGGGCACATTCCTCGGCCTGCCGCTCCTCTACCAGGTGTGCCGGTGATGGCCTCCATCTCCCGCAGCACTTCGGCGATGAGAGCCCCGCTGGTCACTGCATCGGGAGGCACGTTGCAAGGGAGCACCGCCACGCTGCGCCATGAAGCTCAAGCCGTGCCGGCGTCGGATCGCAATTTCCACCACACTTTGTTCCCCTAGGCGTTGGGGCCGAGATCACACTTGTTCTCAGTGCGGAAGACAGGATTTTGGCCGGATTTTGACAGGATAGGCGATCAGGCTTCTGCTAGCCATGCCACTCTGATTTAATCTTTTTGACAGGAGATGCGCACTGTTTATGCCACTGCCACTTGTATCTAATGTTACCACTCGCACAGCGACATCTTAAGGACTTTGGGGACCCTGGGCCAAACATATTTTGTTTTTTATGGTATTCATTTTTTTTAACATTTCCGCCTATATGTATCCATATTTTTTTGGGTAATCTTATCTGTATTTACCCACATGTATTTTTGTCGTAAGCAAAAGAAGATGCTCGCAGATAGTATTTTTTCGCATTATTTAAACAGACCCTGCACACTTGCACTCAAGTGTTATAGGTTTAGATTTATTTATATTAACATCAAATTAAGTTAACACAATACATTCATCTAAAAACGTTGTGAACTTAGGCCTAAGCAGACCTTGAGTAACTTGCATTAAGAAACCTTTACCGTGGGGCTGTACACCCTAGGGACAAGAGGGGAGGATAGAGCTCCCTTTTTAGGTCTCGCGACCTATCAATGCGCGCAAGCGCATTGAGGGAGCGAGAATTCAAGTGCTCAAAAAACTCGTGAAACCAAGGGTTTCGTTCGTGCGGTTTTCTTTAAGTTCACGTGAATCACGTGAGCAAACAAGCACGCGCATTCACGGCCGCACAGCACATCAAAGGGCTTCGCCCAGCGTGCGCTCTGTGGCTTCTCCTCCCCTAATTAGCAGCTTCTCCCATGTCTCTCCGGCTTCCCTCCGGCCATTTGCCACACTCCTTGCCTCTGTCTTGCCTCCCCCTCCATTCTCCTCCCCTCGCTCGCATTCTCGCCCCCCACCAGGCTCTGCTCACAACAGGCAATCCCCCTTATCCCTCACAACAGCATAAAGTGCTCTTCCTGCATGCCCGGCAACCACGGCTCTCACAGAGGTCAGCCTCTTCCCGAACCGCCATTGTTTATTTCATGCCTGTCACTCGCCTCAGCAGTCAGCATTAACCCTTGGAGTGGCCAGGCTTCCCTCACTAATCCCCGTCACCAGCTCGAGCCACCACAACCATCACACAGCCAGCAGAACACCAACCACTGATCTGTGCAGAGAGGCCGGACGGGCAGCCGCCGTTCTACTACGCCCCACCACTCAAACCTCAGCATTCCTGCTCCACCCCCCAGCAGAAGCACAACATGCTCTTCCTGCATGCCCGGCAACCACGGCTCTCACAGAGGTCAGCCACCGCAGCTGACTCTTCCCGAACCGCCATTGTTTATTTCATGCCTGTCACTCGCCTCAGCAGTCAGGGGGGGTTGGCGCGGCCCGGAGTGCGGTGGGAGGACGGGCGGGCGGAGGGGCAGCCGCAGCACCGGGCACCGACGGGCGGAAGATGGCGGCGCAGCCTGGGCTTCCCGACCACAGGCACTTCACGGGGGCTGCACTGTATGGGACGCTTGTAAACAAAAAAGTGAATAAATATTAAGAAAAAATTGCGTCAGCGTTCGGGTCGCAAACAACAAACTAAAGGCACAGCCACCACGGTATCAGTGGCGTGCTGTGCTATGAAAAACAAGCATTGGCATAGCCAATAGGTCTCGCCTTGGGGGCCTTATAAGTGTTTTGTTATTCAGCACAGTATCCTTGGTGCAACTACATCTACTGTTGCATGGTTAAAAACTTATACGGTCCCAAAGGCGAGACCTATTGGCTATGCCAATGCTTGTTTAAACAAGCTTGTAAATAATGGTCTAATCTATTCCCATTTGGTGTGCATTCAAAGACAGAGGTCAAATGTAAAGCTGTGTCTTCCAGGGAGTAACCCATTTTTTTTCTTCATTGCAGAACACCTTCGCTGGGATTATTTAGACCTACATAAGAATCCTTTTTGGCTGAATTTTCTTCAATTATTTTTAAATGGAGGAGATCATTATTTTCCAGCATACACTATGATAAATCTCTGTTTATAAATTGCTACAACGCAAGATGAGTGTTCATATTTTTGAGGGGAGGAGGAGGGTGCCAAACGCATTGTTTCAACATAGATAACATCATTCCCTCCCCCCCTCCCCCCTCACTCCGTCTTATATATGATCCCATTTCAGTTCGCTCATGCCCAGTTGGCCAGGTCACTGATAGAGCACAGGCACACTCATACAAATTCTAAATCTGTTTACGTCTAATATTCAAGGATAGTGGTGTGTGTTTTCAATATTCTAACACAGCAGCAGCTCACTAATATTAATGCAAATAATATCAATGACCCCCCTCCCATTTCTCATTTGTGATGACCTGTTTAGATCTAGAAGAAACTTTTTTAAGGATGTTGCATAAAACACAAACACAACATTTCTCTGCAAAATGTGTGTAATAGACTCCACACCCACATTAAAAATAAAGGAAACAGTTTTTTAGACACACAGGCCGGGAAGGCGAAGGGGGACCCGAAAGGGGCCTGTGTCAAAAGCCTCTCAAGAGCAGGAACACCCCCACATGTCCACGAAAAAGGGGGCGCAGCAGATTTGCCGCCTCCAAGCTAGCTGCCAGCCGCCTAATCTGAGTGGAGGGGGGCAAGCGGCTGGGGGGGGGTAAAAAAGGGGTGTTGGTCTCTGCTTTGAGCACAGGAACCCCGTCTTATCGGAATCTCATCGCCGCCGGAATCAAGTATTGCCCCACGGGGGAGCATCATCAGCACCACCAGGAGGCCAGGCTAACCTCACTGAGGAACATCGAGAAGAAGCCCAGTGGAGTGTCGGGGAGCAGGCACCACCAGGAGGCCAGGCTCCGCTCACCCAGGAAGGCACCGTGAAGGAAGACGTGAGGTGCCGAACAAAGGAGGCCTAGGTGGCAAAAGGAGCACTCTGTGGTGGACGGCGAGGTGCACCAGTCTAAGCCGGCGGGAATCAGTCCTCTGCGACGGGCGAGGCTGTGCCAGGAGTGCCTGCTGCACACATAGGGTTGATCGGTCTGCTATCGGCGGAAGCAGAAAGCCAGCTGAGGTGGGAGTGCAGCAAGACTGGCTTCTGGTAAAAGATACATGTTGGCCCCGTTAGCTCCTGCCTGCCGCTCTCCCCCACAGTCTGTCCACATGATACAACCAGCGCCATACTCACAAATACTGTGCATGTCGCGGCCTGAGGCTCTTCAGTGTGCTGCCTGAAGTACTCAGTGCGGAGACACAGTGGAGACAGACCAGTATCTTGCAGGGCTGCCCCGGGCACACGCAGGGGGCCCTCCTAAGAGGGCGGCCCCACTTAGTGCCACAGGATGGCACACGACGAGTCAGCCTCCCAGTGTTCGGGATCCTCAAGGGTTCCCTAGGCCGATGTCATTTCAGGGCAGGAGAGGGCGGGGGGAGAGGTACTTATACCTCTCCCGCCCTCTGAGCTCCCTCTTTCTCTTGCTGCCCTGACGCTGTTTCCCTTCCCACCGCATACCCAGCGTACAGGCAGGTGGGTGTGTGTTTCACTAACTTATTATTTTGTGTTGCAGGCGGAGTTACAGGGTGATCCAGAGGCCGTAAGGTACAGTAAGGGTACCCTCTGCAGGAGCACAGTAAGGGTACGAAAGCCAAAATCCTCAGGGAGGTCCTCACGTTGGACCCTGGAGGAGTGACGCCCCGTTAGGCCTTCGGGCGGTTGTGGACCTGAGCAACCGAGGGTTGCCTGCAACTCTCCGCCCCCCCTGAGCTGGGATGGGTGTGAGTAAGGGGTGGACTGGCAGTCTGCCGGTGGGAGGCGCTAGACCCTCCCCCAAATCGACAAACACCGGTTGGCGAGGGCCACCGGATAGATTGGGTCATCAGGTGGGCAGGTGAGAGGGGCTGCCTGCCCTGGGATTGCCCGTAAGATAACCCACCATGTTGGCATATTTGTTATGCAAATAAACCTGCAGCAATTTTCTCTGAAGTATTGTTGTGGGAGGGATGGGGACTGTTGCCGATATTGGCACTATGCACCAGGCAAAAAACTCCTGATTGGATAACAGCGTTATGGAGGCCAGGGACAGAGCGGGAAGACATCCCCCCCCCCATCCCTACAGATACCGGATGGCAAAAGAATTACTCCCACATCCGGTGAAGACGGCCATCATCTGGATACATTCAGCATATCCTCACTGTGTGATTAACGCAAGAAAGGACCGGGGAGCTACATTGACAGTTCCCCATAGGCAAGGCTTTTAAATAACAGCATCTGACTGCGGCAGAGTGTGCCACACAAGCACACAATGCTTAGAGGGCAATACGTGGGGGCAGAGGCGAGCAGAGGCCCCACCCACTAGAGGAAAGGTACAACAGGCAGGAGCGTTGGCAGGGAGACGGGGGCTGAAACAAGGGAAAGAAGAGTGTTGGCTCGCTTTAAGGATGCACCTGGAAGTAGCAAAATTGGGGCCTCACCAAAACGAACTGAGAAGGCCGCGGGAGGACTCTGGGCCAGAACTGGATGGCAATCTCAAGGTCCTATTGGTAAAGGCAAGGGCTTTGGTGGCCCTAAATGCAAATGAGTGGATGGATGAGCACATAGCACGAGGGCCAGCCAGAAAGAAGCCGAAGCTGTTGCAGGCATTATCACCCCCTCAGGGCTCGGCAAGAAGGGGCATGTAGCCAAAACGGCAGCCCCATCGAAACCAGGCAAGGGGGGCTGAGGAAAGTACAACAACTACCCCTGAAGTCCCAGGATGAGGGGCGGCGGCCCCCAGAGCAAGGAATGGCAGAAGGGGCAGAAGCATGGCAATCACAATAAGGGAAGTGGGAATCGAATCAGACACAGAGGAGGGCAGCAGCAGTGAAGAAGGGTCTGTGGCCAACAAGGTGGCTCCCCATGAAGCACACAGCATGCCGAGATTCAACATGGACAGTGGATATGGTGAGCACCACGGGCTGTGCGAAAGGGGCAGGCAGCGCAAAAAGGGACAGGGGCAAACGTGAACGAGTGAGGGATTACCTGGGCAAATTACAGATTATAGCACACAACTGGGGGTATGCAACTATGCAGAGCATGGTCCATGGGCCCCTCACCCCCCCTGGCTGGCACACCTGAGGGGGGCCAACAGAATTCCAGGGGGAGGCATGGGGTCAAATTCGGCCACACCCAAGGATGCTTTGGTGGCATTGGCCAAAGCAAGGAGCCCCACACGGGGGGCCCAAGCAGGTTCAGGGTACAACAGGGAGGACAGGGTGACCAACCAAAAAAGGGGGCAAGAAGAAGGCCTGAGGGAGAAAGCAGGCTTATCATGGAAAAGCTCACAAGACAGGAGAAACAATAAGGGCACAGGCACGGAGGGAGCCACACAGAGCAAGCAGGGTGGCACAGCAGTGCCTGGGCGAAACCACTCGGCCATGGCCATGGCAGGGGAAAGGCGGGACCCCGGGGGTGAAGCCTGGAAGTGAGTACATACGTCCCTCCCCGGGGGACCCGCCCATCACCACAAAATTACTGGGGTTAGCAAACCTTATCCAGCTAACAGTGAAGGAGAGAATTTAGCGGAGGGAGTTCATAGATATATTCTCTTTCCTGGAGGTGCGCCAGGCGGGCTTAGACCTCACAGTGCAGGACAAGAAAGACGAAAACAGAAAGGATAGATGCCAGCCAAGAGTGGAAAAAAACATAGAAAACTGGCTATGGGCCTTAAGGACCCTGGCATGCGTATTCATAGAAAAAATACCCCAAAGTGCAGCAACCCTAATCCTGTATGAGCAGAACGTGCATGATGCACAATAAAAGTATCAGGGAGAAGCATGGCTCCGGCACAACAAAAGTTTCAGAGAAAAGATGCAGATCTGGCCAGTAATAGAGTGGGACTGCCAGGACATTGAGGGCTTTACGAATCACATGGTGGCAGCCAGGGAAGGGTTAGGCACACTGGAACCCAATTTTCGTACCTGAGGTTTCAAAGGGAAATATAAAGGTTAGAGACAAGGGTTCAGAGGCAAAAAACAGACAGGCAGGAAAACACGGGTGGCAACGTGCTGGAAAATATGACAGAGACTAATGTAGTAGTAGAAAAGCTTTATTCGATTTTAGAACAAAATAAAATCATAAAAGCAACAATCATTATATACAGTTACATATACATCATAAATAGATACACAATAAAAATAGTATTAAACGATATATGTATGTATACACATGTGAAAGCCTTTCAACCATACAGTGGATCATATAAAAAGTTTGGATTCTGTCTGCTAATTATCTAAAATCAGGCATAACAATCTAGAATGGTACATTTCTGAGTCTCTGTAAGTCACCATAAGTGGCTCGGATTTTCAAACAGGTCTTAAGAAACATGGCAATGCATTTGGCATTTGATACTTGGTCTAAAAATTGTAGTGCCATAAAAGCTGGGCGGCATCTTCTCAGCCTCAGGGATAACAGGATTGGAATAATCGAGCGTTTGCGTGGTACTTCATAATATTTACAGAACAGTAATACATGAATATTGGACTGTTCAAAAGTACCGTCGCAAGGACACTGGATAATAGAGTTTGACCAATCCTGTCTTCCCGGGAATGTTACCAAGCGGAAAAACAAATTGAGCCTGAACCGAGTTAGCAAATATTTTTCATAGGTGGACAAACAGAAAGTAAGATACGGCTGGATGCCCTGAGTACATTGGATAGTTAAAATATGGCGATTAGTAGCTTTTTGGATTTCTTGTGCCATACGAAGTTCCCCCAAATGAGATAAACAGAGTGATCTTAGGGCCTTTCTAGTAACAGTAGTTAAAATTACAGGTTCTTTGAAATATTTGGAAAGGCCCAGATCATTAAGGAAATTATGTACATAGGAAAGCCATGGAACATCCAGCCAGTTGTCTAAGACCAAGCATTCTGCAATAAGTGCACGGGTCAAGCTACACTGCTCCGTCATCCAGATGCGATGCCACAATATTATTGGCTGGATTTTTATGTAGTCAGCAATATAATCCATGCCTAATTCAATATGGCAGGCAAAAGCAGGAGAGCACTGTGGAACAGCCAAAAGGTAGCATATGAAATTATTCTCTGCCTTCTGCAAGGGGACCACAGATACATGGCCCCACACCCGAGCACCATATACAGCTACGCTATGGCACTTGGCGTAGTATATTTGCAAAAGTTCTTTTGGGGGTGGTTTCCCTATTTTACGAGAAAAAGCAATCAGCGCAGAGGAAGCTCTTAAAAATAGAAGATATCTACTATCAATGGCCGATTTCCAAGAGGAGGTATTATCAAATAATATACCTAAATAAGGATATGTTCTAGTGCAGTGTAACTTAGCTTTTTCAATACATATCGGTTTTTTCTTAGTTCTCTTTTTGCCTAGATGCATGACTATTGTTTTCTTAATATTGACCCTTAAGTCTAATGAAGCCATAAATTTGCAGTATGAGTTTAGCTGGTTCTGGAGTCGTACTGGGGTTCGAGCCATAATTACCGCGTCATCTGTGTAAAGTAACGCGGGAGTCGAACGACGGGCGATTGTTGGGAGGTCCTGACTCCCTTCTAACATGGCCTTCTCAAGGCCATTTGTGTACAGGTTGAATAGAAAAGGAGCCAGGCCACACCCTTGTCTGACTCCCTTAGTTACTGCAAAGGAATCGGTGAGCTCCCCATTCACCCCGAATCTCACCCTTGCCGATGCTCCTGAATACAGCTCACACAAAAAGGATACTATTTGGGGGTCCACTCCCATTTCCGCTAGGATTGACCACAGCCTAGAGTGTGAAACACAATCAAAGGCTGCGGTCAAATCCACATAGACCAGGTGAAGATTGCCTTTCTTCGCCTGGACATATTTCCCGATTAGAAGGGAGAGATTCAAAGCCTGCTCCACGGTACCCAGTCCCTCCCGGAAACCGTATTGCAGGTCTGTCATGATGTTGTTATCTTCAGACCAGACCCGCAATCTCTCCAGGATCAAGCGACCTGCAACTTTACCAAGGGAATCCAGGAGGGAAATGGGCCTGTAGCATGCTGGGTTGTTTCGGTCACCCTTCCTAAAAATAGGGAGCAGGATAGATGTAGACCAAGATTTTATGAGACCTCCTCTTAGTGCCGCTTCAATTACTCTGGTTAGTACTGGCGACCAAAGCTCCTGGGTATGCGTATAAATGTCCAGCGGAACGCCGTCCGGCCCAGGAGCTTTACCAGGCTTTGAAGAGGACAGAGCGTTGATTATTTCCTCCTGGCTAAAAGTTAGTTTGAGGGGATAAAAGGATAAATATGAGTTTTCACTATGATGTGCTTCCTCGTCTAAAAAAATCTGTGAAAAGTGGGAAACCCAACCCTCTGCGGTAATCGCTACTTCCAAACTAGGGCCGGTCTTTGCCGTGTTCTAGATGGGTGAGTTAACCACTTTCCAGAACATTAAGCTGTCTTTCTTTTTACAACTCTCATGGAGCTTCTCCCACAGATCTTTTTTCCTATCATTTTTACAGTCTTTTTTCGCTTTATTATAGAGTTTTCTCAACCTCCTAATTTCTAGTTGATCCCTCTCGGTTTTGTGTAGGGCTGATTTTAAAGCGGATAGGGCTTTACGGCTTTCGGAATTAAACCATCCTTTTTCCTGTAGGCCATTCTGCTTTTGTTTGCGAAGGAGCTCTTTGCTAATCACTTTGGTTATATCAATAAAATTATTCAATATTTCCTCTTCAGTAGAAAGAGGGTTTAAACAAATTTCTAACATTGAGATTGATTTACCAATGACGTTTTGTGTGATAACGTCTGGGTCAACTTTAGCCCATTTAATCGAGTACCCGTTAGTTTTATTCAAAGTCAGGGCTCTTTGGTTCAACAGGCCCAATTTATCAACAGGAGCAGATCCAAACGGAACTGTGATAATCACACTGTTTGGGAAATGATCGCTGCTAGCGTCATCTCCAGTACAAAATGTCTGCAAATCATCCCTCATGTGATTGGAAGTCAAAATGAAATCTATTGTGGTGCTGCAGCCCCTACCATGAAAGGTAGGTGAAAAATCAATTGGGGGTACAACTAACTTGTTTGCAAACCCTAGTCCTAACATAAAAAGTTTTTCATTTAAAATATTCCCGACATTTGAGTGAGCGAAGTGGGTTAAAGGACTCCCCTCCTCGTCCACGATACCACAATTAGAGTTAGAATATTCAGTACATAAAGGAATATTGTAATCACCACCCCAAATTAACTTAAACGGAAGAGAAAGATAACGTTTCGGATGTTCCGCTAGAGTGATGGTTATCTTATTAACAACTTTCTCAAAATCCAAAGGCAACATATTATTTTAAAAATTTACCAGAAAATATGTATGCCCTTGGTCCACCGAGAGTTTAATTATCTGATAATTCTCTTCAGTTGCTATTTCAGTGATCTTCTTACATGGGAGGGTATTAGATATATAAACTGATAAACCTCCCTTAGATCTACCGGAAGAAGAGGGACAGGCTCTAGAGAAATACAATCTATAACCCTGTAGTTGTATCTCGGCTTCCGACCATGTTTCCTGGCAACATACTACAGTGTGGTTTCTAACTATTTCTAACCAGTTAGGTTGCTCAAATTTTGTCCGCAGTCCTGCGACATTCCAAAATAGGATAGAAAGAGTTAGACTACCCAACTGGAGAGCCATAGGGGAGAGTTGCCGCTGTATATTTCGTGCTTCAAATTTCCACCGTTTGCCCCTGTGGCAGCGAAAAGACATTTTGTGATAAGACGTTGGACCGTTCGTTCGGAAAACTAACGTCGTTGGTCTTATTTGGGGGGTCTGGAATACATGGTGTGTTACCACAAAGATCTTCAAAAGAAGAGACCGTCTCCACCATCTGCCCTTGAGATAATGGGGGAGGAACCTGTAATTGACTGCGGTGCCCAAAATTCGTGTCACAATTAACCAGGACTGTGTGTAGGGAGTCGGTTTTATCAGTAAAAGCACCACGGTGATCATCCATTAGAGTGTCCTTTACAACCATTATCGGCCTGTCCAGGGGAGGGGGGTTAGAGTTGTTTAAAAGGATTGGGGGGATGGTTAGTCACTCTATGTCGTCTAGGCCTGACAGAATGTCAAAGCGATTCTGAATAGGGATCGTGTATGGTCTTGTTATCGGGGGATAATTAAAACTCCCTTCCCATGTATGTGAGCCATTCCATGATAAAGGATAGTGATCCCATGGGGTCCTAGCAGGGTCATTATAATATTGAAAGATAGGTCGAGAATAATTGGCCTGATGTGGATGGAAAGGCCTAAAGGGGGCACCCTGCTGATGAGATGAAAATCTGGAATGATCAACACGTTTATCAGAATATGGTCTGTTGTAGGGGGTTTCTTCAGCGAATAAAGACCTAACATCATCTACCTGGAATTTGGTCGATGATTTAGGATTAATCGGGAATACCATATTCCTAGGATAGAAGTACGTGAGGTCTCGGGCTATAATTTCATTGCTACAATTTGGAGGAAACCAGTCTAGAATGTGACTAACTGCCCTGGTATCTCTAAAGTTTATTACAACAATGTCCCCCATAATGTTTTTTATAGTAGGACCTATCCAGGGAAGGCCCCTCACGTGTAAAATTTCGCCATTTACGTATGGAGGAAGTGGTCGATTTTTCTTTAGCCAAAATATGACCTTATTCTTTAGCTGGTTATGGTTTTCGTTGATATTCTTTTTGCCATCTATTCCTTCCTCCAAGGGGGGGTCGCCAGTGAGCACCACCACCAATGGAACTGCTTCCGGAGGCAGCTCTATGTTTAGCCTCTTAAGAGCGGTTGACCTCACTACGGACTCGGGGCTGGTAATTTTATCAGGGTTTACTGGCGAATTTGTCCTTCCTTTTTCCTCACCTAGTCTAGCACTGTTTTTTTCTTTTGTTTGTGAAGCTATGGTGGACATTAGTTTAGGAGCTTCCGGGGTGGGTAGCTTTACAGGATTAATGGCAGATGAATCAACAACATACGAAGGCACTTCCTTCGCTATGGGTACTACAGGAGGTACTGCGGAACCTCTCATTCCTCCTTTGATGTCGATTATTACCTGTTCCAGATTCCCCAGTTGTTGGCCTATTTTTTGCAATCTCTCTACCAAGGGTAGTATGAGCGACCTAATTAATTTTTCAATGTTACCCATTAAGTTAACACCTAATTGTTCAGGTATTGAGAGGGATGTTTCAGTAGATGAAACAAGCAGCACAGGTGTAGGGGATATAAGACTCATGGGTTTAGCACAGTCGGTGTAATTTAATTTATTAAGTTGGGGTCTTTTACCCCCTTTCCTCCTTTTTTTGGGGGGTGCACCTTGCGGACGTGGGTTTATCAAGGCATTTGTGCAACTATTAACATGATCAACCGCAGGTAGTGGTGAAACTGACAAGCTCCCGGCCGATTGGGTCAAGATTCCGGGGGGAAAAGAGAGATCTATAAGCAGGTCATTGTTAGTAACCAAGGGTGGAGTAGTGTTTTGGAGGAGTAATGGGATCCTATTACTATTACTAATTAGAACATCGTTCCCCTCACTTTCACAATCGGTAGAAGGAAGTGGGGACAGTGCCTGCTGTAATGAGCCCAAGGAAGATCGCTTATTCTTTATTAATTCCACTGATCGACGTCTTTCTGCCCGTCGTTCAGCTAGGGTGATGGTTCTCTGCGTTCCCGCGGGAGGCTTTATGAAATAATCGTCCAATGTTCCCTGTTTGTCCCTTCCGCCCACCAAAAAGGGGTCAATGTGGACCGGGGAGGTCATTGTGGCCACTTTAACAATCAATACACAAGCTCAAATAATGGTAATGGGATCGTAAAATAGTAAATACCAAATGTCATTAGTTCACAACAGACAACAAAGTGAGACCAACTATACAAATACAATGAACGAGCCTTAATAGTCAGTCATACCTATGTATGACAATTCACAGCTTGGAAGGAGGGGGCCCGCCGGTCCGGACTCCTCCAGCCTCTGAGGGCCTCAGAGGGCCCGCCCTTTGCCCGGGCTTCGCCCCGGGCTGCGACCCGCGCGCGTCCCGCGAGCGCGGGCCCTTGCTAATCTAAATAGAGAGAGGAGGTGGGGGCGGGAAGAGGACCAGCTGTGGCAGGTTGAAATCCGCACTGCCCGCTGGTCCTCGCAGTCCCGCAGGGTCCAAGCAAAGTCTCAAGTCACTTCCCTCCAATTACTTAACACACGAGCGGCGCCCGCGGAGCGGGAGCCGCGAGAAGTGGGGTCAGCGACCAGAGAGCAGCAATCCACAAAGAGATGGTCTAAGAGGTCAGCTCCCACTCGCGCTCGCAGCACAGGAGACTAATGTAAATGGGGGACCAGATGCAGTTTTTAAACACAGCTGCAGGGCCTGTGGTAGCAGCCATCCGACGTACTATGCAGACAGTCACAAGGGACAGGTAACACCAGGGACAAGGGCAGCACAAAGAAATAGCGGCGAGGACGAGACAGTGCAGGGGGTGAAGGGGGGATTGAGCAGCAGGCTGCCACTGCCTACTCCCATAAATACAAGGAGACTGATAACAATACTAAGGGCCCGATTCACAGAACTAACTTAAGACAAAATCCTAAATATACTACCATTTTGGTATTCACAGAAGGCACTTACTCATTTTGGTATTCACAGAAGGCTCTTACTCATTTCGGTATTCACAGAAGTTAGAAGTTCTAACTTTAGGACACCTAAATGCCTTCTGTGAATACCAAAAGTCTTAAAGTTAGGATTTTTCTCAGTTTAGGTGTAGTAAAGTTAGGACTTCTAACTTTACTACTCCTAAACTGAGAAAAATCCTAACTTTACGACTTTAGGTATTCACAGAAGGCATTTAGAAGTCCTAAAGTTAGGAGTCCTAACTTTACTACTACTAATCTGAGAAAAATCCTAATTTTAAGTCTTTCCGTATTCACAGAAGGCATTTAGGAGTCCTAACTTTACTACTACTAAACTGAGAAAATTCCTAATTTTAAGACTTTCGGTATTCACAGAAGGCATTTAGGACTCCTAAAGTTAGGAGTCCTAACTTTACTACTCCTAAACTGAGAAAAATACTAATTTTAAGACTTTCGGTATTCACAGAAGGCATTTAGGAGTCCTAAAGTTAGGATTCCTAACTTCTGTGAATACCAAAATGAGTAAGTGCCTTCTGTGAATACCAACATGGTGGTAAGTTTAGGATTTTGTCTTAAGTTAGTTCTGTGAATCTGGCACTAAATAACTACCCGAGAGTAGCAGACAGAAAACAATTGGCAGAGGGATTCACAGCAGGGTTCCCCATCCCTTACAAGGGACCGGTGGCCACAACTTAAAATCCGTACAGGACAACTCTGAGGCAGCTAGACACAAGGTGGACAAGGAGGTTTAGCTGGGTACGGTGGCTGACCCATTCACTTCCCCCCACTACCAAACCTGATAGGCTCGCCGTTAGGCGTGGTATCTAAGAAATAGGCTGGTATATACTGGCTCATACACCACCTATCGCACCCGCATGGGGATTCCATCACTGGCTGGCTGGAGCAGGGCAGCTGCTCAGTTGCTTACAACCACCTGGACGATGCAGTAGAACTGACCAGACAAACAGGGAAGGGGGCTCTCTTGGCCAAAACAGATATTGAGTCGGCGTTCTGCTTACTGTCGGTGCACCCAGACAGTTAACACCTCCTAGGTTTCCAACTGGAAGGAAACTATTACTATGACAAGTGCTTACCCATGGGCTTTGCTATATCCTGTGCTTACTTCGAGTCATTTAGTAGTTTTCTGGAATGGGAGCTTAAAACGCACCACCTCAAAGGGGGGGTGGGTCCACTAGTTTGATAAATTCCTGTGAATTGGGAAGGCAGGAACGGGGGAGTGTGCAAACCTCCTCCGCCTCTTTGGAGGCTTGACAGAAGAGCTAGGAGTCCCGCTAGCACCAGACAAGACAGAGAGTCCAACCGACAAGCTGCCCTTACTCGGAATAGAGCTAGGTTCAGTGGGCAGGACATGCAAACTGCCAACTGCAAAGGTAACTGAGCAGCACCAAATCATATTGCAGCTGCCACAGCAGAAAAAGGCGACACTAGGCGAGATACAGCAGCTGTTGGGTAAACTGAATTTCAGCACCAGAGTAATCCCAGCAGGGGGCCCCATTGACAGACGCCTGGCCTGGCTGACTAGGGGCTTGTCAGAGAAACACCACAGTGTGTGCATTACACAAGGGGTGAAGGAGGACCTGGGGCAAGGGGACACTTTCTTGGCCAATTTCAATGGTACCCTTATGTGGCGGAAAACCTGGATATGGGCAGAGCAACTAGAACTCTACAGAATACAGTAGGCAGCCAGGGCTTCAGGGCCATCCTGGGGACGGTGTGGGCAGTGGTAAAATGGCCAGAGCGGAATCACAGGCAACATCACAATATTAGAGCTCTTCCCCATAGTAGTGGCCTTTACTATATGGAGCCACAAACTGGCCAATAGGCAGTTAATCCTATGGTCAGACAACCATGCAGTGATACAGGTGATCACCTTAGGAATAGCAAAGTGCCCTGCAGTGGTCAAGCTACTGCGGACGTTAGTCGACTGCCAGATGAATGCGAACATAGCAATTAGGGCAAGGCACATTGCGGGTCTGGAGAACTCAATAGCTGTCTCCATTTTTCGTTTTCAGTGGGGCAGGTTCAGTGAGATAGCACCGAATGCAGACAAGGTCATGACACCAGTGCCAGAGGGGCTATGGGACTTGTTGGACACAGACTAAGTGCATTGTTGGACAACGCACTGGCCCCCAAGATGGACAAACGATATCAGAGGTGCTGAGCTACCTTCACTGACATAACAGATGCTGGGGTGGTGCAGGATGTAAGTCAGGAAGAGGTGACAACATTCATAGAAAGGGCGTCCGGAGCAGGAAAACCAGATCATGGGCTCAAGCACATCTGAGCGTGGTTGCCTATTACACCAAGCTTGCCACAGTAGGGGGGATCCCACGGGATAATTTTTCTGCAAAACGGCAATGGAAGGCTGGGGCAGATTACAGCCCAAGACAAGAGGAAGTCCATTGATTTTGCAGTCCTAAAAAAGCCAATCTGCGCATTAGAGGTGTTGGACTTGGCCTTTTTTACAGGGTCATCCCAGAACTTTTTGCCTTCCTCCTGGTATTTTTTCTGCCCTGGTGTTGGTGGTTTTAGGACTCTGGGCACTTTATCAATACCCAGAGAGTCAAAGTGCATGTGCTCCCTATGGTAAATGTGGTAACATTGGTTTACACCTGATTGGCGTATTTAAGTTACCTATAAGTCTCTTGTAAAGTGGTATATCATATACCCGGGGCCAGTAAATTAAATGCTACGGTTGGGTTTGCAGCACTACTTGCATCACCCGCCAAAGTAGCTTTTCAAACCTGTCTCAGGTCCCTACCATTGCAGGGCCTGCACGCTCAGTTTACTGCCGCTGTGATGTGGCACATAAAGAGGATGCCAAATCCGTGACTCCCCTTTTACTACATATCAGTCACCCCTAAGGTAGGCCCTAGCTAGCCCTATGAGCAGGGTGCTGTGTAGGTAAACGGTAGGACATGTGACTTAACTGTGTGGCATGTCCTGGTAGTGACAAAGAGCCTGTTGGGTTTCTCACTGCTGTGAGGCTGATCTTTCATAGGAATGCATTGGGGATTCCCTGATATGTGTTTTGGTGGTACTTCCTGACATGAGAGGAGTAGCGTGATCAAGTTTGGTATGTTTGGAATGGTGGCGATAAATGCTGTGTAATGTTGTTTGCAGATTTATTATCAATATTTTAGAAATCCCAATTTTAGAAGTGGGCATTTGTGTCTTTGTGCCTGCCTGTTCTGAATTGCATGTCTGGCTCTGGATGACAGGGGCTGGGGAGGTGCAGTGGCTCCAAAGGGTCTGGGTGAGTCACTGTCAGAGCGACTCCTCCTTGTACTTGCGCAGGAACAGAGATGCCTATTCCCAATGCCCCCTCTGGGAAATACCAGTGCACCACTGAGAAATGTGCTCTCAATATCTCCACTAGAGAGGGTAGGGGGATTGGATAAAATAACAAAAAAGTAGAAGAGACTGCCAATGGTTATCTGCTTCCTGCACCAATCTTCTTCCTAGCGGTGTTTGCTTCGGATCTTTTGGCTCTGGAAACTAAATATTAACAACATAAATTACTTCTACAACTACTCCTTCATTCTCTCTCTCTCTCTTGACATTATGCTTATTCTACAATATCTGACATACCTACATAACCCTTGATTTCTGCTCCTCTTATGTATTTCTCATTTATTCTCAATATCAATGAAGAGTGTCTGTCACAGTTTATTGAATTCTGAGAAGAAAAACTAGGACATAAATTATTTAATTATACCGTCTCAGAACATCAAATTTTTACCTGCAATTGTCTAAATGTATACCTTAACATTCCCAATACTGTGTCCATTTGTTTCTTCTACCTCTTAACCTTTCTGTCTTTCAGGTACGAAATTCTAAAAGAAGACTAGCTTCAGGTGGGTATATAACCATGCCACTTAGTTATTTCTTTAATCGTAGAAGTAGTTCTTAATTCAAGGCTTTCTTCAAATAATCTATATTAGCTTAGCTTGACACTGAAGAAGTCTCTTCTTCGTTTTCAAGAGCTAACGAGTCAGGAATACCGGAGTTCTTGCAATCGACCGCTCTTCTTGGTTTTGCGAGAGCTAATATCGTTCTTCGGTGTCTTGTCGTCAGACTCAGTGGCCGCTAAAGTGTTCTTTTGTAGCCGCACAGCAACCTTTCTGTAATTGTAATTTTTGATGGAAGGATCGTACCAAACGGGGGGCATGAACATCAGCACAGAGTTCCCAGGATCGCTCCTCCGGACCATAACCCTTCCAGTCCACTAAATAATAGATTGTCCCTTTAGATTTCTTAGAATCTAATATTCTCCTTACCTCAAATTCCTCTCCTGATTCTGGTTGTACTGGTTTTGGAGGGAGGGTAACTCTCAAATCAGGTGATGCCTTCTTTAGAAGGGAAACATGAAACACTGGATGAATTTTAATTACTATGGGTAAGGTTAAAAGGTATGTTACTGTCTTTAGTGTTCCCTTGTGTCCAGCCAAATGACTGTCATGATTACCTTTCAGAATCAATTGTTGTAACTCTTGGGTGGGTACATATAGTTTTCCTTCTCACCATGGCAAACCACGTTGGATTTCTCTGGATGATTCTTGTTTTGCCCATTCAGACATTTCTTCCTGTGACATTGCACTTGCCACCTTCTCCTTGATAGTTTCTTGACTCACTGCCCCTATTATCTTATGATCTGGAATGATTGTTTGTGGTTTTTGATTGTCTTCAGTCTTTTCCACATCTATTCTTGACAGAGCATCATTTTTTAGTTCTAAGTCCCTCGCCTATACGTGATCACAAAGTCATATTCCGCAAAGAATAACGACCATCTAAGCTGTCTGGGTGTAAGGGTTTTGGTGGACTTCAGAAATTTTAAGTTTCGGTGGTCTGGAAACACAATTACCATATTTTCGCCCCCATTACGTAGTGCCTTCACTCCTTAAATGCATCCTTGATAGCCAGTAACTCCTTCTCAGTAATGGTGTCATTAATTTCTGCAGGTGTTAGTTTCCTAGATCTATAAGCCACTGGGTGGAGTTGTCCTGTTCTTTTATGTCTTTACGAGAGAACTCCCCCAATAGCCAAATCTGAAGCATGCGTCTCCAAATAGAAGTGTTCTGTAGGGTCTGCATGTAATAAAATGGGCGCGGTGATGAATTCTTTCTTCAACAAGCAAAAGGCTCTTTCAGCTTCTTCTGTTCACTCAAAAGGAACTACTTTCTTAAGGAGTCGGGTGAGGGGAATTAGTTTGAAGGAGAACTCATTTACAAATCTCAGATAAAAATTGGCAAAGCTGATGAAACTTTGTAATTCCTTCACACTGCTTGGAGATTTCCATTCTTGAACTGCAGTTACTTTCTGGGTATCTATAGTGATTCCAGATTGAGTGAGTACGAATCCAAGGAATTCTATCTCCGTTACGCTGAACGCACACTTTTCCAATTTTACATACAAGTTATTTTCCTTTAACTTTTCTTCATCTGGTCTGGATGTTTTTCCTCTAATTTTGAGTAAATTAGGATATCGTCAATGTATACTATAACACATTTATCAATAAATTCACTCAAAACACTATTGATGAAGTGCTGGAAGGCAGCTGGAGAGTTACATAGCCCACAGGCCATGACCTGGTATTCGTACAATCCTAGGTTTGTCTGGAAGGCCATCTTCCACTCGTCTCCTTCCCTGACTCTGATCAAGAGGTACGCACCTCGAAGATCAAGCTTAGTGTAAATTTTTGCTTTTTTCACCTGATCTAAAAGTACGGAGAGGAGGGGAAGAGGGTTCCTGTTCTTGAAGGTGACCTTGTTGATGGCTTGATAATCTATACATGGCCTCAACTCACCTTCCTTCTTGGGAACAAAGAATAATGGTGAGGAGACTGGGGACTGAGATGGATGGATAAAGCCGTTGGCTAAATATTTTCTGATGTACTCCTTCAGGTGATCATTTTCTTTTTCTGTCAAGGCATATACCACGGGTGCATGGTAAATGAGCACCATGCTCCAAATCAATTCTACAAACGGCCTGTGTGGTGTAACCTTTCAGCCTCGGTCTCATTGAACACCTGCTCAAACTCCTTGTATTCTGATGGAATTTCGCTTGTGTGAATCACACACACACAGATCTCTTGTTCACTCAGAAGAGTTGCCGGCCCAGGTTCTCTAGCTCTTGCTTGATGATTAAAACAATTCTCTCTGCAGAAATCTGAATTCATTTTCACAGTTCTTGCCCCCAATCAATGCTCAGATTATGTTCTGTAAACCACGGCAAGTCCAAAATAATCTGGAATTGAGAAGCGTGAATTAAATTGAACTGGACAGTCTCTTGATGTTCTTCTTGAAATGTTAATTCCGTATGAATAGTGATGGGCCCAGAAGAAAGGTTTGTTCCATCTACAGCTCTTACCGGCTCACTTTTTAACTTTAAAACTGCTCTTAAACCAATCCTGGTTGCATATTTAATGTCGCAAAAGTTTCCTGTTGCACTGAATCAATCATGACTGATACTTCGGTAAGAGTAATATGCCTAAATCTAAGTCTCATTGCAATCACTAGATGAGGAGATGAAGACTATAAAGTATTGGCTAAGTGATGTTCATCTGGAGTTGTCTTTTCCTCTGCACACACCAGCCCAACTCCAGTTTCTGGTGGTGCTTGGAGTATTCCTTCTCCTTAGGAAACATCTTTGGTTTCTTCGAACACAATCTCACAAAGTGTCCACTTCCTCCACAATACATGCACAAGTTATTCTGTCGTCTTTTCTCCTTCTCTTCCTTGGTTAGGGGGCCGTACAACTCCAATCTGCATGGGCTCGGTTTCTGATTGTCCATCCAGTACTCTCGATGGATCGGTTTTTGTTCTGTCGAACCTTGGTGTACAAAATTTGAATTCATTACTTTTCTCACCCCTCCTCTCACTTTGACGGAAGTCGATTTCCAGGATTAGGTTTATTAAGGCTGAAACAGTGGTAGGTCTATTCGGAATCTGGGCTAAGACATCTTTCAATTCATCTTTTAACCCATGATAAAAGACTGCAACCCTTTTGCATTCTGGCCAGTACGTCTCTACAACCAATTTATTGAACTAGGGCAGGTAAGCCACTAGGTCCTTGTTTCCCTGCTTTAATTCTAAGAGTTTGTTGTCTGTGGCCTGTGAAATCTTCCAACGATCGAAAATCCTCAGAAATTATTTTTTAAAGTCTTCAAAGTTATAGAGAATAGCATCTTCTCGAGTAACCAGGGGCATGGACCAACTGGTGGCATCGCGACTGAGGTATGACAAGATGAAAGCCACGCAGGACTGTACGTCTGGAAAAATCAAAGGACGACAGATAAAATGCAAAGAGCATTGTGTCAAAAGATTTGAGCCTCCTGAGGGTCTCCACTAAATCTTTCTGGAGAGGCTAGAGGAATAACTGGGGACAAGGAATGCACTACATGTGTAGTTACTCTAGAGGCGGAACACACATTTTCTCCCTCAGACTCTGGGAATCTTAAACTGGGTGCTGAATTCAAACTTGTAATTCTAGCCGCTAATTCTACAGTTTCCCTCCTAGTGTCCATAACTTTTCTATCATCTATTTTCTTCTCTAACTGTGGCTAATTCCTTTTGTATTAAGTTTAGGGCTTCACCTAAATTTTGCAAATCTAGACCTTCAGCCATTTCTGTTCGGGCACAAGTTTTGTACGTGGGCACTTCACTGTATCAGAGCGACTCCTCCTTGTACTTGCGCAGGAACAGAGGTGCCTATTCCCAATGCCCTCTCCGGGAAATACCAGCGCACCACTGAGAAAAGTGCTCTCAATATCTCCTCTAGAGGGGGTAGAGGGATTGGATAAAATACCAAAAAAAAGTAGAAGAGATTGCCAACGGTTATCTGCTTCCTGCACCAATCTTCTTCCTAGCGTTGTTTGCTTCAGATCTTTTGGCTCTGGAGGCTTAATAATAACAACATAAATTACTTCTACAATGTGAGAACCACAACTCACTACTGCCTTAGGAGGTAGTGAAACAAATAAAGAAGCCCATATCCAAACAGAAAATGCTGTGAACCTAAAGTCCATTGGTACACCCCCGGAATCTCAATCGAGCTGTCCGACAACTCCGCAGCCAACCACTAAATTGGGGGACGAAGACGATGACGTGAGACCCCAACGAAACAAACACTTTGTTTCAG
The DNA here is from genome assembly GCF_964261635.1 of Lissotriton helveticus. Classification (NCBI taxonomy): domain Eukaryota; kingdom Metazoa; phylum Chordata; class Amphibia; order Caudata; family Salamandridae; genus Lissotriton; species Lissotriton helveticus. The sequence continues at coordinate 630,391,644 of NC_136068.1, read as the reverse complement.
GGTTGGAGGAAAGCACAACAAATTTGAATGCACATTTGTCGTTCTGGGAATCTAGCTTGGTCACACAAAGGATAGAAAACCATCTTGCAGTAATCAACGAGGCCCTGATATCTATGGGAAACGCTGCACTAATGCATGCCGACAAATTAGATATTAAAATAAATATTTTGCAGTCCGTAGCAAGCTCAATCTCCGGAGTGGATTCAAAATTGGAACACTTAAACTCCTTAATACGCAGAGTGCAGGCGGACACAGAAACAACGATGAAACCTACCGACTGCGGGTGCTCCCCGATACTGCAGTCTTTGAAGAAACTTCCGGAAATAATGAACACCTTAGTCATGGATCTCAAGCACGAGGTAAATAGAAGGAAAAGCAACACGACACGCTTCTCCCCCCAAAGATCATTGCGGAGAACAAGAGCAAAGACACCTTATAATGAGATAAATATTACGGCTACAACCTCAAGGTTAGTTGGAGATCCTATAGACAATCCGATAACAAGCAATCCACAGTCCAACTTGCACTCAAACCAATGCTCAAAGGTCACCCGGAACAGCCTAGAGAGAACCCAAGAAACTGCCAGCAACAGCAACAATGAAACAAATTGCCCATTGAGTCCCAACCTTCTGAGCCCAAATTTAAAACTACACGCATCCTCACAACCCAATCAAACAATTAATAATAGTCCCGGCAAACTGGATGATTTAAACCCACCTCCCTCAGAAAAAAATAGTCAACAGGGAGATGAAGATCTGAAGGGTAGGAAAACTATGTATACTACAAATCCAACCCCTCCCGCCTACGGATCTATCTTACATGGTTCATTAGGAGGCACACAATCAACACAGCTAAGCAGCAATTTAATCCAAATTTTCAAATATACTGTAGGAGGCAATCGATCCTGCTCAATCGTGGGGCAGGGCAGTAAAGATTGGTCTTGGGTTGCCCAGGCTTTAAACTCTACTCCTTAATATGGATATTGGGAATTCATCAAATATTCTTCTGTTCACAACAAAGAACACCCTGGGTAATAGTAGGTGCAACGAGCCCGTTTCAGGCATCATTAGCACCGATCAAGAGTTTGGTAATCATTTACCACAAGCAATTCCCAAAATTGGCCGTATTCCCCCTATTAGTCCCACAAATAATCCAATCATCAACATAGTGTCTTGGAATGTCGCAGGGATACATAACGCTTTGTAAAGCCCAGATGCAGTATCACTTATGGTTAGAGCAGACATCATTTGTGCACAGGAAACATGGGCCATCTCCTCTACACCATTATGGAACTATGCCGAATACTTCAAACCCGCAAAAAAGATTAACATCTTTGGGAGGCCGTCAGGTGGCATTTCAATTTATATTAAACATGCATTAAAAGTAAACTTTGAAACAATACAGCACACCTCAGATATGTTTCTGGCCGGAATTTTGAAAGGCCTTATAACGTCTAAGGGCCTGACTTCAATTCTCCTCATCAATATCTATTATAATTGCCATGGACTGAACTCAAAAGATAAATTGACCGACCTATTAAAACAGATCAAAACCCTACTGGTACGACATGCAGGCATGGACTCAATTATATTGGGGCGACTTCAACTTGCACGATATAGGGCATACAACTGACGAAACCCATCACAATGGAGGTACTAGAAGATTCAATGCACTAATGCGAGCTTACAAATTGGCAACAGCACACCATATTTCCATAAAAAATAATCCAACAGTATTGATACCTCCTACTTTTAATAACCAGACAACAATCGACTATATTTTATTAAGTGAATGCTTACAAAAACACATGTTAAGTTACACCGTTCAACCTCGGACTGATAGCGATCATGACGCTCTTATATTAGAGCTGTCCTTGAGTGCGAAATTTAGACAAACCCTTCATTATATTGGAACTAAAAATGGAGACGAACGACATAGACTGCTCAAAAGAATCAAATGGGGACCGCTTCCGACCCACAAGTTTGCCGTATGGAAACTGTCCTGGAAAGGCTGGCAGATCGGCGGCAATGATCAGGGAAGAATTGGAAAATGGGGCGTTCTCGCATATGACCTAGCCCATCAGCTTCGAGGGAATAACAATCAAAAAGCCTATGATAACTCCATATACAAACTGGGATTCCAGCCAGCAATAAAGAAATCCTCAAAACTTCTCAACTCCAAACGTAGAGCTTATAGGGCAACTGGATCGATAACCGCAAAAAATGACTTAAAGGAGGTGGCCAAGGCCCACGCAAAAGTGGTTTGGCAGATTAAACGTGAAGCAATCGAGCAAAAATGGTTGATAATCTTCAAATTGCTTGCCCCTAGCAAGTCCCAAGAATTTTGGCAATACATAAACAAGCTCAGCCATGGGTCTTGTAATAGAGAGAATTCACTTGATGCAAGCACTTGGGTAGCCCATGCAAAATCCCTCTACACTAACGACTTAGAGACAAACCCAAGCAAAAGAATCCCTCTTGAGGAACATCTAACTGACGAATCTACTGAATCAATGCCCCTCCTTGCTAATGTTACATCTGCTGAAAAAAAGGTTTTAAGAGCAATCTTGAAAAAAATACGCCCCAACGGGGCACCTGGACCAAACGGCCTGCCGGACTCTCTCTTCAGAGAGGATATCGACTTTTGGACCGAGAACCTGGGTCAGCGGTACGCAGAGTGTAGACTCCTGATGGATGTCCCAGACTCCTGGAGGGGATCCCTGCTATATCCAATCTACAAAAAAGGGGCAAGAACAGACCCTAAGAACTATTGAATGATTGCTTATTGGACGTGGAAGGCAAGGCATATGCAAGCTCTCTCCTCATGGAATTAGCACATTGGGTCGCCAAGGAGAACTTGCTTCCCTTCTACCAAACAGGGTTCCGCCCGGGAGGCTCAACCATAGACAACATCATAGTCTTATCATACATCATACAACAATCAATGGCCCAGGGCGTCCAGCCTCTTTTTGCCTGCTCCATTGACTACACAGCAGCATTTGATGGTGTCGACAGGAACATCCTATGGAGAAAATTGGCGGGTTGGAACATCTGTCCGAAACTTGTACAAGCCATCAGATCACTGTACACCCAGACGTGGGTAAGAGTCAAACTTTCGAGTCAATCAGCCACGGAAAAAATTGGCACAGACCATGGGCTAAAGCAGGGCTGCGTCCTTGCCCCGCTTCTTTTCAACTTTTATAAAGCTGACTTGGGCAAGGCACTGCAGGGAGCAAACCTGGTGACTCCAAGGATCAGGGAACCAGACTCCAATTGATTCAGTACGCTGATGACCTGGTCCTATTGGACCATACCAAAGTTGGTCTTCAAAAAGGTTTAACAGCATTAGCAGATTACAACGCTGAAAAAAAATTGGTTGCAAACCCAGCAAAATCTAAAATACTGATTTTTGGCTGCTATCCAAAAAAAGAAGCTAATAAAATGGAGACTGGGATCGCTTACGATATCTAGCACACAAACATATAATTATCTTGGAGTATGGCTCAGCGAAACTGGTCGGCCACAGGTTCATCGATTCAAGCTCATGCAGAAAGCCAAAATGGTAACTTATGCCATTTGTAAACTAAACGCCACCTTGGAAAGCCCGACCACCATGGCCATCCAACGGGTTTTGAAAGCAAAACTATTACCCTCCATCAATTACGGCATACAGGCGTTCCCAGGTAAATTGGGACAAGACCTCGAAAAGATCAACTGTGCAGCCTATAAAAAGTTATTTTGTCTTCCATCTTGCACAAGGAACACTTTAATTCGCTTGGAATTCAATCTCACCCGGCAATCTTTGGAAGAACTGGCAAGCATGGCAAAATACTATTATCTAACAACCATAGCACCAGAGAATTCGATGAAGCAAGTAATAAATAAAATATTCACAATGTCAGGCAACCCGTGGTCAGCCAGCCTAACTCTAGCCAAAGTGCATCTGGATTTAGCAATAGAAAACTGGGACCCTAACATAATAAAATATACAAACATCAAATCAGTTACGAAAAAGCAAGTAAGAACCTGCTCACGAAAACTGGACATTGAAGCCTTGATGGTCAGAGGCTTCCACGAGTCCCAAAGCTCTCCGCATACTCTAAATGGCCCAAAACTACACCTTGTACAGTCGTTGGGCAGGCAAGCCCTTCAAAGGATTCTGGCTGCAAGATTGCATGTGCTCCCCTTAAAACAGCTGTACCCTTCTGTCAAAGTTGGCCCAGCGATCATGGAATGTCGCCTCTGTCATTATAAGCGTGAAACTTTATCTCACATCCTATTATGTTGTCCTGCCCTGTTGTCAGTTCGTAGAATCCATCTAAGGCCCATTCTTCTCCAACTAGGAGTACGGACGGTAAAAGAGGCAGTTCTCCAATTATACCTGTTGGACACTGTGAAGCACATGGCTAACTTCGCCAAATTCATCTACCATGCGCGAATAGCATTAATGGACAAGACAACCATGGTATAAACTGACTTTTAACTGGCGGTAGCTTCCATGTAGTATAGGCTTCCCAAACACACATTGTTTTACTTAAATTTTAAATATCTTTTTATATTGATTGCTCTTATTTATATTAATTGCTCTCTTTTGTACTGATTTTTATTAATCACTCAAATAAAGTATTGTCATTGTCAATGTGAGAAAGTGCTATCTTTCTTGCCTTGGTATGCCCCCACTTTTTCTGAACTGCTGATGTGCTTTGACTGAGTGTGTCCTGGGTTCCTGTCAACCAGGTACCCAGGGGCTGTGTTCCTTCCCTAAAACTGCGCTGAAACTAAAAACCAAATTGGCATCTCTGGCCACCTGTCAGCCCCTAGTAAATGGTACCCTAGGTACTCAGGGCATGGTGACCAGAGAAGACCCTGAGGGCTGCAGCACTTGTTGTTGGTACCAAACTTCTCAGCACATTAAACCCGCACTGATGCCAGTGTAGGATTTATTGTAAAATGCACCAGAGGGCATCTTAGAGATGCCCTCTGAAATCCTAACCTACAATCCACGTCTGGCCTGAGTGGCTGCAGAGGCTGCCACAGAGCAGAAATGTTGCTGGACCCCTGGGTGGAGAGCCCCCTGCTCTCCTGGGCCTGCAACAATGCACATCCTGGGCGAGGTGCTAGGTCTCCTCCCCCAGGATGGGCAGGGGGAAGCTTCAAAGGCATGCCACGACTGAGAGCTTCCCCAGACCATTTGCTGTACCCAGCAACTGGCCCCCACCAGTTCTAAATCCCACTCTGGCGGGAAGACTGGCAGGAAAAACGATGTCAGGAAGGGGGGGTGCCAGCCTGTACCAATCCCACCCCTCAAGTGGGAGGGAAGAGGTGAAGCACGACCCCGGGCTCCGGCCATCTTGTAGATGGAGAGCCCTGCCCAATCCAGCTAGGCTCCTGCCCCCCTCCCACAGGAGAGGAGCAGGCTAGGGGGTGTACTCACCCCAGGACAGGGACCCATTGATCCCTGTCCTTGCCCTACCTGTAACGCCCCCAAATTCAGTATTTAGGTGCTCCCTGGACCTTCCTTCCTCAGATCCTGATACGAAAAGAAGAAAGAAGAAAGAAGATCAAGAAGAAGAAGACCCGCCGTGCAGCTGCTAACAACAGGACGACAACAACTGACTTGGCCCCAGCCCTACCGGTCTGTCGATCCTGGAAACTGCTCATGCCTAATCCCGGCGACTCCTGCGGACAGCAACCTTGGGACACCCGGAGGACCTGCCTGCCTTGACCCTCTTAAAGACTGGGACTCCTATTAGCAGAGGCTCTGCTGCAACAACCCACCTGGTGCCAACCAGGAAGCTCCGGACCAGCCCACTCTGCACCCGCCGAGCCCAGGCTGGGCCCAACCGAACCAAGACCACGAGGACATCCCCCCGGGGCGACTGGGACCCAAAGTCCAGTGCCCAAAAACCCTCCTCAACGAACCAGCCGACATCTGCAGACTCAGAACCAGGGGCCACCCCAACCGCGACCAGCCGAGGGTAAGCTTTTCCGACACCCAAAGACACCCCTCCACCCGGTGCCCTACAGCCCCCTGTGCCTCCCTTTGGGGTACCTACCTGTGCTCCAAGATCCCAACTTACCTCTCGAAGTGCTGGTCGCCCCTGGAGAGTCTCCGTCCACGAGCCTGCAGCCTTTGGTCCTTTTTGACCTTTCCCATTGGATAACACTGAGCGCCAGACGGCTCAAGAGCACCCTGCACACAGCCGCCCGAGTGCCGCTGGCTGTGCCACCTCTGTCCTACCCTACTTTCCCCCTTGCCCTGAGCAAGTGACCAGAAGCCCAGCTCCCGCAGCCGCGTCGCGTTGCGCTGCTGGGGAGGAACCGACTGTACTTACCTGACCCTGGTGGACCCCTGCGTCTATACCCGGGACCTTAACTTCACTAGCCAAGTACTCACCTGGAAACCGGTAACTCACTTACCTGCCATTGGATAACATCGACCCATTTTGACTCGAAATTTCTTTGGGTGAAGTTTTGAAAACTGCAAATATTCATATAAAATCAGCCGAAGTCCGAATTCCGAAGAGAAGCCAGTACCGTACCTTGCAGCCTAGTACTGAACCACAAAAGTAATCCTTACCGGGTTTACTAGTAATCTGTATTTTCTCCATAGGAACCCATTGTCTGCTTTTCTATAAAATTTCTTCGAAGTGCCTACTTTTGAAAACTTGAAATATTCTTTAAAAATCATACGAAATACTGAAACGCAATTACCTACCTGTTTTAAGTTCAGACCCCAGTGCTGGCCCTAGAAGCCCAGTACTGGATTTCAAAAGTAACGCGATCATACTTTACCTGCAACCTGAATTTTCTCCCATTGAATAACATTGCCAGATTGTCATTGAAACGTTTCTACGTGTGACCTTTTAAAACAGCTTTATATTCATGAAAATTCACCACAGTAACTAAACCTTTTTTGCTAATCTGGTTTCAGCTTAGACCCCAGGACTGAATCTAGGATCTAGTCCTGGAACTACTAAAGTAATCTGTACTGTAATCAACTGTACTTTTAAGGTAACAGTCCATTAAGCTTAATGCTAAAGTGTGTCAAGACTTGAGTTGCCTTCAGCAACTCCTGTACCTTTTGTGCTCACCAACTTTATTGCTTCCTTGCAAAGTAATTACATGAGAGTTCTCATATCTAGCAAAGTATATTTTTATGCCTGTTGGTTCTAAAAATAAAACAACTATATCTTTGGATATAAAAAACATTGGCCTGGAGTTCAGTCTTTGAGTGTGTGAAATCCTTTGCTGACTGAGTGTGTACAACAAATGCTTTGCACTGCTCTCTGGTACTGCCTTACTGCTCGACCAAGCTACCACTTTTGAGAGTAAGGTCAGTCCTTACTTTAACCTCTGTTATACCTTTGGGGTTTGTGGACTCTATACACACTGTACTTCCTTATTGTCCAGTATATATAGAGCCACTTTCTCACATACAACTACTCCCTCACTCTCTCTTTCTCTCTTGACATTACCCTTATTCTACGATATCTGACATACCTACATACCCCTTGGTTTCTGCTCCTCTTCTGTATTTCTCTCTGTTCTCAATATCAATGAAGAGTGTTTGTCACAGTTTATTGAATTCTGATAAGAAAAGCTAGGATATTAATTATTTAGTTATCACTGTCTCAGAACATTGAATTTGTACCTACAATGGTCTAAATGAATACCTTAACACACCTAATGCTGTGTCCATTTGGTTCTTCTACCTCTTAACCTTTATCTTATTTTTTCTGTCTTTCAGGTACGAAATTCTACAAGAAGACTAGCTTCAGGTGAATATATAACCATGCCACTTAGTTATTTCTTTAGTCATAGAAGTAGTTCTTAATTCAAGGCTTAAAACAAATATTCTATATTGACATAGCTTGATTCTGAAGAAGTCTCTTGCAGCCGACTGCTCTTCTTGGTTTTGCGAGTGCAAATATCGTTCTTTGGTGTCTTGTCGTCAGTTGCAGCTGAAGTGATCTTTTGTAGTCGCACAGCAACCGTTCTGTAATTGTAGATCAGCACTGCGCATGAGCCCCCAGCGGAATGACACCCTCGACGAGGAAGTGAACGCTAGGGGAAATACACGGAAACCTTCCGGGAATTTGTCTATTTACTGGTCTCAGATAGTAGTACGAAATATCTGGGAAAGAACTAGGAAGAATGGGGAAACCTGACTAAAACTAACTAGAGAACACAGGACAACGCGGCTGCTCTTGCCTCAAATTCAGGTGAGGTGCGCCAACATTCTAAGTTGAGCGCTCCTCAGAGAATTCTGAGACAGGCTCCAGACAACTAGAACGTCACTTTACTGGAAGCGTCGGCCATCTTGAAGTTCTTCCCTCTCCAAGCCTCGCTCCAGGTCAGGGCTTTCTTCATTTGGATGCCTGCTAATGATTGATTTGCACATATTGAACATAGAGAAAGTTCTTTGTTCATAGTAGTCCTGACAGTCACCGCTAGGCTGAATAGGCCTGATCTGCATTTGGAGTAGTGGGAGGAGTTGCACCTGAACCTGAAAAGGGCTGTGTCTGCCTTCCACAATACTGGCTCCCCCCCCCTGTGGTGTGTTTGGGGCCAGAGCCTACACTGACAATGGGGAGTGTTGTGCACTTGATAAGTGCTCACCAGAACTAGTTTGGACTAGGTCCAGGGCCCAGTGCCAGGGCAGAAGAAAGACTTTATGTGGTATAAATATTGGGGCTGTGACCCCATGTTTCTGTTGAACTTTATGCTTACCGGGAACTGGACTGCTGGAAGGAGGAACCACGGGGGATCAGTACACAGGGCAGATGGCCCCTCGTGCTGGGCACCAGCCCTCTGCTTGAAGCGCATGGTGAGTGCTAATCTTTTGTTGTGGCCCCTGGGTGAGCACAGCTAGCACCCTGCTGCCCATGAGTGGCCAGATAGGATTGCTTTCGCCTACCCTACAATTTGTGCTGTGTCACACTCTCACTACACGGACAGGAAGTGCTCCCTCGAAAAAGGCCAGTGAGTGGTGAGCACTCTACTAGGAATGGAGCAACTCTGACCCATGTGCCTTTGAACTACGCTGACAGAGACGCCGCCGATCCCCAAGGCGGGGCGGGAGCCTACCCCACACTTGTTCTCAAGAAGAAGTTACGGCTCATTGCCACAGCCGCAGGAAGTCAGGCATGACGATGCCTGGTTGTGGGTGGAGCCCCCAGCCGTGAGCAGGAACGAGCCGGCTCCTCGATGGGGAACTTGCTCTGTATCCCGCAGCCAGAAGGGAAGCACGTGGTGGCCACTTAGCAGTTCTGGGTGTCTGCACCCCAGAGGAGGCCGGGGGCCCAGGGTGTTGCCGGAGCCGTCAGAGAAGCCTTGATAGGGGCAGACGCGCTCTGCGCCTTGGTCTTGCCAGAAGCCAGGCGGCTGATGCCTGATTGTGGGTGGGGCTCAAACCAGCCAGGAGAGAGAGAGAAGCCGAGTCAGTGAAGGCTGCATGCCGTGTGCTGAAGTCCGGGCCCGAGCAATCCGATCGCGGTAGCAGCACTGTGGTGGCACTTCACCTGGATTGTGAAGGTGCGGCCGCCTATGTGCACATTTTCCGCAGCTGTCTGCGTGGCCCCGGAGTGCTCTGGACAGGGTGCCCCGCTAGTCTTTGGGTCCGTGTTCAAGGGCCGAGTTCCCGTTGCGTACCAGTGGGGGGATTATTTCTGATTTCTCTGCCTCAAGGGGCTAGTTGGAAGTCTTGTGTTGGTAGGGGGTCAAAAGGATCACTGCCACGTCTACGGGGGAAGTACCCACACAGCCAGGAGAGTTCCTGGTACCTGAGTAGGTGTACTATGACCAGTGTTTACTGTGGTGGCCTATGGTAGGGGTTTATGCCTAATGTGGTGTGCAAGACACACCTTACCAGTAGTTTCTGGTTCTCCTCACTAACTGTGAGTTGTCATGATTATGACAGTGGCCTAATTGGCCTATTGGTGTATGTAATACCTATGAAGTCATGACAAGTGCCTGGTGGCACAGAGTACATATGTGATTATGTTCTAATGTGTTTTTAAGCGTAATACAAAGGCGATTTTTTTATATAACCTTGTGTGTAGTTTCTTTTGTGGTGTGACTAGTGTGTCGCTGCTGTGTGAGTGTGTTTTGCAAACGCTTTACACATTGCCTCTGGGATAAGCCTGACTGCTCGGCCAAGCTATAAAGGGGGCTGAGCAGGAGTTATCTTCAGCGTGTAACTCCCTTACCCTGACTAGAGTGGTGGTTTTCACCTGCCTTAGGTGCATGCCCTAACCAACAAGAAATCCCATTTCTGACAAGAGGACATATGCAGCAGGGAACATGAACTGAGGTTATGCAGGACAGCATTCGCACTGGCTTTCTTCAGGGCACACAGAATCAGCGAGCTAGTTGCCCCTGCAAAAGCGAACCCGGGGACGGCCTGAATACACAAGGCAGACCTACACATGGGGATGGGGCACATGGGCCGATCAAAAACTGATCAGGCAGGCAGGCAAGGGATAGTACAACAGGATTGAGTCCTAATGGACGCCCACAAAATCGGTAGCAAGGGAAGTCTGGAACCGCAAACACTGAAGCCTTGCTTAAGGGGGCACCTCGAGCAAAGATAGTGCTGTCTTAAAAGGGCAGCGCCAAGCATGGAAAATAATGCATGATGTAAAGTAGCATGGATGTGAATGAAAGACCAACCAATAAGTTGCGAGATGTGTAATCCATGTTTAAATAAACTGCAGCCTTTCTGTGCGCCATGTCGTCACTGAAATGATTTATGGGGGGAAAGGAACACAGCTGGTCAAGGCGCTAAGAGGAAGGGGCTGAACGCCCCCCCCTGGGAGGCGTTAAACTATATGTTTAAGAATTATTCACTGTAATCAGGACTGTGCAGACTAGAGCTGGCTCTATCGGGGGGCCCAATGAAAGGATGGGGCCCTGGGCCAGAGCCCACTTTGCTCATGCCTTAAAACGTCTCTGCACTCGCACTGACTACAGCAAGCTCTGATGCCCGATGTTCTCTACCACTCAGAGACCTTCCAGACAGAAAGTCTTAAAAAGGCCAAAGTTGCTCTGTTCGCAAATGTGGGCCACTATTTGTACCACCCAGTTCACAAATGTGGAGCACTTTCATGTTGGTACCTGGGCCTGTTTTCTGCCTCAATCCGTACCTGGGACAGCCCAACTGAGGAAGACAGAGTCTGGCCCAAGGAGATAAGAGACAGCCTGACCATGGGAGGTAAGAGACAGCCTGACCCTCCCTGGCAATAGAGCCTGGCACTGCCAAGTAAGAGACAGCCTGACTGACCCATCCTGGTAAAGCGAGCCTTACCCTGGAAGGTAAGAGACAGTCTGACCCTCCCTGAGAAAGAGAGCCTGACCCTGGAGGTAAGAGACAGCCTGACCCTCCCTGGTAAAGAGAGGTTGACCCTGGGATGTAAGACACAGACTGACCTTTCATGGTTAAGAGAGCATAACCCTGAGAGGTAAGAGACAGCCTGACCCTCCCTGGTGAAGAGAGCCTGACCCTGGGAGGTAAGAGACTGCTTGACCTTCCCTGGTAAAGAGAGCCTGACACTGGGAGGTAAGAGACGGCATGAATCTCACTGGAAAAGACAAACAAAATCAGCTAAACACTCATGTTGAAGGTGAGAAACAAACATCCTTGAACGTCTCCAGCAGAGACAGATTATCCTCCCTTAGCCCCCCCCTCCCTCCGTGCACCCCTCGATTGCTGATAGAGACAGCCTGACCCTCCAAGGCAAAGAAAGACTACTTTTTCAAGGCAAAGGGAAGGTTTCATTCCCCAGTCAGCCTGAGCAGAGAAACAGTCTGAGACTCCACCCCAAATACATTAAGGAAAAGAGGGGGTTTGACCCATTTCGTCCTAGGTTAGACCATGACCGTGCCAGAGACAGCCTGACCCTTCTAACATACGTATGAAACAATCTGGCTGTCCAGCCGTGAAAGAAAGAACCTTGACATCCCAGCCCAGAGAGTAGACAGTACAATAGTCTCATGCAAGAAACAGCTTAACCCTTTCAGATAAGAGGCAGCCCGCCTCTCCCAGGGATGAAGTAGCCTGGCCCTGACAGGGTAGAGACTGTTTGAATTAGCATTACAAGAAAGGACATTTTGATCTGCCCAGGATAGAGGCAACTTAACCCAGCCAACCCAGGAAGGAGACATCCAAACTCTCTCATAATAGAGACAGTCCGCATGAACCTGAGAGTCTGACTCTCTGATGTAAGTGAAAAATTGCCCCGGTCAGCGAACCAGCGCCGCAGTATATATGGTCCCACCCCTCTGTATTTTCAATGGGGAGAGGATGTGGCCTTAGGGTCAGAGATGACAATATTGTAGTTGGGGAACCAGGTTCGAGCCTCGGCGTCGGCTCAGCATCCTGTGATTCTAGACAAATCATTAATCTCCCCGTGCCTACCAAAAACAAAAAAAAATGAATGTGTCCTTGTGTAACGGGTGATGTGTGCACTTTTTTCAGTGCAGTACACTGGCCTAGAGCACGGTGAGGAACATAACACTCAGTACTACCAATATATACTTTGACGGACCAATGACCACGAGCGATCATTCCCCTGTTTATTTATAGCCTCCGGCCACGCCTGACCCGAGGGTGCATGTGCGACACTTCCAGCTTCATGCCAGGCAAACAACAGGACCTCTGACCAGTCACATTCCATCTCAACTCAGTCCCTTTTTAGGTCTCGGCCTGCGTAGGCTGCGCTTGCGCAGTCTCGCTCGCGAGATCTTATGTCTCCAGTAGTGGGTCTTGAACCCGCCCCTCTTCTCCATTGGCTGGCCTCCTAAACGGCGGCCAGCCATTGGAGAAGAGGTCTCTCTGACGTTGTGTTTTCACTGTAAGCCCTGTCCTTTTCGGATTGAGGGGCGTGTTTTTTTCGTTTCTTTCTCTCCTCTCAGAAAAACACGCCCCCCAGTCTGAAAAGGACGGGGCTTATAGAGCATGGCGAGCGCTTGTTAGATGTATTTAAATGTGTGGGAGTGTTTTGAAATGGTTGCAGGTTAGTGCTGCTCCGCCTGGCCGGGGACACGATCCTCATATACACAGACATAAGCGGTGTACTTCGCAACATCACGAATACCGAAAAATACATCGGAACCATCTGGCTCCATAATACTGTCATCTGGAGCGTGATAAAAACAGCCATCGCGGTGAATTTTACTGCTAAAGTCAGAGCCCCGGGCCGGGAAGATGTCCACAAGATGGCGGCGGCGTCATCGCTGTGAGAGACGTATGAGGAGCAAATCGGCGGCGCTGCTGTGAGAGTGGGAGATAAACAGCATTCATTTTTCAAAGAAGCGGACCGGCCGCAAATGAAGCCTTCAATCAGCATATTGCCGACCCAGAGACCGGTGAGATCGTTTTAGACTCTACGTGGTCTGTGGATACTTTGGTAGTGGGCACATATGGCATCCCCTGATAACTATTAACCCAGCCTGAGCCCAAACGCGTTAACCATATCACCCTGAAGTTCCCAGACTGGGAGCCCCCAAGATCTGTGTACTGACTGCAGCGACAATGACACAAATCCGTCGCCGCCACCCGGAGATATCCAGGCAAAGGTTACCAGCCGATCGGAGTACGGCACCTCGGCCGCGACGTTGCTTTTGGACCTGGGCCGTCTGGACCGGGCTGGAGGCTGTAAGCGAACGGGGCGGCCCTGCTGCACGGCTTAGTTCCGAGGATGTCCAGCTTTCAACCGACCCAGTGACGGAGTAGTGCTGGGGCCCCCCTGCTGTCGGTGGGCGGATCAGCAGGTTACGTGGACATCAGAGGAGGTGGTGGCAGGTGTTGATCTGGCATTGATTGTGGTGCACTGGAGTGGAGGTGAATGTTGGGGGCTATAATCGGGTCCCCACCTCCCTCCTCACAGTGCCAGTGTTTTTTTTGCTTTTTTTTGCTGTGGCGGCCCTACCTTGGCAGGGTACAGATTTCACGGAGCTCCATCCCACCATCACCTGCACTCTGTCCCAGGCAGCCTGAAAATACGCTTGAGGGTGCCTCTATTTGCGCCCCCCCCTCACCCCCCCGGCAGACCATCTGGGGCGGCCGTACTATTGGCCTGTGGACTTTTGGGCATATGACCCACCCCCATGATCTTAGCAGCCGCCATTTTCTGCACAAACAGCTGTGTTTTTGACGCTCTAGTTTTGGCAAACACCAGGGTGAGATGGGCTCCTAGATGGCGTGGGCTCCCCCTTGGTGAAAGTCCCCTGGGGTCTGACTGGACACGGAGCCATTGATCCTAGGTGTGCGGGCCATAGCGGCTTGCTGTTTAATAAGGAGATTGGCGCCCTGACACTTCACATAGCCATCGAGACTTGATATACTGTCAACCCAGCACCACGATAATCTGCTCCCGGGTGACCCTCATTGCTTGGGCCCATACAATCACCTGCAGCAGGGTAGCATCTCTCAACAGCCTCCCCGGATAAGATGGCCGCTGTGAAAGGTTCAAAACAGTCCCTTGTCGCGAAATTGGCTAAATTTGCGCATACCAGGTCAGAGGGGGCGGAGGACCATCAAGACCCTTTGGAGAATAAACAACAATCTGAAGAAGGGAACCTGACTTTGGCGGACATGATGGAGGCGATCCAGTAGTCTTCACTGCTTTGGAACATAACATTGACAGGGTGTCTACCGAAATTACATTGATACGGGCAGATCTGCGGCACATGGGTGACGGGGTCAAAGCAACCAAAGAGTCACTCGCTGCCCTATTCACAGATCGGGGCTGCGCTCATCGGAGCATGTGGTCTGCCACCCTTGATGCCTCACCCCCAGAGGGGCCCCACCGGCTCCCCTAGGAATACAACAGAACCGGCAACTGCACCAAGTACGGCTCATCTGGTGAGTGCAGTTGCACTTGCTCCTGTACTCCCCCCTTTCCAACTGGAGGCCTTGCTGATCCCTACCATGTCATCCCCAGTGTCAGTTTGTCACCTGGAAATTTTATGTTTTTACAAACAAATGTGTATATGAAACTCGTGCAATAGGAAAACATTAAACACGGCTAGAAAAGGTCCTCAAGCAACACCACAAGTACTACAATGTACTACACTCTCCAACTCCAACTCCACCCTCCAACTCAAACTCCACCCTCCAACTCCAAATCCACCGTCCAACTCCAACTCCACCCTCCAACTCCACCCTCCAACTCCACCCTCCAATTCCACCCTCCACCCTCCAACTCCACCCTCCACCCTCCAACTCCACCCTCCAACTCAAACAACACCCTCCAACTCAAACTCCACCCTCCAACTCAAACTCCATCCTCCAACTCCACCCTCCAACTCAAACTCCACCTTCCAACTCAAACTCCACCCTCCAACTCAAACTCCACCCTCCAACTCTACCCTCCAACTCCACCCTCCAACTCCACCCCCTGCACCCTCCAACTCAAACTCAAACTCCACCCTCCAACTCAAACTCCACCCTACAACTCCACCCTCTAACTTCACCCTCCACCCTCCAAATCCACCCTCCAACTCCACCCTGCAACTCAAACTCCACCCTCCAACTCAAACTCCACCCTCCAACTCCAACTCCCCCTCCAACTCCCCCCTCCAACTCCAACTCCACCCTCCAACTCCACCCTCCAACTCCACCCTCCATCTCCACCCACCAACTCCACCCACCAACTCCACCCTCACCATAAATCTGCACCCTCACCCTACCCTCCACCCTCCACTACTCTACTCTACTACTCTCTACTACTCTCTCTACTATGCTCTACTCCTCGCTCTCTACTATCTACTACTCAATCTCTACTCTTTACTACTCACTCTCTACTACTCACACTCTACTCTTTACTACTCACTCTAATACTCACTATCTACTACTCTCTACTACTCACTCTCTACTACTCTCTCTACTACTCTCTACCCTCTACTACTCACTCTATACTACTCAACTCTACTACTCTACTACTCACTCACTACTACTCACTCTTTACTACTCTCTAATACTCTCACTACTCACTCTACTACTCTACTACTTACTCTACAACTCTCTAATACTCCCTGCTCACTCTACTACTCAATCTCGACTACTCTCTAGTACTCACTCTACTACTCTCTACTGACTCTCTACTACTCACAATACTCACTACTACTCACTGTAGTACTCTCTACAACTCTCTACTACTCACTCAATTAATAACTCTATTACTCTCTAGTACTCACTCTAATACTCTACTGTGCACTCTCTACTACTCACTCTCTACTACTTACTCTTACTCACTCTACTACTCTACTACTTACTTTACAACTCTCTAATACTCCCTACTCACTCTACTACTCAATCTCGACTACTCTCTAGTTCTCACTCTAATACTCTACTACACACTCTCTACTACGCACTCTCTACTACGCACTCTCTACTACACACTCTCTACTACTCACTATTACTCCCTCCTCTACTCACTCTTTACTACTCACTATTTACTACTCGCTCTTCACTACTCACTCTTTACTACTCACTCTTTACTACTCGAGCTTTACTGCTCGCACTTTACTACTCGCACTTTACTAATCACTCTCTAATACTCTCTCTACTACTCCCTCTTGTACTCTACTACTTACTCTACAACTCTCTAATACTCCTTACTCACTCTACTACTCACTCTCTACTACTCTCTAATACTCACTCTATCTACTCACATTCTACTATTCACTATACTCACTACTCACTATAGTACTCTACAACTCTCTACTACTCACTACTACTCACTCTCTAATATTAACTCTATTACTCTCTAGTACTAACTCTAATAGTCTACAGCACACTCTCTACTCCTCTACTACGCTGTCTCTACTAATTACTCTACTACTCACTATTACTCACTCTCTACTACTTACTCTACTACTCACGTTCTACTACTCTCTACTCTACTCACACTCTACTAATCACTCTCTACTATCTACTACTCACTATCTACAACTCTACTAACTCGATACTACTCGCTCTCTACTACTCTCCAATCACTATACTACTCCCTCTCTATCTACCACTAACTCTACTACAACTCACTATTGCTCACTCTACTACTCACTCTCTACTACTTACTCTACTAACCACTTTCTACTACTCTACTCACACTCTACTAATCACTCTATCTACTACTCACTATATACAACTCTACTAACTCTATACTACTCGTTCAACTACTCTCTACAACTATACTCACTACTACTCTCTACTACTTGACTACACACTACTACTCTACTACTTACTCCACTGCTCACTCTTTACTACTCGGGCTTTACTACTCACACATTACTACTCGCACTTTACTACTCACTCTTTACTAACTCTCTAATACTCTCTCTACTACTCTCTCTACTACTCCCTCTAGTACTCTACTTCTTACTGTACAACTCTCTAATACTCCCTACTCATTCTGCTACTCACTCTACTACTCTCTACTCACACTCTACTATTCACTATACTCACTACAGTACTCTACAACTCTACTACTCACTACTACTCTCTATTAATAACTCTATTACTCTCTAGTACTAACTATAATATTCTACAACACACTCTCCACTCCTCTACTACGTGCTCTCTACTAATCACTCTACTACTCACTATTACTCACTCTACTATTCACTCTCTACTACTTACTCTACTACTCACTTTCTACTACTCTCTACTCTACTCACACTCTACTAATCACTTTCTACTATCTACTACTCACTATCTACAACTCTACTAACTCTATACTACTCGCTCTACTACGCTCTACTACTCTACTCACCACTACTTTCTACTTCTCTACTAGTCACTCTCTACTACTCTCTACTCTCAAATCACTATACTACATGCTCTATCTACTACTAACTCTACTACAACTATTCACTACTCACATTTGCGAGAGATTAAGCTATTGTAAATGGCAATCCCATTTATTTATCTGTTTTCAAAAACAACACATCGATAAAAATGTGTCATTTACAATGCCAACAGCTCTAACTTTTGCAAAGGTAAGACCGTTGCATTGTAAATGCTTGCTGTAATCTGCTAGTGCCTTGTCAGTTGGCATGCAAAGTCTTTGAGCCGGGAGCTCACAGGAGGTGGGCTTCTCGCAGGCGATACTTCTGCCTCCGGACCCTCGTCAGCTCTTGGGGATGTCATGACTGGCGCTGGAGTGGCCTCAACCGGTGTTGTGTGTTGGCCACTCACCTGGCCGTCCTGCCCGATGTTCTCTTCACCGCACGGCTCATTTTCCTCTCCTGTGACTTCATCTTCATGTGCGGGAATTGCTGCCACTCCTTAAACTTCCTTGAACAAGGAGATGTTCCTGGTCACCATCCCTCCATCTTTCTTTACTGTCACCTTCATTCCCTTCACTTCCGTCACTGTCCAGTGACAGGGTTCGTAGGGTGTCCTGAACTTCCCACTGAGCTCCTGGTCTTTGATCACTACCCGGTCCCCTTGTTGTAGGTTGTGGTGTCTGGCTCTTCTCTTATGTCTGGCGGCTATGTGTTGCTGTTACCACCACTCCTGGGCCTCCTCTTCCTTTTAAGGGGGCAGGGTCCATCTAGGGCACACTGGGATGGTATCTCGGCGTTGCCCATTTAACATTAGCGCCCAGGGTGCTTGCTGTGTGTGTAGGAACTGGGGTCACCAGTTACCCGGGGGTAGCCTGGCACGAGCAGGTAGGCACCTGAAAGCTTAGGTGTTAAGTGACTACACAGCACACACATCCACTGAGACAATAAACGCACACGCAATGACTGAGACCACGCCAGTGAGTTTGATTAAAAACAAAATGTTTTTATATAAGATCAAGTTTCAGGAGTGGAAAATCACAGTATCAATTCATTTCATCAGAGGGGAGTAAAGGGAGCAGTTCAATAATCAATATAGCATGTCACAATAAACATTCCATAGAAGGATTAGCATTTCATAACTTAGCACTAAACATTTCAGTAGGTAACTGTAGGCTTTCAGGAAAGCATTTCATTCAGGGGAATAAGCGTTTCCTCACTCAGTGATAACCGGTGCCTCATGTAACTGTAAGCAGTCAGGAGATGCGGCACTAAGTAGGAGTAACCAATTTATGCAGAATAAACATATCATCAGGCCACACTAATCATGGCATTAGGCAGGGATAAACAACCCTGTCATAGAACCAGGTCATTAGACTGGGATAAGCCTATCATTGGGTAAAGGTGAACACTTCCTTACATAAGAATAAACCTTTTTATATGCACTCAGGAAGACCCAAGACATTAGAGGTCAGGCAACATCACATTAGGTAAGGCCAACATTTCATTAGGCAAAACCCAAACATTTCCTCATCAGGAGTAAAGATAACCATCTCATCATGGAAGGCACACATTGCATTGGGTCAGAATAAACCCTAGAAATCAGGCATGAGTAATAACATTTCCTTACCCAGGAGTCAAAGGGGCATTAAGCTGACTCATTCAGCAGCGGTAGACCTTCCATTAGTCACATTCCACACTTAGCACTTTGGGCCAGGGGGCCGTTAAACTAGCCCAATAGCGGTACTTTCCAAGGACCTGCCTAGGGGCAGGTTAGCACAACTCGTCCCCCAACATGGGGTTAACGTCAGAAGAATTCAGGCCCCAAATGGCTTACAGGATCCTGGTCCCGTCTCATTAGGGATGTAACAGAAACATTTCATTATAGAACTGTAGGCATTTCAATCCCCAGGTCAGTAGGTCAGAATCAACATTTCAGTACCTACACTAAGCAGGCATAAACATTTCAGTAGGAACTCATATTGATTTCCTTACACAGCCCTAGATATTACCTGAGACACTAATAAACAATGCATCCAAGCCAAATGAGCTTTTCCTTAAGCAAGAATTCTGATTTGGCAAATCATTCAAGGTAATGTCGATAATACAGGTATCACTATCTCTTTAAAACATTTCATTAGTACATTTCCTTATCCTCAATGGGTTGGGATAACCATTTCATTCATCAGGGATGACCATTACCTTGGGCAAGAATACACTTTTCATTAAACAGGGCCTAGCAGTAGCCTGGAGAGGAGTATTCCCCAGCCAGGGGCTAACATTTGCTACTATGCAGTCAACACAGGCCTACTGCCCACTTGAGGGGGGCCCTCAGTTCCTGGTATTCTTATCTCGGGCCGCTATTTCGGTAACTCGGCCCACTTCAGGGTAACTTGGGGGCCAACGGGGCCGGTGAGCCCGGAATACCCAGCTCCTGTCTTAGCCCGGTTCAAACACAGGGGCCAACGGGGCCCAGTCACCAGTTTTCCCCAGGGAGGGGCGACTCAGGGCTTCCCGGGGCCTTCCGCCTTTCTCCCTGGGGGTCACCTTTAATCTTCGGCCCTCCGGGGCCCTTGCGATGATCTCCTGGACGGGGGTCGGGCTTTCGCTCTTCTCAGAGAGCCCTCCGGTATGTGTGGGGGCCGTGCAGGGCCCTCTCGGGGCTGACCCCGACAGGTGGGGGTCACTCGGGCTCCTCCTTGGCTCTCCGTCAGTGTAGTTGCCGGCTCCCGGGCCTCCCATGACGTCCGCGGCCCGGGGGCCAATGGGAAGGCTTGAAAGGAGGGACCCGGCCCCAGCAGCCAATAGGGGCGCAGATGCTGGGGGCGCGCCAGCCAGGACCAATGGCTGCACGGCGCTCGATGGAGGCGGGGCAGAGAACGCGCCCCCGTCACGTGAGGCAGAGGGCAGCTTCAGGCCTAACGAGGCCTAGTGCGGCCTGACTAGAATTCCAGCTGCCCTCTCCTTACACCAAGGGCCAACAACGGGACACGCAGCGGCCAGGAGGCTTCCCAGGTGATCGCGGCGGCCTGCCCAAGGCTCCGGGGGCCGCCGCAAATACTACACGCAGGCGGGAGGGTCGCGACCCACAACACCACAGCGGCGGCCCTCTCCTGGCACCAAGGGCCGCCTGGGGCAAATCACAACGCCGGACAGGGCAGCCTCGGCTGCACGAACAACCTGGGCTGTGGCAGTGAGTGGGGGCGAATAGCGCTTCGAGGAGGTGGCGCTCCCGGGCACACACGTAGCGCTGGGCAGATATAGCGCTTAGGGCAGTGAGCAGGATACAGCGCTTCACAGGCCACAGCAGGGGAGCGCTGAGGAGCAGCGCAGTTTGGCTCAGTCTCAGTTAGGTTAGCAGTGCAGACAAGGCAGGGCAAGCAGCCCAAGTAGACAGGCCATCCAGCAGTTCGGGGCTAGCGCTAAGAAGGGTGAGCGCTTCACCGGTAGCCCAATTCACTTCAGGTTTAGGCTTGTTAATAGTCCAGGCAAGGCAGGACAGCAGAGGGGATGATGCAGGACAGCGCAGGGGCCCAGGTCCAGACAAAAGGGGCGCAGAAGAGACACAGCCCTGTGCCTGGTTGATCCCCAGCAGTCCTGTGGTAGGGCAGTTAGACTTCTTCTTGGCGCTTGATGGTTTTGGCTCCCTTGTGGAAAGGTCCTTGTTTCTTGAAGGGGGGTTGAGTTGAGGGCTGCTGACAGGAATCCTCAGCAGGTCACTGTAGATGGTCCCTGGGTTCCCCTCCCGCTGGCCCAGATCAGTGGGTTAGCTCAGGGTACCTCACTCTACTTGGAAGGCAGCACCTAAGCCCTGTCACTCCCAGTGGCATAGGTCCCTGACTAGGCCCTACCGCCTAAATCTCCTACGTGGGTCCCCCAGGTCAGTGATGCCCCAACTGACTGGAAAGTTTCCCTCCCTTTCTTTTTATAGGCCCAGGTCAGGTGACCACCCTCTAAGGCGGCAAAAATAGGCTCCGCCTCTATTCTAGAAGGTACCAGGAGCTTCCCTAATTTAACTGTGGGCAGGCAAGGCAGGCCGGAATGGCAACTATGTTTGGGGTCCCAGCCAGCTCCTGGCAACTAGAATGCGCCTTAACAAGACCACGCTGCAGTAGCAGGGGCCTATGGCAGCCATGTTGAAGGTAGAGAGCACCTGCACCTAGCATTGATTTTAATATTACACAGGGCATTTCAACCTCACAGGGCCTATACAACTTTATTACAATGGGGGGTCGTTCTTAATTAGGGGAAGCGAAAAGCAAAAAAAAATCCGGGAAATGGGAAAAAGTCCAACAGTGTGGTACTATGGGGCCTGACTATATAGTCTCTGAGGAACAGCTGTAGATGGCGCTCTGGGTCTATGCCTTCTGCTATTGTAAACTACGAGGCTTTATTGAGTGTACTCAAGAACCTTTCAATTCCATAATTTTCCTGTGGCAATCGTGGGGTGATCCGGCGGTGCCGTATTCCATGGAACCTCATGAATTCGCTAAACTCCCCTCCTTGAAAAGGAAGTCCATTGTCAGTCTTGATTTCACCCGGACAGCTGAACATTGTAAACACTTTTTCTAGTACTGGGGACACTCCTGGGAACTCGTTGGAGCTGATTACTTCAACCACTGGGTACTTTGAGTAGTTATCCATCATGACCAAAGATGTCCTCCCTAATGTATTATCATGGGAACTCACACATGACCCACAACTCTTTCTTCTGCACAGTACAGATGAGATAGGGGCCAATACATACAAACAGCATTTACTCTTTTTGGCCCTCACTATCGCCAAACGTGATATTGCACAGTTGTGGAAAGGGACTTCTTCCCCGAAGTTGGGCAAGTGGAAGGCAGAACTTGATCAATGTATGGGTATTTGTAGCCCATGGCTGGCCCCAAAAACACAGAAAAAGTTGGACTCACTGGGCAATATATCATGGGATCGAGCTCCCCCTCTACAATCTATGGACCCCTAACAGAAATCACTATATAGATACATTTTTCTGGACCTATTTATTCCACATTATGTATAGTATGTCACTCTATGAAAGTATCCTTGGTATGATCACTTGAGTCTGGAACAATCTGCATGTTCTTTACGTTATGCACCCTGCGTGTTTTTAGGTATTGCAAGTGTTTTAAAATGTCGGTATTCCTGCCTTATTTGCTTTCTTACAGATACTTGTAGGGCTAAGGCTCAAACTTCACTGGAATAACCAAATAAAATGTGTTTTTAAAACAAAAGTTGTCCTCCCATCTGAGAATCTCCCAAAGTCCATACTCACTTTCTCACAGGGTGTGTTCCCGGGCTCTTCTGTCTAATATTATCTGCTGCCACAAACTTAGATCCGCCACTACAGACACTTTAAACTCCTTGCTCTGGCAGGACATACAAGGCAGGGACGTATCTCAAACAAGATCTTATTTGCAGGCAGCGCTAGGAATGACTAAACTCACGGCGCTTTGGGACATGCAACTAGGGCATACCACCTTTAGAAAACTAGTTTGGAAAAACGTCAAATTACTCTCCTTATTAGAGGACAAGGCTGTTTTCTCCAAAAGATCCCACGGATGGATGACCCTCAACTCATACAAATCTTTGACACCACAAACATACTTTAGTCAGGGTTACCCAAAAGCCACAAAAATAAGGTTCATGAAACATAGATTAGGCATTCTGCCAAGCACAGAGCATCTTCCACCTTGGCTCAGAACAGATGGCAACGAGGCCTGCCCGCTCTGTAACTCAAAGAAGGGGGGACATTCTCCATGTCACCTGTCTTTGTGAAGAACTACAACAAGCCCGTCAACAGCTACTTAAGGATCATTTTAAGCAACAAGGGATCAGTACTAGAAGGCAAGCGGTGCTGGCCTGCCTGAATCCTGCAAATACTAAACTGAACTGCAGATATGTCAAATTTCTCGCGATGGTCGAGCAAAGAATTCTAAAACTACCAAAACCGGGGAGGAACAATATAAACACAGGCTAACAAGCAGACTGACAGAAGGAAGTAAGAGGACCACACTGTGCCGTCTTCGTAAAAAAGGCGTATAGTCAGCCATACTAAACCTTTTATTGTATGTTCACTTTTTAACGTTTTTTATAGTATGATATTTTATGATCTTTTGTAACATGTTTTGCACTGGTTTTAATTAACTATGCATAATAAACTTTACCTTACCTTACCTTACCTGTCTAAATGGGGCGTTCCGGCACACTGGTCAGTTGGCATGCTGGACACCTACACACGCTCTTTCTCAATTTGAGTGCACCAGGAAGATATACCACTTTCCAATGAAATTCAAAACACCCTGTCTTTATAGAAACAGATTCGATCCTTTATTTTCTCCTTATTTTCTCCTCTGACATGAAAAACGTCCAGCATGGTGTTTCGTTCAGGAAACAATATTTTTGCCGAACTTCCTCAGGGCTGTAAATAATCATACAAAGACATATATAAACACAACAGTACAATACACCATAAATAAATACGATCATAAATTAACCAATGATACTAAAAAAGAAATCAACGTACATATCCATAAAAACATGAAAAACAGCCACAGAATTCATACATTAAGACACACTGAAATGTAAGACACACCAACAATTTTAAATAAAATCATATACATATATGTAACAATAACAAATAAATATAACGTGCTAAAAAAACAAGATTAATCCTCAAAAGGCACAAACAGATAAGTACACAAAGTGAAAAACAATGTTTTGTGCAGCCCTTTCCCTACTCCTCTAGGATGGGGTAATCTTGGCAAGCCAACATGGCACCACATTCAACCTAAAATCTCCTCCAAAAAGCTATCCACACCAGGGTTCCTGGGGGGACCTAATTGTACTCCTCACATTATAACTGGCGGCAAGCTGCACTGGAAGCCGCACCCACACCCACTGACCACGCACGCAACCTGGGATTCATCCTGGACTCATCGCTCTCAATGACCCTGCAAGTCAATGCCGTCTCCTCCTCCTGCTTCAACACCCTTCGCATGCTTCGCAAGATCTACAGATGGATCCCCACTGAAACCAGAAGGACGGTCACACAGGCCCCCGTCAGCAGCAGGCTGGACTACGGCAACGCCCTCTACGCAGGAACCACAGGCAAGCTCCAGAAGAGACTCCAACGCATACAGAATGCCTCCGCACGCCTCTTCCTCGACATACCCCGCCACAGCCACATCACTGCCCACCTGAAGGACCTGCACTGGCTCCCAGTCAAGGAGAGGATCACCTTCATGCTCCTCACCCATGCCCACAAAGCACTACTTAACACCGGACCAGCATACCTCAACAAGCGTCTCACCTTCAATACACTGAATCTCCAGCTACGCCGACCTCGCCCTTTGTCAGGTCCCCCACTAGACGTATCCTTAAAGCAGTGCAAAAAGGCAATAAGAACAAGGGGGTAGTGTTAGCAGCAATCATGCAATTACAAAAATTACATAAGAAGCAAGGCAAGAAGCAACATGGATGCCAACGATCTCTTAAGCCTGGTGAGGTTAGCGTTCTAGTTGATTTACAGAATTGGCCTCAAGCAGGTGAAGCGCGTGAGGAACTACGCACTTCACCTGAGCCCTTGGAGTAGCAGGACGTTTATCCATTGTGTGGCGCGTAGTTAGGGAAATTATTGCGTCGCGTGTATCCAGAGTTTGTTGCAGAATTTACTTGAAGAAGAACTGACAAGTAAGACTGTTCTAATTTAATTACGGAAAATTACGTGTTGTGTTTGACTTGCTTGCGCACCCTCAATTGAAAATTTCTCTTCCTTTAAGTCTGCGCATTACAATAAGTAGTGTACTTCCAGTCGAGAAAACTAAATCAGAAAAGGCATTTCGGAAGCGTTTGTATTGCGCTTTTTTCTACCGTGTTGAAAAGGTCTTGCTTTTGCGCATGCTCATAGAAGCTCCGCTTCGCTTGAGTCTGCGCAAGACAATTTGTGGCGAACTTCAGAAGAAAGGAAAAACAGAGACAGAACAAGCATTCTTGATGCGAGTGACGGAGTAAAACACTTGCGATATTAGAATATACATTTTCAGTAAAAAGAGTAAAGTAGTGAGAAGGTTATGAACCAATGCATGTAGGTGTGTAATCAAAAAGGAACTCGAGTGAAAGTAACTAACAGTTGGTGTGTGGAAGCTGTGAAGTGAACAGCATTCAACACCGGCTTAAGCTACTGCTTAGGTGAATAAAAGGACTTACCTCTACAGCAGCTTCTTGGTTACATATAGGTGAGACTAGAATCCTGAAGGAAGGAAAATAAGACATAGTTAAGAGAGGAATAATACTATAGAGTAAATTGCATTTGTTATTCACAGCCAGGAAAGAGCTAAAAGAAAAAAGAGAAAAGATAACAAAAAGAAGAGAGGCAAAGGCACACAGAATACTGGGTATGTGGTAAGATTAGATAGACTAATGATTTAGTGAGAGTAGATTGTAAGCAGGTAAATGCATTTGCAACATTTATTTTACAGCAATACTCAGCCAGAGTGAGAAGAAGATACAGAATACTTCTCAGAGAGGAAGAAGAACTCAGACACAGAATCCTCCATAGAAGAAAGAAGAAATTTGTGTGCATTCTCTTCTCTGTCCAATTCCCCTTTCCCCAGGAGGGCTCTGCTAGCAACTCATATATATCTTAAGTGAGTGGCTGGGGAGTTCTTTGGTGGAATTGGGAGCTAGCGTCATTCTGCTCCTGTGTCGAGTGCCAGCGGGAAGAGCAGCTGGTTCTGACAGAGTGAAGTGCCCACGAGGTAGCGGCACCTGAGCAGAATGGCGGAGGGATTAGATTTAAAGAAGTTAGGAGAGATACTGGAAGGCATACAACGAGAATTAATTATAGTTAGAGAAGAAAATAGAGAGCTAAAAAAGGACACCATTGAGTTAGCACAAAGAATGGGAAGTTTAGCTTCTGGGGATAGAGTCAAAATGTTGTCTCCCGATGTAGGATCATTTGGAGACTTTTCCTCGCCACAGCCCAAAGTAAACTCCCAGGTCATCCATTCCTTGTCTCCAGTCCTACCACTAGCCCCTCCAGAACGTTTCAGTGGGGATCCCCAGAAGGCACAGGTCTTTTTGACGCAATGCTCATTACACTTTATGTGTAGACCAGCCTTGTTTCCTGATGCGCAGTCTCGAGTAGCTTTCATCTTGTCTTATTTAAGTGGAGATGCGGCAGCCTGGTCTATGCCTCTGGTCACCAAGAATGATCCAGTGCTTTTTAATTTAGACGCATTCAAGAAGGAATTCATGAGAATATTTGATCGACGGAGAGTGTCACAAGCCACTGATAACGAACTACTGGAACTTAAGCAGGGAAGCAGAGACCTAGTGACTTATTTGGCGCAGTTCAATAAGTTGGTATTAGAAACGGACTGGCCTGAGAATAAAAGAGCTGAAGTGTTCTATCGGGGACTGAAAGATGAATTAAAAGATGCGTTAGCACAAGTTCCTAATCGGCCAACGGAGATATCAGCTTTAGTTGATCTAGTATTAGAAATTGATTTTCGAATCAGTGAGAGAAGAGGAGAAAAGAAGCGAGATTTTCGTCCAAACATACCTCGGTTCGATAGGGCCAGGTACGACACTCATAAGGAAAACGAGTCGAACAAAGGAGTGGAGCCCATGCAAGTTGGAGCAATACGTGGTCCGCTTTCCAAAGAAGAAAAGGACAAAAGGCGTGTAAATAAGTTGTGCTTATATTGTGGTGGTAGTGGACATTTCGTTTGAGACTGTCCAAAGAAACCCAAGTCAGTGTCGGCGGAAAATGCTTCGCGCCACCAGTAAAGGGAGTTGGACTGGTGGTCGCAGAAACAAGAACAGCTCCAGGAGATCATGCTCTAGCTAATACCCTACAATCGGCAGCCCCTCATTTAGTTTTGACCATGACGCTAAGTTATAGAGAAGAAAAATTGGAACGAGTGGCGGTGATGATAGATTCTGGGCCACCGGAAATTTTTGTGATATACGGTTTGCGGAGAGAATTGGTTTACAAGCTGTAAAGAAGATAAAGAGTGAGCCAGTGAGAGCTGTCGACGGCACCAATTTGTCATCAGGTCCCATCGTGAGCCATACTGAACCAGTGTTGTTGGAATCTACAGAAGGACATCGAGAAATCTTGCAGTTTAACTTGATAGACGCGCCTCAGTTTCAGTTGATTTTGGGGTTACCCTGGCTCACGGAGCATAACCCCACTATCGATTGGGCGGCAAGAACAATAACCTTGAATTCCAATTATTGCAGGGAGAACTATTTCGGAAACTGTCAGAGAAGGACAGAAAAATCTTCAGCATTTCCTCTGAGTGAAATTGAAAAAGTGGTTTGCGTAATTGATGCAGTGGTGTTACCGGAAAAGTATCAAGAGTTCCAAGATGTCTTTAAGGAGGCTGAGGCAAGGAAACTTTCTCCGCATAGAGAATATGATTGCAAAATTGATTTGGAAGCCGGGGTCAATTTGCCCTGCAGTAGAATGTATGCGCTGACGGAGAAGGAAGACCAGCATTTGAAGAACTATCTTGCTGAGTATTTAGAGAATGGCTTCATCAGGCCCTCGCAGTCACCAGTCTCCTCGCCGTTATTTTTTATTCCAAAGAAGAACGGAGAATTGCGCACCTGCATTGATTACAGGGCAATTAATAGAATCACCGTCAAGAATCGATACCCTCTGCCTCTTATTTCAACGTTGTTGGATCAAGTTAAGGAAGCCAAAATCTATACGAAACTTGATTTGAGAGGCGAGTATCATCTAGTCAGAATAAGAGAAGGAGATGAATGGAAAACCGCATTCAGAACAAAACATGGTTTATTTGAATATCAGGTGATGCCATATGGGTTGTGCAATGCACCAGCTGCTTTCCAGCACTTTATTAATGATGTGCTTAAGGACTGCATAGACCAAATGGCAATAGTCTATATAGACGATATACTGATTTATTCAACAGATATTGAGAAGCATGAGAACCACGTGAGAAGAGTTTTGCACAGGTTACGAGAAAATTGACTCTTTGTGAAACTGGAAAAGTGTGCCTTCGATGTTACTTCAGTAGAGTTTTTGGGTTTTGTGCTGACTCCTGGAGGAATAACTATGGACGAAAACAAGATAAAGGCGGTGGTCGACTGGAAGTCTCCTACTTGTGTTAAGGAAATTCAAAGTTTCATTGGATTTGCAAATTTTTATAGGAGATGTATCCAAGACTTTTCTAGAAAATTGCTTCCAATCACACGTCTACTAAAAAAAGGGGTTCCTTTCCAATGGACTGCTGAAGCTGAAGATGCATTTGAACAGTTAAAAGAAAATTTCACCACAGCTCCAATCTTGTTACATCCGGATCCAGCAGAACCGTTCTTTGTGGAAACTGATGCGTCGAATCTGGCCTTGGGGGGAGTATTATCCCAGAGGCACAAGACGACTGGTCAAATGCATCCGGTGGCCTTCCGCTCTCGAAAATTGACACCCCCAGAGATCAATTATACAATCACAGAGAAGGAACTGCTGGCCATTAAGGATGCCTTCAAGGAGTGGAGGCATTATCTAATGGGAGCCCGTCATGTGGTGACTGTATACACCGATCACAGGAATCTGAAATTTTTAAAATCAGCTAGGACCCTAACTCCCAGACAATTGCGTTGGTCCTTATACTTCGCTGAATACGACTTTGTGATTACATATTGACCAGGACATCAGAATGGGAAGGCTGATGCTTTGTCACGGTTGGAGACATAAGGAGTAGTGGAAGAGATCCAAGATCAGCCAATTATTCCACAAGGAAACATCATCAGTGCAGTATTACGAGAAGAAGAAGCGATAACAGAGGAATTGAATTCACCAAGCAATAGGGAATACAGTGCTTGGTTAGAGGAAGATTCCAGGAGAGAGATCCGAAAAGGTTTGCCGTACCATAATGGAGCCTTGTTTTTACCAACCACAGAGATGCAACAGAAGGCCTTAAAAGAATGCCATGACAGTATTCTGGCAGGGCACAAGGGCATCAATAAGACCAAAGATTTGGTTCGAAGACGATTTTGGTGGCCGGACATGATTAAGGATGTGCATCGATATGTAGCTACTTGTGAGACTTGCGCAAGAGGAAAATCAGAAAGGAAGCGTCCACAGGAGTTATTGCAACCTTTACCCACCCCTCCATATCCCTGGCACACAGTGACATTAGACCTCATAGTGGAGTTACCCTCTAGTCAAGGTTATGATACAATCTTAGCATGTGTGGACGCTTTCACTAAGATGGCGCATTTTGTGCCTTTAAAAGGGGTGCCTACGGCCAAGACCTTAGCGAGTGTTTTTAGTCAACATGTAGTTTGGGCACACGGCATACCAAAGATTTTGATCTCAGATCGAGGTTCCCAGTTTTTGTCCCATTTTTGGAGAGCATTCACCAAGCGTTTAAACATAGAAAATCGGTACTCCACTAGTTTCCACCCAGAGTCAGATGGGCAAACAGAAAGGGCAAATCAAGAACTAGAACAATACTTAAGGTTGTGCCTGTTAGAACAGGAGGGAGATTGGCCAGAGTATTTGTGGGCAGCAGAATTTGCACATAATAACACTAAGAATTCTTCCACAGGTTACACCCCATTCTTTCTGAACACAGGTAGACATCCACAGCACTCTTTAAATCTTTAAATTTTCAGGAAGTAGATGTTCCAGCAGTTACTGATTTGGTAGGACACCTGACACAGATTCATGATTTAGCTACTAAGAATTTAACGTTAGCAAAAGCAAGTTACAAGAAGTATGCAGATCAGAAGAGAAGGAAAGAGCCAGAAATGGAAGTGGGAGACAAGGTTTGGCTAAATACCAAGAACCTTAGATTGAAAGGAATTAGAAAATTTCAGCCACGATACATTGGGCCTTACCAAATTGACAGGAAGTTAAGTACACTAAATTATCAGTTAAGGTTGCCCAAGTCTTTACGAATACACCCTGTGTTTCATGAGTCTTTGTTGAAAAAGACAGAGCCAAACATGAGATTAGGAGAAGCTCCAAAACCAATTCAAACAGAGCAGGGAGAAGAGTTTGAGGTTCAACAAATATTAGACTCCAGAATAAAAGAGGGTAGGCTTTACTATTGTTGCACTGGAAAGGTTATGGCCCTGAGGAGAGATCATGGGAATTAGCCTCTGATGTGAACGCTCCAAGATTGGTGGCTGAGTTCCATAGAAGATACCCTAACAAACCACAGAAGGAAGGATGCCCCTTGAGGGAGGGTACCGTCAGGTTCCCCACTAGACGTATCCTTAAAGCAGTGCAAAAAGGCAATAAGAACAAGGGGGTAGTGTTATCAGCAATCATGCAATTGCAAAAATTACACAAGAAGCAAGGCAAGAAGTAACATGGATGCCAACGATCTCTTAAGCCTGGTGAGGTTAGCGTTCTAGCTGATTTACAGAATTGGCATCAAGCAGGTGAAGCGCGTGAGGAACTACGCACTTCACCTGAGCCCTTGGAGTAGCAGGACGTTTATCCATTGTGTGGCGCGTAGTTAGGGAAATTATTGCGTCGCGTGTATCCAGAGTTTGTTGCAGAATTTAATTGAAGAAGAACTGACAAGTAAGACTGTTCTAATTTAATTACGGAAAATTCCGTGTTGTGTTTGACTTGCTTGCGCACCCTCAATTGAAAATTTCTCTTCCTTTGAGTCTGCGCATTACAATAAATAGTGTACTTCCAGTCGAGAAAACTAAATCAGAAAAGGCTTTTCGGAAGCGTTTGTATTGCGCTTTTTTCTACCGTGTTGAAAAGGTCTTGCTTTTGCGCATGTTCATAGAAGCTCCGCTTCGCTTGAATCTGCGCAACACAATTTGTGGCGAACTTCAGAAGAAAAGAAAAACAGAGACAGAACAAGCATTCTTGATGCGAGTGACGGAGTAAATCACTTCCAATATTAGAATATACGTTTTCAGTAAAAAGAGTAAAGTAGTGAGAAGGTTATGAACCAATGCATGTAAGTGTGTAATCAAATAAGAACTCGAGTGAAAGCAACTAACAGTTGGTGTGTGGAAGCTGTGAAGTGAACAGCATTCAACACCGGCTTAAGCTACTGCTTAGGTGAATAAAAGGACTTACCTCTACAGCAGCTTCTTGGTTACATATAGGTGAGAGTAGAATCCTGAAGGAAGGAAAATAAGACATAGTTAAGAGAGGAATAATACTATAGAGTAAATTGCATTTGTTATTCACAGCCAGGAAAGAGCTAAAAGAAAAAAGAGAAAAGATAACAAAAAGAAGAGAGGCAAAGGCACACAGAATACTGGGTATGTGGTAAGATTAGATAGACTAATGATTTAGTGAGAGTAGATTGTAAGCACGTAAATGCATTTGCAACATTTATTTTACAGCAATACTCAGCCAGAGTGAGAAGAAGATACAGAATACTTCTCAGAGAGGAAGAAGAACTCAGACACAGAATCCTCCATAGAAGAAAGAAGAAATTTGTGTGCATTCTCTTCTCTGTCCAATTCACCTTTCCCCAGGAGGGCTCTGCTAGCAACTCATATATATCTTAAGTGAGTGGCTCGGGAGTTCTTTGGTGGAATTGGGAGCTAGCGTCATTCTGCTCCTGTGTCGAGTGTGATCCTTCTCCTACCTCGCGGCCAAGACGTGGAACACCCTCCACACACAGCTGTGACAGACCCAGGACCTGCTGACCTTCAGGAAACTTCCCAAGACCTGGCTGTTCGAGCAGTAGCTGCACCCCCACGCCGCTCAGTGCCCTGAGACCCTCACGGGTGATTAGTGCGCTCTACAAATAATTTGATTGATTGATTAATAATTAAATACACAAACCGAGTATACTAATATGTATCAAATGTAACATTTAGTAAGGCATATCCACATTACTAGAACATTTATAAGTGATCACTGTAATCGCTTATTAAGTATACGCCCCTTTAAGAGAAAATGTTCAAACATACCATATCAATTTCTTGGTATCTGTAACTAATTCCATGCTTCAGTAAGTTTTCATATGCATGTGTATTCCATGGGGAATATGCTCCCATCAAATCCGCCTATTAACAATATGTATATGGAATAGGTATCACAAACAAAAACATTTTCTCCTCTGACACCAAGCATATAAACATGAAAAACGCCCAGCCAATGTATTTCGTTCAGGAAACAATATTTTTGCCGAACTTCCTCAGGGCTGTAAATAATCATACAAAGACATATATAAACACAACAGTACAATACACCATAAATAAATACGATCATGAATTAACAAATGATACTAAAAAAGAAATCAACGTACATATCCACAAAAACATGAAAAACAGCCACAGAATTCATACACTAAGACACACTGAAATGTAAGACACACCAACAATTTAAAATCATATACGTTA
The DNA here is from genome assembly GCF_964261635.1 of Lissotriton helveticus. Lineage (NCBI taxonomy): Eukaryota > Metazoa > Chordata > Amphibia > Caudata > Salamandridae > Lissotriton > Lissotriton helveticus. The sequence continues at coordinate 630,358,486 of NC_136068.1, read as the reverse complement.
TATATGTAACAATAACAAATAAATATAACGTGCTAAAAAAACAAGATTAATCTCAAAAGGCACAAATAGACAAGTACACAAAGTGAAAAACAATGTTTTGTGCAGCCCTTTCCCTACTCCTCTAGGATGGGGTAATCTTGGCAAGCCAACATGGCACCACATTCAACCTAAAATCTCATCCAAAACCTATCCACACCAGGGTTCATGGGGTGACCTAATTGTACTCCTCACATTATAATTGTTGGCCAGCTGCACTGGAAGCCATACCCACTGACCACGCACGCAACCTGAGAGTCATCCTGGACTCATCGCTCTCAATGACCCTGCAAGTCAACGCCGTCTCCTCCTCCTGCTTCAACACCCTTCGCATGCTCCGCAAGATCTACAGATGGATCCTCACTGAAACCAGAAGGATGGTCACACAGGCCCCCATCAGCAGCAGGCTGGACTACGGCAACGCCCTCTACGCAGGAACCACGGGCAAGCTCCAGAAGAGACTCCAACGCATACAGAATGCCTCCGCACGCCTCATCCTCGACATACCCCGCCACAGCCACATCACTGCCCACCTGAAGGACCTGCACTGGCACCCAGTCAAGGAGAGAATCATCTTCAAGCTCCTCACCCATGCCCACAAAGCACTACTTAACACCGGAACAGCATACCTCAACAAGCGTCTCCCCTTCAATGCACTGAATCGCCAGCTACGCTACGCCGACCTCGCCCCTACATCCACAGGACCTCCACCGGCAGCAGATCCTTCTCCTACCTCGCGGCCAACACGTGGAACACCCTCCACACACAGCTGTGACAGACCCAGGACCTGCTGACCTTCAGGAAACTTCCCAAGACCTGGCTGTTCGAGCAGTAGCTGCACCCCCACCCCGCTCAGCGCCTTGAGACCCTCACAGGTGATTAGTGCACTCTACAAATAATTTCATTGATTGATTAATAATTAAATACACAAACCGAGTATCCCAATATGTATCAAATGTAACATTTAGTAAGGCATATCCACATTACTAGAACATTTATAAGTGATCACTGTAATCGCTTATTAAGTATACGCCGCTTGTTCAAACATACCTCATCAATTTCTTGGTATCTGTAACTAATTTCATGCTTCAGTAAGTTTTCATATGCATGTGTATTCCATGGGGAATATGCTCCCATCAAATCTGCCTATTAACAATATGTATAAGGAATAGGTATCACAAACAAATCATACAAAAGTGGGTGGGGACAATAACTCAAAACAAATTCAAAAAATTATTAAAATCCCATAGCTGGATAGAGGTATAAAGCGATAATGCCTGTGACCCACTCCAAAGTACAAGATTCCATTAACAATATTTACAAAAAGTGTATATTCCCGTTATATCCATATACGATCTACCTCGGCAGGTATATAAATTTGTTAAGGGGCACCGACATGGTGGCCAGTCCAGACAAGCTAATTGGAACCAAATATGGGCCACGATGGAGGATCCATTTAAAAAAAATCCAAAATAAAAAGTTTATATGCACTTAGGATTTATTTTTATTTGTAATTACCAATTCAAAATGGCTGCATCAATGGTTCAACTTGTGAGCGGACCCTCGCACTATTGAAGAGAGACTAAATATTGTAGCCTTTGTCAAATGATAGAAGGGATTATATAGGGGGCATAACAAAGGCCTGTTCAAGCATCCGGAAACCTGTGGAGGGCCAAGTTAACATTGTTGCTGGTAAGTGAGCATTTGGAGTGTGGCCGCGTTTCCTTGAGCAATTTCTATGTTCTAAAGCGGTATGTTGCACTAAGTTTATCTTGGTCATCCTGTCCCCTCTCCCTGTGCGCACTTTTCCTTACACACGGAGGGTGCTCTTGATGCACTGGAAGGCCGTTTCCTCTTGTTGTTCCCACCTCCACTTAGAGTCTAACCGAGTGAAGGTCCTCAGTGGCTCTGCAATGGTAGCTAGGTCTGGAATGAATCGGCAACAATATGGGGCCATCCCAAAGAAGCTCTGCACTTCTGACACGGTCGTGGGGGGCAGTACGTCCTTTATGGCCTGGGATTTCCGAGGATCTACTTGGATTCCCTCCTGATTGAAGATGTACCCAAGGAATTCTATTGTCTGTTGGAAGAACAGACACTTCTGTCTGTATATGGTGACCCCATGGTCTTGGAGGCACAGTAGCGCAGCTTGGAGGAGCCTGTAGTGCTTGTCTGCGATGGTGGAGTAGATAAGAATGTCATCACTGACGTCCAATACGCCTGTCAGTCCTGTCAGTATTTTGTGTATTGAGTTTTGGAATACCTGCTGATGATATCCCAAAATAAAGGTGCTTGTAGCGATGCAGGCCCAGATGCTGCTGAATGTTGTAATATATCTGCTTTCCTCCGCCAGGACCAGTTGGTGATACCTCACATTCAGATCCAGCTTGGCGAACCACCTGGATCCGTTGACGCCAGTCACAAACTCATCCATTGTGGGTGTTAGATGACGCTCTCTTCAGGTAGCCTTGTTTGGGAGGTGCCTGTTGATGCACAGCCTGATTTTTCCTGGTTTCCACAGATTCTCGGCGATGACCGTGGGGGATACCCAGGGAGTTGGTCCTGACACCTTCTCGATTACTCCCTGATCTTCCAACTTCTGCAGCTCACGCTCTACCCGTGGCCATAAATGGAAAGGGATCTGCGAATGTCTGAGTGTCATTGGTGCCACAGAGCGAGTGATGTGCAGCTTCACAGGGGGCCATTTGATGCACCCTAGGCCCTCAGAAAGGCTGTCAAATTGTCAGGCAGCTCGTCAGTTTGATTCGATTGGACGCTCTTCGCAAATGTCGCCAGGCCTAGGTCCGCCACCACCTGACTGCTGAGTAGAGTGTCCACTTCCTGATTGATTACATGAATGGTCGTTGTGATTTCATTGCCTTCCGACTGGATGGGCACCATCATCTTTCCTCGTAGGGGCAGGGGTGAGTGACTGCCATAGGCAAATATCTTCATCTTGGATGGCACGAGTATGGACCTGGGCCATAGGAGCTTGTACTGTTGGACCCCGATGATGTTCACAGAGGCCCTAGTGTCAATGGCCACCGTCACCTCTGACCCGGACATCTCCATGGTGCACATGGGCTGTGGCCTCCTTCATTTCTTTAGCTTTCGAGTGAAAGAGACGGGGAATGCCTCTACTTCGTCATCGTCTTCAGTGAGGAGTCTTCTACCTGATAATTGACTGCACTGCACCTTTTGCGCTGCCCGCTGGCGTGAATGTGGTGTTTGGCAGTTGCTGTACCATCCTTCTAATTGGCTTGTCACCCCTATTGTCTCTTCTTTGGTTCTTCTTCCGGCACACTGATTCGAAATGATTCGGGAACCCACAGTGGGAACACGTTCGGCCTTGTGCCGGGCATGCTTGAATTTGATGCTCTTCCCACCCACAGCATCCACACTTGCCCTTCGGAGGTTGGGATGGGTGACTTCAGGGCCCGTTTTCTTTCTCCTGTGTTCTTACTGTATAGGCTTGCTCGGTCTTGATGAGCACGCTTCTCTCTGGACAAGTGTCAGTGGCAGGTCCATTTTATCTGGCCTTGCAGAAGAGAAGTTGCGCGTTCTGGCTAGGATTTTTATGTCTTCCAGGGCTATGTTTGGTTGTCTCAGGATAAGCCCACGTAGTGTCTTGCTGTGGCAGCGTTGGATGAGTTGTGCGTGAATTTCTTTGGCCTGGTCATCGGTTGTGCAGGTCCTTGCAAGTTCTCGCAGCCTCGCATAAAATGCATCAATGAATTCTCCCTCTCTCTGGTGGGCTTGGTGCAGCTTAAACGTTTTGAAATCCGGGGTTAGTTGCAGATAGAAATGTGTGTCGAGCGCCGTAAATGCGGCGTCATAATTAGTTGTCCCTGTATTCAGTAGGTGCTGCCCCTGTATTCAGTAGGTGCTTGAACAGAAGGTAAACTTCATTGCCCGCATAGTGGAGGAGTAGCGACCTTTTCACTGTGCCATCTGTCTCTCTTGTAGCCACAAAATAGTTCTCTAGGCGTCCTATCCATGTCTTCCATGTTGGGGACGCGGTGGCCGGGTCTTCCAGCTCACTGAACGGGGCAAGACACATGTGAGGGCATGTTGCATGACGATGCAGCCGGGTTGCTGGGCTGCGTTTGCATCTTCTCCCATCTTGCCGATTTATACAGGCTTCTATAGCAGGCCCGGTTCTAGCGGGTGGGCCGGGTGGGCCAGGCCCACCCAAACATGAGCCTGGCCCACCCAAACAGGAGCCTTGGCCCTCGCAGTGTGGGCTTGAAGGCAGGAGTGCAAGGACATTTACCTCAAAGGGTGTCTGTGTGTGTGCGCCCGGGCTGAGACAGCTTCCCGGGGAGCACACACACACAGTTTTTGACATTATCGCAGCCGCCCCTGGGTACTTCACAGGTCTTTATGACCATTTACATATGAACGAGGCTTTGTTTATTTTAACACCCCTTTATCTCCACATGGCGAATTGACATGGGTAACCTTTGCCTCTTGTTCTGCTGTGTGGATATTTCTTTTTCTCTGCAGCGCAGGAGAAAAGAAGTTTGTTTATTCCTATTCACCTTTACTGACCCCTGCAGCTGCTTATCACATCAGGTTGCCTGTGACGTAAAGTTTGACTAATGGAGTAGGTAAGAGAATGTGTTACTATTTGTTTTTCTTTTAAAAATCTGCACAGGCCCAGCACCACATATACTTCATGTGCGCTTCATTTAAACAGTTTTTATCATTATCATGGCTGATGCAGGATAACAATTAGACAATACAAAATGCCCAGATAACGCTGGTGATTAATGATCCTGCTGGAGAGCAATCATTTGTCTGTTAGTAGTTTATAAATGCAGATGAACTGTATTTTATGTGGAAGCTCAGTGGGTTACTGCCTTTGTCACAGAGATCCTGAGATCCTTGTGTTACTTGCAGTTCAGAAGTTACAATCCTAACATAGGGCAGTGACCAATGAACTGTCACCAAAGAGCTGCATAAAAACATGAATGGTATAGTTAGAACTTCGCTTATTTTGTTTTGTGATATAGTTCGAACTTCCTCAGTCTTTCATTATTCTAATGTTGCTAAACTGAGTATGTTTGGGCAGATATACATTTTTATCAGTAAAGCCGACCCCCATGGAATACTTTTTAAATCCTAAGGTTGTGTTTCCCCAGACCAAACCCTTTTAGGATATCCTGCCACCAGTATGAATGACATGTGATTCCTACACCTTGTAATACTCATTGGCTAATGTGACATTCCCTGTAGACTGATTTACATACTTGTATGATTCATTGTCTCTGTTTAATGTGTGCGTGGTGTAAAGTACTGACACACACTACACTGAAATTAGTAGCGCTATACAACAAATGAAATGCATATGAGAGAGTGGCTACGTAGAGATGAGGGCACTGGAGGAGGGTGGCAGTGAGGGAATCTGAGGAGGAGGTCCACAGGGGCTACGGAGAGATGAGGGACGCTGGTGGAGGGTGGCAGTGAGGGAATCCGAGTAGGAGGTAGTGGGAGGAGCTGTGGAGCGATGAGGGGCACTGTTGGAGGGTGGCAGTGAGAGAATCCGAGGAAGAGGTCAATAGGGGGGGGCATTGAGGGATGAGGGGCACTGTTGGAGGGTGGCAGTGAGGAAATCCGAGGAAGAGGTCATGTGGTGGAGGGGGGAGCTAGGGAGAGATGAGGGGCACTGTTGGAGGGTGGTAGTGAGGGAGTCTGAGGAGGAGATCATGAAGGGGAGGGGCTACAGAGAGATGAGGGGCACTGGTGGAGGGTGGCAGTGAGGGAGTCTGAGGAGGAGGCCATGAGGGGGAGGGGCTACAGAGAGATGAGGGGCACTGGTGGAGGGTGGCAGTGAGGGATTCTGAGGAGGAGGTCATAAGGGGGAGGGGTTATGGGGAGATGAGGGGCACTTGTGGTGTGACAGTGAGAAAATCCGAGGAGGAGGTCAATAGGGGGGCCATGGAGGGATGAGAGGCACTGTTGGAAGGTGGTAGTAAAGGTATTTACGGAGAAAAAGGTCCGTGGTGGGCGCCAAAAAAGACTTTCGCATCAGCGCTGAAGCCGGCCCTGTCATGGCCTTTCTGTTTTTATTTATTTAATTAGCAGGTGGGGTCATAAGGGCTACTGTGGAACATACTTTAAAGTGCGTGCTAATCATATTTACTGCTATAGTCGATGTTTTAAGTTTGAAGGTGATTTTAATAATGTTTTTACGGGGAAAAATTAAAGTGGAGCCCAATGGTGCCTGATATGGGGCTGGGGCCCAAGGTCAGCTGTGAGATAAGGTGCATTGGGGAGGAGTGGGTATAATCAAGCCTGTAAGGGAGAGCGTTGCAGAGTCCAGGGTCAGGTGGAAGTAGGTATGAAGAGGGATTCTCCCTGAAGGCTCCCACAGAGGAAGCCCGTGAAGTGTCACTTGCCTGATACTCCCACCTCAGAAACCTCCTCTTCCCATCAAAGGAACATTACATGGAAAAAACACTTTTGAGAGTGATAAGATATGAAAAGAGATTTGGAAAAGAGTGTGTTTTACTGGGCAGTGTAAGACTAAGAAGAGATAAAGGAGGGCCCTGAAGCAGGTCTGCCTAGACATATATGCGACAAATCGAGCCAGCAGTGGCCCACCCAAATGCACCCTTGGCCCACCCAAATAAAAATTCCTGGAGCCGGGCCTGTTCTATAGGCTGTTCTCCTCCCCTTCAAGCTATCTGTCTCTCTCTCTGCTTTGCTCTGCTGTGCTTGTCTTCCTTTATTTATCTCCTCTCTCCCTCTGACCTTGGAGTCTGTCTTCGCTCTCTTTCGCTAACACCACCTTTTAGGCCTGTACTGTTTCCTTCTTCTTTTCAATTTCATTTATCTTTTGTCATTTATTATATATATTATTTTCCTCTTTTTAGAAAAGAACTGCCCCTACTACCTTCTCCTCATGAGGTGCGGTGAGATCACAACGATCTGGGACACTTCTGCCACGTGCTGAGCGTGCTGATTCATGCTTGGGGCATGGCTGCCTGCAAGTGGCTGGGCGCGTGTTGAGCGCATGCAGGGAAGGATCCTGGTGGGTGGTGCAGAGGCTGCAGGCGGCACACGAGGTCCGCTCCTACCTTCCTCGGCTACCAGCGTGCACAGGGCATCACGTGTCGTTACTGTGCCTCGGGCTCCAACAGGCACTCGGCTCGGTGTCCCACGCGGGCTGCGGGCCGACCGACTCGCCCCCGCAGGGGACCCTCATAAGAGGGCGGCCCCCTTAGTGCCACAAGATGGCACATGGAGCAGCCTAGTGTCTCCGGACCCCAGTGGGTCCCGATCCCACTTCCGTCCTGGGCGGGGACAGGGAAGAGTATATAGTCCTCCCACGCCCCCTCACCCAGACGCCGTTTGGTGGGCTCTCTGGGAGCTCGTCCAGAGGCCGTTGTCTTGCGTCGGATTGCAGTTTCCTTGCGGTGAGTTAGGGTTTTCGGTGGTGCTTTCCTGAGTTTCTATACGAGGGGATGTTTTATGGTATTGGAATGGTTTCTGTCTTTTCGGCTTTCATGTGTTTGTGTTCGGGGTTCCCCTTGGGGGTTGGGGGGGTTGTTTGCTGCCTCTAGTGAACTTCTCGGCGCAGGCCTTTTTGGAGGCCGAGCGGGAGGGGATCACTTCCTCGTCGTCGGACGAAGCTTTTGCCCGTGTTTCCCCCCCTCGGGCAGGGCCTCTTCGGTGTTCGGCAGAGGGTGCAGGGGGGCTGATTTCCACTCCTGCTACACTCGTTTGGCCCTTCCACCCAGAGCTTTCATCGTCTCTCCCCAGGTTGGAGGCGACTAGGGGCCGCTTTAGTTACAGAGAGACTCTCTCCATCCCTCTGACTTGCGTCCGATTGGGCGAGGCCTCGGGGAAAATGGCGATCAAGTGGGCAGCCAATTTTTCTTCTTTTAGTCCGAGAAGCTAGTCGCACCTCTGTGATCACCGGGTTGATCAACAGGCCCCCCTTGTCGGAGTTAGTGAGGGAAACAGTGGATCCTTAGGTTTAAGAGTCGTTTTGGGCGTTTTTAGCTGTGGTCCGGCCCACGGGGGTAATGGTGCCCGGGCGCGGACATCTTGGCTTCTCTTCCCTCCCGCGGGGGGTCGTTTGCAGGGACCCCTACCCTATTGTCAGCCATCGGCATGTGTTTTGCGGCAGCCTCATTGCTTCGCTTAGGTGGGCTGCGAGCTGGTTCGGTTCGCTGGGGGCCGTTGGTAGATCCATTAGTAGGGTGAGCGCGCGGTCATGTGTTACGGGCCGTGCAGCTCGAGCTGACCGTATCCAGAGAGTGGATGTGGCCTAGCGGTTTTTTCGGCCGACCCCCAGTTTGATTTTCACGTTTCGAGTCCCACGGTTGGAGCTTCTTGCTGCTAGGAACTAGATGCACTGATGCTCATCTTACTTTGACGTTGAGGTGTTATTGTATCATGACCCCCTGAATCGCTTTCGCGCGGCGATTCCGTTCCCTTGTCGCAGACAGGCATCCGTTTAGGGCTGGCCCTCTTTCCTGTAGGGCAATTTTGAGCTTTTGTTCTGTTCTTACCCATGCCGATTCGGTGTTTGTGGACTGGAGCTGTTCTCATCTCCAGAGACTAGTGTGGCAGTGTGGCCGAGCGGCCTTGGCACTGGAACAAGTCTCCCGTTTACGGAAGCCTCTGGTCCGTTCCCACCGCGGAGAGATTCATTTGCTTGCTTCCAACACTCTGTGGAACATGTGGTTGAGCTGAGATGGTTAGAGTGTGGTGGTGGGTATGCCAAGGCCACAAGTTTGATCCCTGTTCGGGGCAAGTTTATCCAGCATATTGTGTTGGTTCGGGGAAGGACCCCTTTCATTCTTCCTGCCGCGGGGTGGAGAGGATTTGTCTGACCGCGACGGGCAGGTGTCCCGCCCGTGTTTTCACCCTCTCCCGGCTGCTCCCAGCTTGAGGCAGGGGATTTTTATTTTTTTTGGTGGTTTTCCCTGTGACTTCCCTCACAGTGTGACCGGTCAGTGGGGTCTTGGGAGTCGTTTTCTTTCTACAGTGTTCGCGATCCTTGTACCACCGCCGGTACCCCCTGATTGTACCTAGGACTCTCCCTAGGAGGCCCGAGAGTGTATCAAGTGTATGTGGCTTATGGCCGACTTGCGAGTCCCCGGGAGATGTGGCGTACACGCGGAGGGCCGTTCAGCTTCTTTCTGGTTCGAGAGGGCTGAAATTTATTTTGGAAATTGTCGTGGCCACTGGGGCTCCGAGATCGTGGTATTTGCTCTAGACAGTTTCTGTTGTTTTCTTCCGGTTTTGGCCTCAGCTGCGTCATAGTAATACTGCCCACGTGGGTAATGGCGCCCGGGTGTGGCCATCCTGGCTTCAGTTACGGCTTAGGAGGCTGAGGGGTATTGCGCATGGGGGCAATGGCGCCCGGGTGCGACCATTTTGTGCTTCTCTTTCCTTGTTCGGAGGGCTATGCTCCGGGACCTTGCGGAGGAAGGTCTAATCGCATCTGGCATTTTGCGTCACATGCGAAGGTAGGTTTCCTCGCATTTGGTATTGTGGAAGTCACAGTTAGGAGTGGTATGTGGACTTGTAGCGAGTATGGATCTCTGTGGTCGCGCCAGTCTTTTGGGCGCTATGAGAACTATTTTAATGGTTAGCGCGCGGGCTAGGTGCCGCTTCGCCGCGAGGCTCGGGCGGGATTTACATTCCAGAGGCTGGATATGTAATCCGCAATTTTGTTTCTGTGTGCAAGCCGGCGATTCAAGTTTCCCCTTTGCACTGAAACGACACAATATGCTGTTATATTGTGTCAGGGCGGGCTCCCTATGCAGATGGGGATGTGTCTAGCTTGTCTATCGAAGGTTTCCCCAGGTGGTTGCAGTGTTTTCTTGGGGAGTCGTTTATCCATCACTTTCAGATAGCACATGCTGCCCTGCTCATGTTCTAGTTACGGGAAGGATCGAGTGGCTGTGCCACAAGGGGGCCGCGCCCCCGTTTAGGAAGTGCAGCTGTGTGTGCTTGCGGGCGTCTCAGGCAGAGTTTCAGAGTCCGGACCTACGGTTACGGCTGCACATTGGATCTCCTCCGACTGCGGGGGGAGGACGCGCCCAGGGTTTTTGCTGCGTGTTTCTTCTTTCCCGATATCTGGTGCATCGCTCTCGGTGCCCTCTTCGCAGGCAAACGTTTGGCACCGCCTAACGCTTCATGTCAGGTCTCTCGACATGCTGGGCACAGGAGGTGTGTCCCTCATTGTGCAGGCTTCACGTTACTGGGCGTGCCTTTTTAGTTAGTTTCCGACAATGCTGCCAGTTGCTCTGTCATCAGAAGCTCTCGTGTTACAGGCTGCTGGCACCTGGGCAAATTGTTTAAGTTTTGCGGAGGATGCATCTCCGTGTGTGCCGGTGCCACGGTCATGCGGTGTCTGTTGGTTTGGACTTTCGGGGATGAGGTTTTCTCCCCATCCCTGATGCCTCCCGCCACAGGCTTTATGTGGCTGCCGCATGGAGGTGTCAGCGCGCTTGGAAATAGGAACAGACCTGAAGCCGGGTCTTGTGGCACAGTGGACTTCTCCTTCCACTGTAGGGGTCGGTGCCGACCTCATAATCACAGTTTCCACCCGGTGGGTCCACCCAGCCTTTCTTACATCTTAGGTCGATATATGAGCACCATTCAGTTGCGTAACAAGATGCTTCTGTGATACGGCGCCTCAAGACATTCGGGTGGATATACGTGTGCTATCTTAAGGACATGTGGTGTTTTGGAACTATTGCTGTTTACATACTTTAGATGAGAGCAATATAAGTGGCCACAGTTCATAAGCAGACGCTAAGTTACATGTTGCAAGTGACTATCGTGAGCAAATAATAAGGGAGTTTGCAAAAGGTGCTTTACAGGAAGAAATGTGACATGTATGCTAGTTACATTAGTCGGGATATATTACTGCATTAAGTGGATGTCGCTCATGCACTGAACAATCGGTACATATATAGGGCGGCAGCGTTGGCAAGTTACGGAACCATTAACTCGATGCAAGAAGTAGCATACGGTGTGGTACAAGAGAAATGTGAAGTCTGCATGTTTCCATCGAGTACCAAACACAGGTATTTCGATTTACACCTTTTCTGGATGTCCTCGATGAGTAAGAGCCTCTGGGAGGACACCTACATAGTCGAAGATTATCGAATTTTCTAGTTGTAAGGTCTTCCTTCAGATTTAGCGGCTTGGCAAGCTAGTCTTAGCATCCTCGTAAGGGGATGGTTGACAAATACCCTAAGATAATTACTCAGAGGCTAGGTGGTCAGCTAGGTCTCGTATCTGTCTATCAGGCTTGGCCTTGTCAACGTGGTGACATTGTTGACCCCTGTCCCTCTGCAGTCAATGCTACCTGGCAGAGGAGGGGGGGGCAGTAGGTTTTTTTTCATGGTTTGTGTTTAGCTATCATGCAGAAACTGGTTGGAGAACGACCCTACGGACTGGCGGCGGCACCTGACTTTATACAATTATAGGGCCACATCTCACTGGGGGTGTGGGGCTGTGGGTGCAGCTGAGCTGAACGTGGAGCACCCATATAGGGTATGTGTTCCCTGTCCTACCCAAGACCCTATTCATGGGACAGTTTCTTGGGCGTGCTCATGGCTGTATTCAGTGCGCGTATGTCTGGCATGTGTAGGTAGGCCATGGCGATCACTGATCTGCTTGCTACATGCGTCCGCCAGTACCTGCTTGTACAGGCATGCCCCTTTCCCTTCAGGTGGAGGGTAGCAATCCCGGGGGATATATAGCAAGCCGGGCATGGTGGGTCCAACACTAAGAGTCACTTTTGGACAGCAGGTAGGTTTCCCTGAGATGGGACTTCAGCAGTCATGCTCATTGCGTGTTGTATAGGTCACCACTCATGGGAAGCAGGGTCTGCCCTGACTTTGTCTATATTGGTGCTTGTGTCTACAGGAAGGGTTTTTTCCCTGGACAATTACTGGTGTTTCCGTTGGAACCTAAATCTTGAACCCCCCCGGTGGCATATTTTATTGTGTTCTCCGTTAACCATTTCGTGAGTCGGGGCAAATGATGCATCCCGTGAGAGGATGGAATGTGTTCTTTTTTACAGCAATTGGTGCTCAAGTAAGGGGCTCGGAGCCTGGCGAGCGAGTTAGGAACTTGCTTACCGGACAATGCTGGTTTTGGGCTGTTTTGATGGATCTGTTCTCTCTTCCAGACACGCACGGGTTTCGTCTTATGATGGTCTAACCACGCCTCCTGGCTGGCCTGCCAGGGCGCAGAGCAGGTACAGGTGAAGAACACACTGGAGCCAGTGGGTGGGGCCCTGAGTCAGCACGTCCAGGCAAGGAGTGCAACCGTTTTTCTAATTACAGGACATTTGGATCTAGTTCACAGGCACCACTCTGTAAAGAACATTTAGGGCCGTCAGAGCTTGGTAATAAAGGGAGCGAGCTGGTCGCTCTGTAGTATCAGGCCGTACAGTACCTTTTACATGTACTAGGGTAAACTCAGGTTTCAGGTGGCAATATTATCTCAGGCACATGTGACTAGCAGGCTATGTGGATTTATCCACTGGATAGGGCTCATATGAGTGCATTTGTCCTAAGTGCAGCCGGTAGAACTGTTTTATATGCTATTATCTTGGTATTTAGCTATTGTTGAGCTCCTTTTCCTTGTCATGCACGATTCTCTGGGATGCACTTGTTTTTTATACAATTTATTACAGCCTGTCACACCAATTCACTTGTGTCGCACAGGGGGGAGGGGCCCTCACAGTTCTCATCGCATGCTTAGTGGCGGAGTACACACTTGGCAATTGATATTTGTTCACCCAGCTAGGTGAGATAGTCATGACTGGACTGCCGGAGGGGCGGATAGGGACCTACTCCACTTTTCTTTATCGAGTTCTCCGGTGTTCAATTTTCCAGGGTGGCTGGGTCTGGTGCGCTGCACCGTCCCTCTTTTTCACTAGGCTAATATGTCTGACTTCCAGATAGAGAACCACTCCAGCAGGTACGGAGTAAGTCAAGGTCATTGGTGACTTTTTCCTTGGGAACGTCATGTTTTCTTTTTTGGTGCTCAGAATAATTTAACACGTGCTGGCACGTTTACTGCCAGATTAGGTGTGTCCTTGCAGGAGGGCCTGCAACCGTTTTAGCGGGGTTTTTCACTGGTTAGTTCCAGATTGGGCAGGTGATAACTTCAGGCTATTTCGAACTACAGGGGCTTACACGCAGTGGAGGGCCCCAGGCTAAGTGCTCTGGTATTCGTTCGACGTGTGACAGCATTTAGGTAGTGGTTAGTCAGTTTCTAGAGGGAGATCTTAGACAGTATTTTCATGCTGGGAAGCACGTAGTGAGAAAGTAATAGTGTCCCAAAGCTGCTCAACTTGGTATAGGCTTTTGGTTAGGGCACTTGCTTACAGCCACCTCGGGTCCAACGAGTGCCCCAACGGGGTGACGAGTGAGACTAAATATGATAAGTTACTGCAAGGTAGTCGAGCGGATGCTGGCTCCACAGGTCTCATATCAGCCTTAATGCATGAGGGGGACACTGACTGGCATGACCAATGAGGTAATCCTGGTGTTAAAGGGATGGGATGCCGAGGGAGTCAGCCTGGTCTGCTCGCACAGGCAGGCGATGGCGGTAGGGGCTGCTACACTGTGGCCAGGCAGGGGGCTTGTCCCAAGTATGGTGTGCATTTCATTGGGTGCAGGCATGCGCCAAGAGTTGGATCCTCGAGACCATCCAGGACAGACAAAAACTCCAGTCCCTATGCCAGACATTGGCAGTAGCTGCCAGATATTTAGTGGGGCAGGGTGCTAGACACTGAAGGGAACATGGGGTCAGAACATAACTTGGCCATAAAGATGGATGAAGGAGTGTTTAGCGTTCTCTTCCCAAAAAGTGGGCAGGTATTCGTCATGTCTGCCCCCCTCCCCTCTCCCAACGACTAGTATGCAAGGGCACCTGTACTCAGGAGTGGCCATCTTTGGCCTTGCCAGGACAGGGATTGCCATTCTCACTACCTGGAGCAGGTAGAGGAGAGAAGGGTAGAATGTCAGTCGGGTGAGTCTGGGACAAGTAACCCCTCGCTAAAGCTCTGGGGGACATCATGCTGGAAAAGTCTTTGAGGGACGGGCAAGGGCATTTTAGGGCCTTTTGCACGTGACACAGCATTTGCGTTATCACGCATGGGTCCCAGTGGATACACCAATAAGACTGAATCTAAACATGTGGCACACTTTGGTGCAGTGTGACCCCGTCTGTTGGGGTAGGTATCTAGGTCACAGGTGGATTCACCAGTATAAACATGGCCCGATTCTCGCTAATTTGGGGGTGGCCCTAGAAACAGCAGGGTGTAAGGAGGAATGCCGGCCTTGGTGGGGGGCCCTGGCTGCGACGGTCGCCACACCCAGGGCTGTGGCATATTTACAGGACGATCCAGAGGCGGAAAGGTACTCAGGGGTATCCTCTTCAGGACCACAAAGGATGCTGAGGCCTAATATCCCCAGGAAGTCTGTGCGGTGGACCCTGGGGTGTGACGGCGCCCCGTTATCCTACGGGCGGTTGGAAACCTGTACAACCGGGGGTCGCTTGAACGCTCCGCCCCTCGTAGGGGGGGCATGAGCAAGAGGGTGGACCGATGGTTCACCGGAAGTGGGAGTGGCTACCCACTCACCACGACCGCTAAGCACCGATTGGCTAAGGCCACGATGCAAGTTTGGCCCATCAGATGGTAGGCCGCGAGGGGCGGCTTGCCTTTGGATCGCCTGTAAGATAACCCACCTTGTTGGCATATTGTTATGCTAATAAACCTGCAGCAAATTTTTCCCAACAAAAAAGTTGTCTTGTCTGTTTATTTATGCTGCATGTATGTTGCTGCTAGAGGGATGGTCAGTGGGCCGATATTGGCATTATGTCTCTCGGCTGTCACTGGGTTAAACACCATGCTGGAGATGCTTCGGCGGTGACGCCACTAGATGAGCTTGTCTCCGCTTTGTCGCCTGTGTGGTGCGTGCACTTCTTTCAGTAAGGTTTGCTGGCTTAGCGCACATCGTTGACCATAACACTCCGTACTACCAATATATACTTTGGCGGGCCAATGACCATGAGCGATCATTCCCCAGTTTATTTATAGCCTCGGGCCACAGCTGGACCGAGGGTGCAAGTGCAACACTTCCGGCTTCAATCCGGGCAAACAACAGGACTGCTGACCTGTCACATAACGTAACTGGTGCTCATGTAAGGCACTCCAATACCTTTGGGTCGAGTTTGCGCTATATAAACTTGCAAAAAAATGACCCCTGCCCCAAGAACATTTGCAGATTGAAAGAAAAAAAACAACTGCAGTTACTTAACAAAATAGACCTGCACTCTGCCTCGTCTTACCTCTCCTCTCGGGTAAAAGACAGTTTGTCCATCAAAGAGACATCGCGGCGATTTTATGTAAGGCAGCATGCCTGTAATAATCCAGGAAACAGGTAAAATTGCAAGTAGGTTTATTCAGCAGCACAGCATCATGTAGTCAGCTACAAGTCCAAATACAACTGACTTTGAGATGCAGAATGCATCATTAGGAAAGTTCTGAGAACCAGAACACTGTACAGAAAGGCTCATGCACTTAAAGGGGAAGTAATACAGGACAAAGAAACTATGCAGGATGTAACACATCTCCCCCCTAAAAAACTAGAAATGAAACTTATGTACAAAATTATAAAACAATGAGACATATATGCAAAATCGTGAAACAGTCAAGGCAATCTTTATACATAGTCTCTTAGAGATATAGGTGTCTTACGAGTGCGGGAATTCTCCTTAATCCTAGAGGCAATAGAGTCAGGAGGAAGCTTAGAACACCAATCTGGTACGGAACCATGACAATTATGAGAACCAGGATGAGTATTCACATCATGGGTATTTACATCAGTTTGAACAGGGCACTTTGCAACTTTGCTTACATTCCAGACCTTTCCATCTTGTGTGATAACCGAGTTATTAAAAACATTCTTGATCTGGATAGGTCTGCCATACTTGCTCATTCCCTTATTGACAAAAGAAGGTTTCAAAATCTTGATCCAATCACCCACAGCCAAGCCATGTTCTCTTACTTTCCACCTTTTGTTATACCATTCAGCTGATTTCTTTTGTTTACAAGAAACCTTGTCTGCTAGACTCTTAACATCTACAGTATCTTCACCAAAACCCTTACACTTCTCCTTGAACCACCAAGGACAAATGACAGATGCTGGATCCCTGCCCTTTAATAGTTTAAAAGGACTCACTTCAGTGGTAGTGTGAGGAGTTATTCGGTAGTTCCAAAGTTTCTCTCTAAGGGCATTCAACCAGTTACCTTTTTCCTTGATGGAATCTACAACAAAGTTTTTCAACACTCTATTAAAACGCTCAACTTGCCCATTTTCGTGCGGTTCATATAGGGAAGTTCTGACATGTTTGATATTACAAGACTGTAAAAATGACTGCATCTCTGACGAGACTAATTGAACTCCGTTGTCTGACACCAAAACAGAAGGACAACCCTCTCTGGAAAATACTTCCTGAAAAAACATAATAATGACCTCAGAAGTAATCCTAGATACAAATTTCACTTCTGGCCATTTGGAATGGTAATCTATAATTACCAGAGCAAAACGAGATGACTCAGGTAAAATATTGAAAGGACCAGAGATATCAAAAGCAATTTTTTTCCACGGAAATTCAGGCCACGCTACAGATTTAAGAGGAGGAACAAAGACCTTCAACATTTTATCTTTGTCACAACACTCACTGCATTCTCTAACCACACGATCCACAAACCTATCCAAACCTGGCCACCAAAAGTTCAATCTAATAAGGCGCTTCATTGCAGAAATTCCCGGATGGGACTTATGTGCTAACTTGAGTATTAGATCCTGAACTCCAATAGGTGGAACACACTTGTCACCTTTAAAAACTAAATTCCCTTCACAAAACAATTCATCAGCAACATTAAAGAATGGCATAATATCTTCTCTGACATTAGCTTTATTGGGCCAACCTTCCAACAAATATTTCCTTAAAGTATTCAGTCTATCATCCTTTTCCTGACATTCGAACCAAAATTGTTCAGTAATTTCTTGATACTGTGTACCAATAAAATCTTGCAAACTAGACACAAAATCCACATCCTTACACCCAGATATACCATCAATCACACTAAGACATGGAAGGCGTGATAGGCAATCAGCTGTGACATTTTTCTTTCCTGGTATATATTCAACTGTGAAATTATACTCCTGTAGTCTTGATGTTAACCGTGCAATTCTCGCTGTAGAGTTCCATCCTCCACCTACTGAAAGAATATGAATAAGGGGCTTGTGGTCAGTTCTTAATATGAACTTGCTTCCCCAAATATAAATCCTATAGTGTTCAATTGCCCACACACATGACAGTAGCTCTCGCTCGATAACTGCATATCTGCGTTCTGTTTCATTCAAGGTCCTGGATGAGAAAGCAACATTCCACTCTGACACACCATCAGTCTGAGACAAAACACACCCTAAACCATATAAACTTGCATCTGTAGTGATAATACACTCTTTGCCCATCCTAAAAGGTCCCAAAGTTGGTGAATTTACTATATCTCTTTTTATCTCAGTAAAAGCCTTTTCTTGCTCTGAGTCCCAAACAAATTCATTCTTTGGCCTTAATAATTTCCTTAAAGGCTCCATTTTAGTGGCAAAGTTAGCAACAAACTTGCTGTAGTACTCGCACATTCCTGAAAAGGATAAAAGTTGTTCCTTAGTACTAGGAGCCGGGGCATTGAGAATGGCCTCAACATTAGATTTTTTAGGAATCAAACCTTTTCCTGAAAGTGTATGTCCCAGATACTCAACAGATTTTTTTAATAGATTGCATTTATGTGCTTTAAGTGTAAGACCATGCCTTTGCAATCTGGAACAAACATCATCAAGATGTGCAGAGTGTTCATCAGTATTTTTAGAAAAGATCAAAATATCATCTTGAAAGCACTTAACAAAAGCATCGAGATCCCTGAATATCTGAAACATTACACGCTGGAAAACAGAAGCAGCCGAAGCTAAACCGAATGGCATTCTTCTGTATTGAAATAGACCTAAGGGTGTAATAAAGGCAGTGAATTTTCTGGAATCTTCCGTCAGCTCTATTTGGTGGTACGCTGACCTAAGATCTAAAGTAGAAAAAATCTGCGCACCATCAAACAGAGAAACAAGTTCATTAATATTTGGGAGCGGATGGCAGTCTATAATAATATTAGAATTGATAGCTCTCGAGGGGCGTGGCTACGCAGGCGAACGAAATGGCCGCCTGACTGTAGAGCTCCGCCGGGCGAGAAATGAACGGGGCCGTTCGCAAGTGATCCGGCGCTGCGCTGGGGTCGGAGTATGCCTGCAACTGATCCCTGAAGCCGCCTGATGCAGCCTGCCTAGTCTGGAGGACGGGGGACAACGTGGAAGGTCGGAACGACTGAGAGGTGCTGAGGCCAGCTGTGCCTCGTGGGCCGTTACATTGCAGCTCCGGAGCGCCTGGTGAGTCTCCTGATTGCCCCCTTGCTGTCCCCCTCGGCCCTAGGGCCGCTGTAGTGCTCTCCCAAGTCCGCTGCTCGGCCCCGGTGGTGTCCGTGGGTGGAGGTGCGGCCCCTCGGTGCGCGACCGGCACTTGCGGCCTGGTCCGGCCTTGGGAGCCGGGGCCTCGATTTTCGGGGACTGCCCGGGAAGTGTGGCGGCGAGCGGAGCGCGCGGGCGGCGGGCTCCGGGGTGGGGGGGTGATTGGCGAGGGGTGTGGCCGGTGGGCTATTGGGCGCTCTGCGGACGGCCTGACATCGCTGCATTCGGTGGGGGCCTGCCACCTTTGCCCCCACCGCTACCGTGCACCCCAGACCTGCGCCTGTCCCCCTGCAGACCTAGGACTTACGAACTCTCCTGCCCTCCTGCTGATGCGGTGGCCCTGAGTATCGGACGCCTGTGCACCTCCTCGTGCATGACCTACGGGACCTCGCCCATTTGTGCTGCTTTTGCCTCGAGGCCTTGCCTACCTGGTCCCCCCACCACTCCACCATTGGCTGCCTGTCTTGGCGGGCCCCTTGATCCGCCGGCTGTTGCCGGGTGATTGCCGCGGCCACCTGCTGACCCTACTTCTTGACCTCTGGCACATTAATCCAGCCAGATTCATACCCTGCCGTCCTGGGTGCAACTGCCTTGGCGAATCGTGGGCTGCTGCAGCGTGACTCAGCCCTGGGGCGGAGGAACAACGAGTACCCCTAATCCTCTGGTCCCGACCTGACCGCCTTGCTGCTGGGGTGCCCTGTCACTGGGCTTGACTCTCTGGGTGTCGCTGTAGTCGTAGAGTCCTGTGCCACTGGTGATTTGTCCGACATTGCTTCCAACATGGTGAAGAAAGATGTTACCCAGAAGAGACTTACCTTCAGTTCAGCGCCCGTCCGTGCTTCTGCAGTTTCGCCGGAAGCGGAGGCGGACACTGGGGGCCAGGTGGCGGCGAGAGACACTGCGGGTATGGTCGCTGAGATGATGGGTGAGATGCGGGCTGGATTCAAGGCCTTGGATTCTCGCTTTGATACCCTCGAAAAGAAAATGGCGGACATGGGCGCGACGATCCAACTGCATGATAGGCGCCTGGACCTGGCGGAATCCAGAGTCTCCGACATCGAGGATGGAGCTGCGTCGACGCTGAAAAGGTTGGAACGAGTGGAGAAGATCCTTAAAGACGTCGCGATTAAGAACGAGGATTTAGAAGCACGCAGTAGGCGCAATAATATCCGAATTATTGGCGTGGCGGAGACGACAGCTACCGGACGCTTTGACACTTTTGTGGAACACCTCCTGATCGAACTTTTTGGCCGAGACACGTTTACCGCTGGCTTCGTGGTTGAACGCGCACACAGATCGCTGGGACCCCGACCTAACCCTGGCCTGCCGCCCCGGCCCATTATTGCCAGGCTCATGAACTTCAGGGACAGAGATACGGCGCTGAAGGCGGCCAGGGAGGCGGGCGAGGTTCGGTGGCAGGGAGATGTGCTCTCTTTCTACCCGGACTTCACCATCATGGTCCAAGATGCGCGCCGTAAGTACACTGGTGTCAAGGCTGCATTGCGCAAACTGGGGTTGCGCTATGGTATGCTGTATCCTGCCAGACTCAGGGTGGACGTGGATGGCAGGTTTCGCATTTTTGACTCCCCTGCGGAGGCACAGGAATTTTGTCGAGCCTACAAAAACAGAGGGTCTCCTCGAAAATTGGATGATGCTCAACGGTCTCCGCCACGCACTGACTTACAGGCTAGTGCTGACCTGTTTAATGAAACCGGACAGGGTTGACTTCTCTTCTCCCCATCTTTTTGTGCCAGGCTGTTTGCCTCAGTATTCTGCATCTGACAATACTGTTCTTTGTTTTTTTGCAGTGCTTTTTCATAATTGCTGACAATTGAACGTTGCCCCGATTGTGGTTCTCGCATGGCGGAGCGTCGCCTACCCCCATGGCGCGAGCCGTATTGTACTTTTCTCTAACGTTGTCTTTATTTTGCAGGTACATTAGTGGACAACTGTTGTTGCTTGTTGCTCTAGGTTGTCTCCGGAGGGGTGGGATTAGCCTCCTTGGGCTTAAGGAGTGGCTGGGTGGTGGGTGGTTGGGATGGGTTTGTTTATGCTTTGGTTCTGTTGTTTGTGCACACGCACTGTTTTACTATTTGAGTGATGCCTATTTTGCGGGAGGGAGCTGGCGGATTCGCCCACACATGTTTTCTTACGATTCCACCGAGTTTGAATGGCTAAATTAGGGCAGCAGTCTGGTCCTTCCAGACTTACCTCCATGTCTTGGAATGTCCGAGGTTTAAATGACACGAGGAAAAGGCGACAAGTTCTAAACTATGCAGCGCGACATGGGGTGGATGTCTTATTTCTGCAGGAGACACACCTAGTGGGTGCTGACTCTTCCTCCTTTGCGAAAAGCTGGGGCGCGCACAGATATTTTTCTAGCTATAGCAGATATGCAAGGGGGGTTGCGATCTTGATACATCGACGCGTTCCATTCGTGCTCTCAGACAGTGTATTAGATGTAGATGGCAGGTATGTTGTGGTCACGGGGGTGCTTCAGGGCTTTAAGGTCACTTTTGTTGGAGTGTATGGCCCCAATTCGGA
This sequence comes from Lissotriton helveticus, assembly GCF_964261635.1. Taxonomy (NCBI): domain Eukaryota; kingdom Metazoa; phylum Chordata; class Amphibia; order Caudata; family Salamandridae; genus Lissotriton; species Lissotriton helveticus. Next base: position 630,337,331 of record NC_136068.1, on the reverse strand, counting down.
CTCCCCTACCTTCTTCCAGGGACTCCAGGATGTTCTGCTGAGATTAGACACTGATATGATGATAATGGGGGGTGACTTTAACCTGCTCATGACCCCTGCCAGGGACAGCACCTCCTCTTCCCCGGATTGTAAGCCCCGCTCCCGTGCTGTGCTGGCGGATGTATGCGCTCACTACTCACTGATTGACATTGAGGCCCGTTTACACTCCACCGCACCCATCTTCACTCACCACTCGGGGTATCATAACACTAGTACCAGAATAGACTACTGGCTCCTTTCCCCAGGGGTGGCCGGTTGGGTAAGTGACCATTTGACACTCCCGCGCACTCTGTCTGATCACTCTCCCATAGTGCTGACCCTACTGATCCCCAGGTTGGGAGGGTATGAGAGACAATGGCGTTTTCCTGGCAAGGCGTTATCTGACCCGGTCTTCAAGGAAGACGTTCGTGTTGCCATAGAGGAGTATTTTGAGTTCAACGAGGGCACAGTGGACACTTGGGCTACATTGTGGGAGGGATTCAAGGCCACTATTAGGGGGGTCTGCATCAACAAACATGTAGGGGCTTTGCGCGACATCCGTGCCTCCCTGACCCGTATTGAGAAGGACATTGCTGCATTGGACACTAACACGCTCCCTGACACGGATGGTGGGGTGGAGGCGAAAAGGTTGACACTACTGCAAGAATTCAGAGACACTGCAGACAGGGAACTGACTTATCTCTGCACACAACACTCAGCTAGGCAATATGGTGAAGGTGACAGGCCTGGCAAGCTCTTGGCCCATTTGCTTCGTCCCCCCCGCCAGGCTTCCTTCATCTCTGACATGGTGGATGATCTCGGTGTTCGTCATCAGACCACCCCTGCCATTTGCGATGCCTTCCTATCCTACTACAAGGAACTGTACACCTCAGGTCTGTCGGCTGACTGTCGCGACCCTGGCCCCTATATTAACGAAATCTCTATGGTGTTCCTGGAAAAACATATGCAGGAATTTCTGGCGATGCCTATTGAACCGGACAGCGTTGTGGAAGCCATTGATGCATTAAAGGGCTCCTCGGCACCGGGTCTGGATGGCTTTTCGGCTGACTTTTATAAGGAGTACAAGGAGGAACTGGTACCTCGCCTGATCGAGGTGTATGCGGAGTCACTCGAGACGGGGATTCTGCCGCCCACATTGCGGGAGGCAGTTATCATTTTACTTCCCAAACCGGGTCGGGACCCCACTAGGTGCGGTTCCTACAGACCCCTTTCCCTACTCAATCTTGACTATAAGATTTTGGCGAAAGTCCTTGCCACTCGACTGTCTTTACTTATGGAATCTATCATCTCGCCAGCCCAGTCCGGATTCGTTCCCCATAGATCCACCTCCTTTAATCTGCGGACGCTGTTTTCTGTCCTTCACAAGATTGAGCCAGATACGCCGGCAGCTGCGGTGTTTCTAGACGCCGAAAAGGTATTTGACTCCTTAGAATGGTCGTTTTTTCTGTCTGTCATGCATCGCATGGGCATGCCGTCCTTGTTTGTCTCCACGGTCGAGCTGCTTTATACTGCCCCCAGAGCGAGGCTGCGCCTTAATGGCACGCTTTCTGATAGCTTCCCTCTTTCCCGGGGAACCAGACAGGGATGCCCCCTGTCCCCCCTGTTATATATCCTGGCCATGGACCCCTTGGTACGACACTTTCAGGAGCGCCACCTGCACCGCGGGCTCCAGTTCCGGACGGGCCCGTTACTCATCTCCCTTTACGCTGATGATACCATTCTATATGTCAGGTTTCCGGAGACCAACCTATCGCCTTTGCTGCTTGAGGTGGAACGCTTTGGGAGGTACTCCGGCCTTCGTATTAATTGGCATAAATCTGAGATCTTTCCGCTCACCCCCTCCGCTGCCCGCTGGGACTGCCCGTTCCCGCTGGAATGGAATACTGAATCGGTGAGATATCTGGGTATCCACATTCATCTAGACACGGTATCCATGATTCGTCTTAATTACGGACAGGCGTTAGACTTTCTGGAGGATAATATTACACGTTGGATTCGCCTCCCTATCTCGATGGCCGGCCGTATCGCCATAATTAAAATGATTATACTTCCCCGTTTTCTGTATTTATTTAATAACATACCGATCCCGCTCACTCGAATCTTTTTCGCCCAACTCCGCTCATTGTTGTTGCGTTTAGTGTGGGGGGATAAGAATCCGCGAGTTTCTTGGCGCATCTTAACGCTGCCTTATGAACGGGGTGGCTTTGGAGTGCCAGACTTTTATATTTATTACCTAGTCGCGCAGTGCGCCTATGCGCATCCTTGGTTCCATCCGGACGCTCGGATCCCGTATTTGAGACCTGAAGCGGACTTGGTACTACCACTTACCCTCAACTCGATCTTGCCCAGAGGCTTACCACGTGACCCACTTGACATACAAACTGTGTCCACTACATCATGGGCCTGGATGCAGCTGCGTAGACTGCTCCAGCTGGACATACTGTACTCCCCGGCCCTTCCATTACCTAACCCTCACTGGCTCCCCATCACTGCGGAAGCGGTGGTCTGCAGAACGCTGTCCAAATACCAGCTCACCACAATAGGGGATCTGTTCCCGGACGGACATGTTTTTTCTGTGACCGAAGACCCACGGTTCACGGACCGGACGTTTATGGATTCCTTTGTCCTGACCAGGATGAGGTCCATGCTTAGAGCGCAGTTTCCATCGTTCCCATTGCCGCCGGATGAAATGGCAGCACTGACTTTCCTACTCCAGTCGCAAACGGGAGCCCATATGGTCTCCAGGTTGTATGGACTTTGTGTGGCGGCCCTCCCGGCTTCGGATGCGAAGGTTCGTGCGGCGTGGGAACTTGATTTGGGTGGCCCCATCACGGATGCCCAATGGGATGCCTGTTGCCGCTCCACTAAAGAGGTCTCTGTCAACAGTAGACATAAGCTAATTCATTTCAAATTTTTGAGGCGACTCTACTTCACACCGACGCTGGCCCACAGAATCGATCCAAACAGACCACATCACTGCCCTAAATGCAAAGCTCCCCATGCCGATTTTGCACATCTCACATGGACCTGTCCGAAATTGCACACCTACTGGCTACAGGTACACCGCATCTTGGGAGACATTCTAGAGTGCGAATTGCAGCATAAGCCGGAGATTGCACTGCTTGGCTATGTCGCTGAGTTCCCCCGGACCACGCGTAAGCTTGCCGCCATAGGTTTCTTGCTGGCGAAAAGGGAAATTGCTTTACTTTGGGGGTCCAGGCGAATCCCTGATTCCACGACCTGGATGCGCAGCCTTGCCCAATGCAATACCAATAGTGTGGAATACTCCACCCAGATCCCTACAGCCTCACGCCCAATCGACATCTGGGGCCCATACCGACAGTATATTAGCAAGATTACACGGGATACTCACTCCCAGGCTGCTAGCTCTATTGTCCCGGAAGGGGTGGGCTAGGTGATTTTAGCTGAACTGCCAGTGCGCTGCCTATTGAGGTATACAGGGCTTAGCGTCCACACACTACTGGAATGGGTTATGCGTGAGCTGCTGATTTTGGAATGTGTGCTGGTTGGGGCCGGAACGTCTCCCTCTTCAGTTCCCTTACACACCTTGCCCCGGCTGGAGTGGTTGCTTCACCCTAGTCTTTACACTTGTCGTTTTACCTACCCTCGTCTGCCTATGCCTCTGGTTATGCCATCTTCCTAGTCAATGGGTGTATTGCTTGCCACTCTCTCTGTCACGAAGGCTCACTTGTTTTCGTTTTGTTTGTAGAAGGTTTTATCTCTTTGTGCCATCTTTCCGCGTGTGCAATTTTTCTTCAGATATGGAAAAGTGAAAATAAGATTTTAGAATGTGCTACACTGCCTGTAATGTCATTGGTCTAGTCATCCATTTACTTCCTTTGTATAATGACCATTAACGTTTTCATTGTCAACAATTTACTGTGTACTTGTATGCTTGCATGGACCAATCTGATGCTAATAAAGAGATTTAAAAAAAAAAAAAAAGAATTGATAGCTCTCAAATCAATACAGACTCTCAACTTTTGATCCGGTTTGCGTACGAGAACTATGGGTGAAACCCATTCTGAGGACTCTATAGGTTCAATGATGTTATCTTTTAATAGGTCATCCAACATCTCTTTTAACTCAGACCTGACATTTAGAGGTACGCCTCTTAATTTCTGCTTAACCGGAATGGCTCCATCTTTTAGTACTATTTTGTGTGCAAACCCTTTCAACTTCCCCAGTTGATCACAGAATACTTTATTAAATTTACTGCTCCACAATGAATTGACATCCTCTCCCCCATCACTAATGGTGTTAACCATTTCTTGGTCGCTACAAAGCTCAATAGGATCCTTAGCACGTGGATTCAACTTGATGCCAAGCTCCCATTGATCTTGCCACCCTAAAACATTTATACCTTTGATAGCAATGTATAGTTTGATGTGAGCCAATCTACCCTTGAAGGTTAGAGGGACACACAAAAATCCTTCAATAGAAATGTCGCCTCCGTTAAAACTTTCTGCTAAAATATCAGATGGTTGTAATTTGGAAAAATCACATATTCCTTGTAACATTTCATTAAAATATTGCTTAGTAATGATGGTCCATGGGGATCCTGAATCCACCATCAGTTCAACTTCAATACCCAAAATGTTAAACATACACTTAGGTGATCTCCTACTAATTGAAACAACAGTACCTCTTTGGATGATAGAGACAACATATCCTGTATCCAGTTCTTGTGTTGTGGTTTCAGGAACATTAATAGAAGAAACTTTGGCAGCAGTGGAAGTGGGAAAATTAGAAAAAGTGCGTGGAAACCCCGCTCGCCCCTGTGTATTGAAGCGTTTTTCTCTACAAACATTCGCAAAATTACCCATTTTTCCACATATAGTACAGGTTCTATTTAAGGCAGGACACCCTTGGAAAGAGGCAATATGGGATCTGTTTCCACATCTGAAACAAGAAACTGAATTACTGTTATAATCAGGTTTTCTAAATTTGCTACTTGACGTATTCTTGATACCCCCATGTGTAGTAGGCCAATCTCTTCCTTCATTTTTGGACTTAACCAGGCATACTTCTTCCTCAACATGGGTTTTACTAGAACTGGTATTTTGTTTCTCTACAATGTTCATCCATTTTTCAGACATTTCTGTAGACTTAGCAATGGCAATGCTCTCCTCTAGGCTAGGATCACCTAAGCACCATAACTTATCTTGGACCTTTTTGTTTTTAACATGAACAATAATCTGGTCCCTTATCATCTCATCGGCCATTGTACCGAAATTACAGCGTAAAGTTAATGCTCTCAGGGCAGTGAGAAAATCATCAAACGATTCATTCTGTTCTTGTGCTCTGGTATAAAATTTGAAACGATTAAGAGCAATATTTGCAGTGGGTTTAAATCTTTTCTCTAGTTTGGCAAGTGCTTCAGAATATACATTAAGATTATCACCACTTCCAGAAGGTAGTACAATGAGGGGCAAAGTCCTAAAAATGTCCTGCCCTTCTGAGCCCAAACAGTGTAACAAAATACTTTTCTTTCTCTCTGCGCCCATCCGCTCTCCATCAATAGCCTTCATGTAATTGAAAAACTCCTCTTTCCATCTTGCCCAAGGCAAAGGAGGATCACCCTTAACTTGTAAAAATTTTGCAGGAGGATCAAATTGCATATTAATTAATTCAATGACAGTAGATTGTGAAATAACACAGTAAAGTTATGGTTGTATCGAAATGTAAACATAAAAGGTATTATGAACACATTGTAGTAAGTTATTGAAAATATACTGTAAATTATTAATGAAATAAAATGAATATAAAGGTGTATAGTCAAAATTAACTGTAGTGAAGTAAACGTTGTAAATAGCGGTTAGCAGTAATGTTATACTATTGAAGAAAGAAGTTCCTGGATATAACGTTGATAAATTGTACCTTTGTGCACAGGTAAAACCAAGCGGTTCCACAAATCAGTAATTAGATGTTTATGATGTGCTGATCGTTAAAATTGTTAAGCGCTGTGTAGATTGAAGAAACGCTGGTGTAAACAGCTTCTCCGCTGTGAGGAAAACGGAGAAATAGGCTTCCGTGTAAAATCAGCGTTGCTAGGAAACGAAGCAAACAAAATGGCTGCACGTTGTATGCAGCGTCTGTGCGTGTGACGTTGTGTGCGCTGCGTGCGACAGCGATTGAATCAGAAGAAGGAGCGCAGCACGTCGGTGACGAACTGGTAGCTTAGACAACGCAGAGTCGTCACAACAAGGCGCAGACGTCACGGAGCTTGCTTTTACAACCGTATCCAAGTAGCGAGCTGGAACTTCAGCGTGATGTAAGTTCCGCGGCTGGGCAGCAGGCAGCAAGCTGGAATCTTCAACGAGGCTTGATTGTTAGGCAGAGTTGAAAGATGCAGAAGCAGAAATTAATGTAAAATAGCACGTAGATTTTCCCAGAAGGTGGGAAATCGAAGGTACAAATCCAGGGAGATATAATAAAATTAATGTGAAGAATATTAAACGAATATTTCTTCAGGAAAAGCAAAAAAAAATTTAAATTGTATAAAGAAGTCAAAATTGAAGTAAGATGGGGTTCACTCCGCTCCTGTGCTGTAGATGGCTGGAGTCCTCGTCGCCAAATTTTGTAATAATCCAGGAAACAGGTAAAATTGCAAGTAGGTTTATTCAGCAGCACAGCATCATGTAGTCAGCTACAAGTCCAAATACAACTGACTTTGAGATGCAGAATGCATCATTAGGAAAGTTCTGAGAACCAGAACACTGTACAGAAAGGCTCATGCACTTAAAGGGGAAGTAATACAGGACAAAGAAACTATGCAGGATGTAACACACCCCTCCCAACCGTGAAAGCAGGGCACATTCCTCTCGGGTATGGGGCGGTTCAACCCTCTGATGAGAGGGACACTTCCAGCCTGCAAAGTGTCTGTCTATTCCATGAGGAGCCTGACACTTGGTCAGGGACAAAAAAAGTGCCAGGCTGTGTCTTTTCTGTGATAGTGCAGACTGTCTTATGCCTTAGAGTCTAAGGCATAAGACAGTCTGCACTCTCACAGAAAAGACACAGCCTGGCACTTTTTTTCTCCCTGACCAAGTGTCAGGCTCCTCATGGAATAGACAGCCAGCCCTATTCTTCCATGCACTGACTAGACAGCCTCCTTTCCTAGGGAATGACTGTCAGGGGAGCCCAATAAGTCCCCCAAGATGTTTGTTCCTGTTATGCATGTTGCTAAATGCGCCCTCCCCCCAAAACCCATGATAATTCTTGATAAATTTATAAAAAGAGAAGCACAAGGGACCAAACATTTAAGGGCCCAGTCCCACCAAATGCCGAGGTTGCTTAATTTTTAAGGCTGTCCAGCAGCCCCGGTTCTAGCGGGTGGGCCGGGTGGGCCAGGCCCACCCAAACAGTAGCCTTGTCCCTCGCAGTGAGGTCTTGAAGGCAGGCGTGCATCGGCATTGGGCTCAAAGAGCTGTCTGTGTGTGTGTGCCCAGGCTGAGACAACCTCCCCGGCGCACACACACACAGACAGTTTTTGAGATTATCGCAGCCGCAGGAGTACATCACAGGTCTTTAAAAGACCATTTACATGTTAACTAGGCTTTGTTTATTTTTTCACCCCTACATCTCCACATGGCGAAAGGTGACAAACCCTTTGTTTGACAATGGTAACCGTTGCCTACTGTTCTGCTGTGTGGATATTTCTTTTTCTATGCAGCAGGAGAAAAGAAGTTTGTTTATTCCTATTCACCTTTCCTGACCTCTGCAGCTGCTTATCACATCAGGCTGTGACACAAAGTTTGACTAATGGAGTAGTAGGTAAGAGAATGTGTTACTATTTGTTTTTCTTTTTAAAATCTGCACAGACCCAGCAGGACCCATACTTCGTGTGTGCTTCATTGAAACAGTTTTTATAATGATGGCTCATGCAGGACAACAATAAGACAATACAAAATGCCCAGATAACGCTGTTGATTAATGATCCTGCTGGAGAGCAAACAATTGTCTGTTAGTAGTTTTTAAATGCAGAAAAGCTGTATTTTATTTAGATAGCTCAGTGGGTTACTGCCTTTGTCACAGAGATCCTTGTGTTACTTGCAGTTCAGAAGTTACAATCCTAACATAGGACAGTGACCAATGAACTGTCACCAAAGAGCTGCATACAACCATGAATGTTATAATCAGAACTTCACTTTTTTCGTTTAGTGATATAGTTAGAACTTTCTCAGTCTTTCATTATTCTAATATTGCTAAAATGAATATGTTTAGGCAGATATACATTTTTATTAGTCAAGCCAACCCTCAACCACTCGAGTACTCTTTAAATCCTGAGTTTGTGTTTCCCCAGACCAAACCCCCTTAAAATATACTGCTGACCAGTATGGATGACATGTGATTCCTACACCTTGTAATCCTAATTGGCTTATGTGACATTCCCTGTAGACTGATTTACATACTTGTATGATTCATTGTCTCTGTATAATGTGTGTGTGGTGTAAAGTACTGACACACACTACACTGATATGAGTAGCGCTATACAACAAAGGAAATGCATCCGAGAGAGGGGCTAGGTAAAGATGAGGGGCACTTTTGGAGGGTGGCAGTGAGGGAATCCGAGGAGGAGGTAGTGGGAGGGGCTATGGAGCGATGAGGGGCACTGTTGGAGGGGGACAGTGAGGGAATCCGAGGAAGAGGTCATGGGTGGAGGGGGAGCTAGGGAGAGATGATGGGCACTGGTGGAGGTTGGTAGTGAGGGAGTCTGAGGAGGAGGTCATGAGGGGGAGGGGCTACAGAGAGTTTGAGGGGCACTGGTGGAGGGTGACATTGGGGAAATCCGAAGAGGAGGTCATGAGTGGGAGGGCCTATGGGGAGATGAGGGGCACTTGTGGCGGTGAGGGATTCCGAGGAGGAGGTCATGAGGGGGACGGGCTAAGGAGAGATGAAGGGCACTGGTGGAGGGTGGAAGTGAGGGAATACGAGGAGGAGGTCAATAGGGGGGCTATGGAGGGATGAGGGGCACTGTTGGAAGGTGGTAGTAAAGGTATTTACGGAGAAAGAGGTTATTGGAGTGGCGCCAAAAAAGGCTTTCGCATCAGCCCTAAAGCCGGCCCTGTCATGACCATTCTGTTTTAGTTTATATAATTAGCAGTCGGGTCATAAGGGCTACTGTGGAACATACTTTAAAGTTTGTGCTAATTATATTTACTGCTAAATTCAATGTTTTAAGTTTGAAGGTGATTTTACTGATGTTTTTACTGTGAAAAATTAAAGTGGAGCCCGATGGTGCCTGATAAGGGGCTGGGGCCCAAGGTCAGCTGTGAGATAAGGTGCACTGGAGAGGAGTAGTGGATAATCATGCCTGTAAGCGAGTGCGTTGCAATGTCTGGGGTCAGGTGGAGGTAGTAATGAAGAGGGGTTCTCCCTGAAGGCTCTCACAGACACCCATCCACTCACCAGTGAGCACACTCACTGACATCCATCCGCTCACCAACGCACACATACATTCATAGATACACGCTTGCACCCAAACATTCAAAAAGCACTTACCGGGCTTTGGACAGCAGGATCAGCAGGGGCAGGGGGAAGTACGAAGGCAGCGGAAGGGGGGAAGGAAAACATAGATCTGCTACCTCCGCTCATTGGTTAACATTGTATTGGGTCAGCCCTAGGAGGGGAGGACCTTCCATTACATACTGGGGTGGAGTCAGTGATACTTGCTGACCCCACTCCACTCTGTTACGAGGGGTCATTAATAGACAGTCATCCCTGGGAACTTCATCATTTAAACCTGACTCTGTGACACTCCCTCTCATCATGAGGGGATGACCACACTGGACTTTACTGGACTGATGAGGTCACTGCACTCAGGCACCTGTGCATTAGCCCATGTAAAGCACTTGACTGCATGACCCTGACATGGTGAGTGTCTGTCAGGTTGACCTTTCCTCAGACTGACAGACACAAATTCTGCTTCGGAAAATGGAGGGAGGAGGAGCCTTGCTGTCCACAATGAAAGGCCATGCCTTGTGCTGATGCCCACCACCTGCAAATAAAAGCGACAATTAAGAACTGGGGAAGCACCTTTTGTTGCCAAATCTTTTCTAATGATGACATTCTAGTTGACACTCAGGCACTAATACCAGCTTCTACCTACTCACTTCTAGGACTGAGGACACAATGAGGGCCCTGCTGATCTGCGTGGTGGCTGCCGCCTTTTTATTGCAAGGTGAGTAGGTCTCCTACATTAGGAGGAAATAGGGTATAAGTTGGCAGGGCAAGCGACTGGAATGAAGGTGGGTAAGTGTTGTTTGTAGAAGACAACTTGCCTCTGCACCCCATGAATCTAAACACATGGGGCCACTTCTATATTACAGGTCCATTGCTTTGTGAAGTTGTAGACCTCTCAACTTTGCAAGTATATTAAACTTCATCAGCTTTGTGATCTATTAATAAATGCTACTTACCCCTGCTTAATATGCAAAAGAATAATTGCTGCTGTCTAAGTTTTGCACCACAGCCCTTTTTTTATTACCTCTATCTTTGTGAAACTCAAAAAAGACTGTTCTGTTTGTCCTGCTACTCTGTGGACTAAGGGACCATCAGTATGGGCTAGGGCCGTGTGAGAGAATGGAAATTATTGGTCCCAGGAAATAAGTGCTGGTAGAGCCCACTGGTAACCACCGGCACAAATTAAGTAAGGACTACATTCATCTGCATATTTTTATTCTGTGCCTTCTCAATTTACAAGGGCTTGCCACCCCCTCCTATGAAATATATTAATCAAAACTACCTGTGTTCGAAACCACTACTATTATATCTCACCCAAGCATCCTCAACCTGTTTTGAAAGGAAGACCCCTGGGAGGCCAGTACCAGCTAATTTTATCCTCTGTGCATCACCAACAACCCAGCACAGAGCCTGCCATGTTTCATCTCCACCGACAGATGTTAGCTGGCTCTACCACAAACACCGCCACTCGACTTTCGAACTTCTCTGTCGGCATACACTCTGTCCTGATGCCTCTCCAAGGCTTTTTCTCTGACCACTTCAAAGCCAATTATATCAAAGAATGGACAGTTTTCCAAATCTGCATCTCCTTGTGGATCTTACCATCTCCGATATCTGCTGAATTACGCCCGAATTAGAATAAAGAGACAAGGTGCATAGACAGAATAGGAGAAGAAATCGGTGGAAGAGTCAGAACTGAAATTTCTATTAGGCCAGCACCCACATTTCACTTTATGGGTACATATAACCTTTATAAGGATCAGTCTGCACCCTCCTCATTCTCATCGGCTATTTTGCATTCATTCCATTTTAGCAATGCTTTTGTAGGGGTGAATAGTCAGAAAGATAAGCCATGCTCTCCACTGTTGTTAGCCGTAACTCTATTAGGCACTTGGTATTCCTCTGAAGGTTCTTTCTTCCTGATGCCTGAAGAGGCCTTGAAACATCAGAAACCTCATCTGCCACCTATTAGAAATGTAAACTGTCCACTCAAGAACATACACCCAGGCTCTCTGATGTCACCTGAATCACCCCAGGAATCCCCTCTGGTCAGTGTTTCACTGACATAGCCAGATCTGTATCATTCTCAGACATCCCAACACCTCTTCTCTGCAGTCCCGATAAATCTCTAAAAGAAACTCTAAATGCCCCCAAAAATATCCAAGGTAATAAACACTCTTCCCAAACCTACGACCAGAGCTGGCCGTTGGTAAGAGAGCGCCCTGGAAGAAACCAAATTTGGCGTCCCCTCCACACTTCCTTTGACCAAAGTCATCATAGGGAGACTACCACAGGGAACTCCAGCTCCCCTGTGAAGGACTGTGCCCTGCACATGGGCCTAGCTGGCGCGTGCCAAAGGTCGGCCCTGCGTCCAGCCAGTGCTTTACGTGGCAAAAAATGGCGAGGGTCGTCTCTGAAGGGTGTGTGGTCTAAGAAGCAGAAGAACAATTGTTACTTACCTGTAAACAGGTGGTTCTCCAGTATTGGTGTCTTTTATATATTCACATGCTTGAATATTCCCCGTCGTCGAAGTGGGAGTCCCACGGTAAATAAAATAGCAATAATGCTAAATATATATAAATATATATAAACATAATATAAGATAAACAAAGGAAATACAACTGAAAACCTCTAAAAATGATTCCTACATAGGAATGCAAGGTAAAGAGAAAAAACCATTTGTAACACATTAGTGTCATTATGTTAGTCCAAATGACAGCCAATCAGGCGCCAGCACCCTCTAGAACCTTCTCCTCAGAAGCTCAAGCCCTCAGATTTTCGTAGCACAAACTAACCAAGAGCGTATGAGGAGAAGAGAGCCTCTGAGGGGAGGAGGGTGGGTCGCATGTGAATCTATGAAAGACACCAATACTGGAGAACCACCTGTTTACAGGTAAGTAACAATTGTTCTTCTCCAGTATTAGGGGTGTCTTTCATAGATTCACATGCTTGAATAGAATAGAAAGCAGTAACCTCCGAGAACTGAGATTGCTAGGCATATAAAGAAGAAATCAAGACAGTACTAATAATAATACAGTCATATAAGACATCATAGCAATCACAGGAAACACAAGGAGGACGGAACAGAGGCTCACCTTACTGAAAAAGATGGCGAAGCACTGCCTGTCCCACTGCGGTATCCGCTTCATTGATGGGATCCAAACAGTAATGTTTGGTGAAGGTGTGCCTGCTGGACCATGTCGCTGCACGGCTGTGAGAAGTTGGCCTGATGTGCAGTGTTCACTATTCTAGTGATCACTATATATCAGTCCAAACAACCCTTATTGATGATTGGTTGTAAGTCAACCTTATAGACCAGCTATCCTAGTAGCATGGATACGAGCAGTCTAAGGCTAAGACTCTAGAGGGCGTGTTAAGCCAGCTGTTTTACCATCACATTACCCCTTGAACACCCAGTGAAAGGACACCACACAAGTGTTATGAAAATAAACAGTGTATTTATTAGAATCACAACAACCCTGTACTCTTTATGAGGACAGGGTGCTAGGCACACAACAAAACTCTTACGAAAATACTTAAGTTAGCACGTTATACACAAATGCCCGAGGGGCACGAAAAACCATATATTCTAAAAGTGGAATGCGAAATTACTAGCAGGTAAGTACAGTACTAATAGGCTTTGGAATCGCTAGGACTTGACTATAGAATCGTTAGATTACTTCTAGGAGGCCTAGGGGACTCGGGTGCAGAGTGTGCACTCTCACGCGGGATGCGGGACAAAGTCTATGGAAGCTAGTAAAGGCAAAGTTAGTGTTCACGGGCGAACCCGACCTGGTAGGAAGAAAACGACAGTGGATCCTGACCCTAGGATAGTGAGGCTATGCTGGGACACCGAAGTGCCGAAGTTACCTAGCCCAGGGGCTGCAGCTGCATAGGTCTGAAAAGACGTCGGGGATCTCGTTGCCGGACCAGGAGCCTGAAGAAGGAAGTTGCTGGCAGGCGACCAGTGAAGGAAAGTTCGATGGATCCAAGCCTGGATCAAGGAAGAAGAAACCTGAAAGCAGAGGGGACCAAGTTCTTGAATCACTAGCCAGTGATTAAGTGGGCACCAGGATGGCACCGGGCGAAGTCACCTCGACTAGGTGAGTGGGCGACGCTGGCTCTGCAGATCTCACGGACCAGGAGGCGTTGTCGGCGACCAGGATGGAGAGGCGAGCTGTCCCACGATGGATGAAGCTGTCGGCGTCGAAGTTACCCAGGATTGGGCAACAAGCCTTGGCTAATTCAAGCCCACGCGGTGGACTCAAAATGGCGTCTTGAGTGGACCAGGAGGGTCCGGGGGGCTCTTCTTTTGGAAGGGAGCAAGGGCCAGCCTGGAGCAACCAGACCAGCAGCAGAAATGTCGTCGGGCGTCGTTCAGAAGGCCACAAGCCAGCGGGCTAGTAGCCAAACAACACGGTGAGCAGCAAAAAGCAGAAGGGCCCCACGCAGATCGTGGAGATGCTGGGAGGCTGCACTTCGGTGCTGGAGCTGCTCAGGGTCGGGGCTTCTCGGACCCCAAAGCACTCACCAGGAAATTACTCGGCGGGCTTGCTGGAAAGAAGTCGTGCAGTCTTGAAGATGGCCGGTCCCTCGAGGTCTCGTCACACCCACGAATCTCAGCGTGACTGATGATGCAGGTAGAGGTCAGAGGTGCCAGGGAAGCCGGTTCTCGTCGAGCTGGGCAGTCTTGATCCGGAGGAGAGACTTGCAGCAGACCGCAGTGTTCTTAAGATGGTGCCTGCGGATGCAGGGTGACTACTCCTTAGTCACAAGGGAGAAATCTTAGGAAGAAGTCTTGAGTTCCTTTCGTGGAAAGTAGTTTCAGGATTCAAAGATGATCTGATTTGGAAGGGGGCCAGTTCCTACCTTTATCCTGTAAAAAGGGGCTGGCACGCGACTAAGTCCTGCCCTAGGGGTGGGACTAGGAGGGGGGTGGTTACACCCACTTCCTTGGCGGGCTTTTCCCCAGCACAGGGTCTGGAGTGACCCTGGAACTGGTTCCAGCCAGCCTATGCACAGTGAGCACCGGGGTGCCACGTGCAGTCACCTTCCTCTAAAGCCCTGCCTACCTACAATACACAAAACCCTGTCTGGGACGGTGCTGGCACCGCCCCTGGCAGGAAACCCTTTGTCCTTATCTCCTGCTCTGGGAGGACTCCCAGCAGCAGGAGGGCAGACTTGTGTCTCGGTGGCAGCATCCATTTTGTGGAGCTGAGGCTCTGTTTGACTTTAACCGGGGTTAGGGGTTACATACATGTCGTGTCCCTCTAGAAGGGTGGAATGCTAACCCCGTCGCCAGAATTGGCGAGGGGTTAGTATTCCAATTCGTATGACACCTTACTCGACATGTTTTGATAAAGCGATACCAGAGTTGGCATATAACCGCGAGGATTATAATGCACTTAAGAGTATATGGTATGCGATATCATGGAAACGGCTAAGGGATGGATCCCGAAAGCCGCAGACAGGCTCAGCTCATGCCAGAGCACCATCTCACACGATTCCAAGCACTCTGCCTTCAGGATTGTTAAGGCCTGCCATAGGAGTGACTGATAGGAGATCTGTGTGTCCATTTTTAGGGTTAGATATAGGTATACTATATCTAAAGCAAAGGGTGATTACACCACCTTGCCCCAGCTGTCGTGCAGCCAGTTGTGTCAGTTTAGTTAGTCAGCCCAGGGGTGGCATAATACATGCTTCAGCCCCTGGGAGACTTCTGGGTACACCTCAGCCCTGGGTACAGGGACTTGGAGAGGGCCCAGTGCCAATTCAGTACCTGAGTACAATTTGGATAGAGAGAACAGCTAGGCTGTGGGTCTGATTAGCAGGCCCACAGCCAGGGAAAGTCGTAAACCAGTGCAGCAAAAAGCAAAAATCTGGGTGATCATAGGATTGCAGACCCTACTCTCCTACATGACCCCCCCCCAAACTTTGGGACAATAAACTAACCTTGACCAGGTGAGTCTTCTTGCTCTAAGTGGAAATACCTGGAGAGCCCATCAGCATTGCTGTGATCAGTACCAGGTCTATGCTCCACTGTAAAATCCATCCCCTGTAGGGAAATGGACCACCTAAGCAGTTTGGGGTTTTCACCCTTCATCTGATTTAGCCACAAGAGGGGCTTATGGTCTGTCTGAATGGTGAAGTGAGTGCCAAACAAGTAGGCCCTCAGCTTCTTCAGGGCCCAGACCACAGCAAAGGCCTCCCTCTCAATAGCTGACCAATTTTTCTCTCTGGGTGTCAACCTCCTACTAATGAAAGCAATAGGCTGATCATTACCATCAAAATTCAGTTGAGACAGAACAGCCCCCACACCCAACTCAGAAGCATCTGTTTGGACAATGAATGGCTTGGAGTAATCTGGACTCTTTAGGATAGGTGCTGTGCACATGGCCTGCTTGAGGTCATTGAATGCTTTCTGACAGCTTGCTGTCCACTGAACTTTCTTTGGCATCTTTTTGCTTGTCAGGTCATTAAGAGGGTCACTATGGACCCATAATTTCTGACAAACTTCCTATAGTACCCAGTCAGGCCCAAGAAAGCTCGAACCTGAGTCTGGGTGATTGGAGGAGTCCAGTCCTTGATGGCCTGTATCTTACTCTCCAGTGGCTGAACCTGGCCTCCACCTACAAGGTGGCCCAGGTATACAACCTGTGTCTGCCCTAGCTGGCACTTTGTGGCCTTGATAGTGAGGCCTGCCTTTTGCAGGGCCTCTAACACTTTCCTCAGGTGGACCAGGTGATCCTCCCAGGTGGAGCTAAAGACAGCAATATCATCAAGATAAGCTGCACAGAAGTCATCCAGCCCAGTGAGGACTTGATTCACCAACCTTTGGAAGGTGGCAGGTGCATTTTTCAGTCCAAAGGGCATTACCACAAATTGATAATGCCCTCCAGGGGTAGAAAATGCTGTCTTGGGTTTGGCCTCCTCAGCTAACCTGATTTGCCAATACCCAGCTGTCAAATCAAATGTACTTAAGAAGTTGGCAGAAGCCAATTTATCTATAAGTTCATCTGCTCTTGGTATTGGGTGGGCATCAGTCTTAGTGACTGCATTGAGGCCTCTGTAGTCTACGCAAAACCTCATCTCTTTCTTACCACCCTGGGTGTGAGGCTTTGGCACTAGAACTACTGGGCTAGCCCAAGGGCTATCTGAGGGCTCAATGACTCCCAGCTTCAACATTTTCTGCACTTCAGTTTTGATGCAGTCTCTAACATGATCAGGCTGTCTGTAGATTTTACTCTTGACAGGCAGACTGTCTCCAGTGTCAACATCATGGGTACACCAATCAGTTTGGCTGGGTGTCAGAGAGAACATATGTCTGAAGGATTGCAAGACTTGCCTGCAATCCTGTTGCTGATGTTCAGTGAGGCTGCCACAAAAGACAACACCATCAACTGATCCATCATCAGGATTCTGAGTGAGCAGGTCTGGGAGAGGGTCACTCTCTTCCTCCTGTCCCTCATCTGTGGCCATGAGCAAGCTCATGTCCTTCCTGTCAACATATGCCTTGAGCCTGTTAACATGGAGCACTCTGAGAGGGCTCCTGGGAGTTCCAAGGTCCACCAAGTAGGTAACCTCTCCCTTTTGCTCAATGATGGTGTGGGGCCCAGACCATTTGTCTTTCAGAGCTGCTGGGGCCACTGGCTCCAGCACCCACACCTTCTGTCCTGGCTGGTACACAGTCAGAACAGCCTTTTGGTCATGCCAAGCTTTTTGAAGTTCTTGGCTGGCCTCAAGGTTTTTAGATGCCTTTTCCATATACTCAGCCATCCTGGAGCGGAGACCAAGTACATAGTCCACTATGTTGGTTGCAGGCTTTTTGAGAGGTCTCTCCCATCCTTCCTTCACCAAACACAGGGGTCCTCTTACAGGATGTCCATACAGAAGCTCAAAAGGGCTGTAGCCAACCCCTTTCTGTGGGACCTCTCTGTAAGCAAACAAGAGGCAGGGGATCAGGACATCCCATCTTCTCCTAAGAGGTTCAGGTAGTCCATGAATCATCCCTTTGAGGGTCCTGTTGAATCTCTCAACAAGCCCATTGCATTGTGGATGATAGGGTGTGGTGAACTTGTAGTTCACACCACACTCTTTCCACATTGCAGTCAGATATCCTGACATGAAGTTTGTACCTCTGTCAGAAACGACCTCCTTTGGAAAACCCACTCTGGAGAACACTCCAACTAGGGCTCTTGCCACCACAGGGGCTGTGGTGGTCCTCAGGGGAATAGCTTCAGGATACCTGGTGGCATGGTCCACCACCACCAGTATAAACTTGTGCCCTGATGCTGTCTGGGGTTCCATTGGACCAACAATGTCAATCCCCACTCTTTCAAAGGGAACCCCCACCACAGGTAGTGGTATGAGGGGGGCCTTTGTTGTGCCACCTGACTTACCACTGGCTTGGCAAGTGACACAGGAGCGACAAAACTCCTTGGTATTCTCATTCATTTGGGGCCAGTGAAAGTGTGAGACAAGCCTGTCCCAAGTCTTTGTCTGACCTAAGTGACCTGCAAGGGGAATTTCATGGGCCAAGGTGAGAAGGAAACCTCTCAGAGACAAGGGGATGACCAGCCTCCTGGTTGCACCAGGCTTGGGGTCTCTTGACTCAGAGTACAGGAGTCCATCTTCCCAGTATACCCTGTGGGCACCTGTGGCATTCCCTGCAGCCTCAGCAGCAGCCTGCTGTCTGAGGGGTTCAAGGGAAGGGCAGCTCAACTGTTCCTTCCCCAGGTCTGCTCTGGAGGGTCCCCCTGAGCCCAGAAACTCAACTTGATCATGTTCAAGCTCTTTAGGCTCAGTTTCCCTCAGTTCTCTCAGATCAGCCTCCTCAGAGACTTGATCCTCAACCTGGGGTAAGGGGGGAGGCAAAGCCTTACCCTTACTGCTCTTCTTCTTGGAAGGTGTCTGGTCCATCATTTCAGGATCCAGCACCTGTTCAGTGGGGCATTTTCTGGCCTGTGACCTAGTCACAGCAAGCACATGTGCTGGCAAGCCTAACATTTCCATGTGAGTCCTCTGCTCCACTTCTGACCATTGTGATGACTCCAAATCATTGCCCAACAAACAATCAACTGGGAGGTCTGAACTGACTACAACTTTCTTTTGTCCCTTCACTCCACCCCAGGAGAAAGCCACAATTGCCACACTATGACTAGTAGTGACATTGCTGGCATTGGTCACCAGGAAATCAGTACCTGGCATGATCTGTCCAGGGTCTACAAAGTTAGGTGTCACCATGGTGACACTGGCACAAGTGTCCCTATAGGCCTGAGCCATTTTGCCATTTATCAAAGGTGTCTGCCTGTATTTGCCCAAAGTATTGGGACTTATCTCAGGGGACATATCCATATCCCCTGAACAGACAAGGACAGCCTGAGTGAGTGTGCCAACTAAGTTGTCAGACCCCTCAGTACCCAAGGTTAACCCAACTAATGCCTTGGGAGGTACACTACCACTACTGACTGTACTAGGGGGTGCAGTTGCCTTAGGGGCTGTAGTGGCAGGAGTTTGTCCTCCTCTTTTGGTGCACTCACTAAACCAGTGAGATTTACTTTTACAGTACTGGCACCACCTTTTTGACTGGCCTTCTTGAGTCTTCTTCTTCTGGGAAGCCTGACCCCCACCCTCTTTGGTTTGTTGGGGACCTGGTGAAGACTTCTGGTCATTTTGCTCATTCTTAACATTACCCTTCTGGTCTGCTTTCTTCTGACCACCCTGGTTCTGGTTCTGGTTCTGCTTGATCCTTGTCCTGACCCATTTGTCTGCCTTCTTTCCCAATTCTTGGGGAGAGGTCAGATCTGAATCAACAAGGTGCTGGTGCAACAACTGGTTCTGACAATTGTTTAAAATTTGTTCTCTCATCATTAGATTATACAATCCTGTGTAATCTGTAACCTTGCTACCCAGCAACCAGCCCTCCAAAGCCTTAGTGGCACAATCCACAAAGTCAGACCAGTCCTGAGACTGAGTTTTCTGGGTGTCTCTGAACAGCAACCTGTACTGCTCAGTGGTTAAACCAAACCCATCAACCAGTGTATTCTTCAGGACCTGGTAATTGTTAGCATCCTCTACTCTTGTAGTGAGGAGCTTATCTCTACCTTTACCATCAAAGGAGAGCACAGTATAGCTGCCCACTGACTCTGGGGAATGCACTGCACAGTGCAGGCCCTCTCCAGAGCAGCCATCCATTTCTGGATATCATCCCCTTGCTTAAAGGGGGGCACTATCTTAGTCAGGTGTTTAGTATCTAAACCCTTCTCTCTATCTCTTGGGAGATTGCTGCCACCAGTGGGAGCTAGCCCACTCATCTGCTGCTCTCTAGCAAAGGCAAGCTTCTCTTTGGCCAGGGCAAGTTCTTCCCTTTCAATCCTCAGTTCAGCTTGTCTCATTCTAGCTTCATGCTCTTTTCTCTGAGGGGAAGTAAATCTCCTCTGTGGAGGATTCCTTCTCCCCTGAGAAGAGGCATTAGAGTGCAGAGATCTATTGGAGTCCCTAGAAAGAGATCTATCTCTCCTAACTCCAAGGTTAGGCCCACTTCGGGTCAGTACTGGGGGTCCCCCAGATCCTAGCCCAAGTAAGTCTAAGTTGGTCCTGGTTAGCCTTCTGACTACCTCAAGACCTTTGTCTACCTCATCCCCAGAGAGTTCCTCCTGATCCTCCTCCTTCTCAACTGCAGTAGCAGTGTTGGGGAGGTCTGGATCCCCAGAGGTTCCCTCTAAGGCTGGCATGTTCTCATGTAACGGAGAAAGCTTTCTGGCATCATATGTCTCTAAGAGACCTATCAGAAAGGGAATGGTGGGGTTAGACCCCTGCTTCAGTTTTCTGGAGACACAGATCTGTCTCATCTCCTGGAAACTGAGAGCTGCATATCTTGAAGTGACCTGTGGAGGGTCAACACTGACCAGGGGAGTCTCAGTAGAATCTCCCTGGGTAGACATGCTTTTCTAGTGAGGTGTAAGTGGTGCACTTACCTACACTATATGTTTGCCTACTGATCCCTTGCTAGAGTTGTAGTTTAGGGTGTGCTAGGCCCTAGGAGCTACAACAGCTGGTTCAGTAGAACTCAGAGTATTCTAAGCTAAGTTATATGTACCTTTAGTACTCATGTGATCTTTCACAAGATATTCTTAGGGCATGTGTGGTAAAACAACAGCAAGCTCAAATCCCACCGCTGCCACCAATGTGAGAAGTTGGCCTGATGTGCAGTGTTCACTATTCTAGTGATCACTATATATCAGTCCAAACAACCCTTATTGATGATTGGTTGTAAGTCAACCTTATAGACCAGCTATCCTAGTAGCATGGATACGAGCAGTCTAAGGCTAAGACTCTAGAGGGCGTGTTAAGCCAGCTGTTTTACCATCACATTACCCCTTGAACACCCAGTGAAAGGACACCACACAAGTGTTATGAAAATAAACAGTGTATTTATTAGAATCACAACAACCCTGTACTCTTTATGAGGACAGGGTGCTAGGCACACAACAAAACTCTTACGAAAATACTTAAGTTAGCACGTTATACACAAATGCCCGAGGGGCACGAAAAACCATATATTCTAAAAGTGGAATGCGAAATTACTAGCAGGTAAGTACAGTACTAATAGGCTTTGGAATCGCTAGGACTTGACTATAGAATCGTTAGATTACTTCTAGGAGGCCTAGGGGACTCGGGTGCAGAGTGTGCACTCTCACGCGGGATGCGGGACAAAGTCTATGGAAGTTAGTAAAGGCAAAGTTAGTGTTCACGGGCGAACCCGACCTGGTAGGAAGAAAACGACAGTGGATCCTGACCCTAGGATAGTGAGGCTATGCTGGGACACCGAAGTGCCGAAGTTACCTAGCCCAGGGGCTGCAGCTGCATAGGTCTGAAAAGACGTCGGGGATCTCGTTGCCGGACCAGGAGCCTGAAGAAGGAAGTTGCTGGCAGGCGACCAGTGAAGGAAAGTTCGATGGATCCAAGCCTGGATCAAGGAAGAAGAAACCTGAAAGCAGAGGGGACCAAGTTCTTGAATCACTAGCCAGTGATTAAGTGGGCACCAGGATGGCACCGGGCGAAGTCACCGCAGTCAGGTGAGTGGGCGCTGCTGGGCTCTGCAGTCTCTCGGACCAGGAGGCGTTGTCGGCGACCAGGATGGAGGTGCGAGCTGTCCCACGATGGATGAAGCTGTCGGCGTCGAAGTTACCCAGGATTGGGCAACAAGCCTTGGCTAATTCAAGCCCACGCGGTGGACTCAAAATGGCGTCTTGAGTGGACCAGGAGGGTCCGGGGGGCTCTTCTTTTGGAAGGGAGCAAGGGCCAGCCTGGAGCAACCAGACCAGCAGCAGAAATGTCGTCGGGCGTCGTTCAGAAGGCCACAAGCCAGCGGGCTAGTAGCCAAACAACACGGTGAGCAGCAAAAAGCAGAAGGGCCCCACGCAGATCGTGGAGATGCTGGGAGGCTGCACTTCGGTGCTGGAGCTGCTCAGGGTCGGGGCTTCTCGGACCCCAAAGCACTCACCAGGAAATTACTCGGCGGGCTTGCTGGAAAGAAGTCGTGCAGTCTTGAAGATGGCCGGTCCCTCGAGGTCTCGTCACACCCACGAATCTCAGCGTGACTGATGATGCAGGTAGAGGTCAGAGGTGCCAGGGAAGCCGGTTCTCGTCGAGCTGGGCAGTCTTGATCCGGAGGAGAGACTTGCAGCAGACCGCAGTGTTCTTAAGATGGTGCCTGCGGATGCAGGGTGACTACTCCTTAGTCACAAGGGAGAAATCTTAGGAAGAAGTCTTGAGTTCCTTTCGTGGAAAGTAGTTTCAGGATTCAAAGATGATCTGATTTGGAAGGGGGCCAGTTCCTACCTTTATCCTGTAAAAAGGGGCTGGCACGCGACTAAGTCCTGCCCTAGGGGTGGGACTAGGAGGGGGGTGGTTACACCCACTTCCTTGGCGGGCTTTTCCCCAGCACAGGGTCTGGAGTGACCCTGGAACTGGTTCCAGCCAGCCTATGCACAGTGAGCACCGGGGTGCCACGTGCAGTCACCTTCCTCTAAAGCCCTGCCTACCTACAATACACAAAACCCTGTCTGGGACGGTGCTGGCACCGCCCCTGGCAGGAAACCCTTTGTCCTTATCTCCTGCTCTGGGAGGACTCCCAGCAGCAGGAGGGCAGACTTGTGTCTCGGTGGCAGCATCCATTTTGTGGAGCTGAGGCTCTGTTTGACTTTAACCGGGGTTAGGGGTTACATACATGTCGTGTCCCTCTAGAAGGGTGGAATGCTAACCCCGTCGCCAGAATTGGCGAGGGGTTAGTATTCCAATTCGTATGACACCTTACTCGACATGTTTTGATAAAGCGATACCAGAGTTGGCATATAACCGCGAGGATTATAATGCACTTAAGAGTATATGGTATGCGATATCATGGAAACGGCTAAGGGATGGATCCCGAAAGCCGCAGACAGGCTCAGCTCATGCCAGAGCACCATCTCACACGATTCCAAGCACTCTGCCTTCAGGATTGTTAAGGCCTGCCATAGGAGTGACTGATAGGAGATCTGTGTGTCCATTTTTAGGGTTAGATATAGGTCTACTATATCTAAAGCAAAGGGTGATTACACCACCTTGCCCCAGCTGTCGTGCAGCCAGTTGTGTCAGTTTAGTTAGTCAGCCCAGGGGTGGCATAATACATGCTTCAGCCCCTGGGAGACTTCTGGGTACACCTCAGCCCTGGGTACAGGGACTTGGAGAGGGCGCAGTGCCAATTCAGTACCTGAGTACAATTTGGATAGAGAGAACAGCTAGGCTGTGGGTCTGATTAGCAGGCCCACAGCCAGGGAAAGTCGTAAACCAGTGCAGCAAAAAGCAAAAATCTGGGTGATCATAGGATTGCAGACCCTACTCTCCTACAACGGCATATCTGATGAAGTGGCACACCAGCAAACAAAGCGGTGGATGAAGACATCGCCCTCGTAGAATGAGCCCTCACTGAAGACTGCAATGGTTTGCCCGCTTGTTGGTGGCAGAAGGCAATGGCTGAAGAAAGCCACCGGGCAATAGTCGGTTTGGAAACTGGATGTCCCTTGCGCAGTCGTCCGTAGGCAATGAACAGTTGGTCGGACTTGCGGAAGAGGGCAGTTCTGGCAATGTAAAATTTAAGGCATCGTTTGATGCCCAAAGAATGCAAGCACTGCTCCGCCGGAGACTGTGGGTCCAGAAAGAATGTCTTGAGGAACACAGGTTCATTCAAATGAAAATC
Organism: Lissotriton helveticus; assembly: GCF_964261635.1. Classification (NCBI taxonomy): domain Eukaryota; kingdom Metazoa; phylum Chordata; class Amphibia; order Caudata; family Salamandridae; genus Lissotriton; species Lissotriton helveticus. The sequence continues at coordinate 630,313,567 of NC_136068.1, read as the reverse complement.
CGTGGGTACTTTAGGTAGGAAGGAGGGGTTAGTGCGGAGTGCCACTCCGTTAGGTTTGAACTGAAGATGAGGCAGCCTGATAGTGAAAGCGTGAAGGTCGCTCACGCGACGAGATGAGGTCAAAGCCAAAAGAAGTGCAACCTTCCAGGTGAGGAATTTGAAATCCGCTTTATGGATAGGCTCAAATGGTGACTTCATAAGCTGAGATAGTACCACATTGAGGTGCCAAGATGGAGGAGGACGCCGAACAGGTGGGAACTTGCGGAAGAGCCCTTTGAAGAATTGACGTATGATCCGTGATGAACAGAGGGAAGAAGAGCCATCATGTCGGAAACGAGATATTGCAGCTAAGAAAACTCTCAGCATGGCATGAGAGAGCCCTGATTGAGCGAGGCTCAAGAAGAAAGGAAGAAGCTGCTCAGGAGTGGAATGGATGGGATGGATATTGGCTGTGGCGCACCAATGACAGAATCGCTTTCACTTGAGTTTGTAAGTCTTGACGGTAGACGGAGCCCTGGCATGAGCTAGGATGTCTCTGCATTCCTGGGATATGTTCAAGTCAGCGAACTCAAGGTGCTCAGGTTCCATGCCCACAATTGTAGCGTGGAGGGGTCTGGATGGCACACTTGGCTCCTGTCCATCGTTAGGAGGTCTGGACGGGGACGCAGAGGAATGGGCTCGCACTGGGACAGCAGAAGCAGTTCCGAAAACCATGCCTGCCTGGGCCAACGAGGTGCGATCAACAGGATGTGGCAGGGCTGCCTCTGCATTTTCCACAGTACCCGCGGTATTAATGGGAGTGGCGGAAAAGCGTAAGCGAATAGATCACACCAGTCGATCAAAAGGGCATTCCCGCAGGACCCGGGGTGGGGATGCCAACTTGCATAAGACGGGCATTTCCGATTCTCCGGTGTTGCAAAGAGGTCTAGATCTGGGTGACCCCACTGGCGAAACACAAGATCTAGAGTCGGTTGGTGCAGTTCTCATTCGTGTGTCAAGGAAGTGGCCCTGGCATGAGCTAGGATGTCTCTGCATTCCTGGGATATGTTCAAGTCAGGGAACTCAAGGTGCTCAGGTTCCATGCCCACAATTGTAGCGTGGAGGGGTCTGGATGGCACACTTGGCTCCTGTCCATCGTTAGGAGGTCTGGACGGGGACGCAGAGGAATGGGCTCGCACTGGGACAGCAGAAGCAGTTCCGAAAACCATGCCTGCCTGGGCCAACGAGGTGCGATCAACAGGATGTGGCAGGGCTGCCTCTGCATTTTCCACAGTACCCGCGGTATTAATGGGAGTGGCGGAAAAGCGTAAGCGAATAGATCACACCAGTCGATCAAAAGGGCATTCCCGCAGGACCCGGGGTGGGGATGCCAACTTGCATAAGACGGGCATTTCCGATTCTCCGGTGTTGCAAAGAGGTCTAGATCTGGGTGACCCCACTGGCGAAACACAAGATCTAGAGTCGGTTGGTGCAGTTCTCATTCGTGTGTCAAGGAAGTGGACCTGCTCAGAGAGTCCGCCAGGAGGTTGGACACGCCCGGAAGGTGGACAGCTGTCAAGGTGATGTGATGGTGGAGAGCCCAATCCCTGATCAACTGGGCCAAGCGGGACAGATGTGGAGACTTGGTCCCTCCCTGTTTGTTCACGTAGTGCATACTGGTGGTATTGTCCGTCTGGATTAGCACTGACTCCCCGTGAACAACCGGGAGGAAGGACTTGAACGCTAGGAAGATCACCATCAATTCTAGCCTCTTGATATGCCACGTGCGTTGCGTCGGCGTCCACTTGCCTTTGATGGATAAGCACTGGAGATGAGCGCCCCACCCCTCCAGGGAGGCGTCCGTCGTCAGCGTAAGATCTGGAGCATGAACGAGGAAGGACATTCCCCTTTTCAGATTCGAGGGCTGCGCCCACCAAAGCAGGCTCCTTCTCATGCGAGCTGTGACGGCAACTAGGTCGTTGAAGGACCCGGAGACCTTACGCCACTGTAAGTCCAGTTCTTCCGGAATGAGACGGGTGCGCAACCTGCAATTTGGGATCAGTTCGATACAAGATGAAGCCATTCCCAAGAAGGACTTTAACGTCCGAACAGAAACAGACTGTTTTCTTCGAATGAGGGAGACCAGACGAAGGATCTTCTGACGTCGCTCGTGCGAGACGAACGCTTTTGAGAGCTGCGTGTCTAGGATCGCTCCCAGAAAGGGTCTGGTTTGCAGAGGCACAAACTGTGACTTTTCGACGTTGATGGTCAACCCCAGAGACTGAAACACTTGCTGGCAAAGGCGAGTGTCCTGACCCAGCTGATGGTGGCATTGAGATTTGAGCAGGCAATCGTCTAGATATGGAAAGATTTGCACTCCTTGTAGAAGCAGGTGAGCCACCACAGGGGCCAGTACCTTCGTGAACACACGAGGAGCTGATCGCAGTCCGAAGGGCAGGACTTTGAATTGAAAATGCATTGGTCCCACCTTGAAACGCAGGTACTGGTGATGGTGTTGGATTATTGGGACATGAAAGTATGCGTCTTGAAGGTCTATGGTGGTCATGAAATCCTCGCTGGATAGAAGACGCAGGATTTCCAGTAACGTCATCATGCGGAACGATCGTGACTTTAGGAACTGGTTGAGAGCCCTCAAATCCAGAATAGGTCGCCAACCTCCGGTCTTCTTGAGTATGAGGAAGAATCGAGAGTACAAACCCTTTCCTCTTTGATGTTTTGGGACCACTTCGACTGCACCTTTTAAAACAAGAAGACGGACCTGATGGTAAAGCTCCTCGAGATGTGGAGGAGGCGGGCCATGAGGTGGCGTGCAAGGAGGAATCTCTACAAACTCCAGGGAATTACCCCGTTTGACAATGTCCAAAACCCAGCGGTCCGAGGTGATCGAGGACCACTGAGAATAAAACAGAGAGATTCGTCCTCCAACACTTTGAGGGTGACAAAAGTCATTGGCGTTTTGTATTGGATCCACAATAGGAAGACTTTCCTCTGTATTGTTTGGAGGGCTGTTGACGAGACTGCTGATTGGGCGTGTAACGTTGGGCGCTCTGATTGTAGGAGCGGTATTGTTGGCCACCTCGAGCGTTGGAAGAAGTGCCGCGTCCGCGCGCACCTCGAAAGGACTGCTTCCGAAACTGTAACGTGCCCAAAGACTTTGCCGTATCGGTGTCCTTCTTAATGGACTCAAGGGCGTCATTGACATGGGGTCCGAATAGCGATTCCCCATCATAAGGCATGTCCAGTATTTTGGATTGGACTTCCTGCCGGAAGGAGGTGGACTTCAGTCAGCCTTGTCATCGGAGTGCAGTCGCACTTGCAAGCAGACGGAAACCTGTGTTAGCAATATCGACTGCACAGTCGATCATTTCTTCCGATGCCCTCTGACCATCGTGAAGAATCTGTTGGGCGTCAGGCTTGGAAGCATCAGGTATGAGTGCCATGAAATCTGCAATGTCTGACCACATCTGCCGGTCATAACGTCCTAAGATGGCTAAGGCATTGGCTGCCCGGACAGATGTTGAAGCCATCGTTGAGAACTTGCGGCCAATAGCATCTAAGCGTCGACCCTTTCTATCCGGAGGGGCTGTGATTTGGGACGCTGGATTCCGCGCTCTACGCTGTGCGGTCTGAGTTACCACAGAGCCCCGCTTGGGGTGAGAAATCAGGCAAGCTGGAGAACCAGTTGGGGCCTTGTACTTTTTCTCAAGGCGCGGTATCTGAGCAGGTAAGGAGTTAGGAGCTTTCATGAGCTTAATTCCCTCCTTCCAAACGAAATCGATGATAGGGATTGTGTGTACCTGCTTGTAAGGTTTATCTTTAAAATCATAAAGAAAACAGTCCTCCTCGCATTGTGACCGTGGTAATTTGAAACGCTGAGCCGCTTTATCCATTAAAAGGTGGAAGCTGGCAATATCTACAAGTGGGGATTGACCCGAGTTCCCAGGCTGAGGAGAAGGCGTCTGTGCCCGATAATCATCCCATTCAGCCATATCCTGGTCGCCTGCATCATCATCCGAGTTGTCATGGACCTCTCCGTCCTCACGTTCTGGGACCGCCTCATCATCCGCATCCTGCGGGTAAACAGTGGTATGGATTCGAATTGACGTCTGAACTTGAGACGAAGTTGTAGGTGGTAAGACAGGCGGCAAAGACGGTGGAGGTAGGGACACAGGAGCAGGAGATTGTACAGGTGTGGTCTGCGGTGTTGCTGGAAAACGGCGGTTGTAATCATCCAGCATATGTTGGAGATTAGAGATCAAGGTTAATGGAATGGTAGCCATAGGAACTTGGACCAACTGCTCTCCTTGCTGAGACTCTTGGTCTCCGCCATCGTCGTCAGAATCAGAGTCTTGACATTTAATTATTAAATCAGAGGGACTATGTGCTGCCCCAAAAGTGTCTCCTTCATGCTCCGAGTCCGAGTCATGCTCAGATGTAGTTGCAAACATCGGAGAAGGTGTTTGTGCCTCTGGATCAGAGATTTGTTGGCAGGGAACCGCAGTGCGACGATGAGAAGGTTCAGAAGTCAATGGCACTAACGTCAAAGAGGCAAACGAGATCGGTGCCGCCGCCGACGGTGCCGTCGTCGTTAACGCCGACGAGACTGACTTGGCTGTCGACGAAGGTAATTTTGGAGTAGTCTTCGTCGACGGTGTAATCGTCGACGGGCGATCCACTGTAGACGAAGTCGTCGACGGGGCCGTCGTCGACGGGACCGTCGTCGAAGCTGGTAGAGTCTCCGTAGACGGAGTCTTCGTCGACGGGGCTTTGGTCGACGGTGCCTTCGTCGACGAGACCTTGGTCGACGGTGTCTTCATCGACGAGAGCTTGGCCGACGGTGTCTTCATCGACGAGAGCTTGGCCGACGGTGTCTTCGTCGACGAGAGCTTGGTCGACGGAGTCGTCGACGACGACGATCTCTTCGGGAACAGGTGTAGACGACAACGAAACCCTCGTCGACGTGTAGGCTGTCGACGATACCGTCGTCGACGACGAGAAGGCTGAAGTGGTAGTCAGCGTCGTCGTCGAAGATGCAGGCAATGCTGTTCTCGTCGTCGGAACGCTCGTAGACACTCCCGTCGATGGCGGAACCTTAAGAGGCATGGAAACACCTCGAGAAGTTGCAGAAGACGCCTGAGAGCCAGGTCTCATGGACGTAGAAGTGATAGGAGTGGCAGAAGACACCACAGGAGCCAGAGTCAAGGCCAATTTAGGCTTTTTGAGGAAAGGAGATGGAAACTCCTGAACACTACCACGCTTAGAGGCTGCTGTAGAAAGACCAGATTGTAAACTTTCTGCATCAGACAGTGCAGAATCCTTGTGCTTAAGATGTTGCAGCCAAAGGAGAAGACGGCCTTCTCGGTCTTTAACCCCTTCAGTGCTAATGACAAGGGTAACTCGTCATGGAGTTTCCATTGATTTCAATGGAAAGTCAATGGAAGAGCATCAGGTGCCTTAGCAGCCAAGTGGTTAAGAGTCTTAGTAGAAAAGGTTCTACAGAACTTGCAGCTGGCAGCCTTATGATCAGGGTATAAACAGTAGATACACTTCTGGTGGGGGTCCTTTTCAAAAAGGTGCAGCTTCCCACAAGAAGAGCAAGGTCTGAATAAAGACTTCTTACTTGACATGTTGAGAAAAACACTGGAAACTAGATGAGTAGAGTTGAAAACTGAGCAGAGCTCAGGGAGACTCCCTTCACACGACGTGCGGTAGAAAATCTGAGGACTTGAGCTTCTGAGGAGAAGGTTCTAGAGGGTGCTGGCACCTGATTGGCTGTAATTTGGACTAACATAATGACACTAATGTGTTACAAATGGTTTTTTGCATTCCTATGTAGGAATCATTTTTAGAGGTTTTCAGTTGTATTTCCTTTCTTTATCTTATTTTATGTTTATATATATTTATATATATTTAGCATTATTGCTATTTTATTTACCGTGGGACTCCCACTTCGACGATGGGGAATATTCAAGCATGTGAATCTATGAAAGACACCCCTAATACTGGAGAACTAAGAGTCACATATAACAAACAGCCTCTGTGACTGAGGGTGTGGCCTAATACACGTGGCCTAGAATCCCTCCTGATAACTCCTAGCCCAGTTGGTGCAGTTTCGCAGCCCTACTGTGACACAAAAGTCAGCCCAAGCGAGGCCGCTCAGCACATTCCAGAGCTTTTTTATTTTTATTTTTTAAAGCACAGTTAAGGCTGGGGCTAGTGCTGGCAGAACCCCCCTCTCAACATGGAACACTCGAGGGCACAGGTGCTCATTTCAGCATCCTTAAGCTGAGCACGCTAGCTAAGACTGTAAAGTGTCACAAATGTGTGCCGGTGTTACATCAGTGGGCCTGCATGTTTGTCCCAGTTTAGTCACATTCCAAGGAATAGTGTTTGAGGTGTGGGCATTCATCAACCTCCCTTTTGCTCCTTTGTTTGGTGTTGCAATGGAATGCTCATGAATAACAACATGCACTCTGAATTGTATATGTGGCTGCACTGTTGTGTTGATTCACATGCGAGTGTGGTGGTGCTGGATTGATACTGTAACGGGGGTCTGTGTGAGCGCTTTGCTCTGTGCATGAGGGGTGCATGCATTGTTGTGCCTGTGCTTTGCCTGCAAGCAGGGCCGATCCTAGGATTTGTGGGGCCCCGGGCAGAATATGTACATATGAGGTCCCTATAATTTGCACAAGATTTCACCTGACAGGAAGTGACCTCATAGGAAGTGTGAGAGGGTTGGGCGGAAGAAAAAACGAGGAGGCTGGATTCGGGGATCAATCTTGAATGGGTTTATTAAAGACAGGAAAAAGTCAACCAGTAAGGCAGTTCGTGGAGTGGGACAACAGATCCTTTATCCCTCCGGTATGGTGGTCGTGGTCTTCCTTATGGGTTGTTATGAGGCTCTTAACTTGGTTGGGCACCACAGGAGCCTCGAAAAAGAAGGGGAGAAATGGCAGTCAGTTTGTCTCTTGTCACTAACCTAATGGGAAAGAGCCCTTCACTGGTTCTAACAAGGCACACCCATTGTGCTTTACAAAGGATAGACAAGTTGAAGAGGATGTTCAAAGATAGAACTGATAGAAAAGAATGCCATCGAAATAGAGGAAGCACCTGCTCTCAGATACTTTCCTATCAGGTGCCTTTTTAGTGCAACAGGAGGGGGAAAAATACACAAGAGGGGGAAAAAAGTGCTCATTAACCGGGCTTGTGTAAAGGGGGTTGTGTATTCAGTGCCGATATCACACATGTGTGCTCTAATATTTACAGTGCCACGTGGTCTGGTACCCTCCTCACTACCCGCCCTTTACTCCCTCCCCCCTCCTGTGTCACGTACAGCGACAGCCACAACTCTCCTGAGTTGCAGCGGCTCATAAGTGTCAACCGGGCCGGGGCATCCACCACCCCTCCGAACAGGTCTCTGCTCCTTCTTCCTGGTAGTTGGCGACATCGGGGTCGACTGCTAGGCTCGCTTCTTCACAATGTCCTCTTCCAGCTGACCACTGCTTCTCCGCGTGGTTCTCCTCACTCCAGGTCTGTTCTTCTCACTCCTCCGGTCCCAGACGACCCACCTGCACTTCTGTGTTCCCCTCATTCGGCGTTAGCTCCACCTCGCTGTCCTCCTATTGGTTCCTGTCTTCCCTCTGCAGAATTCCTCCCTGTACGTAAGAGGCAGTGGAACCAATCAATCAATCAATCAATCAGAACATTTGTATAGCGCACTACTCACCCGGAGGGTCTCAAGGTGCTGGGGGGGGGGACCGCTACTGCTCGAACAGCCAGGTCTTGAGCTGCTTCCTGAAGGCGAGGTGGTCCTGGGTCAGGCGGAGGTGGGTCGGAAGGGAGTTCCAAGTCTTGGCGGCCAGGTAGGAGAAGGCCCTTCCTCCTGTGGTGGCTCTTCGGATGCGGGGGACGGCGGCGAGGGCGTGGCTGGTCGATCGAAGCTGGCGCGTGGGAGCGTAGAAGTTGAGGCGGCTGTTGAAGTATCCTGGTCCTTGGTTGTGTAGGGCTTTGTGTGCGTGGGTGAGGAGCCGGAAGGTGATTCTCTTGTTGACCGGGAGCCAGTGCAGGTCTCTCAGGTGTCCGGAGATGTGGCTGCGGCGGGGGATGTCCAGGATGAGTCGTGCTGAGGTGTTCTGGATCCGCTGAAGTCTCTTCTGGAGTTTGGCGGTGGTACCGGCGTAGAGGGAGTTGCCGTAGTCCAGACGGCTGGTGACGAGGGCCTGGGTGACCGTCTTCCTGGTCTCGGTGGGGATCCATCGGAAGATCTTGCGTAGCATTCGCAGGATGTTGAAGCACGACGAGGAGACGGCGTTGACTTGTCTGGTCATGGAGAGGGAGGAGTCCAGGATGAAGCCCAGGTTGCGTGCGTGGTCAGTTGGTTTGGGTGCGCTGCCCAGGGCGGGGGACCACCAGGAGTCGTCCCAGGCGGAGGGTGAGGATCCCAGGATGAGGACTTCCATCTTGTCCGAGTTCAGTTTCAGGCGGCTGTTCGACATCCATTTGGCTACGTCTGTCATCCCTTCGTGCAGGTTGGCTCTGGCGGTGGCGGGGTCGTTGGTGATGGAGAGGATCAGCTGGGTGTCGTCTGCATAGGAGATGATGTTCAGGTTGTGCTGGCGTGCGATGGCTGCGAGGGGGCTCATGTAGACGTTGAAGAGAGTTGGGCTGAGCGAGGAGCCTTGAGGAACGCCGCAGATGACTTCGGTGGCCTCCGATCTGAACGGGGGGAGGCGGACTCTCTGTGTCCTTCCGGCGAGGAAGGAGGTGATCCACTCCCGTGCCTTCTCCTGGATTCCGACGTTGCTGAGGCGCTGTACTAGGGTGCGGTGGCAGACAGTGTCGAAGGCCGCGGAGAGGTCCAGGAGGATGAGGGCCGCTGTTTCTCCGTTGTCGAGCAGGGCTCGGATGTCATCTGTAGCTGCGATCAGGGCGGTCTCGGTGCTGTGGTTGGCCCGGAAGCCAGACTGCGAGAGGTCGAGGGAGCCGTTCGTCTCGAGGAAGGCGGCCAGTTACTTGTTGACGGTCTTCTCGATGACTTTGGCCGGAAACGGGAGCAGCGAGATGGGGCGGTAGTTCTTGAGGTCGGTAGGGTCTGCTGATGGTTTCTTGAGTAGAGCGCTGAGTTCGGCGTGCTTCCAGCTCTCCGGGAAGGTGGCGATGTCGAAGGAGGTGTTGATGATGTCCCGCAGGTGGGGTGCGATGACAGCGTCGGCCTTGTTGAAGACGTGGTGAGGGCAGGGGTCGGTCGGAGATCCGGAGTGGATGGAGTTCATCGTGCGGATGGTGTCTTCGGTGCTGATCGGGGTCCAGGCGCGGAGGGTGGTGGTGGGGGGCGGCGGTTCGGTCGTGGTGTGCGTTGGTTGAGTGCTGAAGCTGTTGTGTATGTCCGCGATCTTGTTGTGGAAGTAGGAGGCGAGGGAGTTGCAGAGGTCTTGCGAAGGGGTGATGTCGTTGTTTCCGGCGTTGGGGTTGGAGAGCTCTTTCACGATGTTGAAGAGTTCCTTGCTGTTGTGTGCGTTGTTGTCCAGTCGTTCCTTGAATGCGGTTTTCTTGGTGGCGCGGATCAGCTGGTGGTGTTTTCGGGTGGCGAGCTTGAGGGCAGTCATGTTGTCCGGTGTTGGGTCTCTGCGCCAGGTTTTCTCGAGTGCTCTGCAGTTCTTCTTGGAGCTCTTGAGTTCGTCGTTAAACCATGGGGCTTTCTTGCTGCCGGGTCTGCTCGGCTGGGTCTTCAGAGGGGCGAGGTCGTCTGCGCAGTCGCTGATCCATTTCGTGAGGTTGGTGGCCACTTGGCTGGGGTTCGTTGTGCTGGTGGGAGGGTTCTTGCTCAGGGAAGTAGTGAGCTGGTTTGCAGTGATCTTGTTCCAGCTTCTGCGGGGAGCCTGTTGCTGGTGATGGTGGAGCGTGGTCCTTCTGTAGCTGAAATGGACGCAGCTGTGGTCCGTCCATTGGAGTCCCGTGGCGTGGCTGAAGGCGATGTCCTTGCTGGAGGAGAAGATCGGGTCGATTGTGTGTCCGGCGTAGTGGGTGGGGGTGGTCACCAGTTGCTTGAGTCCGAGGTTGGCGAGGTTGTCCAGCAGGGTGGTGGTGTTGCGGTCGTTGTTGTTCTCCAGGTGGAAGTTGAGGTCTCCGAGGAGGATGTAGTCGGCTGAGGGGAGGGCGAGCGGGCTGACGAAGTCGGCGATGTCCTCGCTGAATTGTGTGCGTGGTCCCGGGGGTCTGTAGATGAGGGTGCCTCTGAGGGTGGTCTTGGGGTTGACGTGGATCTGGAAGTGAAGGTGCTCGGCGGGTGCGAGGGTGTCGTCGGTGTTGGTCGTGATGCGGATGGTGTTCCTGTGGATGATGGCGATGCCTCCTCCTGTCTGGTTGACGCGGTCCCTCCGGATGATCTTGTAGCCGTCCGGGATGGCGATGGCGATGTCGGGCGCTGAGGAGGCGTTCATCCAGGTTTCCGTGAGGAAGGCGACGTCTGGGTCTGTGGTGTCGAGCAGGTTCCAAAGCTCGACGGCGTGTCTGTGGACGGAGCGGGTGTTGAGCAGGATGCGCTTCAGGTGGGTGCTGCTGGAGTTCGGCTTGGTGGGTGCTGGTGTGGCATGGGTCCGGTTGCAGGTGAACTTGCAGGAGTGGCAGCTGAAGGGTCCGTGGGTGCGTCTCGGTGTGGCTCGGTAGCATCCCGGGGTTCGGCCGGTGTTGAGAGCGTTGAGTTCGGTGGAGTCATAGGTTCGTCTGGTCGGCTTCCGGTGGTGGGGGCCAGGGGTCCTGGCGCTGGGCGCGGTCCAGGCGCGGACGGGCGTAGACGGGCTTACCTTTGGCGCACCTTCGGCGCTCATTCGGTGCTCCCGCTGCGCGCGTCCGCTGCGCGGTCGCTCTGGGGGCGTCCTAAGAAGGGGGACGTGAGGGCGGGTCAGCTGGGCGGCGGGAGCGGCTCGTCCAATGGGCCGGTGGTGGGCGGGGCCTGGGCGAGCAGCGGCGGGAATGGGCGAGCGGCCGGCTCTGCAGTGGCTGGGCCGCTCGTGGGACCAGGGGGGCGTCTGCGGCGGCGGGAAATGCGGCTAGGCAGGCTGGCAAGGCTGGCAAGGCAGGCTGGAGCAGGAGGCGGCAGGAGGAGCAAGGGGGTGACCCGGCCTGGTGAGAGGCGCAGCGGAACAGATTAACACTTTCTCTCCCTGCCTTCGTGAATCGTCCTTACTCCGCTTCTGCCTTATGGTGTAGAAAGGAAGGAGTGTCCATGAAGGCGGCCTCCTCACAGCAGGTAATATCAATTGGACATTATTTATATGGCATTGTTTGAATCCGCTTTCCAAGAAGCTACTTACCTAGTTTTGATATAAGTAAAATGGTTAGAAATAGCCTTAAAATCCTAATAAAATATGTACATACATTTTAAATCTCTAATAAGTGGAAATAAATTAAATGAATTTAACATCGTTATTGTTCTCTTGAATGGGATAAATGAAAATGATATACAAATCGGGGATTCTGGCACTAAGAGAGCTCCAAAGGAGAGGTGTAGACTTTACTAATATGGAGAAAGAACAGTTATGACTGTCTTTTCAAAAACATAGAGTCACACCATAGCTCATGAGGTAGAGAGTCCCAGTCCATCACAACTAGAAAGGAGAAGGATCTGTCTCCAATCAGGGCCATCTACATTTTAGGATGGCACAGGAGTTTGGATGGCACAGAGTGTAGGATTCTAGAATGAACAGTACAGAGTGCTGTCGAAAGAGAGAACCTTTTTAATGCAGTGCACAGTGACAAATGGATAGTGCCTTACAGATGTAGGGTTTCAAATCAAAAACACAGCAGACAGCAGAAAGGTGAGAAGAAATAGCATTGCGATGCAGCAATCTCAAATGAGGAGCATAGCACAGTCCTGAATGATTTGAAGGGTACTGAATGCTAAAAGGTGGGAAGCCCAAGAGAGAGGGCATTTGCATAGGTGTAGAGTCAAAATATCGAGAATTTAATATCGACTAGACACAATATTGAGTAAAAAATATAGAATGGACATAATATCGACTAGACATAATATAGACAGCAAAAATATCGACTAGAAAAATTTAATATCGAATAGAATGGACATAATATCGAATCAAAAATATAGAATGGACATAATATCGACTAGACATAATATAGACAACAAAAATATCGAATTTAAGGTAAGTTAATATTATTGTTTATTTTTTGTGTAATATAATTCTGTAGCGGGTTGTGGGTTTATAGGGGAATAGGGTGGGAAGTAATTTAATTATAATTAATTAAATATGTTAATTTATTTATTGTTATTTATTTAGAATTAATTGTTAATTAATTAAAATATAATTGGAAATTAATTATAATTGATTAATTGATAAAGATGTTAATTTTAGTAATTTATTTTCTGTAGCGGGTTGTGGGTATATAGGGGACTAGGGTGGGAAGTAATTTAATTATAATTAATTAAATATGTTAATTTATTTATTGATATTTATTTACAAATAATTGTTAATTAATTATTAATTAAAATATAATTGGTAAATAATTTTAATTGATTAATTGATAAATATGTTAATTTCATTAACTTATTTTCTGTAGCGGGTTGTTGGTTTATAGGGGAATAGGGTGGGAAGTAATTTAATTATAATTAATTAAATATGTCATTTAATTTATTATTGGTATTTATTTAGAATTAATTGTTAATTAATTATTAATAGGTAATTAATTAAAATATAATTGGTAATTAAAATTAATTGAATAATTATTAAATTGTAAATTAATTTATTGTTAATAGGTAATTAATTAGTATTAGTAGGTAATTTTTATAATGAAATAATTTTAATTTGTATTTATAAATAATTATTTAATATATTTTATACAATTGTAAAATATTTTAATTAATTTGTAATTGGTATTACTATTTATGTTATTTATATATGAAGTATTTATTTTCCCTACTATTGCACTCATTGGAGTTGGAATAGTAATTTTTACCCCTACACTATCCAACACTATCCCTACTGTTGCACTCTCTGGAGTTGGAATAGTAATTTTAACCCCTACGCTATCCAACTCTTTCCCTACTGTTGCACTCTCTGGAGTTGGAATAGTAATTTTAACCCCTACGCTATCCAACTCTTTCCCTACTGTTGCACTCTCTGGAGTTGGAATAGTAATTTTAACCCCTACGCTATCCAACACTTTCCCTACTGTTGCACTCTCTGGAGTGGGAATAGTAATTTTTACCCCTACGCTATCCAACGCTTTCCCTACTGTTGCACTCTCTGGAGTGGGAATAGTAATTTTAACCCCTACGCTATCCAACTCTTTCCCTACTGTTGCACTCTCTGGAGTTGGAATAGTAATTTTAACCCCTACGCTATCCAACGCTTTCCCTACTGTTGCACTCTCTGGAGTGGGAATAGTAATTTTTACCCCTACGCTATCCAACGCTTTCCCTACTGTTGCACTCTCTGGAGTGGGAATAGTAATTTTTAACCCTACGCTATCCAACGCTTTCCCTAATGTTGCACTCTCTGGAGTGGGAATAGTAGTTTTTACCCCTACTCTATCCAACGCTTTCCCTACTGTTGTACTCTCTGGTGTGGGAATAGTAATTCAACCCCTACGCTATCCAACGCTTTCCCTAATGTTGCACTCTCTGGAGTGGGAATAGTAATTTTTACCACTACGCTATCCAACGTTTTCCCTACTGTTGCACTCTCTGGAGTGGGAATAGTAAATTTTACCCCTACGCTATCCAACGCTTTCCCTACTGTTGCACTCGCTGGAGTGGGAATAGTAATTTTTACCCCTACGCTATCCAACTCTTTCTCTACTGTTGCACTCTGTGGAGTGGGAATAGTAACTTTAACCCCTACGCTATCCAACGCTTTCCCTACTGTTGCACTCTCTGGAGTTGGAATAGTAATTTTTACCCCTACGCTATCCAACACTTTCCCTACTGTTGCACTCGCTGGAGTGGTAATAGTTTTTTTTACCCCTACGCTATCCAACTCTTTCCCTACTGTTGCACTGTCTGGAGTGGGAATAGTAATTTTTACCCCTACGCTATCCAATGCTTCCCTACTGTTGCACTCGCTGGAGTGGTAATAGTAATTTTTACCCCTACGCTATCCAACTCTTTCGCTACTGTTGCGCTCTCTGGAGTGGGAATAGTAATTTTTACCCCTACGCTATCCAACGCTTTCCCTACTGTTGCATTCACTGGAGTCGTTACAGTAAATTTAAACCTCTTGCTATCCTATGGAAAAAATATTGTATATGTTTTGTTAATAATATCTATATATATATATATATATGTGTATTAAAAATAAATTAATTTTTTGAAAGTTACATTAATTATTTTTTAATGTTACCTTTATTTAAGTATTTTAAATAAGTTAAAAAGAATTTTATTTTTTATTATATTACTTTTAAATTACTTTTAAGACATTTAAAAAATTCGATATTTTGACAGTCAATATTGTTTACACTCGATATTTTGGAGTCGATATTTTTGTACTTACCTGTTTGAAGATAGGAAGTCGATATTTTGGCAGTCGATATTTTTACCTCGATATTTTGTCATATCGATATTTTGACTGTCGATATTCTGTCAGTGATCCATTTGCATAATCTAGTTAGAAGATAACTGACTACACAACAGCTTCACTATAGTGAGAGGGGAGAAAACTGATGATTTTGTGCTGCTTATGAATGTAGTAAAAGCAAGTGGATGAAACATGGTAAAGCTGTTCCGAATAAAAAAGAGAAGATGCTGGAAAATTAATCAAGGTTTTTTTGCTGACTCCACCAATGCGGGCGATTGACCCAGCTCCACCAGCCACCAAAGAGAACACCATATTGTATGAGATCCTTTAAAAATTAGTACCCTTGATTTGTCACTTTAAGGTTTTAATTAATTTGTCTTCATTCAGATATCAATGGTTAGCATACAAGTCCAAACATATTCTTGGGCAAAGTCTGGATTGCCATTGAGGGAAGTGATGTTTGGGTATCAATATGTGCAAGATATCAGCAAGAAACCAAGTACTGTACGAGTAAGACTAACTGGTAATTATATAGATTTAACAGTGGAGACCAAATAAATCCCACAAGTCAGAGGTTTAAAACATAATATAAATAGGTGGTGAGTGGATTGTTTCAGATTTCTCAAATCAGATAGAGGTAAACCACAACAGGGGGATACTTAAATTCCAAGGGGCATATTACCAACGATTAGCGATATTTATCGCTAACGAGGCTTAGCAACAAATTCTTTAACGCTAAGCATCGCCGGAAATTATCGCAGACATAACTTGCTATTAGCAAGGTTTATCTCAGAAGTGATAAAAATCCTCACGCTAACTGCCAAATGAGAGATTATCGCTGGAAAACCAACGATAATCTCTCGAAGTTTGGAGATAGCTTGATGATAGGGGCTCACAAACTTAGCCATGATATCCACCTTCCATAGGATATTATGGCTAAGTCAGGAAAATACCAGGTGTAAAAAAAGCAGTGCTAACCGCGGTTAGCACTGCTTTTTTTATCACCAACAGGGTTAGCGAAATCCTTGATAATAGGAGAAATGTCGCTTAACAAACTTTTTTCTATTATTTCTCTCTGGAACGCCCCCTTTGCATCTCATTAGAGATGCAAGGGGAAGCGTAGAGAAAAAGGGTGCTAACATGCAAATTTGCGTGTTAGCACCCTGTTGCTGATAGGGAGATAATTGTATCTCCGCTTTCTTGGCTTTTAAAGCCAAAAAAGCGGAGATAAATCCCTTGATAATATGCCCCCAAGTTGTATGTGGTTGAGTTATAAGCACTGGTTAGGAAACAGTGTCAAATGTGGTGCTAAGTTATAGTAGCATTAAGGCTGCTCTAATTCTACGATCAAGAGTCAGCCACAAATCATCTGATAGAGCACAAATGCACTTCAAACTCCTAGAGTTGTCAGAAGCCGGCACATTGTCAATAAGTAAATTACGTTTTATGAAAGAGATTTGGAAGTGGACTTCTTTTTTTGTAGGATTCAAATTTCTCTTGCTGGTTCTGACCCTTCTAACTTCCACCTCTCCCCTCCTGTCTCATCCCGCCCAACCTCTGACATCTTTCAGTGGTGCTGCTTTCTTCCATCCATCTCTCACCAATACTTCTCTCTCCACTCTGCCTATTTTCCCTTGCTGGTTCTGTCTCTCTTATATCCACACATCATATCCATATACTCCCCTTCAACTCTCATCTCTCCCCCAGCCTCGTTACTTCTTTCCTTGTTCTGCTTCATTTGCCTAAAATGAATGTGTCTCCTCATGTAACGTAACTAGTGCTATGTAAAGCGCTCTGATATCCGATTCGGGTCAAGTTCACGCTATATAAAACTTTACAAAAAAAGGTATTTACATCCACCTCACCCCTTCCATCCTCCTGGAGCATCTAATGTTTTCTTGTTGATGCTGACCCTTTTAACCCCTTCGCTGCTAGGCCTTTTCCCCTCCTGTGCTAAGCCTTTTTTTGGCGTTTTGGGGTAGTGCGCGCTTAGGCCCCTGTAACGTTTTGACCACATAAGGTATCCACGCCAAATTTGCGTCCTTTTCTTCCAACATCATGTGGATTCTAAAGGCGCCCAGGGTTTGTGGATTCCCTTGGAGGGGTCCCAGAAATTAACCAAAATATAGTGACATTTTTGTTTTTTTCAGAAAAATGGGAAAAACGGGCTGCAAATGAAAGCCTCTAGGTTTTTCCCTGAAAATGTTATCAAAAAAGGGTTTGTGGGGCAGAAATCTCCATTTTCTCAGCTTTTAGGGAATGACAGTCTTTTGTCAGAGAACCGACATTTTTCACACAGTTTTGGCATTTTTCTGGGACATAGTCTATTTTTGCTATTTTTAGAGCTTTCCACCTCCTTCCAGTTAATGGTAGAAATGAGTTTGAAAGCAATAATGGATCCTGGAAAGCTGTACATTTTCGAAAAGTAGACAACATTCTGAATTCAGAAAGGGGTCATTTGTCTAACTCCATGAAGGGTTCTTAATAGAAACCAACAGTTAAATATTGGAATAATTGAAAATTTGTTGAAAAAAACAGCCTTTTGTCGCAACGTTTTCACCTATAACTTTTTCAAATTTTGACAGTGTAGTGTAGTTCCTATCATCCCAATAGGCTCTGCGCATTGGAATAATACCTACAATAGTAAAGGCCTAGATCAGACGTTAACTAGGTCTACTACTGTCGATATTAGACTTAAACTTTTGGGTTTGCCAGCTTAGCTCAGAGTTCACTAGAAACTTTCTCGAATGTTCAGGTAGGACTTAACTTCCCTGATTAGACAAGAAGGGATTTAGTTTCTGACAACCATACAACATGACAACTTTGCTCTCCCCTAATCAAGAGTATATCTCGAGAGTCGTGTGAACAAAAGGCAATTTATTTTACTCAGTCAGTACGTGCATTCTTAGTCTCATCAGATTGTAGAGAAAAGGAAGAGACGGGCGTGTTCAATAAAAAGGTGTTATTTATTGATCAGTCTCTTTTCTCATACAAGAGAAATGGATCGATATTATTGCAATACTTATAGTTAAGTAAAGTGCATACATTAAAAGCAATAGTATAAAATAATACTGTAAAAACATTGATATGGTTTCTAAGCCATATGATGTTTAAAATGAATAAAATATATTACATACACATATACATTTGACTAAACGTACTCAACTGGTGTTTCTAAATACGCCTACCCCGTGTACCTGACCTAAGCCTGATGCGTGGGCGGGAATAGAAAGTTACAGTTTAAGTTAAGTTTGGTTTTGCCAAGTGACTAACTTAAGAATTCTCTGTGAGGGGTTATTCAGTTCTGTACCTGGAAGTTAGGATGAATGAGGGATGGTATCTCTCTCTCTGGTCTCGATATTCCAGGCTGCCTGCGAGGGCTACCCGGAAGCGCCGGTGCTGGGTCTCTCGGCAGGAGAAAGCAGCGCGTCTCGTTCTCAGCGCGTCAGGAAGGCGGGGCTGTTGCCAGCGGGGTCTGCTCTGCTCTGGGCTTCGGCAAGTATGGCTGCTCCGTCTCGTCACCACCGTGTGTTTGCATAGGGCAAGATCGGTGATATTTATACCTTTAAGGTGCCGAGATTGACGTAAGGATGGACATAGATACGTCAATAAAGATGTCATACGACCAGGTCGTTAGCACATTCTTTTGCTGAAGTTCTCTGTGAAATCAAAACAATGGCCGCACGGATTTTCCAGGTTGTCATAGGTTTGATTTGTTATGAGAACTCCGTATGCCTTATCAGGGGCTGGAGGAATGTCGCTTGTCTAATTAGATCGCAAGCGTTATGACCTAATCAGATAACACGTTCCTGTGCCGTAGTGTAACTGCGTCAGATAACGGTATCTGCATCATGGGGGTTTTCTGCCTCATGGGCTGACTGCTAGTTAACTTGTTAGTTTGTTTAACCAGAATAGGGTCAGGAATAGGGGGATCGATTCAGAACCTAAAGGAATACATGACACCCACTCCACGCTAACTATGGACATATTTACTAATCTAGGCATAGTATAACATAGTGCAACATACTATAGAGTAGTGTGTATACCTTACCACCCCAAAATACATAAATGCATTTTGAAACTTTCAAATATACGGAAAAATTGCAGTTATATGTATTGTATGCACTTAAGCTGTAAAATAATGCCAAAGTAATTACTCATTTTCATACATTAATGCTATTTGGTATATGAGAAATTACACATGAAATGGCTCTTAATACAGAAAAAAGGTTCGAGACCATTCCATCACATAATAAAATATTTATGAACATACCAGCGGGCAGCTAATGTCTATAAAGAATACTAAATAATAGAAATCTTAGTTCTCTAGGAATAGTTTCTTACTTTAAGCAGAAGATAAGTGTCCCGAAAAATTGTAAAAAACATTTTGGGGCTGCTGAAAAATTGCTGTCCGTGAACTGGAGTAAAAATAGTTCATGTGACTTTGTTTTTAAAGTTGAAGGCCGAATTCAGGGAACGCCGTGTGCGAGTTTGCTCAAAAGTCTCTATTTCTGCTCTGGTGAGAACATCATATCATTTAGGCTTTCGAAAAAACTGTCAACAGTTTCATGGGAAAGTTCCACTAACTCGGAAATAGGTGTAACCATGCATTCGTGCGCATGATTATCTCCATTGACATTCTGATTTGCATTGCTGACAGAAGGTCGTACCTGATCGATGCTGCTTTCATCTTGAACTTTATCACCCATTAATCGTAGTGGTGAAGCTTCCACGAATGCCGTCATCAGGATTGGTAGCCTTTGAGGGCAGCACAAAGCGTGAACCTTTATTGGGCTCAACAATGTTTCTGCATCCATTGGCGCATCCGATTGTAGCATCAGACAGGTGTCTAACACGCATTCTTCTCCGCATAGCAGACACCTTAATACAGGTAAAACACATCTTTGCCACATTGGTCGAAATGATAGAAACCAAGTCATGTTCAGGTCTCTAAGCCGGGAAAGTCCCAGGATTTTTGTTATCCTGTCCCGGTATCCAATGGCTAGGATTGTTTCTTCCATTGTCGCGAGAGTTTGGTCTGTGACATGGGTTGCCATAACGAAAAATAAGGACTAAGAATAGGATTCCTGCAATTAGTCCCAGGATCAGGGGAAGTCCGCCAAAAATCGAATGGACGAAATCTGGAAAAATACCCAGTATGGCTTTGAATGGTGTTAATGCCATTGAAAATACTGTCTTAAATACCTTTGAGACCCCAGTGGTATCAGAAATATTTAAGATTTCATTAAGGATTTCCGCGAAATGTATGGGGGAATTAGTCGATAACAATGAATGTATCTCTGCAGTCGTCCTTGCGACTTGTAGATCATACGTTTCTTTTGATAACGTGAGCCTTGTAGGCGTCTGAAGAAGCACTGTTTTCATTCTGCTTAAAGTATCTATTCGAATAGAAGTAATTTTCAAATTGGGCCATGCCCTTGCCTCCCTGTCTGGAAAGGAGCTGGGGAACAATGAGCGTCCGCAGCACTTGACCTTCGCAGTCGTAGTTACGAGATAAGGAGTCCCGGGCATAAGACTACAGCATCTGCGGTCTACAATTAGAATGTAACTCCCATTATAGAGTCTTTGAAAGAATGGTTCTATCTCAGTTGCAGGTGCGCCTTGCTGGTGACATGAAAGGTTGTATGAATTCCCTTCACAGGCTCCATGCAAACTAATTCCGTTACACAGAAGCGTGCTGCTTAGTGACATCGCACAATTATTGCCACTAAGAAACACTTTCTGTCCTTTATTACTGACACATGCATGTGAATAGGGCAGGTTCCATGTTGTTTTAATGTACCCCTTTCCCAATTTTTCGTACATGCCAGCCTGTATATATTTTTGGCAGTATTGAAACCTGAAGGTTGAGATTGGAATATTTATTATCCCATGTATTATCCATTCACTGACAGGTCGTTCTGACATTGTCACTGGTAATCTCTCAAGTTTCTCAATGCTCAGGATTGTATAATCAGCACCCTTCTGGGCCATACTGATTTGTCTATCAGTAAGGTTAAAGATTTGGAATAGTGACGTTGTGTTGATTAAACGCCAAGGCACATAGCCTGAACGCAGATTTTGTAACGTCCAGCCAAGCTGTACAATAGAACGCAATTGTGACTGACCGTGTTGTAACAACAGTAAGTCTTGCGATAATATGTCGATTGCTGAAGACACAATGCTGTCCAAAGAAAAAATTCTGGAGGACAGAGTCAATAACCCATTGTCCACTACAGAAAGTGATTTTTCCAAATTAATACGGTCAATTTCCCGTATTCTCTCTGCTGTTTCAATTTGAGTAACCTTCCAGGCCTCATTGTATGCTGCATATACAGAGGCTGCTATGAAACGTTTTTGACGCTTTTTGCGTGGTCCCATAATGAAATCACGCAAGTCAGCACCATCAGTAAGTAAAGTTAGGTGTTGCTTAATTTCTGCCAGTGTGGAAGTTTGTAGCCATTGAAGGCACAATTTGCCCACACTGTAGGTTGTTATTATCCCTGGGTGATGTCTTTGGGGATATCTAGGGTCTGGCCTGGTCATTTTGAACCCCTGTGTTTTGTTCAGGAATCTGTCTTGACAGTTATTTGTATCTGTGGGCCAGATCAACCACTGTTTCCAATTTGGATGTGTTCTGTTTTGGTTTAATATATGGTTTACGTCTATCTCTTCATCTGTATCAGAGCTATTGCTGAACATTGTTGGCTTTGGAATAGACGGTTTATTTAAGTCTTTGATTTTGGCTAAGCCAAGACAGGTGGTTTGTTGGACAGTGTCATTTAAAAATATAATTTGTTCTGGGATCATGCAGGCTCTAAACAGTGATTCTATACCCTGTACTTGCCAATCTTTTGTACCCCAAACACTTTTCAATTCAACATTTTGTCCCAATAATCAAAACCAAAAGTATTCATTTTTTCAAAGAATGAATCTGAATATATCAATTTTGTGTTGGTTATCATGGTCTTGGTCCCTGTCTTATTTGACAATTTGAAATAAAATGTTTCAGCATTACTTGTGTTAAAACCTGAAAAGTATGAATATTTGTCATAGAAGGTTCTTGAGCTTCCTTTCGGAGGCGTTGCACAATGTTCCCATTGATTATAATTTAAAACATTTCTAGGTTGTGCAGATCTATGTAAAAAATGGTTACCATAGTGGTTGTAGCAATACATACTATCATAATTTGTAGAACCCTGCAAATAATCATGTTTGGTAAATTTAGCAGACATTACTAAGTCAGACATCATATTATTAATGCTTTCGAAGTCCCAATCATCAGCAAATGAGTTTGGTTTTACAAAGTCACTCAATGAGATCTTAATTTGGTGTGGATATTTCAGGATTTCCACCGGACCGTAGATTTCGTAGTCAGTGTTGTCCCATGCTACCCCACCCGGTATTGGATTGGCTGTGAAGTTGACTGAAGAAAGTTCTCTTTTCTCGACGTGTGAAGATGTGTGTGGTTTGAGGATCAAGTTGATTTTCTGACTTGCTGTGTCCATTTTAGCATATTTTCCCTCAATGAAGCGTCCCAAAGTTAGTATCATGATGAGCCAAAGTATGAGGATAAATGCACCAAAACCCACCCAAAATTCAATCCATGGAGAAATCAGATATGTTTCTTTTAGTTGTTTCAAAAGTTCTTTAGCTTTATCTTTAAAGGATTTTGATGATGGCTGTGTCTTTGATTCACTGAGGCTTTCAGAGGAATCATCGAAGTTTATGAAGTAGCCGGATGCAGTTCTGTCAATTGTTCCAATTGCTTCAGGATTATTGTTTCTTGCGTTTTCACTCGGTACTTCATTATAGATTGGTGTGTCTCTGCTAAATGTTTTTATTTGGGTTTTCAGAGGTCTTAGTTCTATTGCATTGTTGCATAGTCCTTGTTGTTCTTCTGTAGGCGTTTCGAATGTGATGAGCCTCTTCGATAGGACCTCTGTACTGGTAGCAAACCTTGGTGTTCTGCTACTTATTGGGAGTCCACTTGGCCTACTGTTTGTTATCGGCCACATGATTGTGGTTTTACCAGGTCGATGGATACAACTCGGTTCTCCTTTTTACCAGCAAGTGGCGGTAGTACAACTGATCTTGTCCCGTTGACAGACAAGACAGGAACTGCTTTTCTATAAGAAGGCCCAAATTCCTTCTTTACCGCGATCTTTTCCCTGACTAGATCCCCGACTTTTGGAATCCAGACAGGTCTTGCTGGGACAGGTGGTGGTTCTTCAGTGGTTGTTGGCTGTTGTTTCAACTTTATGTTGCTCAGGTCTTTTCTTGTTTTGTTTAAGTCCTGTAAAATAGCCAAACGGTCTTTGATATCAAAGCTTTTTTCTTTCACCACTGAAGTCTGACTATCAATGTCAGAGATCAACATCCTAGTTCCAAATAATAATTCGTACGCACTGAATCCCTTCAGAGAATTTCTTGGCAAGTTATTTAGACTACGTTGGACACTTATTAGATGTTTGACCCACCCAGCTCCCGAACCTAATACCTTTGCCGTTATAGATTGCTTTATGTCACGGTTTTTTCTTTCAACAATTCCGTTCCCCTCAGGGTGAAATGGACAAGAGTACCGCAATTGCACGCCCATGCCGACCATGGCCTCCTTATAAGCCCGAGAGCTAAAAGCAGGACCGTGGTCTGAATGCAGCATGCCAATTGCGTATGTGCCGATAAAGACTCGCAAATCTTTTATAACAGTTCTGGCGTCAGCCGTTCGCTGGGGCCACATCCATATGAATCTCGTGCATGAATCCACTGCGACCAAGATATATTTATAGTTACCATCCCTTTGTAAGGGACCACAGTGGTCTAGGTAAACACAGGCTAATGGTTTATCCGAGATTAGGAGGGGCGTCTGAGCTGGACGTCTCACCGTTGATACTTTCATTTTTTGACATATCTCACACTCTAGAACATAGTTCCTTGTTTGTCTTCTCATTTGTGGCCACCAGTATCTCTGTTTTAATAATGATACTGTGGCTGAGACGCCAGCATGTATAGAAGCAAGCCCTTCATGTGCCGCTATTATCAGTCCTAACCTATGTTCCATGTTTGGAATTGCCCTATCCCCCACTCCAGGGATTCGAGCAAAAGGAACATTGTTTGCATCAGTTATGTATGAGTATTTTACTGGAAAGCCTTTCGGGAGTGTTTCTATCGAATCCTTTTCTGAAGCGCTGACAGCTTGTAATATTTCGCTGTCTATTTTTGTTTTTGACCGAGTGATGGCAGCTACGGAAGCCGTTTGCACAGCTGCCTTCGCGGCCTCATCATCCAATGAATTCCCTGCAACGTGAACGCCATCACGTTGGTGACTCAGCGTATGTATCACGTGAGTCTTTGGTAGTTCTTTTTGTAAAAGAACTACTTGTTCCCAGAGCATTTTATGCTTGATTGTGCCACCTTTCGCATCCTTGAAACCATTCTGAAGCCAGATCTGCAAGTATTCATTATAAGACTGAACGCAATAATACGAATCGCACACTATGAGTGTGGGGAATTCTCGATCGGTATTTTCAAGCGCCATCTTGAATGCCAGTAGTTCAGCTCGCTGAGCTGTACAATCTCCTAGAGATTGTGTTTTAGTGAGGGTTGGTTTAAATTTCCCTTCGTGCCAACGACCTTTAACAATCGCGCACGCAGCACTGTAAGCTTGTTTACCCCCTACTGCGGGTTGTGCTGATCCGTCTGTATATATTATACAGCCGTAATGTTCTAGAGGCAGAATTTCGGTCGGCGGAGGACATTCAAATTCATATTGGAGAAATTCTTGTGTTTTTAAGTTAGGATCAAATTCATATGCCACGTCTGTTGCAGCAAGAGAATTAGCCCATTGTATCCATCTTGGATGGAGCGCTTTAGCATTTGGAATGCTTGCTTTTGTTACAGCCTCTAGTGCTGGTATAGGTGTCACGATTATTATTCGTTTACCTTGTGCCAGGGCTCGTTCTTTTGCTATAGCTGTCTGTGTTGCAGTTAGAATTTTTTCCGTTGGGCTATATTTCATTTCAGCCTTAGTGTACAAGTGTGATTTGAATGCAATTGGTACCTTTTCTCCCTCATTAGAGGTCAGGTATGTGAATCCGCATCTCCCTGGGATGACTCGAATCACAAGATTGCGTGTATTGTCACGTGTTTCTAATTTTGTTTTAATTAGCATGTCTGTTTGTAAGGATCTCAGAATTTCTGTGTGTATTTGAGTCCAATTGGATCTTTTAAAATCTGGTTTTATCAGATCATAAAGGGGTTTAACCCTTTCTGCGTAATTTGCAATGTATGTTCTTCCGAAATTTAGGAAGCCTAGAATTGACTGTAGGTTTTTTAGTGTTCTAGGTGCTTGGATTACGGCACATTTCTCTAGGAAATTGTCCTCCAGGCTTTTGCCTTCACTTTATAATTCATATCCTAAGAACAGGACTTTCAGATGGGCAATTCTGGATTTTTTAAAGTTGAATTTGTAACCCTCTGCTGCGAACCCAAGTATTATGGTGTTCACTCTCTTCAAGTGAGTATCCAAGTCATCATCTGTTAAGTATATGTCGTCGACATAAGATAATGCTTCATCATCATATATTTGTAGTAATTCTGTTACTCTCGCTGAGAATACTCCCGGGCTGTTCTTGTACCCCTGGGCTAACCGACAGAATTGTTTTTGAGTGCTATTTATTGAGAATGCAGTTAAATATCTGCTCTCCGGTGCTATGTTTTGACAAAAGAATCCATTAGAGATGTCTAAGGTTGTTTTGTATTTTTTGCGCACTATGTTATTCATTAGTGCAGCACTATGTGAGTTTTGCACTGCAAAAGTTTTGCAACATGTGTTAAGGTGTCGGTAATCCAAAACTAGACGGTATGAATTGTCTGGTTTGGAGACCGGAAACAAAGGGTTGTTCATTTGTGAGGTGCAAGTTTCAATCACCCCCTGGTATTCTAGCTGATCTAATATTTCTTTTACCTGTTTTTTAGCTTCTTGCTTAATTGGGTACTGCCTTTGTGCAGCAGGTTGTGATTTTAACTGGATTTTGTGAGGAGGAGAGTCCTCATCCCATCCTACATGATTTTTATATAAAGCAGGAGCTAGAGCCACTGCCCACTTTCTAGCAAGTGTGTATTTTTTATGAATTGGGATATGATTTGAGAAGGCAGGCATAATTATTTCTTCGCCATGAGGGCACTCCCTGACAAACTCTGGTGGCCAGTCTTTTTCAGCTAGAAGGATGTCATAGCCCTTGGAGAGATTATCCCAAAATAGTCCCCTTATTTTTCTAGTCTTATCCCCCTCTATACGCAATGTTATTTCGTATATTTTGTGAGGTTTGCTAACTCTGGTGTCTGCAGTTTCCACTTGAAGATATTCATTCGTGTCCACTGTATCCAGATGATTCATAAGGACTTTGCGAGCTATGCTCACTTCTGCTGCGCTGTCTAGCATTGTCTGAGCCCATTCTCCGTTTTTCAGTTGTGTCCTCAGAATTCTCGGCATTGTTAACTATTTTAATGCTGGCTACCTTCTTTTTTGGAAATTGTAATTTCTTTTTTAGCTGAGCAGGTTCCTTGTCTTTGGACTTGGCGTGCTCTTCTCTTTGTTCTGATCGTCCTCTTCTTTCCGATTTCTGCGAGGAAGTCTGAAAAGATTGAGAGGGACGTGTATCAATGTCTCGATATCTATCAGGCTTTTTTATATTATCCCTATTTCTAAGGTTATATCTTTTCCCAGAGGGGTCACTCTGAGGTGACCTGTGTCTTTGGTTCGGAGATTTCTCCCTTCGCCTAGGAGACCTTCCCCTGGACTGGAATTTCTTTTCTTTAGGATTGGATTGTTTGTTTCCATCCCAGTTCTTTTTTGGTAAATTATTATAAAAAAATATTTTTTCAGGACTTTCAGTCAGTTGCGGTTTTACTGGTATTCCACCTAAACTATCTCTACCTAGTTCCTCATAGGATTTTTCTATGATTCTGGCAATTTCAGCTGGTTGGTCTGCTATATCTGTCTCTTTTAACCTCTGGCGGATCGCCACGTTTGCTGCTTCTCCCTTTATGTTGGCTAATAATATAGCCGAGACCTGCTTGAAGTCTTTTAGTAATTTCATACCAAGAGTTAAGGCAGGTTCTGGACCGTATTCGTCTTGAATTTGTTTTAGCACATCTGGTATTACCGAAATGGATGGAACACCGTGCGTTTTTGTGTAGATGGAAGCAAAGACTGTACCCCAAGTGTCACAGTCCTCAATGTGTGGTGCGATTCCCATTGGAAGACAGATAGTCAGAATCCTGTGTTTTTCTAGCGGGGTGGTGTCTGGAAACACCGCCTCTATTTGGGTGATCTTTTGCGCTAGCCAGAATGGTATTTGTTCCCGTTTAGCCGGTACTTTACCTAGGCAGGACTGGATGTTCTGTGGTGTAATTTTATTTGTGTTCCCCTGGTGAGGGGTCAGCTGTGGAATTTTAATTGCTGGCTGAATTGTTGAAGTCCGCATCACATACTGGACTAATTGTCTATGTATTTTTAATAATTGTTTTAGCTGTGTTAAAAGCTCTGGTGCAGGCATTCTTTCGATGTCTGGATGTGGTGTGTATCCGGCTAGGACCGGCCACGTTGCTCCTGGTCTACCTAAAGGACCGAGCCTGGTGATGTGATTATTATGTTTTAGGGCGCCATCAAATAAGAGCAAATGCTCTTGAAATTTGAGTGGTACTTCCACCTCCTCGAAAGGAGTGTACGTTTCAGGAGGTTCCTCTATTTTGTAATAGTGGAAGTACTTTGTTACAGGATTTGCTGCTGGAAAATTTATCCATGAATAGTATACCTCTGTCTGCCGATATTCGTGTGCCTCAATTACGAATATGACTGTACCACCTCTAGGTGTCAGTCCATTTTCTATAAGTTTTATGGTTATAGATTTCCTTTTGATGACCGGGATGAGTATTATCTCCGGGTCTGCGTCTTGCATAGTAGCATCAGCTGCTGCGAGTTCAGTTGCTATTCTAACTGTCTCTCTTTCTTCATCACTGTCCATTTTACCGACAGGATGGTTATTTCTTTTGTTTGCAGATCAGGTTTCTTATGGAAACAAAGGATTAGATGCACAATAATTTGGAACAGTGTATCCTTCAACGTTGACTATACCAAAAACCATACATAGGAGTTCCCTCCTGCGAGGTTTTGGAGGATATAACCTTTCACCCACTCCAGACGTCTTTGGAGTATTATGGGAAAAGGGGTCTGAGTGAGAAAGCACGACTGAGTTACTCTAAATGTCTTACGTTAGTTTTATCGCCCTTTCCAAACACGTTGGGCGCCATGTAGTGTAGTTCCTATCATCCCAATAGGCTCTGCGCATTGGAATAATACCTACAATAGTAAAGGCCTAGATCAGACGTTAACTAGGTCTACTACTGTCGATATTAGACTTAAAGTTTTGGGTTTGCCAGCTTAGCTCAGAGTTCACTAGAAACTTTCTCGAATGTTCAGGTAGGACTTAACTTCCCTGATTAGACAAGAAGGGATTTAGTTTCTGACAACCATAGAACATGACAACTTTGCTCTCCCCTAATCAAGAGTATATCTCGAGAGTCGTGTGAACAAAAGGCAATTTATTTTACTCAGTCAGTACGTGCATTCTTAGTCTCATCAGATTGTAGAGAAAAGGAAGAGACGGGCGTGTTCAATAAAAAGGTGTTATTTATTGATCAGTCTCTTTTCTCATACAAGAGAAATGGATCGATATTATTGCAATACTTATAGTTAAGTAAAGTGCATACATTAAAAGCAATAGTATAAAATAATACTGTAAAAACATTGATATGGTTTCTAAGCCATATGATGTTTAAAATGAATAAAATATATTACATACACATATACATTTGACTAAACGTACTCAACTGGTGTTTCTAAATACGCCTACCCCGTGTACCTGACCTAAGCCTGATGCGTGGGCGGGAATAGAAAGTTACAGTTTAAGTTAAGTTTGGTTTTGCCAAGTGACTAACTTAAGAATTCTCTGTGAGGGGTTATTCAGTTCTGTACCTGGAAGTTAGGATGAATGAGGGATGGTATCTCTCTCTCTGGTCTCGATATTCCAGGCTGCCTGCGAGGGCTACCCGGAAGCGCCGGTGCTGGGTCTCTCGGCAGGAGAAAGCAGCGCGTCTCGTTCTCAGCGCGTCAGGAAGGCGGGGCTGTTGCCAGCGGGGTCTGCTCTGCTCTGGGCTTCGGCAAGTATGGCTGCTCCGTCTCGTCACCACCGTGTGTTTGCATAGGGCAAGATCGGTAATATTTATACCTTTAAGGTGCCGAGATTGACGTAAGGATGGACATAGATACGTCAATAAAGATGTCATACGACCAGGTCGTTAGCACATTCTTTTGCTGAAGTTCTCTGTGAAATCAAAACAATGGCCGCACGGATTTTCCAGGTTGTCATAGGTTTGATTTGTTATGAGAACTCCGTATGCCTTATCAGGGGCTGGAGGAATGTCGCTTGTCTAATTAGATCGCAAGCGTTATGACCTAATCAGATAACACGTTCCTGTGCCGTAGTGTAACTGCGTCAGATAACGGTATCTGCATCATGGGGGTTTTCTGCCTCATGGGCTGACTGCTAGTTAACTTGTTAGTTTGTTTAACCAGAATAGGGTCAGGAATAGGGGGATCGATTCAGAACCTATAGGAATACATGACAACAGCTCTTGGAAAGCAATATACTGTTACATCCGTTAGACCTTCCTGGTTGTGGGGATATATAGGACTTGTAGTTTCACCAAGAACCCGACGAACCCAGATCCAAAAACTGAGCAGCAACTTGCAATGGTATTTTTTCATTTACTGGGTATAGAGCACTTTGTCTTGGAAAATGTATACATGGAAAAATCTGTATGAAAGACACCTATGTATTTCTGAATTGGGTACAAATTATAGAGTTCAGAAACAGTATATAATTGCACATTTTCAAAATTGGGAATACTCATACTAGCATGAGAATTATTGGTCATTTTTCAAAAAGATTTTTTTTTTACACAATGTCTTTCATTGAAAGGGAGAAATGCATGAAAGCTCAATTGGTAATAACAGTTGATTTACAAATCTGAATTACCCCAAGTCTCCCGATAAAAATGGTATCTGTGTGGGTCGGCCTTGTGCCTGCGACAGGAAACGGCGCAAAATGCAACGTGGTCACACCTCAATTTTGCAGTTACAAATTGACCCTTTTATGGCAAAGTGCCTAGCTGTAGTTTTTGCACCCTAGCTCTGCCGGCACCTAGGGAAACCTAGCAAACCTATACATTTTTAAAAAGTAGACACCCAGGGGAATTCAGGATGGGGTGACTCGACTGCCTACCACCAGGTTTTGTTACCCAGAATCCCTTGCAAAGCTAAGAATTTGACAAAAAAAACACATTTTCCTCAAATTTCTGTGGTGGAAAGTTCTGGAATCTGCGTGCATCAACAAATTTCTAGCCACCCAGCGTTCCCCCAGGTCTCCCAAAAAAAATGGTACCTCACTTGCCTGGGTAGGCATAGTGGCTGCGACACGAAACAGCGCAAAACGCAACGTGGTCGCACCTCATTTTCCCAGTGAAATCTTGTGCTTTTTGGACAAAGAGACTACCTTTTGTTTTTGAGTCCTAGCTCTGCCAGCACCTAGGGAAACCTAGCAAACCTATACATTTCCGGAACGTAGACACCCAGGGGAATTCAGGATGGGGTGACTCGACTGCCTACCACCAGGTTTTGTTACCCAGAATCCCTTGCAAAGCTAACAATTTGTCAAAAAAAACACATTTTCCTCACATTTCTGTGGTGGAAAGTTCTGGAATCTGCGTGGATCAACAAATTTCCACCCACCCAGAGTTCCCCCAGGTCCCCCAAAAAAATGGTACCTCACTTGCATGGGTAGGCATAGTGGCTGCGACATGAAACAGCGCAAAACGCAACGTGGTCGCACCTCAATTTCCCAGTGAAATCTTGTGCTTTTTGGACAAAGAGACTACCTTTTGTTTTTGAGTCCTAGCTCTGCCAGCACCTAGGGAAACCTAGCAAACCTATACATTTTTGAAAAGTAGACACCCAGGGGAGTTCAGGATGGGGTGACTCGACTGCCTACCACCAGGTTTTGTTACCCAGAATCCCTTGCAAAGCTAACAATTTGTCAAAAAAACACATTTTCCTCACATTTCTGTGGTGGAAAGTTCTGGAATCTGCGTGGATCAACAAATTTCCACCCACCCAGCGTTTCCCCAGGTCTCCCGAAAAAAATGGTACCTCACTTGGGTGGGTAGGCATAGTGGCTGCGACATGAAACAGCGCAAAACGCAACGTGGTCGCACATCAATTTCACAGTGAAATCTTGCGCTTTTTTTGACAAAGAGACTACCTTTTGTTTTTGAGCCCTAGCTCTGCCAGCACCTAGGGAAACCTAGCAAACCTATACATTTCTGAAAACTAGACACCCAGGGAAATTCAGGATGGGGTGACTCGTCTGCCTAGCCCCAGGTTTTGTTACCCAGCATCCCTTGCAAACCTAAAAATTTGACCAAAAAACACATTTTCCTCACATTTCTGTGGTGGAAAGTTCTGTATTCTGCGTGGATCAACAAATTTCCACCCACCCAGCGTTCCCCCAGGTCTCTCGAAAACAATGGTACCTCACTTGCGTTAGTAGGCATAGTGGCTGCGACATGAAACAGCGCAAAACACAACGTGGTCGCACCTCAATTTCACAGTGAAATCTTGCGCTTTTTGGACAAAGAGACTACCTTTTGTTTTTGAGCCCTAGCTCTGCCAGCACCTAGGGAAACCTAGCAAACCTATACATTTTTGAAAAGTAGACACCCAGGGAAATCAGGATGGGGTGACTCATCTGCCTACCCCCAGGTTTTGTTACCCAGAATCCCTTGCAAAGCTAAAAATTTGAGAAAAAAAAACACATTTTCCTCACATTTCTGTGGTGGAAAGTTCTGGAATCTGCGTGGATCAACAAATTTCCACTTACCCAGCGTTCCCCCAGGTCTCCCGAAAAAAATGGTACCTCACTTGCGTGGGTAGGCATAGTGGCTGCAACAGGAAACGGTTTAAATCGTACGGTGGTGAATTTACAATACCCTATTGCAAAACTACCTTGATTTTTTTCGGGGGGGCTCCTGAGTTTTTGGCCCGGGGCTCAGTGGCCATCTCTTTCGAAACTCCCAAACAGTTCTTAAAACTAGACACCCGGGGGCTTCCAAGGAGGTATGGCTTGCGTGGATCCTCCAACGTTCCTTTACCCAGAATCCCTTGCAAATCTCGATTATAGCTCAAAAAAATCCGATTTTTCACACATTTTTGTGTGGGAAAGCGTGGCATTACTGGGCTCACACAAACTTCCTCCCACTCAGCATTCGCCAAGGTCTCCTGATAAAAATGGTACCTCACTTGCGTGGGTAGGCATAGTGGCTGCAACAGGAAAAGGTCCAAATTGTATGGTGGAGAATTTAAAATACCCTATAGCTACATAACCTTGATTTTTTGGGGGGGAGCACCTGAGTTTTTGGCCCGGGGCTCGGTGGCCATCTTTGGAAACTACCAAACCCAAACAGTTCTGAAAACTAGACACCCGGGGGAGTCCAGGGAGGTATGGCATGCGTGGGTCCCCCAATGTTTTCCTACCCAGAATTCCTTGCAAACCTTAAAATTAGGTAAAAATATCACTTTTCCAAACTTTTTTTGCGTGGGATCTCCCTGTCGGCAAAAATGTCCTACCACCCAGCGTTCCCCTTGTTCTCCCGAGTAAAAGGATACCTCACTTGTGTGGGTGCCCCAAAGCAGAACAGGCTAAAAATGAATTTTTAAAAAAGTCCTATTTAAGTTTGACAAATTAAGCCCCCCTACCTTAGCCACAGGCCTTTGGCCCACCCACACAAGCGACGTATCATTTTACTCGGGAGAACAAGGGAAACGCTGGGTGGTAGGACATTTGTGCCGGCAGTGAGATCCCACCCAAAAATTTATGGAAAAGTGGTTTTTTTTAACCTAAATTTAAGGTTTGCAGGGGTTTCTGGGTAGGAAAACATTGGGGGACCCACGCATGCCATACCTCCCTGGACTTCCCCGGGTGTCTAGTTTTCAGAACTGTTTGGGTTTGGTAGTTTCCAAAGATGCCCGCCAAGCCCCGGGCCAAAAGCTCAGGTGACCCCCTAAAAAAATAAGATTGTTTTGCTAAAGGTAATTTTTAGGTCTTCACAGTACGAATTGGGCCTTTTCCTGTAGCAGCCACTATGCCTACCCACGCAAGTGAGGTACCATTTTTATCGGGAGATCTGGGGGAAGGCCGGGTGGGAGGTAATTTGTGTGAGCCCAGTGATGCCACTCTTTCCCACACGAAAAAGTGTGAAAAAATCTTTTTCAGCTAAAATTGAGGTTTGCAAGGGATTCTGGGTAAAGGAACGTTGGAGGATCCACGCAAGCCATTCCTCCTTGGAAGCCCCCGGGTGTCTACTTTTCAGAAATGTGTGGGTTTGGTAGGTTTCCCTAGATGGTCGTCTAGCACGGGGCCAAAAACCCAGGTAACCCCTCTTGCAAAAGCTGGTGGATTTGACAATGGTGACAATGTCAAGTGGGTAGGCATAGTGGCTGCAACAGGAAAAGACCCAATTCGTACAGTGAAGACTTAAAAATTACCTTTAGTAAAACTATCTTCTTTTTTGAGGGGGTCACCTGAACTTTTGGCCCGGGGCTTGGCGGGCATCTTTGGAAACTACCAAACCCAAACAGTTCTAAAAAATAAACACCAGGGGGAGTCCAGGGAGGTAAGGCATGCGTGGGTCCCCCAATGTTTTACTACCCAGAATTCCTTGCAAACCTTAAAATTAGGTAAAAATATCACTTTTCCAAAGTTTTTTGTGTGGGATCTCCGTGCCGGCAAAAATGTCCTACCACCCAGCGTTCCCCTTGTTCTCCCAAGTAAAATGATACCACACCTTAACAGAGTTACTCAAAAGTCAAACACATACAGGTTGGATTTGGCACAAGGGCGAGTGGTGGTTCAGTACATAAAATTTTATTAACAAGATATTTCAAAAAAATTAAATGCTCTGTCAATAAATAAATGCATAAAAACCGAACCAGTGACTCGCAACTCGTGAGCTGTAAAGCCACGACAAGGCACCAACCGTTTTACAGGCCATTCACGCACCTTTCATACCTGATACAAACCAGACCATTGACACCATCCGGAAGGAAATGCAACACATAACAACAATCACAATAAGGGACAAGGTACACCCTACTGCAGAAAGAGAAAAAAAACAAATATTACTGCACAGCCATCTAATCCGCAAGCACACACACATACTGGTTGGATTTGGCACGAGGGTGAGTGATGATTCAGTACATACAATTGTATTCGCAAGTAATTTCACAAAAATGAAATACACTGCGTATAATTGAAAGTATGATAAACTGAACCACTGACTCACAGCTCGTGAGCTGTAAAGCCACGTAAAGGCACCAACCTCTTTACAGGCCATTCATACACCTTTCGTACGTGTGACACATACAAAACATTCACACCGCCAGCCGCGGACCCATCACATTTCAACACTCACACCAGCAGACAGCGCCATTCAAGGGCCCATCCCTTTCACACGCCCACATTTCTGACATTGCAACTACACAAAATGATGGACTGTGTGGAGTGTCACTCAACTAGCAGTGTGTGTAGTGACCAACAGAAAGTAACTACTCACACACCGCCAGCCGAGCGCCAGTCCACCCACACCACCAACCAAGCACCAGACCATGCACACCGCCAGCCAAACAGCACTCAGTGCACACCGACAGCCAAGTACCACTCCACACACACCACCAGCCAAGCATCACTCCACGCACACCACCAGCCAAGCGCCACTCCACAAACACAACACCAGCCAAGCACCGCTCCGTGCACAGACAGCCAAGTACCACTCCACACACACCATCCAGCCAAGCGCCACTCCACACACACCACCAGCCAAGCGCCACTCCACGCACACCACCATCCAAGCACCAGACCATGCACACCGCCAGACAAACACCACTCAGCGCACACCGACAGCCAAGTACCACTCCACACACACCACCAGCCAAGCATCACTCCACGCACACCGCAAGGCAAGCGCCACTCCACACACACCGCCAGCCAAACACCACTCCGTGCACAGACAGCCAAGTACCACTCCACGCATACCACCAGCCAAGCGCCCCTCCACACACACCACCAGCCAAGCGCCACTCCACAAACACACCAGCCAAGCACCACTCCATGCACAGACAGCCAAGTACCACTCCACGCACACCATCCAGCAAAGCGCCACTCCACACAGACAGCCAGCCAAGCACCACTCTGTGCACAGACAGCCAAGTACCCCTCCACGCACACCACCAGCCAAGCGCACCTCCACACACACCACCAGCCAAGCGCCACTCCACAAACACAACACCAGCCAAGCACCACTCCGTGCACAGACAGCCAAGTACCACTCCACGCACACCACCAGCCAAGCGCCACTCCACACACACGACCAGCCAAGCGCCACTCAACACACACCACCAGCCAAGCGCAACTCCACACACACCGCCAGCCAAGCACCACTCCACGCACACCACCAGCCAAAGACAAATCCAAACACAACACCAGGCAAGCGCAAGAGCACGCACACCGCCAACCAAACACCAGACCACGCACACCGCCAGTCAAGCACCAGTCCACAGACACCGCCAGACAAGCACCAGTCCACAGACACCGGCAGCCAAGCGCCAAACCATGCACACAGTCAGACAATGGACACTACACGCAAACCAACATCATACTTTAGTTTTTTTTTAAATAAAAGAAAAACAAAAACAAATTGCAAATTGATACAAATCTACTAACTCAACAACTACATTTAAAAAGACTACACAAATGCAAACTTTGAAACTGAACAATAAGTTTTAAAGAATAAAGACCAACCAGTTCACTTTACCACTCATTGATACTCCCAAAAATTATTTTGCGTGTGGTACAATCTAAAACAAGCAGGTACACACAGCCCGGGGTTTGAAGGGCAGTCGGGGCAGTAAATACGAACCTCTTTCCGCAAACCTCTTTGCCAACAGACTCTACATCTCCGACTGGGAAAGTCTTTTGAGATTGTAGGAGGAATTGTATCTGGAAAGTGGCGATCTTTCAATCTGGCAACATCCTCCACCACTCCAACTCTAGGAACACTTGCCTGTTCCACTAAAACAAGGCTGCCTATTACAGACTCCTGAAACTTTACAAAAGTCATCTGTGACTGGGGACAAGATTTCTGGAACACAACAAAAGCATTAAAAGTTGCCAAGTTGAAAAGATGGATAGCCAACTTCTTGTACCAAATGTAAGCCTTACGAAGAGCAGCATACGGTTCCAACCTCTGATCTACTCTGTCAACACCACCCATGTGCCTATTATAGTCCATTATGCACACAGGTTTGCGCACTTCTGCAACCTGACCCCAAACAGTCACCGCTTCAGTGCTTTCATCATGTATTGTAGTCAACATGTAGACATCTCTCCTGTCTGAAAACTTCACAGCTAGAAGCTCCTCACAACGCAATGCACTGCACTGTCCCCGATCAAGCTTTCGACAAACAAGTTCTTTTGGGAAACCTTTACGGTTTGAGCGGATTGTGCCACAAGCAACAGTGTCCACTTTGGCTAATTCCCTGAAGAACCGCACACCAGTGTAGAAGTTATCGACATACAAATGATGGCCTTTGTTAAAAAATCCACGACCAAGTTCCCACACAATTTTCTCAGTCACTCCAAAAGTCGACGGACAACCAGGGGGGTTAATCCTGGATTCCTTACCAGTGTACACCCTGAAATTAGAGACATATCCAGTCTCACTGTCACACAGCATATACAGTTTGATTCCATAGCGTGCCCTCTTACTAGGAATGTATTGCTGAAATACCAAGCGGCCCTTGAACAACAGCAAAGACTCATCCACTGCAATTTCTTTCCCAGGATAAAAGATCTCAGAAAATCGATCAACAAAATGATCAATGACAGGTCGAATCTTGAAAAGACGGTCACAATCAGGGTGATCTTGTGGCAAAGCAAGACTATTGTAAACAAAATGCATCATCCGAAGCAGAAGCAAATACCCATCACGACTCATGACTGCCGGAAATATAGCTGTTGCCATCAAGGGACTAGTAGACCAATATGAAGCCATTGATGGTTTCCTAAGCAAGCCCATCAAAAAAGTTAAACCCAAAAACTTTTTCATCTCCTCCAAATTTGCGGGTAGCTCTAGCGTGGGGCTTAAGGCTGGCACTGTTCACCCTCAAAACTATTTCAGCATACAAATTAGTCTGCTCTACAATCTCTGCCAAAAACACATCATCCATAAACAACTTGAAAAAATCAATAGGCAAAAAAATTTCAGTGTTCACCCTACACCCTGGAACACCAGTAAATTCAGGCAATGCCGGCTGCACCATGCCTGGTGCAACCCAGAGGTCAGAACTTTCATCATCAAGTCTTGCAGCCGCAGGCTGGCGCCCAGCTGCCTCTTGACTCACTACACCAACTGGAAGTCTAGCAGCCCCAGGCTGCAGCCCAGATGTCTCTTGCCGCACTATTGGCACAGCAATGTCCTCCGCAACCACAGGCACAGCAATGTCCTCCCCAACCACAGGCACATCATCCACACCAAAAGTAGCTTCATCAGCACTCAAAGTGTCTTCATCATCAGATGAAGCCATGTGTAGAGAAAACTCACTACCTGAATCTTCACCTCCCACCTCTGGCTCAGAATCAGAGTCAGTCTCTGGACCATGGTCAGAGGAAGAATCAAAAAGCATTCCAACAACTTGCTGAGCAGTAATCCGGCGGCTAGCCATTATCCTTACAAATAAAGGAGTCTGCACAAACAACTCAACAACCCCAACACTGCGCAAAGTAAGATAAAAAATGTAAGCCTTTTTTAAAAAAAACTATATTTAGAAAAAATATACAATTCACTTACAAGACACAACTACACTCACCAGCACCTACTCTGCAAAGACACAGCAAATAGGCAACGATATCCCACTAGAAAGAAGAAAAAAAAACTTACATCTACAGAAGGACACATCAAAAACAAATGCAAAACATGTTTTACAATCACAACAAACAGAAACCAAACATACTCGTATTACTACACACTTTGCAAAATAAACAATTACATTACAATTGAACAAAAAAAAGGTCTCTTACCAAACACATGCAACTACAGAAACAGCAGAACAACAGAACAACCAGTAACGGAACCGCACACTGCAACAATCTAAAGAGGAAAAAAAACAATACACATTAGAAGAAACAAAAACAACACACATTACAACAGGCTATGTCAGAGGGTATGTCACAAATGGGGTGTCTGTCCCCAAGGGGGGAAGATTATAAATCATTATAAACGTGGGCCCCCTGGAAGCAACCCTACGGAGGGCAGAGAGGCCAAATAAAGACACAGCAGAACATACTGAAAAGAAATGGGCCCAAGGAAGCAACCCTTGGCCAAGGGGTCGCTCCCTATAAAAAAACAAAAACCTGGAGTATAGTGGGCTTTTCTATCCCCCCTGGGACCAGAAACTGTCAAAAAAAGAGCCGATCTGCCCCCAGGGGGGGGGGCAGAACAGTCTACAATATTTATAATGCCCCCTGGAAGCGACCCTTGCCCAAGGGGTCGCTTCCTTTATAAATATACTAAAATCCCTGGTGTCTAGTGGGCTTTTCTACCCCCCCTGGGTCCAGATGTGGCCCAAAAAACAGCTGATCTGCAGACAAGTCTAAAAAAAATTATGGGCCACTAGGTAGCGACCCTTCCCCAAGGGGTCACTTCCTTTACAATTATAAACAAATCCCTGGTGTCTAGTGGGCTCTTCTGCCCCCCGTGGGTCCAGATCACGCGCTAACATGGGTGATCTGCCCCCAGGGGGGGCAGAAAAGTCTACACTAAATTTTTATGGCCCTGGAAGCGACCCTTGCCCAAGGGGTCGCTTCCTTTACTAATAAAAACACAATCCCTGGTGTCTAGTGGGCTTTCCTGCCCCCCCCCCCCTGGGTCCAGATTCTCGAATAAAATGGTCGATCTTCCCCCAGGGGGGGCAGGAAAGTCTAAACAAATAGAAAATGCCCTAGGAAGCGACCCTTTCCCAAGGGGTCGCTTCCTTTTATCAAAATAAATAATCCCTGGTGTCCAGTGGGCTTTTCTGCCCCCCCCTGGGTCGAGATCGCTCACTAAATCGAGCGATGTCGACCCAGGGGGGGCAGAAAAGTCTGACTTGCAATTATTTTGCCCCTGGAAGCGACCCTTGCCCAAGGGGTCGCTTCCTTTTCAGAAAAAAACATCCCTGGTGTCTAGTGGGGCATTACTGGTGCAGGATCGCGACGCTGTGCGCGATCCTGAACCAGGAATGCCCTGCATTGGGACATCAGGGGAGAGGAAACAGTGTTTCCTCCCCCTTGATGCCTCAAGGCACCGAGAAATGGCCCCCCCACCCCACCGGAGAGCAGGAAACAGACCTACCTGCTCGACGCGCTGGAAGCAAATGGCTTCCAGCGCGTCTAGCACTTCCTGATGACGTCGGCGTGCGCGACAGCGCGCTGACATCACCAGGAAGTGCGGGGGGGCCGGGGGGAGCAGCGCAAAGTCTTCCACTGCCACCGCCACTACTGCCACCACGATCTGTGCCCCGGGGGGGAGCGACAGCGCTCCCCCCGAGGGCTGTACTGATGACGGAGCTGTTCCGTCATTAGCACAGCCCAACCGATGCTGATGACGGAACCGCTCCGTCATCAGCATCGAAGGGGTTAAATCCACCTTTTCCTCAATGCTCTACTCTTTTTCTCATCTTTCCCCCGACTTTCTGTGATTGAATCCAGAAATATAAGACAACAAATTACTTTTATCTTAAAAACAGCCAGGGTATTGGTTTTGTCAATTATTGTTTGAGATAAATGAGTAAGAACAATAAATTATTTTATGTTCACCCTGTCACTGTTTTGACCAATGAGTACCTCCTTCACACACATTTAAACAGAATACCAACTGGAATGCAGGACTGTTGCTCTGTGTGCTCTGCAGAGAGGCCATGTATTGAAAGACCATGTATTCTGGACACCTTTTTGACCCAGACAGGCACAGTGTGAAAGTTGTACTGCGTTCAGCCTCAACTCCAAAGCTCTCAACTGTAGCCTCTTATAAACACCTGGCGGCGACTCACTACATTGTGTGCCTCATACAAGAGTAATATGCTGTGAAGTGAAATACAGAAAGACGCATCCTGGACATAGGTAACCCTCTTGAGGAGTACAAGATTAAGTAAAGCATGTGAAATATAAACTGGAACAAAATCGCTGCCATGGATTACCCTAAAATG
Source organism: Lissotriton helveticus (assembly GCF_964261635.1). Lineage (NCBI taxonomy): Eukaryota > Metazoa > Chordata > Amphibia > Caudata > Salamandridae > Lissotriton > Lissotriton helveticus. The sequence continues at coordinate 630,273,622 of NC_136068.1, read as the reverse complement.
CAGCGTGATACTGGATCAGGAAATAGGCCCCGGCACCAAAATAAAAGTGGCCCCCATTAGTGAATTAGTTAGCTAGAAAAGTGTCCCATGTTTGCATATTAAAGCAGTTTTTGACTTGTGAAGACATGCTGTATACATGTTTTGTAAGGTATGGGAGACTGCCTAGTTTTGATTTTGCTGCAGGCAATGTGTGTGTTAACATCCTGAAAATCAACCGTAAAAATTCTCTCACCTGACCATAAATCAGGCCCACAAACAGCCCAAAAAAGGCCTACGTACTAACCTGACGGATTAGACCATCACGCACTGCCTGATTGCCTGATAGGCCAGTCCAACCCGGCTACCATGTTACCTTTATTGTGCAGACACTGGATCATTGTTTTTGCAGATAAAGAATGGACATTAATTTAAGGTCCGATAGGAGCCTGTTTCAAGTCGTTTTAATTTACCACCAGGTAAAGACTTGAGGGACCCAGCACATTTAAAGCCCTAGTCCAGCCACTTTTACATTCTGATTGTGCTCCTCTGCCTGCACCATTTCTCTGGCTGCTGTACTCACACCTATCTGCTCCCCCCTCAATTTATTCTGTTTGTCATACCCCTTTCATTCACCTCTGTGCTTTTCAGTGTGAGGCGCCATCATTGTATCTTTTGTTCTGCGTCCTGCAGGTTATCCTGCTCTCCATTCAAACAGGGGCAGGGCGCACTTCACATGTAAGGGCTCTTTAATTATCTGTATAATCGCTGTTATCCTCATGCAGATGCAGCAATTAAGCATAGAGAGAGGGACCAGCCAGCGGAAATTTATCAAAATAGAAAAACTATAAACTCTTAGGGGGTCCCCCGGGCCTCCAAACTCTCGAGTTTTTGAAAGTGCGAGGCCCCATGGCTGCGAGCCGGCACGGGACCCTGGGCAGCTGCCCAGGCTACCCATGCCTAGCACCGGCCCTACCTGCAAGTACACTTTGGTATAATATTTTTACTGCACAAAAGCCATCCCGGTTGGCACGGTCTCAAAAAGATAACATCCCTTTTGTGCACTTCTTGTAAAGCGCTATCTTAAAACACATACGGGTGTCTGTGCCAAGGCCTGTCAAAATGAAAATGCAACTCTTCAAGCCTGCAAGGAGCGCTTTTAGTGGGATGAAAAAAATGGGGGGGCTCAAAAGGGCGTGGTCGGTGTAATTAAGGGCGTGGCTTAAAAACATGTAAACTAAAAATGCCAATGGTTGTTAGTTGCATAAGATAAAGAAGCAACAACTAGGGCTTCGTTGCATATAATATTGAAAATGCTTCAGTTCAGTTCTGACATGATGAAACTGAAAGAGTTATACTGAGTCTCATTGAATTCACAGGCAGTGAAGGGTGGTACTGCTCCTTAGTGCCAATATCGGCAACACATCCTACCCCCAAACACCGCAATCTCCCCATAAATAAACACACCAGACACCTTGTTTTCGGAGAAATATTGCTGCTGGTTTATTTGCATAACAGAGTATGTCAACATGGTGGGTCAACTTACGGGTGATCCAAGGGCAGGCAGCGGAGACACACCAAAGCTGCCCTGCTCACCTGAAGAGCCAAATTGCACTGTGGCCCAAACCAATCGGTGTTCACCATTTTGGGAGATTACCCCTCACCATATGTGGACCGCCAATCCACCCATTTACTCACACCCCTTGAGGGGGCAGAGCGTATCCAGGCAAGGCCCGGTTGTTCAGGTTTACAACCACCCGCAGGACTAACAGGGCACCGTCGTTCCTCCAGGGTCCTGCTTAAGGATTTCCTGGGACTATTTGTCATTTGCACCCTTGTTGTGCTCCTGAAGAGGGTACCCCTGTGTACCATTCAGCCTCTGGATCGCCCTGTAACTCCGCCTGCAACATAAATTAACCGGTTAACAACCTACCTGTCCCAACCCCCCTCCAGCAGTCACGCCGGGTAAGCGGTAGGAAGGGGAACAGTGGGAAGGTTTGCGCCAAAGAGAGTGCCTGGTGTGCGGGAGAGGTAGATATACCAGGTTCCCCACCCACTGGCGTGCCGGAAATAACGCGAGACACACCAGACCCAGAGAGGGTTCCAAACACTGAAACGTGAGTTGTGTGCCTTCATGTGGCACTAAGGTGGCTACCCTTGTATGGGGGCCCCCTGCATGGGCTGCGGGCAGACACAGTGTTAGGATTTTTATTTTTCACCCTGAGGCTTCGGGCAAAAATGGAGAGCCCAATGGGGACCCATCTCAGCTCCTGCCTCAGAAATAGCTGTGCTGAGGCCCGGCAGGATCCAGCCTACTTAAAGCCCTGGCTACAGGAGCACATTTTTATAACAATTACTTTGCAAGCACGCCCGTCAGAATGAGGGCAAAAGAAGCGTTGTTCCTGGATCTCGTTCATGGCTCCCTTGATGCAAAATCTTTTTTTATAGATTTCAAAGAACAGTTGCTAATGGTGAGGCAGCCAACATGGCTAGAATAACAAGATGGCGTCAGATGTTGTAGCTGCTTGTTTTGTCTTTCACTGGGGAGATTTGTATGTGATTTAGGAATAGTTGTCGGACGTGTGGGACCTAGCAAGATGTTTCTGACTCAAGGGCCCATAAAAATTTGTGAAGTGTATGTGTACAGATTTTGTAAAGTAGTGAGGGGTAACTTTGGTGGCAGGTTGTCTTGTAATATATCCCTTTTCTACTTATGCTGAATCAGATCAAGCTAAATCCGGTGAGTGTACCAGGTGGTGGATGGTCATTTATTTGCACCATAAAATGGGTTGAAGCTGGCTCCACTACTCCACCGCAATGTATAATATCTTACTTCTGGCTACTTGGCGGGATCTTTTAAGTTGTTCATGCCAGGTGGAGTATGTTTATAGCTTCTAGTTTTGTTTGCGGTCTGTTGTCTATAGTTTTGTACGTTCAAGTGAAAATGCGAAACCTCAAATACTTGAATGCAAAGGAAATCCGGGACTGGGTGTGTTAGCCAAATCTGACTTGGGCCAAGTTGAAATCCTCATTCTTCAGTTCTCTCTCCCTCCTCATTCCTTGATTTTTGCCCCACTCCCCTCACCCTTGCAACTCTACTTATTTCCTTGGACATTTGTCCTTCTTCCCCTTCCCTCTGTCTCTGTTCTTCATTCCTGCCACCCTATTTCTACCTCCTCCTTTAGTCCCATTTTCTTTTTCTCCTTTCCTCTCTTCCTGCCAACTGACTTTGCATACGAGGGAACAAATATTTACCGCTAACAACATTACCAATTTCACCTTCTGTTAATTTTGCACTGCTCAGCGTCCCTGATATCAGGAAGCCCTAGCCAATAACCGTGCTTCTCCACAAGGCTGGCTAGGGCTGCTGCCCTCTCATTCTTTATTCGATTAGGAAATGGGGTCGTCTGCCCAACCCTCGACAGGCTGTGTAGGAACTGGGGTCACCAATTCCACTGCGGTAGCTTGGCGGGAGCGGGAAGGCACCCGAAGGCTAGGTCTTAAGCAGAAGTGCAGCACACACTCACATTGAGGCAGGGAGGCACACTTAATAAAATGACACCACACCAGATAGAGGTTTAAACCAAGATTCTTTATCTAGACTCTCTTTGTTGCAGATGGATAACTTTTCCTAGGCATCAATTCAAGTACTGAACATTTCTTTAAACATCAGGCAACATTCCTGTAAATACCTTGCTACTATTTAGGTCAAGCTAGGCATCAACATTTGTCATAATCATGTCCATTATAACAACATTTCATAGGACTAGTTTCAATATTGAACATTTCTGATGAAAGGGGTTCCTGAAAGCAGTTCAACAGGGGCCTAAATGGTGTAACCGCAACCTAAGCAGGGTTCCAGGCTCAGGGGCAGCTACAATAACATCCCCCTAACAAGGGGTTAACTTTAGGCACAAAACACAGTCAATAGGTACGGCTATTGCCCAGTTCAGGGGGCCTCAGTCACTTCTCAACCTATTCCCGGCCCTGGCAGTACTAGTTAGGGCCACCACGGAGTTAATCCGGGCCAACAGGGCCCAACTACAGCCTCCGGCAGGAGGGGGCAGTCACGGGGCTGCCTCACTACCTACTCAGGCTCCTCTGCAGCCCCGCCGCCTCCTTGGTCTCTTGCCCTCCCCCGGGGGTGTTTACCTCAAGTTCCAGTCCTTCGGGGGCCTTGGCGGTGATAGAGGAGATCGCGCTGGCCAGGCGGCCACTCTGGGCGTGTTCCCGGCCTGCGGCAGTCCGGGGGGGGCTCTCGCTCTCCTTCGAGCCCCCTCGCCGATGCTCTGGCCGGTCCTGGGTCTTCCGGGGCTTCTCCCGGCATCGGGCCCAATCAGAGACGGACCCCGGGAGGTGCGGCGCTACCGCCTATCCCAGCGCGGCCGGCTAGGGGGCGCGGTCGCGGCAGCCAATCACAGGGCTGGAAGGGCGGGGGTATGGCCAATGACGCAGCCGGCACCCCTGTCACGTGGGCAAGGTGTACTCGGCCTCACAGGCCTGGTGCGGGCATCTCTGATGCCGCGGTGGCCCTCGCCAGGCTTCGGGGGTCGCAGCGGAGGCCACAATCAGCAGCGGGCACCTTCTTGACTTGGTGCCGGGCCACGGCACAGCGCTTGAAAGGGCAACAGCAGGTGAGCACTTTAGGGATGCAGCACTTTATCACCACGGCAATTTCTTACAGGCACAGTTCTTAGTTTCAGGTTGGGCACAGGCCCAGCGGCACAGTTCTTGGCAGGACAGCGCTTAGGGATTATAGCGCTTAGGGGGACAGTCCCAGCGGCAAGCAGGTCTGGCATGAACAGTTCTGGGCAAGTCAGGGAACAGCTGAGGCAGGACAGCGCAGGGGGGCACAGTTCTGTCAGGGAAGTGCTTGGATGGTGCAGCGCTGTTACCTGGTTGATCCCCCAGCAGTCCTCACAGCAGGTAAGTGTTTCCTTGTGGCACTTGATGATTTCCGCGCCCTTCTGGTGCAGTTTCTTGGGAGGGGGAAGAAGGGGGATTGAGTTGGTGGTTCAGTGGTAGGATGGTTTCCCTTGGCTCACTGGAGGTGGTTCCCTGGGTTCCCCCAATGCTGGGCCAGATCAGTGGGTTGACCGAGTCCCTCACCTAACAGCGAAAGCAGTGCCTAGGCCCAGTCAGTTCCAGCGGTGTAGGTTCCTCCCCTAGGCCCAACCGCCTAAACTCCTGCAGATGTTTCCCCAGGTCCAGTGATGCCCCAACTGACAGGCAGGTTTCCCTCCTTTCCCCTTATACCCCTAGGTCAGGTGACCACTCTCTAAAGGCGGCAAAGTGTAACCCCTCCCCTATTCCGGAAGGTTCCAGGAGCTTCTACAGTCTAGGCTATGGGCAGAAAAGGTGGGATGGCAGTGCTACTCTATCCTAATGTCCCAGCCTGCTCCTGGCGACTAGTGCGTGTCTAAAAAGGCCACTCCGCAGTAGCAGGGGCCTGTGGCAGCCATGTTGTTGGGAGAGAGCACCTGCACCTCAGCACTGATTGGCAGTGATAAGGCACCCAGAGACCTAGGCCCAAGGAGAAAGATGGTGGAAAAAACAAGGCAAACGGCGAAAAAAAACAGGGTAAGACCACCCTAGGGCTGACAGGTCTAACAGGCTGTGTCCCATCAGTGACCCCATGCTGCCACCACTGAAATCATAGGTTCCAATTAAACATGCAGTGAGCACAACCCTAATCAAACAGTGGAAGGCCTAGTGAGTTTACACTTTTTGTCCTTGTTAGGATTGACGTGTAGGGCTTTTGTGCCCTTCATTGCAAACATATTTTATTCTGCACTCAGTTTCTCAAACGAAAAAACCTGGAGAAAGTGGCTTTGGGTCACCCTCCTTGGTTGTTGATTTCTTCTGCTCTGGAATCTCCAGCAATTGGTTTGCAGCATTTTCAATCACATTTCAGTGTCTCCATTTTGAGGTTGAGCACAGTGGCGGCTCGCAAGTAAGCAGTGTGGGTGGGGGTGGGCAAATGTATGGTCGGTGCGTGCGTGCGTGCATGCATGCAAGTTGAGTGTAAAAAAAACTAACCACTTACCTTGCTTGCAGCACGACGTCTGACGTCTTCCTCCCTCCTGTCCTGTTTTGCTCCGTCTCCTTCAGACTCCAGCAAATTCCCCTAACCAATCTTGGCGCTCCGCTCATGCTGGTAACCAGCTTGAGATCAGCGTCAGTATTGGAGGGAGAGGCCTCTCTCAATGCTCTCAAGAGCCCAGGAGGACTGTGCTTTCTCTAATACAACTGTCTAAGACAGCTGGGTTTGAGAGGTTTTAAATGTGCATGTCTGGCTGGCTGATGTTGGCTGGCAAAAGAGACAGCACACTTTAAACCAAGTGCACAGCCAGCCCACCAACTCTTCCCTGCTGCAGCAATGGCCCGCTCTGTCCTGACACTCCATTCAGGACGAGTGGATGAAAAATAAATTGGTAATGAATTAACTTTATTATCATTTTATTTTTCTGGGGCTTTCCAGGGAAATATTTTTGGCAATGGGACAACGCTCTTCCGTCCTAATGGAGGAGCCTCTCCTGGTTGAGCCTACAAGACTGCGCAAACTGTCTGTCTGCAAAAGACCTATTGGGCAGACCAAGGTCAGCTAGCCCACCCACTGAGGACCAGTGGTTGAATCTATTGTTTCTTTTCTTTTCTTGCCTTCTTATTCAGTGGCTTTCCTTGCCCCAGCCTGTCCATCTTGTGTTTGTCACGCCCCTGGAGCATAGCTTTTTTATCCTCTCTTTGACTGGCTGGCTTTTATCCTTCCACCACTAAGTGAAGGGAACTACATTTTTCTTCTTCGATAAGCACTCAATGAGAGTGCATGTGCATTTCATCTCGCTCTCTCGTGTCCTCCTCCCCATACCAAATACCCCCGCTGTGCTCCATGATGCTTCCTCCCTTGTGTTGCAAGCTCTCTCCTGTGGACTTCTCTCCCGCCAAACTCTCTGCCTCCTCTACTCTCTATGTTGCTTTCTTGCTCGTGAGCTTCTTTTCCTTGGCCCCTTTGCTCTCCCTCTGGTGCAACCCTCCCCCTACCCAGCGCACTCCTGTTTCATCCCCCAACCTGCTCCTCCTTTGCATTCATTTTTTTTCTTTATTGGACAATCCATGTTGGATCAGAGGGAAAAAAATCGTGCCCCCTTCATATTGTTGGTGAGCATTACTAATGACACATGCCATCATACATGCGCGCACCTACAAATGACACCTACACTGCAGCAGCATTATTGGCGCTCTTGTTTGTTTGCATGGGGACTGTTTAACAGGTAGTGAGCAGCCCAGCAGCAGTGGGGAGCAAGCACTGAGAACAGCATCAGAGAAGTGGATGGTTTGAAAAACAAAGCAACCTTTTTTTCGGTAGCATCCATTTTTCAGTTTTTATTGTTTGCGCTTGCTCCCTAGCACAGTAACAGAATTGATAAAGCCAGTAGCACTTCATGCAAATGTCAGTCTTATTGGTTATCTTAAATGCAGGAGTAAACTTCACAATGCACTTTAAATGCAAAAGGGCCTACTTAACACCTCGATGCAATTTAAGTGCAGCAGTCTCCAATGAATCTCTCCTGCTCTGATTTAATGTTGGAAAGATTAGTAACTCTCCACCCCACAGCCACTTTAAAGGCTGGAGGAGAGAGCCAGTGTGTCCACGAATGCACCCAATAATTCAGGATGTACCAGGAAGGGAAGCTTTAGAACCAGGCCCAAGGGTGGACATTCAAGTCAAAGGATGGTAATTAAGAGGCCAACCGGAGGGCACATCGTCCCAGAGGAGGGTGGCAGTGCCAGGCACGGGTAAGGTTGCACAAGTCTGAGGTGGAAGGGAGCATGAAGCCCAAAGCTGGGAGTATTAGACCCAGAGGTGGCCAGGCCTGGGGGTGGGAGAGCCAGGTCCTGAAGAGGGGGTGGCCTGGCCTACTGGAGGTCGTACCTAGTCTGGGAAATGGGCTTGTGATATCAGGTCTCCAAGTAGTGATGAAACCATCTCTTTCAGGCTCCCACTCAGCACTGCAGTGCTACGAGTGTTTTACCCCGGTTCAATGTCTGACGAAGAGCACAGTGACCTGCCAAGATGGAGAATTGTGCTTCAGGGCACAAACGAAGGCCTTCATGCCATCCAACAAACCAGAGGCTGGAGATGAATTTGGGACCATTGGTGGAGCTGGTGAGTAACGAGTGGCCATGCATGACATTCTTATTAATCAGCAAGAACTAGTCTATCTAGGCGTGTGGGGAATTTACAAGGGTGTATGTAGTATGATGTATATAAGGGGTAGGATTTTCCCTTTTTAAAAGCCCTCACCCACCAACCTAGTTGGTGGCATGCTTCATCATCGGGCACACCCAATGACACTGAGTGTATCCCGGGTGTGCTTCTACGCCTGATAACAGCGGAGCAGGTATATTGCTGAGTGTGCGGTGTGGGTGACGTGAAAGGTGAAAGGTTAAAAGCTGTCCAGTGATCCCAAGAAAGACTACTTCATTGTTTGAGACTCTGGCAGCGTTAAAAAGCAAGGTGTTGGATGTTGGTGTAGCTGTAATTGTGGTACTCCTACATCCGTTAGTGTGGTCTACATGTCTCAGCCAGGCCTTGAATTGTGACTGGCTTTCCTCAGGACCTATGTGAAGGGTGTTGAGGTGAGCTATGCTACAGATTAGTGACACAGAACATAAACTGTGTGTTGCACACGCTAAGGTGCATTATATGTAAGAGGGGTGTTCCCTCTAAGGACAATACTATACAGACAAGACATACAGAACATAGAAACATACCTGTGGCCTCGGTTTTGTTGCTGCCACACTCTGCTGCCCGGCTCTCTGCTGCCCAGTGCCCCGTGCGGGTAAAGATTCTCGGCCAGCCCCAAGCTTCCGCTCCCGCAATCCGCACCCTTCGCTGACCGCCGGCTGCCGGACTACACTACCCAGGAGGCAGCGCGCTCTTGCAAGGGGAGGAGGAGGGGAGGAGCAGGCCCATAAAGCTTGTGCCAGGCTCCCGCTGCGCGGGACACCCTTACCTGTGGCCTCGGTTTTGTTGCTGCCACACTCTGCTGCCCGGCTCTCTGCTGCCCAGTTCCCCTGTGCGGGTGAAGATTCTCGGCCAGCCCCAAGCTCCCGCTCCCGCAACCCGCACCCTTCGCGGACCGCCGACTGCCGGACTACACTACCCAGGAGGCAGCACGGTCTCGCGAGGGGAGGAGGAGGGGAGGAGTAGGGGACAAGGGTGGGGCCGTCTAAGGCCATCATAGGCCGGAGGAGGCTGGGCTGGGCCACCCCACTTTCATCAGTGTTACAACCGAATTTCTCAAATCCATTGGTTGTTTACTAGAATCAGTGGCCGGGGAAAATAATTATAGCATCTTGGGAGACTTTAACTTCATCTAGAAGACCTTGAAAACCAAGACACTTTGGCACTCTTAGCAGAATTTAAAGCAGTAGACCTCACTCAATTGGTCTCTTCCCCCATTCATTCCGCGGGGCACACACTAGACGGCCTCTTCTCCAACCATCAGCAGCTTATACTGGGAGATATCATTCCTATGCTATGGACGGACCACTCTGCAGTTCTCTTTGATCTTTTATCTAAAACCACCCCAGCCTTACCCAGCATATCCACTACTGCTAACTACTTTAACACCTTGGCTGCTATGACTTTTCCCCTCCTGTGCTGATTGATTGATAATCCCATTGTTCATGACAAGGTCAGCTCGTCATTAGCACAGCTCCAGTGTGCCTCATGACGAGCTGAGCTCGTCATGAGCATGGAAGGAGTTAAATCATGGGGTAACATTGACGCACAAGCATTTAAAGCTAACCTATTAGCTTCTCATTCAATTGCTTCCTCTGATCCCGAGACGGCAGCCCTTAATTACATGAAGTGGATCACGGATGCGGTTAACACAGCCGTCCCTATTCAAAAAAGTCCACCAATAGGGCCAAGCTATCGGCCCCCTGGTTTAATGAAATCCTCAGGCTTGAAAAACAAAGCTTTAGACGCCTAGAGCGCCGATGGCCACTTGATTATGATCCTGCTCATAAATTACTTTATAAACAGGCGCTGTATATATAAACAACTCATGATCACAGAAAAAAGCAAATTCTATTGCACTCAAATAGAATCAGCGCAAGATTCAGTGAAGCACCTATATCAGGTGGTTACCCGGTTATCGGGACAAGGTCTCTCCCCCTCCATCGTCGCATCCCAAGATCTCTGTAATTCACTGGCATCTTACTTCCAAGAAAAAGTCAGGGATATATATACTCTAAGTTCACCACTCATACCCCAAAGAATCTTCCTCATTGGTGTGTCAATCACACACAAATTCCCCGGGTGAACTTTCACTCACTCCTACAGATAATATCTGTGTTCCTTCATTTCAGGAATTTAATCAGCTCTCCCAAGAAAATATAGCTCACCTACTTACCTCCATCAACTCTGGATCACCCGACGATCCTTGTCCCCCTTCCACCTTGAAGCTATTTCCTAACATCATAGGCACCAACCTAGCGGAGATCTGTGGAGAAGTGTGGCTCACTGGTTAGAGGAGGCAGACCTGGAAGCAGAGGTCAGCCCGGGACCAGGGTTCAATTCCCGGCTCGGCGGGGTCTTGAGTCCTAAAATGTCCATGGACTCGACAATTCTCGCTCCGGTGCCTACTCGATTCACGGGTTCACACTCTGCGACTCTGGGCAATAGCTTGCTTAATCTCCACAACGGCCCCTCGCGGCGGGATGCCTGGCTTTCACCTTGCGGATACCCTGCCGGGGTTATCTCACAGGGGAATACCAGGACGGGTTCCCTAAGCAAGCGCTTAAAAAACGCTCGGTGATTTGCGCTATATAAATTCCTGTACATCTGTAATGTGATATTTAAGTCAGGCGTATACCCTTTAATCTGGAAGAAAACTGTTATCAAACCCCTTATTAAAAAGACCAATCTGGATCCTTTAGCTGTCACCAGTCACAGACCTATAGCCTGTCTTCCACTTCCAGCCAAGATCATTGAAAAGGTTATGAATAGACAACTATTAGATTTCATTGACTAAAACAATTGCCTGGATGAATCTCAATTTGGATTTAGAAGGGGACACGGTATAGAAACTGCTCTTATCAAGGCTTCGGATGAAATCAGGAGGATATTAGATGGGGGAGGGGCTGCAGTATTGATACTGCTGGATCTCTCGGCCGCTTTTGACACGGTCGACCACGGTAATTTGATCGGCCGTGTCACGGACACTGGGATCTCAGGCTGTGCAAAAGCCCTCCTGTCCTCTTTTCTTTCCGACCGAGTACAATCAGTCACCATTGGTAACTTTAGTTTCCCGTCGTTTGCTTTGCCATGTGGTGTTCCCCAGGGATCCTCGCTGAGTCCGACCTTATTTAATATCTATGTGTCGGACTTGGCGAGGGTCATTAAGTCCCATAACTTAGGTATTACATCATACGCAGACAACACCCAACTGGTGCTGGCAGTGAATACTAATGGACAAAATATGGCGCACAATTTCCAAAAGGGAATGCTGGAAATCAGCACCTAAATGGCAGACAATTGCCTTAAATTGAACTCCGAAAAGACGGAGGTCATGATTTTTGGTAATCTTTCCCCTATATGGTCCCCTACTTGGTGGCCAACTCAACTGGGGTCACCTCCATCACCAGTGGCAAAGGTAAGAAATGTGGGGGTTATTTTTGACAATAAATTGTCTGTCATTCATGGACCATGCGAATAAGGTTGTCTCTGCAGCATTCTTCATTATCAGAATGATAAAAAAACTCCTTCCTTATCTTCCTATTTTTACAGCCAAGACCCTTATTAGTACATTAGTCATGTCCCGCATTGACTACTGCAACGGCCTTTTCATTAACGCTGAACAAAGAGTATTAAACAAATTTCAACTGGTACAGCTAGACTGCTCACAGGCACACCCAAATTTAAACCTATTTCCAATACAATTCGACAACTACATTGGCTCCCTGTCAGAAAGAGAGCCAAGTTTAAAGCACTGTGTATTGCTTTTAAAGCACTACATTCATCTGGTCCCGAGTTTTTAAAAAATTCACTTTGTCCCTACACTCCCTCAAGATGCCTACGTTCATCCTCAGCTAATTTACTGGAGTTACCAAGAACAAAAAAAGCCTCCTGGGTTGACAGATCTTTTCTTGTGTCCACCATCAAACTTTGGAATAGTCTGCCACCCCAAATTAACACCATGCGCGCTGCGGGTTTTCCCGCTGTGCGCTGACTTTTGCGAAAACCCGCGGTTCATGACGAGCTCAGCTCGTCATGAGCGTACGAGAGGCGTAACTCATGACGAGCTGAGCTCGTCATGAGCGTCGAAGGGGTTAAGAAAATCTTGTCCTTACTCAAATTCAGGAGACAAATAAAAACTTGGCTCTTCAATCAATAATGAATCCTCCCCTCCTAGCCTGCTTCCATAGCGCCGAGACACCCAAGGGTATTTGCGCGCTCAATAAATCTCCCAAATAAAATAAATAAATAAATCTATAGGGGCCATTAGCAAAGCTAAATCACCAGTAGCAGTTTTAAAACCCATAGATTATCCTAGCTTTGAGCAACAGGATCCAGGGTCAGTTAACACTGATACTATTGATTTAAATTCAGAGGTTGACATAGTTGAAGTATCAAATTTGAGCGATTCTAGTGACCAGGTTGCTGGCCAGTTATCAAAATTAACAGATACCTTGCATACAGTACCATTGAGTCCAACAATAATGGTTTCAAATGAACCACGGTTATCTAATACTCCAACTATCCTTCCATTAGATACGCATGAAGATCTGAATAGCGTAACTAGCCCTGCTTTACCATCGCGGTTGCGCAAACAAAGGCCAGCTTTGGGGAACAAGGTTCAAGACTATCGGACAAAAAAGAAAGCTAATGCTTCTCCGAGGAAATCTAAGCCTAGGAAAACTGGGGGGGGGGGCAGTTCAAACGAATAAATCAGATTGTGAGATGGTAACCGAAACAGCGTTAAGAAAATCAGTGAGCATACAAACCGAGGTAGACTATGCACCACACAATCCTTGGTTAGAGGAAACAATTGAGAAGCTAGAGAATAAGATAAATCTCTCTTTGGAAACTGGGATCAAGGCTAGAATGGATGAAGTAGAAGATCGCATGAGAGCAAATTTTCGCCAGCTAGAAAATAAGATCGAGCAATTGTGTAAATTAATGGGGAACTCCGGAAGGGGTAATGTCCCCATCTGCTCAACTGCTCATGCGGGTGGTGTTTATGCACAACCCCAACTAAAACCGCATGGGGATGCTGGTACTCTCCTTGATAAAGACATAAGGGAAAGGATAGATACTGGGCATAGAGATGATTGTTTGATAAGATCAAATAATATCGTTCAGCAGATGGAGGGACTTAATGAGGGCGGGCATCAGGGTACCCATGTCATTCAGGGGAGCCTTGCAAGAAGACCGCAAACAGAAATAGCCCCTGATAGCCTGAGTATGCACCCTGATAGGACAGGAATACACAGCACAAAAGGCACTGACTTAATACCTAATACTGATGTCCTATAGTTACCACCGGCATCCTCCCCATATGTAGTAGTGTTAACTGGAGTCCCGACTCTAAAAATGTGAACAAAAAGAAACTTGGTCTAATTTGCGAAATAACAGTGGACTGGCTAACAAAATTTAAACGATTCCATCCAGTACATACCGGTGATATTCTGATGGTTCGTAGAGTTGGGTGGCTGGGTGATTCTCCAAAGAATATTAGAGGAGACTGTGTGGTGATAAATTTTAGACGCCCACAGTTAGGTAGGAGAATATTAGAGTTCCATGAAGACATCTTCCCCCAGAATATGTGCATCAGTACCCTTCCACTGGGCTATTTCTACAAACCAGTTGTTGGAAGTAATAGCAGTAGTTTGGTCCCTCATGTCCCGTTAGCAAACAGATTTGATGGTCTATCGTCTTTAGATGATCTAGACTGACTAAGTGGCACAACTGCTTCTGTAACTCCCCTTGTAAATCATTGTGAGGTACCACACCATTCCCAAAATGCACAGATAATATCTATCCTACAGGGGACACATGAGTCACTTAAAGGGTGGGGCCTAGAGGCTGCCCCGCCCATACAAGTTTTTAGCCCAGAAATACATTCAGGATACCCGGAGGAAACTAATGTATCAATTGTTTTGGATGAGCATGCGGATTCTGAACCAATAGAAATAAGTAGGAATCTGTAAGTGAAGCTTACCTCCTGGAATATAGCAGGTCTCAACAAGAATTTATTGAACATGATATGGAGTGGTTATATAGATCAGAGTGATATAATCCTCCTACAGGAGACTTAGTCACTGGAAATCCCTCACAGATTGGGTTTTAAAACATTCAGTGTGAATGCTAGCACCTCTGTTAGAGCAAGGCCATCAGGGGGTTTGGGTTTTAGACAGCAGCAGGGAGGTAAAGTGCACTGTCGCAGCGGCACACATTTTAAAGCTTACTGCAGGACATGACCTGAGGGCATGTAATGGGCGTCTGCCGTCAGATAGACTCACGGCATTTACATTTTGCAGAGGTAGCTCACGGAGCCAGATAGACTTTATACTCGTCTCAATACATTTTTGGCAGTATGCCATTAAATTAAAAATTGCCCCCAGAATGGAGAGCGATCATTATCCCTTACAATTGTTATTAGAATCCCAGCTTTTTATGTCTACCTTAGTGGGGATTGAAGGGAATGACTCAGCTATCTGTGAGCTCATAACAAGTAATAACAGACAAGCCCTAAAGTGGCCCTATATCCTAGCTAAAAATGCAGTGATGATAAATATTTATAATACCTTTGCTGACATTATTACACCACTCAAAGATTTCTCAGTAGGGGAAAGTCGTGTACTAGACCTGCATAACAATTTGTTAGACGCGTTGACCCCGTTTCTAAGCAACATATATAAAGAGAAAAATGGAGGAGGGAATAATCAAAGTGAGGTGGGAAACCCTTCGTACAACGAAGATTGCAGATTAGCTAAGACTACCCTAGTTCAGGCAATTAAATGCAAAGAAAAGCCTGGGAGGATGACATTTGGACTGACTTAATCAATGCAGCTTAATACAAAGACCAGGCTGCCTTCTGGAGTCTAATAGCAAGAGGAAATAAGACAGGAAGGACTGTTAAAGATCTTTTCCTAGATGAAAACACATGGGTGGAACACTTCTCTCGCCTTAACTCTGATAACATTGGGGATCCTGCTACAACAGAAAAAGACTTGGAAATTGCAGCAAAGGCCGCTGATATGCATTTTAGTTTAGAAGAGACTATAAAAGCAATACAGGCCATTAAATTGGGGAAAGCTCCTGGGCCTGATAAAATCCCAGGAGACTTATTGAAGCATTATAAATAACAAAAGGGGGAAAGAGAGAAGTAAGGGGTGGATTCATTCTCCCAGGCAATATAAATAAACAACAAGAATCCACCTGATCAGGTAGTGTGTTCCCTACTGTGGTGTCTCCGGGTCTTAAGAGAGGCGGAATCCACAGCTGAGTGACATTATCCTGTGGAAGCTTCAGGCGCTGAAGACGGCACAACAACAGCCAGAAATGCATCCGCCTTAACCTGCAAATAAAGCTTCCAAACGTTTCCCCTGGGTCTCTGCTTTCTCTTTTCCAGGAAGGAGAATATACCGCACATTTTCAAGCGTCAGCCTGAGACACCGCCGCAGAGTTCCCCGCCTCACCTTGGGTTAGGACATCACAGGCATTGCTGTTCTCAGCTTCTCGTCGCACCAAAGATATTTGGATGGTCCGTCACCCGCCCCTGGATGCAGAAAGAAAAACGGCAGTTGCGGGGTTATTCCAGCCCCGCTCTGGGCTGCAGGCACTGCCCTCGTCGCCCCTGTCTAATGGATTTCCGCATTTGGAGGCTGAGGCGTCATAGGGGAGCTGAGGAGGCTTCATTGTGGACATGTAAGCTGCCTAACAAAACACCACATTTTCGTTTTGTTTCACGGACTCACTCTGCTTTCATCCGCACTCACGCACCAGGGAACCCACGGTTTTTCCACCCCCACCGCACCAATCTCATCAGCCCACCAACAAGGGACTCTGGGACATGTAGTCTTTCCCACTACGCGGGATGCTGCACAGGTGTGCTGTTACCATCGCAATTGGGGGAGGTGCAGACTCGCAACTCCGGGTCTTAAGAGAGGCGGAATCCACAGCTGAGTGACATTATCCTGTGGAAGCTTCAGGCGCTGAAGACGGCACAACAACAGCCAGAAATGCATCCGCCTTAACCTGCAAATAAAGCTTCCAAACGTTTCCCCTGGGTCTCTGCTTTCTCTTTTCCAGGAAGGAGAATATACCGCACATTTTCAAGCGTCAGCCTGAGACGCCACCGCAGAGTTCCCCGCCTCACCTTGGGTTAGGACATCACAGGCATTGCTGTTCTCAGCTTCTCATCGCACCAAAGATATTTGGATGGTCCGTCACCCGCCCCTGGATGCAGAAAGAAAAATGGCAGTTGCGGGGTTATTCCAGCCCCGCTCTGGGCTGCAGGCACTGCCCTCGTCGCCCCTGTCTAATGGATTTCCGCATTTGGAGGCTGAGGCGTCATAGGGGAGCTGAGGAGGCTTCATTGTGGACATGTAAGCTGCCTAACAAAACACCACATTTTCGTTTTGTTTCACGGACTCACTCTGCTTTCATCCGCACTCACGCACCAGGGAACCCACGGTTTTTCCACCCCCACCGCACCAATCTCATCAGCCCACCAACAAGGGACTCTGGGACATGTAGTCTTTCCCACTACGCGGGATGCTGCACAGGTGTGCTGTTACCATCGCAATTGGGGGAGGTGCAGACTCGCAACTCCGGGTCTTAAGAGAGGCGGAATCCACAGCTGAGTGACATTATCCTGTGGAAGCTTCAGGCGCTGAAGACGGCACAACAACAGCCAGAAATGCATCCGCCTTAACCTGCAAATAAAGCTTCCAAACGTTTCCCCTGGGTCTCTGCTTTCTCTTTTCCAGGAAGGAGAATATACCGCACATTTTCAAGCGTCAGCCTGAGACGCCACCGCAGAGTTCCCCGCCTCACCTTGGGTTAGGACATCACAGGCATTGCTGTTCTCAGCTTCTCGTCGCACCAAAGATATTTGGATGGTCCGTCACCCGCCCCTGGATGCAGAAAGAAAAACGGCAGTTGCGGGGTTATTCCAGCCCCGCTCTGGGCTGCAGGCACTGCCCTCGTCGCCCCTGTCTAATGGATTTCCGCATTTGGAGGCTGAGGCGTCATAGGGGAGCTGAGGAGGCTTCATTGTGGACATGTAAGCTGCCTAACAAAACACCACATTTTCGTTTTGTTTCACGGACTCACTCTGCTTTCATCCGCACTCACGCACCAGGGAACCCACGGTTTTTCCACCCCCACCGCACCAATCTCATCAGCCCACCAACAAGGGACTCTGGGACATGTAGTCTTTCCCACTACGCGGGATGCTACACAGGTGTGCTGTTACCATCGCAATTGGGGGAGGTGCAGACTCGCAACTCCGGGTCTTAAGAGAGGCGGAATCCACAGCTGAGGGACATTATCCTGTGGAAGCTTCAGGCGCTGAAGACGGCACAACAACAGCCAGAAATGCATCCGCCTTAACCTGCAAATAAAGCTTCCAAACGTTTCCCCTGGGTCTCTGCTTTCTCTTTTCCAGGAAGGAGAATATACCGCACATTTTCAAGCGTCAGCCTGAGACGCCACCGCAGAGTTCCCCGCCTCACCTTGGGTTAGGACATCACAGGCATTGCTGTTCTCAGCTTCTCGTCGCACCAAAGATATTTGGATGGTCCGTCACCCGCCCCTGGATGCAGAAAGAAAAACGGCAGTTGCGGGGTTATTCCAGCCCCGCTCTGGGCTGCAGGCACTGCCCTCGTCGCCCCTGTCTAATGGATTTCCGCATTTGGAGGCTGAGGCGTCATAGGGGAGCTGAGGAGGCTTCATTGTGGACATGTAAGCTGCCTTACAAAACACCACATTTTCGTTTTGTTTCACGGACTCACTCTGCTTTCATCCGCACTCACGCACCAGGGAACCCACGGTTTTTCCACCCCCACCGCACCAATCTCATCAGCCTACCAACAAGGGACTCTGGGACATGTAGTCTTTCCCACTACGCGGGATGCTGCACAGGTGTGCTGTTACCATCGCAATTGGGGGAGGTGCAGACTCGCAACTCCGGGTCTTAAGAGAGGCGGAATCCACAGCTGAGTGACATTATCCTGTGGAAGCTTCAGGCGCTGAAGACGGCACAACAACAGCCAGAAATGCATCCGCCTTAACCTGCAAATAAAGCTTCCAAACATTTCCCCTGGGTCTCTGCTTTCTCTTTTCCAGGAAGGAGAATATACCGCATATATATATATATATATATATATATATATATATATATATATATATATATATATATATATATATATATATATATATATAGTGTGGGGTCACTAGACAGTTCATGTCATTCTACTTGTGCAGGTGACCCTGTAAAAAAGACATAAACCTTACAAACACACATTGAACATAAAACACACACTCTAGAGGATTAGACCCTTCTTGCCTCTAGGACATAGCATGGAGCGTGGAAAAATAATAACGGGTAGCAAAGTAAAGAGAGAGAGACTCCTCTCAGATAGACGCAATTACACAGTCTTAACAGTTGACCCTACAGAGTCACTATGGATCAAGATCGGAGGCATGGTAGAGGAGGCACTTGCCCACGACTGGCTTTCCAAAAAAGAAGGGGATTTCCTGGTCCAAAAAATACCGAAGATCCCTTATTTTTACTTTATACCTAAAATGCAAAAAAAACAAGAAAACCCCCCGGGGAGACCTATAGTCTCGGGGATTGGCTCCATCCTGGAACCCCTTTCGAAGTTTGCAGACGCTTTCCTTCGTCCACTTGTGCAAGCCACTGGCAGGTATCTTTTCTTTTTTTTTTGTAACTTTTTTATTATTTGAAACACAAAAACAACAAAACATCAAACAGACAAGCAAGGCAGTACAGCAATAATACAGTCATTAGGGCTGTGCTCATGGAGGACGGGAGATACATGAATCAGGAGCAAAAAGTCATTGAATGCAGATGAGGGGAGGGAGGCAGAGGCAGAGTTGCATAGGAACAATACGATATACCACAGCCGGAAGGGATATAAGTCAGGACGATGGGGAAGGACTCTGGATAGCGGTAAGCGGGGGTGTACAAATATTGCCACGTTATGAGTTCCACGGATTCCAGATCTTCCCCCATTTTGTGGGCCTGCCTCTTGCAATATATACTGTTTTCTCTTGAAACATGCACCAGTCCAGACTCTCTTTCCAAGCAGTCACTGTAGGCGGCCTTGGGGATCCCCACAACTGGGCAATATCCCTCTTCGCAACCATGATGGCCAAAGTCACCCACCGAAGCTGCGACACGTCATAGTCATACGGACCCCATACATTCAATAAACATTGTCGGGCTTCCGGCATCATAACAACACCCGTGACATCACCCATAATCTCATGTATACGTTTCCAGAATCGCACCACCACAGGGCATTCCCATATGATGTGGAGATAGGTGCCAAGGAGACCACACCCACGCCGACACATACCATCCGTAGAGAAGCCCATATGAATTAGACGGGGAACAGTGACATAAATTCTATGGAGGATCTTGAGTTGGACCAGACGGAGACGGGCCGGAATCGCCACCTCCTTGGGAGAGGCGATCGCAGACTGCCAATCCTCATCGTCCAGTTCAATACCAT
Source organism: Lissotriton helveticus (assembly GCF_964261635.1). Taxonomy (NCBI): domain Eukaryota; kingdom Metazoa; phylum Chordata; class Amphibia; order Caudata; family Salamandridae; genus Lissotriton; species Lissotriton helveticus. Next base: position 630,253,867 of record NC_136068.1, on the reverse strand, counting down.
CAGCAATCCAGGCCTCACGGAGGCGATCGAGCAGACCCGATCGGTCATTAATCATTTTCTTGTAGAACAGCGAGATAGTACTATCCGCCACATAGCCATCCAGTATACGATCTTCGAGGGGGGAGGAATCTGGAACAGCACTACCCACTGGCAACACAGAATTCAGAGCATGACGTACCTGGAGGTAACAAAATCTCTCCCTGTCACTCAACTTATACTCCGTTTGTTGGTCAGAGAAGGCCTTAACTTTTCCTTTAACCCAGAGATCACGCACTTTACTAATACCGATCATGTCCCACTTATCAAATCCCTTCGTCCTCCATAGGCCACCCAACTTCGCAGAGGCATAGAGTGGTGTCGCACCCGTCAATTTATCATTCCAGCCCATAGCCGCAGTTGCGCTATGCCATACCCGCACAGCTATAGCGGTAGGTCCCGTGAGTTGTGAACGGGAGGGTCTTGAGTAAAGTGCCCTTTAATAATCTCCACCCGGGAGCAGCCACTTGTCCATTTCGAATGCTGGATTCAACGCCGGGCCATACATCCCGTGGTTGATGGCAGCAAGGTGGGAAGCCCAGTAATACCTACGAATATCCGGGAGCGCTATACCGCCATCATACCAGGGGAGTGTCAATTTCGGAAGAGCTATGCGCGAACGTCCGTCCCATATTAGTTGCCTCTTCAACGATTCTACTTCCCGAAAATACGTCGACGGGATAACATCAAAACTATTCTGAAGGGCATATAGGAAACGAGGTAAGGACATCATCTTAAAAAGGGCCGCACGCACCAGGGGAGACAACGGTAATTTATGCCAACGCGCTACATCGGAGCGTAATCGTTGGAGTGGGGGGAGCAAATTACGTTTGTAGCGAACCGCCGGTTCCATGGAGATAAACACACCCAGGTACTTAAAGCCAGATTGCCACAACTGCATGGGACAGCCCCGTGGCAAACGAGGGGCATCACCCGCCAGTACATAAATGTAGGATTTCGACCAGTTAATGATAAGGCCCGAGTTCTTCCCGAAGGAGGTAAGTACGTCAAACAACACATTGAGTGATTTTTGGGGAGAGATAAGGTACAATAAAATATCATCCGCGTATAGGGAAATGCGATCCTCAAAGTCCGGCGACCAGCGTATTCCCCTCATCGCGGGTTCCCACCGTAGCCAGGCGGCGAGGGGCTCCAACGCCAAAGCGAAAAGGAGTGGGGACAACGGACAACCCTGTCGTGTGCCCCTACCAAGAGTAAAGGGAGCGGAGACGCGACCATTAACCACCACCTGGGCTAGCGGTGTTTCATACAGGAGTTTGACCCAACCGATAAAACCGGGGCCGAATCCAAACTTGGCGAGTACCGCCCAGAGATAAGACCACTCGATCGTATCAAAGGCAATCGTGGCGTCCAGGGATGCCAAGATGGCCGGTTCACGCAGCGTCGTGGCCCTCGCGAGAACACCATGCAAACGTCGCAAATTTAATGCCGTGTTACGGTGCGGGATGAAACCTGATTGATCCGGATGAATCAGGTTGCCGATCACCGTAATCAGACGATTAGCAAGCAATTTGGCGAGGATCTTGGGTTCCGCATTTAAAAGCAAAATGGGTCTATAAGAAGAGCAGCGATCTCGAGGTTTACCCTCCTTGTGGATCACCACAATGGTCGCAAGATGCTGGTCCCTGGGGAGGAAACCATTATCTCGCGCAGCCAGAAACATAGCACGCAGATGGGGAGCCAAAGTATCAGGGCGTAACTTATACAATTCCACAGGAAGGCCATTGGGACCCAGAGCCTTGCCGGAGCGAAGGGAGCGCAGCGCGAGAGCCACCTCATCCACCGAGGGCGTGGCATCCAAGCAATCACGCTCCGATTCCGACAATCAGGGCAGCGCTATGTCACGGAGCAACAAGTGTGAATCCTCTTCAGGCCTGTCAGACAACGAGGTATAAACCTCTCGAAAATAATCAGCAAAGCATTCAACAATGCCCACGGGATCAGTTACATCCACACCATCACGTGTCAAAATCACCGGAACCACTCGATTCGCTCTCTCTCTTCTGTCCAGCCAAGCAATCAATTTACCTGCTTTATCACCCACATCATAGAGTCGTCCCTGCTGTTCCCTACTCATCGTCTTTGCCACATCAGTGACCAGAGTTTTATATTCTAATTGTTTAAGGTGGAGGACATGTAATGCATCCCGAGACACCCCCCGCTCCAATGCAATCTCCAGGTCTGTGATTTCAGTTTCGAGCTTAACTATTGCCTCATTCTTACGTTTCTTGGCACACCCCAGCAATGACAATGCCTGTCCCCTGATCACAGTCTTAAAAGCTTCCCACAACGAAACAGGTGAGGATACAGAACCAACATTTTCAGTAAAAAACAAATCAAATGATTTAGTCAATTCAGCGCGTGTCTTGGGGTTGAGGAGGTACCATGGGTTAATCGGAGCCACCCTGCCTTCAGCCCCGATGCTAAGATTAAAATGAAACCTAATAGGGAATGATCCGAAATGCCCCGGGCCAGGTGTCTAATCTCTCCAATCGAGGGGGACAGTGCCGCCGGTATCAGGATATAATCCAATCTAGAAAGACTGCCATGAGCCCCCGACTGAAAAGTGAACTGTGTTTGCTCTGGATGCATTAGTCTCCAGCAGTCTATGAGGCCCAATGTTTCCAAGAAGTAGCCCAACCAGGACTGCGCAGCAGGGAGATCTCGGGGGGGATAGCGATCTATCTTGCCAGAAATGACGGAGTTAAAATCACCACCCAGTATCAAAACACCCTCAGGGAGACCCAGCACCATCAGCCCCAGGTCCGTGAATGTCGTGGACTGCAAGCCCGGAGGGACATAAACTGACACCAACGAGATAGGTTTTCCCTCCCACCGCCCGACAAGTGCAACATACTGACCCCTGGCATCGAGGATCACATCATCAACCTCGAGGGGGAGGGAAACCCTAAGTAGAATACCCACTCCTCTAGAACTAGATGTAAAACCAGAGTGGGCAGCAAGACGATAACCCTGTCTATTAAGAGCGTGACAAGTATTTCCTATCAAGTGTGTCTCTTGTAACAGAACGACATCAGGCAAAAGGCGCCGCAACAGCTGCATAACCACCCCTCTCTTTATGCGATCACCCAACCCATTCACATTCCAGCATAATACCCTCAACCCCCTACCCCCCATTCACAATGAACTCCCATCGCATAACGAGCATCACACCAATGTCAGAGATAGTGAAAGTACCTTGCCTTGAAAAAGAAAAAACAAACACAAACAATCCCAAAACATGTCCCTCCCTCCCCCCGAGGTCCCCAACACAACTCCCCACACCCTGCACCCCTGCACCGACTCAAAAGCCACCCCAATTTGCAGTGTGCCTGTCGCCCTAGCAATTACAAACATGAACTAATCTACACAAAGAAAACCCCAGAGGACGAAAGGGTCCCCGCCATCCCCGCTACCTCCGAAGATACAAACGGAATGATCAAAAAAGTCAGTAAACTCCGGCCGATCACGTTGAAAAGTGTTCCGGACACAGGCACCATATTCATTCTTGGTCCATCAGTCTCCCTTCCGCACCACCAGCATGTTCCTGGCCAGCACGGTGATTCGGCAAAGTGTCCAACCAGTCACTCACTTCCGACAAAGAAAAATGTTCGATTGTCATATTCAACACGCAGTCGGGCCGGGAATAACATAGCATATTTTAGTTCCATGTCTCTTAGTCGCCGTTTCACACCCTGAAAACCCATACGTTGTTTCTGGACCGATTGAGAAAAATCCGGATAAAAATTCACTGCAGCGTTCTCGAACTGCGTAGGGCCGCTTGTCCGTGCCGCCTGCAAAATGGCATCGCGATCTCTAAAGTTGAAGATCCGTGCAATAATCGGACGGGGGGGAAAGCCGGGTTTCGCCTGTCCCCCTGGCACTCTGTGCGCACGTTCGTTGGGAAAGAATTTGCTCAGGCCCTTTGGTACCAGATGATTAAGAATGAGGTCCTCCACTCGAAGATCAGTGGCGAGTGGACTAGATTCTTCCGGGACCCCAATAATACGCACGTTATTGCGCCGTGCACGGCCTTCAAAATCCTCCAAGCGACTAGCAAAAAAGCCATTAGCAGATCGAAGATTGCGCACTTCTGTTTGCAAGTCGGACACGTCCGTGGTAAGGCTGGATGTCTTCAGGTCTAACAACTTCACCTTCTCATTCGTCTTGGCCAAGTCAGTGCGAATGAGGTTGACATCGATAGCCACCATGTCCAACTTCAGGGCCAAGGCTTCATACTGTTGGCCAATAGAAGACTGAATGCCAGCAATGGCACCCATCACGTCTTGTAGTGTTAAGTCCGCCAACACAGCAGGATCATTGACCACCTCCTCCCGGGTCTTAGATGCGCCATCGGGGGATCCTTTAGAGAGTGTATAGCGGTTCATGACGTTCGTCTGGGTAGAACCTCCACGGATAGTAGTCTTGACCTTCCGTTTCTCACCCTCAGGCTTGCCCGTCATGGCGAGTCGGGTGCCCCGGAGGGAGGCTTGGGATCTGGTCCAAATGGCTCCTTTAAAGTCGCACACGGGAACACAGGAGGCAAAGTTGAGCCAAGTGGAGACTACAGCCAAACAGTCGCCCGCCGGAACTCAAAGAGCTGGCATCAGGGCTCGTCCGATCAACAGACACACCGCATATATGAAGCAGTGCGCCGGAGAAACGAAACCGAAAGTGAAGTGAGGCTGTGCTCCGATCCCCGCAAGCCGTTGTTGTTGAATTACGACCCAGGCACTGCCACCACTCAAGGTCCAGGCTGCTCCATGGAGAAGGCCACAAAGTTCAAGACGGCAAAGCTCGGGGACCCTGCATCCGATTTCGACCCAAAAACCTGCTAGTACATCAGCCGGGTTGTGCCTTCAATGATCTTCCATCAAATCAGGATATTGTACAGGATAAATGTGGGAGGCAGCGAGGGTCCTCGGGAGCCCTGTGCTCACGCGGCCATCTCGGATGCGCGCGAAGCTCCTCCCCACTGGCACGTATCTTAAAGATACCAAGGCAGTCCTCCAACTCTTGAAGGACTTACCATTCGACCCAAGGACCCAACTACTGCTCAGCCTGGACGTCGAGAGCTTATATACGAGCTTGCCTCACGACGAGACTCTTTGCATTATCGAGGAGGTACTATTTAGTGACCCTTGGAAGTACCAGACACCCAGAGGGGTGGTCTTAGAGTGCATTTCTCTGGCACTCACCAAGAATTTTTTCAGGTATAATACCACCTTATACCTTCAAAGCCATGGTACTAGCATGGGTAGTACATTTGCCCCAAGTCTTGCTGGACTATATGTTCACCATCTTGAAACCAACAAGATCCTTAATACGACAAATCCCTTCCGGGATAACATCCTCGTTTGGAAACGATACATAGACGATGTCTTTGTAATCTGGGAAGGTGATTTAGAGTCAGTAACTGAATTCATGACATGGCTCAACACCCAGAATACCTTCCTCAAGTTCACAAGCTCTGTCTCTGGTGAATCCCTAGTATTCCTAGATCTGAACATTTACCCAGAAGCAGGCACACTTAAGACAACCACCCACTTCAAACCGACAGCCAGGAACTGCTTACTAAGGTTTGATGGCTTTCATCCTCGTCACCTACGAGAAAACCTACCATATGGCCAGTTCCTCCGACTCAGGCGGAATTGCACTGATGTGGCTGAGTTCAAAACACAGGCCAAAGACCTGAAAACCAAACTACAACAAAGACGATATCCTGATTGCATTATTGATGCCGCTATGAAACGTGCGAGGAATAACAACAGAGATGCACTCCTGGAAGACAAGCCAAAACTAGACAACAACCAGAAAAGGCAAGTATGTGTCACAACATATAACACATACTCGAACGAGGTCACTAAAATCATTAATAAAAACTGGTGAATTCTGACCTGCGGGAAACTGACATTTGAGAAACCGATGTTTGCACATAAACGAGGAAGGAACCTAAAGGACATATTAGTCCATACTCGTCCAAAAGAATGCCTACCATATACACCTTCCATGCATGGCATACAAGGTCACTTCCCATGTGGGAATTGTAGCTGCTGCCACCTTACAAAAAAGAGCAAACAGCTAATTTTCAATAGTGGCACAACATGGGAAAAAAGAAAACTGACAAACTGTAACAGCAAAAATGTAATTTACTTAATTACATGCCCGTGCACATTGGAGTACATAGGGATGACGAGCAGGGCCATAAAACACGTATGAATGAACACAAGAGTAACATCAGATGCAAAAAGAGTACCACGAAGATGGCAATGCATTTTTTGGAAGCCCAACACTGTGTGAATGATATAAAGTGGACTGTGATTGAACAATTGCCATCTGAAAATGGGCTGTTCCAAAAAGAGCAACGTTGGGTGTTCCGCCTTGGCACACACATTGACGGGCTCAATGATGAAATCCCATGGGGACAATTTACCTGAATCAGTAGCCACAAACCCATTAATAACAAAAGAGCCTTTTTTTAAATGATACAGGGATCATGTGACTTGACTGGATTGAAGGTCAAAACTAACAATACCTCCAATTAATATTGAGTTTTTGCACAGAAACTCAATATCTAATATATTGCGGGGATGAAACTCACTGTACATGCCACCCCTCTTGCTTTGTGTCACTCATCATCTAATTAATTGCATTAAATATTCACACGTCCTGTGAGCTAACCTTTTTTATGAATACCACACTCTTTGGCATTGTCCTGAGACACAGAGAAATGTCAAAAAGAACGCTGGCTTATTGCACCTATGTCATTAGGATTCTAGCAAGAAATCCGCATGCGCAAACCACAGACGCCGTCCCTACAGAAGCGCATGAGCTGAACCACATGCGCATGCTTGAACAAAGAATGCGGGCCTGTCTGAGACGCGCATGCGCTATTGGAATTACAAACATGATCGCCGATTTCATGCTCACAGAGCGGACAAACGGAAGACCCTTATTAGGCTTTTCCGCCAATTAAGCTACTAATTAACTCTTCAAATGAGCTCTGGTGTAGAGTACAAATACCGCCCCACCGGCGCACTCCGGCATTCACAGCGGAGGCGCGTTCGGGGGAGCAAGGAAATTCCTAGTGCTGTAACTCGTGAGTATAATACTGATGGAAAGAGGGGACCATTATGAAGCGCTTACCTGTAAGTACCAACAACTGCTATATTCCACATTATTTACAGGGACTATTGGGCCTGAGCAACAACCCCCAACGTTCGGAGGCTCATGAGGCATTGTACCCAAGAACCAAAAGTATGCCTTTTACCTTTACTTTGCTACCCGTTATTATTTTTCCACGCTACATGCTATGTCCTAGAGGCACGAAGGGTCTAATCCTCTAGAGTGTGTGTTTTATGTTCAATGTGTGTTTGTAAGGTTTATGTCTTTTTTACAGGGTCACCTGCACGAGTAGAATGACATGAACTGTCTAGTGACCCCACACTATATATATATCCTTATTTTACCTTCGCCCGTAAATTTGACGGCATAAAATCGGGTAAAAATATGGGCCCACACAGGAGCAACCCCAAAGCAGGCACTTCAAATGCCGGAAATCAAAATGAGTCAACTTACTCGGACATCAGTTCGGCTGCGGAAAGCGGAAATGAGGGAAACGACACCAGAACTCCACCAACTGACCCCAACACCGTACCTACGCCAGGCGATGAAATTGTTTTTTTAGCCAAAGAACGGATAGCCAGTTTAAGACCAAGGAACCGGCAGAATTCAGCCGGCAGAGGCGAAACCACAAACGCGGCCAAAGGCGCAAAGCTTGCAAACGCGCCAACAGACTCAAACAGCAACAAGAGAGGACAGGGACGGGGTTGGTGGAACCAGCACTAACCGCAAGAATCGCCAGTAACGATTTACCACGCAGTAAAGAAAAAACAAACAAAAAAGAAAATGAAAAAAACGTCATTAATTTGACTGAGACGGTCTTGAATGAAGCAGAAATCCAAATACTATCCTTAGGACTATCCTTCTGTAACAAGTCAAATTTTGACTATGCCACTACACGCATGGATATTTACCAATTTATCCGCAAATTAAAATTACGCAAATTTCATGAACACAATCAAATGAAAAGATCTGTGGGGAACAGCATCAAGGATAACTCGAGCCAGGAAAAAGAGGGTACATTACAATCTTCAGGGGTTTCGGGGTCTCAATTGTCATTGTTAAATGCACTCACCGACTTACATGCTGAAAGTTGTATTGCCAATTCTCAACCTTTATCCACCAATTCCTTGAGCCAACCTACACGCCAGCCCACTGACGTAGCTGTTTCTACCCCATTCAAAAGGAAATCTACTTTTAACCCAGTCATGCTTCATGAAGGAATAGACATCTACAACGAACTCGTAGTGGAGGAAATAAAAAAACTCAACTACAGAACATGTGCATCTAAAAAGAAAATGTCTAAGCAAAACAGACAATACCACACTCTGGTTTCCAAACTCAAACAAAATGACCACGTTATCATCAGGAACTCCGACAAAGGAGGCAACGTGGTTCTATGGGGAAAAGACCAATACATGGCTGAAGCCATGTCTCAATTAAACGACCGCGCATGCTACCCCATAAGTAGTGCATCGGCAGTAAAGGAAACAGCCAATACTTTCTATATGAAATTGATAGCTTGGAAAGGTGCTGGTTTAATAACCAAAGATGAAAATCTATACATGAGAAATGACTACCCCACCATCCCTAACATTTACTTTGTGCCCAAAATACACAAGCATGCTCTGAATCCACCAGGAAGGCCCATTATTTCGACCAGACAAAGCCTTTTGGAACACACTTCAAATTACATAGACTTTTTTTTACAAGACTGTGGGCCAGATGTAGGTAATTCATATTTACCGACTCTTAAATACCGAATTCTACACTTTAGGGCGTGTATACACATAGTCTGAAGTATACACCCACTAGTTCTAATCACACACACATATTTTAATCCGTCCTGAAGAAAGCCAGCTTACTCATAAGGCACTGGCTGAAACATGTTGACCCGTTTCAGGATGTGGGAGGTCGTAACTCGCCTCTAACATCCAACAGCCTTATTTTTAACCGCTGACGGTGACCCAGCTATTAAAGTCTAATTTGCCTCCGGGCACTGGGACCCCCGCCAAGCCGTTTTAATCCACTTTCCATAACACTCTTCACCGCACACTCAGCGACATACCTGCTCCGCTGTAATCAGGCGTCGAAGCACACCCGGGACACGCTAGGTGTCACTGGGTGGGCCCGATGATGAAGCATGCCACCAACTAGGTTGGTGGGTGAGGGCTTCATGAGCACACCTACCAGGTGCCACTACCCCGTGACGAAACATACTTGAGTCCTTGAACTAAAAATTAAAAACTAATTTTTGTTAACCCTGTCTATTCGAGCTAGTCTCCTTTTGATTAACTACAGTTAAATATGTATACATGTTCATGATTATTGGGTTTCTTTTGGTCTTAGTCTTCTTAGAATACATGTATTTATACAGCAATTCTAAAAAAACTTTGTCTTTTACACGATGGTATTTCTTGTAAATTAACTGAGAAAAAAACGCATCTGTTTTAGCTTGGCTAAAAAGTGCACTTTACCTGCAGCTTGGGAATGACAAAGATTTCTTTTATATCCATCACTTACCTCACAATCACGTGCTAAAGGTGCAGCTTCTTAAGTGGCCGTTGATATGCTAGCGCTGTCATGTGATCAAGCCACTCCGGTGGTGAAACGCGTTATGGCCGACAACAAATAGACGCAGAAGATTTTGCACACAGTCTGGGTCCGTGTCTGCTTGTTTGCTGCTTGCTGGAGTTCCATGAGGGAAGCGGTTTTCCTGAGCCGTTATTCGGATATATATATATATATATATATATATATATATATATATATATATATAACAATCAAAGAAACCCAGAACAAAAGGGACTTACAAACTCAATTTGGATTTTTCAATCTGCAAGTAAAATAGAATGACACACAATTAATATGCCGTGCGCTACACCCGTTGTCAATAGCTATAGCTGCACCCAACATCGTGATCGTGTAACAAACATTACAGCCTGTCCAAGTCTGTGTATACTGAGTCGTACACCTACAAACAATAAAATAACATTAGCTTCCTAGAATGAGAGAATACTACTCTCCAATTTGGATTACAGAGCGTTTTTAGACAGGGATTTACTAGAGAAAAGGTAACCCCTGTCGTCAAAATCCAACCGAAATTCTTAATCTGAATCGAATCAGAACACGCCACAAGTTAAAACAGCTAGGCTAGGTTTGGCGTGATGACGTCAACAACGCTACAATATCGCGGTCATCTTGGAGTAGTGCCGGCAAACTTAGTATCAAATCATTATGTGCCAGATAGTATCATGTATAATCATCATGGCTTATATGGTATTATTAGTCAAGATGTGAAAGCTTATTTATGAATATGTGCAACACCTGTACATATATTGGCCCAAATTGAGCTCACAGAATAAAGAAGGCTATAAAAACCGGGCTGTCTCGTTATATGCCTGATAGTATAATGCGTCATCTTAAAGTCTCATAAATTGTCATTCCATTAAAATCCAATGTACAAACTGAGAGCCAAAATACAATCAAACGACTCCATCTCGGTGGTAGAAATATGCAACACCATCTAGGAACGGTAACCAACACTTGTCAAACAGCAGTTATAAAACAGGGGTCTATGTTGTAAAGCAAAAAATCAGAGTACACCGCTGTGAATATAATGTAACTTAGTGTTGGTACACAAAGTTATACCTCCAAGTTATAAAGTTGCTAAGGTATGCCATTCAATAAGCGAGTTTAACCCCTTACCCACAGTGTCACAAGACCAAATCCTCTTTTAAGGTGAGCAGACGGTCAACATTGTGATATCGTTTAGTGCTTTTGACCACATCTAAAACAAACCATATATATATTCACTGACAAAAACCATAGGTTATACACCATATATAGTTAGGAATTAGCATTTAAAAAACCTTATTTTACTCACACAAAACCAATGAAATTCCATATATAGTTAGTTGTACTAACTATATATCACGCACCCGCAATCCACTGCTGATGATGTCACATATTACATCATTCATGACATGGTCAGTGACATCACTGATGACATCACTGATGACATCTCAAATGACATCACTGATGACATCACTGATGACATCTCAAATGACATCACTGATGACATCACTGATGACATCTCAAATGACATTACTGATGACATCACTGATAAAATCATTCATGTGATAATACGATGAACCTCTTCAGACTCTAATATAACCTTAGATACACTCAGTGTAAACACAGACTCACAGATTGTCACTCATCCATGAAGTTACACACACACCTAGACAGTCATGCAAACAATCAATCACACCTCCGTTTCCTTAACTATACAGTTAAACACACCTTACTTATTCAAACATATACTAAAACATATTTACTCACTTATACAATCCTGGATACAAGTTCACAATGATCCATACAGCCACTCACACATTCACTGGCTCTTATGCACAGTTATTTATATATGTCAACTCTCACATGTACTGTATTTTACATATGTACTTAATTTGACATGTAGCACTGAGATATCTATTCACTCACCAATACAGTCATGCACACAGTCAACCGCCCATACAGCTGTTTCCAACATGCACTTTTGAATCCATACATCTATGCACAGAGTCATACACTTCCCAGCCACCCACACACACACTCAGTCTCCCATACAAATGCTTGGGCAACCAATCAATAACCTATATAGTTACTCATATAGCTACTGATCAACACATGCAGCAGTTTACAGAACAACAGACATAATGATGCACAAATTAAGACAGTTTAGTCACTAACCCATGCACTCAGTGAGACACATTTAATCACTCACTCATACATTCAGTCATGCACCTACTAAATCCTTCGTCCAGACACTTATACATCGACTCATTCATAAATATGTAAGACATATTTTAACTTTACAGAAAAATACAGTCACTGGATGTTGTCATCAGTGATGTCATCAGTGATGTCATTTGAGATGTCATCAGTGATGTCATCAGTGATGTCACTGACCATGTCATGAATGATGTAATATGTGACATCATCAGCAGTGGATTGCGGGTGCGTGATATATAGTTAGTACAACTAACTATATATGGAATTTCATTGGTTTTGTGTGAGTAAAATAAGGTTTTTTAAATGCTAATTCCTAACTATATATGGTGTATAACCTATGGTTTTTGTCAGTGAATTTTTAAGGTTTTGTAAATGCTAATTCCTAACTATATATGGTCTATAACCTATGGTTTTTTCAGTGAATTTCATTGGTTTTTTAATAGCTAATATCAAAACCTTTACAATGTATTATTCTTTAAAAAGAAAAATATTTTTTACATGTTTTTTATACAATTTTTTTTTATTTTTTTTTGTTTCGCTCCCAGTACGCGTACCGGTTAGCTTCCCGTTAGCTCAATCCGGAGGCGCGACCCGGTACGCGAACCGGTAAACGTTCCTTTTGCGCACCTCTCGCGTTACAAAACAACATCGTGACGCTTCGCGTCAGCATGACGTTTCGCGTTCTCGCGTAATACGTCATATTACGTGCTACGTTCGCGTACCCGGAAGCGCAGCGGTACGCGAACCGGAAGCGATCCGCGGCGCGGCGCCGACCGCGTAACGTAAACATAGCAGGTCATGTGACTCGGTAATAACACTTTTCATTGGTTCATTTCACTTTTGGTTTCCTAATGATGTAATACTAGGTCATGTGATCTAAAATGAACACTTTTCATTGGTTTAGAACTTTTGTTTTTCCCAAATGATGAAAACCCCTCCTTCTTTCATCACTCTGACTTTCATCTTGGTGAGAGAAAGACCCTTTATTGAGACTTTGAGATGGCTTCATTAGTAGCTTCAGCTGGTGCTAGCCCACCACCTCCACCAAATCCAAGAAAGAGAGGACCACCTGCAGAAGTAATTTTGCAAGAAGAGGAAGAACAGGAAGAGGAGGAAGAGGAGGAAGAGCATGAGTTTTTGCCAGAGGAGCCCAGGAGGTACAATCGAAAGGAGAATTACATCTGGCAATTCTACAGAATTCCTGAGGGGCAAAAGAAAGTGAATGCACGCTACGTGTTTTGCCGTATATGCGGTGATAGATTGTCAAGGGGCACTGATAAAAAATACAGTTATGGCAATCATACTATGCATCGGCATATGAGTAGGTGGCACCCAAATAATTATAGTGCTGCCCAGCTACGTGACGAACAACAAAATCCCCTCCTAATGGCAAGAAGATCGGTGGTTCCAGAGGTGTCGGGACCAGAGGCGAGGGAGATGATCGCAAACATCCAAATGTTGTTTGGGCACGTAAAGCAAGTGTGCGTGGAATGTGGCACTTTCATCTGCTACAGAGAAAGTAGCATCACTTTGATTTTGCGAGCAATTCAAAATCATATTAATGTTTGTACGAAACGCACCAAAAAAGAAATTCTTTTTTTTTTTTTTGCTCCTGTTGAGCCCTTTATAATGGATCGTTTTTGTTTCCCCCCCCCCCAAAAAAACCAAAAAAAATTAAAAAACGTTCAGAAAATACAAAAAAAGTAAAAGAATGTTCAAAAAATACTAAAAAAAATATAAAACAACAAAAACATAAAAAAAAAGTTCTTTTCAGAACTAACTCCCCATTATAAAAAAATTGGTAGAATATTTGGAACTCTGCCAACCTCTATTTCTCTTAGTTCGCTCCCGGAGCGCTACCCGGTACGCGTACCGGAAGCTAACCAAAAAAAATATTTTTTAAAAAAAAGAACAGTAAGTATAAGGTAAGCAAACAGACAGTTATGTTAAAAGAAAGACAGCTCTAGGGAGTAAACTAAGGATACTGTTACCTACAATCCACTGCTGATGATGTCACATATTACATCATTCATGACATGGTCAGTAACATCAACAGCAGTGGATTGTAGGTAACAGTATCCTTAGTTTACTCCCTATAGCTGTCTTTCTTTTAACATAACTGTCTCTTTCCTTCCCTTATAGTTACTGTTCTTTTTTAAAAAACATTTTTTTGATCAGTCATAAACAGTGACATTAATAGAAACAGAGAGAGTGAACAAGAGTGAAGAACTATGGTCCTCCTCAGCCACCCTCAGAAAACCAAGGGGGTCAAGATACATCTACCGTGCCCCCTTCTACCCATTCTGAACATTATTTGCCCTCCATCTTGTATCTTGATTCGACCGAAACACAAAATGGTGGACTGCCATAACGCTGCTGGTTTGCGAACCGGGCAACTTCCCGGGAAGCGGTCCAAAAAAAAAAAAGTTGGGAAAGTAATTCACAGACACTAAGAGTAATAGAGATGGAGTGAGTGAACAAGACTGAGGAACTATGAGAACAGAGGGACTGAGAAAAAGAGTGGAAGGAGTTGAGTAAATAGGTAATAGAGAAAGGAATGAGGAAAGTAGCAAAGGCAGGAAACTGAGGATTAAAGAAGTGAAGCAGTGGATCTAATAGTAGGTGAATGTGATAGAAATGTAACGAAAAGAGTACAACTATTTACCTTGTAATTGCCGTTAAATTAATCACATTTTATTTCTATACTTTCAATCTGTGAAAGAGAGAACCAACATTTGAAAAAAATTAAAATATGTATTTAAAAATTACAAAAGACAAGGGAAAATATTGAAGGACAAATAGTTTTTCAACAACTTTGACACTGACAGAAGCTTCTGCTTCTCCAGGTCCTCTACACAATCCTAAAGATATACATTTTAAACTAACAGTATCTTGATGCAGATGAAGTGAGGCCTATCTTAAAACATGGTGCATCTTTTGCATTGCTCTTGTTTCAGAAAAGTGTCGCTTCAGTATGCCAATAACATGTCTCCTATCCAGAGATTTGTTTGAGGTGAGGCCTACTCAGAGTTCAAGATGAGATTTACACTTGTTGAAGTGTACAGAGGAGATAATATCTGTGAAAGTCTACTAATGAAGTGAGTCATGTCCACTGCACTCTTCAACAAAGTAGAAACCTCCTATGTTTCCCTGGACAGACCTAAACTTGATCTGCACAATGTGATTCGTAATGATAGGAAACACAGGTGATGTAATTGAAATATGTGCAATTTATTTTGCTCATTTCACAATCACATCACTTGTGTTTCCTTTGCTTAGGTATCTCATTGTGCAGATGTAGTCCAGCATATGAAAGAATACGTAGAAGTGCAGCACTGCATACAATAAATTTAACACTTACAGAAAACTCACCTTCTCCATGCCTCCTACACAGTTCTACATATACATCATAAATGCAAACAGTACAGAATTAATTATACATGTTAAATGGTTTATTTTTGCTGTTCTCAGAATGTATCAAAATTCACTAAAAACAGTGACTTGAAGGTATTCATCATGTAACAGCGGGGAAAAAAAAACACAATCAAAATGATTGTGTTTAAAAAACCCATACAACATCAGAAATTAAAATTCAGAACTCCTTAAAGTTAACTTACTTTCCATGACGTCCAAGGATGTCCTATGAACAGCTTACACTCTTTTGTGCTGTTATTACTTTCAGCCCGCCACTTTCTGAAAGAAAACCTCCATCGTTTTTAAAAACACGTTACATGCAATAAATGACTTCTTGCTCTCTACCACTATTTTCCACAAGGCCAAATCTAGTCAGAGATATTTATAACTCTTGGATTTCTTGTAAGCCAATCCCATCATTTGGCATTTCCACAACTTTCAGAATTAAAATGTTGAAGATCATTTTCACAATCCTGGAATAGTAATATCTTCCCCTTCTTGCTCAGTCATGTTCTACATTTCCTATGACACTGATACTGCTTAATATGAAGCAGACTTACACTACCTCTATGAGTACTACAATTATTTAATTCTCTACATCACTTTTAATCACAAAGCAATGTAAAACAGTAGACAGCATTGCAGACTTACATTCCCTCTACTCCATGTTTTGATTGGCTGCTTCAATTAGCTTATGAAAAGAAACAGTTTTTCTGAACTCATTCAAAGTGCACATACATCTCCATGATGTCCAATCCTATGATTAGAAGTTATGTCTCTGAACTACACTTATCCTCAAGGCCAAATTGTGTAGGAGCCATTAGAACTTCTTGAAATTCCACAGATCATATCCCGAGATTATTTTCCTAAAATTTTGGTTTTAAAAACACCAGGTAAGAGTTTTTAAGGTCATACGGCAATTTTTTTTTGAAAATTAAAACAGAATCATTGCAGAATGACCAGCCATTTCTAGACTTTAAATAAGCTGTGTAATGTCCTGATGATATTGAAGGGCCGTCATGATATATAATTGCTGTAGTTACAAAAGTCCTTCCTGATATTGACAACTGCGAAGCTACAAAATTTTTTATTAAAGTTGTCAATTTTGTTCCATCAGGCCTACATCGTTGGAACATTAAAATGACGTACTGGCCATATGTTCGTATAAATAATGTGGACATCATTTCAGATTTACATTGGCTACACTCCATGTTGTGATTAGCAGCTTTTACTAGCTTATTAAAGGAGACTGATTTACTGTCTGGCAAAGTTAAATATATAAATCTTTCTGAGTCTACACTAGTAGTACTTGATACCATACAGTTCTCGCAGTCATGCTGCCATTGATAAGAAAGCCCAAACAGCTGATCTACATCTACACCTTCAGCATGTAATACATCAAGCATATACATTAAAAACTCCTGACAATCTTGCTGAATATTTTGAGAGAATTGTGTTTGGCCTGAACATCTATCTAACAGATTTCTAATTTCAGACACACTTTCTATGTTTCTTCTATCAGTGGTACATTTCTCTAACACAGAATTTAACAAACTGCAAAATCTTTGATCAGAATTGACCACAATCTCTTCTTTTACATTTTTTAGAGAAAACAAAACATTAATTACTACATTAGCATAGCAGTTGACACCAGAACTGTTTTCAAACTGAAAACCAACAACATCTTCAACAGAATCCTCTTCTGCTTGTAATTTTAGGTTCATTCACTTTTTGTCTTTTTGCTACAACCTCCCCAGTATTGTTCTCATTTCTTCGTTTCCGGCCTACCAGACGTTTCTCAAACAAAGGAAACTGAGGCAAATGTGGCGCATACTCTCTTCTTAACCTATTGTATTCCTTAACACAATCTAGATCTGCACAAATGTTTCTGACATCACACTCAATCAAGTACAATCCCGATAAAGTTCTAACTCGTGACAATGCCACATATGCCATACCCTCCTTGAACACAGAACTGCCAATATTCACCAATGCAGTGTCTACACTTAAACCTTGCGATTTATGAATTGTCACCGCATATGCCAAGCAAACAGGGAACTGCTTACGGCGAACATATAAGTCTTTTACAAGCAAAAATCTAGCAGAACAACAAGCAATTAGCTGTACTTCCTCAATGCCATCAAATTTAATTTTTAAAAATTCAATTCCATCTCTATTTCTGTATTTCACAAAATCAACAACATTACCCATTGATCCATTTACCAGACCTCTTTCAACATGTAAATTCCTTCTTAAAATTATACGGCAGTTCAAGCACACATTCAGAGTCTTTTCAAAACCTGCAGTTTTAGATATACTCTTCTCTAATGAATCCAATTTTGTTTTCAGATTCTCAGACAAAATAATTGTTGATCCCATATGCTCTACTCTATCAATAGCTTCCACTTTCACAATCTCTTGCTTTTCTAAATGCAACATTTTGTTGTTAAATTTGGCACATTCTGCAAGAGTTGGCATCAAACATATTCCAGATTTCTTATCAGTAATTTTCTGAAAAATATTCTCAGGCACAACATCTTGTTCTGGATATAAATTTGACAGTAATCGTGCATGTAAAGCTTCTTTCCCATGCTCGGTCACTTTTCCAATTCTAACATCTTGTAGAATAGTCTTGTAAACTTCATCCTTTGCCTGACGCATATTTTCATGCAGTTCAGCATAATTGAAGTTTAACCATATATTGACGTTGCCAATGCTGCCTAGGCACTTCCTGGTATCTTCATGCGTGAGCATTTTGAACACAGGTTGCCCTTTCACTGGTGTCAGCTGCAGAAGATCTCCGAAAACAATGATGTGTTTGCCACCAAATAACACATCATACTCTGTTTTGAGAACTTCTTGCATCCTCAAATGCACAAAGGCAAGCATGACATTGGAAACCATGCTTACTTCGTCAATGATAAGAAGTTTCATTTTCCTCAAGATTCTTGAAACTTCAAAACAAGCATCTCCAGGTAGCTTGTGATATTCTAATTTGTTGTCATGCTCCACTGGCAGCATCAGTAAACGATGTAAAGTAATCCCTTTAATATTATGTGCTGCCAGTCCAGTTGGAGCAGTGACAACACAAGACAGCGATGACTCTGTCCTTTCCTGCAAATAGCATGAAAATTGCTTTAATGAGGAAACTTTTTCCAGTTCCCGCTTCTCCACTCACGTACAGTCGGACAGGCTTCAACGACGTACATGAGCACTCTTTCTTATCATGACTTAATCCATGATCAATTTGCATGGTAACTTCGTCATATATTTTCCTCTGCTCAACGTTGAGTTGCCTTTCCAACTCTTCTAAGTTAACCGCATCCTCTTGAGCATGTGCCATGGCTCTTTCCACCTCATTCATAGCAGTGGCAGCTTCATTTTCAATAAGAGGTCCTCCTAGTGGATCCTGACTCAATGAAGCAGAACTCTGACTGTCCTGAGAACTGTCTCTGGCAATCTCGGCTGCAATCGTTGCTTCCTGCTCAATTTCCGCATTCAACATTTCTACATATTTGGGAAAAGCAGGACATTCTATGGTCTCCTTGGCGGCATTGAAAGAGTCTTCGTAACAGAGGAAATCTCCAAGCAGTTCCTCTTCTGCACGCCAAGGCTTGAAAAGTTGCAAAAGTGCTAAATAGAAAAACTCCTTTTTTTCAGGAGATTCGCCACTCAATTTTCGATGGTTTATCAAGTGGCATTTTCTTTGCTTGACCAGACATCCCTCACTTCCTATTACAGCATACACTCCTTTCTCAGTATCTTCTTTGATGTTCCTCTTGAACATGTAATTTTGCAGAACCTCATACAGACAAACATTCTCTAGGTGACTGCTTCGATTTGGATAATATGTATCCAACATGTTTGTCTTCAAAATGTCGGTACTGTTTGGCTCCTTTTCCGCCAAATACTCAATTTCCCGCACAGGTTTGAGAACTCGATTACGCGTTGCAGCAAGACCAAGACTCGCCCAAACGATACTCCTGGACTTGGCATAGAGACTTGCTGAAGACAACCGGTCAGAACATTCGTACGCTCCGATTTCTCGATGCGACAACATCTTCAGACTGAAACTGTACAACTTCTTGCTGAGGCTCTTTTCATGGGAAATGTCCTCCCACATATCCTTCAATTCTGTCTTCTCTTTTTTGGTGATGTAAGACGTCACATACCGAGCCACAGCCATACAGTTATCAGCCACAAACTGTATATCCATGTTAGCATTCCACATGGAAAAAAACACCGGGTTGTAGTCGTTGATGTACTTGGACTCTTCGTTCCTCTTCAAATTGTAAGTGTTTTTAGGTGATTTCTTCATCACATTATGTCGCAGCGAAGACATCAAACTGTTTACTCTTCCTTTAGAAATCACCGGTCGTGGAAAGCCGAAACGACATTTGGTGTAGAACTTGTCTTTGTTTCGGAATTTACGACGGCAGTACTTTCCACATCGATGGCTTTGGAAACGCAGAACTTTTTCTCTTAGGCTTTTCTTCTCCTTTGCGTTTGGAACAGCACACGTAGAATACTGTTGGATGAAACTCATCACTGAGTCTTCTGGATCCGTTCCAAATTTAGGTGCATCCTTGATCCACAGCAACATATGTATATGAGGAGCACCTCTTGCTTGGTACTCCTTTCTCCAGAAGAAATCCAACACCTCTCCAAGAGGTGGATTCTTCTTATTCATGATGAAAGACATCATAGCTTCAAATCTATGATTGAAGTACCTACATACATTGACTGGATCCAAAGAGCACAGTTCTCCGGGTGTCTTGAATTCGATGTTTTCTACGTTAGCATTTGCCTCTCGTAGAAATTGAAGTAAGTCTTCCCAGCCATACTCGGCACAACTCAGAGTGAGGAACCATGTGGGAGTACCTAAGTTCCTCAGCATACATTTTAAATCACCATGACGACGGTACCAGTACTCATTAGTACCACGCTGACACGCCATGAGATTAATCAGGTGAGAATCCAAAATACTATCTTGGACATTCACTTTATCCATAAAATCACTTGCCGAGATGTTTTGCATGTGTATACCACTTTTCAAGATGTGGTTCACTGCATATGACAGTCCAGACAGATCGCTTTCAAACAGGAGATGAAACAAATAAGGAATGCATTGTCGAAACCTAGCATCTCCTGCATACAATCGCAAAGTCCGGTATTCAGAAGCAGGAATTTGATGAGGTCGCTCATCATATCTTCCTCCCTGACCTGTTGGAAAAAGCTGTGGGAAACACCGAGCTTCCAAACTTTCCTCCCAAACACTAATGGGACTCCCTTTGGCTTGTTTCATTTGAAACAACTCAATAGCATTCCCCATGACTTCCTTTGAATGCAAAGGATGAACACTATAATGTTCATATATTTCCTCACTAGTAGAGGGTTCTACTTTCTCAATTTGACCAGCACACAAATCGCTATCCTCTTCCTCACTTACTTCCTCTTCTGCAACATATACATTCTTATAGTATTTATTATTTTTTTTCAAATACAATGTTGCCTTTTTAACTTTCCTAACATCTACTAAATCTTGCCATATTTTCTTATTCTTTGTCGGAACCCCATTAACTAAGATAACCAGAGGTTCCTCTTCCACTTTTTCTACTCCAATTGTGTTAATGTTTTTCTTGAAATCTAGAGGCAAATAAACAACTCTTCCCTTTAATCCTCTCTGTAAATCTGATGGAGGCAATTTCCCTGTCTTTGGCTCCATTCTTACAATAGCCTGAAAGGGATGGATACTTTGAATCAAAATAGATTCATAAGTATTTAAGTCCTTCAATTCAGAAGGAATCTCAACCAATTCCAGATTATTATGAACTGCTCTAGCAGGCATCTGGTTTTGTTTTAATTTGTTACAACAATAAGTACACACACGTTGATCCAATCCCAAATCAAAACAATTTTCTACCATCAAGTATGTTGCAAAATCCTTCCATTCACTATTATTTTCCCTTTCACTTTTTGCATATAAATCCACTAACTTAGTCTGATTCTTATAATAAGTGCGTCTACAACACACACAAGTGAAATTAGGCCTCTCACTTGATTTCATGTCAAACGTCGCAATTTCCCTCTGGAAATTATCTGTACTGGAAACATGTACACTATCTTCCAAATGACCCTCTACTTCTTGCTCAATTTCAACATTCTCCTCTTTACTTCCAAAGTAACAAAACTCAATTTCTTCACATATATTCTTCACATCTATTTCAGAACCATGCAAAAGAGCAGCGCATAATTGTTTCAGCATAATTGCTGGACTCTTAGCATAATACAACAGTCTAACTAACTTCCTCACTTTGTTATGATGCACTGCTAGCATCCTGAAATGATGAAAAACACTCTGGCATACTCTCCTGGAAAGACAAGCCAGTGAATGACCATGCAAACCTGTCACTTCTCTCACTCTGCAAGGATCTAATTCTTGCAACAACCTTATTTTCTGTTTCAAACTTTTCTTGTTAAATGTCCGTACAAAATCACAAAGCAAATTGATGGAATCCTGTCGCACACTGCAAATACTACTACACTTCCAGGTGTACACAGGACCCTTAGCACGTCTTCCTAAAACCTCATTACCTAACAACTCTTCTGCCTCTGTTGTCACAAGTTTTTCTTTTTCAACTGGACAACCATCTTTCACTTCATAAGCACGACCACTGATGTCAACTGCATGCACCAAATCATTATCCTGGAAATAACTCTCTTCATTAAAAAATGCCTCACAGCTTGAACTATGTATCCATTCTCCAGAAAAAACTTCACAAAAATTACTACGATTAACTATTCTCTTCCATCTACTATTTCTTTTGAAATCAAAAATTGCCTTGTTTAGCTTCCTAATTCTATTGATTATCAAAATAAATAACTTACGTTTAATTTCAAAAGCCTGATCAATAACTTTCTCAACTTTTTTTTTTCTCTTATAAAAAACTAATTTCTGTTGACCTTTCTTAATATTTTTTAACAAATTGCCAATTATCCTGTTACGGAACATTCGTTTACGAATCTCCCTAAACTGTTGTTTCCTTCTACTATCATGCACAGATTTATCTCTTGCTCTAGCAGTAACATTTTCATTTGTCCTTTTCTTTCCATTTGATTTACTTCTCGTGTTATGGATTGAAACATTTTCTGTACTAATATTTTTTTTATTAGAAATATTTCTTATGAAATATTTAGAGCTCTTACCCGGTGCTTTCTTCATGGCTTGAGAAATCTTTTTGTTAGAGGACTGCTGCGTTTTTTTTTCTCCTGCTGTCTTTGACGTTTTGCAGCCTTTATCTCTCTTATTTTTGTAGGCATATTGAAATCTTGAAATGATCTGCAGTTGAATCTGAGGAAAAATATAATAAAAAATGTTAATAAACATTATTATCAAACAGTAAATCAGTAATAGTGATCAAAAACATAACACACTACTTGACATTTTAATTTGAAGATTTTTTAGTCATTGCCATTTTTACAATACAGAAATACCAGAAAAGAAATGACATTTATATTTATGTTACCTATGCTATTTTATATGTGAATCTGATCTAATTTTATGAGCATATTTTAATATTTTATTGAAGACACTACACATAACCTGTTTTTGAAGGTGTCTTTATTTTTAAATTAAACGGTTTACCTTTTTACTTTTTATTGATTATAAAATTTAAAAATAAATGTTTATAATTCCAAAGGCTCAAGCAGGTCAGCTTCCCATCCTATATCATATAATTCGGACAAATCTGCATCCTCATCACGCTCTTCTTCATCCTCAGGATTTAAATCATCCAATGGATCAACATCCACTGATGTTTCAATTACAAGTTCAATGATGAGGTCAAAATCAACTGATTGCAGATTGTCGCTCATGTTGAGGTTGTCTTTATCTTTAAAGAAAGATAACAACAATGAGATGTTGCAGAGTAAGAGACAAATCTCACAGATTATAATAGTAAAATTATTTAACAAGAGTAACATTTTGCAGCTATTATTTAGCCATGTCCAGCGATGCTGAGCAGGTGAAGCCTATGTCTAATTTTTCACTGAACAGGACTCATCTGTTCTTAACCTTGGATAAGCCTCAACGACTCTGTGTCCCCTGCACATACTCAAATGTTAAAGTGCAGATTTATATTAAATGGCACATCCCCAGGCATGCACCAGTTAATGTGCACCACTGCTTTACCACCCATGGTGTGCCGCATTTACAATCAGATAGGAGAAAGCTGCTTCAAAACCCTGCGCCTGCTTGAAGCTGGCATAGGTCTTGACGCAGCATTGTAGAGATGGGGCACACCTGAGCCTTGCTGGAGCTGCATCGCACTTACGATACAACTCCAGCAATGCGCCACCTTTACGGCACAGATGCGTCACGCATCTGTGCCGTTTTTGCCCCATGCTGCGCCGCATTGTAAATGCAGCACAACATGGGTGGCGGAACAGTGGCGCAGGATGACTGTCACATCCCTGGTGATGCGCCACTCATCATAAATCTATCCCTAAGCTTCTTATCTTGTTACAGATGAACTGCCATATGTATCATCAAAATATTTTACATATTATAAATAGCGAATTTTAAGGAATAAATAGCGATTCTTTACTATTCCTAATTTGCAATGAGCAAATTGCTAATTGCAAATTACCCATTCATTTCCATAGGCTAGGAGGCTCATAGGAATTAATGTTGCAATTTGTGATTAGCAATTAGCTCATCACAAAATAGGATTTTTTTCAAGCGTGCAGGGGTATCTCAAGAACACCCTGCTGCACCCCTGAAAAAGAAATTTGGGAGCACATGGCACACCTACATGCCCTAATGGCATGTATGGGCGTCATATGGGACCTTTTTTTTTTTTTTTTTAAAAATGCTTTTTGAAAAGAATTCGCAAATTACCACAAACTAGAAGTTGGTGGTAGTTTCCAAATCCTTAATATCATTTTTTACATTTTTTTTTTTGATACATTGCATTTAAGGAATCACAAATTTTGAATTATTGACATTTTAAGTAATTTCCACATGTGCAGTGTTTTCAAAATATAATTTGAAAATCGTTTTTGGGGAAAAGTAATGGTTTGCAAATTTATGACAAGGACATAATGGTGTATGCTTCTCTATAAGGCATTTCAGTATCTCTAATGTCATTTTTCCCATATTACATTATAAGACCTTTCCCCATGAAGCACATTCCTTGTAAATATGCTCCCACCTGTGCATTGCAAATTTAGATTTTGACTGTTTCAGACACATAGCCATGTTGAAAGTGACCCAAAAAAATTGCAAACGTTTTAAAAAAACACATTCATGTGTCTTAATGACATTTTAAGTCATTTCCCCATGGACAATGTTTTCTAAGTGGCACAAAAGAGGTATACACCTATCATAAATCTGTCCCTAGCATTATAAATGATTAAATCAGGATGACAATAAGATGTGGCCTATCCAGAGGTTTGTTTAAGGTGAGGCCTACTCAGGATTGCAGATTAAAGTTACGCTTGATGAAGAATACAGAGGAGATAATTTATTGTAAAGGCCTACCAATGAAGTAAGTGATTTCTACTTCATTGCACCAGTCATCATAAATGTATCCATAAGCTTCTTATCTTGTTAGACATCAACCGCCATATGTATCATATAACTATTTTGCATTTCCAAAAAAGCGAATTTTAAGGAATAAATAGCGATTCTTTACCATTCCAAATTTGTTTGAGAAAATTGCTAATTGCAAATTACCCATTCATTTCCATGGGCTAGGAGGCTCATATAAATGAAGGTGCAATTTGCGATTAACAATTTGCTCATCACAAATTAGGAATTTATTCCAAAGGTGCAGGGGTGTCTCAAGAACACCCTGCTGCAACCCTGAAAAAGAAATTTGGGGGCATATGGCGCACATAAATTTTAACAACATTCCTTTACCTCAAAAACGATTTTCAAATCATAACTTCAAAACACTACACATGGGAAAATTACTTAAATTGTCCTTAAGACACATAAAAGCGTTTTTTGATTGGCTTTCCTGCATGGTAGGGTCACTTTTAACATGGCTATGTAACATAAACATTCAAAATCAAAATTTTCCATGTACAGGTGGGAGCATATTTACAAGCAATTTGCGCCACAAAGAAAGGTCTGACATTAAAATGGGAAAAATAACATCAGGGACAGTCAATTGCCTTATAAAGAACCATACACCATTATGTCCTTCTCATGAATTTAAAAACAATTCCTTTTTCCCAAAAACGATTTTCAAATCATAATTTCAAAACACTGCACATGAGAAAATGACTTAAAATGTCATTGAAACACATGAGAGCGTTTTTTGATTGGCTTTCCTGCATGGTTGGTTCACTTTTATCATGGCTATGTAACACAAACATTGATAATTAAAATTTTCATGCACATGTAAGAGCATATTTACAAGCAATTTGCGCCACAGAGAAAGGTCTTACACTAAAATGAGAAAAATAACATCAGGAACAGTCAATTGCCTTATAAAGAACCATACACCATTATGTCCTTGTCATGATTTTATAAACAATTCCTTTTCCCCAAAAACGATTTTAAAATCATAATTTCTAAACACTGCACATGGGAAAATGACTTAAAATGTCATTAAAACACATGAAAGCGTTTTTTGATTGCCTTCCCAGCATGGTTTGGTCACTTTTAACATGGCTATTTAACACAAACATTCAAAATCTAAATTTTCCATGCACATGTGAGAGCATATTTACAAGCAATTTGCGCCACAGAGAAAGGTCTTACACTAAAATGAGAAAAATAACATCAAGGACAGTCAATTGCCTTATAAAGAACCATACACCATTATATCCTTGTCATGAATTTAAAAACAATTCCTTTTCCACAAAAACGATTTTCAAATCATAATTTCTAAACACTGCACATCAGAAAATGACTTAAAATGTCATTAAAACACATGAAATCATTTTTTGATTGGCTTTTCAGCATGGTTGCGTCACTTTTAACATGGCTATGTAACACAAACATTCAAAATCAAAATTTTCCATGCACATGTGAGAGCATATTTACAAGCAATTTGCGCCACATAAATCATAATTTTCTCCTTAAAGCACACTATTCTCTATCTAAAGTAAAGAAATATTTTCTCACCTTAGCAAATACTTTGAGTTTGAAAACAGTCTAAGAAACACACCAATTTGTCTTCAGCAGAGCAAAAGGTATGCACTCCAGAGTCTGCAGCTATCAAAAGCACAGAAATGGTGTAATTCTTCACACATATTTCTCATGTCACCCAATCAAAACTCTTCCCTCACTTTTTTTCAAATGAAAACCCTTCCCCCTCTGCCCTTTCTGCCTATTTTCCATAGCAACCACCTCTTGGAGAAACTCTGGTGTTTGCAAATTCACACAACAATGTTGCAATTGAACTTTGAACTCTCAGTGCACCTGCATATCCAGTGCTTTCTTTCATTTAATGATTTTTTATTGACCACTCAAAATACATCTTTCAAACAACACATCTGTACACCCTAACTTTCTGTTTTCATCAATCAAAATCCACCAATCACTGTTACTACTTCATGAACACAGAAACTCCACAGTTTTTTTCATTTCAAACTCTCATTTTTTCAACTGCCATTTCATTGCCACACTTCATCTGACTGCAGGAGAACCTTCTCTCACCATGTTTTCTGTCTGGATTGTTGGTCATAGTTATATTCACTGGGCTCAAAGGTACGTTGAAAGCAGGAATTTACCTAACCTCAATTTACAAGATGTGGAAATTAAGTGGTTTGGCCACAGAGGATTAAAATGTCACCAATTGATACCATTGGTGAAAACCTTTATGCATTTGCCAAAACCTGACCTGTTAATTGTGCACTGTGGAGGTAATGACTTGGGCACTTTGACTGGTGTAGGTCTGGAAATGCTTTTAAAGGACACCTTTGAGCAATTAATGGCACTTTTTCCTCAGACTGCCTTGGTATATTCAAATATATGCCAAAGACAGAAATGGAGGTGGTCAAACCAATTTTGTCCACAAATTGAGAAGTCGAGGAAGCATGTAAACAAATCTGTTTCAGCTTACATGAGAGACCATGGAATGGGCTCCCTGTACAACAATAACTTGCGTTACTACATGCAAGATATCTACAGAGGAGATGGAGTTCACTTCTCAGATGAGGGCAACAGAGTTTTCACTCTGAATTTAAAAATGTGCATTGGTACCTACTTATAAGTACCAAAATGTACCATAAACCCAAAAGCTCTTCTCAGAGCTACCCTACATCTAATCACTCACAATTATTATTTTACTCTAACTTTTTTCACTAATTTTCAACAAAGTACACTCCCTGGGGCGCTACCCGGTACGCGTACCGGGAGCTAACCTCGCGAAATTTTTTAAAAAAATGTTTTTTTTTCGCACATATAAACCTCCTCAGCCACCCTCAGAAAACCTAG
This sequence comes from Lissotriton helveticus, assembly GCF_964261635.1. Taxonomy (NCBI): domain Eukaryota; kingdom Metazoa; phylum Chordata; class Amphibia; order Caudata; family Salamandridae; genus Lissotriton; species Lissotriton helveticus. The sequence goes on along the minus strand of NC_136068.1, from coordinate 630,226,029 downwards.
GGGGTCAAGATAAGTCTACCGTGCCCCCTTCTACCCATTCTGAACATTATTTGCCCTCCATCTTGTATCTTAATTCGACCGAAACACAAAATGGTGGACTCCCGGAACGCTTAAGGTACGCGAACCGGGGCGCTCAACGGTTCGCGTACCGGGTCGCTCCCTGGGAAGCGCACCATCAAAAAAGGTGGGAAAGTAGTTCACAGAAAAGCCACTGGAGACAATTTCACCAAATATAGATTAGCTCATACTACATACCAATCCCTACCATTTTCACAAATTTGATTGGAATTCCATTTAGCCATTTAGCCTGTAGACCTCTCTAAATACCGTGAGGTAAATTACTTCACAAAACACATCTGAAATGTTGGAATTGACAACCAATTAAAATGTTACTTTCATTTTCTACTTTTTTTACCTCACATTTGATTGGTTATGTACCCGAATATATATAAAGGAAGAGAAGGAAACACAGCCATTTTGACTACTACTTCCTGGTGTACATTTCAATAGGATTTTCATTAATAACTTCAACTTCTTTTTAAAGGTAAGTTGTTATTTTTAAAACTGAAGTATATTGTGCACTTTAAGTTAATATGGCAAACTTTTTCTGTTAGTTATATACTATCCCTCTGTAGTACTTATAAATTTAGATACACTTTTTTATATTCCTACTTCCACTCTGATACTATACACTGCCCAAAGATAAATTCTCTGTTAAAAACTGCCTATCTAAAATTAATCCCAACAGTGCCCTACCTCTACTAATATATATTTTTTTTATGCAAATTTCAGGGAAAATGGAAAGTGAACAAAACATTTCATTTGAAATTGTCCTTCCAGAGTCCAACACAGAAATCATTGATCCAAATGAGATTGAATTTATGGATGAAACTTGGGACCAAGAACTACTGCAATGTGTACAAGCAGTAGATAACCTCCTTGCAAATGAGGACATTTTACAACCTCAGAGACTACAATCTATATTCCATGATTATTATGAAATTTCTGACAATGAAATGTTAGAAAGTTTAATAAATTATGAAACACAATAAAAAAAGCTTAAAAAAAATAAAAAAAAATAATAATCAACAAAACCAACAATCAATTAACATACAGCATTTGAAAAGTCTATCATTCATTTTTCATTGTGGTACGCTCCCCAGAACGCTTCCCGGTTCGCGTACCGGGCGCTAACCACGAAAAAAAACAAAAAAAAATTTTTTTTTTGCTTCGCGGGGCCCCTTTAAAGCCTCCACATCAAACCTAGGGGGTCAGGGAGGATCTACTATGCCCCCTTATGGTCATTTCCCCCTTTGTTTTGGCCTCCTCTTGTCACTCGATCCTACCGAGAGACAAGATGGCGGCCGCTCCGGACTGTTTAGAATGTTGACAGACACCGGAGAGCCAATCAACTTCGCTACGCGAAGTTCCGTTACGCGTCAAGTACGCGTACCGGGGCGCTGCCCGGTCCGCGCTTACAGATATATATCTTTTTTTGAACGTTATTTTCTCAAAATCCACTGCAGCACATATATTGAGACCTACAAAAGGCACATCGGGCTACCAGTCCCTACAATTTTGCCAAGTTTCGTGCAAATCCATTCAGCCGTTCGGGCTAAAAGTGAGGCTAACCGCCCTATGGAAAACTCAATGTTAAAAACACGTTTTGGGACCCCCCTTTTTTCTCGGCCCCCCCTGGACCAACTCCCCCCAAATTTCCAGTGGCTGCTCAGAAACAAAATGTTCCATTTTGCTGAAAATTTCAGCCAATTCCGTCCACAAACGCCAAAGTTATTAGACATAGAATTTTCAAAAAACCCATAGAGAAAAAATCCTAACTATATATACCTACTGGCGACCGCCAGTAGGTAATATATCCGAATAACGGCTCAGGAAAACCGCTTCCCTCATGGAACTCCAGCAAGCAGCAAACAAGCAGACACGGACCCATATATACAATCTTCAGGGGTTTCGGGGTCTCAATATATATATATATATATATATATATATATATATATATATATATATATATATATATATATATATATTCATTTTCTTACAGGTCACTGTACCATGTATGATGATAAGGAGTGGAGTACTACATTACAGCCTTCTCTTCCTTTTGTTCTTTTTTCAGGTTATTTGCATATTGGCAGAGAACTTCATTTAAATCTGTAGGTACATTACAGTTCTACATCTCCACTCTCTTTGTAAATACACTTTTTTACTTAGAAAAACTAGAGTAAGGTGGGGTGTGGGGCACCCTGTCCTGAAGAAGGAGTTGATCTCCGAAACATGTCGACGCACCCAAGAGGTGATGTGCTTAATATCACATAAGAACACCTCGTCCTGCACCTTTTTTAACAGTACCAGCCCAGGGGCTCATTAAAATTACTTTTGACACCCTACGAGCCAGGCACTTTTTAAACATTCACTCACTCACATTGCTCCACCACGTACTCACACAAAAACCCTCACACGCACCACGCCTAGTCTTTATAATCAGTGCTCCCGCGTAGTCGTAGGTCGCAGCACACCGCATCCCGTAGAGGGGTGCAAAGAACCCAATGATGAAGCATGACACCAAGGGTTCTTTTGGTGTGTGAGGGGAATTTAAAAAACACTATGTGCTCCCCACCACAGTAGGGAACACACTACCTTATCAGGTGGATTCTTGTTGTTGACTTATTGATGCATGACATGGAAGTCTGGGGCCCGTATATACATTTTTTATGTAATTCAATAGTTGCAGGTACGCCAATCCCTGACACATGGAAAGGGGCAGAGATTGTGACAATGTTTAAAAAGGGTAATCGTTATGATCCGGTAAATTATCGCCCAATTAGTTTAATTAATATTTTACAGAAAGTTTTTCCTAGGCATATTTTAAATAGACTGTTAGAATGGATGGATGAGGCAGATATACTATCAAAGTATCAAGCGGAGTTTAGAATCAAAACAAGTACCATTGATCAAGTGTTTAGATTCACATGCATTTGCTGGAAATATATCATTTTTAAGGAAGGGCAGTTTATATATTGCCTTTGTAGATTTAAGTGTATTGTAATAAAGACAGAGCCACCCAATTATCCCTCGAGGACTGGGTACAATATTGACAAAGCTACATAAGTGTCCCCTAAGGAATTATTTCTCAATTATTTCTCATTTATAAATAGTCACAGCAAGTGAACATATATTAAACAGTACATGGGATTCTTCTCAAATATCATTATTTATTCTGATCAAGATTCAGTATGGCAACAACAATACTACTAACATTTTAGATCTTATTGTAAGTAGTATAAAACATCTTTTGCTTCATTTGCATGGACGAACAAAATACCATACATCATAAAGTTTTCCAAACAACATATGACCGTTTCAAAATAACACAAAGGTTCATTTGTAAGCAAATCGATGTTTAAGCATCGACGTTTCGGTCCAGTATCGGTTTAAACATTCCCCAGGACGGATGTATGCCGTTACAACGCATACTTTTACAACGCCTACCTTTACATCGCAAGTTTTACAACGCATACCTTTACAGCGCATAGTGTTTTTAGGTGCTGGATAGTGAATAGTTTAATTTACTATTCCAACTCCAGTCCCCGTGGATAGTAGGGAAGGTGTTGGATAGTACATTAAACCTATTCCCTATCCTAGAGCGCCCCCAGCGCTATGCGTTGTAATAGTTTGCGTTGTAAAAGTTGCATCGTAATGGTAATGTTTAGTAAAAGTTGCGTTGTAAAGGATGTTCCACCCCAGGACCATCTTCAGGACGAAAACGTTGCACATCCCTAGTTTCAATTCAAAGTAAACACAATCAATAAAAACCTCTTTACATCCCTGCAAAAAAGTATTGTCTGCTCACCACAAAGACACCCAAAAGGTGAGAATACAGGATCTAAGTCTTGCAACACCATGTGTACAAATATTCAACCGTCTATTTAAGGAGCGCTCCCCAAAAACTTGTGACGTATAAGACAGAAACCCAGGGTTTAAGAATCTTACTTAATACTTCCAGCCGGAAGTTTAAATTAGCCAAGGGGACCTCAATGTCCAGAAAACTAGAAAATATTGAAAAAGCCACCTACTAATTACAAAAAAGCTTTTCCAAATTCTTTAAAAATGGTCTGACTCAGCCACCTCTGTATCATACTCACTCTAATTAAGAGCTGGTGTTCTCAGTAGTCGACCTTATACAATGAAACCACAAATGAACATTTACACTCCACTCTTAAACAACTACTCATGAGAAAACAATCAAAGAAACCCAGAACAAAAGGGACTTACAAACTCAATTTGGATTTTTCAATCTGCAAGTAAAATAGAATGACACACAATTAATATGCCGTGCGCTACACCCGTTGTCAATAGCTATAGCTGCACCCAACATCGTGATCGTGTAACAAACATTACAGCCTGTCCAAGTCTGTGTATACTGAGTCGTACACCTACAAACAATAAAATAACATTAGCTTCCTAGAATGAGAGAATACTACTCTCCAATTTGGATTACAGAGCGTTTTTAGACAGGGATTTACTAGAGAAAAGGTAACCCCTGTCGTCAAAATCCAACCGAAATTCTTAATCTGAATCGAATCAGAACACGCCACAAGTTAAAACAGCTAGGCTAGGTTTGGCGTGATGACGTCAACAACGCTACAATATCGCGGTCATCTTGGAGTAGTGCCGGCAAACTTAGTATCAAATCATTATGTGCCAGATAGTATCATGTATAATCATCATGGCTTATATGGTATTATTAGTCAAGATGTGAAAGCTTATTTATGAATATGTGCAACACCCGTACATATATTGGCCCAAATTGAGCTCACAGAATAAAGAAGGCTATAAAAACCGGGCTGTCTCGTTATATGCCTGATAGTATAATGCGTCATCTTAAAGTCTCATAAATTGTCATTCCATTAAAATCCAATGTACAAACTGAGAGCCAAAATACAATCAAACGACTCCATCTCGGTGGTAGAAATATGCAACACCATCTAGGAACGGTAACCAACACTTGTCAAACAGCAGTTATAAAACAGGGGTCTATGTTGTAAAGCAAAAAATCAGAGTACGCCGCTGTGAATATAATGTAACTTAGTGTTGGTACACAAAGTTATACCTCCAAGTTATAAAGTTGCTAAGGTATGCCATTCAATAAGCGAGTTTAACCCCTTACCCACAGTGTCACAAGACCAAATCCTCTTTTAAGGTGAGCAGACGGTCAACATTGTGATATCGTTTAGTGCTTTTGACCACATCTAAAACAAACCATTCAATATCAGAAGGTAGGTGTGCTTTCTGTTGGTAATGTTCTATTAGTGGAGCAGTAATCACATTACATCTTATACGGGATTGGTGCTGTACAATTCGTTTTTTAACCTCCTGAGTGGTTTTACCAATGTAGTTTAACCCACATGGACATTGGAGACAATAGATGACATTTCTTGTATGACAATTCGAGTGATGATACAATTTGATTTTTCTACCATTAACAACACAATCCTTTGTAACATTCGTTGTTGCACACGCCACACAATTCCCACAGGGATAGTGACCAGTAATAGGAACTAGACCCCATTGTGTCTTAATTGTACTGGATGGAGGTTCTTTATAGGCTTTGACTAAATGATCTCTCAAGTTCCTCCCCCTCTTGAACGCAAACCGTGGTTGAGCCAAGAAAGGTTCCATTTTTTGAATCAAATGCCAATTATGCCTAATGATCTTTCTGATTTGGTTAGATTCAGATCCAAATGTCATCACACAGGTGATAGGTTGAGAATGTATTGTGTCTGGATTGCACGTGTCTTTTTTGACCAGTAAAGCCGTAGTACCAAGCCCGTTTCATGGCCTGCTTCACTAATCTGTAGGGATATGATCTCATCATTGTTTTGTTTGTAATATTTTTGCCTCCCGAAAGTAATCCTCCCTCTTGGTACAGTTACGTCGGATGCGTAAAAACTGTCCAAAAGGGAGGTTATCCCTGAGATTGCGAGGATGATAGCTGTTATATTTGAGTAACGTATTTCTCGCAGTGGGTTTCGTATATAAACTCATGGTCAGGACATTATCGTCATTAGAAATTGTCAAATCCAAAAAATCAATCTTTTGGTTGTTGCTCTCCAAAGTAAATTGTAGATGTACATTCTGCTGGTTCAGCCAAACATGAAAGTTTTTTAACACTTTTTCAGTGCCATCCCAAACTATACAGATGTCATCTATATACCTCAGATAATGGATTAGATGTTTGCTATAGGGATTTTTCTCATAGATTACCCTATCTTCAAAATCCGCCACATATAGGTTGGCAATGACCGGCGCAAAAATTGCGCCCATTGCTACACCTTGTCATTGGACATAGAAATCATGGTCAAAGAGAAAATAATTTTCCTCTAAGGCAATTTGAGCACATTGGAAAATGAAATCTGTAGGTACCTGATGGGGGCGTTTACGTTTCTCTAGTGTATTTCTGATCACAATAAGAGCCTAATTTTGAGGAATACTTGAATATAAACTTTCAATGTCCATTGTGACCAGGATATACGAGAGGGGGTCATATGGTTGCCCTTCTAGTTTCATAATTACATCTCTACGGTCCTGTGTATAGGCTTTACTCAAAGGAACAAAGGGTTTAAGAAAAAACGCAACATATTCTGCCAACAGTTGTAATATAGATTGGCAGCCCGCCACAATAGGTCTCCCTGGTGGTTTTTGGCTATGTTTATGAATTTTCGGTAGCGTATAAAACGCTGGAATCGTATAATCCTTCTTATTCATATAATCAAACTCCTTTTTGCTTAGCCACATACCATGTAGTCCCAAAGTAGTTAATGATAGTATTTCTTTTCTTATTCTTGATGTAGGAGATGTAGGATCACCTCTCAGTTTGGTGTAATGAACTGGATTGTTAAGCTGTCTAAGGGCTTCACGGTCAAAGTCTAATTTGTCCTGTAAGATTATACCTCCCCCTTTATCCGCCGGTTTCACGATCAGGTCGTCACGGCTGGATAAAGATTTTAAAGTGGCATTTTCTTCCTTTGAAAAATTGAATTTGACATATTTCCTATCAAGAAAAAGTTGTTGGATTTCGTTTAATACTACATTTTCAAAGGTTACAAGATCTTTTGGCATGGTGTTTGTTATTGGAAAAAAGGTTGATGGACATTTAAGACCACTAACGTTGACCGTCTGTGCCGTAGGTGAATTGGCAAAAAATTGTTTAAGACGTAGAGTTCTGTAAATGTTTTGAATTTCCACGTGAGTCAAAAACACATCATTCCTATGTGTAGGGACAAAAGATAGACCATGACTCAAAACATCCATCTCATTTTGACTTAATATGTGCGATGATAGATTGAATATGGGGACAGTCTCCATATTTGAATTCATATTAGTCGTAATTAGAGAATTACTAGTTACCACTCGTAATAGTTGTTGCGAGTCTGTCGGAACCCCGGAGTGTATTGGTCGCGGTACCAACCCTTCCGAGTGTTCCGAGAGCGTCCCCTCTGTTGTTGCTGACCCCTCGATAAAAAAGAAGGTGAATTAGGTCCCCTACCTCCCCTGAAATTGGAACCACCTGTCCTGCTTAAAGTGTCATCCGAGCTTGAAGACCCTGCGTCTGAGAAAGTAGTGTGTTTCGGAACCCAATTAGACTGATTTGAGGTTTGTAGAAAGAAATCTTTTTTTAGATAGGGGTATGTACATTCCCTACTATAATTCTATAGGTCTTTCTGTAATTTCTCTGTTTTCTTTAGAATATTGTTTCTCTGAAAATCAGTAATAATGGCGTCTAGTTTTTTTTTTTTAAATCCTCGTTATCTGTGGCTACAGGATCTTCACGAATCTGTTTCTCTAATTCTGAGATTTCTAATTTCAGTTTGTCAATGTGTCGTAAGGCTGTTTCTATGCTCAGAACCATCCAGGTTCTAGAGCATTTATTAGAAGCAAAGCTAAACCCTACTTTATAGTCTTCATCCTCGACAAAAATAACTGGGATGTTTCGAACTTGCAGCCCCACCGGGATGATGTTATTATTGAGGCAGTCCATTAGGAACTTCGCATGTAACTCCGTACGAATGAGCTTTTTATGGAGTCTTTCTAGATTGTTATGCAAGACTGTCTGTTGGGTATTTAAATTGATGTTTGAACTTTGTGGGCCCAATAGAGATGGCCCTCCTGCTATCTTGGCAATATAGTCGTCAGTATAAGTCAGGGTTTCTCGTTCAGACATTGATAAATAATATACAATAACAGTTCATACAAAAAAACAGAAGAACAAAACACAACAAAAATTAAAAAATAACAGGTGAGTTGACTGATACTTTAACATACACAAACCACTTTCTTTAGAAAAGGGCCCTTGCAGACTAGTGTCTGCGCTAACCAATTGTAATAAAGACAGAGCCACCCAATTATCCCTCGAGGACTGGGTACAATATTGACAAAGCTACATACGTGTCCCCTAAGGAAACAGGCCATGAAACGGGCTTGGTACTACGACCGTGGGGCTTTACTGGTCAAAAAAGACACATGCAATCCAGACACAATACATTCTCGTCACAGTAGTGAACATCAATTTTGAAACACTCAAGGGACATACATACAATTCATTAGTTATTTGTCGTTATGAAACAATATATATCCAATCAGAATTCTATGTATATACATACTCTCGAGTAAATTATTTAGATCGTCTGCTCACACCAAAGTGAAAAACCAATATCTCAATAATTGTGCCAAAGAATTAAAACCTCTATATATACAACTATTATTTACAAATTATACACCTATTACCTATATTAGATATTAAATATTAAACCCGTGCCTCGTGCGGTCATTCCCCAAACTGACATGCACCGACACCTCCAGTGGCAATATGTAACACACAGATACTCACAACTATATAGTTTGTATATTCCTACAGGGGACACAAAGATGAAAGAGTCACCAGTGAGTACTGCTCATATTCCACTTGCTCTTAGACCATGAAACGAGTTCAATTCAGTTAGAGCTACATCTTACCTTCTGCCTCTTTGTTTGTGAAACCTAAACACAAAATGTAATGTATAGGTATATGCTCATACTTATGAGTCCTTCATTGGTACAACCATCAGTTAGATTACTTACAATTAGCGGGTTTCTGAAGAGGGGAATTCAATTTTCCTCTACGAGTCTGTATGAAAACATCGAAAATGAACACATCAGCTAAATGTCCTTAACATCCTTAGAGACTTCACTCATCATAAAGTCTTAGCGTATTATAATATGTGGACTTACTCGGTAACTACGAATAAATCGCATAAGTCTCCACCGTAACTGGTCTCAAAACGCCATCCGCTATCGGCGTTTACCCGGCATTCAAAGTATACCATCGCGACCACGTGACCCAACCACGTGGTATATTCTCCATTTTGGGACCACCGGGGATGCCTGACGCTCCATAGAAGATTAACAGGAGGTCAGGCAAGCAACCCGAAGGTCAGCAAGTTCACTTTATGCATAATACAGATCGTAAATAGTGTACTAGGGGTCCCATGCAAGAAATGACCCGCAAATAGACGCAGGGAAATAGTGAAAGACACCATTTCTTAGCGATTAAGCTAGAAGGTTCCTTCTTATTAAATCGTAGGCAGCCGCCCATTTTACCACAACTGAGAACACCAATTCTAGTTAGATGTCTAAATAGCACTATTATTGTATACAGGAATAACTGTTACAAGGAAGCCCTTACGTATATCAGAAATTTCAGCGGAGGGTCGCCAGCACATGCCACTCCACAAAGGAATTTAATCCCTTGGCAACAGTATTGGCAGACCAAATCCACCTATTTTCCTTTTCGGTGAGCAGACGATCTACATCGCGTCTTCTTTTCGATTGTTTTACAGCTTCTAGGACAAACCATTGCATCTGACAAGGGGAATGTTGTTTTTTCAGATAATGTTCCACCAAAGGTGCTGTTTCAATTTTGCATATTATTCTCGATTGGTGCTGCATTATACGTTTTTTAACTTCTTGGGTCGTTTTTCCTATATAGTACAAGGAACATGGGCATCTTATACAGTAAATAACATTCCTAGTTAAGCAGTTTTATGTTGCTTCATAGTCCAATTTCTTCCATTTATACAGCAAAACTTTGTTATACATGTTGTTTCACATGCTACACAGGATCCACAAGGGTAATATTATTGTACAGGACAAAACTGACTATGATGCTGAAGCACTAAGACAATTACAAAACCCTTTACACTACAAAAAACTATCACGTGATCCCACAGATAGTATTAGAACACGTATCCTAGGTTTCACAAGGGAAGGCCTGGATGGAGGCTGGCTGAGTCAAAAAGAATACGATTACCTTAACAAAAAAGACTATTCCATTCCAGCCTTCTACACTTTACCTAAAGTGCATAAAGACGATAAAAAACCACCCGGAAGACCCATTGTGGCTGGTTGCCAATCTATATTACAACCATTGGCTGAATATGTTGATCACTTTCTAAAATCAGAAGTACCACTAACCAAATCCTACACGAGGGATAGCACAAATGCTATCAATCGTCTTGAAGGCAAAGCATATAATAATCAAACACAATTTATAGTCACCATGGACATCGAAAGTCTATACTCCAATATACCACAAGGAGAGGCCCTGAGTGTCATCAGAAATGTGTTGGAGGATAGACCACGCCCACACCAAGTTCCTACAGACTTCATAATCGAATGCGCCAAGATTGCGCTCAATGAAAATTACTTCATTTTTAATGGGGTTTTTTTTGCTCAAATCAAGGGCGTGGCAATGGGGGCAATTTTTGCCCCGGATGTAGCTAATCTGTATGTAGCTGCATTCGAGGACGAAGTCATATATAAAAACAATCCCTTTGAACACCACATCAAAGAGTATTTAAGATACATTGATGATGTGTGTCTAATTTGGGAAGGGCCACTACAAAGACTTAGGGCCCGATGTAGGTAATTCTTATTTACCACTTCTTAAATACCGAATTTTACCGATTCGGTATTTAAGAAGTGGTAAATATGAAGGGGGAGATGTAGGTATTTCAGAATCTGTAAATACCGAATCGTTAAGATTCGGTATTTACCGATTCTGTAAATACCGAATCGGTATTGCCCATTGATTCCTATGGGCTTTGAAGCCCATAGGAGTCAATAGGAAATACCGATTCTGTAATTACAGAATCGGTAAAATTACCGAATTTGCAAGGGTGACAGGGTGTCACTTTGACACCCTGTTGCACCCCTGTTCCTGGCTTGTGTGCCATGTGGCACACAGACATGCCCTTAGGGCATGTCTGTGTGCCACATGGCACAGGTGTACATGCACAGATGTGCATGTACACTGGAATTCGTTATTTACCATGGAATAGTACTCCATGGTAAATAACGAATTCTAAAGGCCCTGTAGCACTGTTTAAAGTGCTACCTACATAAGAAAATACAGATTCGGTAATTTTACCGATCGGTAATTTTACCGAATCTGTAAAATTACCGATTCGGTAAAATTACCGAATCTGTATGTTTTTCAAAGCCCTACATACCAATGTCCAAATACCGGTCGGAAACGGCCGAAAATCGGTATTTTCGGCCGTTTCCGACCGGTATTTAAACACCTACATCTGGCCCTAAAAGACTTCCATGAATGGTTGAATGGACAAAATATCAATTTACAATTCACCATAGACTATGATAGGGATAGATTTAAAAATAGGGAATAATGAAGGCAAACTCTCAATCAGTCTTTATACCAAACCGACAGCGCGTAATACGCTTCTAAAATACACAAGTCACCACCCACGTAATCTGCGTGATAACCTACCCTTTGGGCAGTTTTTACGTATTAAACGTATCTGCACAAAACGGGAAGATTACTTTAAAGAGGCAAAGGTTTTACAAACTAAGTTATCTATGAGGGGCTACCCATATAGATTAGTGAAACGCTCGATGAAGCGAGCATGGTATTATGACAGGCAAGCTTTGTTGGAACCCAATAAAAAAGAAGATTCCATGGATAACTCAGTCAAATGTGTTACCACATTTGGATCAGAATCCAATCTGATCAAAAAAATAGTGAAAAAAAAATGGCATCTAATCCAAAAAGTCGAACCTCAGCTTGCATTACCTAGATTTGCTTTTAAAAGAGGACGTAATCTGAGGGACCACCTTGTAAAGGCATATAAAGAACCAACCATAAGTACAATTCAAAGTATTTGGGGGCTCGCATCTGTAGTGGGGCATTACCCTTGTGGATCCTGTATAGCATGTGAAACAACATGTATAACAAAGTTTTGCTGTATAAATGGAAGAAATTGGACTATGAAGCAACATACAAACTGCTTAACTAGGAATGTTATTTACTTTATAAGATGCCCATGTTCCTTGTACTATATAGGAAAAACGGCCCACGAAGTTAAAAAACGTATAATGCAGCACCAATCGAGAATAAGATGCAAAATTGAAACAGCACCTTTGGTGGAACATTATCTGAAAAAACAACATTCCCCTTGTCAGATGCAATGGTTTGTCCTAGAAGCTGTAAAACAATCGAAAAGAAGACGCGATGTAGATCGTCTGCTCACCGAAAAGGAAAATAGGTGGATTTGGTCTGCCAATACTGTTGCCAAGGGATTTTCAGCCTGATTCATCAATCTCCCGTTTTGCGAGCCCCTAATAGCGATTCATAAGGAATTGCTATTAAGGACTTGCAAAACGGGATTCATGTAGGAATTGCAAAAAATATTGCGATTCCTCCTTGTTCCTTATTTGCGATTAGCAAATTGCTAATCGCAAATAAGGAATAACTCCCCATGCATTCCTAGGGGCCTACAGGCCCATAGGAATGAATGGGGAGTTATTCCTTATTTGCGATTAGCAATTAGCTAATCGCAAATAAGGATGCGATTTCAAGGGTGCAGGGGTGTCCAAAGGACACCCTGTAGCACCCCTGAAATGTAATCTACATTGGTGTTGCGCACACACATGTCCAAAGGACATGTGTGTGTGTAACATGCAACTTAGAAAAATGCATTTAAATGCATTTTTCTAAGTTTTTGCTATTTACCACGAGGTCTGACCTCTCGGTAAATAGCGGCCCAAAATTGCAATTTCGCAATTTTAAAATGATTCATGAATTGCATTTAAGGAATCTCAAATAGAGATTCCTTAAATGCAATTCTTCGCAAATGTGCAAATTCTTTAATAGCGAATTTTGCATTTGGGATGATGAATCCCAAATGCAAAAATTGCACTCGCAAAAGGCAAGATTCTGAGAATCTTGCCCTTAGCAAGTGCAATTTAGCTTGATGAATCAGGCTGTAAATTCCTTTGTGGAGTTGCATGTGCTGGTGACCCTCCGCTGAAATTTCTGATATACGTAAGGGCTTCCTTGTAACAGTTATTCCTGTATACAATAATAGTGCTATTCAGACATCTAACTAGAATTGGTGTTCTCACTTGTGGTAAAATGGGCGGCTGCCTACGATTTAATAAGAAGAAACCTTCTAGCTTAATCGCTAAGAAATGGTGTCTTTCACTAATTCCCTGCGTCTATTTGCGGGTCATTTCTTGCATGGGACCCCTAGTACACTATCTACGATCTGTATTATGCATAAAGTGAATTTGCTGACCTTCGGGTTGCTTGCCTGACCTCCTGTTAATCTTCTATGGAGAGTCAGGCATCCCCGGTGGTCCCAAAATGGAGAATATACCACGTGGTTGGGTCGCGATGGTATACTTTGAATGCCGGGTAAACGCCGATAGCGGATGGCGTTTTGAGACCAGTTACGGTGGAGACTTATGCGATTTATTCGTAGTTACCGAGTAAGTCCACATATTATAATACGCTAAGACTTTATGATGAGTGAGGTCTCTAAGGATGTTAAGGACATTTAGCTGATGTGTTCGTTTTCGATGTTTTCATACAGGCTCGTAGAGGAAAATTGAATTCCCCTCTTCAGAAACCCGCTAATTGTAAGTAATCTAACTGATGGTTGTACCAATGAAGGACTCATAAGTATGAGCATATACCTATACATTACATTTTGTGTTTAGGTTTCACAAACAAAGAGGCAGAAGGTAAGATGTAGCTCTAACTGAATTGAACTCGTTTCATGGTCTAAGAGCAAGTGGAATATGAGCAGTACTCACTGGTGACTCTTTCATCTTTGTGTCCCCTGTAGGAATATACAAACTACATAGTTGTGAGTATCTGTGTGTTACATATTGCCACTGGAGGTGTGGGTGCATGTCAGTTTGGGGCATGACCACGCGAGGCACGGGTTTAATATTTAATATCTAATATAGGTAATAGGTGTATAATTTGTAAATAATAGTTGTATATATAGAGGTTTTAATTCTTTGGCACAATTATTGAGATATTGGTTTTTCACTTTGGTGTGAGCAGACGATCTAAATAATTTACTCGAGAGTATGTATATACATAGAATTCTGATTGGATATATATTGTTTCATGATAGGTTCATTGTGCAACACGGGTCCTGATGATGGTCTCGACGAATTGTGCTATATGAGACCGAAACGTCGACGATAAGACACTTCTTTGTATATACAAGCACGGATTTTGAATTTGTATATAGTTATTGAAAGATGTATACATGGTAGATATGTAAATACTATCCATATTTTGTACAAAAAGTGTCAGCAAGTACTGTACAGTGAAAAAAACTCAGTAACAGTACATCTGTTGTGTTGCCGTTTATGAATTGACATATGATTTATATATATGCAAATGAAAAATAATGTGACATAATGCAATAAAATAACTAATGAATTGTATGTATGTCCCTTGAGTGTTTCAAAATTGATGTTCACTACTGTGACAAGTATCTAAAAATTGCAAAAAGATTAACGAATGACTCCTTCAGGAACATTTTCATTGTGTTATTGATTATACCCAGTTCCTTGGGAATATTGGGTTACCCTATTAATTTTTGGGCAATACATTCTCAACCTATCACCTGTGTGATGACATTTGGATCTGAATCTAACCAAATCAAAAAGATCATTAGTCATAGTTGGCATTTGATTAATAAAATGGAACCTTTCTTGGCTCAACCACGGTTTGCGTCAAGTGGGGGAGGAACTTGAGAGATCATTTAGTCAAAGAACCTCCATCCAGTACAATTCAGACACAATGGGGTCTAGTTCCTATTACTGGTCACTATCCCTGTGGTAATTGTGCAGCGTGTGCAACAACGAATGTTACAAAGGATTGTGTTGTCAATGGTAGAAAAATCAAATTGTATCATCACTCGAATTGTCATACAAAAAATGTCATCTATTGTCTCCAATGTCCATGTGGGTTAAACTACATTGGTAAAACCACACAGGAGGTTAAAAAACGAATTTTACAGCACCAATCCCGTATAATATGTAATGTGATTACTGCTCCACTAGTAGAACATTACCAACAGAAAGCACACCTACCTTCTGATATGCAATGGTTTCTTTTAGATGTGGTCAAAAGCACTAAACGATATCACAATGTTGACCGTCTGCTCACCTTAAAAGAGAATAGGTGGATATGTTATGTTATGTTATGTTATGTTATGTTATGTTATTTATGTATTTAATATAGCGCAACGGCTACTCAAAAAGAGTGTCCCGGCGCTTTGGGTAAGGGGAACAGATTCAGAATAACATAACGCAATAAAAAAGAACAAAAAAAGACACCACACACACAGAGAAACAAGAAAGAGCAGCTAGTGAGGCCTACTGGGTGAACAACCAGGTTTTAAGACCTCTCCTAAAGTCCAGAAGACTAGTCGCTCCCCGAAGTGAGAGTGGAAGCGTGTTCCACATCTGTGGGGCTAGCAGACTGAAAGAACGGCCGCCCAGGCGAGCTCTCTTAATACGCGGGACGGCCGCCATAAACAGCAATCCAGACCGCAGAGAGCGGCCCGGATGGTAAAAGACCACTCTCTTTTGGAGATGTTTAGCTCCTACTGCGTGGAGTGCCTTATAGGCCAATATCATGGCCTTAAAAGCGATCCGTTTACGGATCGGTAGCCAATGCAAAGTCCTAATTAACCCAGAGGCACTGGCGCGTCTGTTTAGACCAAAAATGGCCCTGGCCGCCGCATTCTGCGCGACCTGAAGCCGCTGTAACAGGTACTCAGGTAGGCCCAGGTAAAGAATGTTGGCATAATCCAACCTGGAGCCTATCAGGGCCTGCACTGTCAGCCTCCTATGCTCCTCCGACAAAAGAGGCAGGAACCTCCGCAGCATTTTTAATAGGCCGAAGCAGGTGCCGGTCACCCCAAAAATCTGGGCTTTCATTGACAGTCCCCCATCCATCTTAACCCCCAAGTTCTTAGCCACCGGGGAAGAACCGGACGGAGGGAACATGTCAATGGGCCACCAGGCCTGCCAGCTAGGCTCCGCATCGCACCCGAAAAAGAGTACCTCGGACTTATCGGAGTTGCACTTGAGGCTGTGCAGTTGGAACCATGAAAACACAGCCCCAAGGCAACTCCGGATACTCTCCCCGTCAAAGTCAGCCCCTCTCTCGCAGGAGAAGAGGAGCTGGGTGTCGTCGGCATATGACACGATCCGGACACCGAAAGACTCCACGACCGCCGCCAAGGGGGACAGAAAGATATTAAAAAGGGTCGGGCTCAAAATAGAGCCCTGAGGGACCCCGACTCCCAATGGCGGCATCACAGCGGTGTCAGGCGGCGTCCAGATCGTTTGCCGGCGGTCGGCAAGAAAGGATGAAAACCATTTGAGCACCGTCCCCCGCAGGCCAATCTCATAGAGTCTTGCGAGAAGGCCATCATGGGGGACGGTGTCAAAAGCCGCCGACAAGTCCAGCAACACCAGCATGACTTTGCCCCCGGTATCCAACACTCCCTTGATGGTTTCAGAAACCTCAAGGAGCGCGGTTTCGGTACTACGGTTAGTGCGGAAGCCAGACTGGGAGTCGTGCAAGATCTCATGAGACTCCAGGAAATTGGAGAGCACCGACTGGACGTGCTTCTCCAGGATTTTAACGAGGGCCGGCAACAGCGAAATCGGTCTATGATTGGCTGGGACCTTCGGGTCGAGCCCCGGTTTTTTTAGCAGCGGGATGACCATCGCCTGCTTCCATCCTGGCGGAACCACTCCCTGACTCAACGAAAGATTGAGAAGAGGGTTCGCCAGTGGGTTAACCACCTCCGCCAACTTACCCAAGAGCTTAGCTGGGCATGGGTCAAGTGGCGACCCCGATTTTAAATTGCCCATAAGTGCTAAGGAGGCAGAGGCCGGCAGAGATGGAAACTCAGCCAGGACGGCGCCCTGCCAAGCGGGAGAGGGAGGGCCAGCCGCGGAAATAGACGATGTTTCCTCAGGCGCTCCCGATGGAAAAGAATCCTGAATAAGCTTTATCTTGGCCGTAAAAAAACAGGCAAGATCCGCCGCCCAGGACTCTAGGGGCACCTCTTCCGACGTGACGGTCCGGGGAGAAATAAATTCTCTCACAATAGTAAAGATTTCCTTACTAGAGTTCGATGCTGCATCGATTCTGTCCGCAAGATAAATTTTCTTAGCAAGGCGGATATCCCGATGGTAGTCATTCACCACGCGTTTATAGGCAGACCTGTCCCCAATGTCATAGTGTGCCCGCCAGGCCCTTTCGGCAACCTTGCACTGCTGCCGCATAGCCCGCAGTGCTGCAGTAAACCAAGGGGCCGAGACCCGCTTAGATGTTAAGCGGGGAGGCAACACCGGGGCCAGATCATCAAGCCTAACCGCAAGCCACTCCTGCAGGGACTCCAGGTCTCTCTCGAGGTCTCCGACAAGCGGGCAGGGGTGATCCACGGCGGCCTGAGCCAACATCTCCGGGGTCACTCGATTGAACGCTCTGGCAGCACCAGCCCGATGCTGAGGGGCAGGGACGGACGACCTAACACTGCCAGTGATAGAAAATTTGGCAAGGCAGTGATCCGACCACACAACCGGGAGAATGCCTTCCACCACCAGAGGCGAAGTGGAAAAGACCTGATCAAGCGTGTGCCCCTTCGCATGAGTCGGCCCCCTCAAATAGGGGATAAAGCTCAGCGGAGTCAAGGTGTCGGACAGCTTTATAGCAGCGGGGTCAGACGGATCGTCCATACGGATGTTAAAGTCCCCCGCAACTATGCAATGCTCTGCTCTCAAGGCCAATCCCAGCAACACCGACTCAAGGTCAGCAAAGAAAGTACCGGGCGGACCTGGTGGTCGATAGACCAGGAGTCCTTTCACTGATTGGTGCGGCGCTAGCATGATAGAGAAAGCAAGCGACTCCGAGCCACGGATATCCTCCGACTGCAAGACGGTGCAAACCGTGCCCTTCTTCACCACCAGTGCGACCCCTCCGCCCCTGCCCTTGGCCCTGTCCTTCCTGAAGATGTTATACTCTGACGGAATTGCCATCGCCACGTCGGGGTTCGAGAACTCTCCCCACCATGTCTCGGTCAGCAATAAGCAAAGAGGCTTCTCTGTCTCAAGAAGCTCAAAGATATCTTGCGCATGACAACACGCCGATCTGGTATTAAGCAGCATGCATGCATACTCTGTGCCCACGTTGTTACTAGTAGGGGCAGATGATATAGCCCGATTGGGGCGCCAGCTACAGCCCGGGCAGCGAAGCTTACCCCTATGGCGTGCCGGAAAGACAGAGCAACACCAGCTCTCTCGAAAGTTCAGAGAGCACAGCTCCTCAGATGTATACCGCACGCAGAGTGCGCCAGACTTGCACATCCCGAGAAACCAGAGCCCCGCCTGCCGCCCGAAACGCCTCCGGGACGCTGACGGGCGCAGACGGGCAGGACTCTGGCTTGACTCAGGCGCGAGTCAGGCGCCTCCGCTGCGCGTCACCGCTGCGCGGAGGAAGCGAGCTTTAAATACAGCCTCCTCGTTCTCCCCGCGGAACGGCGATATGGTCTTGTGACACTGTGGGTAAGGGGTTAAACTCGCTTATTGAATGGCATACCTTGGCAACTTTATAACTTGGAGGTATAACTTTGTGTACCAACACTAAGTTACATTATATTCACAGCGGTGTACTCTGATTTTTTGCTTTACAACATAGACCCCTGTTTTATAACTGCTGTTTGACAAGTGTTGGTTACCGTTCCAAGATGGTGTTGCATATTTCTACCACCGAGATGGAGTCGTTTGATTGCATTTTGGCTCTCCTTTTGTACATTGGATTTTAATGGAATGACAATTTATGAGACTTTAAGATGACGCATTATACTATCAGGCATATAACGAGACAGCCCGGTTTTTATAGCCTCCGTTATTCTGTGAGCTCAATTTGGGCCAATATATGTACGGGTGTTGCACATATTCATAAACAAGCTTTCACATCTTGACTAATAATACCATATAAGCCATGATCATTATACATGATACTATCTGGCACATAATGATTTGATACTAAGTTTGCCGGCACCACTCCAAGATAGCCGCGATATTGTAGCGTTGTTGACGTTATCACGCCAAACCTAGCCTAGCTGTTTTAACTTGTGACGTGTTCCGATCCGATTCAGATTAAGAATTTCGGACGGACTTTGACGACAGCGGTTACCTTTTCTCTAGTAAATCCCTGTCTAAAAACGCTCTGTAATCCAAATTGGAGAGTAGTATTCTCTCATTCTAGGAAGCTAATGTTATTTTATTGTTTGTAGGTGTACGACTCAGTATACACAGACTTGGACAGTAAGTAATGTTTGTTACACGATCACGATGTTGGGTGCACCTATAGCTATTGACAACGGGTGTAGCGCACGGCATATTAATTGTGTGTCATTCTATTTTACTTGCAGATTGAAAAATCCAAATTGAGTTTGTAAGTCCCTTTTGTTCTGGGTTTCTTTGATTGTTTTCTCATGAGTAGTTGTTTAAGAGTGGAGTGTAAATGTTCATTTGTGGTTTCATTGTATTGGGTCGACTACTGAGAACACCAGCTCTTAATTAGAGTGAGTATGATACACAGCTGGCTGAGTCAGACCATTTTTAAAGAATTTGGAAAAGCTTTTTTGTAATTAGTAGGTGGCTTTTTCAATATTTTTCTAGATTTCTGGACATTGAGGTCCCCTTGGCTAATTTAAACTTCCGGCTGGAAGTATTAGGTAAGATTTTTAAACCCTGGGTTTCTGTCTTATACGTGTTATGGGTCACATTTTGGGGAGCACTCCTTAAATAGACGGTTGAATATTTGTACACATGGTGTTGCAAGACTTAGATCCTGTATTCTCACCTTTTGGGTGTCTTTTGTGGTGAGCAGACGATACTTTTTTGCAGGGATGTAAAGAGGTTTTTATTGATTGTGTTTACTTTGAATTGAAACTAGGGATGTGCAACATTTTCATCCTGAAGATGGTCCTGGGGAATGTTTAAACCGATACTGGACCGAAACGTTGACGCTTAAACATCGATTTGCTTACAAATGAACCTTTGTGTTATTTTGAAACGGTCATATGTTGTTTGGAAAACTTTATGATGTATGGTATTTTGTTCGTCCATGCAAATGAAGCAAAAGATGTTTTATACTACTTACAATAAGATCTAAAATATTAGTAGTATTGTTGTTGCCATACTGAATCTTGATCAGAATAAATAATGATATTTGAGAAGAATCCCATGTATTGTTTAATATATGTTCACTTGCTGTGACTATTTATAAATGAGAAATAATTGAGAAATAATTCCTTAGGGGACACTTACGTAGCTTTGTAGATTTAAGGGCAGCTTTCGATCTGGTCCCCGGGTCCTATTATGGGATTCTCTAAAACATACCGGGGTGCCAGAAGAATTACTTGTGCAATTAATTAGGCTCCATGTAGGAAATTATGCAAGAGTAAGATGGGGGCCGAGGGGGGAACTATCTAAGGCAATACCAGTGAGAAGGGGCATACGACAGGGGTGTGTGTTGGCACCCAAACTCTTCTCACTGTATGTAAACGATATACCTAAATATCTGGAAAGCTGCAAACATGATTCTCCACAACTAGGGGGCAAAGTTATCTCAGCATTATTATTTGCTGATGACACAATTTTAATTTCACAAACTCCAAAGGGATTGCAATGCCTAGTGGACTCCTTTAATACTTATTGCACTATGAAGGGCCTTGAAATCAATTGAAGCAAAACCAAATACATGTCAATAAACCCACATAAATCGTTTAAGAAGAATCTAGTTTTAAACAACCAAAAATTGGAATATGTGGAAAGTTTTAACTATTTAGGGATTACCTTGGATAGTAAACTGTCTTGGAAGGGGCAATTGGAAAAGAATAGGATAATGTTGCTCCAAAATTCACTGCCGATATTGAAAAAACATGGGGCTAGTGCTTCTAAGGCTGTTTCTCCTGCTTTGGAGGTTTCTAAGTTCAAAGCTCAATTAGCCGCGCTCTATGTGGCAGAGATTTGGGGGGCCATATTGCAAAAAGAACTTTGAACAGGAAGAAAATAATTATTTCTGGAAATTATTAAAACTCCCAACTAGAACGCCCATAATCCCAGTAGTCATGGATCTTAATATCAAACATACTGATTATCATGCAGTATTAAGACCATTACTATTTTGGGTCAGGATTTGGTCTACTCCTGAGCTGTCTCACTATAGAGAAGGCCTGGAGGAGATCATGAGAATTGATCGAAGTAAGGACATTCCTTTGCTCAAACATGTTACATTGTGGACGAAGAAGTTAGGCCTATCCCATTATAGGGAGAATCCATTACAGTTGACGTCATATTGTAGGCAACATTTAAAGTCCACTTTTTGGACCTACATGAATAATTTCATGCTACATAGTTCATCTGTTGGGTCCTTAACTTTGAACTGTATAGCCCCTAAAGATGTCGCTCAATTTGAACCTTTTTTGGATGAGGTACGTCCCCAGCTAGCGAAATCCCTATTTCTGCAGTTCAGATATGGGGTTTTACAAACAAATGCAAACATATCTAGATGGGGCAAAAATAAGGTGGACAGTAGTCATGACTGGTGCTCCTCATGCACAAAAGAGGTTAAAGAAAATGATGCGAATATACTCTTTTTCTGTCCTGCATACAAATCAGCCAGGAAACGGTGGATCAGGTCTCTCTGTAGGAATTTGGGTGTTAGAAGTTGCAGTGAGGCCGAACGCATATTGGAGACTGACACGTCACAACTGGTCGTCTTTTGTGTAAGCAGGTTTCTATTCAATGTATACCTGATAAGGAATAAAGCTGGGTTAAAGCTTTAGCGTCAAATGTTTACACCCCTCTACTAAATGTTGAGTAGAAGAGTATTGCACTTGCACTTTCCAAATTGGTTATGTTTACTGTGATTAATGTCTTGTCTCCCTCTGACAGCATTTTTGTATGTTTTTGATTGGATACATTTTAACATGATATAAAATGCCTAGTTTTTAAATGTTTTTTAAAATGTATTTATGATAATAGATAGGTTTTATGGCGTGGGGCTCTAACAACAAATCGTTTGTGTGAGAAATACCTGCATTATTTTTCCCACTACTTTGTTTTCCCGATATTTCTGTCACTCACCGTACCGCATATATCGGTTTTTCACAAATAAATCCACCACCACGCCACTAGTACTGCAACCATGTGTACATGAGGGCAACTGTGGTCACGCGTGATAATGCAACCATGCTAAAACTGCATTTTGTATGTTTCTATGTTCTGTATGTCTTGTCTGTATAGTATTGCCCTAAGAGGGAAAACCCCTCTTACATATAATGCACCTTAGCGCGTACAACACATAGTTTATGCTCTGTGTCACTAATCTGTAGCATAGCTCACCTAAACACCTTTCACATAGGTCCGGAGGAAAGCCAGTCACAATTCAATGCCTGGCTGAAACATATAGACCACACTAACGAATGTAGGAGTACCATAATTACAACTCCACCAACATCCAATGCCTTGCTTTTTAATGCTGCCAGAGGCCCAAACAATAAAGTAGTCTTTCTTGGGATCACTGGACAGCTTTTAACCTTTCATCTTTCACGTCACCCATACCGCACACTCAGCAATATACCTTCTCCGCTGTAATCAGGCGTAGAAGCGCACCCAGGACACACTTGGTGTCATCGCGTGGGCCCGATGATGAAGCAGGCCACCAACTAGGGTGGTGGGTGAGGGCTTTTAAAAAGGGAAAACCCTACCCCTTTACATACATCATCCTACATACACCCTTGCGACTTCCCCACACGTCTAGATTGATTAGTTCTTGCTTATTATTTAGATTACCCTAGGGGATCTGGACTAGTCCTCCATTTCTCTCTCTTCTTGATATATAATACATGCATGTCATTCGCCATCTCAGACTTCACCTGTAATGACATCACAGTCTCACCAGCAGCGACACTCAACACCACACCCCATGAATCATTCACCACCGCCCCAGCTGTAACCTTCGCCATCTCTAAGGCAGAGAAATGTACCCTTCAATCCTCAGCTCTAGGATCATTTCCCATCTCACCCACATTCACTCTGATAGAAACATTCAGCGCATGGCAGGCCTGACCCAGTGCAATATTCTCCATCTCACCCGCCCCAAGTCACCTGCAGTAACATTCACCATCTCTATGGCAGTAACATTTACTAGGACAGACCTCAACCGCAGTATCAATTTCCGTCTGAGCACCAGTGGCATTCACATCACCCTCTCAGCAGTCGTAACATTGAATATCTCTGACACTAATATTGACCATGTTACATAGAGGGTAGACCCAATGGTACTGGGACCTGGGTATTATGCAGTACAATAGGGAGTGATCCCAGTAAACAATACTTCAACAAGAAAATATAATAAAAATACTCACAATACGTAAAAATAATAATACAACCAATCAAAAGACTGAACAGTGTTATTTAATCACACTGTCGCAATTACCAATATATGCATAACAAATCTAGAATGTATATATATTGTGCAAAGAAAAAAAAGGGGGGTATTGGAAAAGATGGGTGATTGTTGTGAGGATAAGGTGTCAGGGACAGGCAAAAAAATTGGTGAAATAAAATGGTTCGCATTAGACGGCAGAATTAGACATATTATTTCGCCATTACTACACATAGGCCAACATAAATGAAAATAGCCAAGCTCCACATTAAGACACAGTCAAAAATCTCCGTCGTTTGTACGCTGGCTGGAAAGGAAATGCCGACGTTTCGACCCCAAAAAAACGTGTAGGTAATTGGCCACCTTACATTGGGGTCTTCCTGAGGACTGTGAAGGGGGAGGGCACCTAGGGATCAAGTGAAATAATATTAAGGAAAGGTGTCTCAAACGGGACCATAAAACAAATTGTAGAGGCCAAAGGTCCTCAAATTTACCGTAAAAAGCCCTACACGGAGGGCTGAAACATGAGAAGATCGGGCGCATAGGCTCCGAAGCGCAGAGAGCGGGGAAACTGCACCTGCAAGATTAAGGTGTAATTTACATATGCGCCCTTTCAAATAATGGATTCAATGTGGAGCTTGGCTAGTTTCATTTATGTTGACTTATGTGCAGTAATGGCGAAATAATATGCCGAATTCTGCCTCTCTAATGCGAACCATTTTATTTCACCAATTTTGTTGCCTGTCCTTGACACCTTATCCTCACAACAATCAGCCATCTTTTCCAATACCCACCTTCTTTTTCTTCTGGGCACAATGTATATATATTCTAGATTTGTTATGCATACCTTGGTAATTGTGACGGTGTGATTAAATAACACTGTTCAGTCTTTTGATTGGTTGCATTATTATTTTTATGTATTGTGAGTATTTTTATTATATTTTCTTGTTGAAGTATTGTTTACTGGGATCACTCCCTATTGTACTGGCTAATATTGACCATGTGAGACCTCGTCCACAGTAATATTTGCCATCTTACCCTCCAGCCCTGCCAAGATTCCCAAGTGCTGCTCTAGTCCACGGTCTTGTAGTCCATTATGAAACAGGACTTCAAACCACAGAATTCAAAGGAAAAAACCCAGGCTGGAGAAGCGGATCATGCAGGGACCAGGGAACCTTGGCAGCTATGAACATCACCTGCAGTAACATTCACCATCTCACCAGCCCTAACATTCACTATCTCTGTGGCACTGATGGCCACCATGTCAGGCCTCACCCGAGGAAATGTTCCCCGTTTCGCCCTCAGACGCATTCATCCTCTCACAAATGGCTGCCAAACTCTGGTGCTAATACACTAAAGCCAGTGTCAAGGCAATACTTAGTGCATTTTAAATGAAATCCTTAAACCGTTCCTTTCCTCTCCCCTTCTCCTTCTGCAGTCATGCATCGCAAGTGCTTCAAAGAGGCCGATTGCTATAAAGAAGCAAAGGACAAGCTGTCAGCGGAGGCCTGCTGCAATTCCAACCTCTGCAACAATTAGGGGACGACTTCCCCGTGCCCCCCCATGTCCCGGCACAGAAGCATGATGCATTATGTGGTGTTTAGTGCTGTTATGTGTAGTGTAATAATTAAGTTGTATGGTGAATTGTGTGGGGCTGAATTGTGGAATTGTGTGGCGTTGTGTAGAATTACGTGGCATTGTGTGGTGTATAATTGTGTGGAATGTAATTATGTGGCATGTAGCGGAGTTGTATTTTGTGGAGTGTAATTATCTGTTTTGAAGTTAAGTGTAAATATGGGGCGTGAAGTGTAATTATGTAGGTTAAAGTGTAATTATGTGCAGTTGAATTGTTTGGAGTTGAATTGAGTTATGTTGAGTCTAATTATGTGGTTTGGAGTGGTGTTAAGTTGCGGGGAACGCTAATATATGTTGTGGAAATTATGAGGTTTGGAGTAAAGTTGAAATATGTGGTTTATAATTTTTAGGATTGTAATTATGTGGGATGGAATGTTGAGGAGTGGGATTATGTGTATTTGAATTGTGTGACATGGGATTATGAGGTGTTCAAATGTGCTGTATGTGGTAGAATTATGTAGTGTGGATTTGGACAAGCCGTGCACGCTATGTCTTTTATGTCATGGGGTATAAAGTTGTTGATTGTCTCTTTATCTTTGTAAAATTAACCCGGGCTGTTTTTTTAGCTTTATTATTAGTAATTTACTTATGATGTGTGTTTACAACATTAAACCTGCACAATACTAAAGAGAGTGGTAAAAGAAAAGGTTAAAGAGATCATACAAAAATGAATATGTCTCTATTCTCTATATTTACACGTTTTCAAAAGCTGAAGCTTAATAATATGTGTCAAGGGATTTGTATAAATATAGTGAGCAATTACATGTGTTAGGGATTCTCACTTCTCATGAGCAGAGTGAACACTGTTGAAGATTGTTTCAGTGGTTAAATGAAAACATGTCACCAAACATCGGAACACTGCATGGCTATTCAAAATATCCATTGTGCACTATAAGTAGGGTGATCACCCGACTAGTATGTTCTTGGACAGCCAGCTCAGATGCAAAACTTGGAAAGACACAAATGCCAAAATGCTGTATGCATACAGAGAACATAAAACAAGCAGCGGAAGCGGGAAGACTAAACACATCAGAGATCATTTGCAGGCCAGCTCTCTAACATTGTATACCCTGAACTTGGCACACTCTTCAACCTGTCTACCGTTTAGCAACACTATCTGTAGACATGCTAATTAAGATTTTTTGTAGGGGATTGTTGTTGTTTAAGAATTATTACTCCTGAGTTGATAAATACAGCCTTAAATCAGCAGGAGAGCTGCCCTGCAAACTTTGATGCAGCTGTCCTAACAAGTATTTGCCCGTCCATCACTACTGCTGCAGTCTTTTGTGAAACCTACGCGAAAAAAGGGACATTTCAACTCTCAGAATCCATAGTGCTGTGGTCTAGAAAGTTATGACTGGCTAAACTTGGCCCTGATGATTTGGGGGTTCAGTTGAAGTGTTCAGTGGCAACAGTGTAACTAAGGGGCCCTGTTTTTTAGGTCTCGCCTAGCGATACAGCGCTATGCGGTGCACGCAAAGCGAGACTTATTGTCACTGTGTAAGTTGCGAAGTGGGACATGAGATGTGCACGAGCTTAATAAACCCATTGCAGTCAATGGCTGTGACCGCGCGCTTTAGGAGACACGCTCTGTGAACGTGCGTGCTTTAGGAGACACGCGCTGTGAACGCGCGGGTATCTTCTCGCGCTCTCCCACACTTTCACTTTCACAGCGCGTGTCTCCTAAAGCGCGCGGTCACAGCCATTGTCTGCAATGTAGTGGCCGATGTACGGCCCGACGCTGTGATCCTGCCCGGAAGCTACAGATTCGGGGGCGGCCAGCGGAGGCTGGGGAAAACACGCATGAAAGGCAGGAGCGGATATGTGAGTTTTCTTTTGCTCGCGCACGGCTCATGCTGTATCTTGTGTGCTCTCTATCTGCCTTCTGACCCCCATCTCTCATACCTCACTCCATGTCTTTCCACGTCCCAGCACTCCTTTTCTCTCCCTACCTTGACCCAGCTCGTTTTCGTAGCCTTCCCTTCCTCCTGCTCGGCTCCTAACATGGGACCACTGGGCGGCTAAGTGAGTTATATGTGTGACGACTGGGAGCACGGAAAGCAAGGAAGTTGGCGTGCAAGGTGACAAAAAAGATGAGAAAGAACTGTGGTATGCACACATAGGTATTTTCGCACACATAAGAAGACATCACCTAACCAATGTATTAGCAGTCGCAGTTTATTTTCTTACATCAGACTTAACCCTCTGAAGCATTGGGTGGGACAACTTTACTGTGCTCGCAATACATCGGGTCCACATTTTGAAATGCGACAAATAACAAATAATAGACATTAGGACCATATGCAAGTGATAACATATCTTGTTAGGGGCTCGCTTGGAACACGGGCTTCAATCCCTTTGTTAACAAAAACCCACCTATAACTCTGATAGCATTAAAAAATGTGTTTTTTGTGGTTTAGAAACATGAAAACAAAATACGCTGTGTAAACATGAATACTAACAGGGGGGCCCTCCATCAGAGGACAGAGCAGGAGCTCTGTTTACAGACCCCATGTTTGCTGCTGCCACTGACCTCACGTGTGTCTCGGTAGTGTAGTCCAATTTGCAGTCTCCGGAGCCTGTGGTGACCCATCAGATAGGTCAGCCAGTTCTGCCACGGTACCACATTTCTACACTTTACCTGATTTCTTGCACACATTCTTACCGGCAGTTGCTGCCTTGAGCCAGCAGGGAGTGAAGGCACAGGTCAGAAACAGCATTCAATCATCGTCATTGTCTACATTTTTTTATGTCATGACTCATTCCCTTATCAGGAGAACAAACGTAGCAAATGCCACCTAATTAAATTGTTCATGTATCCAAGGCCTGTAAACTTCAGGGGACTTTTAGTGGATGAAACTGCCTTCTTCTGCAGCAAAAATGTCGGCCACTGAGCCCTAATGGTGCTGACAAGAGCAGGTTAGACAGCAACAACAGTTGTAAGTGCGAGAAAGGCTTATGGAGGGGCCATGTTGATGGCCTCCGTAAAACCATCATTGGATCATAGCCCGAGACGCACGTTATTTTTTTGGGGGAAAAGGTTGCGATCTCAGGCCGGATTTACTTTCAGGAAACATAACAACAAAATACACACAATTTGATATGCATATTTATTTGCATAATTATTACAACATTCCTTTCCCCAAAATACACAGTAGACAAGTCATCAAGTTGTCTACAACCCAGTCTCCTCCTATGTATCCAAACATTATTTGTGAATTCACAGTTTGCCTTTCCACCCGGTCCCCCAAGCAAAGAAAAATCTCTCCTATGCAACCCACAGGCCCAATTCTCTTAAGCTAGAGGCCTATCCACCCTTATCCCCGAGCATCACAGCTGGGGTATGCATTGTCTGTCTCCCTACCATCTCTCTCCCTACCATCTCTCTCCCTCTCTCTCTACCTCTCTGCCTCTGTCTCTCTACCTCTACCTCTCTCTCTACCTCTCACTCTACCGCTCTCGCTACCTCTCTACCTCACTCTCTACCTCTCTCTACCCCTCTCTCTAGCGCCTTTGGGACCTTATAAGTGTTTAGCCATGCAACAGTTGATGTTGTTGCACCAAGGATATTGTGCTGCATAGCTAAATACTTATAAGGTCCCAAAGGCGAGAACTATTGGCTATGCCAATGCTTAATACTCTGTCTATCTATCATCCTCACTCTAGCTAACTATCGCCCTCACTCTATCTATCTATCTATTGCCTTCACTCTATCTATCTATCTATCTTTCTATCAATCTATCTATCTATCGCCCTCCTTCTATCTATCTATCTATCGCCCTCACTCTATCTATCTATCTATCGCCCTCTATCTATCTATCTATCTATAATGACAAAGCTATTAATTTTGCTATTTTCAAAATCAACACATAAATAAAAAACTTGTCATTTACAATACCAATAGCTCAAACGTTCCTAATGCGAGACCTATTGCATTGCAAATGCTTGTTTTTTGGCTGGAGCCAGTTTAGGGACTAAATTGGGTCAGTAATCCACTTCTTTCGATCCAAGACGCATCCAGTCTCAAGGTTCGGTAGACAAGATGGAGATGGAAGGTAAGTATTTAGTAAAAAGGCAAATAGCTTCCGTCACCTGGAAGAGATGGTGCCAGGTGTACACCTGCAAGACTTGCCTTGCAGCCCTTGGTGTGTGGCACAGCATGCCACACGAGCGCTTCTGTAGTGGCAGTGAGACCCTGAAAAGACGTCTGATGAGCCCAATGAATCCGTTTCTTTTGATCAGGCATCCCTAATGCTTTTCTAGAGCAACAATGAGAGAAGTGCCTATTTTGAAGAGTACACTTATTTTTTACTTTCAGTTTTTCTGTTTAGAAAAAAAAGGGTCCTTGGAAGGAAAGAAGGAAAGGGGCCTTGGTTATTTAACCGGTGTTTTGCGTATGAGGTGTCTGTGGACAGCTAAAATACCACTTAAATAACCAAGACGTATCCCCTTGATACTGCATTTTCCATTATTCATACCTGATTAAACAATATGCATCAACCGGTAAGACGGTGCTAGGCAGATACATATATTTTCCTGAATGTCCAATCACGAGGTGCCTGAAAATAACAAGGCGCAGGTTATTTTCCTGTAACCAGCTGAAATAACAGTGCCGCTGGTACACGGGAACTGTTAATGGTGTCTTAAAGAGGTTCCAGCCTGAAGGCAGGACAACCATTTGGAACCTATGGCTGCTTTGCCATAACAAGAAAAAGAAGTAATGCAATGGTGCCACCTTCTGCACACAACTGATATTACAAATGGAGAGCTTACCAAGCAAAAGGAAAAGTAAATGTAAACAAGCAGAAGAGAGGCTGTCGTGTAACCTTCGGACCTGGGGAACTGTCCATCACAATTTCAGGAATGCCAATAAACAAAAAAAAATATGCAGCTAGGAGCGTCAGAGGAACCATAAATACGGAGAGGGGATGGCAAAACGTGACGAAAGCAACAAATATAAAGCACAATAAAATCAACATTTTGCGAAACCAGTAAAAGTTTAAATAAACAAAAAAAAACATAAGCATAAAGAATGTGCAGAACAACTGAACCAGAAGCACTGGTTAATGAATCTGCTGGTAACCTTACAGCCTGCATGAAGAGAAGACAACACACAATCAGGTCAACAAAAAGAAAAGAGAGCTCTTCAAGTCCTATAACTTAACATGAAGAGAAACAGATCATGTAAAAGGGGCAGTCCTCGTGGGAGGTTACAAAAGTAGAAAAGGAGGGACTACTAAGCATATAAACCAATGAAAAGCAGGCATTTAGGAAGTACAGCAAGAGGAACCAATGATAAAGATGGGCGTTTTTTCAGGGCCATGTCCTAGATACAGCATGTCTGACAGATCAAGCACTGCCTAGGCAAGACCTAAAAACTAAGATTTTTTAAAAGCCATTAGCCTTCCTATTTCAGGCGTGTCACCTCAACCTACATTATCTGTAGGTTTCACCTTTTATTTCGGGTCTCGCATTCTGCACTTTCACTCCATTGCTCCTGCAACCATCTCCCATGGCTGCCAAATTTTCAGTTGAATTACTTGTGGTGGTTCCATATATATATATATATATATATATATTTTTTTTTTTTTTGCAGATTTATATAATGTGAACTCAACTTGAAGGTATTGGGGCATTGTACATAAGCACCAATTACGTTACACAAGACACATTCATATTTTTGGTAGGCACGGGGAGATTACGTGATTTGCACAGAATCACAGGATGTGGAGTCGACCCGAGGCTCGAACCTTGGTTCCCAGCTCCATAGTCGGCAGTCTAGCCGTCAGACCACATCCTCTACCCTAATTTCCAGTGGATTTATGTGTGATAGTTCAATGTCTTATGTGTGACAGAGTGGCACTTTATCGTGAGTAGAATACAAGGCAATTGTGTTAGGGTCACTTTCCAAACGAGGACATACCTGCTGCCCCTGCTGACCTGCACAGTTGCTCCTGGGTCCCTCATGCTGTAAGCCTCCTTGCCGCTGTCCTACACCATCGTGCGGCAGGAGACTACAGCTCCCAGTGAGCTTCGCGGACACTTCCGGTTTTCCGCCCTCAGTGCGCCCGGAGGCGCTACTAAAGCACAGACGCTCTCTCCGCGTCGCGGAATGCGCGCGGGACCAGCCGGGTGAAGCCCGGGCAAAGGGCGGGCACTCTGTGGCCCTCAGAGGCACGAGGCGGACAGGACAGGGCCACCCCCCTTGACTTCATCACATCGCCAAGGTAATGACTTTCCGACTCCGCCCAAAATTCTGGTAAGGGATTACCCCACTGGACATCAGTCGAAAATTCCCAAATATCCCCAGTTTGTCTTGTGGCCTTGCTATACTCTAACGTTAGTACACCCCATGAAGTCTCGTAAGGGGGTGACCAATAAACCTACCAGCCAGAGAGGCTTACGTTCAGGGTCACAAGATCATTGTAGATCATCTCCGCCCACCGCTACTATGAATGAACCTTGCAAGAATACAGATAGCATATCCACCAATCTATCTCCTGACCCAACGAATGGTATAGCGCAACACCTCTCGCTGTTGGACGAGTTAAACTCCCTTTGTAAAACTAGTTATGCCACTGTGGAAGTTAGAAATGAAATCAAAAGTCCCCCACCCTGCCCCGCTAAACGAATCAATATAGCAACTCCTATTGCCAGCCCACTGGAACACCCTCTATTACCTAAAAAACGCAAATAAACAAATTATAGTACTGCCCCAGTCCTTATCCAGAAAAAGGAAGTGGGATGGGGTCAATCCGACAGGGAATAAACCAAAACTACAAAAATTGTGTTCTAGCCCCCCATTGATTGCAACTAACCCTCCTCTAAACTTGGAAGAAAAATTAGACCAACTGGTAACTTCCTTCAATTTGAATTTTTTGTCCAAAATCGAACAATTGGTTAGATCACTCATCTCCCCAATGATTGACAAAATTACCACTCTAGAGGATAGGCTGCTGGGAATAGAGAAAAGTATTAAGGTCAACCTAACTCCCATTGCAAAATCTGTAACACCAATCTGTCCCAACCAACCCGGTACAAATAGTAACAATCAAAATCATCCTCTAGTCTCTAACTTACCACCCCCTACTGCCCCTAAAGTCTACTCCAAACCTGGTCCTTTACAATACACTGCCACAAGAGTTGAGTCTTATAATACAACTCGTATACAGCTACCTCCGGAGGCGGCACCTTTCGTGTGTGTTCTTGCGGGAGTCCCAGCACTCAAACATGGAAAAACTGAGTGGGAACAAGACCTACTAAATAAAGTCACGTATTGGCTAACTAAAAATAGGCCCCTGCCCCTAGATCTTGATGGTACAATCATGTCTGTTAGAAGGGTGGGTTGGCTAGGCCCCCTACAAAAAGATATTGACGGTGACCTAGTTCTAATAAAATTTAGAAGCAGTCTAATCGTTCCCTACTTGCAAACCTTGTATCCCCGTGAAGGTGATGGCCTTATATCCATCTGGGATCTACATGATTTTTATCCAAGCATGGCATACCCCCCTCGACTAAAACTAAAGGCAGAGACATCTTACTCGAGGGGTAGAAGCACCTGTGCATTGAGTGGCCGTGGCTTCTCTGCCTTCAATTACCCTGTAACAATGCACATGGGCCATAAGTATGGAAAACTATGAATTCTCCTATGAAACCAATGAACTTACTCCAGCAGCTTGGTCAAATGTTTTTATCTTTTTGACATTTTGTGCTTTTGTATGTAACTTTTATTATGATTGTTTTTATTTGTACGCTTTTATGATTTTAAAACTAAAATCGAATAAAGCTAAAGAAATTGAAGTGTTAGTGTAACAAGATTAATTTCAAATTACAGTTTTCTGGATATAATGGTCAGGATGGGCTTCAAGTGGGCTTCAGTAACCCAGGACAGTTGGCTCAATGAGAAAGTGACACATCTGAGCTGCAGTGTGCATTGACTTGTATCTCATGAGCACCAGACCAGCAGGGCATGCATAAACTGAAAGTGGGGTCTTCCCTGCTGCATCTGTCTGTTAAGATCAAGGTACAAGGGAAGAGCATAGAGGCAGCTTAAAGCAGCTGTCACCATGAATACAGAATAGTCCAAGCTGTTGCTGGCAGCCCACTAGGAGTGTTTCTTCTACCATTTTATCACTATGGTGAAGACAATTATACTGGTGTATTATCTCCAGAGGTATCACTTCCTCACAGAATCAGTGGATGTTGCAACTACTATTCACTGCAACATCAGTCCCCTAGACCACTGGACCACAATTAACTAAGGTGGTGTATATATAATGCACTGTCCATCATTTCCCTCTTTACAGCCCAAGACACTCCTAGCACTTTATCATCATCCTCTCTTCAACATCCTTTCCCATTTACGCCTCCTTCTCTCTCTTTCTGCTCACTTTCCTCTACACTTTCTCTTCCCATCCACATACTTTCACTCTGTCTCTACCACTCCCAATGGCTTGGTCTCCCATTTCGCTACACTTACTCATGTTCTTCCTCTTTATTCTATCGTCTTCCTCTATTCTCTTCCTTCTTCTCCAACTTTTCTCTTTTTTTCTGCCTTACCTCTCTGCTTTTCTAGTGTTTTCCCCCTTTCTTCAGTCTCTCCCTCCTCTGGCCACTTCCATCTCTCAAGCAATCAATTAATCAATCCATCAATCAACATTTATAGAGTGTAGTACTGTCACCCCTGGGGTATCTGGGCGCTGAGGTGTGAGGTCTCCGTCGTGCCCGCTCTCCCTCTGGCAGGCATTGAGGAAATGGCAGAAAGAAACAAACAGAACAAGCATTGGCATAGCCAATAGGTCTCTACTTTGGGACCTTATAAGTGTTTAGCCATGCAACAGTTGATGTTGTTGCACCAAGGATATTGTGCTGCATAACTAAACACTTATAAGGTCCTAAAAGTGAGACCTATTGGCTATGCCAATGCTTGTTAGAAATGAAGCAGGACCTGGCCTACTTAAAGCCCTGGTTTTAGGGTAACCAATGATTAAAGAAACAAAAATGTTTTGCTTTACATTGATCCTATGTTCATTATTTTCTGTGGCTATACTGAACACCCGATATGGAGACGGCCCTAATGGATCAATGAATACGTTGGAAACCTATGAATTAAAGGATTTTTTTGTGATCTTTCCTTCACGGTGTTCTGAATTTTTGTTGACCCGGATCATCAAAAGCCTGCGTTCCCTCAAGTCGAGAAGCGATATAAAGAGTTTGTATCTAGCGTGACTTGCTCACCGACACATTCGTACTGTTGTGTTTGACTTAACACAAAAAACAAGGATGCACTTGCAACCACATGGAGCGCCATATCTCCTTGACTCTGCCGCTATTTGTCTTTGAGCAGAGCCAAGAAAGTTCTCTGATGGGACAGAAAGAGTGATTGCCGCAAGCGGAATGATATGCAGCCGTACCGCCTAATTAAAAGCATTTTGTGCCAGTTGCTTTTGTTGGGCAGGATACAGCCATAATGTAATGTTAATCCTGTTTATGTAGGCCCCGGGGACAGATCTGAGATCAACATTGCCATTTAAGTAAGGTCAATCAAGCATGCGCGCCTCAATGCGAAAGGTGACTGCCATGCATAGGGCTCGCCCGGTCACTTTGAGGGCTGACTGAAGTCGTGTTAGCTCGTGAACTTCGGTGTGAACATGTTTTCCTGCCCAGTGCCTGGAATTGGTACAGCTGTTCCAAGCCGCATAAAAACAGTGCAGCTATAACATTTGTTTTCAATAAGTTTGTTTAGTCTTCCCTAAAAAGGCCCAATTGTTGTTGAGACAGCTGAACCAAAAACTGTGAAAACAACACTAATTGTAAATGTAATTTCAATAAGCCAAGTGGGTGACAGTATTAATTTAATTTCTTTAGGGCTTTACAATTGTTTGTCTTAAAATTATACTTCTGTTTGGTTTCCTCTTTTGATGCAGGTGGGCAAACACTGAAAGCTCGAGCCAGATGCCTGGCTATGGCTCATAGCCTTGAGCCCAAAACAAACTGACCCTCCTTGTGGCTTCTGCCTGCCACCCATGATCTACCCTCAGGCACCAAGAATGATAAGCAAGCATAAAACATTTGTAGTTAAAAACAAGAGAAAGAAATACCAATTCAGTAGCTAAATTGCACAGTGTGAAATTAGTTAATCTGGAATTAATTCTGACAGCCTCCCTTGACCAAATTGAGTGATCCTAGGCAAATATTTTTATTTCACTAAATCTACTTTTTCCTCATTATCACATATGGGAGCACTGTCAAATACCTGAGCTCAGGGTGTGGGCTGTATTTTGTTTGATGTGATATTTTCTAATGTTGCTACAGCTATTTCACGAATCTTGGATGTACACATGGTATAGATTGGATTCCTTGTTCATTCACATTTTTGTCAGGAAGGGGGAGGCAGTAACGTTTTTAATTTCACGTTTAAAAACTAACACTTTCCATAATTATCCATCAATACTGGTATATATTTTGATGCAAAAAGCTAAACGCCTCCACATGATAAAGACATACAATTTTTAGAATTTTTAAGACACACTGTCATATTTTTACATCATGTTTTTATATGATTTACATGCCAACTCTTTCACTACTCGGCTTGTGCACGGGCTCTACGAGCCAAACCATGCCTCACTCTTTCTCGGCTCTCTTTCTGTTGTATTAGTTGGTTCGCCCGCCTCTATGTTTTGATGGGATTTTTTTTTCCTCACGGCATTGCATAAATTCTTGTGTATAACATCAGGCGCTCACTCGACATTAAAAACATGCCCAGGCATGAGGGACAGAAAAGAAAACGAAACCAAAGTGCCTGCTTCTAGCGTTCGTCCTCCCGGGTGGATAGAGAAACTCTGCTTGCCTTTTACTGCACGTCAAACATTCTCGGAATAGTTTCCGTTTTTATGAGCTCGCTAATCTGAAAGGCGAAGGTTGCACAGCACAGCAAACTGCGTTCCTGGCACGCATCTTGATAGGGAGACAAAAAGTCATAATATTTACAATGACATGGAAACTGGCCTTCCTCGTTGCGCGTGAATTTCAAGGAAACTGGGCATGATGCGGCGGAGAAAGGAGTGAAAGAATGCGGTTCACTGTTTATTTAGCCGCCAACATGGCCGTGCGTGAACTGCCTCAGGGCGGGCGGATTTTTACATTTAAATAGTAGTGTACTTTACTTGTTGCTAGGTGTGTGTAGAAAGTCTGTCCATTGCCATGGCAAGAAAATGTCAATCAATGAGGCAGCCAGCACCAATGCGAAATTGACGATTTACTTACAGGCCTCGTGTACAGGATAATTTAAATCCATGCACTGGAGGTAAAATAAACAAAACTAGCTCGCGCTGCAGCCGCGAGAGTAAAGTATAAGTCTTGCGCCTCTGAAAAAAAAAAGCTTGCGCTGCAGCAGGGGGAGGCGCGCGCGGGGGAGGAGGGGGGCTGCGAGATTCACTTCCGGGAGCTGCCAGTTGGCGCACACGCTCCCGCGAGTGAATATCCTGACGTGCATGCGTTGCCATTGAAGGCAATGGAACGCGTGCACGTGCGTGGCTGAAAAGCCAATGTGTTCCCAAAAGGTTTTTTTCCTTTTCAGAGCATGCGCTCTGCGAAGGCCGAGACCTAAAAAGGCAAAACAGGGTAGAAAAACAAGCGAGCAGAAAAGGCAAAACAGAGGGCATAAATACTAGCAGAAAGGGGAAAACAGAGCTT
This sequence comes from Lissotriton helveticus, assembly GCF_964261635.1. NCBI lineage: Eukaryota > Metazoa > Chordata > Amphibia > Caudata > Salamandridae > Lissotriton > Lissotriton helveticus. Next base: position 630,188,840 of record NC_136068.1, on the reverse strand, counting down.
AAGAGAGTAAACAGAGGTCTGAAAAAATAGCAGAAAAGGTCAAGCAGCAGGCTGAAAAACAAGCGGAAAAAGGCAAAACAGAGGGCAGGAAAACAAGCAGAAAAGGCTAAATGGAGAGCAGAAAAACAAGGTGAAGGCAAAAATAAAAGGCAGAAAACGAGCAGAAAAGGCAAAACAGGCAGCAGAAAAACAAGTAGAAAGGGCAAAACAGAGCAAGAAACGAGAAGAGGAGGCACAACAGAGGCCACAGGAAGACAGGCAGCAGAGGTTAGCAGACTGCGGGCAAGCCAAACTGGAGAACGGTCACGGGGGAAAGGGCACTTGGACCTCTCTTTGTCTCTCTCCTTTCCTGTTCCCTTCTGCTTTGGAGTTAATCTCTTCCCATCAAAACTCCTCTTCCTCATCTCCTCTCCACACTCCTCACTTTCTTTTTCTCTCATCTCCTTCGACCTTTTGCCTCTTCCTCCTTCAGTCATACCCCTACCTTACACCTTTGTCACTCTCAACCCCTTGTATTTGTCTCTAGATTTCTCTCCTTCCTTTGTCTCTCCCTTCTCCATTCTTCCTTTTATCTCTCTCATGCCCTCAAACCTGACTCCTCCTCTCTCACCTCTGACCCTCCTCTTTTGGTTTGCCTTCTCTCTCTTTTCAACCTTTACTTCCTTTTTGTGTCCCCTTCTACACCTCTCTCATTCCGTTTCTTCATTTTCCATCTCTTGTCACTACACATATACCCGACGAATCCAGTACATAGTTGCTACTCCTCCCTTTTCACATGTAAAAGGCATTCTATTATATGTTTCTCTGCCACGTGACTCGTGTGAGACATATTCTGGGAGAGCTGAATTAAGCTGTAATCAGGGTTTTGCAGTTTCAAGTGAAAGTTTGAGTTTACACGTCCAATGTCCAAATGATTCCAGTTTAATAAAACATGCTTCGGACCGGTGGAATGCGAGTCAATCACATACATCTCGCAATAAAAATTCTGCTCGTGTTGTTACTTGTGCATCAGGGAGTGTGTGTCTCACATTTGTTCTCCCCTTCTACGTTTTCCAAAAGATGCCCTTCGTGGCCTTTATACATAGGAGCTCCTGCCGCTAGAGATGCAGACAATTTGAAATCGGCTAGGGACAATCCAGAAGTAGTGAGAGCCAAAGTGGGTAAGGAACTAGAGCTGGGGAGGGTTGCTGGTCCATTCCCACTACCGCCATTAGACAACTTTGTGGTATCTCCGCTGGGGATAGTACCTAAGAAAGAGCCTGGATCATTTAGGTTGATCCACCACTTGTCATACCCGGAGGGGGAGTCAGTGAATCACAATTTGGAAGAAGGGGTCTGCTCTGTCTCGTATTGTTCATTTGATGTGGCCATTGACCTCGTGCGCAGAGCCGGGAAAGGGGCATGGTTAGCAAAAGCCGACATCGAGTCTGCTTTCCGACTCCTGCCAGTGCACCCCAGCAGCCAGAACCTACTGGGCTTCAGGCTGGGCAACGAGTACTATTACGACAGATGCATGCCCATGGGTTGCTCCATTTCCTGCGCTTTCTTTGAAGCCTTCAGCACATTTTTACAATGGGTACTACAAGGCGTGGAGGGGGTCCTAGGCGTCACCCATTACCTGGACGACTTCCTGTTTGTAGGCAAGGCGGAGTCTGACGAGTGTGCAGAGGCATTGCAAAAATTTCAAATTATGACTAAGTATCTGGGAGTTCCTCTGGCTCCTGGGAAGACCGTGGGTCCGGCGCAGGCTTTAGTCTTCTTAGGGATAGAAATCGACACAGTAACAGGTGAGGCCAGGCTCCCAGCGGACAAGGTCAGTGAATTAGCGGCCAGATCAAACAGGTACTAGGGCAAGACAAGGTGTCATTGGACGACATCCAAAGCCTACATGGGAGATTAAGCTTCGCTACAAAAGTGATACCAGCGGGCAGGGCTTTCGCGTGCAGGTTGGCCAGGGCAGCAGCGAAGATCAGGCGCAAACACCACCAAGTGAGGTTGAGCTTTGGGGTTAAGGAAGACCTAAAGGTGTGGGGCGACTTCCTCCAGCATTTCAATGGATCAGTGATATGGAGGGAACCCTGGACCAGCAGCCAGGAACTGACGTTGTTTACTGACGCGTCAGGCAGGGACGGTTTTGGGGTAATTCTAGACAGAGACTGGTGCGCGGAGGATGGCCCAATGCTTGGAGGAAGAAAAAGATTACCTCTAACATAACAGTTTTGGAACTATTCCCGATTGTGGTGGCATTCCACCTTTGGCCTGCCTTACTGTCTGCAAAAAGAGTGGTCCTATGGTCGGACAACATGGTGGTAGTCCAAGCCATCAATACCCAGTCGGCCTCTTGTGCACTTGTGTTATGTTTACTAAGGGAATTGGTTAAAGTGTGTTTATACAACAATGTAGAATGCAAAGCTAAGCACATCCCGGGAGTTCTAAACACGGCTGCTGACGCACTTTCCCGTTTCCATTGGCAGCGGTTTCGAGAGGCGTGGCCACGGGCGAGGGAAGAGATGACGCCTTTCCCGGCTCGGCTATGGCACCTGCTGCGGTGGCGTTGCGCATCAGAGAACTAGGCGAGATGTCAGTGGCACCTAGAACGATGAGGAGATACCAAACTTGTGTGAAGACATTCTGCGAGGTCATGGGCCCTTGGGAGCGGGAAGAGTCTAGACAGGTTGGGAAAGTGCAGGCATTCATGGTCTGGGCAAGGGATGAGGGGAAGAGTCACTCCTGGATGGCGGGGCATTTGTCTGCCATCGGGCACCATGCTCGTTTGGAGGGGCAGAAGGACCCCACGACAGCATGCACAACCAGGGCGGCACTCAAGGGTTGGGCGAGAGTGATGCCCCGAGTGGCTGACCAGAGGGCCCCCATTGATTATGATACACTGAAGAACATGATAGAGGCCTTACCGACTGTCACACATTCCGCTTATGAGGCAGCACTCTTTGCTGCAACTTTCAGCTTAGCATTCTTTGGAGCCTTTAGGATTGGGGAACTAGTGGCAAGGTCCAAAAAAGAGCATAACTCCAGGGCCATATCGGCTAAGGATGTCCGCACAACTGCGGAGTCAGTTGAGATCTTCCTACATTCATCAAAGACAGACCAGTCAGGGAAGGGTAGGAACATCACATTACAGCGATTGGGCAATGACAGCTACTGCCCGGGGGCCCTTCTGGCCACCTTACTCCCCCTCCGCCCACAGACAGACGGCCTGCTACTTATCCATTCTGATGGTTCCCCGCTCACCAAGTACCAGGTGGAGCATGTGATGCAAGGGTGTCTTTTCTTGGCAGGATACACCATAGAAGGGGCCAAGTTTAGCACTCACTCCTTTAGGATAGGCGCAGCCACAACGGCTTTCAGGGCAGGCCTCCCTGCAGAAACTATAAAAAAGGTGGGTCGTTGGGAATCCAACTGCTACAGGAGGTATGTCAGACCTCTGAACATTGTATTCCCGGTGAGCACCCAGTTGGGTAACGACGGGTAAATAATATGTATAGCAACTCGTCATGACATGAGTAATATGGTGGTTCAATTCAGTAAGCCACGAGGTGTGTTCTGTTTGCAGTGCTTTGAGTAATATGGTGGTTCATTTCAGTAAGCCACGAGGTGTGTTTTGTTTGCAGTGCTTTTAAGGTGTTAATAAAAAACATTTGTCAACATACTGTGTTTTATTACAGGGTCAGAGGTATGGGTGATGGGGCACTCCTACGTCACGAGACTGGCGAGATGGGTGAATGCCAACACATGGAAGCACGGGTTTAACAACACCAACATATCATGGTTCGGCTTCCCGGGGATGCACTGGGCCGCACTGATAGGGACAGTGCGTAGATTACTGAAGGAACACAGGCAGAGGCCAAGCATCCTGGTGGTGCACCTGGGGGGGAACGACTTGGTGTCCTTAGGCAAGAGGCGTTTGTTAGATATAATGCGGAAAGATTTAAGCATACTGAGCAGTGAACTGGGGCAGTGCAACATATACTGGTCAGAAATTTCCCCTAGACGGCTTTGGCACGGTGCAATATCGCAGGAGGCATTAGAAGTAGCCCGCAGGCGCGTCAACGCAGCGATGCGAAAATTCAGCGAACAGAGAGGCATAGGTTTCATCAGGCATGGCCTGCTGCATGCCAAATCTATTGGATGCTGGGAATCCGATGGGGTGCACTTGTCCAAAGTGGGGATGGCAATTTTCCTACTAGACTTAGGGGAAGCGCTAGAAACAGCCGGATGCAGATAAAAAGCTAACTAAAAGGCTAGGTGGTGGGGGCTCTGGGCGCAGCGGGTGCCACGCCCAGGGCTGTGGAAAAGTACTAGGCTACCCCCATGCAGGACAGGCGCAGGAACAGGACCTGAAGCCACAGTGCGAGAGGCACAATAATGAGTCATACATAAGCCGAGGGGCCCTTCTTGGGGACTTGGTTCTACGGCACCCCGTTAGTCCTTAGGGCGGTTGTAAGCCTGAGCAACCGGGGGTTTGCTAATAACGCCCCTCCTGACTGGGCAAGGTGTGTTAACTCTCCCTGGTCCAGAGGGGGTGGGGCAGGTGGACGATAGGTCCATCGGGGGGAGGCTTGCCTCCCAGGTTCGACACATGGCCAGGGCCAATAGTGTCTGCTTCATTGACTCCACTTCAGGCGCCCTGCAACAAGGGGTTGCGGGGTGGGGGGTCGCCTGTCAGTTAACCCGCTCTGTTATTTGTACCACAAATAAACCTGCAACTTTTTAATCCCAACATACTTGTCTGTGTATCATTTGGGCGGTGAGGGTTGTGGGACAAGGGTACCTATGCCACTACTATGCGGGAGGCCCGCGGTCCCTGCAGGGGACCCCATAGGAGGGCAAACCCCGTAGTAGGGCGCAGGTAACCGCGGGCCCGCCAGGGGGAGGGACAGGGGGGCGGGGTGGGACAAGGGTAGGCCACCCCCCCCTTTCTGCAGCACTGATAAGGGGAACACTTCCGCCCGGGCGCCCTCTTTGTTCTGCCCTCCCTCTCCGACGGTCGCCCCCAGGCTGTCCTCGCCAGCCCCAGACCCAGGCCCTAGCTCCCTTGCCCCTCACTTTCCCCCCCCACGACGCGGACGCGAGGCCCGCAATTTCGCTCCCCTCCCTACCACTCACCCGGTGAAAGGGGGAAGTGAGGAGGGGGGATTACTAATGATGTTGTTGTTTTTTCAGGTTGCAGGAGGAGTTACATGGCGATCCCCATGCAGGACAGGCGCAGGAACAGGACCTGAAGCCACAGTGCGAGAGGCACAATAATGAGTCATACATAAGCCGAGGGGCCCTTCTTGGGGACTTGGTTCTACGGCACCCCGTTAGTCCTTAGGGCGGTTGTAAGCCTGAGCAACCGGGGGTTTGCTAATAACGCCCCTCCTGACTGGGCAAGGTGTGAGTTAACTCTCCCTGGTCCAGAGGGGGTGGGGCAGGTGGACGATAGGTCCATCGGGGGGAGGCTTGCCTCCCAGGTTCGACACATGGCCAGGGCCAATAGTGTCTGCTTCATTGGCTCCACTTCAGGCGCCCTGCAACAAGGGGTTGCGGGGTGGGGGGTCGCCTGTCAGTTAACCCGCTCTGTTATTTGTACCACAAATAAACCTGCAACTTTTTAATCCCAACATACTTGTCTGTGTATCATTTGGGCGGTGAGGGTTGTGGGACAAGGGTACCTATGCCACTACTATTACTTGTGCATCAGGGAGTGTGTGTCTCACATTTGTTCTCCCCTTCTACGTTTTCCAAAAGATGCCCTTCGTGGCCTTTGAAATCAGAGAAGATGCTCCCTCCTACAGTCACATCTGGGCCCTCTGGAATGCACGCCTCGGACTTGTAACAATTAAAAGTTTAAGTTAACAAGGCCAAGGTGCAAAAGGAGGGGACCTAAAATGTGTGTGACAGTGTGAAAGGTGACAGCCATTTTGAAGGTATGATAATGAGGTATTTTACTGTGCACTGACGCAGCGTCCACGGTCTCCTCCTCAGAGGCTGGAAGTGACAGCTCTCGTCTCCAACATATCCTGCGCCGCCTGTTTGGAAGGAAAGCTGCAGCTGGCTGGCAGCAGGGCTGATGATCGCTATGTACAGAGGTGGAGGAGCGCGCGAGCGGGAGACAGGACCAGGGGGAGGAGCGCGCGAGCGGGCGACGGGCACAGGTGGAGGAGCGACGGGCATTTACCAGTTATGACCGGTTTACCTCTAACACTAATGAGAGGGGCCTGGTCCTGCCTGGATCAAGTGAGTTCCTGTTAATTACTTCAGTAGCTGCGGCGTTGCTGGTGGCTTCCCGGGTCACTCTGAATCAGTGCTTTAAATGGGGAAAAAATAAGTGCAGGTACTCATTAAAATGAGCTAGAGTTGTAGTGAGGGGCCGGGGCTAAAGGCAAGATATGATGATACTTCATGACTTCTATATTAGGTGCAGCACACACCACAACACATGAGAAATATGTTTATATAAACAAAGCAAGTTAACTCATTACACAAAATGAAAGAGAAATTATATATGTTAACATTCCTTTTTTTTTGCAATAGATGCACCTTCTTATTGCCATACTGTTAAGTGCTGTTGTTTGGCACAAAACCATATATTTTTCAGCACATGAGTAGGAAGAAACTGAAAATACCCCCACCTCGCACCAAAGCTCTTATGGCACCAAGCAAATGATGCAAATCATCATGACTCTCCCCAGAAGATATCTCTTGCTTGTTCCATAGATTTAGCCATTCATCCTTTCATCCCACCATTTACCTGCTGATGTCCACCATTTAACCTTTTACATTCTGTCGTCTATTCAGTCTTTCATCCATCATTTAGTTTTTCACCATTCCGTCTGTCCACCCTTCATATCAAAACCTATCTATCCATCCAATTCAAAACCTATCCATTCATCCTTTCACTCATCCATCTCTTTATCCACTCTTTTGCTCATTCATCAATCCTTTCGCCCATCTGTCCATCAACCCTTTTACTCCTTTATTCCATCCGCCCTTTCACTCAATCCCTCCTTTCACTCATCCATCCTCCCTCCCTTTCATTCATCCTCCCTCCCTTTCATTCATCCATCCAATCTTTCACTTATCCACCCATCATCCACCTTTTTATCAAATCATCCACCCCCTTTCACCCAGCCATCCATGCTTTCACTCATCCATCCATCTATTCATCAACCCTTGCTCACTCATCCATCCACTCACTGAAAATACCCCCACTTCGATCCAAAGCTCTTATGGCACAATGTAAATGAAGCATATCATCAAGACCCTCCCCAGAAGATAGCTCCTGTCTCTTCCATAGATCTATCCAATCATTCTTTCATCCTACCATTTACCTGCTGATGTCCGCCATTTAACCTTTACATTGTGTTGACTATTCATCCATCATTCATTTTTCACCATTCCGGCTGTCCACCCTTCATATCCAAACCTATCCATCCATCTCCAAACCCATCCTTTCATCCTTTCACTCATCCATCTCTTTATCCATCCTTTCGCTCATTGATTAATCCTTTTGCTCACCTATCCATCAACCCTTTCACTCCTTTATTCCATCCACCCTTTCATTCCATCCACCCTTTCACTCAATCCCTCCTTTCACTCATCCATCATCCACCCTTCCATCCATCCTCCCTCCCTTTCATTCATCCATCCAATCTTTTACTTATCCACCCATCATCCACCTTTTCATCCAATCATCCACCCCCTTTCACCCAGCCATCCATGCTTTCACTCACCCATCCATCTATTCATCCATAACATCCACCCTTGTTCACTCATCCATCCATTCACTCAAGCACCCACCAACCCTCCATACTATGCTATTTATGAATGTTTGTCGCCGAGCCGACATGTACACACAAACTGCCACCCATTCTCTTTAAAATACCTCCGGAGAGTGTTTTGATTCTCTCTCTCTTTCTCTCACTTTTTTCTTACAAAAAACAGGCATACGAATGCAGGCAAAGACACAAACATAAGCAGGCACACAAAAGACTTGGGTATAATGAAAGCCAAGTTATACTCTTCACCTACCATGCCTTTTTTAATTGCCACCAGGGCCGGACTGGCCGTAGCCTGATTGCCACTTCCAGGGGACTGCCATTTTATGTATTTATGTATTTGAAAGGTTTTATACAGCGTGAACATGACCTGTAAGAGTATCAGAGCGCTGTACAACAGAAAGTGGATACGATTGGTCAGCTTCAAAACCATGCCACCACCTTGAAACGGTATTCCACCTACTCTATAATTTTTAAGTCTTCCAAGTCGGCAGACAGTGCAGAGCTTTACTTTTACATTTTTTTATTGAAGCACTTCACCCCAACATTTAGCACATTTTTGTACTTTATTTTTCTTTAATGTTATCATTTTTATTTTAGCATATGCTTGCACTACAAATAAATTAACAAAAACACAAGTGAAACTTCACCTGAAACCTGGCTTCACAAGGAAAGATTGCTAAACTACTAATTCCACTTAATACACATTAAAAAAAATATTACAACTTTTAAACTTTTCCATTGAATACATGAATTTCTAATTTTGATCATGAAATTCATTTAACATAAACAATAATGATTGCATATTGAACAACATTCAATTTGTTTTCAAAAGATGATGTTCAACAAATCTTGGGGCATATTATCAAGAACTGCGATAAAATGATCGCCGCTTTAGCCGCAGGAAACTGTCGCTAAAACAGCGATAATGGGCTTGATAATATGTCCTTGCGAATTCCCATAGCAGCCCAGGTTCTGGTGTTAACCTGTGCTTCTATGAGAATTCACAAGGGCATATTATCAAGCCTATTATTGCCGTTTTAGCGGCAGTTTCCTGCCGCTAAAGCTGCGATAATTTTATCGCAGTTCTTGATAATATGCCCCCTTGATTGTCATCTTGTTCAAAGCTTGACCTTCTTCAACGTTCTTATATGAGTAATGCCCAATGCATTTCGGGATGTATAATACCTTCTTTAGGGGCCTCTGCTATTATAAACAAATGTATAACTACATCAATGCATGCTCCATGTGATACAGGGACAAAAACCATACCACAAGTATGTCTGTGAAGAGTGAATGGCAGACCCAGAGATAGAAAATGAAACAGACAGAGAAACCACTACAGCATAGAAGAAATTTTGTGTTTTTGTTCATGTTATAGTGGAGGTAGGCTACCTCCTCCTGGCAGCACGCATATGTGAATAAGTTAGATAATCATTGAATAAGAGTTGTTAATAGGTGTGCGCATAGCATGCAGTGTTTAACCAAGTGTGATTGAAGGGAGATTAGCTAACCTCAGTGTGGACATTCAGGGTAGCTTACTTCAAGAACTTTGAATTACACTAGTGTACTGACTTACCTGATAATCGACCTTTATCTCCTATGCCACCATTTGTCCAAACTGTGCTCCTTCCTATTGAGTGGTGTACCTGTGTGTGAGCAGTGTCCTTGTGTGAGTACAGGATAGCCACCATATTTTGTGAGTGCACTGTGAGGAATGTGCCTGTGTGAATGCAGGATTAACAGTGTTTTTGAGATTGCAGGGTCAGTGGTCTATCGGTTGAAAGCTGTGCCTGTGTGAATGCACAGTGAGGCCTATGGCTGTGTGAATGCAGCATGAGAGATAAACCTTTGTGAGGCCAACAATACAAGTGTGGGGTGCCTGCTTATGTCTTTGTGTGCAAGCACTTTCCCTGGGCCAAGCCTATTGGCTTTGGTAATTCCTTTTAGGGTTATGGCTTTGATTTGCAGAAAGGCAGTGCAGGGAGTGGAAATACAATAGTCTGCATATGAGAGGGGCGGTGAGTTTTGATATTGCAGATGCAGACTCTGTTGAAGGAGGTTGAGGAGTGTCGGAGGCTGCTGACAGACTGAGATGACATCCTAGTGAGGGTCCCAGTAATTTTGCTTGTACTATGGCCCATGACAACCTAGCTACACCACTTAGAGCATAAAGCCCGACTGCCATAGCAAGGTAAAAGTACACTGGCTGCTTTTGTAAATCGCAGCCAGGCTTGTTTAGCGCCTCGTAACCACTGGTCCCAGGGGCATTGTTATGCGTGACTAATGCATTTTAGTGCAGGGTTGAGGGCCCAAGCACTAAAATACGTAACTCTGCAGGGCTGCCCACACATTGTAGGAGCCTTGTCCCCTGTACAGTGGCTTATCCTGTACTGTCATTCAAGCCTCTTCTGGCTCTCTCACCCCTCTTCCTCCCATTCATCCCTCTTTTCCTTCTGCCCCCTCACCTTTCCTCCTTCTTCCTCCATCTTGCTCATTAACTCCATTCCTCCTCGCCCCATTCTGTCCCCCATTTCCTGCGCATCCCCTTCATTCCCACATTCCATGCATGGTCTACAGCCAGGGGACATGACATGCAGTATATGATCAAAACAAAGTGGTGGAAAAGGTTTTTTCACTAGCTAAAGCCACCTCTGTAGCAGTAATTGGTAAATACGAGGGCTTACATTTTTGGTGATGTTGGTTTAACTGTGAGCGAACCTTCTATGCAGTGATTACCTTACATTTATAGGATACTGAAGCCCATAGCACTCTGTATCTATTCTAGTAGACGCAATTTCAAGTTGCCTTGAGAGTGACACGTTTCACTCTGGCGGGTTTGTCTCATGAGCCTCTGCAAGGCTGTGCTGTGGATATAAAACAGAAAAAGAAAAAAACATTGGCAAAGCCTATAGGTCTCACCTATTCGAGCTCTATTGACCGTGCCAATGTTTTGTTAGCCATGTTGTTGTACAGCATTTGCAGAAATGGTTTATTATATAATATAATTTAATAATATTATTAAATGCAAACTTTAAGGAATAGTATAATATAGTATGTCCTGTCATTGTATTGTATGGCATGGCCCGTCATTGTATACAGTATGGTATGGCCTGTCATTGGAAGGTATGGTATGGTATGGTATGGTATGGTATGGCCTGGTATGATGTGGTATGGTATGGCCTGTCATTGTATAGTATAGTATGGTATGCCTGTTGTTGTATGGTATGGTATGGTATGGTATGGTATGGTATGGCATAGTATGGTATGCCTATTGTATAGTATGGTATAGAATGGCCTGTCGTATAATATTGTATGGCCTGCTATTGTATGGTATGGTATGGTATGGTATGGCTTGTCATTGTATTGTAGTACGGGCTAGGCCTGGTTTGTCCACATTGCTATGTTAGCATGGCTTATTAGAAGTTTAAACACCATTTTACCTTTTGCTGCTTTTGCACACGACACTGCATAAAGCTGTTTTTGTAAGTTAGGCTGCGTGAATATCTTCACATGGGAAAGGCTTGTTTTCGGCATCCCTAGACTTACATCGTGACCCTAATCTGCACAGTGAGTACTAAAGCCTCCAAGGTTATTGTTATATCCTACATAAATATTTAACATGTATTCCAGCCTTGCTGCCACTAGCTGCTCAGCCAGAGTGTGTCTTGGTATTAGAATGTTGGTGTGCCTGTGATGCGTGGAATGCCTGGGTGACTGAGTGGGTGAATGTGGCAGTTGGAGATGGGCTGAGCAGCTAGGAAGGCTGCTCCTGGTGGGGCTGGTACCACACTAGGCTGGCTGGAGTCATCTAATATGTAACCTGATCTGAAGACTGAATAAACAAGTCTTGAACATACTACATGGCTCCTGGTATTCTTCCACTAAGGATACAACATAATTTTGGCGACAAGAACAATCTTGAACCCCACAGACTCTTGGTAAAGCTAAGCAACAAGGAAACATTGAAACTGAGGAAGTAACAGAACTACCAAGAGATCCTACAAGCAACTTCAAGAAATAAAAGAAGGTATTTCCAGACAAGCCAGCGCCAGCCCCACCAGTGTCCTTTCTATGGACAGCCCCAACAAGCAGTGTCACCACCAACTGACACTACAGCCTGGGAATACTACAGCGACTGTGAGTTGGAGGAGTAGCAAAGCTACAACCGATTTTGGGTGTTCCTGCCACAGAGGTCTACAGTGAGTTGGTGGAGTAGTTAATCTACAACCTCACTTGGAGTTCCAGCCACTTGGTAAAGTACAAGAATGACTGTGAGTTGGATGGGTAGCGTCGCTACAACCAGGTGTTGGGGGACCAGCCACATCACACTTATGTGTGAAGAGTGCCTTGTAAATAAAGTGACTGTAAAGAGCTCAAGGCACAATGTTTGTGATGCCCAGTATAATAAAGAGCAGATGGTGGAGTTACACTCACAGCGCTTTACAGAGCTTATGGTGTATTTACAGTCAAGAGACTAATTTGGGATGTGTAGTTACTAAGAACAAGAACTTGTCACCTAACATCTTGTAGTGACAACACATAGGGTTGGCTGCACAGAGAAAGTTTGTTTCTAAAACCACAGTGACATTGACAAAAATTTTTTTAAAAAAATGCTGTTTCTAAGTTTATCAGTCACCATAGCTTAATGGATTTCGTGAGTTAGAGGGACAGTTTTTACTGGTGTTGGTGTTTCGCCCTCATTCTTAAGCTTGGTGAAAGAATTACAGCAATTTGAACTATGTGCCAATTTGGGAAGTACCTGCCTATTTATTCGTGGGTCAACCGCCTTTTCTGGGCGCTTCAGGGAATAAGCCATGCTTCATGTCCACATCCTTCCTGTTATCAGCTGAAGCGATTCCTATAGTTTTCAAGCTTTCAAAGCCACTTTGACTGTGATTTCAATAGCTTTCAAGGCCACTTTGACTGTGAAGTTTATGTGCCTGCGCCGACGACCTCGCACCACTGAAAAACCCTCCCAGCAGACCCAGAAGCAAGAAGGCATCCTGGTTCACCGACGAACTCAAGGACTCCAAGAAGATCTGCCGCACCCTCGATAAAGCCTGGCTCCTCCACCGGACCACCGACAACATGACCGCCCTCAAACACGCTACCCGCAAGCACCACCAGCTCATCCGCACCACCAAGAAGAAATCCCTGAAGGAACGACTGGACAACAATACCCACAACCGCAAGGAACTCTTCAGCATCATCAAGGAGTTCTCCAACCCCAGCACTGGCACCAACGGCATCACTCCGTCACAAGACCTCTGCGACTCCCTCGCCTCGTTCTTCCACCGCAAGATCGCCGACATCCACAACAGCTTCGGCGCACCACCCACGCACCCAACCGTCGAACCAACGCCCCCCACCGCCACCCTTCGCACCTGGACCACGGTGACCACCGAAGACACAGCCCACACGATGAACACCATCCACTCTGGATCACCGACCGGCCCCTGCCCACACCACGTCTTCAACAAGGCCGACTCCACCATCGCACCCCAACTCCGGAACATCATCAACACCTCCTTCAACACCGCCACCTTCCCGGAGAGCTGGAAGCACGCCGAGCTCAGCGCCCTTCTGAAGAAACCTACAGCGGACCCCACCGACCTCAAAAACTTCCGCCCCATCTCGCTCCTCCCTTTTCCTGCTAAAGTCATCGAGAAGATCGTTAACAGACAGCTGACCGCCTTCCTCGAGACGAACGGATCCCTCGACCCCTCGCAGTCCGGCTTCAGAGCCAACCACAGCACCGAGACCGTCCTCATCGCAGCCACCGACGACATCCGGACCCTGCTCGACAAGGGGGAAACAGTGGCCCTCATCTTCCTGGACCTCTCCGCTGCGTTCGACACCTTCTGCCACCGCACCCTAGTCCAGCTCCTCAGCAACATCGGTATCCAAGAGAAGGCACTGGAGTGGATCACCTCGTTCCTCGCCGGAAGAACACATAGAGTCTTCCTCCCCCCGTTTCGCTCCGAGGCCACCGAAGTGATCTGCGGCGTCCCGCAAGGATCTTCACTCAGCCCCACCCTCTTCAACGTCTACATGAGACCTCTCGCAGCCATCGCATGCCAGCACAACCTCAACATCATCTCTTACGCCGCCGACACCCAGCTGATCCTCTCCCTCACCAGAGACCCCGACACCGCCAGAACCTGCCTACACAAAGGGATGAAAGACATCGCCGAGTGGATGAAGGACAGCCGCCTGAAACTGAACTCGGACAAGACGGAAGTCCTCATCCTGGGATCTTCGCCCTCCGCCTGGGACGACTCCTGGTGGCCCCCAGCCCTGGGCACCGCACCCAAGCCAACAGACCACGCACGCAACCTGGGCTTCATCCTGGACTCCTCCCTCTCCATGACCAGACAAGTCAACGCCGTCTCCTCATTGTGCTTCAACACCCTGCGTATGCTTCGCAAGATCTTCCGCTGGATCCCGACCGAGACCAGGAAGACTGTCACCCAAGCACTCGTCACCAGCCGACTGGACTACGGAAACGCCCTTCTACGCCGGAACTACAGCCAAGCTACAGAAAAGACTCCAGCGCATCCAGAACGCCTCCGCCCGACTCATCCTGGATGTCCCCCGACGCAGCCACATCTCCAGCCACCTGAGGAACCTGCACTGGCTCCCCGTCGACAAGAGGATCACGTTCCGGCTCCTCACCCACGCACACAAGTCTCTCCACGACCTGGGCCCCAAGTACCTCAACGACCGCCTGACCTTCTACACGCCCACCCGCCAGCTACGGTCCACCAGCCTCGCCCTCGCAGCCGTACCATGCATCCGAAGAGCCACCGCCGGAGGAAGATCCTTCCCTTACCTGGCTGCCAAGACATGGAACTCCCTCCCCATCCACCTTTGACTGACCCAGGACCATCTCGCCTTCAGGAAACAACTCAAGACCTGGCTGTTCGAGCAGTAGCATACCCCTTCCCCAAGCGCCTTGAGACCCTCCCGGGTGAGTAGTGCGCTATACAAATGGTATGATTGATTGATGGATTGATAAGAAATACTTTAACCCTGAAGAAAGATGTGCCACATTGAGGAAGTTGCTGCTTAATTATTTTAAATCTAAACAATTTTTTTCCTCAAGTGGCTATTTTAATTGAGGATTGGAAAGTTGTTATTTTCATCAGCAGCAGAAAAGTGTTTAAAAATACCTTTCTTATCGTGAGATGGTTAGCGCGAGGGTCCAGCTGCCTCTTTTGAAAACGTACTGCGTGAGGTTGGGTTGTGACGGTTGGTCCCTGGGCCTGCATTGTCCTTGCTCGTGTCAGTGAAGGAGCTCTTCCTCCGTCCTGAGTAGCATGCGAATGATGACGTCGCAGAATGTTCTTGGGGATTCAGCAAGGGAGCGATGAGTCATCTCTGTGCGTTATCTCAGGTCTCTGCAGTGAGAGTAAAGTAGGACTCCAGCAAGTAGAAAGTGACATTGATATTGCTGAGAGAGGATGAGGAGGAAAAGCGATGTGAAAAGAAAAATGACGAAGCAGCACATAGGAAACGAAGGGCATGTTAACTATAAATTGCATTTTAAGCAGCACACAGGAAATGAAGTCCACAGCTCGTCTTTCGTTGATATTCTGGTGTAGTATTTATGGCAGTAAGAAAATTATATTTGCAAAAGTTGAGATGGTACAAACCATTTCTCGAAGTACTTTTTTTTTCTTTCACTGTTTTGTGTCACACTGCCATCTAGTGTCATTTTCTCATGTCACAGTCATGTGGTAATTTACTTCAGATATTGTTAATGCCTAACTGTTGGTGCTCTGGTGTTTTCCCTCATTTGTGTAGGGCAAGTTTTCTCAAATTATAACTCGGGTGAGAGGTCGTAATGTGTTGTGGGAATTTTATTGTAATATGATATATCGGCTATGTGAGTGAAATGTCTTGCTTTTTGGTTCGTGCTGTTTTGTTTCTCTCTCTTCTACAGGGAAAGTGATAATAATCACTACTCGGGTGAGAGGTCCCTCACCGGCGTGTACCAGTGTGAATTTTATGTAAGGTGTACAAATATTCTAGTATTAACATTTATCAGAGTGTAATGGTGTTACTTGTATAACCTTTTTAGGTAGTGAAGCCACAGGTTAACAGCGGTGGTTTTCACAGTTCCCTTTCATCAGGGATAGTCATATGTGGTCGATCTTTAGTCAGTTCCCGTTTTATTTCAGGATTATTAGTTCTATGGGAAAATGTGTTACTCCTACACGGGGTAAGTAACCTCTACAAAGGGGTTGGGTCATGGGTTAGTTCCCATTTGTTTTTACTTAGGTGTACTCCTACGCGGAGTTGGTTGTGGGTTCCCTTTCACAGTTGTGCACAGTACCTTTATGGTTGGAAATATGGGTGACGACCCATTTGTTTGGTTTTTCCTACTATTGGGATTGAGTTCTAGGTAATTTTACCGTAGCACCATTCTTTGTTCTGCTTTTTTGTCATAGTGCTTTACGGTACAGATAATATTGGTTAAAATGCAATGTTCTAATATGCATTAAAAATTCTCTTTTGAAGGGTGATGGGGGATTTTGCACTTAAATTGTATTTTCTTAACCATCCTTCCTTACAGAATGTTTTTCTCTTCTGATGTATTATTGTCATCGCTGCATCTTAGAGATTAGAAATGTGTTCTATTGTTGATTTTGTGCTATTATTAATTTTCACCTACTTTTATGATTCCATCTTCTTTGTGATTAGTAATGTTATTGTATTGCAAGGTATTTGTTTTCTTTTGTTTAAAGAAAAAGAGGTAATGTTATATCCTACATAAATATTTAACATGTATTCCAGCCTTGCTGCCACTAGCTGCTCAGCCAGAGTGTGTCTTGGTATTAGAATGTTGGTGTGCCTGTGATGCGTTGAATGCCTGGGTGACTGAGTGGGTGAATGTGGCAGTTGGAGATGGGCTGAGCAGCTAGGGAGGCTGCTCCTGGTGGGGCTGGTACCACACTAGGCTGGCTGGAGTCATCTAATATGTAACCTGATCTGAAGACTGAATAAACAAGTCTTGAACATACTACCTGGCTCCTGGTATTCTTCCACTAAGGATACAACAGTTATCATAACAAGGTAGCTGTTGTTCAAACTAATCGGCTCACGTTTTTAGACACAACATACAGACAGCTGAGAGCCAATTGAGATTCTGGCGCCTTTAATATTGGACTGTAGCCGTGATTACACACACTTGGAAGATTTTCAGTTTCCAGTGAGAGAGAGAGCATTTGCAGATCCTGATGTGATTCATTCTTGCTGATCTAGGAGGTAATGGGGTCCCCCGTACAAACCTAAGAGACCTTCTATATTTTATAAAACATACCCCCAGATTCATCATTGTCATGTTTTGCGAGTCTTTAATAGCGATTATTAAGGAATCGCTATTAAAGACTCGCAAAACGGGCTTCATGCAGAAATCGCAATATTTATTGCGATTTCTACTGCTTCCTTATTTGCGATTCGCTAATTGCTAATCGCAAATAAGGAATGACTCCCCATTCATTCCTAATGAATGGGGAGTCATTCCTTATTTGCGATTAGCAATTAGCGAATCGCAAATAAGGAAGCGATTTCAAGGGCGCCAGGGTGTCCAAAGGACACCCTGTAGCACCCCTGAAATTGTAATTTACACTGGTGTTGCGCACACACATGTCCAAAGGACATGTGTGTGTGTAACATACAACTTAGAAAAATGTACCAAAGTGCATTTTTCTAAGTTTTCGCTATTTACCACGAAGTCTGACTTCGCGGTAAATAGCGGCCCCAGATTCCGAATTCGCAATTCTAAAATGGTTCATGAATTGTATTTAAGGAATCTCAAATTGAGATTCCTTAAATGCGATTCTTCGCAATTTAGCAATTTCAAAATTTGCGATTTTTGCATTTGGGATGATGAATCCCAAATGCAAAAAAAGCGCTCGCAAAGGGCCAGATTCTCAGAATCTGGCCCTTTGCGAGCCGATTTTGGCTTCATGAATCTGCCTGATAGTTCCTAGATAGGGAGGGAGATACAACTAGGCGCTATAAGACCTGTTTTCACCATCATTGTAATATGATTTCTCCTTTTGTGTTTTATGGAATTGTAACAATGCTGATCATATTATTTCTAATCATATGTCTGCTTATGTTAGCAAAAATACTGCATCTGAGAACACGTCGTTAAAATAAATATTTTAACCTTTCCTGTGTCTCTATTTACTCCTGTTGTGGACTGGTATCAGAGTATAACGAAAGAGTGTTCTTGCTTCCCACCATTCCTGAGTGTTGGACCCGGCCTCGTGGCATGGTCCTACCCCTCCCGCATGGCGGGCCCCGGACGACATCAGCCCTCCATCCAGCCCGGGTCGGCCTCGGGCACACCTCTGCACAACCTACAAACCCCCAGATCCGCCACCCGGCGGCCCACAACCACTGACACGGCACACTCGGGCCGCCCCAGCATTACCGGTCCGGTGCCCACCCCGGACCCTCATTCCAGGCCCGACGCCATCTTGGGCCCATCACGTCACAGACACGTGGTCCCGGCCCAGCCGCGGCCACGGCCCCAGCGAGCCCGCCATCGAGACACCAAGAGCCCTCCGGGTGGTAGAGTGGCCACTCAACCAGAGACAAGGAGAGGGGAGTTTCGATGGCTCTCCAACCGTCCCCGGATGCCTGGTTTCGATCGGCCTCCGGCCTCTCTGAGCGCTGGCTCCACCCCCTGCTGGGTGTCTGGACACCATCATCCCGGCCCCTCTGGCCCCCAGGCGAGAGGGTCCGGACATCAAAGGACTCCAGACCTATATCTGGGCCAGCCCCGGAGTAGGACGGCAGTTGTATCCCGGAGTCGAGAAGCCCTGCTGACGCTGTCGCGGCTGACCCTGAGACGAACTCACCTTGCTGTTCTACCTGGAACCTGCTGGCGCTGCCGCAGTCCATCTTTGCTGTAACCACCTTGGAGCCTGCTGGCGCTGCCGCGATCCATCTTTGCTGTAACCATCTTGGAGCCTGCTGGCGCTGCCGCGGTCCACACTCGATGAACCATCTTGGAGCCTGCTGGCGCTGCCGTGGTCCTCACTCGCTGAACCATCTTGGAACCTGCTGGCGCTGCCGCGGTCCACACTCGCTGAAACATCTTGGAACCTGCTGGCGCTGCCGCGGTCCACACTCGCTGAACCATCTTGGAACCTGCTGGCGCTGCCGTGGTCCACACTCGCTGAACCATCTTGGAGCCTGCTGGCGCTGCCGCGGTCCTCACTCGCTGAACCATCTTGGAGCCTGCTGGCGCTGCCGCGGCCCAACCTTCCGGAACCCCCCAGCTCGAGGATTGAGAGCTGTGCGTAGGGTCTCCCTGCAACCGACCATCTATAAGACTGTCCCGCTACCTTGCCCCTTGTCACGAGACTTTCCAGATCTCGGGATCTGCTGTATATATTGAAACGATACTTATTGCCAGATAAAGATTGAAAACTCTATCTACGTGTGGTGTACATTTGTAGTGGTGTGGTTACTCTGCTGTACGATTCTAGGAGAGGGCCCTCACGTCGGAGGCCTCTCGACATCGCTCGGTCCCTTCTCTGAAGGAGGGGTAGACCTAGGGGTGGTCAGCCAGACACCTTCTGCCTCCCCCGGGTTCGCCTTTCTAACATTGGTGGCAGGCGCTGCGATCCGAGCCAACGCAAAATCGTACAGAGAGTGATCTAACCGCTACGACGGAAAAACACACAGAGACCATGACGACCCAAGGAACCAACCTACCTGCCGAATTCCAGAAAGAGAAGATAGAAGAATACAGCCACAAAGAACTAAAACAATTCTGTAAAGACAGGGGTATCGCTACCACTGGCCTGAGCACAAAAGAGGACTTCAAATCGGCCCTACAAGCCTGGGTGGAAACCTGAGACAGACCACCCCAAGAGGAGAATAGCCCGAACGGGCAACAGGAAACCAGCGCACCCCCGACGGAGGAAAGAACCGCAACACTAAACGCGGACCTCATCTATGAAGACGCTCGAGAACGAGAGCGCAACCGGCTACACGAATTGGAGCTTGCACGACTCCGGCTAGACGGAGAACTCCAGCTAGCGGAGAAAAAGATAGCCCTCGAGCAACTACGGCTGGAGGGGGATCTAGAAGAGAAACGGAGACAACGTGACCTCGAAGAAAAACGTCTAGCATATGAACACGAACGAGGCCTGAGAGAACTAGAAATCAAAGCCAAAATCAACGAAGATAGCGCGGCCGGGCCAAGACCTCGGCCCCTCCCGTGGACACCAAGGTTCACCTACCGAAAGATGTAGTCAAAGAATACTACAAGAACGATGATATCCAGCAATGGTTCAAAGCCTACGAGGTGGCCATGACCGCCCATCGGGTGCCCCTGAAGGATTGGGGCGCCGGCCTGTGGGGAAATTTCGTCAACGAAGGGAGGGACGCCCTGCTGGAACTCCCTGACACCGAAATGACTTCCTATGAACACATGAAAACGGCCCTACTCACGCGCTACGGACTCACCCCCGAAATGTACCGGCAGAGGTTCCGAGACTGTAAAAAAATCCCCGGTACCACTTGGGTGGAATATGTGAACTTTTTTAGCAGAGCCTTCGAGGGGTGGGTCAAAGGCAGTCAGGTCACTACCTACCAGCAGTTGGTCGACCTTATGTTATGGGAGCACCTCTCCAACAACTGCTTCATTGAACTATGACAGCACCTCCTCGACAGCAAGTTGACCGAGCCGCGAAAGCTAGCGGTCGAAGCAGATCGGTGGGCGAGCAACCGCGTCCACCGGAACACCACAGGAGAATACGGACGAGGGTCCCCGGGGAACCACCGGCCGCGAGGCGGCGGGTCTGGCATCAGCCGAGGCCGAGACCTCCCGCCGGGGTCTTCGCCCGCCTCCTCTACACCAGCCTCCAGCCCGAGGGGGGCCCATCCAGCCTGACCGGGGACACGCCCCAACGTTACGTGCCACAGATGCCAGCGGCTGGGTCACTATGCCAATGATCCTCTCTGCCCCATGAACCAGCGGCCCGGCACCACCGGGCCCCCCGGTCGACAAATCACTGCAGCCGCTCTGAGCGAAGAAAAGGATGAAGAAGAAGAGGTCCCTATGGAACCAGAAGAATGGGAGTCCGCGGCCATGTGCCTCGCCTCCCTGGGCGACAAAGACATGATCCCCCGAGATCAGATTCCGATCAACACCCAGAAGTACCGCCAGTGGGTCACCATCAACGGACGCCGGGCCGAGGCTCTCCGTGACACGGGGGCCAGCATAACCGCCGTCTGCTGCCATCTGGTGACCCCAGAACAAATCTTGCCCCACGTTCTATGCCCTGTCCGGTCAGCGGACAATTCCGAGAGCCTGTGCCAGATGGCTCGCATCCCCTTCGAGTGGGGAGGAGTGTCCGGCATGCTGAAAGTCACCGTCCGAGACGATGCCCCGGTGGACTGCCTCCTAGGGAACGACCTGGAAAGTTTCCCCTGGGCACAGATCGAGCGAAGAGAGCATCTGGGGATGCTAGGCCTTCCTGAATGAGTTTGCGTAACGACCCGATCCATGTCCACCCGGGACGCCGTCCCAACCGAAGACAATCTGCCCGAAGAACCTGAATGGCCGGCACCTCCGCCACCTGCCACAGCCGAACCCGAACTGGGGCCGCAGGGCCCCAGCCATGAAGAACTTCCCGAGCTCGGGCCCCTTCCCGAACTAGCCCAGTGGCGCCAAGAAGGGGGCCCCACCCGCGAGCAGTTCCGTCGGGAACAAAAGACATGTCCTTCCCTTGAGGGACTCCGACAACAAGCCGCCACGCAAGCCACAGGAGACTCCTCGGGGTCCCACTGGATCTATTGGGACCAGGACCTCCTGTACAGTGAACAAAAGATCGCCGAGCTGGGGGCCGGCCGAGTGCTAGTCGTCCCCCTCCACTTCAGAGACTTTCTCTTAAACCTGGCACATGATGTGCCCCTCGCCGGGCACCTGGGGCAGGACAAAACCTACAGCCGCCTGGTGACCCACTTTTATTGGCCAAAGATGCGCAGCGATGTGTACAACCACTGCCGAACCTGTCCGACCTGCCAAGCCAGCGGAAAGAGTGGGGGGAAAATCAAGGCCCCACTCCAACCGTTTCCCGTGGTGACCACTCCCTTCGAGCGAGTAGGGATCGACATCGTGGGGCCCCTGGATCCACCAACCTCTCAGGGGCACCGCTTCATCCTCGTCCTGGTGGACCATGCCACCCGCTACCCAGAAGCTATCCCCCTCCGGACTATCACAGCCCCCGTAGTGGGTCGGGCGCTAATGGGGATCTTCTCTAGAGTCGGCTTCCCCCGAGAGGTCGTAAGTGATCGGGGCACAAACTTTATATCGAAATATATGCGGTCCCTGTGGCAACAGTGCGGGGTCGCGTATAAGTTCACCACCCCGTATCACCCTCAAGGGAATGGACTAGTGGAGCGATTTAATAGGACCCTGAAAGGAATGATCAAGGGCCTAGAAGAGCCCCTCCGGCGCAAATGGGACGTTCTGCTGCCATGCCTCCTGTTCGCCTACCGGGAGGTACCCCAGAAGTCCCTGGGGTTCAGCCCCTTTGAACTATTATATGGACACCCTGTGCGAGGCCCCCTCTGCCTGGTCAAGGAAGGCTGGGAGCTGGCCGCCTCCGATACTCCGCCCGATGTTTTCCGATACCTCTTGACTCTCCGCAACCAGACTCGGAAGTTCCGGGAACTGGCCGAAACCAACCTGAAGGCCAGTCAAGAGGAGATGAAGCGCTGGTATGATGAAAATGCCTCGTCCATTGAATTCGAGCCGGGCCAGCAGGTCTGGGTCATGTCCCCGGTCGACCCCGGCGCCCTCCAGGACAAATGGACGGGGCCCTTCAAAGTGGTGGAGCGCAAGAGCCCCGTCACCTACCTAGTGGACATGGAGTCCCCCCGGAACCCCCTCCGGGTCCTACACGCCAACCGGCTCAAGCCCCACTTTGTCCGCACCGAACTGAGCCTGTTGTTGGCTACCGATGACGGAGCAGAGGACGACTCCGAGCCTCTACCAGACCTCCTGAGCACCTCCGAGAAAGATGGCTCCGTCGAGGGGGTCTCCCTCTCCCCCGCGCTGACACCCAAACAGCGCCAGGACTGCCAGAAACTGCTGGGTCAATTTGCGAACGTATTTTCCCTCACCCCCGGAGTCACCCAGTGGTGTGTTCACGACGTCGACACCGGGGACAGTCCGCCCGTGCGGCACCGAGCCTACCGCGTCCCCGACCGAGTCCGGGCCTG
Organism: Lissotriton helveticus; assembly: GCF_964261635.1. Lineage (NCBI taxonomy): Eukaryota > Metazoa > Chordata > Amphibia > Caudata > Salamandridae > Lissotriton > Lissotriton helveticus. Next base: position 630,165,801 of record NC_136068.1, on the reverse strand, counting down.
CATCCAAGCCGAAGTTTCCAAGATGCTAGCCCTAGGGGTAGTCGAACCCTCCGACAGTCCATGTTATGTTGGGCCAGTGATGGGCCAGTCCCGTCGTCCTGGTCTCTAAGGCCGCCGCCCCCGGGGTGCCCCCGGAGCTGCGGTTCTGTGTCGACTACCAGGGACTGAATGCCGTCACCAGGACCGACGCCCATCCCATTCCCCGAGCAGATGAACTGATCGATCGCCTGGGAGCCGCCAGGTACCTCAGCACCTTCGACCTCACGGCCGGATACTGGCAAATCGGCCTCACGCCAGGGGCACAAGAACGATCCGCTTTCTCGACCCCCGATGGCCACTTCCACTTCAACGTGATGCCCTTCGGCATGAAGAATGCTCCGCCCACCTTCCAGAGACTAGTGAATCGGGTGCTGGCAGGGCTGGAAGAGTTCAGTGACGCCTATCTGGACGATATTGCGGTGTACAGCCTCTCTTGGGACGAGCACCTGACCCACCTCTGGAAAGTCCTGACGGCCCTCCAACGGGCCGGACTAACAATAAAAGCCAGCAAGTGCCAGATCGGTCAAGGGTCCGTGACCTATCTGGGACACCAAGTGGGGAGCGGCCAAGAGGCTCCCCTTCAACCCAAGATCGACGCCATCCAGGCCTGGCAGCCCCCCGTCACCCAGACCGCCGTCCGAGCCTTCCTGGGGCTCACTGGATACTATCGGCGGTTCATAAAGGACTATGGGAGCATTGTGGGGCCCCTCACAGAACTCACCTCCAAGAGACTACCCCCGAAGGTGCACTGGACCCCCGAGTGCCAAGTAGCCTTTGAGACACTAAAGACTGCCATGTGCACCGCCCCGGTGCTCTAGGCCCCCGACTACAGCCGAGAGTTCATCGTCCAAACTGACGCCTCGGAACACGGCATTGGGGCCGTACTCTCCCAAATGAACTCTGACGGAGTCGACCTTCCTGTGGCCTTCATCAGCCGGCGCCTGCTGGCCCGAGAACAACGATGGAGCACCATCAAGAGGGAAGCATTCGCCGTCGTATGGGCCCTAAAGAAGCTCCGGCCCTACCTCTTCGGCACCCACTTCCGAGTACAGACCGACCACCGGCCCCTGCGGTGGTTGATGCAGATGCGGGGCGAGAACCCGAAGTTGCTACGTTGGTCCATCTCCCTCCAAGGGATGAACTTCACCGTGGAGCATCGCCCTGGCAACGACCACGCCAACGCTGACGGCCTCTCCAGATTCTTCCGCCTTGGCGAGGAGAATCCCCAAGAAGATGGGTGACTCTCCCCTGCCTTCAGCTGGAGAGGACGTGTGTTGGACCCGGCCTCGTAGCGTGGTCCTACCCCTCCCGCATGGCGGGCCCCGGACGACATCGGCCCTCCATCCAGCCCGGGTCGGCCTCGGGCACACCTCTGCATGACCTACAAACCCCCAGATCCGCCACCCGGCGGCCCACAACCACTGACACGGCACACTCGGGCCGCCCCAGCATTACCGGTCCGGTGCCCACCCCGGACCCTCATTCCAGGCCCGACGCCATCTTGGGCCCATCACGTCACAGACACGTGGTCCCGGCCCAGCCGCGGCCACGGCCCCAGTGAGCCCGCCATCGAGGCACCAAGAGCCTTCCGGGTGGTAGAGTGGCCACTCAACCAGAGACAAGGAGAGGGGAGTTTCGATGGCTCTCCAACCGTCCCCGAATGCCTGGTTTCGATCGGCCTCCGACCTCCCTGAGCGCTGGCTCCACCCCCTGCTGGGTGTCTGGACACCATCATCCCGGCCCCTCTGACCCCCAGGCGAGAGGGTCCGGACATCAAAGGACTCCAGACCTATATCTGGGCCAGCCCCGGAGTAGGACGGCAGTTGTATACCGGAGTCGAGAAGCCCTGCTGACGCTGACGCGGCTGACCCTGAGACGAACTCACCTTGCTGTTCTACCTGGAACCTGCTGGCGCTGCCGCGGTCCACACTCGATGAACCATCTTGGAGCCTGCTGGCGCTGCCGCGGTCCACACTCGCTGAACCATCTTGGAACCTGCTGGCGCTGCCGCGGTCCACACTCGCTGAACCATCTTGGAACCTGCTGGCGCTGCCACGGTCCACACTCGCTGAACCATCTTGGAACCTGCTGGCGCTGCCGCGGTCCACACTCGCTGAACCATCTTGGAGCCTGCTGGCGCTGCCGCGGTCCACACTCGCTGAACCATCTTGGAGCCTGCTGGCGCTGCCGCGGCCCAACCTTCCGGAACCCCCCAGCTCGAGGATTGAGAGCTGTGCGTAGTGTCTCCCTGCAACCGACCATCTATAAGACTGTCCCGCTACCTTGCCCCTTGTCACGAGACTTTCCAGATCTCGGGATCTGCTGTATATATTGAAACGATACTTATTGCCAGATAAAGATTGAAAACTCTATCTACGTGTGGTGTACATTTGTAGTGGTGTGGTTACTCTGCTGTATGATTCTAGGAGAGGGCCCTCACGTCGGAGGCCTCTCGACATCGCTCGGTCCCTTCTCTGAAGGAGGGGTAGACCTAGGGGTGGTCAGTCAGACACCTTCTGCCACCCCCGGGTTCGCCTTTCTAACACTGAGTATAAGTTAAGTCGCATGTTCTGGGTTGTCTAGACATTGGTTCCTTTGCTGTAGGACGAAGAGCTAATGTGACACTGATGCTAGCTGGTTGGGGTTTTCTAGGTACTGAGGTGAGTTTTTTGGTACACCACAATTCACTGAGGTCCTGGGTCTCTGTGCACAGTTCTGTGTTGGAGCAGAATCCTTGCAACAATATAGTATGGTATGGTATAGCCTGTCATTGTATATGGTATGGTATGGACTGTCATTGTTTTGTAGTGCGGGCTAGGCCTGGTTTGTCCACATTGCTATGTTAGCATGGCTTATTAGAAGTTTAAACACCATTTTACATTTTGCTGCTTTTGCACACAACACTGCATAAAGCTGTTTTTGTAAGTTAGGCTGCGTGAATATCTTCACATGGGAAAGGCTTGTTTTCGGCATCCCTAGACTTACATCGTGACCCTAATCTGCACAGTGAGTGCTAAAGCCTCCATGGTTATCATAACAAGGTAGCTGTTGTTCAAACTGATCGGCTCACGTTTTTAGACACAACATACAGACAGCTGAGAGCTAATTGAGATTCTGGCGCCTTTAATATTGCACTGTAGCCGTGATTACACACACTTGGAAGATTTTCAGTTTCCAGTGAGAGAGAGAGCGTTTGCAGATCCTGATGTGATTCATTCTTGCTGATCTGGGAGGTAATGGGGTCCCCCGTATAAACCTAAGAGACCTTCTATATTTTATAAAACATACCCCCAGATTCATCATTGTCATGTTTTGCGAGTCTATAATAGCGATTATTAAGGAATCGCTATTAAAGACTCGCAAAACGGGATTCATGTAGAAATCGCAATATTTATTGCGATTTTTACTGCTTCCTTATTTGCGATTCGCTAATTGCTAATCGCAAATAAGGAATGACTCCCCATTCATTCCTAATGAACGGGGAGTCATTCCTTATTTGCGATTAGCAATTAGCGAATCGCAAATAAGGAAGCGATTTCAAGGGTGCCAGGGTGTCCAAAGGACACCCTGTAGCACCCCTGAAATTGTAATTTACACTTGTGTTGCGCACACACATGTCCAAAGGACATGTGTGTGTGTAACATACAACTTAGAAAAATGCACCAAAGTGCATTTTTCTAAGTTTTCGCTATTTACCACGAAGTCTGACTTCGCGGTAAATAGCGGCCCCGGATTGCGAATTCGCAATTCTAGAAATGGTTCATGAATTGCATTTAAGGAATCTCAATTTGAGATTCCTTAAATGCGATTCTTCGCAATTTAGCAATTTCTAAATTTGCGATTTTTGCATTTGGGATGATGAATCTCAAATGCAAAAAAAGCGCTCGCAAAGGGCCAGATTCTCAGAATCTGGCCCTTTGCGAGCCGATTTTGGCTTCATGAATCTGCCTGATAGTTCCTAGATAGGGAGGGTGATACAACTAGGCGCTATAAGACCTGTTTTCACCATCATTGTAATATGATTTCTCCTTTTGTGTTTTATGGAATTGTAACAATGCTGATCATATTATTTCTAATCATATGTCTGCTTATGTTAGCAAAAATACTGCATCTGAGAACACGTCGTTAAAATAAATATTTTAACCTTTCCTGTGTCTCTATTTACTCCTGTTGTGGACTGGTATGAGAGTATAACGAAAGAGTGTTCTTGCTTCCCACCATTCCTGAGTATAAGCTAAGTCGCATGTTCTGGGTTGTCTAAACATTGGTTCCTTTGCTGTAGGACGAAGAGCTAATGTGACCCTGATGCTAGCTGGTTGGGGTTTTCTAGGTACTGCGGTGAGTTTTTTGGTACACCACAATTCACTGAGGTCCTGGGTCTCTGTGCACAGTTCTATGTAGGAGCAGAATCCTTGCAACAGTATTGTATGGTATGGTATAGCCTGTCATTGTATATGGTATGGTATGGCCTATCATTGTATAGCATGGTATGGTATGGTATGGTATGTCTTGTTGTATAGTATCGTATGCCTGTCATTTTATGGTATGGCACGGTATGGTTTGCCTTGTAATTCCATAGTATTTTATGGTGTGGCATGACATTGTATGATATGGTATGATATGGTCTGTCCTTGTATGGCATGGTATGGTATAGCCTGTCATTGTATATGGTATGGTATGGTGTGCCTTGTCCTTGCATTGTATGGTATGGTATGGGCTGTCCTTGTATGGCATGGTATGGTATGGTATAGCTTGTCATTGTATGGTATGATATGATATTGTATGGCCTGAGTAACAGAGTGAGACTTAGGGCTCACTCCCTGAGAAGGAAACCCGCAGTTACAGGGTCAGCCTAGGTGCAGTCAGTAGCGTAGTATATGGTGTACCCCTTTCCATCTATTGACACTTCCTACATGATCGATTTTTTTTGCAGGTCTTGCCCTTTAACCCCATCCACGCTAAGCGGTTTACCGCTGTGCGCTAAAGATTCGCAAATCCCGCGTATCATGACGAGCTGAGCTCGTCATGAGCGTACGACAGGCGTACCTCATGACGAGCTGAGCTCATCATGAGCGTGGAAGGGGTTAAGACATCCTCGAAGATCTGTCAGCGAATGACACTCTAGGGCAGTGTTTCCCAAACTGTGGTCCGCGGACCCCCAGCGGTCCGTGACACATTCCCAGGGGGTCCGCAGGCAACAGTTTTAAAAGCACAGAAAAGTTTATTGTATAATTAGCAGCTTTCCAGCAGCAATAAAAGTGTCAAGATAAAGCCATTGATTAATGTACCTGCTGGAGCATGAGGAGAGTTTTGTTTAGAGCAGCTTTGACTTAACTAATGTAGCACAGAGGGTTAATGTGCCTACTGCAAAGAACGTGAACATGCATTTTAAAAAGCAGCATTTTATGTGCATAGGTTCGTGGTTACTGCTTTTGTCACAGAGATTCTTTTGTTACTGTGCACTTCATAAGTGACAATTGTAATGTAGCAGAGGGACCTATAAACTGTCATCAAAGAGCTGCTTGCAAACTGCAGGGTACCAGTTAGTAACTTTTGTTTTTTCCCAGTTATTCATTATCCTGATGCTGCTAAAAAGATTTATTTGGGTGGAAATACATTTTTAATGTTAAAGTCAGTGCTAGCCACTGTGTTATGTTCTGAATTCTGAGTTTGTGCTTTTTCAGACCAAGCACTCTTTAAACATTTTATATACACACTGATTTACGTGTATGATTCAATGTCTCTATATGTGTGTGATGTAAAGTGCTCTGACATCCTACAATGGTATGAGAGATGCTATAAAACAAATGAAATACATGTGACAGAGGGGCTATTACTTCAATATAAAATACTAAGGGCCAGATGTACGATCCGTTTTTATATGCGTGAACGGGTTCGTGAACCCGCTTTCACATGCAAAAACGTATTGGGCCATGTACATTGCCTATTTCGCAAGTTGCAATTTGTTTGCGACTCGCTAAATAGGTTTTGCAACTTGCTATTTGGAAGGGGCATTCCCTTCCAAATAGCGAGTCTTAAAACCATGTACAAATGTTTTGCGGTCGCAAAACACTCGCAATTACCACTTACTTCAAGTAGATGGTAATGCATTTGCAAAGGGGAAGGGGTCCCTATGGGACCCCTTCCCCTTTGCAAATGCATGCAAAATAATGTTTTAAGGGCAGGCAGTTGTCCCAGGGACCTCTGCCTGCCATTAGAAAATGAAAGAAAACGTTTCATTTTTTTTTTTTTTAAATGCATGGTAAATGGGCTGCATTTTTTTTTAACTGCTTCATTTAAAAGCAGTCCCAGCCATGGTGGCCTGCAGAGCCCAGCAGGCACCATACCTAGGAGGGCTGGCATTCCCAATAGGCTCGCAAATTGCGAGAGGCTCATTAATATTAATGAACCTCGCAATTTGCGACCCCATTGGGAATCCGAAACAGTGTTAAACACACTGTTGTACATTTCATTTAGCGACTCGCAATTTGCCACTCGCAATGTGCCGCCGATTGCGAGCCGCTAAATGAAATGGTCGTACATCTGGCCCCAAAATTCTTAAGGGCAGATTTACAAGCCAATTGCTCCTCTTTTACGCCACTGTTGCATCACTTTCGTGATGCAGCAGCGACGCAAAAGATGCGCCATGGTGCAGGGTATTTACAACGTGACGCATCTGAGAGATTTGCCACGTTGTAAAGCCCTGCACCAGAAGGAGGCGTTCCGGCGCAGGAACGCCTCCTAAAAGTGGCTGAGTGAAATCTACAAGATTTCACTCAGTCACTTTGGGGCCCATGCTGCGTCAAAACCCTGCGCCTGCTTGAAGCAGGCGTAAGGATTGACGCAGCATTAACAAGATTCGGCCCCCCAGAGCATTGCTGGAGCTGTGTCGCGCTTGCGACGCAACTCCAGCAATGCGCCACCTTTACTGCACAGATGCGTCATGCATCTGTGCTTTTTTGCCCCATGAGGCGCATCATTGTAAATGCGACGCATCAATGGTGGCGGAGGCATTGCGCACAATAAGTGACGCATCCCTGCTGATATGCATGGATGGTCACTTATTGTAAATCTGCCCCTAAGTACTTTGAGTATTTGCTTTGTGTGCACACGTGTGCATTTTTTTCGAATTACTGTTTTAATATTTGAAATTTAACTCATACAAATTGCTTGGGGGTCCCCGGCTTCCAGTGGTGACTCAATGGGGGTCCTCAGGAGTCAAAAGTTTGGGAACCACTGCTCTAGGGCATATGTAGAAGGAAACTCCATTAAACAAAGATTGATTCGACAAATGAGAAATACTTTCACCTTCGCTTGCGAGTGTTCCTGTACCTTCTGCCCCATTCGTTCAGGAAGTAGAAAAGGGAGGAGGGATTTCAGGGTTAGATAGACTGCCACGCTCTACTACATTTAAAAAGGAGGTTACCTCATTCAAACATTTGATCAACACAATATGTACAGTACATACAAGAGAAACAAACACACTATGACAGGACTGACTTTTATGTAAACACATACTTTTAAGAATCAGATGTGACATAAAAACCTGTTCCACATGAAACCTACAACAGAAATAACATACCATCTTATAATAATAATAACCCACCAGGACAGCACTTCAGGTGAGAAAACATACAAACAATGAAAGCCCGAGAGCCTATCAAACCACATGTTATGGAACACTATGTTACTCAATATCCCAGAATCTGGTTTGCATACATAATATATAGGAGAGTGCCCCCAAAACACCTAATTGAAATTAATTTAGAAAAAAATAAGGACAGAACAGAGAAAAGAAAAAACGGAGAGAATAAGTAAAAATGAAAAATATATGTAAGGAGAAATACAAGTGCAAGGCTTCAGAGAGGAAAATGGAATCCATCCATCAGGGATTAGAGACATTAGCACCATTAGCGGGGTTGAGATGAGAACAAATAATCAAAGGCTGATCAGAAAGAAATAAGGTCAGTTGCGTAGTGTGGCATATGGTCACAATAGTGATGATGAGTTACATTAATACCTATAAATGTTTTGGCAATGACTGTATCCCTCTGGGGCATCTCCTTTGTAATGCATGATTTTAAGAAATGTTGCATTCACCTTCACACATGTAAAAAAAGTTCATATCCATGAAAACTCCTGTATGTTGAAACATGCTCTTGATAAGTCTTCAAAGCATGTAAAATTGATCTCTTGTCACCATGGTCCCTACCAGTGTACAGCATGGTTGACAGAGGACCTTTAGTTTGTACATGCCCATAATATGGACATACAGGTAGATTCATCAAAGACCCGTTTTGCGAGTCTTTAATAGCGATTCATAAGGAATCGCTATTAAGGGCTTGCAAAACGGGATTCATGTAGGAATCGCTAAATAAATTGCGATTCCTACACATTCCTTATGTGCGATTAGCAAATATCTAATCGCAAATAAGGAATAACTTCCCATGGGCCTACAGGCCCATAGGGATGAATGGGGAGTTATTCCTTATTTGCGATTAGCAAATTGCTAATCGCAAATAAGGAATAACTTCCCATTCATTCCTATGGGCCTACAGGCCCATAGGAATGAATGGGGAGTTATTCCTTATTTGCGATTAGCAATTTGCCAATCGCAAATAAGGATGCGATTTCAACCCTGTGGCACCCCTGAAATGCAAATTTACACAGGTGTTGCGCACACACATGTCCAAAAGACATGTGTGTGTGTAACATGCAACTGAAAAAATGCACTAAAGTGCTTTCTTCTATTTTTTTCGCTATTTACCACAAAGTCCGACTTCGTGGTAAATAGCGACCAAATATTGCGAATTCGCAATTTAAAATTGGTTAATGAATTGCATTTAGGGAATCTCAAATAGAGATTCCTTAAATGTAATTCCTCGCAAATATGCGATTTCTCTATTACCGATTTTTGCATTTGGGATGATGAATCCCAAATGCAAAAATTGCGCTCGCAAAGGGCCAGATTCTGAGAATCTGGCCCTTTGCGAGCGCAATTTCCTTTCATGAATCTACCTGATAGTGACTTGACAAATAGTAAACTTTTTATTGTCTGAATACTATTATTGACCTATTGGATTATTCTTGTACATATTGTCCGGAATTAGTCTATATTCGGGAAGATGGTGCTGGGCTGACCTGCCACCGGTGCTGGGGATCGAACCATGAGCCCAAGAGTTCCAGCGTCAGTTGCCCTGGCCTCAGCGCCCCACTTCTTCTACATGGGTTATGGTAGGTGCTAGGGTGACCAACCATCCGGAAATTTCACGGACAGTCCGTAATTTCGGCCGTCTGTCTGTTGTCCGTGAAGCATTCTTTAACGGACGCCATTTGTCCGTAATTTTAACCGGGCACAGCTTCCACCCACCTCCCTTCTTGACTCCGATGCTGTACCAAAGCTCGAATACCCAGCAGCATTCGAGGGTTGCCATGAGAGTCACAGCGGGATGGCAACCCTCACACCTCCAGCCCTTGATGAGCTGTTAAGAGGTGCTTGAAGGTGACTGAGAGGAGGGGGCTGCAGCTTCAGGGGCATCTATTCAGATGCAAACAGCCCTGAATGCATCATGTCTCTGCAATTTAGAGGGGCCTCACACATCCTAGAACCAGCCCTGATTACACCGAGGCAGCACGTAGTTCTCTTCACAGAGCTTACAGTGGTGGCTGGTGGAATTTGAAAGTGGTGTGGCTAAGACCAAGTGATCTATGCGTAAGAGAGATCGACGTTTCATAGGGTCCTCCCAGAAGGTTTGTAAAAATTGTCATATGTAGATTCAAGTTTCAGGACTATTTCTTTGATAAATTATCCAAAAATATTGTTCTTATATTCATTTTTAAAGGAAAACTCATAGAACGTTGGTTTTTTGCTCATTGTTTACTCTTGTACAGTGTATGCTTTAAACCGAATCGCCTGCATACCACAATTGAGAGCTAAGGCCTGGAGTTGAGGCTGAGGGCGGTGCCTATCACTGAGTCAAAAAGGTGTGCAGAATGCATGGTCATCCAATTGTTGGCCTCTCTGCAGAGGCACAGAGCAATTATCACGCATTCTAGTGTGTTTCTATGACAATGCACATGGTTGAAGTATACTGTTGCTAAATTATTAGTACCAATATCGGCCCCTCCTGCGCACCTCCACTTGACCTGCTTGTCATTACTACGTGGCCTGGCCTGCAATTTATCACAGACATAGCATTGTTTTCTATTTGACAGATAACCCATACTGGTGCCAGGTTAGTATCATGTATCTTTGCTGCTGTTTCAATTCTTTGCTGCTAAGCAGTTAAATAACCCTGCAGAATTGATGTCTTCTCCTATAAAAGAACGAGATTGGCCTGCATTCACTTCTACTAAGCCATACTGCCTTTTTCGACTCTTTCGCTCCTCCCCTGCCACACCCGATTTTTTCACCTGAGCACAGTGAAACAATGGTACTCTCGCCAGCTGTGCATTAATTAAACAATATCACCATTTCACAAATAACATTAAATTGCACAGTGTGACACATAACAGAGCAGGCAACAATCCACCACATCTCTCTAGAGCAGTACTTCGCAACGTGGCCCAACTTTAACCGTGAGCACTGCGTTTTATTTTCTATACCTGACATACGCTGGTGTTTTCTTGGCAGGGTGGCAGCTAAAGATGATTCGGGTTAGGCCACGTACAACTCTGACTATCTGTTGTTAATTATGCAGCTATGAACTCTAAATGTGACCTGCATGTGGAATCTCAGTCTGGATTTGCTATTATGGGGATTGTGCTTTGCAGTCGCGGCTGGCATTGCGGGCGGGTGGAGGGGTGGAAATGTGGTTGTCGCCGCGGAGGGGATGGTGGGGGAAGTGGGATAAATAACTTACCTTGGCTTCCCGCTTTTCTTAAGCCCCGAGGCTCCAGACTCCCGACTCCCGCCGTCGCTGCATTTGAATTCCTCTGGGGTCGTCGTCATCAGGAAGGCAGCAGGCAGCCTCCCTCCGGCTCCACCGCCTCGTTGTTGATTGGTGCGGCCGCTGCCCCACCCGCGTCATTTTCTCTCTGTATGCTGCAGCATACAAGGAGAACAGGGAGAGTGGGCGGTGTTACTCGAGGGCAGGGGGAGTGACTTGCCCACTGTTGTTAATACTGTCTGTTTGGGCAGTATTAACAACAGTGGGCAAGCCACTCCCCCTGCCCTCGAATAACATCGCCCACCCCCAACCAGGAACTTCTGCTTTCTCGCCGTGCAAGAAGGCAGAAACAAATGGTAGTTATTATGGTAATAACTACCATTTGTTTCTGCCTTCTCGCACGGCGAGAAACCAGGGAGGCGGCGCCCAAACGCCCCCATAGAGGAGCCGCCACTGAGAGCTTAATTACTGTCACTAAATTGTAAACAAACCTCGGTTCTTCAAACATGCAGTCTATAATGTAATAAAATAAAGAAATGGCATAATCGCACCCACACTGATTAACAAAGTATGGAGGACAATGTTAAATCTGTTCTCGTGGAGTATCTCCTTTAAGTACTATACATCACAGTTGGGGATGGCAAAACTAACATTTTGGAGGGAGCCTGTCTTCTCGTTGTCTTGTCCAGGAGGGGGTGAGGAGCCCTACCCCACCCTGGAAGAGACCAAGATGATACTAGAATACTGCATACCCACCCCTGTGCCCACCCTGGTGGATCCTGTTCCCCCTCCTGTGATGGCTCCTGCCCCCCCCCCCCACCCCCGTGATGGCTCCAGTCCCCCTATGTGGTAGCTTCTGCCCCCCCCCCCCCGCCAGTGATGGCTCCTGTCCCCCCATGTGGTGGCTCCTGTCCCCACTCCTGTGATGGTTCCTGTCTCTGCCCTGGGTGGCTTCTGTCCCAGTCCTGGAATGGCTCCTGGAGCGAGGGTGAAGTTCTTGATGGGCCTCTTCTCAAAAAGGCTCAGCTCAAAATTAAAATGAAAAGGTGGGTGAGTGAGTAAGTGAAGGGATGTGTGGATGGCTGGATGAATTCGTGAAAGGGTGAATGGATGAACAAACGATTGAATAGATGGATAATGAGAGAGGATGGATAAATTGATGAGTGAGTGGAAGGATGGAAGAGAGAAAAGGTAAATAGCTGGATGTATGGGTGGAAGGGTAGCTGGATAGGCGAAAGGGTGGATAGATGAGTGAAAGGATGGATGAGTGAAAAGGTGGATGGCTTGATGAATTGATAAGTGCAAGGATGAATGGATGGACCGATGAGTGAAAGGGTGGATGTAAGGATGGATGAGTGAGTCAAAGAGAGGGTAGATGGACAAAAGGATGAATAGATGAGTGCAGGAGTGAAAGGATAAATGGATGAGAGGATGAATAAGTGATAGGGTCAATGGATGGATTCATGAGTGGGTGAGTAGATGGATGGGTGGGTGGATGGATGGAATGAAGGATTGCTAAGTGAAAGGGTCGATGGAGAGAGAAAGGGTGGATGGGTGGAAGGATGAGTGACTGGGTGCATAGATGAGTAAGTGAAAGGATGGCTGGGTGGGTGAAAGGGTACATGGCTGGATGGATGAGTGAATGGATGGATGGGTAGAAGAGTGGATGGATGAGTGTACAGATGGATAAGGTGAAAGGGTGGATGGATGGATAATGGATGGATGAGTGAAAGGATGAATGAAGGGATGGATGAGTGAAATGATAGATGGAAGGATACATGATGGATAGGTTTGCAAATGGTTGAATATGTTTGGATATGGCTGGGCTTACTTAAATACTATTGCGCGACCTCTGATGTGTCTGTAAAACTTATCCAATTGTCCTGAATTTTGACCTCCTGTCCTGAATTTGTGTCCTGAATTTTGACCCTCTGTCCTGAATTTTTACACTCACGGTCCTGAATTTGCACCAATACCTACTAGGTGCATGCCGCACTCGGTTTCATGAGGTGGCACTGGGTGCTCTGTTCGACTTACGTTCGTTCACGTCCCGTGCTTGGGGTGTCCCCTTTTTCAAACACTTTCACCCTCCTCTGCTACCTTTGGTTTCGAGGGTGCTGAGTTATATCTATGTGATAAGTAAAAAATACATATAGTAGCATTTTCTTAATTTATCATGGTAGGTTCACGCCACGCTCATTTCTATGGTTTAGCACTGGGTTCTTTGCACGTTTTCGTTTGCTCGCGTCCCGTGTGTGGGGTGTCCCCTCTTCTATCTATACTTTCTCACCTATCCCAGCTAACACTTGATTTTGAGGGTGTTGAGTTATACTTGTGGGACAAGTATAACATTTAGTGGCACTGTCTTCATTGTATCTAAACAACCAGTTGATGTATGTGGACCTTGCATGCCATGTTGTTGGTTTGCTTGTCCCTAGGTGTGGAACTATTAATTCCTCTGCCCTGGCCCACCGTATCTTGAGTGTGACCGGATGTTTCGGTGCTGCATGTGGACATAATTTAGGAATCCGACACATACCTCTACTATCTGGTATTGTGTACTTACCAAAAGTGAATATTATGTTTAAGCCATGGACACCCCCCATTTATTTGTTATTCACTTTAATACAGTTTTCTGAATATCTGAGACATATTGTATAATCTTGTCTATACAGACGGGGCGATCCACTTGTTCATTCCACGGCAATACTCTTAGATTGATCTTTCTTCATACTTACGGACATCTTGGCATTATATATCGAGGTGCACCTCACCTATGGTGGGTATCTATGATTTTTTCCCTGAACAGCTCCTTTGGACCTCCCTTTTCCCCCCTTCCGCAGCTGTCTATTCTACTCGTAACCAATATAATAGAAATATTAAATATAGTAATCTGCGCTTTGTTGATATATGGTCTGCAGGCATGCCCACATGTTTTCCTTTATTATAAGGATTTTCATGTGCAAATTACCTTTATCCTTTCTGATCATCCTTTGATTATTTGTTCTCATCTCAACCCGCAAATGGTGCTAATTACTCTAATCCCTGATGGATGGATTCCATTTTCCTCTCTGAAGCCTTGCACTTGTATTTCTCCTTACATATATTTTTCATTTGAATTATTCTCTCCGTTTTTTCTGTTTTGTTCTTTCCTCATTTTATTCAGAATAAATTTCATTTAGGTGTTTTGGGTACACTCTCCTATATATTATGCATGCAAACCAGATTCTGGGATATTGAGTAACATAGTGTCCCATACCATGTGGTTTGATAGGCTCTTGGGTTTTCATTGTTTGTATGTTTTCTCACGTGAAGTGCGGTCCTGGTGGGTTATTATTATTATTAGATGTTATGTTATTTCTGTTGAAGGTTTCATGTGGAATAGGTTTTTATGTCACATCTGATTCTTAAAAGTATGTATTTACATAAAAGTCAGTTCTGTCTTAGTGTATTTTTTTCTTGTATGTACTGTACATATTGTGTTGTTCAAATGTTTTTTGTACTGATATATATGTATATATTTGTTATTCTACAGCCCTGAAGAAGTCCAATCTCTTTGGACGAAACGCGTTGGCTGATCGACATGAAAACGTTTTTTATGTTTAATTAAATTACTAGTAAATAAAAAAGAATAATGTAAAGAACAACTCTGGACACAGTTCTTATATTTGTGTGATATGGCTTGTAATGTGGTGCACCACTTAATCTGGTTTTTCTAGCATTTATTTAGTGCTTACTACCCCTGAGGAGGCGTTGTAATAGTTTAAATATCACTATTTTTTCTTGTAAAGCAATATGGGGAGAGGAAGTTTACGCAGACAAAAGGCAACATTGTTTTATGTGTAGCTTACAAAAGTGTGAATCAACTGCCTAAATCAGGAGGGTTTCCCTGTATACTTGAATTGTGCTCCAATGGACTCATGATAGACATGTTAAACATATATGCGAGGGCTTGAAATCTGATGTCACTTCTTATGATGCCACTTCCTGTGATGTCACCTGCTGAGATGTCATGAGCCTGTGATGTCACTTGCATACTGATTAACTAGGTTAGTCCCCCCACTTATTTTTTTAGGACTTGTGCCCTGTGAGCAGCCCTTTGTGGGAGTTCCAATCTCCAGTTCAGTTGCCTGGTGGAGCTTGGAGCAGTCCAATATAGGACATTGTGTGCTGTTCTTTATTCCACAATAATGCTTAAGTCATCGTTCTCCTGCCTGCCTCCGACATTTTCTCTACACATGCAAAAACAACAGTTGATGGACAGAATGCAGAACAAAGTCATACATTCACCCCAGTACAGAGATCTGGGCCTAAATCCATCGTTTTTTTGCAATCCACACCACCCCAGTTCAGACATGGCCATATGCAAATCAGCCTTGACCCTGTGCCTCATGGGAACAGTCCAGCCCGAACTGCCAAGCCATGTCTTTCCTGGACCAGAATCAAGCATCCTAGGACCGGTTTCTGGCTATCAGCCGTCTTCAGCCAGGATAGCTTGACTCCAGTGGTGTGGAGAGCATGGGACTTACATCTGAGCATACCCATCCCACTCGGGGTGACAAATGCAAAAACAACAGTTGATGGACAGAATGCAGAACAATGTCACACATTCACCCCAGTACAGAGATCTGGGCCTAAATCCATCTTCTCTACACAGCATCATTCTGCTTATTGTTACTGAGTACATGCCACTTTACCCAACAGGTCTAGTTGGAACTGCTCAGCCCTTGTTGGTAAAATGTTTAAAGGTGAAATTTTGAACTTCAGTATGTGATAATTTCTTTCAATGTAAAACTCGTATTTTTTCTTGTTTGTTTACTATGCCACTATTCCAGATTATATGCAATGCTCCCTGCCACTGTTCCCTGTAACGTATATGCGTGTCACTCAGAGCGAGCAGTATACTTATTTGAAGCCTGCACACATACAGTATTCATGTTGATCGCAGCGCCCTGTAGAAGCATGACGGGGGCTGCGATCAACATGAATACTTTTTAAAAAGCAGACAATCTGCCCCCAGCCACACTCTATTAAGAAAGGGCCGGCAGCAAGCCTAAAAGCATGACGTGTGCTTTCACATTCACTAATGTATATCAGTGATTGTGAAAGCACACGTTGTGTGCCTTTTTGAAAGTTTCCATGTTAAATGCAGCATTGTGTAGTCGCATGTCGGGTGCTGCAATAAACATGAAAACTTTCGAAAATGCACACAATGTGCCGCGCTTTATTAACAAAAAGCATGCAGCAAGCCTAAAAGCACAGCATGTGCTTTAACAATCCCTCATATAGGCCAGTGTTCAAAATGGGCGGGATCGGCAGGGCATGGCGTGCCCCTACTTCTTTAATTCCAAGCATTCCGTTCCCCTACTTTTTTTATTTTGAAAATGCATCCCAGGACGCAAGAAACTGCCATTGCCTATAAATAAAACTCGGTGTTCGTGACGGGCGGGGCGGCAGAGAGGTAGCAGGACTCTGTCTTTCCTTCTTGCCCAGAGAAGACAAAGACAGTGTCCCCTTCTGCTCTGACGCTTCAGCTGCCCCCCCACACTTTCCTTCTTCCCTTCTTCCTTTTATTTCTGTCTAGCAGTTGTTCTCTTTTAAAAAAACTGGACTTCAAGACGAGGTTCTCACTCTCTTTCGTCTCCTTTCTTTTAGTTGCTCCACTGTAAAATGGATCCAAAAGAGAAAAACACTTTTGCAGGAAATGTCATATTTTTCGGACATTTTAATTCCAAAGTGCAGCATCGGTAATAACAGGTTAAAAATATGAAAAATAACTAAATAAAGTAAGACAGAGTGGTAGTAAACTGATTGATTTTATTCACACCCAATCACATTAGCGCCACTTTTACAGAGTTTGCGAGTGCAGCGCTATTTTTGTTTTCTTGTCTTTGTTTTCCTTGGGCTTGCAACTAGTGCACCAATCGTGGAGGTACTGCAATGTGTGGATTGGAAAACAAAATTTGTGCTGTGGCTCTACGTCCAAGGATGAGGTCTTTTTACCATGCTGCTTACGTTTTGTAAGGATATAAGCAATGGACATTGAAATGGGTCATTCAGGGCCCTGTAGTCATGTCCTTAACCTTTCAGGCAAAAGCACTCACTGATTTCTGAATAGTGAGTGTAAAAGCGAAAAGGTAACCATGTTGTTTCTGTTAACCTATCACATGGTTTGCTAAATTTTTCATTCCCTATGCGTGTTTGTTTTTTCCAGGATCTTGTTACTCTTTTTTGGTAGGCCGCATATTGCTCTTGTCTAGTGCATAATTTAAATTGAGCCTCTCAATTTAAATTGAGAGGATGTGGCACTATGGCCAGAGCTGCTGAATTTGGAACTGGGGGAACCAGGTTCAGTCTTAATAACCAGTCCACCAGACCACTCTCTTGAGAGAGCACAGTCCCATGCTAGACCTTAAAAGGCTTCACAAGACCTTAGAAGCCCTGGTGTCTTAGCACCAGCAGGTGGGCCCTAGCATGACAAGTGTAGGTTAACCTTCAAGGCTTGTCCACCACAATCCATACTGAAGTTCACCTCCAGTCTTGGAGGCAGACCTATGAAGCAGCACCCCCTAGAAAAACAGTGACTCTGTCACTGAGGTCACAGGATCCTTGAGAAGGGCCAGCTCTAGGGCGGTGCAACCGAGGTGACCGCACCGGTTGATGACTTTGGGTGGAGGAATTATGTTCACAAGTATATTATGGTTTTAAAAGCGCTTGCTGCCTCCTTCCTGGCCTCCAGCAAATTTCGGCCATAATAAAAATGTCATGATGACTGTGTTGATGTATGTTCTTCCTAGAGAGAGATCAGAATTTTGTCTAGTGGAAGTTTAGACTCATGGAAAGGTAGCTCAGAGGGTTAATGTGTCTGCTGAAAAGAACATGTACCATGCAGATCACAAAGTGCACATAATGTAAATAGGTCAGTGGGCTACTGCTTTTGTCAGAGAGATTCTTTTGTTACTTGCAATTTATAAGTTAAAATCCTAACATAGAACAGTGAGCTATTAACTGTCACCTAAGAGCCACTTACAAACTGCAAGGTATAAATTAGATTATGTTTTTTTCAAGGCTTTGATTATCCTAATGTTGCAAAAAGTGTTCATTTGGACAGAAATCAATTCTGATTATTAAAGAGAACCCCCAACCATGGTATTACATTTTAAATTCTGAGTTTGTGTTTCTCCAGACCAATCACTATTAAACTATATGACCTACTAGTATGGTTGTCATGTGACTCCTACACCTTGTAGTCCTTGGTCTTATGTAACATTTTCTATACAGTGATTTAAACATATATTGATTGTTTCGGTGTAATGTGTGTGGCGTAAAGTGCTCTGACACCCTACAATGGTATGAGTGGCGCTGTAAATCAAATTAAATGCATCTGAGAGAGAGTGTGGTTATGGAGACTTGAGAGGCACTGTTAAATAGTGGTAGTGAGGGAATCGATGGCAGAGGTGGTCATTGGGGGGCACTAACAAACATTAATGCACAGGGCGCCACCAGTGCTAAGGCCGGCCCTGCATTTGAGGCCAGTCTGCCTCACCTATAGGTACCGCAATTGACCTTGTTTCAGCAGTAGTAGCTGCAACTCACCAGGGATTGGCAATGCAGGATTTGCACGCACACCAAACTAAGTTTGCAAATTTCACAGTCTCTCTGCTTCATTCACAGGCACTTTTAACATGTGATGCCTGCTGTGGGGCCACTGGAATTAATTATGCAGCAAAGGAGGACATAATTATGCCGAAGTGTTGACTAAAGTATGCATTAAAAAAAGGCTGCAGCGTAATGCAGTATATTTTCTGATATTTTATTATTTTGACATGTGTACACATGCTAACAGTCTCTGGAAAGATTTTGCCTTATTAGTACCAGGGTAACATACAAATGCAGCAGTGAGAAAGGTGATCAGTCAACCTTTGCAATAGGCCATCCACTCCGCAGCAACAGAAGTCACATTTTTATTAACTTTTGATACGTTTAAGCTACAAACAATTTATTAGTTTAAATGGTCAGACTATGCAGCAGATCTTGCATAATGAGGCAAATATGGCAGAGCCATAATTATATAGAAAACATTTGCTAACTAGGATATTTTGCCATTCATGTTTGAACTTCTGTTGTGCAAAAAGGGAGAAGTTCGAATGACAGAAACTCCATGGCTTGGAGACAAATGGCTTGTGCTTCCATATTTTTTCGTATTTGGGACAGTCTGGGATTAGAAGCATATCCCACTTTGTGAATGTATTGTAATACCAATAACTCATTATAACCGTGAATAATCATATGTATCCATTGGTTGATTAAACTGGGGATGGAAATGCCAAACAGATACTAAAAATTGGGATGTTTGCGCATTCTGGCCACACCTCTGCTGTGCCCACTGATCCATTTCTTGGGTTATTTCCGCCCTCTGATTCTCCACCCACAGTTCCCCTACTTTTATTCCCCACTTCGACCACAGATATAGGTTAGTAATTCTGGAAGCACTCATCGTGCTTCTGGACTTGCTGCATGCCTTTTGTTTAATAGAGTGTGGCTGGTCAGATTTTGTGCATTTTTTTAAGTATTCATGTTAATTGCAGCGCCTGTCAGGCCTATACATGGCGCTGCATTTAACATGTATACTTTAAAAAATGCACACAATCTGCCTGCAGCCACGCTCTATTAACAGAAGGCATGCAGCAAGCCCAGGGCTTTAAGTGGGCCAGGTCCTAAAGCAGGTGCTGAGAAGGAGTTCCCTATTGGGATCTTCATGTTACCCTCACCCTCAGGGTGCAGCAGTGCAACTGCTCAAAGCCTTTGGTGTTCTTTCACAGTGTGATCATTTCAGAACTGAAGCATTTTCAATATTATATTTAACGAAGCTGTAGTTGTTGCTTATTTATCTTATGCACCTAACAACCATTGGCCAAGCCAATAGTCCTGGCTTGTTGTAGGTATAATGTTACTTGTTGTATTATATATCTGAATGCAATGACAGAGGCAGCACAATTTATCCTGGCTGATGACGGCTGATAGCCAGAAACCGGTCCTAGGATGCTTGATTCCGGTCCCAGGAAGACATGGCGTGGCAGTTCGGGCTGGATAGTTCCCATGAGGCACAGGGTCAAGACTGATTTGCATATGGCCATGTCTGAACTGGGGTGGCGTGGTGAGCAAAATAACGATTGATTAAACCCAGATCTGTGACTGGGGGTGAATGTTCTGCCAATGTGCAACATTCCGTCCATCATCTTGTGTGTAGAGGCAGCACAATAACAGTCGGGCAGTAGGTTAAGAACAGGGTTTTAGCTTATGTGTTTTTAAGCTACACCCTTAATTACATCAGCCACACCCCTTCAAGAGACCCCCCACCAGTTTTTTCATGCCACGTAAAGCCCCGAGCAAGCCTGAAAGCACCATGTGTGCTTTCAGAATCACTAACATATATTAGTGATTCTGAAAGCAGAGATGGTGGACTTCTATGTACATTCCTCCCCCTTCGTATCCAGGAAACCATCTTCAGAACTGATAAGTGAACTAATGATTATCAGTCCTGAAGAGTGGAACACTGGAGCAGGTATGCAGTGGTAGTTATTCCTCCACCGTTAGGTCATCAGTAAAGACCCATAATGGCAGCCAGCAGGACAAAGAGCAGGACATCCCAGATCAGATAGATAAGTGAATGGTTGCACATGGCAGGCCTGGGGGGGAGGGGGACAACGTTGGGGGCGGTTTAAATGTTGTGCAGTGACTCTACGGACTAATAATAGAGACCCTGAAGGACTGAATGTGATGTAAATCATAATTTTTATTAAGTGGGTAGCGGGGGTAGGGGCCCTAACCCACTGGCACGGCATTCCAGACCACCTTGGATATGTACCTGAAGTTCATTGAAAAGTACACTTGAATGTACGCAATTTACAATATTGATGTGCCTTATTGAATGTCCATTTATAATTCATTTAAGTCCGTTTAAAAGAAACAAAAAAATCATTTCTGAAGAGTGGAGTGGAGTGATCCCCCCCCTAGTAGAGCCAGCTATGTTCTGCAGAGAGTCTTGCCCTGATGACCTTGAATAATTCTTAGACAGATTGTTGCAAGTAGCTTTTTCCTTTCATTTATTTTTAATCTAGGTAATGTGTGAGAGTCTATTACAGACATTTTATTACAAATGTGTTTTTGTTTCATGCACCCTCCATAAAAAAATGTTTTTTTTAGATCCAAACCGGATCTCAGCTATGAGAAATGGGAGGATGTCACAATGATTGTTTGCAGTAGTATTAGTGAGCTTCTACTGTGTGACAATATTGGAAAAATACATCACTATCCCTGAATATTAACTATAAACAAATTTAGAATTTGAACCAGTGTTTCTGTGCACTGTTTGTGATCTGGCCAACGAGGACACGAGCCAGCTGGAACTGGATCATGAATTCAAAGCTGTTCCACACAGGGGCCCACAAAATACTTTTGGCCTAGGGCGTTCAAAATCCTTAGATGTCCCTGACCCGCTGCTGTGTAGTTA
The DNA here is from genome assembly GCF_964261635.1 of Lissotriton helveticus. Classification (NCBI taxonomy): domain Eukaryota; kingdom Metazoa; phylum Chordata; class Amphibia; order Caudata; family Salamandridae; genus Lissotriton; species Lissotriton helveticus. The sequence continues at coordinate 630,144,360 of NC_136068.1, read as the reverse complement.
GTTAGGAGATCAGAGGTTCACTGGTGTTGTGGGATGATGCTGGGGGCCCCGGTTTCTTAATATATATTAGTATAGCTTTGTAGTGGTCGCAGATGCTCTGCACTGCACCTGTTAATTTCCAGCATAACACAACCAGTGTACGCCAGTTACCAACACAAATGCCTTCCTCAGAGCCAGACTGTCCATAGTAGGCATCGGGCATTTGCCCAGGAGGCTGGAAGGGTGGGGGCAGTTTTTGAGCAGTGGAGGCCGGTTTTGTTGCTGGGGGACATTTGTGCAGCAATGCTGCAATATCGTCCCCCTGTAACAAAATCAGCAGTGCTGGGGACTGATTTTGTTAAGCAGTAGTGCTTGATACTCCCCCCAGGGTGGAGGCCAGTCTGAAAACATTGCTGGGGCTGCTTTTGGTTCCCAGTGAGCCCTGCCTGCCCCATCAAGCAGGCCTCCTGAGTTCCAGTAGTTAGGCCAGTTATCTGCACAATGAAGCAGGAACTCCTGTGTCAGAACCCACTCGAGCAGTTGGGGCTTGTCACGCATAGCCTTGGCTGCAGTGCACAGAGACCTTACCTTTCCGAACACACTGGAAAAAAATTAAAGAGAACATTGCTCCCATCTAATGGAGTGTGTTCAGCAAGGGACCTTTCCCAATGCAAGTTGAGTACTGATGCTCACTTAACTCTTTGTGTATCCGTCTGTCTGCGGTTTTCGATGTTGACATTGATTGTGTTGTCAGTGTCACAAGAGGAGCTGAATCTGATACCGCTTACACGTTTTCAAAGATATGAAGCAAGGCTTGAGGAAAACACTCTTCTTTTTAAGGCCTGCAGCCTTTAATGGATCTGCTTTCATTTCCATAACTTACCAACACGAGACCAATGTAGAGGTTGCCTTTATAGATGGTAAATCTCTAGGACAGGGTGAGAGTTTACTTAATTTGTTTCCTTTTCCATTGTTTGGGGGAAGTTCTACTGCATTTAACAATCCTAAAAGAACAGAATTACCTTTTTTAATGTAAGCAATCCTATACCCTCGCCTGACGTACAGGGACCTACCGTATATTGCTGGACCATTTGGCTTTAAGCCACCACATTCACGTTGCTTGTTCAACTGTTGACCTGATGTCTGCTGTGACAGCACAATACTGTCTCATTACTGTATGTTGTTGCACTTTGAAAATATCAATAAAAATACACAAAAAGAGGTTACCGATAAGAGGACTTTAATGACTTTCTGTGGCTATCCTGTTTCGGCCTGGCCAGTCTTAGCCATGATGAAAGGTGCATACTAGGAATCTCAGAGATAGCTGATGTCACGCTAATTAATCTTTCTGGACATCAAACTCTTGTTCACTAGCTTCCTTATTAAGTTTGAGAAGATCTTCTACAAAAATTAGCATTGATCGCAGATTTCTGTGTGCCCCTCGTTTGCTCCTAGAGAGAGCGTGAAAACCTAAAATGGTTGTTAAACTGTACGTTTTAAATTAACTTTATATAGATTCAGATAATCTTAACCCCATGGACTCGCTCTTTCCCAGCAGGAAAGGAATCTTGCTTCTCAAGAGGTCAGGCTCAAAGTGTAGTTAAAATAGAAAAAAACAAGCATTGGCATAGCCAATAGGTCTCGCCTTTGGGACCTATAAGTGTTTAGCACTATATCCTTGGTGCAACAACATCAAGTGTTGCATGGCTAAACACTTATGTTGTATCCTGGTTTCTATGTGCTCATGCTCTGCCAGTGAGTTCCTCCTAGAATGATGTAGTATGGAATGTTGGGGGTTAGAGGCTTCAGCTGGAGAAGGGCTGAGCAGTATGCTGGCTGCTCCTGGTGAGGTTAGTCCTGAGCTGAACATCCGGACTTGTAACTTGTACAATAAATACTCCTGAAATACTACAACCTGAGTTTTATGGCGACGAGATGACTCAAGAACCTGCATCTGCTACCTCTCAATTTCAACTTGGAGTAACTTGTAGCCTACTGTCAAAGAAGCAACCTCTGTATCTACAGCTGCATATCATCAACTAACTGGCACACCTCAGCCCCACCAGTGACCCTGCCATCGGTCGCCCTCTATGCATCTATGCCAGCTCCTGTCTTAATTGCAGCTCAAGTCCTTACAACGTCTCAAGAACTCAGTTCCTGCTGTCCCTATAGTGAGTCGACAAGCAAAGTAATTGGTCTGTCTTGAAGTGTTCCTGTCTTCAGTGTCACACGCCATGGGAACATTTTTGATTCACACAGTAGCAGTTTATGGTTGTTTTGACCAGTGCCACAAGGAAACTGACCCCGTGTTTGGGAAATATCTTCATTGTGTCACAAGTTTACTTAAGAGAATAGGATTTTCCGCACACGAGGACGAACCGTGAACTACTGAGGCACACTTTGGAGAACGTGTGAGGTGAGGCATTTCAGTGTCTGTTATTTGTGGCCCCCTCTGAGACATAGAGTCTTTCGCTGATGTTCAACCGTCATGTTTTGGTATAAACGTGAGGTGCGTGTTTTAACCAGCACACGCACCTACCTGTGTCGTACCATGCGCTGCTCCATGGATCCTCAGTGTTACCTGGGTTTTCTTCTTTGCCTGATCGTTTGTGTTGCCTGCTGGTCTACTGCGGATGTTTTGGTGCACGCAATTGCCGTGAACCACACTGCACCGGCGTCATATTGCGTGGCGCCAGTATGGAGTTGTCTCCTATTTTCCCTTTGGACCCTTTGCCAACCTTGTTCTCCGTGTTGGTCTGGATGCAGCCCGTGAGAGGCGACAGAGTATTCTCTCCACAAAACTGCCACCGTCACTGTTTGGAGATCGGCAAATATGTACTCACTCTCCTGTTTGACAGCTACCCTCCCCAGAACTGGCACCGTCACCCTATGGAGATCGGCAAGTACGACCTTACTCTCCTTTTGATAGCTGTCCTCCGCAGAACTGGCATCGTTCCCTGGATTTCTCCATCGCTGGCTTACATCTGCTCGAGATTGAGGCACATTTTGTTTGTGCTGCAATTAGTGGTTTGTGCTGTAACGTGTCTATCCTTGACTCTAGTAGCAGGCGATAGTTTTTTCTTCTGCTTATCTTCTAGGGTTTGTCTTTAACATTATTGCCTTCCAGTGTGGTTAATATATTTGTACAACAGTGTGTATTCTTGCATTTCGTTAAGTAGCTTTGTTTTGACGGGCTTTAGCAATCGATGTGCATCTCGGGTGAGAAGCCGCTCACCGGCATGGACATTTGTCTTATGATTTCTTTTAGCATTGTTTTATTTATTATGCCTGTTCACAAAACTTATTTATTGTTATATTTACGAGGAATTTTATGTTCACAGCACACGCATTTCAACTTCCTCAATCTTGTTACAAAGGGATGAATCTAAAATATTATTCTTTTTCTTTGTTTTATGCTTGGTAGCATTATTAACTGCACTGCTCAAGTTATTCTGCCAGTCATTTTTGGTAAAATTGTGCCGGTCAAGCCTATTTATCGTTCCTGTTGTACAGTGCACAACTTCACTTAGGGCTAGATGTAGATAATTTCCAAATGCCGATTCCTTAATACCGATTTTTACCGAATCGGTATTAAGGAATCGGTATTTGCAATTTAGGTAATAAATCGGTAAAAAATACAGATTCGGTAAAAATCGCTAAAAAATAGCGATTCCATGGAAATCGGTAAAAAATTTACTGAAAGCCCAATACCGAATCGGTAAATACCGATTCGGTATTTCAAAAATCCAGATTTTGTCGTATCAGCCAATCCTGAGCAAGCACATGACCTCCCAACCAGAGAGTGGCCACACCCATGCAGGTGCACTGAATCTGTAGCTGTTGGAGAGACAGGGAGCAGGAGCAACAGCAGAGGTGCTGCACAGCCAACACCCAGCTCACACAGAGGAATTGCACCATGGCCACACCTGAGAAAGGGAAGGAGGCTTCTGGGAGAAAAAGGAAGCACAAGTTTAGTGAAAGGGAGTTGGAGGTCCTCATTGAGGAAGTAGTTAAAGACCATGACCAGCTCTTTGGGAAGAGATCACTAAACGTCCCAGAGTCACAGAAAAGGAGCATTTGGATGGCAATCGAGGAGAAAATAAATGCAATTGGGGTCACACAACGCTCAATTGAAGAATTAAAAAAGCGAACGTATGACCTGAGGGGACGTGCCAAGGAGAGGATGGCTGAGCGAAAAAAACAAGCGGGGAATACAGGTGGGGGAAGCTCCACAGCGCCTGCTCCTACTGCCCTGGACCAACTGGTAGAATCCACCCTCCAGCCAGAGAGCGTCAGTGGCATCGGGGATGTGGATAGCTCTACGACACCATCCAAGAGACAAGGTAAGTCACATGCACAGCATGCTGTCTCCCCTCCCTAACCCCAATCCCCCTACAACAATCCCACTCCAGACCATGTTTTATGTAACACCAGCAATGCATCATGGGAAATGTAGTCCCCATTAATGGATAGCAAATCAGCCACTCCCCAATAAGCATAGGTAAGTCACACACATCAATTGATGAGATAGCAGAGGACAGACAGTGAGAATGTGCGTTGTGAAATTTATTAGCACACAGTTGCTGCAAGAAAAGTGAGTAATACTACATTCGGTATCCACAGGCGGAAAAGCGCCACAGGCTGCAGAGGGGGAGACTGCTGATGCCCCCAGGGAGGAACACAGAAGTGAGGAGGAAGTCATGTGACCTCCAGACATTGCACCAACAACCCCACCACCACCACCACCACAGTCAAAGAGATTCACAGTGGCCCCACTCCAGGAGATTGATGCCACAGAGGTGGACAGGCAGGAAGCCCAACAGGCAACACCGGGCGAAGACACACAGCCATCTGGGGCACAGTCCCCCGTGGTGGAAAGCATTACAGGTGCCCGTAGACGGCGTCAGTGGTCACAGACTCCTGATGCAGAAGGAAGTGTCTTCTCAGGACTGGAGGGCCAAATGCTGAAAGTTCAGCGCCTGCAGGGGAAGGCAATGAGGGCCATTCAGAGACAGATAGTGACAAACAACAGGAAGGTGGACAACATGAGGGAGGCCATCTATTGCCTCAACAATACTGTTGCTGAGGGACTGAAGGAGGTATCGGAGACAGTGAGACAGCTAAGTGGCAGGATGGATGGGGAGCGCGCTACAAGGCGGAGAGACAGGCAGGTGATTGCAGGCTTCACCAAGTCCATGAACAGGCTCTGCAATGCGACCCACGTGCTGAGTAGGAGATCTGTGGCCGAGCACCTTGAGATGGGAAAGTGCAGCCGTGAGGTAACCCAGGGTCTAGTCACAGTCACTAGTGCCGTAGAGGTGATGCAGACTAACCCGATTGCTGCCACTGGTTCAGGGGATGTGGAGGAGAGTGAGGAGGCAAGCAGTCGTAGCAATGAAACCCCCCCCCCCCTTGCCAGAGAGCAGGAGACGCAGTGTGAGGCATGGGTCTGCTGCAGGACACAGTGCTGCTGAGGAGAGTCTGCATGTAGGACGCAGCACTGGTGTACAAGGGCGCAGGAGATAGGCACGGCCCTCTAAAGACATTCTGTTGTGGGTGAAGTAACCCTTTTGGACTCATAGCTGGTGTTACGGTGTGCTGGACAATTGCCTGTTGTAATGTATATTAAACCCCCTGACACAAATGCATTACCTGGCTTTGTCTCATTACTTACTCAGAAATAATTTTGTGTGATGTCTGACCGTCTCTGTCTCCCATCTGCTGCTGCAGCACCGCCTGCTGTGCTGTGCTGTGGCTGTGTACCTTCCTCATCCTCATCCTCTTCAGAATTGCACATTTCCACAGGTGTACCCTTCTTAGTGGCAAGATTATGCAGCATGGCACATACAGCTATGATTTTGCAACACACCAGGGGCTTGTTCTGCCGTGCATCTCCACTTTTGTGCAGGCAGCGGAACCGGCTTTTGAGGAGTCCAAATGTTCGCTCAACCACACTGCGTGTCGTTCTATGTGCAACATTGTACCTCCTTTCACTTGGGGTGGATGGGTGCAGGTACGGAGTCAGGATATAAGAGCGAACCACATAGGCACTGTCACCTGTGTGAGAAGTAAGTAAGTAATTCACAGTCTACAATCGCAGCAACAGGTGTATACTTCAGGGGTGGCACATGTACTTACCTAGCAGGAAGCCTTCTCCAAATTCACCAGCAACAAGACAGGTATAGATCCCACTGTTCCTGAATATGTATGAATCATGGGTGCTCCCTGGAAATTTTGCGACTATGTCCGTGATAATGTTAGACGCATCACATATGACCTGTACATTTATGGAATGTGTGGACTTGCGATTGCGTTAGATGTACTCAGTCGCAGCAGGTGGGCAGATTGGTATATGTGTCCCGTCAATACAACCAATGACGTGGGGGAACTGGTCCTTCTGATAAAAGTCCAACTTGGTCTTCAGCAGTTCTGCCTGTGTGCTGGGGAATTTGATGCAGTGTGCCATCCTTTGCAACATGGCATCCAGGAATTTCCTGAAGAAATGCGACAGGCAACTCTGTGAGACTCCACCTGCCCCAGCTATTACCCCTTGATAACTTCCAGATGCCAGAAGGTGCAGGCAACAGGGTACCCGTACATGAGTGGGTTTTGCGTGCGCCCTTGGTGTCTGGTGCTCCAAGAGTGGGTGCAGGTCCCGTATCAGGTCCAGGATGGTGTTTGGGTGTAGCCTGTACCTCTCATGGATTTCAGCCTGAGTCAGTTGAAACAGTGTTATACGTACTGTGTACACGCGCTCCTCCCATCTCCTTGATCCTCAGTCCTGCTGCTCGTAAATGTAGACGCCTTGCTATCACGTAGAGGGCCGCCATTGTGTTCACACTGTTGCATTTTGGGGCTGTTTTAATGCAGTGCACCTGATTATCACCTGCTTTGAGTCAGTGCTAATTACCGATTCTTAAATACCGCTTTTAAGCAAATTCGGTATTACCGATTTTTGGTACATCGCATTACCAAATTTTTACCGATTCCTTATTTACCAATTCTGTATTTTTAAATGCCAATCGGTAAATAAGGAATCAATAACTGGTTTTCCTTATTTTTACCGAATCCTTATTACAGATGCAGATCGGTAATACCTACATCGCACATGGCTAAATACCGGACGGTAACGCTGATATTTACCGAATTTCGGCATTACCGACCGGTAATTAGCCACCTACATCTAGCCCTTAGTCTTCACAATGTCAATATTGTACAGTGCACAATATGTATTGTTCCTGTTGTACAGTGCACAACCTCTCTTAGTCTTCATTGTCAGTGTCGTAAAGTGCACAATATTTATTGTTCCTGTTGTACAGTGCACAATGTTTATCGTTCCTTTTTGGCACAGTGCACAATTTTTTACCTCAAAGTACACGAGTTGTGTTGTGTGGACTGCAGTCCCGCTCCTACAATGCACAACCCTTGACCTCTCCGTGAGGTCTGTCTGTTGGGTCTTCTCCCATCGTTATGTGCAGAACTCATGACCTCCACTTGACGTGTCTCGAATGGGCCCTATTCCCATTGCTCAGTGCACGTTGTCTGTACTTCTCCTAAAGGTGCGTCCTTACACATGGTGCACAACATGTGACCTCAATTCGAGGTGTGTTCGTTCATGTACTTACTTTCATTGATACCCTTTTCTCTTAGTACACAATTTTACCTTTCTTAAGGTGTGTAGTGTGAGTTGTACTCTGTTTCTTATAGTGCACAACATATTAATCTCCACTCGAGATTGCCTTTGCACATTCAAATTGTTACCCTTTTGGGTGTGTAGTTTGGGTTCTAGTCCCATTTCTACAGTGCACGGGTTACGCCACACTGGGTGTGTTATGCTTCATGTCTCGCCTTTAACTCTTTAACCCAGTGCTCTTTACAATTTATTATTCATTTCTTCGTTATGCGATTGAGTATTTATTTATTTATATTTATATTTATATTTATAGAGCGCAACACTCATTCCAGGGGATATCACGGCGCTAAGGATTGCGGTAATGAGTATAGTCAGCGAGGTTGATGGATCAGATATCAGTCTTTGGGGAAAAGATGTGTTTTAAGTTTTCTCCTGAAGACAGTGTCTTTTGTCAGCCTGAGTTCGATTGGAAGCTTGTTCCAGTGCCGTGCTGCTAGGTATGAGAAGGTACGGGTTTCCGTTCTAGATTTGTTTATCTTTTTTGTTTCAGCCAGAGCAAGGTGTTGTGATCTTAGTGATCTGGTGGGAGTGTAGAAGCATATTTTGTTCTGGAGGATTATGGGGCCTGTGTCGTGGAGTGTCCTGTGGGCCTGTCCAAGGAGCTTGAAGCAGGCTCTTTGATGCATGGGCAACCAGTGCAGTTGCTTTAAGCAGTTTTTTGTTAAGCTATATTTGTCCTTATTGCACACTAGTTTTGCTGCTTCCTTCTGCACCACCTGCAGTCGTTTGAATAGATAATCTGGCATGCCCACAAAGAGGGCATTGCCATAGTCCAACCTGCTGACTAGCAGGGCTTGTGTGACTGTTTTCCTGCTTTCCAGCAGGATCCATGGGAACAGCCTTTTTAGGAGTTTCAAGGTAGCAAAACTTTTCCCACATAGAGTTCGTATGTGTGCCTGCATAGATAGTTTGTCATCAATGGTTACGCCCAGATTTTTGGCACAGTGTTTGGGTGCAGGGGCGTCTCCAAAGGAGGAGGGCCACCAGGAAATGTCCCAGATATGTTTGGCTTCCCCGAGGAGCAGGATCTCAGTTTTCTCTGCGTTTAGCTTTAGGCAGTGGTCTGCCATCCAGTTAGCCATTTCAGTATGACAGTTGTTAAGTTTCATTTTGGTGTCTTCATGCTCCTTCCCAATGGTGATTGTTAGTTGCGTGTCATCCGCATAGGAGCATACACCGAAGCCCCATTTTTTCCTGATTTGTGTCAAAGGTGAGAAGTAGGCATTAAACAGTGTGGGGATGAGGGATGCTCCCTGCGGCACACCGCATTTCAGATGGTTGGGTTTAGATGAGAAGGCTTCTAGCTGTACAGTTTGGGTTCTATTGCACAGGAAGGAACTAAGCCATTCTAGGGCTTTTCCGTTTATTCCTTTCTCATGTAAGTTTTCTAGTAGAAGGTGGTGGGAGACAGTGTCGAACGCCGCCGACAGTTCCAACATGATCAGGGCCACCGCTTTGCCTCGGTCCAGGGAGTTTCTGATATTGTCTGTGACGGCCAGCAATGTAGCCTCTGTGCTATTGGTGGCCCTGAATCCCCTTTGGGAGGGGTCTAATAGATTGTTATCCTCTAGATATTTGGACAGCTGTCTGTTGATCTACTTCTCCAATACTTTGGAGAGATAAGGTGGTTGAGAGATAGGTCTATAGTTGACCGGGTTCGTCACATCTGTGCCTGCTTTCTTGAATAGTGGGGTTACTATGGCTTGCTTCCATGTCTCAGGGAAGATTGCTGCTTCTAAGGAGTTGTTAAAAAGCTGCGTAATGGCTGAGGTGAGGGTGGGTATGATCTGTCTGAAGATAAAATGTGGGCAGGGATCAAGGGGGGATCCAGACTTGACTTCATTCATGGCTCTGGCAACTTCTGCTTCTGAAATTGGGGCGAAGCTATTGGGTTTGGCGTGATTGTTAGTGGAAGTATCTGAATCTCCTGTGCTAGTGGGAGCCACTGGGATGTTTTGATTGAATGTTAAGTAGATTTTCTCTACTATGTCTGTGAAGAAGTTGCTAATCATTTCATAGTTTTCTGTTGAAGGGAGCAATGTTTGAGATGTGCAGGTAGGTTTGCATAGTTCTTTTATGATTTTGTAAAGCTCTTTAGTTGAATTTCCCGTTTCATTTATTCTTTGTGCAAAGTATGTCTTTTTTGAATTTTTTTATGGCGTGGTTGTAGATTTTGAGGGCGGTTTTGTAGACTAGCTTGTCGCCATCTAGATGAGACATTCTCCAGGTATGTTCCCTAGTTTTACATTTCTTTTTTAATGTTTTCATTTCTGCGGTGTACCATTTTTCAGAGGTAGTTCGTTTTGCAGTTTTGGATTTGAATTTGGGGGGCACATAGATTTATGGTGTGGGCGATCTCTGTTTCGAGATTTAGAGCGCCACTGTTGGTATGGAGAGTGCTTAGATGTTCCAGGTTGCTATTTGTTGGTCAGTGTAGTTGGAATGTTTCTGGGGTGACAAGCTTCAAGGGTCTGTAAAATTCGGGTGTGGGTAGGGAGGATCTAATGGGTAGTGCAAGCTGGGAAAAAAGACTAGGAAGTGGTCCATCCATGTCACAGATTGAATCTCCTCAATCGAAATAGTTTTAATGTTGGAGAACAGAAGATCCAATGTGTGGCCTATGGTTGTGTGTGAGGCCTTGGATCCACTGTTTGAGTTGAAGAATCTGCATGTCATTATTTAGGTATGTAGCCGCTGAGTTATCTGGTTTATCGAAGTGGATATTAAAATCACCAATCACCAGGAAGTTTTTATATTTGAGGGAGGCGGGGAATAGTTGTGTGAGCAGTTTCACGCTAAAATCGGCATGGAAGCCAGGGGGGTTGTAGATTACTGCTCCCCCTAGTAGGATGTGATTGTCTTTCGATACTTGCAATGCTAGTAGTTTGTGCTCACCAAGCTGGGCTGTTGTAATGAGGAGGCAGTTGAAGTTTTCCTTAAATATTATGGCTAGTCCCCATCCTCTTTTCCCTTGCCTATCTTGTCTAACTATTTTATAATTTGGGGGGAGTGCATTGGCTATGTCAGAACTGTTGTTCTCGTCTAGCCAAGTTTCAGTTATAAAAACTAGGTCCGGGTTCATTTCGTTAATAATGTCCCATATCTCAACGGAGTGTTTAGGTAGGGATCTGGCGTTAAAGTATAAGCATTTGGTTCTAGGATCATTTTCATTTTCCCCTGTTTTGGACGTAAAGACCTATGTGTGCTAAGCTACACCATTTACAATTTAAGCAGGTGAATGGTCCTTTGATGTATCCAGGTGAGGCTTTAATACATTTTGCCTGGTTGTTTACGGTGTGTCTATTGAGCTCAATAAGTGCGTTTCTGGAGTAGGTTGGCGGGTTTTTGAGGTCCGCGCTGTGGGAGGCAGGGTTCCTGGCCCCTGGTCTCGGCCGGGCGCGGACAGGCGCAGAGGGGCTTGCCTTCGGCGTGCCAGCGGCGCGCCCGCTGCGCGCGTCCGCTGCGCGCACGCTTGCACATCGGTTTAAATAACGTGTGAGGTAGAGGGACAGCTCCACCCCCTCAGTAGCCGCAAATGCCCTGCGTGTGCTAGTGTTTGGTCTCCACGCCCTCCTCTCAAACAGCAATCAGCTGCGGGGACCGAGGCGGGAGCCAAGAAGAGCAGTGTGCAAAGTATGCTATTGTAAACAGTAAGGATGGTTTTTAAAATCGCTGCGCCGCTTGTCTAAGAGCGCTGCCACAATTTTATAAAAACACTTTATCACAGTTTAAAACACTTAAGTCGTATTTTAAAAATATACCCAAAGAATTATCTGGTGAGCTCAGGCAGCCGCCTACTCACCGCGATCCCTTGAGCGCAAGCTGGTACATCGGTTTAAATAACGTGTGAGGTGGAGGGACAGCTCCGCCCCCTCTGTAGCCGGAAATGCCCTGCGCGTGCTAGTGTTTGGTCTCCATACCCTCCTCTCAAACAGCAATCAGCTGCAGGGACCGAGGCGGGAGCCAAGAAGAGCAGTGTGCAAAGCATGCAATTGTAAACAGTAAGGATGGTTTTTAAAATCGCTGCATAGCTTGTCTAAGAGCGCTGCCACAGTTTTATAAAAACACTCTATCACAGTTTAAAACACTTAAGTCGTATTTTAAAAATATACCCAATAAATTATCGGGTGAGGTCAGGCAGCCGCCTACTCACCGCGATCCCTGTATGAGTATGATTAATCTCTTTTATTTCTCTTCTTCTCCATCTTCTTGTTTCCTCCTTCCCCGACTTGCTTCCTCGCATGCCTGTCTGGCCAGTAGTTGTGCAGGTGGTAGTCATTGATGGTTTCTCCTTCCACTTTTTCTTTTCTTTGGTTATATAAAGAAGGGAGGATGAGTATTGCATTATGTTTATCTGTTTTCACATTTCCTTTGTCTCTCTCATTGCTTTTCTTGCTTTGTCTCTCTCACTGCTCTTCTTGTCTCTCTTCGGTTCCCTCTTTGGTTCATCTAGCTTCTGCATCTTGTTTCTGCTTTTCTCTTTTTCTCTTCAACTGTTACAGTGTTCTTTTCTGGTTCCTTTTTGGAAGAAAGTAGGATATGTTGTATCCTGGTTTCTATATGTTCATGCTCTGCCAGTGAGTTCCTCCCTTCTAGAATGATGTAATATGGAATGTGGGGGGTCAGAGACTACAGTTGGAGAAGGGCTGAGCAGCATGCTGTCTGCTCTGGTGGGGCTAGTCCTGAGCTGAACATCCGGACTTGTAACTTGTACAATAAATACTCCTGAAATACTACAAACTGATTGGGGTGAATCACTACAGCTTATAAGGCCCCAAAGGCGAGACCAATTGGCTATGTCAATGCTTGTTTTGAGTGAGTTGCTCGTGCAGGTATGCCACTGTGAGGTACAGATGCTGCGAGTGCTTTTACAGGATCCCCTGTGACATTGTGGATGTGGTGGTGGACATGGTGGTGGTGGACGTGGTGGTGGATGTGGTGGTGGACATGGTGGTGGACGTGGTGGTGGATGTGGTGGACATAGTGATGGTGGACGTGGTGGTGGACATGGTGGTGTGGTGGTGGACGTGGTGGTGGTGTTGGTGGTGGACGTGGTGGTGGTGGTGGAGGATGTGGTGGCGGTGGCAGTGGGCATGATGGTGGTCGTGGTGGTGGACACGGTGATGGTGGACGTGGTGGACATGGTGGTGGACGTGGTGGTGGTGGACATGGTGGACATGGTGGACGTGGTGATGGTGGTGGAGGTCTATTGGGTAGGAGGGTGCTGGCAGAATGTGGAAGGAGAAGAGGATCTCGAAGGGGGCACATGGGAGAGCAGAAAGAGGCTGAATATTAGAAACAAAAACCGGCGAGTAAATAGAACACAAAACAGATTTAACTGGGTGGTCCCTTCTTATAGCGCATGTGAATGTTCCTTAGCACCCTATTTTTAGTAAACAGGGGGACCATGGGGAGATTAATGGATTAATAACGCATGATGATCGCGTGTGGAAGCTGGTGTTGTTAGAGTCACAGCGTTGGCTTACAAATGTGTTATTCTGGGCAAATTAGTTAATCTCCCATGCCTTCTAAAAGGCAATGTATTCCTGTGTGAATGTGCTCTTGTGTAATGTAATTGGGTGTCTTGTAAAGGTCTCTGCTACTCTTGAGTTCAGTTTGCGCTGTATGAATTTGCTAAACAAACAGCCAGCAGACCTTGTAGGGCAAGAGCCTATTAAATCCGTTCATATAGCGCACGCACAGCAATGAGGGCTCTGTACAGCCCAGTACTGCACACTACACAACAAACAAATATCAGTTCAAGTAGGGCTCGCACAGCAATGCGGGCTCTGTACAGCCATTACTGAATTTTAAATTTGAAGTGCGTTAAAGCTCAATGCTCCGTTAATAAACAAAAAACACATTGTGCCGGTAGTGAGAGTGGCTCACAAAGAAAAGAAAAAAGTGCTTAGCGGCTAATTAAGAGACACTGTCTACCGCCGCAAGTAAAAGATCCAATCCCGGTGGGCGGGGCCAAAAGTGGACAGGGTGGTAACCAGGAGGGACTAAGAAGCCTCCTGGACAATTGTAAAACCCCGTTTTGCATAAATGGTGACGCAAAGTGACACGCACCAATGCAATACACGGGCGGAGCAGAAAGCGAGCTTCTGGAATCGTATTGATTCTAAGAAGCTCTCGCATGGGGAGAGCAACACATGCGCTGCTAACGCCAGGCGAGACCTAAAAACGTGTAGTTACATTTCTGGTGACTGTTTATCCTAGTTTCTAGGCTGACCCCTTTGCAAACCTGTGGGCACCCTACCATCTAGTGGTGGTGCTGAAAATTGCAGTTCAAGTGTGCAATCACGTCTTTGTGGCAGCAGCACACTTTTAGGCCTGCTTACCTGTGCGGGCAACAGAGTCAATACAAAGGTAAGAATGCTAGGGTACAGGGTACATCCCGGCTGTTCCGCAGGCACGGTGGGTCCATTGGGGCGTGGGGGCGTAGCCCCCCCCCCCCCCCCCCGACCGCAGCTCCCTCGGCGTCTCTGAACTTAAGTAAACTGAATCAGTTTACTTAAGTTCAAAGACGCCGAGGGAGAACTGACAATCATGTCAGTCAGCATGACGTCGGACCACCCACCCCCTTCAGAAACTGTGCTATGAGTCATCACCAGGAGATGTAACTGGATGAGTTTTCTGTGCATGACAGGGCTGCGCCTCCCTTCACACACCGGAAAACGCCAGAGCCAAAGATGAACAGATTCCATAGACAGTTGCCTACCATTTAGTAAAGATTTCAGCCTTAAAGATGTGAACGTATTCTGTGCAACCTATTCAGTCCCCAAGTGAGCCCCTTCGTTAACCCCACTGTAAGCTAACACCGCAGTAGTGCCCATGTGGATGGACCAGAATGCTTTTAAATAAGAATTGTAAATGATGTTCAACTATTCAGAATATGTCTCCCCACTAAATGGAACACCTGTACGCACACTGACTGTCTTAACCGTGATTTATGCTTGCCCAGAAATTCGAAGAAGCCTCCTTTAGTTGTTTGTTTCTTCCCTTGCTAGTTATCAGATGTTCTGCCCTGGCTCCAGTGATTGATGCTTGCCTGGAGATTCGATTCCTCATTTAGTTTGTATTTTTGGCCGCATCTTTCAGGATCTCTTGGGAGTCCTAATAATTGATTTCACAGCAAAGCAATGTAAGCTAGCCTGTTCAAACTGTTGCCATTGAATCCCTCTGCTAATGTGTATGTCCGTGACGGAGGCGGGTGTCCATTGTTACTGGTGCGTCAAATGTCATGACTATAATATGTAATCTATATGCGTTTGCTATGAATTTAGGGCTTAATTGTTTTAGAAAGTTGGACGGCAAAAATTAACTCATATTTCCCTATCCTAATCCACCTCTAATCGTTTCTGGGTTCTGGAGTAGCCCAGATTAGAATCCCAATACAACAGGTTAAGGAAACATCTTTGCTGCAGGCAGTAAGCCCTTACAGCCAATTCCAAGAGGCAAATAGGTTCTTCCCAATAGCAGCTCTTGTTCATGGGTGTAGGCGAGGCGTGTCAGCCTTGTCAGGGCAGACTTGATGCTGCACTTAGGCATGTTAGCATCACAAGGTTGTCCGGGAGAAAGAGCATTGATTGGAGTTACATTACATTGCCTGCTGGCCTCCAAGTTTTCACCACTGAGTGTCAGGTTGCAGGGCCAATCTCTGTTGAGGGGTGTTCTTGGTTGGTTTAAAGGGTCAGGTATCTGTGAAAATTCAGGTGGTTATACATATGTTTTATTTAGGCAGGGGCGAAATTTTGATTGTGCCAAGTAATCAGAGTGATTTTGGTAATTTGTGTCACTCCTTTCAAGCAAAATCACTGATTATATTACACAATTACGCCATTTCACAATTATGAGTAATTTGACACAAAACTCCTACTGCAGAAGTGCAGGAACAAGTTTAGAGAGCAAAATTAGCTTCTGCTGTTTGTGTTCTGTTGCATTTAGCACTACTTTCTTAGGGCAATATTCATCCTCTTGTCCATTTTGGACAGAAGGATGCATTTTGCACTAAGAAAATAGAGCTAAATGCTGGGTTACGCTTCTCATATAATTCCACCTAATCTCACCTGATTTGTTGTAATTTATGCAAATTACGCCCATTCCTAGTTTTATTTGTGCTGGAAGAGAGATCCATAGCTTGGCTGCTGTGCTTCAAAGGAAGTCCTACTGATCAGTGGTGGCTCCTCCACTAAGGCGGAGGAGCGTTGCCCCACTGTTTTTCAGCAGTGTAAGGAAAAATAAAATGCTAACTGAAAGTAATTTTTATCTATTTTTTTTCTGTTGTGGCAGCTTTGCGGGGCGGGGCTGCTCTGCTGACAGAGAAGGGGAGGAGTGGTTTTTACTCCCTACGCGCGCACGAATATTTGGGCAGCCATCATAGGCCGGCCAAACTTTCATGCACACTTAGCATGTTCTCCCCAGTACCTGTCTGAGAGCCAAACCACGGTGCTCAGACCAATCACAACGCTGCATTAAGCATTGTGATTAGCTATGGGGAGCTTGGGTGTTTCCTGGGTACGTCCTGTTCTGGCTGGAAGGACGAGGGGGAGAGGAGGGATGCGGAGAGGAGGTATGAGGAGGAGAGAAGCGACGAGGAGGACACAGTGAGGAGGTAAGTAAAATACATTTTAAAAAATCAGCTGTGGATGTATAGCCAAAGGTCAACCTCGTGAGGAGGAATAGAGTGGATATCTGGTGCCCAGGGATAAGGTACACTTGCTACAGAAACAGGGAAACAGCCATCTGAAATCCACTCTCTTGTGTTCTCTCTCAAATCGAAGTTCTGGAGGTGAAGGCAGGGCATGAGTTCAAGAAATGAAGAACACCTCAGCAGTGAGGCTAGTGTTTAATTTGAACAGCAAAACACACAATATGATGGACGGAATGTTGCACAATGGCAAAACATTCACCCCCAGTCACAGATCTGGGTTTAATCCATCGTTATTTTGCTCACCAAGCCACCCCAGTTCAGTCATAGCCATATGCAAATCAGTCTTGAGCCTGTGCCTCATGGGAACAGTCCAGCCCGAACTGCTAAGCCATGTCTTCCCTGGACCGGAATCAAGCATCCTAGGACCGGTTTCTGGCTATCAGCCGTCTTCAGCCAGGATAGCTTGACTCCAGTGGCTTAGTGAGCAAGGGACCCACGTCTGGGCTTTGCAGTTCGGGCTGGACTGTTCCCATGAGGCACAGGGTCAGACTGATTTGCATATGGCCATGACTGAACTGGGGTGGCAGAGTGGGCTAAAGAACGGTGATGGATTAAACCCAGATCTGTTGACTGAGTGTGAGTGTTTGATTGGTTCGGATGCTTCATCCATCACCACCCCCTTTTGTACCACTTTGTTCGCCATAAGTTGGCAGGGTATGCTCAGACGTGAGTCCCTTGCTCACTTTGCCACTGGATTCAAGCAAGCCGGGCTGTAGACGGCTGAAATGCCAGAAACTGGTCCTCAGAAGCTTGTTTCCGGTCCAGGGAAGGCATGGCTTGGCAGTTCGGGCTGGACTGTTCCCATGAGGCACAGTGTCAGACTGATTTGCTTATGGCCATGTCTGAACTCGGGTGGCAGAGTGGGCTAAAGAACGGTGATGGATTAAACCCAGATCTGTTGACTGGGTGTGAGTGTTTGATTGGTTTGGATACTCCATCCATCACCACCCCCTTTTGTACCACTTTGTTCGCCATAAGTTGGCTGGGTATGCTCAGACGTGAGTCCCTTGCTCACTTTGCCACTGGATTCAAGCAAGCCGGGCTGAAGACGACTAAAATGCCAGAAACCGGTCCTCGGAAGCTTGTTTCCAGTCCAGGGAAGGCATGGCTTGGCAGTTCGGGCTGGACTGTTCCCATGAGGCACAGGGTCAGACTGATTTGCATATGGCCATGTCTGAACTGGGGTGGCAGAGTGGGCTAAAGAACGGTGATGGATTAAACCCAGATCTGTTGACTGGGTGTGAGTGTTTGATTGGTTCGGATGCTCCGTCCATCACCACCCTCTTTTGTACTACAGTGTTTAATTTGAGCCAGAGGTTTCCAGTGCTTGGCACCAGCACTTAATTGTCAACACCGATGCTTGTGATATTCAGCCATAAGGTGGCGCTGTCTGACTAATTTAGGATGACCACAAGAACAGTTCATTATTAATTCAATATACATTTAAAATGACTATTACTTGCCACCCAGTCTTAAAGCTTTTGGTGGCCTGAAATAGTCCAAATGGTCAAACTTGTAGGAGTGTGATAGTTAGTGGTTGTGTTGTTACTATCCTTGGGAGCGCTGTCAGGGGCAATTTGTGGTGCAATGTGCACTGGCCACCTGATGAGAGCCCCAGCACTTTTTTTTTTTTACAAATTAACCACTTAATGAGGCTCTCTCGTGATCGCGAAGCCAAAGTTGACATTCATTGTTGAATAGGCTGCCAGCGAAAACATTGGCTTACAGAATGTTTACACTTAAAATCCAGTCAAAGTACTTTTATAACGGAGAAAGAACAACAGTGAAGCTGGGTGCATCACCCAGGGCTATAATCTTTCACCTATTTTACTTAACAAAGATTGCATTCTGCGAGTAGCAAGTTGTAGTATTCTTTATGCACCTCTAGTGCATTAGAAAACTAAGGTTGCTAGGTGGCTTCTGTTGCTAAGCCACATAAAATGTACTTTTATACTTGGTCTAACTGCTGAGCCTGGTGGAGCCCCCTGTGTTTGCTCCACGACTGTGTAACCTAATGAATCCTGTTTGAATCAGCCTCGCCTGAGAGTCAGTTAAAAATTAATGGCGACGATTCATGGTTACACGCTCACAACCCTATGAACCTTGCACTGCTACTTCAAGAAACCACTTCTGCCCAAAACTTCGTGACCAGATCTTCACTACGCACTCAAGACACCATAAAAGCACAACTTAAAAACAATTCATGTGAATACATTTTTTGCTTATTCCACCCAAATTTCCTTTTGCTCTTGGCAACTGCTTAAAAATTTACAATGTGATAAAAAATGTAAAAACGATTCGTAAGTTTACAATTCACTCGTTCCCTCTGGTATTCCTGAGACGCATTGCCACTCTTAAAAAATGTACAGTACAGTGCAAGGTTAAAATCTCAGAAGAAATTTTTAAATACAATAACGCCACTTTAGCCTGTCTGAATCCTGCTTTTTTTAGTACTCTTTTTAGAAAATGCTTCCTCGGGTGCATATAATACGGGCATAGCAGTACGAAGTGAAGGGTGTCCTGCGGAGATCGAAGATCACAGCCGCAAGGACCCTTCTGCTCCACTGTTCTGGTAAAACCTGCAGGCACCGCGAGGCTATGATGTAAGGAATCCAACCTAAAGCGCGTCATTAAAAACCTATTTTGGGCACTATGCATGAGATACAAGTAAGGTTCAATGCCCAGGCAGGATTTAGTCAGTATATAACTTCTCACTGACGGTTTTTTAATCTCCTGGTCTTCCCTGCTAGAACCCAGTGATTTCAAGATCTCCCCCTTGACCGTAAGCTTATCCTTGGCCAACAGTTTCTGTGGGTGATTAAAGAATTCCATGCAACCCAGGCCCTCGAAGCACTCCCTTACATATTTAAGCCATGGGATGTTCAATCCATTATCACGAGCCATGCAGTCCTTAAGGATTTCTCTTGTTAGGGTGGCCTCTGGGTTTGTCCAGATTTTGACCCAGCAGCTAACAGGTTTTAATGTTATCCTGTCCCTAATGTGGGTGGCACCCAGTTCCTCATGCACAATGAAGCCCGGGGTACTTTGTGGCACTTTCAACAGTCTTCTAAAAAATGTATTTTCCTCAATTTGGAGAGGCTTAGCATCCACAAAGCCCCAAACTTCACTGCCATAGAGAACTTTAGCCGAACATATGGAGTTGTAGAGGTTCAGGATCTGATCAGGAGACCAGCGACCCAACCTATATGCATGATTCATGATTGCCCCCGTGCTTCTAATCAGGGTGCGACATTTTTCCTCCATCAGTGGTTTAAAATTTAGTTTGGAATCTACCAATACTCCTAAGTAGGAAAAAGACTGGACTTTTTCAATCCAGTATGCCCCAATCGTATCTCTTTATTTCTTTACGGGCGCCTTCCCTACCTCCATTATATATGATTTGGCAAGGTTAGCTGACAAATCTAGTTTCTCCATGAAATCAACAAAGCCATCTAGCAATGCTTGAAGGCCCCGGGGGGTTCAGGCCAGCAGCACTGCGTCATCCGCATAAAGCAAAACCTGAACCCCCCTGGTACCTATCCTTGGTGAGTCCACTCCCAAGCCTGCCAGTGCTTTCTCCAAGCCATTAATGTACAGGGTAAATAAGAAGGGTGCCAGTATACAACCCTGTCTAACTCCCCTTATACAAGGGAAGTGGTCAGTCGTGCTGCCCTCCTTATTGTACCTGACCTGGGCTACGGTGTTCATGTGCAGGGATCTCAAGATGTTTATTAGTCCCTGGTCCACTCCTAGCTCCTCCATGAGTTCCCACAGTTTGAGCCTATTACCCCAGTTGAAGTCTGCCGTCAGGTCCATGAAAGCCAGGTACACTGTCTCCCGACTAGCAACGGTGTATTTGGCCGTCAGGAGGTATAGGTTAAGGAATTGGTCCGTTGTGGAGCGTCCAGTCCTGAATCCGTACTGTGTATCGGAAATGACCTTATGTTCATCTGGCCAGTCTAGTAGTCGGTTCAGTATAGCCCTACAGAGAACTTTCATGGACACGTCGATGAGCGAAATTGGTCGGTAACAGGACGGGCTCTCCCTATCTCCTTTTTTAAAAATTGGAACAATTGTCGCTAATGACCAGGATTTGGGCATGCCCGTACTTACTGCAGCATTTATCACCCTGGTCAATATGGGGGCCCAAAAATCCACTTGAGCTAAAAACAGGTCAGGGGGGACTCCGTCTGGTCCCGGCGTTTTATTTCTAGTCAGACCCTCCACACCTGCCTTGATTTAATTTAATGTAAAAATTATGTGTACTTCCCCTTCCTGCATATCTTCGGGAACTATACCGTCCTCCTGTGTGCTGAAATTGTATAGGCCATTAAAATGCTCGAACCACGATGCCGCCAAGATGTGATTTGCGATCTTAGGCTTATCCCTATCCTGGAAGCATGGCTCGTTAATGACCTTCCAAAATGCGGTCATGTTTTTAGTTTCAACTGCTTCCCTCAGATTCTCCCGGGCCTGTTTTTGCAGGGAGGTTTTATGGAGTTTAACAGCCATATTGTAGAAACCTCTGCATGTTATGACCTTCGTTTGATCCCTTGGGCGGCTTGTAAGTGCCACTTTCAGCTCTCTCAGGGCCTTGGTGCAGGCCTGATAAAACCACCCGAGTTCCACCGTACCTTTTTTCCCCGTTGTGACCCTGAGTAGCCTATCGATTTGCTTTGTGACCCCTTCATAAGTCTTGACTAAATCAGCCCCTTCTACTTCCGGATTCAGGTACCTCCAAACCTGCTGATCTTTATCCGCCATTAACGCTTCATAAAAGGCATCGGCGTCCACCTTGGACCATCTGAGCCTTCTCCTTTGATCAACCGCTATTAACTCCCCATTCGTGCCCCTCTTGTCCTGGGTTCAGGACTTGTCAGGGTCCCTCAAGACAATGACTAGTGGGTTGTGGTCGCTAAATACTCGGTTGTATTTCAAACCCCAAGGCCTCCTGTTTTAGTATTGTGGAAACAAAAAAAAATCTATGACTGATTCACAACCTCTACCTTTGAAGGTAGGGTGCTCCCGCCTAAGGCTCCCCTCTTTCAATAGATCCATAGTGTGTTCAAGGGCGAAAGTTCCCATAACCTTATTGAGCTCATTACCCTCTATGTTATGTTCTAAATGGGGGCCATTTTCTCGTGGGCAAGAAGACCAGTTGTAATAACACTATAGTAGATTGGGGGTCAATAAGGAACGTTTAAAGACCAGTGGGTGTGTGTTCCCTCATTAATAACTATGTATACCAAAAGTTACACCTACAGTCTCAATCATGTGTTCAAAAGCTACACATTCTGTAAGGCCCTTACTCTCTCAAACCTGACTCATGTGATGTTTAGTCATTAAGGGGGAGACATCCCTTAAGGATTAGAACCCTCACTCACCCGAGGGTGACATGCTTCATCATATGGGTCCTCCTTACCAGTGGGGAAAACCTAGTCACCACTGGCAGCTACTACTTCGATGTTTAAGGAAGGAGCTCAGAGATGTTTTTGTTTAATAAGGATGGGTACTAATCCCATATGTGAGCGAGATGAGTGTAGTGAGGTTTGCAGCACTGTGTGAAAAAGGGTGAGTGAATTAAAACTGTCTAGATAGAAATCACTAACATACGTTTTATTGATGTGTTCTACCTGACAGGATTAAAATGAAGCAGCACAGTGGTATGGATATATAACCACTGTCATATTGTGGACCACTGTGCTGGCCCCTCATGCAGAGTTTTAACCCCTGTAAATGATCCGAGTCCCAGCTCAGGTCTTTCCATGTCCCTTTGAGTTTTAAGTCTACATACGTCACCAGACCACCCTTAGCTCTTCCCACCCCCCCTTTTCGCGCCGGAACAAAAAACATTTAAAAACCTTCCAGGGCCAACTGATCTCTGTTCCATTCCCAGGTCTCTTGTAAAAGGATGACCTGGAATTGTTTTATATAGGCCACCCAGTCGTTATTTATCAATTTACCTGAAAGTCCCGCTATGTTCCAGGATATAACTTTTATAATTCTTGCATCATTGGAGCAGGAGGTAGCTCTCCCCAGATAGACACCTTCTCTTGGGGGTTCTTGAGGCAACTCCAGTACGTTGGCCAGCTCTATATTCTCCAGGCAGTCATTGCCAGGTCTAAGCTCGCTCCTATGGTTGCAAACCTGAGGCTCTGGCAGAACGTCCGACAATTGACTTCTAATTGGCACCACATCACCCCCAATGTTACCATTGCTCATACTGGGTTCGGAGCCTAATGCCTCCATCCCACTACAGTGTAGTCAGTCAACCTGTTCCAGGCCGCTGTACCTATTATGGCATGGAGTTTGTCTCTGTGCTGTTAATAGTCGGCCATGCCTGCCCTTCTCACCCCTTCCCACACCTCCATGAGTGACAGTGGACCATCCACCTTCTATATCTAACAAATCATTGTGAGGATAAAAATAAGAGAGCGGTCTCGATTCAATAAGTGCCCCAGGACTATAATGCCTCCAGCTACAAATGTATTCTACGGTACGTGGGTCTTTAAAATTCACCAGCACACAATCGCCAGCTACAGTTTTAGGGCTGTGGCCCACCCAAGACACCTTTCGTACCATCAGTATTTCACTGGTAATACGATGGGGGAGTGGTCTGTTCTTGTTGAGCCAAAAGGTGACTTTATTTTTCAGGGTGGTATATGTTTCTGACTTAGGAGTGGTTTATTCGGGAACCCCTGTCAAAACAACCAAATACGGACTCGTTTCCGGGGGCAAATCAATCTTGGACTCCTCCTTAATGCCCACAGTAAATGCAGTCTGCCCGCCCTGTTTTACAATTGGTAAGAGACCCACACCAGCAATATTAGAGGATATATTGGAAGCAACGGTATCTCTCACAGGCGGTGCAATAAAGTTATCTGCTGGTGGTTGTGCCACAGTGTTTGGAGATTTAGGCAGTACAATGCCACCTGTTACAGTATTCAAATGAGAATTACCCTGATCCAGCACATTTGATACAATATTATTTAGAGTTCCCATTATACCATGTTCAAACTTGGAGAGTTGTTGCTCGATGCGGGTTAATCTCTCTTCAAGAGGTCGGAGAGAGTATCTCAATAGGGCACTCAATTTCACATAATGGGGATACTCCCCTAACACTGATCCATCAATAGTTATAACCTCACATTGTAAACTATCACCAGAGTTTATTACAGTTGGCAGTGATGGGTCAACAGAGTCAGTAGGCCTCTGTTCCTCGTCCCCCTTGTTTCTAGCTGTTGTGAGGTTATCACCGGAACCTTTAGCCCACAGTGGAGTCGGAGGCAATCTCAGTCTCAATAGGATCCGATAATTGAAGTTGCATAAGAGGGGAGGTGGCGATCTGATCCTGGGAAATAGGAGGGTTATGTACAATCGCTAAAACAGTGTTCGTATTTGCACCCCTAGCACGCTCAGGAGTGCGAGCATTAGCAAAATGGCCCATAGAAGATCTTTTGGCCATAGCTTAATCCTGGGAGACCTGACGTTCCATAAGTATAATACCCTGGTCAAAAACAGAATTGGCCCTTGTTATAAAATTGTCCAATGTTCCCGTTAGATGACTACCAGGTCCCTTGCTCCTATTCTCACGTACTGCCATAATACTGGTGGTGTCTTCACCAGGAAAACTACTTACAGTGTGTCCAGAATGCGTGCCTGATCTGTTGCAGGCTAAAGAGGGATGGCCCGGTCCGGTCTCCTCCGGGCTACAACGGGCTTAAACGGGCCCGCCCTTGGCCCGGGCTTCGCCCGGCGCGCGCCGGCGCGTGTCCCGTGTTACGCGGCAATGGGCGTAGCTAAATATAGGCAGTGGGTGTGGGCGAGAAGAGGCCCCAGCTGCGGCCGATGGTGAGGCGCTACGGCTGCTGGTCCTCGCAGTCCCGCGCCGTGAATGCTGACTTCAAAGAGGCTGAAAGTTGTCCCAACAGTAAGTCCGGGTCAGGGAGGCAGGAGCTGATAGCAAATTCAATCCCACACGATACTGCTGCGAGTGGCGCCCGCGAAGCAGGGGCCGCAAGCTGTTAAGAAGGAGCAGACAGGGAGTGGGTGGGAAGAGGCCCCAGCTACGGCCGATGGTGAGGCGCTACGGCTGCTGGTCCTCGCAGTCCCGCGCCTTGAATGCTGACTTCAAAGAGGCTGAAAGTAGTCCGAACAGTAAGTCCGGGTCAGGGAGGCAGAAGCTGATAGCAAATTCAATCCCACACGATACTGCTGCGAGCGGATCCCGCGAAGCGGGGGCCGCGAGAAGTTAAGAAGGAGCAGGCAGGGAGTGGGCGGGAAGAGGCCCCAGCTGCGGCCGATGGTGAGGCACTACGGCTGCTGGTCCTCGCAGTCCCGCGCCGTGATTGCTGACTTCAAAGAGGCTGAAAATAGTCCCAACAGTAAGTCCGGGTCAGGGAGGCAGGACCTGATAGCAAATTCAATCTCACACGATACTGCTGCGAGCGGCACCCCTCCAGATCATTCTCCAGTTTCCTACAAAGGACGTAAGATCGATCTTTTGGGATTTTTTGAGGACACATTGTATTTCAAAGGGAGATGTATCAAGGGTAAGATTTATGTTGCTCTAAAGGGTTTGAACATCCTTGGGTGGGTTCACCAGGGATTGTTCGAGATGATTTTGAGAATTGGAACCCTTGAACAAGTCCTTGTAGTGGAATGTTGTGATTACCTCAAACAAAAATCGAAGACTAAATAGCCTTCTGTTTTCAGAGACTATTTAGGTAAAGTTAAAGGTTTTAAACAAAAAATAGTTGTTAAGCACGGTGCAACCCCAGTTAAACATAAACTCAGGGGGGGTTCCTTTTAGTGTTAGGTTTGATTTAGAGAAAGAATTAAAAGAGTTGTGTGCAAAAGGGGTCATCGAACCTGCTGAGTCTCCTTTGTGGTTATCTCTTTTGGTGGTTGCCCGGAAAAAAAATGGCCAACTTAGGGTTTGTGTGGACTTAAGGTCCCTTAATAAAGAAATTTACCCATTACCCAAAATTTCTGATCTTTTTGGGGCTACCAAAGGAGCTAAATGTTTCTCCAAGCTCGATCTAGCAAGTGCCTACCATCAAGTTGAACATCACCAAGAATCCAAACATCTCACGGCATTTGTTTCACCACTAGGCACTTTTCAATACTGCAGAATGCCCTTTGGTTTAGCCTCAGCGGCATCTGTCTTTCAAAGAATAATGAATAATATTCTTCAGGATTTGAATTCAGTCTTAGTGTTCCAAGATGATGTTCTTGTATTTGGAAAGGACAATGCTAGTCATGATGCCACTTTAGATAAAGTTTTGTCCTTGTTCAAGGAGCATGGTGTTGTTCTCAAATCTGATAAATGTGAGTTTTTTCGTGATAAGGTGGAATATCTGGGTCACATTGTATCTCAAGAAGGTGTAAGTCCTAAACCGGGATTATTGGAAGATATTACTAATGCTCCTGTGCCAATTGACAAGTCGGGAGTCAAGTCCTTACTGGGACTTTGTGAATATTATTCTAAGTTTGTACCTGACTTTGCTACGATCGTTCGCCCCATAAGTGCTTTGTTAAAGAAAGGTGCTGTCTTTGAATGGGACCAAGAGTGTGATTGCATTGGATCGTGTCAAGTCTGCCTTAAGCTGTTGCAAAGCTCTCAAGCCTTTTGATCCGTCGCATGAATGCTTCATCACTGTTGATACCAGTCAAGTGGGATTAGGTGCCATGTTAACTCAGAAAGTTGATGATATTGAACATACTATTGGTTTTTTCTCTCGCGTACTGAGAGGTGCTGAACATCAAAATTCAGTCATAGAGAAGGAGCTACTGGCATGTTCTTGGGCTATAGAGAAGTTTCGCCCGTATGTGGGGGGTAAACACTTTACCCTCCTCACTGATCATAAGCCCCTTGTAAGCATTTTAGGGGATGGCATGAGAAAGTGTTCCACTCCTAGAATTCTAAGAATGATCACCAGGTTGTTGCAGTTCCATTTTGAGGTCAAACATATATCTGGTAGAAAAATTTAAGAGCTGATTTTTTATCAAGATTTCCAGTTAATGAAAATGAACAGGAGAACGTTAAATTTGATGATCTCATTGATGAGGATTGCAAAGATTGCTTTGTGGCTGCCCTAGATATTCCTCATCACAAAGTAGGCTCTGAGGAAGAGTGGAGATCAGCGTTCCTTTCTGATTCTGTTCTTCAGGATGTTTGTGAACTTGTTACTAAGGGTTGGCCACGTGAAAATGTACTCTCTCCTTTGCTTCAACCTTTTTGCTAAATTGGTCAAGAGTTGTCTCTTGAAGATGGTTTATTACCAAGGGGTGATAAGCTGGTGCCACTTTATTCTCTCAGATCAGGTATTTTGAGACGTGTGCATGAAGGACACCTTGGAGCCATCCTCACTAAGCGTCGCCTTCGTGATACCTTCTGGTGGACATCTATGGATGTTGATGTTGAAAACCTGGTCAAAGAATGTTGTGTTTGTTGTTCCTCCGACAAGTCTCTCAAGGTGTCCACTCCTCCTTTGAATCCCATTGAGTTTCCTGACAAACCCTGGGTGAAGGTTGGCATTGATGTACAAGGACCATATGATGTTCTTTGTGGTCCTTACAAGAATATTTTGGTTTTGGTCGATTATTCATCCAAATGGCCCGAGATTAAGTTGGTGAGAGAGGCTAATACTAAAAAACTTTTGTTGATTTCCTTACTGATGTATTTTTAAGAGAGGGTTTTCCAGAGGTTATAGTCTCTGATAATGTAAAACAGTTTGTCAGCAGTGAATTTCAAAATTTTCCCCAGTCCGTCTCCGTCAAACATCACAGGAGTTTGTTATATCATCCTCAAACTAACGGTCTCGTGGAAAGGATGAACTGTGTGATTGGAGATTGTGTGAAGTGTGCAAACTTTGGTCACCATGATGTTAAACGTGCTCTTGATGATATGTTGTGGTTTTACAAAACGACACCACATTCGATTACCAAGGTTGCTCCTTTTTTAGGTCTCGCCTGTCGATGCGCATGCTCATCGAGCTTGCGAGCCTATTGCGGCTTAAACAACTTTTAACTAAGAAGCAAGGAATCGTGGCGATTCCTTGCAGTGCCCGTGACTTTTAAGCTCAATGCGCATGTGCATTGAGCTTAAAAGCGCGTGCACAGCCGCAATCGCCGTCAGCCGCATTCCTCCGACACCTTTTGAAGTGAAGCTTAGCTTCACTTCAAAGGCCCGGCTTCTTAACACCCACATGCCGCTCTCCCCGCTCCGCCCCCTCCCCTGCCCGCCTTGTGCATTTCTCCCGACTGACTGTCTGCTCTCTGTGCTATCTTGGGGGTGCCTGATCCCTTTACTCTCCCCCGTAGTCTTGGCCTTTCGTATCTCTCTGCCTCTCGCAGACTTCAAAACTTCTGGCAGATTCTCTGTTTCTTGCTTATTTCCCTCCCCTCAGCCCCCATAGGACTGACAGCAGGAGTTTCGCCGACAGCAGACTGTGCCAGCTTTACAGGGAAGATGTGCTCAGGGTTTAAGCACAGGTTACTTTATTTATTTATTTATTTATTTATGTTTAATATTTATAAAGCGCTGCATATACCCGTGGGCGTCAAGGCGCTAAAAACCAGTATCGACTAAGGGGATGTGAGGGGGTAAAATGAATGGATCAAATGAGACAGAATGGAAGAAAGAATTACTGAGAGAAAAGCCAGGTTTTCAAGAGTTTGCGGAACTGAAGCAATGTAACACTCTGTCTGATATTGAGAGGCAAGGTGTTCCAAAGTCTGGGGGCTGCCACCAAAAAGCGTCGGTCACCCCAGGTAACTGTTTTGGTGCGAGGGACAACCAGTTGGCTGAGAGTGGCTGATCGCAGAGCTCTTGCAGGTTTGTAGGATTGTAGTTGGTCTCTGAGAAAATGTGGTCCTTGATTATGGGTTGATTTAAATACTATGCAGAGTGCTTTGAAATGAATTCTTTTCTGTACAGTCAGCCAATGAAGATCTTTTATGTTTTTGGAGATGGGTTCAAACTTTGTTTTGCCGGTAAGAAGGCGAGCTGCTGCGTTTTGTATTGTTTGAAGTTTTGCAATTACTCTGATTTGAGCATTGAGGAATAGACCATTACAGTAATCCAGGGATGAGAGGACAAGGGCAGAAACCAATGTCTTGATGGCAGAGTCAGGGAGAAAAGGGCGTATTTTGCGGATCATTTTCAACTTCAAGTGCGCTGTGGATACTGTTTTGTTGACATGGTTCATGAAATTTAATCCTTCATCAAAGGTGACACCAAGGTTCCTGACCTTCGAAGCCGGCGTAGGAGGAATACCGAAGGTCTCTGGCCACCAACAGGTGGACCAGGCTGGGGAGAGTGGACCAAAAATGAGTACCTCGGATTTTTCCGAGTTCAGCTTTAAGCAGTTTGTCGCCATCCAATCTCCTATGTCTAGGAGCCCTTTCTTAAATCTTTCAGCTACTTGCTCTCCGTCGCCTTTAATCGCCAACACTAGTTGGGTGTCGTCGGCGTACGAGGTAAGGCTCATCCCATGTGCTTTGATGGTCTTAGCAAGGTCCGACACATAGATGTTAAAAAGTGTCGGACTAAGGGATGAGCCTTGAGGAACTCCGCAGGGAGCAGAGAGTTGAGCTGATTGAAAGGGTCCCAAAATGACAGCCTGCGTTCTTTTGGCAAGGAAGGAAGCTATTAGGTTTTTGGCAATGTGGCAGATGCCAAGACCTTGGACACGGTCGACCAAGGTGTTGTGGTCGACCGTGTCGAAAGCCGCTGATAAATCTAGCAGAACCAGTATGGCAGTGCCACCCTGGTCCCTGATGACCCTAATATCATCAGCGGCTTTAATCAAGGCTGTCTCGGTCCCGTGATGTTTTCGGAACCCAAACTGCGTGTTGTCAAGAAGCTGATGTTCTTCAATAAACTCGGAAATCTGGGTATTCATGATTTTTTCAATCATCTTTGCCATGAAGGGTAGACTGGCAATTGGTCGATAGTTTTTTAACTCACTTTTATCCAGTGAGGGTTTTTTTAGCAAAGGTTTTAGTAAAGTGTTTTTGAGAGGATCCGGATAATTGCCTGACAACAGTATTAAATTGCAAACCTGTGTGAGTGCCGGTATGATGACATCCATGACTGGTCTGAGTACAGATAAAGGGCAAGGGTCCAGGGGGGAACCTGATTTGATGGTCGATAATGTGTTTTTTATTTGGTCCGAGGTAACTGGCTGGAAGCAAGGAAAAGTATTAGCTAGGGGGGGGTGGTAGATGAGATTGAACCCGGATGTGATTTGGAAGAAAATGCTTGATAGATGTCATCTACTTTAGTGTAGAAAAAAGAGGCAAGAGAGTCACACAAAAATTGTGACGGGGGGGGGGGTGAGGTCTGGGGAATTGCCTGATAATGCTTTAGTGATTAAAAATAGTTGTTTGCTGGAGTTCTTGGCTTTCTCAATTTGATCACTGTAGTATTCTTTTTTTGCTTCTGCTATCATGTTTTTGTATAGTGCTAAGGATTGCTTATAGACAGATTTACTACTGGTATCATAATCTTTTCTCCAAGTTCTTTCCTTGGTACGGTTGATCTGTTTTTGTGTCCTTAGTTTATCATTATACCAAGGTGCGGTGGGTTTGGCTCTATTATTAGAGTATTCCTTGGAAGGGGCTGATTGGTATGTAGCCTGGCCAATCCAGTCGTATAATTGCTGGAGCGCTAAATTGGGGTCTGAAGCGAACACAGGGTAAGTTTGTTCTAGTATGACCTTCAAATCTTCTAAGTTTATATTTTTCCAATCTTTAAAAGATTGTTTAGGTATAAGTTGGGGCTTGTTATTGCAGTGATTGTTGGTAGCTATCTTAGCAAAAATTACAAAATGGTCTGTCCAAGGCATGGGCAAAATATTGGTGATTTGCAATCCTTCTAGATTGGAAAAGATGGGGTCTAAAATGTGACCTGCTTGATGGGTGGAGGATGTAACAAGTTGTTTCAGCCCCAAATTACCTAGATCAGCGATGAGGGCAGCAGAATCGGCTAGGTGACCTAGATCTAAGTGGAAGTTCAGGTCACCTAGGACCGTGAAGCTACTTTCTGTGGCTACAGATTCCATCATAGTATTTATGTTAGACAAGAAGGTAGTTTTTGATCCCGGAGGACGATATATTAGTATACCCTTGAAATTAAACAGAGGGGAGATGTTGATAGCGAATTGCATGGCCTCACAGGATGTAGATGGAATAGATGTCGTTCTAACAGGATATGAATCTCTAGCAATTATGGCCAGCCCACCCCCTCTTTGTTTAGGCCTGTCCTGACAGTAGGTTTTAAATCCCTGTGGAACTTTACTGTAACCCCCTTAACACTTGCAGCAAGGACAGCTTTACTGTAACCCCTCACCCAGACACAGGTACGGTAACTGGGTTTGTTTTTGTAATCCACTCCGGAACCAAATAACTTGTATCTTCTCCCCAGTTTCCAGTTAAAGTTGCAGAAGAGTAAAGCAAAACCACATCCACAAGTATGTCTGCTGTGTGGGACTGGAATGATCGAACCCTTCTTGCCTGCACGTGGACATTGGGTTGTTGAGATGCATTTCTGACATGGGGTGTGTGCACATGCCCCCAGCCGCCTGCCTTGCCTACTCTCCCAGCTGGTGCCGCTCCACCCCCTGCGGCATCAAAGGCTTTCACGGCCGGCCGGCCATGCTTTCAGTTTCACGACCGGCCGGCCGTGTGAAGTGCATTTCAAAGCCCGCTCTCCCTGCTCCGCCCCCTGCTCCGGCCGAGACGCATTTCTCTTCCATCCTCCCCCCTCCCCATGCACCCTCAGTGGGCTGAAGAATTGCCAGAATGCAATATCACAGGCTTAGCTCTTGTGGTGATTGGCTTGTGTGGTAGGTTTAAATAATCTTACCCTTATCGCACACCCATGTCTGGTTTAAAGACTGCGTTGCTTGCAGTTTGCGCCTTTCCCCGTCAGCCCAAGAACAGACGTGCTGCCATACTGACACCCGCCAGGTTGTGCTGGCTTGTATCCGGTCCGGTGCAATCCTTTTATTAATGACCCTTTGGTGGTACTCAGAAGCGTTCGTCCTCAGCCCCTCGTATCTAGTTAATAATCCGCTCTTTGCGAGCTTCTCCTCCGTGTGCTTGTCCTCCCCATTACCACTCGTACCACTCATTCCACTCCTTCGAATTTCTCTTCAACTCTTCTATGCATCCATCTCACTCCTGCCTCCCTGCTGTCTTAGCCTACCACTCCGTCATTCAAAATCTACTCTTAAGGACAGTCTGCTCTACTATTCCGGTAAAGCCTACCTGTACTCACATGTGTGGGTTCTGGTGTTTTTCCCCTCGATATGTTCAACTTCTAAACACAAGCTGTTGCATGCCTTTGTTTAACATTGTTGCTGAGAACATGACCTCGCTCATACGGTTCACGTTTAGGATACTACTTCTGGCTTAAGCACCATCAGGACATAGTATCACCGAGTGTTCGATTTTCTAAACCTCTCCTTGCCCTTTATGTAGATCCTTAATTGTGTTAAAAGCTGCTCGCGTTATGCACAGTCCCGAATAAAATGTTATAAGATACATGCATTAAAAGTTTCAAAATCCCTTAAAGATACATGATAGTTTTGCACAAGTGAAATGTCGGCATTAGGGCTACTAGAATTAGTGGCTTAAATCTATTTTAGTACTGTAGCCGCTGACACTTTAGTCGCTGGCCAGATGGTGGTTGTATTAGACGTTACAAGCAGTTTCTAAATGGGGGTGGGTAAATTCAGTGATGACACCTTCTTTTTGTAGTGGCTGCAGGCCGCCATTGTATACTGTTTTTGTGCTTTTTATACTTCTACAACATGAAGATCGAAAAAAATAACTTTTCTTTACTGCAACAGCCAGGCATATGCTCTTTTGTGTGTAATGGTTGCATCTGCGGGTATTATTTTTAGCCCGTTGTGGAAAACTGATGACTACATATAGACCTCGATAAGACCCTTTCGCGTTTAAAATAGTTTACCATTTGAGTTTGAGATGCTAATTATTTGCCTAAGATTATTCTCGTCCTATCAAAACATAAAGCACTAGTCCGCAATTTAGAACACGTATATTGTGCAACACTTCAATGACATTTTTAAAGTAACTATGCTGATTTTCCTGGCTATTGCACATTTTTCCCTCACCCACCCTCAACCCCTCATCCCCACTCACCCTCAACCCCTCACCCTCACTCACCCTCAACCCCTCACCCTCACTCACCCTCAACCCCTCACCCTCACTCAACCCCTCACCCTCACTCACCCTCAACACCTCACCCTCAACACCTCACTCACCCTCACTCTCACTCATCCTCACTCACCCTCAACCCCTCACCCTCACTCACCCTCACCCACCCTCAACCCCTCACCCTCACTCACCCTCAACCCCTCACCCTCACTCACCCTCACCGCCTCACCCTCACTCACCCTCAACGCCTCACCCTCAATCACCCTCAACCCCTCACCCTCACCCACCTTCACTCACCTTCACTCACCCTCACTCACCCTCACTCACCCTCACTCACCCTCACCCTCACTCACCCTCACTCACCCTCGCCCTCACTCACCCTCACCCACCCTCAACCCCTCATCCTCACTCACCCTCAACGCCTCACCCTCAACCCCTCACCCTCACCCACCCCCACTCACCCTCAACCCCTCACCCTCAATCCCTCACCCTCACTCACCCTCGCCCTCACTCACCCTCAACCCCTCACCCTCACTCACCCTCAACCCCTCACCCTCAATCCATCACCCTCACTCACCCTCACCCTCAACCCCTCACCCTCACCCACCCTCAACCCCTCACCCTCAATCCATCACCCTCACTCACCCTCACCCTCACTCACCCACACTCGCCCACACTCACCCTCACTCACCCACACTCACCCTCACTCACCCACACTCACCCTCACCCACCCTCACCCTCACCCTCACTCACCCTCACCCTCACTCACCCTCACCCTCACTCACCCTCACTCACCCACCCTCACTCACCCTCACCCTCACCCACCCTCAACCCCTCACCCTCACTCACCCTCACTCACCCTCAACACCTCACCCTCACTCACCCTCACCCTCAACACCTCACCCTCGAACACTCCCCCTCAACCCATCACCCTCAATCCATCACCCTCACTCACCCTCACCCTCACTCACCCACACTCACCCTCAACCCCTCACCCTCACTCACCCTCAACCCCTCACCTTCACTCACCCTCAACCCCTCACCCTCACTCACCCTCAACCCCTCACCCTCACTCACCCTCACTCTCACTCACCCTCACTCACCCTCAACGCCTCACCCTCACCCTCACTCACCCTCAACACCTCACCCTCACTCACCCTCACCCTCACTCACCCTCAACACCTCACCCTCACTCACCCTCAACCCCTCAACCCCTCACCCACTCACCCACTCACCCTCACTCACCCTCACTCACACTCACTCACCCTCACTCACCCTCAACCCCTCACCCTCACTCACCCTCAACCCCTCACTCACCCTCACCCTCACTCACCCTCACCCTCACTCACCCTCACTCAGCGCAACAACAGCATCTTCACTAAATATATTTAATAAACTTTAAGCTATTGGCAATATAAAATAAAATCCATTTTATTTACGTATTAATTATTAATTGTTTTTTAAAGCCATTGATTTTTTTTATATCAATACATATAAGTCACATATAAGTCCCGTTAATACAAAAAATGTTGCTTTACAAATGCTAGAGGTGTCACATTTACAAAAAATTATAACTATTGGCTTTGTAAATAAGAAAGCTATTAATTTAGCTATTTAGAAAAAACAACACATAAATAAAAAACAAAAAAATAAATAACACCTATAGCTCAAACTTTCCTACTGCGAGACCTATTGCATTTCCAATGCTTGTTTCTCATGAGAGGAAGAATTGCTAACACATCTTTGAACCCTGGGTGGATGAGTAATTTACAGAAGTCTAACACAAATGTGGATGATCTGATGTCTCAGGTCAAAGAAAATGTTTCTAATTCGCAAAGAAAGCAAAAGGCTTAGTTTGATGTAAAAAGGGGGTCAAGATGTCTTTTCTCAATGTGGGTGATTTTGTGAAAATTAAATCTCCTATACATACTAAGAAAGGTGAGAGCAAATTTGGTAAACCGCATCGTGTTGTAAAAATGTATGGTAATGCTGTGCAAGTTGAAGGAGGGTACTAGGGGAACCTAAATAAAGTTTCCAAGGTTTTGCATAGTTCTGACACAAGTTCATTCCAACAGAATGTTACTGTACCTAGATTAACACGTGTTGATGTACCCAATACTTCATATTGTTCCTGCCAGTCAGGTTCCTCTAAATAATGAAGGTGTCAGGAGGAGTTCAAGGAAATGTTCTTTGCCAGTTCGTTTCAGATAATATTTCATATTTATGTTGATAATATAATATGTTTCTTTTTAATTTTTTTTTTTTTTAAATATATATTTTCTCTAACATTTTATTTTCTTTCAAGAACAAGGGAAGGTATGTAGTATTCTTTATGCACCTCTAGTGCATTAGAATACTAAGGTTGCTAGGTGGCTTCTGTTTTTAAGCCACATAGAATGTACTTTTATACTTGATCTAACTGCTGAGCCTGGCTCCCTTGTTTGCTCCACGACCGTGTAACCTAATAAATACTGTTTGAATCAGCCTCGCCTGACAGTCAGTTACTACACAAGTCAAAGGGAAAACTTCAGCAAGAGGACTGTATACTGAGGCATTCCGCAAGGACATACAAGCAATAGAAAGAAAGAAAACTCTTATGATGCGGTCAGATAGAAATACAGGGATTTAATTATGAAGTATATGATGTTCTTTTTGTCAAAGTTGAAAATACTTACTGAATGCAAGTCACATTTCTTTCAAGCACCAGAACAGCAATGGCAGCTGGCTGGAGAGGGGTGAGGAATCGCCATTGTACACAAAAAGCATCATACAGAAAAGCACCCTCCACCTCACCACCCATGCAGAAGACCTCACAGCCAACATGAAGCACCTCCACTTCCAGGTCCAGACCAACCCAAACACCACCCTCTGAGGCACCCTCGTCTACAGAGCCGCCGGACCCCGCCGACCCTTAAGCAATTCCATCATTGACTTAATCTCCTACACAGACTACATTCTTCCTGGCGACCTCAACTTTCACCTGGACAACTCTAACGACAAAAACACCTCACCCCTCTGGAGAACCTTGCCACTCTTGGATTCTAACAACTGGTCATCTCCCCAACCCACTCAGCAAGACACACACTCAACCCCATCTTCTCAGACCAGTGACATTACCTTCAGCCACACCACCGAGCTCCAGCGGTCCGACCAGCACTGCGTCCACTTCTCCTTCACCAAACCCATCGCATACCACCACGCCAACCTCTACCCTCGTAGAAGCAGGAACAGAGTCACAGAAGAACAGCTCATCACCGCCCTAAGCGAAACCCCTCCACCGACATCTACAGATGCCAACACCAAGGGCTTTAAGTGGGCCGGGTCTGACCGGTGCTGAGCACCAGCAGTTTTTTAAAGGGGGGGCTTGAAATGTGTCTCTATCAGGCTCTGCTTTGTGCCCTGGCACAGGCGGTCCGTTTTTTCCGGACTGCAGTGACAGCAGGCACTTCCATGTGCGCTGCTCACACTGCTCACTTCTCACTAGTGGAGAAATTAGGGCATGACCTCATGCCAGTCGAGCGTTGTAGGGGAAGGGAAATCTTTTAAAGAGAGTCATTTTCTCTCTGGAGATCGCTTCTCTTTTTGAAACTCCGGAGCAGCAACATTGTTGTGGTGTCACAAGTGGAAGCATTTTCAATATTATATACAAGCCATAAATGCTGCTTATCTATCTTTTTCAACTATTGACCAAGCCAATAGTCTTGACTTGTAGGTATGATGTTATTTGTGGTATCACATATCTGGATGCAATGACAGAAACAGGAAAATAAAAGTTGGGCGGCACACTATGCTAAGCACCGATTTTTAGCTTACGTGTTGTTAAGTCACACCTTAATTACATTGGCCATGTGCCTTTGAGAGACCCCCACCCCAGCAGTTTTTTCATCACACTTCAAGCCCTGCCAATACCATGGCACGCAACCTCCAGTGATGGATCTCCGACTGCGCCAACACAACACCTTGGCCCCCCTGAAGAAATCCCCTAGCAAGTGACTCTCCAAGAAAGCCAGTTGGTTCTCTACCGCCCTTCATGAATCTAGACGCACCTGTAGACGGCTCGATAAGAGATGG
Source organism: Lissotriton helveticus (assembly GCF_964261635.1). Taxonomy (NCBI): domain Eukaryota; kingdom Metazoa; phylum Chordata; class Amphibia; order Caudata; family Salamandridae; genus Lissotriton; species Lissotriton helveticus. Next base: position 630,107,713 of record NC_136068.1, on the reverse strand, counting down.
AGGAGTAGCAAGACGCCGGAAGACCACACAGTCTTTAAGACCACTATCACCACACATCACCACCTCATCAGAATAATAAAGAAAGCGGCCCTACAAGAAAGTATCAACACCAATGCACTCAACAGAAAGGAACTTTTCACCATGGTCAAATAATTCTCCAGACCCAGCACATCCCCCCTCCCTAGACCTCTGCAATTACTTCCACGCAAGATCAGGTAGATATATGACAGATTTGCCAGCCTCGATACCCAAGACCCTCCCACCGCACCCTACGACACAGGACCCCTACAGACCCAACTCAACTGCATCCACCTCACAGAGGACGACACCCTCAAGATCATGAAGAGCATCCACTCCGGAGCACTCACGGACCCCTGCCTGCACCACATCTTCAACTGAGCAGTCATCAACATCGCCCCCCGAACTCTGCAGCACCATCAACTTCTCCATCAACTCCGCCACCTTGCCAGAAGACTGGAAACACACAGAGAACAACCCCCTGCTAAAGAACCATCTCGCTTTGCCCCTACCCAGTCAAGGTAATTGAGAAGGCCAGAAACACCCAACTTGCAGAGTTCATTAAAGCAAACCACATCCTGGACCTCTCCCATTCCGGCTTCTGAAGCAACTGCAGCACAGAGACGTTTACACCCTCCTCAACCGAGGCGAAACTGCAGCCCTCATCCTCCTGGGCTTCTCGGCCACCTCCGATACTGTATCTAACTGAACCATATGCATAAGACTCCATGACGCCGGTATCCACGACAAAACCCTAGAAAGGATCTGCTCCGTCCTCACCTGCCGAACACAGAGAGTCAGACTACATTCGTTCCTCTCATACCACACAGAGATCAGCTGTGGAGTGCCTGAGGTCTCATCCCTGAGCCCCACGCTTTTCAACATCTACATGGCACTGCTCGCAGCCATTATCAGGAACCACGGACTCAACATCGTCTACCATGATGATAACACCTGGCTGCTTTCCTCCCTCACCAATGAACCAGCAGTCGCCAAGAACCACTTTCATGATGGGATGAAGGCTGTCACCACCTGGATGAAGAACAGTTGCCTAAAGCTAAACTCAGAGGAGACCAACATCTTCATCATGGGATCTCCTCCGCCTAGGACAACTCTTGGTGGCCCACAGCACTTGGAACCTTCCCCACTCCATAGACCACGCCTTGCACCTCTGCATCATACTGGACTCCTCGCTCACCATGAGCCACCAGATCAACTCCATCTCATCATGCTGCTTCCACACACTACTCCTGCTCCGAAAGATCTTCAAATGGATCCCCACCGAATCCAGAAAGATGCTCCCCCACACACTCGTCAGCAGCAGAATAGACTACGGCAACGCACTCTACACCAGCATCACCCAGAAACTCCTCAAGAAAATGCAGAGCATCCAGAACGCCGCCACCTGACTCATCCTCAATATCCTCCACCGCACCCACATCACCAGCCACTTAAGAGACCTCCATTGGCTCCCAGTCAATAAGAGAATCACCTTCAAGCTCTTCACACATGCCTACAAAGCCCTATACAACGTGGGACCTGCGTACCTCAACCACCGCCTCGCATTCTGTACACCCACCAGAGACCTCCACTCTGTGCAACTGGCCTAGGCTACCATCCCACGTATCTGCAAGACCACATCCGGATGAAGATCCCTGTCCTACATCATAGCAAAGACATTGAAGACCTTGTCTCCATCTCAGGCAATCACCGTCACAGCCTCAATTCAGGACAGACCTCAAGACCTGGCTCTTTGGCTGAAGCACAGTGCCTCGGCGGACCTGCAGCTACTGTTAGGGGTGGTCGGATTTGACCCCATTCATGAGTGTTCAACGTAGATTCCTCAGGGCTGCGTAGAATGCTCCTTTTTACAATTGTTCTGTGCCCCTGAGCTTCTTTTGTGACATTCCCTAATTCTCTGACAACCCTTTTACAATGGTATTTGGTGACGCTCCCTAACTGACAGAAAAGGAAGTTTCACCCGCGAATCCGTGCTTGGCTTACTGTTTTGTTAGTGACCACGCCCCCTCTACTCAGCGTCCTGCTCCGTGAGGTTCCTGTATCTTTCCGAGATCCTGTAATGCCTTATTGACCCCGGTTGTGCTCCTTTCTTGTTCCGGTGGTATCGTCCTTGAGTTACGGTATTTCCTTCCCCTGCCCGGTTCCTGCCCGTGGACAATTCCGCCCGCTCTTTCCCGCTACCTGCTCCTTTCCCGGCACGCCCTTCCCCGGTGCCTTCTCTCCCTCCCGCATTGTTTCCCCAGTTTTCCTTCGCTCCTTGTTTCCTCAGACTTGTTATTGCTCGTAGATCGTTTCTGTTGTCTGTGCAGATTGATCAACGGGGTTTGTTTGTTTGTTTGTGTTACGTGCTCCGCTTAGTATTCTTGATACACCCGCTCCGCTCCGTCCTTTACCCCCGAGTTGGACGCGGTGTGTATTTTGTAGGAATTGTTTGTATGGTGTATTATCCGTTTCTCACTCCGCTCTGTCTTAAGTTTAAGAGCAGAAAGTGGGGATTGTCTTGGTTGTGTGTTATTCGTTCCTCATTCCGCTCTGTCTTAAGTTTAGGAGCTGGAAGTGGGGATTGTCTGTGTGGTGTGTTCTTTGTTTCTCACTCCGCTCTGTCTTAAGTTTAAGAGCTGGAAGTGGGAATTTCTGTGTCACTTTGTCTTTAGCTCTATTAGTGGCACAAGCTTGTCATCAGCTGCGCTTGTGGCCCCAGTCTTGCTCTGTCTTCAGTTTATGAGCCGGACTGGAATTGTACCCCTTGTGTATCTACTGCCTCGAAGATACCCTTGCTGGTAGTCACTCCAGTTCCCTTGGTACCTCTTGGTACTCGCCTTGACTGCTAGCTTTAAAGCCCTGACGCTCACCTGGTGAGGTAAGTGGAATACTATGTTGAACACTTATGTACCAGTCCTGTAAAGTGTTGGTGAGGTTAGTATTGTTGTACTTTTATTTACAGCCATCTCCTGCCATCGAGACTGCAGCTACATCTTCCTTGCTGGGGGAGAGTGGTATACTCCCTGGGAAAATTCCCCCCACACTTTTTGGTAGCAGCGGACTTTGAGCGAGTTTTCTCTTCTCGCTTGGGTCGTTGGTGTCTGGAAGTGTGTGGGACATTTCATCTTTGCTCCTGTGGATGAACAGCCTCCTCTACCGAGGAGGATCCCTGACAGCTCTCCCTTATAGCCCCCCACCCTCCCTCCAGTGCCTTGAGACCCTTATGGGTAAGTAGTTGCACTCTACAAGACACTGATTGATTGATTGAGAAGAATGGTTGTATTAGATGTACTGCAGAGAATGTCAGGTGGTAGAGCCAGACAGACACGACCTATGGCAGAGAAACAGAATCGGAAACACCTGCAGACTAGGAGGTGGAGGTGGAACAGATCCCATATGTGAGGGTACAGCTGGATGGGACCTGCACTGTGGTGGAGCAGAATTATTTGGACCTGATACATCTACAGAGAGGACTACAATGTGAGCTTTGTTATCTGTAGGCAGCACCACTGGAATTATGCAGCAAGGGAGGACCAAAATATGCAGCAATTTATGTAACAAAAAGGCAAATTGTGCAGCGTAATAAGGGCCATTGTGTGACAGTATAACTTCAATATTTTGTCATTTTTACACATAGTGACACTCTGGGAAACAATTTACCTTATTAGTATCAGTTTACCCAAATACAGCAATAAGCAACTGAAAAATGTCCAGTCAACCTTTGCGAACAAGCCTTCCTCTGCATAGGTACACGGGTCATCATGTTCTTGGTAACTTTTGATCTGTTTGACCAAGAAACAAAAGTTTTTGTTAAAATCTGCAGATTATGTATCTGATGATGGGGTATTTGGCAAATGCAGCAAATCCATAAGCATGCGGAAAACAATGCCAGTAAGAGCACTAAATCAACAAAACCACCACCACCTTGGAGCCCTTAGACCTAGGGTATAACCTCAGAACACATTGCTCCGCCGTACACCAGTAGTCCATCTCAATTAACTCTCAACAGCAACAGAGGCAGGCAGAGGAAACAGTAGGGAAGATAGAGTGGAGGCCCTGTGACGTGAGATAGGTCCTATGCAAAATGGAAAACTGTATGACATTAATCCAGAATGACTTACCTGTAAAAGTAAAGATGAATGCCCAACTAAATTTTAAACTTTCACATCATGACGCTGGAGGTACAACAGGAAGGGACATGGATATTAATAAACTACTATAATAATAGATTTGGTCCAAATATGCACTCAATCGTGGGGGAGATCGATAGAGCACTTGCCGACACAGTGCGCAACATTAAGAATGAGAACATAAACGTTATATGGCTAGGTGATTTTAATATACACCCGTGTAAACATAACATACTGCCTGTCTGCGGAATTGAGCTATGGTGGGAAATCCGATACACCATTTTACACACAGTGAGTATGGCAATGGCTTAAATAAGCTAATAGCCTCCTTAAACATGGAAATAATTTGTGACCCAGAACCCGCAACAGATACTTTGCCGAACACCTTCCACCGAAATGGGGCTGATTTTTAGCGATCGTGCTAATGTTTCAATAGAGTTGAAAATATCAACATAGGAGAAACAAAGGCGCACCATTGTTGAAACACCAATCGTGGCAAAGAAAAATGGGGCTCCTTTAAAATGGGCACACAGACAAAATCAAGATGATTCCAGAAATCATACTTAATACACAAGATAACATACAATTGTGTTTAGATCCAGAAGCAGATGCAGGGGAGGTTGTCAGAGCTTTCTGCAATATCATAGGAAACATAAAATCATCCCTTCAAGAACAAAAGCGCAAAATAAAGGAAAATGTAGTGGCGGGTTTGACTCATCGTGTACAAAAGCACGAAAGGCTCTGTTATACACCCTAAAGGCCAGATCTGGAAGCCAGGATCAGATAAGAACATTGCGGGCCTCATATAAACTAGCGCGCAAAAGTAGAGAAAAGGAAATTAGGGAGGAATTATGGGCTGACCTAGATAAGGCAGCTAACTCAGGAAATAGCCGTGATTTCTGGAAGCTAGTAAAAGCCCCTTTTTTAAAACCACTAGTGACCCAACTACAGATACAAATGTCAAAGAGGAGGCTTGGGCCTCCCATTTTGACAAATATTTTTCCCTCTAATTCTGATATCTCATCCCATCAGGTGGTAGCGCAGGAAATACGCCCAGAGTCTTTATTGTTCTCTTTTTTAGAAGTTAAAGCAGGGCTGGATTCATATAGTCTGGGAAAGGCCCCGGGACCGAACGGTGTCCCAATTGACTTTTCTCACGAAAATTCAGACTTATGGATACAACTCCTGACGAACGTCCTGAACAGTATAGCCCTGGGAGGCCCTCCTCCCTCATGGTCATTAGGAGTCATTGTACCCATTCACAAAAAAGGTGATAGGGCCAACCCAAAGAACTACAGACCAATATCCTTGCTGGATACAACATCAAAGCTTATGAGCCTCATTCTCCTATCTAGAATAGAGGGATGGGCAAAGGAGAATAACATCTTAATTCAGGCCAAATATGGATCCCAGCAGGGAAGGGGCACTGTGTATCAATGCTTGAATTTAGCATTGACCGTAGAAAAGTATACTAGAATGAAGGATGGGAAAATCTATATGGCATTCATGGACCTGAGCACTGCGTTTGATTGCATGGTCCATGATAAGCTATGGAACATAATGGAGATGATGGGGGTAGACTCAGCTATATTAAATTTTATTAGGCAGTCGTATGTAAATGAAACTGCATCAGTGCGCTACACCAAAAATGGAGACTGTACTCGTTCTTTTAAAATCTCCAAAGGAGTAAGGCAGGGATGCGTATTGGCCCCATTTCTCTTCTCCATATACACGAATGGAGTTGAGGAAGCACTCACCTTGGCCACGCGGGATGCCTGTCTTTTTGAAAATCATATGCTACCAATTCTGGTTTATGCAGACGACGTGGTGCTAATTGCCAGAACAGGCCTTGGGTTACAAAGGCTGATAACCGTGTATGTCACATTCATGGACTCACTTTATCTGAAAGTGAATCAAACAAAGTCTTTTATAATAGCAGCCAGGACAACAAAAAGAGAAAAAATCCTGCAATTCCACGCAGAAGCAGAAAAAATAGAAGTAGTGGATTCTTGCCCACATTTGGGAATTCTTTCGATAAAGATCCGACATGGGCGAAACTGATGGAAGGAAGAAAGATGGTGATGGAGAGGGGTATTAATGCTATAAAATCCTTTGCTAGTAAACTGGGTGCTAAACCCCTATTACCGATAAAAAATATCTACCAGGCAAGAGTAAAGTCAGCAGCGACCTATGGAGCCGGCGTTTGGGGTGGGTGGCACAAACACCACTACAAACGATTGAAAATACATTTTTTAAATCCATAGTGGGCCTCCCTTCATCTATTGCAAATAGTATCCTCCACACGGAACCAGGTTCGCCCTATATTTCAGATTACATACAACTAGCTCCACTCCTCCTTTGGCACTCAATATGGAGAAGAGATACAGTGCTACTTAATCAATAATAAGGAGCTGCTTAACCATTGATAAGTGGAAGAGGTCTAGGTGGCTTAGTTATGTAGAGTCAGTGCTAAGAGAGATTGGCCTCCATGAATTATTTAAAGATTTCCATTGACCTGTTAGAAAGTCTCCAAGCAGAAGGTTGCCAACATCTTCCTGCTAAAGTCTGAGTACAAGCGTAGAGAACAGCAAAAAGAGAAACACATCGTCTGTATATACGGCCTCAATCCACCATTAACAGAAGGGGGGTTCTCTTATTTAGCAAATGTAAATAGGACCCAACACAGATTCATATTACTCAGGTTCCACACTAACTTGATCCCTCTTATGCTAGGTTATCTGGAAAAAACATATAATCATTCCGAACTTAGTGCATGTCCTTGTGATAACCTGTCATCCCAAACCGAATTGCATTTAGTTTTATTCTGCAGGCTATATAAGAATGAAAGAAATTATTATTTAAAACCAATTTTAAAGAAAGGGAATTTTAAGCAGTGTCGGTGGCACTTTACTTTTTAAAATCATTACCTGACCCTTCGGTTTGCTACTCAGTAGAGTCATTCTTATGGGCCTGTATGAGGAAGAGGAAGAGCATCATGTGTATATGAAATGGTTTATGTTGTTTTAAAGATTTTAATGCATCTATGTTTGTATTCCAGAATCATTGTCAACATATCTGTAATTTTTACAAACAAAAACTTGTACAATTTCATGATGAAGTATTTAATTGTACTTTTATGATCATTTTTAACTTGATTGAATAAAGAAATGGAATGAAAAAAATTGTAGGAACTTAAAGCAGGAGTTGCAGCGAAGTTTACTGGGGTACTCTATAAGGAAGGCCCGTTCCTTAACATGGAGACCTTGTGCTAGGTCCTCCTCCTACTTGGTCCGTGGAGGAGCCAAGGAAACCAGCAGGTGTGTACTCAGACCTCGGTACAACCAGCGGATCAGGTGGTTACTATGACCCATATCATGCATTGCCTGTATAAATTCATGGGTATCTGGTTCAGAGCCACACGGTGCCCAATGTTGGCGGACATAATGAGTAATTCTAACATGAGCCAAAAAGAGAGTTTCCAGCAGACTATGAGTTTGGGTGATGTTCTGTTGGGCCATGAGGGTGTGGTCCTCAAAGAGCGAACCAATCATCGTGACCCACACCTGCTCCCAGGGCGGCAGTCTCTTCACTATCAGGGTACCCGAGGACATGGGGAGACACTGTAAAAGATGTTCGGAGCATAGTGTGCGCATCTGTCAGTTTATCGTAGGGCCACTTTCCTATATGCAAGAGCTGTGCGCAGTGGAAGAGAACTAGGCGAGGACAAACTTGAACCCAGGCAGATCTAGCGAGGCAGTTTACCCTGATTAAGCTTACTGTTCGCATCCCCTTTTTCAGTCAAATTACGGCCAGCCAGCCAATACGACAGCCATTACAGCTGCCATGCTAAACAGTAGGCCTTGAAATTTGAGGTGCCCATCCCACCTCTGTCTGGGGTAGCTGCATATTGGGCAAACCAATGCCACCCAGTGCCCCACATCAGACCAATTATTACTGTATTCAACGATTTGACAGCATGGCCCGGCACAATCACCAGCATATTCACAAAGTGGTATAGCAGTTGGGGAAACACAACCATCTTGGCGAGAGTCAGTCAACCCGCCACTGACAATGGTAAAGTAACCCAAAAGCAGATTTGAATGACTGCAAATCCTGTCTCTCTCTGTATTTTTGTATACCTAAATATTGGAATTTCTGAGGTGCTATCTGAATACTAACGTCCCCAAAAGGCAGGGTTGGTCCATCACAAATGTCTGTGAAAGAAAAGGCACAGGATTTGCCTTATTTCAGATGAAGGCCAGATAATTGGCGAAACAAGGAGAACAGCCCAGAGACCCGTGCCAGATGTACACGGAGATCCTATACAAACAATACCATATATTCAGCGTACTACGATATGTCATGTATCATTGAACTCTTGGGGATCCACCATCACTGCGCATCCTGCCTAAGCCTCTGCTCCAGAGGCTCTAACGCCAGTACAAAGGGAAGTGGCAAAAGTGGACATCCTAGTCCAGTGCCGCAGAACACTGGATATGTAGAGGAAATATGTGGCCCTGTCCTAGCCCGAGCAGTGGGATGAGTGTACAGCAGTTTAACCCAACACAGGTAAGTAGGGTGGATACCAAAATGAGTCAAAGCAGAAAACATGAAATCCAAATCCAGGATATCCTGCTGTAGATCTAGATGGAGGCATCCATTCAATAGGTACTGATCACAGACTGCATCCATGATCGGATCAAAGCGGCATAGTTTGAGTGAAGTGTTACGGCATGGAACAAAACCACACTGATAAGCGTGTATCAACTGTGGGAGTAGGGGGAGACGCTGGCATGCCAGCACCTTTCTCGTGATTATATATTCAGTACTGAGCAGGGACAAGGGTCTGTAAGAAGTCATATCTTCTGGGGGGTCTACCTGGTTGTGAGCTTACTAACACCTGTTTAGTGGTGGGGGGGCAACATTCCTGCCTCCAGGGATGCCTTATAAAGCCATTCCAATGGTACACCAGGCGTTTAGCAAAGGTGGCATCTATATTGGGTTAGGGAGGCAAAACGATCCCGGCTTCAAATTACAGGAGAGATCATTGATTGCACTCCAAATCTCACCTGGAGTAAATTTAGCACCCAAAGGTTACCTATCTGTGGTCAACACTCTAGGCAGGGACAATTGCTCCAGAAATAAGTGAAGAACAGCTGGGTCCATTGGGGGGGGGGGAGGGCTTACTGTAAAGGGTGGTATAAAAGTCACGAAATGCCACATTGATATCCAACAAAAACAACTACATTTGCCAGTACTGAGACATTTTGGTTTTTTGTGATTGTCGCAAGAAGAACAGAAATAAAACTCGTTCTTCGAATTAATTATTTTTTGATTTAATCTATTTATTTATTGATGCAAAGTCACTCAAAATTATTTAGACGGCAACTTTTACGTTTTTTTTGAACATGGAAAATTTAAATACACAGGAGAAAGAAAGGAAAAAAGTCCTATTGATATTATTTACATTCATTTGGGGTGCAGAAGCAGGTGTAGATTCATATCATTTCAGTCATACTCAGGCATACTTGGTGAAGACAGTGTGATAGAGACGGGGAAGGTGGAAAGGAAAAAACATAAATCGAAATTGGTGATACAAAGAAAACTGTCTATCTATTTTCATTTTTTGCACAGATTGGCCTAGCACGGTATGGACCATACCGTGCTAGGCCAATCTGTGCAAAAAATGAAAATAGATTTTGCCAAATATTGTACATTTCAGATGGCCGGTTGTATAAAGTAGCCAATGATTCATTTGTAAATATATTTAAAGGCTATTAACCGTTTGTAAAAAAAAACACAGTTTTCTTTGTAAAACCAAAATGTCTCAGTACTGGCAAATGTAGTTGTTTTTGTTATGTTCTAGGCTTGGCCTTACTGTGAATAAGCCGAACCCTTCCTTTGCATACGACATTGATATCCAGTCACACGAGTACGTTGAGATGTGAGTGGGATGGGGGGGAAGTCGACGGTCGGATCATACGCACAAACAATGCACTGGACTTGTCAGCCTTGGTATGTGTCCTCTGCATATAAGCCCAGTGGTCAATATTGCACATGCTCTCAAGGTGCTCGGCATAAGTAATTCTGGCTTTCTGCAACTGAGACGCACATTCTTCATTCTCCACTGCATGCTTTTCAAGCTGACCCAAACTGCTTTAAATACGATGTCATCATGGACTGTTTTACGGAGCCCCACTACAGTATTAATGTATACCCCCTGCACTACAACCTTAAAGGCCTCCCATTCCACCAATGGAAAAGATGGAGTGTCAGTGTTTTCAGCAAAGTAGGTATCAATCGTGTTAGCCCCTGCATCCCAAAACACAGCATCCTTCAGAAGCTTGGGCTGCATGCTCCAAGTGGGTATAGGAGCCGGCACCCAACCCCACAACAGTCTGAGCTCCAGAGGGTTATAATCAGATAGCATCTTACCCAGGTATATGGTATGAGTCACATTTGCCTGGAGTGATGCGGTGCAACGGATTTTATCAAGGCGTGCATGTCTTTTATGTGGAGGTGAATAAAATGAAATCCACTCATGCCAGTGTTACGACTGTGCCAAAACTCGGACAGGATCTTCCCTGTAACCATTTGTTGCAATGCCCTTACTTGCTGGCCAGAACATGAGCTAGTGGGGGGTGGGGGCCGTACAAATTAACATCTAGAACGGCATTGAAGTCCTCCCTATCACCAGGGATACTGTGGCCAGTCTGGGAGGACCATGGGCAAGTGTGACCAAAAAAATCATGCTCCATATTAGGCATGTAAACACTGCCAACTATCACTGGTGTTCCATCCGGGGTATCCTTGTCAAGAACAACAGCCATACACTCTAGATTCTACATTTTAGTGTCCATAGCTGCGAAGGGAAGCCCTGCACGCTACCAGATTGCTGCACCCCTTACAAAGGCTGTAAAAGATGTATGAAATAGCTGTCCACTCACTTTTTTGAGCAAGTTTAAGGACATCAGAGTCAGTAAGGTGCGTATCCTACAAATAAATGATGTGTGCCTTGCAAAGGTGTACATGCGCCAACATTCTGTACCTCTTCTGTATTGACCCCATGCCCCTGATGTTCCAAGTAATCAAGTTATAGTTACTTTCAGTATCCAACACTTTGAAATGCAACTAAACTTATTGATTCACACCCCACCCAGTGTATAATAGTATCATTTACAGGAACAGCATGTGACAATACACACCCAGACCCAGGGCCCTGGAATCCAGAATACAAGAATACAGTGAGAACAATAACTGCACATAATAAACGAGGTAAAGACATCCATTGCGAGGGATCACGGATACCACCAGCGTCAATGTACCGACATCGCAGTCTTACATCCAGTCAATGCCACGGGGAATATCATCTTACCCATCCATGGGGCCATGCAGTGCACAGGGGAGTATCTCCAGAGGAGATCAACTCGTAATCCATGCCACAGGACTTACCATAGGTGAAGAACAGGAGCTGGTCGGCAGATGTTGGTCTCTAATAGAGGTTGCCGATACAAGTGCAGCCTTCTGGCCCTCCAGGGCCTGCTGCGGCGAGGGAGCCACACCGCAGAAGGCGTGGGGAGCAGGACCTCCAAGGGGGGCCCTGAGCCTTAGGCAGCGGCTGCCCTGGGGGCTCCACTGGCAGCAGCTGCCCAGGGGCCCCAGACCTGCAGAAATGGGAAAACTGCTGCTCTACCCAATCCCATTCAGATTCTGGTGTATCAAACAAGAGGGCACGCTGATTATGGAGCACCTTTAAGTTTGGCAGGGGATATGAAGGCAACGGCCGCTTGACCACTTGGTAAGAGATGCACTGTCACTTGACTGTGAGCGTGTAGTCTGGGAACAACGAGATCCATACACTGTCCGGTGTGAAGGACGCATTCTCCTTGGTGCACCAGAGGATCACATTATGATCCTCGAAATTCAGTATGCGGGCCAAGAATGGGCGCAGCAGCGCACCTGGAGGTGGTCGCCGCGCAGGGACCTGGCGCGCCCTTTCGATGGTGAACATTTCTGACAAGCCAGTTGACAACACTACGCTTTGCAGCCAACTCTCTATATACTGAGTGGCATTAGGGCACTCCACCCCTTCCGGCATACCAATGATTTAAATGTTATTTCGGCATGCTCAACCCTCTGTGTCCTCCGCCCGTTTACCAACCGTGGTAAACTGCTTATGGAGATGGGCAATGATAGAGTCCTGCTCCGCCTGCCAGGGTGTCAGTGAGGATAAGGCCGTTTAATTGGTCTTGACTCTGTCAACCAGTTTACGACGATTGTCCTTAAGGAGACTGAGATCAGTGGTAATTGCGCCAAGTCTTTGTTCAATGGCCACCCTAGGATCGCGTATCTCCTGCAATATGTCATGAAATTTGTCCAAAGGAGGGCAGCCTTGTTAGGGATCCTCAGTCGCCATCATAGAGGAGTTGTTGGATGGGGTAGATTGAGAGCAGGTGAGGTTAGGGGCTGCACAGTTTTGGCTCTAGTGCAACCCATTCTGACTCACGATCAGCACCAGTCAGTGAAAGGAGGAAGTATGAAGGCGGTAGTGTGGCATACTCAGGGCAGTGTGAACAGTGCCTCAGGGGCGGATGTGTGGCCCAACTCACTCAGCACACATTGCGATGGCAGTGATGTACCTTAGCAGCAGAGGCAAGGCACATGAGAAACCAATCACCCCCCGCGCCGCACGGCCACCGGCTGCTGCGTGCACCTCCCGCCTGCCTGCCTCGTTGCTCCAGCTACCGCCGTCTGACCACGCCCCCTTCCCGAGCGGCGTGGTCTGTGCTCCTGTGCCCCACTGTCCTGCCGTGTGCCCCTCTGCATTATTGTGTACTGCTGTTTAATTGTCATTGGTGTTAATTTGTTGTACCTGTAATAGTCATTTTGTCCCTGTTTCCAGTTTTCTCGCTCCCCCGTGTAATCCCTGCCCGCTCCCCGCTCCCCGCCACCGCCGCTGACCACGCCCCCTTTTTCTTTGTGTACCCTCCCCGCTCCCGCCTCCCAGCTGCTCCGCCCTCCCTCGCACTTCGCCATATATGGCGACCGTGCAAACGCACAACGGTCACGCGCAGCGGGCGCGCCGATTGTGCGCCGAAGGCGCGCCAAAGGTAAGCCCGTCTGCGCCCGTCCGCGCCTGGACCGCGCCCAGGGCCAGGACCCCTGGCCCCCACCGACGGAAGACGACCCGATTGTCCTACAGCGCCACCGAACTCATCGCACTCAACACCGACGGAATCCCCGGATGCCAGCAAGCCACCCCGAAGCACACCCACGGACCCTTCAGCTGCCACGCCTGCAAGTTCACCTGCATCCGGACCTGCCCTGCACCAGCACCCACCAAGCCGAACACCAGCAGCAACCACCTCAAGTGCATCCTGCTCAACACCCGCTCCGTCCACAGACACGCCATCGAACTCTGGAACCTCCTCGACACCACATCTCCAGACGTTGCCTTCCTCACGGAAACATGGATGAACGCCTCCTCAGCGCCCGACATCGCCATCGCCATCCCAGAGGGCACCAAGATCACCCGGAGGGACCGCACCGCCAACCAGACGGGAGGAGGCATCGCCATCATCCACAGGGACACCATCCGCATCACGACCAACACCGACGACACCCTAACCACCGCCGAACACCTGCACTTCCAGGTCCACACCAACCCGAGGACCACCCTCAGAGGCACCCTGATCTACCGACCCCCGGGACCACGCACACAATTCAGCGAGGACATCGCCGACTTCATCAGCCCGCTGGCCCTCCCCTCCGCTGACTACATCCTCCTGGGGGACCTCAACTTCCACCTGGAGAACAACAGCGACCGCAACACCATCACCCTGCTCGACAACCTCGCCAACCTAGGACTCAAGCAGCTGGTGTCCACCCCCACCCACCTAGCCGGACACACACTCGACGCCGTCTTCTCATCCAGCAAAGACATCGCCTTCAGCCACGCCACAGGACTCCACTGGACGGACCACAGCTGCGTCCACTTCACCTTCAAAAGAACGACGATCCACCACCACCAGCAACAGGTTGCCCGAAGAAGCTGGAACAAGATCACAGCCGACCAGCTCACCGCTTCCCTGAGCCAGCACCCTCCTGCCAGCTCAGCGAACCCCAGCCAGGCCGCCGACAACCTCACGAAGTGGATCAGCAACTGCGCGGACGAACTCGCCCCTCGGAGGATCCCGCCCAGCAGACCCGGCAGCAAAAAAGCCCCATGGTTCACCGACGTACTCAAGAGCTCCAAGAAGAACTGCCGAGCCCTCGAGAAAGTCTGGAGAAGGGAACCAACACTGGACAACATGACCACCCTCAAGCTTGCCACCCGGAAGCACCACCAACTGATCCGCGTCACCAAGAAAACTGCATACAAGGACCGGCTGGACAACAACGCACACAACTGCAAGGAACTCTTCAACATCGTGAAAGAGCTCTCCAACCCCAACGCCGGAAACACCGACATCACCCCTTCGCAAGACCTCTGCAACTCCCTCGCCTCCTACTTCCACAACAAGATCGCGGACATACACAACAGCTTCAGCATCCAACCGACGCACGCCACGACCGCAGCAACACCACCCACCACCACCCTCCGCGCCTGGAATCCGATCAGCACCGAAGACACCGTCCGCACAATGAACTCCGTCCACTCCGGATCTCCGACCGACCCCTGCCCTCACCACGTCTTCAACAAGGCCGACGCTGTCATCGCACCCCACCTGCGGGACATTATCAACACCTCCTTCGACACTGCCACCTTCCCTGAGAGCTGGAAGCATGCCGAACTCAGCGCTCTACTCAAGAAACCTACAGCGGACCCCACCGAACTCAAGAACTACCGCCCCATCTCGCTCCTCCCGTTCCCGGCCAAAGTCATCGAGAAGACCGTCAACAAACAGCTGGCCGCCTTCCTCGAGACAAATGGATCCCTCGACCCCTCACAGTCTGGCTTCCGAGCCAACCACAGCACCGAGACCGCCCTCATCGCTGCCACCGACGACATCCGAGCCCTGATGGACAACGGAGAAACAGCGGCCCTCATCCTCCTTGACCTCTCCGCGGCATTCAACACTGTCTGCCACCGCACCCTAGTGCAGCGCCTCAGCAACGTCGGAATCCAAGAGAAGGCACTGGAATGGATCACCTCCTTCCTCGACGGAAGAACACAGAGAGTCCGCCTACCACCGTACAAGTCAGAGGCCACCGAAGTCATCTGCGGCGTCCCTCAAGGATCCTCGCTGAGTCCCACCCTCTTCAACGTCTACATGAGCACCCTCGCGGCCATCGCACGTCAACACAGCCTCAACATAATCTCCTACGCCGACGACACCCAGCTGATCCTCTCCCTGACCAACGACCCCGCCGCCGCCAGAGCCAACCTGCACGAAGGGATGAAAGATGTAGCCGAGTGGATGACGACCAGCCGCCTGAAACTGAACTCAGACAAGACGGAGGTCCTCATCCTGGGCTCCTCGCCCTCCGCCTGGGACGACTCCTGGTGGCCCCCCCGCCCTGGGCACCGCACCCAAACCGACGGACCACGCACGCAACCTGGGCTTCATCCTGGACTCCTCCCTCTCCATGACCAGACAAGTCAACGCCGTCTCCTCGTCATGCTTCAACATCCTGCGCATGCTACGGAAGATCTTCTGGTGGATCCCCACCGAGACCAGGAAGACTGTCACCCAGGCCCTCGTCACCAGCCGACTGGACTACGGCAACGCCCTCTACGCCGGAACCACGGCCAAGCTCCAGAAGAGACTCCAGCGGATCCAGAACGCCTCAGCCAGACTCATCCTCGACATCCCACGAAACAGCCACATCTCCGGACATCTGAGAGACCTGCATTGGCTCCCCGTCAACAAAAGAATCACCTTCCGTCTCCTCACCCACGCACACAAAGCCCTACACGATCAAGGCCCGAGCTACCTCAACAACGTATCAACTTCTACGCTCCCAAACGCCACCTCCGATCAGCCAGCCACGCCCTCGCCGCCGTCCCCCGCATCCGAAGAGCGACAACAGGAGGAAGGTCCTTCTCCTACCTGGCCGCCAAGACCTGGAACTCCCTCCCGACCGACCTGCGCCTGACCCAAGACCACCTCTCCTTCAGGAAGAAGCTCAAGACCTGGCTGTTCGAGCAGTAACGGCATCCCCCCCCCCCCAAGCGCCTTGAGACCCTACGGGTAAGTAGTGCGCTCTATAAATGTCCTTGATTGATTGATTGATTGACCACTTCAAGCCTCCACCCTCGCAACATGGCACAACCTCCCCAGCTGATTACCTCATCCCGCAGCCACTAAGGTATTAAAAAGTCTCAAACTCCAGGGGAGAGGGGGCTAACATGGTGTTTTTTTCCAATATATTTCATATCAGTGGGGGTGTAGGGGACTCCTGGGACTCCGTTGTTACTGTCCAAAATAATAGCAGACCCACATGGTAGGTTCCATATTTTAACCAGTCAACTAAATCGAATGGGAATGTTTGATATATATATGCATCTAACTCAAATGATGCCTTTTTCTATGAGCATTTGCGAGATCCTTCACTGCAATAGACTGGGCAGCTGGAATGTCCTGAGTGATATCATTGAATATGTCATGAGTGATGTAATATGTGAGGTCATAAGCAGTGCATGGCAGGGGCACAAGGTATACATAGCTTACTGAACTATATATATATATATATATATATATATATATATATATATATATATATATATATTATATATACATATATATATATATATATATACATATATATATATTATTTTCCCCACAGGTCGTCCCTTGCACACCAGCCGGCGATGCTTTGGAGAAATGGAAACGGACACCAGTTTGCGTGTTTGGCAAGTCTTGATTTATTAGAAGCCTCATCAGACGCAAGGCTGTCAGGGTATGGCATCAATTTATTCTTTATGGACACCCTCCACCCATACTTTTTTCATGTGAAAGCATACATTGCATCATTTACACTGACCATCCGCAAGAGAAGAATAAGTCACTTACACTCAATGTAAGCCAATGGTTGAAGCAAGCTGACCACGGGTCCATGCTTTATGTTGGGGTGGGTGGAAGCAAAATGTGAATGACACTACAGAAGACCAATGGATGAAGAGGTCTGACTAAAGCCCCTTTAATCATCTATGTATAGCATATACATTTTTAAAATATAAAAGGTCTTGCTTAACACCAGATCTAAAAATAAACCTTGCAAATATGCCCATATTGGAAAATAGAACAGCTACACAGAGGCTGCATCATGAGAGAAAAAAAAAGCTAGGAAGCTACTCTTGTGGTTCCAGAAATGGAGACCACCTCAATCACGTCCTTGATAATGGTCAGTGATCAAACAGGACATGAATTCTGCACTAATATTATCTTATTACATAAGATGCATGTATAAACAGCCCAATAAGGAGGTCGTGTATTATGCTTGAAAGTGTATGAACAAGGTGGCCTTGCCAATGCTTAAAACAAAGAGAATCCTTGGGATCCGCTATGGAGCCAGAAGAAATAAAACTTGTCCTAGTCCAACGTCTCTTGAGTGGTAGCACGTTGGATGGGTACGATCTACCACTAGAGTTTGAGAACGCTAGCAGTGGTAGATTTTGACTTGCTTTGTTTAATGAATGGAAAGAAAAGGATTTACCCCAAAATTAATGCAGGAAGCACAACTGTAATGTTTCTAAAGCCAAAAAAACCCTACATGATTTTAAATCTTCTACAGCATCATGTATGTTAAACTTAGACATCTAAATACAGGGAAAATATTGTCGAACACACTGACAATGGTTTACAGCACTGTATGAGGACCAGCTGTAGGATCACCCAAAACGTAAGGAGACTGACATGTGCTATGGTGGAGATGGGGGATAATGGTGAGAACTTGGCGCCGACCTCATTGGGGACCTCCAAGGAATTTGATTTGCTGATATTTGAACACAGAATGTTAGTTTTGGTGGCTCTAAGATTTGGCCCAGAGTTTATGGGGTGGGTTTTACTATTCTATACGCAGTCATATCAAGAGTGAAGACAAATTCCATAATCTTGGATGAATGAGAAACAGAAAGGTACATGAGAAAGAAAACTGCTGTCTTCGCTATTTGCTTTAGTGGCAGTACCACTGGCTTCTATGCTCAGGAAAGATTCAAGACAGGATGACATGAAGGTAGAGATATGCTCATATATTTAAGGTACTCCTGCAGTTGTTGGAGAAATTGTTGAACATACTGGACGACTTTGAAACAGTGTCAAGATAGAAAGTCAACAAAACATAAGTTGCTATTTTTCCCATTAGGTGCGCATGCACCTGGTGAGTCTGACTTATTGCCTGTGCTGCCCATTCTGTACGACTGGATGTCTTTCCGAAACCTCAATATTCATGTGATACATTCAGAAGATCATTGATACAAACTTAACAATAGGATGATCCAAAATTTGATAAAATCCAATAATTTCTGGAAATCAGTGCGCCCGTCACAACTGGGCAGAGTACCGTTAACCAAGATAATTGTCTTACTCAGAAGCCTATATCTACTTCAGTGTTGTATTACGCTATGCCTTCTCAGTGTTTATGGAGCTGAATTCCACACTTGTTAGTATAGTGTACAGAGAAAAGAAAGGGAGTCAAATTACACACACTGAAATTGTGGTACGAAACCAGGGGCCGTATTACGCTTTGTCATTGTTTACACCGGGCGTAACTCTTAAAAGGTGAACCGGGAGCTACCAATGACAATGTGCCCTATTACAATGTATGCACTCCCCCCAGGGCAGCAGAAAATTTGCGATGCCCCCAGGACAGAGCATTCATTTGAAAACACAGAGCACCCGCCTGCACTTTTAAATGGGATTAGAGATCTGCCTGCAAGGAGATGTCTGGGGGGTTCATAGGACCCCCTTTCTCTACTCCAGAGGGCTACTCTCAGAGGCGCACTCACAGTGCACCACCTAGAAGGTGGAGCTTCTTTGACTCTGCGCCTGCATCTGTAATATGGCGTGGGCGCAGAGGCAAATGAATTCCCTAATTTCAATAAGGCACGCCACTATGCAAATGAGGGATCGCCCCCTGAAGGTAGCACTGGCGCTTTAAGTGCACCAGCAATATCGGTATTACTGAAGGGGACGCACAAGCGCCTGCGCCCCATTTTGTAATACCAAAGTGCCCTGGGAGCACGCAAAGTGGGCACAAACACCTGTCGCGCCCACGGGGCACTTATTGTAATACAGCCCCAGGTAGACAAAAGGTCCCAAACTTGGGGTCTTATTTCATTTGTAGTAGGAGGGTTTTCAGAGGAAGGGGTTTGGATACTGGACCTCTCGAAGGCCCTGTATTGCAAGGTTAACTTCAGTTTAATGTCTCAACTATTAAATGAAACACACTTAATCCAGATGGAGTTAAAACAGTGGAGGAGGGCTCTTTTCTGATAAGGGATTAAATTACCTTATACACCCAAAGCACCAATATGACTTTGGTCTCAAAGGAGTCAACATTTGAGTGTCATGGGTGTGCCCAGCTGGGTTGAGAGAAATGTGTCAGTATGGATGACTATACAAATACATTGACGGATGTGTCCCAAGGTGCTCTAACACTGCAGTCTCAGGCCATCAAAAATTACATCACCATGGGAGACTTGTTTGTAAAAGTAAACTGGATGACGGACTGCGGGGTGACTTGTACTACCTAAATTAGGGCGAAGGCCAGACCAGGCGTGAAATTCATCTAGCAATACACAGTTCTATCTAATTGACTTCAACACATACACTTTACAGAGCATATATAACCATGCACATACTGCATAAAATGGACTCAAGTAAGCAACCAAGATCTCATAACTGTGGAGTCGATATGGCAACATTTATGTAATTGATTGAGGTATGTGCGCTTGTAAAGCAATACTACAAGGCTAAAGGAAATGTAACTACAACACATACAAACATATGAAAAGGTAGAGCACTGTCCAGCACACCCACCAGTATTCCAGTACACCCAAATGTGGGGTTAATATATTGAATTTAGACTCCAAATACAAGTCTGTCCCTCAGACAATACTGCCACTTGATGTAGATCATTCAATGTTCCAGGTTAACAAGATAAAAAGTCCACACTGTGCAGTTTCTTCAATTTGATGTCATTTTATTTTCTCATAGTTGTTACATCCATCAAGAAAGACTGCTACTATGCCTGCACATGTTTTGTCTCCCCTTAGACTTTATCAAGGCGATTGGCAAAACCGTTTGTTGTCCTATCGCTCATCAAAAAATACCAGAATTCTCATGTCCTTCTGTTTGTACAAAATCCACAGCCTTTTCTTATGATTGTTCTCCAATATCATAAAGAGCACCAACAGTCAGTGCTCCAAATAGATGTCCTGTTAATACATGCATCAAATCATCCGAATTAAAAACGACAAGTGTGTGTCATATCTGGTTCAAGAATACTCACTTTTATGAATAAAGAGAAAGTATTTCATTTCTACCGCTACCACACAAAGCCAAAATACAACATTCACATTCACGCCATTCTCCTAGAGGTCAGGGGTCTAGTCTTTCTTTGCTGATCCCTTGTCCCACTCCCTGCTCACGTTAACAATAGTGGTTAATCCCCATTCACTATTGGTAAAATCCATGGTATGCCCTACTAGCAGTCTGTGTCTCAAGAGTCCACTTTGACTCTCAGTTAAAGTCAACAGTGTTCCAGCGCTGCAGCCCTGCAAGGAGCAAGTTCCCAATAGGCCCAAAACCAGTCTTATCAGCACCAATAGGTGTGAAGCATTTGCAGTTCCTGAGTGTACCCTGTCCCCAGGCACTCGCCGCGGCTGCAGTCAAGTTCAGAAAAGTCGGCCCCTTGCAACCCAAGAAGCTGCACAGCGGGTGCAGTCTTTCACTCATATTCATACTCCTGGAACAACCAGAGGCATTCTGCGGGTCCTCCTGCGTTGTAAATGTTCATTCAGCTCCCAATAAGGGGGTGGCTATGACAATCCTGTCTTGCGTCCCTCGCCTGAGGGACGGCACTCCCCCAGTCCTCCCTTCTCCTGCAGGGCAGAACAATTTGCAGTCCTTGGTGCTCCCATTGACGCCCTCTGGCATACCGGGTCACGGCAACTCACAGTCCATGGGATTCTGCCCTAACTGCATGATAATACTCTCCACTGCAGCCCCTCCGGGCTTTCGAGTCGTTCACTACCACGCAGGACTACAGCCCTTTTCCTCATGGCAGGTTTTCTCTGGCTGCCCTCCTGGCATACAGGATCACCGCCTCGCTACCATGCATGAGCTCCGGCCAGATTAGCACATAGGGACACATGGCTAACTTCACGGCAGCCCTCTCCTGGCACATGGAGTAGCCGCCAACTTGGATGAAAGAAAAATCTTTGACACTGAATGCAGAGAAGACTGAGGTTCCTCTACTTGGGTACCAAGAATCTATCTGGTCTAACATCTGGTGGCTGAAAGCCTGTAAACCTCTCGCCACTCCAGTAAATGCAGCATAAAATCTTGTGTTATATTTGACAATACCTTGAGCTTTGACACACAGGTCAGTCCTACTACTAGCACTTGTTTTTAGATCATAAGGATTTTGAAAAAGATCTTTCCTTACATCCTGGCAGAGTTGCACCCATCAGTTATCACCTTACTTACCTCAGGGCTTGATTATTGTAACGCACTGTACCTCAACATTAACAGTTTTTCCCTGAACAAACTTCAGGTTGAACAGACATAGCTGACCACCATATTCTAAACATCCCCAAGAGGCTCTCGTCAGAGACAGTATCCTCTCTATTCATTGGCTTCCAGTTAGGAAGCTAATTTCCTTAACGGCTCTGTGTACCGTTGTCTTGGTTTTGCATCAGAAGGGCTCTAGCCAACTGAATGCACTATTTCACTGGTACACACCCAATAGGACTCTCAGATCAGCTCACCCTAAAAAACGTACAATATCCAGATCCAGGAAGGAAAGATAAGGAGGGTGCCCCATTTCAATTGCCGCTGCTACGTTGTGGAACACCCTGTCCATCATATTTCTGAAGACTCCCCCCTTAGGTCCTTTAAAAACAAAAAAAAAATGTTACCTGGCTTTTTTCAATGTAGTTGTCTGTATCTTGGTTGATCTGACCCTGTTGATGAGTGTCTTGCAATGGCGCTTTGGCACCCGAGGGTTTTAATGCACTTTATAAAAATGTTATCATCAACTTTGTCTCGCACACGGGCAAAGACTCGATCGGAGGAGCGCAGTGAGTCCACTCGACAGGGCTACCTACTGGGCCTCACTCCCTCCAACGCTTTCCTCTTTCTCACAGAGAACACTGGTCTTGGCTAGCAGGCAAAGGCTGGTGCTCCAGGGCAGGTGGTCTTGGATTCCCTGGTTGATGTCCTCTCACCCAGCAGGGAGACTAGAAGGCCTTCACCCCCAGTCCTAGACACAGATAGAAATCATGCAGAACTTCCCCTCCTCACACAGCCAGTCTGTCTGCTTGGAGAATTACAATTTTTTAGGTCTCAACCTAGCCTTCTTATAGTCCATTTCCAGACACAAAATGTGATTTAGGGTCTGAGTCTTTGAAGTTTAATGTGGGGGTTCTGCTTCTTTGGAGGGGCCTACTCCTCTGCTCCCTCTTCATCTTGAAAAGCTGTGCGTCTCTGCAGGAGTGTTTCCAAAGCGATTAGTCCCATAACACAGGACATGGAAGTGACTGCAGTTCACACCTGGATATTAGTCAAGTGCATTAAAAAGTCAGCCCAGGGACTCAGCACTACTCTTTATGATTCTCTTATCAGCCATATCTCCTTCCCGAAATGTGCCAAGGCCCCTTCCTTGACACCTCTCACTGAATCAAAGAGCAGCCTTGTAGTGTACAGGGAAGGCCCGGTCCCCCCTCCCCAGTGTGTATCCCAGCTTACAGGAATCCAGCAAAACATAAATCTATCTGGGGGGATTTCTCCACCTCTTTTCCATGTTTCACCATGCAGGTCTGTAACTCCAAACATGGAAACCAGGGCCTTCCATAATATTTACTATTCACATGTGCACATGCCACACACACTACACAGTACTCTATCCCCCATGTACTGTACCATTCATAGGCAGACATAATCAAGCATATGAATTTAACATACATGCACTACACAAAACTACATCCTTCAGGTACTGTCCCACTCGTAGGCACATGTACATCCTGCACAAGCACGTCATGCACGCACTGCACTATACCTGTATTGCACACACACCCTTTGCAGATGCACCACTTCTGCACTGTGCAGCACTTCACACTATTTAAGCACACAGCAACTGAACTTTTAAAAGTTAGTGAGCCTGTAGGCCTCACTCAAGTGACACAGGTTAACAAGCATTGGGAAAGCCATTAGGTCTCACCTATGCAAGAGCTATTGGCTTTGCCAATATGTTTTAGCCATGTTGTACACCAGCGTGACTGCTGTTCAGAATGACTAACAGTTAGTGGAATGTTGTAAAGCAGAGTAGAGTGTTATGGAGTGGCGTAGAGTTGAGTGTCGTGGAGTGGTGTAGTGTCTTGTGCAGTGTTGTGGTGGGAGTAAAATGTTGTGGAGTAGTGTCAAAGTGGAGAAAAGTGATGTGGCGTGGTGTAGAGCAGAGTGGAGTGGCAAAGAGGCTGTTGCATAGAGTGGAGTACAGTGTTGTAGAAAGACGTAGAGCAGATTGTTTTGAGTGGAGTGGCAGAGTCGAGTAGTGTAGGAGAGTGGAATGGCATAGAGTGGAGAAGTGTTGTAAAGTTGAAAGGCATGGAGTGGCTTTGACTGGAGTAGTGTAGAGCGCTGTATAGAAGTGTTGAAGACTGGTATGGAATAGAGTGTTGTGTAGCGGCACAGAGTGGAGTAGTGTGTCAGAGTGGAGTAGAGTTTAATGGAGTAGAGCGTTATAGAGTGCAGTATCATGGAGTGTTGTGTTAGATTGGACTCAAGTAAAACTGAGCAAAGTACAGTGGTGCATAATGGATTGGTGTAGAGTACATTAGTTTTGAGTAGAGTCCATTCCCATAGAGTGCAGTGATGTAGAGTAGAGTACTGCAGAGTAGAGAGCTGTACAGTGAAGAGGCATAGAGTGTGGTGGTGCACAGTAGATTAGAGTGACACAGAGTGCAGTAGAGTGGCGTAGAGTTTAGTAGCATACACTGCAGTGGCGTCGAGTAGACTGTTTCAGAGTAGAGTGAAGTGGTGTGGTGCAGAGTGGAGTGGTGCTGGGTAGAGTGCAGAGGTGTCGAGTGGCATAACGTGTAGTGGCATGGAGTGCAGTGCAGTGGTGCTGCATAGATTAGAGTGGCATAGAGTGTAGTGATGCAGAGTAGAGTGGCGTAGAGGAGTGATCCTCAAAGTACGGCCCGGGGACCACTTGTGGCCCTCCGTCTTTACATGCGGCCCCTCTGATGAACAGCAGCACGAGCTGCTGTTTACTTGCTGAGCACTAACATTCAGAAAAAAGTGTTAAATACACGGACAAGCATTTGTTTGCAGGTTAAATAAAGTTATGAAGTTCCTGCACCACTTAGCTTTAGTTAACATGCAATTAAATGCTTGCCTGTTTATTTACCATTTTTTGACCTCCTTACACCTTTCCTGATCCACTCAGACCTCTACCGCCACTCTGCTGGCATCAGTGCAACCCTCGGTCACACCACAGACTTTGTGGCCCCATAGCAAATGTTTGCGAGTACCCATGGCGTAGAGTGTAGTAGCATTGGGTGCACAGGCATAAAGTAGAATAGAGCTGAATGGTGCAGAGTAGAGTAGTGGTAGTGGCTAGTAGGACAGAGTGCAGAGTAGAGTGTCGAGTTCAGTGGCGAAGAGTGCAGTCTGGCGGAGTAGAGTGCATTGGTGTGAAGTTGTGTAGAATGCTGTGTCACAGAGTGCAGTGATGCACGGTAGATTAGAGTGGCACAGAGTGGAGTAAAGTGGCGTAGAGTTTAATGGCATAGACTGCAGAGGCGTGGGGTAGATTGTTCCAGAGTAGAATGAAGAGGTGCAGAGTAGGGTAGTGGCAGAGTGCAGTAGGATAGATTGCAGGTGAAGAGTAGAGTGTTGTTGAGTTCAGTGGCAAAGAATGCAGTCTTGCGGAGTAGAGTGCATTGGCGTAGAGTGATGCAGAGATTAGTGCTGCAGAGTTCAGTGGTTCAGTGGGAAATAGTGTAGTGGTGCATTGAAGAGGGGGGGTAGAGCGCACTGGCACAGAGACGAGTGGTGCAGAGTAGAGAGGCATAGAGTGAAGTGGCGTAGAGTGAAGTGGTGAGGGGTAGATTGCAATGGTGTACAGTGGAATGCCGCAGAGTGGTGTAGAGTGCAGTGGCATAGAGTACAGTGTTAGAGTGCAGTGGTGCATAGTAGATTAAAGTGGCTTAGAGTGGACTGGTGTAGAATGCAGTGACAAATAGTGCAGTGGTGCATAGAGTAGAGGTCATTGGCATAGAGTGGTGTAGAGTGGAGGGGGCGTCAAGTGCAAACCCTGGTTTTTGATGAATTTATTCGGATTACTTTGGTCTAAACTGTTCTCCTGATTTTTTTTTTTATATGAGAAAGAATCTTGAGTAAAAACTTAGATTCTGCTCCACTGCTGGCCCCTTTTTTTGTTTGCAGAGTAGAGTGCAGTGACAGTTTGGAGTGGCATAGTGGTGCAGAGTGTAGTGCATTGAGTGGTGCAGAGCATATTGGAGTGGGGTAAAGTAGAGTATGCATGGTGTGGTAGTACACTGCCATTACAGACAACACATCTTCAATTGAAATGGCCATTACATTTGCACAGATATACAGTTTACTGATGAAAGTTAACAGCGCTCAAACGATGTGTAGAAAAGTCATCACCTAGTGTATTGATTTGATTTGATCGTATACAAAATATCTGTTTCCACCACACTTCAGAATTGCCAAGAAATGTGCTTAATTTTTGCGTTCCATATTCTGAAATATCTGCACAGTTCATTTACAGACATTTACATTTTGTTTTGTCGTAGAAAAAATAATAACATTGCACAGCACACCCCGAATAGACAGCATGATTGTGACATAAATCCTTTCACTTTGAAGTCAGAGAAAGAAAAGTAACCACTAAGCTCCCTGGAAGACAGAGCCTGACGCACAAGTTACTTACCTTCGGTAACGATATATCTGTAAGAAACATTAGTTAGTTAGATTCCTTACCTTAGAATATCCCCAGGCGTCAGACTGGATCCGGAAAGTTTTCATCAGCAGTACCCCTGCACGTCGGTAGGCGTCGTCTGCGGCTCCGTGTCAGTTGTTGGCGTCGTGATCGCCGGTATGACGTTGGAGTACTTAGACGCCACCCTCGCATGCTGACGTCAGTTCTGTACATAGGTTTCCGCGCCAGGAACGCAGAGCCATGCAAGAAACCGACACTGGTGCCATGAAACTATGGCCCTCAAAGGGAGATACCTTAACCCTAGATATCGGTTCGTAGAACGAGAAGGATGGGTGGGCCAGTAAGGAAACTAACTAATGTTTCTTACAGATATATCGTTACAGAAGGTAAGTAACTTGTGCATCTGAAAGAAACACGTTAGTTAGATTCCTTACCTTAGAATAGATACCCCAGCAATACCAACTCCTCCGGTGGTGGGTCTGCGAACCAAGATCACACCAGAAAGTCCTGGAGAACGGAAAGGCCAAAGAAGCGATCTCTCCGGACTTGGCAGTAGTTCTTGGCGAACGTGTGCAGCGAGGCCCACGTAGCTGCCTGACAAATGTCCTGCAAAGGGACTCCCCGACACAGGGCAGTAGTAGCCGCCGTGGCCCGAGTGGAAAGGGCGCACAGCCCCACAGGAGGCTCCTTTTTAGCCAAGGAATAACAGACCATGATCCACCGAGAGATGGTCTGCTTGTGCACCGCCTGTCCCTTCTTAGCGCCCACGTAGCCAACAAAGAGTTGGTCGTCCACTCGGAACGGTCTTGTGCGGTCTAGATAAAAAGAAAGCGAAGTTTTAGGTCCAGACGGTGGAGCCTCTCTTCCTCCTTCGAGGGATGCGGAGGCGGAAAGAAGGTGGGCAAGGTGATGGACTGCCCGATGTGAAAGGCAGTAACCACCTTGGGCAGAAAAGAAGGACGAGGCCTCAGAACAACTTTGTCCGGATGGACAGAGAGGAAAAGAGGCTTAGATGAAAGTGCCTGGAGCTCACTCACTCTTCTGGCAGAGGTGATGGCAACCAGGAAAGCAGTTTTAAGAGTCAGAAGACGAAGAGGGCGATTATGAAGTGGTTCAAAGGAAGCGCACATCAGATAAGTAAGAACCAGATTCAAGTCCCACTGAGGCATCACGAAAGGAACAGGAGGGAACATGTGCGTGATGCCTTTCAAGAATCTATTTACAACAGGGGACTTGAAAAGAGAAGGCTGATCAGGAAGCCGTAAGAAGGCTGAAATGGCTGAGAGATAGCCTTTGACAATGCCCAGAGCAGAGCCCTGCCGGGCAAGAGAAAGAAGAAAGAGGAGAACCTCTAAAAGAGGGGCAGAGAGTGGATCCACAGCCTTTGCTGTGCACCATGCCACAAATTTGTTCCACCTGCAGGCGTATACCGTTTTTGTGGAGGGACGCCGGGCTGCCAGAATAACATCACAGACTTCAGGAGGCAAGTCAAATGGCTTCAACTGTCGCCGCTCAATCTCCACGCATGTAGGTGGAGACTGGACAGGTTCGGGTAGAGGACCGTCCCCTGATGCTGCGACAGAAGGTCCTCCTGAAGAGGCAGACGAATCGGGGGATCGTCTGACATACTGAGTAGCTCGGGTTACCAGTACCTTCGTGCCCATTCCGGAGCCACAAGGATGACTTGGGCCCGACCGCGCATGATCTTCTTCAGCACTCTGGGCAGAAGTGGTATAAGCGGAAAGGCGTACAACAGACCGCAGCTCCACTCGTGACGAAAAGAGTCTCCGAGCGAGTGCCGCCTTGAAAATTCCAATGCACAGAACTGATGACATTGTGCGTTCTCTTCGATGGTGAATAGATCTAACCAAGGCTCTCCCCACTGCTGCAAGAGACCTTGCGCCTCATCTGAGTTCAGATGCCATTCGTGACCCATCCTGCACCGTGGCTAAGTTTGTTGGCCATGGCGTTCAAGGAACCTGCAAGGTATTGAACCACCAGGGAGATGCCCTGGTGTTCCAGCCATGTCCAGAGGCGCAGAGCCTCCTGACAAAGGGCCCATGACCCCACCCCGCCCTGTTTGCTGCAGTACCACATGGCGGAGGTGTTGTACGTGAATACCTGCACTACACTTTCCCGGACAAAGAGAAGGAATGCCTTCAGTGCAAGTTGGATCGCCCGCAGCTCCAGAAGGTTGATATGGAGCCGGGACTCCGCCGGAGACCAGAGACCAGAGCCTCTGATCTCCGCCTCTCCCTTGTGGCGCCCCATCCCAGGAAGGAAGCATCCGTCACCACTGCGTGCTACGTTTGGGGAAGGGAGAGGGATCTGCCACTGACCCAATCGCGGTCCGTGAGCCACCAATGCAACTAACTCGCACTGTCCCCTGAGATAGGACGTGGTCGGACAAAATTATTGTATTCCCTAAAAAGAACAAAGATCCCACAGGGTTAGGGGCTTACCGCCCAATCCCATTAATAAATAGTGATTCCAAAATGTATTCTAAATTATTAGCTAGTAGACTCGCGCCAGTAATCCATAAAATCATCTCAGTCAGACAACACGGATTCGTACCGGGTAGATCTACTACAGATCATATACAGAGGGTGATCACACTCTTCGACATAGCAGAAGTGACAGGAGACCCTATGGCGCTTATATTGTTAGACGCGGAAAAGGCTTTCGATAGGGTCTCCTGGCAATACTTATGGACTGCTATGTCGAGGAGTGGGATCGGGGATCGGTACATCAACACGGTGCAACAGTTGTATGTCAACCCGGAAGCTGCGGTTATGATAAACGGGGAACTCTCAAACAAAATAAAAGTGACCAGAGGGACAAGGCAGGGTTGCCCTTGTTCCCCTCTATTGTTCGCCATATTTATAGACCCTCTCATCCGTAGGCTAGAAACCAGCTTAGCTATAACACCAACAAGGACTCCTAACGGAGAAACTAAGACCTTGGCATACGCGGATGACATAGCAATAGTTACAACCAACCCGGATGAAGCAGTTAGCTCAATGGAAGTAGAAGCAAGTAACTTTGGGAAAATATCTGGTTACAAATTGAATCAAAATAAAACCTAGATTATAATCAACAACAAATGCAACTACAATGACGTTCGGATAGTGGACAATGCAATATACTTAGGAGTTAACATCACCTCAAATCTAAATGACATGGTTAAACTAAACTTAAACCCACTGATGAAGCAAACAGAAAAGAGCCTTAGCAGACTTCATAACTTACATCTAACAATCATAGGAAGATGTAATTTAATGAAAATGCTATTTTTTCCTAAAATTTTTACATTTTTTTAGAACTATTTGTTTAAATTTTGACCAAAGAATTTTTAAAGAAATTGATAATATTTTTTCTCGTTTTCTGTGGGGGTATAGTAGGTCACGAAGAGCCCATAAATACATCACTTCACCGAAAGAACGAGAAGGTCTTGCCCTACCTAACTTTAAAGGTTACTGGTGGGCCACAGTTCTTAAATATAGCAGGGCACTTCTAATTCCAAATCAGGAGTCCGATCAAGAGGGGGGGGGGGGGGGTTCAGACTCCACAGGAACTAATCCTAGGCAAAGCAACAGGGGAACATCTCTGGAGATTGACATACGATTGCCACTTTAAAAAACATTGGTTCAAAACCCTAAAAGGAATCTATAGTGCATGGAATAATATACGCAAACTACTGGGGATTGGAAGGTTTTCTTACTACACAACACTTCGCAGAAATAATAACCTTCCAGAGATTTTTACAGACACATGTGCTACGCGATGGGTAAGATCAGGCATTACTCAATTTGGATCCCTCTATAGCTAAATTGGCTTTCGCTCATTTGAAGAGCTAAAAAGGGTATTCGGTCTAGAACACAGGGATTTCTTCAAATACTTACAAATAAGAGATTTTATAATGAAAAAGGGGGAGGCAGAGCTACATTCTCGAGAATCCAGACGATTGAATCAATCATCGAAAATTCTAGAGTAAAAATTGGGGAAATTTATAATAATTTAACCACTGGTTTTCCTGATGATTTGGATAAGTACACCTGTAAATGGCGGAATGAATTAGACTTACCGGAATCCTCAATACAGAGGGCATTTGAACTTTCACAATCTTTATTAATGTCGACCAAATTACAAGCCGAGTACTATAAAACTTATTTTCAATTGTATTACACCCCCAAGAGGATAGCAAAATGGAGTACGGGCAAAGGTACGCAATGCCCGCGATGCGCGCTGCCCGAAGCAGACCTAATACACATGCTCGCTACATCCAAAGCACTTAACCCCATTAGATGGGAAATCTCCGTTTTTTTATCAGGGGTATTTGAGAGAAGATTATAAATCTCAACTGCTGAAATTATATTAGGGGTAGATAGGGATATTCAACCTGATAATTTGAAAGGACTTCTGTTTGTTTCAATGGCAGTGCTTAGAATTTGCCTGGCATCGGTCTGGCTGGACCCACACCCTCCAACACTCCAACAATGGAGGGCACGATTGCTAGCGACATATAGTTTAGAGATAGCCATCTATAAGAGTAAGGGAAGGAATAAGAAAAAGAAAGGATTAGAAATATGGGATCCCCTTAGTCGGTGGCTAGAAAGAAGCGAGTAATCAAATTTTCGTGTATACCGGTATAAATACAATTGATTTAATGCTGAATTTATTTACCACTTTGTTTACACCTGGCTTTGTATGTATTGCTTGAAAATGCCTGTATCGGGGTGGGTAGGGGGAGGCGGGGAGGGTTGGATAAAAACTGAAAACACCTTAATAAAGAATTGTTTAAAAAAAAAAAAAAAAAGGATGCAGGAGACCATCAGCCCCAGGAG
The DNA here is from genome assembly GCF_964261635.1 of Lissotriton helveticus. Taxonomy (NCBI): domain Eukaryota; kingdom Metazoa; phylum Chordata; class Amphibia; order Caudata; family Salamandridae; genus Lissotriton; species Lissotriton helveticus. The sequence continues at coordinate 630,076,581 of NC_136068.1, read as the reverse complement.
CCGCAGCGTCAACCTGACCGAAACTCAGGATAAAGGCTGAAAGATCAGAATCAGAGCCTGACTATCCCAAACCAGCTGCTCAGGAGGATACACCCGAAACACCAGAGTCCAGAACCGATGAAGAGGAGCTTTTGGGAGGGACTCAGGTATGACTTTGGCACGTTGATGGAGAACCCCAGCGAGTGCAGGAGATCGGCCGTAGTCTGGAGGTGGGAGTCGACTGTCTGGGGCGAGCCCACCTTCAACAACCAGTCGTCGAGATAGGGGAAGACTGGAACCCCTGATATGCGCAGATGAGCTGAGACCACCGCCATCACTTTGATGAACACCCGAGGGGCACTGGTGAGGCCGAAGGGGAGCACGGTAAACTGAAAGTGCTCGTGGCCTACCGTGAACCGCAGGTAGCGCCGGTGGGCCGGCAGGACAGGGATATGGAAATAAGCATCCTGCAAGTCCAACGCTACCATCCAGTCTCCAGGGTCTAGGGCAGCTAGGACCTGAGCTAAAGTCAGCATCTTGAACTTCTCCTTCTGGAGGAAGCCGTTGACGCTCCTGGGGTCCAAGATAGGGCGTGGGCTCCCTTTTCCTTTCTTGGGAACCAGAAAGTAATGGGAGTAACAACCACAACCTACTTCTGGCCCAGGAACACGCTCGATGGCCCCCTTGGCCAAGAGGGCCGTAACTTCCTCCTGCAGAAGTCGCAAGTGATCCGACATGCGGTGGTGCTGGGGTGGCATGGCTGGAGGGGTCGCCTCGGAGGGGAGGGAGTAGCCCCTTCGGACAATTTGCAGCACCCACCTATCCGAAGTGATGGTACGCCAGTGGAGTAGGTGATGGCGAATCCTGCCTCCCACTGGCGTTGAATGGGCCTGAGAGCACGGACTAGGAGGGCTTTGAGGCGAATGCTGCGGGGGTGGATGTGGACTGACCGGGCCGTTGTCCCCTTGCACCGCCACAGCAGTTACCACGTCCGCGACCGCATTGAGGTTGGTTCTGCGGCCTGTGGCTGAACGAATGTGTGGGGGCGCCCCTTCCTTGGCCACGAAAGGGACTAAAAGCAGTAGTCTGCTGGCGCTGCCCGACAGGCCCAAGGACTTGGCCGTAGCCCTGGAGTCCGCTTTGTCGCCAAAAAGGCGGCGGCCATTGAAGGGCATGTCCAAGAGCATGTTATGGACATCCCCTGAAAAATTGGCGGACCTCAGCGAGGCGTGGCAACGGATCTCCACCGTCGTGGAAATCGCGCTGCCTAGCGAGTCCGTGGTATCAAGTGCACATCGGATGGAATACCGTGCCGCATCCCGCCCCTCAGCAAGAGCCTGGGCGAGCCGTGTCCAGGCCTCCACCGGACACGGAGGCAGCACGTCCGCCACCGTATCCCACAGAGAGTGGGTGTAACGGCCCAAAAGGCACGTGGTATTAATGGACCGCAACCCCAAGCTGACAGAGAACAGTTTCTTCCCAAACTGATCAAGCATTTTGGATTCCCGATCCGGGGGAGCGGACGGGAATGCGGTCTGGGACGTAGAGGCCTGGATCACTAGACTCTCGGGGGTGGGGTGGTGGATACAAAGCAGGGGTCTCCCGGTGCCGGGCGGTGGCGTCGGGCCACGTTCCGATCCACAGGGGGCACTGTGGAGGGCCTAGACCAAGTGCCCATCAGAACGTCGGTGAGGGCCTCATTGAACGGCAGTATAGGTTACAAAGAGCTTAGTGGCTGTTGAAGCACCTCGGTGAGGAGATTAGTCCTCACAGCCGCAGGAGGGAGCTCAAGAGCCAAGGCCTTGGCTGCCTTGCGCAACACCACGCTATATGTAGTACCCTCCTCCGGGTCGTTGGTGAAGGCCTCACCCATCGACGCCGGAGACAACGCCAATCGAGCTGTTCCGACGTCGGACCCGGACCGGGGACGGCGTTGGGAGTGGCACTGTAGGGGTCGGCGCCAGCGTTGGAGTTGTGATGTCAACTGGCGTCGACCAGGATCCAGGCCTGGATCCCAGGGGTCCTCCGGCGCCAGGACCGAAGTCACCAACGACGCCGGGGCCAAAGCCACCGGCACGCTAGGACCTCCAGTCGGGTCCGCGGGGCCCGAAGGCGCACCGGCAGGCCTCGAAGGCGGAAAGAGACCTCATGGCCACGAGGAAATCTCGAATCTCGCCCGGAGTCGCATTAAGCCCAAGGACCAGAGGGTGTGGGGCCGGACGCGACTCGTGTGGAGCCGCGCGAATGATGCCACTCAAACCCTCGGCCGAGTTGCGCGACCGGCGAGGGGAGTTAGAAGAGCGATGTCGCTTCTTCTTCCCATGCCTCGACTTACCGGAATGCGAGGACTTGGAGCTCGACGAGTGGTGATGGCTCGACAAGTGGCGATGGCTGCAGCTCTGCGACCGGTCCCACGACTTCCTCCTCGAGCGGCACGGAGCTGACTGCCAGAGCTTGATAAGCTTACGGGACCGCTCCCGCCTAGCTTTCGAGGTCAAGACCCGGCAGTCGGTGCACGACTTGTCAGCGTGGTCGGCCCCTAGACCGTAGAGACACCGGCGGTGGGGGTCGGTCACCGACATCAGTTTAAACCGACACGGTTTAAATCCAGGCATCCCTACCGGCACCAGGAGTCGAGTCGACTCGAAAAAGATAGTCAAAATAGACGAAAAGTTAGTCAAAAAGTGACTATGGGTACTAGCTCTTCCCGGATCTGCGCTTGCTGGCACGGAAAAAAGAAGAACTGACGCCAGTGCGCGAGGGCGGCATCCAAGTACTCCGACGACGTCATCCCGGCGATCACGACGCCGATGACGGACGCGGTATATTTACAACAAGGGGTGGTGATGGACAGAGTCTCTGAATTAAGCAGAATACTCTCACCCAGTCAAGAGATCAGGGCTAGATCCAACACCGTTTTTTAGCTCATTACACCATCCCAGTTTCAGAACCTGGCTGTATGCAAATTAGTCTGTCCCTGGCCCAGTGCATCATGGGAACAGGGCAGACCAGACTACAAAAGCCAACATGACGGACGCGGAGCCGCAGACGACGCCTACCGACGCCCTGGGGTACTGCTAACGAAAACTTTCTAGATTGACGCCTGGGGGTATTCCAAGGTAAGGAATCTAACTAACGTGTTTCTTTCAGATATTTGACCTTTTTCAATGCACAGCAAAAGATCAGAACAAGATTTAAAGGCTGGTTTACAGAAATTCAGTACTTGCAAAAGAATACAGGAAATGGGGCTTGAGCAAGGAAAGGGACAGACTCAAGCCGGACAGACTAAAACAAATAAAGCCAGCAAATAAAAAGCAAGCAAATGTCAAGTGCAAACCACAAAGCCAATGTTAAGCAATGAGCAAAATACATTCTTAGGGCAGCTTCCTGAATGTCCCCAAGATATTGTTAGCAAACCAGAGAGCTGCAATGTCTAGTAGGCTTCGACCTAGATAGGACCTTTTCACTCCTACTGATCACTGCACGGTATGCTGACATAGTGCTTGTGCTGCTTAACTCCTGGTGAAAGCAGTAGCCCTCCTCCACTATGAGGGTAGCGCTTTGGACCCATCCCAGTCCAACAAACCCACAGTCCATGAGGCAGGGCTAGGTCACGACGTACACGTATTATCTGTGTTTACCTATGACAACAAAAATCAGTATTAGGGATCCAGACATCAGTAGTGGGACAATCAGGACATGGGTGCACGTCCATTACCATATATAGGACTTTTCCATCCCAACAAACTTTAATTGATGTGTAGGGAAGCAAGGAGTTGGCATTAGGTAACAATTAGGGTAGGAGCTGATGAGGTAACATCTTAAGAAGATTACATTTTTCTTTGTCCATACAACAAAATGTTTCCTTTTCAAATAATAGTTTTTGTTTTTTACAGTTAAAGGGGCTCCGGCTGCTTTCAGAATTTGCTCACAGTCTTCAATACTTTGTAAATGTCTGAATTCAAAGTCTTGATGAGCTAGGCTGTTAACTAAAGGCACTGAAGGTTTGTGGTGATGTACGTGCAGCCACACATCTGGCATGAAATAGATTGGCTTTTTCGTGGACATGTTCCAGAACTCAGCATACAAAGGCTGACCTGTCTACGCTGGTGCCACCAGAATCCTTTTTGCACTGCTCTCTTGAGTTTGCTTAACACCATGGGAACTATCTGTATTGAAGCAAATGCATAGATGAATTTTCACTCCTCTTCAGAAAGGCAAGACTGCAACTGGAGCCCTTAGTTTTGTAAACATATAAAGGGCTAATTTTAAGTCAAATGAAAGAGCCTTGAAATGTTAACAGTGAACTGCAATCATGAATCGAAGGAACCTTCAGTACCAAACATGAATTCGGATGTTGAAAAAAGATAATGTCTTGCAGTTTAATGATGTCAAAAGCCTGGTTTTTGATGAATTTGTTCGGATTCCTTTGGTCTAAACTGTTCACCGTTCTCCTAATTTGTTTTTATATGAGACAGAATCTTAAGTAAAAACCTAGATTCTGCTCCACTGCTGGCCCTTTTTAATGGCTCGTTCTCTTAATAACTTGACCAATTTCTGATGTAGTTCTTTTAGGTCTTTGTATGTCGTTTCTTGGTGGTAGAGATAGTGAATTCTCCAGAAAATCCTGTTTACGACCATGTTACATAATGTCCAAGACCCATCTGTCTCTGATTATTTTCTGCCAATTTTTCTGTAAGTCACCCTGCCTCCCACTGTCAGTTCTAAGAGGGAGCACATGTTGTTGGAGAAGCCAGGCTCCGTTTACCTTGTTGTCATACTTCAAAGAATGTTTTCTCTCCGGAGCTGGCCTTGTTTGGCTGAACTGTTGCCTCTGCTCTTTTGACTGTCGTCTACAAGAGCTATACTGTTTGAATGGACGAAAAAAAGGATAGTTGCTGATAAGACTTTTGATATTGTTGCCTTTACCCCCTGTAAGGTTGTCTGGTTTGGAACATTTCTAATGAGATTTCGTGTTCTGAGTCAACCTTTCTGGATCAAAAAGTCTCGTCCACCTTCTTTATGAAAACATTCTGCTGATGAAAGGGCATGTTCATAATCTTGGAATGTACTTGACGCTTGGTGAAGGTACTTCTTAGCCATCCGTAATGCCCCATCACTGTAGCATTTTTTATCTGGGTAAATGCACACAAGGAGACATCTACTGCTGTTATCTATTAGTGTAGCGGAAGCTTGTTCTTAATCTGTTAATATAGCTTTTGCTTTAGTTTGGTCTGCCCCATGCAATGTTTCAAGCAACAGAGCCATGTGACTCCACAGTCATTAGTCACACCACGCAACTACAGCTGATGCATCAGCCATTTTTATGGCGTCTGTTGCCAGAACTTTACACTTTTTCCCATGGAATCCCATGTATGGTATTCCCCATCAGTGGGGGCTGTGCAAGTGTTGTAGGATTTCTTGTCCTACATCCTCAGCTGCAGAGACAACTGATTTTGTGTTTACCTGCCGGGGGTGAATTTGTTGTTTAATACTATTTCCCATGGACATGTAAAGATTTTGCATCATAAGGTCCTTCTCCCCCATGTAACAGCGGAATGATGTAACATTCATTTAATTTCTCTTTGAAGTCAAATTGAAAACATGAGGCTGAAACATTGAGCTTTTTCTATTAACACGTGACCTTTCCCTATGTCATCTTGTGGCAAATACCTCACTGTTGGTTCTGGGCTCAAACCACGTGGAATAATGGACTGATTCCACTCAGTCTTTACTCTGTGTTTCTGAATGATCATGTGCTGAAGCATCTGCAGCATCACTGAATGCAGGTGATCTCACATCCTCCATACCGTCAGCTATAGTATGTGGCACATTCTCTCCATGGTTATCATATTCATCAAAACTGGAGATATCTCCATCTATGCCACTGTGCACTATTATGGAGAAATGTGTTTTACTGGGGGGCGAGCCCTGTCCAGGCAAGAGTTCCTGAGGAGTATGTCTAGGTTGTGGAGTAGCAAATATCAGTTGTAGGATTGGTAGTTGTGGAGTAGAGCCGGATTCTAGCTGTATCTCTGAACTAACAGGGACAAGCAAACTTTCTTTGAAAAAAATATTTTCTAATAACCTGTAAGAAGTTTAACATTCATTTGGAGGGGTACTTGCACCACTAGTAAAGATAGGGGCCGCAAATGATGTATGAGTCACCCAGGTTAGTGCACTGACAGGCCAAAAATGCACCATTCTTTGCGAATCTACATTTCCTCTGTTGTCCTCTTCACAAACCACGTATTGGATAGTTAAGTCGGCCGGTTTTGTACCTATTTGCCCACCTTGGTATTCTGCATCAATCAAGAAGGCTTCAGTTTGGCCCAGCTTTGAATCATCTTCTCTGCCTTTCCCTCTTGTCCTGAGGAAACATACTGTGTAAAAGCGTTGTTGGGGGCTTTAAAAAACACCAGTGCCACCATAAATGCCTGAAGAGGGAAGATTGAGGGGGGACGAGAACAGTTGATGCTATTGAAAGCAATGGAACCATTGGCAGCCCTAATTGTTCACTGGGGGTTGTTGTACTGAAAATGAAGGCACCAGTGACAGCTATAGAAATGTTTTCGCCATCAACGATATTGTCATTGATGCAAAAGATTAACCGGAATTCTTGTTGATAAGTGGCTCGTCTGCACCGATGACAGTCAAAGGAGTTACAGACTGATTGTTTCTTAAATGGAGTATTTGACATGGTGACAGACAGACTTGTCTGTTTCATCAATATTTTCTCCGTGTCTAGTCCTATGTCAATGAATGGGCACCTGACTGACAGGCTTCTGGGATACTTCAGTTTCTGGAAGAAATGTCATTTTTGTCTTCCAAGAGAGTTTTCTTGGCATCTCCCCGTTTTTTCTTCATCAGCAGTGGCTGACCAACTGTGCGACCCCTAGAAGAGGTCAGAGGGTCTAATAGCCTGCTTGGAAGTCTTGACTTTAGATGTCTCTGAGGAGGTCTATGACGGTCTACCTTTCTGTCCTGAGGGGGAAGCCTCCATTTTTTCCTCCAAAATGGCCATTGCCCTGGCCTTTCAGTTTTAGTTAAAAAAAAAAATAATCTTATAAACGCCACTTTTCAGGCTTGAGACTAGGGTGGAGACCATATAGACATCTGGTATGGAACTCATTCATATATAGCTTCCTTTCCCCCACAGGCTTTGACGGTCTTGAAAAGAGATTCTTTTTCTCCATCAGGTTAGCCATGCTTATCTATGATGTCTTAAAGATGGAAATGTTCTAAAATGTAATGCTGTACACATCTTCAGTTGGAGACAACTCTCAAGAGGGTTCCTCATATTGAATGTCCAGTAGAAAAGCTGGGATCTGGAAGTCTCAGACAGGGTAATAGCTAAATATTCTGGTCTTTGACTGAAGTTTGGGTCATTTACAATGATATCAATGGGCTGTAAATAGTCTATGTAAAATTCTATGTTATTGAGTTTAAATGTATACTACTATGTTAACATGGTTTGCCAGAAGTTCCAAGCCTGACAACAATGACTAATTGTAGCATGTGAACCTATGAAAGATACAATGCTGGGGAAATGTCTATATGAAAATAAGTGTTATGGGGAATACAAACACTGACTAAAGCACAGATTACTTCTACAGAATGACAGACTCTACCAAGATTGTACAGAAGTCATTGATTAATTGACTTTGGCTCTACATGCACAGGGGTGAGCCTGCTCGTTTCTTAAATAGGCAGCAGTAAATGTAGACACCAACTCAGCTTAAGAGCCAATGCCAATATGAAGAAATGTGAATAAATACTTTAGATTCCACACACTTAAGGAAAAGGGCTGCACTGCTTCAAAATAACGAGTTACTTTCCTTCGGTAACGATGTACCTGGTAGAAAGACAGTCTAGCCGCAGATTCCTTAACTTAGAATATGCCCAGGCGTCAGACTGGATCCGGAAAACTTTTTGCGGCAGCACTTTTGCTCGCCGGGGGATGGCGCTGCATGGCTCTGCCCTGACGTCGTCCACGGATGTGACGTCAGCGGAGCCATATAAGTCCGTTTTCTTCTGAGAAACTTTTCTGCGCCACAACACGGAGCCTCCATCAAAAACTGTGAGAGTATGGGAACAGTGTGCGAAGATGGAAAAATAAAAGGAATCGAATGGTTAGAAACATCACCATAAAGGACAGTGGTAGGCACTGTATACTGAAAATCAGTGAAGGGAAAGAGCAGAGCACAGCTCTGAGAAGCAACCCTGCAAAAGCGAAGGCTAAACCCTCCCTGGAGGCAGAAGAAGTTGTGGAAAAACATCATGGCAGATGACAGAAAGTCTGCAACCACAATATATAACTGTGAAGGGCAACAAGTCCGGAACACATGAGTAATGACAATCCAGCCCACAGGTCGGCACCACCAATTGACATTGTATCCCCTGTAAGAGACCTATAGACTGAGGCAGAGCCAAATAGACCTTAAACCAATGGACTGCAAGGGAGGTAAGTGACCCCAATGCAATTGAGAAGGGGGGAGGGAAGAAGAACATGAATAAGCCCCTACTGGACGACCCAGGGCGTAGGGATGTAAAAGGACACATGAGCATACCACCCAATCACGAGAATGGGTGGAATAGTGCAAGCAAAACAGAATGGAGCATCCTGCCGAGGAGAGAAGTGAAAGATGTCACCCCGCAGAAAGACAAAGCCACCCGGAGAGAGGCGAATGCAGAAAACCCAACCTGAAAAGGTCCTCGCAGAACGGGAAGGATGGGCGGGGGTTAAGGAATCTGCAGCTAGACTGTGTCTCTACCATACATCGTTACCGAAAGTAAGTAACTCGATCATCAAATAGAGACATCTAGCTGCAGATTCCTGAACTTAGAATAGATACCAAAGCCATACCCATAGAGGAGGCGGGTCTGCGACGGAACCCCACCAAGTTCCAGAGAGAACTTAGCCGTCAAAAGGTGACTAAACACAGTGGGGACAGCAATGCTAGAGCAGCCAACACCAGAACACAAAGCTCCAAAAAGAGCGGAAAACAATGGGAGGCAAAGGCACCACAACCCGGAAAGAACAGCACGAAAACCCCCATATGTATAGCGGGTTGAGAGAAAGAAAGCACAGAGCCAGAATGCCAGTGCGGAAGTGGAGTTCATAGCTTCGTAAAAGAAGATGAACTGAGCCTAGGGTCCGATGGATCCGCAGGACCCGATGTGTCTACAGGAAGCAAGACCCAGACAGAGGACAAAATGGTATGACAAAGTCAGCGCATACCGGTCGAGCATGCACAACAGTGGAAAAAAGCACTGTTGAACCTGTACCAGCTAAGATACGTGGGGCAGCATTGGCAGGATGCCGACCCATGGCCAGAAAGTGCTGGTATCACCAGAAACACAAGACACCCCTGTACGCAGTCGCTCCTTCACAAAAGACATGTGAGTGGGCAGACGGCAACAAGCAGAGGCCCCCAGAACAGGACCACAATAAGACTGGTATTCATGTGGAAGACAGGAATACACATAAGCATACAGTGTGGATGCCAGAACCACACCAAGTATAGGGAAATCCCCATGTAGGGTAGCGTGAGCAGGCTAGATGCGAAGGACGCATCACCAGGTAGGCAACCTGCAAAAAGGGGGCTCCGGCAAGCTGGACACACACACAAGAGCTCGCACCATGAGCAGACCGGAGCGAAGACCACGGACACCACAGCAAGGAACCTTGCGTGCGTGACCCCGCTGTGGGAATATCACAGGGCAGATATATATTAAGAAAGATACACATCTAAAAAGGATGTGTGGCATAAAACAAGACAAGGGTAAGCCATAAGTACCAAAAGTCATGTTGAAGTAGAGTTGGACAGAACAATGTCTAGATCCGTAAGCGACATCAGCCACTCATCCGGGAGGAGCCACGGTCTAGATGAGGAGATGGAGCAGGACACAAGTGGAAACAGTCAGGACTAACGTAATGGTCTAGGACAGACAAGACCAACCAAGACAGCGAGTATCCTGAAGAGAACACTTCCACTGAGAGTATTACAGCAAGAACCCCAAGTAGAAGCGTGGAAAACACCTGCGCGGAAAGCAGCAGGGAAATGAGAAAACTCCTGCTTAGGAAGTGTTCAGAAAATTAGGGCACAAGGCAGTGTACAGCATAGATGTATGTGGCGAAGACACCACGCCTACAGACAAGTCCAGACAGAGCTGAAGTACGAGAAAGCACTACCTATCCTGGAGAGTGGAGGGTAGAACCAGTCATAGCAGAAGCGGAAGAAAGAATGCAGGCACCCCATGACAACGAACATACCAGGGTGCACCCCCACGACGGGCACTGAAGAGTCGTGCTGCGCAGCTCTGGGTATCTGGTGCCACGCAACCAGGCTCTGCCCTGGCACTATACAATGGCAGGGCGTCAGCCGCGGAAGAAATGTGCCGGAACGGAACGGAACAGAACAGAACAAGGTGGCCCAAGGGACAGTGGCTGGCGAAAAGAAGAGCAGTAGACAAAGACTACCACAGTGAAGCTGAAAAACACCCCTGGGATAGGCAGGCGAGGCAGAATTCTCGGGGCAGTGAACCTCTACAGATGCATGGAAGTACTACGGGGCCAACCGTAGACCCCAACTGAAAGTGCAATAGAGCGATGCCAACCTGTGGGTCGCATAACAGCAGAAAGAGGACAGACTGATCCACAGAAGAACCTCGGCGAGGAAGACTCCACAGGAGCCTACCAAGCCTTCCTTGTAGGAAGGCAGCTACACAATAGCCAGCAAATACCCCACATAGGGTAAGTCTTAACCCCGGGAAGGGGGCTCCTCCTGAGACAAGCTCACAGACAGAGGACTGAAAGGAAGGCAGAACCAGCTGACCAGCCGTACTTAAAGGCAAAAATGGCGGAGTATCCGCACAGACCATCTGGGTATTACGTCATGAACCCAGGGTCTAAAACAAGCAAGGCAATGCTGCCTATGCACAAGAAAAAGCAATACAAAGTCATACAATGTATGAAAAAGATAGGCCTCAAGGACTAGAAAGCCAGGCCGCAAGAGCCTAACAATCACGGGAGACCAGACATGAGGCGGGAGACAGCTGAATCAGCGTGACAGTCAAAAAGGTCCACACAATTGAATGGCAGATCCCGAAGAGTCTCCCGAACATTGTCGGAAAAAGGACCATCGCGCAGGCAAGCATGGCGACGCAAAGCCATTGCCCTACCCACAGAGTCAGTAACGTCCAGGGCGAATCAAATGGAAAATTGTGGCATTCCACGGTGTCGTGTGGCGGCTTACCGCTGTTCCGGGCGCTGTTCCGGGTGCCACAGGACACATGCAGGCATCGGGATACTCACTTCCGGCCGGAAGTGGTGTCCCGGTCTAGTCCTCCACCTCACCAACTCACCAAGCACTTCCGGGGGAACACACTTAAAATGCGTGAAGCCCGCCGGCTCGGTGCTTCTGATTCTTCACTGCACACAGAGCCCAGCAGCCGCGCTTAGCCCAGCAGATGTCGGAGGACCGGTCTTCTGCTACTCTACTCCTCTGGAGGGGCGGCTACTCTTCGAGTCACGGTAATGCTTCCAGTGCCTCACGCGTTACGTGACTCCTTGCCGTGTTTTGTTTACAAGATGTAGTCGCGCAGGAGCGCTGCTGATTGTACTGTTAGGAGGTAGCTGCGAGGTTCCGCTGCTACATTCCTGCCTTTGTTCTTTTGTTTGGCCGTGGCGCAGGAGCGCTCTGACATTCAGTACTTGGTTCCTCTTTAGTTTTGGCAGTTGCGCAGGAGCGCTACTGCTAGTTACCTTCACGCATGAAGCGTGGGAGCCCTGTACATTGGGCCGCGCTATAGCGCTTACCCTGGAGTTCCTGTCTGTAACACCCTTTCGCGCAGAAGCGCCTTCCTTTGTTTCTTTTGGTTCTTTGGTGGTTCTGGCGCAGGAGCGCCTCTTTTTCGTTTTCCTTGCCAAGGCATCAAGGCTCCTGGACACTACGTCACTGACCTCTTCATTGAGTCAACCCGAACAACGAGTTTTGGTGAGTGCCAGAGACAGGGGCCCCTGTCTGCATGTGTTTTGTGGGGTGTTTCGACGCAAGCGTAGTACCAAGTCTTAATTTGGTCTTTCTTGTTCCCTCAGCTGTGCCAAGACCCTACCCAACATCCCTACCACCAAAGGCCACTCCTCTTGTTCATTTGGCCCCCATCCCTGAGTCCATCTCATCCTTGTCGGGTGTTACTCCCCGCGGGGGTTTGTTGGGACCAGGGGCGGTGGTTTTTGTCGTCTCTGCAGAATTACTTCACAAGCCCAGGTGAGTCTTGTGGGGTACCTGACAGAATCAGAAGCCCACGTTATTACATTCTGCCCAGACGACATGGGAGAACCGGAGGTTACCCTGCAGGACATAGCTGCCTTGCTGGCTGTCATGCAAGCGGAGAACCTCAGCTTACGCCAGGAAATGACGGCCCTACAGGGCCAAGTGGCGACAGTTATCGCCATACCTTGGGGAACCACTCCTAGTCCCAGAGTTAGACAGGAGGGGTTGCTTCGACCGCCTACATTCACCTTTGGGGGGTCCTCCTCTGCCACCGGTCAGGACACGGCCATCCAAGTCATCACGCCTCACCCGGTGCAACTGGCTCCACCCGAACGCTTCTATGGCGACAGCACCAAGTACGGCGTCTTTATCCACCAATGCCATCTGCATTTCATGGCCAGAACAGCTGCCTTCCCTGACGATGCATCAAAGGTGGCATTCATACTGTCATACATGGGCGGAGACGCCGCGCAGTGGTCCATATCGCTGGTAGAAAACGATGACCCCATGCTAAACCACTAGCCAACGTTCAAAGAGACCATGCGACGGATGTTCGCCCGTCACACGTTCGTACAAGCCGCAGACAACCAGTTACTCGGATTACGGCAAGGAAACAGTGACCTTCTCCACTACATCACGACATTCAGCCGTTTAGTCATCGAGGGGCAGTGGCCAGAGGACAAAAAGGTGTCGGTGTTTTACCGCGGGTTACGGGATGACCTGAAGGACCTCATAGCCCAACACCCCGACCCTCCTGACATGATAGGGCCATTTATCGACATGGTGGTCAAGATGAATGTTAGAATTGGGGGTCTCTGGTTGGCGCAAGTATTCACTTGTGACAAGCAGGGACCCTCTCCTCTAAGTCAGGGCGAAGGATGACCCCTTAGAATTACCCTTGCTCACCCTCTAGGTGCGTGGCGTGAGCAGCCAAGGCTATTCTTCAGGCGTTATTCAGTTAAGCATTTGTAATCACACACACAGTAAAATGTACCAATCCCCCCACAAATGGACACCAGGCTGTGAATATATAAAAATACGTTCCTTTATGTAAAAAAATATATATATGAGAAGTTCAGACTTATTACAAGACCAATAACATTGTAGTATGCCAACAGATTGTAAATAGGCAAGCTTCTCTTCTGTTTATAGTTCTCTTAGTGTCAGTTGCTTTCAAGACAGTTCTCTTCCCAAGTTCGGGGGATTTTTAGATCAGTCCTGGGCCTCCGGAGCGCTCTCCGAGGAAACTGACCCGGACCCTACCGCGGCTCACGCATCGGGCGTGAGTACGCCTTCGCCACGTACGGCTCTTCCCAGCGGCTCGGGGACAGAGTCAGACGCGAGCCGGGCTCGGCGGTGCAGGAAGGCTCCGAGAGCCGGGCTCCAGTCAAGGGGGGGTAGGGGTCCCATGCGGGGAGTGTGGAAGGGCGCGCTCGGCTCTCACTCACCCGCGAGGACTCCTAGGACGCGCAGACTTCCTCCTTGGACTCCACGGCAGAAATCAGCTCCGGTGGACGGGGAAAGAACAAGTTGCGGGCCCCGAGCCCGATGAGGTCTTAGGAGCGTTTCTCTTCGTTCGTTGGGGGCCGAGTCGGCACGGCCAGCGCGACTCGGTCCAAGCAGTGCAGGGGGATCTCTTCTAAAGCGGAGGATCTCCGGGAGGTGACACACAGCACGGGGGCCCTCAGTACCAAAAGTACAGCGAGGGGGCTCCCTTCTCAGTGCGGCGCGGCCTCTCCTGGGGGGCAGAGCAAAAGCGGGGCGGCCGGGTGCAAAGGAAATGCACGGGCGGTCACCCAGGCTACAGACTGCTCGCGTCCCCGGGATTCCGGCGGGAGGGGCTGAAATCACGCTCAGGCGCTCCTTGAAGCAGGCGGGGGTAGAGGAGCGGCCTGCCGTAGCCCTGGGGCAGAGAGCGACTCCGAGTGGAGCGAGGCCCTCAAGGGCAAGAGGGCAGGATGGCTCCCGGGTACCACGGCCCTAGAAGGGGGCGAGAGGGGGCAACTTCACCTCCGGCGGGAGGAAATACTCGGCCTCAGATAGCAGACGGGCCCAAGCACAGGAGAACCCACTGGTCCTGGGGTTCAGTTCAGGGGGCAAGCTCAATCAAGCCCTTGGAGAAAAGTTTCAAGCACAAGTCAGCAAAGTCTTTTAGAAAAGTCTTCTCCTCTCCTTCCTCAGCAAGGCAAGCAGCAGGCCAGTCCTTCCAGCGTCTTCTTCTCCTTCTATTCGGGCAGAGGTTCTTTGTGGGAAACAGGATTCTGATTTACAAGGAGCAGGGCTCCTACTTTTATACTGTATTTCCTTTGTTCTCACAGGCCAGGGGGGCCTTTGCATAACTGCTTTCAGTCTCTGAGCACTTGTTGGGTGTACTTCTGGCTTCTGCTTTCAGTGTGAGGGAAGGCACATCAGACGCTCCACAGGGAGGTGGAGCCAGCATTGTGTGGCCAGGGGCAGCCAGGAGTACCTTGATGACAGTGCTTCGCCCTTCCTGGGCCAGGTGCAGGCTGAGTCATCAGTCGCTCCCAAGGCGGGCGGAGCCATCATTGTGGTGGCAGAGCACAGCCTGATTAAGAGTCCCGGGGCACTCCTACCTCCCACTAAGGTGTAATCCTCGCATTCACCACCTGTCATCCCCCAGCCCTGTCACTCACACAACCCAGACAGTCAGATACACATACTGCAGAGGTGGGCTGAAATGGTTAGGCAAGCAAATGCTAGCTTTCTAAAAGTAGCATTTGCAAACACAGGATATTAAAATAAACTTTACTAAAAGAAGTATTTTATTATTCTGAGTTCAGGCATACTAAACATTGTTTTCTACCATGTTCCCTGAGCCTGCTGGGATTATAGAGTGTAATAATTCCAGCGGCCCATCTGGCCTAATAGTGAAAAACGAATTTGGCAGTAATTCACTATTAGGACATGCCACACTCATCAGAGCATGTCCTACCTTACACTTACAATGCACCCTGCCCTTGGGCCTACCATAGGGGTGACTAATATGAAGTTAAGGGAAGGTTTAGGGGCTGGCAAGTGTGTGCACTTGCCCAGCCAGCATGACAGTACCAGACTGCACGCAGGTTCTGCAATGGCAGACCCTAGACACATTTTAAGGCTGCTTCTGTGGGTGGCGCAACCAGCGCTGCAGGCCCACTAGCAGTATTGGCATTCACAAGCCCTGGCACTCCTGGTGCACTTTACTGGGGACTGACAGTAAATCCAATGAACCAATCAGGAATATCAATCACAGTTACACTTTTCATAGGGAGCACTTGCACTGCGGCACGGGTTGGCCGTGGCGCAGTGCCCTGAGCAGCGGACACCAGCAAAACATCTGAGGCACATCAGCAAAAAGTGGAAGGGAAACTCACGCCAAGGTGCCAGGTCTAACAATGAACTTCCGGTTGCAAGAGAGGAAAACAGAAAAAGGGAAAAACAGCGACAACCGTTTCCTCCCTTTCACGGAGAGGGTCTCCGAAAAAGGTAAAGAGGAAGCATCTCCGCCAAGCGACACCCAGGAACCAATGCAGATAGGAGGCATCAGAGGGGCCCTAACCAGCCAAGAGAGAGAAAGAAGGAGGAAGCAAAAGCAGTGCCTCTATTGCGGTAAGAGCGGCCACTTCGTCAGGGAGTGCCCGGTGAAACCAAGCCGCATACGGAACAAACGGCCCTTCGCCTTGCCCATCGATAAAGGAAACAAGACGGGAAACGAGAAAACCCAGTAGACACGGGGGTCCGTCCTCTGGGTTTTTCTTCATACACTACAGCGAACTCTGCAGTCTTCGATGGCAATCACCACACAGGCATGGAAGTGACCTTGAGGAACCAAACAGGCGCTGCTTGGGTGGTCATCGCTATGCTTGATTCCGGAGCCACCGGCAATTTCATTGACACCGCCTATTCACGAACCCTGGGGATGAGCACAGTGCACAAAAAACAACCAGAAACGGTAAAAGCAGTTGATGGCACGGACCTGACATCCGGTCTCATCAGGCACCAGACCGAAGCCATGACCATGTGCTTCACGAACAATCATGCCGAATCCATCAGCTTGGACGTCACAGACGCACCACAGTTCAAGGTCATCCTGGGCCTGCCATGGCTGGTACACCACAATCCCCGATTCGACTGGGTGTCTCGGGTTATCTGTTTGGATTCCGAATACTGCTGTAGCTCCTGCTACGATGAGGACAACATGCATGGTATCCGTTCCATACAAGCTCAGTCATTACCAGGAAAAGGCATGGGGGTGGTATCCCAAGCCGAAGTACCAGAGGACTATCGGGATCTGGCAGAAGTGTTCGATAAAAAGGGAGCCAACACCTTACCACCGCATCGTTCCTTCGAT
The DNA here is from genome assembly GCF_964261635.1 of Lissotriton helveticus. NCBI lineage: Eukaryota > Metazoa > Chordata > Amphibia > Caudata > Salamandridae > Lissotriton > Lissotriton helveticus. The sequence continues at coordinate 630,059,973 of NC_136068.1, read as the reverse complement.
TGTCGGATCGATCTTATACCCGGCTCTACGTTGCCCTGTAGCAGGATCTATTCCCTTACCGAAAAGGAGAACGTCCACCTACGTTCCTATCTGGATGAGTACTTGGACAACGGATTCATCCGCCACTCCAGGTCCCCGGTGTCATCTCCCCTTTTCTTCGTGTCGAAGAAGGAAAGGGACCTGAGGACTTGCATCGATTTCAGGGCGATGAACACAATTACAGTCAAGAACCGATACCCGCTCCCACTCATCTCCAACCTCCTGGACCAAGTCAAGAACGCCTCAGTGTATACCAAACTGGATCTGCGGGTTGCCTACCATCTGGTCCGGGTCCGGAAGGGTGACGAATGGAAGACCGCCTTCCGGACCAAATTCGGCCTGTTTGAGTACCAGGTCATGCCTTTCGGACTCTGCAACGCCCCCGCAGCGTTCCAGTACTTCATCGATGAGGTATTGAGGGAGTTCCTCGACGTCTTCTGTATCGTGTACACAGACGATATCCTGATTTTCTCGCAGACCATCACCGAGCATGTACAGCACGTGCGTTCAGTTCTACGACAACTAGGTAAACACCGGCTATACGTGAAACTGGAGAAAAGCGTTTTCCATGTTGCCTCCGTGGAATTCCTGGGACATGTCATCACTCCAGCAGGGATACAGATGGACAACAAGAAAGTAGAGGCCATCCTTCTTTGGCCCACTCTGGACTCCGTGAAAGGGGTGCAGCGGTTCTTGGGGTTTGCCAACTACTACCGCCGTTTCATCTCTGGGTTCTCCGGAATGGTGGCGCCTATCTCGCGCTTATTGCGCAAAGGACAGCGCTTTTGTTGGGACCAGAAAGCAGACAATGCGTTCCAGGAACTAAAGAGGCGGTTCACCACAGCCCCGGTGCTGATACATCCAGACGCCGATCAGCCTTTCGTGGTAGAGGCAGACGCCTCTAAGGACGCCTTGGGAGGCGTGTTATCACAGAGGGATGGCAACATCGGACAGCTACATCCGGTGGCCTATTACTCCAAGAAGCTACAGCCGGCTGAAAAGAAGTACACGCTGTCGGACAGGGAGCTCCTGGCAATCAAGACGGCGTTCGAAGAATGGCGTCATTACCTGAAGGACGCAAAACACATGGTCACCATCTACACAGATCACAGGAACTTGCAGTTCTTACGCTCAGCACGCGCCCTTACCGCCCGACAGTTACGATGGACCCTGTTCTTTAATGAATACAACTTCACCATCACCTACCGACCCGGCAAGGACAACGCCAAGGCGGATGCTCTCTCAAGGTTGGATGAGTCCGAGGATGCCGCAAAAAACACCGAACCAGTTCCCGTCATTTCGTACGAACACTTGCAGGGTGTAGTGGCCTCCACGGACTTCATGACCCAGCTACGTAAGGACACGGACGGAATAGAACCAGCGGCCCTAGAGAAAGGACACGAAGGCGTGATTCGTGAGAACGGATTCCTGGTCAAAGGAAACAAGTTGTACCTGCCTAGGGAGCCCTGTCAACAACAAGCGATCCAGATGTGTCATGACCATGTTCTCGCCGGCCATCCGGGATACCACAAAAACGCTTGATCTAGTACAAAGACAGTTCTGGTGGCCAACAGTAGAAACCGACACAAGAAGCCACGTCTCCCGTTGTGCCATATGCCTACAAGGCAAGAACAGGTCTGAAACCCCTGTGGCCCGTCTTCGTCCCATTCCGGTACCACCATATCCTTGGCACACCATTTCCATGGATTTCGTGGTAGAGCTTCCACTGACCAAAACCGGCCATACCACAGTGCTAACCGTGGTGGACCACCTCACCAAGATGGCTCATTTCGTGCCTCTGCCCAAAGTCCCCACCGCGGCAGAGCTGGCGTTGGTGTTCGTGAACAACGTGGTTCGCCTCCATGGCGTTCCCGAGGTGGTGATAACGGACCGGGGGTCGCAATTCGTGTCCCATTTCTGGAGGGCGGTGTGCAGAATCATGGAGATGGACGTTCGTCTCTCTTCCGCCTACCACCCCCAGACAGACGGGCAAGCGGCAAGGACCAACCACACCATGGAGCAATACCTGCGCTGTTTGTTGCTCATGGTCGGGAGGGAATGGTCCGATGTGCTGTGGATGGCAGAGTACGCTTACAACAACAGCAAACATTCGGCCATTGGGATGTCCCCCTTTTTCTGCCTACAAGGTAAACACCCCCGCACCTCGGCGTGGGACGTTCCAGGGGATAGTCCTTTGCCCACGATACAGGCTTATCACAAGACACTGTGTCAGCTCTGGCAACAAGCCCGGTTCGAGCTGGCCAAGGCAAAGGACGCCTACAAAGCACACGCGGACGCTCACAGGCAAAAAGAACCCGAGTATCGCATCGGCGACAAGGTGTGGCTCTCCATTCGACATCTCAACGTGCATGGTCCCAAGAAGTTGCTGCCTCGGTTCGTGGGTCCTTTTGCCATTGAAAAGGTGATCAACCCTGTGGCCATGAGACGGTCGCTCCCGGCTCACATGAAGATGCACCCGGTCTTCCATGTCTCTCTTCTGCGTGCGGTCCATCCTGACTGCACCATCTCCTCTCTCCTTCACCGGTGGTAGTGGAGGACCATGTGGAGTATGATGTCAGGGCCATTCTGGGTTCTCGTCGTACCAGGGGGCGGTAGTTCTACCTGATAGACTGGAAGGGTTACGGTCCTGAGGAACGGTCCTGGGAACCTCGGTCCCATGTTCGTCAAGCCCCTGTTCTGGTCCGAGCTTTCCATCTGAGCCACCCCCTGAGCCCGCGCCCTGCTTCCTTTCTCTGACTCCCGGGTGGGGGTTCTGTTTTGAGGGGGGTGTACTGTCGTGTGGCGGCTTACCGCTGTTCCGGGCGCTGTTCCGGGCGCCACAGGACACATGCAGGCATCGGGATACTCACTTGCGGCCGGAAGTGGTGTTCTCGTCTAGTCCTCCACCTCACCACCTCACCAAGCACTTCCGGGGGAACACGCTTAAAATGCGTGAAGCCCGCCGGATCGGTGCTTCTGATTCGTCACTGCACACAGAGCCCAGCAGCCGCGCTTAGCCCAGCAGACGTCGGAGGACCGGTCTTCTGCTACTCTACTCCTCTGGAGGGGCGGCTACTCTTCGAGTCACGGTAATGCTTCCAGTGCCTCACGCGTTACGTGACTCCTTGCCGTGTTTTGTTTACAAGATACAGTCGCGCAGGAGCACTGCTGATTGTACTGTTAGGAGGTAGCTGCGAGGTTCCGCTGCTACATTCCTGCCTTTGTTCTTTTGTTTGGCCGTGGCGCAGGAGCGCTCCTACATTCAGTACTTGGTTCCTCTTTAGTTTTGGCAGTTGCGCAGGAGCGCTACTGCTAGTTACCTTCACGCATGAAGCGTGGGAGCACTGTACATTGGGCCGCGCAATAGCGCTTACCCTGGAGTTCCTGTCTGTAACACCCTTTCGCGCAGAAGCGCCTTCCTTTGTTTCTTTTGGTTCTTTGGTGGTTCTGGCGCAGGATCGCCTCTTTTTCGTTTTCCTTGCCAAGGCATCAAGGCTCCTGGACACTACGTCACTGACCTCTTCATTGAGTCAACCCGAACAACGAGTTTTGGTGAGTGCCAGAGACAGGGGCCCCTGTCTGCATGTGTTTTGTGGGGTGTTTCGGCGCAAGCGTAGTACCAAGTCCTAATTTGGTCTTTCTTGTTTCCTCAGCTGTGCCAAGACCTTACCCAACATCCCTACCACCAAAGGCCACTCCTTTTGTTCATTTGGCCCCCATCCCTGAGTCCATCTCATCCTTGTCGGGTGTTACTCCCCACGGGTGTTTGTTGGGACCAGGGGCTGTGGTTTTTGTCGTCTCTGCAGAATTACTTCACAAGCCCAGGTGAGTCTTGTGGGGTACCTGACACACGGCCACCAAGAAGAAGGCGATGTAAGTCAGCCCGGGGCCCTTCTGGGAGGGAAGGAAGAAGAAGCTCAACCAAGTCCCAAAGGGCAAAGGAAGCACGTGCAAACACGCAAGACGTGTTTAGGGCAGGGATGCCCATACTGGCGGGCGCAAAAATGTGGCGACCACATGTCTCCAGCCACGAGACTCTCTAGTGGGAGGTAGTAACGGCGGAGCGGAAGAAGGCTGCAAGGTGAAAGCTGCCTGGACAACCAGACCCTGAGCTCTAGGGTGAATGGACAAGCAGACAGGATCGTCTGGAGCCGGGTGATGCCAGCGTGCAATGGCCCGATCAACAGGGTCACCAAAGGAGGGCCGTGCCTAGGTACCAAGCAGGATGTCAAACAAAGACCCACCAAGGGGCAGCAAAGGCTCCACGTCCACAGGCTCCAGGTGGAGGAGATCCAGTAAAGGATCAGAGGGCAAGAAAACCACAGGGGGCTGCAAGTGAAGAATATCCGCAGCCCTGCGAACAGCCCTCATGAAATCCGCACTAGCATCTGTCGCCATTCTGGGGGGCGACAATAAAACATCGGTCGGGGAGGTTGGAAGCTAACTCGTCCACCAGACAGTAAAGGTGGAGGAGCCGGAGGCCGATCCAAAGGCTATGGAATGCTAGGCACCGAAATGACCCTGGGCACGGTGAGCCCAGAGGGATTTCATCCTCCTGTAAAAGAGGAGCCGTAGGCACCGGCGTCGCTTCGATGTCGAGAACCTCCTCATGCTGGATGCGGACCGACGACGACTCGACCTCCACCTGCGGGGAGGAAAGAGGTCCACTGGGCGTCGAACTCGGTGCCGCAGCCGACATCAGCGCAGGAAGCCGCACAGGGCTATGCATCGACTGGACGGGTGCGCTGGACGGACGACTGGGATGCCCCTCTAGGCCATGTCCCGATGTCATATCGACTCCGGAACCGGAGTCAAGGCACAAAGCCGGCACCCAGGACGAATCCGCCACGAAGACCCGACATGAGTGCCTACCTCCTCTGTGGGACCCGAAGGGGCCAGAGGCCTTCGAAACAGGCCTCCATCTGGGTCAGAGTCGCTCAGAAACACGGAAAGGGTGGGTATGGGGAGCAGACTCCTGGGCACCTGTGCCTGGCAAAGACCGAGAGCAGCTGGCCACAGCGCCACGTTTAGAGAGGACGACTTCCGTGACTTATGCTTGTGCTTACCCGTCTCTGAACGACGTCCGCTGGAACAACCTCATGACCGGGCCCGATCCCAAGAAGGAGGTCGGCGGCATGAAGGCGCAGGACCGGACATGCGTGCGGCCAGCAGCTTCATACGATGCTCCTTCAGGGACTTCGGTTTCATCAGCAGACAGGCGTCGCACTCTTTGGAGTCGTGGTGCACTCCCAGGCACCACATACATATTGCGTGTGGATCTGTGACAGACATCTGCAGCGTACAGGTCTCACAAGCTTTTAAGCCCAAAGGCATCGCACACTGTTCCATGACGCCAAAGGCATCGAGATGGCCTGAAAAACAGGCCAAGGAGCCACTAGTTTTTCTGGATCCGGGTTGGGACGCGGAAAAGAAGAAACACTGACGTCAGCACACCGGGAGGGACTTACATGGCTCCGCTGACGTCACATCCGTGGACGACGTCAGGGTGGAGCCATACGGCCCCGTCCCCCGGCGGTTAGAGGCGCTGCTGCAAAAAAAATTCCGGATCCAGTCTGACGCCTGGGGATATTCTAAGTTAAGGAATCTGCAGCTAGATGTCTCTATCGGATGCAATAGTATATGAACATCTACCAGCTGCCATGGAAGCGGAGGTTTGGAGCAGTCCAAAATCTCAATAGTGCTTGATGTTGTGTTTTTTGGTGCAGTGCCCTGGACCTCAATATAATGGACTGCACAAATTATGCAATTTTGTTTTACTATTAGGCCACGCAGTAGGGATGCGAAAAACCAGTCTTCAGAATAGAATTTACTAACCCCGTCTTTCGTAAGTACCATGCACAACTGAAAACTAAACGTGGGAGAAGGAAAATGCTACTTACCAGTATGCATCTGTTCTTGGCATGTAGAGCTGCAGAGTTGCACACTATGCATAGATTGCCACCTAGTGTTGGGTCCGGATATTTGCAGTTTGTTTTGTAGAAAAGTCTTTGGAAGTCACGGGATAGGTGACTCCTCCTTTGGATGATACTGCGCATGGTCATCGGCTCCATCCCCAGATTTTTCGCCATTAGGGAAGTGATGGAGCTGTATAAGAGATAGTGATGTCCATGTGATATGTATCTAAGTAAGATAATACTGGAACAGATAAAGGTAGCCGGGGAGGCAGGTGGGCGTGTGCAGCTCTGCAGCTCTACATGCCAAGAACAGATGCATACTGGTAAGTAGCATTTTCCGTTCAAGGCATATGAGCTGCAGATTGCACACTATGCATAGATTACATAGCAGTTCCCACACCTAGCGGCGACCACCAGTATCTGTTGCAGGTGTTTGAAACAGAGTTTTTAGTACAGCCTGGCCCACAGTGGCTTGTTGTTTAGTTTGTACATCTACACAGTAGTGCTTTGTGAATGTGTTCTGTAGACCATGTAGCTGCTTTGCATATATCATCTAGGGGAATGTTCCCTAAGAATGCCATTGAAGCCCCTATCTTTCTGGTAAAATGGGCTTTTGGTGGTATTGTTAATGTACGCTTGGCTTTTTGATAACATTTTTGTATACATTTAACAATCCACCTAGCGATCCCTGATTTTGATATGGGATTGCCTTTATGTGGCGGTGAGAAAGACACAAAAAGTTGTTTTGTTTTACGAAAAGCTTGTGTCCTTTCAATGTAGTACAGCAATGCTCTCTTGACATCTAAAGTGTGTAGAGCTCTTTCTGCGACTATTTGAGGCTGCGAGAAAAATACGGGCAGCTCCACAGATTGATTTAGATGAAATGGTGAAATGACTTTTGGAAGGAATTTTGGATTAGTAGGAAGAACCACTTTGTTATGATGCATGTGTAGAAAGGGTTCTTGAATGGTAAATGCTTGTAGTTCACTAACCCTTCTGAGGGAAGTAATGGCTTCTAGGAAAGCTACTTTCCAGGTTAGAAATTGCAATTCACATTTATGTAATGGTTCAAAGGGAGGTCCCATTAACCTTGCGAGAACCACATGATTCCGCGCTGGTGCAGGTGGAGTTCTAGGAGGAATTATTCTTTTGAGTCCTTCCATAAAAGCTTTAATAGCTGGCACTCTAAAAAGAGATAGATGTTGTCTATTTTGCAAATATGCTGCAATGGCTACAAGGTGTAACCTGATAGACGTGTAGGCTATGTTACACTTTTGAAGGTGCAATAAATATCCAATGATGTGTTGAATAGACACATCTAAGGAATTAATTTGGTTGTTTTGGCAGTATATGACTAACCTTTTCCACTTAGCAGCGTAGTATGCTCTAGTGGTGGGACGTCTAGCTTCTTTAATAACGTTCATACATTCAGGGGGAAGGTTGAGGTAACCAAACTATATGACCTCAGGAGCCAGATCGCTAGGTTGAGCTGAGCTAGGTCCGGGTGTCTGATCTCTCCATGGTTCTGTTTTAATAAGCGTAGAGATAGGTTTCGTTTTTGGTGTGGTACTACAGACATCTGCAACAGTGTGGTGTACCACGGTTGTCTGGCCCAAGTTGGAGCGACTAGGATGAGCGTCAGGGAGTGTTGATGCAGTTTGCGTACCACTAACGGAAGTAGTGGGAGAGGAGGAAAAGTGTACGCAAATAGTTCTGACCAGTTCATCCATATTGCATTGCCTTTGGACAATGGGTGTGGGTATCTGGCGGCAAAGTTTGGGCATTTTGCGTTTTCGTGGGTGGCAAAGAGGTCTATCTGAGGTTGTCCCCACATCTGAAAGAACGGATGAAGAACTTGTGGATGAAGTTCCCATTCGTGGATTTGTTGAGTTTGTCGACTTAGTAGATCTGCCATGGTATTTTGTACAAATAATCAGAAGGGGAGGGATCACTTGTCCTGCGTGAACCAGGGTATGCAGGAGATCGAACAACGGTGTCTCCAAATAAAAACCCTCATGCACGTGTTGGGTAGCGTGGTAAGCGGTATATCTTGGTTCTCCGCTCTTCGAACACGTGTGTGCATAATCATCGGGTTAGTTTTCGGTATGCAGCCTCCACCAGGAGGATCTTACCCTCGGTAAAAACAGTAGTGACCCAGTGATGTGGAGGGAGTGTAGAACAATTCAAAATCCCCCGGAGACCCAGTGGTAGGAATTTTATTAGGTCTGGGTTCGGGTGGATCCCATTAGGGGAATGCTCAAGTGGCGTGCGCTCTATTGAAAATGTTAGGTTCTCAGGACGCACTAGCATTCAAAATGATTTAAAATGGCCAACATGTTTCAGCCCTCTATGCCGGGAGTCGGACTTTAGGGCTTTCTTCAGGACCCGTGGTGAAAGGTGAAAGTGATACTAGTTTACTAAATTATAGCAAGCAAGTGTGTAGAAAAGGGAAATTTTCAACCTGTTTCTTCTTCTCGAGGTCACGATGTACCTATAGTTCAAACATAATAGAAACATACACAAAGGGAAAACAAGGGTAAGGGAGACACATAGCGTAGTGAATTCACTACTGGACAATACAAATTGTAGCAACTTAAAATGGCAATACTTCATAGCCCCCAGTAAATGGCAGTGTCAACTCTCTCTTTCTCCAGCAAGCTATTTCATGCAAAAAGTGGTTTATAGGTGGTAAATCATACTTTTATGCAAAACGAGTGTATAGGGTTTGAAAATACCCCACCACTCGGATAACTATTGTGGTGGGTCAAATATGTGGCAATCGATTACCACGTGATCATTTGACATGCAAAACTATTAATAAACATGTGCCGTTTCTATAGTCTTGATCATGATAATGGTTGCCCAAAGTAAATAGTGAAAAACTTTCATACCGATGTGCTCTGTGCGCTAATATCGTACCTGAAATGCACATCAGTTACACCTCCTTCGGGTGTGACAAGGGCTTCGAGGGGGCTAGATAAAAGGGGGACAGCTAAGCATTAGCGCGAAGCGGTTCTTAGTATACTTGCGGTTTTGTAGCAGAATTGTCTCGAGCTGATACCTAACGCTCCTCGCCTCGCGTTGCGCTGCAGCTGCCTCTTGGGACCCGGAAGTAACAGGACTGCGCTTCCGGGTCCCTTTTTGCAGGTCTCCGTTCACGGCAATAGAAAGGGGACTGGGCGCCTCTTCGTGTTTACAATATCACAAAGTGGAAAATACGTGTTATAGAAGCCTGTGGTCATTCGTATTCCCAAAGAAATGATTCTAATGCTTCATTATGAAGAGAGGTGGACATTCCGAATATTAGGATAATGTTAATGAAAAATAAAAATAAAAATGAAAATTAGAAAGAAATATGATGATCAGTTGCGAGGTCATACAAAATGGTTTGTAAAATCGTGGGCAAACAGTTTGTTGCAGATTTATTGAATTTAAGCACTGAGTTGATCACTGGTGCTTCTCACAGTGCAACTTATGGATATCTTTCATTAGGTCTCTTGAGGCAGACCGCATTCTAGGGTGAAGCCTACAGGGAATGTGTAAATTTTGCTGATGTTAGTTTTGGGAAACAGTTTCATTATTTCAACACGCTCAGCCACGGAATATTATCATTCAGCCCTCTTGTATCTGTCCCCAAACGGTGGACCCAGCGTTGCTCTTTCTCAAAGAGGATTCTCTCTGCATTGCTGTCCTTTATGTCCAGAGTTTCAAGGATGACCCAGTTAAGGTCATCCACTGTGTGGTTTTCCTCCAGAAAATGACTAGCCATCTTGGTTGTGGTTTTTTTACATTTGACGTTGCTCCTGTGCTCTACGATCCTTTGTTTAGCTTTCCTACATGTCATGCCAATGTAGTGCCAATGGTATTTTGTACTCCTGGGACGTGTTGGGCTAATAGGAAGATGTTTAGTGGTATAGCCCATCTCCATATCTGCTGTGCTGAGAGAGCTGCAGAGAGTGTCCCTCCTTGTTTGTTTATGTAATACATAGCTGTCATATTGTCTGTGCGGACTAAGACAGCTTTGCCTGACACTTGAGTTTGAAAAGCTTTTAGGGGCTAGAAACACAGCTAGTAACTCTAGGTGGTTGATGTGCAATAGTTTTTGTTGCGGTGTCCACCTGCCTTGCATGGTGTAATGCAGGAGGTGGGCTCCCCAGCCGGAGAGCGATGCGTCTGCTGTTAAGACTATTTGAGGAACTGGCTCTAGAAACGGTCGCCCTTTGGAAAGGTTTTTGGTGTTTCACCATTGCAGAGAACGAGGAGTCCGACCGTCTACCAACACTAGGTCTGTTAGTTGACCTTGAGCCTGGTTCCATTGTCGTGCTAGGCACACTTGCAGTGGACGCATTTGCAATCTTGCGTGCGGAACTACGAATATGCAAGATGCCATCATTCCTATGAGCTGCATGAACACTCGAGCTGGTAGTGAGTGTTGCGGCTTGAATTTTGTTAGAAGAGTTTGTACACTTGTTACCCTTGCTGGAGAGGGATACGCTAGTGTTAGTTGGGTGTTTATTGTAGCGCCGAGATACTGTTGCATGTGTGAGGGTTGTAGATGCGACTTGGTGTGATTTATTGTGAATCCCAAGTTGTGAAGCAGTTGAATGGTAGCGTGGGTGTGTTGTACACACTGGTTGTATGACCTGGCTTTTATGAGCCAGTCATCCAGATATGGGAAGACATGTATGTGCTGTCTTCTTAAGTGTGCTGCTACTACTGCTAGGCATTTGTTAAACACCTTTGGCGCTGTTGTGACTCCGAATGGGAGCACTTTGAACTGGTAGTGCTGCCCGTCTAGCACGAATCTGAGATATTTTCTGTGCGCCGCGTGGATGGGAATATGGAAGTAGGCGTCCTTGAGATCTAAAGTGGCAAGGAAGTCGTTGAGCACCAGTAGTGGAAGAACCTGTTGAAGTGTGACCATATGGAAATGGTCCGACTGAATGTAGAAGTTTAGAGGTCTAAGGTCTAGGATGGGTCTTAGTGATCGGTCCTTTTTTGGTATCAGGAAATACAGGGAGTATACATTGTTTTTGTGGTGCTCTGGAACTATCTCTATTGCATTTTTCTGCAGGAGGGATATTACTTCTTGTCTGAGCAATGTTAAATGTTCCTGTGACATTGGGCGCTGCCTGGGCGGTATGTTTGGGGGGGTAGATTTTAGTTCCAGACAATAACCTGATTGAATAATTTGTAACACCCACCTGTCTGATGTGATGTTGTCCCAGGCTGGTAGGTATTGTTGGAGTCTTCCCCCGACAGGAGTGGAGTGGGGCGGGAAAGAGGAAGGGAGTCATTGGGCAGGGGTAGAGGCAGAGCGGGAATTGTTATTTTTACCTCTGCCCTTGTTGTTGTTACCCCTGTACCCACCCCTTTGGTAGCCCTTGCCATAAGTGGATTGTGTAGGGGCTTTGTATGAGGCTGTGTCTGAGGAGTATCCTCTGGAGGCACTTCTACAGGATGAGTGACAAAATGAATGTCTGGGAGCCTGCGACTGCAGGGCTCCCATAGATTTGGCGGTATCTGTATTTTTTTTCATTTTTCCGAGAGATACATCCACATTGGGTCCAAATAGGTATTGCTCATCGAAAGGTTGATGAAGAATGGCAGTTTGTACCTCAGGTTTGAATCCTGATATACGTAGCCAGGCGTGTCTGCGTAGTAAGACGCTGGTGTTGACTGCTCTAGACGCAGTATCTGCTGCGTCGAGGGCACACCTGATGGAGGTATTTGTAATGTTTTTACCCTCTTGGATGAGTTTGTGTGCCCTATCCCTGTACTTATCAGGGAGGTGTGTCATTATTGACTTTAATTCGTCATAATGTGCTCTATCATATCTAGCTAACAATGCCTGTGTGTTGGCGATATGCCACATGTTTGCTGCTTGAGACGCAATTCTCTTTCCTGATGCGTCTAATAACTTAGAATCCTTATCTGGTGAAGCAGCATCACCTGATGTTTGCGAGTTAGCTCTCTTGCGTGCATTGGAAACTACAAGCGAGTCTAATCGTACTGGTCCCTTAATGTATGTTGGATCTGAAGGGGCGGCTTTATATTTCTTCTCTATACGAGGATTAGTGATTCTAGTTCTGACTGGATCTTTGAAGACTTCAGAAGTGTGTTTAATTACTCCTTTGAGCATTGGTAAGATGAATGTAGACCTTTGTGCGTTATCAAGAGTATCCATCAGGAAGTCTTCGTCTACAGGGTCTGTGTGTATGTCTACCCCGTGATATTGTCCAGCCCTGTGTATCAATTCGTTAAACCCTATGGTATCTTCTGGTGGGGAAGGCCGTGAGGGGTATAAGTCATCCTGAGGGACATTTGGGACATCTGGAGTGGTGTAATCATTCCATGGGTCGGGTGATCCTGCAGGTGTGTCTGGATCAGGCATGTTACCCCCCATATCATCAGAACTATCATCCCTATGAGAGGATGCTGGGGAATGCTGAGGTATGGGAGTTTGTGGTGATGGCATAGGTGGAGGAGAAGGGGTAGGCGGTCTTAAAGGTGAGGCAGCCATGTCCTTTCTCTTTGGATGCGGAGCTGGGGCTGGTTTGTCCAGTGGTCGCTTTTTTTCGTTGCCAAAATCAACTGTCCAGTGATTGGGTCTTTTGAGCAGGGTCTGGATAATATAAGTCTTCTGCCGGAGGCCGATCGGTAGGTGCTGGAGAATGTTTCGGCACCGAAGCGGCTTGCTTTGACTTTTTGACTACGTCCTTTACCGGGGAGGACGGAGTCTTTCTCGGCTCCGAATGTTTTCTCGGCTCCGAATGTTTTTTCGGGTCCGGATGTTTTTTCGGGTCGGGTGTTGTTTTCGGATCTGGTCGTTTCTTCGGATCCGATGCTTTTTTCAGTTCCGATTGTTTTTTGGAATCCAAAGGTTTACTTGGTTCCGACCTGGGTTTCGGTGCCGAAGGAGTTGTGTGTTTCGGTGCCGATGGTTTGGGCATCGGCAAAGCCGGCCTCTATGTCTTTTTTGGTGCCGGTAAGTTGGCGCCGGCACCATGCGAAGCCTGACTCGAGCCCGAGTCGCCTGAAGGCTTAATTGTCTTTTTCGCCGGGCCCGAAGGTGGGGCAGTAGAAGCGGAGTGTCGGTGTGCACCTGAGCCCGAGGGCGAGGGTGTGACCGGTTCCTTCTTTGGGGGTGTCGAGGAAGGGTTGGGGTCGACGGTCTTACTTACGACCCGCTGCGCTGGAGTAATGTCCTCAACATCGGAATCTTCTTCCTGTTCGGAACCGCTGTCGACGTCTTGTTGTTCTGGGACGTTGACGCCTTCCTCAAAGATGTCGTCCGGAAAGGAAGTTGAAGATCGAGCCATAGTTCTTCTCGCTCTTCTGTCCCGGATAGTCTTTTTGGAGCGAAAAGAGGCACAAACTGAGCAGTCCTTTGCCTCTTGCTCCGGAGAAAGGCAGACGTTACACACCTAGTGAAGGTCGGTGTGGGGAAACTTCGACCCACATTGAGGACACTTTTTGAAGGGAGTCCTTTCCATGAGCTGGAGTCGAGGCCTAGCTAGGCCCGAAGGCCGTCGACGACGACCGGAATGGAGGTATTCGACGTTGAAGAGTAGCGTCGAGTGGAGAAGTGTTCGAAACCTATTTTCTGAAAGTTGGTGAGGATTGCGCGCCGAAGGAATTCGATTTCAACACGAAGCGCTGGAAACACATCCGAGCCCGGTAGCGGAAAAAAACAATCTGGGGATGGAGCCGATGACCATGCGCAGTATCATCCAAAGGAGGAGTCACCTATCCCGTGACTTCCAAAGACTTTTCCACAAAACAAACTGCAAACATCCAGGCTCAACACTAGGTGGCAATCTATGCATAGTGTGCAATCTGCAGCTCATATGCCTCGAACATGTTTTAATCAATATCAAGTTCCCACCCATGATCACTGTACACAATTCCATGTAACAAGGCTAGGAATAGAAACTATCTGATCCACAGCAGAGCCCTGAAAGAAGTGGAGGATATGGGAAGGGTGGCTTCTGATAGCACAAGCCAGCTCAATGATCAATGGGTATCTCAGTGAGCCCAGCAGAGGGAGGATGGGGACATTGTGGAAGGGACAACGTTTTGGGATGCCAGAGAGTATTGGAGGTCACTAGGAATCTGGGTATGTATTTTTTGACCCAGCCAGACAAACCTATGTCCAAGAAGGTCAGAGTCACTGCCATTAAAATGTATTAATTAGAAGCCACTGTAAAGGGGCTTTTTTGGGAGGTAGGTTTAGTTTACAAATGACCCAAAGTAGAGTGAGCACAAGGCTCATCATCCCCAATGAGCTCCAGTAGCCATGGAGAAATAGCTAAGATATCTTGGGTAACTACCAGAGATGCACCCAAGGACTAAACATAAAGACCTACACGTCAGACACATTTCACTTTGATCTGATAAAGAAAAACAATGCATTGCCTCAAAGTGTTTTCACACATTACAAGGTGCTTGAAAGGTCTACCAGATGTAGTGATATTTCTTTATATAAAACAACTAGTTTATATTTTTATATGACATTCCTATATTTGTGCTTTATGTAATCCTCCATAATGCATTTTCGGTCCCATCTTTAAATATTTAGACTAAAAATGTGTTTAAACAACTTTAAAAATAAATGAGGGGTTTCTTGTACTTTAAAAATAAATTGGTGGTTTCTTGTGCACTAACTGACTGTACATAAGTTGTTTATTTCTTACCTTTAAGCTGTAGTGAAAGTTATAAGGAACATGATATTTGAGATTTTATTGCTATTCATGACTTGATTCTTATAAGTTTCTCTTGAGTTTAGGTTTAAGACAAAAACAAAACTTTAAAAACCGAAAAAGGGTTACTTGGGTCATTTCTTTGGTTGCTTGGGCTGTTTGGACTGCCTGTAACATTGCTGCTGCAGTGGCTCTGGGGTACAGAGCCCTGCGACTTTGGTGCAAATTGGCAATAAAATGTGTTTAAAAAAAACAAACGAAAAAGGAGAATTTTGTAAAACGCTTCTTAAAATGTTGAGAAAAGAACTTTTACAGTAACTTTTGTCACCTACTAGAAAAATGCTTTTTTGTCACAACAAAAAGGAAAAGAAATACAATTAGTTTAACATGTACCACACTGTTTCCCTGCTAACATACAGGGTTGCAAGTCTTTCACATATGAGGTGCTTTGGTGGGATGCATTTGTCTGTCCTTCAAGTTTTTACTCTAGGACGTAATTTTGTGCAATGTATGAGCATAATTAAATCATTTTACATTTCTAATGTGCCACTGGAGTTTCATCTAGCAAGCTCTGGGACGGCTTTCATCAGAGTCTAGATACAGGGGAAAAAGTGGTCCTAATACAATAGAGAACTTTGTGGTTGTGCTATTCTAGATCTGCCATGCTGCCCAGGACAGGGAGGCGAGTATTAAAAACCTATGTCCTTTCTTTGACTTGCACTGAGATGGAGACCACCCTTACATTCAATAAGAAAGTCAAAGGGGTGCTCACTTATAGTACCCATAATAGAAGAGAAACAGCTGAATCATGGTGGGAGGATTCAGTGACCGACACACAAAGCTTTAGGATGGCTCCATGGCAGCATCTATGATGAATCATTAATATGGTCCAAAAAGTATTACCAGCATAGTTTGAGAGTGGTATGTGTGCGTTCAAGTTTAATCTTTCATTGCACCGGGCGTACGTCACCAGGACCAGGTTGTTTCATATGGGTAGATCGGAGACTGACCTCTGTATACAATGATGTGGACAAAGAGGTACACAACTACACACGATGTGGGGATGCCCGAAAATCTGGGGCTTCTGAGAGGGGGTGGGGGAAAGAATCTCAGCAACACTTGACATAAGAGTAGACCTCACTCCACGACTGGGGGCCGTGGGCGTTTGAGGGGGCCAGACTCTGAATCGCTACGTGCTCCTCTTTGGTAATGTGGGCCAGATGATGGCGCGGCATGACCCAATCAGGAGATGGGGAAGTGCTGTGGTCCCAACAGTGCAGGAATGAGTGACCAGTATTAAATGGTGCATAAGGGCCGAGAAACAGGGGTACCAGGCAAGAGAATGTCCCAAAAATTAAATAAAATCTGTGGCCCATGGCAGGCGGCGGTTTGTATGGGCTTATGGGACTTTTCGGGAAGCCCTGGCAGAGGGTGTGGACTGAGGTGCGGGGAATGTTAGGGTCAAGGAGTAGAGTCGGTCTTTCCAATGTATTTTCCTGCTGGTGAGTACACCTGCCAAATAATATTCACATTTACATATGCAGGTGTTTGTTTATATGCGTCTCAGGAAATGAAAAGGTTGGTACAATGACTGAACCAGGCTCCTTTAAACAAAGGTTAATTTGTAGATACATTTTTTGTTTGCGGTTACCACAGCAGTAGTGTTTCAGATGTCAAAACTCAATAAAAAGATATATTTTTTAAGTTTTCATCATTCACCATGCAACTCTCAAGGGGCAATACACCACAGGAAAAATCACAGCGATGGTTCGAGAATTAGTGTTTTAAGTCTTTTAAGTTTTTAGACTGTTTACATGAAAAAACTAAATAAAAACAAACGAAACACACAAAAACTCTCAGCAAAGAATTCTTGGTTTGAGGGAAAGAGGGTGTTTGCCATCTCCAAAAGCGCAATGGCCAAGAGGTCCTCTGCCAGACACTGTCCAGGACCTACTTCACCAAGAGCTTGCTAACACAAGTCCAAAAGCAAGCCAAAAGCCCAATTTCTGCATCATTTATTTATGCTCAGATGGTGTGGCAGGTGGACAGAGCAATACAAGCCCATGCTCTTTGGAGCGTAATCGCCCCTCCCCTATGTCCATCTTGGTAGTAGTTTCATCCTTCGTTCTGTCCATGTATTCTGCCGCTCTGCCTCCCAATGGAAGTGTAGACTTTGTCTGATGATGAAAAGGAGGGACTCAGAAAGGAAGAAAAATTAGATGAACTGTCCTTGCAGCAGGCACGATGAAGATGAGCTGAGGGGACTACTTCACCCATCACCCCCAGGCAGCAAGATCACATCACGTGTACAGGTCAAAGTCAATGCGCCTGGAGTTGTAGAACTGCCCACCAGAGTTCAGCACCTTCCGGCAGTAGACACCCTCCTCAAAGTAGCCTTGATCCACCCAGTCCTACAAGGCAAAGAGAGGGAAAGTGTTAAAGATGTGGTATTACTGCAACTGACGAGAGACCAGGAAAAGGTCAAAGGACCACAACATTGAAACAGCTGCTTACCTGTAATGTGGCTACTGCACCCCGGAAAGTTATTTTTAATCCTTCCTTGCCCCTTATTTAGTTTAAAACAGTTTCACAAAATACCCAGTACATGGTTAAAGGCAAGTTCTGAACCCAGCACCAGATGACATTGAAAGAATTACAATCAGACTTGGGTTCAACACCACAGTTGTGCCATTAGGCTTTGACAGCAGCTTTGAGGGTGTGCCACATTTGCTTCCTGAGAAGGTTGAATGAGACATGTGAAAACCTAGCCCAGTTGCTAAAATGTTACTTTGGGAGAATCATGGTATCGCTCCTTTACACTTTGAAACGAAACTTGCATCAAGAGCAAAATATATAAAGCTACCTTTCTGGTGGCTGTATCACCCAATCTGGAGGCCGTCTCTTATAACAAGCATTTACAATGCAATGGTCTCGCCTTCGAAAAAGTTAGAGCTATTGACATTGTAAATGACCAACTTTTTATTTATGTGTTTTGAAAACAGATATATAAATGGCATTGTCATTTACAATCCCAATAGCTTAATTTCTCGCAAATAGGAGACCTATTGCATTTGCACCCACAGACAGAGCCACACACATACACAGAGCCACACACATACACAGAGCCACACACACACACAGAGCCACACACACACAGAGCCACACACAGAGTCACACACACACACAGAGCCACACACAGAGCCACACACACACAGAGCCACACACACAGTCACACACACACACAGAGTCACACAGAGTCACACACACAGAGTCACACACACACACACACACACACAGTCTCACACACACAGAGCCACACACACAGAGCCACACACACACACACAGAGCCACGCACACAGAGCCACGCACACAGAGCCACGCACACACACACACACACACACACACACACACAGAGAGAGCCACACACACACAGAGCCACACACACACAGAGCCACACACACACAGAGCCAGACACACACAGGGCCACACACACACAGGGCCACACACACACAGGGCCACACACACACAGGGCCACACACACACAGGGCCACACACACACAGGGCCACACACACACAGGGCCACACACACACAGGGCCACACACACACAGGGCCACACACACACAGAGCCACACACACACAGAGCCACACACACACACACACACACAGAGCCACACACACACACACACACACAGAGCCACACACACACACACACACACAGAGCCACACACACACACACACACACAGAGCCACACACACAGAGCGCCACACACACAGAGTGCCACACACACAGAGTGCCACACACGCACACAGAGCCACACACACACACAGAGCCACACATACACAGAGCCACACACACACACACACACACAGAGCCACACACACACACAGAGCCACACACACAGAGCCACACACACACACACAGAGCCACACACACACACACACACAGAGCCACACACACACACACACAGAGCCACACACACACACACACACACACCCAGCAGTGCTGGCTACTCTACATTTCATTTATTTTTTGGCAGTTTTATATAGAGTGAACTCAAAAGTTTCAGAGCGCTTTACACGAGCGCCAGTTGCACTACAGAGGGAAACATTCATTTTTTTGTATATTATTTTTCTTGCAGGGACAAGGATATTAAGTGATTTGCCCAGAATCACAGGATGCCTGAGTCTCCCACCAGACTCGAACCAGGTTCCCCAGCGTCACCGTCAGCCACTCTAGCCCTTAATCCACTGCCTGCTTCACCTTACAGAGCAGGCGAGCTTTGTTATTAATCCTACCTCCTAGAGGAGCTCATTTCCCTGGACACCTCCGTCTGAGAAGGCCCTCTTCGTCTAGCGCCGACTTCTAGGTTAGCACGCTATATCTGGCAGCCACTCAAGGAGAAGCACGCTGTACTGCCCTCTACTCCCTATGGCAGCAACGCTGTCCCCGGCACATCGTTCATAGAGCAACATACCGTGACCCCATGACTGCTCCCTAGTTCCTAGGGATGTACACTTTCCCTGGTTCCTTCTTCCTAGACCACTCGCGGCGCGTTCTAAAGTAGGATTTAATTATAATTGAATGCGATTGTATATAGCGCGAACATTACCCGAAGGTGTGATGAGGGAGTGACATACTACTAGGCATGGCGCAAACTACGGAAGAAAGGATTGAGTAACGATTTGCGGCGAAAGGGCACGCTTAAGCAGGAAAGTGCAGAGGATTACACAAGAACTACACACAGGAGGACGGCTGGGGCCCTATGGTGATTGCGGGCGAGGATCTTTAGACTCACCAGTCAGGCACATTAACAGAGGAGGAGGGGGGGGCGCAAATGGCGGGGAAGACGGCCTGCCTATGTTGACTGCGGGCAAGGATCTTCAGACTCACCAGTCGGGCACATTAACAGAGGAGGAGGAGGGGGGCGCAAATGGAAGAAAGACGGCCTGTCTATGGTGACAGCGGGCGAGGATCTTCAGACTCACCAGTCGAGCACATTAACAGAGGAGGAGGAGGGTGCGGGGCGCAAATGGCAGCGAAGACGGCCTGCCTATGGTGACTGCGAGCGAGGATCTTCAGACTCACCAGTCGGGCACATTAACAGAGGAGGAGGGGGGGCACAAATGGCGGGGAAGACGGCCTGCTTATGGTGACTGCGGGCGAGGATCTTCAGACTCACTAGTCGGGCACATTAACAGAGGAGGAGGGGGGGTGCAAATGGCGGGGAAGACGGCCTGCCTATGGTGACTGCGGGCAAGGATCTTCAGACTCACCAGTCGGGCACATTAACAAGAGGAGGAGGAGGGGGCGCAAATGGCAGGGAAGAGGGCCTGTCTATGGTGACTGCGGGCGAGGGTCTTCAGACTCACCAGTCGGGCTCATTAACAGAGGAGGAGGAGGGTGGGGGGCGCAAATGGCGGGGAAGACAGCCTGCCTATGGTGACTGCCGCCGAGGATCTTCAGACTCACCAGTCGGGCACATCAACAGAGGAGGAAGAGGGGGGGGTGCAAATGGCGGGGAAGACGGCCTGAGCTCTGACAGGAATGTCACCCGCCAACGAGCCTTTCAGTCACGAGCAGGAGCGCCGCATGCCCCCGGCCTGAGGAGCACTTCCCAGACTTCCCTGCTCTTCCTGTCCGCTCCTCCCTTGGTACACCGGCAGTAAGTTCATGCCCCGCTCCGGGGCCCTCCACACCGGCCTGTGTCCCAGCAAGTAACCCGTTCCCCGGCCCCTCTCCCGCCAGACCCCGTGCACCTTGTGGCAGTACGGGCAGCTGGTCTTGTTGAACACCACGGCTCCTCAGGTCCACGCGGCTGCCGGTGGTAGCGGCATGTTTGCAGCCAGTAGGAAAGATAACTAGAAAACGCAACAATGTAAAGCACACGCCTTACACTTTTACAGGACCACTTTTGTCTGTAAGCCCCGTCCTTTTCAGACTGGGCGCATGTTTTTGACTGAGAACGTCACTAGGTAGAAAGAAAGTCAAAAACACTCCCCCCAATCCGAAAAGGACGGGGCTTAGATCAAAAGAAGAACGTCACTGGGACCTCTTCTCCAATGGCTGGCCGCCGTTTAGGAGGCTAGCCAAAGGAGAAGAGGGACGGGGCTTAACCTCGCTACTCCAAGTCATTAAATCTTGCTAGCGAGACTGCACATGTGTGCAGCCTGCGCTAGCCGAGACCTAAAAACCAGTGGGTAGCCTTCCATCTAGTGGAGGTAATGAAAACTGCATCTTTACAACCTTGCAGTGCGATTCCATGTCTACTTATCCTGTGCAGGTATCTGAGCGTATATAAAAGCTAACAATCTGGCTACTGCGTCCTTTGTCTCCTATTAGCAAACTGTGAGGACATTAGACTGAAAGATAATAGAAAACAGGCGGAAGCACAAAAAGAAAGCAACGTAAACTGGCATGCCTCTAGTGCCAAGGCCATTCGATGTTAGGGATATCCCCTGTAAGGATTATTTTTCATCCATGCCTTCATCAGCAACAGTATATGTGACAAAAAAGTAGAAGTATTCAGGTACCGAAATCAGTATAGATTTCATTGAAGAGTTTCTGATTATATTATGCATTGTGAGAGTACTGAGAGAAAATTAGTTGGTAAATCACATTATTCAAATGGAATTCAGACTTTTTGGGGGATTAAATAAAAGGGAGCAAGTGTTTGAGTGCTACCTAATGAAAGGTCTCCGACGTATGGGAGGCCTTTAAAACAAATGTGCATCTAGAAGAAGTGTGATTGTTATGAGAGCAGCATAATGTCACACAAAGTCATCAGCTTGAAGCACAAGTTACTACTTGTGTAACAATATATCTGTAAGACACATTAGTTAGTGATTGATTCCTTACCTTAGAATATCCCCAGGCGTCAGACTGGATCCGGAAAATTTTGCTTAGCCGTACCCCTCGCGTCACTAGGTGGCGTCCTGCGGCTCCGCGTCAATCACTGGCGTCGTCAGTGCCGAGATGACGCCACGGAGAGTACTTAGGTGCCACCCATGGGCGCTAACGTCAGTTCTGTACACAACTTTCCGCGCCAGGAACACAGTGCCATGCAAGATACCGGCCATTGGTGCATAAAACTGGGGCCCTGAAAGGGATGACCTTAACCCTAGTAATCAGTCCACAGAACGGGGGCGGATGGGTGGGGCGGTAAGGAATCTATCACTAACTAATGTCTCTTACAGATATAGTCGTAACTTGTGCATCTGAAAGAGACACGTTAGTGATAGATTCCTTACCTTAGAATAGATACCCCAGCAATACCAACCCCGAAGGTGGGTATGCGAACAGGATTACACCAGAAAGTCACAGAGCACAGAACGGCCAAAGAAGCCGTCTCTCCGGACCTGACTGTCCAGGCAGTAGTGCTTTGTAAACGTGTGCAACAAGGCCCACGTAGCTGCCTGACAAATGTCCTGCAAGGGGACGCTGCGTCCCAAGGCAGTAGTGGCGTCAGTTGCCCTGGTCGAATGGGCATGCAGCCCCACAGGAGGCTACTTCTTGGCCAAGGAGTAACATGCTTTGATGCACAGAACGACCCACCAGGAGATGGTCCTTTTGTGCACAGCCCGACCTTTTGTGGCGCCCACGTAGCCAACAAAGAGCTGATCATCCACCCGGAACTGTTGGGTACGCTGCAGAGAGAATGCGAGCGCACGTTTTGGGTCCAGACAGTGGAGCCTCTCCTCCTCCTTGGAAGGATGCGGAGGCGGAAAGAAGGTGGGCAAAGTGATGGTCTACCCGATGTGGAAGGGCGTGACAACCTTTGTCAAGAAAGAAGGACGGGTCCTTTGAACCACCTTGTCCGGATAAACTGAAAGGAAAGGAGGTTTGGAAGAAAGAGCCTGGAGCTCACTCACTCTTCTGGCAGAGGTGATAGCTACCAGGAAAGCCGTCTTTAAGGTGAGAAGACGTAAGGGACAGTTATGAAGGGGCTCAAAGGGAGCACACATCAAATAAGTCAAGACAAGATTCATATCCCACTGAGGCATTATGAAGGGCACGGGAGGAAACGTGTGTAATGCCTTTGAGGAAACGGTTAACAACCGGGGACTTAAAAAGAGAAGGCTGATCAGAAAGCCTTAGAAAGGCGGAGATGGCAGAAAGATAACATTTGATAGTGCCCAAAGCAGAGCCCTGCTGTTCCAAAGACAGAAGAAACAGAAGAACCTCAAAGAGGGGCAGAAAGGGGATCCACAGCCTTCGCTGTGCACCATGCCACAAATTTGCTCCACCTGCAGGCGTATACCATTTTAGTGGTGGGACGCCTGGCTGCCAGAATGACATTACAGACTTCGGGAGGAAGGTAGAAAGCCGTCAACTGTCGCCGCTCAACCTCCACGCATGGAGGTGGAGGGTGGACAGGTTCGGGTGGAGAACCGTCCCCTGCTGCTGCGACAGAAGATCCTCCTGAAGAGGCAGATGGATCAGGGGGGTCGACGCTCATACTGAGTAGCTCTGGATACCATACTCTTCGAGCCCAGTCCGGAGCCACAAGAATGACTTTGGCCCAGTCGCGCCTGATCTTCTTCAGCACTCTGGGCAGAAGTGGTATAGGCGGAAAGACGTACAACAGACCGCAACTCCACTCGCGACGAAAAGCGTCTCCGAGCGAGTGCCGCCTTAGAAATTCCAACACCCAGAACTGAAGACATTGCACGTTCACTTAGGTGGCAAACGGATCTAACCAAGGCTCTTCCCACTGCAGAAAGAGACCTTGCGCCACGTCAGAGTTCAGAAGCCATTCGTGATACATCATGCTCCGGCGGCTGAGTTCATCTGCCCTGGCATTTAGAGAACCTGCCAAGTGTTGAACCACCAAGGTAATGCCCTGATGTTCCAGCCATGTCCAGAGGTGCAGAGCCTCTTGACATAGGGTCCAGGACCCCACCCGCCCCGTTTGTTGCAATACCACATGGCGGTGGTGTTGTCCGTGAACACCTGCACCACACTCCCCCGAACAGAGTTGAGGAATGCCTTCAGTGCAAGTCGGATCGCCCGCAGCTCCAAACGGTTGATTTGGAGCCGTGACTCCGCCGGAGACCAGAGGCCTCTGATCTCCGCCTCTCCCAAGTGGCCCACCCATCCCAGGAGGGACGCATCCGTCACCACAGTGTGCTCTGGTTAGGGAAGGGAGAGGGATCTGCCACCGACCCAATCACGATTCGTGAGCCACCACTGCAATTGCCATGCAGTACCTTCAGAGATCTGAACATGATCGGCCAGGTTGCCCTGATGTTGTGCCCACTGAAACTTCGAGTCCCACTGCAGAGCCCACATATGCCATCTGGCATGTGTCACCAGCAGGATGCAGGAGGACATCAGGCCCAAAAGCCGGAGGGTCATCCTGACCGAAACCCGGGATAGAGGCTGAAAGGTCTGAATCATAGCCTGAATATCCCGGGCTCGCTGCTCAGGAGGATAAACCAGAAACAGAGTTAAATCCAGAACTGCTCCGATGAAGGGGAGCTTCTGAGAGGGACTCAGGTGCGACTTCGGCATGTTGATGGAGAACCCCAGCAAATGCAGGAGGTCGCCCGTTGACGATTGCCTGGAGCGAGCCCGCCTTTAACAACCAGTCATCGAGGTAGGGGAAGACTCACACCCCTGACCTGCGCAGGTGAGCTGCGACCACCGCCATCACCTCCGTGAACACCCGAGGGGCACTGGTGAGGCCGAAGGGGAGCACGGCAAACTGAGAATGCTCCTGGCCTACCGTGAACCGCAGGTAGCGCCGGTGGGCAGGCAAGACAGGAATGTGAAAATAAGCGTCCTGCAAGTCCAATGCTACCATCCAGTCTCCAGGGTCGATGGCAGAAAGGACCTGAGCCAGAATCAGCATTTTGAAATTCTCCGTCCTAGAGGTCCAAGATGGGGTGTAGTCCCCCCTTGTCCTTCTTGGGGACCAGAAAGTAGTGGGAACAACAACCAATCCCTACTTCCTGCTCCGGAACGTACTTGATGGCCCCCTTGGCCATGAGTGCTGTAACTTCCTGTCAGAGATGGTTCAAATGATCCCCGACATGCTGTGGCACCGAGGCGGCATGGCTGGAGGGGAGGACTGAAGAGGAAGGGAGTAACCTTTGCAGATTATCTAGAGCACCCACTTGTCGGATGTAATCTCGCGCCAGTGGTGGAGGTGGTGGCGGACCCTGCCATCCATTGGCGTGGGTGCTCTCTGAAGCTCGGACTAGGAAGGCTTGGAGGCAGAAGCAGCGGGGGTAGAGGTGGACTGACCCGCTCGCTGGTTCCCAAACCCGCCCCTGCGGAAGCCACGGCTGCGACCGCACTGAGGCTGGTTCTGCACAGGCTTGCTGGAGGAGCGTGCCTGGGTGCCCCTGCCCTGGCCACGAAAGGAACGAAACCCAGGAGTGGCAGGGTTCTTCATAGAAAGGCCCAAGGACTTGGCCGTAGAACGTGAGTCCTTAAAGAACTCCAGTGCATTGTCGGCTTTAACGCCAAACAGGTGGGAGCCATCAAAGGGCATGTCCATGAGCGAGCTCTGGACATCGGGCGAGAACCCAGTTGAACGCAACCAGGCGGGGCGCCGCAACGCCACAGTCGTGGAAATTACCCTGCCCAACGACTCAGCGGTGTCCAAACCACACCTGATGGCAAACTTAGCAGCATCCTTCCCTTCAGCAATCGCTTGGGAAAGGACAGCCTGGACCTCCTCAGAACACTGAGGCAACACATGAGTAACCGAATCCCACACTGCGTGAGAGTAACGGCCAAACAAACAGGCGGTGTTAACCAACCGCAGCCCTAAGCTGGCCGATGAGAACAACCTCTTACCAAATTGTTCCAGACTCTTAAGAGTTCTTATCCGGTGGAGCCGTGGGAAAGGCACTCTGCGACGTAGATGCTTGAATGACCAGGCTCTCAGGCGTAGGGCAAGTGGTGAGGAAGGCTGGATCATCAGGCGCCGGGCGATGAAGCCTGGCAAAATTTTTATCCACCGGCACCCCCGTGGCCGGCCGCAATCTAGTGCCCAAAAGGATTTCGGTAAGGGCCTCATTGAAAGGGAGCAGCGGCTCTGACGATGCAGACGCCGTCTGGAGCACCTCTGTAAGGAGGTTAGTTTTGAGGGCCACTGTAGCGAGGTCGAGATTGAGAGTCTCCGCAGCACGACGGAGCACAACCGGTGTAGGAAGCACCCTCCTCCATAGTAGGCGGAGGAGAGGCAAACCCCTGGTCAGAAGACACATCGAGTTCGCCCGCGTCTTTCAGGTCGTCCACCCAATCATGCTCGGAGTCACATTGCTGGGCAATAGGGGCCTCGAACCCGTCCCAGTAGTTGTCCAGCTCTGGCGTAGAGGGAGCCGGTCACGGCGGCAACGCCAGAGCAGGGACAAACGGCGTCGGGAACGGCGCCAAAAACAGCAATGGCCGGGGCCGGGCCGGAGCCGCCTCCCAAATCGGATTCCAGGCCGGGACAAAATGGTCCAGGAACGGGGGCAGGGGTGGGATAAACGGCACCCAGTGCATCGCCGGGGGTGGAGCAGAGGGTGGCACCGGAGCCAGCAGCGTTGCACCTCGTGGCGTCGGGCAGCATAGGATCCTGTGGCGCCGGTGGAGGAGCCGCCGGACCAGCAGGATCTGGACACGGGACCACGGGGCCCGAAGGCGTGCCAGCTGGTGCCCGGGTCCTAAAAAGGCGGTCCATGGCAGCAAGGAACTCTAGCATCTGTTTGGGAGTCGCCGACGGACCCAGGCTCTGGAGGAGCCACAGGGGCAGAGCTCCTGTCCCCGTCGTCCACCTCCGAGGAGCGACAAGGGCACGTTGGAGGGCGAACACGCTTACGACTTCTTTTTATGGCGTCGCTTACCGGATTCCGAAGGCGAAGAATTGGAGCCCGAGGAGCGACGTCTCCGGTCCCGCGAGCAGTCGAGGGAACGACCCCTGGACCCAGATGGCGGTGTGACGAATTCTGAACCTCCAGCAATTTCCGATGCCGCTCCCGCAAGGCTTTCGGGCCATGGCTCGACAGTCCCGGCAGGCCTGGGCGTCGTGATCTGACTCCAGGCAGTAGAGGCACACATTGTGGGGGTCCGCCACCAACATATTTCGGCGGCACGTCCCACGAGATTTGAAGGCGGGCATCTCTACGTGCACCAGGAGATAAAAGTGGAGACAAAAGTCTCAAAAAGAGTAGTCAAAAAGTGACTATGGTACTTGCTTAATCCGGATCTGCGCTTGCTGGCGCGGAAAAAGAAAGAACTGACGTCAGCGCGCATCGGTGGCACCTAAGTACTCTCTGTGATGTCATCTCGGCGCTGCCGATGCCAGTGACGGACGCGGACCCGCAGGACGCCACTTACTGACGCGCAGGGGTACTGCTAAGAAAAACTTCCGGATCCAGTCTGACGCCTGGGGATATTCTAAGGTAAGGAATCTATCACTAACGTCTCTCTTTCAGATCGGCTTATGCACCAAGCATCGCAGGAACTGAATCTAGTCCATTAACCATATGCAATCTCATTGGGGTGAAAAAATAGAGCCTGCCCATTGGATGACTTTGATGGGCTTGTTGAGAGAAACGATTCCCCTTGCATATTTCTGTGTGCCTCCAAATACAGCTCACAAATGTTCGCTTGCAAAAGACACAATGGCAAAACCTCAATGACTTCCTCCTGTAGTGGGACTGGATGATTGGATTGTATAGTGACCACCAGAATCAGTTATCAGCGGAGAGGCCCCTTTGGTAAAGATTTTGCTCCAGTGAAGTAACGGTACGGACGCAAGGAGCATCCAAAAGTTGTCCATGGGTGGATTCACGCCTCAGATTATTAGAATACCAAAAGGAACACTATCAGGAAGTCAGAAAACCAGTGCCCTCCTTAAAACAATGAATGACCACTGGAATGAGGAGGGGGGTGGAATAATACACATGCTGACCAGTCCAGCATGTAACTATCCAGGAGGGAATCAAGTACATCTGCCCACCAAGGAAGCAACGTTGGAACGTTCCATGTTCACACGTGTTGCAAATGCATCTGTCTGTGGTCACCCCAGGCCTCAAACATCAGAAAGGACTGTCTGAGCCTAGGCAGGAAGGCAAGCTGTCTGCTCCAATGCAGAGTACACCTGCAACACGAGAGTCAAGGAAGAATAGATCCTTGAAAAGGTTCATAAATCCATCCACAGCTAGCAGAACTGCGAGAAATGAACATCCCAATCCCTGATGCAGAAGAGATTTGTATCATTACAACCTTGGACCTAACCACTGAAAGAAAGCCTTTGAGGCAAAGAAGAATACCTTCAATATGTTTTGGTGAAGTATGCATCAGATTTAGATTTATTATAGAGAGCACTTATGGAGTGGTCCCAACAGCGGAAGGCTCCATCTGTACTTGGATGGCACTACTGTGACTATGCTCTATAGATGGAATGGACTCACCAACAGACTGGCAGCATGGGCTCAATAATGTAGAAAAGGAAATAGTGTGTGGTAGACCGAGATCGGTTTAGTCTGATGTCCTGTAACTAGTCCCAGGCATTGTACGACTAGCCACAGTGTATGTCTTACAACGTCCGGCTGGAGCAACACAGAAGCCTCAAAGAGGAAGGTTTGGCTTTAGAAGTCAATTTAACACCAGAGAGTTCTCTCAAGGCGACATGTAATGAGGACCTGATGCAGCAGTGATTACAGGTTTAAATAAAGGGCTAGAGAAAAGTGTCAGGCCAATAAGGTGAAGAGGTAGGAACTCCAGATGGCAAGTGCAAGAGACAAGGACTTAATTGAAATCCCATAGTGCAGCAAGGTGTCTGACAGAATGATGTAGCTAGAGAAGTCTTCTACATTCCCAATATATCAGGAGGAAATGGCCTCAAGCGCTATTAAATATGGTCTAGCAGGGTTCATGACTCATCTAAGGTAGTCAGCAAAGTCAATACATCTAGGTCAGCTGGAAATGGATTTGGCGATGCTCAAGAGATCAGTGGCAATAGCAAAACTATTAGCTGTTATGTGCAGGCCCAGTGGAATTTGTACGGATGCAAACATTACTGTCCAGTGTTAATACAAATAAAGATAGGAAACAATGGAGAACCAGTTTCCGTCTACTGAACCAAGAGATAAATAATTTTGAGAAGCATCAAAAAGTTGTTGCTAGACAGCATAATCAGTTTGGAAAACTAAGTATTACTAAACTAGATGAGGGAGCTATGAGGATTATCTTCAAACTTCTGAACTAGTGGTGTTGGTTGAAAACTACACAGGAGTTTTCATGGCGATCCACATAACGCACATTTCCAAACACTCCCTTACAAAAGGTAAATGGATGGGTTTGGTTGTTATTTATGGTTGTGAATAGGTCTAGTTCAGGAAATCTCCATTTGCAGAAGATTGGTCAAAGGATCAACTGATTCATCTGCTACCGTAAGAACCATGGTCTGCCTGCATATGTTCTCCTCCGGAGTGAAAGCCTATAGAAAATGTCGTTTTGCAGTACCTGGTGCCCAGTTTAGCAGCTCAACGGTGAGCTAGCAGAGGGAATTAGTCTGTCTCCTGCTGCTTCAAAAAGATCATAGCTGGTTTATCCAAGTATACAGACAATTTGTCCCTGAACAAGGGAGAAGAAGGAAGTTGAGTACAACAATTGTCTAACCACAATGAATGAAGCCACCTGCAAAGCGTGCTTTACACTAATTGAATTACAGGCCAGCAAATAGGTTCGCCACCCATCCTGAGAACAGTTGTTTGATTGTCATCACGACTGACAAGAAAGGTGGCTTAAAGTGATTTTCCTTGAAGGTTAGCTGCTTAAAGGTACCTGGACCAAAAGCCCAGAATCTCTCTAGGGGGCAGGGGGGGGGGAATATTTCACAACTTTGTCTCTCAACTTTGTCCCGAATGAAGAGTCAGATGGTGCTCTAAGGCAGCAGTCTAAGATGGACAGAGGAAGCAAATGTATGCAATAGGCCAGGAGTCTGAAAAAGAGACCTCTGTTTTAATTCTGCTCAATAACAAATAGGTACTTCTGAAAAACGATGGTTGTTCTTTCTTTCTGGGAATACAAAGGTAG
Organism: Lissotriton helveticus; assembly: GCF_964261635.1. Lineage (NCBI taxonomy): Eukaryota > Metazoa > Chordata > Amphibia > Caudata > Salamandridae > Lissotriton > Lissotriton helveticus. Next base: position 630,030,279 of record NC_136068.1, on the reverse strand, counting down.
TCTGTCATCTTGGACCACAACAAATGGAAATCAGTACCCTTTACGCAACACCATCAGTGTTTTTGCCAGTGTGACCTTGCCATATGAAATTATTAACGCTATTGATGCTGAACTTAAAATGGTTAACCCCTTCCACACTCATGACGAGCTGGGCTCGTCATGCAGTAGCCTCCCAGCACGCTCATGACGAGCCCAGCTCGTCATGAATAATGGGTTTTTGCATATTCCAGCACAGGGCTGGAACTCATCGAGCATCGATGTGGTTAAATGTGATGCACCACAGGTGGAGGGCCAGGATGTACCGGTGCTGTTATACGCAGACGACGCGGTCCTCCTCTCAAGGACACCATTAGGCCTCCAGAGATTAATGGATAAGTTCACAGATTTTATTACGGGCAGAAAGCTGCAGATTAATAATACTGAAACATATGCTTTGATCTGTGGCCACAGAGCAGGAAAAACGAAACCCTTTTATATAGATGATCAAAAAATTTTAACGGTTGAGAAGTTCTGCTACTTGGGTATAATCTTTTCCAGTAATGGAATGTGGACACAGGAGGTAACGAACGTCAGGGCCAAACTGGCCAAAAGTGCGTACAGGGTTTTTTAATTTGCTGCTAAACTCGGGGATCGCCGCATCTACGATATGTTACATATCTACCAAACCAGATGCGTATCGATAGCACTCTACGGAGCTGGGGTCTGGGGCTACTGCCGCCATGTAGAGCTACAAATAGAGGAAAACAGGTTTTTTAAAAGCTACTCTGTTTACCTATGTCAGCCTCCTCCGAGCTTATACATAATGAAGTGGAGATGGAATACTTGACGGATTTAATAACGCTAAGACCATTGATGGTGTGGCGATCTATATGGCTGAAGGAAGAAACTACTTTTAATAGAAGCATTATTAATGACTGCCTTCGCCTGGACAAATGTTTACAGATACCTTGGCTCAAATATGTAGTGTCAACATTTAAGGATATATTTAATATAAATATCATGGAAAACCCCAGCAGTGCGACTGATATCCCCAAGAGAGAATTTAAAAATACTTATTTGAGGAAGAAAGTTCTTGACCGTCAAAGTACTAGTGGGCAGTTATTAACCTTTAAGTTTTATTTTTCTCATGCGGATACTGATGGCTTCCAACAATACCTAACCACGGTTACTAGAACATCGCACCGGTTTGTACTCACTAGAATGAGATTAGGTATTGTACATCACCTGGTGGCATTTCCATGTATTAAAAAGTATCCTACTGTCCCATGTCCATGTGACGGAATTTCTAAACAGAGCACTATGCACTTTCTCCTCATCTTTGATTTATACTTGCACCTCCGTATTGCTTTTCTTAAACCTCTTTTTAAAAAATACAGCACCTTATCTGTGAAAACTACTATGAGTTTGCTGTTTTTATTACATGAGCCAGAAATCTGCTTTTTTACTGCAAGGTATATTCTAAAATCAATTGGGGTTAGAAAAAGTATGTTATTTTAATATTTGTTGCCCCGACTGCTGTTATATTATACCTATGTACTGCATATGTTTTAAATGTTCTCTGTGCTTTTATGATTGTTTCTAATAATCGAATAAAGCTTACTGAATCGAAACAAAATGTGTCAACTGCGAGAAATTAAGTCAAGATGTACAAGTCGAAGACAGGGCTCTTTCCTGTTTGACGGGTGAATTAAGCACATGGAGTAAACCCCAGATGATTTTCTGGATTTGCAACCAGTGAAATAGCTTTCAAGAGTGGAAAGCTTATGAAGTTCCTGGAGACTTTCTCTGATATCTTCTGAAATTAGGAAGGAGAAGCGTGGGTGAGTGGCAGAAGGTTCAGAGTAATTTTTAAAGATCATTTTCAATAGCGCATGGCCTTGAGGGGTAGAAATCTACTTTGCATGGCATTATCCCGTTGAGCAGCTATGCTCATTAACAATTAAAATGTATATTTTACGACTTCTAAATTATTTATGTGGACGAAAAGGCTGGATGATAAATGTCACAGATGTGGGGCAGGACCAGCCACTTTGATACATATGATTGTGATAAATTGTCTTTATTGAAAGAAGGGTTGCTTGGTTTTTGGGAGGGATTATTTGACATTAGATTGGAACTGCCCCCTACACTGCTGATTTTAGGATATGATAGCTCCTTGGGCCTCAACACTGCACAGGAATATTGCCTGTTCTTGGGGACAGCGATATTTAGGATAATATTAGCCGTCAGGTGGAAGGATGTAGAACCTCCGACATTTCATATGTGGCTAGCTAGGCTTCTCAGGGTATATAATCAAGAGACGGCTTTGTATGCCTGCAGGGGCAGGCAGGCTAGAATCCGGGGGAGGAAAATATGGGCACTTATTACTAAATGGAGCAGAGAAGCCAGGTGATTGAAGGAAAGAAGATGAAAGGGTTCATCAGTAGAATGTTCCTGGAGAGCAAGAAGTAAAGGGTTTGAAGAAGCTTTGTGTCCTAAAGGGTTGAAGTATCCCACTATCTGGCCAGGGGTTAACCTAGGGACCGCAAATTGTAAATGCATGCCGGTTCAGGTTTCCATGGCGAGTATTTTTCTAAAGGTAGTACTTGTTCTTGCATTTTTGCACAATCCTAAGAGCTGGTTATCTTAAGAATGATTTGTAAAATTTCAGGATTTTCCTTTTTGTTTTAACTCTTAAAATTCCAAAGCTGCTCAAATGTGATTTTAGCAATTGTTCTTAATCTGGATTCGGTGTTAAAAGATGTTCCTGCTTCTCTTAATTGTTTTGTACTGTATTAACTGTTTTATGATCTGCTTAGCTGATTTTATTCTTGTTTACTGTATCAATTGCTTTATGACCCGACTAGTTGATCGGTATTTTTGTAAATTGTATTTTCTGGATATGGAAAAGAAAACATTTTAATTCAAAAGTAGCCGAGTTACCCAAAAGGGAGTGATACATGTATTTGGGTCATGTTTAAAGGCATGAGAGATGGTGTCTGCACACATTCACAAACTGTCATGGATGAACAACCTTTGACTTTCCACTCCACACCTAAATTCACATTGCCGGTGGTCAATATTAAACGGGAGTAAACTCATTTATGACTGCTGGGTCACATTTTTCATACAGCCTAGCAGTCAAATGGTCACGAATTTGCACTTGTGAATTTACGTGCGTAAACATTTTTGTAAATTGAGTCTCTTGTTTTGCTCTGAATCATTGGCTCCACTGTGATTAGCTTTATTGCGTGCATCCTGGGAATTACCCAAGCCTAAAATTGTGCTAATGCTGCTCTATTTAGTATTCAGTTAGGCCTCCGCTCTGAATGTATGATTGTCTTCCTGCATTCTCTGCTCTCCACCATCCCTCAAGTTTCCCAGGCGGCACTTTAAATAAATGTTGCTGGCTAATCCTGACGGACCATAGAAAGGAAAATGTTGTTAGCATCTTTTTGTGGCATGCAGTGCTGTAGATTCACATTCTGTACATACTTCACCATCTAGTGTTGGGTTCTGATGTGTACAACTTGTTTTTCTTCAAAGGAAGTATTTGAGTCATAGGATATAGTGACTCCACCTATTAGTGGTAATTCGCATGGCCATCGGCTGCGATACCCTGTTGTAGATTTTGTTTTCCCATACGGAGGGCGAGACGGGATATGGAGCATAGAGATACAGTAAAGATGGCCATGCAAAGCAAAGTATTAAACATAACAAATGAAAAGAATATCTGCAAGAACCATAGGTGGCCAGGTAGGAAAGCGGGTGCATGTGAATCTACAGCACTACATGCAATGAACAGATGCTTACAGGATAAGTAACATTTCACGATCGATGCATGTGTGGCTGTGGATACACATGCTGTGCATGAACTGTAAAGCAGTCCTCCCAAAGGCGGTGGCTTAGCCTGAGGATGTTGCAGAAGACTGGAAAAAGAGTATGTAGGAGATCCTGGCCAACCTTGACAAGCTGGCTGACCAGGACATCCACACATCAGTGTTTGGTAAAGGTATGAAGGGTGCACCAAGTAGCTGCTTTACATATGTCAGCTAGTGGTATGTTACCCAGGAAAGACATTGCTGGCCCATTTTTTCCCTGAGTAGAATGAGGTCTTGGGGAGACAGGCAGGGTTCTTTTAGCTTTAGCATAGCAAGTCTGTGTGTCATTTACCAGCCAACATGCCACACATGCCTTGGAAATAGCAAGCCCTTGGTGATGCTTGGAGTGGGACAAAAAAAGCTTTTCTGGCTTACGGATGAGTTTTGTCATGTCACTATAGTACATTAGTGCTCTCTTGACATCTAAAGTATGTAGAGCACATTACGCTAGTCTCTGGGTGCAGAAAGAAGACTGGGAGCTCAATTGTCTAATTAAGGTGAAAACTGGAAGAATTTGGGATTGGTTTTGAGAAACACCCTATCATGATGGACTTGAAAGAAAGGCTCTCCATAGCTTCCTGAAGGAGCAAATGAGGTGCTGGAAGCCCCGCTGGCGTTTAAGGAACTCAGAGCAGCGTTGAGCATGCTTCCACACTCAAAGGATCCGGGAGGGGATGGTTTCCGGGACTAATTTTATCAGGCCCACGCTGTGGAAACCACTCAACGCCTCCTAGAAGATTTTCACTAAGCGCAGGACACATAGGTAACTCCCACCAACTATGCGGGAGGGTGAAATCTGCATGTTACTATAACCAAGAAAAGGCTAAACTAACAGTGGTTTATAAGACAATCACGATGATCAATTCAGACATGAACATTTTGTGCAAACTGCTGCCAAATCGGCTAGCTCCTCAAATGTCAGGCAAGGTTCATGAGGACTAGTGCGGTTTTGTTCTTGGCCGGCATAGGTATAAATTTGAGAAGACGTGTACACTTGGTCCACAAGACGCAGGGTCATGATGGTGAGAGGACACTGGTCTCCATTGACCTAGCGAAAGCGTTCGATACAGTTGACTGGGGCTATTTGTTGGAAGTACTGCGGGCAGTAGGATTTAGACCGCAATTCCGAGGTTGGATTAAATCGCTGTACACGGTCCCCAGGGTGTGCGTGGAACAGGCTCACTCAGAGACGAGGACATTGAGCCAGGAAGCCAGACAGGGGTGCCCACTCCAGTTCGCACTGGGGATTTGAGTGGGACAGCAACTGTGTACCTTCAGAATACAATTGGGAGACGTACACCATACTATCTTGTTGCATGCAAATTATGTATTATTTTATGTCTCTTTGCCCGAATTGCAACGCCAGTGACTCTTGCATCTCCTGGAGGAATTGGGAGACATATCGGAAAACACCGAATTAACCAGTCCAAATCTCTGATATTCGCTCTGGCATCCCTGGTTGGGACTCCGGTCGAACATCTCCCCGCCCTGGATTTGCCTTAGGGACTGGTATCATTAGTAATACAGGTAGCTCACACCAGAGCACAACAACTGCAGGTTAATATGGATACAGTGCTTGACTCTAGCAAAAACTAGGCGGCCTTCTGGAATACGCTTTCCCTGTCCCGGATGGGCAGATTAGCCATTTCTAGGATGGACTCTTGCCCAAGTGTCTGTACTTACTCCAGAGCATGTTGTGCCCAATCCCGGCACAAGTATTTCAACAGCTGAATTTGCTCCTTATCTCGCTCCTATGGGCCAGTGGGCATACTAGAGTAGCAGTGGCCACATTAACCAAGCCTTATGCAGTGGGTGGATTGGAGGTCCCACATGTGGATCTCTATTTTTATGCCGCTCAATTACAACTCACAGCATGATGGCTGGACACAAACCTTAGTTGGGAGAGACAGCTCTTGGCAGGAATGGCGCACGCCGGGCGTATTCCTGTACTGCTAATGGAGGGGGCGGGTACACCAAGAGATACTCCGTATATTGTACGACAGGCAGCCAGAGTGTGGCAACGGTTTGTAGCGGCAGTACTTAAGAGTACACCGATCCACAGGGAACTTGCAATTTGGATATGAAAACTAGTCAGGCAGATGGCAATCAGTATGTCCTTCCAGATATGGAGAGAGGGGGAATGAGACATATGGGGCGACCTGTACCGAGAAGGGTCTTTCATCTCATTTGAAAATGCCTGTGAAGAGTTTGTTCTAGACCAGGGGGCAACTGTTGCAACATGCGGGACTAGCAGAAACGGATAAACACACCAAGCCGTGGTATCCTGAAGCACCGCAACCTACTCGTACCCTTGAGATACTGCCGACCCATGGTTCGGGTAGATACCGGATTACGCACCTTTACAGAGCAATGCGCTCAATACAGTAGGCACCATACCATGTGGCCTGTAATTTAGACTTTGATATCCCAATAGGAGAAGTGGACTCGCAACGGGTAATTGAACTAACACGAACAGTCTATAGTAATGCACACTTTCCACTGATACATTACAATTCTTTGCAAAGAACATACTTAAAGCCTAAAGATCTCCATCATATGACTGAGTTCAGACTGGATACATGTTCTCATTGTAATACTAGGTGGGAAGACTTTTTACACTTAGCCTGGTCATGCGATGCAGTGCACAGATTCTGGCAACTAGTAGTGGAAGAAATGGTGTGTGCCACTCAACTACCCATTGAGGTGATACCCCAATGCTGTTTACTGGGCTTTTTTAGAAGCCTGAAGGGTCATAAAATAACGTATATGTTTAGTCAACTGGTACTGGCACGATGCAGAATTGCAATTACATGGATGTCCAAGCGAGCCCTGACAATAGCACTCTGACAGGTGTGGCCGAGTGGGCCCTAGCTAAGGAGACGCATACACGACGTAGCAGGAGGGAGGACAAAGTGAGAATGTGCTAAACACCTGGCGGGCCCTTACAAACTTCTAGCTCCTGATTCCAGGGCAACAACAGACTTGGGCATAAATTCGGATTCCAATAACAGAGTAGCAGTAGGTGGTCAACATAGTTATTAAAAGGTACCTTTGCAGATGGGGGAAGGGGACTCCTTGGCAACCTCCGCAAGAACAGGGAAGCAGATCTGTACATATGAGAATATTGAATGTTTTTTGGTTGACCTTCTCATGTTAGAACTGTATTGGCATGCTATGACTACTCATGTACTGACTGCGGGGTTATATGTTGATAAAATGAAAAATAAAGTTCTTTTTAAAAAAAAATGCTCTTCCAAGGTAAGAGCCTGTATCTCACTGACTCGCCTGAGAGAAATGGTGGCTACAAGGAAGTCCACCTTCCAGAAAAGGAAGTGCATTAGGCAAAAGGGTAGAGGTTCAAAAGGAGGGCCCATGAGTCTTGTGGGAACTATATTAAGACTCCACACAGGAGCAGCAGTCGTTCAGGGTGGGATAATCTGTTTGAGGTCTTCCATGGAAGCCTTAATGACTGGTGTTTTGAATAATGAAATATGATGTTTTCTTCTGTAAGTAGGCGGCTAAGGAAGCCACATGTAATCAATTGGAATTGTTGGTGAGGTCTAACCTTTGTAGGTGAAAGAGGTAACGAACAATGTCCTGTACAGATGCTGTGAGAGGACTGATATGTTTAGAGAGACAGTAGTGTATGTACCGTTTCCCTTTGGCTTCGTAGCAGGCTCTGGAAGTGGGCTTGAGGGCCTCCTTGAGAATAAATGGTAGGTTCAGCTAACTAAACTCCAAGACCTCAGAAGCTAGGTTGAGCTGATGACGGTTGGGGTGCCTGAGAGTGTCATGGTGTTGAGTGAGAAGGTCCAGGTCTGTTGGAGAGCTTTGTGCGGGGATCTCGAGAGTTTGAGCAAGTTGGTGTACCATGGTTGCTGTACCCAGTTTGGTGTCACCAAGATGAGAGTGAGAGATGTTTGCCTAAGCTTCCAGACCATAAACGGTAGAAGTGGGTGAAGTGTAGGCAAATAATTCTGACCAATTCTTACATACTGCATTGACTATGGGTTTGGTAGCCTGGCGCCAAAGTTTGGGCATTTTGCCTTTCTGGCAGAGGCGAAAAGGTCCATTTTCCGGAAGCCTCCAATGCCGAAAAAATATGGGAGTAGGACTTAGGGGTGGAGTTCCTATTGGTGGACTTGTTGATGCATCCTTCTGAGTTGGTCTGCCAGATCGTTGTCCACTCCAAGAATGTATTGGTTGAGCACACTGCTAAATGCTCTTGACTACAGTCGACAACTGTGGTGTGTGAGGCCCCTTTTTTCTGTAAGTAAAACATTTCAGTCATGTTGTCCATTCTGACTAAGACTGTTTTGTCCTGCATGAGAGAGGATGGAAGACCCAGAGAGCGAGATGGATAGCTAGCAACACGAAGGGATTGATCTGGAGATATTGCTGGCCAGATGTCCACTTCCCCTGTGTGGTAAAGTGATTGAAACGTGCATCGAGCCAGTGAGCGAGGCATCCATGGTGATGGTCTCTTGCAGGACCAGGTATATGAAGGACCACCCCTGTAATAGGTTGTTTGCGTTCAACCACTGTAGAGAGCGATGTGTGCGCACCCAAACCAACAATAGATCCTCTTGATGACCCACCGCTTGAGGCCATTGTGCCACTAAGTACTCTTGCAACAAGCTCATGTGCAATCTGGCGTGAGGAACTATGGTTATTTATTTATTTAGGGGATTTGTAGAGCGCGTAGTCACCCAGTGGGTATCCCAGCGCTGAAACCATATTACTCACGAGGGGGTGTAGTCCGGGAAAGTGACAGTTTTAGGGGAAGAGAAGAGTTTTGAGTGCTTTTCTGAACCGAAGGAGGTTAGGTTCTGTCCTAAGGCTCAGGGGGAGTGCATTCCACTTCTTTCCAGTGTTAACTGAGAAGCGGCGGCCACCTGTGCGGACCTTTTTCACTTTAGGGATCGTGATAAGGTTTCCGTGCTCCGAGCGGAGCGCTCTGGTGGGTCTATAGGGGGTGATCCAGTTGTTTAGTATAGGAGGGCCAGTGTTATGAAGAGTCTTGTGAGCAAGGCAGAGGGCCTTAAAAATGACCCTTTCCCTAATCGGGAGCCAGTGCAGCTTCCTGAGCGCAGGCTTTGCAGATGATCTGGCCGGGGTGTTTGTGAGGAGTCGGGCGGCGGCATTTTGAACCTTCTGAAGAGTTTGAAGGGTGGATTCTGGGGCGCCCAGGTAGATAGCATTGCTGTAATCCAGCCTCGATAGAATTAAGCCCTGGATCAGCATGAGACGCGACTGAAAAGGTAGAAGTGGAATTACCTTCCTGCAAGATTTAAGTAAACCGTAGCAGGTGCCGGCCGTCTTTCTAGCCTGGGTCCTGAAGGTGAGGTCAGTCTCCAGCCACACTCCAAGACTTTTGACCTCCTTCTTGGGAGTGGGGGGTTCGCCCATGCAGGCGGGCCACATGTGAGAGGGGAGGTTCGCGGTTTTTTGTCCAAGGAGCAGAATCTCTGTTTTGGAGCCATTTAGCTTCAAAGCAGAGTCACTCATCCACTGATATACGTTGGTAAGGCAGTCGTGGAGATTGGAGGGCTCAAGCTTGGGGTGGGAGAGTGTCACCACCAGTTGTGTATCGTCGGCGTAGCTGACGATAGTGACTCCAAAGGGTGAGACGAGTCCCTCCAGTGGGGCCATGTAAACGTTAAACAACGTGGGGCTCAGGGAGGAGCCCTGAGGCACGCCACACTGGAGGGGGATGGAGGGGGAGCGGCTTTCGCCTTCCCAAACTTGGTAGGAGCGGCGGGAGAGAAAGGACGCAAGCCACCTCTGAGCTCTGCCTTTAACCCCAACAGTCCCAAGACGGTGGATTAGGACCTGGTGACTGACCGTGTCAAAGGCCGCACTGAGGTCTAGGAGGACCACTGCCACTGATCCTCCTGTATCGATGATTTCCCTGGTTCTTTCTACTGCCACGAGGAGGGCGGTGTCCGTGCCCTGACCTGGTCTAAAGCCTGTCTGCGAGTCGTTGAGAAGATGGTTTGACTCGAGGTAGTGTGACAGCTTTTTATTTACCAACTTTTCGACGACTTTACCTATCCAAGGTAGAAGTGAGATAGGTCTGTAGTTGGAGAGGTCTGTGGGGTCAAGCGACGGTTTTTTGAGCAGCGCTTTGACGACAGCTTCCTTCCAGTTAGATGGAACCTCTCCCTGTTCCAGTGAGATATTGATCAGGGCTGTCAATTGGGGCACTATAGTATGCGTGATGTTTTTAGCGAAACGTATGGGAACTGGGTCGCTAGGGGCACCGCTCTTAGTTGAGGTAAGTATGACTCTCACTTCTTCTTCTGAGACTGGGCCAAGTGCCTCCAGGGAGGGTTTGTCGTCGGGGGGTGTCTGCTCTTTGGCTCTCACCAAGGAGTCAGAGTTGGGAGGTGGGAGGGAAATGAGAATTTTTTTTATTTTGTCGTCAAAGAAGGTGGCCAGCTTGACGCATTTTTCCTCGGCTTCATTGGGGTCCATGGGTTTCTGTGGGGGTTCCGGGACGTGGAGGAGTTCTTTGAGAATGGAGAAAGTCTCCTTGGATGAGCAGGCGGAAGTTTTTATCTTTTCCTCATAATAAGTCCTTTTGGTGTCATGCAAAGCTAGTTTGTAGGCTTTCATGGAGCGGTAGTAGGCGCTTTTCTCTTCTGTTGACTTGTTTTTCCTCCACGAGCGTTCTGTCTTTTTACATTGTTTTTTAAGGGCTGTAAGGGCAGGTGTGTACCAAGGGGAGTGGCCGGTTCTTTTCGCGTGTTTTAGCGTACTGGTCAGCGGAATGGAGCTATCTAGGGGTCGGAGTAGCCAATTCATGAATTCTCTATCTGCGCTGTTTGGGTCCATGGACAAGGGGGTGATGGTATCGCGAAGTTTGGCCTCCCATTCTTCTGGTGCTAACTTGTGCCAACGTCTGGCTTGTACCCTTGTTTTTTGTTTGGGCGCTGGTGTCGTGTCGAGTGACCAGTGCATAGGAATCAGCATATGGTCTGTCCAAGGCAGGGGGGTGGGGTCCTGGGCACACAGGTTCCCAATGTTGGAAAAGATAGGGTCTAGGAGTTGACCTTTCTCATGGGTTGCTTTGGGGTTTTGCAGAAGGAGGTCAGCTGTGGTAAGATCCGCGAGCAAGTTTGCTGCGGTATTGTCCATAGGATCCAGAAAGTGCATATTAAAATCCCCTAAGAGGAGAAAGTTAGAGACTGAGATAGTCTTCAGTAGGATGTGGTCCATCAGTGTACTAGTGAATTCGCCTAGAGGGCCTGGAGGACGATACACAAGCAGTCCCGAAAGGGAAGTGGATGGCGTGATCTGAATTGAGAAGTGGCAGTTCTCGCAGTTTTTAGCAGTTCCGGTCTCGATTCTACATTTGAGGTGATCTTTGTAGATTATAGCTAGGCCACCGCCTCTACCGATTGGCCTATTTAGAAAGCATATTTGGAAACCGGGGGGGATGGCAGTGGCAACATCAAAGTCACTGTGCGGGGTCAGCCAGGTTTCCGTAAGAAACAAAAGATCTAGCAGCGAATCTTGGACGAGGATGTTAATTTCGTGGGCATGCTTTACTAAGGATCTGCAATTCAGAAGGCCAAGCCGTAGTCCTTGGTGGCGTTCCGCTTCCTCAGATTTATTGCAGATGCTACATCCTACATAGGGGGTGTCCTCCATGTGGATGTATTTGCACTGGGGATGTTTTCCCGGGTTCAAGGCAAGCAGTGAGTCTCTGGGGTATGAGATGCGCTTTAGCAGATCGGGCATAGTGGCTAGGCCTACGGCCGTCTGGGCCCGGACAGGCCCAGACGGGCTTGCCTTTGGCGCGCCTTCGGCGCGCCGACGGCGCGCCCGCTGCGCCCGTCCGCTGCGCTTCCGGCTGGTGCTCATGTTTTATAGGAAGGTGAGGAGTGGGAGGGGGGGGGCGTGGCCACCCGATGAGGGCGTGTCCCTCACGCAGGGAATGGCGGCGAGACTCGGGTCAGGGCGGGGAAAGCAAGCAATCTGCTTCCCTGCGCCGACCAGGAAGAAAACAAAAAGTTTGTGCAAAATAGGCTTTAAAGTGAGGAACAGAGTAAAAACACAGTATCAACACAAATTTAAAATTCAAAGTGCTCCCGGCTACTTTGCCTCAGGAGTGTCTTTCGAGTAATGTGGGAGCGGTTATGCAACACTCCATCTTTCCCAGCAGGCACATCACAGTTGATCGGATTCCTCAGAAGCAGCGGAGGACGCAGCGGCAGATAGTAGTCTGGATGAAGTCAAAGAGGTACGACATCCAGGCGGCTTCAAAGTCGATCTCAGATCCGAATGCCTCAGGGTAGGTGTCCCCAGCCTCGAATACTTCGGAGTGGTGTGTCTCGGCTCAAAATGCTTCAGTTCCGCCCATTTCGAGTGGAGGGTGGCCGAGCCTGTGTCCTCGGATCTAGCGCCGAAGCGGTGGTCAATGCGGATGCTCGAGGGTTAAAGAAGGACTTCAGCACCGAGTGGGGTGAGAGTGCCAGTACCAGTGCAGAATAACAATGTAGACCATGGCCAGAAGGCAGTGGTGCATCGGAGGTCTCAGAGGTTGTCCGAGATGTCCAGGCTGGTGCCTCTCTTTGGTGAGTGGAAGAGGAGATGGTAATCCCTCTAGTCTTCGTCAGGTGGAGCGAGGAGGTCCACCTCAGAGCCAACACTTTCTAGTGAAAAAGCCCTCTCGACTTCATCAGATGAAGCGTTCAACTGCTTAACATCAGACTTCTCCCTCTCCCCGAAGAGGTTGGATGTGATCCACCCTCATTTCTGTGTGCCATGGGGGCCGAAGCAATGTGGCAAGCTCTTCAGTTTCTAAGGATCTTTTTGTTCCGAAGCGCAACACATCGAACAGGAGTCTTCAAGGTGTTCGGGGGACAAACACAGGCTGCAGACTTCGTGAAGGGTTGCCTCGGATACCTGGCGTGGCAAGTAGGGCAGAACCGAAATGGAGACTTTTCCATCATGGGGAAATCCTCGACCGAAGTGATGGTATTCCAAAAGGTGGTTGACCGAAACGCAATAGAAAATTATGCTGCGAGAAAAACTGACAAGTAAGTGTGATTGTTTCCTCAACTAACGATTAATGGATCTGAAGGCCCTGCGAGTACACAAAGCAGCATCGAACCGGAGCTCACATCGAAATGTGTGAACTAGACATGGAAGAAAAAACAATCAAAGAATGGAGCTACTCCCATGACCATTACCACTAATAGGTGGAGTCACTAGGTCTTGTGACTCTAAAAGACTTCCTTCAAGAAAAACTAACTGTACAAGTCCGAGCCCAACACTATATGGCGAAAGTATGCACATCATATGTGTCTACAGCCATAAATTCCATGTACATTAGTTTTATTCCACCATCTTTGGTGTCACTGTAATGGTATCTAGCGGCAGGAACATTCACTTTACAGACTGCACTTAGTGTGGATGTTAGTGATTTATCATGGCTGACCATGCACTCTTCTGGGTCTCCCAATTGTCTTTGCTTTTACTTGGATTGCTCCAACATAATGAGTTCATATGGTGTGTGTTCTGTATCAGCTCCAAGCCTCTATTGTGCAATTTTGCTGTGCTCTTACACTACAGCTTTGAATTATGTTCTCACAACAGGATTACTTCCATATCACAAGTATGTATGTTCAGGGCTCCAAGGATTTCACAGAATACAAAATGTTTGCTGCAGTGATGCTTAACAGCTGGGCAGTAGAAACTTAGCACACAGGCTGTCTTTGCTCCTCTTGTGGTTCTTGGTATATGCTGGGATTCTTCTGATAACTAGACCTCACATCAAGTCAATAACAGATAATCAGACTATTATTCAGCAGCTCTTTTGTCTTGTGTGCTCGAGATACATGTACACTTTGCACAGATGCTTGATGCAATGTGGCATCCTATCTTTGACTCTCAATTAACACCCCAGACTTTGTTCTCTTAGTATAACTCCCATAAAATTCTTTTTATGTTATGAGCTCTTTGAGAGGCCAGGCATTTCACTGCATAGACATTGCTTGGTACTGAGAACAAAGATTACATTCTATTTAGTCTCCAGCTCTCTCTTGCTCTCATGCTGCGATTATTTCCAGTGAGGAGTTTCAATCAATCAATCAGAGTACTTGTAAAGCGCGCTACTTACCCGTGAGGGTCCCAAGGCGCTGAAGTGCAGCTACTGCTCTAAGAGCCAGGTCTTGAGGAGTCTTCTGAAGGCGAGTAGGTCTTGGGTCTGCCGTATGTGGGTAGGGAGGGTGTTCCAGGTCTTGGCGGCGAGGTAGGAGAAGGATCTGCCGCCGGAGGTCGTTCGTTGGATGCGGGGGACAGCGGCAAGGGCCAGGCTGGCTGAGCGGGGCGGGTGGGTGTGTGGAAGCTGAGTCTGCTGTTCAGGTAGGCTGGTCCGTCGTTGTGGAGTGCTTTGTGTGCGTGAGTGAGGAGCTTGAAGGTGATCCTCTTGTCGATGGGGAGCCAGTGTAGGTCTCTCAGGTGGGGGTGATGTGGCTGCGGCGGGGGACATTGACGATCAGTCGGACGGAGGCGTTTTGCATGCGTTGTAGTCGTCATAGGTGTTTGGCTGGGATTCCTGCGTAGAGTGCGTTGCCGTAGTCCAGTCTGTTGCTGACGAGGGCCTGTGTCACCGTTCTTCTTGTTTCGGTCGGGATCCACTTGTAGATCCTGCGGAGCATGCGGAGGGTGTTGTAGCAGGAGGAGGAGATGGCGTTAACCTGCTTAGACATGGAGAGGGAGGAGGCGAGGATGAATCCCAGATTGCGTGCATGGTCGGTGGGTGTTGGTGCTGTTCCCAGTGTGGTCGGCCACCAGGAGTCGTCCCAGGCTGAGGGGGTGTGTCCGAGGATGAGGACCTCCGTCTGGTCCGAGTTCAGCTTCAGACGGCTGCTCCTTCATCCAGTCGGCGACGGCCTTCATTCCTTCGTGGAGGTTGGTTTTGGCGGTGTGTGGGTCCTTGGTAAAGGAGAGGATGAGCTGGGTGTCGCCAGCGTAGATGATGTTGAGGTCGTGATGGCGGGCCACTTGTGCGAGGAGGGCCATGTAGACATTGAACAGCGTTGGGCTGAGGGATGAGCCCTGGGGGACGCCGCAGATGATGTCGGTGGCTTCGGATCGGAAGGGTGGGAGGCGGACGCTCTGGGTTCTGCCGGAGAGGAAGGACGTGGTCCAGTCAAAAACCTTCTCTTGGATATTCAGCTTCTAGGAGGCGTGTCTTTAGAGTGCGATGGCAGACTGTGTCGAAGGCGGCTGACAGGTCCAGGAGGATAAGGGCTGATGTTTCGCCGTTGTCTACTTGGCGCCTGATGTCGTCTGTGGCGGCGATGAGGGCGGTCTCGGTGCTGTGGCTTCGTCTGAATCTGGACTGGGACGGGTCCAAGATGTTGTTGTCTTCCATGTGGCGGGCCTGTTGCATGTTAACAATTTTCTCGATGACCTTTGCCGGGAACGGGAGCAGGGCCGGAAGTTCTTGAGGTCCTTGGGGTCCGCTTTGGGCTTCTTGAGGAGGGCGTTGATTTCGGCGTGCTTCCAGCTTTCCGGAAATGTCGCTGTTTCGAAGGAGATGTTGATGACCTTCCGTCGTTGGGGTGCAATGGCTACGTCTGCTTTGTTGAATACCTGGTGTGGGCACGTGTCAGACAGAGATCCTGAGTGGATGGAGTTCATGACCTTGCGTGTCTCGTCGTCGTTGATGTTGGACCAGGAGGTCAGGCGGTTGGCGCTGGTGGTGTTCACAGGGGAGGTGGAGTCTGCCGTAGTCGGGGCGGTCGTGGTGTTGAAGCTGTCGTGGATGTCAGCGATCTTGCGGTGGAAGAAGATGGCTAGTGAGTCGCACAGTTCTTGTGAGGGCGGGATATCGTTGGCGCTGGGGTTGGAGAGTTCCTTTACGATGCTGAAGAGCTTTTTGCTGTCATGTGCGTTTTTATCCAACCGGTCTTTGAAGGAGGATCTCTTGGCTAATCTGATGAGGTGGTGGTGTCTGCAAGTGGCGTCCTTGTGGGCTGCGTGGTTGTCCGGTGTGCGTAAGTGGAGCCATGTCTTCTCCAGTTTCCTGCATGTGCGTTTAGAGGTCTGGAGCTCGACGGTGAACCAGGTGGCTCTCCTGTTGGCGTGGCTGTTGGAGGGTTTCTTGAGCGGGGCTAGGGTGTTGGCGCAGTAGTCGATCCACTGTCTGAGGTTTCGGGCTGCGGCGTCTGGGTTGGTGGGTTCGGTGGGTGGGTTCTTGGCGAGGGAGGTGATCAGCTGGTCTTCGGTGACTTTGCTACAGCAGCGGCGAGGCAGCTGTTGGGTGCGGTGGTTGGTTTCTTGAAGGTGACATGGATGCAGCGGTGGTCGGTCCAGTGGAGTTCGGTGGTGTGGCCGAAGGCGATGTGGGAGCCTGTGGAGAAGACGGGATCCAGCGTGTGGCCGGCGGCGTGGGTGGGTGCGGTGACGAGTTGTCTGAGGCCGAGGTTGGCGAGGTTGTCAATCAGGGTGGCGGAGTTGGCGTCGTCGTTGTTCCCGAGGTGGAAGTTCAGGTCCCCGAGGAGGATGTAGTCCATGAAGGCGAGTGCATGGGTGCTGGCGAGGTCGGCGATGGAGTCGCTGAAGTGAGCCCGGGGTCCAGGGGGGTCTGTAGCTGAGTGTTCCTCTGAGGGTGGTGTTGGGGTCGGTGTGGATCCAGAAGTGCAGGTGTTCGGCAGTGTTGAGGGTGTCATCTGCGTCGGTGGCGACCTTGAGGGTGGACTTGTGGACGATGGCTATTCCTCCTCCGATTCCGTTGGCGCGATCCCTGCGGGTGATCTTGTAGCCGTCTGGGATGGCTATGGCGATGTCGGGCGCTGAAGAGTCATTCCACCAGGTCTCGGTCAGGAAGGCCACATCTGGGGCAGAGGTGTCGAGCAGATCCCAGAGCTCTATGGCGTGTTTGCGTGCAGAGCGGGTGTTGAGGAGTATGCAGCGGAGGTGGTTGGGTCCAGTCCTTGGAGGTTTGGTGGTTCTGTCGCAGGTGAAGCCGCAGGTGTGGCAGAAGGGTCCGTGGGTCAGTTTCGGGGCGGCCTGGAAGCAGGTGTGGTTTCGGCTGGCATTGAGTGCGTGGAGGGTGCTGGCATCGTAGTGGATTCTGGTGTCGTGGCGTTCGCGGGGTCCTGGCGCTGGGTGCGGTCCAGGTGCGGACGGGCGCAGACGGGCTTGCCTTAGGCAGCTTCTCCGCCGCTTCTCGGCCTGCATATGAGGTGGCTTGGGAGGGAGGAGCGGGGAGGCAAATGGGTGTGCGGGGGGGGGCGGGGCCGCAGGGAAGCAGCGGCGGGAAAGGGCCGGAGCGGCGGGGGGGGCAGGGGGAATTGGCGCACAGGGCAGAGGGGAGGGAAAAACCCAGGGAACAAGGAGGCAGCAGGGACACAGGAACCAGGCAGTCAGGTGACTAGCAGTGGCGTGGCGGTGACCTGCCTGCGAGCAGGGTCAAAGGTCACAAGAAAGGGCAGAAAAGGTCACAAAAATGGGGGGAAACGAGTGGCACAGAGGCAGAAAGGTCACAAGAAAGGGCATAAATGTCACAAATCACGGGGGGACGAGTGGCACAGGAGGCAGAAAGGTCCCAAGAAAGGGCAGAAAGGTCACAAAAAATGGGGGGGAAACGAGTGGCACAGAGGCAGAAAGCTCACAAGAAAGGGCAGAAAGGTCACAAAAAAAAACAGGGGGAAACGAGTGGCACAGGAGGCAGAAAGGGATGTATTGAGGCCGGTGCACCGCTTTTTCAAAATGTTTGATTGCTTGTAATAGTTTTTTTTCCAAATTCTAGGTGCTCCACAGGAAGCGTCTGACGTCCTGAGACGCTTAAAATTATACTGAAACCCTGCTCCTAATGCTCCAGATCTTCAAAGAAACAAAACCATGTTTGAACTGTGGAAATTGCAACAGTATCATCAAGGGGAGTAGGATCAATCACCCCATGAAAGGTCATGAAATAAAGCTTAAGGTTAAAGCCACGTGCGACACAGCAAATGTCATTTACGCTTTGAAATGTCCTTGCGGAAAACTATATATTGTAAAGACTGAAAGGCGCATAAAAACAAGACTCACAGAACATAAATCTAATATACGCACAAAAAACATGAAATCTGCTATAGCTGTGCATTTTATTGAGGAACAACACAACATATCGCAGTTAAAATACATCGTACTTTAGACTGTGGACAAAAAAGAAGGAAGGGACAATACCAAACACCTTCTACAACGGGAGAATTTCTGGATACAAAAATTATCCTCACACAAGCCCAATGGTCTTAATGACCGTATAGAACTATCATGTTACTTATGAACTTATAATATGTTCCCTGGTCCCTATGGGGTCTCTTGCGAAACAATGATCATCTTGATTTTATGTTGTTTTTTAACCATGATATTTGCATGACAAGTATTGAATGTGTTCTCACCCTTGCTTGTTTGTACTTCAGGCACTACAGGCTCAGTCACTCTAGCTTCTATGACAACTCACCACGTTAGTTTTACACTTTTTTATACACAGTATAGACAGCGCAGGGTTCGTATCCCGGGGCCGTCCATTACTGATCCTTGGTTTAGTTTCTTTTTGATTATCGGCTTACTTTGGGCACACTATTATTATGCGGCACATTAACATGACCTAACCACTAATAGAATAATTTAGTAAGTTTTCACGCGCTCGTTTCAGAACGCTATCATCCAGCAGTAAGAATATTTTCTTTAGCTCGATCCATCACGTGATCGGAGCTTCAGCCAATCAGTGTCTACTCGGGAATCTCATAAACAAGGAGTAATGGTGCTCGCTATGTTTGGAGCCGACGTAAAGTTGATGAAGTCTTGTTACGAGTACAAAACAGGTTAGTTGGGTCAGGGTAGGACCCTTATAGACTATGATAGTAAACTTTTAGAATGAAATCGGATCACTAAACACTGATTGTTGTTTTCTTGTCTTTTGTTAGCGTTTGGTCAATCGAAGGTTTCAGTTTGATAGAATCGGCATGTGAGTGTAAGCAAAATCGCATAGCCTTAGCATTGCACGGGCTGTAAGGTGGTTTAAGGTGACGCATGTTAGCTCACGGAGAAGATGTTTTATGCCTATTAGGTTTTTTAATACCACGTCACTTAGAGCACATATTTGGAATTTCTTTGGGATCATGCTTTATTTTACACCATGGCACTGCATTTTCACAGTAATACAGGTGAATATGTCATTACTATGCCATCAACAGATTGAGGAACATATGATACATGCTTATTATGGTTTTCTTTTCCTTTTAGTATTGTTCCCTGATGAAGGGCATTATAATGTGCCCGAAATGCATTGGATTTGACTAATGCCACATGTTAAATAAGGAAATGAATGGATAACACAAAAATATAGAAGAATACAACAAATGTTTTTTCAAAGAAACGTCATGTGAATAAAACATGGTACATTTTGGAAATGAAAATTGTGTGGAGAACCCTCATTTCATATTGAGGGAGGATTGAGTGCCCACGGGGATGCCACTAATGTCTCATTAGGAGCACGGGTTACAGAGGCAGAAAGCTCACAAGAAAGGGCAGAAAGGTTTCATGTTCTATGCTTACTAACATCTCAGGTCTCACTCTGTTTGATTAATAATGGGCTCTTATAAAGGACAACAGCCACTGTTTAATTTCCAAACCAGCCTTTGTTCTCATGCTTTGATTCACGCCTTGAAGATCTCCATGCTGCCACTATTGTGAATGTTATTGGGCTTTGGCAGCTGACACATTACTCTGTTTTAGTCTCAAGCTCAGTGTTTGGTCTCATGCGGAGATTACTCCTGGGTGACAAGCTTCATTTTGTATAGTTGGTTAGATCTGCAAGACTCACTCTGTATGGATATTGCTGGGCTACGACATCTGTAAGGCTAAGTATGCTTTTTCCAGGACTACCTGACTAATAGGCCTTTTTTTCTCAAGGCCAAATGTTTGAGTCTAGCGTGATCAAGAGTTCACTCAGCCTCTGGCCCGCTCTTTTATCTCACCCTGCAACCAGGGTGCCATGAAGACAAGACAAAGTGCTTGCCTATCGCTAACCATGTAATGAATGACTCACTGCGTTCAGACCTAAACTCTGGCACACAGGAAGAGTGAAGGATGTTTCCACCGACACACGGGGTTGTATGAGCAAGTTAACTGGGGACACAGGAACAAGCCTGGTCCAGACATGGGAATGAGGTAGATTGATGGTTTGCACATATTGGGGTGGGGGATGATAATATGTAGGGGAAAGGGGATTCAGCAACACATGGTTAGAGCAGTAATTCTTGCAGCACCGGGGTGCAAAGTAAGGACGTATGCTGAAGCTGTAGACTCTGCTGTCACCTCACTCAGCCACCACTGTCATTCTCCTGACTGTAGTAATGAATATGCTACTTACCAGTATGCATCTGTTCTTGGCATGTAGGGCTGCTGACATTCATATCTATAGCATAGATCGCCGCCTAGAGTTGGGGTCCGGATGATTGCATATTGTTGTCCTGGAAGAGTCTTCGAAGTATCACGAGATAGGTGGCTCTTCCCCTGGACTACAGTGCGCATGGGCATCGACTCCATCCCTAGATTGTTTTTAGCCATTGTGGCGAAGATGGAGTGTAACAGTGTGAGCGATGACCATGCTAAGAGTAAGTGTGAATTCTGCAGCCGCTACAGGCGCCGGGGAGGAGGGTGGGCGATATGAATGTCAGCAGCCCTACATGCCAAGAACAGATGCATACTGGTAAGTAGCATATTCAGTTCGAGGCATGTGGGCTGCTGAATTCATATCTATAGCATAGAATATATAGCAGTCCCTCCATTAACGGCGCCGCCTGTGCCAGCTGCAGACGTTTGAAAAAGTGTCTTAAGAACAGCCTGTCCTACAGCTGCTTGCTGCTTGGAGTGCACATCTACACAGTAGTGTTTAGTAAATGTGTGTGGTGTAGACCATGTGGCTGCTCTACAAATGTCTTCCAAAGGGATATTACCAAGGAAAGCCATGGAGGCCCCCAACTTGCGGGTGGAGTGGGCTCTGGGGGGGACCGTTAAAGTGCGCTTAGCCTTGTGATAGCAAATTTGAATACACTTAACGATCCACCTGGCTATACCTGCTTTGGAAATGGGGTTGCCTTTGTGCTGGGCTGAAAAGGCAACGAAGAGTTGTTGTGTCTTCCTAAACTCTTTGGTCCTATCGATGTAGTACATCAAAGCTCGTTTGACGTCAAGAGTGTGGAGCATTCTTTCGGCTACTGTCTCTGGGTTTTGAAAGAACGCGGGCAGTTCAATGGTCTGATTGACATGGAACTGTGAATCCACCTTAGGAAGAAATTTAGGGTTAGTGCGCAGCACCACCCTGTTGGAGTGAATTTGTATGAAAGGCTCTTGTACAGTGAGCGCCTGGAGCTCACTAACACGTCGCAGAGACGTAATGGCTATTAGAAAAGCCACTTTCCATGTTAAAAACTGAACCTCGCATGAATGCAGAGGCTCAAAAGGTGGGCCCATCAGCCTGGTGAGGATCACATTAAGGTTCCATACAGGAGCTGGCGGGGTCCTGGGAGGGATGACCCGTTTCAGTCCTTCTAGGAAGGCTTTAATGGCAGGCACTCTGAAAGCGGAGAGATGCTGCCTGTTTTGGAAATAAGCCGCTATGGCGGATAAGTGTATCCGAATGGAAGCATATGCCAAATTGCATTTGTAAAGATGTAACAAATAACAGATGATGTTGTGAGTGGATGCATCTAGCGGGTTGATGTTGTGTTCTGTACAGTAAATGACAAACTGCTTCCATTTTGCTGCATAGCAGGCTCTGGTGGTGGGCTTTCTTGCCTCCCGTATGATATCCATGCAGTCGGAGGTAAGATAAGGTAGCCAAATTCTAAGACTTCAGGAGCCAGATCGCCAGGTTGAGCTGTTGCGGGTCTGGGTGCTGAATGTCGCCATGGCTCTGCGTCAAAAGTCTGGGCGTGAGGTGCAGCCTTTGATGCGGTACCACTGAGAGTTCTAGAAACGTGGTGTACCATGGTTGGCGTGCCCACGTTGGAGCAACCAGGATGAGCGTCATCGAGTGTTGCTTTAGCTTTCTTGCCACCAGCGGTTTTAGAGGTGCTGGGGGAAAAGCGTACGCAAATCTGCCTGACCAGTTCATCCATATCGCATTGCCCTGCGACTGTGGCTGAGGGAACCTGGCGGCAAAGTGTTGGCATTTTGCGTTTTCCCTTGTGGCAAACAGGTCTATCTCTGGATGACCCCACTGCTGGAAGTAAGGGTGGAGTACTGATGGATGTATCTCCCACTCGTGCATTTGGTGGCTGTACCTGCTGAGCAGATCCGCCATCTGATTGTCCTTGCCTGGGAGGTGTTCCGCCATGAGGAAGATGTTCCTCTGAATGGCCCACTTCCACATGCTCTGAGCCAGATGAGACAACTGTGGAGAGTGTGTACCTCCCTGCTTTTGAATGTAGTACATGGCTGTCATGTTGTCCGTCCGGATCAACACTACTTGGTTGCACAGATGTACTTTGAATGCCTTCATTGCCATGAAGATTGCCATCAGTTCTAGGTAGTTGATGTGCATCTTCTGTTGCTGCGTTGTCCATAGTCCCTGCACCGTGTAGTGGAGTACATGAGCTCCCCAACCCTGGAGAGATGCGTCCGTCGTCAGGATAATTTGTGGCTCAGGCTCTTGGAACGGTCGGCCCTTGCAAAGGTTGTGTGGATTCCACCAATGCAGAGAGTTGTATGCCCGACCGGTCACCAACACTAGGTCTTTTAACTGTCCTTGAGCCTGATTCCACTGACGTGCCAAGCACTCTTGAAGCGGACGCATATGTAGCCTCGCGTGTGGGACTATGAAGATGCAGGAGGCCATCATGCCCATCAACTGCATGAACACTCTCGCTGGAAGCGAGTGTTGCGGTCTGAACTTTCGGATCAGCGACTGAATGCTGTCGATCCTCACAGAATTCGGCTAAGCCGTGGCCGCCAGAGTATCTATTGTCGCGCCCAGATACTGCCGCACATGGGCTGGCTGAAGGTGCGATTTGGGATAATTTAGTGAGAATCCCAGATCGTGAAGAAGGTGAATGGTGTGGTACATGTTGGCGGCGCACTGCTGGGCCGACTTTGCTTGGACAAGCCAGTCGTCCACATAAAGGTAAACGTGAACGTTCTGCCTCCTGAGGTGCGCAGCCACTGTCGCCAGGCATTTCGTGAACACCCTGGGCTCTGTGGTCACCCCGAAAGGTAGGACTTTGAACTGATAATGCCGACCCTGAATGGTGAATCTGAGGTATTTTCTGTGTGATGGATGTAGTAGAATTTGAAAATATGCATCCTTGAGATCCAAGGTTGCGAGGAAGTCTCCCTGGTTGAGCAACGGAAGAACTTGCTGCAGCGTCAGCATGTGAAAGTGTTCTGAGAGAATATACTGGTTTAGGGGTCTGAGGTCCAGTATGGGTCTGAGGGACCCGTCCTTCTTCGGGATTAAGAAGTACAGGGAATACACTCCTGTGCCTTCTTCCTCCACCGGCACGAGCTCGATTGCTCCCTTTTGCAGCATGACAAGTACCTCCTGCTGCAATAAGTGCAAATGCTCTGTGGACATAGGACGGTGTTTTGGTGGTATGTTGGGTGGAGTGGATGTTAACTCCAGACAATAACCGAACTGGATATGTTTCCTGACCCACCTGTCTGTGGTGATGGATTTCCAGTCTGGCAGGAACTGCTGGAGTCTCCCCCCCGACAGGTGTGGTATGGTCGGGGGGCAGTGGCAGGGCGTCACTGTTTGTTGGTGGCAGAGGAACGGGAGTTGTTATTCCCACGGCCTCTGCCCTTGGAACGGTTGCCCCGATAGCCGCCTCTACTCTGCTTAGTGTAAGAGGACTGCGCCCCCCCTTTAGTGTATTGCGTTTGCTGGGACATTTGGCCTCTGGAACACCTCTTGCCTGAGCGACGAAAAGTGCTGCCCCTAACTGTTGGGACTGGAGAGCTCCCATGGACTTTGCAGTCTCGGTATCCTTCTTTATTTTTTCCAGTGTGGTATCCACCTCAGGACCAAATAACCTATCGGGGTTTAGCGGCTGATTGAGGATAGTGGTTTGTATCTCCGGCTTGAAACCGGAGATTCTGAGCCATGCCTGACGTCTCAACATCACACTGGTGTTAATGGCCCTGGCCGCGGTGTCCGCCACGTCCAGTGCACATTTAATAGAAGCGTTGGAGATGAGCTTCCCTTCCTGAATGAGCATTTCCGCCGCCTCTTTATACTGATCTGGTAGATGTTGTAACAGGGTCTCTAGTGTGTCATAGTGCGCCCTGTCATATCTGGCCAAGAGTGCCTGAGTGTTTGAGATACGCCAGATATTGGCTGCTTGAGCCGCCACCCTCTTCCCTGATGCCTCCAGCACTTTAGATTCCTTGTCAGGGGGAGGAGCATCACCAGTGGTTTGCGAATTCGCCCTCTTCCGGGCATTAGAAACGACCAGAGAGTCCAATGGCAACTGGCCCTTGGTGTGGGTAGGGTCGCCAGGTGCCGGCTTATATTTCTTCTCAATTCTAGGGTTGATCACCCTGGCACGTGTGGGTTCCTTAAAAATGTCTGCAGCATGTTTCAGAACCCCTTTCAACATTGGGAGAGTTTTGACAGTTTTTTGTGCCGTGGAAAAGGTATCAAAAAGGAAGTCCACGTCAATAGGGTCAGCGTGTAGCTCCACGTCGTGGTTCTTTGCCGCCCTCTCAATTAGAGCATTAAATGCCGCAGAATCCTCAGTAGGAGAGGGTTTGACATTGTACACCTGAGTGTCCGGGGCAGTTTGCGGATCCCCTGGGTCCCCTGCATCTGCCCAAGAGTCCTGGTGATCCTCAGGATCAGTGTTGGCAGGAAAGTTATACTCCTCGTCATCACCTTCCCCAGCCTCCACATCTGAATAAGTGGGTGAGGGTGTAGCAACTCTTGGAGTCCGTGGAGCAAGTGGCTCAACCAGAACCGGGGAATCCGTAGAAGGCTTCTTGCGCTTCAAAGGAATCGTGTAGGACTCCAAAGGCTGTGTCGCCGTGATCTTTCTCTTGTAGAGGGTAAGTTTACCGGTGTCGGCGTCGATAAAGTGTTCCGACTGCTCCTCCATCAAGGGTTGTCGATGCTTTAAGCTTCCAAGCTGCTAAGAAGGCTTCGACCCTGCAGCCTCTTGCACGGGCGCTTTGGCGACCGACCTTGGTGCGAAGGCCTTCGTACCACCTTCGGCGGCACCGTAAACAGGAGTGGCGTCGAAGACTTTGGCGTTTTGGCAGCCTGCTTTGGGGTTGTGGCATCCTTTGGATCGACCGCGGAAGCCTTGTTCCTGATGCGTTGCAGTGAGTCCGACACCTGCTTCGTAAAGGAAGCGGACGGTTTCGTCGACCCGACAGACGTCCTCAGTCCACCAGCGTGTGAAGACTCGAGCGTCGATGTCTTTGGATTTTCCTGCCGAGGTGCAGGATCAGCCCTCTTAGGTGCGCCGTGTCCAACATCCGCATCGATGTCCTTCGGCGCCGACGACTTCGAGTCGGCGGCCTTGACTCCTGGGTTTGGGGCCCCAGTCTTCGGCCCGACACCCTTGCTAGATTTTGGATCGACGCCCTTGCCCAACTTTGGCTCGACGCCTTTGTTCGACTTCACCGGGTCGACAATTTTCTTCGGTTTCGGCTGCCCCGACGTATCGGAAGACGAGGAGGCGGCCAGAGGGACAGACGTCTTCTGTTTCGATGGCGTCTCCATCACTTTCGTTTTCGTCGACACCGAAGGTTTCATTTTCGGTTTGACTAACGGCGGCTCCGCAGAAGTGTCCGTAGCCGGGCCCGTAGGCGAGGCCGTGGATTTGGGTGGAAGGTCTTGGGTAAGGCCGTGTGGCGATCCTGCGACCTGAGCCTTAGTGATTGTTCGAACGGGGCATAGCTCTTCGCCCGAGCTATCTTCCATGGCCCCATAGGCCTCATTGTCGTCTCCTACCTCGTCGACGACTTCTTCTGCATCGACCGCTTCGACGTCCGCGTCGTAGTCGATCTCCTCCGCTGGAGGCGAAATCTGCAAATGAACTTCTTGTTCGTCTGCTTCTTCTCTCTCGAAGATGTCCACCGGTGCCGGGGCCGACTGCTGGGCCTCCTTCATCGTGGTCCGGCGACAGGCACTTGTTGCACACCGGGTGGACGTCGATGTGGGGATACTTCGATCCACACACAGGACATTTCTTGAACGGGCTCCGTTCCATGATGTGTCGTCGAAAGTCTTGCCGCGTCGACTGGGCCTCGAGCACCGAAGAGCCACGCGACTCCTCGGGATGTCTGACTCGGGAACTGAGCCGGAGCAGAGCTGGGCACCGAGCGCAAAACAATACCGACGGTATAGGAAAAAGGCCTTCAGGCCTTAAGAAAAGTTTATATTGATTCCGAACTGGAGAGAACGAATATACATCCGAACCCAATGGCGGAAAAAAACAATCTGGGGATGGAGTCGATGCCCATGCGCACTGTAGTCCAGGGGAGGAGCCACCTATCTCGTGATACTTCGAAGACTCTTCCAGGACAACAATGTGCAATCATCCGGACCCAACACTAGGCTATAGATATGAATTCAGCAGCCCACATGCCTCGAACGCACTGACACTGGGTAAATGTCCTGAGATCCCCTTTCACATCCGAGAGAGGAGGCACCTGCACGTCTCGGACGTCCCAAGTGTACCGATTTCTGGCTTTCAGGAATCCTGAAACGTTGCCAGAAGTAAGCTGTTACAGTCGTATTTTCCGGGGATAAACCTAGCAAAAAGTTGTACATTCCATTTTCACTTGACCAAACATAAATGTGTATAACTGCTCATGTGAAAATCATCCGAGCCCTAGATAATTACCTTTTCTACACAAGGAAAGAAAAATGTTACAGACCCTGTAAGCATCTGTTCGTAGTGTGTAGTGCTGTATATTCACATGCTCTGCATTCTTCTATCTAGTGTTGGGCTCAAATATTACAACTTGTTTTTTGTTTGAAGACGCTGCGAGAGACAGGATGTGCTCGACTCCTCACTTAGTCCACAATGTGCATGGGTACTGATGCCGTACAAGATCGTTATCTGTTCAGTGGCAAAAAGTGGTGTTAAGTAAGACCGATGCAATGTGATGTGCCGGATGCATTATAAAGTATTGAAAAAGGAAAGTATGAAATAAGCGAACATTTGCAATCATTGTTACCTTCCAGGGAGAAGGGTAAGTGCATGTGAATCTGTCCATATACTTTATCACCCTGTGGAAGGCTATGACTACATCACGTTGGTCTTTCTCTTTTTAGCCTGTATATTGGCTTAACAAAAATAAGGAGAAAATGCTATTCTTATGGAGCCGTGCCACTTGATTCCTTGAGTTCCGGTGTCTGAGGAGAGGAGAGACGGGGAATTGGGAGCAGACTTTGCTGTAAGTCTACATCACTACATGCTTTGAACAGATGATTACAAGGCAAGAAACATTTTCCTTTCATAGCATATGTGGCTGTAGATACACATGCTATGCAAGGACTGTAACGCAGTTTCTAAGTGAGCAAATGATACAGCTATTTGGAATAATATTCTTAACACCATTTGGCCAACTAAACTTACCCTTTTGACAGCAAAAGCCGCAAAGAGCTGGTTAGTTTTGCTGAAGGACTTAGACCTGTCAATATTGTACATGAGCGCCTGCTTGACGTCAAAGGTGTGTAACGCCCTTTCAGCTATAGAATCTGGTTGAGGAAAGAATATAGGCAGCTCAACAGTCTGGTTAGTATGGAAAGGTACCTTGACCAGGAACTTTGGATTCGTTCTGTGGGCCACCCTGTCCTTGTTTAGCTCAATTAATGGTTTTTAAATGGTGAGCGTGTGTAACTCGATGATGCACCAGAGTGCATTTATGGCTACTAAAGACGCCACTTTCCAAAATAGAAAGCGCAGATTGCAAGACTAAGGATTCAAAAGGTATACCCATAAGCCTTGTGAGAACTGTTATGGTTCCACACTGTAACTGGGGGTCTACTTGGGGGTACTGCCCATTTAAGCCCCTCCATAAATGCCTTAATTGCAGGGATTTTTTTTTAATGTTCTGCATACATGCTGTGACAGCAGCCATGTGAAGACGTATGGCAGTATAAGAAAGATACGCCTTCTATATGTGTGAAAGGTGACAAATGATGTCTTGGACCCAGACTTTAAATTGATCTATTTGCTTCAAGATGCAGTAGTGGACTAATCTTGGCTGCATGGCTTGCATGAGTTTTAGTGCTTCACCCAGCATGGCCATACACTCATCCGGGAGGTTTAGGTAAGCAAACTAAGACCTCAGGCGCCAAACTGCCAGTACAAGCTGTCTGGGATCTGGGTGCCCAATTTGTTAGTGTTGTGGCGAATGAAGATGTGGCCTCATCAGTAGCTTCTTATCAGGACTGCTAACCATCTTCAGGAGCATTGAGTACTAGGGCTGTTGGAGCCACTAAGAGGAGGGTCATAGACATCTGCCTCAACTTCCTCATCACGTACAGAATGAGTGTGATAGGAGAAGAGAAAAAGCACAGCCAAATATCCCTCACAAACTCTTCCATATTGCACTGCCCTTGGACTGTGGATCTGGATACCTGGAGGCAAAGCGTCTGCATTTTGCGGTTTCTGTGGTGGTGAAGAGGTCGATGGCTGGGTCCAATGGGATAAATGTGGGCCATGTGCCACTGGAACTAAGTTGCCCCCAATCTAAGGGGCCAAAACTGGCCTTGGATGTGCTGTATTCCAGTTCAGAGTCCATGGATTTGCAGTTTGGGCTAGACTGTTCCTATTGGTGCAGGGCCAAGGCTGATTTGCATATGTGGGGGCTAATCTCAGGCGGCATAGTGGGCAATACAAAAACAATGGACTGGATTACGACCCCATGCAATAAACAGTGGCTGAGATGAATTCAAGCATTCTATCACTGTTCTGTATTTCTTGTGACGCCCTACGTATCATGGATATTCCAACATTGTGGGTTAATTGCTCACTGAGCCACTGGGGCCAAGCTGCACTAGGCTGAACAGGTCCAAAAAGTCCGAATCCAGTCTTGAGTTGCTTGTGTTCTGGTTCAGAGAGGACCTGGGTTTGTAGTTCATGCTGGTCTGTTCCCATAGGTGCTGGAACAAGGCTAATTTGCGTATGGCTGGTTCTAATCTGAGGTGGCATGATGGGAAAAAAACAGGAACAGGGATGCAGCCAAGAGTAGTAACCAGTGGCTGAGATTAATCAAGCATCCCACCCATCACTTTTTTGCATTTATTATCTTGCCAAATTCATTTGTGCAGCAACCAAATTGTGATTATTGCTCACAATGTGAGCAAACAAGGGAAGTGAGGCAGAGCAAAACAATTAATTCGCCCAAGATTACACTTCATGGCCAGACTACAAGTGGTATCTTGATAATTAATAACCGAGGCACTGGATCTAAAGTACAATCTGAATTTATTTACAGTACATTTTGTAAAATGTACTGAATGCTTTACAATAAATATGGCAGATCAATGAAGAGAATGCAAATATTCAAACAGCAGACATAAAAACAGCTCTGGTATAAACTGAGAAGTGGCATTATCAGAGCACTGCTAAAATCCAGACCATGCCGTAATATGAGCTAGTCTGATCAAAGCTTCGCTATACCGATGACACTACCATCATTTGACACATCACTGTTTGGCACCAAATGGGACATGCATATTTTTGGAATATTAGGCATTTAATAAAATTCCACTTCCCCTGATTGGCAATGTTGTTTCCTTCACTTTCTAGACATCCAGTCAATAATACACTGTTGGTGTCAAACAGCCTGCATTGCCTCACAGATCACACACGTTTTCAGTGTTTTATGAACTCCAAGCAGAAAGAAAGCTACCCATGTGTTTATTAAAATAAGAGACTCTGAGACAAGAGAGTGAACAACAGATTGGTGCTGCTAGATCAGGACTCAATATGTTGTACAATACAGATTTTTCCCAGCACTCTTAGCCAAAAATATATGCACATTTGTCGTTTGCCAACGAGATCTCAAACTGGAGATGAAGGCGAGGAGGTGCTCAGCAGGAAAGCAAAATAAAGATATGCTTTAAAAAGAAAGGTTTGCTATAATAGGCCTCAGACAAAGGATACAAGAGTGGCAAATGTCAAAGGAGGACTTGATCAGCATGTGTCTGACAATGCTGAGAAAATGTCATATCAGGACTGGAGGTATGGAGAGGGGTGCACAGCAACTGCTAACGCCGGCCTCAATGGGTGGGTGTGACTAAGGACAGACTTCAAACAACCAGTGGATGAGCAGGAGGAAAGGGATTGACATAGAACTGCTGACAAACTAGATGGAAGCAGTCTGCTGCCCAGGACTCACCTGCATCTGTGCACTGCTGAAAGGACCGTACAGCTCAGCTTTGTCGTTATTTTCCCACTTGTATTCCCACATTGTGTCATCCAACATAGCTGCGGGAAAAAGGAGAGACGCATTGAAGATTTCAGCAGGTTAAGAAAGATTCACATGTCCATTGTCACATTTTTTACCTGATACAGCTCCACACAAAACAATATTTTATATTGACTTTCCTTTTCAATAAATAAAAGCAAATATCAAAGCAAATATCAAAGCAATGCAGCTCAGGTGTCGAGAAGAGGCTGAAACACACTGGGGCTGAGAACAGGAGCTTAGGGGTTGAAGGGTACCTCGAGGGCAGGGTAGCAGTGGGGGGGGGGGGTACCCAGAGCTATCCAGAGATTTGCAATGTGTACATTAAACTATTATTAGACATGTGCAAAATAATAAAGATGCAACCAGGAATTTCAGAAGAAAGTAAACATGTCTGGGAGGGTAGAGTTAAGACATAGCTCGTATCTTTGAGCACTAGCTCCTCTCCTCCACTGGGTCGAGGGCGGGTCACATGTCAATCTAAAACATTTCCAGGTGCAAAACTATTGCTTCAGGTAAACAGTTTCTTTTGCAGCATGAAATCCTTCTAGATTCATCTGCTGTGCATCAATTATGTAACTGCTTTGCTCCTGTGGAGAAGGGTGAGAAGTCTGGGTAATGAAAAGTATGTGTGTTAAGGGTATCTGACTTACCAGGTTTTCACTTTGCAACAGTGGTGTCCCATACAAATGAGTATGGAGGACTAGATTGCTGTTGAACAAATGTTGTTAATGGGAACACTAACAGTGTATGTTAAAGTTGGCCCTTTCTTCCCACTGGAATATGACTGTGTTTTTGTCCAGAACTCTACCAGTTAAGGATTGTCGTGGGTGAATCATTTATACAATCCTTATTTATACATTTAGCTTTGTAACTGCTTCTCCTTAATCCTGCGTGCACAAGCAACAAAGAACTGTTGCTAACCTTGTATCCTTTAGGCAATACAAGATGGCCATTCTAACAGTCTAGGAAATGTAAAGCCGTTTCAGCTGGCAGAGCTGGACATAAAAGAAAGAGGGCAAGAGTACTGCTTGACGGATATGAAAGTTAGATATTAACTTGGCGATAAATGTAGGATTTGTGCGCATAGCTGTCTTATCTTTATGATTTTGTGAGGTAGGCTCTTTTACTAATTTAGATTTCCACTAATCTTGCATAATGAAGTACTGTAAATTAAAAAGAAAAAAGTTCAAGTCCAATGTTTCAAGACTGTCCTATGCACTTGTTCAAAAGGAGATCTCATAACACTACTTACGACAAATTTCAAACTCTAAATTGTTATTGGAGCAGCATGTGCTGGATACATTCAATGTGCTCACGCAAGAACCTCTTGATAGCTCGTAGTATAAATAGCTTATTACATGTTACTATCCCTTGTGAAAGCAGCAATACCTGAAGAATTTTAAGAGGCTTACCATAATTTGTTGCATAGCTAATGCATGACATTCATTACAAGCCTCGCTTGGGCATGTTGTGCTTGAAATTGATGGTCTTGATGTCACTGTACAAAGCATGTCCTTTTTGTCGCATAACACATGTTGCTGACCTTTGAGTACTCTTTTTGACATTCATACATTCTTGTGGTGGGTTAAGATTACCAAGCTTCTTGACTTTAGGAGCCAAGCTTTTCGGTTCGGAACAGGAAAAAAATAGCTTCCCTCTTTTTATTGTCAACACCACTGGTAACGATAGCAGCATTAACATCTCCTTTTGGTGATGGTAATGAGGTGAGATACCATGTTTGTCAAGTTCATTGTATTGGAAGAAGATGGTCTTATTGGGCACCTGTTGAGGACTGGAGGGATTAATAGTGGTGGTGGAAAAGTGTACATCAATATCCCATACCCCTTCAGTAACAATGTATTCCCCTAAATGAGACAACCCAGTGAAATCGAAAATAATTGTTCATTTTACCCACCCCTGCATTACTAACAATCGGCACCAATAAGCATTCTAGACGGTTGCTTTCTTTGATGATGGTTTTGAAACATATGGTAACATTCAATGAATGGATGGATGGCTCATTTAAAACAGTGAGGCTAGGGGAATGTTGACGCTAGAACAACCCGGTCTGTCAGGAGTCCTCTAAGTGTCAAGAAATTAAAAACGTTTTGATCAGGCTCCCACTCATAAGAAATACTCATCCATCTGTGTAATAAGTCTGTTTCGACATTCTAGTTGGCTGGTACCAGCAAAATCTGGAACTGAACCGACCAGTGACGAATGTTCTGTGCCAAGTTTGACACGTTACATTATTTTGTTCCTCTCTGCTTATGCAAAATGTCAATGTATGTTTCAGGAGGTTTAAAGCAGTACCTTGTGGAAGAGGTGTGACGCCGCGGCCAGGACGACTGACGCTGGAATCTGGGGACCACGGTTCGATCCCCGGCTCCGGCGGCAGGTTAGCCCAGCACCATGTGACTCTAGGCAATAGCTCGCTTAATCTTCCCGACGGCCCCCAGCGCCTAGAGACCCTTACGGGTGATTGTGCGCTTTACAAATGTGGACTTTTACTTTTACCTTGACCTGTATTTGACCCTGAAATCCTTTTAGTGCGCAGAACTGCCTTGTACTGTAGAACTTTAATATGTTTGACTATATCAACGTCCAATAGCGCTCTACTTGAAGGTTGCAGAGATGTCTCTCCCACCCTATAATAAATACAGCATCCTTAATTGTTACTTGGTATGAATTCTCTTTCCTTGTCACGTTGTCACAGTTGTCACCATTTTATCTTGTTTTGAGCACTTTCCTTTTTGTACAGGTTGCATGTGCAGTTACGTTACGCTTTAGATATTTGGTATAGTGCTAAGACAGCTCATTCAATATGGAGTATCCTGGTGCTGCAGCCTTCTGAAGAGGAGGCAAACTCAACTAGATTCTCAGAAAGAAGATTAAAAAGCTTTGTAAAAAGTGGAAGGGTACTGCAGGAGCGGTTGGGAACCAGCAACTTGTTCCAGTAGTCAGAGGCAAGATACGAAAAGATGTGTCCACCGTTACAAGTAGTTTGAATCCTGAAGGGGCACCTAAAGCGAAATTGGCTGATCTCAGAAGTCTGACTGGATGATAAAATCTGATACTGGAGTGAGATTTGGCAGATCAGCCCCTTGCATGGCCTTTGCATGGCCTTATAAGAGTGTCAGAGAAGCTTAAAAATGAAAATGTTTCTCAGTGGAAGCCAATGCAAAGAACTTAGTCTGAATTTATTTAAGCTCCTACTGCTGGTGGCAGATCCAGCAGACTGCCGAATTGTGAACCATCTGATGGCATGTCATCAGGGACAAATTCATATCCACCAGCAAGGCATTTCCATAATTCAGGTGACTAGTTACAAGTGCCTGGGTCACAGTCTTCTTAAAATCCAATCCAAATGTAGCCACGAGAACACCTTCCTGAGAAGGTGAAGTATGTCAAAGCAGGCACCACTTGTGGCCTTGACATGAGTTTCCATCGAACGCTTGTCATCCATTGCGAAGCTGAGATTTATCGCTACCTTTTTAAGGCAGGGTGGGATGCCTATTTCTCAAGGTCACGAGTCCTCAGACCAAGCCTTAGAAGCTTTTCCAAAAGGTATCATTTCAGTTTTCTCCCCCTTCAATTGTATAAAAGTAAGTTTTATCCACATAGCTATGGCACCCATGCAGTTCCCCAAATATAATCTTAGTATGCTCTGTCTCCTGGACAAAAGACAGCACCAACTGAGCATCATCTGCACAGGACATTCTCTAAAGTCCAAACACTTTTGCGCCAGAGGGGCATATATAGATGTTATAGAGTGTAGGGGTCAGGGAGGATACCTTAGGTATGCCAAAGATATTATAAGCTGTCATGGATTCATAAAATGTAACGGAGACCACCAGGTAGCGACCACCCAGAAAGTCCTACAGCCAATCAAAGGCCGTCTGTACACTCCTATGTCAGCCAGTTGGTCAGTTGTGACTGAAGTATCAATTGATTGTTTGATGCCATCATCCCTAAAAGTCCTCACAGTTTTAACTGCTAAGAGACTAATGGTAATTGAAAACCTTATCCTGCTAAGCCAGTGATCGTCTGAAAGTCAGTGCTGCCTTGCTGCAGCTGTGTTCGATCACGCTCCTAAGAATACTTTTTACTAGGATGGTGGAGGACATTTTTCAAGTTCACTATGAATCCAAATTAGTATACAAGTGTTATGACTATT
This sequence comes from Lissotriton helveticus, assembly GCF_964261635.1. NCBI lineage: Eukaryota > Metazoa > Chordata > Amphibia > Caudata > Salamandridae > Lissotriton > Lissotriton helveticus. The sequence goes on along the minus strand of NC_136068.1, from coordinate 629,995,800 downwards.
CATAATGTTCTGGCATCGCTCTTGGGCTAATTAGATTCACTGGAACACTTTGATATGATGATGAATTTCGCCCTCAAAAAACAGAGATATTTTGAATGATTCTGATGCAGGGGAAAGCAGAAGTAGACATCCTTATAGTTTATGGTAGGGAGAAAATCATCTTGATCCAGCAAGGGGAGGACAATTTGCAATATTGTCATCTGGAATCAGTCTATTCACTAATTGTTTAAAAAACACAAGTTGAGAATTGAATGCTATGTTAAGTTTGCTTTAGTATCAGAAGTTGCACACCAACTGAACACCTTTATTTCTCTTTTTATGGTATTCTTTCTAACGCTCCCCTGATCATCAGTTCTTTAACTTCCTTATAGAATGGAGGATTGTAATTCTTTTTACAATTTTCTAGCTTGTAGAAGGTTTCCAGGTTACCTCTATGTATTACCCATGTTTTGTTGCATTAAACAACCATTCATCTGAGGTAATTGTTTACCGTTATTTTAGATAATATATTATCAGTCTACCCCCACCTACCAGTGGCGATTTGGGTACCAAGAGATGAAGTCACTTATTAGTTCGTCCTGAATCTCTTGAGCTCTGCCCTGTGTCATGACCTTCATTCTTCAAAAGGACTGTTTTGATATACGCTATGTTATTACTCTGTTGATGGTTGCAACCTTGTTCTGTTGCTATGTTGGCCTGTTCTTCGATTAGGCAATCCTTGAAGAAAAGTGATTCTTCATTGCAACATTCTTCCCCACTGTATCCAGTCTTTTCCTTTTTAGGTAGAGCCTGAGCCAGCACGCATGCGAGGCTTCTTGTGAGCACTCTAAACTACTCCGTGTGGGTCTGACTCCTCCCACACATAGGATTGGCTTTTGCGTGTGTCTTTCACTAATGAAAGCACACAAATGGCTAAAGGCGGGTGCATGTCCCACCTTCTTTTTTAATGTTCACTCCCACAGAGTTTTGCTCTCGTGAGCGAGCAGTGGCGGGCATGCAGGATGGCAGCCCCCATTCCTCGTGGGTCAGGTTACACACAACGGTCCGTGCTTTTGGTTTTGCTTGGTTATTGATTTATTGCCTTGTCTTTTTTCGTCAGTTAGATGGTGATGCTGCTTACGTAAAATCAATGTAGAAACCTTTGTTTTCAGGGCTGTAATGAGAGCATGTGTGAGTCTATCTTCAGTTAAACACTTGTGCAATTCCAAAAAGCACTGTATGGTAAAATCACGGAACCGTTGTTTCCGTGAGAAAAAATGTTAATCTATTTTTTCACACACTTGAAGCGCCTTGCCTTTGGATGTCTGGATGTACCACTGGTGATGTACTCTCTCTATAGGTGACCCCTATATGTTTTAGAATTCAACAATCATTTGCAAATTCATCTATGTGTTTTTCCGCAGTGGGACCAAACAAAACCACACTTTGCAGCCTCCCCCGTACATATACAAAGCATACCGCTGAATTGCATTACTTGCCAAATGTGTTTTTCCTCGAACATGTTGCCGTCTCCAATCGATTGATGCCATAGGACAATACATACAGTGGTGTAAGTGCTTGTCACAGATTAGACACACAGAGATGGAAGCTTTGATGTCACAGAGCACTGCATGCAGTGATAAAAGTGTGCGATAAAAGTGTGCGATAAAAGTGTGCGATAAAAGTGATAACACTGTGGCAAGATGGCCGGCTGGTAGGAGCTCCTGTGAAGAGCTCCCCGTGCTTGGGATCCCATTTCGGGCATTATCCCTGTTAGCACCCACCAGCACGGCGGAAAGAAAGCAGAAAGAGTAACTGGATTGCCTGCTGAACGGTCCAACGGAGGCTGGAGCCTGTAAAGCCCTACGATCGGACTTACGCTCCGGGAGCCTCCGGGGCGGAAAGAAAAGCAGAAAGAGTAACTGGATTGCCTTCGGGATTGCCTACTGGACTGCCTGCTGAACGGTTCAACGGAGGCTGGAGCCTGAAAAGCCCTACGATCGGACTTGCGCTCCTGGAGCCTGCCGAGCCGACACTGCGGTTCATCCTCCCACCAGCCCAGCATCGGACTCAAGGCGGCATAAGAGGGCACCCCCGGCGCGTCGCAGGAGCGGCTGAAGCTCAGGGAGACTGGCCCCGACCGCTCGAAGACACCGGAGGACTGGGAGAGATCCCCCCCCCCCACCTCCGCCTGTCACACTGCGGAGTAGGGTACGGGAGCGCGGTGGCGGAATCCTCCCTCAGCAGCATACACGGCAGCATAAGAGAGCACCCCCGCCAGCTTTGGAGAACACCCCCGCAGAGGCGGCTAAAGCTCCGTGAGCCTGCTGAGCCGGCACCGCCCGCCCGACCCACCGCAGCCGAGTCTCGGGAGTTTTTTAAGAAAGCTGAGTAAAGCCGGCCGCGCCACAACAAAGGAGCCACAGCGACGCCGGAGGATTGTTAAGTTCCCCCCCCGCCCCCCCCCCCCCCCCCGCCGGTCCAGTCCACGGTGGAGGACACCGGCTGCTACGTCGGGGGTGCAAAGGGACGCACCGCACCACCGGAGACAGGACACGGGCTCAGGAGAGGGTTGCGATCGGAGGTTGTGGCGCCGCCGCCACCCAGAGGATCGACTGAAGGGAGCCCTGAGACCAACAACAAGAGCAATAGATGCGACAGAAGACCGGAGCCTGCCCCCTTCGGCTCGGTTGGATACCGTGTAATTACCTGCGCTGCCCTCACGGTAATACAGACATGGAGCCATGACCTAATCTTTGGAGTTTAATTACACACAAGTTACATATTTCGGCAAATCGGAAAAGACTGAGACACGTTGTGGTTTAAATCATTGCTTTTGAAAATTCTGCTGGCAGACTCAAAAAGCACGCAGAGACTTAAGGTATTTACTTCTCCTACTTCTCCTACCCGCCTGCCCACTTTTGAAACACCACCTTTGTTCAAAATGGCTGGAGCCATAAACCTGTAACAATAAATCCCCTCCGGTACCTCTGTCCACGAGGCTCCTCAGATTAACTCCCCCACACAGAGATAAGCATTCCACCCAGCGAACTGGAGCATTGCTGGCTTAGATTGAAAGTGAAATTCCTTCCCCTATGATCTAAGCAATAGCAGCAGACAGAGGACTAACACCTCCACCTCCCCTGCTTTCATGAAGGGGAAGGGAAACTGCTCTTCCCTGCTAGCTAAGCAACAGCAACAAACAGAGGACTACTGTCTCTAACCCAGCTATTTGGCGGCCATTTTTGACTAGTCTCTCTCGGGCGGGCATCTTTATCTGAACAGTCACTAAGAACCTAGCATTTTAGACTAATCTCAACTACCAATTACTGTGCTCAGTCATGTATTCACATCATCTTGTGAAAGGATATTTGTCGATTATGGCAATACTATACCTCTACCTGTATTTTAAACTTCTGTAATGCACCGATGGCTACCTCTCACATGAAAGAAGGTCTGCCTATTATTGCAGTATTATAATCCTATCTATATTTTGTACATTTGTAGTGCAGATTGCTACCTCATATTTGAAAGAACCTCTGCCTATTAGTGCAGTATTATAATTCTACTTATATTCTGTACATTTGTAATGCACAGATTGCTACCTCATATATGTTGGTTGCTAACTAATGTCACTTTCGATTCCTTGATTCTGATTTTTGATTCATATACATTATTGTACCCTGTACATCTGTACTCTGTTCATATACTCTATTAATCCGACTGCTACCTCTTAGACCTCATATATCTCTGGTTGCCCTCTAGTGTCACTTCTGCCTGTATTTTGAACTTGTGTAATGCGCGGACTGCTACCTCATATATTCTGGATGCTAACTAATGGTGATTTTTTATTTTTTATCATATATTCTGGATGCTAACTAATGGTGATTTTTGATTTTTGATTTTTGACTCATGTAAATTGTGGTTTGCATTTGTATCTTGCTCTCATCAGTATTATACTTTCTCCTGTATTCTGCACTATTCTGCACATTTCCTCTACATGCACCCATTCCTACTCTTCTCACCTGTTACGCACCGACTGCTACCTCACATACAATATGCACAGATTGCTACCTCATATTTACTGGTTGCTAATTAATGTCACTCTGATTTGTGATTTTTGACTCATGTATATTGCTGTTTGCATTTGTATCCTGCCCTTATATACTATCAGTATTATACCTACACTCACACCTTGTACTTTGGTTGCTAATTACTGACACATTGATTTGTGATTTTTGACTCGTGTAAACTGCTGCTTGCATTTATATCCTGCCCTTATATCCCCCTCCCCTCTTATATCCTAGTGAGGCTGGTTGATCACTAGTGCCACTTTCGTATTTTATAACTTACTACTGTGTAACCTACTGTATGCATTTGTTTCTCTGCACATGTGTACCACTATAGGGCATTAGCGCACTCCCCCCACACCCACCTAATCCATCACCGCAACATGGATCCTATCGGCAAACACACATACAAAATCAACTACCCACCATCACTCACCAAAATAGCCGCCAAACGCTTTAAACACAACCTCCTTAGGGCACACCCTGAAACTCCCTTTGTTGACACCTACTTCTCACCGGTCAATGGATCCCTGAACACTGATATCATCTTCCACACCACACGCAGAGCTCAATGGAGAAAAGCGTTCCTCATCCTACTCACCGTCTCCTCCACCAGAAAATCCCCTCATAGCCTAACTCTCTCCATCACACCATCCCTAGTCTTTCCAGGCAGAGCCACCATCACTATCTACAATAACGGGATTGTCCTAGCACAAGCTACAGACAGGAACCTGGAACTGCTAGACAACTTGTTCCCCACTTTCAAAGAACACCTCTCCAATCCACGGACCAACACTCATATCTCCTCCAGTCCTACCAACCATGACCTCACAGCCACACACTCCTCAATCAGGGGCACACCTACCACACCTACCACCCCTGACCTCCCATCCCCCACCCACAACCCCACTATCCCAATTCAGCTCTCAAGCACAGACACAGATCGCTCCCCCCCATACACCACTCACACCACCGCCCCTTCTACCAACTCGCGGACCTCCACACATACCTTCAACACTCCTATCACACCTACAGCGAGCATTAACACCCCGCTCACCGCTGACAGCACAGCTCCCACCCTTAACACACCAAAATTTGTCCAGCACCAGAACACGCACCCCGACAAATCCCCCCCTCTATCCCCCCCTATTCTCAGTCCCCATTACCCTCTAACCAACTACACAGAACATACCTCCTCCCTTAATTTAACTCCCCCTCCCCTCAACAGGACCATCTCCAAGGCCGATTCCCTTCCTACTCCCAGCCCCCACAATCCTACCCACACCCCCACCACGGCTATCAGTCTCACAGAATACACCCTGACCCCCCCGCCTACCACCAATGCCCTCACTCATACCACCAACGTCCTCCCTACCTCATCCACACCCCTCCCGCCCAAAACATCTCGCCCCCCTAACTCCAGCCGGCACACCAACACAACGAGACCTGCTCGAACACCAGCCCTCTCTCCCACCTGCACACGAATTCCCTTGTCAGCCAATCACTCCTGACTGCCACATCCACCCCCACCACCTCCCCCACGATGGAATACATCATGGCCACCCTCAATCAGATCAAAGAAGATATACACATCATCAAAGAACTACTCTCTACACACCCTATACACCTCTCACCCACCTCAACATTCCCTCCCAAATTGTCCCCTACTCCGCCGGCTGACTCCCGCACTCAACACGCCCCACACCGGGCGTCAATCCCCGCTCATAGGCGCAGCAACTGCCCTCGGCCCCCGCATCACCCCCGCAACGTCTCACGCAACTACACCTCCCCGCCCAACTTATCCCCCACCCTTCCGACTAACTCTCTCACTCAGCTATCCCCCAATCTGACCTCAATCCCAGGTCGTAATCGCAACAACCGCCCTCGTCGCACCCACAACTCTTCTTCTGACCTCGACACACTCACCCTTCTCCGCTCCGATGACCCAACCCCCCAAAATAACACAACCACCCCACACCTCAACATTCCCTCGATACACTCAAATCCCCTTAGACCGCCCACACTAAACAGCAGATTCTCCATCCCCAATAACCTGAGAAAAATCCCTCTCTCTCTAGAACCATCTACCACCCCCAACACACCCCGTCTCAAATGCACTCTTCTCAACTGCAGATCAGCCAAGAAACATTCCGCCGCCATTGCTGACCTCCTCTTATCGCGGGACCTTGACCTAATCATCTTGACTGAAACCTGGCTAACTGAATCTTCGACACCTATAATGGACATCTTGGTTCCTCCCGACTACCACATTATCAGGCTCGACAGAACAGGCAAAATAGGTGGTGGAATCGCATGCATCTACAGGAACAACCTCTCTGTTCAGAAAGTCAATTCCACCTCCCTACCATCCCCAACATCCTGGGAATACATATGCCTTGACATTATTAGTGAGGGCAAGCCGATATGCTCGCTTCACAGCATTTACCACCCACCCAGGGACAACTTAACCTTTTCCCAAGAAATAATGGAGTTGATCTCAACTAATTCCGGACGGCAACTCACCCAAATATACCTTGGTGACTTCAACCTCCACTGGAACGATCGCAACGACGCAGTGGTAAATAGTCTAAAAAATGTCCTCGATGCCCTTAACCTCACCCAAATATGCAACAGCCCGACCCACGAGAAAGGTTCTACCCTCGACCTGATCATCTCCAAAGAGGACTCTATCCAACTCGAGTCCATCCAACCCTGTGACTGGTCAGATCATCATATTGTCACATTTTTTATCAATGAAAAAGTCAAAGTTAACCCGGCTCAACTCTCCAAGCCCAAAGTCTGGAAAAGAGACTCGAAAAAGCTCAACCCAGGCTCTTTGCCCCCCAACAGTTGCAACCTCCTACTACTACCGACAGGCGCTACGGACGTACAAACTCTGACTGACCACTACCTCAACGCTATGACCTCTATAATCAATGAGGCTGCTCCTATGGAGCTGAAAAGAGTCTCTACTAAAATCTCCAAACCATGGTACGACGGGAGTCTCAATGAGGATAGACGAGACATGCGAATGGCAGAGCGTACCTGGAGATCAGCTCCCTCTGCAATGCACCTAAAAGAGCTGAAGAAAAAGAGAAACGCCTACTTCAGGAAAATAAAACGCTCAAAATCAGACTTCTTCAGCCTCCAACTCGACCAAGCAAAAAAACGCCCAAGAAAACTGTTTGAGCTAATCAGAACACAATCCAAGGAACAACCCCAACCGCTCAACACTGGGCATGAGGCACCCTCCTGTGAAGACTTCGCTGCTTTCTTTATCCAAAAAACTGACAAAATAAAAAGCGATCTCCTCATGGACGCAAGCCTCTACTCCAAACCCCAATGCCTAGCACCCACTGAACCAAAAAACAATGCTACATGGTCAACCTTCGGCACATACTCGGAAGAAGAAATTGGCAAACTGCTCAGCACCCTGAAACCATCCAATCACCTCACGGACCCCCTCCCTGCCTCCGCAGTAAAAGACTTTACCCCTTTGCTTCTCCCTCTCTGGACTAAAATTATCAACAGCTCTCTCCAACAAGGAAGCATACCCGACTCCCTCAAAGTTGGTCAGGTCACACCTCTACTAAAAAAACCTACAGCCGACCCCTCTGATCTCAACAATTACCGTCCCATCACCAATATTCCTACTCTCGCCAAACTGTTGGAAAAATGCGTACAACTACAATTGACTAAACACATTGAGCAATTTGATCTCCTCAACACCCACCAGTCAGGCTTCCGAGCAGGACACAGCACAGAAACTGCCATGACTCACATAGTTGACGACGCACTTCAAATGCTAGACCAAAACGACACCTGCCTCCTAATCCTTCTAGATCTCTCTTCAGCATTCGACACCGTTAAACATGAGAATCTACTAGAACTACTAAACACAAGAATGGGTTTATCTGGAACTGTTCTCAAGTGGTTCACTTCCTTTCTTCACAACAGGTCGCAGAAATTCAAGAGCAACAACCTGATGTCCTCGCCAATACCTGTAACGCTAGGCGTCCCCCAAGGATCCTCTCTATCCCCAACTTTGTTCAACCTAGTCATGGAACCTCTCACCTCCTTGCTACATGCATCCAACGTAAACTTTCACATGTACGCCGATGACACTCAGCTATATCTCAAGCTACAATCCCCCAAAGACATCTTGCGTCTGAACTCAACGATCAGAAGCACCCAATCTTGGCTGGCTGATAACCACCTCAAACTCAACGCTATGAAGACTGAGTTCCTTCTGATCTCACCTCCCACGAAAATATCTACCACACAAACATGGCTTAAGCACCTAACAGCACTCAATGTCCAACCGACCATAGTGGATTCAGCAAAATCCTTAGGCATAACACTTGACACCAACCTCAACATGCAGCAACATATCAGCAAGGCAACAAAGGGAGCGAACTTTCAGATCAATACTCTGAGGAAACTTAAACCCTACCTCCCAGCCAAAGACTTCCAAACAGCAGTACAAGCGCTAGTCATCCCACGTATTGAATACGGCAGCACCGCCCTCTGCGGACTCCCCCTAACTACTACCGCACCACTAAGAGCTTCTCTGAATGCTGCAGCGAGACTCATCACTGGGTCAAAAAAGCACTCCCACATTACCCCCGACTTGAAATCCCTGAACTGGCTGCCTTTTGAAGCCAGAATACATCTGAAAATCGCCTGCATGACACACAAGGCGGTACACCTAAACTCACCCGGCTACCTCGCTCAGAAACTGACAATGTCTGGGGGAATTAGAAACACGAGAGGCACAAACAATCTTCTGCTGAAACCTCGAAGATTCAGGAAGGAAAAAACATACAAGCGCTCCTTCTCAGGTTTGGCGCCTAGGATTTGGAACTCACTCCCTCCCGAAACCAGGCTTATCTCCTCCACTACACTATTTAAAAAGGAAGTAAAAGCTATCCTCATGGCTAAATACACTTGATCTACTATCTCGAACTCTGTTAACACCCTGCACCGATCTGCACTACATTCTTGACCCATTTACTTATTTGTATGAGCTGTCTTATTACTCTCGTGATGGGCTTTGTAGCCACCTATTTGTACTGTATGATCTAGTGATTTATTGTTTGACTATGTTCCCTCATGTACCCCTCTATGTAAAGCGCTCTGATATCTGTGAAGATCTTGTTCGCGCTATATAAAACTTTGAAATAAATAAAAGTGTAATGTCAAAGAGCTGACGTTGGAACCTGCTCGCCATGTGGCTCAGGGGTGCAGTGCCCGCAGTCTCGCTCTGTACAGTATTGTTCCTGGACAGCTTGTTTTCCTGGGTAGTTACTGGGATGACACGCATGGCCCCGGATGCCCCTCGCACACGGTGTTTTGTTTCCTATATATAGCCCTCTCTCATATACTTTGACCCATTGTGTTTTCCTCAGGTACCCTGCGCTTGCCCTCCCATTCGGCCTCATATAGTTCACATTAAAGTGTTTGCTGTGGAAATGGCAGCATCTGTGCACTCTTTATTACCGGCATGTACTGTAAAGAATAAATACCCCTTCCAGCTGCATGGCGTATTTGTTTGGGTGTCAGGGCAGGGTTCCGTCTCTTTTAAATTGCTCACGATAAAAGCGGTTTTATGGGTCATGCGGCTCTGGCGTGTCCGTGGTGATTACCGTGAGCTGGGGTGTCATTTGTGCTGAAGATGACCTGTTTGTGCATTAATGCACATGGAACGTGCTCTCAAACATTTGTCAAGGCTACTTTGCAGTTTATGCAATCTGGGATCCAGGGTTTTAAACATGTTTTCCTGTGCAACAACATTGTGTGATCCTGGGCAAATCGTGTTTATTTCTCTCTGTCCTGATTCGACAAACTTCAAGTGGGGAGCAGGTATTAGACACGCAGTATCCAGCGCTAAAAACGCAAGGAGTGCATTGCGTAGTTAATTTTTAGATAGATAATTGACTTTATTGATGCATTTTTAGGGATCGCCCGAGCCAGCGCGCATGCGCTGCTCTGCAAGGCATTTATGAGGTCTTTTAAACTCCAAACACACGGTCGTGCGTGTGCTTTTTTTATCACTTGCTATTGGGCTTTGCATGCGCCTTTCTAAGAAAGACTTATACAAAGAATTACCAGCTGCACATTTCTTTCATGTCTCACATTTAAGAACTACAAACCAATATCATATGGAGTTTGTAAGGTATACTTTGTTCATACCCATTTTATTTAATTATTTTTAAATGTTTCTGTATTGTTTCAACTAAGAAAAAACACTATACATACATATTTACAATTTGTACAAAACAACATATATATTCTACAACATTAAACAATATATAGAGATAGAATTCATCACATAGAGACAATTTCATCAACAGACATCAATTATTGTGGGGTGCCCTATCTTGACACCAAGTTCATTTGCTATCCATAACAACTTAAGGCAAGGGAAAAAGTAAAAAATACTCTAAGCAACAAATCGCTCTATAAGACCACACATGAATTAATTAGTCTAGGACTTCCAAGTCAATTGCTTCTCAGACCTCATCATCAGATTCATCCGGTTCAGACACTCGAGGGAATACTAATAAAAAACAGGTTTCTTTTTTAGAGAAGGGCCAACAACAAAAAGCAAGGTTCAAAACACCATGGGAGATGCGGACAAGAAAGAACTTTTACAAATCATGAAAAGCCCAACTACTGTAGTAAACCTAAGCCCCAAAAAACTAACAAAATATGAAGAGTCTGTACTAAACCTTGGACTCAAATTTGTCCCTAGTCACTATACCGACTTTACAAAAATCAAATTGGAAATAATTGAATTTTGTCGGAAAATAAGACTTAAGGTCTTCTTTTCAAATCAACCACCAAGTATAGACAATGAAACAACGGGTCTACGCAATAGGTCTAACTTTGTTCCTAACCAGGGCATTCCCAAACAGGTACACGCCTTTGAACAAACAATGTTGTCATCATTAAATAAATTGGAAAAGAGCCAAAAATATGTACAACAGAACATTAGTAGTGGACAAAGAGCGGCGCTTAAAAATCTTAAAGAAGATTCCACAATTGTGGTTAAACAGGCCGATAAAGGCGGTGCGGTAGTGCTCTGGCCGAGGGACAAATATATGATTGAAGCACTTTCCCAAGTTGAAAATCAAGTCTGGTATAGGAAACTAAAAGAAGATCCAGTTAAGGAAATACAAGGGACTATCATAGAAATCATCAGTCAAGGGAGAAAAGAAGGGTTTGTGGGCCTCAAAGAAAGTGAGTTTTTGGTGAAACAATTCCCAAGGACTCCCATACTATATTTCCTCCCCAAAATCCATAAAAACTCAAGAGATCCCCCAGGACGGCCTATTGTCTCTGGGTGTGACTCTTGCTTGGAGCCAATTGCTAAATAGGTGGACTTCTTTTTAAAACCACATATTAGTAATGTGAAATCATTCCTGAGAGATACGACAGACTTTTTAATTAAAGTTGAGGGAACCAAGTTTGATCCGGAATGTCAAATAATGGTAACAATGGACGTTACGTCCTTATATACCCAGATACCTCAGGACGAAGCAATCGAGGTAATGGAGCTTTACCTAGAGGCAAGAGAAAGGCCACACAGGGTCCCCACAACATTCATTCTGAAATTAGCGGAGGTGGCATTAAAAAAGAACTACTTCAGATTTAATGAACAGTTCTTTATGCAAATAAAGGGCACCGCGATGGGATGCCCTTATGCCCCAGAGATGGCAGTGCTGTTCATGGCAGAGTATGAAAAAAGATTCATCGATAACAACAATCCATATGTAACCCACATAAAAAAATGGTACCGTTACATTGATGACGTGTGGCTCCTGTGGCAGGGGAGCCACACTGAACTAATGGAGTTTCACATGTGGCTTAATGCAAGACATCAAATTTTCAATTGAGTCTAGCTGTGCCAAAATGACATTCCTAGATGTCGAAGTAACTTGTAATGAAGGAGTGTTGAAATCTTCCCTTTTCAAGAAGAAAACGGATAGAAACATCATTTTACACAATCGGAGCGCACACCCAAGGAGCCTAAAGACAAACTTGCCATATGGCCAATTGCTCCGAATACGGAGAAACTGCACCGAAATGGCAGATTTTGAACATCATGCACATAGATTCTGTGACGAAATGCAGGATAGAGGGTATTCCAAAAAATTGCTCAAACATTCCCATAAGAGGGCGCGCTATACACCGCGCGAATGTTTGCTAGAAACAAAGGACAAGAAACCATTGGACCGTATGGTGTGTGTGACACTTTTGGTCCTGACACTCATAAATTGAGACAAATGGTGTTAAGAAATTGGCACCTGTTGGAGAATTTAGAATGTCCTTTCCCTCGTCCCCTATTCGCATACAAAAAGAACAGAAGTATTGGCCAAGAAGTGGTGAGAGCAGACATAGCCCTGCCCAAAACAAAAAGTGACTTATTGTCACAATGGGGCTTGAAACCAATTGAAGGGCACCATAAGTGCGGCAATTGTATCTCCTGTGTAAATACAATCGAGGGAAAAGAATTCCTACACAGAAATGTCAAATGGAAACACGTGGGTTTCACGAATTGTAGAACACGCAATGTCGTGTACGCAATCGTGTGTCCTTGCCTGAAGTTATACATCGGCAAAACAAATCAGCAAGTGAATACACGCATTACTCAACATCGATCTCGCATTAAGAATAAAGTAACATCTGCCCCGATGGTTGACCATTTTGTGGAGAAACAACATGGCGATAATGATTTCAAGTGGACAGTTTTGTTTACAATAAGCCAGCAACAAAGTTCTGCCGATGTCGAAAAAACACTTCTAAAAAAAGAAGCGTACTTAATCTTGAAGTTCGACAGTGCAATGAGTGGTCTCAATGCTCTGTCTGAAATTTCACGACTGTAAATGCAGACTGTGTCAATTTGAACCCCCTTCAGTAGAAATTTAACACAAACCACGTTCAAAGATGGCCGACACACCTGATAGAAAATCTGTATGTATAAATAGACACTAAAAGATGGCCACCGCGCCCAGTAGACATTTAACACAAAGAACCACGTTCAAAGATGGCCGACACACTTGATAGAAAATCTGTATGTATAAATAGACACTAAAAGATGGCCGCCACGCCTAGAGATAGAGTCAGAGAGCCCTAAGAAGCTGTGAAAACAGGTAAGCTGCTGCCAGAACTGCCTCCCTTTACCTAAAAACTTAGAGCGTAGACCCGCTTTATCTTAAAATAATATCCTTTTTACAGATAATGGCCCCATGAAAAAGACGCTGACAATTGCGCGTCAATTAACACGAAGTATCGGCGTATTCCGTGAATCCACCGCCAGGTATGTACCGTGGTCAGGGCAAACGCAAACATGACAGAATCAGTTTTTTAAAAATAGGATTATTTTCCTTAAAACAATCCTGCATTGTTTTCAAATTTAGATGTTGGCAAAACCGGCGGCCCAATGTTGTAAGGAATACCTAAAACAGGCTGAATAACCAGGAAATGATTAGTGAGCACTCAACTAAAGAACGTACAGGTATGCTTTTACCAGTGTAATTGTGCTAGGAATGCAAAATTTAGTGAAGATACTCAACAAAAGAACTTGTTAATTACAGGATAAGAAAAATAACCCCAGAATAAGAAAATAAAAGGTGCGAGGACACGCAATAAGAGGACTGCCTGTGTAAGAGACACCAAAGGCAGGTACGTCCAAGAAAATGCATTGGCATCTGTTACACTGCTAGCCCCTACATAGAGTGACGATACCTCACACTTTCATTGTAGGTAGCAGAATAGAAGGACACCCTTCCCTCATAGAAAAGAAAGCGAATCTGTGGATCGACTGTTGCTGGAAAACAGGTATAACCACAAAGAGCGAAGCATAGATATGGGACACTATTAGGAAGAGTAGTTAATTAAAACAATGTTGTCTTTATATACATCCTACAGACAAGTTAAGAACAGAGCCCTGATGAGAACCCGAAAATTGACGTGAGAGGGTTCGAAACGCGTCTGCACATTGAGAAGCAATTGACTTGGAAGTCCTTTAGACTAATTAATTCATGTGTGGTCTTATAGAGCGATTTGTTGCTTAGAGTATTTTTTACTTTTTCCCTTGCCTTAAGTTGTTATGGATAACAAATGAACTTGGTGTCAAGATAGGGCACCCCACAATAATTGATGTCTGTTGATGAAATTGTCTCTATGTGATGAATTCTATCTCTATATGTTGTTTAATGTAGAATATATATGTTGTTTTGTACAAATTGTAAATATGTATGTATAGTGTTTTTTCTTAGTTGAAACAATACAGAAACATTTAAAAATAATGAAATAAAATAGGTATGAACAAAGTATACCTTACAAACTCCAATTGATATTGGTTTGTAGTTCTTAAATGTGAGACATGAAAGAAATGTGCAGCTGGTAATTCTTTGTATAAGTATTTAATGATGGTCCATCCAACTGCACGTCCCAGGACCTAACTCCTTATATTGAAGAAAAAAAAATTCGAAGAAAGACAGCACGCAATTGGCCCAAGGCGGGTGCATGTCCCGCCGTCTCTGTTCTGTGGCCTAATTTCGTCCTAATTTCAACAGGTTATCTGGTTTATTGTTTATTATTGTTTAATACATCCAAGAGACCACTTTTTCCGCTATTTCCCCGAAACAACGCATACTTTTACAACGCATACCTTTACAACACATTTTTTACAACGCAACATCCATTACAACGCATTCCATTACAACGCATGTCATTACAACAAATTTTTAAAAACTACCTTTACAACGCATTCCATTACAACGCATACTACCTTTACAACGCATACCATTACAACGCATAACATTACATTGCATGTATAGTAAGTATTGGATAGTGTAGGGGTAAAAATGACTATTCTAACTCCAGGGGGGTGCAACAGTAGGGTAAGTGTTGGATGGTGTAGGGGTAAAAATTACTATTCTAACTCCAGGGGGTGCAACAGTAGGGTAAGTGATGGTAATGTAAGGGTACTATGCGTTGTAATGTTATGCGTTGTAATGACATGCGTTGTAGTGACATGCGTTGTAGTGTCATGCGTTGTAGTGTCATGCGTTGTAGTGTCATGCGTTGTAGTGTCATGCGTTGTAGTGTCATGCGTTGTAGTGTCATGCGTTGTAGTGTCATGCGTTGTAGTGTCATGCGTTGTAGTGTCATGCGTTGTAGTGTCATGCGTTGTAGTGTCATGCGTTGTAGTGTCATGCGTTGTAGTGTCATGCGTTGTAGTGTCATGCGTTGTAGTGTCATGCGTTGTAGTGTCATGCGTTGTAATGGTTGCGTTGTAATGGCATGCGATGTAATGAATGTTGCGTTGTAAAAGTTTTGTTGTAATGGTAGTGCGTTGTAAAAGTTGCGTTGTAAAGGTTGTTCCCCGTTTCCCCCATCAAGAGCCGTCCCTCTAAGGGTGCATATTTGGGGATGTCGTCAGTGTCTAATCCCTGCACCCACCAGGCATATGTCAACTGTAAGTATTTGTAATATTGGGTAGTGTTCATGTCGTATTCAGTCTGAAGACGTGTAAAAGTGACTAACTCTTTGCGATACAGTATGTCTTCAAGTTGTGAGATGCCCAGCAGATCCCATTTCCTAAAACGACGCAGTTTCTTAATTTCCGGCAGGCGATTGCCCACCTGTAGCGGGGTCTCCCTAGTGACCCGGCCGCTCCATTTCATCTGTCTTTCCGATTGCTTCCATGCCGCTAGGACGATCCATGTCGCTGGAAGGAGTTGTGCAGCCCCTCTGCCCCCATATATGTAATGTGTGTACTGGTGTTTAATGACCTGTGTGCGCTCTAGGGCCTACGTAGGGTGATCTCTCTCCACGTGTTCCCATTCATTCACAACCAGACTGGCCCCTAGAGAAATGGCTACCTCCTCGTGCCTCTGCATGATTCAGCTTAATTACCACCATCTCGCCTATTTGACCCCTGGCAACTTCACCAAGGCAGCAGTGTTTCCCAGGCCCAGTGTGCATACCGCTCCTTGGCGAAGGGGGACATTATCCACATGGTATGGGCGTGTCCACATCTGGCACCCTTTTGGGAAAAGGTACAGGGATGAACCCTCCATGGTTCTGGGCCGCCAGATGGATCTCACCCTCAGAGTCGCCGTGCTAGGCTTATTGGAAGAGGTGGGTTGGAAGAAGATGGAGCATACCTTTAGTGGGGTGGCAACACAGGTGGCCAAACAAGATATTGCGCAAACTGAAAATCCTCAAAACCCCTGCAGATGGTTGAATGGAGGTGAGAAGTAGACTGGTGTGCCCAGCAGCAGCAACCGGCGTATGAGGCACAGTGCTGCCCCCCAAAACATAAGAAGATCTGGACAAGTGGTGGGAATACCATGTTTTGGATGCGGGACCTTCATGAATGTCTAATGGGAAAATACCTACTGTGTATCACTCACGTTGTGTGTCTTTAAAGTTGATAAAAGCAATAAAATGTGGTTCTCCAAAAAACGTAATAAAATGATGGGGGGCGGGGGGTTACAATACAAAGCTTGATTTCTCCTTTTTTCCAACTGCACCGCCTTAAGTGCCACCTGCTTTTATAATGAAATGATTAATTGCTAGGGTATCCGGAGGTGAAGGCCTTGAAGGGTTTTGTTTAACCTTCTCCTGTGGTGAACATATTTCTATATTGTGCTACATGTGTCATCATCAAGATCTTCCTGTATATTACTGTCCTTTGGTTGAGGCAATTAGCATCTTCTTGCCCCGGGCCTTTCCTTTCCTCCTCAGCAGATTCTGGTGCTAGTGTGACTGACCTCCATATGTTTCCAACAGTTCCTCTCTAGGAATTTTAGGTCCTTTTATTATTGAAATTTCCCATGAGTTTAATGACTCAAATGTTTTTTTTTTCTTTTGCGAAAGGGAAGCTATTTCAGCTCTCGTTCATTTTTTCTGCTGCAATGCCAAAGGACTGCGAGACCTTTTCACACCAGAGAGTATCCCTTTATCTTCGGGGTAGGAGCTTTGTTCTCCTTGTATTCTAGGTCTATCGACTATCAAACTGGTGGTGATTGTCCCTACAAGTGTTTTTTTGCTTCAACTGTACGACCTTTTCTGTATACCCTTTTCTATAAACCCTTCTCAACTATCAAGTGTTTTGACATCAAGGAGAACATTTTAATTCAATAATCTTAAATTCTCAGCTGTGAATGCTTTTTTGATTGACATAATATCTTTTAGCATCCAATTAAAGAATGTATATACTCTAGGATGCCCTTTATCCCACATCTTAATAGTGGATGTTTTAATTCCTGTCTTCAAGACAATGTGAGCATTTCTATTCGAAAAGGCCCATATCTGCCATGGTTGACAATTTACATTGTGCCATAGGGGGAGTCGATTTTAGGCACATGCTGGTTCTCATAATTGTTTCTCTGTTTTCTACAGTTTTAGTTTAAAACAAAGATCCCTACACAGAACCCCCACATGGATAATTGAAGGGCATGAATATATAAAGCCTGTGCTCATCAGCAGCTGCACACTTACGTTAGAAACAAATACCAAAAATAATTCCCACAGAAAGATTAATTCTCTGACGCGGAACACCGACAGCCCAAAACAAATACATAAAAAAGTGTTATTTTAACTGCAACCACCACAAACGCATTGTCTACAGCTGTGGTTTACATGCTCCATGGGTGAAACTAACATAACCCTCTCCGTTTTGACCACAGACTCGCACAGCTCTACATCTCACTTTCAAACCCGTAGGCAGAAATATTAATCTGAAGATGGCAGACTCATAATGGGGTATTGTACACTTACAGTTGATGTCAGCAAGACCTATAAGCTCAGCCTACTGTCAATGTAGAAAATAACATTTTATTTATTTCCAAGGTTTCAATACCTAACAACTCAAATAGTTTTGGACTGCTGAACTTTTTGCTCTTTCGTGGGTACATGCGTCTGTGGACATTCAACGTTCTTCTCTTAGAACTTTTAATTTTCTTACTTAAAACATAAATGTAACAGACATGTTGCCGAGGGAGACACATCTGAGCGTAGAGAAGCTCTAAATCAGTGTCCTACTTGCACCCCAAAGCAGTGAGGCGGACATGTACCAGCAATAAACCAAATAATCTCTAAGGAAAAAGTTAGGTGAACAGGAAAGCAAAGATCGGTGGGAACTAAATCTGCAGAGTAACTACTCCGGCTCAACAATGATCACTCTGGAAAACACATGTTTATCAGTGAGTTCTCAGTTGAGGGTCACTGTGAAACAGTTCTGAGAGTCTCCCTGAACCATAAGTAACGACTGTACTCAAATGGAATCATTATTAATGGCACAGACCCCGATCAAAAAGGTATCAAAGGTATTTGCACGAAGGTAAGCCTTATTAAAAATTCTAAGAGAAACAGATGGGGCACGTTAAACAATTTTACCATAAGGACAAATGATGGTGCAAGAAGGTGGGGATGGTCTAGCTGCCAGGAGGGGATTAATTATAACCCAGTTCAGTCTTGCTTTTATGGCGCCTCAACCACCTTCATGTCAAAGTGGAATATAGAGACACTTTAAGGTACCTGGATTTCTAGAGTCTTAATAAACTGAGCTTGGGAGGGGAAACTTTCAAGACCTCAGTGCTCTTGTCAATACAAATGTTTTGTTCCCTAGACTACAGGTGCTCCGTTGATACAGAGAACCTACAGAAGGGTTAAAATATTGCTGAGGGCTTGGTCTTTAAAAACTTTTTGCGTGCAAGTTTAACAAAAGCAAGCCACCCAGATAGATACTTTGAGATGTAACCAATATTTTAGACTACAGTCATCCCATGTGCATGTACACGAGTAGAAAACAGACACAGGACAAAAAATGCGGTAGAGCAAAGGGAGAATTCTAGTACACATAAATGAACTTCAAAAGAATGTATGATCTATTTCATGATAAGGCACATTAGCATGTTTAATGTAAGTCACTATCAGCTAGCTAAACTCAGTTGTAGCCATCTTGTGTGGCACAGCCTATAAGGATTGTGTACTGAATGTAAACCCTGAGCAATATATAGCTATGCTGCATGGCTGATTGCAAAAGATTACTGTCCGCCTGAATGCAATCACAAAAGCAACAAAGACCCATGAATGTTATCATGGCCAGAAACAACAGCCCAAAGATTTGAAAGTTGGAAAGTTGAAATACACCCAAGTAATCTTTACTCCAATGGGCAGTGGGGCTAGCACTATGAAGAATGTTCATATCCAGTCGTAGCAGTTACACATCTAGCAGTCAAATAGAATATTTCACCCTTGCTATGAACTTCTACTACAAGATGCAACCAGTCTACTGAATAAAAGCTGTGTAAAACACACACAAACAAGCATTTACAATGCAATGGTTTCGCCTTTGGAAAAGTTAGAGCTATTGGCATTGTAAATGACAAACTTTGTATTTATGTGTTGGTTTTGTCATTTACATTGCCATTAGCTTAATCTCTCGCAATGTGAGACCTATTGTACCCTACGGACGAGCTCAGCAGACAGCAATTACTACCACACACACACACCCAGAGCCACACACACCCAGACCCACACACACACCCAGAGCCACACACACACACACCCAGAGACACACACACACCCAGAGCCCCCCCACACACACACACCCAGAGCCCCCACACACACACACAGAGCCCCCCCACACACACAAACCCAAAGCCACACACACACACACACACACACCCACCCAGAGCCCCCCCCCACACACACACCCAACCAGAGCCACACACACCCACCCAGAGGCAGGGCAGCCCACATCTCACTTCTTGCTGTTTGAACGATAGATCTCACTTCCAATGGCTAGCCTCCATTTATGGAGATAGCCAATGGAAGTGAGAGGCGGGACTTTTATCCATAATGTGTGTCCATAATTGTGTAAAGGACAGGGGACTAAGGGAGTATGAAGGGATGCCTCAGTCATGAGGCTCCCTCCTTTTTACCACATGGTCTCTGCATCGACTTAGAAACCTTGACTTTACATTTCCACAGCTGAGCTTACTGCAAGTCTCACACGGTGCAATAGGAAAAGTTTAGCGAGAAAAACAACAAGCAAAGCATAGCTGCCAAGGTATCAGATTCATAGAGGGACATTTTCATAATTTCAGTGCAATTATGAGTGATATTTTAACGACTATGAGTGACACTTTCTGGAGAGCAGCATTGACGACGAGGGAAACATATAAATATCAGACATTACACCCATTTGCATGTCAAGATTGTCTGAATTGTACTGTGTGAGCTACCAAAGACCATTCATTAAAGGGTGTGAGCCATCTAGTGAATGATGTCACAATAGGTATCAACATCCAAGCAGACGTCAAAGAAAGAACATTTTGGAATGCTTACTGGTGGTGTCGGTTAGGGGTGGAGGAGAGGCCTGTTTGTTTCTCTTCAGAGGATGCCCCTTTCAGAGAGAACAATCTCTCAGCCAAGCAGCAGCTCTACAAAAGCGATTAGGAGGCAGGGGTTAATGTTCTTGTTTTTATCTGCCTGTAGAGATGGTCTTGTTTTGGCAGCTGTATTAAGTTTATTTGCATTATTATATCAAGTTATATGAGAGCATCAGCGAAGCTGAAAGAAGCCTGGAAAATGTGGCTTGGATTCTTGTGATATATTGAACTTGTTTTAAATCAAGTCATGTCTCAGTAAGGCATCGGAGGGGTTCTTTCACTGGGAACGTTTCCCTAATTTATGTGAAAAGTAAAAGCCATGGCATTATTCCCTTACAATAGCTAAAAATATTACTTTTTCCATGAATAACATTTCTCATTTAATTCTGAAATTGCAAATGCGACACTCCCTTTTAGAGTTGTGCTGAATCCAGTGGCTGCAACGGAACCTACTAATTATATCAGTTCAGTCCATTCCAGGAGCAAGGACACACAAGCCCGCATTTCAATGCCAGAAGATGCTTGTGACAAGCGCCTGACCCCTAAAGTACTCTGAGACGATGAGTGCTCCACCCCAGCTTTAATGTATCCGCTGCCCGTTTAAAAATGCTTCCCATTTGCAGAAACAGGCGACGCACCAGCAGGTACAATCCACCTACTTCCTTTCGACTCACTGCTTTGTTCTTATTGGTGAGTGAATATATGCGGCTCCTGGAAGAACAGAGCTCTGCGTTTCCGAGCCTGAAGGAAATGATTTAGGCTGCCATCTATCACGCCAACTTCACTTGGAGCGTGACTCTGGCTGCGCTACAACGCTTGTGACTCCAGTCAGTCTTGGGTGCACTTTCGGTAACTGAATTTGCATGGCGCGACTGGCCGTCAAATGTATTGCAGCCGGGACGGTGGCGGGGGGGGTGGGGGGCGGGGGGGGGGGGGTACAGTGGCGCGGGCGGCACACGAACAGCGGGAGGGGGGGGGGGCCGGAACGAGCAAACAGACAGGGGGGAAAGGGGGGGGCAAATGGACAGCGGGAACGGGCAAACGGACAGCGGGAGGGGGGCGCACTCACCTGGACATTAATCCGGCAAATGATCAAAACATAACGTCGAAAAAAAAAAAACACATCCGCCCACAGCCGCATGACGTGCTAAAAGGGGCAGGATGAGAAAAACATCCCCGGAACGCCCACGAATCGCCTCGGACCATGATTGACAGATCTCACTTCCAATGGCTAGCCTCCATTTATGGACCTAGCCAATGGAATTGAGAGGCGGGACTTTTGTCCATAATGGTAAACAAAAGTTTTCGCCTTGCGCGAAAGTCTGCTTTCGCAGGTTTCGGCGAGGCGAAACCTAAAAAGCATAAAACCTAAACTGTTTAGGGCCAGATTACTTCAAAACCTTCGAGTTACTTATGGTAGAAACACTTGATTGCTACTTCCAAGTCTTTTAATTAGGCTCATGGCGTGTCTCCAATCAGAACCTCAAAGGACCAGAAGACATGTGATGCAGCATTAAATGGTTACATTGGAAGTCGCAAAATCCCAAACCATAAAGTCTCCCACTGGCGTCCAGGTGTGACTGTCTGTGCAGTTGTTAATTTACCGGCACGTAGGGGACACAATTCATAACCCTACAGGGGCCTGGATCTGTAGAGAGATTTCCTAACTGCTGGAAGCACTAAGTCTCTTCCATGCTTCATGTGTGTTCCACAAACCCAGAGTGGCTCTTTTTTTAAACATTTTATTAGTTTTGGCAGTACACAACAGCGTGTCATACATAAGCGTGGTAAATAAACTGAAATATCTGGGATATCTCCAGAACAAGAATGCATCTGTCTACCCAAACCCAACCCACGTCTCATCTGACCGGGCAGGACTTCAACTCGGTGGCCCACCATACCCTCTCATTTGTTCATTACGATGAGATCCAGTTCCCTATAGCCCCTTTTAATCCTCCAGTTCACACGTCTCCATGGGTCCATATTTTATCGTATTTCTCGGGCGCCTGTGTGCTTGGTACACAGTTCTCTCCGCTTGCTAGCACCAATCCATATTACACAGCCATTGAATCATTCAGGGTACTATCCCACTGCCCTATAGCTGCATAATATTCCTCCCAGCCACCGTCAATGCCACATTGCAAAACACAAGGGGAATACTTAGGTACTTTCTACTCCCCCATTTATCCAAATATACCACTCGTGCTGACAAGTTAATTGATTGTCCCGTCACCCATTCTATGAAGCTCAAGCCTGGGCATTCCCACAGAGTAGGCACCAGTGTCCATTTTGATTGCAGCCCTGGAGGCACCAAGATAGAGTTCTCCCGGTAAAGGAAAGCTAGACTGGCTGATGGTTGCTACACTTGACATGTTTCAACGTGGTAGCACAGCAATCTCTGGTATTGATCATCTCAAAGAGAGGATAGCTTGGAACAGAATCTATTACAAAAGCAGCATTGGTGTATGCCCAGACGTGGGTCTCTTGCTCTCCATGCCACTGGAGTCTAGCTAGCCAGGCTGATGATGGGTGAAACCCCGAAGCCGGTCCCAGGATACTTGTTTCCAGTCCAGGAAAGACCTGGCGTGGCAGTTCGGGCTGGACTGTTCCCATGGAGAACTGGGTCAAGACTGATTTGCATATGGCTGGATTCAAACAGGAATAGCATGGGGAGCAAAACACGATGGATTTGGACCAAGATCTCTGTACTGGGCTGAATGTTTGACATTGTTCAACATTCTGTCTATCAATTGTTTTTCTTTGCATTTGTCACCCCAAGTGGGACTGGAATGCCCAGA
Source organism: Lissotriton helveticus (assembly GCF_964261635.1). Lineage (NCBI taxonomy): Eukaryota > Metazoa > Chordata > Amphibia > Caudata > Salamandridae > Lissotriton > Lissotriton helveticus. The sequence goes on along the minus strand of NC_136068.1, from coordinate 629,972,538 downwards.
CGTGAGACCATGCTATCCATGCCACAGGAGTCAAGCTAGCCTGGCTGATGAGGGGTGAAACCCCAAAACCCATCCCAGGATGCTTGTTTCCAGTCCACAGAGGACCTGACCTGGCCTGGCAGTTCAGGCTGGACTGTTCCCATGGGGAACCGGGTCAAGACTCATTTGCATATGGCTGGGTTCAAACTGGAATGGCTTGGGGAGCAAAAAACGATGGATTTAGGCCCAGATCTCTGTACTGGGGTGATAGTTTGACACTGCTCAACATTCTGCCCATCAATTGTTCTTTTTGCACGTACCAAGGGTGGCAGAGGTATCTTGCCCACCCTGGCCAAAAACAACCTTGTGACCTATCTGTGGCTTAAGTCTAACCCTCCCCCGCCAGCCACCTCAGAACACACAGGGGCAATGGCTGATGGAGATTCTGCAAAAAACACAGTTGATGGACAGAATGTAGAACAATGTCATACATTCACCCCAGTACAAGGATCTGGGCCTAAATCCATAGTTTTTTTGCACTCCACACCACCCTGGGTTAGACACTGGCTATATGCAAATTAGCTCTGACCCTGTGCCTCATGGGAACAGTCCAGTCCGAACTACCAAGCCATGTCTTTCCCAGACCGGAATCAAGCATCCAAGGACCGGTTTCTGGCTATCAGCCTTCATCAGCCTGGATAGCTTGACTCCAGTGGTGTGGAGAGCCTGGGACTCACGTCTGAGCATACCCAGCCCACTCGGGGTGAAAATTGCAAAAAACACAGTTGATGGACAGAATGTAGAACAATGTCATACATTCACCCCAGTACAAGGATCTGGGCCTAAATCCATCTTTTTTTGCACTCCACACCACCCTGGGTTAGACACTGGCTATATGCTAATCAGCTCTGACCCTGTGCCTCATGGGAACAGTCCAGTCCGAACTACCAAGCCATGTCTTTCCCAGACCGGAATCAAGCATCCAAGGACCGGTTTCTGGCTATCAGCCTTTATCAGCCTGGATAGCTTGACTCCAGTGGTGTGGAGAGCCTGGGACTCACGTCTGAGCATACCCAGCCCACTCGGGGTGAAAATTGCAAAAAACACAGTTGATGGACAGAATGTAGAACAATGTCATACATTCACCCCAGTACAAGGATCTGGGCCTAAATCCATCGTTTTTTTGCACTCCACACCACCCTGGGTTAGACACTGGCTATATGCTAATCAGCTCTGACCCTGTGCCTCATGGGAACAGTCCAGTCCGAACTACCAAGCCATGTCTTTCCCAGACCGGAATCAAGCATCCAAGGACCGGTTTCTGGCTATCAGCCTTTATCAGCCTGGATAGCTTGACTCCAGTGGTGTGGAGAGCCTGGGACTCACGTCTGAGCATACCCAGCCCACTCGGGGTGAAAATTGCAAAAAACACAGTTGATGGACAGAATGTAGAACAATGTCATACATTCACCCCAGTACAAGGATCTGGGCCTAAATCCATCGTTTTTTTGCACTCCACACCACCCTGGGTTAGACACTGGCTATATGCAAATCAGCTCTGACCCTGTGCCTCATGGGAACAGTCCAGTCCGAACTACCAAGCCATGTCTTTCCCAGACCGGAATCAAGCATCCAAGGACCGGTTTCTGGCTATCAGCCTTCATCAGCCTGGATAGCTTGACTCCAGTAGTGTGGAGAGCCTGGGACTCACGTCTGAGCATACCCAGCCCACTCGGGTGAAAATTGCAAAAAACACAGTTGATGGACAGAATGTAGAACAATGTCATACATTCACCCCAGTACAAGGATCTGGGCCTAAATCCATCGTTTTTTTGCACTCCACACCACCCTGGGTTAGACACTAGCTATATGCAAATCAGCTCTGACCCTGTGCCTCATGGGAACAGTCCAGTCCGAACTACCAAGCCATGTCTTTCCCAGACCGGAATCAAGCATCCAAGGACCGGTTTCTGGCTATCAGCCTTCATCAGCCTGGATAGCTTGACTCCAGTGGTGTGGAGAGCCTGGGACTCACGTCTGAGCATACCCAGCCCACTCGGGGTGAAAATTGCAAAAAACACAGTTGATGGACAGAATGTAGAACAATGTCATACATTCACCCCAGTACAAGGATCTGGGCCTAAATCCATCGTTTTTTTGCACTCCACACCACCCTGGGTTAGACACTGGCTATATGCAAATCAGCTCTGACCCTGTGCCTCATGGGAACAGTCCAGTCCGAACTACCAAGCCATGTCTTTCCCAGACCGGAATCAAGCATCCAAGGACCGGTTTCTGGCTATCAGACTTCATCAGCCTGGATAGCTTGACTCCAGTGGTGTGGAGAGCCTGGGACTCACGTCTGAGCATACCCAGCCCACTCGGGGTGAAAATTGCAAAAAACACAGTTGATGGACAGAATGTAGAACAATGTCATACATTCACCCCAGTACAAGGATCTGGGCCTAAATTAATCGGTTTTTTGCACTCCACACCACCCTGGGTTAGACACTGCCTATATGCAAATCAGCTCTGACCCTGTGCCTCATGGGAACAGTCCAGTCCGAACTACCAAGCCATGTCTTTCCCAGACCGGAATCAAGCATCCAAGGACCGGTTTCTGGCTATCAGCCTTCATCAGCCTGGATAGCTTGACTCCAGTAGTGTGGAGAGCCTGGGACTCACGTCTGAGCATACCCAGCCCACTCGGGGTGAAAATTGCAAAAAACACAGTTGATGGACAGAATGTAGAACAATGTCATACATTCACCCCAGTACAAGGATCTGGGCCTAAATCCATCGTTTTTTTGCACTCCACACCACCCTGGGTTAGACACTGGCTATATGCAAATCAGCTCTGACCCTGTGCCTCATGGGAACAGTCCAGTCCGAACTACCAAGCCATGTCTTTCCCAGACCAGAATCAAGCATCCAAGGACCGGTTTCTGGCTATCAGCCTTCATCAGCCTGGATAGCTTGACTCCAGTGGTGTGGAGAGCCTGGGACTCACGTCTGAGCATACCCAGCCCACTCGGGGTGAAAATTGCAAAAAACACAGTTGATGGACAGAATGTAGAACAATGTCATACATTCACCCCAGTACAAGGATCTGGGCCTAAATCCATCGTTTTTTTGCACTCCACACCACCCTGGGTTAGACACTGGCTATATGCTAATCAGCTCTGACCCTGTGCCTCATGGGAACAGTCCAGTCCGAACTACCAAGCCATGTCTTTCCCAGACCGGAATCAAGCATCCAAGGACCGGTTTCTGGCTATCAGCCTTTATCAGCCTGGATAGCTTGACTCCAGTGGTGTGGAGAGCCTGGGACTCACGTCTGAGCATACCCAGCCCACTCGGGGTGAAAATTGCAAAAAACACAGTTGATGGACAGAATGTAGAACAATGTCATACATTCACCCCAGTACAAGGATCTGGGCCTAAATCCATCGTTTTTTTGCACTCCACACCACCCTGGGTTAGACACTGGCTATATGCAAATCAGCTCTGACCCTGTGCCTCATGGGAACAGTCCAGTCCGAACTACCAAGCCATGTCTTTCCCAGACCGGAATCAAGCATCCAAGGACCGGTTTCTGGCTATCAGCCTTCATCAGCCTGGATAGCTTGACTCCAGTGGTGTGGAGAGCCTGGGACTCACGTCTGAGCATACCCAGCCCACTCGGGGTGAAAATTGCGACCTATCTGTGGCTTAAGTCTAACCCTCCCCCGCCAGCCACCTCAGAACACACAGGGGCAATGGCTGCTGGAGATTCTGCACCAGCCATCCTCCCACAGGCCTACATGAAAGTCTTCCTGCAGGAGATAAAAACGGAAATTGAATCCCTCAAAACTTAGTTTAAAGCCTGCCTTCACGAACTTCTGCAGGATGTTGCAGAAATTGGGGGTCAAGTTGACAACCTTGAGCACTCGACAGACGCACGATCGGAAGACCACGAGAATCTATGGCCTTCAATGGCAGCCCTGGAATACCAGCATATTGACATTCAACTGAAACAGGAGGACTTAAAATAGGAGCAGAAGTAACATCCCTATCAGAGGGGTCCTCCGCGGAGCATAAGGACCGGACATCATGACCTTCCCTGCAGACCTACTCCAGTCGATTAGGAGCGAAGTGATGCCTACCCTCTGGCGCTGGACAGAGCCCATCCCGTCGCTGCAACCTGGTGCCGCCCAGATTTCACCCCTGACATTCTCAAGCAAGTCCTCTTCTTCACTGAATAGGAAGCCATCCTGCAGAAGGTGCGAGGCGCAAAGGACTTGGTCTAAAATGGCTATCCTATTCAGATTTCTCGGGACATTGCCCCAGTAACTCTACGCAGACTTAAAGACTTTAAGCCAGTTACTGATTAACCCAGTGACCTCAACATCAAGTACCAATGGGGCCACCCTTGTGTACTGATCTTCACCTGGGAGGTCAAACGTCAGGCCCTTCGCTTCCTGCGAGACAGGAAACAAAATGTACAACTCCCAACATCGCCCAGAGACACTAGCCCCTCCCCATGCCTCCCTCAGAGAATCTATACGGCCTGAATGGTCTATGCTCTCTGCCCCACAGCACAGCGCTTACATGATAGAGCAAGCTTCTTCTCAAGCGAAGCAGGGCATTACCAAACACATCCGTGCCATGGCTGAGTCTTAATCACCAGCTCGATCCCCCGTGGCCTCCGAGTAACGACATTCCACATCATACTGGAATCGACCAGGAATTGCTTGGCACCCCCACCTAGGAGCAGGGTCACTCTGGCCTTGACACATGGAGCACACCGAGTGGCCATCTCACCTCCCCAAAGTCTGCCAATTCCAACTTGGACTCCCCATGCAAGGGCCCTCCTCACACCGAGCCACCCTTTCGCGAATAAAGACTTGGCGGTATGTCTCCCTCTCTGCTTGAGAGGCCCGTGGCTGGCGCTCCTCATTTGCCTGTTTGAGCCCTGCTGCGGGGCGCGGAGGCCGGTCCATGGATATGACCTTCTTCCACGCCCCCTACGTTCATGTTGTCCTTTTGAAGAGTGACTTCTTCAGAATGGCCCCGTTTCGACTTCTGGGCCGTTCCAGGTCAATGCCAGAACTCGTAGGCCCTGACGGCCACCTTGCTTAACCTTACCATACCCCAGCCTCCCCACCCCTGTTCCCTTACCCGGGGAGGGTCTGACTTGACAAGAGGGAGCCTCCTGAGTCCTGCCCTCTGCCTACTTTACACTGAGGGAACTCCCTGCTCGCTGGGACATAGGCTGTGTCCCCTTATACTACAGCCCGCGTCCCTCCTCCACTCCACCTCTGCCACGTGGCGAACTGCCCTAACCTCATCGCCGAGATCGCATCAGACCTCTTTACCGACCAAAATGGCTGAGGCCCCTCATGTTAAATGCCTGTCCCTCAAACTCCCCAACAAAAGGCGCCAGGTGTGGCGTTACCTGCTCATACAAGACCCTGACATCATCTTACATGAAATTCACCTACTACCCTCCAAAACACCCCACATGGCCCACCTCGTTACCATGCCAATTCTGGGTATTCTCTCCATCTAAATCAGCCGGGGTTGCAATTCTATGTAAATCCAGATTTGGATTGGTAAGGTCACGGGTGGTGCAGAATGGCGAGGGCCGCTACTTGAAGGTTCAAATACAACTAGATGCCCGGCCCTTAACTCTACTCAAGGTCTAAGCACCTAACCAATTGCAAGACATTTTCTTGAGATCCCTACTGAAGGAGCAGCTAACATAACCTGAGGAGCATGTGATCCTAGGAGATTTTAACTTGGTTTGGGACCCAGACATAGATCGTAGCGCTACCTCCTACCAGGACACAGGCACAATGTCCGCAGCCCTTAAGTGAGACTTGGGGCACATAGAAGCTTGGCATTACCAATACCCAGATGCCCGGGACTATTCCTTCTTCTCCCATGTCCATCGCTCATACTCATGTATTGATTACTGTTTTCTCTCCCTGGCACGGTTCGTGGAATCAGCCTACACCTCGGATATCTCCATATCGGACCATGCTCATCTAACGCTGGTCCTGTGGTTCCCTGGTGGGGGCCATGGCTCCTCCCACCCCACATCCTGCGTGACCCTGTCGATCTTTCCAAGATACGATGGGAGATCAAAGCATATTTTTTTTTTTAACAAACGTGCTTCCCGAAATCCCAGAGCACACCCTCTGGGATGCCTTCAAGGCAACCATTCGGAGAGTCATCTCCTCTATTGCCATTGCCCGATCCACGGAAGCACACCTGGTCAAAACAGGCCTGGCTGAGGACGTTAAGGCATTAGAGCGGTTGGACCACACGCACCCTCCAGGCAGCATAAGAAACATCTAGCCATACTCTGATGCAGCTGAAGGTCCACCAGAAAAATAAAGCAGAACAGTCACTTATTACATTAAAACAGAAATTCTACGACAGGGGAGAGAAGGTGGGATCATGCTTGGCCCGCCGTCTCCGCACCCACTCAGCTAAAGCTCACATCTTGAAGGTGAGAAAAGCAGACGGCACCTGGGCCACATCCAAACAGAACACATTATCTCCAAGCCCTTGTCCCACTACCCTGGGCCACCCATTCAATCCAATATCTGGGTCTAAACTTGACCCCACCCTTCCGTGTCCTCTTGGCCCCAGGCTAATTGGCCATTGTGCAGACGGGACGATTTGCAAGACCTACGATGTTGGAAAAAGCTTCCAATATCTTGGCCTGGTCACCTCAACACAGTCAAAATGTCCATTTTACCAAAAGTATTGTACCTATCCCAAACCTTGCCCATGCCAATTTCCCAAGTACATTTCCAACAACTCCAATGCAATCTAAACTCCTTCATCAAGGGAAAGGGGCTACTGAGATAGATAGACTGAGGGGTCCGGAGACAGTGGGGGTCTAGCCTGCCCCAACCTTTTGGAATACTATTGGGCATCCCACCTCCGCTACATATCAGAATAGGTCGTTCACGAAAGCGAAAAAGACTGCTTCCATATGGACAGCGCTATTGCCTGTAGACCCCTCTGGGACCTGGCCTGGCTCCCCAGAATAGCCCTGCCCCGTAGCACATATATTGCTACTCCCACGAAAACGGTCCTCAACATTTGGGAAAAAATAAAAATTCCTAAGGTCCTCACATTTTTTCCCTCCCCTAATACCCCAGTGGCCCATAATTGTACCTTCCCACCAGCCCTGCAACCCACACTCATTTTCAACACGGGGAGGGTGAATGCTGCATGATTCTGGAACTATTTGAGGGAGACACCTTTAAAACCTTTGAGCAATGTAAGAAAGCCTTACACCTTACGGACTCATCCAGGCTACAATATTACCAACTCTGACATTGGTTGTTCACGCCAATTTACACACAGAGAGCAACTAGACCTGTTATATTTCATATAGGTGTCATAATATAGGCTTGGGTAACTTCATTATCCTTCACCTGTATTCTTCCCTACATTACACTTGTAACAGTTTACTGGGACTGACCTTTTACCTAGATACGACACCGCATTCAGAACGCGGGTTTTCTCTAGTTCGAAATCTCATACATTATGCATGAGAGTTCTTGGAAGCACAGCAGGACTACCATCTCCTGTATAGTATATATATATGTATAAAGTTCATGTCTGACGTCATCCTTAGGCAGACACAGTAATACAGCGAGGTAGGACCCCTGGGGAGACCTATGGGTATATATACATCGCATCTTGCTGAGATAGGGAGAGGAGACCAAGACTTCCCAGATGATACACTGACCAGAGATGCTGAGGTTCCTGCATGCAGACACTCCAGCTCGCAATGGTCTAACATCCCTTGTGGGGTGTCCAACTCAAGACCAGGACGGGCTCATCTATTCTACACCAGAATAACAACTTTTCAATAAATACTTATTGAAAACGCCCAGCCTGTTTATTCTGTATATCTCTCTGAGACGAAGGTAAGTAAGCACGAGTGACTGAGCAAAAAGTAGTATATTGTTTCCACGGTCCTGAGGGATCAGGGTTGTCAAGTTCGATAGTTCCCAAGAACTATTCTTTCCTTGGTAAGAGGAGATTCTAGTGGCACTGTGAGCTAGTTGGTACATAAAGCCAACATACCTGGTGGGGGTGTCCAGAATCAGTCAGACACCAATCCTTCAGTGTATGATGTAAAAACGCGCAGATTCTGAATACTTTTTATAGGAGCTTTACGACAGACCGCTCACCGCCTTTGAAGCCCTAGTACGTGCATTCAATGGAACCCGGGGCCTGATCTCCCGTACATACCAGGTATTACAGCACTCACCCCCCCCCACTCACTCTCACACATACCAGAGGCAGTGGTCTACTGACTTGGGGGATGAGATACCCCCTGAAAGCTGGGAACAACTTTGGCACGACAGCCCCAAAATTTACAGGAGCATTCCCCAACACAAATCTGTCTACAAACTTATGACACGTTGGTACTATACTCCAGCACGTCTACAGAAAATGCTCCCGGCCGTTTCACCCCTCTGCTGGTGGTGCCAGTCAATGCTGGGGGATTTTCTTCACACCTGGTGGTCCTGCCCAATGCGGACCGTGTTTTGGAAGAAGTCCTGAGCCATATTAAAGACATTCTGGGTTTCCAGTACCAAGCTCCCCCACAATTACTCTATTGGGCATCTGGCCTCACCAACTCGCAGCCATGACCCATTCCGATTGCCGCCTCATTGCACACATGCTGGCGGCAGCTAAACAGCCCAATGCCCTCCATTGGTAGAAGCCCTTCACGCCCCCACTCCCCTCATCTCTGCATGGTTCCTGCGTCTCTGGTAGGTCATGGCAATGGGGCTGGCAGCCATTAATGGATCACTTCTCCAAGCTAAAGCAGTCTCACTATACCCCCCCCCCCGTCTACGGGCTCTTCAACTCTTTGAGGATGCAATCCTGCAATACGACAGAGGGACCTCTCAGTCTAGGTCTTCACCCTGCAGATACAGCGAGGAACCTCTCTCTCCCTAGTGCTCACACAAAACTTAGCTAATATTCCCCAGGGGTCCTCCCACTCTCCCACACTAACGTTTTCTACACTCTCTCCATTTCGCCTCCCCAGTTGTTTTAGGAGTTTCACTTTTCTCTATGCCTTGAGATACAATGCATTTGTCAAACGTTCATGCCACCACTAATGTACGAGGCCTCACAGCTTCCCAGTAACACTTCACTGTCTTATGCTTTGTATGTTGATGACTGTTTATCTAATATTCAATACACAGATTCGTCATAAAAAGCCAATAGGGCTGGTTAAGAGTCAGTTACGTGACAGACTTGAACAACCCGACCTGCCTTCCAGAGGCAAATGTCAGATTAATGACAAAGATACGTAGAGTTGATAACACTGCGTCACATGTCAGGAACACCTGTGAAGACAAGTTGAGCTGGGGAAACATCATTTTCAACGAAGGCTTTTCTACGCGTGACGTTTACTACGAGGCACTTACCTCGCAAACGTCTTTTCCACGCGTATGCCTTCAACGACAGTCTTTACCACGCATATACGTTCTGGCTAGGGGGAGGCGTGGAATTCCTTCCAGTCGTTCAGCGTGGGATTGGGGGGTTGGCGGGGGTCGGCTGGGGGAGGGGCTGGGGGGGGTCTCCCCCCCAAAAATAAACAAAGGAGCGGGTTAATTAAATTAAAAAAAAACGCACTTCAGTACCACCGAGGTAAAAGGAAAGTGCCTCCCCCAAAGACGTGCCGTTACGTCAAAATAGTAGTCCTTTTTTAATTTTGGCAGACGTGTTTTGACGCTTGTTTCGATGGTGGATGGAAGTACGGGCTGCTCGTGAAAGACGGGAAGGTGTCAGGTAAGAAAATATTCTTTATTATTTGTGTTTAAACGAAGGTTAAAATGCGTGGTATAATCCTTCGTTGCAAATTCCAGCGTGGTAAAACCACTTGCGAACTAAAATTCGCGTGGTATTGCCATGCGTGGAACTTGTATTCGTGGTAACATCATATATTCGTTGAGCTGCAGCAGAATTACTGATGTGTTAATCCTGCATCTCAAAGCGAGACAGATGGAACAATGTCATTCATGTCCGAAGCAGCCCCAGACATCTGATGGGCTTTGCCACAACATCATTGTTTACATGATGACAATTAAGAGTGGAATAATTTTGGCCCATTTAAAAATTAACATAGATATACATTTGTAATAAACCTTCAAGGAAAAATGGTCTGAGACATTGTTGATCGAGGAACTTTATTAGGGTACTCAACCACTTTGTCTACAGTCAATCAAATAGATTTTTCTAGCTCGATTAACAGCTGCAGTTTGTGCGGGCTGAATGTAGACACTGCCAGAGAAGAGGAGAGAGAGCGAGGTAGAATCAGCTATTCCCTAAGACTCTTTTGTGCCTAATATCCCGCTAACAGACTACCTTCAATTTTTAAGATCAGGGGATGCCCCAAGAAATGGGACAAAAGTGGGGACACTGGAATGTATATAGAGGTGAGATCTGTACTTACCCCACTGTGGATATGGCTATGGATAAGGCTGGACCTAGACGTTGTAATGATCCTTAATGCAATATTCTTTCTGTATTGCCCATTATATCTGATTCTGTATTGTATGGACTGATTATTGGATGATGACTCTGCTTTTTGTTTTTCAATAAAATATTAAATAAAAAAGACTACCTTCAATTTGAGAGAGAGACACACAAACAAACGTTCTCCCTTTCCCTCTTCCCTCCCTCTCTAAACATCAACAAACCAACTATACGAAAAGAGCAGTCAAGTTAAGAAAGCCCTCTAGTGCCAAAACTAACAGTTGAAGATACAGAACTTTTATCTGCATGGCATCAAGCCTGTGAAACTGACTTTGATCCTGCAGTTGCTATACATGTATGGTGTCATGCCTAGAAGGATCAGCACACCAGATCCAATATTTGCTCGAACTTAACAGTAACATACGCAAGAGGTACAAGCTGTATCTGTATAGTGATGTACTTTAGTTTGAAAGGTGGGATGTCCACCATATTCTCTGTATCAGAATAATAGCATGCCCACAGATTGCACCACAACAGAACACACTCATAGATACCAATGACAGTTCAGATGTATCCTCAATGGCTGTCATGGGGCCCAGCATTACTTAACACTAAGCAACCTCCAAGCAGAATGCATTACATAATTATTGGCACCAACATATACATAAGGCTCAAACCCATCTACTTGGCTAAGTACTTGCCGCTTCAGTGGGATATCCAGTCACATAAATCCTACACCTACAAACACAAAGAGTCAAAGCCAAATTGGGGAAGGGTGTCTTCAATTAGCACAACCACCAAGCCAAGCAATGGACAAACGTACACCACAGCAAAATGAAACAGCAACTTTGGTTGGCAGACAGCCACCCATGCCCTACCCAAATCCTAACCCAAATCTAGCCGGCAACTATCCAATGTATCCTAACATAAAATACTATTATACACTACTCCAAGCTTGCTGGCCACTATCCAACAGGGTTAACATCTAAAGAAAAGTATACAAACATAGCCAAATACAATATAAACAGAGCACCAAATGCAGTCAAAGAGAATCCCACAACAGCATAAACTGCCCAGATTCCTAAAGTGCTTTTGAAGTAATAAACCTGATAATAACTTTCAATGACTGTTCTACTGCTAAAGATTGAAGCACTGCCATTCTTTTACCTTTAAGCTTTGCTTGGACAGGAATAAGGAGTAAAAAGTTGGAAAGTAGATTAAGAATTGTAAGTAGTTTTTGGAATGAGTAGGAGAGCTTCTACAGCCATCCCTTTGTTCTTTTGCTTTTCCCACAATCACGAGCTTCAGGCTCAAAGAAAGCAGAAAACTTCCGCGAATGTTATCTCAGACAAGAAAATAATCTTCTTGCTCTTACAGAGCAGTTTGAAAGAAGTGAAAATAATTGGTCAGATGACTTATAGATGCCTTGACTTACTACAGCAGGTTCGGCTGCATTAAAGCAGGTATCTGGTATATTTCCTCACACAGCAGACAAATAATTGTTGGAAATTAAGCCTTGTTTGGTCACTGAGGAATAAATAAGGCAAAACTCATTGCTGGTTCACTTGAAACTTAAGTATTGCTCCGGAACCGGTGCCCCTCCGAAACAATCTCATGGAAAACAAATGAAAATTCCATTCACATTTCACAGTAGCAGGTGGTGCCAAAGGAAGCCTCTGGAAAGACCTATGAATTACTATTTGCGTTCTTGGAATTTGTCTGTACTTTTTAACCTTTGGGCATCATAGTCCATGGAAGAATAATCCTCTGGAGCTACTGGATTGCATTTGCCTTCCTTTCTGACAACCTAAGAAATTTTGAAAACCATCTGCTAAAATAAAGATAAACAATGCAGCCATTTGACCGCCTCAGGAAATAAATCCAGGCATGAAACCTGAGATTTACCTATCAAGGGTGACTTCGATGCATGAAGACTGTAAAAACCCCACTGCCTGCACTAAAGGAAGGACCACCGTTCGTAGACTGCTTGGAGAAGTGTGCACGTAATCAGTCAACAAGAACATGTGCACTCTACAAATTACATAGAAAAGCCCACATTTAGAAAAAGAGAGCTTGAAAAGGATTTGAAGAATCAATCTAAGGGTGTCATTAAGGATACAACAGTAGGTCTGCCATGTCAGTGAAGGTAATGCCTTCTCACCACTTGGCATAGGGCCGACCACCATATTTAAAGATTCTCGTTGGGTAGGTGGGATCTGTGTGTTCAGCAGAAGTGGCTCTGTGGTGGTTCTGATGGACAACCTGAAGTTTTGCTAGATGGAAGCCATGTTTGATACACCCCTTTGGCAAAATGTTTATTTTCTATTTTCTGAAAACTAATTACTAAAGCAGGAGCTAGTTTTCAATAAACAAAAAATACAGAATACAGAAGCAAATGGAGTTTTCTCCCTGTGAATGGGGAACAATGTGCTTTTCCCCTACCTGAGACGGCCATGCATTGCACAGTGGCTCCAGGTATGGAAAATGAGAAATGGTCGACCCTGCCTAAAAAGGGCAGGGCGAATACCACTACAACCAGATGGGCATCTGACAGACAGTGAAGGGACATTGGCAGAGCCAGCGGCAGTATCACTGTAAATCCAGCACTTCTCCTGACTAAACAGAGGGAGAGCCCCAATTACCCTTAATGAAAGAAGCAACAAGTCCCAAGGAGAAAAAGATCCAGCACGGAATTTGACTTCTATTAAGTTCAGATAAGTACTTATGAAGATAATCATTTAAAATGAAGCCCAGCAACTTTTGGAGGCAAGAATACAAAGACAAAGTGCATGACCACTTGTTATTTGAAGAGGCTGCCCTGTCGTCTCTGATAAGCTGAAAAATGCCATACTTGCAGGAGCAAGGTAGCACAGTCTTTTGGGGTTTTTAGCAGTGCATCACACATATTCTCATTTCAGTATTCCTCAATATAACAGTCACATAAGGACACTCCAACACCGTAAAGACATGTCGGTTCTCGAAATGTCTATCCCAAAAAATGGTTTTCCTAAATATTAATCTCTTTCCATATAATCTCCATGAAGCTCAGTCTTAGGTGCCTGCTAATACATTCCTAAGTGCTTAATTTCTTACAATGTTAATCACTAAGCTTTGTAATGGAAACTGCTTTCTAGCTATTCACAGAAGGAATAACCTCAGGAAACTTTAATTTCGAAGTAATGTGTACCTGTTTTGTTTCAGAAATTGAGAAGAATCTGTAGGCTTTCTAGTCCACGAGATCCCACATGTAGCTCACTGCAGAAACTCACACTCGAGTGGCACCATCTGTAACCAAAGCTCCTCTCATCATGTATTAAACCACTATCAATTTAGTATGGCCTCAGCTTACCTTTTTCCATCTCTCTTTCCTCTTTTTCTTCCTGTTTTTTTTCCTGGGTATTGCTCAGCTTGGTTTCATCTATCTCATCCGCAAACATGTCAAGCGGCTCATCCGTAGCAGCTGGTGTAACGGGGACAGGTGTCGGCACAGCAGTCAGCACTTTCAGCCGGTAGGCCAGTTTTTCACTGGTGTCCTGGTAAATCTCATATACACCCCGGGCCACCATCTGATCAGCTAAGCCAGACAGACGCTCTAGTTGACCCTTGCGTAGCATCTCTGCTTCATCCACTGGCTCCTCCTCCATCACCTCTACGGGTGGTCCCCCTTCCTTTGGTTTGCGGGGCTTCCACTTGCGAGGTAAAGCCAACTCTTTGGCCCCACGAACACCCAGCCGCCGTATAGCCTTAGCCACTGTCTCTCCAGGCTGTAGCATCTCCAACAACCCTTCCAGCAGGGCCTTCTTTTCCAATGGAGTCCTCCCTTTGGTATCCATGTCATCATCATCATCTTCATCCTTTGTTTCCTCATCTCCCTCTTTCACAAGGATCGTTTTTCGCTGTCCAACACCCTGGTCTTTTACCCTCACCTTGTGGGAAAGAACATAAAAAGTAGTCAAAAACAAAGTGCGGACAATGATACTAGTACAGAACCACCTAGGTTGCAGTCTTCAACGAGCACCGTAGTAAAGAGGCAGAGGTTAGGTGGAAAATGAGGTGGAGTGCTAGGGCTATACTCACCCAATCTATATTATCCAGCCAGTTGTCGCGAATTAGGGTCTCCTTGTTCACAAAGTAGTTACCCTCTGAGTCGAAGTGGCCTTCCTCCATCTCTTCTTTTAAGTTAAAGGGTGTGATTCTCACTCCATCCTCAAAGTCCACGGTGGCCGACTCCTGGCCTACAGAAAAAGCAAGACCAGGTTGAAAGGAAGTGAATGGAGAGACAGTCATTGGGAAGGGTGGCAATAAGGTGTGAGAAGAGAATGTGTGGTATAGATCAGGTAAAATGTGAGCAAGAGGAAAAACATGGGCAAATTGAGACCCAAGAGAAAAATGGGAAATGGGAAAATGTCAGAGTAAGACCAAGGAAGAGATACTGAAATAACAGCGAAACAGACATTTGGAAGAAAAAAGAAAGTGGGAGAGACAAGTGTAACAGATGTAGTGGAAAATGAGACATTCAGTGAAAATAAGAAGGAAGCACAAAGATCATTATATATGTATGTCATTTTTTGCAGGTTTTATCTAGAGAGAATACATTTCTCGTGGGCCTCCAGATCACCTATTACTTCTACGCATATGAATTTGGATTCAACTTGGCCCCTGAACCATGGAAGTGCTTGTTCTCCAATAATTGGGACTTTACTTCTCCAATAGGTGCCCAATGAAAAATCGCATCCAGTGGAGAGGGAGAAGAAAATGGGGAGAGGGTCTGTTAAACAGGTACCCCTCCTACCAAGAATTTTCCACTGTTAGCCGTGCCTTTGGAGCGTGCAGTGGCGGAGTAAGGGGGATCAAAATCTCCAGTTCTCACTTGGATTGGAGCAGGGTCACAAAAGAGATCACCAACCCCATA
The DNA here is from genome assembly GCF_964261635.1 of Lissotriton helveticus. NCBI lineage: Eukaryota > Metazoa > Chordata > Amphibia > Caudata > Salamandridae > Lissotriton > Lissotriton helveticus. The sequence goes on along the minus strand of NC_136068.1, from coordinate 629,957,141 downwards.
GGCTCAGCCTGTTCCCCTGGGCAATACTGAATGCAAACCTACCAACATGTGGCATGAACAGAGAGATGAGCAATGAAGGCAGTACTATGAGTGTCCCCTTTTAGTCTGAAGCATTACATGCCGTGCTTCTTCCTATGCGGTATCAAATACTGCAAGTCTTGTTCTGGGGGTCCAATCAGTTTTGCATTTTTATTTGGTTTCTGCAGGAAGCATTGCCCTGCCATATTTCCGAACTCAAGTCCTCTACAGGACAGAACACCAGTTACATTGGCTCCAGGTGAAATCTTTGGCCAGCTCTTGCTCTGCGTGTGGCATACATATACTCACCATCCACATCCTCTGCATTTAGGATATCATACTTAGTGGAGTTGTCGCCACCCTCATCCTCATCATCCTCTTCGTCACTGTCCAGGGAGTGCTTCACCTTGAAGCGGCTGCCGGGTCCACTCACCCCAGTGGTCTGCTCGAACTAAGAGTGAGGGGGAGAAAAAGAACATGCACATGTCAGGCATAATATGACCTAGGAAAGAAAATAGGTGTACTGTATATTTAATCTATGCACAAAATGTGTCCTATGTATATTCTGTCTTGCTTTTTTAATGTATGTATGCAAACTTTTATGATTCGATTGAATCGAATAAACTTATTTTGACAACATGCACATGTCAGGCAGTACTTGCCGCCTAGTTCTGAACACATTAGCCGGACTATTTTTGTGATGTGCCAGGCATAGCAAAGACAGTATTCACACATTATTATTTATTCACCTCTCTACACATTTCCCCTTGCTGAATAAAATATCCTACCAACACTAATAGCATAACCTTGTGTGGAATGGCCTTCCACTCGTGGAAGGATGGCCCTTGCCACAGTGACCGCTGCTTCTTCCACACCGGACGCCTCCCGGTCCAAACACTACACTAGAGGAAATGACGGTTCTAGTGTCAAATTCTCCTTCCAAAACATAGGTTTTGGTGACTACCGTCACTGGTAATGACAACAGTGCAAAAGGGATTTTTGGGAGGTGAAATGGGTTCTTGCACAGTAGTTGGTTAAACGAAAGAAATTACACTTTTTAAATTGACAAAGTGAAAAGAGTCAATACATTTAATGAAATACTTCGAAAAATAAATAACAGGACACATCAAATGTTTTAGTCAATAAGACAAAACTAGTAACATTAAACTTCTCGATTACAACAGTTACTCTTACACACCATGTTTCATAACGAATATTCCTTTCGTTAATTTAATTCCCTGTCTGTGCCACAACAGCACCACAAACTGACAGAAATTAAAGCGGCATGATGCCCATAATTTGGGGCGAATCTGCGCTTTCCTAAGGTCACATTACGCCGTTATCTCAGCAGAGTTGCATATTTTTATTAGTTTCCTGCCAAAAGCTCTGTGAAGGAGCGGACACAGCTTCCAACTGACATGAGGGTCACCTACAGCAGGTCTATTTTTTTTTTATTTTTTTTTTACAACTCTATGAAGTGTGTGATTTCATTTTCCTCTTGTGAGCACTGGCTGAAAAATCACAGCTTTTTGAACTAGCTGAAGATGGCTTCCACAGCACAGGTCAAACAAAGAACCTCAGATTAACAAAATCCGTAATGCAGGGTCAGCCTATCTCTCTCTCCTACACTACGGGATGTGTAGCGCGTACTCTAGCCACAAAAAAATCGAAGCCCCTATCCTCCAGGGCCGAGACATTAGCCAGTGATATTGCCATTGTCACTATTTTATTTTACGATGGTGCTGAAATCCATTGGAGTACAAGCATATTCAGGATGATAACATGAGAGCTGGCTGTACAGGTATGACTGCTGTTCTGTTATACGATTGTATTCTTTAGCCAGGCCCATAGCCTTAGTGCTGATGGTCATTCCCTTTATGCATGGCTCCCTGTGTCCTTGAAAAGGTCCATGTCCTCATTCAGCGCCTCTCGGTCCAACATCCCATGGTCACTGTGCACCAGTTTTGGATTACCAATCTCCTGATCTCTGGCTTCTGTATCAGTGTTCTGATACAAGAGTCGTGAAGTCACTGTCCTTGTGACACAGGTTGTGCTTTGCCAGAGTCCCTGTGCCTGTACCAGTGTGTTAATGACGATGCATCAGTGCTCTGTTGTCCCTGTATCCTAGTCTTCACTGCCAATGTGTGTCAGTAGGTAAGTGATCCCCTGTCAGTGTCCCAAGACCAGTGTACAAGTGTCCCAGATCAGTGTCCCTGCAATCAGTGCCTTAGTGCTTGCATCTTTGCGCGAGTGTCAGTGACCCTGTATCATTGGCAAGGCTCTTTTATACCCGTGCAGTTGTTGGCGCCTCTGTGCTAGTGCATAAGACAGTTCCTGTGTCCTTGTACCAGTGTCAATGCCCCTGCCACAATGCTAAGACCCCCATCTCAGTGCCCCCTAATGCTCAAGGTTCTCAGTTTTGTCCAGTTGTTTCGACATGTGAAGGATAGAAGGGACTCGGATAAAAGTGAGGTTAGACTTATTCAAAGAGCTGGTTGCACATAAAAAAGAAAAGGGAAGAGGGGATCCCTGGGAAATCATTTTCACACAATTAATGGAAGCACACGTTACAATTTGCAGCACTAATATTGGTTTATAGTGTTCTGTTTCTGTCGCACCCATGCTTAAACTAAAGGGATGTTTGCTAGTTAGGAAGCCGTATGTCATGTATGAAATGTGCCGAGCATTTAATTAAATAGCAGTCGCTCGCCCTTACAACCCTTTCTCGTGCACAATAGCTGCATTGCAGCACCCTGCAAGTTCCCACATGTGTAACGGATCCCTCATCAACCTTATCCCCGTTACATCCATGCATGGTGTACAGCAGGCCCCCCGATACATGAACTCAGACTATCAAACAAACTAACGTCCACAGAGGAATGTTTCCCTGCAAATCAGCACCTTGTTATGTGAACAGTCAGAGAGCAATCAACCGAAACCACCCCCACCGCTGGGAGGAGCCCAGAAAGGAAACTCAAATTCATACTATTTTTTAATATATTTTTTATTACATTTTCTCTCATACAACTGTCTCATTGTGTGCGACAAGTACAGCAGGGGGTGTATTATTTGAGAACATCACACATACAAGTATAGCAAGGGGTGTATTATTTGAGAACATCACACATACAAGTATAGCAAGGGGTGTATTATTTGAGAACATCAAACACACAAGTATAGCAGGGGGTGTATTATTTGAGAACATCACACACACAAGTATAGCAGGGGGTGTATTATTTGAGAACATCACACACACAAGTATAGCAGGGGGTGTAATATTTGAGAACATCACACACACAAGTATAGCAAGGGGTGTATTATTTGAGAACATCACACACACAAGTATAGCAGGGGGTGTATTATTTGAGAACATCACACACACAAGTATAGCAGGGGGTGTATTATTTGAGAACATCACACACACAAGTATAGCAAGGGGTGTATTATTTGAGAACATCACACACACAAGTATAGCAGGGGGTGTATTATTTGAGAACATCACACACACAAGTATAGCAGGGGGTGTATTATTTGAGAACATCAGTAGATACATACATCGTTTTGTTACAAACGTAGAGTGGGCGTATCAGACATAATCATTGGGATAAACAGTCACTCTGTTAATGGGTATCATTTGAACCTCCCGATGTAGTCACATCCCCTCCTGCATTTGTAATTCCATGGTGTCTCCGCCATGGGCCCCATATTCACTCAAATTTCCTCGGACATCCTTGCGCATTGTACATCACTTTCTCTGCTGTCATATAGAGGTCCATCCCCCTTTTCCCTTCAGGTAATGTGGGAGGAGTCTGTGTCCTCCAGTGTTTTGCTAAGTCTCTTTTTCCTAACATTAGTCCCAAATTTCCAAAAAGTTATTTGGCTCTGGGAAGATCTCGCTCTGTAGGTATTTCTAGAAATAAATATTTGGGGTCCATTGGTATTGTGCATCCAGTATGTGGCTAAGTTCTTTGGTGAGGGCGGACCAGTAAGCTGCAATTACCCTACATTGCCATATGAAGATATGTTCCCCTTTCAGTGTGGCATCGAAGGTATTGAGGTGTTGCTGCCATTCCAGAACTGTGTAGCCGGGCCCTATCGTAATAAGTCCTATGTAGGATCTTAAATTGTATCAAGCAGAGGCAGGTTTGGTTGATGATTAGGGCCTTATAGGTCCAGGAGAACGCCTTTTCTCCAATTTCCCCCATAAAAAGTCTCCCCTCCAACGGTGCATATTCAGGCATCGCCTCCGGGCGTGAGTAATCTGTAAGTATTTATAGTACTGTGTGGGGGATAGTTCAAACTCTTTTCATAAAAAGTTAAACAAAGTAAGGGCCCCTCCCTCCAGTATATCTCCCACCTTTGAGATCCCAACGTATCCCAGTGCTTGAAACCATGCAGCTTTACAAATTCCATTAAACACGTTCCAGTCCATAGTAGGGTCTCCTGTGTCACACGGTTATCCCAGTGCATTCCCTTTTCTGCTTTTTGCCATATATCTATCACCACTTACGTTGCCAGGAGTAACCTCTTCGTGCCTATCTCCACTTAGAGATGCTGACTGTGAGAGTAGGCTTTTTAATTAGAACAAGGGAACCCAATGGATACCTTCGGACCATGGGCGGACAACTTGTTGTAGAAAACAAAGGTCCTAAGGCTAGATCAGTTGTGCACACAATGAAGTTATAGACTTGAGTCAGTACTATATCTGTGAGAGAAGGAACCAAACTGAGTTTGCTCCAGTGCATATGCGGGATGGTCACTTGGGGCGTGTATCCAGTCACAGATAACAACGAGGTGCGCCGCCTAGTAATAGGCTCTAATATCAGGGAGGGATATGCCTCCATTGTATTGATTTCTCTGCAGTGTGCAGAGCACCGCTCTAGGGGTTGCCTCAACCTAAATAAACATCTGGACTATCCCCTCTACCTTATTTAACACTTCATCTGCCAGTTTATGGTATGTGTTATGAAGCATGTACAAGTGCTTCGGTAGTGTTGTCTTATACATAGCTGCTTTGCCGAGGAGCTTCAGTGGTAGCGTTTTCCATTGGTCCACTTCATTTTGAAAGTTCGCCACCACTATATATATTATGATGTAAGCTCACTTACATATTCAAGGTAATGTACATGCCCGGATAGTTAAAACTATCCTGGGTTATTGTCAAACACCCTGGAATATCAGCTTGATCTAACTTGTGACCTGCTGTGAATACACTTGCTTTGTCCATTTGTATCCTGTATCCTTTATGTGTCTGGTAAGTCTCAAAGGCTTTGAACAAGAAGGGTAGGGTTCTCCACAGGTTTGTCACATATAGGAGGATATCATCCGGGTAGAGGGATATCCTTTCATCCTCGGGTATCTCTTCCCTTTCCGGGACGCCCGTGATATTAGGATTCGCATGTATTATTAACCGTCAGGGGTTCTGGTGCTAAAGTAAATAGTAATGGGATAATGTACAACCCTGCCTCGTGCCCCTTTCGCCATTCAGTCGCACTCTGGCGATCGGATCTGTATAAAGTCAATCAATCCAGGCTTGGTAATGGGGCCCAAAGCCATACCTCTCGTGTACCGATTTCAGAAAGGGCCAATGAATGTCATCGAACGCTTTTTCTGCCGTCTCAGGAACGGTTTGTCTCTGTTCCGGGTACCATCTAGCCAGTTGTTAAGGTGGCGGAAGTTGAAACGGGGCGACCTTTTGGTGACTCAGTGGACAATGCATCCACGGCAAGGATCTATGTTTCACCACGTGGTCACAGGTTTCAATGATGACAGGTCAATTTAGTCGTTCATCCTCCAGGGGTTGATAAAATAAGTACTGTGGTGTTGGTTAACAAACATACGTTAATTAGCTTCAAGAAAACCACAGTGAACCTGAACTTTACAAAAACAAGCTATTACAGGTAAGTCGCAGTATATGCACCACAAACAAATTACGGATTCAGATACTGTCTAAAAATTATGTAGAAGCATTAGGGTTTCAGCAGTTTTGAAAACATTCTTCAGCGCTGCTTGTCAAATCTTTGAATTCTTGCAACTGAATATCTGCTCTAGTATTTTCAGTGAGCATATACACAGCTTAAGAAAAAGAGAGCGGTAGTGGTGTTCCCCAAAGAGGTCTGATCGCACAATCACATAAGATGTATATTACAGGACCATAATATAGAAATGATATAATAATATCAACGGAGTGCCAAAACAACCCACGTCACTCACTACCAGGGGTGACTAAACGTTAAATCCAGAGATTTAACAAATACATGAGAAAAATTGGGTCAAGCGTGCACCATCCTGAATTTCAATATCAAAACTGTGATGTAATAGTCACAATAATCTTAAACATATGCCATACAGTACATTTGAATAGAAGCAATGTCTATTTGTTGGAGACAGGAAAATCAAATAAATGTTCTTATATTTGGAAATCGTTGTTCCGTTTATTCACAAGTTCCTTATAACATCAAGATGGAAACAGCAGACACGTGTTTCGTTTAGTGCTGATAGGTACCACAACTTCCTCAAGGCTGATAAGGATACTGGAGTGTAGTGAGGAGATAAGAATAGGGAAAAGTAGACGTCCTATTTCAGTGTGGCCACAAGACCAGAGTGTCTCAAGGTCGCAAACTTTAAATCGAACTTATCACTGTTTAGGTCACCGTCACCTGATGAGTTGCGTGTTGCGGTGGCAGGACAGTGGTGCGTGCAATGGTGGAAAAGACACTCCAACCAAATTCACCACAGGTAAACTATTTATGGTGAGCCGCAACAATAAGGACAACGTCTTTAAAATTGTAAGCTATCCAGCGTTTGCGGTGTCCAAGACAAAAAGTAATCCTGGTAGTATTCAGAACAGCTCCATGCTACATAGTAAATATCATGGAACTTATGTCAAGGAAAGATACCTCCATGTAGTGGCGTGGCTCCAACAAATAGACATTGCTTCTATTCAAATGTGCTGTATGGCATATGTTTAAGATTATTGTGACTATTACATCACTGTTTTGTTATTGAAATTCAGGATGGTGCACGCTTGACCCAATTTTTCTCACATATACAGCTTAATGTAGCAGATTTACAGATCTTTAGAATGGGCATATTTCGCAAAAAGGTACTGTAGCCAATTAACTCCAAGTGCAGACTTTTGAGTGTCAAGTTTTGTGACTCAGGGGTATCTTTAAATGCCTTCTGGTATGTGTTCAAGAACAACCCTCCTGCACCCCATAACTGGTACTGTCACTTGGCTCCAGTGTTAGTGTGCTAGTTCCGGCCACAATGTGGAGCAGGGGGGAGGACGGAACTCCAAATTTCACAGGTACACCAGTCATACTACAATGCCACCAGGAAAGTACTGGCATGATGCACATCAGGACCAGCAGCTTGGCACACTTCAGACAACATAGCAAAGCAGGTAAGGACATGCTTTAAAACGTCATCTGTTCAGCACCCTGTTCGAATGGTCAAGGTGCAAAACGGCAGCTGAAGGGAAGAAATGTTCTTTCTAAAAGGGCAGAATGTGGTCCCTCACAGTGAATTAGCTAATGGCTGAAGTGGGCCAACCCATTTCTCTATCCTGTGTGGTGCAGTGGGTGGAAGAAAAATGTTGATGACCATAACAGACCAAGGAAAGAAGAGTTCTGGATGAACTGGTAAAATCAAACGGTCTTGCTGAATGCCAGATTTCATATACACGTACTAAGAAATTACAGCAAGCTTTTAATCCCAAGAGAAGTAAAGAGGGGATGCCAATGCCCACCCTAATACTAGCGGCTCAAAAGAGAAACCTAAATAGAGTGGCTATCACAGTTTTCCTTCTATATTAAGAAGGGGAATTTAATATCAAATGCTCCTGGAAATGGTCACTCCATCGTGACATGAAACAATGATTCTACTTCATCTAAAAACCCCAGTCATGTTAAAGCAGTATTAGGCAACTGCCTCCAACATCATTAAACATAACGAAGTTCAGGCCAATATACAACTTACGTAAGGTAAGATATTCAAGCAGGTCTAATACATTCTCCAATTTAGGAATAGAAAGAAGATGCCCTGTTACAGAAAGAACAAGCCCAGTCTTTTCTTTGGTGTGCCACTACCTGAAGATTTAAGTGCCAGCAGACCTGCTCCAAGAGTAAGGTGACAGGGGTTTATACACAACGTTGACATGGCGAGACACCTAAAGCCGCCTCAAACTCCTACTAAACAAGGAGAACGTTTTACCAGTTCAATGGATAGAAACTATTTAAAACCCAGACAGGGCGATGTCTCTGCTTCATGCCGTTTTAAACAAAACTCAGACAGGGCAATGCCTTGGCTTCATGCTGTTTTAATGTCATACCGTTCATGATTACTTCTACCCAGGCGAAAGAAGGTCATGTACCTTTTGGGAAAGATAACAGATTTGAGAAACACATTTTCTATTATTTGCAAACTTGGCAGAGTATCACTATATTTTAATTTCATAAGTCATAGTGCCATCGACTTTGCCACTGTCAGCCCCAAGCAGCGGCTCCACAGGAAGATAACCATACTGCCAGAGAAAAGAAGAGTCTGAATTAGGTTCATGTGCTGTAAATAACTTTAGATATTTGAACCATTTGGAATTAGATGAAAAATTAAGGCCAGGATATTAAAATGGTGGCCTTTGCGAAATTGTTCCTGTTTGATGTGGAACAGACAATGTGGTTTAACATCGCTGATAAACATTTCTTATGATTAGAAGCAGCTTTCAACTAGGTCTCTTGCCAGGGAAAATAGATGGAAGGTTTAAATGAGGTGCAGTAGAGATTTTTCATTGTGGCAAGTATGACTGCATTGTCCACACAGGCTAACGGTAGGACAAGAGCTGCTGCTATCATACAGAAATCAGGGACTATATGATAGATCAATATTCACGCCACACGAGCCCATTTCCAAAAACGGGATCAGAATTAGGTCTGAGCTTAAAACCTCACAACCACCTAGAAGAACAGCAATGCCATACTATTTCTGGAATGGGTGTGCGGGGACATTAATTCTTCTAAAGTCGTTTTTGATACAGAAGTAGGATAGCTCAGTTTTTGTTATACCACATCCCTGGAAGTTCACAAGAACTATATTTTTTTCCTGCTCCAACATTAAAACTATTCGTAACCTTTTCGATTTAAGTCGTGTCAGCTCTCAACAGAGCTGGATTTGGACCATCTGCACCACAACCATTGAAAGACTTCATCAAGTCTCTTGCATCCATTAGACGTGCTCTCCCGGGGATCTCCTAGCCCCTCTTTGGATCACGGAGCTGTTTCCACAACTGTGACTCCTATCATCTGCCATGATCTTAATCTCTAGTTTGCCAGAGCCCAGGTCCTTTCCTAACCAATTCACTGAAATTCTATTTTCAACAAAGGATAGTCCAAAAAATATACCGCCCTAGGCAGCAGTGTTTAACCAGTGTTGGGTCGGGTCAGACCCTTCTTATTACTCTTTGTGAGTTTGTACACTTCAGGCACAGTTTTGAAAAGTGCATTCACCTCATAGCCCCCATTGGCTATAAACCACTGTCTGTGCAGATTTCTGAATTTAACACAACAGACCCACACAGCACTGTGATCTCATTACACTTACGAGAGGGCAAGGTCCTGGGAGACAAACTTGAGGATGCAAGTAAAGAAAAACCACAAATGAAAGGGGATGGGTCAGGATTTATTCAACGTTTAGCTGGAGGGGTGCAGAAAGATGACAATCATGGGGTTCCTTCTGACAACTGGTTTAGCACACAATAGACAATGTTCCCTAATTATTTGGAACGGAGAGGGATGAGTAGGAACATTGAGTTTAAAAGAGAGCTAACAGGAGGCGTGCGTAAGATGGCGGCCGCGTAAGACACTTCTCGCTCCTCCACCCTGCTGCACCTTTTTCCAGTGAGCAATAAGTTATTCTAGTGCGCTTACCGACCCCCACTGTGCTGAGACCCAGGATGTTCCATTGCTCAGGCAGCCAGCAGAGGATGGTACAGATCGCCGTCAGACAAGTGAGAGAACGGGCTACAGCACTCACAAGATGGCGCTGAGGCCCTGACCAAGTAACAACAACCAACCGGGGGTATGATCCCAGATCAATTATAGAAGGGGCCAAGACTGCACCCAAGGGGTGGGGGGGGGTTAGAGTTCTCAGCCCTGCTGCCTGCAATAGCATAAACGCAGGCGCATTCTGGCCAACCCAGAGCACAGTGAGTATGCGCCTCCCGACACAGTGGTAAGACACCGAGACCTGCCAGCAAAACTTCCCTGGGCCCTGTCGGGGAGAGGGGATCAACCCAAAGCCCCCCCCCTTACAGGAATCACGAGCGGTGAATATAGAGCCCAGGTCCCTGGCCTATAAACAACATACCTACTCTGAGACTCGCCAGCAGACTTCCCTGGGCACTGCCGGAGATGGGAAGCCATGTCAGAATGCCCCCCATAGGTAACATAAGAGGTGACTACAGGGTCCAGGTCTTTGGCCTATGAATAATACACCCCAGAGCGGACCACGATGAGTGGGAAAATACGGGGAGGCAAGCAATAGATTCCACCCAGGGTGTGAGCAGCCATCAACCCCCTGCTAGGGGGGCCACCAAAGAGCATAGTGCGACTGCAAGCACCACTAGCCACAGAGACACTGCACACCAACACACCCCCAAGAGGCGGCAAACCCCGGGGCCATTAGTGTAGCGTACGTGCATTATGTACTCCCCAGAATGGCGAAGACTAAAAAGGACCACAAACGTAAACACAGGCTTGTCCATTCCTCTGGCATTAGAACACCTATGAAGTGACCCCAAAAGTATATATATTAGGACCATTCTCCTGCTTTTGGTGATAATCCACATTTGTAAAGCGCACAATCACCCATAAGGGTCTCTAGGCACTAGGGGGCCGTCGGGAAGATTAAGCAAGCTATTGCCCAGAGTCACATGGTGCTGGGCTAATATGCCGCCGGCCCCGGGGATCGAACCGTGATCCCCAGATTCCGGAGTCAGTCGCCCTAGCCGCGGCGCCACACCTCACCTGATCAGGCGTGCCCTCCTCTTAAACCACCTCATAAAGAGGTTTGCATAACAGGAGCAAACCTAGATTCCATGCCTGTTTCCTATATCTGTCGGTACCAATCTCCCTCAAATAAAAAGTCAATATTGGAAAGAATAAAGTGTGCCTTTTAAATCAACATTTTGGAGTGGCCATACAAACTGGCACTTCAAGATGCAAGATAATGTTCCAGTGGGATTACTCCAAATTCCTTACCTCTTGACAGCCGTGATGAAGTCTTGCAGTGAGGAGGAACATGTTGCCTGGGCTGCAGATTGTTTGATTTTAAGGGAGCGGTGACGAGCACTAAAGGTTGGAAAATACTTAATTTTCGCCATCTTGGTCTCCTTATTGGATGCCATAGAGGTGGGCGGCTTCTCTTCTTGAAATAATTACTGGGATTAATTCATTTCAATAAATCCAGAATAGATGAGATATTATACTTAACTGAATGAGTGCTTCCTTTATGAGGCATTTTTACACGTGAATAATAGGGCTGTAAGGCAGTTCGACCCTAGGCTTTAGGAACCTAATTGTATTTTATTTTATAATAATACAGCGGTGTGGTGGGGATTTGACCATTACTGCCAAAAAACGTTGAGATTTGGACTTGGGGAGGTGTTGAGGTTTTGAATCAACTTACAGAAATCTCAGGTGCTCAACTTGACAGTGTTGCCGGTGCACCAAAATCACCTGAGTGCTAGCCATCCGGTGACCTGGGCAGAAGCATCCATATCATATCAGAGGATTCAGGTAGCACCCACAACATCTAGCACGGCAGACATCAACTATCAGGAGCTAATCAAACAAGTGAAAAATAACCTGCCAATGTGGTGTCATTACAGACACGCATAGATAGGAAGGATTGCGGCCATTCAGAATACTATTTTGCCAAGGGTGCTGTTCATGTTTCAAGTACTTCCGCTAACACCCCTCCCAACAGCACTCTTAAGACTCTACATACTGAGGTCAACTGATTTTTGTGTGGGAAGGGAGGAGACCCCGCATGCATCACCTCCAAACATACAGACCACCCGTTCAGGGTGGGTTGGGGGTGCCTTACATATCACAATATTACCAAGCGGCACAACTCACATACATTGTGGAGTGGGGTCGGCATCTTCAGAAAACTTGGGTGCTTCATGGACCAGGCAGTGGCAGGTACCTATATTTGGAAAGTACCCTGGTTGTCAATGAAACAGAGGGCATAGGGCATATATTCCTTCCCATAACCTGAGCTACCCTTGCGGTTTGGGACTCCATTTCCCTCTCCGATTACCCCTATATTGGCCAACTCAAATTTCAACCCAGGCATGCATCCCAACCAATTCATGCCTTGGCAAGGGGCAGGTGTAAAAGAGCCAGGAACCTCTTTGATGACGTTAAAATTATCTCATTTGACCAGTTGCAAATGGACTACAAGCTTTCAGAGTGAGAATGGACACACTACTTACAGATAAGACACTGGGTGCTGCACTCCACAGTTAAACTGCAGATTCACAGGGCCCCAAAATCGTTCGAAAGATAGATATTTTTGAAGGATAGAGACATGCAACAAATCTACAAGCTAAACTCCCTACTAGCCAAACCTTTGCAACGTGAGAAACACCAGGGGTAGAAAAGGTGAGAAGCAGAAATAGGGAGAGCGAATATCCAAAGAAAGGGAAGATATCTACTACAGAATGAGACGCTACACAATGCACCAGGCACAGAAACTGCAGTAAAAATAGCCACATATTGGTATTGGACCCCCCACTAGGTTAATGAAATGGGGTCCCGAACGAAGCAAGACTTGTTGGAGAAGTTGTGGGGGTACAGGCGCACTGGAACACCTACTTAAGTACTTCCCTAAACTGATCAGGTATTAAGGAAGGGTCCAGGATGATGTGGACAAATTCTTGGACACACAAATCCCATAATTTCCAGCATATGTGCTGTTGGGCTTGCCCAATCCACTGAAGTATTCATGCGATCCTGGGAAGGCCGACATATAGCGCTGGCCCTGGGAGCAGCACAACAGGCAATGTTGTCCTTATGGGGAACTCACAGTCCCTGATGACACTGCTTGGCTCCAGCAAATATGGCACCCACTTAGTATAGAAAATCCCACCCTAACTTTAAAGAATACATTTAATTTGTATCAAGAGTTATGGGCCCCTCTTTCATAGCACTCTTCGTATCCAAGTTCAATGAGCTCACCTGTCCTCAATATATCAAGATGGTGCAATTGGTCCCCACCGCACTGGTAAAGCAGCTGCTACGCGCAGCCCTGCCGAAAAATGGAGTGGAGTGGGAAGACACCTGTGTGGGTCTTGGCGAGTCAGAGACAATAAACAATATATTTGGCATTAAGTGCAGGAAGGGGGGGGGGTGGAGGGAAGTTTGGGTTTTGGGCCTGGGGCACAATATATACTTTTGATGTAACGCTGCTAGCCTCTGGGTTGTAGACAAAGCTGGTCCTTGTTTGACTGTCTATAATTTAAGCCAAAATAGTAAACAGAGTTGATCCTAAAAGAGAGCTACCCAGCACTCAGGGACTAGCCCCAGTGGGAGGCAGAGATATCCTGGCACCCTTCCTTTCTGTTTCAAATGCAAGTGCACCCCAATTTTCTTAAGGAGTCAAGTGTAAGGTGCTACGGTGGTTGATTTTGGATGAGGGGTGCTTATTTTGATAAGCTTTCTCTACCATGCTCCCCCACATCAGGAAGTTACCAAGCATACTAAGTCACAGTCTCCATATATAGATGGTCTTTTAGAGACGCAAGAAGATACATTTAGGGCAAATCCAAAGACTGCTCAAATCTCATATCCATGGTGTAAACAAATCAAGTGGACAGCACCTTGCTGCCCATTGTGTCCCAAGCTTAAGATAGAGGTGATCATGGAGTTTAAAAAAAAAACTCTGATCAAGAATGCCGCCCACTTATTTCCAACACTTAATCCCTTACCTTTTTCTTGGGTAGGTGTAGGCCCTCCAGCTGCTCATCTACGGCTGCTTCCTCAAAGGTTACTTTGCGTTTAGACATGGTCCGCCTTCTCACTGTGGACACGCCTTACCTGAAATAGAGAGAGACATGAGGGCAAAGACTACCAAGGACATGATGGAATGTTCAAGGCAAATGTGGAGTGAGGGATGCAAGCCTCAGGGACCTATACGAGTGTTTCTTGGAAACATATCCAACTCTGCACACCAGGCTCTGCGAGTAGTATCCCTAAGCAAGGAATTAACATAGCAGCATGTACTAGCCTGACCAAAGCAAGAAGGAGCAACTGCACACCAACTGACGTCTAAGAGTCTCAGCATACAACAGCCTGCACCACTACTACCAGTCACAGCCACCTTCAGGTCCCGCTCTTCCAATGATCTTCCTTCAGGCATGCACCTTTACTGTTCAGTCAAATACTGCTAACATGAGGAGTCCATAAGAAACTATTGCAGGGGTGGCGCAGTAAACACAAACTGACGTGTGCGAATTGTGTCATGAGGCAGGCGGGCAGTAATTCTTGCCATCTGTTACAACAAGATACTCTTATCAGTCGCATGCAGCAAATATGCCGAACAACTCCCCTAAGGGAAGCTCAGATACTCGAGGAACAGGAAGCAGGGTTATGCTTAGCACTAGTAGGCTATAGAAACAGCCAGTAAGGGCGGGGTGTTCTTATTACAGGACAAACAGTGAATGACAAAATGAGGCTGAAAAGAGTGCTGTTATGTTTAAACAATTCATACATCAGCAGTGGATCGTTATTTTGATCCTCTGTCATTAGCTAGTCATTAAGGATCACCTGTCATTTGTCAGAATAAAATCTTTTAACTATTATTGATCAAGCTATTATTTTATTATGTATTACTGTTACTATTATTGATCGGACGGAGTTATTATCCTCCTCTTAATTTACTGGGGGTGACAACTATAAATTTTTTCTTACCGAAAGCCTGATATAGAGTGGGCATTACAAAATGCTGTTATTGATGGGTACAGCTAATCCCTTTCACTGTCCAACGTGTTGCTATTATAACTCTTCATCTTTGCTACATATATATTATTTGGTATAAGAGATCCCAAATATTGAGTAGAATTCATCTGTTATTAGCGTGGTATTATTGCTCGCACATTACTTCTTGTGAACTACTGATCCTGTAAGGAGTTTCATATCATTGACTCCATCACGGAGTATTACTTATCTCATGATTATTGGGCGAGTGTTAATGTTTCCCTTTCATTGGCTGGATATGTGTGACACCCAATATTGGTGTCTTACTATTTATCCACGATCACTGGCTAGGAATTAGTTGCACTTTTAACTATTTGTCTGTGCCGGCAGCTACCTTATTACTTTTTCATTCTGTGGGCTACAATGGCAGAAACTAATAGTGTGCCCAGTTCAAAGTGTTGCTATTCAGAGTTCCAAACTCTGCCAGATAAGGAGCAGCAGGTTTCTATTTTCACCAGAGAGTAAGATATCTGGCCCAGCTTTACGATGGCTATTATCTTTGACTATTTACCAAGGAATCAGCACAGACTCGCACTGAATCTTTTGATAAGTCTAAAGATGCACAATTTCCCTAATCCATTTATTCCCAACAAACAGGACAGTTTCGTTCATCCAAAATATGTGTTCCTGCAACTGCGACTGGAAACGTTGCGGCATGTGGTATCAAGTACCACCACTTGCGAACCACCCTCTCTCTGTATGTTCCTCTCCTCACATCTCCTGTGCCCTGCTGACTGCAGGTACCTCCTACGTGACTTTTATTTCAGATGTCTGTCGTGGAAGCGGGATCCCACATAGTGCTCAATCCCAAACCAGTTGCTCCAGCTCTGCCAGGTACAATACCGATGAATCATCTCCTCACACCCCACCTCCCCCATCCCCATTTGACCAACTGTCAGAATACTGAATAGCGTATTTGAACAGATTCACCCTGAAATATCATTGAAAATAAAAGCCCCTGTGCTCATTCTTATCAACAGCTACACTTCAATTGATTGATCAGTGCGTGCAGCTACATCTTGACTTTCACCCTCCTGGCCTACTAGTTAGAACCAAGCACGAAAGAGTTAGCCTGCACTGGCCTGGCCACTGTATATCTGATTCAGAAGAATCAGAAATTAATTGTAGTCAATAAACGACAGTGCTGGAAAACATTCTACTAAGTAAAGACATACCATAGCTGTCAGGGGTGCACCAGAGCCTTTGTAGTGTCAATAAGAAAAGCCTTTACACAGACCCTAGTACAGCGATGGACGCAAATAAAAGTGAGCTCAGGAGCGCGCTCTGCTCATTATATAGAAAAGAAAGATATGAGAAGGAATACAATAAACCTCTTGTCCATAGCTAAATGGCCATTGCGGATTGTGCACACCAGTTGGCTAATTATATCAGACTACCAATGAGCCATTGGGAGAGAATCCTCCTGTTTCGCTTAAGGGCTGGTACCATTAAATTTGAATTATGTTTCCCTCTTGGTTACCACCATGACCTTGATCATATTCCATGCCCGTGCGATGGTCAGAGCGGACAATCTATCCAGCACTTTCTGTTCTTCTGCAATTATTATTTACAATATATTAAGTGGTTCTTAACTCCCTATTTTAAAAAAACGTACACCCATCAGTCTGGAACAGTCTGCCTATTTAAAATTACTTAACTGGGACAATGAAGAGTTGCTTTTTCGCACTGGCACTTTTTTGAGAATTTCAGCTCGAGCATGACAAACGATGTCCAATCCCTAAGTTTTATGCCTTTTATGAATGAATCATAAAATAATTGTACATTGTATGCTGTTGTGGTTTTAATGATTATTACGACTTTTTAACCTACACTTTTTTATTTGTTTGCTGTTGTTTTTTGTGCTTTTATGGATACGATGTCATCTGAATAAAGTGTATTTGAACCTTCTACTAAGTGCAAAGGGAAGAGATGCTGGGCATAAAATTTTGCAACCTGTGCAATTAAAATAACAGTATATGACTGATTTGAGGTCGTAGGGAAGGGAATGCAAAAAAAGGGGGAAAGATGAGGCAGATTTAATGTGAGTAGACACTGGCCCAGAAGGTTACACAAGGAAGCCATAAAAAGGGGACAATATTTAGTCTGATTCAGCAGTGATAGGCAACCCACAGGAGGGAAGAGTAGTATTTGGTAATTGTGGTAAGATTTATTTTGCTTGGAGATCAATCCTGCTGCTCTTTGAAGTATTGTATTTAAGTGATTGGCATAGCCCTATGGAGGATGTGGAGAATAGCATTGCCATTGTAAAAGCGCAATGGACATTATATATAGATAAAAAATGTATTTGATTATACTAAAATAATCCTAAAAGTCACACAACACAAATACACAGCTGCTTAAAACATCATGGTATTGCGAGCACGCACTGCCAGTTCTAAAAATGATCCAACAGCAAGACAAGTGTCAATCAGAAATTTGTTAATAACAGAATGCCGAAATGCATTTGGTAAAATTGCATTTCCTAAGAACTAGCATTAACAACATTTTGGTAATGAAAGAATAATATATTTTAACAAGCATTTGCAATGCAATAGGTCTCGCATTAGGAAAGTTTGAGCTATTGGTATTGTAAATGACAAATTTTGTATTTATGTGTTGGTTTTGAAAATAGCGAAATTAATAGCTTTGTCATTTACAATGCCAAAAGACTCATACCCTGAATCACATTTGGTGTCTGGGAATGTACTATATAAAGCGGAGCTTAAGGCCCCCAAAATTGTCAAATGTCAAGCAGACAATCGGGCTCTGTGTTGAGGAGGAGAAACTGTGCAAGACTTCTGCTTGTGACCCGGCTAAGGTCTGCCAGTCCCCCAGCTGTGTGCGGGTCATCACCCAGGAAAATCCAAGACCACATGCCTCTGGAGCACCAATGTCTGCCTGCTTGCCCAGACCAGTGTACCATGTGAAGTAGAGGAGAGCCTGGAGGGAGTGAGGTCAATGGAAGAATCCTGGTGAGTGGATAACCGTAGCGAGGTGAGGAGAAAGTTGGTGCACCGATCAGGTTGTGGTCTGTGTTCAGAGGGAGCTGCTGGAAAAGATAGCGTGACTGCCATGTTGATCGGACCATAATCAGTGAGCGGAGTGAATTTGACGATCTTGTAGTATGCCTGAGGGGGCGGTCTTGAAGATTGCATGACTGCTGTGCCTAACAGCCCGTAGCCTGGGTACAGAGTGAGGATGGTGACCTATACCAGAGGGGGCCACCATGAACAGGAGCTTACTGCTGAGCCAAGCAAGCCATCACTGGTGTGGGTAGTAAGGTCAGTGACCCTCTATGCCAGAGAGGGCCATCTGGAAGGACAAGGAATATTGCCTGGTTGTGTGGTTGTCGAGAGGAGAGGATGCTGTGGTGACATGCGTTCCCAAGCTCAGGCTGAGGATCAAAACTAAAGCAATCAATCCCCACATGTGAAAAGGATCAGGGGAACTTACTGTCTTGCCTGAGGAAGCGCCATGGATGCCCAGCCACTGCCCCTGCAGAATCGCAAGGGCTACTCACTGTCAACAATGGTTTCAGCCATCCGCAACATCTGAGAGTGTAACACTACCAGGGACTCCAATTGTGCAACTCCTGCAGGAATGGATAAGACTGATCACAGGGCCAGAAGTCCCTGGGAGAAATCGTTCTGACGCATAGGGTTTCGGGCACAAGTACACTTTTGACTTTGGAAGAGTCGGAGTGGGACTCCTGAGACTAGTTGCTTAACCTGTATGTTGATCATAGTTTATAGGGAATAATTACTACCATTAGTGAGAGGGGAGATGGACTCGAGGGACCTGCCTTTCGAAACATTAGCGCCCCAACCTGGGGGGGCTGTGCGTATTGCTTGTGTATGCTATATTTTACTTTGTGCGCGTATATAATTACTCTTTTTCATAAAAGAAAGTATTTGACTGGACAATCATTTAGTGCTGCTACTGAATGTTCTTTGAGTTGTGAGCCTGTGTTCACCCCTTAATCTACCTCTATCCGAGCAGCCTTGGACTGCTAGACGCACACTACTACTGAGAGTCACATGCTGAAGAGGTACTTGGCCCAGTTACTCGGGGCCCATAGTAAGTCGGGCCCCATGACAGCAGGAGTTAAAGGCCTCAGTCTCTATGGTTGGGCCTAGGAGCTCCTGCTTGCCCCATGGCCCTCTGATAGGGGTTCTGACAGAAATGCATGATGCATTTCAAAAAATGCAATTTCTTGATTTTTCATCGCTCTGTACGTACACTTCTTATTCACTTGTGTACCAGATTTGTTCCGTGACTATTTGGATTTTGTTCTTTGTGAATTTCCCCATCTTTGGTCTGTCATTTTCTACCTAGGGTTCAACAATCTTGCTATCTTTTTCTTCAAGGCTTTTTAATTCATTGAGGATCTTCTCTCTCTGGATCTTTTGCCTCTGCTGGACTCTTTTCTCACTCCTGTTCAGGTGACGTTTGGTGCCTTGCTGTCATCACCAAAGCTCAGCCCTACCAAGAGCCACGCACTGGATGTCAGACTAACGCATTTCAGTGCATATTGCTTCATCACTGCACTGAAATTTAATGTCACGCCAATTCAGTGGCACCTCTCTCTGCCTTCACATTTCTACTAGGGGCTTTCAAGCACAAAAGCGAAACGGCCAGTACCAAGATTGCTGGTTTAGGGTGGAGGCGTGCTGAGATGGTAGGAGCGCGCCCCGTGTTTGTTGCTGCGGGCTTGTCAGTCTCCCTGCTTTCCACTACTACATTTAAGTCATGAGGTAACTGTGTTCCTCGTTGGTTTTTTTCTTGTCCGTTTCAATAAAAACACATGTTGCTGACTTCGTTTTATTAGGTATTTTTTTAATCTGCTCACAGTTCACATATAGCATATTTGTAATATGTTATGCCGCTTCATCCAGTTTGGTAGTTATTAGACACAAATCATGGCGCACTGCTGGAAGTATTTTATGTATGTGCATATGTCTACGCAAACTACCATCAGAGTGGAAATATTCTTGTACACTCAATTTTACAGTGACTATCAACAACTCATTTATAAATGCCAACACTATAGGCAGCAGTAGTAAATCAGCAATATGCAGGGTTAAAAACATTATCCCTTTGGTCTTCTGACTTCACAAGCACCGAGCAAGTTCCGCCTAATTAACTTGTTATCGTTCCCCTCACATTGTCTGGACTAAAAGGAAAGAAAAATGTACTCCAGTTGCTGTCATGTGTCCCACTTTCAGATTGTTTTTTTTTGTTTTGTTTCTAAGAACAAAACTTCAAATCGCAGGGTTCAACTTTGCTGTCATCTAACAAAACATAAGTAATGGCTGAAAGTGTCACACAACATTTTTTCTGAAATGTGTCCATTGCATGGGCATTCACTTTTGTGCTAAAGTATCCCTCAAAAGGCTTTTGAATCGGACACATAAACATATGAAAAATATGGAAATGTCACACATTAGCTGTCTGGAAACTTAGCAGCTACTTACCGCGAGCACTGCTTCTCTCTCCAGCTCCACGGCACTTACATGCTAAGGTTTTCACCCCGAGATGTCTATCCTCCCACACCTACGAGTGTTTCTAGCCACGCCCACGGGGTGGAGCAAAATACCGGAAGTGCGGTGCCACTGCCTGTTAAGACCTCAGTTAGCCGCGTCCGGGCACGGTCGCGTTTGAAATCAGAGAAACTGTTAAGGGGCAGGGGATACATCGACCTGGCGTAACGATAGCCGCCGATTTACGTGGGGCCGAGCTCCAGGCGGCCCCCTCCGGCGCTGTGCACGGGTGGTGCGCTCCTAGTTTAGTTCGGAGCATGTACCTTGCAAGGGGGGGCTCAATTCCATTACGCCACTTGGAGAGGGGGCGGCCGTCGGTGCGCAAGGGAGCAGCGTCGTTTATCTTTTTCGACTGAACAAAAACAGAAGCGAAAACGATGTGGTGGTGATTAGGTTTCGAGAAGAGAGAATGGTGGTAGAAGGGGCGTTGGCATATCCCTCCCAACGGGCTCCTATGGCTTCTGCCTGTTCACGAAAGAGGAGGGGCCACACAACTAGGTCACTGGGGATTTTTGTTTTTCATTTTAAGACGGACCGGTTTGTTGTGCTTTGTCCTCGAGTGTGACCTCTTTTCAATAAAGAAAAATGCAAGCGACGTGGTTAACTGTGAAGGGACAAAGAGCTAGGTAACTAATGGAGAACGCGGAAATGAAACAAGGCGCGCGTCGTAATCTGATTCTGCCATGCTGTCTACGGTACAAGCTCATGCACGCGACCAAATGCTGCGCGTGCCCATCTCCTGTCTCCACTTTGGCTCGTTGTAAGCTGAGCCGACAACTATAGTTCTCACAGCGAGAACGCGCTTTGCGCTTTCGCCAGCGAGACCTAAAAAACTATGAAAGAGACTGAACGGAGCCCTAATCATTGGGACACCCGTATTTGAGTACAATACTGACCTAAAGGGAAGCACAGAAGTTGAAATCGTGCCAATTTGATATCTAGCCAAGAGCAAGATTTCCTCTGAATGATCAGACAAGAGATATGGTTCGATTCCACTGCAGTTTGCAATATGGTAAGGGGGTCTTCATACAGTGCTCAATCTCGAAGCAATCTAGGATAATCCAGTGGTTAAATATAGTGTTGGGGTTGGACCAGATGGAAATCGATAATAGAAGGAGCCACTGTAATTTGACCATCTAAGTACCCTAGACCCAACTCCTAGTGACAAAAACAATGGGAGGAACTCACGGGTAATAACAGCAAATAGCGCCAAAATTTAGTAACTTTTAATTGTAAAAAAATTTGATTTTAGTGAGTCTCAAAACCCCAGCACAAAATGTAGCAATTGTTACACACTGGCACTTCTATATTTGCAAGAGTGGAACAAATGGCTTACTGCCTATTAAGGTAACCATTGGATTGGCAGTCATGTGCCAGGCTGAAACTCAAGTTAACCACAATAAATGACTGACGAAAACCACCTCTAAATACGGAAATGGAGGGATAATGCCAAGAGCCATATTGTTGATATGGATTGAGCACATTCAGGAGATTTTAGAGCAACAGGAAATAACACAGGACTTGGACAAGTTGGTATCGCAACCAATATCATCGGGCCTTGAAAAATCTTCTCGCCCACTCGCAATTGTGAGTACAATTTTATCAGGTCAAGTTATTTTTAGGACCTACCAATCCCATCCGGCGAGTAAACTTAGGCTGGAAAGGAGCAGGTGTTCTGTTCATTCAGAAAGTGAATAAGCGATAAAGATACCATTAAATCTTGTTTTTATCTTGACACATTTGCTGTCTGTTTAAGGAAAACGGGCAAATGTCAGTTTGTCTTTTTACTAATTGCTGATTGGAAAATTATGCTTATTTTTCTCTCTCACTAAAGTTAGAGATTTTGGTCAAGTGAGCTCTCTGAAGATATCAGTTGTTCGCTGACACAATTTTTCAATAAATATCCTGTGAAATAATATTACAAATATTTCAAAATATATCAGGAATTACAAAAGCACTTTTTTGTAATTAAGAAGTGTGATGCAAACAAAGAGTTAAATAGGAGCAAAACAAATCAGAACACTTTATTTGGTGATGCGTAAATGACACATATTTGCAGAAACTATTACCAAAAATTATTGTTTGCACACTATGGACCTCATTACAATGTTGGTTCCTTGTCGGAATCTTTTACGACCAACTCAGGTTCGGGGAGTCCAACCGACCGCTATGAACGCTGTTCGGTCGGACTCCCATTGGCTTCTATAGAAGCCTGTGTTCCGACCAACAACACAGGCTCCCATTGAAGTAAGGAGTGGTTGCAGAAAACCTTGCACCTGGCACCCCATGGTGCTTGACACACTATGCATGGTTGAAAAGAGAGGTCCCATGGGTACCCCCTAGGGGCCCCAACTGGAGGCCTCCAGGTGTGTCAGACAAACAGAGTCGGAAAGGATGTCCGAATTCGACATCATAATAGGTTGGTCGGAAGAACGGTCCGTAGAGCTGTACGATTCTGCTCCGACTGACTAGAAGTCTCCGAATGCCAGCCGGAACAGAGTCAGACAGACCGAACGGTTATCTACCATTGTAATCAACGGGTCGGAAATGATTCCGAGTCGGTCAGAAACATGGGTTCCGACTCGGATTGGGAAAATCTAAATGCCGTTCTGAGCTTTTCTGGCCAAAATCGTAATAAGGCCCTAAATATAGTTTTATCAGTAAACTGCATGCCAGTTGGAACGTTTGTGGCCATTTCAATGTAAAATCTGCTGATTACAAATGACAGTGGGCTATCACTTAATGCTTTAGGAACTCTCCAACCCCAGCTCCAACACCAATGACGCCCCACCTTCGCAAGACCTGTTCGACTCGCTGGCCACCTTCTTCCACCGCAAGATTGCAGACATCCACGACAGCTTCAACGACACGACTGCCCCGACTACCACCGAGACCTCCCCCCCCACGACCACCATCCGCACCAACCACCTGTTCGCCTGGACCAACATCATCGACGACGACACCATCAAGATCATGAACACCATCCACTCCGGATCTCCGTCAGACCCATGCGCACACCACATTTTCAACAAAGCCAGCACAGCCATCGCACTCCATCTCCAGAAAGTCATTAACATCTCCTTCGAAACAGCAACCTTCCTGGAGAGCTGGAAGCTCGCAGAGATCAACACCTTACTCAAGAAACCCAAGCCTGGACCCCAGGGACCTCAAGAACTTCCGGCCCATCTCCCTGCTCCCGTTCCCAGCGAAGGTCATCTAGAAGACCGTCAACTAACAACTGACCCACTACCTCGAGGAGCATCCTTGACCCTTCCCAGTCCGGGTTCCGCAGCAATCACAGCATCGAAACTGCCCTCATCGCCGGCACCGATGACATCGGGACCCTGTTAGACAACGGAGAAACAGCGGACCTCATCCTTCTGGACCTGTCAGCCGCCTTCGACACAGTCTGCCACTGCACACTACGAACATGCCTCCACGGCGCCAGGATCCCAAAGAAGGCCCTGGGCGGGACCACCTCCTTCCTCTCCGGCAGAACACAGAGCATCCGCCTTCCCCCCTTCTGCTCCGAAGCCACCGAGATCATCTGCGGCGTACCTAAGGGCTCATCCCTCAGCCCAACGCTGTTCAAAATCTACATGGCACCACTCGCCCAAGTCGCCCGACTGCACGACCTCAACATCATCTCCTATGCCGACGACACCCAGCTGATCCTCTCCCTCACAAAAGACCCCCTCACCGCCAAAAGTAACCTCCACGAAGGAATGAAGGCCGAAGGGATGAGGAACTGCCGACTGAAGCTGAACTCAGACAAGACGGAGGACCTAATCCTCGGATCCACCCCCTCGGCCTGGGACGACTCCTGGTGGCCGACTGCACTGGGAACAGCTCAAACACCCACTGACCATGCACGCAACCTAGGGGTTATCCTCGACTCTACCCTCTCCGTGACTAAGCAGGTCAACGCCATCTCTTCCTCTTGCTTGAACACCCTCCGCATGTTCCGCAGGATCTACAAGTGGATCCCACCAAAACAATAAGAACGATAACCCAGGCCCTCGTCAGCAGCAGATTGGACTACGGAAACACCCTCTACGCAGGAGCCTCGGCCAAACTCCTGAGACGGCTGCAACGCATCCAGAACGCCTCTGCACACCTGATCCTCGACATCCCTCGCCACAGCCACATCACACCCCACCTGAGAGACCTGCACTGGCTCCCCGTCAACAAGAGGATAACCTTCAAGCTCCTCACCCACGCACACAAGTCTCCCCACAACACCAGACAGCGTACCTCAACAGAAAACTCAGCTTCTACACCCCCTCCCGCCATCTCTGCTCCGCCGACCTCGCCCTCGCCACAGTCCTCCGCATACGAAGAGCGACCTCCGGCGGCAGATCGTCCTCCCACCTAGCCGCTGGCTTTTCGAGCAGTAGCAGCATTCCCCACTCCCTAGCGCCTTGAGACCCTCACGGGTAAGTAGTGCGCTCTACAAATGCCATGATTGATTGACTGATTATTTATGTATTAAAAGTGATAGTTTTTAAACATGATTTGATAAACATTCATGTCCTTGCCCTGATGAAAATGTTGTTAATTAACTGAGAGGCAAATCAGGGGTCAAACGTATCCTGTATGAGGCTAGATTTGTATTATATATGGAAAGAAAGTGTAGTCCATTAAATCATACAAAAGAGTTTTTTATACAGCAGACATGCTGAACTCGCACATTTGAAGGTGCTCTCATATGTGATAATGAAGAAAATGTCGGCTCAATTAATTAAATTAATTGCCCACGACCACATTACGCATGGTGAAACAAAGCTTTCCAATTAAAGCAATAAACAAACATTCTTGAAAACAAAGTACATTTGGAGACACCGAGTCATAATGTGTTTTTCGAGTGATACAATCAATAATATAATCCTCATCAGTGTCAAAGAGTATATGAAAAGGGTAATGTGAAACCACTTAACTAGATGGGAAGAGGTGGATTCAAAGGCTGATACAGTGAATGGGTACTGACTGCTGTAGGGCATGTGGTAGTTTGGTTACGATATAGATGAGTTGCAAGGGTAAGCATGAAGGCATGTCCATTGTGTGATTATGTAGCAAGTGTTGGCAAGGGGGAGATTAGAGGGGAGCACAAGTGGGTAGGTGAGTCGCGTACACAGGTACAGGGGTAGTGCATGTGGTGGGCTCATGGAGCAGAGGTGTTGGTGTGATGGATTCATGGAGGGAGATAGTCAGGGGACATAAGGTGAAATGGGGAAGAAAAAGGACAGGAATGAGTCAAAAGTGTGTCACATTCCGAAGGTACAGGACATCTGCGGCTGGGGCATGCCTCTTCATAGCAGAGGGCGGTTCCCACTGTCATCCCCCATTTGCGTCCTGCACCTTGCCAAGCTGACAGTCCTGGAGCAAACAGGTCCTTCTAATGCAGCATGATGTTTTCTTAGCCAACAAAGCAATGGCAGCAGAACGAGTGTGGACAGTGGGTTTCTTTCAGCATTCAAAAAAACCAAAGGCCTCCCAAGTGTATAAATTAGTGAGCTCAGTGGCGTCGCAATGTGCGGCATGAATAGCTCGTACTTGGACAGAGTGGGAAAGAACCATAGCATGTATTTCATGAGTTACAGTGGGGACAGTCTGCAGTGGGAAAATACTGGTTGAGTTGTGCGGGATCAAATAAGCATGGTGAAGGATATGAAATTGAATATTTTTAAACCTGCCATTTTTCAAGACAGTATGAAGGAACACCAGTGAGTGTGTCCATTCCGTGTCATTTAGCATCCTCCCTATATCTTCTTCCCACATGGTGTGAAGGGGTCCTATGGAAATGCTGGTGTGGCAACGGATCCCCCTATAGAGCCATGTGATCCAATGACCTCCTTCTACTAAGGTGAGGAGCACATGCCGTACTGCGTGTGTAGGGGGCTCTTCATCACTGGTCAGCCATAGTATATGACAAGTATTATGAAGTTAGGGTCAGGTGACAAACTTTCCAGCCAGAAGGTCAAAGTCTGCTTGGAGCTATTCAAAGGAAAAAAGGTGGCTGTCCGGAAACAGGTCATCGCTGTGGGCAGAGAGCAATCTCGCCAGCTGTGTAAAGCTGAGGCCATATATATGTCCCCAGGTAACTGGGAAAGGCTCTGCAGAAGAGACACTGGGGCATATGGGAGAACATGTTGTGTTACAGTGTGGGTTCAAATCAGGCATTTGTAGCCTATCTGTACTTGCAGCAAGTGGGAGGGGGATCCAGTGGACCACCGCAGGAGTAAGAGTTTTCTAATAGCAGAGGCAGAAAGTGATGGGGAGTGGTGGCATGTTTCTCTGAGATTGCAGTACGCTATCCACCAAGACAGCCATTGCAGTTGGACTGTTAAACAATATGCCTTGAAGGAAGGAGCACCAAGTCCGCCCTATCTGTGTGCAATTATAACTTCATCAAGCCAATCCAGTGGCGACCAGTTCCCCATATAAGATCAGTCAGCAGTGTCGACTTCCCTAAAAAAGCTACGAGAGGGTATCACTGGGAGACTTGTAAAATAGTACAATAGTCATGGTAGGATCATCATCTTTGACAGTGTGATCCTCGCAGTTGTTGCCAGTGTTTTTTTTTCCAGAAAGACGTCCGGGATTTCAACGATACTAGTATGGGGTGCAGATTGCTATCGAAAAGATCAGAAAGAGCATGGTATATTCAAATTCCTAAGCACGAACCGCAGGTGAGAGAAGCGCCACCCAGAATGATTTCTTGTAGGGTCAGGTATTTGTGAAGTGGGTAGATTGAGGATTTGTTCAAGTTGACCATTAAGCCAGATAGTCTGGCAAATTACTACAATTCACTTTTGATGAGGTCTACGTGGACATCGTGGAGAAACAATAAAAGATAGTAACGTACACTGACAATGCGTGTGTCCTGTACGCAAGGGAGATGCGCCAGTGTATATCATTTCGGCGGTCAGGTAGCAAGGGGTTTCATGGCCATCGCAAAGAGCAAGGGAGAGAGAGGACACCACTGCGGTGTGCGAGTTCGACTGAGAAGGCATTGGGAGATGTATTGTTCCACCCAGGCTCACAAAAGGGGGGTTGTGTATTGGGAACGGGGTAGGACAGAAGGCGGTTGCCTATGCCCATCCGCTCCAGGACCTGAAAAATATAGCTCCAGTCCAATGAGTCGAATGCCTTCTCCAGGCACACCGCAAAAGGGAACGGTCTCTGGACCTAATCGTGAACGTGGAACAGGTGTCGAAGGTTATGGGAAGTGCTGCGTCCTGGGACTAACCCATTTTGGTCTGGGTGAATAAGTTCTGGTAGTATTCGGGCGGATATGATTTTACCCAAGATTTTGCGGTCTGCCCCCAATAGGGCGGTGAGAAGCAGTATGGTAGGATCCCGATCTGGCTTGGTGATGGAGTAGTAAAAACTCCTGAAGGACCTCTTTGTATACAACAGCTAAGCGAGGTGCTAAGACATTAGCGTATGTGCATAATATTCTATAGGGAGGCCGTCAAGGTCTCGAGTCTTGTTCCTGGCCAGGTCCTAGATTACCCGCTTAACATCCGCCGGTGTTATGATTAAATCTAAGGTGTCTCGTTGAGCCACAGTGATATTTGGCCAAGTGAGGTGTGTAAGGTAAGAGTCAGCGGTCCTTTCCAGTATCAACTTGGGTGCTATATAGATGTGGGAGTAATATATTTAGAATTCTGAAATAATGTTGTGTATGGAGGACCATACCTGAAGGGGAGACCAACTTGGGGATGGGGCCTCCCTTTGCTCCTATCGAATTAACCTTGTAAGAAGGTGGCCAGATTTATCGCCCTCTATATGGGTTTTAGCTGCGAAGTCTGTGGGGTTAAAACACGGCAGGTGCTCCAACGGTAGGCATGGTGGCGCTTAGCCTGTTCCAGTGCAGGCCGACTAGATGCTTCCCACTCATGGCAACGATGTTCCGCCTCCGTGTGTTCTTTCAACAGTACGACGGACTCCTACTATTTCTTGAAGGCAGATACCACAGGAGACCACCTTGAAGAGATCCCATTCAAGGAGCGCATTATAGGCCGTGCCATCGCTGCCGGAAAATTAATTGCAGATATGTGTTTACTGGGCGCCCCGGACTATGGGATCTTCCAGACAGTCTTGGGGCAAACGCCACATAGGGGTCGGAGGGTGAGGGATACCCTCATTGCAAGTCAATGGTGTGGCCGTCATGGTCAAACACCACGCGGCCATAGTATTTTACAGCTGGGAAGGCCAGCAGGATGTGGGATCACAATACAAGGTTGAGTCGCACAGATAGCGGAGTACTGAATGAAGAGAGTAAACTCGAGAGGTAGGTTTAAGAGTCCTACACACATCTTTCAACAACTAGAGCATCACCCAGGTCACAAAACATTCTGTCTGATCATATGGGAGATGGGGGAGTGAGAACAATCGAGCTGCAAGTCCAGGACGCAGTTGTACTCTCCTCCTAAGATCCATGGTGCAGGAGTCTTCTGAGCTAGCACTGCAGATTAGTGTCATTCAAAACATGCCTTAGTCGGTGTTAGGAGCGTATATGCTGCAGAGTCAAACGGGCAGGCCGTTTAAGGTACCCCTCGAGTAGGACATATTAAACTGTTTTCTCTTCTCTCACGGGGAACATGAGGAGTGAAAAAAGTGTTAAGCACTGCTAAGATGTGAGAAAGGCATAGGTGTCTTGGCACCACAAACAAATGTCTTCTCAGTGCATATGGAATGAGGCAAAGGCACTACTGTGAAGGTGGTAGATAATGCAACATGTAGCACCATGGAAGGGACTGGAGAAGCAGATATTTAGCAACACAAAGAGTGGAGGGAGTCTATACACTACTGCAGACCGTGAGTGGGAGTCAGTTGATCAGTGAATGTTAGGGTGACCACCTGCTTCTAGGTCATTAGACATTTCCAGATCTGGACTTTTGTGAGATAACCTAATGAATTCAGGCTGCAGTAGTCTTACTTTGCTACCAGTGAACTAATTAGACTAACACACCTTAAATAAATGAATTGTAGGCGAAATATTTAGGACAGCAAGCAGTGTCGGTAATGCCTTGGTGTGAAATGTTCACCCTAATTGATGCCTGTGCTGACTGAGAAGCAATTAGACATCTATAGAAGGGATTATGGACTTCACCTCAAACACTCAGTTATATAAAGTGCTGCCTGGTCGATCGTAACACTATCAGGGCTAGTGTCCCCCAAGCATCTCAATCCAGCAATCAGAGTCGGCTTTTGTTATGGGCAAGCTGGACCCAGGAATAGGAAGCCAATCTTCACAGGGGGAACAGATTTGGCTTGTTGAAGGTCATGCAAACAACAGCGCCCCTTTCACTTGGCTCAAGTAAATTAGTGTAAAAGTACTTTGATTCATTTTAACATGGAGCATGTGTTGTTTAAATATTTCATCAGTTCAATTTGTTACACTACAATCTCCCTCTCACCCGCCCCCAAACAACTTGGCATCAAGATGAATGGGTTAAGCAGTGGGTGATTTAGGGGAGTTTGGTGGGTGTGGGGCAGAGTATCAAAGATGTTTGTGTTCAAAGGCCAGTCCGTACTGTATATAGCTGTAGACTGAACTGTAAACACAAAAGGGGCCCACTCCGTCTCATATGATTCAGCAGCGAGGGCGCCACATCTATTTCTGCCCAGGGCACTATCTGAGCAAGGGTCGGCTCTGCCAACAGCACATAACTGGAACGGCACCATCAGAAACCTGTATACAAGTTCAAGTTTATTGTTTAAGTTAATTAAAACCAAAACAATTTTGCAGCATAAAACATTAGTATTTTTTGCAGAGTTTTTTTTACTATGTATAACATCGTAGAATAACATATCCTGAGAAAAAGTGCAAACAATCATTATACCCTAAAATACATAATTACGTCTACAGTATATCTTAAAACCAATAAGTAGTTTTAAAGCTAGTACAGTGTTTGCGCAAATACGCAAACCCAATGTAAACATGCAATCGGACAGCTTAATCAACTCAAAGCACATTTTTAAGTGGAACATCCTGAGAGAAGGTGTAAACAATATTTTACCCCGACATTTACATGTTTACCAATATAATGTAAATAAACTGAGTGTTTGAAACTGGCACAATGTTAGTGCAAAAACGCAAGCCACCGCTGACTCCTATTCAGCTGAGAGTTCAAACGAGACCAAATGAATACCATTTTAACTGTATGCCGGCAAACCAGCACATTAATATTAATCGACAGATATCGTCCCTGCGGAATCAGTTCTTTTTCATGCTGACCGCCGTATACATTTCAGCCAATTAACGTCAATACTACAGCACCTCAACCCACGCCACCCCCCAAAAAATCTTCTGAATGGATCACAGTGTCTGTATCAATCGGGCTACTATAACAACAATACTACCGTCAGCGCACAATACAATTCTAATGTAACAGTCATTTATTAAAATTTTGGGGATCATCCGAAGCTGTCACTGCATTTGAATCTTGCCCTTCCTCGCTTCTTATTCCAGTCTAAGAACATTCAGTCACACTGATCTGCAAATGTTCTTCGACTGGGGGTTTCATTACCCGTCCTAATTGAGCACTCAACCACCCACCTAGCATGGGGCAGACACTTATAGTCACTCTGTATTTCTGCGTATTTACTTGGGGGGCCACCACCTCTGCACAACTTACACGACCGCCTGTGATTTCAGCTTAACAATTCCGTCGTGTGTTGATCTGTTTTAGTTTTAACGGATGTAATAATTTTAGAACTTCCGGGTCGAATAACAGCCAATTGAAAGGCTTTACTCGTTCTAGGAGGAGTCTAGGAATGGGCGGTACTAACAATATGTAAGACGGTCTGTGATTGGAGCATTGTTGGCACCTCAGCCAATCCTGATCCAGCCCATAGAATTCCGAAGTGATATTTGGCTGTGAGGCTACGGCGGCTTACGCATGTGCTCCTTTGGAACAGCCCTCTCGGGGTGGCTGCCAGTTTTTGATTTGGCTGAGTTTTCCTGAAGGTCCAGCTGAAATGTTTTGTATAGATAAGGAAGTGACAGCCTGTTATAGCTTAGTCCGCTAGACCAGAATGGGAAGGAACCCGGGGTTAGGAGCAGGGTGGGCGATGTTTGGACCTTGCAATCTAATCACTATTGACAGACGGCGTACACTTTTGGCGGCTGCTACCCATGTTCCTGGGGCTCAGGCTGGCCAGGTGCCAGTCATACGGGTCTCGGCCAGTGTGGCATTTCGCTAAGGGACATGCGGCATTTCTAGCACGTAGTAAAAATAGGTATTCCGTTAGTTTTGTGACATTGGTTCTATTTGAACTCTGCTTCTATGTTGATTACTCCCCTGACATGTCAGACCACGTGCCGTTTGCGCATGAATTTATGCATGGCACCCATACCACGGTCACATACACAGATCGCATTCTGCATCGTACCCATACGCCCTAGGGGCAGTGGAAGTGGTAACAATGTATAATTCAATAAATAGTTGGGTATAGGAGCTTTCAGTCGGGTATGGTAAGGTGTCTGTCGGAGTTAACTGGAATTTGTAAATACTAAGACCAAAACACACAAACTCTTAGGTCTTAAACATGGTTATTTTGCAAAAAACGGTGTTTTAAGTACCCCATCACAATCCACCTGCTTTCCCTTTTCACTGGCCCTTAAGCCTCACTCATGCGCTTCTTCACATAAGTTGTGATATGTGACATGATATGTCTACTTTATTGTCTGACCTCCCCCCCCCTCTAATGCCTTTAATGGTAGAGTAAAGCAAACTGGTACTTTGGAACAAGGAGTACTTGCACTTCTATATTTCCATTTCAAGCACTGCCCAAGAGCATCAGTGTTGCTGATGTTCAAAATGAGTAATACTGTTAGGTTGCTGGATGACCGCAGTAGGTCTCGTAGGTGGACGTTAATAATTAAGGAACATGCACGCCTGTTTATTTACAGCTCAGGCTAAGTCATAAGGACACAGATCTAATCCAAGGAGCTGTTGGTGCTTCACCCTGAAAAGAGGTCGACCCTACTGCACCACAGATGCTGATACAATAATCCTACAAATGCACAGAGTAAATAAACATTGAAAATCAGACAAGAACATAGAAATTACTCAACCTTCAATACTCCCTGAGGAACTTGTATATAGCCCATTCCACATTATCGTTCTCCATTTCTGATATGCTAATCACTTTTTAAAGAATTTGCTCGGGTCACTGTGGCATTACTTTTCTGAGTGAGATACCGAGCAACTGTAGGCAAGGAGCAAACTTTTCTGTGAAATACCACCCCACTGACTGTTCAAATTTCTTTGGGGAGGCCATGTGTGACAAGTATCTTCTAATTTTTGGCGGAGGAGGAGCTACGCCAGCAAACAAGATGGCCGCATAAGCTCCCGGCTCCGCCGACCTCCGCCAGCAGCTCGTATATCCTGTTCTCAATCCTGAATTCGCACCAGTCTCCCGGGTTCGTGAAGTATTCCTGCCTCTAAAGGTGTAATCCTGAGCTTTTTATCTTGTCGGATGCCAAAGATACGCCGTGTTCCCATTCTCGGCCTAACATCGTGTGGAAGCCGGGGCCTCGATTTCTAGCCTATCCGGGTTGGAGTTGATCAACAACGGCCGCTGGCCCTGGACTGAGCCCGGTCCCCCGGAGGGCATCGTAAACTGCTTGTTTGATGCTGACATTGTGAGCGGCCTACACCGCAGGGATGGGTAATTTGTATCGCCCGACGCCCGAGACATTAAGATTTATTGCAAGGGCAAGAAGTTTTAATTACTGTTTTGTCCGAAGGGCAAGTAGACTGTAAATTATGGACAGAGATCAAACTATCCTCAGACCTCTTCAAATTAGCAGTCCGTGTCTCGTCCTCAGTGTAATCACCTAACCCAGGCACACGAGTCATGACACAATTTATAGCAGGAAGCCGAGGAGCCTATTTTTGTTTATGTAGCCCGCCTGGGCAGTCGAGAGAGTAAAGCACAGCATGAACTTTGTTTAGCACAGAATTTTCCACATGGAGCTTTTGCAGCTGGAGAACACTTTCAGCAATGGCAGGTAGGAGACAAGCTTCTTTGCTCCTTGCTTTTACCTGACTTTTTTTTTAAAACTTAATTCACCCTTCTGATGCTGCCCTTTCTTGGCTGCACCCTTGGGCCTCTGTGCTGAACCCAGATCGCTTTCCTCCGCTCCTCTCACCTCCTCCCCTGCCTTCCTCTCTCCTCTCCTCGCATCCGAGGCTTGCATTAAGGTGCTTGGATTTATTTTGTCATGGAATTCTTGGGCCCCTCTCTGCGCACATTGCTTGCTGTCTGTTTGAAGTCTCAGCCTCTTTAGTGTCAACCAAATCTACATTAAAGCACCTTGCTTTCCCTGCGGGGCTCTCGTGCAGCCCACAGGCCACCCCTGTTGCTTTCATTTTCACGACCCTCTAATTTGTAAACCAGTGTCTCCACTATGCTCTTTTCTTTGCCCTATGGCTCTGCATTTTTTCCTTCACCAGCACACAGGAATTGGAGGCCAGAAAAAGAAAACAGAAGGGGCAAGGCAGAGTTTGCCAGAAGTCAGGTTTGCAGTGATATGTTTACCACAAACTAAAAGGCCAAACCTTACTGTCTGTGATACGATGTCACCAAAATCTTGCACCTGAAGCTGATAGGCTTTATATGCTGTTCTGTGCAGTGCCAAGCATGACTTTAAAGCAGCACTGGGGCGCTAGACTAGGGGTGATTTCTTTAGGTCAGTAGAAATGCCATCCATTAGCATCTGCTACATGATGCGACCTCAGGCCCTCACAATGACTATAGCCAGGGCCACTGGAATTGTGATCGAACGTCCGCAGTATTTGCCACATAATCCATCATCTGCTGCAAAATTTGTTTCTAGCTCAAACGATAAAAAAGTTACTAAAAATGCCACTTTGCGTTTTGCCGCGCAGTGGAAGCCTCTTTGTAAAGCCGGACTGGTCACCTTTCTGTTGATTATTGCTATATTTGGATGTCCACCTCATACTAATGAGTTGCAACCAATGCCCACAGGGTGTTACCAAGTTTGAAAATGATGAAATAATAAACCAATACTATTACAAACTGTGCCGAATTATGTCACATACTTTGCATTTTCTTGCTGCATAATATACTCAAGCCTGCCACATAATTTCGTCCTCTCTTGCTGCATAATTCCAGTGGCCCTGAATATAGCCCTGGTCTGACTGACAACAGGCGTTCCCGCATGCATTCCAATATCCCACATTTTACCTAATTTACAACAATAACAGGCAAGTCTCTGAAAGCTCTTTTTGTCCCTACTACCCCTAGTAAACACTTTTAGAGTTAGGGTTAAAAACAGTGCTCCGTTGCTGTTTAGCAATTTACTGCAGCGTTAGGTAGCTCTTATTAAAATGAGTTAACCTTTATGTGAACACTGCTAATCTTGCAAGATTAGGAAATGAAGGACCAGAAAAAACACTTGCCGAGGATCACACAATGTAGCTAAGTGGGGGTGAGTCTAGGTTAGAGGCTCAGCACTCTCATTTGAAAGCTGATAAGTCACAAGAAGCTGGTGCACTGCACGCTAAGATAAGGCAGGTATGTGGAATGGTTACCTCAAATGTACCGGGAGGGGTAAATAAAGAAAGGAGCATGTATGGCTGGATAGTATGTTCATGCAGTACATAGAAATGGACTTCTTAAAAGTGTACAGAGTAAAGCGGACATAGTAACGTAAATGTGTCCAAATAAATCCTGCTTAGAGTAGATAGGTTGGTGAGGCTCTCTGTTGCTACACAACAGCAAGACTTGTGGCTTTCAGGCTGTAAATGCCTCTATAGGCCTAGAAGTCTGTCCTTTGTGTTGTGCTGGCTTTCTCTAGCCTATGCCCTGGATTCTATATTACAGCTACATCTTTGCAAGGGAGCAGTGCTTGAAATGGCACTACAGAGATAAGGTCTGTACCCCAAGGCAGTGAGGAAGGATTGTTTTTTATGCTACTGGAAAGTAATTAATTGCAAAGCAAGTGAATAGACTACATGTAGAATGTCCCGTTAAAAGCTGCCAAACTCAGAAAGAGCTAACGTTACAAACCTCTCCGGAGATGCAGCAGAAGAAAGTGAAATTGTTCTTATGCTGTGTGCTTTAGTTTATATCAGAAATCACAAAATGCCAACAACAGAACCTCCCCTACTTTACACACCCCACATCAACTTGTGTTAACGACACTTCCTTTTCTTGTTTACTATCTCAGCACGCTGTCATTTTTCGAATTCCCTGTCCAACTTGTCTTTGTCTTGCTGTCTCAACCTTCTGCCATTGCTCTTGTGCCCAGTCTAAACCTCATGTTATATCTCTTTCCCCATGTAAGTCGCCTTCATTCTCTTCCTTTTGGATCTAAATCCTCAAACATCTCTAGACAACGTTTACTATTCTTTCTTTTGCTCCCAGTTGGATGCTCGCCTCTGTCCCCTCTCAAACCCCTGATGTAAAACCACCATCCCCCCACTTCCCTTCCCTACTGCTCTCCATTCTGAAAGTAAAAACGATTCACAAACTATTGTGGGTGGTCACCTCTACGATTGAAGAAAGAAGGGGGTTCCCCGGTGGGTTTTAGTGATATGGGCAGGCAAGGGGGGAAAAAACCTTAATAGAGCAAAAAGAGAACAACCCTGCCCATGAGATATTGTGGTCCCGAGGGGGATCCAACTAATGATGGAGGGGTGGTATGTCTAGGAGCCAGAACTGCACGAAATACAAGGCAAGTCAGTCTAGATATACACAGAGAGGATATAATTTTTTGTACATATATTATTTATTATTTTTCCTTTGGTTTTATGTATCAAATAGAGGAGTACAAGGAGTTATTTACATTGTTTGAATCCACATAATATATACAACATCAAATATACATGATAAGAGAAAAAAGATAAAAATGGAGAATAATAATCCTAAACCTGTAACATAGCCTACCAAGTGGTGTATCATACAACATTCATTCTCTCATACTCATTCATATCATTTCACTCATTCGCATATTCTTTTGTTCCACTTTCATTCACTTATATAGTCATGGTATTTACTGCATGGAAATGTTGGATTTGTTCCATGGGTCTAAATAATATTTTTAAAGACACATGACATTAGAGTAAATCCTGGCGATTATGGATCAGTGTGTCGTTGTCCTGGTTGCGCAAGCCGACGCGCGTTTCGGTGATTGGCCAGAAGGGCCACACCTTCGTCAGGGCTGGGAGATGTTAGCTGGGAGGGGGGCAGGTAAAGGATCTGGAAGTAAAAACAGTATCTTAGATTTTCATACAATGTGCAAATTCAAATCATATACATCTACATTTTCTATTTATTTAATAGATATATCCTCTTTAATTTTTAACATTTGATCAAACCATCGTTTCTAGTGGCTGTGCAGTCCTGGACTACCTAGGGGCACTCCCTGGAAGAGACTTCCCGTTCGGTAAAGTCTATGTAAGGCAATTTAGATGACCATGTCGTGGTGAACCATTGGATGAGTATCATGGTTTTTCTCATATGCAGGCTGGTAGGACTTCCCTCATACATACACTCAATCAATCTGGAGCACATTTACTAGTTTTTCCCAGTTAAAATATAGCTACGTTTGGTTTTTAATATTTAATATCTTACTTTTCCATGGCCGCTAAGGAGTTCATTTTGGAGGGCCCTATTAGATATCAGTCAACTGATCTAGAAACATTGTTTGCTTTAAGCTAGCACAATGTTGGAGATAACATAGGAATTAATAGTAAGATTTATGAGGAATTTTTTTGTTTTACAAAGATGGACTGTTGTTAAGATGGAAACACAAACAATTATCACCTACTTTCTCTCAACATGGCGAAGTTTAAGCTAATGAATAGAAAAATAGTTTAAAGATATATTACCTATCTAAACAGATACATAGTTGGGATCGAAAAATCCATAAAATAGGTAGATGAAATCAGGTAGTCCATAGAGCAAGATGGTAACACTGTCTGGTTTCACTTATGTAGTGTAGGGATCTCCTGTAATCACAATAACGTGTAATAAATGGATAAATGAATCATAAACTGTTTGTAGAGTCTAATGAACAGGTATTTCAAACGCTAATGGTGGTGACAAAATGCTTTCATATTTAAAGCCCGGTGGCGCAATGAGTGGATAACTTAAATATTAACTGTTAGTTTGAGTCTAAAGAACAGATAATTCAAACGCTAATGGTGGTGACAGAATAGCTTTCATATTCAAAGCCCGGGGGCGCAATGAGTGGATAACTTAAACATTAGCAGGTAAAAGAAGGCCGGTTATGATTTTAACCGGCCTTCTTTTACCTGCTAGGTGCCCGTGACGACTATTACGAAAACTACCCATGGAAACTCAGTAAATTTCATCCGCTACCGGAAGGCCACCGGAAATATCTCCCTAGGTAAGCAGTTAACTGCATGGAGATATTTATGAATAGTTTGGGAAATAGGGATGATGTAAGACCCCATTCTCAGATATATACATAGAATCGAACTCTATTTTAGTAGAGATGAAAGCAATCTTATCCCCACTATTAGCGATTGAACTACCTGTCCTTTGGACTGTACAAACCGTTAATGTTTAAGTTATCCACTCATTGCGCCCCCGGGCTTTGAATATGAAAGCTATTCTGTCACCACCATTAGCGTTTGAATTATCTGTTTTTAGACTCAAACTAACAGTTAATATTTAAGTTATCCACTCATTGCGCCCCCGGGCTTTAAATATGAAAGCATTTTGTCACCACCATTAGCGTTTGAAATACCTGTTCATTAGACTCTACAAACAGTTTATGATTCATTTATCCATTTATTACACGTTATTGTGATTACAGGAGATCCCTACACTACATAAGTGAAACCAGACAGTGTTACCATCTTGCTCTATGGACTACCTGATTTCATCTACCTATTTTATGGATTTTTCGATCTCAACTATGTATCTATTTAGATAGGTAATATATCTTTAAACTATTTTTCTATTCATTAGCTTAAACTTCGCCATGTTGAGAGAAAGTAGGTGATAATTGTTTGTGTTTCCATCTTAACAACAGTCCATCTTTGTAAAACAAAAAAAAATCCTCATAAATCTTACTATTAATTCCTATGTTATCTCCAACATTGTGCTAGCTTAAAGCAAACAATGTTTCTAGATCAGGTTGACTGATATCTAATAGGGCCCTCCAAAATGAACTCCTTAGCGGCCATGGAAAAGTAAGATATTAAATATTAAAAACCAAACGTAGCTATATTTTAACTGGGAAAAACTAGTAAATGTGCTCCAGATTGATTGAGTGTATGTATGAGGGAAGTCCTACCAGCCTGCATATGAGAAAAACCATGATACTCATCCAATGGTTCACCACGACATGGTCATCTAAATTGCCTTACATAGACTTTACCGAACGGGAAGTCTCTTCCAGGGAGTGCCCCTAGGTAGTCCAGGACTGCACAGCCACTAGAAACGATGGTTTGATCAAATGTTAAAAATTAAAGAGGATATATCTATTAAATAAATTGAAAATGTAGATGTATATGATTTGAATTTGCACATTGTATGAAAATCTAAGATACTGTTTTTACTTCCAGATCCTTTACCTGCCCCCCTCCCAGCTAACATCTCCCAGCCCTGACGAAGGTGTGGCCCTTCTGGCCAATCACCGAAACGCGCGTCGGCTTGCGCATCCAGGACAACGACACACTGATCCATAATCGCCAGGATTTACTCTAATGTCATGTGTCTTTAAAAATATTATTTAGACCCATGGAACAAATCCAACATTTCCATGCAGTAAATACCATGACTATATAAGTGAATGAAAGTGGAACAAAAGAATATGCGAATGAGTGAAATGATATGAATGAGTATGAGAGAATGAATGTTGTATGATACACCACTGGGTAGGCTATGTTACAGGTTTAGGATTATTCTTCTCCATTTTTATCTTTTTTATCTTATCATGTATATTTGATGTTGTATATATTATGTGGATTCAAACAATGTAAATAACTCCTTGTACTCCTCTTTTTGATACATAAAACCAAAGGAAAAATAATAAATAATATATGTACAAAAAATTATATCCTCTCTGTGTATATCTAGACTGACTTGCCTTGTATTTCGTGCAGTTCTGGCTCCTAGACATACCACCCCTCCATCATTAGTTGGATCCCCCCCGGGACCACAATATCTCATGGGCAGGGTTGTTCTCTTTTTGCTCTATTAAGGTCACCTCTACGATGTCTGCACCCATACCCTCTCAAAATGCCCCCACAGTTTGATAGGTCAGTCTCTAGTCTACAGCTCAACAGGGGAATGTTTTGAAAACAAAACCGTTTTTGCTTCTGGTTTATTTTTAATAGACCCCTGGTTCTTTTTGCCAGGAGATTTGTCCTGCAAGATACGTTCCTCATGTTTTTCCTGGGTTTCCTCTTACACCACTGTATACTTTATTTAAAAAGCAAGTCAACTGACATGTTATTTTAGATCATGTGCAGTTCAGTATATGAACTGCCCTTGTATTGGTTCCATATAGCAAGCTGGGGCAGGGTAATTCACCCCTGACTTCAACTGTTAGTTTATGGTGTCCTTAAGGAGTGTCTGCCACTGTTCTATGAGCCTGTATAACACATTGAGTCTTGGGCTTGGTGGAAGATAATACTGCCCAGCAAACCAGTATTGAAGTGGACTTTCGAGCTGCTGCAGATTCTTTCTTTGGGATGCTTAGACGTCTCTGGTGAAGTAAAGATTCAAGCTTAGTGATTTATTTTGCATGCAGCTGTAAAGGGCACTTCATTCCCTAATAATGCTTCTAGGACTGACTGTGTAATGTTGGTAAGACTTCTACAGCATAGGTCTAAGTGTGCCTCCCCACCCCAAACTTCCCGTTATGTATCACAGTGTCAAAGATTGAGTCATCCAAATGAAAACCTTACACACTTTCAGAGATGATGTTTTGATCTAAGTGGGCCTGAAATCTGAAGACTAAGTGGGGCTGAAATCTGAAGACCCGTCCCTTTGGAAAAAATGAATTGTCTCCTACCCTTCCCAGGACAGCTAGAAATGTCATGCTTTCC
Organism: Lissotriton helveticus; assembly: GCF_964261635.1. Taxonomy (NCBI): domain Eukaryota; kingdom Metazoa; phylum Chordata; class Amphibia; order Caudata; family Salamandridae; genus Lissotriton; species Lissotriton helveticus. The sequence goes on along the minus strand of NC_136068.1, from coordinate 629,916,479 downwards.
TGAGCAGGACACCCTAATCTAGACATAATCACAGATCACATTCATATTCACCCCTGACTATTGCATGAATCTTAAATGCATTGTGGGTAGCAGCTTGGTTCTAGCCGATATGTGACTGCGTTTTATATTGTTTGTAAATACCTTATGCAAAAATGTTATCCTGTAAATATGGAATACTGACTTACACATTACCATGGTGTACGTTATACTGGGAATTTCTGATTCTAATATGCAACCTTTGTTGACACTATTCTCCCAAATGGAAGTTTCAATGTATTGAATGTCTAAAACGCACGGTCTACAACCTAATTTACACTGTTGCCTGTCTATCTTATTGATTCAGTAAAGAGGTAAGGCAAGTAGATTTTTTTGCAGGACAAGTAGATTTCTATACAATTCTGTCCCTTGGACAAGTAGATTTTTTAAACAATTCCACACCCCTGACACCGTGGAGGCAACAGCGTACCGCACCGCTCGCCGTGTTCGGGGGTCCGACGCCCGGAGACCCTGCCCCTTCCCAGGGTTGACGGGCCGGGGCCCTCGCTGCCGGCGAAGGTGTCGATCTGGCACAACGTGGAGCGCCCATTCTTGTCTTCGGATTTGTGTGGCCTGTTACCCCGGAGAAGCCGGCCTCCAGGGTTCGAATCCTGTTCTGCCTCTTCGTGAGAGGGGATGGGGCGGACGGAAAGTACGCCATCGCTACAGGCCATCATGGAGGCCATCATTGAGGCGCTCCATTCACAATCCACCGCTGTATTCCGGACACTGATTGTGCAAGTGGACGGTATCACGGGACCGGCACATGACTCTCCGTTTAGTCCTAATACATCTGTGGTACCAGCGGTACAATGTACGCCTGAGATCGAGGTCCCCGGGCAGAACCTGGATTCCATGTGCTTTGTCGGCCCCCAATTCACACTCCGCGAGCCCGCGATTGTCGTTATCGTTCCCTGCTTGATCCTGCTGCCGCCCCGTACGGATATGGACAGTCTTCTGTTCTGTAACAGGTACCAAAGTGACTGTTGGGGAGATTTGCTATTCCTGGACACATTCCCTCACTCGTTTTCTGGCTATCGTGACCTTTTCTCCTTTTTTCGATCCTGCAACGCTGATGTGGACTTTAATGAACGTTTTGCCTTTTTCTTTGTGATGGTGGTCCGAGTGAAAGAGACTCTCCCGAAATACCGTACTGGTCAGGGTTGACCTTGAGGGCTTGGACTTGATAATATAGTTTGATTCAATGCCGGGATTGTCACATGTAATGTGCTGGGAGTTGGGTGGTGCTTTGTTATACTCCCCCGATTGGATCGTATATTTTGCTAAATGTTGGTTCGATTGTATCTCGGGGTGGTCACTGCTGGCGGGGGGTACGGGAGACCGGGGGTGTGTTTGCTTTTACGACATTCCCTCCTCCATCTTTTCCCTTCCTTGGGGTTAGTTTAGTGGGCGACAGGCACGCTGCTAGTGGGTTAGGTCGTAGCCATCCGCAGGGGTGCAGGGTGGGGGGTTGAGGGGGGGTTTGTTATTTTTCCTTTCTTTTGTTCTATGACCTTTCTTTTCCCCTTTTCCTTTCTTCGCGAGAGATGTGGCGTATTCTCCTGATTTTTCTTCATCATATTTGGGTATCGAGTGTCTGGTCTTCATATCCTGTATTCTGGGTGGGCCGGATTCGGCGATGTTTGCTTAGGTTCGCGGTAACGTATTGTTTTACCTCTGCCCTACGCTGCTATTGATGTCGTTCAGATGCTTGTAATTGTTGTGTGTTTTCTTAATGATTTGCCCGTCCACCATTACGATATGTTCCTCCGACTGATGCCCGATATGTATATTTTTATTCTTGTGTTATAATTAATAAAAATATATATATAAAAAAGTATCTTCTAATTTTTACGTATTACCTCTTTGGTCACTGTGGACTTTGGTATATCAGCTCAAAATATTTGCTACAGTCACAGACTATGACCAGAAGATTTTGCCCGTTAGGTAAAATACAAAGTCTGCACTTAAACGCACCCAAGGATGGCTGGGATCTCTTCCGAAAATACGGGGGGGTGGCACTTGCTGGGGTCCTTTTGCTTGGCATGTTATGTCATTTGCTACTGCTCTCTCAACTTTGTTGTCAATCTCTCCAGCCAAATACACATCTTAACCTTAATAACACTTCGATGTCCACTGTGCACCAGGTTAAACAATAGAGCCTGCGGATGAAGTCGGTATAACTATGCAGCTGCCCTTCAGCAATAGCCCATCATCAGTCACTGACAGCTCATCTTGTACATTATACAGGGCTTGGAGTCAGTCCTTGATCTCTGTTGTTCAATAGGAGAGTGTTTTTAACAGAACCCTCCAGACACTGGCTATCACTTCCTGTTTTACGAGTACGGACACTCAGTTTAAGGAGCCACTGTAATCTCTTCCATAGTCAATAGGCGAAGTTTGGAGACACAAACCTGATGGGTGGTCATCAAAAGACGAGTCAATCTGTTTGTTGGTATAGTTAGAATCTTACTGAGGTCGCCGGACCATCTGTAGTTCTTTGAACAACAGACAACTGTTCCCCTGGCCATAATCATGTTGATTTTATTTTCAACAAGTCACTTATTTGCTTGGTTATCACACAATATGTCACCATTCCCAGAAAAGTTTGAATCTCAGCGATGCTCATAGGTTGCACACCTGTCTGAATGCTGCACATCTTTTTGAATCAGTTGCTATTCTTTCTGTGAATCAATACCCAAAACATTCTCTCTGATTTGGGATATTCATATTTTTTCCTATAAAGTGGGAGACAACGTTCCCCAATCCTTTTCAAGAGGGCCATAAGACAAGCATGGTGATGATCTTCACCTGTGGTAGCATTAACAAGATCATTGTCACTTGCATTCAACACTCCATTGAAGCCTTAGAGCACTTCTTTAATGCACTGCGGGAATACAGCAGCTGTACTTAAAATGCAGAAGCTGAGACGCTGGTACCCCATGAGGCCGACATGAGTGGAAAAATTGGTTACTAACTTTGCAGAGTTGTACAGTCGTGATTGATGACATCCAGCTTTTACTCCTAGTTTGTAGAATTACCTGGGACCGTTGACGTCGGTAAAGACCGTTGGGGTGAGATGGTGCTTGTTATGCCTTTAAGGTATCCTTTGTATATGTCATGTTAGAGCCCTGTACTTGCATAAGTTCAACTTTTGTCAGTTGTAACTGTGCTGCCAAAAGGGGAACACCGTACGAGGCAGGTTTGCCAATAAAAGGGCGTGCCCAGGGATGAAAAATACTCCAGTGTACATGTCCCTTCCAAACATTTTTAAAAGTATGCATTTTGACACAAAACAAATTGTATGCATTTGCATCCTACAACGTTTGACTTTACCTAGGACCCATGTCCCATGCATGTACTTAGATAACATTCTCCCCCAAACCCAGGGGCATAAATACAAGGAGATATTACCAGTGCCACCAGAATATCACTTTTAGCAAGTTTATGGTGGTCAAATCCACTTCTCCTTATTTGCAATGTAGCATGTAGCCACTTAACTTTTATTAACACCACCTTGTAAATGAGCCCCCTTCCCACGCTCCACTTAGCATGTAAGGGACGTGCAATGGGTGTTTCAATGAGCATTCCACCACAATAGCCATTGAATTTTTTAAACGTCCCATATCTACAAGGATGGGCCAGCACCACCAATTAAGGACAGGTAAATACTTGTGCCCTATTTCCAAGCCCCTTGTTCTGCCAGTATATCACTTATTGCCATTTTAAAAATGAAGCACTGGCAGCGCAAGGGGTGTGTAAATTAGGGCCCTTTTCTTAGAAAAGCGAAATGTGAACAAACAATTATACATTTCTCCTCATTTTTTGCTCTTTCTATGTGTAATGCGTTCTGCTGCACACATAGAAACAGCAAAACACATGTACGGATTGTTTATGTGCATGTAGGTGTCCTTTCCTGCACATCAACATGTGCCACTGCAGCGCAGACACCCTGGCACAAGGGTGACTGCGCTGGCGCAAGACAATTTTTTAACCAACAACACTAAGGGACATGCAGGGGTGTTTCATATTTTTGTGCATACAGTGTATCCCTGGATTTCTATACTATCGGACCACAAATGTTGTTGTAACGCTGCGCTCCGCTAGATTATGGCATATATGCCCCATGGTTAGTACAGGAAAGTACCCTATCTTGACAACCATGTACATGGCTGCTATTACAATCTGTGTTAATATAGGCTGACTGTGAGACTTGCAACACTGCCAAATGCAAGCATTTGTGCCAAAGACATATGCCTGTTCACTTGTCATTGTTTCTACGCATGAAGGGCTTATTTACAAGCTCTTCGTGCCGCTGGTATGTCACTTTTAATAAAGGAAAAGGCAAGGTACCAGCAGCACAAAGGTTAAAAGTTACGCACCGGCAAAGCAGGGGGCTTGTAAATAAGCCCCACAGTTTGGGGGAGTGCTGAGGAATAGGTGCTGGACTATTCAAAATGACATATTTCTCCCATTGTCCCTTGTTGGTGCTTACCCTGTTGTTGATGTAGTTGGTCATAATTAACACTGTCCTGTCCCTCTACTCTAACCACCGACTCCTCACAGATAACTGTGGAAAACTGCTCCTCCAAGGGATCAAGCTTCTCCTGGAGCGCTGGACTCCCACCTCCGCTCTGCAATGCTGCTTGTAGATTGGTTGCCAGTTTCTACTTAGTTTTTCGCTTGGCATCATGTAAGAGCTTGTTGCAGTCCATCACTAGCCTCTTTACTTCTGCAACGGCGTTCACCTTGTTGACAATGGACTGCCCTATAGCATTTTTGGTCCTCAATGACACCTCGGAGCTGACGAAGAGCTGGTGTAGATTCTCCGTCACCTCCGCAATCAGGATCTCATTCTCCTCCTAACTGAATCTGAATTTCTTCTTCCTCTTGGACTCTGACTGGTCATCCTGTCTATTGGTGGGGTTGGGGGGTTTGTTATCTTGTGCTGAGCTTAGTCCTGGCTGCTTCATTCTGCATTCAGGTTTTCTTTTTCCCTTAGTGGCGTATTTGTATGTTTTTGTTTCCCGATAGATGCTGAAAAGTGACGTTAGTCCGACTAGTGTGATCTTTCTTGCCGCTAATTTGCCGAGCGACATTTTTTTCACGCTAACTTGTAGTTTCCTTATGCCTTGGCGTTAGCGTTAGCGTAATTTTTCTCAGCCGTTAGCTGTTCCTAACGCCACGTATTGTAAATACATTGCAAACGTGGCGGTAGGAATTGGCGAAATGCAGTGGTAACAAAATTGACGATAAGCAGCGTGAAAACAGCTTCACGACAATCCTTGTAAATATGCTCCTATAAGCAACATACAGGCCCTATTATCATTGCATGTTGCTTCCATAGCACATGAAAAATGATGCCGTGATATTTTTATTTATTTATTTGTGTTTTATAGAGTGCGAACTAGACCCGTAAGGGTATCAGAGCGCTTTACAGGATTGACAAGTAGTATAGAAAAGAACTTAGGAGGGGTGGATACATTTGGGATAAAAACAGGTAGATACATTTTATAAGAATCAGGCGGTCTTGAATCCCATGCGGGATGCTCAGAGGTACCAGGTGGATATCGTCCGGAAAACCATGGAGAGGCCATAACAGAAGGTAGAACAAAGTTGCTGAGGTGATTGCCCATTAGGAACGTTTTGGCCTCCGTTTTAAAGCGTGCCAGAGACGGAATTCTTCTAATGGCGGGCCGGAGTGAATTCCATATTCTTGGTGCGGCCCCAGAGAAGGCCTGACTGTACATTTTGTTTTGCAAGCGTGCTGGTTGGAGCAAGAGGTCTCTGGCGTACCGGGAGTTTCTGGCTCCTCCGGATACCACGAGTTTTTGGGCGAGGAATACAGGTGAGTTAGAGTATAGAGCCTTGTGAGTGATGCAAGCCAGCTTAAGTTGGATTTTGGCCTCGAGAGGAAGCCAGTTCAGAGCTTTAAGGTGTGGAGAGATGTGGTTGAATTTCTTTGAACCTGTGAGGAGTCTGGCGGTAGCATTGAGGCAGGCTTTTAATGGTGCCAGGGAGATCTTGGGTAGACCTGCAAGGGTAGAGCATCCCATATTCCAGCCTGGAGATGACAAGAGCCTGGATTGCCATTTTTAGGTCAGGAGTGTCAAGGAAGGGTTTATGGTTTCTTAGGTAGCTCATGGGAAATCTGGCTGTTTTGGCCATTGAGTTGGGATGTACGACATTACAACGTATGCTTTTACATCGCATGCTTTTACAACGCGAGTTTTACAACGCATACCATTACAACGCATAGCGCTTTGGAGTGCTGGATAGTGAATAGTTTAATTTACTATTCCAACTCCAGTCCCCGTGGACACTAGAGAAGGTGTTGGATAGTAAATTAAACGTATTCCCTATCCTAGAGCGCCCCCCAGCGCAATGCGTTGTAATGGTTTGCGTTGTAAAAGCTGCGATGTAAAAGCATTGCGTGGTAAAAGTTGCGTTGTAAGTGATGTTTTCCTTGAGTTGATGTGGCCACACATATTCAAGCTGCAGTCTAGGGTTATTCCAAAGTCCACTATGGTTGGCGGGCAGTTTAACGCTGTGATCGCCATGATCCATTTCTGGATGTCAGGGTTGGTTTTAGGTGGGGAGATTAGAATAAATTCTGTTTTCTTTGCATTAAGTTAGAGCTGGTTAGAGGTGAGCCAATGGACAGTCAACTTCAAGGCCTCATTAAGGGAAAGTATGTCCTCAGGAGAAGAGATTTTAATGTAGATCTGGGTGTCGTCAGCATACATGTGGTAGGAGATATTGGCGGTGAGTAGCACTTCTGTGAGCGGTTCAAGGTAGAGATTGAAGAGGGTGGGGGACAGGGTTGTTCCTTGGGGTACTCCGACCGTGATCGGAGAGGGAGCGGATAAGTTACCATTGATTAGGAATCTCTGTGAACGATTCTGAAGGAAGGACCTAAACCATTCAAGAACGGGGCCACCCAGTCCCATCCTGATTTTGAGGCTTTCAAGGAATTCTTCGAGGTTGACCGTATCGAAAGCCGAGGATAGGCCTAGGAGGATTAGGAGACAGGTTTTGCTTTGGTCAAGGGCATAGAGGGCATCATCCACGATGTGGAGGAGGGTGGTTTCAGTGCTGTGACCAGGTCTGAACCCAGATTGGAAGTCGTCTAGTAGGTAGAAGTTGGGGATGTATTGGTTCAACTGCTGTTGCACACATTTCTCCAGAACTTTAGCTAGGAGTGGGATATTCGAGATAGGTCTATGGTTGTCACGTGAAGCAGGATCCAGCGTAGGTTTTTTTAAGATGGGGATGACTTGGCCGGCTTTAAGAGTCAGGTATCAATACCTGTAGGAGGGAGGCGTTGATTATTGCAGTTCAAGAAGGGATGATAGACTGAGAGGCGGCGGCTAAGCAGTTAGAGGGTCATTAAAGTGGTTGTTCGGGTTCAGGGATGATAGAATTTCAAAACAGAATGTTTGTCATAAACTTTGAAGTTGGACCAGTGCGCTTGGTATGTGGGTGATGTCTGGGGGAGCAGAGCGGAGAGAAGAGGCAGAGCCGGAGGGGTTTGGGAGTAAGTGGCGGATCTAAGTTTATTTCCTAGGGCAGTGATTTTGTCGGAGAAGGAGGAAAATTCCTCGCAAGATATTAGAGATTTGGGGGTTTCTTTGGAGGTTTTTGCCAGCTTGTTAGATTGATGTTTGACCAATTTGAATAGTTTGCGCGGTCTGTTCTTGACGTTCTCCAGTTCTGTTCTGAAGAATTCTTTTTTTGAGTTGAGGATTTTCCTTTTGTAGGTATTCCTGGACTGGCGGAGAAGTTTTAGATGGGCTGCTGACGGGTGCTCTTTCCAGTTTCGTTCTGTCTCTTGGAGATATCTCCTCTCATTGTTGAGGGATCCGTCGAACCAGGGTTTCCTGTCTGTGATTTGGGTTCTTTTTAGTTTTAGAGGAGCAAGGTCATCAAGAATGTTGGATATGGTTGTGGAATAGTGTTCAGTGAGGTTGTTGGCCGTAGTGATATGAGGGGGGCAGAGGAGGTCAGTATCACAACAAATGGCCGTTTCCCGAGATCAAGGTTCTTGGTGTCTCTAGTCAATGTTTGGGAATCACAGGTTGTGGAGCCCTAGGTCTTGTGGGTACCAGGCAGAAGGAAGGTGATGGCGTGGTGGTCAGATCAATCGCATGGGTCTATAGAGATAAGCTTGACCACTGATTCCTTAGCGATGATCCAGTCAAAAGTGGCGCCTTTCGAGTGAGTTGGGAGTGTGCAGGCGTGTGTAAGGGCTTGGTCGGCCAGGAGATCTCTGATAGCATTGACCGGAGGGTCCTTGAGGTCGTACCAGTGCAAGTTGAAGTTGCCAAGAAAAATGTCTTTAGAGTTGGGGGAAATATTGGCTGTGATGATTTTCATGAGGTGGTCAGTGAAGGTGTCATTCCTGCCTGGGGGGTGGTAAAAGATGGTCCCTACAATGGTGGGGAGCACACAGTGTTCTTTAAATACCCCTCACACACCAAAAGGAACCTTGGTGTCATGCTTCATCATTGGGGTCTTCGCACCCCTCTACGGAATGCGTCGTGCTGCTAACCGACGATTACGTGGGAGCACTGTAATTTATGGCTATGTGTGGTGTGTGGAGGGATTAAGATGTTAAGTGAGTGGTGGGGTCGAAAAAGTGAAAGAAGTGAATATTAAAAAATACCTGGCACGTGAGGTCTAATAATTTTAATGAGCCTCCATGCTGGTATTGTTAAAAGGGGTGAAGTAGAGGTATTTTGTATGTTAATGTACACCACCTCATGTGTGCGTCAACATGTTTTGTGCACAGATCCCCACCTTACTCACGTCAGGTGTCACTAGGCGTAACTAATAAATACAAATCTGTTTAAATGTTAGCTAAAAAGTGGCTAAATATGTGCCTACTTATTTATTCAGAGATATCTGCAACGAGTACTTGACTGACCCCAACCGCGGCTCCGGTTATTATCGACTGAGCCGCGGTTGTGGTCAGTCAAGTACTGGGATTCTCCTGCTTTTGATGCTATTAAGCACTACAACCCCACCGTCCTGGAGGCTCATGATGCTAACCCTCTATGTGGCAGCAAGTACTCGTTGGAGATATCTCTGAATAAATAAGTAGGCACACATTTTTAGCTAACATTTAAACAGATTTGTGTTTAATAGTTATGCCTAGTGACACCCTGACGTGAGTAAGGTGGGGATCTGTGTACCCCGTCCTGAAGAAGAAGCCTAGCTTTGAAACATGTCGACGCACACATGAGGTGTTGTACATTAACAAACAAAATACCTCTACTTCACCGCTTTTACCAATACCAGCACGGAGGCCCATTAAAATTATTAGACCTCACTTGCCAGGTATTTTTTAATATTCACTTCTTTCACTTTTTCGACCCCACCACTCACTTAACATCTTAATCCCTCCACACACCACACATAGCCATAAACTACAGTGCAACCACGTAATCGTCGGTCAGCAGAACACCGCATTCCGTAGAGGGGTGCGAAGACCCCAATGATGAAGCATGATACCAAGGGTCCTTTTGGTGTGCGAGTGGTATTTAAAGAACACTGTGTGCTCCCAAACATTGTAGGGACCACCCCCAGAAACATTCTTGTGTGGATTCTTTCTGTTTAATTAATATTTGTCCGGTGTGACAAATCCACTTCCTCTCTCCTCTCCCTTTTTTGTTGTATTTGTTGGTGGTAAAAGATGTGCAGTCTGCATATTTGGGTGGTGTTGCTGCATATGGAAAGTGCAAGGTATTCGCAGGAGTCTGTGGGATCTGCCAGAAGTTCGGTAACAAGGAGGTTAGAGCATTAGATGCAGGCAATGCCTCTGTCAAGGATCCCCCCCGTGCACGCAGCGATGCAGTGACAGCAGCCTAGCCTGTTGCGGGGGTAGGAACTACGGGAGCCAGAATGCCTTGCACGATTGGCGCGCGGATCAGCAACGCCCATAAAAGGCGTACTCAATCATGGAATGGCGTCGGATATTGAGATCCTTGCCGGCCTTCCGTTGAGGGCAGACTACGGACCTGTGCTTCCTGATCCTGTTCCGAGAACCCTGTTCGGTGTACGAGCAACGTTTTGGGAGGTAAGAAGGAGCGGCTGCTCGCTTTACCTCGTCTCGGTCGAGCGTTTGTTGATACGCTCCCGAGAAAGGATTGGGCAGAGACGCACACCACGGAGGTGGTTGCCGCGTCTCTACTTGGGTTCATAGCGCTGATAGCCCGGGAGTGTAACAGAGTGTGTAGGTGCGTCGGACATTCGGGCACTACACCGGATTAAGGGTTGGCGTCCCGTTACATGGGCTATGGGCTTGGAAGGTCGAGCGGCTGCTCCCTGACACCCCATTACGAACTTGCGGTAGAGTGCCCGGCTGGGCATTCCTGTGTTCGTCTACAACAGCGCCAGACCTGTTTACACCTGTGCTGTACACAGGGCATCAAGAGACCTCCCATTAGCCACACTCGAGCGGCATTTCCGGCCGTTGCTCTGCATAGTGCCCTCCGTTGGAGGAACACCGGGACCGGTGTTCATGCGGAGGACGGTTGGACCATAGCCCAACATGAGAATGTGGGCGGCTAATGGGTATCGTTGAATACACTTTATAGTTTCTTGATGATTGCTTTCTTTTCCTTTTTGATTACAAACCAATAAATACAAATTGGGAAAGTTAACCCTTGGTGTATCCCTGTTGTGTTTACCAGTCCTACCTGATCCCAAGAACACACGGTAGATTACACAATATCCGACCCCATCTCAAATCTTTCTCCTGATCGGGTCAAGGGCACCATGGCCACGTTGGACGACGTACTGGCAGCCTTGGCGACCGTGCAAGTCGAACTCTCCGCGTCCAGGCAGGAGACCGGGGATTTAAGGGCCAGGCTCGACTCCATGCAAAGGAACCCCTTTGATGCAGGACCCACAACAGCCACCTCTCCTCCTGCAGTGGTGGTAGAGATGCCAGTCTCGATACCTTTGGCCACACCCGAGAGGTACAGCAGAGACCCCGACACTGTGCAGGTCTTCCTAACCCAAGTAGCATTGCACCTTTCATGTAAACCCAAGGCTTTTCCTACCAGCCAGGCGAGGGTGGCTTTTCTTATCTCCTACCTAGCGGGGAATGCTGCACAATGAGCTGTGCCGTTAGTGAGCAGGGACGACCCTCTTCTATGTGACTGGGGAGCATTCCGCGAGGAGTTTCTGAAAGTGTTCGACAGACGTGCTGATTCATACACAGCAGACCGAGAAATGCTGGAGCTCCGTCAGGGCAGTAACGATCTTCTGCAATACCTAAACGCTTTCCGTCGTTTGGTGGCCGAGACCAAGTGGCCCGTCTCTAAGCAAACGGCGTTATTCCATCAAGGGCTGAGCGATGACCTTAAGGATGTGGTCGCTCAGATCGACCCTCAACCTAAGAAATGCAAAGGTCTCATTAACCTGGTTCTGCGACTGGACCATCGCTTGAGCGAACGCAGGGGGGATCACATAAGAAAAGGGAAGCCTCTGCCGTTGTATGTGTTGCAGGAAACCCCCGATTCCAGCACCACGGCTAAAGCGGAACCTATGGACATTGGAGCCATCAGAGTCAGCTTAACCGCTACCGAAAAGGAAGCACGCCGCAAACAAGGCCTCTGTTTGTATTGCGGCAAGAAGGGGCATTACGTTCGTGAATGCCCGGCCAAGCCAAAAAACAGCCGAGTAAGGGCCAACAGAAATGTGATGGCGGCAGTTGATGTCCCGGCGGAAAACTGAAGGACTCCCAGAACAGAAAAGGGGCCTCTAGGAGTCTACAATGTATCCCTTCACTATCACGCCTTGATCAGGTACGACGACAACACCTGTATGTCAATGTTCATGTACGTATCCATGCACGATAGATTCCTGTGGTGGCATTGGTCGACTCAGGGACCACTGGACTCTTTATGGATCAGGAGGAGGCGCAGCGATTGGGCATTGCTCTCATACCCAAGGAGGTCCCAGAGGACGTATATGCGGTGGACGGGAGACGGCTGGTTACAGGTCCTATAGGACATCACACAGGGGATATTCCCGTGAAATTCGGGGAACATCACAACGAGCTGATCGATTTCAGCGTCATAAGGGCACCCCAGTACAGGATAATCCGGGGTCTACCCTGGCTGAAAAAACATAACCCCTTGGTCAACTGGGTGACTCACGAAATTCTTATGTCCTCTCAGCATTGCCGCCATCATTGTGGCATGAATAAGGGTTCTGTTGTCGACAATCAAAGGATGGATTACACGGTAGCCACGGCGGCGGAGAAAGAGGTTGTTCTGCCCGGAGTATATCGAGGCTTCCTGGACGTCTTTGATGACGTACGTGCCGAGGCGCTCCCTCCGCACAGGGTATATGATTGCCAGATAGATCTGGTGCCGGGTGCAAGCATTCCCAGTGGCAGGCTCTATGCCTTAAAGGAGCCTGAGAACATCCATCTGCGCTCCTACCTTGACAAACTCCTGGGGTTGGGTTTCATCAGACCTTCCAAGTCCCCAGCAGCATCACCCCTCTTCTTCATCCCGAAGGCCATTGGGGAATTAAGGGCTTGCGTGGACTTCAGGGCTCTGAACGCGATCACAGTGAAAAATCGGTACCCCTTGCCGCTTATAAGCGTACTATTGGAGCAGGTGAAGAAGGCCCGAGTCTAGACGAAGCTCGACCTCAAAGGGGCTTACCATCTAGTACGCATGCGACAGGGCGACGAGTGGAAGACGGCTTCAAGACCAGGTTCGGTCCCTTCGAATACCTTGTTATGCCGTTCGGGCTCTGTAACGCCCCTGCGGCCTTCCAGTACTTTTTGAATGAGGTATTCCGTGAACTTCTGGATGTGTACGTGGTTGTGTACATAGATGACATCCTCATCTACTCTGACACGGAGGAAGAACATGTACAACACGTATCAACGGTGCTCCGGAAACTCCAGGCGAACATGCTGTTCTGTAAGCTCAGCAAGTGTGACTTCCATGTCACGTCCGTGGAATTCCTGGGGGTAATGCTGAGCCCTGACGGCCAGGAGATGGCGGAGCGCAAAGTCAAGGCAGTGGAGGAATGGCCTATTCCGCAGGGAGTGAAGGATGTGCAACGCTTTATGGGGTTCGCCAACTTTTATCGGCGGTTCATCGATGGGTTCTCCGGACTTGTGGCCCCGATCACTCAGCTGTTGAGGAAGTCTAAGTCTTTCGTGTGGAGCCGGAGGCACAGGCTGTGTTCAGCGCTTTGAAGAAAGCATTCGTTGCTGCTCCCGTAATGGCGCATCCCAACCCGGAATTGCCCTACGTAGTGGAGGCAGACACCTCAGAAGTCGCTTTGGGGGCCATCTTGTCACAACGACACCAACACACGGGAGTGCTACATCCCATGGCATTCATTTCCCGAAAACTGAACGATGCGGAGCGCAACCATCACATCGCGGAGAAGGAGCTGTTAGCCATCAAGGACGCCTTCACGGAGTGGAGGCACTGGTTGATGGGGGCTAGACATGTGGTTACGGTGTTCACGGACCACCGCAACCTGCCATTCGTGACAGCGGCAAGGCAACTCTCGCCGCGACAACTGCGATGGATGCTCTTCTTCTCCGGTTTCTATTTTCACATCGCTTACAGACCGGGTGTACAAAACAGGAAGGCCGATGCGCTATCCCGGCAGTCGTCTGTCTCGGTGCAGGCGCCCACACAGGTGCACTCCATCATCCATCCGAATGCGGTGCTGGGGGTGATTCAACCGGATGCGTTCCTCCAGGGCGTCCAAAGAGGGATCCGCTCTTTTTCCTGGAGAAGTTGGCTCCAGTGTCACAGGGAATGGCAGGTCAAGGATGGGATACCGGTGAATGGTGGACGCATGCTGCTACCTACTCCCAGGCTCCGGAAACAGGCCTTCAGCTAGTGCCACGTTTCACCCTGCGCGGGCCATCTCGGGGTTGAGGAAACGGTGGCTTGTCTGGGGAGACACTTCTGGTGGCCATCCATGAGAGCAGATGTCAGGAGGTGGGTCGCGTCCTGCACAACTTGTGTGGCCATGAAAACGGGCCACGGTCGCCCGCAAGGGTTACTACGACCCCTTCCTACGCCCTGCAGACCATGGGAGAACATATCCCTGGATTTCGTCGTTGGGTTGCCAGTGGATCAGGGCTGTACGGCGATCCTGGTGGTGGTCGATTATCTCACGAAGATGGGGCACTTCGTGGCATGCAAGCAGGTGCCCTCCGCTGGCCAACTGGCTTTGATGTTGCTAAAGCACGTGGTGAGGTTACACGGACTGCCCAGCCTAATCGTGTCTGACAGGGCCTCTCAGTTCACGGCCCAGTTCTAGAGGACGTGGTGTTCCGCGTTGCATGTCACATCAGCCCTGTCCACAAGCTACCACCCTCAGACAGACGGTCAGACGGAGCGCTTGAACCAGTCCCTCAAGCAGTACCTGCGTTGTTTTGTGGATCAGGGAAAGGAGGAATGGGTGGATCTCCTGTGGATTGCGGAAATAGCCTACAACAACGCCACGCATAGCTCCACCAAGGCACCCCCTTTCTACAGCACTATGGACATCACCCTCTGTTTCTGCCGTTCCTACACCCCATCAAAGACCAGAAGGTGCCTGAAACATCCAAGCGGGTGGCCCACATCAAGGAACCTCTCCAGCTTTCACGGACATACTTGGAGACCGCCAAGGCAACGTACAAAGCCGCGGCTGACAGGAGGAGGAGGCCTGGACTTGTGTACGTCGTAGGCGATTACATTTGGGTGTCCACCAAGAACCTGCGGTTTCACAAACACAGTGTGTTTCATCCCAAATACATAAGACCTTATCGCATCACCAAGTGCGTCAGCCCCGTGAATATGAGGCTTGGTCTGCCTAGGCGCATGCGGATCCATCCGGTGCTCCACGTTTCCCTGCTTAAACCCTCGTCTACTGACCGACGTGCGCCGCCGGTGTCGGTGGATGCCGATGTGGAATACGAGGTGGCCGGTATACGGGATTCCAAGTGGAGGAGGGGCAAGTTGTGGTATCTTGTGGCCTGGAAAGGTTATGGCCCGGAGGAGCAGTTGTGGGAGCCTGCGTCGGGGGTGCATGCGCCCCGGTTGGTGTCTTCGTTTCACAAGAGGCACCCGTCGTGCGCTGGCCCTGTTGGAAGGGCCTGATGGGAGGAGGATGTACTGTCAAGGATCCCCCCCCCCCCGGCGCACGCAGCGATGCGGTGACAGCAGCCTAGCCTGTTGCGGGGGTAGGAACTACGGGAGCCAGAATGCCTTGCGCGATCAGCGCGCGGATCAGCAACGCCCATAAAAGGCGTACTCAATCATGGAATGGCGTCGGATATTGAGATCCTTGCCGGCCTTCCGTTGAGTGCAGACTACGGACCTGTGCTTCCTGATCCTGTTTCGAGAACCCTGTTCGGTGTACGAGCAACGTTTTGGGAGATGAGAAGGAGCGGCTTCTCGCATTACCTCGTCTCGGTCAATCGTTTGTTGATACGCTCCCGAGAAAGGATTGGGCAGAGACGCACACCACGGAGGTGTTTGCCACGTCTCTGCTTGGGTTAATTGCGCTGATAGCCCGGGAGTGTAACAGAGTGTGTAGGTGCGTCGGACATTCGAGCACTACACCGGATTAAGGGTTGGCGTCCCGTTACATGGGCTTTGGGCTTGGAAGGTCGAGCGGCTGCTCCCTGACACCCCATTACGAACTTGCGGTCGAGTGCCCGGCTGGGCATTCCTGTGTTCGTCTACAACAGCGCCAGACCTGTCTACACCTGTGCTGTACACAGGGCATCAAGAGACCTCCCATTAGCCACACTCGAGCGCCATTTCCGGCCGTTGCTTTGCACAGTGCCTTCCGTTGGAGGAACACCGGGACCGGTGTTCATGCGGAGGACGGTTGGACCATAGCCCTACATGAGAATGTGGGCGGCTAATGGGTATCGTTGAATACACTTTATAGTTTCTTGATGATTGCTTTCTTTTCCTTTTTGATTACAAACCAATAAATACAAATTGGTAAAGTTAACCCTTGGTGTATCCCTGTTGTTGTGTTTACCAGTCCTACCCGATCCCGAGAACACACGGTAGATTACAGCCTCCCCCTTTTTTTTAGACTGCCTGTCCAGTCTTACGATGTTATAGTTAGAAGGGACTAAGAGGTTTAGGCAGGGCAAGGAAGAGTCATTGAGCCAAGATTCAGTCAAGATCGCCAAGTCTGATTTTTGGCTCAGGATGAGATCGGCGACATCAGCGGCATGCTTTACTGCTGAGCGGCAGTTAATTAGGAGGCCAGATAGTGGGGGGTTGTTGTGAGTGTCGTGAGTAGGGGCCGAGATGGGTACTAGCGCTGTGTTGCTATTGACAACTCCTCTGTTGCTGAGGGTAACTGATCTGTTGGGGTTGGTTGCAACCGTGCGGATAGCGTGTTCGTCACTGAAGTCTGAAAGGCATGGAGTTACCAGGGCAGATTTGTTGCTAATGAGGAGGTCTAGAACTTCTTCCTCCATGAGGTCTAGTGGACTAGGAGTTACAGGGGCAGATTTGTAGGTAAGGAGGAGGGCCAGAATTTCCTCTTCCGAGAGGTGGCAAGGCTGCTTGCGAGGGCGCAGGTGTCTCGGGGATAGCGGTAATGGGTGGAGGAGGGGCTTGGTGGAAGGGGGGGAGAGTAGAGTTCTGCAGGAGCTTGAGATTCAAGAAGGAGAGTTCGGTGAGATACCGGAGGTTCTTTAGTTCCAGAATGGAGTTATGGATGCTCTGAGTTAGTTTGATAGCTCTGTGGTGGAGAGTTTCAATATCCCTATAAGAGGGATGCTCTTGTGTGCAGGGGGCCGATGGTTTGGGAACGGTTCTAATGGCATGCCCTGGTAGCAGGGTAATGGGGCTAGGTCGACCGGTGCCGTGAACCCTTGGAGGAGTTTCAATAACCATATGGGAGGGAAGAATTTACGGGCAGGAGGTCAGAGGTTTGGGGACGATTCTGTTGGCATGTGCTGTTAGCATAGTAGAGGGGCTAGGTCGACTGGTGTCATGAACCTTTGGGGGACTTTCAATAACTATATAGGAGGGAAGAGCTTGCGGGCAGGGGGTCAATCATTTGGACACGATTCTCTTAAAATCTAAAATATAGGGAAGATTTGGTAGGCTGCTGACATGGAAGCCAGTGTGTTCCAGTAGGTAAGTTCCTGACTTGCAGCCAGACAACCAGGGTTCATATCCCTGGGTCGGCACCGGGTGACTGATGGTGGAAAAGCAGAGGTAAGTTGGAGGTGGGCCTGCTTGGTCGATTGGTAAGTAAAACGTGTTTGTGTATGTGTGTGTGTGTGGCGTAAGAGGGGAGTCATACATGGTGTATTGCAGAGTCGTTGGTAAGTGACGTGTGTGTGACGAGTGCAAGTGGTAGAAAAGGCACAGTTAGAGGGTGGGAACAGTGGCAGGTGAAAGAAGGGAAACAGGTGCTGAGTGAGGTGGAAGGCAGAGCAAGAAGGCTAGTAAGTGGAGGGGTGTAGGAGGAGCCTAGGTGGATTGTGTGGGTGGGGTTACAGAGAGAGCAGAGACATGGCAGGAATAGATGTAGGGAGAGAGTGTGGGTGGAGTCACAGAGAAAAGGCAGCCTCAGGGGCACACAGCAAGTCAGGGGAGAGAGGAGGGGCTCAGAGCAGAGTAGGGCTAAATGAGGGCACTCATGCAGTGATTTACTAGCCAACAGATGTGGTGATTACATAGGATGGGACGCAATATGAAGGGTGATGGGAGTACAGGATAACAAGGCTTCTGGATAATTTTGGGGGAAGGCTGTCCATAGTTTTTATTGTTCCCCTCCTCCAGTGTGGTGTGTATCCCAAAAGGATGAAGGCAAAACGGAGGTTGGGGGGGTAACAGGGTTGTGACAGATTCTATTACCAACCACATGGGGGAACCATACAATCCTATTGCTGTTATGGTATTGAAAGGAGCATGTGGTGGGATTTTTGTGTAGATTTTTCCCAGTGATTTTACTGCCTCCCAGTCCCTCCGCAGGGGTTGTATGCTAGAGCATGCATTGCTAAACCACACGTCCTGCTTACACACAGCCCGAACCACGATTGCATCTTAACTACGCATTCCTTTACCACGCATGCCTTTGCCACGCAATTTCCTGGTAAAGGCATGAATGGTAAAAGGGTATGTATGGCTAAGGTCGCCACTACTGCGAACCGTCGCCCTAAGCTACAAACCCCCTACCTGTCCCCCTGCCCTGAGGCCCAAAACCTTCTCACCCAACCCCCTCCCACCCCAGCGCTGTCCCTAACACTACCCCAATCTCTTCCACTGACCTTAGGCCTAAAATCCTAACCCCTAATTAAAAAAAACAGAGACCTAAAAACTATCCTGCCCTCTCCTAAGCCCTAAAAACTACCCCTACTACCCATTCCCCTCCCCCTGAGGCCTAAACTCCTGCCCCTTTACATACACTACCCCAGCCCCTTGACCCCTGCTCTGTCCCTAAAACTACTTTAACCCCTTCTACTGCCCTTAGGCCTAACACCCTAACCCCTAAGTAAAAAAAACTACCAGACCATCTGCCCTAAAACTACCCTGACCCCTCCACCTGGCCTGAAAACTACCTTGTCCCCCCCAGCCCCGAAAACTACCCCTACCACCGCACTGCAAAATTACCCTGACCCCACCAACCATGAAAACAACCCCAACCCATACAAACCCAGTCCCACTTACTTCACCGTGTCCTCTGGCTCCCATCCTGGCGTCTTCCTGCTTCAGCCAACCTGTAGCCAGCAAGTTGACTGCGCACTGCCTTAACCATGCATATGCGTGTTTACGGCATATGCGTGGTTAAGGCAAACATGGTAGTGCTTGCGTAGTCAGAACACGCGTGGCTGAGGCCACAGTGTACCAACAATTTCCCCTCCCCGGGCATGTTGTAGGGACCCTTGGGAAAGTTCTATTGAAAACAGACATGATAAAGGTTCCCGCCTTGAAATCCGAGAGCAATAACATTTGCTAAATAAAGGGGGGGGGGGTGGCGCAGATGGTTGAGGCAGGGAGAGGGCACCTGTGGCAATTAGTTAGATGGGTCATAGAAAATAATTGTGGCATGCAAATAGGCAGCAATGCATGGATTGGCAGTGTCTGCACAGAAGTTGGTCGACCCTTTAATTGACTTGTCCTCCTTAGATTGGGTATGATCCACAGGGGGAAAGCCAGGCCTTACTGTTAGGCAGAACATGTATTTATGATTTTAAAAACTGTAGTCTGGGGGAGCATGGCTTGAAGCGTCAAGTTGGCAGTCGCACTCTAAGAGTGCTCCGGACCCCTCCGTCATCCGCCATCCGCGCCATCTCCCACCCCCTACGGCTGCCATCCATCCCCTGAAACTGTTCAGCGGTACTTACTGCTACTAGTGCTGTGCAGCGACGGTGAAAATTACTGCCCTATCATGAGAGGCGCCCGATCCGACGCCTGGATCCCCGAGGCCCGTGGTAACGAGTACTGGATGCAGAAGGCCTGACAGTGGTGTATCTACTGTCGCTATCAGGGGGCCTGCATGCCAAGTGACCTGCCTGGGGAGAAGACACGTCGGAGCGGTGTGGTCCCTGAAAGATCCGGCTTCCAGATGACCTGCTAAGAGGTGTCCTTCCGCACTGCCAGAGGTGAGGCCTCGCTTTTCCTGGCTGCGCTTTGGGACCGTAGCAGACTCCTGTGCCGCGAGGGCACTACCTACCTGGTGAACGGAACGGGAGCTGGTGATTCGCCTGTGGCTCAGGCCTCCCCCTCCTTCTGGGTGCTCAGCGGCTCTGACTGGGGCAGCCCAAGTGCTGGCCTAGACAGAGTGTTCCTCCCTGGGAGCGCTCCACTCTGTCCCCCAGCGCGCGAGCAGCACGAATTGCTGGCCTAACGCAGCGGGGTGTAGGAGCTCTCCCCTGAGTAGCCTCATTGGAATGGTGTGGCGCTGGTCCTGGTGTCGGGGCTCTGCTTTGCTAGGGGCTGGTGGTGAGCTGATCGGCTGCTGGGGCTGCACAGCCGGAGCCTCAGAAGAGGCTCCCTGGACCCCCTGCCGTCCTTCTCTTCTGGCCATTGTCCTCCTCCACACTGACTCCACGGGCTGGGCCATTCGGCTGAAGGAGTCGCGTGGCGGGGGCATCGAGAGAGGCTCCTCGGCCCCTCCTCCCCCTGTGCAACATGCAGCCGTTTGTCTCGACGCCTGCTCTGCAGACATGCCCAGCTGACCACTGTGCTGGCCCTGAGACCCCCAAGACCCTACATACTGGACTGGGCCGCGCATAGAAGGCTGCCTCCCCACCCACCTGCCTGAGCGGTCGCGAACCCGGACCCAGCCTGGTAGTGTTCGACCAGCCACCCCCTGGGATAACTCAGCAGGCGCTACCCCAACGAATATCCTGCAGGACATGGGGAGGTCCCGCTGCCGACAGCACCCCGCTGGTTGCTCCAGCCATGAACCTACCTACGGGGAGTCCCACAGGGGTCGCAGGGGGATCTCGCTGAGCCTTGAGGAGGCCCCCGGCGGTGAGCCTTCCTGTCGGCCTGCCTGAAACAAAGACGCTTGGAGCTGGAGAGACCTGTGTGAGCTGGAGGGCGGCCTTGGCAGGTTTGATCGAGACACACCGCCCGAAACTCACTACATAAATGGCTCGGCTACGAGGTCGGGCAGTGGCAATCCTCTGGGGGATCCCCTACCCTACCTGAGTGGACCAGCGGTCCGTGGTCTTGAAGATCCCCGGAGAAACGGAAACTCACCCACACACGGCAGACCCCTGTTCTGGTGCACCCCAACCGACGCTCAAGAGACACTCAGCAGCCGGGATCTCGGGACAACCCCCCGGGCTTTGCCATGCGCGCTATTGCCCGTGGGGAGAGGTGGAGCTTCCCTTGTCTTGGTCCCTGGGTGTTAGCACACCACCACCTGCGCAGATGCACCCCCCTTTTTGGTATCCATGATGGGGAGAGACCGTGTCCCTAAATCATCCGCGGCTCCAACGCAAACTAGAATGGACTAATATACCACAAGGGTTCTAGGCCCAGCGGAAGGGGCGCTCGGGGTCTGATCTATCGACTATCCTGAAGGCCATTGGCACCTCTCAGACCTCGGTAGAGAACAAGATCGGCGAGGTCAGGGTTGACATGGCCCTCATTCGCCAGGACTTGTGGAATGCCACAGCTTGTATTTCGAGAGCAGAATCTCGAATCTCCACAGTTGAGGATGATCTCACCCAGCTGAAGGAACAAATAACCCACCTGCACACACACTAAAGAGCTGCATCACAGAGGTGAAGATGGTGAAAACTGGTCACTTCGTAATAATCTCCGCCTGGTGGGATTTCCAGAGGGGGCCAAGCAGGGTCGAACAGCTGCCTTTGTGGAAACCTGGCTGAAATCTTGGATGCCCAAGGAATTACTATCACCTTGGTTCGCAATTGAGCGTGCCCATCGCTCTCTTGCCCCTAAACCGCCTCCCGGTGCTCCACACAGGCCAATTAGAGCCAGGATCTTAAACTTTAAGAATAGGGACGCCATCCTAACCGCGGCCCGATCCCAGGGTACCCTGAAGTTTCAGAACCACACTGTAATGCTCTTCCCGGACTATACTTAGGAGGTACAGGCGCAACGTCACTCATACAATGAGGTCAGACAGAAGCTTCATAACCTGGACCTGAGATATGGGCTCCTCTACCCAGCCCACTTCTGAGTCATCTTTCAAGACAAGGCACTCTTCTTCGAGACCCCATAGTTTGTGTGGACCTGGCTGACCGAGGAGAGACCTACATCTTTGGCCGAACCATCCGGATCAATGAGGGTTGACCCACTCTCCCCCCGGCAGCAAAGGAGGCGCACGCGGTCCCGCAGGGTCGTCTACATCAAGTGGTTCGAGAGCCCAGAGTACCAAAACCGATCTTACTGCCGCCACTGCTGCTGCTTGTGAGGAGGGGTAGCGGATCCAGGACTACATGTCCCAGGCTCCCAGTGGCTTGCTGACGCCACCAACGCAATTCCTGCCCGGAGGCGACCATTTAAACCTCTGCGGGCTCACGCAGCGCGGGTAGCCTGTCTTGCAGCCGCCACTGCTGCTGCTTGTGAGGAGGGGGGAGGGGACCCTGGACTACAGGTCCCAGGCTCCCTGTGGCTTGCTGTCACCACCAATGCGATTCCCGCACGGAGGCAACAATTTAAACATTTGCGGGGTCCCGCAGTGCGGGACATGCGCTGGCGTGCCCAGGCAAAGCCCGGGCCAGGTCTGGGCCCATCTGCGCACGTCAAAGACCAGAAGAGGCTGGGCTGGGCCACCCCCCTAACATCGAAGTTTACTACTGCAGCCATGGGTACGCGGAAACAACCTTGTGGTCAGGATCGGGGGTTGTAAAAACCAAAATGCAGAGGAACTCTGCTTCCATTATATCCTGTAAAAAAAAAAACTTCGTACTTGTATAGCGCACTTATACCCTGAGGCCTCTAGGCGCTGTACGCATACCGCTGTGGAACCCTTCCTGGCTTTTCCCTGTGAAGTGCCCACTTCTGGGCACCCCCAAGGTGAAGCCAGGCATCCCAGCGCTGTTGGCGCAGTTGTGACTACTTGACTTCTGCCGTGGGAGCCCTAAATAAGGAAATAGCTAACGCGGAGAAGGAACTGGAATTGGGGCTGAGCCAAGACTCTGGGGCTGGGCAAATCGTAATCAACAATAGCCCTAGTATCTCGGTTCCCTTGGAGCCAAATGTGCTGATAACTAATGCGGCAAACGGGAGGGAAGACTCTACACACGACAACACTTTGACAAGGGATGCGGTTGGTGAGAATAAGGAAAATATGCCACTCATGGTTAAGACAACGAAAAGGGCTCACATAGGTTTTCCAGGGAAAAAGAGGGTTAAAAAAAGGCAAACAAATTTGGCCATGCACCCGACAATGGTATCCTCACCCAGGCGGGAGGTATGGACCCGAATACCCAATTGACATTGCAGAAACTCGTAGAGGAGATATTTAGTTCTCAGTTGGAATCTATACTCACGAGCATTGCCAAAGATATTACTGATACATTGAACACTTGTGTTGAGGGTATTTTGAGGAAATGTGAAAAATGTTAAGGGACATGAAAATACGATGTGAGTCTTTAAATCATCACACCGCCCCAGGTGCAAACGCAGCCTAATTCCCATACTAGAGAGGATTGCCCGGGTAGTCAACTACAATCAATGGATAGGTTAAAGTCTACTAGACACAGTTCCACGAAGGAACAAGGGTCCCAGGGAAAATATTTACCGACCCACTACAGATTCAATCCCCAATTCCATACAAGTTCAAACACAACTGGAATCAGATGGTCAACAGACTATAGTAAGAAAAAAGGCAAATGCTGAACATACAGTCACCAAACGCTGTGTTACACCCAATACCTACTCATACATATAAACTCCTTGTGACTTAAGGAAAGTGGCTATAGTACCACAACACCTCATGATCAAAGAGGGTGCTTCTGTGGATTAAACGACATACTAATCAAAAAGCAGCAATCAACTAGTACCTCAGTTTAGACAGGAACCACCTACGATCCTTCGTTCAGAGCAGTCAATGAGAAGAAAAAAGTGCAGTGCAAAGAATGTGAAAGTTTAAAAAGGATATGGAAGCAAACAAACACTTTTATTCAGGTATTGCTTTCAAACCTATTAAAAATTGGTGCAGGAGCGGCTTGTATCAAATATGCCGCTGTTCTAATCGGTCTACTAGTTTCAGCCAAATAGGGCCTCTCGCCCTGGCTTTCTACAGGATCCTATCATGTTAAAGCTACTGCAAAATGGTGAATGAACATATAAACTCAGACAGTGATTAATCAAATACCTCCGTACAGGCAGGGTGATCTTCACACCTGTAAGAAATGTTGACACACAAAGAATAGAGTAAACCATAAAAACAGCAAATGCATTCTTCTACTTCATCTATACAATACTAAGACAGATTGACTCACCTGTCCTGTGCGAGGTATTAGCCTCACCTCACCTGGTAACCACTCAGGTATATGAGAGACCCCGCCCTGTAAGAAAATTCATTTCCTTCAGTCCAAGTCTCCCAATCACAATACTGGGATAATATAAGTCATTCACCCAGTTTTATTCACGTCTTGTGAAGACTGCCATATTGCAAAACAACCTCTGGTCCTCTAAGCCCCTGCCCCACGGATATAGTAGCCAAATTTAGAGCTACGCATTGCGCTGTTACTGTTCCCTGCGCTAATTAAGCGCCATTAACACCGGTTCAGATTACCATACTACACCACTAAATGTATGCTTTTCTGAGTCTGTGTGTAGTCAGACACTCAATATCTAAATAATCTAAACAAATCATAAAAGCCTGTATGCGTGAAACCAACCATGTATACCTGCAACAGCAGTGAATACTAGGCGTATCAGTAAAAACAGGCGTATCAGCTCAAAACGGTTATCTTGAACCTGTAAGCTTTTAAACTCCTTAACATAGCGACCTCCAGAGCTTATTCACAACCCAAAAAAAATGAGCATTCTCTATCACCCTAGAGTGTTTCAGCATGTAGTACCATATACTGACTACAAATATGGAGCCCCCCAGTATTGAGTATCTCGACAAGTATTGTCAGGTACTGCTGAGGACAAATCTACAAACATGTTGCTCCCGATCGTTGAGTAACAGGTAACAGGTATGGAAGAAGGGGCCTGATAACCAAGCTGTGACATAAACAAGCAACGCCATGTCTAGTGTGCAACAGTCTTACCTATCCGTCGGTGCCTCGGTCCTGACCCAAGTTCGTGGGAGGTACCGAGGCACGGGAAGAGGCTGTATTTACAGGATGGTCACTCGGTGCCCGGCGCATCCCATTCTTGGCGTCGAGTCACGTGTGCAAGTCATCTCGTCTGATATACGGACTACAAAATGACGTAAAATAGCAGCGACTTGTAGTTCCTATGTGAATGAATCTGGATTATGGCTAACAACACCCATGATTTGCTTCGAAGTTTACAAAGGTGATATATTAGCCATATATTTTTCAAAAATAATCTCAATTTATTAGGAAAATAGTGCTCGATGTGCCAGGTGTACAGGACACATGATTCCATCCTGTCGAAGGTAAGAACTACAAGATGACCTCATCAGGGGACGACCTGTAGTTCTTAAGTATGTCAGCAAAAAGATGTTCAGAACTTTATTTGTATTAAACAGGTTTAAGCACTAACATGCCTGGATTCCCTTGAAGGCGAGCAATGTATTAAACATACGATGTCTATAATTACTGGTAAACTGTACACCGAAATACCAAACTTCCCGATTCTTCAATCAATCAATCAGTCATTTGTTAAGCGCACTACATACCCGTGAGGGTCTCAAGGCACTGGAGGGGGGCGGGGGTTAGGGGGCCGCTACTGATCGGACAGCCAGGTCTTTAGTGTCCTCCTGAAGGTCAGCAGGTCTAGGGTCTGTCGTAGGCTCTGTGGGAGGGTGTTCCATGTCTTGGCGGCGAGGTGGGAGAAGGATCTCCCGCCGGTGGTTGTTCTTCGGATGCGCGGGACGGTGACGAGTGAGAAGTCGGCAGAGAGTAGCTGGCGGTTGGGGGTGTAGAAGGAGAGCCGTCTGTTGAGGTAGGCAGGGTCGGTCTTGTGGAGAGCCTTGTGTGCGTGGATGAGGAGCTTGAAGGATATCCTCTTGTTGACGGGGAGCCAGTGCAGGTTTCTCAGGTGGGGGTGATGTGGCCGTGTCGTGGTACATCGAGGATCAGTCGCGCCGAGGCGTTTTGGATGCGTTGTAGTCGATTGATGAGCTTGGTCAGGGCTCCCGCGTAGAGGGCGTTTCCGTAGTCGAGTCTGCTGCTGACGAGGGCCTGGGTAACTGTCTTTCTTGTATCTGTCGGGATCCATCTGTAGATCTTGCGTAGCATGCGGAGGGTGTTGAAGCAGGAGGAGGAAACGGCATTGACTTGCTTGGTCATTGAGAGCGCAGAGTCGAGGATGATTCCCAGGTTGCGTGCGTGATCGGTGGGGGTCGGGCTGCCCCCAGTGCTGTTGGCCACCAGGAGTCATCCCAGGCTGATGGGTTGGACCCGAGGATGAGGACCTCCATCTTATCCGAGTTCAGCTTCAGACGGCTGATCTCCATCCAGTCGGCGACGGCCTTCATTCCTTCATGGAGGTTGGCTTTGGCGGTGATGGGGTCCTTGGTGAGAGAGAGGATCAGTTGAGTGTCGTCGGCGTAGGAGATTATGTTGAGGTCGTGCTGTAGGGCGACGTGTGCAAGCGGGGCCATGTAAATGTTGAACAGTGTCTTGGTCAGTGATGTCATCTTATTAAATCCAACTAGACCAATTTGATTTGCTTGGTATTAAAACCAGCTATGGTGTCACAGAAGTCGGAAAAATATCTATTGGTAATCCATGCCAGACTGATACTGCGCAGTTTGTATTATGAGTACTCATTTAAAATTCACGATCAGTATGTTCAAAACTGCATTGTTAAAAGACCAGAACAGGCTTGAGTACTAAGTAGCGTATCTCAAACTGAAGGGCAATGGTCAAGCAAAAGAGGCTATAACAATGTCCAGGGAATAGCATCATTCAGTCCCAGGGTGTCACTGTGTAGCTTGAACAACCATTGTTGTTTTTTGTTAAAGAGGAATTTGGCTTCGTCTTTAACATGAGGTGGTATGTATGGTTTCTCCAATACTGTCCATGAAAAATCATCTGGCATATGGTTAAGCTCAGTGTAGTGTCTTGTTAGCTTGGTGTAGCTCTTTCTACATCGAAATGTACTTTTATGTTCTAGCATTCGCAGACGCACTTTGCGAGTTGTCATTCCGACATATTGATGCCCACATGGACACTCAATTAGATAGACCAAATTCTCACTGTTACAATTGGAGAAACATGATTGTATCCATGGCCTTGATGTCCCAATGTCTACTGTTTTGGATTGCTTGGTCTGGGGACAGATCGAACAGCCCCCACATGGGAAGTGGCCTTGCACAGGTGGCAGATCCCATAATGTACTGATCTTACTTTGACATAATTGTCGTGGACATGTTTGTACCAAATTATCACGTAAGTTTCGCCCTCGCTTGAAGGCAAAAAGTGTCATTGGTAATTTCTCTTTCTTTGTATTCAGGAAGAGCCAGTTCTTCCAAATACATCTCTGTATGCCGTTGCTTAGAGTACTGAATGTGTTGACAAAACTCAACCGACCCTGGGGAGGTTTCTCGATTTCGGGTTCCAATGGGGAATCTCTGTGATTATTAGAGGCACGTTTACAAGCTTGCTTGACCAATTTCCGGGGGTACATTTTGTCAAATAGTTGGTTGGAAAGATTCACGTGATGTTTATATTTGTCCATTGTGAAGCAGTTACGTTTCAACCGCAGAAATTGGACAAAAGGCAAGTTGTCCCTCAACGACTTGGGATATTGGCTGTCGTATCGTAGAAGTGAGTTACATGCCATGGGTTTGTGAAATAATTCTCTTGCCAGTCCGTTAGATGTTACATAGATTGATAGGTCCAAAAAAGAGATCCTGGACTTGTTCACTTTCAGAGTGAATCTAAGATAGTCATTACAGGTATTCAGCCATTTGTGAAAGAGTTTAACAGGTTCCTCATCCCCACGCTACACCACCAAAATATCATCAATGTAGCGTTTCCATAGCCTAATAGACTTATGGAAGGGATTTAAATTTGTTAGTACGTGTTTCTGCTCGGAGTTGTGTATGTACAGATTCTCCAGACTTGGCGCATACACACTCCCCATACTAGTTCCGGACACCTGAAGATAATGGGTATCTTCGAACTGGAAGAAGTTTTCTTTCATGGCCAGATATGCTAGTGTCATGATGAAATTCAGTGGAGTGATGGAATTGAGCTCCATGTTGTTCAGGATATCTGAGATGGTTTCTAAAGTTTCATCTTGAGGTATGGATGTATATAAGGATTCCACATCCAATGAGACTAATAGGTCACACTCTGGATCAAAGTCAGCTGTTGGCAGTAGTCTCAATACATCCTTGGTATCCTGAAGTAAGTTGGCATTTTTTGTACAATTGGCCTCAGAAAAAAATCTACAAAAGTAGATAATGGCTCCAAACAGGAGCCTATGCCCGATATAATGGGCCTACCCGGCGGTGGCCTTTGTGCTTTATGCACCTTGGGTAGAATATAAAAATAGGGCATCACCGGGTGAGCTGTCTGTAGGTAGGTGGATTCTTAAGATGTTATCCATCCTTCCCTGTAGGCTTCTTCTACTGCTTCCATAATGATCTTACTAAGTCTTGTTGTAGGGTCCTCTTTCAGGGGGTGATAACAATTCCTATCGCTCAATTGGCGTACACATTCTGCACGATAAACTACAGTGTCTAAGATGACCGTGGCACCGCATTTATCAGCGGGCTTGATAGTAATGGACTGATCCTCCGTTAATGCTTTTAGAGCATTTTGTTCATTCTTAGGGAGATTCTGATATTTTCTTTTCTTGTTGCCACAGAGGGTAGTGATTTCTTGCTGTACCGCCCTTTCAAAGGCCAGTACCTGCGGTGGCACGCTGTGTAGTGGAGGATTAAATGTAGAGCGATTCTTCAGCCCTGTATTGGAAGTACCGGGATGGCTCTCTGTCTGTTCCTTGTCTTTAAAAAAATGATGGAGACGGACCTTCTGAAAAAATTGGGCTAGTTCAGCTTGTTTGTCACAGCTTGGTTATTAGGCCCCTTCTTCCATACCTGTTACCTGTTACTCAACGATCGGGAGCAAACATGTTTGTAGATTTGTCCTCAGCAGTACCTGAAAATACTTGTTGAGATACTCAATACTGGGGGGCTCCATATTTGTAGTCAGTATATGGTACTGCATGCTGAAACACTCTAGGGTGATAGAGAATGCTCGGTTTTTTGGGTTGTGAATAAGCTCTGGAGGTCGCTATGTTAAGGAGTTTAAAAGCTTACAGTTTCAAGATAACCGTTTTGAGCTGATACGCCTGTTTTTACTGATACGCCTAGTATTCACTGCTGTTGCAGGTATACATGGTTGGTTTCACGCATACAGGCTTTTATGATTTGTTTAGATTATTTAGGTATTGAGTGTCTGACTACACACAGACTCAAAAAAGCATACATTTAGTGGTGTAGTATAGTCATCTGAACCAGTGTTAATGGTGCTTAATTAGCGCAGGGAACAGTAACAGCGCAATGCATAGATCTAAGTTAGGGCATATCCGTAGGGCAGGGGCTAAGAGGACCAGAGGTTGTTTTGCAATATGACAGTCTTCACAAGTCGTGAATAAAACTGGGTGAATGACTTAAATTATCCCAGTATTGCGATTGGGGGTCTTGGACTGAAGGAAATTCATTTTCTTACAGAGCGGGGTCTCTCATATACCTGAGTGGTTACCAGGTGAGGTGATGCTAATACCTCGCACAGGACAGGTGAGTGGATCTGTCTTTGTATTGTATAGATGAAGTAGAAGAATGCATTTGCTGTTTTTATGGTTTACTCTATTCTTTGTGTGTCACCATTTCTTACAGGTGTGAAGATCACCCTGCCTGTACGGAGATATTTGATTAATCACTGTCTGAGTTTATATGTTCATTCACCATTTTGCAGTAGCTTTAACATGATAGGGTCCTGAAGAAAGCCAGGGCGAGAGGCCCTAATTGGCTGAAACTAGTAGACCGATTAGAACAGCGGCACATTTGATACAAGCCGCTCCTGCACCAATTTTTATTATGTTTGAAAGCACTACCTGAATAAAAGTGTTTGTTTGCTTCCATATCCTTTTTAAACTTTCACATTCTTTGCACTGCACATTTTTCTTCTCATTGACTGCTCTGAACGAAAGATCATAGGTGGTTCCTGTCTAAACTGAGGTACTAGTTGATTTCTGCTTTTTGATTAGTATGTCATTTATTCCACAGAAGCACCCTCTTTGATCATGAGGTGTTGTGGTAGGAAAGCAGGAATTCCAGATGATGACACTGGCCACGAAGGGCAGATGATGGAAATCCAATAGCCACGTTCCTTAAGTCACAAGGAGTTTATATGTATGAGTAGTTATTGGGTGTAACGCAGAGTTTGGTGACTGTATGTTCAGCATTTGCATTTTTTCTTACTATAGTCTGTTGACCACTAGGTTAAAGTCTAGCCTTCTAAATAATACAGATGTATTCTCAGGGAGACAAGCAGGGGGGAGGACCTCCTGTTGGGATGAGAGACCCGTAAGCCTTTTGTCCAATGGCATGATTTTGGGTACTAGTGGGAACCAAGGTACTCAAGATGTGAATATTAGATCAAATAGCTGTAGACTTAACCTCCCCCCAGAAGCTACTCCTATTGTAACTGTTCTTATAGGGGTGCCCCCACTTAGAGAGAGCTGCCATGAATCTACCTTGGATCTGTTACGAAAAACCAAATACTGGTGTGATCAGCACTGTAGCGGTAATTCCAAGGTTTCACCACATATTATAATGGCTAGACGTGTGGGGTGGGTTGGTAATTGTCCTTAACAGGTTGACGGCGATTGTATTGTCGTTAACTTTGATAAAAGGGATATAGCTGGGCGGCTGTTTGGGGACAGCTCTAGGGAGGGGGTAGGGGGCATTAGGGCTTTGCCCCTGGGCTTCTTTTACCCGCCAGCTAGAGGAACTCAGGTACTTGGCAGTTCCCCAAGGGGGTTCGGCTCAATGATGTATAACCAGGGTGGTAATCATCCCTCTTTAAATGATGAGGTAATGAATCGCTCCGATAGGCCTAGCTGGAGAACAGTAATAGCCCCACAACCATGATCCCTGCCCTCTGTGAGGAATGAAGAAGGAGGTTGCTTAGTTCTAAAAAATAGATTTCTCCCACTGTCCCAATTAGATGTGAATGACTGACTGGAGACGACTAGGTGTCAAAAGAACTTTCCCGGGGATAGCCGTAACAGTCAGGTAATAGATGCAGATGTAGCCCCCAATTGTAAGATTATTAGTTCGAACATAGCGGGCCTTAGAGGCAAGAAAGATGACCCTAGGTGGCTGTGTTTTCCAAGAACTATGATATAATTAGTTTACAGGAGACCTGGGACAAGGCAGATCATTTCTGGGTGGATGGGTACAAATCATACTGTTCCCCAGCATGTCCCGCTCAGGCAGGTAGAACAAAGGGGGGCCTCCTAATGCTATTTTCATTAAAATTGAAAGGGACCCAAAGGAGGTTGGAAATGGGGTCTCATAATTGCCTTGCAATAGAACTGATAATCCCTAACCTCCCTAAAATGTTATTCGTTCATTTTTATAACTCTGGTGAGAGCTGTTTTTTAAACCAACATTTATGTCATTTAAAATGTTTTTTAGAAGAATATCGGTTGAAGCAAACTACTTTTTATTCTATTGTACTTGTGGGCAATTTTAACATTCATGTGTGTGACCTGAATTGTCAGGTTGGTGATCATTTGGGGCCAGTCTATTCCTCAACGGCCTATTGTGAGCACACACCACAGGGGGATGCCCTGGAGGACTTTTTGGCTGGGGCGGATCTTTTTGAACCTAGTTATAGCGATCCCACGTACCGGATCCCCACTTTCAAAGCGCGGGAGCGGGATACAGTTATAGATTATATATTTATCTCCCCCACCATGCTATCTCAGGTACAGTTTTATAATGCCAGGTGGTCGCCTTTTAGTGATCACAACCCGGTTATACTTGTGCTAGATAAAGAATGTGTTAAACATGGGGGTTTTTTACCCAATCTAGTTACTAGGTACCTGGGTGCTGTATGATACAGAATAAGTAGTCCCAGTGAGAAAGTATCAAAAGTACACAAGCGAACACTTTATGAAAATCTTTTGGGACAAGAACAAATCTCAAACAAGTACTTCAACACACTGTTATTTAATCACAATGTGCTTATTCATAACAGATTAATAACACAGTTGTCAAAGTGCCCCAGGGAAGTGAAGGGTAGGAGACGGTGTTTGTGTAAGAAAGGAGCACCTGATCTGACAATGATAACTAAACCCAGACTAACTATGGGAAAAAGGTGGTTTGATCGTAACTGCTCAAGGGCCCACCGTAACCTAGCTCAAGCTTTGAAAAACATACCACACAATAAGGCCCAGATAGATATGCTCAGGAAACAGTATAAGATTTCTATTTCTACGCTGAAAAATGAGATTAAAGAGGAGGCTTCTTATGCCCTTTTAACAGTTGAGGTTCTTAAGGACAGCTCTAGATTTTGGGCCATTGTGAATAAACCCTTTTTCTCTGGTACAGAGAATGGCTCTTTAGAATGTAATATTACAGAAGTCCAGTGGCTTTCCCATTTTGAAGCAATTTATGGGCCTAATGTTACTGCAGATACATCCGCGAGTTTAGAGGTAAGTAGGGTCTCTCTTCCTGTGGTCTTTAATGAAGATGATGTAGAAAGGGGATAATACAGATGTCTAGTAACAAAGCCCCCGGCCCAGATTCCGTTCCTGCTGATCTGTATAAACTTAATCCAACATTTTGGGCTAAAATACTGGCTAATGTATTTAATGTGTCATGTTTCCAGGGATTCCCCATATCATGTTCTTTATCCACGATCATTCCAGTTTTTAAAAAGGGCCAGAGAGGGGATCCACGGTGTTATAGACCAATATCTCTTATTGATTCGGCTGTGAAAATCCTAGGGAGAGTGATCCTATCTAAGGTCACGGATTGGGTGAACAAAAATGAGGCTTTATCTAACCTGCAATATGGCTTTAGACAAGGTAGGAGTACCATGGATCAGGGCCTTAATTTGCATTTAATAATAGGTAAATATACCATAGCTAAAGCAGGTATTTTACATTTGGCCTTTATGGACCTATCCTCGGCTTTCGATCTGGTTAACAGATCAAAGCTGTGGTCTATCCTACATGACATGGGCATTGATCCATGTCTATTTCATTTCCTGGTGGATTTACACAGGGATCTCACAGCAACAGTTAGGGTCACCCAGGAAGGAAAATGCACAAGTCACTTTAAATCTGGCAGAGGTGTTCGTCAGGGATGTATTCTGGCGCCACTACTTTTTACCCTTTATAATAATAATCTTGATACATTTTTAGACTTGGCTAGTTTGGACATCCTGCGAGTAGGGGAAAGGGGTATCCCTGTTCTCCTACACGCAGATGACGCTGTGTCATTAGCACGTACAGCCTTAGGCCTTCAGAGGCTTTTGGATGCCTTTGGGGCCTATATGAAGTCCTTGGACCTGATAGTGAACATAGCGAAATCCCATGTTATGTCTATGGGCCAAAGAAACAGAAAAGTAAAATCATTTTACTGTAACCGAGCTGAGGTGTCTAGGGTGTCCTCCTTTACCTACCTGGGGGTCCTATTCGACGAGAGAGGTTCCTGGGTCCCCCAACAGAAAACCAAAAGAAGTGCAATGGTAAGATCAACGGCTGCTGCTCAAGGGTTTGCACAGTGTTTGGGGGCTAGGCCCATCGAAGCCATGCTTAATATTTATAGATCTAAATGCTTGGCTATTGCTCTGTATGGCTCTGCCATCTGGGGTTACAAGCACTTGGAAGGGGTCCAGATAGCTGAAAATAAATTTCTGCGCACTCTTTTGTTCGTCCCGCAATCAACTCCAACTTTTGTTATTCATCAAGAATTGGGGGTTGGATATGTGTCAGACTTGATGAGGTTGGCCCCTGTGGTTTGCTGGCTTAAAACCTGGCTTAACCCAGATTTAACACTGAATCATCAGATTATCCGGGACTGTGTTACCTTGGAGAAAGCTAGTCGTATCCCATGGTTGCATCACGTTAAGCATATGTTGTTAAAACTGGGGCGTTTACTGGGTTAAATCCCAATTTTTGAATTTATTGTTGGCGGATCGTGAGGAACGAGAGCTATTGAAATCCTCAGTTAGGGCTCACTTTTTGTTAAAAACCTCCCCTTTGATTGAGCCCTATCTTAAAATTGTTACCAAGCCCTTTCATCGCTGGGTTTTAACTAGGTTTCGTTTTAATTTAATCCATTTCTCCTTAGGCAATCTGCAAGGCTGGTCCATGTCCCTGTCACAGGACACAATGCATTTTATAATGTTTTGTGACTATTACAGCGAGATTCATAGGAGGTTTTTAGTCCCTCTACTAAGGAGAAAGGGATTTTTACAAGTTAGACCTGCTTTATTTTATCTTCAACTGCTTAACGATCCATGGGAGCTTTTTAACATTGCCAGCTTCTCAGTTGCAGCGGTTCGTCTCAGAAAAAGAAAGGACCCTATGTTAAAATCTGTATGAGCTCTGATTGTATAGAAAACCTCTGTTTTATCCCTTTATGAAATTACCCTTAATTGTCTCTGTAAGTTCTTATGCAGTTGAAAATTGATCTTGCTGTATTAATTCTTTTTTAAGTCGTTCACATGTTTTATTGGGTTATACGATTTTATTATGTTGTGTATTGTGTAATGTACTTTTATGATTTTAATTAATCGAATTAAGTGGTTTGACTGACTGACTGACAAAACCGATGTGATCCCCCCAACCTCACGAGATCACTGTAGGGAGAGCTCTGTGGAGGGCTTGCACTGAGATCCTGACCCCCTCGAGCACCCGGATCCTGCAGCCTTGGACACTGACCGCTCCAAGAGCACGACAATCTGAGGAATCAGCCAGACATCTAAAAACACAGTGCCGGAAGTTCCTGATTGGCTGAGGATGGGCAAGATGTATCCCACGAACAATGCAAACCACTGCGGTATGCCACGAAGACTAATACATCCAATAATGTGCAGGGGTCCACTATCACCACGCAAGCCCCAGCTAGGCATTTCAGTTTAGCTTGTTGTTGTTACTTTTTCTTTTTCAGGGCGACAGATTCTTCAGTTCTGGAAGTATAGGGCTGGGGGAGGCGGGGAGGGGAGGGAGGGGACCGTTGTCCTCTGGGTAGTTTTAGGTTTAAATCTGCCATGGTCTCCTTTTCTTACGATCTACAGCACTTTGACACTTGCTCACCGAACTGACACAGCAAAAACACACAACACACAACGCGCACCATGTATATGCATGGCGTTGCACTGCCCCTACCCTACTGGGGCCCACTGCCCTTTGGCCCACTCATTACGCGTACCGGTCACGATGCAGTCTTCCACCCCCGGTAGGTTTCCTTCATGTTCTATCCTGGAATGTGAACGGACAACTGGATCGCATCAAGAGAACAGCGGTCCTTAAATACGCCCACCGCCATGCGCCTGACATACTCCTGCTCCAGAAGACCCACCTCCTAGGGACCCAATGTCTCTTCCTCGCACTATACGGTTTTGATAGAGTGTGGCACTCTGGTTTCGAACGCGGTTCGCGAGGGGTTGCAAACCTAATGCGGCGAGGACTCCCCTTCACGCCTGACCACATTGCGACGGATCCTCAGGGAAACTGCGACAGGCAACTCAGGTCATTGGAGAAGAGATTAATTAGGCGATAAAAATGGAAGCCTGCTACATAGGTTAATTTCCTACCCTCTAGCCAATAGGATAGAGCCTGAAGTCCAAGACCCCTTGGGTAACACCCAGCATACCTCACCATGAATCGCACTGGCATTTGCTGATTACTATGCCCAGTTGTACTCTGCTCCCACTCCGGAGGCCACCCTCCCAGACATGCTTTGCCAGGCAGAGATCCAGCTCCCTCTCCTCACCGAGGACGAGGCGGCTGACTTGGACCTCCCCATTACCCCAGAGGAGATTCCCGGCACGATCTCCCTGCTGAAGGCCGGGAAAACACTGGGGCCCGACGGCTTCCGCAAGTATATTAGGCGGCCTACCGAGACTTGTTGGTTCCCCATCTCATACACCTCCACCAACACATTGCTGAGGTCGGATCCATCCCTCCTGAGACTGACGTGGCGACTAGTGTCGTCATTTCCAAGACCCAACAGCCCTCCCCTATTTGTGCGGACTAACGCCCAATTTCTCTTATCAACTCGGAGATAAAAATATATGCCACAATTCCAGCCCAGCGACTTCGTCCCTTTCTCCGTAAGATGGTCCACCCAGATCAATGCGGCTTCATGCCAGCGCGGAGCACCAGGCACTGCCTACGACGCCTTCATCTGGCCCTAGCCAACCACCAGATCCTTATACCCTATCTCGCGCTCCTCCTTGTTGACTTTGAAAAAGCCTTTGACACGATGGATTGGCATTATTTGGAAGACGTCCTGCAGATGATGGGTCTTGGACAACAATTCCGACGCCTTGTCCAGGCCCTCTACTCCGACCCCAGAGACAGGGTGCTGACCATTAGAACCCCTTTCCAAGGCGTTCCCAATTCAGAGGGGCACGAGGCAGGGTTGTCCCCTTTTGCCCATTCTATTTGCCATGGCAATGGAGCCCTTGGCAAGCCTCATTCGATCCGTCCACCGGATCCAAGGATGGGGTTGGGGAACCCACCACATCGATAACATCACCTTGTATGCGGACGATGTCCTACTCTACCTGTCAGACCCAGCCAGCTCTGGCCCTAGATGCCTTGAGGTTCTCCAGGCCTTTGAGAGCGTCTCGGGCCTCCGACTCAACCCAGCAGAATCAACACTGGTGCCCCTCCACCTCTCTAGGAAATGCTTTGACTGTACTTAGGGATATGGATCACTCTGCTTCCCGAGCTGGAATGGGCACTGAACATTACCCCGCTGGTCCATAAAGCCAAAGCAGATCTCAATTCGCTGGCAAACCTTGCCACTTAACCCACTCGGGAGGATAGTGCTGTTCAAAATGATGATCCTCCCACGCTTCTTATACATCATTCAGACTACCACTTTTCACTTCCCGCGCAGCTGGTTTACGGGGATGGACAGGGTGATCACAAGGTTTTTATGGGGAGGGGCGAGGCCCCGTGTTGCGCTCGCCCGTTGCAGGGTCCCACCCTTTGATGGCGGTATGAGTATGACTGATCTCCACCTATACTACCTGGGCACCCGGCTCCTTGTAATTTACAATTGGTTCACCAGTGGGTGGTCTGATCCAACCTACTTGACGGAGCTCAGAGACATGGAGTTCTCCAAAATACAAGCATACTTGTACGGGAGACCCATACCCAAAGCAATGTCGCTGATAACCAGGGCAGTCCTGGTGGCTTGGCGCAAGGCTCTGAGGCACACACGTTGGGACAACCGACTGAGCCAACACACACCTCTCTGGCAAGGCACATGGCTGAGTGAAATGGCGGCACTCTCAGAGTTCAAGCCATGGGACCACATAGGTATCTCTCTGCTGGGTGACGTATGGGTTGGCGACCACATTAGGACATTCTAGGACCTGCAGGGGCGCTATACTCTCCACACATCACAATTTTATAAATATCTGCAACTCCATCACGCCCTCAACACACATATTTCAACAGGCATGCCACTTCCCGAATACAGCCCACTAGAAGCTCAGGTCATGATGGGGAACCTGGGGGGGTCCCAATTAAATCGTACCCTTGTTAACAATGGACCGGCAACTCTCGATCCACTCCGGACCCACTGGGAGGGTTGGGTGGATCCACTAGAAGGGTTGGGTGGATCCACTAGAGGAGGAAGACTGGTGTGACGCCCTCATGGACCCCAAAACCGTCACAAACTCAGCCAGACTCCGCCTTATTCAATTATACTATCTGCATGCGTCTTATCTCACCCAGCATGCCTACACAGAGCAGGGTTGTGTCCCTTCCCAAATTGCACGTGCTGCAGCCACGAACCAGCAGACTTTTATCATATGATTTGGACATGTCCTAGCCTAGCCCCATATTGGATGGCAATAAAGTCAGAACTTACACAGGTCCTTGGCTGGCCAGTTCCCCATGATCACGTGCTTCTCATCCTAGTTCATCCGGTTCTCGAGCAGACAAAGTGTTTCTTGGGACAGCGGTCATGGTGGCCAAGCGGGAATGGACGCAAGCCAAATCCCCAACCATAGCAAAATGGTGCCGGGGTATGGGCTGGTGTGCCGCACAGGAGAGACCTTTATTCAAGGCCCGGAGATGCCCAACCAAGTACAATAGAGTCTGGGGCAAATGGCTGAATCAATTAGACTAATTGTGCGAAAGCTCCCTTTTTTATATAGAGGTGTAATGCTAATGCATCAGGATGGTGCTTCCACCCACTAATTTGTAAGTACTCCCAAATGGCAATTGTGGTTACTGCTTGTAACATCGATCAAATGTCTTGTGCTGTTAATGTGTTTGATCTTAAAATCAATATAATTGATTATCAAAAAAAAGTGTAGTCTGGGTATGCTAAAAGTGGCTGTACAGAGTGGTAAGGGCCTGGATACCCGAGCAATGTGCATCCAACCAGTCACTTGAGAATGAACAGTGACAGAAGCAGCTGGGTTACTAACAGAATTCAAATGGAGGGCACATAGAAAGGGAGTTTGTGGTCACTGAAAGGATTGAAATGTGGTTGGTGCACTACCAGAGCTGGGGTAGCAAAAAAAGGAGTCAGAGGTATGGGGATCCTGGTCCCACAGTGAGAGGTCAAATGTCTCTGCGAAAGATTACTTTCCAACCCTGACCAAATGTTGTGCAGCCTGGCTCCCTCTGTAATTTTTCCCCAGTGTCTTTCTTTCCTGCAGATGACTGGAGCAAGCTTCCCAAAGTTTGTCTTTGCCTCATACCCCCAAAGGAGTGCTTGACATTTCTGGCCTAAGGATACTACAAAAGGGTGCACTACTGGCATTATGGAAAAAAACTCATTAACCATGCATACCTACATACCAAACATGGCAAATACTTCAACCTGCAAAGCATCATATTGCACTTGTCAGCTTTGAGGTGGTGTAAGTGTTTTTATTTGGGGGAATTTTTATTCTATGCTACCTCTCCCATCTGAGTACTATGGAGCTGCTGTTCCTCTCTCACATGTCCCTTCAAAGAGACAGGTGGCACATTCACTCAATCACTCAGCAAACATGTATGCTATGACACTTCCATCTT
Organism: Lissotriton helveticus; assembly: GCF_964261635.1. Classification (NCBI taxonomy): domain Eukaryota; kingdom Metazoa; phylum Chordata; class Amphibia; order Caudata; family Salamandridae; genus Lissotriton; species Lissotriton helveticus. The sequence goes on along the minus strand of NC_136068.1, from coordinate 629,877,546 downwards.
GCTGTTTTCCTTCCAAAACGTTCCCCCTTCACCACAAATACAGGAAAGCCATTCCTCATTACTCATTGACCTAGTCATCGCAGTCCTCCACTCAGTAGACCCAGCAGAGACTTACATGAACAAGAGGTATGTTAGCAAGCAGAAGAAAAGCCACGTTGCACCCTTATATTCATACTGTTGCCCTCTAGTAAGGCTACACGGCAACTGCAGCATAATAATGGGACTGACAAGAGGGCTGTCCTACGCAAATAATGTCCTCCCATGCTTACTTTCTTCAGAGATGGTTGCCATCTTTTGCTGGGTTACTGCCTCCAACATATGGTCTTCAGCAGAATTCCAAAGCTGCCTACCTATCTTAGGCTAAGGATTTTGCCACTCGAAGGCCACACATAGGGACATCACCCACATTTAGTAGTGTCCCAAATCGCCTGCAGTCATCCTCTATACAGAACCTGGGCATTCGTGGACTTCCTTCAAAAGAAGGTAGGGGGCATTTAAAGCCCCAGCCCCATCCTATCTGATCTTTTCTTAGCCCAGCCCAGCCCAGCGCTGTGCCATGCCATGACGCTCCATCCCTTTACCCGCTGCTGCAGGCATGATGCAGACCTGCTGAAGCAAAGGCCTGAGTCTGCCCATTTCTGCCTCTTGAAGAATACAACTTGTCTATCTTCTGTTTGCACCTTATAAAGGAAGTTTCATCTGCCTCACATTTTACCCATCCTTTCATGAGCCAGAGCTCATACTTGAGTTTTATTCCTAGCCAACCTCACAGGCACCACCCCCCTTGATTTGAAAGATCGGCTCACACCAAAATGAAATACCACCACCATCCAACCTATTTTACTATCAGTGTAGCACCTTCCTCACATTCTTATGCTCAGATACTCCCCCCCCCCCAGGCCACAATTGCCCTCTACAATACACCAAATCCAAAGGACAAGAAATTAATACATTGATAAATGAAGATAGGGATTTGGCCCTATTGCACCTACTTGAGAAAAAGGCAGATTGGCCGGAGGTCACGAGGGACAAGGTTTGAAACGTTGGGGCGCACAAGCCAAAAAGAGTGGCCACATTTCCCGTCTGTTTTTCCAAGTGAAAATTAAATTAGCTGATGATAAAAACCACTGTTTGGTATTTTATTCCTTAGGATACTTTGACAGCATTGGCAGGATTCAAACCCTTGTCCTGTGTGAGCCTTTGCCACCAGAGGAACAAGACTTACCATTGAGTCATAGCTGCTTGGTGGACTACAATATTACAGTAGAAACTTTAAGTAACATACAGGCCCTGGTGTTATTGCCTGTAGCTTCCATTGTACATGAAAAGGATGGCCATGATATAGGGAAGTTTTGATAGACTACTGACATGCCAGTGTGTAAGTTCCTGACTGCCAGCCAGACCACCAGCGTTCAAATCCTGGGGTTGGCACCAGGTGACTGATGGTGGTGAATCAGAGGTAAGTTTGGGGTGGGCCTGCCGGGTCAATTGGTAGGTAAAATGTATTTATGAGTGTGGTGAGAGCAACGGTGTGTCCAGGAATAGTAACGATGAGGCACAGGTGGGGTTAGGGGAGCAAAAATAGCACAATTATTTGGGTTGCAGTAGGGAGGGGTACATTTGTGAAAAGAGCCTAGGAGAGTGGGTAGTGTTACAGATGCAAAGGAGACCAGTAACTTAGAGGAGGTTCGGGGGTGGGATCACCGAGGAGAGGCAGTACCAGGGAGGAAGAAGGGGTCATAGATGTAGGCGCATTCTGGGGCACAGAGAAAGCATGGGGGAAAGTAGGGATCAGAGGAGGAGCATACAGAAGTGATATTCCGGCTTATTTATTTATTTATTTATTTATGCATTTTTATATAGTGCGGACTTTACCCGAAGGCGTCAGAGCGCTTCACATTAGGAACAGAAATGAAACATAATGAGAAACATTACAAAAGAACAGATTACAAAAACATACGTTACTTACATAAGCTTGTCCCTGAGCACACACTTTGTGTACACTATACCATTCATTAGGTTATTTCAATACAAAAACAATCAATATTTGTTGGTTTCTTTATTTTCAATCTTCCTTTAGCCAACATGTGTTTTGTCGATGGGGTGTTTCCCTCGACTTCATCAGGGCTGGAAAATAACAATATGTAGTTGAGGTGTAGTGTATTACCCTACACATTTGCACCCTGTGTTACAATTGGTGGAAACCCAAGCCGTCCTTCAATTCTATATTACACAGCGTATCGTGACTTTGCTTTAAGTTACAATTCATGTTTACAGTTGGCATTTCTATTTCAATCATGTTCCTATGTGTCAATAAGACGGGAGTGATGTCAATTGTGGGTAAACAAGCAGTGCCCTGCCCCCTCAGCACACAGATTGAGTGATCAAATAGGGCAGGTCGTATGGTAGTAGAAACCCTAACATTTTTTTACTGACTCACCCAAACAGTGAGTTTTGGAGGGGGGGTGGGGGGAGTCAAACTTGGGGTTACAGTATTCAGTGGGGTATTGGGGTGTACTATGAAAGAGGCATGAAATAATGTGGCTTGTGGGGTTTTCGGGAGGCTACCCATATATATTTCTCCACTTCCTCCATTGGGGGGTACCGCAAAAGGGTAGGGGGACTTGGGGAATAGGCTTGTGACAGTTTCTATTACCAGCCATAAGGGTGCACCACACAGACCTACTGCAGTTATGGTATTGAAAGAGGCTCCTAGGGATGTAGAAGGACTGGTGGCATGGGTCCAATTTCTTGTGTGGTACCCTCTCAGGCGCGGTGCGTCCATTGGGGCGTGGGGGTGTATCCCCCCCGCCCGCAGCTGCCCACAGCTCCCTCGGCGACAGCGTTAAGTAAACTGAATCAGGCAGGCGGGACTCGGGAGAACTGACATTCCAATCATCATGTCAGTCAGCATGACATCACATCGTCCACCCCCTTCAGGATGGGCGGGGTGGCGTCATGTTGACTGACATGATGATGTCATGTCACCAGGGCAAGCAACACAAGTGCGCATGAGTGGGGACGGAGGGTGAATTTTTTACCGCTGCCCACTCATGCGCATTTGCGTTTTCACTTTTTTGCGCATGCCCATTAGGAGCCCTTTGGGCTCCTAATGGGCGTGCTCTGGGCGAAGAGAAACCTGTGCCCCTAGCGCCAGGATTGGCTGCGAGGGGCTGCCAGTCCCCATACGTGCGTGATATGAGGCGCCAAGGGGTCGGTGAGCAGAGATGGCGCGGACCGGTCCGGCTATAGGTAAGTTTATTTTACTTCATATTATTTCATTCATTCCCAGGAACCCGATCCCCCGCGCGACCCCGCCCGCGACTGGGTGCTTTGGTATAGAGGTCGTGACTGTGCTACATGTCGTTTTGCCGAGTGAATCTTTCACATTTTAGTGTGTGCACCTGATTATTTAAAATAAATAACTAAGTAAAAGACCAAGAGGGTAAGTTACAAGGGTTGCTATGGCATCGTTGTAACAAATTATAGAAACATGCAGATTTGCTTCCCTAAAAAGACGGATGGTAGATGAGAATGCAAGCCATGATCGAAGAAGGGTCGACATTGCCAAAGGGATAAATGCCTGTCTCACTAGTCCCTACCCATTTTACATCAATGTGCTATTAACGAAGCAGTTCAAGCAGAGACGAAAACACTTTAGGATTGCAGCATAGAATAACAAACAATGCATTCAGGCTCACCTGGACCTACAGCTACACATGTGGGGGAACTCAAGGCCGCGGTATGCCACCCTGAGCCTTTGCAGAGTTACAAGGCAATCTTAACACAAGAACTACAATGCGCCCCTTAAAATGGACTTGAGGTTGCAAACTTGATGTCCTCGGTCCATTGGGTCCTGTGAAGAAAGCAACAGTGACCCCTTTATCCTCTACAGGACAGTTGGTGTACTGACAACTGGGCGGTGGCTTTTAATCGCTCTATGTCTTAAGGGCGCAGCAACTTCAGATTCTAAAAAAAAAGAGGCTACAGCCACACTTGAGAACACTTCAGAACAGCGAGCACCAGCTGCCATACTATGGAAAGTATTGTATTCACGGTTGGTCTTCAGGATGTAGTGTCAGTGATTACATTTGAACGCAGTGTTGAACACTTGGACAGGGCCGGCTCTAGGGAGGTGCGACCTGTGCCACCGCACCGGGTGCTGACTTCAGGAGTGGGCGCCCTATTTACAAGTATATTATTGTTTTAAAAGCCCCTGCTGTCGCATTCTTTACCTCCAGCAATTTTCAGGCAACAATAAAAATGTCAAGATAAATCCAGTGATTAATGTTCGTGCTGGAGAGAGATTGGAGGTTTGTCTAGCGGAAGCTTTGACTCATAAGGTAGCGCAGAGGGTTAATATGCCTGCTACAAGAATGTGTGCCATGCAGCTCATAAAGTGCATATAATTCATTTGCACCATTTACTGTATGTGGGGATCTATATTACATTTTACATTCGGCTTTTAGTTGATTGGTGAGAAAAATTATTTAAAAACACTACTGATGTGCGTTGAGTATTTACGCCGCACCACTTTCAAATGTCACCAGCCGCCCCTGTACCCTCTTCTTTATTCACCCACCACAACGGGGCACCCAAAAAGTGATAATTGGTGTGCTGGTACTGAAAGAGGTTATATAAGGTAGAGAAACAGAAGGAAGGCAAGTGTGGAGTGACACTAGGAGAAATGGCCATCTGAGCACCTTTGGGCTCCTCACAAAGAGAGGAAAAAGTGGGTGAACAGCAAGCGAAGATACCTTCTATGACATATGAGAGCATTACAATTTGCTAAATAAGGGAGGGTAGACGAATGAGGCAAGGAATGGGCCCTTGCAGCAATTGGGTGGATGGGGCATAGAGAATAATCATGGCATGCAAATTGGCAGCAGTGCATAGATTAGCAGGTAGTTAGGATTGTTCGCCAAGGGATTTGACCTCCTTAGATTGGGTATATAATTCACAGAGGGAAGATCAAGCTTGTATGGAGGCAGCTTATGTATATCTGATTTAAAGAAGTGTAGTCTGGGTGTGACGAGAGGGGCAGTACGGAGTGGCAAGTGGCATACAACCGATCAATGGAGGCCGAACAATGGCAAAAGCACCTGATTACCGGGAGAATACTTATTGGAGGGCCAAGAGGAAGGGTGTTTAAGGTCATTCAAAGGTTCAAATATGGATAGGTACAATTCCAATGGTGGGATACAAGGGTGGAACATATGAGGGGTAATGAGATGGGGGTATCAAGAGGTCACAAAAGATGTCACAGGCACAGAGGTGTGGGGGATCAGGAATCCCTGCTAGGGTTTAATGTACCACCATGACCATTTTCGTGCGGCCTGGGTCCCTCTGTATTTATTCCTCCAGTGTCTTTCTATCCTGCAGATGATGAGCTGAAGGTTCCCTAAGTTTTTCTTGGCCTCATATTCCCAATTAAGTGCTTGACATTTCTGGCCTAATAATACTCCCAAAGGGTGTGCAACTTATATTCTGGGAAGAGCCTCACTGACATGGCAAATCCTTCAACCCGCACTTAGAAGCTTTGAGATGGTGTAAGTGTTTTTATTTGGGGAGATAGTCTTCTGTGCTTCTTTTCTCATCTGAGAACCTTGGAGAGGCTGTTCCTATCGTGCATGTTCCTTCAAAGAGACAGATGGTATATTCACTCAAATGCTCAGCAAACAGCTATGCGTTGACCCTTTCATCTTGCTGTTTTCTTTCCAAATGTCACCCTTCACCACAAATACAGGCTAATCGTTCCTCATTACTCATTCACTTGCCTATTGTAGTCCTCCACGCCATAAGCCTAGCAAAAACCAACATGATCAAGTGGTATGTCAGCAAGCAGATTTAAAGCCTCTTACTGCACGTATGGTCATACTGTTGCCCTCTAGTAATGCTCCGTGGCAACTGAAGCATAATAGTGGGATTGAGAAGAGGGCTGTACAATGCAAATATTGTCCTCCCATGCTTACTTTGGTCTGAGACAGTCGCAGCTTCCCACCATGATCTGGCCTCTAATTTATGGTCTTCAGTAGAATTCTAAGGGTGACAACCTGTCTTAGGCTAAGGCTGTTACCATTCGAAGGCCGTACATGGAGGCACCATCCTCATTTAGAAGGGTGCCAAATTACCTGCATTCATCTTCTATACAGAACCTGGGCTTCTGTGGGCTTGCTACTGACTGAGACTGGGTGTTTAAAGTGCCAGCTCCAGGTCAGGCCAGTGGCTCCCTCCTGCCTCCTGCTGCAGCAGGCATGATGCAGACCTAATGAAGCAAAGGCCAGACGTTTCCCTTTTCTGCCTCTTTAAAAATGCAACATGTCTATCTTCTGATTGCACTTAATAAAGGGAGTTTCACCAGCTCCAAACAACCCATCATTTCATGAGTGAGACTAACTCTAGGCCTATATGCCTAGCCAACTATGCCCAGACGTGGGTCCCGTGCTCTCCATGCCACTGGAGTCAAGCTATCCTGGCTGATGAGGGGTCAAACCCCAAAACCGGTCCTAGGATGCTTGTTTCTAGTCCAGGGAAGGCCTGGCAGTTCGGGCTGGACTGTTTCCCTTGGGTGAAGGGTCAAGACTGATTTGCATATGGCTACGTCCAAACTGGAATGGGGAGCAAAAAAACTATGGATTTTGGCCCAGATCTCTGTACTGGGGTCAATTTATGACATTGTTCTGCATTCTCTCCATCAGTGAGTGATGAATGATGCAGAGATAAGTTGCAAAAGTGAATTGGTAAGTAAAGTGTGTGTGTGGAGTTAGGCCAGGCTAGTGAAGGGTGGATTGCAGTGTGTGTGTATGTGTGTGTGTGTGTGTGTGTGTGTGGCATTGGTTTATACTGGGAGTTAGAAAGGACAGTGCTTCCAAAATGTGAGTACAGTTTTGAATAGGGTATACTTAATGTGCATAGTTTTCTTTCTTAATAAATCTTTGGGTTTCCTATAGTGTTAGAAATCATTTTCTTTCAATGCATGGTGTCATACTAACACCAGTAAATGCACTGCACAAACATAGGTCCCGACTCTGGTAAATAAACCAGGGAAGGCTCAGATTGTCCTGGGGTCACCTAAGTACCTTATGCTCGTCCTGGTCACAGGTGTCCCTGACTTTCACAAACTCTGAGGCCTGCAGAGAAAGAACTAAGTAAGGCTGTTTTAAATAACAATCACTAGCAAAGCCAATTGTCTAGCCTTGTAAAGCATTTCTACATTTTTATTGCTGACATATGCAATGCTGACATTCTTTCTAACAGGAATATGTATCAATAACAGGTGTAGAAACAATGTATAGTTCTAATGCACATCTCAACAAAATGTGAATCCTATTAGTGCAAAGATAACGTACTGTTGGGTTGAATTGCTGTAGCTAGAAGATATAGTTTAAAGAAACAAGCATGGCAAAATATTGAAATTAGTATGAAGAATGGAACAGAGAGAAGCATTGGAAAAGTAAAGTACTGGCCTTTCAACCCCAGTAATGCAGTGCACTTGTGTTTAGGCGAATGTCCACATGTGATCATGCAAAATGGTGTCACCCACTGTGCAAGCCCGTGGCTGAAGTGGGATGTCCCTTTGACCCATGCTGTTTGATGTGATGGGCATAAGCAAAATGTCAATGGGAGTAGATCAGAACGGATGCGGGGGCTGACCCAAAGCCATCTTTGTATGTTTATATTTTTGGCTATATTTCTTTTATTGCATGTGGGTGGCAAGTCAGCTAATGGCTTCTTATGGCCAGACCTGAAAAGGAACCATTAAATATCCCACAGTAAAATACAATGTTTCGCTATTTGAGCAAGAGTAGAGAAATGAGTATGTGAAGGCACTGCACTAGTAGAGGGAGCTCATATCCATTGAGCCTTTACTCATTCTCACGGGTCACTTTTCCCTCATGTCTTCTCCGACAGAAGCTCGCGCCAGCCATCAACATCACAACACCACTTTTGAATGGCACTGACACAAATGCAAAGCTGGGATGCAGTGGTGGACTGGAAGCTTATAGCAGAGTGAAAAATGTGTTCATACCAACCCATATTGTGCTGAAAGTGTCACCAAAGCAAATGTGTGTGTTTCCTTATCCAATGATCCCTCCATCCTTCCTTAAAAGCCATACTCTGTTGCTCAACATACCAGTGGTTTTACTGTGTCCCACATGCCAGTCCAGCCCTGCCATAAAGGACAGGCAGCATGATTCATTTTTATTATGTGCTTCAGAAAATAAATGTTAAAATAATCCATTTTAAGGTTCAAACACAACACCAAGACAGAAACCCAATGTAACTTTGGTCCTCAATGTACATGGAAGACACGACATAGGCCTTTTGCAAAGGTACCTTTCATTATAATGAGAAGATACATAAATGGGGAGTGATGCCGACCACGACCATACTGCAGATCACCAACTGCTTCATTTAGGTATAACTCACATTCCAAGATGCACCCACATTCCAGCAGGCACACTCCACAGTTTGCATTCTATCTCATTCCACACAGCACATGCATAGAGCAACACAATTACTCTGTGGATCAAAGTGTCTTTCACTAGTACAATTGCATCTTCTTTGATCAATATACCCTTTCATTCCCCTTGGACACTCCTATAAACATCCCTCTAAGTTCCTCTTGCTTACCTAACAATACCCTCTCCTTCTGACTTTTAATCAACCACCATGGAACTAACTTGGTAGCAGGCTTACGTCCCCTCAGCAATTTGAATGGTGTTTTCCCAGTCATAGTTGTAGGAGTAATTTCTTAAGACAACAAAATATAGTGTAAATATTTCCTCCAACAAATTCCTGATTTGAGTACTAGCTAAATAGATTCCTTGTCCACCATATTAAAACATTTAAACTAGTCATTGGCTTTGGTATGCTTGATTCCACAACCCTTTAAGAAATGTTGCTACTTTTCCGACGTGAATTGCCCCCTCTTTTCAGAAATCATTTCTTCAAATATCCCTTCTATACAAAAACCATCATAAAAAACAAATCTGAAAATGTCAGTATTCATGCACCAAACCAGGTTATTTACAGAAATAATCTATTCGAACAATTGCCAAATGAACCGCCAACTTATGTCATGGCCCATCCAACAACTCCACTGACTCTCCTGGAACAATGCACATCGTAGCTGTTATATCACTCCTGTTGCATACTTCAGAATCCCTTATCCATCTATCAATCATAGCTTTGCTTCCAGGCCACCAAGCATTTTCTCTTGCTTCTCTTATAGTACTACAAATTCGCTATGTCCTTTGAGGCAAAGCCAGATAATTACCTTGTGTAGCCCAGCTGAAGTATTATTCTGGCCCGGCACATGGTAACCCTTTTACATGTCATCAGCTCAACTTAACTTAATAATACACCACATAGTCACCTTTTAAATCCCTCTCCTTGGGCCTGTCTTCAACTAAGTATCCCTTAGCCGTCTCGCTTTCTTGGCTCTAATTACTTTCGATCAATACTCATCATCCAATTCAGCCGCATCCTCAACAACTTTCTCATAACTGATGGCAACCTCACATTCTCCATCATCGCTGCCTCCAGTTTCAACTGCCAACAGCAATCTAGATAATCTGTCCACAACCTAATCATGGTGGCCGAATTCTTACATTTCAACTTTACCCAAAATATGTGAGGTGTTTTCTAGTTGGTAAACATACCAGGAACAGGTGTAGAAACCATTTACAGTTGTAACACACATCTCAGGAAAATATTCATGTTATTGGCACAAAGGAAAGAGGAAAGGTACCGTTGGCTTGAATTACTGTAACCGGAAGATATAGCGCCCTACCTTCGAACAGAACTAATGTCATCCATATCCCACCTTTCTCGTCCAAACCATACTCCACAAAAGCAGGGGTCCCTCAAGGCTCTATCATCTCACCCATACTTTTCAACATCTACAGGAAGTCATTACCGTTACTGATCAATCAATGGCACCTCATGTGCTTTACCTATGCAGGTGACACGCAAATACTCCTTCAACTGGAATGCCCCAAAGACATTGAAAACTCTCCAATTTTCAGTTGTCTCAGAGCCGTGGATCATTGGATGACTTGGCACCCTCTCAAATTGAATGCTTCCAAAATGGAACTATTCGATTGGAAACATTATGACCCACTTGCCGCCTGGCCTGATGAACTGGGATCACCACCTAAAGTATCGAAGGAAGTAAGAAACCTCAGAATGACCATGGACTCCAAGCTATCGATAAATGCCCATGTGGACAAACTAGCAAGATCAAGCTTTGTCATTATAAAATCTCTGCGACAAATCTTCCCCCATTTGGAATTTCCACACAAGGTCCAAGCTACCATCTCCCTTGTTTTGTCCAAACTCGATTACGTAAATAGCCTCTACTACAGATCACCTTTAACGCACCATGAAAAGACTACAACGGATTCAGAACTTGGCTGCCAGACTACTCCTGCATATCAAACCGGGAGACCACATCTCACATGCCTTGAAAGCCCTTCATTCGTTACCAGTTGCCAGATGATCTACGTTTAAGCTGCTTTGTATCACCCACAAAGCTATACATTGAATGGGACCACTCTTCATCAGGAATAAAATCACCAAACACATTCAACAAAGGAACCTCCGCTCTAGAGTGGCACCTCGCCTCAAAAACCCAGGACATAAGAAAAAAACATGGGTGGCACATCCTTCTCTGTTCAAGCAGCCAAGCTATGGAACTCTTTACCCCCCCACCCCCCACATAAGAGCAATGAACAACCACCTTATCTTCAGAAAACTACGCAAGAATTGGCTCTTCCCCACATAAGCACCATACGAAAACAGAAATTTCAAGCATATCCCTCTGTATAAAAGCATTTATTTGTACTATAGATATGTATCTATCTTTGTGTATTGCTTTGTAAAAACACGTAGAATAATTATGTTGTAAAAAAATGAATCAAATAAAATTTTAAGTACAATAACACGTGAAACCAGAGTTTATCTAATGCATCTTTAATCTACATATACTTACTTCCTTTATGTATCTATATACCTTCCATGTACTTGGATCTATATATTTATTACTTTTCTCCTAAAAAGAGCATATTCAATGCACTACCCTATTTCTCATCCTATCCATATCTTTAATCTACATATACCTACCTGCTTTATGCATCTATATACTTTTCGGATCACTGACATAATATCGACGGACAGAATATCTACTCGCAAAAATATCGATGCCAAAATATCGACAGACAGAATATCGAGTTTGTATCTACAAACAGGTAAGTACAAAAATATTGAGTCAAAAATATCGTTTACGAGGGGGGCGTGGCTTGGAGGGCGTCGATGGCGGTCGCAGCTTAGAGGAGCTCCCGCCGGCCCACACCTTATCCGACTGATATCCTGGCCCCCGAGCCCCGCAAACTACCCTACCTGTGCTGGCAGTGTTCCGGGTGACACCGAGTGCTGTCCGGTGTGCCGCCCCGCTTCCTCAGCTGCTCCGGCGACCCACACTTGCTGGTGACGAGGTGCGGCCTACTGCCCACGAGTAGAGCCGGGGCCTCGATTTTTGCGACCCGGGACCGTCGGCCGGCGGTTGTGCCGGTCGGGAACACCCTCACCCAGCGGCATCGGCACCGGAGCCCGCGGGGACCGCTGAGAGTGCCTGGATCATCGGAGGCTACCCCTGGGGTGTTCCCCGGACGGTGTGGGGACGCCGCGGCCTGTGTGGACCCCGGGAGACCGGGGCCTCGAGTTTTGCGACCCCGGGCCGGTCCGTGACTGTGCGACCGGGGGTCGCGGAGGTTGGCTCTTGGGGTCAGTGCGGCACCTGCTGTGAACGGTGACCGCTGCCATCGTCTGGGGGGACCCTGAGGGACTGGGTCGCGGATCGCCCCCTACTGCCCGGTGGCCTTACATTCTCCTCGTGACGTGCGCTTTGAGGCGCGACTCCCCGGGCCTGTTCCCAGGATTGCTTGGGGCCGGTGAGGCAACGGAGGGAGTCCCCGCTGGATCCTGCCTCGCTGGAGTGTCCTTGCAGCCTGCCAGTCTGGTGGGCCTTCGCCGGATGGTGCTTTCCCTGGCTCCTGGATCGAGAGGTGGGCTCAGAGCGGATGGAGTCTTCGTGATTTGCACGCCACGTCGGTCTTGGTTGGCCGGAGCTGGTGGTACCTGGGGGGACAAGCCTGCTGCCCGGATGGTGCGTGGAGGTCTCCTACGGATAGCCCGTGACGAACTGTGAGTGCCCCCCCCCCGCCCCCCCCCTCCTCTGCATTGGCCGCTGCTCTGTGACTTGGGTGGGGTGTGGAGTGGCCAGGCGGTCGACGGGGCTGGACGTCCCCGATTCCTGGAGCCCTCCGCTGCGCGTCCCGGCTCATAGGTCCGGGGTGGGGTCCAGTCTGCGATCCTGGAAGCCCTTCCCTAGTGCCGGGACTATCCTGCCTGACATTCCCGCTGGGACTTGCTGCCTGGAGCTGGGCTGCGGTGTTGGTGTGCTGGGGGTGCTCACTGGAGGCGGCATTTGCACCCCGACGGAGTTTCCCTGGCCCCCCTGAGTGGCCGTACCTGTTGCATTGCTGTCGACGAGGGGCCCCCCACTGAGGCGGTGTGGTCATTTTCCTTGCTGCTCACCATGACGAGAGGAGGAGGTGGCACCGGGTCCGCCAAGCAAGGGACAATTGATAAATTCACGGGGCCCAGTGGAGGAGCCGGGGCCTCCGGTGGTGGCCAGAACGCGGGCCCTGATAATGCGGCCCTGATGGCCGCCATTACGCAGTCCAGGGACATGCTTGATGCCAAGATTGGGGCCGTTGGCGCCGATGTCATGCTGCTGCGTCAAGATCTCCGCAATGCTGTGGCCCGCATCACCGAAACCGAGACCCGGATTACTGGAGTGGAGGATGATGTGGTGGCCCTGAAAAAGAAGGTGGAGGACATGGCCAGGATTCAAAAAGGGCTGGCGCTCCGTGTCGAGGATGCGGAGGGGAGGGCGCGAAGGAATAATCTGCGCTTTGTGGGCTTTCCGGAGGATTGTGAGAAGGGGTCCATGGATTCATTCTTGGCACACTGGTTGGAGAGCTGGCTTCCCCCGGACGCTTTATCGCGCTGCTTTGTGGTGGAGCGTGCCCATAGAGCCTTGGCGCAGAAACCGTCGGTGGGGGAGCGACCGCGCCCGGTCATCGCTAAGATCCTCAATTTCCATGACCGGGATGTGATCCTTAGGGAAGCAAGGGCGAAGGAGGACTTGTCGTTTGAGGGTCACAGGATCATGATTTTTCCGGACTACACCAGGCTGGTGCAGCAGCAGCGCCGATCCTTCCAGGATGCGAAGGCCAAGCTACGTGGATTGAAAATTCAGTATTCGCTGTTGTACCCTGCACGTCTGCGTGTTGTGTTCCATTCCAAGACCCACTTCTTTGACACCCCGGAGGCGGTTTTTCGATGGACAGATGAGACTGTCAGGATCCGTCCGAATGCCCAGCCGGGCCTGAACTCCGGAGCATCGCGTGGGTCATCGCCGGAGAGGGGCGACTCTTCCAACGGGAGCAAGAGACGCCGGAAGTCCAGATCGCGACGACGCTCCCGCTCCGGGGGTGACCTACTGGATGGTGCACAGTCAGATACTGCTCAGTCTGGGACTGGGACCTGAGGGGCGTAAGGCCCTCTCCTATCTCCTGCATGTCCTCCGTTTCTGGCCTGGACTGGTGGCCGTAGGGGTGACGCTATTGATTGATGGGCTGGTGTGTGGTGTGGGGTGGTCTGGGTCGTGGCTGGTCCCGCAGGGGATGGGCGTGATGTTTATAGTTGCTCTGTCCCGCTGCACTTAAGCGGTGGGCCACATGTGAGTAATGGGGTTCGGGGTGCTGACCCATGGGCGGCTCATTCCTCCCATGTTCAAGGGGGGCCCCGAGGGGAGGTACTGTTAGTTGGGGAGTATGGGGGGATCCATTGGCCTGGGGGACCTTGGGCGCTCTGTTTTGGGCCCGGGGCTCTCTATGCCGCGACAGGTACTTCACTGTTTCATGAGGTATAGGGGTGGGGGAGGGGGGATAGGCGGGGGGTTGGTGGTTGAGGATGTTGTGTGGGTGTTCGGGGGGGGGGGGGTACAGGGTGGTTGGATAGGGATGCACGTGATTTTTGCTGCTATGGTTTTTGTACTACTGGGTGCTTGGGCTGGGTCCGGGGATTTCCAGATGCTCTCCCACCGTGACTATGGGTGACTCTCCAGGAGCGGCGCCTGTTAGTGGCTCCATGAGGATTCTTAGCTGGAATGTCAGGGGCATGCTGGACAAAATTAAAAGGGGGGCAGTGCTGCGCTGGGGTAAGAGGGACTCGGCAGATGTCATGTTACTGCAAGAAACACATATGTTAGGGACGAAGGTGCTGAGTCTACAACGTTTTGGTTATACCCAGGTGTTCCATGCAGGCTTTACCAGGGGGTCGAGAGGGGCGGCTGTCCTCATCCATCGACGCTTATCTTATGTTCATGAGCGCCATTGGCTTGATCCCCAGGGTCGGTTTGTGTTTGTTAAAGGCATGATTGGAGTGGAACCTGTAGTGTTCGGCAGTGTGTATGCTCCCCCCCCCCTGCAGTGGTCTCTAGCGGAGCGCCTGTTGGAATTATGGGCCGACATCCCGGACTGCCTGGCTGTCATAGGGGGTGACTGGAACGATGTGATGGATGTGAATCTGGACAGGCAGAGACTGCAAGTGGCCGCGGGGGCGCCTGCCCCTACTCGTCTGAGAGCTATGAGTGATGGGCTCGGTTGGGTAGATGCATGGCGACATCTGCATGCCAGGGCGCGTGAGTACACGTTTGTGTCGGCGGTGCATGGCTCCTTTTCCCGACTAGACTGTGTGTTTGTTTCCGGGGCCTTCCTCGATAGGGTGCAGCAGGCCGTGATCCAGCCCCGTGGATTGTCAGATCATTCCCCGGTCGCAGTGCGGATTGCACTATGTAAACCCCGTCAGCCGTTCCGTTGGCGGATGTCTTCGTGGCATCTCCAGCGGGCGGAATATACAACCCACTTGCGCGGTGCGATAGCCCGATATTGGCGGGAGAATTTGACCGAAGGCATGGACAGTGTGACGGTCTGGGAGGCCATGAAACCCACGCTACGGGGCGTAGACATCGCCTGGTGTGCTGCCGCCCGTCGGGGGCGTCAGGAGGCCACTGTAGCGGCTGCAGCTGCGGTGAGAACTTTGGAGGGGCAGTGTGGTGACAATGCAGGGGATGTGGCGCTCAGGCTACTTCTCCAGGCGCAGCGTTCCTATGCTTCGATCCTGCTGGACGAGGCTCGTCAGGCCTGGCTGGCCACGCGCAGTAGGGTATATCAGTGGGGTGACAAATCGTGCACTATGCTTCACCGCCTGTGTCAGCGTACTCTACAGCCGATCTCTCTGCCGGGCCTTACGGACGGGGAGGGGATTGCTATGACGGACCCTGCTGCGCTTGCGGCGAGTTTTGCCGACTACTACAGGGTACAATACGCTTCGCGTGATTGTCTCCCACCGGAGGCGATCGACAAATTCATAGCTGACCTACCCCCCCGGGCGTTATCGGACGAGGCCAGGACAGCCCTTGACCTTCCCCTGTCGGCGGAGGAACTGGGCGATGCGCTGGGACAGCTTAACACAGGCAAGGCGCCGGGACCGAGTGGCTTCCCTAGCGAATTCTACAAGAAATTTCATTTGCAGCTGGGACCGCACTACCGGAAGGCTTTGGAAGCGGCGCGGGAGGGTGGTTGCTTGCCGGTCGACTGGCGCCAGGCTGAAATAGTGGTGTTCCTGAAACCGGGTAGGCCCCCTGACAGGCACGAGTCGTATCGCCCGATTTCTCTTATTAATTTTGAGGCCAAATTATTGGCTAAGGCGTTGGCAAATCGCCTCCTCCCGTATGTGACGGATCTGGTTCACCCGGATCAGGCGGGATTTATGCCGGGCAGGGCGACTAGGCACAACATCAGACGGGCGCAGGTGGCGGTCAGTGCGATGGGGGCGACTGGGGAGAGGGCGGCGCTCTTGCTGGCAGACATCGACAGAGCGTTTGATTCTGTCAGTTGGACATACCTCTTTGCTCTGTTGCCGCGCCTCAACTTAGGCCCAGTTTTTGTCTCGTACGTCCGACTGCTGTACACCGACGTCACGGCCTCGGTGCGTGTCTCGGGCGCCATTTCGGAGAAATTCCCGATTGCTAGGGGGACCCGGCAAGGGTGCCCCCTGTCCCCGTATCTCTTTGCGCTAGCCATGGAGCCGCTGGCGGCCTGGGTGCGCATTGATGCACAGCTTCGTGGCTTTGTGTGGAGTGCGAGCCTCACGGACAGAATCGCGCTGTATGCGGATGATGTTCTTTTCTTTTTGACAGACTTGGATCGTTCAGGCCCGCGTATTTTGGAGATAATGCGTGTGTTTGGGGAGGTCTCGGGACTATACCTTAACCCACGCAAATCGACCCTCTGGTTGTTGGGGGGCCGGCGCGAGGTGTCTCCTTGGGCAGTGGATCTGCAGGTGGCAGTTGGTGGCCTGAAGTATCTCGGAGTCTTCCTGTCGGAGTCTGCCGCTGTTGCCTGGGAGCGTAACGTACAACCGGTGTGGGACAAGGTTCAATCCGACGTTAAGACGTGGTCGCGCATGCCTCTGAACATCTATGGCAGATCTGCCATTTTTAAGATGGTGGCCCTCCCTAGACTACTTTACCAACTGCAGAACCATCCATACAGAGTGGACCCGCAGTGGTTCCGGCGTGTGAACTCCCTATTGGGCCGGTTTTTGTGGGCTGGGGGTGCTTCTAGGGTGGCACTGCGGACCTGCTTTTTGTCCACGTACTGTGGAGGCCTCGCGACGTCGGACGTATTGTCCTACTATCAAGCCTCTCATTTGCTGGTCTTGAATGAGTGGTGGTACGGGGGCCGCGACGACCCGGCGTATGCCCTGGAACACTTTCTGATGGGAGGTGCCACGCTCCATACCCTCTTGTATTCAGCGGGGCGGCGGAAGTTGCTGCCTCATGCGACCCAAGTGGTCTTCCTGATTTGGAGGCAGGCACTACGTCGAATGGGTTGGTGGGGACGGCTGACGGCCGAAACTCCGCTGTGGCACAACGGGCGACTCCCGGCGCTGGCTTCTTTGCAAGGGTTTGGCGGCTGGGACTCCATAGGGATCTCGTCGCTTGGCCACGTACTTACCGGGACTACCCTCAAGTCCTTTGAAGTGCTCAGCGGTGAGTTTGCGATGCCCAAGACCCAGTTTTTTAAGTACCTACAGCTTCGCCATGCGCTGGCGCCGAGCCTGGTGGAGCTAGACCAGCTTCCAGACTTCAGCCCCGTTGAGGCTAAACTGTTCATGGGAGACCTTGGGGATAAAAAAGTCTCGAAAATCTACCAATCGCTGGTCACTCACTGCTCCTCTTCCCTGGTGTCGTTGAAGGCCGCTTGGGAGATGGATGTTGGACCGCTGGATGAGGATGACTGGAGAGAGGCGCTGGAATCCCCCCGGGGGGCGGCTATTGCAGTACGGTTGAGATTCATACAATTTAAATACCTGCATCGGGCCTATTACACCAGGGAGAGACTGTGGAGGGCGGGCCTTATTGCTTCCCCAGATTGCCTGCGCTGTGGGGCCGAGAGGGGCACATTAGTGCATACTGTGTGGTCATGTGTGGGCCTGGTCCGGTTCTGGAGTGGGGTATGGGACTGCCTGTCGGAGGTGCTAGGGTGGGAGCTACCTCGTACACCTCGATTGGGTCTTCTTCATGTCCTAGAACAAGTGGGTGGTAACGTCTATAAGCGCCATCTCCTGCTGTTGGGCCTTGTTGTGGCCAAGAGAGACCTGGCGAGGGCCTGGAAGAGTGACCGTGCCCCCCCACTTGGCGCCTGGAAGGCGGGCTTAGACTTCCTCATGGGGCTGGAAAAGCCGGTGTTTGAGGCCAGGGGCTGCCCTAGGAAACACTACAAGATCTGGAAGCGGTGGGCGGACTACAGGGACCTGACCTTAGATCCTCCCAATGTAACGGATGATGGTATGTCTGATGATTGAAGCCTCGGGGCCCGGATAGCTCCAAGACACTTAGTGTGTTTTCTCTTGTTTTCTGCAGCTGATTGTGATCACGTGCATCGGGTTAGGGTGGGATAAGGGGTGGGTAGTTGGTACTGTTGGGATTGAGGGGGGGATACAGGGGCGGGTTGGGGTTAATCGAAAGTTTGAGCCATACGTATTTTCTACTGTACTTTGCATCTTGTCGTGTTCCCCTGCTCTTGGGGTGCTGTACACTTGATCTGCTTGGACTTTTAATAAATACGGTTTTGAAAAAAAAAAAATATCGTTTACAAAAATATAGTTTATTAAAATATCGACTTTATTAAAAACAGTGTTAAATTAATTTAATAGTTACAATTAATTACTAAAATATACTTAAAAATACTTAAATTAACTTATAATAATTAAATATTTAATAAAAGTTATAAAAAAAATTTTTACAATCATATTTGTTAAAACATATATATATAGTAACATTATATAATTAAATAATATCCAATATTTTTACCGTAGGATAGCAAAAGTGTAAGAAATACTATTCCCACTCCAGAGAGTGCAACAGTAGGGAAAGTGTTGGATAGCGTAGAGGTAAAAATTACTATTCCCACTCCAGTGGGTGCTACAGTGGAGAAAGCGTTGGATAGTGTAGGGGTAAAAATTACTATTCCAACTCCAAAGAGTGCAACAGTAGGGAAAGCGTTGGATAGCGTAGGGGTAAAAATTACTATTCCCACTCCAAATAGTGCAACAGTAGGGAAAGCGTTGGATAGCGTAGGGGTTAAAATTACTATTCCCACTCCAGGGAGTGCAACAGTAGGGAAAGCGTTGGATAGCGTAGGGGTAAAAATTACTATTTCCACTCCAAATAGTGCAACAGTAGGGAAAGCGTTGGATAGCGTAGGGGTTTAAATTACTATTCCCACTCCAAAGAGTGCAACAGTAGAGAAAGCGTTGGATAGCGTAGGGGTAAAAATTACTATTCCCACTCCAGTGAGTGCAACAGTAGGGAAAGCATGGATAGCGTAGGGGTAAAAATTACTATTCCGACTCCAGTGGGTGCAACAGTAGGGAAAGCGTTGGATAGCGTAGGGGTAAAATTTACTATTCCCACTCCAATGGGTGCTACAGTGGGGTAAATGTTGGATAGCGTAGGGGTAAAAATTACTGTTCCAACTCCAAAGAGTGCAACAGTAGGGAAAGTGTTGGATAGCGTAGGGGTAAAAATTACTATTCCCACTCCAGTGGGTGCAACAGTAGAGAAAGTGTTGGATAGCGTAGGGGTAAAAATTACTATTCCCACTCCAGTGGGTGCAACAGTAGGGACAGCATTGTATAGCTTAGGGGTAAAATTTACTATTCCCACTCCAGTGGGTGCAACAGTAGGGAAAACGTTGGATAGCGTAGGGGTAAAAATTACTATTCCAACTCCAAAGAGTGCAACAGTAGGGAAAGCGTTGGATAGCGTAGGGTTAAAATTACTATTCCAACTCCAAAGAGGGCAACAGTAGGGAAAGCGTTGGATAGCGTAGGGGTTAAAATTACTATTCCCACTCCAGTGAGTGCAACAGTAGGGAAAGCATTGGATAGCGTAGGGGTAAAAATGACTATTCCCACTCCAATGAGTGCAACAGTAGGGAAAGCGTTGGATAGCATAGTGGTAAAAATTACTATTCCAACTCCAGAGAGTGCAATAGTAGTGAAATTAAATACTTCATATATTATTTAAATAAATATAAATTAATATCTATAAAAAATTAATTAAAAGTAATTACCAATTTAATATAATATAATAGTTAATCAATTAAAATTAAAAATTAAAAATAATTATTACAATTATTTACCTATTAATACAATTTAATTACAAATTAACAATTAACAATTTAATAATAAAAAATTAATGAACAATTAATTGTAATGAAATGCAATTAAATAAATTGATTTATTTAATTAATTATAAATAAATAACTTCCCACCCTATTCCCCTATAAACCCGCTACAGAAAATAAATTATTAAAATTAACATAATTAGCAATTAATCAATTTATTAAAATTAATTGCCAATACAAATTTAATTATTTACCAAATATAAATTAATTAACAATTAATTAAAATGAATACCAATAAATAAATTTACATATTTAATGAATTATAATTCAATTACTTCCCACCCTATTCCCCTATACACCCACAACCCGCTACAGAAAATAAATTAGTAAAATTAACATATTTAACAATTAATCAATTAATTAAAATTAATTGCCAATTAAAATGTAATTAATTACCAAATATAAATTATCAATTAATAAAAAATTAATACCAATAAATAAATTTACATATTTAATTTATTATAATTAAATTACTTCCTACCCTATTCCCCTATAAACCCACAACCCGCTACAGAATGATATTACGCAAAAATTTAAAAAACAAATTTCATTAATTAAAATAAATTATAACATAAATACACACTTTTCACACATATAATAACATAAAAAACACTATAAGAAATTAGATATTATTAAATATTCGATAATTTTAATAACCTATATTATATACTTAGATATTTTAACAGTCTATATTTTTAACATTCGATATTACATTACTTACCTTAAAAACGATATTTTTGATGTCTATATTCTGTCCAGTCGATATTTTGTCCAATCTATATTTAAAACTCGATATTATGTCCATTCGATATTCTGTAGTCGATATTTTGACTGTTTACCATACTTTTCATGTACTTATAGATCTAGATATTTATCACTTTCTTCTAATTCCGCATATCCAATGCACTACCCTATACCCTAAACCTCTCTCAATATATCTTCTACCCAAACTTTCTGACTTATCTCAAACTTCTTTCTACTGCACTTTCCAATGTACTACTCTATTTCTCACACTATACCTCTATCAATATATTCTCTACATCCACTCTCTCAGTTATCCCAAACCCATAACACTACTATGATCCCCAGAAAAACCCTTTCTAGATTCTCCCCTACTCTACCCCTCCTTGCACCATCTGACACCTCTTTTACTATACTGATTCCCAAAAACAAGCCTTTCTAAACTCTTCCCTTTACTGTTCCCCTCCACATCCTGTTTTACTTATCCCAAGCCTCCTCCTACTGCTATGACCTCCAAAACAAAAAAAGTCTAAATCCTTCACTCCTGTGAATCCCAGCAAATCTCACTCTACCAAAAAACAAATAATTTCCAGGCTGTCTCTTGTGAAGAGTTCTTATGTGTTTGAGCAAGGTTCACGCAATGAAAAACGGTGCAAAATAAAATCTAGATTCTGCCCACCCACTTGCGCTCTAATTTCATCCTCTAAGAATTACAGACAAAGCATTAACCTTTGATGTCATAAAGAGATAGCCATCTATCGGCTGATTTGAACAGTGTGAAATTGGAGAAACAGGGATCAAACTTAAATTCCCTGCGTGGCCAAACTGTGTGATCCTAGGTAAATAAAGTAGTTAATCAACTCTCTTTTTTGTTAGTTATGCCCCTTACTTGATGCAAAACGGTAGTCCTACCTCTATGTTTGTCAAATGTCCCATTTTTTGGTTTTCAAAATGTGGTCTTTTTTCCCATTATAAAACCCAGAATTGAATGGAGAAAAAAAACTCGACTGAAACTGTTCACCATGACCTAGGAGCATCCTAACTGCTTGCTGCTTCAAAGCCGAGCTTCATGCTGAAAAAGAGGACAATCAATGCAACGGCCAGCCCGACAACCGCAGACAGCCACTACCAGATAACTGAATACTGTTACAGTGTAACCATGTACCCTCAAACCATGTGTGGAGTTCAAACAAAGACAACAATGAAGTCCATGTTTAAACTTCTCTAGCTTTTAGTGCATAAAAACACAAGGGAAATGGGATCCTGACTACAATGAAGATGAGGGTAGAGCTATGGCAAAAAATAGCAAAATATTATGTAATTATGTTGATTGCATTTGACTTACAAAAATCCTGGGAATACAGTTTCATTTATAGACCCAAGGGGCTTTATACCTCGAATATTTAATAAATATATTCTGACTTATAAACTGAGGAGCGCAAGCCAAAAAACATTCTAAATCCTTGAATTAATGTTCATTCCTGACTTAACTTTAGCATGGTTCTTTCCAAGAAGCGGCCGCTAGAGCCTCCTAAGCAAGATCCTTGATGTCTGTACTACTCAGTCATATGCCAGGACCTCCCAGCCAGAGTTGGAGCTGCTTGTGGATATTAATCCACTCCCTGAAACACAACAGCTTTGAATGTCGGGTTGTAAGATCTTCAGGGCTTCTGTCTTGAAGCTTTACAGTTTTTGTTACCTTTTCCCGGCTGTTTTTCCTGTCCTCCATTGTCTTACATTTAATGTTCCAAGAAGTCATGTACTGCCTTTGGAATTCATGATGGGTCACCTGATGTTGCCTGCATTTCACGTCAGACTGAGCCCAGCCAGTCTTGACAAGTACTGTCATACTGTGGTGTCCTAATCTTTTATATACATGTGTGTGTGTGTGGCCCAGCTTGTGACCTGTCAGGCAGTTCATCATTAAAAGAGCCACTGGAACAATTATGTAGCTGTTGCATTTTTGGCATAATTATGGATTTGCCACATTTAATACATGATCAAATGATCAAATGTTGCTAACACTGCAACGAATGAATCGCTACTAAGAGGAAAGTCATTCTCGAGGTGACCTTGCAACCTTTGGCTGCTAAACTGGTACAAATGAAGTGAAATTTTGGCCAGTGTTAAGATATGTAAACATGGCAAATTAATACCATCACAAAATGTGCTGCATTATGCAGTATAAATTGCCTTTTTTGCTGCATTATTTTGTGGACCTTACCAAACAAGTTGGTCCTCGCCGCCACATAATACCAGTGCCTCTAAAAATGGGCAATAATAGCATGTAAAATATAATGCAGAAATGTGAACAATGAAAAGTGCAACATAAACTAATCTGTGGGAAATGCATTGTTCTGGTAGGAAAGATTATTCGTTTAAAATGACTTCGGGTATCATTGTATATAACTGTTTGGTGCACTAAGGACGAGTGACGTTTGTGTTTATAGACCTATGGGGCCCCAGTCTGGGAGAGAAAGCATTGTGAATATATAGGTCAGTTTAAAAATGTGTTAGAGGCAGTACATGATGGGCTGTACACAGTATAACATAGGCTGCCTCAAAATGTGCAAAAAGACTTAGGGGGAAATACACTAACACTTTTCACTACATTTGCATCACAAAAGTAATGCAAACCCAGTGCAAAGTACTGTGTTGGGATTTACTTACCAACACAAATTCTGATCTGCTTTGGAACGTTGCCTACTGTAACACAAAGTATAGCTTTGTGCTACTTTTCGGCAAGGGGACGTTCCATGGGGTGTATTTGGGCATTCCCATGCAACAAACCACAGTTTTTGATGCAAAGCCCCATCTACTAAATACCAGGAGACAGCACTCTGTGCCAAAAATGCACACTTTCTCAAGACAGCTGTAAAGTTTGAAAAAAAGTTTTCTTTTCGCTCAGCTTTTCAAACTTTGCATGCATACTCCACTTTACAGCATACACACTAAGTGTTACAAGTGGTAAAGGGTACCCTCCCACTCCAAAACCTTAGTTTGGCATCACATATTCACCCATACATTATTGCAGATTGAAATTAACAATAAAGCATGCTTACAAATTGTAACTACATACTTCCTTTTCTATATCAATTCAGATCTCTGCAATTGTATACATTTATTGGAGCCTGCGGCCTCTGCATACCATGGGCACTTTGTATAGGGTCAATGAAAAGTTCCCAAGGATGTCCCTGTCTCCCTCAGAAAATTAGTGCCTCCTATGCCCCTGCCACCTATCCCTTTCCCCCTCCAAAACCAACAACACAAATCTTCTGAAGCGGACTCTCCCCCACATGCCCAATGTCATGGGAAGGTTTCACACCCTGTAACGGAAGCAGAGACTGCAGAGCCTTCAAATATATAGTGAGAAACCTGCTCTCTGCGGAGTGTTCCAGCTACTTGAATGCACATATGCAGACCGAATATGACTGTTTACAAATAATGTGAATACATTGCATGCCTTTACAAAACCGTAGTTACAACAGCCGTGTTATTAGCACATGTACCATTACCTCGCAAGTCGTTACAACAACTTGCTGTAGGGGGCGCGCTGGACTTAGGAATAGTATTATTTACTTTTCCGACTCCAGTTTGTGCAACAGCAGGGAAGGTGTTGGATTGTATATTGTTGTGTATTGTATATCCACCACCAGCGCGGACCCTACAGCAAGTCATTGGAACAACTTGCGATGTAATGTACGCGTGGTAACAAAGCGGGCGGGGTAACGACCGCGTTGTAAAGGTACCGCTTTGTGGAGACAGCGTTGTAAACGCTGTTTCCCATGCAGACCATGTGAAATTAGCTCCTCGCCAATGACCGCGTGAAAGGAGATGATATGGTCTAACACACAATAACACTGTGATACAACATATCCAAGCAGCTCTGCCAAGCATCCACATTACTGCATTGACACCTTGTTGTCCCTCTATTTCACAGTCCTTTGGGGTCAGCCGCACTGGGAAGTGCCAGTATATGTTACTATTGTAAAATTAAAGGAGCAGAAGCAGTTAGCATTTAGCTGCTGCCAGGGTCGAGGAGAGGTGGTTGTCACAGTAACGGCTGACTGTGTATCATCATGTGGCAGACTGGCCCCTCAGCATCTCGTGCTCCATGATTGGGATCAGTGGTGTAACAATAGCCCCTGTTGTGCGGTGGCCTGAGCTCCATGGGTCCCCTCCAGCACTGTGAATAGGCGTCTGCCCCTGGCCTGAATGCTCTTGACTGGATCCGGAGCATGGGGGGGGGGGGCTCCATGAACTTTGCGGGGGCTAAAGTTTCGTTATGCCACTGATTGGAGTGCTCAGCTGCTGAGTCCTACCGGAAGCTGTGATATTTGTGACTCGGACTGGCGCCCAAGACAAATCTTGACCCATTGAAGGTGCAGCTCCACAGGTGCTGTACATTCAACAAGTCCTGGTTTGAGAAACCACTGTGAGATGCAGCGAGTCAACTTCAAAGCTGAGTTACACGTCTCGTGAGATGGGGTAGCTCCCTGCTGCCTGAAGACTCAAAACACCTTTGAGGTCAGTGACACACTGAAGGTATTAAATAGGGCTGGGTGGCTGAGAGCATCAGTGCAGAGAGGAGGCCGGGGTGCTGGGTGGGACTGGAAGTGGCAGGGGCAGGCAGGAGTTGTGTTATTGATTGGGTGAAACTGGGCATAGTGCTCTGGTTTATTTGATTGCTCTGGGTGACATGGGCTGTGATGTGCTGGGCTAAGCAAACTGAGCTGGCTCTAGATGTGATGTATTACCGTGCCAGGCTCTTTATTCCAAACATAACTCATTAAGCAGTTCTGCATAGCTCTGTCCTGCTTCTGTCTTCTCTTCCAGAGAGTGTAGCAGGCCTGCCCAGCACAGCCCTGCTTCCCACTACTCTTCCTCAGAGTATTCTCAGTCCTTCACTGACTTGTCCAGTTTCTTTATAGAGTTTATCATTCTTCCCAGGCCAGTTCTGACTTTCTCCTCTCTTCATCCAGAGAAATTCCTTGTCTTGCCGAGGTCAATGCTGTTTACTCTTATTTTCTGTCCTAGCAAGAGACTTTATGAATCCTTCCCAGTACAATTCTGCTTTTTCTATTTAATTCTGACAAAGATTTGATGAGCCTTGTGTAAATTTTCACTCACGCATGTTCATGCATATGTTGTTTGCATATACTTGCTTCCCATAACATTAATGCCTGAACATACTTTTGAGACACAAGATTGAGGAAGCAAACTGGTTCATGGCCCTTTATTAGAACATATATATGTCATTGTACAAGCATTCAAAGGACACATTAATTTTCATAAAACTTTCAGACCTCAACCTAAGTGATCCTCCATCAATCTTTCTGTCAGGATATATTTATTAAGTGTATCCAGTGTGATGGAATGGGAAGGCAGAGATATATTGCGTATAATCACTAAATGATCTTGTGTTGTGTATCTGAAACCTTTTACCGGGTCTGGATATGTAACCAAAAAGGCTTGGCAATCTGAAACCTGTCGATGCATTAGAATCGGACTGGCCATTAAGCATGCAGCGCTAAATCTTGGTGCATTAAATGCTCTGGTGTGTAGCGGGTCACCTGCTGGCTGGTTTGGTGCTCTTTCACAGCATGCCATCACATTTGTCTTCATTAGGCAAACAAGGTTCTGAATCTTTGCTGCACATTATACCTTTTGTACTGCAGCTCTTCCCTCCTGGTCAACATGTTCATAGTGTGCGGAGCACACACGCAGGGGCGTAATTCAGGCTCCGAGACCCGGTGTGAACCCACACTTCACAGAGCCCCTATTCGTTGTAAGGCTTTTTAATTTCTTTGACATATAGGAGTCTCGACCCATCACCACCTTTGCCAGGGATCACATCATGTTGTATTACACCACTGCACACATGCAACACTGCCACAGCCTCTTGCAACATCCCACTCCACTTCTCCTGACATTTAAAAGCTAAACAGACATAACATATTATGTACTCAAGCATAAATTATTTATTATGATACCACTAATGTTTCCAGGATTATCCTCTTAGAAATGGGAAGCAGGTTCCTAAACATTCATACACACTTAAGGAGCACTGCAGCTGTTTTAAGCTTGTCTCTGGCAAATTATATTGAGTAAAATAGGATCATTTGTGAAATCTATCTCATACATTGATAGTACTGCTTTGATCTATTCACAGTAAGGTGTCACGCAAAGCGTCACACATACAACTTTAAATGCCGCTTGTAAACATACTTAAAATATGGAAATGTCACACATAAGCAAAATGAAAATTTGGCAGCTATGTCTGAGCCCTCTTTCCAGAGCGTTCTGCTCCGTCCTACTCTTTCGCTAAATGTATATTTATCCTTCTTATAACAAACCTGCCAAGTATCACGCATCATGGGTCAGACTAACTCATTTAGTGCGGGTGGCTGGATCACCACTCTAAAATGCATTAGTCACGCATTATAGCTTCAGTATCCTCTAGGAGGCACTAACGAGTCTCCATAACAAAAGGAGCTTGGGCTCTTTAAATTGGTTTTCTGGCAGTGCCTGCAGTTCTTCTACATCCTGCCAAGAGCAAATCAGTTGTATCACACTGTGAACAGGACAGGGAGAGGCTGTGAGCACTTTGCTGTTTTAGGTCTCTGCTCTAAACAGCACATGCGCTGTCTCGAAGAGACATGTTGTATGTACCTTGTGGGCTTCAGCCTGCCCATTAGCTTCCGATTTCCTTGCTCCATTGTCACTCTCTTATTCTTCCCACCCATTTGTCCATAGCTTGCATGTGTCATACCTCTTCCTGTGTTTAGTCCTCCACAAGAGCAGGGGCCAATTGCAACTATCCATCCACTCCTCCCATTTAATGACCATTTTAGCAACTTCTTTTTTCTTTGTTTAAGAGCCGTCCTCAGGAGCGTTCGTGTTTCCACTGGCTCTGAGGCTCCGAGCACCATTTCAGTAAACAAAGCTGTAAATCATGTTCTTGTCACATCACATTTGCTGAGTATTCAAAGACTAACTGATTAACACTGCGCAGCACGTTATCATGCAACAAAGGGGTGCAGATGTACATCGACGTGCACTACAGTGGACAAATGAAATGCTCTGCTGTAGTCAGCTGTACCACATACATGCGGCAGGCTGGTAAGTACACAGGAGTCTTGCTGCATGCTCACAGAAAGCCCTGTGACACGACACGTCTTTTCCCATTAACCATTATTCCTTTGTGTGAACGACAAGAAAGATATAAACACTACTGAACTATGATGGATTTGTATTGTATTCTGTTCTCGAGTCACTTCGTATGGTATGCAGAGCAAACACCACAGTCGGAGATCCATTTGCTAAAGCCAATATATCTGTGAAGCCTCGGTGCATGCGGTGGCCAATGTTTAAAATATATGGCTCTTCACTCTCTCCGTCTCCTGCAGCCTCTTTCCCCCTCCAACCCGACCCACCCCATCCCATCCCAACCCAGCCAGATGGCCCTCACCTCCGAATGCACCGCTTTATCTTCCAGGAAATCGATCTTACAGCAATATGCAAGACCCCGGTCTTCCTCCCCGTGTGGCTTCTAGCACAGCCTGGCTGCTGCTCGCCCAGCCAATCCACTTTACCAAGTAATAAAATTTCTCCTGGTTTTTATTTTCAGTTTTATTCCATTACTCTCTTGCGATCTCTTCAGCTATCACAGTTGGGACACAATACTACCTCTGTGGGCCCATGCACCAGCACTCTGAGCAAGAGGGAACTAAATGTGCTGTTGTGAATTTGGTTCCAGGATTCAAGTCTCCAAGCTTTAAGTGCTTGTCCACACTGGCAGCTTTATGAAATGTGTCTACCATACAACCATTAGACACATTACATTTTACACTTGCATGAGCTCACTTGTCGTATCTGTGTGTATTTCTTTACTTGTTGTTTACTTGCGGCAAATGCCTGCTTGCTCCATGTACCCTCCAGTTACATCTAATAATATACTGCGTGTGACTGCTTGTTGCATATGGTTGCTGCTTACACATGTCCGCTGCTTACATATGTCCCACATTTGACCCTAGTTACTGGAGGCAAATTTCTGCTAGTTTCTTATGACCGTTTGTCAAGATTTGAAGCGCAATGCTTGCCTTTTTCTGTTCTAAGACATCTGCAGCACTGTATAATTGAGCTGGCTCTGTGGAACATGCATCCATTTTCCGGAAAAGTTAGTGACTTTGAGCAAGGTATTCGTGATGCCCAGTCAGTCAGCTTGCAGCAGTTCCAATTGCTGTTTACTGACACAGTGCCTCACGCAGGGGTAACATTCTAATCTCTCTCCCTCTGATCCAGAGGTTGAAGTAGGTGGGATTGGATAAATCTGATAGCTTGAATGCTTCAGCTGAAGTGTCATTCAGTGAGTCTCCTGTGCTTTGAAACCGCAGCAAGGCAAACAGCTAAATAAGCCTTCCTGCCAGGGTGCCTGCTTGTCTGAAAGAAATGCAAAGGTGCGTACCGAGTTATTCTGCAAATCTAAAGGGTAATCTGCAAATGTATAGGATGCTTGGGAGCCAGTACGGGAGCGAATCACTTGAAGCTTTGTGATGACACCGATATATTCTTTTTGAGTGGTATTGCAAAGAGTTACCAACTGAGCTGTGAAGCGTGTGCTTTAAATTGCGATTGTATTTATATAGCGCTTACAACCCCTGGAGGTGTTGTAGGGACAGTTATATATATAAAAATTGCATTAAGTACAGTCTGGGTATCTGAAATCTATATTTTGGAAGCACCATTTTATCTTAAACATTTTTTCGCATTTTGTAGCAGTCTATCTTATACTGTGTGTAATGCAAGTTTAAAATAATGACTTACATATTCACAGTGCTTTCTGACACAGGCTGTGACTTCGTTGCACTAAAAATACACAAGTCACTAATCTCCACTGCACCAACCAAGATTTAATTCTGTGGCTCTCTGGTTACACACAGACCTTTTTAGTGCATTAACTAATAGAGGTTTCATTGTTGTGTGTCGATTTAGATATCGTATATAGATTTCCTAATTTATGCCCTTATATACGTACAATTCACATTGCCCTTATTTAGGCATAGAAATCCAGCACTTATTTAGACATTGTTCATGCTAATCAAATACAGGCATGGTCAACTACATCGGTCTATTCACGTCACAACGAGTTCTTGGAAAACCAGACTCTTAAGCCTTTAGGACTTCCCCTTGCTTGGATATTGATTTCTCCAAGAACTAATCTATTATGCATGAACATTCCTTAGGGGTTCATTCATGACGTTCTTATGCCTGACTTGTACTTCAATACTGGCATTCCTAAACACCTTCAAGGTGTAATATACCTTCACTTACTATAACAAAGCACGGTTCAGCTGCCTACTTGCACGACGCTGCAAGTTCGGAAGAAAGTCAAGTCCCCAACTGACGCACTGATCAGACGCTGTCATCCTCCTCTCAGAGAATCCAGCTCCAGTGTTTCTGACTCCCCTTGCGGGGTGTTAGAGATCAAGACCCGGAAAGAGATTCCAACCTCACTCATTCTAAGGTATAGGGGGGACTAGAACCTAGAGAAACTTTTGGCAACTCTTGGCTAAACTAGACTATAACTAAACAGCACCTACTTCTTCCCTCGTACTACACTTAGGTTAGGTACACTGGTGTAGGATTATTTTAGAAGCACCAGATGAGTATTTTAGCCTGTTATTTATGTATGTATTTTTATGAATACATTTCATAGCTACAAGCCATGCTATTGCAGTATTATTTCATCTTACTGCTAACGCTGTACGTAGTATACTTCGCATTCTGTCTTACGATTGTAGCCGTTCATATCTCTTGCATGAGAAATAAGACTGTTCAATAAACCCCTTTTTATTGAAACACCCGTCTCCCTATTTCTGTGCAAACTCTGTAGAAACGAATCGTGCACGATTGACTGAGTGAAACTGTTATCTATTGTTTCCATGATTCTGAAACTGTTCAGATTCTCAAGGGAAACAAAGTTGTCATGTTTATGAGGTTGTCAGAAACGAATCCCTTCTTGTTTATTCGTAATGTTTCTAGTGACGTCTGAGTTAGCTGGCACACACAAGTAATTAAGTTTAATGTACTCGATAGAGACATACTGACCTCAGTCCTATGTCAGAACTATAGTGTATATTATTCCAATGCACAGAGCCTATCAGGGATATAGGAACTACACTACATCATAATGTACTATGTGCATTTTCCACTTAGTAACAACTTTTGTATTTATTTTTCATTTAAGCAGCACATTATTTGGTATAGCAGTAGTAGTAGTAGTAAAAGGCTTTATTTCGATAAAACATATCTTTAAAAGCAAAACGTAGTACATCAGCTTAAAAACCACAACAAGCACAATATACATTCAAGACAATTATATAAATAAAAATATCTGTATTAAATTAGATTAAAAGCTCTTTAAAAGGTCTAACTATAATTACCATAATTAAACAATTTCATTAAGCCTTTTCGATCTAATAGACCAAACCCATCTTAAAAATTTAGACAGACCACACACAAACAAGGGCCGAGTGTCTGACATCAGAATTCGCAGTGCAACAATGTAGTGTCTGGTGCCTAATTCTCTGCATATTGGTTTAAGCCAACTTTTTCTCGGTGCTTTGTATGCCGGGCATTCGAATAAAAGATGAGCAACAGACTCAACTCTAGACGTACAAAATAAGCAAAAGGGTGAGGTTTGGAAAGGGATCTTCCACCGCGCAGTCAATTTACCAACTGGGAGGGTTCCTACCCTAAATTTGGAGTACAAGGCCCGATCAAAAGGTTTTAGAATAATATCGAGATAAGGTTCCCGAAATGCCAAGTCTTTGATCCTAAGGAACTCAACAGTAGCTCTACTTTGTTTTGAGTCAGAACAGTATTTGCTGGGAACCCATCTCCAGTAGAGATTCTTGAGTACAGCTTTGTGGGGAGCAGATCCAGAAGCCCAAGCATCCCCAAGCCCCATTTTGTATAGCTACCTGACAGTGTAGGACCCAAAAAAGTATAGAATATTTTTTTACCACACCTTTAACCCCACCCCACGCTTACTGACCTCACCTCACTGCATGCAGCATCACATTTCTCATACTATTTAAATGCCTTTTGACCGCTGCTCTGATACCTCAATTAAAACATACTTTGTGTCCGATTGCCTAGTGTTGTTAACCATGCGCTTATCTAATAAAGCAGATCTACTATCTATACTGGAAAGTTGGGTATCATTTTTAAGTCTCGGCTAGACAGGGCATGCACGGTCTCTTCAAGACATGTTTACAGTTAGTGGGCTTGGCCGCCGCCCATTACTTACCATTGAATGGCTTCAAAGCGACTCTCAAATGCTTGCTTCCTGCTGGTCAGCTCTCCTGTGGCCACTTCCCTCTTCTTCTAAGTCTCGGCTAGACAGCGCATGCGCTGTCTCTTTGAGACATTTATTCGCAAATTTACTCGCAAATTAAAGAGTAGCGCTAGGAGGCGGCCCACGTTGACTATGTTGTAGCACTTTTTTCCTAGACTTTCAGCCATGCTGAACAGCAGTAATGCTTCTATTCGACATGGCTAAAAGACATTGACAACGCCAATAGCTCTTGGATCGCCGAGACCGATTGGCTTTGCCAATGATTTATTTTTAATATAGTAGGTAACAAAAAGCCAGGATTCTACTGCCTGCCACAGTCTCCCTGATCTGACGTAGTACAGAAATAATAAATAACTACAGCTTCCCACATTAGGAGGAGGACAGTGCAACGACATGTGGGTAAACTCAGCAGCTCCTACCTAGCCTTTTGTTATTTCATTTCAGGGAAGGCACTCGGTCACCACCACACAAGCAGCAAATTGGCCCAGAGCAGGGACGGAAGCTTTGTGTTTTTCTGTGCAGTTGCCTGCCCCAATACCACCCTCTGCGATCTGCCTCTTCTCCTTGCTGATTGGATGTTGTCTCCCTTTGCTGGCTCGAGTCCCACCGGGCCTCTCCTCCCAGCCCCCTCGGTAGCTCCCCAGACTAATTTTATTTGCCGAATGGATCCCCAATGGACATTTCTATTTATATTGCACCAGTCAGGTGTGTAGGGGAAGTACAGGGCTGTGTTGTTAATTCTGTGGATGTCCACCATCTCTGGTGCAATAATACTAAGTGACTCTGCAGCTCTTCCTGCTGGCCGGTGGTTCGTACCCTCCCTCTCATCATTACCAGCTTCTGTTCCCAACTGGTCCCAAGCTGGTGACCTACCACCACTGGAAAGGACATACCTGGATGAGGGCACTGCATCATCTCTCTATCAATTGCTGGCCTTCAACCCGACTTCTGACACATCAGCAAATGCACCCATAGCACCTGCTTATTGCATTTTTCAGCTACTCAGGTTGCAACAGGTGAGTCCTTCCTAGGTGCAGCCAAAAATATTGTGAATCCTGTAAATCCTGTATAAATCTCCCTGGGCAGAAAAAAAATGTGAAACCAGTATGTGTCTGTTATGAAGTGCTCATATGCCATTGGGCAAAGTTTGCGCTATGTAAAATTTCCAACAATAAAATGCAGATCTGCCTGTCACCCACCCTCTAATCTCGCCGTAAATGAATGAAAGATATAGCAAAAACCTTTGATGTGGGAAACAGACACCCTCTAGTCACTGAATTGCACAGTGACCAAATTGTGTGATCCTAGACAAATACTGTGCCTCCTTTTTTGTTTATTATTAATGTATGGCACCACCTCCAAATGTATGAGCCTCAGATGTGCCACATATGAAACCACTCTTGTGTTTGATGTAAAAGGCTACAATGTTGCTCCAGGCTTTTATAATAAACACCTAAGCCACATATAGGGTACCCATGACAACAGACTTTCCCTAGGCCACTAATAGCATTGTCATCAGAACGGGCAGGAATGTTTCTCAGTTCATGTTTAAAAACTCTTACATTTTATTAAATACTTCCAAATAGAAAGATATAAAGTGACATTCTGAATTAAAGTGATGGAATTGTGATGAGAGTGTATAATATTCTGTGATATTTGTTGCATAATTTACCTGCCGAATATTTTCAAGGCTCAACTTAAACATGTCCGCTTAAAGCCAGAGCTGACCCTTGGATCAACTTGCCATGCTAATTTGTTGGCTAGCCCCCCCTCTAATGAATGACTACAAGTGAAGCCTGTGAGCAGTGGCGTACCGAAACTTGAGGGGCTCCCTGCAAAGCACATGCAGGGGATCCCCTACGCTTTGAACCCAGTCCAAAGCTCTCAGGTCAGGGGCCTGCTAGTGAAAGAAGGGATCCCTGGGGGCCAGGCCCCCCGCCACACTGTGGGGGCTTTTGTTACACCACTGCTTGTGAGCAACTATCCACCTGCCTTTGATCACGTGTGTAGAGGGGTGCTGTACCAGCCCAGCAGTAGTGGATTACAAGCCAGCCTTTGCAATGTCGATGGACCTGAGGTTGAGAGAGATGCAGAGAGCAGAGCCCGCCTACCTCCCAGCAGGACAACACCACTGGCAGCTAACAGCCAGACACAGCTGGCCTTACGTTGGAGCAGTCTTGAGAGACAGCACTGCGGCCGGACCCGAAGGTAAGTCCAAGCAGGCCCGGCTCTAGGAATTTTCATCTGGATGGGCCAAGGGTGCCGCTGGGTGGGCCACAGTGAAGCCAATTTTTGGTTCTTCTGCAGGTAGCCTACAAGCCCTAGATTGCATCATATCTACTCACAAGCAGGCACCATGATACACATGCATATTGAAAGGAGAGTGGTGGTAAATTGAGCTACGGTTCATTTTAGGATTAAGGGATGGGTAGTGCTGCAGGGATGTAAGCATTTTGAGTGTTGTAGTCTTAGTTTGCGTCGAATAAATTAGACAAAAACCGAATAACAGGGATTCAGGAGTTTGAAGTGTATGACTGGAAATAATGTCTGTCGTAACATGGAGGGAACTGTCATCCTACACACACAGGCGAATGCTTCTCGTACCTCCAGAAAGCTTCCTAAATGGAATGATGCCTAGACAGAACTGCAGGAACTGCGATTGAAATGAGCAACTCTGCAGGCTGCAATCCTCATGTCCTTTACACCGGATTTTGTGAACACCATATCACGTGGAACAGTTAAAACCACAGTTCCACCATCCAAGACAACTGAGTAAGAGGAGTAAGGACGATAAGCAAGAGTAGGTTGACATAACAGAAATCTACAAGAACTACTGGCAAAGCAGAGACTCAAAAGTGAAAATGTGGAGAAGAAAATCCTCAATATCAAACTTTGAGGGTCCAAAAGAAGTGAGTGAACCTAGAGGTTCAGCAGTTTACTTCCAAAGAGCCCCTATTCCATAAGGGTCAGGATTTCATTTAATAATAATTTCAAGATGAGGCCCTTCAACAAGATTCCACCTTTCATCCCAGACATAATGGACGCTGGTTGCGAGCAGCATAGCACACAACCATCTGATTCATGGTAGCTCTCTCTGGGTTAATCTCTCCTTTAGTCTATAAGTGCAACTATGCAAAACCCTTGGCAGTGATGCTGCCAGTGGAGTAGAGCCAACATCAACCCATCAACACAAGCACCAGGCCTCCAACTGGCTCGCGGTCAGACTCCATCAACTTTAAGGTGTTTGCCACTTTCACAACAGATGGTTGCCACTTAATGCAGGAGATTAAACCCTTTGCCGCTAAGCAGGAGCTAAGCTCCTTCTTCCAGATTCGAGCAACCACACCAAATATACAGTTACATACAAATGGTGACCACTGATAATGCACAAAATGATCTGTGAATTTCCACCAATTAAAGTCTAAAAAAGCTGATTAAAACGTGTCCTACTTATGACGATTTGTTAGTCTTTACATTGATAAACCAGAATTTGTAATTGACATTTGAGAGCTGTGACCCAGAGAACCTTATTTCTGCATATGTCTACACTGGTTATAGCTTAGAATAGAATGCTTAGGGATGTAACCAGGCCTCTGCAGCCTTTCGGAGCAGGCCCCCCAACCCTCTCGGGCCCCCTCAACCTTTCAGAGAGCCGCAGCCATTTCAAGGCCAATGAGTATCTGTGAAATATGGGCAGCTCAGGGGCCCCCCATCACATTCTGCAAGGGGGCCCCATCATTATAGTATACGCCATTGGGAATGATCTGGCTCCATCAAGGTCCAGTCAATCCCACTGCATCAATCTGCCGACCCTACTGCGGTCTTTAGATGCACGGTGATTTCATGCCACAAGACCTACAATAGTTGAGGAAGAAGTTACAGTATTCGCCTATAATATTAAACTCTAAACAAACATAAAAAGCCTCACCTCCAAGAGCCTTCATCACTGGCTGCTGTCAGTGGCGTAGCCAGTGTGTCATGGGCCCTAGTGCAAGAAACCAAATGGATCCCGCGTTTGAACTGTGAAATACTTCAATAATCAGGTTTCAGTAGCCCTCTCTGATCTCTGGGACCTACTGCCACTGCGCCTGCTGTACCTGGTATCTCTTGTGTTCTGCTGGGTCATGGTGAAGGTGTGAGAGACTTCAGCAAGAGTGGTGCGAGTGTAGGGTGAAAACTGTGCCGTTGTGAGTGTCGAGTATGCTGCATGTATGCAACACGAGAGGAGGGCCCATATGAGTGTCAGGTAAGAGGGGTGCATACAGAAAGAGGAGTGAGTGCAGGGTAGGTGTGAGCAATGTAAATGCAGGGTGAACGGTGTGCCTGTTTGTGAGTGCAGGGGAGCGGCAAGAGTGAAGGGTGAGCAGTGAGAGTGACTAGTGAGTGCATGGTGAGAGAAGTTAGTGCAGGGTGAGTGGTGTGTCTCTAGGAGTTCCAGCAGACTTTTGTGCCCGTGTGCAGGCAGGTTGAATGGAGTGCCTGTATGAGTGCAGGCTGTGAGATGTGTCTGTGTGACTGCAGGGTGAGAGGAGGGAGTGCAGAGTGAGTGGTGTGACTCCAGGGTGAGTGATGTGCATGTTTGCGTGGTCTGAGTGCAGGTTGAATGGTGTGCCCATGACAGTGAAGGGTTAGCTGTGGGAGTGCTTATGTGAGTGCATGGCGAGCAATGCATTAGTGTGAGAGCAGGAGGTTGAGAAGAGTGACTGCAGGTTGAGTGATGTGACCATATGAGTTTGAGTGCGGTGAAAGTGCAGAGTGGGAGGAATGAAAGCGTGGTGAGTGATGTGCCCAATCTTCATTCTGGACCTCGTCCTGCTGGCCACAGGATATGGGCTCCTTGCCTGCACCTATGAGAAAGGCACACAATCTCAGTTTCCTTATTGATGACAAACTGTGTTTCACTGACCAAGTAAATGTGGTGACATCCTCCACCTTTCTCATGCTTTGAACACTAAGAAAGACACTTCCCTACATTCCTGTTCCTCTCCAGAAAGCTCTGATCTCGTCATTAGTGGTGGCAAAAACTTGATTACTGTAATAGCCTTTCCTCAATGCTCACCAACACATCATAAATAAATTGCAAATTCTGCAGAATGCCGCAGCTAGGCTCCTCTTAAAGACTTGAAAATACCACTCGGTATCCAAGTCTAACAGGATATTACATTGGCTTCCAGTTAGGCAGAGGATCTTCAAGTCACTTGGTATTGTTTACAAGGCTCCTCAGAGCTCCAGCCCTGAATTTTTACAACATAGACTCAGATAGTACACCCCAGGCAGGACTATACTCTCCACACATGCAAAACTACTAGTTGTTCCTAGATTTAAGCGGTAAGGTTGGAGCAGAAGTAGCTTTTTGTTGTGTGCCTCGAAATGCTGGAATGCACTTCCACCGCACATTAACAATGCTCCCAACAGTCTGGCCTTTCGGAAACTACTGTAGACCTGGCTTTTTTTCTCTCCTTAGCCTTCCAGTTTCCATCACTCTGTGTCATTCAATGCCTTATTAGCGAGCACCAAGACTCCTTCAGGTATTCAGTGTGCTTTAGAAGTCCTATTAACATAAGATGTGCTTGTTTGAGTGAGATTGCAGAGTGAGCCGTGAGAATGACAAGTGAGTGAAGTGCCACGTGAGTTCTGGGTGAGTAGTGTGCTTGTCTGACTGTAGGGTGAGTGCAGGGTGAAAAGTGTGAATGCATGGTGAGTGGTCTGAGTGCAGTGTGATCGCTGTGAGTAAAGGGTGAGCAGTGAGAATGAGGAGTGAGTTGTCTGAATGCAGGATGTATGCCCAGACACTTAGGGTAACTCAGCATGTGATTGAGGGCAAAGAGGAGGGATAATCTTAGCCTCCGTGTCTTTAATAAAATCCAGATTTTCTTTTCAGTAGGCTGTGGAAAATCTACATTGTCGAGCAGAGTTTCAGATATAAGTTAAACGATTGCTATTATGACATCAATCAGGAAGGGAGGGTGTAGGAAATAAATATTTTGCTGATCCTGCAACAAACAAAATCTTGTGATTAGGGTTGCCAGCTGAGCTTCACAACTTGAAAGCATACGCCGAAGGTATCAACCGAATTGTGCATGGAGGACTAAAACGCCCGTTCACTCGCCACTGTGCGAACAAGAAATTACTCGCAGCGGTCGCTGGTTACAACGGGGGCAGCCATACAGTTAACGGAGGTAAAGCTGCCCATTGAGACAGGACCCGCGTACATGAGCGGCTCCTTCTTGTTATGCATCTTGGAATGAAACAGTTACATACAGATGTTGATCATTGACCTTGACAATTAAAGAAATTGTTGGTCCTGAGGAGAACACTTGAATCGCCTGGGTTCGAAACGCGTCAACCGATCCGGTCCCGGGTCACTTAGAATATAATGTTGTAAATAGGGAGGCATATGTTTCCTAATTAGGGTGAAAGAAAGCACACAAAAAACTGAATTTGTATTGAAAATTTGCTTTATTTGTATTTTTAGGTATCGTTGATACCGGGACCTTTATTTGTAGGATGGTTGTGGGAAGTTTGAATGTGGAATGAATGTTTTTTGGCCAATAGCATGTTTAAAGTGATGGTTGTCAGTTGCAATGTTTTTAATTGAATTGTATATATTTGTATATATTTTTTCTGTGTTTTTCATGTATTGTCATGCACAAGTAATTACGTGATTAAATAAATGAATGATGACTAAAAAAGTATAATAAAATTGGATTGTTGCAATTTAAAAAGCAGGCTATTATGTTATGTTCATAAAGTCGTTTCCAAAAAATAGTTCTATTTTTCAGTCTCAGCACTGGCATTTGTGTTGTTCTATCGGATTTCTACCGGCACCACCAGTATTTTTATGACCCGGACAGTATTTTTAGCCCTTATCAGCACATATAAATAGAAAGTACTTGTAAATGTGTTATAGAGCTGCATTAATGATCCATGACTAAATAATGAAAGGAACCAAAGAGTGAAAAGTCATGTTACAAATTAATACATGTGATTTTATTTACTGACCTATTTAGTATCACAGCCAGGCCTTTACAGACTCTTTAAACAACAATTGGACAATATTTATTTCTTGTAAAGGTGGCAACCCTATTCGCAATATGCCTTTTTGCAAAATACATTCTCTCTCTCTGGTAGAAAAAGTGAGATATGATAGGTTTCCCTTGGCGTTCAGCTGCCTTTTTTTACTACTAGCGCAGGGACGCCCCTTTGCTGGGGCAGCTGCACGCTTTACAAGACATCCTAACATGACATAACATAACATAACATAACATACCAATGTAAGGAATAGGCAGAGTGGGGACCCAGGTGGTACTGGAGCTGTGAAAACTGGGGTGTGGCTGAGATAGGCCCCAGACACTGCCCAGCCCACAGCAGCTTAAGGACACCACAATGTTTGGCCCGATGATACAGAGAAAGAGGAATTTAACATGTGCAGCTTGCAATTGGATTTGTGCCGTGACTGGGAGGGCCAAGGTTGGTGTTTGAGTGAGCCTGGCCCACCCTCTAGAACCGGGCCTGAGTCCAAGAGCTGGCTTCTTCCCTGACAAGAACCAGGCTCAGCCTGCCTGCACTCAGCACACTATGGTGCACCACAGTCAGCAACCCGGTAAATGGCTTATAGCGTGAAACTGCAATGAAACGGTAAACCTGTGGTTTCTGTGAAGGGCTCTATTGGGTTTAAGAGTCCTAGTTGGAAAATACCACTCTCTGCACGGGACCCAGTAATATGTGGGACCTCAAGTAAATAGCTACTCCCAAATATGTGGGGAAACTATATCTCTAGCACCATCCCAAGTGAAAACAATGATATCATTTTTAAATTTAAATAGACATCTATATACAGGTAAACACACCAGAAAATTTGAAAGTGTTAACAAAATTTATTAAAATACCTCCCACTAGGGGTTACATTCTAGATAAAACAATAAAAATACGAAGAGTCAAAGTACAAAAGGTCGACGCTGCGTTTCGGTGTGGACTTCAAATGTTTACACCTTCTTCAGGACACTTTGACAGTTTCTTAAGTCATCTGTTGGTATTCTCTTTTGAACATTGAGATAGACTTCACAATCAATAGGAGTCGTCTGTGCCTTCACTTTTGCTCAATGGCCTGTTTTTAGTTCAAGTACACGTTGGGAAACACCGGAGGGGCCACCGTATCTTTGTGGATTGTTTTAGATGATTGCTTTATATTTTCATCATCTTTCGGGCCAAGCAGCTTTTTTCCATTAGCGCTGTGTTCTTTGGTTTTTTTTATAATAAAACCGGTATCTTAAAAATCGGCCTCCCTGCTCCTCCGAGTTCCGCGTCATCCGATGATCCCAACGTGTACTTGAACTAAAAACAGGCCATTGAGCAAAAGTGAAGGCACAGACGACTCCTATTGATTGTGAAGTCTATCTCAATGTTCAAAAGAGAATACCAACAGATGACTTAAGAAACTGTCAAAGTGTCCTGAAGAAGGTGTAAACATTTGAAGTCCACACCGAAACGCAGCGTCGACCTTTTGTACTTTGACTCTTCGTATTTTTATTGTTTTATCTAGAATGTAACCCCTAGTGGGAGGTATTTTAATAAATTTTGTTAACACTTTCACATTTTCTGGTGTGTTTACCTGTATATAGATGTCTATTTAAATTTAAAAATTATATCATTGTTTTCACTTGGGATGGTGCTAGAGATATAGTTTCCCCACATATTTGGGAGTAGCTATTTACTTGAGGTCCCACATATTACTGGGTCCCGTGCAGAGAGTGGTATTTTCCAACTAGGACTCTTAAACCCAATAGAGCCCTTCACAGAAACCACAGGTTTACCGTTTCATTGCAGTAAAATCCCCCAACCTGTGTTTAATATAACCAGGGGAACCTTCCGCTCAACTTTTGATGGTTATAGCGAGAAACTGCAGAGAAAATGTTGTGAATGAGAGAACAGGAGCAATTGAGACACCCCAAATAGCACTATAGCCTTGACAGGCCAAGAATAGTTCAAGCCACAGTCTAATAGTTTCAGAATTGAAACATGTTCAATTCTGATTAACAAAATCATTGCTGTTATTCGTTGACCTAACTCTGCTAATACGCATTGGCAACACCAACAACTCTGGCTTTTTTGTGGATCTTTTTAATTGCTGTGTGATAGCTGCATACAGTGACTGAATACTCACAGAGACGGAGTAATTGCTTGTATTCAACTCACGAGTCAAGAGTCACTTGAAGTGTGTCACATGTGAGAGTAGAACGTCTCTCAAAGATGGACTGGAGCCATACAAATGTCGCACGTCAGCGATCGGAAAACTTGGCAGCTATGTGATACGTCCCTAGAAATGGTTCACGGTCACACAGCGCACACAGGTTGACGTCAGGATTTCATTATCCAGACAGGACACACAATGCAGTAGTTCCTCCTAAGCCCGTGGGAGCGCCTGGGCTGCTGCGCCCTTGGGTGCTTCCTGCTCCGGCCCTCTCCAGGGGGCGGGGGTGTTCCTCGCCGGGCCCGCCCCTCAGACCATTGAAGGCTCGGAGGGCAGGAGGCGGTCCGGGCCAGAGGGAGCGTGAGGAGGCGCGCGTCGACGCCCCGCACCTGTCCGGCCGGGCACGGAGCCCAAGGGACCCGGAACCAGCCCCGGAGACCGTGCTCCTGAGGCAGGGGAGGGAGGCGAAGGACGCGGACTCAAGGCGCTTCCCTGTCCGCCGCCCCTTTCACACCGGTGAGCCTGCGCTGCCGGTCCCTGTTATACTCAGTAATGAGGCGGGAGAGTGTGTCTTGGGCTCGTGTGTCCGGCCGCCCGTGTGTCCGGCCGCCGTGTGTACCTGCTCGAAGCTCCTGGGGTCTGACCGGTGCAGCGCTGAGGGGGTGGTGAGCTGGCGCAGCGCTAAGAGCGGTGGAGCCGGGGCGGTAACAGTTGTGAAAGT
Organism: Lissotriton helveticus; assembly: GCF_964261635.1. Classification (NCBI taxonomy): domain Eukaryota; kingdom Metazoa; phylum Chordata; class Amphibia; order Caudata; family Salamandridae; genus Lissotriton; species Lissotriton helveticus. The sequence goes on along the minus strand of NC_136068.1, from coordinate 629,835,643 downwards.
GAGTGGTAAGGAGAGAGTGATCATTTAGCACAGTAACAAACCCCGCGGGCGAGAGTGTGGCTGGTCTGTCGTTGGAGAGGGTTCCTGGAACAGGGCCAGATGTTGGGTAGGGAAGTACATCAGCCGCCTAGAGTCATGCGTTTCACACAACTTAAGATAGTTTATGTGGCAGCTTGCACCGCCGCCTGAGTCCATTTGACGTTCATTCCAGCTTTTGTCGAATGATTGGGATTTACAGGCTGCATAGCAGTTTGTATATGGACACCTGCCCACAGACATGACCAGCGGGGAATGACCAGGGTGGGTGAGCAACTGTACTCAACCAGGAAATGACTGGATTGTGTGGTAATTCCATGTATTCTGATGTCCATAGCAAGTGGGCCATTGGCTAGTTCTCATGTAAATCGATCTGATGCCTTCGGGTCCAGTTCGCGCCATATGTAACCCCCCAAAATAATTAATAATAAAAAAGGCACAGTATAAGAGAACAGACTCTATCTGTTCTCTTATACTGTGCCCTTTTTTTATTATAGAGGGATGTTTTCAGCAGGTCACTCACAATCTCTTGCCCATTTTGAGCCACTCTTAACCAGTGTGAACTCACCCACGTGTCCTTCAGCCACTGTGTGCCCCCTTCGCCCACTCTTGTAGCTCTCGCTTATAAATGTTGTAACCGGTGTCTTCATCAACTCACTTCTCATGCGGATCATGCTGTAACGGCTTTTTTTTGTTTTACTTTTACACTATGCGACTTGTATATGATCCTTTTTAACCTGTTACAAATTAATGAGTAAAAGTGTCAGAATTCAAAAAGAAAACCCCGGGCTGGAGGGCCTGCTCACATTTAAGTGTGGATAATCAGGAACGCTTTACTAGGTGAATATCGTGGTGATCCGAGAAAAAAAACAGAGCAATAAGTAGGACATAAACGAGAGAGGAGCCCTTCGCCATATTTTTACATCGACATTGAGAACGCTGTTTCCTGTAACGCATCTCTACTAGTGGCTTAAAAGACATATAAGATGAGCTTTGGTTCCAGAGAAAGAAATATTACTTTGAGACCTTATGCTATTTGTTGCACCATTTCACCGTCCAGCAAATACTTCAATCTGAATGAATGAAAGAGGAATTACGTCGGAAAAGTAGACTCGATCGTCACATTCAGTTCTTTGTCTTCTATATGCGTCCTATTCCGAAATAACTCTCTCCCCTCTCCCCCTCTCTCCTCTTTCTAAACGACCAGATAGTGACCAGGGTCAGCTCCTCGGTTTAGTCTGTTTTTTTCGTGATTATAATTCATTTATATCTGGTTAGCAGAATGGCAGAGGGTAGCGAAGTGGGGAGAGCTAGAAATCTGTGAAGGACTCGGAGGGGGGAAACATCATTTACTCCGAAGGCATCACCACGCATAACGTTTACCACGCTACACTTACCACGTAAACGTTTTTTCAACGCGGGTGCCTTCCACGACCGTCTTTACCACGCAAGTACGTTCTGCGTGGGTTGGGGGGAGACGTGATATTCCTTCCAGTCGTTTTGCGTGGAATGGGGGGCTGGGGGGGTCTCCCCCCCCCCCCCCCCAATAACAAAAAATATGGAGCGGTTTACTTAAATTAAAAAAACGCTCTTTATTTTTTTTTAAGTAAAAGGAAAGAGCCTCCCCCAAAGACGTGCCGTGTACGTAAAAATAGTAGTCCTTTTTAGGTTTTGCCCTGGCCGTAGCAACTGCGTAGCAGTTGCTCCGCCCAGGGCGAAATCTAATTTATCTCAATAGTGGGGACTTGAAACCGCCCCTTCTTCCATTGGCTAGCTCCATAAATGGAGGCTAGCCATTGGAAGACACGGTTGTCCATCACTCTTTCCCGGTCAGAACGCGAATCGTGGGCGTTTGACTCTTTTTTTAAGTCCCGCCCCTTGATGCTGTGTGTCCCGGGCCGTGCTGTGATTGGCTGCCGGCCCGGGACCTGACTTGTTTAATAAGCTGTCCCGGCAAATTTCAATAAATGAAGCTCATGTCCCAGTTTTTAGAGAGGGTCAGCTGGATACGGTGGGAAGTATCTTTTTAAGTTTTGCAAAGCAAGGATAGTTAGCTGCTGGTTTAAGTCAATTTCATTAACAGGCATGCTACTGGCTTAAAAAAAAAAAAAGCATTTTATGTACGTTCTTACTGCCTCTTCTGTATTTCTCTGCTAAGGAGCAATTCTGTGTGCAAGTAAAATTGTAGTCCTTCTATTTTTGGGAAATGTCCCGGATTTTGGCTTTAACATTCTGGTCACCCTACCCGGTGCCCTCTCCCTTCAGGTGCACCACTGATCCCCGCCGGGCCCATGGCAGCCGCGAGCTCCATCCACTCCCTGCCATTTTCGGCGAAAAAGAAAAGCTTTCCCGAGGAGCCGGTCCGGACCCTCCTCCCGCCTCAGACAGCAGCAGCAGGCCGGGCGGGGGAGGGGAGGAGAGCGGGCGGCGCTTGACTGCACTGCGGCCTCGGCTGCAGGAAGAGGAGGCGGGGTGGCCCCGGGACTCTGACTGGCCGCCCAGGGAGTGTGGGGCCCGCTGGAGAGAACCGAGCTCCGTCTGCTGGACCGGAGAGCGCCGATCCGGGGCTGCGAGGAGCTAGGGACGAGGGATCCGAGCGGCGGCCGGAGGACGGGACTTTTGTGCACCTTCCGCCTGGGGTTCCCGGCCCTGCCTGGCCGTTGTTCACCCTCAGCGCTGCCCCCGGGGAGACGGGACTGTCCCGCGGTGTGAGGTGAGTGATCGAGGCCCAGCCCCCCCCTCCAGGGGTCCGGGGGTAGAGATCCGAGGGTTCACCCCTTTGGCTGAAGAAGCTCCCCTGACTCCTCTCCCCTTGTCCTGTGAACACCACGGCCCCTTGGACACCCCCACCCACTGTTGTGGGGCCTCCCCGGGCAGAGCAGGGCTGCTTCTGCCTGGCACCACCGCGGGCAGGAACCGCAGAAATGGCTGCAGGCTTGGAGCTGGTGACCGAGACACGACCACATTTCAGTGCACAGAAAATTGTACGAAAACTGAGGAAACGAAGTGCTGAAACCGGGTTTTGATGACTATATTTGTTCAAAGGTGTAAACTATGCCGGACACTAAAGTGTTCCGTAAACTTGGTCGGCAGGCAGGACGTTGTTTGTGCGTTCTTTGAAGTGGAGACCTGACAGCACGTTTCGTCCCCCTGCGTTATGTCCTGTCTGGATACACTTCCATCTCACTGTGCATTCTCCTTTTAGTATAATGCGTGCCTCCTCCATGTTTCCTTTCACTTTTATATCTTAATTATCTTCCGTTGTTATCAATTCCTATTCTGCTGACCTTACCCTTTCAGCATTCGCCTGTCCTCTTCTGGCTCCAAAGCTGCCCTTGCCTCCTGGGCTTTCAGGTGCCCTTACTTTATGTGTCTTCTGCAGCCCTTACCCTTTCTGCCGACGTTAACCTTTGTGTATTCTACTGTACTTACCCTGTGTCTTCTGCTGCCTTTGCCCTTTGTGCCTTCTGCTGCCCATACCCTGTTTGTCTTTGCTGCCCTTAACCTGTTTGTCTTTGCTGTCCTTACCGTGTGTGTCTTCTGCTGCCCTTACCGTGTGTGCCTTCTGCTGCCCTTACCGTGTGTGCCTTCTGCTGCCCTTACCGTGTGTGCCTTCTGCTGCCCTTACCGTGTGTGCCTTCTGCTGCCCTTACCGTGTGTGCCTTCTGCTGCCCTTACCGTGTGTGCCTTCTGCTGCCCTTACCGTGTGTGCCTTCTGCTGCCCTTACCGTGTGTGTCTTCTGCTGCCCTTGGTGTCTTCTAGTGCAATTAACCTATGTGTCTTCTGCTTCCCTTGCCCTATGTGTCTTCTGCTGTCCTTGCCCTCTGTGCCTTCTGCTGCTCTCACCCCGTGTCTTCTACTGCTCTCACCCCGTGTCTTCTGCTGCTCTCACCCCGTGTCTTCTGCTGCTCTCACCCCGTGTCTTCTGCTGCTCTCACCCCGTGTCTTCTGCTGCTCTCACCCCGTGTCTTCTGCTGCTCTCACCCCGTGTCTTCTGCTGCTCTCACCCCGTGTCTTCTGCTGCTCTCACCCCGTGTTTCTGCTGCTCTCACCCCGTGTCTTCTGCTGCTCTCACCCCGTGTCTTCTGCTGCTCTCACCCCGTGTCTTCTGCTGCTCTCACCCCGTGTCTTCTGCTGCTCTCACCCCGTGCCTTCTGCTGCTCTCACCCTCTGTGTGTGCCTTCTGCTGCTCTCACCCTCTGTGTGTGCCTTCTGCTGCTCTCACCCTCTGTGTGTGCCTTCTGCTGCTCTCACCCTCTGTGTGTGCCTTCTGTTGCTCTCACCCTGTGTGTGTGGCCTTCTGTTGCTTTCACCCTGTGTGTGTGGCCTTTGCTGCTCTCACCCTGGGTGTCTGTTGCTGCTCTCACCCTGGGTGTCTGTTGCTGCTCTCACCCTGGGTGTCTGTTGCTGCTCTCACCCTGGGTGTCTGTTGCTGCTCTCACCCTGGGTGTCTTTTGCTGCTCTCACCCTGTGTGTGTGTATTTTGCTGCTCTCACCCTGTGTGTGTGTATTTTGCTGCTCTCACCCTGTGTGTGTGTATTTTGCTGCTCTCACCCTGTGTGTGTGTATTTTGCTGCTCTCACCCTGTGTGTGTGTTTGTTTATTTAGCTGCTCTCACCCTGTGTGTGTATTTAGCTGCTCTCACCCTGTGTGTGTGTTTGTTTATTTAGCTGCTCTCACCCTGTGTCTCACCCTGTGTGTGTGTATTTTGCTGCTCTCACCCTGTGTGTGTGTGTGTATTTTGCTGCTCTCACACTGTGTGTGTATTTTGCTGCTCTCACCCTGTGTGTGTGTATTTTGCTGCTCTCACCCTGTGTGTGTGTATTTTGCTGCTCTCACCCTGTGTGTGTGTTTGTTTATTTAGCTGCTCTCACCCTGTGTGTGTATTTAGCTGCTCTCACCCTGTGTGTGTGTTTGTTTATTTAGCTGCTCTCACCCTGTGTCTCACCCTGTGTGTGTGTGTGTATTTTGCTGCTCTCACCCTGTGTGTGTGTGTATTTTGCTGCTCTCACCCTGTGTGTGTGTATTTTGCTGTTCTCACCCTGTGTGTGTGTCTTTTGCTGCTCTCACCCTGTGTGTATGGGTCTTTTGCTGCTCTCACCCTCTGTGTATGTGTGTTTTGCTGCTCTCACCCTTGGTGTCTTTTGTGTTTAAAAAATAAATACACCAGTTTTGTGTGTGCCTCTGTTGCCTGCTTGCGACCCGTTTTTGTGTGTGCCTCTGTTGCCTGCTTGTGACCCGGTTTTGTGTGTGTGTGTGTGTGGGTGCAAATGCAATAGGTGTCGCATTTGCGAGAGATTAGGCTATTGGCTTTGTAAATGACAATGCCATTTATTTATGTTTTCAAAGCCAACACATAAATAAAAATGTTGTCATTTACAATGCCAATTGCTCTAACTTTTCGAAAGGCGAAACCGTTGCATTGTAAATGCTTGTTTCATTTTGGTAGACGTGTTTTGACGCTTGTTTCAATGGTGGATGGAAGTAAGGGCTGCTGGTGAAAGACGTGCAGTTGTCGGGTAAGACGTTTCTACGCGTGGTATAATCCTTCGTTGTAAATTACAGCGTGGTAAAGCCACTTGCGATGTAAAATTCGCGTGGTAAAGCCATGCGTGGTAATTGAAAGCGTGGTATAATCATATATTCCTCGGAGGGAGTTAGCTGCAGGGGAGGGATGTGAGAACCACTGCAACGTCAAATGTAGAAACTAAGGTTGAACCACAGTTAGTTTCTTTCCTGCACTATGGTGTGACCCCGGGCGCTGGACCATGGCCATAGATGACCCTGGGAACTTACAATCAACAAAGTAAGAATTTATTTGCATAATTAATTAAAATCATTGCAATTTGTACAGTCATGGTTAAAAGTTAAGAAAAAACACTAATCAAATTCTGATAAAAAAACGATATGCGCGTGGGAGAAAAAGAATCAAATTTGGAGGATAAAAGTTCATTCTTGATCATCTAGTGCAGTGGTTCTCAAAGTACGGCCCGCGGGCCAGTTGCGGCCCGCCAGGCATTTCCATGCGGCCCTCGTGTAAAACAACAGACAGTTCGGAATCAACTGCAATTCCGCCTGTTGTGATTTCTCGGGGGCCGCATTCACAGGGAAAATGATGAAAGAAGCATGCGCAAAAGCAGTGTCTCGCAAGCTCACTCGCAAAAGGTCATCCTACTGCAGCTTCCAATTAGAAACAAACTTGATATACATCTGTTGGTAGATAATATATCTTATTTTAGGGCATGAGTATGAGAAGGAGAAACGGTTTAACTGCCACATTGAAAAGCCCCCTTGATTTGTTTGATGCAGTGGTTTAATGACTGAAAATAGATATTCCTTCTTGCCACATCTACGGGCAAAGATGTGAATAAACATGTAAAATGAAGCATAATTTTATTGTCCTCTGATGTTACTGGACTGTGCTTGTTTTCCATTTTATAAAAATAAATGACTGAACATTTTTTTTTAAAGTACGTTTAGCCCATATGCAGGGGGCTTGTATTTGTGGGCTGGCATTTAGATCACCGATGACGTCAAAAATCAGCATGCACAATCTAATGTTTAACCAGTTACCAATGACAGGTCAGCATGGCCTGTAGAACTTGGCGGTTTTTAGAATGTTTGCACGTTTAATTTTGAGTTCTCAGACAGACAGAGAGGAAGCGAGACAGAGAGACGGAGAGGAGAGGGAGAGAGAGGCATAGAGACAGACGGAGAGAGGGAGATGGAGGGAGGGAGTGGAAGGGAGAAGGAGGGAGGGAGACAGACGGAGACAGAGGGAGATAGAGGGGGAGATACAGAGGGAGGGAGACAGATGGCGACAGGGAGAGAGAGTGAGAGAGAGGGAGGGAGACAGAGGGAGGGGACCAGAGATGGAGGGAGGGGAACAGAGAGGGAGACAGAGAGAGGGAGATAGAGAGAGGGAGACAAAGAGAGAGCGACAAAGAGAAAAGGGAGTCAAAGAGAAAGGGAGACACAGAGAGAGAGGGAGAAAAAGAGGGAGACAGAAGGAGACGGAGAGAGAGAGGAAGACAGAGGGAGGGAGACAGACGCAGAGGGAGACAGAGAGAGAGAGTTAGAGGGAGGGGAACAGAGGGAGAGAGAGAGCGGGAGACAGATAGAGGGAGACAGATCGAGACAGAGAGGGAGAGGCAGAGGGAGAGAGAGATAGGTTGCATGTTTAATTTTCGTCACAAGGACAATGAGTACTCAGACAGAGACAGACAGAAAGGCAGAGAGATAGAGACAGAGAGGGAGATGGAGGGAGAGATCAGAAAAGAGGCAGAGGGAGAAAGAGGGAGAAAGAGGGAGAGGGGGAGGGCGAGAGAGAGGGGGAGGGCGAGAGAGAGGGGGAGGGCGAGAGAGAGGGGGAGGGCGAGAGAGAGGGGGAGGGCGAGAGAGAGAGAGAGGGCAACAGAGAGAGGGAGGGCCACAGAGGGAGGGTGACAGAGAGAGGGAGGGTGACAGAGAGAGAGGGAGGACGACAGAGAGAGAGAGAGACAGAGGGCGACAGAGAGAGGGAGGGAGATAGATAGAGGGAGGGAGGGAGAGAGAGATAGAGAAAGGGATATGTGTGTATGCCCGGTCTGGTGGCTCAGTGGATGAATGCGTCCGCTGCAGGGGCGACGCATGGTCACAGTTATGTTTTTGCTCTAGCCCCGCCCCCTCCACCACTGACCCCGCCCCCACCTGTGCGGCCCCTGGCCACAAACCACACTGTAAATTTGGCCCCCGAGAGAAAGTTTGTGAGTACCCATGAATTCTAGTGGTAGCAAAGAGTTAATTTAAGACATACATTTTACAAATCGAGTCGCCATCTGAGGGGAGTTGCCCCTCATGCATACTTCCAGTGCTTCTTGGCATGTCCTGGTGTTAGGAGAGAGCCAAATCGGACGAAGCCAAAAGGTTTGTTGGGCTAGTAAGCGTCTACAAATGCACAAGATGTGAATCCGGTTTTCCTCCTCCTGTTTACAGAAGCGGCATTGTGTGGAGGCAGCTTTCTTGTATCCTTGACTGAACTTCTATGCCATCAGTGGAATTAGGCCAAAACGTAGTCTCATTAGTCAACAAAGGGTCATGAGGAAAGGCTGCTAATGTAAAATGTACCTCGGGAATCCATCATATCCCTGTTGCATGGGAACTGGTGCACCTCAATATGGTGGCTGTACTTTTAAGGTTGGATTGCCAGGACTGAGGCTGACTGTGCCAGTTATGGGCACGAAGTGAAAGCAATTTTCGACATAGCTGCGGTATCTTTCGTGATCTAGTTCCAGAGCACATCACCAATGTGATGCGGCACATTAATTGGGATTGAACCCATGGCTTTAAGTGGGCCGGGTCTCACCGGGGCTGAGCACCGGCAGTTTTTTAATGGAGGCCTCGAAACTGGTCTCTATCGGGCTCTGTTTTGTGCTCCGTCACCGACGGTCCGTTTTTTTCCGGACTGCAGTGACAGCAGGCACATCCATGTGCGCGTGGTGAGCGTTGTAAGGGAAGGGAAATCCTTTAAAGAGGGTCATTTTCTCTCTGGATTTCCCTTCTCTTTTTGAAACTCAGGAGCAGCAACATTGTCGTGGTGTCACCAGGGCTTTAAGTAGATGTTTTTTCAATATTATATACAAGCAATAGTTGCTGCTTATTTATCTTATGCAACTAACAACCATTGACAAAGTGAATAGTCATGACTTGTTGAAGGTAAGATGTTACTTGTTGTATCATATCTGGAGGCAATGATAGAAACAGCAAAATACGAGTCAGGGTGGCACACTATGCTAAGCACAGATTTTTAGCTTATATGTTTTAAGCCACGCCCTTAACTACATTGGCTATGTCCCTTTGAGAGACCCCCCCAGTTTTTTCATCCCCCTTAAAGCCCTGATAGTACCAGAATCTCGCTGCGGAGTCAGCAGTGGCCTGTGCAATTAAGAGTGGGGGATTTTGACAGACGATGAGGCAAAATGAATTATTTTATTAATTTTCCCTCATGGTCTTCTTTGGAGCTCCCCCAACCCGGCCCCACTACTCTTACCTGCATGGGGCGGAGCTGTCATCTTTCTAAAATGACAGAACCAACACTTCTCAGAAGAGCTACAGTACTATTAATGGCCCTTTTGTGTACTGATTATCTTCATTAATCTGAGTCCAGGTCTTCCTCGTGAAAGTACTTGTGTCCATATGTAATGCTCCTGTGAACAGAAAAAGGGCACCAAGTAAAAAATATATATATTAATACCACTTGTTACGCATCCCTCCAATATGGTTGACTTCCTTTAACTATCACATGATTAACATAAAAGGAAGTCCGCTCTTTTCACTTGCGCAATATCATTCTCTACAGTATATTTGAAGCCGAAACTCGGTCAGGAAGGGAAATAGAGGAAACCCCAACTGTTTACGAGAAAGAACAGGACTTGGAGTAAAGAAAATTAAGACTAAGTAACAGGTCCATTACCTCCTCTTCGGTGTTCCTCGCCACAGTCCTCACTTCATGACCTGACTCCTAATCACTTATTTCGACTTCATAAGCAACACATGCTAATCTAACTACGGTGTATCATAATTTTACTGACAAATATGGGAGAACAATGAATTAAAAATATAAGGACGCTTTCTTATGCCATCACAGAACCCACAATCGACTGAGAGTAGACTTGACAGTTTTAATCCATATCCTTGTGCCTCAAATGTAACAAACAGAGCATGAACTTTCCTAAAATGAGGCTGTTCCAGGCAGATCATTGGAGCCCGTTTAACATCCAAAGTATGTAAGCGTCCTTCCTCTACTGAAGACTGGATAGAAACAAACACGAGCAACACTAGTTTGCTGATTTTTGCGACCTTGGTGTTTACTAATATTATTACTCATTTTTAATGAACAAATAGCTGCTTTTCTTAAACACTGGCACTTTATTAAAGTCGCCAGGCAAAATTTGCTGTTAGCACTTGAAGGCACTTGTTTGATAATTCTGCATTCATGCACATATTATTTTTGATTTTGGTTCTTCTATAATGTTCTAGCATGGTGCTTTCTTTTACAACTTTAAAGAGTTTTTATCAGTATTGCACATTGTAAAGGCTTTAATTAATCATATACAATAAAGATTATTATTATCAACATTGAATCCCTGCTACAATGAAAATCTGAAGCAGCCTTGGAAATTCATTGATGACTGGGGCATTACTTAACTTTGGTAATTATTTTTTTAGAAAAGGCTCCTTGCCTAACAACACACCCAATTCTCCAATCTTTCCAGCTAAAGATATAGTTACCAATAATACCCTTTTGTAAGTTAGAAATTCGTACTCTGTCTTATCTAGTACTCTAACAGAGATTCTTGTAAAGGTAGAAATACTAAAGGCATTTTCCAGGATGGTGTAGGGCCAGTCCTTCTCAGTCTTTTCAGGAAAAACTCCTCAACAACCTTCACACCAAAGGTTCTACATTTTCTAATTGGGGATTTCTAATTGCACTTCTTGCTGCCCACAGGGCGCGAAAAGTAGAGGCTGCTAATCCCAGCATGAATCAATCCTTTTAGAAATCCAGGACTTTAATAGGATCCACTCTCAAGCCAGCAAAGTGTCTATCTCTACATCACATGTCAAATGGTTGCCAATGGCTAGAATGTGAACTTTAAAGTAGAGGGGTACATCAACTGTTGTACTAAATCCATCACCTCTGTGGAACAACCGCAAGCGACTCAATTTAGCATGTCGACTGCCATGCCTCCAGCTGTAGTCGAAATAATGCTGTCTGTGAGAGCTTCAATCTGAAGGTTACCCAATGAGGCTGGACTGCTAACTGTAAGAGCAGTGGGAAGTTGGAGCGTCGCTTTCAGCTAGAACTACTAACACGTGTTATTTTGTCCTCCCCAACCATGGATCATGGAAATCGGAGAAAACCAATATTACAGGGCTTTGGGCCACATGAGTGACATTGCATCTATACTCCCTGCCTCCGGAAACATTCTGCTGATACGGTCTGCTGCTCAATTCCCCATCCCTGGTAAAAACACTGCACTTAGAGGGTGCAAATTGTCTTCTTCCCATGGCCCATTTTCCTGTGCTAGAAAATTTAGGGGCTTATTTACAAGCTCCTTACACTGCTGGTGTGTCACTCTTTCCCATATTAAAAGTGACAAACCGGCGGCTTAAGGGGCTTGTCAATAAGCCCTTTAGCGCCTAAACTCAACCACCTTGATGATTGATGTAACTCATCACTACTTTTGTCTGTTCTGAACACAGTTATTTAGTTGCTGTGGAGTACATTTCAATAGTTCTAGATGAAAAGCTTTCAGTTCCCTAGACCTGGATGAAGAATTAACATGCTGACCTGACCAATTCCTCTGTATTGACGTTTTTTTACAGAGTGGCAACCAATCCCCCACCTTTTCACATCTAGAGTGACTTTTCTAGTTGGGACTACCTCTACGACCGATCCCTGTGAAAGGGTTCTCTTTTTTCAACCACCTCTGCAGTGCCTACTGTATATCTGGATGAATTGGCACCTCCTACTGCTGTGACCCCAGGTCCCAGTGGCTCAACCAGTGGTTTACTGGGCCATACATATGTAGCCTGGACCAGGGCCGAATGGTCAAAGTGAGTGCATTACTTCCAATATTCTCAGCCATTTTCTGGCTGACTGAACCATGCAGGCAAGCAATTGATACATTTTGGATTCCTTGCCAGTGGCAGAAACCCTTGTCCCGTGACTGTCTTAAAATGGGCTCCAATAAACTGAAGACTTCGAGTCACATGGGCTTATGTATGGCTAAACAAAAATCTGTGTTGTTGAACGAGATCGCGTACTTCTTCCACATGCTGTTGAGCTTCTGGGAAAAGAACCACAAATGAGCTAGTCCTCCAAATAAGGAAGCACTGAGTTCCCTTGTAATGTACTGCCCATATCAAAGCTGCTAACACATTAGTGAACACCATACCTTTGAAATGTTGGGTAGATCAACATTTGAAGCTACACCTCAATTAGATCCAAGGACGCCAGGGAATTTCCCTTTCCCATAATCAGCATCTTGAATTTCATATGTGTAATACCTACATTCATTGTCTTTAGATCTTGTACATGTCGGCAATCCCCTGCTTGTTTCTGTATTTGAAACAGATTTGAGTAAATCCGTTTCTCTCTCTGATAGACTAAACTGCCACTACTGTTTTCTTCTGCTGCAACTTTTGTATCCCCATCTTGTAACACCTTTCTTTTTAGAGGTTTGACTGGGAGAGGAGTATAACTAACTAAACCAATCTGGAGCTCCAGTGTCAATTCCGCTCAGTATTCCTGAAGATCTTCCCGTCTTTAAAAATCCTTAATGAGTGACTGAATTTCATAGCTAGAGTATGCTGTTGGTCTAAAAGAAAGATTAGATGTGACATAGGCAAGTTTTGCTGCCAGATTTAGACTTTATTACTGGGGCAGCCGGAGCAGTCACCACTGGTGGAAAATCATCTAGGACATCTGAACAGGATATCTATTAGAATAGAATCAAGGGAAATAATAGTTGTCTATTTATTTCCACTGACGACTTTTTAAATTGCACATATAGTGATAGCGTTTTGAGTTCTTTTTAATATTACAGAAAAGTCTCCACTTTCTTCCAGAAGCAGAATATCAGGAAAGACCATATTTTCCCATATGCACTGCAGAACCTCAGTCCCTTGTAAGAATCTTCCCTTAATGTCTTCCTCCTCAGTAATTTGCCCACCAGGTAGGTATAGACAGTTTTTCTTGCAGGAGGGAGGATTGTCCCTGGTTTTAAATGTTGGTCCTTGCCGTTTCAATCATGCGCTGTATATCTTCTGTAGATGGAACTAATCCAGGGGATTCATCACTTTCTGGGTCAGGCTTGCCATTTTCCAAATGGCGCCTCGAACTAGGACACTTCTTGTACTGCTCTATTTTCTGTATAAACACAGCCACAATCGCCCACACAACACTGTGGCTCACCATCTACAAAAATGCAAGTGACTTTCGACCTCATTTTTGTTGCTAAGCAACACTGACTCTCGTGAAGTGGCGCCATCATGGAGTCAGGCAGCTGCATCCACAGAGTTGAATAATCCCCACTTGCTTCACTCCAGCAGAAGTGTTCAAAGTAAATAGAATGCATGCTGCCCCAAAATTGTTCAGCTAAAGCAGACCGCAGTAGAACTGCCACAGCTCTGTATTACGAGAGCAGCGGCTTCCATGCTGTCCAAAATACTTCATACAGGCCTGCTAAATCAGGACCTCTTATGCTGTTAAATTAGCTATGACGTCGTTCTAGAAAAGGCTTTTGTCTACTATAGACTAAAAAAGAAATAAATGTAAACCAAGATTATCACAAGTTCCCGGTGAACATACTTGCACAGAAACAACAGAACTTAAAGTGAGGTGGGTTGCCTTCTATTTATGTTAATCATGTGAGAGAGAAACGCAGTTGGCAATATTGGAGGGATGGGAAAACAAATGATTTTTTACTTATGTATTTTTTTGGCCTGATGACCTGTTATGTCCACAAAAGCATTCTCATGAATTAAGGGTTACGGCGAGGAAGAAAGGATGAGGACGTAATGGCTGGTACCCTCCACTTTTCAGCATTGCTGCTAATTTTTTTTTTAATTAGGATTTTACTCCTATCTAAACTGAGTAGTTTTGTTAATATCAGATTGCAAGCATTTTGCATCCTTGGCTTCCCCAATTCTAATAATCAGCCTCTAGCTCTTCTCAGAGTGATTACCTGCACTGAGCGGAGATGCTGAATTAGGACACAATCACGTAATATATGTAATACATTGTAGGTATAGGTAAATAATTATACCAATAACCATCATTTATATAGCATACAATTCTAACTGACTAGCTTCTTGTAGCTTAATGATTGGTGTTAATTACTGCCCAACTTAATGGCACATGGCCCTCTAAAGAATGATTTAACCTTGCAAGTTCAGACTCTTGGCTTGCGTATAACTTACAGGCTTTCCCAGCGCATGACCTGCATAACCCAATGAGAGCAGTCTGAGTGGGACTGGAACATATTACCTTCAGGTTATAGCCGAATCTATGCAGTGAATGCATGAACTTGATATGTCTTACAAGAGTCAAGCCTATGGTCTGTAGACGGTACGCTGAGCGAGGCAACCTGATGGTGTCTACATCTTGAGTGTCTCACTTGGGTGAACATAGAATACCCTACACTTGAAACATTGAGACAGTGTTTCCAGGGGTCTTTGATACCTTAAAGAAAAGTAATATAGGAGGTATTGCTGTACACAAAGGGAAGTAATTGCTACAGTAGTTCCATATTCTGTAGAGAGATATGATTAGCAGATTTTGAAAGCATCATACAAACAGCAACATATTTGATATATTTAGAACATGCAAATATATAAGAGTACACTATGAAAAAAAATCTTTTACAAAAGTGGGGTTCTGACTGGTATGAGAAATTAATGTGACTGCGTGCTTGTCTGTGTCCTGATGAAGGTGATAACTACTTGCATACTACTGAAACGTGCATCAATGTTTTTTTTATTGTTTTACTATTTTGGACCACAGTAGTGTGGCCATCTCACTCCAGGTCATTACACTGTTTCCAATCCTGGACTTCTGTTTTACAGTCTAGTGCATTCTGGGTATTGTAGTCTTTTTTTGGTTCCATTTAACTAATTAGATTAACACACCTGAAATCAACGATTTTTTGTTAAATTCAAGACTAGAGTGAGACGGTGTTCATAATGATCTGGAGTGGAGTGGTCCTCTTTGATGGCAATAGTTTGAAAACATGTGCAAACATAGGAGATTAACTAATTATTGACTAGGATCCCGTTATGTAAATAATATTGACCTTGCTTCTGTTGTATCCCTTCCTACATTGCTTATTATAAACTACTGTTATTTCGAGTATTTGTAAAAAACAGAAGTGCTGCATAAAGAACCAGATCAAAACAAATTCGTTTTGCTATTCTTATATTTTACTGCGTGTCTGCATTGCAATATAGAAGTCGATTTGTTTTTGTGCAGTTTCAGAACACTGAGCTGCCTGGTCTTGGAGTGAGTGATTCAGAATTAGAGGAAAAACTGAGCAATGCGCTTTGTGAGTTTAAGAGCCTCTCGGAGCTTGCTCGTCCGCCATCATTGACCCAATTCATGTAAAAGGCAATATCTGTTATCATTGTTACATTATGATACGTGATAGCAAAACATTTTGGGCTCATAACTTGTGTATTGTAATTAAGTAAAACATTACTGCTAATTTAAACGATAATGACCATCTACAGTAAATAATAAAACAACTAACAGAATATACCATCGAGTTTAAACTCATTAATGTCAGCTTGCGCCCTCGCCGGCTAAGTTAGGTTTAAAACCGAAAGCTTGATGAGAAACAGTAATTACAGAAACGAGGAGCATTGAACTGAGTCATAATAACACTAAGCTCTAGATTGACCAAAGTTTGACGTTTCTTTTTCAGCTATCCTTATAAACCTAACCACATAGTTAACTTCGTTGCTCTTAAAACCTCTTCTAGGTGAATACAACAGTGATCTAATACCAACTTTGCTGAACATAAGGCTCAAGTCTTGACATATGCGAACAATATTTTTGACGATCTCCTTTGATTTCTCCATGTTGTAAATTTGAGAATAAAGGACTAAAGAAGCCTAAAAAAGCATTTTTTTGTTAACTGTAGCAGTCAGGTTTTCGTTAGCGCACTCGTCTCGTGATAACATATGATTTGATTGTTTATTTACTGTTCATTTTTTGGTAATAGTCAGAATGTCTCTAAAGTTTTGAGTAATAACTTTGGTACTGGAATTTTGCAGCCCGAATTTTAACACCTCCTCACACCAGATGTTCTCCCATCTTCCTTCAAACCCCTCTCCCAGTGAATTTATTGATGAAATGAAACTAATTACTAAAGTAGAGGTACACAAAAAAAGTCATCCATTAATTCAAGCCATTAATAATAATATGTGAATTTATGGAGCGCTTGGTTACATCACACCAGTGTGTCCCAGTGCTAAAAGCCTGACCCAGCTGCAGTAGAACCCAGTAGAAGCCAGAGGGAGTCCCAAGTCAGCAGTTATGTGGAACTTAAAAGCCAGGTTTTTAAAGATTGCTAAACCGGGTCTCAAGAGGTTCGGCTCTTAACGGAGCAGGAAGAGAATTCCAAACCAGAAACGCCAGGAAGGAAAAGGAGCGAGCCCCAAGTCTGGCCCTCCGGATCTTGGGGATCTGCACAGAATTAGCCTCAGAGGATCTCAACTGGCGCCACGGGGACTAAGACTGTATCAAGGGCCCTTCGAGGCCAAAATCCTGCGACCGAAGCAGAGCGCTTTAAAACGAATTCTCTTTTCCAGCGGAAGCCAATGGAGAGTGGCTAGAGCTGCTGTAACCGAAGTCCTTCTTGGGAGGTTGAGGACCAGACGGGCCACTGCATTTTGCACTCCTTTGGAGCTTTTTTAAGCTCCCTTTGGTGGTTCTCAGGTAAACCACATCACAGTTTTCTAGTTGGGATGTGATCAACGCATGAACCATAGGTTTGGTGCGATTCAATGGAGATGAGGTCCAACATTTTCCTTAACATTTTTCAGAGTGCCAAAACACTTCCCTGCTACACTACTGATTTGAGGTTCGAAAGAAAGATTGGAAACAAACAAAACTCCAAAGTTTTTGACTTTCGGTTTAGGTTCAGGGATCTGGCCAGAGGTGTCCCACCACCATGCCGTCGACCATATAGATGGAGACTTGCCTATGATCATGATCTGTTTTATTGGCGTTGATCCTTAAGCAGCTTTCAGTCATTGCAAGAGGCCAGTTCCGCAAGGCAGGATTTAAACTGGTGGGCCGAACTGTCCTCCTGCTGAGCATCACAATCAATTGTGTATCGTCAGCATATGATATCCAACTTGGATAAGAAAACCTTCTTGTTGTTGTTCATTCTTAACCAAAAGCTTCTTGCATATCTTCTTTTCATAATAAATTGATAGGATTTGTTGTGGCTCAGTCAAAACACATACAACTGGAGCTTTTTACACAACACTGTGGGCAGTGGACCACTTTTACACTTTCAAAGCACCAACTCAAATATCACCATTATTTATATATACTGAGTTTTTACAATAGCGTGCAGATTTCAAATACTCCCCGCCCTGAGAGTATATCCCAAATCCTTGGGCAAAGTCAATGTTGTACCAAACTATGAAAAGCACCGCCAACAGAGTACTTGAAACGCCATCATATATGGTTTGTAAAGTCTAGGAACAAAATTATTTCAAAAATGAAGGACGCTGTATTCGTGAATGCCAGAAAAATTCAAGATTCTTTTAATGATCCATATAAAGTGCCAGCCAACGCGTTTCGTTCCGTCAAGCGGAACTTCTTCAGGGCGCAATGAATATCATCAGCTGATTTTGTCTTCTAAGTCGCAATATCGGAAATGGATATAGGATTGGTTCCCTCAATATGGGTAATTGGTAAGCGGGCGGCTATTTGGAAATATCTGTTCAAGATATGATGTTCACCTTTGATAATATAACGTGCACGTCCTGCACAGTTACTTGATCAGACTTCCGTATCCTCAATGTGATTCACAGTTTCCAGTATTTTAAGGTAGTGGCCTCACAGGGTCAAATATTAAAGCCCCCAGTCGGCGTCTCCACAATCCGCACGCCAGATATTTTCCCGCAAAAGTTGCGTGAACTTTTGCGGGAAAATATCTGGCGTGCGGATTGTGGAGACGCCGACTGGGGGCTTTAATATTTGACCCTGTGAGGCCACTACCTTAAAATACTGGAAACTGTGAATCACATTGAGGATACGGAAGTCTGATCAAGTAACTGTGCAGGACGTGCACGTTATATTATCAAAGGTGAACATCATATCTTGAACAGATATTTCCAAATAGCCGCCCGCTTACCAATTACCCATATTGAGGGAACCAATCCTATATCCATTTCCGATATTGCGACTTAGAAGACAAAATCAGCTGATGATATTCATTGCGCCCTGAAGAAGTTCCGCTTGACGGAACGAAACGCGTTGGCTGGCACTTTATATGGATCATTAAAAGAATCTTGAATTTTTCTGGCATTCACGAATACAGCGTCCTTCATTTTTGAAATAATTTTGTTCCTAGACTTTACAAACCATATATGATGGTGTTTCAAGTACTCTGTTGGCGGTGCTTTTCATAGTTTGGTACAACATACAACTGGAGCCCTTGCCGTAGCTGGTAGGAATGAATAGACATTCATTGGTAAATATTTTTCTTGTGTACTTCTCTTTTAGTGATTAGTTTCATGTCTCTAGAGTAGGTGTATTCTTTTGCATGAGTTTCTAAGACATTTAGTTTGCCCTTTTAGCATATCTAGAAATGGTTAACAGGAGTCTAATAGCAACCTCTTCAGTGTGTCATTGGTATTGGCGATTGCCCGTCTCGGCTTCCAATCTAAGAGTGAGCCATAGTATATGCATAAAGAAGCAAGGTATTGCAAGGGACTGGGGTTACTTTAGGTTTCTCACAGATACAGCAGGTAGACTAGGTCTTCTTAATTAGATCGCAGAAAAATGTAGTCATCTGCAGTTGTTCTACCCTTTTAATCTCTATCTATTGTCCCATCAGTCAGATAAAAACCATGACCACTTGCTTGCCGGAAAAAGAGCGGTCGAGTGTGGAGCAGAACGGGCGGGAGCAAGGCGTGTATTGTGATCTTGCTGCATGTAGCTGGGACTTAATTGAGTTGTAAGAGGATATTTGTAGGTTGATTCTTAGGGTGGAGCAGAAGTTGTTCCTTTCACACAAATTCGTATTGGTGTGTTGGTGGTTCTATTATTCGGAGATACTTGGACTCCCCCACAGTGGTGTGTCACCAGTAATAAGGTCTACATTTCCCACAACATTTTCATCGCATGTGCAGATGCATGTTCACA
This sequence comes from Lissotriton helveticus, assembly GCF_964261635.1. Lineage (NCBI taxonomy): Eukaryota > Metazoa > Chordata > Amphibia > Caudata > Salamandridae > Lissotriton > Lissotriton helveticus. The sequence continues at coordinate 629,816,684 of NC_136068.1, read as the reverse complement.
GGGTATGCTTCCAGAGTCTTTTAGCTTGTTTCCAGTTTGAGGGGATGTTTTAATCATGGATCAACGGCATCCTTCAATGAGTAACTGAACGTCTTTGGCAAATGGTATTCCTGTTGAGGTTGCTTGAGGTCCTAGACATAGAAGCGCAGGATTACGTGCTAGGAATCAACCCATATTATTTTCCTTGTATACGGCCGATTTACCAACTTCTATCGCAGTTTGTGAGGGACTAGCCCCGATAATTGGAGGGACAGCTATATCGATTCTAATGTATGCGGACGATATACTTGTTTTAGATTTGACCCCGAAAGGTCTATCTAATCGCCTTCATGCATTGAATCAATTTGCTGAAGCACATTATATGAAAATTAATAGTTCTAAAAGTAAAATCATGTGCATCTTCGGTAAGAAGAAATGCAGGTCTAGTAGCTATAATTGGACTATTAGCGGACAAAAACTTGAGGTGGTCAAAACCTATACGTTTTTAGGTAAAATAATATCTGCTAATCTTAGTGAGAAGCCTCACATTGAACATAACTCTCGTAAAGCGTTGGCCCATGGTATGGGATTATGTTCTTTGTATAAAGCTACCGGGAAGAGGCATTTCTCCCTATGTCTGGATGTATTTAGAGCGAAAATTCCTGCAACCCTTCTATATGGAATTGAATTAGTGGAGCTGAAACAATGGGGTTTCTTGCAAAAAATAGAAGGAAAGGTACTAAGAAAAATGTCTTCATTTAATACAGCTTGTTCTACATCTTCATGCAGGCTGGAATTCGGACTCCGAAGTTGTTGGGCTCAGGGGTTGGTTGCCCTTGTAAGATGGGTAGCCTGTTTGGCCAGAGGTAAACCGGGTACCTTACGAGAAATCCTAAAAAAGGAACTCCTGGGCAACTTTAATGAGTTCTCGCTGCTGGTAAAAAACTTTAGAAAAGCGGTATCACTGCTTGAACTGGATGAAAGTACGTTATTCTTACTTTCACCATCTGAGTTAAAGTTGAAATTAAAAAGTATGTCTTGGGAACTTTGTTTCAAGTCTGATATACTTGCCCAACCCAATCAAAAAGAAAGGGAAGCCCTGGTTAAAACATATACCCCAAAATTAGCCCAACAATATCTTATTTGGAATACTCCTCATGGTGTCCGTAGACTATGGTACCTTTTACGCCATAATTTGCTTCCACTCAATTCGCTTTTAGCAAAATGGTATGGGGTATCTCCTCTATGCAATTTTTGTAATAATGCTGTACAGGATCGCAATCATGTTTTGTTTATTTGTCCGGTATTGCGCCCTTTGCGCCAAAAATGGTTAAAACCAATTTGTTTACAATTGGGAATTGTAAATGTAAAAATGTTTTTCCATGCACTTTATTGCCCCCCTAACGAAATGTTCTGTTCCAGAATTTTTAAATATTTTAAAGGGATTTTAGATATTTATTAATGAATTTCAGGGTGAAGTTGATGATTGCTTTACTAGCAGATGCGTAGTGTCTATTCTTTTTGCTGTATGATGTCATTTATCCATTACCTGTATGCTAATTATGTGTATACTTTTGTGGCCCTCAATGAGAGCCAAAACATAATAAAATTTGACTTTGACTTTGACTTTTGTGCTAGGAATCAACATGTGAACTGATCTTTTAATCTGTGCTGCACATGACCTCTGTAGTACAAAAGTGTGCCATGTGGCTCTTACATACTTGTACTCTTGAATTAGGCTAAAGACTACGATTTTCTTAAATGTAAACCATGTTATTTTTCCACATAACACTTCCTTGACATCAATGTACTTTTTTTGTGTGTGGAACAGTACTTTAATTTGATATCATTGCTCTTGGATCTAAATCTCTTGACTGTCACTGGCTCAAAGAAAGATGATTTTTATTCTGGCAGTCTTTGCTAGAGTTGGCAACCAGCTCTGTCGATTCTTGTTGACACTTTCATAACGACATCAATGTACTTTAATAGGAAAACTAAGTTCTCTCAATTCCTTTTTTCTTTTTCCCCAATGTTTCCTCATAGATGTTGCCATGCACTCTGCTCCTTCAGATTTCTGCACTGTACAGTGTGTTGGAAAAGGCTGCTTACTGCTGAATGTGTTGTCTCATATGGGTTTACAAAAAGCTTGTACTGCTGCTTGTGCTGTTCCATGTATCCATTATTAAAAAAATATTGTTTGTGCTCACACTCCTATTTACCTCCTCACAGGTACAGAATCCCAGCCATGAAGTTCCACGAGCGCAGTGTGATCCCCTACTGCCATGGCCACTCGCCAGTGGACAAGGAGGGCTACTTGAACAAGAAAGGCGAATTGAACACCTCCTACCAGCGCCGCTGGTTTGTCCTGAAGGGGAACCTGCTCTTCTACTTCGAGAGGCGTGGAGAACGTGACCCTCTGGGCCTCATTGTGCTGGAGGGATGCTCGGTGGAGCTTTGCGAGTCCGACGAAGAGTTTGCCTTTGCCCTGGTGTACAATGACCCAGGCTTACGCATGTACAAGATGGCGACTGAGAGCCAAGCTAGCCTGGAGGCCTGGATCAAGGTGCTCCTCGCCGCCAGCTACAACTACCTCAAGATGCTGGTTGGTGACCTGAAGCGCCAGTACGAGGAGCTGAGCCTGCTCTCTGGCAAGCCTGCCCTTCCGGGCAATGGTCTGCTGTCCCCGGACTCTTCTCTCTGGGGCCCGCAGGGAGATGGGGTGGTCAAATGTAATATGGGCAGCACGGGTTCAGGAGGCCAGGCCAAGCTCCCGAAGAGGTCGCCTAAAATGTGGGCTAAGAGGGTCCACCCAGCCCCCTGTGGGGTCAGACTAGAGGCCCCTGGCCAGTTCTTGGAAGTGGTAGCGGGCAATGCTGCACCTCTTCCACAGGGCAAGGAAATGGGTTTGGAGGATTTTGCACTCCTCCACCGGGTATTTGGAGAGGAGGTGGTCCTCCTGAGGAAGGCGTGGCAGGAGAAGCAGGTGGGGCCAGACATACCAGACGGAAAAGAAGAGGACCTGATCGATTTGGGGTAGTAGTTCTTGTTCCTGGCAGTGCTCCGTAGATTGGCGTGGGCAGGTCTATGTTTGTTGAAGTTACTGAGAACGTTCCGGCCAGCTTTGTACTAGTGGGATTGTGAGGGTATAATATTTGCACACTCCTGAACATTTCTGTATTTGATAAGACATTGTCCTAAATATTTGTATTTGGTAGAAATTAACGCATTTCAAGCTGGTGTGGAGCAGGTTGCTTGGGAGGTTTGCAGGGAGTGAAGATAGTGGACTGGACTTGCCATTTTTATTTGTGTGCCCACACTGCGGCATGATTCCCTACCAGGAGTGGTGTAATTATCTAATAGAGTGTAACTCTGCTGGAAAGTGTCACACCCTGGGTGGTGGAGTTATAACTGTTTTTCAACAGAACCTAAGACAGAACTTGCTGGATGGAGAGCTCTGCATGCCTGCTAGGTCCTTGCCACTGAAAGGAAAGCTGTGTAGACCCAGAGCGGCCTTATGCCCCTTGGGTAGCTGCACTTGCAGGTCATGGCCCTGATGCCCAGGAGTCCACGAACCTTTGAGAGTTTAGTAAGCCCATGTGCCACTGGTCTCTCAGGGGTGCTGTACAGGCCAATGCCCTATCGTCCTTCAAGGAGAGCTTTAAAGGCCTTAGTTTCCTCGCCTCCGCCACCTCCCTGTGGGGAGCAGTCCATCACCATGACCTACTGTTTGAGTAAAGTGGGCCTCTCTTCCTACCACCTCCTGCAGATCTGTAAATGATGCAGTGTCCCCTACACTCCTCAGAAGGCCCCGCGGGTAGGTATACCTGACTTTAACACACATTCTGAAGCTTGCCTAAAGGGAATGAAAATGAACTTTGCCATCAACTAAAAATACACAAGGATTTCAGTTAGAATGAAATGTTTCAGTTTTCCTCTTATTGCCAAGGAATGAAGTCGGGTAGTGGTGAGGAGGGGAAGGAAGGCCTGATGAGACTTATTAATGGTGGTTGTACAGATTGGCCTTTTGGCTGCGGCAGTGTCGGAAGCCCACCCATCTCTGCCCACTAACTATAAACCTCTTTTTTGCACTAGGGGTTTCACACAGGTGACCCACAAAATGTGTTCATTTTCAGTGGAGGGTGAGGGGAGCGCGGGCAATATGAGACACTTTCTACCTTATTTACAAGGGCATTCTTTCGTGAAAGTGTAGAGTACAAATGCAGAATCTTGGCCCATTCTCTTAATGCCCCCTTATCTGTGTTTAATGTACACCCAACTTGCACTTTTACAAAATGGACTTCTGCATAGGCATAATTGGTGGGTAAGCTATTGTGAGGCTGGACACCACTTGCAGTCAGAGCAGGGGAGAAACATTTCTGAAGCAGCAAGGGTGTAGCTGCAGACAAACATTTATTTTTTTATTTCCCTTCAGCTGACTTATTTTTTAACATTACAGCCAGACCTCGAAATGCAAGCTAGACCTATTGGCTTTGGCAGAACTTTGTTTCTTCAGATTGTAGTCCTTTTTGATATGCTGCGTTCCTCTGCCGATTGTAACTTCTCAAGAATTTGCATTTGTAGCAGCAGTGCCAATATTGCCAAGAGAAACCTGTCTGCAAAGCCCATTCATTGTCACAACGCGTGGCCTTCAATCAGGTTCCGGAATCACAAAATCCAGTAACATTTTTAGTTTCTTATTGTGCGTGATAACATTTGAGTCAAGATGTTTCAATTTTTCTCTCGAAACGCGGTACAGCAGCTTTACAAATGTTGTGGTTTTAATACTTGCTGAGCGGAAAATAAATGCACGATGCTTTGTAAAAATCGTGTCCAAATTATTCAAGGGATGCATGTTTTATTGTGGTTTTCTACTGAAACTAATTAAAAGCACTTGAATCAACCGACGTGCAAGTAATTTTCATGCCAGGACCGTGCACGCAAAGATTCTCGTCCATAGGCCCTAAACTTTGCTTTTCGTGTTCTTTATCGCCCTACAGCCCCCAGTACCAAAGGTTGCCTTTACAGCAGTTCCTTAGAACAGAAGGAAGCACTCCAGGAGGCCACTGTGCCGGCCATGTCAGCTTGTTGAACTTTCTTGAAAGTCTCTACTTGCTGAGCATCCCGGAAAGTGAACACTCTTTATGCTTTCATATTCATCAGAACTTGTTGATTATTTTAGGAAGAAGAATTTAAGATTGACACTGTGTCTGCCGTGGCACAACTTGCTGAGGGTAGCACTGATATCCCATAGCCAGGGCCACTGAAATTATGTGTAAGGGGAGCGGCAAATGATGCAGCTGGGTTGAGTAAATTATGCGACAAAAAAGGCAAATTATGCTGCTTAGTAAGGTACATTTTGTGGTATTATTACTTCATTATTTTGTCTTTTTTTACCATTGTTAACACTTTATGGGCATTGGCTGCACCTCATTTAGTATCTGTTTAACACCCAAATATAGCAGCAGAACAGTGGCCAGTCAACCTTTGCAAAGAGCCTCCCACTGCACTGCAGCAAGTGTCACTGCGTTTATAGGAACTTTAGAACCGTTTAAGCTAGAAATAATTTTTTTGTTAAAATGTGCAGATTATGCAACTGATGAAAGATTGTGGCAAATGCGGCAAATTTATAATTATGCGGAAAATACTGCAGCCGCACAATCGCATTATTGCAGTGACCCCACTCATAGCTAAACAACTGGCCCAGATACTTTTGATTAGTGCACAAACGAGACCCAAGAAATTGCATGTTGCTGGTTTATTTAAACCTAGATAACAGATGCATTTACAAGCAACTCAAAAGCAGTCAGTGATGAAACAAACGAAGCTGGCTGCCAACCTGACTAACCCACTACCATCAGGTGTACATGTCACCTATAGTAGGTTCGCAATAGACTTACAAGTGATAACAATGCGTTTGGAGACCGTAGCACCCATTGTGGTGGAGTGATGAAGCGATTACAGGCCAACCCCCAACTGCACAGGCTAGCAACCATCCCATCGGGTACAGAGGTGCTGTCTCCTTCAGTTGGGTTCCCAGCCATATGCTGCCAGGGTATTCTGAGCATTCCCTCCCTTAGGCACAGAATTCTTGGTTTAGTACCACCTTGTAACTCTACCAAGTCTCCGGGTGAACAGCTGCCAGCACTGTCTGGTTGCTCCCATAGTCTATCACCTACAGACTCTTGTTAATGACAACCAATCTGCTCTGATGGTTCCTGTAAATCCAATAGGAAAAGTTCTGTATTTGTATCTGCTATTTGAACCCTATCATACAAAAAGTAGCAGTTTACTTGAACGCTGAGGAGGTTGTCAAGAAATCTAAGCTCCTGGAGATGGTACCTGAGTGGTGTTTATCAGACACACCTTTGTCAGTCTTGGAGCGGAATACCTTCAGACCAACTCCCGCATTGGAAATCTTTATATGCATTATGTGCTTCCTTCCCCTAAGTGCGCCAGGCATGCCCAGATTTGGGTCTTGGGCTCACTGCCACTGGAGTAAAGCTAGCCTCGCTGACAAGGGATAATACCCCAAAACCGGGGGGGGGGGGGGGTTTGGGGGTGAATGTTTCATTAGTTCTGCATTCCGGCCATCATATGTGTGACTTTTGCTTATATGCATTATAGGCATTTGTATGCAAAGGGCCTGAAATGTATTGTCGAGCTTGGATTTGTTCACCAGCTTGACACACCCGGAGGCTCCTAAGAATGCTGGTGCAAAGGCAGCTGGACAGGTTACTCTACCAACACAGCCCAGCATGTCCTTAACAACCGGGAAGTCAGTTGGGGGTCCTACTATCTGGCTCTGTGTTAAGACTTTCCCCAACCTTTCAGAGCTGCTCGCAAGAGTATCCATTCATTTTGGAGTGATTTACTACTACGTCTACCTTTGTAATTATCCAAGCATGACTATTTCCTTGCTCCATGGCTCAATAAAGCAAAATCCTGAACTTTAGGCTCTAAATAATCAGGACTGCATTGTTCCAGGCATTGGAATCCTAGAGCAATGTTCTGGTGCTAAAGCACTACCTCTAGTAACTGTGTGTGCACAGAGCGAGTGATAGCGCCCAATAATCGTGGGTTTTCTGCAAGAGATCTGCGGAGAAAGGTGCTATCTTCAGGCCCACCCATGCAGCTGCAAACTTAAAAATAAGCGAGAGCATCAGCCTGGTCTCTCTGCTGATTAAGTACCAGGAGGCAATTGGCAGAATGCGAGTAGATCGCGTGCACCACTGCCCTGTTATCAGGTAAGAAGAGGCCATGTCAAGTAGACCAGATATAGCTCAATAAATGAAAAGCAATCACTACGGGTACTAGTCCTAACACTGAAGTTCGCAGTGCTCTTCTGCACCAGTTACTAAACCCCACCCTCCTGGAAACATTTGTGAAGTAAGCTTTGGGCTGGAAGCCCATGGTGACCTCCAAACGAGGACGCCATTGTATTGCTAGAGAAACTAGTGCCAAAGCCACAGGTCTTCATTAAAGCCAAATTAGGTGATTCTTCTCGGTTATGTTAGAAGTAACTTGGGCCATCCTTCTGGTAAAGACTGTACTTGCTGTGAAGTTGAGGCAAGCCAAAAGACTTTTAATCGCTGCTGGTATTGTCTCCTTCCAGCCAGTCGTGAATCATTTAAAGTGTCAACGTAGAACTAGCCCTGTGTCTAGCATGTTAGAACATCTTTCTAGGCCCTGAGGTACTCCCAAGTCAAAAGCTAGAGTTTGAAAAGACCCTAAGATAAATTGGCATTGTGATGTGCCAGCTGTGTCAGTGAACAGGAAGTCATCAGGATGATGATCTATCAACCCAGTTGTGTGCAGCTGTGACAGTGCCCGCTGCAGGAAGGTGCTAAAGGTCTGCACAGGAGACCAAGCAGTCTGTGGACATGCACCCACTGAAGTAAAATCTGCCCCAATGTTAAACCAACTCTGAGGGTTTACAGAGGAGGGCTTGTTCACCTCATCAAAAGAACAATAGGTGACTGAACAGGCTTCATAGGATAACCAGACTTTGACGGAATTGTCCCTTGGGTATGACAAAATGTGGTATTAGGTGGGATTTTTCTATCCCCTTTTTGGGGTTCACACACAGTGTGAGACTATAAAGTCAGGCAGCAGTAACGAATCAGAGCAGTTGGATGGGATTTCATACAAAAACTATTTCACGGAATACCATTTCTGAGAAACCATTTCATCTAAACTGTTTAATGCAACTTATCAGGAGGAATGGCATTTACTTATTTTTTGTGGAAACCGATTCATACACAGACTCTTTGGACGAAATTGGCTTTTGAATGCTAATATTTAAGTGTAAACGCAATGATTGCAAGTCTCACTTACAGAAACCGTTTTTCTGAGATATTTATTTCATTGCTTTACTTCAGGGGACATTAAATATTTATATTGACAATTACTTAGGATAGTTTTAATTCTTTGACCCATAACCCACCATACATTGCGGACCCGTGAAAACCCCTAAAATCTTAGAATCCCTGCCCCATTAAATCCCCACCACACCTAAACAACACTCATCCCTGAAGCCAGAAAACCCTTTCTATCCCAACACCAAAATTCCCTGAACCACAAAATCCCTCACTACCCCTAACTCCACCCATTCCTGAATCCTAAAAACCCTTTCTATGCCTAAACTCCAGCAAACACAAAGAGATGATGGACGGAGTGCTGAAACTTTTCAAACACCCCCCCCCCGGCACAGATCTGGTTTGAATCCATCATCGTTCATTAGCTCCGCCACCTATATGTAAATCAGTCTTGACCCTGTGCCTCATGGGAACAGTCCAGCCCGAACTGCCAAGCCAGGTCTTCCCTGAACCGGAAACAACTGTCCTGGGACTGGTTTCGGGGTGACACCCCTCTTCAGCCAGGCTAGTTTGCATCCAGAGGCAAAGTGAGCAAGGGACCCACGTCTTGGTATACCCTGCCAACTTAGGGCGAACAAAGCAAACGCAAAGAGATGATGGAAGGAGTTTTTCGAACTGCGGCTCCCTTGTCCATTGGCCTTTGCCCATGGCTCCCCACTGCTACTTTTTGAAGGGTGGGAGGGATGCAAGCCCGGCCTTGGAAGTACTTGTATTTTTCTCACTGAAAGTGATTGGGATGAAGCTTTTCTGATCATATGCGCAGGGTGTTTCATATTACTAAGGCGGCACCTCTAATAAAATATTCCTAGTTACACTTCTTTGCCCATGCCTTTTTTTTTATTTTAGAGTACCCTTTCAAACCTTTTTATCCCACTTACAGTGCTAAATAGCATCACTATGCATGTAGGCCCTATGGCCAAAGTGTTTCTGTGCTTGAAGAATATTTGCATGCACTTCCATTTATACCCATGTTATACGTACCAACACACCTGTCTCAGCAGGCTGGCTCATGATATTTTTAAACCACATTCAGCTTTTTGTTTTGCTGGCTCCTCCCTAAAATTACCTCCAAATAAATGCAAGTCAAATTCCTCAAATTTTCTTTTAAACGTTCCTCCTTCTTGCTTCCAAATGTTGGCATTATGGTGTCTTACTTCCCTGTGCTCAAGGAGAGTGCAGGCCTGTCTGGATATGTGTGTGTACTGTACAAATGCCAATACTTAATAATACTTAGTGTGTTTAATAGACAGGACAACTGTACTTTCCTGATAACTTGCATTGGTGTAAAATGCCTTTGGGAAAAAAATGAAACTATTAACGAGTTCAACAAAATTAATCTGGCATCTTCCACTTTCTTTGGGAGTGTTGGAACGTGGGGATCCAGTGAAATATGGAAGTAATCTCCCTCAACATGCCATCAATTAAGCACTACATTTACAGCTTTAGATATGTCACTTACAAATCATCTACATCATGCGTTTAAGTCTAATTAATTTAACTGAAGCCAACAGACCCTTCAACAATAAATGCTAGGTTTGACGGCTCCCCAGGGAGCCACGGTGCACAGTTTGGGAAGCACTGCCCTAGTATATGGTATCCTATATACCCAAGGCATAGGTACCCCAGAGGCCTCGCAGCATGTATTATGCCACCCCTGAGAGACCACTCAAAATGACACAACAGGTCTGCTACAGCAGCCTGTGTAAGGTTGTGCATGCACCCCTTACTTAGATATAGGTTCCCTATATCTACCTTATATCACTGCACATGTAAAACTATCAGTCACCCCTGGGCAGGCCTTATCAATCCTGAAGGCAGTGTGATGGGTTTTGTGTGAGAGGGTGCCCATGCATGAGTAGGGCCCCTCTGCAGCCTTTGGAATGTATTATCCGGGGTTGTTCTGTATTGCAGCCAGACCATATACTCTTAAGTGCATTATAACCTCGCAGTAAATGCTACCTTTGGAATGCTGCAAGGAAACATGTCGTGTTTGGTGTCAAACACCTTGGAATCATGCCTCCCCACCAGTCCTGGCGGTATGAATTCAACCTCCTAGAGGGAGAAACGGGACTACGCCGGTACCAGCTTAACAGAACCCTGGCAGCACAAAATGGATGCTACAGACATGAGTCTGGCCTCCTGGGGCTGGAAGAAACTCCGGCAGGGGAGGCTGGACAATAGGTTTCCTGTCACAGGGAGGTGTAACCACCTCCCAGACAAGCTTTATTGTATTAGGGTTGGGTGGGTGCACTGCAAGAGTGCTTCGAAGTTTGCACTGGGGGTACATTTGGTGTCCCTGTGCATTGTCCAGCTCAAACCGGTTGCAGGGGCTCCCAGCCCCTGCTCTGGCGCGAAACTGGACAAAGGATATAGGCGTAACCACCCCTCTATCCTGACCCTCCCGTAGGTGGGTCCCCAGAGTTTGTCCCACCCCTTCCTTGGGTATAAAGTAGGAACCCCTGACTACAGGACTTTGGATTTACCTGGACGAAACTCTAATACATAATCCTGGAACCTCCACGATCTACAAGGCGCTAGATAACTGAAGAATCTCCCTTGCAGTAAAGGAGTTACTCCCCTGCTTGGCAGGCACCTAAGACGCATCTGACCGGTTTGCATCTCTGAAGCTCCCACTGGACTCTGAAGAATTTGCTACACAGGAGGTGGGTTCCCAGACTTCCCAGAGGCCTACCGAGCTCTCAGCAAAGCTGAGACCCTTAACCCTCGTGGGGACTGTGGAACCGGAACCCCTGGACACAGTGCACATTTGCAAGTGCATATGCTTCTTGGCGATCCTTGAGGCTGTGCTTTGGGCTACTTGTAGTCCAAGCCCCGAGCAGCGTTTCCACCGAAGATTACTGGCCTACACTCACAGAGTGTCCCGTCGGCTGGTATTGTGCGATTCCTCTTGGGGTCCCTGTGAAGGCAACTCTAACTTTCAATTGGCTTACCTGATTGCTCCATATGTGCCCTGACTCTCCTCCACTTGGGGAGTCGCTAGGACCTTGCTGGTCCGCACCGAAGCATCTTTTCCTGCGTGGGTTGCTGTTGCCACGGCTTGTTGTGTTCAAGCCGAGCACCGACACCACAGCACTCTACATCCTTTGTGGGACAGCTCAAATCTAGCTCCTGGTTGTCGTCAACGCCTCCTGGTCCTTGCGGCTGCAGAGTCAAGCTTCACCTCTTTGCACCTGAAGCACTAGACATCGGTTGGCATTCGTCTATTGTGTCCCGGGTCACTGGCAAGTGACCCAGATTCTGACCCCTCTGCTTTCAGGTTCTTCACATGTTCGATCCAGGCTTGGATCCCTCCGGACACTTTCCTTCTTCCCGGCAGCAGCACTTTGCAGCAGGTCGCCATTGAATATGACGACGTGACCCGACACCATTTGACACCTATGCCTTCCCTGGATGAGGTAACTCGAGTACTCCGGTGCTCCTGTGGGTGTTGGCCCTAGAACCCCCTAAGTCTAAAGGGGTTTGCTCAAAGCCCTCTCCTAAGTATCCTTACACTTTAAAATTCCAACCGCGACTTTCCCCATAGAAGCTAACTGAACTCGCGGCTGTGTTCTCACACTGCATACGTCCCCTGTGTCACTACCTTGGGTGGTTCCTTGGAGTGCCAGCGATTCTACGTGCTCTAGGCAAGTTGTGGTTCTTATACCACTTTCTTAATATATGAGTTGGTCTACCCCTGGGGCCCAATGTATACTGTGTTTACTTAAGTCTTATCGTGTTGATATTGTGTATCTTGTTCTCTAATCTCATACAGAGGTTAGTAGAGAGTGTTTAGTAATAAATACATATATTTTATATATACCGTGTGTGGTTCTCCTTTCATTTGGTCATTCAAGAGGTTATAATCTGGTAAACCAAGCTGCTTTACACTCCTTCAAGACTTAGCCTGAAGGCTGCTCGCCATAGCTACCACTAGGGTAGCTTTCAATAAAGGTTGTCTTAAAGCTATCATCAATAAAGGGTTGTTTGGACTAGTGCAAGGTGCCCACTACAACTAGTGGACAGCATATGCCAGGCCATCTTCTCACAAAGCCTAAACTCCAACCATCCCATACCCCTTAAGACACCTCCGCACGTCCTAACTCCACCCTCCCCATAATCCTAAGAAAACCTCACCATTCTTAAACACCAGTCTCCGAGACCCTCAACTACTCATCCCTGATCCTCGAAAAACTCGCACCACCCTAAACTCCACCCCATCCTGAACCATAAAAGTTTTTCACCACCCCAGTCGCTACCCATATTTGAACCTTAGAAACCCTCATCAGCACTAAACTCCACCCATCCATGAACCCTACAACCCACCAACACCATTACACTCCACCCATCCCTGAAACCTAAAAACACATCTAAACACCAATCATCCGTGAACACTAAAAAGAACCTTGCCACCCCTGCACTCCACCCATCTCTGAACCCTAAAACCCCTTCCTTTGCCCAAACACCAATTATTCCTGATCCCTAAAGCTCTTTTTCATCACCCTAAATATTACCCATTCCAGAACCCTTAAAGTAGTTTTAGAATCCACCCAAGTTTAATGCAATTTTTGATTTTCCCTAAAATTATCTTTACTTTAAAATGTTTCCTTTAATTTTCGTTTTTTTGTGTTTCTTGCAATTCTATTTCCTTAAAATTGGGTTTCTATGATTTTGTTTTCTCCAGTGTGGTTTCTCAGTTTTCATTTTCCATTCATTCACACACATCAGAGCACCTGCTATCCAGCCCAACATCTACACCTTGCTTGGCTTCTCCTCAAGAACCCCTGGCAGCTTAAAGGTTGTTAGCATTCTTGGTAAACAGGAGACCAGCATAGGGTATCGCTTTGACCTCCAGAAGAAATGGAGGTCACAGATTGAGCTGGTTTATAAAAGCCCCCGAGAGTCCACTCTGGAAATGGCCTCGTAGTGGCCAGGTAGCTCATTGGCAACCAGCCACTCCCTGGCGTGAGCCCTGCAGACCTCACCATGGACACAGGGAGTTTGGGCGGTACTTGGATGCTCTACTACAGAGCTGCCAGGCTATGTTGCCCCCTTTGAGATTGTGAGAGGTTGTCTGCAGTGAAGGCGCAGCCTGCTAAACATTCTGTCTCTGGCAGCCCGCTAAACATTCTGTCTCTGGCAGCCCGCTAAACATTCTGCAGCACGCTATAACATTTTGTCCCTGGCAGCCTGGTAAGAATTCTGGAAAAGAAGCACTTCAGATAACTTTGCGTCACAACTAGCTCACCAGCCAAAAAATAAGAAAAAGCATTTCAGAAGGCCACTTGCCTTCTAGATGACGGACTGCCGAGTATAGGACATCGGTCCAGATCACCGTGACTGTTTTGTCAGCTTTGTAGGCATTTGTGGGGGGGAAACAGTTCTGATAACCTTGGCTGCTACCTCCCCGCTAGCTGATCACTCCCATATTCTCACCGCCAACAATAGCAAAGCGTCCTTTTCACTAAACTTTTCGGTCACAATTCTAAAAACAACATTGAGCGTAATTTAATAAGACAGTCAATGTGATTATGGCGCAAAACAGTCTCCCAAGGCCAGAGGTGTTTAAAAAGAATGGGGTAAGCTACCACACATGAAAGTATGACGTGTTCTCCTCGACTGCTGCCTCCGTGCTGTCAGCTCACTTCCATAACGATCTGCCGCTGTCATTCTGCAGAAAAATATGGCTTGTCCAAGAGGAGGGTTGGAGAGTGGGGAAGCTAAGAACCCTCATTTCACAGTCGCAGACATAGCCCGCGCGTCAAAGGAACAAGATGGGCCCTCTCGTCCTGCCCGCTGTTTGAACTGTAGGGTACAGCAATAATCTGGTCCCTGGTGCCACTGCACCTGCTGCACACAGGGAAGCTACGCTCCTGATGCCACAGTGTTACTGCACCAGCTCTTCCGGCCTTTCATGTGTGGGCCTACCATGAGGCCTTTCGATTTGTCTCGAGGGTGGCGCACCTCTGTGGGTGGCCACAGGCTCGGCTCTGGTTGCTGGAGAGCACAGGGCCCACTATTCTGTCCCACTGTCTGTCTGCTGTGCGTTCCCTTTCCGGCCAAGTGACAGGAGGCGGCGGCAGGGGGAAGGCTGGCTGACAACCGCAGACAAAAATATCACGCTGTTCACTCGTGGTGTAAGGAACTGCCAACAAGCTGACAGGCCACCTTCCCTATATGGCCTGGCAGCGCCTCTGTGACTTGGCGCACACACCAAGGGGCACTGAAGCCCACAACTGCGAGTGTGTTATAAATATCTACCACAAAGGTAGGGTGGCCAGATCTTGAGAACCAAAAACCGGGACATCTGGGAAAAAGAGGACTACCATTTTTAATCCATGGAATGGCGCTGAATGACAGCTGTCATTAACATAGGATCACAGAAGATGCATTAAAAAAAGTAAATAAAATGTAATTTCTACAACGAAAATCATACCTAATTATTAAATTGCTTACTTATAACAGCTGCTAACTAGCAAAGCTTTAGAACACCCAAAAAAGTGCCTCTCACTGTTTTCAGTCAATCCCCTCTCAAAACCGGGAAATGAGCCAAAATGGCCCAAATCTACCGGGACTGTCCGGGCAAATCCGGGACGTCTGCTCACCCCACACAAAGGCCACCTCTCGCCCGCACTGATTCGTTTCTCGTGTCCGGCAACTAAATGTGGTCGTTTCGTTTCCCTGCTTTGGAATGGCACACTCTGTTGGGCGATAACATGGCTGTGGACGCCCACGTGCTTAGAAGTACGGAGGCACTTTTTACAGCGCTTTCACGCCTCGTCAGGGGTAGTAAGCGCTATATAAATGCAATCACCATACCATACAATACATTCCGCTCCCATTCATTCATTCAGTCGTGCCCCCCCCCTGGAAAGAGCTGCTGTTCCTCGTCAGCTGCCAGGAGAAGGCACAGTGAGATGGGGGAGGCTGCTGGATTCTTACAGGCCCCCCTTCTTTTCACTGATTTCTGCAGGACTGCTGCTTTACTGGCTGCATGTCACTTCATTTCTACCATCTTTTTCTGATTATTTTAGGTGCAGCAAATGGAGTTTATGCTTTAAATCCATTTTCTGCTCATTATTCGTTCTTTGTCTCCGTTTCTTATACTATTTATGAAACTGAGTGGAAAAAGATCTGAAATTTGGTAAAGTGGGCTGGGGATAGGCCTCAGTTTTGGTTATTGGTAGAACTTTGTGAACTGTTAAATTCATTGTTTATAACCCAATTGCTACATATGCATGTATGTAAAATATAAGTGTTCCAGGATCCAAGGTGGGGCCATTTCCAATATTTATGAGTGCCAACGAAGAACCTATGATGCGTAAGTTCGCATCAAGGGGTAGATGTATCAACATATCCCTTTGCGATTCTTAAATAGCGAATTTTAAGGAATCGCTATTTAGAAATCGCAAAATGGGATGTATGTAAGAAATCGCTATTTTTTAGCGATTCCTTAATCTTCCTTATTTGCGAATTCGCATTTCGCGAATTCGCAATTAAGGAATAATTTCCCATGCATTCCTATGGGCCAGGAGGCCCATAGGAATGATTGTGAAGTAATTCTCAATTTGTGAATTCGCAATTTGCGAATTCGCAAATTGAGAATAATTTCAAGGGTGCAGGGGTGTCTCAAAGACACCCTGCTGCACCCCTGAAATTTACATGTGTGTTCATATGGCGCACATACATGCCCTATGGGCATGTGTGTGCGTCACATGCCACCTTCAAAAATGCCAAATAGTGCATTTTTAAAAGAATTCGCAAATTAACATCAACTACAAGTTGGTGTTAATTTGCGATTTCTTAACCAAAATTCGCAATTGGAAAATGTTACATACATAGCATTTAAGGAATCGCAAAATTGCGATTCCTTAAATGCTATGGTAAAATAAGGAATCGCAATTTTTTGCAATTCCTTAATTTGCGAATTTTTGATGCATGCCAAAACATGCAAATAGACAGTTTGCGATTCGCAAAGGCCGAAATACTGCGAATTTCGGCCTTTGCGATTCGCAAACGGCTTGATACATCTAGGCCCAAGTGTTTATTTTGACCAGCAACCAAATTCTGAACATGACCCAGTTCTTCAGTACTGATTTCACCTAAAAACCTATCTTTTGTTTTTCCTCTGCACATGATCTCACTAGAACTAGTTTTTCCCCCTGTAGTTTTATTTAGCGCGAACTTGACCCGAAGGTATCAGGTATCAGAGCACTTTAAACGAGTTACAGAAGGACACATTCATGTAGATACGGGAAGATTAAGTGATTTGCCCAGAATCACAGGTTGTTGAGCGTCATTGTCGAGACTCGAACCCTGTTCCAAAGTTATGTTTGAGAAGATGGTGATGAAGAAACTGAAGACTGTTCAGAAAGGAAAATGCAGACAGACCGACAAAGGCTGACTTGCATGCTCTTGCCAGACTAAAATCGAGAAAGGAAACAGTTACAAAACTGAAGGACAAAAAAGGAGGCAATAGTGTGGCTTCTCGATTGGGATGTGCGAGACTTCCAAAGGGATGAAAGATGGAAAAAGCAGTTTGAAATTTCGATCTAACCACACACCTGAAGCTAAAGCAGCCATACTGTCTGGTTTGGAGTGTGTCACTGCAAAGTGGCTTAATACAATGCAAGTTAATGTGTATTTTGGAGGCCAAGAATCCTCAGATGCCATACTGTTCTACCTCGCAGAAGATTTTTTTTTGACAATAGATTTGATTGAAATTTTACATCCAACGGTGTGTGCCACGAACAGGGAATGTTCATACAGAGCACGGATCAATGGTATACAAGTCACTGATGAGGGTATCCTTTGAGGATCAATAAAACAGTCAAACACCCCCCGCCTCCCGTGCACTCGCAGAAGATTTTAAAGCTAGGTTTCCCTTACTTGCTTCCCGCCTGGTGTTCTTGCTGAAACCACTGGGCCAATTTGTTGGCTTCTTTTTATGTTCTTGAAGATGAAGATATAGTCAAAGAAAACCAAAGACTTCATGAGTCTTATTAAAGACTTGACATTTGAGCCAGTGACCCAAATACTAGTAAGCCTGGACGTGGAGGCTTTGCACACATATCCTTCAGAGACAGAAGGGGTGTACAGTACACCTTTGTAATGAATTGTGTTGAGCAGGTATTAACTTGTAATTTGTAATAACTCAGAGGCATGAGTAGTAAATTCAAGATAAGGTTTATTGTTGGCTTCCGCTAGCACGACACACAGCAGTGACAGGATGTAAAATGGCCGAGGCTAACAGCGACCAACTGTCAAAGCCCACTACGTAAGCAGGCAGCACGAGACAGGTGCCTCGCGCAATGTACACAGAGAGCGCGAGGCAAGCTGGCTCACTACATATCTCCTTTCCTTAAACAGAGAGAAAAGAAGAAGTAGATGGAGAGGGAAAACAAAAGAAAGAATCAGAGGAGGGTGAGAAAATCAACGACGGAATCTAATGGGAACTCTGATGGCTCTAGTGCTCCTTCTCACCATGGAGTATTGAGGAACGGAAGGCTGTACACTGAAATCACATGGGGAATTTTCGCTTGAAACACTTTTAGCATCATTAGAGTTCAACAGATTGTTTTCAACATTTTTAACTTTTACCACTTTGTTAACATTCCACCAGTGCTGTCCATTTACACGAACCGCACTACCACAGACTTTGTCAACCACAACAATATCACCAAACTTAGCTTCACCTTTTTTTACAAACCCTTGTTTCTTTATCCTTATACAGTCCCCCACAGCAAATGCTCTGTTCATCACCCGTTTCCTTTCATCAAAGTATTCTTTCTGTTTTGCCTGTACTTTTTCATTCCCTTTTCTGACTTGTTCATCAATTTCTTGGGGAGAAGAATGGGATTTGAACCATTTAGACATCCATGCAGGTCTAAATTCTGTGCATGGTTTCCTGCCCCTAAGTAATTCAAAGGGAGACACTCCTGTAGATGAATGTGGGGTGGTCCTGTAGAACCATAGCATAGCCCTCACACTCTGGGGAACAGCTTTGTTGTGTTCAATAGCCCATTTAACACAATCACCAATAACTCTGTTGAGTCTTTCTACAAGGCCATTAGTTTGTGGGTGGTAAAGGGAACTTCTGTAGTGAGTGATGGCAGACTCTTTAAGGAACTCTTCCAACTCAGTGGACACAAACTGTACCCCATTGTCGGATATGATGGAACGAGGAAATCCTTCTCTCATGAAAATTTCTTTCATGAAGTCAATGATCTCTTTGGAGTCAACTTTGGACACAAATGTAGCTTCTGGCCACTTAGTGTAATAATCCATCATCACAATGGCAAATTTGCATTGATGGGGCAAACTATGGAAAGGCCCTAGCACATCAATACCGAGCTTCTCCCACGGAGCACCAGGAAGAGGTATGGGTGTGAGCGGTGGACTGGCTGTACGAAAACTTTTGTCACTAGAAGAACAAACTGTGCATTCTTGCACCATTGCATCAATATCTTTATCCATCTGTGGCCACCAGAAGTACTCTCTTACTCTACGTTTAGTGAGTGTGGCTCCAAGATGCCCTTCATGGGCCTTGGCTAAAAGCGTGGTTCTAATATTTTCGGGGGGTACCAGTTTCTCGATCCTGAAAACTAGACCATCTTCAATAGAGAGTTCATCACTCACCTTCACATAGGGTTGTAAGTCCACACCCACATTCCTTTCTCTCGGCCACCCTTGGACAATATACTTTTTCACCTCTTTTAGAACTTGATCACTTTCTAGAGCTTCCCTCCAACCTTCTTGTCCTACAGAACATACATGTAGCAATTCAACACTGGCAATAATACAGTCTTCATTATAATCATAACAACAATCATCATTACCTAGCATGGTCTTGTTAGTGGAGGGAGGTAAGTGTGACAAAGCGTCTGCTCTCACATTTTTTCCCCCAGCAATGTGGACAACATCAAAATTGTATTGTAGTAACTTAGATGCAAGGCGTGCAATGCGGGGAGTAGCACTTCGACCTTTTGTGTTACCCAGAATGGACGCTTATGGTCTGTTTGAAGTGTGAATTTGCACCCCCACAGATAATTTTTAAACTTTTCAATGCCCCACCAACATGCCAGGAGCTCCTTCTCAATCACAGAGTAATGGGTTTCTGCCTCTCTAAGTACTCTGGACGCAAATCCTACAGTATGTTCATTAGGACCAACGTCTTGTGTCAAAACTGCGCCCAACCCATAGTTACTAGCATCAACTGTCAATGTGCAAGGGACATCCTGTACAAAAGGTTTCAAGGCACTAACAGTGCACAATTTCTCTTTGATCCATTCAAACGCTAATTTACACTCTTCATCCCACACAAATTCACTTTTGTCTTGTAACAACTTTGAAATGGGGCGAATGTTGGTGGCATAGTCTTGGATGAAACGTGAATAAAACTCTGTCAGGCCTAAAAGTGATTTTACACCTGCTTTGTCTTTTGGAGCTGATGCGTCTACTATTGCTTGAACCAAACTCGGTTTTGGTGTGACGCCTTCGCTTGAAATGGTGTGGCCCAGATATTCCACACTGTCTTTAGAGAATACACACTTATCTCTCTTTAGTACAACTCCATGCTCTTGGAAGATTGACAAAATTTTGGACAACACAATGTCATGTTTCTGTTGATCCTTAGCATATATAAGGACGTCATCTTGAAATATGGCAACATTTTTGATTCCTTTGAGAAGATTGACCATGACTCTCTGAAAGACAGAGGCTGCAGACGCCAGGCCAAAAGGCATACGGCAGAATTGATACAATCCAGATGGTGTGTTAAACGCAGTGAAGTGGCGTGAATCCTTGTCAAGTTCGATTTGGTGGTATGCAGAGGCCAAGTCAAGTTTGGTGAAGACCTTAGCCCCTGCAACTACACCTAGCATTTCCGTGATATTGGGTAATGGGTGCGAGTCCACCCAAATCACTTTGTTTAGACTGCGCAGATCGATGCAGATTCTGAGTTCATTGTTCTTCTTTCTTGCTACAACTAAAGCCGAAGACCAATCCGACGATTCAATCGGTTCGATTACCCCTCTTTTTTGCATAGATAGGAGTTCTTTTTCCAAATCGATGCGGATGCTGAAAGGTATACTCCTTATTTTATGCTTGACAGGCACAGCATCATTCTTAATCTTTATCTTGTGCTTGAACCCCTTGATCTTTCCAAGTTCACCAGAAAACACTTTTGGGAATTTATTGAGAAGTTCTTCCACATGTGTTTGGTCACGAATTACTAAAATTTGTTCTTTTGCTCCAGGACGTAGCATCATGCTGAACAAACCTTGATGGAACCATCCAAGAATGTCCAATCCATTGACAGCCACATAGATTTTCCCGTATATGTGCCTGTTCTTGAACACCAAGAAATCTTCAAAATACCCTAGAAGATCAATGCTCTTCCCTTCATAGGATACTGGTTCTCGATCTGGTGGTTGCAGAGGTCTATTTCCCCATTTCTTTTTGAATAAAGATTCACTGATCATTGTGATCCTGGCACCTGAATCTACTAAAAGTCTCAGATTTTTATCTCCGACACCAATGATCGCGTAAGGATCAACACAGTCATTAGGATCACCCGTTATTATGTCTCCTTCTTTTACCACCAGAACCATGTCTTTAAGTTCACAGAGGGTGTCATCACTGTCACTGTCACTCGACTCCTTAACACATGCGACTTGGTTTGGACTTTTCTTGTTTGTCTGGCATACTTTGTCAAAATGCCCCAACTTCCCACATTTTCGACATGTGGCATTCCTTGCGGGACAAGGCCTTCCACTTCTTGCATGTGAAGGATAACCGCACCTGAAGCAGATATCAGTTCTTTTGAAAAAATTATTCTGTTGAAATTCTTTTTTCTTCACCACATTTTTAAAGCGAACAGGAGTCACCATTTCCACATTTTTACTTTCAAGTTCTCTGATGGAGGATTGTGATGTCTCAATGCTTTTAGCTATGCGGATGGATTCATCTAAAGATGGATTTTCCAAGGACAACAACTTTTGTCTGATGGATTTATCCAGGCATTTACTAATGAATTGATCACGCACAAGTTGTTCACTGAAATTTTCAAATTCGCATTCTGCTACCATTTTCCTAAAAGCAGTGATATACGTGTCAACATCTTCCTCTGTTTTTTGCGCTCTCTTAAAGAATTTATGTCTTAACACAACGACACTGGGTTGCTTGCCATACCTTATCTTCAGTTTTCTAACAGTGTTTTGATACTCATCAGTTTCTTCACCACCTTCATCAACTACATCAGGTAAATGTTTGAGTGTTTCTCTTCCTTCAAACCCCAGTAAGTGAAGAAGTAAAAATATTTTACTTTCTGCTCTAAACCTGTGCGCTCCAATGGCACCCAGATAGTTCTCAAATGCATCAAACCATTTTCTCCAAGCCACAGGTGGTTCCCCTGGCGTTTCTAAGAAGGGAGGCGGAGGGTGAATTGACTGCATCATTACTTATTTTAATAAGAGAGCAAGTAGTAGTACGTATGCCACTGCAGGGTCTTTTGTTGACACCCTGCTGATGAACTATTGTCAAAAAACAACAGTGGTACAACATGAACAGGAAGAACACCTTTAATTGTACATGAAAAGAACCATTAATCAGGGCCTGACAGTGTCAGTGTTCTTTATCATGTGAAATAGGCTTCGATCTTAAGTGTTAATTCCCTTTCTGTTATCTTGTGTAATTAAAATTAGTTCAATATGTCGTGCTATAACTTTAATGTCCTCAGTGGGGTCGAGTTAGCCCCAGAGATATTTTTCCCTTGAGTTCAACAATTGTTTTATGCTGTACAGCTCATATATCAAAACGTTTTTCCTTAGTACATAAGCTCACCACGAAATAGTGTTACTTCCCCTTTAAGATGGAATGAGGGGCAGCTACTTGTGCCGGGAAGCTAACGTGGTAGGCGGTGACTACTTCACGCTTGACTTACGTGAGAATGCAAAATCACCTCAGGCAGGAAGCAGGAGAGACAGATCCGGCGTCGATCACAGCAGAGCCGATCTGATGAGCAGGGCACTCTCTCAACACGCTGAAAGCGCAGCATTCGCGGCCAACTTTTGTCAGCTTTGCCTTTTTTTTCTGCCTTCTTACAAGGTAAGCCATTTACAGTTCGAAGAATCTTCACGGGTCCATTGCGGAAACCTAACTCCATCGTCGCCAATAAAGAGTTGTAATAACTCAGAGGCATGAGTAGTAAATTCAAGATAAGGTTTATTGTTGGCTTCCGCTAGCACGACACACAGCAGTGACAGGATGTAAAATGGCCGAGGCTAACAGCGACCAACTGTCAAAGCCCACTACGTAAGCGGGCAGCACGAGACAGGTGCCTCGCGCAATGTACACAGAGAGCGCGAGGCAAGCTGGCTCACTACATAATTTCTCCTGGGTTCGAAGAAGAGCTCTTACTACTAGTAGAAGGCACTTGAATAGGACTCTTTTTTTCGCTCCCAGTCTCATCTAGTTTTTTGATCAATGCATTCAGTGGTACCAGCTTCTTTCTCTGACTAGATAAAACTTTGGAATCGCTACCATAAACGACATCAATGTAATCTGGGAAAGTGATAAACTTTAAACCTCAGCATTTCCTTTCCTACATTAATGTACCGGTGGATCAGCCGCGGTTAACTGTAACATACAATAAGATCAAACTAGTTTTCCTAGATCTAGTCATCATACCACACGATGGGGCTCTAGCAACAATGGCCTACACAAACAGACACCAAGACCCACAGCTCTGTTTCGAAAGTTACCACCCGAAAACACATTGGGAGACCCTATCCGTCAGCCAATATTTAATGATACAGAAGAACTAATTGAATTTGCAGACCTGTGGCATGCAGGCTGATAGACTAACATAAAAACAGAGAGCCACGTAGTTGCCCAAAAAAGTTCTAAGATGTGGTACAATACACATTTAAAGCAATCATGGGTCTGTTTTAAGTCTCTTCTTGAAACGCAGAAGAGAAAGACAAGAGGATCACATTTGTGTCTATCACCAAACACCGAGACATCCTAAAACGGTGGCGAACAAGCTTATGAAAAACCTCTTTATCCACTGAAATGGAGTAAAAATCGGAATTATTCTATTTCTCACCTGACTGACTGGACACGTGGACAGTGACACCCAACATGGAATCTCCCCAAAGCACAGGATCATTACATGTGGAGCAAATTGCATGTGAAAGCACAAAAAACGACAAATGGCAGGAACCACTGGTGAAGAACCGCCAGACAAATAAATGTGACCAACCTTTTTTGCCTCCATGATCACATGCCCTTGCTGATTGAATTGCATAGGAAGGGCCTAAAGACTGTGGGGCATATTATCAAGGGATTTATCTCCGCTTTTTTGGCTTTAAAAGCCAAGAAAGCGGAGATACAATTATCTCCCTATTACCTAGCTGTCACTAACACCAGTTAGCGACAGCTAGTAGGAGATAGCGACCATCTTGGGCCCCGCTTTGCATGTCAGAGATATTTATCACTAATGACATGCAAAGTGGGCGTGCCAAGATGTTAGCGACTGGAAACATTTGCTAACATCGCTATCTCCTATTACCAACTTTTGGAGATATTCGCGCTATCTCCAAAAGCTAACACCTGCGCTGAGCAGTTCTTAGCCATCTTATCCAATGGGAGGTGGATAACATGGCTAAGAGCATTAGCTCGGTAATGCATGAATATAGCTGACTTTACAGCGATATTCATGCATTTCGGCCGATTTTTATCGCTTAGGAGATAAACCTTGATAATAGCAAGGCTCCTAAGCGATAAAAATCGCCGCAACACGGCGATAAAATTATTGCCGCTAAGCCAACATAGCGATAATTATTGCTAGTTGTTGGTAATATGCCCCTGTGTTTTTTCACATTTGGTAATATTTGATGTGTACACCTTAGTAGTAAAATCGTCACACATTATAGAGTGAGAGAACACTCACAAGAATAAATAACACGGACAGTTATAGAAACAAAAAACCCCGAGCAGAGGTACCACCTGAGCGGCTCACACACTCTGGGTCAAGGAACAAAATTACCCCCTTGTGCTCTGGTTTTGATTTGTTTATAACTAGGATATAGGCTTACAGAGCATAGTACTGTTTACTGAACTTCACATTTGGCTTCACCACTAATTTCTTTATAATGGGGAAATCATGAGCAATAAAGTTATATACGGCAGTTGCCTACTCAAATGCCCAGGGCCTCCAGGGCCTGGTATGCTGATGTCTCCATGAGGAGGAGGATATCTACACCAGATGCCGATAAGATGTGCAGGAATCTAAAGGAGGTATAATAATCCTGTGTGGCCCTGGCGAATAAGATAGACGGAGTAGCTGAGGCGTCGCCTTACTAAAGCCTGTTCTGAAGTATGGACTCTCTAAAAGCAGAAGAAGGAACTGTTGGAGAGGGGGGCGCTAGGTGGTGCACGACCAAGATGGCCGCACACCTGTGAGGCTCTGGCTGCTTGGTGGCATAATTTGGCATTTATCCTAATTCTACACGCATCTCTCTTGCTGAAAGTGCTCGCCGTAACTATACGCATTGGCGGCCCCGCTCTGGTGCCGAGATCTGCTTTCGCGGATGCCGCTGCAGGTAGCTCTGCGGTGAGGCGGTCCGCGCGCAGACCGAAAGCGGTGCCTGACGGAAGACTTCATAGGCTGGAGCAGGTAGGCGAGCACCGGGGATCCCACGTGGCATGAGGGCCCCAGTCGACTTGCACTGATTGCGCCCTACCTGCCAGCATCACTAAGACACCATTGCAGTGCCATTGCTTCGCTCCTTCCCGTCTCTCTGTCCTGGCAGCGACATGCTTTTTGACAGAAGGAGAAATTTGCCCTTTACACACACCATCACGTTACCTCACCCGGTGCGGCACTCAGTACTGCACAAGCCACTGCAACGTACGACCAGCACTGTTTGGCATCCAAGGACGGACCGGCTCTCGCGGTTCCTCATGGTTGTTATGTTGGAAGCCAGAAGTAATGAGTGACCAAACACAGGATAGACTATTCATTGTCCTGGCCACACCAGGACCCTTTTATTACAAAGAAAACCCCCACCCCCTTATTAACCAATCAACTATAATTAATATATAAAGAACAGGTGAGGCAGCGCGATCTCCTCTGAAACCGCCAGTCGACATGAGGTAAGAGAAGCAAACACAACACATTCCTCCAAAAATAAAAAATAAAAGAAACATAAAACACACATTCATTTTAAGCATGTTACATAATTCTTCAAACATGTAGAACGAACAGGACATGGACGTAACTGATACCTCCCCACACCCGGTCGTCGAGAGTCAGACTCGGGTAACAAACATTCAATAGGGGGAGACATAAGTACAGGCTCAGACTCCATACCAGATGGTGACACAGATGGAAATTCACCATATTGACTAGATGTCACATTGTCTGCCAGTGGAACAACAGAGGGAATCGAACCCATATCATTATTTTCGTCATCTGAACACACAGAGTCTGCATCAGATGATACCACATGTCCATAGTCCTGAACCGCAACAGGAGCACGATATGATTTGAAGAAAGATACATTACGTGAAATAACCAAACCATCCCTCCCAGCAGTGATTTTTGTCCCATGAACCGATTGCACAACCCAAGGCTCAGGCTCAAAAGGTAGACTGAACTTCCCCCTACGATGCCGGGTCTTCACCATTACAAGATCACCAACTACAAAAGTCCAGGGCTTAACCCCACGTCGAAATGCCACTTTATCGTTCATCACTTGCCGATTCTTTAGCTCCCCAGCCACAACAGCATAGCTTGCTGGAATCGCGTCCATTTGGGGCACAAAATCATTAATGGGACGATTCATACAAAAAGACATCGGACTGACTTTTGTGGTGGAATGAGGAGTCATCCGATATTCCTTTAAGAACAAAAAGATAGCACAATCTAGATCCTGACGATCTGTGATGGCAATCCTGATTGCTTTACTGAGTGTTCGCATAAAGCGTTCAGCCTCTCCATTAGCCTGAGGCCATAAAGGGGTAACCTTACGGTGCACAATACATCTGGTCTGCAAATACGTCAAAAAGTCATGACTAGAAAAAGGGGGTCCGTTATCAGTGCGCAATTCGGAGATCAAACCATGAGTGGCCATGATTTTATCGAACATCGGAATAGTGCGACATGCTGTGGTGGTGTCCATTATTTCCACTTCAGGATATTTCAAAAAGTCATTATCACCACCAGCATATGCCGCCCATCAGGTAAGCATCTGAAATCAGCACTCTCCCTCTGCCATGGGAATGAGGGGATTCCTTCTGTGATGATGGGGGCTGAAGCATCCCCTCCCCCAGCAGCTTGACATAGCGCACAACCTAACACTGTATTCTCCACAAGAGCGTCCAATCCAGGAAACCATACCTTAGATCGCAAACGGGATTTGGTCTTTACAACCCCTTGATGGACCAAATGAGCCAGATCCACCACACGCTGTTGAAGACAGGCAGGAATTACCAACCGTGGACCTCTCATAAGACATCCCTCCGGGGAATGGGCCAACTCACCCCGCACCTGAAAGAGAGATGCCAAGGTAGACCTAGCTTCCGCCGTACGACATTTGGTGGAATGCATTAGCTCAGTCCATTTTCCAGTACCAACAGCGGACAGGCAAAGTTGAAGGCACCCATCCTGAGCCGTGGAACCCACAATTTCCCCCATAGAAATAGGGAGAGGCCTGGAACGTTCCACCACCAGTCGCACATACTCCTCAATTTCCTTGGCATCATTTTCCTCGGCAACAGTAGCAGGACGAAAGTGCCGGGAAAAGTAATCAGCGGGATTCAAAACTCCAGGACGAAAAACCACTGTAAAACAGTAGTCCTGCAACTGCAAAATCCATTTTTCAATATGGGGAGGAGGTTTTGAAGATGAACTCATAAACAAAGGAATGAGTGGCTTATGGTCAGTATATACAACAAAAGGCTGGCCATACAAATAAAGATGAAAATGACGGCATCCCCAATGCACTGCAATGGCCTCCTTGTCAATGTGAGAATACCGTTGTTCAGTGACAGTCAAAGCACGACTAGCATACGCCACTGGAGCCAACTCACCATCCCTCTGCCGCTGCGAAAGTACAGCCCCCAATCCACCTGGACTTGCATCCACGGAAAGCTCAGAGTCCAGCAATGGATTAAAGTACATCAAAATAGTATCAGCAGATAGGGCCTGCTTAGTAGCTTGAAAAGCAGACTCCTGCTCCGGGCCCCAGTCCCATGCAACATTAGACTTGGCGAGTTCCCACAAAGGAGCCGTTAGATCAGATAAACCACAAATGAAACGGCCACAGTAATTGACCATCCCCTTGTAGCTCCGTACACCAGACACATTCACAGAAGCAGAGGCTGACTGAATGTCACACACTTTCAAAAGATCAGGGGACACGCCATCCTGCGAAAACCGATAACCAAAGAACGAAATGTTATTCCTCAGAAATTCACATTTCTCCTTATGCAGGGTGAGTCCATGATCTAGCAACTTTGAAACACACCTGTAAGGCGGCTGAGATGTCCATCCAAGGTCGGGGCATGCACCAAAATATCATCCCTGACGATTATTACGCCTTTCAGTCCAGACAAGACCCCACGAATAGTGTCCCGGCGAACCTACGCAGCACTGGAAATGCCAAAACTAAGGCGTTTGTAACGCCGTAAACCCACATGCGTAGAGAATGTGGTGATTGCTCTGGAAGCAGGGTCAAGCAGCAACTGGTGGTTACCAGCACAAAGATCCATTTTAGAAAACCACCTAGACCCGCTTACTTCCACCACGATATCATCTATAGTAGGGGTGAGGTGCCGTTCGCGCTTAATCGCCAAGTTAGGTAAACGCATGTCCACGCACATACGGACCTCCCCAGATTGCTTGAGCTTACGTGCAATCACAATAGGTGACACCCATGGAGTCGGGCCCTCCACCTTCTCAATAATATCAGCCTCTTCCAATTTTGTCAATTCGGCCTCCACTTTTGGCAGAAGATGAAAAGCCACCCTCCGATGACGTAATGCCACTGGCAGTATGGACTCATCTATATGCAGCTTGATCATCCGGTCCTTCAGACAGCCTATGCCATCGAACAACGGGGAGAACTGGACCAGCAACTCATCAACAGTCCCTTGATGGATGGCCAACGCAAAAACAACCAGGTGTAATTTCTCGGCTGTCCGACAACTCAACAGCATTCCTTCGCCAGTTTTGGTAACATACACCAGCGTGTTCACAACATGAGAATCATGTGAAATCTCAGCAGAAAAAACACCAGCCAGCGGAAGAGGTTCACGAGCTCCAAAAGCAAACACTTTAGTAGAAGTCCCACTCAAAACAGGAATACTTGGCAGCCCCAACATCATAGATTCAGCCAACACATTAATGGATCCACCGGTATCTATCAATGCTGGCACCGAATGACCATTCACCAGTACACAACATTTGGGCAAACCTCTCCGTACAGCACCTCCAGGTTGAAAAGCATGCAAAATGTGTACAGTCTCATCGTCATCATCCATATCACCCTCCGCCAAAACTGGAACAGTTGAGTACACCTGGGCAGATGACGAAGGAACAGACCCTCGCGCAGGAGCAGAATGACACACTTTTGCAAAGTGGTTCACCTTATTGCAGTTGGAGCATTGCTTCCCAACTGCATGACAAATTCCTTTATGAGGAAACGAACCCCCACAACCATAACAAGTCCGGGCTCACTCCGTTTTGCCTCGATGCAGCATCTTTTGTTTGTCAAACACCCTAGCTGAAACAGCGTGTACTGGCTCCACCTTTACAGCATGTTGAAGGGCAGCATCCATATGAGTGGCCCTGACCTTCGAAAGCTCCTTGGATCTACCACGAGTCAACATGTCAGTCATAGGCATATTTGGCACCTGTAATATTGCTTCACGAAGCTTGCTGGAATAACATCCCTGTATGAATTGGGCCCTAATTTCATCTGCAGCATCCGGCAACCGACAGGCACTGGCCAGGGTGCCCAGACAAGCAAAGAAAATGTCGAGCCTGACGTAACAGGAACCTCTCATAATCAGGGTTTGCCAGGGGTTCAAAATGGGCAGTCAGAGCTTGTTTTAAAGTGTCATAGGTCTGTGGAGTGCCTTCCACCAATGACCGCCCCAAACGGTGAATCGCCGCCCCTCCAAGATGTAGCAACATCGGACGCCTCAGGTCCTCCACCAAGTCGATGGCATCAAAGTAATTCTCCAAACGGTCCACCCACTCCTTCCAGCGGGCCGCCTGGGCAGATGGTGGACCATCCAACAGGAAATTCTCCACTGGGGGTATGGTTGTCATTATTAACCCAGTGTATGTAAATCACAGTGGCCAGAACTCTGGATGCAATGCCACTCAGCAAGCCATAAATGTAGATGGTAGCCACAAACTCCTGTGTAAAGGTATTCGACTGCTGATAATTGACACAAACAAGCTACTGTCAATGACTATCCACAACAATGTCAGGGCACAACTTTAATGCCAGCAGTCCATAATACCGCAAAGTCCATTTAAAAGGATTCAAAAAGCGCTCCTGCCACGAGACGCTCAGAATAACCTTTCTCCTCGCAATGAGAGCGGCCCCACAGCTCCGTATGGATCACTGCTGAAACAACAGCAAACGCGCGGTCGCTGCCGCGAGCCAGCCGGCCTACCGCAGCAGCACGTCACGAAATGAAGGCTAGCATGCCCCCAAACACAGCCGGAGCGGGCAGGCAGCAAACGGGCTCACCGGGCACACCAAAACCCGTCTCGAAGGCACCACTTTCTCCTCGATGTAGGAACTCGGCATGATGACTCGCCGGAATGCAAACACCCCCAGAGGAGCGCTGCAGCTCCACACCAGCACCAGGAATAAAGTGGGAGAACAGCCACAGTATCCCACCTTCGTCGCCAAAGATGTTATGTAGAAGCCAGAAGTAATGAGTGACCAAACACAGGTTAGACTGTTCATCGTCCTGGCAACACCAGGACCCTTTTATTACAAAGAAAAACCACACCCCCTAATCAACCAATCAACTATAATTAATATATAAAGAACAGGTGAGGCAGCGCGATCCCCTTTGGAACCGCCAGTCGACATGAGGTAAGAGAAACAAACACATCACAATGGTCGCTTTCTCCGGAATTAGTCCCCTACATTACCTGTGCGTTAACCCTCAGACGCTTGCAGGATTCACCCAATGACTTGAGGTCCTACGCTCTTAAGCCTTGCAACAGCTATTAAATTACCCCTACTGGCAACACTGGCGGTTTGCTGTGGTCTCCCTGCAATTTCGACCTCCGGTGCCACATTGCTATCACCGCCGCGCCGCCCAAATCTTCAATACCTTGGCTAAGTCACGCTGGGGACTCCTACTGCGACACAGGCGCTACATGCCTCCTACACTTGGTGCCCCGACGGGGCGGTCTCCCTGGCAGGTATTTCCTACTGGCTCATTGACGGCGGGAGATGCACTGCCAGAAGCCACTCATGCAGCGGAAGATGCACAGACATCGCCATCCGTCTCTCCCTTGACGCCTGCAGGGTTCGCCAAGTGACTTGAGGCACTACTCTCCTAAGCCTCACAAGAGCTACTGAATCGCTCCTACTGATCACACAGGCAGCTTGCTGGGGACTCCCTGCAATGTAGCCCATCAGTGCCACACCGCTATAGGGACTCTTTTGGCTTGCCCATTCTGTGCACAAGACCTTATCCCTGCTATTGCTGTCAAAGGCGTGCAGCCTATACCCTTCTAGCCCCTGCTAACTCGAACTGGTGGCTACTGCTGAGACACAGGCGCTGCCCGTCATATAAGCTTGGTGCCCCGAAGGGGCAGATTCCCTGGTTACTCTCTTCTGCTGGCCCGTCGACTGCGGGGGTGCCCTGGTGGGGCCTATTTTGGCGGAGGAAGGCGCACAGTTATCACCACTCATCTTCCCCCGGTGCTTTACCTCCAACACCCCACAATCTTATTGCCCTGGGGAAACCTGATAGTAGCCAGTCCAAACTTCTTTTTGATACTAAAAAGGTGGCCACACGTTCCAGCTCAGAAGACCCAGAGCCACCCATTGACGAGCAAGTGCAGGCTCCCCCGACCCCCCCAAGCTGACAAAGTAAAAACTCTCCTACTAGCCATGCAACACAGCCTTGAAGACATCTCCAATAAAATGGATTCCATGAATAGCCGCATGGACTTTATAGTTCTGAAAGTGGATAAATACGACGAACAGCTCAAGGAGGTGGAGAAGAGGATTTCCGACAACGAAGACTCTACGACTCAAGTGACACTGCAAGTGGCGCAAATGGACAAGCTCCTCAAGGTAACTGCGGCCAAAAATGAGGATCTGGAGGCACGCAGTAGGCGCAACAACATTCACGTCATTGAGATTCCCGAGAGCACCAGGGAATATGGACGAATTCATCGAGCATTTGCTGCACACTACCTTTGGCACTGAGGCCTTTTCCACCCAGCTGATCGTGGAACGAGCACATCGTTCTTTAGGCCCCAGACTGCCCCAGGAAGCAATCCGCGACCAATAGTTGCTCATCTCCTTAAATATCGTGACCGCGACTCCGCTCTGAAACTAGCCAGGGACAAGAAAACGTTACACTTCAAAGGCAACAAATTCACGGCGGCAGTCCAGGAGGCGAGAGACAAGTTTTTACCAGCTAAGAAAAAAGTCAGCAGGGCGCAAATCAAATACGCTCTTTTGTATCCGGCCCGTCTGAGATACACACACCAGGGCACACAACATTTCTTTACCAATGGGCAGCAGGTTGACGACTTCCTTAGGGCCGTCAGAAAAGACTCACCACAACGGGAATCCCAAGAGCGCCTCTCGAGATCTCCATTGCTCGGCTCGGATTGAAGCTCAGGGTTCTACATCTCTTATCTGACGGGGCGCATTGCGGATGTCCATGGTCTTCCTTTCATGCTGGCCACTCTGTATTTGGTGGGCCCGAGCGGCTAACAGCGGGCTTTGTTGTTTTGTGCCTGGTCCCTCCGCCTTACAGATGAATGAACTTGATGGACCGCTACTAAAAGTTAATTAAGTGATAAGGAACTTAAACACTCAAATTGATTTAGGTGGCGTGCACGTTCTTCCTCGTTTTATTTTTTATAATAATCTAGACTATGTTAAGCAACCCCCCCTTCCTCTCTTTCCCCCTTTCATTAGAGAACTGGCTTAACGGCTATGGGAGAAGGGAGGATCTCATTGCCCACCAGTGTTTCTCCCCCCCCCCCACGGGCGTTCTCCTAGCCTTTTTGTTGCAACTACTTTAACTTTGTAATGTCAAAGTTTTTGTTGGGTTGTCGGAGGGGGCGGATTGGGACTCATTCACATTTGTTTTTCTTATTGCTCTTTTCCAACAGGTAGATTTGAGACTGCACATTAAGAGGTACACCCACACACTTCTGTTCAGAGCACATTGTGACATTATCATATTACTCAGCTATGCATACATGCACTGCAGATAAATCTCCTCACATGGAATGTCAGGGGACTGAGAGAGCCCCGGAAATGCAGACAAATACTTACGTACCTTGATAGGCATCACGTTCACATCGCAATGCTGCAGGAGACTCATCTCGCACTCCCACTTTTGCCAATAAGTGGGCCGCAGAACGCCTATTCTTCTCATACTCCACTTACTCCAGAGGTACAGTGATCCTTATAAAAAAGAATACTCCTTTGATACTGGGAGGCACTCGCCAAGACGCTCTGGGGAGGAGCTGCATGCTCTGGGGCACACTAGGAACGCAATCTGTCACACTAGTGTGTTGTTACAGGCCGAACATAGGCGAGCCAGACTACTTCACAGAACTTTGGGGGCGTATACTCCAAGTAGGCTCCACTCACTGGGGAGGAGATTTCAACACAGCATTCCATCCTGCACTAGACAGATCTAATCCTCACACTACACCAGGACACAAGGAGCACTAGCGGACATGTTCTCTGCTCACAGGCTCATAGATGGGTGACAGCACTTGCATCCCGGCAGTAGGGAAGGCACTCACTACACCGCAGCACATTCATCCTAGGCTCGCTTGGTTTACTGGGTGGTCTCCCGGGGGTTTGTCCTGTCCCGTGGATTAACAAAGCTGAGCACCTAGCCAGGACATACTCTGATCCCGCCCCAGTTTTCATGATGGTTGTCTCACTCAACTCGATCGCTACCCCTAGGTTTTGGAGATTAATGCCAGAGGCACTGCTGGATGCCGTCTTCCAGGCTGAGCTGGGAACAGAAATCACCACAATTTTCCAGCGAAACATAGATTCAGTCACACAGGTGTGCACGGTCTGGGAGGCCTTTAAAGTTACGATCAGGGGGTCTTGTATTGCTAAATGTTTCGCAGT
Source organism: Lissotriton helveticus (assembly GCF_964261635.1). Lineage (NCBI taxonomy): Eukaryota > Metazoa > Chordata > Amphibia > Caudata > Salamandridae > Lissotriton > Lissotriton helveticus. The sequence continues at coordinate 629,782,951 of NC_136068.1, read as the reverse complement.
CCTGAGATACCTCAGCTGCAACCTACGCACGCTTGAGGGGGAACTTAAACAATTGGAAGAGGATCTGTGGAGCGATTCCTTTGGGCATCAACTAGCAACATTCAGAGATAAGCTCTCAGACTACAAACACACGGCTGACCGGGAGGCTCGTTTTCGGGTGAAGTATTTCACGGCGCGTAAATATGGTGAAATTTGATTGCCCAAGTTCTCTAACTACGTCCTAGAAACTCGAGACAATAACGGCATGCGTCATAGTGACAGTCTAGATATCCTAAAAGTTTTTACCAATTTTTATGCTGATTTATATAGCACCCATAGAACCGAGCCTCCAGACTTTTCAACATACCTACAAGACATAACTCTCGGTTGGCTGGAGATGCGCAGAGAGAGTTTCTCGCTGCACCCCTAGAAAATGATACGTGTGGCAATTATGCAATGAAGTCCGGGAATGCCCCTGGCTCAGATGGCCTCCCCATTGAGTTTTATAAAACATACATGGATCAGCTGCTCCCCATTCTTAAACAGGTCTTTGGTGAGGCACAAGAGCTGGGGTCTCTTCCTCCTCCTTCTTCGAGGGAAGCCCTTATTTATTCACTCTTAAAACCCGGCTAGTCTGTGGATAGCTGTGACTCCTACCACCCCCTTTCCTTGATCAATACGGGTGCAAAAATCCTCGCCAAAATATTAGCTAACAGGCTCAACTTGCTCATGGAGAACCTAGTTCTCCCAGATCAGGCAGGGTTTATCCCTGGCAGGGCAACATCAAGTAACTTGGCGACACTCTTCTCAATTTTACAGACAGTTGACCCTCAGTTGGCCCTGGTGGCAGTTTTTCTGGACGACACAAAGGCCTTTGACTCCGTTGAATGGGACTATTTATTAGTTATCCTTCAATGCATGGGATTACCTAAAGGGTTCCTGGCATGGATCTGTCTTTTATACATGGACCCGGAAGATTGATTGCTCTCCTTTCCTCTCTCGCAGGGCGAACTTCCCTCATAAAAATGGTAATCCTTCCCAAGCTACTCCACCTTTTTAAAAATATTCCGTACGACTCCTGCAGGCATTTCTTCTCTGCGCACCACTCGGAACTGATTCGGCTGACCTGGGGAGGCAAACATCCTCGATGGAACACAATTACTAAGCCCTATTCCCAGGGAGAGTTCGATGTACCCAACTTCGAGCTATACTACCTATGCGCGCAAGCTCACTATGCCCATTTTTGGTTCCATCCTCCCAAACACATGCCTCAGGTGGCAGCTGAACACAGGTTATCTGACCCCCCCCCCATACCGCTTGAGGACGCCATATTGACCGCCACGAGCGGTAGACCCATCACCGATTGCTTGCACAGTGAAGGCATGGCAAGGCATCGCCAGACGTTCCCATGCCCTTATGTTGTACTCCCCACTACTCCTTCTGGTTTATCACCCAAAGATGCTCGTCCTACAGAAAGGGATCTTCAAAAAAACGAAATACTGGCTCACATGCTTACATCTCACTTACAATACCCCTGCCAAAATGTACAGATACAAATTGCACAATAGTGATAATTGTGATCGCCTTGGTATTGCGGGGGAATATTTCCTGCATCTTGCCTAGGATTGTGGCGCTGTACAAGCCCATGTCAAGTCCTTACAGCACTAGAACAGATTACTTCACTGCAGCTCCCGTTTTCCCCTTTGCTTGCCTTGTTTTGCTACACTGAAAATTTGGTTGTGGCACATCGGAAATGTGTGTTCTTTAGCCTTCTCTTTGCTAAAAGAATAGCATGTAGGTGGGGTTGGGGCAGGGCACCCACTTTCAAGGACTGGATCAGCAACATGGTATTCTGGCAGGAACAAACATTCACAGAGCTCCCCCCCCTCGCCTCACGCCCTCGTGACATCTGGCATACTTGCTCACACACCCGATTGATACCACCAGCACTACTTAGGCCTCCAGTGCTGGAGCATGTTGACAGATCCCTGTCCAACCGTATGTGTTGCCTGCACATTACAAGCACTGATTGTAGATTCCATCTATACAGATATGTCCCCCGGGGGTAGTAGTGACCTCTCATATATAAACCTTTGGTACAATGATCACTGCTCTGACTGTTACTAAACACAAAGCTCTGTAATTTTCCGTTATTGGGATAATCTTCTTTCCTCTTTTTTTTCTTCCTTTTTTTTGGCAATCATGTCTCTACCTGTGCGTTGTACATGCTGTATTGGATATATGCAAAAAACACAGTTGAGGGACAGAATGTAGAACAATGTCATACATTCATCCCAGTACAAGGATCTGGGGCTAAATCCATCTTTTTTGCACTCCACACCACCCTGGGTTAGACACTGGCTATATGCAAATCAGCTCTGACCCTGTGCCTCATGGGAACAGTCCAGTCCGAACTATCAAGCCATGTCTTTCCCAGACCGGAATCAAGCATCCAAGGACCGGTTTCTGGCTATCAGCCTTCATCAGCCTGGATAGCTTGACTCCAGTGGTGTGGAGAGCCTGGGACTCACGTCTGAGCATACCCAGCCCACTCGGAGTGAAAATTGGAAAAAAACACAGTTGATGGACAGAATGTAGAACAATGTCATACATTCATCCCAGTACAAGGATCTGGGGATAAATCCATCTTTTTTGCACTCCACACCACCCTGGGTTAGACACTGGCTATATGCAAATCAGCTCTGACCCTGTGCCTCATGGGAACAGTCCAGTCCGAACTACCAAGCCATGTCTTTCCCAGACCGGAATCAAGCATCCAAGGACCGGTTTCTGGCTATCAGCCTTCATCAGCCTGGATAGCTTGACTCCAGTGGTGTGGAGAGCCTGGGACTCACGTCTGAGCATACCCAGCCCACTCAGAGTGAAAATTGCAAAAAACACAGTTGATGGACAGAATGTAGAACAATGTCATACATTCATCCCAGTACAAGGATCTGGGGCTAAATCCATCTTTTTTGCACTCCACACCACCCTGGGTTAGACACTGGCTATATGCAAATCAGCTCTGACCCTGTGCCTCATGGGAACAGTCCAGTCCGAACTACCAAGCCATGTATGTTTATAAAAACCTAAATAAAGATATATATATATATATATATATATATATATATATATAAAAAAGGAACTGTTAGAGAGAATTACATACCTTGAGATTAGGGCCAAATATGCAAAAATCGATCCAGATGCAACAACATCTGCATTGTTGGCTTTCCAGAGAGGTCACAGGTTCCCATCATAGAGCTTTTTTGAAGTATTGGATTACTGTAGCTGTTGTCCATAAGGGGCTCTCAAAGTTCTTCTCTGTTGATCTTGGTCACAGGGACCTGGTGCCACTGTCCCTTGCGGGAATTTGTCCTAGACCAGTGACAGCCATACTAATTAGAAACCGTGACCTCTTCCTTCAACAAACAAGGTACGGGTGCTTGGTTGGTTTTTAGAACACTACTTTCCTGATCTTCTTAGACTATCCACAGTCTGAGCAGCATGAACACATCTTGGGCTAGATGTAGGTAATTCTATTTTACAGACTCATAAATACCGAATTTTACCGATTCGGTATTTATGAATCGGTAAAATAGAAGGTGGGAGATTTAGGTAAATTCGGTAATTGAATTACCGAATCTGTAAAAATCGGTATACCGATTTCAGCAAGGGTGCAGGGGGTGTCACTTTGACACCCTCTAGCACCCCAAATACAGGCATGTGTGCCATGCTCTTGGAGCAGCTGCGCTGGGTGGGTTTGGGTTTTTGGCAAGTAAACAGGTCAGACACGTGCAACTTTGTACTCCTGATTATTCAATGTTTGTGGAAAGAAATGTGACCATATAATGAGTAGAAATACATGGAGCCTAATCTCTGGAAAGGACAAACCTGATGCAATTTGTTGGCACTATCAACATCTAGAAATTAAGGTTCTTTTGCACTCCTAAAGGGGACTCTTTGTAGTATTCTAACGCATAAGTTACTTACCTTCGGTAACAATATGTCTGTAAGAAACATTACTAGTGATAGATTCCTTACTTTAGAATTACCCCCAGGCATCACACTGGATCCAGAAAGTTTTCGTCAGCAGTACCCCTGCACGTCGGAAGGTGACATCGTGTGGCTCCGCATCCGTCATAATCGCCGGGATGACTTTGCAGCTGCTACTTAGATGCCGCCCTCGTGCACTGACATCAGTTCTCTACATGACCTTCCGCACCAGGGACTCAGAGCCATGCAAGATACTGACTACTGGTGCCTTGAAACTAGGGCCCTGAAAGGGATGACCTTAACGCTAGAAATCAGTTTGCAGAAAGGGGAGGATGGGTGGGGCGGTAAGGAATCTATCACTACTAATGTTTCTTACAGATAGATCATTACTGAAGGTAAGTAAGGAGTAGTTTCTGTCCTGTAACTCCAGTTCTGTAGTAGGGGTATCTCTGTTATAGTCATAATCTAGTGAATAGTCCCGCCCATGTGCGTGGACCCCGGAGCAATCAAAAATAATCTCTTACAGTGTCAAAAAATGCAGAAAAGCATAGACACTTAAGAGAGAATTTAAAGACAGATAATGCAGCCTAAAAAGCTACACTGTCCAGTACTTCAACTAGAAATTCCACCACAAAATCCACAAAACAGCAAAAAGCCTGTACAGATTTCCCTTGCTTTAACAGCAAACTCCCTCAGGAATGATAGAGAGAAGAACCTGGACAGACAAGCCCCATAGGCTGCCATTATGTGGCTCAGAACAGGATACTGTGCCTTTAAGAGAATCTTCCAGAACCTTCTCCCAGTATCCCAGAATGCATAGCAGGTCCAACTTACTTTCAGTTCTTTTTGAAGGCGTAACACGCCAGACCTGTAGCATTCCTTAAAGGAATATGTATCTCTCTCCACCGGGGAGGAGGGCGGGCGCTTAGGACTATAACAGAGATACCCCTACTACAGAACTGGAGTTACAGGACAGAAACTACTCCTTCTGTAGTAGGGGATCTCTGTGTATAGTCATAATCTAGTGAATAGAATGGCAAGCCCATCCCCACACCATAGCGGCGGTGGAGAAAAGAGAATCAACACCACTATTTTGCGAACAGATTTCGCAGTGAAGCCTGTCCAACCTGAGCATCTGCCCTAGCATCAGTGTCCAGGCAGTAATGCTTAGCAAAGGTATGAACCGACTTCCAAGTGGCCGCCTTGCAGATTTCTGCAATCGGAACATTACGGAGCAATGCTGTCGTGGCAGCCTTGCCCCTGGTGGAATGAGCCTTAGGCTTACCTCCTAAGGTCTTATTAGCTTTTTGGTAACACAATTGTATGCAGGACACAATCCACCGCGAGATGGACTGTTTAGAGGTAGCAAGACCCGTCCTGACTGATCCATAATTGATGAACAATTGGTCTGACCTACGAATATCCTTGGTTTTATCCAGATAAAATTTCAACACCCTCCTAACATCCAGGGAATGCAAAGACCTTTCCGCTGGAGAGGAAAGATTCTGAAAGAACGTAGGTAAAGTTATAGTCTGGTTGATATGAAAATCAGAAACAACCTTGGGAAGAAACTTAGGGTGAGTACGCATAACAACCTTAGCAGCATGAAATACAGTATAAGGTTCTTGGCAACACAACGCCTGAATTTCACTCACCCTGCGGGCCGATGTAATGGCCACGAGGAACGCCGCCTTCCAGGACAGGTGCTGCAACGAAGCCTTATGAATAGGTTCAAAAGGCTCCTTCATCAACCTGGACAGCACCACATTCAAGTCCCATGAAGGCGAAGGAAGCCTGACAGGAGGGAACACTTTCTTCAAGCCTTCCAAAAAATCCTTGATCACAGGGATCTGGAAGAAGGAAGTCTGTGAAGGGCATTTCCTGTAGGCAGTCAAAGCAGCCAGATGAACCTTAATGCAATGGACATTAAGGCCAGACTGCGCCAGATGCAGCAGATATGGAAGGATGACATCTTCCTTGCATGTCGTAGGGTCATAGTTCTTAGACTTGCACCAGATGCAAAACCTCTTCCACTTGTAAGCATAAGAAGTCCGAGTGGAAGGTCGCTTAGCCTCCTTCAGTATGTCCATGCAATCCTCTGGGAGATACAAATGGCCATATTGCACTATTTCAGGAGCCATGCCGCCAAACTCAAAGACGAGAGGTTGGGGTGCACCATCCGCCCCCCGAAGTTCGTGAGAAGGTCCGTCCTGCACGGCAGCTTCATGTGAGGAAGGAGAGACCGGTGAAGCAGGTCCGTGAACCACCACTGTCTGTGCCATTCCGGGGCAATCAGAATCATCTTCGCCCTGGATTGGGAGAGCTTGATGAGAACCGCTGGAATCAGGGGAATGGGCGGAAAAGCGTACAGAAAGCTGTTCGACCAGTTGATCCATAACGCGTTCCCCAGCGTCCCCGGCTGGTAGTACCTGGAGGCGAAGTCTCGGCATTTGCTGTTTTCGGCGGTGGCGAACAGATCTATGTCTGGAGTGCCCCACCTTGCGAAGACTTCTCCTAGTACTTCGTCGTTTATGACCCATTCGTGGTTTTCCTGAATCAATCTGCTCAGCTCGTCTGCCTGAACATTCTGCACACCTGGCAGATGAGTGGCCGTTATCGAGAGTCCTCGAGCCAGAAGCCAATGCCAAATCGCCTGCGCATCCTGAGACAGAGTGCGTGATCTTGAGCCCCCCTGCTTGTTGAGATAATACATCGTGGTCGTATTGTCCGTCTGTACAAGCAGAGAGTTGGTCCGGAAGGACGGTTGAAAAGCCTTCAGCACCAAGTGAACAGCCCTGAGTTCCAGGAAATTGATGTGGTACGTGGACTCCGACGGGGACCACGTCCCTTGAATCTGCAGGTCTCCGGAGTGCGCTCCCCATCCCAGGAGAGAAGCATCTGTCACGATAGTCTGAGTGGGAATGTCCTTGTGGAAGGGAACCCCTCTGAGGAGATTCTCCGCTGAACACCACCACTTCAGAGACTGGAGAGCATGTAGAGACAGTCGTATCTTGTCGTCCCAAGATCCTCTCCTCTGGTCCCACTGATCTTCCAAGCACTCCTGCAGCGGTCTCATGTGCAGCCGCGCATGTGGTGTCAGGAAGATGCAAGAGGCCATCGATCCCAGCAGAGAAGACACCGTCCTCACTGTCGTGGATGGAGTGGACATGAGAGCCTGAGCCTTCTGAAGGAGTGATAAACGTCGCTCTTCCGAAGGAGACACGCTTGCTGACAGCGTATCGATGGAGGCTCCCAAGTACTGGATGCGCTGGACCGGAGTCGGGACAGACTTGGACATGTTGATGTGCAACCCCAGCTTGTTCAAGAGAACGCACGTCTTCTGGAAGTGTGCTTGAGCTTCCGAGAAGGAGGAGGCCTTGATCAACCAATCGTCCAGGTACGGGTAGACAAACACCTTGTTCTTCCTCAGGTGTGCCGCTACCACTGCCATGCACTTCGAGAACGTCCGGGGCGCAGACTTCAGCCCGAACGGAAGTACCGTGTACTGATAGTGATTGGTGCCGACTTGAAATCGCAGGAACTTCCTGTGTTTGTGTGCAATGGGCACATGGAAGTACGCATCCTGTAGGTCTATGGCGCAAAGCCAGTCTCCCCGCTGCAGCTGAGGATAAATCTGATGCAACGACAGCATGCGAAACTTTTCTCTGCGAATCCATTTGTTTGCCTGTCGCAAGTCCAGAATGGGCCTGAACTCGTTCTTGTCCTTTTTGCGGACCAGAAAAAACCGGGAGTACAGACCTCTTCCTCTTTGAGACAGAGGTACATCTTCTATCGCCCTTTTCCTTAGAAGGATGTCGGCCTCCGCCTGGAGCTTGCGCAGTTGATACTGCGAGCTGACCGGAGGAATCGATGGAGGAGGGCTGGTGAACCGAAACAATATTCAGCACCCACTTGTCCTGAGTAATTTTTCTCCACTCTGCCAGAAAAAATTGAACGCTTCCCCCCACCGGAGCGGGTAACGGACGAAGGGGAAGTAACCGCTCAGGGGCGAGACCCAGCCGGGCCCTTGTTCGCGGTAGAGGACTGCTGTCCACCTCTACCCCTCTGACGTTTCTGGAAGGGTCTTCTGTATTGCTGCTGTTGCTGCTGCTGTTGTTGCCCAGAAGACTGTCCCCCTTCCTCTACCCTGCGACCCGAACCGTCGTTGGAACTGGCGGTAGGGTTTCTTTTCTTTTGGCTTCTCCAAGCCCACAGCCGTCAGGGTTTCAGCCTCGGCCTTCATCCTGGCCATTTCGTCATCTGCGTGTTTCCCGAAGAGGGTGTAGCCGGAAAACGGCAGATTTGCCACTCGTTGTTGCGCTTCAGGCTTGAGCGACGTCAGCCGGAGCCAAGCATGGGGTCTCTGATTGATACCGTGGCAGTATCCATGCGCGGCCAGCAGGGAGATATCCGCCGCGGCGCTGATGGCCTGGTTCGAAACCAGCATCCCTTCCTGGACGATCTCCATGAAGTCCTCTTTCCTGTCGCGCGGGACAAGGTCCGCAAACTGTTCCATGGAATCCCACAGTGCACGGTCGTATCGCCCCAACAACGCCGAGTCGCTGGAGGCCTTCATCGTCGTGGAAGACGTTCCACACGCCTTCCGTCCAGCTGAGTTAATCCAGCGACTCTCCTTATTCGGAGGCACAGTGGAGGACGGGGAGGTAGCATGCAGTTTCCGAGCCGCCGTCACAATCACCGAATCCGGCACTGGGTCCTTCCGTAAGAAGGCCGGGTCCGACTCTGGAGCCCTGTACTTCTTGACAAGCCTGGAGGGAGCAGCTTTCACCACCGCCGGCGTAAGGAAGAGCTGTTCAGCAGGCTCGACCAGTCCTGGCACCAAAGGCAGTAGGGGGCGAGACAGGTGCTTCGTGTGCAAAGTCTCGAAGATCACAGAAGTTGTGGGCGTAGGGGCCGTCACCTTGATCCCCAACTTCGCAGCCCCTCTCAGGAGAACCTCCTGGAACGTGCCAATGTCATCTATCGGAGACACCCTCGTCTCCGGTGAATCCGACAATGTAGGTGAATATGAACGGGTCCCAGAGGCCGAACGGGACCTGGATCTATGCCTCCTATGGCGACGTCTGGATCTCGAGGAGGAACCGTGTCCACTCCTAGATCTGTCTCTCCTCCCGGAGCGTGACCTCGATCTCCTGGGCCTGGGACGCTCCGCCGGCTTCCCCGGGTCGGACGTCTTGGGCTTAGGAGGAACCTTCGACTTAGGAGTCTTCTTCGGAGGTGTCGGAAGTCTGGGCATCGACACCGATCTCGGTGGAACCGGAGGAGGAGCACCCGGCACCGGGGCCTGCGGTCCTGACGGAAGAGCAGGTAGAGGAGGCAATGGGGGAGGGGTCGGAGCCCTCGGAGGAGGACCTCTAGGCAAAGGAGGAGGAGGAGGCGGCTTAACAGTCTTCTTCGGGGTATACACCTCTGAGTACGCCGTTCCCGGCGAGCTACCATCCTGTCCTGACTGAGGGGAGCCCCCCACAGTCCTCGGCCTGTCCTTACGACCCCCTGACGTCGAAGACCGGTGTTCAGACGTCGACCGTGGTTCCTTCGACGTCGAGCGGCCCTTCGGCGTCAACCGTTTCACACGCCTCGGCGTCGACCGGCTTCTATGCCTCGACGTCGACCCCGACCAGATGGACGATCCTCTAAACCTCGACGGGCGCTGACGCCTCGACGGCGACCTCGACCGCCTCGACGACGACCTCTTCGATCGCCTGACGTCGACCTCGAGCGCCTCGACGTCGACTTCTTCAGCGCCGGAGACCTCTTCCGCCTCGACGGCGACCTCGCCTTCCTCGACGACGGCCTCGACGACGAGGATCCCCTCGACGACGACGATGACCTCGCCCTCGACGGCGAACGGCGGTGTCGCCTCGACGGCGAGCGCCGACGCCGGGCCCTCCGATGCCGTCCACTCGACGGCAAAGAAATCGACACCGGGTTCGACGGTGGCCTGTATAAGTCCCTCGACGTCGACGGGCGACGTTTTCTCAACCCAGAGCCCTGGGGAGACCGGGAACTGGCCGTGGACCTTCCTCTCGACGTCGTGGTCAGAGCAACCGACCCAGACGGAGACCTTGGACGTTTGCTGGACTTCCTGCCCCTGGGGAGACCCCCAGAGGCCTCAGCATGGGCAGTAGAAGCCCCTCCAGACCCACCTCAAGCCTTCAGTCTTCTTTCTTCAAGTCCCTGAAGTCTGATCTTCCTCCTGTCCTTCAGGGTCCTGCCAGAGAAGCCTCTACAGATCACACACTCCTCTGGGATGTGGGAAGAGGGAAGGCAGAGGATACACACCTCATGGGGGTCTGACTTGGCCTTCTTCCTGGAGCACTCCGGGCATTTGTCAAATAATGTAGGCATTATGGACAACAAAAGAGTGCAGCAAACCAAGAAGAAAGACACCAAAGTACTTTAAAAGTACACAAAATCGAAGTTAGTGAAAAAACACCAACAAAACCCTTGAAAAGGGAGAGCTCAATGCTCCAGGGTCCTGCTTGCAGGAGCCGGAAAAAAGAACTGAAAGTAAGTTGGACCTGCTATGCATTCTGGGATACTGGGAGAAGGTTCTGGAAGATTCTCTTAAAGGCACAGTATCCTGTTCTGAGCCACATAATGGCAGCCTATGGGGCTTGTCTGTCCAGGTTCTTCTCTCTCTATCATTCCTGAGGGAGTTTGCTGTTAAAGCAAGGGAAATCTGTACAGGCTTTTTGCTGTTTTGTGGATTTTGTGGTGGAATTTCTAGTTGAAGTACTGGACAGTGAAGCTTTTTAGGCTGCATTATCTGTCTTTAAATTCTCTCTTAAGTGTCTATGCTTTTCTGCATTTTTTGACACTGTAAGAGATTATTTTTGATTGCTCCGGGGTCCACGCACATGGGCGGGACTATTCACTAGATTATGACTATGCACAGAGATCCCCTACTACAGAACTTGTGCAATTGAAAGAAACCCATAGTGACAGATTCCTTACCTTAGAATAGATAAGCCAGCAATACCAACCCCGGTGGTGGGTCTGCAAACCAAGATCACACGTGAAAATCCTGGAGAACAGAACAGCCAAAGAAGCCGTCTCTCCGGACTTGGCTGTCCAGGCAGTAATGTTTGGTAAACGAGTGCAGCGAGGCCCACATAGCTGCCTGACAGATGTCATGCAAGGGAACTCCCCGACCCAAAGCAGTAGTGGCTGCGTCGCCCTGGTAGAATGGGTGTGTAGCCCCACTGGAGGCTCCTTTTTAGCCAAAGAATAACAAACCTTAATGTTATGTTATGGTGATTTATACCGCGCATGCCTGCCCCAGCAACAGGGCGTCCCAGTGCTTGCGGAGGCCGGGAGAGATATAGCTAGATGGATGTGAAAAGCCAGGTTTTAATCAGCTTCCTGAATGCCCAGTGATCGTGAGTGCCGCAAGCAGCCTGAGGAATAGAGTTCCACAGTGCGGGAGGCTGGGTTTTGAAGGAACGACCTCCAGCTCAGCAACGGCGGACTCGTGGGTCGCATAGCAAATGTTGATCAGCAGAGCGTAATGCATGCCTAGGAACATAGGCAGTGCAGAGCTGCTGCAGGATTGGGGACCCTGGCTGAGCAGAATCTTATGAATAGTGCATAAGGTTTTAAACTGAGTTCTTTGCCTAATGAGCAACGAATGAAGACGGTGGAGAAGATTGGAGGTGCGACACTGCCTAGAACGATCCACCGAGAGAAGGTCCTCTTGTGCACGGCCCACTCTTTTTTGGCGCCCACGTAACCAACAAAGAGCTGGTCATCCACCCGGAACTGTTGTGTGTGGTTGAGGTAGAATGAGAGTGCACGTTTTGGGTCCAGACGGTGGAGCCTCTCTTCCTCTTTGGAGGGATGCAGAGGCGGAAAGAAGGTAGGCAAAGTGATAGTCTGCCAAATGTGAAAGGCAGTGACAATCTATGGCAGAAAAGATGGACGAGTCCTTAGAACAACTTTGTTCGGATGGACAGAGAGAAAAGGAGGTTTAGAAGAAAGAGGCTGAAACTCACTCACTCTTCTGGCAGATGTGATGGCAACTAGTCTTTAGGGTGAGAAGACGAAGAGGACAGTTGTGATGTGGCTCAAAGGGAGCACACATCAGATATGTCAGAACCAGGTTCAAGTCCCACTGAGGCATATGAAAGGAACAGGAGGGAAAGACGAGTAATGCCTTTTGAGAACCTACTTAAAATAGGGGACGTGAAAAAGGAAGGCTGATCTGGAAGCAGTAAAAAAGCTGAAATGGCCAAGAGATAGCCCTTGATAGTGCCCAGAGCAGAGCCCTGCTGGGCCAAAGAAAGTAGGAATAGAAGGACCTCTGAAAGAGGGGCAGAAAGGGGATCCACAGCCTTTGCTATGCACCATGCCACAAACGTATTCCACCTGAAGGCATATACCGTCTTCGTGGAGGGCCGCCAAGATTACATTACAACTTCGGGAGGCAGGTCAAAAGATGTCAACTGCCGCCGCTCAATCTCCACGCAAGGAGGTGGAGGCTGGGCAGGTTCGGGTGGAGGACCGTCCCCTGCTGCTGCGACAGAGGCTCCTCCAGAAGAGGCAGTCGGATCAGGGGACCGATGGCCTTGCTGAGTAGCTCGGGATACCTTACCCTTCGAGCTCAGTATGGAGCCACAAGAATGACATGGGCCGGGTCGCGCTTGATCTTCTGCAGCACTCTGGGTAGAAGTGGTATAGGCAGAAAGGCGTATAGTAGACCGCAACTCCACTCGCAACGAAAAGCGTCGCCTAGCGAGTGCCGCCTTGGAAATGCCAACGCGCAGAACCGATGACATTGCACGTTCTCTTCGGTGGTGAATAGATCTAACCAAGGCTCTCCCCACTGCTGAAAGAGACCTTGCGCCACATCCTAGTTCCGACGCCATTCGTAATCCATCATGCACCGATGGCTGAGTTCGTCCACCCTGTCATTCAGAGAACCTGCCAGGTGTTGAACCACCAGGGAAATGCCCTGGTGTTCCAGCCAAGTCTAGAGGTGCCGAGCCTCCCGAACACCTTCACCACTCTTCCCCGGACAGAGGGAAGGAATGCCTTCAGTGCAAGCCGGATCACCTTTAGCTCCAGAAGGTTGATATGGAGCCCGGACTCCGCCGGAGACCAGAGGCCTCTGATCTCTGCCTCTCCCATGTGGCCGCCCCATCCCAAGAGGGACGCGTCTGTCACAACTGTATGCTCCGGATGGGGAAGGGAGAGGGATCTGCCATTGACCCATTCACAATTCGTGCGCCACTACTGCAATTGTCGTGCAGTGTCCTCCGAGATCTAGACGTGATCTGACAGGTTGCCCTGATGCTGTGCCCACTGGAACTTCAGATCCCACTGCAGAACCTGCATATGCCATCTGGCATGATCCACTAGCAGGATGCCGGAGGCCATCAGGCCCAGGAGCAGGAGGGTCATCCTGACCGAAACCCAGGATAGAGGCTGAAAGATCGGAATCATAGGCTGAATATCCCGGGCTCACTGCTAGGGAGGATAAACCCGAAACTGCGCCGAGTCCAGAACCGCTCCGATGAAGAGGAGCTTCTGGGAGGGAATCAGGTGCGACTTCGGCACATTGATGGAGAACCCCAGCAAGTGCAGGAGGTCGGACGCAGTCTGGAGGTGGGAGACGTAGGCTTGGGGGGAGCCCGCCTTCAACAACCAGTCATCGAGATAGGGGAAGACTGGAACCCCTGGTCTGCGAAGATGAGCTGGGACCACCGCCATCACCTTGAACACCCCAGGGGCGCTGGTAAGGCAGAAGAGGAGCAGAGTAAACTGAAAGTGCTCGTGGCCTACCGTGAACCCAGGTAACGCCGGTGGCCGGCAGGACGGGGATGTGGAAATATGCGTCCTGCAAGTCCAACGCTACCAGCCAGTCTCCAGGATTGAGAGAGACAAGACCTGAGCTAGCGTCAACATCTTGAACTTCTCCTTCTGGAGGAAGCGGATGACGTTCCTGAGGTCAAAGATAGGATGCAGGCCCTAGTCCTTCTTGGGGACCAGAAAGTAGTGGGAATAACAACCATAACCTACTTCTGGTCCAGGAACATGCTTGATGGCCCCCTTGGCCAAGAGAGCCACTACTTCCTGCTGAAGAAGAGCAAGATGGTCCCCTGACATGCGGTGGTATTGAGGTGGCATGGCTGGAGGGGTAGTCTCGAAGGGGAGGGAGTAGCCCCTTCAATTTGCAGCACCCACTTGTCCGAGGTGATGTTGCCCCAGTGGGAGAGATAATGGCCAATCCTGCCGCCCAGTGGCGTCTGATGGGCCTGAAAGGACAGTCTAGGAAGGCTTGGAAGTGGATGCTGCGGAGGTGGAGGTGGATTGACCTGCCTGCTGGCCCCCAGAACCGGCTTGGCGGTTCCCACGTCCATGGCCACACTGAGGTTGTTGTTGCACGGGCCGGTAGCTTTGAAAGGAACTTGTTTGGGCACCCCTTCCACGGCCCCGCAAGGAGTGAAAAGCAGAAGGCAAAGGAGGCAGAGTGGCCGACAGGCCCAAGGACTTGGCCGTGGCCCATGAATCCTTAAAGCGCTCTAACGCACTATCTGCCTTATTGCCAAAAAGGCAAATGCCATCAAAGGGCATGTCCATCAGAGGGTTCTGGACATCCCCCGAGAAGGCAGTTGTCCTCAGCCTGTCAGGGAAATCGCCCTGCTCAGCGAGTCGGCGGTGTCAAGCCCACAACGAATGGTGAACTGTGTCTCTCCCAGCTGCTATAGCTTGGGAGAGTACTGTCCTGGCCTCCTCTGAACAGTGGGGCAGCACCTGCGCAACCGTGTACCACACAGAGTGGGAATAATGGCCTAAGAGGCATGCCCTGTTCACCGACCGCAGCCCTAAGCTGGTAGATGAAAACAGCTTCTTGCCAAGCTGCTCCAGCCTCTTGGATTCCCTATCCGGAGGTGTGGCAGGGAACGTGCTCTGGGAAGCAGAGGCTTGGACAACCAAGGTCTCAGGAGTGGAGTGTTGGGAGAGGAAGAGGGGGTCGCCCGGCGCTGGCATCGTCGAGCCACCTTCCGGTCCACAGGAGCCCCTGTGTTGGGCCTGGACCAAGTGCCCAAAAGAACATCCGAAAGTGCATCATTAAAAGGCAGCAGGGGATCCGAAGTGGTTGCCACTGGCTGAAGAACTTCTGTCAGGAGGTTAGTCCTGACGGCCACCGTAGGGAGTTCGAGGTGGAGGGCCGTGGCCACCCTACGCAACACCACTGCGTAACTTGCGCCCTCCTCCGTAGCCACGGAAGGAAAAGACAGCAAGCCAAGGTCAGGTGAGGTGGAAGACCAATAGCATCCCCCAAATCCTCTGCCCAGTCTGGATCATATTCACACTGTTGTGTGAGAGGGTCTTCAGACCCCTCCCAGTCCTCCCCTTTCTCCAAAGTAGGGGTAGAAAGGCCCCATCGGCATCGGAATCGGCATAGAGTGATGCCGATCAGGCGCCATGTCTGGTTTGGGGCTGAAACAGAGGTCCACGTCGGCAGTAGCACCGGACGACGTCAGAGTTGGTGCTGGAAGTGTGGTCGACATTGGTGGATGTGTTATGAAGTCAACCGGTGTCGCCCAGGATCCGAGCCCGGAAACAGGGTGGTCCTTCAGCACCGGGGCCAAAGCAGACGGCAGTGTCGGGGCAGAAACAATCGGCGACGGAAGGGCAGGAACCCCAGTCGGGCCCGCCGGGCCCAAAGGCACACCCGTGGGGCCAGATGGACCAAAGAGTTGGGCCATGGCAGCAATAAACTCTTGCACCTGAGCAGGCGTCGCAGACAGACCCGGAAAAGGTGGGTAGACCAGCGGCGACGTCGCAGGCTCCGCCGGAACCGCGGGTGTGGCACCACCCGCACCCTCAGCCGCGTCGGGAAGTCGAAGAGCAACAACGCTTCTTTGACTTCTTTTTTGAATGCTTCGACTTACCTGACCCGATTGCGAAGACTTGGATCCAGATGAACGATGGCGACGGCTCCGCGACCGGTCCCTCGACCTCCCACGGTACTGGGACCTTGAGCGGCACGGAGTCAACTGTCGGACTTCCAGCAACTTTCGGGACAGCTCCCGCAAAGTATTCGGCGCCATGGCCCAGCAGTCAGGACACGACTTGGAGTTGTGGTCGCGCCCCAGGCAGTAGAGACTGACGCAGTGCAGGTCCGTCACTGACATCATGCGGTGATGAACAAGTTACTAACCTTCGGTAACGCTTTTTCTGGCGGAGACAGTATCTGCCTGTGGGTTCCTCACCTTATGATTTTCCCCTGCGCCAGCATTCTGCTGAATTTTTTCCTAGCTCTCCATGCCAACGAGGACGTCGGCTCCGCTCGCGACTCCGCATGACGTCGCAGGAGCCATAAGAGAGCCTCGTCAGCATGGTGACGTCAGTTCCACCCATTTTTTCCGTGCCTCTGAGGAGAAGCAGGTGGACCTAAAACAAACCCATAGTACACACAGTACACAACATTTGAACCAATATACACAGTATAACATCAAAAAGGAAACCTAAAGAACATCATCATTTCCTATAAATGTACCAGATTCTAAGACGATACAATATAAAACAACAAGCCAAATAAGGTATCCTTTAAGGTATTCAAAGGATGACAATGGGGAGGAGGGTTGGTCAGTGAGGAATCCACAGGCAGATACTGTATCCACCAGAAAAAGCGTTACTGAAGGTAAGTAACTTGTTCTTCTGATGGATACATCTGCCTGTGGATCCCTCACCTTATGAATAGATTCCCACAGCAGTCCCACTTCCGGAGGAGGGTGTTCACCTTTCTTATACCGCGAAATGGCCCTCCCTCCTCACCTCAGAATGTAAGCAGTAATTCTTTGCGAAAGTATGGAGGGAGGCCCAAGTCGCTGCCGTACAAATATCCAACACAGGAACACCTCTAGCTAAAGCAGTCGTGGAAGACTTAGCCCTTGTAAAATGGGCTCTTATACCCTCAGGTGGTTTCTTACCAGCAAGGGCGTAGCAGATCTTGATGCACAAGATAATCCACCTGGACAGAGTACGCTTGTGCACAGCTTTGCCTTTTGAGTGTCCAACGTAGCCCACAAAGAGCTGATCGTCCAAACGTAAAACCTTTTTTCATCTCCAAATAAAAGCTCTTCGCTCTTTTAGGGTCCAGGCGGTGAAGTCTCTCCTCCTCCTTGGAAGGGTGAGGGGGAGGATAAAACACAGAGAGAGTTATGGACTGCCGCAGATGGAAGGGAGTAACTACCTTAGGCAGAAAAGCAGCCTTGGTCCTGAGGACCATCCTTTCAGCATGCATGGTCAAAAACTGAAGTTTCAAACTAAGAGCCCGAAGCTCCTTGCTGAGGTAATTGCTACCAAGAAGACTGTTTTAAAAGGCAAAAGTCTCAAAGGACAGCTATGAAGGGGTTCAAACGGGGAACCCATCAAAAAAGTCAAAACAAGATTAAGATCCCATTGGGGCATAACAAAGAGAGTAGGTGGAAAACTGTTGGTGTGTCCTTTGATAAATCTCAAAACAATAGGAGACTTAAATAAAGAGGGCTGATCAGGTAGACACAGAAAGCTGAGAAGGCCGACAAAAAGCCCTTAACCGTGGCCACAGCACAATCCTGCTGAGCCAAAGAAAGAGCAAACTGAAGAACATTCGATGAGTGGGTCTTTAAAGGGTCAATGGATCTCTCTCCACACCATTTAACGAATCTTGACCATCTGTAGGAGTAAACAGACTTGGTGGAGTGTCGCCTGGCCGATAAAATAACATCCACCACGTCAGGCGGGAAAGAGAAGGAACTCAGGTTGCCCGCTCAATCTCCAGGCATGAAGGTGCAAGCTCTGGAGGTGGGGATGTAGAACCTGGGACTGCGAGAGGAGGTCTGCCCTAAGAGGGAGACGGAATGGAGGGTGCGATGAGAGGTGAAGTAGATCTGTGTACCACACCCTTCTTGGCCAAACCGGGGAGATCAATATAACTTTGGCCCGGTCTTGGCGAATCTTTCTCAGAACCCGAGGAATCAAGGGTATGGCAGGAAACACGTAAAGGAGTAGTGAACTTCAACTCAACTGAAACGCGTCCCCCAACGCTCCCTGCCTCAGAAACTGGAGACTGCAGACTGACGGGCAGTGTGCGTTCTCGAGGGTGGCAAACAGGTCCACCTGAGGAGTTCCCCACATCCGGAAGATGTGACAAGCTACCTCTGGATGAAGCCTCCACTCGTGGTCGGCGGAGAACTGCCGACTGAGAATGTCCGTACACACCCCAGCCAGATTATTTGACATCAAGAACATCTGGTCCTGAGCCCAGGACCAGAGCCGCAAAGCCTCTCTTCAGAGATAGTACGACCCTACTCCTCCCGGTTTGTTGACATACCACATCACAGTAGTGTTGTCCGTCAGGACTTGGACCGACTGACCACGTAGGGAAGGGAGACAGGACTTGAGCGCCAAACATATCGCCCACAATTCTAGAAGGTTGATGTGAAGCAACTTTTCCTCTGGGGACCAAAGAGCCTTGATCTCCAGATCCCCCAGATGAGCACCCCATCC
Organism: Lissotriton helveticus; assembly: GCF_964261635.1. Lineage (NCBI taxonomy): Eukaryota > Metazoa > Chordata > Amphibia > Caudata > Salamandridae > Lissotriton > Lissotriton helveticus. The sequence goes on along the minus strand of NC_136068.1, from coordinate 629,764,456 downwards.
TAGGGTAGAGGCATCTGTTATCACTGTGGCCACCAATGGAGGAAGATTAAAGAGCTTCCCTTGAGAGAGATTGTTCTCCATGCTCCACCAGGACAGATCCGCTGCAGCTTCTCTGGAGATCCTGACTGACTCCCTGTGATAAAAAAGGACTGGGGGGATGCACAGCAAATCTTATGAAATTTTCGAAATTTGTTGAAAAACAAAATGTAATTAGGTTGGGTGCTCCATCAGGTAGCGTGTCCGTCCTAAACACGCCTGTAAAGTTCAAACTGTTCAAGTGCCACTATAAACCTATAGTGGCCTCCCTGTAGCGTGGGCACACCTTCTGTTCTCAAAATGAGACTCCACAAAAGTTGATAACACTTTTTATTCTTTTTTCAATCATTAATCCTTATGATAATTCTTCATTTTGATGTGACATTCAGTAGTCATAATAACTGTTCTTAGTGTCCATCATGTTGTAACAAAAAACGCCAACTGCTCCAATGCATTTCGGGTAATTTTACCCTTCTTCTGGGAGCTCTACAACATAAAAATATAGCTCTATTTGTATATTCTCTATAATATTTGTATATCGTACTGAGCGTAACAAGCAGGTGGGGGGGAGTGATACGAGTGGTCGTTTAATTCAAATAAAGATTCGTCGTGTATATTTTAAATAAAACGTGTGCATTCTTGTAAATGTAAAAACGAGCACAGTGTTTGTGACGAGTTTATTATCATAAACGGGTGTGTTATCGTGCCTATATCGAAATGGTTAAGTACAAAAAGACTCACGTGTCGTCGGAAAATGGTGAATTCTATAAACCGAAACTTGGTTTGCAGTCAGAAATCAAGTACAAGTGTACATTAGTTTAGTTATACTCCATTTAGACAACGCAGCTGAAAGCCGACTTACTTGATATTTTTATGGCTTCGCGTATGGGTGATTCGTTTAGGTATACCGCTGTGGTCTGAATCCTTTGGCGTTAGAACACGGAAGGGGAATTCTCGGTTCGCGGCTGTGTGCCCATGGATATAAAAGGCGGACTATCATAATGTTAAGTATGGCGGCCATGTTGTGTTGGTGTTAGGATGCACGATAAGTTTAACGAGTGGTGCGGCCATGTTATGTTGGTGTGAAAATACATATAAGTCATTGGTCTATAAAAGTAATGTCTACTAATTATAGTCACTGAGCTAATCACAGTAATTGAATATCAATATATTCTTTAGACCTTGTATGTATTTTCACACCAACATAACATGGCCGCCCCACTCGTTAAACTTATGTGACAAAGAATTCCAATTTCTTAACAAATCTTGCCCTGTCACACCGGCTATGTATGGTCTTCCCAAGACACATAAGAACGAAAGTAATCCACCAATGCGCCCAATTATCTCCACCATTGGCTCTAATACTGAGCCATTATCCAAATACGTAGCTACCTTCTTATGTCCCCTCACTCATAAATATGAGTCATTTGTAAGAGATACAGGAGACATGATAAACAAAATAGAGGGTCTGGCATTCAACCCTATGACTGACATCCTAGTAACGCTTGACATTGAGGCGTTGTACACCAACATTCCTCAATGTCAAGCGTTACAGGCGGTTAACTCTCTGTTCCAGAGATATCCCAATAATAGACCTGACGCGTTTATCATTCAGTGTCTGGAGGTCGTCCTCCTTAACAACTACTTTGAATTTGAAGGTCACCTATACAAGCAGGTAAAGGGCACAAGTATGGGCGCATCTTGTGCACCAAGTGTGGCAAACACATACATGGGCAAATGGGAGAGAAAAAATATCTACAACACAGATGCCCCCTTTTTTGAGAACGTCTCCGTATGGCGACGTTTTATTGACGATATCTTTTTTATTTGGCACGGTGACACGATACAACTGGAGGATTATATCCTCTGGCTTAATGCCAGCGATATAAATCTAAAATTTACATCTAATTACAGTCACGAAAGAGTTGAATACTTAGATATTGCTATTGAAGGGAGAGATGGTGAGCTAAAGGTGAGTCTTTTTCGTAAACCCACTGCCAAAAATACCATCCTCCAATTTGGGAGTTTCCATCTTCACTGTCAGAAGGATTCCATCCCCTTTGGGGAATTCCTTCGCATTCGCCGAAATTGTACATCTCTCATTGATTATGACACCCATAGCGCAGCCCTACGAGAACGGCTAATTGAAAGGGGCTACCCCCACCGCCTAGTTCGTCAAGCTTTTAAAAGAGCAAAGTATTATGATAGAGACGCCTTGCTCAAACATAAAAGAAAGAAATCCCAAGATAAGATTACATGCGTAATAAATCATTCCACATTAAATTATAAAATAAAGAATATAATCAACAAGCATTGGAGAATTCTTGAAGTAGAGAATGAAACTATCTTGGAGAAACCATTGGTAGCATACAGACGCAACAAAAACCTTAGAGACCGGCTGGTCCATACAAGGTATAAAGCTCAATCACGGGAGAAACAAACAACTTTGACTGACGGTGATACTATTCGAGGCAACCACAGATGTGGTAATTGCCATGCTTGTGAATCTGCGATAACAGGAAATACCATTCAGCATAATAATATGAACATTACATTAAGATCATTCACGAACTGCAGGAGTAAAAACATTGTCTATTATATTGTATGTCCATGTGGTCTAGTATATATAGGCGAAACGGGACGAGAGTTCAGACAGAGATTTAGTGAACACAAATCATCTGAAAGGACTAAAAAAATGACAGCACCTTTGACCCAACACTGTGTTGATCTGAACCATAATGAATCTGAACTCAAATGGTGTGTCTTGGAAAAAATCCAATATAAAAATGGAGAATCATTGGAACGAACCAGAAAAACGTGAATGTTATTGGATTTTTCGTTTTGACAGTGTGCGAACGGGTCTTAATGAAAATATCTCCTGGTATGTGACAGAATAACCTATCTCACATGCCGTATCTAAAGATATATATCTGCTGATATATTTCGACTGTCTCCCACTGATAATCTATTTTTGACAATTCAGACAATACTATGCTGTATCCTTCCCAAAATGACCCAATCAGGAATCATCTTATAACTTCTAAGTTCTAAATAGAGAATATGAATCCTTCAATAAAAGAACCAATCGTGGTTCTATTGTTCATGTACATGATATCTGTGCTGCGAGGATTTGTTTTATACCGCATGCTAACCCTGTGATTATTAGCAGAAATCTGCGTTACTTACATGGGATTAATCGTAGCACTGGATCATTAATATTAATGACTACAAGTCCATACATGATATGTGTTTTAATATACAGCTCACACATATACATCTTAACTTAAGTGGGGCCTGAATATGATAGTGTGATTCACACACATCTGAGTGTTATCTGTATCTTATTAGACTTCTTAGAACTCACTATGTGTGAGCTCAGTCAGAGAAATAAACACCACTGAGTAATGGCGCCCAAAAAACCGCTCTTGTAAGCCGGTTAACACAGTCCTCTCAGCTACTAATCTGTGGGCATTATCTGAGAAAGAAACACTGTGTAGTAATGACACTTAAAAAGAACCCGCTATTGTAAACAGGTGACACTCAAACCATCGCAGTGTCAGCTCTCTTCGGTAAAAACGTACATACTCCCTTAAATTTCCTAAAACTCAGGGTAGCACTTTAAATTCAAAAATTGCTGTCGCAAAATTGAAGAAAATATGATATTTGGATTCATGGAATATCAACTTGCTTGTGCAAAAATCCGCTATATAGATCTAAGAATCCGGCTCTGACTTACTAAGTGAGTAACTGGTTCTATGCTTGGTCGCCTATCTAAATTAGAGGACGGTACGAAGATAGGAAGAAAATAAACAAATAAACGACACCACTTAGAAATGGCGCCCACCAGTAAAACGATCACGTGAAGAAAACATTTGGCGCGAACACTACGATATTTAAAGGATGACCCTACGTGAGGTTCTTCTGAGCCTACGGGGTTACGGGTTGGAGTGCCGGAGCAAGCGTTATATGATGCACATCTCAGCAAATGAAAGTAAGTTAATAAATATTTAAACCTGGTTTAAATCTTGTTAGTAGAAAATAAGCCGCATACAAATAACTTTATTGTCGGGCTTCAGTGGGGAAGGGTATGCTTTTGTGGGGCAAGAATCAGCTTAGACCCTGATACTCACATGTAATACTACCGCCATCTGGAAGCGATAGCTTAGTAGCTTTAAATTAGCTTACTTTCATTAGAGGGACAACACACGAATGTATTAATATAAATGATGGCACTACTGTAAGCAACCTATAACTAGTAAGAAGATAACTAGATATTTAGTTAATGTGTTATCAGTTAGTTTAAATGAAATTTGTATCTCATGTTCTACCCTTGCTCCTATTATCACAGTTAATCACCACTAAACGAGAAAGATGCCCCCATCAGATCGTGATATAACAACAAGCCAAAGTATATAAAGGAAATGCTAGGAGCCGCCTCTGTTAATTACAAGGAAAATAATACCCATCGACTAAGGCTCACAGCCCCAGACAACCCCCGTATTACCGACCATTTAATGAACGGGTAGCACGCTTTTTGGTAAGCAAATAGATACGCAGGATTATAAACTAAAAATCCTTTAACAACATGTTTAGATGTTCATACTTGATAAATGTATATTTCCTAAATAATTCATTTTAGGAACAATTCAGTGTGACAAATTAATTTGAAGTTATAATCGAAGCGGTGATCTACCCTACTGAAATCAAAAGGGTAAGAACGCCTGTCATATTTGTGGAAATTAACAACCAATAAACTTATCCTGTACCACCACCATTAGGTTGACCATGTGTAAACTTGTCTTTTAAACCTAACAAGAGAATTGGCAGACTCGTTACTCTAATTTTCTCTCACTCATTTTTTCATTTTTTGTTATATTTCAGGTTACCTTATATATTTTTAATTATTGTACCGAGATAACTGTGTTGTGTTGCTTGTTTCTGGATTACTGACAAAAGACAAAAAAGTAATGAAAGATAAATTGTGAATTAGTTCTTGTTGATGTTCTCACAGGGTGTTTTAAGTTACAGTGGTATTGTATTGTATAATTAGATTATAAGACAAATTAATTCAGGATAATGGTACAAATACATATGTTATTTATCATTACAGATATCGATCCATGCAGTGTTTATAATTTATTTTGTGAAAATCTGACTGTTCTGCCAAAAGGTCCTGAGGAAGGTGGTCCCACACCACCGAAACGCATCGACCTTGCGTAATAATTTTGCGCTACAACTTGCGATCCCTCAGACGCAGAATAAAGAGTGAATGTAGTATGTATGAGAGAGTTTGGATGAAGTCTGTGTGAGATTTAAGTATCTTGTTTTTTCTCTGCATGGTTATTGTATGTTTTTTATTGCCTCAATGAAGTATCACATGTTTTAGTAAATGATTGTAATAACTTTAAAGTAAAAATTGGATAAAAGAAGAAAAAAATATGAAATATGTATCTTATATAAAAAAGTAAAAAAAATTACATATGTAAAAAAAGCAAATGCAGTCACCCTGTGTTAAAAAATAATTTTCAAAGCATATAAATTGTTATTTTCAGAATTGTTTAGGTCATGAGGGAATATTTCTTGATGATATAATTGTGTTCCTCTCTTTCCCTGACCTTTAAAATATTATTAGAGGGGGTCCCATATCTATGTTGAGTACTTAGCCTCTCCATTGGTTGTCCATCGAGTCGGGAAGCATTTAAATTGCCCAGTCTTTCTTAGACTCGTTCTACTGCAGGGTTTCCCGCCACGCCATATACCGGAGGAAACTCCATCCAGGAAGGAGCCTTTATCTCTACCCGGTAAGTTTGCTCTTCCCCACTAGGCTTAATTAACCCTCATTGGGTCGAGACGTTGATCACTTCTCCCACGTACTCCGAGTATATAAGTGTTTTGCTTGGGTTGTGGGCTGTCCTTATAGGTTATTTTTTAACTATCCCAAGGGTTTCCGTGAAGATCTTGCCCCCAGACGCTATGAAACCCTATCTTTGCCAGAAATCGCATCACGGTGTAATATATATATATCTTCTCCTCTTCGAGTAGATCGAGCAGTTTGTTGGCCTTTTCTTCGAGTGCGCCGCTGATATTTATTTGTGACGGCCCCTTTATGCTGAAACTCATCTAGGCACTCCCATATTCCTATCAAGGGGCACCGCCACCTAAGGGAGTATACAAAAAGTATATTTTTCCACCTCCCACCCTGTTTTAGTGTAATACCGTAATCTCTTTTTCCTTACCCAGAAATGATGTATCCCTCCTTGAAATAACTGCTGAGCCAAACCTTCTCATTCATCCACTGAATGACTCCGGTAGCGATCAACTGCTGGTACCTTCAGCAGTTTTTAATGGTTTCTGCATCATTTTAATACAGGTCTTTGGCAATCTGGTGGATCTCTGGTAGGTATTGCGGTTTTCATGACCTCCCTGTTGTCTCCATTATGTTCCTTTGAGGGACAGCTGCTATTTTTCAGCATCTGAAAAACTGTCCTTTATTGATTGTTGTTATAGATGAAACTTGACTGGATATTTTGGTCGTTTCTCTGATCGTGCATGAGGAAAATATAGCAGCATCATTCTTCAGGTACCTTTTGAGTTTGTGAGAAGGTTTTTTACTCTAAACCCTTTGCATGCCCTGGTCCTCTATTTATGCTCATTTCTAACCTTTATCACAGATTCTTATCTTTGCTCTTCTAAATTATTTTAAACAACGCACTTGGTGCCTAGATAAACACGGATGTGTTTTCTTCACTTATTGTTCCTTGTTCTGTCTCTTGATTTCTTTGGTGCACGCCATTCCACATTTTAGACTGTATTGTCTTTTTTTTTTTTTTTTAAATGAAGTTAGTTTGTCAACGGGGCTGACTCTTGTCCAATTGTTGCCTTTAATAAATATTCATGCTATACAATTATGAAAATATATATATTGATGATACATCTCCCTGTGATTTTAGGTGTGCGTGTTTGTCCCACACCACTCTTCCATCCCCGCCCTGATGAAGGTGTTGCCCAGGCGTGCGCCATACACCGAAACACGCGTTGGCGTTTAATTTATCTCGTGTCCGCGGATTGTGTTTCCATTTGCCACCGGGACGATATACGAGAACCTACCATCTGAACATCGGGTGGCAGCCTTACCACCTTGATTGATCTGTGATGTCTTGGAACTGTTTGTCTTGTAGAATGAATGTACAGGTCAATTTGAATGCATGTTAGTATGACTTAGTTTTGAATGTGATGTGTGGGACATTGTGTATATGCATATTTATTGTGGAGTATTAAATTATCCATTTATATATCCTGTAAAAGTCTTGACAATCATGTTTGATATAATGAAAATAAAAATGAAAAATAATTTTGCTGAAGTAACTCGGTTGTTGGAATATTGAATATATGCAACTGTCATCTCTGGTGCTTGGTGTATAAGTTTGGGACCCTTTTCTTAGGGCCTTTTTGTAATTATTACATAAAGGCAGGTGAGTTTTGTGTATTGGATCTACTTATTTCCCCTGCTCCACCTGCCTATCATTAGCTCTTAGGGTTCCACCTTTGTATTGGTTATTACGTCATAGCCTTGTTGCTGTGGGGGGTCTTGTTCTCCTCCTGGATAAGTGTGCACCGTACTATACTTTTTCTTTTTTCTCTTATCTGCTGATTTGGTCCTTGGCGGTTGCTTCCTTGTAGGATAGTTTATTCTTTTTCTTTAATGTTCCCAGTTTATATTGATTATCTTGATCCGTCACTCTGATGCGGTTGACTCCTTCCTGCTACCCCACTAGATGGTCCTTTTCTTTTCCTTATCTTTTCAGTATAGGACCAGTATCAATTGTATTTGTTTTTCTTTCTTTCTTTTTCTTTCCCACTTTACCCTACCATTGTGGAGAAGTGTGGTTCACTGGTTAGAGGAGGCAGACCTGGAAGCAGAGGTCAGCCCGGGACCAGGGTTCAATTCCCGGCTCAGCGGGGTCTTGAGTCCTAAAATGTCCATGGACTCGACAATTCTCGCTCCGGCGCCTACTCGATTCACGGGTTCACAGTCTGCGACTCTGGGCAATAGCTTGCTTAATCTCCACAACGGCCACTCGCGGCGGGATGCCTGGCTTTCACCTTGCGGATACCCTGCCGGGGTTATCTCACAGGGGAATACCAGGACGGGTTCCCTAAGCAAGCGCTTAGAAACCGCTTGGTGATTTGCGCTATATAAATTCCTGTACATTTACATTTACCATTATGGAAAGCATTAAAACCTTTGGGTTTTCTGATGAGGACTTTGCCCGAATGACCGGTTTAACGGCAGGCAGTGACAAACATTTCACTCTCTCCAAAGGCCTAGAGGGGGAATGGACTAAATTGCTTAATTTGAGGAAGAAATCGAAGCGGACTGAATTCCACGCTAATTTTATGCTGGAATACTTGAAGGCTGGCACGATCCCCATCGGACTAAGGGTCCGAACATCCCCAGACTCTTCATAGAAATTAGACAATTCCTGGAGAAATGGGCTTTAATATCAAACAGATGCTCCATGGATTAGATGATGCTTATCATTGAGACAGCGAGAGAGGTAATAGCCATCCTCAATAAGGAGACAGAAGAACTTGAAGAAAAGCTGAAAAAAGATAACTCAGTTGAAATGGGTAAAAAGAAGTTAGAATAAATCTGTCAGGAATTAGATTCATTCTCTGACTATCCCCTCAAGAGGAAGACGGAAAAGCTTAAGAAGGATATTAGGCTATTCACTCAAGAACGCGCCTATCCCTACTTGATAACCAACTTCTATACCCCCCCCCCCCCCTGAAGATTATGGCTCTCACAGTGGTACTCCCCGATGGAGAAATAGACGGGTCGCAACTTTCTCAGATACTACGGACTCTGAAGGAGAGGGCCCCATGAACTATGATTCCAACTATAGTTCGAATTATCAGTCCAGACAGGAACCATATGAAAGATCAGCGATGCCTAGTTGTTTTTTAGGAAATCGCAGGGGGGACGTCCGACACAGGACTCGGACCCCCCCCAACAGAGGAATTTCCGTCAGGGTCAGCCTCAAATGTACATACAGAGGCAGCACCACCAATATTGGAAAACGTAAACATCCCTGTGTTTAACCTATCTACGACTAACATTGACACAGAAGCTGTGACCCTTTTATCTAGGGGCCTCTCCTTTGTCCCTGCCGCCAACTTCAATAATTTCGAATTTATGAAAGATCTTCATTTGTTCTTTCGAAAAATCAGGTTAAAATGTATTTTCTCACTAGACCATCCCCTGAAACCACAGATAACATCTCTGGATTGAGACCCCCTTCTGAATACACCTCCATCCTCGATGCTGTCGGACCAGAGGTGGGTATTTTTGAGAAGGCTGTGACCTCTAAAATTGAAAAAAAATCATCAAATATGTGCCTAAACCTCCCTGAAATCTTTCTAGAGCAGAAAATACCACCTTGATGTCCCTGAAAGAGAACAAACAACTAACGATTAAGCCTTGTGATAAGTAAGGGGGTATTGAAATTCTTGATACACCCTCATATATTGAGAAAATTAATACTCTACTTTCATCCACCAGACATTACAAACATATTGTCAGAAACACTGAACCTGGTATGAAACATTGTATTTCGTCCATGGTCGAGACCGCCGTACACATGGGATACATATGCTCCAAGGAAGTGGAATTTCTGACTCCTAGGCACACCCGTATGCCCATCATCTATGGGGTGCCAAAAACCCACAAAATGTACTTGATCCTCCCTTGAGGCCTATCGTATCCACTATTGGGTCTGCCACAGAGCCTCTCTCCAAATATATTGATCGATTCCTAAAACCGCTGGTTAGCAAACTGGAATCTTTTGTTAAGGATACTGGCCATTTTATCTAAAAAATTGAGAAGATGCAATATCACTGCGACAGGGAACTCTTGTAACTTTGGACCTGGAGTCCCTGTATACTAACAGCCCACAGGAAGGCATACTTATGGTGCTCCAAGAGATTCTGTCCACTGAACCTGGAATCACCAATGCCCCGTTTATTGTTCAATGCCTCAACGTGGTTCTCAGTAAGAATTACTTCCAATTTAACAACTGCTTCTTCCAACAAGTTCAGGGAGTTAGTTAGCATGGGGGCTTCATGCGCCCCCAGCGTAGCTTGCTTATACATGGGGCATTTTGAGCAAGTAAATATCTCTAATGAGATGGCCCCCTTCCATGAGAATGTTCGAGCGTGGTCTCGATTTATTGATTATATTTTTTTCATCTGGGAGGGGGATCAGACCACCCTAGATGTGTTTATCTCATGGATCAATGCTGCAGATGTAAACCTGAAATTTACGGCACACTCTAACAACTGCAAATTGGAGTTTCTGGATGTATGGATTGAGCACAGTCAGAATGAACTGCATGTCTCTCTATACACCAAACCTACTGACAGAAATACTCTGTTGCAGTATGGAAGTTATCATCATCGCTGTCAAAGGGACAGTATCCCTTTTAATCAGTTTCTTCGTATTCGAAGAAACTGTACTGATATCAAAGATTTTCTCGAACAAGCTGACACTAAAAAAACTGTTGAACCGGGGATACCCTCGCAAATTGATTAAAGAGTCTTTTAAAAGGGCAATATATTTTAATCGAGATGCCATGTTTCAAACCAATGAAGCCAGATCTATGAATAAGCTAGTCTGTGTTACCAATCACTCCAACATCAATCACAAATTGAGGCAAACCATCAATTCTTGTTGGTATCTGTTGAACATGGAAAATTGCGAGAGTAAACTCCCCAAACCTGTCTTTGCATTTAAGAGAAACATATATCTTAAGAACCACCTAGTAAAAGGGAAAATTCTGGAACCATCTGCACCGTGTCAAAAACTCCATCTGCGGCCCTGGACAAATCAAGGGGAACCAATGCGCCGGGACATGTCAAGCCTGCCCGAATGCCATCGTGGGCACTACCATCAATATCCATGAGCGCTCGATATCCCTACAGGGAATGGCAAATTGCCTCACCTCCAATATTATTTACATTATCACGTGTCCCTGTGATCTTATCTATATTGGAGATACCGGACGAGAGTGTAGTACTAGAATTGGGGAGCACAAATCAAACATTCAAACTAAACAGTTCTCAGGCCCTCTGGTTAGCCACTGGCTTGAAAAGAATCATTCTGAAATTGACCCTAAGTGGTCAATCCTGGAAAAAATCTGTACAGCCCCTGGAAAGGACCCCACCATGATTTGTAAGAAAAGAGAAGTATTCTGGATCTACCTTTTAGATTCTGTAAACAAAAGATTGAATGAACATTGCCTCTGGGAGAATGCTATTATCTAAATTTTGATCTTTAGTCCCTGATGTAGTTGGGATATAGGCTGCTCCCGGTGTAATTCATTTACAGATTGAATCCTGATACACTGATTGAATTCTACCACCCTCTGGCTGCTGTTACCCTGTATTAAAACCGATTTGGCCTCGCATATGTGATGTTATTCGATTCTTTATTATCCTGCCTCTGATGCTCTTTATGCTATCTCTGTTACATGGTACGAGTAGCGACTTGGTACTGGTTGTGCACCCCAGTTTGTGAGCATATAATCCATTTTTTTTACCTTTATTTAAGATCATAAGGATAGATTCCCTCTTGTGATCCCTTTGCCTGTTCCAAGACGGCCGCCGTTTTCACCCCTGAAGTTGATTCTATTCCAGTCCGTCTTCCATTGTTCCATGCAGAGTACTTAGCCTCTCCATTGGTTGTCCATCGGGTCGGGAAGCATTTAAATTGCCCAGTCTTTCTTAGACTCGTTCTACTGCAGGGTTTCCCGCCACGCCATGTACCGGAGGAAACTCCATCCAGGAAGGAGCCTTTATCTCTACCCGGTAAGTTTGCTCTTCCCCACTAGGCTTAATTAACCCTCATTGGGTCGAGACGTTGATCACTTCTCCCACGTACTCCGAGTATATAAGTGTTTTGCTTGGGTTGTGGGTTGTCCTTATAGGTTATTTTTTAACTATCCCAAGGGTTTCCGTGAATATCTTGCCCCCAGACGCTATGAAACCCTATCTTTGCCAGAAATCGCATCACGGTGTAATATATATATATCTTCTCCTCTTCGAGTAGATCGAGCAGTTTGTTGGCCTTTTCTTCGAGTGCGCCGCTGATATTTATTTGTGACGGCCCCTTTATGCTGAAACTCATCTAGGCACTCCCATATTCCTATCAAGGGGCACCGCCACCTAAGGGAGTATACAAAAAGTATATTTTTCCACCTCCCACCCTGTTTTAGTGTAATACCGTAATCTCTTTTTCCTTACCCAGAAATGATGTATCCCTCCTTGAAATAACTGCTGAGCCAAACCTTCTCATTCATCCACTGAATGACTCCGGTAGCGATCAACTGCTGGTACCTTCAGCAGTTTTTAATGGTTTCTGCATCATTTTAATACAGATCTTCGGCAATCTGGTGGATCTCTGGTAGGTATTGCGGTTTGCATGACCTCCCCGTTGTCTCCATTATGTTCCTTTGAGGGACAGCGGCTATTTTTCAGCATTTGAGAAACTGTCCTTTATTGATTGTTGTTATAGATGAAACTTGACTAGATGTTTTGGTCGTTTCTCTGATCGTGCATAAGGAAAATATAGTAGCATCATTCTTCAGGTACCTTTTGAGTTTGTGAGAAGGTGTTTTGCTCTAAACACTTGGCATGCCCTCGTCTATTTTTGCACATTTCTAACCTTTGTTACAGATTCTTATCTTTGCTCTTCTAAATTATTTAACACAACGCACTTGGTGCCTAGATAAACACGGATGTGTTTTCTTCACTTATTGTTCCTTATTCTGCCTCTTGATTTCATTGGTGCACGCCAATCCACATTTTAGACTGTGTTGTCTTTGTTTTTTTTTGTTTTTTTAAATGTAGTTAGTTTTTCAACGGGGCTGACTCTAGTCACATTGGTGCCTTTAATAAATATTCATGCTATATAATTATGCAAATATATATATTGATGAGACATCTCCCTGTGATTTTAGGTGTGCTTGTTTGTCCCACACCACTCTTCCATCCCCGCCCTGATGAAGGTGTTGCCCAGGCGTGGGCCATACACCGAAACGCGCGTTGGCGTTTAATTCATCTCGTGTCCGTGGATTGTGTTTCTATTCACCACCGGGACGATATACGAGAACCTACCATCAGAACATCGGTGGCAACCTTACCACCTTGATTGATCTGTGATGTCTTGGAACAGTTTGTCTTGTAAAATGAATGTACAGGTCAATTTGAATGCATGTTAGTATGACTTAGTTTTGAATGTGATGTGTGGGACATTGTGTATATGCATATTTATTGTTGAGTATTAAATTATCCATTTATATATCCTGTAAAAGTCTGACAATCATTTTTGATATTATGAAAATAAAAATAAAAATAATTTTGCTAAAGGAACTCGGTTGTTGGAATATTGAATTTCATACAACTGTTAACTCTGGTGCTTGGTGTATAATTTTGGGACCCTCTTCTTAGGGCCTTTTTGTAATTATTACATATAGACAGGTGATTTTTGTGTATCGAATCTGCTTTTTCCCCAAAAAGCTTTGAGCCATCAAAGGGCAAATCAACAAGAGTAGCCTGGACATCAGGGGAAAATCCAGAAGAACGAAGCCAAACTTGCCTTCTTGTAGCAATGGAGGAGCCCATAATTCTAGCTACTGAGTCAGCCGTATCCAGACCTGACGGAATAACTTGTCTAGACGCAGCCTGTACGTCTAACCGAACCTCCATAAAGCTTCCCCTTTCCTCTTCAGGTAACTTGGGGGCCAATTGCTTTGCTGAGTCAACCAAAGCATGTAACGTCCCAGAAGACAAGTGGCGTTGGTCGATTTCCGAGCCATGCTAGAAGAGGACTGATCTATTTTCTTTGAGTCTCTGTCAGCTGGGGCCTGTGGAAAAGCACCTGAAGATTGCTTTGAGCAAGATGCATGCACCGCCAAACTCTCTGGAGATGGATGTGAAAAGAGAAAACCTGGATCCCCTGGTGCAGTCCTATACCTTCTAGCCACAGCCTTAGAAACAGCAGGCGAAGAGATTGGTTTATGCCAATCTCGAGGATAGGATCCAACAAAGCCTCATTAAAGGGTAATAGAGGTTCAACTATGGAGGATGGTGCATGCCAAACCTCTGTCAATAAATGTGGCTTATATTCAGCAGTAGGTAACTGCAAATCCAACAGCTGTGCAGCTTTCCTTATTACCAAATGGTAGGGAGCAATCTCCTGAGGTGGTGAAGCCCTTGTAGAAGAGAGTTCCCACTCTGGAGAGATATCCAAACCAATCGCCTCCTGAATTCCTTCGAATTCATCCAGAGACTCTTCCAACTCGCCTTCTTCTACCTCCTCTCTAGGGTACTGCTCTTCTTCTGAAAGCCTCTGAGCTTCTCTCCATGAACAAATCCGTGGACACAGCGCCAATGGCGTCGAACGAGCTGGTGACTCTGCCGGAGCCAGCGTCGAAGATGGCTGCGAAGGAGGCATGGGATCCACACGAGGTTGAGAGGAGCGCTCACCAGACGGTACAGAGGATTCCATCAACGGCATCGAGACTCTCAGCGCCGGGAATTGCCATGACGGCGCCATCGGCATGAAGGGCATAAAGGGTGCCTGGGCATAGAGTTGGGGCACACCCAAGTTGAATGCCAGCGGACCCACAGGACCAGAAGGTGCTCCGGATGGGAAAGCCGCCCTTGTACAAACCGGTACATTGCATTTAAAAAGTGCAATGGATCCGCACCTGGAGCCAGGAACTGTAGATATGGACTAAAGCCAGAATCCAAACTGGGAGTATCTGGCGTCGGAACTTTCGGATCCACTGCCGAAACCACCGATTCAATCTCCGGTACAGGAGAAGGTGGAACTTCATGAATCGACTTGGCGTCTGTAGCTGGAGAATCCCTCAGAGTGCTTCTGGGCGAAGGAAACTTTTCCTTAGTCACACGAGGAGAAGGCGAAGGAGATACTAAGTCCTTACGAAAACGTCGAGGGGCAGGTGAAGTCTACCTCGAAGCCTTATCCTTCGACGAGCGGCGCCGAGATCCATGTCTTCTTTTTTTCTTATGTTTCCTCGACTTCGATGTATGTTAAGTCGACGACTTCGACGTATGTTAAGTCGATGACTTCGACTTATCTCGTTTTCGCTCTCTATCTCCTTTCTTCGCCTTGGCCAGAAACAATTTGGCTTCCCGTTCTTTAAGTGCTTTAGGATACATTATCCTGCAGCAGGAACAGTCCTCCACGTCGTGATCCGAAGTTAGGCACCACAAACAATCTTCATGGGGGTCAGTGATGGACATTCGACCCTCACATTCCCTACAGGGTTTAAAACCCGACTTCCTCAAAGACGACAAGACTTTTAGCAACAAATAAATCAGAAGGAAGAACAAAGTAACTCCACAAAACATGGAGAGTGCTAGAAAACGGGAGCGGACGTCATAATGCCGACGAGGCTCTTTTATGGCTCCTGTGACGTCATGCGGAGTCGCGAGCGGGGCCGAGCTAGGATAAAATTCTGTGGGATGCTGGCGCAGGGGATCTTCAGAAGGTGAGGAATCCACAGGCAGAGGTATGCAGAAGAAACTCCCTGCAGTTCCATCAAACCAACGGCCCGAGTGAGAGTAAATGGCAATATATCCGACCCGTTTGACGTCACCCGAGGGACTAGGCAGGGATGCCCCCTCTCCCCCTCCTGTTCACAACTGCCATGGAACCACTCGCAGCCAGAATCATACAGCACGGGGGATTGGCTTTAGTTCCCGCAGTTTATTAATCTCCTTGTATGTCGATGACATCACCCTGTACGTCCTAAACCCAGCAGACAATTTGGATCCCCTACTGCGGGAGTTTGTAAAATTTGGTGGCCTAACTGGGATAACTATAAACTGGTCTAAATCAGTGATCTTCCCACTGACGGATAGTACACCCAAGATACAATCAGAATTCCTACTGCGATGGGAGGCGGAGGAGGTAAAATATCTTGGCATATGGATTAGCCGCAACCTTCAGAACATTTGGTCTTTGAATTTTGGGAGAGCAGTGAATTGGCATGAGGGCAAAGTGGCAATCTGGTCCAATCTACCTATTTCCATTGCTGGGAAGATGGCAATAGCGAGAATGGTGATACTGCCCAAATTTTTATATTTGTTTACAAATATCCCAATACCACTCACAAAACACTTTTTTACTATTCTGAGGTCTCACCTTTTGGCTTTGGTGTGGGCGGGGTCACAGGCCAGAGTCTCCTGGGCGTTATTAACACTGCCGCTGAGTCAGGGTGGCATAGGGGCACCGGACATGCAATTGCACGCCCTATGTGCACAGGCCCAATTTCTACATTTCTGGGTATACCCGACGCCATATCAGCCGCATGTGGCGGTCGAACTTGACTCGGTAGCTCCATACCCTTTAAATGTGCCACTATACCACAAAGCCCCGAGGCCCACCATGGATGTTGACTCTGCTGGCACCCTACGCTGGGCATGGCATGAGTTGCAAAAGAGAGCCTGCCTCCCGCTCCTATATGCACCGGCTATTCCGCTGAAACGTAATCCGATGCTCCCCTGTCTGGCGGAAAGTGGGGGTGAGATATCTTACGCTGGCACCTCACTGCGCACGTTTGCAGATGTATACCCGGAGGGAGTGTTCAAAGATCCAAGAGCAGAGGGAGAAGAAGGGCCTGCGACATTCCGGGACGCCTTCAGTTACCATAAATTGAAATCATCATGTCCGGCATTTTGGGAGGGATTCCCGGACGAGCCCCCCACACTGCGCGCACTCCAGGATGTGTTGGCTAGAGCCTCATCGAAAAAATTAGTCACTCGCATATATACTGCTATGCAGGATCAGGCCCCGGCAATTACGCCAATCTCTATGCAACTTTGGAATGCACAGCTAGACCCACCATTGTAGGACACACATTGGTCCTTTTGTTGTAAGCAACTCCTGCAACTCTCACCAAATTATAAACTACGACTGGTGCATTTCAAATTCTTACATAGATATTACCGCACCCCTGTCAGCCTCCATCGCATGGGTATAAGAGATGACGCTAGATTTTGGAGGTGTGGCATGGATGAGGCTACTTTCTTGCATGTTGCCTGGAATTGCCCTCGCCTTAATAGGTACTGGACCGCAGTCTTTGATGCCGTCAATCAAATAGTTGGAAGGTCAGATGCCCCCACACCTCATCTGGGGCTCCTGGATCTAGTGTCAGAAACGGAACCGGCCAGACGCAAACTCCACGCACTACTATTACTATATGCCAGGCGTCAGGTGGCGGTAAGATGGGGCCGTAGCGTTCTACCTACTTTTGGAGCCTGGTTATCAGACGTAGCATACGGACACACACAGCTAGGCACATACTGGGAGTTAATGCCAACAGCGTCCAGGCCACGCGATATATGGGAACCATTCCTGGCATGGACACAAGCTAGAAAAAACTCGCCCTCGATGACAAGATACACAAGAGGCCGTAAGTCACAATAGACAGTTGGATGCACAGGATCCAGGTTCGGAGGCGGGGACTATCCACCCATAGCTAAATACAAGAGAATGTGCCTTAAATGCTGATAACTTGGTCTAGACCTCACTCCTCACATATCGCCTTGCCTCGTCGTAATGGCCCCATTATATGTCTAAACAAATATAAGATGGCTATGTGATGCTAGTTCGCTCCCCTAATGCTTTCATGTAGCTCTATTGATTATTTGCTGATTTCTAATGTATATCTTGTATACTGACCAGAAGTACCGACTGACACCTCTGATGATTGCCTTTTTTCGTTCTGTTGTGTTTTTTTGCTTGCGTTTGGTAATAATATAACTGCACGTTCTCAATGTACACAGGATGTGTGTAACCGGAAATCCTCAGGTATTCATACTCTTTCCGTATGTGATGTCTGTACTGTACTTCATTGAAAATTTTAATAAACAAAGTTTAAAAAATAAATAAAAAAAAGAAACTCCCTGCAGTTCTTAAAACCAGGCATCCCTACAACACTAGGAGTCGATCGATTCAGAAGAAATGAGGTAAAAGGCATTAAAAAAACTCAGTCAAAAAGTGACTGGGGAGTACGTGCTCTTCTCGGATTTAGCTTGCTGGCGCAGAAAAAGAAAGAACTGACGTCAGCGCGCTAGGGCGGCGTCTAAGTAGCTGCTGTGACGTCATCCGGCGATTAAGACTCCTACGACGGACGCAGAGCCGCATGACGTCACCTTCCGAAGCGCAGGGGTACTGCTGACGAAACCTTTCCGGAGCCAGTCTGACACCTGGGGGTAATTCTAAGGTAAGGAATCTATCACTATGTGTTTCTTTCAGATATGGATTTTCAGAGGTATATCGGGCCCTATGTAAAGTTTCTGAAGCTAACTGTGTTCTTGCAGGAAACTCAATTGGGATGGTGGGTGAGTTCAGAAACAGCAGAGAATATGGAAAGGCTAGGTGTATAACGAATTATTCCCCTTTAGGCGGGGGGGGGGGGGTTGCTTATCTTGGTTAGCTACTGGGATCCCTTTCGTTAAAAAAAAAAAAAAAAACACCCAAAAAAATCAGTGGGCATAGAAGTACGGTTTGATCACATGAGATTAGTAGGTGCCAAGGTGTCTCGCTTCTGCGCGACCTTGACCTCGCGTTGCTTGCCCTTCTTACTCATGTTTGTGGCGGTCTCCTGCCACTTTTCATGCTGGTGTCTGTCTCCGGCTGTTTTTCTTGGTAGCTGCTCGTTCTGACCCAGAGTTGGTAACTGCTCTTTCTTGTTTATACCAGCTGCCCATTGTCTCTGTTTAGTTAATCCTTGTTGCATCCTTTGCTCCTCTTAACTGCCCCTTTTGCATCTGTTGATTCTCTTACTGCTCTGTTTTGTATCTTGGTCTCTTCTGTCAGTTTTTGCCTCCCGGCTCGCACCACTGATCTTGTTTTGCCACCTTGCCATTCCCGATGAACTTTCCCACTCTTGCTGAGTCCATCCCCGCTCTCCTCTCACTCTTTAAGGCCCTACTTAATGGAGACTGAAGGAATACCCATCGGCACCTGTCCGCGTGTGGACTGCACCCACCCCCAGCAACCCTGGTCCAAATGTCTCCTGCAGCTATATTGCCAAATAACTAGACCCCAGATGCCTCCACAAACACTACTGCTGAGCTGCCCCTCAGTCTACAGTTGGCTCCAAAGCCTGATCCCATTGTCACTTCTCATTCCTCCACATACCTGCCCCCACCGTCCACATGGCACCTCTCACCAAGTCAGAACTCAAGACCCACACACTCACAGCACCACACACCCACACTGCACAAAAGCACTCACTGACCTGCATGCTCCCCAACACACGCTCATTGGCAAGCACTCCACCGAGATTTGGGACCTCACTGTATCCAATGCACCAGACCTCCTCTTCCTCACGAGAACCTGGCTCAGCCCCACATTGGTGCCAGACATCGCAAAAACCATCCCTACTGGATACAAAATCCTGCAAACCAGGCGGAGGACTCATCATCATCAACAGAAACACAATCAAGTGTACCTCTTACACTGACCCAGAAGCAACTTTTATGTAACACATGCACTTGAAGCCATAGACTGACAGTAAAACCACTATCAAAGGCGCCCTCTCCTACGGGGCCCCAGGTCCTCCCATCCACTTTAGAAACCTCCTCACCCCACTCCTCTCCAAGGGCACCAAAGACTTAATAGTACTACGCGATCTCAACTTTCATCTCAACGACCTCACAGACTCCAACTCTGCAGACTTGCTTGTAAGTCTACAGAACATCAGCTTCACTCAGCACATGCAATACCCTACCCACATTATCGGACACACCCATGACCACCTCTTCACCAGGAACAAGGTTAAAGTCAGCCACATCATCCCACTCACATAGGTGGACCACATTGTCCATTTCCACATAGCAGGTGAACCAACCACCTTTACGGAGTCCAGCAACACCCCAAGCTGCTACTGGAAGAAAGTTACAGAAATTGAATGCCCTCTAACTAAACTACATAGACCCCACCAACAACATCAACAAGAACACAGGCAACTTCAACTGGATCACCACCTGTGTCAAAACCCTGGCGCCCCTGAAAAACACCAAACCAAAAGATGCAACAACCAACCTAGGGGGTACAACACTGACCTCAGAGAATCCAAGTGAGTTTGCAAACAACTCAAAAGAAAATGGAGAACCACCTTAGGAACCACTGCAAGAAACACATACAAGTCCGCACTTAGACACTATCGGCATCAAGAAAAAGAGACCAAAAAATAGGACCGACCCGGAGAATCAAATCTAGCTCCAACAACTGTAATGAACTTTTTGCCATCGTCAAGAACCTCACCAACTCAACAGCAGCGACCCAAATCCCCCCTACACAACAACTCCTCAACAACCTCTGACTTATTTCATGAAAGAATCACAAAAATCTTCAGCAATTTCAAATCCCAGCCACATTTCATCGACCTTCCCAGCCTGTTAACCTCATCAACCAAAGACCACCAACTGGCAGCATGGAAACATCTATCCATCAAGGACACTGTAGCAATAATAAAGGCAGTCCACTCAGGGGCTCCCACAGATCCCTGCTCCACACTATTTACAGCCTGGGAAGAGCCATGATCGGCGTTGCACTCACTTCCATTATCGTCTCCATCAAAGCAGCCACCTTCCCAGATAGCTGGAAACATGTCGAAATCACCACCTTCCTCAAAAAACACTGTAGCCAACCACAAAATACTCAGCACCCACCAACCCACCTTGCTGCTCCTCTTTCCAGCCAAAGTCATAGAGAAGAAGAAAACGAGTTACTTACCTGTAACTTCAGTTATCCAGTATTGGTATCTTTCATAGATTCAAATGCTTAGAAACATCCCCGCCAACGAGGTGGGAGTCTCACGGTACAATAAAATATATACATTATAGTCATAATATCATACCATAGGCTATAGTAGATAGCAAAGTCACTACACTAGCCTATCTTGGTCCTTTTGCAAAAAGAACCAAACTTCGAAACCAGCCAATCAGGCCACAGCCCCTCCTAGAACCTTCCCCACAGAGAGGCAAACCCTCAGATTTTCGTAGCACAAGTGACCATAAGTATGCCATAATGATAAGGTAAGCCTCTCCGGGGAGGAGGGAGGGTCGCATGTGAATCTATGAAAGATACCAATACTGGATAGCTGAAGTTACAGGTAAGTAAATCGTTTTCTTATCCAGTATTGGGGTATCTTTCATAGATTCACATGCTTAGAATCAGAGTAGCTAGCAGTAAATAATACTTATACACATAGTGGATGGTGGGTATCATAAGAAGTTCAAGAGATACCATGTCAAACTATTGCAAAATATATAAACAAACCTATACTGTGAGAAAGAGTAAGCCATATACATACACAACAATGATTTTATACAATAAAGAATCTGTACAATATCAGAAACCAAACATTCCTGCCATCAGGCTTTCCTTTTCTAAAGAGGTTTCGTAGCACTGCTTGTCCAACTGCTGACTCAGCTTCTGTTGCCAGATCCAGGCAATAATGCAGAGTGAAAGTATGTACACTCTTAGAGGTTGCAGCCCGGCAAATCTTGTCCAAAGACACACCAGTAAACAATGCTGTAGATGAGGACATTGCCCTAGTAGAATGAGCTTTAGGCTTGCTTGCCAATGGATGGCCTGCCTTACAATGGCAGAATTGAATCGTGGATGCAATCCACTTCGAGATAGTAGCGTTTGATACAGCTGAGCCTGGCTTTGGTCCACCATACGAGAGAAATAACTGATCAGATCTTCTGATGGACACAGTCCGAGATATGTAGAATTTCAAGCATATTTTGATATCCAAGGTATGCAATGACTTCTCCGCTGCGGAAGTCTGATTAGGAAAGAATGTCCGCAATATTATCGGTTCATTGAGATGAAATGAAGTAGGAACTTTAGGTATAAATGTGGGATTAGTCCGCAGGAAAACGTAATCCTTAGCAAATTTCAAATATGGTTGCCTTATAGTAAACGCCTGTATTTCACTCACTTGTCGGGAAGAGGCGAGTGCCAACAGTAGAGCCGTCTTCCATGAGAGATACTTGTTATCTGCTTAATGAATGGGTTCAAATGGATGTTTCATCAGTTGTTGTAGAACCAGATTTAGTCTCCACTCCGGAGGAGCTCTAATAGGTGGGAAAGTTCTGAAAAGTCCTTCAGGAACTGCTTAATGAGACGATTGGAACAAAGTGATGCCACTTCAGAAGACCTTCTGTATGTTGAAATAGCGGCCAAATGCAATTTAACCGATGCAAACGTTAGACCAGACTTTGAAAGCGACAATAGATAAGGCAGAACCTTATCGGGTGAACATTCCAGCGGATGTAAGTTGTTGTTAGAGCACCAGCAACAGAATCTCTTCCATTTTAAGGCATACGTCCATAATGTAGAAGGGGCTCTTGCTTTATTCAGTATGTCCCTGCATTCTTGAGGTAAGTCTACATCCCTGAAATCTGTGAGTCCAGGAACCAAGCATGGAGTTGCAGTTGAGATGGGCAAGGATGAAGAATCTGGCCTTTGCTCATTGTTAGCAGATCCAGTAGTATTGGAAGGCGGAATGGCTTGCACTTGGAGAGAAGGAGAAGCTCTGTGAACCAGTGCGGACGTGGCCATTTCGGTGCAATAAGAATCATGCAGCATGGTTCCTTCTTCATCTTGTGTAGAAGCCTCGGGATCAGAGGAAAGGAAGGGAATGCATAGGCAAAGATTCCCGTCCATCTCATCATGAAAGCGTTCCCCCAGGAGCCTTTCTCCGGCTCCCAACTTGCGAAGAAAAGGCACTTCCGATTGTCTTTGGTGGCAAAGAGATCCAGATTTGGCTTGCCCCACTTCTGAAAGATATTGTCCAGTATTGTTTGATCCAGCTCCCATTCGTGACACGATTTCGTTGCCCTGCTGAGGAAATCTGCCCAGGTATTCTGGACCCCTGGAAGATGTTCCACCTTGATTGTGATATTGTGCCAGAGAAGCCACTTCCAGATGTTTTGAGCTTCCTGGGACAGAATGTGAGACCTTGTACCACCCTGCTTGTTTAGGTAATGCATGCAAGTGGTGTTGTCGGTTCTGATGAGAACTGTAGATCCTCGGAGATGAGGTAGAAAAGACTGCAGGGCCAGTGAAATTGCTCGAAGCTCCAAAAAGTTGATGTGCATTTTCGCCATTGCTGAAGGCCACTTCCGTCTTACGCTTAGGTCTTGAAGATGCGCACCCCAACCTTCCAGGGAAGCATCTGTGGTGATGATGAAATCCGGAACTGGAGGCTGAAAGTTGAGCCCTACGGAGACATTCTTGGAACAACTCCACCAAGAAAGCATTTCTTTCATAACTGGAGTTACTTGAACCATGTTGTCGAATGAACCTGAGATCTGAAACCACTGATTGTCTAGCTCCTCTTGAATTGGCCTCATCTTTAGCCGTGCCTGAGGCACTATCAGAATTGCTGACGACAAAATCCCCAGAAAAGATTTGATCATTCTCACTGAAGCAAACTTTCTTTTTAGAAGGTCTGATGCCAGAGAGAGAAGGCGAGATATTCTGTCTGCGGACAAGAATGCTTTGTCTTGAATAGTGTCTAATCTTGCTCCCAGAAATTGTATCACTTGAGAAGGATAAAGGCGTTTACCGAGAGGCCTAGAGAATGAAATATTTGCAGGCATTTGGTTGTTGCAAGAGAAGCCTGGCGAAAGAATGGAGCCTTTATTAGCCAGTCATCCAGGTATGGGAATAGCTGGATGCCTTGCTAGAAATTTGGTAAAGACTCTTGGAGCAGAGCGCAGGCCAAATGGAAGGACTTTGAATTGGAAATGTGCGCCTGTCACAGTGAATCTCAGAAAATTTCGATGTTTGGGATGAATAGGGATATGAAAATACGCATCCTGGAGATCCAAGGTTGTCATGAATCCGCATGGTCTAGAAGCTGAAGAATTTCCTGAAGTGTTACCATGCCAAAGGATTTCTTCTGAAGGTACTTGTTCAGCATTCGCAAGTCTAAGATCGGCCTCCAATCCCCAGACTTTTTCTTTACCAGGAAAAAACTAGAATAGAATCCCTTTCCTGTTTGAGAGTGAGGAACTCTTTCTATCGCCCCTTTTGACAACATAGATTTTACCTCTTTCCTGAGTAGAGAAAGATGCTGTGGGTTTTTCTTTGGAGGTGGTTGAAGAGGGGGAAATTTGGTGAACTCCAGGGTGTGTCCACATTTTATGATATCTAATACCCACTTGTCCTTGGTTATTTTCATCCAATTGTTGAAATGTTGGGAAATAATTGGAATTTTGAATGCTTGAGGCATGTCTGGTGCAGGTGCAACAGGAATGTCACTGCCTTCTGGCAGAATCTCTGCCTTGAGGTTGATGCCTCTTGCCTTGTTGTCTATAGGCGGCCGTTGGAGGGTTCCTGTAGGCTTGCTGTTGTTGTTGGTACGAATATCCGTATCGACCCTGGTTCCCCTGCTGTTGGTATTTCTGGTAACCCCCACGAAAGGTGTAAGAACCTCTGCCTCTTGCTCCTCGAAAAAGGTGTCTTCCGATATTGCAAGGTACCCAATTATCTTGCAGTATCTGTGTCCTTTTTTATATCCTGTAGTGCGTCGTTGATATGTTTGCCAAACAAAAGATCGCCATCAAAAGGCATGTCCAGGATTTTAGTCTGGATTTCTGTGCAAAAATTAATGGCTTTAAGCCAGCCCTGTCTTCTAAGTGTAGCCGCATCTGCTAGTTGACGGAATACGAGGGATGCTATATCCATAGAGATATCTATGATTTCGGAAGCGGCTCTTTCACCCTCCGTGAGAATTTTTCTTGCCTCCACTTTCTTATTATCAGGCAGATCTATATAGGGCGAGATGTCTGACCATAATTGACAGTCATATCTGCCTAAGATGGCTAAACAATTCATAGCCCGAACAGTAGCGCCTGCCATCGTGGTAAAACGTTTGCCTATGTTGTCCAGTCGCCTTCCATCCTTGTCAGGAGGAGCTGTTATTGGAGTTGAAGGGTTCCGAAATTTTCTTTGCGCTGCCTGAGAGATAACGGAGTCTGCTTTAGGGTGACCCGAAAGGCAGGCAGGTGCATCATCCGGCGCTTTGTATTTTTTGTCAATCCTAGGGAGGCTTGCAGGAATGGAGAATGGAGTTTCAATGATCTTTACTCCCTCTTTCCATATATGATCAATTATGGGAATAGAACGTGCAGACTTCCTGTTTAGGTCTTTAAAATCATTTAAGAAACATTCCGTCTTCTGTACTGGCATGTTTAGGTGAAACCTAGCTGATGTCCTTTCCATACTGGCATGGAAACCTCCTATGTCCTCAGGAGGAGAGTCTGCAGCTGGAGGAATCGGTGACGCTGGAGTCGGAATTAAATATTCATCCCATTCGTTTACGGTAGTGGGTGAATTAGGAATTTCTCAATCCTCAGCTACCATGTCCCCGTCATCATCTTGTAGCAGCTGTGAAGGAAACCTGTCACCTGGGGCTCAGAAACTGGTGTTGCAGGTGTCACAGGTTGCATCTCTAAAGGTGCAGAAGGTTGTTGTGGAGGTGGAACTGGAGGAAAACGGCTATTATAGTCTTTTAACATTGCCGTAAGGTCCTGGAGCAAGGAGGCAGGCATTTGAACCACTGGCTCTTGATGGAATACTTCTTGAGGCCCTCTTAAAAACTCACATGGTTCATAGTATTCCTCTTCTTCATCATCCTCCTGATATTTTATCCTGAGTTGTGAAGGGTCATGTGCCTCTCCATAGGGGTCATCATCATCTTCAGATTCCTCCAAATAATGGCTAGGACGTAAAGATGAAATGTGTGATACATCATGGTAAAATTGTCTGGAAGACGACAATTTAGAGCTCAAAATAGGCGTAAATTGTAAAGGCGCAGGTTTTTTTATGCCTCAAAGTGGCAGAAATATATGTCGATGGTGATTCATATTCTGCTGTAACAGACGGCATCGCCGATGTTGTGATCATAGATGTAGTCGACGGAAAAGACATTGTCGACGTCACAGTTGAAGTTGTCGTTGACGGTGGACTGGCCGTCGAGGGTATAATCATCGTCGATGGTGAGATCGTTGACGGTATCATCGTCGACGGTGGGCTGGTCGTCGACGGCGGGCTCTTCGACGGAACATGATGCATCGTCGACGGGATACTCGTCGATGACGGGATAACAGTCGTCGACAGCGGAGGCATAGTCGACGGGATCTTCGACGACTAAGCCGGTGTCGACATGATGTGAGTCGACGGCATAGGGACACTCGTCGTCGATGCAGTCGACGGGGATCTTGTCGACAGTATACTTTTTCTTTGACGCTGAAGATCCACTCACCTTCTGTGGTGATTTTCTCATCGACGAAGATGTTTTACTCATCGACGGAGGGCCCTGAAGAGATTTTGAGGTAGTTGTCTGAGAAACCTTCACCTTATCTCTAGATTTTACCTCAGAAGAGGATGTTTTCAAGGTCTTACTCAGCTTCTCAGGAGGATCTCCAGATCTATCCCTCTTCTTGGATATGGGGGTGGGCACTTGAGGACTAATACTGCCCTCACCTTCAGATACCACTTCAGATGATGCCTTCAACTTCTCCAACCAAACCAGCAGGCGTCCTTCTCTATCCTTCAAGGTCTTGGCAGGAAAGGTTCTACAGATCCTGCAGTCCTTAACCTTGTGTGCTGGGTAGAGGCAATAAATACACTCCTTATGTGGGCCCTCAAAGTGTAGTCTCTTCTTCCCACATGAAGAACAGGCCAAAAACAAACTCTTCTTAGAATCAGACATATTTCTTCACAGAAAGTAAGGCTTAAAGAAAAAACTGAGCAGAGCTCAGGGAGACTCCCTAACACACGAGGTGATGTATAAAATCTGAGGGTTTGCCTCTCTGTGGGGAAGGTTCTAGGAGGGGCTGCTGCCTGATTGGCTGGTTTTCAAGTTTGGTTCTTTTTGCAAAGGGACTAAGATAGGCTAGTGTAGTGACTTTGCTATCTACTATAGCCTATGGTATGATGTTATTATGACTATAATGTATATATTTTATTGTACCGCGAGACTCCCACCTCGTCGGCGGGGATGATTCAAAGCATGTGAATCTATGAAAGATACCCCAATACTGGATAACATCAGTTTACTCTCGGACCACATAAAATGGCACAAACTCCTGGATAACTTACAACCCAGATTAAAAAACAACCACAGCATCGAAACAACCCTCCTCGCTTATAAAGACGATATAGACACCATCCTCAACCATGGACAGACGGCAGCCCTCACTGGAGAAACACTAGTAAGGCTTTCACTGTTCACATCAGAACTCAAGGACATCATCTGTTTAGTCCCACAGGGATCATGACTCAGCCCCACACTTTTCAACATATACATGACTCCTCTGGCAAGCATCATGGGCCTAGTTTGTTATAGGCAATCGAGGGTGGTTGGCCGTACGCCTGATGTTGGTAAGCGGTTCTATATTGTGACTGAAAGGGTTGATATTGTTGAGATAGTTGATAACCCCCCCCCCCCCTGTTGGAAGATAAACCCTTTTCTCTAGCTCCTCAAAAGGGTCACTACTTAGACTGAAGGGTGCCTAGGGACCTAGCGGTGTCAGTCTTCATCTTTATCATCAATAGAGCATCATCTGTGTGTCTCCCGAACAATGATTCTCCGTCGTAGGCTATGTCCAAGATCTTCTATTGTACCTCCAGCCTAAAGAATGTGGCTTTAAGCCATCCCATCAATCTCAAGACAGCTGCTCTGGCTAATTTGCGGAAATCTGAGATGGCGATTTCCATTGCACAATCTATAATCTCCTAGGAGGTACGCGCACCCTCCCAGAGGATCTTTCTTGCTTCTGCCTTTTTGTACTCAGGCACCAAGTCAGTTAACCTGGTGACATCGGACTACATTTGTCGGTCGTAAGGACACAGGATCACTAGCGAGTTGGCCGATTGAACGGTGATAATAGACATGAGGGAGAACCTCTTCCCTATGATGTCCATGCTCTTGCCTTCTTTGTTTGGCGGCACGGAGATGGAAGCAGAAGGGTTTCTGGCGTGCCTTTGCGCTCCCTATGAAAGCACAGAGTCTGGTTTGGGAGGACCTGTGAGGCAAGCGGGGGAATCCTCTACAGCTTTGTACTTTTTGTCCAGGTAAGGTGGTACTGCTGCTGCTGTAGCCAGGTTCTTCATTATCTTAATATCCTCCTCCCGGATATAATCAATGATGGTGATGTCCCTCACCGACTTCCATGCTCCTTAAAGCTATAGAGAAAACAGTTGAACTGTTTAACAGAGGTTGGGAGATGAAATTGTGTTGCAGCCCGGTCCATCAGATTATGAAAGCCCCCGATGTCCTCAGGGGGAAAATCTGAAGGGTGCGGTGGTGGATGCAATGGAATGGGAAGAAGGTAGTCATCCCATGGGGGTCGGAGTTCAGGGATCTCGTCTTCCTCCCTTTCATCTTCTGAACAGATTAGGCTCTCTCTTGGTGGCACTGCTATGTTCGAGGCAGGTGTCATCCTGGGTGTCATAAACCGAGTCATATGCGGTGGCATAGCAAGAGAGGTACGCTGAGGTGGTGCTACTGGTTGCTTCTGTGGAGGGTCAGGATATCTTTTTCTATAATCTTGCAGCATGGCGCCTGCAGATCCTGGACTAGTGATATGGGAATTCGCACTTTATAATACCTTGGCTGCGAATGAGAATGGTAATGAAAATGTTCATAAAGCCAGTTGGGAGGGGCATAATATTGATGATAATAATTCCTCGTCTTAGGCTTCCTCCTGGTATTTTACCTGGAGCTTTGATGGTTTGTGCGCTTCCCCAAAAGCACCATCGTCATCCAACTCCTCCAGGTCCAACAGGTGACTTGGTGACAAAGAGGAGACCTTGCTAGGGGATGTCAATTCAGTTTTTAAACCGTTTTTGTTATTTTTGAGATTTTTATAATTGTCGACTGTCCCGTCGATGTTGCCAACCAGGTGAACTTTGGCATCAACGTTCGGAACTCCGTTGTCGATGCCCCAGTCGACGGTGCTGTCATCGATCCAGACTTCGTCGACGTCAGGGGTTACACCGCCGTCGACTGTGTCTTAATTGACAATATTACCCCTGTAGATGTGATGGGTGGGTTTATGGCTGTCATCGATGTCTTCGAGGACTATGGTCTCATGGCCAGGACTGTGGTGACCGTCGTCGTCGATAAACGTTTCACGGTGATGTCGTCGTTGACAGGGCTTTGAGAGGACTTTTTGACCTGACCGATTCAGAGTAGGAAGAATGCTCACACTCCTGTCTTCACAGATGGACTAGTAGGTTGATAGAAGGCCGCCTCTGTGGAGATGAGTTGTAGCTTCTCCTTTCTCAGAGGACCTTTATGATGCATTTTTAATTCCTTTCTGCCCTTTGCAGATGTCCCCTTGTCTGAAGATCTTGACCTTTTGTGGGTTCTCACAGATGTATCACTGTCCTCCTCAGAAGAACAAGTTACTTACCTTCGGTAACGCTTTTTCTGGTAGATACAGTATCTGCCTGTGGATTCCTCACCTTGTGAATATCCTCCTGCGTCAGCAGCTTACGGAAATTCTTTTTGTAGCTTCGCGCCGACGTGGACGGACGTCACAGAGGCACGGCATCGCGCGCGACTCCGCTGACGTCACCGACCCCATATCAGGCCCACGCCGGCGTGATGACATCAGTTACGCCCCTTTTTTCCGTGCCTTTGAGGCACACGGACGGACCAATGGCAGTAGAACAATACAAAGTATACACAGTACACAATGTCCAGATTACACACATAGTGCAAAAACAATAAGGGAAAGCAACATAACATTTCCTTTGACAATAAATATATATAATATATATATATATATATATATATATATATATATATATATATATAAAATAAACATGGTATACAAGAGTGGACAACGGGGAGGCGGGCGGGTCAGTGAGGAATCCACAGGCAGACACTGTATCTACCAGAAACAGCGTTACCGAAGGTAAGTAACTTGTTCTTCTGATAGATACATCTGCCTTGTGGATTCCTCACCTAGTGAATAGAGTCCCACAGCAGTCCCCACTCCCGGAGGAGGGTGTCCACTCTTCTATACCAAGAAATCCTGGAGGACAGAGCGCGCAAAGTGGCCGTCCCTCCTCACCTCGGTATCCAAGCAGTAATGCTTCGTGAAAGTGTGGAGGGAGGCCCAAGTCGCGGCTCTGCAAATGTCCTCTACAGACGCACCTCTAGAAAGAGCAGATCTAGTAGAATGAGCCCTTATACCCTCTGGAGGTTCCTTACCCGCCAGGGAGTAGCAGATCTTGATGCACAAAATTATCCATCTTGAAAGCGTGCACTTGTGCACAGATCTTCCTTTCCTGCAGCCAGCAAATCCAACGAACAGCTGGTCATCCAACCTGAACTCTCTTGTCCTGTCCAGGTAGAAGCTCACCGCCCTCTTAGGGTCCAAGCGATGAAGCCGCTCCTCCTCCTTGGAAGGGGGAGGATAGAAGGTATGAAGGGTAACAGATTGCCCCAGGTGGAAAGGAGTTACCACCTTCGGCAGAAAAGCAGCCCTGATCCTAAGAACCATTCGATCAGCATGAATGGATAAAAACGGGGGCCTTGAACTAAGAGCTTGAAGCTCACTTACCCTCCTTGCCGAGGTAATTGCTACAAGGAAGACCGTCTTGAAAGACAAAAGCCTCAAGGGACATGAGTGTAAAGGCTCAAAAGGTGAACCCATCAAAAATGTAAGAACAAGGTTCAAGTCCCATTGAGGTACAATAAAAGGAGTGGGAGGAAATTTATTGATAAAGCCCTTGATGAACCGTAAAACAATAGGTGACTTAAACAAAGAGGGCTGGTCAGGCAAACAAAGGAAAGCCGATAAGGCCGACAAATAACCCTTAATGGTTGCCACCGCAAAACCCTGCTGGGCCAAGGAAAGAGCAAATTGAAGAATATTGGACAAACGAGTCCTTAAAGGGTCAATGGACTTCTCCCCACACCAAGCAACGAACTTAGACCATCTATAGGAATAAATGGACTTAGTGGAGTCACGCCTGGCTGACAAAATGACATCCACCACATTGTGTGGGAGAGAAAAGGAACTCAGGTTGCCCCGTTAAATCTCCAGGCATGAAGGTGTAAGGTCTGGAGGTGGGGGTGTAGAACCTGCCCCTCCATCTGGGAGAGGAGATCTGCCCTGTGAGGGAGACGGAGCGGCGGGTGAGAGGAGAGGTGGAGAAGGTCTGAGTACCACACCCTTCTTGGCCAATCCGGGGCGATCAATATGACTTGGGCCCGGTCTCGGCGAATTTTCCTCAGAACCCGAGGAATCAAGGGTATGGGAGGAAACGCGTAAAGGAGTTGCAAGCCCCAACTCAACTGAAACGCGTCCCCCAGGGCTCCCAGCATCGGAAACTGGAGGCTGCAGAATGACTGGCAGTGAGCATTCTCGCGAGTGGCGATCAGGCCCACCCGAGGAGTTCCCCACGTCCGAAAGACGTGACGAACCACCTCTGGATGAAGCCTCCACTCGTGGTCGGCAGAGAACTGCCGACTGAGACTGTCTGCACGAACGTTCTGAACTCCGGCCAGATGATATGCCATCAGACAAATCTGATGATCCTGAACCCAGGACCAGAGACGCAGAGCCTCTCTGCAGAGACAATGCGACCCCACTCCTCCCTGCTTGTTGACATACCACATCGCGGTCGTGTTGTCCTTCAGGACCTGAACTGACCGCCCCCGAAGGGAAGGGAGGAAGGCCTTGAGTGCCAGACGTATCGCCCGTAATTCCAGCAGGTTGATGTGAAGCAACCTTTCCTCTGGAGACCAAAGACCCTTGACCTCCAGGTCCCCCAGATGAGCACCCCACCCTAGAGTGGATGCATCCGTTATTACCGTGGCCACCGATGGAGGAAGTTGAAAAGGCTTTCCTTGCGACAGATTGCCTTCCACGCTCCACCAAGACAGATCCGCTGCAGTTTCTCTGGAGATCCTCACTGACTCCCTGAGATCTCCGTTGTGCTGATACCACTGCCTGCGGAGGCACCAATGGAGTGCCCTCATGTGCCAGCGTGCATGGTTGACCAACAGAATGCAAGAAGCCATCAGACCGAGCAGACGTAAGACCTTCAGGACTGGAACAACCGCTCCATTGTAGAATAAAGGAATCATTTCCTGTATGTCGCGAATCCTTTGAGGAGGAGGGAATGCACGACATACAGTAGTGTCCAGTACCGTACCTATGAACAGGTTGCGCTGGGAGGGCACCAGGTGAGACTTGGGTACATTTATCGAAAAACCCAACCTGTGCAACAACTGAGTTGCCTCTTGCAGATGAATGAGCAACCTTCTCTGGCGACTCCGCTTTGATCAGCCAGTCGTCCAGATACGGGAAAACCGGAATCCCCGACCTCCTGAGATGTGCTGCCACCACTGCCATCACCTTGGTGAAGACTCGAGGCGCAGTAGTAAGACCAAACAGAAGGACCGCAAACTGGTAGTGTTGCGACCCAACCGTAAAACGGAGATACTTTCTGTGCGACTTCAAGATGGGAATATGAAAATACGCATCCTGCAAGTCGATCAACACCATCCAGTCCTCTTCCAGCAGCGCTTGAAGAACCTGTGCAAGAGTGAGCATCTTGAACTTTTCCTGTTTCAGGTAAAGGTTCAAGATCCTGAGATCCAGGATTGGCCGAAGCCTGCCATCCTTCTTGGGGATCAGAAAATACCGGGAGTAGCATCCCTGACCCCTCTCCTGCTCCGGAACCACCTCTATCGCACCCTTTCTGAACAGTGCCAGGACTTCTTCCTGCAGGAGAAGCAGGTGGTCCTCCGAACAAAAACCTTGGCAAGGAGGGTAATTTGGGGGAAACTCCCGAAAAGGAAGAGCATTCCCATTCCCCACGAGATTGAGAACCCAAAGATCCGATGTTATCAATTCCCAATCTCGTAGGAAATGGGTAAAACGACCCCCCACCGGACCCACATGATCTGGAATGGCGGATCTAGGGCTGCTTTGCTGCGTTGGCAGGGGGCTGGGACGGGGAAGAGGAGGAGATTTGACGGCCTCGAGAACGGGCTCTTTGCTTGCCCCTATAAGACCTGTACAGCGTGTTTTGCTGCTGCTGCGGCTGCTGCTGCGTTGACTTGTAGGATCAAAAGGAAGATCTGCTAAATCCTCTAGTATGCCTTCCAAAAGTGCCCCTGGTCTGAAGGCCCAATGACTTGGCTGTCGCCCAGCTGTCTTTAAAGCGTTCTAAAGCAGCGTCTGCCTTCTTGCCAAATAAACCAGATCCGTCGAACGGGAGATCCAACAACGTAGATTGGACATCTGAAGAAAATTCACTCGACTTCAGCCACGCGGCTCTCCTTGTAGCTACACAAGAGCCCATGACCCTTGCCACAGAGTCCAAACCACTCTGAATCACCTGCCTTGCTGCAGCCTGAGTGTCAGAGATAACCTCCTGGAAGTCTTTTCTAACCTCCTACGGCAACTTGGGCACCAACTGTTTTACAGTGTCCATAAGGGCGTGAATATAACGCCCCATCAGGCAGGTCGCATTTGTGGACTTCAGCGCCATACTGACGGAGGAGAAAACCTTTTTAGCAGCCTGATCCTGCTTTCTCTACTCTTTTTCAGCTGGAACCTGAGGAAAAGCTCCCGTTGATCGTTTGGAACAGGCCGCCTGCACCACCAAACTCTCAGGCAGAGGGTGAGTGGATAAAAATTCTGGGTCATCAGGAGCAGCTCTGTACCTTCTGGCAACAGCCCTAGACACAGCAGGAGCTGACAAGGGTTTCTTCCAAACCTCTAAAATTGGATCTTTAGGGGCATCATTAAAGGGCAGCAATGGTTCAGACACCGATGATGGAGAGTGAAGGACCTCTGTGAGAAGATTTGACTTGAACTCAGCAGTAGGTAAAGCAATGTTCAACAAACGTGCAGCCTTCCTAATCACTATGTGGTAAGGAGGCACATCTTTAGAGGGTTCGTCTGGTACGGAAACCAAATCCCACTCAGGGGACAGTTCAAGGCCACTGGCTACTGAAAGATCCTCAAAAGGGTCCTCAGGATCCTGCAGCTCACCCTCCTCCAAATACTCCTCACGATAGCTCTCTTCCTCCATCAGCCTCTGGGCTTCACGCCTCGCCCGGCGCTTCACATTCGAAGCTGCCGGATCCACTGTCGGGTCCGTCAAAGTCGGAGCCGGCGCCGAGCCCGACGAGGAAGAATCCCACGACGTCGCTCAGGGTTCGTCATCAGGGATGATAAAATCGGCGTCGAAGGATTCGGAGTCGTCGACTTCGGCGTCGATGGCTTCGGAGTCGAAGGCCTCGCCGGCGTCGGAAATTGCCAAAGCGGTGCCGGAATAAAGGGCGCAGGAGCATAGGTTTGGGGAACACCCAGACCAAATGCCATCGGACCCGTGGGACCAACAGGAGCCCCAGAGGGGTACATAGCCCTGGAATAAATACCATACATCGCATTTAGAAAATGCGTCGGATCCTGACCTGGAGCCGGAAAGGCTGGGTACGAACCCCCAGCCTGCTCTTGAGGGCGTGGAGTCGATATGACGTCGACCTCCTCTTCAGGCTGGTGCACCGGGGTTGACAGACCTTCGGGCAACGGAGCCTCTCCCTCTCCAACCATCTCCCCCTCACCTTCACCCTCCCGATCCGGAGGATGGAATGGAACTGGAGATGGATTCGCTGCCTGCTTCGGTGAACCTGGCGAATTCGGATGCAACACCTGACCCCCGGCGTCCTGATCTTCCGAAGCCAAAGACACCACCTCTTTCTCAACCAGTTTCACCTGCGACTTCGGCTTAGAACCCGAATCCTTCCTCGAGCGATGTCGGGATTCATGGGTCCTCTTCTTATGTTTCTTTTTAGACGACCTCGAAGCATGGGCCAAGGACGAGTCCGATCGCAACCTCGAGCGAGATCTTGACCTCGAGCGTCGAGTCCACGACCTCGATTTCTTCTTCTCCTTACTTCCTTTAAGCTTCGCCACAAGAAGCTTAGCTTCTCTCTCCCGGAGGGCCTTAGGTGTCATCTTCCTACAAGACCGGCAGTCATCGACGTCGTGGTCGGAGCTAAGACACCATAAGCAGCATTCATGCGGATCCGTAATGGACATGGTCTTGCCGCATTCTCCACAGGCTTTAAATCCGGTCTTCTTCAAAGACATGTCGAAAGAGAAGACAATGAAACACCAACAACACAAGGTAACAAAGTTACTGCAAAAGCTACGGACGATCCCTAGAAAACCGTTAGCGTCGATGACGCGGAAAAAAGGGAACTGATGTCATCACGCCGGCGTGGGCCTGATATGGGGTCGGTGACGTCAGCGATGCTGTGCCTCTGTGACGTCGGTCCACGTTGGCGCGAAGCTACAAAAAGAATTTCCGGAAGCTGCTGACGCAGGGGGATATTCACAAGGTGAGGAATCCACAAGGCAGATGTATCTATCAGAAGTGGTGGATTTCTGAGGTTTAGACTTTTGTGGCTACAGAAGTAGCCTTTCCTCCATGTCTTCAAGGTTTTAGAGAAAGCGTGACATTTGTTGCACTCCTTTACCTGATGTTGAGGGTAGAAGCAGTAAAGAAAGTCTCTGAGTGGATCCTCCAAACTGAGCCTTTTCTTCCCACAGATTTTGCAAGATCTTTAGAGGACTTTCTTAGTAGTCTCAGACATAGTTGCAGATAATTTTTTTAATGTAAAGGGAAAAACGGAGCAGAGCTCAGGGAAACTCCCTTACACGACATGCGGTAGAACATGTGAGGGATTCAGCCTCTATTGGCAGTATTCTAGAGGGTGCGCTTACCTGATTGGTTATAGTTAATGTTCGGGCCTTTTTAAAAAGGACAGATAGGCTAATAAACTGACTTTGCATTGCCATTACAGCCTATTATACAGATACATTCTGCTTTACCATAGTACCCTGGGATTCCTACTTCGACGACTGGGAAGGATTCAAGCATGTGAATTTATAAAAGATCCAATATTGGAGAACTGCTTTTCCTAGGACCTCACTGACTATATGCAAATCTGTAAAATGTCACAGACTTCTTGGATAACATGACTGCTTACCCAGCCAAGCCTCTGTGTGTTCGAGTTATGCACTATACTTGTTAAAGTTGAGTTTGTGAAAGATGTGTGAGGAGGTGAAGAATGTATTGAGAAGGAGATTGCATGTGCTGATACAGTCTAATATCTGCAGTGAGGCTGGCTGCAAAGTGGGTGTTAATCATGGGATCCAGCAGCTAGACTTCAGTGGAGAATGTCAACCATTCGAGCATGTGCTTTGACACATCTCAGTGAGCAGTATAAAGCGATTTATACATGTAATTACAATACAATATATTACTTACCGGTAACACTATATAAAAAAACGTCATACTTCATGTCTAAACGCAGACTGTGATCTTGTACATTTTCAGCAGGCAGTTGAACCTGGGCTCAGCCATGGGCAAGATGCAAAATTATATGAGAAATGAAGACATCAGACGCAAGCCATGCGGCTTAGAGATTGGTTAGAATAAAGCAGTCTGTATTGCAAGGGAAAAGGGCGAGGATTTCATTCACGTGATCAACAATATTACAGCATGGTCAGAAAAAAAGAAAAAGCAGTCGCTTTTTTTTGCTCCTACCAGGTATGTCCATTAACAAGCTGTCATACATACACACTATTAAAAAATAAACAAAATGACAAATGTAAACATGACTTCTTGGCGCAACATGAGCCACTTCCAAGACATAAGTGCACTCGCTGGCGCCACAAGGAGGGGACTGGGGGGCGGGAGTCACACTTGTTCCAGTGTCAGTCCGTTAAATAAAAGGTCAAGGCAAAATTGTGTATGGAAATAATATAATTAGACAGGATATTTATATGTATATATATATATATATATTTATATACTTTAATATTTACAAAGCGAAAGGTGTTGCGCTGCACCTGAGGCGCTTTAAGCAAAGGGGTTTGCAAAGGATGCCAATGCCAGGAAGCCCGTATTAAAGGATAAAGGGGGGGTGGGGCACTTTACAGTCCAAGAGGAGAAAGAGGGTCTTTTGGGATGGTTAATATTACAATTTAACATCAACATGGACAAGGAAGATCAAACCTTGGAATTCCTGTTTCATTATGGTTATACACCTGAGTGGCACAGGTAATTTAGGCCCACAATTTCCTTGATCCAGAACTGTATACAAGTTTGCCCTCGAGGAGCAGATTGTTTTGGTCCCATGGCCTCTTATATTTCTATGCTATAATTGAAGGTAAGGATAGGTTGGCTGGGCCCAGATTTTCTGTGCAATTATGTTTCTATGCTTGGGAGCTACAGGCTGATTGCGCCACAAGATCATCTGTATGGCAACAGGCAGGCGCAGGTCAGATTGCAAATAATTCTGGCAGAGATGGGTCAACTGGGCCCTGCAATTCCAGTTCCTGCATTGTACTATGCCCTGGAGAGACAGTTTAGTTGGGCTAAGCTACTATATTTTCATGTCAAGATGGCACAAGGCTCTGCTGGGCCCGGAGCTCAGCATCCTCATAGGTAATTCCTGGGAAGCAACCAGCAAGCCAGGTCTTTTTCACATATGTCCATGTCTAGAATTGGGATAGTCAGACCATGGTACAGTCAGCTTTCTAAGATTAGAAGACCTGGCATAAACCACCTCCTTGCAGCTGGAGACCCCAGCACTTAAAGATACCCTCACTTTCCATGTCCAGGTCTAACATACAGGATACAAGACTAGGTCTCTTCCAGTTCATGGTTAATAGGTTAATATGTTACTGCTGTTATCACCCCACCCATCGGGCTTTCTTTTCCACATGAAAGCACAAATAGTTTTACAGCAGCAAGGAGCAACAGTGCAAATTATAACAAAGAATGAGCTCACTCTCAGAACATGATCGTACAGGTTCGCCCTGCCTTTTAGTGCCCTGCAGGACATGAAAGGGAAGTATGAGCCAGGCCGTAACAGCCCAGGGCCCTGAGCCCCAAGTATGGGTAAGGATTCTTTTGCAGTTTTTTAGAAAGCGGCGAACGGGTCAGACCGTACCTGGAGTGACCTAGAGGGAGTAGATTACAGCAGTGTTCTTTAGCCTGGTCTTCAGTACACCAAGAGTGGAGTTCT
This sequence comes from Lissotriton helveticus, assembly GCF_964261635.1. NCBI lineage: Eukaryota > Metazoa > Chordata > Amphibia > Caudata > Salamandridae > Lissotriton > Lissotriton helveticus. The sequence goes on along the minus strand of NC_136068.1, from coordinate 629,726,219 downwards.
GCCCCAGACTTACCTCCAGTACAAGAGCAGAGTATTTTTGTGGTCCCAGCTGCAGGACCTAGAAAGCAGAGAATAGCAATGCCTCAGCTTTAAGATGACAAAAACAGAGACTTCGACAGGCCCAGCATCCAGAACACGTAGTCTAGGGGTAAGACCGAGTATTGCATACAGAACTCTTACCAAGTGGGCTGAGCAATTCTCAGAGAGCACAACATAGCCATGCCCAACCTACAAGACCAAAAGCAAAGTACATTTGGTGTCAACTGTAGGACTCAACACAGCATGGTGTCCAAGAACAGATTGCACTCTGGGCCACAAATGCAGAACCCTGAGATAAAAACCACAGTTCAAGGAAACGAGAGGAAGAAGGTGTTTGGCTACCTAACATAATAACCCACTTCTCTATATAGATGCTGTTAATCCTCAATGAAGAATCAAAAAAGGAATTGAAAAGTGGCGTAGAGGCTGATAGAGGTACAGTTGAAGAGGAATCAGACTGCAATCCAGAAGGTTCGACCTACAGTGTCTAGATATTGAAGAAAGGAGGTACTGCCGGTGCAAGACTCTGGACTCCAGAGCTAAAGACAAGGCACTGACAGAGCCTTTGATATCTGACATGCAGCCCAAGTAGTCTCCGTGCCTTAGAACTGAATAGCCACTGATCATGGAGGGCTAAGGGAGTGGAGAAGAAGGCAAGCCTTACATAGGCAAGGCTTAGAAACAGTGTTGTAGTAGATGGACAAAACTAAGGAAAAACGTGCCCTACCCAGGCAAGGCATGTCATACCATAAGGGCTGGTTTAGGGAAAGTCGTAGATCACAAGGTCAAGGTTGGAGAAGGTCTGTCCTATAAGTTCAGGCTTAACTAAGGCAGGACGTGCATAAAGGGTTCAACATGAATGGGGCTTGATTAAGATTAGGGTTAAGAAGTGAGGCTTGTGGAAGGCATGGCCTACAAGGGCTGCACTGAAAAAGGCGCTTTTCTGTATTGGCGAGGCTCATTCTTGGTGACAGCATGCACTACATGGGTATTCCCTGAAGTCATGTCCAGGGCTTGTGCAATGCATATCCTAATGGGATGGGGTTGAAAAAGGCTTATCCTACATTAGTGGGACTTGGATGTGTGCCTACATGGGTGGAGATTGGAAAAAGCATGTCCTTCATGTGCGGAGCCTGGAAAAGACATTTCCTACATGTGCAGTGCTTGGTGTACCACACCAGCAGAGCTTAGCGAAGGCATGCACAACACAGGCAAGGTTTGATGCTACCCATGGGATGTGATTAGAAAGTAAAGTCCTAGATGGTTACGGCTAGGTAAAGACTTGTCCTATTTTGGTCCACAAAGGCTTGACCTCCACAGGAAAAGCATGCCCTACAGGATCTTCATCAACATGTGTTGTGCATAGTAAGAGCTTCAGAATCATTGGGAAGGGGTGGGGTACATATGTGGAACCTGGTAACAGGTGGGTTCAGGAGTGACATCAAATTCCCATTTAGAAGTACTAAAAGACAAGTCACTCAGGAGTGAAATCCAAGAGGCCATATTATCAGGTGCAACATAAGCACATCATATGATCTGGGGTGACAATAAGAGCCTATATGTTCAGAAGTAACAGTATGCTATGGTATAGCAAGAGTCCATTTTCAGCATCGACACCAGATGTCTCCAACATCCAGGAATTTCACCCAGAGCAAGTGATTCACATTAAAACAACAACTCCAATACACCCATCATATGGTAAAGCACATGGATGGAAAGGTTTTCTTTTAGCCCTCAACCTTCACTGGAATATATGTTGGTCAATTTAACAGCAGGTTTTAGTTCTGAGTTAAACTGCCACAGAGTTGTGGCCTGAAGTTCAGCTTAAGTGAACAGCCATATGAAAGGGACAACAAAAAGGAAATAAGACATTGCAATAGCATTACAGAGCCCTTGTGCCTGTGTTTCTTAATTATAATCCTACTCGGTAACCCAATTGTGGGGGCAACTAGCTTTTCTGGGGAAGAGGACTGTTTGTGCAACAGAGCAGCAAAGACAGATCCCGCTACACAGATGCCAGAAATCCAGGTGCTAACAAACCCAAATATACTCAACTCTGCTTTCTGCCTAGTCAGATTCTTTCTCTAGTTCCTACTCTTCCACACCCATACCAAACCTCTGCAGAGGACAATACATCATTCTCACAACTTTGGTGGGGAAAAAAAAAAGTCATGTACCCCACCCAAGAATGCTATCTGTGACAGTGATTCACCATTTGAACATCGCCAGATGGCTACCATAGGCAGTCATTTGCCTTCACACATCATGAAAAATCACTCACCACACAGTGACACATTCATGGGAATGGGAACCCCATCCCGAAATCACAACATTTTCCCTAAATCGTAAACATTATCCCGCAGACTTAACAACACAATCCATTCTTACGACTTGACCCTCCCCTGCACAGGAGGGGGGAAGTTATGTAGGTGTGATAACATATCTGGTGGAGTCTGAAAAATTCTCAACTCTGTCCAACGACGGCAAGGTGGTCGAAATTAAGAACAAAATGACATTATGACAGGGTTCAGGGGAATGAAGGTGACTGAGAAGCAGACAAATATTTGTTACTGTGGAAATATTGTCAGTCTTTCAAACCTACATCATTTGATCAAGCTAGATGGAGCGTCCCAAGCTTGGTTACGTTACAATAGCAACAGGAAAATCCCACAGGGTGGAGAGATGAGTACAGACGCCCAGCAACTGGCTCTGTCACCACCTCATCTTCCCTATCTCCTGCCGTGGCACGAGTATACAACCAGTGCATCAGGTTACGACACGGGATGGCTCCTCCAACACTAACAGTGCTAGCTGCGCTGGCCAAATGAGGAACATTCCGGCCTGCCGCTCTTATCCCATATCACATCCTCTTCTACCTCAGAAGTAGGAATCCTGAACCACAGCTGCCCCAGAGCTGTCCGCAGGGTCAGACTTCTCTGAAGCTGCCACATGAGACACTGGTATGCTTGCATTGTCACTGCCACCTTCTGCCTTCTCAGAGAGGGTCGAGGCATCTCCAGTCCCTTTTTCCTGAGCCCCTGGTAGCACATCGGAAGACTCCTTCTTGCGAAAGGACATCTTTCGATCCTTCTTCAACTTGGCTTCCTCCTTTGCCTTCTCTTTGTGAAGCTTCTTCTCCTTCTCTTTTTCTAGTCTCTCTCTCTCTTTGTCCAGTCTTTCCTTCTCTTTCTGCTCTTTGGCTCGCTGCTTCTCAAGCTCTTTCTCCCGCTCTTTCTCCAGCCTCTCTCTCTCCTTGTCCTGTCTCTCTTTCTCCTTCTGCTCCTTGGCTAGCTGTTTCTCATAATCTTTATCTTTCTTGCGGTCCTTGGATTTCTTTGGCTCACCGAGGGGCATGACGTTGCCTGTGGGAGAGGGCAGAGCCGGGTGCAGTCCCTCAGATACCACCTGACCAGGAGGCATAGGTCCGAGAGTCGGCTTTTTCACTTCCCCAGCGGCCTTCTCCACCTTCCCCTTTGTCTTCTGGCCTTTGCTATTAATAATGTTATTGGCGCTCAGGTTAGTCGCGGATGGGGCGGCTGTGGGCCCAGAGGAAAGTGCCAGGTTACCAATGGAATGGGCTGGTGAAAACCCATGAGCATCTTTCTGCCCCTTGTCACGCCACCTTTCTTCTTTGGAGGCCCGCCGCAGGCTGGTCAGACTGAGGAGGCTGGAGCTCGCGGTCAGGGGTGGGTTCATGCGATGGTGTTCCTCAAAAATGGCACGTGTGCCATGGAGTCGACGTGATGGCTTGTACTGCAACTCACCACGATTCTCACGCCACTTCTTTAGCTGGGTGGTGTTCTCACGCTCAATTAAGGCCTCGGTCACGGGCAGAGCACTTATCTGCAAGAGAAAGAGAATATAATTACAATACAAACATGATGTATTAAAGCAATCATACATTAGCACAATAAGATATAAGTATTTCTAAGAGCTTGGTTACATTGCATTTCAATATTAAACAAGTTATTACGTGGTAAAGCATCGCTTGCAACTGCATCTCTATGACAAGCATTCTTATGATGTGAAGATCTGCATTACTCAGAGTCCTTGTATTCCTTGGTATCCTAAACATCCCAATAATAGAAGTGAAACCTCTGATAAGTGGTACTATGTTTAAGTCCAGGAGTCCCCAATAGCCCGCATACTTCCAGTCATTCACTGTTTCCCTGACTCTCCATAGCAACTCACAAGAAACTGGGTGGTTACTAATAAACAATGTCTATTTTGGTGTGCGGTGGGGTCAGGTATGTACACAAGTCGATACAAAAGGGGATGATGGACGGAGCGTTTGAACAAATCAAACACTCACCCCCAGTCAACTGATCTGGGTTTAATCCATCACCATTCTTTAGTTTACTCAGCCACCCCAGTTCAGACATGGCTATATGCAAATCAGTCTGACCCTGTGCCTCATAGGAACAGTCCAGCCCGAACTGCCAAGCCATGTCTTCCCTGGACCGGAAACAAGCATCCTGGGACCGGTTTCGGATTCATAATCCTCATCAGCCAGGCTATCTTGAATCCAGTGGCCAAGTGAACAAGGGACTCACGTCTGAGCATACCCTGCCACACTTAGGGCGAACAAAGCGATACAAAAGGGGATGATGGACGGAGCGTTTGAACAAATCAAACACTCACCCCCAGTCAACTGATCTGGGTTTAATCCATCACCATTCTTTAGTTCACTCAGCCACCCCAGTTCATCCCCTTTTGTATCGCTATGTACACAAGTCTCCTTAGCATCGTGAAACTCACTGTAATACAGGAGTGAGCACAATTAACTGTGGGTGTTTGAGATATTTCAATGGAGACAGAAACATCCTTTCCAGCATGAACCCTGACTTAACACGAAAAGCACTCAGCAGCTAATTCTCTCCAGCTCTCCTATCTTCAGTGTGGTCTTGCTCACTTGGGATCAGTGATGTCATTCAGCAACCTGTGGTTAAGTAAGTACAGTCTCTCCTTCATGTAGACCAGTATTTATTGCAAGAGAAATTAGTTGGATTTTCTTTGGTGTTGGAAGGAGGTGTGGGGGAGGGGTGGAAGAAGAAATTGGACGTAGCAAAAACAGCACAACAACCATTTTCTTGGGTGAGAAGAGAAGAATGCGGATGTGTAAAGAGGAAAGAACCAACATGACAAGCTAAACTTATCTAAAATTGCAGTTTTCTAAAACTATATTATATGTGTCAGTTGACCTCCTAGATTGCTTGCATTCATTAAGGACAGATACAACCATGAGCGGGCTATAATCTTACATTTAACTGCTCTCTTTTAATATCATAGTTATGACCGTTCCGGGATAGAGGTGGGTATATTTCATTATGATCCTTAACGGGCAAAGTTAAAACATCAAGAGTGGAGAATTGGGCTCTACTGCAAACACATATTGCAAGTCAAGAAGTTGCGCCAGCCATAAGCATCCTGAATAAGGCGAAAGTGTCAATCCTGAATTTGCTTACAGCTAACTTTGATAAGCAATTTGCCCATGTGCTGACTGAAAATGTGAGGGAAGTCATTAATGCTATTGTGGCAGCACAAACTCTTACTCCAACAATAATGTAGTTCACTGCCTTCTTATTATCAAAGTCTGGTAAAAACAAAAGTCTCCAGACTCACGAAGGCACATTTCACTTCTGAATGTGAAAGGCACATTTCTGAATAAATGTCTAGTGGCAAGACTAGACAAGGTGATGGCTTAACTAGTAAATTCAAATCAGACAATATATATATATATGAGGGGTTGCCAATGGGGAATAACACAAAATAATGAATTCACCTAATGAGATGTGAAGCACAGCAGTAAAAGGAGACATTCAAAAGAGTGGATTGGACATTTTAGATGATATGTTGATGGAAATGAGATTTGAAGACCACTTCATAAGACAGGTAACAGTGACCTACAAGTCATCTCCCACTGGAGTTAGTGTGAATGGGCAGCTTTTCCCCTGGCTCTTAGGGTGGACGAGAATGTGCAGTAGTAGGGCAATACAAGGCATCAAATTGTGGAGGAATGTTTTCAAACATGTTCATTGATCATATCCTGGCCTCTATTATTGAGCTTGAAGTTTACTTGCCTGCACTATTGGTCTCACATTTTAAGATCAATATAACAGTTTAAGCGAATACCTTACCTGAGGATCATGTGGGTATTACAATATCCCAGAAGGCAGGCAGATATCTCGCTTGAACAATGAGGCAATTAAATGTAGAGGTACTGAAATACAGTATGGAATTGTAGAATATAGCTTGGGAGGTCTTCACAACAGGCAGATTTTATGGGTCAGAATTCTTACAAGGGTTTCTCTTCCTTTGAGAAATTTCACTTTAGTAGCCTCAGGAGATGAAACTCCAAGTGACATTCAAAAACTACATTTAGGAGGGGCCTAAAGAGAACAGTTCTTCGCTGGTATAGGCTTCAGCCATGCTATCCCAAATCTTAAATGGTACTGTCTGGGGCACAATTGAGTTTTATGCATGACCGGGTTAAGAAAGATGCATAAAAGCCCAGGAGTTTCCTTCACTATACGCCTTAAGAATCGCAACTTTTTGAGGTCCATGAGATCGGAAACAATTAAAAGCTAAGAACCTCTATGTCTCACCATTTTATAGAACAATGTAAGCATGGAACTAAATTGGCATTAAACAGAGACCTAAAAACTTTACTTCATTCTCCTTTACATCTCTGCTCGGAAATTCAGACTTTCTTCCTGAGGATGGCTAATAGGGAATGTTATGTTAAAAATATTTATACAGCGCACGGACACCAGGTGGTTTCATGGCGCTAGCAGCGAAGAAGGCGATGATGGAAGCGTTATTACTCATAGGCTTGCCGAAACAGATGGTTTTTCAGAAGTTTCCTAAATGAGGCGTAGCTAGGAGTAAGTCTGAGTTCGCTCGGGAGTGCATTCCCTAGCCTAGGGGCCAAGAGGGAGAAACGGAGTCCACCATGTTTTTTCCGCTTAAAAGCTGGAGTGATAAGCAGGTTATGGTGAGAGGAGCGAAGATCGCGGGAGGGGGCATACCGATGGATCCTAGAGGCGATAAAGGCAGGGCCCTGATCAGATAATGCCTTAAAGATGGTACAGCCAAGTTTGAAAATGCAGCGTTTGTCCATCGGGAGCCAGTGAAGGTTCCTCAGCAACGGGGAAACATGTTGGAATTTGGGTTGACGAAAAACGAGCCTGGCTGCTTGATTTTGCACCAGTTGCAAACGGTGTAGCTGGTAGGCTGGAATGCCAACATAGAGAGCGTTGGCGTAGTCAATACGGGAAGTGACCAGGGCCATGATGACAAGTGAAAGAGCCTCCGTAGTCAGGAACCTGCAGATTTAACGAATTCTGCGTAGATGGAAAAAGCAAGAGGAAGTGACATCATTGATCTGAGGTTTCATAGATAGATCTTTACAAATGATGACACCGAGACTCTTAACAGAGTCTGCCGGTAGGGGGGTAGTGCCTAAAGAGGATGGCCAGAAGCTAGAGTTCCAAGGGTTAGCAGGCCCACCAGTTAAGACAAGGTCTGTTTTGTCTGGATTGAGTTTCAGCTGGCTATGGTACATCCATTCACTAATAGAGAGCATGGTATATTGAAAGTTAGTGCAGGATGCAGTGGTGGAATCAAGATTGAATACCAGCTGAAGGTCATCGGCATAGTTAAAGATAGTAACCGGGCTATTGCGAAGGGAAACGATCAAAGGTTGCATGTATATATTGAACAGGAGGGGCGATAAGGCGGAGCCCTGAAGGACTCCGCAAGTCAGACTGAGTTGTGATGCCGAAAATGTAGACTAATGAACCGTCTGGGAGCGCTAAAATAAAAAAGATCTGATCCACTTAAGCGCCGAGCCCTGAATACCGGCATTGTTGACACGGTCGATCAGGAGTTCGTGATCGACCGTGTCAAAAGCTGCCGATAAATCCAAAAGCACAAGTGCCTGACAGATATTATTATCAGCTCCTTTCCTGAGCTCGTCCATCACAGCCAAGATGACGGATTCAGTAGAATGAGCTGGCCTAAAGCCCGCCGGTTGAGAGTCAAGGAACTGAGAGTTCTCGATAAATAAGCTTAGGCAGTTAGTAACATGGGCCTCTAAGATCTTACCAAGGTAGAAAAGCAGAGAGATAGGTCGGAAATTACTTAATACCGAGGGGTCAGCATTGGGCTTTTTCAGGATGGGGACAACTGCGGCACGTTTAAAGGAATCTAGGACAATGCCTGTAGCTTGGGATTTATTAAGGAGTGCAAGCGGAGGATCAGGACAGGCAAGAAAAGCCTCCTTAAGGATCTGGGGAGGGCAACAGTCATTAGGCGAGCCGGAACTTACTTTATTGAGTAAGGCCAAAAAATCTATTTTGGAAATTAAGGGAAAAGAGTCTAGTGAGAGAGTTCTTGCAAGGTAAGGCCGGAGCGGTAGGGGAGGAAGAAATGGGGATATTATTTTTAATAACAGCAATTTTGTTGATAAAATAAGAATTAATAGAGTCCTGGGTACTGGGGACAGAAGTAACCAGTAAAGAATGGAATTCTTCCATATTAGCCCGTTTCCAGTTTCGAGCTAAGAGATTACTGACAGGAGGCGGAAGAGTGAGGGAGACGTGAGCCAGAGTGAAGGAAATAAAGGAATGGTCGGACCAAGGACAAGGGGAAATTAAAGGGGAAGTGATGTCAATGTTTGAAGTCCAAACTTGGTCCAAAATGTTTCCCTTGGTATGAGTGGCTACATGAACGTGTTGAGAGCAGTTCATACCCAGAAGGAGGTCTGAAAATTCCGCCGAGAGGTTACTTTCGCGAACGTCCGTGGGCCAATAGTTAAAGTCCCCAATGATGATAATCCTGGCATGGTTAATTACCATTTGGGAGATTAGGTCGCCAAAGAGGCGACCCAATATGAAAAATAGAGGAGGAATGCACCGAGGTGACCAACCTCTTTAATAATGGGTTATCAAATTCATAAAATAGATGAAACTTGACTATGGGTTCCCGGAAATTGAAAGGTTTGATGTGTGCAGGTAAGGCACTTGGTTCTACATACAACAGTGAAGCAGGGCCACTGGAAATCACTCAATTTCATGGATAGCAAGACTTCCAATATGGTTTCCCAAAATATATATTTGTTAGGATTCTGACCATGTACATGGCAGTGGGTGTCACCAGCTATACATATTTCTGAGCATTTGAAGCAATGCATGGGTATTTCAGATGCTGTCTGGGTATATGTTGGATGCGCTTGAAAATCTGATGGCATATCTGAACACTAGAGGCTGTAATTGGACATTAAGGCTTGACCCTTGTTATTTTGGCCTTCTGTCTGAACAAGTTACTTACCTTCGGTAACGATAGATCTTTAAGAAACATAGGCCAGTTATAGATTCGCTACCATAGAATTTCCGCCAGGCTGGATCTGGACAGTTTTTCGTCAGCAGTACCCCTGCGCGTCAGAAGGTGGCGTTGGTCGACTGCGTTCGTCATAGTGGTCTCCGGGATGACGTTGCGGTAGTTACATAGATGCCACCCTCGCGCGCTGACGTCTGGTCTGTACATGACTTTCCAAACCAGAAGCGCAGAGCCATGCAAGACACTGACCACTGGTGCACAAAACTAGGGCCCTGAAAGGATGACCTTAACCCTAAAAGTCAGTTCGAAGAATTCCCCTTTCACTCATGGGGCGCATTGCCATAATGAAAATGGTAATTCTCCCAAGATTCTTCTTTTTATTTAGCGCTATTCCGATGGTGCTGTCGAAAGCTTTCTTTCAGACTCTGACACAGCTTATGGTTAAGCTTGCCTGGGCGGGCAAACAGCCCAGAGTGCGGTGGTCTCATATACTCGCCCTCCATGCCAATAGAATGGGCCCTCTGGCTTTCGCCGCTTACAGAGCGTGGCGTAATCTAAGTGCTACACAGCCTGGCCATCTCCACAATGGGAGACCTGTTTTTAGATGGCACGGTTAAGAAGTGGGACCAGGTGGTGACGGGCATAGTCCATAGCTCACTGTTGCTGAAGTTCCAGTATCTTAGGGTCCGCAGCGCTCTTCTGGAATTGTTGCGACCTGATTTGGCGGAGCCACCGGTGGTTCCGGAACTCACGTATGTAATCAAGGCAGAGTCACCTCGCAAGCTCGTGAAAGCGCTATATAAGACTGCAATGACACATAGGGAGCACCAGTACATGAAAGCCAGGACCGCCTGGCAACAGGACTTGCAGACCACTGTCGATGACGACATGTGGAGATACTGCTGCACGAGTACGAAAAGGATATCGCTAAATGGTAGGCATAGATTGATTCATTTTAAGTTTCTCCAGAGGGTTTATTATACCTCCGAGCGACTGCATAGATATGGCCTCCGGCGCAATGTGAACGTTGCCGCGTGCAGGTCGCGGATTTTTTGCATCTGGCGTGGACTTGCCCGGGGGTCAGTAAATATTGGAATGGCGTCTACACGGAATTGAACGAGATCCTCGGAATAGACTTGACACCTGATCCGGCGTTGGAGCTAATTAGATATTCCAAGTCTCTGCCGGTAGCCGTTAGGCGCCTTGCGGACATGGGAATGCTGATTGCCAGGCGCGTGCTGGCGTTATGCTGGATTAGAGGGCCTCTGCCCACGGTGAAAAGATGGGCGCACGACATGCTGTACTGCTGCACTCAATCGGAGCATTACAGTGAGCTATTTCCACCAACCAGTCATCCGAAGAACTTCTGGGGTCTCTACCAGACGCGCCTACAGGCCGGGGAACTGGACGTGGCGGTTGAGGAGGGGCGCACTCGGAGGAGATGCAACCTACTGAAGCGGAATAGTTCATGGCTCGACGGAGCAGTCCTAGATGTTGACTCAGGGGGCGGGAGTTTGTGAGGATGGTGGATAGGAGTAGGGTTGCTCTTGTTTAGCACCTTAGAGTAATACCCGGTTGTTAGGTAGCGAGGGGTTAGAACAGGACCTCCCCATAGCATGTGGCCAAGGCGTAGGATGGAGAGCTTTGTCCATTATGGCACTTTCGAGACAGCAGACTAGTCTAGATTTAGATGTAGGCAGAAGCGGACATTTTGGAACTGAGTGGGGATAGATGTGCATGGTGGGGGGGGGGGCGGGGAGGTGTTTCTTTTGAGTTCTTATGTTGTGTTCGGACCTTCTTGGGGACATGATTGGCAGACGTAGCGGAACAAGGTATGCACACTACTGGATACCGTAGGGTTCTCCTAGGGATGTGACATGACTTTATCCTTCCGATGATACCCCTTGTGTTTTTGTTTCACACTCTTGAATTATTTCGCATCCGGACCTCCGGGTTGTCGGCTGAATGGCTGTGTTGTACTGGATACGTTTTGTTATTTCTCCTTGACATTTCGAGCGGCCAGCCTCCGGGTTGTAGGCCATGTGCTGTGTACGACATGCGCAATATCCAATAAAGGGCTTTAAAATAAAAAAAAATAAAAAAAGTCAGTTCAAAGAACGGGGAGGATGGGTGGGGCGGTAAGGAATCTATAACTAACCTACGTTTCTTACAGATATATAGTTACCGAAGGTAAGTAACTTTTTCATCTGAAAGAAACAGTTAGTTATAGATTTCTTACCTTAGAATAGATACCCCGGCAATACCAACGCCGGAGGTGGGTCTGCAAACTAAGGGGTTCATTAGGATTGCGGTTTTCCAGCACCCTCCGGGCCGGCGGAAGCCACCGCCGGCCCAGAGGATGCGGGAAAACCGCCGGGGAGGTACAAAAGACCCACCGCCAAATTAGGATGGCGGTGGGTCTCAAAATCGGTCCGCAGCTTTTCCGCCGCGGTCGCCTTCCGACCGCGGCGGATTCTCCGCCGTGGAAAGGCGTACGGTGATTTCTTTGGGGGCGCGTTGCGGGCCCCCAGGGTGATTGGGGGGGGTGGGGGGTGCACATGGGGGGGTACCTATGGTACCCACATTTGCGTGCACGAAGCGGCAGGCACCGCGCGGTGCCTGCCGCTTTGTGCATGCAAATGCTAAGCATGCAAATTTA